>NW_026947496.1:16360000-25695000 GCF_034190915.1 Cavia porcellus | reverse complement strand
TTAACACATGAAACAAGGATGTCTTAGTTCTCTGTCACTGCTGAGACAAAATATCCAACATCCAAGGTTAAAGGAAGAAAAGTTTATTTAGCTCACAATTTGTAGAGGTTTCAATCCATAGATGTCTCCAAGACAGAATGGCACATGACAGAGGTGCAACCATTTATGGTGGTGAAAGACAGCAAAAGCAACAGGAAGAGCAAAAGGCAAGCCTCTTCTGTCTCACATTGTATGTATGCTACCTGCCCTAGGGCGGGTGTAGTAATCACACCCTTAATCCCAGCATTGGACCAGGAATTAATCACAAACTCTAGATTCAGATGCTTCTGAAAAGCCTGCCCCCTATGACTACATGAGGCTTTGGGAGAGCATCTGGACTAAAACCATAATAAAAGACAATATGCCAAGAAAAATTTCAAGACTTTTGTTGGATAATCCTATGAAAATTTGAACACATGCAATGTATTTGATCATTATGACCTAATAAGGTATATATATGACCCTCACCAAATGCATTCAGCAGGCCTCAGAAAGTGACATGGTCAACTGATATGCAAAAGAGGGTACCCTGAGTGTCACTTGAGATCTAGGCACTCCACAGGTATAGATGAAAAACATGTTATAACTAAAAAGTAGTATTCCACTTGCTTATAATCATTGCTAGCAAAATCAGCAACTACTGCTAAAATACTTGTCCTCGTGCCATTAACACAACTTGGAATACATTCAGTATGCTCACTTATTCTCTCCACTACCCAAGTAAACTATGTACCTTTGATGAAATCTCTGAATTAATTATTTGAAAATAGTTGAATATTTATGCCAGTACTTAATTTTATTGGCCTTTAAAAATATCTATGGAGCAATGGAAAAACCCTTAAAATTAAAGAAACAAAAAATTAAAGATAAAATCATGTACTTTGAAAATACTCTTCCTGAGGTGTGACACATGTATAATCTCAGTTATTCAGGAGGCTGTCAGATTGGCAGGAGCACAATTTTGAGTCAACTCCTTTAACTCAGCTAGACCTGGTCTCAGGCACATCGTTCTGCATAAGGGATATAAACATCATCTACTACAAACATGTACTATTGAAATTTATTTTAACAAAATGTAAATAAAAAGGGCTGTGATTGTAGCACAGTACCCCCTGGGGTTGGTTCCCAGTATCATGCACACACACAAAAAAGTAACTTTAAAATGAGAAAAAAATGAAGTGATTCAAACTGGAATTTTTCTAACAGAATCTCCACTGTTCCAATTATTTCCATATTTGGAACTCCATGACAAGTTTTATGATCTTTTAAATAATTCTTTAATCTTATTAGTTCTCTTTCATTTCCTTGACTCTAGGAGATTCAAGAAAAATCTAGATACGAAAAACATTAGTTATCCCAGCCTTATCCAAAGAGAAATGATAGTTGAGGCCTAGAAAAATGATACTCCCCAAAGAGAGGGAAAGAGCTCGTGCTCTAAGCCTGCACGTTAAAGAACGTGCACATTCACCAAAGTGGAAAAAAGTGCAGTGAAAGAAAGATCCATCCAGATGGTAAAGGACAACTCAGAGTCAACACAAAAAAAGACAGTCGTTTCCAGGAACAGGATGTGGTCAATAATATTAAAATCAGCTAAAGTATCTTGAAGAATAATAATGTTCAAAGGCCATAGGATGTTATTAAAAATAAATAAGAATTAATGACCTTCTAAAACAACATCTTAGTAAGAACGTGTAGAACAAATTCAGGCCATAAGCATATAAGGTAGAGACGTAGGCATCATAGTAGATTATTTGGAAACTATGATAAAAGAAGAAACAAAAATGTTAGAGAAAGAGCTAGCCTCATTTAATTCATATTATAAATACAATATTCTGTGTTACCTAAAAATATGTAGTGGAGTTCACTTAAATATAGCATAAAGTTCAGAACAATGAGTGGAGAACTAAATAATAGAAAACCGCTTGGGCCGGAAGTTGTAGTTAAGAGTTTGGGCAAGTGCTTAGCATGCACAAAGCCTTGAATTCAACACTCAGCACCAAAGAAAGAAAGAACTAAGGCTTTAGGCTACTTTCATTTGAAAGCAATTCAGCAGCTACGGCTATGACTTAGTAAATACCTAGCCAAAATCCGGGGAAGGGGGGACATGTTAGTTAAATATTCTTTGCAAAGCAATTACATAATGCTTCATAAAATATTTTAAATTTAATTCAAGAGTTAGCACTTCAACTGAATCACCAAAATAAATGCAATATGAAATTTCAAAAATTATACTATAAATAAAGCCTAAAAGATATTAAAATTGTACTTAAAGGCATTATGTACAATTTAGTTAATAACATCCCATTATACTTCATTTAGAAATCAGATTAATAAGAGATTGTCCTAAACTATTTTTAAGAATCTCTCCAACATTCCTATTATTTAACATCACAGTTTCAAATACAATATTTCATTTTAAAAAGAAATGAAATTTTAGTCAGTGGTCATTTAATGATTTTTTAAAAATTAATAGGTTACTGGTGTATGTATATACTCACATACACATCACATAAGACACTTATATTCTACTCTATATTTAATTGTTATAGCTGAGTGAGCAGAGCCACATGGTGGGTATATTAAAAAAGGCATCAAAAAAGGTAAAGTATGTTGTTAAAGGAAAGGTAAATTATAGTTGCCCATGACATTTGTTGCTAATTATAACAATCATCTTCCTAGACAACAGGAGGATAATGATATTCAATCAAAAGCACGTACTTACAATTTCCTCCTCTGGCTCCACAGCCCATCTGATTCAGATCCTGCATCCTCCTCCAAGAGGAGATCAGATTTTTCTTTCTGGAATTCATTCGAAATCATTCTTTAACCCCTTCCTCAGACCATTATCAAAAGAGATGTCGTCTTGGATTTGAGCAATCTATTGTAGAAAAACAAAAAGATGAATACAGAGGAGGAAAAAAATGATCTATTTAAATGAAACAGATACACTTGAAGTATAAAAGCAAAATATAGATTCTAGAAAAGAATAAATTTACCATGCAGCAAAAAGTACAATAAATTATATATATACATATATATGATGTGATCACTTTATCTAATAAAATGTTTGTAACATCTTTGTAGAGACCAGGTAAGAAATGTAGCCTCTCTTCAAGCTAAGTTAATCAAAATTCACCTTTTATTAATAGTTTGACAGTGATTCAACTTTTCCTAAATTATTCATTATTAATAATTTCATCAAAAGTTTTTTTTTTTTTGTCTTTTTCCTTTTTATCAGTACCAGGAATCGAACTCACGACTGCCTGCTTGTAAGGCAGGCGCTTATGCCACTGAGCTAAATCCCCAGCCCCTCATCAAAAGTTTTGCTGGCAGCTTTAGAAAACTCATTGAATCTTTGTACATGTTAGCATTAAAATTTAGGTTGATTTTTTTATACAGAAGACCCTATTTCCAAATAGGCATATATTTTGTACTTTCCCTCTATTGTTCCTCTTGGTCAGTGCTATAAGATATATTCATATGATCCTGATATCTCCCATCCAGATGCTATTGAGAGAACAGGGCAGCAGAGGTAACCTGTGAAGCCTTTCCTAAATCAGCATGACTTTCACAGTTAACACAACATGAAACTGTGAACTACATAAAACTATCCTAATGAACCCTAAGTAGTCCCTCACTCACCTTTCTTTAGCTTCAAAATATCATTCAATGGGGAGAAATTGGGGGATGGTGAATATACCAGTTATGTTAATTATATATTATATTCACATGCACACACATATGTCATAATGTATCAAACTGTATACTTTAAATATGATTGATTTATTGTATTCTAATTGATTCAAAAATAATCTACAATGCCAAAGTCCAATAAAGAAATAGAAACAGTGATTTAAGCAAAGAAATTTTGATATGAAAAATAATTAGCCATAACGAGGAGATATGATAAAAATGTAAAGCAAATATTACTGAAAACTTAAGTTTGAGAAATGCTACTCACAAAGGAAGAAATAAAAAGGGGCAGCTCCCCTTGAGTTTGAACTAAGGCCTTGGAAACTTTGTTTGCAGCCCTCTGTGTGGCAGAGAAATTCCCTGGATGGCCTGTGCCAGAGCTGATCCACAGTTGTAGAGTAAGCAGGAAAAACAGACCAACAGATGAAATAACCTTTTCAAATGACACCAAGATGGTGAATGAGATCATAAAAGAAGCCTACTCTTTGCCAGGGTGATGTCTTTTGCAGAGTATACGGTATCTACGCAGGAAGACTGGGAAGAAATCGAGTGGGGTGTGGAAGGGCCACAGTTCACTGTAGATAGAGCAGATAGAATGAGGTTTTGGGAGCAACACGGCAGAGCAAGACCCTGCCATAAACAAGGAAAAAGGATCTGTTTTCACCATATCCACACATCACTTTGCTGTTGGTTCATGCCAGTGTAATAGGACAAGAAAAAAGAAATAAAAGGCATCCTTACTGGACAAGAAAAAGCTAAGTTATCATAAGTGCCATGATCATTTGTGTAGAAGATCCCATTAAATTTAACCTCAAAACTATTAGGATTAGAAAAGTTGCATTTGCTGAGATCCAAGAGCAATACTTAAAAATTAATTACATTTAATTTTAAATAAAATTAAATTTAAATTTAAAGAAGCAAAGCTATCTTACAAGCACCAAACTATGAACTATTTTAGTGTAAAGCTAAGTAATACATGTAAGTGTATCTACTAAAAGACACAGGTAATAAATCCATAGAAATGCCTTAGTGTTTAGAAACAACTTTACTAAAGTATACTCTTTTTATATCTTACAAGCTTCACATAGAAGCACATAATTTGCTAAATTTTTATACATATATATGTACATGATCACCAAAACCAAGTTAATAACCACAACTCAAAAAATACTTCATTTTCCTTCACAATTCTTATGTATACTGAAAAATGAAACATTTTACAGAGATATATTAAAGAACACCTAAGTGAATGGAGAGATGCGCTATGTTCATGGTTCAGAACTTTCAGTGTCATTAAGATGACAATTGTCGGGGCTGGGGATTTAGCTCAGCGGCATAAGCGCCTGCCTTGCAAGCAGGCAGTCGTGAGTTCGATCTCCGGTACCGATAAAAAAGAAAAAGACAAAAAAAAAAAAAAAAAAAGATGACAATTGTCAGAACTGTGGAGTTCTAAGCAAGCAGGTGGGGCCCACTTTCCCCGGAGCCCAGCTTGTTTGAGACCCTCGCGTCTTCTGGGTGCACTGAAACAGCTAAGCGGGTCTGCATCTGCCTCCCCGTGTGCTTGGAGGACTGTGGAGTTCTAAGCAAGCAGGCAAGCATCACCAGTTCCAGAGGCCCAGCGTCCTGGGGTAAGTGCCCCCTGCACTTTCCCCGGAGCCCAGCTTATTTGGG
Organism: Cavia porcellus; assembly: GCF_034190915.1. Taxonomy (NCBI): domain Eukaryota; kingdom Metazoa; phylum Chordata; class Mammalia; order Rodentia; family Caviidae; genus Cavia; species Cavia porcellus. The sequence goes on along the minus strand of NW_026947496.1, from coordinate 25,689,597 downwards.
ACCCTCGAGCCTTCCAGGTGCACTGGGACAGCTATAATACATGAAAAAATGTTCATCATCACTACTCTTTAGAGAACTGCAAATTAAAATCATACTGAGATTCCATCTCACTCCTGAAAGAATGGCCAGGATCAAGAAAACCAACAACAACAAATGCTGGAGAGGCTGTGGGGCAAAAGGAACTCTCCTGCACTGTTGGTGGGAGTGTAGACTGGTACAACCATTGTGGAGGTCAGTCTAGGGATTTCTCAAAAAGCTGGGATTGGAAGTCCCATTTGTTGCAGCTATTCCACTTCTAGGCATATTCCCAGAAGAACTGAAAGCATCACACCACAGTGATATATGTGCACCTATGTTTATAGCAGCACAATTTGTAATCGCCAGATCTTGGAAACAACCCAAGTATCCATCAACTGGGGAACGGATAAAAAAGTTGTGGTATTTTTATACAATGTAGTACTACTCAGCTATAAAGAATTTTCACATTGAGATATTTGTAAATAAATGGACACAGCTTGAGACCATACTCATAAGTGAAATAAACTCACATGTATGAATACCGAATAGTTTCCCTATTGTAAGAAATGACTGAAATATATAAAAGTATGTGGTAATCATGATTCTCCATTATGTGGCTTTGAAGCCTTATAAAGTTTTCACTCATTAATTGGAATGGCTTTATTCTGGGCTATTGGATATTATTGCCTGTGATGAACAGCTATTTGGAAGAAAACAAGACATCATAATAGCTAATGCTGATTTAATACCATCTTGTTTTTAAGTCCCACCAAACTGTTGCTCTTCTGTCTCCATTGGTTTTATCATGTTGTATCTTACTGGATTTTATTATATGTGATAGTATAAACAAAAATTTTTATAGACAAAGAGATAATATAGAAATCATTGTTCGTTTTCCGTTAGCTGGTTCTAAATACTCTGTAATACTGTCATCCACTTGAATGGTTTCACACTATCTTGATATGTTTGATGCTATAGTATACAAAGCTATATTCAAATATTTCAAGCAAAGAAACACTATGGTAACTACTATTAAGTCGGGTTATCTTGTGGTGAAGCACTAGGTTGCTGAAATTGTCATGTGTTGACCTGTATTGTTATGTTGTTATGTCCTCTTTTATCTCAATCTCCCCCTTATTTGTAAAAAAAAAAAAATTATTTATTTATTATTTATTATTTTTTTTAAATTAAGGGAAAAAATTAAAAATTAGCAGGATATATTATAGTAACTTTTTTGATTTCCTATTAACTTGATTTAAAGCCCTGTATTACTCCCACTATCTTGTTTTGACTGATTTTACTCTGTTCCATTCTGTTTGATAGTATCAAGTTTGACGGTATAGGCAACTACTTTGAAGGCAATAAGACTCACTATGATGCCCTTTTTGGTTTGACTATTATCTTCTTTTGAAGTCCTATAATGTTTCCAATGTTTAGGTTTTATCGGTCTTGTTCTCTACTGTTTTGTTCAACTTTATTATACCTAATGATATAGGCAATTCTTTTTAAGGAAGCAAGAGGCATTATGGTAACCATTGTTGATAACCTTGTATTCTGTTTTTACGTCATGTGCTATGTCTATCCTTTGTTTTGACTGACTGCTTTGTTTTGTCATATTTGGTTTTATTCTTTTCCAAAAAAAGTAATAAGAACTATGGGAATAATAAAACCCAAAATGTGTAAATTTTGTTGTAAAAAAGAGAGGAAAAAAAAGAACTCTAAAGGATACAACTGCAAGTGTGTTTAGGTGTGTTATGATAGATGACCATATTACTGAGTTTTTGTTGGATCATTGAACACAACTGTTTACAGTCTCACTGTTTGAATGTCCACTCCTATGCTTTAATCCTGTAGCTTGAACACTTATTTTTAAGATAACGATATGTAATCTATTAACTAGTGATTTCTTACCATTTTTGTTTTGTAATTCTGTATTACTTGTACCCTTATACTGTTTTGCTTTTTTTTCCTTTAAAAAAAAGATGACAATTGTCTCCAAACTAATCTAGCAATTCAGTGCAACACCTGATGATCTTAGCTTTTGTCATAAAATTGATAAATTGATTCTAAGATTCATAGGAAATTTCAGAAGACTTAAAATAGCCAAAACTACTTCAAGGAGAATAATAAATTTGTAGTATTTAAACAAATTCTAGGTCTTATTTCAGAGCTACAGCAATGAAGACAATGTGGTACTGGTGTAAAGAATAAGAAATGTTTCAATTAATAAAGCAATTCCAGAAATAACTCCACACATTTGTGGGCAATTAACTTCTGATAAAATTTTAACAATTTGCCAACTAATGGTGCTGGGACAATTAGATAGTCAAGTGTATAAACAAAGAAAAACAACGCTTTGATTCAAACTTCATATCACATAAAATTTTGCAAAGGAAAATAAGCAAATTTGGGGAGTTGCATATGTATATATACATACATTAAAATTTACCAAATGGGATACTTGAAATATGTGAAACTTATATGTCAATTATGCATCAATGAAGTTATTTTTAAAACAAAGACATTTATGTGTGCTTATCACTCAAGTGACTTTCAATAAATACACATATATAAAAGAGCAGATCAGGTATATTTAGCAGATACTTATATTCATAAAACACAGTGCCTAATATCATCACTTTTGGGTTCTCATCACAAATTTACACTAGCAGTTTATGAAAGATGAAATGTACTTGGGAAATAGTTTCAAAAGAAAATGCATTGCTTATTGGAAATAAAGCAGATTTTTTGTGGGCTTTGGACCACTTTTGATGCTGCTTAGTCTCATCTTTGTAAGGAGAATACCAATTGAGTAAAGGAGTCACCAAAGAATACATTATTGCCCATCCAGCTGGACGACCATCCAGGACCTTGTCCCAGGATTCACACTGTAAACTCCCATAATTTGATCTGTGCTATAGAAACTTGTGAAAGGGTAAAAAAAGTCAGACAGTATAAGCTGAAAGGTATTTTACATAGCATTTAACCCAAATCCTTCTGAATTATTTACAAAGAAACCAAGATCAAGGCAGATTAAATGATTGTCTAAGTTTGGATAATAGCAGAGCTATATCTACAATCTATAGTTTCTTATGATCAAAACTGTTTGTCTTCTTATTATTATCCCAGCATCCTCTTTTGAGTATTTCTCCTCATAAATAACCATTAATCCTTTCCTTAGATAAAACCATTTTCTTCTTACATTGTGCATTAAGTACATTTTTGTTTAAGTATAATGAAAAATATCCCTGCAATTTTTTCTTTTGTCAAACCCATCTGCAGACTCCAGCTTGACCTTAATGAAAATTAGCTATTTAATTTATACACAAACAGGACAATGTCCCCTGATTTTTGTGCCCATCTTTTTTATATCTCATTTCCCTTTACCACAATGAAGACAATAGGCTCTGCCCTCCATCTAGAGTAATTGTTTAAATCTCTTTTTAAAACAACAGTACACACAGCCTAAGAGTAGTTTCTATAACAATAGACTTTTTACTGACAAGAGAAATATGCAAATTCAAACACCTCTTAATTATATTACAGCAGTCTAGAGAGAATTAAATGCACTTTATATTTAAATATCCGTGTTTTTCTTTCTGATTTCAAAAGCATTTTATGCTTATTCATGAAACTATAGAAAATAGAAGAAAACTTTAAAAAGATTAAAATCTCCTGTGCTTTCACAAAGCAGAAGTAGTAATTGTTAATATCTAACGTTCTTCAATTTTATAATATAACTAGTGATATTAACTAATGAGGTATAGACAAAAATATAAAGGTATAAATTATATGTAAATGTTGTCTTTTTTCAATTAACATATTATCCTTTCCCTGTAACTAAAAATTCTTTATATATCATTAAGAGATGTAAATTTTCAGCATTATTACTGCATTACTTAATCCTTACTCCATTGTTGAAATGTATGCAATCTTTAATTTTTTGTGATAAATAAGTAACATGAGGATAATCACATGCATCTTAATCTTCATTAGCATTTCTGATATTTTCATAGGAAATATTCTTGGAAAAGCAACGTTAAGTGTAAAAGTTTAAACTTTGTCAACAATAGATATTCATATAAGATAAACCAAATCTAAATAAACATCGTGCACTTACCACACTTGGAACATAAAAACAGAATACATATAAAATCTCTTTTTCCATGTAAAAGCAGCTAGTTAGGAATAGCAGTTAATTTTAAACATTTTCCTTTATTTCCCTTTATAGTAATAGTGGGATAATGTTTGCACACAAATACCCAGGATCTGGGTATTATGGTGAATTTGAAACTGAAAAACTGTCATTGCCTAAAAGACTAGTTCCTAGAAGATCTATTTAAGATAAATTTTTAATAAAGGCATAAGCACATGGTGTCACCATGGTGATAAAAAGAAGCTGGGGATACCATCTGATGGAATATAGGTTGAATAAAAAATAGGTTGATGATACAGGAGAAGAGATTCAGCAAAGAAAGGATCAGAAGCAAAGGCAGAGGGTTTCTCTCATAAAAGAAGGCATCCCAGCCGTATTAGTTTCCAATTAAATCATAGAAATGCCATATTCATTTTATTTTGCAGTTTGCATTTACTCATCAGATCTTAATACTATCCAATCAGTATCCATAGTACACACTCTGAGCAGTCAATGGTCAAATCTCAAAAAGTATCCTTGCCAAGAATGCTTCTTATAACAGACAGCATGGTTTAGCTGTTACTGAACTCTAACTCTGCTGGGCAAAAGGAAAGGAGGTGGAGTGAGCCTGGTGTCTTCACCTTAAGGTGTTGCAATATTCTGACAATCTCAAAGTATAATGAGACCACTGCCTAGGACAGAACAAAAGAAGGCTTTAAAGAAAAAACTAATGATTCTTCCCTCTGCTCATGCCTGGAGTTGAGAATCTGTATGTGTGTCTTTTAGATACACAGTAGTTAGCTTAAGGAATATGTTCATTATTGCTTATTCCCTCCTTAGGAAAGAAAGCAGAACAGTGGATGGAAAATGGAAGGATGCTGAGTATCACATTAAGTAGAAATGTGTGATCAGGGCAAAGAACTTCATTTCTCTAATTATTAGTTTCTGCATATGTCCAATAACATTAGTGTTTCAAGGTGTTGCTTGAGAAACATACTTAATGGAGTACTTAATATGTAATAAGCACCTGCTACACTACTGTACTGTCACTCATATTACATATTAATTAGCAAAAAAATATAGAAATGTTTTCACAGTACTCTTGATATAGATGAGCCAAAATGGGAACAAATCTAAAAGATTACGGTAACTATTTGAGAGAAGGGACTTTTTGATTTGACAGTCTCTCTCCATTAACCTTGCTCAAATATATTTTGCTAGTAGATATATCAACTTGCAGAGTAAGAAGTATGCTGTAATTGAACTTCAAACCTTGGAATTGTGCTAATACCGTTCATGAGGATAGACTAAACCAGCACTTCTTATATACGATGCCAATGGCCATTTGAAGTCACCCAGGAATCTTGTTAAAACATAGATACTTCTTCACCGTGTTTGGGATGAATCCTGGAGTAGACTAAGCATCTCTAGCTGTCTCCAGGGCAATGCTGCTCTGAGAAGTTCTGAGATGATGTCTGCCACACAGGATAAAGGACCAAGCAGCTAGGGGCAATTCGTCCCTTGGGATGACATTTGGCAATTCTGTAGAGTAGTCACAACTGCAGTAAAATACTGCTAGCATCTCTTCAGTAGAGGCTGGGATGCTGCTAAATGTCTAACAGTGAGTGCAAAGGACAGTCCCTGTCACAAAGAACTATTGGATCAAAAACCTATGAGTGCCCCAGATGTTACCTAGGTTAAAAAATCTGGGAGTAAACAAATCCAGGAATCAGAATCTTCCTCACTTAAGTAACTAATAATGAAAAATAAATGGTCTTTTAGTTACACCTGGAAACAGAAGTAAAAGAAAGAATAGGAAATGAAATAAATTTACAGGGCCAGAAATAAAATTTTAAATATGTGTTTCATACCTAAGGGAATGAACCACAATGGAAACCATACAGCCACCATGGTTTATTCCAAGCAGATATAACCCTCAGGGTTGGGGCTGGAGTTTTGGCATGTGGTGGTGGTTTTGAGGCCATAGAACCAGAGCACAATGAAGAGGACAAAGGAGTTTTAACAGGAAAAGTTGGGCTTGAGGTGTGTAAAGCAGCCTGCCTGGCTGGAGTGGACACAGATAGCTGCCCGAAGATAACAGGAACAGGATGTCTACTGATAATAGGTGTGAGGTTGTGAGCTACAGCAACCAAGTACAAAGATGACTCCCTAAACCTGGATACAAGCATGCTGTTTTTAATTGCCCTTTTCTAAACCTGCTATTTGTCAAATCTGCTGACATTTGACAAATTACTATCTGACAAACTGAGGTTTGATTGATGGGATGAAATCGATCAACCTGTTTATTGGTGGATACTTTCCCCTCAGGATTTCCAAGTACCTCAAGGAGCTAATTTTTATGTTGCCTTGAAGATGCTGCAAAGATATTTTCTTTAGCAAAATTGTAATCAACATCAGCTGTATGCAGAATTTAATTGACCCACTTGGGCAATCATACATGTAACACAATAATTTATGTTAGGTTAAGAAAAGATGGAAGAACTGAGATTGGGTTTTATGTGAGGAGCAAAAGTGTAGAGAGGGTTCATCATTTCTGAATAGTATGGCCAAGGTCTTGGAAACCTTCTAAATGCAAAACTGGGAGTGGACATTTAAATGCAACATCATCAAATATCTTTCAGGGTTTCCAAACATGACAACCCAAAAACAAAGCGAAGCCCCTGCTTTGGTTTTCTCAACAGAAATACATGTACATTTCCTGTATTTGATGTTTGGTGGATCAGTTGGGGGGGAAATGAACCAGATTTCTTATATTCTAATGTGTAGCGGGTGCTCTCAGCTGTCCAGCAATGGGAGGAAGCAGTGTTTTTCTGGTTTTTACTTAAGATCAGAAAATCTGAGTATGTCCTCAAACAGAAAGTAAAAAATTAACGCAATTCAGAAATCAGGAATCTAATGTGAGCGTCTGTATATGTATGCATTTTTAAACCAGTTTGAAGATTATATGATCTTTGATGAGGTTCAGAAAACTTGAAAATATTATCTCCTTCATATTCTTTTGAACTTTCTCCAGCTTCCAGTTTCATTAATCAGTATTAGTAAGCACATATTATGTTGCATAGTAGGAGATAGGTCTGTAACCAACTGCTATGATGGGAAAAGGCTTAAATTCCTTTTAAATGGCACAGAATGAAGATTGAAGAGTGAATCATTTGTGAAGACTTTCTGGCTTGCTTTCTTTCCTTTTTTTTTTAATCTACTGAGAGAAAGGGATTGAGTGAAAAGAGCTCAGGGGCACTGTTTTCTCCATTTTGCCTTACTTTGCATGGTGGGAAAATAAAAATAACCTTATTTTAAAGTGTTTTATGAGCTGGAGTTCACTCTCATTGGTTAATAACCATTGTGGGCAGTATTGTGAATTTATGCAGCGTTCACAGTAGTTCACAAATCTCCACACTATTAAAAAAAAAAGTCCTCTTTTATATTTTTCCATATAATTCTTTTTCAATCCTCAAAGACTTGGTTGGTCAATTTCAGTTCCAGCCAGAGTTTTTGGATTATTAGGAACCTCTCAAAAGGCAAAACCACTTTTTGAAAGCAGGGATAGATTATATCATCTATCTACCCACACTGGCCTAACCGTCCCATAATTAAATTGAGCTGAAATCAGTCACAGATTATCTACAAACTCAAAATGAATTCCTTAAATGGTCTTTGTGTAAGAATGTGAGTCATTTAAAAGAAATAATTACGGTGAAGGCTGCAACCTCACGGAGTTTACAAGCTGGGAGCAAAAAGAGCAGATTCAGAGCTGTATGTCGACAACAACCATTATTTCTATTAGGGTACATTTTTCAGGATACTTTTTAAGAATGCAAAATAAGGTTAGCTGGAACATGCAATTCTAAACCCTCTCAGCGCTTATCACTCTTCAAACATTCAATAGCCACCCTTAATACTATTACCTCTGGGACAACATTTGAGTAGGCCCCTGCAATCTAACAACAAGAGACCCAGGAGAAAGACTATGGTTTAAAAGCCTGGTTAAAGATTAACACAAACAGTAATAAGAAGGTTCTTAGGAAAGAACCAGGACAGCTGCAGCTGCATCCTCGCTACCTGCTGAGGGTTGCTAAGCAACGTGGGCCTACCACTGCCCCTCGGGTGTTTTACTTTACAATTAGGATTTTTTAAGGGAATGAAGGGAATGAGGGGGAGGGGGTAGATTCCTAGCGAAACTGATGTAGATCCATATATATCGATACATGTTGTTGTGTTATTTCTTTTTAATAGGGAAACGGTGTCACTCAGTCCTTTCAAAGGTAGAACACGCAGGATGAAGCAGATCCTTTTTGTATGTAGCTGACAAAAATCTAGCAATAACATGGAGTTTTAAAAGTGACATTTTGACTCTAAGGGAGGAATTATTTGCAATTTGTTTTGAACAGAAGCTCAGTTCATGTCAGTGGTGAACCTCCAGACAATCATTAGTTTAAACTGCCTGCTATGTGTTTAAAAATTTCAGTCAATTTAGAGCTGATCTGAATTGCAAATGTGATGGTAATAAGCCATTAGGGAACTGCATATCTCTTTTTTGCACTTACAACCCTCTGCTTTAAGGAGCTCCAACTACACTGAAATATGAAAATATCATTTTAATCATGCACAGTGTCGACAAACACAGAAATGCTGGAGATTCAGAAGTGGGAAAGCGGTGTTCAGAAGCTAAACACAGGCTCTGTGACAAGAACGAAGGAACGTGCGGAACCTTTGCTGTGAATTAGATACAGTGGTGAGATTTCCCAAAGCACAAATACTTTGTTTCATTTATAATGTAACACGATTATCCAAGCCCAACATCTGAATAAAATTTATTTTCCTTGGAATTTAGAATTACGGTTAGCCCAAACCTTTTAGGAAGTCATTTGGGAAATCAAGGCAATCCAGTTCTATAGTCAGATTTCAACTTGCAATTCAAATAACTAGTTTTTAAGGGTGTTTATCAGTAAAAAAGTCTTCCTTAAATAGCCCTACTTCAGTTTTCTAGGATAATCTGTAACATCATCTCAAAACCATCAGTGTCAAGAAGTAGTTCATTTTCTCTGAGTATTTAAATTCAAATGTTCAGACACAGCACAAAATACTTCTTGAATGATGCTGTAAAACCTCACTGGACCCTTAGATTTCTTCATTGTCAGCAGTAAGTTTAATTGAACAGAGGAGAGAGAATTGAAAATAAACAGGAGTGGTCTTCCTATATTATCAGGGAATAAGGTGCATGCACTCGATTGTTAGGTGCCAAGGTCTAAGCCGCTTGACTTTAAGGCTACACAGAATAATGTGAAGCAGGCACCGATGATGCAGGACCAAAGGCCTTGCCACTCCTTAGCACTGTCTCTCAGCCTCTGCACTACCCATGATCTCCCCTCTCGGAATTCACTAAAGTTTGGTATTTGGCTTTGTTTCCATTAATAAAATCCCAGAAGTTTCATTTTTACCACTTGCAGCAATCTTTGGGAAAGATGGAAACTGAAATGTAATGCATTCATGACATGTTTTCTCTCCACAAATTAAATATTTGCTAAGATAAAGTGTAACATCATTGGTAAATATAACACAAAATGATAGAATTGGAGTCCCAGGGGGAAAATCCTAGTTAGAATTTAACTCCGGGGGGCCTTAGTCATCCACAAGGTCAGGGCTCTGACCAATCCCAATGTTTGTTTATTTCTTTGAGAATGAGAGATAAGGGCATGAACTCCGTGATGTCACCTCTGTTGGTGAAAAGGGAGCCTCCTAAATGTCAGCTTTCAGGCCCTGTCCGGAATGAAAGCAATAAAAAAAGTAGAACAAATTTTTAAAAGAAAAAAAGATATTCAAATATATCCCTTCTTTTTCACACTGCATAGCTTCACTTGATTTTTTTTTTAATTCCCCTTCAATTTATCCTTACAACAGGAGAGGTTCCAGTGGGGTCTAAGCTGGAAATGGGAAGCAGAAATAAGGTCAGTCATGCATGGGAATGAGGGGTGAATCTCTACGGGAGGAGGGGCTGTTTGTACGTCTCCCCATGCATCTCCCCTTGCTATATCCACCTATTTGCTTGCTCAACAAATATTTACTCCTTCTCTGTACATGCAATTGTACTAGCACTGCAGGAAAATAAGTATGAATTGAACAACACATGCTGTATGCTAGAAATTTACTGGAAGAAACAAAGTTTTTTACAGGAGTAAGGGTCATAGAACAGAGAGGTAGAACCTGCCACTAGTTATGGAACGTGTAGGAAATAGGTCCAAAATGACCCACAGTGTAAAGACTTGTGACCACACAATCAGAAAGTTTCAAGGCCCTGTTTCTCTCTGACACTGAGATACTGAGTGACTTGCAGGACTGCCCTATGTCTCTGTTTCCTCACCTAAAAAATAAGAATTGCTCAACAGACCATATATTTCCCTTGTCAATTTCTTATCTTCTCCATAAAGCTGTTTTCAATCTTCTCAACTCCCTTGAAAATTCTAACTTCCGATTCTTACCCTCCCTTGCCAAGATGATCTCAATTCCCACCCTGCAGAGAAAATAGAATCCATCAGCTGGAAACCCGCTTGACTTCCTGCCCCAGCCTACCCACCTCACAGAATCCACACCCTTTGGACTCCCCCTTCTCTCTCATAGACCCCTGCTCCTGGGCACTCTGAATGGCCAGTGCTTAGCTTCTTCCCCTTCCCTCCCTCTCCTAGATTGGTCCTGTTGATTGCTTCCTCTCTTCCCTGAGATTCCAAGGGATTCTCTCTGCTTTCAAGGACTCATAAGCATGTAAATTTGCTAGAGTTTCTATTCACCTTCATACAACAAAAACCTTCCTCAATAATATTCTGCCCTCCATGGTCACCACTATTCATAAAGAGCTACTTTAATTTAAACTAATTAAGTTGAAATGGAATTTAAAGCTCAGTTTCTAGTGGCACTACTACATCTCAAATGGCAAGTGACAAACATGTGCACAGGACAAAATTGCCAGCCCAGGCATCTGGAACCAGGGCCTAGGATTTTTATCCTCTGCCCATAGCCCATATGTATTGTGCATGTACACTGCATACCTATCATGCATATGCTGTATAAATATCCATAACACTCTGCACAGGGACCTGACTGACATATATATGGAGACCTGAAAGACAAGCTAGCATTGCACACACTTTTAAGAAACACTATGTATTTGTTCCTCACAGTGATTTTCATGTAACACCTTTACATTATAATGCAGATGAGGGCTCCAAGCTAGGGCTTTCCCAGAGCCAGGCAGGTAGGATGCTGTGGAGCCTGGTCTTGACCTGAACAAGTACAAACAAATTGGAGGAGCAACATTTTAAGAAAATACAAGTACACATCCCTCCCCCTAACTACTTCAGGACACATCCATCAAATATGACCAGAGAATTTATGTTTTCCATTTGGCCCGGGTCATAAAGCCAGGTCTGAAGCTTCTGAGCCTGGTACCCGGAGTTCCCTGCTGCTTGTGTGGACATGGAAGTGGTCCCAGCAAATCAAAGGAAAGGCTGGTCTGGCACATCCAGTGTGGCAGCATTGCCAGTCCTCAGCTGCTGGAGGAATCCACACTCAGAGGGCAGTTAGGACTGTCAGGACTTTTTAGCACTGCCCTGAGCTTCGGGCCCACCGTAAGATCACATTTTTAATGTCTAGGCTATGAGATCATTGATGGTAATATGAAGCTGGTCTTTTTTTCCTAGAGATTTTGCCTCCTAATTAGAAGATTCCTGGGGTCACTAACACTGGTCTTCTTAGATTCTTTCTTTTTACTTATGGCCAGAGATTAGGCAGAGGCACAAAGATGCCTCTCCTGCCCATTCCCAGAAACCATGGACTGTATGATTCCACTAATCTGAGGTGGGTAGAATGGCCAAGTTCAGAGACAGAACATAGAATGATGGTTTCCAGGAACTGAAGGGGAAGAATGAGGAGTTGTTTCAAGAAGTTTCAGTCTTACAAGATGAGAAGTTCTGAAGACAGTGGTAATACAGTTTGGATGTATTAAAAGCCACTGAACTCTACACTTTACAATGGTTAATACTGTGAATTTTATGGTACATGTACTTCACCACAATTTATGAGAGAGGAAGAGAGAGAGAGAGAGATCTTAAAGAGTACCCAGAAAGACTGAGATAAGCATTTCACAGGAGATGATTCACATCTTCACAAAACCTTGAAACAAAGTACTATTATCATCATTGTAGATATGGAAATTGAAGCTTTGATTTAAATGATTTGTTCAAGTTTACACAAACAGGGTGCAAACCAAGTTCCTCTAGTGCTAGAGCTCATTATGCTCACAGTTGTATTCTGTTACTTCATAGCCTGGACTGTTCAGTGTCATCAAATGCTTCTTTGTCACACAGAGCAACGACCTTTATTCATTCAAATTCTCTATGGCTGGTTATTAACTGTGGACTAGTAGTAGGGCAATTAAAGTTACCTTTTCTGCCTCCACAAGAGCATAGTTTCTGTGGGTCATGATGATTCTTATCTCCTTGTTTTGAGTATTAATAATTATTTTATTGAGAATTCTATGTTATAGTACTGAGAATGCTGTATGTTGTTTGTTTAAATTACTTTGCATGTTTACTACAATACCTATAACATTTTTATTAACATAAGATACAGATCTATGTATGTATAAAGTTAAGTAACTGAGTAACTTGCTTAGTAAAACAGAGAGTTGATCCTTCACTTGTTGAAATCCAAAGTATATTCCTCTAAGTCATACTCTTCTCTATTGCCTATAAAGAACTTAATTTTTCAATCTTCAACTTGGCTTTAATTCAAGTATCTTTTTAGAATATTAGTCTGGTTATCTTTTACACAGTGTAAATGTATTTAAAATTCTCTTTCAAAGAAGATATTTTCATCAGTTATCTTACCAGTAGATTTAGAAGGATGGATTAATGAACTCTTAGTTCTGACATTTTCTAAATCTGTTATTCTATTGTACAAATGCATTAAGATGAGAGAACACATAAGGCAGAGAAAGGGATTGAAGAGGATGATTCAGAGAGGCAATAAGTTTCCTTATAACTTTGATGTCTTACTACAACCTAATAGGTCTTGCCTTAGAAGCTCAGCTTCTTAATACTACTTTTCACATAACATATTCTTGACAGCATTTATTATTAATGATCATTTATGAGTTATGAAGGGTAAAGTCATATGAATGGAATCCAAAATCAAACAAAAGTCTCTCAGAAGCAATTGAACCTCATCCAACTGCAGCATGATTTGGGGAATGAGCTAAAGAGTAATGCTGAAGAAAATGCTTAGCTCAAGCTAGTGATTTAACCTCTAAAAAGGGCCACCATAAATGTAAATGGAGACAGGAATAAATAGTCACAGTATTAAGACATGTCCACAGTCAACCTCACAATACTGCTGTATGTGTAACCCTGAACTTTAAATCAGATGAATTCTGAAGGCTTGGAACAGATATATTTCTTCACCTAATGTTTCCTGGCTCCTTACTGTTGGCAAACTCAACCAGGTTTGTGACAGGTCAAATACGTTGAACTTTTCTCAAACTTTCCAGGGTGGGTAAAAGTCAATAACCTTCATCATAATCCTGGGGCCACAGTGTGTTCAAATTGGAAATCTACTCCATATGTTCATGATATTATTTCACAGAAGTCCTAAAGGTTCCTTCATGAGAATTCTGAAGCTTCCAACCCTCCTCAGCCTCTTTGAATTGGCTTGTTTGAACCATTAAAATTATAGCTAAGAATATCACTCATCATTGGTGATGATCTAGTATAGGCCAGGCACTTTTACATGTATGGCTTCACCAAATTCTTTCAACCAGTCAGCAAAGCACCAGTTTGTTTTCCCGACTTCAGGGGGTGGGCAGGCAGCATTTTCCTCATAGGTGTCCAGATTGCTTTGTCCTCTAGCTGAGGGTCGTACTATAGTCTACCTGACCCCCAAACTCAGATCCTACTATGGCACCACACTGCTTGTAAACTGGTATTCTCTTTAGATTCATGAAATGGTAGATATTCTGTTCAAGATATGGAAAATGCTCTTTTTTAAAAAAGAAATGAAACAAAACACCATGTTTTCTGTTCCTCAGCCCATAGCCCAGGCCACTGTGATATTAAAATGCTATTCTCCTTTATGGGGAAGATTTTGTCTGTGGATCTTCAGAACCATTATCTTGCTATTCTGAAAAACAAAAGCAAGCAGTTTGAATTTGTACTCCTGTTATTTGTTTAAGCCCATTACTTGTGTCTCTTTTCTTTACATTGCCTTTGCAAACATTCTGATGTCACCACCCATTTAGTCCTTTCTAGAATATAAATTCTGAACTACTTTTTCCGTAGGACTGTAAAGCTCTAGTTTTGCTGACATTTGGAATATTTGAAATTAAAATAGAAAATGATGTTATATGATCAAAAGGGCAAGAGAAGGTCACGGTAGCCAGATGACTTGCCCTGACTCATCACCTTCATGGCAGCGTCCTCATGAAAATTTTTCTGCTATTTGTTATCTTAAGAAAATGGAAATCTGACTCACCCCTGGAAGATGAGCCAAGGTCCACCTTAAAATCCGATATTATAAAATACAGTTATCACTAATGAGTCTCAAGTGGGAAAATAAAAATATAAATACTAAAAAGATAAAAGAATTTTTAAAATTCTAAAGCATCTATTTTGTGCCAGGAACATCACCCAGTGTTTTGTTTTGTTTTGTTTATCAGATATTTTAGTCTCGGCACAACCCAAAAAAGTGGGCTTACTCTGAACTCATAACTGGGGAACCTGAGGTCTTAATAAGGTTGTATAACTTGCCTAAAGTCCCTACAAAAAGGAAATGGACAACCAAGAAAACTAAGCTCTAACACCAGTACTGATTCCTTTTTCATTTTTATAAACTGTTACCTTGAATTTTAAAATACTTGTGGAGATGGTCACTTAACTGTTTCCTTTCCCTAATAACCATTATGGGAAAAATTCTTATAAAGTAATTCATACACTCTGCCTAGTGAACATATTTTTAATGATGAAGATGACCAAAGCATATTCAGACAGGTGAGGTGATCATTTCAATTCTCCCCTGTTTAAGCAAAGTTTGCATTCATTTAAGAAATGTAACAAGACAGGATGCATGTTGTGAAGAGATAAGACATGCCTCAGAGCCAGTACTGAGCCAAAGTGAAGGCAGAAGCCCAGGATGTGAGGGGAAAGACAGGGATGTGAACTTCATTTGATCTCAAACAAGCATATGCCTTGAGATCTTTTCATTGAAACCATTAAAACCCAAGGAACAAAGATAAAGACGACAGTCTTCACCTTACATTCTTCATCAATGTGAAATGCGTTATCTCATTCACCTTGTGTTTTATACCATAAATAGAAAAGTTAGTAAAATAACTATACAAAATAAATCAGTAAAATATTATCTATAGAACTGCTGTGGTGCAATTAATATTGAATTGAGTAACTTCATACAGTTCATTTGAAACAGTTATCATTTAAGTAAACTTAAAAGTATACTGACATAATAATTTTGCATTTTTCCTTTAGAAAGGAAGAAAGAGCCTTTGACAAAACTAAAGGATGGAAACCAAACTGACCATATTAAAAACAAACAAACAAAAAGCCACAGAATCTCTGGCTATTTCTGCTGGAGTCTGGAGCCATTCCCTCTGTTGCTTTTGGAGCTCCTGATTTACTGTCTCTTGTTTATTGTACAAATGCAATTTGTACAGTCTGAGAATGCAATTACCATGTGGTTCTGTGCTTCCCAATCCTTGGTTCTCTCATTTGCTGACAATATACTGCCTCTCTAGAAGCTTCCAGATTCCTAAGCATTTAATTTCTTAACCAAGTCTCACTGACCTACTCCATTCAACTTTGCTGGCCCTACCCACATCCATGAGATGACTGGAGGCAGTTGGTGTCTCCAGCACAAAGACCCAAGCCATTGTGAGTCATCACTCTTCCCTTTGACCACCTCATACCAGAAGACTTGATTGCTCTTCTTACTCAACAGTCATCATCTGCCACATTCTGTTAGCTGCCTCTTAGTTATTTCTTCTGTTCTACTGGTGTTTGGTCATCCACTTGCCATGATGTACAGTAGATGGTTTGAGTTGTCCCTCCTTCTGTACAGAAGAGTTATGCTACAATAAACATTAAGTTAGTGCCTGGTAGTTAACAGTACTAAATGTTATCACTTGAAATCTTCAATTATGTGATTAAATGAGGATGTTTCCTATACAGCACTATAACAACTGCCGGGAAAACTGAGAGGTGACGTCTCTGGTATAATCTCACCTCCCATCTTCCTCTTGGCATTAGTCTGGGATTTGACCAGATCAGTAATATATGATAGAACATAATATATTCCATTATGAGGGGTGTCATGTTATTGAAATGAATTTAGATTCTGGGGAAGATGGTGGAACAGTGAGCAGCAGAGTAAGCAGCCTCTCTGAGAGAAAGAGTCCAGATGCTGGCATATAGCATTGTGGGAAGACAAGAAGAAAGGAAGTGGGTTCCCTTGACCCAGGAAGAACATAAAATGAGAATTGAAGGGCGGATCTGGGGTGCCTGCATCAGCCTCCCCGTGTGTCTGGAGGACTGTGGATATTTCAGCAAGCAGGGAGGGATCGCAGGTTCCTGAGGCACCGCAGCCTGTGGTGAGTGCTCAGCACACTCTGCCCAAAGCCCAGACTGTTCGGGACCCTCCAGGCTTCCGGGTGCAGTGAAGTGGAGAAGTGGGTTTGAGGCCTCTACATCTGCCTCCCCATCCCGGCTGCACTTGGAAAACTGTTGAGCTTCCAACGGGTGGGCGGGCCCACACTATCCCCAGAGCCCAGCCTGTTTCGGACTGCCGCGCCTAGCCATCGGTGTGCAGAGGAGGGGCTGGGCGGATCTGGGGCACCTGCATCAGCCTCCCCCTGTGTCTGGAGGACTGTGGATATTATAGCAAGCAGGGAGGGATTGCAGGTTCCTGAGGCACCGTGGCCTGTGGTGAGTGCTCAGCGCACTCTGCCCAAAGCCCAGACTGTTTGGGTCCTTCCAGGCTTCCAGGTGCAGTGAAGTGCAGAGGTGGGTTTGAGGCCTCTACATCTGCCTCCACATCCCGGCTGCAATTGGGGAGCTGTGGAGCTTCCAAGGGGCAGGTAGGCGCACAGTGTCCCTGAGGCCCAGCTTGTCTGGAACTGCAGAGTTCTGAGCAGGCAGAGGAGGGCCATTGGTTCTGCAGGCCCAGTGGCTTGAGGTAGTGTGGTGCCAGAGTCTCAGTAGCTGCAACCATAGAAGGGGATTTCCAACAGATCCTGAGGAAGCTTTCAAATAACACTTGAAACACAGAAATATAGGAAAATGACAAAACGAAAGACCAAATTACAACCTCAAACCTCCAGCCTATCTCAAGAAACACTAGGAGCAATGTATATAGAAGAAAATATATGCCATTCACCTCAAATATCGGACACAATAGCTACTGAAATTGACAAGCAACTTCAGGAAGCTTTAAAGAAATTCAGACTCGAAATAATCTCCCAGGTAAAAGAAGAAATGATAAAAGAAATGAAAGAGATTCTGAATATATCTAAAGAAAACACAGATAAAAAATTGGAGGAACTAAACAAAAAGATAGAATCCCTAAGACGAGCAATATAAGAAACAAATAGAATACATAATGCAGATGCACAGAGATATACAGGAAATAAAAAACTCCACTGAAAGTTGTAAAAACTGCCTTAATGAAAGTGAAGATAGAATTTCAGACCTTGAAGACAGGATTGCAGCTAGTGAACAGGAAAGGAAAGATCTTCTAAAAATAACAAGGAATCAGGAAACAACAATTCAACAACTGCAAGACGATGCAAAGAAAAATAACATAAGAATGATAGGGATTAATGAAAAAGAAGGAGACAACAGAAAGGATGTCAAGAGGATATTTAGAGAAGTAATAGCTGAAAATTTCCCAAGCATGAGATCAGAAACAGATATCAGGATCAGTGAAGCATATAGAACTCCAAATAGTCATAACCAAAATAAAACTACACTCAGACATATAATAATCCCCATCCCAGAAATCCAACACAAGAATAGATTATTAAAAGCTGTCAGAGAGAAAAGACAGATAACTTATAAAGGAAAACCTATCAGAATCACAGCAGACTTCTCAGCACAAACAATAAAGTCAAGAAGAGCATGGAGTGAAGTATTCCAGATCCTAAAGCAAAATGATTTCCAACCTAGACCGATATATCCTGCACAACTATCATTCAAAATTGATGGTGAAATACAATACTTCCATGACAAAGAACAGCTGAAGAACTTCATGAACACCAAACCAACCCTGCAAAAAATATTGGAAGACAGTTTAGATACACAAAGGAAAAAACCACTAAGCAAAGCAAATAATTAAACAGAACAGAAAGATAAAGATGCAACAGCAGAGAGATAACACGCCAACAATAAACCAGCATTTAACAGTAATAACCATTAATGTAAATGGTATCAATGCACCAATCAAAAGAAACAGACTAGCAGAATGGATCAAGAAACAAAATCCAACCATATGCTGTTTACATGAAACCCATCTAACCCAGAAGGATACTCACAGACTGAAAGTCAAAGAATGGAAAACAATACTTCATGCAGCAGGAATCCAAAAAATGGCAGGAGTAGCCATTCTGTTTGCAGACAACATGAACTTTAAACCAACAAAGACCATAAAGGACAAAGAAGGTCACTACATACTCGTAAGGGGAAAAGTCCAAGAGGAAGAGATAACTATCTTAAATATATACGCACCAAACTCCAGAACACCCAGTTATATAAAACAACTATTAACAGAAATGAAAACTTAAATTATCAGTAACACAATTGTAACAGGAGACCTTAATACTCCATTGACACCAAGGGACAGATCAATCAGACAGAAAATGAGCAAAGAAATAACAGAACTGAATCACACCTGCGAACAAATGGGTTTGATAGAAATATACAGAATGTTCCACCCAACAACATCAGAATACACATTCTTCTCAGCAGCCAATGGATCATTCTCTAAAATAGACCATATATTAGTTCACAGAACATATTTAAACAAATGCAAAAGAGTTGAAATCATCCCTTGCATGTTATCAGATCATAGCGCTCTGAAATTAGAAATTAATGATAAAAGATACTGCAAAGATCCCGCAAACACATGGAAACTGAATAACACACTCTTGAGTAATCAGTGGGTCACAGAAGAAATTAAAGAAGAAATTAAACAATACCTAAAAGAAAATGAAAATGCAGATACAACTTACCAGAATCTGTGGGATGCAATGAAAGCCATCCTGAGAGGAAAATTTATTGCACTGAGTTCCCACATCAGGAAAACAGAATGAATACAAGTAAATAACTTGATGCTATACTTCAAACAGCTAGAAAAAGAAGAGCAAGTCAAGCCCAAAGCCAAAAGAAGAGAGGAAATTATAAAAATCAGAGCAGAAATCAATGCAATAGAGACTAAGAAAACAATCCAAAGAATCAACGAATCAAAGAGTTGGTTCTTTGAAAGAATAAATAAAATCGATAAGCTCCTAGCCAACCTTATTTTTAAAAAGGGAAGAAAAAGCTGAAATTCATGCAATAAGAAATGAAAAAGGTGAAATCACTACAGACCCAATAGAAATACAGAAGATCATCAACAGCTATTTCGAAAACCTCTACTCTCAAAAGTTTGATAACACAGAAGAAATAGATTCTTAGAAACATATGAAGTACCAAAGCTAGATCAAGAGGATGTAAAACTGTTGAATAACCCAATCTCTGTTAATGAAATTGAAAATGTAATTAAGTCCTTACCCACCAAGAAGAGCCCAGGCCCAGATGGATTCACTGCAGAATTCTACAAGAAATACAAAGAAGACCTAATGCCAACACTCCTCAAACTATTCAATGAAATTGAAAGGGAAGCAATCCTTCCTAAGTCATTCCTGGAAGCAAATATTACTCTAGTACCAAAACCTGAGAAAGACCCAACTAAAAAAGAGAACTATAGACCAATCTCCCTAATAAACACAGATGCAAAAATCCTCAATAAAATATTGGCAAATAGGATGCAGCAAATCATCAAGAAGATTATATGCCATGACCAAGTGGGATTCATCCCAGGAATGCAAGGATGGTTCAACATACGTAAATCAATAAATGTAATCCACCATATCAATAAAGCCAAAAATAAGAATCACATGATCATTTCTATAGATGCAGAAAAAGCCTTCGATAAGGTACAACATTTATTCATGATAAGAACTTTACAGAAAATTGGAATAGATGGTCTTTACCTCAATATAATAAAGGCCATTTATGACAGACCAACAGCCAGCATCATACTAAATGTCCAAAAATTGAAAGCCTTTACTTTAAAATCAGGCACAAGACAAGGATGTCCTTTATCACCACTCCTATTTAATATAGTACTGGAAGTACGAGCCAGAGCAATTAGGCAAGAGAGAGAAATAAAAGGGGTAAAGATAGGAAAAGAAGAAGTTAAATTATCATTGTTTGCAGATGCCATGATACTCTACATAGAAGACCCCCTAAACTCCATTGAAAGACTCTTAGATACAATAAATAAATTCAGTTATGTGGCTGGATACAAAATCAATACTCAGAAATCAATAGCATTCCTATACACGAACAACAAAATCACAGAGAGGGAAATAAGAGAAACTGCACTCTTCACATTAGCAAGCAAAAAAATGAAATATTTAGGAATTACTCTTACGAAAGAAGTGAAAGACTTATACAGTGAATATTATAATACACTGAAAAAAGAAATTGAAGTTGATCTCAGAAAATGGAAAGACATCCCTTGCTCATGGATAGGAAGAACAAACATTGTGAAAATGGCCATTCTCCCAAAACTGTTATACAGATTCAGTGCAGTCCCTTACAGATTCAATGCAACATACCTTATAGATCTAGAGAAATCACTCCTAAATTTCATCTCGAACCAGAAGAGACCTAGAATAGCAAAGGCAATTCTAAGCAGCAAAGACAAAGCAGGAGGCATCACAATCCCTGACTTGAAGTTATACTACAAAGCAACAGTACTAAAATCAACATGGTATTGGAATCAAAACAGAGCCCAAGATCAATGGAATAGATTAGAAGATACAACCACAACTACAAACACACTCAACCACCTTATCTTTGATAAAGGAGCCAAGCAGGTTCACTGGAAGAACGACAGTCTCTTTAATAAATGGTGCTGGAAAAACTGGCTCTCCATTTGCCGAAAACTAAAGCTAGACCCATGTCTATCACCATGTACTAAATTAAAATCTAAATGGGTCAAAGATCTGAATATTAAAACAGAAACAGTAAATCTATTGGAAGACAAATTGGGTAGAAACCTTGAAGACATAGGAATAGGTAGAGAATTCATGAATAGGACTCAAACCGCACAGGAAATACTTCCCAGAATCAATAACTGGGACCACTTCTTATTAAAAGTTTCTGCATGTCAAAAGAAATCTCCAGCATAGTGAAAAGAAAACTCACAAACTGGGAAAAGATTTTAGTGAACTCTCTCTCAGACAAGGGACTCTTGTCTAAAACATATAAAGAATTAAAAAAATTCAGACCTCCAAAATTCAAAGATCCAATCCAAAAATGGGCATCTGAGATGAATACACAATTCTCAGATGAAGAAATGCAAATGGCAAATAAATACATGAAAAGATGCTCATCATCATTGGTCATTAGAGAAATGCAAATTAAAACCACACTGAGATACCATCTCACTCCTGAAAGAATGGCCAGGATCAAGAAAACCAACAACAACAAATGCTGGAGAGGCTGTGGGGGAAAAGGAACTCTCCTGCACTGTTGGTGGGAGTGTAGACTGGTACAGCCTTTGTGGAGGTCTGTCTGGAGATTTCTCAAAAAGTTGGGATTGGAAATCCCATTTATTCCAGCTATTCCACTTCTAGGCATATTCCCAGAAGAACTGAAAGCATCATACCACAGTGATATATGTGCACCTATGTTTATAGCAGCACAATTTGTAATCGCCAGATCTTGGAAACAACCCAAGTGTCCATCAACTGAGGAATGGATAAAAATGTAGTGGTATTTCTATACAATGGAGTATTATTCAGCTATAAAGAAGGATCCCATTGAGATATGTATCAATAAATGGGCACAGCTTGAGACCATACTCATAAGTGAAATAAATCAGTCTCACATGTGTGAATACCGAATAGTTTCCCTAATGTAAGTAACGATTCATATATATAAAAATATGTGGTAATCATGATTCTCCATTATGTGGCCTTGAAGCCTTATAAAGTTTTCACTTATTAATTGGAAAGGCTTTATTCTGTGCTTCTTGATATGGAAATATTTGAAGCTATAGTATATGAAGTTTTATCCAAATATTTCAAGGAAAAAGACAGACACTATGGTAACTACTAAGTCGGGTTATTTGGTGGTGAAGCACTAGGTTGCTGAAACAGTCATGCTTTGACCTGTATTGTTATATTGTTATATCCTGTTTTATCTCGATCTCCCCCTTATTCTTTAAAAAATTATTTAGTTATTTCTTATGTTTGTTTTAATTAAGGGGAAAATTTTAAAAAATTAGCAGGATATATAATAGCAACTTTTTTTTATTTCCTATTAACTTGTTTTGAAGTCCTGTAATACTCGCACGATCTTGTTTTGACTGATTAGACTCTGTTCCATTCTGTATGATAGTATCAAGTTTGAGGGTATAGGCAACTACTTTGAAGGCAATAAGATTCACTAAAATACCCATTCTGGTTTGACTATTGTCTCCTTGGAAGTCCTGTAATGTTTACAATGCTTAAGTTTTATTGGTCTTGTTCTTTACTGTTTTGTTCAACTTTATAATACCTAATGAGATAGACAATTCTTTTTAAGGAAACAAGAGACATCGTTGATAACCATTGTTGATAACCTTGTACTCTGTTTTACATCATGTGCTATGTCTATCCTTGGTTTTGACTGACAGCTTTGTTTTGCCATATTTGACTTTATTCTCTCCCCCCGAAAAAAGCAATAAGAGCTAAGGAGTAATAAAACCCAAAATGTGTAAATTTTGTTGTAAAAAAGAGAGGGAAAAAAAGAGCTATAAAGGATACAACAGCAAGTGTGTTTAGGGGTGTTAAATAGCTGACCATATTAATGTTTTTGGTTGGATCATTGAACACAACTGTTTGCAGTCTCACTGTTTGAATGTCCACTTTGTATTCTTTGATACTGTGATTTGAGCAACTATTTCTAAGATGATAATATGCACTCTATTACCTGGTGATTTCTTACTTTTTTTTTTTTTTTTTTTGTAGTTCTGTATTTCTTGTACCCTTACACCGCTTTGTTTTGTTTTGTGTTTTTCTCTTTTTCCTTTTAAATAAATTTTTTTTAAAAAGTGAGAATTGAAGCCCACAGAGAAAATTTAAAAAAAGAAAAACTTAAATAGAAGAAGGCAGTAGATGGGGGTGCTTTCACCCAGATCCAGACCCACTGTGTGAGAAGAGCTGTTGAAACTAGGGACATACCGTCATAGTGAAGGTGGTGGCTGGCAAGCCCGAAGGCCTCTGCAGGGAGATGTAGTGGCAGAAGGGAGTAGCGAACTGGAGAATTGTACTGGCTGGTGGTGAGTATTGGGAACTCAGTCCTCCTGCAAGAGTGGGTGATCAGCCAGGAGACATTTGGAGTCCAGCAGGATTATCTCGGAGCCAAAACTGTAGCAGGTTTCATTCAGCCACTCTTAGCTTGAAGCAAACTGGTGGAAATAGCTTGAATTGAGTCCCACCCCTGTACACATTCCAGCAGCCATCTCTGAGATTTACCTAAAGCTATCCTCACCCCCCCCTCCCTGCTGCACATACTTCTTGTGGTGAGGGCTCCTTGCTGTTACCCAGCCTAACCCCACCCCTGCTTGCACTCCAGCAGCCACCAGTGAGCCAAGCAGGCTGAGAAAAGCAGCAAACAGCCTTACACCAGCACACCCAGTGGTCACCATTGATATCCCTAGCCAGTTCAGGCTAGAAAAAGCAAACAGCCTCACTTCAGACAAATTGTAGCTAGCACAGGAAGTGCTGGGGACCCCACTACACACTTTTCCAGAAGAAACCAGGACCATGACAAGACGAAGAAGCAAAAGGCAGTCTCTGGCCTTCACCCCAAGCTGTACTGGTCCAGGAGACATAAACATGGAAGAGACTGTGAGTTGCACACCTGAAGTTTCTGAAGCAACAGCAACTGAAGTAAAGAAACAATTTCATGAGACTATAAAAGAACTTAGAACAGAAATACTATCTGAGGTAAAAGAACTGAGAAACATAACAAAATAATTGCTAAGCACCTCTAAAAAAGACACAGATGGAAGAATAAAGGAGCATAGGAAAGAAGGAAATCTTGCATGAAGAATATAAAAAAGACATAGAATACCTGAAACAGATTCAAAGAGATTACCAGGAAATTAAAAACTCCATTGAAAGCTGGCAAAACTGCTTGAAAGAAACAAAAGATAGACTTTCAAACTTTGAAGACAGGTTTGCAGCTTGCAATTGTGAAAGGAAAGATCTCTTAAAAGTTACAAAGAACCAGGAAGCAGCAATACAAAGGCTACAAGATTTAAAGAAAATTTCCCAAGCATAGGAAAAGGAAATGGTATTCAGATAAGTGAGGCATACAGAACTCTAGCCAGTTATAACCAAAATAAGTCTACACCCAGACATATAATAATTAAGATCCCACAAATTCAACACAAGAACAAAATATTAAAAGCTGTCAGAGAAAAGAAACAGATCACCTATAAAGGAAAACTCATCAGAATCATGACAGACTTCTTGACACAAACCATTAAATCAAGAAGATCTTGGAGTGAAGTAATCCAAGACCTGAAAGAAAATGATCTCCAACCCAGATTGATGTACCCTGCAAAACTATCTTTCCAAATTAATGGAGAACCAGGATACTTCCATGACAAAAGACAACTGAAGGAACTCATGACCACCAAACCAACCCTAGAAAAAATACTGAAGGACATTCTAGAGAGAGAGAAAAAAGAGCGTGGTTGCAGGAACAGTGGCAGAGGGGGGCTCACTGAGCAGGGCAGACAATGGAATAAAGGGGAAAAGTAGTCAACCAACAGCAGAAAAATAGCATGACAGAGATGAGGTAGAGAAAGTTGGCCATAATCACTAATATAGATGGCCTTAACTCACCAATAAAAAGAAATACAGGAAGAATGGATCAGGAGACAGTGTCCATCAATATGCCTTATGTAAGAAATACTTTTAACCCAACAGGGGGTTTATAGACTGAAAGTCTAAGATGAGAAACAATGCTCAATGTGACAGGGAACCAGAAAAAAGTGGGAGTAGCTTGTCCACCAGATGCAAATTGATTAGAAAGCCATGACACTTTTTTACAATGGGAAACTGCTTAGCTATAAAGATACACCTTGAGATCATGCTCAGGGTAAAAAAGGTTCAGAGTCACTTAGGTGAATAGTGGGCTGCCTCTCTAGTATAAAAATTAAAGGAGTTGGTGGATTCCAAAATGTACATTGCATCCTGTGAAAGTAAAAGGAGAGGAATTGTCTAAAAAGGGAGGGCAGTGGCCATTGTTAATCTATTATCATGATTTGAAACCCATATTGTTTTCATTATTCTCTTTATTTGGTTTTATTCTGTTTCAGTTTGTCTAATCGTATTAGATTTGTTGGCACGGACAGCTATTCCAAAGATAGCAGGATATATTATAGTAACCACCTTTTATTTCCTATTAGCTTGATTTGAAGCTCTGTATTGCTTTCATGGTTTTGTTTTGACTGATTTTATTCTATTCTGTTTTGCTTGATAGTATTGAGTCTGATGATATAGGCAACTACTTTGAAGACAGTAAGATACATTATGATGCCCATTGTGGTTTTACTATTATCTTCTTTTAAAGCCCTATAATGTCTCCATTGTTTTTTATTGGCTTTGTTATGTTCTGTTTTGTTTGATTTTACTATGCCTGATGATATGGTAATTCTTTTGAAGATAACAAGAGGCATTAGGGTAGCCTTTATTGATCTCCTTGTATTTTGTTTTTAAGTCATGTATCGTGTTCATCCTTTTGTTTTGATTGATTCTATTCTGCTTTGTCTCATTTGATTTTATTCTCTTCAAAAGAAAAAAAACAAATGAATTTAATTTGAAACAATACCAAATCATTTTTATTATTGAAAACTGATTATAATATCACATATCAACTTAGAACAAGGAAATCTAGCAACACAACTAAGATAATCACTGATAAGATAAAAATAATGTTAAAAAGACACCGCATCATTCAACTAACCTGTCCTAGTGTTTCTCAGGATATGTATCAGAATGAGGTTTTCCAAAAATAAAACATACTTTGATCATAGGTAGTCCATGCCCCCTGCCCAAAGTTCAGGCTGCCATTCAAGATGTTTCTATGGTTCTGAAGGAACCATATTATAGAGCTAACTCTGATTCTCCTATAGGAATATGGCTAATGAACAACTTTGACCATCTCTATTGGGTAATTGAAAAGTTTATAATCTTAAATAAATATTATAGTAAGCATGTAATTGACCCACCTTCCAACCAGCGTATGCCCTTCGAACTGGAATCTAACACTTCTGTTAAGTGGAAAAACAGTATGAACATCTATGTGATAATCTGATTAAGCCATTTGACTTTTTGGATAACAGTGGTGTTCTCTTATACATCACTGCTGAATTTATACTGATGGGATATTTCATGTTCCAATAATGAAAGATATATACAGAAAGAAAGACAGAGAGAGAGAGACAGAGAGAGAGAGAGAGCGCGCGCTACATCTACTCACCAATGCTCTTCCTTGAAAACAATTTGGTTTGCAAATTAGAATTATTTCATAAAATTTTGTTTGCAAACTCTGCATCAGGTAACAAAAAAAAAAATCATGCCATCTTTTCCACAGAAACACAACCATGGTCATCTTTTCTAAAATCTTAGAATAAATTAAGTTCATGAACTGAGGTACTGTATATATGTAGTATATACATATTCATATGGGAAAGGAAAATTTTTTCAAAAACTAATTCTGCAATGCAAAATAAGAAGAAGAATGCTATGTACCACTTCTTTAGTGTATAATCAAGCTCAATGATAGTGAACCTTCTTTCAATAACAACAAACACCCAGCTGTAGCATTCATGCCATAGCTTCCCCAGCACTGATCTAATCAATTCTAGAACTTATGCTCTTAACAAAGTATGGCATTTTGGTCCAGTCAAGTAAACAGAAATTACTCTAAATATTTCAAATAGGAAGAATTTAAGGAAGAAATTGATTTCAAAAAATGAGAATCCCCAGGAGGGATGGTGGATCCAATTAAAAAGTAGCAATGATCAATTGTCAGCCAGAGACCTGGAGACGAAAAGGAAGGTAGTCACTAGAATCCACAAAGTGAGAACTCCTGCTGGGATTGGAGCCGTGGAGAACTTGCTTGGTAAGAAGTGAGACCAAGTGAAGGAGCCGACTTCAGGCTGGAGCTGAAAACATGAAGGTAACACAGCCTCTATCAGAGACATCCATGAAGTCAAAAAGAAGGGAAACTACCTGGCTTAGCCCTGCTGTCAAATTTCCTACTAGTGCCTTCCATCATCTTAAAATAAACAGAAGTTAGTGGCATAGATCAATGAAGAGGTAAATCAGAGGACAGTGTAGCCAATTTCCATACAGACGACATCTGTGGCTTCAAGCACTATTTCTACTTCTTTTCTGTTATCCAGCCTTTCTCTCTTTTTGCATTATTTTCAATTTATTCTGTATCTTTGTGTTTGTGAATTTAAATCTATCAAAGAAAGACAGACTCCAAGGCTTATTTATCTAGAACAATCAGAAGACGTGACATTAAGGAAAATTCACTAGCAATAGTTTCTACAACTCCCTCAGACTGGGCAACTAGTCCATTTGGCTGTAGATTCCTTAAAAAAAATAAAAAATAAAAAACACCTGGCAAAAGGCAAGATCACAATTACAAGAGGAAACACCTGCAACTAATTTTCTCACAAAAGGGACACAGAAAGCACTTTGAGTCTTCTGAGGAACAATTCCTCATGTTGAGAATGGAATATTTGTTTCCCCCAAAATTCATATGTTAAAGTGCTAACCCCCAGTTCCTGTGAGTGTGACTGCATTTGGAGATGGTGTTTTTATAGAACTGATTAAGTTAAAAGTGGATCCTAATTGAATATAACCAGTGTTCTTAGAAGACAAAAATAGAATAAGATGCACAAAGACGAAAAATCATGGCAAGATGCAGGAAGAAGACAGCCCTGTATATGCCAGGTTAACAGACTTCAGGAGAACCTGAAACTCTGAGACTATTATCTTACACTCCTACTTTCCAGAATTGTGAGAAAATAAATTTCTGTAGTCTGTAGTAGTCCGTTATGACAGCCCTAGCAAACTACAATAATAGTATTTCCAGAATTGTGAGAAAATAAATTTCTGTAGTCTGTAGTAGTCCGTTATGACAGCCCTAGCAAACTACAATAATAGTATTGTAATATAGTATGAGCTCTGTGCATGAGTCAGCTATATTTTGAAGTTCCATGGTGTTTATATAACTAATGGTGATTAGTTTGGTCATCAGTTCTCTCTAACACTGGTCTTTATATTAGCCAGGGCTACTACAGCAATATAGTACAAAGTGTCTTAAACAACAGAAATTTATTTTCTCACTATTCTGGAGGCTGAAAGTCTAAGATACAGGTGTTGGTACATTTCATTTCTCCTAAGAGCCCCCTTGGCTTACAAATATCACCTTCTCAGTGTGTGCTCATAAGTCTTTTCTCTATCCAAGCTCATCCTTACTGTCTCTTTCTATTCTTCAGACACAAGTCATATTAGTTTAGGGTTCAGGCATATTACATCACTTCACCTTAATTAACTTTCTAAGGCCCTGTCTCTGGATACATCCACACTGGGAGTTCAGGTTTCAACACAAATATTGAAGGGCCACAGTTCAATCTATAACAACCTTCATATGTATTCAATCTTTTTTTATTCATTGCAGTAATTAAAAGTGTTCCTATCTGGAAAGCAACGACTTGGTCTGGAGGCCCAAGTAGGACACCCCTTTTGAGCTCATGAACTTGGATGATGAATTTTTCTCTGGAAGAAGAATACAAGCACTTAATTCATCAGACTTTATGGAAATTGAATTAGGTTATTGGTGATGGCATTTTATGAACTGTGTTGTAACCTATTATGATCAGTATTGTCATTATTATCAGGGCAGGTCTCAGTGTGTACCAGCATTGAGACCACTTCTATCTGAAATCATCTTCCACACAACCAGAGGTCCAACCCGTTCTTTGCCCCTGCTCACACAGCCTAGATTGTACTTTCCACCGTGCCTGTATTTTGCTGGCTCTTTCTTCCTTCATTATTTCCAAGATCTTGACCATTTACAATCTCTTCTTCCCTCAACTGGGGATAATATTATTACCTCCCTCATAGACACAATGTGCAGATCAAATGGTTCAATAGCTATGAAACACTCCTAACAGTGAATGCATACATGTTAAACACTATATAATTATCTTCTGCTATCAACATCACCATTATTATTAGAACTGCAGGTAACTATTTTCCACAGAAAAGATTCTGTTTCTGCCATGATTCCCCTTCTTTGGGCTCATTTTGCCATCACAGAGTTCACCAAAAATCAGTGGAAGATCTGAGACCTGCAACCCGTTCACGAAGAGAATCTACTCAGATTCTGGATGCTATGCCCTTCCTCCTGGAGGCAATGCATACATAGCCAAAGGCAGACTCATGCAAATGGTAAAGCAGTCCAATCCTCTTTCTTTCATTTAGAATAAACTCTTTTGTGTGATTTATTTTCAGGGTTCTTCTGCAGTGGGAACAATCTGAAACTAGATATTTTCTGAAGTCACATCTTTGCTGATATTTTCTTGTTCTATCTTGCTTCTCTCATTCCCTTCCATGGATTCGTTGGAGAGCATCCACTCAGCAAATCAAGATTTGCACAAAAATCCCCATGTTACTCTCAGAATATATGGAATCCAACTAGTAGACTCACATAAGCAGATATTGGTGTTTAGACTTGTACTATATCCTACACATTTTCTTTCCTCTATCGTAATTTCTAAATGGATACCAAGGTCACAGTAGGTACTTCAATAAATGTTTTCTGGTTGATCATTAGGAATAACTATAATCCAATTATCCACAAGAGTAATTTCAGTTTGAAAAACCAAGAGACCAAGAGTGTAACTGCAAAAGTCAGAAACCACAATGGAAAAACCTGTTCATTTCTCTTCGCAGCTGATGGAAGTCACAGTTAGTTGAGAGCAATGATTGGTATTGAATGTGAGGACTGTCAAAATGATAGGATCAAGTGTGTCACTTGGAAACTGCATACACACCCAGAGAGAATGCGAAGAATATTGTCATTGAATACTGTCATATGCTTTGTGGATAGATTGTGTCATCCTAGTGACAGCATATCATGCACAAAGGGTCTCTGAGGAAGTTAGAGGACAGGTCTTCATCTCTTCACTCCTCCTGAGATTACAGAACCAAGATTCAATTAAAGGCAATGAAAGAATGAGAGCATCTTGCAGTACTAGGAGCAACAAGAAATTTCTATCTCATTTCACATTATTATGTTTCATAGCATCAAAAAAAGAAAAACAAAGTGTTATTCCTAGATCTACACAGCCACAGACACTCATGACAGAATCTGCCTGGCTCTTCTTACATTTGCATCATTATAATCATACAAAGTAGCATAAAAAGCACTTTGTAAGCAGCAATGTTGTATATAATTATCTAACACCAAATGATTATTATTAATAATGTTAATAAAAATGCATTTCCCACAGGTACACACTAGATCTTTCAAATATGTTTGTGAGGACTCAGCTAAAAGCAGGTAGAATCTTTACCAGCCCAGTTCTCAATCACTACGTAGGTAGCGCTCTGAATGTATCTGATAGAGGACTAAATTTTGATGGTAATTCAGATGATACAACAGTAGAAAGGAAAGCAGTAGCTGGCACAATGTATCAGGAATTTGGAAAATACTAGAACTTCTTAACTAAAAGGACAATGTTACCCAATGGCTATTGCTAAGTAATATGATATTCTAAAATTCATTTATTTTTAAATTTTAGTATATATCAAAATCACTTCAAAAATGGCAAGACCCATATTTTTGGGCTCCAATGTAATGTTTCTGATTAAGAAGGTCTGTAGAGGAGCCAAAGAACTGACATTTTTAGCATTTCCCAGTGTGATATCCTGCTTGCTGGGAACTCCTTTTAGAAACCCACCCTTCTACAACAAGCTAATGACAAAAGAGTTGCAGGTTACTGACAGCCAGTGAAAACCAAGTGTGGAAGCCAGAGGGCTTCTGTGGCCTATCCCAAAACATTCCACTTCCTGAAACAGGGGGAAAGCACAACAGCTGGACCAGACCCAGGCTTGTTAAGTAGAGTGGCCAAACTTCCAAGAAAAAAAACTATTCAACTGATATGGTTTTGATTTTTTAAAAAATCCCCCAAAAGTCCTATATGTTCCAAGGTGGAGCTTTCAGAAGATGATTTTATCATATGGCCCTTATTCATGCGGAATCCTTCAGTGTGTTACTCTATTAATGAGACAGTAATTTGACAGCATTTTGGGGAGGCAATGAAAATGTAGGAGGTAGGGTCTTGGTAAAGGTGATAGGTCATGGAAGGATGATCTTGCGGACTGTCTCTTTTCCCCAGGAACTTCTTCCCTGGTTCCCTCTTTCTGATTCTGGTCCACCATGAGGTGAGCAGCTTTCCTCTATCACACCCTTCAACCATGATGTTTCTGCCCTGACATGGTGCTCAAAGCAATGGAGCAGCTGACAATAGGCCAGTGTTGGTGAGCCTTTTACAGATTTCGATGCTACAAACAGCCCATTGTGGCACATTTTCCATAGGTTCATCACCACTGCCATAGACTGATACCTCTAAAACCGTGAACTAATATAAATCTTTCCTCCTGTTAGTTGTTTATGTAAGACATCTTGTCACAGTGACAGAAAGTTAACACACCATCCAAGCCAAGCTATTTGATAAAACCAGGGTCAGCTTGAGACAAAGAGGCCTTTCCATTTGGAATGAGGCAATCTAGATAGATTCATCAAAATGTGAAATCTTGATATATTTTGCCGAAGTGACCTGTAGCTCCTATTAAGAACTACAATTCTTCACATGATTAAAGGAAAAGTAGAGGCCTCCCCACTGCAAGATAACATATGCCCCCATCACAGTAAGAACCACAGATGTACTTTATAATACTCAATATGTCAATGCCATCCTCAGTGCATGTGGCTGAAGCACTTAGTGGATGATAAGAGACCTCTAGCTGGTGATGAGAACTACAAGCACTATAGCCTGAAGACTCCTTTCACTGTCCCTGTCTTTCTCATTCACTGGCTTGGTGTTCTTTTAGTGATGATGCCCTTTCTCAGCTCTGGGTATGAACAACACCACAGTGGACACTGCAGACTCAAACAATAGCAATTCTGTGGGCCAACAAGCTGAGCAACATCTCTTCTGATCCAATTTGACCACATCCAGAAAAGCCCTCTTATTGGACTGTCTTGCATTGTATGTTCATGTCTTGGACTGAAAACTGTTCCCAGAGCCATTAAGGACATGATAACAGCATTCTGGGTCAAGTCCTCACTTTTGTGGCCAGAGAACCACGGACGATTAGCCAAGGAAGGAAAGAAGGCATGAACTGGACAGGAATAGCAGTAAGCAGTTTTGAATGTGATTCATAATGGAACCTTTCCATGCCCTCAATTATTTTGAAATCTAAAAAAGAAAAAAAGAAGAAGAAGAGGAAAGGAAAAAACATGACTACCATTTCTACTAGACATTTTTATATCCAATGGAGTATAAAAATAAAAATCAGCAATTAATTCTTGGTTGCAACAGACAGAAATTTAAAGTAGCTTACTCAAAACAAAAAATGCATTGGAGGCTCATGTAACTGGAGGAAGGGAGGTGGTTCAGTGGTGCAGAGCCTCAAACACACCAAGTCCATCTCTCTCCTCACCTTTCTCTTCAGCCTACCACAGAGTCACGTTGTGTTCTCAGATCAGCTTCCCCTACTAGCAGGGAACAGAAAAACGTGAAGCCACCTGCTTCCTGTTTCCTACCTACACTGCAAGTGAGGAAATGCCTTTTTACTTTCCTTTCTCCAGTTTGAACAATTATAAGAAAAATTCTGGTGGTTGTTTGGTCACATGCCTGATTCTGGGATCAATTGCTTATGATCAGAAAAAAGGTCTCCCATCATTGGAAAAGCTTGATTTCATACTTGTTAGGAAAAGAAAGATTATTTATTTATTTATTTATTTATTGTAAAGAGATTAAGACAAAACAGCGCATAACAAAGCAAATCAGAACAGAACAATGTATGCAACACAGTATTTCATCAGGAGACAACCCGTAATTAACAGTAATGTCTCTTTCTTCTAAATAGTTGAGCATAACTTCATATACAATAGTATCAAACGTAACAAAATAGCATAAAACCTTTCAAGAGAATGAAAGTGTTACAGGGCATTCAGAACTAAATAACAGAAAATGAACAATGGCTACTCTATTATCTCATTTTCCATAGAAAATTTGTTTATACTATCACACGTAATACAATCCAATAAGATACAACATGATAGAATCAATGGAAACAGAAGGACAAAAGCATGGTAGGACTTCAGAATAAGATGATACTATAACAGGACTTGCTAGTACAATGTCTTGTTTTTTTCAAAATAGCTGTTTATACCATCACAGATAATAAGATCAAACAGGCCAGGATAAACCCATTCCAACTAATGAATGCAATCATTATAAGGCTTCAAAACAATGTAATGGAGAATCATGATTACCATAAACTCTTACGTACTCTTACCATTTCTTACACTAGGGAGACTATACGGTATTTATACATGTGAGTTTGAATTATTTCGCTTATGAGTATGAACGTTAATTATTTAAGAGTGTAGAAGGATCCAGTTGGCAGCTGCTGAGAACCGGCAGTGGTGGAACCCGGTTGGCTGCCGAAGAAAGGAACTCGCCTGCCTCTTGGTAAGTGCCTCCCTCCAGCGTGAGCCTGGAGACCCAGACAGGGGCCCCTGTGAGCCCACCATTGCTGGGGCTGGAAATCAAATATGCCATCCCCCTACTCTCGTTAGCAATTGGGGACAGAGGTCTGAGCATGTCTTGAGATGATGACTGTATGCAATACAGCAAATATGGGGAATGTCTTTCCATCTTCTATTTGAAGGAAAATTGTTTTTCACTGTTTTGTTTCATTATGATTAATCATATTATTCTATTCGATATTCTCTTTTGAATGGTTTTATAATGTTGTGTTTTTGATTTGATTTTGCTATACCTAACGGGCTAGACAACTATTGTGAAGATAAGGAGATCTAACATGGTACCTATTACTGTTATCCCCGTGTCCTGCTGTGACGTTCTGTACCGATTGCACTGCATTGTCTCCATTGGCTTTGCTCTGTCTTGTTCTGTTGTATTTTTACCACCTTCAAAATTTAAAAAAAAAAAAAAAAGATTGTAGAAGAATCAAAAGCATTATATGGCTGGGGAGACAGAAGCATTTTTCAAATAAAGCAATTGCATCTACTGGTAAACCCAGAATACTAGGCAAAGAAAACACAGACTCCATCTGAGAGAATAAAATGAAAGAGTTTGCTTTCTGCATGGGATGGGGAGTCACATGCACAAACCTGCAAAGTTCGTATCATGCTACAAAACAAAAAATAAAAAAAAGGAAAGCCTTTAGTTTCTTTTGCTCTCACTCATCTTTGTAAAGATATAGAAAGATAAATAAACAAACCGAGATAGTCGAATACAGCACCTAAAAGCAGCCTTACAAATCACTATTAATGTCACTATTATCTAGGTAAAGCAGCTAATACCTATAGAAAAGTGACTCATTCAAAGCCACCATTTGATAACAGGAACCATGATTTCTGGTCTGGTGCTCTTCTCAATCTGCTGATTGCAAAAACCTTACGCAGGCTTTATTAACACAATAGCCAAGATTCTAAACACTTATTAACCATATTCCATGGTGTTTGGAGCTGTTACAAGTTAGAATAATTTTCTTTGCTTATACAAGCTTTTCAGTAGGAAGCTAAAAAGTTCAAAATACTATTGGAGAGTAATGACCAGCATAAGTTTTTAAAATTCACATTCAAAAGCCCAGGTTTTTTAAAATTTTATTTGAAGAAAAAACAAAACAGTAAAAGGATACAACTAAGACAGACTTTCAAAAAAATAAACAGTGAGAATCACTAGTTAATAGATTAAATATTGTCATCTTAGAAATAGTTGTTCAAGTTACAAAATTAAAGCATATAAAGTGGACATTCAAACAGTGAGATTGCAAACAGTTGTGTTCAATGATCCAACAAAAACTTAGTAATATGGTCATCTGTCATACACACCTAAACACACTTGCAGTTGTGTCCTTTAGAGCACTTTCTTTTCCTCTCTTTTTACAAGAACATTTACACATTTTGGGTTTTATTACTCCCACAGTTCTTGTTACTTTTTTCAAAAGCCCAAGTTTTAAATCTAATACACTACACACTGATTAAATTGTCCAAATGTTAATGTAATTACTTAAATCATAATCCATCTCAAAAGTACTTGTTTTTATGTTTTATACTCTTTGCATGCCTCCACAGCCATGAAGAAATAAGAGTGAGGCCCATTCCTACATTCAGGCAGGTAAATGTGAAAAGACATTTAGCTTAAATGTAACACTAGAAAAGGTTAACCTGACTCCAGTCTCTGTAGAAAAGAGTGAAACAAATTCACCTGAATTCAGTCTTAGTGCTTTTGGAATTATTAGCTCTGAGTATAAATGGGTTTGCCTTATCTCTCAGGATATTCAACTGTCCAAGGGTAGGGGAACAAAATAAAAACCTCAAAGAGAATTACTGTGTGTGTGTGTGTGTGTGTGTGTGTGTGTGTGTGTGTGTGTTACTGGGGACTGAATTCAAACCCATGAACTCATGCTTGCCAGGCAGGCGCTTATGCCACTGAGCTAAGTCCCCAGCCCAAGAATTACCATATTGCAAATACACATTTTACAGGTTTATGGAAAACATTGTGTTCTCACACTCCAATTGACAGAAAAAAAAAATAAATTAAGTGGTACCTTGTGTTCTTTACAACTGAATTTTTCCCATAGTTATATGTTTATACTGGAGTCTAAAAACCAAATGTGAGTTAGTCATGTATTAATGTGGTAATATATACATATATAATATACATGTGTGTGTATATATATATAATTTAAAGCCATGAGATCAAAAGATACAGTCTAGAGAGCTGGAGCAGATAAAAGAAGATAAAAGTCATGAAAATAGACCCCTGTGTCATGCCAATATGACAAGAGGTCTAGAAGATGAGAAACAAAAGAAAGTGAGAAGGAAATGATAGTGAGACAGAAGAAACTGAGAAAATAATATCTTGGAATCCTGGTGATGAAAATATTTCAATTTGTTTGAAGTGGTCAGCTGTGCCAACTCGTGGAATAGGGTGGAATGAAATTTGATATTTCAATTTGGCTATGTAGAAGTTAGAGGAGACCTAAACAAGTGGTACATCCCTACAACTTTAATGGGAGAGAGTTAAGAGGACACACAGGGAGAAGCCGTGCAGACCATGCATTACATAACTCTGACAGTAATGGAGGACAGAGAAATGAGGTTTGACTGCAGGGATGTTTTTGCTTACCTGAGGCATTTCTGGTTTTCTTTCTAAGACAGGAGTTATCAAGATGTATTTTTATGCCATTGGATGATTTGATAAAGGTGGAAATTATATTGTAAAGAAAGGAAAGAATAGAAAAATGAGTAACCTCAAGGAGGCATAAAAAACAAGATTCAGTGCACAGATTATGGGTTTGTTCTTAGACAGGAGCAAGGGCAGCTCATCTGTAATTGCAGAAGAGAGAGTCTAGATGAGTAAAGATACAGGTACAGGGCTATAGTTGGTGGAGAAATAGGTGAAAGTGACTTTCTGATTGTTCATATTTTCTCTATAAAATAAAGTCATCATCTGAGAATAAAAAAGGAGAAAAATCAAAAGAAGAGAAGAAATGAAATGATCATTCATGATAGTTTAAGAGTAAAAGAATTTGGGAGAGAAAAATAGTAATAATTAGGTAATAATTAGGATCCACTCAGGTAATTTCCTGTTTATCTCCAGTTATACCCACTTGCCTGTTCGCAAATAAGAGTATGTTATGAGAAATTTGGATTTAATATAGGTTGACATTCGATCGAGAAAAGAAAAGGAAAAGTAGCTGTGGTTGTGTGTCCAGACACAGTTACAATGATAAACCATGCAAAATAACTAAGGAAAGAAATTAGGTTATGTGTATCAAGGAGTAGCAAAAGATAGGGGATCACGGAATTACTGGAACCGAGATACTAGTAGAAAAAAATAAAAAGCATAGTATTTGGAGAGAAGGGTAATTAAAATTTGGTTTATCCAAGGGATAGAGTTATTAACTATAACCAATAGGAAACTAAGAGAATCGATATGCGAGAGACAAAAATCAGCACTGAATCAAGTACATGCACATATTTAACTAGGACCAGTCTTGTTATCTTGTAAGAACATCCTCAGTGTTTCGGTAATAACACACAAAACCTTCCATTTCAAATCCATGCAAAGTTGGAGCTAAGTGATTATCTCCATAGAATGAATTAGGGAGTCAGTTTGGGGCTCTGCATCTTAACATGTGTTATCTATACTCCGTGTCAAAAGAAAAGCATGAGAATGAAAATGGCACATGGTCTCTTACACACCTCAGCTCAGAAATAATAATCATCATAACTACTCGCCACATCATTGGCTAGGACCACTCCTACGACTCCACCCCATGCAGCGTAACACATGGAATATTTAGCGAGCACTTCTGTGGCCACCATGTTGACATTCCTTCCTTAAGAATGGTGAGGGGATAGTGGAGTGAGGGGAATTCACCCAAAAGGCAGTAGGTGATACCAGCACAGCAAAAGCACTAAAGATAGGAAAGATGATGACATGAGCAGCAGGCACAGAGGGTTCATCTGCTATACTAAGTTCTATCTGAAACCTATGTGTATGAAATCAAATGTCTTGATACCGTATGAAATAGTCAATCATCTAGACTTTTCCTAAGGCAATAAATTTTAAGCAGGGCAGGAATAGGCTGTTGATGAATCTGATTAATATGGAGTTAACTGTATTTCCTATGTGGATTACTAGGCTTTAAAGAATGAAAATGTGGGAACAATAAAATTTTACTGAACATGATTTATTCTCTCCTTGATGATTTAGATGGTACCTTTAGCTCCTAGAGTGACTTAGGGACATGCCTGCGAACATCAATCATAATTGAACTATGATGTGCAAGGCAATAATTCATGTGGGCTCTTTGCACCCTGGGAGCTCAAACTGGGCGGCACAAGAGTAATGACAGCAGGGAAGAGAAGGATGTAGAGATAGGCAAACTAGCCAGGTGGTAGCCTTGCTCCCAAGAGTAAAAGCAGCAGTTGAAATAATAAAGTCCAAGATGTCAAGGGACCTTAAGTTTCAATCAGAGTTGACACTTAAATACAGGAAGTAATGTCCAGGTGCTGGGAACACAAAGCCACAAATCCTAGCACTTACCATGCAGGCAGATCACATCTCTCCAGTCAGGAAGGTTAATGGGTTAGAAGCAGATGTGGAGTTTCCAAATATTGAGATTCCTTTGCAAGTCATAGTTTATTAACCTGGAGCTGGGGGCTTTCAAAGAACCAAACAAGCTGCTAATCATTGTGAGCTCCATGACAAGGGTCAAGATTGAGCAGGAAATTGAGAGGCAAACCAGGAACCAAGAAAGACAAGCACAGGGAGAGAGGTAGGAGGAAAGGCCTCTATGTAACAAACATCCCAGATAACAGGTTTAAGTGAGCAAGCGGATTCTAGAGCTGTCACACAGAGATGTGATAGGGCCCTAACAAAGGGAGGAAGAAAAAAGGTGGAGAAAGAAGTGG
The DNA here is from genome assembly GCF_034190915.1 of Cavia porcellus. Lineage (NCBI taxonomy): Eukaryota > Metazoa > Chordata > Mammalia > Rodentia > Caviidae > Cavia > Cavia porcellus. The sequence continues at coordinate 25,650,276 of NW_026947496.1, read as the reverse complement.
GAGAAAAAGACAATGCCTTCATTGAGATTACCTTTGACGGGAAGGAAAGGCAGGTTAGAGAATGTAGAAGCTGACAAGAAAAAATAAAAGTTAGAGAAAATTTTGTCTTACTCTACTGGGATGCCAGGCAAGAGTGCTCTACATGCTACACTATTACATACCAATCCATCGTGGGAAATATTCTAAGGTCAGTATTACACACTCCTATTTGGACACTAAGCCAATATTCAAGTAAGATAACAAAGGAGATTGTCACTGTAATGGAACTCAATTCACAGAAGAGTCCAAGAATGTATTTAGTTTATTTAAGGTTTTATGTCAATTCTTACTGTCTTATGGATATTTTACTCTCCTTAATCCTATTCTTTATTGCTGCCTCCACGAACCCAAATCTCCACTGTCTCCACAGTAGAAAACTAGATAAACTTGAAGATAGACCAAAAGACAGAGGGCAAAAAAAGCAGGTCCCTACGTGGAGTGTGGTGGGAGGAAAGAGAAAGATCTAAGCAATTTAAAACACCAAATAGCTTTCAGGGAAACTGTGAGAAAGTGGGAAAAAGAAGGATGAGAGAAAAGAAAAGGAGGAAAAGAAGATACCTTGTGAGGGAGGCTCTAGGAAGATCATTAGGAGACCGGGAAGAAAGCCCACTCAGGAGCAGGCTTGGTACCCCTGATGTCTACCCAAGACAAAAGGATGTCCAAGGTAGAGACCTGGCAACAGAGAAAATATAATCTTCTCCAAGACAGAAGAACTGCTAAGAGTGTCAAGTTTTTCAAGTCTCATTTTCACATAAAAGTAACAGGATTATTTATGCATTAAATGTATTTTTGTTTATTAAGTAAAAAAGAGACATAATTTATCCCAAACCATTAAGTTCAATTTTCAAATCTTTTTGGTTATTTATAAATCAAGTAAATGTTATATAAAATAAAGCAGCTTTTGTAGAGAACTTTGATTAGTGTTTGATCAACTCAAGTAGCACAAAGTAAATTCCCCTTAAAGCAACCAGTATGATTTAAAAACTTAGTTAATTAAATCTCCTTAAAATTTTCAAACTGCATTTATAAAGTGCCCTACTTCATATGCTTGATTGGATAAATTTATGATCTAACCGAGAAAAATTTTGTCAGGTTAGGAACAAATCACTAAAGTTTAAATAAATTAAACTTACAAATGTAGCAAATTTAAAATTCTTCTAAGCATTCCACCACTGATTACAAATTTATTGGTATGCATTTCCACAAGAATAAAAAATTACATGAATCGATTACATAATTAAAGTTGGAATCAATGGCTGATTTCTCGAATTCTGTTTACAGTCTTCTTTTTGACAACGAAGTCAAAAGCATTGGCACCCCTGAAGCTTATTAGAAATGTTAAATCTCAAGCTCCACCAAGAGTCACTAGATTAGAATTGTGAGCCCTATTTGAAGAAAGTCTAATAAGAGATGTTTCCCTCAGTTGCTGAGCTGGAGTAGATGACAAGGTCATATGGTCTACCCCAGTGATGGCGACCCTTTTAGAGCTTTCAGTGACACAAACGGTCCACTGTGGCTCACATAGGACAGGTTTTCCACCCCTGGACCCATTCTTCCTTCCTTTCCAGTAGTATGCAGCAATCCAGAAAGCAAATCATATTATCAATTTCACATTGAAGTTTTCCAAAAAGATAGAACAGAAATATTTTTTAAAAATACACAAGGGTAAACCAGGTGTCGTAGTGCATGTCTGTAATCCCAGCACTTAGGAGGCTGATGCTGGAGGATAGTTGCAAGTTCGAGACCAGCCTGGGCTACAAAGTGAGCCCAAGGCCAGCTCAAACTGCACAGCAAGACTCTGTCTCCAACAAAAAAAAAAAGGGAGTACTAATCAATTCCAAGGACCATACTGTTCACAAAAGAAGTACAGGGTGCCCCAACAATTCACAGGAGTTGTTTCTAGAGAACTCACCAATTGCAAAAACTTGTGAATTTCTAATACAGTCCAAAAAACACCTATAAATATCTATTTTTATACTTTAAACCCTAAATATAATACGTCTCTTGCATTTATGTAATTTAATTTAATAAACACTATATTAATAAAGCCTTAGAAGGAGCAGGGCGTTTTGACGGCATTGTAGAGAGATTAGGACTTTACGATGAACAAAACCAAGAACAGTGGAGAGGGCCACAGGCTGGACAACCACGTTATAAGGCAGGAATGGGTTACAAGGTGGCAACCAATCAGCAGCAAAGAGAATTAAATAATACTCTCAGATTGGCTACTTGCAAAACTCCAGGTGCCCCCGGCCCCCCCGCCAAAAAAAACCAATTGAGAATATTTGCAGTTTCTGTGAAACTGCAGGTATTTCTGGTAACAATTATTAGTCAGGTTGTAAGGAAAAATCCATCAACGACTGAGGCTGCGATTTTGAGACGATGCACTGTACAAGGAAATGGTTTCCTCATTAGAATTTACCACCTGAATCTGCCACATGGAATTTAAACTCCAGGCAAGAGCTGTGCTGCCAGACAGACACCAAGTTCTCCTGGAAAGTGGGAGGCGCAGTACTGCCAGTTGATATAACCACTAATTTTGAACTGAAAATGAAGAATGATTAGCATACAAAGAATAAAAAGATGAAGTAAAAAGCATACGGTGAGTGTAATACAGACACATGCAGCGTCAGAGTGCGTTGGCTCAATGGACCCTAGCAGAGTCAGTGTAGAGCTCAGTTAGAAAGACAACCTCAGGTGGGTGTAAAACCTTGACATAGGGATCATGCTGTCCTGGGCTTGACCAGGCCGCTGATGGAAAAGTGACACTGGAAAGCAACACTATGCCCCCAAAATTATAGAAACATAGAACGAGGTCCCATGCCAAGTGTGTGACTAGCTAACCTAACCATGTCAGTTCATATGCATTGCAAACGTGGCAGCTCCTGAATGTAAAAGTTTTCAAGGCCTAAAGGGGAAACCAGGGGCTAAAAGTGGTAATCTCTAATGATCCGCACCAGCTGGATTATTTCCAAGGCCTACTGCCAATAACACATGTCATATTTTCTCAGGAGGGATAACTAATTGTAACAACTAAGAGTTAAGGTTGAAGGAAGAAAGGACAAAGAAAAAAGAGAGAAGAAAAGCCGGAAAAGGTTTCCTCAGTTGCAGGCTATAAAATTTAAAAATAGTTAACTTATCACTAGCCTTACACTGCAGTGGCTATGACATACACAACATTTTTTTTTTTTAACTTAAAAATTGTCTACCAGCAAAAGACTCTAATTCTCAGGCCATTTGTGGGCTAGACCCTGGACTGCTAACTGAAGCAGCTACTCTGCTCAATAGAGAACTATTACTTCCTATTAATTTATGTTTTAGGAAATATTCTGGAAGCAAAACTCAAACTAATTTAGATTGGTCCCAGAGGGGTTGCTTCTAACGGTTCAGTTAATTTATTTGGGAAGGAACCGTGCTAAAGCTGATGAGCATGGCAAAGATCTACACCCACCTCTAATCTGGATGTTTTTGAAAACAGACCTCATCTTTATAATTAGAGTTGTTAGAACCTACTTTAACTTTATTAGCAGTAATTAACATTTCTATAGTACTTCAGTTTATAAGGCACTTTCTCATAATCCAGTAAATTTGGAAACCATCATAATCTAATGATATCTAGTATCAGTGTCTTGTTGCTGTTACAACAAATGACAACATTCTCTGTGGCTTGAAACAATACAATAATTTATTTTATTACATAAGATAGAAGGCTAAAACAGGTGATGAAATTCAAGGAGGCAGAAGTTGTGCTTTCTTGCGTATGGTTTGAAAAGCTGCTTTGCCCTTGTCTTTCCTAGCCTCCAGACACCCACATTCCTTGGCTCATGGCTCCTTCTCCGAAGCCAGCAAGAGATGTACAGTCAAGTTTCTCATGCTATGACACAAACTCTGCTGTCCTCATGGCTCCAGCCTTCCTCTGGCAGGTAGAATGATCCATGTTGTAATAGTACCAATTCCCTCAGGTAATCCAGGACAATCCATTCATCACAAATATTAATTGAATCACATCTGAAAAGTTATTTTTGTCATGTGAGTATGCGTATTCCCAAATTCCAGGGATTAAACCCTCAGCCTTGAGGGCAATAGCCCAAGAAGCAATATTTTACATGTTTTTTTATCATTAGTGATATGATAGAGTAGACTGTTTGGGGGATCAGAAGTATATTTTAGCATGCACAAGTCCTAGGTAAAATCAGCCCCTCCCACCAAGAATATTTTACAGATAAGAAAAACAAGTTCGCAGAGGTTACTTACAATCACTCTAGTAATGTGAAACAACATATAAGGTGGTGTTCAGATATTAATCTATTGCTTATTAAAGTCCATCATGCGATTTTTGTCCAAAAGAAAGTTCTACAAGGAATTTGGAAATTATATAAGACATGTCTATCAGGACATGTTCAGCAAATTTTCTAGATCATTTGAAATTTTCCTTCAGTACTTATTGTTAATATTCACTATACTTTTTAGTTAATTAATTCACTAACGGTAGGATAAATAACATTTAATGGCAATAGTTTTCATAAATTACACATTCTCAGCTTCACTTAAAATATGGAAAAAAAAGATTTGTGCTTCCATTATAGAAACTGCTTAAATTTTAATATTTCCACATATTAAAATGTAATGATTTAAGTCAGCAAGAGGGCAAATAAAATCTTTCACAGTACATGACCTAAAATGTACCAAGGAATCAAAGAATGACCACTGTGGAACTTGAATACAGGAACCATAAAAAAAAAAAAAAAAATGCTGAAGCCTGTGGTTCCTGCTATTTCCATCAGAAACTATCCTGTCTCCTATCTCTTGACTCAGGAAGACTCATGCCTTTTACTGCATCATGAAACTGGACACTATGTTAGCTCCTGAAATGTCACATCTTACATGGTATCTCATGGTTTTAAAGAGTAAAGAGAAGGGCTGGGGATATAGCTCAGTGGTGTGATGCCTGTTTGGCAAGCGTGTGGTCCTGAGTTCAATGCCTGGTTCCAAAATAAATAAATAAGTAAATAAAAAGATAGCACTAAAATTTGGTGCAAATCTAGATAAAAATTAAGAATAAATAACAGCAATATTAATAAGGGCCATATATAAGAATGCACATATAAGAAGCATTTAAAAACAAAAAGTAGACAATAGATTGAAACTATCCTCCACTCCCAGACAAGAGTAATTTAAAGATAAAATGTGTATAAATAGTAAGTCAAAATTTATATGAAGATTGTATTTTGTTATGAATGAATACTAAAGACTTAAGACATTTTCTAAAAGAACTGAAAAAATTAAATAGTATCCAAATTAGTAGAAAGGAAAATAGATGGTAAACTATTTTCTAATAAAAGGTAGAAACTAATATGGGAAGGGCAGAGAAAAAATATGGTAATAGAAAATGCAAAGTAAGATGGCAGAAGATAAATCAATGTAGCAGCAATTACAATAAATATGAGGGATAAAACTTGTTTATTGAAAGACAAAGATTTTCACATTAGATTTTAAAAGCAGCATTTTATTTCAAGAAAGCACACTAAAAGTTGAAAAGAAAGATTTTTGCCTAGAGGATGCCAAACCCCAAACAATCACACAAATAAACCCAATAACAAATATACTGATTCCTTTTAGATTCCTTTCTCTGGGATCCACCAAATTTTATCCAGAGAAGGGATTACATGACATATATTGAGGCCTTAACTAACTGTACTCAGTGGACCTTAAGAGACACCACAACTAGTCTCTCTCTCCTAAATAAAAAAATTAATAAGATAAGTAACCCTCCAAAATCTTCTGGCATTAGACATTCTAATGGCAATGTAGGGGGTAATTGTGCAGTTATAAAAACTGAATGTGTGTGTACATTCCTGATCTTCCTGTTAAATCTCATTAGCTACTCAAGTTATTAGAAAACAAATCAATGACATGCCAGACTCTAAAACTCCCTGGACCTTATCCTTATCCTCCTTAAGAAAAGCCATTACTGAGTCCCTGCAGAAGCCCGTCCCTTTGTCTGAAGGACTGAATACTTCTGCAAGCAGAGAGGCATCGCAGCTTCCTGAGGCACCTCAGCCTGTGGTGAGTGCCCAGCACAGTCTGCCCAAATCTCAGACTGTTCCGGACCCCCCAGGCTTCTGGGTGCAGAGAAGTGGAACAGTGGGTTAGAGGCCACTACAGCTGCCTCCCCATCCCCCCCGGCTACACTTGGAAGTCTGCTGAGCTCCTGACGGATGGGCGGGCCTACACTAACCCCCGAGCCCAGCCGCACCTAGCCATCTCCTGCAGAGGAGGAGCTGGGCGGATCCGGAGTCCCTGCAGAAGCCCGTTCCTTTGTCTGAAGGACTGAATACTTCTGCAAGCAGGGAGGCATCGCAGCTTCCTGAGGCACCTCAGCCTGTGGTGAGTGCCCAGCACAGTCTGCCCAAATCTCAGACTGTTCCGGACCCCCCAGGCTTCTGGGTGCAGTGAAGTGGAGCAGTGGGTTAGAGGCCACTACAGCTGCCTCCCCATCCCCCCCCCCCCCCCCCGCTACACTTGGAGGTCTGCTGAGCTCCTGACGGATGGGCGGGCCTACACTAACCCCCGAGCCCAGCCGCCCTAGCCATCTGCCTGCAGAGGAGGAGCTGGGCGGATCTGGAGTGCCTGCAGAAGTCCCTTCCTTTGCCTAGAGGACTGTGGATATCTCTGCAAGCAGGGAGGGATCACAGGCTCCTGAGGCACTGTGGCCTGTGGAGAGCACCCTAACCCGGCTGCAATTGAAGAGCTGTGGATCTTCCAAGGGGCAGGTGGGCGCACAGTGTCCCTGAGGCCCAGCTTGTCTGGAACTGCGGAGTTCTGAGCAGGCAGAGGAGGGACACTGGTTCTGCAGGCCCAATGGCTTGGGGTAGTGCGGTGTCAGAGGCTCAGTAGCTCCAAACATAGAAGGGGATTTTCAACAGATCCTGAGGAAGCTTTCAAATAACACTTGAAACACAGAAATATACAAAATGACAAAACGAAAGACCAAATTACAACCTCAAACCTCCAGCCCATCTCAGGAAACCCTAGGAGCAATGTATATAGAAGAAAATATATCCCATCCACCTCATATATCGGACATAATAGCTACTGAAGTTGACAAACAACTCCAGGAAGCTTTAAAGAAATTCAAACTCGAAATAATCTCCCAGATAAAAGAAGAAATGATAAAAGAAATGAAAGAGATTCTAAATATATCTAAAGAAAACACAGATAAAAAATTGGAGGAACTAAACAAAAAGATAGAATCCCTAGACGAGCAATATAAGAAACAAACAGAATACATAATGCAGATGCACAGAGATATACAGGAAATAAAAAACTCCACTGAAAGTTGTAAAAACCGCCTTAATGAAAGTGAAGATAGAATTTCAGACCTTGAAGACATGATTGCAGCTAGTGAACAGGAAAGGAAAGATCTTTTGAAAATAACAAGGAATCAGGAAACAACAATTCAACAACTGCAAGACGATGCAAAGAAGAATAACATAAGAATGATAGGGATTAATGAAAGAGAGGGAGACAACATAAAGGATGTCAAGCAGATATTTAGAGAAGTAATAGCTGAAAATTTCCCAAGCATGAGATCAGAAACTGACATCAAGATCAGTGAAGCATATAGAACTCCAAACACTCATAACCAAAATAAAACTACACCCAGACATATAATAATCACCATCCCAGAAATCCAACACAAGAATAGATTACTAAAAGCTGTCAGAGAGAAAAGACAGATCACTTATAAAGGAAAACCTATCAGAATCACAGCAGACTTCTCAGCACAAACGATAAAGTCAAGAAGAGCATGGAGTGAAATATTCCAGATCCTAAAGCAAAATGATTTCCAACCAAGACTGATATATCCTGCAAAACTATCATTCAAAATAGATGGTGCAATACGATACTTCCATGACAAAGAACAGCTGAAGAACTTCATGAACACCAAACCGACCCTGCAAAAAATATTGAAAGACAGTTTAGATACACAAAGGAAAAAACCACTAAGCAAAGCAAATAATTAAACAGAACAGAAAGATAAAGATGCAACAGCAGAGAGATAACATTCCTACAATTAACCAGCATTTAACAGTAATAACCATTAATGTAAATGGTCTCAATGCACCAATCAAAAGAAACAGACTAGCAGAATGGATCAAGAAACAAAATCCAACCATATGCTGTTTACAGGAAACCCATCTAACCCAGAAGGATACTCACAGACTGAAAGTCAAAGGATGGAAAACAATTCTTCATGCAGCAGGAATCCAGAAAAAGGCAGGAGTAGCCATTCTGTTTGCAGACAACGTGAACTTTAAACCAACAATGACCATAAAGGACAAAGAAGGTCACTACATACTTGTAAGGGGAAAACTCCAAGAGGAAGAGATAACTATCTTAAATATATACGCACCAAACTCCAGAGCACCAAGTTATATAAAACAATTATTAACAGAAATGAAAACTCAAATTATCAGTAACACAATTGTAACAGGAGACCTTAATACGCCATTGACACCAAGGGACAGATCAACCAGACAGAAAATGAGCAAAGAAATAACAGAACTGAATCATACCTGTGAACAAATGGGTTTGATAGACATATACAGGATGTTCCACCCAACAACATCAGAATACACATTCTTCTCAGCAGTACATGGATCATTTTCTAAAATAGACCATATATTAGCTCACAGAACATATTTAAACAAGTGCAAAAGAGCTGAAATCATCCCTTGCATGTTATCGGATCATAGCGCTCTGAAATTAGAAATTAATGATAAAAGATACTGCAAAAATCCCACAAACACATGGAAACTGAATAACACACTCTTGAGTAATCAGTGGGTCACAGAGGAAATTAAAGAAGAAATCAAACAATACCTAAAAGAAAATGAAAATACAGATACAACTTACCGGAACCTGTGGGATGCAATGAAAGCCGTCCTGAGAGGAAAATTTATTGCACTGAGTTCCCACATCAGGAAAACAGAACGAATACAAATAAATAACTTGATGCTACACCTCAAACAGCTAGAAAAAGAAGAGCAAGTCAAGCCCAAAGCCAAAAGAAGAGAGGAAATTATAAAAATCAGAGCAGAAATCAATGCAATAGAGACTAAGAAAACAATCCAAAGAATCAACAAATCAAAGAGTTGGTTCTTTGAAAGAATAAATAAAATCGATAAGCCCCTAGCCAACCTTATTAAAAAAAAGGGAAGAAAAAGCTCAAATTCATGCAATAAGAAATGAAAAAGGAGAAATCACTACAGACCCAATAGAAATACAGAAGATCATCAACACCTACTTCGAAAACCTCTACTCTCAAAAGTTTGATAACACAGAAGAAATAGACAGATTCTTAGAAGCATATGAAGTGCCAAAGCTAGATCAAGAGGATGTAAAACTGTTGAATAACCCAATCTCTGTTACTGAAATTGAAAATGTAATTAAGTCCTTACCCACCAAGAAGAGCCCAGGCCCAGATGGATTCACTGCAGAATTCTACAAGAAATACAAAGAAGACCTAATGCCGACACTCCTCAAACTGTTCAATGAAATTGAAAGGGAAGCAATCCTTCCTAAGTCGTTCCTGGAAGCAAATATTACTCTAGTACCAAAACCTGAGAAAGACCCAACTAAAAAAGAGAACTATAGACCAATCTCCCTAATGAACACAGATGCAAAAATCCTCAATAAAATATTGGCAAATAGGATCCAGCAAATCATCAAGAAGATTATACACCATGACCAAGTGGGATTCATCCCAGGAATGCAAGGATGGTTCAACATACGCAAATCAATAAATGTAATCCACCATATCAATAAAGCCAAAAATAAGAATCACATGATCATTTCTATAGATGCAGAAAAAGCCTTCGATAAGGTCCAACATTTATTCATGATAAAAACTCTACAGAAAATTGGAATAGATGGTCTTTACCTCAATATAATAAAGGCCATTTATGACAAACCAACAGCCAGCATCATTCTAAATGGCCAAAAATTGAAAGCCTTTACTTTAAAATCAGGCACAAGACAAGGATGTCCTTTATCACCACTCCTATTTAATATAGTACTGGAAGTACTAGCCAGAGCAATTAGGCAAGAAAGAGAAATAAAAGGGGTAAAGATAGGAAAAGAAGAAGTTAAGTTATCATTGTTTGCAGATGACATGATACTCTACATAGAAGACCCCCTAAACTCCATTGAAAGACTCTTAGATACAATAAATAAATTCAGTAATGTGGCTGGATACAAAATCAATACTCAGAAATCAATAGCATTCCTATACACGAACAACAAAATTACAGAGAGGGAAATAAGAGAAACTGGACTATTCACATTAGCAAGCAAAAAAATGAAATATTTAGGAATTACTCTTACGAAAGAAGTGAAAGACTTATACAGTGAAAACTATAATACACTGAAAAAGGAAATTGAAGATGATCTCAGAAAATGGAAAGACATCCCTTGCTCATGGATAGGAAGAACAAACATTGTGAAGATGGCCATTCTCCCAAAACTCTTATACAGATTCAATGCAATCCCAATAGAAATACCATCAACATACCTTATAGATCTAGAGAAATCACTCCTAAATTTCATCTGGAACCAGAAGAGACCTAGAATCGCAAAGGCAATTCTAAGCAGCAAAGGCAAAGCAGGAGGCATCACAATCCCTGACTTGAAATTATACTACAAAGCAACAGTAGTAAAATCAACATGGTATTGGAATCAAAACAGAGGCGAAGATCAATGGAATAGATTAGAAGATACAACCACAACTACAAACACACTCAACCACCTTATCTTTGATAAAGGAGCCAAGCAGGTTCACTGGAAGAACGACAGTCTCTTTAATAAATGGTGCTGGAAAAACTGGCTCTCCATTTGCCGAAAACTAAAGCTAGACCCATGTCTATCACCATGTACTAAATTAAAATCTAAATGGGTCAAAGATCTGAATATTAAAACAGAAACAGTAAATCTATTGGAAGACAAAGTGGGTAGAAACCTTGGAGACATAGGAGTAGGTAGAGAATTCATGAACAGGACTCAAACCGCACGGGAAACACTTCCCAGAATCAATAACTGGGACCACATCTTATTAAAAAGTTTCTGCATGTCAAAAGAAATCTCCAGCATAGTGAAAAGAAAACCCACAAACTGGGAAAAGATTTTAGTGAACTCTCTCTCAGACAAGGGACTCTTGTCTAAAACATATAAAGAATTAAAAAAACTCAGACCTCCAAAATTCAAAGATCCAATCCAAAAATGGGCATCTGAGATGAATATGCAATTCTCAGATGAAGAAATGCAAATGGCAAATAAATATATGAAAACATGCTCATCATCATTGGTCATCAGAGAAATGCAAATTAAAACCACACTGAGATTCCATCTCACTCCTGAAAGAATGGCCAGGATCAAGAAAACCAACAACAACAAATGCTGGAGAGGCTGTGGGGAAAAAGGAACTCTCCTGCACTGTTGGTGGGAGTGTAGACTGGTACAGCCTTTGTGGAGGTCTGTCTGGAGGTTTCTCAAAAAGTTGGGATTGGAAATCCCATTTATTCCAGCTATTCCACTTCTAGGCATATTCCCAGAAGAACTGAAAGCATCATACCACAGTGATTTATGTGCACCTATGTTTATAGCAGCACAATTTGTAATCGCCAGATCTTGGAAACAACCCAAGTGTCCATCAACTGAGGAATGGATAAAAAAGTTGTGGTATTTCTATACAATGGAATATTATTCAGCTATAAAGAAGGATCACATTGAGATATTTATCAATAAATGGGCGCAGCTTGAGACCATACTCATAAGTGAAATAAATCAATCTCGCATGTGTGAATACCGAATAGTTTCCCTAATGTAAGTAATGATTCAAATATATGAAAATATGTGGCAATCATGATTCCCCATTATGTGGCCTTGAAGCCTTATAAAATTTTCACTTATTAATTAGAAAGGCTTTATTCCGGGCTTCTTGATATGGAAATATTTGAAGCTATAGTATATGAAGTTTTATCCAAATATCTCAAGGAAAAAGACAGACACTATGGTAACTATTATTCTTTAAAAAAATTATTTAGTTATTTCTTATGTTTATTTTAATTAAGGGAAAAATTTAAAAAATTAGGATATATAATAGTAACTCTTTTCGATTTCCTATTAACTTGTTTTGAAGTCCTGTAATGCTCCCACGATCTTGTTTTGACTGATTAGACTCTGTTCCATTCTGTGGGATAGTATCAGGTCCGAGGGTATAGGCAACTACTTTGAAGGCAGTAAGATTCACTAAGATGCCCATTCTGGTTTGACTATTGTCTCCTTTGGAAGTCCTGTAATGTTTACAATGTCTAAGTTTTATTGGTCTTGTTCTCTACTGTTTTGTCCAACTTTATAATATCTAATGAGATAGACAAATCTTTTTAAGGAAACAAGAGACAACGTTGATAACTATTGTTAATAACCGTATACTCTGTTCTACATCATGTGCTAAGTCTATCCTTGGTTTTCACTGACAGCTTTGTTCTGCCATATTTGACTTTATTCTCCCCCCCCCAAAAAGTAATAAGAACTAAGGAGTAATAAAATCTAAAATGTGTAAATTTTGTTGTAAAAAGAGAGGAAGGGGAAAAAAGAGCTCTAACGGATATAACAGCAAGTGTGTATAGGGATGTTGAATAGCTGACTATATTAATGTTTTTGGATCATTGAACACAGCTGTTTGTAGTCTCTCTGTTTGAATGTCTACTTTGTATTCTTTGATACTGTGATTTGAGCAACTATTTCCAAGATGATAATATGTAATCTATTAACAGGTGATTTCTTACTGTTATGCTTTTTTTGTAGTTCTGTATTATATGTAACCTTACACTGCAAAAAAAAAAAAAAAAAAAAAAAAGAAAAGCCATTACTAGCTCCTTCTGGTGGATATCTTTGTTGACTGTACTCATAATTATCCTGTTGATTCTATTATTTGGCCCATGAATATTTAATTGTTTCTTTGCCTTTATTTCCTCCAGACTTAAAGCTATATGCCTACCCAAGATAAAATCCTGTGGTGTTTATCAAGGGCCTTTAGATAGTCCTTCTGTAGAGTAACTCTGACTGTGCTGGTCAACCACTATGACCCCCTTCAGCCTAAAGAAGCCAAATTGGTCACTGGCCATTTCTCTCTCATGGAAGGTCAAGGTACTTCCGTAACGGGATACTTTTGTAGAAAGCTAAGTTAGCTAAAAATATTATAGGCAGTAGGACAGGGCTGGGCTCTCAAAGGAGCCAGTGCAGAAGGCCAGATACCTTACAACTGTGGAGGAGACAGATACCGCCCTCTGTGGACTACATCTCAAGACTAAAAATAAAACCAATACACCTACATACTTCCTAAGGATCAACATTAGGAATTGATATGCTAAATAAGTATCCAGATCACCTTGAGGAAGCCAGAAAGAGCCACTAACCCAAACCCCAACAGGAAAAGTCCCTGTCCTGGCCTCATGCCTGCTTGCTACACAGCACACTTCCCCATTTGTTTCTCATTTAATCAATTTTTACCTGAGCAATTGTACTTGCAACCTTATTGGTTGACCACAGTTCTGTCCCACCTCATGTACACCTTGCAATTTCCCATTTTTGCCCACTTTGGACCCATATTGTATCAGGGATTTGCTCCATAAAAATCCCAGAAAAGGCAGAGTCCTTCTGGGACAGAAATTTCCTCTCTTTTAATAAATATATTCTGCTCTGAAAAAAAGAAAAAAAAAAGAAAGAAGAAAGAACAGGAGAAAGAGGAGAAAGGAGACTAGGAAGTTCTAATGACAAAAAAAAACAAAACAAAACAAAACAAAACTTGCATAGCAGTGTAATAGCAGATATTTAAAGTTGAATAGTACTATATATAGCTGGGTATGGTGACACACACCGGTAATCCCAGCTACTCCAGAGGCAGCGTCAGGAGGATTTTAAATTTGAAGTCGGCCTGGGCAATTTATCAAGATGCTGTCTCAAAATGAAAATTTAAAAGGTCTGGAGCTATAGCTCAGTGTTAGAGCACCTTACCCACCATGCACAAGACCCTCAACTCAATCATTCCTGTACCCACTTCTGCCCTACACACAAATTGAATAGCATACAACACTGAAATAAATTGTTTCCTTGAAATAAGGTGCCATGGCACTGTGTATTTGGAAAAATTAACAATAAATAAATATTAAATTGCTAATGCAGCTAAGGAGGTATGAACCTTTACGTAGACATTTTGTGCAATATGTTAATATTACTGGCTACTAGAAAAATACTCTAAACTGCTTCCTTTAGTTAGAAAAATAATCATTATGGACACACAATCTGAGCATATCTTCTGGAAAAATTACGAATAAGCGTTTACTGAAATGCTACTTCCTTATACCAATTGTAAAATACATGGATAAAAATTAAAATTAATAAACACATTTTAAGATGGCAGAAGAATGGCCTTAGTGAAATAGTCCTTTTTCCACATATGCCAGTTGGAACCATCTCCAACCCAGTACCACCTTCACCACTGAGCTCACTGTTGCTGGGGTTTATTTGTGTATATTTTGTACTGAATCAATGTTCTCTTTCAGAGGGGCAAAGCTCCAAGCACATTAATCACTAGGTTAAATGAGTCACATTGTTGAGGGCTTGGACAAGTCCTCAATTCCTCAACCAGATAGATCCATTTATAAGGTTCTTCACCTCAGTGGTTCCAAGTGTGTGGTCCCCTAACTCAGAGCTTCAACACCACCTGAGAACTTGCTAGAAATGCGCTTTGTGGGGCCCAACTCAGATCTGCTGAATCAGATCCTGGGGGCGCAGCCAGCAAGTTGTGTTTTCGTATGACTTCCAAGTGAATCTGATTACTTAAGATTCCTAATTCTCTGCACAAGCTCAAGATTGACTTTAAAAATCCAACAACAAAATATACAAAAGGCAGGATCAAATAGCAGAAAGCAATACTGGATTTTCTGAACTTTATTTCCCTTATGCAAATACCTGCAAGATTGAGATAAATGTTGCGCTAGAATCTTTAAAAGTGCTGGGAAACACAGATAATAACTTCCATTTTCCTAACACGATTACCTGTTTTCAACAGGCATTCTTTATCAGTATAATCATGTTAGAATGTCTCCATTCCAACCTACTTGTTACATAGAACAAGAAAAATAAATAGGCTTTTTAAACAGCACATTCTTCCAACCTCACTAGGCAGAGGCCTCCTGAATGGTAAGAGAGAAACTCAGCATTCACTTTTAACTTTAGAGTTTTTAAATAAGAAAGGTCTTTTAATCATTCCACGAGTAAAAGAAAAGCTGAGCTGACATTTTAAAATAAAACTGAAGTTAATATATTTGCTGTGTGTGTATCATTTGAGAGAGATTCCAAGACTGGTTTGTTTAGGATTCAAACAGCTTTGGGACTTTAAAAAAATACGACTGTCAAACATAAAGCAGCAGGTATTTGTCTTAAATTAAACCTAAACAATTAATGTGATATGTGTGCACATAAATTTACCAAAGCAAGCCAGAGAAACCTGTCATTCACCTTTAATCCTTCTCTAATCTTTGGGATGAAAGAGGACACTGACCATGATTTCACAAAATTAGAAATGGCAGTGATTCTTCAGTAAAGAATCACTAGAATTGCATCTAGCAATTCTAGATGCTAGAATTGCTTCTCTAGCAGAATATAGAAAATGAATTAATACAACAATTTAGACAACAGAAAAGAGCAGCAGTCAAATTTCCTGAAATAAAAGTACTCTTTCCCACTTTGATATATCTGTTGAAAAGAAATTATCAGTTCTTGCAAATTTAACATAAAAGATCATACATGAATATTTTAGTCTGGTCTTATTTTACATTTGAAAGAATTTGGCAGTCAATACTCAAAATAATACATATTTGTAATCCATATTGTAGGAAAAAATTGATCAATGATTTATTTTTCAATTGGAAAGTATAAAATTTAGCAAATATTTCTTCTCTTTGAAGGAAGATTCATTGGGTTATTTTGTATATCTTTAGTTTTATAAGCTAAAACTACAACAACAAATGAAAAAAATTAGAGGAAGTGGATTAAAGACTTAAAATATTTTTAGTCATTTAAGCTAAACTATAATGAAGTACTTTATAAGGTCACCGTTCTTGTATTATCCAAATAAAGGGTGAAGGATAAAATTCACTGACTTTCTGTATCGCATGAAAAAGAGAAATGAAAAACAAAATATAGTGATTAAAACCAGTGATCTATGACTTTGGGAAAATTACTTAAATATTCATTAACATTATCTTCTGTAAATTTGAAGAGAAATAGTTACTTCTCATGGTGTCAGTAGGTTTAAATAAAATAAGGCTTATCACTCATGCCTAGTACATAGTATCTAATAAAAATAAAACATCACATAACAAACACCATGTTTAAAAAAAACAGCACAATTGCTGCACAATCAACTGCTCTACAATAAAGTTTTGTGACATGTCTCTTACTTCAATTAGGACTATGGTTTCTCTTTCGTCTGCCAGACAATGAGGGTATATGGGTATTTCAATGCATTTGTTACTTCCTATAGCATATTGGTCAAGATTCCCAGATATAATTTGTTTCGGTTTTTTTGTGAAATATAATAATGTTCTCTGTCCTAGTCCACTCTCTGTTGTTATAATAGAGTACTTGGGACCAGGCAATTTACCATCAAAGAGGTAAATAGCTCATAGTTCTCAAGGTTGTGTTTACAAACTCAGTCAGCTGCATGTGACAAAGGCCTTATGTTACATCATGACATGATAGACAAGTAGGACAAGCAGGTGACTACAAAGGGGCAAAACACAAAAGTGACTTGTGTCTTTCTTCATTTCCTGTTTCTGGGACAAAATACCATCATCCAAAGTTAAAGGAGGAAAGGGTTATTGCAGCTCACAGTCCGTAGTGGTTTGGGCCCATAGTCACAGGCTACCAAGCAGGGTGGCATGGCAGAGGAGAAACAGGTAATGGATGGCAGGCAGGAAGCAGCAAGCAGCGAGCTTGCCTCTCTTTTTTCCCTTTATATTCCAACCAGGCCACAAGCCTATCGGTTGGTACCATTCACACTCAGAGTGGACCTCCCCGTTATCCACACAGAAAACTATGCTAAATCAATCAGTGGGCACCTTTAGTTATCATACTCCCTGAATGCATATTCCCCCACCCAACATCCAGCCTCCTCTGAAAAACCTCATCTATGAGAACATGAGGTTTGGGAGAACATCTAGACAAAAGCCATAACACCTTGCTTCGTAACAACCTGCTGTCATAACTAAGTCCCCAAAAGCAACAAAAAGTCCCTCTTACCAATCTAATAACCACTTCTCAGTCCCACCACTTTCACATATTGCTACAGAAGAGACTAATTTTCCAACACAAATTCCATGGAACATCTTCAAACCACAGCATCCTCTATGTTCACACTGCAAGGAATAGATTCGCCACCCGTAGCTGTGTGACTTGTGCTTTATGCACCTGGACGGTACCTTCCTACTTGCCATCCCACTGTAAGGTGTGTCTATGTGATGTGATGTGATCACTAGCATTTGAGCTCACTTTATGGAGCAGAAGCTTAAAAACACATTGAGTGCTTCTGGAAGTCCTTCCCTCTACTACAAGCTACACTGCAAATAGAAAACATGTTATCGAGGTTTTTCCTGTTACCTGAATCTTATAAGGTGAAGACCTGAGGACTAGAGCTGCTGCTACCAAATTGTAATGACAGTAAGAAATAAATGTTTCTCATTGAGAATGAACGGGGTTTTATGGTTGTTATTACTGAAGCAAATCTGAAAAACATAAATTTAAACCGAGATATGATATACGACACTTTGGTCTCAGAGCTACTTTGGTAAGTGGTGAGGAAAATATTATTAGAGATTGAGAAAAATTATAAGCCCTACTATGAAATCATGGATACTGGGCTGAAATTACATCTGAGATAACTGGGACGCCAGCTACTGTACCTGCTGAACTTGTGGCTTTATGCAAAATGATTACAAAGCAAGGATGCCCAGGTTGTTATTTTTAGCACATTTGGCAAGGTATTAAAAGAGCAAAATAAGATCAATCAAGTCAGAGTAAAAGTATACAGAGAGAATTCTGGGGTGAAATTGTATATAGAGAAGATAGCATCATTGAGAATTCAGTTAATTTCTTCATCTACCACCAGAATGAGAATGTGAAGACTTGGTTGGGCTCCAAAATTTAAACTTAAGATCAAATTGTGTGCATAGGCATCGCCTCCTTAGTTAACTCTAAAATGGTTTAAAGCTCCCCATATAAAATCTTTTAGTAGACAAAAATATGCCCAGCATGTTGGCATTGGCAAGTGGACCTGTTTGGCCACCAATAAAATTTTCCAAGGCTGCATTGACAAAAGTGTCACCATCAGTAGTGAGAAGACTTGTGGCAACATAGAACTTGGAGGAGGAAAAAGAACTTTACAAGAATTTTTGGCACCCCAAATTTTTACAGTGAGATATTACGCTTATAAATCTGCTCAGTACCCAAAATAGACATATTTCTTAATGTTCTCTTCAGATATCAAAGGAGGATGGTGGAAAGAGAAAAACCCGAAACCAAGAGCTTCAGGAAACTGAACTAAGCCAACAGAACTGGGGTTTAAAAATAATTTCTTCTTTTGTTACTTCAGTAGAGATAACTCAGTATATTTACTGAGAAATAAATATTAAAAGATGAAATAGTCATATATACATATAAAAATAATTAGCTTTAACAACATATAAAAAGCACAGATTGGAAAAGATACCACTTCCGCCAATACAGGCACGATTAGAGGTAAAAGCATATTACTAATGTTAACTGAAATAAACTGGACACATAAGTTTAAATATCACATGGTTTCTTATATTAGAAACCCAAGTATAAATAAAGAGCAAAATAAAAGATACTTAATACAAAAAAAGGAGATCTATCTGTGTCAAAGAGAAAGAGATCAAAAAATATGGAAGGAATGGAAAAGAGGTGTAAAGAAGAAGAGGAAAAGAATTAAGATGTGTTATGTACATGTGCCAACTTCATACAGGAATGTACATAGTACTTACTTCAAACATGTACAAAAAAAAAAAAAGAAATGAATCAAGAGATGGATGAAGTGGAGAGGGAAGGAAGGAAAGGGAAAGAAAAAATGAATTCAGATGCATTACATACATATACCAATTTCCAACAAAGAATGTAAATACTATACTCTGCAAGCATGTACCATTAAAAAATTTTAAAATCTAGTACAAAAGCACATTAATATAAGAACTGTATCTGTTCAATATTATCTGACATTCAAATGCAGAGTGATTTGTTTTAGAAAACAAATTGTATATAAGATAGCAAAATTACTAAAATTAAAATCCTATTAAACTAAATTTCTATTGGCTTTAATAAACAGAAGACTATCAAAACATTTCCTAGTGACAGCATATAATCAAGTTTTCTTATTTTATCTTAACTTGATAACCTTTGTCTTGTCCTTGGAGACTTTAATCCACTTACATTTAATTACTAATGCATTTGGTTAAATTTATCATTTTGCCATTCATTTTTCTTTACATGTTGCATGTGTTCCATTATCGGCACACCTTGCACCCATTGTTGGTTTTGTTCTAGACCACTAAAATTCAATAAATACTGAAATAAAGTGACTTGTGAATTTTTTTAGTTTCTCAGTGCATACAAAATTTATGTTTACACTATACTGTAGTTCATTAAATCAGAAATATCATTATGTTTTTAAAAAGCAACATAAATGAATACTTTATTGCTAAAAAATGCTAGCATCATCTGAACTGATTGCATCAATAGACTTATTTGAAACAGGGTTACCACAATCTTTAATTTGAAAAAAATAATATCCATGAAACACAATAAAGTGGAATGGAATAAAATGATAACATGACTATACCTTACTTATCCTTCTTGACTTCTTTAGAGTTAATTGATAATTTTTATTTATATTATTTTCTTCTCTCCAAGTGTTTTTCTCTTCTTTCTGCATTGCTGCTTCCTCCTGGAATCAACATCTTGTATATGAAGAAATCAAGGTCCCTACAGTGAAATTTGTGATGATGAAAAATTCTCCCTGTGTCCAAATTTGTTGAGGTCTAAAAACAATACCCTGGGGTCTGTTCAGGGTTCCTTTCCATATTGAAAGACAAAGAACTTTAATTTTTGTCACCTCAGCCTTACATATCTGCCAAATTCTGCTCAGCATGCTAAGCTCTCATCTGCTGTTTACAAATTAGCAGGATCATTTTGCAGGAAAAGTAGACCAAATATGGTGTTGACCTCCTTCTGGTTCTCCCACTTCCACCATCTTGGGCTAAGTACTAACCCTCAAGAGATGAGAAAAACCCAGTTCCTCTATTTTTAAATCAAGGAAGGATCCAGAACATAAAAGGATCCATTTATTACGTTATAGTTAAGGTGTGAAAAGCACTAGGTGAAAACAAAGGAGAAAGTATGGTTTCTTGATGGATTTCCAAGAAAGTCATAGTACAAAGTTTTGGCTGGAAACTTTGGAAACAGGATAACTGCTTGTCACTCAGAACCTAAGATAATTTCACTTGAGTAAGAAGTGGCTACTTTTATTCTCAAGAGGGCCCTGATTTAAAATATAAAGTATAAATCCTTCCTGATCACAAACTTTAAACTGTATGAGAAAACGGATGTGGGCATAAAAGAATGGACATATTTTAGGAACAAAAGGGCCTATGGACGTGCAGAGGGCTGAAGCAGCATCTGAGCTAGGAGAAGCCACTAAGACAGCAGTGCAGAGCTTGAGGCGAGAGCCGCAAGTAGAAAATGCTCTGCAGGCACAGAGGAGGGCTGAGAAGGAGAAACACCGCACTGGGTTATGTTCCTGTAGGCAACTGAAAGCCATCCACAGAAATGTATGGCTAACGAAGCTTCTGAAAATAATTATGATGCTCTACATAATAGATGTTGTTAACATGCATAAAGACACGGAGAATGAAGAAAAGCAGAACCGATTAAAAAATGCAGGACATACCATCAAATCACACTTAGTGACTGATTCCCAGGAGAAATGGTGATTAGGCTGATCCTGCACACTCAACCCACCTCAGGGGACTTTTGAACAAACATTTCTAAGAAACTTTACTCAGAATTTTAAAAAATGCCATGGGCAATACATCCTGCTATTGTTATATGAATGAGAAAAGCCCAAGGGAGAGAGGAAAGAGGGTTAGAAAACAAAAGGAAAACAAGTCAGTCCTCATTTCTGAGATAGTAGCACATCAATATGAACATTTCAGAACATCTGTTATTAGGGAACATCTAGGCATAGCTCCTTTTCTGGAGAGACACTGAGCAGACTAGCTTCAGCTCCCATAACAAAAGGTCACAGACTAGAAGGCTTAAATGACAAAATCTTATTTATCCCAGTCCTGAAACCTTGGAAGTCCAAGCTCAAGAGGCAACTGTCCAACAAATTACCTGGCTAGGAGAGACCTCTGCCTTTTCATGGTGTGTCCACACTGGTGGAAGGGGTAGGGACTGTTCTCCCCCTCCTTCCCCTCACCTCTTCTCCCCTGCTTTCCCCTCTCCTTTCTCCTCTGCCCTCCCCTCCCCTCTCCTCCCTCCAGATTTTGGTGAGGAGCACAATTCAGTCCAGAGCAGATACATAATACTTTTTTATAACAGTCTTGTCAGTATTACTCTGATTTGGGGCTAAACCGTTGAGGGATACAGCTAAGCCAGAGATCCAGAAGACAAGAATTGAACAAAAAGGCAACTGGAAGGCATGGTTCACGCTCCAGAGGCTAAGAAGGGGGAAAAAGAAGCACAGTAAGAAGGAAAATTAAAAACTTAAGTCAATATAATCATACTAGCAGCAGGAAATCGCATCATCGCCTGCCGCCTGCTGCCACTAATGGAACAAGCATTTGCCTGTCAGTGGCAAGATCTGAGCCATTAATTGTCCTGGGTGTCATCCGCTGAATGTGGGCGTCAGATCTGGCCATCAGATTTGACCCTGGCAATGTACCTGGCTCCTACCTAACCCCAGACCCCATGCAGAGAGGCCCCTGGGTGCTGTGCTGCTTATTCATTCCACCCTGCACCTGGAAATGCTCATCTCACACAAAGTTATTAAAGTGAATTATAAATACGATAAAACTCACATCTTCCAGTTGTACAATTCATTGAATTTTAGATTTTTGAACAACTGTGCAACCATCATCCATCTACTTTGAGAATTGCTCGGTCCCTTGAAAAAGAACCTCCACCACTTACAGTCACTCTGTCCCTGCCCAAGTTAACCACTACCCTACCTGCTGTTTCTAAAGATACTCATTTTCAAAATAAGACAGTAAGTGCATGCCTTTCATTTACTTCCCTATTAGCTTAATGAAGTAGCAGATTCTGTCCCAGCACTTTGAATATTAGAGATGTATGTGTACACGTGTATATTTAACACCTGTCTCCATGGAGGTCCAGCATACAGACAGTAACAGGAAGAAACCAATGGATCAAACTGCTGTTTTGAGTTTTCATTCTGCTAAGATCCAGATGTAATGCTGCTGCCTCAAGCTCAAGAGCTGGGCACCCCGCAGATTTCCCAGTTACGAAGCCAATCCAGCAACTCTGTTTATAAAGAGAAATGAGAGGCCAGTTTGTTAGACTTCTTTTTCAGTTTGGCAAAATGGCAAACAGCACACAGCAGGAAAAAGAGAGTAACTTGCTGGGAGCCTGGACTCTGTACACATGTCCCTTTCTCTGTTCTTCCCTCAGGAAAACTGTCTTCCAGCTTTACATCTATGCAGCCACAAGGGGCTCTAAATTTTGACATGGCAGCTCACTTGACTGACTGCAAGTCAGCACCTAGTTAACTGGGTAGTTTTTTTAAGATGATGGGATTTTCTAAGCCCTATCTAATTTTTTCTATTGTTATCCAAAACAGATTGCTTATTGAACAATAATTATGTACTAGATGATTAGCAAGGGGAGAAAACAGACATAGCTGTCACCTTCCAAAGTCTAAGGCAAGATAACTGAGTCAGTAAATCAGTTTTATTTCATAGAATGGGCAGAAATATGTGAAAGCGTTTGAGGGAAGCCTCTTTTCTGAAAGAACACTCAATATTATAATTATAATGACTACTTTTTTATTATGATATTTTTATATGATACATCTTGAAATTCTAAGAAGTGTTGAAAATTAAATTCTGTATTTCTCAAAGTCAGACATATAGTTTAAAAATGTATCACTGAATATTTATTATGCTAAATAAAAGATAATACAAATATGAAATTTTTTTTGTACCAGGGATTGAACTCATGACCTTGTGCTTGCCAGGCAGGCACTTGTGTCGCTGAGCTAAATCCTTGGCCCAAAATGAAAAATTTTAAAACAGTTACAGCACAAAGAAAGCCCAGATGACAGCTTACTTCTGGGTAACCAAGGAGGACTTCAAGGAGGAGGTGGCCACAGAGACAGACAGGCAACTGTAGATCACACACCTTGGACAGGCAGATGAGCTTGGATAGGTGGGTGCAGAGCGCACATCTACAAACCCAGAGTAAGTACATGAAATACAAGAAAGTCAGTTCAGGCCAGATCAAGACAGAATGTGGCCTCTGGGAAAGTATGGCCCCAACTGTCATCGTTACCAATGTGGGGACTCATTTATATGTCACTTTATTTCTCATATGTATTTGTTCATTTCCTATAAGATTAGAGATACTTTGAGGGCAAGTTCCACGTATCGTGTGGGTTCTTTGGCTCCCAAACACTGCACATACAATAATCACAGTGCAAAAATGCTTCAGATTGGTTTGCACAGACTGGATGGCTTCAGCAGCAGAAATGCATGCTCTAATTTATCTCACAATTTTGGAGTCTGGATGAACAAACAGAGGCATCCACATGGTTGGAGTTTTCTGAGCCCTCTCTCTGTGGCCTGTAGAGGCCTGTCTCCTTCCTGTTTCTTCATGCCATCTTTCCTCATGTGTGTCCATGTTTCTGTATCTACTACGAGGACACCACTGCCTCTGATGCAGAGCCCACTCAAATGGCCTTATTTAAACCTTGTAACTCTAATACCTCATCTCCAAATACAGCCATAGTCAGCAGTCCCTTCAGCTAGGACTTCAGTGTGGAAATTTTGGGAACATAATGCCGTCCATAGCATGTGTTACCATAGAATAGCTCCCTCTGGTTTGCAAGAGACTGGCACGGGTAAGCCATCTCACTTGTCACCACCCTAACCCTAACTACATGGGATAATGGGATAATGATCATCTCCGTTTAATCCATGAGAAAGGGCCAAGCTTAACCAACCTAGAACTCACACCCAGGACCTTTGAGACAAAAATCTAGTCATCTTTTCATGCTATCACACCACCTTTCTAAAACAAGGAGCTGATAGGAGTTAAAAGTCTGAAAGAAACATTCATGACCTTTCAACTGTGCTATGCTACACAGAGCATGCAGGAGGCCTACAGTCCACACTTCCCTTTGAAAAGGAGAGCTCCCGCCTCTCTCTCCTCCTCCCTCCCTTCCTTTGCCTCCCCATCTCCTTCTCCCGTGAAAAAGTGTCTTTGCTTTTGACTGAAATTAATGCATTAATGTGGAACCTGTTATTTGTGTTTGGTTTGGTTTGGTCTGCCAATCAAAAGCCCTGATGGGTAGAACTGTGTTTTAATATAAAAAGTAACATCCCACTAAGAAATTTGATTTAGTGAAATAAATGTTTTAATGGAGTGCACAAGAGAAAGAAAGTAAGGAAAGTGTCCATGAGACAAAATCTCTGGCAAATAAAAAAACCAGTCACTGGCTGCCCACCTCTGAGTTTCAGTGGTTTTCAGTTCTTCCCATGCAGCTGTGCCACACACACAGTAGCTGCTGAGAACATTGTGGGTTTAATTGAAGCTAATTAAGCTCCACCACTCTACTATGCACGTTATTGAGTACCTCTTAAAATACCATCAAGACTACCTGTCTCCAGCGTCTTAGCTTTTAAAGGTCTCACAGTCCTTGGCTCACAAATCCTTAAAACTGGAATCTGAAGGGAAAAAGATGAAATGTAATATACTGTTCTGTCAATGAGTTCTCATTACCAAAAAAGGATATATTCTCATTCTCTATCTCTGTTTCTCTCTCTCCCTCTGTTCCCCACCCACTGTCAAAACTGAAACAATTCAAGAAGAGTCAAATGTTCTCATGCTGTTCACCCCCACACTTAAAGCTATCATTTAAAATGCCTAAGTAATTTCTATTAAACCAAACTATTAAAAATAAAAAGTGCCATATAATACAAATACTGCTCCTTTGAGAGTAGAGATTCCATTATAGATTTTCTATAAATGGATGTGGCCACTTTCTAATATGTACCTAAAACTGCAAAACCACAGCACTTGCTGGGCTGGGTTTTATATCAGATATATAAACCAAATCAAGCAATTCAGACTGATTCTCTTAGGAGTCAGGATGAAACCGAAGTGCAGAAAGGATTTATCTGGTTTATTTCATTTGACTCTTCAAAAATCAGGAATGAGCTCCTTGAAGACTGGGGCAGGTCCCAGTTGGGCAGGGATTTGGAATGGTAGGAGCCACACAAATATATGATGAATGAGCAAATAAGCCTGGCTGCAATTAGAAAATATATAAAACACCAAGGTGGTCAGTTTTGAGGAAAACATTAAGTAAGGAATGTGTATTTGTGGAAGAACATCCAATTTAACCTTCTGACTGGTCCTACCTTGGGCTTCTCGTGATCCCAAGGCAATCCCCAGTAATATGAACTCCTTAGATCCCCAGGATCCAAATTTTGCTTTTGCCTTGTACCCTAGACTTGCCCATTATGTATATATTTGCTCCAAAATAAAACTGGAAAATACTTGAGAATCGACTCATTGTATTAAAATTATTTTTAAAAATTTTTTGCAGTACTGAGACTTCTGCACTGAGCTCCATCTCTAGTCATTTTCTTTTCATTTTTTATTTTGCAACAAAATCTCCCTCATCTGCAAAATTTCCCATTCTGGGCTTAAATTTTGGATACTCCTACCTTGGTCTCTGACAGTGATAGGATTACAACTATGCCAAACTTGGTCTCATTGTTATATATTTTAAGGAGACACAGAGAACAAATTACAAAATACAGAATTAAAACTTTAACCGGTGACAGAATCAAAACTTGAACATGGGACTTCTGGTTCCAAGTCAACATCCATTACTCTTTCTGTCATTCCACTGGAGCTGCCAGTGTAGTAAAATACTATAGTAAACTCTGCATATTGGCAAGTTATTCTGGATCTTAAAACTGAGTCCACGCATTTGCCAAACAACTGAGCCTAATTTCAGACAGAGATGATGACGGCACAGTGTGAACTCTCTCTCGTCGTGGCACTGGCTTATTATCCCTCCTAGGTATGACTGCCTTCTGCACCTGACAGCCAATACCATGGGTGGTAGCAAATAAGGCCATGTTTCAGTCCCTGTAACTCAACCACTGACATATAAGCCATGTTTTTATTTATAGCAGGATAATATTTTGAAATATTAGCTTGTATTCCTTGAACCTTGCCCCATTTATTCAGCTAAAGCATTTTTCTATTTATTGCTTTAGAGAAGATATGACCCAGCACAAGGCTAAAAGAAAAAGATAAATGGAATCAATTCTTACTGTAAAAGCCTCTTTTTCAGGAAGGAATGGAAAAAATAATAAGCTAGTCTTGAGCATATACTCAATAAAGAAAGCAAGACTGTCCTGCTCCCAAACTAGAACAAGTGACCTCACACACAGGCGGGGAAACTGGAGGACCAGGAGGGAAGTGTAGACTCTGCGGTCTTCTGAGAACTAGCTGGTTTAGACTTGGCTGTTGGGTGATCAAGGATAAGACAGGAAAGCCATTTTACATGAAAGCCTAACTTTGTGTTTGACCCTCTGAGCCTTGGATCCAAATTTTCCCTCTGAAATATCATAACTAAACCTGCTGAAACAAAGGTACGATGGACAGAGTAACAGAGTAGACACACATATATAGTTTTTCCATCCTTTTTACTTGCCTTTCTCCCCCCACTTCATTCCATCTGCCCCCATACCGAGATTCCATCACAGATTTAATGATGTGCACATGCGCACAGAAGCCATACGAACCATGAAACTCAAAGAATGGCCAGATGGTTGAAGGTTAAATACTCTTCATATGGTAAAGGAAGCTGAGGGGCACTGTAGGCAATTTTAGAAGAGTATAAAATGGCCTTTAGGAGATATGAATGGCCTGAAGAACAGACAACAGCCTGGAATAACATTCCTGTGGGCTCTTGCAGAGGTGGTGGCAACAGTTATTGACGGGCAGAATCACACATGACAAAGGTTGTATTAGGATGCAGCTAAAGTTTTCTGTGTTACATAACTTAAATGCACAGGTCCTACATTTCAGGAAATAGATGAAGGCATTTTAGTTTTCTTTTCTGTGAGCTCATCTTCCTTGGTTAATATGATTTTTTAAATACAACTTCATTAGTACATATTACCTGCACAGATTCCATTTGGAGCATTTGCATTTACATATAACATTCTTCATCCATCTTCCAGTTACTAGCTCTTGCATATGCCTCCCTCCTCTTCTTTAAAAATTTCCCTTCTATTTTCATATAGTCTCTTTCTCTACCTAGATTGCTTTTGGGGTGGAGGAGGTGTCAGGAACTGATCTCAGGCCCTCATGCTTGCCAGGCAGGTGCTGAACTACTGGGCCAATCCACAGACTCTATCCCCAGATTCTTTATATGAAAGAAAAGATAGCTGACTTGTGAGACCTGCTTTTTTTCTTGTTATGACAGGACTGTCCATTTCCCTGAAGATTATATAATTGTGTTCTTTACTGCTCAATAATAGCTTGCTATGCATATGGACAACTCAGTTCCTTTATTCATTCATCTGGTGATGGGCACCTTGGCTGTTTCCATAGTTTAGCTATTGTGAAATGTACTGCAAGAAAAATAAACATTGAGTATGAAGATATTTCTACACTTCGTTGGCTTCAATTGCTTCAGGAATACACTGAAGAGTGGTATAACTGGATCAAATTGTATCTCTATGTTAAATTTTTTGAGCAACTTCCATTCACGTTTCCATAATGATTTTACTAATTTACATGCCTACCAATATTGTAATAGATTTCCTTTTTCCCTGCATCCATATCAGCATTTTTTTTTTGTATTCTGGATGATAGCCATTCTGATAGGGATGATATAGAATCACAATGTAATTTTCATTCACATTTCTCTGGTGCCTAAAGATGTTTAACATTTTTCATACCCTTACTAGCCACATGTTCTTCAGAGACATACCTATTTAATTCATTTGCCCATTTAATGATTGGGTTATTTGGGAGAAAAATCCTTTCTAGTTATTCTTCCAACAAAGAGTTAGTG
Source organism: Cavia porcellus (assembly GCF_034190915.1). Taxonomy (NCBI): domain Eukaryota; kingdom Metazoa; phylum Chordata; class Mammalia; order Rodentia; family Caviidae; genus Cavia; species Cavia porcellus. Next base: position 25,621,760 of record NW_026947496.1, on the reverse strand, counting down.
AGACTTTTAGGGAAGGAGTCCAAAACCATTGAATGTCTTTTGGAAGAAGTCCCTTCAGTCATATATGCAGCTTCAAAGTGAGTCCTTTTATGTGCTCAGGGTGAAACAGAAATAAGGGGAGATGGGGGACACCTTAGTTCTAAAGCAGCTTTGCAAGCTTCCAAGGTCTTTTAATTCAGTGTCCAGTATGACAGAGAGCCACAGTCCGAGGCCTCATGTTTTGAGTGCCAGCAATTCCATCCAGGGATTCTTCCCTTTCCTCTTTTCAGCTCTGGGGAAAAGTAATCTTTTCCCTTAACCCATCATGAAGTTTCTGACTGAGGTCCTTTTAACAAAAGACAGACTAACAAGAGAAAAGCAGACAAAGTCATTTCAGTTGCGTGAGTGCACATGAATGCATGCATGTGAATGCATGTGTGTGATACACAGGAATCTTTGGAAGTAAATAAAAAGTCCATGACATATGGAAATCCATGTGTTTTTTATGTTAACCTTGATGAAGATGTGGACAGTCATGGAGAGGTATGAATGGATGAAGTGTGTGATCTAATGGTAATAAATAATAGTAATAAGTAGCGAGGCCCATTTGTTCAGTTTCTCAATGCTCCTTTGTCTTCAGAAAGAATATCTCTCTCTTCTGTAAATAGGGAGGCTACCTGTCAAATGAGAGTCTTGTTACCTATTTCAAGGTAAGGTCAGTGAATCCTTCCTACTTTTCTGACCTATTTCACAGGACAAGATGAAGGGAACTTCCTGTGTGTGCAGTGTTCTTAAATGCCTTCGGCTCAGCATATTTTGGGTTATATGTCCTGAACTCCACCACATCTAAGGTTTTGAGGATGATACAGAACTAAGGGACCAAGCAGGTAGGGACTGACAGGGGTCTGATCTTCTGTGGCACATCAGAGCCACCTGGCCTCCTTCCACATTGGCATGTACTCATGCTGGTTAAGACTGAGATGTCCTTTTACACTGGATCCTCCATTCCTTCTTTCCTACAGCAGGCCTTGTCTAATTCTGACTCATTCACAAGTCTGTTCAACTCTTTTGATCAAACTGAGAACTTTCCACTTTCTTCTTTACCATACTGATTTCTGGGCTTTCTGGGAGACTTCTTGAGATTCTATTTTCTTGTGATATTGTGATAAAAGAAATCCATATTTGGACTTTGTCCAGTTTCTGACGCTAAAGCATAAACTCTTTTCACCAAGACCAGGGTACAGGTAATGTAATGACTCTTTGTGAGCCCTTGATATCTTAGGATGATGACTGATGGTTGCCAGGCAACCAAACCCTTGATTGGAGGGCTGGATGCATGGCCCCACCCACTTACCTTCAGGGAGAAGCTGGGAATGTCATCAACAGGCAATGGCAATGACTTAATCAACTGTAACTACATAACAGAACCTCCACACAAACCCAAACAACAGGGTTGCTGAGTTTAGGTTTGGTGAACTCATGAGTGTTGGAGGTAGGCATGTCCTGAGAAGGTGTAGAAAGTCTATCTCTCAAGGGGCTTCAAAGTACAGTTAGTTTTAAATGTAGAATAATAAGTTCCATCTCTTGTTTCTCTCAGTGCGCTGAGATCCATACCCGAAATGCATCTCATACTTCTCATTTACATCTGGTTTCCAAATTTGCCTTCTTAATTCCATCACTGTCATCCTGTGCTTCTTGAAGTTAAAGCCCTCAAGCAATATTATTATAAACATAAAATTAATAAATATTAAATGGGCATATGTAATAGAGATTTATACTTTTTTCCCTAGAAACACTAGTCTTGCAGTAAGATGAAAAACATTTGGTTTTCAGCGGGGCTGCTTTTTACATTCATAACATTCCTTTAGTACAAATATATCTGAGGCCCCATTTTCTCTTGGTCTATTGAGACCATTCCTTGTCTTCCCTTATTAAGTCATAACTTGTTATGTCATATCTTTTTCTTATTAAAGTATTTTTCTTGTTCTCAAGTTGTTGAAGATCATCAGATATTTATGCTTTAAAGTGTTGGTGAATATTTTAAATGACACAAAGTGGCTAGATTTAAACTCCAGCTTTCAACAATTAAGTAATCATGTGCAATGCAAAAATGAACAATACTTATGACTACCTTTGATCAAGAGTTCTTTATTGAAACAGAAATGTTGTCATCTTAACATAAATAGAGTCCTCCCCAAAAGGCTGGCCATGAGGAATATACTAATTATATTAAAGGTATCCAATGACCCTACACAAACACAACAGGCACAACAAATAAACTATGGTTCCCTGCTGAGCTACCGTAGGGGAGTACTTCTAGAAAATGCCATGATACTTCTCCTTCATAATGAGGAATTCAATGAAGTCTTAAACACATGACTCTATTCCTATTACTACAAATGGTAGATTCAGGACTGATCAAAAATTAAGAAGCAAAGGAAGCCAAGCACTGTTTGCCTGGACTGTGAAACTAGAATTAGCAACAATGAAGGAGTGAAGGAAAAAGAGAGAATTGTTCTGGAATTTTGTTCTATTTAATATATTTTAAATTCTTAGATAATTTAATTTTGCCTGAGTGTTTTAGAAAAAAACATATTGCTTGAGGTTATGAAAGCCAAATATAAAAGCACTGCCAAAATCATTGATATAGAAAATGAAAACTGACCATACATCAGTTATCTCTTTTCAGAGAAATAGTTGGCTGAATGGATCTCGGAGGTCTTGTTCTGGCTCTCCCATGCTATGATTCTACATTACATCCCTCACTTATTATCTCATCCCCAGTTTTCATTTTATCTCGTCCTGTTAAGGAGGAGCTCTGATCCCAATTTGGATATCACAGTCAGTCCTTCAAATCCAAGAGGACTGCACCTGAGGGCAAACCCAACCATGAGCTGAGTATATTCAGAAGAAACCAAGTACTAAACATGTGCACACTTTTCTTCCTTGACATTATCCCATAAACAATGCTGTATCACAACTATGTGTTATTTACATTGTACTAGGCTACTTAGGTAATCTAGAGATGATTTAATTGATATGAGAGGGGCGCGTATATTATTTAAAAATATTACACTACTTTGTAGAAAGGACTGACATATCTGCAGATTATGTTATCCACTGGAGTGTTGAGATCACTTACCCTTGGGTACTGAGGGACAAGTATACATGGCAGTACTGTGGGAGACTCTTCCTTTGCTATCCAGGAGGCTGAGAGGATGTTGGAATGCATCAGACAGATACACTTATCAACTATACTATTCATGGCATATGGGGTAATTTTGAATCTAGCTCTTCTTACTTGAAGAAAATAAGTTAGGAAACTTCTAAAATGAAACAAACATTTTACTATCTGAAGAGGCATGAAGACAAAAGAAAATTACAGGATCTTCAATGTACATTCAGCAGAGTTAGGCACGGAACCAGAGTCCTCACAGAATAAACATTGGCATTCAAAAAGGAGTCTCAAAGATCCTCTAGTCAGTGACTGTCATTGTAAAGACGAGAAAATATACTTAAAAAGTTTGTGGCTCAGACTAAAAACACATATTCCTCTAGGGCAGCCTTCACACTTTTTTCTGTAAATTAAGTTAATAAATATTTTCTTTGCTTGCAGTGCTGTTATCTCTGTCTCAACTACTAAACTCTGCCATTGAGGACCCAAAACAGTCACAGGTTACTTACATGTAAGGAAAAGTTCCGGCTGTGTTCCTGTAAAACCTCACTTATAAAAACAGGTTGTTTTCAACCCACCAACCCAGCAGCAACACCTGCACCATAAGACATTAATCTACACCTGAGCTCAGAGTTTGACTCATCATAAACCAGGAGAAGCAAACATAATTCTCCACTATATTCAAAGTAATTTTTAAGGCTTCTCTAGACTGTCATGAGATGACCCTTAAAAAAGTGAAACTGTATTAGCAGATACTCATCTTTGCCACCATATGCAAAGAAACTGCCCTTAGAATAAAGACGATGCAAATGGCATATCTGCTAGTCACAACATCTTCCCATTTCTGAACTCTAAACCATACCACAGACTCCATAAGTATGTGTTTTCTTACCTGGAGTCAGGCCTCTATTGCTTGCAACCAAAATTCTAAACAGTCAGCTAAGTAAATTTTCACTTAGCTGTGATTTATGTTAGATTTTTTTGCCACTTAAATCATTAACACTTAAATTATTTGCAAAATTTTATGTTTCAACTTGACAATCTTTAATGCAAATTCTTCAGAATTTGTTAGATATAGCTCCAAAGACTTAAACAGAGAATATATGGTAAAGTCACGTTAAAAAAAAAAAAAAAAGCATTAGGAACATGTAAGGGAAAGATATCTTACATTTCTATATTGAAATATAAACTATTCTTCTTATAAAGTTGTTCCTTATTATAATACTGCAAGCCAAGTAAGTTACTAATGTCCTTTTATAGATATAAAGAAGGATCATTTAATTGTATAACTCCTCCATGGTCCTCCCATCGCTAACAGGACCATAATAACAGTCTGGTATTCTCCAAATTCATTTACCTCCTCTGTATGTCCAATAACATTCTTCTGTGAGAACATTTTCTCTTTCCACTGGAGAGTGAGCCAAAGGCCTTTGCACTGAACTATATCCTCCTACCTTTTTAATTTTTAATTTAAACACCAAATCACTAAGTTGCCCAGGCTGAGCTTGAATGTCATCCTTCTGCCTTAGCTCCCATTGTCCTAGGATTACAGGTGTGCACAACTGCATCCAACTAACATTTTCTTTCTTTCCTTTCTATCTCTTAGGCTGCCAGCTGTAACTTCCTTCTCCGATTCTGTCTCCTCCCCTCTGTATACCAACTTGCTCCCCATCAGGTTATATCAGTGACGTCCTGTTTCCTACATAAGGGACTCCAGAAAATCTAATACAGAAGAAAGTCAAGGATGACTTGTTCAAGAGACAAATTACACTGAGCGACAGCTTGAGACACTACACTGCTTTTTTAGAAAAGCAGATTTTCATCAAGTTTGGGATACTGTTCTGCACACTTCTTTTCTGAGGATGGGTGTGTGTCACGTTGTATAAGGTAGTGCTTCTAAAACAATAGTCTATAGTAATCTGTTCCAAACACTTCCCTGAAGACAAACGAAGATGCACGTTTAGCAAGAACTTTGGAAAACATGAGCACAAATCTCCACAGAAGTACAAATACTAAACTGTGATTTATTTTCCCCCTGAATAATAAAATGAAAGGTGAGTGTTCCAACTGGCATTATGGGAGGATCCTGGAATGCTTACCGTGATCTCTTCCAGCTCCACAGTGATGTGCATGGCTCCCAACACTCCAATTTAGGACAGTTCGATCTCTCTTTCTTGTATTTATTCCCCTTCTTTAGTTTTTGGAAGAAGATGGAATTTTTCACTTTCATGAAAGCAATTTAATTTCACAATGCCTGGGTCCCAAATGTTAAGTTCCCTGGCAAAGTGTGCTTTAGTTCTCTACAAGCTAAAAAGAACGTAATTTAAATTTACCTCTCAATTTAATTTTGATAGATCTGGAAAAAATAGCTTTCTTTATGTGAATCCAGGGTCGTTTGACCCCAGAACTCCAGGCTATGGAGCACAAAGATGGTAAGTGTATTTTTCATGAGATCCTTCAGTCACCCACGTCATCGGATTGTCACGGTTATCATCATCATCATCACCACCACAATGACAATTAATGAATGCTTACCCTGCTCCAGGCAATTCAGAAGCAACAGATACCGCACAGTGCTACCACTGCACAACTCCAGCCCCCATCAATTGTCAAATCAATGGGTCCACAGCAGGCACACACTGCACTTAGTTATTAAGTGTCTCTTACTGCCTTTGGTTTGAAACACTTCATTGGTCCTTTTGTTTTACTTTGATGTTGTAGAAAATGACAGTTTAATTATTCTACAGAATGTATCTCACGATGACTTCATGGTGTTTCCTTGTGATTAGATCAGGTTCTTCATTTGTGACAGGGACATCTGATCAACCCACAAACAGCTGATTTATGCTCTCATGACAGCATCCACTTTGATCACACAGGGAAAGTGTCGCTGTCATGCTCATTCCTATCCACAAGTCTCACTTGTTCTCCTTTGTGATTAGTAAACATTCTGTAAGGAAGATGCTTGAAAGTATGCCAATATCAGTCTGCATCCAGTTGATTTACTTCAAGCAATATGGACTTTCAGTTTTACACTGTCATAGATTTTAATACATCACTGTCATTTTGATGATCAAATTATTACCAATTTGGCCTATGTGAGCTTATTCAAAGTACTTTCTGTGCTTTATGGACATGACTCTATAATTTTATTAGCATTGTCTTACCTTTCCCATGAAATACGTAATATTACATTTCCTCTAAACAAGTTTTAGAATTTGGCCATTTTCCTAAGAAGCCCTCTTCCTTTTTCCCTTTCAGTGCTCTTTGTTACTTCATGGTTACTTGGTCCTCTTGCTTTCTCACTGCTGGAGGAGTTCCCTCCTCTCATGTTGCCATGAGCTGAACAGAGGCGCATCAGAACACATGTCAACCCAAAGCTTAGGGTGTGACCTCAGCTGGAAAAAGGGTCTTTGCGGAGGTAAGCATCTGGAGATGAGTCACCCTGCACCTCCTCCAGAACAGAGGAGCCATCACCTGAAGACAGAAGCTGAGACCTGGGTTTACAAGCCAAGGAAAACCAGGGCTTGCTGAGACCTGCCAGATGGCAGAAAAGCAAAATCTCCTTCAAAGCCTGCTACAGGAATGAGCAGCCCTACAGTTATCTTGAGGTTGGCTTCCAGAACTGGGGGGAAAAGAGACATTTCTGTTAAATTATGTTGCCAAGTTTGTCATAATTTGATATCTCATCCTTAAATTAAGCCAAAATGTGGTACTAGCTAGCAATTAGGTCATAGACTCTCTTTTAGGGGTCCACGGGTCAATCCACCATGGGCCCACTTCTCCCTCCTGCAGACCCCAGCATTGCTCTGCCCACATCACACCTTGGGGATCAAGCTTCACAGCAGGAAGAGAGAATTCCCTTAATGTGACTAATTAAATGTAACCTAATTTTGCTGTAAGAGTTAGCAATGCTTACCATTTTACCTTCTTAAGTTACAGAAGCAAAAAATACTTACTAAAAGAAAATGCGGAGTACCAGAACTGTCCCCACTCCCTGATGTGAACAAAAAGCATATAATGTTCCTGGCATTTAATTCTTTTATTAAATTGTTATTACGGCTTATTTTTGATATAGTGGCATTTCGTTTGATCTAAGTAAATATGACATTTTATAGCTATGAATGTGCTACCCATGTGTGCAATGCATTATTGAACTGAATAGATAAAGAACTTCAGAGATAAAGAACTTTGTCAAGAAAATACAAAAAAGAGGGTTAGGGATGTAGCTCAATGATAGAGGGTTTGTCTAAATTATATGAGGCACTGGGTTCAACCCCAGGCACCTCAAAAAGAAAGAGCATTGTTTAAGCTTCTAGTATTTTTCTTTTTTTTTTCATTTTCTAAAGAAATTCTAAGAAGCAATGAACGTGCCAACAGGTTGAACACAAGGTTGTTGTAAAACCATAAACAAAGTCATGATCAGAGAGAGACCTTAGGTTTATGTTATTATATTCTAACAATGAAGTCCTTATTTAGAACACTTCACAAGTCCAGGGTTATTAAAAGTCCACTCTGAAAGCCCTGAAACTAGGGGTGAAAATCAAAAATAGGCCTCATGTGAGTTTCATTTTTCCCCCACAGAATATATGGGCAGGGCATGGGCCATTAGGTAAAATACAGAGAAAAATAAAGACTTTAAATCCAGTTCTTGAAGTTTATTTCTGAAAAGTTCTGTCTCTCTGATTTTTCTTTATGGCTGTCATTGACGGGCGCTCCTAGAGATAAGTCACCATACAATGCTAGAGGAGAGCAAAGCTTATTGGTCTCTTTTGTTATTTAGCACTGAACTACAGAGGACATTTTATTGCACATTTGCTGCTTTCAATTTCCCCAGATTGTTTAACAATTCTGTGCTTCGGAGACATAAAAGACAGGCCAGAAACCTGAGGCCACACTTTTCAGCTCCAGATCGAACATGACATTACAGAATGACAGTGTTTGACAATTTGGCTTGTTCTTTCAAAGCTATCAGACTATGCCACAACCGGGATGCAAAAAACATCAAGTCTTTGTGAGGCAAAATTTGTAAAAATGTAATTCCTGCTATTCACTGGCAAGTGTGAGTTAGGATTAGTGATTATTAATATTAATGGAAACAAAGGGTGTAATCCATTGGGGAGATAACTCAATGCATACATTGCGTTGTATTATGCTGCAGAGAAAACACGTCTGATGTAAAATCACACACACATCAGCTGTCTCTCTGGACTCACCGGCTTGCCACTTCTTGGCAGATTTGAAGTGCTAAAGAAAATTTGAGCAACAATAGTCCATATAATCATTTTTCAAGGGAACCTATTCATTGCTCATCATAAAGAAGACACAAAACAAGCAAAGAATATTTTTCTAAGTTTGAATTATATTTAATAGCATGTGAGAGATAATGATTCTGAAGTTTTAAGATCTATAATGTTGCCCACAGTGTTTTGACAACACTAAATTTGGTCTGCAGAGCAAATTATAGTAAAAGCTGTATATTTGGTACTCTATCAACCACAAGTTCCTCTTTTCTAGCAATTTCAAGCTTTATTAATATGATTAAAATTGATATTTATGATAATGGCCAGCTACAAGATTCTCTTGTGTATTCTCAAACAAAGATTACATTTTGTTAGGAATTTTATTATATATTACTTATAGTCTAGTGCTCTGAAAGCTGGCAATCCACATACATTATATAGCATATGTTTTATAAATACAATATTCCACATTATAATGTATATTACTGCTGCATTCAGTGTAATACATATTATTATTATTATATATTATTATTATTTACTGTAAATATATCTATGTATCATAGTGCATAAATTTTTATAATTTTAATCTATAACGCACATGAATTAACAGTGTCACAATGAATCCTAACAGTTTCATTTCTACACACACTGAATACTCCTTTCCTGAAATGCTTGAGACCACAAATGTTTTCGTTTTGAGAGGTTTATTTTTTTTTGTTTTTGAGAACTTGGAATATTTGCGCACATATAGCAAAATATTTTGAGGATGATAACCATGCTTAAATATAAAATTCATTTATGCTTCGTATACACATTTGGTACATAACTTGATAATTTTTTAATGTTTTTAGTAATTTTTTACATGAAACATTTGTGGAATTTGCCACTTGTGGCATCATGTTGCCACGCTAAAATTTCCAGATTTTGGAGCTCTTGGATTTTGGATTAGAAATGCTAACCTTGTACTTAATATTTTACTCTTTGTTCTTTGAGTCTTTTTTATCACTGCTTTCCTTGTCTTTGTGACAATCAAATCTTTAATCTTAGCCTTCCAGCTTTATTACCAATTCATATTGTCAGTGGCCTGATGAGTACTTATTGTCAGATATCTCAGTATTTGATGTGGATTTATATTTTGCATGTAATATGAATAAATATTGTGCATATACTCATATGGAAATATGTATCATTTTTATATTGTGGTCCTTTATATTCTAAGTGTAACTAAGTTGTACTACTTGTGTGTATTGCTTACATGTAACAACTGCTATCTTAATGACGTTATTTTAAGGACTAGACAGTTTTGTGATTTTCCACATGGATAATAAAGTCAGGGTTGATTTAAATTGTACTCTATCAGCATTCAAAGTTTTATTCTTTAGAATTTAACATGTATCTCAATATCAGCCTTTCTGTGTCCAGATCAGAAACCCTTAGAGTAATCAATGACTTGTCGTCTTCATTCATGAAGCTTGTAACCAAGTTGTTGATTTTTCTTGGCTTAATTTCCACCTCCATCCCACCTTCTCTCATTTCTTCATGAGGTCACGAGCTCTCTAGGCTACCCAGTCTCTGGCTCTGCACCCCATTCTGCTTCTTAGATACATCTTAAAACAGTGATCACCAGGTGATCCCTTAGTACTGGATCTAGGGCATTGCTCTCAAAAGACAAAAACCTGTCTCTTAATGTAAAGCACATTTACATTACAACTTAATAAACATTTGCCTGCCTGTGAGTGCTTAACCCACATTATTCACAGATTATATATTTGTGAACTCACCTACTTACTACAATATACCTGTAACCCCCAGATAAATATTCAGAGTATGCTGTGCACACTCACAAACATGTGTAGAACCATGGAAATTTGATTCACTTGACATACATACCCAACTGAGAAAGAAAAATGTTTCCTTCTGGTTATGACTCATAGTATAAATAACAGTCCTTTTTATGTTCTTTCCAATGTCACACTTGCACTTTTGGATTTTGCTGGTGATTTTAAAATGTAAAACGGCCTCAGCCTCAGTCCATTTTCTGTTGCCTGAATACCCGAGCCTTAGCAGCTTGCTGTGTGCACGGATTGTCTCCTCAGTTTCACACAAGCTGGGAACCAGTTCATGGTGAAACTGCTCTGCTGTCAGGCCATCCTAGTTTTGCTTCTGTATTCTTTTTGAAAGTGGTTCTCTTTCAACTCAGGAAAGACAATCAGGGAAAACTGGTGAAGGAGATCTATTGTTGAAGATCTTGCTGTGTGAAAAGCATTACATGAGATTTTATAAATATATTTCTCACCTAATATGCAAAACTTGTGAGATGTTGGTGGCACTAACTTTTACAGGTAAAGATGCTGTGGCTTAAAACAGGTAAATTCAGGGCTGGGGATTTAGCTCAGCGACATAAGTGCCTGCCTTGCAAGCAGGCAGTCGTGAGTTCAATCCCCAGTACCGATAAAAAGAAAAAAGACAAAAAAAAAACCAGATAAATTCATTAACTCCAAATCACCCTGATAATATAACATGCCACATCCCCCAAAAAGGATTACAGAAAGCAATGTCTTGTTTTTCCTTCCAGGTTTCAGTCTTACTTTGATCTTCCTACAATTTCTAATTTTCTTTTGCCTCCCCAGGATATAGTAACCAATGCTATACAGTTAGAAATATTGGAAAAGTGAAATGAAATTATTAGCCAGTTAGAGATAACCAAACAGCAAAGGGTCTGTACAAAGCGAAGGCTGCGCAAACCTAAGAGGTGATGATTTTCACATCTCTAAATATTTAATGTGAAATATTCTTTCTGAACTAATTGCATTAGCTAGTCAACTCAGAGTATTTGTTAGACATCTTTACCTATAAATTAATTTCATAACAATGAGTTTAACCAAAACTAATTACTAACAGGACAGTGCTATGAGAATATCTGGCTAGCAGGGAACTATGTGGTCCTATAAATGTGTTATGTGCTCGTGTTTAATTTTAACAATTATAATGGAAATACCTGTATGTTTTATGGCAACTATCATTTAATTATTATCTTGATTTTTCACATTTATGCACTCTAAACTTGTTTTATTTAATATTGTAGCTACTATTTACCTGTGATTATTTAGATCAATTAGAATTATGTTAAAAAATTCTGGTCCTGGCAACCACTAGCCATAGTTTAGGTGTTCAGTAGCTATATGTGATGGCAGTAGTATGTTAGGCAGGCACAAACATATCTGTCACAGCAGAAATTGCATCAGACAGTGGTATTCTAGAAAATACTTATTTGAAAAGGAATCTCCTTAGATCATTCCTATCATATTACGTCAGGTCAATGCTGCAACTTTGCTGAAAGGGGAGGGCATCTCCAACCCTATTTTCTGCAAAAGTACGTGCATATTTAGTATTGCTTATTTCTTTTATCTTTAACAGAATTTACAAGGAGGCCATTGGGACCTGTAATTTGCTTATTAGGAAAATTTCCCTGATAAATTGAATTTCTTTTATCGATACAGATTCAAGTTTCCTTTTTGTTCTTTGGTCAATGATGATATTTTATCTCTCAATGAATTTGTACGCTTCATTCTAGTTGTCAGATTTATCGGCACACAATTACCATAATGTTCTCTAACCTTTTTACATAAATAGGATCTATGGTGTTGCTACATACCATTGTGCAGAGGCCAAGGATGCTGGTAAATATCCCATAAAACACTGAAAAATAGCCACAATTTTCTGGCCCAAATGTCAATAGTATCAAAGGTGAGAAATGCCCTAAGGTTTGTAACATAAATTCCTAAATTTCTACCAATAGAATTAATATTGTACTGGTTCACAATTTAGAAACCTCACAGCTCTGTAAATTCATACCACTATCTTGTTCCTTTCCTTTTGTTTTATAGCTGTTAAATTATTCTTAGGTTGTAAATACCATAACACAATATTGTAATTTTTCTTGAAACAGCTTTGAGCATTACAAATAAGTTAAGAAGAAAAGTAGCAAAATAAATGCAATGAACTGAATGACTGAATGTTAAAATCCTGAACCCCTCTGATGGTATTTGGAGGTGAGGTCAGTGGGAGGTAATTAGGTAACACGAATGCAGGCTCACTGAAATGGGGTTAGTGCCACAAGAAGTGAACTATGTGCAACATGGAACAGGGCTTTCCCTGGAACCCAGCCACGCCAGCGTGCAATCCTTGGACTTCAGCCTCTGGAACTGTGAAAAACAAAGTTCTATTGTTTATAACCCATCCAATCAACAGTGCTGTTACAGCACCTCAAAGTGGCCAAGAAAACAGAACAACCCTTACTCACCCAGATACCTGCCATTTTTCATGCTTTTCACTCCTTGAGGAAGAGCATTTATGTTTGGCATAGTTTCCCCTCAGCTAATCAGGTTTCTCTTTCTTTCTTTTTTTCTTATTTTCTTACTTTTCTTTTTTTTTTTTTTTTTTTTTTTTGGCTGAAAAAGTTTTGTGTTTTTTGCTCTATAAAAACATTGTTATTGGGTATAGAATTCCTAGTTGACAGAGCTTTTTTTTCTTTAGCACTACAAAAATATTGTTCTATTCAGACTCCAAAATTTCTTGGGCAAAATCAGGTGTTAATCAATATCGCTGTTGTCTTGTTACTATACAGTTTTCTCAGTACATGTGACTTTTAACCATCCATGCCATGTGTTGTTGTGACATTCCTTGTGTATACTGTGGTTGGTATTGTTGGTATCTTGAATCTGTAAACTTGAGTCCTCCATTATATTTGAGAAATATTGGTTATTATTTCTTTAATTATTTTATTTCCATTGTTTTATTTTTTAAATATAAATTATCTGTAATATAAATTATCCATAAATTCAACCATTTAATATAATTTAACAACTCTCTGAAACTCTGTTCATTTTTATTTCAATCTGTTTTTTCTCTCCTCTTTCCATTGATAGTTACTATTGAGCTATCTTAAAGTTCACTTACTTTTCTTTTGTTGACTCTGCTATGCTATTTGTCCATCAGGTGTTTTTTTTTTCAGTTACTGAATTGTTCAGCTCTTGACTTTCAATTGTTTCTTTAGCTTTCTTATTTTCTGTAGAGATTTCTATCCTTCTATTTATTGTAATCATAATTGTATTTACTACAGGATAGTTTTCTTTCAAACAGAATGTCCTCCTTCTAACATTTGGTCCGTTTTGGTGTTGACATCAAATTAATATTTTTACATGACAACATACACCATCATCCTGATTATTTGTACGTCATGTAAACTGGGATTGCATTCTGTACATTATGCATGTTAAAATGTACAGATTTTGAATTGTTAGTTTTTTCCTCTGAAGGTTCTTTTTGTTTTAACAGACAATTATCTTACATCATCTCAGAACTTCACATTTCCACTTTTGGATGACAGCTCTGAAATTGTTAGTACAGACGCTGTGAACCTATTCCGTGTGCGTGTGAATCAAGGGTGAGACGGTTGTGGAGCAAGATAGAATGTGGAGATCACACTTACAGCTCTTTCCCTTCTGGGATTTCCTCTTCTCTGGTGGCTGAGCTTCCCCAGATTTATTTTTCTGGTTTCCTGTCTAGAAGAACAGCAGATTTCTTCAACAGCACCCTCTTGCACTGTGAACCAATCTAAAAATCAAAAGTGCTAACCACAGGCCACTAAGTCCACTTCACTCCCCTTCATCTCTGTGAAACTCTGTATACCTGTGCTGCCTCTCAATGGCCATCAAGTGACTGGTCATTTGTACGCTATCCAAAACATGTTTGTTTTTTCTGGCAGGGGTGTCCGTCCATATGATTTTTCTCTGTCAAGTAAGCAAACAATTCTTTCCTTCTCCTTTGATGCTCTTTTCAGTTTCAGGAATCCTTGCCTTGAGTTACTGAAACATTAGGGTAATAGATCAGCAGACTTGATGTTCCATTTGTGTCTTCAAAGAGTATGTTTTTTATTTCATTTTCTTAGGAACTTCCATACTTGTTTATTTGTAGGCAAATAGTTTTCCTAGAAGACTGGTCATTCTGTGTAGTCTGGCTGTATTTTATCCTTGGGCTTAAGAAACAAGTTGTTGAGATGACTGACGAATCTAAAAGACATTGTGTTTAGTGATACAATTTTTTTAAATAACAGAAAAGCATATATATATATATATATATATATATATATATATATGGCAAGATGCCTCTCACTATAGAGATTTAAGGAAGCTGATTCTATGGTAATCTAAAAACAGGTTTTCACTAAAAAATCAAGAAATGTGGACCCCCCACATCTGGCACTACCAAATCACTTACTGTGTCTAAATCTCTGTTTCCTCACCCCTAAAAAAAAATGTCCATTTCAACTCATAACCTGCTTTTGCTCATACACGAAAAATACTCCAGACAAGTACTAGATAAGTCCAGGTATATAGTATTCAATACTGAGACAAACCTTCTTGGCTTAAAGCAATACTGATACACACTAAACAACATTAGCATAACAGTGTTCTAGTCATTCTTTTTCCAACCTTAAATTCAACACTGTTTGCAAAGGGCTTTGCAGCTTGTTCATGACAATGGTGGTCACCTCACAACTTTGCAATTGCTATCACTCAAATGTTTCATTATTCTTCAGAGTTGTAATGACCCCTTTACGATCCATTCAGGTATTTATTCTGCTCCAACAGATAACAGTTTCCCTATTATCATGAATGCTGGGTGTAACTGTATCTTTTGACACTGTAAGAACTTGGGACTCAATCAGCTTGAAGCCAATGAGCTGCAGTACTGACAGAAAGGTATATATATATATATATATATATATATATATATATATGGCACAATGTCTCTCACTGTAAAGATTAAGGAGCTCTTAGAAGTTGATTTCAAATCATTTGACTTTATTATGAATTGGCAACTGGCTTCACCATCTCTGGGTAACTTGCAAGCATTTCAAGAGCAATCACTGGCATTAAAAAGTGAATGTTGATACAAAGCAGTTTTCAGAAGTCCCAAAACTATTCCTCAGTCTCTCTTGATGAATTCACAGTCATTTGTTCTCTCCAGCACACTTTCTAGCATACTCTCTGCACTCCCATCCACCACAGTATTCACAAGGCTCCTGAACATGGAGTTGTACTCTACATAAAAATTAGGCAAGCCACAGTATGTGCAACTTTGTGATGGACATGGAGTATGACCGCATATATAATGCTATATTATCTAGAAATCACATTTTCAAAAGTAAAATAAAACAGAAAATTAATGCCAATAACATTATTTCAACCCATAAAAATATTATAATTCAATAATCTAATCAGTCAGAAAAATTAATGAAACATAATTCACATTTCTTTTATCATGCTAAATTTTCAAATCTACTTTATCCTGTGGCACATCTCAGTGTGTGCAATCACATTTTAAGTATTCAGTAGCCAACAGTCTCAAGATAACACACTGTGCAATATTTCTTTTGTCCCCCTACTTTGTAACTTTGCAACATACTTTCTTCTTTAAATCCAATACTGCCCAACTATAAAAGATTCAAGATAATCATATCCACTATAATGCTCCAAAGCTTAAATACAAGTATAAATCTGGTAGAATTTGAGATGCAAGACTCTTCTTTTCCTTTTTCTTTAATATGGGAAATATCACCAGGGCAACAGTTCTTGTGACATGGTTTCAGCTGTCATGTCCTTTGGTCTACTTCGAAACAGACTCCTTCAGTTCATGATAGAACCCATAGACCATGACTGAGTAACAAGATACTTCGATCACAGCTTCAGAAATATAGGCTACAGAAATATAGGCTTCAGAAATATAGGCTCATTTTTTCTGGACACTGGTAGACTACTAAGGGACAGAAGTAGAGGTAACCTCAAGAAGTATCAAAGTACTGTTTTCTCACTGTACAAAACTGTCCCTGGAGAAATGAATGGTTCGCCAAAGCTTAAATATCTACTTAGCAAAGCCAGGTCAGTAATCTAATTAAGAAGTTTGGCAGTATCATAAAGTTTCTGTACTGATATGTTGACTTTCACTACACTGGAGCCTATCAAGTATATATTTCTAAAACGAAAAAATCATATCAGGATTTCTCTAAAGTTTCCATATGTAGTTCTTAGTAATATATCTTGTCAGGTGATGAATAAGCCCAGATGATTTTCAAGCTATCTCTGAATTAGAGAAGTGAGGTCTAAGGTATAGCAGAGTTAAAGAACATATGCAATATCAGAATAAAGAAAAAAATGAAATCTGATTCTAGCCTTGGTAAAAAACCTAGTGGAATGACCTTCAACAAACTCTTAACCTCTCCATGACCCAATCTCTCTATCTACAAAGTGATTGGTAATGGGAAGATGAGATTCTTTCTAAGGTCCCTTCCAGTTCTAAGATACTTATTCTAATTCTTACTAGACAAATGATTATATAATAATAAGCCATTTAGTCTTCCACTTAGAGAAAAAGCATGCTACTACCTGCTCTGTTTATGGATATTTTGAGGATATATCAAATAATACTAAATGTTTCTCATGCAGAATAAAAAATACTAAATCTTAAGCAATCACTACTGTAATGATTTTTCTCTAAGAGCAAGCATATTTACCAGTAAACATAATGCAAAGTAATAACATGATCAGAATTATAATTTTCTTCAGTAAATTTTACCTCAATGAAAATAGGAAATTGATGCCTTATAACATTACTGCATTGATAAAAATGTCTTTTTTTAACATATGAAACTGAAAGCTAATGGTTCATGTTAAAAATTTTGGTTCAAAGTATCAATACCATTCTTCTTATTTAAAGTCACTCAGTCAATATGTACATGATGCTTTCTCTGGGCTGGATATCCCACAATGGTGAGCTGACATGCTATAATATTTGGATTCATGTATCTTACTGTCTGAAGGATACATTTAAAGTAAATTAAACTAGTGCTCCTGTATGGATTGAATATATAAAACAGGCAGGTTATCCTTTTAGTATTAAATGTTGATCTCACACAAAAAAAGCAACTCTATAAAAAATATACCCCATTCCACACACACCCTCCCACCTGTGCACGTGAGAGAGATGGAAGTAATCAATTTCTCATTGATTCTAATGAGACTTCAGTAAGCATCATAGCACTGCTAAAATGTTTCCTCAAAATTCCTACCAGAATTATCAAAATCCCCATCCTCAATTCCTAACAAGAAATAGAGAAGAGGGATGAACATTCGAACTCTTTGTTGGCCCTCATTTGAATTGGCTTTACCTAATTAATATTTTGCTGTAAGACTCTCATTTTTTTCATATTTATGTGTGTTGCCCAAAAGCCCCCGAGGTTTCCATAATTCTTAGTTAAGAGCCCTCAGACTCTAATAAAGATTAATGGTCACCAAACATCACTCCTGCTACGACCATGTTTTCTACTGAAACAATATGCAATGCAAAATTCTGTAGAATATTTTTCCAATTAGGATGTGTAAAAAAATTACAAAAGCTACAAATTCCATTATGCCTTTCATTCTGAAAATACAGTGAAATTCAAGGTCTCAAGATGTCACTCTTGCAAAAATGATATTGGCAATCTTCCTTATTACACCAGAAATCTATACTTCGTGGTAGGAACTTTGATTACTATGACCTTGGAAAAAAAGATGAAGTAAGACTTCCCTGTAACAGAACCAGGAAAAGCATATAAACCCAGAATAGTCAGAGGACAAAAATATTGTAAGACCATTGTCATCCACCTGGTACCTATCGAGTGTCTCATAAGACTGTTGTCTACCTTAGATAACAAGGTGGGTAGGCAGAATCCAAAGCCAGAGTATCAGATGCATTTGAAAAGAAAGCAGGGGGAAGGAATCAGTTCTGTAAGGCAATAGCCAAATGCCAATTTTTATGTACTGGCTTCTTTCAAAATATTCAATCACACCTAATAATTGGCAGAGAACACACAAAAAAGCTCTCACTCCCATGCTGATGCATTCACTCCCCCTGGCCTACAGGGCCATTTGTAGCCACCAGCAAGAGCAAGGAAAAAACTCCAGGGGCACCAGATACATACAATTGCTTTCCCGGCCCTCCTGCCTCCAGCCTTTCTGTTATTAATACATTTTAGCCTTGCGGTTAAGAAAGGGCCCTTATAAGCACCAAAGTAACATTTTTCTCACATTTCTCTGTTAAGAGAACTAAAGAGGTTTATTTTTTTATTAAGAAAAAAATATAAAGACAAGCTCAAATATCGAATTTAACTGATGTTTCCTGCACACTTTTCATTTAATAAGCTCCTCAATGGTTTGTTAGAACTAAGAATATGTCTCACTTTTAGAATAAGATACACATTTTGTGAGATGCCCACAAAAGAATGATCATTCTTGCTTTATGACAAGTCCTATTTTTGCTGTTTTTCAAAGGATAGTTTCTCATCTTCACCTGCATGCTGCACTCTGTCTAAATAAAACTGGGTAATTAGTGGGTTCTGATCGCCAAAGAAATCACAGTAGTGTATTTCTGTTCTCATCTACTAATCCCATAACTGCATGGATAGGATTCATTTTTAAGTGATGTTTTGTAACTACTGGGGTAGATTAACACATCAATTTCACCATTAATTTATATCACTTTAAACAGTTTAATAAAATTCCAAGTGATCTATGTAATACGAATATTAGAATTAACACAAAACGGACAAGCCAGCAACAGCCACTTATTTCACAAAGCCCAGAGCACTTAGCATGCACATAAGGTTCTACTCATGGCTTCGAAGATCATATTAAATACAGATACAGTTGAGGTTTTTGCCCTGTGGTACTTATGGTCTAAAGGAACTGGTCAGAGTGGTAAAAATTAAGAATAACAGCTTAATAGGTGCTCATACAAAGGAGCAGCTGAGGCCACATGTGCAGACCAAAAAAACCTTCCAGGGAAGAACCTGAGGGGCCTGAGGGGGAATAGGGAAGTCAGGGTGACTACGAAGAACAAATGCTCTTTAAAAAACACTGGGCACAAAATCAGCACAAGTCTGAAGAGTGGTGTCGATGTGCATTGCTCCAAAACCCCTAACTCAGGGTGACTTCCCTGGAAAATACAAAGCTTGAACATAATTTTCAAAGGATGCAACAATGACTTTTGGGCAGAAGATCAGTCCTTTTTGTTCCATCAGTCATGCTGTGCTTCTAAGACATTCTGCGAAGTGAATATGCAGTTAAAACATAAGCCATTTAAAAAATAAATTAGAAGTGAAACAGCCAACACACAATTCCTTCAAATAAATTAAATACTACAAGACTTATTCTAGACTTCTCTTTGCCTTTTGGCTTCTGTCAGGACTTCTGATATCTTACTCCCCAAAATAAATTGTTCTACGTGACTTCCTATTAAAGAGAGTCAACCTTAATGGTGCCACCAAGACCTCAAAGCCAGATCACCTATTTTCTTGCCAGCAGAATGATTCCTAGTTATAAAGGAGCAGCAGAAGCAGCAGTGACCTTTGCTATCACACTTTACACCATGCTCATGACCTGCCCTTCAGGACCTCCATTCACTCTCAAACTACTCCTCCAAGGTCAGCATTATCATTACCCTTAGTTTCACGGAGGAAAGCCAAGCTTAGGAAAATTCATTAACATGTCCAAAATCCCAAAGCTGGGTCCAAGAAAAAGATTTTTAAAACAGGGTTCCATAACACCCAGGGCCAAGCTTTCAGCCCACTCTCGCTCCTTGCTTATTGCCTCCAGCAGTAGCACCCACCAACATGGAAGCTGACACAAACTGCTGTGCAACAAAGGAGCATCTGGGAGGGGCTTCTGTGGAAGAAAGAGGACAGAAGAGATCAAGGAGATTCTAGCACCTTGGGCTAAGCACTGACAGTTAAAAATGGACTGGGAGGCGGGAAGAAAGGAAAGATCTGACTCAAGATGTCGAAACACAGTTGTGCCCCTTATTCATATCTTCTCTTTGCAAGGTTTCCAAGTTTAATTGAGTTCTAAAAATATTTAATGGAAAATTCCAAAAACAAAAAATCGAAAAATTTAAAAATTTTTATTACAGTTCATTATTATCATTGTTTTATTGTTGTTGTTGCTATGCAAAGTTAAAAATTAAGCTTTGTCATGTATATGAATATATAGGGGACAGCATAGAGTATCAAGTCTGGTACTATCCACAGTTTCAAGTATCCACTGGGGCCTTGGAGGTCAACCGCAGAGACAAAGGGAAGCTACTGTGACATGCTGTTGGCACTGAGGAGAGGACAATGCAGTGACTAACTTAGTACCTGTGTTGCCAGAGTTAACCTTTTTGCACACTTGGAATTTTGTGCCAGCTCTTTAATTAGACTGGGCTTTGCTCCCCAACACCCACACCAAAGGGTAATTTTGCAAAGTAAAACATTTATATTCTTCCTTTTTCCACATTAAACAACAGCATTATATTTTAAGACAGAGTCATCATTGTATCTTTCATTTTTGAATTTTTTATTTTATTTTCTCAGTACTGGGAATGAATTTGGGGTCTCACAGATCCTAAGTAAATACTATACACTAAGCCATACTCCTTGCTCCCATCTTCTCGTTTTAAAACAAGTTGTTCCATGGGTCATCACAGAGGAAATTAAAATTGTTGATTGGTAATGAGTTCTCTTCACACATAAATAATATTTATCTATGTCTTTATCTTAATTTTGGTGAATTGTTTGATATCCTTCTCCTTTTTAAACACATGCTGAAGAATATGTATAATTCATATCTTCAAAATATCCTAGATTATGATACTACTAGGTTTTATAGAGCATAAATAAAATCTGACCCATTGTCTGATTTTATAAATAAAGTTTTATTGGAACACTGCAGCATGTACTCATTTGCACACTGTCTAAACCAGTAAGAGTAAGTAGTTGCTTCAGGGATTATACAGCTCACAAACCTAAAGTAATTACTATGTAGTGCTCTATAGAAGTTTGCCAGTCTCTGTTCCATATCATACCATGTCCACGATTAGAAGGTTGCATTATTCTTCTATAAAAGTGTCTTCCAGATAACCATTCATTGTCTCATTTATTTCTTTTTTAATTCTCTAATGTCTGTGAAGCAACTCTTACCCACCTCGCATATAGATGAAGAAGAGGTTAGAGACTGGGAGAACAGACTGCTCTAACAAGGCAGGAACACAGTACAAATAGAAGACAGGAAGGCATCAAACTGAGAGTCAGGCAGGGTCAGGTTGTACACAACTTGGTACCCAGGGAAGGACCTTGGAATACTAGCAACTGTTTCAATAATAATGTCAGAAATTTTTGAGTTACAAAGTGCTTTTAGACTTCACAAAAGATATAATCTAGCTTACCTTTTAGACATTCACTATGATGAAAGTGTTGAGATGGTCTGGAAGAGATGTATCTGGTTACTGGGAACAGGATGGCTGATCATCTCCAGGCTTTCTGTAGTAAGATCACCAGCCCTTTCCCCAAGTTATAGAGCTTAGATGACTTTAGATACTGGACACAACACAGTGAAGGAAACTGTTTAATCCACCATCCAACAAAGTTTAAAACACCACAATGACCAACCACTTCATTCCCTTCCTGGTTTACACAACACCCCCTAAAGCCCAGTGTTTTGCACTGAACCTTAAAGGCAGGGAAGCTGGTCTCAAGTGTGAACAGAAAGGAAATACTTACCTTCTGAATAAACAATTGATGCAAGGAAGGGAGTCTTTTCCTCTTTGGCTTTTTGATCAGTGGCAATGGATAAAATAAGCATTATCAATACATATTATCTAAGTAAACAAAGAGTGAAGCTTAACCATAGCTAAAGTAAATATAAATTACATTTTAAAATATACTTTTTGTTTAAGTTTTATTTTTGACACACTGAGCACTTAAGTCTTTGGTTAGGGATAGAAGCCAAACCAATAAAAAAATTCTTAAAGCAATCAAACACAATGTGATCAATGTATTTTAATCAAATGACAAACATTAAATTGGACTGCCTACCCGGACCCAGGCCATGATTTACAACAATTAGGTGTCTGTGCACTATAGAATGTTAATAAAACTATGCTAACATTTTTTCATAAGTGATTTTAAAGTGACATGGTATTTATTTTTGCACTTAAATATTTAAAGGTTTACACATCTCCTTAAACTAAGTACTATAAGAGAAAAATAGAAATGTTCACTTATTAAAATAAAAAATTGTTTCATCTCAGAAGGATTACTACAAGGTAATCTTTTATTCAACAAACACAAATTGATGTTTTATTTAATTATGCAAGATTATTAGGATAGTTGGAAATTTTGACAATAAATGTTATTCTGGGACTTGCAAGCTGGTGAGGATCTAATCCTCCACCTACGACACCAGGCAATGCACTCTATTTTAGCTTGATAAACTATATTTATATGCTGAAATGTAAACACTGCTAGGGTTTTTTTTTTTTAAGGCGATGATTGATGGACTTCTAGGTTCTAATACCACTGGAGGATTTTTCTAATTTTGTTTTTGCTGTAGGTTCTGGTGCAAGGAGAAATTACTGTTTGAAAACATCTGTATCTAAACTAGTTCTTAACATTTAGGAAAACCTAAATGAAAACAAAAATCTACAGCTAAATTTTCTCATGCCTATTTACTTATGGCCAAGAAATGCAGTGTTGCAAACTGACAAGAAGCTACATTATTCCTCTCCTTGCTCATACAGCCAAGCTTCTTGTTTACTTGTGATAGCAGAGTACTTTCTTACAAAAATTAATTTCAAATCAAAAAGGCAAGGCAATAACTACTTTCAGCACAAAACGTACCAGAAAGAAACTGCAGTTTAAGCACAGATAGCATATAATTAAGAGAAAAATCAAAGTACTCTTGAATACACATTGCTTTAATTTCTCTCCTGATGGACTTTCAGATTATCTTTAAAAGATCTATTAAAAATCCTCCTCTTGAAAAGATCTATTAAAATCGCAGACAGTTGGAGATGCAGCAGAAGGAAAAAACAGGGTCATTTTATAAAATTGATTATGGGAGCTCTCTACATGTAGTGCATGTGTCAGCAACAAGAAAAACCAACCTCTAGATAAATTCTGCAGCTATATTTTCTTCTGGAGAAAACTCTGTGTCTTTTTGTACACTGTGCAGCAAAGTGGGGTAGCAGTGGGAGCAGTTAAATTTTATCCTTAAGCATAAACATCAGGCTGGATTTTGAAGAAAGCCAACCCCAAAATAGCCTGAAAAAAATATTTTGTAATAAAAAATGGTATATACTGCTCCCCCCACCATCTAAATCTGGAATCCTGACTATCTTATTTTAAACAAGCCAAGGATTGCAAGCTTCAATCTGTTTGGATAGAAAAGAATTTATATAAATGTTTTGTTCAAGCCCAAAAGGGAAAGAGAGTTTAAATATACAGTGCATGAAAGATGCATGCCCAACTTCAAAACAGCTTAGTGCACAGGAAAGGAAAAAAAAAAAATCTAACCTTCTGCTAGTCATTCCCTGCCATCTCTAAGCCTAAATAGCTTGCAACTTGCAACGTCATTTCAATGATTCCAGCAGTAAGAGATCAATCAAAATTTCATAACTGCCCTGCTCTTTCTCCTTATGAATCTTTGGGGTGGGGGAGAGGGGCAGGAGACAGAGAAGGAAGAGGTCAAAGAGCAAATGGAAACACAATCTGTATTTTGCACTCTTTCTCTGCACTTGAGAAAGAAAAACGAGGCAGATAAATCTGTATAATACTAAACCAAATCTCCTTAATTCCAGTCAGCTTTTATCATTCAGTCACTGAGTTTGTGTGTGGAAAAATTCATGCTAATTCCCCCTAGCAACAGCCTCAGCCTATCAGGAGACTTCATGCACCATGCAGCTGCCAGCCAGAGAGAATAACTCTAACTAAGTAGGTCAGGCCTGTATTTCTAAAAATGCTACGGTCTAGTAACCCCACTGTCCCGTCTGTCTGCCCTGCCCCATAATAACCTCAATTGCTTGGTGACACAATGACATACTATCCTGTTAGAGTGCAATCACATCATGCTACATTATTCTGCTGCGAGCGGGGCTGCTGGGTGAAGGACCCTCCGAGGGGCAGCATTAATCAGGCAGCTATTCACGTCGACCAGCACTTCACTCCAGAAATGGGGACGGCATTAATGACCAGCTGTTTGAACTAACACAAACAAAATAATGTCTTCCACCCTGTTGGGTGCACAGAATAGGCTATTCTGATCTGGCAGGTTCCGCTTCTTGACTAAATCGAAGATGTAAATTAAAGGGGCTCAGACAATGTCAGCTTTGGCAACCTCGGAGTGAGTATATTTAAATTATATTACGTGTGATTCAAAACACTATTGATTTAATGTACACAGCTCTCCCTGCCTACAGTTTCCCCTAATCCACACTTAAAAAGGCAATTGCATACATAGGTAATGCAATACATATGTGTATATTACCCCAGAAGCCAAATGCATAGAGCTGAACTAAAATTGACTTCTCTTTGGGCAGAGAAACAGAGCAGTCAGGAGTAATTGTGCAGCATGAACACAAATACAAATACACAATGAATGCCATGGAGGGGCAGTGAAAACAAATACAAGTAAACATCCTAAACCTTCCAGCCAATCAGCTCCTCCCATTGTATTCCTGCAGAGGCTATCAGAGCACCACACCTCTAAGCACAAGAGACAAGGGACGGTTGTGAACGTGGCCTTCAAATCTCAACAACCACAATACCCTGCCTTGCCCCAGAATTACTAACAGACTGCTGTTTGGCTTCTGGACAACGAAAGTTCTTTCAAGGTTTAAGCTGGAGCTACCAATGAAACTCAGAACCCTGTAGTCATTTTTGCAATCTGAAATGGGAGTTTTAGACCTCATTGTCCATATTTACTCAAATGTAGCTTTTGACTTATCTCCATTGAAATGCACAAGAATAAACAAAAGCAATCTGTGGATGCAGAGATAGGAGACAGACAGTGCAGTTGGGGGGCCAGTTGGAGAAATATCGTACACTGATAGAGCTTGCACAAAAAAATCTTTAGAGTTCCCCATTTCATCTAGTAAACAAACCCCTCATATCCACACACACATTGCTAATTCAGCTTTCAGTTGTGCAGAATTCAGCAAATCCTGTACATGTAATCCATCCATATTTGATTTACAAACACAGAAAACTCCTTAATCCATGTGCCCTGGTTTGAACTGTTTGATAATTTAGTTATGACTATCTTCTTCACTTTGTGGCACACATCACAGAGTTATTCTTGGAGAGATGTAGTCACTGACGCAACCAGGAACCACTAATTACAAGCTGCTGACATTGTGCTTGTCTATGCAGCTTTGAAGTTCTGTTTTTCTCTTTTGGGCTTGCTCGGTTTCCTTCTCTCCCTTGTCCCTTTCTCGTCCCCTTCTTGCTCTGTCTTTCTTTTCACTTTAAAGCCTTTCTCGATTCACTCTAGGACTATCTGGAGAAAGGCATCTGAACGATCAGATTCTCTCTCTCTCTGGCTTCTTTCCTTCCCTCCCTCCTCTGCCTGCACACAGATCTACAGTTTGGAAGTACAGTAACAAGATCCTCGTCCACCCCGCCCGCAGGAATGCACCAACAGCTGGCCAAACAAAATCCAAAGCACAGAACTGCCTTTGTAGAATTGGTAACAAACAGTGGAGAGGCCAGACAGGCATCCCCAATGAGCTCCCCATGACAACTGCGAAAGCTTTTCTGTCTCAGGTGGGTGGTGACACTCCACCAGGCTGGGACAGGGCACTGCAGCTCCCTGTTTGGAATCTACAAGCCTGAGTGACTTTCCCCCGCCTCGCTAGAGACTGTGCAGAGGCTCAGCTTTCTACAGCAGCAACTCAGAGCCAAGCTTTCTCCACGCTGACGGCAGCCATGCTCTGCCTTGTGGCACAAGCCCTCTGAAACGCCACACCACATGCGTCCCAGTCACATGAAGGGCAGCCATCCGCACCTGTGCCTAACCATCTAGCTGTGAGCTGGAAGGACCACCTCTCTTCCTCATAAGAGGCTTGCTTTCTTTAATTATAGGCTAATCCTGGCATTCTAAAACATGTAAATATAACGCTGTGTTCATCTCTACCGAGCAGTCTGCATCTGAAGCCTGTGGTAGCCAGCTGGTGTCGAAGTCATCTGGTATATATTTATTTTGATTAAATTGATCACATTTCTATTTACAGGCTAGAAATTTTTTTTCCATACTGAATACAGCTGTGTTTACAGGGATTTGTAGAAGAAGAGGAAGAAGAAAACAAAAACCACTCCATCAGTCCTAGCACCACACAGAGCACAGAGCTTCAAGGAGTTAAAAGTGAGGCGGGTTGCAGCTGCTTTGGCCGAGCTTTCTGGCTGGTCAGGAGATGGGTGTCAAGCTGGCACTGAAAACACAAGCTGCAATCACACCCGATCCAGCAGAGTGACAGACTTCCTGTGTAAAATGGTCAGAAATCGCTTCCCCACCCCATGTCTCTACATGCACGCACATGCATTTAAATCCATGCTGCAAAGCTGTTTTCTCTGGGGACACAGTACAGCCACCCAGCCCATCAGTTTCTTCTCTGACAGCACCGGGGACATCCAGACTACAATTTACAGTTCCTCCATCCATGTACTGGCTTATAAATTATGCCATTTTCCCTAGAATAAGAACGCAGAGTGAGCAGCAATCACACAGCAGTCAGCATCTCCTTTCTCTTCACGCATTCCTCTCTGCTTTTCTCCAACTCCGCCTTGCCAGGCAGATACATCAGATACCTTGTTTATCCATCTTCAGCTCCACTCTCAGGTGAAAGGCCACCACACCTCAGCCTGGCTTGTCTTTCCAGATTACTCCCTAAGAGCAGCCGGAGCTGGGTGCAGGCAGCTGTCCTCTCCCTGCAGAGCACCGGTGGCATTGGTAACATAGGATTCCTAACATCCCCATCCTGGTCCTCTGCGTCCTCTACCATCCCTCCCTGAGATGTCCGCAGCTTTGCCCTGGCTCCCAAGTCCCCTCAAGCAGGTGAGAGGAGACCCTGGCCAGAGCTCCACCAGCAGGTCCTCCTTGTGCTGGGTGCAGACTCGCGAGTCCGGGTCCAGTGCACTATGGCGAAGCCCAGGCAGGAGATGCCGCAGGAGCCACGCAGGTAACCGGGAGGCTCGGCGTGCCCACGGCGAAGCAGCCCCGGTGCTGGGAGGCAAGACAGTCTGGCTTCAGAATTTAAAAAAAAGAAAGAAAAGAAAAAAAAAAGAAAGAAACACAAAATAGCGCAGCCCGGCGCCTGCGGGGGTGGAGAAAAAAGACACAAACCATTAAAAAAATAAAAAAGCAAGTTAAAATCAAATTTCAAAACAAAATAAAACAAAAAGCAATATAGAGATCAGAGTACTTCGTGCGACTTTTATTTCTAATGTTTCTCGGTTTATTGGCCTCCCCACCCCCTCCAAAATCTCTCTTGTCCCTGAACGCTACTGTCTGTCCATGAGTGCCGAGTCACAAATGCTGTTGCTCCAAAGTGCCGCAGACCCAGCATCACATGAGAAACCACATGACGAGCTGGAATCGGCTGCTGATGTGGTCAACTATTTCGCCAAGGCGGGGAGGAGGTGGGGGGAGCAGGAGGGAGACAGATCTCGAGTGAGACCTGCCCTTCTTGTGCTGCCAGGAAGAAATTTCCTTAAAAGAACAATGAGAAGATTGAATCCTGAAGAAATGCTTGGAAATACACATCTACTGTTACTTATGCACACTGAAGGGGAGAGACCACGGATGCTCGAAGCGGTCCCGAGGATGCTGTACCACAGACACTAGCTGGATGGCAGCAATATTATTTCTAGTGTGTATTCGACAAAGCTGATTCCACTTAAGTGGGTTCCTGAAAAGCACACACCATGTCTTCATAGCATGATCAGGCTTGGAAAACCAATTCTATTATCTTTCCTTGCAATCTGTATCTGAACTTGCATTTTGAATAATTTATTTTTAGACTAATAAGATGCTTGCCAAGGCTGCTCTTTTTCTTCTACAAGCAGAGCAGGCAATATTCACCCAAGTAGGGAAACCTTGTTCCTTTGTAGAGAGAATGGGGGAGACAGTTTGCATTGTTTTTTAAATTGCAATCACTTATTTAAAGGCATATATACACATTTGTAGCAATAAAATTCCCTCACAGTAATCACTGAATACGAATGAAACATTTCTGCTTTGTTGAACTGACATGTCTCTTATTTGCAGCTTGGCACTACACAATGGCAAATGAGGGTAATATTTTTCTAATGCTGTACGTGACTGCTGCTCCAGCCCTTAAGCCACGCAGATATTGCTACTTCTCTATAGAGTGAGAGCAAACAATTGCTTTCTGGAGCACCTATCTGCTGAGGTGCTGCGTTGCTGGGTTTGTTTTACTAGTTACAGTAAGGCACACAGGAGACAGATGCCTAGGGGTCTGTAGGTTCTGTCAGCTGTACTGGAATTTAAAAAATTGTCTCTTTCGAACACCCTTCTCAAGAAGGGAGAAGGATACCTTTTTAGGAAAAAATAATTTACTATGCCAGCTAATCAGAATGAGCGAATCATTAAACAGGTGGGGAGAATTTTCTACAACTTGCCTCATTTGATTCTGCAGGTATCAAGTTTAAGTGACTGTGACTTCTTTTATGACGTACTTATCAGATATCCACTGTGGAGGATGCCATTGACTGTCCCAGACGTCAGGGACCTGGGGAGAGCAAGGTGGACCTGTTCTCTGCTACCCACGGAGGTCAGAGTCTTGAGACTGAACACATCTCTTCTTCCTTTAAAGACAACCTTCTCCAAATGTGAATACTCCACAGTTAACCAAGGAAGACCCAACTATAACTTTACTGCATTTATCACTCTCATCAACTTCTATCATCTTCCAAAGGCAATGGGATTCTTTCTTTACAAATGGCCTTTGATTTTAAAATTTCTTCTCTTTCAGAGTCCAAAGTTCAGCAGTCATACCCCACAGTCTTCTCCTAGCTTCTCTGTTTTTTATTTCAGCCTGTGTGGCAGCCTGCCACCAAGCTACCTCTGCTACACCACCATGGTATTGGTGTCCAGAACTACCGTCCACACGGTCTGGCCAAGCCTTTGTCCAACACTGACTAAGGGCCCATGTTTCTTCATATTCATATTCTAGTAGTCAGGACGCTATTATCTGAACGGTCACTGACTATTTACATAGACTGGTCTGTTCATAATTTTCCACCTGCACGCTTCATTTAATCAGAAAAAAATTGGACTTATTTTTGTTAGTAACTAGTTGTAAAGCCCTGTAAGAAAAGCACTAATATATAAAGAGCTGGATCTACCCTCAGGGAATGTATGCTCTACAAAACATGTGACACTCTTTCCATTAGCAGTAAATATGTATTCTTGTGTATGGCTAGATGTCTCTGAGTTTTATTTCCCATGAAAATAATAAATAGGTCTAAATTTGCCTGGTAACTGTGGATTGGATAAGAAGGGCTTAAAAAGGTTGAAAAGGGAAGAATTACTTCCATCTTATTGTCTGGAAAAGCTCCCAGGAGCCCCCTACAATTTGCAGTGAGCTATGAAATGTGAGAGTGGGATCTGGGTTTTCATTAGCAATAAGAACAATGACAATAGCTAAAAATAGCCAGGTGCGATTGTATATACCTGTATTCCCAACCCTTGGGAGGCTAAGGCAGAAGGATTGCCCAGGTTCAAGGTCAGCCTGGGCTACATAAAAAAAAAAAAAAAAAAAAAAAGCCAAAACAAGCATTTTGTATGTGTCAAGGTCTTTTAATATATTACCCACTTAATCTTAACAATTCTAGGAAGGATTTTTAAAAATAAGTTATTTTCAATGATATAGTGAGAGGCATAAGAAAGACTTATACAAGTAGCCCCAAACCACAGAACAAGTAAGTGGTAAGGCGCATCTGGTCCCAAATTCATGGCTTTACCCACCATGCTTTGCTGCTTTGTAAGTGAAAAGAACAATGGAGAGGAATCCAGACAGATGATAATATAGACATCCAGTATGACCGAGGGTGTGGAGAAGGATCACTAGTTTAAGGAGGGCCTTAGTTTTGTAGAAGTGAGACTAGATTGAGAAGGGGCACATTCTAATGCCGAGTTACCTGCCCTCTTCTTGAACTATAGTGATAACATGAAAGCTTATAGGATAATGACTCTGGTGGCCATGTCCAAGATCAAAAAGGAAAAGTGGGCATCGGTTACAAGGAGAGCAACATAGTGACTCCTGAAAAAGCCTGGCTACAATGGAATGGCACCTGAACACTGGTAGTGGCAGAAGAAAAACTGAATGGGTTCTGCAGGTTTGAAGCAAAGGAAATGAGATCATTTTAATAAGTGGTCTTGAACAATGGAGAGAGCGTTGGATTGGATAAAGGATTTTTAAGGATTGGATAAATAAAGAAGGCCGTCTCTTGAGTTTAGGAGCTGGGCCACAAATCTGCTTCCCCAGCAGCTTAGCAAAATGCTTGAGGGGAACTTTTCAAAATAATAAATAAATAAATGTATTGGAAGGAAAAGTGAAAAAAAAAAAAACAGAAATGATACTATATATCACAAAAAAAAAAAAAAAAAAAAAAAAAAAAAAAAAACCCTAAATGAATCCAGGATATTTAAGTGGCTTTGAAGGGCAAGCTTTTGTTGTGACATTATACACCTACAACCAGGTTTCAACTCTCTGTCCAACTTTGGCCAGGATTCCTCTGCTATCTGCTTTCAGCAATCTCACATCTCTCCAGGCTCAAGTTGGGTAGGCAATACCCATCCTACCAAGTTCCAATACCACACTCCTTGAGTACCAGAGTAGACCTAGCCCATCCCAGTTTATTTCCTAATTGCAGTGTGCTGCACTTCTCAAAGCAGTATAACAATTTTACCATTCTTTTACTTTTTAAATAGCAAAGGGAGAAACCTCAAAAGTTTATCTGTTTTCTAACACAGTTTTAGCTAACCAGAATACTAAAATAATGAATGTACCTAATTTCGTGGACAGTTAATGAAGGTTAATACGACATACTGCCTCTGGCTCTGGAGGTAAAAAGGGCTGTTATTGCCTCATATTATAGCTGGAGGAAAAAAAAGTGTTAATGATCTTTCTCATCAGCAGTAATGAATTGAGCTTTTAATACGCAGATCTAGTCTAGTAAAAGGATAGTATATCATTGCTAAGCAGAGTTGAAGAGCAACGGTAGATAATTGAAGAGTCTGCTTACACCCAGGCTCCAAAAATTAAAAGAAAAAGAAACCAAAATAGTGCTGGAATGTTTTCATGTATATCACTTTAGATCAATTCTAAATATAAGGAGAAAACTTAGCCTTGGTGAGTAATTGACTCTGAGTAAATGGTTAAGTGTCAAAACAAGGTCACTGTTAAATTCAGTGACACACAAATGCATTAGGTAACCTGCTAACCTAAGACTGTTATGCATTATTGGACAAAGATAAAACAACTGAGGTTCTGTTTAGGCCCTAAAAAAGCTTACAATACCTTTTCCTAGGAAAATGCTTTCCTTCCTTTAACAAAGAGGAGCTATTACATTTAGTGGTAGTAAAAAAATAGTGTATATTTTTAGTAAAAAATGAATATATTCTCTTGAAAGGAAGCCAACCCACCTAAGTCTCTTTGAAGTCTTACCATAAAAGACATAACTGATATGAATATTCAGTGAATAGGACTCTTAAATCCTTTAAGAGAATATGAATGCTATACTTCATTGTTGCTATGCTGAGAGATATTCATGATGGCACGATACTGTAGAGAAAGGAACGGTCTATCCAGGCATATTTAGTAGGTTGAGAGTGGCCTTAAAACTTCATAATGTTTCTCAACATCCCCAAAATGGATCTGAATTAAGATCAGCTCTTCACAAAGCAGAGTGACAAAGTGACTAATTGCTGGCTGCTGGCAAAGGACTGACTTCCCCTCATCCTGTTCCCCTGCATTATTACCCTGTCCCATTTTACAGGGGCCAAATGTCAAGTTTAAGGTAGAGGCACTGTGTTTGTTCACCTGTGAGTGGTTTGACATTAGACTTTACAGAGCACTGTCAGGAAGTCGGTTTTTCCATGCTCTTTACAGTAAACAAAGACAGTGTGGCTGGCCTCCAAATGTTACAGAAGGTCAGGGACCAAACTACCTCAAAGACAAAGCCCGCTTCCAGAAATTGAAACACAAAATAGATGTGAGCGCCATCAACATTCCAAACTGTGCTCCTGTTCATTCTCAGTGTTTGCTTCAAACAATGTGACACATACCCAGCATAGATGCATAATAGAAATAGAATCATAAAACCCCAGGTGTTGGAAAGCACCTTAAAGGTCATTTGGTCCAACTGCAAATCTACACTGTGAATGCTGCCCTTTGAAATATCTCCTCTGTGTAATCATCCAGGCTCGGAGGGACACCTCCAGTGACAGAAATCACCGTGCCCTGGGGGACAGGCAAGCCCTTCCATCTTCTGAACTCAGTGGCATAAGTATTTTAAAAGTCCAGGGCAAAAACACCAAATTTCATGGTAGAAGAAGCCTCCCTATACCTCGTTTACCGGCTCCCTACTTAAGAGTTTGCGGCTAAAGTCTAGTGCACTGTCCACCTCATAATGTCTCAGATATTAGAGGATATCTAATCCTGTTGCCCAATCAGATTTCCCTTCTCTAAAGAAATACCTGCAGTGTTTGTAGGCATTGCCATAGGCCTCCATGTCAACTCATCTCCATTTCTCACTTGAGGAATCCAGTCCAGTTATTGCTGGCCTATAGGTGACTGACTGCACAAAATAGAAATAAAATCCTCTGGTATGTCCACATGCAGGAAACTGAACCCACCATTCCTTCATTCTAGTAGCCCGTAAGTGAGTGTCGCCTGACCCATCTCAGCCTCGTTAAGGGACACATCCTGTAGCTGAGTCTCGCTGGGTCCCACTGGCTATAGTTTGTACATCTTCTGCCTTAATCACACTGCTTGAATTTTCAGACAAGACGTTTGTGCACTGATTTTACTCGTTTTCTGTCAGCTAACCATACATGATTAGATTGATAATAAAAATGTATAAAAATGAAAGAATTAGTAAAATACGCTTAAAAAGAAACACGAATGCTTTTGTAAATGCACACATCTCTATCGGAAGTTCTGATCACCATGACGGCCAGAGTTCTCAAAAAGCACAGACTGCACTTTCTGCTTGTCCCATATTGTAATAGCACTGTCTAGGAAAAAATGACCCTGGTTACATAAAATGCCCTGACCTGGTAGAAGTAATACCAGAGAAGAAGTCATAGTTTCCTCAGCTGCAAAGTGAGAACTCCAACAAGATGCACCCAGAACCCCGCTGGACCCTAACAGTTTTCTCCTGTAAAATTTCCATTGAATTTTAAAAGTCTACTTTCACACAACAGAATTACTGTTAGCCTTTGGCTAAACTTTCTTATAGACTTTCACGGAAATTAGGAAAGCTTTACATAAAGTTGGGTCTCAAACTAAGGAAGCCAATGGTACATTCACAAATCAAAAAGTTCATATGTCCACGGTTGTGTTTTTTTTTTTTAATGTGCCAATTAAATAAATTAGGTAAGTCTGAAGAGAGCTTCTGGAGTCTTTACTCTCTGATAAAATAACAGCTTTGAATAGGTGAACCAATTACTGAGCTCCGTTTGGTAAGGAATAAATGTCATTATATGATATCATCACTTTCCTATAATTCAAATGTCTTCTTAAAATGTCTTTAATTAACTATACAGAGAGAACCTTTAGGTTGAAAAGATCTAGTTTCTTTCACATTTTTAGCTACAGCCATGACAACAGCAGTGCCTGACATCCATCAGCAGCTCTCACAATGGGAATACTGTTCACATCCCAGGCTGCAAGGGAGGGTATGGCAGGGGATGGTCACAACACAGAGCTCCAGCTTATCGGAATGTCGCCCATCCGAGCAAAATGCTCAGTGCGGTGAGATTGTGAGACACATCCAACCTTCCCAACATTAACCTGACAGTATAATAGTTGATCTTTTCACTAAGCATATTATTAGACTATGCAATTTTTCTTGGATCAAAAGAGCTAAAAATAAAAGTTGGAAAGGTGGGTTTCGTGTTCTCAAAATCTGGGCCCAGTTCTGGCCAGGCTTTCTCTCTGCACATCCCTGCACTGTGCTGGCACCACCTTGGTACACTCTGTGGAAAGCGAGGTACCTCTGGAGGTCCAGGTTTCAGCACCCTGTCTTTATGTGTTAGGAATGAGGTATAATTTTGCGGCTTTGTAAGGCCATCTTCTCTCAGTATATATGAGCTATGATCAAACATGGTAAATGTTTAAATTTTTAAAAATATATTACAATAAAAGACACCCTGCCATTGATTCTCCTCCATACATGAAATACTCCCCCTCACTTCAAATACACATGTCCCACTATTCTGGCCACTTTCTAAAGCCATTCTGAATGTCCTTCCCTGTATGTTTTTTAATTGCTTTGTCCTGGTTGTCTAATTGCTCTCAACAGATAAAAAACATTTACATTTCATAGTCATTTTGACTTTGGGGAAGAGCCAGAAGTCACAAGATTATACATCAGGTGGAAAAAAATGCATGTGAATATACTGTAATGTCTTTATTTGACATAAATTTTCATACATATTTTGTATCAATTCAGGATATTGGTGCAGTCACAAACAGCACAACCCAAAGCATTCACCTAAGAAGACTTCCACAACTGCTTCAGAAAGTGGAAGGACCAGTAAGTGTGTTTGAAGCAAGAGAGTATATTTGGAAGAGGATTAACAGAAATCTGTCTCTTAGTGTAATACAGATTTTTTTAAATATTCACCATATTTTTGGACCATATCTTATAAACTATCTATATTTCTGAGTTTTCTGTTGCTACAACAAAAATATCTGAGGCCAAGTATTTATAAAATAGATGAATTTGGCTCACAATTCTGGTGAGTGGAAGGTCCCAACACCATGGTGCCAGCATCTAGTGAAGGAGCATTGACTGTATCACAACATGGTACAGAAGCAGAAGAAGGCAGACATTCGTAGGAGGGATCATATTTGTAAAGTGGCCTCACTCTGGAACAGTCCACTCTAATGGGAGCTCACTCCTTCCAAGAGTGGACCTCAATGGCCTAATCATCTTGTATGAGGCTCAACCACCTAATGGTTCCCACCTGTCAACATCATCACTGAAGACCAAGCTTTCAGCACAAGAATCTGTAGGGGACACAAAATAGCCACACCACAGCCCTGCGCAAGCTGCTTATGTTCCTGAAGATCCCAAGCTCATATTTTACCCCAGTTTCTCTCATTTTTAGAAGCCTTATTGCAGAGTACCCTCTGTAATAACAATGTCTTAGTCTCAAGCCTATATCTGGAGGCCAAGCAAAGGCATCTCATACAGATCCCTCCCTTTGAGTACAATGGCCACACAGCACTCCAGAGAGTGTGAACAAGAAGCCATTATGAAACGCTACCTGTGTGGTCCAGGCATAGGCTGTCAGATGCACAGAAACTGATATTTTTTGCTAGTTGTAAAACATACCTAGCAAATTAAGTAGCAGACTGTTACAGAAGTGTTTAATGGTATTTGATACGAACAAAGTTGTCAACAACTGCTTTTTGACACCAGCGTAATAGAGATTTTAAAAAGCAATTAGCACAAATGATCTCTCTCCATTGAAGTACAGAGCAGACTTTTAGAGGAAATTTTAAAATAATTAAAACAGCCTTGCTCTAGATGCCACAGACATACAGAAATATCACCGGCTGCTAATGTAGTAAAGTTTTCCTAAGTAGCAGAAGACACAAGCAGATATCCAAGCCTCTCTCTTAGGCTGAGCATCTAGGGCATCACGACTCTCTGCATTCCGTAGCTTTTTCTGCAGGGGCCTACGGTCAGTGTTATCGGGTCATGATATTTACAGGGTTGCAAAGCCATGGAAATCAAGAAGAGAGTGCCAGCAACACAAAAACAAGGGAAATCCTTTGCTGTTCTTCCCTGTGCCTCAATGCATGGCTGATGTAGAACTCATCTCACATGATCGAAGAACTAATTAGGCTGTTAAGAAAAATTTCCAAAATATGACACAGATTCAGGGTGATTTTTCAGTGACTTATGTCTCAATAATCAACTTTTTCTTCATGAAAATAATTCAGCAAACAGTAAGCACCGGTTTGGAACACTTCCCCTCCAAAATACACCTATTCACTTGCAGATGTCTGCTGTGTAGAAGAACATATACTTTGTGTACATATGCCTTGAGATGTTACAAAAATACATACTTATGCATACGTGAAATTTTATAAATACTTGGGCTATC
Source organism: Cavia porcellus (assembly GCF_034190915.1). Classification (NCBI taxonomy): domain Eukaryota; kingdom Metazoa; phylum Chordata; class Mammalia; order Rodentia; family Caviidae; genus Cavia; species Cavia porcellus. The sequence continues at coordinate 25,585,086 of NW_026947496.1, read as the reverse complement.
AAGATTATTTCAAAGGACAAAATTGTTATTACTCAAGATACATAAAAGATACATTTGTAGACTCTAAAAAAAGTTTTATATATGCTTATACATCAACAAAATTGTAGGACTTCTAGTGTGACGACAGTGAAAGGAAAAACATTTATCTGTATAAATACACTAAAGACACTTCAATGATTTTGTTACTCTTAGTTTTCTGAGGTTGTAATAAGACATACTCTTATCATCAGAAAATACATTATCTGTTGCAGCAAATGGTATGGAAGGAATAATTCTGATGATATTGGGTGCTTAATTATTACATATAAGGAAGTGCACTGAGCGCTCTGCACTTATTTCACTAAGCACTATTTTCATTCCCATTTTGCAGAAGGGGAAACTATAGCAACAGAGAAGTTAGCTCAATTGACTAAGACCTCCAAGCCAGCAGCTGGGAGCCAGGTGTGGAGTCCTTACTCTTGAATCCCTTCCTGTGCTTTGTTTATCTTCCTTCTCTTTTTCTTCTCCCACCTGACCCTAACACGGCAATGCAGACCAAAGGCAAATCTATCTCTTGGATCTTTCCCAGGGTGCTTCAGATTATTGTAGAAATAAAAAGCTACAAAGTTGAGGGAAGAAAACATCACCTTTCTAAAGACATGCTTACTTGCAGTAATGAGAACCACTCAAAGAACATCCTTTATTATTTCAAAGAAAATTAAAACAGGGCACAGAAGTTGTCAAGTCTGCTCACTCACTGAGACAGTGACTAGAAAAACCAGCCAGTGTGGAAATGGACAAGTAGGGCTGAGCTGTGATGGCCACCACAGCAGAGCCAGCAGGGGCCGAGGGCTGGTCATAGGGACCACTGCAAGAATGATCAGGGAGTGAGTGTTCACGATGACACAGATGCAGGCTTTCAAAAGGAGCTGAGATATTTTTATCTAACTTTTGTTACTACTCCGCAAGCATGCTATTATTTTTCTCACTTTATAGATGTGGAAATTGAGACTCGTAGAGATTTTTTTTAAAAAAGCTAGCAACTGAATGAGATTTAATGGTTAATACATAGTATCAATTTGAGTTTAAAGTGACTCAGCAGGAGGCCAAGATCATCACTTTCTAAACATCCTCATCCTGTGCCAGAAAAGGGCATTGAGATGGTGTGAATGCTATACCCTCCCTGGGGGTGGTAGCCTGCTTACAATTAAGGGAAGAAAAGAGGCTTGCTCTCCCCTCTTTTGCTGTCTTCTGCCTCCTTAAAGTGTTGACCCTGTGCTTTGCCACTGAGCCTTGGAGCTAGCTGATTATGGACTGAAACCTCCACAAAGTGTGAGCTAAATAAACTCTCCCTTCTTTAATTCTGGGCACCAGATATTTTGTCTCAGCAATGAGAACAAAGTAACCAAGATAGGAGGCAAGATGTGTACCACGCTCCATTTGACTGTAAAGCTTGTGCTTTTGGGATTCCAGTCATAGTCCAACAGGTCAAGCTCACAGCATCATCTAGATGAAGATAGGGGTCTGAGCAGACAAACAAGGTCACACTCCAGGCATCTGGGTCATTAGAAATGACACCACAGAGCAGCACTGGGAATACAGGGTCACAGACCCAAGGCTGCTTCTCTCTGGTTATGTCCATTATCCCTGGGCCCACAGCAAGAAACTGCTTCCTCTGATTCGGCAGGGCCAGAGTTGCCAGGCTCATCTCACAGTGCCAAATAAATAAACATAGTGGGCTGCAAAGCCTTTTGGGAATTAAGCAGAGTATAAAGAAGCACATCCTCCTGTAGCAAGGGCCTTGATAATATCAGAATTTGAAACATTTTGGTGGAAAGACCAGGATGTAAATGGCAGGCCAAAGAAATATGGGCAAACCTTTGGACAGAGCCACATCTAAGATGGATTGTAGGTGACCAGCTGGATAATAATAAAAAAAGTCAATGGGCTGGAAAAACCACCTGTTTTATGTAAAGGTCCAAATAACCAGATGACAGTAGACAGCCACTCAAATAATGCCTTCATAATACAGAGAATTATTGAGAATAACTCAATTCACAGAGACCTTAAAGCAGCCAATACTTGATAGTCCATCAGGGAAAACAGAATGATGATTACAGAAAAGAATTACATCCTTAGAAAAATAAAGATTAATCAAACTAAGAATGTAAAGTCTATCTTACAGACACACAGTCTGGACTCTTGCTCACAAAACATTGTTTTTTTATGTCAGTTTATTTAGTTAATGACTTTTTACTGTTAGTTTGAAATTGGATATACTCTGTGACTCATAGCTTCTGACTATAAAGAATTCTAAGCAAGTCACAATCCGAGACAATAGATTTTTTAGCAAAAAATTAAATGATAGTGTTATTCTGTATCCGTAGTAGAAAAATCAACTTTGTGACAGTTGTATTAAAAACTTGAGTTACTCCAATCAACTTGTAATATTTAATCAAACACAAATAATACTAACAAGTAAACTTCAAATAGCTTTAAGATGAAAATGCAGCTTTATCATACCATAAAACCTGGAATATATTTATAATTTAGAACATTATCTGATATCCAGAAAAACTGCAAAGATGGTGGAGAGCAGAGCTGGCAAACCTATGGCACGTGGGTTATTTTTTCTCTTAGGACAAAAGATATTAATGTATGAGCTGTTTTTTCTAAATTAAAATGTCAGTATTCAAGTTTAATTGTAGGCATTTTGGGTAAATAAGTGAGTTTTAGGTTCTAGTTTGGACACTCATCTCTAAAAGAACTACATCACTGGGTCAGAGTCTCTAGTTTCTATTACTTCTCTCAATTAATGAATATTTCACACCATATTATCTAAAATTAACTTTTTTATTCAAACCACCTTATCCTCCCCCCCCCTTTATTTAACCAACCCAATGTCTATTGTTTCTGCCCTAGGATCCCACCTAGGCCATCAAATTAGACTAATGAGTCAGAGTTTCTCAGATATTGTTTGGTTATGATTTTGATAGCGTGGAAGGTACTACTGTCTTACACAAAGTCCTACAATTTAAGTTTGTCTGAAACTTTTCTTAGGGTTTGACTAGGGGCTGGAATCATAAGTCTTAAGGACAATTATACTGGTAATTCTCACCCCATGTTACAGTTTGTATCAAGATGTTTTCCAAAACTTCATGTACTCATAGATAAAGCTTTGGGAGGTGGTTGGATCTAGGGTTTGTGAATATGGATTAAGAGTGTGTAATAAATTACTTCACTGATTGGTTTAGCATAGTTCTGTGTGTGATTAATGGGAAAGCTCATCTTGGATATAGGTCGTACCAACCAATGAATGTGTAGCAAAAATGGAACAAAAGGGAAAGGGAGGCTTGCTGCTGGCCGTTTCTCTTCCTCCTGTCTGCTCTGCCGTGGACGGCTTCTTCTGTGCTACCCTGATTCTTTACAGTCAGCTTACTAAGGACTAAAACCTTTACATATTGTGAGCTAACTCAAACCTTTCTTATTTTAACTTGTTTGTGTTAGGTATTTTGTACCAGCAATGAGAGAGTAACTAAGAAACCACCCATATTAAAGAAACCTATCATCTACAAACCTTACACTGCTAATGTGAACCTTGACCATCTGGCTGGGGTAGTATTTGTCACATGCCATCATGTCAGGTGGCCCCACCTGTCACTCCTCTTCTTATCCTCCAATCTTTTTTCTTTCTTGGTATCAGTGATCGAACTCAGGACCTCACATTTATCAGGTGGGCGCTGTACCTCAGAGCTACTTCCCTGGCCCTCATCCTCCAATCTTATAAAAGAAGTCAAAAATCCACACTGAAAGGGTAAAGATTTATGTTCCACCTATTTGTGGGCAATATATCTACATGAATTATTTGGAAGTCTTCACAGGAAAATTGACTTTTCTCTCCATTTACTTATAACAGTACGGACTCATACATATTTATTTTACTTTGAGTCTGTAATTTTTTTTTTTTTTATTGGTACCAGGGATAGAACTCACGACTGCCTGCTTGCAAGGCAGGCACTTATGCCACTGAGCTAAATCCCCAGCCCTTTGAATCTGTAATTTAACATGACCACAAAGTCATTGTTATTGGAGATGTATTCAAAATCATGGCAGACACCTTTTCAATTCCTGGTCAAGCAGAATGTCTATGGGTACAGAAAGTACCTTGTATCAAATGGGCCTGAAAGGGGAAGAAGCTGAGGATCTCCAGGAGGATACCTGGACATCTAGACCCTTAATTCACAAAACTTTCTTTCTCTTCCTCTATTTCTAACATATCCAGGATAATGTGAGATATATATATATATATATATATATATATATATATATATATATGTGTGTGTGTGTGCTTCAAAGTTAAGCATTATTTGCTTATTGAAATTCTTATAGAAGCTTACTCTTTAACAAGTAACTTTTTGATAATACAAAATAGGAATCACAAAATTTGATATATTGGTACATGTATTTCAAATATAATTGTGAAAATATTTGCCATTTTAAAAAGCATTTAAATTGGGATAGTGTAATACTTGAAGTTAAAAAAGAATGTAATTTGAGAGTTAGTGGCATGTAATGCAATATTTTAGGTACTTACCACATGATATTCAGTAGTACAAAACAATTTCAGGAATTAGTTACAAATAATTCCAATGAGTTCCAAATAATTCATGTAGATATTTTGCCCACAAATAGAGATTTATAATTAAGAAAAATGCATGAAAGAAACTGGAATGGGCAAAAGGACACAGAATATAATATATTATGAAGAGAAATAATGACAATGGAAAATAGACATTATTCCTTTATTCATTCATTCAACAAATACAGAGAACCTCCTATCTGTCAGCAACCATGCGAAGGGTTAAGAATATCATGCTGAGAAGAAACAGTTGCAAGCCCTGTTCTCATGTCATCTGCGGGAAAAACAGACATTCATCAAGTCAATGGCACTGCTGAAACATGTGCAGCCAAGGGATATGCAGCAAGCCTTGGCTACCCAAGCCTTGCACACTCCAAAGGTGCAGGGTTGGTCTTGGCCTGGATCCTCCAAGATGACTTCTGAGCTCTGGGCCAGCATTAAAGTGTCCTTTTATGCCTGAGGCCTTGCATTTCTTCAGAGTGGTCACACCAATAATGTAATTTATGGTGAAGACTGTTTCCACACCTCAGGCTTTGGGCCATGCTGGACCAGTCTCATCCCTAGGCAACCAGAGACTGAGGAGCTGAGATGCTCCATCTTAACCTGCCTGGCCTCCAGCACCACCTTGCACTTGAAACAGATGAGTTACCTTCATTGGATGAGAAGACTGTGTACTGTCCCAGCATCGCCACTGGAGAGGATAGCTAGAAGCCTATGCTTGGTTCCCCAAACCCAACCTGCTCATGTTTTCTTTTTCCTGTCTAGAGTCTGTATCCCTTCATGGGAATAAGGTGTAACCATGAGTATAGAAGCTTTTCTGAACCCTGGGAGTGCTTCTAGAAAAATCTCTGAGTATGATAGCAGACTTGTAAACTCTAACTGAAAATTGATGGTCATATTCTGAAGAATACATTTTATTGTTTTATTCATTATCTGTAGTTAGTTATCTGCAGTAGACTAGGAGAATAGGGAAGGCTCTTAATAAGTGAGGTCTGAACTCAGATCTAAGGGAAGCATAAGAGTGCACCTGTAGAGAGGACAGCGGGAGGCAGGCAGAGCTTTTCTGCATGGTGAGCTGTGTGTATAAGTGGTAGTAGAGAGGAAAATATGTGTAAGCAGTTGAGAGTGGACAGACATAGCTAAAGAGAAGAAAGCAACAGGAAGTGGGATGCAAGATGAGCAGTGGAGTGATCAGATGTCAGGGCTGGTAGAACACAAAAAGAATTTAAACTATTATTTGAGAGGAATAGGAAGCCATAGAAAGATATGAACAAGGGGAAGAGCAGGTTAGCCTTTTAATAAGATGAGCTTGTTTTCCAGATGTGATGTGCACACCTGCAATCCCAGCATTGGCAGCATGAAGAAGAAGAATCACAAGTATGAGCCCAGGATGAGCAAGTTGGAGGCTTAGTGAGAGCCCATCTCAAAATAAAAAATAAAAGGCTGAGAATGCAGTCCAGTCTGATGGCTCTGGGTTCAATTCCCAGTACTGCAAAATAAATAAACAAGAAAGCAAGCCATCCTCCCTGACACAACAACTCTTACATCTGTGCACAATGTTGACCCTGCTATCAGTGGAAACAATGAAAGATTTATACTCTTGTATCCTTGATCCTGCCATGGTTGGGGTCTTGCTGATTCCCGAGATGCTTTCAGGGCATCTTTCATTTGTCCTTGTGCAAAGGACTTGCTTTCTTTTCAACTGCATTAGTTTCTTCAGTAACCACACCTCATTTGGCCACAAATTTACATGTGCTTCCCAGGGGCTAAAATTTAAGTTTTTTCTTATTTTTTTTTTGTAATCTGTCATTTGCCTCTGATCTTCATTATAAATCTGCCTGAAAGCAGCCAGAAGTACTCAAGCTACAGCCTGAATGCTGGGCTGTCTTGAAATTTCCTCCTTCACATTAAATAGTCCACTGTCCTCACTAGCAATCTCACGCAAAGTCTCAGGACACTGGCAAAATGTGAAAAGATTTTCTCCCAAGACTGAAATACAAATGGCTTCTAATACAACTGTCAATAGATTCTTCACTCCAAACTGAAAATTAAGCTGGGCCTTTACTATTCACTTTCCATTCAACATTCTGGTCTCCTAAGGAAGTTTAAAACTCAATGAAAAGGATCCTTTGAGAGGTAGTTGAGAACACATGAGAGAAAATTGTACACCTGTAGTAGAAGGTTCTTCTCTAATCATAATGAGATGGCTAGAAAAGCAAAGATCTTCATGTGTATCACAGAAAGCCAGAAGCGAAATGGTGTTCGTCATAGTGCATGCCATAGAAACTACCAGCAGACTCAGTGCCCCCTTTTCTAGGGTGATCTCATACCACTCTTGGCATGGCTTCCTTTATCTTTGGGTGCTCACGCTTTCTAAGTCCATTTGCCATATTCCTTCTCTTCCAGATGCTGAGCACTTGTTGTTTTCAAAGCTGAGAATATTCTAAATTCTGCCCAAAATCTCACCTCTCCATCCACTTTCTAGTCTGGTAAATATGCTTAATACATGCACGCTGGCTGAACAAACTGTGTTCAAAACACTGAGATATACAACAGTACTCAATGTGAATTTGGTTATTTTCTTTGAAGTGCTTTTGCTTTAGTCATACTATTTTTATCAATATGAATTTGAATCATACTCTAGGAAGGCACTGAAGTTCAATAGTCATACTTTATACCCAGATTCATGTGAGTCACTCCCGCAAATACGGCAGCATGCTAATGACATTTTTATTTACATAAAGAGCTTTTTTTCTTATCAGTACCAGGGATCAAACTCATTACCATGCGCTTGCAAGGCAGGCACCCATGCCACTGAGCTAAATCCCCAGCCCTTATAAAGAGCATTTTTTTTTTTTGTCTTTTTCTTTTTTATTAGTACCAGGAATCGAACTCGCGACTGCCTGTTGCAAGCAGGCACTTATGCCGCTGAGCTAAATCCCCAGCCCCCTTAAAGAGCATTTTCAAGCTGACTGACACCTGTACTTAGCATGCCAATCAAATCTGCCAAGGAAAAGCCACATTCTAATGAGAATGTCAATCTATTAATTTTTAATAAGATGTCCAACTTTCAGTTCAACCAGATGTTCTTCTCCAGCTCATCAATGCTTATTTTAACCCCAGACAAGGTGCCACTACAAGCTGGTAAGCCTTACATGAAAACTTATATAGAAATGAAAGACCAACCAATGTCTTCTAGTGGGGCTAAGGATTGTTTTCAGAGTGGCAGGAAGGACTTTGTGAGATGAAGAGATCTTCTATAATTTGGTTATCTTAATTACATATGTGGGTGCTCAGAAGATCTTAATAAGTCTCTTACCTGAGAAACAGCCTTGTTACAGGAGTGAAACCAAACCATTTGTGAGACAGAGGTTCTTAAAACCCTAGAATTTAAAGTTAAAAACCCATCTCTACAGCTGAACTGCTTGGTTAATAAACAGTTTATTGACTTGATTTCCCTGGTCTGTAATATGTAGATACTTCAAAATGCAACGGTACCACTAAAGGGCAAAGTTTTTGAGAATAGTACAAGTTTTTAGTGCATATATAGCATACAATACGTGCTCCATCTACGAGCAGTTTTGATGGTAATGTTCGATTCTTTTACTTAAGACCTCTGTGCTACCAGACTATTACTACATAAGTATCAACAACATTTGTATTTGGGATTTTCCTTTCTATACTTTCTTAGTCACTATCCTGGTTATATTTATGCAGTCTTTTCTAAAACAGAAGCTAAAACACTGATTATGTTTCTGATTAGCAAATTATAACTACTTTCCAGTCCTGCTGCTCAGATTTTTCCAAGACACCACCTTGATTAGCATCTTGGGGCTTTGTAATCTCTTGAGTCAGATATTTATAGAAAAATTTTGGTTAACTGGTGCTAATAAAAAAAAATCGTACTCATTTTGTGGAGATTAATTCAGCTTAACTCTTAATAGGCCACCTTATATTCAAATTATCATGATGTACATTGTCATTGTGTCTACAGACTAATAACGTTGTTTAAATGTCTTCAAATAATTACCATGGGACCAGGTGTTAGGACACTTTGACTGATTTATACGAATGAGACTCAAAAGAAAATACTCTTGCAAAGAATGCTGAAAGCAACAGGCCTCAGTCTGCTTAGATTGTCATTCTATAATGGAACAAACTAGCATCAAATGGCCCTCTGTATCCTGTCTGTGAAAGCATCATAAAGAAGCAAGACAGTAAAAGAGAAGAGAGATAGTAAAAAAATTTTGGAGAGCTGTGAGAAGAAATACAAGCATACCAAACGCCATAGTCAAGAATCAGAGTGGAACAGAACAGTCATTTGAATTGAGAGGACAGGCTTAATTTTTAAGTAGCAAAGGGGCCTTGATACACCTGGCTTATAGTGAAGCAATGTTAAAAGAAGTTAGTCCATGAGTTCATATCCTATAGCCTCTTAAATGTGCCAATCAGTCCTTACAGTTAAAAGATTAATGATCATAAAACACATTTTCAATTACCGCACAAGACGCTGAATGAGCTCAATGGTGCAAGCGTTTCATAGACTTGAGATATCTTCACATCTCACGTATTCCAGGAAATCATGATTCAAACTTTCAAAATTCCCTCAAAGAAAAAGAAGAGTCCATCTTTCTAGCCTCATAGCATTTAGAAAAGCAGACTTTTATCAAAGAAAATACACATGGAGCAGCCCCATGTAAGGTAAGTCAAAACAGTCTCAGAGAGTAAAGCAATTCATATGGCAAACTGGTGGTGACCAGTGACAATAGCACAACTGTGATTTGCATGTTTTGCGCCAGGATTCTTCGCAGGATGAAGGGAGGTTTAAGAAAATGTTCCAGGTAAAAGAGTGACTTAGATTTAAATTCTCTATTCAAATCCAAATATTAAGGTATTTAAAAAGAGAAATAAACTTCAGTATTTCAAAAAAACAATAACAATACAAAAACAATAACAAAAACAAAAACAATAACAATATAATCCAGAATGTCTAAAACTCAATTAATTTACATAACACAGTCCAAGAAGTAGTTTTAGAACATTCAGAAATAAAAATGTAGGTATTAGAAAACTCACTCTTTCTAGTCTAACTCATAGATAAATTTGGTTACTTTTCAAAAATTTTCATAGAAATCTGGATAAGCATCACCTCATCTCTCTTTACATTAAAAGTAATGAGCAAATGGAAACATTGATGACATTGTCTGAAAATATAGGAAGGTGACAAGATACCCTTTGTCCTGGATTAATGTCTATATAGTGAAGCTAAAGAGAACTACTTACCTGGTTGATTTAAGGTTCCAGTAGTGATATGCATTATTAAAGTTCTTTTCTCTAGAAAAAATTTGCTGTAACTTTTAATGATATCACACTTATGGGTCTCTGACAAAACCCTGTGGAAAGTAATTTAACTTCTCTGTGACCCAGTTTTCTCATTAGCAAAAAATGTTAGTAAGATAGTGATGAGAAAAAAATATATATTTCCTTAGGACAGGTTTTGTTAATAAATTACCTAACATATCTAACAAGCTTTCTGAGTGAGAATGATCCATCGCTTTTATTAAAATTTGGCACTATGAAATTTAAGGCCCAGAGATATCAATTGTTATGGTCTGATATTGTCTTAGCTACAGGCAAGGAGAAAAAGAATCAAGGAAGAGGGGAATGGAGATCTCATCTTGCATAATATGCAAAGTTGCTGGAAAGTTTCAAAATACAGAACCAAATTACCACTGAAAACTTAGAGGAAATCATACATCAACTATCTTGAGGCTTTCACCAACACGCTCAGAGATTACATTCTTTCAAAAAGTATACCACAGAAAATACATTATATGCCTCTTCATGTTGCTTATCTTGCTTCAAATAGATCCAGGTATTGACCTAGCATGTAGCATATATTACAGTGCAGAATACATGGGATATGTATTAGTGTCCGATGTACCATACTAGGAAATTTGGGGTTTTAACCATAGCACTGGGAGCCTCACTCAAAAAGCAAGTCTAAAAAGGCTGATTTGTTCATTTGCGATGACAAAGTCCAGTTGAAGCTGGGACAACATATCCCCGATAAGCAGTTCCTGAAGCACTGAGCTTTGAGGAAGGATGTTCTGATAAGAAAACCTCATCTGACTTCATGATTTCTCACCCTGATGGGCAGGAGAACCAAGCTAGGATGCAGAGTGGCCTTTAAGACAACAACAGGTGGGGACTGCAAGCAGAAACTAGCTAGGGAAGACTTCATAGAGAGCAAAGCAGGTAAACTGAGTATTGGAAGAGGTTTAAGAGCCACCTGTGTGTAAGAGAGAGGGCTTGTTTCAGGGAGAAAAAATAGCAACGTCATACAACTATAGACTACAAAGTGTCCACAGGGTTTATAAATCAAGGGAGAATGATATATGAGGAATCCTATTGAAGGTTTTCTTAAACCAAGTGGTTTCTCACTTAGGATTTAACTTTATTGGGAGAAGAGAAGGAATGCAGTGAAATAAATTAAGTAGGAGAGTGATATGAATGAGTTTTAAGCTCCTATTTATATCCAAAGGTATTCCTGGATATATTATGCAGGTTGGACTTAGGGTGACAAGAAATAGAGACAGAGAATCTAAAATAAGATTGTGATAGGCCAACTAGCCTGAGAATCATTTTGAAAGAATTTGGTATATATCTGGTTACAAAAGGAAATGATCCAGGCAGCTCCTCCAAGAACTTGAGTCAGGCATAATGTGTTGACCTGAGCAAGAATACAACATAGAATTGAGGAGGAAGTTTCAATCAGGTTGTAGTCTTTGGCATGATTTGAAAGTCACATAAAGGCTACAGACCATTTGCTCAGAAAAAATGTGCATACTCACAGCTACACCGTTTTTGTGGTACATTATATGAAGGCATTTCCAGTTCATCTTGGAAGCCACCTTTTAAGAAGGCTCTGCACCAAATAAAGAAGGAAACTAAAGGTGAACCTCTGACAGATACTGTCACTAAAGGGTTAACAAAGAAGGACAACTTAGCCAAGATACTAAGTACTAGAGTTGGAAGGAAAGTCACGAGGGAATGATATCATGGATTCAAGCAAACAGTTACTTTCCAGATGTAAGAAAGAGGCAGTAATACCCAGTATGATGAAGAGGTTGGTGTTCACTGATTTACAGATTTGCCAGTCCCAAAGCCAGACTGCTGGGATGCAATGGGAGACAAGAAAGAACCTATGGAGACACACATTCAAGAAACTAGCAGGCAGGGTGCTTGTTTGAGGAACAAATCTAAAGTAACAGATTTTTACTTATTATTCACAGATGGAGTGAATATCAAACTTGAGCATGCTTGCTGTTTGATGGGAAGAAGGAGACAAGTGAGAAAGACCAAGATGAAGAGAGGAAGGGGAAAGAATTGAGTAACTGAATATTAATCAGGGTGATTTTATGGAGGAGAGAGAACAGAAAACAAACCTTGAGCTGTAGACAGCAGTAGATAAGGAGGAGAGGTTGTACAAGATGATACCTGGGGCTGTCTATCTTCTTGACTAAGGTCGCACAGGCTGAAAGGGATGGTCCATGCAAAGGTAGAGATGAAGATGCAGGTATCTGTGGCAGAAACTAGTACCATGTCTTTGTTCATCACCACATACCCCAACTGTGGGTATACAGTGAAACTGTGTGGTATACAGTGTGTGGTATACAGTGAAAACTCAGCATGCATACATCAAATGAGCAACTAATACAAAGAAAAATGTGGAACAGCTGTGATGCCAAATGAAAGTGAAATCTAACTAGGGAAAAAGCAAATGGTGTTTTGACTATGTCTTGGGAAAGAAAGCCTAGAAGAGCTGTAATTTATTTATATCCCCTACTGGAACTCTCTGGATCACCTGCAATGATCTTAGGTGGGAAAGACATGCAACCTCCTCAGGAGCTATTCAGTTTTGCAGTCCTCACACATCCTTAGAAAATGGGTATCCATTCAATGAATTAATAACTACCAACAGTTGGCAGATGTGTAAGTTTCTTAGCCAACACCCAATACTCTTAGGAGAGATGGACAATGCAGAAAAATTAGTTAATTACACTGTCAGCTGGTTACCTGAACTCTGAAGACCACAGGAAACAAAACCAACAGACAGTTAGGACTGGCAGGCTGGTCTGCCACACACATCAGTGTACACAAATGAGAGGGCCAGCTAATCTGTACTTTGTATTCCACAGATGACTTTCTCATGTCTAACATCATGCAAATCTAAAAACAGAAATCCCTCTCAAATCCCAAATAACAGTCACCAAACAATGGGAAATGGGAGGCATATTATTAAACCACCCTTGATGAAAGCCTATTGAACTGGATTCCCAGTGACTTGGGCTACACGATGGGTTACATATGCTATGTTCAGGTGTCTTTTGAATTTATATTATATCTAATAAATCACAGTGTGTTCGCTTGTCCTATTAAAACTGTATTCTACCTTACCAGGTCTGAATAATTTGTATAAAATTGATTGCTACAGTTCTCACTAGAAGCTCTAATTGCATTCCTGGTATAACTTAAAATGATAACCTTATCTTAATTAGTAGCATGATGCAGAAATACTTTTGAAAGCCTCTGAGAATTAACTTGCATTTTTAAACAGAAGCCCTGGGGCTTTAAAGAGAGAGAGAGAGAGAGAGAGAGAGAGAGAGAGTCCTATTGAATACATGAGCCAATGTTAATTTATCAAACCCATAAAAGAAAATAATCATATAGCATGAGAGACTAAGCAACACACCTAACACTTCCTCTGATCAAGCAGCTTGCAATTCTCTTCATAGAATACATACAATGTCAATCCAATGCTCAGATTTCTGTGGCAGCCACTGATTACTGGCACCCACAGAAGAGTCTCCACTCTGGCTTTTGTGATAACATTCACTAACCAGAAGACGTGAAGTGCAACAATGGTGGGAATGAGTAGACAGATTGGAGGGTATGCATTGTCTCTTCATGGAGATTAATTACCATACAGATCACCTCTGATATTCCCATAGGTCCCCATACTAACTTTATTGCCTAGGTAGTGCTAACTCAGTTTCTCCTGACCCCCTTCATTTACCCAACCTTTCCAACACCCTTGGTCGATCCATCTATATTTAGCAGGTCATTCTGCATTTGTTTCCAGATTTTCACTCTTGTAAAGAATGTACATTTGGCTCAACAAGAATCATCATGGACTAGTACACCAGGACATATAAAAATTAACATTTCAAATAATTACCTTGAATTACATTATAGAAAAATAAAATACCTGCAGTAAGTCATATATAAACACTAAGGAGATGTTAAAGATTTTCCAACGTAATGCTTGCAAATTTAGAAATCTCCCAATAGATGCAATGCAAACCATCATGTCCTCCAAATATTTGAAAAAGAGGGTGGATTTTTTTTATCACTCAGAACTATAATTATAGTCTCCCCAGAAATGTTAAATAGATGCTATTTCAGAGGACTACTCTCCTGAACTTGGCTGTGGAGGAAGTCTGTGGTTTCCTTCTGTAAGCCAGTATCAGCTGGGAAATAACTGTTTTCCTATAACACTATTTGACATTTTCTTATTTGAAAATTAGTATAGTTCAAAAATCTACAAAATCTTTTTCTTACTAGAAGGTAAAGAGCAGTTTTGTCTCAATCTAATGAGTTAGAGCTAATAGAAAACATAATAATATGGTATTATTATTAGGATTGAATATAAAGCTAGAAAAAAGCAGAAACTACAAACATTTTATTGAAAAGACTGACGCTCATCTAGCTTAATTTCTAAGCATAAAATAAAATGAACAGGAGAAAACAGGTACATACTAATATTTGTTCAAAACCAATTTTTATATTGCTAGTGTTCTTTTCAGTAGTATTAAAACTGTCTTTAAAAATACCTGTTATGTGCAAGGAGTTTCCCATTCTGCAATGATGCAAAGCTAAATGTGGTAACTCTTTTAGGACAACAGAGGAGCCTTTGTATTTATTTAAGGCTTTTCTACAATGAAATACGGCATTTCAAAGAAGTGCTATTGTGCGTAGTATGCATGGGCATATATTTACATAAGCAAATTATCCATATCTTGAAAGTCATACATATGTGTATTTACTAGGTACCTTTCCTCATATTTAAAACTCTATTCTCAGGCTAAAGACATATTAACCTTGTGAAAAGTCAGCCAGAAAAATCCCACTGTAAGAGATATTTTAATCAATAGACATTTCAAATTGAATGACCCTGACCAAAACTATTAATAAGATTGTTCTAAACAAGGAAATCCCTCAAATAATTTAATTCACTTTGAATTTTACTGTTGCAAAAGTCACCTATCATCTTCATGTGGCAAATCCTATCTTTTTACCTTTAGAGTTACGGTCTCATTCCAACACCTTGGGATAAATAAGGATTTCATGAAAATCTTCACTGACTTCCAAACAAATATGTGTAACACTGCTGCTAATTTTAAAGCCCAACAAGCGTGATCATCATAACCTCTGCTGTGATACCAAAGATTCTTGAAATTGCTTATACATGCATGAATCACCCCTACAAAAATTACTGCTTGCTTTTAATGAAGATAATGTATGTCACTAGGATTATACCACTGCATGCAGTATCATTAAAGAAAGATAGACCAGAATTTATGATTAAGCCTTTGAACAGAAGGGCACTATTTTAACCATAAAACTCACAATCTACAGGGACAGTGGCCAAAGCTGAGCAACCATTAAAAACTTGTAATTAGCATCAATCAAGGTGACACTCCTGATGACATCTTTATTACTCCAAATACTCTAATCAAGTACTTCTGCATTGAGATGAAGAGCGTGATAGGCAGCTAGACATAAAACACATCCTTATGGAGAGCAATTTAAAATTACCTGTTCAAAAGCTAAGAAAAAAGTATAGGTGTTAATCAAGGGGGACGCAAACACATGGCTCTGAAATGGAAGAACTCAAAATGCACCTGCGACGCAGTCACAGGCTTATGTGCTTTGTCATCAGGTAGTCCTAAAAGTAACACACATTTCCATGGCCCTTCTGTATAACTCCCGAGACTATCTTAATTTGGATGAAAAAATAACTCAGAGAAATATAAGCTTCAGGCCACCCTGTCTCATAAACAAACAGGCAAAATACTCTTGCTTAGCGTTTACTGATTTTCTAGAACTCTTCTTAACCATGCACATGTAAATGAAAGCTAGAGAGCTGAGCTAGGTGTCATTTACATAATTACAATAGGGACTGTCAATATTATCTAATTGAATCAGTGCTCAATTTCATACCACACAGACTCCGAAATATGCTGTTATTATTATTGTTCATATAAATATTTCAAAAAGCCACTCAGCATCTTGGCTCCCCTTGAATCTATATGATATTATACCATAATGCCTGTAATTTTTTAAAAACTCCTCTTCCCTGAACAGTTTTTGGTTGTTTGATGTTTCCAAACTGAATTCTTGAGACAGAGGGCACCGACCAGAAGTAAAGGATGAGAAGTTATTTTCAGATAGCAAAATCTGTCTTAGGACGCAATTCAGAATCATGGCAAGACTGGCAAGGCATCTCCACAGGGTCCAACTTTATCCTTGCCAAATGAGCCCATAATAGCAAAGACTCTCATTATGAAAATGATGAGCCCAACCATCACTTGGCTCCGAAGTTCAACTTTATTTATAGTTTTCGTAATTTGTGAACCTACCACCAAGTTTCAAAAATATAACATATTTTCTCTGACACCTGCCTCTTAAAAAAAGTTTGTGTGTGCACATCCAAACTCAGCAGAGATGAAGGAAATTTCTCACTGCTTTTTCCACCCAATGGGAAAAGGACTGTTGAAGAGGATGAATGACAGAACAGAGGCCATCTGTAGGGATGAACTGGTCAAAGCACAATGCCCATAATTCACTGAAACAGAAGCAAATCATTCGAACCCAATTCAACTTTTAAGTGCATCATTGGGGACAGACAATTTTCCAATAAGAGTGATAGCCTTAAAAAGGTAAAATAGCAGTAAAGAAAATCTTATAATCTTGCTACTGAAAATTCCATTTGTCAAAGCCAATGTCTATCAACTCACTCCTTCTAAAATACTGTACTCTGATTTTTAAAAGCAGTTACTTGGAACATCTCTTAAATGATAACAACCCAACTTGTTAGTCTCTTAAAGGAAGATGGGCCCTTTTGTCTGAATGGGGATTTATACTCTAACAAGTTATTTTATACACATTAAAATTTGCATCTCTACTCTGTGGGTATAGATAAGATTATGAGGTCGCAGGTTAAGATGAGGTCATAGACTAAGAAAAGTCAATGTCCTCCGAATGGACACCTAGATGGGGTACTCATATGGTCACTCAGTATCTTCTCTACTATGCTAAGCCAAGCTTCAGTTGCTTTCAAATGTTTCATAATCTTATTAAGAACCACAAAGTATAAGTGATGCTTACCCATAATAAAGGCAAATTTCAAAGAATACTTTTTTCGAAAAGAAACTTGTTCACATATACAAGAAAAATCACTAAGATAAATAGTGAACATGGCAAACCCAGTTAATCTGAACATCAGTTTGCCTTATTTAGAGATTGGTCATCTTGCTTGTCCAGGCCAAGACTTTGTTTTTCACTGTGAAGAGTCATTTGATTCTCACTGACGCACAAAGAATGGGGAAGGTTGTGAAATGCTGAATGACGGAAACATTGCCAGCCAGACACAAAGTGTGGGCTAATAATGAGTCAGGGATGGGCTCCCCAGAATCAAAGACTTCTATGTCCAACCTTTAACAAAGGAGCCTAGTGTAAACAAGGCTTCAGGGAAAGTAAATGACATAAGAAAGGGACAGTCACTTCCTCACCAGAGAACACATATTTGTCAAAATTGGTTGAAACGTGTCCAATAGCTCCAAGGAAGACCGGAATTAGAGGACTCATACCAATAAATGCTACTTTGTAGATCTAGAAGCAGATATACTTGAAGGCTAGCCCACTCTCTTACCTTACTTAAATAACTCAAAAGATTATTGGCTTATGTTTTGTAGTTCATATCATTTTTGCATCCAAAAAAATGGAGGAAAAATGGTAACACTACAGAAGTTAAATGGAAATAGGAGAACCAGAAGAAACATAATTGTAGGTAAAATAGCTTATATATAGAAAAAAAGAAGAAAATCTTCATCTAACAAAAATAGAACAAGAACACTGTAAGCTCATCACTACCTGACCCCTTGCATGCTCTTTGATTCAATATTTCCCTTATCTTGTTGCCCCAGCAATAATTCAGGTTATTTAACTACAGTTCTAAATTGACTACAACCCATGTGAATTATAAGGAAGCATTTCAATTTTTTAACATGGGCAAGGATATTTTCATTATATTTATGTCTTACACAATGGAGTCATTATCAGTAGGAAAAATGAGCAGTGGATATTTCAGACATTGAGTTAATTAACAAATAATGTGGGAAACTCTGATAAATCAACTGAGTTTTTTATTAGTAGAAATTTTCTTCTGCTAATATATTTATTTTCAGTAAATATTCCAACAAATAATTCTAGATAGCATATATGTTGTATTGCAATTTTTAGAACTTGGTAGATAAATACATTTAATGTTTTTACCTGAACATTTAAAAAGTTGGCTGTATCTGTGTAAGATAATAACAAACATAACATGCATAACAAAATACTGGTCACCGTAGGTACCCCAAAACAAGAGTTTACAAATCATACAGCCTCTCACTGGTGGTGACCAGTAGAGATGGGTTGGAAAAATTCTGCTTAGTTATGAAGATTCCAAAAATGTGAATATAAAAAATGCAAAATAATTTAAGATGAAAACTTATACTACTCTAATGTTGAATTAAGTGTCAACTCATTCTGTAAATATCCTAAAGGAAATAATTTAAATACTGTTTTATGACTGGCGGAGGTTTCCACGGACCCTGATGGAAAATAAAAGTCCCTAAGCAAAGAGAAAAAACCAACTTGGAAATAGATCACTTAGAGAACACATAAATTGGGTTATCCCTAAACTTGGCTTATTACAAAATATCTTAGCAATGAAAAATACTATGGAAAAAAACTCTATAGATCTATTTCTTAACCAATTCAATTAGATTCCATTGCCAACAAAAAGCTTGCAATGAAAGGCCATGTATATTATATAAATATATACAAAGGGGAAAAATCTCTGAGTAGAAAAGTACAGTCTATCTCAAATCATAATAGCACCCATCTACCATCCAAGATATGGTAACATACATAATGTATATCCATTGCTTTCTAAGGCACCTGATGGGGTGGTCAAAGTGACCCAACATTACTCCTCAGGCTCTAGGTCAAAAATAGAAGCAATAAATCCGTGAGTGCTAAAGATGGGTGAATACCCATAGAGATGAGATGGTCTCTATTGCTTTGTATTGAAACCCTTAAGTGGTTTGCAATTATCTTATGAAATACATCTGCTCACTTGAATTTTTATTCTGGGTTTTTTTTTCTGTCCATTGAATAGTTAAAGCCACTATACTTAAAATAAAAATGGATCAGTTCTAATTTAATAATAACAGAAGTCCTTTGGGGCTTATCCACTGTTGACAGCGACACAGAATATTGACCTTGAATTTATAAAATATTGACTGAACTTTTATTGTTCTCCCCCTGTTTCCTAGGATGTGATAGGATCAGAATGTGTTTTCCACAGGCTGTTGTTGTTGTTTTCATTTTGCCCAGGGGTAGGAGAGATTCTTTCTTAAAGGGAGTTCAACTAAACAAACCAAACTGAAAGAATCAATTGCACGCTAGATAACAAGATATTTTCATTTAAAATACATCCTAATAAAGTTTTGAGATAATCCTTCTTTAAATTAAAAAGAAATGTGTGAGGAGGTCTGTGTAACCAGAGCTATACCCCTGCAAACAGCACACAGGTGTTTTTGAAAGGGAAACAAAACGAGGACCAACATAACAACGTGTGTAGTAGTTCCTGAATATGCGAAGAAAAGCTGAGCTGGGAGCTATCTTTTCTTCCTCCTGCTCCTGGACTAGTCTTCCATTTGCTCACCTGCAACATAAGCATAATAACAGTGACATTACCTCCTTGTGTTATGGCAAGGAAAGAATGAGACAGTACATGTGAAACCACCTTGTACACCATAAACTGCTATAAACACATACATTATAAATGAGAACTCTGCACATATGTAACTTATGAGCAAAGAGGAAGGCAGACAAGTGTGGTTGAGTGGAAATTTATTCATTCTAACACAGATGTGCCAAAAGTCATTTTTGCAATTGTTTTTCCCATCGCATAATTGACTTCGTGTTGCTCCAAAGTCTTCAAGCTCACATGCTGGTAAAAATACCAAGCAAAACAAAAAAAATTAAATTTGTTTCTTTAGTATAATTTGGGTTCTTCAGAAAACAGTCATTTGGGGGTAAATTTTCATTTGGAGGGAGTTGTTATCCCCCATTCCTCTTGTTACACTGATCTGTCCTCATGAACAAGTTTATGTCAGACTGTGCAGAGACGGAGGAGCATTAGCGTCTGCCACTGCCCTTGCTGGATGGGCTATCAGGTCTGAGTGAGGCACAGTTAACCCCACCCCGGTCTCTATGTGGAGACTTCCACCTTCACAGTCGTCATAAACGTCTGCAATCATCTCTTAGCATAGGAAGTAGACAATGATCACTTCCAAACTTCTTTCCAACTGACCTCTTTTTACCAAGTATTTATTAGGGAGGTGTAGAGAACTATAAATGGTAGTTCTCCAAGGCTCCAGAGGAGAAAGGAGACAGTGTCTTCTGCTTGCATCTCCCCCTCAACTTCTGTCATAGTTTGGGCCGCCTGTTAAAAAACCCCAGCCTGTGGTGCCATTGGGAGGTTGTAGAGTCTTTCATTGGCGGGCTTAGTGGAAGAAAGTGAGGTTAGCGGGAGTACATGAGAAAAGAGGATATTGGGACCCTGGTCTGTTCCTGTCTTTCTCTTTGCTTTATGACAGTCATGAGGTAAGTGGCTCCCTGCCACAATGTCCTTTCTCACACAGTCCCCCAAATAGACCGTGGACTAAAACCTGTGAAACCGTGAGCCAAAACGAAACTTTCTTCCTTATAAATAAACACAGCAACAGAAAACTGACTAACACAACCTTCTTGAGTGTTTTGTTTTGCTTAATCACCTTGGTCATGGTTGTTACCCTCCATGTCTCTTCCGGTCAGGGGCAGCACAGCTCAGAGGCTTTGCCCTCTTATGCAGTAGGGTCTCAGTGGATGAAAGTCTTGAGTGTTTACCCCTCAGAATTTCTTCTTAATATGTAAATGAAAGCTTAGAATTTTCAACAAATCTTGGCTTTTAAAAGAATTCTCTGATAGCCTCAATGACACACAACACATTTATTCTAGAGTCTAGACAGCATGTACCACACTATCAGTGATGGCTACTGACCAAACCCATAGTGTCCAGCTGCCAGGTGAGAGCTATAGGACGTTATGGGAATTATAAAGCATCATAAAATGTTTCCAGACTTGATCCTTGTAACATTAGCTGCACAGTTTAGAACTATGGGACATTTCAAGAGTTTCTTGAGTGGGGGGGGGTAATATTGTGAAGTAACAATTATATAGGGTTATTAACCCATCTTATAGATGAAGAAATGGGACCCTTGCATGAGACAAATGATTTCCTCAGTAAAGTACACCATATAAAAGTTTAAACTCCAGCCGTAATGGTGTAATGGTGCACTTCTGTAAATTCAGCACTCAGGAGGCTGAGGGAGGAGGATGGTTGCAAATTTGAGACCAGCGTTGGCTACAAAGTGAGCTCAAGGCCAGCCTGAATTGCACAGTGAGACCCTGTCTCAAAACAAAAAAAAGTTTAAATTCCAAATTAAACCAAAATATAAACACCAGTTATTTGCACTGTTATTCCTGAGTTCTTTTCACTATTGAAATAGAAGTTCCTTGATAATAACTGTCAATCCAAAAGAATAAAATAAGAATTTCTGCTACTGACCTAAACAAAATACACACACACACACACACACACACACACACACACACACACCACACCACTCCACTCCACTTTGGTGAAGACTGGCAAGAGATATCCTGATGATTCATCATTAAACTCCTTTATTCACTCCTTTCTTCACTCAGCAAGCATCTAGTGAAGTTTCACCTACAACAAACATTATGCTATGGATTGGAAATTTAACAAGATAATTGTCCCTTCTCTTTATCTCAAGATAGTGAGTGGGAGAGACAGAAAAATGTAATCATAGGACAAGTAGGAATGATCAGTGCTGTCTAATATTAAGTATCATAGCACAACTCACGTGTTGAGTTGTGAGAAATGCTCATCTCAATAGGCAAATCACTAAGAGAAAGACTGAAACACAGAGTTCTACAACAACATGGAAGTCAGGAGAACTACTTACAATTCTTGTTCATTTATCACTGGCTATTTCATTCTCAATAGTCTCAAGGCACTATAGACTTGCACTACGTGGAATAACCATAGCTGATCCATCTTGCATTCCATACTGAGCTGGAGTACTGTACCTATGTCTCACATGCGAATTCACCTGTGGCCTTAATGATTCACTGAACTGCACTTAAAACAAAAAATGAATGCAAAGGGTATATGTGTGTGTGTTCATGTGTGTGTATGATAGTCTTAAAGGATATGAACAACCTCACTGATAGCCCCTTTATACCTGTATTAGATAATGTAGCCAATGAAATGATACTTCAGCTGATTGCTTTCCTACATGTTTTATTTATTGAATACAAATTTTCTTAATGTTATCTCTCTTTTACTCACCACATATATACCTGCAGCACTAAAAAACAAATTCAGTAAATGTCATTCAAATATTTTCCTCAAATATGCCATTTTCCAAGCAATCGTTTTTCACCTATAATAGGGAAACTCCAGAAATGACTTGAGATTTGAGTTAGTATTCAGAAGTCTACTCATGTGAAGGCTCTATCAGAATAATGCCAAAAAAAAAAAAAAATACTTTTAGGTGGCTAAAGAGTGACAAATGCCAAATGTAGTGAAGAAACATGAATGTGTGAAATTTTATTCTTCCAAATTCTGCAGCATAAATACTTTTCCTGAAACATTAAGTTCTTTGATTTAAATTTTGAACTTAACAGGCTGGTACACTTAAACCATTAATTCTAATTAAACAGAAAAACTACAATTATCCCCTAAATACTAAATGGTTTAGAAATAGTTTAGTAAAGGAAATAAAAATCCATAGCCATTTTTTCTCTTGGGGAGTGAAAGGCATTTACATATCCCACTATGGAATTGTAAATATGCTAATTATATGCTAATGTAAACATGAAAAAATGTTCTATGGAAATTGCAAGTTGAAGAACTACCAGAAACATGCAAAAAAAAAAAAAAATAGTAGGTCTGCTTGAAAACGTCTGCCATCTTGCTTATTGATGTGTAAACATCCAATATGCTCAAGGCTTTGACATCTCTATTCATTTTGGGGTTTGAATCAGCTATAATTATATGACCCTTAATTGTGTGATTGATTTGTCAAAATTCTCAAATCTTTTACATAAGAGGCAAACTTTTTATAAATAACAGTAATTTTATGACTTCACATTCTAAGTGAAAATTTCTCGAGGAGATTGAGATGTCCTAAATTAACAGCATGTGTGTTAATTGGCTCATTTGTTCAACTACTCAGACATAGAACTGTATTTTTCACAGCAGAGGTCACATTTTTAATCTTCCTTTTTAAAAAAGATTTTTTTCACCAATGTTCCCTAAAATGCTCAACAAGAGCATCCTGTAAAACTTCATACCTGACACAGAGCAAGAGGAGGCCCCATTCTCTGTATTCCATTACATAAAAAGATCATTCTAGGCAAAATACCAGGAAGAAGGAAGATACCCAGTGAGTGAAATGACACAAGTTTCAAATCTTTGTTCCAGGTTACTGCTCCCTCCAGTTATAAAGTGGCTTTTGCATCTGGCAAGCATATGCAGAACACTAGGCCAAATATGGCCAGAACTGTAGCCAGGTTCTTCCATGTGACTCATTCTGACAACCAACCAAAAGTTCCCAATATCGATTTCATTTCCAAATGAAATTTTTACTTTTTTCAGTAGATGTGCTAATATTTTATATACAAGTATAGATAAAACTGACTTACTTGAATATTTTTAAATGAAAAAAATTATGAGATAAAAATATACATAGTGTACTTGTTTCAACAGAAAGAATGAATATTAGGAATGAGATGGATGCTTGGATATTATGGAAATGGTCCTGTAGATACAATCTCCCTCACACTGTCAAAGATTAAGCAACATAAGGGGAGGAGTTTTCAGGGCTTCTGCCAGGCACAGAGGAGAAACAGTCCATGGCAGGACAGACAGGAGGGCAGCAAACAGTGAGGCTGCCTTCTTTCTGACTCTTTATATTCCATCCAGGCTACAAGCATAATGCCTGGTGCCATCCACATCCAGGGTGGGGCTTCCAATTAGCCACATCCAGAACAATGCTAAGGAATCAGTGGACTAATACAATTATCACAGGCCTTTAATCTATATTCATACACTCTGGAGCCAGCCACCTCTGATAAGCCAACTCATTTTTGTGTTATTTAGAGTAAGATTAAACGGCCGAATTACTGTATATATTACTTGATATTTTGTTATAGTGATACTGGCTTATTGTAGCATTATCAAGATGCTGCATACTGACAGTGTATGTAACAAATCCACATCAACAAAAATGAAACAACATTTTCTTGGCTCATTCATTCAAAAAAGTTTACACTGAGAGATGGATGATTAACAAATGTGTCTCTAAAATATGTTTGCAGCTCATATAAAGAATATATTGAAAATGAGCAAATTACAAATGTTTTAAATTATTTTAAACAACGTCTGCATTGTTCGTACTGAGGAAACTCCCATAAAGCATATTTTAGATACATCAGCAAACCTTCTCACATCACCTTAACCATTTTGTTTTTATTTTTCCAAACAGTATCTTTTAGATACGCTCATCGCATTCTCTTCTAGCCCGGACTTTGAGGAAAGTTGGCTACTTTTTCTGTTCCACCATCTTCACTCTATACTCATTTCTGAATCCAGTAGATTCTGGTTATTGCTTCACAATTCTAGTGGAGCTACTTACTGTTAAATTTGCAAGTGAGTCTCTGAACCCAATGGACATCTTTAATTTCTCACCTGGTTCGGTTAAATTCAATCTTGATTGCATCTTCCTTCTTTAAGTCACATATTTCCTTGGGTATGTCCACCAATTTCAGCCTAACCCACCCTTGTGATTTGCTTTATCCTTCCTGTACCTTAATTACTGGCCTCTGCAGAGTTCTACTCCAGTTATGAGGACTGTGCTGCCAGACTGTCTGGCTCAGACCTTAGCTTCTCCTTTTATCAGCTTTGAGCCATTCATTTAATGTCTCTGCCATTTGTTTCCAGCGTAAAAATTGATGATCGTACTAATATTAGCCATTTATATCTTGTTGGTCAGGTGATTAGCACTGGGGGACTATTTTCTGTTACAGTGACTAACTGGGCACACTGAGTCCTACATCTTGGAAATGGGTCATTCTCATAGAACCTGTTCTATCTCAGCTCAACATTTATTTCTACACTTGCCCTAGGAGCAGAGGGATTTTTCTATACCTTGTTCTAGCTAGTTTTTCACCAATGCCCTGGGGACAGTGGGTTTGTAGTTCCTCCTCATGTGACTTAAGGCTTCTATTCTACAGGAAAGAGGGGAGAACGACGCAGATGTGACTTTTCCTCCACAGTTCTGCTACTATCACAGGCTTGCACCCGAGAAAGGAGCTCCTGTCCTGACTTTCTGAGCACACTCTGTGTATACGAACAGCTGGTGAGTGTGCACACATCTTGCCTGTTTCTGCATCCCTGAGACATTTACTTTCATTTTCCTTACCACACAACACTTGGCCTTCATAAATTTCTTAAACATTTTGGTGGAGATCAACTTACCAGTGGTCTTACCCATCTGTTCTGGTAACGGACAGCTGGAAGTTCGTCTCCTTGGGAGAACCCAACCTTGCTTAGATCTTACATTTTTTGGTTTTTCACTCTCTTTTGGATTCCAAAAGTTAAAGTTTTGAAAATTTGCTACCATTTTGTTGTGAGTGTAAGGCAGAAACAGCTTTCTTCAGCTTTTTTACAGCTTAAATGTAAGAACAAAAAATTGATCTTTCAACTAAGGCCTGAAAGTACTTCAACATAAAAATCAGACTATAAACCTTCTGGAGGAAAACACAAAGAATATGCTTGTGATTTTGGAGAAGGCTTAAATGTAGGCAATACAAACAAATGCTTATAATGAAAGAAAAACATTATGAAATGGATTTCATCAAAATTAAAACCTTTACTCTTCGAGAAACACTATTAAGAAAATAAGTAGCTAAAGCTACAGACTGGGAGAAACTACTTGCAGTAAAGAGCTTCTGTCAACTCCTACAATGAAATAATAAAGAGACAAATAACTCAATTCAAAAGATGGGCAAAAGACTTGAATAGGGACATAGCTGAATGGTCAATAAGCACATGAAATAGTGATCATCATTAGTCTTTATGGAAATGCAAATCAAAGCCATCACTCACACAAATGGCTAAAAATAATAGACTAAGGGTACCAACTGTTGGTGAAAATGACAAAAACATCAGAATTTTTCTCCATTGCTGGTGGGTGAACAAAATGACACAAACTCTTTGGAAACTGGTATAAAAGCTTCTTAGCCAGTGAAACATATGCCCTTTGACATTTACCTGAGAGAAATACATGCACACTTTTAAAACCTTATAAAAAGTGTTCCCAAAGGTTTATTTATAATAGCCAAACACCAGGAAAAAACTCAAATGTCTACCAGCAGAAGAATGGAAAAAAGACAACAGAACACGATAAAAGAGAATGGACTGCAGTCGAACAATACCGTAAGTCAGCATCTAAACACATTAATCAAAACAAGAATCCACCACAAGGGCGCATCCTGTTTCATTTCACTTACAGCGAGTTCTCAAACAAGCGAAACAAATGTATGGTGAGAAAATCAGAACAGGGGTTTTGGGGGAACAGGCACTAGAGGAGCAGGATGGGGGAAGATGGGAGTTACCCTTCTCTGGTAATAGAAGTGTTCTTCATAACGAGAGGGGTGTGGGTTGCACAGTATATGCACTTCTCAAAAGTCATCAAACTGTGAGCTTAAGATGGGTGCAATTTACAACCAGTAAATCCATAAATTGAACCCAATAAGAAAGCTAAATGAGAAAAATATATACGTAGGTATACTCGTGACAGGGCTTTCTTTGTGGACCCTACCTAAAGATAGCACCTCCCTTTCTGACACAGGAGCCTTCTTTAGTCTTCACCATAATGTTAAGTTAACATTCTAGTCCTGGCTACATACTATTTGTATTGTCTGTTAGTATGTGATCGTGAAGATAATGACTTTTCTTTTTTTTTTTTTTTTTTTGCCTTTTTCTTTTTTATCGGTACCGGGGATCAAACTCACGACTGCCTGCTTGCAAGGCAGGCGCTTATGCCACTGAGCTAAATCCCCAGCCCCTAAGATAATGACTTTTCATCTAATTTGCCATTATACATCGTATTTTCAATGGTAATGACTACGAATGAAATTCATAGCTACTCTCATTTGATTATAAGTTTTGATTTGTTTTCTTGTTTATTTAGGGGTTTTTTCCCCCAGTGGTCTAATAAAGGGTTTAAAACTCCTAAGAGAGTAAACATAGGTAAAATACTTTGTAATCCATAAATACTACATAATCCAAAGGATGATTAAATATAAGGAATTAGCTACTTATGGAGACATTCAATGTAAGACAGTGTAAAATTTGCTGTAGAACAGCTCATTGTGGTTGTAACCTTTCTTCTGTTGCCTCCCCAAAGCATGAATAAGTCTGGGGGAGGAGACAGCACACTGGTATGGCAGAGCTGTGATCTAATCAGCTAAATCACAGGGACTGCTTCATTTCCTGGAGTTCATGACTTTCCCTTAACTCCATGGCTAATGGAAATTCACTGTAAGGCAGCTTTCTGGGATTAGAATGCTGCAGCAGTCGCAGTCAGATGGAGAATTTCAAGCCAGCTATTGCTCAAACATTTACAGATTTATAACTAATTAGATCCTGTCCACACTTCACCTGGAATCATGTTAGCAAGAGCCATGTTAAAGTGCATTTACAGCTAGCAGGGTTACAACACACTCCTTCAGGTCATCCTGGGCAGCACGCTAACAAGATTATTTTTATATTTCAAGGTTCCTTTAAAAGGAAAGAATAAATGAGTTGGTTTCAAGGAAGCCATAGAGTAGTGCCAAGATTCCAAAATAAGAGTACCTTGGTCACCCATCAGAGATGTAAACTGACAGATAATTACAAATATCCAGCTATACACTCTCTCTCAACTGAGTATACAAGCACAATTTTAAAAATGGTAAAATACATTATGAGAGAAGAGAATTGAAGAAAATGTTAAAAACTACCTGATAAAAGGTGGAGCAAAATATACATTCATTTTATAATGTAGGGGTTACTCTGAGTTCAGGTAAATGTTTGCCTAAGAATCTGCTATAATTTAGAATGTAAAGGGCTCATGATGGGCAGCGACACTCCAGATACCTAAATTTGACTGAAGGGATCTTTAAGCTAATGCAAGCATTATTCAAATACGGTGTGATAATCCAACATTATTCACATAATTTGGAGCATTATAATTAATTACATTTTTAGAAGCAACCTTACACTCCTAGAATACAAGAAAATATTCAAATAAGAACAATTCATATTTCAATGAATTTTACAATGCAGTCATCATCTAACTATTGTATGGACAGAAATACTACGAACCGTCAGAGCATAACACAATCACATTAAAAGCACAAGGAAGAAGTGGAATATTTGAAAAACATGTAATTCTTGGTGACACATTAGGGGTGACTACAGAGGAAGGAGTGGGATAGACTTCTACACTTACTGCAGATATTGATTTAGACATTTGTGGACACATACTCCTTACATCAACTCTCTTGCATTTTTAATGAAAATTGGGACTTAGTAGGAACTGGTACAATATTCTCTGAAGCTCAAAGCTTTAAAAAAAAACCTCAAACAAACAAGAAAAAATAACAACAATAAAGTTCATTACTGTGATGATCACTGCTAAGGCTTCCCTTCCATTAAAAGGGATTACCCAGCCTTGTCTGTCTCCTGAATCCTGGTTTCTATCTGAAATGACTCACCCGTGTAGTGGTAATTGCATGTACACAATTAAAACGTGTAAAAAAGAGTGCAATGATAATTCGGAATAAAAACTTGACTTTCCTTTCCCCTTTAAAAAACTAGCAATTTCATGGACTCTCTTTTAATGATACCGGAGAAGCAGTCAGAGCTACTGCATTCAAAATGTTGTCAGTCTAAGTTCAGCCATGCAGTATCCTTTCATATTCCAGAAGATGGCAAATGTCTACCAATTATATAAAAAATGTGCCATTGTTTGTCACTACTTCTAGCTTGAAATTTTGTATAGAAAGAAACTCTCAGGAAATAGGCTATGTTTTAAAATAGGTAAACACTGATATGACATTTTTGTTTTCCTAACTATGCAAATTGACTTTTAAGAATGAGCTGACTCTGTGGCCCTGCAGATCTAGCACACAGTGATGTAGAAAGGGCATTTCCCACCATGTTATTTTGCAGAATCACTGGGTACCCCACCTTTATGTCAGTCATTAATATTAACTAGGCACAATGACCAATAGCTGGTCTGGCTCTGCATCAATTCGGACCTGTGGTTTAGATGCCACGCACAGCACAGGAGCCTACAAGCTGGTATGACAGACTGACAGCCTCTGACAGTTCGTGCCTCGGCCAAGATCCGAGCCATGAGGCAGGGCAAAACTCCCATCTGCTGTCCATCTGCCATCGTGCCCCTATCAAGAAAGGTTATACCAGGAGCTACAGACAGATGGGCATTGCAGAGACCTATTAAGAGAGAAAAAAGAGAGTCTGAGACAATTAGAATACTGACCTTTGATTCGGCATGGAAATCCCAGTAGCAATGAAAATGATGCATAATTTCAAGGTCTTTAAGTGTGTAAAACAGATACTGTATTTTTTGCAAATAATAAAAATAAATAAAACAATACTGTATTTGCAGTCTACATACTAGTATATTTTGTTCTAAATACAATCTACTTTTAGAAAGAAATGAATGAAGAGTATGTGTGTGTGTTGTCTATACTTGAAGTTGCTTTTGTCAATGACACATCAGTGAATTTCAACAATGTTATAAAACCAATAAAGCAGAAATCCTTTATAAGGTTCTGGTAGTGTACATTTTTCATTAAGAACCTATCCTATACAAACAGGGAACTAGGATAAGTCAGCTCATGTATTAAACAAAAGCCTTAAGACATAAAGGGAACAGTAAACTCCTGAGCTAAATAAAAGCATGTGTTATGTTTCCATAGCAAAATACAACTTTCGCAAGGTAAATACATCCCCTAGACAAAAGGTAGTTATTCATTTCATTCAGTGTATAATATACATCAAGCATGTACCAGGAGAAGGGCTAGATGCTAGGGGCAGAAAGGCAAGTGAGACACAGATGGTCTTTGTCTCCAAAGAGATTAGAGTTCACTGGGGGTGGGGGGAAGAACCCATTGCTTATTATAGTATAGTGCAGTAGTACAGCGAAGAATGGTTTCAAAACCATGTGGCTGGTTCTTAAGGCGTGAAATGATCACCTAAGTTGTTTGGAAAAAGTGAGACTTTCATATGTCTGCTATATGTTTTCACTTTCATACGCTTTAACATAGATTAGTGACTGTTAGTTTTTCTTTATAGCTTATGTAAAAAAATCGAAGGCAGTACACATTTTAAAGAAAAATAATTTTCAAAAATGTTAGAAATTCTTGGGGTAACTTCTACATCTTAAAACCATTTCTTAATAGTAAAATATCTTCCAAAATTTGAGCTGAAATAGTAATCCAATTGACAAATTACTGAAGAAATTACCAAGAAATTATTTTATAAGGAAATTAGAAAACTACAGTTACAAAATGCCTTATGCAAGAAAGTTCTAAGTATATTAGTTATAATAGCTGCTAAATGAAGGCAAGGCCAATGTCGAGCCAGAGAAAAATAGATAATGAAACAATTGAATACCGCTCAATAATGGAAATGAAGAAAACACACAGCACTTGGATGAACACACAACATATCAGCAAATCTCAAAAACATCACGTGAAAATCACCAGATGACACCATATGAACTTTGAGAACAACTAATTTATGTGGACAAAGATATGATTAACTCTATCCTTAGAAGAAGAGGGATACCAAAAGGAAGAGGAAATGAGAGTAGTTTCAAAGATGGAAAATTTTTATATTTTAAACTGAGTTACATATGTATAAAGCATATACATGTGTGAAAGACAATGGAATTTAATGTGTAGGACCAGTCCACTTTGTTGAGTGCAAATTATGTCTTTCATTTGTAAAATATAAAACACTGAGGTCATATTGTACAATAAGTATTAATCAGATATTTATTTTTTAAAACAAATCTATCTAACAATGTAAATAGTGCATCATTTTAGAAATAATAAAAGTTCAAATAACTTGTTTTTGTAATCACAATTTTGAAGGACAAACAAGAATAATAAATGTTTAGAAAATGTTCTGTGGAGAATTCTTTCATCTGCACTACAATCTGCTCCTTATCTGTGTCATATTTAAATAAGTTAATCCAATTCTGGGTCAGAAGGGTATCTCAAGCATAGGGAAACTGCTTTGCTTTATCACGTACTGATACATCCTTTGTTTTCTCAGAACAATTTAACTTCATTGTTATATAAAATGGCCTTGCTGCCCTCATTCTTCATTTCCTTAAGAATCGTAGTCAGTACCAAAAAACAGTAGAGCTATAGAATCTGTGATTAATATCAGCCCCTGATTATTCTGAGCGAAAAAAGACTACATCGCTTTCAAAATGCACATCATTAGAACACAAGCACTTATCCTTTCATGTTTATATTTTATCACTATACAAACTTAACTCCTTTGAAGTTATCATCGACCACTGGCAATACTGTCACTGAAGTTGATTTTGAATTCTTTATTCTTAACCAAAACTTATATTTATATCACTACAAAGAATAAGGATAAATATTAGAGTAATAAAACCATCACTTTCGTTTATATAGAGCATGATTGTGATGTTGTACTACACAAGCAGTTAATTTCCTATTTAAAAATCCGCTGGAGGCTGGGCATGGTAGCACATGCCTATAATCCCAGCACTTGGGAGGCTGAGGCGAGAGGACTGCTGTGAGTTTGAGGCCAGTCTGGGCTACCACAAAGTGAGTTCAAGGCCAGTCTGAACTGCATAGTGAAACCCTGTCTCAAAGGCAAAACAAAAACAAAAATAAAAACCATCCCATGGAGGCTAGTTTAGTGGTAGAGTATTTGTCCAAGGTCCTGGGTTAAATCCAAGCACCACACACACACACACACACACACACACAAGATTCATGGAAGTGTAGAGAACAGATGAAATGTGAAGTGTAAAGTGAAACAGCAGACAGCAGCTATTTTCTTAAACATTGCATGTGTGTGCAGGTGCGTGTGCATGTGCATGTGCATGTGCATGTGTAGAATGGCTGGCAATAACTGTTCTTACACAGTTCAGCAATGGAGAGAACTTCTTTTTCACAGTGACTCTGCTAATTTTGATAGACATGTTGAACACTTTACCATATAGTTATTTTTTTCTGGAGAAATTATAGTTCAATCGTGATAGTGTAAAATCCACTATAGTATATTTTTCAAATTGATAATAACAAAAAACTAATTAAAAACGTGTGTGTGGTATGTATGAGTGAACCCTGTCTTTTCAAAAGCAGGCAGATTATGGAAGAGTCAAAAATGTAACAAGCAACCCTCACAATGATGAATTTCTCATCTTATTTTTGTTTTCTTTAGTGTAGTGTGACCTAAAGGCAGACCCCAGTTGCAAGATGATGGACTATGAAATGGGCACAAGCAGATAAATTGTGGTAGAAACCTTGCACCTGTGTTAAGAGTATCACAAAGAGGACTGCTGCAGAACAGAGAGCTGGAGGGCATCTCAGCAATGGGGACTAAGCCTGCGGAAGCTATGTAGATGAATGTCACACAAACACCAGCTTAACTTAAGCAGTTCCAAGAGAAGACAGCAAAGGCTTTGGGAGCTGAACAGAGAGGTGAGCTTTTTGTACACGTCTCATTCTAACTCTTGTATTTCACATATCCAGTAGGGAAAAGCAGTATAGCCAAGACATGGAGAACCAAACTGAGATTTGAGCTAACTATCACAGATGAGACATAATACCATCTAAATTTAAGTTGGTTGACTCTCTGCTAACCTAAGTGTGATCGCTCTCCAGAAAATCATCAGAACACTATTCCAATAGTCTCTACACAAAAGAATAGTAGCAACCTACATTACTCATTGTCCAAAGAATCAGAAAAATATAGCCAGGTTTTAAAAGCAAAGATACAAACCATGACATGGTATAAAGACTTAGCTACCAGACATGAAAGCAACTGGTATAACTATGCTTCAGGAGTAAAGGCAAATGCTTTTGAATGAAAGTAGAACTGAAAATAGAGAAAATGTATAAGGAATGAACAACTTTGTTGGTCATAAATTAATTAATTAATTTGATGAATGCAAAAGCAGAGTAGAAATAATGTAGAAATGAGAAATTTTATATTCATATCAGTAGAAATTATCTGAACTAAAAAACAGAATGAGAGCAGAAAAGCTCTCAAATATTTGTAAGACAATTTCCAAATATCTTAAACATATCTTTGTAACAAAGAAGGGAGGGAGAAAATGTAGGGAAGATACTATGGAAACCATGGGGCTTCAGAAGTGAAGAATGAGAAACGGAAATGGTAAAAGTTTAGGTTTATATAAAATATTATTTTAAGGGTTAGGGGTTTAGCTCATAAGCACATGCTTGGCCAGCGTGAGATCATGAGTTCAATCCTCTGTACCTCTCCCCAAATTTTAAGCCTTTGTAATACAGGTAATTATTTAAAGCAAATCACTTTTGTATCTAGTGAGATTTCTAATGTATGCAATTATAATATTTATGCAGACTACAACACAAGGGCCACTGAGAGATAATTTGTATTATTGCAATTTTTCTATATTTTATGTGGAGAGGTTCAATATTCTAAGACTGTGAAAGATTTGGTATATATCAAGTAACTCTTTGAAAAATATATTAAAAAGCAAAAATAAATGTCAAAACAAACACTATTTGAGTTAAATGAAGTCTGAAAAGATACTCAAAATATGTGAAAGATAGATGGAAACGAGAATGGGATCAAAAAAAGGGGGGAAGTAAATATATCAATGTTGGGACTTAAATTGAACTGTAGTGTAAAGACTTGTGCAGATCAGCAGAACTGACATAGAAAGTAAGAGCCAATATGTTTTGGTTGTAATGAAATTTACATATAAAGAAAATGAGCTATAGATGTGAATGGAAAAATATGTACCATCTAGATCGTAATTCTCAAGTGGAAAGTTATTATCAGATAACTTAAATTTAAAAACAGAGACTATATCCAGATATTAAAAGAGTTATTTCAAATGACTTCAGGGGCAATTTACCAGGTCAACAATTATGAATGTTAATGTACCTTATTGGGGAGAGTCTAAAAATTAACAAATATTGAAGATATTAAGGCAGTAATAGTATCTTTCCTATTTTACTACTCCTATTTGAATAATTCATAGAAAAAAGTGGGCCACCTCCCTGAAAAATTCAACAAAGACACAGAAGATCTCAATAACATTATTGCTACCTTTATCCACTATTTGTGTAACTCTTACCTAACATTTTCAAAATAATTTTAAGTACACATGGCACATTTACCAAGACAAGAGTCCCGGCAGTCTGAAATGGGCCATTAACAAAATTTCAACATTAAAAATAATCAAAATCATATAGAGTATATTCTCTAACAAAAATGGAATTAAATTAGAAAATACTACTATTAATCATAATAATAATAATATCTAGGAAACCTTCAAAGATGTGTAAATACCAAAAACTTCAAAATAATTCACACATAAAAGATAAGGTTCCAGATAATTCAAAATTGTTTTAAATTACATGACAATAAAAATACAAGTTGTGAGATGGAGCTGTAGAAGGGCTGAGAGAAATGTGTATACCTTTAAATGCTTGTACTACAAAAGAAAATGTAAAATTAATGACCTAGTATTCTACCACAAAAATTTAAAAACCAATGGAAAAATTAATTTGCAAGAAAGAAAATAGTAAAAAGTGGAAATCAAACTTAAAAGAAAAAATGTAACAGCTAGTTATATTTGAAACGATAAAAGTTGGCAAAACCCTGGTCAGAAAATTAAAGAAAATAAAGACAAATAACCAATACAGGTATCAGGAATGAAAAGACTGGATCATACAATTCCAGTAGACTTTTGAAGAATAATACAATAATGCTATACCAAAATATTTTATAATTACATTTCTAGAACAATATACTTTCCAAAGTTAAAAGAAGGAAAATTGAAAATTGAAAAGTATGTGTACACTTGAAATTAAATGATCAATGAAATTAAATGATCAAATGTCTTTCTTAAAATAAGGCCATTTCCCGACCAAAAGTTTTCACTACTGAATTTTGACAAACTTTCATGGAGGAAATTTTTTTTACATGAATATTTTCAACAAACAAATTAGGATCACTACTGTCAGAGAAATACTACCAAGATCTAAAAAGTTTTTGAAAAGTATCACATTCTGATCTCTATTTTATATGTAAAAATTCTTAAACAAAGTTACTAAATATAATCTAACTATATATAATAGTACACTATAATTAAAGGTTTCTCCTAGTAATGCAGTCAGATTAACATAATGAAATCGATGCCATTCATGCTACCAGAATAAATTTAAATTCATATAATCATTTCAATAAACACAGACAGAAACTCATTTGGCAAAATCAAAACCCCTTCTTAATACACACACACACACACACACACACACACACACACACACACACCTCTTAACAAATTAAGAATGATAGAGAACTTTCTTAAACTAATGAAGGGTATCTACAAAAGCACAAAGTCAGTATCATACTTAAAAGGTGAAAGATCACACACCCAAGCCTCTCTCTGTGAGTCAGTGCCATTTCACAGGCTGCAGGGAGAGAATCAACGTCACCAGGAGGTTGCATGAACCCCTGCCAGAGTAGGGACAGCCACATCAAAGCCTGTCTCCATGAATCATCGACATATATGGACTGGGCAGAGAGACCAGGCTCACAAGGAGGTAACCCCACCTGCAAACCATACCATTTTCACTGTTACTTAGGTTGGGTTTTATTCTCTTTTGTTTTATTAGGTTATGTTAAATCTAATGGCAGGAGCAGCTATTTAAAAGACAGCAAGACATATTATGGTAGCCATTTTGGATTTACTATTAGCTTATTTTGAAGTCCTTTATTGCATCCATTGTTTGTTTTTAGTGTTTCTATTCTATTCAGTTTGATTTTTACTATGTCTGAAGGTATCTGCAGCTATTTGGAAGACAACAAGAGGCATTAATGGTAACTATTGCTGATTTTGTACAGTTTTGAAGTCCTGTATCACTTATACTAGTTTATCTTGATGTGTTTTATTTTCCTTGGTTTTATCCTCTTTAAAATTAAATTTTAAAAATGTAAAAAAAAAGGTGGAAGATCAAAAATTTTTTCCACAAGAATAAAATAAGAAGCTTAACTTTAAATATAATTATTCAAACTTTCTGGAGAACTTAGAATTTATATTTTAAAAAGGAAATAAATGAATCACAATTTTAAAAAGTAAAACTGCCAATATTTTCATGTTAAATAATTGTTTACAGTAAATAATACCAAATACCAAGGAACTCATAAAAACCTACAGAAAACGATGAAAAAATTTAGCAGTGTAGAGAATAGAGGGTAACTATCAAAAGTAGTCCATAGTAACTTAAGAGGCAAAATTTTCTCAAATTCTTTTTAGAGTAGTGACCAAGAAAAATAATTTGAAATAAATCTAAGAGCAGATATGCAAGACTTATAAACTAAGATGAAAGCTCTCTCCAAACTGATTCATTAATTTGAAATGATTCCAAACAAAATCCATGAGAATATTTTTGTAAGGCTGTATAACCTCAACCTAAAATTGATGTGGAAATCAAAGGATCTACATAATCAGAAGGTATACTGATCAGTAGATCTTGAAGGAAAGTTGAATTCTACAACTTCTGGATCAGTCAACATTTACGGTACAGCCACAGCTGTACCGCCACAGCAATCAAGAATGTGAGTCATCGGCAAAATCATAACTACACAAAGAAACTAAAATCTTTAGGAACACACACACACACACACACAAATATGGGATTTATTTATTTACTTATTTATTTTTGAGACAGGGTTTTGCTATGTAGCTAAGGCTGACCTGAAATTAGCAAGGATCCTCCTGTCTCAGCTTCCAAAGTGCTGGGATTAGAGGTATGTACCTCAATACAAATCAATAAAAGAAAAACAAGTCTTTTCAACAATCATGCCTCAACAATTGCAAATTCAAATTAGGAGGGGGGGAGTACAATGATCTATTCTTCATACTAAACACAAAAATTGATACAAATTGCAGTAGAGAAGTAAACAACAATACAATCTAAAATTATAAGACTTTTAAAACAAAAAAAGCCAGAAAAACATTTGAATGTTATGCTGGGAAAAGTTTTATAAGAATATGGAAGAGATTTAGGATGCCACTAAAAATGAAAAGGCCAGCAATATTAATACACATATTCTATTACTCAGTCATTCTAATCCTAGATATTTACTAAAAAGAAAAGGAAATATATATCTTACGTAGAAAGTTTTGTACACAAATGATCATGGCTCTTCTATCTAAAATACTCATTAACCAGAAATGACACAAATGTCCAGCAATGAGGTGGACAAGCCCAGTGTGGTGATACAACCAGGCACAGAATAAAAAAGAAGAAAAAGCAAAATTCTGCTCTGCACAATACATGAGTGAATCCCCAAAAACCATTAAGTGAAGAAGCCAGGCAATAAAGGCCAAATAAGTATATACTTACAATTCCATTTATACAAAATTCTAAGAGATGCAAACTAATTTTTACTGCAAGAAAACCAGGACAGCATTGCCTGGAGAGGGAACAGAAAATAGAGAAGGATTGCACAAGACCTCTGGGGAAAGTATTGAGGAAGATGGAAACGTCCTTTATCTTGACTGTGATGATGCTTTTACCAATATATAAACGTATCAAAACTGACAAATTATACATATGTATGTGCAGTTTATTATACTTCAATTATACTTTAATAAAGTTGTAAAAATACAAAATTCATGGAACAGAAATACAACCAGAAATTAAAAGGTTGCCAGGGTACATTTTGTTTAAAAAAAACTTTCATTTACTTTGCTTTAGGTCACACTGCATTTGGGTTTTTAAGGATAAAAAGAAAATCAATTTTTTTGACATGATGCCCCAGTATGTAGTCACAGTAGAGCAAAGGTCTTGTTATTTCTAAATGCAGGGCCGTGCAGTGTTCCTGTGTATACTTTCACTCAACCAGATCCCAGGGGAACATCTACAATCAAAATACTTAATATCATAATTTATGAATATTACACTTAGGAATAATCTATACAAAACTCCAGCACAGAGGTCAGAGTATTAACAAAAGTGATAAATTTTACCAAAGGGGCCACTTCCCTACAAATAGATTGTTATATACACATCAGTGCACAGTTACAGACCTTACATAAAATTTAATTATTCATATTATAACCTAAAAGATCTATATTCTTTAAGTAAAAATATGCATAAATATGCACACAGGCATTCTAGCTTAAAGAAACTTTGCATCCTGGTAGCACATTTATCCTTGAAGAGTTTCCACATCTACTAAACAAGGGTACTTATGACGAAGCATGATGTTATTTTGCAAGTCAAGAAAACTGTTGCAAGGCATTGCTTTGGTTCTATTTAGCTCTGCCATGATGAACAAAACACTAGATTTCCATTTACTTGGGCTTGATTATCTTTTGACTTTGAAATTTGCCTTATTTTTATCTTTATACTAATAAGGAAACCAGATCAAAGGTATTGAGAGATCTGTTTAAGGGAATTGTGGACACAGTCACATGAGTAGTGAAAGGTCAGGCTGGGATCCCAATACGAATCTGTGCATATCCAGCCCAAGACTCTCTCCCCGAGACAATGCTCAGTAATCTGGCCTCATGTGGGTTTATGACAGGACACATGGTTATCATCTGTAAGACTCATGAATTTCTGCTAGCACAAGGGAAGATTTTTTTCTATTAAATGACCTAAGATATACAGGCATATGATTTCACAATATGTGGTCTTTTATCTTTTATTTTTGCATCTAAAATTCCCTGTGCACAAAGGAGGAGAAAAAATAACTCTAAATTAGTCTTATTTTATAACTTATTTAATCTCAGTATCTTTTATGGATACTTAATAAATATGTGCTCAATCACCCAGTGACTTACATTTCTTCTCTTTGGAATAATATTGTTTGAAGAGGGTCAGTTTATCAAGCATCAACAGCTGGAGAGTCCTCACAAAGGTCCAAAGAAAAGCTGAGGTTTCATTTTCTATTCTACTATGGCGTTCTGGGTGTTTGGGTTTGGAAACTTGTACAGCAACGTGGGAAGAACAAGGATTGCAGGACTGGAGCCACCTGAGTTGCATATCGGCTTTAACAACTTCGGGCTTGGAATAGGATTTCAATGTCTTTGCCTCTGAAACAAAATAATTTCTACCCTTGAAATTTAGAACACATAAATAACTGCCTTTCCTGTAATATTTTGCTGTGAAAATTGTTACACATACAGAAAACCCGTTCCCCTCTACCTAAAGTCTGTAGTTAACATTTTGTTATATAGATTTGCCTTTTAGCAGATACATGTGTCTTTTATCTCTCTGTCCTTTCATTAATCTATTTTTATCCTTTGATGCATTTCAAGTTAGCTGTCAATGCCAGACTGCACGACTAAACTTCAAATCCTTTATTGTTTCCTATGTGTGATTTACTTCCAGTGCAATACACAAATTTAAACGTGCCATCTGATATGCTCTGATGAATGTGCACACTCATATAACACTCGCCTCTATTAGGATGCAGAACATTACCAACACTCTGAAAATCTCCCTCATTCTGCTCTCTGCTCCATTTCTGCCTCTTTCATCCTGCTGTGATATATTTTTATCCGGTCAGTTTTGACCATTCAAGAGTATCATAGAAATGGAACCATTTTCAGTTGGTACTTTTCTGTGAAGTTTTTTGAGGCATTCTTCTGTGTTGTTGCATGAATCAGAAATTTGTTCTTTTTCATGGTCGACACATATTCCCTTTAGGATCTCACAGTCTGTCTACTTCTATTTTGATAGGCAACTGTGCTATTTCCACTTTTGGTTGTTCTAAATGAAGCAGCTAGAAACATTTTTATATTGTATATTTATTTATGTGGGCCACTGGCTTTTATTTCTCTTGGAAAAAACTTAGCTAGAAGTAAAATTTTAGGTCTCAAGATAGGTTCATATTAGTTTTGTAAGAAATTTCTAGACTTTTGCCCAAAGTGGCACAATTATACACTCATCACAAATTTAAGCATTTTTTTTGCTCTATCTTCTCTCCAACAATTGTTCTAAGTATTTTTAAATTTAGCTGTCATAGTGGAGGTCTCTCTCTGTGGCTTAATTTACATTTCTCTAATGACGGATGATGTTGAAAATTTTTTATGTGTTTATAATTCATCTATCTTCCTTTGTAAAGTCAATAAGATGGTCTTTTTAAAAAGCCACGGAAATATTTCAGAATACCAACCTTTTGTCAATTTCTTAACAATTACTTTAGTTCAAGTTCCCACATTTGACCAAGTGCATCATTTTTTATTTTTTTTCCCTGTGGTCTATGAAACTCTTGACTGTTCCCCAGAGGTATTCTATTTTGTTCGGAAACATTTATAATTCTACTTTTACTTTTAAATAAGTCCTGTGGCTCATGTCAAATTAAATTTGTGAATGGTTTGAGGTAGCGATTGATTCTGCAGTTAATCCAGTGCCTTTTCCTTAAAATACTTTTCCTCCCTGCATTGTCAACTGTGGAAGTGAACTTCTAT
The DNA here is from genome assembly GCF_034190915.1 of Cavia porcellus. NCBI lineage: Eukaryota > Metazoa > Chordata > Mammalia > Rodentia > Caviidae > Cavia > Cavia porcellus. Next base: position 25,544,166 of record NW_026947496.1, on the reverse strand, counting down.
TTCTGGACTCTTAACTCTGCTTCGTTAATTGGTTTTTCTAGTGCGTACAATTATCATAAAGTTTTTGATCACTGTAGCTGTGCCATAAGTCATGAAGGCAGATAATGTGAATCTTTCAACTTTATTCTTTTTGTTTTTCAAGGCTGCTTTGGTATTCCGGCTCTAGCACATTTTCTTACAAATTTTACAAGCAAAAAACAAAATACAAAATTAAATTAGTTTTAGAACCAACAAATAAGTCTGGTGGAGCTTCAAATAGAAGTACATAAAATCTATACATTATTCTAGAAATAAATGACTTTGCAACATTACTGAAATTATTAATCAGTAAAGATAACATCTCTTTGTATAGACGTATGTACTGTCTAATCACTCTAAAGTTTTTCTATACATTTTGCTGAACTTATTCCCAGGTATCTTTTGTTTCATTATGCTATTGTAAGTGGAATCTTAAAAATCATTTTTCCTATTTTTTATACTAGTTTGTAAAATACATTTTAGTTTGTATATTGACAGTACATACTGTGACTTGCTAAAGTCATCAATGCACCTTATTGTCATTCTGTATATTGTTCAGGAGCCTGTAGGCTCCCAACCATGTCATCTACAAACAGAATTTTACTGCTTCATTCCCAATCCATGATTCCTTTTTTATTTTCCTCTCTTATTGCTTTAGATACAATCTCCAACAAAATAATAACTAAAAGATGTGAGAGTAGATATCAACTTTAGGCTAAAGACATTCTTTATGCCCCTATTAAGCATTAGGTAGATTTTTCATAGATTTACTTTATCAGAATAAAGCTCCCCACCATTTTGATATCTCTTCTAGTGTTTTTCAATGGTTTTATACATTATTTAAATTACCATATGTTTTTTCTTCTCGACAATGTGGTTTTTGTGAATTACTTAGACTAATTTTGAAATGCTTACTTTGCCTTCCAAGGATAGACTCAAATTGATTATGATGTATTATCACATTGAGGCATTTCTGCATTGCTTCATAACATTTTGTCAAAGTATATAATTTTCAATATCTTTTTAAAAATCTGATTATGGCTACAGAAATTATAGGTTCTCCCCTCATTTATTTTTGAGACATTATGCATAATATTGGTACTAGTTCTGCCTTAATTTTTGACACAATTCACCAATGAAACAAGAAAAGCCACAGCTACTTTTTTTTTGAGGAGGGAAGATTGAAATAATTTATTTGAAATGAAAGCAGAAAAAAGCAACAAAATTAATTAACCTATCATATTAAATACTACCATTCATCAATAAACACTATCAGCAGAGTAGAACATGCTCCATGGAATGAAAAAAAATACTCTTGCAAATCAGATCTCAAAAGTAATTAATATACAGAATATATATTTTTAAAAATCTACAACTCCAAAACAAAAATAGATTTTTAAAACAGGCAAAGCAGAATAGACATTTCTACCAAGAAGAAACACATTTGGCCAATAAACACACAAAAAAAGATGCTGAACATTACCAGCCAACACAGAAATGCAAATCAAAACCACAAGGAAATATCACTTTACGCCAATCACACTGGCCACCAAGACAAAAGAAATAGCCAGAAGATAACAAATATTGGTGAAGAGAAGAAGAAATGGAAACCCTGATACTCTGCTGATGGGAATGCACAACAGCGGCACTGATGGCAGTTGGCAGATTTCTGAAAAACATCAAACATAGAATTACCAAATGACCCACCGTACGATCTCATGCTTGGATACATCTCCAAAAGAGATAAAGGCAGAGACCAGGACAAGTATTTATAAACACATGTTCACAGCAGCATTGTTCACAATAGACAAAAGGTGGAAGCAGCCCAAGTGTTAACAGAAGGATGAGTGGATAAATAAAATGGTCTATCATCTATTCTATCTATCTATCTATCTATCTATCTATCTATCTATCTATCTATCCATTTATTTGTTACATTTATAAGTTACCATCTATGTTTACTAGCTATATATATATGCATATATATATACACTTAATAATCATTCTGTTCCATTACTGTATAAATATATTACTTGTATTATGTCTACTATTTATGATAACAACTCAAATGACATAAAGCTCCAATTATGCAAATTTAGGATTGGCAGAAATTAAGCAACTCACTCAAGCAGCCCATATGTCAACTATAAACATACAGCTATGTTGCACTCTAAAGTTTTCACTATACTGAAGAAAATGATGGTAATTTAAGGGATGCACAGAAAAGTACCACTTACAAAGTCATAGTATATGACACTCACAACATGAACAAATGTCTCTACAGGTCAAAAGTCACCTTTTTAGAACAAACAAAGGTATTTCTCCAAGATTAGACTCAATGTCCAATTTCAGATATTCCATAAAAAGGTCACAAAAGACATATATTGCAATGAAGTTAATACATTCAACGTCAACCATAGATGAAGACACTTCAACTCACTTTTGTTTTAACATTTTATTTAGGCAACTATATTGACCCAGAGACTAAGAGCTTGTTAAATAAGGTATTGGCTATTTTTATTCCCTCACTAGTAATTCTCTGAAGTATATAGGCACAAGAAGTTTGTAACAAGTTAGATAGTGGAGTGCCAAATAAGGACAAGAACTCCATAGAAAAAAATCTCACTTGTGCAAGGATGAATTGCCAAAATAAATAAATAATAATAATAACATTTTATTTGCTTTGCTGCTGAAAACAAATACTGCAGACCTTTATTTCTTCATGGTTCCCTGGTAACCCAAGAGAGGCATATCACATTTGTTTCTCTAGATGAGATATTTCATTGTGTAATGGGTTTAGATCATGAGTCAAAAATAAAATAAACACCAAGGGTGTCAGGCACACAGGCACACTGTGCATTGATTTAGCTGCATGAGAACACAGTATGAGAGAAAATACAGGCACATGATCTCAACACATTTTCTAATATTATGTGCTTCATTTGAATCTACCAAATAAGCCAAAAGGAGCAAGTTAGCCAACCAATCTTCTTCTAGGAAACACCAATGAACGTTTCTTACTCATCTTATATTCAAGAATGCTTCACATTTCTCAGTATACAGGGCTAGGGAAAAATTAGGTTCTTGGAGTTCAGTTTTGACAGTGTATCCAGCTGCTGATAGTTTTTCATTTTTTCCGTAAACCTAAATGGTATCAGTATATGTAAAGTTAACTAACACTTCCAGCTAAGAAAATACTTCATAGAAGAAAAATGCTCTCCTTGGAGTTTACAAATGTTATTTGGTCTAATTTTGCAGGAAGAGTTTGTCTCGTCAGATTATAAGATTTTTCCTGGAGAGCAACTGCAAGAGAATGTCTCCCATACTGTCAGGAAAAAGAGTTACATTTTCGTTCTTTGGAAGAAACATAACGTGGGATGGGCAACATGTCAAGTGGGTGGGGAGCCTTAGGCCACGTGAACCTCCAGAGAGATCACTAAGAAAAATGCTTTGTGAATATGATGGTATATTAGCACATTTAGTTTTAAGAAATGAGTCAAAGAAATCAGATGAGGGGTGGGTTTTAAGGGTCAGGGCTCATATGACTGTTTCCTACCTATGCAGCACTTAACTCTGAGTATCTGAGAGTCCAAGAGTTGAGTAAATTCAAGAGTGATTTATAAAAAACTGAGTTTTAAACACCAGAGAGGCTAAATGCAAATATTGAGCCCAGAAAGTCAGAGACAGTATAAGCACTTGGAATAACATGTCAATTAATGGTTTAGAAAGAAAAAGCAGAAACGGAAACAGAAAGAAAAAAATGTCTTTATGTACCTGAAGTTTTCATTCATCCCACCAGTGCTGTCACTGTAACCAGTGTCACAAGGGCTTAAATAGCTAAAGGCAACACATGGGTCAATATTTAATTCATAATTCTCATGAACTCTGTATTAGACCAAATATACTACCACATAATACTCTACTCCTTTATGAATTTATTCAGTGCATTTTGCTTGCACAGTTCAACAAAGTGATTTTTAATGTTCTCTATTTTAGGTAACTCTGATATTTTAAAAATCAATATTTTAAAAACCACTGAGTGTAAGCTCATAATGTCACATGAATTTTCACAAGGTTTCACTGGAGGACAGCAGTGCTTCGAACATGCACAGAGTTTAATGTGAATTCATTTCTAAAATACTTTCAGGGATCCATTCATCGTGCACATGGATATTCACTTAGTGCAGTGATTAAGGGAAGGTCTGGAGTCAGCCTGCTTGGACTCAAATCCCAGCTTCATCAGTTATTAGCTTCATGACCTTGGGCAAATTATGCAACTTTTTGGAATCAGTTTCCTGCACCGAATAATGAGGAAGAGAAAAATACTTAGCTCACATGACTGTGAGAATCAAATGAATTCTACATAAGGCATTTTAAAAAGTGCTCAGCCAGAGGTGGTATCTAAGAGTTACTTATTGTTGCTGTTATACTATGTAACTATAAATAATACTGATTTTTTCCTGTTTTCAAAAGTGTTCTACTTCAAGGAATTACATAAATGCAAGTTGCCCCTTTTCTCTTAACATCTGCCAAACTACCTCCTTAAAGAAATTGAAATAGCTTGGCCTATGGTCAAATGTAATGACTTTGACTGTATCTACAAATCTACAAAGACTTGTAACCTAGTTACTCCTTCAATTGCCTGGCTATGCCTGAAAGTAATTAACTGAGCAGTTTTGAAGTGCTTATGTGTATACCTCAAAGATGCCCATTCCTGATCCCCTTATGGACTCAAAAGAGGTGGGAGAAACTGTAGTAACTCAAGTTTTAGTAGCTCTCATCATCACCTCCTTCATCAAATCCTATGGATAACTTTGTGTGTGAGAATCCTGAACTCTCCAAAGGACTTTCCTACAAAGACATGAGGACCCTCAATGTGGTTAAAGCAAAATGGCGGTCAACGAGGAAGACAGCTACTTCTCTGGGTATGACAGGCCATCAGGAGTCTGTCATGGTGTGCAAGTTTTCAAGTGCTTTAGATTTCTCACGAATTTCCATTCAACAGCTCAGGTTTTGTACACAGACTTACCATTTCTCAAAATCTACATTCTCTTAAGTCCATTAAAAATCACTTAAAAATTTATGTGTTGTTTCAGTTTATATAAATTCTTGCACAAACTCCAGAGAGTTGTAGATAAGTAAATTGGAATAAATTCTGCAGAATGAATATTAGTAAACTCTATTTATAGGATGGGACTTTAACAGCCACCTCCTCTGAGTTCTGTTTCACACTGGTAACACTGACATAAGTTTCAGCCAAAGGGGAGAGAGGCACTATGTCTGTACTGCTGAAGTTTTATCAAGGGACTCTTACTTAGAATGGGAATGGGATGGGTGGGCTACCAGCAAGGTGAGTTTGCTATTTTTAGGTATGTAAGCAATTATCTAGTAAGTATATAAAAAACTTAAACTGAGAAAATAAGTTTTGGAAAAGAAACCACATGGAACATTAGAAGTATTTCTCATACTTTGCTATTAATCATTGCTGTAAACTGAAGGACAGCAATAGAGTTGAATTCCAGAACTTTTAAAGTGTAACATGCCTAGTATAAGTAACTTTGTTTGAAGTTAACTTCCTGAATTATTCTTAAATAACTGCTAGGTTATCAATATTGATATTGCTTTTATAGAAGGGCATTTGTCAGCTGGAAAGGATAAATTTGGAGCCATCTCCAAATCTATACTCCTCTATTGTCTAATACAGCAGCCATGAACCATATGTGGCAACAGAATTCTGACCTTGTAAAATATCCACGAGAATTCAAGATTTTGTACAAAATAAAGAATGCAAAACTGTTCCGTAATTTTATACTGACTGCATATTGAAATGAAAATATTTTGGACGTATTTGTTTAAATGAAACATTATTAATTTTTTTCAGTTTTTATGTGGCTCCTAGACATTTTAAATTTCTTGATACACTCTTATTTGAGTCCTACATTACAGTTCTGTTGGACAGCATTGGGTTAGCCATATAAGAGAAGAGAATAGTACTGTAACTCAAACATTGTAATCCCTTTTCCAGTCCACTTTACAATCTGGAAAGTTATATTTATAATCCCATAGAAACATTATTGGAATTTCACGTAAATTAATTTTAATCTGCCACCTGTAATGCAACGAACAGAGACAGTAAAGACATTAAGACATGTTTAAAGTTATGGCAGCCAAGGGGTCCTAAGTACGATCCAAGTGAGGATGTACAGACAAAGGCCTTCATGCATGCCTCTCCTAGAAGTTATTATCTTGTGCAGAAGGGAATGGTTCAAGATGAGTGACAGTGAGGATGGCAGGAATTACATGAACAAGGCTGAACTAGCCAGGTGGAGAGGTGAACCAGAAAAGGATTACAATATTTGGATTACAATATAAAATATGTGGATTACAATATTTGGCACCCAACATGGGACTCAAACCCATGACCCTGAGATTAAGAGTCTCATGCTCTACCAACTCAGCTATCTAGGTGGAGAGCGTACACCTCTACAATATGCAGGAAAAAGATATACAAAAGGCCCATTCTGCATAACTCGATTGGGATAGCATATAAATAAATTTAGGAGGCTGTTGCTTTAATTTTTGATATGTAAACCTTTGTGCACTGGGAAGTCATATCTTCTTATTTTGAAGTTCATACCCAGTCAATATTCCTAGAGCTGTTTGGCTCTGCCATCCCACTATGTTCAATCATTTCACAGGAAACATGATGCAAGGAAGAAGTTGTCGGGTAGTCCTAAGGATTATATATCAGTACCTCAGCTCGCCTTATTTGCACTGCTTAGAGTCAAAGATAAAAAACAAAAAAGCATAGTCAGCTCTATTACATATCAGTACATAAAAATAAGACTTGCTTTAACTAATGCTAAAGCAATTGTTCTGCATTCAAGGAGCGGTCCTCAGGTTGTCTTCTACAAACAGAAAGGAAAGAACTCTTTGGGAGTCTGCTTTCCCTAATTGCAACAAACAGCTGAGATAATCAAGTTACAAACAGAAAACACTTATTTTGGCTTCTGGGTTTGAATGTTTCTGCCTAAGACTGGTTGTCCCATTGCTCAAGGTCTGGCTGGAAAATGAAAGAAAGAAATGTCCATCCCATGTCTCAAAGATCTCCCACTAAGCCTCACTTCTTACAGGTTTTCCCTCCTCCAAACAAAACTGCGGAGCAAGTCTTTACCACAGGGACCTTGCAGTGTTCTTAAGATCTAAACTATTGGAGTCTCAGAGTCAACAGGGCTCAGAATGGTTGCTACAAGTTGCCATTTTGGGAATCCCATTTCCCAAAGTGATGCAGACACTTCCATATGGAAAACCTGTGAACTGCTAACCGTGTTTCTAACAGGAAAGTCTTTTATAAGTATCAATAATCATTTCCTAAATTATATCTATAGTTTCAAGATGATATTAGATGAATTGCATACAGTGGGGATATGGGAACAAAATTCTCCATGGATGGAGGCCTGGCCTGGGTGGCACAGTTGGTAGGCGACGCTAAAGTAAAGTAAAGTAAAGTAAATAAAGTAAATCTCTTCACCATCACAGTTCAGAACCATTTACTACTTGTTTTAGCTAACTGGTTGGTTCACTATAGTATGTGACCCAAATTCAGCCAACTACCACCTATCGCCTGCTTATATTTTTTTTTTTAAACAAAGTTTTATTGGAATATAACCAGAGCCATCCATTTACATAGCTCATGGCTGCTTTTGCATTGAACAGATTTCAGGCTTCTGTCACAGAGATCAGCTGATCTGAAAAGCATAAAATACTTATATTTGGACCTTTACAGAAAGTTTTTAGGACTCTTGGTCTAAAGTTAGAGTGGTGAGAGTATGTCTATGTTTCATTTAAAATTAGCCACTGGCTTCCTAATTTCTTTATAATAAAATTAAATGAAAACCAGATTTTTTCCATCTTCCTGGCCTCACAGCAATTAGCTTCTGGTTTTCTCTACTCTGCTCACTATGTTCTCCTTACTATTTCTTGAGTATGCCTAAAAAGCTCTTCTTTGAAGTCTCTGCCCTGCTTTCCTCCTAGGTAGAAACCACTTGAACCCTAAAAACCTTCCAGGTCCCTTTCTACACTTCCTTCAGGTTCGTACAGACCCTGACACTAGGACATAGTGTCAGTGATCACTGCGTAAAAACCACTGGCTCCTCCCCTTTCCTGTTTTGTATTTCTTCACAACATGCATCATTAACTGACGTGCTACATATTTTATTTCTGTTTTTCTCCAACTAGAAAGAAACTTCATGAGGACAGTCAATTTTGTCTGTTTTGCTTGCTGCTGTGTCCTTAGCACCTAAGATTAAATCTGCCCTCCAAAATACACAAGACTTACAAGAGAGGAGAGAGCACAATGCCTACTGCCTTTTCTAAATGCATATGACACATAGAAATGTGGGCATGGAGTATTTCCTGAACTACACAGACAGAAACACAATGAAACTGAAAATAAACAGAACAATGAAGGTAAATGTGTGCTCACCACCCTTCCTTCCTTCCTTCTTTACAAACTGTTCATCCTTCCTTCCTATCTTTAGCATCTGCCCATTTATCCAACCATCTAGCTACCTCATAACGGGCACATTTATGATACTGGGAGAGCAAAATGGTGTAAGAAAAGAAGTAAGCTCAGGTCATAATGTTTAAATACTTTTTGGAAATGTGTTACTTTAAAAAATGGCCAAACCAATTGTCCAAATTGGGATAGTAGAAGATGATAATTCAGAATGTATGATGGCATGGACCACTGGTTTTCAAGCTTTGTACAGATCTTTTCCTTAATAGTATCTTGTAGTAGTCTAATGTATAAATATCAGTCTTCATTAATGTTTCTTTTTCTAAAAATCCTCGAGAGACTTCATCTGCCTTTTCTATTACCTCTTTCTTGACACCAAAACCATCTTGGCACGTAAGACTCTTTAAAACAAAATCTGTAAAGGAACAAGCTTTAGAAGTGGCACCTCCATTTTCGTACTTGGAAAAATTATCAAAACATAGAAGAAATTAGGAAGACAAGAACTGGGGATCTGGCTCAGTAAAATTAAAAGACTCCTCACAGATTTTACAGGTGATCTGATAGACTCACAGATTAACAAGGAGGCATCCATTCTTGGCTGTACTCTTGGCCTGCCCCAATCATTTGTCTTTTTTATTTATTATTATTAAGTGGTAGCCAAGGTAAATGAAAACGTAGACATCAGCAGCAGTAACCTGATAAAGATCAAGATGCTAGTGATGCTGACAAAGCAGATACACAGCCAGGCATGAAACGGAGCTCTTTGCACAGATCTGACTAGAAGGAGCAACCAAAACAATTTGACTCCCTTCTTCATATCCCATTGCTAACATCTGGACGCACACTTCTAAGAGAACAGAAAGTTCCACTTTCCTGTTGAATAGTTATTTGCTCATCATCATTTGAGCCAGCCTGAAACCTAACTAAGAAATCACTGTCATTAATTTACATCATTGGGGGGGGCTACAACTATGCAAATATACTGACACCATCCTACAAATCCTGAGTATGAAGCTTCTTGTAGTAAAGGCTCATGTGTATGCAAAATTTTGGGGTCATATGTTATATTAATGGCACTAATCTAAGAAATCCTATATTTTTACACCCATATAAAATATAGTTTTCCATTTGTACTATATCTGACCAAATGATTCTATTTTTCAAAAGTTAAACTGAATCAAATTTGCTTCCACACCTCTTATAATGTGCACTACATGACTCTTACCAGATGATTCTGTAAGACGCAATTCCATGATATCCAAGATTATGTCTTCAGCTTGGCTCTGACCATTAGTAAACTATTTAAAGACTAATAACTTAGAAGCTTAAGGTAATTTTCTTTAGAGAATAAGCTATTTTTGCCTCTAGAATATTAAAATTAATAATGACAAAATGCCAGCAAATGTAGCAAAACATGCATCTACCAGTGTGCAACAAACAATAAAGTACTTGTCTTTTTCCATTCAAAAAACTTTATTCTAAAGAGCAAATAACATGCACTCACATTTTCAGGATTAGTTCACTCAAGAAATAAAACTTTACATTGGCGTGAAACTGTCCAACAGATTGCCTGACTCTGAATAGTACAATATTTCTTCTTGAGTTTTTTGAGCCAAAATATACTGACAGCCACATTTCAAAACTGAAGACAAATTTTAGGATAGAAATTTACTTCTAGTAAGCGAAGCCAGCTATTGTTCCTTGAAATCATCAAATTCTCTGAATGTCTGTAGAGTGTTTTCACAACAGAAGCAACACTACGATGAGATTACTAAATTCAGACTTGTGTTAATACCAAGTTAAGAATCCAAAGTCTGCAAGATCATTCTATTATTCCACATCATAATAGCTTTTAAACAAAACATGGAAATTAGCAGTAAGAAAAAAGTTTAAATGTCCCTATACCTTCAAATTCTGACTTCAAAAAATCTGTATTTATATTTCCTACTGACTATGAACAAGTGTATAATTTTTTAAATTTTTATTAGTACATGCATGCAGTACATGACATTTACATTTCTTGTGTGCAGTTGATACATGCACATTATACATCTTGATCCCTTTTCTCATCCCCTTATTTTTCCTTCTCCTTCCCTCTATCTCTTGAGCCTCTTCCCATTTGAGAAAGATCTATCTCTCTACTTCCTGTAATCTACATTTTATTTTGCTTTTTGTTTATATGTGAGGTTTCACAAGTATCTTTAATATATTAATTAAATAACAAAATGAACCCTACCTTGCATCTAACCAATTGTGTTTACAAATGGTCTGATTTTAAATGTTTTAATTTTAACTTTCTTATTTTATGATGGTACAAAAGCATTGCATGGCCAGTAAAAACCATACTTCAAACTTTAGATCTTGATTCTTTCCACCCTAGAAATACTTTGTGTGATACTCTTGAGATGGTGGGGAGTGACAGCAAGTCACTGCTCTAGGTCAGCCAGTAGTCTTGAGGGTAAATCACAGTTACTCAGTGTATTCCATTTTTAAGCTGTGATGTTAGGGAAGTTAAATGTTTTAAGTGTATTTTCACCCTACTGTATTTCCAACTTACAGTGGGCTTATTAGATCTAATTCCAATGGGTTTATGAGGTAGAATTCCACAGTAAATTGAGGAGCATATGTATAATATGCTTCAGATCCTATTTGAGGAAATAATTATAATATTGAATAGATGAGATTGGTAAAAAATATTTGACATGAGTTGGACTTGGAATACTCTCATACTATCAAAGAGTAACACTAAAGAAATTGCATAAGAGGGAAAATAAGAAGAAAAAAGAAAAAATATATGAAGTATACAATGATTTATACATAAATATTAATGAATGATGAGAGCACACTGATAATTAAAAATATAAGAAAAAATGAAATACTACTTTCACACATAAGTGACTCAGCTTTTTATTAAAACATTTATTGCTAGACACATATAGTCTTACGACATGATAGACAGTAGATGGTACCTTTAAAGGAATGTTGGCATATTTCATTCAATAGTTTGACTTCGCCTATTTCTCAGTGTAATGCTCAGATATGGTTTGTATCCCAAGGACTCATGTGCATGAAATATGGTCGTATGGTAGTATGACATTGACATGCCAGAACATTTAGAAGGTGGGGCCTGCTTGAAGGCAATTAGACCATGAGTGAATTAATGCTGACTTCAAGACTGGGTTGGAAGCTGGGTGTGGCAATACACACCTGCAACTCCAACACTTGGGAGGCTGAGGCAGGAGTATCATTGTGTGTTCGAGGCCAACCTGGGCTGCAAAGCAAGTTCAAGGCCACCCTGAACTGCATAGTAAGACCCTGTCTCAAAAAGCCAAATATTAATTTTTTTTTAAAAAGGGCACTTATGTATTTGGTCTCTTCTCCACGTGGCTGTTTCCCTTTCCAGTTCTCTACCATGTTGTGACACACATAAGATGGCCCTTACCATGACACCAGTGCCATGCTGTTTGAATCTACTTCACTGATCAGAAAAATAGACCAAATAAACCTCTTTACTTATAAGGCACCTAGCCTCAGGTAATTTGCTATAGCAACAAAAAAGGACTAATATACTCATTAAATAAAAAAATCTAAAATATAGGAATAGCTATTATATAAAAGAATAAAACATAAATTAACAATAACTATTTTAAAACCCTTATCTAAACAAGCCATGCTTCACATGTGGCATATTTTATTACACAATACATCCGATTTGTCTTTGTTTTCAACTGGACCATAAGTTCCTTCAGAGCAGCACAGGGTGCCCTTGATCTCTCTGTATATTGTTCATCACTCTTCATTGATAAAGAACATCAAATCAGAAGGCCAAAGAGCAACTGAGATGGTTCTCCTAAGAGATAAGGTTATAAACCCAGAGGGAATCTCTAGGTGTCACTTCAAATACTCACCAGCAATTCTGGCTTTATAACACAGCTCTTTATAGATGGACTCCTGTTCAAGCACCAAGGTATCAGTGTTGACATCACAGGTGTAATATACTGCAACACACACGCCAGTAGAAAGGGACCCAAGCATGAGCTCTTCCAAATTAAAATTTTGATTGCTAAAACCATTAATGAAAGAATTAAAAGAGTCTCCCAGAACATGAGGTCAAAGATAAAAGCATTAAAAACATGAAAAAAAGATAACAAATGTAGAGAATCAACTGAGGGAATCCAAATTTGACTGGTGTGTCTGTCAAGAAATAGGGTCTATGGGAATTGAGCAAAAAAATAAAACAAAATTTCCCTGAAACCAAAGAGAGAGACATTTACACATTACTCCAAATCCCAAACAATTTTATGAAATTTGAGAACCCCGGATTAAAAGAGATTCCAAAGTTTAGTGAGAGAAAACAACATTGAAGCTACACAGATAATTTGACTTTTTTCTAAAAGCTTTCTATTTCTTTACCCAGCAAGGGAAAAAAAAAGATCAAAAACTTCAGGGTTAATAAATGGTACAAGATTGGAGGTCAATTTTGAAGCAAACTGAATGTTGTATGGTTTCAATCAATGATAAAATTAAATGAGTATTCGCTGGAGTCTCTTTTGACCTCTTTCATAGACACAGAGGTCAGGAAATTAGAAAAGAATGTAATCAGAGCATCTTAATTGGCCCTGCAGTGAACAGTATTTGCTTAGATATAACATAAACACTGGTTACTAGATTTCAATTTTAGCATCCACCTGAATGTATAACATGGGGAAATTTCATAATGCAACACAGTTGAGGTAACAACTTTAGCAATAAGAAAAGTGCCTGTACAGTGACACATGTTGAAAAGCAAAAAGATACAGAGAACTAGAGAAAAGCAGAAGATGCCTAAATCTTCATCTCCCAAAATAGATTTTTAAAATACAATATGCAAAGTTATAGAGGGCAATGAATAGAATTTTTTTAAAGCAACACAATCATAAAAAAATTGCACTCAGAAAAATTATAGAACATGGAGATATTTGTGTGGACAATTATGTTTGATTCTCTTTCTGTTTTATACTTGATTCAGTGTCAGTGTAGTAGTAACTGACTACTAAAAATCAGGGAAAACGTCACATGCAGTGTACTAGTCAAGTTTATAGAAGGCATTTCTAGATACACACAAGGACTGCCACTTGGGAACATGTAGTACAAGACACAGAAAACTTGCCATTCAATTTACAGCCCAGATAAGATAATATCTGTGTCAATAATGTATCCCACAAGTAACTTCTGATGCTCATGAAAAGTCTTTTGGCATGAAATCTTCTGTAGAGTGTCTCTGCACTCAACATGTACTTTCACGTTTCCAATTAAGAGAAAACTAGCTGATGCAGGCTTTGCCAGAGGGGCCTCCTCAAAATGCCAGCTCTGGTGAAAAAGACCAGCTCTATAACACTCCCCCAGTCAATTGAAAGAGCCAGTAATACCGCTCCTTTCCAAACTCCTCTCATCTTCAGTATAAAATGTTCCTTCTCCATTTTCATGTTCTCAGTCCAAACATTCAGGTCATATATGTAAATCATCCTTGTGCAAAGCAGTCACTTTCCATGAAAAGTGAAAAGGTGAGCACCATTGATCTGATTGATCATTGATCAGGTAGGCATAAAAGTTAAACAGTGACACTATCACTATGAGCTTGGATGAAAATGCCTGTTCTCTGACATCCTGGGCATCCTCTTTGTGAGGAATGACAAAGTCATCTCATGGTATTTTAATATTAGTGTAGAAAATCACAAATTCAGACACAACAGATACATATCCCAGAGGACCTGGTTATAGTGGATTTCTAATTCTTAGCTGGTTTCAATCAACCTATGTAAAAAGGGGACAAAGAACTTCAGTTCCAAATGTAAACACAGAGTATGTACTTCAGCAGAGTTGGAGAATCATGCAGAGTAAATGTATTCTTTTTTCCCCCCTAAACTTCCTAAACATTTCATCAACTTGTATTAGCAGAAGGGGAAAACACATTTACATCAAATTTAAAACAGAGGGGAAAAAGTACAATTTTAGTAAAGACTGCACAAATAACAAAAATAACTATTGAAGCTGTAGAATTTACTGAATGTTTGCGCTTCTAAAGATCTGAGAGTTACAAAAACTTCTTTTAAGGGAAAACAACAGAACCCAAATAAACAACGGGTTTTTCCTCTGGGGAAAAGTTTATCATAAATAGAACCCTAGGGAAGGGAAGAACAAGAGGTCTGAGCTAAGTGCCTGTACAATGATCTGATGCTGTCACACAAATGATGGCATGAGGTCACCTTCAGAGAAGTCTCTCTGCTGTCCCTTTCTCTCTAGAGGAGCCAAGAGGGCCCTAGAGCAAGAGGGCCTCCTGGCCTGATGAGCCATGGTTTCCAAGGAGAAAGCAAAGGCTGAGAACCGTCCCCCAGAGTAGAAGGCCTCGGTGACACTTCCTCCCAGCAAGTGGACAGAAAGTCTCAGTCTGATGGAGAGGCCAGCAAAGTCAGGGCTAAAAGTGGACTGCATTTCTGAGGGTCTAACATTCAAAGAACAGAAACCATACGCAGATTATTTTATTACTCAACTGAAGTCTTCAGTGGCTTTAAATCAAGCAGCAATACTGTCAGTAACATCTCTAGGTCCTATTTTCTCCTTGTTTTTCAGCCATCTCCTTCTTTGCCTTTTTATATTTTGCAAGGTTTGTGATTTAGCAGTGGAAATTCCCTAAATATAAATTAAGCATGACATCCACCCAAGAAATTTTGCTGGCATTCAACCAGTAGTTTGGTATTAAAATCCCTCATACGATTCTTGGAAAAGTAAATTCATGTGTATGTGAGTGTGCATGTGTATGCACTCCATCCTTGCTTTTTTGTTCTTCAGAATTATTAGCCACTATGTAAGGATATTTGTTGACAATGAAATATTCAATGTCATCAGAGATACAATCTCCTGAAGCAATTTAACAACTCTACAGAAATACTGGCCATATGTACAGGATATGATCAAAATATACGGTGAATGCTTAAGTTGTTTTTTAAAAATTCTATTACTGAAAAAGACACATTGTTATTAATCCCCCCAATATACTCCCTTTCTCTTTGAACACAATTATCCTATCATCCTTGCCTCTTTCTAACTCAGGTCTAGAAGGCCTCTTTTATTAAGTGTCTATACAAGGTAGGATCAATACTGTGACAAATGCTGCTGCTGAATGCCATTCAATAAAAATGCAAGCTCATGAAAACATTACAGGGTGTCCTAATCCATGTTGAACCAAGAGACTTCTGGCTCTCTTTCAAAGTCAAAATTCTCATCCAAGGTAAATGTTACAAATCGATTCAAGACATCAAGGAAGCCATGATGTATAACTAAAGACTCTAACAAAAGAAGACTCCCAGAACTGCTCCAGAAAGTGGCAGGAATGATGGGGTAAGTGTGTTCAAAGTCAGAGGAAGTTTTGTGGGTGTAATTAAGGACAATGTGTTTTTCACTGTAGTGCATTTTAAATATTTAAACATTCCTTGTGTTTTTTTTTTAATCACACCTCATAAAAGAAGTGAGTCTCAATACTTATGCAGCCCCAATTACTATGTGTTCATATTTTCCACTACTGCTACTATTAGACTGAGAACAGTGATTGTTTCAGCTTTAACAGACAGTGACACGCTGGACTCTGCTCACATGTCACAGGCCAAATCCAGGCACACAGTCACATCTAAACTCAAATGTAGTAATGTCCACAGGAAGGCCATCAATATCCTATAGGCATCCTTAGTGACCACAGCAGTATTAAGAAGATTTGAAAGAATAAAAGATCTCCAAGAGTACATGAACTCTGTCACTTGATTCTTAAGATACAGAGTCCTCATATTATTGTTACTTATTCCTCGCTCCACTGCATGGCGCTTGCAATCTGACAAAATAATTAAGGAGACAACCAGGAAATGTATCTTTGATAGTTCTCTTTGAAACTTGAGGTTAACATAGCAAGTTAAGGAGCAAATTTCTTTCTAATAAGAAATTAATAAATAACCTTCTATATCCCATCTTTGGCATCTCACGGCTTCAAATGCACCCCTGGTTCTCCAAAGGATAGTTAAAGGTTTCTTAGTCTCTAGTAAACAGGTTAAGACAGAAGTTCATAAAGATATAGTATACAAAAAAAATTTCCTTGTTAGCCACTTAAAGAAGACCAAGAGAATATTTCATTACACAATGATTCTGTAATGCAAATGCAAATTTTCTTCCCATTAAGCACTCAGTGGAAGAGTACCATTTTAAAAAGAATAAGTCCCCTCACTTAGTACATACAGAATAGCAAAAGAATGTCTGTGTAAATCTTGCTTTCCCAAAACACAGTCCAAAAACTGTGTTATCTTAGCGAGAAGCTGAAGGTCAAATGGGAAGGGAGGCAGAAGAAGAACCTTATTTTCTCTAGCTCAGAAATACTTTCCTAGCATTCCTTCTCTGGTACATTAACCCTGCCCTACACCCTGAACTCTTAAATAGGGAGGAGTGAAGGAAATTTATTGGAAGGAGACTTGGGAGGCTTTTAGTAATGTTAGAATACTGCTTACTGTTTACTAGATACATGGAGAGACTTAAATAAAAAATTCATGCCAACAGTATTTGTACAAGAGACCAGCTGTTCTTATTTATTCCAACAGACATGGCTAGAGAGGACTCTGAGCTCCATTATCCAAGCTCAGTGAGCTACTCTGGCAACAACTGCACAAACGTAAAGCACTTCAGGTCTCAGAACACAGCCCTCATTTTAGAACAGTGCTTAGAGCTCTTAAATTCTACCAGAAAGCCAGTAGATCAGGTAGGAAAAAAAAATAGATCTCCCTAATGCAGACTCAGCTCCTAAATCCCTTTTTGCTCCCCTCATGCCCTCAGATGAGCTGAAACCCATCAGCCCACATCTCTAACCTCAGTGACTGACTCCATCTTGTGAAACAAAATGGAGGATGATGGTCCCGCTCTACAAGAACCTTTCAGAGAGTACTCAGAGCCCCCTCCTAGAATGCTGGTGGGCACAGCCATGCCATTCAGCAGGCTGGTGAGTGCTCTTTCCTTTTCTTTCATCTTTTAATCAATACTAAGGAGTGACTATTAAACTATGAGGAAGTAGTGCTCAAGGAAACTGGCTTTTCTTTACAGAGAAGAAGTAGCACAAGGCAAACAACCACAAGAACAGACAGTAATGAGTGCTTCCTAACCACTGCGTTCTGGTTCTGGGCCAAGAGCTTCCATCTCTCATTAAACCTCAAAACAAATCTATGCAATGAGACTACTGACTTCCTTCCCAAGACTTCAGAGTATGGAGAGGGGGAAATCCTGGCCAACAGCACTTCAGCCTGCTGACCAAGGTTAGTGTCCATGGTAATGCCGTTTCCCCATTGACATGGTATCTTGAGAACAGTGCTTTACCTCTGGTGTCTTCTTCTCAAACACTCACACCTTACCTAGTTATGGGAAAAGTGTTAGGCAAATTCTGAGTGAGTGATACTCAACAAAATAATTAACCAAGACTTCTCTAAACTGTCAAGGTCATCAAAATCAAGGAATGGCTGAGAAATCTTTCTAGACTGGAGCTATCTAAAGAGACATGACTGGTAAATGGAATGTGGCCCCCAGGATGATTTCTTAGAAAGAAAAAAGGACATTATGGATAAATGTAATGGAATTAAACTGTAGAGTTTAGATTATGTAAGTATCAATGTTAGCCCTTCACTCTGATGAGCATACACAGTAACAATATGGTTAGCCAGAAAGGGGCATATGGATTCACTGTTCCTTATCTTTGCAACTTTTGTGTAAATCTAAAATTAAAAATGTAATGTTGGTTCAACACAATGAGAACCCGGTGGTTAGGAAACACTCAAAAGCATCCACTGTTATGGTTGTTTTTTTGTGTGTGTTAGTCCCTATTCGTACATAAAAGCCAGTTTTCTTGACTACTGCTTCCTCATAATTCATCAGTCAGTCATCTGTATTGATTAAAATATAAAATAAAAAGTAGAGGCAACTCTGCGAGGTTGACGCTCTTATCTCTCAAGGGCAGATGAAAAACCATAGGTTAAATTTTAGTTTTGGTTGCAATGTCCCCCAAAAGCTCATGAGTTTAAAACCTGGTCCCCAAAGTAGCAGTATTCAGAGGTGGAGCCTTTCAGAAATAACTGAGTGAAGAGGACCCTGATCTCACCGGTGGATTGATCCATGTATGAATTCATAGCTGAAAAGGCTATGGGATGGTTAGCAACCCCTGAACTGGTGGGAGTGGGTGACTGGGAGCACATCTCTGAAGGGTCTGTTTTGCCCCAGGCCACTTTCCTGTGGTTCGTCCTTGCTGGGCTTCCTGGGCCATGAGAGGAACAGCTGTGCTGTAACCCATGCTCCCAGACATGATGCCTTGTCTTGCCACAAGCCCTAAGCGGCAAGACCGAGTGATCAGGGACTGAAACTCCACATCCTGGAGTCAAAACAAATCTTTCTCTCCTTCAAATTGTTAGATACTTCGTCACTGCGATTGAAAGCTGATTAACACAACTTGTAATCCTAAGTTAAAAGCAAAAGAACATAGAGAAGCATACTTGACATTTAGGCAACCAAAGAAACAAGAGATTCAAGGTTAGCCCTTGTGAAAATATTTTATAAAAACTATGTTATGCCAGCTGTATTAAGCTGAAGGAAGGTATTCCTTTCAAATTCCTCATAATGAAGCACTTTCATTTTTGCATATACTTTTAAATACAGAGCCACACCATTACTTTCTAAATATTGCATCATTATTCCCATGGCAAATTTCAACAACTCAGTCCATATTGTGTGATGATCACATGTGAACAAAATTTGCTTTGGATTTTGCCAAAGTGCTTGATACTTCAGTGCTCCATAAAAGAAGAAAGGACCAGCCAATGGACCTGACACTTCATAACGGTCTGACTTCCAGCCACACTCTCATCTGCGACACTCACATTTTCTCTTGTGATACACAAATGGGATATTTTGGAGCTGGTGAGCTCAGCCTGCTTTATAACCGGATGAGTGGGTTACATCTTAAGAGCCAGGCAGAAGGAAATAACTACATCAACATAAGGAAAAGCTAACATACACTTTGGGTTTCTTAAGATCCTGAGACATATAAGATCAGCTGTGGCTGTCCCAGAAAACTGAAACAAACTAAATGCCCTCTGAAATATAAATCCTAGCAACATTATCTACTGAACCAGTGTTTCCCACAGTGGGAAGCCAGCCTCTCTGGGAAAACTCCAATATCCTCCCAGGAAGGCTCAAACAGTCCAAGACATATTCTTTTTTTCCTCAAGACTTGCCAAAATCAGACAGTAGGATTCAACAAATATTTCTAAATACTGTACTTAATATATTGTTCCCTGTGAGAATATAAAGTGGAATTCATCCAGCAAGTAAGAAAACAGACTGCCTTCTGTGTGTGATTAGATTAGCCTGCCTGGAGACATGTTTTTCTCAATCTCGCTCTACTCACAAGTCTTTTTTTTTTTTTTTTTCTATTCTGCTGTTGTAATTTGAAGGGCAAGTGATTTCTTGAATTAGTTATTTTACCACTCTGGCCTTGTCTCAGAAAGAGCAAAGACTCTTTTCCTCCCCTTTTATACATCAAACTATTCCAAGGTAATCACTTCATGGCACCGGATCTTTCTTCACAGAAGGGAGGATGGCTGGAAAAATAGGGAAGTGAATATGAACTATTTTCCCACAAAATCACAGCAGAAAAGCAGCAGAGTAACAGATGGGCTAACTCTCCTAATTCGCTGGACAACAGAAACAGAATCAAATCCAAAGTCTGCTTTTTCCCTTTCACCAGTAGGAAAGAAACAAGCCAAGTTCAAGAAGCCATAATCATTCCCCCCAGATACACATGTACATGGAGAGCAATGTGGCAAATTGGCCCTGACCCAAAACAAATGCTTCCTTTCAAGGATCTCTGCTATTTTTATAACTGAACCCATGAAAAATCTCTTTATTTTGTAACTGAAACTTTGCAGGCTGGAATTTTTACATTTCTAATCTTCTACCAATAGGATAGCATAAAATGTTAGGTCACTTGGCAGGTTCGCTCCCCAGATCATTTTAGGGAGCAAGAGGCTAGACATCAGAAGAGTGTCCTTTGGATGGGTTCCTGGAAGCTCAGAGGAGAGTCTAAATCCTAGGTGATCATCTTCATATCAATCTGAATCCTTCTTATCCAGCTACCGGACATTTCCACCTCCAGCCTCGCCGTAGTCTCGGTACTCCAGACTACGGGTGCTGGGTTCACCACCATAATCTGTAGCCTTCCCATCCCACCCGCCTCCTTGAAGGATACCTGCTGAACATTAAACTGGAATTGGGTTTCAAAGCCAAAAGTCCACAGAAGAAGGGCAGGTCAAGCTTCTCAAAGCAGTTGCACATAAGCTTTGAGCTGCCCTTTAAAGTTCTCATTAGTACTGTAAAGTTTTCCCAATGATTTCCATATTTGTTCTTGGATTTCTAGACAACACGCTGTCAGTACCTACATGATAAGAAAGGTTCAGCCATGTGAGACATTACGAAGCAGATAAAACATAGGTAAAGTGTGAAGCAAACTATCAGTGCTAATTCACATGTCCGTACTGGAATCCTTCATGTCACCATTATTGACTCTTGGCTAGGAAAGTTTCATGATACTGAAATCATTCAGCAGCCTGCCACATGGAAACTACAAGGGTTGACAAAATTTCTGGTGTATGTCTAAATAAAACTTAATTTCCTAAAACATATATCGTCATTAGCTCCCCCCAAACACTTGCTGTTGCTTCAAACACACTTATTTAGTATTCTTTCTACTTTATGAAGTAGAAATTCTCTTTCATGAGGGTCTCCAACAGTTGTTATCAAAATTATGGTGATTGCTGTGCTGTCCAGTGCCATTCAATAAAAAGACAGACTCATAAAAACGTCAGGATGTGTCCTAATCAGCCTTATTCATGGGGTCTGACACCATCGGACTTCTGGCTCTTGCTGCAAAGTCAAAATGCATATGAAAGACAAGTTTTTTTTAAATCAATTCATGACATCCAAGAAGCCACAGGAGTGCAACTAAAGATACACCTGAAAAAGAACTTGCTGAACTGCTGCAGAAAGTGGCAAAATGATGGGATACATGTGTCAAAGCCTGGAGAAGTATTGTGAGCGGAATTAATGGCAATGTATCTTATCTTTCACTGTAGTAAGTTTTTAAAATTTAAACATTCACCTATTTTAGAGGCACACCTCACATGCAACAACATGACAGAGATTTAAATGGTGCCTGGAAGACATAAGCATGCAAATATTGTTGAATTCGTGAACCCATGAGTTGACTTGACATCTTCTGTCAAACCATCTTCTCCAAAAAAGAAAAGAAAGAATTCCCAATCTTCACAAATATTTCTACGGTAACACTTGTAAGTATACTTTTTAAATACTACTTCCATGTTTGACTTTTTCTGTATTCACTATGCAGCTATTACAGAAACATGAGGCAGTTGTTAAGAATAAAAACAAAATAAAGACAAATCACCTAGCTATAATAATAATAAGCACAATATTTCAAAGCAGCTGCCCAAAGTAGATATCAAAACCAGCAGATATCAAACCAGACTATATATATGTATATATATAGTCCTGGGTAATAGTTCTATTCTTTTTATTTATTAAAATAACTCAAGGAGTTATGTGACAATTTCCTAAAGATTACTATAAAACAGATTGGTTCAATTTAGGATGAGATAAGCATTGTTACTAACACCATCAACTTGATTTAACACTTAGAAAGTCACAGATACTCATGTACTCCTGACCACATACACATGCATGCATATCTATGCACACATGTACATGTGCACACATAATTAGTGCAACCATGCCGTGGTTATATTTGACACATCCTCGTGCATGTACCTGCACACTCTAACTTCAGATCTTGCATTTTTCCATTAGTTTTAGTAAATTAGTGCTTTTCTTGTTTACTAGCCTAAAGCACTTGTTCCATGAGATGTTCTCACTAAAATATGGCACCAAGAAAGCAAAGGAAAGAAAGAAAGAAAGAAAAAAAGAAAGAAAGAAAGAAAGGAAACTGTATTTCTTTCTGATTCTTCTTCACCAAACAAGGGAGTGAAGAATTCCTCCCCTGCTCACTCCTCAGAGCTGCCTACTCCATGCTAAGGACAACAGCTCAGAGTGGCTCTGAGACAGTGGGCACAGCCCACGCAGCCATCATAACTGCCATCTGTGGGTGACACCAAGTACAACAGGCCGCATACGCCCATCGGAGAATCTCGCTCACGCACCTGCTTCAACGGTGTGAGCGCAGCCCGTGGGTTCCCCTTGATTGATGGTGGTGTAACGGCTTCATGCTCTCCGGGATGGAGGAAGTGGGTTTTGCTCAAAGCCATGTGTGGTGCCCGGCACTTCCACTTGCTGTGACCCTGGGACTAGCAAGTTGCAGCGGTCCACAGCATGCCTGCAGGCTCGCCTCACCTGCCTGAGGGACCCAGAAAGGCTGGACCTTAAAAAAACACAAAACAAAAGGAGAGGCTGTCAAAACCAAGAAACAAGCACACAAGGGAAGCACCTCTCTTTTTCACTCTGAACTACCCCTCTGAGTCACATACATCCCCCATGACCAAACCACCTCCAGCAGATCAGGGCTTCACTCCCTCCCAGCCTTCATGGAGGGTTTTAATTTTTCTTCACTAAGAAAATTTGGGTTTTGCCTAAACTATAACAATATTCATGAAATCACTATGACCTAGAAAAGGAAAGGGAAAATGCCTATTTGAGCACATTTCACAACTGCCAACATAGTCTAAGCCATACCAAGAACAGGTTGCCATAAATCATGCCAGGGGTGTAGCTTTCCATCTTCTGACACACGTATTGTTTACCAAAAAAAAGTGCTTAAGTCAATGAAAGTAAAAAAAGCCTCACTAAGGGTCGTGGAAATCCCAGAATGAAACTCAACCTGCCATATACATTCCCAGAGGAAGAATCTGAAAAATCCCCCATTGGTTTTGAAAACTTTGCCTTGAGCTTTCTACCTCTCTTCGCTGCCCCTACGAAATTTGGACCAATAACACAATTTTTAGGGGAAAAACAGGAAAAACTAATTTAAGAAAAAAGAAATCAAAACAGAAAATGTATGTCAACTTATAGGCAAAAAAAGTCACCAACTAGAGATCCAAACATGTTTGGCATTTTGGACTAATCCACACACTTCATTGGAAAATCTAGAAAAGTTCTTACGAAAAGTGTAATACAGTAAAACATTGGAATGTTAGTAATTTGTTTTGCAAGAGATCTGTAAGATGAGCCAATACTTCTAATAGATTTTAACTTTATAAGCAACTGATGTCATGGAATAGGAGTGGCAGAGTAGCATATGATGCTGCCTGCCAAGTGATCACAACTGAACCAGTGGTCTCCCCACCTCCACCTCTCTGTCCAGGAGGCTATGAGTGATCATTTCCCAAAAGGCAAGAAGTTATGGAAGAGATCTCAACTGTAGAGGAGACAGAGGGAAAGGAGGAGGAATCGCTCCATCCACATGAGATTAGGGAAATGCGTAAAATGTGGGAAACAGTAAAAATTTACTAAAAAAAAGTACAGTACCACTTCAATAAGGCTGTAGCAGTGTATGCAACAAAATCTGTGTAATGACAACCTAGCATCACATTTCTGTGATATATCAAAAAGAGGCAAAAGCAAGTGTCACTGGACAGGTTCCTTGTTAAAGTTGAACAAAAGATTCCACTAAATCAATAAACAGCAGTGATTCTGTTAGTGATATTTAAGATCATCCTATACAATAACCCTCCCACTCTCTTGTCTCCCTCACAGCAGACATGAAGGTTTCAAAGGTAAGTGTGAGTTAATTTGTTTATTTTTCTTTAAATTTCTATTTTCTTTATTCCTTGGTATTATATTACAGTATTGAAATCATTTTTATATGGATATTTTTGGGTTATGGAACGAATCATCTTAGTTTCCCTTATTTCTTATAGGGAAATTTGATTTGATATAGAAATACTTTGGATTACAAGCATGTTTCTGGAACAAATTATGCTCACAAATCACAGTTTTACCGTAATTGTTTTGGGTTCCATGTGAAACTATTAGTTTTGTACAATTAAAATGCTGACAATTCTAAGGGATCATTCTGAATGCTTCCTTAGATGTAAGCATCTTACAGTGTCTTGGCCAAAGGTTTAGAACATATGGAAAATCTTTGTTTTCTTATGATGTTCTTATCACCCATATTCCACCCCCACCCCCTCTTTCCCCCTGTCCTGGGAATCGAACTCAAGACCTTGCACTTGCTATCTCCCTGGTCCTCTCTCTTTTATTAAGTATCTCTTTTGCTCTGGTGAGAAGTGCCAACATGAAGCATAACTGCCAATCACAGATCACGTTCCAGTTACGTCTATTTCTTCCACTGGTCTCAAAGCTGCTCTAATAGTTTTCTAGTCACCTTGCTTTCTTCTGAGAAGCAGTTCACTGGACTTACAAGATTTTCCTACTTGTCTTCAGAAAGACAGAAAGAAAATATTGCACTTTTCTCTATCTTTTCCATTTTGCAATGAGTATGCATTTAAGTGAAATATCCACATCTCAAGGAAACTTGTCTTTTCAGGAAGTAGAAAAATAGGCGGAAAACCGGGTGTTTCTTCACCATGTATATAATAACCAGGAAGTCCCTGCTCCCACCCGGGATGGCATCCGCATGTGTGCCGGAAGATCAGATGTTAGAGAGAAAAGAGGTGCCAACTGAATGTAATCATGTAGAAAAAAATCTTTTGAAATATAAACGACCTGTATGGAAAAATAGCTAATACATCTTCCCAGCAGCATTGTGAACCTAAGTAAAATGAAAATTAATTCCAATCTTTAAGACAATATAGTAATATATGCTGTGCTCCCATTTCTATACCCCCTTCCCAGAGGATTGTGACAGTCTTGAGGCCCCTGGGTTATCATCCACCTGACTTCAAAAGCAACTGCAAGAGTGGAGGAGCGCCAAAGGGAACAGAAACTCCATGCGCTTAAAAGTAAAATCACAAAGGCCTGACAAAAGAAAACTTAGACTCTACTTAATAGAAACCCAATTATAAGATTGCTTTTCTCTTCAACTTCTGCTACCTTTAGGACATCAGTTTCTGCCGGATAATTCATTCTGAATATATTTTATACTCCATGACAAACATTGAAATGTGAGAGAACCCCACGTCTCTACTACTGTCCCAATTAAAAGCAGCATTTTACAACATTATCCATGTGACACAAAAGGCTTGGTATGAACTAACCATGACACAAAGCAACTAAAATTTATAACAGCAAATGTATGCAGCGACTACCCCATCTACATACACAGCTCTGTATCAGAAACACCAAATTTGCTATCTCACTCAATTCTCTTCCCAGCAACCATAAGTGGGGAGAAGTACCTTCCCATTTTATACATGAAGAAACTGAGGCTCAGAAAGCAAAGGAACTTGCCCAAATGAAGAAAACAGGTAGTGAGGCTAAGATTCAAACCCAACTATTCCCAATCCCAAGTCCCCTACCTTCGGTCTCCTGGACTTCTCCTACAGGGGCCAGACTGAGAAGCAACTGTGAGAGTGCAAGGTGAGACACTAGTGAATGCCAAGTCCCTTGGGAGACAGCGCAGTCTCAGTGGAGACAGACTTCCCGGCTTCTTTGGGAATATTAAGCAGATTTTTATATAAAGACTTTTGTGTAGGTTGTTTGAACACACATGCGTGTAGACACATATGTAAACATCCCTCCTTGAATGGGCAAGCATATCACATTTGAAGGACAGATCAGGCCCACTGATTAATGTTATCTACCCTATCCCACCTGCTTCCCATTACATTACCAGGAAGCCAGGCTATCATCTAAAAGTTCTAATGTCACCCTTATTAAAATTATACTAGAATTACATACGCTGGACAAAGCCAAACTCTTTAAAATAACAAATAGTTTGGTTGGATTAAAGAGAGGCACATATTTTATTTTAACTGCAAAAGCCTCTATGTGATCACTTGTTCCTTACCTGCAAATAAACAATAAAATACCGCCACAGCCCAATGCGATCCAGGCTGTAGTAATAACAACAGTCCCCGAACTCAATGAATCTATCTTTTGCCACAGCTACAAACTAGCAAAAAATTCTGAAAGGCAAATCACAAAAACAAAAAGCACCTGCAGGGACCACTATTCCTATAACCTTTCTTGTCCCTCTTTCCCCTTCAAGTGTGATGATTTGGCAGTTCTGGAACTCTTCCGAGAGCAGTCAAGACTCACTCAGCCAGCCCCAGCTGTTCCAAGCTCAGCCCAATCTGTTCCTCGGAGTGGGCTGTATTATAACAATACTGTGTCTACAGTTCCCTTCAATCGCCGCAAAGATCATTAACTATCCCTCGGAGAGACAGAATATTAAAGAAAAAGAGTGCCCAAGGCGTAATAGACGGAAACCCCTGAATAACACAGTTCAGAAAAGCTACAGTGATGCCAGAAAGCTACCTAATGGTTTTTTCTAGCCAGAGAAAAGGTAAAGAAGCAAAGGCAGGAGGGGGAGAAAAATCAGAAAAAGAAACAAACGGCAAAAACAAAAACAGAATATGATTGGTAAGCATGTATGTTCATGTAAGAAGAACAGAGAGAGAGAAAAAATTTGAAATAAAGAAAACAGGACATTCATGTTAAGTCACAGTAGTGACATGATTCAACTTGTCTGGAAGCTAAAACACTTAGCTATAGAGGTGTAAGTAAATTTGAAGAGAGTCAGAACAGAGAGAATGAACTACAATTCTACACAGGAAGCATGCGATATTCTAGATAATTTTTAGGATTATATAAGACAGTGGATTCAATGAAACGTGTATTTAAATCATGTATCTAACCTCCCATCCATAAAGCTGAATTATAGTGTAGAGTGGGTGTGTTTCTTCACTTAATTCATGCATGCAGTTATTAAAGTCTTAACATGAGTCTCATGTTAATCTTCTTCTCCAGCTCCCCATCTACAAAGTAATATTGTGAAAGATCCCTGTGATCAGAGGGTCCCCTTCATAGACAGTTCTTGGGGATTCTATAGCTAATAACAATAGCATCAAGATCAACATTTGTTCTAAGTGAGTTGCAATTGTGAATTAATCTAAACCAAATTCCAGCTAAAGATGAATAGGGAACTGAACACTAACTAGGAACCAACAGATTGTCTCTCCTTAGTATTTATTTTCTCTAGAACTACACAGGTAATAAAGTACTGCACAATAAATTCAAAAACAATAGCTCTTTATTTCTCACTATTCTCTTTTCCTTCTTTAATTTAATCAATCTCTCCTACAGTAGTTCTCAACTGGAGACAATTCTGTTCTCCACGGTACATCTTTGGTTGCTGCACTGGGGGTGGGGATCTACAGGACAGAGGCTAGAGATGTTATTAAACATTCTAGAAAGAACAGAAGAGCCCCACACAATACAGAATTATTCAGCCCAACATGTCAAAAGTGCAGAGGCTGAGAAATAATTAAACTCTCTTTTTGACATTCAAATATGGTTTCAGAAGTCACAGAGCAGAAGGGGATTCTAATTGACATCTTGCTATCATTAAAATTCCTTCTCTCCACATAGTAACAACATTTAACATAAATGGAGAGAAAGGCAAAGGGCAGAAGTTTAAAACTAATATAGAATCACAATGGAACCTTGGTAAATCCTATTATAGAACCAAGCTTTGCATAAGGCTCCAACTAGTGATTTAATTATTGAAATGTCCAAAAAGAGAAGGGAAAAAAACCCAGTATCTGATTGAATTCACCTAGAAGGATGCTTTCAATATATGAACCTAAAGACTGCAATATGAACTTGGTATTAACAAAGAATAAAAATCAACCTTGGCAACCTCTTACGAAGACACATATGCATGCACATATCCTAGAACTAGAAGCCTTACATTGAAGCAAACTAACTCTAGGTAAAAAGACTAAGTAAATGTTAAATTGGCTTGAAATAAAAGAAACTCACCTGAGGGGCGGAGAAGAGGAGGCAGTTGAAATATTAACTCTTTCCTGAAAGAGGAGAGACAAGCCCCCAAACACACCTGGAGGTTAATTAGCAGGTCTTTGATGTATTCATCTGTCCTCAGTGCAAGAGTTTGGTGGAGTCATCCTAGCATTTACAGTGCTTGGTAAAAAATAATTTGCTATGAGGTAATTTGGTGTAAGCTCAGGTCATGTCCCAGTCTTGCCAAATGAGCAGAACTGCCAAGGATCCCTTCCTGTTGCATTAACCTGCAGATTGATGTGGCTGCTCACCTGGGCTCCCTGCTTGCCCCTAACCCCGCCCCCGCCCCCTGCTCACTTCCTCTGGGCATTAAGTGTGTGTGGCAGGCCACAGGAAGACCCTACACTCAAGCTCTCTGGATTTTCTGGATTCTTCCTGGCAGTCACACTTGGATTCCACAGCTCCTGGGACGGAAGAAGAAAGGAGCGCCGTCTGGAACAGGGGCTAGAGCTGTGACTTCCCAACCCAAAGAGAACATGTTCTGCCCTGTTGGGATGGGGAAACAGTGTTTGAAGTCTAGCCCAGGCCTCCCTGCTGGGGACCATCCACCATCTACTATTCCCTGCCAGGGCAGATTTCACTCTACCTAACAGACATGTAACAAAAAAGGTTCATTCCAGGACTAGGCATCGCAGGAACACCTTACACAAGGTCCCAAGAACAAGGAGAACAGGCTGGGATGTGTCCTCACAGTAGAAGCAAATATTCAAAAGAAATTTAAATAAATGCTTTTTACCAAATGACTAGCACATAAACTACAAATTTAGAGACTTAGTTTATGAAATTGTCCATGTGTGATCTAAAAGAAAAACAAGGACTTACTTTTGCTATGATTCTACTGTCCAGATCTTACCCGAAGATACTTTTTGAAACAACTCTTGGCAGAATCTGTCACCTACATTAATGGGGATAATACCAGGTTATTAATTTCTGGTTTTAAAAAGAAAAAAATACTGAGAGCAAGAGGACTGGCTCATTCTTATTACAACCAAGTCAATTAAGGGAACTTCTCCTAGCCAATATAATTATGCCCACTGGAATGTATTAAAAAACCAAAACCCTGCCCAGCTTAACCCCAGAAGGAACACATGCAGATCAACAGCATCTAGCAAAGGGCACTGGAAGTACTTTCAGGTCTGGACAAAATTCTGGAAATTACTAGATCAGCCAAAGATGTTACATTGAACAGAATTCTCATCCTGGATGTAATTATACTTAAATTCCAGAAGATTTCTTCCCCGAAAGTACTATCCTTGGACCAAACAAGCTACAAAGGGTGAGGCTCACAGATGACGGGAACAAAGCGAGGGAAAGATGTAACAAAAACTACACCCACCACGCAGAAAACTGCACTCATTTGGTACGGTGAAGGATCATTCACTTCCTTTTTTATCCATGAAATTAAATTCACTCACTGCACCACTCAACGTTGTTTATTAGTTCGATTCAATAAATCATAAGTCACAGGGTGAAATATATTGCAAGATCTGGATTCTTATTGCATGCTAAGAATCATGTATTATCTCCTGAAGTGAACTATCCTCCAATAAGTATGAAGTTGATGATAATACCTTCAAATTATCTTCTAGTTTCTCTGAATTAGGACACAGTGAACAGTGTACTCAGATGTAACTCTTAATTGTGCATTTATTTGGTTATTTATGTGTTCACACAGTGTTTTGGCATCATGCTCCATATCTTACTAGTACTAAATCATTAAGGAACAGAGTTAACTATATTAACTAGCATGAGGGAAATTTTATTTTATAATATTTTTTTCTGAATAAATATAGTAGAGGTCTATGAGTCTTGCTGAAAAATGTGAGCAAAATATCAGCTGATACTTGTCAATGACCACCCTTGTGTAGCTTATAGTATTTGGGATTTACAACAGGAAAGTTATTTTCATCATGGACATGGACAAGTCTGCTGAATTTTGTATAATATAATTGAAGAAACAGTAAGTCAAAACACATAAAACACCATTTATACTTAGCTTCACAATCTGCAAACTTTCTTACAGGGATCAACTATTTAATGTAATGTCAGCCAACTTTATGAGTTTCCCAGGAATCATAAGTTATTTAAACACAAGCATTTGTTGTCTGGGTACAAAAGGCTAAATTACTGAACGGTAGGCACCAACTTGAAGCACAACCCCTATGCTGTTGTCATGCTTGCCGATGGATGGGTGACAAAAGAAAAAATAAACCTAAAAAGCACTGATACAGGCTTTTAGGTAATGTAATAGCAGGAAAATAGGCTTTCCTGAGGAAAAATAAACATGAAAATGACATAGAAACAAATGGCAGAAAACTTTGCATGTCGCTGGGTTATGGTAGGCAGCATATATTTTCCTTACTCCCTCTCCCTAATTCTACCCAATAATTAGTAGGGGTGAGACGGGAGCCCCTCAGTATCAGGAGCACGTCCTTCACAGTGGACCTAAGTTGGCAATGGACTTGCACTTTCCCAGTGTACGATGTTAATTATTCCCATCCTTATAGCACTCTTGGCTGGCTGTCCTGGGTCCTCCCTGTATCTTCAAATCTCCAATCCCACAATTCATCCTTTAAAAGACTTAGCTCTAACAGCTGCTCAAATCTACCACAAATGCATCCTCCATCCTTTGCACATGTAGAATTTGCAGTCTATTAGTATAGCAGCTCCTAACCTGCTTTGTGAACAACTGTGGATAGTTCCTCCCACCACAGCACAAATGCCTTGAACACACACTCGGCCTCTTACCCATCTTTCATTCCTGAGGTCTAACTGAGGGTCTCGCTCTACAAAGGTGTTCAGTGAACATCTGCTGAGTGGCTGTGACTGAGTGCACAGGCATTTAAATTATGCTAAAGACCAAAGGAAAAAGTTTAGAATGAAAAGAATCTCATTTGCTTATTTTCTTCCTGTAATCATTATACTTAAAAGGGCTCTAAAGATAGAATATCATTAAATATAAAGGAAAATATATTTCCAAGCAGAGAAAGGTAAACAGCCTCATGTAAACTGTCATAAGAACCGTGGACATTATATAAATCACAGTCATGAAACTCTAGTCCTTTGTAACTACATGGCATTTCCTTTAGTTTAGCTCTTTCATCTTTTCAGGATTTTTTTTTTAAATCACAAGTGGTGCGAGCTGAAGATCAAAAAGACGCAGGACACCCATGTTCATAGACATAAAACCTCTCACTCTTTCCAAACATTCGGGTCACTATGCCCAGCTAAAACTTTGAATTCCTGGAAGGATGCCGAAAGAGAGCTTTCTCTAAACATTCTAAATGATTCAAATCCTTTCCAACCCTCTAACTATGCCTCCAGTTATATTTTACAACTACTGTCCTTAAAAAATGTTCACTACTTAACAATTAATGAAAAAATATAAGCTTGGAAATAAATACACACACACGAAAATATTTCTTAAGTCAGCTGAGGCCAAAGTCAAAGTTCTCAGGGAGCCACAACTCATTAAGTCATAAGGCTCTGAAGCAGCACTGCACAGCCTCCATGGAGCCAGAAGGTCTGGATTGCAACCCACACAAGCTTTGGGATTCTGGCAAGTGCTGAGTTCTCGTATGCTTTAGCCTCTTCATTGGGAATGGAAAAACAGTAGTGGCCATATGACAGGGCTGCTGTGTAGAGTGAAGTTAATGAGTATATGTGGCCTGCATCGTGTGTAATAATGGTTAGACACTGTTGTAAGTTCATCTGTACATGCTCCTGTCAATTGAATTCTTTTAGAACAGTTCTGAATTAAGAAAATTACTTTCCTGAACCATATCTGCCATGAAGTTCCTGCCATTTTAGGCACAGAAGGTACTATAAAACTTGGTCTAG
This sequence comes from Cavia porcellus, assembly GCF_034190915.1. NCBI lineage: Eukaryota > Metazoa > Chordata > Mammalia > Rodentia > Caviidae > Cavia > Cavia porcellus. The sequence goes on along the minus strand of NW_026947496.1, from coordinate 25,511,729 downwards.
AATGTAGACATCCCTTGACTTAAGAAAGTGTTTCACCTCAATAAACCTATTGTGAAATATAAGCTGAAAACACATTTAGTATACCTAATGTTTTGAATAACTTGGTTTATTCGTGGATGTAATGTCCTCAGGGCTACCTCTACTCGTGTAGAGATTCTCTACAGAAATAAACTATTTCAGGTGAGAGACAATAATGAGGGTTAAAGATAAGAAATAAGAAGTAAAGAAACACTTCCCCATTTTAAATACGAAGCATTCAATTAAAAGCTATATAATGGGAAAGCTGAAACAGCTTTAAACACATACTAACTGTGAGCCCTGATAATGATACTGTGTAGTATTTATGCTACCTCTTGACAAGTATGAAATACGGTAACTCCGGTTTGTGTCAATTTGGAATGTACAGAGACAACACTACCACCAGGAAATAGGAATGCCTAGCAAACAATATGGATAGAACAAAATGTAGAAAAGATCTCATGTGATGTTACATATAAACTAATATAAAAATGATAGACTCCAGAAGTGATGTTTATGTTGGAAAATATACAAGTTTATAAACAGCTTTCATTTGGTTGCTTCCATACAATGCAAAGCTCACACCTTAAAGTGTTCCATGGACGGTTAATTAGAAACCAATTACAAATTCACAAATATGTTTATTTTTAGGCTGGCTCATTATTCATCTTTCTGAGGAACAGGCATACGCACAAGTCTTTCTAAAGCGATACTCCTGTCTTCCAACTATGGTGCTGTTAGATTTCATGAGCACCTCCATATTTTTTTCTGAAAAGAATCCATAAACTATCAACAAGGGCTTAAGTTAAAGAGAAGCATCTGCACACTTGCTAAGTTGGAGAGGCAGACGTTGGGAGGGCAATTAAAATTCTCCTGTCTTCAGAGAATACCTAAATATATGGCTTCCATTTTTAAAGCTTCCAAAAGAAGTGATTCCAAAAGCACTATCTAGCCTTAAGCTCGTCTCACTAGACTTTTTAGTTACATGGGCTTTTCTTTCCAAAGACCCAAAAAAAGGTATGACACTAAGTCCTCTTTACCTCAATTTTTTCAGTTGCTTTTATGAGAAAAATCCTCTGCTGGGTGGGGGGAGTCATCACAGTGGTGGAAAATTGTGCTTTTGGTGTTGAGTGTGCTAATGAAAATGACCAGGCTTGAAGAACACAGGATATTCTTTGTGTAACCAAGATATAAATACTGTACTCCCTAATCAAACAACTAAAGTATAGACAGAGATTGGACTTAAACATGCAAATTATGGTGCTGAGAAGTTTCATGGCAAGTCACTCTACAATCTCATTTTATGAATAAGGGCATGAAGTCCACAGAAATCATGTTACTGCACAATATTTATGATGCTACTTAGTATCAAAACCAAGACTAGACCTTCAATTTTGACATCTGACTCAGTTTTATTATGATACTTGTATATGTTCGGATACTATGTCTACTATTTTTACTCAGATCATTAATTCCTCCATTTCTCCTGGTTGAATGTCAATAATTTATTTTCAGAATGCAACAACAATCCTGTTATTCCAACTTTTTGCTCAGGGCAGGGCCAGGGATAGACCAAGAAGAGAGGTGGGCACTGGTTTTGTACATGACAGAGCTTGCAGGGAGCAAGGCCAAATGCATGATCCCAGTGACACACACTCGGATAGAGAGCAAGGAACTCTGCAATACTGGTTTGGACACAAGAGAGTGTGAGAAAGCAGTGAGATGCTCAACTCATTCTACAGTGTAGATAATGCAAAAAAATAAATGTTAGGCAACACCACCATCTGAATCACTTTCTCGTCACTGAGGCACAGTACCCAACACCCACAAATTAAAGGAGGAGAGGTTTATTTTGGTTCACAGTTTGTAGATGGCTCCAAGACACAGAAGCATGGCATAGGGGCATTGCTGAGAAGCAACTCATGATGTAACAGGCAGGAATCAGAAAGCAAGTGAAGGGAGGCATCAAGAAGAGATTAAACCTTTCACCCAGTGCACCCAGTGACCCACTTCCTAATACCAAATCAACTACAGTATCACCAGTGGACACTAACGAGTGTCACGCTGCCAAGATCCAATCACCTCCCCAAACCTCCACCTATGAGTGCATGAGACTTTGGGGGGGACATCTAGACCTAAACCATGACACAGCTAACAGATCTGCTTCTCCTAGAGAAGAATAAGACAGGAATGGTGGGTGACAGATTTTCTTTATCCATGTTCCAAGTAGAGCTAGATGGAAGAGAAACCTGGAGCAGAGCTTTTACAAAAGCCCTAAGTCTTGAGGAAATAGCCACTGTTCCATTTCTCCTTCCAGATTTCCAAATTCTGTTTCCCAGCATGTCATCATGGGAGAGGCCAGTATTGGGAAGACAGAAATTCCCAGTTCCCACAATTTACAAAGATTCAAACTGGTAATGTACAATTCCCAGAAAGGACTTTTTGAAAAACCTTGCTTGTTTAGCTTTCTAGGTCAAAGTCAGGTTAATATTCCCCGACTGACCACCATGATTGGAAAAGTCTGAGCAAGAAGCATAAGGATAAGCATTTTGCTTTTATTGATTTCTGCCTCACCAATAGTAATTTTTGGGCCTTGGCATAAGTGTAACTGAAGGAGGTCAGACAATGAAGATTGCTGGTTTAGTTTGCTCTTGATAATGTCAGAGTGAATGATACTATTTTTTCTCAGTCTATCAAGTGTAATAATACTTCTTCCTCTTCCTTTCTACCAGGTAACACACAGAATTGAGATTACCATAGAGAGAATGTCCAAAAGATTATGAATTATTCATCTCTTTTAATACAACAGCCAAAAGAAACTAGTATTGGCTCACCATTTGACCAATGATGAAAAGAGAACTCAAGTACTTAAAAATTTCCCTTCATTCACCATGTAACTAGAAGAGACTAGATTCAAATCCAGGGTCCTTGGTACTAAGTGTCCTGAACCCAGGTACACGCATTTAAATTCATGTTATATCTCACATTCTTTCATCCTTGCTTTATATTTAAAGAGCTAAGCAGAAGATGTTTTTAAATGTTGGGTATTAGGAAAATTTTAATTTTCAAGTCTCCATACCCTGTACCTCTAATTACTATTGATAATGCAGCATTAACTTTATAGAGTATTTTGGTTGTCTAAAAGGAGAAAACAATGTAACTTTTAGAAATAAAACAGATATGAGTTTAGTGTACTTTTTAGAGGGCAGAGAGAGGCCAATTGTTTTATCTACATTCATTCTAGAATCAAGGGCCAGACCTCTAGTAGAAAAATTAATCCTATCATCCATTCAAATAAATGCAGTCTTTCATGTTCAACTCTATACACATACAAACAGAATGGATACAGAGATCATCTTAAGAAAGCTAGGAAAAGATAGAGCTGTTTAGTGCATGTGTTAGGTTACACCTAAATTTGAGGATATAGAAATACAAATCTTTTTGACAGAGGAATTTTAAAAATCTAAATCATAATGTTATTTTTTCCTCCCAAGAAAAGCCAGGAGATAACTGGGACATGAGGCGAGTGGTTTAGATTTCCTAATCGCGTGCCGTTATGCGAAGTAGTCATTAGCCTTCAGATTCTGCAAGAGATGAAGTGATTCCTTTGCTATGTGATTTAGAAGCCTGGGCTCTGTATTTTCATATTAAAATAAAGACTAGGAGTCTAAACTTCAACCATGTCTGAATGCTTGTGGGCTGTTTTCCCCACAACCAACAACCTTGTATAAACTCCCAACTTTTAAACTGCTAAAACCATGGAAACATTAATAATGGCCTTCCTTCATTAAACCTCAACTTCCCTCCCACTTGTACTCCTGACCAATTTACTCATTCACTTCAAAGCAAGCAACAGCATGCACCCTGTTCAGTTACTCAGCAGGGTCACTGTGTCTTCACCCAAAACCTTCAAACACAGAACAGCAAACTCACAAAAATCTTCATCATCTCCACACTCCTCCTCCTGCATTAGCAGCAACTATATAACCTCAAGTTTTTTGCTTTACATTCCATTTTTTTAGTTCCATCTATATGGAGTAAATACTGGCTTTCCAACACACAAACACGCACACACACACACACACACACACACACACACACACACACACACACGTATGTGCAGCCTGGAATACTACAAAGAAAAAGCATATATACATGCAGTAATTAAATGTTCAAAGAGGCTAAGCAAATATTAGGTAATCAATGTATAGTTTTCTACATGCAAAAAAAAGAAGGCATCTATTTATTGCCCAAAAAACAGCATTTTCAGCTGAAATAATAATTTCCTCATAATTCAGTATGTGTCAGACACTATGGCCCACATAGTTTTTCTACCATTTCTTTCCAATATAAAGAGTATCAACTGATGTCCAACATAATAACAATTTTAAGTTTGGAGGAATGTGGGACTGTGGGACTGTGGGACTACGGTTTCTTCTATTTAATTTTCCTGAAAAAGAGAAGTATTTTTACTTTGGCTCCCCTTTAGCTAATAGTTGTGATTCTTGCAGTTTTCACACTCCCAATCTGATTCCTATGGATGCTATGTATAAAATTCCTGAAGAAATCTGTATCAATAGTGTAACATTTAAAAATAAAATGGTAGGAGGTATCAGAGCAGAACCTTAGACCAGACTACCACCAACAGTCAGTTGATCACTGAACATGGCAACAAGTACTAGTAGAATTTCCAGAGAGCTGGCCCATCCCATCCTCCCACACTGCCCCCTTACCCACCTTGACACTGCCTATCAATGGTAGAACCTGGGTAGTTCCAAGACCACTCCTGTATCAGTGCAGCATGTCCTACAGTCACAATGTTGCCTGAAGGAGTTGGGTAAGATTTTGGCTCTGGTCTTGTGGCCTCATCTGACCCCATCTTTCTGTGTATCAGTCATCTCCTGGAAAGGAACATTTCCAAGTCTCTTCCACATCATCAGTAGGAAAAGAATGTGCAGACTCTGAGTATGAAGTGACCTAGATAGAAAAAAAAGGTCTTAGGAGGTGAGACTGAGGGGTGAGGAGGTACAACGAGATACTTTCACTCTGCCAAATTCCCATTCCTCTTTTGGCTGCAGGCAATGCCAGAAGAGAAATTCAACAGGAGAAACAGCTCTTCCTCTTTCTTTCTGCCTTCTGGTGGATATGTGTGAATATCTCCCACCTCACATAGAGATCCTGGGAGATACAGAGACTTGTCTAACTGCAGGAGCCTTACCATAAATGTTAGGTGCCTCTGGACTCCCTCAGATGGGCATGATCAGGGACCAGGGCAGGGACAGGATGGACAGATGGAAGCCCATCTCATGACCTTTCCAGTAATAATCAGAGCTCTTGATGCTGCTTTCCAGAGCTAAGTGAGGGAAAATCTGGACAAAGAAGAAAATAAAAATGTTATCTTCCTGTCTTTCTCTGTATGCCGCACTACCCCACCCCTTGGTGCTACCTCAGAGAGGAGCAGTGTTGCACCTGGTAGGAGAGCGATCTCCAGGACAGGTGAGCAGTTCTGCCCTCAGGGGAAGAAGGAAGGATTGCTTGGGAGGATGAAATCCTAGCTCACAGGACTGTGGCCAGAGAACAGCCTGTAATTAAATGTGAACTTGCCAGGGGCTCTCCTAACACATGAAGCAAAAAGTCAATGTTTGATAGACTGGGACCCATTCCAAACTCCAGCTCAGGGGCCTCCCCATAGGAACTAGTTCAAACAAATGAGAGTTAATGAAACAATTTATATCTGCTACATGGAGGGCTGGGCTCACAGGTCAGACTCTGAATCGTCCATACTGCCATGCAGCTTTTTCTAGGGGACTCAGTGCTATTATCCGGATTTTAGTGTTTTATCTTGCCAATTAGGCAAAGTTGAGGACTACATTTTCTAGACGTTATGTCCTCAAGACCAAATATGTTAAGGATGCACTGTATATGAAAGGCAGCCACTAGGTATGTGTGGATTTTAAGCCTTTGAAATGGCAAATTGATACCTACCACAAGTTCAAAATGCAAAGGAGATTTCAAAGACTTAATGTGAAAAATACGGCAAAATATCTCATTAACTACTTGCATTCTTTAAATACTGAAATGCTAATATTTTAGACAGATAAAAATGTATTATTAAAAAGAACTTCCCATCTCTCCTTTTTTAAATTTCATATGTAATGCATATTAGGTTTATATTGAATTGCATTATTCTGGGTATCCTATAAGTACTGATAAATAAATGAACAACAAAATATTAAAAGGGTTGGCTTAAGATCAGTAATAATGTTTTTAAATAATACACAGCTAGTCCATCTGGATCATTGCTGTTTTTTGAAATGATTTTGATGTCTAGAGCTACATTTCATTCTGAGTCATCTACTGTGAGAAAATACTCATCCTGCAGGACTCCTAAAGAACAAGAGAAAGACAGATCATCAGCCAGGCCACACCAACAAGGCCAAACTCAGCCTTCAGTCTTTTGGTAGGGATTCAAGGCAGCACAAGGATGACTTGTACACACTGCAAGGAACTGTCACAGAGGCAAACCAGCTAACCTGAAAACCCTCAAAGCTTTTCAAACTTCTTTTCATCCTAACTATAACCTCCTCCATGTACATGATGGCTGTTGTGCATTTCGTAGAATTGTTTTTAAAAATACATAGTTACCAACAGTTAAAGAAGAATTAATGTCAATATTTCACAAATTTAAAAACAAAACAACAGTTAAAGAAGAATTCTACCAACAGTTAAAGAAGAATTAATGTCAATATTTCACAAATTTAAAAACAAAACAAAACTGAGCAGGATGTAACACTTCCTAATTCATTCTCAGAGACCTGTAATACCAAAGCCAGACAAAGATACAATGAGAACAGAAGACTACAGAACAGTATCTTTTACACATGCTTGTACAAAAATCCTAATAAAACACTAGAAAATTGTGCAAAATAGCATATTAAAAGTATTCTACACCATAACCAAGTGGATTTATTGCTGGAATTCAAGGATAGTTTAACATATAAAAATCAATTAATGCATTAAAGGACATTAACAGAATGAAAGAGAAGATCTTTTGCAAAAGGGAAGGGAACCAAGAGATAGAAAGAGAAGAGACAAAGAAGAGGAAGGGAAGTAAAAATAACTAAGATGTGTTATGTAAATGTACTAACTCCATGAAGAATATAATCTATGTACTATGTATTAGTACACAGTACATACTATGTGTGTACACAGTACACAATAATACTATGTATTAGTACACTTATGTACTAATACAAATAATTTTTTAAAAAAGAAATGACTCAACAGAAAAAAATGATGAAGGATAAAAATACATGATCATTTCAAGTGACACCAGACAAAAGCTCTTAACAAAATTCTTGATTAAAATACTCAGTGAACTAAGAAAAATGGAGTACTACTTAAACAGTAGAAGACGTAGTAAAAACCTATCATGAGCATCATATCCCATAGAGTCAGATGGAAAACTTTTCTAAGATCAGGTACCAGGCAAAGATGCTTGTTTCACTGCCCTATTCAACATGTTTCTGAAAAGTCTAGGTACAGAAAACAAAGGGGCATCCAAATAGCAAAGGAAGAGGAAAAGCATGTTTTCACAGATGGCATCATGTTACATAAAGAAGTCTTTAAGGCTATACACATACACACATACACAATTTGAATATATGAATTCAACCAAGTAATAGGATACAATGTCAATATAAAAATCAATTGCATTTCTCTATAGAACAATGCAAAAATCTCAAGAAATTACAAAAATAATTCCATGTTCAGGGGTATCAAAAATAATAAAATACTTAGAAATTAGAGAGGTAAAAGATTTGGAAAATGAAAACTATAAAATATTGATAAAAGAAACTAAACACATAAATAAATGGAAACCTAACCCATGTTCAAGAACAAAAGACTTAAGTTTTCTCAATACTACTTACTCAAGAGAAGCTCTAGACTCAATACAATCTATATAAAAATCTCAAAGATGATTTTTGCACAAATAGAAAAACCTATCCAAAACACTCTTGAAAGAAGAAAAATCCTGGAGGATTCAATTCCTGGCATCAAAACTAACCACAAAACCTCTATAATCAAAACAATGTGGACCTAGCAAAACACCGTCATTTACATCAAGAGAACACAGTACAGTGGAGTTATCAATCTGTAGATGGAGTCAAACAATTACTAACCAGGGTGTTAAGACCACTTGATGCAGAAAGGACAATCTTCCCAATGATGCTACTGGGAAGACTGAATATCCACATACAAAAAAAAAAAAAAAGCCAGAGTCAGATCCTTAATTATCACTATGGACTAAGGCACATAAAACAAAGATTTAAAACTATGAAGCTCTTAGAAGAAAACATCGAGTGGAATTTTTATACCACTAGAACTGGCAAATATGACATTAAAGACATAGGTAACAACAACAGAAATAGAGAAATTGTACTTGATGAAAATTTTAAAGTTACCCATCAAAAGACTGCATGAAAAGGTATCACAAGTAATGGAAGAAAACATTCACGAATCATAAATACTATGCAAATTTGTGTACTTCCAAGAAGACGGTAGAGTAATAAGCAGCAGAGAAAGAGCCTCTCTGAGATCTGGTGAACTCTGGAATACAGCCATGTGAGGAGGAGAAGAAGGATGGTAGCAGGTCCCTTGGACCCAGGAAGGGTAGAAGTGAGAAGCCCACAGAGAGTGTAAAGAGAAAAACTTCAACAAATAAGGAGGTGGTAGGCCTTCTTCCTGAGTGAGGACTCACCGTGTGGGAGAAGCAGTTCAAACCTGCTGACATATGGTGACTGCTGGCAGCCTCAAAGGTCTCCACAGAGATGCAGCAGTGCAACACAGCCATGAACACCAGGGACTGCACTGACTAGTCAGTGGGATGGATTTAGCCGTCCCAAAGGAAAGACAATTGGCCAGAAGACTTGTTGGAGAGGGGACAAGTGAGCTAAGAACTCAAAAGAACTGCTGGCTCCATCTAGCAGCTCACAGCTGAATTCAAGCCTGAAGAAGGTACACTGACTATTGCAGGCTGAACAGGTAGAGTTCCAGTCTCACGACCAGGATCCAGCCTGAACATCAGATGATATTAATGTGCAGGCTCACTGAGATTATCCACTACCTTGCTGTAAAGCTACTGATGGCTTGCTAGGGCAATTCAGCGTAGACCTGGACTCTGTCTTCACATGCTGTCTACTAGTGACAGCAGAGACAAATCTGGAAGTGTACATATTTTTTGTTTCTCTCTCTCTTCTTTTGTTCCATTTTGTTTCACTGTTTGAGCTTGTTTTATAAATGTGAATGTGGTTTCTAGTGGTTTTTGTGTAATTGTTTTTGTTGTTGTTGTTGTTGTTGTTCTGTTCTTCATTTTATTTCTCTTCTCTCTTTCCCTCAGGACTTCTGTACCAGTTTCCCAAAGTTTGGGTGATCCTCTTTGGTCCTCTAGTCTTGTTTTAGTCTCTTCCTCTTCTTCTATTTCTCTATTTATTCCCCTAACCCCTTTTAAAATTTCTCCCTTGAGAGTAAAATTGGCAATGCTGAGGGCTTATTTACTGCACACAGTTTTCTGGTTTGTTTTAGATTTTGTTATGTAACCACAAATCTAGTTTATGTGGTTAAAGGTGCAAAATAATAGTTATCTCAGTTTGTCATTTCCTAGGCTGTGTTTCATGCTATTGGTATTGCTTATTGCACGACCTTAGCCAAAGTGACATAATTGTTCTAACCAGCTGTTCTTCCTGGTATGCCAAGACAGATACTGCCTGACAATCATAAATAATACTGTGGGCCACTGCCCCAAAACCAGGGGTTGAGCCAAGGCTGCAACGTCTCACTCCCAATAAACTGAAGAGTTATGATCTTGCAACAGACCCAAAACTGAAAAGCCAGCTATATCTAGAAGACACTTTTGAGAAGCAATCATTCATTAAGGGTTCTAAATACTAGCAATTCAATTACTCATCATAGGTAATTTATAAGCATCAACTCAGGAATGAAACTAAAAATAAATAAATAAATAAATAAATAAATGAAAATAAATTTAAAAAAGAGAAAAATGCAACCCCAGACATCCAGGTCACCAAATGCAAACCTAGGGGACAGTAAGGTGGGACAATCCAAAAGCCACCCACCTACCTGGCCTTTCTAGAGTAGTAGCAAAGCAAATGAACAAGGTTCTAGAAAAAAAATCAAATTAAAAATAATTTCTCGTATAACTTTACGGATAGTGGTCACAATGGAAAACATGATTAATGACTCTAGCGCAGACATAGATTTTTTTTAAAGTATGAGAAGCTTAGGAAAATGATGGAAACCATGAACTTCCAATATAGGAAAGAAATGGAATCCATAAGACAGATTCAAGCAGATTTCTATGAGATTAAAAATTCCCCTGAAAGTACCTGTAGCAGAATAAACCAATGTGAAGACAGAATCATGGATAGAGAAGATAAGCTTACACTTGGTGATCATGAAAGGAAAAAGTTCTTAAGAATATAGTGAATTATATTAAAAATATATAAAAATACCTCAAGCAACATAAATAAAAAATGGGACAAAGAATTCACAGGCAGTTCTTCAAAAAATATGCAGATTAAAAGATACTCAACATCTCTAATTATTTAGGTAAATATCAATCAGAAGCACAGTGAGATATTACCTTACACTCACTAACATGTTTACTATTACTAAAAAGAAAGCAAAATGCTTGGGAGCATATGAAAATAATGGAACCCTGTACAAGATGATAAGAAAGTTTTCCACATCTACTGTGGAAAGCAGGATGGCAGATTGTCAAAATATTAAAAAAAAATTTAAACTAGCAACATTGTATGATTCAGCTGCACTCACAAAATGTACAGTATTCGAAAGAATTGAAAGCAGAATATTGAAGAGATATTGCACATTCATGTTTATGGCAGCATCATCCACAAAAATTAAAACATAGAAGCCAGTCCATCAATGAATGAAAAAATAAATAGGCAAAATTTGGAATATAGCTAAATACTAGTTGACTTCAAAAAGGAAAAATTTCTGACACTTGATGCAGTAGATGAACCTTGAGGATATTATGCTAAATGAAATGAAAATGAGCAAGTCATAAAATGGTAAATAATATGACTTTCCTTACAGGAGATAAATAGTGTAGTCAAATTCATGGACAGAATAGAATGATGGGTCCAGAGACTGGCGGGGAGGTGGAATGGACTGTTAGCATTTCATAGCTGTGGAGCTTCAGTTACGAGGCATTCTACCAATCTGGAAATGGATGGTGACACTGGCTGCACAGCAATGTGGAATTAATTCATGCCGCTAAATTGGATCATTAGAAATGGTTATAATGGAACACTTTATGGATGTATATTTTACGATTTAACAAAAGAAAAGAAAGAAGAGGAGAAAGAGGGACAAAGGAAGAGGAAAATAAGGTATAAGGAGACTAATTTTTAATAATATGAAAGTGCAAAGCTGTTATGACTTATATCTAGATGTCCCCACAAAGCCTCATATGCACAAAGGTGGGACTTTTGTAATTGGCTAGATCATGTATGTATGACATTGGATTAGGCTGTGTGACAACAAAATCACTTTGCTGATTGGTTTACCATAGTTCTGTGAGTGGCTGAATGGATTCACTGAAAAGAGGAGGCTCAATCTCGGTGTGGATGGCACTAACCAGCAGACTCGCAGCCTGGGTGGAACATACAAGGAAAGGGAGCCTCACAGCGGCTGTTTCCTGCCTGCCCTGCCAGGGACTGTTTCTCTCCTGCCATGCTGCCTTATCTCAGAGCCGCCTACCTATGGATTGAAACGTCTACAAACACTAAATTACAAGAAAATTTTTCTCTTTTACCTTGTGGGTGTCCAGTATTTTGTCCCAACAGTAAGAAAGTATTGTAACAAAGACAGAAACCAAAAGGAGGCAGTTGGCTTAAAATGACCATTGTACAATCTCAATTGGAATTCACACAGGCACCTCCATGATTGCTGGAAATGTTGACGGAGCACCACTGCTCGGAACCACGGTCTTGAGGATGACATCTTGTCTTTTGATCTGTGTGCGACCTTTTCATTTTGTCATATGAACCTGGCAGTGAAATTCATAAAACAGACCAAACAGACCAAGCAGGCATACAAAAAGGAAAGAAAGAGGCAACTGTGCACACCATCTATTTTTCTTGGAATTATTTATTCTCTCAACCCTCCATCCACATTCTAAACCCCTCACCTGACTTTACCTAGCCAAAGTCAAGAAACCCAAAAGTAATATTACCACCAAGAGTATTTTCCAGATTCCATAAATGTTACTTCCGAATTGATGTAACAGGATAATAAGAGACATTGTGTAACGAATACTGCTGTGCATTAAAACACATTAAAAATGACAATATCTTGTACAGCAACTTCATACTAAAAAGATAATTTCACAGATGAAAAAACTAAGGCTAACAAAATAATTCATCCAGGACAAAAAGAAGATGCTTTATTAAACCCAGGTCTGTTTGACTGCAGCTGGTGTGAGCACACTTTGTCATCTGAAGCCATCTAAATAAGAGGAGCATTAAGAAGAGGGGAAGTAAAAGCCAGCAGAGGTGAATGTGTGTGGAAACTTGCATGCTAACACCATTGTGAGGACCTGCCTGACATCGTATCACATGCAGTATTTTGGGGCTAAATACCCCTAACTGTCCCACATCCCTGCGAAAGTCACTTTCTTGTTTTTAACCTCTAAATCATGGACTTGCAAACAAGAATCAAAGGAAAATAACTCAGCCTGCAGAGGACAGATTCTGGCAGGAGGTTAATAATTTGCTTTTGTATGGTGCCTTTCTCTGTACTGCATGGTAAAGGAGTCACGTAACAAGAAAAAACATCAGAATGGAAGCAGAAGCATTCTTCAGCAAATATATTGATCCTTAATGTAACAGTTTCCTCAAAATTATGTCTGCTGCTTTCTACAATATTTTGCTTTCCATAAAAGGAATACACGGTTCATAGAAGAAGCATCTTGTATCATTTGATTCTTAATAGACAGCTGTGACTAATGTGTGCCTCAACCCAGGTTGCAACCCTAAAGTGTACACCCTGGAGCTCAAATTATTAGGCGATTCAGTGAAATGGGACAGAAAACCCTCTAAGGAGCCATGAGCTGGTATCCTCATTTCTAATCTCACCCGGAAACCCAGAAAATCACTTTCAGATCCGTCACAGGATCAACACTCTGCCCTACAGGAGAAGCTCAGTGCCGCGCAGATTTTCCCAGTGGCTCTGCTCTTGCCTTGACAGTTATTAATTTCTTTTTTGAAGCTCACAAACTTCTGTGCTTAACAACAAAGCTTTCTTGTGACACTGCCCACCCCCCATCTCTCTTATCCATTTTTAAGGGCCTAGAAAACACAGGAAGGGGAAACAAAGGGCGAGGGCCAGTCTGTGACCTCTGTCTGGACTTAGCCAAGCGTGATATGTGAATCAGGTGTATGGAATGGAGGTTTCCATGGCAACGAGACTGCCAGGCCTGCAGGGCCGTCACATACTCTTTCTACCAAGGTAACAGAAACAATGAGGCCACCTGAGGAACCTCAGCAAAGGGGGAGGTGACCGTGTTCAGAGTACTCCTCTGATTCTAAGGACAGGGTCCACATGGGCTCCTGTGCCCACTCTTCAGCTTCTGGTTCTTTCCCATGAGCTCCTCGGGATAATCTATTGCCTCTGTTCCTGGGAGGAAAGGATATTCTCCACAGGCAGCTGCTTATGAAAAAAAGTAGAAAAAGCTAAGAAGAAAGGGTTTAAGTAGAAACAAGAAGCTCTCAAAAGATTCAGCTACACTGACCCATTTGAGATCGGTTGCCTGGTGGAGGCACGTAACTTTTCTCCACGCTTCTTTGCTCTACACCTTGTAGTTGCAGTGTGCTTTTTATCTGTGAACCCAGGACATAAAGAAAAGGCTCCAGGCTACATGTTGTATTTTATAGATTTTTAAAAATTATCATTGTAGTAGATTGATACTTTAAAATTATCCTAAACTTGTAGAAAAATATTTTGAAAAAAAAGACTGTAAGTCCCATGACTACATGGAAAATAATAGCTGGACTAGTTTAATAAGCAAGATTTGTTTTGATTAGTTGGAAAAAAGTAAACTGAATGCTGAGTATACTACGTTTTCACAAAACTGAGATTGGGTCTTACATTAATTTTTGTTCCAAAAGTTCCAATAGGGCTTATTTTCTGGGATATCATATTATTCATGCACAAAAATCTACATTTATTCAAATATTATGATATTATCTTTTTTCTGGGACATCATCATAACTCTCTAAACCCTGAACCCCCGCCTGACCTTCTTGGGACTTCATTTTCTGTAGAACTATTACAAACATTTCTTGTCCATAGAACCTGCTCACAGTGTGATGGCAATACACTTACCAATGAATGTATCTCATGAATTCTTCACAACCTCTTGCAGGCTGGGCTTCACAAAGTTTGCATTAAATCAAGTGTTAATGGAAGATGTACGAGACAGGAGTGGCAGCAGAAACAATGCCAGTTAAGAATGACGGTCCATGCAACAGCAAGGAAAATATTGCAGGCACCAAAATTCAGAAAACGTTTCTTTATTTCACATGAGCATATTAAGTTACACAATAAGTCTGTTACAATATGACACATATTGAATGATGAAGATTCAAACTAGACACAAGTGTGTTTGTTCATTCTCAAATATGCACATTTTCTTGTGCTGTCCATACTCCAACAATAATGTTTTGAGTTCATCTGTTTGCACAGGCATTTACTCTTGGTCAAAAGATGCTGGTATAGGTATATTTAAGTGGAAATTATTTTATAATTCATATGTCCATCATGTGTTGCAGTGGACATATTAAATGCAGCCATCTGGCTGATGATCTTAACTGGGGCTTATTTTCTGGGTAGAGCTTATATTATGAGCAGTCTGAAAAATCATGCCAGGACTTATTTTCCAGTTAGGTCTTATTTTCCAGGAAATGCTGTATCTATGTTGATAAGTTCATTTTCCTGACTTGAGATTCGCAGACATTACGCATCAGAATAAGGCTTCCTTTGGTAGCAAATCATGGAAGACAACAATCCTACTTCCCCACTCTCCACCTTACTTAGCTTTGCTCCAGCACGAGCCTTCGCATGCCTTCTTACCACTCTCTAGAAGGTGGAGAAAAGGACCCTATGTACCTTTGCTGACTACCAGCTCTATTTCAGTCAATTCCAGCCACCACTGCAATAATCAGCCCATTCATTCTGCCCTCTACATAAAAGAAGTCCACACTAAACTTTGACCACATCACCTGTGAGCTACTAATCTTTCAAGTTTCCTTGGAGTGCTCTGACAAGTACTGATCCCTAACCTTGGCTTCCAAAACCTCTACCTGTCTCTTTATAGTTTTATTTTCCTCCAGTCCACAACTGACACTTCACGTTGCAGGCAAACTCAACATTTAAAAAAAATGCTTAAAAACAGTAGTTCTTATAAGAGAGGGAAAGGTTCTAAGACCTTAGATGATGCTAAAATTGCACTGATTCTTGTATAAACTAAGTTTTCTTCCTATACACATAGACCTTCGTAAAGTTTAATTTATACTGTAGGCAGAGTAAGGTACTGACAGTAATAAACTAGGATAATTATAACAACATACTGTAATAAAAATTACAGGAATGCAGTTGGCATTCCAATGATACTGCCAAATATCAAGTGATCATGGGCAACAGAAACCTCAGAACTTGAAACCTTAAGTGAGGGGGTACTATGTATAGTATTTCTCTCTATTACCTATGAATGCACTTAAACCTGTTTCAACAACTCAGCTCAGTGACTGCTTCTTCCAGGAAACCTCAGCCTCTGGCCCAACTTCATCATTAAGGTCCTTCCAAGGAGGAGCCATACCATCCTAGCTTTCCCATCACATACGGACCATCACTAGACCCTCACTGCCTGCTCTGCATCCACCATCTCTAGTCACCTGCAAAGAGGAACAGGCACACACCTTTTCTCCCATGGGGCTTAACTCAGAGACCAGCATACAGTGTATGGCCAAGGAGGATTGGTCAAAAGTCAATGAATTCATGATGGAACTCAGGAATAGACGGAGCAGTGGGTGAACAGTGGTCAGTGTGGCACAATGGACCACAGACAGCTCCTACAAACCTGCCCCACACTTCACAGTCAGCCTATGCTGTGGGTCAGTATTACGGCTTCGAGAGAGTTACTAAACCTCAGGCAGCTTGCTGTTTTGAAATTGATGCAGCACCTGCCCATTATTATTATGAGCAGCACATGAGACTGTTTGGGCAATTCTATGGAAAATTTTACAAAATCTCCATGTAGGGGCACTTCCTAGTAGGCTAAGTGAGAGGGATATGAATCGAAGCTGTGAGGGTAGCAGGATCCATGAGGGAACCAAAGAACTGCACATAGCAGGCTCCAGAAATTCAGGAGGTCCAGGAGGCTTCTGCACATATACATTCTCCTCTTGCCCTCTTTGCACCTAGACATGCATGTCATTCACAATTTCTTGCTTATGTACCATGTCCATTTCTATCAATGAGTACTACATTTTAAATATCCAATTCCAAAATGCTTGGGACCAGAAGTGTTTCAGAATTCAGTGTTTTCAACTTTGGAATAGCTGCATAGATTTTTACCCAGTGAAGCAACAGTAATCTAAAAATTTGAAATCCAAAATTTAAAACCATTTTCAATGTTGTGCCAATACATCGAAAGTTTTGGATTTTAGAGCATGTGGGGTTTCAGACTTGGGATTCAGTGTGTTCACCACACGTCACTGATACTAGTTCTTGGAACTTTCTTTATTCTCACACCAATTGTTAAACACCTTTGCTTTCCCCATAACCCACTGAATATGCTATCATCCTCCAATATCCACAGTAAGTCGCAGCCAGTTTCCATTCCCCTCCTCCTCTCCTGACTTCCTCCTGTGTTAGGACACGTGATCCACTATTCACATCTTTACACATTCACTTTATTCTCTACCTGCTTCACACATCCACGCCAGGTCTATCTTCCTGAATGTGGAGGATCACACACAATTAGAAGGAGCATTTCTGAAAGGCTCTATCAGGGGCAAGTCTGAGTTACCAAACATGGGTTTAGCAGAGAAGATAAGAGCCCATAAATGTATTATGAGTCAGAAAATAATATAAATGAGGCTGCCAAGAAAACAAAATATACAATGAGAGAACTGGATGCCTGCTCACTTTATGATGAAGAAGAAAACCCAAGATAGTGTTTTGGGAGGGGTAGTATGTGAGGCAGCTTTGAGGATGAATCTTTCAAGCAATTCTTTACACTGAAAAAGGGAACCAACAATAAAATAGAAGAAATGGAAACACAACTGGAAATTGAAACACAAGATGGAAAGAACATCACCAGAGTGACACCAGCAACACACTGCAGAATAACCCATCCCGAGAAGAGGGCACTGTTCTAGGTGTATGTTTGGGATGCCCAAGGTGGGAACAAGGTTTGCAGAGAAGTGTGAGACAGCATCCCCACTTGCCAGACCCTGAAGGCCTACATAGGGTTTCCAACACACATGCGCGAAGGTGTAACTAAAGTTATTAGTTAGTAGATGATAAGTAAAGACCGATCACTCCATGCTGAAGTAGTGAGGAAGGTTATCAAAGAGGTGACAGAGGTGTTGTACCTTAAAAAATCAGAGAAAGAGGAGTCTGCAATGGTAGATCAAGGGAGGGAAACACATCCATAGTCCTGGAAGAGAAATAGGCAAGGTCTCCCCGAAGAGCCAAGAAATCTGGCTGAAGTAAGACTCAGTTAAGGTGACGCAGGACACTAACTTGGAAAAGTAGGCTAGAGAACCACGAGACTGCAGAGGGAAAGTAAAGGGCAAGTGCATGTTAGTGAACGAAAAGATGAAAAGCTAAAAGAAAAACGATGTTATACTGCACTGATCACTGGGTAATAACTTTTAAATGTCCATACTTAAAAAAGGAAACAGGTTGAAGAGTTAAGATCACCAAATCAATACAGTCATTACTAAAAATCCAGTAGAAAAAATAGAAAAGGCGCTTGTAGAGAATTTACAACACCCAGGAAGCAAATGTCCAGGGTAACAAGTCACAAAAGAAATAAAAGTTAAAGAAATATGATATTATCTTTACTCCTAAGTCGGGGAACTCTTTTTAAAAATACTGTTATTGTCTAAGCACAGCAAGATGTGCTACTGGCTATATGAGTGTTGAAAGTGTACAACTTTCTTGTGAAGCAATTTGGCAATATGAACAAGACCCTTGAAGAGATAGAGTACTTATCAAATGGCAAATAGACTTGATAGTGTAACCAGGAATTCAGAAGACCTCCTCACGCCCAAAGACGCTCTTTACTGTATTACTTAATCTTTTATTTTTTTTAATTTTTTTTTTTTGTCTTTTTCCTTTTTATCGGTACCAGGGGTCGAACCCACGACTGCCGGCTTGCAAGGCAGGCACTTATGCTGCTTAGTGATTTGGATTTTTTTTTTTTTTTTTTTTTTTAGTGGTGCCAGGGATCGAACTCACGACCACCTCCTTACAAGGCAGGTGCTTATGCTGCTGAGCTAAATCCCCAGCTGTATTACTTAATCTTAACACAATAAACTCTTACCAACACCACACTCTGTGAGGCAAAACTCTCACTGGGAAATGGTAAACCAACCTGTGACAACCACTTTAAAAACTGCACTGCAACCATTAAATATCATGCTTACTCGTCTATTTATTTAAATCCTAGGAACTAGGAATCTAGACTTGTGCCCATGCTAGGCAAGTGTCATTGTCAGCCCTAAATATCACATTTCTTTCATCGTTATAGGCAGAAAGTCAGAATTTGAAATGTGTATGCAGTGTGATTCTGCTTATACATTAAAATAGGTCTAGACATACCACTTAAAAGTAAATACTAAAAGGAAATATATCCAAATTCTGCCTAGATTATGACTTTGGATTACTTTTACTTTTTCTAGAGATATTTTTGTACTTTCTACATTTTCCATAATCAGTAAGGATTACTGTATAGTTTAAAATTGCACTAGAAAGCCAGGTTTCATGGCATATGGCCTGTAGTCCCAGCTACTTGAAAGGCTGAGGCAGAAAGATCACTTGAGCCAGCAGTTCAAGGCCAGTCTGGGCAACATAGCAAGAAATTCCCTCCCAATCTCTTAAAAATAATTAAATGATGGCTTATATCTGTAATCCCAGCATTGGAAGGGTGAAGCAGGAGGATCCTGAGTTTGAGCCTAGCTGGGGCCTAATCTCAAAAATAAATGACTGAATATACATTCAAATATTTCAATACTGTAACCAATATAATGACTTTAATGAAACAGAATAGATACAGCTATCTATGGAGAATGAAAACAGTCTGCATGTTCAGCTAGCAAAGGATAGAACCTGAATTCTCCAGATAAGAGTTCACTTCCTCTCTCAAGCCTCAAAGTACGTGTCTTGCTAAAACATGATGTACGAGATTGTTCAGTCCACATTTTATTGCCCACAGAAATGTCTCTTCATTGCTTTCTCCATTAAGAAGGCAGTTATAAAAAGAGTAAACTTCAACCTGTTTCAAGCCTTGATCTTCGCAGGAGGCCAGAAGTCACGGACTATACAACCCCAGCTCCGCGCTCCCTCTCTGCCTCCCACTGCCTGCCTGGGCCTCCCTGTCCTGGGCTGCAGCTGGCTGTCTCTCAAAACGCACAGTCTTTGCCTCTTAAACATTCTTCCAGACCAAGATGCTAACATTTCCTTTGCTTTCTTCTGCCTTGCATATAACCTTCAGAATAGCAGCAGCCTCTGTTCAAAGCAACTTAAAAAGTTTCAAAAACGTAACTCAATGCTAGTTGCCCTTTTAGGATATTTACAAGCACCAAAGGAAACAACTGCATGTGTGGTATCATAAAAAAAGAGTAAACCACATGTCAGAAGTCAACATGACATTCGTTTCAAATGACACATGATGTTCGCCTTGCTCTCAGCAAACGCTGCAAACTGGGACCAGGGCAGGAAGTCGAAGCTGGCAGCAGCCCCCACAGTAAAGGGGGGAATAAGTGGCAGTACCTTGAAGGAAAGAGAGAAGTTTGAAATTTTTCTATTACCAACCAGGCAATTAAAACATTAAATGTGAAATCTGAGGCACTGTGGATTTCCTAATATGGTATAAGTGCCGAGTTCCCAAATGATGTTTTCTCATCTTTCAACATATCAAAGAACATGCCAAAACCCCAAAGAAACATTTCCATTTTGCAAACAAAAATAAACCACACACATCCACATTCTATTAATAGTGTTGTCTTGCCCTAAAGACCCTGCATCCTTAGTCAAAACTCTATTGCGGTTTCCATAAATCTTAACAGCATTGATACCTCTGGTCCAAAATAAACTGGACCTGTGTAGGTGAGTTAGGTGGGGCTGAGGCAAAAGTCATCAAACCTCTTGTATATTTTCCTTACTGGAGACCAAATGTTATGTTCTCTATGCTTGCACCTGAGGACTCTGTAAATACGTTCTACATCTTCAGCAACATTTCTTGGGAGGAAAGTTGGCATCAGTTACACAAGTTCAAGCCAACTGTACAGCATTTAAAGGAATAAAAAGATAGAAGAATGCAGGCTTGGAACTGAAAATCCCAACAGAAACTGCTGCATGAAGCCAAGCACAAGGCAAAGACCCCCAAATCTAGGCCTCGCCCTCGCCCCTACTGCAATGAGAAGGCAGGAAAACATCTGTCCCGCAGAATTTATGTTGAGACAGGAAAAATACTGCGGTGTTCGCCTTCCTCAAATCAAATGCCTATGAGCTCCCCAGGTGCTTGGTGAGGGCAAAGCTTGCGGTGAGTACAGCAGGAAGCAAATGACATGAATTGTGCTCCCAAGGCCGCTCCACTTTGAGGGAGAAAATGCAACCAACACATAAAATGACTACATGAAAGGGCAAACGATTTGCTTATTTCATCCTAAAATATTCAACTAAAGTCTGCACGGACACCCTTACGTTTTTAAGCTCTGAGTCATGGACTGTACATTGTCTCTACCACAGCAAGAAAAAGGGGGAAACCAAGATGGTACAGGCGCCACCACTGGTCAGGGTAGGTGGTGCAGCACGGTGAGAACTGACTCAAGTCATCACCATGAAAATAACTAGAAAGGAAAGGAAGACAAAGTGAAGAGGGACGAAAGGGCACCGCAGATGTGCGTGTCCTGTCAACTGAACTGGAAAGAGTTAACTGACTTGTCTCCTGTTCTTTTTATTTCACCAACAGTACGTAAGAGCCACTAAAACTCTACACAATCCTAATATATTTAACTCTACGGAAATGAACAGTTGAGGTTCTGTTAATATCTGCACTTTACAAATGGGGAAACCTAAGCACCAAAGGGTTCTATATTTGGAAAGCAGTTAAAATTAACAAATTGAATTCCAGCAATGTAGCTCCTCGATCTGAGCTCCGAAACTGTGCATGCTGCCTTGTTTCTAAACTATTTTCAATGAAATTACAAACATTGCCTAGCCCAGTGCCTGACACTTAGCAGAGGCTGATTAAGTTATCTCTTTCTACACTTCTGTCTACTCTCCTCACCACAATGTAGGAGGCAAGAGGCAAGATTCTGCATGCACAGAAAGGTAGCTACTTTAGTCTACAAGGGCTCAAGAGATCCTGAGAAAGCTAGGAAAGGACCTCAGTTTTATCTCCAGAAGTCTGGAGCCAGGGCACTAACTCAGGCAAAATCCATTGTCTGCAGACAGAGGTGGCCTCTATTTGTGAGACTCTTCAGCCAAGACAGGAAGACAGTAGACAAGCCCCAGGAAAACTGGCTAGTTTGTGATTTCTGCACATGTACATCAAATGGATGCACAATACACAGACACATACACATGCTCCACATCTAAAATTTACATCCTTCCTACACAAGGGGAAAATAATCAACTTTCCAGAACTTTCCGCTGACTAGAAATTGGCAGAGTTTCTGAATCAAGCTGCAGCTTGCTTTAAGGCAGTCCAGATATTGCTGGGAGTGAAAGGACAGAGGATCTTTTGAAAATTATTAAGAACAAATTGGGCTCAGAGACCCAAGAGAGCTGTGTTGTAGAGTATGAGAAAATTTTGTTTTCTGGCTCTTTGGCAGGATTTTCATGAACTAATGACACTGAAATGGAGGTCAGAGACTATTTTTACATCTTCATATTAGTCTAGACTAGCGACAAAGGTACAAATGTTATCAATTAAGTGATTCATTTAGTTGGGCAAGTACTAACTTGTACAGAATTAAGAACTTAATATCACTGGCATTTTCCAAGAGCACAGCGAGTCTATGTTGCTAATTATAAAACATGTAAACTGATATCAGGTAGGAATGCTATGTTCTTCCATTTTTCTTTAATTAATAAAATGTCCTATTTTATCCTCATAAAACATTAGAATATTATTTTATTACATAAAAAAATCACTATCTTTGAGTATTGGAACTGTGTCTCTGACTTAGAATCTGCTAATGTGGTTTAAAAGTCATCAAGAAGGAAAGTTGACCCCAGGTTCAGTCTTGGTCAGCTGTGGTTACTGGGTTCATTAGTATTTGCCAAATCTTGCAAAACTACAGTGCTGCTACCCATGTGGTTTTTAAAAACTAGTATAAGCATCTGTTGAGTAGGCCTGATTTTCTCCTTTGTAAATCCGTCGGCTACCAGCCTGCTCCCCACAGACTGTAAAAAGAGATACAGCAGATATGCAGGGTGAAGTGTCTGTGACTTGAGATCTTCACACACTCTAATCACAGTTTAACACAAGGGACAGAGGTAAGCAAAGAAGCCTTCTTCCTAAAATATTCCTTAGAAATGGTAATTTTCTACCTGACCAAAATGGAATCCTTCAACTTGTCTGAGAAATGCTCTGAATGTGAACTATGCCTCTTGCAACCCTATCCAAGCCACATTCAGAAGCTGGTGGCTCAGACCAGGCCATTTAAAGAGTGGAGACGGACAAGGAAGAAAACAGGAGTTGCACTGAAAGAGGAAGGTGAAGTTTCTTAGCCTTCGTGGACCTGGGGAAAGCAGAGCTTTCCACTTACTATTTAAGTCCTTACCCCCAGCGAAGGGAAGTTTTGCCATGTCCTCAGTCATTTCGAAAGCCATCAAGCTAGGAGGAGAGCAAGCCAGGAACACAGCTTACTCTCTGTGTGGATGTCTGAGTCAGCAGAAGCCGGAAGCCTTGCAAAACTACTTCAAACAACAAGCTGGGAAGGAAGACAATAGCTCCCACCTCCAGAGAGTGAGAAAAACTACAGGATCCTAAGGGATGGGCCACCCATGTTCAGAGGAGATAAGTGAGAACATGCTCTGTGCTGGACAATAGCAGGGAGACCTGCAGGCCCAGCTGCACACAGAAGCTCTGGGTGGCCTCTGGCCCAGAGCTCCCAGTGGTTCCAAGGCAAAAACACTGCTGCTGGGTGGCGGGTAGCATTCCCAAGAGCAGCGGGTGCTGGGAGGGCAGCCTCGTGGAGCGGGGCACACTGCACTCCTGCCAGGTGCCATCAAGTCCCTTTAGGACTTTGGGGAAACATGGAAAAGTCTCCAGGCTGACTCCACGCAAGCAGCTGGTGTCAAGCCTGGCTTCTTACCACCCCACGGCAGAAAGCAGAAACCATGGCTAGGAGACTGTAGAAACAGCAATCTCCCTGCAAGGCAATTCCTGGTGCTCCAGGAAGAGGAGCATAATTAATGCCATTCCATAAAAGAGCAAGACATTGCAAATTCAGCCAGAAAGAAGAAAGAAGCTTGCCCACGCTGTTCACACAGCACAAAGCCCGTGGAATTATCACTCTGTTTACTATGAGGCAATTCTGATCAAGTGTTTACTTTTGTAGCAAGCCTTTCAATTATTTTTTAATACATTAACTGTGCTCTAGGTGAGAAAAAAGCACCTCAACATTTAATGAAAAGGGTATGCAAATCACAGTATGAGCTCACTTCAATGATACCATTCATTATATAGAAGAATTACCTAAATAAAAACATTCATGTCACTTACAGAATAGTATCTGATGCCCAAAACTATAGTATTCCTTCATTTCCTATGGTCTCATCTTATACTTTTAAACATTTTCTATAGTTAATATGTAGTTAGTATAGTACACTGGACAAGAAAAATAATTAGTGTTGAAATTTCACACATTTATACATATCCTCTAAACCAAGTAATCCCGCCACAGGATCCAATATTGTGTATACCCTTCTGAAGGAAACATTTTTAAATGTTACACACTAACATATACAGACACCACACAAATACACTTAGAAGTGTATAACAAATGAAAAGGAATTATGGAAAGATAAAGATGATACAAAAATTAATACTAAAATTGGAGTACTGGTTACAATGCTTATGATGTTTTGCATAAAACCAGAATGAACATAGGGGTTAAAAATTAAATTTCAGCAACCTGGCATAGAGATCACGGAAAGGGAGGTTGAAAGGCTCCTCTCCCTTGATTTTTCTGTAGGGCCTCCATGAAGTTGGGCTAAGCCTTTGCTGTAACAACTGCAAAATGGAGATAACACTTGCTGCTACCTACCTCAGAGAGCTGTTAGGAGATTAGATACCAAAAAAGAAATCCTCAAAGCCCCTTGCATTTCTCATAAATATTCGACAAGCAAGGTACAAAAATACCAACTCTCCCTCCAGAATCATAACTGGGGAGTAGGAACAGAACAAACCAAGCAGCAGACAGCCCCCCAACACCCCATGGAAGTGGACTGTGGGCAAGCTTGTGCCCAGTTCGCAGTGAACCGGTTGGGTAAACTCTGAAATTCATGTCTACTCAGACAAAAGAAAATGCTCAAGGAAAAGGGCGGGGGAGCCCTGTTTCCACAAACTGCCTGTAAGTCAAAAGAAACAATCTTCATAGATAAAATTTCTAATTCTTGCCCCAGAGTCTAGATCTGCAAGATAATCAAGTGACAACATGATTGTGGTAATTTTTCAGGCTTAGAAAATCTCATATTACACCAAACTGGTTCTCTAGAGGGGTAATGTTAATGACCTCTTCTATCCTTCCTCACTAAAGAAAATCTAAAGCATAGATTAAACATATCAGTTTTTACTGGAAACTACGGTTGTGATTGTCAGTACCTAGTTGTCTAAGAAAAGTAGCAATTTATGGGTCCATAAAGAAATTGGGAAAGTATTAAATATTCATATATTCTAAAATATTCTGAATTATGGAAAGCTTAAATTTGAATCAATCAATTAATTAAACATATTATACGTTATTATTCTATCAAGCACTTATTATGGGTCATGTGTCAGATTAAAATTTAAAAGATAAATCATACCCAATTCCTTGTTCTTCTGAATCTAAAGGCCTAGCAAGAAAATCCATAGACAAAAGGCAGCATAACACAATTTGACAAGGATTTGACTCAAGCACAAAGTGCAAAGGAAGGACAGAAGGGAGATGTCACTGATTCTGCAAAGAAAGGGACAGAGGGCGGTCTGTTGGGAAAGTTCAGAGAATGTGGCACATGCATGGGACTTTGCAAGTGAATTTTGTTTCAACACATTTAGTGTAAAGGAAATGGTCAGTCCAGCTCAGTAAACGCAGCTCATATCTCACAGTACATCTAGGTCTGTTCTACTGCAATAAACCATAGCGGAGATCATGCATATGGCCGGAACTGCAGGGTCTTTGTGTGGAAGGGAAAATCACAGCCTGCGATGTTAAGAGGAACTCCATATAGTGTGCACAAGTGAGAAAAACAGAAGTGGCAAGAGCAAGAGAGGTGGCACTAACTCTGGCCCAAGACAAATGATGTCTGGGATCAGTTTGGGGTTGACAGTGTTGCTGAGAACAATCCTATGGGGTTAGGGGAGGTGGATAAGGAGGCAGAGAGAAGCCTTGCGGCATTGAAAGGTTATCCAGACCTCAGAAATGATCAACACCAGGGTTTCTAGGAGAAAGGAATGGGACCACAAGGAGACAGACACACAGTGATACAACCAACTGCTGAGCCATGTCAGCAGCCACCAGACACTGGGAGAGACAGGAAAAGGTTCTCACCAAGAGCCTCTAGTGGGAACTCAGCATTGTCAACACAATGATTTGGTTTTAAGTGACAAAACTTCTAGCAATTTTTTATACCATCTAGAGGAAATTAATATATGTTGTGAGCAAAAAGTCACACCCTACATGCACTTGTTGGGTGTTATAATCACCAGCATTTTGATAAGAATAACTTAGATGAAAGACACACCAGTATCAAAAAGAAGTTGAAGTCCAAGCTGTTGCTGTAGAGGAGCAATGCATTATTAAACAAAGTAACCAACCCAGATTAAGGGGTAAAACTCTGGTAAATACCCAGAGGAAGTCAATATACCAGCTGGGTGAAAAAAACTGCAAACCATGGCCACAAAGTGACAATGGAGGAGGCACAAACTAGAACTAAACAGTAGTGGGGACAACAGGAGAGACACAGCAACACAGAGGCCACCACTAGGTCACTAAATGCCTGATCTAGTGTGGTCACTTAATTCTCAGTGCCCAGTGAATAGAAGCAGAAAAGAGAAAGGAATGGGGAATATTTTATGTACAGTTTCAGGACCGATTCAGTAATAAAATCAGGGCTAGACCATTATAGACACAAGTGGCTACAGGAGACGGAATGGTATGGAAACGGGACAGATGAGCATGAAATGCTAAAAGTGTGTTATTCCGTCCAAAAGGGAAATAACACAAAGAGATCTATGTCCGAAGGGTGGCAATAGAATGGGTCTCCAAAGTAGACTAGAGAGTCCTCTAAGAAAGTGACCAAGCTGGCACCCTGGAGTTGATAAAGGAAGGGATATTGGGAATGGTTTTGAGGCATGTTTGGAGGACCTAACAAGTGACTTGGATAGGGAATGAGTGATTGATAGGCATGGGTAGAAGTAGGTAAGTGACATCAACAATCTTTGAAATAGAAAACTTGAGGTTGTAGTGGAAAGCAAAATGAATTTGTCTCCTGCTGTACTGATTTTGATGTATGGGCAGGTTTTTCCAGGAGTGACAGCTGTGGTCAGTGAAACATTGGAATCCAAATGACAAAAGAAAGTCAGAAATGCCGGAATGCCTGCAATATGTGTTCTTTCTACCTTCCTTCTGATTCATCTCCATGGAAGGGACCCAAAAGAGAGCCCTAAAAATAAAGTTTTAAGCTATACTCAAACCATCCACCCATAAGAAAAGCCTTGCAACTCCACCATTTTAAACTAAATCTATTAGAAATTTTCTAATACGAAGGAAGAAAATTCTGACATTAGCCCTTTAGATTTTTTGTTTGTCAAGACGCTTTGGAGGAGAATTGGCAGTGGAGTCCAGGCATCCATGGATCAAGGTGGGGGTGGGGGGCTGAGAAGTATATTCAGTAGTGACCCCAGGAACGATCTGATGATGGAAAAGACGCCACACTTCTTCACTGTGCAGAAGTTATCAAGTTAGATGTGACTGCAGCAGTAAATGCCGAGCTGACAAAGAGAAACAAAACCCAGTACATTCACTAATATAGACCACCTAGGTAAAGGGAGCAGGAAAAAAGTAGAGACACAGATTTATCTGAGAAAGACAATTATACTAAGCATATGTGGGAAGGATTCACTTGAGTTCTAAAGCTATGGATTCTGTTTTCTCACTAGTAACATTCACAGATGGACAGTGGTGCTTTAAAGGAGAATGAAACTGCTTCCTGCTCTAGCCTGTGACTTTTACCACAGTTAATACTGATTAAAATATGGAAATGGCTTGGACAGGACCGCATTTGAAATTACAGATTAGATGGCAGGTATGTTGATGGGGGAAGGCAGCATTTCATGATGCAAATGTGCAAAGGATTATGATACAATCCCCGTTCTCAAGCAATTGTATAGTAAGATAAATAGGCTTTTTGGCCTGACAGCAAAGACCATGGCAGAGCAGAAGTGACAATAAAGCAGCACCTCAGTCTTGGTAAACTTTGAGATTAAAAATAAATAAATAAATAAACATCTAGAGAAAACACATAAAAGACCAAGGAAAATATCTGTAAGTAAATAAGCAAACATATAAACACAAATAAGCCGTTAAGTTTAACGGTTATCATGGAAAAACATCTGAGTGCCCACAACTGAATGTTGAAACTCATGAGAAGTCCAGACAGAGTGCTGCTGTTCCAGAACAGAAAGGACAGCATCAGCAAGACACGGCGCTTGCATCTGAGCAGGACTTCCCTGCACACAGCCATGGCGACATTGCCTCAGATCCCAGGTAGGATCATGCACAAGTCAACTTCTCAACTTCAGACCACAGATTCACTTCACATTCTGTTACTTAGTGTCCACCATGTAAGGCATGCTTAGGGTACATCATCACAACGTAAGCAGCAATACCTGCCCTAAATGAGTTATAAAAATGGGCAGGTAATAGTTAATTATTTATATAAGGCAAGAAATGAGCAATACAGAAAATATAAGTACTCATTTTAATGGAATAGGAGATATGAAGAAGGATGGGAAGACCAGAACCAAAACTGGAAGAACAGGGCAAACAGGGCAAACACATCTGAGGGGACATACGGGTGACGGAGATTTCAAAGGACTAGATATAACAAGAGTCTGGAGTGATGAGACTTACGACACAAAGCAGGAAAGCAAGCAAGCAAGGAGAGAGAGAGAGAGAGAGAGAGAGAGAGAGAGAGAGAACAAAAAAGACAAGAATAAAACAAGAAAGGAAAAATGGAAGGAAAGGAAGGAAGGAAGGAAGGAAGGAAGGAAGGAAGGAAGAAAGAAAGAAAGAAAGAAAGAAAGAAAGAAAGAAAGAAAGAAAGAAAGAAAGAAAGAAAGAAAGAAATTTTTGCTGCAGAATAGAAGATGCAAAAGTTAAATTACAGGAGGGCCAAAGGAGGACAAGCTGAAGAGATTCCTGGAGTTTAATGAGAACCCAATAAATTTCAGATCAGAAGTGAAGGTTTTAGATCAGTAGCTGACAGACCCAACAAAGATAGGGCTAAGCAAACATGCCATAGAGACTAGTTAGAAAGCCATTACAGTATATAGGCAGGAAGCCATGAGCTCTTGAGCAAATAGGAAGCAAAGAAAAAATTGAAAGAGGGTAGGTTGAGTGAGAGAGTAACCAATGAAGTATCAGAAGTTGGAGTGGTTGGGTGGATAAAGAGATAAAGGATGCAGAAAAGTTTAAAATGGTCAGTGGTTGCCCTGAAGTTAGCAGAGGAATAAGGGTATCACCAAAAGCCATTGGGAAGGAAGAAGGAGTAGCTAGCTTTGGATATGATTCTCCTTCGAAGACCCTGCAACTTGAGGTAAGGATGGTATAAGCCAGTCAAAACATTTGGGAGTGACTGTGAGTAGTCTAGACTGAAGACAGGTTACAAGTCATTAGTCTGGCAGGAACTTGAAATAATAATATAGGCTTAGAGAAACCATTTAGAGAAAGAATTCAGAGGCTAAAGGCCAAGGAGGTTTTGAAATTTCTCAAGCACACATCATAGGGTTTTCTTTTAGTGGCAAGCTGTCAGAAAAATATTCTAAACCAAAGAATTTGGAAATACTTCAGAGATGAGACCGGACTTACATAGCCACTACAGTTCTCAAAATATTCCAAAGACAAACATCTAGAAAGCAAGTCATCTGAAGACATCAAACTGACCATTCCATGGTCAGCAATGGCATTAGAGTTCTGAGGAATCTGACTACAGAAATAAATTATGGTTTACTAGTAAGCTGATTTTATTAATAATTTAACACTAACACAAAACAATAAGTGTCAACATTGAGTATGCAGAGTTTGGTATTGTTAGCCCCTGTCAGCTTCTGTGTCAAAGGACCACACAAGGTTTCTGAAACTAGGAAAGTAAATCAGATACTCTCTTTGGTTTTTTCAAGTCTCTCGTAGAGAACATGAAGCCAGTACAGAGAGATGGTTCTGGAGCTTGACACTAATTAAGAAACGACATGTGCCTGCAGCCATAGAAGCATACAATGAAATCAAGTCCTATGTGCTAGTTAAAGATGACCCAATGATCACATTGGAAACAAAAGATGACACTGTCCTCCTGCCTCATTTTTATCCCTCATTCTTCACTAATCCACCAAAACTAAGCAGGAAATCACTTCTTTAAGCAGCAGCATCTAAAAATGTGACTAATATATATATATATATATATATATATATATATATTTTAAATGTGACTAATATTTATGTGTTACTGATTTGTTTAGTACTAACAACTGCTATCATTTATTTACTACTCCTGGTGTACCTGGTAACATTTTAAACTCTTAAATATTCAACAAAAGTCTATGCAGTAAGTTTCATAATCACCAATTTTACTTTAATAAGGAGAAACTAAGCATGTAGAGACTAAAGAAGTCACCCGAGGTTACGACTCCAGTTTGTGATGAAGCCAGGGTTGAATCCAAGCAGTATGACTCGTGTCTCATGCTCAGCCTCCCTGCTCTCTATACAGTTTCTCAAATACATGCTGTAACACATCGTCTGTTGAAAAAAAAAAGGATAAACTATTGTTTAAAGTAAACACCGCCTATGACATAAGTGTTTTTTGATTATTTCAAAAATCTCCAAGACCACCAGACACAAACAGTAAGAACAGCCACACACACACAAACACACATGCACACACATACACACACACATACACACAAACTCTCTGAAGATAATTTAAATAAAAGAGATTCCACTCAAATATAGAGAAATTTTTGACCATTTAGGGTGAAAAACTGGAAGGAACGGATTGGAAGAGAAGTTGGAAGCACCCCTTGTTCAGCAACTTGGTTTTAAAAAGTGATTATTCCGAAAGACTTACATTTATCTGCTTAGGAATTTGGACTAAATGTAGAATGGCTTTTATAATAACTTCAGAATTTACTTTGTGGAGTACTCACCGGTTTTTTTCTCTTACCGCCCCTAATTTTAGTCTAAAGCTGAGTTTAAATGAATTATCCAGGGAACTAGCATGTGATCCTTGGCAAGTGTGACAAATTTGCCTTAAAAATGGAAGTTTCAACCTGAATTTGTGAAAAGGAGATTTTAACCAAAGGCTTTCCACAATTAATATGTGAATTGTGTCATTAGTTCTCCTAATATTTCTCTAGCTCACTGCTCTTAGTTTGTTAATTTTCTCTAAAACACTGATCTTTTCCTTATGTCAAAACTTGGAGAAGGAAATGTACCTAAACAGAGATATTGAACAGCAGAGGAAAAACACAATCAAGGATCCAGTGAGCAGATTATACTTCCCATCCAATTCTCTTTCAAATATGCACAAAAGAAAAAGAATGATCTTTGGAGTCAATTTTCCACAATCCTTTTTATAATCCAGAGATTGACAACCCAGAACATACGCGATAGATATGTCACATGATGCCCTCAGAATGGGAGCAGGGTGCTGGAAACAGCATAAAAGTTTTATCCCAGCTATCAGAGTAACTGGAACTTGCCTTACCCTGCCACTTCTCTGTAGGCTTCTTGAGGCCTCTGTAAATCCTTCCTTTCACACTATGTGATGTGGAGAATGCTACAAGAAATAAGTGGGTAGCCATATACCTCTCCCGCACCTCTGTCCACACTAAGGCTCAGAGCAGTCATCACCATGGGCAGCACACTGGTGATCAGCCAGGAAGAAGACTGTCAAATTCAAAGGCAGTGTGAATGAGCAGCTCAGCATCAAAAGAATTTTCTTCCTTTTGAAATTAGTTCCTATCAATGACTTTGGGATCACATGAAATTTCAGGACTTCTCGGTGCTCTGCAAGTCTTAGCTGCTTAACTCTATCCTGCAGGAATAAAAAATGCAATCAGGCTGAAGCTGCGTGAAACTTGCCTTAAATCACACTTTTTTCTTCTTACTGCCTCCTTGCAAGATGCTGCTTACCGCCTCCTCCTACATAGAAGAATGTGAGCCCATGTTTCCAAAACACCATTCCACAGAAAGCTCCCATCCGGGGCACTTGCTTATGTGTAGTCTTGAAATCAAATGGTCCGCGCTGCAGTGTGGGAGACACGCCCTGCTGTGATTGTTCCTTCCTGGAAATGCAGGGTCTAGTATATGTTAGCAAATTCAAGACTTTGAGAAGTCCATAGAAACTGTGCCAACCACGATGCCTTTAGAATGCAATTGACTGTGGGATACACTGTCAACAATTACTAAAAGAGAATAACTGGGCGGCATAGGACACAGTCTGGGAAACGCCCTCTGATTCCAAGATCAACATTCAGGATCTAACCATCTGTCCCCACACTACCCTTAATTCTATTTGACAACACATTCGTGACTCTGCTGTGCACCGCATGTCTAACATATTGGTTGTTCCTGTACAGAAAATCTCTTCTTCCTGTATTTTAGAGACATTTCATTCATCACTCCTCCCAGAATTTTCACTTTCAATTATTTTATTCAGCTTCATATACAACAATGGTTGGAATAAAATCGCACCTCCAATGGGACTCTTTCACATATCTGGTAAATGTACATAATGGCTTCTCAATTACTGAAGGACTCATTTAGACCTGCTCTAAACTCTTACATAGCAGTTACTCAAGATCTAAATACTGATGGATTTGGGAAAGCATACCCAAATCTACTCAAGGGTCACTTGAATACCACACATGGCCTCAGCATCAAATAGCCAATTGGCAACCACAATGACTGAGAAGCACTGGATTCACGCATACTTTTGATTTTTTGGAAAATCTTTTGGCCTAGTTATAAAAGACCTAAAAGAACATAATCAATTCTGGTGTTCAAATTAAAATCTCAAAGAATGACTTCACGTACATGGATCTGGCAAGCAATATGCTCAGCCCTTTAGAAATTCAGTAGCACTAGAATTCCCATACCTTTCATACTCAGAGGGCTCAATGCTTCTTTATGTGAAAAACTGGATAGATATTATATAAAATACTTTATCTCCTTTCCAGGCTACCCATGTGAATTTCCCCAATCTGGGAGCTTAAAACGAACTTACCTGTGACAACCTATTACCAATTACATGACATACTCATCTCTATGGAGGAAATAAGTTCATACCTAGCAGTATGTGACACTGTTGAACTCAACCAAGAAAAATCACAGATGTCTGAGGGTGCAGAGTATCCATACCGAATTCTAGATTCCAAAGTAAGTGGATTCATAACTGAAGAGAATACAATACGAATTTACCAATACGACTTCTGAAAAACTGCTCACCTATGAAAGCGGCTGGCATACCGGTCAAGTGTTAAGATTTCCAGATGAAATTAACAACTAAGAAACCACTGATACCTAATGACTGAAATGCTATTAAGGCAGTTCCCTACATAACCCCATTATTAGAATTACTGTTCTGTGGCATAGATGTAAAAGTATCCACACTAGTCCCGATTAACGGTCCCAGACCAAGTGGTATAGGTTCAAAACCTAGCTCCAGCTTTAATGGGCTTACGACTTGAAGTCATTTTCTTCCCTAAATGTCACTCATCTTCCTTATTTGACAACTGGGGATAAAGTACTATCCACCCCATTGTGTTGAGATAACATCCAGGAAATGCTTTCCACGTTGCTTAGCACTCGGAAAGCCCTGAGTGCTTGTTAATGCTGTCACACTCCATGATTTGAGTAAAAGACCTAACCTGGACAGCTACAGCTGCATCACAAAAAGCAACATAAGCTCCCTGGTCTCCCTCGACTGTGTTCTGTGCCATTGTATGGATTTCTCATTGCAGAGGAACAGGAAAGGTTTGTTGTGGGAATTCATTAGTAATAAATACCAGCAGGCCTTAAATTGTTTCTACCTCCTACAGAGGAGGTAAAATTACAACTTTAGAGAAGGGATAATCATCGCTGGAAAATCTAGTAAGCAATCTAAATTAGAATTCTGATATCGCTGTTTGTGTGGACCTTACTGTGTGGGTGTGACATCATCATTTGTGGGCACAGCTTCAGCACTATATAGGAGATAAATAGGTCATTCTACCCAGATTCATTTTGCGCAAGAAAAACATCAATGTTTTTCTCCGTTTTACATCAAAGGAAGAAGTCAGAAAAGAAAAGGCTAGGTTTTAGTAAGTCTTTCATTAACACATTAATGAATGCTCTATGGAAAAAAGGAGCACATAGTTTTATCTTATTATAGCTAAAAATTTTCTTACAATAACATACTAAGACGTTCTTTCATTATCAAATAAATGTAAATTAGCTCAACAATGACTTAAAAGGTGTCACTTAAGGCAAGATCTGAAACTCAAATGTACTTGATAACATCTCCAGTTATTATTTGCTCTTTCTTTCCAGTATGCTTCTTACGTCTTTTCTTATACCTCACACTCACTGTCTCTTGTTTTTTTTTAATCTTTAGATCTTATTCTTCTTTCACATCTTCGAAATTATATTTCCTTTTTACCTTTCATCAGACTGATTTCATCTTACAGTAGCTAATTTAACACGAATTTTCTCTATTGTTACTCACTTGCTAAAAGTGAAGTCTTCATTTTACCCTTTTTTCTCCCCTCTCATTCTGCCTTTGTCCTTAAGAAGGATGAGTTTTGGTTTGCAGATGGGATAAAGGGGAAACTGCAGACTGTAAAATGCAAACTAAATCCAGTTTTAGAGCAACCGTGGAAGCCACCATGTCTGGGAGAGCCTGGTCCCTCCTCTCGGAACACTTCGGACTGGACTCCTGCTCACCAGGTTCTCCCTGTCACAGTCACAGGAATAAAAGAGTTTTGTACTACAGGACATACAGAGAAGCTTCTCATTACATATATAACATATGAAGTAAATCAATATACCAAATGTTTCTTATTATGTAATAATATATGCAATGAAACATATAATTGTGAGCAATTTTATGTTTTCCCTGATGTAATATACTGGTAACTCCATTATTTACTTAAGAAAATGAGACCCTGAAATTTCACTTGACATGATTAACTTTCTAATTATCATAAAAATGCCTGAATTTTTGCAAGAAAGCTATTTGCCTCAAGACTCAGAAATCACAAAATCCTGTACTTTATTTCATGATATCATTGTTTTATCTACGAAGTGATTTATCATGGAGATCATGACCAATATGTTAACTTCCCAAGCTATTTATTTTTAAAAAAGATATTCACATGTATATCTCTCATCAAATTAAAGAGATTTTTCAGGCATTTAGCACAAGTATCTTTCCTGGACATATGTATCAAATACAAAAGAAACTTGAAGACACAGCTCCATTTCTCTGAATTTGATATAAAACTGATTCATCTTTGGATACAAAAAATAAAGTATTTCTGTCTAAACAGCCTGAAGGTCCTTAACACCAGCACTAACGTGAGTTTCCTACAAACATCTTGGCTCTGCACCAGCCTGGCCTCCACCCTCCTCCATGACTGTGGACCCCACAGCTGGCCTTGGCCCCTTTGGGCTAAATGAAAAGAGTATGATTCCACTTTGCCTGCTTCTTTGAGTTATAGACCTCACTTTTCCTAATGAGTCACTTTAGAAATACACTTGCTTCTGAAAGCAATCCAGAAGATGTCAGATATTTCTGAAACAGTCCCTCCATTACATAGTAGCCCGCTCAGAGAGCCAGCTGTGTGTCAAATTCTGAAGTCAACCAACTTTGGAGTGGAGGCAGAGGTGCACATCTGAAATCCTTTTTAATACCCCTTTATTTATCCCAAATATTTACAAAGACCAGTTTCTGCATCTCTGATCACAAGATATTTTCACCCTGGCTTCCTCATCCTTGTTCAGCCCTCTTCTAGGATCCCTGTGACAGAACTCACCCTAGCTACAAACTAAACATCACTTCTTAAACTCCAACAATCTGCACAAGTTTACTTGCTGCTATGACTTAGACAAGGTATAGAGCATATGATGATGGAGCGTATGGTACATGATGTGGTTATGTTAGGAGGTAGAAGGATGTTCAATAAGTAGAACCTAGTTGGGGGGCGAGGCAAAAGACAGGACCTGCCCTCTGGCTTCAGTTCTCTTCCTCTAATCTCTAACAGGTTCCTGCCACTCTAACGCTGTCTGCCCTGAAGACCTCACCAGAGCCAAGCCAAGGCTAATGCCATGCATTTGCACTTGCAGGATTTAGAATTAAATAAACCTCTTTTACTTTATAAAGTGTCAAGTCTCAGTCACCCCAGTGCCATCTAATCATATTGGTTTAAAGACGTCTGGGGACATCAAAGTCCATCAATACTCAAGTCCCTGATATGACGAGGTATGATATTTGCAAATAACCTACAAGCATGTTCCTGTATACTTTATATCATCTCTTGATTACTTATAATACCCAACACAATTTACATGTTAAGTCAATACTTACTTTGTGATGTTAAAGAACAATAACAAAAAAAAATTCTTACACATTCAGTGAAGATGTAATGTTTTATCCTGGACTATTTCTGACCCACAGCTGGTTGAACATAGATGTAAGTAAGCTGAATGGATAAGGAGGCCAACTGTATTTTACACATTTTCAATTATCTATATACAAACAGAACTAGGAACGTAGTCTTTAAGACTTGGAACTCTTCTGTAACTAGAAAATCAAATTGAATTTATTTTGATTAGTATTAAGATAGCACAATTTAACACAAATTAAGATTGTGTTATCTTATTACTAATCAAAACAGATAGACACAGTTTTGTTACAACCAAGTTGTCACTCACAGTGTAGTCATGGCACTGGCACTACAGCCAAAATCTTTAACAGCCAGACATGCTCAGGTTTCAAGAGCAACGGGATGGACCAATTCTCCCTTCCCTTTTTATGTGAGGCCTACATCAGAAGGTGGCATCAACTAGTCTGATTTTTGTGGAACTCTATTGTTTACAAATATCACTGGTCAGAAAGAAAGACATCTGCTTAGAGGCAGGCCCAGATATAAACATAGGTGAAGAAGTTTCTTGAGTTGATCTCATCATGAAATGATCACTCTGATACTTCAGAATGTGTTTGTTTTTGTTTACAGTTATCAAAAAAATGAAACCGGGAGGTTAACATTTGCTAGCAGACAAGTGAGGCCCACGGCGGAGCTCCTATGTCATGAGGAGCCCCAGTAGTGGACATTTTTCCAAATACAGCCTCCATTCTCAGTCCAACCATGATAGCAAAAGCTGTGCAACGCAGCAGTCACTCATGTAGAGCATCACAGTCACAGAAGCCTGCTGGAGATGACAGGAAGAGAACGGAAGCCGTGGTGAACAGGGCAGGTACAGTCTTGTGGCCTCCTCTCTCAACCAGGCTCTACCTCTGAAAAGTCCTCCTGCCCCCTAACATCACCACATCTTGTACCATGCTCTCACCTTCTGCAAAAACCACTACAAAAGAAATTCTGGAATGGGTGTGTTGGGTCAGACCCATAAACCCAGCATCCGAGAGGCTGAGGCGGGAGATCACCAGTTCAAATTCAGTCTGGACCAGTGAGAAAAAAATCTTTAAATAAAAGAAAAGAAATTCACTCCAAAAGCACATTTCTAATTCTAGACTCTCAGGCACCAGCACAAACAGGAAGGAAAGAGGAGAAAAAGAGAAAGTGGGAAAGGCAGAGAAAGGGAGAGAGAAAGAACCAGCCAGTGAAGGGGAAGGAACCAGGGAAAATAGAGCCAGAGTGAGATTCATGTAGGGTCAGAAGCCTCCAAGAGAAATTACTTAATTTCCTTTGTTCAATATTAACAGGACACTCCTTGTAGTCTTCTGAATCCTTCACTGAGCAGCAACTGGGCTATTCATGTCATTCCTACAGCAAGCAGCAATTTATGTATGCCTTTGTTAGTAGTATACACACATGTGTGTACACAGACACACACACACACATACACTCACATGAGTCAAAAAGTAGGGTATGGTAAAGCTGGTCGAGGAAGTATGTGTCATCAGATGCCAGGGTACACGTACCAAATAAATCTTAGAACCATATATGAGGAAGTTCTGGGGGCTTCCACAAGGTGCAGAAGAAAGAAAGAGACTGGACATCATGAAGAACTCACAACTGAGCTGGGGATTTAGCTCAGCAGCATAAGCGCCTGCCTTGCAAGCGCGTGGTCGTTGAGTTCGATCTCCGGTACCAATAAAAAAATTAATTAATTAAATTAAATTTAAAAAAAAAGAACTCACAACCGTGCCCCATCAGCATAGCTCAGCCTGTGTCCCCCAGGATATTGTTTTACTTTTGCTTTTAATTTTTCCCTCTTTTTGTTGAGTCCAAGTTTGCTCTGCAGATCTAGATTCTCCCTTACCCTCCATCTTCACTTTTCAAATAAACTTTGTCACCGTTCTTGGCTTGTCTTAGTTCAATTCTTTGCCCCAGATGAGAGGAACCTGGAAACTAAGAGATGAACACACCCAAAAATCTGGTAATGTTTATTCAGCAAGCCATTTTTAAAAGGAGCTGCCCAATAACAGACAGACACACACGCGTGTGCACACACACATGCACACACACGCACACACACACAGAGTCTGTGCCACTCAGGTCCACAGAGTGAGGTCCAAGCGACTCAAAAAGAGCAGTCCCTCCCTTCTCTTCCTTCCCCATCCAGCTCTGGAAAAATCACAGATGTGGCCCTAAAGGCAGAAGTAGCCCTGGAATGACAGATTTGTCTCTCGTTATCTTTGGCTGCTACTACTCAACCCCCAAAGGCAGAAAACAGCACTGGAGCTGAAGGCTGAGCAGAAACGTGTCTGCCCCAAGAGGATACACACAATCACATTCGTTTTATCCTCAGGCCGGCAGGAAACAGTTTTATTCTCAACAAATTTAACTTGCCACCCTCCTCCCAAGGTCCATGATGTGAGGCTCGCTTTGGAGCTTATACTTTTCAAGAAAACCAAGTGCTGTGAAACAGTCCTAACAAACAGTAATAGTAAGGGTTCCCATTTATTGGACCAGGCACAGGAGATAAGCACTCTACCTAGGTCTTTCTTTTCACAACCCTGAGGTGCATAAAATGACCAGAAGTGATAGTACTGCCCATCACAGTTTAAATATTTATATTTAAACCTTAAAACTGGAATCCTGAAAATGTCATTAACATGTTCTGACACAATAGGGGTCAGTATGACATTATCCACATATTCATTTGTAAATTACTTATGAAATATTGAATAGGTACTGAAACGTTTATTTATGACACCCGTAAGGATGAAGAAGCTCTTTTAAAATACAGATACTGTATTAGATGGCTAAGATGGCAATAAAATAATACAGCAAGACTGGGTGCCTTGAACAATAGACATGTCTTATCTCACATTTGAGAGGCTGAGGTCCAAGGACAGGGCACAGGCAAGGTTCACTGCTTCTGAGGTCTCCCTCATAGCCTTCTAGCTGGCTGCCCATTAGGTATCCTTTCAAATAGCTGGTAATCCATGCGCCCTGTCTGTTCTGTTCTTAAGGGCAGCAGTCAGATGAAAACCCTGCCTGCCCCAAAGGCCTCATGATCACTTAGTCACCTCCTTTAACAGTCAATATTTTCAAGCACAGCCTCATTCTGAGGTACTGGGGAGCGAGACTTCAACACGGGAATTTGGAAAAGTCACAATTCAGCCAAGCACAGGCACCAGTATAACACATGCTTTAAAGCAATAGACGGGTTGCAGCCCCTCTGTGGTTCCCTCCCAAAGCACATTCCCTCTTCCCTGATGATCTCTATCTTGCATTTTTGGAAAGTTTTACCAATTATGTCGCCATGTTTTGAAACCTTATTCCTTTTTTCTTAACAAAAACATTTAAAGCAATAAATTTCCCTCTAAACAGTGCCTGGGCTGCACCTCCTACAGATTTTGATATATTAGGTAGACATTATTATCATTTCAAAACACATTCTAATTTCCCTTTTGATTTTTTTCTTTGACCTATGGGTTATTTGGAAGTGTGTTGTTTAATTTCTAAATGTATGGGATTTTCTTGATGACTTACTGTTAACTTCTAATTTAATTTTGCTATTGTTAGACAAAATGCTCTGTATGATTTCAGCCCCTATTAAATTATAGAGACTTGTTTAATGGCTCAGCATATGGCCTTACATTTGGAATTAAAATAATAAAGGTAATAATAGCATAATTTAGCACAGCTACATCAACTGTGGCTAAATTTATTCAAAATATCAGTCACTCATAAAATTACCTAAGAAAATAAAGGCAAACTAAAAAATATTTCTTTTAATTAGGTGAAGATCTGATTATTAATCATGACAAAATAGGCAAAAAATTTATTTTTAAGGATACAAGTATTCTTTTGTCACCCATCATACTGACTAAAAAACACTGTAATAATGTCTCACAATTGCATCAACTTTTAGAACATCAAATACTACGCATAAACCAAATCACTTGCGTTGCCTTTAGGAATCAAGTATTGAAAGACATCTAAAGATCAAGAAAAGACTCTAAAACTTACCCTTCAGCAAACTAAACAAGACTGAATTTGGCATTTCTTTAAGAAAGTCCAGAAAAAGACTGTCTAGCCACAAGGTTTATATTTTAAAAGTTTAATTTAAAAAAACTAGCTTTTTTTCTGCAAAAGTTTCTAAATATATTACAAAAGAAACAAGCATAGAAAATTATCTCTATATTTCTATAAAGGATTGTAACCTAAAAATGTTGAAAAAAATTCACCGCTTACTGTCTTACTTTAGGGAAAACCATTTAGTAAAGCACATTTTTCTACAAAGCTATTTAAAGACCAAGATTCAGAAGTAAACCTTATTTAGATGAATTTCTAGTCAAGGATTTGACCTATATAAGTTGTATAAATCAAAAATCCAGGCAATATCCTTGAAGGAAAGGGCTAAAAATGGTTGAAAATTTTTAGCCTGGGGTTAAACATGTACTGTAAGTAGCATAAATTTTCTTGAATATTTTGTATCATGCAGCTAAGTAGAGAGGACATTTAGATCTAATTTTTGAACCTCTTTCAAAGTGAATTTTTGTAAGTATTATGGAAATAGCATGCTCTAATTTTGGTCACAATCATGATAAGTATGCACGTGTTAGCAATCACCTTTCAAATAAGGATTTCACAAATGCAACCTGTGGGGTTGCCACCCTCTAACAGCGCACTGTGGGTAATATTGTGTGCAGAGCACTGGTGGTTTGATTGTGTTCCCACTGGTCCAAACATTCCTTTGAGGAGCCTGTGTTAATGTAAATTCTCCTTTCCAAGGATCCTCTGGACTATTCTTACAGAAATCCTCTCTCAGAGCCAGCAAACAGCTTCATGCACCAAATCTGCAACTGTACATTTTTCAGGCATTACACTAGATTTTCTTACACAGCTCCTTATTAAAATGGTTTAAATTCCAAACCAGGCCTTGGGAAACAGAGCATATACTCTCTTGAGCTTTTCTACAGCATCTGGCAATGGGACCAAAGTGTCCCAGTGAAAGGACATAAGTAGTTTTAAATTCTTACACTGGAAAGACAAATTAATTCTGACTATAGGAACAAAAGGCTTTGCTTTTTGTTCACATGCATCAAGAAATATTCTTATTACAATGTTGATTTTTACAAAATTAAGTTTGTGCTTTAGCCTGTAGATATACTCTGGGCCAACTCAACTTTTGGGCTAATGCTTACCAAAATTACATAGAAGGGCTGATTTTTTTTTTTTTTTTTTCTTTTTTGGGACTAATTTCTTCTGGTGAGGCATCCTTATCAAACTGCTATGGAGTGTATTGGATGATAAGGTGTTACAAAAGCATTGATCTAAATCTCCACACTTCTGACCAAAAATTGATAAAGGCAGCTCTGTTTCATTGCTAAATTTCTTTAATCTAAAATTTATGAAGCAGTCCAACTCAAAAATCACTCAACTTATTAATAAAAACACAGCTTTATTAAAGTGATTCTCACTGACAATGGCTAAGATAAAGGTCACACAGCATGGCCGTCTCAACACTAAGTAAGTAAAACTGTAAAAGTCAGATGGAAAACATCATTAAAAGTAACACTGATGTAATGGGAAAATCTGAGGCTCCACAGTCAGGTGATCTAAATTCAAATTTTAGCACATCATTTAAATATTTGACTAAAACTGTCACAGTTCAGCTTTCTCATCTTCAAAATCTGCAAACCCTACCATGCAGAGTAACTGTGTTATATAAGGTGATAAATGTCAAACATCTGATATATTGTCCAAAACACAATATTTCTTCACTAAATAACCATTTTTATCAAGACCTTGTTTAAAACACTGTCCTCATTAAATGGGAACAAGTAAAAATTTTGCCTAATGGACTGTCTTGGGCTCTAGATAAAATAAAAAATTTAAAATCCAGCTTTTTCAACAATTAAATTGTATTAATGATGTCCTTAAAGATATGTTGGCATTTTACATTGTGGTTCTATTTTCATAAAGGAACTGAAAGCAAATTTGGATTTTAAAATGCATTTTTAACATATAAGAATACATTAATAAGACCTTTCAAGTACATGAATTTTTTTTTTAAATCGGTACCAGGGATCGAACTCACGACTGCTTGCAAGGCAGTCGTTTAGGCCCAGTACATGAATTTTTAACTACTATGAATTTAAAACCATGAACACACCCATTGCTGCTAAGAATTTACTACAGTCTCAGCAAAAATGAGACAAACCACCAAAACGGTATATGCCACCTGGATACAAAAGGTAATTTACTCCTGAATTCCTTTTCTTGTAAATACTGAATAGAGAAACAGAATCTGTGCTAGAGGACAGGAGATGAGGGAAATAAAGTTTCCACTTTCAAAAAGACAAGAAAGAAAAAAAAAAGGAAGTGAGAATCCTCATCCTACCCACCATCAAGGCTTGTGATGTTGACCCTGGACAAGATTTTTGGCAGGTCGTTAAAAGAATGGTTTGTGGTAACACAGGAAAGAACAGCAAGCCCAGCCAGCAGTGAGGGCTCAACAGGGAGACACCAAACTCATTTCCTGCTCGGACAAGAACTGTAGCACAGTGTATCAGGGAAATACCGTGGCCATAATATATATGGACTGGAATAGGGGTGGTGGCAAGCACTCTCAGGACAATTCAAAGGACAAGATAGAAAACTGTGGCCTGAATGCTAGGGCAGTGTGTTAGGCTAATAAAAGATGAACCAGAATGCTGTCAACATTCAATCAATGGCATTCTATAGAAGGTCCCCAGAGGCAGGGTTTTGTCCATGGTCCTTTTGGTTTGCCATACTTCTAAACCAATAACCCGGATGAAGCCAAGGAAGAAATATCTATTATGTTTTCAGATCACCAAATTCAAACCCAATATGGCAATTTATCCCAAA
Organism: Cavia porcellus; assembly: GCF_034190915.1. Lineage (NCBI taxonomy): Eukaryota > Metazoa > Chordata > Mammalia > Rodentia > Caviidae > Cavia > Cavia porcellus. The sequence goes on along the minus strand of NW_026947496.1, from coordinate 25,468,384 downwards.
CCCCTCCCAGACATGTCCTCATATTACTCGTCACCTTCACAACTATACAACAAGAGTTGGAACATTTTATTTTCCATTTTACAAATGTGGAGACTTCATGGGAGTTAACATGACTCACTTGACATAACAAAGCCAGTAAACAGGAGAGCTGTTTCTTAAGACTCCTGACTTCACGCTTTGACCGAACCTTGGGACAGGCAACAATTACAGACAAAGAACTTTTAAAAGCAAGCAAACAGAACAACTATCACAAGTAGAAGTAAGGTTACATCCAAAAAATAACATCAACTAGAGACCCAAGGTGACCATATGGGTATCATATTGTTCTTATGGCTCTCCTGAAACATATAACTCAATGATTCATGAGTTGATAAATTTCCTAAGCCAATCAGGCTGCATGATACATTTATAATAAAACAAATTTTGGTGCTCCAACAACCCACATATAGGTCATAATCCACCAGGTAATGAGATCTACCTGTTAAATGGGATATTGAAAGTACTTTCCCATGTTGGAGTACCATGATTCCAGTATAGGGCACACAATGGTTACATAAACATGTTCTTAAAATAAATGCTTGATTGGTGTAGTCAGGGTTTGCAAGGGAATAGATTTAATACAGGATGCATGATTTATAGGATTGTTTTATAATGTTCACCCAAAATGTCAAAGGTAGAAAAGTACAAGCAATCTGACCATGCATTAGAGACCCAAAGAATCCAGCTAATGTCCTACACAAGTCCAGCTGAAGACCTAGAGCCCATGGCAATGTCTTCCACAAGTCTAGCTGGAGGCCTGGAGCCCACAATAATGTCTCATGCAAGTCTGTATCAGAGATCTGCCTGGGAAGGCCTGGAGGTCAGTGATGGAAGCTGAAAACTCTTCCTCAGTGGGATGAACGATCTGTGCCAGCAGGCTAAGGGATCTTCACTGGAGCCTGGAAGCATCATGCTCAAGGTAAGGAGCAGAGCTCCCTCAAAGAGAGCCACAGCCATTGTCACTGACAGTAAGGTCCTGAGGTCCTCCAAGGATCAGAACAGATGAGTTCATATCAGGAAAACCAGCAAGACAGACTTCTGCAGAAGAATCAACAGCACACCATCTTCCCCTCAACTTCTGCTTTTATGCTCCTGGCAACAACCCTCAGGTCCACACCCAGAACCACACTGATTCAGGTCAGCTGGGTATTACAAGTTGACCACTAGTTAACTCACCACATTGATCATACAAATCATGGTACCTAAAGCTCAGAATTCCAAATTTTAGAGTTCATGTGATAGTCAGGAAAAGTTCACAATAGCCATAAGTTCACCACATACTGTTTTACATCTTCATGTTTACACAGCCTTTAGCTACAGAGGTAGCATCTTTGAAAGGTGCAGAATTGCTTGGAATATTACACAGAAAATTCAAGGACAATTCTGATACAAGGAAGTAATGATGGTGGTAACATTTCCCAGTTTATCTCAACTGATCCAGGCCAAAGACCTCTGCTTATCTTTGCTTTTCTCCAACTTCTCAAAGGAACTCTATCAGGCAGCACATCTTCACTTCCTCCTACCAGCATCATGAAGCTAGATTTGGAATTCTTGTTCAAAAAAAAGATGGGTAATTATGGAATCATCATACTTCTAGAATAGAAAATCGTCCTAAGCGACCTGTTCCACGTTTTCATTCTGACCAAATGTCATGAATCTTGAATCTCCAAGATAGAAGACAACAGATACTCTATCCAAGCCAACCAAGTGGAGGGTTGTGGCAGTCTACCAAAACAACAACAGAAAAATAGGAAAGAGTCTCCAAATAGCGAAGGAAATCCATATTTAAGCATATGTTCAATTTCCTATGCCAATAGCTTCTAAACTTGTAAAACTGTGCGTGCCCTTTGGCATTGACTTGATATATTCTTGGTTTGGCTTTTATATTGAGGTTTCTTCCTTCTAACTAATTCACAGCTACTAAAGTTTTTGCTTCATAAAGATCTTATCTTCTGAACTTTTAAAACCACTTTCCATGTCAGATGCTTTGAATTTTCTCATTTTAAAATGTACCCACATCTTTAATTTCTGCCTTTTCCCACTAGTTTTCTTATTATCAGCCTCCAGTGATCAATACCAGAGGTAAAACTCCTAGATAAACAGGCTGCCCCAGAGGAGGGTCAGCAGAGCAACTAACAGCACCACCCACGTCTAGCAGTCCAGAGTCTGTGATATTTTACCATCAGATGTGGTCTAACAGACTACATAGGACAAGGGCAAATGCCCCCGCTCACAGCAGTGCAGTAGTTCGGCCATATGCACTGACCGATGCTAGCTAGCTATTCTTTGCAGACTAAGGAAACTCCCTACCAGTGCTGGAGATACGCCCATCGCTTTATCCCTTTTAATATTATATTAATGCATTTCAGGCCTCAAGTTTCCGGCCTACACTGATTTTTCGGATGGCTGAGTTACACCCACCAAGACAACATAGCATCCAGACAGCAACCCCAAGGGCAGTGTGAGGAAGATTTTCTCATTATGTCATCAAACAGGAAACCTCAGGGAGACTCTGGGATTAATGTGTTTTCCACTGGAACTGAAAGCAGGCAGGATGTAGTCAGTGGAAGGGACAGAGGGAAGGAAAAAAATGTTGGTGGAGGTGGAGGTAGCATCTTTTCTAGGACATGTAAAGAAATCACTCGTATATATTCCTATCCTTTCTCCTCCAACAAATAAAGATTTTCAATTGAAGTGTAATGTGGTAATAAGCAAGCTATGGAAATGCTGGAATATGAATGCACTCCACAAAGAGTTTCTCGAAACCATGGCACCATTCTTGCTCCAGATGGCATGGAAAATAATTCATAAATGACAAAAGTTCAGTGAGTGTATGGCAGCTGTTCAGCCCCAGCTCTCTGGCCACCCACTTCAGGAGAACGGAGAGCTTTCAATCAACTCTTGTCTCTCACAGGGCCTTCAAACAGCATCAGAACATGTGTACAATATGTTCTCAGAAAGGAGCTGGCCAAGTATGAAAGATTAGAAAATCAAGCGAAATAAAAATAGAAAATAGAAATACTGTTTTCTCCAACATCCATAATACCAAGCAGGGACTGAGAACAAAAGACTTGGAGTTTTGGAAACCAAACTTTGTTCGATGTCTTTAAAAAAAAAAAAGCTTCATATATATTCACAGCTTCTTTTCCCACAGAAAAAGAAGTATCTAGAAATAGTGTGATTTTAATTAATATCGTACAGTCAATATTTTGCTTACCCTTGCCTTCATCCACTTCCATTAACCCTTACATTAAGCATTTCTGCTTAAGCATGGACCAACAGTGATCTTAATTAACAGTCCCCATTTTATATTTCTGTTCACAGAGTACAAGGGAAACGAATTTTAAAAGGCTATTCTCTTAGCCAAGGCAATAGTACTTGCCTGTAATTCCAGCATTCTGGGAGGCTGACAGGAAGATCACAAGTTCAAGCCCAGCCCAGGCAATTGAGTAACTCAGGGATACTACACAAAATAAAAAAACAAAAGGGTGAAGGATGTCGCTGAGTGTGGAGGCCCTGGTTTTGAGTCCTACCACTGCAAAACACAGAAACAAACGCAAAACAACAAAAAACAAACACACAAAAGCTACTACAATTTTGCAAAAGAAACATTTTCTTCTCCTGTTTTTTCAGGAAAAGTGAGCCACATGCAGCCCTGGACCCCTAATAATATAGTCCCACTAAGTGACAAACGTTTAACATTACTCTGGGATTTTTAGTGATAGTTTTCATGGTTCTCAAATGCAGACTGGGTGGGCAGTGCCATGCCAAGTCCACCGTCTGCACCTGCCACACACAGGCTGTAGATGATTCAAAGACATCCCATCACACAACAGAATTCCTCCCAGATGTCTCTGTGAAAAGCTAGGTCTGGTGATACATGCCTGTAATCTCAGCATCCTGGGAAGCTGAGGCAGGAAGATCACAAGTTCAACCCCAACATGACAAGACCCTGTCTCAAAATAAAGCATATATATGATTTGAAGATGTAGCTAAGTGTGAAGTCCTATATTCATTTCTCAGTATCAATCAGCCAATCAATCAATAAAGGAAATTTTGTTACTTACATACAGTAATGATATTACGTATTTTAAGTGCAACCCAAGACATTTCCTCTTCACCTGATGCAGCCCAGGCAAGCTAAAAGGTTGGGCACCCATGTGTTGGTGAATTACCCACTGACACAAACAGAGAGGTAAAAAGAACTGATTATGCTAACTACATTCTCTGCGTTATTTAAAAAAGATACCTGACCTATAAAATAAATGCAACCTAAACAATGTGGCTCTTTCGGAAGATCCCCCTTTCGCACATGGCAACCACAGTAGGTGAGGTTATAATTTAAGCAGTGAAAACTTTTTAGCGTAGTAAATGTCGTGAGGCCCATCTGCCGGACTGACTCTCAGACATGAGCTCTTGATTGACTACAGAAGCTTTCTAAGATTTAGCCCAGCTGGGTTTGGATTGAGTCGAATGTGGAAGGATGATAAACAGGAGGCTGAGATTGTATCACAGGGAGGCTCCAGCCACCCACTCAGTGCTGCTTTAGTCTTTTCCATAAATAGCTCTCTTAAAGAAAGACTCAGGAGGGCCCAGAAGGTGACGTGCATACAATGTGTGTGGGGTTTGCTATATTAAAACTTCTCACACATAGCACACAATTTTAAGTGACGGTATTGATAGTCACAAAAGATTCTGAAAAACTGGGACTGGTTGAAAACAAAAATGTTCTCCAAATTTATATTTGATTTCATAAAAATGCCTGGTGATGTCTTCTCTTTTAATAGCATGGGGCTCATAGTGTCATTTGTAAATTCTGACACATTACTATGTTTGATTAGCAATGAATGACAAATGTAAGAATTAGGAGAGAAAATTGGTCAAATATCCTATCCTCAGAGGCACCAAGATCAAGAGAAACATAAAAACCAATCATCTTCCACACTTGTTTTTAAACATATTTTTTCTATATTCCTTGGCTGTTACTAGAGATAACAAATCAGCAATGCAGAATAGAGAGGTGTTTTTTTTTTTTAAACAAGTAAAGGCATTTGGATACCCATCCAGAGCTGGGTAGCAGAAGAGAAATCTGGCAAGTGTTAAAATTATGCTCAAAATACTATGAGGATTAAATTTCGTACCAAAGAAATTTTATTCACTGTGCAAAAATATCTCTAGTTAAACATATTATTCAAAACATGGGACTGAATACGTTCAATCAAGCTGTCAAAAAACAAGGATCCATTGTCTCTTTTCTTTGCCTTGAGGAACTTGGACAGACAGCCACCAGACAGGCAGCTGAACTCCCCATGGCTTTCAAGGGTAAATTTCTATAGGACGATCTCCTGTCTACAAAATGAACTTCAAACAAGTAGTTCTGTAACTTAAGACTCCCTGTGTTGGGTTCTGAGTTAAATTAGTTTGCATTTGTGGCTGCTCGTTACTCACCAAAGACACAACCAATCGAAAGCAGCAGTACTATCAGTGTATTTTACAAAATGATAGTTACTTAGAAAACAGATTCAGAAACAAGGTAAAATTACAGTGCCCCATACCATTACATATTCTACACCAAAAACATAATATACAGCCCTCCCAGCATTTCCAAAGCACACCACACACGCCAGGTCCTATTCTACATGTAAGATTTGATGACTCAATTCATAACATTTTAACTCAAATAAACATATTATTAAAAGCAGATCATAGCATGTTCCTGTCTAACAAGACTTTTTTGCTTGGCTGTTCACAACAACATGTGGGCCAATTAAACTTAAAGAATATGGCTATTACCAACACAGAGCTGAATTTTTAATCTATTTCTTTTTAAAATTAAATAGCTGCATGCTAGCAGTAACTACCATATTGGATGGACACAAGGACTCTAGGAATCTCAACCAATAGGAATGGAAAAAAAAAAAATCATTATGCAAGTAGAGGTATAGCTCAGGAATACTGAGCTCACCTAGCATGGGAAGGCTTTAGGTTCCATCCCCTGTGCCACAAAGAAGAGAAGAAGAAAAATCACCATTGGTTCCTGGTTCAAAATCATTTTAAAATGTTGAGTGAAAAAGTGATTTGGAAACTAGAACTGCAATTCAGTTATAACAGACCAAACATGCATTATGTTCTCAATGTCTCCTCTTACTTTAGGAATTAAGGTAAAAATTAAGAAGAGGCCATCTTTGTTTTAAAATGTGATATCATTTGATTCTCTATAAACCAGAGTATTAAAGTATTATAATCTTTTTTTTAAACGGGGGTAAAAAAATTGTTTTAATAATGCGAACAAGCTTGCTTTATGAGTATTCAGGAAGGTAAAGCACAATTGAAACAAGATATTCAGTTCACTCTGTTGGTATAGTTTGCCCTTAATTTTAAGAATGAAAAGATGATAGAGAACACCTTTGTCTAGCACTTTGCAATTTGCGTTCTTATACCCTGACAGACACAACAGCGAGTTGATTTTGTCAGGTGTAAACAGTGTTTTCACACTTCTTATAGCACTGTGCCTTCATTATTATTCAACGTTTAATTAAGTCATAACACCAGAAAAGCTCTGGTAGAGACTTTGAGCACGCCCTCTAAACGCCATAAGTAATAGAAACAGAGCGCTGGGTCTTGAACCTGTAAATAAAATTCCAGGCAGAAAATATGATATTGCTAGAAATGAGGACAATGTAAACAGTGCAGGGTTAGTGGCAAAATGGACATGGTTGGTCAACTTGTGGCTCCACAACTCTCCTGTGTACGACCATGGGGACATCGCCTTGCCAACCCTCAGGTTACTTATCTAGAAAAGGGGGATGATGTTCAGTACTGACTTAACAGTAAGTCAGCCCTGGATAGAATGCCCTGCATATATAAGGCAAACAATAAATGTGTGCTTACGAATCATATTATCATAATATGACTGTCTTTGGTTATTTCAGGTTGCAAAAACTCTACACCACTACCAAAATTTAACTTCCTTCTGGTTCTGCATGGACAATTTTATTTTTCAGTTTCTGTCTTTTGTTTTGTTTTTTTTAACTGCTCTATCACATAAGAAAAGTGAAACACAGTGATGTATTTCTTCCATTCTCAGATATTCAGGAACCCACGTCTTGAACACAAGAATGGAAGGAGTAATCATTTCATTCCAACAGTCTATCTAGTTCTCATAACACTGTCCCTGTTTTCTAAAATGCTGTCAGACATTACGGTTTCTTTCACAGGAAAGATTAATGAGGCAAGATATGCATGCGCACAGCATCACAGATTACCAGAAAATCTTAAACTGAAGAGACCTTCAAATCTGTCTAGCTTAATTCTTTAATTTTATTTTTTGCAATGCTCAGGAAGGGTACCATCACTTGCCCCAAATTTCTAAGAGCTCTATTCTGATGCTCTTCTGTCTTACAGCATTGCAGCAAAAGCTGACATCAACATTTGCTTAGACTAGAGCTCAGCAGTTCTGCAATCCTGGGTTCTGTTTATTGGGACTTTTTAAGTAATGATAGCTATAATTATATTACAGCAAATTGAAATGTGCACACAAAAATGCATACCAGCCATTGACTGTAATTATTAAGGTTGTGTGAGGGTTTCAACAGACACATAAGTGATTGACCCAGGTCAATAATTTGGATATACATAGAGACAGTGTAAACTTTTGTGAAAAAGAAAAAACACAAAAAAGAATACAAATGAATAAATAATCTATTGAGTATTAGAGATAACTTTCACGGTTGGAGTTATTGCTTCGGTTTCCCTAATTTAATTTAGAAATTATACTCATGTCCTCTCTGTCCTCTTCCACTCAAGATAAATGTAAAACAGTTGACCTGCCCTGAAAAGCCAGTACTTTTTCCCAAAGATGACTCCTCAGAAAGCACAGAAGCAAAAAGAGCAGTCAAAATCCAAAACTTCCTTATTGGTAAAAATCTCCAATAACATAAAAAAAAAAAAAGAATGTTGGAACCCCTGGCCCTGTCTTTCAGATATTATCAGTGATATTTTCCTGTTTGTCAGTGTTTCACATTACCTGATTCCATTGAATTGACTGCCTTTCTAATTTCTATAGGGAAAACATAAATTAAAAATAGTTTCATGTAATGAACAATTTTATATGTGCACACTGAGTTTTGCTGACAGGTTTGGAACATTCACTCTTCTTCATTGTAGACTTTCCTTGATAAGATACCCAGAGCATTCAGAGCACATTAGAAACCTCTCTTTTCTTTTATGGAGCCTTGTCCCAAATTTCAAATGCATACCATCTTGGGCGACCATCAGCGAAGAGCTGAAAGACCACAAGATCAGGTTGACCTTTGAAAATGGACATCTCTGACCATTAATGGATGAAATAAACTTCTATTTTCTCTTTGTAAAATATTGGTTGGCTGTCACAAGGTGTTTTGAGAATGAAATGAGACAGTGTAAAACACCCACCACATTGTGTGAAAGATAATGTCCAGATTACAAATGACAAATATTATTATCACCTTCAGTGATAACTACTTCCTATGCTAGGTACTATGTTTTTTAAAAGGAAAAAGCCCGTTCTATGAAGGGGTTTTCAATCCAAGTAGACTGGCCCAATAGACTCCCCGACTGATGAGCAGTGCGAGAAGAAGCAGGAGTCCCCATTCCCAGGGAAGAAAACAGCAGAAAACAAAGAAGTTCAAGTGGGAGTCATGGCAAGGTGGGACCCGAATAGTCAGAGTTACTTTCTTGAGCTACCTGGACCAGAGATGTGAAAGGCTAGTGAACTATATGGAAATGCGCCTGGTGGGTCTGGGTAAGACAGGGCTAAGGGCTCACTTCAGACTGGGGACTGGCAACCAAGAGTCACTCATTGTGATTGAGTCAGGCTGGTCCTCCAGTGGCCAGGAAGTGCTGGGCATTCTCAGCAATGCACACAGTGAGGGACGAGTAATGGATTCGGGTGCATCCGAATTTGGAGACAGGGTACAAGGAGAGGCAGCACAGACACACAGACCATGGTTTCTGCCTGCACAGGTAATGGGCCAAGGCCAGCTCTGTCACTGTACCGTACCACACTGGGCTGGGAGGAGATGGGACAGAAACCCAAATGCATCCTGTGAGTCCACCAAATGGCAGGCAGATGGCCAAGCATGGATGCAGGTTGTCTTTAGGTTTCACAGACAGTGAGAAGCATGACCAGGAGAGGTGGGGTGGGGAAAAGAAAGACCAGGAGGCCAAGCCTTCAGCAAGGCGGAATCGGTGCTCACTCAGGACAGGATTAGAAAGCCTGAAGCCAGACCATACCTCCTGATTAAGGTCCTGGTGGTAGGTGAGAAAGGGTGAAGCGTGAGCAGCAATCAGGAGCCCAGCAGAAGCTTAGCTGGGGTATACCACGGCGTGTCTACAGGAGGTGTCATAGGAGGGTCTAGTTAAGTCAGGCAGGGGGTGCACACCTGTTATCCCTGCAACCTGGAGGCTTGGGAGGAGGATCACGAGTTGAGTACAGTCTGGGCAATTTAGCAAGACCCTGTTTTAGAATTGAAATACAATAACAAAAGAGAAAGAGAGAGAGACAGACAGAGAGAGAGAAAAGAAGGAAGGAAGGAAGGGTTGAGGATAGAGTAGCTCAGTGTGAAGGCCCTGGGTTCAATCCCTAGCACGAAGGAAAGAGACAGGAAGGGAAAGTGATGAGAGGGGAAAAAAAGGGAGGGGAGGAAAAAAAGAAAGGTATATGAAAGGAGGGAGGAATAAGAGGGGGAAAAGCAAGATTAGTTTATCTGGTGCCAAAAAAAAAAAAAAATTAATTGAATGGAATTACTAGGTATTTCCTCCTAACCATTACTTCTAGGCAGATTCTTCTGAGTTTGAAACACAAAAGCCTGTCAACGTAGGTTCTCATCCTCTTCGTGGCTGTACCTTTGATCTTTAGAGGATCCCTCTCCATCTGCTTCCTCCTGCAGCTGCTGTGGAGTCTGCGTGGCTTAAGGGCTTGGCGCCTCTGTGTTTGAAGGCTGAGTTCCGACTCAGAAGCCTTGAAAAGATCTCCAGGGCTCGCTCATTCTCTTGGGGCTGTAGCAGCAAAGACAAACCAAAGGTTTGCGTTTGTCAAATTTACATGCTAGTGCAAAAGTAGAAAAAGGACAGATAAAGGGAACTTAAATATATGAGAGATAATGTCAAAGAAATTAAACTGGCAAAAATATAGAAGTATTATGAATAGTGACAGGTCAGGGCCTGGCCAGGCTATTTTGGATTGAGTAATCAAAACAAGGAGAAAAAACTGAGGAGCTCCTGAGACCTACTGCAAGAAAAAGCTGGTTATTTCTTGAAAATAAAGAAATTGGTATTGAAGAAAATCGAAGAGAAGTTGACTGGAGATGAGCGCCTATTATCTGCTAGGTACTTGTTCTCCATTTAGCATTCACTATCTCTTTAATCCTCAAACTATGTCTTCGCATTACTTGTTACTGCATACACTTGTTGGACAGGTGAACAAACCAGGTTCATAATGAAATAAGCTGGTTACGATGAACAGATAATATATGGTCACATCTGACACCACAGTTAAGGGATTTACAAGCTTTGATTGGGAGCTTGAAAAGAGGTTTGGTAAAAAGCCCAAAACAGTGAACTTCCTTTGGTTGCAAGGCTCCTGGATGGATGGCAGGTGCGGAACATCTGGATAAAGAAATCCTGACAGGTGGCTGGAAATATGAAACTGAAATTCCAAAGAAAAAATGAGCCTTAAAATAGGGATTGAAGTCAAGCATGGTGGTAAAACGCCTAGACTCCCAGCACTGTGAGAGACAGAGGCAGGAGGATCACAAGTTCAAGGCCAGCCTGGGCAACTTAATGACCCTATCTCAAAATTAAATTAAATTAAATTAAATTAAATACATAAAATATCTGGGAGTGTGGCTTAGTGTGAAGGCCCTTGCTTCAGTTCCTAGCACCACAAGAAGGGATGGAAGGGTTGGAAGGAGTCACTTGCCCGTGTTAGTTCAGGAGCTTTTCTATGTAATAGCAGTAGTATCCATGTGTACCACCCACCCACCCGAGTACCCCCACAAACATGCACCTGTCCGCACACACACACCACCTCACAATGACACACTGTTTGGCTTCAGATGCATAATGTTAAAATGCTGTGGAACCATGTGGGCTTTAATTTTTGTAATGTTTCTAACTTGATGCTTTTAACATGGAAGAATTAGTCCCATAGTTATGCCCTTATGAGGTTTGTTTTAGGTTATGTGCTTCAGAAGTGAGCACATGAATTCTATTTTGAAAAGAAAACAGGAAGTACACACGTTTCTTCCCCAAACGAACTCATGGCAGGGTGTTGGGAATCAGATGAGTTAATGTCAGCAAAAGTGATGTATTTTGCACTAGTGAAGTGGAAGAAAATGAACATGGGTGATCAATGCCCTCCCAGTCCACCTGAGCAGCACGTCCCACTCACACAGTGTCGTCCGGTTGGGGCACCACTGAGGACAGTTCTGTCCTCTTCTGCCTGAGGAATGTGGGCCATGCTAAGTGCTCCAATACTCCATGAGCATACAATTATAATTCTGCCATGCAAGTGTTTTTCTTAAGGTGAGTATCAAATGTAGGGCCTAACTGCTGAAAAGGAACACAAATGCTAGCTCGCATCATCATTAATAAGAAAACAAACTGTTCAAGACATTCATTTTCTTTTCTATCTTCTGGCTTTGGCAGATCTGTCACATTTTCAGTAAGAAAAGGATCTAATTTCTCTGGAAGCAAACCTTACCTTTAGCAGGGCAAGAAAAAACCCTAAATGCCAAGCTCGCAGAGGTCTACATATTATGATGCACATGGTTTGTTGGCAAACGTATTGGACTAGCAACTAGAAAATCTGATTTCAATTTGAGGTCCTCTCTGTCTAATTCTGTAATCTTGAGTGAGTCATTTGAACCTCACTGGAAAATAGTTATCTTATTTATATGTTGAGGTAGCTGACATTACCTTTAGGATGTTTTCTAGCAGAAATCATTTAGGATTGAAGGGTATTACTCCATTACCCACTACTAAATCCTTAACTTCTGTAACTACTTGGAAATCATTTTATGGATTATATGGCTTCATTTTCTGTTGACCCAATGTGTTAACAAAAATACCTATATATTAGTATTCTGTCACTATAGCAAAATATTTGAGAAAGTCAACATGTAAATGGAAAAGGCTTATTTTGACTCACAGTTTTGATGGGTCGGCCTCACTGCAAAGCAGCATATCATGGCAGGAGCATATGGCAGTGCAAAAAGAGGTAAGGTCTCACAACCCCCTTCAATGTCACGTCCTCAGTGACCCAAAGACCTCTCAGGAGGCTGCACCTCCTCAAGGTTCCAACCTCTCCCAATGGTGCAACCCTGGAGACCAAACTTTCAGCACATGGGCCTATAAGGGATATTAAACATCTGAATTATAGCAGCTGATATCTCTGTGGAGGATAATTAGACCTATAATCAGGTACAGAAAATATAACAAAATAGAGTGAAAGCCACTGTATATAAACTATAAAAGCTTTCAGCAGAAAAGTGTGCAATGAATTTGAAACGAATTTGTATAAGGTTAGGGTTAAGGTTACAAAGAAAAAATTCCAAAAATCAAGCAGAATGAAGATAATCAAATTCATCCATAATCAGATAAAAGCAAACTAAAAGATACGTTATACTTAATAGACTGTAATAACAAACTTAAAAAGTTTAATAATGCTACCTATTGGTGGGAATGTGGGCATATAATTATCTCTAATGCTGCTGGAGCCTTTCTGTTGAAGCACTCTGGAGATAATCCATGCACTTCATGATATTATACTACAGATAGTGTTTGAGCTGCACACATATACCCTGTGGCCCAGCAAACTTCTATTAATCTAGACTGCAAAACATACTTGGTATTTTCCAGTGTTGCATTTGTGGTGAGGTGATGTATAGACGACGCGGGGCTCCAACCAGGGATGAATGTCACCACGTTCTGTGCACACTGTGCTGAGGAGAGCAGGTTCAAAGTAACAAAATGGAATCTACCGCTCATCTTTATATACATTAAATCCAACTAGCCTCGAAGTGTGGAACTATGTGTATTTTCTAGCATGTCCACTGAAAAATGCAAACACTGAAAGCTTGGGGTGCTGAGTGAGGAGGAAAGAGAGTAAAAGGGGCATCTGCATCTACAGGTCACATATAGAAAGGAACAGGGTCCCAGAGTGTGTGTGTGTGTGTGTGTGTGTGTGTGTGTGTGACTATATCAAACAAAAGTGTCATAAAATAATACATTCATGTTACATACAAGGCACTCTAAATATATTTTTTCTTTTATATTTCCTATCTCATTTTTTAATGCTGATGTCTAGCCCATGAATTTATGGCATGGGTCATTGGTGGGTTACAAGTTTCCATTTCAAGAGCCATGCAGTCAGTAATAAGGGGATGCTGATGAGTTCCTGGAATAGTAGCGGGTGCCATACGCTGATTAAAAACCAAGAATCATAAATGTGAACTCGGGGAGGGCCAGCAGAAAGAGAAGCCTTTTCTTATGCAGCCTTTCCCCAAAGACTCACATCCAGGGGAATTGCCAGAAGTCTGGGGCGGCTCCTCCTCACATGACTCCCCCATAAATAGCACTTCCGGAGGGTGAACTTTTCACCCTCCCTTAAGCCCTGGCTTGTCAGACTGAGGCCAGAACTGAAGCAGGAAATGACAGGCCAATTGCTGAAGCAAAAAGGGATAGTTTAAAACATGGAGGAGCATTTTAAAGAATTCCTTATGTATATTAAAATAGGATGCAGTAATAGAAAAACAGGGTACTACTCTCAGAAGTGGAAATTTGGAAAATGGGAAGAGAGAAGTGATGAGGACCAAAATAATTAAAAGAACAGGAACAGGTCACAGAGACATCAGGAGAGCTGGAAGATAAGTCAGACTTACAGGAGAGGCCAGGGAAGAGGCTAGAAAAGTCAATTTTCAGTGCAACAAAAACTAAAGGTGCACACATTTACTGTTTCAAAATAAATATTATCCTTAGGGTCTTCCTTATACCAGAGGGTCTTACCAGAAAACACATTTATTGGGCAGAAGCCAAATGTAGTATTTTTAAGTACTTAAAATGAGGTAAAAGGACATCTGAGCTCAATAGTATTAGGTACTTATGGTGTAAATGATGTGCAGTAAATGAAGAGCAACACACAGAAGTCGTTTCCTAGCTCTGTAGCTGCGCCCAGGTGGAGCCATGCACAGGTGTGAGCTTTACACATCCAGCCTGTCCCTGCCAAGCAATCCAAAACCCCACCCAGACCTGGGAACAGTGTTCCCGGAAGACAGTTGTTTTGTAGAGAGTCCTCACAGTAGGCTGTATGGGATTGGGTTGGAAATAGGCAGCTACTTACCACTATAATCAACTATTATACACATAAAACAGAATTCAATGAGGTGTTATATAAAGCAAAACAAAAAGAAAAGCTACAAAGAACTGTATTCCATAGAAGCTGTACCACAAAAGACACATGGGGAAGAAAGATAATCCACACAGAGAAAGGAATGAATGGCTTTGGTCCACTGGGGAGGGAAGGGTAGGGAAAGAGTTGGCTGTGCAGGTGAGGTGGAAAGGAGGGGAGAAAAGACCCTGCTAGGCACATTCAAAAGAAAAGGGCAGAAAGGCACCAAGATGTTATGTAATCCCTTTATCCACTATTGAGCCTCAACTGACAAAAGACAGTGGCCAACTACCTGCAATTTTGACAAACATAGCAAGATAACAGTAAAATTAAAAGATACCATATGTTGAAAAAGCTCTGTAAAATAACACTTGCTAATTCATACAACTTGTTTATACTAGAGGTTGAAACCAAGGCCTTCTCCCTGAGCTATATCCTAGTCCTTTTTTAGAATCTTTGAAACAGGAGCTTTCAAAGTTGCCCAGGCCGGGCTTGTATTTGTAACCCTGCATCTGAATTCAGTGGCAAACCTAAGGCTTCTTGACTTTAAATTGTCTTTTCAGCCAAAAGTATACTTAGGTGAAAATACATTAAGAAAAATTTTCTCCTCTAGAATACGGTGTAGAGGCAGTGTAGAAAAATTTTCTCCTCTAGAATACAGGGTGCAGTGTTAGAAGCATGCTTAGTATATATAAATGCCTGGGTTCAATTCCCAGCACCACAAAAACCAAATTAACAAACAAACAAACAAATGGAAAACATAAGAATAATTTAGGTTCTGTGCTGTAGTCAGGAGTTGTAAGAACAATTAGAATCAGGACAAATAATTAATAATATTATTTTATGATGTCACCCAGAATTAACACAAGAAAGTACAGGAAATCTGTCCACAACACTAAGATCCGGAACATTTAGCCAAAGGCCTGGATCCCAGAGCAATGTCCCACATGAGTCCAGATGAAAACCTAGAGCCCATGACCATGCCTCCCATTAGTCTAGAGCCCACAAGAAGGACTCACGTCAGTCCCTTTTTCTGATCCACACTGGGAAGGTGCAAAGGTCAGCGGTGGAAGCTAGAAAGTCTATGCCAGAAGGAGCTGTGCTGATAGGTTGAGAGTTCAAAGCTGGAGCCAAGAAGTCACACCCAAAATAAGGACCAGCGTTGCCCTGAAAAGCACCATAGCTGTCCTCAGTAACCCGAGCTCCTCCGACAATAAGAACAATCGAGTACATGCCAGGAAGCCAGCATGAGAGTTTGTCTTGGAAATTAAATGGCACAGATCTTCTTCCTCTCCAGAGCCAGGAAGTATAAGGAATGGAGCTCCCCCAAAGTGAACCACAGCCACTCTCACCTTGTTGGTCCCAAGCTGCTCCGATCACAATGGTTGAATTCACACTGGGGAAGCTAGACATGAGGAGCTCCTCCAGGACAATCAACTGCTCAAACAGCAACACATAGGAGAATGCACAACACATCACTTCTCCTTCTCCACGTCTCTATTTATGCTGGCAATTTTCTTTAGGTGGAACATCTATGCTCAGCACCATGCTGATTTAATTCCACTGGCATTAAATTGACCACCAGTTTTTAATCCATAGTACCCTGGAAACACGAACTGTAATGTCAATATCCTATTTTGATCATTGTGCTGTTGTTATTAAAGATAGTATTTGGAAGGAAGCTGGATGGTGGATACATGGAAATTATGATTTTTAAACCGATTTGTGACTAAAAATTAAAACAAAAGGATCACTCCTGAATTGAAAACAAACATGAGACTAAAAGGCCTAAAAGAATATCTCACCAGGAAATTTACATTTTTTTCCTATGAATTCTTGAACTAATGTTTTTAATCAAGGACAGTTTAGAAACAGGATTTGTAGAATGCCTTCCATGCTTAACTTCATTTACTATAACAACACATCGTAAAACTATACTCATTTTATATATAAGGGAAGACAGGTCTTAAAGATTGATTTGACAAAGTTGTGCAACTTTTCAGTGGCAAAGTGAGGATTCAAACCCAGATCTCTGGAGACAGGTTACTTTCCACTTATCTTTGCCCAGCCCCACTTGGATTTCTACGTTTAAAAGGCATCTATTAACATCCTCTACCAACCAAACCTTAAAGACAAAATATCCATTCTAAGCACTTTCACACATTTTTAAAAAATTCTCATTCCTGGCTCCTATTTAAAGTTAAAGTTTGTTACCGAAGCTGAAGAAAAATCGTAGAAGAATGAGAGAAATGCAAGTGGCATTCCAAGTAACAATATGTGCACGCTCAAGTGGGAAACACGAGAGCAGCATCTGCCAAGTTCATTTTGGCCCCATCCTGATGCTATCACACAGATCCGGGTCCAACTCACATTTGCTTCTCTGTGTCTTTCCCTCCCCCACTTCCTCTTCATCCCAGAAGCGTATAAAAATCATAGCAAAGCTGGGCAAAATTTCCATGAACATGCTGGAAACTCTGTCAAATAAGGGAATGGCTATCAAGCCCAAACGTAACCTATCCCAATGAAGAAAACTAACATGCTAAAACAAACCTTTATGGGATTATAAAAAATAAGAAGAAACAAAATTATATAAATATTGATTATAAAAACATATACTTTGGGGTAGGAACATTTAAAGAACTGATTAAAACATGCCTTTTAGCCCATACTGATGCACAGGATATTATAATTTAGTATGAGTCAACCTTCAAGTTGGAGGTACTTTCTAATTCAAACTTATAAATCTTTAATTATGTTTAATTCAACTTTCAACTTTTGTTCCCCGGCACTGAACCCTGTGTGTTCAGCTCTGATGCTAATGAATGTCAGATTTCTGATACGTATAATAAAGCACTATTTGAACCAGACATTATTTTCGAAGGCTCACAGACTTCAAGCCACTGACCTTGACTTCTCTCCACATTTGGAATTTTTTTTCAGCCTAGTATGTGGACCTGGCACTACTTTTTAAAAGGAACATGTAGTTCCCAAGCAAGCTTGCTTTTAAAAGAGTAATGGCAAAGACGGCTACTTGATTTTTTTTAAGACACTTAAGAGTTTTCTCTGAACAGTGATTATTTTAATAGTATCTTTAGCATTTTTCTCCCAACTTCTTGGTAGATTATGAGACATACTGTATTAGTACACCAGTAGAGAAAACATGCCTTTTCTCCCTAATATTTATCAATGAACAAAAATACTAAGAAACAGTCTCATGTTCAGACAACAATGCTATCAATTCTAGTCTACAAGTTCCCTCTCATGTAGGAAAAAAAAAGGCCAAACAAAAGAAAAACATGAGATCAAAACAACTGTCAGGCAATGTATCAGCCTGGAAGACACTAGAAAAAATATTTCCATACCTATTCTAGTAGGTTCACTTTCCAGAAGAAGATAAAGCTAACAGACTATGACAATTAAGTGTGACGAGGGATGACACAAAGGTAATCACAGAGATGTAGGGAAATAGATAGGAAGGCCTTTTAATATGACATGAAAAGAGGAGGGCTTTCAGGGTATTCGAAGTGTTCCCCAGTGGAAGTGAACCCAAAAAAGACTAAGAAAGAAGAAACCACTCTGAATCTGCTAGGTGGCTTTAATAAAACTGATGGACAGTAACAAGTGTTGGAGAAAAAATGGAAAAATTGGAACCATCCTAAGTGCTAGTAGGAATATGAAAGGGTCTGACCACTTTAGGAAACTATTTGGCAGTTGCTCAAAATATTTAACATGAAATTACCCTATAGCCCAGGAATTCTACTTCCAGGTACACACCCTAGAGAACTAAAAATGAAACTACATTTAGAACTACAAAAATTCAGGCATGGCAGTTCATAGCAGCATTATTTAAAATAGTCCAAAAGTGGAATCAACTCAAATGCTCCTCAAATGATGAATGAAATGCGATATACTCCAACAGGGGTTAGTTAGTCATAACAAAGGATGAAGTAGTATTACATTCTATCACATGTATAAATATGGACAAATTTTGAAAACTTTATGCTATTTACAAGAAGCCATATACAAAAGGTCCCATATTATATGAATTCACTTATATGTTCCAAACAGGCAAGTTGTTAGATACAAAAAGTAGATTAGTGGTTTCCAGGCTGGGGGATAATTTCAGCACACACTGTAAAGGAGCATCCTAGATGAGATGCTGTCCTCTGTTCAATCTCCTGAATCACTTGGCTTACAGTGTGAGCAGACTCCCCAGAGCACCAAGTATGTCCCATCGCTGCTATTGTGACCTCTGATAACTTAAGGAAGGCCATATCTTCTGTGTTACTCTAGGAAAAATGCTGTGTTGCACCTTACCATGAATAAAGACTTGTAGACAGGTGCTTTGTAGCTATTTAAAGATCCTTATCCAATGTAAGCCTTTGGTTCTAGCATCTATTGCTTTTTCTTAACCTGAATCAATTACCATAGCCGCCAATGCAACTGCACTCCTGGCATTCTTCCTATTCCATGACACTCTACTTCAAGGAAGAACTCTCTCTTCTACTCGCTTATTCATAGGTTTTATTTGTTTTAGTCTGCACCCAGGAATGCTTCATTTATGCAGTGGGATATAATCTGTAACTATCGTCACATCCAGATTGTCTCAGGTTTGACATGAGATCAGGAGGAATCTCTTCAGGTTGACTCTCTGCCACTCTGGCATGTCAACACAACTAGACGTTCAGGACTCATCTCGTACCTTTTCTGCACAGCCCTAACACCAAGCATTTTGTTTCAAAAACCTGTAGCTTCTTTTAGCAAGGACTGGTGGTTAGAAACTAAGATCTAAGTGGCAGATCTGCTGGTATTTACTGGGCTGTTGCTCTAGATTTGCCCTTTCAGTGAGCAGAGTTGGAAAATAGGTGTGTGTTGTGCATATGATTACATTTATAGACACACACAGCCTAACATTTACTTTACTTCTATATTGATATATAAAATTTCTATTATTGAACTGCCACATTCAAACTAATGCCTCCAATTCCAATCCACAACACAAAGTTTATTCTAGCTCTCTGCTTTTTTTTACATTTTTAACTCTTCTCTGACAGTAAAAAGGTTAGCTCAGATTACCTTCAATGTATTCACTTACTGGCCTTAGTATATCCAAGCTCAGATCTGCTTAATGGCTTTTTTACTAAATTATTAAGGAAGAAAGCAAGAAAGAGAGGAAAGAAAAGAAGCAAGCAAGAAAGGCACGCAGTGTACATCAATTATTTGAGATTTGGTGATCTATTTATGATAAGAACATAATCCAGACCATCAAAATAAATATTCAACACAGCTCATTTCCTGCACATACCAGATAATAGTGTTAAAAATTATCTTCTGATGATTTCCCATCTTTATTATTATTAACACATATTAATTCTAAAATAGGCTTCACTGCATCACTTACATATTTGTCATCTTTCAATATGTACAAAATCCATAAATGTTCATGAACTTACTACAAAAATAATTTTTAAGATATATAAATATATTGTTGAATAATAAAAATGTTTGAGAACCAGGCAAAACTGGTTTCAATGTAAATAAAAGAAACCCTAGGACACCGTTCCTGACCATCAAGTCCTCTTCTAGAAAAGTGAGGAATACTGAGCTCCAGAAAAGTTACAAGTCTTCCCTATGCTACAAAAATAATCAACTGCAAAACAGTCCCAACTTTCAGTTCCCAACTTTCCAAATCATTGTGCCATATTACCACTGAAAATGTTTCCCCGATACCCAACATACAATTTTTAAGTATGTATACTGAGAAACATACTGCAAGCCACCAAGGGTAAAAACTTACACACAGATATTTAACACGACTACTTTAAATGACTAAAGAGAACAATCTCTTCCATGATAACTTTAGTAAAAGCACAAAAGTGCCTGATTGTAAAAATGGTTCAAAGAGCCAAGCTGTAATTCCAAGCACTCTGGGTGGCTGAAGCAGGAGGATTACAACCTTGAGCCCAGCCTGGGCAACTCAGGGAGATCTTCTCTCAAAAATAAAAAAATAAAAAACAGTAGAGGATATTGCTCAGTGTGATGACCCTAGATTTCAAAAACAAAAGTTCACATAATCAGAAAAGCAGTTCCTTATGTTACTACTCAGGAATTTTTCCAGGTCACCATAATTAGTATCAACAGGGAAATGAAGATAAGAAGAAAATCAAAGTTAGGATAAGAAAACCATCTACAGCAGCCTATGGAAAAGATAAAGTCAATGAGAATATTGTGCCAATGAAGTATATGCTTCATCTATAGATGGTTGTTTCCCATGATGGAAGCAGAGGTCCTGTTTTTAAAAGGCAAATGAATATTTTGCAATATGGTATCTACTTCGGCACCAAGCTCACCTTGTGGCACAACACAGGACATTTAAAGTGCTAGCATTCGACTTTTCTATAAAGTAATTAAATCCCCACTCTGCCCATCCCAGATGTAGACAACCACCACTGGATTTGGGTTATGGAGTAGGCTTTACCGTCATGTACTGCTAACTCAGTCTGCACTGCCACTTCCAAATTGGAGATTGCTTAACTCCTCTAAACCTCCATTCCTTATCTGTAAAACAGAGAGGCTGCATGTACTTCTCAGAGCTGGTGTGCAAATTAAATGATAAAAGGGCAAAAAGCACTTAACACAAAGGCTAGCACCTCAACTAGATAAATGTTAGATTCTCCAACTGTCTATCCCACCTCAATTAAAACGTAATTTTCAGTATTTAAAGTCACTTACAAAGCATATTGCTGATGGCGAATGAAAGTTGCTTGAAATCCACTATGGTCACTGTCACCACTGAATCTTTTTGTACCTCCAAAATTCCAATGTTGAAATCCTAACTCCACAGAGATGTAGCCTTTGGGACATAATTAAGTCATAATGAGGGGAGGGGATGGATGGTTCATGAATGAGATTCATGTCCTTAAAAATGGATTCAAGTTTTCTGTGATGCAATGATAGCCATACAGACCACTGGGAGGACAAACAAGAAGCCAGCCCCTTTGTGTGAGCATGTCAGTGCACAGGCTGACAGCCAAGAAGAGCAGAGGCCCCCTCAGCCCCCACCAAGCAACCAGCTGATCTGGGAAACATAGGCTGGGAGGAGAGCTACTGAGTTAGCAAAAACAGCTTAATGCTTATAGTGTTTAGGGTTTGACTGACTTTGCAGACGGAAAGTCAGTGGTCTGAGCACTTACTTGGGGGATAACAATATGCAGTATGGCAACTATGGGGATCTCCCTCTGAGAGTGGTAGCCATTGTTAATTCCCTCTCATTTTAAAGTTCTGTATTATTTTCATTGTTTGGTTTGGTTTGGTTTGGATTTATTCTGTTTTGTTTTGTTTGATCTTATTATGTCTGATGGTATGGGCAGTTATTTTGAATATGGATTTCCTGTTAACTTGTTTTGAAGTCCTGTATTGTATCACTTTCACTGTTTTGTGTTGATTGGCTTTACTTTGTTTTATTTGGTTTGGTTTTATTCTTCTTAAAATTAAAAAAAAAAAAGGGAGGGAATTCAAGGAGCTCTGTTTCCAACATGCAAGGATATAAGAAGTCAGCACTCTGCAACTGGAAAAGGCTTTCCTCAGACTGGATTGTAGTGTCACTTGATCACAGAATTCCAGCTCCTAGGACAGCGAGAAAGAAATCTTTGTTGTTGTAACTCATACATATCCTTAGGTAGTTTGCTTCCTGAATTAAGTCAAACATAAACAAAACAGTTTATTTTATATTTGCAAGAGAACATTTAGGCTACTCCCAATTCATCGATCTGTTTGTTTGTTTGTTTTGGTACCGGGGATCGAATTCATGACCCCCACTTGCCAGGCAGGCACTTGTGCCACTGAGCTAAATCCCCAGCCTTTCATCTGTCTTGCAAGATAGGATCTGACACAATCCTTAAGCAGGATCCCAGTTTTTACCCTCCCCAAGATACTGACTCTGACCAGTTTATTCAAGCATCTTGAGTATGGATCCCAAAATTTATTCCATAAGATGTTAAACATTAATAACTTTGACACCTAGGACTAATGAAGGCTAAAATTTCACATTCAGAATTTTTAAATATGTTAATTTATGGAAGGAGTAAAGTAAAACTCTTTAAAAATATAAAACAGATTAGGACCACACTATTTTCCCTTTCCAGAAAATAAAGTGTGTATGTGCACATGTAGACATGCATTCATGTAAGTGTGTGTGTGTGTGTGTGTGTGTGTGTGTGTGTGTGTGTGTGCAGCATTCAATGAAATACTAGGTACACTGTGGCTTTCTCTGTTGTTTAAAAAAAAAAACATAAAAACAATCTATTGTCATTCATAGGCCTCCGTCTAGGCTGTCAAGCAAGAATTAAAATCTCTTTAAAAAGCAGCTTTGCATGGTTCATGTGTCATGCAGACATGAGCTGGATCAGCTTACAGAAGGGGCCAGAGATAGGTATCCAGAGGAGGTTAGAAGGAAGCAGCCCCCAGAAAAATCGGAGATTTTTTTACTGTGCTACCCCCCCCACTTTACCTCCCCTCCATTTATAAGAACTGGTACACTGCTCACCACAGAGAAAACCAAAGACAGAGAGAGAGAGAGAGAGAGAGAGAGAGAGAGAGAGAGAGAGAGAGAGAACCTTTTCTTACTCTCTCTTTCTTTCCTTCTTTCCTTTGTTAATGACAGCACTAGATACTGAAATTAACCCTTCAGGAACAAATATCTACCTCCTATTTAGAATGACCTCTTTATTTGACTACCAAGATCATGAAACAAAAGCACATCATTTTACTCTATTATCAAGCCTTTGATTTTATTAAATTCAAAGACATAGAGTCCATAGAGCAAGGGCTGCTTGGTTTATTGTAAAAGAATGCATCAGACATTAGCTGAAAATTGATTGTAAATAGGGCCACTTAAGTCTCCATAGAAAGGAATTGCAGAGGCTTGGGATTAAAATTGCAGGAAGCCGAAAAGAAAATTGAGGATGAGAAAATGATGACTGATGGGTTTGGTGCTATTATCACTAAGGATACTAAGGACACTGAGACTTTAGAAAGAAAAAATTACATGAGTGACCTTGAGAACAAACCCAGACTGAGAAGTCAGCTTGGTGTAGCTTCCTGTAGTGGGGGAAGTGAAGCAGACAGAATTGCTAGGTTCCAAATGGATGATGAAGACATTCCAGATAAGCAGTTTTGATTCCTCTTAGCATGTGAGCTGCAAGCTCCATCAACAAAAGAATAAATGTCATGCAGCCCTTGTCAAATGTCCTGTCTTCAGGAGCGGTGGTTTGAAACTCAAAATGATTCTACAGGACCCTGTGGCCTTGGGACACAGAAGATTGGAGACTAAAACTGGACTCGTTTCATTGTAACTTTTTGTCTTTCATCCTCTGTGGCTGCATACAGAACAGGAAATTCTGAGGCATTAAGGAAATCTAACCTCAACTTCTGAAAACTCTACTTGAAAATGAGAACTAGGAACAGATCTTGGACTCCCATGAGCTTAACCAGTGCCAGTGACTTGCATGAGAGCTCTGATCTCATGAACAGATCAATCCATTTATGAATGCATAACTTAATGAGCTTTTAGAAGCTGATAGAAATTTGAGGAGGTGTGGCCTGGTTGGAGGAAGCAGATCATTGAGGGCATGACTCTGAAGGGGAAACTGGGACCCAGTCCCTTCCTCTCTCTTTGCTGCCCCTACCCAATGTTCTGCATTGTCAGTGGATCCAGCTGACTATGTACTGAACCCTGGTAGCCAAAATAATGCTCTCCATCTTTTAAATTATTTGCTCTAGGCATTTTGTCACAGTGATAGAAAGCTGATAAACACTTATTTGCTCAACACTGTGCCTCTAAGAAGAGCTCCTAAAATCAGTTCAGTCTCTTCTTCATAATTTTGTTTTTCAAATGAATAAAGGACTTTGTCTTTGAATACCATTAAAAAGCACGGCAAATATGATGCTCTACATGTCATATGGAAGAAATGAATATAAAATACAGGGTCATTAACTCTAGAATATAGTGTCATTTTAACAGGTGAGATGACAGCTGGGTATGGTGGTGCACACCTGTAATTCCAGTGCTCGAGAGGCTAAGGCAGGACGATTGTGAGGACTAAAAGTTCAAGACCAGCCTGGGCTACATAGCAAGACCTTGTCTTTAGAAAAGGGCTGGGGGGGGGGGGGAGATAAATTGTTTGTTTATATACAAACTGGTTTTCGTCAAGCCATTTAATTCATGATCATATAGTTAATGACCACTTCATGCCCTTTAGAAATAAAGATGTCAAATTCAAACTCTATTTTTACTTCAAAGAAATGCCAAAAGTAGCTGAAGAAGAATAAATTCCTACTGTCAACAGGCTGTGGCTACAATGCAACCTAATTCTTTTTAAGAAGAAAAATAAATAAATGTTCCCTTAATCCTTTAAAGATAAATAACTGACAAAGCCTAGGCAAGAAATGATACTTTGACTTTACTGCTGACTTCTAACAGCGTGTGTAAGGGTGTGCATGCATGTGTAGGGGCAGATACACAGATATATGCGTACAGTGATACACATGGGTGCACACTCCAATGACATTTGCACTGCTGGTTGTCCCATCGGCAAAGCACTTCACTGTCCTTTCACTGACAACAAGAAATGGGGGCAAGATATCAACAGAAGATGCTGCAGGGCAGGTTTACAAGTAGCCCAACTACATAGCCTGGGCCACACAGTGAGATCTTGTCTCAAATAAAAAATAAAGTGACCTGATATTTCAGAAGTTTTGACCATGTGTATCATTAAGTTATTTATTTTGTTACAATCCTTTCTTGGGGAGAGCAAGTGGCCCCCTGGTGAAGAAAAAGGACTATGTCATGGAGCTGAGTATCTGTCCAGGGTGGTTTGTGCTGCAAGACTGTAAAAAAACCGCGGGTGGCTCTTGTTCCAAAGGGAGCTATCAGTCATCCTGAACTATTGACACATTTTTATGTGCCATAGTCTCAAACCGCTCACTGCAACTATTTATTCATCTATGAAATCTAAAATTCAGAGTCACTACCTAAGGGAAAAGGAGGGATTTAAACTGAAAAGTCTGCTCTCCCTAGTTTTCTAACAAGACCACATTTTCAAGCTAGATAGAAAGAGAAAACTAAACTCTCTTAAGCTTACCACCCCCAATATCACTGGTATCCAGTCACACCACCTTTGTTCAAATGAAAACAGCTCTGAATCCCAGGGATTGAGGAAAGCTACTTAAACTCTATCCACAACTTTGATTTATAATTGGTCATGATCTAATAAAAATGATAGTATTTATTTTTCTCCAAAAGTATGCTTGTCACCAGACAAACGGCAGATAAAATCAATTGCTGTCTAGTCTCAAGAGCTTTAAAATTATTAAGCATGTGTTAACACTCCTATTTTAGAAGAGATACTCAAATAATGACACAAAATGCTGAGAGTGCAAATCTCCTTCCAGAAATGGATGAGACATAGCCATCCAGGCTCTGTGATTTCTCTACAAGATGAACCTTCAGGGATGGCCCACCTGCTAGTTAATAAACACAGAGCCACAATTTTTCATCGTATTATGCTGGATTTGAACAAGGCAGTAAATTGTCTTATTGGCCTTTCTTAATATGAAATTTCTCAATCTAGATCTAAATTAATGAGTTTTAGCACATCTTCATTTCATTGTACCCCTCTTAAATTCCAATCTCTGTGCAATCCCATTCTCTGTCTACTTTCCCAAACCAGAAGTGATTCCCAAGGGCACATGGGATATCACCCACCCATGGGAATCAAGTGAGTCATTCCAGGAAGCATTTCCTCTCCTCCCCTTTCTGCCACTGCCCAATAGTTGGGGCATTTTATAGTTCATTGAACCCTCTTTCAAGCAGAACCTTTATCAGCCAGATAAGAAATGGCAAAACCAGTTGTCAAAAGAAAATGGAAGTTTACAGAGAATAGAACACAATAATATAACATTTTAATGTTCTCCTTTTAAGCTAACATTGCCTCAAAATACTTTGTAGAGTTGATTACTAACGTATGAAAATCCACACAGAATTTTTTTGTGAAACAGAAGACTACCACTACAGAGTAAAAAGCAGTGACAGCTGGCTTCCCTCCTACGCTGCTCAGGACTTTGCCCATTTGTAACTATTTCTGGCATTCGTGTCATGATGACCCACTTTATTCATTCATACCCTGAGCATGCAACGCCTGATAGACACAGTATTAGGAGCAATAAAAAAAACTAAACAACTCATAGTCCCAGTATCCATGAAGACCCATATCATACTAAGTTTATATGGTCCAAATTTTTAATGAAAAGAGTAAAAACAGGAAAATAGAAAGAAAAGATGAAGGAAAAAGACAAGAAGAAAGAAGAAGGGAATCACAAGACTATACTGCAGGAGGACCGCGGGGAACTCAGTAAGGCATGGCAGCTTCAGTACGGGGCCTGGGGTGGAAGCCAGAAAGGACAGACACAGAAAGAGAGGTCAGGGAACTTCTCTGCCCAGGCGTGACGCTATGATAGGATTCTCCGCTGCTTCTCACATCTTCACAGTCACAAAGTCATGATCTTTCCGGCTTTGTAATCTCACGTCTACCCATCCCCACTGGGCCCTCCCTGGTTGAAGGTTTTGTTGCACACCGTGCCCTCCAGAAGTGCCCTTTCCCTTTGCTCGGCTCCCACCCACCCATCAGGCCCTGCACCGCACACATCACACATTGCACTCTGCTCGGCCACTTGGTCTTCAGCTCAAAATTCTAGAAAACACACTCAGACTTAGTCCAAAGCCTTGACGATTTATGTCAATCTTACAATAAACTTTGTTTCCTCTCTTTGATCCACTGAAGGTAATGGCTTCACTTCCTGACAAGTAAACAAATTATAAAATAGAGATTGCTAGAATAACTATTTTATAAGGAAAAATGAACTCAGGATGTATGTGTAAACAAAGCAACAGGTCCAGGCACTTAGTAAGCCCCAAAGAAAGAGGAGGAAAAGGAAGCAGGAAATGTGAAGGACGAGGAGAGGGGTGGAGGATGGTTTCTACTTTTAAGATTTCTCTGCCTCACCTCTTCCTCATCTCCTCCTTAAAGCTCAACTTTGCCACAAAGTTCTTTTTAGCCCACAGTATCTCACCCTTCTGGGAACGTAACTGAGTGCTAGTTTCCCTTAATCATGATTAACCGTGACAAAATTTAATTCTTCTCCTAATTTAAATAGAAAATCCCCATTCACTCAGTTTGCCCAAATGAAATAATCACCACTTTGTGTTACAGTTTGCACCAAGAGCAGTGGTGGCAAACCTGCAGCACAGATCCCAGCAGGCTGCTTGTATCATTGAGAACTTTAAAAGGTTCACCATCAGTGACCTAGAGTGTCTCCCAAGAGCCTTCTGTGCTCAGAGGTGGGGTTTTGGAGGGTAGTGGGATCCTGCAGGGCAGGGGTAATACTTATTGGTGATTTAGTACTCTGATGAATCCAGAGCTGTTTAAGGCCTGAATTACAGGAGGTAGGTGTTATGATTGATATGCTGTGTCAATTTGAGAAGTTTAGAAGTTTAATTCAGAGGCTCAGCAGGGAGCCAAGATCTTTACTTTGTAAATATCCTCAGCCTGCGCCTGAGGAGGGCACAGAGATTTTGTGAGTGCTACAGGTACCCTGGTGGGGTAGGGAGTGGCCTGTGTACAATATAAGGCATGAGAAGAGGTTTGTTCCACCCTTTTGCTCTGGCTGTTGCCTTGAAGTGTTGCCCACTGCCATGCCACCCTGCCTTGGAGCCAGCTGATTATGGACTGAAACCTCCAAAACCTGTAAACCAAATAAATCTTTTTTTTTTTTCTTAATTTAGGGCACCAGGTATTTTGTCTCTGCAACAACAGAAAAGTAACCAAGACAGTAGTGTGATCTGGAAGGATATATTCTTGTCCTAAGCTGCTCTTTTCTTTTTCAGCTTTCTTACTGCCATGACATAAATGGTTTTCAGCTGCAACAGGCTTTTCCACCCTGCTGTTCCTGTGTTTGAGCCTCTAATCACAGACTGAAACTTTCAAAAACTGTGAGCTAACACCTCCTCTCTAAATTGTTCGTGTTGAGTATTTTGTTTCCATAACAGGAGACTAACACTTATTTTGGTATTGGGAATGGGGATATTGCTTTGACTACTTGACCATATTGTTCAGAAGCCTTTGGAACTGGTTTGTATCAGGAGTTTGAAATGGCTTGGAGCACTCAGCTAGAGAAGCCCCACAGTATTCTAAGCTAACTTAGTAGGAAATTCTGAAGGGTTCAGAGACAAGAAAACCAAAATGCTAATAAAAAGGCACTCAGTGAAGCGTAGGCTAGGAAGGTTCCAGTTGGGAAGGTGGCCACCACTGACTTTTGGACTTGAGATCACATGCTATACTCGGGCAAAAAATTTGTCTAGATTTTGCTTATGTCCTGAGACTTTGTAGGAGGCTAAAAATTAAAGGCAACAGAATAGTTTATCTGGCAGAGGAAGTTTCAAGGTAGCCCAACATTCAATTCATGGCATGGGTACTATTGGACGTTTTTATTCAGGATTACAGTAAGAAACAGGAGCAGAAAGCCCATTTGAAAAATTTTTAGTTTTGCCAGAAAGGAAGCACTTGCAAACCTGAAGAAGAAAGGTTGACTAAGATTAAACTGAAAAGGAACCCAAGTACCTTGGATCGGAACAACAGGGAAGATTCCTGGAGGGTATCTCAGAAATCAGCAGCAAAATCCCACCTTTCAAATGTTCAAGGACATAAAAGTCAAAGACTGCACTGAGAAGACAGCCCCCCAGACACCCTGAAGTGCTGTCTCCAGAAGTGCTGCCAGGAGAACGGAATTAGTTTGCAGCACTTAGTTCACAGGACTCAGCCACTGAGGCACTCAGAATCCTCTACAGCAATGACCTAAGGAGCTTGGCTGGTTCTGGAGCTGGTAGCAGAACTTGATGTCCTCCGCATGGTATTGGTTTCACAGAAATGCCCAAGTTCAGGGCTCAAGGAGGCTTCCAGATTTCAGAAGCCCGACAGTCCAGGCAGCATTCCCCTCAGAAGGCAGTACGTGAGCTGTGAGAGCAAGCCCAAGCGTGCAGTGGGGACCCCACAGAGTTGGAGAAACCAAGAATATGGAACAACGACTGAGAAAAGCCAACCCACTGGAGAGGCCATGAGGATGCAAGGAAGTCCTCTGGAGTTCACATCTCAACACAGCTTTCCCTGCATGCTAGCCACGGAACTACAGATGTAACATTTGCTTGACTGGGTTTCAATCTTGCTTTGATTCCATTTCTATCTCCCTATTCCTCCCTTTTAGAATGGAAACATTTGTCCTGTGTTGCCATTGTATGTTGGAAGTTTTTACTTTCTTTTTTATTTTAATCTGGACGTGTGGTTAAGAGTTGGTCTTGGGTCTCTGAGGAGACTTTGGACTTGGACATTTTGGCAATGTTGCAAGTGTTAAAACGTTGGAAATTTTTAGAGAAAGATTGAATACATATTGTATAACGTAATGTATATGAGTCTTTTGTGGGTCAGGGGTAGAATATTTCAGTTTAGATCAAGAATGCCCCGCAAAACTCTCACATGCTTAGAGTCTGGGCTTTTGGAAGGTGACTGAACCATAGAGATGCTGCAGGTGGCTTCCTGTTAGGAGACGGGGACTGGTTGGAGATAGATAACCTGGAGTGTCCAGGGTGTCTATCTTCCTTCATGGTGCCTTCGTCTCTTCTCTGCTTCCTGGATGCCATGAGTTAAGCAGCTGTCCTCTGGCCGTACCCCTCTATCATGCTATTTCTGCCTTGAAGACATCTGACCTCAAACTAAAACCATGAGACAAAAGTAAACATCTTCACCTTTAACTTATCAATGTTGGGTATTATGTCTCAGCAATGAGGACAGTAACTAAGACACCTCCTCATTCTACAATTAGTGGGCAAGTCCTTAAATTCTAATCTCTTAAATTACACTGTACTGACTCCTTTTCTTTATACCCATTTTCCAGGATATACAGTTCATTATCTAGAGATAAGTTAGCACATATACAGTTTAGTTACTAAATAAAATTATAGATAAGCTATTATGGAGGACTTCATAATGTTTAACAACACAGGGCTATCATAAAGATTAAATGTAATAAAATTTAGCAAAATTTATAAATCATATCTTTAAATGCAAACATACGAAATGACACTGAGGTGTTTTCATTAGGCCTATGGAAAAAATTTCCAATGGTTTTATCAAGAACTTTTGATAAACAAGAGTTCAAGATGTCGGGGCTAGGGATTTAGCTCAGTGGCTATCTTGCAAGCAGGCAGTCGTGAGTTCGATCCCTGGTACCGATAAAAACGAAAAAGACACACACACACACACACACACACACACACACACACAAAAAAAAAAAAGAGTTCAAGATGTCAAGCAGTGTAACTAGCAGGTGTCACCTGAAATTACTGGAACATGCTATCTAGGTACCAAAACATGTAGGGTCAAACTACCTTTATGAGTCTACTTCTCCTTCAGTATAATGGACTAACATTAGCTCAGACCACCCTTCCCAAGAGAGGACTAAAATAACCAGGAAAAATTTCACTAAAATCACCTCTGCTCACAGCATCAGAGGACTATAGGGGCTCAAGGACTTTGAGAACATGACTTTGCAGAGTGACATCTCGTGTCTCTTAACTCATTTGTTCATCCCGCTGTAGACAATGGGAGAAATGAAAAAGTTGGACAGGGCTTATTTTAGTTTCACAAGTCTCAACAGACAAAAATGAGAGCTCGTGGCCTGATGACAGAAAAGAGGCCCCGGTAGCATCTCAGAATCTCAGCTGGGATTCAAAAGGACTAACCCTAAAGAGTGACCCAGAAAGACCCTCTCTCACAGACACAAACACTTCTTTTTGGGACGGCATAATTTCTGCCTGGATCCAGGGCTGCTGCCTTGCCGTGGCTGTCTGGAACGAGAAAAGTAAACTCTCTTAAAAGGAAAATAACGTCAACCAATGCTAAATATTGTCTCTGTACTTTTACAACACAGTGCCCAGCATTCACCAGAAATAATTGTGCTTATGAAAATAAGAATTAACCATAAATCAAATGAAAAGTCAGAAACAACAGAAATAGACCTACAGGGAATTGAGATATTATAACTAACAGAAGGGAAATTTAGACTAAATGCCATAAATATATCTAATAAGTGAGGCAGCAAACTGAAGAACTTAGAGTAAAATGATTCAAAAAGGGTACTGTATTATTTAAAATATAATCACTGGAGGGAAAATATTCAAGAAATGGGTCTAACAGTATATTATGTAAGAATGCCAAACTAAAAGTCAACCAGAAACCAGATATGGTGGTAGATGGCTGTATCCTCAGCAGTCCAGGAGGCTGAGGCACAAAGATTAAAATTCCAAGCCCAGCCTGAGTCACTTAGTGTCTTAGCAAGACCTTGTCTCAAAATTAAAAAGTAAAGGGCTGGGACTAGTCCTGAGTTGAACACTTAGGTCCTCCACTAAAAACTCAAAACAAAACAAAACAAGTGAATTGGATGATACTTCAGGATAAAATATCTAGATTAAAGCATGGAAAATAAAAGAAAAAAACAACATAGGAAAAATAAATTTACACACATGCAACTAGACTCCGAGAAGAAGAGAGGAGGAAAGAGATTAAAGCAATCTCTGAAGAGATAACCCAGCTGAGAATATCTCAAAACTGATGAAAGAAATGAAGCTACAGATTCATCAAATGTAACAAACCCTGTGTGTCCAATATATGCAAGGAAATTCACATCCAGAACGTTATAATGAAACTGCCAGAAACCAAAGACAAATGAAATCTTATCGTAGGGGAAAGCAAAATGAACATTTCTGAAGCTGCCAACTACATAGGGTGTACACAAAGGGACAGAGAGAAATGCAAAAACAGGAATGAAAGACTCTCAAAGGAAACATGGTAGCCAGCAGACAGAAATGACACCTTTCAAGGCTGAAGTGGGAGTGTAACATCACCAATTCGCTACTAAGTGGAAACCACCTTCAAAACTACAAGCAACATCCTTTAATTAAAACATAGAAATCCTGTCACCAGAATCTGTGAACTAAAGGAATTCTAAAGATAGTTCATAAGCAGGACAATACTCTTAAATAAAAGCATATTGTATAGTTCTTCCCAATAAGCATCTCTATACAGGCATGGAGCTATCAGACAGAATATCTGAAGGCTGGGCAGGATCTTTCAAAGTCTGTTTCACCTGTGCTGTTCCAAATTTGCTTCAGTGTCTTGAAAGGCATTCACAGGAAACAAAGATAACATGTAATTATAAATTCAAACATACTCCCTCATAAAAAAGATTCACTTAAATTTAGTGGAAAATCCTTTATGATCCACGGGTGTATGTTTACCTCTATCTGTCCTTAGAGCATCTTGCATTCCCATATTATCATTCCCAAACTATCAATATCTGTGTTTTCTCCATTCTCCTTTTAAGTCCCTTGAACAAACATTTATCATCTATTATGTCTTTTTAATATTATGTAACAGCTATTATATTGGTTTCTGGAGGAAAAACACAGATTGTACCCATTATCTTGCCATTGTACAGGCTGTCTGGTCTTCTTTCCTGACTGTACACAATTGTATATATTTTGTTCATAAGTAACTCCTGTATGATCCGTGGTTGTCATTTGTTTTGTTGGGATTTTTTAACTTCATCTCAATACCACTGTTATATTCAGGGTTTACAAGTGAAAGGATTTAACACTGGGCACATAATTTATAGGATTACCTTATAATATTCATCCAAAGAGTATTACACAAGAATTCAGGGTATCTGTCCACATACTGGGACCAAAGTATCCAGCTGAGGGCCTGGATCTGCATGGGTCTAGCTGAAGACCTATAGCCCAAGGCAAATGTCCCGCAAAAGTCCAGCTGAAGACCTAGAGCCCATGGAAATGCCCCCAAGAAGTCCTCATTAGACTAGTATGGAACCTGGTGACTGAGTTTAGACTTTTGTCACCCTGTGGTACACGTGAAGAACCACACAATATAGGCCCTGCTCAAAATTCCTAGAATTTTCCTTCAGGGAAAATAAATGGGTCCTTTAGTTTTGATATCTGGGTTACAGGTTTTAGAAAAAGAGAACTGGAAATTAATGTAGAGAAAAAATACATTCATTTTTCTAGTACAGAAATAGGTGCTCATTCTTGGATTTGGAAATTGAAAGAAAGTATGTATGTCTTGAAAGAAAGGTGAATGTCGTGATGATATGGTTGATACCATAGAGGTATTTAGCAATAAAAATTAGGGATTAGATCTTAGCCTATCTAACTTTAAATCTGAGATTTCTAGTCAATAGTGACTTTGTATGTAAGACAGTCTTCACCTACAAAAAACAAACTGTAGACGGCCTTTGTCATTTGGCATCCAAACTCTACCAACTCTTCTTTCCTTTCATTCTGAACTTTGAAAAAATAATACTTCTGCCACTTCCAAACTACTTTTGAATTGTTTGCTAAAATTCAACATCATGCTCTAGTTTTCTTGGTTATTAACTGTGTAGGTATAAAACGCTTGAAAGGCAAGCCTAGATTGTCACCCCTTGCTGTTTTCAGCGGAAAAGAAACTCACTGCAATGATTAGATAGTTTCAGTCTCTTTTTGCCACGTTAACTTCATAATTCAAGCTTTCAAAAACAGCAGACACAAGCTCCTCAATCAGACTTGGCGTTCTCCACCGTGACTATAGCAATATTACTTTCCTCTTGCAGTTTTATTTTGATTTCTTCCTCAAGTCTTTCTTTCCAAAGTACTTTCTCAATATTTCCACTGTCAGATACTTAGTTTGGTCACCAAAGACTAGAAACAATCTCAGATTTAAAGTTAGACAGGCTAACATCTAATCCCTAATTTTATTGCTAAATACCTCCATGGTATCAACCATGTCATCAAGACATTCACCTCCCCAGTCTCACGAGCTTACCTGTGAAATAAAGCTAAAAACACTGAGTTCTCTGGAATGTTTTCAAAATACAATTAAGCAATAAAGGGAGCTCTCTGAACACGGTGACTGATACGATAGGAAGATACGCACGTACACACAGGTGCACGTACTCTTCCTCCCTATAAGCTTTCTTTTAATTTCCAAATCCAAGAATGAGCACCTATTTCAGTACTATAAAAATGAATGTATTTTTATAGTATGTACTATTTTATTATGTATTATTTTATGTATGTATTATTTTATAGTATGTATTATGTATTATTATTTTGATCAGGGCCTATATTGTGTGGTTCTTCACGTGTACCACAGGGGTTACAAAAGTCCAAACTCAGTGCCCAGGTTCCACAGCAGTCTACCTAGGGTAGAGATGGGATTCAGCATTCCCTCAGATCCTGCCAGCTGCTCCAGCCCTGCTTGGGATGGAAGAGGGGTGGCTGGGCCTGCATTCTCCTTCCCTTCCTAAACTGGAGTGGGGGTGAGGGCTATAAGCATTTGTGAATTACTTTATATGGGGATGCTCCTCCTATGTTCTCTAAAAAGCGTAGACTTTCTTAGAGCTGGGCAGAGAATCTCTCATCACACCCTCTTGTGTTTCAGATGGAACATTCATAATTCAGGCTATGGGAAGTACACTTTCATTTTAATTATTATTACTAACTGTAAGAAATGAATTTCATTGTGACATTTCCATACATGACATAATGTGCTTTATCATACCCACTCTCCTACCATCTTCTCACCTACTCCTGTTTTCTTTTCCTCTTCTGCTTTCATCTCTCTCCCTCCCTCTGCTCCTTTATGTCTGAATACTACTCCATTAACCTAAATACTAAATTTTCTTTATCAGTGGATCCAGTGATAGGCACCTAGGCTGGTTCCATATCCTGGCTATTGTTTAGATGGATGTGGGTGTGCAGGTGTCTCTGCTGTTCGCTAACTTTGATTCCTGTGGGTATATAC
Source organism: Cavia porcellus (assembly GCF_034190915.1). NCBI lineage: Eukaryota > Metazoa > Chordata > Mammalia > Rodentia > Caviidae > Cavia > Cavia porcellus. The sequence goes on along the minus strand of NW_026947496.1, from coordinate 25,432,954 downwards.
CCAGGAAAGGTATAACTGGACCATGTGATAGTTCTGGCTTTACGCAGAGCTTCCATACTGCTTTCCACTGCGGTGGAACTAACTTATATTCCCACCTGTAGGAGGTGTATCGGTTCCTCTTCCCGCCTGCTACATTCTTGCCAATATTTCTTATTTTTCACTTTCTTGATAATTGCCATTCTGATATATGTGAGGTAGAATCAAGATGTAGTTTTGATTTGTATTCCTTAAAGACCAAAGATGTTAAGCATGTCTTCCTATATTTAACAACCATTAGTACACTAATTTCTTGACTTGCTTGTGTGAGAGTAAACCATGTCCACTGCAGGGTTATTCCCCCACCATACAACTATATGTTGCATATTTTCCTACGTATATATTTTGACCACCTTTCTTAGAATGTATATCTGTTTAAGTCCCCAAAACACAGGCTAAATAATCTTCTTTTATAATACTTCATCTTCAATTCAAAGCATGTGATACTGATAATTTAATAATGAAGAGGCAGATCTTTCCTGTGTCCCTTAAAAATATTAACTGAGTTAGTAATAAACAGAAACGTAAGTCTTCAAAGGGATTCAAATGAGTTAATCCTTGGCAGTCTGCAGTTCACATACTCAGGATCTCACAGACCTCACTATTTGCCTGTCTCTGAACACACTGTCTCCTCTAACCTGGAAAACCTTTGTCTGACTCACTTAACCCATGTTTATTCAGTCCGGAAACCAAAGTGAACAAAGAGAGGCAGGATCTTCTTAATGGGAAAAATGGCTATCATTGAAAGAATCACGCAAATAAAGGCATAGTGCATCTGTGGTAACTGCTCCAAAGGAGAGGTCCTTGATCCATGAGCATGTGAGACTGAAGGGACTTGACCCAGAAAAGTCAGATTTTTCCTGAGGAAAAAGTAACAACCATGTCTGGTTTCCACTGCATTGAACCAGTTAAGACAGATGGAGAAAAGGTTCCAGACAGAGGCTCAGGATAAGGAGAAGTGGCTGAATAACTGCAACCAAAGATGAATTAGATGACCCAAAAGTCCTAGGGATAAGAATAGGTGGGTGATTATGAGGAGCCCAAGGTGAATCAGAATGTGCAAAGGCCCTGGAGTCCAGTAAACTGGTGAAAACCAGGAGGCAGAAGAAGAAAACTTCCTTCTCTGCTTTCACAGTCGTCCTCTTCTTTCACATACTGCTCAGATATAAGTTCCTCTGCGGAGCCGCGCTCTCTCTTCTCCATTTGCACTGAAAATTGATACCCTCGTTCCATTAGGGCATTTCTGCTGTCCTTCTGTTAGCCCTTAGCTCACCGTATTGCAATTATCTGTTTACACATCTGTCTCTCTCCCTGGACTGAGAAGCCATGGAGGACGGGAGCAATAAGCCATTATCTTTGTATCCTCGGCATACAGGAACAGGCATATTTGAAACGCTTCCCTAAGCGTTCAAGAATGACACGGGAAAATATGACCATGCCACATGCACCCAGACAAACATTTGAAAATGTGTTACCTACTTCGTGTGTTGTCGCAATTCCTTGTAGAGTGCTGTAAAGTAGAAACTTTTTAGAAAGTCCTTTTCCCCCCTAACCTTAATGAATCATAAGGTGTTATTTACTTCAGCATCAGAACCATCTGCCCAGACTGTCAGTATAACGTAATTCATTTTATAAATATCACACAATTATCTAATTTCTAAAAGTCTCCGAATGCTTTGAAAGGTGTTATTTTGGAAACAAGTCCTGGCCCATCCTAGGGAAATTCCTAAGCCAGCATTATAATGGCTAAGTATATCTACAGAAGCACTGAAAGGCTGGAAAGGAAGCACAAATCCCCTGGGCTGTGTGGACATTACACAGAAGGCGGCGGAGAGCTCAGCAGATGGGGATCACGCACACACCCCCGTCCCGCCTGGCTGCAGTCACCTGGCCCGCCTGCGCTGACAGTAATAATTCAGGGCGCAGCAAGGTGCACACTCAGCTCCTTCCACCAGCGCAGCGGCCCCTGCACCCCAGCTGCTGCCTGCCTGTCTCTGTCAGCTCGGTGAGCAGCAGGGAGAAGGATTACCACACAGTAGCTGTTTGTTCGCTGGCCTTTTTGCTGAGCTCTCCAAGTGGGAAGAGCAGCCTCCCGGTTTTCCTTACACGGTGTCAGCAGCTCGCTGCAGATTCTCCTCCCACTTCCAAATCCAATCCCACCCTTTTAGGGAGAGGAAAAACAATGAAATCAAGATTAGGGTATTCCTGTGGCAACCCAATCCTCGGCTCTCTGGCTATCTGATACAGGCCTGTCAGATAGGGCTCTACCCTCTGGGGTCTATCTTTACCTGCCATCTCTATAGGATTACGGGGGAGGCTGCGCAGTGGTCAGGGGTAATTGGAAACCGCGCCTCCTGGAGCTGTGTATGAACACAAGCAGATGTGTGCTTATCATTCCCATACTGCCAGGCGCTCTCCAAAGCCCTTGAACCAAGACCACATCCTTGAGAAATTCACTGCACCCACTTCCTCCTCGGATTGCCTCAGCTGTGAAGGGGCAGGATGTGGACGCCTGGGAAAGGAGCCCTCCACCGCCCTGTCGCAGGCTGCCCTTTGATCTCTTCCCACCAGACTGCACTAGCTTGTGGGCCACTGTGCGTGTGTGTGTGTGTGTGTGTGTGTGTGTGTGTGTGTGTGTGTGTTAATCTGGCACACATAGAAGTGAGGACTATATTACAAACTTCCTGCCTTTATCTCTATGAATTATAATATCTCCTGGGAAAAAGGAAAGGATTCTATGAGATCCCAAAGAAAGGAGCAGAAGCCATGCAGGAAAGAGGGCCAGGTTCTGGGAAAGAGGGATGTGAGCTGGCCCGGTCCTGGGTATTGTGACTGGTGGCCTGTGAATGTGGCTGCCTTTGGTTTGCTATACAATGCCACGTGACTTCATCTGTCTCATTCTTAGCATGGAAGCTGTTTACTTTTTTACAGCCAGGGTCTCTTTTCTCTCCAACAGCACAGGATTTGGGGGTAAAATGAAGTCAGGCTGTGGTAGGCAAGGAACTGATTCCCCAGCAAGCCTTGTTCAAGCTCCTGCACCCCAGCCCATCCTCAGATGCCCCCAAAAAGACATTCCACACTGTTTCTAAGTAAAATGATCCAGCCCATGTTTTAGTCCACTCCTGCTGCTGTAGCTAAATACCTTAGATGGGGTAATTTATAAGTGAAGGAAACTGATGCCCTCTAGTCCTGGAAGCTGTAAAGTCCAGGATGATGGAAGCAGATGCCTGGTGAGAGGAGCTCATATCCATCGATGGCAGCTTGAGTAGCATCCACACCTGGTGGGAGGAGTGAGGCAGCTCCTATCAACCTCTTTAGAAAGGCATTGATCCCCTGGTGAGGACAGAGCCCAAATGGCCGAATTACCATGTTTTCAATGTCCCACGTGCACTGCCTTTTAGGGGGACATTTATCACCTTTGCAGGAACATACTAGTCACTCCCAATAGCGTGTAACTGCCCAGAAGGCAGGCAGTGCAGTTTACTAATCTCTAATCTCCCTTGACCTTAAGACCAGATTTAGCATATGGTAGGTACTTAATAAATAAGGGTTAAAAAAACACAATTTATAGTATTTGGTTTTAAATACAGAATCAAGTCACAAATATAAATATTGCATTGATTCACCTCAAATTCCAGAATTTTTATATTAGATAAAACACATTTACTCAGAAATTGTTATACTAGGACTAGTCTTAGTAGACAAGTGGGAAAACCTAAAAGCACTATTTCCCCCTAAAATTTCTTTATTTTACCCTTAATTCAACATATTCTGTTGTAAACATCTTCTCAGCAGCTTTATTTCTCATCTTTGAAAGGTGACTATCTATATAGCCCTATTCAGAGTCCCTAAGGAAATGTTGATGGATAATCCCCCTCCTCCACATGGCACTTGCCACAGCAGCATGCCCTGTCCTCAACTTTCTTAATATTATAATGTTAAGCTTAAGGTTCCTGTCTTGGGTCTTGCTCCCTGAGTGAATGGTCAGAATTTAGACCCGTCTCAGCCCCTGTAATTTAGACTTCACCACTCCCATAGGCACAATACATTAGCCCTAAAACTGAACTGTGTATACTCTGCACACAGGAAACTGATAAGGGAAGGTCAGCAAATATCTCTAAGTGCTTAAACACCTCTGAAAGTTTTTCAGATCTCTCCTGACAGCAGAAACTGAACTAAAGCGAGGATCTCACATTCCATAGGACCAAGTATTTAAACAGGATAAAAACGCATTAGCAGTAATTCAGGATTCCAGGTACACCAGATCCTTATGGCTCCTGCCCAAGGAAACAAAGTCTTTAAAAGAATAAGAACTATGAGGCATGTCCTTACCAAATTTTGTCCTTCCATAACATGGAAACAAGAAGTTAAAAATTTAACAACTCTCATTTTTCAGGAGCATATTGAAAAACTAATACCTAATGGTTCCATCACACTCTAAAACCTAGAGCTGAGGGCTTTAAATATCCTCTACTCCAGGTTGCAAGCAACTCTTCTACTAAAGGCCAGGTGGCAAATATTGCCACAGTCTGTCGCCATTACTTGACTGTGCCCCGTGGCCCACAGACAGTCACAGACACTATGGGTGAACCTGGATGTAGTCCAGTAAAACTTTATTTACAAAAACAAATACTAGAAGCAGTGGTTGAGTTAATCAACGATACCAGTAATATTTAATGTGGATGTCTCAGTCTTCAGTAAACCTCTCTCAAGTACAATTTTGTCTGCTAGCTCTGAAGTTGAGTTAAAAACACCCAGTTGCCCTGAGCTAGTGGTTCAATAAAGAAGTACACAGAAAAATAATCTTGAGACTTCAGTATTGTTTGAAATGTTTCCAGCAGCAGTAGAAATCCTTGTGTATGTAAGCCAGCCAAACAGGCTGGAGATACAGAAGTGTATAAACTCGGGAGAGGTGAGCACTCCAGCTGGAAATCAAAGCAGTGATCTAGACTGCTTATAAGCATCTAAGTCAATCTACTCAGTGCCACCATAGTCAGTTACTCACTAGAGTACCAGCTAAGCTGAGGACATAAAGATATTTAACAATCAACATATATGTCCAGAAAAAATAATATGGATCACCTGGGAAAGCCCTTTAATTTATACCTTCCGCAAAAAACAAAAGCAAACCAACAACAAAAATGCGTAGAATTGTCCTTGTCACAAAGCCCTGTGAGCAAGCCATGACCATTTGACACTATGATTTAAACACTGCATCCTCAGCTTAAACCACAGTTCCTGGCATGTATTAGCCCATTAAGAAATATTTGTTGAGTAAAAGAATAAAGAATTAATGAGTAGAGAGCAAATGAGCTAGATCTCTATACTTTCCTATCAAAAGTTACAAGGACTAATGCATTCTTTGTTCAAAAATAATATTCTATGTGTAACTTTCTTATATTGAGTTGTACATTTAGCTCTTCAGTCACCACAATGAACTGCTGAAATGATGCAAGTGGCCTACAGGAGGGGAAGTACCACTCAAGGCAACTAATTCCACCTCAAGGAATTATTTATGCACGATGGGAATCCGTCTGGAACATCAATGATGTCTTTATCCTCAACGATGGCTCACAGAGGACTCAGCCTCAGAGCACTAATGCTGTCTGCCGGAGGTTTCCAGACTTGCAAACTGGAAGCCTGATTGCTTCGAGGGCTGTGGCTTGTTTCAGTTTCTCCCACACCTCGTCCATCACCGTGACTGCATGGCAACCTTTTCAAGGCAAGTGGTGGGAGGCATTCCCTGGCTGTTCCTGTCGCCATCTTTTACCTTCTTCTCAACGAGCAGCACAGGTATTGTCCCCAAGATAGCATTGCATCTATGATGGCTCCTCCCCGACCCCCCCGAATGTCTGGAGTACCTAGTCCAGCTCCTCCACCGAAGGTCAAGTGGAAGCAACCAGCATTCCTTCCACAGGCGTTGGCCTTTTAAAAGGAATGCAGACTTTGAGCTTCATTTATGTTTTCAAAATACTGCTTTTTCTTTGAACTAGCATGGAATGTGTAACTTTATCCACAGCCTACAGTTTCACAGCCATTTCTACGATAGTACTCTTTGATATTTCAACTATTAAAAAATGTCCTCAAGAATCTAGTTATAAAGACCTAAAAAATAAACTCCCTCTTCCCTTCTTTGGAAAGGGACATAAATATGTGCATTTGGCTTCTTTCTTTCTTTTTTCTTTTTTTCTCAATGTCTTCAAGAATGACCAGCCACAATTAAAAGGGACAGATTATTCAATAGCTTTTTCTGGACCACCTTCCTATAATGCCAACAATATCTATTTAACAAGAGACCATTAAAGAACAAGGTCAGTTAAAGGTAAGAGAAAGACCTGCTCCCCAATCACACAGTCACTTAAAAAAAAATTAACAAATATGTCTTGCAAACCAATAAAAAAAAGATTAATGGAGTGCAAAATAATTGAAAGACATTTAATATATGACTTCTATAAGTAAAATTTTAGATAAAACCTCAGTATTTTGTGCTTTATTGACAAAACACTCTTTTGGTAAACAATAATACTGAACTTTGAAACACTACAAAGAAACACGAGTATAAGTACCTTTCGTTTTATTTCAGGTATGCCTAATTTTCCAGGATGAAATAGACAAAGACACACACACACACACACACACACACACACACACACACACCTTTATGGTCCTAAAATCCCAGATTGAAAACAAATTCAAAACATTTACAAGATAAATTCAGACATCTGAAGGGGTTTTCCCACAATTAAATTTGCAGTGCTATCAACAAAATCGGTTTATTTTAAGATTGCCTGCCCAATATATAAATTTCCCTTTGTGTTTGAAATACTTTTATCAGATAAGATAGCTTTTGTTTAAACTGCTATTTTCAGAATTTGCTTTGGGGGTTTTGAATGCACACAGTGGAGTAACTTGAGATTTCCTACCCTGCTTTAAAATGTGTTTCTTCTGTCTGTTTGTATTTAGTAATTTCCTGTCAAATAACCTCACATAATTAACTTTCCTTGCTCCAACCTACTTTTTTTTCCTATTCCTACTTCCTGAGGACGGTAATAAATGCTGATTACATTCGGCTGGGCTGTTATCGGCCTCCTCCCCCTGCAGGTCCCCTCCCTGGCTCTCTTTGTTGGAGCCCACACTAGGTATCAGCAGTTCCTGGACAGGGGAAAAGACCTGCAACAGGAAAGGAAGCAAAGCAGACTGCAGGAATTCCTTGTCATCCACATTTATTGCGGAGCCCTACTGCAAAGCTTTGGGCCAGCAAGTGGTGGAAGGTGAGCCCTACTTCATTCCAAAATTCCATGAAATTCACAGATCAAATCCTCCCTCCAGGTTGCTGCTGTGTGTGAAATATCTCCCTTCTCTTCCTCATTGAGGCTTTAGATGGCTGGGAAAGGGGTCTTTCTGGGAGGCTCAGGACAGGAAAAATGCCCACTGATACTTATAAAACTCTGTTTGTAGATATAAATAGAAATTCAACCTGGCTGCTTTTCAGAGAACTGTGAACATGTCTGCACATGCTAATGCTTGCTAATCTTTGATTTTGTCCTACTCGAACACTTCCTAGAAATTATGTAAGGTAATTCTGTAGTTCTCTAACTTGAGCATTCCAACACACATTTCCAAAGAAAAGGACTGAGGATGGGAAGAAACACAAAATGACACGATTTGATCAAATGTTAAATTGGTTCTTTCAGAACACCCAGTATAGTTATTTTCAGGTATATCAGGGTCTCTTACCTAGTACTACAGATAAGGGAGTTTTCGCTTTTCAGATTTCTTTTCTTCTTCATTTTTTTTTTTTTAATCGGTACCAGGGATCGAACTCACAATCGCCTCTTGCAAGGCAGGTGCTTATGCCGCTGAGCTAAATCCCCAGCCCCTCAGATTTCTTTTCTTAATCCTACCACTATGACTACATTGAACCCAATGTATTTTATGTGGGGGTCTGCCCCAGGCTTTGCCCAGTAAAATAGCTAACTCCTAGCTTCTACTATTAGAGGCCAGTGATGGCACTAACCCCTTCTGTTCATGGCAAGCAAAATATCTTCAGATTAGGGCAAAAAATACCCTGTTGGAAGGAAATCACCCTCAGTGAAAAATGAGTCTTTTATACCTTAAAACTCAGAATTGGAAGCTGCTTCTTTTCATTCCGTACACCTAAAAAACAAGTTGTTAAATAATTTAGCTAACACTTGTAGAGGATTCCATCTTACTCCAGAAAAGATCTCCACTCTCACCATTAAGTATGTGTGGGAGTAAATGATGGTATCTTTGTGTCATGACAGTGCCTTATTTTTCCAAGTCATACATACCATCATTCCAACCCTGTTGGAAGGCTCAAAGAGAAACTCCCAAGAGACAAAAATCATAAATATCTTCAAAGAACAGAAAGGTACAAGAAATGCCAACTGGCTGGAAAGGCTACACCATCAGCTGCTGGAATCCAGAGCAAGGAGCCAGAGGTGGGAGGGAGGTTGATATCTGAGTCTGTGACCATGACCATGTCATCTCATCAAGTGGCTTTACTCTAAAGTGGGCCCTGGATGTATTTCTGAATATTTGTATCAGATGGCATGTAACAGATTCATAAGACCACTGCTACTAAAAGCATAAAATAGAAACAAAACACACACACAATGCACTTATAAAAAATGGCCAGATATATGGCACTATGTACACAAAATGGACTGCTGTCCTGTCAATCACAGCAGAGAAACTGCTATGACGGGCAGCACTGATGAGTCTTTGAAACAAGACTTTAATTTTATGAGGTGTTATTATAAAGTTGAAACATAACCAAATCTTAAGCGTATTAAAATTATTTTAAAAACCTATTGAAACCTGTTTTTAAAACCTCAATGTCTATGTGTTTTTAAAGACAAAAAAAAAAAAAGGAAACAGATTTAGTGGTTAGCTATGTTTTGTGGTGGGGGACTATATGGGTAAAAGAAAGTATACTGGTAATGTTTGTAGTGAATTTATGAATATTCCTTAAATATTACAATTTATAACAAATATATGTGTTTATGCATTTGCAACTATCAAACATCATATGACATGCATTTGTCTCTCAAGAAAAGTTGAGGAGGAACCTTAAAAAGTGGGAAACAAAACCAAATATTAAAGGATACATTTCAGTGAACTAAATGGTAAAGCCAAGGGATACTGTGCAATGTAAAAAACTATAAGGAAAGAAATTTGGAAGACAGTAATAAATTTGATTAATTCACTCAAAAACTTAATTAATTTTTAATGTTATGAAAGGTAAACAGCAAAAAATAAAAATAAACAGTAAAGGATGGTTGTTTAGCAGAGATTTCCAGGGTGAGGCAGAGGGTGAATATACTGAATAGCTAGATTTCGTTAGAAACTTTTATACTTACAAATAACGTGTAAAATGACATAGCTGTATGGTTTGTCTTTATTAAGGATCACCACTAATAATGGAGGCATCAGTTTTTGAAAACCTAATGAAATGATGTGGCTGGGTAATGATCACTGATGGCCAATAAACCAGACAAAGAAAGACAACCAGAGATTTGGAGCCTCCTGATGGGAGAAAACAATTGTAACTGAGAAAGAGAACCTAAATCCAAGCAAGCCTCTAGCCTACGCTGTTTAACAACAAAATGTTTTGTGACAAGGGCATTTCATTCTGCTGTCCAATATGGCAGCCACAAGCCACACACACTCGCTAAGCCTTTGAAATGCGGGTACAGCCAAGGAACTGCATTTTCAAGTTGATTTATTCTTAATTAGCTTCAGAGTCACATGGGGCCAGAGGACATTTTATTGGACAGCATAGCTTGACATCTAACTACCAATTTATGAGACATACAAAGAATAAAGGAACATGACACAATTAGCAAACCCAAACAATGGGAAATTCTATAGCATATTTTCTTTAGCAAATGAACTGAACAGCAAAAAGGTAGACAAAGAAAGAGAGAACTTGTGGACCAATAAAAGTCTACTAGATATATTAACTGAATGCAATGTACAGATTTTATTTAGATCTAGACTTTAAAAAAAACATTTGAACACTGGATATTGAATTGGATTTTGAACATGGGATAGAGAATTTACAGTTAATTTTCTAGATATAATGATACTGTGTTCATGTTTCTAAAGATAGACTTCATATTTTCTGAGTACATATTAAAACATTTAAGTATATGAAACTATATCTTGGATTTGCATGTAAATATTCTAATTGCAGAAGAGGAGTAGGAGGGACCAGGAAGTCAGAGGGACCAGAGCTGGTCAATGAGAACATGAAGTGTTCACACAGTCTCCCTACTGTACTAACATGAATCAAGCTTCCTATATTACAAAGTTTTTAAAAGCGTATTATTATGTTTTTATTAAAGGTTTTCAATTTTGGTAACATTTTCTTAAAATATAATACAAGTCCATAAAAAGATCCACTGTGACTGACATTACATTTAATTTGTACATTAACTCAAGTAGTTAACAGTTTATTTCAGTAATGCTTGCAAGATGTGAAAAAGAAGCTAGGCATGCCCGAATAGGAGGACTGTTGGATGTATGCTACACACATGTAATGGTATACCATGCAGCCATTACAAAGAAAGAAGTAGTTCTATAAAAACATGCTAAATTTCAGTTCATCTATAATTAAGTGGTGATAAAAACAGAGATTCATATATGTATAAATATTCTGTGTATTTTGCAATGTGCATATGGATACACATATATGAATAGATACAGTATATGAACTTTAAGAAAGGGAAAAAACAACATACGTTAATGGTAGTTACAGAGATTAGTAATTATGTAAAAGATAGATTTTTGATTGATGCATGCTATTTTATGTATTTCACCAAATTCATTCCAAACTTATAATTTCAATATGAAACACTATGCTAACATAATTATTAATAAAACATTAAATAAAGGAAAAAACAAGAACATCCTGCATATGTACTTTACTTAAGCATAACACTAAAAGTTCTGCTTAGTAAAAAAAGATAATAGTAACAAAAATATTAAGTGAAGACTTAGAAGTGACAAATTTAAACTGTCCATACTGTTACAAATTAGGTACATAGAAAACCCACAAAAATCTAAAACTTTTAAAATAAAAAAGAAATTTGCAAGTAGTCTGGGTACAAATTGAACACTAAAAATTCTGAAACATTGTCACAAATCATTAAAATCATTCATAATATAGACTAGAAAAATTAATTTACAGGTATGACAGGAGGTTCTTAGAAATACAATGAAAGTTATATAAAAATCACACTGTCAAAAACAAAGGAAAATCATAAAAAGTAAAGATAAATACTGCACTCAGGAATGGATTTGAAATTCAAAACCTTTCAATGCTCCTCATATTAACTGATAAATTAAGTTCAATGCAAATAAAAGCAACATGCTGTTTTTATATATAAAAAGCCAAAAATAATTAAGAAATTTTAGAAGAATCAGAAATTAGAGGACAGGAGGTTGTAACGTACAAGGGAACAAGACTCTCTATGAGTCACAGTAATTGGGACGTGCAAACAACAATAGAGGGACAATCAGGCCACGGAACAGAATCAAAATTCCCAATCAAGACTTACGAATATAAGAAAACAAAGGACAGGAAGGTAGTGTTACGAAGCCTGACATCACAGATTTGGAAACAAAATCTACAAAATGGAAACAAAATGTACAAGGGTTGGGCAATAAGGCTGAGCACTTGCCTAAGATTTGGGAGGCTCATAGTTCAATCTACCATAATCAGTCAGTCAATCAGCACATGAACCAGGGTTAGAGAATACAGAATCCAGAGGACAATTCCATATGGAAATGCTCAACAGGGACAGCTTTCTTCATGGCATACAGGAAGACAGTGTGACAGGCAGAACCCCAGGTGTATCTATTCATACGGGTGAACTGCGACAGAGGGGAAGAGGTGAAGGACCCTGAATGATGACAAACAGTGGAACCAATGAACAGTGATCAGACCTCACTGGAAGAATGGAACAATAGATAAGATGAAAAATGGAACTGGATTTGAACTACAATTGATTCCAGGGACATCTCCATCCCTGCCACCATGCCAAGCATAAGCAGACTCACAGTCTGTATGGGCTTCCAAAGCCTCACACTTGATAACAAGCTATGAGTATGCACACCGCTGTGAGGCTGCACAGGCCCTGAGCGTGGAGTCCAGGCTCAGCTCCAAGTCCCGGTGCACACAGCCACAGTGCAAGCCCCACAACCCAGCACAACCCCTCACAGCTCTGGGAGCCGCATTCATCGGGATCTTCAATATGTTACTTAGCAGTCTGTGCGCTCTTTGTGCCTCAGCATCCCGTGGGTAAAATATGGGTAATAATAGCGCCCCCCTTGCAGGACTAATGTGAACATTTAAAAATTTAATATGTGAAAAGCACTTAGAAAAGTTCTCAGAAAACACTGAGCACTCAATAAACTGTAGCTGTTATTATTACCAGCTTTCTAACTGAATGCCTTCGGGCCAAGCCCTTGAAATCCCTGAGCCTCAGCTTCCTTCTTCTTAAAACATAATATTCCCATCTTCATAACACTGCTGTACGGTTTGTGGGAGAAAATAAAAGGAAAAACAGCTCCGTATATTGTCAGTGCTATACCAGCAGCAGTTACGGAAACAAGTTCCATGGTATTTCAAAGAATCAAGAGCTTTTTTTTCTTATAGAAACTGGTATTTGTTAACTCCCTGAGTTGCCAAGACCTTCAAACAGCAAATTTTTCCACCAAATGAGCCACTCTCCATTCATAATAAGTAATTAAAGGAATTTTCTCTAGAAATCTAGCACATTAATCTGCTGCATACAGCAGATGTCTAAACAATTTAGTTAACCTTTAGCAAAAATATGAGCACACATATGCCAAATAATGCAAAGTTAAAAGTGGTTAATGCTTCCTTTTAAACCATCATGTGCAATGAATATCTTTCTTTCTTTTTAGTGTTCTTAATTATTTTTTAAATGTAGCAAACTCAGGACAATTTCCTTTTTTTAAAAAAATCTGGAGGAAGCTTTCCCTTCTGAAAATTCATCTTGGGGACATGAGAAGAAAAAAAGTTAATGCTTTCTATGGGATACTACCCAGAGGTTTTCAAAAGCAAAATTAGAAGAAACAAATATATGAAGGGGAACAAAGAATTTTAAAATCAGTTTCTTAAAATAAACCCTCTTTAGCACTGTTAATCCACACTAAAGGCTGGCTCCAGATTTCCTAAAAAGAGCTTCACTGCTCTGTGGATTAGTCAAATCTTCTACTCATTTAACTGTTCATAACTCTCCCTATCTGGTCCATTTCTGTCTTTTTCATTTTTATCGGTACCAGGGATCGAACTCACGACCGCCTGCTTGCAAGGCAGGTGCTTATGCCGCTGAGCTAAATCCCCAGCCCCTCTGGTTCATTTCTGATAATTTTACTGATTGTAAAATCCCTTTGCCAAGCCATTAGTAAAAAGAAGTCATGGGAAGAAGATAACACTAAGTCAATTCATCATTGTATTTTCCAGTAGCTCCGATTAAAATTTAGGAGAAGGAAGATACAGCTAGCAACAAAAATGAAAGTTTGAAATTATTTGGGAGTTCAACCACACTTACTGAATAGTGCAAAGTAAATCACAGTTTATAAGCTTTCTTAAAAATTCTGAAGAAGCCTGCCGTGTTGTCATTTTTTTAATACACAGAGATGTAACCTAAATGTCAGATTCACAGAGACTTAGGTAAAAGAGGTAACAGTTTTTTGTTTGTCTTAGAGATGCCTGGTGGTGATAAAACTGAAATTGTACAATAAAAGACTGTAAATATCATCAGTGGGAACTCAACCCAGACAGAAAAGCACCCCAAGAAGTCAGTCCTAAGAAGAGATCTTTGCGCTACTGTGAGATGAGGGAAGGAGCCCACAGACAGGGCAACTTGATTGGTGATGTCTTGCAGGGCGCCTGGGAAGAGATTCTATTTCCAACAAATGGTTGTTGCCATTTTCATATTTATCTGGAAAAAATAAAAGAGAAGAGACAAGAAGATAAGAGACAAGAAAAGGAAAAAGGAACCTTTACTTCAGAGTACATCTAAAATCACTTATGGGTGGATTATAAACGTTTCTACATATAAAAGATAAAACAAAGCTTCCAGAAAATAACCTAAAACTAACTCAGTCATTGGAAATAGGAGGGGAAAATCTAAACAGAACACAAGTAACACCAATCATAAAAGGAAAAAAACTGAAAAATTTGACTACATGAATATTTAAAACTTTGGTTCATCAAAAGGTACCATTATGAGCACAAAGGACAGACCATAATGGGCAAAGATTGCCTGTAACTCACCTAGTTTTCAAGGAACTAGTTTTCAAAGCGTACAAAGAACATTTGGATATCAAAAAGATGAACCAATAAAAACTTGGCAAAAAAAAAAAAACTTGAGTGAACTCTTGGAAAGGAGGAGAACCAAGTGTTAGACTTAAGAAAAGACAGTGAAGTTCACTAGTCATCAGAAGGAAAGGTAAATTAAAACTACAGTGAGACACTATCATACACCCGCCAGAGTGGCTGAAACAGAAAAGACTGATAATGCCAAGTGCCGACAACGATGTACAGCAACAAGAAACTTCAGTCTTTTAATGATAGTGAAAAAATGTACAATTAGTTTTGCAAACTGTTTGGCAATTTCTGTTACAGGAAGTGATCACCAATATAAAAATCTTAGGCACAGGACATCATGCAGTATGATCTGTAGTGTGCAAAAGAAAATTTAATAACAAGGACATATAAATTATGGTAGGACTAATTAGTGAAATATTGCATAGCGAAAAAGTACACTCCTAAGGACCCAATAATCCATACAAAACTACACACAAAAGGAAAAGAATGATTAAAAAGAAGGGGCTGGGGATTTAGCTCAGTGGCATAAGCACCTGCCTTGCTAGCAGGCCGTCGTGAGTTCAATCCCCGGTACCGATAAAAATGAAAATGAAAAAGACAAAAAAAAAAAAAAAAAAAGAATGATTAAAAAGAGGCCAGACAGAAATATACCAAAACCTCCACCATGATGAAAGAATGCTCTGATTCTTTTTCACCACAACAGGGCAGACAAATGGAAAATTCTCCTTTTGATTTACTAAATATTAAATGCATCTCACTACCACAAAACAGACTCCTGCACATATGAGATCACCTGGGTAATCACTAATTGACCTATCTGCATGTAATTATGCCTTCCCTGTCCTCATCTTTTTAAAAAAATCGAATTTTATTCTTTCAGATTGAATAATTATGGTATACTAATGATGTACCTCAAAGTTCCTAGGGAACATAGTCTTAAATTTCCCTGGCTTTAGAAATAAAAGTAAGAAAGTTCCACATTCTTTAACTGGCAATTTTGGAACTGGCCAGAGATAAATAGGAACAATCTTTTATTGAAGGTGTTTGGTGTTTTGGTCACAATCACATGAAAAGAACACTAAGGAAGCAAAGAACACTGTTCTCTGTTCTGTGGGGTATTAAAAGAATATGAAGCCTATTTCTACTTCACACAGATTATAATCTTGTTTACCAGACATATCATATGACAAAGACAAATAAAAAGATCTCGATGTCAACGAAGTTCATGCTAATGGTAATCAGTAGCATCCCTTTTTTGTTAAGCTGTGACCCTGCTGGGGAACTGAGGACTAGAAACTCTTATTTCTCCAGTTCCTCAAGATGCTTGGTTCAGGTTCTTGCTTTCAGAGGTGTTTGGATGAGGCCAGAAGATGGTGGGATGCATTCATCTTTGAATCTGACAGCAACATTAGCAGAAGGCTTGTGCAGAGTCTTACAGGCTCCAACAGTGGGCCCAAAACTGAGCAAGCACTGAGACAGGCAGGCACAGGCTGGGCCACCAGCTCCCGCAGTCCTTAACCTGTGTTAACACTACGACATCTACCACTCATTCCTCCCTCTGCTTGTTTTAACAACTGTAACCCAGTTTCTTGCATGGAATGCTTTTCTGTCTGTTACACATATGCACATTGAGTTTCTCCGACTGACTCATGACTCAAGAGTCACCAAGCAGCAGAATCTCCTCTCCTGTCCCTTTTGAAAATAGAGTAAATCTTCCAATACCAAACATAGCTAACTCTATGCCAACTCCTTTTAACTACTTTTAAAACATTATCATGAGTTTTCTCTGTTAACTATCAACAATAATAATTCGACAAAAAACAAAAAATTTTATCCCAATCATCTGACAAAGATTCATATTCTTGGATTAGTTATGATTACTCTTTAGAGCAGGGATGACATATTAAGTACAGTGCGATTCTCCTTGAGTTGAGGATGATTATACAATCATTGGTGAATTAGCCTGGCTTTAAAGTGAGCTTTGCAAAAATCATCATTATGAGTGTATGTGAGTTTATATGCATACACACATATACAATATGCCTTTTTAATTGTCTTCTTATTTAACTTCCCATTATAATTCTGCATATACAAAGTCTAACTGTAGTTCATGATAATCCAGAGTATGTAAAACCATGCAGGACTCATGGAAAGTAGAGAAATGAGTACAGTCCTCAGGAATGGTATGGGAGAGGGAGGAACCCAACCCCCGTATTCACCTGGAAATGGGTCCAAATCTGGTTTCCGGGTCAGATGGTGTAAACCTAGTTCATCTATTTCCCCCAAAGTAAACTGCGGAAAGCAAACAGCACTGGGCCAATCTAAGAAACTACTGGAATCAAAATACAATCAAACTACGATGAAATTTGTGATTTATTTTCCAGCAGAGCTCTCAGGGAAGAATTAAAGACAGCTAGAATGTTAGAGATGTGTGCATGGTAATGAAGAGAGCCTATGCCCTCTATTTCCAGCTCACAGAACAAAGCAATTCGTAACACTTGTGGAATTATCTAATTTTGATCTTTATTTCTTTCTTTTTTCATCAGTCTCTCATGCCCTTGATGCCAGGTGGTTCCACACCGGCAGGAACAGTAACCAGGCTTCTCTCCATGTGGCGGAGGCACAGTGAAGCCAGTCTCTTCTGCTTCTTGTACTCTCTCATGCCCTTCTGTCACTCAGGCCCAAAACAGAAATAGGGTCAGGAGCTCTGAAAAGGGAATGCTTAGGCAAGGAAAAGTCCAAGGGAGAATACGGAGCTCCAGGAGCTTGAGAAAGTAACTCCAGAAAATTGCTTATGAAATCCAGGGATCACCACACCGTGAAGGTGGAGACTGGACTGGGATTAGCATATCAGAGACAGAGACAGAGATAGAGAGATGAGCTGGGGTGAGGAGGGAGGAAAGGAAGGAGTCAGAGAGGGGAAGCAGGGAGGAAGGAGAGAGAAAGGGAAGGAAGGAGAAAGGGTAAAGGAAAGAAGGGAGGAGGAAGGAAGGGAAAGAGAAAAACAAAAAGAGAAGGGGAGGGGAGGGGAGGGGAGGGGAAGAGAAAGAGGGGAGGGGAGGGGAATGAGGGAGAAGGGAGGGAGGAGAGAACACAAGAGAAAAACAAAGAAAAAAACTCAACATCTATTCAAGATTAAACACAACCCAAAGTCTATAATTTTCACACTATCTAGGACAGATTTCAAAAGTACTCAACATACTAAGAACCATGAGAATTTCAATTCACACAGGAAAACAGTCAATAAACCTCTAACACAACACAGATGCTAAGTCACTGTGTAAAACCTTTAAAGCTGTTTATATTAAAATGTGTGTGTGTATATATATATATATATGTATATATATATATATATAAAATAAGATGTTCCTATGTTATACAAGTATGCACAAGAAATCAAAAACATCCTAAAAACAAATGTCTACATACAAAATGCTGAGGGAGAAAAAAGCAAAAATAAACAAGTGAAAAACTTAGAATTGAAACTAACCATAACCAAAACAAAATTCACAGACTTAAAAGCAAAGTGGAGACGTTTGAAGACGGGTCAAAAGATATCCTCTCATCTGAATGATGGAGAGAAACAAGTGGAGACACAAAGAAGTGCAGTTTTAGAGACAGCAGGTTAGACCCTCGGGTCTGACATCTATGTCCCTGAGATCCCTGAAGGAGATGAAGGAGAACGTGTGCTAAAAATACATGCAAAGTAGTAATGGTGGAAAATCTGCCATATTTGGCAAAAGACATAAATGATAATTTCAAGTATCGGAGCAAACCCTAAACAGGGTGGGGTTAGAGAAATCTATGCTAAAACAAACTCTTAAAAATTAAGGACAAACTATTTGGGCCAATAAAAAGTTATATAACTGGAAGAGTAACTTGAGACCAAGAAGCCAGAGTAAATACTATTTAACATGAAGAGAATCAGTAATTAGAATAATTATGCAAACCATGAAGACCAGAACAAAATAGCACAAAATTTTTAAGAAACTATCATTCTAGATTTCACATCCAGTGAAAACACCTACCAGGAATAAGAGTAAAAGAAAGGCATTAGCAGAATTGCTAAAGGAAATTCTCCAGACAGAAGGAAAATGATAACAGAAGACCACGGGCAACACAGGAAGAGTCCCGGAAATGATCACAGGCCATGCCTCATCTCTTCAGCCCCTAAAACATGCCATTAATAGTCAAAAAGCAGAGTGACTGATGGGAATTTCATCACAAAGACAACAATAGTATAAAGAAAGGAGCGTTAACTGACCTAGAAGATAAGAGTTCTACATCCCAAATGAAGTGGTGAAATTTTAATTATATGTAAATATCAAAGTTACAAATTTATTTTGTAATTGATAGAGCAAATACACAAAGATAACTGTCAAAATCATAATAAATTAATGAATATGGAAAACTATAAACATTCTACTAGCCCACAGTATAACAGTAAAAGTAAAATAATTTTTTAAACAAAAAGAAATGTCTAAATGTATCAATAATTAATATAGAACGCACACAAACCTAAATATAACAAATAAAGTCAAAGACTGATTTAAGGTTAGGGTTAGGCTAACAGTGTAATTCAGTGGTAGAGAATTTGTCTAGCATATACAAGGCCCTAGGTTAAATTTTCAGCTCCAACAAGTAAACAAAAAATAACTTCAACGTATACTATTTATAAGAAATTCACTGCAAGTGTACTTATGTAGATAGGTTAAAATATAAAAAATGAAAATTCATAATGAACACAAAAAATACAAGTAGAAAAGCAATCCAATTAGAAAAATGGCAAATGGCATAAACAGGCATTTCACAACAGAGCATGTGCAGATAGCAAATGAGCACAAAGATCTTTAACGTCATTAGCCATTAATAAAATGCAAATTAAAATGACAAAATGATATAACATCATAGCCATGAGAATAGTTAAAATAAACTATAGTAACAAATTCAAATTCTGACCAAAAAATGCAAAGAAGATGGACCTATTCTGAAAAAGTTTGAAAGTTTCATAACACTAAACATTGGAATACTATTCAGCAATAAAACTGAAGAAGTTATTAAAACACACAACTTGGATGGACCTGGGGGAAAGTACAGTAAATTTTGAAAGGCCAGTCTGTATGGCTCTACTTATGTAACATTCTTGACATGACAATGCAATGATACAGACATGGGGGAACAAATCAGTTGTTGCCCGGGGTCAGGGACTATGAGGAAAGAGAGGACTAAGGTCATTACGGGTACAGTGATGGATCCTGCTAGTGACAGAACTCCTCTGCAACTTGACTGTAGTGAGAGATAAATATGATGATAAAATGGCATTTTACTAAATATATGTGCAAAACTGGAAAATCTGAATGAGATTAGTGATTTACTTGTAATAATGCTGATTTCCAGTTGTGATGTCATACTCTATTTTGTAAGAGACAACCATCAGAGAAAATTAGGAATACAAAAATCTCCTTGTATTTCTCCTACAACTGCATGTGAATTTATAATTATCTTGAAATAAAGATTGTTTTTAAAAAGTGAGAAAACTATAGTATGTGGCTATATTAATATAAGGTAAAATAGACTTTAGAACAAATAAAATTACTAGCGTTAAAGAGTATCATATAAAAATCAAAGAAGACATAGCAATCATTCTAGTATATGCACCTAACAACAGAGCAAAAAACATCTAAATAAAATCAATTCTTAAAATACTTTACAAAAGGGGCCACAGACATAGCTCAGTGGTGTGGCACCTGCCTGGCAAGCACAAGGTCCTGAGCTCAATTCTTGATACAATATATATATTTTTTTTTTCAATAGCAAATTTGCCATTGTAAGTTACAGGTATCCACAATCTAGTCTCAGCAATAAAAACAGTAGACAGAACTCACTAAGGATGCTAAAGAACTAATTATTAAACTAACCAACTGAATCTAATTGATCTGTATAGAACATTTCATCCAACACCAGCAAAATACATTCTTTTGAAAGTAAATGGAACATTCAGCAAGATAGATCGTAACTTGAGCCAAGAGACAACAATGTAAAACAAAACTAAATCTCAAGGAGTAAAAGATTGATATCATTCAATGCATACTCTGAAGCTATAGTAATATTAAACCAGCAGAAAATAGCAAGAAAGTCCAAATATTTGGAAATTAAAAAGCAAAACATAAATTCTTACATACTAGTATTTTTACAGTATTTAAACTTTTTAAAACATAGGTAAATTTATTACATATTAAAAACCAGGAAAGTGATAAGTGTCTAGGATTACTTTACTTATTTTGAAGTCACAAACTTAGTTAGGTTTGTGCCCTCTGTTATGTGGCCAGTACTGTATGCAGCATTAAGGAGCCATTAAAACCATACTGGGTGACTTTTCCTTAACTAGTGGCTCATAAAGCTGCCATAAGAAAACGACTTATTTTAAAAGAGAATCCTTTTTGCTTTAATTTTTTTCTGCTATTCACCTTGCAACCTGTTATTAACAGCAACATTCCTTTCAGGATTCAGTATTGTAAAAGAGAACAAAGTCACTGCTGAAATTCTATATGCCTTGACCCAAACCAATTTGTCCAGCATCCTCTTACCCTCAGAAAATCTGAGACCACGTAAGATTGAAAGGCTCTCAGTTTCTAAAATGTGAGTGACTTTGAGACACTTGAGACAGAGAGGAGACTTTGTAATCTAGAGGAAATACGGTTTGGCTTAATAAGGGCAAAGGTCAGGGTGGAGATACTCTGTTAAATGTCTCAAATGAAGAAGTTGGTTATGTTTTAATATTTTAGTGTGCGTTAAGTCAGCATGTCTCAACTTTCTAACTTCAAATTCTACTTTCATCTCTAATTGGTAGCAAAAGGAAAATAAAGTGAAAAGAATATAGCCTCAATATTATTAATAGACATAATATAAGCATTTTTACCATGATCCATATATAAAGAAAACAAAATATGTCACAACCATACCTCCATCCTCAACTGACATTCACTCAACAAATACTTATTAACTGTCTACTGAGGGCCAGACAGTGTGTGGAAATGCTCGCTTCAGTGAGGGAGGCAGACACATAAACAAACATTACAACTCCATATGATATCTGCTGTAAAGAGGTCACAGACAATGGTATATTGACAGTGGCTTTACAGAGAAGACATTTGGCTCAGCTTTTAAGTGGACAGAACAATCCATAAGAGGAAGTGAGGCAAGAAAGGGCCACAAGAAGGACGGGCCATTCGGACAGTCTGAAAGAACGGGATTCCTTAGCACACTACAAGGAGAGTGACCGAAACACAGGATGGGAGGGAGAGAGAGAACACAGCAAAGCCCTGGGCCGTGACTGGAAGCTTTGAAGGAAATGATCAGAAAGGTCCTCAAACATCCTAACTGTAGACTCAGGCAGCAGCAGTTGGGAGTTGTGTGGCAAGATGTGATAAAGAGGTTGAACTAAGTGAACAGCCAGAGAAATAGGACAGAACAGCTTCCAGAGACATGAGGTAGATACAATGGGAAAAGCTTTCCTACTCCACTGCCATGAAAAACTCTATCTGCCAATCTGGATGATGACAAAATTGGGTAGAGACGATTAGTTCTGAATGTATTCAAGTTTAACATGATACATCTGGTCAGAGAGGTGCATACTTAAAGTATTATGCCAGAAGGATATGGATTTTAGGACAGTAAGTACTCTAGAGGTAAAGGGTTAAGGGTAATGACTTATAGGAGTCTCTGATCAGGTCCCTAGGGGTAAAAGAAACTGAAGATAGAAAATTGATTTATATTGTTATTATTTATTATAAGAAGTCCTTCCTTAGCAAATAGTAATTGAAAACCAGCTGTAAAGGTTAACTGTGAAATTTCTGTTGTTTCAAAGAGTGTGTACACCACCATCCTAAGATCATCAGAAAAGCCAGTAGTTAGGCATGTTCTGCTAGCAACCCTGAACGGCACTTCTGGAAAGGCAAATAAGAAACAGGACTCTCAGCCTTCCAACAGCCAAGGCAAAGGAGCTCAGAGATGGCAGGCACGCCTGCTCTGAAGTTCTAACCTAATCTTGGGTACTTGTTTGTCTTCTGTTTCCCACCCATGCCCTTCCCCTGCTCCCCACGCTTTCTTTGTGAATATATCTATACTCTTCTGTAGCAAGTGATCCAAAGTTAAATTGTAAGAAATTATTAAAGAAATTAATATGGCAAGGATAAATTATACTCTTCTTTACGGTCTATGAGAAGGCAAATGAAAATCAGAACTAGACAAGGAGACAGGCATTGCAAAATCCAAGCAAAATGGTTTCCTCGATCATGTATCAACTCCAATCAGCTTACCTAGAAGTGTGTAAAACTCCTGGCAGGAGGACTCCAGTAGAGAAGAAGAGCACAAAAGATGGTGCCAACTTAGCTCCTCAAGAGTCAGTATAATGTGCAAGAAATGCCCGTCCAAGGCTACAGAAAAGCAAGCATTAAGACATTGCCAGAATCCAGAAAAAACAATATTGCTACACGTTTAAAATTGAAATTATTAGTAATACACTTCTAAGCAGAAACCTTTGAGACTACAAGGTTGTGAAAGATCCTACGGGATCAAGAAATGGAAAAGAGCAAAAAGTCTGGGAGCCCCGAGTTCCTGAGGGCACCCTGAGCTCTGCTGCCCCATTTGCTCATTAAGCAAAATGGCCCTGCCAGGCCCCACTGTCACGCAATGTTAATGGAGTCAGAAGAAAATTTACGGCACTGAGAAGTTTGCTCAATTTACCTAACATGCAATTCTAAATGAAATTGCTGACTATGGGGAAGCCTTTTATTATCAGTAGAGAAATCGCTAAAAAAAACACAGAATATGAACTGTCTGGTTTAGCCTGTCTTTGAGAATCTGAGAGGCTGCTTTGGACAGGAGCACTCTTCACTTACCCTCAAGGTTTTTCAGACTGCTGTACAATGAGGATGACTGATATGCGGAACGTGTCAACAGATACTTTCTTGGAAGGAAGTAACCAAAAGGACAATACCTCACTCATCAGAAACAGCCAGACATACCTATAGGGTATACAAAGCAAGCCAAAATTCTCTTTGTGTTTTGAAAAGGAAAAACAATTTAGTAGGGACCTACCGAGAAAAGAAAACTGTGTCAGCAACACCCAAGATGACGTAATGTCAGCTGCCAGTTTCAGGTCAACTTAAGTGCAACAGGAAGCCAGGGACAGGAGACAGCAGGACCCAGCCCACGGTGCCCTGTCTCACCCCGAGCCACAGACTTACGGGTGACCTACAGGAATCACATTTCCACTCTGGACAGTGAGATAGTAATGTATGCATCCGATCCTGCCATTTCAAAAGGTGGGCCTGCACACCCATGGAAATATTGTCTGCAAAGTATTCGATGTTCCAGGGGGTGCCATAAAACATCATGTATGCACTTTTAAAATAAAATAGTTAAATCCTACTTAACTGCTCCACTTCTACCCGTGCAGTCTCTGATTTTAACCAGGTTATGATAAAGCCAGCAAAGCGCTATAAACCTGGCAGCAGTATTAACCAACTATCAAAGCAAGTATGATCGACAATAAAAAGCATAAATTTAATTACAAAACAGTGAAAAAAAAAGTGAGGAATTAAGAGGGGGATTTTGTTCCATTTTTAATGCTCACCCTTGGGTCAGCCCAATTAACACGCATTCTAGGCACAAACTCCTGAGTACTTGGAGGGTAAGAAAGAACTCAAAGCCACCACCATTTCCACCACCACACAGAACCCACCTCTGTCTCCAAAAGACCACAGAATCTGTTTTCCTTGGGAAATCATATTGATGCATTTACTGCCTTTTCTCAGTCTTCCTTAAACTATCACCACACAATAAGCATCCTTTCAATAAAAGGACAGGATGAGGTCAGGGCTGTTCATGGCTGCCCAAGGCCCCGCTGACAGAAGACAGAACAAATTTATGGCCCTGGTCAAGTGTTTTTATCTTTCCATGAGAGAAAGATACTTGTGACTACACAGTGAGATATTAGAAAGAATGCAAGCTCTCTAATTCTTTATCACTTGTAAATTCCCTGCCTGATTCGATAACAAATATCACTTTTCCTTCAGTGCCATTGGGGGGCTGGGGCGGGGAGCCACTGATAACAAAGGTGCCATTATTTCTAGTACCATTCTCCTCAGTCCTGTTAATGATCACACTTGCAGTCAACTAATGCCCCAGGTTCTCACATCACTAAATAAATATTATCTGGTGGCAAATATTTAGTAGCCCCAACTTTACATTCCAAAGAAGTCAAGAAACCTACCAGAAAGGTCAAATCTCAGTAAATAAGCCCCCCGCCCCACTAAAATTTCCCTGGCTCCATTACTTCCCAGTTTCAACATAAATCCCTGTGCCTCTGGATTTCAATGGAGTCTCCTACCACACACACCAGTGGTCACTGCAATCCCCCTGCACTCCATGATGCATTCAATGGGGGAAAGTTCATGAAAACAGTTTTAGAAGAGGCTTCTCCATCAAGCACTTTTAATTCAAAATTTTTAAATATAAAGGGTGCATGAAAATCTTTACATTACAGTTTTAAAACTTGCACATACAAACAGTTTTCTCACAACGGAAGTCCAGAGCCTTCCTAAATTCTCAGGTACTCCTGCTGCTCCCTCATTTTAGAGTCTCTGATAGACAGCTGGTGGCTCCCAACGTTCACCAGGAGATGCTCCAGAGAAACTTTATCAAGAAATACTCAACCCGAGGCTACACTTTAGACTGACTAAGCGGGAGTGTAGATAGGACCCAGGCATATGAGTTAAAAGTTTTCGTTTTGTCGTGTTGTGTTTTAAGACAGGGTCTAACTATGTGGTTTAGCTTGGCCTCAGACTCACAGAAGGGTCTTGAACTCCGGCGATCCCCCTGGCTCAGCCTCCTCCCACATACTGGGATTACAGGCATGCACCACCATGCCAGGCTGTTAGAAGTTCTAAAAAAAGAGAAAAAGAAAAGGCTCATTTATAGCTAGGGTCAAAAAACACTGCAGCTTCAATTGATTAGTCTACTTTATTTAATCACTCAACTTTAAACTTGGGAGAAATGCTTGGTATCCGATTTTTTTTTTATAGGCAGGAGCCACTTTGGTTATCCTAACCAAAGTGTTTTCAAAATGCAATTTAAGTTGAAAGGGAGAAAGGGAAAAAGGAGGTGACTTTGTCTTTGTTAAGTTTCACAATAAATTTACATCCAGAATCAGCGAGTACTTTTCAGCAGCCTTCCAGTAGCTGAGTAACCTTCAATGATCAGACAACTTACTAGAAGCAAATCTCAACATATATTGCTTAAATTTTTTTAAAAAATCATTCATTTTTATTCAAAATAAACCTGGATTTATCAATCTTTCTACCTAGTGCCCTGTCACCACTATTAGTTTCTCCTTTAGCACAAGTTCACCATCTTTTGTAGCTGGTCGGCAACAATTAACTTATGCTTGCATAAAGATTTTAATAAATGTGACAGACGACTCACCTTTACAGGCCAAGTCATGGCAGGTAGTGGGTTATATAAAACACATAGTGAAGACTGGCAGACCCTTTTACCAACAGGGTGGGAAGTTCAAGATTACCAAAATTATGGCTCACCACAATTTGTTACACTTCGCTTTCATTTTATTTTTAATTATCGAAACAAAGAAGGAGCACATGATCTCCTGCCACACAGGGGTGTAAACAGCCAAAGCATCTCATTTGCTTCAGGGAGGTAGTTACATGTCCCAAACCCCCCCCCCGAAGGTCATGCCCCTTAATAGTGGGTCGAATAACATATATTTACCCTAACCAAAGTGTTTTCAAAACGCAATTTAAGTTGAAAGGAAGAAAGGGAAAGGAGGTGACTTTTTCTTTGTTAAGTTTCACAATAAATTCACATCCAGAATCAGCGCGTACTTTTGAGCAGCCTTCCAGTAGCTGAGATAATTACACTACTGCCCTCTTGATATATGTCCCCATTGAGAGAAGCGGGCTGAATCCCAAGGACAGCATTCCTGAGCACTGAAAAGTACTCTTCCAGGATACACCCTCTGTGGCCAGGGTTCAGGCAGATTTCTCCCTACCCCACTGAGAAAGACAGAACTCAGCCACAGCCAGGGAACAGGCTCCCAAAGCATCAACAACACTCAACATTGAAGTACTCAGGAAATGCCAAGAGTGCTACAATTTTTATACATACCATAGTATCTGCTGGGGCTTCTTCAATTCTTGTGTGACCACCCATAGAACCTAGGAGTATGTTTTAAACAGAGATTCAATAAACACTGGATGAACAAAAAATAATAAAACATTATGGACCATTATGGAAACACATAAAGACATGTGTATTTCCTACAATGGGTACCTGAGTATTTTGACAGCTCTCTCCACAAGCCCCAGTACAAACCCAATCACTTTTGTTTTTGTGCCTTTATCTCTGTTAAAGACAGTTTAGTCCCTGACCTGAATGCGTACGGTATATTGTATATGTTGAGCACATGAAGGAACGAAGAGGAAGCCGTCTTCAAGGAAACCACACAGTTGATGTATTTACTCGTTTTATTTTGTTTCCGTCTACTAAAGTGTAGGTTCCATGCACAAAGGAAATCGCATGTTTTTTCATTGCTATTGCTAACATAACTAAGAGAATGCTTAAGAAAAAAGGAGACAATAAATATGTATTGAATTTTGGTGCCAGAACTACATAATCAATTAAATGCTGAGTAAGAAAAGAGTATGTGTTCAGTTCCAGAAAGAAGAAAATAAATCATCCTATCAACTAGAAAGTACCTCCCATTTTTGACAATGCTAAATGCTAAAGTGATTAAAGCCAATTTGTAGTCCTTCTGTTAAATTTCTTTTCATATATTTGGTAGCAATATGCATTTTACAGTGAATGCTTGATCTGGTACTGTATGAGGTGGCATCCTGAATCCCAGGCAACAAGGCCTGAGTCCCAAGTGTGCCCTTACCCACACATTAAGGATTCCATGCGCCAAAGGTACCTGCCCACTAGAAGTGCGTAATTTCCTTCTGCTCTGTCCAAACAGCCTCAGCTCATTCATAGGGCTTCTGAAGATTTCCCACTGGTGCCAGGCACTCTTCTCCTGGGTGGCTTGGTCTTCAGTTTGCAGTCCCCATGAAGTGAAGTGTGTAAATCATGCAGACTCAGCCGTCTACAGCGCGAACACTGGGTCCCTGCTTCTGCCTATGCTATGTGGCAGGCACCGAAGGCCAAGCAGTCTCCAAATTCAAATCTGCCTCCATGCTCTTTAGGAAGTTATGCTTGTCAGTGTAAAATCTCCAAACATGAGGGGCTGGGGATTTAGCTCAGTGGCATAAGCGCCTGCCTTGCAGGCAGGCAGTCGTGAGTTGGATCCCTGGTACCGATAAAAAGGAAAAAGACCAAAAAAAAAAAAAAAATCTCCAACCAAGTTTTGACAGTGCTTTATATCAATTAATACCTTCTAAGTAACTAAATGGAGTGCATGTGGAACCCCACTCACATTCTAGCCCTGGGCAACACAACTGTTAAAAGCAGAGCAGCTACGGGCTGGGGATTTAGCTCAGCAGCAAGTGTGAGGTCATGAGTTCGATCCCCTATACAAAAAAAAAAAAAAAGCAGAGCAGCTAGATAGAGAAACTGAGGCTCAGGGCAGCTATCCCACCTGCCTGACGGCTCAGGGCCACATTTGGAGGTCCCTGAACCCAAATCCAGTGCTTTACAATCTAAAAACAAGTGCTACAGGGCAAGCCTCTTCCTCAGGCTCTCCACTTCCAAGCACCATTGTGATCTCATTACCACATCTACGGGAGGTTCCCAAGACAGAGACCAGGGGCCCAGGAACTCAGGGCCCAGCCTCCCTCCTAGCATCCTGTGCTTTCTCCTCTATGCCACAGCTGCCAAATGGAGGAGACTGTTGTCTCCACAGTCATCCTGCTTGTGCACACCTGCAGATTCCTGCTCTGCAGACAGAATCTGTGCTAGAGGTAAGCAAGCAGTGGCACATGCCTCAGGAACCTCACAAGACGAAGCCTGAGGCCATGAATGTACATCTTTACAGCTCTAAACCCAGAAGTGCATTAGTGTTCTTGCCAAACAGGCTGTGCCACAGTTTAGAAAGCCCACATATAATACCTTCCTAAGACCTGTACTTACAGGGGCCCTTTCATCCGAGAAACTCAAAGTGCTTTCAAATCTCAGAGCCATTCATCCAAACACTCCAGGGAGGTATGCAGATGGCCAGGGTTTTACTCACAGAACAAGAAACTGAGGCAGGCTGACAGCCTTAAGTACTGATCTTTAAAACAAACTTTACTTCTTAAAAATGAATAGCTTTCGACAAGCACAAAAACTTGTGCCACTGATATGTGAGGGAGATGTGTGCACTATTTTTATAGATATTAAATTGAATGTAATGAAGCTAAATACTATGCAACCAAAATCTGTACCTTGTTATACATACAGTTCTTTTGACCAGATAGGCCATGAAAAATATATGCTCAGTCCAGCGCAAATGGTTTAAGCATTAAGTTTGAGATACTATGGCCCTGCAAGATGCAAATTCCATAATCACAAATTTTAAGACAGAAACATTTTCCCTCCAAATGGAATCAGGCTTTTATACCTTTGGCCAAAAAGCACTTAGCAAAGGTGATTAGCATATTCTCTCTAGACTACAGGGAATCGATATCAAGCCCCTGAGACTGGGTTCATTTGCCTTCTAGCGGGAGGGAAGTGGCCACAGGGAAGTATGTCTGAGAGTGGTGAAAGAAGAATCCTTTCATATTCCACTTTCATCAGGGCAGAATAACAGGAGAGGAAGAAGAGGAACAAAAGTTTGGAAAAATTAATAGAGACATAAGTCTTCTAGAGCTTATAGTACTTAGAAAAAAATTCATTCCTTCAATAAGTAAAATTACACAGAAAATAAAATACAAATTTTTATTTTTAAAAATGCTCCTAAAGAATGTGCAATCAATAGAAAAATACACAGATGACATAATTTTCAAAAAACTCATGCAAGGCACTGTGGCAGCTAGTGGGAGCTAAACTCCAGATCTGCAGCAGAGAATGTGAGAGATACCACACAGAGGACGTCCATGTCAACAGACAGATCAAAGGACTTCTCCACCGATGACAACACCACAGGCGGATGCATTAAGACCTAAGAGGACCTCTGAGTTTTGTGGTCTGGCATTGTCTGGCACAGCTACAGAGAATGAAGATGCGTTAAAAGAGCCAACAGAAGGTAAACTTGGGCTGGCTAGGTGTGGAGAGATAGGAACAAAATACTAGGAATTAATCACTTTTGCAATTGTACATCTCTTATCTCCACAAGGTAAAATCTCCTTGAGTTAAAAAAAAGTCCTCTTGGATTTTAGCAAAGTAGGGTATGCATTAAAATTGTTCAAGTGAAATCACTGGTTGCTCTTACTTCTTGATCAATATCACCAGAAGTAGTCCTTAGATAATAGTTGCAGGCACCACTATCAGACCTCTCTTTGTATTAGTCTACTTAAATCTTAAAGGAGCCAATTTACTGTTTCCTAGTGCCATGTTGGAAAAAGAAGACCTGAGGCCAGGAGGATATATCCAGAGTAAACGTCTGCTAAATGACACTTTATGGAATTCATGACCCCAAAACGCAAACCAAACTAAAGTACAAACTTACGTTACTAGGGATTTCCTGCCTCCTTAACTGTCACTACTCTTTCCTCCCATCTTGTGCACCCTCACCACCCTCACCACCAAACATCATGAACTCCCACGGAGATGACAGATAAGCTCAGGAGTACTGCCTCTCAGCTATCACAGTCTACACCACTTCTTCCTCTCCGGCGTGGTTCCATTCAGAGACATTCACCACTGAGAACCCGGGGCCAAGTGTCAACACTCAAGGTATCAAACTCGTTGCTAAAAATACATCACTGATGTTTCTTCCCACAGTTTCCCAAGTTATCTTCCCTTGTGGCCACTTGTCATAACTGATGTCACCTGCCCAGTGCGACATACAGTTTTGATGAATCCATTTCTTTTCATTTTCTGCTTTTACTTTTTAACACATTTCAAGGTTCTTACATTTTCTAACATGATTCCAGGAGAAGTAAAGTTGGAAAGTTCTCCAGGTAATTGAGAGCATGCTCCCCTTAATCACCTGCCCCTTCTTATTAGCATATTTTAAAGCATGGATTACATAAACACGCCTCCATTGCATTGTAGGCTCCTTTGGACCAGTTAAAGGAGGCACACTGATGTTGCTAGCATGCTTGCAGGCATTCTGTTTACAGACAAAGTGGAATATTAATTTTCTAACTTCCTCCTAAATTCTTTGAGACCCTACACATCTCTATTCCTTGGCTCTTTGCCTGCCAAATGGGTTATAAGTACAAACTCCAGGGGATACATTCTAATAATTTGTAAGGTACTTAGAACAGTATATAGCACACAAACACTAGATAAATATTAGCCATTACCACGAACATTATTACCATTTACATATACTTAGTAGACTTTCTCTTCTTCCTCATTCTATCTCTGTCTCTCTGTCTTTCTCTCCCTCCGTCCTTCACCTTTTTTTACTATGTTGTTCATTCTGGTCTCAAACTCTTGGGCTCAAGCAATCTCCCACCTCAGCTTCTGGAGTAGCTGGGGCTATAAGGTGTACACCATTGCACCTGGTTACTTTTTATTTTTAAATATATCATAGCACATTAAGTAATTGAATGTCAGTTGTCCAACTCAACTGTCCCTTCCCATAAAAATAAGTCCTTAGGCAATTACGAAAATGGGTTGGTAGAAACCAAAATACCAGACCTCAGGACACAGTCAGACAGGTATAAATTCAGGAGTATAAGTGAACACAGAAAAGGACTCAGTCATGATTCCAGTTACCAGAAAGTCGTGTTTTCCACATGAATTTATAACTATCAATTGTAAAAGATAACACTTATGCTCATGGGTGGGCTGTGCTTCTGAAAAATAATCTGAGGTACATGGTTGACTGAGAACCACTCCCGCCACCTGATAAATGGCTCACAGGAACCATGGTGGCATGCCATGCGCTTCGGTTGACACCCCACCATAAATCCAATGAACATCAGACTGTGTGACCTCACCCTGGGACTCAAGCCAGAGGTTTCTCTGGAGATCTCTGAAGTTATCAGATCTGGAAAGTGCTTCCCTGGCTTTTTCTTTTAGCCCATTTTTTTAGCCAAACAAAAGGTAGCACAGACCACAGGAGGCATGGAGGTAAAATCAGAATTGTCATACTCCATTACTCTAAATTACCTGAGAATGAATAAATATTGTTCCCTAATTTCAACAGAAAGTAAACAGCTACCCCAAAAATCTGATCTTTGCCACACTTGTAATCTTCTCCTTTTCTCTTGTATCAGAGAATATTCATGCTTCCTGACCAGAGGATACTTTTGTAATACAACTTCCAACAAACCCCATCCACAGCCCTGATTCCTTAGCCGCCTCCTCTTTTGCCTCTCATTCCTACATCAAGCCACTTCAGTCCATTAACCGCAGGGCAGCCCACACTTTACCGCATGCCTCTCAGCGTGCCTCAGTGGAAAAACTGAAATCACACAGCCTGTATGCACAGCTCTGACATTTGTGGGCTGAATGACCTTCAGCAAATTTCTTTACTTCTCTGGGCCTTGGTTTCTGCATCTATCAAATGAAAGTGATCTCTGGAGCCCTCCACCACCCAAATTCTCACAAGGTCATTAGCTCAGATGTGTTCAGGTACACACAGAAACTGAGAATCAAGGGTGGATGGGTGTCAGACCACACTGTACCCCTAGAATATGGATTAAAAGGCTCTAAGGGAGCACACAGGTTTGCTGGTGGGAGCCACAAAGATTAAAGAATCCAGGTGATGCCAACGGGAGACAGACTGCTCTCACCTGTAAGTGGAACTAAACAGTGTAAGTGCCTGCAAGCGTAAAGGAAAAGAGCTAACAAGGAGTCCAGCGCTGTGCAAAATACTTGCCCTCATCTCTCTCTCCCTCCACGCAATTTCTGGGACACTGTGGTTGGGAAAGGAGAACTTGGCAGATGGGGTGTTTGTAAGGGATTGAACAATTTATGAGGTGCTATAAAGTATAGGCAATCAATAATATTTCAACTGTATTCAACTCTTTCTGCTGGTTTTGCTTAGGAAAAATCAAGTTGATGCCAAAACGCTCCATGCTGCTCCCTGTTCCTCATTTAGTGACTGTCTCGTGTGTCAGGACACAAATCCAGAAGCTCAGAACAGCAGGGCCACTGTGATGACCACACAGCTCTGAAGAATTTAATCAGTTAATGTTTCAGGATCTACTCATCAAACATTGACAGCTCACAATGTAAGAAGTTACTTTGTAAAATGGATTTTCCTCCCTTGAATTTGAGACCTAACAGTCTGTATTGCTTGACTTCTCTGGAAAATTTCCAGCTTCACATTTCAGTTTCGACTTTGTGGATCAGGTTTTATTTCTTAAAAGACAATAGTGAATGGTTGTGTTGCTGGTTATTAAGTCTGCTTTTAAGAACAGTTTGGGGGTTCTTTGCAAGGAGGTGTTTGTTATTTCCATCATGTTAATTTATTTTCAATTTTTCTTTTTTCTTCTTAATTTTAAGTCTCCTGTCTGGGTGGTTTGCTTAAATGTCCAGGTAGTATACACGTAAATGCTTCGACAGACAGATGTGTAAGTACCATATCATGATGATCCTAATTCTTAAACAGAGTGGAGTGATTCCATCCCTCTAGGCACTATAATAATCCCAGCAGCAAGCAGAGTTCAGCACCTAAAAACGCAGCACCATGCATATACAAATCAGGCCTACCAATAACGCTTGACAATACAGTGAAGCTAGTATTCAAATATTCCCTTTTCTAGTACATTCATAAGCCAGAAAACTTACTTTACTGCCAAGAACAAAATAAAGCTCTTTAGAGCATTTTGCAAAATAAATATTATATTCTCTTTTCTTCGGTATGTGAGTTTCACACAACAGACAATCCACTCCAGGAGTGCAAACCTTCAAATTCATGTATTTTCTTAAACTGTACATTTCCCTAGATTACTTTCATGGGCACAGCATACATACCGGAAAGCTTGCTAATGTAGATATGTGGGAAGTCTTTACTAAATTGCTCACCATGAGTACACAGGTCTAATTTAATTCTTTTAAAAAAAGAAAAAGT
Source organism: Cavia porcellus (assembly GCF_034190915.1). NCBI lineage: Eukaryota > Metazoa > Chordata > Mammalia > Rodentia > Caviidae > Cavia > Cavia porcellus. The sequence continues at coordinate 25,399,343 of NW_026947496.1, read as the reverse complement.
AAATATTATTTTAGCTCAATTTTATAGATGAGGAAAATGAGATATTAAATAATTTCTTAAGATCACATTGCTAGGAAGTGGTTGGTGCAGGATTTGAATCTGAAAACTTTGCTCCCCAGGACTTAACTAGTACACAGTATCACCCTAGTAAGTAGTAGCAATGGATTCCTTAATTTCAGGGGTGGGAGCACATATTATTTGCCCTAGAAAACATCTACATGGTCAGACAATTTAGACATTTAGAGAGGTCCAATCCAGCAAGATTTGGCTATAGAAACACTAAGAACTGAACCTGTGAACCATGTGCACAGAAAAAAAAAAAGTCCAAGCCATCAGTATTTATATCTCATGAACCTAAAGGTCAGTTCAAAAGGTGCCTGCTACTAAAAAGGGTGCTTTTGTCACCTAGGACAGATGGGAGACAAGGAAGAGCTTGGAAATGTCCCCATTTTATCTTTATGATCTCTGGAATAAGAAGTCCAACGTCTAAGAATTTCCGAAGTGAAAGGTAAAATTAATATTTTTCATATAAAAATATCACTTGTGATGCTCGATGCTCATGAAGCTAATTTTATCAACAATAAGAAGCAGGAAGTTCCCATCACATTAGACAGTAGATGGACTTTCACTGGTTTTTGTTCTAAATGCTTTTTTATCTGGCATTTTTAAAAATATAAAAATAAAATACAAAATCCTATATTAAGAACAACTCATGATGAAATGAACCATTTGAACATTACCAAACATCTTACTTGCATATACTCCTGTATTTGCTTGAAAATTAAAATAAATCCCTAGCCAAAGCCTTATCCAAAGCCAGCTAAAACTTTTGTCCTAAATACACATAGCTTTAAAAAACAAAACAAAACAAAACAAAAAACCGAACGTCTTGAGTCTTTGGGAGGGAGAGAATAGAGGTAGATCCCAGGACCTTGTGAATACTAAACATAAGCTTTATCACTCAGCTCTATCCAGCCTGCAAAAGAAACTTATTATCCACTTTAGCCTCCACCATTTCCTTAAGTCAGAACCAGAGTAAATATATATACATGAAAATGAAGATTCTAAGAAACAGAGGCTTACAAGGAAACACTCCACTTCTCAAAAAAAAAGTTGCTGAATTTGTCATTACATTCCTAATACTTGATAATTCTTGGACCTTGTAAAAAGGCCCAGAGCTCTATAGTTAGACCACTAATCTGCTTTCTCATCCCAGCAATGTAAGACTATCAAGAAGCAAAAAAGGAGCAAAAAATGTACACAATTTAACAGTATCTACATAATTTAACCAGGACTGACATACTAACTTTTGAACTTCTCCTTAGGAAAATTCTAAGGACACTACTGCCTATAATTAAGAAGTATGTCCAGAGAGCATCAAAAGTTGTATTCTGCACACTGAAACCGGTTTTATCTTCCTGTTTTGACTAGTGGTCTCTTGACGAAGGGCCTGCGGTGTTATAAATTATCCCATTACTCACTCCCTCAGGTAACCCTGCTGGAACAGGAAGGAAGTAAATCTTGGAGTCCCGCACTCACAGCCCTTAATCACACTCAGGCATGCCCTCCAAAGCGGTAAATCACCAGCCTCACCGCGCTGCCATGATTCACACCTGAAACAGAGCAGAGAAGACAAGTTCTCAGAAATGCCATGCTCAGACAAAGGTATCTTAATACATTAAAATTAATAATTCCTGGGCATCCCAGCAGTGTTTCTTCTCAAATAGACATCACACCAGCAAGTATATCATTTTAATTAAGGGTGATCAGCTGTGTTAAAGGCAAGTTTTATAGAGCAAAGCTTTCCAAACAGAACATTTCAGGACTCAGTACCCTTTCTAAGCTCTATTAAAACCAAACATCTATATCCTGTTAACCTACTTGGGCATGACTTTAATTAGTGCAATTGGCCCTATTGTTAGGCCAACTTTCCTCTCATAAACTCTCCAGGGCAAAAACACTACCAATGTATGTTTTAGGATGCTAATTACATAAAAGAGCTCCTCTAGCTTTATAGATTAGTGGTTAATAATCAAAATACACCAGCAACCCTCAAGAAAAGTATCTGAGGTCACCCTATTTTCTCAGATTATGTACACACTGACTATGTCTTGAACTGAAAGAGGAAAAGAGATTTGCAATAGCCAAAGAGCCCTCTTTTATTTTGATTACCAAAATATTGCCAGTTGTTTCAGGTTTGTGTGAATACTGTAGTTTGGCATGGATTCTCCTACAAATGTTCTCTTTCCACCAGTCTTGCTGGAGAGTGTCAGTCACAGAAATGCACGCTCAGGACTTTTAAGCACAGTTAAAATCTCTATAGCTACAAAGATAAGAACAACACCTCCCTTTTGCCAAGCAAATGCCAACAGGACAAGGCCAAATGATAGAAAACACCTCCAGCAGATTTTACTCAACTTTTCTGTTGAGTTTGCATCATTGTTATCAACTGCCCTTCACAACTGCCAGGGTGTTTCATTAAACTTGCTATCAGCTCAGTATCAGTAGGCTATAATAGTACACCGGTCTCCTGGCTCCTAGATTTCAGAGATTGAAGAGTGGATGCTAATGAGATTTCCACCTATGAGATTCACTTTCTTATATTTGACTTCCTGAGCTTAATTTTATGTCATTCAAAATTTTGGAAGTGACACTCACAGAAAGTGAAGAAATGATACATTCTGAGCAAGCACCAGGCTAGGCCCAGGCAGCTCACCTTTAACCTCTCTTTCTGGCAAAATGGCTGTCCCCAAGGAACAGGCCATGAAAAGGTTGAGAATACAGATTTGCATGAGAAAGAATGGCGTGTATTTTTGACAGCCGTGAATATATAGGAAGGATAAAGGTCTCTTTTAAATAAAAAACATTGCAATACATTTAAATACAGTAATTTAATTGAAAATGGATTTTTTTGCAAAAGAATAAACTCAATGTTACACTTTTTAAGATTTTTAAAAATTGACTTTAAAGGCCTTTCTATTAAGATTATATGTCCTACATTATAGAGCCTAAAGCTTTGTGATTGCATATAAATGAATTATGGTCCACTCAACTGTCAACACAACACTCTTTTACCCAGACTATATCAGCATTATATTAAAACAAAGGCATCTCCTTTAACTTTTGGGGTGTGCTGTGGAAACTCACTAATAATAATACCTTAGCTGGAATCTATATGCCCTCCCAACAAAAAAGAAAAAAGGTGGGGACATCATACTTTTCCCAAGAAATGTATACTAATACCTAGCAACCATATAAAAACACATAGCTACAAGTTTCTAACAAAAGAAATACATCTCAATGAACATTCCACCATCAGCATGAGTTCCTGGGGTTACTTTAGCCTTACCAGTAGCACAAATTACTTTTTTGCATGACAGACTGTTTTTAAACTCATACATGTGTTATGTTTCATCTCCAGCTTTAAAACCGTACAAATGGAAGGTAACTCATGTCGGGAAACATTCCCCTGACTACCATTAGGGTTAGCAGAATGTTATTTTTAACCTAAAGGATGGTGCAATGTATACCACAGATGCTGATGTCTGTCAGATACAAAATGTCCAAAGATTTACCCACCAACCTACCCCAGCACTGTACTCTTGAGACACTTAAATACAAACACAGAGAAGACGCCTTTTAGCTAAAAATGGAGAAGTCAGGCAGCTACATGTCAGACTTTAAAAATGATCTTTGGGAAGTCTCAAGGGCTCATGCTCCCTAAAACAGCAAATACTGATCTCTCTCTCTCTCTCTCTCTCTCTCTCTCTCTCTCTCTCTCTCTCTCTCTCTCTAATGTAATACCAGTAAACCACATTCAAGGTCAGAAAAAGTCTAGTTGGCCACCTGAATAACTCTGCCATATTTGGTATTCAAAATTAAAAGGCAGAAAGTTAAAAGTAGTACTTAAGTGCTAGATTTCAATTTGAAAACTTAAAGTTGGGGCAGGCCATAAACCGAAATAAGGGCAACTCGTTTAATGGTATTTAGTCAGCTCACTTGTTAAATACACTCTGATTCATACACACAGACCAAAAAAAAAAGTACTACAGTTAACAGGGAAAGGCTAATGTGTTTACTGAGCCATTACATGTGACAAAGCAGTCACAGAATTGTAGAGCCTGTCTCAAGCAGGGGTAAAAGATAACTATTGTTAAAACAGTAAAATCTATAAATCACGTGTACCAAGAGTACAGTCAGCAAAACGTCACCAAATTATATCCTTAAATCTGTCTTACTTTTAAAACGCATCCCCTTCAGACACGCACGTCCCCACCACACACAACCGATCCAGAAAGGGAGCTCAGAGTCTGCGACCAAATGACAGCCCAGGAGTTTGTGGCTTTTATAAATGGTGGTTTGAGATTTGGGCTTCATTTTTCTGTATAAACAAAATATCCATGGAAATATTCTCATGACATGATGGAATCACAGGAAAGAGGATTTATAGACCCACATGGCTCACCAGTTTCTTTTGAACCAAGACTATGAGAGGACTAGTGAGGTCAGAAGCCCTTTTTACCTGCCACTTCATTATCTGTTGTGATAAACAAAACTGATTTTAGTGATTAACCCGGAAATACTTCCCACATCAAGTGTAGCACTGAATAATGACTGCAGATATTCTATTTCAATTAGAAATGATAACTCTCCAAATCATAAAGCTTTATTTCTAATAACAAAATTTTAACGGAAAAGTTTGGGAAAGGGGAGTAAGAAGACACCCCTTTAAAAACACACAAAAGGACTGGGGGAAAACAGAGGACAGAGAATGCTTTCCTTTACCTTAAGAGCATTGCTATTGGGTTTCATCAGGCTCAGACTACGCCAGCAGCCGTACAGTCCACCAGTTAAGGGATCCACTTTGAAAATTACCATGGCTTACCTCGGAGGGTTTTGTATTATATTATGTGTATGTATATTTAGCTCACCACTAATGTCGTGAATGGTTCAAAAATTATTCAAGGAAGCAAAAAGTTCTATCTCTGTCCAAATAGATAACGTGAAGCTCCTCCTGGAGCTGAAAAGTTCAAAGAGACAGCTTGTTATCCCAGTGTCCTAATCTTCCAGCGGCCACGTCCCAACCTGGGGCAATAACAGATACGAGGATGCGGAGGGCATTTCTATTCCTGAGGATTTAACCGGCAGCTGCTGCCCTCCTTCAGCATATTTGGCTCAAACAGACTTGTTGATGCATTTGGTGCGTTCCTGTAATCTGCCAATGTGCTGGGCTTGACACCAGGAAGATGGCTGAACATTTGTTGTTGTCCATTTGTTGACTTACAACTCGAGGCTTAAATGGCACATTAAAAGAACCTGGCCAGCTGCGAGATGGAAGTACTTGATGAAGTAGACCAAACTTAAGTCTCGTCTTGGTGTTTTCCTCCCTCCTCTGGAAAAAAGTCAAAAAGGAAATATCATTTTCTAGTACTTCTAATAACCCTTTTATGCATCCTCTCTTCTCTAAAAGCTAGCTTTAGTCCTAGCATGTTTCAATAAACATTCACAACTATTACTCAAAAATCAGTCACTTCAGGTCATTTAGGCCAATATTGAAGCTCAAGTTCAATTAAGCTGTGGTTGTGTATATAGTTTTATGATGAAATTGAAAAGCTTCTCGATGATAAATACAGTCTCAGGAAACAAAATCGTAAGTTCCTGAAGGGCAGAAACACTATTAGAAATATTTTTACTATGTTCTCCTGTCACATAATAATTGAACAAATAATCTTTATGTGTTTACTGTTAAAAACGCCTCCACTTGGTCTTCTACGTACAAGACTAGGAAAAGTCTAAATGATTTTAATGAAAATTATCTCTAGACATTCTCACTTTATTATCAATTGCCAAATTGCAGTTATATATCTTCCACAATTGTGGTGCACATAAATGTCTCAATTATAACTTTACTTCATTCATAATCAGAGATACACAAGTATTCTGCCAAAAGAGAGTAATAAACTTAGGAAATTGATCCATTAATTTGAGAATTTCCTTCCAAATGACATTTTGCCCTTATCACAGTCTGTAATGTCTTGAAACATTACTTTACAGCATCTTATTCCTACTAATGTGGCCAGTTAGAAATGTAGATGTCTCCAAATATATGTTTGTATTAAACAAATGTTCAACAACTTTCAGAACTAACAAATGGACTAGCAGCACCAAATGAATGCCAGCTAAGTAAACGATTAACCTAAGCACACAAATGGATCCCCAATCTACTAATTTAGTAAGACTGTCAGACAATTGCAAGTTGCCAAACTCATTCATCCTAGCAAGTCATGAGGCCAGGCCTTTCTGGCTACAGAGAACCATTGCCTCAGAACCTCTGTCCAAGCCACTGCCACAACCCATCCATACACCAATTCATGAAAAAAATAACTGACTCAAGGTGCTCGTTTCTAGCTTTAATATTTAGTGAAAACTTCTTTTTTTTTTTTTTTTTTTTTTGTCTTTTTCCTTTTTATCGGTACCAGGGATTGAACTCATGACTGCCTGCTTGCAAGCCAGGTGCTTATGCCGCTGAGCTAAACCTCCAGCCAATTTAGTGAAAACTTCTTACTATACAGAGGGTAACCCCATATGAAAACGGGGGCTCACTAAACCAGACACTATGGACTTTCTGGAGCACTAAGAGTTCCAACTGAACCAGAACAATTTCTTCCTTGGATGCCACCATTGCTTATCATCTTAGCTATGGAATCACCTTGATAAAATGCCTACACCTCTGTATAGCCAACACTCCTTGGGGATAATCAGCTGAACACGTAAAAAGTCGTCGGAGTGGACAGTGGAGGAAGCACACTATTTACAGGGAGAAGTTTTCTTCCAGTGGACCACCAAGGGCAGTACAGGTTCTGAGGACACAGGATAGTAAATCCACAGAAAACCTACCAAAACAGACACAACTGCTCCATTTTGAAGTAGACAGTGTTGAGATTTGGTGTCTGGTAGCTTAAAATTTATTATTATTTTTTTAATAATCTGCACTACCAGTTGGGAAAAGCCAACACACATGCTCTCAAAAAAGAGACAGCAAAGTTTTGGGTTTTTGTCTCTCTCTCTCTCTCTTTCTCTTTCTCTCTCTCTCTCTCTCTCTCTCTCTCTCTCTCTCTCTCTCTCTCTCTCTCTCTCTCTCTCTTTTCTCCCATGGCCCAGATACCTAAGAATCCCCAATCCTTTTCCTTCACCTGTAACCTTGCAAACCATCTTCTTCCACTTGCTCTGGGGCACTTTTCTACTCTTTTTTCATATCTGTTCATAAAAGTTCAGGAACAAGAATTAAAATCCTTTAAGTGAATGCATGCACAAAAACCTTTTCAAAAGCTTCACCCACCAAAAATGTTTACATTTAAGTAAGTGCTGCTCTGTTCACCTCCCAGCACACAGATGTTTTTGAACAAAGGAGAGAAAATCCTGGACTGATGATTCTGAGTCTGGACTTCACCTCCTAGGACCAGCTGTTTCCTGCAAGTTATTATTCTGAAATCACTTCTACTTAGGTTTCAGACCAACATAAAAACTCAATAAATACTGCCTTTCTGAGTGGGGTAACATCCAATCAGAACTGGAAGATGAAGTTGTCATAAGACCTAGTTCTTAACCACATATTCAACTAGAATTTAACCTCTTAATATTAAAATGACAGACTCCATGTAACAAACAGATAATGGAATCCTGTTCCCATTTCAACTGAGAAGCCAAAGATTCATCTTGAACTTTCTGCTCTGGGTTCAGTGGTCAGGTCAGCATCCCTGAAGAAGAGTCCCCAGCTTTTATCCAAAGCAATTTACCTTCAGTCCAGAGAAGCCCAGTTTTCTCCAGCAAATGGGAGACAGAATCTTACAAGACTGAGTTTTAGAAATAAGGAAGTAACACTTAATACGCTTTATATGGATAGCATCCTTTATATAACTTTTTATGCATCTAATGCTACACCTAAAAGAACCCAGGAACTGAGTAAAACAGAAGTTCAAGAACTTGGGATAAGACACAGGATATGAAATAACCAGAAAAGTGGATCAAAAAGTACCAAGATACCTTTTCTCAAAAACCTTAAATGAGAGAGGGAGGGGGGGATATGCAGTCACTAAATAAGCCTTGTGAAGAGGTAGTTTATTTAAATTTTTTCTCCTTTTTACCTTTTCTTCTTGCTTTTACCCTGAAATGATAGTCTCAATCTACTTTACACCTGGATCTGTATTGGTTAATTCAACATCAAGCCACATAAGAGAAAGTGAAGATAATTTACTCGTAAATCCTTTAAGTTGAAGACTCAATTTGGATATTCCAGTACTTGCGAGTGGCACCACACACCCTGCAATAAAGAAATTTCTGGAACATGACTGAATCAGGCTAAGAAGGTCTATCCTTGATCGGATAAAGAACTCCCTTCTCTGGAGGCTGGCAGGGTAAAATATACCTTCTTCCTGGTTGATGTGGCGTAGGCATAGTTTTAAAAATTGAGTAAAGGTAATCACAAAGGATTGTTGCTTTTCTTCTAATGTTATTCCTTGTTGGGAAAGATGTAAGAATTAAATAAGACAAAAGCTGGAGACCATTGTTGAGTGAGGTTGACCTTCACCCAGTGACAGATGAACACAGGCTTCACTATTAATTCATATCAGGACTCTGTGAGGCATTCCTCATCTTTCTAGAAGCTTCCTTGTTCTTCATTACCACTGCTGTTCACCACAGGAAAAAATAAATGGCACAGTAACAAAAAATGATTTTACAGACCAACACAATGGGAGACACCTGCGGTCCTCCAGCAATTTAAGTTTAAAAGGGAACTGAAAAGAAGCCCTCATTTCTGTATTGGAAAATAATGAAACAAGCACAACTCTTGTGAATTGTACTTCTGTATTCCAAAAGCAAAAGGCTTTTCCATCTCTAGATCTCTCCTAAAAGCCACTCTACCACCCCTGCAGGGTCTAGTCCCAAAGCAGCCCTGATCACCCGTGACTCTCACACAAAGCACAGAAACAAACTCATTGCTGGCTTCAAAAACAGAAATAGGTATCCTTGTCATAGAGGACCACTCACAAAACCATAGTAACCAAAATGTGGATGCACCCTAAATGTTCATCCTCACACAAGTATATAAACAAAGAATGATACAATCTTATGAAGCATACACTACATGACTGAAACTTGAGACCATTATGCCAAGATAAAATAAGCCCATCACAAAAGCACAAATCTCATGTGTTCCATTCATATGAATTGGAAACTCATAAAGGAGGATGATGGTTGCCAGGGGCCAACAGAAAGGGAAACATGAACTGATGTCTAGGAATACAAAAAGCAATTTTGCAAGACATACAGCTCTGGAGAATGGGTGCACAGCAATATAAATATACTTAACATCACCAAATTATATACACCATTAAGACAGCAAGTTTTATGCTATTTAATCAAAAGAAAAAATAACAAGGAATACATTTATCTTGCAAGTTGGAAGCAGCTGCTCTTTCCCTCAATTACTATGCACCTTCACTGTATGAGGTATTGATCTGATAAGAATATACTTAGTATAATGGCATTAACTCATCTGATTCCCAGAACTAATAGCTACTAATATCATCCCTTGTTTTACAGACAGGGAACTTGAGGCCCAGAGTGATGACCTAATTTTTACCAGATCAACCAATTACAAATTGATAAAATTAGTTCCATACTTCATCCTCCTTTACCTCACAATTATACCCCCTTGTCTTTCAAAAGAACCTTGTTCTGGATGTCTGCTTTTCTTTCTAACTCATCAATCTCAGCAAGCAGACTTCTGACACCACTCCCAGTGGTATCTCTCCTGAAGGTCACTAATTACCTCCCTATCAGTGCTACCAGTATGGTGAGTTTACCTTCATTCTGCTGCTCAGTGGCCTGTGATACAGCTGACCCACCCTTTCCTTCTGGAAATTATCTCTTCTCTTCATTTTCTGGGCCCCATTTGCTCCAGGTAATCCTACTTGTCTTCCTTAGCATATTCTTGAGGAATAGATTTTCTTCTTCCATTTCGACCAAAACAATGCTTAATCAAAATCTAAAAGAGTGGTTAAGCCATATTTACTTTAAATTTATTTCACAAGTTCACAGGGTTGGGTTGAAACTTGTGATAGATTCTAGAATCTTCTGGACACAAATTCTCTAGAGATGACACTCTTACTTATCACACGTTTCTCAATGCCTAGCACAATATGTGGCACATAGTGAACCTTAACAATGACTGTTAGTTTTAATATAACTGAATCCTCACATTTGATATCATTTTTTCTAACTTTTACTCCTCAGCTATTCAACTGTCCAAATCAGCTAAGGCCTATCAAGGGCTCCCAGGGGCTCTGACTCTCAGATCCACACATTCCTCAGGTTCTCAGTGAGACCCCAAGCTTATTCATAGGAACCATCATCTCTTGGGTCTCAACTCCCATGTCTGTCCTCAGAGTGCTTCATCCCAATACAAAAGCATGAAATGAGAGTTGAACAGCCCAACAATTTTCCTGTGTTTACTCCTTCAATTAACTGACTTAAATGCTTGAAATGAAAATACAAGGAGTTAGGGGAAGCTCACAAGTTGTGTATATGTTTGAGTTGGCCAGATTTTGCTAAAAAGAGTTAATTAAATTTGCTATAGATTAAATTCACCGAAGTATCTCACAGAACAGGTTACCTGAAGGCACAGCTTTGCCCTTTATTTCCCCTTAAAGACTGCTTTTCCCACCGGGCTCAGTATTGACACACCCAGAAATGGGCCCTGTTTCTTCATTTTGCATTTTATCCTTTTTGAACAGTTTGCTCTGAAGTCTACTTCCGATCTCTGACCTCATACATGTTGTCCTATTAGTTCTATGCTCAGCATAATGGAATGTTAATAGATTGTTGAGCACTCTACAAAAATCAATGGTGTAGATCCTGCTGGAGAAATAAACTACTTTGGTGGGATAGCTATCCACATGCATTAGCCACCATTTGATAACTCACAGCCTAAAGGAATGAAAATTTATCCTGGGGAATTCAAAGCTTTCTTCAACTGATATTTCGTTTGATTTTGATATTAGATCAATTCCCCACCCCATTTTAAATACCAGAAAAACAGGCAGCAATTTATCATTGGCCTCTAATATGGAAAACATGCAAAATATTGCACAATATCGAGAAGACAAAATTTCAACAGACAATGATGATTATTGAGTTGCAAATTTTGGGAGAAAGCTGACTGGTACAGGAGAGGTTTTTAACTTTTGGCTTATTTTACATACTTTATGGAGGAAAAGACAACTAACTATATGACTGTAATGGCTTGTATCCAGATGTCCCTCCAAAGCCTCATGTGGTCATGGCAGGGGCAGGGTGGCTGAATGTACAGTGTATGATTGATTCATGTGCAATGCTAGGATCAAGGGTGATAGGAGGACTCCTAATCCTGGTAGTTTACATACACATAAGAGTATAAAAGGGGCAGAAAAAAGACTGCAGAATTTCCCCTGCTTACTTGCTTGCTTCACTATCTTCCGCCTGCCATGGACTGTTTCTCCTCTGCAAGGCCCCTCTGTCATATTACCCTGCCTTAGGGTCACGGACTGAAACCTCTACACACTGTGAGCTAAACAAACCTTTCCTCCCTTAACTCATGGGTGTTGGGTATTTTGTCTCAACAACAAGAACCACAACCCACTGGTAGGTAGATCAAAATAGGACATTAAAAGAAACATGATGAAATTTAGTTTCAGTTTTTGGTAAATATTATTTTTCAACAAATGAAAGGTCATTCTTCGATGACAGAAGCATGATGGTACATGAGATTGACCCAACAAAGTATCAGTTTTAAAGATGGAGCAGATTATTATTTTTATCATTATACTTTGAAAGAATGAAAAAAGAAAAGCCTTTTGGAATGTCTAAGAGTTACAGAAAACACATTTTCCTTTTATCCAGAGACTGTCTTGGATGATATGTATATTCAGAGTTAAGGCTTTTCCCACATTTGTTAGTTTTTTCACAGAACATATCTGTAAAATTATCATCGCAAAGCCTGAAGGCAATACTTTCAATGAGACAACCGCCTCTGAACTTCAGAGCTTCAGAGGGGCCCATGCCACCCAGAAAGGTGGAGGGAGACCCAGAAGCGGCCTGTGGGAAAGACCATGTTAGCATCCTTAACTTCACGAGGATTCCCTGCTTAGGAAAAACAAAAGAACGAGCACACTTTTTTTAGTCAGGTGTATTATTTTTTAATTCCCTGCAGTAGACTATGTCACTGTTTTTAAGGGAGCTAAGCACTCCCATGCCTCATACTCATGAGAAAGTACACATTATATTGAATATAACTATTGTGGCCATCTCTAGGAAGTCCTCCGAGCTCCCACTCTGTGCCGCCATGATTCCTCTGTTGAGCACTTGTTATGCAACTGTGTTTTTTCTTTGCTTCTCTTTCTCCGTTTTACAATTCCCCACATTTCCAAATGCCTTCTATGATGCCAAAAAGACAACAGAGTCATGAATTTCAGGAAAATCCACAAGAATCTGTTAGTAACTAGGCCCCAAGCTAAAAGCCAGGGTCACAGCCAGGATGGGACACATGACTGTGCCAGCCAACAGCAGCTCTCCTGACAGATCTGGATTCTACTCAGCAAAACAAAAAGAGAACATGAACATGACCTTTTTGTACATAATTCTTTCAAATTGTGAAAGTTAAATCCAGGCCTGATTTCCAAAGGAAACATAGAGTCCTGGAATTATTGGTTGACACATCAACTTCCCTTCAGCAATGACCAGTCGCAGGCTATAGTCATCTCGTACTATAGTACTCCCACAAACAACAACAGATCCTTAGAGGCAGCCACAGTTATCTTTAAAAACTCAAAACCATGCTAGGAAGAGACATTTAATGAGGACAGATCTTCTGCCACCACCACTGGTACTGACAACAACCAATACCTGTGGAATGCATGTAATAGTTTTTGTTTGTTGGTGTGGTTTTTTGAGACAGGGTCTCTTTATATAGTTCAGGCTGGCCTTGAACTCATTTTGTAGCCCAGGCTGGCTGAGAACTCACAGCAAGCCTCCCATTTCAGCCTCCCGAGTGCTCTGATTACAGGCACATGCTACCACACCTAGCTAATGCACGTAACTTTAAACTCCTTTTGTTTTACTTTGCCCTCTTGATTAAACCCTCACATAGTGGTGTAATATGGCTACATTAGGGTTTTTCATTGCCTATTCTCTATCGATGTGTAAATGCAAACTCAAGGAATTTGTGTTATTCACCGAATTTTTTGGAGCTGTTATTGTACAAAGTCAGAATCAGACTTATGAACTCTGATGTCAATGGTTATGTTCTTCCTAAATACACTGTACCATCCACAGCTGTCTTCTTCCTAACTACACTGTACCCCCTACAAGAGAAAACACAAATTAAAAAATGAATTAGAAATACACAGAACTCTCAAATCCAATATAACTCTCTCATCCCAATACCACCTACTTCACGCACAATGTATGAACACAATCTAGAGACCTACAGGCCAATCTACCAGTTAGTAACAATGAAGAATGCTTTCAACAGTAGCAGTACCAGTAGGATCCAAATTGTCCCCCCAAAACCTCATTGCTTTGAAGGCTTACTTGCCAGCTGAGGAGCACTGGAGAAGTGATTGGATATGAGGGCTCTGATTTCATCAAGTGGGTTATGATGATTTCACAGCTGAATGGGCTGTTAGAAGATGGGGTCCAGGCAGAAGAAGTAGGTCACTGGGAGCACACCTTGGAAGAATATATCTTGTTCTTGTTCTCTCTCTCTCTCTCTCTCTCTGTCTCTCTCTCTCTCTCTCTCTCTCTCCCCCTCCCCCCGTCTCCCCCCCCGTGGCCACACCCTTCCGCCATGATGTTTCTGCCTTACCATGGGCCTAGAAGCAATAGAGCCAGCTGACTACCACTGAAACCTTTGAAACAATGAATCAAAATAAACCTTTCCTCCTTTCACTTGACTTTCAAGTATTTTATCACAGTAACGGGATGCTAACACAAGTAGTTAGACATTAGAACTTTCAGGCAGTTTGCCCATAGTTTACATCATTATCTCACTCACCTCTGAGTTATTAAAGTTGATCATATCATCTTCCTAACTATATACTCTGAGATAACAGTGGGCCCTGTTCTGTAAGCTCTTAAGAGAACTGGGGCTGAGTCACCTTCCTCTTTAGCACACTTCCCAAATTGCAGCAGGGCACTCAGCCAACAGTGCGCAAATTAATGATGATTCTACTACACTACAAAGATTGGTCTAAGAGTTTTTGTTAACATTTTCTGCTTTATCTCCATAGTCATCTACTAATTTGATTGTGTGCCATTTAAAGGCAAAGATGTCTCTGTCTTCCTGTGTGAATCATGTACAGAACCCCAGATGGTGTCATGCTCATGTGCCATGTGTGTTGCATCAATATTTGCTCATTGATTTGTTGCTCAAATACCACTACTGAGTTGTGTTTGTCTGGCAAGTCATGTGGTTTTAATAATTAGTGTCTGAGGTGGGAAAAACGTCTTTTTTAAAAATAGGGGTGAATGTGATATATACTGAGATTATTATTTGTCTATAGTAAATATACCAGGTGGAAATACATTTCCATAGCAAAAGAAATAAGCAAAATGAAAAATGCACATTGATAAAAATCTCAAAAAGTAACACCACCTTTATTGCTTTCTACATAAACTCTCTCTCTCTCTTTCCCTCAGAGGAAGCATGCCAAGTGACAAAAGTAATTTCAACACTGCTGAGAGTCTGCAAAATCACACTATAGTTACTTGTGATACAAAAACATCAGTGATTTCTATAGGAAATTAAAAGGACACATCCTCCTGTCTCCAATCACTGTATTTAATGACTTTTCTGAGAGAAGTAATGCTCTGAATGTATTATTAAACTCCTAGAATGAATGAGGGGTTTTGAGAAACCAAATATCTGACTGGTTACAGAAAAGCATGTATGAATCAAGGCTTCTTATAGGCATGAGAGAGGGAGAATCAGACTAACCAAGGCTTAGTGAGGACAGTGGACATCATCTGGTTAAACCTCCCACCCAATAAAAGGAAGCCTTTCTGTCGTTATCACTGAAATCTTTAGGATATGCATAATTAGTGCATGTTTCCATGTCATGAATATAATTTAATCTTTCTTTGATGAAAAAGATTTTCAAGTAGTGCAAGGTCATGTTTTAAATCAGAATCTTTCATGTCTTGAAATGCAGGTGACCATGGCATAGATACTGGGCCAGAAAAAGGATAGCCCCAGGAGAGACACAGAATATATATATATCTCCATCAATTTTCTCTTTTTCCTAAGACATATGCTCAAGAGCCTGGGTGTTGATTAAATGGTTGGAATTTTTGAATTCTGGTTATCTGGGTTTTAATTTTGTTTCCACTGAGAAAAGTAATTTGATATTAGCATGAGTTCAAGCTTGCAGATCATACTTAATGATATCATTAAAGCATAATTGAAAACTCTTCTGAATTAAAAATGGCATAATTTCTGTCTTCGGGTACATACATATTTATTCCAAAAATGACACATGACCACTAATAAAAGTATATCGCAATGACTTAAAAGGTATAATAGATTTGTATTATCCATTTCCAAAGGATACAGTGCTAAAAGTTGAGGTGTATCCAAAGTCTTTCTGTTAATCTCCTTACACATAAAACATTCTAGGCAATTTCATCAATATAACAGTCACACATGAACAAGCCAAATATGCCAATTATCACCTAAATTTATACTTTTGCTTACAATCTTAAATTTATAACCTCTTCTAAACAAGAGCACAGTTTTATAAGGTATAGTTCTAGAAGAACAATTTTAAAAACATGAGGAAGACAGTTGACAGGCATGCAAAGGATGCACAGTTCCAACCTTCACACAGCCTACCTTTCCGTGACGAAAGCAAAAACTGGTTAAATGAGTACATAGTGCTGCTGCGGGGACATGGAGGATAAGGCTGCGGGAAGGTGTGCGATGTTAAACCAGCTATCACAGAGGCTGTGTCATAAGGTGATATCTGAACAGAATGGAGGGAAGGACAGCAGTCAGCAAGCACAGAGATAGAAACAGAAACCTGTTTGCCCAGGCATGGTCAAGCAATATGCGACAGCATGGGGATGGGGGCAGAGGAAAGGAGAAGAGATAGGGTTAGGAAGTGACACTGCAGAGGTGGCGGGAGCCATGCAGAGTGCTGGGTGCCAGTCCCCTAGCCAGACACATGCTACTCCCTCTTCCAGAGGCTGGAGCTGTCCCCTGTGATAGCTCACTGCAGAGGGGGAGACCTCCACGACCTGCAGGGTAAGAGGAAACCTCAGCTCTGATCTTCCCCAATTCACATTTTAGCAGAAAGGCTCTATCCATACTCCCAGTAATCTCTGCACTTCTGAATTTCCTAAACCACTACTGCCAGGCTGGAACGTACATTTCCGCTTTTATAAGGATTAAGTACAACATGCCCTTAAGTGAAGTTTAAAGACTGAAGAAACCTCTGTGAAAACTGTTGCATGTCATAAACTCACAATTACCACCCCCATTCTCGAACCGCTCCTCTTCCGTCTCCAAGCCCTGCTGGGGACAGCTAAGACCCACTTCCGCCAGAAAGGAAAATCCCACCCTTCCCTCACACCACATCACAAAGTCTCACCAATTTCAACCCAAATGCTCTTCACACCCCTCTCCTGACTGTCCCCAAAGCCCCTGCCTTCATTCTGGTCGGCAATAACCACCCAGCTGGATTCCCCCACGCAAACCATTTCCCATTCCCCAACTCCATCCGTCCTCCACAACACAACGTCAAATGCTTCAGGATCTGGATCTGACTGGACTCTTCTCTTTGTAGTCCAAATCCACCACTTGACCCTTCCACTCTTATAACACTGATACTGAAAAATTATAGTACTGCTCTGAGCCTAATCTTTAAAACGGATGTCACCTCCTCACTAGAGTACAGATTCCTAGGTTAGTTCAACTACCTCATTCTTTAAGATGCAGCAGCAAGATTATCTCTCCAAAAATGCTTAGATTGCAGCCTTTGCCAAGAAAAGAGGAACTGAACTTCCACAGCCTTGCCAGGCTGCATAAAAGGACCCAGTTATGTTTCATCCCGCCTGCATCCTCAAGCCTATAAACCCTTTAAGGACAAAGAACATTTCTTATTGATCTATGAGTTCCAGAAGTTAGTGCAATACTTTAAGAGATGACAGTCACAGAAAATAATTTAAAAAGCTAAAGTTAATGGCTTATCGTCAGCTAATATTTTTATAAGGTGACAACATCAAAATTTTTTGGTTTTTTGTTTGTTTGTTTTGGTACCAGAAATTGAACTCACAACCTCAGGTTTACCAGACAAGTGCTTAAGCCCTGAGCTAAATCTCCAGCTCCTGGAAGAATATTTTTTAAAAACTACTGTCTGGGGAAATAAACAGAGAAAACAAACATTCAAATAACAATGGAATTTTAAAACAATGACAACTTCAACAAATGTCCGAATTATTTCCAACTGGAAATATTTAGGATGTCTTGGTTGCAGTGTACTCTATATCCCCATCTTAGGGACAGCACCAATAACTGAGGGCCAAAGTATATGACCCGTTCGTGCCTCTGGATCTTCTTTCCAGACAGCAGCACAAGCAAAACCCCAGCTGTGGTTACAAAGGAAAGAGTCTCTGGGATATTTATCCTGGCACCATATATAGAGTAAAGGAATATTGAAGAAAATGTACAGAATTCGTTAAGATCCACTTCCTTACAGTTTAGTATATATTTTCTTCCTACGTCATTGCCACAGAATACTTTAAAAAGAACTGATTGCAAAAGTAAGTGTCAAAATGAGGTGGACTCCTACTGAAGGAATTAACCCAAAGGAAACTCCAGCCCTAATGGGATCACAGCTAGCCAGGAACCTTGCCATTAGAAAGTGTTTTGACTTGGGTGGTTGCACTCCTCAGGTTCACATTCTGGAATCTTGGTTCCCAGTGTGCTGCCACTAAAAGGTATTGGGACATTTGGCAGGTAGGGCACAATGGAAGGTGGTTTGGTTGTGACTATCGTTCCGCAGGGATATAAGCTCGTCTCTCAGAATGGGGTGGGTCCCACAAGAGTCGGGTACTGCGAAGGAGGGAGACCAGCCCTTCCCATCTCTTGCTGCTTTAATCAACATGTTATCTGTCTATTGTCTATGTATCACCCATCTATATCTATCCATCCTTCTAGGTTTTAACCTTTCTATTCATCCATCTTTTTATCTTTCTTTGTATCCACTATCTTTTCATCTGTCTAGTCTCTGTCTCCCTTTCCTTGGGAGCAAGAAGCCTCCTCAAATTTGGATCAGAAACATGAGATAAATAAATAAACCACTTTATTTATAATTTATCAGTCTTACCAGCAACAGAAAATTGGCTAAAAAAACAAAGCTTCTGTAAATGTTAGTTAGCTAGTATTTATGCCAAACATGCTAATAACAGAGAAAAGGGAAAAGGGAGGGAGAGAGAGAAAGAAAAAGAGATGAGAAGAGCACACAAGCACGCTCTGGTCAAGTCTGCGCAGGCCATTCCAGCGTGCACTGCACGGTTCCTGCAGGCTCTTCCCGAAAGCCGAGTCTTCACCAGCCTTCCGTGGGCTCTGGGAGGAGGAGGCGGGCAGGCGCTCTGTGAAAACCAGGGCCAAGAGCATTACAGTGGAGTCAGCAAACACAGCCGGAGCACAGACACAGCAAAGACTCCACAGAAGAAACCACCAAGGGCAAGAGCAGCCCAGCTTCTGGAGACCCGGTAGTTAGAGGAAAGTCTTTTTTAAACTCAGTGGAAAAGGCGCACAAACAGCAGGCACCAGTATAATTACCAAAGCCACCAGGCCCGTCTGCCAAACTGGGTGGATGTGGCCTCTCAACCAGGTTTCTTTCTTGGCTTCTGCTGCACTCCCATCCCTTGGCTCTTCCGGCCCGGCTACTAAATAAACCAGCAGATGCTTGCTTCATGTACTACAACCCCCAAGTCCCAGCTATCTGTCTACTGCTTCATTTTGGTATCCACTTCCAGTGGTGGATAGAGCAACTGTGAAAGAGACGAAAGCACTCCAAAATTCTACTGCAGGGTTACTGTCAAGGATTTCTGTCTTTCCAAATACACACCAAGCATGATCCTGACAGAGTCAATCACTACATTTTGTGATTTCTCTTCTCCGGGCAAATAAACCTCACGGTCCCAGTGCTGGAGCAGAACATAAAGCACACTGTCCGTTTGGTTCTGTGCTGAGTGTGCTCACTCCTTTCCTCCTCACTTTCCACACCGCCTCACTCAATCCTGAAGCCTCATCAGCTGTGTATCAGCAATGCCCCAATCACTCTCTATGCCAAGCTGCTCTGCTCAAATCCAGAGCCAGGAGAGCAAGGAGCTCATGGACACTCCACACACAAACTGCTTACAGTTGCCTCCTCGTCTTCCTCTTGCCGATGGATTTCACTACAAGCAGCTTCTCCTGCCTCTCTTAGAGTCACCTTTGACTTCTCACTGTTCTTCAGCCTCATATTGGCCATCAAAGCTGTCACGCCCAAGCTCTACTCCATTGGCTGAGAAGAGACCTCTTTCTGGGGAGTGAAGTTCACTTCCTGAGAGTCTCCTCTCCAAACACAGGCATGGGGCTGTATATCACTCTGTGCCTACCAGGTGAGAGCACCACATACCCTTCTATCTCTGGTTTTTGTTTTTGTTTTGTTTTTTTCTGATCTCTCTTTCTAGGTCACACTTTTCTGTCCCAATTTCAAAAGCACTAAAGTGCATTCGACGGGACCTATTTCTTTATACTAGTAGGGTAAAAAAGCTGTATTCACTTATCAAACCACCACAAACCTTTCTGAAACCAGAGCCTGACAAAACATACTCTCACTTCACAATAGCAGCCTCTTCAGGGAGAATTCCTCCAGAACAAAAGAGCACATGTCTCATATGACAGTTCCAAAGGAAGGGGACACGTCCATTAAACAGTAACAGGGTAAAAGCCAAAATTAACCTGGATGGAGACAAAGTAGAGGCAGGAATGAATCCCAAAAAAACATCAGAAGTGGCAGAAGTCCAGCAGCTGACCGGCTGACAGCCTGCAATGACAGAGAGCCACTTAAATGCTCAACATCAGTGCTTCTCCAGCCTGTCCTCAACCTGCACAGGGCGAGCCCAGGTGGAGCTGCTTCAGGAGGAGGCATTTCCTTAACTCTGGTCTTCCACTTCAACAGCAAGTGGAATTTTCAAAGAAGAAGATGTGTGATTAGGAAAAGCAGGCTTACAGCTCAGCTCCCATCAGCTTTGTTGAGAGAAAATTTCAGTTGCAGGCTCAAAGTTAATAAGGTCCTTTTCTATCTTTGGGGAGCTCGGTTATCGTTTCCAGAACTGACCCCACACAAGGGGTACTGGCTATGACCTCTCGAGGTGTCACTCATTAAGCCAGAAACTGGTGGCCGCTGGAGGCCCAGAGCCTTTGTGTATGGCTTTGGTACAATACAATTCTTCTTACCCCTGGGTTAAGTTGATTACTCAAACTCTAAACCCTCCTCCTCCCCCACCTCCATCCAGCCTACTCGAATTTTCCTTAGGCTGACTGACTCTAGGAAAACAAGTCTTGCATTATGCTTGACTCCTTGGAATGAGATCAGTTCTAGTTTCAAATTCCCTTGCGGAACAACCCCAAGGCTATAGACCCTGTAAAAATCCCAGATGCCTAACAGCCCAGAAAGGCCTAAGACAGGCAAGAAGCATTACTTAAGTAATAATCAGCAAATGCATCTTAAAGCCAGACAGACATCCTCTGAGGTCTCTTCCAAGGTGATCGACTTGAACACAACTATAAACAACCCAGCCTCAGTCCAGGCTCCTCCCCTAAGGCAGAATGACCACTGCAGAGGCTCCAGGGCAGTGTTCGGCAGTGATTTTCTCCAACTGGCACCATCTGTGCACACCCTGCCAGACTTGCTGACAGAGCAGGCTGCGTAGACCATTACTAATCTACTCGGGTCAGCAAGGTCGGACGTGCAACAGGATGCCTATAGATTTCAAAGGCCGGCCTTCCCTCCATGCCAGCTAATCAATCTAGGCTGGAAAGCGAGCATATTTTTATTTCACTTTCTTTTAAATTTCAAAGAAAAATCTCATTTTTAAAGCTCTTAGTGTGTCCCGACACCATTAAGTCGTATGAGATCTTCAGAACCTGAGACTTGTTCATTGATCCTTTGCCAAAATTCAGTCACACGGCCTGAAAGACAATTTCCTCAGACAACACAAGGCTTGAAAAGAGTGACTCTGGGAAAGGATAGCACAGCACAAGACTCAAAGTCAATCGCAGGCCCTCTGCACTGAGTCTGGAAAGAACAGTAAATACCTATTTATGGTTTTCCTACCAGGACTGCATGGTGTGGGCAGGAAGTAAGTATAACTGAGACTGGAAACTAAGAATGTGCAATCCTCAGTCTCTCCCTGACTTCAGGATTCATCCATGAATGCTGCCACCCACTAATTATCAACCGCCTATCAAGTGTTTACTAAACATCTCTTTGTGTCAAGAGCTGTATTCCTTTTATTTATAGTTTCATTTATTGGGAATGGGAGTGGCTCAGTGTCCAGCCAGACAGTGGGCTAGACAAGTCCAAGGGCTTACGAGGATGGGATCACATTGATCCTATCTTCCATGTGACTCTGTCTAGTACAGACTTATTTTAGGCTTATTGAGGTAATAAAATATAAAACCTCTGTATGATTCTGCAAATACAGTGCGGATGGGGAGTCATGACCAATTATTGCGATCATCTCTTTGTAAGATGACATATTATTCTAGATCTCCAAGTTAAACTATGACTCAATCCAATAGACTAAAAAATCTAACAGCCACAAAACTAAGACATTACAACAAGTTCAGAAGAAACTGGATCTTTTGTTTACAATAATTAAGGGCTTAAGGAAATTTCTAGATAAGTGATTTCATTTCTCACTCTTGCTTAGATAACAGTTTCTGCACTTAAAAACCTAACAGAGTTTAAATTGGGCCAAAAAGGTGCTAGTCTGGGGGAATCTGTGAGCTATAACATGAATAATTCCACCAACCCAGATCACTTTCCATGTAAAACTACTGGCTTGCTAAAATGTAAGCTGGGAAGTTCGAGTATCTGTCATGGTCATGTTCACATTATTGAGAAGCATGTTTGTATGAGCTCATCTTGAGCGATTTCTTATTCCTGTTTTTCCAAAATTCAAACAACAACAGATAACCCCAGACTAACCTGCTTTCAAATACATATTTTTCCACTACCATCTAAAGATAAGCTAATCAGGGCTGGGGATTTAGCTCAGCAGCATAAGTGCCTGCCTTACAAGCAGGCAGTCGTGAGTTCGATCCCTGGTACTGATAAAAAGGAAAAAGACAAAAATAAATAAATAAATAAAAAATAAAAATAAGCTAATCAGGACCAGGAATTTAGCTCAGCAGTATAAGTGCCTGCCTGGCAAGTATAAGGTTGTGAATTCGATCCCTAGTACCAAATAAATAAACAAATAAATAAATTTTAAGCTAATTTAACAAATTTAATTTAATTTAACTTATAAACAAATGTATAAGCTAATCACTTAGACCCTGCAAATTATTCCATATCAAAGAAGCTCTGCCATCTTCAACCAGACAGTTTTTCAACCTTGAGACTTCACATCTTGATGTCACAAAACTCATAAAGCAAACAGGAACATTTAAAATACAATCATCACCTTTCACATTCACAGTTCACTAGCCAGTCTATTTCAAGACTCAGGTGCACTGCGGGAGACCTTACTTATTCCAATAATCTTAGGAAATGAACACCTCCCCATTTCAGGATGGACTGTTCCAGTCTTTCAGCAACGTTTTAGTGGGTCTAAATTCACACGTCAGGCTTTTAGTGTCAAGCTTTATGACCTCTTTCCTTCACCACCAGTCACTATTTTGCTTCTGTGACTTTATTATGTTAGTCATCAGCAACTCCTTTTTTAACAAAGACTGCCCAACATTCAACTTCATTTTTCTCTGTCTGGTTCTGCTGGAAAGAGAGATAAGAATCTAGACAGAGGCTTTTGTAGAGTTTTACCTATAACTTGTCTAAACCACCAACTGACAAACAGGCTCTGCCTTAAGCCTTGCAAGTACCCACAGCAAGGAAATAATTGCAAAGACTGGTGCATCTAACAGAGTTCTGGGGTAGAAACAGCAATCTTATCAGAAGACAGAACACCTAGATGGTAGAGTAAGAACCTGCCAAGAAGCCTAAAAATAACACATCCAAATAAGAAAGCAGCGAAATGACAAAGATATGTCTATAGAACTCACAGGAAAAAACCTCATCAACCAAGCTGAAGTGGAGATGGTAACCAACCTATATAGGTGTACTGACCATTCCCGAGGAGGAAATCAGAACAGGAAACAGATACGGGCAGCGGGAAGTCCCTAATACAGCAACTCATTATTCTAACAAAGAACCAACAGTACTTTGAATTTCGCTTATCTCTTTTTGATTTCTATAGGTTTAATCATAGTTTACCGGCCTATTACCAAAATATAAGGTGTATTGTTTTAATTCTCTCACCAACTAGTATGAAGTGTGAATACATAGTATAAAGTTGAGCTGGGGTTCTGGCTCAACATTAGTATGCACTTCGCAGGCATCTGAGGTTCTGGGCTTGATCCCCAAGACTGAAAAAAAAAAAAGCATAAATTGTAATGTTTGGTCTGCAATTCCAGACCAAAATTAAAAATTTTAAATTTAAAAAAAAAGAAACAATTTTATTTGCTATAAGGGAAGAAAACCCCTCACTGCTGAAGACACGCACACACACTATATTCTATAATGGTATATACATCTACAGAAAGAACAGACAGAACAAGTGGTTTTTTTCTTAGACTTCTCTGACCACTTAGATTTTATATGGTTTATATAGATTCCCAAGGAAAATTCCTGGAGGAACCTCAAAACCCAACTCAACGGGAACCCCCATTGTATATCCGGCACTGTATTGCAGTCCTGAGACACCAAGAGGATTTGATTCCTACTCTTGAGACTTCACATCTTGGGACACGCAGGAAGAAAAGCTCCTAAGTGCTTACTGCAGGAGTTTTTCTTAGGAAACTTTACTTAGTTTTACAGGCAATATTAAAAAATAAAATAAAATAAAACAATCTCTTGTTACTCCCATTAGAGGTTCCCAGAATTTAGAGAGAGATGGTTTCGTTTCTGATAAAATGCTGGTGTAATATTAAAAACCAGTTAAGAGTGATCAAAGGAACCACAATGAAACACCTGGTCACTCTTCCTTCATGTGGCATTACCATCTGCCCAAGGGCAGCCTTAGTGACAAATCCGAATGGCCTGCCCCAGGCTCTGCTCCAGGAAAACAGATTTAAACAGCAATCAAGGTCTGACTTTGAAAACTCATGAAATGCCAATTTTCTTTAGTTTTTAATATATTTGTTCTCTACCTAGTTATCCTCCCATACAATGGTTTTATGAGACAACCACCTAAAATTCCTACTTCTTACTCAAGGAAGCTACTTGTAAATCTCCAGTGAAAGTAACTTAAGAAAACTAATGACATGCCAAAAACTCTCTTAATGTATTGTAGAGAACTGGCTCGTGGGATAGATTAAGTAACCAAGACGAACAAAGATGATCACAAAAAGATATGAAAAAAGAAAAGGGGCTCATGTCTATATTAGGGAGTTTTATACAAAATGCCAACCTGTCTGAGTAAAAGATTTATCTAGAAGCCCTGACTCCTAACACACAATACAGAAACCACCAAAACACCACTGGGCCAAATCCAAAATGATTCTAATAGGACTGACTCACCAAGCTGGCGCTGCGTTTAACAGCAGTATCACGGCACATTGTATGACAACATATTTAAGGTGCGGAGGCATCATCTCTGCCTGTAAATATTTTTAAAGGAAAACATCTTTTCCACATGTCTCATCTTTTCCAAACATAGGTACAAGTCAATGAACCAGGCAACAAAGGAAGTCTGATTTCAAAGAAAGTTCAAAATCATATGCCTTATTTAAACCTTTAGCAATCATCCTCCCCACTTCTATTGCTAAGTACATAGTGTACTTTCTGATTCATATGATTGTTTTAAATTATCAACTTCTAAAGTTCACAGAATTGCACAGCCCTAGCCTTTCAGACAGAAAAAGAGTCTGCACATTAACTAAGAAGTCTTTCTTGTCAGAGATACAGACAACAAAGCTCAGATCTGAGGACCATTCCAAAGTCACACAGCTGAAGATCAATCTGTCACATTTACCAGCCAAACTGAACTACAGAGAGTAAGCAAATTTACTTTACCTTTTCAGCTAATGTGTACAGCAATGTAGTATAAATAACCTAAGGTTTCCTCTTAAAATATCTGAATTCATACAATCTGAATTCACTGCAATCATTTAATGGAGTAGTTAAATATGAGTGTTTTTATAACCACCTTTCAAAGCTAAGCACATGTTGAAACTAACTGGACCACCCAAGTTAAAAAATCTAGTTATTCCATTTAATGTTTATTTGGTTTGTTTCTAAATGTGTATTTAAGTGGCAAAGTCATAAAGGGAAGAATTAATGATAATCGATACCAGATCTGCAACCATGGAGCTCTTCATGGGTTTTAAGTATTTAGTGAAGTCAGCCAAGGGGAAAAAAAGCATTCTAAAATGAGAAAACTCTGTGTAGTACTTTAAAAGCAAGTTCCTGACCATATGCTGCATTCTGACAGCAGAAATATCCAAAGACCAAGACACGATCTTCTAAAAGACACTCAGCAAAAGGAGAACGTGGAGATCTTAGAAGTGCAAGGAGGTGACAAAGGAGATTTAATGCCAAAAAGGAATATGCTTTGTGCCTTCTGATATCCTCGACTATGTCACAACTATAGATTTTAAAATGAAGTGCAGACTAACTTCAAAAGACTCAGAAACAAAGGCTACATTTACTCACCTCAACTTGCAGACAGCTCGTATTCCTCAGGAATGTACGTAATTTATTTGGAACTCAAGAGTACAGCTTCTCATAGAAACAATATCATAAATAGGGATTAGCTTTCCAGACCAGCTTACAGAAACATTTTTGTTAGATGCCATATGTACCTGAAGTAATAAATACTATAATGGTTAGAAACAAAGCAAGGAAGAAAAGCTAAGGGCCTCGGGCAGCAAACTGAGGAAGGGGACTGGAGGGCCCCAGGAAGCCACCTACTCCCACTGGCCTCCTCCTTGCATTTCCCAAAGTCCAGCCAAGCTACCCCACAGTCACTCCTCCTGCTGCCCACTGCCCCCTCGCTCCTATTCTCCTCATTGATACCAGTCTCCATAGAAAGGAAGAGGAGACAGGCATGGTTGTCACAACTCTTGCCTGCCCTGACCTCCCTGGGCAGTAAAGCCAAGTGAGCCAACAGTCCCTCCAGGGCTGCTGAAAATCATATGCCTTATTTAAACCATTTGAGAGCAGAGCTGCCTCAGGCAGCCCAACATAGATGTTCCCTACAAAGGTCTGGGGAAACCAGGCTCACCCACACAGAAAGGCAATCAACTCAAACTTTGGTTGGCCCCTTGGAAAGTTAGGAAATGCTTGTGAGACATAGGGAAACTTCTTCTGTGAGAATAATCAGGATATAAAACCAAGATGGGCTATTCAGGTGGCCAGCAAAACTCAGGTAATAAGGCTAGAGCATTTCACACAGAAACAAATCCTTTCTTAGATTTGGAGACTTAATTAGCCCCATACACTTTGGGTTGTGTGCTACCTTAAGGACCTATAAAGGGTGAGCCATTGCCACAAATGAAAACCTCTCAAATTTTCCAGGCACACAGTTTGGGTAGCATCTGGGATTTGTTTGATTGTAGTATGCACCTAAAACAGTGAAAGTCCCTGTAAGTGGTCACACTGTACGATTCCAAAATTGGAATTCAGTCCCATGTTGGTAAAACCCACAAAACCTGACAACCAATAAAGAGTGGTCACAGGTTTGCAATGCGGAGCCAACTGGGAAGAGATGGGTCTAGCTCAGTGAAAGTTAGGGGCAGTTGTGGTCCCAGGAGCCACATACTCTTTCCCCAATCAGTCTCAGCGCACCTGAAACCAGGGTTCCTAACATGAAGTGAAATCCACCTTAAAACTACACCCTGGACTTGCAGAGAGAGAGAGAGAGAGAGAGAGAGAGAGAGAGAGAGAGAGAGAGAGAGAATTGAAATTAATCCCACTCCCTGGGCTCCAATTAGGCCCCGCTTGGGGCTGCATGCCTTGACACAGGTACGCCGGGCTCCACCCCTCCCATCCCTGCCGCAAAGAGGGAAAAGACTTCAGACAAGTTGAAGCACAGGACAGCTGAGCACAAGGCACAACAGAAGAAATCATCCCGGGTGATTACAATGTCCTCCAGGCACCCAGCGCCAAGACCACAAGGAGTGACGGGGACCTACCACGTGCTGGGAGCAGGCTCAGGACGCAGGCTGACATGATGAGTTTATTCAGCTGGAGCCCTGAAATCCACATATGCACAGGCATTCTGTGGTCCTGTGGCTCCAGCAAATCTCCAGATAATGAGGGAAACAGTGTGACATACCGGGAAAGGCACTGGGCTGAATCAGAAGACCTAGATTTTTCGTATTGACTCTGCCGGTTCATCTCAAGGGAAAGGGCAAATCTCTCTCTCTACGGGACTAAATTCCTCATCTGTAAAATAGAGAGCAGATGCTCTCTTCTAGCACAGAATTCTAACTGACATGGAAACTGAAACGTGAAGCTTTCTGGTTGTGCTACTCTGTCTGGCACAAGGAACCTCCAAGACATTTTGGCCAACAGACTCAGGAGCTTTTAGGAAGCGTGAATATGATAGCATTAGCTGTCCAGCTATGTGCAAAGCACAATTCTTATAACCCTCCAAAATGTCATCTTGAAATAGGAAAAAGGAAAATAAAAATAAAAGATATTAAGCATCCAAGCCATTAGCTCTCTCATCCTCTCCACACAGAATCACGCCTCACTCATGAGAGAGCAGGACAAGCACTTTACAAAAACCCTACTATTGATGTAATGGAGTTCCATCAAATTTCTGTTTTGTCTGAACCCTCTGGCAGAAGACTCTTAGCCAGATAACTTCATTGCATGTGGCAGGTCACTTAATAGAATGACAACTACACCATTCTTCCCTGGCGTGCTGTATGCCACAGGTCTTCCCAGTAGCTCTGGGGCAAGGAATAAACCACCTCAGTACTAGGGATGGCATTTAACAAGGTGACTCAATATTGTTGAGCAATAAAAACATTAGTCTGCTCAGGGCCTGAGGTGTGGTCTACTGAGGTGTTCCAGTTCTTCTGCGGAGTCCTTTATCCCATTGAGTGGGTGAAAACCGTCCTGAATGCCCTGGCTAACCACCTCCCTCTCCCACCCCCATATTTCTCCTCCTTTGCACCTGACTTTATTCTGCCTATACCTCAATTCAAACTGCCCTCTCAGGATGAGGCACAGAGGCGAGGACTCTTCTCTGTACCCTTTGTACCAACTAACTCAACATGCTTGCTTCAAAATACAATTCGCATTCCGATTCATCCACGCATTACAGGACCTCCAGCAGCAGGAGGAGGGCAAAGAAAAAGTCACTGCAGATACGTTTTTTTGGTTCAATTTCTAAATCTGTATAATCTCATTTAAATTGAACTACTCTTTTCAAGCCCAAAGGAAATGGGCATTTGGCCAAGATGATAGTACAGCCCTAGCAATCTGGGCACAAAGAGGGTTACCTGGACGTTAGCAAAACTCAGAAAATGCACTCAATGGAAAATTGAGCTCAACCTAGAGAACGACTTGGACCTGCAAAGAACTATTACAGTGAGAGCCTGCAGAAAGCTGTCACCTTCTTGCTCCTTTATTTTCAAAACTTAAAGCAACTTCTCCCTTCTTGTTCACCAACCTATTATCCTCTCTTAACTTCAAAAGCTAACTGCCCCAAAGCTCCATTTTCTCCATGAAACCAATTCCTAATAGCATTCCCTAGGAGTGCTCTGCTTCCAAAACTTAAAAGGAGCCAAGAAATCTCCAGCTTCTGAGATTTAACAACTTCATGTGGTATGCCTGAATTGCATACTCTGTAACCCAAACCATAATCCTCTTTTAAAATCTTGACAGAAACAGAAAAAAGGGTTCTCTAAATGATTTAAAAAAAAAAAAAAAAACCTAGGGTGCTGATATACAAAATCCTGCATCCACTTCTCAATTTGCTCACTGCCTCTCTGGAAAACGTTGGGAAAGATATTTTCTATCCATTTATCCCTTTTTAAAGAAGCTTTAAGCTGTGTTGACATGGTATCATATTATGCTCATAATCTTCCTTAAGCAAATAAGGAAGGATGAGGCTCCTTCAGCTCTATATTTAAGTACATATATCAGTATTATTTTAGCTATCATCTGTCTGTTATGTGTTTCAGAGAGCTGCCTTACATGCTATTGACAGTGGAAACCCCCATCTTTATATGAAGGGATTTCCACCTGCATACAAAAAGGCCATGCAATTATCACAAATAGTTCACTTAAGCAAACATCTCGGTCATTTCTGCATCTTGAGTACACTTGACATCATACACAATGAGGAGAAGGGCTGGCCCTAAGCTATCGACAAAATTCCTAGACACTAATCACTGAATATCAACAACAGTTGTGTGATGATTTGGATAGAGGATAAATATATCATAAGGACATAGAAAAGAGAATCCTAGAAAGGCTTGTTGAGCATTAGCATCTCAGAGGGCAATTAATATGAAACAGCTTTACTTCACTCTCACCAGAGCCACCAAATTGCCATTTCTAAACCTCTTTCCTATTTTTTAATATCTTGGGCAAACCCCATGCTTTGGGGGGGCATGTTTGGTAATTACACTCTAGGTCAATTTAAACTTCTATACTAAAATTCAATGGTGGTTTTACGTAACACCTTACCCTGCCCAAACAAAATTGTTGCTTGGACTCCAACCAGAAGTTCTGGATGTTCCCTCATCATAAATGATAAGGAGAGACAAATGTCTCCCAACACAACTGCTTCTCTGACTAACTCTGGCTGACATGTGAGTTCTCTGGAGGGCCCCGCAGCATCTGTGGTCCACATGACTTCCCTGATATAGGAGATCGGACCTCAGGTCTGGCCCAACTCCTCCAACCCCCACCTCCCAGGCTCCCCTTAGCAAAAGCCAGCAAGAGCAAAATGGCTCAGGACCTATTAGTGAAGAGTGTTCACTTCAGCCCTGGAGAACTCACTCATCCTTGCCAAGCCCATTGGAGGGTACAGAAGCTGCACCCAGGACAGAACTCCTGCCTTTCGTTTCTGGTCCTCTCCTCTCCAACGTGGGAGCAGGCTGGCACCTTGATCTGGCCAGGCATTTAACAGGGAAGCCAGTGCCAGGCTTGTAGGCACCTTAAGCCTATGGGTGACACTCTTGGAACTTTCTCTCTCACTTCCCATATAAAACTCTCTCCTCTCTCATCCTTCTACCACATGCTATGCGAACTAGAAAAGGCTAGGTGCAGGGTGGTAGTCAGCAGAAGGGCCAGTTCTGCTTTATCTTCCTTTGTTCTTTACAGAGGAGTCTAGCCCCAATGGTCATGGCATTAGTGAAGTTTTCAAAGCCTCCTTTTTTATTCTGAACTCTAAACATCTATTATAATAGCAGACTTATTTAGCTATAACGAACTAATGGCATAGAATCACCAACTTACCAGGACATGGAAACAGTAAGATGTGCTCTTGGAAATGTCTCATGCCATGGAAAGGTCTTTTCTTAGGGTTATACATAACAATACATCTATTTTTTTCCTTTGGGGCTGGGGATTTAGCTCAGCGGCATAAGCGCCTGCCTTGGAAGCAGACAGTTGTGAGTTCGATCCCCGGTACCAACAAAGAGGAAAAAGGGAAAAGACAAAAAAAAAAAAAAAAATACATCTATCATTCTACTTGCTAATTACGTTAATCACATCCTTTGATCTTTATTCACATCCGTTCTTCTGATTTGTCAGATGCCAACATGTATTTGCCTATTCCTCAAAATTGTGATTCTGCTGACTTCTTTGTTTTTCATAAGCGATACCATAAATTTTGCTACTAGGCTATCATCTAGAGTTTCAGTTTAGTAACTCCTACTTCTGTAATTCAGAAGGTTATTTCAGCACATTCCATATTATTTTAAACTGTAAAATTCAACCACCTTAAAGAAATAAACTTTAACTTGAAATAAATTTCAAACTACTAATTGATCCTAATTAATTTGTATTATTTTAGCAATTATACAATCCAAAATACTTTTTCCACGAAACTTTCCTTTGGTTTAAAATATACCAAGAAGATGATGATGATAGTGTATGTGCTCATTTTCAAGTTTCTAAATTCTATCTTTAAATTATCTCACTTAGATTTTACAAGCAAATCTCACCTAGTAATACAGGTGTTTTTATCTCGCTTTCAAAAATATAAACATTGAAATACCAAACAGTAGAAAAGTTGTATCACAGGTATCCAATTAACTTTGCTGGATATGAGGAAGGATAAAATATCTCAAGATCAAAAAAAGTGCATTTAATTAATTGAGGGAACTATTATCTATGTGGAAGCTAAAGAAACTTGGCTGGGGTCCTGTTGATGGCTAGATTTCAAACTAGGCCTCTGCACCCTGTATTCCAAGAAATACTTTCTTTCCTCCCAGGATTCCAATAGCATGGTATTTTTAGATATACTCAAAAGTTATTTCTTTGAATCACTACACTAAACCATTTTGGAAGATAATAATGAAACAGCTCACATTTTACCACAAATGGTAATTTTTTATATAGAACAATATATCATCACATTTTGCCTTCATTATTATCCCTACTTTAGAAACCATGAAGTAACTTTAAGAGAGTTGATAATTTACCCAAAATCACCCAGGTGGGAAGTGCCACCTTTGAAACTAACTTCCCACTGTAAACTTTGCATGGTTTCCATTGTGATGGATGGACTAGTTCTCCTATAACACTTAGAATACTGCCTGGACAGGTTAGTCACTTTTTACAACCTGCAACATTCTTGTGTATACCTTATCTCATCAATTTCCCCAGTAGCCCCAGAGGTAAGATAAGGTAGATAGATACTAGATTTACTTTAAAGATGAGGAAATGGAAGCTCAGAAAAGCCTACTTGTCAAAGATCTTCTAATAAAAAAGAGCAAGGGGGATGGATGCCTACAGCAGTCTGACTTCTGCTCTACTGGACATTTAACCCTCCTGGACCACAGACCTCTTAGGTTCACACTTTGAGTTCTTATCCTTTAGTGCAAGAGGAAAGAAGATGGGTGAGTCAGACTAGACTGGAACTCCCAAGAGTCTGTGAACCTGGCCATTACATCTAAGCACCCACTTTCCTCTCCATTTTCACAAGCAGTGAGGGATTAAGTGGTCAGGAAAGGACCTGGATCACTTCAAATAAATAAATAAATATCCTAGTGCCACAGAAAACAGAAAAGGACATTGGGCCCGGGACGGAGTCCAACACTGATGAAAAGAAGAAGAAATTTTAAGAGGTAGGCTAGAGCAGAGAGACCTAAAGCAAAATAAGACAGTGTGATACTCTGAAGGAATGTGTCACTCCAAAACTCCTGTGTTGGAATTTGATCTCCACATTGATGGTGGTGAGAAGTGGTGTCCTTGGGAGGCAATTAGGCCGTGTGGCCTTCAGCCTTGTGAATGGGACTGATGCTGCAGTACCATAGAGAGCTGTCTGTTCCTTCCATCTCTTTTGCCATGGAAGACACCGCATCCATCCCTTTTGCTCCTCTACACTTCACCATGTGAGGACTCAGTAACAAGCCACCATAGTTCCTTGGAAGTAGTGACCACAGACACTGACACTGAAACAGCAGGCAACTTGATTTGGGCTCGTCAGCCTCTGTAATGGTAAGATAATGTTGTGTTCATAAATTTATATATTGCTCCATCTCAGATACTTCAGTATAGCAGCAGGCACGGATTGAGACAAACAGGAGGTGCAGACTGCAAGTTCTCAGCTGCCTCTGAAGCCCTCAGAAGGAAACCTGTGCATGGCTGCAAGGTGAATACAGAGAATGGGTAGTTGTGAGTACCCTACAGGTAAAGAGGGCTGCAGAGATCATATACAGTGCTGGACTGAAGACAGGCCTGTCTGGAAGGAATGGACTGAAATTTATTCTGACACGTTCAGGTTTCATTGTCCTGGCAGCTTTGATCAGAGATGTTCCCTGAGTCACTGAAAATAGGCAGCCCACACACTTGCAATGCATCCTTTCTTTCAGAAAGGGAAAAAAGTGAATACGTTAATCTACTGATTACTTGTATAACATGTGGCTTTGGACTTTAAGCAGCCCAAGCAGTTAAAATCTGGGCTTGAGGGACACTTCCTACCTCTTATCCACTGGAGAAGGAGCTTTTCTATGCACATGTATGGCAGAGCTTTGTTCAGATCCCCAAAATAATTCTTACAAACATGACAGGAGAGATAAGGAGACAGAGCACTATGTAAGTATATCTCATAGCAGATGTAATATCATAATTCATTCACTTCAAGGCATTATATAGAGCCTGACAATGCTTTTGTTGATTGCCAACCTATGTTATTCATCTGTCTGCTCCTATAACAAATTCTTGAGATAAATCAAGTTATTTTGGCTCACAGTTTTGGAGATTCCAGTCTAGAATAAGTTGGCCCGTTGCTTTGGAATGTGGTTGCACAATACATTGTGCTGATGGAGCATGGTGTGGAGGAAGCCCATTCACTAGATGGCAATAGGAAATGAGGGTAAAAGGGAGAGCACAAAGGGGAGACATAGGTCCCACACACCCCTTCAAAGACTTGCTCAAGGACACAAGACCTTGTCTTAGTTACTTTTCTTGTATTGTTGAGACAAAATACTCAACACTCAAAGTTTAAAAAGGAAAGGTTTATTTAGCTCACAGTTTGTGGAGGTTTCAGTCTGTAATCAGCTGGCTCCAAAGCAGGGTGGCATGGCACAGAGACAACAGTTCAAGCTGGCAGGAGACAACAAAAGCAACAAGAGCAAAAAAAGGAGGAGAGTAAGATTCTTTCCCTCCCTTGTATCATAAGCACACCAGTTCCTCTAAGGTGGTGTAGCACTGACACCACCTTCACACCCTCCTCTTACACAGGATGAGAATATTTACAAAGTGATGACCCTGACCCTCCTGCTGACTCACTTAGTTAAACTTCTACACTTCTCAAGTTGACACAATGAACAATATCCTAGAGCAGTAAGGGCATGTCCTCTAAACACTAGGATGTAGAAGGCTGAGTTACTTAGATAAGCTTCTAGATTTCTCAAGTTGACACAATGTATCAACCATAACAATCCACTCCTTGTCAACTTGGCAACCATACATGTTTCTTTAAATCTGGCTCCAAACATAACCCAACATGCTAATTCTTATTCCACAACTTGAACACTGTAATACAGGCTTAACAATCTTTAAGAACCAGTATTAAATCCATCAACATTATATTACAACAGAACCATAACACACTGTACTTGGTCCTCCAAAGTCTTATGCACATCCTTTTAAATAAAAGACACTTGGCCCATCTGCAAGAGTTGCCAAAGTTCTAACAATTTTAGCATTGCTGAAAAGTCCAAGTTCCAAGTCTCTTATTAGATGTAAGGCAAACTCTTAGATGCAATCCCCTGAGCCAATGAAAAACTAAACAGTTTCAACATTCAGTGGTACAGGATGAACATTTTCATTCCCAGAGTTATAAATGAGGATCCAAAAAATTTGAGCCAAAACAAGTCCAAAATCCAGCAGTCCTGTAGCTTCATGCCCAGCCATCTAAAGCAATCTGTGGCAAACTGTGAGCTCCAAAGGGCTTGTGTGGTTCTACCCCAATAGCACTTTTGGTGGTTATAGCCCCCACACTTCTCTCTTAGGCCTCTTTGCTCTCTCCTTGCAACTTTCCTTCGATGATCCACATTCTTGGCTTTTCCAAACTTCTGGGGATTTCACAGTACATTGGTACATTGGGCTTCACACATTACCTTCTCAGGGACATGCTTCCTGGCTATCCAGGCTTCTGAAATCAAGGTGAAAGCCTTCTTAACCCTATAACTCTTGCATTCTGCATGCACCTAAAGCCAATACCATGTGGATGCTGCCAGCTGGAGCCATAGCCAGGCTTTCATCTCTTGGCTATAGAGCTCGAGTGCCTGGATTGCTGGGTACTCTGAATCCAATTCTGAGGAACAAATTTTCTGTGTCAACACCATTCTGGAACATGGTGCAGACACCACTGCTGTTCTGGAACATAGTGCACTGCAGCTTTCTTCTGAAAGCAGAGTCTTTCACTTTTGCAGTTTTGAGGCTGCAAAGGCAGAGGCTTGCTGCTTCTTGTAATGCCTTCAGGCCATCTTTTATATTTTCTTGTTCCTTCTTAGTAATCAAGATCTCTCCAGCTCTGTCTTTGTAGTCCACAGCTTTACTGGAGATTCGTATGTGGCCAAACACATTTTAAATTGTCCTGCTGGGCTCTTTGCTGTTGATTCTCAATCTCTCACAAGAACCCCCTGTCAATGTTTCTGGTATTTTCCAACAGTACCACCCTGAGAACCAAGCCTATAACACACTGGGTCATTGGGGACCATTCCAGAACTAAACTACAGTAGATTCACAGGTGAGTACTTTTTAATCTGTTAAAAAAAAAAAAAAATTGGAGGGCAGCTCTGGGGATCAAAATTGAAATAGGACCTTATGTATTTTAGACATACTCATAAGCTACATTCTCAACCCTTAAAATAATATTTTACATTTTTTAAAAAGCCAACTTGAGCAAAGTAGTTATCTCTTTCACGGTACTGCTAACCACCTGGCTCTATGGCAGAGAACTGGCATTAATTTTGCAGTGTTATACTCACAGTCACTGTGAGGCAGCTATTATTACAACCATTGCCCATGCAACAAAACAAAAGTGAAATCATTTGTCTCAAGTTAGAAAAACCATATTGAAACCTAGGACCACCACAACTAAACTAACAAAAAAAAAAGCCTCAGGAAGGAAGCATCCACATTGTGTAGGAAGATATCCTCCCACTGACCTCCATACTTCAAAGTACACTGGCTCTGTGGTCCATTATTTCAATAGTCTGAAAAAGAGGTAAATTTAAAAAGTATAAATGTCAAAGGAACTAAATAAAAGCAGCTTGAAGTTAAGTTTAAAGAGCTAATTATCAGCTTTCAACCATGTAAAATGTTACTATGATACTTGGTTGTTCTCAGCACTGATGTGGAAAAAAAATAAATGTCACAGAGTGGAGGGTCACAGGTATAGTTATAAAGTTGCAAGTTGGTAATGTGCAAAGCGGAGAGCCTATAAAATGCCTGACCCTACCGGCAATGGTGCTGATTCCCTGTCCTTGAGGAGACATTAGCAAGCCACCCTTGGTGTCTCTAGCTGTAGTGATACTACATGCTCGATGAAGATACTGAATGAGGTCCCCTCATTCACTAGTACTCAGAGCACCCTCGAGAAAGTACAGGAGCTACAAGATTACTCCCAGCTCCATCCTTTCATGACTGCAAGTGAGAGACCAAAACACAGGGAAAAGACGATGTGTCTGCTGCTAATACACAACAGGCATTTCCTTAAAATGGACTTGGAGTTGGTATTAATGACATCACAAAATACACCTTCTCATGATCCAACAATCCCCTTTTGACCATTTATTATTGTTCCTTTTCAGATGAATATTAGTAAATCAAAAGAAGAAGTAAGTTATTGTTTCTATGTATCCATTTTTATAGATTTTGGTTTGTAAAACAAGATTGTCAATCCTCAGGTAATTTAGTATATATTCCACATTGAGCACATGCCCTTTCTAATTCCCTTCCTCAGTCTTTAAACACTGTCATGTGTTAATATCTTTTTAGAGTCACATTTGTCATCCACACAATTTGAGGCCAGGATTATAACTTATTTATCTCTGCTTACTACTTAATCCTGTTCATTTACAAAGTCAGAGTCTGAATCATTGTTTTAGGTGAGGAAGACACAAGTCTTCTATTCAAATCATTATCTTTTCTGTATTATATTGCGAAAGAATCTGAAGTGAAAACAGTCAGAGGAGAAGAGGAGCCGGTGCCCAGGAACATCGTGTCCAATACATGTTCAGGGAATGGACAGTCTTCATTGTTAAGGTGGCAAGAGTGATCTGTCACAACTCCAATAGATGAGGACCCTAAGACCAAACCATCTTGGTTTACGTGCATTCCCCTCAACTTCATAAAACACTGACATGAAAAATCAGAAGAATTAAGGGTAAGCTGTAAATGTTTAATACAATTATTGAAAAACTTAACTCAAATGTAATTTGCCTAGGTCTTAACCCTTTTCCAAAGCAATGGCCAGACCACAAATCCGAAGAAGATTTCTGCTACAATCCTACCAGCCCAGCATGCTGGAGTGATTTACTAGGATGGAGTGGCAGTGACAGTTAAGGACTGGCGTGGGGGAAGTCTCAGAAATGTGGCAGACCATGAGAAGCCTGAGGTTTTGGCCATGGAACCAATGTCAGAAAATGCATCACGTGTAGTGATGATGAAGAACGGGCAAGGAAGAGAAATGAGACCATAATTCCCAGCGTATCACATGCTTTCACACACTCCCAAATAGATCCCAGCTGGCGTGGGCCCTGCGTCCCTTCGTCCTCCCCGACTGTCCTCAGGAATTGTGTAAAAATGACAGAAAAAACAGTATCTAACACCACAGAAGTCATTTTCACAGCCAAGTGTCAAGTGAAGATTGGCAAACCGGGGGCAGAATTATAAGTGAATGGAGGGGAAAACTAGTCACATCACACAATGCTCCAAAGAAAGGATTTACGTGGGGCAAAGGGGACACCCTTGTGTTGATGCAAGGGACTTGTTAAGGTCTATGGTGGTGCCATGAGCCACAAAACTGAGACAGTGCCACCTCTGGCCTCCTTATGATACGTTCCAAAATACCCAGGCAAGCGACCCAGAAGGCCTTGTTTTAGAACACACCCATGTAGCAATTTTGTTTGCCATGCTGGAAACCAGACTTCCTGTGGGAAGCAAAGGTGTTCCTTCCCTTCCTTTCCCTTCCCTTCTAATAAGTGATGGAGTCTTTCCACCATCCTCCTGGTGGCTGAGCTGTTGGTTTGTTTTCCCCTGTCTTAACAGTGCAATCTGTGAAAATCAGCAGCTAGCTGATAGCACACAAAGTAGCTCCAGGTGTGGAAGGAAAGAAAGCTCTCCACAATTAGCATTTTCCCTCTGAAATATCATCATATCTCTGAAATATTATATTTCAAGTGTCCTTAATTTTCTGCAGATTTTTATTTTGCAGTGTGAACAAAATCCTTAAATACAGGGAAGAATTATCTCCTCTCACAGGAAAAAGACTAGCAAGTCAGAGACCTCTGCACACTACTTCTTTAAAAACCTAGCACTTAGTCATACAGACAGGGATATAAATATGACTCTAAGTTCAACAAAACACTGGGCTCATGCATCACGAAGCACAAGAAGGGGCTAAGTACCTAACCAAAAAGGTGGCAGAAACAATCTAAAAATGCGTTCTGATGAGCAGGTGTTCCATGCAGACAAACACTTCTAGTCAAAATCATCCTGGGTTTCAAAAACAGACTTTTAGAGATTAATTTCTAGGTGCTCATTTGAAACATATAGAAATGGAATCTGGGTTTTCAGGAGAGGAAACCTTTCCAGGGTAATTAGTTTTGTTACAAGTCAGATATTTCTTCAACAATACTTTTTCCAAGTAATGGGATATGCTGAGGATATATTTTGCTGCATCAGATTAATGCTATTCTGAAAAAGCAGTATTTTGAACTGCTCCTGAGAAAGAACATAGGAAACTTCCAACTTTTTAAAAAAATTACCTAAAAAAGACAGGCAATAGACAAGCTTCATGCTGTATCTAGCATGAAGGGATTAGGGAAATTTCCCAGATTAAGGAAAATTACTAGAATAAGCTACATTTTGCTTGGTAAGTAAAGTTTGGATTGAGTATGACAAAATGCCCACTGGTAATCCCTCTGCTTTATAGATAAGGCCCAGAGACATGAGTGGTCCGCTCTAGTGAGAAGTAATAAAGCCACAGACTCACTCAGATTCCCTTGCTAAATCTATGATCTTTCCACTGTTTGATGTCTCCTATGCTCAGTGATATTTTCAGTTCTACTCTGATAAGTTACGTGGACACTCTGTTGAACAAGCTAAGCAAAAGTTTGTTTTTCCAGTGCTGAACCTTTGTTAGTGTACTGTCCATCACTATAACAAACGTCTGGGGTAAATAACTCATAAAGAGAAAAGGTTTATTTTAGCCCATAGTTTAGAGATTTCACTCCATGATAGTTGGCCTCTTGCTTTGGGCAGGGCAGCACATCATGGCTAGAGCACAAGAAAAAAGAAAACCACTAGCATCATGTCCAGGAAGCAAAACATAGAAAGAAGAAAGCACCAGGGTCCCACAATTCCCTTGGAAAAAAGCCATACCCCAACCTAAAGTCATCTTCTCACAAGCCTCACTGCCAACAGTGCCAAGCAGGGGACCATGCCTTTAACACCTGGGGGGGGGGGGGACATTTAATAGTTAACCATGACAAACTTAAACTGTATTCTCTGTTTTAAAAATGCTTATCTGAATGTGTTTGCCCACAAGGATATTACTTTTGCATAACAATCAACCTACATAACAACTGCAAAGTGTGGCTGGAACAAGAGGCACCTATAACCTGAGAACTTTAGGTCTAGAACTCACTGGATGATGACTCAGCATTTCACAAAGCTGAAATTGAGGTGTCAGCTGAAGTGAGTTCTTGTCTAAAGCCTTGGGAAAAATTTTGCTCCCACGCTTGTTCTCACCATCAGTAGTGTTCAGTTCCTTGCAGATGTGGAACTGAGTTCCCAGCCCTTTGCTGGCTGCCAGTTCCTAGAAGCTGCCCACCCACATTCCCTGTCACACATGGCTCCTCCATCCATTTCCATCCATCAGAGCAGCAACAGCCCACTAAGTCCTGCTCATGCGGACTTTCTCTGGGCAGCAAGACAAAAGTCTCTGCTCTTAAAGGGCTGATGAGTTCAAATCAGGCTCATATATGTAATGTCTGAATCTTAAACTCAATTCCATCCCATAAATTAACTGATCACAAGAATAAATCCTTCATATTTACAGTTCCAGGGATCAACCAGAATGCATAATCAACTGTAGACAGACCTGGGAATGGGTCTTGGGGCTCTACTAAAATTTCATCATCCATACTATGTTATAAAGGCATGTTCACCCGTCCCCCAACACTGCTCGCATGTGAAAAATAATCCTGACTCAATCCAGAATGATAAAGTGATACATAATTCAGGAAAACTTTTAAAGACACAAGTGTGTCAGGATTCAATTGGGAAAGAGAGAGTAATTCCTTTGACTTTAATAATTGGAGCGAAAGGAGTAGAAAATATGAAAATAAATTTTAAAAGATCACTGGTAGGTGAGTCTTGAGCTGACAGACTGACCCACGGGTAGCTGGCTCTCTAGGGAAGCTTCGAATCTACTGTATCAGACAGGCTCTAAGGACATGCCGGTCAACACTTTCCTATGCTCCCACCCTCCCTCCTCTTCTGGGGTCACATCTATCATCAGCACATCCCCTTAACACGGCAAAGGGCACATCTCTCAACTCTGAGAGCAAGCACAATGCACACACATGCTGAGCACTCCACAAACATTAATTCATAGGAACTGTAAATTAGAGGGGAACACTGTTATAGGCTGAAGATTCTGCTAAATTAGTCATCTATCCTCTCAACAAGGGCCACAAAAAATGGGAAAGGGATTGAGAAGGTGTACTGTTTCATTCATTCATTTTACCCCCACTCACTTCCTTTCCTATTATCCCCTCAAAGCACCCCATTTAAGATAAAACTAAAAAGGTTCCAGAACGTAAAAATCTGTAAGGATTAAGACGAGATGACACCATGACAATGTCGCAGAAGCCAAAAGATCAGATTAGTCGTACACCACGAGCATGATGAGGCCTGGGTCCTAAGTCAGCAATGGACAGAGCAGAAGCATCCCAAGAACTTGTAAACAGGTCCAGATGGAGCCTGGGAGAAATGGAGACGCTCGGGCCCCACTGAGCACCCCTAAACCAGAACATGCTTACTCAATCCCAGATGCTTCACATTAACTCAAAGCACTTGGTTCAGCCCTTTTAACTTTTAAACATGGATCCATTTTCATTTTCAGGTGTTCTAGGAATTCCAAATTCAAAGAAAGAACAATAATAGCAATTTTATTTACCATATGTTAGGGACCCCAATTAGAAAATGTATCTGCACAGGTGACGCACAACACAAATTAGAAAATCTAATTGGGCATGGTTGGGGGGTGCTCACTGACATTAAATTTTATATTTTCTATATGTCTGATTTCATTTAGAAGACTGTGTCATAGTATACATATTTGTACTTTATACTGCATATATAAACCTACTGAAAATTAGCTAAAATAACAAGTTTGTACATAACTATACTGTGTTAGTTTCAAAACTAGCACTAGTCTTCATTTTTGTAATTTTATAAAAAAATTTACTGCAGTAAAATACATATAGGGTAAAGTTAACTATTTCTCAGTGGACACTTCAGTGGCTTTAAGTTCATTCCTGTGAGCACCATCATCCAGCCACAAAATTCTTCATTTTGTTAAACTGCCCTGAGCCCTTGAAACACTAATTCTCTATCCTCCTGTCCCTATTTCCAGCAACCTCCAACCTATTTCTGTCTGAATCAATCTATCTCTTCTAAATATTGGAATCAGTAATACTTGTCATTTTGTTTCTGTCTCATTTCACAGAGCGTTATGTCCTCAGGAGGTATCCACGTTGTTATAAGGGACAGGTTTTCCTTCCTTTTAAGGCTAAATAATATTCCACTTCACATGCATAGCAAATTTCACTTCTCAGTGAATGCTTCTGTTGCTTTTATTTTTTGGACTTATTTTTACACCAATTTTCAAAAAGCTGTCTTATTGAGATGATGGGCAATTTTATTTTGGTTTTAGGAAACAAACTGCATCCCTTTCTGGAAAGGAGGATACAGGTGAACTGTAAGAACTAAGAGGGAGGGGGGCCTCTCCATGCCTCTGAAATTACAGGCAAAAAGAACAGTTACAGTCATCTTCCAAGATGGTCCTTATCTTTCTTGCTCTAAGAAGGCTGGACTACCCTCATATGCCCAGAGGTATTTTTAAAAAAAGTCTCATTATCTGGCAGGGAAGAGTGGAAAGAAAGCCCATATGAATTAGAGAAAGCACTGAATTACAGATTGTTTAAAAAGCAAACCAGTTTTATTACTTTCAACCTATGGGAAGCTAACAAATTGTCAGAAGAGCCCTGAGGCTGATATTTTAATGAGAACAGGAGAATCCTATATAATTACCATATCAAGTGCTACTATGGAAATAGAGCCTCTGAAGTATTTGAGGACACTTAAAAACAGTTTATACTCTAGGACTTTTCACCCCCCACCACCAGAACCACTATGACAGTATTACTTAGCTCTCACTGTGCAGCATTAAGAAAGATCCACCAAGATCAACTTTAGACCAACACTGGGGAATTTTAAGGGGTTCTACTGTACACTAACTTACAATGACAATTCTCTGCACAAATTTAAGAAGAATACTGAAAACATTTAAAGAAAACAAGCAAATTTACAACTGACTGGTATATATAAACTATCTAGGACTACATAACTACCTAGCTTATGTACCATTGGTAAAAGAGAAAGGCGAAGAGGAGAGAAATAATTCCCATGTTACAGTACAAGCTTAAGAGGAAAAACAAAAGCAATAACATAACCAAATCTGTGTCATAAGAACAGGTGATCAAAGATGAAGGCAAACTAGAAAATAATGAAATATCAAAACAACCA
Organism: Cavia porcellus; assembly: GCF_034190915.1. Lineage (NCBI taxonomy): Eukaryota > Metazoa > Chordata > Mammalia > Rodentia > Caviidae > Cavia > Cavia porcellus. The sequence continues at coordinate 25,356,294 of NW_026947496.1, read as the reverse complement.
GTAAAGTCCCTCAAGCTTGATAACGTTTCATGTTGGAAGGTTGTCTATTATTCATTTCCAACTCTTAACTTCAAAAATGTGGTAAGAAAGAAATGTCTGCAGCTTTGAATCACTGAATGATAGCACATAAACAAATCCAAACTCTCCCTTTCATTTGTTTTCCCTGAACATTTTCAAACTGACAAGTGCTAGAATCCATCAAGATCATTCCTTCCCACCTGGATTTGGCATCTTTACAGGAGGGGGAGAAATTCCTTCTCTGCCTCATGAATATTCTGTAGAGATGCAAACAAGCTAGCAATAAAAACAAGCACAAAGAAAAGCTCTTAGAAACAGTAGTCCATGATTATGGGCCATTTTACATCGCAAGACTGCAAGGGTCTCACAGTGCTCAAGACAGTGCGCAAAGCTCACAAAAGTTTGAAGTCCATCAATTCTCATGTTCTGTGGCTCTGTCTCTAGAACCACGTGAAGGAAAACTGACTACTCATGAATGGACTTGGTTCTGTGAGCTGCACTAACTTTGATGTCATCAGAGGAGACCAGGGTCAAGGGAAAAAGTGCAAAATTTAGATATGGAAACCTATGAGAGAAAGTTATCAAGAGAGGAAACAATGAGAGAAAGAACAGGTTGTCCTTAAGTATTTTTATTCCTTTTATCTATTTTGGCTTATATTGAAAAGAAAAATAAGGCATAAAAAGCATTGTCAGGGAAAATGATTATTCTGCTTGAGGAGTTTTATATGTGTCTTAGTCACTTTTTACTTGTTGCTGAGACAAAATACCTGATGCCCAAGTTGGGAAAGGAAAGGTTTATTTCTTACAGTTTTTGGAGGTTTCAGTCCACACTCAGTTGGCTCCTAGGCAGGCGGGCACGGCTGGCCCGCCTTTCATGGTGGCTGCAAACAGCAAGCTGAACCAGCAAAGAGCAAGACACACCTTCTTCCTGCCATTACATCACATCCTGGCTCCACCCCTATATGGGTGGAGCACTGACACCATCAATCCAAGCACTATACAATGAACCATCACAAATGCACAATGCAAACTCATGAGGCCTGGGGGACACAGACATAAACCATGACAATGTGTGTGTGTGTGTGTGTGTGTGTGTGTGTGTGTGTGTGTGTGTAATATATATTATTATATATATAATCTTTTAATTGATCCTTCAATATTATGTAAATATATGGCCTCTTGCATGCTATGGAAACTGAGAATAAATAACCTTTGGGAACTAAGTTGCCCACTGTCAGTGGGCTTACATTGGGGTAGACACAAAATGTTTTCCAGCTCTGTCCACAGCAGCTCTGGCCTGAGGGCAGCCTGCTGCCTAAGGCTTTCACTCCACAGTGGCAAAGCTAACATCACCAAGGGTATGTCATCTGCAGTGAAAGTGCTGAGTATAGTATAACATTCCAACACCTTGGTATAACAGACAAAGACTCTGGACAGAGACATAACTCCTGGCCTCTTCACACACTCTGTTCTGACCTCCCTCTGGCCTTCCTACTCCTGGAATAACTTACCATCCTGTAGTGCACCAGCTTAAATATCACCACTCCTTCAAGCAGACATCTTTCAAATCCAGCTATTATCCCGAGCTCCTCCAGATCCCGGTAGGAATTGTGCTCAGAGGTCCCACAAGACACTGGACAAGTAGCATTAGTCATCTCATTGTCTGTGTTAGCAGAAATGAGTCCCCTTTTGCGCACTTCCAACACAATATGTACTGCCTCATACTGTGCTCAGTAAATGCTTGCTGAATCAGTTTTAAACCAACCCCAAAATGGGATAATCCCTCTGCTCTTTGCTGGCAAAGCCTTATTATCGCCCTGGTTTATGGCGTCCCTGAATCACCTTTTCTACCCAGATTCCCCTCCCCTTCAGATCCCAGCACTTCTGATTTATTTAGTGTTTTTCTGCCACATGTGACACATTCTCTGGTCAGGGAGTTGGTGTGTTTTTATTAGGATTCTCTGACTGTGATGATCACTCAGGTTTGGAGATCTTGAACTTCACATTAGCCCCAATTTTATTTTTGTTTTTATTTTTATTGTTATGTGGTATGATCAAAACATATATAGTGAATGTTCAAAACATTTTTAAAAACTATTACAGTAAAAGCCATATTGTCATTCTTTCCCGCTTTGCCCTGAACACACTCATCACATCATTCTTGCCCCTCCCCAAAGCAGTGCTAGAAGTCTTCTTTCATAAGCGTCTTTACAAGGTGTGATCAAAAATGCTGCTGCTGAGTGTCACCTAACTAAAAGGCATACCTTTGGAAAACATTACAATGAGATTTCATCCACCTTATGCACTGGATCTGGCAATTTGAGACTAATAGCTCTTCCCCAAAGTCAAAATGACCATGAAAGGATAGGTCTTGAGCCAACTCAGGAGTTAGCTAAAGACACTCAGAGGGAGGCCTACAGGAACTGCTTTAGAAAGTGGCAAAATGATGGTAATTATGTTTGAAGCAAGGGGGATTATTGAGGGGAATTAATAACAATGTGTCTTCTACTGTAATAATTTTTACTTTAAATAGTCACCGTATTTTTCAATCACATCTCATATTTATAGGCTGAATACAGACCAGACATGGTAAACCTTTTATAGACTGAGTGCTCAAACTGCAACCCAAAACCCATTCGTTTATTCCAAAGTGCTAGCAGTACAACTAAATCTGAGTCTCTACTGTTCAGCTGCTGGGGTACCCAGGCTCACATGCCAACAGCAGGGCTCCATGCGTGCCCGCTGCCACAGGGTCTCCACCACTGGTCCAGACCTTCCTAACTCCCCATGTTGCTTTGTGATTAAATAAATGTGATATAGAATGTCATCACTTCATTTATTTTATTTTGTTTGTTCAACAGCAAAAATTTATTTGACTTCTTTCAAAGACTAAGTGAAAGTAGGCTTCACAGAAAAAGATTGTCCACTAACAACTTCATCTTGAACTCTCCCCAAAGGAAGATTTTTAAAGCATAGAGTAATTATGTATGATTCCAATTCAGGACAAAGTGGGAGGTACCTTACATTTTTAGCTCTTAAGTGGGTGCTCATGGCCATATGTAGCCCAAGAGTGTGGAGATTATACACTAAATATAGAAGAAGGCTCATCTCTATACAGTATAATTGTGGATTTCTAAGTTTCAGTCTCCAAGCCACAAGAAACGAAGGAGCTATTCAGGGAAGTGGATTTTTTTACTAAATATTCTACACTTTCTCTAAAAACATCACTTTTGTTTTTTTCAATAAATTAGGTTGTAGCTGAGAGAATGCTAGGCTCTTATCCTGTCACTGTAAATTTATATATCGATGCTTTGTGTTTGCCTTTTAGAGATTTCCCCCAGAAAGCATGATTGTTGGTCATTTTTTATAGAAGTATTGTTATGGTCTTCCAAGTACCCAAGCCCTGTGAGTGACATGCTAGTACATACATCTGGCATCTTAATTAGTTCCAAGCAATAGAAAGTAAAGCCCATGGTAATAGCTATTAAATAAGATAACAGAGGGAGGGTTTAAGACAGTGAAACACAGTTTGACAAAGAAAAGAGTCCTGACACCCAACAGAATCTGGTTTAATCTGAGCAGACGAACGCATGGTGGGGCACTGCAGACACACCTAACATGGACACTGGATCTGACGCTTGAGTGTGACATCCGCCTTTTGTTCACGTTGGCAAGTATCTTTCAGGAAAAAAAGGAAGCTGCTCAAACACTGATTTCTAGCATCACTGGAGGAAAAGGAAAATGGATCTGTCTACTGTTTCCTTAAAATCCGCAACCACTTTATCTGAGACGCACAAACAACATCCCAAAGACTGTACTGTATATTGGGTTCAAAAGTTCAGCAGTCTCTGGAGAAGCAAAGTACTCTCTAGAGGAAGGAGGGATCTGGGGGCCACAGATGGGACAAGGGTTATTGAATCTTGCTCCGCCCACTCACACCATCTGCAAAAGCTTAGGTCTTTGCAACCATTCTGACCTTCAGGCCCAGAGCCTTTACTCAAACTGCACCTGCCCAGGATTAGATTTCCTGCTAGTGAATGATTGTTTCTTTCCTCTCCTCAGCAAACAGCTGTCACGTGATCAGATGGCAGCTGAGCAGAGGGAGCTGGCCCCTTGCAAAAGGGCTGCCATGGACACAGACGTGGGTGATTCATCTTCAAAAACCTGTTCCTGAAACACTTTTGTAAGTTTCTATCACTTCTTGTTTCAGCTCACAGATAATTAAACCCTGCCAGAGACAGAGCTCTAACCTGGAAAACACACTATCTCTATAACTCATTAGCGCTCCCAAGAATGAATGGAACTCCTTGTCTTTCCCTCTTCCCTTTGACCCCAAAGGTTGCTAAATCTATGCTACTTAGCCTTTCGAAAATGAAGGGAAACTTGAAAAGGAATGTGGCAGCTCCCTGTAACAGGAGATACAGTTGCATGGCAGATATCAGCTGCACCTGCTCGCCAGACATTTTGCTAATCCAAGTGATGTGTCCACAGCATGTGTAAAATAACACTGGACAGCCATTTCACCAGCGATGGAATAAACTCCCAGAGGCATTTCCACTTAAGAAAGAGCTCGGAGAGAGAGGGAATTTTCATAGCATTTGTACAGGAGAGTAGCAGAATCTACACAACGGTCTTAGGCATATAAAGGAGAACATTATCTGGTCATTCATAAGCAAAGTTAAATATTCCAAGGAAATGTAATAAGGCTACTCTAGGCAAGCTTTCTAATGATAAAGAATCATGATTTTCATTCAAAAGGACAGCTCTGTATTTAATTTAAAGAACACACAGCTGTATCTCTACAAAATGTTTCCTGATGCTTAATGGAAATAGAAATCCACCTCCCCCTGGATCAGTTAGTCCAGCAGAGAAGGAGGACATCAAACCCTCCCAGACCTCCAGGAGTAAAATCATGCAGGGGTCACAGAACTGTGGGGCAGAGCTTTGTTCCTGAGACTTTCTCCCTTGTGTAGCAAGAAGGCTATTGGATCTGCTGGATCTCTCCCCCGATCCCCGAACTTTGGCACGCCACAAGTGTTTTCCTCCTACTGAAACACACAGTCAGGCACTCAACACATTACCGGTCAGTCAAACAGATCAGATGAGCATACCTTAACTGCAAGAGCAGCCCAGGTTAGATTTAACTGTAGTTATCACAGGTAGAGAAGTAACATGAAGATTTCAGAAGATAATAAAGAAAAGCACTTTTCATTATCCACACATATCCTTCAACCCCTACAAGTGCCTGCCTTGGCCCCAGGAACCCAGAGATGTTTAAAGGCTGCCGGGAAGAATCTCCATCCCTCCCCACACACTAGCACTGTGGATGTCAACTGTGCACGCCCAGGTGCTGAAAAGTATCTGCCTTCCTTGTAAGCAATAAGACCAGACAGGTGAACGCTTGTGGGTGAGGACTGTGTGCTCAGGGGAGGCCAAAATGACTCTGAACACAGGAGAAATATGAGAAACAACATAATTCTCTCAAGACGTCCTAACTGAAGTGCCTCACTTTAGATTACAAAATGGACTTCCTACATTTCAGCTTAAAGAGACAGAAAGAAAGAAAAGAAAGAAAACAGGCGGGTCAGTTTATTTTCTGAGCACAGTATTAATGACAAGATGACATCACCAGCAGCCAATCAGAAAGCTGTCTGGTGTCTGATGTTCTAACACCATTTCATATTTATGGATAAGCACCAGAAGGGTGTCAACCCTAAACTGCATTTCCCTCCCTATTCACTTCTAAATAAAGTGCTTGCTTTCATTCAGCAGCCAAACTGGGAGGAGAAAAAAGGAAGAAAAAAAAAAACCTGCTCTGTGGCTCTCTTCCTCCTCATCCCAGTCTGTCTTCTGACAATCCAGAAACAGTAAGTGGAAGGCCAGGGAGAGTGACTAGAACCTGTGTCACTGCTTCTGTGAAGCTGCTGAAGGCACCTCACTGACTGCCAAAGCCAGGCTTTCATCTGCAAACCCCAAGGGCAACAGAAAGCAAGACTGTAAAAGGAGGGACTAGGATGCTGGGCACTCAAGATATGGGTACAACTGTTTTTCCCACTTTCTAAAACCACTCTTACTTTCCAAACCCTTGAAAGTAGCTGTGAGCTGGGCATGGTGGTGCACACCTGTAATCTCAGCATTTGGAAGGCTGTTAGCTAAGAGGATCACTCCAAGTTCCGGGCCAGCCTGAGCTATACAGTAAGTTCAAGGCCAGCCTCGAATAGCAAGAGCCAGTCTCAAAAAAGTAACTTTGAATAAAAGAGTGAAAATTAGAGCCTTCTGTGTTCCCCAGGTCAAGATAATTCAGGAGCTCAGTCTCTACTCCCCAAACCCACGAAGGCAAAGCATCACTCATGCTTGAAACCCAGGAACAGGGCACAGGGCCAAACCTTCACGTCCACGAGGGCAACTGCTCTGCGGGATGAAGCTAATTAATGAGCTTGGAGAGATGTGGCCAGAACATATTTTTGAATTTGTTTTCAGTCTAAAATCAACAATCTGTGTGAACAGCAATTGACAATGTGTTTCAATTTCTAGGAGACACAAAGAAAATGATTGTGGCATCTCTGAAAAATCCCTGCCTGAGACAACTGCTCCATATTTTCTGCTCTCACCAGTCTCTGCAAACCTGGTCAAGAAATGAATACAGCCTTTTTCTTTCCCCATACCCCTAATCAGCTCTTGTCGGATCTCAGGATCAAGCTCAAAGATTAGGATTTTAACATGTAATAAAGATGCGACCAAGCAGTGGAGATGACAAAATTTGGCATGCTGGCCTGGAGCCAGAGTGACAGATCTTGAGCTGATGTTCCTTTTCTACAGATTTAACTATGTATAATGAGGAAAAAATTAATAATCTTCTCAGAGCAAATTTCCAAATAAAATATCTGTAGCCCATCTTTCCCATAATTAACTTGGTTCAAAGGTAAACTAGTAAATAGATTCAACAGGAAAAGTAGAAAAAGGAATTGGACTCCTAGGATGAGGGGAAGCTGTATAATTAATTAGAATCAGCTAATGTCCCATACATGCACCCACCTAAACAAAAACATAAAGATTCCCCAACCACTTATTACATATTTTACACAAAATGCATGTATACTGTTCTACCTAAAGAGGCCTCATACAAATCAGAAGGACCAGGATATGAGAAAGAAATAGCTATGTATAACAAAGAAGAAAGAATTTGACTTGGGACCTTCGTGTGCTTAAGTCAGGTTGTTGCTGTTCTTGTTTTTAAAATGCCTTACTTTTTTTAAACAGGGGCCAGGAGAGGGTTTCCTTTGCTCCCTAAGAAATAGGTGTTGTCATTTTGAAAGCTATAAAAATTCACAGAGACAAAACAAAACGCCAGACATGAAAATCTGAGCCCTCAACAAGGAACAAATTAAAATGCAGTATGCTGGTATCATAAATCCAAAAATAAATATGTAGGCAAATGTTTCAAAAGGGCATTCTTCCCAATGCTCTTTCCTGATGCAAACGGAATCCTCTCCAAAACCAACCTATTAGGAACTCTTGTTATTACTCTCTAATCTTGGTGCTCCATGTTAGCTGGCAGAAGGGAAAACTAATTTGGATCATCCAAAAAATCATTTACATTTGGTTTTAGTTGTATTATATGGGGTTGGTAAGTTGGCTACAAATTTCCTTCCCTAATTAAGTTTGGTTTATAATAATTTTAAATTTTATATTCCCTCTGCACAAGCCAACTAACAACTGTAGACAGTAGCTGGCTGGCAAAAGGAAAAAGCCAATCGTGGATTTTGTGTTTTAATTGTCATAGATAAGTTATCCACACACAGCTAATCATGGTGACAGAATTAACCTCAATTCAGGGGGCAAGCATTGAGATGCATCCAGAGGACCAGCTTTGCCAATGACATTGTGTGTATACAAGCAACAGTGTGACCAGGTGTGGCTAGGCGTAAGAGCCACTTTGTGAAACACCATAAATCAGAAGGATGTATTTTGCTCATTATAATCGTATCCTAACCCAATGTTCCAAGCTTATAAACCTCATCCCATCCCCCACTTCTTTAAAGACTGGGCTAATGCTGTATTTCTTAGGATCACTTTCACTTGACACACATATGCACCACACAGACATACGCGCATACCTCCAAAATGCATGCAGAATTTGGACTGCATTTCTGATTCCAGAGGCCAGGCATACTTACTATATCAAAGTCAGAAGGCAACTAGGAGAATACCTGCCTAGAGACTCAATCCGATACATAAGGTGAACGAGGGCGAAAACTGTATTATTTAGGAAAACCACAGAAAGCTTTCATCTGTTTATGAATCACAGATCTTGCCTCCTCTGCTATCTTTATTATGGATTCTGTTTCTTCAGTGCTATTAGGCAGTTAGTATATAAGCTATCACATGCTGCATCTTTTTTTATTCTTCTTTATCTCATTCAGCTTGTCATTTCACTCAAATCAATCCAATTTTATGTTTTTTCCTTAGAAGGAATGTATATCCCCTTAGGAGGAATGCAGGATTACCAGTTCTAAAATTTATTACAGAAAATTCAGGAAAGTGTGAATGTGGCAGGAGTATTTCTAATATATGGCAGTCACACAGCAACTTTTTCTTTTTTTTTTTTTTTTTTTTTTTTTTTTTTTGCTGTCCTCTAATAAAATTTTCTGAGTCTCTACAATTATGAAAAAGAATTCAGTTTGGTATAAAGCAAAGATCAAAGCAAATTTGGATATTATTATTATTTGAAGCATACAACAGAAATAAAGAGGCTGAAACTTTACAAAAGAAAAAAGACTCATTTTTAATGCCTTGGTCATTTTAGTGTGAGGTAGGGAAGATACATATTTTAAATCTCTACCAATCAGTTCTCTTTTTATAAAACACACAGCTGTCCACTGTCCTTACACACAGAAAAGAAAAACTAAATTCAAAATTATAACAATAGTGTAAAGTGAAGGTCATAGAGTAGATAAAATATAAAAATGAAACCACCACTAACATGCATCCAGGAGACTTGTTTCTAAGCAGTTTTCCTCTAGTTTGACAAGAAGCCACGTATCCTTGTCCCTTGGATAAACAATGGAAACTTGACCCACTTGTGGAGTCATAGACACATACAGCTTTACCATTTATCCAACATCCTGTCCCCCCAAACAGGAAGTGAATCACAGAGCTGAGGAATTACCCTATCGTTTTCAAAGGAAAAGACACAGAACTTCAGAGTTAACTTCTTATTCTGAAACAATACATGCTGAGATAGCTGCGGTGCTCACTGTGTTTATAATGACCTAAGTTAGTTCTATAAACATTTCATCTAAATGGTTTGCATTTCGCTCACCATGATTTGATTTCTATGTAAAAATAAGGTTCATAATAGAAGGAGCAGACTCACAGGCATATTCTCTTATATTCCAGTGAATAGTCTATATCAAAAGGAGACTGTTTACAGCATCAATAGAGCCAAGATTAAAGGAGGAAATGGTTGCATCAGCAAGAGGAGTCATGTTTTCCAACACAGGACAGAAAGATACAAATAAACAAATATAAATGGAATGCTATTCGACCTGGAAAAAGAAGGCAATTCTGAGCAAAGTGAATGGACTTGGAAGACATTATGCTAAGTAAAATAAGCCGGATGCAGGGCATATACTACATGATCTCACTTGTATGAGGAACCTAAAATAGCCAAACTCATCAAACAAGAGAAGATAGTAATAGTCACCCAAATAGTACCTGGAAGGACAGTGAAACAGAGGGGAGCCAGTAAAAAAGTATAAGGTTTTATTTGTTATGTGGGATAAATCCAAGAAAACAATATTATAGTACACTGTTTTTGCTGGGAGAAGAGATCTTATGTGAAATGATTTTCCCACAAAGTGCTAGAGAAAGCATTTGGAGGTGATTAAGTGTGTGCCCTTCATTACAGTGATGGTTTCATAGGTCTATAGTTATCTCCAATTCATCAAGTTGTACACTGTATATTACATTACATCACATTTCATTATGTACATATAGGTTTTCCTATGTCAATCATACTCTGATAAATGGTAAAAGAAAAAAAATATGCCAAAGGAAGAGGCACAGAGAAGGTAAATAAAGAAGCCCATTCTTTTGCGTACACTGCACAGGTGAAACCTAGCCCTTCCCATGAATCCAGGCATCCAGAAATCAATGTCCTCTTCAGTTGGCTCTTTAGTTCCTATCTTTTGCTGTCATAGTTGAGCCATAAAGTAGGAGGGAAGGGACGAGAGTATGACTTTCATAAAAACATAAAGCAATTGCTAAAATATTTATTCATCCTGGCACATCATTCCAATCAATAGCCATCACACTGTGTGTGTTTAAGGGATCATAGGAATTAACTGTGCAATAAAAAGCAAGATTTTGACAACTGAAATGTGTCTTGTACATTCTGAGGGCAGGAGGATAACCACAGATCACACTCATAGGCCTAGCTAATTTTTTTTCTGTAATATGAATACAATCAAGGATGTTCTATCACTGAAACACATCCCCAACTCTTTGTATTATTAGCATTAAATATTAGTATTACTATTGGTATTGGTATTAGTAACAGTATTTTGGTTTTTTCGTTTTTGTCTTTTTCAGACAGGGTTTCACTACGCAGTTCAAGCTGGCTTTGAACTCACTTATGTACCCCAGGCTGGCCTTGAACTCACAGCAATCCTCCTGCCCCAGCCTCTCAAGTGCTAGAATTACAGACATTCATTACTACACCCAGCCTGGTATTGATATTAATGACTAAATTGCTAAGTCTAGGTTCAAACTTTGCAATCCTCCTTCCTCAGCCTTCCAAGAATAGATATACACTGCTGAGACAGGCTGAGACTTGACTAATCTTTGCCTGCAAATCATCAAAATATGGATGGCCAGATGTCTGCAAAAATAATTCTTCAGCCCTTTTCAAAGAGCCTAAAACTTTGGAATACTTACGTGTGTGTGTGTGTGTGTGTGTGTGTGTGTGTGTGTGTGTGTATGAAAAACTTTTGTGTTACATTAGCAATGCTTTCTTATGCCTTGAGTATTTGTGATACTTAAAATCAGGGTCATATTTTGAATAATAGAGAAAAAGACTTATTACAATCAACATGCTCGAAGCCACTTCATCAGGTTGTGTGAGATGTGCTTTATAGAATCCTGCTGAAAACACGGGCCAGGAAAGACATACAGAGAGTCCTCATTTGTATGCCAAGTTCCAAAGCTCTGGCAGCAGGAGAATATCCTTTTCTCATTCATTAGTTTTCTGCAACCATGTACTCTAAACAACATAACTCAGTGTGTTACTTACTTATAAAGGTATCTGTAATCAGAGTACAATATACATCCATACAATAAATATGTATATTTTTACATGCTGTAGATATGTATATATAAATGATACATATTGAATATCCCTTATCTGAAATGCTCGGACCCAGAAGTGTTTCAGATTTGGGATTTTCTTCAGATTTTGGAACATCTGCATGTACACAATGCAATCTCTTGGGAATAGGACATAAGTCTAAACCTCATTTACATGTCATTCTACATTACACACTACACAATACTTCTAATAATTTTTGTATCAAACAGTTTCACCTCTGTCTTAGTTACTTTTATTCGTTGTTGAGACAAAAATACCTGACCCCCAAAGTTAAAGAAGAAAAGGTTTCTTTCTTACAGTTCTTGGAGGTTTCAGTCCATATTCCACTGGCGCCAAACTGCAGGGTGGCACCGCGGGCCGCTGCTCATGGCCAGGATGCAAACAGCAAGGCGGAAACCAGCAAGAGAGACAGACACTTCTTCCCAAGGATACATCATATCCTAGCTCCACCCCTGGGCGGGTGAAATACTCCACCAATCCGAGCACTAGACAACGGACCAATCACAAACACTAAATTGGGTCGTGGCTATGATGGCAGGAGGCCTGGGGCGGGGCCACAGGAACTCAAACCACAAAATGTCAGTGCTCAAAATCTTGGATTTTCAAAAATTTCAGGTCTTTTATTTTTCAAAAGAATAAAGCACAACTGTCTATATCCTGTCCACGACTGGGAATTTGGGACAGTTAAGCTCGACTATCAATTTGATTGGCTTGAGGGCTGCCTCGGGAATTACTAAAGCCTCCTTCTGGGTGTGTCTGGGTGGGTCACAGAGGAGGGTTGACCCTGGGTACTGTGTCTGGACCCTGCCCACTTCCTCTCTGGTATTGTTTTCCTGCTTTGCTTCCTGGCCACCATGAAGTGAGCGCTTGTTATACCACATCTTTCTGCAGTGATGTTTTTCCTTACAGCCACCAGACCATAGATTGAATCACCTTAAATACTAAGCCAAACTAACTTTCTCTTCCTTTAATTTGCGGTTGTCAGTGTGTTCTTCCACAATGAAAAAATTGCCCAACACACCATCCAACTCAATCTTGTAACATATGTGAAAGGTTTGGCCCAGACAGGACACTGTAACCAGGAAAGCCACAACCGGAAGCAGGAAGCCCCATCTTGCCCTGCCCCTAGGAAGTTACCTGTGACGCCATCTTCCCGCCCCTGGGAATTTACATATGGCGCCAAACCTAGGACCAATGGGCTACCTGTGTATCCCTAATGCCCGCCTTAGGTTCCACCCCAAACCGAGGCTATTTACAGGCCCCCACGCCGCGTGTCCGCCGGAGAGATTGCCGGACGCCAGCGGTGGGGTGCCGGTCATCTCTCTCCGTGTTCTCAGAATAAAGGCCACTTTATTTTATATTTCTCATCTTTTGTTAATATTTTTCATCTTTTGGAAATAACTCTATCATTTGTTGCCGTGACTCGATCGGCAGGCAACTGACTCTTGGGCCACATACCCAAAGTCTTCTAGCCGATAACCAGATAACATCCTGGATTAATCCCAAGCTTTTTCCTCTCCCGAGACGTTCCTGTCGCCAGCCGCCTGCACTCCGCATCGGCCAGACTGATTTCAGGTGAGCACTCCCCAGGGAACTTTTCGCACTGGGCAGCCCCAGTGAAATGTTCTCCCCGTCTGTGTGGGTCTGTGCATTTTCACGTCCTTAGGACCGCCCAGGGCAGGGTTCTTTCTGGGCAAACCTGCGCCCACAAAATCTCTCACGTTCTTTGGGTTCGGATAGCCCAAAGCAGAGATTTTTGGGACTGCCCACACTGAAAGAATGCCTCACTTCCCTTAAAGCCTTGCGCTTTCACGGGCAAAACTGTTACTGACCCCACGTAGACTCCATTCGTAAATCTCTCAGTGACGACTGGAGTTTACGGTTTGGAACCGTAGCCGCCGCGTGGTACCACAAATAAGTGACGACTTTTTTCTGGACCTCCGGTTTTTTTCTTGCCTGAATCAGTCATGGGGAACGTATTTTCTAACTCCCAAAAGACGCCTTTACGATGCCTAATTTCCAATTTACGTACTCTAAAAATTAAAGGTACCATAAAAACTAAACAACTAACTTTTTACTGCCAGGAGGTCTGGCCAACCTACCCGCTTATCGGCAAGCCTTGGCCTCGGCAAGGAACATTTGACCCCTGCATTCTCAGGAACTTGTACGATTTTTGTCAAGCTGGCAACAAGTTATTAGAACTCCCTTATGTCCAAGCCTTTCTTATTCTGAGAACACGCCCATCTCTCATTAAGTCTTGTGCTCCCGCTGAGATACTTTTAGCTAAGTCTACTGCGCCGCAAACTTTTCCGTCCTGCCCTCCATTGTTTTCCCAGCCACCGCCTGCCTACCACCAAACTCGTTCCCTGCCGGTACCTCCCGCCGGACCGCTCTCCCCTCCCCCTATGCCTGATTCTCCCAGCAGCTCTAATCCCTCTCCTTCGCAGATACCTCCCGCTGTGCGATCGTCTCCCTCTCTGCCTTCCGGGACCCATAACTCTCCCAGCAGCTTTAATCCCTCTGTTAGCGCTTCCTCGCAGTCTCCGACTTCCTCTCCTGAGAATTCTCTATCCCCTACACCATTCTCACCGCCCACCCACCATACTAGGTCTCGGTCGCTATGTTCTTCCAGCAGGCCGCGTGATTGTTCCAGCTTGTGCTGGGAACAGTCGCCATGTTACAACCCTCTGCCACGTGGCATGGCGCCGCCATGTTCAGGAGGGCCACATGGCGACAGGGCGCCGCCATGTTTGGGGCCATGTGACAGGGCGCCACCATGTTCCCAGGACCCTCACTGTCAACGGGAGTCTCCTTGTGGCTCTTCTTGTGAACTGCAACAGCCGCCCTGTTGCAGTGCACATGACGCTTCATTGTGCTGCCGACAGCAGTCCTCTGGCTGCAAGGCACACAGTGAGACGCCATCTGCTCGTGTTTCCCAGGGTGACCGGCAGCACCTCTGTAGCCGCTCTACAGATGATTGCTCACATGCGCCTACCGGAAGGATGGCTGCTCAAAAGCCCTCTGCTCCGGAATCTCCTCAGGCTCTGCTACCTCTTCGGGAGCAAGCTGGCCCCAAAGGACCTGTTAACATCCATGTGCCTTTTTCCCTTTCTGATCTATCTCAGATTACCCTTAAATTAGGTAGCCTCTCTGTTGACCCACAGAATTATATCAGGCAATTTAAATTTATTACTAATTGTTATGATTTACATTTTAAGGACGTTTATAATGACTCTGGGCCTATAGCTGTGCAAGAGCAGGACAAGCATACTAACTATAACAAACTTTTAAAACAGGTCCAGAAAGCTAATCAAAACCCAGCTGTGTTCCTAAATTGGCTTTCTAATCCTCACGCCCTGCAAGCAGTTCCAGCTTTGCGCACTGTGTTGGGCCGCCTCCCAGCCCCTCCCCCATGCGCCGTCCCAGCCCCTCCCTCCCCTGTGTGTCGCCGTCGCCGCCGCTGCCACCTTACACGTTTCCGGGGGCAGTCCGAGCCCGCCCCTGCGTGCTACATCCCAGCGCTTGCCCCACCCACTGGGTGTGCTCTGCCGGAGCGCCGTGAAACAGCAGCTCAGCGGCTCTGCTCAGGCATGCTTTTTTACAATTTGGCTCTGCTCAAAAGATGCTTTTTATTACAATTCTCAAACCATTTAATCAAGGTTATTGGCCACCTGATAATTTTACCTTGTTTATCAATCAAAGCCTTCACCAATCTCCTGTTTAACAACTAAGATTATAAATTCCTTTTTGCTGGGAACCACTAGCTCTATTTCAAGGCAACGGTTTTCTTCAAAGTTTATTTGTCTTGGTCCATACTACTGCAAATAACAACTTTAAAAGTAAATGTGTTCAGAATTTGACAGTATTAGATCAGTTTTGATAGATTTATTCATAAGATTGCTAACCCTTTACTGCAAAATGTTTCCATTAAAATGAGATTATACTCCAAAAGGGGGAGGGCAGACTAAAGCCTTTTTTGTTAATTCCACGGGGCATCCTAGAAAAAGCAATATGCCATCCAGATAAAGCCTGCTTTCTAATCTAAAATGCCAATATTAAATTCCTGCATACTTACTTAATTCTACCATAGTCCAAATCCCAAACAAAAAGGCAAAACTTGACCTTCAAACCTTAGAGAGATCTTAATATGGTTTTTCATATTTTTAACACTTGTGACACTTGGAGTTCTGAGACAGGTAAACCTACACAAGGTGGAGCTGCCTGCCCCCTCCATGGACCACGCTCAAATGCAGCAGAAGATACTGGGCAAGAAAATGCCCCACCCTGTCATTCTTTGAGATCTTACTCCAGGGCTACTGGACTGTCCTAGCCACCAGAGAGTGGGTAAGTCATCCTAGCCCTCACAGGAAATGTTGACACTGCCAAATTCGTCACCGACAGAAAATCGCTGCTGAAGACTGAGGAAGTTCAGGGCAACAACAGCCCCCTTTAAGGTGTCCATCTCAGATTCCAAGTCACACAAAACTCTCAGGTAAGACATTCTCTATATTTGTGGTCATAGAGGCCATATATACAGAGTTCTTCCTGAGTATTCAGGTTGCTATATTAAATCAATCTCTATGACATGGTATTGATGGTCAACCTATGCCATTTACAAACAGGGCCTATTTTGTGCAGGTCCCAGTCCTAAATCTTAAAATGCCTTTTATACAGGCTGACTTAGACACACTGAGGCCTCAACACCTGTTGTTGCTGGTGGACCCTTCCTCAGTGATATAGACCACCCCCTTCCTATCTTATTCACCAATTTCTCAGGTAACCCTAGTCAAGACTCACAGATACATTTTTGTCTTCTCACTTGGTTTATACTTTTTCAGGATACATAAAAGCCTTTCTCATACTTGCTAAAGTTCTGTTACAGCAAATCATTCCAAGGACTACAACCAGGTTACAGTGACCCATGCCTAAATCAAAGTTGCTAGACTGCCATTCTGGTTTCACATCACTCAGGCTAAGAGGTGCCCTTCCAACCCTAAATCTGATCATTCTGAGTGGTCATCTCATCTTCTGTCGCCTACTCGTCTCCGTCTCACAAAGGCCTCGCAGCCACAGTTAACAGGCTAAGTCATGTTTTGTTATCCACTTTGGTTCCTAATTTCTTACATTTTATTAATGATCATTTTTACAGCAGGACTCTTTAGCAGTATTGCCTACAGACTCCAACATCATGCATACCAGAGACAAGCCTCACCAACCTACCGTCTTAACTTTTATGCTTTCAGATGGGGGAGTAATCACCTCTCATAACTCCACTCCTCCTAACCCCATGTTTAATTTTCAGAATTCTGCCTCACCGTGGAAATGTTTCTACCTCAACATGGTCCTGATAGAATGATATGTCTAAATCAAAGGCACCTTTCCTTCTACCTCACCTGGGTCCTTAAATATGACAGTGCCATGTCTCCTCATAACATTTTGTCTCTTTGTTTTTCCAGTCTGACATACGTGCATTCACCAGTGAAGTTGTCCTGGCCAAAACACCTGGCACCAGCGTCTACCTGGGCATCAACCTTCATCCCGTCGACTCCCCTAGGCTCCAGTACAGCGCCCTTTGCCAGCAGGAAGTAGTTAAAGAGAGAAATCTTCGCCCCTTTTCATAATAATAACCATAAGACGGGATATGAAAGGTTTGGCCCAGACAGGACACTGTAGCCAGGAAAGCCACAACCGGAAGCAGGAAGCCCCATCTTGCCCTGCCCCTAGGAAGTTACCTGTGACGCCATCTTCCCGCCCCTGGGAATTTACATATGGCGCCAAACCTAGGACCAATGGGCTACCTGTGTATCCCTAATGCCCGCCTTAGGTTCCACCCCAAACCGAGGCTATTTACAGGCCCCCACGCCGCGTGTCTGCCGGAGAGATCGCCGGACGCCAGCGGTGGGG
Organism: Cavia porcellus; assembly: GCF_034190915.1. Taxonomy (NCBI): domain Eukaryota; kingdom Metazoa; phylum Chordata; class Mammalia; order Rodentia; family Caviidae; genus Cavia; species Cavia porcellus. The sequence goes on along the minus strand of NW_026947496.1, from coordinate 25,339,004 downwards.
TGCCGGTCATCTCTCTCCGTGTTCTCAGAATAAAGGCCACTTTATATTTTATATTTCTCATCTTTTGTTAATATTTTTCATCTTTTGGAAATAACTCTATCAATATGTATGTGAGAAGTAAAATAGACCCCTCATAGTTTTGATGCATGTCTACACATAGTTCCTGAGTCAGAATTATTTAGAGAAAGGAAAACAGAGGGGAAGAAAATACTCCCCAGTTGGTGATGAAGATGAAGAGACTGGGGCTGGGGATTTAGCTCAGTGGCATAAGCACCTGCCTTGCAAGCGTGTGGTCGTGAGTTCGATGCCTGGTACCGGTAAAAATATTAAAAAAAAAAAAAAAGATGAAGAGACTAAGTTGATTAAGAGTCAATGAGAGGTAAAGAGAAAGAAAAGAAAAGATAATGTAGTAGAGAGAGGACAAGACTGGCAGATTTGACCTTCACAAAGTTATCTTCAGCTTTCATTCCATTAACCCATGGGCTAAGTAATTTAGGTGATTTAAGCATGAAGTACTAAAGAAGCCAAAGTCATGAGTTCATCTATATTGAGTCATGCTGTTTCTATTTCGGGACTATAGATTTTATGCTTAACTCAAATTAGCATCTTGAACATGCTTCCTCCTAGTCACAAGGGAGGTTGGAACCAGGGAATGGGAATATACCTGTGGATATCCATCACCATTACTGCAGGAAAACAATCTCTCTAGGTATCTGTTCTTCCTACAGTGGTCTTTCAGAATTAACTTTACCTAGGTATGGAGGTGCAAGATTAAATAAAGATAGCACCCACTCCAGGACACAGCTGGCCTTGCAAGTCCTCTAAGAAATTACACTTTAACTGTCTTGCTGCTTGCTAGGCTGGAGGAAAGGGACAGGCATGAGGTCCTACACATTTGTATATTTGTGAGTTTATTATCATGGGCCCCAAACAATTTTGTTTACCCACAGGGCATTTAAGAAAACAAGTCTTGAAAATTATCCTAAAATTGAGAAGAAACTGTTTTCTAATGTTTAAACAAACATCTTTTCAAAATTAAATATCATTTGCTTTCATACTTTTTGTTCCCAAATTCTCAGTGATTGGTTTATATTACAGCCTAATACCCCTGCAGTATTAAGTAAACTAAGCAGTTCGGGTACAGTAACAACAATAATCACCGGCTTCCCTCTTTATTAGTGGCTTTATAGAGAAACTACATTTTTTAAAACGAAAATAGTTTGCTTCAGGCTCCACTCTTGCATACCAAGCTTCAGTTTGTGGTGAAACTTAACAGCCTCGTTATAAACCCTCGAATGTTGGGAATTACGATGATGGAAATGCTGACACATAAGCCACAGCTGGCGCTGCAAAAGTGCTTTTAAATACATTGACCCTCCCCGATGAAGTCAGTCTCCAGAGCCTAGAACTTTTGTGATTTTAAACCATAAAAGTTAAACTCACCAACAAGGAAAACCATAGTGAGTGTTGAAATAGTAGAGCTTAAAATGAAGGTACTTAATGTTGACAAAGAAACATTTTTAAATGCACTTGCTCAGTAAGTTACTATTTTATCAGAGGAAAGAAAGAAATAGGAGTTCATGTAAGAAATATTTCTTAATATCACTTCTCATACTGGAAGACAGACAGAAGAGACAAAACAGAAAGAAGCTGTGATTCCAATATGTAGAGGTTAATGGCTAAACACAGACAGTTGATTTGTGTTTAACTTTACATATTATTTGTAAGTTAAAACATGAGTGAGTGAAAAGGAAGGAAATGAATGAGAAATGACTATTAAACAACATTACAGTCTCCTTATTGAAGATCAGCTAACACAAATGATAATCATTTCACAAGCTGGTGCATGTCTGTTCTTTAGGAAAAACAAAAGGGAAAGGCCAGTAAAAACTGAGGTTCTGATGGTCAGTTTATCTCAAAGATACACTTTCTATAAACTGCCCTGATTTGGTAGACTGGTAGCTGTTTCCAGAATAACCTTCTTTACCATACCATCAACCATCTCACTAGTCTCCTTCGGACACATCTCTGGTTCCAAAGAAAGAATGAGCAGCAAAACAATAATTTTGCTATATTTCAGGTCTACAAATTATCTTCCCACAGTAAACCTCAATAAAGCTTACTCTGCAAAGACATTCCTTTTGTCTGTTTTTTAAGTCATTCTGTCTTCCAATCTACAGAGAGGAAAAATATCTATATCAATATTTATATCTATATCCTATATATGTTAGATGTACTTTCATATATATTTAAGTAGTCACGCACCCACATAGCTTAAGGAGAGGTCTGTGTACTCCCTGGAAATCTCTACTATGTGAATGCCTTCAACTACCACCTATATATTATATAAACTGATTCCCTACTTATTTGCCCTTGTAGACTGTTCTTCTAAACTAAATCATGTATGTACAGATAGTCCTTGACTTATGATGACTGACATGAGTTTTTGACTTTGTGATACTGCAAAAGCAATACAAATTCAATGGAAAAATATTTCCACCTCTGAGTTCTTCTTTTCCCAGACTAGCAGCATTCAGCAGAAGCCTGTTTTTGAATGCTGGGGACAGGCAGCAAGTCATGGCTCACAGTCAGACCCACAACCATGAAAGGAAATAATCCATACTTAAGGCTGTGTTTCTAGACATGGTACTCACCAGCTGAGGTATATTAAATGAAGTATTTTCAATTGACAATGTCTTAACTGGAGTATTACCCCACTGTACGCTGAGAAACATCTGTATGTAGCCAAGTCTCCACTTACAGGCATGAAAGGAAGCTAAATGTCAGCATGTCCAAACCACAACCCACAGCCTAGCCACTCAACCTCCTGAATCCCTTAACTTGATCAATGGTACCACCAATCTGCCCAGCCAAAAAACACCTTTCATCATCTTTAATCCCTTCCTATTCCCCAAATACAATCACCACATTGCATCATTTTAATTTTTAATGAGTCCTTTCCTCCATGTCTTTCACACCTAGAAGATTTCAATAGTTCACGGCCTTGAGTTTCAAAAATCCTTCAACGTGCCTTTTAAATTCTCACTAGATTATTATTTTTAAACTCAATAAACCTAATGCAAGTTCTCCCATTGCTCTAAACTCTTTAATGATTACCTCTGTCCAGAGCAAGGAGTTCTCAAATGTTAGTGGGATGGTAATCATACACGTTAAAGGTAAGAGGGGAAGTTATATTAGATTCCTGAGTGTCTCCTGTGAATTCAAAACTTGTGCAGTGGGACACCAGAACATAAAATGCTCTCCAGATGATCCTCATGTAGATGATGTAAGGAACACACACTGTAAGATACCTTTCTTGTTTAATGGTCTTCAAGGTGCTTTGAGATATACACAGATTCTCCAGTCTATCAACTCCAAGCTCCTTTTTCTAACTCAATTTTCTGTCCCAAAATAAAAACTCCTAAGTACTCCATAACTTGCCTGCAAATAATTTCTGAGAATATACCAGCAGTAGCTTAAGTATAACAGCAAAGAAGAAAACATAACTTATAATGAAATAATTTGCTGGCAAATTTTTTATATTTGCGCAAAGCTATAGAAGACATGACGACAAGGCCATACGCTAGAACCCACACACAGAATACAAGGACTGCAAAGCCAGATCTCCAGTGTGTTTACTTATGATTCCAATCCCACCAGTGGTATGGGTGCTGGTGACATGATTTTTCTCAACTGTAAGCAATGCCTGGAAAAAAATCCACTTACAGTAATCTTTAATCTTCTCCCAATTGGAAAAGTAGCTTGCTTCCTTGGAATCCAATGAATATTAAAGCCAAAGACAAATATTTTGTGCTTAGAGGTTCCAGCTCAAATATCTGTACACAGACTTCCATAAGGTTCTGTTGAGACACTAGGAAGTCATATGAGCATGGCACTCGTCTGTGTTCAGGGTGCATCCTGTATGCTGCAGGGTACCCAGCTTCCCAAACTCTGCTCCCTAACTGCTAGCGGGGTCCTCCGATCTCCAAGACCAGCAAAATGCACGGTGTACAACTGCACTTCCCAAATGGTCCAGCGCCCACTCTAATAACCTCACATGAACAACTCCAATTGGTGACAGTGACCTCTCGTGTCTCTAAATGCAGTAGGCATTTGACTTGCCCCCATCATTTGGCTGTAGCTGGCCTCTCTTTAACCCTCCCTTCTCTTGGCTCTCACAACAACAGGCACTCTTGCTTATGGCCATGTCTCTCATCCATTACGCCCTGCGTCCTTTGCAAATTCAGGAACAGGTGTAGTTCAGACAGCCAGCTCATATACCTTTTTCCTTTCTTAGATCTCACTCCTAATTTCAATCACTATTTCTACACTAGTATCTCTTCAAACTTGTAGCTCTCACTGACACCTCTGCTTGGGACTCCAAAACTGTAAATTCAACCACCCACCTAATATCTCCCTTATCTAAATCAAAGAGGCTAGCTAAATCCCTTTCCTCATTATCCACCCATCCCTACTCTTGCTCCTCCTAAAGTTTAGGCCTCCCTCCTTGATCAGGAAATGGCCACTATCTATCTAGTTGCTCATGTCACAGACCTTGGAGTCACTTGAGGCTTCCTCCCACATCTCACCCATGAAGAAAATCTACTGAATATCTGCCTTGCTCACCAGTTCCACTCTGTGCCTAGCTCAGCCCCAATGGACATGTTAAAAGAATGAATGAAACACTTTTACAGAAATGGCCAACTGCTGGTACTGCCATCCATATAACATTCCCCTGTACCATTTTACACACTATTTCTTCCACACGCACACTACATTTTGCTCTAAAACCTTGCACAGACAGATTTACCCTGCAATTCTATGCCAAAATGCCACTTCCTGGAGATAATTTCCCTTGGCCTCCAAAGACACACACTGGACTCCTTCCTCTTTGCTATCAGGTACCTGTGCATTGGACACACAGCAGTAACAGCCTACCTTGCAGTGACAAGGCATGATGATTTTCTTCCCTCCTTTCAATGACAGCCTATGACAAACAGCAGGTAACTCAGTGAGTACCTTTGAATGAGTCCTTTAAGTTAACTGTATTTGTATACATCTTGTCTCACCTCTTTGGGGTGGGGGTACCACAGGGCAAAAGACAGTTAAAAGAAGGAGGAACGGCCAACCCTGTGTGTTCTCAGGATTACCCAGTCCCACATACCACTGTCTTTTCCCATCCTTAAACGATAATTTTATTCTTTCCAGTCCTCAAGTACAGTGGCAGGTGTCGGGGGAGGAAGTGCACACAGACCAGCCACTTCCTGTGAGGCGGTCAGCAACGACTTTCAGGTAGGGGTCAGCCCTGAAAAAGAAAGTTTTCCTGACTGTGGGAAAAGTCGTTAGCAAAAGGCTGCATGCACAAAGCTATTCAACTGCAGGGCTGGATGAGAATCAAAACAAGCCAAAGCTTAATTAGCGTTGAAGACTTCGCGGCTGGGATCCATGGGAGAGAGAAGTTGAGCTGAAAGGCATCACTGAAGCAGTGACTCCATCTCGGACAGGACAGGCCTCTGAGGCCACCTGAGGCAAAGCTGGGGACTGTTTAAATCTTTCACATAATCCAGCAATCTCAGCTTGTGCGTATTTTTTTAATTTAAAAAAAAAAAAAAAACCTGAACCCCAGGCACCATTGAAATCCCACTCTTCCAGCTCCTTGCTCCTCAGTTCCCCTCCCCTCCCATAAATTAAATTAATGAGGAGTTTTCTAAAAGAGTACATTCTCTTAAAGGCTCTGTTATTCTGAAGTTAATGGCTCTGACATGCAGCCAGGCCAAACAGTCACAGGCAGCAATAACTCTTGCTACAGCTCCAAAACTTGCCCTCAAATGTCACTGCATCCTACCCTGGTCTTTCTTCCCCTTTGATTACTGCTGGTTGCCTTCCTTCCTCCCCTAACATTTTATAGCAAACTGAAATGCATCAAAGAAACCAGTTAAGGATGTGAAGATTGAGAAACACGTTTCTATCTCAATGTTATGATCTTGTCTTTTCCTCCCCACAACATGTCTCTAAAAGAAAAAGACAAGTGTAAATTTGATGCTGCACAGAACAAAACAACAAAATACATCCAAAGACACAGGGGGAGGAGCATTTGTGAATGCCAGCTTGCTCACTGAATACTGCCACACACTTGTCACATGGTTTGGACTAATAATTCTTACATGAGCAACGAATGGAAACGAAAGCAATGACATAATCAAGTAAAGTCAACCACAGAAATCCACCAATTGCTTCAATCACCTTCTTAAACCAACACACAGTGAGACAATGATCAAAACAATATAAAAATGCAAAGAAAATTTGATTTCAACATAAATACAAAGTGCAAGTTCAGAACATAGTGAAACTTACTCAAAGTCTTTTTTTTTTTTTTTTTTTTTTTTCCTTTTTCCTTTTTATCGGGACTGGGGATCGAAACCAAGACTGCCTGCTTACAAGGCAGGCGCTTACGCCGCTGAGCTAAATCCCCAGCCCCCTTACTCAAAGTCTTAAGTCTCAAATGCAAAACAAAACCAAAAAAAGACACCTGTTACAAATTGGCCCATCTACCTTGAAAATGAAATATGAAATATTTTCTGAATAAAACTGATCCAAATTCCTACAATTTGCTCTAGGCTGGTATACAAAATTTTAATATGGAAGCTCAAGAAAGTGAAAGGAGAGGAAAAGAGAAATAACATAAAGAAAAATACTATATTTGCTTCTATGAATCAAGTATGGCTTATCTAAACCAGCAATAATTTCATTTTGTCCGTGTACTCCATAAGCAATGAGTTGTCATTTAACATCTCAAAGTTACAAAATCATAGAAATGGTAATAAGTGAACACAGGCAGACTAACCCCAGAGGTATGCTCCTGAAGGCAGGGGCTTTCCTCAGCAAGTTTTGATTTGGGAGGTAATAGGCTGGCCTCTGAGAAATAGCATGCATGCTGTTCTGCTTAGTCAAGGCTGCCTTTTCTCTATGTGCATACTTAAACAATTCTATTTATAAAGAACATTAAAGTTTGAAGGGCATTTTCATGTACATTTATCTCATCTGATCCCTCAGTCACCCTTACGAGGAGAAATACAGAAAAGGCAAGAAAAGTGTGACTTGGTTATACTAAATGCTTTGCCCAAAGTGACCATTTGAGTCCATTTTCTGTTGCTGTACCAAGCTACCACAGAGCAGATAATGTATACCAAGAAGAGCTAAATAATTAGCTCATAGGTTTGGAACAATACCCAAAACCAACTCATCGAGAGAGACTTGCATTCATTCCTTCTGAAGGCAGAGCCCTTAATGGCCCAATTGCACTAGGCATCAGCCTTCAAATTTCCATCACCTCTCCACACTGTCACTCTGTAGGCCACACCTCAACACAGCAACCTCTGAGGGACAAACTCAGATGATATCCACACCCTGCCAGTGACAAGAATAGCAAGTAACCAAACAGCCACAAGATGTATGTCCTGTATGTCTTGATTCCTTATCAGTAATAGGTTACATCTTTTTTTTTTTTTTTTTTTTTTTTTTTTTTAGTAAGAGGAATCGAATGAATTTCAGGTAAAATGAAAGTTTGGTCAATTTCTCACCAAATCACAAATCTCATGTATAAAATTATCTACAGTAAATAGGTAATGAACTTGCTTCAAGACTGACGTAAATTTATTTTCACTTAATTGTCTTTCCCCATACTGTTTCCCATTTCCTAACATCACAGATAGCTGTCTAGACTATGGTAGTTTATTCTGACCTTGACTTTGTGATGCTACTGACTATTATCAAAAACATACTTAGCAGAGTACAGAGTGTTCCTTACTAACCCTCCCTTCCAAGAGGTGAAAATGCCCCAGCACCCAGTAAAAAGAATGGCCTTGGTAATATTTAATATGAACACAAACATTTCCCTTCTAGTGTAATTCACATGCACACATCATTAAGGATCAAAGCACAAACGAACCAGCCAAAGAACAGAAAAGGAATTCTAAAACATCAAAGTTAATTACATTTGGTTGTCCCAGTACATTGGTTGTTCAATTAAGATGCTGCTCTGGCTGATCTCAGTCAAGCTGTGGCTCTTGAAAAGTCTGAAACTTAGGATTAAGACTTGAAGTCACAAAAGCTAAAGCTGGAGCTTTTTGTTGTTGTTGTTGTTGTTGTTGTTGTTGTTGTTGTTGTTGTTTTGCCAAAAGAGCACTGCCTTTCCTAGCACTGCACCTCCAAATAAGCTGCAACCCTCTGCTGCTTCTCCTCCCAGTGGGAGAACAGGAACTGGATCTTCAACACCAACCACCGGCAGGTGCTCAAGCAAGTGTCCTGTAAAACCTCTATACCTGGATCCTCACTTAGCCTAAAAACAGAAAAGCAAAAGTCCACCCAAAAAAAAGGGATGAAGATACCATGGATCTGACCTGTTAAATGTTTGAAGTTATCTGTGGTTTTATTATTTCTTAGTTTATAAGGAAAACAGTTGATTCTGGTTATTGTCACACTGTCTCAGGCCCAGGGAGCAGTCCAGTTACTTACTGATCGTACATTCCCTACCTCCAATGGCAATTACCTTCATAAACCACCTCAAGGGTACCAAGCACAAACAGGGAAACTCCCACCCCACAACACACACAGATACCTACAACTACGCTACTGGTAAAAGGGAAACTCAATGGTTTTATTCAAGTAAAAAATCAATGGAAGGAAACAACGTTAGAAGGCGATGGGGCAGTGACAGTGCTTTATCACCTCTGCAATAAGTACATTTAATTTTGTCGTGGGGTGCAAGAGGGACTGGGAATCTTCATCTACCAAGAGCTTACTGTACCCCCCCAGGAACTAGATGAAGGCTTTTGAAATATGTCTGATTTAATTCTTCCCAAAAGCCTGTAAAATAGGTGAGAATTCCAGGATTGATCTGGAGTTGAAAGAGATTTGTATTCTAAAAGCAGTCACAAGAATTTAAGATTGAATCTCAAGAAAATCTGTGAATCTCTTCTAAACTTGTGACTTCCCTGAATCCACACATCTTGGCTGAGTTCTGGGATAAGGAATGAGGTAGTCACCAGTTTTCCTGTGCCTACTGTCCAAGTCCAGCTTGTATTCACCTCTCAAATCCTTAAACAGCAGAGTTAGTGCCACAATTTTAGGTTCAATGGATCCATCTATACTGTCATATGGGGGCAGGAGGGAGGTTAACATTTTAAGTTACTAGGTCTTTGCAAGTCTTTTTTTTTTTTTTTTTTTTTTGAGACAGGGTCTTGCTGTGCAGTTCAGGCTAGTCTCAAGCTTACTTTATAGCCCAGGCTGATCTTGAACTTGCAATGATCCTCCTGCTTCAGTCTCCAGAGTGCTGGGATTATAGGTGTGCACCACATGCCTGCCTTGTTTTTTTAAAAAATCTGATCTGCTATGATAGGTTATTCAAGTACTTAACCAAATTTTTGTGACCTAGCCATCTGTCTGCATCACAATAAGCCAATTCTGCATATGGTGTCTTGACTTAGTCTCCTATAACCTGGCAAGGGTTAAGGCCAGGAACACAGAGAAAGCTCGGGGACTTTGTCACTCTCTCCATCACTTCATGCAGGGAGCCTGGCTTGCAAAGTTCCCACACAAACTTTCCCTGTGAATGATGCAATGGAAGCTGCGTGCACCAACCTTCCTTTTTGAGTTACACAAACCAATGAAAGTGCTTTTTTCCCTTTAATCATGAGTCCCCAAAGTAAGACACCAAAACTCAGTTTTTCCAAGAAGAGCTGATACCTCTGGAATTTCTTACTGATGAATTCTACAACATGACCTATGATTGGGGATGCAGGTCAGAAGTAGGGTCCTCAATGACAGGCACAAGGCCCTGGGTTCCATCCCAACCCCTGGCGGTGGGCAGGGCCTCAGCCCTACTTTAGAAAAGCTCAGGCAGACTGCACTCTTGAATCAGAAAGGCTGCATTTCACACATGAGCAAACTGAGACCCTTAGAATCTTTATTCAACAAACATCAAGCATTCCATTTTAAGGACCTATTACAGCATTTCCACCCTCCACCCCTTTTTGGAATAGAAGTCATCATTTAACCAGTCACATTTAAAAGCCCTTGATGTCAACCAAGACAGAAATTTCAGCCCCTCTGCACCCTGAATATTAAATGTATGTGGCCTGGCCACCCAGATAACACTTCCTCGGTAGAAGACACTGGTAATACATCCTTGCTGGGCTCCCAGGAATTCTTGTTGGTGTCTACATAGTTTATATGCAGCAATATGTTAAAAAATAAGTGGGTATAAGGTATGTCACTAAAGAGAAGAAACCTTGAAGAAATGAGCAGATGAGTTCTCTGTTCTTCCTATAAACTTTATCAAGAAGCTGGAATTCAGAAGCAAAATGCCATCACTTTTATATGTCAACTTTATTCCTTCCATTCCTGCCATGACATGGTCTGGAAAAAGATTAAAATGCCAACTACTATGTTAGGAGAAGGAATGGTACTGAACTAGGAACATATCAGTGGCTCCCATACTTGAACCTGTCTAAGAGTCACCTGTACGGTACCTGCTAAAGATTTCAAAACTCTTCCCCAGTGGTTTCTGACTCAGCAGATCCACAGCAGAAGCCAGGAATTAGCAGTCTGATCAAATGCCACAAGTGATCGGATGCTGGGATTCCCAGGACCACGCCCTGAGAAAGTCCAGCAGAGAGAAGAGAGCAGAGAAAGAGCCAAGCAAGAGATGAAGTTGAGTCAGGCCTTTGGAATTCTCAAGTGGTGTAGCTGCTCCAAGTATAAAGTCTGTTCAGTTAAAAATTCACCAAACACACCATAGACAGAGTCTGACTTGAAAGCCCTGATAACACTAATGGTGGTGAATGGAATTACTTTAAATAGGGCACCTGTCTGTGCCCAGCGGCTTCCTTTCAAGATGTTTGCAGGCCCAGCCTCTCTGTTCTCTGCACTTTAGAGAAGAGGCTCTCATCTTTGCTTATTTTCTTTTGAAAGCACCTTCACCCATTACCATCAAAACCTGTCTCGTTCTTCTTTATTTGTGTTCTTCCATAAATTATATTTTCTGTACTAAGTATAGTTATATTCATTTATATGCTAGCTACCACATTTTTTTTCAAGTGGTTCTTACACAAATGAGAGGTAGAGAAATATGGTAAAGAGGCACTGAGGAAAAGATGCAATCAAACTCCCCACAGATGTGCGTGGACACACACACACTCACATTTGTACTGACAGGGGGACTTTAGGAAGTTTAAAGAAAACAAGACAAGGAAAATTCTGAAGAGCGGTCTAACATACCATCAGTAGAAGTCAAAGTAACTGGAGCACAAAAAAGTCTAAGTGATGTAAAGGTATTATTTTTAAAAGGCTTGATACTGTCCTATTAAACATTCATTAAACATAGACGTTTTGTGAAGTGCTGTCAAAAGCAGGAATGAAAATAGAACCCAGGACTGCAAATTTCCAGCTCTTGTCAATAAATCAGGCACTTTCCCTCCACAATCCAAAATAGCTGGAAATGTTCTGGTTATTTTCTAACATATGGCTTAAATATTTATATTTTAAGTGCTTTCAGTGTGTAGTCCACATTATAAACATTCATTAACATTTAGGCAACTTCATAAATAACTCCAACTGCAGAGTCAGACCAAGTACACATTAAAACAAAATAAACATTCCCAAACGTAGGCTATAAATTTTTTCCCATATTTACTTGATAACCTGACACCAACACTCTTTACCTTTCTTCCTCCCAAAATTACGTTTTTCAAGTTTTCCTTTCGTGTGACAAAACCCAACTTTACCGAGGCCAGAGGGAGATAAGGATCATTCTAAAGACAGCAAACTTAGAACCTGAACTAAGCTTCAAGATTAGGAGAATCTATCTCATCAGCTGATTTGTTTCATGGGATTACATTAATTAATCAATCTAACAAATACTTGTGTATCTGCCAGGCACAATTCTTGTCTGAATAGATAAAGTCAAGTCCTTGCCAAACAACGCTTACATTCTAGTAGAGAAGCCAACAATAAACCAATCAGCAAACAAATGCTTATAGAAAATCAGACAGTCTTAAGTCTATGAAGAAAAACAAGCCAGAGTGAAGGGGATAGGGTGGAAAAGTGGGGGGGGGGAGGGGCAATGCTGTAATGCTGTTTTAAATAGGAAAGCATCTTGAAGTCATTCAGTCAAATATAGGCTGAGCAGAGAGAGAACAGCACTAACTCCACTCCCCAGAGCTACCAAGGCACACTGGTCAGCATACAAAGCTGTAAGCTGATTAGAGATAAGTAAATTAATAAAACACCTAGGAATTGAGGGAAGGAGAAGAAGACTGTCATGAGGCTAAACTACTCCAGAAGCAGTCAGGCAGAGCAAACAAAAGAGACCTTCCCTCCATCCAGCTCAAGACACAGGAGATGGCCCAGGTCATGCGAAGTCCATCTCACAAGTAGAAATCAAGAGAAACGAGAGGGTCCAAGGGAAGCCACCCTCTTTTCACAATAACCACTGACTATAATGCTAGGTAACGCCAGCAGACAGAAGATAAACAGACATCATGAGATTGTACAAAAGTTTTATCATTATAATAGTGGTCAGATACCATTTCTTATTTTTAATACAGGAAGGATGAACTTCAAAACATCAAATTTTTAATGTAAATTCTCTTTTAAAGCATGCACATTTTTAAAAAATACCAGTATTCTATATGGAACGAAAGGAAGCAACCACTTTAGAATTTTCCAAAGAGACTGAAATAAGCCCTTGTTATTTTAAAAGAAATAAACATTTGAAAAGTCCACAGTTACAGAAAAGCCATAATCTATTTCAGTTAAAAGATATAATAAAGTCATCACTTTCTAGTAGCTGGGATTAGAGTTTGGTTAGGACTTCAATCATTCAAGCTTTTAATCTGAAACTGGACCTTAAAAGCTGTAATGAATTAAACAACAAACCACCCACAGAACCAATTGCAAAAATACACTGTAACTAAAATGCGTAATGACTCAATCCACTTCCTTCCTCTTTTTTTCATCATCCATTTGACCCCCTTCCTGTCACCTAATCTAATCACTGGCTGTGTTTCCATTAAATTAAGATTCTCCCTGTTGTGATATCTGAAGTCACTGCATTGGTTCTCTCAGATTTAAGGGACAATTTTATAAATGTCACTATACAAAATTGAATTGCTTAAAATGTAAAGCAGACATGGATTCAATTCATGGCTGTGTGTTCCAAGGCGGGTATGGATAGGCATGCAGTCTAGAATGAAAGTTTTAAGAAATCTGTTTCCAACACTGCTAGTAACTGGAAATATTCTTAAAGACAATGTTTCAAGCTAGATGAACTTCTCTTACTTCTTCAACTACCACCCCTTCACCTTTGCATCTACAACTGACAACAAAATTTACATAGCACATTGCCATTTTCAAAGCATTTGCACATAATTAATCTCTGGTGTTTACATAAAGTCTTCAGACTTCACAATTATCCCAAATCACAAAAACAAATCACCCAAAGTAGGAGTTTAGGTCAAAGAATTGCATGCACAGATACTGGCTTTTGGTTTCATGCACTGCTAAACTGGCTGCTAAGAACAACATTGTTAGAATAAGACCATCTCACTTGTGAGCAGATCCTCACCAATGTTCTCTGAGAACTCCTCAGTATACTGACAGGGATACCAATGAGCATGTGACTAATGTAACATTATAAGGTTATCATTTAAAAGCAGATATCCTAATAATTTCATGGTGTAGGTGATAAATTAACCATTGCATTTGGATCTGGATTACAAATAAAGAGAGGGATCTAACTTTGATCCAAGGTCACACACAGTTAATAGCACACCTTGTACAAACTTAGGGCTGTCTGGTTTCTATACTGTACCATGAAGCTAATCTAGCTGATGATTAAAGATAAGCGTGGGAGCAATGAGCCCAGGGAAGGCTTAGACTGGCAAGTCAGTTCACACCCCATTCTTAAGACACAAATTTAAATGGGTACAATTGGAAGACTCCTATGGCAACTCAGTTTTAACTCTCTTACAAACTTTACTTTGTGGTCACAGCCCAGCCTAAATGAAATGTAATTACTGCTGGCTGATTAATTCTGTCAGTAGTTTCTTACCTACCAAAACTTAAATCAGATCCAAGAAAATACTGAAGTTTAGGGTTCCTGTCCCCTTTAGGAAACTTACAGTGATCATTTGACCTGAGTCTATGAAAATGACTGTTTTTCATAGAGGTTTCATTTTTGTTTGGTTTCTTGTAGGAAGGGGGAAGATAATTACTATAAACATAACACAGTGCAGTTCATTGGTCCTGGATCCTGGCCGTAACCTGTTGTGCAAGGTGGTATGGGAAGTAGTGCCTCCTTTCACAAACAATTCAGTGGAGGCTTGGAGAGGTTATATAATCTGCCTGACATCACTAAGTTAGTAAGGGCAGAACAAGGGTGCAAAGGCAGGTCCCTTTGTCCTTAAGACGTGGCCTTCTTTTTTCTTTTTTTTTTTTATACTTGATCAGGAATGCAGTCTAAATAAATTTTTGATGACTCCTATATGTAACTCTGAAATCAATTCATTATCAAGGACACTACAAAGGGTTTTCAGCTGTCTATAAACTGCTTTCTTCTTCTTCTTCTTCTTCTTCTTCTTCTTCTTCTATCAAGATAACTCCAATACATTGTCTTACCTAGAGCAATGCAATCAAAACTACAAAACTGCACAGGGGCCAGGGATTTAACTCAGCAATGAAAGTGCCTGCCTGCCAAGCGCAAGGTCGTGCCTTTGATCACTGGTACCAAAAAAACAAAAACAAAAAAACTCTGCACAGAAAGATGATCTCTAATTCCCAAGTTGTACAGAAAAACTGAATCATTTGGTCAACAAGAGCTGTTTAATACATAATCAATATACTTCAAAATTAAACTAGTCAAAGGATTGGGCCTGTCACCATATTGTGCTTGTCATAGAAAAAAGAATGTAAGAGCCAGGGTGGAATACAGGAAGAAGTGAAACCTAGGAATGTGGGATCAAGCTGAGCTAAATCTATTGACACAAAAACTGTGGGAACAGTGATAAACTGACAATTCTTCTTTTCACTCATTTGTTGCAAAATAACTACCTACCATCAGGTGAATCAATTTATTTATCTGGTACTATCTCTCAGGACAAGTCTTTTAAACATTGACTTTTTAAAAAAATTTTTCAATTAGAAAACAGGCGGAAACGAGCAAATATTTCACCAAAGAGGACTTTGTATGGCAACAAAACACATAAAAAGATTTTCAGTATCATTGCATTTCAGGGAAATGCAAATTGAATCTATTACAAAGTTATCATTGCACACCTATCACCATGCTTTAAGAAAACATAGTGACAAGACCAATTGCTGGAGAGGAGCTGGAGAGGATGCACAGAAGCTGGGTCACTCTTGTATTGCTGGTAGGAGTATAAAACGGTACAGCTACTCTAGAAAATGGTTTGGCAGTTTCTTATAAAACTAAACATGCAATTACCATTTGATCCAGCAAGTTCACTCTTGGGCATTTATCCCAGAGAAATGAAAACTTATGTTCATACAAAAACCTGTACACAAATGTTCATAGCAGCTTCATTCAAAATAGCCAAAATTTGGAAACAGCCCAGAGATCTTTCGACAGGTGAACGGTTAAACAAATATGGTACATACAAACAACGGAACGCTGCTCCACAATAAAAAGAAATTAACGATTGATGCAAGCAACAGCTTGGATGACTCTCCTGGGAGTTAGGGAGATTTTAAAAAGCTAATCCCAGAATCTTATGAACTATGTAATTTCATGGATGCATACAAAGATGTTTAGAGATGGATAGCCAATTCGTGGTTTCCAGGGAGCACGGGAGAGGGGGAAAGTGTGGGGTCAGAGGTGACCATACCCATAAAAGGGAGAGGCAAAAAATCCTTGTGTGGGTGGAACAGGTCAGCATTCTTTCAGGTTTGAAAAATAGAAAACTAGAAGTGTAATAAAATTACATAGACCAAAATAAACACAAGTATAGGTAAAACTAAGGAGTTCTGAAAGATCATTAAATTGCATCAATCTCAATATCCTGGCTGAAATATTGTACTATAGTTTTGCAAAATGTCACCATTGAGGAAAACTTGGTAAAAGCTGTATTATTTTTTACATCTGTGAAATCCATCATGATCAAAAGGAAAATCTCAATTACAAACAGATCAATAGCAAATATTTGCTAACTCAGCTATTTTTAAGAAAACTAATGTATTAATTTTGCCAGTCCTCTTCTTGATATAAGGCCATTCTGTTTTTTCCCACAACTGGTTATCACACAACTTAGATCATGTGTATTGTGAAACCTATTAAACTATTCGTTAAAGTTAAGCTTATGAATAAAATAAGCCTTAACAAGCACGTTTTTAGGAAACATCATTTGCATGAAGCCCTGGAACATGCATCTAACCTAGGATGAGAGAAAACAAAGCAGGGCAGGAATTGCTGGTGGACATAGCAAGGGAAGGATTGATTTAACTAACTTGCAGTGATAGTGACATTCTTCATTTTAACAGGATGTTGACACATTTGGCAAAATTCATGGAATGCACCAGTAAGATCTGTGTGTACCCCACTGAAAAGAAATTTCACATTTAAAACCCTTAAACAAAAATTGAAATGAAGTTTAAATTACTGACTTTATCTATTACATTCCTCCAAATTAAATCCTCCATACAATAACACGGTAGCTTTAGCTGTAGCCAGAATCACCAAACTAAATGGTTTTTTTAAAAAAAAGTTTACAATTATCTTTTTTCTACTTTCTTCTCAAGGAAAGGAAATTACAATCAACAGTGTAACCGTGAGCAAATTCATATAAAAAGTATCATTAAATCAGACTAAATTAAATAAAAACAGATGTAATTAGGGCCCTCTGAAAGTAATTTTGGCTAATATTTTGTTTACATGCAATATAGATGTAGCAACTGCTGGCCTCAGGCACTGTTAGCTGTTGTTATATTAATTATTACATGTGCTTTTTATATTCCAGCTCAAAATACCCTTTATAGGTCTGAGTAGCTAATGTTGTTCTGCCAAGGTTACTTCAAATGAGTCTCAGATCCCACAGAAGGAAAAAAAAACAAATCCTCTGAAACGCACACATTGATATAGATGTACCATTATTGACCTTTCTTTGCTTAATCGTGACTTTATCATAGTTAGGATACTTATTTATTTTGCTAAAATTAAAAGAGTGATGCTGGACTGTTCTTAATTACAATTACACTCAATAAGACCCAACCCTTTCCATTTAATAGGTTTACACTGCAGAGACATGTTTGCTTAACTGGCCAGACAAGTCAAGACGCTAATGAAAATTATTCCTTGACCATATGAAAGATGCAAAGGCAAGATACCAATGATGTTAGACATTTCTAGGCCCTGCTATTAATTTTTGACTTAAAGTTTGCTCATAGTCCCCAGTTTTCTCCCATCCCAGTTAGCTTAAAATATCTCTCTGATTGGTGGCTCAGAATTCTGTATGTGGTCACGTCCTTTCCCCTTTAAGGAATTTTTTTTTTTCAATTTTTCCATTAGTAGTTCATTTTTTCACTCAATTAGCTTCTAGACGTTACTACCAGTTTGAATTTTCATCCTTATTTCATTCCTTCTCCTGGAATTACTCACCTTTTTATCTGACATTCTTCCAAATTGAACATTCTATCCAATAAGATACAGAGGCTTTAGTCAAATTAATGTTTAAAAAATGGCAGCCTACTAGATTTAGTAGACACTGAACGCTAGCATTCCCTGTTGTTTAACAATAGGTGAGAAAAATAATTTTATTCATGAAATCTTCAAACTGTTCTCCTATCATCATTGATTTAAAAAAAAAAATAATCATCTGTATGAGGCTCATAGTAATCCAAGCAGTCTCCTTTAAATAAAAGGTTTATATAGGATAAAAATTGGGATATTCAGGTAATGCCATGTGATGATCACCAACAAGGATGAAAAACAAAAGAATTTCTCTCTCTCCTTCCCAAACATCTCCAGGTATCCTTGTCTGTAGCTGCACTTCCAAAAGGCACTGCCTCTTGGCAGCAGGTAGAAGAATGCCTTACACCACCCACAGGCTCATTTTTAAAGCCTAGCGTTTCTTGCACATTGAAAATCTATTCTGAAATCCCTTTCTCCCTTGGCTACCGAGCTTTATTCAGCTAGGGGGGCCAACAAATGCTGATATTTCAAGAAACCTAATCTCTTAATGATTGGTGTCAGGGAAAAGAGGACAGTCAAAGAGTTATCTTGAAATAAGCTTCATCTCAGGTACACAGAGGCCCAAAAATGCAAGCAGTGAATCAGGATTGCCACCAACCTGGCATCCACATCTTGTAATCTGTCTGCCTGGGGTGGGGGGTTCCATCCAAGCGGAGGAACTGTCCCCCCTACTCCACACTCAGTTTCATGCTCCCTAATTCCTCCATCACAGAAGAGGGCCACGGCCTCCAAGGACACGCTCAGGCTTTGGGTGGTCTTGGATCCGTGGCTGATGGAGGTCTCCATAAAGGGGAAGCCAATCACTGACAACCTATGGGAAGGTCTTGAGCTAGATTTTGACATAGCAAATGTGCATTATCAGATGGGGAAAGGCACCAGCCCAGGCACAGGGAAGAATGTGTGCAAAATGACAAAGAAAACACAAAATAACCTGTATGCAGAACACAGGAGACAGATTCACTGGTTTTAGCAGAAATTTGCCAAGCACTATGGTGGTGGCAGAGAGTAAAATAAAATAGAAGGGGAGACAAGGCTTAGGGAAAGTGTTCATTGTTCATTAATTCATTTGACATCTATTTATTCAATACACACACTCTACAAGGTACATTCTAAGACCCTGGGGTAAAAAAAAAAAAAATGAGGAAAAAAAAAATAATTTTATACTCCAAGAGAAATCGCCTTTATATAAAGTTGATCCAAACAAGATCCTAAACATAAATTGTATCATTTTAGTTCCTTCCCCAAAATCACCATAGAAGTTTTCAGGTAACTTTGAAACTCTGATCCACAAGAAGTGGATAGAATTTAAGTGGATTAAGGACAGCCTCGTTCTCTTTGCATTTTAAGCTGTTTTGTCACTGCTAGATTAAAACATTACATGAGGATGTCAAGAGGAAAGATCAAGACCCACTTGCCAGACACAAAATAAGTTTTTCTGTATGCTTAGAACAGTGACTTTCCGCAGTGATAACCTAAAGGTACATCTTTGCAGAGCTGCCTTTCTGCCTCCATGGGAGTCCATGCTGAGCTTTGTTCTCTGTCTAAGTACACAGATCCCATTCTCCACCCCACAATACCGGGGTTCACCATTAAGTCCCACCCCAGGGTCTACAGGAAAGAAAAGGTGCCAGGGCCCCGCAGAGGACTGGAAAGGATGATCAGGAAAGGGGGCTCTGTTTTCCTGCTACAAAAGAAGGACAAGCAGGCATCTGGAGTGCTTTTTCTTTTCTTTTTCTTTTTAACGATGTAATAGACTGTTTTTCCTTCATAAATCTCCTCTGCCCTTTGCAGGTAATAAAATCACATAGTTTGGGTGCAAGACGGAAGAGGGTGATTCAAACCAAGGAAGTGAGTTTATTGCGCACCTCTGTGTAGGCCATTAATGGTGTCAGTGGGAAAGCCAAACACTTAGCATTGAGAGGATGACCAGAGGGCCTGGGTCCCTCCAGCCTCACTCATTCCCCTGGGGTCAATCATTTAGAGGGCAGGACTTCACTTTAGACCTGTGGTTTGGGTCCAGTTTTACAGGAGGGGAGTATTGTAAGCTTAAGAGGTTGAAATGCGTGGCTCACAGGTCAGGTCCAAGTCTCTCAAGTTCCATCAGGACAACATGGCCTGTGTCATGCAAGGATTGATTCAGAGAGCCCTGAGTGGTCAGGTGACGACTTGCAGAACAAGGTCTAAACTTGGGCAGTTTGATTTTAGAGCTCACACTTCCCCTTCTCCTGGATGGCAGCCCTTTTGTGGATGGGGGTGGAGGTGTCACAGCATGCTCCCCACAGATTCTCCTAGACTAGTGGCTGTGACCGTGTGGCACAACCCCACAGCAAGCAGTTTGTTATCACTGAAAGCTGTAAAGCTTTCACCATCACTGTCCTAGACTGTACCTCTACGTGACCACTGGTGATGATGCAGGAAGTTCCTCGGCAGTCCTAAAGAATCTCCTGCTCTTTTGACATTTCCATCTCAAATAGATAGTATCACACCCCACACACACTCAAAAATGAAAACTGCGTACTACCTCATGTTTTCATGCCACAAACCATCTGCAGAACCAGCCCAGTGCCTGCCTCCTCCAGACTCGCTTCCCAAACCTGCTACCTCTGCTAGGTCTCAGACGATGGTTAGCTATGCAAAGTATCTGGTTAACCATCTAGATTTCTTATTCTCTTTCTTATTCTCTTCTGGGTATAAAGCACTGCAGGGTCTATCTAGAACATCTTTATTAGCCCAAACATTCACTGAATACCCACAAAGGAAGAATAGTTTAGGTGTAATTGATATGTGAAACTTGATGAGTGATGACCATGTTATGACATTTTAACCTTATACAAATCATTACTCAAAATGAAAGACATTACAATTAGACAATAATCCCAGATATTTATCTAGAAAAATATTTGAAAGGATTTAGGGTCAGAGTGTGGGAAGAGAGGCCAACCCCAAGAAAGATGAGAGCTAAGGTAACAAATAAAAATAATGATGGTCCCTGACTTTTCAGCTTCATGATGATGCAAAAGCAATATGCATGCATCAGAAACTGTACTTCCAATTTCAAGTTTTCCACTTTTCCAGGGCTACAGATGCAAGAGCGATTCTCTGGGGGAAAGCTGAGCAGCAGCAAAGAGCCATGAGAGGAGAAGCGGAAGAACTAACACCTTGTTGCATGCTCTGCTGTGCGACTGTGCTGTTTATTAACTCACTTGTTATTTGCAGTATTTCCAACCTATCACAAAAGGAGGCACAGCTGCATGCACTGTACAAATGCTCTTCCTGTAAAACGGTTCTGTTCCTAACACTAGGTTGTTAGGTGAACTGGTCGCTAGATGAGAAACTGTGTGTCATATACACATGAGAGTACAGTATTTAGAGCAAAGAAATGGTCAAAGGAAACTCCAACTTGATGACTTTGTTTTCATTTGTGTAATTCTTATATATGATACTGTATATATGGCACAGTACAATCAGCAAAAATTATAGTACTGTATAAACAAGGTGCACTGTTATAAAAAGAGACATTGACGTTCTATAAACAAGATGTACAGATCTGCACGAGAGGGATGGTAAACCTGAATAGTCATTAAACAGATGGGGTTAAAATTGTCTCTATTTTGGAACATTGTATAAACATCACACATTATTATAAAGAAAGCATGACAGTCTGGAGACTTCTCTCCTTCTTTGGGAACTAGGAAAACAAAAAAAGATGGTGAGATTTCCAGCATAAGATTCTAATTTCTCGTATGTGTGACTTTATTGAAAAGGGAGTATAGAAGAATGAACTCAATCATTTTGCTTCTCAATCACTGAAGGCTTTATGCAACTCACCAAAGTGGGTATCAACTTCTATTTCAAAAGTTCTCTCAGTCAAGGCAGGGAGAAGCAGGGACCTCTGCTCCCCAAATCGAGTTCAACTTGATCACTGCAGACTCCAAGTACTAGAGACAATAGTTGAGTATCACTATCGAAGATAAAGTGCTTTCTAAGAAGCATCTTTTTTGGCAAGAAAAATCTCACCAGCTCATAAGCAATTTTAATTTGCCATCCTATATTTTTATAGACATCTCTGAACAATTAAAACCCTGTATTACAAATTGAAACTGCCTGTGCCTAGTCACAAATTTTATAGCCACAAATGGGGTCCCTAAGAAGCACTGTTACTTTAATGGGCAACTTGCTCCTCTCTGATGATGAGTCATCCTTACTAAAGTCATATGGGGATCATCTCCTCAGGGGTGGAAAGAGAACACACAACAGTGAAAAACAAAAGAGGGGACAGGGGTGAGGCCCGGAAAGAAACAAATGCAATTCAAACAGGAAAAAAAATGCCCTTGAAGTCAAAGAATAATAATCACTGAGCACTGAATAGAAAGCTGAAAAACATTAGAAAGAAGACGGTGAAGGAACACCAAGCAAGAAATGCTCTCTGTTCTCTTGCTGGGGTGAGTTACAGGGAAAATTGAAAGCTTAGAAAATATGAATGGACTGAAAAGTTTTTTGAAGTCTTAGAATTCCTGTGCTCATTCGAACCATGTCAGGAACACAGGAGAACCTAGAGAAAGTCTTTCTCTGACTCATGCATTAAATGATTTTAATAAAGGTTAGATGTTCTTTTTTTTTTTTTTAATCTTTTTCTTTTTTATTGGTACCGGAGATTGAACTCATGACCACACACTCGCAAGGCAAGCGCTTATGCTGCTGAGCTAAATCCCCAGCCCAGGTTAGATGTTCCGAGAGAGTTGTCTGCTCATTGTGGAATACCAAAAGGGAGAGAATGTGAAAAGAAAACAATTTTAGAAGTTCATAGTCCATGTTCAACTTTAGTTAATTCACTGGTATAGTTCCTTTTGAATTCCCCGCCACGCACTTCTTGCATAGGTAGTATTGTACATTGCAGGTTATGTTTTCTTGTACTTTTTTTCAGTGTAAATTAACTTAAAATGTACATTTGAAACACTGACTAAATATTTTTAATGTTTACTATTTTCTCAAATACTTGCACCCACACAGTTATTTCTCTACAGGTGGATGATAGGATATTGACTTTTCTCTCCCATTTAAAGAGCTTTTTGCGTAGAGATTTCATGTGTCCATATCAATAAGAATAGCGACAAGTGTTATTTTTCAAGGGATAGGACATGAGCATTCCTAAAATAGAAATGTATAATATGAAAATTCCGTAATCTTCATTATTTAAGTAACTTTGATTATGAGTAACCAATGCATTGATAATTGATGTTAATTTTGCGCCTTTCAATTTTACAATTTCACTTGGATTCCAGGTTGGTAGAATGACCTCACTTTCTAAAACACATTTAAGGAGGCTTGTTTTCCACTGTAAAAGCAAATACAATTGTGAGAATAAAAAGAAAGGAGGAATTATAAATGGTGAGAGATAGGGCAAGAACAGAATTTGTTCACTAGGCCCCAAGGCCTATATCATCAGAGAATTTTAGATACATCTTAATCCACTTCTCATAATTTTTCCCAAAAATGTAATAACAGTTGTTGAGTGGAACAAGAAATTCAGTTTAGATTTTACCAAATACAGAAAGGGAGGGCAAGACTGGGCCCAAATGTTCACAGAGAATCTGGAGCCAGGCAGGAGGTCAAGCATGCAGTATATCAGGGAGAAAAAGAGCAGAAGAAACATTTTTGTAACGTCTGCCTTGGTTTCTGTTCCTCCGCTGCAGGTCTCAAGTAAGGAGCAAGCCAGGGGTAGACAGAGCTTCAAGGACCCTCTGAGTCCAGATCTGCGCCCGCATATCCTGGGTGGGGGGCAGGGAGTGGCCAGCTCCAAGAACCTCAAGGTCATAGCTAGGCTGGCCGCACAACTCTCTCAGTCAGTAAAAACAGCCCTTCTGGATACAGGAGAATGAAGCAAGCAGCAGGAAAGAACTGCTTTGCAAACAATTCTGAGGAGAATGAGCCTCTAGAAATCCACTGTGCAAAACTTCGCACGGAAAAAACAGCTGCTGCTCAATGTCTCAGAGTTCCAATTAGCTCTGAGCTCCTGATTCGCACAGAACTTCTGACCAATGAGGTCTAGGCTCTGTTGCTCTTCGCTCAGCCGTTCAATCCCCCTAAGTGCTCCTGGTCAAAAACTAGGTCATAAACTTATCCACAGAAAAGCATTTACTGTCGTTTCAAAAGGCGTCTTCTGTTCAAGAGGTTATGATAATAACGGAAGAGCGCAAACATGCTTTCAAGTCCAAGCATGCGCTGGCCAGTTTGCAAAGCTGGCTCAGAACCTTATCGTCTCATTTGGCTCTTTCACGTTCAAACCACTAAACTCTGACCCTTTTCTGGATCAGCTTGAATCATTTCTAGAACTGACTATATCAATCTTTACTTATCCTTTTTTCCCCCAATTTTAAAACAAATACCTTTGTCCAAAAGAAGAAAAAAAAAGATTGCTGTTTGAAAAAGTATTAACAAGTATTAACATGCTTCACCCTCGCCAAAGTTTACAGCATAGTTACATCCTGCCACACAGAGAAGGACGGGGAGGGAGAGAGGTAGGGGAGGGAGGGAAATAGAAGAGGACAGCTGGTTTTCAATAAACTCCAGCAAAACAACAAAACCCCTCCCACTTTCTGCACTGTCTCCCACACCCCCAGCATAGAGGCACAGGCCAGGCATGAGAATCTTATTCCTGCAAGGGTGATCACACTGGTTTAATGTCTCCACACTCCCACACATCTGACCAGGGTCCTCTATTCCACCCATGGAGTATGAGGACAGAAGCCAAAGGGTTCGCTCTGCTTCCTTGGTTTGCTGGCTGCTGCTGGAAGGCTCCCAAGGTTTCACCTCCTCCCCCTTCTAGCCTGCCCTGAATCTTTATCCCCACCACCCCACACACACCCCAGTGTGTCCAGCTCCAAGGCAAGGCTCTAGTGCAAAAGCAGCAAACCACAAGGTGTCTAGTTTCCATCCCACACCTTCCAAGAATATGCTGGAACCTCCCCTCCTCTAAAAGACACAGCTGTTGTCAACAGTCCCCAAACCAGCCTGTCCCTAGCAAATGGGCTTCTGCCTTCTCCTCGGGAGTGGGAAGGGAGGGAGAAACAGGAGAAGACCAGAGAGCAGCTGCAGGCCACCCCATTCACCCTGCCCAAAAGCTCTAATTTGTTAACCTAGAAAACCCTGGGGCATTGCAATCAAAGAGGGCCCCACCCAAGCAGTACCTCTGATTTCTTTTTTCCCTTCTAGTGGGTAAGCAGAGAAAAGGGAAAATAAGGACAAATGTGTTCAAAACAGAAATGCTGCATAACACTAACTTGGCTTCGGGCAAAGACCAGATTACAGGCCCAACACCTCCATTTCTGTCCAAGTGGAAAGAGAAAATACAGGGTGCAACCTTGCTCCAGCTGCATGAACTCTGCTGCCCAGAGACGCTGCCAGCCCAGAGCATCAGCATAACCCCAAATTGCTCCTCAGTCCCCGGCTGGCCTTTTCATCTTTTTTTTTTTTTTTTTTAAAGAAACGTTATGGTTTTCTAGTTCATTTTGGCAAATCGATTCTTTTTAATAGCCCAGTCCTAATTGTCATTACTGTGGAATGGTCATCTAACTTCAAAACTTGGTATGCAAAGATTCCTACTAAAGAAAGCTGTGCTTGTGCATGAATTTTTCTTTGAAAAAGTCACTCAGACTTTTCTCAAGACTGAAAAGTAATCAAAGAACGTGAATTGATGTTGAATGTCACAGTTTTGGTGAACTAGTAAAAAAAATAGGGGAAAAAAATCCAGGATTATATGGCATTCATGTAAGACCAAGGCCATAACATAACATGTCATCTAACAGTGTCTTTAAAACAGGAATTTCATAGCACGTGATAGGCACTAACTTTAAAGATTAAATAGCTTGAAATGCAGAGTCAATTGAACCTAAGGCACATCATTCACCTTGAAGGCCTACTGAATTCCACAATGTGAAAAAAAGTTGAATCATTTTGGAAAGACATGAAATCTCAAAAGAAGATTTTTATGATTTTAGCATCATAAAAATATATAATTTACACAGCAATTGTTGGTACCAAAATGGTATTTCTAAAATACATCTAGCCTCAAATAGACATCACATACCCTTGCTACAGCTGAGGTCAGTTTCTTTTTTTTGTTTACAACACCAATACACACCCTCTATTTTTCTTCAAGTTCAGACAAAAGAAGATCCGATGAAGCTAACTTCTAATTCCAAATCAGTGAAATTGAAATCTGATTTTCTTTCTTCTGACTCTTCCCTCTCTATGTCCAGTGCAATTTAACCATTTTTTAAAAGAGCAAAAAAGAATTAATTATAAGTTGGATATTTGTCTGTATGAACTTAAATTTTTCATGTTAAGACCTAGACAAGGAACTCAACAGCCCACACAAGGTCTTGTCTTAAGCAACGAATGAACCATTCCAGGAAGAAAACCAATTAACCTCTGCAGTTTTGATGCTAGAACTGGCTAGGGAGTGAGGAACAGAAAAGGAAGCTATGTTAAGTGCCTTGATGGCCCATGTGAGTTCTTCTCCTTCCCTTCCTGTCCTTGGCTGGTTCAAAGTCTCTCACCTCCATCACTGCCTTGGAGTAAATTATTTGCAACCAGACAACAATGTCTATGTGCCTAAAATTTGAACTTAGTTTGCTATGTTGCTAAACCTGACATTTTTATATCTCCCCAGGACCTCTAGGAAAATGAAACAAAATCAAAGGAAAACAAGAAGCCACAGATTCAAACAGAGACACACAGTATGTCTTTCTAGGCCTTCCTATAGCGTTAGAATCACAGCCTGTGTACGTGCCAAATACCCTGAGCTGACTGTCTGGAACGCGATGTTCAGATGTTGCTCATCTCCCAAAAGTGCATGTGATGAATGCTCACCCCTCCCTTAGGGAAGCCTTATGGGAAGTCCTTATGTCACTGAGGTGAACACCTGAAGGGGACTATGTGACCCTGGCCCCTTTCTTTTGCTTACAGGTTTGTAGTGAAAGACATAAGTTCACACCATATTTGAACCTTAAAATAAGCAGGCTTGAATTTGGGCCAATCACAGGTCATGGCATGAGCAATTTGTTCTGCTACAGGCTCCCAGCCATTGCTATATAGAAACCTCATCAGAGGCCTGACCATCGTAATGGGTCCCTCTGATTCCAGATTCGAACCAGTAAAGCCACATGTCTACATAAACCTTCTCTCTTCGTAAATACCTCAGGTATTTCATTATAGTAACAAAAAGCTATATATTTTTCTCTATGATCAAAATATTTCTAGTTCATCTTTAAAAAAAAAATGCAGGGCTGTAAAATCTTTAACCACTCAAAACCTCCATTTAAGGCTAATATTCTTATTTAAAACATTTATTTACTCTACCTGTCACCAAATCACTTACAATATCTGCAATATGTATAAATCCAACTGGAGCAGTTAATACAATGTCACATATTCCTCCAACATGTGCAGAATCTCCAGCTATCTGGCACTGACTGGAGAAACCCAGACCAGACGATTTCTGTGACTAATGAACCACTCAAAATACTTTGGGAGGCAAAGATAAAATTGTCACCACCCAGAGAAGGGTTCTTTCACTCACTTCAAATAGAAATCATCAATCAGCAAAGTGCAGCCTGCCTGTCATTACAGCTCAGAGTTCTGATGCTACCACTCAATACCAGTTAGTGCTCGATGCCAACAGTTGACTCAACTGGTGCCTGATCTCTGCTGATAAACACCAGTTAGCATCAGCTCATGGACCTTGTGTTTATAGCTCTTCCTTTTTTAAAGCAACTACTGTCTCCATACTACTCAGAATAAGATAACAGGATAAGATAAATCACAGTAGATGCATAAAGGTCACTGAACCCAGGCTTTATTTAAACACAGGGAGGATCAATACATCAAACACAGCCTTCCTATGTCAACTCAAGAAACAAGAAAGGATCCTGCTAATACAGCAGCTGCAGGCCTGTGACTGGTCCAAGTTCTAACAAGTTCAAAAATGATAGGGCCCGAACTGGGGAATCTTTGGAGGGTCTGGCTGTGTAAATTACAGATTATCAGTGTTTAGGGAGGGAGAGAGTGTTAACAAAAGTTCCAGAATGGCCACAGCAGTGTCTGGAACAGTAGGAGCCAGGAGCTGACACCAAGTCAGCCCTCCTGCCAGGGAGGCCCAGAGTGGAATAGTGAAGTGACCTGGGGGGACACTGAGGCTTGTGGTCCCAGTCCATTCCTGGGGGGATAGAGAGGCAAGGATGTAACATCTACCAGTCAAACTACAGCCCCCGCCAGCACTCACAGGAAAAAGGAGTTAGGTGTTTCTTCTCCAATTCAAAATAGGCAGAAGTACTTGGGATACAAAACGGAATACAATTATGCAAGGGCCAGAAGGCATGTGCTTTTTGCCTGCACTGGGCTTTCGGCTGGTCACAACTTAAAGTAACTAGGAATTTGCCATGTTCAAATGTAACTTTAGGTTTGTGAAGACAGTGTGGCCACATGTCCCCCACTCCTTTAGCCTTTTGTGTGAAAGAATCTGGAAATAAAGTCTCTATGAAGAGCTGGTTAATCAGCAGCTCTGTGCCTGTCCTCTGGGACAGACCTGGGGTGTTTTCAACAGCATCTGTCTTTAGAGTAAACTTCAGGAGACGCAGAAACAAACATGACCAAGGAATCAAAAGGGAAGGGAAGAAATGTGTGTTGGCTCACTAGATCCCATTTTCACCAAAGTCAGACTTTCAGACATGATCTTAATGTAGCTTTTTAAAAACTATGTCAAGACATCACATCTCCTTTTCTCCCATTTCAGATCCAGGATTCTCCTAGGTCATGCTTTTTAAGTTCTCTACTTGACCAGAATATGTCCTCAGTTCTTAAAACTAAAATTAAGCCACCTCAATATTAGTCTATGATATCTTCGTGGTATTTTAAAAATTAAATGAAGGAAAGTAATCTTCCATACTGTAAGAACTACTATTGGGAAATGACAAATTTTAAATCCCCCATAATGTGATTATGTCCACTAGCATAAAAGGGGATTATTTTTAACTGGAACAGAAAATTAAGGAGCAAAACTCTAGATAAGACAAAATACAAATGAAGCTGGCAGCGTTTCCCCACCTGAAGAACACTCATCAGTCATTCTGACTGTCTGGTGATAATGCTTCAGCAAACCCACCACCGAAATGAGATTGTTGCCAGTGCCTGTGCATTCAAAAGAAACGGATATGTCACCGTATGCAAAACACAGCATCATGTGATCAGAAAGACATTTCATAATTCGAAGCAGGGCAATAAACGTCAATGAATACTCTGGAATTCAGTGCCT
This sequence comes from Cavia porcellus, assembly GCF_034190915.1. NCBI lineage: Eukaryota > Metazoa > Chordata > Mammalia > Rodentia > Caviidae > Cavia > Cavia porcellus. Next base: position 25,309,932 of record NW_026947496.1, on the reverse strand, counting down.
CTAAAACGGGCCCTTTAGGATACTCCTGAAATATACTGAATGCACACAGCCAATTTTTAATTTTTCTGAGGCTTTCATTTGCAAAAGCATGTGGGCTGCACTGAAGACATGTGGGTGACATCATGCTTGGACACAAAGGTTGAAAGAGAAAAAAATTCATGAAGTTGAGGGAAATGAGTGGAGCAATGCATTTTCCAGGGCTCCCCTAGAATCATATGTCAAGACAAAGCTTTCGCCTATAGAAACTTATTATAGATTCTCTCAGAACAAGCAGAGGAAACCCGGGATGTGGGATGCTTTAGTTTTCACAAGAGAAGAATTGTTTGCAAATTATGATTTTTAAGAAGGAAAGCTCAGGAATGACTTATTCATACCAAATGTGAAACACATGATTTCCTAAGAGGGTTTTTGTTCACCCTATACAGCTGTTTCACTTATAGAATGAGACAAATTACTAAGACTTAAATACATCACCCCTTGGAATATAATACACATTTCTGTTTACAGCCTGAGGCCTGAGGCTTTAAAAAGATGATCCCGAGGGGCTCCCATCAGGGACTCAAGGCTCTGACGGTGGAGCCAGCAGAGCCAGCAGACTGGGCAGCCTGCAACCGGAAACGCAGGTGGGCGGACTCAGAGTCAGAGGCTGGGGGGCCCAGTGGGCAGCTCAGAATGGGAAGGAAATGAGCTGGGGGGAAGGCAGGGGCCTGGCTGGGAAACGCAAGGCCCATTCACCCAGTGTGGGCTCACCCAGTGTGGGTGGGTGTGAGAATGCAGGGTGGGCGGGGCACGGGAGGAGTTAATGTCGATCTTTAGTTATTATTCATTTTTGCTCTTCTTGGTGTTTTATTTTGCCTTTTGTCAGGGTGTCTTTATCTTAGCTGTAGGCAGAGTCATCTGAAAGGAAGGAGGAAGGAAGGAAGGACAGGAGGGAGGGAGCAGAGAGAAACGAGCCAGTTTTCACTGGGTCTCCAGTAATTCATCAAGGATTCATCATCAAACCCATCATGTCAGGTTTTCATGAGAAGTGCCCGGTCATTCTTCCTTATCTTCTTTTCTGCCTTTCCCTTTCTTTACCTCTTTTGAGACTCCTAAGAGGCCCTCGAGGAAACCAGAACATTTTCCAGGCCAAGGCAAGCGTGTGCAGTGGCTCTGAGTGAAAGGACACGGCTCATCCTCCTGAAACGAAGCTTCCCACCCCGCAGAGCCCAGGCGGGCATTTGCCCCCACGCCTTGCCAATTCCCACAGACCTGTCTCCAGGTAAGGTGCGGTAAGGATTCTCAGGAGGTCCTCTCCAATTTCCGAGTGATCCGTAAGCTGCAAAGAGCCCTCTATAGTATGTCCCTGGGATACAAACGCTCCTGTCAGACACCTCCCCATCAGTCTCACCCTAACAAATAAGCGCCCTGCTCTGCAGAGCTCAGTGCCATGCCCTGCACACCCCAGGATGTGACTGCGATGCGAAGCCTCTCTGCACTCAGTTACCTTCAAATATTAACAGTGGCCGCGTGCAGCCGGAGGCCCTTGGCCCCTCCACCAGGTCCCTGCGTGGGCATAGGTCACGCTTAGGGATGTCCAGGGATGAGAACCTCAACAAGAGCCACTACACTCCTGCCTAATGTATTTATTCACAAACCGCAACCAGGAATCTAAAAAGGGCCTTCTTAAGGTTGGAAAATACAACAATTTTAAGGATGAACTTCAAAAATCTTATAGGCAAGATGGTATTCTAAATTTCCACACATTTTTGAGGCAGGATCTTGCTCTACAGTTCAGGGTAACCTTGAACTCACTATGCAGGCCAAATTGGCCTTAAACTCACAATGATTTTCCTGCTTCAGCCTCCCAAGAGCCAGAATTACAGGTGTGTGCCATCACACACAGCCCGTAGTAATTCTTTTCAATGTGACTAAGGCCATACTCTTCCAGGACAAGCAGTCTTCTTATCCTGGGGGTCAGAGCCCCAGGGCACTGCTGGCAATTACAGAGGTACAGAACCCTATAGGAATATACATGCATATACATATCTACGATAAAGTTTAATTTATAAATTAGACACAGCAAAGGATGAGCAATACCTGGTAATAAAATAGCACAATTATAACACACTGTATTGAAAGTTATCTAAAACTTATAAATTGTTTCCCATTTGATATTTCCAGATCACAACTGACTGCAGATAGAAGAACCAAGCGAGGGAAGAGAAAGCCTATAAGGGGCCACTGCTGTAACCAGCTCACTCTCTATCACACTTCTCTGACCATAGCAAGCTGCCTCTAGATGCTTTTTCACATGGTCTGAAACCCTCTCACCCTTCACTTTACTCTCTCTGCCCAGAAAATCTCCTACCCAGCCTTTGAAACCAGATTCATGCCTCACCTGCCTGGTTTTTCTGCAGACCTCTACTGAAATAGAATTAATAATGTTCCTCTTTATTCTGCATCTGTATCTTATACTAGGTTAAGCAACATTAAAAAGTGCAATGATTTCTTGTCTTCAAATACCAGCATCTAGCAAAACTATCTGGCAACTTTACCAGTTAGTTGCCCAAAGGACATTTCTTCAGCTACAATGCACTCCTTAAACTTCACCATAAATAGTCTAAAGAATTAAGACTCTTATTAAACAGACTCTTATTTACTTCCTGCAGATGTCAATAGTGGTATTTACATATTTTTAAACAAAAGTGGCTACTCGGGAGCTGGAGATTTAGCTCAGCGGCATAAGCGCCTGCCTTGCAAGCAGGTAGTCATGAGTTCGATCCCTGGTACCGATAAAAAGGAAAAAGACAAAAAAAAAAAAAAAAGTGGCTACTCTGAAACGCCTAATTTCTTATATTAAGAAGAATTTCTAGTTTTGAACCGTATTACAAAGTGACAGTAATCATAGTATGGCACTGGCATAAAAACCAAAGGAACAGAATAGAAAACCCAGTATAAACCCACAGATACATTATAGTCAACTGTTACTTGAAAAAGGCAAGAATAAACAGTGGGAAAAGATCGTCTCTTCAATAAGTGGGGCAAGGAAAAGTGGATATTCAGGTGTCCAGGAAAGAAACTAAACTGTTACACATGTACAAGTTAACTTCAAATTGATTGAAGACTTCAATGTAACAGCTGGTAATATGACCCCAAAAATATAAATAACAAAACCACAAATAAATGGAACTACAAGTTAACAAGCTTCTACACAGCAAAAGAAACAACAAAATGAAAAGGCAACCCGTGAAAATGGAGAATATCTGTAGACTGTATATTTAATAACTGACTAATAACCAAAGTGAAGAAGTCAGACAACTAAATTTTTTAAAAGCCAGCAAAGGGGCTGAGGATACAGCTCAATGGCATAAGCACCTGCATGGCAAATGCAAGGTCATGAGTTAGATTCCCAGTACCACCACCCCCCAAATAAAACACCAGCAAAGCACCTGGATAGATAACGTTTCTCAGAGGACACAGAAAAACAAGAAGGTGCTCAGCATCTCTAACCATCAGGGAAATGTGAATTTAAAAGCCACAGTGAGTTATCACCTCTCCTCTGTAGGCCTGAGATAAGATGTGTTGGGGAAATGTGACCAGAGCCCTTTCACACTGGAAGAAGATGCATGTGGAAATGAAGATCAGCCTTTCTAGAAAACCGGGGGCCAGCCATCCTGGCCACACCTGTAGCCCTAGCACTCTGGGAGACTGAGGCAGGAGCATCGCAAATTCAAGTCCAGTCTAGGCAACTTAATGAGACCTTATCTCAAAATTTTAAAACATAACAATTTTAGAAAAGAGCTGGGCCTGGGTCTCAGTGTGAAGGTCCTACATTCATTCCCTAGGACCACCAAAAACTCAAAACAGTATAGATAGTTCTCATAAGCTTAACAACAGAGCTACTATATGATCTAGCAATTCCTTTTTTGAGTATATATGCAAAGGAAGTAAGTCAGTATTATGAAAAGATAACTGCACCCTCATGGTCACTGCAGCATAGGAATCAAGACATGGCCACAACCTACACATTTCATTGACTGATGGATAGATGGTGGTTGGATGACTGATGGATAGATGAATGGATGCAAATGTCACACACACACACACACACACACACACACACACACACACACACACACGACATGGAATATCACTCAGCCATGAAAACAGAAAACATCTGCAGCTTAGATAAACCTGGAGGACATTGCACTAGGTAAAATTAGTAAGCCAGATACAGAAACAGCGTATTGTATGATCTCAAGATATAAGAAGTCTAACAAAGCCAAACTCACAGAAGTAAAGAATAGAACGGAGTTGCTGGGGACTGAATAGGTGGGGGTGTTAGGAGATGTTGGCAAAAGGGTATAAACTTCCAATTGTAAAATGAATAAATTCTCAGGATCTAACATACAGCATCTTGTGACCAGTTAGCGCTGTATGTTTACTAGAAAATTTGCTTTACATATTCTTACTTCCTGCCCCTGTCCCATATATTCAGCAGTAACTGTCAAAAGACAGGTTGATTAATTTGATTATGGGCATCATCACACAATGAATATCAACTATTCACATCAGTCTTGATCATATACAATTTTTATTTGTCTGTTGCTCAATAAATCTGAAGCCAGGCATGGTGACACACACCTAATCCTAGCAGAAGGATCACTGTGAGTTTGAGGCCAGCTTAGACTACATTGCAAGACCCTATCACCAAAGGAAAAAAAAAACTGAAATAAAATAAGATTTAAAAAACAAAAAGAATTCTTGCCAGGTGTTGTGGCTCACATCTGTAATCCCAGCACCCTGGGAAGCTGAGATAAGGAAGACAGCAAATTCAAGACACACCTGGGTAATTTAGCAACTGAGCAAGCCCCTGTCTCAAAACGAAAAGTAAAAAAAATAAATAAATACACATAATAAAAAGAGCTGGAGATGTACCTCAATGCAAACACCACCAGTTCAATTCCCTAAAACTGATTTTTAAAAAAAGGCAGAATCCTGCTTAATTTTAAATAGGTAAATGTAGACATCCTTTACATACTCTCTATGCCAAATATCCAAATGTGACTGATCGCTAATACTTCTAGTAAATTCTTTCATATTCATAGAATATAAATTCATTAAAAGGTAATAATACCTTTTATAAAGATATATTAAATTATAATTTTAAAAAGCACAGCTCGTTAAAACTGTCCTTCCTATGAAAAGTGTCACCCTTTCGAGGTGAAATGTAGGGTACTGTGCTCAGAAGCAGGCTGGGTCCTACGGTGGTGACTCTCTAAACCACTCTGTGACCATTCAGAACAGCACAGGTTCCCAGACGGATGGAACACAGAACTGGTCACATTCAAAGCCTCTCTTTTATCTATCAAAAAGAATTTGTCCTCTAGGAAACATCATCCATACTGTCTGTCCACCATTAGGTCAAGTCAGTAGGACACAGCCATCAGGAGCCTGAAACCAGATGCTGGGCTCAAGTTCAGGTTCTGTCAAATTCTGGATCTTGGAAAGGTAATTGCTCTGTCTATCATTTTCATATCACTTGTAAAATGATGTTATAGTAGTACCAACACATGGAGCTAGCAGGTTAAGTAAATACTAAACATACACAGAGTTTAACACAGTGCCTAAACACTGAATAAATGTTAGTCATGACATCCCACAGCTTGACACATGGTACACTGTCAGTGCACAGTATTAGCTACAAGAAGGCTCTGTCTATCTAAGCTTGAATTATTTGAAAGAATTATGAGCAATTTGTCCTGGAAAATAGACAAAACACTGAAAACCCCAAGAATACAATGAAACAGAATGCTTATCTTCGGGTGGCGTTCGCTAGCAGGGTGAGCAGTTAGTCTACTCTCCAAGAGACAAACCTGGGTGCATGCACATGCTCTGAACTAGGCTGTCCTCTGTGTGGACAACTCTGGTCAATCAGAGAATTTTCACTTTGGGAGCCATTTTACAACTTCATTATTTTGAGTGGCACAAAAATTCACTTCTTAATAGGAATTCCAGGCCGTGGACCTTAACAAATTTTAAAGCAAACTATTCCAATGGATACTTAACAGACAGCAGGTAATGATATCTGGTCACAGATCTTCTAACAGGGTTTTTGTTACTATGTACTTTTAGGAGCTTTCATAATCTTCACTGGCCACAGTAACTCAAGTTATGCTACGTAAAAATCTTTGTTATAAACTTACTGTAAGTCACTAATTCAGCACTGAGGAATATTAATTAATCACACAGAGACATTTTGCAGGCATAAGCAAGTCAAAAATAGGATCCTGGAGGAACCGAATCAGATATCTGTGTATTTATATCCATCACAGTGCCTGCCTGGAAAGCACAAGGTCCTGAGTTTGATCTCTGGTACCAATAAATAAAACTTGAAAATCCATCACAGTGGCCAAGAGATAGAAGCAATCCAAGTGGCCATCCATAGAGAATGGATAAACAAAATGTGATGTATAATATTACATCTATCATAGAATGTTATATAGCTTTGTGTGTAATATTCCATAGAATATAATACAGCTTTTAAAAGGGAGGAAATTCTTTTTTCTTGTTTTGTTGTTTTTGTTTTTTTGTACTGGGGACCAAACTCACAACCTCAACTTGCTAGGCAGGTGCTTATGCCATTCAGCTAAATCCCCAGCCCCAAGGAAGGAAATTCTTACACACAAGCTACCATATGGATGACCAGGAGAACATTATGCCAAGTAAAAGCAGCCAGTCACAAAGGGACAAAAGTTGAATGATTATGAAATTCCTAGAATCATTAAACTCAGAGACAAAAAGTAGGACGGCAGTTGCCAAGGGTGTGAGGGAGACATAAAAACAAAAAGAAACTTTCAAAGGTGCAGCATCTCAATTAACAAAGATAAACACACTCTAAAGATGAACTGAGATCATGGATGTACAATGACTGGAGTGAACTCAATGTCAATGAAGTATACTTTTACATGGTAAATGTTATATTATGTATGTTTTAACTTGATTTTTTAAAACACATATCATGGGGCCGGGGATTTAGCTCAGTGGCATAAGCACTTGCCTGGCAAGCGTGAGGCAGTGAGTTCAATCCCCGGTACCAAAAACAACCAAAAAAACACATATCATGCAGTTTCCATAACTTTACAAGGAAAAGGAGAGAAAGGAATTATTCAATAAGCTTGGACTACAGAAACCATTTAGCCAGTAAATAAATAAATATTTAAAAAAAGCACTCCACCTTGTCTCAGTTTAGTTCAAAAGTAACACAATCACCTCAAAATTAAAAGGAAAAAGGACTCAAACTTTACTGAGTTTTGATTCTAAGCCCCAGTCATACGACGTACATTTTGCTTGCTAACTTCAATATCTTAGGAGAACACCAATAGGAATGGGAGCTGACGAAACTGGAAATTGAGCCATCATGTTTACTGCCAAAGCAAAGCCTAATAATTTCAGTTAGGTTAACCCCCATTAAGATCAAACACTGTTATTCTTTCTTAAGTGAAAATACACAATTAGACCACAGGAATGAAGAGACAGCCTGATTCTCCGACTTCAATGCCTGTTTTTCAGGTCTTACGCACATGATATGAATATGAACAGAACTATCTACCTGCTCCTGGACTTCAGTTTATCCCTTTTCTTTCTTGTCCTGCTCCATAGCTGCATTTATCGACATTTCATGGTACCTCACCACCAAAGAGCTCACCAGGGGTGAGTGGTTCTTGGGAAGTAACAAAGATCAGTAAAATATTTTCCATCACAGCCACCCCTTCAGCTGCACAGGCCTTCAAAGAATGAATTCTGAAGTCAGCCTGCCACCAAACCTAACCACCTAGGGCAGAGAGGGCACACCTTTTAGACAAGTGCCCAAACTGCAACTCAAAGCTCAACTTATTTAAAACAAAGTGCCAACACTGCAATTCAACCCAAATATGCAGGTTTTAGCTTAGAAAAAAAAATCTCACACATTAACATTTTTTGTCTTAAAAGAAAAACCACACATGTGCTACAGATTGACCACCACTGCTCTGTCTTTTCAAACACTAAAGAGAAGCTAGCCAGGCAAATTATCACTACCTCTAGAAAATGGTAAGGTTCTTATTTGCCAAATCCTATCCCAGCATAGAAGAGATCTGGAAAACAGGGCAGCGTACATGCAGGACAATGGACAGTCTTGTCCTGGTTTTGATTAACCAGATGTTTTTATTATAGCAGGTTAGAAACGACCATTTTAAAAATGAAACAAAACGATGTATTTCGAAGGTAACATGATCTCTAATGAAGTGTCACATTTGGAGGTGCCAGAACCCACAGTGATCCCAGGCAGCTCAGGGGACGTGTCCAGCACATCCTTCACCCAGCTCACGGGTCTACCTACATGAGCAGCACCTCTTGGCAGTCAACCCCTTGGCATGAGTGCGCTCACTGGATTTAATACAGTCTGGAAGGCTGTGTAGAAAGTTGCAATACCTTTGAGTTCCTTTTCTGATTCTGAAAAGGTAAGGCATATTCACTCATTCTGATTATATGTTTTGCTAGAATTAGAAACAGGTGGTGTATGAATATTTGGTATTACTGGCAGCAAATTTGCATATCAGCAGAAAACAGAAATTTTCTAATCACATAAATCATATATTGTAATCACGTGAAAAATAGCTCTTTCAGTTTCCTTAGTGAGCACTGGAAGGCCTAAGAATCAGACAGCCTCAAGGCCAGCACCTTTTCAACAAGATGTTGTGTAGCAATGACTCCACAAAATTACTTGGGAAATGCATAAAGGCACGGTTACTTTCCTAAAAGGAAACAGTTGACTAAGACTAATCAGGTTTTAGATGTCTGCTATCAATTAAGAATAAATAACTTTATGAATTGATTAAAATTTTTGCCATCTTAGTGAAATGAAACTGGGTCTTTATTTCTGTCAGAAAGGAGAAGAAAAGGGCATAAAACAAAAATAAACACTGGTGTCCAAAAAACCAACTTAGCTCCTCTCCATGTTTTTATTGGAAAAATACATTTTGTTTTCCAGTAAGATATTTCTTTCTTTAAAAAAGATTTTTTTTAAAGGCTAGAGTTCTATTTATTTTTAAATGCACACAGAACCACCCAAGTGCAACTTAAATTTGCCTCTGGCTGATCCTACAAATGCAAAGGACCAAATTCATGCTGTTTATTTCTCATGAGTTCTGTGATATTCAGATAACACTTCTGAGAGAGAGCAAATTAACTACTGCCAGTCAGCAGCAAGCAAGCAAAAATTGTCTTGGGAAGCCAATGTGAGCTAACCCTACAAGTCAATCTCTAATCACACTTGCCAGAAACTTGGGGGAGAGAGGTGATAAACTCTGCCAAGAAAATCACAGAACTTGTTTCCCTGTCCTTTTTCCATGGATTATTTCAACGTTCACCCAACAGATGTGCTCAACCAACAGATGCATCTCAGCCTCTCCTTTCCATGACTGAAGACTGCAAGGAAGTCTCTGGCCCCATTGAGAGTCTTAGAAACATCGAAGTGCTTCACACTGCAAAATGTAATACCGGCTCCCAAGTTCCTTTCCTGAAGCTATATCCACTTACAGGAAAGGACCCAACAGGAGTGAAGTGGTGTCATTTGCATGCAGAAATCTCTACTTTGCCTAGCACACCTAGAGGTGAGGACACACATCTTGCCAAATACCAACTGGCCAGACATATTGCAAAACAGGATCAGCACCAGCTCAAATCAGAACAACAACAACAAAAAAAAATACCCATGGCCAAAATACTCCCCCAGATCAGTTCACAAATGGTTTAAGAACTAGAGTTTTCAAAGCATTCACTCCTTTTGCATGAGCATACAGGAAGGCAAGATATTGTCATTGCTTTTCCCAGCTGAAGGAATTCTAAGCCCTGCAGGTGTTAAGACCTTACCCCAAGCCCCACCAACACAGTGAAAACCAGAATCTCCTGGGTCAAGCTAGGGCACCAGTCTATCAAAATCCTCAGGGACCCCAATGCACAATCAGCAGTTGAGAACCACAGCTTTAAAAGTATGTTATTTTTTTTAAAGCAGCTAATTTCCCTATCAAATCATCCCAGATCTTCTCTGTTCTTCCCAAAGAGTTATGGTCTATCCCCATGCCCATGTCCTCTTCCTGGCTGAGTCTGCATCTCTGCACAGCAGTAGATACCCACTGGCCTGGTACAGACCCCATAGGACAATGGAAGCTGAACCTTAACAGGCATACAAGTGCAGCATCTTATGTATTCCAAGTGTCTCACGATAAACTGTGATATAAAACACAAGGGCGAATGCATAACAAGATGTGTGGGAAGCATATGATTTTGCTTTCTTTAGACCAGCAGTCCATGTGTTAGAACCACCTGGAAGGCGGGCTTCAAACCCCCGACTCTCAGAATTCCTGATTCTGTAGGCCATAGGTAGCCTCTCATGATTGGCTTTGCTAAAGGCTAGGTCACTTGTGATGCTGAAGCTGCTGGTCCCAAGAACACATTTTGAGACCAAGCGTTCTGGATTAACCTCTGGTACCTCCAAACATTGGAAATAGCAAAGAGAAACTATTCTTATACTATCTCAAGGTACAGTTGGACTATCAAACACTGGCTGCATGTTTGATATGAAAGACTCTCTAAACTACTGTTTAAAGTGTAAAATCATGTTGTTGTGTTTTTAAAAACAAAAGTGTCCTTATCTTTAAGAGACAGATATTTGAGTAAAACTTTAAAATACTGCAAAACAGCTGACATAAGCCACACACTCCAGCCTATCTCCTCAGGGGTAACCCTCACCCTGAAGTGAAGGTTCCGTATTCCATGTATATTATCACGGTGTACATGCATGAATACATAAAAGTAAAACCAAAAAATTATTATAGAAAAATAACAGACAAAAAATTTTAAAAATAAACACAAAAAGGATTCATAAGCATCAGGTTGGGGGCAGCCCTGGAAAATGCAACTGTAGCCGCAAGAGCAATCACTAGGATCCTCTAGCTGGAAGTTTTCACATCCTGAAGTCTCTTACCTCAACATGCAGGCAGTTAGCACTTCTGCAGTCAGGTCACCTGAGAGCAACAAGAGAGAAAGGGAAACTGAGTCAAACATTGGAAAAGTAAACTGAAGGATTGCACAGTAGATTAAGGCCTCAGCACACGTGTCTGTCTTCTTTCAAGGTTTCTAGAAAGATATTTGGAAAGTTGTTTATTAAACTCATCACACAGCATACTCCACTGTTCCAGAGCCACACCGTGGACTCACCACCGCAGGCGGTAAAGTCAGAAGCCTTTGGAAAGATAGGGTTTAGCACCAGCACTGCTAGTCCTATTCTAAAGCACTTCTGGAGAGTCATAAACTTTCCTAGACCTAAACTTCATGATCTGGAAAGTGAAGTCACTCTCCTGAGTGACTGCCAACATGAGCAGTCTATTAGTAAGCTTGGAAAACGACTAGTCCTAGGCTGACATCAGAAGACGGGAGCCAGCACATACACTAGATCCTGGGTAGTTATTTTACATTGCTTGTTTCATTTAATCTTCAAAATAATTTCATAAAGCTGCTACCCGTAGCTCTGCAGGCTCTGGAGAAAGGGACTGATTATAGTATGTAGTCACTCTCAGCCGACTGTCACCAAGCTAGCAGTGGCACAGCCATCAAGCAAAACCCCCAGCTCGCTGACCCTGAAGGAATGACTCTTTCCACTACAGCTGGGTCATACTTTGTGTGCCTTCCTGTTCTGATGCCACCATGAACTTTGTCTCCAGGACTTACAAAGTGATAGATTATTACGAAGATCAACCTTGTTTTCTGTGGCCAGCCTTCTCTTTTTAGAAAATCTAGTACCTTGTGAAAATACTTAATTTCAAAATAATAACCCAGGCTCAGGTTTTAGCTCAGCGGCATAAACACCTGCCTGGCAAGCACAAGGTCTTGAGTTCGATCCCCAGTACCAAAAAAAGAATAATTAGAATACTAATCACCCAATAGAATATCCAATGGGTTAGGCATAGTGGCACACACCTATAATCAATACTAGGACTCTGGGAGGCTGAGGCCTCCCAGAACCACAAGATAAAGCCCAGCCTATACAATTTAGAGACCATTCTGGGCAACATAGTGTCTTAGCAAGACCTGATCTCAAAATTTAAGGGTTTTATAAAGAGTTGAGCTCAGTCTCCAATACAGGAAAATAAAAACACCCAACAATTAGCTTACCACATTTTTAGGTAAAAGAGTTCATCTTCCTTTTTCTATATTAGAGAATAAAAATTTAAATAAAAGTAAAAAAACAAAACCCATGTAATTTATAACAGAAGGTTATGTCTTGATCAGCAAGAAGAAACTTGGACATTTTGCTACCCCTAATATTTTTTAGAGACCACACCCCAAAGCTCCAAAGTACTTATTTTCAAAGCACCTGACTCTAAAAGCAAAGTTCTTGGCAATTCATGAAAGATTCAGCTATTGCAGAGTGGCTTTTTTTTTTTTTTTTTTTAAGGAAAAATGATTGTCTAAGAATTGAAAATACACTGCATTCCTATTAGGGCAAGGAGGCAAAGTACTTCAGTGGTGAACACATTGCACCTGGCTACTGTCTGGCTCTGGGGGATGCAAGGTCATTTTTCTCTCCATATAGGAATGCACATAATTGGCAAAGCAATGCGTCCAGTGAATCAGGTGGCAAGATAAGCTATTAGATAGATCAGTGGTCTGATCTGGGACACAGCTGCTTGGCTGCCTCCGGGCTGAAAATAATTCAGCATTATCAACCTCCTCCATTAAATACAATTAATGTTATGAAATGGAGAAAATAAGCAAGAGTAAATAAAATGGCTGACACATCCATGCACAGCAGAAAATACCAAGTGTGGCAGGCAGGCCCAAGTTGCCTCTGACCTGGAGGTGCTAATGAGGGAGTTCTGCATTCAAAAGCATCCTACACCTCCGCGGCCCTAACCCCAATCCCAACTTTTCTCCCACATCACAGCAGGAGGGCCTTGCTAATTGGAAAGTGGCCTGAAATTTGTTGCAGCAGCACACAAGGCTCAAGAGCATCCCAGGCTACACACACACACACACACACACACACACACACACTCTCTCTCTCTCTCTCTCTCTCTCTCTCTCTCTCTCTCTCTCTCTCTGATTCCTTAGTTTTTTATCAAACCCAGATGGACCCAATAAATGCAGTTTTTAAAATTCAAGTACGTGTGTGCATGGTGAGTTTAAAAAAGAGACAGGAGGGGGAAAAAAGGTGGAGATGGTTTTTATAAGCATAAATCTCCCCTAAGACTGGTGGTAATGACCAGCGATAGATACAACAAAGATGCCGGGTGAAAAGAGACCCTCTAATCACATTAGCTTGTAGTTCTAAAGGAAGATGGTTGCTCTGAATTTCCCTTTATACATAGCAACTTCAAAAAAATCCCTATTTTCTTAGTACATCTTTATGTAGGAAAGCCTTCGTGCCTTTGAAGGTTCACACAAAACAAACAAGAGTCTTTACAAGTCCTCCCTGGCCACCCAGGGAGAATCAAATAGTATTTTTTTTTCCTCCGGCAGGCCACCCCAGGATACCACGAATAAAAAGGAAGAGGAGGAATTCATATGTAACCAAGATGTGTTTTTTTCCTAGCATAGTTATTATACTGTTTTAATCTAAATATTATGGTCTATTTTTCACTAGCAAAGCCCATCAAGATCTAATTATTCATTTAGTGGACAGAGCAAGTTTTTGAAATAGTAGAAAAATAGGTCAAAAATCTGGGAAATGGTGAAGAGAGGAAAAATTGAGGCGTTTTCTTCGGAGAAGCAAGCCCCTGTGTAGAGCAGAGGTTCTTGAAAAGTGCTGATTCAGAAAGGGCGGCTGCGGAGGGGGCCGCTGTGCTCCTGGGATGGAGAGCTCGCTCCAGGGCTCAGGCGGTGGAGACATCTGGGAGCCCAGTCTGCTGGGCTTCACGTGGAAGAGCTTAGGAGCTTGAAAGCTCCCGGAACTGTAAGGAGGTCCTCCAGTCATAAACATCCTCAAATGCATTCCTCCAACTCTGTCTCGTCTCCACACAAAATCTCCATTTGGGCCAAATAAAGACCAGACCCTGCAGGCAGACACAAAGGAGCCTCTTCTATCAGACCCAAGCTGACGTCCCACTGCTGCCATCTGGGCCCCTGCAGTCCAGAGTCCCCTGAAGTCGCTGCTGTCCCTCAGGGATGCAGGCTACTGCCACCTGGTCATGTCAGCACCCCAATGGTCCTTTATTCTTTCGAAATGCCCTGCCATCCTCACCACACTATAAATGCAGAGTTGTTGTTGTTGTTGTTGTTGTTTTGTTTTGTTGTGCTTTGTTTTGTTTTATTGTATTGGGAATTGAACTCACAACCTTGCATTTGCCAGGCAGGCACTTGTGTGGCTCAGTTATATCCCCAGCCCTCGGCACAGATTTTCAGACTAAGGGGCGAACTGAGGATCACAGACCTCCTCAATCTCAGCTCTGCCACTAAAACACTGCGGACTTTGGGATAGTTTCTTAATTTCACCTCCTGCCTCAGCGTCTTGGGTGGATAAATGGGGTAGTCAGGAGACTGGTGATCACTCTCGTGAATGTTAAACGAAATGAGGTCACTAATCAGTGGAAGATGTTAATTGCATTTCTTGGGCTCTCTCAAACATAAATGTTCCCTTCTGGCAGAAGGCTTCCTTCACATATGCAGCCTCAAATCACCCCCCAGCTGTTCTCTGAATCCTGTGACACTGACAAAAGCTGTGTCTGATTCCTGGTCACTTCGTACTTGCTACTTACTACTCTGTCTGTGTAAGTCAGCACACCTAGCAGGCCTGCTTTCGCATGAACAAGGCCATTTGGTGTCTGCTTGCGTTCTTCCCAATGTCCTGGACACGCACCCTGTAAGAATCTCAGAATTCTTCAATTAACAATATCTTTTGAATAATCTAGGCCAGTGATGGCGAACCTAAGGCGCGTGTGCCACTGTGTGTACCCTGAAAGCTCTAAAATGTTTGTCATCTCTGATCTAGACAAATAACATTAAAGAAAAATATCTGAAACCAAGTGAGATGAAGAAAAAACTTCTGCTACATTATGAACACGATATTGGATGGATGGATGGATGGATGGATGGATGGATGGATGGACAAACAGACAAGAAAATACAGGGAGAGACACACCAACCAACAGTCAGCTACAATACCCAAGACATTATCAGCAATTCAAACCTTAGAGGACAGTGTATTAACCTGCTTCCTAATAGCATCACACCATTTATAGTTTTGCTACCAAAGGTTTTTTTAAAATATTATATCTTTGATTCTTTGTGAAATTCATATAAAGAAACTCCACCGTACAAAGAGACTTGAAACCAGATGATGGCGCATGCCTGCCATTCCAGCACTTGAGGAGACTGAGGCAAGAAGTTCTCAAGTTTGAGACCAGCATGAGCAACTTAGCCAGACTGTCTCAAAATGTAAAAATGGATAGTGATGTGGCTCAGTGTAAGGGCCCTGGGTGGTTCAATCCCCAAGTACCAGAAAACAAAACAAAACAAAAACAACTTTGAATCAGCATTTCTTTTTCATTTCAGAATATCATAATTTAAACTAGAATTATACTCAAAACAAGCTCGGTTCACCTTCCCCTTCTGTCGCTTGTTCATGCCACAGGTTTGACTGAGTGACAAGGCCATGTGCCAGTCATGTGCTTGTCCCCCGAAAGCCCACAGACGGCCGGTCCCTGTGAGGCACTCCCAGCCCTGTGCCATCCCTAGCTCTTCCCATCCAGTCTGCCACTTCCATCTGTCCCTGCATTAATTCAGTAAAGTGCAGCACCAGCATGAAAAGCCCCATCCCAGAGATAATGAGAGGAACCATGCAAAGGCAGATTGCAGAGCACTTGGCGAACACTGGGGTTTGAAGGTCTGGGCTAGCAGAGCCCGTTTCCCTCACTCTCTACAGTTCAGAAAACTCTGCACGCCTTTCAGGTGCAGGGAAGCTCCAACTAGGACCTGGAGCACTGGGAGAATTTCCCAGAATGCTGGGATTCTGGAAATGCCCGATGGATCATGTCAATGACAGGGAACAGCCTTGGAAAACCCTTCTGTACTTGGTTGAGCTCTGTTCCTAAAGGGCACATCTCTGCATACATCTTAGAACTTTTAAATGGACTGGAAGAGGGTGGGCATAGCACACCAAGGAAAAAATGTAGGCTGTAGGACTGCTGGGACCAGAGATAAGCTATGGAAAGGGAGTCACAGCAACTGATACCAATACACACAAAACAATCGGTCACAGCTCCACCCTCATGACAGCCTTCTGCCGTGCGCCTAGTTTCAGTTACCGGCAGCCTGAAAGAGCTGGCATCTGCCTTGATTCCTTCAGGAGACCACATTCATGTAAGAGCTGTTTTATTATAAGTTACTGTTGTTCACTCCTGACTATGCCTAATTTATACATTAAACTTTATAACAGGTATGGATGTATAGGGGGGAGAAAAAGGTAAGTATGGGTTTCAGAACTCATCAGTGATCTGGGAGGTTATCCCACACGATGAATGGGGATCACTGTGCTATTTTTTCCCTCCTGAGGTCCCCAGACTTTGCACCTGTGCAGGAAACCCCATGACCAGTATCGAGAGCTCAGGAGGCATCCTCTGCCATGGGCAATCTTCCTAATATGATGATGATTCAGATGTTCCTTCTTCAGAAGTCACCTCTGGACGACAATCCCTTCAAAATAGCTCTGCCCAAAACACCTCCATCTCCATGCTCTTCTGTTTCTTTATAGCATGTAGTGTTAGCTGGCATTGAATTACACCATCATCATTACTGTTATTGTCAGTCTCCTTTGTCAAAGCATGTGCTTCTAGGACAGTGCCTCAGTTTCCTGCACATCTGTATTCCCAGTACCTAGAAGTGTATGTAGCATGATGCAAAAACATCATGAATATCTATTAATGAATAATTGATATCAACTTCCCAAATCATAAACCCATTAGTGGAGACCCATCGTTACTGAGTTTCTAAAGACAAGAATTTCTCTAACTCTATGCAATAGTTGGGTCGCCCCTTGGTATCTGCAAGGGATTGGTTCCAGGGCCTTTTATAACACACACAAGCCTCCTATAAAACTAATGCAAGCAGGGCATGGTGGTGCATGCCTGTAATCCTAGGACTTGGGAGGCTGAGACAGGAAAATCACTGTGAGTTTCAGGCCAGCCTGGATTATACAGAGTGTTTAGGGCAAACCTAAACTACAAAGCGAGACCCTATCTCAAAACAAAAAAACCTTACTGCAGTATTTGCACAGGGCCTACACACATCCTCCTGCATGTTTTAAATGATCTGTAGATGATTTAACACAATGATCTACCACAATGTAAATGCTATGTAAATAGCTGTTATACTGTATTGTTTAGAGAATAACAGTGAGAAAAGAAGTTTGTAGTATTATGTTGAAGACACATGCAATCATTTTTCTGAAAATGTTCTATCTCTGCTCCATCGAAGCCATCAGTGGGGGACTCCTAGGTATGAAAGGTCCTCTGCACTGTGCTTGGAGTAACATCTACCAAACCCAGCCTCTGCACTGATGCCGGGCACAGACCAGACGAAGGATCAGGCTGCAGCAGGAGTATCTTGGGCAACCGGGGTGTGCAGTCACTTTGATCCCAACACAAAACCACATTTGTAGACACAAGGACATAGGTTCAAAGGTCACTGCACAATATCAGATACAAAGGGCCCAACCCATTGCTAGGACCAAATGGACCTAGAACTGAAGGATATCACACACACCACACCAAGGGACAGTGAGAAAGCCACAGGGGTGACACTTTCTTCCTATGACTCCAAAGGCTCCAAAGGCAACTGAAGGGTAGGACAAAATTAAAATTTCCCTAACAAGATTATGCTGGAGACAAGGACAAAATCCAGGTTAGAGAGTGAGGCCTTTACTATAGAAATTTCCCTGGTATGTGGAGGATGCTCAATATACAGAACAGAAAGTTCTCACTGGAGTTCTACAAAATCAAGGAAAAAGAAAACCAATTTTAAAATAATTGTCTTAATCCGTTTTCTGTTGCTAGGATTGAATATCAGAAATTGGGTCATTTATAAATAATAGGAGATGCATCTGGCTCATGATTCTGGAGGCCAGGACATCCCAGAACCTGGCATTGGCATCTTCCAGGCCTATGCTGTGTCACCACAAGGCAGACAGCACAGTGTGGGAGATGGGGCAGGTGAGCTAGGTGGGAATCTCTCCTCTTCTTCCCATAAAGCCACTCAAGCCATTTTGGGGCCCAGCCTCATGACCACATCTACTCCCAACTTCCTCCCCAAAACCCATCTCCAAATACTATTAGCATATGAATATAGGGATTAGTTTCCAACACATAAAATTCGGGAGACAAAAACTCAGACTATATGGCATTCTAAAATCATATAGTTTTTGCATGCAAAATCTTTTCTAAAAGCATAACATAGTCAATTTCCTTCCATTAGAAATCATCTTTTCTGCACACACTAGAATTAGGTTAACCATTAACTCAGCAACACACAGGTTTTTCAATCCTAAATTAACTTTTCATAGGAACATTTGTGCAGAGTTCAATTTTGATTGTGCTGCAAAATTTGATGCAAGAGAAATACTTTGTTTTTCTTACTACTTCAAGAATTATTCAACAGTGTGACTACTGTTGCATTCTGGATTTAACTTATCATCTTTTCCCCCAAAGTGAGACATTTTCTCAACAAAAAGGCTTTAAGGAAGATGGCATAAGCAATATTAATAAGCTACATAGCGAAAGATTGTATTCATCCTATAGACAAGATGTTCTATTTCCATGCAAGGAAATGCAACATTCGCATTAGATGCATTTTTGTAGCCTTCCCACTGTGCCCATAAGCAAGCCTCAACTTTGCCCATCCGTAGACCTTCCCTGATTGGCCTCCAGACATGAGAAAAAAGGAATGAGATCGTTACAGCCTTTGAAGAGAAACAGGCACTAAATAAGTAGCTGAAGAAGGAAAAAAGAAAGAGAGGGAGGAAAGGACAACAGGGAAGGACTGAATAGAAAATGGGGCCGGGCAGCTGATGGCAAAGGCTAGAGGAAGGCAGACAGAGATGACCTTTTGTACTCTATTCACAGCAACCGCCTTCCTAGCAGAGGACGTGAGCAGTAGATAACTTAGGCTATTTTTTTTTCTTTTTCTTACAGAATAGCAGTAGCATCTGCCAAAATGTGTCCTTGACCCACCCATCTATCTTCGCCCTCCCCTCTGCGAGCGCCCCTCCTATCTATCACAGAAACAAACCCCTCTAACTTGCAGCTCTTCCCGGCTTCCAGCTTCCGTTCATCATCAACAACAAAGGCATTTATGAGGGCCCATCAACGCGTGGCCTCCGCCAGCCATGACACAGACTGGAGGTAACACACTGGGTTTCGTCTTCGAGGAGCTTCCCAAGGAGATTATTGTTTTGGTTTTTATACATTTGACCAGCAGAGGATCTCAGGGTGCATGCCCTGTTAACAGCGGGTCTGTGGCTTTGCGTACAAAGAGCAGCACGTGATATAATCCCCTATAAATCAAAGTGAGCCCTCTCACACTCAGGTACCGTCCACCAGGCACACAAAAACGGATGTCTAACCTGGGGGACCCACTCGTCCTGAGGAATAGCTTGCTTTCTTCCTTCTCTAGTGTACTGGGGCTGTGTCTGCAGCCCTGACACAGCCGTGCTCAGGAGACAGCCAACCAGAGCTCAACAAATATTTGAACCACGCATTCTGGACACATATTAAGCAATTCTACTCCAGGGTAATTATGCCATGCACACCACTTGATCTAAGGCAATGTTCAGGTGCAAAGAAAATACTACCTGGAAAACAGAAATAGAGCACTGTGATTTCTGCCTGTCAAGGACATTTGCTTTCTTTCAGCAAATGAATGTGAAAACAGTTAATTTTTTAAAAGACACGTCTCTCGTATTTCACAATACAGTAAGCTCTGAAGTACTGTGGTCTAGAAAATAAAAATATGCGAGATTGTCTTGTAGAGAAGTTCAAATGGCAGGGAAACATTTGAAATTTTCAGTCTTCCTGGAGATCAGAAGGACTCTGAGAATAATGCATTTTTTTCCCTCAACAAAGGGCATCTGCAGGGCTTAATCTGCTGAAAAGAATCATTCTGACAGTCTTAATGTATTCTTTTCAGGAAAGCCCTGGCAGAGAATTCCACAGGAAAAAAAAATCAGAAACCCAGGATAGCACCAACCTAAACCATTATATCCCTTTTATAAATAGATGAGGCCAAAGTATTTTCAATATATTCTAGATATTTGATTGAACTAGGAAATAGCAATGATAATCCTGAATATTACATATTTTTCACATTTCCTTGGTGGACCAATATTAAAACAAATATTTAAAAGATTTGCCAGTCTTTCAAAGAAAATCTCCTGGGGAAGCCATTTGCAGAATTCTGCTATAAGACAAAAATATCCTTGAGGTAGGAAATATTCAATTGCATTAATGTTGTTAACTGAGAACAGTAAACCCAGTAATAAGAATAATTAAGGCACGATATTATTATAACAAGACTTCTTCCATCCAAGACTCAGTGTGTTTTGTAGACATTGCTTCATGATAGGATTATGCTGGAGAAAATTAGAATACAAGGAATGTTAATGGCTCGTCTCAGATCACCGGTCAGCAGGGGTGACAGACTGAGATGTGAATTCTTGATTCTGATCTGCTCGTCTAACAAACTGACCACATTATTGTTGTTCAATTAGTATATGGGAAAATTCTATTTTGGAACCATTATCTAAGAAATTCATATCAGTTCTTTCAATAAATTCTAGTTTTGCTCCTTTTTCTCTCTATTCATTAATTCCAACTGCCATAGCACAGTTAAAATGTAGAATAATCAGAGCAAAAGTCCTAAAGTTGGTCTCTCTGCCTCCTGGAATCAATTCACAATCCCTCTCTCTCTCTGTCTCTCTCTGTCTCTCTCTCTCTGTGTGTCTCTCTCTCTCTCTCTCTCTCTCTCTCTCTCTCTCTCTCTCTCTCTCTCTCCCCCTGCACCTTAGCCACCTCCCCCTCATGGCACAACACAGAATGCCAGGCTTTCTCAAATACATTTTAAAACCCATATCCTTCCCCAGGACTGGAGCACGACGGTTCCCTGTTGAGCATCATAATGGTTAAAGTACTCCCATCATGAGGGAGTCACATGCTTCTGTCCACCCTCTTGACACTCCTGGTACGCGGCATCTCTCCCTCCTGCCACTCCTCTTCTATGTGTGTTCCTCTTTCTACAGAGCCTCGCCAGTGTCTATTTGCTAGGTTTCAAACACACATTCAGCGATCAAGTCCCATGGAGGTGAAGAGAACCTCAGAGCCCCCTCAGTCTGAGCCGCACAGCCCGCCCTGGGGCAGCCAGCCTCCGCGCACCACCTCCTTACTCAGAAAAACAGCTTGCTGAGCATTTTAATGGACAGAAAGCTGCCATTTCTCCAGCGCTCACTTACACATTTAACTCAACAGACTCAATTCTCTGCCTTACATTGATCTATAACAAATAAACTTGTCTTTTAAATCTTTGGAATCTTCAAAAACATCTATTATGTTTGTCCTTAATTATCTGTGCTCTAAGCTCACATACCAAAACCTTGTTTATGTTTATTATTATTGTTATTATTATTATTACATAATGAGGTACTGGTGATTGAACCCAGGTTCTCTGCACTTGGTGATACTCTCTCCCTTTCTTTCACTTTTTATTTTGAGACCAAGTGTAGCCAAATCACTAAATTGCCAAGGCTGGGAGCAAACTTATGGTTTTACTGCCTCAGCACCCCAGAGTGATGCAGTTATGGACACAGGCCACCAAATCCATCTCCACACTAAGGCCTTTCAGCTATCCTTGTAGGCTCCTGGCCTTTCCAAAAGAAAGGAGCCACCTATTACTTATGTCATACACACAGAGAAAATAATAATATTTATTCAGCATATTGGGAAAATAAATAAGAGTTTGGGGCAGAACCGAGCAACTTGAAGACACTAAGCTTAGGTCCATTATTTCTGCTTTTCAAATATATTTACTTCCTTTTTAAACCTAGGAGTAGGACCCAAGCCTAGGACCCAGCCCAGGGCCATAGGGATCAATCCAGTACCTTAGTAAGTCAAGCAAGGCACCCAAATGAGAAGCTTCACGTGAATTTTGTTGGCTACTTTCCTAAAACCTAAAGCTCAAAACTGAGCACATTCTGCAGAAATCAACCCCAAACCCTATTTAATTCACCAAACCGTCGGAGATAACCAAAGCCAACCAAACCAAAGTCACTATTCCTCTTAGGACTATAAAACACATCACATCTGTGTGAGCTGAATTTGATGTCATGACATTTTTATCAGCTATGTTTTAGATTTTCTTAAATAAGTACCTTAACTGACGTGTGTCTGACCTGCTTTCCCAAGTAATGATACAACTTCCTTGGGCGAGGGAGTCCATGGCTCTTTATTATCATTAGAAGAACACAGTTCAGGATGGCACTCAGTAGGCTAGGACCCCCCAAAACATTTGCAGAGCTACATTAGGCAGCCTCTTCACAGGAAAGGCAGGACACAGAGGCTATGGTCTGTTTTAAAAAGATATCAGCCCCACCTGAAGAGGAAGTTTACCGTTCTGTCTGCTCATGCAGAGTCTAAACAATGACCCAAGCTTTCAGACTGGAAACTTCACACAAATAAACACTTCCAGCCAGGTCTGGATTGGGGAGGAGGGCCTGGGGATTCCTTATCCCATCAGCCTTATTAGGTCCAGACCCTCATAGCTTAAGTTATAAACACTATTAAGTGATGTTGCACAGTTTTATTTGAAGCTATGTTTGCTTTCAGATTAGATTTCAACATGTAATAAAATTCCCACCAGAAATATGCTATGAGTGGAGGGTATTTTGACTTCAGCATTATTTCAAGTAGAAACTCAGCTGTGTTATTTAAAACAGGCGCTAGTAGAATTCGCTCTGGTAGTAAGGTCAAGACCCCTTGGATTCCCCTAATCCTTTTCTTTTAGGGCTGAAAGGCCTGGGAATTCGATGAATTTACATACTCTTCCCTGGCCACAAAGCTGTCCCAGGGCCCTAGCCTAACTCCTGGCTCACTCCTCCAATTCAAGCTGGTTTATCTCCAACCACTCCGATCAGAATTCACCTTAGAGAGAGGAAGCTCTAAGGTAAAAATTCCAGCACAGGCGTACTGTGCTGGAGGTGAGACCTTAATTCTTCCTCTTCTCCATTGCCTTCCTCGATGCAAGCCTGCAGACTCAAAATTCCTGAGATTAAGGAAAAGTCCACACTGGCCCCTGTGGAACTGAACCATTGTTAAGGGACACTTTACAAATCTTGGAAGGGCGAAACAGGAAAGAAAAGGAAGTTTGACACATGCACAGGAACTGAGCTGTGGGATGGGAGACACTCAGGAGGATGAGTATTAAGACAAGATGCCTGAAGATAAACTAAATTGACTGATGAGTACCACTGAAGAATACAGAAGGGCTTCTCCATTAAAGTCTGAAAGCTCAGCAGATTAATATGAACTCAGAACTTCATTCAAAAGCAGAGAAAAGGATCAGGGATATAGCTCAGCAGCACAGCACCTGCCTGGCAAGCGCAAGGTTTTGAGTTCGATTCCTAGTACCAAAAAAAAAAAAACAATCCTATGGATAGGGCAGGTTAAAGACATTAGCTCCTCTTAATTTATATCAACACTTCTTCTGCCCATGCCATCTATAGAAGGAGTCAGGGAAGGTAATTGTTACATAGAAGGCAAACTACAGAGAAAGTAATTCTGTTAACAAACAGGCCAAGTGCACCCTTCTTGCTCTCATGGCTCTCAGCAGAAAAAGTGATAATTCTGGGGTGACCCTAGAATCAGGACATTGTAGGCCTGAGGCACATTTTCAATGGAAAAATAAATCCTCATTCTAGTTTTATCCCTGAAATCAGCATTTGTATGCAAATCTACTCTGTTCATTAAAAATGAGTATTATTCTGAAGCACTACAGATCCATGAGTCTGACCAACAGTGTGAAATCTAATCATTTTTATACTATAAAAGTGCCTTTTAACAAGTAGATAGTGTAGGGTTAAGGAAAAACTGCTTAATCCACATTAACATAAGCCATATGAAACTGGAAAACTAAACAAAAATTTTCACTCTAGTCTATATTAATTTTTTTTAACTCAAAATAAGGTTGGAAATATAGCCTAGTGATAGAACACCAGCCCAGCATGCTCAAGGGTTGGATTCCTAGCATCACAAAGATAAACAAGGAAAAATAAATCAAGCCAGAAAAAATGAAAATAACATCAGATTAACACCTAGTAATGTGCCAGACGCTTAGTAGGTGCTAAGGAACTTATCACTGAACAAACAACCGATTTCTTAAAAACCCTGGGGTTAAACTCTAAGTCAAAGATTGCCTTCACCTGAGAAAGGAATGTATCAAAATGAGCCAGGCTGGGTGGCCCAAGCTTGTAATCCCAGCACTCAGGAGCCTGAGGCAGAGGATCACAGTGAGTTTGAAGCCAGCCTTGGATACATTAGTGAGTTCAAGGCCAGCCTGCGCTACCTACTGAGACCCTTCTGTAAAACAAACAAGCAAAAAAAACCAAAACATCAAAATGATATTACTGCTTAAATGTCCCACAAGACTATGACTAAAAGAAACAAGTCTAAAACAAATAATAAAAACATTTACAGACTCACAATATTTATGTGATGTCCCTCTGAATTAAACAATTGTGTAATCAGCGTATTATCCTTCTAAAATGATCATGGCGCAGAAAGGTAAAAAGACACCTTGTGAACTAAGCCAAAATGGTAGTGCGGATACACAACTGCAAGGAAGTTTCCCAGTGGCGGTGCACGGTAGAGGAAAGTGTTGGAAGGTAACATTAAGAAAAAGAAATGCCTTCCATCAACCATCAATTATCTTATGTTGTCCACACAGAAACTTCCACAGTGTGTAAATTCTCAAATTCTCTCCACTCCCCACCATTACCAACAGTAGCCCTGCCTTCCTGTCTTTCTACCATTTATTTTGCTGACTGTTGCTAACAGATATTGTTTATAATCTTTCGTTATTTTCACAGTCTTGCTATTTCATAAATGTATCTTGGCCCTGACTTCATTTTGCATTTAGGCGTAAACCAACCTATTAAAAAATACTTACCAACAAAACCATAGAAATATCAGAGTTTGGGCAAGTACTTTAGAGTTCTCCCAAGTTCCTGGACTTAAGGGGAAATTAAATTTTTATCTTCTCACTAACCTGTTTTCATTTTTCTTTTACAGGAAGGGGAGTCGCACTGTATAATGTTGCACAGTGCCGTCCAAGACTGTCAAACAAATGAAGCCAAATGGACTTAAGACGGAAGTATCAGACTTCACCTGCGAGTCCTGAACAAAAAGAACCTTCTCCCACTAAGATCACTGGAAAGGTAAGAGTAATTCTGTATATCTCTGGACGGCTTTATTTCTTAGATTACAAAAGTGACTCACTTTTTGGATAGTACCAAATAGATAATATACTCATTTTTTGTACATGACTAAAAAGATAATATATACCAAATTTCCTTTTCAGCAATGCTTCATCTGCCTTCCCAATAAAATGTGATAAGACATTTTTCATTCCTTTTAACTGTGAGACCAAAAATAAAGGTATGTTATTTTTTTAAAAAGGTATTATTTTTGTTACATGAAAACCAATGTTCAAATTACTTTTCAATAATGCTTACAAAAATTTAACCAGATGATTTTGAAATTTTTGAACCACATAGACACCATTTTTAAAAATTATGTCATTATACAATCATGCATTGCAGAATAAAATCTCAGCCAATGACAGACTACCATACGCACTTAGTTTCTATACCACGTGTCCTAGGCATGTGGTGGGCTATGTCATCTAGATTTAGGTAAAAACATTCTATGACTTTCACACACTGATAAGATTCCCTAACAAGACATTTCTCAGAACGTATCTTCCTCATTAAGCAGCGTATTTGTACTTAAGCAAAACAAAGTATCAAGTCTTCAGAGTGCTGGAAGAAAACAAGGACTGAGTTTTGTCCAAAAACATAATCACTTCTTACACCAAATCTTATGGAAGAGTGGCTCCCATTCTATTCACAATAAAATAACAAACTCAGGAATATACCCTGAATGGATGTCCTGGTGGGCAGGTTTCCTGCGATCTTCAGAACATCCCAACCAGCAGTGCTCAGAGAAGGGGCTGGGGAGGAAAGTGGTCCATACACAAACAGAACAGTCAAGCAGCAAACTCCCCACAATGACCAGCTGTACACAGAGACACAGGCAGTGGACAAAAGCAGTTCCTCCTTAAGGACAACTTTAGCTCAAGCCCCAGTGAACATTAAAGAAGCCTCTGCAATGCTTTGTCTTGTAACCATTTGTGTCTCTGTAAAGACAAAATGTTTTTGTCCTGGAAAGACAATTTTAACTTCAGATTTCCTATTCAAAAAATGTTACTTGTTATATCTAATCTGTGCACACATGACTCCTTTAAAGGTTTGTGGAATTCTTTAAATAAATCAGATAAATAAAATATTAAACGCTTTCTGTAATGTTCACTTAATTATGAGAACTGATCAGTTTTACTGCATTTTTAAAAGGGAAACTCCTTAAATAAATTATGACACATCCAATCCATTCCATCACATACTATGCAGAGATCCATAAGAATGAAGAAGACGTGATGTTTTGTTTTGAAAAGATGACCATAGAGCATGGGCACATGGAAAATAGACAGGTGGCAGAATGATACAACACACAGGATACCGCGACCCCATTTTTGTTAAAGTATAAAATATGACTATGAACATGAGAAAGGAAGCATGGAAGGACACATGACACACAGCCATCTGCTTCCTGCCAGTGATGCCACAGAACTGACACAGTCCAAATCACGCAACCCCTTACCTGCCTAGTACAATCTAAGTCAGCTAACAGAAAGAAACTAATAAATAATGGTTGTATTTATGAAAGTGCCTTATCTGTAAATGAACCCACTCTCTTTGGGATGCTTCCCAAGGTAAGCAGGCATGTAACATTAACGGGGTAAACAGATGAATGATGAATGGGGAGAAAATGCTTTGAACAACTCCTTGATAAACTGAAGAACTGGTTCTTGCGTGAACAATTTAGATTTTTGGATTTACTGAGAAGTAGGAGGAAAAACTACTACCAACTGCATTAATGCTTCACAAGCAAGTTTAACCTAAGCATGTGTGAGTCTATTTTCTTGTAATTGGCAGTATTTTTCCTCATTTTTTACTTATCCTACTCATTAAAATGACAAAAATAGAAAAGCTGTTTCTCTCCATTTCTGGACTCTCCACTGTGTAATTGTTGGGCAACTTTCCCATAAGAACTAATTTTCAAAACTTCTAAGAAGAATTTATTTTGACAAATGCATTCATGAGCAACCCAACAAGAATTCAGGCATGCTTCTTTCTAGGGATTTCAAATAGTCAGGGCCCCTTTCCCCAAAGAAATCCCTAACTCACAGTTTTATATCACTTCTATTGCAGGCCCTAAAGCAATCCAGAGAACAGACGGAAAATAAACAACCTCAAGGCAGGTTCCTGTGAGTTGGAGTTAGAAGGGAAAGAGACAAGTCTTATTCTCTTTCCATCAATCAGAACTCGAAGCGTGTCTAAGAAGATAAATTGTACCAAAGTGGCACAAGTGTTTCCCTTCAATAAAGTACTGGATATGAACAAATAAAATATTTATATTTATGAGGTCTTAAAAATGCATATTGCTCCTATTTTAGCTCTCTTAGTAGGCAACAATTTTGAGACACTTATTCTTCATCATTTGAACAGTAACCACCCATCTGAACAGCTAAACTGCAATCTTTTGCCAATATTTACTGAATAAATTATACTGGATGACTTTACGCTAAAATTATGCCAACATTACTGATCATTTTTCCTTATTTCTTTTACTCAAAAATGTATAAAATTTGACTTAGAAAAATATCTTAATTCTAATGGTTATTCAACTTTTGGGAGGCACTTTATTTTAAAACAAACCCTTTTTTTATACTAAATGTAGTGTCTCAGAATCCGCACTGTAGTGCTTCTCAGAATTGTGAATCCTACTCATCTTTGGAAAACCAGCTTAAACTATAGTTAACAACCTCACTCTGGGCACCTTTTCTGAATACGCCTTGCTGTTATCTAATATTATTTACATAAGCTTTTTTATCTATAACTTTAATGCTATCCAAGAATCATCATCTTCCTGTTCAACTCCAGGTTCCATGGTTCTGGAAGAACAACTGTGACTTCCTTCTTTCCTTTCTGTCCTTCCCACACATCAAGCACCCAGCCAAAACTTCTTAAATAAGTGAGTGAATGAAACAAACGATTAATTGCTGACAACGCCATTTGAAAACACACGTTGGACTCAACCACTCACGTGATAAGGTGATTTTCCCAAAGAGGTTCCAAAGCCCCCTTGAATGATCCGGCTAGTTAAAAGGAGCAATGACTACAGTGGTAAAGCATCAAAACACACAAAAAGGTAGTGTTGTATCCTAACATATTTAGAAATTATACTTCATCAAGTATAACCTGGTAATACGAATATCATAAGGTAGGTATTGAGTTTCATTAATTTTAAAGTGCCAGAATTGGGAATCATAGGACTTAAATCAGTGAGGAGCTACTTTGGAATTCCTTGGCTTGAGTGAGGCCACTGTGTCCCAAAGCATCCCAGCAGGTGGCTGGAAGACACTTCCAGACGTGCTCCAATGCTAAGCACCACACCCCTGCATGAGCTCCACAGGGTCTGGGTGGCCAGAACACTGGGACAGTTGCGGGGAGCTCCTAGGCCACATGCAACCTCTTCTACCTCTGCCATGTGTCCCTTACAAACATTTTATGTATGCGGTAATGTGGAAAACCACAAGAAGGAGCCAGAACAGCTTACCCGCTCTGCAGCTGGGTCAATGAGCACCCTTCCTGGCCCCAGACACACCGTCAGAGCAGCCAAAGCCTGCTGTAACATAAAACCAAAGAAATCAACCTGCACATGTACTGCAGAAGAGGGAAAGATAGTTAATGGGCTTAAAATTGGGGAGTATTCTACAAGACTACTTTATTTATTGTAGAGAAAATAAGTATTATTAGAGCTGTTCTCAGAATCTCTCCCAGGGAAAGAACTGACTTTATTTAGGAAAATACCTTTATGAGCCACTTGAGGCCAAAGGAGGTAGGAGAAAAAGGAGACAACTTTTGCAGCTAAAGCTTCTATGTAAAATGGTATGGAAATTTGAGAACAAGGGAAAGAGAAGAAAAGAGACAAAATGATCCAGCAATTTGCAAAGCCACGTCTATAGAGAAAAGTCGGCCAGTAAGACATGAAAAACAAGGGTGTTTGCCATGAAGTTTTCAATCAATGGTATTCCTGCTTAGACTCCCATTACACTTTGGTCAAATCTCTATAATTGTAATGCACTGTGATTTTTCCCCCCTGTGAAAATCAAGGGCAGGAGACTCAGATTTGTGTTTGAGTTAGAACAGTATGGAGAGAGAAAATCAACCCTACAAAGTAAGATAAAAGGGTGATTCTAAGCTTAGTAGGGAAAGAAATGCAAAACAAGAAATGGCCAGGAGATCTCCGGAAATTCAAAGAAATCTTGATGTGGAATGGTAAGGTGATCAGGTTTAAACTTGTCAAAATCTATGAAATGAGGTAACAAGGAAACTTTGGTTATACCTTAAAGTCAGTGAGCCAGGTATGGTGGTGTGTACCTATAATCTCAATACTGTGGGAGGCTGAGGCAGGGGATCACCAGTTCAAGCCCAGCCTACACAACTCAGCAACTTAATGAGATTCTGCCTCAAAAACAATAAACAAAAAACAAACAAACAAAACAAAAGGACCTGAAATGTAGCTCAATACAAAGGCTATGGGTTCAATCCACAGTACTAGTTGGAAAAAAAAAAGTCAAAAACTATATTCAGAGCAGTACAGTGTGTGCAACAAAAATATGCATGTCCATGTGGTGAGAGACGTGGTTGACAATATAGAGCTATATGTTCCTATGATTAATATGAGTGTTCACATTATAAAAATTGAGGATTAATTTAACTCCACACAACCTCCTTTTAGATCTCAGATTGAAAAATCCTAAAAGCCAGATGTGACTTTTCTTTGTCTGTTGTAAAGTCACAAATCACCCAGATTCTGCACCAGACATCAGAATTCTATTACACAAAGGGGAAGGGAGTAGCTGGGAGTAGCTAGAACACCTGCTCAGCATGCGTGAGGGCCTGGCTTCACTATTCAGCACCACAAGAAAAACCACAGCCAAAACTAAACCCAACCAAAAAGAACCCAGACAACTGAATCTGCATGACTACTACCATAGAGGGCAACCCGTGACACTGTCATTTGTCAAAGATGCAGTATTTTCAGAAAAATTACCAAACTGATAGTAACTGCTCTCTTGCATATATACTATAGATTCAAACTTCTTATGTAATTGTGATTGCAATTAGTGACCTATAGATCCTGAGACGTATTCTAGTCTACATTAGAATGGGATCTACATTCATGCTTTCTCAATACAGACTATGCTGTTTAGTGGCAGACAGCTGCATGAGGTCAGAGCCACAATTTCCTATGTAGTCCAGGGTCCCAAGTTCTACCTATCAAACAACTGAAACTGCCATTTCTTAATCCCCTCAAAAGGAATTATTTTTAAAGACACTCAAATCATCAGTTTGCTCCAGGACTAGACTCTTCCTTCCAAGACTTAAAAGCGAAATACAAATCAATTAAGGCATTTGCCATAATGAAGTCATAGTGTTTGGGTGAAAAAAAGGAACATTTTTACTAGAATAAGATTTTTTTAGTATCTGTAATCTTAAAGTTCTCTTTTAAAAAAAAAATTACTTGGCTAAATTAGTCTATTATCTGATCCTGCTGAACTCAACCACAGCTGATGGTGTCAAAAGCTAGCAATGCAGTGGTTAACAGTTCTACTTCTGTCCTTAATTATGTTTAAATGAATTTTAGCAGGCGGACTTAGTGTGCTTACAGAGCTATGGAATAATCCACCATCTTAAGAACCACTAATTCCTAATTGACACAGTTGCTTACCATTGTATTTATGCAGTGTTAGTAAAAACATTCGGCTTGCTAAAAAAAAAAAAAAAACTTAAGAGACTCATAATACGAAACTCATGATTAAAGAAATCAACTGAGATCTGTAAGGAATATATTTTTTCCTTTCTGCAAAATATCACTCAGCCTCACATTTGGATAATAACAGTATGGCAATTTCCACAATACTGATGCATCTGAAGACTTCTCCAAAAGAACAAGGCCTGTCTTGGTGGTGATGCGTTTCTTCTCAGAGAAATATGTCACAACTCTATCCTTGAATATTCTCCATTCTCTCATCTTTCTGTTTTTTAAAAAAATACATTTCATGCACCTTATTATTGCATCGACTCTGGAACACACAGATAGAAAAATGGAAGCCATCTTGAAAGTAAAAATAAATTATTTCTGGAAAAAAAAGAGTTATGGAACACAGTTACACTGAAAACAATAGCTATGGGCAGAAAAAGTGCAAGACATGTAGCAGTTCATCACACATTCAGAAAACAGCGGGAAAGGCAAATTTAATTTGCCCACCTTCACTAAATATGCTGAAGAACATTTGGCAAATACAACATATAAACCGAGTTGTATAAAATTTAAAAATTCACAAGTTCTTATCATCCTTACTCTGTTTCTTTTTCTTTTTCTTTTCCTTACTCTGCTTCTTAACAAAAGCAGGAGGTGAGATGAAATCCACTTACTAAAAGCTTTACCTTGACCAGAATTAAAAGAAATACAGATCACTAAGGAAAACAGACCACTGGTCACGCATGCTCAAAGCAGCAGTTGTGAGTAGCTAACATGCCAAAAGGCAGTAAAATATACTGCTCTTCTGTTGACCTTGCCACATTCCTGAAGGGTTTGTGCCCTCTGCACACTCTATGACCATCATAAAACCGCAGGTATTAGGAATTATCAAAGCCCTTACAAGTTCTTCTGGTCCAGCCCTTTGTTTATTGGCAGACATAAGATAAGGATCCCTAATTCAAAACTCCAAAATTTGAGCCATTTGAGTATGGAGCTGACACCACAACTGGAAATTTCCACACCTGGCTTCATGCAATGAGTCACAGCCAAGATGCAGGTGCACTAAAACTAGTGGGTAAAATTACTTTCCGGCTATGAGTATATGGTGTATACAAAACATAAGTGAATTTCATGTTAAGAATTATGTCTCCACCCCTGATACTACATTACGTATACAACTATTTCAAAGTCTGAAACATTTCTGGTCCTAAGTATTTTGGATAAGGGCTATTCAACCTCAGCTACAGAAAACCCACATCTGGAGCATTTATGTGACTTCCGGTCCTGTATGCACAGCCGTCCTTCCTCCCCTGTCCCCATCCCTGGGTCTTCCGCACCTCACCAACGGCAAGGCCACCTCCCTCTGCCCAGACATGTCTCATCCTCACGCCCAGTGGTCACAGCATGAAGAAACAGCTACAGCACTAGAACACAAAGGCTTAGGGTCGGTCACTCCTGTGTCATGTGGCTACTGTGTTCAGGCCACAGGAAAAGAAAAAAGTAAAAACGAGCCCTCTGCGTAGGAAAGCACTGGAGGAGACTTTTTTCTAGTGACATAACATTTACAGAGACACACAGAAAATATCCCTAGTGGAGGATGAGTGGAAGAAGCAAGCAGTGTGGAACAAAGCAGCAGTCAGGATCAAATGCACTGGATAAGGGACAAATCTTCAGCCAGGGATTTGCCGGAAAAGCAGGGAAGGGCAATCACAGGAAGAGGAAGGGCTGGTGTAAGGCCAGAATAGGGGAAAACTGAGTTTCTGTGGGATGCATGAAACAATCCACATAACCAGAATACTGCGGTGGTCCCAAAAGCTGACAGGAGATAGCACAGGCGCTGCTCTGTCCCCGGTGCACTTAGAATCAAACCTCTGCCCCAGCCTTCTGAAGCTCCAGTGTCTATGCTGAACCTACTTCGGCTTACAGCTTCACCTTCTTCCAGAGCCCTGCAGCCTCCTATCTCTGTGGAGTTCCCCTCGCCAAACTCCTCCCTGTCTAAGGGCCTTTGCTCTCTGCATGGCCCCCAACTTCCAGGATCCTTTCCCAGATTTTCAAAGTACCAGCTCCATGGGATTGAGATCACCCATTAAAACTGCTATAGCAGATCTTCTACATTCTCAGATCTTGCATGTGCAAATTCACAATCCCAGATCAGCATTGACATTTCACCCTTTCACAAAGACACACCAAGTAGCAAAAGCTTAGGGTTTCCCCTACATTCACAGCTGAGTGTGGAACAAACTCCACCACCTTCCTGTCTCCATTCTGATGCTGCAAAGAATCCTTTCTTGGGTCCACTTACGATTGTGTTTTGTGCATTTTTGTGTTTGGGGTGATTGTATTGTTTAAAATGGCTCCACAATGCAATGAAGTACCATCTAGTGTTGCTAAGTGCCAGGAGCCTGGAATATACTTTACACAGAAAGAGCACATAGTAGGTCAGCATCTTCAGGCCTGACTTACAAGGTTCCTGGCTGTGAGATCGATGCAACTGAATCAACAGTACATATTAAACAAAACACAAATACATTAAATATACCACTCATGAGCCAAAACATCAAAAACATAGCTATTTTTTCAAATGTTAATAATGTTAATATTAAATTTAAAAGTACACATGAAGCAAGGTTATGGGTTGATTAGCTGCTCACGGAAACCGTGCAGCTAAAGCCTCATGGAACCTCGCTTTGTGGCTGCCTTAGAGGCAATAGCTCTGCATTCGCTAGTGCTCACCACAGCTGTACAGAACACAGCTATCAGGGTCATGAGATGAGGCTGTATGCATTTTTGGAGTTCTTAAAAGAAAGGTATTTTGGGGCTGAGGATTTGGCTCAGTGGCATAAGTGCACTACCGGCAAGCACACGGTTGGTCATGAGTTCAATCCCTGATACCAAAAAAAAAAAAAAAAAAAGAAACGTATTTAACAGAATTAGTCTCTTTTGCCCTTGCTAAAGCTGTTGGGGAACAAAGTAAGACAGAAATAGTTCAAAGCTGCACCTTTGTTTGTGGCTGTGTTTCATTGAGTGTCCCCATGCCAGCACTACCGGGTGTGCACAGCCCTGTCCTGTGGGCCCTCCCCAAGGGCATGGGTGATAACGTCTTGCTCTGGGCTGTCCATCTCCAGGGCCCAGAAGGAGGCCCATTCGGAACCTACTGAATAAGCTACATACCCCAGGACAAACAAAACCCAACCTCTTACATTTACTTCCCTTGCAAAATTACATGCCAATGTGAAGTATTGTTAGCTTGGGTTGGATAAAAATGTGAGATATGACTGTTACCGTGAAAAGATCACGGACTTGAGAAGCAGTGACTTGGCCTTCAATTCTAAAAATTGTTCTTTTTAGGGGCTGGGGATTTAGCTCAGCGGCATAAGCGCCTGCCTTGCAAGCAGGCAGTTATGAGTTCGATCCCTGGTACCAATAAAAAAGAAAAAGACAAAAATAAAAATAAACATTGTTCTTTTTATAAATTGTTGTCTGTGTTTATCTGCAGAGTAGACCTAACCGCTCAGAATCTTGTATAAAAATTATCTTTTAACAGTATCTTCCCATTTCCCAATATCTACATTTTGGATCTTATTTACTCTTTCAGCTTCTTACACTAGGGAGATGGTACATATTTATACATGCAAGTCTGGTTTATTTCATTTATGAGTATAGTTTCAAGTTGTGTCCATTTGCCTATAAGAGCCTTGAGTTTATCCTTTTTATACCTGTGTAGTACTCCATTGTATAAAAATACTACATCTCTTTTATCCATGTACAAAAATTAGGGATCATACCACCCTCAGCTCATGATGGTGGTGCACAAATTTATAGTTCATGGCCTGACACAAAGCCAGCACTGAATAAACACTATCTCTTCAAACTTTCACAGAACTATGAGTCACTACAGGCCCAGTCACCAGGGTCATAGACACTGTAGCAGCAATCAGCAGAAGGGAGTCCATGCCTGAAGTGGCAGAAGCACAAGAGGGTTAAGGCATCTCAGCAGGTAGGTCAGTGTTTGTTTTTACAACTTGTTTGAGGATCCCCCCAGCCCTCCCTTCTAATGAAACACCTAAACCAGGAGCTGGGGAAAGTCACAGATTTCTATTCTTCAGTCCCCACCCTCCCCTTTTCTCAAAGATCTAGAAATAATAGTGTAAATCCACACTCACTGGTGTTGTTTTTACTTGTTTCCTGTTTTTGTGTTTGTTCCTATTTATGTTTGTGTATAACATAAAATTTAACATTTCAACCATTGTAATGTCTTTTAAAAGAGGCAGGAGACTTCAGTTTCTTCTCTTTTTTTGTTTTTGACACAGCCTCACTATGCAGTTCAGGGTAGTCTAAAACTCAGTTTGTAGCCCAGGCTGGCCTCAAACTTGCAGCAATCCTCCTGCCTCAGCCTCCTAAATGCTGGGATTACAAGCATGAGACACCACATCCAGTTGAGACTTCAGTTTCAAACAAGACAAGATGATATACAATGTTATAAACTTGAACCTTGGATCCTGGCTCACTTTCCACCACTATCTCCTCCCCAGAGAAACAGCTTCCTAAAACAGTCCACCTTTCTCATTCATCCAATCTTACTGACATATTCTGTTGGTAAATCTCTCGTTTGCAGGTAGATCTCTGAGCGATCTACCAAAATACACTCGCTGGTGTGACTGAAATGAGCCCTTTAACTTCTCTGTGCCTTTTTGTCCTGTAGCTGGGTGGAGTCTAACACCCACTTGAGGTCTCACATATGCAACTTTATTATTAGAATCACAGGCACTGTTCCATCCGATGCTATCCACACACAGAGTAAAATGTGGCTTCAGGAAGTACGGGCCAAGAAACTGCAGCTGAAGGTACTGCACATTCCCAGACCGAGCACATGCAGCAGTACGTAACTGCCACTGAAAGGGCTGCAAGAAAAGCAAACACCAGCCCGGTGACCTCACACAGCCTCATTTTATAAACACTATGAAAATTCCTTCTCCATGAGCTGTTGAAAGCAGGACTTAGGTTGACTGATGGAGCTTTCTTGTGCAACTTCAATTACTTTTTTAAAAAATGAAGTGAGTTTTGCTGAACCAATAGGAAAATTAATATAGGAAAGCGGAGCAAGAAGCGCTTCCCCTTTCTTTGGCTAGGACTTGGGGTGTCTTCCACAGGACTTTCAAGATGAGAATAGGACAGTCGTGGCCTGAGGGGCTACCGTGGATGTTCTTCCAACATCTTGATAGACTGAGGATCACCCCTCACTCGTCTCACTTGGTCTTTGAGGCTAATATCATGTTCAAACATTTGGGATTTTTGAACGTATCTGTCCCATCATTTCGAGAGCTTCCTTATTAGCAAACGCTGTCACTCAGTGGATGCTGCTCAGAATCACAAACCCATACTCCCAAACTCATTTCATCAGGAACACCAAATAGCTGCTACACATTTGGCAATTCCAATATAGAAAGGAATCCTCCACTTGTCTACATAATAAAAACATTATTAAAATTTTAATGTACTGTCTGGGGATG
This sequence comes from Cavia porcellus, assembly GCF_034190915.1. Classification (NCBI taxonomy): domain Eukaryota; kingdom Metazoa; phylum Chordata; class Mammalia; order Rodentia; family Caviidae; genus Cavia; species Cavia porcellus. The sequence goes on along the minus strand of NW_026947496.1, from coordinate 25,273,199 downwards.
TAGCTCAGCAGTGGGGCATGTCCTGGGCATGAATGAGGCTTTGGGTTCAATCGCCAGCATTGCCAAAAAACAGAAGTAAAAAAAAATTAACGTGCTGAGTTTTTGTTTCTGTGTCTTATTCAGTGCAACAAGAGGGAGCAGGAAAAGGGGAGAGGAAGAAAGGAAAAAGAGAGGAGGAGAATAGATAATAAAAAGGTGGTAGTGTTAAACCCATTTATAGAGATAACTACATCAAATGCAAACGATGTAAACTGGTTAAAAGAACAAACATAAATACATACAAGTAATATCATACTTTATGGTGAAGGATAAATACCCTAATGGTCACTCATTGCAAGTGTCCATAAAGAAAATGAGCTGACAGGTCACAAAATGGAGGGAATATCTAGAGAATACACAAAACACTAGTATCTAGAGTATATAAAAAGTTTCTGCAAAAAAACGAATTATAGGGCTGTGGATATAGCTCAGCCTGGCAAGCACTAGGTCCTGAGTTTGATTCTCAGTACAAAAAAAAAAAAAAAAAAGAATTACAGATCAATAGAAGAGGTGATAAAGTATTCAAATTTTTCAGATAAACAACCTCACAAAGTATATAGGAGCATAATTTAAAACCGAGAAAGGATGTTTTATGCCACCTCAATACCAAAGGTAAATTAGAAAGGATATGAAATAGGAAAATGTATTTGCTACTCACAAATGTTAGTTCTGATCACTTTAGCTAACAAGCCAGCATCATCTAATAAAGTTATTCATATGCATACTCTGTAACTCAGTTATTCTGGTTGGGAATATTTCCCAGGGAAATTCTATTGTGTGTGTGTGTACCACTCTACAAGAATCATACAGCCATATAATTTGCAATTACAAAAACTGAATACAACCTGACTCAGTTTAGCTAATCTCAGAGGCAAAACCTAATATAAAAATTAGGTTTATGTGGAAGGAAAAATAGACAGGGAAATTGGTAAGGATGTGAGGAAGTAAAATAGGAAAGGAAAGGAAGTGGATACATGACCCACTATTGCACCAATTGCTCTGTGGGCACCCAGAGTATCATCTTTCTGGAAAACCATGGTCTGGGAGGTGATGATCTGGGGGAATGGTGGTACTGATACCCCAACCCCAAGAGCCGCTGCTCACCATTGCAGTGTGTGCTGACTGTACAGCTCAGTGCAGCAGGATGGGAAGAGCCCCCAGCACACAGCAAGAAAACAGCATCTGAATATTGGTGACAGCATCAAGAATTCAAGAGGCCAGGATCAGGCACCAGCACCTGCAGCTGAAACTCGTGCATGAGAAGAAACAGAGAAGCTGCCCACCATTCACACACAGCACATCTAGGTGGTAAAGCAAGTATGCTCAGCTGCACCCGTCACAGAACACACAATGCTCATCAAAAAAAGGCAGCACAAGTCTGCCTAAACCTTGAAAATATGCTACATAAAACAACTATTAGGGACACATGTGCATGGTGAAATTATGAAGGCATACAAAAAAAATAAAAGGCACTAAAGTCAGGGCACTGAATTATGTTAAATACAGTGAGCCTAATGTGGCTTTAATCATCAAAATAACATTTTACTTTTGTTTTGCAAGACAAATTCTAGCTGGAAAGAAAAAAAAAGATACATCTCAGAACAAATTAAGGAGATAGATTGGGAGATAGGTCGGGAGCAGAAACGGAAGTAGCCAGACAGAGCAGACACAGGTAGGTATTTCCTTAGTCTTTATTTGAAAAATATATGCTACACCTTTCACGTATAAAATACCTCAAAGAATTAGAGACATCAAAATTTATTCTCGCCAAGCTGAAGCAGGAGGAGGGCAAGTTCAAACTCAGATTGGGCAACTTAGGGAAACGCTGTCTCAAAATTAAAATTAAAATTTTACTAGTTATCTCTGAATGGAAAAATAATGGATTTTGTCTTCTGTACTGTCTATAATCAACACATATACCTTTCATATGAATCAAAACCATTTGAAGTTAATGGTGTCCCCGTACCCCCTCCTAGTCCTAGTTCTACCACCTAACATACACAGTAATCTAGAAAAAGAGGGAAATCAAAGTTGCTGGATTCCCTACTGTGGTTATTAACTTGCACAGAGATCCCTGGTTTGCTAATTCAGCTGCACATTTACATTTGCCCACAGGCACTGAAGCCAAAAAAAAAAAAAAAAAAAGTAGGCCAATTCTAAAATAAATCATCTGGTAGTAATTAAATACTTGATAAAAGCTGAAGGGAAGAGGGAATCGGAACATTCTAGGTTAAATCCTATTATAACAAATTTCTAATGACTATTTCTATCCCCTCATGAAGGGATTTTAGTTTGGATTCAGGTTATAGCAAACACTCCTTGAAACAACTGAAATATTTAAACTATGTTAAGAGACAATGTGATCGTAATAATCACAATAACAATTTTATCACGGAAGATAAATTATAACTGAAAAGAAAACAAACCATATAATCAGCACAATGGCTGAGTCTGGGAAGATGAAGGCTTCAGCATGCTCAAAATAAGCAACTTGTGTATTCATCAAATGCCTTGTATAGTTTGTCAAACCATTGAAAACTAAAATCATTTCTGCTGCTCTTAGAAGTTAAAAGTATCACACTGCTGGCTCCACCATTTGAATGCAAATTTATAATCAATACCAACCATCCTATCAATGCTGGGGCAGAATAAATGCTCTTCAAGTGTTGCAAAACTTACTGAATTATATTCACTACTAGAAGTGGGTGAATTTGTGATACCCTGTGATACATTTCTACATTCTATTAAGCAGATTTGATGATGTGCTAGTTGGAATGTCTTCCCTTAGGACTGCAAAATCATTAAGGTTTATGTATTCATAATCAGAGAGGCCTGAGTGAATAGGTTTGAGGCCCCAGGAGCTCTTAAAAGCTACTTGGGAAAAAAACATGCCTGCCCAAAAGGCTTTTATAAAGCAACGGACCGTGAATCGCCTTTGTGAGTCCAGTATGCTTGGACTGAAGGGGACAGGCATCAACTCCTGCTTGCCTAAATTGCAAGAGCTGTCTGTGTGAGTTGCTAGCCTTGACCTCTGACAGCCTGGCCCATTCACCCTGTTCTCTGAGGGTGACTGTATAACAAAGGTGTGAATGTAACAAAGGAGTGAATGTGACGTCCTACAAAGTCTGTTTCCACCCAAAGTCCTCCAAAAGCCTAAGCTCAGGGACTGCGGGCTTCGCCCCAGAGTATCTTACTCAAAATTGATGAAAGAAGACAACTTTTAGTTCTGAGGCTGGCAGAGTGTACTTGGTACAATTTACAACAGTAGCATAAACATTTTACTATGAATCTTAGTTCTGAAAAATCCTGTAACTCACGAAGGCTGAAAGATGAAAAATTGGAGTCAATCACATACAAGTGTGGTATCTTCTACAGCACTTTACTGTAGCTTCTGTTGCAGGTATTGCTTTTGGTTTAATAAAAGAAAAATACTTTCTGGTTTGCCAACAGAAAAAGCCAACTTCAAAGCAGCTTTCTAAGTACCCTAAGGTAGTACTGTCACCTAGGCAGTTTCAAAAGGCCTTTTAAACCACCCTCTGATAACTAATCTGCTATCTGGCAACTCTTACGAGATAACATTTTAAAGCATTCAAAAATAATCATTATCTTTAAAAATCAGCACCCTGAAAGCTAAAATCCTTGGATAATACAGATATTTTATCTTTAACCTCCTTAGAATTTCTTCTCGACATTTCTAATTAAGAAAAAAATCTTTAAATTAAAAAGCTAAGAACAGAAGTACTAATACAGATTCTGTAAAAATTCACCTGGCAAAAATGGGTTTAAAAGAAAATCTCTTTAAATTTAGCGAAGAAGCAAAGACAATAAAAGAACATAAGCTTAAATAAGGGAAAAATCTTTACATCATCATTTACTTTTCCATTTTAATTAAACTTGAATTCCAAATGATGTTGAGTTTATGCACAAGATAATTTTTTATAAGACACGACCGAGCAAGTTCCACAAGAATTTTATGGTTTGTCAATATCAAATGGTAGAGAGTAATCTAAGAATTTAGTGAGTCAATAAAATGAAAGGCAATCACAATACACCCACACAGTCACAGGAGAACTCCCTGGAGGACTAAGAAGTGGTTTCCAGTTACTTTCCACGTTGCCAATTAAAGCAAAAGCTTCAGCAGTGAATTTTCCACCTGCACCTCAATCCCCTCATCTCTCTCTCCAACTCGCATACAGCTGTTTACACTCAGGTGTGAGTGTGATCACCATGTATGCGGAGAGATGAAAACAGAAATTTTACAGCTGGAAAATGCCTTTAGATCATGTGCATATTTACACATAGTAGATGATCAAAATAAATTTTGGATCACTAAAATTTGCTACTTACTAAGGTATTCTTTTTATCTCAAATAAGCATTCTTTACCACAATGCCATTTAAAAGTCTCTATAACCCAGACCTTTACTAAAAATAAAACATAAAGGTTCCTACAAAGACTTCAGATATCCTGAAATAAATGCTCTATTTGAATTAAGTATAAGATAAAGATGCAGAGAGACAGATAGACAGAGACAGGTAGGGGAGGGAGAGAGAGCATACCTGTGCATGAATGGAAATTTAGGATAGTGTAATGTAATAAGTATCATTTATGTTATAGTGCCTGAAAACACATAGGAAAAATTCTCCATATTCTTGATAAAATACAACTTCAAGATGGCAGAAATCTAACAAGCCAGGAATAATGGCCCAGTTTTCAAGACTGTAAAGCTTTGTTATTTTCTTCAGAAATATGTTTGAGCTGGGGATTTAGCTCAGCGGCATAAGGACCTGCCTTGCAAGCAGGCGGTCGTGAGTTCGATCCCTGGTACCGATAAAAAGTTTAAAAAAATATCATTTAGAAATATGTTTTAGTTCAATATTCATTTAAAAAAAAAAAGTAATCAAGTAGCATACCCAATATCTTACACTGAGAAACATTCCTGTGCCCACATGTGGCCGTTTCTCTGCCGAAAATACACTGCAACTGACCTCTCCTCTCCTATAGAGGATCTTTACCACTGAAGCCAGAATCACATTCACTGGGTATGTGAATAACTAGCACTGTGTCTTGTAGCAAGTGCTACAAGCATTTACACTATCCCTCATTTACACAACTGCTATCACTTGTGCTAAGAACTCAGCTGTCACATCTACATTCCTCCCAAGATAACAATAAGCACCACAGGCCATGGCAGAGAAACCAAATGTACAGGGCCCTGAGGGTTGAATAAGGCCATTGTCCCCTCTCCAACAAGAGAGCTGTATTCACGATGAAACCAGAGGAAAACGCGTACTCAAACAGATCCTTAAAATTCAGAAACAAGTCGACAGTAGCTGAAAACCCACTCAAATTTTTGAACCTACAATTTCTATGCTTGGCACCGTTTTGTATGTTTCCATTACAAAATTGAAATGAGACAATGACAGAAATTTATGAGGACAACATTTCAGGATAAAGAGTACTTTTTTCCTTCTTTCAGTTTCCCTTGAATATTTAAAAAATGCCCTTTTATGGGGGCAAAGGAGAAAGAATACCCGTCATATCTTTAAAACCTACAAAATAAGTTGGAGATTTGTCAATTTGTTAAGCATGGGATTTTATGTTGTTGGATTTTATAATTTGATGCAAATCAAACTGCAATTATACTACTAAAACAGTAGTATTCTTTATACTTAATTCTCTGTACAGTTTATCAAGTAGTTTCCCATAAATTACCTTACTTGGTCTTTATAAAACCTTGTGAGTTAAGCATGACTGGTCCATAGTATCAATGAGAATATTGCCACTCCATATATATTTGTCATATTTTCCCACTGACAAGCACATTCTAAACACCGTTGGTGTAGCAGTGTAAACTTCAGCTAATTCACCTCCCCTCCCCAGTACAGGATCTAGGAAAGTGCAATCTCTGGCCTCCTTTGCAGCTGAGGTGACTCTGGCACCTCCAATTGGATTTGCCCGCCCACACCTTGGATTCAGGAGTAGGCAGCTTCCAAAGGACCTGATTTTACTGGTGATGATGAAACTCAAGTGTCTGGTTCAAGGCTAACAGCAGTTGAAGGGTTGCCTTCCCAGAGCAGAAGTAATACAACTGCTAGCAGCAGTGGCCAGAAATTAGATTTCCTGGCAACACAGGAGCCACAGCTTTCAGTGCTCAGTAGGTCTGCATGGGAGATGGCCGCTTCCTCCTTAGGGCAGTTCCTTGCCATGGTTTTGGACAGTGTTCCTGAAAATGCCAGCTAGGTGCTTAACTCTTCACCCTCCCAAGAGAACCATGAACATTGCAATAAACGCCTGTTTAATCAGCGTCAGTTCTGCTACTTGCAGTGAGAACCCTGACTCAAGCACTTACTAAGGTTATCCTACAACATATATTCACTTTGGGAGGTCTTCTTTGGGCAAGCGGCCTTCGGGCTGAATTCTAAAAGCAGCCTAAGAGTCAACCAAGCAAAATGTTGGGGAAACAGGAACAGTTTTGTAGGCAAGTGGATTAAGAGTAGAGAGACCCTGTGATATAAAAGATGGCCTATGAGACTTGGTGGAAAACAACATGGAGAGGAGGTGGCACATGGGTAGGCAGAGGCTGGTGCACCAGGCTGTCGAAGGGCACACTGCGCCTCCACCCCTGCCCTCACTTGTCATTAAAAGAATTCTTTAAGCCCAAATGAAAGTAGACATAAGCAACACACACTCCAGATTTTACCACGAGAAGTTTCAGAGTAAGACAAATACACCAAGCAACTGGGAAGGTTTTCCAGTGTGGAAAAGGAGTGATTCCCTCCACATGCTTCTTTTCCATGCAGAAACACTCCCAGGTTCCTAGACTGTCCGAGCACAGTAGTATCCCAGCTGTAGTAGTCCATCAGGGTGGGAGCTCAGTGGATTCAGACAGAAGAAACCTGGCTCTGGACCAAACCCTCATGCTAAACTTACCCAATCCACAATCTTGGGGAAATTGCTTATATTATCTTGGCAGGTTGCCCCCTAGACCTCACAGAGCTACTGAAAGGCTCAAAGGACCTAAAAGATGTGCAAACTCTATATACTCTATAGACTAGGTATTAGTAGAGAGAATGATAATAGATATTGTTGATGATAATAATAGATATTGTTGCTATAGAACAGCCTTCTAAAGCATAAAGTAGAAAACCTGTATGTTCCAAATGACATCATTTCTAAATATCCCCAACTGAATACAAAAATTTTAAAAGTACTCAGGGCATAGTGGCACACATCTGGGAGACCGAGGCAGGAGGATCCAAGTCTGAGCCCAATCTGGGCAATTTAGCAAGCCCCTGTCTCAAAAATAAAAAATTAACAAGGCTTGGTGGTAAAGCCAAGTGCAAATACCTGGGCTCGACCTCCAGTACCAAAGAAATAAAAATAAAATAAAAAGTAGTTTGGCCAAATGTAAGGCACTCTGGGATGATTTATCTTTCTAGTTCTGAACTATTTCAAGGGAAGCCGATGTGAATGTTTTGGTTCCCACGGTTTGAAGTCTCAAACTCACAATCTAGAAGATGTAAATAAATACACTACATCATAATAAATTATACTAACAAAATAATTTCAGAACAGAAAGTTTGTCTTACTCATGTTTGCATCTCTAGAATATAGAAACCATACCTGAAACAGTAGGCAAAAAAAAATTGTTCATGGCTAGTTGAACACAAGTTATGATGTACAAGTTGCATAAAGGATGCAACTGTATTAGCAACCGTAACTAACATGTACTGAACGCCTTTTTGTGGTCCTAGACTTGGTGCTGAACATTTGCATGGATTAACTCAGGTTCTAATAGCAGAGCAGTGGATGGTGAAGGGGAGAAGACAACACAGGAAGAGTAGCAAGTTTTGACCAACATAATTAAGACAAGAGGGAATGTTGCTTCACCTGCATCTAATTAAAGCGTGCCTGAATTTGCATTTTTAGGATAACTTCAATTACAAAGTGAATTACTCTTAAAAACCCATTTAGTTTGGCTAAGCATGCCACTGAATCCACGAGAAACAAGTATGAGAGCTTTCCATTAACGGGGAGCATATCTGAGCAAACAGTGTGGATCAAGTGGATTTAAAATACCATAGGAAACTCTTTCTTTGCCCTCTCTGTCTTGGAAGTGGGCTACAAAGCAATTCAGCAAGGGAGATAGAAACACTCAGAAGGTAACTTCAGAGAATTTCTGGTCATCCCTACTATACCTGAAAACCCATCACAATCAGGAAAAAAAATACAAAACAACTAATAAGTTATGGCATCCCCCATCTGAGACTGACAGACAGACATCCCCAAGTTTCACAACTCTCTCAGTCAGATTGTAAGAAGAGCAGTTTGGACCATAAGGCAGAGCCAAGCATGAATTTCCGGACAACAAAATGGCCTAGAAGTTCAAAGAACATTCACCAGGGGCTTGCAAAGCAAAAGTTTAAGAAGTGGTAGCAATGGTGACATTCAACGTCAGGAAAGAGCAGCAATTCTGAGAACTGTTTAATCCGTTAACTGATGCCCAGCCATCCAAGTGTATTCAGAACTTAATTTGATCATCTCCTGATCTTCTTTTACATTTTAATTAAAATTAATTGAGCACATAAGTGAATTTTGAGCGTAATATCCTAGTGTGAACAAGACTAAAAGCATTCACCAGAGGAGGCAATGTGAGGAAAGGAAATCCTCGGGGATCCTTTAGTCCTCAAGGTGAGGGCAGTCTTAGTAGTGGTGATCTGAGGAACTCTGCTGGAAACACTCTCTTCTAGGTTTGATCCCTGGCAGTGCATCCATTCACAGCAAAGGCCAAGGAAATTCGATAGCTGTGAGCAGAATTGAGCAGTGAGCTCTTTTTTCATTTCCAACCAGCAGGCTCCTGAGTCCACATCTTAAATCTTTAAAGAAATCTTGGAGCACAATCTTGACAAGTACTGAACTTGTTATCTAGCATATCCTTGTATTATATTTTTTCTCATTTACATAAAGCCTGTCATTCATCGCTTCATAACCTTTTGATTCATTTTCATACCTGTTTACTCCCTGATCCTCACTGATTCATTTTCATATGTATTTACTCTGACATTCACTTTTACATTGTACAGTTGTAAATATATTTGTATACAAAATTTTCACAAGCATTATAGGTGTAGTATAGGTACTTTGTAAAACTGATTCTTACTCTAGAAATTTGCAGTTAGGTAAACTCAACATTAAACACCAGACTGGCAAGCTACTGAACTGAAATTTTCTTCTTTTGAATCTAAATTTTCACAGTTACATTTATTTTTCAAACTTTAAGTACTCCTATTAGTTTTCCAGGATTTTTGCCCAAAGTCATTATTTTTTGTCATCAAAATAGTTTTGTTCCACAAAAGTCATTTGTACACGGGCTCATTTATCTGCAAATCAACATCACTTATAGCCAGTTTATTTCTAAAAATAACGTCTGTTTAGGTAATGCTCAAAATTCAAACTCTACAATCTGCAGAAACAATTTTATACCCATACAATTGCTCCCTGCCAGCAAGCTAGAGGAGTACAACCTTGGGAATTTAAATGACCCGATTTAGCCAGAGAACAAAGGTGTATTTTTAGTAAGTAGAGAGGGAAAGTTGCTTTAATTTATTTTATTGCTGTGCATCTCCTTTGGAAAGGAAAAATAGAGTTTGATTAATTAGATTAGCGAATGTAATACATTGTTTATTCAGTTGGGTAAATCAATGTTTCCCTGTATTTATGTTGAGTCTTTTTTTGTGTTTGTTTGTTTGTTTGTTCTGGTTTTGGTTTTTTGAAACAGGGCCTCACGCTGTAGTGCAGGCTGACCTCAAATTCCGATAGATCCTCCTGCCTCAACCTCTAGTACTGGGATTACAGGCATGGTGTGCCACCAGACCCAGCCCCTGGTTTAGCTTTGTTGTAGTCAGGAGTTGCAAGGAGAACAATTACATACAGGACATACAATTTACAATATTATTTACAATGGTCACCCAAGGAGTCAAATACAAAGAAAGTGCAGGAAATCTGTCCATAACACTAAAGACCTAGAAAATCCAGCTGAGGGCCTGGATTCCATGGCAATAACCTACCTGAGTTCAGCTGGAAACCTAGACCTCATGACAATGACTTATAAAACTGGTTTCCCAGATTTACACTGGGAAGGCCCAAAGGTCAGCAGTGGAAGTTCTGTGCCAATGGAGTGAAGGATCTGTGCCAGCAGGTTGAGGGTTCTGCACTGAAGCCAAGAGGCAACACTCAAAATATAGACCAGGGCGCACCCAAAAAGTAACACAGCCATCCTCAAGGACAATGAGGTCCTGAGCTCCTCCAACGATAAGAACAGCTGAGTTCATATCAGGGAGGCCAACACAACAAGCTCTTCCAGGAGAACCAATGGCTCCAAACTACACCTAAGAAAACCCACAATGCTACTCTTCCTCCCCCTACCCACCCCGTCTCCTTTTTATGCTGGCAACAGTCTTCAGGTGGGCCATCCCTGATCAGCACCACCCTGATGCAGTTCAGCTAGTGTTTAAGTTGACCACCAGTCCACTACAAGCTTCACTCTGTTTTCAAACCTATCGATAAGATGATGAAAGCCAAAAGCCCTTCTCCCCTGCAGCTCTTTCAAAATATCTTTTCACATACTAAATTGATCTTTGTGTGATTGGATCACAATTTTTTTTTTACTTAATGAAAATTTCAAAATAAATAGGGAACTTTCTCTACCATTAATGAGCATCTGCAGTAACATTATTAGAAAGGAATTCTAATTCCTTTCTAATAATGCTCTATTTTTAGAAAAATAGTTGCTAAATTTTTCAAATGTTTGCAGGTTTTTCCTACTTCACTTTTTAATGACCTGTCTTTGTAGGGAAGTCCCTTTCATCTGACTTACCACACAAAATCATTCCTGATTCATTTGTTACTGAGAATTATCAGAGTACAGCTGTTCAAACAAGCTACTTGCCTAGGAAAGCCTGGGAAAATTGGGCACAATAATCAAATTAAAATTCCCGTTCTACATTCTTTCAAGGGAATGCAGACAAGTTTGATATTTTATATTTAAACTTATTAAAATAAAAAGATGGAACTCTGCAGCATCACGAACTATGTTTTTCCAGTAATGGTCTGGATACCACGTTCAGAAGGAGAAAAATTTAGCAATCCAGCAACAAATTGAGTGTACTTTTCCAAAACAAAAATCTGTTTTTTATGTGAAACACTTGAGGATCCAGTAGAAGAGAGGCTTGAGATCTTAGGTCCTAGCACTTGGGGATTGTTGGAGATTATCTGGCTTGAAATGGCAGGCAGAAAACCCAAGTGTTGGTGGCCTGGATACCAGAATCCTGGGTGGCCTCTGGGGAACACCAGACACCACTGATTTTCAACTAAGGGTGGAACAAATAGTGCTTTTCAGCAAAGGCTAAGGAAACGCCCTTTCCAAGGAAGTTTAACATCTCTCTAGTTCACTGCACATTAGAAAGAGTATACAACTGGCCTTGATCTTTGAAAAGAAAGAGAAAAATCAAACGGAAGTACATTCACCTTTATGAATTCATTCTTTTCTCTCGCCAATGCAACTGAATACTGGCTGATCTAGCAGGAACTTGAAAAAACTGTTTTAATTATGATGAAAATAATGCTCAAACCCATATACATGTACAGTGTTTGCCAGCCCAAAGAACAGCATGCCCTTCTCAGCAATTCTCCAAGACCCAGGGCTCTAGGCAGGCCCCAAATCGTAATGAGAATCCAGCTGCTCCTCGAACTCCTCCAGCCAAGGTCCTAGATAGCTCCATCCAGTGATGACAGACACCTCCTCAGATCTACCTGTCCCATTCTTCACACACCTGCTCTGCTGCCCTTTCCAGGAAGCATCGGAATAAACTGGGAACACTGGAATGGATCTCAAAGTAGGCTTAAGATCTGTACAATGTTCCAGCCACGTTCCCTGTTTCCATCTCACACTCCACACTACAGTCAAGCCACATCGCTTTTTAGTTCTCTTTCTCTCTCTCTATCTCTCTCTCTATCTCTCTCTTTTCCTGTGTTGCCAGTAACAGCTTCCTTGAGCCCCCCCCCCCAATCCTCTCTCCCCTCTTTCTTTTCACCCATTCTTACTGTCCATCAAGTCTGGCTTCTGTATCACTCACCCCATCTTTCCTCCAAGATTGGGTCTGATGGCCCAATTGTCCTGTCACAGGGCACCGTGTACTGACCACACCACAGCTTTACCACACTGCTCTCCAGAGCTATTAGTATTCCTCTAGATGCTCAAAAATAGAAAACTTCATAAAGCCTAACAGTGTTCAGGGTTTAACTTTCAGTGCCAATGCCTGGTCCTTCATTAGAACTCAAAATAAGTATCTATTGAATAAATCCAAAAAACTAGTTGTAGCTGGGGATATATTCAGCATGGTGCCTGCCTGGCAAGCAAGAAGTCCTGAGTTTGATTCTCTGTTGTCTCCCCAAAAAATAGTAATTGAAAAAGGCTTTCATTCCACATAGTCCCTCAAGTCTCTATAGCAAATATTCATCTAGAAGTGAGCTAGAAAGGGGTTGTTTTATTTTATTTATTTATTTATTTATTTATTTTGCCTTTTTCGTTTTTACCAGTACCAGGGATCGAACTCACGACTGCCTGCTTGCAAGGCAGGCACTTATGCCGCTGAGCTAAATCCCCAGCCCGTTTTACTTTTAATTCCTAAAATTTAACCTACAAAAGCAGCACATAGTAAGGGTTCAACAAATATCTGTCATCATGAGACATTAACAGGCAACAATGGTCTAGGTATATTTTTAAAATAGTTTTTCTAATTAAAAGTACTTGTCAGGCACTGCATAGGGGGCCAGAGCTGTAAGTCCAGTCACACAGGTTATACAAGTGCTGGGTCATAGTAGTTCTTACCCTACCAAGCATACTGGTGACCTAGATTCAGCAACTGTTTGTTGTTGCTCCTATTTTGGTTACACTAGTGGCCACTACTATGTCAGCCCCATACAAAACCAGTTTAAAAAGGACTGGTTTTGTCCTTTTTAAAGGACATTTGCATTCTTACTTTTACTCAGATTCCTAAATCAAAACTGAAAAATCAGAAAACCCAAGTTCATCCCTACTTCTCTTAATTTTATGCAAACAAATAAATTTAAATTCAAGAGGATCTTGCCCCTTGGGCAAATGATTCTGTGCAAAGTATTGGTTGCCCCTGTCCTACACTGAATTTGGTATGTTTGAGCTTCCTTGATCATCTGAAAAATAAGGATGATGAAATAGTTTTTCTGGTCAGTTACAGTTCCTGTTTACTATTTGCCCTAGGCTCCTGCCTCAGCAAGACCTTAGATCTGGGTTTAGATAATTATTAAAAAACAAGCTAGTACTCAGAACTTGTTTTCACCTATTCAGGTACATCCAGTGCCTACAGAGGGAAAACCCAGATCATACCCTGCCCAGAGCTTCCTCATCCTCACCTCCAGATGTTCCCTGGCCCTAAATCCTACACCAGCATTCAGGTGGACCACTCGGAGAGCTCCCAGCCTTCTCTGGCTTTGCACAGGCTGTTCCCTCTGCTTGGAATGTCACATTTCCAGTCTCCTTCCTCTCCTGTCTTATGCCTGGCGCCCTCTACTCAAACCCTAAGCCTTGCGTCCTCTGTCCCCAAACACAATCATTAGCTCCTTCCTTGTCCCTTCCTCTCTTACCTCTGTCAGTCTCCTGAACACATTATAGAGATTGATTACTTACTGCTCCCCCTACCAAGCAAACTGAGAGCTCCATATGAGCAGATACGGTGTCTTATTTATATTTACTTCCTCAGTCCATAAAATCATACCTATAACATAGCAATTAATAAATTTGCTTCATTGATTTTTTCATTTGTTCAATAGATCTACTTCATCCTTGCTCCCAATTAATTAAAATTATGAGAAATCTGACCATCATTTCATCCATCATGTTTTATATATCACTTTTTATACAAAATAACAAAACAGAAAACCAACAAGACAAGTACAACAGTTTACTTGCCACCTACACTTGCTATCTGACTGTCATAATGACAAGCCAATAAATCAGCCTCTGACAACACAACTTTGAATCATTTCAACTTGATCAGGAACTGGAAACAATCTAAAAATGATATTTATAGAGATTTTACTAGTTCTCTGGCCTTTTTAACACTTGCTCAGCAACTATCTGCTGAATATTGACAGTACATATGGCTAGCCTTATGTCTCGGTCTGTTCTCTTTTGCTGTAACTGAATGCCACGGACTAGATAATTTATGAAGAGTAGAGGTTTATTTAGCTCATGATTCTAGAGTCTGAGAAATCCAAAGGCATGGCTCAGGCATCTGCTGGGAGGACCTTCTTACTATATCATAACACAGCAAAGGACTCCACATCTGCAGAGAGCTAGTATCTTTTCCTCTTCCTATTCTAATAAAGCAGCTAATGCCATAATGGGGCCCCACCCATCTAGTTCTAATTACCACCAAATACCATTAACACAGGAATTTGCTGAGTAAGTTCCCAAACTTAATCTTAGAAGGGAAAAATTTAAACCACAGCACCTTGATAGTAAAAAGACTATCCCTTGTAGTAGCAAAGATCCCTGACTATAACTTAAAAGTCTTTCAGTCTAGGGAAAGATCAAAGGTAACTATAAGGCATTATTTTAGGATATCACACAAGTGGTTAGAAAAAGAAAGTACTGAGATTTTTAAGAGGATGAAAGCAGGTTTTTTTGTTATTGTGTTATTTTTAAGATAACTATGTTGGCTCCTTTTAGGCCAATTTGCAGATTTGCGATCCTACTAATGAGTTAGAACTAGAGAATAAAGGATCCTTCTTAAGTTAAAGGGCCATGAGGGACAGGAGAGTGCAGGAGGCCTCAAACTCATCTAGGTTTTCCACCCAGCCTGGGATGTTTATCACTGAGATGCCTCCCAGCACCCAACAAGCTCCAAGATGGAGCTCTGACTTTAAACTCATCTCCTCCCAGCAGCTGCCTAATGAGGACCTCACAGCCAATTATGAAGTCGCATGGTCCCTGCCACCGAGGTATGCCCTCCTCAATCTCAAGGTCTAAGGCAGCTGTACACATTTGCCTTTGTCTGCATTGCATTGTTAATGTGAATCCTCAGGTCTCTTATGTTCAAAGTTTAAAAAACAAAGGAACCATTACAGTCATTCATTGTGCTTTTTAATATTTCTTTGATGCTATTGTTTACTGATCCAATATCCCCATGATATACATTCTCAATTCAATTTGTCTCTCTCCCCTAATCCAGGTACAGGATCTGTAGTTTGCAAAAGATTTCTCCACCCTTCTGTTTGAAATCTAGACCTCTCCTACTGAGTCATACAACTTCAAATATCCACCTGTGTTTCTCTAGGAGCCACACCAAGAGCCAATGCCCAAATCCAGCTATAATCAAAAGGACCGTTGATGTTTCAAAACAAAGGATTTATAGCTTAAAGTTAAGGATGAATTTATCATTTGGAATTACAGAAACTGTACCTTGTGCTGGTGACTATATGGATTCTTTTCCTTGGGGCAAGTTTCTATTGCTTTCGAGAAATTCTCAAAAGAGCCTCCCTCACAGACACGTACATGTGCATGTACACACATACACACACACACCTAAATGAAAGCCATTTCTTTCAGTGAAACTTTTGGGGGGGGGAGACCAGCAATTGAACTCAGGACTTCGTACTTGCCAAGCAGGCACTATGCCGCTGAGCTATATCCCCAACCCAGTGAAACATTTTTGTATGTTAATATGATAGAAGTTCCAAAAAAAATATGATAGAAGTTCCATTAGCCTAATCAAACATGGCAAAAATCTTCTAGCATGTCTTTAACTCAAAGTATTGTTTCAAGGTCCACATTATGAACCAGGCTAGTCTCAGAACAAAAACTCCCTACGAGCAGAAATACCAAAGAAAAAGAGAAAGGTCTCCAAATAATTTGCGCCTAAAGAGCCTGAATCATGAAAAAGGAAAAAAAAAAAAAGTATTATTGTGACTTAACATTTAGAAATAAGCATTTTATTCCTATTGATCTACAAATCACCCTCCACTCCTGAGTTCCATCACCACCCTACAAAAAGTTCCTGAGCCACTTCCGCATTTGTCTACAGCTAAAGAACAGCCACAGACTCTGCGAAGACTAATAGTGAGAGAGCATTTCACAAACAAGTGCTACACTGCATTTCAAAAATAAATTTATGCCTAACAATAAAGTAATGAGATTCCATGATTAAAAAAAGGATTTGGTTCATTTCGCTTTTTTAAGAGAATTAAACATGGAAGACTAAAATTAGATTTTATCGACAATATACGGGATAGTCTCACATAGGCATGCGGTAGCAGGCAGTCCATGTAAAATCTGTCCCATGTTTTGACCCAACAGAACCACAAGCGATGAACGTGCTTTCATCAGTGCAGCTACCTGACCGCCTTCTGCACTTTCTGGCGAATGCAGACGGAACTGTCTTTCTGCTGCTTTGCTATTTGCTTCTGTAGTTCCTATTTGTGGTGCATTCATCTCTTTCTTCATCTTGAACACGAAGCAACCTTCATTTCTCCACATACCCTGGTCTCTTCTTAGCAGCTTCCCATGGGAATCTGGATGGCTTCAAATGCATCTAATACTTTGTATCTATTATTTATTTGGTGACAAGCTCTTTCTCACCAACTGTCTAGGATTACTCAGAGACATTTGATTTGAAAAAGCATTTAGTTCCCATCCAACGTTCTGGTTCCTCAGTTCCCCACTCGCTCTGCTACTTACTAACAGCTACCAAACAGAACTAAATCTTTCATTTGAGATTGCCTGTAACATCCACTATCAGTGTAAAGGTTGTTAATATCAGATGACCTTGAAAATAATTACTGTTGCATTCTGAAAACTAAGTATCTGAATCACAGAAAGAACACAATTCTAGATCTACTACATGTCATCTATGGGATAAGTGAGCAAGTCTTTCAACTTTGCAGAACTTCTCTAACCTTGTCTGTAAATGGAGAGAAGTATATCTTCCTCACCATCACAATCACAAAACATAACTAAATATGTGAAAGGGTTCATGTGACCCAGGCTTCCCCAAAGTCAGTCCTCCTAGGGTTCAATATTTACTTATTCTGAAAACAGACTCTATTATCTGTAGATAGGAGTGAAGATTCACATGAAATTAGGTGGTAGTTTTTCTGTTTGGTTTTGGGGGTGGGGTTTTTTGGCTTTTGGTTTTGTGTGTGTGTGTGTGTGTGTGTGTGTGTGTGTGTGGAAACAATTTACATTTTAAGAGCAAGCAAACATTCCTGTTTAAGCATACCAAGGGCATATTGTAACAAGCCTTTGGTCTGCAGGAACAGTGAACTTCTGGTTCTTTCCCTTCTCCAGATTTTATTTTTCCCTCTCCTTTCCCCAGTAAATGAAAAGGCACATGGGAGAAATGTTTGGAAAACACTACAGCAAGACAACAACAAAAGATAAGGACCCCAGATGAAGGCCTAGAGCACCCTGGTTGCTACACCCAGCCCCTTGAAAAGACTGCTTAAAGATTCAAATTGAGGCAGCCACAGGAAAAACAGAGTTGTGGTTTTAAAATATCTGAGCTCCATTGTGTTTTCCTGCTGAAAACCGTTGCAGACCAAAGAAGTTGACACATTCGCTGGAACACACGAGGCCTCCACTGTGTCTGCAACCCCTCCAGGTATTTTAGGCAGCAGAATTACATACAAAAATAAAAACAACAAAAGCCCTTTATCTGACCATGCTTAGTCCTGCCAAGGAGAGAGAGAAAGAGAGAGAGAGAGAGAGAGACTGTTTTATTAAAAATAAGTCTGTTGTGGGATGATTGTGGACTTATTTAGCCCATTCAGCATTATTTTTCACTGTGCTACAATGCAAAAGATTTATTTTGTCATTGTCCAACACAAACAATGTAGAAACTCAGCCTACTGCAAAATCCCCAGGAGAAACAATCTGAAATTTAATTAGTGAATAATGGAAGCAATTTAAATACAATTCTAGGCATTTTTAAAGTAATATTTGAGTCGACATCTGCTGCATCTAGAAAGCATTTAGGCAAAGCACAAAAAAATTCCCCGATCTAATGAGATGCCCAAGGTAATGAACAAGACAGTCTCTCGTTAGGACAAGACCAATAATTTAAAACAAAAACTCCAGAAATCCACCCAGCCTACAACAAGAGAGATCAGACAGAGACAGAGACAGGTAAACAGACAGACCAAAAAAAGCAATAGTCAGTCTTTTGAAATGTAGAAAAATGGAAAATTAGGGTTTAAAGTCAGCCACACTAAACAGCTAGAATCCTGGCTCAGTTCCTTCAGTTCTTGTTCTCCAATACTACTTCAGTTGCTTTATTTACAGAGTGGAAATATTAATGCACACCTCCCATGAATTCTGAATATTGTATATTTATGGCACAACACCAGATCCATGGTACTTGGAAGATAAGACAGTGCTGAAGGAGTGGAGACCACAAATGGAACTAGTGATATATCATTCATATACCTTCTACCATAAGAATTTTATTCTAGGGGGCTGGGGATTTAGCTCAGCGGCATAAGCACCTGTCTTGCAAGCAGGCAGTCGTGAGTTCGATCCCCGGTACCGATAAAAAGGAGAAAGACAAAAAAAATAATAATAATAATTTTATTCTTTCCACCTTAGAGATTTATTTGTATCCTGAAGTATTTTTTCATGCAGCATTTCAGTTCTGTCAGATGAAGATGAATATGGAGATGGACTGTGTCAGTGGAGGTAATGTCACTACACAATACACTTAAATATGGTTAAGACTGAAAATTTTATGTTATATGTATTTATGGTAATTTTCTTCCCTACAGTGCTGGGGATTGGGCCCCGGGTCTTATGCAAGCTCGGCAAATGCTCTAACACTGAGCTACAGCCCAACCCTACAATAGCTTTTTAAAATTACTAGACGGGACTTACCATGATAAAATCCCTGACTGCCACAAAGAAATCCTCTTCCTTTATCTTGGTCAGTGGAAGCAGCAAAGAATGGGAGCTGGAGATCCCAGAGTGAACGTAGAATTAGGAGATTGCAAGGACATATACAATTCTAAGATACAAATTTTCAGAGAGGGATTTTTTTTCCCCAAAAAACCTTTGGTAACTGCAAACAAAACATTGAGAGAGAGTGTGTGTGTGTGTGTGTGTGTGTGTGTGTGTGTGTGTGTGTGTTACTAGGAATGAAACCTAGAGATTCATGCATGGTAGGCAAGGTACCCTACATCCCCAATCCAAAGACATTATTTTAATTTGATTAGAATGCTCATTAATGATTAAATGATCACAAATTATAAACATTTCCCAAAATCATCATACATGAAATTTTCAAAATTTTGGGTGAAATGGCAGAATAGTAAGACTCTTCTCACCCTATTTCCTATAAAACACCCATAAAAACATACCAGTAACAGGAGAGATATTCTGATGGAGAATGGAGAACAGAGGCTTGACCATAATCCGGAGGTACATCTACCCCAGGGAGGCTTGTGGCTAGATTCGGAACCACATTTAGTAAAATTACCTGCCAAGTTATACCATGAGGATGGAGGTAAGTGGGCCTCTCTAACTTGTGTAAGAAAGCTACATTCTCTGGGGGGAAAGACACATTGCCTGGAGAGTGACAGAAATTTCCAACCCATGGGTTTTCTTCTAATAGTACTATTTGAGACTGTCCAGAAAATTGTGTTCCAAGCCTCAATTCACACCTCTTAAAAGAGAGCCTCACCAAAAAATAAAAACCAGTTCATGGAGACAAAAGACTAATCTTGCTTCAAACTAAAACACTGCACTGAGATGCAGATGATAGAAAATGGGTGAGATGCCCAGTAAAAAGCCTTTCTGGAACCTCTTTCATATCTTTGCTGGCCTTAGGACTATTTAACACAGTCCCTAACTTCCAAAGCCGCAGTCTTGCTGCAAGGGACACCTAAAGCTTAGGCCAGGCTGGAATGAACATTGCCGCATAGTTTAGAAGAGTGAAAAAGGAGTGGTCGTTTGGTAAATGTGCTGTCGGGCACTGCAGACTGGGTTGGTTACAAGCCCCTACAATTGCAGAGAAGAAAAGGGACACACTGGCAGAGCCTAAGTGACCTGAAGAACCCAGCACCTAACCAGGATAGATGCCTGAGTCCCAAGGGTAACAGGAGACAATTAAAGATGCCTGGAGCAAGATGAGACAGGGAAAAGCAAAGCTTTCGCTGCCACCAACTTTTCCTGGGCTCCAACTCCCAAGACAGATAACTAAACTTTGGCTTTAAGGTATTTAAAATCCCTGGGGAGTACATTTTAAACTGCAGTGAAGTAGACGACTCTCTCTTGTAGATATTAAATACTCCATTTGTAGAGACTATTTCTTCGTCCTTGGAAGACTGACCAAATAGGCAATTTAATTATATAAAGACCTCTGGGGAAATGAAAGCTATTAGTAGGTCTTGCTGTAAAGACCAGGCAGGAGTGCATCTCTGCAGGCACAATTAACTCCAGAGAAACGCTTCTGTCTGGGAATGGATTTGGACCACAGGCCTCCTGCAAAGGACTTTGTAGAGGTACCTGCAGCTGAACATTTATTTGTGGATAAAAGCAGAGATACAGATGTCTGGAGAGAAGACACAATAACCTCTTTTTTATTAGATGTAGAGGAAACTCTGTAAGTGATGAAACCTTTGATGCTCCACAAGATGAACACACTTGAAGCCATGACCTGGTGTTGGACAACTCAAGTGGTTCTTCATCTTTTATCAAGATGTTGAATGGACTTAACAATCTGATGATGGCTATAGATTTGCTCCCCAGAAAAAAGGTACATACCCACAAAATTCTGCACACGGCTTTTATGGGGCTCATGGATTTCCTAAAGTCTCTATGCTTTCAGAGTGAGTACTCCAAGCTAAAAACTTATGGACCACAATGTTATATATCTGCTTGCAGCAAACATTAAACTAATAAATTTCCATGTAAACCAGTGAAGTTTCCATCGATAAAAAAGTATTCTTTTCATCTTGGGAAGGAAGACCCTAAATGAGGAGTTATAGGAAGAAAGGTCTTGGATTGAAGGGGAAAATATCTCTTTTTTTCTATGAGTCTAGTGAAACTCTGGCCTGGACAAGGAATTTGGATTCACATATGGTTCAACAAGGGTGAGGGAATTGCCTTCCACCCTCAGGAAAGGCCGGCAGAACTGAGAGCACAGTGATCTTACAATAAAAGCCTTGTAGATAGGGTGGGCCCAGGAAGTCCAAAAACAATCAGATCTCACAGTTAGGTAAGTTATTCTCTCGCTATAATTTTGTCTGTTACCCTTAATAAAATCATTAAATGTTACAGCCTCAATTTAGAAATCTTAGAGGAATGGTGGCATGGCTCTCTGTCCAAGCTTGGACTACAGTAATAAAATGGTACCACGAGCAGACAGGCACTGGAAACTGAAGACAGGCAATGGTCAAAGGGCAGAAAAGAGTCTAAAATACATAAAAGCTGGTCAGTTCTCATGATGTACTGTTCCTGAGGCAGGACTACAAGCCAGTGGACTTTAGGCTGACCTATGACGATGGTCCAACTTACCTTAGCCCGTTTTTTATTACTATAACAACATCCTGCTTACTGAGGGATGTATAAAGAATAGAAATTTACTGATTTAGGATTCTAGAGACTGGAAGTCTAAGACCATGGCACCAGTCTCTGGTGAAGGCCTTCTTGCTGAGCATAAAGCAAAGAGCTCTTTTTTACACAAAGCCACTCCCAAGATAGCCCATTAATCCATGAATAGGGTACCTACTTACTTATGGGGCCAGAGCCCTCAGCACCCAATCCTCTCACCCTGCTGCACTGGAGACCATTTTCAACCCATTCAAACCACAGGACCACTTTCTATCTGAGTGGTCAGCATAGGGACCAGCAGAATATAACAGGAAAGCTGGAAGAGAATGAAAGATTTTAAAGTCACATTGAAAAATAAATAGAAAGACAAAACTATTAGAACAAATCCCAAGTGTTGGATTTTGTAGGGAAAGAATATATAGTCCAACTTTAAAATATAAAACTTAAAAAAACTTGGGAGTATAGCTCACTGCTACATTGCTTATCTAGCATGCAAAAGGCTCCGGGTTCAAACTCCAGCACAGAGTGAGACAGAGAGACAAAGAGACAGAAAGAGAGACAGAGAAAGACACAGAGAGAGCCAGGGAGAGACAGGAAGACAGAGAAGAAAAGGTAGAAATATTTATATGCTTAAAATTATATTAAGCAAAATTAATAAAGTTCATGGAAGAACTTTAAAACCTGCAACTGATGATTTTCTCTATGAATTCCCCAAAGTCCCTTAGAAGAAGTTAAGAAATACACAAAGGAGAAGCTGGGGTGCAGCTTAGCAGTAGATGCACAAGACCCCAGGTCCAAACCTCAGTATCAAAAAGAAAACACAAAAACATAGAGAATGCATAAAGTAATTTACACCAATCAAAAGACTCAGACCCATTTGTTTTTATTGACCAATTATATTAAAGTTTCAAAGACCGATAATTTTCATGCTATATAAACTTGTTTTTGAAAAGAAAATGTCTAAAAGACACAAATAGTAACACAATTTGCATCTACATCTTTAAAACAGAATAAAATAAATGCACAGCAGATCCTCACTGTGCAGAGAGACTGGGAATGGAAGAGAAGAAAATCTAGAAAGATAAAGGATTTGGTTAAGGTCACATCCAGTGTGAAGTGAGCTAGAATTCTGTTTTGTCTATTATTATCAACCGGAAATAGGAAAGGTAACACTGTGCCTTCATTCCCTAAATTGCCTGATAACCATTATTATAACTTAAATGAAGACTATAGGATGGAATTTTAAACGCCCTAGCCCTAATCTACATTTTTTAATCTCGGCTGAGCCTAACTCATTCTGGTAATATAGCTGAGATACATGGATTAATCAAGCACAACCAGGTATTTATACACAGTAGCTAGAATATTTCTACTACATCTTCTCCTTGAGGTGAGACTGGGGTGTGGAGCGAGTCCCATCTTTGATAGCATGCTTTACCATTCAGTATTTTAAATGTAAATAAGCTACTGCATCATGTATTGATTTTATTTCAGATGCAGTTTCTCCAATGCCTTAAGAATAGCAAAGTCTATACTAAATGCCGTTCTCTAAAAGATCATTTTCTTGGAGAGGAAAAAGTGGTCAGAAGTGTGATGGATTTTCTTTTCCTGATGGATATGGGGAAACTCACAAGTGTAACTACTGCTATGATAGATCTATATAGCTGAAGCATTCTTGAGAGAAAGAAGTAATTCTAGGACATCATCTCTTGCCACATTGCAGTTATAACAAGATGTGGGTTGGCAGAATCTAGGCTGGGGGAAAAAACTGACTAATAAACTGATTCTTGCCTCTTTTTGGTACCTTAAAGTTTATTAGTAAAGATCGTAAATGCCACAAACTTTCTCAAAGAAGAAATTATAAAATGTAAAGTTAGTGTTTTCCATGCATCTCTTGACTTTACAGATTAGAAAACTGAAACCCAAGAGACTAAAGTACTTATTTTGTCAGCAGAATTTTATCAGGCTCATAAGAAGCCCTTGACAACAGCTGTAAAAATACTTCAAACTTATTTCCTCGAACTTTTCATTTCCTCCATGTAGACTGCCTACATCCAAGAAGAAGACCTGGTGAAAAGATCTATCCACAAATCACTCTACTTAAACAAAAAACAAAAAACAAAAAAACAGTAGCATAGACAAGAACTCTACTGTCAGTTCACACTTGTAATAATTTAGGGCTTAATTTAGAGAGAAGATTTTGGATCCAAACTCTTAAACATACCATTAGAGGCACTAGAGACAGCTGGTACTATATGGATTATTGATCTGCTCTCCCCAGCTCAACAGCAAACACAAGCAGAAATGAAGGTGACAGAGGGGCACCTGGGCTTAGCTGAAATTTCCTCATACCAGGGGAGCTCCTGACATCGTTCGTGGACCCAGGTTCCTGAAGACCTCAGGGCTAAATGCCTCATCCTGCAGGGTGGTCCCCACTCTCCAGCCAGCAAGCTGAAAAGGGAGAATGCTACCATAGCTTTACCAGTTCAGTCTTCCACTCGGGATATTATGCAATAGCAAACTGTGGTATGTCAGTAATTATTAGCTTTTAAAAACAAAATTTTCTCAGCACGTAAGAATCCACCACCCAAAACCAATAAAAGACAAAAACTGTGATCTAAACTTTGAACAGACATGTCAAAACATCTTTATTAGTAGTACAATTTATAGAGAATTTAGAGAAAAATGAATTAGACGAAAAGGAATGTGCCTGCTCAAAATGAGGTTATGTTTCACAAGAACATTTATTTGTTGGCTTGGAACTTTTTTATTAATTAGTAGTGCTGGGAATTGAACCCAGGGCTTCGCACTTGCTAGACAAGTGATCTATTCCTGAGCTACAATCCTAGCCCATACATTTAAATATGTTATTAAATATTAACAACATATAGTAAATTATCTTAAAATAATGAATATATACTAGTGCACATTTAAGTACACACATACCCACACCAAAAGAACTAGGCAGAATTTTCTGGAATTTACAAAATGATTTTTCCATAAATGAAAAAGGAAAATTCTTTGACATCATTGAGTAATATCTACATTACAGATTCTCATGCTACTCTACTGATTCTCTTGCTTGGAAGTATGGTCTTTTCCATAACTCAATTGTGACAGGCAACTTAGTTTTTTGTGGAGTTTGTTTGTTTGCAGATTTTTGTTTGTTTGTTTATGTGGGTTTTTGTTTTTTGTACCAGGTATCAAACTCAGGACCTCGCATTTGCCAACCAGGCTCTGTGCCACTGAGCTCTATCCCTGGCCCTGGCAACTTAGTTGTAGTTAACTTTTGTGATCTCTACCACTGAGCGACATCCTCAGTCTCCTTGGCCCACTTGGATCAGGCTTCAGAACAAGCTGCCTTAGGGTCCCGGAACACCGCTACCTTCCCTGATGTAAAGGTTCAGACCTTCTAATCACTCAATCTTGCTAGGCAACCTGCCTTCCAGATATGCCAGATAGTGAGACCTCTCTCCCATTGTTCAGGCTGTTTTCATAAGAAATGGGTAGGGCATCCCTCTCGGCAATGTAACGGTGACGGAAAAGGCTTAAGAAAGAGAAGGAGAGAGGAAAGAGAAACAGAGGCCATGAATGGGGAAGAGAGAGGAGGAAAGGCAGAGCTTGTCTGAAGGCAGAAGGCAGCAAGATGGCCAGGAGATGAATGCAAGGAAAGAGAAGAAAAGGGGAAACAAGGGAGGAGAGAAGCCCAGATGCACAGGTCCAAGCAGCCAGAGAAAGAACCAGAGGTCTCATCGCAGGGACAGCTGCTAAGTGGACCCGTGCCTCACAGCTGGTGAGCCAGACATCACCCCACAGTCCTCGGGAGCTGTCGGAGAACTTTTCCTTGGAAGTAAATGGGGAAAAGGGTAGCAGCCACAAGGGAACAGCTCACAGTGGCAAAACGTTGGGCCTCTTCTGAGCGCTGTCTGCACTAACTCATCTAAAAACTCACAAGACCCCTAGATGGGAGTCCTGTGACTCAGCGCTTTGCAAGACAAGACACCCAAGACCCAAGGGGACAGACAAGGCCAAACAGCTGGTGAATGTTTTTAAGATTTCAACAGCAGCAGCTAGGATGGGCTGGAGGAGGAAAGAGATGTTAGGTCCAGCCACAAGCAAAACACTAGAAGGACTCTCACCTACCTCAGAGACAAAAAAAGATTATTATCGTTTCACCTCTTTTCTTCCCATTTTTTAACTTTTTTATGGTACTTGGATTTGAACCCAGTGCCTTTGCATTAAGCTATAACCCCAGTCCAGCAAGTGACACTTGTGCCCTGTCACTAATCACTGCTGCAGTGTCAGTAAAAAAAATCAAACACTTGGGGGCTGGGGATTTAGCTCAGCGGCATAAGCTCCTGCCTTGCAAGCAGGCAGTCGTGAGTTCGATCCCCAGTATCGATAAAAAAAAAAAAAAGACAAAAAAAAAATCAAACACTGCTCATCAAGGTAGGGACTTAAACTAACATATGAAACACCCATGCAAAGCACATGCTGTAGCAACAGCATCAAGAGAGAAGTCCATGCATAGAAAACAAGATCTCTAAAAGATACCATGAGGTTTTTAAAAAGCAAGTTGCATGACTGTTACAACTGTGCTGAATATTAACCTCAAAGATAGCAGGACCTTATCCCCAGAAGCTATGTAAATATTACTTATTTGAGGAAAGGATCTTTGCAAGTATAAATGAAATAAGGATCTTTAGATCAGGAGATTTTCCTGGGTCAGCTGGTAGTCCCTAAATACAATCACACATAGCACTCTTGTTTGTTTTGTGGTGCTGGGAATTAGACCCAAGCCTTGGTGCATACTAAACAAGTCCTCTACCACTAAGCTACAACCTCTGTCACCAGTTCCCTGAAAAGGAAAGGCATCTGACACAGACAAACAGAAGAGAAGTTTCTTTGTTTGCAATGAGGTCTCACCAAATTGCCCAGACTGGCCTGGAACTCACAATCTTCCTGCCTCTGCCCGCTGAGTGCTGGGATTACAGGCATGCACCACCACACTCAGCTAGCCCATTTTTTGTTCCTCTAACAGAATGCCTAACACAAAATGATGCATAAAGAAAAGTGATTTACTTTGGCTCATAGTTCTGGAGGCCTCACAGCATGGCAGAAGCCAGAAGTTCAAGCTACACATGCCAGGGGCAGCCTCAATTTATGGTGAGACTCGCTCCCACCAGAAAGGCATCGTTCCTCTTACGGACCTACCCACCTCCCAACACTACCACCAGAGCAGTCAAATTTCACCATGATTTCAGAGAAGATGAACCATATTGAAGGAATGAATGATCTAAAGACGTAGGGATAAAGACCTGAGCGACACAGACACAGCCAAGGAACCCTCGCAGCCTTCTGACACTGTGGGAGAAAAGGAACAGACTCCTCAACAGCTTTCGAAAGAGCTTGTGTCAAGTCCAGAGTTTCTGATTTTAGACTTCAGGCCTCCAGACCAGACAGGAAGGAAACATTTCTATTTTGGACTTCTTCCCCACCCCACCCCAACCAGAAGAGAGCGCATTTCTGGTGTTTTAACCGCCAAGCTTGTGGTACATTGTCACAGGTGCCTTAGGAAACTCATACAGGTACAAAGATACCATCTTTATGAAAATGCACACACATGTACACACAGTTTTGGAAGACCAAGCCAATGGATCGATAGGGAATAAAGCAAGGAGAAAAGAAGAAAAGAGAAAAACTAATGGATGTCTACAAAACTGGCTCCATTCTTAGTACTGAAATCAATTAATTCTATCTAGATGAGGCAAAACCTTCACCTGAGGATTTTTCTTCTTTGTGAAAAGAAATATAATATTGCACCTTGCAAAAGAAAACCTCCACTGGGCACTTTATACCAACACCCTGGGACACTGAGGCAGGAGGGATCACAAGTTCAAGTCTTGCCTGGACAACTAAGAGATATTTCTCAAAATAAAAAATAAAAAAGTGCCAAAGCCCAGTGAACCTGTAGTAACAACAACAAAAAAAATCATTTGCATTTTAACCCAAAAGTCAGTCACTGAAAAAGAATTCGGCAACTCATGTCAAGTGATGAACCTCCAGAAGCCAGTGGAGAAGAGCTCAGTAAAGAATATTCCTATGTTCCCATTAGCATCTCAGAGCTCTAACCTGGACAGAGGCAGTGCCCAACAGTGGGCTCACTGGCTGGTCACCCCAGACCAGATACAGGAAGCCACACTCCAGCCCCAACATTGCACAATCTCACCAGGCCAAGAAACCTTAGACCACAATCTTTCTCCAACTTGCAACACATTCCCTAAGCGTGTGAATGCCCTTACAAGAAAGATTTTCAACACAGGCTACTCTAGTCTTTCTAAACTTGACATGGATTGGTGAAAGGCAAGAAACATTCCCTCAAGTCCTCTCCCCAGAGCAGTTTCCATTAGAGGTCAACTAAGGCATGGAAACCACTAACACAGAGAGACTTATAGGAAATTACCCTTTGGGAGATTTCTTGCTATTACCAGAAGATCAGCTTGTGACTCACATCCAATCATTGTGTAAGGTTTGCCTGCTCCCATGTCTACATGGGAAAAAAAACAGCATAGCACACTCTGGTGACTTTTACTGAGAGTCAAACACTTCTTTCCTAATATCCAAATAGAAATAAGATGTTACTTCTAAAATCCCCTGAAATTCTTTAAAATTATAACAAAAAAGGCAGCAGAAAAAGAGGAGTTAGGAGCCAGAGCTGTGGATGTTACATCTGTCCAAGTGGGCACAAGTGACTTTGTCTCCCAGCTGCAGGGTCTTTGTCTATGAGATGGCAGTGCAGGCAGGGTGATTTCACACTGCAAAACACAGGCAGGTGGAGATGCTCTCTGATGAGGCACTAATTCACGTGGAAGATGACCCATCATTGGAGGACTCGAGCTCTTCTAGTTTCCCAACAGATTTTTCCAGCCATCACATTTCCAAAATGAAAATGTAACAGCTTGCAACCACAGTAATATACTTAAGATGTAATAATGGAAAATGAGATGTTATTGATTGGAGAGGGAGAACGAGTAACCACAATGGTGTCATCAAGTCAGAGAAAGAAAGAAAATTAACAGATGAGTGCTTTAAGACTGAGATTTTGCTGCCACCCACTACAGATGGCAGAGTTCTGAGTGGTGGTCCCCAGACAAAGTAAGATCTGCATGAAATATGGGAGTCGGTCCTCAAAAGAATACTCCATCTCCTTTCAGTCATGAGGGAATTCCACGTTCTCAACTATATTGCAGCTAAATCTTTACGTGCTAAATCTATTCTGTTCACAATAATATACAGACACTTGACTGTCTTGCAGTTGTGTGTGAGCAAGACAATTTCCTTTTTATTCCCATGAAACAGAGGTACAAAAATGCCATCATTTTTAAATGCTAAATAAAACAGTATTTTTTAAAGGATTAACTAATATTAACTTGAGAGGAAGACACACGTAGCTTGATCATAAATGCAGCACTTCCCAAATCCATGAGTTTGTACCCGATGAACAAGAATTAAGATTTTATGGATACCTGTAGACACTGAATATTTTTTCCTCTACCCATTGGCCACTTGTATTTGGTGAAATGTCTACTTAAACCCTTAATTCATTTTTTAAATTAAGTTATTTGATGTTTTGCTATTGAGTTGTGGGAAAACAGCCCTCAAAAAATTAAACATAGAGGGGCTGGGGATTTAGCTCAGCAGCATAAGCACCTGCCTTGCAAGCAGGTGGTCCTGAGTTTGATCCCCAGTACCGATAAAAAAAAAATATTTAAAATGGAGCTACCATCAGACCCAGCACTCCAGAATCTAAGTATCTACCCAACAGAACTGAAATCAGGATCTCAAAGAGCTTTCAGCACTTCTGTGATGAATGCAGCACAATTTGCAAGAGCCAGGAAGTCCTTTTTGGTGAGTGTTTGTTGTGCTATCCTGGCTGCTTCCATGTCCTGAAGCGATTCAAAATGTGTATCTCTCGTGACCATGACCAGAAGCCACATGGCAACTGATGTGCGCAATGACACACCTAATGGTTTTATTTGATAGAAATTTCCATAAACATTTTGAATTCAGGCTGGGGATTTAGCTCAACGGCATAAGTATCTGTCTTGTGAGCACACAGTTGTGAGTTCAATTCCCAGTATCCAAAAAAAAAAAAAAAAAAAAAAAAATTGAATTCATTCAGGACAATCGAGGCAAGCACACAAAGATGTTCACTAGAGAGGACTTCAGAAACGCTTCAGAAAGTGGCAAAAACGAGGGTATAAGTGTGTTTGAAGCAAAGGGAGAAGATTTTGAGAGAGATGAATGGGAATGTGTTTCACTATAATAATTGTTTCTTTTTTAATTGGAAATCCACCGTGTTTTCTGACCACACCTCGGTATTGCTGAGCAAATCTATCTCAGCTGCACAACTGCAGAGCTGAGCAGTCAAGTGCCATAGCAGGATGCCCACTGGTCCTCATGAAGGGACACCCTGCTATGACACGAGCACACTGGGGACATCTCCAATGCCGCCTTCCTGGAATACAGAAGCATGGGTAGGCAAAGGCATGGAAATCAAGAACATGCTAGTGAGTTCCAGTGTCAGCATGAGCAAGTTTAGTATGCAAAGTTATAGGCTGTGATGTTTTTAAAAATACAGAAAACAATTCCTAGTGCCAGTGAGTGGCTTTAGCCTGGAGAAACGGGAGCATTTTCTATCTTTGTGTCACCCACACATAGGCAGTGCTGGCCTTCCAGTCCCCTACAGAGTTCCTCATGTCAGCAGCCATCAAGGGCACTTCGAAGTCTCCTCTCAGCACGAAGGAAAAGGCAAACTTTGAAAGCAGACTTTCATGAATTTTCCAGAAGACAGAATTTTCCCTGGTGTGAAGCTTTCTTCTGGAAAGAGAATTGTCATTCTTTTGTGATATGCTCCAGATAGTACAGAGAAATATTAAGAAGATTCTTTTCTTCCTAAAACATAGATAGCAATGACATCCTCCAAACTGTCACCAAGCTATCATTGGACCACTAGGTATTAGGCGCCTACTACAGGTCAGAGCTGTGTTAGATACTGGGACCCTGGGTACAATGAACTGACATCTGCTTGGCCTCACCTTTTCACCCTTCCTCTATTCCACTTTCAACAAAGACGTCTTTTCCTTAATAGACCCCTCCATCACTCACAAATCTGGCTTCTCCAAATTAGTCTCTGGAATGTGCAGTTTGCCAAAAAACAAAAGACTTCTTTCTGTTCACTAAAATGCAGACTGGAATTCTGTGAAAAGAAGCTCATTTCTGGGGCTCTGCATGGAACAAGACAGGGCCTCCCGTGACCTCCCAGGGCAGCCCCACAGCAACAGTGACACCCCCTTCCCCACTAGAGAGGCCCTGTCCACCTTGCCAGCCCAGGGACGCCTCTCCAGTCCCAAAGCTTGACGTGCCCTGTTCTCTCTTTAACCTCTGCCCTTCTTTCTCTTGTACCAATTGCCAAAAATGCCTTCTTTGTATCATTGTACATTCCGTGGTTCTTTGCAGCAGGGGTAAGATAACAAAATATAAAAGAGCAGAGTTCAGAAACTTGCAGTGGGAAGGGAATGGTTCTTTAATTTTTTTTCTTCATTCAACAAGCATGGAGGTGTTTGCTCTATTCATTCAGCCAGAGACATTTGTGCTTCTTGTGCTGTTTCCTGGATAACACAGAGAAGTACAGAGGTTATGGTCCATTTAGTTTATAACCTGGCCAGAGCAATGCCATAGAGGAGAACTCTGAGAGCACACACGCATCTTGTGCCAACGCAGCTGTTCACAGTACTTTCTTGGGGGTAGATCCTACTCCCTTCAGCTTGGCAGACTAGGAAGTGCACAGTGAGTTTCCCCATCCTTCAGCTCCAGATCATAGAGCTGCTGTTCTATGTGCATCTGTAAACCACTGAGAGACTCCATGCCTTCAATCCTGAGGACACTCACCATTGTATTTCAGGGTAAGGCACCTCACTGGGGAGACCACTGCGGGTACACACTCACCAGCGCGCTTTGGCCACACTCAATTAGCAATGCTCATTCGAATTCTTATAGTTGTCCATCCCTTTCCAGAACTGCATCCCAAGAAACTGCAAATGACAGCATTTCCTTTGGTGCATTCTTGTGCAAGGCTACCAGTAGCCAAAAGGAGGCATCCAGAGAAAAAGATAAGAAGTGTAGCAGGCATTTGTGGAGTCAGCAAGAGAAGGAATCCTGGAGCAGCACTGCAGCCACTGCGCCATAAAAAAGGAAAAGGCCAGAGACATAAATGGGGACTTGGCGGCGGCAGGAAGCCCTGCCCAGACCATAAAATGTGTTAGGTGACAATGGAATGCTCACAACTCTTGCTATGGCTTCCTCTTGTCCATCTCGCCAAGAGAGTTCAGCCTCCTAAGAGGCCTTTGATGAAACAGAGTTGTTGTTTTTAACCAGGAGATAAGATAAAATAAAACAAAATAAATACACAGATCATCAAAGAAATAATTTTAAAAATCCCCAGATTCACATTACATGCCTGCTCTTTTAAGTATAAAAGTATGCATACTTATATACAACATTTCCAAAACCTGGAGATGGACATCCTAATTGATAGAATAATATAAGTGAAGTAGATGTACTACATTGTATTTTCACCAACTACAAGTTCTCTTATAAGTAATGCAAACATTATGCAGTCCTTAAATCATTCCAGAGGCATAGCGATGACAACAGCAGACACAATTACTATGCAATTTCTACTTCTGATGTAAAAAAGTTGGGTCTCTGAGTCCAAAAATATATACCCCTTAAGTGTTCTCCCAAACATGTTAGAAATTTTTCTCAGTCTCTAAACTGTTTTCCTTCCCCCTCAATCTTACAGCATACTTAAAAGGTAAAATTTAAACATTGAAAGAAACAGATTCCTCCAGAATTATTTCTGTGATACTTTAGTAGACAGACTAAACGCGACCCTGTGAAGCCTGAATAAGCTGCTGTAGGAAGTGAGGCTCACACCCCACTTACTCCTGAGTCTAAGGACAGACCACTTCGAGGTATCTGCACCCCTTTTAATTTTCCTTCCTGTGCCACTGAAGAAAACTCTCCCAGAGACTCTCTGGTTTGCTGATAGGGGTGATTTCAACCACAGTAAGTCAATTTTCATTCTCAGTTACACTCCTACTCTAGCTAGAACTACCCATGTATTAGTCTTTCATTATAAAATAATGCCTTGCTTTCAGACTCTCTATTTTGGTACATCCTTTTAAAGTAAAAGGCATGCCATTAAAATGCATTTGTTCCATTGAGTCGGATTTTTAGACTCATTATGATGCTCATTGTTGACACAATAGCTCCTTCAGACACACAACAATCTGTCATAAAAGACCCATACTTGGATGGGTGACAAAAGTGTTTTGCAAAGGCTGCCTTCTCAATGCAGTTGCTGTCAAAGACATACATTAATATCGTCCTAGTTAAAGAGTATTTATTCTAAAAAGCACAAACCGTTTAAATAGAAAATGACTTCATGAGCTATTTCTGCAAGTTGAGTTACTTCCGAGAACACAGTGTTGTTAGATATTCACTGTATAAACGAGGACCAACTAATGAAAGTTCCTAATCCCACACACTTGGCCACAAGCAGATGTTCTGCTCAGTGTGACTGTGGCATGGATTCCTGTTCTTTCCTATAATCAATAAGTGTATTGTGCTTCAAATTATGTCTCAGATTTCACTGGAGATTTAAGTGAACTCTTTTCTTGTATCAGTAAATATGAAACACCTTACATGAAACTGCTACTGAAGTTGAGTCATATGTTGTAAAAATAAACCTTAAATTAAAATGTGTTGTCCCCCTTAGAAGTGTTAGATCATCTAAAATAGAGCGGTGACAGATCCTTTCACAGTGAGGTCATGCTTTATTCTTAATCATCATGATAGATTTAGCACACAAAGCCTATATTCTGAACAATTAAAATAACAAATTGATCCTATACCAGGGAAACAGAAAAGGAAGAAACACAAAATACATTTCAAAATTTCACTTTGGTAACACTTCATTGGCTGTTACATCATTTAAATTCTGATTTCCCTATTTCTAGAAGGAAAATTAAGAGGCTTGTATATGTTAAGGGCCTATTTCATATTGAGAAATAAAGACCAAAAAAGAACTTTAGAAAAACAAGAGTCCAAAGTGACTTGCATAAGATCGCACAGATAGCTAATAATAGAGACCTGAGTTTATCCTTCTGTGTGCCTAATTCTGATATCTCTACATTATATACTCTGCTGTCTAAAAAAGAACAATAGATGATCAGGATCACCTCTAAAAAGAAACAGAAAACTGGTAACGAGATAGTATGTATGCTACTTAGGCCATTCTTCAAGACTTCAAAAGTTTTTTTATAAGCTACTAAAATTGTTTATATAAGAACTAAAGCCTTGGGGAAATGGTCACAAAAGACTTCTAACAAGAGTAAAAAAGTAATCAATTTGAGATTAAAATTACATTTTAATATGTATATATTCCTAATATTAGGTTGAATATCCCAATTTATTAACTAAAGCTTTCTCCTGGGTGATAGACTTATCATGACTATTAATTATCTTCATTAAGTTTCTCCTAGACAGCCAAAATTTCTAAAATTATCATGTGTTAATTTTTCAAAAACATAATCAGTCTACTGATTATTAAAATACACTAATATGTTATTACAAATAAATCCCTTAGTATATTAATACATTAAAGTATTGTGAGCTGATAAATTTCACCTGACACACACAATGAGGATTTGAGATATAAGGAGGAGAAGTCAAACCCAAGGTCAACGTTTTTTTTCCTATATCTTTTCAACTCTTTTAAGGGAAAGTTGTCAATCAAAAATAAAAGTAAAAAGGAAAATACAATGACCTCCCATTGACCCATCATCCACCTTCAAGTTTCACTAACTTGGAAGGAAATCAGAGACATCAGATCATTTCATCCATAAATATTTCAGTCTGTGTCTCTAAAGGATAGGGACTCCATCTTGTTATTGTTTAAACATAATGAGAACAACATTATCACAGTTTAAAAAACTCATAATAATTCCGGGGCTGGGGATTTAGCTCAGCGGCATAAGCGCCTGCCTTGCAAGCAGGCAGTTGTAGGTTCGATCCCCGGTACTGATAAAAAAGGAAAAAGACAAAAAAAAAATTAAAAAAAAAACTCCTAATAATTCCTTACTGTCATTAAATATCGAGCCACGTTTCAAATTATCCAAACTGTATCATAAATGCTTTGTTGTGTTGTAGTTAGAATATCCAAGCTGCAGTCCAAGTAGAACCATACACTTTTGCAAATCATTTAACTGATACCTTTCCCTCCATCTCTCTTTTCTCCCTCTTTCTAACTTCTTTCTTGAAATTTCTGTTTGTCCTGTAAAGTTTCCCAAGATCTCGATTTTATTGAATGCATTTCTTGATGTAGGTAGCACACTTCTCTGACTTGACATTTCCTGAAAATATGCAGGTCTAGAAGTGTGGTCAGATTTGGATCTGAATTTTTGATGTGTCTACCCAATGATAGTACTGTGTATTTCCACGAATCTTGTCCGCTTGTGTTGCTTTCTGAACATTAACATCTATTGACAGCTATTGCCTAATTCATTAAGGGCTGCAACCTGGTGAGGTCCTCTAACTCCTTCTCATGTATCAGCAGGAACACTTCTACAGAGAATTTTCCCTTCTTGTGCTATTTGGTTGCTTTGATACACAAGTTACATAGTACAGTAAGGATAAATATTTAATTCTTTTTATTTATATTTGCAAAATAACAACCCACTTCCTAGCACAGAATAGTCCTTAAAATACACAAATCTGATCCTAGCCTTCCTACACCTTTCCTGCAATCATTAGACACAAACCACTGCTCTTAGATAAAGCAAAGCACCTTCAGGGGAGCCTCGGAGGACACAACGATTCTGACCCCGGCCTGTCTCCAGGTTATCTTTCCTAGAAACCTAGGTCCAGCACACTATGGTCCATCCTATGACAGAGCCTTTGTGTGACCACTTCCTTTGCCATCTCCTGGCTCTAGTTAATTCCTGTTCATCCTTTGGATCTCATTTTAAACCCCACTTTGTTTGGGGGAACCTACCCTGGCCCTGAAGCACATTACCGTTTCTCAGAAAGTAATTACATCTGAAAATAAAGAGTGAATAAGTGAGTATTTGAGGTTCTAATGGAATGTGTTTATTCTCATTCATCTGAAAGTCATTTGCTGTCCAGAACAGCTAAAATGTTGGGCCCCATACTCAGTTCTAGACTTTGAACTAATGACAATCTAATCTAGGGTAGTGACAAGCAAAGAGACAAGGTTCATGATTCCATCATGCATGGAGCGTAAAGTGACACCTGAGCACCTGGCAGAGGCAAAACAGGCACATTTAAATTAAAGCAGTACAAGATTCTTTGCTGGGTAAGAGACACTATCAGTGATCTTTGCTAACAGCTGGCCCCAACTGGAGGACACAAAGAGCAGAATGAATCCTTCAATTCAACTTGAGACACATTTCATTTATTATTAAACTGCGAATGTTTAACACTTGTGCCCAAAACATGAGTTTTATGAACTATTTATAATAGAATCTACCTACCATAAATATACAACCTGGGTTAAGATCTTGAGACAAATAGAGTGCAAAAAGGGATATACAACTGGTTCTCCATATCTGAAGGTTCCATATCCATGGATTCAAGCAATTATGAATCAAAAATATCCTTAAAAATATGTGCCTGTATTGAACATGTATTTTTTTTCTTCTCATACTTCCTGGAGAATATGTTATAACCACCACTTAATGTAATAGCTTTTACATTGTGTTAGGTATTATTATTTAAAGATGATTTAAATATACGGGAAAACATCTATGTAAATACTGCATCATTTCACATAAGGGATTTGAGTATCCATGGATTTTTGGTATCTGAGGGGTGGATCCTGGAACCCACTCATCAAGAATACCAAAGAACAGCTGTATTTCAAGCAAATGCCTTTGTGCAAAGCTGGAAGAAAATATACACCAAATTCTTCACATGATTCAGAACAAATGCAGTATGATCCCTAAGTCATTATTAGTAGCATAAAAACATATCTGAATCCAAAAAAACACCTATTTGCATCATCAGCATAAGCTGCTGGATATAGTATTTCATTGCTATAGATGTTTTCTTACATAAATAAGGTTTCACTGGAATTTAGAGTTATGATTACAGAACTATGATTAAACCAAATAACACACTTCTTTGATCTGTTTTTGCTTCTCTTTTATATTTGGGACTTGTCTCAGTGCTTCGTACTTGAACTACATCCCCAGACTTTTCTTATTTTTTATTTTGCAATAGAGTCTCACTTAGTCTCTAAGTTACCCAGGCTGGGCTCAAACTTACAATTCTTCCACCGCAACCTCCTAGAATCTATTTTTTCTGTGATGCTTAATAACAGAAATGTCTCATGTAAATCTTTCTACCCCTAGTTTTTATCCCACTTCCTAGTATAGAATAAGAGCTCGGCAATGACAGAATAAATGAAAGAATGATTTCAGATAGAAGGGCATTAAATATTGCAGAAGAGATGATGGCTATAAATAGGATAACTATAAATTAATCATCCAAATTCAGACACTTCTGAGAGTGAACAAGATTAAGAAATATAATCCTGGACTGTCCAAAGCAAACCCGGGCTTTACCATAGCACTGACTTGAAGAAAAATTAATTCATTAATCACATATTTAACTCTTATAAGAGCTTGGGGGATGTCAGAGATAGGTTGATGACTATGATTATGTTAAACAGCCTCATAGATTAGAATATCTGAATGATAAAAAATAGATGAGATTTGCAAATTCATTGCTGTACATGCAGATATAAAATACAACCACAATGAGATTCCAGTACTCATCCAAGAGAATGGCTAAAATTTGAAAATTGATACTACAGCAAAGCTGGAGTAACACATGGGACTCTTATACATCACTGGTGGAAGTGTAAATTGGTACAGGCACTTTTGGAAGCCTATTTGGCAGCATCGATTAAAGTTTAATATATGCTCTATGTCCCAGCAACTCCATTCCACAATAGAAATGCACACATATGTTCAACAAGAACACAAAAGGGTGTTCATAGTCATTACACAACATATAATATACCAAATTGCTAAGACGTATGCCTCCACCATATACAATTTCTACTTGTCAATTACATATTTTTACATTACGAAAAAAAGAATATGCTCTTACCAGACTATTCTGAACAATCTAAAAACTGGAAATAACTCAAATGTCCACCAAAAAGACAATGGACACACACAGTGGGACATACTCGAATAAATCCATACCATAAAGCAATCAGATACCATTGCTACACTCAGCAACATGGTTGAATCTCGCAAACAAAATATTGACTAAATGCGGACAAACGCAACAGAGGAAACAGTGGATATAAATGGAAAACAGTATAAAATTAGTCTGTGTATGGTGATAAAAGTCTCCACAAGAACTACCCTTGGGAGGAAGAGTAACTAAGAGGGCCAGAAGGGGAGTGATCGACAATCTGGAGCTTTTGTTTGTGTTTGTGTTTTGTGTTTTGTTTTGATTTGGTTTGTTTTGTTTCCACAGTACTGGGATTGAACCCAGAGCCTTCACATGGAGCTACATACCCACATCCCCAAAGCTTTTATATTTTTTATTTTGAAACAAGGTCTCACTTGGTAGCTAAGTTTCCCAGGCTGTGCTCAAATTTGCAATCCTGCCTCAGCCTCTCAGAGTCCTGGGGTTATAGCTGTGCATGAGTGATCTGTGATCAACATTCTTAGAGTTTACCTAGTGACAGTTCATTCAGTGCTAATCTTACAATCGGTGTGCTCTTATAATTCGTATATTCTTTATGTAAATCATAGATAATAAAGAATTTATTACAAAATATTCAAGAGATGATATTCTCACATATCTTTTTCTCTCATAAATTCTGAACTCAGCTGTCATAAAAGCAAGATTACTCCACTAATCTCAGTATTACCTGACAAAGTCAATCTAGCAGGTTCTTAAGATGTGTTTGATGATGAGGATGCTTTTCATAAAGTCTCACCAATATCTACTCCAGATCTCTTGTTTTCCTGTTTCTACTATCTGGTCTGTTCAATCTTAGACCAATAAAGACCACTGGAGTTGGACTGGGTGTACAGCTCAACTGCACCAACCCTTGCCTAGAATGTGTGAGGCCTTAGTTTGATACTCATACTGAAAACAAACAAAAAAGACTACCCAAAAACAAGAAAGCAGTGTCACTGTGTTTGACTCATGGATGAATGCTATTATAGAATTCCATTTTTTTTTTTTTTTTAGAATACCTATTAGCAATTTCCACATTGTTGGCCCAGAGCAGTCTAAAAGAAACATCAAAACACTGAAAATTTTGGCTTCTTAGATAGTTCAAATAACAAATGAAGGAACTAAGAGAAAAGATATGAGTGCTACTATCAAGGGCCAAGTGTAATCATTTTTTGTGGGCCACACTGTGTCCCATGAAATTCACATGTTGAAGTCATAACTCCCAGGACCTCGGAATATGCGTGAATTTGCAGACTGTAAGGCAGTGAGTGGAAATAGGATCATTATAATGCCACAGTCTATTATGACAAGTTCCTTTGTAAGAAGTGGAAATTTGGACACAGACTAACATAGAGGATAGACAATGGGAAGACAGAGAGTACAGTCTTCTGCAAGCAAAGGACAGAGGCAGGGAAGAGCTCCTTTCTATGCAGGTGAAACCTTGCGCTTTAGCCACCAGAGCTGTCTTTTGTGACACCCAATCTGTGGCTCTTTCTCATGGCAGCCCTAGTAAACAGATACATGGTTCACTGAGAGCAGTTTACCCACTTCAGTGTATCCATCCATCATTTGCTGCCATCTGTGTGGTTGGAGAATGCAGGGTCTTCTGAGATGAGGCTGTACGCAGAGTGCTTCATAATCTATTCCTTTTATTAAGCCATTTCTAGTAGGTACGTACTCAATATTTTTTTTTTACTCTGTGTGTGTGTCTGTGTGTGCAAAAGGGAGTGTGTGTGTGACTCTATTGTACAGTTAGTGTATGTTCTTCTCCCATGCCCCACTTTTGTGTCATCATCTTTCTGCACCTGTGTGACCCGGGAATCAAAGAAATGAAAAAAGCCCTCTTGGGGCTGGGGATTTAGCTCAGTGGCATAAGCAACTGCCTGGCAAGTGCAAGGTCATGAGTTTGATCCCAGCACCGAAAGAAAAAATCCTCTTGTTTCTAGAACAACAGGTATGAAAAGTGCTTGTCATTAAAACACAAAGAATATGTCTTTCAAGAAGATAAATGAATACAAGATATTCCCACCAAAAAATAAAAATAAATAAGAAGGGAAAAATGAAAAAGGCACAGGAGGGGAGGATCACAAAGACAGAAAAGAAAAAAGATTATACCAGGAGGCAGAACAACAGGATGAGGAATGTTAAACTCTGGTTTAACCTTTTGTGATCATCAATTATCCACACAGGAGGGCTGAGACCTCAGTAAGTATCCCTAGTCCTCTAGTTCTGCTTTTAGCACAGAATATGTAGCACATCTTTCTTAAAATATAGATTTGCTTTGCTTCCTACAGAATTAATTCAACTGCACCTGTAGCACACCATCCAGAAATAATTTATAATAATTTGTCAGGATTAACCTTTTGATAAAACATAAATTTGTCTAAATGTAAAGCACTTTAAAGAGGAGCAGAGGTCCATTTTTTATTACACAAATGCTGCATCAGCAAGTTCACAGAGGCAAAACCCAGTGATGCTGGAATGGAGGCAACTCTATTGGATGTAATCTTTAGTGCCATAGAACAGAAGCTTGCCACTTCAGCACCACAAGTGATTCACAGCCAAGCGAATCTTCCTTGGTTAGTCCTAGAAATGTCAAGCTCAGTAATTAATGAGGGACCCTGACACACTCAATTTTAAAATGACAAATGAGAATTCTACATCCCAACAATTAAAAGTGTTTGCACACACATGTTTTTAATGTTTAGCAGCCACCATCTGCAAGAATTAGGAGACATTAGACATCCCTAGATGCCACCCAGTAGAGCACACAAGAATCCAAATGCCTACGGGATAAAAGCTTTTCAGTCTCAGAAGCAGTTAAAGCAAACTCAGTTACTTGTAAACAGCCCACAATCTTATTGTCTGTCCCTTCTTGAAAGGAAGACATGGGGGTAAAATAAACACACGAGTCTGGACACTTGCGTAGCTAACTTTACCAATGCCTTTTTAAAATTAAATTTCGTATGATCAATTATTAATTCAAATTAAGTCAATGTTTCTGCTATAGAATTTCTATTTCTGAAACACAAACTGCCTACACCAGAGGACAGTGTTATAGTACAAAGATTTATCTTCCTAAAGCTAGGATTTTCCCAAAGGCAACACTATGCTTTGTGGCAGCTTTCCTTGATTCCAGAACACAAAACAACTCATGGGGTGCGAGTGATTTTCCCACAAAAACTGTAGCATGCAGGAATATACAAGGAATGATCAAAAGCTATAGTGAATTCTTGCATTTTTAAATTTTTGTTACAATAGACAACTATTTTGAAGAAAATAGACATTATAATAAATAAATAAATAAATTTCTCCTTTTTTTTTTTTTTTTTTTTTTTTTTGGTTTGTTTTCTGTTTTGTTTTGTTTTTATCAGTACCGGGGATCGAACTCATGACCACACACTTGCAAGGCAGGTGCTTATGCCGCTGAGCTAAATCCCCAGCTCCCCAATAAATAAATAATTTTATGAAAGTATAAGACACATTACCATGAACCTCCCTGACACACTCCCTCACTTCGTACACACTTAACTCACTATTCTTGTCACTTTCCGAGACAGTTTATGCTTATGTCCATAGCAGTTTCTATTGAATAAAACCATCACAGTGTGTCCACATCCGCCTTATTCACCAAATCTGGTGCCGGACAACTTCTGGCTCCTCCCCAAAAGATAAATCAATTCAGGACATCAAAGCAGCCACAACAACACACCTAAACACACACCCTTTTTTTTCCCCCCGGTACTGGGGATCGAACTCACAACTGCCTGCTTGCAAGGCAGGTGCTTATGCTGCTGAGCTAAACCTCCACCCCCTCACACACATCCTTTTTAAAGAGGACTTCCAGAACTGCTTGATAAAGCAGGAAGGATGAGCTAAGTATGTTCAAAATGAGGGAACGGGGGCTGGGGATTTAGCTCAGCGACGGGGCTGGGGATTTAGCTCAGCGGCATAAGCACCTGCCTTGCAAGCAGGCGGTCGTGAGTTCAATCCCTGGTACCGGTAAAAATGAAAAAGACAAAAAAAAAAAAAAAAAAATGAGGGAACGTATTCTGAGGGCGGATTAATGGTAATATAGCTTTTATTGTAATAGATTTGATTTTAATTTAAACACTCACTGTATCTCTTGTTTTTCTCACTGTATCTCTTATCATACCTCATATATACATACACACAAGTTACAAAATATTCAACATTTGTAAGACAGATGCATAAATATAGGTACCAGTCAATTCACAACAAAAATATAGATGAACCAAGCTTTCCAGGGAAGTATCAATTTGATTATTTGGGAATATTCCTTAAAACTTAAAATGAGTCCACGCTCCCTTAGATGATCACCGAAGCACTTGTGCTAATGTATGGACTTAGCTTAACAGGACTGCAGCCATACTGGGTCATAACCACCACAACTGCCCCGGAGTAGCCCTACTGGAATTTTTCTTCATAGTTTCCCAGCAAAACAGCAAGTGAGAGACACTGTCCACAAAGGAGGATGAGGTCAGATCTCCTCCCTGTAATTGAACCCTCAGGCAGATCACTCAGCTTTGGCAGAAAGAACCTCCCTTACTAGTCTCCTAGTCCAGGAAACTGTTCTGGAATGAACTACCTCTCGGAATGTCAAGCCATGTTAACATCAACCGAAATGCTTTTATAGCTCATATGACCCTCGCTTCATTTCCAAGAAAGATACTTGAAATTCTGCGGTGAGTATATATGTCTACCCTACTACCCAGGCTTTCTACCCAAACTTTAAAGAGCAAGCCAGCCAGGGATTTAGCTTAGTGGCATAAGGACCTGCCCTGGCAAGTGCAAGGGCATGAGTTCAATCTCCGGTACAAATAGGTAAGTAAATAAATCAGAGCAAGTCAATAAACCTTTTTGGCCAACTAACAGCTATTGTCCAGGGCTATATATGCATTTATTGAGAATGGGCCTCATTAATTTAGTAATAAACCAAGTATCTCTTCGCTAAAACAACACTGATCAACACCATCGTTTAGTATAAAACATGAATCTCAAATCTATCAAATATCAGAAAACAGAAATTAAAACCTTTTAGAGTACACAGAAATTGAAACAGAGAACTTCACTGGTCATGAAGAAAGTATTTTATCCCAAGATTTCCAACCATCCCATCAGTTAAACAATATTTTATGTAATTCATATTTTGCAAGTTCAGGTACTAAATGAGACTTGCTTCTTGGTTTCTTTGATGGTGAATGGTGTCTTACCAAATGATTAACAGAGCTCAGATCTAAGAGGGGAAATTATTCTGGCCCCTAGCATTATCATAATACAGCTGAAACAAAAGTTTATAAAATGCAATCGCCTCCTGGGTTTCTCTAAAAACAAAATATAGAAAAAAAACAAATTTATATATAGATACAGAAATGCAAATTCTTCCATTTTCAAGTCACCACTTCTTTTCTTCTTGTGTTTCTTTGCCCCCATAAAGTATCTCATTTTTTCTTAAGCTGGATATGACATAAGCTTTGTAAGAGTTTCTTGCAGGGATTATCTTAATTGCAGAGGAGAGAAAATACACACCCATCTAATCTACCTCCTTCAATGCCACAAGGACATAAAGCCCATTCCAGAAGTTCTGAAGAGATCATTTCTTTTTCAGGATTTCATTTCTTTATTCTACACAAAATAATGAGCAACACAAAGTCAGACTCAGGAACCTGGGGTGCGGATCAGTAGTAGAAAGCTGAGTAGAACCCTGTCAGGTTCCCCCAACCTCAGACTAAGAGGGACTCTCAGTCAGAATTCCCTCAAGGAAACCACACTAAGCTTGCTAACATTCTCCTATTCAAAAATAAACCAAATTTATGCTTTGAAAAACCAGTGATTCAAAGCAAAGGGAAATTACTTGCTTTCAGAGTGGTCTTAAATCACCATCATTAAATACTAAAATATTTTGATAGTAACACTTCAAAAGAAAGGTAAGCTCTCCTATTTTGTTCTTTTAAGTGAATGTCCATTTCTCCTGGACAGTAACCCATGTTGTCCAACACAAAAAATACAAAGACTACTTTATTGTGTTTTGGAGTGCCTCTCTCTCTCTCTCTCTCTCTCTCTCTGTCTTCCCCCCTTGTGTGTGATGTGGGTGTAGCTGTGGGTGTGCTGGGGATACAGTCCAGGAACTTGCATATACTAGGTAAGTGCTCTACACTGACCTACACACCCAGACTGGACGGAAGTTTTCTGATCTACATAAATATGAAGCAATTTTTAAAGTATTATATTCATTTACTTTTATTGGAAAAATATAACACTTAACAAAAAGTACTCTGCTTAGGACTG
The DNA here is from genome assembly GCF_034190915.1 of Cavia porcellus. Taxonomy (NCBI): domain Eukaryota; kingdom Metazoa; phylum Chordata; class Mammalia; order Rodentia; family Caviidae; genus Cavia; species Cavia porcellus. The sequence goes on along the minus strand of NW_026947496.1, from coordinate 25,228,862 downwards.
GGGATTTAGCTCAGCAGCATAAGCGCCTGCCTTGCAAGCAGGCAGTCATGAGTTCAATCCCCGATACCGATAAAAAACGAAAAAGACCAAAAAAAAGAAAAAAAGTGCTCTGCTTTTACTAAGCCACTTCAAAGCTCTATTTTCATAAGGTTAGCAGTTCTTTCAGGAAATCCAAGTCCATGTGGACTAAAAATTGACATTAATCAAACAAAGGCTTTTTAAAAAAATTAACAACAGGAGAGTCATAACCAACATCAGCCTGGATAATCATAATCATAATCATTCCCCCTAAATTCATCAGGGTTTGTGAAGTATTGTTGGAACTGTGAATCTTTCCCTAGGTAAGTGTTTTTCCACTGAGGATTAAATGACAATAAGAACACTGGTGAGTAAAAGAAAAGCCATAGAAACTAGGTATTTCCAAGAACAGAACTCTAGTCATCAGCCTGTCGTCATGAAGCCTTTTATCATGAAAATCATCTTATTTAGAATTAGTATCAAGTAAATAAAGGTACTTAAATTATGCAAAAATTCTCAGGACACATCAAAGGAATTCCTATACTCCAAACATATTTACATCATCTAAAAATGTGAAAACAGCTATGTGATCACGCATGATAGCAATAATTTTGACTAAATATCTCCATGGCTTCTTATTGCTTATTTTGCCTTTATCTAAAGCAAGATAAGTGAAAAAAAATGACTAAAAATTTTTCAAAAATTTTTATCCTAAATTTTATATCCTTCAATTGTATTAAATCAGCGAAGACCAGAGAGCTAGATAAGCTTTACACAGAATGAATGGTCTGAAGTCTAGACAGTATCTATAAACTTTACCATAATTGCCTTTCCACACTGAAGACATGATTTTGACTCAATACAGACATATACTTAATGGAAATGCTTTAATGGAGTCCCCAAATTCAGTCCAAAAAGTATTGAAACTAAAGGTTGCCAACTTCTTGTTCCTGTAAATTCCTGTCTTCTATTTTCTGAGCAACCACCTAACCGCTCTCTCTACTCCCCTCCTTACCTGGAAGAATTCATCCTGAATTGATTTAAACAAAGTCAATTATCTCATCTTTCAAACAATCACCACAATTTCTAGTGGCAGTGAGGGAAGAAATCATTTCTGTCCTGGAATTTTGTGTACAGAAGAAAACACTAAATGAGAACTAGTTATAGCTAACAATGAAATTCAATGTTACAGAGTTAAGAACTTTGTGTACTTATTATCTCTACATCTTGACACAAATATTATCCCCATTTTACAGAAAGAAAAGCTGAGGCTTAAGAGCATAAGCATTGTACATATCTTCCACAATGATACACAAGAAAATCTGAATCTTAGGACAACAGCTGCTTAGTTGTAGCCCTCAGATTTAGAGGGTATTACATTTTGGGGGTTGGGGGTATTACATTTTTATTCAGTCTCTAAAGGGTGAATTGTGCAACTTTTGCTTTAGATGCATGCCGACATGACAATTTGTATATTATATGCAATGTTAGCAAAAATAATTATTTAAAATATGAGTGTCCAGACAACAATGTATGCTCTACAATATGATAGTCACTATGGATATGTGGCTTTTGAGCACTCAAAATGAGAGTTGGCCAACTGTATATGTAACTGCAAATAAGAAAATAGATGTAAGACAAGGTAAGGCATGAGGAGCCAGGGGTGAGCTCAGTGGCAGAGCACCTGCCTGGCATGGGAAAAGCCCTGACTTCCACCTCCAGCAATGGAAAAAAATAATTAGGTTGTCACAGGACATTCAAATAGCTAGTTAAGGCCTTGCTAACAGCAAAGTATGTTGATTTTAATCATTATCCAATCATGAATTCATTCAGGAAACAAAATAATTATTTATTGAATAACTGCTATGTTCCAAGAAAATAATACAATGTCTGATACATTAGCCTGTCTATGGGAAATTTCATTAGAAATCTATTAGACAATGTCCCAATCACGGCACTTAATTCTTTACTAATTAATAAGGCTGTAGCTGTTAGAAATAACATCTAAATGGTCCTGGAATATATTTAAAATGTAGCAGAGAGGAAAAAAAAGAATAATGCTAACTATAATCCAAGGATTTCATTAATTGAATATGGGAAATTGGTTTACTTAAAGCTAAACTATTTAATTTCCATTTTAACATTAATCAAAATAGGAGGTCAAATACAAATTGAATTCACAGTGAGGGGAAAGGTATCTTTCAAATTCCAATCATCATACCACGCACCTGCATTGCCAAGGAGATAACTGTGATTTTACTTTAAACTACTCTTGTAAATACTGCTCGCCTATATTTCTAAAAACAATAAAAGTGACTGAATCTTGCAAAATGTAATAACTTACTGATATTTCTATGAGGCATCAAGCAATAATATGAATACAAAATGCATACCATAATAAATCTATTTTTAAAAAACCCTACCTATGCTGTGTAGGCACATAATAACAAAATAATCAGTACATTAACCATAAGATTGTAAGGTGTATAATTTTCCTTTCCTTTGCTGTTAATTTTAACAGTATCGATAAAATGTTCTAGCAATTTCTTTTAGCTCCTACTTGGCCTTACAAAATAGTGTGGCTTCCTTGATGAAAGGGAGCCTAGAAGGGGCCTGGTATCTATATCAGACAAAAATAAAACACCAGTAAGGAATGCCATACTATTAGAATATTGCCCATCACCATACCAGTCTAGGAATCTTTTTTCCTTATGTAAAAAACAACAACAACAACAAAACCTGTTTATATTTCCAAAAGAACATGATCCCACTGTTCCTATTGAATGAAAATCCCAGTAACTACACTAAAGTTTCTGGTTGAGTAAGAATCAAGCTCAGAGTTTCAAAATCGCATTTCATGGAAGATTTGAGCAGAAGACGTTCTATGTTTGATCCAGAAATCCCAAAACACTGTCATTTAGATACTGTCAGTGCAAAAAAGAGAGAAAGCAAGCTAGGAGGTAGTATCTAATTAAGACATCAAACCACTGTCCTGACTGACTCGCTTTTCTTGTTCTGCTAGATGAGGTTTGCTTGGTGGTTTTATTAATATTCTAGCATAGCAAAGGGATTGCTACATTAAAACGCACTGTAAATCCAAGCTTCAAGATGCAATAAACTCATAACATACTGAGCCTCAAGGGTATTATTTTTTTCTTTTCTAAATAAATGCCAAGATCTTGCTGGTCTCACTCTTTTTCCAATAAAATTCTGAATACAAATCTTCAGGCTCTGAATTTCTGAACCAATAAGGAATTCAAGAGCTGGGCTATTATTTGAGTGCCTGCTGGGTATGGAGCCTGTGTACTCGGGGAAAGCCAAGTCCAGAGAAAAACATGGCCCCACTCCAGAAAGTTTACAATCTGGAATATTTCCTCGCAGATGCTGTGACAAATTACCACAATCTTTGTGGCTTAAAACAGCAGAAATTTATCCTCTCATCACATCACGAAGGTCTTGATCAGAGAATGAATCCATTCCTTGCGTCTTCTAGCCTTGTGGCAGCTGCCAGCTTTCCTTGGCTTATGATCCCAGCACTCCAAACTCTGCCTCTCTCCTCCTGTCTCCTTTTTGGGCACACCATTCCTGCCTCTTTCTTCTAAAGACATTATGACTGTATTTAGGTCCCAACCAGCCATATAACTCCAGTCAATATCCTCCTTACATGGTAACATTTACAGGCTTCGCATTCAGATCTGATATCTTGGGAGGTGGGGGGCCATTGTCCAACCCACAGATTCTCAGTCTTTCCGGAAAGGTGGGACTACCAGACATGAAATTTAAATGACTGAAAAACAAGCAAGGTAGCACATAACTAGGTACTAAACTGTGTGCTGCCAAAAGCCCTTGTGCCTGAGTTCAGGGAATATGGTCCTCACTACCTGGATGATGAAAGTCATTCTGAGATGGGATAAGGCCCCTTTCAAGATGGGATAAGGAATTTTGCTTCCCACTAAACTAAAGTGAACAACTACTTATAAGACATGAGAGTCAGGGCTAGGGATACAGCACCTGCCTGTTAAATGCAAGATTGTGTTTGATCCCTGGTACCAAAAAAACAAAACAAAACAAAATAGATATGAGAGACACAAAAGGTTTGTGATTTCCCCAAATTACTACACTGCAAGACCTGTCACAGTGCCTTAATCTCTCTTGTCTTTCTGAACTAAAGCCCACCACTGAATTCCAATACTGAGGCCAGGAGTGTACCTCTGTGGCATACTCCTTGCCTAGCACACATAAGATGTAGGTTTGATGCCCAGCACCACAAAAAGAAAAGAAAAACAAACACTATTTTGTAGCGTTTCACACATTAGGTCACAAAGTTTCACTATCCTTGAATAAGAAATCATCAGTTTGTCAAAAAGTTGGTTGTGGCATTTCATTGAGTATTCGTTAATAGGAGGAGACCATGATTCCAAATGCAAGAAGGCAAAAGAGATTAAGCTTTAACTACCAAAGACATCTCAGGGCCAGGGTTAGAAGGCCTGCTGGACTTCCATAGGAGGCATCTGCATATTTGGCCTAGTTCTCCAAACTCAAAGAGGAGCCTTGGCTTAATGTCTGAGACAGCTAGGGACATTCTCAGCTATGCTGAACTTTGTATCCCCAGTATCTAGTCCGGCCCTAACACATACTCAACAATATTGAAATGAATGATGAATGGTGGAGGAAAAAAATGGGTGGATGTGTGAGTAGATGAGTGGATGGATGAACAGATGGATGGATAGTGAATGGATGGATGGGTAATGGATAAATGGATGAATAGAAGTAAAAACCCGCTGAGAGACACACCTTATCTGGATGATCAGGAAGAGGGAAGAAGAGAATAAAAGAGAGAATCAGGATTAAGACAACTGGGAACTAAAAATTAGAAATCAAATGTTCCCTTTGTAGCCATTTCACTCAGAGAATGTTCTGATCAGTCAGTTGACAGGAGAGAATGCTTCCCCAGATGCCCTGGCTGCATCCTTGTTGGAGAAATAGCACGGCACAGTATCTGGAGTCAGACATACCTGGGTTCAACTCCCAGCTCCGTCATAACAGCTTCCATTTCCTCACTTGCAAAATGTGAGTAGCAATTTCTACTTTATAGGACTGTTGACAGGTTTAAAGATCATTTTGCTGAAGACAAGTATATATAGGAATCTCTGAAGAGCTCGTTTTGCTGTGTACCTTTTATGTCCCAAGAAGTTTCCAAAGTGCTTTCCATAAGCATATCACTTAGAAATATTACTCAACTGATGCATTATTCTCTGTAATTGACAGTTACTTTCCTTCCTCCTGCCTTTCTTTTCATCCTTCTGTATCATCTAGATAAAATATAGTCACAAGATTCAAAATATATCCTAGTGTACACTACAGAAATTGTCCTTCCTTCCATTGGGCCCTCACTTCCTATGAAATTTTGGTAGCAATGAGGTTTATAAGCAATGGACTGCTTATAAATTAGGCTCACAATAATATACTGCTCATTTTGGGTTTAAGCAACTCCAAACAAAATATCCTACTTTTTTTGTCTTTTTCTTTTTTATCAGTACCGGGGATCGAACTCGCGACTGCCTGGCTTGCAAGGCAGGCGCTGATGCCGCTGAGCTAAATCCCTAGCCCCCAAAATATCCTACTTTTATTCACTCCCTCAAGTCCGCTGGCAGAGCCAACCTGCTTCACTTCGCCATGGTTCCTTAGGTGGACTTAGCACACAGTCTGTTTAATAAAGGATCATCACATATATTATTCATCTATTGGCAGTTTTCAAAGAATCAGAATGCTAAGATACATTTGACATAAAAATGGTATTCAGCAGAGCTCAGTACTCCTCAGATGATTGAAAGGGGCCTGCTATGTGCCGTGTCATACTTCAAGGATGTCACTGACAGTAGGTGAATCAATATAATCAATACCCTGGAGAAGGGTAGAAGTGACAGCTCATAAAGAGTTCTGATTCCGGAAATATTTGGGATGACTTATTTCATTTCTTAATAACATACTGGGATCCAAGATAAAAAATAAAACAGGAAGAACCAGAGATCACTAGAGTTGGCCAGAGTCCACTGAAATTAGCCAGCCTGGGGGTCTGAAGAAGATGGAAATCAAAGGGGAGAAAGCAGCAGCAGAAGAGGACTAGGCAGAGTTATTTCTGATGATGAAACAAGGAAGGACCCAAAAGACAAAGATAAGCAGGGTTTCTGCAAGTTGTGGAATTTGCATCATTAAGTTAGAATCCTTAGGTAAATAGATAAACTGATACAGAGTTTAGGCCCAGCATGAACAATGGAGTCATTATCCAGTGGACACCACAGGTATGGGACTCAGACCCCCTTTCCTGGCCACCTCAATCCACAACTCTGTTCCAGGGGTGATCTCACAAAACAAGCCTATCCTGGTTTCTGAGCCTCAGCGTGAACAAACGTCACAACCCAGGAGGCCCCCAGGAGGCCCCCGGGGAGAGGATTTGCTGCTGGGACTATGACAGGGTGATACTTCTATCCTTGTTTGGCTGGCTTCTCAAATATTCTCCCCTACACCCATGTGGCCAGAAACCTATGCAAAATATTCAGGAATGGCAGTTTAATCATTGTAGTAAAGTGAACATTTTGAATTTGACTGTAGCATCAGGCAGATATTGACAGAAAATTTTGAAGAAAAACATTCCATGAACTTTCACCTAAATTCCCACACTGAGATCAGTGCTGAACATTTGTTATGATAGAAGCAAGGTTTATTTATCCCAAAGACAGAATGACAATTATAGTGAACTCTGTTTCTCCTTTGAACTACAGCGATCTGCACAAATAAAATTAAAAAGTAGAAGCCGGAAATATGCTAGTAATTTTTTTGTTACACTACCATCTTTTTATTCTAATCACTGTGGCCAGATGCAGTAGAAAGTATTTCAGCACAAGCAGTAGTCACATTAGTAACTGTGCCACCCCTAAGAGGTGCCCCCTGCTACAGTAATTCGTCCTTAAGAACCAGCACCCTGGTGATACTTTCCCAGAAGGACTCAGGCTGAAAGGAAGCTCCCAGAATGCCAATGGGGGTGACGGGGCCTGAACAAAACAAGTAGTAAACACTTGGAATCACCAGACGAGGCCTCAGAGGAAAGAACATCCCACTTGGGGCACTCGAGTTTTCTTCCTTCTTTCTGTCACCTCTTATTTGCATCCCAATGAAAGAATGTGAAAAGGGCTTGATTATGCATTCAAACAGCCTGCCTGGATCACTGTAACACCCAGGGATCACCCTTCCAGCCCAACAGGAGCCCTTGGAGTCCCAATTCCAGTTCACAATAAAGCTCAGTAACACAAAACACAGAACTTCTGGTGTGGGATACCCAGGAGGTTCAAGTTCTCATCCTCCTTCCAGGCCAGTAATGAAAAACAAAGACCAAAGAAGTCATCCAGTTAAAGACCCCACTCTGTTGTAGAACTCGCGGAGTTCAAACACCAAGCCAGCCCCAAGGAAAAGGGACAAAGCATGGGTATCTTGGGCCAGTTCTGCTCTAGACATTCTGAAAGGAGGTCCTGTTCCCCCTATTAGCCTGGTAAGACCTAAAAGGCCAGTAGGATCAGTCCTGGGAAAGGGAAGGGAAGATGAGCCAGGCCACTTGGTCTTCCTGCCTCTGGATACATATACTGAGTCCGCAACATCTGTGGTTTCCAAATTGATGGGTTCCACCAATTGCAGGTCAAAAAAAATTTTTCAGAAAAAAATTGCTTCTGTAGACTCTTTATCATGATTCCCCAAAATACAGCATAGCAACTGTCTTCATCACATTTGCCTCTTATTAGAAATATATATATATATATATATATATATATATATATATATATATATATATAAAACTTATGGCAGGATATAGGACAAACCTCCCACAGATAGAAGAATAGCTCTGCGAGTATGTGTTTGTGTATGCGTGTGTGAGTGTGTGTGTGTGTGTGTGTGTGTGTGTGTGCGCCCTATCTCAAACTTTAAAAAAAAAAAAAACAACTTTAACCTGGGGATGTAGCTCAGTGCAAAGGCCCTTGGTTCTTTGCCCTTCCCCCACCAAAAAATAAGATAAAACTATGAAACTACAATATTTTATCAAAGTTCAATTTTTCTCAAGTTGCTGCCAACTTGAGAAAGCACCTCGACACTTAACCTAATCTATATATCTTTCTATATTTCACACCAAGGACTGGGCGACTATTAGCTTACTCTTAACCAAGATTATGAAAAATTGTTACTGGGATGCCCAAAAAGTTAAGTTCTGTCACACAGCAAAGGAATGCTGTTGCTTTGCAGATGCCCCCCAATGTCACTTATCAAAGTCACGCTCATTCATCCTATTGCTTTCTACACTTCAATTGTCACAAATTCTTCATGTGACAAAGTAGAAAATACTTTAATAACTTGAATTGCCCATAAGATGGATTACTTCTCTTTGAGTCTGAGGCTTTTTAAACCATGATTGCTACTACACACCTCATGTGGCTCCATTTTGTATGTTTGCATCCTTACCCTGATAGATGTGTGGCGGATAGTAGCTTTCTCACCAGGAGGCATTCCCCCAATTCTCCTGAGACTCTGGGCTCTGCTAAGCATTCTGGGTGCCTTCCCAACTCCATGGAATCAGCTGATTGGTCTGAGACTTTCTGAAAGTCTCCCTGTCAGTGACAAGCTTTTGTCTCAGCCAACTGTAGCTACCCTAGGAAGTTTTCTTATGCACTCTATTAATAGTTTCTTCTTCATAAAACGATAAAAAAGGCAAAGATGTGGAGAAATAGAAAACCTCAGATATACTGGTAGAAACCTCAAACTGATGACATGGTAATCTTCAACTTGAAAACCAGGCATTTCTTAAAAGTTTAATATAAATTATCCATACATGCAACAGCTCAGCACCTTGACATGAAATATATGTCCATACAAAAACCTAGGCACAAAAATTTCTGATGCTAAAAAAAAAATTGTAAAAAAGAAAATTGATACGGTCATGATCTGGCGATCACCCCAAAGGAGATATGTCCTTACAGTGTATTACTACTCAGCAACAAAAAGCATCAAACAATCGCTACATGCAACCCCACAGATTAATCTCACAAACTGTATGGTAAACAAAGCAAACAGTCCAAAGGCCACTAGGTGAATGAATCCCTTTATATGAAAGGTCCAGGAAAAGTCAATCTATACAAACAGAAAGCAGATTAGTGGTTGCCTACAGTGGTGGATAGGAGTAGAAATTGACTGCAAATGAGCAAAGAAGATATTTGGGGGTTGAGGGGAACCTGAAAGGTAGTGAAGGTTGCCAAACTTTGTACAATTATCCCCCACCCAATCACTCAATCATAGGCTTAAAATATACACATCTAAGACAAGGATTCACCCCTTAAGAATGTTAGGTTGCTACCTGACCAGACATCATGACATTGCTGAGCTATTTAATTAACAAGGTGTGGAACAACTCTAATTCCTAAGTCAAGTAAAATCTGCCTATTTCAAGCCATGCTTAGCTGGGTAACTTCCTACTTGGAGCCATCCTGATCAATCCAGAGTATAATCATCCTCCAGAGCCCATCCAATGGTCTGATTTAGACATACCTCTCATTTTGAAGAAAGAATAGAATTTTGAAAATAAGCATTTGTAATGATGTGTATATGTTCGGGCATTTCTAACTAGGACTGTGTATACAGTTAAGATAGAGCCTAGTATTTAGTTGCTTTGTTAAAGCTAAATTTAAATCTAACTTTGCACTCCCACTTGCCTTGGCCTGTCTCTTACCTCTGCCTCTCTTGTTCAGCAGAAATCCCCACTACAATCCAGTTATCATCTCATGCTATTTCCCTCCCTGCCTTTGCTCATCATGTTTTCCAAGCCTAGAATATTCCTCCTTTCTTTGACAACATGTCAAAAAGCTGTACATTTTCAATCCCAACTCAATAAAAGTCTTCCTTGGCCCCAGTAGTCAATAACTTTGTTCAACTTTATACTTTGTATATACCGATCTTATCTTTCTATCATTGGCTTTATTATTACTATTTATTCTTTGGAGATTATCCAAAGAGACAAAGGGTTTCAAACTAAAAAAAAAAAAAAAAAAAAAAAAAAAAAACTGTAAAAGTGAAAACACCCGAATCTTATGTTTAGATGGCTTTGAGCCAACCACTTTACTTTTGTGTCTCAATTTCTTCTTCAACAATGTTAAAACATAGACAGCTCCATCCTGGCTCTCTTGGGCTATGGTAAGGTTTAACTCAGGTAATAGTTCTGAAGGTATTTTTATCAGTTATATAAAGCACTAAAAGGGGCTGGGGATTTAGCTCAGTGGCATAAGCGCCTGCCTTGCAAGGGTGTGGTCGTGAGTTCGGTCCCTGGTACCAATTAAAAAAATAAAGTACTAAAAATCTTCAGTTAGAATGGATGAGATATTTCAAGGAATACAGTGGCCCATACAATTTAGGATGAAGATGGAACCTGTCATTCTCCCAGAACTCTGCCCTCTGCATCCCGAAGTCCAGGATCTATACTCAGTTCCCATTTCACTGAACTTGTCAGTGGCATTTGACACTGGATGCTCCTGGGAAGCACCTTATACGACGGGCTCCTACCCCAGTAGCAGCCCCCTTTCATTAGTCTTTACGGGTTCCTCTTGTCCTCTTCCAAATCTGGCGAATCTTAAAGCTCAGTTCCTAGACCTCTTTTCTTTCATCCAATATCATGGCTTTCACTGGTATTTAATTTCTTCAAACTCAACAAATCTGGACCTAGACATTTTCCTAAAAACTCTTTTTGTGTGTGCAACCTCTTAGATGCTTAAACAGCTCATTAATCTTTCTGGGTCCAAACTGAACTTTTAGTCTCTCCTCCATCAAACCTAGGTGTCATTTCAGCCAGGACTTTCATCCTTCCAGACTTGGGACCAAAATCTGTGAATTATACATGCCTACTCTTCTCTTCCCCTCACACTCCCCTCATCCAATCCACCAGAAAATCCTCCAGGCTTAGCTCCTAAATGCACCCAGTGTCCAACTTCTCACCACTTCTATGCCACCTACTCTCCACCACCTCTCCCTGGGACATGCGCCACCACTTCCCAAAGGTCTCCCTGCTTCTGTCCTTTCCCTCTTTGCTTTGGTCTCCACCTACCAGCCACAGCGAACCAACTGCACCCATTGATTGTTTCAGGTCATCCAAGCAACAGCACCCCATCTCATTTGGTATGAACTGGGCGTCCTGGCCTTCAGGGACCCTCCCTCGCTGACTGCCCACCATAGCCCTATTCCATCTCTGAATTCCTCTCTTACCATTGTCACTGGGCACTCTCCACTCCATCTCGTCCCCCTGGCTGTCCCTTGATTTGTGACTCCCTCTGCCTGACTGCTTGCTCTTCTCTCTGATACCAGCAAGCTCATTTCTTTGCTCCCTCCAAATCAATCCTCAAGGGCATCTTCCCCATGAGGTCATCCCTGGCCATTCTGTTGAAGATTCCAACCTCTCCACTCCAACACCCCATCGTTCATGTCTACTTTAGTTCTCTCAATAGCATTTGCCACCTTTCAACATCTATTTGACCATCACAAGTAAAAACAGATTCTTATTTATCTTATTAATTTCTGTGGGCTTCAGTGCCTAGAGCAATGTCTGGCACCTAGAAAGTACTAAATCCATACTATTTAAAGACTGAGTAGAGCACAAATTAACAGAGACCACCTAGGGTCATCATAAACTTCTAACACAACTGTATCTTTACCAAAATGAGTCAAAATACCATCCAAGTTCTTAGAGATTACAGTCACTTTAAAAATCAGCAGATCTGAGACTAAAAAGAAATCAAAGTAAATTTGGCAAAAAAAAAAAAAAAAGTACCTAGAAAAACTCATAGCAAGTAAGTAAATACAAATGGCACTCACAATGCAATAGAATCAACTCCTAAACTTATCATCATGGTCAAAATTAAATGCTTTTTATTTATTCATAATATCTTTGGCACATATCACAGTCATCATTTTTAGAAAGCACAGATGAACATTCAGATTTTCTTCAATTTAAATTTACTGAAACATCCCAATAGACTGTTCTGATTCTAGCAATTCAAACTGATCCCAATCAACAAGCAGTTTTAAAAACTCAAAATCATAAAATCTGTTATCTGTAGTAAGGTTATTAATCACATATGGTTATTAACTTAAGAAGTAACAGAAAAGTTTTAACGTATTTATCATTTTAAACTCATTACAAACTACTGTATAGGTGGTTGTTCTATTAGTGATACACATAATATGCTAACTAAAATAAAATGCTTTCCACAAAATTTGGAACACAACTTTTTAAAAAAGATCTTTCCCTACTTTAATGTTAATGAATCTTACATTTTTCTTTTTTCGTGTCAATTCTCGGCAACTATTTGCTCGTAAATTATAAGTAAGAAGAAGCAATATCTTAATATTCCTCTAAGATTGCCATAAAAGTAACAAGAATAGACTCTCCCCAAACCTAAACAATCACTCCAAGAAGGCAGTGCAGCTCGCTAAATTACAGATCTACAAAATGGAAACTCTTGACTTAGAACTTCATTTCGGATGAAGTGCTATTCTTCTGAGTGCTGTTTATCTTAACTGAGACTTTTTTATTTAAATAAAGGCCACTTGGCAAAAATTAATATCCGAAAATGTGCTCCAGTTCTTGATTTCCTCATCAAGATACAATCACTTTAGATTTTGGTTCCTAAGTCGAGAAACAAACTTATTAAAATTATATTGATGTCTTCTCATCATTAATAGCATTGAAAATAGAGATTTGAAGTAAACAACTTCTAAAGAGTTGTTATTTTTTATCTTGACTTGCAGATATTTCCATAAGGAAATGAAAGGGCCACAGGTTCTAAGATGAACCATGACCTCCAGCAACAAGTTTATACACAGTAAGACCTAATAAAGGTTTACTGAAGTAAATGAGTCTACACTGAATCGGACAGAAATGGAATAGATTTTTTTTTTAAAGAAAAACATATTTAAATTTGTGCAAACTTCTGTGCAAAATGACTTTAAATATTTCAGTGAGTATTTTTGGTTAATGTAGTTTGAAATCTGTAAGAAAAGTCTAAAGTATTGAAACATCACCAATCCACCGTGAAACCTAATAGCATCTTCCATTGCATGTTCACAGATGCTTAGTGTTTTGTTAAGTCTTTTATTACATCTTTTTAAAAATTACTCCCCACAATGTCTCTATGAGATGAGTTTTGGGATGTCCACTTTACAAATGGTTAAAGTGAGACCTGTAGAAACCAGTGACTCAGCCAAGATGTCACAGTTACGAATGACTGGACTTGAGCTTCAGACTCAGGTCTGTTGCCAGCGATATATATAGCTCAGTGGCACAGCACCTACCTGGCAAGCATGAGGCCCTAAATTTGATTCTAGGCAATAAATAAATAAAACCAAAAGGAGGAAAGAGAAAGAGAGAGAGAGAGAGAGACAGAGACAGAGAGAGAGAGAGACAGAGACAGAGAGAGAGAAAGAAAGAAAGAAAGAAAGAAAGAAAGAAAGAAAGAAAGAACCCTATACATTTATAGTCAACTGATTCCCGACAAAGGTGCTGCAAAGATATACTGGAGAGATTCAGGTCTGTTTCATCCCAATATCTATTTCTAAAGGCAACACTGTGCAGCCATGAAAACAAATTTAAACACATTTCAGACAGTAACAGGTAAAGGCACTTGTTAGGGGATGATACTGCACGCTCCACCTCCAAAGCTCAAACTTTCAGTGAAAACATTCACGGAAATCTTCTATAAACTTTTAGAGAAAACATTTAAGGAAATAGTAAATACCAATGCAGCACACTTTGCCAAAAGTACACTACTACGCTGCGTAGAAAATTTAACTATATTTCCTGAAGTAATAATCCCTGGGCCAACTGTTCATACAAAACTAATTATAATTAGGTTTTTGTATCAGTACCTGTATTCTTCAACAATCTGAAAATAAAGCACGAGAGAAGATAGGCACAACCAGCAAATTCCAGAAACTTAAAGCTAAAGAACTTTGTAAAATTTACTTAATTAAATCTTCAGTCCATAAGTTGAAGTCACAGAATATCAAGTAACTTACTTTATAAAACTAAAACTAAGCAAACCATCATACTTTACTAATACTACGATGATCAAACAAATCTCCAGGCTCTGTTGTTATTACATAACCAATTTTTTTTTTTCTCATGAAATGTCTACTTTATATTGACTCTGTCATAGAGATTCATTTTTTGGCCACTTTTGGATTCTGTGCACCAAAACAAAGTGTCAAAATGAAAATAATAATAATAATGCAAACCACATGAATTCTTCTAACATAAAAACACCCACTGTGAGATTTAAGAATAAAACTCATATAAACAAAATAGGATACTTGTCCCATTGACCTACTGAGCTGTAATGGTTATAGAATTTCCTTGGTGACCGTAAATCCACATTCATGATGTGTGCCAATGTTGAAAAACACATTGTAAAATTAACAAAATTTCATCGGAAGTACCCAAGTCATCCTTCCAAATTAAAAAAGGATCAACAAATACTAGATCCAAGCAAGAAATCTGAAGTAGTAAATCACTTTGGTCACAGTTCAAAATCAGGTGCTGATTCTTTCCAAGAACTTTTAGAGCATCTACAAAGAAACCTACCTTTTTTTAAGAGGAGAGATCCCAACCTTCAATTTGCAGTAATCCACATAGGGCAAGGTATTAGCAAAAATTCCAACAATTTAACTTTTAAGTAATTCCAGCTGAGGAAGTTTGATGGCTTTCTATCGAGGAATGATTGGATGCTGGCACTTGCATGCTGCTGGCTGATAGATCCAGTAAGAATGATACAGAACACGGATGGTCAGTGGTAGGAGTCCTCTGGCCCCTGCGTCATGCTCCAAGATGCTCATAATAATCACATCTGCAAAACAAAAATTAATGGAGATTAGCTTCCCAACCACCCTATATATTCCCTTTCTATCTAACAGTAAAGGTCTAAGCATCTGCCCAGCAAGCGTAAGGTCCTGAGTTCAACTCCTGATACAAATAAATAAATACATAAATATAGTAATCATCTCAACATATTTCAGTTTTTGAGTTGAAACTTCAAAAGGACGTAACTCTAGCACCACAGAAAATCCTAACTTTCTGAAGTTAAAAGACACGATGCACACTCAAGTTAGTAAGCAGAGCAGTCAGTTTGATGCTTCACTTGTCTTGTCAAGGGTGAACAAGTCCAAGATTGTGAAGAAAGCCACTTGGAAATACAAAGCCGACTACAAGAAAGAAGAAAGTTGAAAACACGATGAATTCCCTTGGTATCTGGGCCCATCCCACAAAACATACCTGCACATAATGACCTAAATTTGTATTGTAGAATCATGACACCTTCATAATATTTATACACATCCCGACAACTACAGCCAACATTTGCCCACTTTCAACCAATGCCCAACTTTGGTCTCCAAGATGTCTTTTCTACTAACCAAGTGACAGGGCAAGATAAACAACTTTTGGAGCAAAGAGAAAAAAACACTGAAAGGAATTTTTATATAAAGTGAAGACGCTGCCGACCGGTCCAGTACTCTGTTCTAGTGGGCCAGAACCAATCTGGAAACACTGGGAGGTAAAGCGACTTAGAAAACAAAGTTAGGGAGTCTCCCTGGCTCCCTCTCTGAAGCTGAAGCCCGAACAGCCATCCCTCTTTGGGCCGGGCGTGGCCTACAAACAAAAGGTTAAAACACAAAAGGCGGGGCGCAGGGCTAGGGCTGGGGAGCTCCGGGGGCTTTGGGGCTCCTTTCATTAGAGCCCACTCAAGCAGCAGTGGTTGTGTAAAGTGAGAGCGGTAGGACGGACCCCAAAGAAAGCACAGGTCATCCGGGGTGGGTGATGAAACGGAAAGGGTTCGAGAGGATGGCCGACCTAACTAGTGGTCCAGGCCCTATTTCTCCATCCCTGCATCCCTGACAGTCCGGAACCTGTGGCTCCCTCCACCCCACCCCAGCCCCCAAGGAAACTTTTCGCAACTCTTACCTGGATGCTTTAACCTCCCTGACCACTAACTCAGGAGCCCTGACTCTCACCACCCGGACCTCTTCTGCACGCTATTGTTGCAGGCTACTTCGGTATTGTGCGTTGGGTCTTCAGAGCGCGCTGCGCAGTTAAGTTACAAAACGGGCGAGGAAACGACCCCCGCCTCTGCATCTTTTCCTTTCCTGTGACCAAAGTCAGGGCTGGGTGGGGATGAGACTGGTCTTGTCTTCATCCGTAGCTGCGTATTTTCATCCACTTTGCGCGCGGCGGGGAGAAAGCGAATCAATGCGCCCCCCCATCCCCTCCTCCCATCCCCCAAGCCCTTTCTATAACGAAGCACACGAGAGCGGTGTCTGCTTGGTTTCTGTCTATTTAAACAATAAATAAATAAACAAATAAAACAATCTGTGCAAGTTCGTTAAAGGGCAAAAGCGAGGAGACCGGGTTGGGAAAAAAAGGAGGTAGAATATACTAGCCAAACTTTGCCACTGCGCGATTACGCAGCCCTCCCTGGGGCGGGGAGCAGGGCGAGCCGAGCGAGACGGAGGTAAACAAAACAACAATCTCCACTCACCTTCTTCTCCACTTCGTCGCACTTTGAAGGGACATTAATTCCCTCTTTACAGTCCCGCGAGGTGCTCGATCACTTTTTGGTGGCCTGACAGCGGAGAAAGTCGCGTCGGCAAAGTTGCGAGAGGGAGATACCCGGGCGTCCGAGGAAGAGGGGAGGAAGGAGAGTTCATCAAGTTCCCCCTTTTGTTCCAAGTCCCGGAGCAGACAAAGAGGCGGCGAGCGGCGGCAGGTTTCTCCTTCTCACCCCTTCTTCCTCTCTCCCTCCCCGCCCTCCCCGCCCCTCCCTCGCGCTCCCGCATCTCCCGCCCCGACCCTGTCTTCCCTCTACCTCGCTGCAAACTTTACTCCGGGGACGCCGGGCCGGGTCCCCTCCCCACCAAGCCTCTCTCCGCCACCCCTTCCCCCTTCCCAAGGCGCGCGAGTCGACGGGGGAGCGAAATCCCCAAAATCATTGTTTCCGGGAGATGCCCCTCTTTTGTTGGCACTTTCTTTGCCAGTCAGGGTGAACAATCCACTTTGGCATGGAGTTTCTGCCAGTTTTTCATCATCCCCACAGACGAAATGCTGTGAAGGGTCAACCCCAGAAGATAAAGGCGCTTACACAATCGGAGGTGGGGCGCGCGCCAGCCTCTCTCTGCATCCTGGATCCGCAAACTCGGATTCACCCTCCTCCACCCAACACGCCAAAACAAGTCATAGGGACTCAAGTGATAGGAACCCCCGCCCCACGCAGCGGTCCCTTTGGTGAGCCTTCGAGGGCACACGACAAAGGTCAGCTTGGGTTCCAGGCACCCTTCGGGGATACCTGTTGCCGAAGGCTCTGCGCAATTGGGTCGGGGGCTGCGAAGGCGGATCCCCGCCCGAGCATCGGGCCCACCTTCTAGACGCCCCCCAGCCCACTCCTCACATCTCAAACTGCGAAGGCTGGACTCCCGGGATGCACGCGCTCCTCTCAGCCTACACCAACCAAGCTCTCCTCACGCCCTCCCTTCCCTCCACCACTACCAGGTCCTCGTCCAGCAGACCCAACTCAGGGTCCCTGGCCGCACCCCAGGCCTTACCCCCTGGCGCTTCCAAGTTTCAGCCCTGCACCCTCTGCAACCACTCCTTTCCCCCTACACCTAATCCGGAGCCAGCCAGGTGTGTCAGACCTGAAACAGGTCCCGACCCTTCTCCAGGTCCTGGCCACCTCTATCCTTGAACCCTAGCATTGGGGACCCCCATCCTCAACACCTCCCACCCTGAACCCTCATCCCAATTGTGGGCCACAGCATTGGCTCACTGGGTGATTCTGAGCAGCGCTACTTTGCCTTCTAAATCCCACCTAAAACTGAAAAAGAAAAGAGCAAGAGAGAAGAGAATTGGGGACCCCCGTGGAGAGGAAGTTTCTAAGGCAAAGGGAAAAAAAACATTCCAAGACGAACCCCCCACCGTCCCGCCGGTGTCCTAGCCTTCACGCACCCCAGTCGCCTGCACCCTTTTTCTTTTCCCCAGCTCCAGATTCGGGAGCTTTACGGGCCGGTGAAGTTTTGGGGTAGAGATGCGGGGTGCTAGGGCTCGGGAGCTGCATGCTGGCTGGGGTTAGAAGGTGGGGGTAGCGAGCCCCCGCTGGGTCTGGAATGCGGCGGGCTCCGGTCCCAGTACTCGCCCGGCGACTGCGTGCCAGGTCTTTACCCTGGAGCAGAACAAAGACGCCGCGAGGAGCGTCCTGTCCTCGCCTCCGCGTCCACGCCCGCCCCGGGCTCCCCTCGCCGGAGCCCACGCGCTCTCGCAACTTTGGAACCAACTTCCTTGCAGTTCGCGCGCGCGGCGCAAAGAAGGGCGGACCGGTGGGTCCCGGTGCCTTCTGCACTCCCCGCGCCTCGGTGGGTCCCCGACTGCGTGCGGGGGACCCGCTCCCTCGGAAGGAGGGCTTCTTTTCCAAAGGACGCGCGCGAGCTGGGCTGGGCAGATTGAGAGCAGCGACAAGGTGGCCAGCGATAAAGCAGCCCGCCGCCGGCCGGGGTGACTGCGGGGTGGCTGCGGGAGGCTGAGTGGCGCTGGAGGAGCCAGTCACGCCGCGTCCGCCCGTCGGGCAGTCAGAGCCCCGGAGCCGCCCCAAGGCCGCAGAGTCAGGACTGGGGACCCGCCCGTGCAGCCCGCTGGCCAGAGCGCCTCACCTGCGGGGAGCCGGACACCTGCGCGGCCTGCTAGCCCAGCCTTGCACCGTTGGGGCAAGCCGCTTGCCGCCTGAGAGCTCTGAGCCCCGTTTTAGGTTGGGAATCTTGAACGCACCCCAACCAACCACGAAGAGAAAGCAGTCCGCACCCACTCCTGTCTGGCACTTTTTCCTCTTTGTCTAATTATGATGACTTCCAGAATTCCCTCTTTTAGGAAAAGTACCCTCTCCCAGACAAACCTTCCCTTTTCCTATCCTCAGGGATCTGCCTGGAGAATAAGTCAGTACTCTGAGATGATTTGGCTGTGTCGCCTCTTGAAAATATTTGAGTTTAGAGGGTAAATCAACCAGGACAGAATTTGGAACTTCTAACTAATATCTAGCACCCTTCTTGCATTACCATGTATTAGCTAAATGTGTTAAAACTTTGGCATTTCTTCAAAAATAATCACGGCAAGTTTGTCTTTTTTCAAGGAAAAAGGCCTGGGCCGGGTGAAAAAGTCAGTATGGCTTGAAGAATTCTGCCCGCTGCCTGTCTACACAACTCTCCTGACTCAGTTGTCGGAAGAGTCTTCTGCCTGCCTCTGAACTAAGTGAGTTCTTCCAACATTCTTGACCTTTAATGAGTCGAAGCATCCCCATCCTATAACAGAGCCCACACCCAGGCTAGCTGTGTCCGACCTGCTCTCTGCAACCTTTGAAAAAGATGCCACCTTTTCTCAGATGTCATAGTTTTAAAAACTGACTGAAAGCTGGCTACATCAGACACAGCAGCCCAGGGCTCCCCTCTGTATTGACTGGCGTTGGCAAGCACTCTAGGCCCTGGCTTCCTGCTGGAAGTGGATGCCATCTTATCTTCCTGCATGTCCCCCCTCTTCCGCCTCTCTGCTCCAGGGCTTCCTCTGGCTCTAGACCCCACTTGGCTGGTGCCAGATAGGCAGGCAGTAAATGCTATCATAGCAGCCCTCAACCAATCAAGGACGGATGGTATAAAAATACTGTCTTCCCCACTGGGAGGCAGGACTATAGGAAAACTCTACTGTAGTGTCCCTGAGGTCCCCAACGTAGAGCCTTAGTTATATAGAGCAGTAACTCTTCTCTAAGGAATGGCGTCCTGATTTCCTTCCTCCTTCCCCTTCCCTTCCTTGCTTTCCTTCCTGTCTTTCTCCCTTTACTTCCTTCCTCTATTCTCAACTACTTCCTTACTGTCTTCCCTGCGGCTGTTTCTGAAATCACACCCACACAGAAAACAGGACTGACCCTCAGATCCTGCTCTCAGGCTTACTTTCTGGGAGAACTCAACCTGAGAAATGTCTTCTGCACTTTCTTTCTAACAGGAGGGAGACACTGTGTTTGGAGAATGAAGATGCAAGATTAGATCTTCCCCAGAAGTTATTTCAGTAATCACAAGTGTTTGGAGTTATCCAGTCATTCTCTATGTAATACGTTAAGATCAGGTATCTTCATGAAACAGAAGCATTAATAGGCAGAATCATATCTCACATGTGAAAGTTTTATTCATGGATGCAAAATAAACAAAGAAATTCCCTCAGTCTAATGCTGGCAGCTAGCAATGCAACAGGAAATACTATTAGATTTGCCATATTGAAAAAGAGAAGTTACTCAGAAGAGGGTTGGGGCACAGCTCAGAGGAGGAGCATAAGGCCCAGAGTTCGATCCCCAGCACCACACTGGAAAATAGTACCACAGGAGGCTTTGTACTGAAAGTCAATGAAAGGAGAGGAGGATAATAAACATATTTTATTCTATGTGACTACAAGAGAGCTACAGTGTCTTTTAGCAAATTCTTCAAAGCATCGGTTGAACAATTATTGCAACTTTTTGTGTGTGAAATAATATATTAAATCTTACCTTCTTCCTAGTCACCATAGTGAACAAGTCATCAAACCTCCACATAATTAGAGGCCTCTAATGCTGGCTTTAGCCCCGGAATATTTGTAGCCCAAGCGGGTTGCTTCCACCTCTGCTTTCCTGAAGTTCCCACTCTAGTAGTCATAGTGCTGTTCAAATTTCTCCCCTTCTCCTGCCGGCTGCCTCATCCTAGGAAGGCAAGTCCCCATCCTCCCACAGTCAAATGCGGTCTTGGGATTCGTCCCAGCCTTGTATCTCCTTAAGAGGCAGGCTCTTAAGAGCAGTGTGTGGATTTCACCCACTTCCTTTCCACCTGTTGCAATGGTGGCTAAGGATGCTGACTTGGCCTGGGCACCCCAGGGAACGCTCCCCTGCCCCAGCCCAACCACTGTGGTCACTTAAAGTCATAAGTCACTGAGATTATCACAAGCCTGAGTAATTCTTACCTGTTTAGATCTTCTCAGCCATTTACCTCTGGCATCCTTAAGAGTTTTGGATTTCAACTGAAAGGCTAGGGATGTAGTTTAGTGCTAGGCTACTTGCTAGCATGTACAAGATCTTGGTTTCATCCTCACCACTGGAAAGGAAGAAAGAAAGAGAAAGAGAGGAAGGAGGAAAGGAAAGAAGGAAGGAAGGAGAAAGAGAGAAGGAAAGAGAAAAAAAAAAGGAGGAAAGAGAAAAAAAGAAAAGCTAGTTTATACAAAAGCTCACATGACCTTCCTAAGGTACTTTCTAGCTGGGCTTGAAGTTCCTCAGTACGTACTGTGCTTTATAAATTGCTTTACAAAATACTAGTTTGTCTTGTTTTTGAAATAACACTTACTAAGAATGGAGAAGGGTTTTGTGGGTTTCCCCGGGCTGTAGTGGGGTTGGAAGAATCTGACCCTTCTGTACAGCCGTACCTCTGAATCAGTATTCTTCATTTTTGCATCTGCCCTCAGGAAGAGGAAACTCTCATCCTATTCTTTTGTTGGTTTAGCAATTTGGGAACATTTTGACCAATGAAGTGAGCTCGGTGGATTTTTGTCTATGTTTTAAACTACATTTCGGTTGACAACTCATTGATTTTATTTACTAATGAAACTGAGAAGTCATTACCTACTTCATGGGGTTATTATGAGGATTCAATGAGATACTAAATTAAAGTGCTTCATCTAGGGGCGACACGGAATAATAGCTCCCATTCAATTTCAAGCACTCTAAGACTTGCCTAACAAGTTCCCTGTGGTCAAAAACATTGCTGAGAAGAGCTGCCTATTCTGGAATGTTTTTCATTTTCTTCATTTCCAGCAATGATCTCTATTGCAAAGATATTTTTAATCATAGTCAACACCCTATCTTTTTCTTTCCCAAAAGATACTTGGAAAATCAAAATTCTGCTTGATTTCTGCAGCCTACATAGCGTCAGTTTTACGTGAATTCTCATAGTTACTATATTAGTCCTAGTTCTTTATAGGTAAAAAGCGAGCTTCACCGGAAGGAAGGTGGCCCTCAGTCTGCTTCCTTCCCATCCATCCCTGCCTCATCCTACACTGATGCAGCTAAACTGCTGTGGCAACGCTCTGTCAGACCTGTGTGCTTTTGTTTGCACTGTCCCCTCAAAAATATGTCTCTCAGCCCTTTCCCATTTCTAATTCCTCATTTTTCAGATCCTTCTAAAGCTACCGCCTCCTGCAGGAAGACTTTCTAGAACCTCCAGGTTGGACTACACATACTTCCTTCATGTCCCATTGCATATCTCTATCCCTCCAGAAGTGGTAGAATTTCTATTAAGAATAAATTTTCTACTGGTGCTAATCCCAGATATCCAGGAGGCTGAGGCAGGAGGATTACAAATTTGTACCCCCTCTGGGCAATCTGGGGAGCCCCTGTCTCAAAATAATTTTAAAAGGACTAGGGATATAGCTCAGCATGGGCTCAGTCCCCATGCCTTGGGGGAGAAAATGAATTTTCTTTTTTTTTTTAATGAATTTTCTTAAGATGAAATCTGCTTGAGTGACTCTGCCCCTCACTAGCTGTCTGCCTGTAATCATGGCAATTTCATCAACCTTCCTCGCCATATGTAAAATGACACAATAGTACTTGCATCATAGGATTGTAAGGATAAAGTGCCATCAGAAATGAAAAGTGCTTAGCATATAAACCTGACAGGTAATAAAAATAGCTGTCATTTACTGAGTGTGGCATTTCTAGGTGATGTAAAGTTAGGGTAGTAAAATAGTAGACAGTAAATTTTATTTGGTTCTTGGCTGTAAAGGTCTGCAGTTTGCGGGCAATGATCTAGAAGGGTGATGGGCACGAAAAGAACAGCTACCAAAACCCTCAGGAGACTTGTTATGCAGAAGTTATTTCAGACACTAGATTACCTGATCAGTAGCACTACATTTTTATATCAAAACACACAGGCAAATGTGCACCATCAAAAGGTTCGCAGAGAGAAAAGAATCACACAAATTCAGACTGACAGCCTGGCCTGGAGAGGATTTCACCCAGATGGCAGCGGAGCTGGAGGACTCACTGCTGCCTCCGTACCACCGTCCCCTTAAATCCACCGGGGACTGGACCTGCAGGTACCATCATGGGTGGACGATTCAATTTCTTCCCTGCAACAGCATGTCATTTGCATATAACTAACACACATCCCCGTGTATACTTTAAGTTATCATTGGATTGCTTATAACCTTAATACCATGCAATGCTATGACATATTTATATTGTGTTGTTTAGGGAATAATTACCAGAACAAAGTTTTTACATCTTCAGGATAGATTCAGTTTTTTAAAAATACTTTCTTTCTGCACTTGGTTAAACCCATGGATGCAGAGCCCCAGATGCGAAAGACCTCTGTACTGTATGTGACTCAATAATAGAAGACAATTCTCTAGTTACCCAGTAAAAAGTTTCTTTAAAATAATTTTTTTGGCCAACTTGCATTCATACATCTCTAGATCATATGTATATTTATTCATTGTGTTTACGTAAGTTAGTCTTATGAATAAATGTAAAAATAATAATTTAGAAATATTCTCTTTTTCTGGCCACACGTTTATCAAACCATCAAAACACTCTGTCTTCTCTCTCTCCTTGAGAATCAAACTCAAGGTGCTCTACCACTGTACTACACCCCCCCCCTTTTTATTTTCTTTATTTTGAGATAGTGTCATGGTAAGTTGCCTGCACTGGACTTGGAATTTAAAATCCTCCTGCCTCAGCCTCCTGGGTAGTGGGATTACAGATATACAGCACCACTTCTGGCTATTTTCTCCTGTATTTGTCCTCTCCATACTCACTATGATTCATTTGTCTGCTTCCTTCAGAGATCATCATCTTTATTCTCATTTAGATCATTCAAAACACACTTCCTGTTGTGCTCATGCTAACCAACATCAGAAATTTTATCCCACATACTATTGACAAAGCATGGTACTATTATCCATTCTTTTTATGGTTGTGTAGTTGAGAAAATCTTCACAGAGCTTGCTTTAGTTTAGAAGACTGGGTTAACAGGGTGTGATTTCACACACCTGTGATCCCAGCACTCTGGAAGGGTAAGACAAGAACAAAGTT
The DNA here is from genome assembly GCF_034190915.1 of Cavia porcellus. NCBI lineage: Eukaryota > Metazoa > Chordata > Mammalia > Rodentia > Caviidae > Cavia > Cavia porcellus. Next base: position 25,204,638 of record NW_026947496.1, on the reverse strand, counting down.
CTCCTGAAAAACTTAGAGAGATCCTGCAACAAATAAAAATTTTTACAAAGGGTTGGGAGGCCGGGGATATAGCTCAATGGTACAGCTCCTGCCTGGGAAGCATGAGGTTGTGACTTCAATCCTTGGTACAAAAAGGGGGGTGTGGATTGGGTAGCTCAATGCAAAGGCCCTGGGTTCAATTTCTAGTACTGGGGAGAAGGGATGGGAAAGAGGAGAGTGATTTATAATGACAGCAAAACAATGATTATGAGATCCTATTCTTAAGGGCAAATTATTTTCCAAGCCTATGTAAAATATTTTAGCCTTCTTTATTTCTAATTCAATTAGGTGACACCTCAATAAGCACCCAAAAGTAGTTTGAGACACAAATATTGAGTCTTCTATGACTTCCCAAGAATAATTTATTGTTCAAAATAAATTTTGAGGTTATAGAACAAGATCTTTAGCATAAGGTGAGCTCTTTTATGAAAAGCTCACTTTGGGCCAGCAAATCTTACCTTATGGATATATTGGTACAACTTCGTTTTGCCACCAGATTCTCACAACAATTTCAAGTGTTTTTCCAAATTAGCAAAGGAGAGAAGCTTCTGACAAATTCCACCTTCTGGTTTTGGGGGACCATCAACTCCTGGCTGTCTCTCTTTCATCTGAAGACTCCAAGAAGATCCTCAAATTACAGAATAGCTCTTAAACACAGATTCCAGTGTTTCCCTGTGGAGTGGTGCATTTGCCTTCTCCCCAGCACCTTCGCACATCCGGGTTTTGCTCTCCCAGCTCCTACTGGCTCATTCCCTCCATTTGTGCGGCTGTAACCCAGGTCCCCTGTGGAACCTGTGTGTTTCCCTCTCTGCAATCTGATCTGCCTGAGTGGGTGGGGTGGGGACCTACCTCTTTTAGGGAAATGCGTGTCATGACTCAAGATTACAATTCACAGTCCGGGATGATTACCCTGGGTATGGAAAGCAGTCCTTCAGCTTACCTAATTACACAGCAGCTGTATCTTTAACTTCCTGGGAGAGGAAAAAGCCCTCGTCCTGTTCTGTTACTTGTCATAATTGTGGGGTTTAACTCCTGGTTTTCTGTTTCAAAATATCCATCTCTCAAATCTAACAGATAAGATCTTTCACCCAAAGGCACCGTAATTCAGTGGAAATGACCTTACCTGTTTTCTTTCCATTTTGCAATATTTGTGTGCTCCAGAATTCATGCAATTTCCTTTTTTTTTTTTTTTTTTTTTTTAACATCCTGCGGAAATACTCATTGGAGATGATAGTAACTGTCACCTAGAATAGAACTGATGAATATTTTGTTTGGTGAAGAAAGATTTTCTCTTCCAAGCTTACAACACACACATATATGGACAGAAAAAAAAAATAGTCTCAAGGTCATCGTAGTCATAGAGAAGCTTCTCAGACAAGCATCTTGTTAGAACTCTGACCCCATTCAAAAAGCCTCTCGCCAACATAGACAATGAAGGATAAGCAATCACCAAAGTGGCTTTTCTCCCCAGCCACCTACCTTCTGCACTTTCTGAGGTGACTTCCAGCGGAGCTGAGACTGCAGGCACTTGCATCTGCCAGACTCCAGCCACACTCATTGTATTCTGTGTTTTCTATCCCTGGCCCAGTGTAGGGAAATGCTGATTACAGTCTTCCCCCTAGTTTTGGCGTAGGAAACTCACCTAAGGAAGAATGACCACCTCCCTACGGCAATAAGCCCTCTACACTAGGTCTTCAGTTGGGCAATACTGTCTTCTCATCATAACTTATTTCGTTTGCTTTTTATCTGTTGCCAGGTTTTAGCCCTCAGAAAAAGAGCTGGAGGCAGATCCCCTAATCCACAGCTGGCAGACTGTGATACAGAGTTCCAGCCAGGGTCACGGGTGATCCCCAAAACAGTTCCTGGCCATGACCCAGGGGCAGACTCTCTTCAAGGCTCTCTATTCGCCCACCACCCTACTGAAACTGAAGCACAGAGAAACCATCTGTCTTCTCCTTCAGAGCCAGCATTTTTCCCTTGTAATAAATGACATCATTCTGCAGCTGGAGCTCCAGAGGTTAAATTTACAGCTCAGTACAATCCTTTCCTTGTGATAGCACCTTCCAGAGGAGCCACTCATCTATTAGCAAAAATACCACTTTGAACCAGCAATAAAAATGAGGATGTGCTCGGACACAGTGATTAAGAATGACAGCCTGACACAGGAAAACATAAAAGATTAAGCCAAAAGTATTTCTAGACGCCCCCTCACTGCTGAGGTTTAGAATGAAAAAATAAGACAGCAAGGGTTATGGTTGTCTCCGGGCCTGTTTGTTCCCAGGACTCGTCCAGTTCTCTCCATGCCTGTCTCTGTGGCCGCCAGTGCTGGGGCATCCACTCCTGACCTGCAGTTCTGAGGCTTCTTCCCCAAACCAGACACCCACAAACCCCGCACTACACACTGGATGTGACGTGCCCCGTACCTGCCTTGCCCTTAACACACCTAAAACTGATTGTCTTGGCTTCTTGTCTAACTCAGCAACTCCGCACAATCCTCGTTCCAGTCAGTAATGCTCCTGTCTGTCCCAGCAAGGCCACAGCAAAACACCTGGAGCTCTGCTCCAGCTTTTCCCCAGGCTATTTTTTGTCCTCGGCATCTCTGCCATCCTTCTCCTTTCACTCCGTGACTACAACTCAGTTCACACCTTCATCTTTTTTTTTTTTTTCTTTTTTTCTGGGACTGAAGATAAAGCGCATGGTCTTCCCACTGAGCTATATCCCCAGTCGTTTCATTTTTAAAATTTCGAGACAGCATCTTTCTAAATCACTAAATTGCACAGGCCAAGCTCAAAGTTCCAGTCCTCTTGTCTCAGCCTCCCTCAGCGTGGGGATAACAGGACTGCGCCACCACACTGGTCCTCCTGATCTTTTACTTGAGCAACTGTAATAATCTGTTATGAACTGCATGTGTCCTCCCTCTGCCATTTAAAAATTTTTTTAAAGAAATATACCATTTATTAGTGCAGATCAGGAAAGTGAAAGTCCTTATTTTCTTTAAATGAGTACTTGCCTGGTCATTTAAAAAATCTTCTTATGTTTTACTTTGTGCTGCTAAGACCAGCCCCTGGATGCTCTACAGTGAGTTACACCCCAGCGCAACTCCTATCCTTGTTCTTCATTCTGTTTTTTATGAGCATATGCTTGCAGTATACAACAATCGCCTTGATCGTGGAGGTGGGACATACATATAACACATCTTAATTCTTATTTCCTCTCATCCCTCAAATTCTTAGGTCAAGCCTTGACTCCCCAGTGTGGATATTCTGGAGATGGTGCCTTTAAGGAGGAAGTAACTAAAGTTAAAGAACTCTTAAGAGCAGAGGCCTTAGGATCAGTATCCTTAATTAAGAGACACCAGAGATCTCTCTCCCCCCTCCGTCTTCCCCCTCCTGTTCCCTCTTAGCCCCTCCATTCTTCCCCCCTCCTCTCTCTCTCTCTCTCTCTCTCTCTCTCTCTCTCTCTCTCTCTTTCCTTCTTTCTTTCTCTCTTCCCTCCCGGGGGCCCAGAGAGACACAGTGAGGTGGTTGCCTGCAAGCCACCAAAAAATGCGCTCACCAAAAACTGACCCCACCAAATTTGAGCTGGGTCTTCCCCGAGCCTGTGACACTGTGTTACAGTAGCCTGAGCTGACTGTCTGACAGAGTTTCTAAATGTCCTCCAACCATATCATCACGTCTAAGCATTTGAAGCCCTGCTTCAGCATGACCTTTATAAAATTGGTATGTTACCGGGCATGGTGCTACATACCAGCTAGATTCGAGGCTAAGGAAGGAAGATCAAAATTTCAAGGCCAGTCTGGGCAACAGAGAAAGATCCTGTCTTAAAAAGACAGCTGGGAATGTAGCTCAATGCTAGAGTATTGGCCTTAGCATGCAGTAAGCTCTGGGCTCAACCTCTAGTACAGTGAGTTCCCAACTTACAAATGAGTTCCATTCTGCCTTTCTGGTAGGACATTCCTAAGTTGGCTTCTGTCATGGTTTATGTCTGTGTCCCCCAGGCCTCATGAGTTTGCACTGTGCATTTGTGATGGTTCATTGTCTAGTGCTTGGATTGATGGTGTCAGTGCTCCACCCACATAGGGATGAAGCCGGGATGTGATGTAATGGCAGGAAGAAGGTGTGTCTTGCCCTTTGCTGGTTCCTGCTTGCTGTTTGCAGCCACCATGAACTGCGGCCCAGCCGTGCCCGCCTGCCTTGGAGCCAACTGAGTGTGGACTGAAACCTCCAAAAACTATAAGAAATAAGCCTTTCCTTTCCCAACTTGAGCTTCAGGTATTTTGTCTCAGCGAGTAAAAAGTAACTAACACAGCTTCATTCGTAACTTCACCAAAATGAGTCTTATAGATCTTTGATACAAATATCCCACTGAAGGCATAAAAAAACCAAACACACAAAAATACTGTACAACATCAAACAGCACACAGCAGCACAACCATGACAATGTCCAGCAGACATGTGAGCTACTTCCATGGTGTGCTCACATCTACAAATGCTCAAAATGTGTGGTCTGTTTCTACCTATGAAAGTTCATGATTCAAATATTCCTAAACTGGGGACCTTCTGTACCACCAAGGGAAAAACCAGAGTAAAGCCAAGTTGATCACATTATGCGGGCCCTTAAGAAGGGAAATAAAAATCCAGCAATGGCCCCACCCACTGCCAAACAGTTTCCTTTAGGAGCTGGCTGTGTTTCTCTCACTCCTTTCCTGCCGTCTGCCCTCCCACACATAGCATCCGAATCCAGACTGAACCACATACACCCTCCCCAGCACCTCGCCTGTGTTGTTCTGTTTCCCATCCTGGGCCCTTCCCATACAGCAGAGCAAGGGAAGTTGATCTTTTAACTTGTCTTTTCACTGTGGTCTTCCCTCATCTCCCACCTGCAGGAAGCTGAGTGTCCCAGCCTAGATTTACTTCCTGACTTTGTCACAGCTACACACAGGCCGGTACCCCTTCTCCATGTGATCTAGTAGGCTGCATCCCTTATTGACTCATGAATTTCTGGTACCTAGATCAGTGCCTGGCATACAGTAGGCACTCAAGGTCTGTATAACTGGGGAAACGGCATGAAAAAGCCAGGGGAAATATGGAGACAGGGTTTCCCCTGCTAATCCCTTTCACCCATCGATTGATCTTTATCGCACTAGGACTAGCTCCTCAGTTGATTCATTTTTTCTTTGGAAACTCACTTCAATCTAATACGATGATGGATCTATCACCACAGGTTCTCTATCTTCAAATGTTATTGATTTCATTAATAAATCCAAGACAGAGCCCTGAAAAAGGATACCCAAAATCTCCCTGTTCTTTGATATAAATTCCTTATTTAATTACTTTCACATTTCACCTGTTTGCTTATCCTCCTGCCACTCAGCCCTCCATAACCTCTGTCCTAACTACATTGACTAAAGGTTGACCTGGTCACGAGAGCACCTCGCTTACTATGTTCCACTCTAGTGGTAATTGTTCTCTCCCTGTCCCCTGCTATTTCTCCCCTGTACTAGCATTTTAGTTTTCTATAAAAGTTTTAAGTGTCTTAGATATAGTCTAAAATTGAGTTTAAGCTCAGGGTTTACCATGTTTCCATTATTGTTACCACACACAAAATGAGATCTTCAGAACAGATTCCCTGTGACCCTTTGCAGTAGGGGTCTTGATGCCATGCCCTCGGCCTTTACTGATGATATCAAAGAACCAGATGCATGAAGGCTATTTTTGTATCTATTGTAAGCGATGCTGCCAAGGGTGTTTCTCACTATAGCAAGCCATGTTCCCTTTATGAGAATCTGCAGGAGAATGATTTCACAGGCTTTCAGATCAAAAAGTGTTTCGTTTATAGTTTGGCTTTAATCTTACAGATAAATTTTATAATTGAGCAGGTTCCCCCCTTGCTTCATTGCTCAGAAACATTTTAAAAGCCAAATTTACTGCTCTCCTCTCAAACCTATGGGAGGCGAGAAGGTAAATAACTTTATGTGTGCTAATCTTATCCCTTGCTCTGGTTTCCCTATCATTATTTCCTGCCCAACAAAGTTATCTCAAAAAGTCAGATTTATCTTTTGCATTTATGTAAAATATAGCACAGGAAGCGGGGAATAAATAATTTTCAGTGTCTGTTTACAAATGGGGAAATGGATGCCACAATAAACTGATAGACGGAGGTGAAGGAGCACACGGCTGACTAACCCAGAAATACCTTCGTTTGCCTTTTGTCCTCCTACATTGGCAGGCTGTGATGATAAGAATGGTGTGTTTTAGAATCTTTTCCTTTGGTGTTGAGCACTGAACCAGGATCTCATGCATGCTAAGCATGTGTTCTGCCAGCCAGCTATATCCCCCCAAATCCAAGAATTATTTTAAAATAACATTTGTATATGCATTCTTTTTATACTCCGGCTCTGAAAAAGACCAAAACATTTGAATAGAAAGTCAAATTTTCAGTTATCTTAATGGTTGTCATACGTATTCTTACTTCATATCCACAGAGAAAGAAAACATCACCTCTTGATTGATGACTTTCTTCATTCTTTTCACAAGTTTTAATGCCATGCCAGGAAAAAATCAAACACCAAATATCATGAAGTCTAAAGAATTTTAACTCGGAACCGGAAGCCACAAGTTCCAGTTCTACTTCTGAGACTGCAGAGAGTCACTAGCCCTTTGGAATTTCCATTTCCTCAAATGTCTAACACAAAGGTAATGGGCCGCCTGATGTCTGCAGCTCAGTTGAGATGTTACAAATGCACTGTGAGAAGTGCTATATGATTATTAGCGAATGGTGCTGAGTCCAAAAATACACCATTATCATCTCTCCATAAAAACCCCAGCACGAAGCTCTGGACTTCTCAAAGGAGAGCAGGTCACAGGAAGAATAAATATATGTGCAAGTTTACAAGTTAAAATAAAAGCGTGGCATCTTGCCACGGTGGCCAGAGAAATAAGGAAGTGGGTGGCTTCCTAAACAACATCCAGATTCAGCCAGCCAACTTCCACTTTTGTTTTTCTGTGTCTCCTCTGTGCTTCTTTTTTCTTTTTATTGTGGTAAAATTGACACAATTTAAAATATACCATTTCAAATATTTTTGTCAGTGGCATTTAAGTGCATTCACGAGCCATGCATGGTGGCCCACAGCTATAGTTTCAGAATTCTAGGGTGCTGAGGCAGGAGGATTACAAATTCAAGCCTCAGCTGGGCAATTTAGCAAGACTGTCTCAAAAAAAAAAAAAAAAAAAAAAAGTAAAAATAGGTTGGCAATGTTGTTGACTGCAAAAATGTTGGGTTTAAGCCCCAGGACTACACACAGAAAAATTACATGTGCAAAATTGTGTGACCGTATTCTATTTGCAGAACACTTGCTTCATCTCAGACAAAAACTCTGATATAATAATTCCCCAGTCAGCTCCCACTTTTAACACTTCTATGGTCCAGCCCTTGGTCACATACATCTAGTACAGGTATGGGATTAAATTTACTTCTGTATAGGCTTCTCATATTCCTTTTCATGAAAAGTTGCTTTTTATCCAAGTAATGGCTTTTTTTTCCTATGCTACTAATTTTATTTTTTTTTAATTCTCAAATTTAAAAATGTCACTTGCATGCTTTGGGCATAAGTGGAAATGTCACATCTGAACTCACATGTTAGCTTTGCCAGTGAGAATGGCCACGCTGTATCCTAATCTCATGGACTTGACTCTCACCACCTACGCAGAGCCCGTGTTTGGCTCTCACCCTAGTGAGCTCTGCTTTTGGCTTCTGTCTTGGCCATTCTGAAATACATGTGACCTGGGTCACACGGAGGGCAGAGCCAAACAGTATGAGCAAATCAATATAAACTCACTTGAAACACAAGTTCATTTATGAGGCTAATTAAATAGAGATATAAATCAATTTCAGGCACATACATGAGCTCCCTGAGAACCTGGATTATTTACTCTCATGTAGGCTGTGCCGACAGGTGATAAGTACCATTAGATGTTTGGTTGAAATAAATTCAGAATAAAATCTTTCTTTTGGACAGAATGTGTAACAAAACCTAACTATATAAGACAAATAAGACATATGCTGGCAATCTGAGAAAGAAAAGGTTTATTAGGAGCAGATAATTGTGCTGTATTAACAGCCATGATTTCATTTCCTGCTTACATGAATAAGGTAGGTGTTAGCTGTCATACCCACACCTTGGAGAGGCTAAGTATATGAGTCAGCTTTCTGTAACCATAACAAACACCTGAGACAGGCGAATCACAAAGGGAAAAGGTTTGTTCTGGTTCATAATTTTGTGCATTTCACTCCACGACTGGTTGGCTCCATTAATTTTGATCTCTGGCAATACATCGTGGCAGGAAGAAGTGTGCGGTGGAGCACAACTTCACTTCCTGGTGGAGAAATGAAAGAGGGGAAGACTAGGGGCTAGGACTCTGCTGTCCCCTTCAAGGGCATGTCTCTAAAATGACCAAAGACCTACTCATGCTTCCCCACCTCTTAAACGTCCCACTACTTTCCTGTGGTATCATCCTGGGATGGACCTCCGTCTCGTGAAACTCTAGGGAACCTTCTAGATCCAGACCACAGCACCAAGCAAATCGTTCTTGCTCACAGAGAGGTAGCGACAAATTGGATGCAAACTCAGAAATGCTTGCTTGAAGTCCCCTCTATTTTTCATGTCTGTAGTGAGATCATTACAATCTCTCTAAAGCATAAATCCACACTGTATCATTCAATTTTTTTTTCTGTGAAATGAGCGCTTAGCCTTTGAGTTCTGAATGTAATTTGCTCAAGAAACTAAAACGAATGGATGGTGGATTAATTACAACGCAGAAAATTCAGGAGTGAGAGGAGACCTTCCACTCCTGAACCCCTCCTGGTGAGATTGTGTGGTACCCCAACCCCTCAGGGAGAGATGCTGTTGATTTATATCCAACATTGGCTCTGGGCCGTCTGTGATAGCTCTTCAAGAGTTATACCGGTATGGGACCTGGCAGTGGCATAAGTGCCTGCCTGGCGAGTGCAGTCTTGAGTTCAATCCACAGTATCACCAAAAAGAAAACAAAAAAAAAATCTTTGGGGCCAGGGATTTAGCTCAGTGGTGTAAGGCTCTTGCTTGGCAAGTGCGAGGTTGTGAGTTCAATCCTCACGACTACCAAAAATAAAATTTTTTTTAAAAAAAGAGTTATAACCAGTATGACTAATACACAACCCCCAGATTCCAGGAGAAATCAATCCTTGTATCTCTGGACTTTTTAATGAATAATATTAACATGACTTCTGAGACTGGCCTGTTCCAGAATAAATAAAATGGCCACCATTTAGATCCATTGATATCAGCAAGGCTAGTGATAAAAGTAATACTATGGGGCCAGAAATTTAGCTCTGGAGTATAAGCACCTGTCTGGCAAGCACGAGGTCATGAGTTCAATCCCTGACACCAAAAAATAAAAAAAATTTTTTTTCTTTCTTGTTTTTGTAATTTTTTTTTTTTGGTCTTTTTCCTTTCCTTTTCCTTTTTCCTTTTTCCTTTTCAATCCGTGAGGGAATTGAACTCACGACTGCCTGCCTGCAAGACAGGCACTTATGACGCTGAGCTAAATCCCCAGCCCCCCATTAAATCCTCAGCCCCCCCCCAAATAAAAAAAATTAATAATATGAGCACATGAAGCATGGCATAGAATAAAGAGTATAAAGTATGTTAAGAAATCTGTAGTTTTGGTTTTTAAAATGTTTTAGAAAAACATGACTCTAAATACACTCAGAATAAGTAGAAGAATATATAATACTATCGGTATTGCATCGATTTTAAACTCTTGCACTGTCAGGGGTAATGGTGCACAACTGTAATCCCAGCACTCTAGGGAGCTGAGGCAGGTGGATCACAAGTTTGAGCCCAAACCTGGCAACTTAGTGACTTACTGAGACCCTTGTCTGCAGATAAAAACTAAGAAAGGGCTGGAGACGTAGCTCAGTGTGAAGGTCCTGGCTTCAATCTCAAGTGCCAAAAAACAAATGAAAACTCCTGTATATGTCAAACTTAAGACTCTACAAATGTATGGGCATAAAGACAGTGAATACCTTCTGCAAAAGTTAAAATTAATCAATATGATTGTAGCAAAAGTTACAATTATTCACTACGATTGTAGTTTTACATAAAGAAAAATAAAACTGTAAGTTTTAAAAAATGATATTTGCAGCTACAAGGAAATCCCTTTGTGCAGCTAAATGTGGGTCTGATACAGCCTTTGTTTTTACCTGCAGAAACCAAAGACTAGATCTGCTGTGGCCCTCTTTTAAAAAGACCCATCAGCATGCCTTGCTGGCTTTGGCTTTGTTTTTGTTTGTTTGTTTGTTTTGTTTGTTGTTTTGTTTGTTTGTTTGTTATTTTGTTTTGTTTTTTGGTGGGGTTTTTTTTTTTTTTTTTTTTTGTCTTTTTCCTTTTTTTTATCAGTACCGCGGATCGAACTCACGACTACCTGCTTGCAAGGCAGGTGCTTATGCCGCTGAGCTAAATCCCCAGCCCCTTTGGCTCTGTTTTCAATTTGTACAATTTTCCTGTATCTTATAAATATGAAAATTTTCCTTCTCAGAGGTAAAGTGCTTTTATTCCATTAAAATTCTAAAATTTCAAACATGGTCTTGCTTCCCATGCACCTCAAGGCATGCATGGGTCAGCCTGTGTGACATCAAGACCATCGCTACTTCTCACAGCTCAGAAGGTCACACAGTCACCATGGACAAGGCACTGTGAAAAGTCCCTCAGCAGGGCTGTCACAGCAGCCTATTTTAATCAGGCAATCCCAGACTTCCAATAATACAGCAGGCAGGTAAACTGAGCTGAGAGGAACCCTCTCTTCCCAATCCCCATTACAAACAGAATTATACACACCCATGCATCTGCTTAGGGCTTAAGAGAGTCCAGGAGAAGTTCCAAAGCACCAGAGAGAAAGATGACAATAAAGACATAATTTAAGGCTGCAGAGACCGAAAGGAATCACTGATACCCACGGCGGACCTAGTCCATAGGGCTTCTCTGTGCTAGGACAGGAGATGTGATTTTCACCATGCAATACTGCATCTGCACGTGCAACTGAGATGACAACATGCAGCTGCTCATCTTATAAAAATAAAGGCAGAAAATTCCACCCTCCCCTTAAAGGATACAGAAGAGACATTTGTCACCAGCTGACAGACCTGGCTAATAAAGCATCAAGACTGCATCATACCTGCATACAGAGTTCACATTTGGTTTTTCAGTGCAGAGATTGAACTTGAGGTCTCGCATGCACTATCACTGAGCTGCGTCCCAGCCCTACAGTTCACACTTCTATTATGTTAATGGGGCAGGCATTCCAAACTGAGAAATGAACATACAATGGGTGTTGAATCAGTAAAACCCTGGGACTCTAGCATAAGTCAGCACTGTTGTCTCTACAGATGCTCATAACCTGTATAGACATTCACAGGCACACAGCTCTCCCATCAGCATTACAATCTTCAATGAACAGGCACTCACAAACTAAAAGAGGCTGCAAAGTAACTATGTCCAAAATAAAATGAGAAAAAATGTGAAACATAGGCAGGGTGGTGCATGCCTATAATCCCAGTAGTGTGGGAGGCTGAGGCAGAAGGATGGCAAAGTCAAGCTCAGCCCGGGCACCTTGATGACTTAGCAAGACTCTGTCTCGAAATAAAGCATTAAAAATGTAGCTCCGGGGCTGGGGATTTAGCTCAGAGGCATAAGCGCCTGCCTTGCAAGCAGGCAGTCGTGAGTTCGATCCCCGGTACCGATAAAAAGGAAAAAGACCAAAAAAAAAAAAAAAAAAAAATGTAGCTCCATGTGAAAGCCTTGAGTTTAATCCCTATAATGAAAAAAAAAATGCAAAATAATGTGGATGACTGAACCAGGCTTGGTGGCACATACCTGTAATCCGAGCGTTGTGGGGGACACAAGCAGAAGGCAAGTTTGATTCCAGCCTGGGCAACTTAGCGATTGAGTGAGAACTTGCCTCAGTATGAAAAATAAACAGTTGTGGATATAATTTAGTGTGCATATGCTGGATTCAGTCTCCGGTACCAACACACACACACACACACACACACACACACACACACACACACGGGATACACAGGTGTCCTCATTTGAGTTCTCCCAGAAGTAGATTCTCAGATAAACACATAAGTGAATAGTTTTGCATATAAGTGTATGAAATTGCAGGCATTTCTATGTGAGCTCAATTCTGTGGAAAACAACAAGATATGATACAAAACAGGCCAGAGAATCTTCCCATATGAGAAGTCAGGGGGTTGGGAACTGATACAAAAACTCCTGGGAATTGCGGAGTGTGTGCTGGTGGAAGGAATATTTATTTTCCAAAAATTCCCGCGTGTAGTTCCAAAAAACCCTGCAATCCTCACAGCTGGAAGTCAGCCAGAAAATACTGAACGGTCCCAGGAGGGAGAGGTCCACTGGCACTACACCGAGGAAAGGCACAGACCAGAGCACAGCCAAAGGCAGATGTTACAAACTGGACGCTGGAAAGAAATACCCAGATTGAAACAGAGATAAAAAGAAAAAGGTTGAAAGAGAAAAGATTTAGAGGCTAGACTGAGAAGGGAAATCATATATTGTATACTTTTCAGAAAGAAAGTACAAAGAGAAAAAAGGAAAGGCAATTTATTGATATAAACATGTATTCATAAATTTCTGAGAATTTCGACTTGGTGAAAGACATGAATAACAGACTGAAGAGTCAGATCCTCAAGATATATAAAAATAAGTCCAGAATCTCAGCACTCGGGAGGCTGAAGCAAGAAGATGGTTGCAAGTTCAAGACCAGCCCGGGCTACAAAATAAGTTCAAGTCCAGCCTAAAATGCACAGTGAGACCCTGTCTCAAAAAAACAAACAAACAAAAAAATATTCAGACACAACACAATGAAACTGGAGAAAACAACAGAAAGGCCACTGGAAGAGTGACAAAAATCTGTACATATATTACCAAAAAATGGGTGAACTGCTTTTTTTTTTTTTAGTATGGGGGATCAAACTCAGGGTCTTATGCATGCTAGGCAAAGGTTCTACCACTAAGATGCATCCCTAATACCAGAGAGAGAGAGAGAGAGAGAGAGAGAGAGAGAGAGAGAGACAGAAAAGAGAGAACAGCAGCAAACTTGTCATTAGTAATGATGTAGATGAAAAGATGATAAGTCATACCATCAAAATGCTCAGGAAAAATACAGAATTTCAAATTGTTATGGCTTGTATCTAGATGCTAGTCAAAGATTCACGCCCCCACACGTGGAACTTTTCAGAGCTGGCTGTACCTAGGTTGTGTGATACTGGGATTAAAGGTGTGTGAAACTAAATCAGTCCACTGATTGGCTTAGCACAGTTGTGAATTTGGATAATGGAAAGGACCACACTGAGCTGTGTGGCCCCACCCAAAAGGCTTGTAGTCTAGATAGGATAAAAGGGAAAGGGAAGCTTGCTGCTGCTCCTGGCTGCTTTGCTGCCTTCTGCCTGCCACACCATCAACTATTTCTCCTCTGTGATGCCCCTCTGCCATACCACCTTGCCTTAATGCCAGCTGACTGTGAACTGAAACCTCCACAAACTGTGAACCAAAATAAGCCTTTCCTCCTTTAACTTTAGGTGTCAGGTATATTGCCCTCACAATAAGAAAAGTAACTGTTATGGATTAAGAACTGGTGGTCAATTTAATGCCAGCTGGATTATATCAACATGGCCCTGAGTGAAGATGCTCCACCTGAGGAAAGTTGCCAGCATAAATAGGTGAAGAAGAAGAAGGAGGGTGTTAAGGCATTGAGACGTTAATGCATTGTTGCACTGAGACATTGTGGGTTCTATGAGTTGCTGTTTGAGCTGTTGGTTCTCCTGGAGAAGCTCTGGTCCTCACATCAAGCATTGCTTCCTGGCTCTGGAGGGGAAGACGTGTGCTGCTTGGTCTCCAGGATGAACTCGTCACACTGGCTTCCTGGCATGTACTCGACTGTGCTTGTTGTCAGAGAAGCTCAGGACCTCTATGTCGCTGAGGATGGCTCTAGTGCTTTTCAGGGCAGCCCTGGTCCTTGTTGTGAGTGTGACTTCTCAGCTCCAGCATAGAACCCTCAACCTACCAGCACAGCTCCTTCACCCCGTTGGCATAGACTTTCAGGCTTCTTTGGACTTTTTGACACGGATCTGTAAAAGAGACTGGCGTGAGTCCTTCCTGTGGGCTCTGGACCTCCAGTTGGACTCGTGGGAGGCATTATAAAGACCTCTGGGTTTTCATCTGGACTCATGTGGGGTACTGCTGTGGGATTCAGGCCCTTGACTAAATGTTCTATGCCTTTGGTGTTGTGGATAGATTTCCTGCAGTTTCTTGTGTTAACTCCAGGTGACCATTATAAAAATATTATAAACTCGGGGCTGGGGATTTAGCTCAGCGGCATAAGTGCCTGCCTTGCAAGCAGGCAGTCGTGAGTTCGATCCCTGGTACCGATAAAAATGAAAAAGACAAAAAAAAAAAAAAAAAAAATTATAAACTCTTTGTCCTGATTCCGATTGTTCTCTGCACAACCCCTAACTACAACAGTAACCAAGATACATGTGCAGTTTAACTATCATTCAGAAATGAGGGCATCATAAAGGTGTTTGAAACCTACAAAGGCCTAGTGGGTAAGGGGTTGAGCTCAGTGGTAGAGCATTTGTCCAGCATGTGTGAGGTCTTGGGTTCAATCCTAACACTGATAACAAAAAACAGTAAAAAACAAAAACAAACATAGATACTTTGCCATTCATCAACTTTGGCAAGAAAGAAATGTTACGTGACAAAAGGACTAAGATGGGGCAACCCACTTGGGACCCCCTTCTGTCTATCTTCAGAAAGAAACTTTCTTTCTCTCAATAAATATATTCTACTCTTCAAAAAAGAAAAAAAAAAGGACTAAGATTCAAGTAACAATAATAAGCAAAGCAGATGCTAAGTCCTGAGAAATATAAACATTGACTATAAAACCAATAAAAACTAAAAATAACAGTAACGATTGTATAGGAGGAGTAAAGACAGAGAAACTATAATATCAAGTGTCAGATGAGATGGAAATTAGAACATTCTAGTATGTTCAGAAAGAGGAAAGGGATATTTTTAGAATTTCATAAAAAAGAATAGAAAATAAAGGAAGGAAAGAAGGAAGGAAGGAAGAAATTAAGAAAAAGAAAGAAAGAAAGAAAGTTCTTTCATGAACCATTCCAAAACTGTAACTGGAAAAGATGAGGCAATTTCCCACTTTGTTTTATGAAAATAACACTGCCTCAATACTCAAACTGACAAAGGACAATATAAGAAAAACTATAATCTCATTTACCAATATAAATCTAAAAACCCCAAAGAAATATTATAAAACTTAATTTATCACTGTACTTTGAAAAGTAATAAATCATGAGCAGGTGTCATACATCCTAAGGACACATAAATTGTTTACTATTACAAAAATCTATTAGAGTTATTTAACAAAGTAACAGGTTAAAGGAGAAACATTTTCAGAAAATAATTGACTATAAAACTGATTTCAGGAAAATAATTACAAAAATTATAGACCTATTGATGATAAAGCAAACTTAGCAAATTAGGAATGGATTGGCCCTTTCTTTTTTTTTTTTTCATTTTCTTTTTTGTCTTTTTCATTTTTATCGGTACCAGGGATTGAACTCACGACTGCCTGCTTGCAAGGCAGGCGCTTATGCCGCTGAGCTAAATCCCCAGCCCCGATTGGCCCTTTCTTAATATAATAAATGATATTCTAAAAACAAAAACTATATTTACACCACATATAATGATGAAATGCTAGGCATTATTCTTGATTGTCAGGAAGAAAGGGTGAAATAGCCAATCTCACAGTTTCCTTTCAACATAGTACTGGTTGTCCTACTCAGAACAATAAGGAAGAAAAATAAATCAGACGGTGAGGAATTTCGTTTTGTGGTCTACTACTATAAGTACAGGATGGGTGAACAGTTTTAGAGAAAGCATTGTCTTCTTTAGGACATTTTCTTACTATATCACTAGTGGGGAAGTGTGTGTCAGTCCTGATGAAGTCCAGCAACCCTTTGTTTGTTTGAAATGAAGTGTTTGAGAAAGTGAGACCCGAGAGAGGCCAAGGAAGCTCTTGCTTCTGGGTGTGAAGGTCACATTCATAAAGGGCACAAAGGCACAAAGATCTTGGGCTTGCATGTTCCTGACTTCCATTGTAAGAAGTCTGTGTCCCATGAGTAAGTCTGCTGTCATACAACCTTCAGGAAAAAACTCTACACCTTCTGGGAATAATATTATTTTTCACTTTATTTATGTAATTTTTGGTGGGACTCCAGGAAACATTAAAATGGGTTTTGTTTTGTTTGCTTTGCTTTGTTTCATTTTTGGTATAGGGGATCAAACTCATGACCTCATGCTTGCCAGGCAGGGGCTGTACTGCTAAGCTATATCCCCAGCCCCTTTTTTGGTGGAACTTAAAAACCAAAACAAACAAACAAAAAGAACCCACCAAGTATGCATATCCTATTTGGCTCAGTAAGGTAAGAGCAGGAAAAACATAAGCATGGATAGTGGTCAATCAAAAACAACACAAAAAAACTGCAATGCCAGAGAAAACTCCCTCAAAAGTCACAAAAATCTAAGGCATTATTGTATAGTATATAGTACATATTATATACTACATACTATATGATAAAGCAAAGGACATGTGCTAGAGATTCAAAAAACAATGAAGATATTAAGGGTCTAGAAAACCATACTGCTGTGGCAGCAAATGTGTCTAAAAATTTTTTTACACAGAAAATATAAGATTTGCCATCCATGGGCTGGGGATTTAGCTCAGTGGCATAAGCACCTGCCTTGCAAGCGCACAGTCGTGAGTTCAACACCCTGGTACCAAAAAAAAAAAAAAAAAAAAAAAAAAAAATTGCCATCCAGGTGCTAGGGATACATTTCAGTAGTAAAGCACTTACCTAGCACAGACCAGGTTCCAGGTTTGAAGGTTCCAGGTTCTAGGTCTCCTCCAACATACACAGGGAAAACAAAACAAAACAATTTATCCTCTGATTCCTATTGGTTGTAAGGCTGATAGTCTCTCCTCTGTTGCCAAGCTACATGACAGGATGAAAGAAAAAGTTCCAAAGCATATTTTTGTTTTTGTTTTTGTTTTTTGTCTTTTTCTTTTTTTTATCGGTACCGGGGATTGAACTCACGGCCGCCTGCTTGCAAGGTAGGTGCTTATGCCTCTGAGCTAAATCCCCAGCCCCCCAAAGCATATTTTTAAAAATTCATTGGAAACACTAGAATTCATTTATAAAGTTATTTTTCTCTTATGCTTTTGAAATATTTCATCTAAGTAAGAAAAAGATAAAAATATATTTTGGAAGCCCTAGTTTCCCAGTGATTAAGTATTTAATACTTGAATTTGGGCTGAGGGTTTAGCTCAGAGGCTTAGCACCTGCCTGGCAGGCATAAGGTCATGAGTTCGATCCCTGGTACAAAGAAAAAAAAACCCTAGAATTCCTTGGCAGCCAAACAAATGTTAAGCTGTAAATTAGTTACCTTAAAAAATGTAAAAACATGGTAATAGTTTAGCTTGAAAGGAATGTATCTGTTCTTGGAACATAAAATCACAAGATTATGAAATATGAATCATTTTCATTGTAGCCAGAAAGGACAATTACTATTTTGTTGTTTTTTAAATATTCAAATCACATAGCCCTAAAAAATCACATAGTTCTTTAAAATTAAATTATATCAGTACAATCATTTGCTTTAGTCCAACCAATAGACTTAGACAATATAAATATTCTGGAAATATATCAAATAGTTTGGAGTTACAGTAAGTGTTTAAATGTGCTGCTTTTAACATTATTTCCAAAATATTAAGGATATTCTCTTTCCATAAGGTGTGTTTGTATTATTTAAAAATGTCTTATTTACTAATTTATCTAGCATGCACTTTTTTTTTTTTTGTCTTTTTCCTTTTTATCGGTACCAGGGATCGAACTCACGACTGCCTTCTTGCAAGGCAGGTGCTTATGCTGCTGAGCTAAATCTCCAGCCCTAGCATGCACTTTCTGTTCACAATTACTTGACATCTTTGCTCTGATTTTGGTTTTGATTTTGTTTTGTTTGCAACAAATAGTACTACTACTTTGACAAATTCACCACTATTTATCATACTTTTTAAAATTATAAAAAAGGATGCTTAGTCTTATGGTCAGGACTTCTTGGTATTTTGTGGTGACTATTTCAGAAAGCCCTAATATAGCTGGAGAAGATTTCCTTCCCTTAGAGAAAGCTGGTGGACATTGTCTCACTCACCTTTATCTGAATCATCCTGAGTAAACAATTAATTTAGCCATTTTATGTACTAATGCTCTTTGCCATAAAAATGGATATTCATGCCCCAGCCTTCTGGCAGATACCTGTGATCTTAGCATTTGGGAGGCTGAGGTAGGAGAATCAGTGTGGGCTACACAGTGAGTGCAAGGCCAGCCTGAAAGAGATAGTGAGACCTTGTCTCAAACAAACAAACACACAAACATCCCACACACACAAAAAAAATGGCCATTCATTTCATGCAGCAAAGATTCACATGTGATACCTTGAAGTAACTTCTCTAGAGATGTCTTACATGCATTATTGCCAGCATTCTTTTTTTTTTAGTTGATAAATTACATATTGTTGTCATAGAAGAAGTTGTTTAAGTTACAAAATCAAAGCATAAAAAGTGGACAATCAAACAAGTGTTGAGATTTCATCTTACTCCAGAAAAAATGGCTGCCATCAACAAATTAACTGATTAACAAATGTTGGTGAAGCTGGGGAGGGGGGGAAGGAACACTGCCCCACTGTTGGTGGGAGTGCAGACTGGGGCCTCCCATACTGTGGAAATCAGTATGGAGATTCCTCAAAGAACTAGGATTGGAAGTTCCATTCAGTCCAGCTATTCTCCTCCTGGGTATTTTCCCAGAAAAAATTGAAAAGGTCATGTTACAGCATATATGTGCAACCATGTTTATAGCAGCACAATTCGTACTTGCCAGCATTCTTGTATATGACCAAGGAGCTGGAACTTTCTTTGAGGGTAAAAGTTTCACGAGTTTGTTTCCTCTCCTCTCCATTAACTCAACTGAGCAGCATACCAAAGACTTCCCAGACCAGCTGGTGATTACATCACCAGTAAACCATGATAACCTGATGTTACACTCTGCTCCTGACTCATGGTGTTCTTGATGGGTGACAAATCTAAACAGCAATTCAATTTGCAATGTATTCACCACTGCCACCAAAATCACAGTATTTCTCCACTTTTCTCCACCTCATCACCGAGTCCCCTGCATCACCCGAAGACACTCAGCCCACTGGATTCTTTCTGGCTGCCTTACCAGGCAGCCTGGAGCTGTGACTCTACAGAGGCTAGCGCGGAGAACATGGCATGACTAAAGACATGGTAGACTTCCCTTGAGAATGTGTCAAAGTGAACCCACGGAGGAAAGAAAACAGACTTTGAAAAGGCATGTACCTAAAGGAAGACAGGTTTAAGCTAACTCTAGGTCAGGGACTTGCTTCCTGGTATTTCCAAATGCCACTCCCCACTTTCCTTTGGATGCCCTTGATTTGACTCTGTAGTTTCTACCCCTTCCCGAGGGCCAGTAATCACGAAGTCATACAGTGCACTTGGTGTCTGCTTCCTCCTCAGTGGGGCTGGGAAACAACAGCACTTCTCCGGGAACTGGGACAGACAAGCCTTTCAAAATGATGAGATGAATCATGCCTACTTCACATCCTGAACAAGTTTAGGTCCACTTCCAACGATTTGCCAACAATAACCAGAAAGTACATGCAGAACAGTCTGCATCATGAGCCTTCTCGTTAACTCTTTTAATCTCACAGGGGGAGTTAAATTCCATGCCTATGAAATATACACGCCTATGCACATACACACACGCTTAAACCTCTGTCGATAGCCTATGTCTGCTCCAGGATCGTGGAGGACATGAGAAACACCCCAAAATAGGAAGAATACCGGGTCAGCTCACTGTCTAGCAACTCTTGTTTTTGCTGTTGAGCTGGGGGTCAAACCTAAGGCCTTACACATACTTGACAAGTACTCTACTACCCAGCTACAGCCCCATCCCAATTCTTTCTCAAAATTTAAGGTTTTTTATTTTTTTCATTTTTTTAACCTCTGCTATTTAAATTGAAATATTTAAGAAATAATCGTATCATTCTTTTTTTTTTTTTTTGTCTTTTTTAAGACAGGGTCTCGCGCTATGCAGTTCAGGCTGGCCTTGAGCTCACTTTGTAGCCCAGACTGTTCTCGAACTCACAAAGATCCTCCTGCCTCAGCCTCCGGAGTGCTGGGATTACAGGCATGAGCCACCATGTCCGGCCATATCATTCATTTTTAAAGGCTATTCTTTTTCCAATTTGAGGACTCACATTATAGGACATTATAGGGATCTTCTGTTAAAAAAAAAAAAAAAAAGAGGAACCTGAACATATGAAATAGCAATATAATTATTGTGATTATTTATTAAATCTATCCTTGATTCTTCCTGCAAAAAAAAAAAAAAAAAACACCATGAGGTGTGTAACAGGATGTGTTATATAATAGTAATTGTTTGGTAAAAGGAAGATTAATTCTTAAGAAAAGAATTTTTTCTTGGCACTAAAAAAGAAAATTTACGGATCCATCTTCAAAGAAATTTTAAACTATAGACAGGATGATCACTGGATTTTCTTGGCTTGTTTTTCTTGGCTTTGTTATTTTTTGTGGCACAGCAGAGTCTCACTGCTGAGCTGGGTAATTTAGTTAACCTATATGGGTCTCACTTTTTAAACAACTTGATAATAAGGAAACTTTACAAAATCATACATTTATATTCAACTTATAAGGTTGGGCTAGTCCTCAGGCAACATGAGTGGACAGGGGAGCATGGTGGGAATTAGTCATGACTAAATGCAAGTAAAGATTTGAAAAGCTCCGAAACCTTTCCTCCTGTTCCACTTCTTCCTCTAGTCTGTGCCCTTTCTCTAGACAGGTCATATTCAGAGTTTAGTCCGTGGACTAAATGCTGACCCATACAATGTTACTGATATACAAGGAGGTCAGCTTAGAAACTGAATTTAAAATCTGTATAGTAGTTTGACAGAACTACTTTATAAATACTCAATCTAATAATTTAAAATTGAAGTTTTCCCTTTTGAAATCAACAATTTATTTAATTGTATTTTTTTCTGGTAATTCATCTTCATTATATGTTATCAGTTTGTTTTTTTTTTAATTTCTTTTATTTTAGTGTCAGGAATGAGCTCAAGACCACACACTTGCCAGGCAGGTGCTGTGCCCCTGAGCTATACTGCCGGCCCCATTGTAGGTTATGAAAGAAGATTCCCGTAATTAGAAATTTTTAAAGCCAAATTAGTCCTTAACCACAGATCAAGCACTGAAAGGACCTTAGGTTATGACATTCACCTAGATGTCCTCCCACAAATTCTCATGCACGCATAGGTGGGGCTTTTTTGAGGTGGTTGGATCTAGGAGGGTGTGTATATAGATTAAGGGTGTGAAAACTAAGTTTACCCTCTAATTGGCTAAGAGTAGTTCTGGGTGTGGATACTGGGAAGGGATGTCCTAGGTGTGGGTACCACCACCCAGAAGGCTGTAATCTGGACGGCACAAAAGGGAAAGGGAGCCTGCTGCTGCCTCCTGCCTGCCCTATCAAGGCCTGGTGCTCCTCTGTGATGCCCTTCTGCCATCGCACCCTGCCTTGGAGCCAGCTGACTACAGACTGAAACTTCTACAAACTGCAAGCCAAAAACAACCTTTCCTCTTTAAACTTGTGAGTGTCTGATATTTTGTTCCAGCAACAAGAAAAGTTAACAAAGCAACTCCAATTCTCAAAACTCAGGAGAACATATAAACTTCTCTCTCATGATTGTATACTAGCTTCAACAATTATACAACACATTTTTAAAACCAAAATTGCTTTGTTATTTAAATAATTTTTAAATGATATCAGCACCAGATGTCCTGTATCACTATTGCATATAGCAAACAGTATCAAAATCAAATACGATGAAAACAAACTAGTTACACTCAGTTTAAAAAAAAATACAGGATAGAGGAGGTAGTTCAGGGTAAAAGTATATGCTTAACTGTGTGAAGCTCTGGGTTCCAATCCCAGCACTACAAAAAATAGAAAATAAAAATAAAATAACTATTTTCAAGTAATGACAAGCCTGATTGGTTTGCAAAAGTGCACACTTGAAAATAAATGGAAAATATGAACAGTTTTTGTCTTTCTTATCAGTTTAAAATAGTTAGCTTAATGTTTCTCAATTCAAGACAAAGATAAAAATGATAATAAATTAATCAATCCTAATCAAATTGATTGGTATTCATTTTTCTTTCTCTTAATCTCAAGACAGAGTCTAGCTATGTAGATCAAGTTGTCCTTGCACTCACTATGGGGCCAAGCTGGCCTTGAATTGTCAGCAGTCCTCCTGCCTCAGCCTCCATAGTGCTGGGATTACAGGCATGTGCCACCATGCCTGGCTAGGCAATTTTTCAATCTTATTTTTCCCGATGTCTTTCTTCTTTTTTTTTTTTTTATTTTTAAGTGAAGTTAGGTTTATTTAGTTATTTTTATTTTCTTAGTACACACAGTGTACAATCATCTGAGGGGGCGGGCACATGTGCCCACTGCAGTTTGTGCCTTTTTTTAAAAATCTCCTTCCTCCTCCATCCCACTCCTCCCCCTCTAGTTTCTGGTTTTCATTCTTGCTGATGTTATTCATCTTACCTTGTATTACTGTATATAATGCTTACATTTATTGAGGTTCCTGGGTTCCTGTCCATGGCTTATCTTTTTCCTACTTATTTCTCCTCAACACCCATCAAACTAGTTCCCTCAGATCACTTCCCTATGTAAGAGATCCATCCCCCTGTCTCCTTCTATCTGTCCTTATCATTCTCTTTGTACTTTGCCTTTTTCAAATGAGAGATACTGTATAATACTTGAGCTTTGTTTCTGGTTTATTTCATTCAACATTGCTTTTTTCACATGCATTCATGTTCCTACCGATGTTTCAAGTTTGTCATTCTTTTTAGCCAAGAGTATTCCTTTATATATAGACACCACATTTTCATTATCCAGTTGACCCTCGATGGCTGTACAGGCTGCTTGTCCCAGTATCTTTCTGAAGTGTACTCTTAAGACTGTTTTTTTCCACAGGAACCGTGGTAGAACTCTTTGTACAAAGGTCTTATATTTTTTTTGTTTCATGTGTTTATAGGAATATGTTTTGTTTTGTCTAGCTTTGTTTTGTTTCTCCCTCTAATATAGAAAGGATAGAAATACATGTTAAGACTCATGCATGTGTAGAATCTATAAACAGTTTATGAGAACTGACCTTATGACACATGATGAAATGAACAGATACTTTGAAGAAAAGAAGACACTAAAGTACCCAGTGCTGATCCTGGAGTGTCATAATGTGAAACCCAGCAATAGTATTATTCTTTGTTCAGAGTGATATTAGATTGCTTGGGTTTGTTCCATCTCAACATAATTGAAGATATGGATAACTGCATGTATGTTTAAGTGTATAGGATTGATAATCATATTTCTAAGTTTTTGTTGGATAGTTCAACAGAACTGGTTGCAATCTCACTGGTTGAATCCCTACTTTATATGCTCCACTTTAGTATCTTGAATAACTAACTATTTGTAAGAAAACAATCTGAAATCATCAACCAGTGATTTCTTATTGTTTATTTTTTTCTTTGAAATTATGTATCATTTCCACCCATTTTCTGTTTTATTTAGTCTTTCTTTAAATAAAATTAAAAGAAAAAAGAAAAAAAAGATTTTTTTTTTGGAGGGAGATATGCTGAGGTTTGAACCCAGGACACTGTACATGCTAAGCAACATTCCACAGTAAGCTGTTCCCCCAGACCCCGAATCTGCTTCTTTTGAATTAGTAAAGTTATTTGATAACGCCAGAAAGAATGATTTACAGAGACTTTCCCTGCCCTGCATCACTAATAACTAGTTTGAGAAAATATTTATGAAGACCTTTTATCAAATGGCCTCTTCGTAATTTCAAAACTATGTTCAACAAATTCTTCAGATGAAATTTTACAAGAAAGTACACATTTTTTCAAGTTGTAAAAAAAGTCACAGTATTAGGGGGATGAATATGAGTTTCAGAGCTTGCCCTCAGGATTCTCAGGTTACCATGCCTTACATGTGGAAGACATAACAGCCACCAATTATTGCACTCTGATGTGGGCTGGGCACTTTTGCTTTTACATGTGTGTGTGTACATTAAATACACATACATAGTACATATAAGTGTACATTTGCATCCAAGTGATAGCTAGAAAGAGGGGAAACAAGCAAGGTAATTCCCAATACTGACAGCTATGAAAAGAACCCGGGAGGGCGCTCAAAGAAATGGTGACAGGGGCCATTTGAGCTGAGATGGGAATGAGCAGCAACAAACAGCCTGATACAAACTGAGAAGGAACACTGCAGGTGTAAGAAGCAGCGACTGCCGGGCGTGGGGGTGCGCACCTGTCGTTCCAGCACTAGGGAAGCTGAAGCAGAGTGCAAGATCAACCTGGATTACAAAGTGAGCTCAAGGCCAGCCTGAACTGCATGGCAAGACTCTGTCTCAAAAAAGACTGAAAAAGAAAAAAGTAAAATGAAATAAAAAGAAAATATGAAGAAGAAAAAAGAGGAGAAGAAGGAAAAGAAGAAAGAGGAGGAGAAAGAGAAAGAGAAGAAGCAGCTACTGCAAAACCCTTAAGATAAGAACAAACGTGGCACATTTGGGAAGTAAGAACGCATGGCTGGAGCCTCTGGAACACTGGAGAACTCTGTGATCCCTGTCACATAAGGCCCTGCAGCTATGCTGAGGAATTTGGAATTTATCGCTGCAATGGAAAATACTTGGAGGGTTTTAATTAGATGAGTGACATAATCTGATTTCATTTCAAAAATATCTCTCTAGCGCTGGAAGTGTAGCTTAGTGGTAGAGTGTGAATTTAGTATGCAGAGGCCCTGGATTCAATATCCAGGACAGAGAGAGAGAGAGAGAGAGAGAGAGAGAGAGAGAGAGAGAGAGACGGAGAGACGGAGAGACAGAGAGACAGAGAGAGACCGAGAGAGAGAGAGACAGAGAGAGAGAGAGAGAGAGAGAGAGAGAGAGAGAGAGAGGACAAAAAGAGAAAAACACAAAGTCAAAAGCTTATACAGAAGATCTCCAATTTATGGTGGTTTGACTTGTTTTTTTTTGTTTGTTTGTTTGTTTGTTTTGGGTTTTTTTTTTCCTGTTGTTACAATGGGTGCAAGTGTTTTACAAACAGTAGAAATCACAATTTAAGTTTTGACTTTAGGCCTTCCCTGGGCTCCCCAGTTGGGGTCCAGTCCTTGCTGGATGCTGGGCAGTGACACTAAGGTCACAGCTCCTATCCAGCCTGCAGTCATGAGGGGAAGCAACCGCCACTAGAGTGGCCTGTGTCAGTAAGCTAGGGTGGTCAGGAGGTCTGCTGGATTCCGTGCATTTTCAACTTACAGTACTTTCGGTTTATTATGGGCTCTCAAGGGTGTAACCCCATCACAAACTGAGGGGCATCTGCGTACTGACTCAGTCAAAAGGGACAGAGGCCTGGTTTGAATGCCAGTGCTAGAGATAGAGGAAAAAGAATGGATTTGAACTACAGTGGACTAGGATGGCTTAGGGTGAATGAGAAGGTTCTTGGTCCTGGCATAAACACATCTCCTCCAGTTTCGTAGCCTAGAAAGAGTAAAATTTAAACCCAAGACTAGGCCTGTCTTCTTTCTTTTGGTAATTGCAGAGCAGAAACCCAAGATGACAGCTTCTGAGTCTTCCCCAACTGCTTACTCCCAAACCTGGTACATCATAAGGCTGCTGCAAGCTCTTGGTCTGCTCAGGATGTGCATTATCAGAGCAACCAGAGAGGAGGAAATCTAGGACTGGTGTTGAAAATATGCAAAGGCCCCATGACAGAAGCCCTGATATCAGGGAAAGAAATCTGAACCCTTTGCCTTCCCCATCTTTACTGTCCTAGGATTCTCACTCCACATCCCCAACTGCCTTTCTCCTGTCCCTCAAGGCCTGCCTTAGTACTCGCCCAGCCTCTGTGTGGGTCTGTGGACCACAGGAAGTCCTCTGAGCATCGCAGGAACGCCAGAGCTTTCGGACCACTTTGCAGAATGTTTCCCTAGGTCATTCCTTCCGTCCCTCATGCGACGCTCAGGGTGTCAGAGAAGGCGGAAGAGGACTGCTTTCTGGTGTCAACCAGGGTGGAGAGATCCAGAAGGAAAAGAACCGAAAAGGGCCATTGAACTGAGCTTCATACAGAGACAGGAAGACAAGTTGGTCTAGCATTGCACTCCAAGATTACAGGTGAAGCATAGGGATGGAAGCACAGGTCAGACCTTCAGGCAGCATGAGCAGAATACAAAGATGGAGGTTTGTGGCTGAACGGGGAAGCAGGACCAAGAAGAACACTGTCAATACGTTCCATATGGGAAAGCATTTTTAAAGTATTGTGCAAATACAAGAGATGATTTGACCCTGTCATATGCTCTCTTTTGTTTATTTCTTTTCACTTCAATGCCCGATTCCTACACAAACTCCAAGGGAAATAATAAAGCATGTTTAGTATTTCTTTTGTCTAACACAGCGAGATCAGTCAAAACTTGATTAATAAAATATAAAATCAAAACAGATGCAAGTGTCCAAGGTGATGGATACCTACACATCTTCCCATTAATCTTTTACTATAGTGTATGTTACTTGGGAACAGATGCTAAGCTCTACCCTATTTTTCTTCGAATCTGTAATAATGTATATGTCCAGAGCCTTGAACATAGTAGGTTTTCTTTTCTTTCTTTCTTTCTTTCTTTCTTTCTTTCTTTCTTTCTTTTGTACCAGGAATCAAATTCAGGGTCTTGCACTTGCCAGGCAGCACTGTGCTACTGAGCTACATCCCCAGCCTGAACATAGTAGGTTTTCAATTAACATTTGTTGGTAGATTTTAATTACATATATTAGTTAACCTCCGTTCTCATCTCAAATGACAAACCACCTTCTGGCAATAACTGAAATTATAATGTAATTACATTAAATTGCATTCAAATATATGGATTATCTCACTTTTTTGCCAATAAAATCCAGATACACTATTTTGCCAATTAAACTACCCCTTTATCAAAGGTCTATTAATCTCCTGGAGGTACCACTGAGCTCATTAACTAAATGTCAGGTAGGCACAGAAGCTACTTTGGATTTCATTTAATAAACCAGAGCAATTTAAAGTAATTAGTCATATCTTGTGAAAAGAAGCCAAAGTGTAGCCTGTTTAACCTGCTAGAAATTGTGAGTGCAAGAACTCACAAAGTGAGAACAGTTTTGGAGTAGGAGCCTTGTCTCCTTGGCCAAAGTTTTCAACTCAAGCAATTATTTACTCTACATAAAGGACACAGTTGACTTCAGGAACATTTTCAAAAGCTATCTCACATATTTATAGAACATCACAGGGCTGGAGACATAGTTCACTGGTAGAGAACTTGACTAGAATGTGGCAGGACCTGGGTGCCACCACTGTGCTCCCAACACATGCAATTTGTAGAACATTTAAAAATGTTAAATTTTCTAACTTACATCCTAGATCCAGCTCATCTATCTGAAAGTTTATTTTAATAACATCTAAATTATAGTCTCTCTTTAATCCAGGATCAACCATTAAAGTGATTTACTTGCCAGAATTATCAACAGTGCTGTACATTATTTGCATTACCAAAGAGTTTTATTATAAAATGTATGACTTCCCCCACAGTAATTTGCAGCACATGGATTATCATTTGAACTTATTTTAACTCTGCGTTCTTTTACATGATTTAGTACACTTAAAATGCTTTATGTTTTCAAGAAAGAGATGAAGCCAGGCCACTTTTATTAATGTGCTAGTCAATATAATAGACTAGTTATCATAATAATCAGTAAAATTATAGATGATTCTTCTGTTATAGTACTGATAAAATAATTTGTAAATTTAAATTATTTTTATATGAACTTACTCCACAGCTTACAAAGTTAACATATGAAAGAATTAAACAAATTGACCCAATTTTTAGATATTTATATTCTATAATCCATATTATCTAAAGGCCAAATGATGTGTTTCTTTCATATGAAAATGACAGAATTTATTAACCCACTAGGTTAATAAGCTACTCCAAGAAGGGAAAGATAATCAATATTTACTGAACACTTACTATATCTAGATTCTCTTTATAAGTCCCTTATTCAACCTTTACAATGCACTTCTAAAATGAATGTAATCCACATTTAACAGATGCGCAAAATGACTTCGTGCAGTGAAAGTAATTCGCCAAAGAATAAGCAAGGAGAGACTGCTGAGTGAGGTTTGAAGACAGATTGGACCCACCAATACCATGGTTATTTCACTTTACCGTAAGGTATTTTTTAACTAAACAAAAACAATGAAATTGTGTTCTATTACCATCAAAACAAGCATATCCCCTACTAAAATATAAAGGACTTCAAAGAGTCACTTGCAAGCACCTTTAAGTTTTTTTCCTTTTCTTCCAAAAACACTGCTCAATTTCTTTACTGTCGTAGCTGATTTGCTGATTCCTACATACAATATTCAGCAAGCGTTTATTAATAGTTACATAGGACAGTGGTTGGTAGGAGTCAAGAAGGGCGACTCCTTTGCACAGGCCTTATGGTGCACAAGAAGGGCAGGCAAACAGATGGCTATGAAAGAAACGTTCTGATGTTCCCAGAGTTAAAGGCGTGGCATCTGACGTGGCTCAACCCAGACGAGTGCGGGTGGGAAGGCTGCTCAGAAGGCACAGCCCGTGCAGCTGCCTGCAGGAAATGTGACAGTCAGAAGACAAGGTGGGAAAACAGGACATCAGGAAGCCAGGGGATGTCCGGGACCAAAGAAAGGAGAGGGTGTGGGGTATTCTGGTAAAATACAAAACACAAGTGGCAAGTAAATACAGAGGGAGAGATGACTGCAAAGGACCGTAGGAAACAGTCAGGGTCAACTGCCAGGCCTAAGTTTAGGCATCAGCATTTAAACCTCCCTCAAGGGATGTGAAGGCCTTTAAAGGTGTTGACCAAGGGAACAAAATGGTTGGATTTGTATTGTTTTGTTTGTTTGTTTTTGGTACCAGGGATCAATTCACCTCAGGCTTGCAAGGCAGGTGCTTATGCCACTGAGCTAAATCCTCACTCCTTACCTGTTTTGATTTGCTTTTATCTTACCTTTGGGGATCAAATTAGAGCCTCACACACACTAAGGACACACCCCTGCCACTGAGCTCCCCCAGCCCCGGATTTGTGTTTTGAATGGAGTCACGGGGAGCAGTGTGATGAGCGGACCCAAGCAGAGCAAGACCAGATGAGCAGATGATTAGGAGACTGTGACCATGTCCCGGGCTGTGAAACAGCCTCCTCAGTGGCAGAAGGAATGGAGTCAAAGATGCAAAGTCCAGAGACACTGACAGAGTATAAAGGAGCAGGCTTTGTGAACCACTGGGCCCCGAGTGGATGACAGCTGAAGTAGTAGTCTCAATGGTCCTTTCTTGATGCTCACCAGTGAGCTGACAACAGTGTCATTCATCAGAAAGTGCCACTATCCATAGAAGACGGAAGCCTAGAAGTCCATGTTCAGACATGAGAGTTTGAGATCCATGCCAGACATCTGAAGGGAGACCTTTAGTAGTCTGGAGGCCCGGAGGGTGGCCGGAGCAGTAAGACACAGATTCCAGGAGTCTGAAGTGTATACATGGCTTTTAAACCCATGAAGCAAGTGAGAATGTGTCCCTCGGCTGCTCTTCTTACCTAGAGAAGATGAAGGTCCAGAGACAGAATCCCCAAATACCAACATTTAAGGAGCAGTCAGCAACAAAAGAATCTCACACAAGCTGAGAGAAATGCAAAGCTAGGGGACTGTGGCATCACAAAAGCCAAGAGTTTCAAGCAGGAGCCCAGGATCATCACTGTCCAGTTCTTCAGGCAGGTCAGTCTGACAAAGACTCGACGGCACACACAGTGGGTTTAGCAACAAAGATGACCTCGACTAACTTGGCAAGAGCTGGATCAGCTGAATTGTAGGAACAGACACCAGGCCAAAGTTCTCATCCAACAGAATTTCCCAAAAGGAAGGAAGAGAGAGAGAGAGAGGGAAGAGGTCAGGAATTTAACTCAGTCCTGCTGGGCAAGCATGAGGTCATGAGTTCAATTCCCATACCAAAAAAAAAAAAAAAAAAAAAAAAAAAAAAAAAAAAGAAAGAAAGAAAGAAAGAAAGAACCTACAACTCTTCTTTACTAAAGGAGGGGCACAAACTGTAAAATTTACACTTTTTTTCAAGCTCTCTGTTAGTTGACTTTTCCACGTCCTTTTCGTAATTACAACTTTCATAACATATTATTAGATACAAGCAGCCTCAGCTGTAAGATGTGTTTGCTGCAGCACTGGGTGAAAATCAGGTCCCTGCTAAAGCTACTGTGAATTTGATCTGTGTTCACCCAGCTTGCTTAAATGACATATACTTCTAAGAAATGTAGAACAGAATTCCAATTCTCATAGTTTGGGGACACAGTCCAGTGATTTATTCTAAAGTTCGGTCCTGAAATGTTCTGTTTTCTTCTGTATAGACACACATCTTAGAAGCTTATGGTAATAAATTAACTGAACCAGAAGTTAGAATTAATCTGTAATGTATAGTTTATCATTGAGGTTTCTACTGATAAGAGGTTTTTTTTTTTTAAGAGAATATGATTTAT
This sequence comes from Cavia porcellus, assembly GCF_034190915.1. Taxonomy (NCBI): domain Eukaryota; kingdom Metazoa; phylum Chordata; class Mammalia; order Rodentia; family Caviidae; genus Cavia; species Cavia porcellus. The sequence goes on along the minus strand of NW_026947496.1, from coordinate 25,173,707 downwards.
CAGCAAGCATTCCTACATCGAAGTAATAATGACCTTCACTGCCAAGACTGTCTCAAAATTCCTTCCCACTTTATTCATCTAATTTTCTTTTTTTTTTTTTTTTTTTTTTTTTGTTCTTTGAGATGGGGTCTTGCTATGCAGTTCAGGCTGGCCTTGAGCCCACTTTATAGCCCAGGCTGGTCTAGAACTCGAAACGATCCTCCTAACCTCCGCCTCCTGAGTGCTGGGATTATAGGCGTGACCCACCATGCCAGGCTTAATTTTCTTTCTTTCTTTCTTTTTTTTTTTTTTTTTTTTTTTTTTTTGTCTTTTTCGTTTTTATCGGTACTGGGGATCAAACTCACAACTGCCTGCTTGCAAAGCAGGCGCTTATGCCGCTGAGCTAAATCCCTAGCCCCCTGGCTTAATTTTCAAAATAATCAATACAGGTGAGCCGGGAATGGTGGCACATACCTATAATCCCAGCACTCAGGAGGCTGAAGCAGGAGGATCATTGTGCAAGTTCAAGGCCAGCCTGTAGAGTGAGACCCTGTCTCAAAAACAAAAACAAAAACAAAAAACAAAAAACACCCTCCTTCTATCCTGCCTCTGAATTTAGGTAAGAGTAAGATGCCAAAGTCGATGACCGCTTCACTGGGCGCTGACACGCAGAGCGATATGAAGGAGAGGAACAGTGCATTCATGATCCTCCAGAGCTGTTCGGTCAGCAGACACTGCTCACTGACTTCTTGCTGGGTGCAACAGCAGCCTGATAACTAAACCCGTTTTTAGTAGTATTTTTTTCCGTTCAGTAGGGAGGGAACTGATTTTATACAGCACACACACATGCACACACAGACACACACCCAGAGTTAGGACACTCTGCGAGACGGCACATTTGGCTCTGGAAGAGCGAGAATTTCACTTGGAATTTAATAAACAAGGGGTTTAAGTGATACCACGTAGATGCACCATTTAGTCAAAATCGATTTCTCTACAGAGTTTGGAGAAGGCTAGGTTGTTTTGGCATAAAGGCAGCAAAGGTCAATTTGATGAAAACAATAAAACGGGAAAGCAGCTTCCATTAAAAAGTAGCAGATAATAATCAAATTAGGATTCTTAAAAATAAGCATGATTGGGGCTGGGGATTTAGCTCAGCGGCATAAGCGCCTGCCTTCCAAGCAGGCAGTTGTGAGTTCGATCCCTGGTACCGATAAAAAGGAAAAAGACAAAATAATAATAATAGTAAGCATGATTTGTGTGCAGCACACCTACCCAAAGTTTTGTGCATGCTAGGCAAGTGCTCTATCACAGGGTTACACTCCCAGTGCCTGCGCTACTTTTAAAAAAATCAGTTATAGCTAGCAATAAAAGGTGCATCAAGCATTAAAGTTCTGTGTTCACTGCATTTTCAAGGAAAAAATTTATTTCAGTCTTTGAATTAGATCAACACAATTATGCATGGTTTTGGTTCATAATTATGAATTATAGCATCCTAGAAGGAACACAGTTAAAGTATTCTCAGTAAGAGGGAGAATACAGAATTGATTTAAGAATAAAGAAGAATGTTTTGCCTAATACAGCAGGTTGTACCTGTAATCCCAATTATTCTGGAGGCCGAGGCAAGAGAGTTGTATGTTGAGAGCCAGCCTGAGAAATTTTGCAAGATCCTGTCTTAAAATAAAAAATGAAAAGTTAGGGGCTGTAACTCAGTGCAAAGATCCTAGGTTCAATCTTCAGGACAAAAAGAAAGAAAGAAAGAGAGAGAGAGAGAGAAGAAAATTCCTTCAATTTGACATTTTAATTAATTGGGGGAATTACCAGGAATCAAACCCATGACCTTGAACTTGTCAGGCAAGCACTGTGCCACTGAGCTATACTCTCAGCCTTTTAAATTAATTTTGAGACAATTTTACCCTTCTAAAGTGAATTTGGCTGTTCCTCGTGGGCTTAATGCTGGTCCAGAAAAGAATCCTTTCGTAGAGCAGACACGACAAGAAACTTTATGAAAGAGGCCCATGGAATCAAAATTTTCCTCCAAAGGAAGGAAAAGCGAAGTAGAGTTCAGCACACTCTTCAAGAGATCAGGAAAGCAGGTTTCCAAATAATCACTCTTCAGTTAGAGGCCAGCCCGTGGAAAACAGGCGTGTGATAGCAGAATCGCTGTGACAGTTACCAGAAGCCACCTGAGGAAGGAAAGCGGAAGGCAGAAGTTTGCGGTGCAGGATTTCAGAAATCAGTGTCTGCTAGAGAGGGCTTTGGAGAAGGTCGCTGAACTGAACCCGAGTCAGACAGTGATGTGTCCCAGCCTCTGTGCTAGCTCCTGGCGCCAGCAAGGTCTGCAACTCAGAGAGGCAGGTCTCCAGATCGGGGGTCTTGGGGGAATAAAGTCCCGGTGTCCAGCCAGACTGACAGATGACAGAAGGGGCGGCTCTGGGGCTTCTAGGTGCAATCCCGGTGCAGGCAGGCAAGGTGAACGTCATTTTTTCTCAAGCGGAAGGGAAGGAGTAAGGTTAACCACAGACCAGAGTGCTTCGCTGTAAGTGCCAGAAAAAAACCAAGGTTTGCTTTCCCTCGAGCCAAGTGTGATCAGTGAGAAAATAAATGAGCGATACCATAGAGAGAGATTACATTGAATAAAATCACCGCTGGCCTGTTCCTTTTTTTCCAAATAGGGGCCACCAAACTGGCAGATATTACATGTAATGGCAGATTCTGCTTTCACTAAAACATTTCATAAAGTTGCATGGCACTCTCTAAGTCTCACGGTTGAGACTTGTTGAACCTTCAAAAATGCCTTTAGATCTCTTTTTCCTTTCTTTCTTTCTTTCTTTCTTTCTTTCTTTCTTTCTTTCTATGTGTGTGTGTGTGTTTATTTTTTTGAGACAGGGTCTCACCATGTAGTTCAGGCTGGCCTGAGCTCATTTTGGGACCCTGGTTGGTCTCAAATTTGCAACTATCGTCCTGCCTCAGCCTCTAGAGTGCTGTGATTACAGGTGTGCACCACCACACCCGGCTCATAACTTCATTCTTTTTTTTTTTTTTTTTTTTTTGTCTTTTTCATTTTTATCAGTACTGGGGATCGTACTGGCGACCGCCTGCTAGCAAGGCAGGTACTTATGCCACTGAGCTAAATCCCCAGCCCCACATCATAACTTCATTCTAGAGAAACTTTTCTTCCTTCATCACTTGATAAATCTTACAAATCAATTTGAAAAAACTGCTTTTTGCCATATTTATAAAAATGAACATACAGGTCAATACATTATGGTTGCATAAATATTGCTGTATATGAACAATACATGTCACTACTCACTGTTTGAAAAAAATTGCTTTAAAGTATAAACCGTGTTTTAAATATCTGTCTTACACCTAATACAGTAAGTTATGAAATCAGACTGTCTAGGTACTACTTCTTGTTAGCTGTTATCTGGGGCAAATCAGTTAACCTGTCTTTATTTTTCTATCTATAAATGGGAGTGATAATAATTATCTCATAAGACTAGTATTAAAAGGCCAGCAGTTTAGCTCAGCGGCATAAGCACCTGCCTGGCAAGTGCTAGATCATGAGTTCAATCCCCGGTACCAAAAAAAAAAAAAAAAAAATTAGTATTAAATAAAACAGTACAGTTTTGATTGATTTATTGTTTTATTTTGCTTGATTTTATTCTCTTTAAAATAAAAATTACCAAAAAAGAACCCACACAAAAAATAAAACAGTACAAATGGATAAAATGCAAGTATATAAGTGCTTAATAAATGTTGCTGTTGATGACATTCATAATGGTCAAGGTGATGATAAAGTTTAAAGTAGTGATTTCATTTGCCTTAGAGCAAGCCAATCAGGACCTTTCTATATGCCTGGTATGGTGGCACACTCCTGTAATTCCAGCACTCAGGAGGCTGAGACAGGCAGATTGAGAATCCAAGGCCAGCCTGGGCTCCTCAAGCTCTGAGGTTATATAACAAGGCTCTCTTTCTTTTTTCTTTTTTCTTTTTTTTCTTTATCGGTACCAGGAATCGAACTCATGACCATGCACTTGCAAAGCAGGTGCTTATGCTGCTGAGCTAAATCCCCAGCCCAAGGCTCTGTTTCTTTTTTTTTTTTTTTTTTTTTATTTAAAGAGAAAAAACAAAGGACATAAAAAAGCAGCAAAAGGGTACAAGTAATACAGAATTTTAAGAAAAAAATACATACAGTAAGAAATCACTAGTTAATAGGTTACATATTGTCTTCCTAGAAACAGTTGTCCAACTTATAAAATTAAAGCATATAAAGTGGACATTCATACAGTGATATTAGAGACAGTTCCATTCAAGGATCCAACAAAAGCTCAGTAATATGGTTTTCATCCTACCCACTCAAACATATCTGCGGTTATATCCCTTAGTTCACCTTCCTTTCCTCTCTTTTTTACAATAACAATTACACTTTTGGGTTTTTTTTTTTTTTTTCTTTTGCCTCTTTTTTTTTTTTTTCCCTTTTTATTGGTACCGGGGATCGAACTCACGACTGCCTCCTTACAAGGCAGGCGCTTATGCCGCTGAGCTAAATCCCCAGCCCCTTTTGGGTTTTATTACTCCCACAGTTATTACTTTTTTTGAAGAGAATAAAACCAAACGTGACTAAGCAAAACAGAGTCAGTTAGAACAGAAGGATGGACATAGTATATGATGCAAAAATAGAATACCAAGTGATCAAAAATGATTACCATTATGCCTCTTGCTATCTTGAAAAGAGTTGCCTATATCATCAGGTATAATAGAATTGAACAAAACAGTACAGATACTACCAATAAAACCTACACTGGAGACCTTACAGGACTTCAAAAGAAGATAATAGTCAAACCATAATGGGCATCATAGTATATCTTATTGCCTTCAAAGTGGTTGCCTATACCCTCAAACTTGATACTATCAAACAAAATAGAATATGGAATAATCAGACAGAACAAGATGAGGAGAGCGATACTGGGGTTCAAATCAGATTAACAGGAAAACAAAAAAGTTACTATAATATGTCCCACTATTTTTTAATTTAGTTTTCCCTTAATTAAAAAAAATGAGAGAAAATAGATTAATTTAAAAAAGAGGGGGAGATTGAGATAAAAGAGGACATTGTAACAGAACAACACAGATCAGAACCAAACAATTTAAGCATCATTGTGTTTCACCACCAGATAATCTAACATAATAGTAGTTGCCATAGTGCCTCTTTCCTTGAATTGAGTGTAACTTCATATGCTATAGCATCAAGCATATCAAGACAGTGTGAAGCCCTTCAAGAGAATGAAAGAATTACAGGGTATTTAGAACCAGCTAATAGAAAACGAACAACGGTTTCTATATTATCTCTTTGCCTTTATACTATCACATATAGTGAGATATAGTAAGATATGACATGTTAAAGCCAGTGGAAACAGATGTACCACAGCTTGATGGGACAAGGCTGTGTTTCAAACAAACAAAAAAATGTTTCTGTGTGCAAGTTGTCTTCTCTAACAGTAGCAGGTAGGTAAGAATTTGCAAGCCAAAGACCACCTGACTGAAAGCATTTGGCTCATATGAATTTTGTCTTTCCCACTTGACAAGTTTGGTGGTGCTGCTCTTGACCTGGCTGCCCATAGCTCCGAGTCGAGGCCCCCGGCCAGCCTCCAGCTTTTCCTCCTGTCCACAGGACTGGGGCAGCTGTCAGAGACCTCCCAGCCTCCACAGGCGAGGCAGGAAGGAAACAGGAATCAGCTCTTACCGTTATCAGCAGGCAGATCGCTCCATGTCCTCTTCCCCTCAGACCTGCCCTAGGTCATCTGCCTGGCAGTGACAGCTGGACTGCTGTTTTGGGTCAAAACAGTAGGAAAGGGGATCCGCCAACAAGGAAAAAGTTGAACTAACATTCGCCTCCTCGCTTTGCCTTTGTTGTCCTTTTTTATTATTGACCTGGTGCACTGCTCTGCCTTCAAAGGCTCACTGCAGACACCGAGGCCAAGATAGCAGTGCCCTACCTCAACTCCAATACCAACGCTCATTGTTGGAGCAAAAGAAATACATAAACACCCCTCACTTTGCCAACTGTAGTAGAACAGGTCATTGTCAACCAATTCAGAGATTTACCATCATCCCTAAAAACTCTGGGAAGCCCTGAGCCAGATGGACTCTCATTGTTTTTGGCCCAATGACTCACTCTTTTGTCCCCTGTGTCTCAGAGTTTCTTTCTCAGAAATCCCCCTGATCTCATCTGCTTGTTTTCTTCCTCTTCCATTAGCTGGATCAAATGTCTTTCAGAATATCACTTTTCTCTTCTAGCAAGGCAACAGCAGGAGAATGAGAATGGTGGTAGAAAGAATAGGAAAAGAGGAACTGAGTGTGTGTGCACGTGTGTGCGCGCATGTGCATGTGTGTGTGTGTGTGAATATGGACAGAGAGAAACAAGATTTGCTTTTTAACTTCACCCATGCATGTCCAAAAGTAAAAAAAGAAAGTCAACATCTTTCTGGTAATTCCTGGGTAAGGACCACTCCCTCCCCTCCCCAACAGCTCCAGCTTCTTAGCTGCCAAAAAAGAAGACAGAAGAGGATTAAAAAGATCTCCGGCTGCTGAAAAAGTAAAGCAGAAATCATTAGAGCCCGAAGCCCGCTGACTAAGGCACAGTACCCAGCGGGGAAAGAGCAAAGCGCTCTCCTGCTACCTGCTTTTCAAAGGAAGCACGTGGCTCCCTTTCCCTCATTATGGGACTCACCTAACCAGCTGCCCTGGATAAAGACCGATAAAGAGTCCCAAACACTGGAGGTGCCTCTGGCCCAGCTGGCTTGGGCCTGTCAAATGGAGTCTGGCTGGAGAAAGTTGGTCAATGGTTATGCACATTTTAGAAATGGGGTCAAAATCATCATCCTGTACCAGGCCAAGCCAGCATGAAACAGTATTTAAGTAGTAAGTCCTCCATGTCTCTGGGAAAGATGTTGAGGCACCACAGCCACAAAGCAGAAAAGTGTTCATGTGACAGGAAGCTGGAAGGCAGCATTAACAGGAAACTTCCCAGAAGACAGGGTGACTCAGGAGAAGAGGCTGCTAAGACCCATACAGGTTTTATGCAGAGTCTGGTCAACAGTCCTCAAAGGCCTTAGACCAGAACCCACAAAACTCAGAAGGGCGTTGCTTAACCTATCAACCTGTGAGGAAGCGCTGATAAAGTTGGTTATGAATGTTACCCTAGGCAGAGAAGGAAGAGGAGGAGGAGCAGGAGGAGAAGGAGGAGCAGGAAGGCGAGCAGGAAGAGGAGGGCCTAGACTCAAAGGCACTCACACTCCATCCCCTGCAGGTCCAGTGCCGTGGTCCCATTCTCTGTCCCTGTGTCCTACTTACTGGGAGCTCTTTGTGCCTGTTGCCTGTTGATATCCGTGACCTCCAAGTTACTACTGGCTTTGTGAGAAGTGGGGTAGGGAATCCGCGAAAATGCAAAGCATCTGCCTGTAGGAACTGTGTGAGCTTCTATTATTAAGTTCCTCCCATCTTGATTTAGATAATTCTGCTGCAAGTGCCTGAGGCTATAAAGAGCCCGAGGCTGTAAAGAAGCGTTTGGGGGAGCTCCAGATAACATTCTTAGGAAAGGTCACCATATGGTTTGTGGATTGCATAATAAGTAGGTAGTACTCAGACCTCAATTTAAGAAATATTGTGAAAGCAGTCCATTAGGGGATAATCCTATTAAATTCAGAGAGTTTGGTAGAATGGGGATTTGTAAAGGAATATAACATTCTAAGGGATGTTAAGTGTCTCTAAAAACACTGAATAAATCTAATAACAATAACTCCTTCCAATTTTGAGCTGCCTGTAGACACTAGTGCTTACATGCGTTGTTTTAATTACTGTCTGCAAAATTACCAGAAAATTCTACTTGCTGGGAGTTGCTGCCAACCTACTGAAACCAATGCTCTGGTTTTGCTTTCTGTTTTCCACAGGATTGGCTCACAGGAGGACAAGTTTGTCACTGTTAGTTTTCGGTGACTGAGCCTAGGCCGCTGTCATACCCATTAACTTCTTTTACCCCTAATGGAACAGAGTATAACCCACAAACCTGAAAGAGGCTTTTAAATATACTTAGAATAAATTTCTCAAATGTAGTTTGCAAACCACTTACATCAGAAACATTATTGTTTGCTTAAAAATGTAGATATGCAAGCTGGGTGTGGTGACACACCCGCCTATAATCCCAGCACTGGGGAGGCTGAGCCTGAAGGATCCTTGCAAGTTTCAGACCGGCCTGGGTTACAAAGTTACAAAGTGAGACCAAGGCTGACCTAAACTGCAGAGGGAAAGTCTGCCTCAAAAAGACAAAAAAAAAAAGAAAAAAAAAAAAGTATGAGTACTTGGCCTAAGTCCTTCTAACAAGCATTCTAAATGATCCTTATAGACGCTAATGATAGAGGAAAACCATCTCAAATTTCAGGAGGCCAGTGAAAATCCAGGCTTCCCAGCAGCCTGCTGGACTGAGCAAATATCTAAAATGCAGGTATAAAGAATGGACTCAGATGCATGGAGTCAGTTCTGAGGCAGCAAAACTGCACACCACATCTACCACTGGGAATGTGGCATTGGATAGGCACAAAATTTAAGAAAGAGCCCCAAAGCTCAGTGTTAGCTCTTTCCTTTGTGTGGCAGAGAAGCAAAGGCAGAAAAAGGAAAAGGGAAAAAGGCCTTTACTGAGCCTAAGGGAAGGGTGAGAGATTCTTGAGGCAGAAGGAAAAGCTGCGGGATTTTACTAGGTTTGACAGGGTGTGGAGTTTGAAGGGGAGGCCAGAATGACAATCATTGTGACAACTTATTGCGGGAATGTAACCACATGCAAAAAAAAATGGGAAGTTCAATTTTGAACCCAGGGCCTCACACATGCTAAGTAAGCTATACTGTTACACAGCTACACTCCCAATCTCTTTGCAGTATTTTTTAAAATCAAAATTAATGCATGATCCAAGCATAGTGGCACATGCCTACAATCCCAGCATTCTGGGAGGATGAAGCAGGAGGATCCCAAGTTCAAGCATGGCCTGGGCAACTCAGCAACTTGGCAAAATCCTATCTCAAAATAAAATAAATACATAAAAAAGGGCAGGGGATGTGGCTCAGTGTGAAGGTCCTGTGTTCAGTTCTCAGTACGAAAAAGAGGAAGAACAAGGACAAGAAAAACAAGAACAAAAACAAGGAGAAGAAGAAGAAGGAGGAGGAGGAGAGGCATGGAAAAGTCCATGGAGACCAAACTTTTTAAACAGACAGGATCAGGGCTACTCAAGCTTTCCTTTGGCCTCCATCTAAGGCTCAGCCCAGCCCTGTCAGGAAGGCTCAGCAGTTACACCTGGTCTTCTTTTTGAAGGTAAAGCCTGGGACAGAGGGAGGCCAACCACCCTTCTCTTCATGTCACAGCTCAGAGGGCTGGAAAAGCCTAATTCCATTAACTTGGGACACCTTGTTCTTTCCTGTGCAAAGAAAAGTTAAATTGAGTTCTGTGGTTCTTTACCAAACAGGATTTTATTCCAGTGATAAAATTAATGTATCTAAAGCAAACAGACTCCTAAGAAGCCTTCTTCCTATGCTGACACTCAATTTAGGGACCCTCGGCAGCAGTTGTGAAGGCCAAATGAGCCCTTCCTCTCCTTGGATGCTGCTCTCCAACAGACTCTTCTGGATGTGTAAAATTTAAAGTCCTTTATAAACATCAATGATTGCCATAATTGTAGGTATCTAGAAAGGAGAAAACATCTATGTAACTGCTGCCAATCGCTGGTTTCAGGAAACATGCAGGCACTTGTGGGGAGCAAGGCTCAGAGTATAAATAGTATTTTTCCAGATGGACCAAGTTGAATCAGAAATGAAATAAAGTAGAGGAAAATCTGCTCTTTCCCTCCAAATGAGGCCAAGTGTAAGAATCACGGGGCAGAAGTGCTTTCCCACAGGGGTTTCACCAAGTGTGCTCAGGGTAGACAGCAACCCTGGGCTCCAGCTACTTATATTAAGGAGAACAGAAGTGAATAGTTTCAGATATTTTATTGCATTTATTTTTTATTGTTCCACAGTTGGTAAGGTCTTTGTTTATGATAGCAAAGACTAGAAAGCAGTTCCTGCTTTGCACATTCTTCTTTCAAGTGCAAACGTTGGAAATGAGAGTATTTTGGAATTTCTCCACTCCCCCAATATTTAGGGATATGTTTTGTTCATAAAATGAGGTTTTATGGTTTTTTTGTTTTGTTTTGTTTTTGTTTTAAGAAGGTCTTACAGCCAATTCTGCTAGTAATATGTCCTCGAAACTGCCTTCCACACTTTTTAGAGTGCATGTGGGTTTGGAAGAGGAAGGGGAATTAATGGAAAAGGGAGAAATGGAAATGACAGAGAGGAGTGGACTCTCCAGCAGATACCCAAGGCCTGTCCTGTCAGCCTGCCCACTCTACGAGCAGCTACAGCTAAAGGAATCTTCTCCTGCATTTCCCTAGTCTTCATATTTTGTTTTGTCAAACTACTCAGCTTTCTACAAATGGACAGCTTTTACTGAATTTCACTAGCATCCTTGATTGAAAACAGAGATATTTCTCTAGAATTTACAAGGCTAAGGACCACTGTTCCCAAAGAAAGTGGGTTTTGTTTTTGAGTCATTATTTGACAATGACTTTGACAATCATATTTCATTTTGGATCCCAGGTGACTTTTCAGGGCAGAAAAGCCCCCAAATGTTACATAAAGATTGCTGGACTTGGTAGGATCAATCTACAGAAATGGTTTAAGTGGCCTCTAAATTTCCTTTATAATCTGGAGAGTTTAAAATTCCATGATGAGGGAGTCTATGATGATATCCTAAACTACAGGGTAAGTTTTTTTCTTTTCATTTTAAAAGCAGAATCTTTTATAAATAGATGAAAGAGGAACTGCTATGGTGGTGTGTTTGTGAGCTTTTTTTTTCTTTTTGGAGCACATCTGTCTCAAGGAGAAAGAAGGGGTGCTGGTATATCCTGGGCTCTGTAATGACTAGATTAGTATAAAATCCCTTTTGCAGACTTAAAGTAGCCCTTAGCCTACCCCAAATATCTTCTGCCAGTTTGCCAGATGGAAGTTGTGCCAGTAGAATATGGTGTGATAAGATAGGCCGCATGGTACAGGATGAAAAACAAACAAGACTACCCAAAGACACTGTGGTATGAGGTTATAATTTTCTGGTCAAGTTTCAGTTATTTTAAAAAGTCGACCTAAGTGTGTGCTTGATCGTTCGCTTGCTTTTGGTACTGGGGGTTAAGCCCAGGGCCTTTACACTGAGCTACATCCCTAGCCCTTCTTTATTTTGAGACAAAGTCTTGCGAAGTCTTTAAATCACTGAGGCTAAATTTGAACTTTCGATCCTTCTGCCTCATCCTCCCACCTAGTTTTAAGTGACATTCAGATATGACTTAAATCTCCTTTCCTTCCTCCTCTCCCCTCCCTTCTCCCTTCCAAATGGGCTAGACTTGTTTGAAGTAGAAAGGTACCTTTCTCTATGCCTCTCTTCAAAACTTAGCTCTTCCAAGTGTGTTGGGGAAAGCAATCAGGGAGTGGGACTAAGGCCAGGATGCCTCTATTTAACTGGCCACTGTCACAGTCCAGTGTCTGCGCTTCGAGTTGATCCCCCCAACAATCATCTAATCCCCTCCAATGGCCTTCTCAGAGGCAGGCACACAAATGCTGGTTCTCCCAAATTGCTTGTGTCAGTTTTGAGAGCTCCATTCTGTCTTAGAAGATACCAGCCTACATTCTTCTCTAATTTCTGCTCCCCAAAGAACTCTCCATATCTTTCTTGGATTCCTATCTCAGTGTACTCGACCCATGGAGACTCGTCACCTTGCTATGTCAAGTGGAAAAAAGCAGATAACAAACCCTTCTGACCAACCTTCCCCTCTAACCAGCCTCCCCCTCCCCAGCTTCCTCTAGCAGAACCACCCAGCTGCCAAAGCAGATGACTCACTGCAAACTGAATAATGGTCTGCTCTTCTTGTGGACCCTCTAGTCTCTGGCAGCTGCTGTCTTGGAGAATCCCTTGAAACGCTCCATTAGTTGGCCCTGGAATGAGGCAAGGATCTATATAGCTTCCTTGAAGATGCTCTCAACACTCTTCCTTCTTTTCCCGTTCTTGCTTATCTGGAGTGGAGCTGGCAGAGTCAGGGAGAATACCGAGCATGGTAGGGTCAGATGTGCTCTGAAAGAGTAGATAAAGTCTTTGGCCCCAATCCCTGCACATTGGCTTTAAAGGTAGTGTATTCAGATCCTGCTCTTGGTACCACTGGAACCTTAAAGCCAACAGTAGGAGTACAGGGGGGAAAAATCATTATACTAAACAGATAAAAGCAAAGGAAGAGTGTAAGAAGGATGAAGGCCACCAGACCCCAAGAGCAAAGGCAAAAATGAGGGACAGGAGTATGAAGAATACACTAAATTATATAGTTCATAGATACTCAATGCTCAGTCCAGAAGTGGGCACATAACACAGAATACTGAGTTTATTGCCTAGCTAAGGGATTGGTAACCAAGTTGCAGAAATGTCCTAAGAGACTTACAGGGTAAAAGGCAGAGGAAAAGAACATTTGTTATTGGGAGTAAGTCAGGCTATAGTTGAAAACTAAACGAATCCCCAAGCACTCCTAATATCTGCAGTCTTCATGCTAGGTTGGCAACCATGTACTCCACCTGCTCACTTGGGCTCCCAAAGATTTTGAATGTCCTCTTCCCAGAACGCCCATAAGCTCCAGCTCCCTTAGAGTCCCATGTTCTTTGCAGTAAAACACTGTGATTTCAAGTTACTTGAATTAATCAAAATCCATAAGAAAAAAAAAAAAAGGACCAACAACACAGAAAAGAGAATCAACCTAATGTGTTGTAATGTTCCAATGGAAAAACAGACCCAAAGGATCTGATCTCTGTCCTAATGTTCATTTCAGTAATGTTAAAATCCCAATACTTTGTGGCACCCACCTGTAATCCCAGCCCTTGGGAGGATGACGCAGGGAGGATCACCATGAGTTCGAGACCAATATGGGCTACACAGAGAGGCTTTGTCTCAAAAAACAAAGAAACAAACAAAACTTTCAAAAAATAAATAAAAAAACAGACAAAAAAACTTTCAATGCTTTCTCAGCATGTCAGTGTTGAGCCTATCCTGTCTATCACAGATGGGATAGAAGTCATCTGACCATGATTTGTAGATGTCTCTATTTTGTGCTAAAATAATCTGTTCACTTTTTCTAGGGGATAAAATTGTTTGTTTTAATTTTTAAGCTTAGTTTATATACACAGAGCTCTAATTTTTCTCTCCAACATCCACTTTATACTTAATCATCTCCAGGTCAGAAAAACTGTCAAAAGCCTGTAACACCAACACCCACAATATCTACTTCTAGTAGCCACCCAGGAAAAAGTCATACACATAAAAAAAGTATTACTGTACATTCTTATAATGATTAAAAACTGCTAACTGGGGGCTAGTGATTTAGCTCAGCGGCGTAAGCGCCTGCCTTGCAAGTAGGCAGTTGTGAGTTCGATCCCTTCCATACCGATAAAAAACTAAAAAGACAAAACAAACAAACAAACAAAAAACTGCTAATTGTAGCAAATGTTTCCTTAATTTACTTTGGTTTATTTAATTTCCTTTATTTGTTTACAGAATATATAGGATTTTTTTTTTTGCACTGACAATCAAACTCAGGACCTCAAGCTAGCCAGGCAGGTGCTGTGCCTCTGAGCTATACCCTGACCCCACTTATGAATATCTTAAGAGATACTATTTGATAACAATCTTAGGGTGACATTTTTAGGAAATATAAAAATTTTAATATTTTTCCCTCACTTTCTTTTCCTTTTAGATTTAAAAAACTTTTAGATTTAAAAACTTTTAGATTTAAAAAAAATTCAAAAAAATTAAACTAAAACTGTTAGTCCCTCCGCACCCCCAGCCAGCACACCCTCCATGAAAGGCAGGCTTTCTGAACTTCCTCCTGCCTGGGGAGTGGCAAAGTGCGCGGTGCTTTGAGCCTACAGCCCAACTTCTCAGGAATTTTAAATAAATTATTCAGAGCCTGTTCTCTCCAGGGACTGGCTAACAGGAGAGATAAAGGCTCTCCCAGGGAAGTGTGGGAAGGGGAGGGAGCAGAGGCAGGGACTGAAGGTCACAAGTTGCTGAAGACTGGATTTTCACAGGTTTAGGTGCTGGAGCTGGGGAAGTGAGGGTAGGCAGTGGTAACAGCCTTAGGTACAAGGGGAGGAAATGGATTAATAGATCATTAAACAGGGCCTGGCTACTCAGGTCTTCTAAAAGCAGTTTCCAGCAGCAGGCACATTCCCCAACCATCACCCCACACCACAGGGCATTTGCTACAGAGAGAGCTGACGACTAAGGTTAACAGTGATTTCACTTGCCTCTTGCCTTCCAACTGCAGGAAATAGTAAGTATACTGAGTTTCAAAGCTAGAATTATGAACACTCAGCATTGTGGAGCATGCCTGTAATCCCAGCACTCAGGAGGCTGAGACAAGAGGACTGGGGCAAGTTTGAGGCCAGACTGGACTGTAAAGTGAGTTTACGGACAGCCAGAGCTGTACAGTAAAATCCTGTCTCAAAAAGACAAATCAAAACAAAACAACCATGAATTACAGCTAGGCGTGGTGACTTATTCAATCTCAGCTATTAGGAAGCTACACCAGGACAATTCTGTGTTCAAGACCAGCCTGAACAACTTAGAGGGACCCTGTCCCAACATTTAAAAACAAAAAACAAAAAAACTAGAATTATGTATTTTTGGGAAAACATCTAAAGAACCAAACAGCCTAAGTCAAGGTCAATGGTATCTCATTTATTATGAAATCCATTGTTTCATTATTATTCATTAATTCATTATTTCACTATTATGTCCCACCCATTAAAAATAAAACAAAAAGCTGGAGGTGGAATATCATTTGAACGTCTTATGTGTAACACAAAGCAATTTTGTGTCTCAGTGCCCAACTGAGTTACAGCTTCGGCCTTAAAAACCTGCAGGGTAGAGGAAGTCCCTACTTGAAGGTTCCTGCCACGACTTGACTTAGGCCTGGCTCCTCTGGCAGGATTCCATAAGTCAATTGCCCTGAGTTGGAACTGTCACAAGAAAATAAAATGGGAGAAATTTATTATCATCTGTATCCACACACGCGCATACACACAAACTCAGAGGCGCTCTGTTAGCTAAGGCACAAGGCAAGATGTAGCAGCCTGGTTCAACAGACCCCTGGGAAATACCGTTTGGTGCAGGAGGTTGAAGTGAGGGTTTTTTTCTTCTTCTTCTTCTTTTTAACATTAGACAGGAAAACAACACATGCAGGAAACCATAAAACCCTTCAAGTTAACTGTAGCCAACGGTCAATCTCATTAGGATATAATGGGTAGACTGTGGCCTCTCCATAAAGACCCAGCGCACAAGCCTCCCAATAATTTCCAATTTTTACACTTGCTGGCAGCTCTGTCTTTTGGATAACAAAGCAGAAGCTGCACTCCCTACATGTAGACCATTTCTAATCCCCTCCGGGCCTTAATTGCGCCTAAATTCAGTGCCTGTGTTCATCTTGCAGCCACATTTGTTGAACTGAAATATGCATTTATATCTCCAACTAATTATTTAAACTCACACTTTTCCCTGGGAATGGCAGGAAGACATCTTTGGGAAGATGGGCAGGAAGTTGGGGAGTTGAGGGAAGGTGGGGCAGAGTCATCCTCATTAGGGACCCCAGATTTGCGCAAGTTTTATTTCTTACTCAAATGGAGAGATCTATGCTAAGAAATCCACTCAGGAAATAGGACTGATCTCATGGGTGCTGCCCTTGAACAAACCAGGTAAGATCTCTACCCCAGACTCACACCCCATCCCCTTTTTGAATCTTCTGAATCTGCAACCTTGGACCAACCATTCTCAATGCCAGTTCTCCATATAAGATAGCTAACAATCCCTTGCTTTGTATCTACTGAGAAAATATGTTAAAATACCACGAGTTAACTTTCAAACCTTATTGAGCCCTGGAAATACATGGGGAGCTTATTGGGTCCTTGTCCCGCTGCCTGCCTGCCTGCTGGAAATCTTAAAAATCCCAAGCAGGTCTGAGGCTGGAGATTCAGGTACCAGACTGCGAAACAGTTAGTAGCAGTGTTATTTTTTAATAACTTAGTTTCTTCCCCATGCTAGGCCCTTAGGGCATTACCTTTTAATAACAGCCCACAAGGCCAGGGACTAGTTGGTATTTGAGAAGCCCGGGCCAGGCAGCAGATACTGTGACCTGTGCAATTTCACTTGATTCTCACAACAGCCTGGGCCATCAGCTGATCATCCTTCTTCTTAATGTTTTACATCAACAAGATTTGAAGATTCTAAGAAATGTGACCAAGTTCCTCCAGCCAGTGGGTTTTGGAGCCAGCATTTTGCTCAGGTTTTCCCTAAGTCCAGAGCTCCCTACTTAAATCCATCAGCATAAAATGCAAATGAATTTTGGAAGCTCTTCAGGCCCCACAAAAACAATGCAAATGTTAAGTCGACAAATAAGAATTAAATACTTATTATGTACAGTGGACCAAGGAATGCAAATTTGGGTTTGCACGAAGTATTCAAGGCTTAGTTCCTGTCTTCCAAGAATTTCAGGCTACTGGGAATTTCTGGTTTGTTATACAGGGGTTTTAGAGACAAGATGGGTAAGGCTAACATCATTTTGTGCTGGGGACTTGACTGGCTATCTGTGAATTTTGCCCTTTTATTCTGGACGCACAGAATTGTGGTGGATAGTTAATTAGCAGTTTGAAACACCAAACCTCCCTGTCCACTGGAGCCTCCCAATGATACCAAAAGAAAATCCAGAAACATGTATGCAGGTACTTTTCCCAGATGAATTAACAGGGATTGGGTAAATATGAGCTAGAAAGGGCTGTCACAGGCCTCCTGGGGGTACCGAATGGGGGTGGGGGTGAGGTAAATAGCCATCAGCAAGAAAAACAAAGCATAGGAAACTTCCAAAATCCAAATAGGCAAGGTGGATTTCTATTTCCAGAATTCTTAGTTTTCCTGGATATGTGCATCTTTCCAAATACCTCCCTGGGATTCCCAGGTTGTTCAGAATGTCTGATTAAGCATTATAATCCACATCATTCACCAAAGGATGCTTCCTAATTTAGGTGAGCCCCCAGAACACTGGGAACACCTGGTAAAGATTGAGGTGTATACCCTAGGGTCAGGCTTTCTCCTTTTTCTGAGAATTCTTTAGGCTTCTTGGAACCTCCCCCAGCTTTGTCAGCAGAATCCAGTGGGCCCACCCCACTGGTTTGCAAGCTCTATTTTTTCTTGGCACCTTAAAGAGATTCAGCTAGGAACCAATACTTAAGTATCACCAATTCTCATTTCTGATGGAGCACAGGGACAAAGGCAGCGTGTTTTACGAAAAATTGCTTGATATTCTTAAAAGGATATCTGAAACTTAACTCCAGCCTATTGATTCAAATCATTTGAAAGGTAATGTCACACTCAACTGGTTTCTCATGTTTATTAGGCCTTTTAACCACCAAAGCATCATCGCTGAATGGAAATTACTCAAAATAAAAAACAAGTACAAAATGTGTCACATTTTCTCTACCACCTGCTAGGGAGGGCATAACATTGCTTTTAAAATGAAAGCTTAAAGGTGTATCAAAAAATGTTTTCTTTTGTGATGCTCAGTAATCAAATTTAGGGCCTCACACAAGCTAGGCAAGTGCTTCACCACTAGGCTGTACCTGCAACCCTAAAATTCTTAGAAAATACTGAAGCATCTTTTCTTACAATGAAGTTAAAAGTGAAAATACACATAGTTCTAGCAGAAGCCTAAAAATAAGAACAGATTTAAAAAGACATGCATCAATAAAAAAAAAAAAAAGACATGCATCATTTAAAAATGTCTCATAGAGGCTTTGCCTCATTCACACCAAAGTTGTATTTGATGTTCTGGATTTCAAAATAAAACTAAGGCATACCATCACCACTACAATGAACAAACATTAAGCACTTATTCCATAAGAGTCCCTCCTTCAGCAAAGACCTTTAAAGAAATACAAGATGCCACGTTGTTTTAAGATATTACAACCACTAAATATATGCAATTTAAAAATGTATTAGGTGCGCACAAGAAAAATTCAGAAACTAACAGCATTGAGAGGCAATTACACTGAAACACAATAGTTGGATTTTGGACAGAGGAAAGTTACTATTTTTGAGCAAAAATTGTTTCAGATTGGACTGCGAGTCTCCTCTCCTAGCTACACATTCCAGGATGCAGGACACAATTACCTACAAGGGATTCAGATTAGGGCACTAGTTCCAAACAGGAATGCACATTAACCCTTCCTCTCCAGGCTGCAAAACCAGAAGCCATGTGAAAACATTATTTATACTAGGCATTTAGAAGTTAAGGTAGCTTTTGTGAGTAGGAATGGTTAACCCTCAAAATAAACAGGAAGAAGAGCTGCTTCACAAGTCGCATATTCTGAAGCCACGCAGTCCTGGGCCTTAGGAAATTCAGGGTAATTTTTCTCTTTGCAGACAGGTCTCCATGGCCCATGCCTAATGCTTCTGTTCCTCACTAGCTGAAGGCAGTGCGATTCAAGGCTGAGAAACCTACTGTTGTACTTTTGTGACAGGAATGCTATGCTGGGCATGGCACTTGAGATGGAGATCTTAGCATCCTGTGAACCTGTTTTATGAAAACAAAAACAAAAAAACTACACCTTTTGGGATTCCTAACTGGGGAAGGCCTTTGGTTTTACATTCAGAATTTAACAGGCTTTTTGATCTTAGTGTGTAGGGAATAAATCCGAGCTACTACTACATGGTAAGAAGTATTGGCAAGTTAAGGAGAAAGCAGCTTTGGGAGCCTAAGATTTAAAAAAAAAAAAAAAAAACCAGGGTGAGCCAGCCAGTTGGATTTTGGAATTCTGTCTTCTATGCCCCTCCCCCCATAAAAACTGCAAGACAAAGGGAGCCTATTGAAATGCAGCAAGCTTAAAAAATTCCTCGAAAGCGCTTGTAGAGTTGACACATATTCAGCTGATGCCATCATTTTGGGGTGCGAGCTGCCAAATCTGGCCAAGAGGAACTCAGCATTTGTCAACGAGGTGAAGCTAGGCGGGGAGAGCTCCCTGTCCCAAAGCTAAGTCTCCAGAGGCTTCAGGGCCTTGCCAATCTCAAGCATTGGGCACAATGACGACAAAAGTCAAGATTTAGGGTTCAGTTCCAGCTGATTTTATTTCCTTCTCAAAAAAAGTTATTTACAGAAGGTATATATCAACAATCTGACAGGCAGTGAACTTGACATGATTAGCTGGCATGATTTTTTCTTTTTCTCTTTTCCCCCAAACATTGTTTGTGTGGCCTTGAATTTTAAGACAAATATTCTACACGGCATATTGCACAGGATGGATGGCAAAAAAAAAAAAAAAAAAGTTTAAAAACAAAAAACCCTTAACGGAACTGCCTTTAAAAAGGCAGACGTCTAGTGCCTGTCATGTTATATTAAACATACATACACACAATCTTTTTGCTTATTATAATACAGACTTAAATGTACAAAGATGTTTTCCACTTTTTTTCAATCTTTAAACACAACAGCTATAAACCTGAACACATAAGCTATCATCATGCCATAAGACTAAAACAATTATATTTAGCGACAAGTAGAAAGGATTAAATAGTCAAATACAAGAATGAAAAACGCAGTACATAGTGTCGCGAACTCAAATCGGCATTTAGATAGATCCAGTGGTTTAAACGGCACGTTTTTGCTTATAAAAAAAAGTGCAAAAAAGATGTGGTTTACAAGTTAAAGCTACAGGATCCCTTTTTCTGTTTTTGCTGTAAATGCACCAGGTTTAAAGCCTCTAGAACAAAACAGTATTTCTTTTAAAAATGTGTTTTTCTTGAAAACGTACAGTGCTTGGCTGAATCTCCTCCCCATCTTACCAGACTGGGGTTAAAGGTCGACACTGGTGGCAGGTGAAGGGATACTGTCACTTTAAGAAGCCTGCAGATTGAACTGTAAACATGGATAAATTAGGGGCTGATTTTTCCAACTGTGTGAGATATTAACCAGCCACCCTATTATAAAATCAGGAAATCCAAACAGCGATTTACACCGATTAACACCCCCTTTATATATTTTTTACAAAAATACACTGAGAAAATAATCAAACGTTTTCATCTCTCTTGTCTTTTTTTGTTTTTTTAAAAGTGTCAAAAGTCTACATTTAAATATAAAAAATTAAAAGTTAAAACTCTAGCCCTTCAGTGAAGGAGACGTAAAATGGCGTGGGTCAGAACAACTACCAAAAAAATAAAATAAAAATAAAGCAAAAGAAAACAAAAAGGAATAAAGGAAGTCAAAAGAAAGAAAAGAAAGCCAAGGAAAGAAAAGAAAAAAAAAAGGGACAACACAAGAAAACAAATGTTTGGCCAGTATAAATATGTCCACATATAAAATGGCATCTGATTACATTTACAAGAAAAAAAAAATATACGAGGATGAAACATCGGTGGAGGAAAAAAACACGTCTTCTCATTTACACCTAGAAGGAAGAAACACATACACACGGAGGAAAAATTTGGTCCTGAATTGTTTTTTAAAAGTCCAGCACAGATTTGAGTTGCGTTTGAATCCTTTTAAAGAGTTAAGAATGAAAAGAAGCTGGTGATAATTTTGTTGTAGGAATCAAACATAGCGCCATCTATCTGCTTTTTATATTATCCTACACTATTTTCAAAACTGCTCAACAGTCTTATACAGAAATCTTTAAAAGATAGACAGGATAACATGCTATATTAACCCCACCAGTGAAATAATCCAACACCATCACGATTCCAATTAAGAGAAGAAAAAACCTTTTTTCCCCCCCAAACCACTCGCCCTCCACGGCCCCTAGACCACATCAAAAGTCTCCTCTCCTCCGCGCCTCCGGGTCTGGGGAGTCTCACCTCGCTGATTTCACAGCCTGACGGCGGAGGCCAGCGAGCTTGCAAACCCTCTGCAGTTTGATCAGTGCGCCTTCCAGGCGCGCGTCCTCCTCCACCCCCGCCCCTCGCCCGGGCGCCGCGGCTTCCAACGAGGTCCTCAGGTCACTTCCTAGCGCCGGTCACTCTGGCTGGCCTCCTCCCCTCCACATCTCCTCCTATGACTGCAGGGGCAAGGAAACAAGGAGAAAAAGGGGAGGGAAGGGGAACAAAACCAAACCAAACCAAACCCAAAACTGGAATTCGCCAGCATGGAGTTTCTCAGTCCCAGCGCTCCCCCAAAACATCTGCCGTCGTCCACACTCAGCATCCGGAGCCTTGTGTCTTCAGTAGGCATGAGAGGGAGCGGTGCTGCTGGATCGCCCACCCCACAACCAAGAAGCAAAATAAACTAAAAAGCCCAGCAAGGTGGCAGCGCGCGAGGGCGGATTCCATCAGTCTCTGGCACAGACCTGGTTTCTAACTTGCTGGGGGGTGGGGGGGATCGGGGCGCACCCCAGTCCGGAAGCTCGTTGGGAAGGGAGGGGGGCCTCTTCAAGCAAAGGGGAGGAAACTCAAATAGCTTTTTTTGCCATCAACAACAACACCAATCACAACAATAAAAGGTCGCCCCTGTCTATCCTGCGCGTCCCCCGGGCTGGCCGGTGCATCCAGACGCCCCCGCGCTCCTCTGCAACCGGATGCGGCCCAAGCCAGCCCTGTTCACTTTTTTTTTCGAATTTTCTCTTTTTTTTTTTTTTCCCTTTTCTCTTCCAACTCTTCATGTGTTCTTGCTTTTTTTTTTTCTTTTTTCTTTCTTTTCTTTTCTCTTTCTCCGTCTTCTTCTCTTCTCGCCTCCCACGCCCCGCGCGCCCCTCAGTAGGTGAAGACTAAGTTGGAGATACTGGACTCTAGCCAGTCTCCCGAGATCATCTCGCTCACCTCGGGCGTGCAGTAGTCCGGGAACTCGAAGTGCGAGCCGGAACCAGGCTCGAAGTTAAAATCCAGGTCCCGGTCCAGCGCCGACGACGAGCTCAAGCTGCCCAGCGACATGCTCTCAAAGTTTGCGCTGGGGTGCAGGTCGAGCAGGTCGTCGTCGAATTCGTCGTCGGAGGACGCTGAGCCTGAGGACGAGGAGGCGGAGGAGCAGGCGGACGAGGAGTGCAGGGACGAGGCGGACGAGGGCGCGCAGGAGGGCGCGGGCGAGGCGGCGCGCAGGCCGGCGGGGGCGCGGGGGCCGGCGGGCGAGCGCGCGGGCGCTGGCGAGGACGCGGGGCTGCTGCGCGCGCTCAGGCTGGGCGCGGCGGGCGATCGGCCGGCGCCCGCATCCTCGTACAGCCCCAGGGGGTCGCTGGGGTCGGCGGGCGAGGCGGGCGCACCCAGGCCCCCGAACAGGTACACGCGCTTCGCCTTCTTCTCGGCCGGGTGCTTGGCCAGGGCGGCGGCGGCGGCGGGCGCGCCCGGAGTCCGCGCCTTGAACAGCGCGTGGGGGTCCGCGGCGGCGCCCAGAGGCAGCAGCGCGGCCGCTCCTGCCTGCTCGGCCGCGAAGGACGACGAGGCCGCCGCCGCCGCAGCCTTCCCGCCGCCCCCGGCCAGCACGAGCTTGGCGTGGGGCTTGGGGACCCCGGTGCCGCCTGCCACCTTGGAACCGCAGCTCTTCTTGGGCGCGGGCTTGGCGCTGCTGCCGCCGCCGCCCCCGGAGGTCGTACTCCCGCCGCCGCTTCCCCCGCTGCCGCCACCGACTTTGTCGCCCTTGTCCCCGGGCTTGGAGGCGGCGGCGGTGGCGGCAGCCGAGGAGCCCGAGCCGGCGTTGCCCGACTTCACCTTCTTCCTGGGCCGGTACTTGTAGTCGGGGTAGTCAGCCATGTGCTTGAGCCGCAGCCGCTCCGCCTCCCGAATGAAAGGGATCTTGTCGCTGTCCTTGAGCAGCTTCCAGCGTTTGCCCAGCCGCTTGGAGATCTCGGCGTTGTGCATGTCGGGCGACTGCTCCATGATCTTGCGCCGCTCGATCTGCGACCACACCATGAAGGCATTCATGGGCCGCTTGATGTGCCCGCTCGGCGTCTTGCACCAGCTCGGGTCGTCGGCCTTGCCGCCCGTGGACGCGGTGGAGCCGGGCGTAGGCGAGGAGGCGATGCCCAGCTCCAGGCCGGCGCCCGAGTCTGAGCTCTCGCCGGCCAGCAGCGCTTCCGTGTTCTCCGCGTTGTTGGTCTGCTGCACCATGGCCCCGGCACGGCGGGCGCCCACGCGCGCTCACCCCCTCGCTCGCGGCGGCCGCGGCGCGATCGCCGGGCCCTGCCGGCTCCTCGGGCCAAGCACACGCCGGGCGGGCCCCTCCACTGGCGGCCGGGTGGAGGAGGGCGCTGGGGGTGAGGTCCCCGGGAGACGCGGGCGAGGAGTTGTAGTTCCCAGGCTGGAGCGCCTGCCTGCCCCGCGCTCGGCCTCTCACCGCGCTGCAGCCTGCTCTGGCCGTCGGCAGAGTCCAGAGGGGACCGCGCTAAGTGAGGTGGAGAGGAGTTTCTTCAGTGCTGCTGCTGCTGCTGCTCGCCTGTCTTCCAGTGCAAGTTTCTCGCCGTCTCCTGGGCAAGTCTTTTTTGCTTTTTTTTCTTCCCCCCCACCCTGAAGCAGTTGGTTCCAGTTCACGAGCACTCTCCGTAGCTCAGGAAAGCGACATCGTCTCTATCACTTAGTCCCTTTCCTACCATGCAAAGCAAATGCGAGTCTGGCTCCAGGACTCTCTGTGGGCGGAATCGGCACTGAGGAGTTTGTGCAATTTGTTGCAAGGTAGGAAGCCAGAAAGCCTGCATGCAACAGACTGGCATGAATAAATGTATGTTTCTCCCTCCCCTCTGCAAGAAGGGAGCTGGTAATGGCAGAGTTCCTCTAGTGCAGACTCTTAAAGAGCGTGCAAGAACTAGAGACCTGGGAGTGAGATAGGCCTCTTTCCCGCACACACTGTTTCTCTTGCTGCAGCTTAGAGCAGACCCCAATTCCGCCTCGCGCCTCTTTATCCTTTGGCCGCAGCCAATCAGCCGCTGTAACTAACGCTTCCTCGTGCCAAGCCCCGCCCCCGCCCTTCCTATTGGCTTGGAACCCGATGCAATAATAATCTCCGCGTGCAATGAGAAGCTCCAAATCTGACCTCATTCCAATTTACAGAGCAAACTTTTTAAAAGGGCTAGAAGTACAGCTGAGATTTCTGCTGCTTCTTTTTTCCTTTTGCTCAGTGTGTGCGTGTGCGCGCGTGTGTGTATTTGTGTGAAGAGAATGTTAATGCCTGAAATTATGAAGGGGAGAGACGGAAATGTATTCTAACCATTATGTTAGATAACAAGGGGCTTGGAGGGGGAGTAAGGGTGAAACACTGTAAATGGAAGCTTTCTGCTTAAAAGCCAAGTGATTATTTTTATTAGTTCTTTTCAACATTGGAATAAAGAATCAGCCTCTAGTGCAAAATCTGTTCCTCGGCCCCTTCTTAAAGCCAGCGATGTAAAGGGGAGGTAAAGCCACAACAATAAATCAATGGATATTGAAAACCATTAAGAAAGTGGTACCTAGACACCTGTCATCACAATTATTTTAACAACTCTAGGTACAGCGCAGATGTTGGTGTATTGTGTAAATCCCTCAGAATAATTTCTGCGCTGTTTGTGGAAGGCAGAAAAAAGGACTTTTTGCAGTAATCGCTTACTCTCTTAACCAAACAAGTGTTAACTATGGTTATTTAATGATTGAAACTCCTTTATGAATCCGGAACAGCCTAAACAGAGCAGCTTTCCCTTGAAACACCTTAGGAAGCACTCCATAATTACTCAGGTAGGAAAATTCTCCCTAGAGTTTTGTACAGGATGAGGTGGTGGTCACAGGATGGAAACCAACTTTACTTTTTAAACATTTGTTTCCCACATTTTCCAAAGTCCGCCTCCCAAAGTCTTCCTCTTTGCCTTATATTCCTATGTGTGTGTTGCTTGGTTCAAGTGGGACTGAAAGACCAAGGCAAAAGGGAGGCGATTAACTGGGGACCGAAGAGAATGAAGTCTTTGAATTATCTTGAGACCAGCTGCTAGTTCTGCTTAGTGGTTTTGTAACTGTGGGGTGTGACTAAGTCTCCGCTGTCCTCATCTGGGATATGGGATCTCCTTTCCAGAGGATTGTTGTGAGAGTCCCAGGAGTCTGTGACAGACAAGCACTCCAGGAATGCCACTTCCCTTTCCTTGGTAACCCAAATGTCCATTCTAGTACAAGCAGGGGCTTCAAGAGGCTGCTGACACTGAGGATGGCCCATGGTGTGAAAAAGAAATTACAGGTCATAGATGCAACCCATCCAGGGACGCTAGTGGCAACTCTGCTATTCTAATGATTTTAAAAGAAGGAACTTCCTGAAGAATACTGTGAACAGTGTGGCAAAGAATTCAGAATATACGAATGTGGCCACACAGGTCACCTCTTTTTGAAAATTACTTTAGTAAAAGCTGTCCTTTTACACTGTAACAGGAAACTGGTTTTTTACAGGCCAGTGATAGGTAGATAGGACCAGTCCAGCATAAAATCAGCTTTCAGACTAGTACTATAAGTAGTATATTTCTTTTATTCTGTCGAACTGTTATAGTGTGTAGGTTGGAGACAGACCCAAGTTATGGGATGTAGAATTTCACTGCAAAGAACACCCTATGGAGACAGCTGATTGGATCATGCATAAGCCAGAATTTTTTCATAGGTGAAAGCATTTTTTTTACTATTAGCTACTCAAGTTATTTACTTCTTTTTTCCTAGAAGGTACAAACCTAAAGCAAAACCAGAAACCCTATAAAACAAAAACACAAACACATTTTTTTGTTATAATAATAAAGTTAGTGTAAAAAAATAGTCAGTGTGACATCATACATTTCATTTTTTCCAGTATGCATAGAAACTTGCCCTAAATGTAAATTTGTTTTCTTTTTTTTGGGGGGGGGGACTAAGAATTGAACTCAGGACCTTGTGCTTGCCACACAGGCATTGTGCCACTGAGGTATATCCCTGGCCCCACTTGCCCTAAATAGAAACAACCTGATGCAATTTTTTTCCAAGCAGTTATTTATGATATCAGTATTTTCTATAGGATAAAAGAAGAAATATATTCATTTTGGGATTTATACCAATGCTAGTGTCCGGAGGATACTTTGATAATACAAAGTGTGTATAAATATAATTGATTATATCAACATTTATGCTTCTACCACTGAGTATGATGGGGGAAAGTAGAAGTTAATTAAGGTAGTCATAGTAATTATGTTTATGCTTAAAGCATACATTTTTTTAAAAAAGTATACTAATGTGTAATCCCTATGTCCCTGTATTTCAAAAATTTCAACACTTTTTTTTTTTTTTTTTTTTTTTGAGATAGGCTTTCACTGAACTATGCAGTTCAGGCTGGCCTTGAACTCAGTTTGTAGCCCAGGCTGGTCTCGAACTCACAGCAATCCTCCTGCCTTAACCTCCCAAGGGCTGAGATTATAAGCATGCACCTCCACGCCAGGCTAATCCAACACATTTTAAGATACATCATTATATTACACATTGCTAGCTAAGAAAAATGCCAATTAAAAAACCCCTTTCCATCTTTCTTATTGTAAGATCCTTCCTTGTCTCAGAGATGTTGAAAGGAAAATGTTTGCATTAGAATTGATGAAATAAGGTATTAGTAACTTTCAATGACGGTAGTAGAAGATAATAATACATATAGGAGTGGTTTGTCTTCTGAAATAGGTCAGCTCTTAGGAGTTAGATCTTGTAGAAGGGAAGAAAATGTGACAAATGCCCATTTATTAAAGTCATCTTTCAAATGAGTAAACTGTGAGTAAGCATATTGGAACGTATTGTGCTTCAAAATCAAATAATGAGAAAATATTTTTATGTTTTGATTACCTAACTTCATATATTTTGTAATCAGTTCTCCATTACTAACATTTCCCCCAAATACAGCTCTGTGGTGGCCCCTAGTAAAGCAGTACTCAGTGATCCCTCTGCTGGCTCTACAGTACATGAAGTAATTCTTAATGCCACTCTTTTAGCTGTATTAGCAAAAAGCTAAGATAATTTTGCAACAACAACAAAAGAATCTTGTTTCAGAATAATAAATTAGCCTTACCAGCAATGACGTTAGGCATTCCAAATTTTGAATTAAGGTAAATATTTTATCTTACTTGATTTCATTAAATAATGGAAGCCATTTGCACTGCGAGTGTAATCTCTGCTCAGGGATTTCTCCTGCTTCTTACACACCTGCCCAACATAAAACCTCACATGCATGAAATGGTATGGGTAGAGGTGGACTGTAAGATTGCATTCCACTGCTTAATATGTCCTTAAAGCATAGAGGAGAGGAAAGCCTCAATGGAAATTAGTTTAACAAATCGCCTAAATTTGCACTGATTTGCAAGATTTTTGCCTTGCCTTGGTTGTGGAAACTGATTTGTAGGAGCTAGTCTGACCTTACTGGGGACTCAGTTCAAATAAAGACAAGGGGAAACCTTATTGTGGTTACTTTAGTTGACAGGCCCGAAGCCCCCGGGAAATACAGTGTCATTCCTTTATCAGCTGAAAGGCCTCGGGCTTTTGGTTCCACATTTCACGAATAAAGACCCTCTAGCTAAGACTGACAAACGCAGGCTGCTGAGGTATCAGAACTGGACCAGGGGAGGGGAAAAATATGTAATTGTTATCTGCAAAATAGCAAAACAGTCTTCTGGAATAAGTGAAATCTGTGATTCATTTTTACTCTTAGGATAATAAAAACCCTACCTGTCTGGTAATTTGTCCCACTTTTTCTTCCCTTGTTACCACTCACTAGCACATAGTAGGCTCAGGTAAGCTATTCAAACCAAAGGCAATCAATGCCAATTCAGCATTCCTTTCTGCTCGATTGGTTTTCCCGGGAGGACAAGCAAAAGGCCAGTATGTGCACGGGCCCCCTAAGATTGAATCCTAAGTATGGCTCCTGCTGTCTTTTTGCAGGCGGGGCAAGACACACCCACCCAGCGCCTGGATTTGCCCTGCGGCCGGCCCAATGTGGGAAGAAGTGGCCGCCAGGTGGCAGCGCTGAGCCTCCCTTCGCGGGCGAGGAGACGGGACAGCGTGGGGTTGGTCAAACTCCTTTCTCTCCCGCCTCCCTCTCCCGAGCCGCTCCCACCCTCCCCTTCACCTTCTATAGGTAGCGGCTTAAGGGCCGGCGGGTAATCGGCTGTAATTCTGATCGGTTTTTTTTTTTTTTTTTCATGACTAAGTGTAGGGTCACAACCCTCCACCTCCTGGTCTCTGGTCGGAAGCTCTCGGTGTCTGGGAAGCCAGCACTCACGCCCCTTCGCCGGAGGTGACCCATTCCCGTGCGAGTGTCATCCTGCGGAGGCGGGCGTGAGTTAGCATGCAGTTTCTCCACCAGCTTCTCCCGGCTTCCGAGAGCGGTGGCAGAGAAAAGACGCCCCTTACTAAGTTACTACCCAAGGCCGCCCTTATTCAAAATAATAAAAATAAAAACTAAACTCAAAGACAAGTTTTCCCGGACCTGAGCGCGCACCGAACCAAGCGCAGCGCCTCGGGCACTCCGCCTGCCCAGAGTCCAGGGTGCTCAGCCTCGCCTGTGCGTCGAGTTCCCGGGAGGAAATAAACTGCAATCGACTCAGGCTGTGCTATTGGAGGATCGTCTTTCCTGCTGTAAACATGTTTCAGGCGATCCTGTCAGCAGCATTTTAACACTCGTCTTCGGTGTAGGTTTTACGGCCAGGGAAGGAGTTGAGGCCGCGCGCGCACGCGCACGCGCCCATGCTGCCTCCGCCGGGTCCCCGACCGCTTTTGGAGTCGCCACCCTCCGCGGCCAGCCAGGGGTCGCTTCGCGAGCGATCGGCTCCTCCTTTCCCACCCCCATTCCGAGCCAACTCGGCCCTTGGCGCTGGTGCCCAGTTCCGCCACTGACCGGAACTGACGGCCACTTGGCCGCCGCCTCCGTGGTGCCCAGCACCCCTGGCCGCAGACACCCACGCGCCCTGTGTGCCGCACTGGGACCACTCGATGCTCGCCTTGCGTGCCGGGGGGCACGAGTCGGCCTGCACTTGACCTCCGTGCCTGGTCCGACGCCCCCCCCCCCGGCCTGCAGGCTGAGCCCCCCGTGGCACGCGGCTGTGGGGTCTCCATCAGGAGGCACCGCGGGGGGTGGGGTGTGCGCAGCGGGAGGAAAAAGGCTTAGAGCCGCGGGGAGGCTGACAGTTTGCACCCGAATTCTCAAGCGTCCCTTCCTCGGGCACCTGAGAGCCTGCCTAGGCGCCCGCTCTCATTCAGTGCTCGCTTGGGAAAGCTGCCCCCGCGGGCTGGGAGCCCTTGCCAAAGTCGCGCCCCCTTCCCGGGGCACCCGGCCCCTGCACCTGGAGGAGGCGGAGGCGGGTCTGGGCTAGCAAGCACGTGGCTTGGAGACCCTGAGCTCGGAGGCCAGGCCCCGCCGCAGGGCTCGCTTTGTCCCCCGGGACCCGCTGGGCCCGGTGCCTGTTAGCTCGCACAGCTCAATCCGCCGCCCCACGCACCGCGTGGGTGCGACACGTCTCTTGGGCGCCCCGCCCCCAGCCCGACAGCCAGAGAGAGGCAGTTATTGTGGCGGTCCGGCGAGAGCAGAGGCTGATGTCACTTAAGAGAAAACGCTGAAACGTGCGCGAGCCCAGCAGCGTTAGCAAAGCCAAGGCACGGCCCTGCCGTGGAGGTGGCGGGGAGGGGCGGTCCGGGAGGGAAACCTGCCGGGGGTGGGAGGGGGAGGCCGGGGGCACGGAGACGAGGGGCGCGGGATTGCGGAGACGGAGGCTCGCTCGGAGACGGCGCGGGCCGCCAGGGGACGCGGCCAGGGGGAGAAGGCGCGCGTGTGGCGGGCAGCTAGCTCCGCGGCGCCGGCGCGTTTCTCCCGCCCTTTCCTCCCCCGCTGCCGCCGCGGGCCAGCGTCACTCGGGGTGCAGGCCGTGCAGAGGGTGCTCTCGGGGCCGGGCGGGGCAGGAACCAAAGAACTCAGCGCCCCACACCGCGGAGGGCGCGCGGCGCACCTGGCGCCTGGACTCGCCATCTGCTGAGCTCCCGCCCAGGGGCCCTGGGCGTGGGCCTGGAGACAGATAAGAGCGCGGCGCGGGTGTGGACGACTCGCGTCAACTGCCACAGTGAACCCAGTCAAGCCGCGTTGATCGTGCTCCTGCTGTGTGCCCCTCCAGCTGCTGGGAGCAGGAACTGCACCATCTGTTCTGCTATCCCGCAAACTGGAAACGAATTCTGTGTATATTGTAAAATAAGTTGAAACCTCGAATTATAATGCATAAGCAAATTCACCATGCCAGCCAGAGTGACTGAGACAGTTGGGGCTTTGGAGTGTTGAGTCTGGCAGAGGAGCCGATGAAGGTTTTTGATTTATTATTTTTTTTACTGCTTCCTAAAGCACGAAACTCAATGTTTCCTGTTTCACACTCTTGACGAAACACAGCTCAAAACTTAAAGTAGGTTAAAAAGTAAGTTAGTGATACTTTATGTGGCTCTCAGGACAAATAACTTAAAGATCGTCCTCGTAACTCTCACAAACCTGAGACCCGAACTACTACTCTCTTACAACAGATATCATGATAAAAACTTTAATAAAATTCATGGGAGATACAACATGCACATAATAAAACAAGCGGTGCTTAAACTACAGTACAATGGAGACGTACACTCTACACAATCTGTAATGAAACTACACATTTCAAATGTGCATGGTAGGTGCATATTTCAGTAGAACACCCAAAACGTCTAAACATTCCAAGATTCTCCCCCAAGGAGTGCTACTGTCAAGGTGGGAGTTAAGCATTGTGGGTGCCAGGCAATGTATGTGATCCAGGTTACTCTGTTGTGTTACCATTACTCCATAGTAGCCCACAGTGCAGTTCTTTATAACCTTTCCAGTAGGTTCAAGAGTGCGTTGGTGTGAATGAGAGTCACACCAGGTCACACTGGTAAAGAGAGAAGCTCATTTTGACAAGGGGTCATGTAAGTATCGTGCTCTGAGCTGAAAGATACTATAAGACGGATGAGAAAAGGCAGAACCAAGGATTAAAATTTTCTGTCCTCTTTAAACATATAGCTTTCATTTCTTGAACCTGGAAAGTCCCTGATGTAAATATGCAAGATAGTATCATTAAAATTACTTAGGGTTTAAGGTATGTTATAGCTTAACTCAGAATAGATACAGCTTTCCTTTTCATGTATATGCCTCAAAGGGAAAAAGAGAAAAAAAGAAAAAAGGGGGAAAAAAGACTCTTTAGGAAACACCAAGCAAAGAGATTTAAAGTTATTTTTCACCAACTTTTCATAATTTTATGATGATGGCTATTGCTTGTTATATCTAGTAGTTCAAATAACAGTTTCTATATTAGTAGAATTTGGAGCTTTAAAAGTAAAAGATTAATTGGAGAAAACACAATGTCTCTGTGTTGGTTCAGGTCTTCTCCGTTATATGTGCCTGGATGGGATGGACTCTGGCCATGGCCTCAGAGCT
Source organism: Cavia porcellus (assembly GCF_034190915.1). NCBI lineage: Eukaryota > Metazoa > Chordata > Mammalia > Rodentia > Caviidae > Cavia > Cavia porcellus. The sequence goes on along the minus strand of NW_026947496.1, from coordinate 25,142,175 downwards.
CAGGGACTCAACATGTGTAAAGTATTTCTTTTTTTTTTTTTTTGGTCTTTTTCGGTACCAGGGATCGAACTCATGACTGCCTGCTTGCAAGGCAGACGCTTATGCCACTGAGCTAAATCCCCAGCCCCCGTGTAAAGTATTTCTTAATGACTGTCTTAGTCACTTTCCCCTCACTGGGACATAATACCCAGTTTAAAGGAAGGGAGATTTATTTTAGCTCACATTTTTAGTCCAGAATTGAGTGGTTTGGAAGGCATGGTGGGAGGGTCTGGCAAAGGAGCAGTGCTCACATCTCAGTAGCCTGGAAGCAGAAAGTCCAGGGGGGAGCCCAGAGGGAGATAAACCTTCCAGGTCACACCCACAGCGGCCTCTTTTGAACAGATCTTGCCTCTTAACAGCAAGTCAGCTGTAAACCCCCATAGTCAAGTCACCTTCCAAACTCCTGAGGCTTTGAGGGACTTTTTAGATTGAAAGCATCACACTGATGCCCTTGCAGGTCTTCAGATTGATCCCTTTCCCAGCAGTGGCTCCATAGTTAAGCATGTAACTTTCGTTGTCATGAAGAAGATGTAGAGAACTCTCATCCTGCCATTCTCTGGAGATAGAATCCCGGGACACACACACTAACCCACACCTCTATCTCCACTGTCACCCTTAAATGCCTCTTGTTGGTAGTAACATATTATTTATATTCATACCTGCTGGACATACAAGGGCTAATCAAAATATACAAAGAATGTTCAAAGACACATAGAGTAAAAGATAACTTACTATTAATCATCCTCAGAATAGTAAAAGATAACTGTTAATCATCCCTGTTGCTTTGAACATACCGACCCCATCGTGGTTGCCGCTTTCCAAAGCAGTTCTGGAAGCATCCTTTTGTGAGTGTCTTTCAAAAGAGTATAGTGAAGCATGGTGGAAATACACTGAATGCTGCTGCCAAGTGTCATCCAGCACAGAGTCAGGGTCATAAAAACATCACGGTGTGTCTTCATCCACCCTATCCCCTGAATCTGACACCGTGTGACACCTGGCTCTTCCCCAAAGTCAAAATGCCCATGAGAGGTAAATATTTTGAATTGATTCAGGACACTGAGGCAGCCATGGTAGCATATAGACAAGAGAGGACTTCCAGAACTGTTGAGCAAGTGACCAGAATGACAGACAAGTTTTCAAAGAGGGGAAATATTTCAAGGGGAATTAATGCACTGGGTCTTTTACTGTAAAATTTTTCTAAAAATTTAAATATTCATTTCAATCACACATCATAATAAGACTCATTGCCTACCCAAAGACTTTGAAATATGATTCACTTCTGTGTCCCAAGAAAGAGAGAAATGAGTATTGGTAAATACTAGAAATTCATTCCACATTACCTATGGAATAGATACATAAATAGTTTTGCTGAAATATAAGTGAATTTAAGTAAAGACTATTCTCTTCTTAGCTGTAATATAAAAGCCAAACTTTTGCTCTTCCAGGAAAATTCTTTTTATAGACTAATATCTTAGAATATTACTTATTTTAAAAACCACTACAGACACGAACACTGTCACTTTTTTTTCTTTTTTGGATAAGGTCTTGCTAGGTCGTTCCAGCCAGCCTTAAGTTCACTAGTACCTCAGGCTGGACTCAGTGAGGCTCTTGCCTCAGCCTCCTGGATGCTAGCACCCCCAGCATGTGCCACAATGCCAGGTTACTTCTTAGAATGCTGTGCTAGTAGCGGAAAATGATCACAGAAAAATCACAGATTAAAAAATCATTTCTAAAGATAGTAAAGATCTGTAGAAGCACATGAGACTAAAACAGCTTCTAGAGACAAAGATTTGCTACCTGAGTTGAGGCTGCTGGCCATTTTGTTTCCCATGCCCACTGGCTGATTCTGAGCACAAGTTTTTCATAGATTGAGCTGGCAACTAGAATAAAGGGGAAATACAGAATCTTTTAGGCAGTGTGGGCTGCTATGGACAAATGGTGATCTATAGCTTCATCAGATGATACTTACAAGAGGGCCAGGGATATAGCCCAGTGGCACAGCACCTGCTTGGCAAGTGTGAGGTCATGAGTTTGATCCCTGGTACCAAGAAAAAAAGTCCCTGCAGCGTATATGTTGAGTACTACTGCTGTGTAGCCCATTGCTTGTCACAGGACAGATAAACCAGATGCAGTAAACTTAACTCATTAACTTTAATTAATTAACTTTTGGTACTAGTAATCAAACTCAGGACCTCACGCTTGCCAGGCAGGTGCTGCACCACTGAGCTATATCCCTGGCCCAAATTTAATTAAAAAATAAAAGCCCCACAAAACTTCCCTAGCGACTTGGACAGCAAACCAAAGACAATTCACAGGTGCATGTGGAAAGATTGGAGAACTTGCAGAAAATATGACAGTTAAGAGGGAAGATGTGGTCACATGGCTTTGTTTTGTTTTTCTTAGCATTTATTGGTTTGGATAGATTTTGATTTTCTTTTTCTTTTTGGTACCGGGGATCACACTCATGACCTTGTGCTTATCTGGCAGGCGCTCATGCCACTGAGCTAAATCTCCAGCCCTGGATTTCGATTTTCTAATTCTCTGCCATCGTAATAAAAAAAAAAAAATGAAGAGAAGCTGGTTGTGATGGTTGAGGCAGGAGGGTCACAAATTTGAGGCCAGCCTGGTCGATTAAGTAAGAACATGTCTCAAAATGAAAACTAAGAAAGTCTCCAGTGTGGAGTGCTTTCTTAGCATATACACACCCCAGGGTTCAAACCCCAGGAGAAAAGGAGAAAAAGGCATTCCATAAATAGAACGGCATCTTAAACTCATTGAATGAGCTTTTCAAAAAAAAAAGAAAGAAAAAAAAAGAAAAACTAGAAAAAGGAAAAGACAAGTGAATCTAAAGATAGCAAATAGGAAATATCAAATTTAAGTGTAGGGGAGGAAATGGAAAGACTAAAGCAGAGCACAAGAGGCCTGTTCCATACAAACACATAGCTGACACCTGTGCCGCTGCCACATGGTACAGAGAGGAGAGAATGAATCGGAAGCAGAGTGTGGTGATGTGGCTGCTAATAACTTTATAAAACTAATCAAGAGTATTACTAAGTATAGTATAGGCTCAAGAGTCTTAATAAAATGGGATTAACTAACAATCAAAGAAAATTATTCCTTGGTACATTTCTGATATTCAATATGAGAGGGAAAATGTTGTAAACTGCCAACAGAGAGAAATACATAACTCCAGTTTAGTACGTTAAGTACAAGAAACTTAAAAAAAGAAGAAAATATGGGACGAGGGGGAAAGGAAGAAACAGAATAGAAAAAAAGAGAACAGAAAGGAAAAAATGGAAAGAAAGCTTTTGTAAATCAGGAGGGGAAGAGAGGTTGAAGGGAGGGGAAAGGAATGGGGCAAAGAGAAGAATCCAGATATATCATGTACAGGTACAAATTCCCTATGATGAGTGTGATCGTTATGTATTTCTAAAGTGTACCAATAAAAGTAATTAAAGTTGTTACCAAGTCATAGAAGAAAATGTTAGACTTCAGAGAACTTTTCAACAGAAACTATGGAAATCAAAAGGCAGATGGGAGATGATCAGGTCAGGCAGGCTCCACCCACAAGAATGGAATTACTGCCTGGGGAAGGGCTGGAGAGGGGCTGTTTGCCTGTCCTCCACCTTCTGTCTTGTCAGGACTCAGTAAGAAATGTGCCTTCAGGGGCTGGGGATTTAGCTCAGTGGCATAAGCGCCTGCCTTGCAAGTGGTGGTTATGAGTTCGATCCCCGGTACTGATAAAAAAGGAAAAAAAAAAAATGTGCCTTCAGCAGGTAAGGGGTCTGGTGACACCTTGATCTGGGACTTCCTAGTCCCCAGAACTGTAGAAAATAAATTTCTGTTTATAAATCATCTGGCTTAAGGTATTCTGTTATATCAGCCTAAACTAAGACAACTGTGCAGGCCCCAGGTTTAATCCCAGTACTGCAAAACAAACAAAACCAGAAACAAAACACCATGAAGGATACAAAAGATTTGAAAAATACTAATTTGGCCTAATGGACATGGATAAAATAATATTCCCAATATTGCAGCAACAAAGTTCTTAGCAGACTTTGTGTCTTAAATTGAATGTTAGTAAATTTTAAAAGACTAGTATTTCATAAAATATATTTCTAGTCATAATAGAATTAAATTAAAAATCAACAATTAAAAGATTATCAAAACATCCCATAACGTTTTAAAATGAAGCAACATACTTTAACATACACTTCAAAGGAGAACTCACATTAGAAATTATTTCAAACAATTTAAAACAAAATATGATATAGCAACATATATGTACCTAAACAGCTTTGCATGTATATGAGAAAAAATTCTTTTTAAATCTCAAGTTCTAACTGAAGAAACTAAAAAGAGCAAGTTAAACCCAATGAAAATGAAAAGAACAATTATAAAGAGGTAAGTGTAGAAATCAGTGAAAGAGCAGACGTAGTACAGAGAAAAGTACGTTGCTTCTTGAACGTGATTAATATCCTTAGCGAGACAAATTAAGAAAACACATATACACACAGCACAAAATTGCCAGTATCATGACTGGAAAGAGTGCTTCCAAATAGATTATATAGACATTAAAAAGATGACAAAATATGATAATTATCTATGTACCAAATCCCTAGAAAACTCAGTTTACAAAAAAGGGAGAAAATATAAATTACTCTGTATATTTTTTTTTTCTATTTAAAAATTTTTTTTTAAATTTTTATCGGTACCAGGGATCAAACTCACAACCACCTGCTTGCAAGGCAGGTGCTTATGCCGCTGAGCTAAATCCCCAGCCCCAGTTACTCTGTATTTATTTAGTTGGAATATATAACTTAAAATCTTTCCTAGACCTCATCTGACTTTCTTGGTTCATTATCCAAAAATTTAAGGGAGAAATAATTTCAGTTTTTACAAGAAACAATTTAAAGACTAGAGAAAAAGGAGATGCTTCAAAATTCATTTTTAGGCCACATAATTTCAAATCCAAATTGGTAAAAAATATTATGGAAAGAGAAAATTACTCGTGTACATTGATGCAAAACTTCAAACAAAACATTAATAAATGAAATCTAACAGTATGTGAAAGCATAATATATCATGATCAAGTAAAGTTCCCTCCAGGAATGCAAAACTGATTGAACACCAAAAAATAAATCAATATAATTCATCACATTAACAGAATAAGAGAGGAAAGCCATATGGCTATCTCAGTAGACTAATAAAAAGCATTTGATAAAAGACACATTCAATTAGAGTAAAAATTCTCAACAAATCTGACAACCTAGAATATTCCATCTAGTGGAAGTTGGATCATTTTTTGGTCCAAGTGGAGAATAATGCAAGGTTGTACACTCTTGCCACCTACATTCAGTTATTGAATTGAAGATCCTACTCTATATAAGAAGGCAAGAAGCAGTAATAAAATATAAGACTAGAAAGAATATAATTGCTTTTATTTATAGGTGATACGATTGTACACAAAGGAAAATCTAAAGAATCTACATGATAGCTTAGATTTGAAACGTCATTCACAGTTCCATGTGTTGAAGGGTTGGTCTCTAGGTTGGCACTATTGGTAGGTGGTAGGACATTATAGAGGTGGAGCATAGTGGGAGGTCTTTAGGTCATTGGGGGAAAGGCCCTCAGAGGGAATTGTGGGACACAAGATTCTTCTTCCTCTCTATATCCTGGCTATTAGATGAGCAGTATTCCTATCGTGATGTGATACCTCTCCACTGATCCACAGATTGTTCATTTGCATTGTTTTGTTGGAAATATTCAAGCTGATTATAAAATCAAATAAAAATCCAATGAACCTAAAATAGTAAAAATAATTCTGGAGAAGAAAAAAGGTGGAAAATTTTTTACATTACTGAATTCTAAGAGCTTATCTTAGTTTCTCGTTGCTGGGAACACAATCCCCAACAGCCACAACATAAAGGAGGAGAAGTTTATTTTGGCTCACATTTTAGAAGTTTCAGTCCATATTCAGCAGGCTCAAACATAGCAACCAAAAGGTGGAAGGGCCCGAGCAGAGGAAAACTCTTCATGTCATGACAGCAAGGAAAGGGAGATATACATTTCCTGGCCATGTCCCCAGCTAGTCACCTCTTCCCACCAGATGCCACCTCCTAAAAGCAATTCAGATATACTGAAGTGCTTCCAGGATCTGTCACCTTCCGGAAGGCTGCTTCTGAGCACAGGAGGATCTTGGGAAATATTTGGATATAAGACCTGGTGATGGAGGAGGGAGGAGTAAAAAAATAATAAAAAAAAAAAAAAAAAAAAAGACCTAACAGAGCTACAGTAACTAACATGGGGTGATATTGGTATAAGACTAATTTATAGATCAAGCAAATAGAAAGGGATGGTCAGAAATAGGCTTATAGGGCTGGGGATTTAGCTCAGCAGCATAAGCACCTGCCTTGCAAGCAGGCAGTCGTGAGTTCGATCCCTGGTACTGACAAAAACGAAAAATGACAAAAAAAAAAAAAAAAAAAAAAAAAAAAAGAAATAGGCTTATAGAGTTACTTCATTAGTAACAGAAACATGACTGCAATTTTGTGGGGGAAACTATAGAGCGTTTTTTTTTTTTTCTAATATATAATCCTGGAGCAACTGTATATTCACATTGAGAAAAAAATGAGCCTTAACCTCTACTTACGCCATATATGGAAAATAATTCACCATATATCACAGCCTTAAATGAGCTTGGAAAACATACTAGGTTATCTTTATGATCTTGGAGTTGCAAAGGTTTCTTACAGCACACAAAAACATTAAGCATCAAAGAAACCACCTACTATAAAACCTTCATAATACATACTTGTATCTGATGAAAGACATTTTTCCATTGGAAAAAATAGGCAAAAGTCTTAACAGGAACCTCAAAAGAAAAGCTATTCAAAAGCCCATTAGTCATACAAAAATATATGTACTGGGGAAACACAAAATGCACCAAAAGGATAGCTAAAATTAAAAGAGTAATAATATAAAATAAAACATTGGCACACATAGGGAGTGTCTGGAATTCTAAGCATGTGGTGGGCTTGTGCGTTGGTGGAGCACAGTGGCAGACTGTCATTACTTACTGAGCTAATATATCCAGCAACCTCACCCCTAAGTTGTGCTCCAAAGACATGAGTGTATATCTCCACCCAAAGGCACATGCAAGAATGTTCATGCCCCAACCTGGAGACGATCCAAATGTCCATTAAGAAGAGTAGATAAATAAATTGCAGCATTTTCCTATAGTGGAATGCTACACAGAAATTAAAGAACATAAAGTATATTCAGCAAAAGAAGCTAGCACAAAAGGAGTATGTGTTTTATGATTCTTTTCGTTTGAAACTCAAGAACAGGCAAATCTAATTGTTATGCTTGAAGTTACAATAGTAGTTATCTGTCCATGAGACGTTGGCTGGAGATAGGTATGAAAAAATCTTCTGAAACATTTAAAATATTCAGTAGAAATTTATCAAGCAGTACATTAAAGAGCAGTGCTGTTATGTCTTTAGTCTACAAAAAACAAAGCGTATCAGAGAAAGATGAGGATATTTTTAAAATTTTGTGTTAGTCCATTTTCTGCTGCTATAACAAGACATTTTGACTGAGTATTTTATAAATAAAGAGATCTACTTAGCTCATAGTTTTGGAGGCCAAAAGCCTAAGATTGCACCACCTCGTCTTTTGGCCTCTGGTGAGGGTCCCACAGGACATAACATCACAGTGGTGAGAGTGCCAGAGAGAGTAATTACATGGTGAGAGAGGAAGCCAGAGACACTCAGGGCCAGGCACACTTATTACCTAACAAGGTGCTGTTTTGGGAACTAACTGCAAGAGCTGCACAAAATCCCCTTTGAGGGAGGTACACCTTTGACCCAACCGCATCTTCTTAGGTCTACTGCTTAAAGCTTGCACCTTTGCTCAGCACCACCAATGTAGGGCCCAAGCTCTAGCTTAAGACCATTGGGGAACGCATTCAACCACATTCAAACCACAACAGAACCCCACTTTTCAATACTTCAAAGCAGGAATCAGCGGATATGTTCAGTGAAGGGTCCAGTAGTAAATCTTTTAGGCTTGCAAACTGTATTCTCTTTCACAACTCTTCAACTCTGGAAATAAAATGATTTCTTCTGTTAATTTGTGGTAATAGCTGTAAGGCATCTTCCAGTCCAGATACAGTGTGATTGTTTTTAACGTACTGAAGGTAGACTGTGAGTTTATTTTTGATAAAAACACAACAAGGTGCTAGTAACAAGATCAAAGTAATTAGGTGATACAACTTAATAAGGTGGGGTTAGTCGGGGAAGACTTGGAGACTGGGTCATTAAATGTGAGCCTGCAAGAACAAATAGAAGCTGACTAGTTGCAGACTGGCAGGGAGAGTGTGAGAGCCAGCACTCGTACCAAGCAGAGGGAAAAGCATGTGCCTGAAGGAGACAGGAAGGCTTGGCCCGTGAAACTAGTACCTGGAGTGTAATGAACAATGAAAATAAAAATAGCATAGTGTTATAGGCTCAGACCACACATGGGATGGGGTCTCATTAAGGAGGGTGGGCTTTTCTCTCCTAAAATGTAATGTGAAGCCATGGACTTATTTTAAAATAGGTGAATAGTATAACATGCTTAACTCCAGCCATTATGTGGAGAATCTGTGGCAGGAGCAGTGAGATGACAGCGAACATTCTTAGAAGACTATAAATGTTACCCAGTCTAATGGTGACAGTGGCTTGGGAGAGAAGACAAAGGTTAGGAGATAGATTTGGGGTAAAATTTATAGAACTAGTAATGAATTCTCTTTTAGGTTGGTGAGAGAAAGAGAGCGATTTGCGAACAGTGAGAATTACAAAATAATGATTGAGGAACGTGATTAACCAAGTTTACTAGAGACACACAATTCAGTTGCCCAGCAATGTCTGAGTTAGTGATGTTGAATTTTCAACAATAACCAATCAGCTCAGCTGCGTGTGTCCTCCAGCCCGAGCAGATGGCTGGGTTCACGGAGGGCTGGAGCTTGGTATGTTTGGCAGAGGAGACAGAAGCAAGGTAATTACTGTACTGTTCACACAGGAGTTACACTGAGGGACAGGATGTGCGTAAATAGGGATGGAAGGCAAACAGGGCCGATGGGCATGGGGCGGTGCCTTGGTAACCTTAACAGGATGGAAACGTGGTGGGCGAGTAGCGTGCTTGAGTCAGGTAACTTTGAAGACATCTGATTTTGTGATTTCCATAAATCACAGAATCAGAGGTGGAGAGTTCAATGCACTAACAGCTTTGTGTTTGCGATGGGTCATTCAAGATGTGTTAATGTTGCCCCAGAAGATGACAGGAGTTACGGTACACTGGAAGATTGCCAAACAGGTGCTGAAAACTCAGACAAATGAAGAGAGGTGACAGCTGATGACAGCCATAAGGAGGAGGAAGGTATGATTCAGCTGAACGGTATGAGTCTTCAGGGACAGGGAATATTTACAAGACGCAGATTACATGTCTGAAAGTGGGCGAACGGAGACCTGACTACCAAATCTGAGGTGAGTGATGGGTGTGATAAGTAGGTTGGGCTGAAGGTTGACAGGATAGGGGATTTCTGGGAGGACTGATGCCTGGCGGAGAGTTTACTCCCAACGGGCTTTAGGAAGCAGGTGAGTACTTGGCCTAACACTAAGTCTTAAAGTTTTGGGGTTTTTTTTGAACTATAACTACAGTAACTTTTGGAAACATTTTCCATTTGTAAACTTGTCTTTTCATCTTAAAATTGGTGATACTAGTACTGAACAAATGAATGAATACAAGGCTTCTGTTTGGGGCGATGAACGCTGCGGGACTGGACAGTGGTGATGACAGCCCAGAGTGGTGAATGCATTCAGTGGTGCTGGGTTACATGCTGAGAAGTGGTGAAGAGGCTCCCTTGGTCTGCTTTACCTGCTGTAGCGACATATATGGGCCCGGAGGTCTCTAAACGATAGGCATTCATTTCTCACCGTGCTGGAAGTCTGGAATTAAGGCACAGCAGCTTTGGGTCTGGTGAGAAACCATTTCCTGCTTTGTAGATGGCGCCTCTTGTTGCATCCTCACAGGAGGGAAGCGCTGAGGGAGCAGTCTGGGGTCTTCTTTACTTATTTAGTGCATATTATAATACAAAGTGAGGCGTTTCATTTTGCTGGTACACGCATATAACATATTTTATCTTCAGCCCCTAATACCTTGGCCCCATGCCTCCCCTCCCCCAGCCCCTTCCTTTCTGTAACACAGGGTCTCTTTTACAAGGCCCCTAATCCCTACATGAGGGCCTCCCTCCTTTATTTTTTTTGTTTGTTCGTTTTTGTTTTAAATCCGCAAGGGGAATGAAACTCAGATCGCGCATTTGCAAGGCAGGCGCTTATGCCGCTGAGCTAAATCCCCAGCCCTTGAGGGCCTCACTCTTATAACTTAATCACTTCCTAAAGTCCCCACCTCCTTGCCCTTCACATTGCTGATCAGCTTTCCACGTGTGAAGAGGGGGCAACATTTAGACCATAACAAATGGTAACTTTGGATTTACCACAATTCTTACAAAATATGGTGGTTGGGGCTGGGGATTTAGCTCAGCGGCATAAGCGCCTGCCTTGTAAGCAGGCAGTTGTGAGTTCGATCCCCGGTACCGATAAAAAGGAAAAAGACAAAAAAAAAAAAAAAAAGTGGTTAGCAAAGGCTGTAAGGCAGTAATTCATTGGCAGAATGCCTTCTCAGACATGTTTTGCCCTCAAACTGCTTTGGGCATCACTTTTTTTTTTTTTTTTTTAAAGAAAAAGGAAAAGATCCCTTGAAAAAACCTGGACAGGCCAGCTGCAATTCAACATACTGGGAAGCAGGAGGGGTAGGGTGGTTAAGCTTGAACCCAGCCAGGCAACTTAGCCAGATCCTGTCTCAAAATGAAAGGTTATAGCTCAGTGTGTAGGCCCTGGGTCCAATCCCTAGTACTGGGGGCGGAAAACGCTAAAACAAAAATCAACCCCAGACTGCCTAGTAACCTGGAGCCCACTTCTCTGCTTGGACTTGATCACCTGGAACTGGACAGCCACCTCTAGATAGAACAGGTGCCTCCTACCATTTCACTGTTTTTGCATGTCGTCCTGGTGCCTGCCCTGTTGCTTGATTTTTCAGAATTAGTCTATTGGTGAAATAATTGTGTAGCCAGGTCGTTACAAAGATCAGAAACAGACAAACTCAACAGGGGCTTCTGTTTCAAGAAAAGTGGGAGTAAACACATTCTCAGTAAACGTGAAGCTGTGTATTTACTGGGTGAATATAACACCCCATGAACACAGTCTGGCCCACTACGCCTTTTCATCACCTCCCCAGCTCTTGAGGGTTTTCATGACATATACAAACTGTGTGTGACTTTGAATTTTAAATAATTTGTGTAAACTTGAAACCTAACAAAAATTGAAGGCCACTGAAAATCTATCACTTTCATGAAGCCGAGAAGAATACCCTGACACTGAGTCTTTAGGGTAACAAAGTGAGGTAGTAAGTAATTGATTGATTAAAATATTATTCTTAATATTTGTTCATGTACCCAACAATGATACATTTTGTTTTCTCCATGTGTGAAAGGGGTCACGTAGCTGTGTCTTACTCATTGGCACTTAAATGTCCTGATTGTGCCAAGTCAATCAGTGGGGATGGGAACATTAAATCATGGTGTGTCAACACCACTGTGCGAAGGAGAAAGCCTCTGGTACACAGAATGGGCACGTTCTGTCACCAGAAAAGAGTGCTGACTTCCAGGATGAAAATAGAGTAAACACTGGCTATTCTGCCTCTCTGACTGATTCTCGTCTAAAAACTAAAGATTGTTCTTTTCCTATGGGCTGAGCTTGCCTTTGGCTACCTTCACTTAGTAATAAAAGTGTGTCGAATCACCATGTCACTGAATAGAGAGGATCACAAACAACACAAAGAATGAAAATGTCTAATTTCTAGTTAGAAATCACAGATTGTTCAGGATTTGTTGACCACAGGGGCCTGCTGGTGCCCCGTGATATTAAGAAAAATGCCCATGACCCAGATCCAATCATACATAAGCGTAGAGGCTACATCTGTTTTCTAGGCCCCTTTAAACAACAGAGATCTAGTCTTTTATAGTTCTGGACAATGGAACATCTGACATGTTTTTGTTTTGCTCTTTACTTATATTTTGGGTTTCTCATATAAGAGAGACCATGAGGAGAACCCACGCAATGTTTAATCTTGTGTGTCTAATTTATTTTACTTAACATTATGATCTCCAAGTGTATTTGTTTTCCCAAAAAATGACTGAAATTATATTTCCTTATGGCAGTATAGTACTCCATTCTGTGTAAATACCACCTTTTCTTTATCCATTCATCCACTGATGTACATACAGGCTGCTTCCAAGATTTAGCTATCCTAAACTGAGCTGCTATAAACATGGGTATGCACATATCACTGAGTGTAACATGATGTCTGTAATTCTTTTGGGAAGACACCTAGAAGAGGAAAAGCTGGGCTACATAGGATTTCTGATTTCAGGTTTTGTTGTTGTTCTGAGGAAGCTCCATGCTGATTTCCATGATGGCTTTACTGGTCTACACTCCTACCAACCTTATAGAAAGGTTCCTTTTTCCCTATAGCGTGGCCAGCATTTGTCATCCGATTTATTTTTATTAACACGTTTGTAGTATGTAATCTTTCCATTCCTTGTGGGGAGTTGGTACCTGCACAGAAAACATCTCAGTCCCTTTCCTTACCTCTTTCCCTCGCTTCCTCCATCTCTTGATGCTCTTCCCCTCTAACAAGGCTCTAGCTCCCTACTTCCTGTTACCAGAGAAGAAGTACAAATGGCCAATAAATACTACATGAAGATGCTCGGCATCTCTGATGATGAGACAAATGCATCTTATCCCGGAAAGCATGACCATAACCTAAAAATCAGATTGTAACAAATGCTGCTGAGGCTGACACTTGTCAGTAGACTATAAACTGCACATGGATAGGAGCAGTGTTACAGTGATTCTGCCTTTCCTTCCCTCCTCTCTCCTTCTTTTCCCTTCTTCTTTCCTCCTCTCCCCTCTTCTTCCTTCCCCTCCCTTCTTTTCCTTTCCTTTCTTTTTTTACTTTCCTATTGTTGTTAGACCCCTAGATTCTGACTTAATTTAGGGTACTAAGTAACAACTCAATAACCACTTGTTAAGCACATGATTATTTAATGAGTCATTCCTATTTTTTCTGTCTTGGCTTATGTCTGGAAGACTAGAATATCATTTTTAAAAAACATTTTAGAAAACATTCTGTGATAGCTGTAAGCACATTTTCAGTTTGAGCCGAGTTACTCATATTCTAATTTAAGGGTTATTTCTTAATAGAGTGTATTGGACAATGGAATAGCAGATATAGGAGTAATTTTCTTCAAACTTTAATAAGTGATCATTCCTGTTATTTGGCATTAAAAGGAGTATGCATAAGATTATACCCTCAAATCCTTTGGAATTAAGAACTTTCTTAAATCTTTATGTTTGTAAGTTGGCAAATAAAAATTATATATAGACCCATGGTATAAAATGTGATGTTTTGATATACGTACACTTTGTGAAATTATTGAATAAAACTAGTTCACAGATCTATCACACCATGTATTTATCATTCTTTGTTGGTAAGAACATTTAATCTACTCTCTTGGCAATTTTCAAAGATACACTGCATTATCTGTCTCCACATGCTGCTCAAAAGAGCTCCTAATGATGCCATCTAACTGAATTTTTTTTTTTTTTTTTGTGCTGGAGATCAAACTCACAACAACCTCATGCTTGCCAGGCAGGCACTTACACCACTGAGCTAAATCCCCAGCCCATCTAACTGAATTTTATATCCTTTGACAAACATATTTCCAGTCCCTATCTCTTCTGAGACCAATATCAAGAAACTTTTCTTCTGTTTTTTAATTTCAGAGATTAATGTTTACATCTTTAATTCACTTTGAGGTACGTTTTGTATATGGGGTGAGATAGGGACCCAATTTCATTCTCCTATATGTGGATATTCAGTGTCCTTACATCATTTTTGGAAGACTCTGCTCTTTCCTCATGTGTTCTTGGCAACTTTATAGACTATTGTTTGATCATAAATGTGTAGATTTACTTCTGGGCTCTGTATTCTGCTTTGTGGTTTGATATGTCTGATTCTAGGTCTGTGTCATGTTTTTTGGACTATTATAGCTTTGCAGTGTATTATGAGATTGGAAGGATGATATCTTCATCTTTGTTCTTTTTCCCCAAGATTGCTTTAGCTGTTTGGCATTTTTGTGGTTTTGGGTGAATTTTTAAATGTTTTTGTACTTGTGAAAAACAGACTATTGAAATTTTGATAGAGACTGCATTTAATCTATAGATAGCTTCACGTAGAACAAACATTTGAACAATAATTCTCCCAATGTATGCACAGAGGGTATATTTTCATTTCTCTGTATCTTCTTTATTTCATGAATGTTTTATAGTGCTGAATATACAAACCTTTCCTAAAGTCTTCTATTGTAGTTTTCAGAGTATAAATCTTGTAAATGTCCCATTTTATTTTACTTAATTTTATGTGCTTATAAATGGGGTTGTTTTCTTGATTTATCTTTTGGATAGTTCATTGTTAACTTATTTTTTTCATATCAGTTCATTAATGTCTATTATAATTTGTTAATTGAATTGCTGTTAAGGTAGCCATGTTTGTATTTTATTTTATTTTTTGGTACTGGAGATCAAACTTACAACCAAGCATATGCAAAGCAGGCGCTTAGGCCGCTGAGCTAAATCCCCAGCCCTATGTTTGTATTTTAAAACAAAAAGGCTACCATGATAATTTCCATCCAATTTTACAAAATTCCAACCTCTGTTTTAACCATGCTTCTAATTTAGAAACTTTCTTCTCATACTTAATATATTTCAATTTGTGTTTTGTTTGTTTGATCATTTGTTTCATGCCTAAATCTTGTAATCTGAATAACTACTTTTAAGATAACAGTATGCAATATATTAACTGGTGTTAATTTCCTGCTATTTTTTGAAATTCTGTATCATTTTTGTTCTTTTTGTTTTTAAAATTTAAAAAAATTGTGAAATTGTATTACTTGTTTAAGTATATTGAGGCAAATAGCCTGGACTCAAGTGTGCTTTATTTGTAACATATATAAATATGATTTTTTTAAACCTTAGGTTACAGTTTTGACAATCCATACAGCTCTGTGAGGGCACTCTTTGCATCATTTAATGACTGATGGCGTCACATAATGATAGTGGTGGAGTGAAACTGAATGCCAAAGACTGACTAGGTACAAACTAACCTGCTTTTTCATAACTACTCTCTTTTGAGAAGTAACTCAAGGGTCCCCTGAAGACGTAGTCCCTTCCAAAAACTTACTCCCCACCAGGTGCCATCATTTGAAGGTTCTGCTTCTTCTGTGCATAATCTCATTGAAGACCAAACTTCCAACACAGAAGCCATTGGGGAACACACTCAAACCACAAGCAAGTACTTTATTTTTTTATTATTCTTATTAGTGTGAGCTAGTTGTTAAAAGCACAAGTTTTGGAATGGACATACATGTCGGAGGCCTGATTTTACGGGTTATTAACTTGTGTGAGCCCAAGCTACTTTATTCCTTAATGTCTTAGTTTTATCCACTAAAAATCATGAAGTGACATCTCTCTCTTACACTTGCTAGAAAGATAGAAGAGAATATATATGAAGAGATCAGCACTCAATAAGCAATCAATAAATAATATTGCTGTTACATATTCCCTAGCTAGAAAATAAACCCTCTATTTTCTAACCTTCATAAGCGTATGATATTGCAGGCAATGGTATCATGTATATTTTACAAACAGAAACAGAGACCTAAAGAACTTAAAGAAATTTGCCAAATAATAACAATGGCAGCACAAAATAATTCTAAAGTGCAAAACACATGCCAGACATATCATATGATAATTCTATGGTACCTCTCCAGGGCCATGGTTTGATTTTAAAAAATTAAAATAATGATTAGGATAGGAAGTCTGAGAAAAAGAAGTACATTGGACTTTAAATTTAGGAGCATCTACTAGGGAAATTTTCATTTACTTTCTGACATTATCCAAGAAAAACAAAGCAAACTACTTCACTGACCGATCTTTTTCAGCTCTCTAATGGCATTAGAGGTTTTGTAACAGTAATGCCACAGCTAAAACAGTTATGATTTCAAATATGGATCTTGTGGGGTTTTGTTCCACTTGAACTGAGGCTCAGACACTTTGCTCCTTGGAAATATACTTGGAACTCTCCTGGGAAACGTTGCCTTCTCTTTTCTCTATATAATATTGATATACCTGTCACCTTCAACCAGGGCCTATAATTAATCTCAATGTGCAGGTGCTCCTAACTGAGACTGGAATTTGCTCCATTCCATGCAGTCTGTTTTAATTTTGATTAATTGCCATCAAGAGTAATAACTCCTCAGGGCAGGTCATTAGAAAGCTACGGAATCGATTACATTTAGCCTCAGAATATGTAAAACTGGTCACCACTACTGAAATGACATTCATGCCCTTTATGTTGTATGTATAAGGAAAACCCAAATTCATTCTAACCACATTTCTGGACAAATCACAGTAAAGATGGAAATGTTTTTTTTTTAAATAATGAAGTTAGCTTTCAAATATCTTTTCCCTTTCTCAATAGTTTTTCCAAATTCTGTCATGAGAATTAGTGCCATAGATGATATTTATAGACAGGGGAAATGATAGATTTTCTATATGTACTAGGGAATGCAAGGTGATAGAAAACTATGGTGAATGTTTAAATTTGAATAAAATTCTTTACACTAAAATACACATTACCAAGAGAGACGGGATAAATGTGTTTAAAACAGGGGGAAGACCTTCAGAGGGATTAGTGGGAACATCTCTTTTAGTATAATTATTTTCAAATTTAAACATTCATCATATTTTCCATTGATCAACCCTTTATGTCAAATAAAAACATTACTGTGTGTCCTTATTTGCCTTACTTGACACTATGTGACTTCTGGCTCATCCTCAAAGTCTAAATAACCATGAAAGTTAAACATTTTGAATCAATTAAGGACTTTAAGACAGCCATGACAGAAAAACTAATGACACACACCAAAGAGGACTTCCACAACTGTTCAGAAAGTGGCAAGATGATGGAGTAACTATTTAAAGTGAGGGGAGGTCTTATGAGTGGAATTAATACAACATGTAATTTGCTGTATTTTTTTAAAAAATTAAACATTCATTGGAATACTTGATCACACTTCATATCCCCTTGCATATCTGCAATAATGAACTGGCAGAGTCAGGAGCCCCTGATGCAGAAGACGGGACTCGAGCTCATCTGTTGTCCTTTCCAAACATGGAACAGCACTGCTTTGTTTCCCTTCAAGGCTAGTGTGGCAGCCTCGTGCCTTTAGCTTCCCCGTGGCTTGTGTTCACATTGCAACCCTGCTATCCTGGACACAAATATGATGTCACTCACAGTTCCAAATAAAGGCCTTCAGTAACCCCAGAGCACCTTCCACAGAAGATGTGAATGCTTATCTATTATATGCAGGCAAAGTATTTTTAATTCTCTTCCATGGTTATACGAGTTAAGTCAAGAGATGTTGAAGTAATAAACAACCTCCAGTTCTCAGTGGTCTGTGGCAATAATGTTTTTGACTCATCCAGTCTGCCATCTAAGGTGGAAAGCTCAGTCGTGGGCATTTGATTGCAAACTTGTTTGCTTTCCTAGCAGCTTTATTGAGATCTCTTTCACATACCACACAATTTACTCATTTAAAATATACAGTTCATTGGCTTTTAACATGGGGTTGTGCATTCATTACCACAATCTATTTTAGAACATTTTCATTGCCTCAAAAAGATACCCCACATTTCATGTTTTTCTAGCCTTGGGCAACCACTAAGCTCTGTTCTGTCTCCATAACTGTTGGTTATTGTTCTCATATACAAAAATGGTTTTTAAAGTTGCTGTCTTAATAGCAATGGACAAGGGCATGGAAAAGATTTGCCCCAGAAATGTCACACGTCTTCACGTCATAGCGCATTGGCTAGAATCTATCATATGACCATGCCCAGCTGCAGTGAGACAAGGAAATGTGGCTTCTGTCTGGGAGGGGGAGGAGAGATGGAGGTGCTAGTGAATACCCATAAAGTCTGCCACAATGTCCCATCTATACAAAATACAAACTCCTCCGCACATTTAATGGAGCTCCTTTGCAGCCAGTTTCCTGTTCTCCTTCTTGGTCCTTCCTCTTCCGGTTTCTTGTTCTGTCCATATTCATCATATTCACCAGGCCACGCCCTCTCATTCACCTGCATCCCACCCTCCCCGGGCCTGGAATGCTCCTAGACTCATCAAGGTATTGCATATTCTTACTCTAAGACTTATCTTAAAGCCCACTGCGCCCGGAAGAAGCTTGCTTCTGCAACTCTCTCATTTGGTGCCCCTTCTGTGTGTCCATTGCATCTGGGGCTCATTTTTATAAAACTGCTCTCATATTTTATGGCCATCAAAGGTCCATGTCCACTGTCAGACTTTGAGGTCAATGAGGAACTCTGAAGACAATGTTAAATTCTAGATAAATTACCTACATTTGGCAGATAATTGCAAAAATTCTAAATCTATCTGTGCACTCTAAGCCCCTTGCTTAAGAACTGTTTCCTGGGTACAACAAAATAGTTATCCCTTGACAAGTGGTTATGGTGTTATGCACATTTCACATCCCAACCCCCTTTGTTCCTTACAATCACTCTATGAAATAGACAACAGTGGTATATTCCAGGAATAATGAATGAGATTGATTAGAAAAAAATAAAGAGGCAGAGAAACTGAATGGTTTGTAAATGCTGTGGATTTTCTCTGGTAGCTTTAAGGGTCAGGGGTGAAAAAGAGAGAAACTTATACTGAATACAGATTTCACACCTGATGCCGAGTTCAATGCTTCTTAAACAGACCACAGCATACAGCAGAGCCATATAAGCCTTTGGTGATAAAAAAAAAATGCTTACAATTACAGTTCAGGGGGATTGGGACCTTCACTGGTGTGTGTACAAACAGATATTTTTGTCTTGGTTTCCAGAGACAGGAAGGGAGGGTAGGGGAGAGAGGAAGGGAGGGCATGTGTGATTATCAGGTGTCAGTAGTCACAGTAGCTGATTCCTGGCTCTCACAGGTTGTCTACGTCCAGCCTCCTACAATGATCAGTGTTCAGAGGTCACTTGTCAGGCACTTGTTTGGGGGTAGGGGACTGGCATAAAAATTATCCTGCCTTGAGAAACTAGGGATTTACTTGAAGAGACAAATCAGAAACTTATGAGATTCTACTTTAGCAAGTTTAATATTGTCTATACACAATTTTGCCCACACCAAGGAGGCTTAGATCTGAGAAAATACATGTGGCCTCATTTAACCTAAGGTTTCAAAGGCCCATCTGACTGTGTTCTGCAGATATGATTCAGGAGGTCCAACTTTAGGTGAACTTTTAACTGCTTTTACTCTGTGCACTGAGGTGCTTCAGGTCTTCTGAGCACCAATGTATATGCCTATGGCCTTGAGATTATGACTACAGGTCTGTGTGGTGGCAGGGACAGATTTGTAGACCAATCTTAGGGATGAAGGGTAAGTGACATTGGTCATCCAAGGATGTGTCCTGAATAGTCAAAGTACTTACAGCTCCATCTTTCAAATCACTAATGATACTTTTCCTGTTAGTTGTTTTTATTTTCTCTGTTTGTGGTACTTGACATTGAACTCAGGGCCTAACTTGTGCATTCTAAGCAAGCACTTCACTACTGGGTTACATCCTCAGCATTTCTTATTTTTACTTTGACACAAAGTCTCAAACTTGCGATCCTCTTGCCTCAGCCTCCTAAGTAGCTGGAATCACAGGTGTATGCTGCCACACCTGGTTTTCAGTTGTTTTTTTTTTATTGCCCTCACAGTTATGCAAATCATGTGCTCTATCTTGGTTTCTCAGTATTGATATATTTGGATTAAAGAGGATGATGGTAGTGTTTGGAATCCAAAATGTCCCCACTAGAAGGCTCATTGTATTCAAGTGTTGATTGCTGATGGGTTTTGCGAAATGACTGGCTCATGATGTTATCAGGTGGATAACACACTGATGAGATCATAATTTGATGGCTATATTAGTCAGCTTTTTTTTTTTTTTTTTTGTCTTTTTCCTTTTTATCGGTACCAGGGATCGAACTCATGACTGCCTGCTTGCAAGGCAGGTGCTTATGCCGCTGAGCTAAATCCCCAGCCCCCTATTAGTCAGCTTTTAACTGACACCTGATGCCCACAGTCTAAAGAAGAAGGGATTTTTTTTTGACTCCTGGTTTCAGGAGATGCAGTCCATGGTTGCCGGGCTCATGGCAGAGGGAAGAGGCAGAGCAAAGCTGCTAAGTTCATGGTGGCCAGGAAGCAGACAGGGAAACCGCGTCAGGGTGGAACGGCTCAGGAACCAGAGACAGTCCTTAGACCTTATCCCTGCAAGCGCTTCAGACATGGTTTACCTTTCCTCCTCTAGGTTGACTTTCTTTGGTATTTTGTCACAACAACACAAAGCTGACTAATATAGTGACACAAAGAACAAAGTAACATAAAACCTTTAAAGAAAGATATTGGAAAATAAAATTGGAAAAGTTTTGCTTACTTCATTTTTTTACAACCTAGAAGATATTGTCTTTTTTAAAATGAAAAA
The DNA here is from genome assembly GCF_034190915.1 of Cavia porcellus. Classification (NCBI taxonomy): domain Eukaryota; kingdom Metazoa; phylum Chordata; class Mammalia; order Rodentia; family Caviidae; genus Cavia; species Cavia porcellus. The sequence continues at coordinate 25,121,387 of NW_026947496.1, read as the reverse complement.
AAAAAATCACCTAAAATATTTTCTTGGAGGTTTTTTACACTCTTCCAACTTTAGCCTGAATATCTTTTTAATAAGCTCTATAGAGCTCTTATTTTGAAGTGCAGCTGTTTTGTCTCCCAGATCGTCTGAAAGGAACACAATCAAGCCAGTTTTCCACCCAGTTACAGTAATGGAGACTCTATTCAGACTGCATCTCAACTTGTATTGTAATCCATTAAAATTCTTTTTTAACTCCTTTTCTGTTGGATACATTTCAAAATTCCAGTTGGTTCCTATTTCAAAAAATGTAGACAGTTAATAGAGTACATTTGTATCTCATTTGTGTGTTAATTTGATTTTGTAATGATCTCTTTGTCCCTTCAGCTCTAACTCATGGCTGTGCCTATCTTACCAGACAAAATGCAAATTTTCCTAGAGACTGGTCTGTACAATGCTTTGGAAAGAAAAAAGAAAAAAGAAAAAAATTGATCTTGCAAAAATGATTTGCATGTGGATGAAGGATTCCCACCACTCTCTGGACTTGCACCTGGATGCAAATCCAAGAAGGATGGGCCCAGAGGTGTGCTCCAAGGACAGGGAGTTGGAGCCCTCGTGGTGAAGAAAGGAGGTACTATATTAAGTGATGAATGCAGCACCTGCAGCATCATGCTAAAACAGGATTAGAGAGTGCAGCCTTGATTTTCAGCCTTGTAGAAGATCTGCATATGTAGTTAGACTTCAGATGCTGGCAGGTCAGCTGCATATTGTCAGGGCAGTGGAATTCATGTCAGTAGTCTGGCCTTTGGCTTTCACAGATCTCTCTGGGCAGCCTGACAAGGAGAGGTTATCAGGTCCTCTGCCTGCATGGTGGGGTTACTATTTAACTTGAATAAACTCCGATGGAAATGTGTATCTTTCCTGCCCTGGCACCATATATTGTTACTGTTACTAGGCACCAGGGGACTTCTTGGAGTATTTGAGATGCATAGCCTTGGACTTGCCCACATGACGTTTATCTTTGATTGTTCGGGTGTTTATTATATGGATAAGGTTATCCAGGAGATAGTTTGGTTTAGGTGGGAGGCCGATCCTCTCATTTGTTTTCACCCTCGAAAAAAATCAAGTCTTTATATTGTAAACCGATATAATATCACTGGGAAAAACAGATTCCAAGAGGAAAATATAAACAGTTGAGAATTATTGGAAAATGACATAGGGTGCCCTTTCTCACAACTTTTTGGAGAGGAATAGAGTATAATTTCCTCTGGAATTCTGTTTTACATTTTAGGATGTGAATTGGAGAATCATCTAGGAACTATTGCTTGCCTAAATCAAAAGGGAAAGTGAAGCTAGAAACAACTTCTAATCCATATCCAATTACTTGAATATTATTTTACAGGCCTAAATAGAACCTGATTTTAAAATTAGAGATAATAGCTTAATATGTTAATCTTGCATAAAAATTAAATCAGATTGCTCATCATACACTGTATTTTTCTTAATGTAGTTTGTACTAAATAGGGATTTTAAAGAGTAGTTCGTTGTTGCTAATGCAGTGATTATACTGGCTCAGGGTTACACATTACAAGAAGATAAAAAATATCTGAGCTGATTAGGAATTTTATCCAATTACACTGGTTCTTTAAAAAATACATTAGCTATAGGTTGGCTAGATAGCAGAAGCATAACAGCTAAAAATGTTACTGGAAATTAAAAAAAAGTACTGTCTCTCTATTTCTCTTCTTTTGTTCTGTGGGACATGGTGTACCAAAGAATCTTATTCTGAAAATTTTTATAAAATGATTTTAATAACCCTTCCTTTAAGTCATTTCTACGAGTCATCGCCTCTTTCAAATATATAATGATATTTATAATTTGGGCTTTGAACTCCTGAAAACCTTTAGAGTTACACAAAGGAGGAATCTATATTAACATTAAGTATTATCAAGGACAAAATAAAATCTTAGATGTGTTACTATTTTTCATGTGCAGGTAGCTATCAAATGATTAATAAATAGAAAACACACTGCTTGTTGGTTGGTGTTCCAAACCAACAAAAACTGAAATAAAACTATTGTTATTGTATAAAAAACTAGGTCTTCATATTTGAGAATTTTGAAAGTGTCACTAATACAGTAAGTTTCTAAGTTTCCATTTCAACTAAAGTTCCTTGTGTGCCTTTGAATTCCACATGGCTTAAGAAATTACTCAATTCTTTTTTTTTATTTGTTTTTTTTTTTGAGACAGAGTTCACTATATGGTTCAGGCCGGCCTTGAACCCACTTTGTAGCCCAAGCTGGCCTTGAGCTAGCTACGATCCTCCTGCTTCAGCCTCCTGAGTGCTAGGATTATAGGCATGCACCTGGCTTGAAGTTACTCACTTCTAACAATCAATCAAGCTCATATAACTTACAGGTAACAAACCTGTGGAGCTCAGAAGTAGAGAGCTTGACTAGCGTGCATCAAGTCCTGTGTTCTGTCCTTAGTACCAGAAAAAAAAAATGGTAGAGCACTAGGGGCTTATGAGGGGAAGAACAAGAGTTCATTCACATGATCTGCTAAGATGGAGTCTGCATTTTTTTTTTCTCTTAGATTACCACCGGGTAGCTAAGCAGATGACAGCTGCTTGTAAATTTCTATAAACTCACTTTAATGGTGGTTTCAGCCAGCCACAATCCACTGAATCATGATTAAGGAGGACTCAATGAAATTTGCCAAATGCCGCCTCATTTCTCAAGCCGAGAGACACCTCTCCCACCTCAGGATTGCTGGAGGGCGGGGACAGAAGCATGGACAGAAGAGGCCAGCTAGAAGCAGATATCCTGGAAAGTACCAAGGCAAAGTCTCAAAGAGAGCGGGTCCTGGTTTGCAAAGGTTCAGGTGACTCAGAAGCAGGCCAACCCACACTCCAACCTGAGTGCCCCTCACTGTGGCAGAAGCAAAATTTACACCAACCTCGCAGATACGATGTCTCCTAATCACAACTCCAGAGTTGTCAACAACCAGGAAAACATCTACTTCCACTTTGAGTAGGCAAATAAATCCATTCACTTGATACACGCCACAGAAGCTTTTATTGTTTATAAATAATTACAGCTCTCTTTCATGTTTCAACATTCTGGGTCTAAGGAGAAAAGGGAATTGGGCCTGTTAACCTTTGCATGCTACCAAGGAGCAGTTTATGACTGGCCAGGTGCAAATGCCATATCTAATCTCTCCCTGTGTCTGTCCTGGACGGAGCAGCTGCAGCAGTTGGAGACAGTTTTTCAGTATCAAGGAAATGTTTATGCCAATATGTCCTACATCAGGGTGGTAAGAAACGTTTACAAATGTTTCTCACTTCCAAAGAGGACGGGGTCTTTCACACTGAGATTCATACCAAGAACGCCACAATGGGAGTCAGGGTAATTGACCCGTTTGGAGATTGGATCAAAGGGGGAATCTAGATCCTTTATCAGCCTGTTTCCTTTTTGGCACTGTGGCTACTACAGTTGCAAAAGCATGTTAGTGTTCTTTTGCTACTCCCTCTGTTTTTCTGGGACTCTGAGCAGGGTACTTATGTACTCAGAGCTAAAGTACCAGAGCAAAGTACAAGAGCAAAAAAATTTTCTTTAATCTTTCACGAATGCCCAAGGTTACTCAAAAGGTTAATGATACAATTTGGGATAAAGAAAATGAGATCTTGAAGAGAAAATGTAATACAAAAGGAAGGCTTGTCTGACTTATTCAGTGTGGGGCAGTAGAATACAATATAAGGATGACTCAGCTCTATAAATAGCTGCCTGAGATGCAATGAAGCACCCGAGCCCCAGTTTCCTTATCTGTAAAAGAGGATTTTTGCAAGAGTACTTTTAGTTTTACAAATTTATCTTGGAGGCATCCATCCAGAATAAGGGAAGGCTGTGTGTCAATCCATATGATCTAATGATCAAGGGAAGGCTGACACAGATTAAAACTGCCTTTTGACATGTCTATTTTTATAAAGTAAGATATTAATGCAAAAACAATTATCTGGAGAATGGTTATAATCACATACCAGGGTGTTTTATTGTTATCTTTGTTCTGTTTAAGTTTCTTTTTTCTGCCTCCAAATATTTTGAGGCTACTAAAGATGGTATCTAAAGCAAGTAGGGGGAATTGTACTGGGTGAAGGTACTAGAACTCTGGTGACAGAGCTGACATTAAACAATTGTTTTAAACTTTATGACAAGGATCGTAGAGGCACACAGAAAAGGGACTGCCACAGGCATTATGTATCATGCTACTTTCCCTTCTTCTCTAGCATCCTTAGAATCTGGTTTTCAATCTCACAGGTCTGGCCTCTTTAATAGACTTGCCTGCAAGCATAGCCAGCAACTTCTGCTTTTACTACATTGGCTAGAACTGTATCACGTGACTACTCCTAGCTGCAAGTGTTGCTGGGAGATAGAGCACTTTAGCTGAGTCTATTGTTATACTAGAACCAAAGTAAGGCTTTGTCATTAAGAAAGAAGGTAAAAATGGATGTCAGGAATGCAACTAGCTGGGGCTGTCTCAGGACTCTTGAGACTTGCAGGTAGTATATGTTGGAGTGGACAATAAATACATTGTATGATAAATTCAGAACTCACAAAGACCTCAGGAGAATAGAATAATAAATCTAAACAGTAGAACTCAAGGAAGTTAAATTACAGTCTTATCTCTCAGGATAAATCTATATTGTAGAATAAGGAAGATGTCTCTGAATAACACCCATGAGAACATTCATTAATCTTAATTTACAACAAGCCTAATATGAGCATTTGAAATGATACTTACATTTCCTTGAATATGTACCGTTAGCTATCTCATGTCATTCTCTGAGCAATCATCTGAGGTGAATGCATTATTATTATCCTCACTTTATTTCTGATCAAACTACATATTCTAAATAATTTGACCAAAGATCTACAGATAATAAGTGGGTAGGCTGAGGTCTGAACCTTATTCACCCCTGTGCTATAGTATTTCCCAAGGAAAAGTGATCTTTGACTAAAAAAGCTTATTAAATCTTGGACTACACAAAAGTATCAGAGTATCTATGCCTAGAAATATGGCAGTCTCTGCCTTTTCCATATGAATGTATGCTTGCAACATTGCAGACAGACAGGAGCTATGAGCACCCTCCTGCATCTGTACCACTGTTGCCTCTGTCTCAGAGGGCACAGGAGGCTCAAGGCCAACTTCTCACTTTGCTGTTGGCCTCTTTTCCTGTCTTGTCTGAGATTCCATCAGGTGGCCCTCCTATCTCCCACATCTCCAACTTCTAACTGAATTCTTTGGCCACTTAAAGTATTCAGAAAGTTTCCATCTTAAATAAATAACACCAGAAGGCCTCACTCATGGAAATGTGGGCTTTAAAAACCATTTCTAATGAGAACTTGTTAATCGCCCTTCTTAAAAGAATATTTAACATAAATTGCCTTCACCTTTTTACCTGCTATCCATACCCTACTTAATTAAAACTTAAGTTTTAAATGTATTTGTATTTACAAGTCCCTCTTCAGTAGCATCTATATTTACAAGTCAAAGAAGTTTACAAAACTGAATGCTTGTATCTTAAGGGCTGCTCATTTATCTGATGTGCATCTGGAAGGCATTCATAAATCTGTTAAGAAGTCTAGTCTTCACAAATGTGTTCTTCTACTAAATCGATATAACTTTTAATTTACTATCAGCCTGTGAACCCAAACTCTGCATGGTTTTATTGGCTCTCTCCTGGTTTTCTCATTATAGTATTCTTAACACAAGGAGGCTGACTACTTCTGCTGTTTTATAGTCAGGCAATCATTTTTGAGGTTGTAACAATACTTAACTTATCATGGAAACACTGGTGTGTTGAGTGATAAAGTGAATGAAAAGTGGCTGGTTCCATTTTGAATTATCAAAGGCATAAACTTCAGTGACAGGAAAGATCCAAGTGAAGGAAATGCAGTGTCAGCCTGTGTCTGCACTAGGACCGTCATTCTCCACGGTCACACCATGTCCTGGGTGACCAGGGTGACCACACTTGGAGTCACCCTGGCAAAACACTTTGGAAGCACAGTAGATAACTTCACAAACAGCTGGAAAACCTCGAGTATCACTTGCAGATATAATTATGCTTCGTATCGTCACCATCCAAGGTATAGCAAAAGCACAGGGGGTGTTGGAAAGGTCTAGTTCTTGCTGGTTTTAATCCTTAGGCCAATTCTGTATGCCGTGATTATGCTATATCCTTCAATGATAACCCTAAAGATGGAAGTGAAACAGAGATTAACTCAATATCTTGTTAAGAGGAAAATAACGATTTTTCTACCAGATACTTATCTTTTTGCAGTTTTTGGCACTTGACCGTTGGCTAAGCAGGATTAGAATAAGAAATTGTTGCAGAGAGGATGAAAGCAGAGAGAGGGAGGGTCCCGTGGTTGTGAGGATGGAAGGTGTGAGACAGTGGTACACGTAGATCACTTTAAAGGAATCCTTTCTTGAAATATTAAGGAGTAGCCACTATTATATTAGTGCTTGTATTTTAAAGTAGCACTTTGATACTTTTAAAAGTGCATTCACATGAATTATGCATTTGTGCGTTTTACTTGCAAAAGTCAGTCCTAGTTTGAAATTTATAAGCCTGCCATAGGGATGGGAAGTGATTTGTCCAATGTGTGCTGTTGCCTGGCTCAAGGGTCTCTCTCCAGCACTGCACACATACATACACTTACTTAGTTTTATCTCTGGCTCTCCATTAGTTTCTATTCTTGAAATGAAGTAAGCAGGAAAGAGAGAAAAAGGAGGGATAGGGAGAAGGAAAGAGAAAGAAAGGGAGGATGGGGGACTGTAAAAAGTGGGGGAAGGAAGGAGGTGAGAGAGACAGAGAGAGAGAGAGAGAGAGAGAGAACCAGGAGAACACAAGCAGATGTTACAAAGAGCCCTACATTAAACGAACAAAAAAATCCTACACTACTGTGTATTTTTCCAAAGACAATGCATGTAATGATCAACTTTTAAAAGTTAATCACATTTACAGAATGTAGAGAAAAACAAGCTGCTTGGCTAATTCTTTAACCTACACCACAGCCTACACTTTAGTATATTTTATCAAATCAGGTTTGACTTAGTGTTAAACAGATCTAAGGAAAAAGAATAGCTTGAACGTGTTCCATAGGTAAAAGAAATCATTTAGGGGACTAGTCTATTGAACACGTTTTCATGGATGGATCAAATAGCATGCAATTATTTTGCAATTACTTTTCAGCCCCCTTGCTGTGTAATTACTCATTTGGTTATATGTGCTTCACAAATTAGCACCTCCCAAATGTCTAAAAAAAAAATTACATAGAGGGCCGGGGATTTAGCTCAGTGGCACAAGTGCCTGGTGAATTTGAACCCAGGTACCAAAAATAAGTAAATAAATAAATAACATAGAACATGGTGATTGTCCTTAGAGTTACATAGTTTCTCAAAGAGTAATTGCCATTTAATTTGCTAAATTTGAATTTATATTGTGACCTCATGGTGACCATGTACTATAGGTTGCCTTTCATTACAGTTGGGGTCTCAAAATATTGTACATAGAGCTACAATACGGGAAAGTCCTTAGGACCAGGTACGTACCTCAGTGGATAAGCATCAGGTGTTTGTACATGCTTTTGGCTTATACAGGGTTTGCAACTGATAATGAGTGTGTATATGTGCGTGCATGTGCACATATAAACATGTAAGTTCCAGGCTGACGAAACCTCCTACTCAGTCAACCCAGGGCCATTTCACTTAAAAAGCAACCCATAATTGTTAGATTTCTTAGATGGTCAAGGGATATATAGATGTGTCAACTGTCTTCTAAAATCACAACAGCAAATGTAAAATCATTGTCACTACATACAAAAAGTAGAAGTATAAAGTTTGGGAGTCACTACAGAAAAAGATACAGGGACTACTGAAGGCCTTTAAACTTGGGAGGACCCTAATACAAAGCCTGCCTTGAATGTGTCATTGTTCCTTGGTATTCATAGGGGGCTGGATCCAGGAATCCTTACACGGGTCCAATTCTTTATATAAATGACATAATAAAATATTTGCATATAACCTGCAGTATCTCAGGCATGTCCAACCCGTGGCTTACAGGTTTTTTTGTACTATTTTTTTTTAACACTATAGTAAAAATTTTAAAAAGAAAGTTTTGCTACTTGTATATGTAATTATCTGTTTTATATGCAGCTCAAGACTATTTCTTTTTACTCAGGAAAAAATTACAAAAAAATGGTGGGCCACAGAATGGACACCCCTGTCACATCTAGATGAATATACTATTTAAGGAGTTGTTAGATTGCTTGCAATGAATTGTGGAAAAAAAGTCTGTACATGGTTAGTACAGATAACATTTTAAAAATATTTTTGATCTGCAGTTAATTGAATCTGTGGCTTTGAAACTCACATCTACTCACGAGGGCCAACTATCTATGTACATGATGTGATTGAAAAATATTGTATGTGTTTAAATAAAAACAATTATTACAGTAAAGGACCCATTGATATTCAGACCCCTCATAATGCTCTTTCCCTTTGAACACATTCATCCCATCATCAGAAGCAGTTCTGAAAGGCCTCTTCTGTGTCTTTAGTTGCACTGTTGTGGTTGCTTTGATGTCCTGAATCAATTTGCTTTTCATGGTCATTTTGAGTTTGAGGAAGAGCCAGAAGTCTCATGTTGCCAGAACTGGTGAAAAGGTAGATGAGAACACACCATGACAGTTTTACAAGCCTGTGTTTCCTTTGGATGGCACGCCACAGCAGGATTCATCGCATTTATCAGACCTCAGAAAGGCACTCATGAAATAGGGTCACCATATACAGTTCAGAAAACAGCAAGAAGGAGGGGTATGTGTATTTGAAGTAAAGGGAAGTATTTTGAGGGGGGCTAATGTCAATGTGTCTTTTACTGAACATGTAGTTATAATAAAATTTTAAATCTAACCATTTGCCATATTTCTGATCCCTCCTTTTGGTAGAAAACAATATGATTTCCAGAAAGTACAGAATTATCTGTTACTTTGGTCCAAACCATGGTTTGCTGAATCTAACTTTACAAGAGATAATTATTTCATGTGCAGCAATTTATCAGATGGTTGGAATCTTGAAATTTGCCATAGTAGAATATTTACACTACGGACATGGGCAAATGCTACAAGCCAGGCTCTGCCCCAGCCCAGATATCCACATTACTGGCACATCACTGAAGTCAAATATCATTACAGAAGCAAAATAATGAATGCACACACTTTCCCAATAACTATTTTTTTTTTTTTTTTGTACCGGGGATCGAACTCATGACTGCCTGCTTACAAGGCAGGCGCTTATGCCACTGAGCTAAACCTCCAGCCCCCTTCTCTAGGTTCTTCCAACCCATTTAGGGTGACCATATTTGAATATTAAAGGTGAAGGGAACAAGATCTGGATGTGAATCCAGAGAAGGCAAATCTGAGTTTGAATCTATTTACCTAAGTCACCAAATGTGTGATTTAGGAAATGTCCACTTCTTTACGTTTTTGTTCTTTTTGTGAAAGGGGTATAATAGTGCCTAACTAATGGAGTTCTTATGGGAATAATAAAAAAAACATGCCTTCCAAGTAGAATTACTGCAGGAATCAAATTAGTTGTTATATGCAAAGCACTTGGAATTCTGGTTACAGAAAACCCTATGAATGGTAGCAATAGGAGATGATGGTTGGCTATAATCATTGTTTCATAATGTATATCAAAGCATTCTGTACAACTCAAATGTACACACTTTTTATTTGTCAAACATACATCAATTATTTAAGACAAGAAAAAAAAGAAATTCCTGTATATGTATTTATAACGGTTGATACATGGTGTCAATTTGAGAAGTTTAGAAGTTTAAGAGACTCAGCAAGGATCCAGGGTCCTCACTTTGTAAACATCCTCAGCCTGTGAAGAGGACAGCATAGAGGTGGTCTAAGTGCTATACCTGCCTTGGGGTGGGGGATGGTAGCCTGCTTACAATATAAGGGAGGAGAAGAGGCTCGGGTTTTTTTTTCCCCCTTTTTTGTTTTTTGCCTCCTCAAAGTATTGTCCCTATGCCATGCCACCTGCCTTGGAACCAGCTTATTAGGGACTGAAATCCCCACAAACTGTGAGCTAAACAAACTTTTCCTTCCTTAATTTTGGGTGTTAGGTATTCTGTCTCAGCAATGAGAGAAAAGTAACCAAGACAGAATTTGGTACTAGTGGAGTGGGGCTGTTGCTATGACTGTACCAGACCATGTGGTATAAGAACCTTTGGGAATAGCTTGTGAGAAGAGTTTAGAAAGGTTCTGAAACGTTTCCTGAAAGAGTAGTGCTGGCAAGCCTTAGGCTGTTCTGTATAGGAGATTCTGGTCAGAGCTCAGAAGAACAGAAGGCTGATAGAAATCCTGCCAAGTAAAGACCAGGCTTGGGAGGTTTCTACTGGAAAGGACTGCATTGGGTGCTGGTCTCCAGATGATGTATGTTATGGTTGGCAGAAGGTTGTCTGCATTTTGCTCATGTTCAGAAACTTCTTGAGACTAAGATTAAGGGCAGTGGACTAATTAATCTGACAGGAGAAATTTCAAGGCAGTTGAATGTTGAGGTGGTGACCTGGCTACAGTTGGGGATTTTTGGCCAGATTTATGTTGAAAATCAAGAGCAGAGAGCCCAAAAAGATGATTTAAAAGATTGTGAGTTTGGCCAGAAAGGAAACTCCAGGAAAGCTGTGGATTACAAAGATAGAGCTGAGGAGATCCCAACTGCAGATGAGGATTAGAAGAATAAAAAAATGGCCTGAGAGCATCACAAGAAGCAGCAAGACTCCACCCGTTGCAGGCTCAAAACTGCAAAAGTGAAAGACTTTGCTTTAAAGAGAAAACCACAGAGCACCATGTTCCAGAATGGTGGCAGCACAGAGAATTTGTTACTCAGAATTAGATTCAGAGTGCCCAGCAATCCAGGCACTCAACCCCTAAAGCCAAGAGAGAAGGAAGCCTGGCTACTGCTCCAGCCAGTAGCAAATTATGACATCATCCACGTGGTGCTGGTTTTAGGTACATGTAGAATGCAAACGTTATGATGTTAAAAATGCTTCTACTCAATTTCAGAAGATCTGAGAGGCCAGGCAACGTGCCCCTGAGATGGCAGTGGGTAAAGCTGTGAGTGTGAAACTGAAGGTGCATTTAAGATTCCAGAAGTTTGGAAAAGCCAGGACTGTGGGTCATCTAAGAAAGCTGCAAGGAGGGAGCAAAGCTGGCCTAAGAGAGAAGCTGTGGGAGCTATAACCACCAGAAGTGCTATAGACAGGGAGCCATGCAAGTTCTTTGGAGCTCATAAATTGCTTTAGATGCTGCACATGGAACTATAGGACTTAACTTTTCCCTGCTGGATTTTGGATTTGTTTTGTTCCAAATCCTTTGAATTCCTGTGTTTGTAATGTTTGTAATGAAAATGTTTATCTTGTGCCATTGAATGCTGAAGTGTTTAACTTTTCATTTGTACAAGGGCTTGCAGCTAAGAGTTTGCCTTACAGCTCAGAGGAGACTTGGAACTTAGACCTTTTAGCAATGCTAAAACTATTAGGACTTTGACAACTCTTCCAGATGGACTAAGTGCCTTTTGCACGTAGAAGTCTTCCAGATGGACTAAGTGCATAAAGGGATGTGCATGAGTCTTTGGGAGGGGGGCCAGGAGTGAAATGTTATGGTTCTAATGTAATATAATGTTGATAGACTTAGCATTGGTTCTTAAGGATTGTTAAATATATGTTATAATGTTCAAGTTCTGAAATGTTAAGAATATGCATATCTTTGTATCTGGAAACTAGTTTAAAGAAATATGTCTGGTTGCCAAGTTGACAAGGGTAGGTTGTTATCAATGATACATTATGTCAACTTGAAAAGTTTAGACATTTAACTATGTGACTCAGGGAGCCAGGGTCATCACTTTGTAAACATCCTCAGCCTGTGCAAGAAGAGGGCACAGAAAGGATGTGAGTGCTATACCTGTCTTTGGGATGTGTTGTAGCCTGATTACAATATAAAAGAGGAGAAGAGGCTTGTTCTTCCCCCTTTTTGCTCTCGCTGCTTTTGTTATTTTCTGCCTCCTTGAAGTATTGTCCATGTGCCATGCTACCCTGTCATGGAGCCAGCTTATTATGGACTGAAACCTCCACAAACTGTGAGCTAAATGAACCTTTCCTTCCTTAATTTTGATTGTTGGGTATTTTGTCTCAGCAATGAGAGAAAAGTAATTAAGACAATATTATTCCATTTATGATTGGAGAAAATTTAGACTATATTGATATCACTTGGTAAATGGCCAATGTTTTTATTGTTTTTGAAGTTCTGTGATTACACAGAATTGGCATTTGATTTCAAACAATTATTTTCTGCAGGAGTTTGGAAGCTGATATCTCTTGGTCACAAAGAGCTTCTACTGTTACACTTGATGGCATTTTGGGGTATGGACAATGTGTTTGCATATAACTGAAGTATATACTCTCTAGCTTTTAAGTCATGCTTACAATACTTATAATGCCTAATAAAATGTAAATTCCATGTAAATAGTTGAAATATGTATTATTTATAGAGTAATGATGTGAAAAAAGTCTGTATGTGCTCAGTGTAGAAGTAATTTTGTCCCTAATATCTTTGGCCCAAAGTTGCCTGATTTGAAATGCAGAATGGAAATCTGACAATATATAGTTTTAATCTGGTTGGGGCTGGGGATTAAGGGGCTGGGGATTTAGCTCAGTGGTGTAAGCGTCTGCCTGGCCCAGAGTGAGGTCATGAGTTTGATCCCCAGTACCAAAAAAAAAAATCTGGTTTCTCTAAAATCATGCTGAAATTATATCCATCAAATAATTACCATCTTGAATTGTTGTTCTCTTATTTATACAAAAAATTTATACAGAATTTATACAAAAAATAACAACAACATATCAAATCTCTATAACACAGAAAAGTTAGGAACCACATTTTTATGATCTAGAATTCAAGTAGTTTGTATATGGTGTTTTATTTCCTTTTGTGTTGTTGTTGCTTATACTCTCCCAACAATGTTTTCCCTTAATGTCAGCACAAATAATGTCAATCTGCCCTTCTGAACAGATGAATAAGAAAAAGGAGGAGGATTAAGAAGAAGAGAAAGAGGAAAGTAATCATGCCTAACACAGCCAGTGGGATCTCATATTTGTGAGGATCCAAGCTAAGTAGTTTACATGCACCAATTCCTGTCACACGTGTAATAAACTAAATGGCACCAGTGTTTTAGTCCTGTCTGACATAGAGGAAGTTGAATACCAGAGAGGTAAATTACCTTGCCTCAAATCACACACATAATCAGTGGCATAGGCAGGAACCAAAAACAGGCCTTTTGACCTTAGAGCTTCACACTAACCCATTTCAGCATTTTGGATAATAGGATCCAAATAAAGGCGAATTAGTACACGAGGCAAATTGACATAATTAACTATATTACAACATGTAAAGCTGCTGTTTTGAGAAAAGCAACACCCCTGATTTACAGTTTGCCAATTTCTTTTTCTCTTTTTTTCTTTTCTTTTCTTTCTTTCTTTCTTTTTTTTTTTTTTTTTTTTTTTTGAGACAGGGCCTCACTGTGCAATTCAGGCTGGTCTTCAGTTCACTTTGTAGCCCAGGCTGGTCTCGAACTTCTAACAATCCTCCTGCCTCCGCCTCCCAAGTGCTAGGATTATAGCAGTGTGCCACTACACCTGGAAAGTTTGCCAGTGTCTGTGGTGTAAATTCTTCTGTATGGTTGACTTCAAGCTGCTAATGGTTTAGTACTGAGTAAAATTCCTGAATATTAGAGAATATTAATATCATCAGCTGGCTCCAGCACATCAGTGACTATAAATATGTACCTGATTGGGGTTTAGAAGACTTGGGTGCTAGACTTCCTGGCCACTTAGAAAATACTGCAACAAAATTCAAATTTGTTTGAGTTTCAATTCCTCCCAAACCTGTATAAGCTGAAAGATTCAATTCCCTTCATTTGCCTGCCTTCAAGGACCGTCAGAAGTATCTACACCACGTGAATTAATCAGTGTGGAAAATACAGTGTTTTTAAAAAACATGAATAGGGGAATCTGCTGGTCCCCACCAGGGCCACTTTAAGAAATCAGATTCAATAAATTTTTTCTGTTCCCCTCCCTACCCCCTTATCTTATCTAGCTTCTCCTTGAACTTGCTTCTTTACCAGGTAATCCTCGGCAGACACAACCAAACTCACTTTGCAATTTCATCTTGGAAGTATTTTTGCTTTTTCTAAGGTGAAGGTTCTTAAGTAAGACATTTAATATGATTAATTTCCCATTTTTTTCACCACATCTACATAGAAAAATATTCTTGAGAAGTGAGCTACAGATTATACAAGACTGCCACAGGGTATGCGGGCTTAAAAAAAAATCAGATTGCAGAGTTCAGAGGGCTGGGAAGAAAAAGTTTCCCCTGATCTGAACTAAACAGAGGTTTCTAGCACTGGCACTGTGTTGGTGTTCCATAGCTGTGACAAATACCCAAGATTAATAACCTGAAAGGAGGAAAGATTTATGTTGGCTTACGGTTTTAGAAGTATCAGTTCATGGTCACCTGCCTCTGTCACTTTGAGCCTATGCCCGGGCAGCACACATGGTAGAACAAGCTACTCCCATCATAGCAGCTAGGAAGCAAGGATGAGAGAAAGGGACCTAATTCCCAGTATTCCCTACAAGGACATGCCCCCAGTGATGTCACTCTCTGCTACTAGGGCCACTCCCTAAATGTTTCACCCTATCCCAATCCAATGGTGCCATCAGGGTGGGTGTGGACCTCCCCTGTAAACAAGAATTGGAAGACAAGGCCAGGGATATAGCTTAGTGGCATACGTGCCTCCCTGGTGGGCACGAGGTCCTGAGTTTGATTCCTAACACAGAAAAAAAAAAAAAAAACAAAACAAAAAAAACTGGGAGACATTTAAGATTCAAACAGGCATTAAAAGCCACATTATTACTGGATTCTCTTTCCAAAATGCAAAAGAAAAATAAAAGATGTACCTTAATCTTCTGAACAAATTAACTGAAATATATTAACCATATAGGATTTCGATTGACTTTCTTTGATCAAGAGTTTTGTCCATTTTCCCACCCCCCCTTTTTTTTTTTTGCTTATTCTTTGCTATATAGTCTGTTGATCAATATTTGCAGTTGAGAATTAGCATTCCTCAGTCCTTGGGAGCATGTGATTTCAGGACAACCTGCAATGAAAGAAAAGCTTCATGTTCTTATGTTGGAATCATGGAGGTCTCAGAGCTGTCTTTCATAAGAAAGAGGAGGAGCAATTAACAGTCCCTCATTCCTGTCATGAATTAGGAGGGGCTACTAGCAGAGTGAAGGATATGAAACATCAAGATGAATGTATTAGCCAAGTGTAGAGGTACGTGTGTATAATTCCATCACTCTAGGAGGCTGAGGCAGGAAGATTGCAACTTCTATCTCAGTCTGAGCACTTAGCAAGACCCTGCCTCAAAAAAACCCAGCAAAGGTCTTGGATTCAATCTCCAGTATATGGGGGGGGGGATCATGTCCCTGTGCATTTGCCCTCACAGAGGACATTAAGTGGTCATTCTTTGCTGTATGAGAGAAAGGTACAAGGAGCTGTGGAAAGGAATGGCACATGTGCCTTCATCGACAAGACTTGTGGGTATATTATAGCTATAGATTTTCTCCAAAAAATTATCCTTTTGATTGATTTGCACAGAATTTTAACAGTAAAGATAAAAGTAGGTAGGGCTGGGGATGTAGCTGAGTGGCACAGCACCTGCCTGCCTGCCAAGTGTGAGGTTGTGAGTTTGATTCCCGGTACCAAAAAAAAAAAAAAAAAAAAGATAGAAGTAGGTAAATTTAAGGCCACACTTTCATTTCTACATCCTTGTCTTCAACTATGACATATTTAGTGTGCTTGGATTTCCCAAAAATTCACATACGTAATCCGTAGTTCTCAATGCTGAGTAGGTGACAGAATTTATCATTTGAGAACTTTTTAAAAATAACAGTGCGTGGGCCATTTGTTGGTAAGCGAGGAGCTCCAAAAATCATAAAGCAAAGCTGGGATTCCCCCAAGGTGGGAGAGAGGTCAGGGTATCTGCCATCCCCCGGACCAACTGGCCACCAACATGCATGGTGCACATGGACACTAGACTTCTGGCCAGCACTGGGAGGCCGGCACCCAGGAATGGGAGCTGCATACGATGGAGCAGAAGCCCAGTGGAACTCCTCCACCTTCAGAAATGGTTTCCTACCTGGAGACTTGGTGCTTGAAATTCCAGTTAGATAGCTACACCTTTTCCCCGAAGCTTAATTTTCTTCCCCAATATAAATGTCCCCAAGGAGTTACACTAAAGCTTCCTGGATTATCAGCCAGGGCTCATTTCCTGCTAAGTTTTGAAAGGAGTCAGCAAGGCAGGTTCCTGAGCCTCCTAGAATCTATCAGTGAGAGCTGGGAAGGGCTCGGGAAGAGACGTCTACCTCCCACTCTCTCCAAGTACAGCTTCCCAGCACTCGTGCAGCTTGCCCTTGACGTGGCATCCATCCCTCACGTAAATGTCACTTAAACCCATCTGTAATTCTATGAATACATGCATAATGCTCCTTCATCTAGTTTTGACCTCTGTGTGCTACCTGGAAATTCTTCTTTCAAGTGAGATTTATGTCAAGAGGACCAAATGAAAAGCAAACAAAAATCAAATTTCTAAGAGACATGCAAAAATAAAATCACTACAAACCCCTTAAAAGGAGTGGTACACATATGATGTGATAATCTTCTGTGTACTCTTCATGCAGTACATATATGTCACACTGGTTCTAGACACTTAGAGAAGCCAGCCCTGGATCATTCCATAGAGTACTTAGCACATTCTGAGCACTCTGTGAATATCCAGACAAGGAGGCTATCTTTACAGGGTGTTCTTTAGAGAAAGGTGCTATGCAAATACTGGTATAGTTATTCTTTTAGCACAAATTTATAATCGACTTTCTGTTAAACATTGCAGCAAGTTAAATTAATTCAGTATGATTACAGTCATTAAACAAATGCTTGGTAATGACTGCTTTCTTATTTTAGCAATTCCTCAAACTACTGCAATAATACTATCCACGGCTTCTGCTCCATTGTCAGATTAATTGGGATGCACGGATCGCCTTCCACCGCAGCATGCACCCTGCATTCTGGCAACGGACCGTGATTTAAGGCCACTGCCAGACTAATTTACCTTCTAGCTTTTCCAATTGCTCTTACCATTTCGTTAGGTACAATTTACTAGATTATTACAACACACCAGTAGCTGAAGGCAATTTCAACATGCCTGTAGTTTTTTTTCAAGGTGTGCTTTTAAAAGCAAAACATGGGCAAGAATTATCCCTCAATTATTTTTGTGACTCTGAAACAAATCCAAACGATAGGGGCAGTGATGTTTTTAACCTGTTTCTGCACTGAAATGCTGGCCCCAAGAATGACCTGCCGGCTTAGCAAGCAGAACAGAAACAGTTAAGTTCTGAAGGCTGCAGGATCAATCTGCCTGAGAGGAAAACAGTGTCAAGAAGCTCCTGCCAGGTGCGCACCTAGCAAGGGTCCCCTCCTGCAGTCACCTTTCCAGTCAAGGTCGTTGCCTGATTGCCCCTTAGACGCTGGCTGTTTCTGCAGAGGACATTGAATGATAACACCCTGCGAGTCAGCTGACTGCCTTGTCATAGCTGCTGCTTTTCTGCAATGCTGCAAATGCCAGCCCCGGCTTCTGCCGCTTCCTAGTCGCAATGCAGCACAGCAGAGGCATACAAATAGGCACAAAGCAACAGAGTTCTAAAGTTTTCTTTTTCTGCTACTACTTAACATTTCTCAAGTGAGGAATATTTACCTTTATTTAGCCAGGAGCTGAGATGCAGTCTGGCTGTTTACGGTGGCTTCTAGCATGCATATTCAGCTGAGCAGGTACTGCTCCAAGCCTGGTCACCAAACTGCCTCTGATGGGGTACGGCTGGTCTCCCACCATGCGTGTGTGCAGTTTGGGGGCTTCGGACACCACGCTGCTCTACCTGCAGGAGTAAAGGCTAGGACAGAGGAGAGGATGCTTGCCATGGTTTGTCTGGCTGGGGCCTGGGCGACTTACCGCACTGACGCTGTGGGACTCTCCAGCTCCCACGTAAGGCTGGTCACGGGGGCTGGCGCAGATCCCCACTCCTCAGTTTAGAACACGGTTTAAAGGAGAAACCAGACTCACTGACCTAAATCAATCCCAGTCCTCTCTGGATGCGGGACAGCTGTCGACTAGCAGTGACACAACCAGCCATCGAGTGGAGAATCCTTGCGACTGCAGTCTGGGTGCAGGTGGAGCCTGGGAGAATGACAGTTTAATTTTGGTCATCTGATGGCTGCTTCTTATTTTCCTAAATAATCGTGCTCGCTAAGTACACAGTCTGGATTAGTCTTTCTTGCATGCAGTCCTCATCAACTCTGGCTGGAAATCAGGGTGCCAGGCAAGCCTGCATTAGCACTGGCTTCCTCCTGCGTGATGCTATGCAGCCAGGATGGGTCACCCTGACAACAAAGAAGGACGCAGAAAGCATCACTTTATCTTCTCTTGTGATGTTAGCGGAACATAACTCTTCGCAGTGATGCCCTCCTGTGTATGTGTGCATGTGTGTGCATGTGTATGTATGTGTGTCTTAATTCATCTAATCGAAGAACCTCACAGATATCATCATGGATGTGGTTTTTAATGATTTGGAAAGAAAGACAGCCTGTGGAGACAGAGATTTGAGACAGCACATTGAAGTTATTGCCAATTTGAAATACTCCATTTGCGAAGCCGAGCCCTAAGGGGCAAACTCGGTAACTGAGAAAGAGATCGTAGATAAAGAAATAAAAATGACAAGCGTAATGGAGGCTCTGTGAAGGGACTGTCAGAGCGTCAGTTCATGGATGGCAATTTCGCCAGGCTGAGACTGAATAATTCATAGATTGAAAGTACCCTGCTTTCACCTTTCCATTTAAACCGGCATGATCTGAATCTCTAATAAATTTTCAAGATAGAGTAAAATGCCAATTTGAATCTGAAGAGCTTTTCAAAGCAGATGCCGTATCCCTGAATCTTTCTATATCTTCCACAATTATCCTATGAGAGAGAATTGCACTTCATCACGAAGCACCATTACCAGGGAAAATTACTGTGATTACAATAGCAATAGGACAGCATCAGATGATCTCCAATTTACCTAATTTGCTAAGACTGACTGTGGTTTTAACACCCATTGTGTGTCACCCTGACCGGCATTCATGGATTTGTCTTAAGTGGGGGGGAAAAAGTGGGGTAGTATGCGCACCCCTTAGCTCCAAAAACCTAGCAAAGAACATCCTTTTAGGTCACAATGTCTTTCATTTGGTTTATGGTTTTTTTTTTTTGTTTGTTTGCTTTGTTTCTAATACCTCTATCCCAAATGCCTGCTTGGGAAAACGGCGAGCCTGTTATGCATCGTAAGTTTATTCTTTGCTACGGGAGGGGATTGACTCGTTAATTTGTACACACTCTTGGTTTTAATATATACAAGCATGTGTTTACCAGAAGGGAGAAAAGATTCCATCCCGGGAGGACAGCTTTCAAATGCAGACAAAATGAAGTATGCATGTTGGCTTCTACTTTGAAACTCCTGTGTGCTCACAGGTTAGAATCCTTTGGGGGGGGAGCTGTAATCCTGGGGTGGTATGTTAAAAACCTTTCCAGCTGAACAGCAGCTCAGGTGGTAGCGCCAGTAATAAGCCGGTACAGCACATCCTGAAAGCCAGTGTGTGAGAGTCAGTGATTAAATGAAGCTCTGGGGGACTTGGGTTGTTCACGCCTGCTCACTGTGGAGAAGTCTGTGCCGAAGAGAACTTTTTTCTGACAGGCTGTTCTGCTTATTTTGAGGTAACTGTGCCATCTTGAGAGGGTGGCATGGATCATAAATTCTCCCTGGAGACCAGGCTGTAACCATTTCAGAGGCGCAGTGACTTCTGGAACTTGCGTTTTCATTTCATGAAGACAGTGATGGGTGGCTTTGCCAGTTATTTCTTTTACGTTCGATTATTTCAGGTAGAGTTCAGAGGTGTGGCAACCATTTGGGAAGAAGGTGGCTTTGGAACATTTCTGCCTGATGTCTTGGGGTTTCTGCTTGAGAATTTTTAGCTCTGATATGTCCTTTAAGTTACTGTCACTGTACCCCTTCTTGCGTCCTGTTCCCATGAGTACGTTGTCACGAAGAGGTAAGTTAAGGTCCTGTTCATTTGTATAATTGAATATGTTCTTTATTGTCTGTTTTCTTTGGATACATGTTTGCATGTTACTCCTTTTTTTTTTTTTTTTTGCTTTTTATTGTTATCCTCACTACCCTGAGGATAACTCACAACTTTTTTATTTCTGTGTTTTTCTACATGCAAATGAAAATGTGGTATTTTACAGCGTGATTTAAATATAGCTTTTGTTTTCTTTATCTAATTGAGTACATTCAAGATTGTATGCTTTTCAGTGACAAAGAGAAACAGCTTTGCTTCATAAGTAATTTGTTTAAAAATCATAAGCAATTTACCAGATATCCATTATGTTACACACTGTTTCCTTTTGCTGGCTCACATTTCTAATATTGAACCCATTATTCTTGTCTTGTAAGAAAGAAGCTTGACTGTTAGTAACAAAGGATTTTTCAAAAGCCTATGCTACCTCAGTGCGAAAGTGTTGTTTCTCTTTCTATTAAAGCACAGTTCTAATATTCAGCAAAAGGTTTTAAAATTTGGTTGAGCAGATTGATTTATGTGTCTGATTCTTAAGAAATACAGGTATCCTAAAAACCATCTAACAATAATTGGACATCAGACATTTGTCATACTCAAATACTCATTAGAGGGATACTCATTAGAAACCGGTTTTTAATTTGATAAAAATAGCAAAGCCTTATATGATTCAAGTAGTTATATTTTTTTAGTCTTAGAAAATGAGTTTGTTTTGTTTTTTAGGATGCAAGAGGCAGAATATTAGTTTTTCCTTCAAAGTATGAATAAGAATGTACTATCGTGTGTTAGTGCCTAATGATATTGAATGTCACTTGCTTTGTCACAAAAAGATAAAATTTATCCCAGAGTTACTAACTTAAAGATCTTGAACCCTACCATTTCTTCGAAATCAAAGTTTCTTTTCAAACTTTAAGTGATTGAGTCCAAAATGATCACAGTATTTTAAAATTAGTTCATTAAACATTTCAAAATAAGTTTATTAGATAATATTTAATCCATTATTGACAAGTTTGCCACTATTCATGGGTACATGTTACTTACAGTGCATAGACAACTTGGAAGCAAAGAATCACAGTGAAGATACATTAGCAGTGGTTAACTTAGGTCAAATTTTAGAAAAATAACACTTAGCACTATATTTTAGGCTTTTTTGTGAGCATAAAAAGGTAAAATAATTATCCCCTCCCTCGTTAACTTCTAGTCACTCCAGAGCATCAGCTGCATTTACAAGGAGTGATTTAAAATCTAAATACCAACAAACATGCTTACAGAAGTCACCAAAATGATTTGTGCTTTAAGATAGAATGTGTCCAGTTTGTCACTTAATAGTCGAGGTAATTTCTGGACACTAATATATATTAGGTTTCACTTCATTACTAATGTCCATCTTGGAGCAAATAAATAAATAAATAATAAACCAAACTTAAATTTTTCATGGACAATATGTTAATTGCTACTGAACATTTACTAACTGGTTAACAAATCCTGTCATGTCACATAAAATCAAATAAGATGTTCATACTTGAGAATCATAATTGTAATTCTCTAGTTAATGTGTTTTACAAGAACAATAGCATACAATATATTGCCTCTTAAGATTCTGTTTGTTTGTTTTGTTTTTGAGACAGGGTCTCACTGTTAGTTCAAGGCTGGTCTTGAACTCACTATGTAGTCCAGGCTGGCTTTGAACTCACAGCAATCCTCCTGCCTCTGCCTCCTGAGGGCTAACTATAGGTGCATGCCACCACATCCAGCTTCTCCCTAAGTTTTAAATGAATAGTAATGAAATGTGCCTTTTACAAATACTAATATCTATGTTCTAGTATAGAAAAAAGAAAAAGACAAGCGAGACAAAAAGAGATCCAAGGAACCCTCATCCAGTGAGCCTCTCCCACCTCATAGCAGGTTCAAAAACGGTTGATAACCTGGTGTCTACACACTGTGCTTTGAAAGAACCTCTCTGTAGTATGAATTTTTCCAACATTTTACTGGGAAAAATTACAGGTATATGGAAAAGTCAAAGCAATTGTGAACAACCATATTCCAACCATCCAGACTGAATACCTCTTTTCTTGCTGTACCCTGTATCTATGCATTTGCCATTCTTTTGTTCCCCCATCAATCTATTTTTTTGGATGCCTTTCCAAATTAAGTCACAGACATCAATTCACTTCGCCCCTAACGATACCCATGCTGAAGTGTTTGACCAGAGCTCACCGTTTGTTTATAGTGCTTTCCTTTAAGTTTAACTTGTACATGATGAAGATAGAATTTCAAAAAAAAATGCACTGTGGTTTTTTATGTGCACCAACTATCTCTTTAACACAATGAGTGGCTGGATGCAAACTCTCAGAATCCTCTATTTTAATTTGGAAGGTAAATGGGAACCCTTTCTAGTGGAAGTAAAGGGGCCTTCCCCAGCCTCAGTCCCCTCCTCCAGGCCAGCCTTCACCCATCAAGCCCAGCAACAACTGGTAACTCACCACCATCAGTTCAGGGAGAGGAGGATCAGGATATGCAAGTGATTCTCAAGATCTATGCTGAGTCCAGGCTCAGTTTCCCTTTGTTTCTTTTGCAGGTACACAAGAAGTAACCCAGCGGGTCATATGAATAATCCTTAGCCTTCTTTCTTTCCCCTCCTACTTCCTCCTCTTGTTTTTCTCTTTTCCATTTGCTCTCCACTCCATTTTGCCCCTCAGAAACAAGGGGGGAAAAATCACATCATTTTTCAAGTCCTTCCACTGTATATAATTTCATGGACATAGTTATAGGAAACAAAGGTGAGGGATTAAAGAATCACAAGAAATATTGTAGGGATTAGTTTCTCCTGGTCTTAATTAAAACATAAATGAGTTGAAGATTGGCCTCTCAAGACCCCTTCACTAATCCATCTCTTGGATCCAGTGTTATGCATGAGATTTATCATTTCTCTCTTAATTGAATCCTACACCAAACCTTACAAATCTCTTTAGACTTGTGTCAGTGTTGCTTCTGAGAGTGAGGCCATTTTTTATGCTTCTCGAATCTGCTGAGTTTCACAGACTGCACTTTCTGGCCCCTGGTTTGGTCTAAGCTGTTCCATCCCAGGGTAGCACCAAGGACCATGCTCCGTCCCTGGGCTCCCCTGGGCCACAGAAGTTCCCATAGCTCTGTTTCCCAGGCTCTGGTACACCCACACTAGGCAGTGGCTTTCTAGGCAGTGGTCCCCTCAGGCCATTTTTCTTTATTTGGTTCATGTGCTTCAAGGTTTCACTTCTAATTCCCATGAAGGTCTTATCTGAAAAGCTTCCAGTTTGCCTATTTTTATGAAGCTGTACTTAGATACAACAGACTGGTTAAGAGTTTAGACTCTGTGGCAAAATGAACCTGAACTGCAGTTTCAGGGTTTTTTTTTTTTTTTTTTTTTGTCTTTTTTGAGATGGGGTCTCGCTATGCAGTTCAGCCTGGCCTTGAGCTCACTTTGTAGCCCAGGCTGGTCTCGAACTCCCAACGATCCTCCTGCCTCAGCCTCCTGAGTGCTGGGATTACAGGCATGAGCCACCACGCCCAGCTACAGTTTCAGTTTTGCAACCTCCAGCATTGCTCCATGCATATTACTAAATTTTTTTAAGCTTCTCTTCTTCAAAGTGGTGCTGTATTAGGTGATCCTTATGTACTATTATTTTATATATACACATATATATATGTTATACATACTCCATATGTATATGTATGTACTTAGCATAGTACCTCACATCTGTTAATCACTATGTACTAGTGTCATCATTATCAGATCAATAGGTGTCATCATCCTAGACCTCAAATGGCTCTCCATCAATCAAGGTCACATAATAGGTCCTCAAAGACTGCCCTCTCTTCCTTTGTCCATATTTAACTCATCCTTAATGAACCTCTCATTGGAGTTCTTTCTTTTTCTCAAGATCTAAAAATATCCCTGGCTTCCCACTCAGGGTGGAGTCCAATGAACCATTAAGCTCTTCCAGGTAAGTGTTCCAGATTTCCCTTAAGTGTCTGTTCCCCAGGAGAAGGGTCTTTCAGAATCAAATTATGGAATAGATGCAAGCATAACTAAAATTATAATTTTAATAAAGGAGGAGGCAAAGAGACTTTTTTTGAAGAACCAAAGAGTAGTATCATGGAAGATTAATTTTCTTCAGCATCATCTCCTAACTGTTTCTTCCCTGAAATATAGCAGATGACTGGGGTTAGACTAAGGGGAATATGGCCCTGAGACCATGTAGAGGGGTCCCCACCCTGGCCCTGTACTTCATAGCCCATACCCATATACTTCATGGTCCTACTGTTGACCATGTCACGACTTTCTCCACAGGCAAAGCATGACTAGGTCAAAGGGACATGTCCACCACGGCCTGTGATATTCTGGCTACCCAGGCCCTGGAGTCCTGGGTTCTCTGTGCCCCCAGGACCTGCACAGTTTTGTCTCTGGCACTACCTTCCCCAGGATGAGCTATGCTGTCTATGTACACACTCCTAGACCTGAGGGGTTTCTGGGAGGGATTCCAGGAGGGCTGGAGTGTCACGGAGAGACCTGTCCTGCAAGGGGAAGCTGGAAGTGTGCAGAAGGAGAGAGAGAGAGAGAGAGAGAGAGAGAGAGAGAGAGAGAAACACGAGTGTTGGGGCCATTTAACCACATTACTGTCACATTCTAGTACAGAACACTACAAGTAGGAGGGAATTCTGAACTTTATTCTAGTCCTAGGTAGGTATATTTGTCAGAGTAAGACAGAGTATAACTTGTTTTATTTAAGAATGTGCTGGTTTGATTTGTACTTTTGGTCCAAATAGTGCCAAGGATATGGTATGGGGGGTTCCATTTGTTACTCTTGTCCTCCAAAGCCCTGCAAATGTTGGCTCAGGCACCAGAGGTACATTTTAAAGCCCTCTCTCTCAACGCTTAGTGGTCACTGGTTGTTGTATTTGTAGATAACTTTTATCATTAATAAAAAAAGAAAAGTATTGTTTACTCACTATAATCTAGAGAGATCATTGCATAACTGAGGTTTGTAGTCTAGATTTTTCCCCTTGCTGGGGATTGAACCCAGGGCCTTTGTACACAGCTAGATCTCCAGGCATTTAAAAACATTTTTAATTTTGAGATAGGCTCTCACTATATTGCTCAGTTGGATTTGAGCTTGTGATCCACCTTCCTCAGCCTCTTAGAGTGGTAGCTTTATAGATGTGATATCATGTCCAACTCCCAAATATTATTTGAGTTTGTAAATTCTAAAAACATGAAAGTTTCATGCTGCATTTATGTATGTTCTAACGAAGTGAAAATAAATCTAGCTAGCTGTCTTTCTATCGGCATATAAAAAAGGTAAACTGATTTTGACCTAGCCAGAAAGCCAGCAGCCTGCTGAAGTGGACAGACAATCATTAGGATTACCATGTTGAAGAATATGGCCCTTATGTTGGTCACATTTTCATCTCTTTGACAAAATAACTGAGATTAATAACTTGAAGAAGGAAAGATTTATTTTGACTTACAGTGTCAGAAGTGTTAGTCCATGGTTGTTTGGCCCCATCACCGTGAGCCGTTCGTAGCAGGGAAAATGTAGCAGAGCAAAGCTCTTCACCTCACATTGACCAGGAAGCAGAGAGAGAGAGAGAGAGAAAGAGAGAGAGAGAGACAGAGACAGAGACAGAGAGACAGAGACAGAGAGACAGAGAGAGACAGAGAGAGAGACAGAGAGAGAGAGAGAGAGAGAGAGAGACAGACAGAGAAAGACAGAGAGAGACAGAGAGAGACAGAGAGAGACAGAGAGACAAAGAGACCAGGAACAAAATATATTCCTTTGGGTTATGCTCCTACTCCTTCCAATGAGACATTCTCCTAACAGGCCACTCAGTTATGAATTCAGCAATGGATTAACCCATTAATGAGGTTAGTACTCATGCTTTTATCATCTTCAAAAGCTCACCTCTGACCACATGAGCTTCTGGGGTCCATTTTTGATCCAAACCACAGTAACCACACAGGAGCATTTTTTTCCTACAGTACAAAGGCATAATCTCTTTTCCTATACTGAAATCAATATTCACTACTGAAGAGCAGGATTTAGAACACAGAAGTTGAAGACTTAATGCCCAGTGAAAGGACAGTCGTTGTTTCATAATATACAGTGTGGAGTAAATTTGATAATTTATTTTTGGGTTTTCAAAAGAAAAAACAAAAAAAGTTTCTTTCTTTCTTTCTTTCTTTTTTTTTTTTTAGATTTTATCAGTACCAGGGATCGAACTCACGACTGCCTGCTTGAAGGCAGGTGCTTATGCTGCTGAGCTAAATCCTCAGCCCTCCCAAAAATGTTTTCAAAACAAAAAAATGAAAAGAGATTTAGGAAGTACAGAATAATAATATGCCTGGAGGTGTTTGTATATGCCACATTATGGACATGTAAATGTCTTTTAGTTGAGCATAACATGAATAACACAGGGCTAATATAGTGGAGTCTAGAGCCAGGCAACCAGGATTTTGTTCCTTATTATCTGTGTGACTGCTATGGTTTGAATCTGACTTGTCTTCACCAAAAACTCATGTTGAAATTTGGTTTGTAATGTAGTAGTGTATGGAGAGGGATTAATATCTTTCTTGTGAGATGGGACTAGTTCTCACAGGAATGGGTTGAGTGACTGGTTATAAAGCTTTGTCTCCATCTAGTCTCCTGCATACCTTCTCTTGCTCTTTCTCCATGAGGTACTCACAAGAAGACAGGCGGAGGCCAACACTATGCTCTTGGACTTCCAGAATCATGAACTAAATTGAGCTAAATAACCCTTTTTCCTTTATGAATGATCCAGTCTCAGGTGTTCTGTTTCAGCAACAGAAAACAGACTAAGAAATGAACTTGAATGAGTGTTTAACTGCTCTTTATTTCTCAGTATTCTTACATATAAAGAGGAAAAATTATACTTTCTTCAAGAGATACCCGGGTGTGGTAGCACATGCCTGTAATCTCAGCACTTGGGAGGCTGAGGCAGGAGGATCATTGAGCATTCGAGACCAGCCTGGCTACAAAGTGAGTTTAAGGCTACCCTAACCTGCATAGTGAGACCCTGCATCAGAAAAAAAAGAGTTAAAAAGAAGAATTCACTTGATTAATATTTGTGAAGTACTTAGAATAGTAGCTGACAAATAGCGGGTGTGGTGGAAGTGTTCATTAACTAACAAACTAAAAAATAAAAGACAGAGATACTAATGTCCAAAGAGGCTGTCTATTTATTCTCAAAAAATAAATTAGGAAAAGACCCAACATTCAATACAGGTATTCAAAACTCAGGCTATTTTAGAAAATTGGTCACTGCCCAAGAGATCATTTTGGCCAACATAAAATATTGTAGTGTTGGGGATGGAACCTCAGGCTCATGTATGGTGGGCAACACTCTGCTACTGAGCAACATCCTTAGCTTCCCCAAAACTTTAAAAAATATTATAGCAGTATTATCTCAATAAGTATTTGAGATTTGTTGCATACCTTCTGAATTGTATATTTTTACAGATTATTTTATTCATTTTAAAAGTTTATTTCTTTTCTCCCAATCAGTAAGGTGACTGTTTCACTTAGGGAGTCAACTACTCCAGGAAAAGGACTAATAGTATGCCTGTGTACACACACACACACACACACACACACACATGCACGCACACACACACAGACAGAGGCATCACTGTACCATGCCAGAGAGTGTCATTATAAAAGTAACACAAGTATATGAAGAAATTGGGGTTTTATGTATGAAGCATAAAAAGGAAAATAAACCTCAACCATAATCCTACTACTCTTTGAGATAAGTAACTATTACGATACAAGCATGTGCACATGGGAAACTGCATACCCTGTGTTGTGATCTACTTTTAAAAAGAGTCCAACTTCAATCACTGAAATAGTTTTTTAAAATTTAATCACATTGTATTAGAGTCCTTTTAGTAAGATACTTAACGTCTTGATTTCCACTATCATGCATGTAATCAGATGACTAATTAAAATTTTAATGCCAAGTATTTGGACTACATTAAGATTAAACTGGACTTGCTTTTTAACCTGTAGTTTCATTAGAAAACATCTTTCTTCCTAGGAGCCCATGTGGGAACTTAGGATGGGGCAATCTAGGCTTTCTTTGGATAAGAAGCAAGACAACAGGCCCTTGTTTTGAAAAGTGTGTCCTCAGGAAGGTGAGGAAACGGAGAGTCCACTCAACTGGGATGTAGAGGGAAAGGGTAGAGGCTTTGAACGCCTGGAGTACAGTGGGAAATGAGCTCGACCTGTTCCATCAGTGGGAAAGAAGGTCACAATGCTGAGGATGTGAAGTCTAATTGGCACACATCTGGAGGTGGCAGAGCCTTCTGAGGAGACTGGGGAGCCTGGAGACCAGCCCCCATCACTGTGCCTGATTCTTGCCCAAGGGAATGTGATGTCCTCAGCAGAGGTGCTGACACACAACAGTGCACAAGCAAGTACACTCCAAATGGTCTTTCCTAAATTCCTGTACTGCTCATACCCAAGGGTTATCCATGACCTCATGGGATGGATGAGGAAATCTAGAATTAAAAAAAAATTGAGGACCCCACTAACCCTGGTAGTGGTGACAAACTAATCTTAACTTGTTCAGAAAGACTGCCCAGTATTCAAGCATCAGGACAAATCCATGTCTGTCACCTGGATTACACTCATCTGGTGTGTGTAACTCAGTGTATCTGATTATTTGCTTAGGGTAAATTCCTGGAAATTAAATGAAGTGAAGAAAATTCAGAATGATTAAGGCTGCACGTATATATTGCATTCTGTTTGTAAATTTTTGTGTTTTTCAAGCCCACTGATTCTCCTATTTATCTCTGACAAAACGTTATTAGGGAAAGGAAGAAAAGCAAAATTAGCCAGGGTAATTGATCATTAAGTATAATCGACCATTAAGTATAAATTTCCATTTATAATCTGCTTCATCCCAGAAGACTTCATTTACTTGATTGTTTTATTGATATATTCAAGAGATAATTAATCTTAAGTATTTAAACAAACACTATAAATTTCCACATGAGAAAGTAACATGCTGACAAAGTTGTCAGTCTGTCAAAACAGCATCTAAAAGACTGGAAACAGGTACTAGAATAAATACAGGTAAATGTGGTCCCCCCTCAAAGCCTGGTTCCCATCTCTTGGTGGCTTCTGAATAGCCTTAGTGCAAAACCCTATGCCTTGGCAAACTTTCCAATTATATTATCTGGGGCAGGTTGCCTGAGGTCTCTGTGCTTTAAGTTTCATTTCTGTAAACAGTGGATAATAATTGGGAATGGGTGACTGTGGGGTTGTTGGAAGAATTAAGAGTTAATACACTGTAGTCAGGGTTTGCAAGAAAACAGATTTAATACAGACACATACTTTGTAAGATTATTTATAACAGTCACTCAAAATGTCAAATGCAGAAGAGTGCAGATCTATCCACATATTAGAGATGCAAAGAATCCAGCTGAGGGCCCAGATCCCATGGCAATGTCCTGCATGAGTCCAGCTGAAGACCTAGAGCCCATGACAATGCCTCCATGAGTCCAACTGGGGGCCTAGAGCCCATGACAGGGTCTCATGCAAGTCTGTATCAAGGATCTGCACTGGAAAGGCCCAAAGGTCAGTAGTGACCTGGAATGCCTATGCCAGTGGAATGAAGGATCTGTGCCCCCAGCTGAGAGATCTGCACTGGAGCCAGGATGCAATGCTCAAGGTAAGGACCAGAGCTCCTCCAAAGAGAACTGTAGCCATCCTCAGTGACTGGCAGGACCTGCACTCTCCCGACAATGCGAACAGTTGACCAGCAAGACAAGCTTCTCTAGGAGAATGAACAGCACTCCATCTTCCCCTCCACTTCTCCTTTCCTGCTGTTGGCAACAACCCTCAGGTGGGTCAGCCACACCCAGAACCATGCTGATTCAGTTACAAATTGACCATTAGTTTATCCACCACACACGCAGTAGAAAAGTACCTTGTGCTCCATGAGCCCTGTGTAGACATCCACCTTCACGAGCACTCCCATGTCTTCTAGCATGTACCTCTTTCCTGGTTCTCCATGTCATTTCTCTCTGACCCCTTGTAGGTCCCAGCCCTAGTGAAGTATTTGCAGATTTCTATACTTCCACAGCCTCATTCTTCTCCCATTCGCATGTGCTGCCTTTCTGCCCATAATGACCTTTATTCCTTTCTTTCCTTGACAGTTCTCCTATCACCCTTCCAGATTAGCCCTTCTTGAGTCAGCCCTCTTCTAGAAGAACCCTTCTATCAGAGCTGAGCACCTGTCTTCTGTTCATTTATGAGATTCTGCAGAGTTTATTTCAGCTGCCCATTTGTAGTGCTATACCCTACTTCCAGGAAAGACCCTGAGGTCAGGAGACATGCTGTATTTCCTGTGGGATCACCAGAGTCTCAACCACTGCAGCCCATTCTAGATTGAGAACCACCACCTAGGTACTCAATCATAATTTACTAAATGACTGCGTTTACCAGGGGAGAAGAGGGAAGGCGATTTATGTCTGTAGTGTTTGCAAGTGTTTCTACATGGATTTATGTAGAGCAAACAAGAATTACCCCCACCTTCAGAGGTGGAAACTGAGGCTTCAGAAGGCTAATAGCCTTGCCTCAGGTGCCACTCTATGCCAAGGCACAGCTGGGACTGGACCTCCGCTCCTCTGTGTTCCTGGCAGGCAGTGTTCTTATGTGGCACAGCTCCATCTTTACAAACCAGAGTCTGGAAAACACTACATGTGCTTTTGATTAAGGGTTGATCTTTCCAAGTAGGCATTAAAAGAAACAGCAGCATAAACTCTACACAGATGGGCAGTTTGGATATAAGTAGGTTGGTGAAGGACAAGAATAAGGAAGACCAAGTTCTGGAGAGGGGATTTGGGAAGGTAGGACGGTGGGCTTTGGGACATGTGTCTTGCCTTTGGGTTTAGGAAGTGGATCAGAGCTGTTACCACCACTTTTGTATGATACAGATACACCATCCACTGCACTGAGAGCCACATCAACACTTTCCTAGAGGCCTTAAGTCAACAAAAGTCATTCAGGGTCACTTTCCTCCATGACTGCACTTTTAGATCTAAAACACTTCCAAACCTCCTCCTGTTTTTTGTTATGGCCACAGGAAGGGGACTCAGGACATGCCCTCCATTGCTTCCAATTACTATGAACTTTCTGAGTGGAAGCTGTGAGTGGTGTCCCACTAGACAGCTTTCTCTGCTAAGTCCTTATTCTTGACCTTTGGAAGTTCAGGGAAGCAGGACAGATGTGCTCTTAATCTTCCTAACCTTGACTGAGTTGATGCTCATCGTCAGTTCACTCAGAATTTCATGCCCCAAATACCAATAAGAAGTGGATTATGACACAAAGTGCTTAATTTTGTGATCCCTCCTGGAAGTCATATAATTGAATGGTCTTTTACCATATGCTTTATAAAATTGAGCTGAAATAGTCTCTCACAGCTCCTGCACTTTTTCAGTCCTTCTGAAATGTAAAAGCAGGTTATGATTGTTCCTTATACTGTATACTACTTTCCAATTTTCAAGACACTCTCATATATATGATCTCATTTGCTTCCCCCAGTCTGGAATTTAGCCCATCCAGAAGCCGAACAACTGAAAGTTACCCAAGTGGTTAGCAAGTAGGTCAGAGACACAGGAAGCTCAGACGCAAGCTTCGGTTTTCCCTGGAGCTTCTGAGGACGTTCCCTCCAGGAGCGAACTCCCAGTGTAAATCGAGTTAATCAGGACAATTAACAGAAGCATGGATTAGCTAGCCTTAGAGCTAAAATCTCCTGCAATCAAATTTTGAAGATGGGTAGTCTGGGAGAGGGAGAAATTCAGTGAACTTTTATACCAAGCTCAACCAGGGCAGGGTTCTTCTTTTAATTTTTGCACAGAAACATTAACTCACTAGCAGAAGAGCCTTGAATTGTAGTCTCAAGAAAGATGCCACATGTGAGCATTGATGTGTCTTTGAGATATGGTCAGGTGACAAGAAGAAGGCGTCAGACACCTATTAAAAAATATGGACTGTGGAGTGAAATACAGCCAGTTTGTAACCAGATTTGTCATGAACTAGCTGTGTGAATTAGTTGTTTATTGTCTCTAATTTCAAAAATGCCACTAAGCAACTATCTTTTGTTGCTGTAAGGGTTAGGAATAGCATATACTTCTAACTCATAAGTAGATGCTCAATAAAAACCTGCTGAATGGAAATTTCTCAAAATACTAAAACTAGAAGCTCCATTTGGTTCAACTATTTCCTTTCAATATATCTTCCCAAAAGAATTAAAGTCATACCGGAGTGATCCATCCATACCCACGTTTGTAGCAGCACAATTTATGGTAGCTAAATCTTGGAAGCAGCCCATAATGTCCAACAATAGATAAATGGTATTCATATACAGTGGAGTATAACTCTGCCATAAAAATGGGTAGACTTGAGGCATTTTTAGGTAAATGGTTGTATCACCAGACTATGATCTTTTTTTTTTTTTTTTTTTTTTTCTTTTTCTTTTTATCGGTACCGGGGATCGAACTCACGACTGCCTGCTTGGGTGCTTATGCCGCTGAACTAAATCCCCAGCCCCCAGACTATGATCTTAAAAGAAATAAATCAGGGCTGGGAATTTATCTCAGTGGTTTAAGTGCTTGCTTGATAAGCACGAGGTTGTGAGTTCAATTTCCAGTTCAAAAAATAAATAAATCAGGCAGGTAAGTTTAAATATTGCAATATTTCTCTTAGGTGAGAAACCTAAAGTGTAAATAAGGAGCAAAAAGAAGGCTAAATCTTGGGAAGAACTTTTTCAAATTGGAAAGGATATGAGGTTAGAGCAGGGAAAAGGAAAGGAAGAGAAAAGGGATTTAAAGAAAGAATTGGAAAATGTAGAAATAGATCTTTTGTAAATGAGGAACAGAAGAAGGGTTGGAAGGTGGGGAGGGGACAAAACTGAATTAAGAAGTGTTAGGTTAGGGTACACATTCCCCATGATGAATGCACTGCAAATGTATGCTAATAAAAAAATCAGTTGGATGGATGAAATGAATTACAGATAGCTTGCTGTTTTGTACATGATGAGAACAAGAACTGTCAGCTATCAAAACTCTGCAAAGGTGATAGATGCTAACAGGATTCTCTAAAAGAGCCTGGTAGCACAGTAAAAATAAATGTGGTGAAAGAGACCATTTGTTTGTTTATTGTGGAACCAATTTCTCATTGGTTATTTCTTTTTGGTTATTTAAAAGACTGGAGAGCAAGAAAGTGCCGTTTAGACTGTAAGCCTGGCGTAGAAAAGGGACTTTATCTCAACCATTCTCGTGTTTTCCCGACTGACAAGTCCGGGCTGGCTGGAATCTTGGGTGTGTTTGTGAGGTGCAGGGTACTGTTACACCAAAATTGCACCACATTTGCAAATCTTGTGTAAGTTCACAATATCTCATTGTCTCTCATCCTCCAGGGATGAAGAATTGTCTGGAAAAGGTAAACCACCGCCACTATCGGATCTGATGCAGCCAAGTCTGCAGAGTAATGAGCAGTAGAAATAAACCACGAGCTCTCAACACATTCGCCAAGCAATTTACAAATGTGTTTGCTTTAAAAATAAGCATAACACACAGTCTGGTATAATATTATGTCTAGAGAAGTTTTGTGACTCTATTGTAAAATCTCCATGGCATATTCAAGGAATTCTTTCCCATCTACTTAAGAAGATCTTACATCAGTTTTTAGGTTTACCCAGATGTGTTTTGGTGAACTAAACAAATCTTGGTTTCCTAATATTTTACTTATGTCTTATATTTATTGAGGTTTTTTTTCCCTTAACATATTTGAAACCAGTTTTGAATGAGGGTACAACATTATACTCAGAACTGCTGGGACCAGGTGCCTTTGGAAAATTTCCAGTAAAGCAGATGGAGAGGGCTGGAGGCCAGGAGAGAGACATTTTGTTTTGATTTTTGTATTTCCCAGTACTTTGAGAGATAGAGAATGTGTAGGTTTGAACTCATGATCAGCAACCTAGCGAAACCATCTACTCAGTCTCTGGCTTTAAGAAACTAAAGTATTTAAGTATTTAAATTTTAAGATACCTAACAATGAGAGGCATATTTCTCAATTTGAGGCTCAAACACACCAGCATAAGTAGCCTGACTTGGATGCTAAGAAAGTTTTTCCTATGGCCAAATAAAACTTTTCTTGTCTTTGAAAGGATATATGGAAAAAACAACTCACCAGTTTTCTTGAGAAACAAAAAGATTGGCAGATCCCATACTGATATTTGGTACCAGGGATCAAACTCATGACTGCACGCTTGCAAGGCAGGCACTTATGCCACTGAGATAAATCCCCAGCCCCTCCAATACTGGTTTCTAATCATGCTGTTAGTTAAACGTTCACTTTCCCAGTATCCTTCCCCGTATCTGAAGATGTGAGAACTCAGGCTAATGTTAACAGTGTACGTGGCACAAGGCAAGGATCTGAGTAAGCTCGTATTGTCCTGATAAAAGATGACAAATATGTCCACCAATGCTATTTTCTTTCTCCCAGCCTGGATGATATCACAAGACCCTGTCTCAAAAAAATAAAAATGCAGATGTGATGACTATAGCTACAGTACCCTCTTGGAATAGGAATAGAAAACCAAGGGAGTCCCAAAAATGGCTGTTAAGCCCTTTCCAGTAGTCATGAATCCCCAAACATCTAAGAAAATAATCCACACCCCCCCACACATACTACTTTAGGCAACTCTTGTTGAGTTTTCTATTTGCAGTTGACCTCAGCCTATCTGCAATGCACCACTAAAAGATTCCAAGTGGCTAAAGAGACATAAATCCATTCAACCGCCCCAAATTGGTTGTTTCCCTACTTCATTTAATTCATTAATTAAATTAGTTTTTTGAGACGCAGTCTCACTTTGTAATCCATGCTGGTCTTGAACTCACTATGGAGCCCAGGCTGGCCTCAAACTCAGGGGGATCCCCTCCTGTCTCAGTCTCCTGAGTGCTGAGATTACAAGGGTGTGCCACCACGCAGGATTCCTACTGTACTTTTGTAAACTCATCCCATCCCAGCCAAGCGACGTTCATGGAGGAAGTGGTTCCGGATTCACCTTCCCCTGCTTGTTCCAAGCCCACCTGCTCTCTGCACTGTTGTTAAATGGGTGCCATCCTCCAAGGTGCAAGCTTACCTGTTGCCTTCCCTAGAGTGCTGCTCCTCAGTGAGGCACTTCCGCCATTACTCTGTTGCTTAGAGTTTCCCAGGGAATCCCAGTTTGGGTCACTTTGCCCCATCGTCCCCATATATGGGGTTACACTACCTGAAGTACATGTTCTGAGCTAGTGTATGGAGGCGTGAGGCGACAGCAAAACTAAAATTAACTTCATGTCTCTCAGTTCAACATTAGCTTGAAGAATGAGGTCATAGACCCTGACAATCTCTTCATTCCCTTTTAACTTCTTTACAAAACAAATTGTTGAATTATAGAGTAGTTCATGGATTCTGCAAGTTTCTCTACTGGCAAATCACTGAAGGGACAGGATCAATACACATAAACAGGACAGAGAGACTACACTACTAGGCATTAGCCACTGAGCAAATAAATGCCAGGAGTAGTTTTGTTGCTGCTGCTCTCCCTCCTCCTTCTCCCCCATCCGCTACTCCTCCTCTTCTTCTTCTTCTCATTTTTCTCCCCTTTTTCTTCCTCCTCCCCTCCCCTCTCCTTTCTTCCTCCTCCTCCTGGGAGTGGTACTGGAGATTGAACTCAGGGCCTTCACACTGAGCTACACCGCCAGCCCTTTGTATTTCTTAAATTTTGAGACACTGGGTCACCCAAAGTTTCCCAGGCTGGTCATGAATTTGTAGTTTTCCTGCTCCAGCATCCCTACTAGCTGGGCTTACCAGTTCTTTTACCTTTCCTTTGGACCTTCTTTAAATAAAAAGGAATGACTTTAAGCAGTGGCTTTGCAATTTTTAAAAAAATATAATACTCAAACTTTTTTTAAACAAAATTGTCCTTAGAAATTAAATAACTGTTAAATAAAAGTTGATGGCTGAATTAGATTATCTTTCAAATTCCCTCCCACCTTCTTGCATGGAGAAAGGCTAATTCCATGGCAGGTACTAGACAGAACCATCCTGAAACACATTTGTAGATCAGAAACTAAAGTCCCAAGAGATGAGTCATGCAAGAGAGCAGAGGAGCCAGCTTGAATTATTTCCAAATACAGAACAATTTGGGTAATATGATAATTACATAAACATTTTCACCAGATATAGTGGCATAGGCCTGTAATTCCAGGTACTCAGGAAGTTGAGGCAGGAAGACCTTAGTTTTGAGGGCAGTCTGGGACAGACCATGTCTCCCAATAAAATATAAAGAGCCGGGTGTGCAGCACGGAGGTGCTCAGTATGTTCAAGGCGCTAGATTCAATGCTCAGTACCAAAAAAAAAAATTTTTTTAACCCATCAAATAAAATAGAAAACTCTGAATCCTTACATAATTATATATAAGATGGAAAATTTCAAATACCAAAGCATCTCTCCTCAACATAATTACGTTGAAAGGAAAAAGGATTAACTATGCCACAGAACAGTCTGGCAAACATTATCTTAAGCAATTGAATTGAACCCCACCTAGAAGGAGACAAATTGAAATCACTCACCAACTAGCAAGACGCAAAGAAAACCCAGCACCCTGCTGTGTGTTTCCTACCACAGCTGCATAGCCCGAGGAGTAGCCAGCCTATCCAAAGGGAGGAGCATCTGCCAGACTCCTGTGTGCCCCAAAAGTGGAGCAGGTTATGGAAAGAAAAGGTTTCCACCAGAGTAAGAGTGAAGAGCTGTGCTAGTGAAGTCCTGCCTGCAGTCTGCACTGGATCCTTTTGTAAGAAAGCACCTAGGACACCCCTAAAGAAACTTGCAAAGTCTCTGAGTCTCGCAGGTAGTTGTGCATCAAGGGTTAGTTTCCCAACTTTGATTGTATTGTGGCTACATAAGAGAATGTTCCTTGATGCTAAGGAAAAATCCACACTAAAGTAATCTGGGTGAGGGGACATAAGTCCACCAACTTACCCTCGATGGATCCAATTAAAGATCTTCATATTATAGCTTATACTTTTCTATACATTTGTGGTGTGAAAATCAAAAATGAAGTATCTTTTACAATGAACATAAACCCAATAAATCTTAAAAGCAAAGCTAACAATTTCTCACTATAATGCTTTCATGTTTTTTTTTTTTTTTTTGGTGGTACTGGGCATTGAACCCAGGGCCTTGCAGGCAAGGACTCCATCACTAACCTATACTCCAGGCACCAGGAACAAATCTCAAAGATATATGTGCACATTCAT
Source organism: Cavia porcellus (assembly GCF_034190915.1). Lineage (NCBI taxonomy): Eukaryota > Metazoa > Chordata > Mammalia > Rodentia > Caviidae > Cavia > Cavia porcellus. The sequence continues at coordinate 25,083,698 of NW_026947496.1, read as the reverse complement.
GTTCATCATAGCAGTATTTACTGTATTTTACATATGAAAGTAACCTACATGTCTAATGATGGATGAATCAATAAACAAGTTATGAGATATTAAGACAATAAAACATTATTCAGCCTTGGGGGGAAAAAAGACCAACAGCATCCTATTTACTATAGAGATTGTATAAATATAAAATCAGCTTTGTTGTAGGATTTAAGTATGTGCTTAACCAATAAACAAGGCACTTCGTAGACATCTAGTTAATGTAAGTCAAGATCCTGAAAGGATTTTTATTTTTAAATTAATTAATTAGTTAATTTTTAGAGTTTTTGAGACAATGTTTTGCTATGTAGTTCAGGCTGGTCTTGAACTGACTATATGAAGTCCAGGCTGGCCTTGAACTCTTGGTGTTCCTCCTGCCTCAGCCTCCTCAACGCTGGGATTACAGGCATGTGTCACCATGCCCAGCTTTAAAGGATTTTTAAAAAATAAGCTTTCTATGACTCAGCAAAGACTTCACAATCTGGTAAAATATGCATTGCATATCTGACTCTGTATGATTCTAGCAGTCAAAGGATTTATATGAACTTCTCCCTAAGACTCCCTGTATGTTCGCCAGGCCCAAGAAGGAAAGGAAAACGAGCCAGTGGTCCAGAGTTGGTGTCAGTGTGCAAAGGAGGATAGCCACATTTATGGGAAGTTGCAGATTTTTTGGAGCCTGACTTGAGATACACATTTGTATTTGCATGATATTTCTTACATATTTTAAAACTATCTACCATTTAGGTATATCTGTGGGCATGCTAGAGTCTGTTTAGTGACTCTTATCCTTGGCTTGCACTACGCAGTCATGGTACGTACCCTGGAATTAGACTTGCCAAATTAGAAATGACTTATTTTTCAAAGAGATGGACACGTCAGAAGGTCTAGTTACCAGGGCTGTTACTGAGCCACGCCAATCCCACTTCAAAAAGGAGACCCGACTTCCTCCAATAGCCTCTTGCTATTCCACAACCCACTTCGTGGTGCGGGTGCCCTGCTCATTCAGCCTAGTGCGCGTTTATACCCGTGGCAGCCACGCCCGGGGGCTACTTGATCTTCATTACTCCAAAAGCTCCAGTATAAATTTTTCTCTTTCTCAAAGTAGTATCTTAGGAATAACAATATAATTCCTACCAATACTAGGTTAGTGTACATCAAACAGGAGCACCTAAGTAGGTTTTCAGTTTATGAAAAGAGGAATCATTTTCCATTTCTGATCCTGGATTTGAACAAGATCTGTGGGACTTAGTTAAGTATGACTGCATAGCCAGCTCTCAGGGATCACCCTTCATGTGATGGACCAGAGCAGATCTCTCTTTGTTTTTGGTAAAGTCACAGTCCTATTTTTGTGTTTACTTTATAATCTACGGCAGTGATCGTGGGCCCTTTGATTTTGTTCACCTAGCTGATGTCTCTAAGGGCTGACCGCCTGGAGGGGTTACACTGGACACTGAGATCCACTGATAAAGAGGCCACCATGGTTCGGTCCCTCACAGAGCTTCCTTCTGCCCTGTGTATAACCCCGAGGCCAAAAACAAATCAGAGGAAACTTGGAATTTTATTCAAAATCAGGGGTGCTAGCAGAACAAACTACTGCATGAAATTGTAAAAATGTCATTGGAGATCATTAAAGTAAAACATAAACACATGTCTTGGTTGGTCTACAACCACTTTCTTTCCCCAGGAAATCACAGTGTGGGCAACATTTAGAGATTTTTTGAAATTCTAGGTGATTTCGTTTAATATATATAGTACATTACAACCTTGCCTGTGCTCCAAAAATAATGATGCTGACCTATTGTTCATTTTGTTGGAATTTTGATGTTGGGATTAATTTCCTCCCATTCCACCAACATTCACCTGTCTGTTTCTTTGACGTCAAAGAGAAATGCCTTCAACAGCCGATTCAGAATTCAGGAGAAACTAAATTGAGACTCCATAAGGAAAAAAGAATGCTAATTACCTGGTCGAAGGGCTTTGTCTTTACATGAGTATGTGTAAACTACTACCAACAGCAGGAATATGCTATAGCAGTTCCTAGAAGTCAGCAAAGACAAAGCAAAGTACCTGGGCTTTGGCTTCACACTGGCTATTGGCATGTGATCAGGGGCAAATTACTCGTACCCTCTGAATCTCTTATCTGTGAAATACAGGGAGCACTACCTAGCATATTACATTATTGTGAGAATTAAAATGAGACAATTTGTGTGAAAGGCTGTAGGCTTGTTCATAAAGGGCCCAGCATGCACAGAAATACCTTGGCATGACTTTTGTTCATCAGTCCACCTGGATGGGTGTGTGCTGACTCTATTCATAACAGTGAATTGGTTGTTGCGTTAGTTAAGATGGGCTAGGTTGTTTTGTACTCCAAGCAACCTCTGAATCCTAGCAGCTTTCAAAGAAAAGAACAAGGTCTATTATTAACACCACCGCTATTCTATCTGCCTTAACAAAACTACAGTATGCCCATGTGACTCTTCAGAAAAGGATTCCTCCTTAGAATGGGCCAGGAAAGTGCTTTCTTGTCAAAATAGACTCCCCTGATGCTGAGGCAGGAAAAGAGGGAGAGTTGGACAACTAGCAAAGGCTTTGACATAGGCAAGAGATGCCACTTCCACTCACGCTCATCGGTAAACAACCGGACATATGGCCAGGTCGGGACTAAGGAGCCAAAGAAATGCAATTCCTTGTGTTCCCAGAGAGTGGGAAATATTAGCAAGTAGCACTGAGCCCCCGCCCAGCAGAGCAAGTGATCTCCAGTCAACACAGGGTTGGGGGCAGGCAAAGAATTACAAGAATTCTAAACTTTGCAGACTACGTAAAAGCTTTGGTGATTACTCCAGGGAGTTTTGAAAATGCTACTCTGTTTTAAAATAAGAAGGATATTTACTTAGATATTGCAATTAATGTGCTTTCACTTCCCCATTTTTCATCTTTTCTGCACTTTTGTGACGCAGAAGAATGTCGATGAATCACACCAACTACGTCCTGAGCGCGGGCACTCATTTGTTGAGTGATCGACACCATGTAAAGAAACCATTGTAAAAGGAATATAATGGATCCATAGACTGCACGTCATGTCCCAAGTCACAAGGCAGCGAGGGAGCCTCCGTGTGTTTTGCCATGAGCCACGAGAGTACTTTTACTACTTCCTTGAGGAAAGGTGGCCCCGGAGGAGTGATTCAGGTTTGTTGGCACTTTCCAGAGGTGACTCCTGCTTTCAGCCCTGGACTCTACGCACTGCTGCACAGTGTTAGGAGTAACAGCAGAAAAAACCAATGTCAGACACAATGAAAGACAATATCATGGCCACAGGTCACCCACGGTGTCTTCCCAAAGAGAAAGAAAGTAGAAAACACTCTCTTTCCAGGACTTACTCAACAGTTGCCTTCTCTATGAAGTCACTGGTAAGGACCAATTAGAATGAGTGATTTCTACAGCTTTTTCTTTTTCTTTTTTTTTTTTTTTTTTTTTTGTCTTTTTCTTTTTTATCGGTACCCGGGATCGAACTCACGACCGCCTGCTTGCAAGGCAGGTGCTTATGCCGCTGAGCTAAATCCCCAGCCCCTTCTACAGCTTTTTCTATCTTCTTGCGCTATGCAATCACATTTGTATTAATTGCTTGTCTGTCTTCTTCACTAGATTTCGAACTCTCTGAAGATGCAGCTCTGCTATTACTCAGATTTCTTACCCCCCAGCATAAAACTGAAAGACACTTTATGCAAAAGGACAAAATAAATCTTTGCTGAATGGAAGCCCTGCATTCACCTTAGAAATCAAGTTTTTATATTCATTTCACCTCTCTGCTCTGTTTTAAAATTATAAACCAATGTCTATATGCAAAGAAGGAAGATGGGAACCACGCATATTAGTATTCTCAGCCCGACCCATTTGCCATGCCAAAAGAGAGAATTTGATTCCATTTGAGAGCTGATGCCTCAGGTCCAATTTAATTCGATCCCCAAATGACCAAGTTGATTAATCGTCAGGTCTGGCTTTTCTTACTAGTAAACCTTAATCTCTCATAATTTGCCATGAAATTGGTAGGAGTTGGCTGTTTGAGGCATGAATGAGGTGGGTCTTGTTCAGACCTCGCTGGGCCTTCTTGGAAGGTGTGGCTGGGCTGGCTGCCCAGGAGGAGCAGGTGTAATGGGGATTAGGCCACGTGGCGGGAAGGGGCCATAGTGGGCGGGCGGCCGGTGAGATCCCAGGTGTGGTGAGTTGGCAGGGGTACAGAGAGAGGAGCGCTGTGAAAGCTCAAAGTGCCTGGGCCCTGCAGCTGCTTGCTTGGCAGTGTTGGGGATCCACCTGTAGTATTGATGGCTACAGCCACTCCCAGGACCCAGGAAACACTTCAGATCTCTGGTGAGTGGCAGAGACCTACCCTTTCTGGGCAAGAGTTTAGACAAGCAAGCTTGTTCCAAGCAACTGTAAAGGAGCTTACGGCACTTGATCACCTCCCAGTGCTTAAGACAGGGCAGACAGGTCTGGGATTTCTTTTTCGGCCTTCGAAGGACTGAGATAAATAAATATATTTTCTTTCCGTTCAGGGGCCAATTTCCAGGTACACCTTGATAGCATGTGAAAGCAAGACAAAACAAAACAACACCCCTGAGCTGGAGAGTCTTCCTCAACACACAGAAAAATTCAGGGAAATAAAACAGGCTCAAGGGTGAGAGACAAAAATAAATGATGATCCCTTCTCCCAGGCTGTGGGGACCCGCTGTAAACGAACTCCATCCTCACCAGCCTCCTCCATCCATTTCTGCCTCCTTGCTCTGTGCATTTCCGGGTTGGCAGGATGTGGAACAGCCTCACCACTGAGGCTAGCGTTTCAGATTTGCTGAAGGCCAACTACGGTGAACAATGATCTCTGAGGACAGAAGGAAACTGGACCTTTTGTTCATGAAGGTGAACTAGCAGTCTCGCTCTAGTGTACAGGCTGGTGAAGTGTACATGCTCTTTAGTGAGGCCAGGCTCCTGAAAAATGGTGAACCAGGTCAAGGCCCTGTCAGCTACTGCCCTCTCTAGTTTGGTTCCCCCCTCTTTGCTTGGCAGTGCAAACAGCAGAATCTGCTGATTAACCTAAATATGATACTGCTCTCATTCTCCCTACTAACAGAAGCGAGTGCAAGTATGGATTCTAAATGTCCCCCTAAAGCCCACGTTTTAAAGCCGTGGTGCCCAGGTTAAAGGTGATGGAACCTTTAAGAGGTAAGGCATAAAGGAAGTCCTGAAGTCACTGGGTGTGTTACTCACAAAGAGGGTCCTGGGGCCCCTGCCTCTTCCTTTTCCTGATTTGCTCCCTGGCTCATAATGTGAGCAGTTTTTGCTCTCCCATGTGCTCCCACCATGAAGTGATGTCTCACTCAGGCCCAAAATAAGGGCATCAATTGATCATGAACTGACACCTCCATAACCATGAGTCAAAACAAACCCTTTTTCTTTGTAAGTTTATTTTCTCAGGAACTTTGTTACAGTGTCAGAGTGACAGAGGCCAATGCAGAAGACAATGGCATTGTACACAGTTAACACATACTCCCCTGGCCGACTCTGCTGCTCCTGTGCATGGCTGTGTGACTTTTACGGACAAGGAGACATAAGCATAAGGCATCTAGGAAAAGATTTCTTGATAGAGGTGCCATCCATTCTGTGCTCACCACTTTTTTCCTAACATGGAATGCAGCTGGGGTATCAAAATCATTTCTTACTACCAAGAAAATGAAAGCCCCATGTTAATCAGATCAGAGCAGGAGGACACGAGGAGCCAGGGGCATCAGTGCCACTAGGGGACCAGCCCTGCCTGTCAAGCCCTGGGTCTCTTGTTATATAGAGGATAACTCTGTAGCTCCCAGACTCAAGTAGACACGGAATCACCTGAGGATTCATAAGATCCACGTCTGGGTGGGACCTGAAATCTTGCATTCCTAATCCCAGATGGTCCAGATGATTGGACACATAGCATTAAGAAGCACTTGGGTGGCTGCAGTGCCATGTGCAGAAGCCATTGTTGGCTAGGTTTGCATATACTTGGAGACAAACACACAGCCGCCTGATACACTGCCCTCTGACCCTCCATAGCTACACAGCTCACCTGGTCCCGTACTAGCAAGAAAGGCGGGAAAACTCACCTACCTGCAAAGCACAAATACCCCTGAGGGCATTATAATCTATGTGGATTCCAGGCAGAGATCAATCACTGTTTTTTGTCTATAACTCAATTGTTTTTTTAAAATGATGTGTAATAACTACACAAATTTATGGAGTACAGGGTGATAATTTGATACAGCTATGCAAAGGGTAATGATTCAACATGATAACCAGCATTTATATCTCCTTAAACATTAACCATTTCTTTGAACTGGAAAACTTTGAAACTCTCTCTTCTGGTTCCTTACAAAATATACAGTAAACTATTATAAACCCTATTTTACTGTGAAATAGTAGGCCTTACTCTTGCAATGTGACTGTAGTTTGGTACTCAAAATCCAAGCTGCCTTTGTCTCTTCCCTGTTCTTAATTTCCAAAAACCACTCTTTCACTTTCTTCTCTGAAATCAGCTTATCTTAGCTTCCACAATGGATGAAAATATGCAGTATTTGACTTTCTGTATCTTCTTCCACTAGGTGAGACTAACATAAACGTATGGAATATTTTTCATTAACTGTTTACATTTTATAAAATGTGTTGTGGCAGAAAACACATCACCATGAATCCTCTTTGCTTCAAACACTTTTCCCACTCTTCTAGCCACTGTCTGAGGCAGCTCTGGAAGTCCTCTTTCGTAAGTGTCTTTAGTTGCTGCTTCAATGTTCTGAATTGATTCAAAATGTTTACTCTGCATGGTAATTTTGAGTTTAGAGAAGAGCCAGAAGTTGCACAGTACCAGATCCGGTGAATCAGGTGGATGTGGACACAGTCTAATATTTCTTACCAGCCTGCCCTTCCGTGGATGGCCTTCAGCAGCAGCAGCATTCACTGTGTATTTTTTCATCACGAGACACGAGAAAAAGAGCTTCCACAACTGCTTCAGAAAGTGGCAGGAATGATGGAATAGGTGTTTGAAACAAAGGGAGTATATTTTTTTTTGTGGGGGAGGGTTAATGACAATGTATGTTTTACAGTCACAAATTTTTTAGAAAAATTTAGACATTCACTATATATTTCTGTCACACTTCCTAATGTCCTCCAATTCTGTGTTGCTGAAAATGATAGGATTTCACCACTTTAATGGTTGAATAATATTCCATTTTGTGTATATGCCACATTTTATTTTTTGTTGTTGTTTGTTTGTTTTTGAGACAGGGTCTCACTATATAGTGAAGACTGACTTTGAACTCACTTATGTAGCCCAGGCCAGCCTCTATCTCATGGTGATCCTCCTGCCTCAGCTTCCCAAATACTGAGATTACCAGTACCATGTGACACCATGCCTGGCTTTATATGCCACCTTTTTTTTTTTTTTGTACTGGGGATTGAACTCACAACCTTGCACTTCCCAGGCAGGTGCTTACACTGCTGAGCTAAATCCTATATGCCAATAATGCCACTTTTTTTTTTTAAAGAGGTTCACTGTTCCATTCAACCTTGGTTGAAGAATCTCTGATTTGCTGTTGCTGCTGCTGGTGGGGATGGAACCCAGCCTCACACACCGCTCTACTGCTCTACTGCTGAGCAATATCGCTAGCTGAAGAATCTAACTTTGAGGCATCATTGGAGCCGAAGGGAGTTAACATGCGTGCAGGGGTGCTTAGCTGGGCGCTCTGCTATCATGCAGGAGACACAGTTATCTTTTCTATATACAGGTGGGTCCTTTAGTAGTTTTTCTTTCTTTCTTTCTTTAATTATGGAAACTGGAGCAAATTCTTCACCTTTCCAAAGCTCAGTTTCTTCATCAGTAAAGCTATAGTGTACTACAGAGGGTTTATAAGATGCAAGTTGTGTTTGGAATCAGAGACAGCCTCAGTGCCCATCCTTGGAGAGGAGGCTGTGCCCGTGAGTATCACACAGTATTACACAGCAGTAAGAAGCTCCAGAATGGATCCACAAACAGTGAAACAAACAAAATCCTGAAAACACTGTGATCAGTGAAAAAGGATGGTGAATTAATTTTATAAATTAAAGAATTAGAAATAGATGCATGCCAAATAGCATCCAGTGTGTAATGCATAAATACAGATACATAGCCAAGCCCTTTAGAATGATTATATGTGAGGGGGAGGAAATGCGAGTAGGATAAGGATATAAAACTTTTTTCTTTTTCTTGTTTTTATTTTTATTTTAGAGAGGGTAAAATTAAGCAGAACAAGATATTGTAAGAAAACAATGAAAGAGACACAGATCTCAAATCAAGACAACTGGAGATCTTCACTATCTATCACATTGTCTCTTGTTTTCTTCCAAATAGTGGTACATATCTTCACATACAGAGAATTCACATGAAACAACATAGTATAGAACTGATTTGAACAAGATGAGGAAGGCGTTTTAGGTCTTTAAGATCAGACAATAGGGAAGTCAACAATGGCTGTCATAGTGTGTCTCATTCTCTTCAAAATAGCTGCTCATACCTTCATGTATATTGAAATTAAACAAAACCAAACAGGCTAAAAATCACTTGAACAAAGAATAATAGTATTGATGGATTTCACATCATGACCTTATGGAATCAGCACTGGGTACTGTAGTGTCTCTTTTTCTTTAAAGTAGTTATGCTTTTCATCATGTGTTATATGATCAGTTCTCGTAAACTGTTTATAGGTTCTACACATGCATGACTCTCTACATGTATTTCTACCCTTCCTGTATTGTCAAAACAAAACAAATTCCTATAAAAACATGAAACAAAAAGCATATAAAACCATAGTACAAGGTGATCCACAATGGTTACTATGTTGTCTCTTGTTATCTTCAATAGAATTGTCTATCATCAGGAATAGTAGAATTGAATATAGCAGTACATAACAATATTAATAAAAACAAAACATTATAGGTATTATAGGTAATGTAAAAGTTCAAAAGCAGGTAATAATCAAACCAGAGCGGGTATCCTAGTGAATCTTATCATCTTCAGTGTAGTTGCCTATATTTTCAGACTTGATACTATCAATTATAACAGATTTGTATCAAATCTGTCAATACAAAACAGCAATCTAACAGACCAGATTCAACTAAGATCAGTCATGATAAAATAGTGTAAGTTATACAGGGCTTCAGATTAAGGATGATTAAGGAAATTAAGGATGATTACTGTACTATGTCCTGCTATTTTAGGGGTAGCTATCTGTGCTCTCAAATTTAGTACAAGCAGACAAACTGGAACAGAATATAAGCATATAAAAAATTTTTAAATGAGTATTTACTGACAGATAAACTGTTTGACCAATTGACAAAATTCATAGTGTCAGCCAGCACCAAATTTAAATGAAAATACTAATGAAAAGGAGCCCTCATACTCTGCTGATAAGACGGTAATTTGGTACAATCCTGGTACAACCATTAACTACTCCTAATACCCTTTTCTTTTTCAACAGAGTTGAGCCCTGATTCTTTTGTGGCACAAGACCTCTTAGAATGACTTCATTCCCAGCTTCCCCTAAAACTTAGGTGTGGACGTATAAATAGGTTCCAGCCAAAATGTGATGAGTGGGATTGTCATTTGAAATTTTGGGAGGTTTCCTTACACAAAGGAGTCTCAAAACATGATTGAGAACAAAGGTAGATGTCAGAAAGAGACAAGAATGATCCAGAATCTCTAAAATCTTCCCCTCAGCCGACCCAGCCTACACTTGGAAAGCAAGTAACCCTAAATGCTTTCATTGTCCTTGCAGGGAAAGAAAATAATCCTAGAGTATACAGAATGACCACGCTGTGTATAACTTGGCATTCGCACTGCTACACCCCTCAAAAAACTGTTAGAGGAGGGAGCCATAAACAAAGTGGAAAGGTCTGAAGTGTTAGCACAATGGTTTAAAGAAAGTTTTTATAATGGCTTTCTAAATCTCTCTGTTAGCCTGGAGATTTGTTAACAAAACAGTGCTCCCAGCTTCTCTCTGCGCTGTTCATTATAAGCATAAATATCTTGAAGTTCAGTTTTGATGATTGAATAATCCCTGAAAGAAGATTATGAACTCAATTTGTTAATATTTCTCTTTCCTGACAAAGAATATATTACAGTTCTCAGTCAGCTGATTCGTGCATCTACCACTAAACACCATAGCCAACATCTGTTCCTAATAAAAATCTATAATCAGCAATGCCCACTGCCTTTCAAAACTTATTTTCTTCATCCCCAAACTATGCTCAGATCTGGCCAAAGCTTGTTTCTGTTGTCACTGAGACATAATGGCACTGCATTTATTCCAGGGCAAATAAATGAGGAGCAACCCCACGGAGAATCTGTCAGCCACCTCAGCGCTTGCAAATCTGAGCCTTCACTGTAAGTTGATATTTTCGTTTTTTAAAGCACTGAAGTATGTCAGTGTGTGTGTGTGTGTGTGTGTGTGTATGTGTGTGTGTGTGTGTGTGTGTTGGTTTGTTTTTAAGTTTATAATGTTCAACTCTTGTGAAACTTTGTTTCAGGTCACAAGGCTAAAAGACATTTGATAATAAAAACAGTTCACATTTTTAGAAAAAACATTCTGCAGGCAGCAACCTCATGACACCCTTTCCACAAGAAACTGACTTTTCAAAAACTGTGGATTGTGTACTGAGCCTTCAAGCAACAGACAGACCTTATGCAGTAAAGACCTATGGGCAGCACCGACCCAAGCCTGTAGGTCCGGCAGAAGGATTTAGGGATGGCTTACAGCCCCTCTTGCAGACTGTCTGGCCTCTGTGTGAGAACCCCAGCTAGAACTGTTTAAAAACAGCCTTTATATAAGCAAAGTATGAAACTCTGAGTGAAAACTGAGGACTTCTTTTCCTGGCAATGACAAACCCTACATATTTTCTTTTTCTTCCTCTAAGAACAGTCAGTCCTAAATATTTTTTTCTGATTTGAGCCTTTTTCCAAGAGAAGCACATGTGGGAAGCTTCTGCATGTTTCTGTTTGTCCCAAAACCACAGCAAACAGGGCAAGTGTACAAATTAGTGCTTAAAAGAACAGGAGGCTCAGCAAGCATGGTGCAGGGTGATACAGGCAAACTGTGGCCCAGGAGCAAGCTCACCGCCTTGCAGCCTTCGAAGCAGCTATGTTCAGTGAGCTGGGTCTGGACTTACACCAGCAATGCTTGTTTTTCACAATTACAAGTGGGCACCCAACACTGTTCACTTCAGTCAGCAACATCTCCTAGTTCTTTTGCTTATATCCTAAAAGGCATCTTTGAGCTTGCCAACTTCCTGAATGGTGCTAAAGGTAGCATACCTTATACCATCTTCAAAGATGTACATTGTTTTGCAAAATTGCAACTGTAAAGAGTGTTTCCAAATCGAAGTTTTTGGAGGGAAGAAGAGAGAGGGCCACTAAATGCTTGAAGAAATACAGGAAGTCATAATTTGAGATTTAAGAATAAAGTAAAAGAGTAATTTTAGTACGCTATTTTTTCTTTCCTACCAGGAAACTTCATTATGATGTGGGACAAGAAAATTGATTTTCCAAGCAGTAACAGCTTTGAATATAGCAAAGCTATGCTGGTTTGTGCTCCATTAAGGAACTGATGTACAACTAAAGCAAGCAGCAGGTTTATGCATAGATGCCTGTAGATTTTTCTAGAAATCCCTGAGAGAATTAGAGCTGTGTTTGCAAGTGGCCACTACCCCTGCCTCCAGGAGTAAGTGAGGGAAGAGTAAGAACTGACTCTTGACAAACCACGAGTGAATTTAAGAGCCAGAACCCAAGAGTGTCTAACACACTGCGGGAGCCTCCAGAGTGAGGATGGACTGCAAGCCATCCTAGAAGGTCACAGGCAGGAGACTTACTTGCTCAGAGATTTCTATGTTGTATGCAGAAGTCAAAGAATGTTATTTTGCATGAGCCCCTGGTAGAAGGGGAACTTGAGGGGCTAGGTTAGAGGGCAAGTGCTCTACTCCCTATCAGCCTGAGAGTTTGCCTGTAAGTATGCTGTCAAAAACTGTAGAGCCAGGCTCACAAGGAGCTGGACTCACTTAAGACGGTTGGGCCCAGACAAAGACAGAGCTGGCTTCTCCTCCAGAGCAATAATGTAGGCTGCAGGGCAGGGGCTCAAGTGGACTGTTGGGACTTAATAGCAATAGTTGTGAGGTCTGATTGTTCCTTTCTTTCCCTGGGGATTATCCTCATCAGGATCAGGTTGCTTGGTTAACCCTCACTTCTGCATTCCTGTGCCAAGGGGAAGCAAAAACGCAGAGCCAGCCTGGAATGGGTTGGGTGGATGGTCCTACATTTGTGCCTCGATTCCAGCACAGGCTTGCTTAACTCACACTGTGGCAATGACTTACCTTGCTTGTAGACAGGATTTCATCTGTTCCCATGGGAGGGTATTTTGGTTACTTTCCTCTCTTTGCTGGGGCAAAACACCCCACACCCAACATAAAGGAAGGAAGGAAAGGTGTATTTTGCTGTTTGTGGAATTTTCAGTCCATAACCTGCTGGCTGCAAGGCAAGGTGGCATGACTGAGGGGCAACACTTCAAGGCAATAGGCAACAAAAGCAAGCCAGAGCAAAAGAAGGCAGAGAAAAACTCTACCTTATGTTGTATGCAGGCCACCCCTACCCCCATCCCAGGGTAGATGTAGCACTCAGAAAATCTCCTTGTCTTCCTCTTTCACAGGCTCAGGATGTTTACTTAAAGTGAGGATCCTGGCTCCCTGCTGAGACTCTTAAACTTCTAATCTACTCAGGTTGACACAATGTATCAACCATAACAGTGAGGTGCACAGTCCAGGCATTCAAAGAACCAAGGGTGATTGCACACCAGGCATTTCAATGACCAGTGAAGACCAGTTCATGCTTTAAGCAGTACCGTCAGAGTCCGAGTACACCTTGGATTATCCTCCGAGAAACCTCAGGAAAGAGTGAACCAGCTGCCATTGGCTGTTACTCACTCATGCATTCATTTATTCAACAAATGTTCACAGAGCACAGAATATGTGCCATTCTAGGTGCAGGAGATACAAGAATACACAAAAAAGAATGTAAATTCTGCTCTCAAAGGGCTCATATTTTAAAAAGTCAACAAATTATAAAATGTATTTTCAAAATACATATGTCTAAAGTTTTCAAATAAACTACAGAGTTTATATGAGCAATTTGTGAGCTGGGCTGTGTACAGAACCAGGAGTTCAGAGAGTTCGGTCCTGCAGGAACTCCAAAGCTAAGTAGAGGAACCACCTGATTGGCTATTTATTTGAGGCATTTGCCTTGTTTGGGTCTGGTGTGGTGAGCTGGCTGCTTGTGACTGGCTGAACCCCAGCTGCTTATAACTTTATGGATCATGACTGCTCCTTACACAAATCTATACTATTAGTTTTCACTTTGTTTACATACTAAGTTAGGTGTGTTTGCATACTAAGTTAGGTTAGTTTCTTATGTCAGAATTCAGCAAATGAAAGCCTCAGGCTGTGTCTCCTGCATATTTTGCTTTAACCCAGCACACTGGGCAGTGATGAGTACTACGGATAAAGATAAAGCAGAAAAAGAGGATCAGAAGATTGTAAAGGGCTATATACACCACTGGAGTGGTCAGGGACAGTGTCACTTGAGAAGGCAGCCTCTGACACAGATGCAGAGGATGCCATAAAGTGAGCTACTCAGACACACGAAGAGCGTGCAGGCAGAGGGCAGAGTGTGTGCAGAGACCTGGGCAGGAGCACGCCAGCCTCCTTGGAGGTGAAGAGGAAGCCAGGCTGGCGCTGCCTAAAGACTGGGAGGAGGCCAGGGTCCAATAGATGACAAGAGGGCCCATCACTCAGTGCCTTGGCCATTTTAGTCGCTCTGTCTTACTGAGATATGAAAGCATGGAAAGTCATAGCAGACAGAAGTAAAATGCTCTCATTCAAGGAGGCTTTCTTCTTGGAAGGGGAAGATTTTACCTTACAGATAAAACATGCTGTCCCTTGGAATGCTTGCAGGGAGTGACTTCTCAGGAGGGTGTGGCAGAACCCTTTCAGTGTAGACAACTTTGAGTTTTAGAGCATCTGAATCCTTGCTCTGTCATTCTCCTTCAGTAGAAAACCATGGGAAATATAAACTCCAAGGAGAGAGAGCAGTTTTCAAATTGTGCCCAGTATGGGGTCTGGAATACAGAGAGGAATCAAGGTGACCCAGTCATCTCAACCCAGAAGGAAGCAGATGGGAACTTGGAGTCAGCAAGAGACTTTGAGGCTCTGCCTAACAACCCATCCTTCCTGCATCCAATGTGGGTGGTCAGGAAGGCACCACGAGGAGGATCCAACTATGTGTTTGCACAAATGGCTCCACTCAACATGCATGTGACGAGACTATCCAGAAAGACTGAGAGGCCCCTCAAGCAAGGACCTAGCTGTAGTTACACCATGAGGTCAGGAAAAGGCTCCTGTAAGTCAATGGAGTCTTCACAGCCCTAAGTAGGGCTCTGATGGGGAGTTCTGCATGGCCACACTTTCCCAGGGTTGCCATCTCTGCCTGACAGGACACACAAAGTCTGTCCACCTCGGTTTTCCTTGGGACTGGCTGAGGTCCAGGGAACTATGGGGGTCCTTTGGAAAGAACTTGGGATTCTTGCCCCCAAATAAGAGCCCATTACACCATGGAATATCACCCCTCAATTCCTTTTTACTAGAAAAGCAAAATACTTGGAAACATCGTAAAAGTAAACAAATTGGACTGTTAGAATTTGATGTTGACCTCCAAACAGGATGAAACTTGCCCCAGTGGAACAGACAGTCAAAGGTGAAGAGATAACTTCCACCTACAGGTTGAGATTTACATGCATATCTTCCTGAATGTTGTGTTTCAGCAGGGATTGCTGCAAAGACGTTGGAACTCATCTCACGTGAACTTCACAGGTGAAGGGGGACTTAACAACTGTGATGTCTCTAATAAGTGACAAAAAATGATGCGGGTAATAATTTGACATTTTTTGCATTGAAGTCTCTGTTGGAATAGAACTCGTAAATTAACACTCTTAGGGGACCTGCTTAGGAGGAAAACAGAATGAGGATGGCAAACCCTATTAACTCAAAGTCTCAAGCCTCTAATGAAAACTTCCTCAGGGGCTGGGGAAGGAGAAAGACCAGCGCAGTGTGTGGAAACTTTGTACAGCTCAAAGGCTCCATTTTATAATGGTGAACAGCAGAGACCTCAACTGATTTTATAACTGAGATTTATGTCTCTAACAAAATAAGATACATAACAAAAGAATGACTGCTCAGCCTTTCTGAAGAGGAATTGGTAAGCTCTCTAAAGATACTGTTTACTTAGCTGAGTTACCTATTTTTTTCTGTAAATTTGCCACATCACCCCAGGTTGGAACTCAAAATCTGTTGTTCTCATCAAATCGATTTCCCACAGAATGAAGCATGCAGTAACTATTCTGGGTAACATTCATTGTCATCCACTCAGAACCCAACTCACAGGAGTCACTGAGATGAAGAGGTTCTATGTAGTGAACACAGCCTGTGTGGGGAAGAAAAGAGATCCACACTCTGATACTTTTCTAATAAAACTACTCATTCTATCAGAAAGTGGAGGGAATGAAATACAGATAGATTTATTTAGATGCAGTTTCACTATTATTCTGTAGGTTGCTTTAACCCTCTTCTGACTTTGGTTATTAAATGTGATGCTTCCATAAACAGGAAACAGCTGAGCTGTATGAATACCTCCAGGACTTGTGCTCTTAAACATATGCACAGGTTTCATGAACTAGGAAGTCTATCCTGCAAAACTACTATTGACAAGAAGTAAAGGAGTTAAAATTAAAACGGGAAAGAATGATGACAGCCAGTTCATTGCATACCTATTATCCGACAGGGACTTACGTGTAATTTATCTTTAATTCTTGTCAATAATTCTTGTAAATTAGGGTTAAGGTTCTTGTGTTGCAGATAAAAATATAGAAACTTATTGAAATTATCCAAGGTCAAATAACATGCAGAGACAGGTGGTAAAGCTCAGTGGTAGGAAGCATGCTTAGCATATGGGAGGCCCTGGGTTCAATCTCCAGAGAGCACATTGCACACATACACACACACACACAACACACACACACACACACACACACACACACACACACACACACACAGAGTAGAAAAACAATTTGAACGTGAATCTCATCCCAAATCCTGTGAACTGTGCAGCACTCTCAATACTGCAAACAGGAGGTATCTGTCAAATGGAAATTCAAAGATCCTGGATTGCATAAATAAAATTCCAAATCCATAATTAAAGGACATAAATTTGTCTCAAATGTGTCTGTGTGCCTGCTTCTTCTCATCCACTTCTAATCAGCTTCTTTGATTGAATTTGAATGGAACAGCCTCCTTTACCCTAAAACGAAAGTAGAACTGGTTTTATTTCCTTTGCATTGAGAGGCACCTGCTGGGGTCCAGGGACCCTTCAGGCACCAGAGTCATGAAAGGTGTCCAGGTTCCCCTGCCTGTGGATGGCGTTGTAGTAAGAGCCGCACTGTGAGCTCTCCTGCAGGTTTTCAAATGCGCTGATCGAAAATGACGATTGCAGCTGCTGCTAAGTCTCATTAGTGACTTCAGTCTTCCTCTTCTCAGCCACATCACGGGTAACTAATCACACCGGCAGTAACCAGACGATGAACTTTTGTTTTTCATTTGTGTTGTAATTAAGATGGAAAGATGTTGCTTTGGAGGTCAGGTCCGCAGTCCGAGTCAGGCCTTCTGCAAGCCTCAGTTCCTTTGTGTACGGAACAAAGATGGAGATGACTGTCATACAGAGCTGCTGCTCGGACTCTGGTGTGATACCCAAGAGTGTTTATGATCCCTCTATAGCTCTGTCATTCTAGCACCACAGGACATTGGATTGTTTGTTTTTTTCAACCGACAAATCAAATTCTTTCCACATCTCCATGACCCTGTTCACTTTCCTTACCCGGAATTGCCCAGCACCGTCTTGCCTATGGGCATCTCTTCCATGTGGAAACCTCCTCTTGGGCACCTGTAGTCTGAATTCTGAGTTTCTTCTGCATTTGTGTACCACCTGCCCATATTCGCAGTACACTCTTAAATAATATTACTTGAATTGTTAGTCATTCTCTGGATTAATGTCTTTTTTTCTTTTTTCTTTTTGGTACTTGGAATCAAATCAAGGGTCTTTTTCATGCCAGACAAACACTCTAAAATTTAGTTACATTCCCAGTCCTGGCCTAGGTATTATTAATCTTCTGTGTTTCCTTCACAATGCTCAAAACAGTGCCCGTGCTGATTAAGTAAAGAAATCCATCCTCATTTAGCAAGGGGAAGGAGTGGAAGGACGTGTCTGTCTTCCTTAAGCAGACTTCACTCTGAAATAAGCTCGGTTGTCAAAACAACAATGTAGAAAGCAATTGTAAAGTGCATTTTCCAGGAGGATAAGACTCTCTACCACTTAATGAAATTCCTATCAGACTCCAGTAAAGAAGTGATTCTGAAGGAAGATGAGCCATGGTTTCCAGATGTTTTGACTGTCCACTCCTCTGCTGCACAGTACACATGTATCCATGAGTAAAACCAAATATATACAACTTTTTGACCGGATTGGGGATTGAGTCCAAGGGCCTCACACATACTAGGAAAGAACCCTCCCACTGAGCTACACCCTAAGTCCTTCTTATTTATTTATTGGTATCGGGGTTGAACTCACGACCTCCTGCTTGCCCGGCAGGTGCTTATGCCACTGAGCTAAATCTCCAGCCCCCATTTTGTTTTGTTTTGTTTTGTTTCTGCACAAGATCTTGCAAAGGTCTCTAGGTGTGGGTGTCAATCTTGAAATGCTTCTGCTTAACCTTCATTTCACGGGACCACAGAAGTATATCTCTTTGCTGGGTTTGTGCAAATGTTCAATTAACCCCCACTCTGCATACACCTGTTTATTAAATATGTCAATATACCACAGAATTATTATAGGGCATATTATAAAATATATCAACATATGGAAAATATAATTTTTTTTGTATTTTTCCTTTTCATCGGTACTAGGGATCGAACTCACGACTGCCTGCTTACAAGGCAGGTGCTTATGCCACTGAGCTAAATCTCCAGCCCCTGGAAAATATAATTTTAAAATGAAATATTTAGTGTTTTCTCTTTGCACTGTAAAGAATTATCTTTTGCAAGAAAAGCTTAATCTCAGCTGAGCAACTATATTTTCTAGTAGGCAAAGGAAACCACATTATCTTTCCCTGGACTATTTCCTGATGTGGGCTAGCTTCCCTCTCTCTCCAGATTCTCTTACAAGACCACCAACATTCTTCAAACATTAGTGAAACAAAACAGGAGGAGGGTTTAGAGCTCTGGTTTCTCCATCTGGAAATGTCACAATTCAATCCTGAAGGTTTGCTGTGAAGTTGTAAGCATGACAGTGTAAAACTCAACAGATTATTCTTGAATTCTTTGTTTTCCTTGTGACCTGAGTCTCATTAAATTTATTTTATTTTTCTTCCAAACTCCCAGGGTGTGATCATATGATTCAAATGGAGAAAAACACTGTCAAAACAGTATCATGGAATCATTGCTTTTACACTGTTTTCATTAAATAAAAAACTTCACTATCCAGGTCTAATATTATAACTGTGTCTCTGTCTTAAAGAATCTTATGTAATGCTATAGTCATTAATGTTATTTAATATTCTTAGTATTACAATCCGCACTGTTTCTTACAGTCAATAAATATAAAAATATGGTTGGTTTTGAAAATATATGCGAATGGCCACTGTGTTAAAACCATTTAATTGTGTGTTCGTGCAGTTGTGTACATGTGCTGGTACATACCCACATATGCAAGCAAAAGATTGGACAGATATTCTATTAACAAAAGTTAACAGGGATTATTTTGAGTGATAAAATTGGAGTTAATTTTTTTGTGTGTGTATTTCTGTAATTTTCAAACCATTCTATAATGGCCATATTTGTTTAACAAGAACATACATCCTAACAATTGTGTATAATTGACACAGATTTCTATCTTGTAAACTTCCAAATTAAAAAAAATGTTTTTAAATCCTTTTTGAATCATGGGCATCTAGAAGAAAACTATATTATTTCTAAATTGTATGCTGCATTTTAATTGCAACACAATTTTTAATGCTATTTTGGTCTCATGAGAGAAAATTACATTTTAAGCTAAATATATCCTACATGGAAGTTTATTTGTCTAGCTTTTTAGACACATTTTGGATTGGGGACCAAAACAGAGGCAGAGAATGGGTGAGGAGAATCTTGCAAAATAATAGAATCGTGGCACAGCTGGGGTAGAACTGAAGGGAAACTCTGAAATTAGAACACAGGTCTGTCTGCACAAGATTAAGACTCAGGTAAACATCACGCACTTCCACCATGATCAATCCCTGTAAGGAAGTTTGTACAGCATGAAGCCTGCCTGAAAAGGCCAGGAATAAAAAGAAGATCATTTTTAATCAAGAAAAAAACATATTTCAAGAAGAAATTTTTGTGTACTGGGGCTTCTACTGATTAAATTAAAGAAAACGCATCTCCACATAGATTTGGCTGTAGGACCTTTAAGAATACACAGACAATGCAGTTATTCTCCCTTTGCATTGTGGTAAGCATGGCACAGGATTAAAAGCCTGAGGTCTAGTGAGGCCTAAAAACACCCTTGACATTGTATATATGTATTTTCTCATCTATGTACACATTTTCATTTTTGTGGTAGCATCCATTTTTCCCCCTAGCTTTTATCAAACTCTCAAGTAGGCTAGTGACCTGAAAAGGTCAAAAATTAATGTAATATATAAAAAGCATAGCTTTGACTTCAGAGAGAACTGAACCCACATTTGCAGTCTGCCAGCTATGGGACTTGGAATGAGATGTAATTTTAGACTTACTATCTACTATTATAGCCTTTTAAATAGTGTCAAGAACCTAAAGCAATGTCTGCCACATAGTAGAGACTCTGTAAGTGGCAGCTACTGTATTATTATAGACAGTTCAAGCTACATAAATCTAGAATTCCGGCTTTCCTTATTTTGTTCTGGCTATCCTCTATATTTTTGGGGCGCCCATTCCCACCCCACCCTGCATGTTCCTGGATTGCTCTAAACCAGTGGCAGCAAACCTGTGTGGTGCAGTGGGCATGCAGGACCCTCTCTGTTGGCACAGGAGCCAAGTGCATAAGTTCCTTTTCTAAGCTAAAACCTCAGCCTTCAGGTGTAATTCCAGTATTCCCACTTTGCAGTAAATAAGCAGGTTTTGGGTTGCAGTTTGATCTGTTGGTCACTAACAGGCTAGCCACTGCTGCTCTAAACTATAGTCCGCCTCCTTTTTTTGGTCATTGATCCTTCTAGACCAGTGATGGTGAACCTATTAGAATTTCCAATAACATAAACAGCCTACTCACCACTGTGAACCTTCAGGACCACTATGTGCATTTCCCCAGGTATCCACCAGCTATCACCAGTGAGTCCCACGCACTATCCCCATTGCCTTAGTCAGCTGTTTGCAAGGCCCTTGTTGCCATGTGAAACAGCACAGGCACTGGAGAAGGAAAACAGCAGAGCCTGAAATACACTTCCTGCCAAGTGCTTCTCATTTTAGGGAGACATTCTCAGTTCCTGTCTATGGCCTTGACTCATGCACACATGTGTGCACCTCTGTGTGCAAGTGTGTACACATGTGCGTGTATATGCGTGTGCGCACTAGAGGAACATTTCTGTTGTTCTGCCTGACAGAAAACGTTTTGTTGGCTTGCAAAGACAAATGGTCACAACTCACAGGAGGCATTTCAAACACCAAGTTCTCAACTTCAGATCTGTCAGCTCTTTGAGAGCAGAGGCCACCTTTTATGCAACAAGTACCTGGTTTTGGGGACAGCAGGAGCATCGGGTCTATGGTATGACCACTGGCTCAGTCTGCATGTCCACGGTCAATAAATCACTCACTTTGCAAGCCACAGTTCACAAGTGAAGAGCCACTAAAGCAGGAGCTTCATGCCTTTTAGATAAAAACCAAACTAGAAATTTAAAAGATACACATGCTGTCCATAGAAAATTCTAATGCATACATGGGCCAGAAAGTCACCATAGTGACCATGCTTTTGAAAAAAAATGCTGGGGTGTATGCAATAGCTCTTAAAATACTCCTTTCAATCTGATGAAGCACAACTCCCAAGCCTGCGGCCTAGGGTCCATGTGCTTGTGGTCTTTGAGTCCTGCTTTATTAATATCCACATGAGCCTGAGCATAGACTATGGTGGCCTTGGGCTTCTCCTGGTGTCTAGGAGGATTCTCAGGAGCTTCCCAGTTTTGTGTTCTGTCCTCTTGACCTCTGCATTCGGTGAGCTCTGTCCCCGGCTCCCTGAAGCTGCTCCAGTCCCCACTCTCCACCCATGACCAGTAACAGCTTCAATCCCTACATCTCACTAGTCCAAGCTCTTGTGAGTAGCCATCTTTCCCTCCAAGTCTTGGGAATTAAAATAAAGATAGCTCTACCCAAAGCTCTCATCCTCTCTGTGATCCTCAGGGAAATTCTCCTGGCCCCTGTCTCCCAGGAATGTTGACCAGTCTCCTCTTTCTTCTCATCCAATTCTCTTCCACTATCCTAGGCTCATAAGCCCTTATCTCTCTGAGCGACTGGAGAAGACTAAAATTCTCTGCTAATGTCATATGTGAAATGCTTTTGGGCATCACAATGTCTTCCTTCCGGAGTGATCAGAGAAACTAGACTGTTTTCCATACCCTCCCCAGGGGCTCCCCTTGCCCTGCTTATATATTTGGAATAGCATTTCTTGTTTTTAATTTTTAAATAACCATCTTATTCCCTTCCCATTAAATCAGAAATATACTTAAGGACCAAAATATACCAATTTATATCCAACATTGTCCTTTTGAAAGTTGTACTCTTTTTCTAGGTAATTTTACTTCTGGGAAATAATCTCAAGACGAGTGATCAAACAAAAACTATGTTCAGAAAGCTCTTCATTGCAGGGTTATTATTAACAGTAAAAATTAGAAAATAATCTAAAAGTCTGATGATGAGAAGATCATAAGTAAATGGTCATATAGCTACTCAGCGGAATATTCTGTGGGCATGAAAAGGCAGCTGTGAAGACACTCCAGGAAAATAATTATGGGCTGTGTACTGTCAAAACAGATGTCAGCTTGTAAAGGAGATGGCAGCACACTGTTTGCAAATACATACATAGAAGACAGAAAAAGCAGTGACCAAAGTGCAAAGCAGGGTACTTTGGGAGTAACAGAACATGGGTCTTTCTGTGTGTGTATTTCTTTTCTAGTAGAATTTTATTCATTGTAATAGGGTTACACTTACAAATTAAATTAATTAAAGTAAATATACTTAAAGATATCAGGCAATCCTGAAAAACAGGAAACTTTAAGCCAAAGAATGGAGATAAATGAAGTTACGCATAATCTGAGCATCTCTCGTAAACATCAGATGCCTAAATTATATGCTTAAATTCTCCTTATATTAACTTCATGATACCCCATTTTACCGGCCATCTTGACTCTGGAAAGTAGTTTAAAAAACAGGTAAAGTCATAGGGTTAAACTAAGCAGAATGAAAGTCAAAGGTCACACACTTTCCCTTCTGTCTCTCACAGATGGACTCATTCGTGCCCCAATTGTAACAAGCTACAAATTCTAAATCACAGGACCTGAGAAGCCGAAAATTAAAAAGTCGTTGAAGTTGGGAAAAGTGATCTTTTCTAGTTTAACAGTAGAGTCCCAAGTAGAGAAAACCACCCCATAGTGAACCAAACATTTTGAAAAAGATTTAATTTTGGGCCCCAAGCATGACTATATTCTAGCATTTTCTTTGGTTGCTAGTTGTAATGACAGTGAAGTCCCTAATGAAGACACAGACTAGGCTTGAGATGCTGTTTAGTCAGAGAAGCACGTGATGCCTACAATTTAGAAAAAATTCCATGTAATGCAGCTTCTTTTCAAAATGAATCTTTGAGACCTGCTTTTCCTAAAAACAAACAAACTGAGCCAAATGTGGTAGCATATGTCTATAATCGCAGCATTTGGGAGGCTGAGACAGGAGGATTGCTGTTAGTTTGAGGCCAGTCTAAACTACACAGCAAGGCCCTGTCTCCAAAAAAAAAACCCCAAAAAACCAAAAACAAAAACAAAAAGAAGAAAGAAATCAATCCTACATTACTATATATAACTGCTCACTCCTCTATTATAGGCAATAAAAAGAACCACACTGGAGATTTTCTGGAAAGAGTATATGTTTCTAAGTGCAACCTTCTCCTCAAATTTTCTTCCTTTTGTCCTGTTGCTAATAAAGCGCTTTGATAACAACTTTTGAAACTCAAAGCTTTCTCTTTTTCTGGCTCCTTCTCCGAGCCCTCTTGCCTTGCCTCACTTTATCATAGACACGAGCTGCACCAATCCCTGGGACATTAAAATGGAGTGTTGAAAATGTCCACGTCCACTAAAATTAACAAGAAACTCTCCCTCCAGGATCTCTGCGAGTGCTGTAGGTCCTGAGAGATGACTTGAGTATCACAAATATCACAACAGTCAGAGCTGTTTGGAAACTTTTTGGGTTGTTTGTGTTAGTGGATCTGTTCCAAGAGAGGCACATGTTTTTCAAAAAAAGAAAGAAAGAAAAAAAAGGGCCAAAGATAACAAAGAATGCAGAGGCAAGGGGAAAGGAGGATTTATCCAGAGTGTAGGCGTGAACCAGGATAAGACTTGCTAAACAGCAGGCTGTTCAAGGGCACTTGAAGCTCCACCACATTTGGAATGACCCAGAAAAACTGAGGTTAAAAACAATGTCACACAGTCAGTTAGAAGACAGTGATTTGGGACCTTCGATGTGTTTTACATCTTCTTTGTGTCACTTTGGGCATAGGTCACTGGGTTCTTCTGCGATTTTAAGCTGTTTACAGCTATATTTGAGTGGTCTTTGTTGACAACGTTGTTTCCAAGCAATTTTCTAAAAACATTTTGATTATGGTTCCCTGTCATTAGTTACTCTAATTTGTTTTCCGGGTTGATGGCCGGCACTGTAATTGCATGCAGAATGCTGAATAGGTTGCCTGATCACTGCTTGTACCTCTGTGTTAGACTTCCTGCTGTTTCTTGAATCAACTTAAGATTTAAAGAATATGCCACTTATATCTTTAAAGAAGATAATGGAAGACAATTATTTTTGTATTATTATTGTTTAGTATGCACTTAGCCCTTACATTTTTAAGTCTTTACAATCATTTATTAGATACCCACCCCTGTACTCTCTAGTTGTAAGTCCTTTGGATTTCCTCTGATTTCTAGACAAGCCACTGAGGCTGGGGAACGCTTGCTGGCTGGAAAAAGTGTTCTCCCTTCCTGTCAGGTTCCCCACCCTTTCTCCCGGCCACCCCACCCAGCAGGGACCTGCACAGGCTGGCTGCATTACTTTGAAGTTTTGCATTTGATGTTCTTGAATGCGTGCATAAAATACATTCCAAAGCCACATATAGATTATTTTTGGAGTATGTGATGTTTTGGATTTTCCCTATTACTCCTCACTTTCATTCATTTATGTGGCTCTCTCTATAACCTCAGTTGAGCTTTCTTTCGGTGTTGGGCAATGAGTTGAGCACTGAAAGAAGAGAGTGGCAGTATCATCATACAGACCTCTAAGAACATACCTGGAAACGCTGCCAGATGAGATGTGTAATGCTGCCTGAAGGATAAACTATAGAAGAACTCACGCAATCATTACTTACTAGAAGCCTGGGGAGGATGCTGTGTTTTTTGAGGTGGAAGTTGGAAAGTCCAGTTTCATATGTGTGTTTTGAGTGGGGAGGGAGCAGGGAAGAAGAGTGAAGAACAGATACAAATACACAGAATTTCTCTGTGGAGTAATGGCTTGTGTCCAGATGTCCCCTAAACATCCCCTAGATGTTCACATGGTCATAGATGGGGCTTTTCAGAAGTGGCTGGATTTGTAGTATCTGACACTGGAATTGATTCATGGTACAGTGCTAGGTTCAATGGCACTCTGAGTAAGGGGTAAGAAAAGGAACAGAAAGATGGAGCTAAGATCCCTTCCCTGCTTGCCTCTGCTATCTCCTGCCACAACGAACTATTTCTCTCCTGCAGTGCTCCTCTGTAAGGCATGCTGCCTTGGGCCCAGATGATTACGGACTGAAACTTCTACAAACCGCGAGCTAAATAAACCTTTCCCCCTTCAACTTTGGGTGTCAGTATTTTGTCTCAGCAAGGAGAGAAAAGTAGCTAAGACACATAGACACACAACAGCATGGAGATTGAAAATTTAGGGAAAATTGGTCACATATTTACCCTGATTAAAGAGTTAATTGTAAGAAAAAATGGCAAATAAGGCACAGCTGGAGGGAGGTTCTGGATGGTCTACAAATTGCCACACCAGATGAACTTCTCTACTGAGCATTATGTCCACAATTGGGTGACCAGCAATCGAAGCAGCCAGAATCATTGCATACTGTGGACTGGGGAAATCTATTGGGAGAAACAATTTATATGACTGAAAAACTGAATGAACAAACAGCCAAAGGTACCAAACCAAGGCCAAGAAAATAAGTATTAAGGAGCAAATTCACTAAGGATAAATTATATTGAAGAATGTTGCAATTGATAAGATTGACTGAGCAGAGATTTATGATTTTGTAGCAATAGATATACATTAAAGGGCTTGGTCTTCTCTTCCTCATTCAATCATTTATTTGGAGATGATTCAAGGGTTCAGTGCTCTGAATGTCAGAACTCAGTGCTCATGGATTCCTCTGTTTCCACCTCCTTCTGTTTTTTTTTTTTTTTTTTTTTTTTTTTTTTTTTTTACCTATCCTACCCTATGTTCTGTACCAAGTTCATGCCAAACTTTACTTCATGCAGCTTCCATAGAACACCCAATAGTATCAGTGACACTGACTTCTGCAGCTTGCCGAGATGTGTGGGAAGCTGGGAGTATGGGTGCTTTAAAACCTTTGGTCATTTCACCAACACCACCCAGCTGATAAAGCCTTTCCCTCCAAACACACTCTAACACATGCCCCTCCATTTGCTCTCAGACATGGACTTGCAGCCCTGACCTGACCCCTAACCCATATTCATATTGTACGAGGATGCAAAAAAAGAATATAAAGGAGGAGCAACTACCATCTGTTGATGGCGTAGCCTGCATTAACTCACCTAACTCTCCAACTTTATGCCATTTTATAAACAAGGAGAGAGAACCAACAGAGAAGTTAAGCTGTGTGCCCAAAGTACTTGAATTGAGACAAAACTACCATTTGCCAAAATATCATATCTTATCCAAGCCTCATATCACAGTCATTTTTAATTATTCCATACTGAGGACCATTGTCATAGGAATCTGTGTGTGTGTGTGTGTGTGTGTGTGTGTGTGTGGTGTGTATGTGTGTGTTTTGAGACAGGGTCTCACTATGCAGTTCGAGCCAGCCTGGAACTCACTTTGTCGCCTAGGCTGGTCTCAAACTCACACCAACCCTTGTGCCTCAGCCTCTAGAGTGCTGGGATTATAGGTGTGCATCACCACGCCCAGCTCCTAGCAAACTTTTAGTTGAGCAACACAATTCAGATGGAAAATTTCAATAATTCCAGATGAAAAATAAGTGAATGGGCAATTGATGCATGAGCTAATGTAACAATGTAATGATGTAATGCAATGATAATTAAAAGGATGCTTTTCCAAGTCCCAAGCCTTTAAATGTTTACCTTTTGGGGTAAAAATATTCCCAAAATGTAAAGGAATGGACACTATGGTGCATTAGTTAACAGATGACAGTGAATTTGATCTGACTGATTCTAGAAGGTTCAATTTTGAGATGAAGAAAGCCTTTGTCATTGTCTTGATGTATCAGTTAGTGTTTGCCAGAGACACAGATATAATACAAGATATATACATATACAAGAATTAACTGGATTTCCTTACAATGGCCACCAACAGGCTCTATCTGCACACTGGAGACCAAAGCATCCAGTCCAAGGTCAGGAGCCCACCACAGCATCCCACGGAAGTCTGAATGACGAGGCTGATGCGCCTGCAATGGAAGGCTGAAGAGCCTATGCTGGCAGACTGTAGAATCTGCACTGGAAGCCAGAAGATGACTTCCAAGGTGAGGATGAAGACTGGAGCTCTTCCAAAGAAACAGAAGCAGATCAGTCCTCCTTCCTTATCCCTTTACATCACCCCAGATGAAAAGCCGCCCTAGGGTGGGTTTCCATACTCCAGGGTGTGGAGCTGCTGAACTAATTCAGGTGAGCTTCTCTTACTCAGGTTGATACAACCAATCAGCCATCACAGCTGAGTGTGTCACTGAGGCAACCATGGTCAGTGCCCTTGAGTAGTGGGTGGGTTTTCACTAAATGCTACCCTTTCCCGCTATTACAGGTTACATTTTGTATTTGTCCCCTTAAAATTCTTGTGTTAAAGTCCTGCATTTGACTTATTTGGCGATACAATCTTTACAGAGGTAACCTCATCAAAATGAGGCTAGAGTGTTGGCCTTAATACAGTCTGACGGGGGTCCTTGTGAGTTCAGAGACAGGACCAGAGAGAAGACGGTGTAAAGAGGCATGGGGAGGTGATAGTCCTCTGCAAGCACAAGAGAGAAACCTGACTGGTCCCTCGCAGCCCACGGAGGAGCCCACCATGTCTACACCTTGACTTTGGCCTTCTAGCCTCTAGGAATGTGAGCAATAAATTTCTGCTATTTAAGCTCCCAGTTTGAGGTACTTTGTTCTGGTATCTCTAGAAAATGAACACATCCACCCACCCACCCCCAACTACGATAGCTGCAGTTCCCTCTCCCTTCTCCCCATTCATGAGCACCACGGAGAACCATCAGAATCAACAGGGTCTGATGAGACGTCGTATTTGAATAAGGACCCACCTGGCAAGCTCTCCCTGAGTTTTCTCTCAGTGTCGCTACTCAAATGATTGCCTATAATGAGAGGCATTTGATTATTACTTTCCCTAGATCAAAAATATTAGATGAGTTCCTTTGGCAATCGTAACCACTTTGAGCCCACCCTAGCTGTGGTTGGAGCAGATGTTAGCACACACACATGCACACGCACACACACACTTATGCACACACGTGCACGCAGACACACACACACAAATGTGTGTCTTAGCATCTTCCGTGCCGTTGCTAGAGAGCAGAGCAATATTTCAACAGGGTTTGAAACAAGTAGATGCAGCCTCTTGCTGAAAATGTGTGAATGAACTGGCAGCCAAGTCAGCAGCCTCCTGTCCATTCCTCCTTTAAAGTAATTTACAAGACAAGCTCAAACAGAACTCTCACAGTTGGTTACTAGAAGAGTTAATGACTCCTAGCTCAAAAGGAATGACTTTTTTGAATTATCCATTTGACAAGTCTCCCTAAGGCAACACCTTTTACCCCCTGCTGGCCACCCAGCTGAAGTTAGCTACCGTGTATTAATTAGCTGAGGCCAGTCTCAGGAAGCATTAACTCTTGGCTTTTCTTTTTACACATACTAAGTTTACATGAGAAGGCAGGCAATTCAAAATGACCTGAAATCCCCTTATTGTATGCACTACAAGTTTTCAGGTAAATATTTTCTACAGGCTCCCCAAATTAAGCATCTTTCATCTCAGGAGGTCTCACTTTCTATAAGGCAGGAAATGATTAGAGAGCTCACAGACCTATGTCTCTCTCCAAGCATTTCCTCCAGCTGGCTTGTTTGTAAATGTCTGGACTTATAACAAATCCATCAGCTTTAGAGTTAATCATTACCACTCCCTGAAAAATCAACTCCTGGTTCCTCCCTGAAATGTATCCAATGGATGGGGGTCCAGGAGAGACAGATCCTAAGGGCTACGCCAGACTCTGGAAGTTGAGGCTTAGCTTTGCAGGAAGTGGTGGGCACCTGGTAGCCAAAGAATCAGAAGCAGAACACCTTGTGCAATCAAGTGAGGACTGGCACACTCTTTCACAATCAGGGATGGGCTCCCAGAATGCTTTATAACTGAGGTCAAGGACATATTGTTCACAGTTTTGAAGTATGACCTGATTAACAATCCAATTCATCATTGGATGAATCGGTAGCATTTTAAGTAGGCCACTCACTAGCATAAAATTTAGGCTTTGTATGTCGCCTTCTATGTGATGACAGCTGCATGAGAGGCCTGGTACCCATAGAGGTTTCAGGAAGATTATCAAAAAGGGAAGGGAAAACTGAGGGCAAACTTCTCAGGGCTTGTGGATGTCTGTAGAAAAATGATTTTCTGTTCTCGGTGTGCGCATGAACTGTCACTGTGGCAAAATATTCAACAAATGATTGAAACGGAAGAAAGGTTGCTTTTGTCTCATGGGTTCAGAGGCTTCAGTCATAGCCTCTTGGCTGTGTTGCTTCTGGGCTTGTGAGGAGACAGAATATCATGCAGGGAGGGCACTAGGGAGCAACACTGCTCACCTCATGGCTGCCAGGAAGTGGAGAGCGATAGAGAAAAAGAGGGGGATGTTCCCAAAGGCACCTCCCCAGTGATCCCTACTTCCTCCAATGAGGCCCACCCCACTACAGTTCCCAATGCTTCTCAATAGTGCCACCAGCCTTTGACCAAGGCTTCAATCCAAAAAGCTTGGGAGACAATCCAGACCTACACTGTGACAATGTGTGTTTTATCAACAGAGACCAGGGATGCTCTGGGTATGAAGTCACAAAAGAACTTGAGGGGACTGGAGCACAGCTCAGTGGTACAGCTCATGCTTGGCATGCACTTTCCAAAGGGACGGGAAACGGAGACGGTTGGCTGGCATCTGACTCCCTCTGTTTATCAGGCGTCATCCAGGCTCCTGTTGCCACCAGGGCTGGCTGCATAATGTATGGGCCCAGCGCAAAAGGAAACGCAATGGCCCTTGTTCAAAAAGCAGGAAAAGGGGTCACTAAAAGTACTAAAATAGAGAGCTTTCCTCTTTCTTCCATGACCTTTCTCTCTGGAATTGTCATGATTTTTAAAATTTATTATTTGATGTTCTAAGCAGCGGAAATGACATTTTAAATTATTTGCATAAATTTTACCATTCATCTTTATATGAGGCTATGATACTTTCAAGTGACATTTAACTCATGAATGAAATCACCAAAATTACATTATTTGTGACTCAGACTTTGTACTTGCACAACTATTTTATTCTTATCAGAAGGGCAGAAACTACAGGAATGATTTTACATGTATTTTTTTTTCTTTTCTTTTTGTGTAGTACTGGGAACTGAACCCAGGGCCCTTCATATGGAGCTATATTCCCAGGTCTTTTTAAGTGTTTTATTTTGAGATGGGGTATTGCTGAGTTGCCTAGGCTGGGCTTGACATTGTGATTCTCCTGCTTCAGCCTCTCAGAGTGCTGGGATGACAAGTGTGTACCACCACACCTGGTTTATTTCGCTTCTTGATACCCACTTTCTGCCAGTGTCTCACTGGTGAGTCAAGAAGAGCAGCCTGTGTGGTTGGCATCCCCGGGGCAGAAGCGTAAGAGGGAACAGGACAGGCTCCTTGGTCATTCAGGTTTCTTTGAACACTGTTGCCTTTTTGCTAGGTCTGAAGCCAATTCTGGTTGAAGGAGAAAGGTGGTCATGGTCACTCCATGTAGGCAGAAACACTTAGCCCACACTCATTTGGAATCTTGCTGGACACCCACAGGTGAGTCCACTGTGTCTCTGAGCCCATGGGGTGCTGTAGGCTGAATAGTCGGCCCTCAATTTATAATGGTTCAACTTCATAATGTTGAACTTGGATATTTTGAATACTGAATTTAGACCTTGGGGCTCATAATGTGACAGCTTCTTTTCTCCTGCTGCTAAACAGGGGTGGTGAACACAGCTCCGCATCAGCCCTGTGATCATGAATGGTGCAACCAACACTCTACGTGGACTTGCTGCTGAGTGAGGCTGGCTAGTAGGCTGGATGAGTGCAGTGTACTTTTGGGGGACCTCCTGGATGACTCCTTGAAAGAAGAGCAGTTATCTCCATTTTGGCTAATCCTGGCCCTATCTCCATGTATACATATATACAGAGCTGGCTAGGATTTTTTCCTCATCCCTTTAATTGGCTTTAAGCAATGCAAATCAGTCTGGCCAGGTTGCTGATGTGTAGTCTTTGAAGCAAGGCAACAGTCAGTGTTCTCCTGTCCTGTAGCTCCCAAAAAACTTGTGTGAGCTGGGCAGGATGGAGAGCCACAGTCCACGCTGCTTGTCGGCTGGGATGGAGCCTCAAGATAAGAGGTTATGACTTTGCAGGGCATAAAAGATCACACATCCGAACCAAAGCATCGACCCTAAAATATTAGATAACTACCTCAAATTTTAGTACGCAGATTACTCTTTCCACGTACCCTAATCTGCATTTTGCAGAGGTAGTTTCAGGCCTCCTACCTAGTCCAGCTCACGGTACTCATGTACTTACCGCCATTCTTACAGTGACTCAGCCTTGAGCTGCTGCCATCTTCACAAATGAGTAAGAACCAGGTTCGACCCTGGGTTGAGGCATTTATTGCGAGGAACCGTCACCATAGCTGAACCGAGGACCCCTGGGCTCCCCACAACTATAAATATGTCTTAGTGTCTTTATTCTCACAGTGAGTGGCACTTGAAATGGTAGATTGGAATGAACTCTCTGTAATTGCAATAATTTTCCCACAGGATAACAAATGTAACCTTCCTGGACTGCAAAAGGACAGGGAAGGGCTCTCTATACTTCTGACTTAGGGTATTTCAAACTTGCAATGCGTTTACCTGGATAGAACCCCGTCACAAGCCAAGGAGCACATGTAGGAGCAAATTGTACAGCCACAGTGGTGGAAGACACCCTGGTCACATCTCTGCTCACACGATACTCCGCTGTCCCACCAGACTTCACTTATAAGTTGTAAACTCAAAGGTAATTTTTACATGTCTGTGTGTGGCACTGTAGCCTGAACTTGGGGCCTTCACACTGAGCTACAATCCCAGCCCTTTATATTTCTTATCATTTCCCCAAGTTACTATCCTAGAGTGTTGGGATCATAGGGTGATGCCACCACACCAGGCCCGAGACAAGTTATTAAGACCTTTGAGACAGAGGCACACAATATTAAACCAGTACCAGGCCCTTGTGAGCGCGGGGGCCTGTGGGACTGCCTGTTACATGCTACAAAGCTGCTCCTGAGAGCACAATGCACCATGGGAATTTCAGTCATTGCCTAGACAGAGGAAAGAAATACTCCTATCTGTTACCTAAATTTATTTAACTTTCCTATTTAGTAAGTAGCACCCTTCCCTCCCCTACATAACTCATCACTCCAAATATTAACTTACTGCTCCTAATTATCTTGTCCACTTTGTCTTCTTTCTGCTTTTCTTTTAGTCTCTCTCAAAGTTAGTGCATGTAGCTTGTGGTCACGGACTGAACTGTCCTCTCCCCACCACCTGCCATGCACTTTGGAAGATATATTGAAGTTCTAATCCCTAATGGGTCAGGATGTAATCTTGTTTGGAGATAAGGTATTTGCAGAGGTTATCAAGTTATAGCCGGGTGGTTAGGGCAGACCCTAATCCAATATGATTAGTGTCCTTATAAGCAGGGGAAATTTGGATTTAGAGACTGACACACATAAAGGAAAGATAACATTGTCTTAGGTCAGGCCTAAGGCAGCTTGGGTGACTTAAGAGAGATTGATTTCCTCACAGTTCCAGAGACTAAAAAGACCAGTATTGAAGTGACTACTGATTTGGTTCCTGGAGATGGCTCTTTATGAATTGCAAGGAGCTGCCTTCTTTCTGTGTTCTCACACAGCTGGGGTGGGGCCAGGTGGGGCACATGCAAGGTTTGGGTGTCTCATACTACAAGGGCACCAATACCTTTATGGGGGCCCCACCTTTTCCATTTCATGTAACTATAATTACTTCTGATTGGTCCCATTCTCAAAAACTATGACATTGAAGATTAGAGGTTTAATATATTAACAGAAGACACAAATACATCTATTGCAAAGGGACACAGAGAGAAGATGGCCACTCATAAGCCAAGGAAAGGGGACTGCAACAACTTTCCCCACAGCTTTTAGAAGGAATCGACCCTGCCAGCAATTAGATCCCAGACTTCCGTCCTCCAGAACCATGAGAAAATAAATTTCTGTTAAGCAGCTCAGTTTGTGGCAATATTAGAAACTGATGTTTGTCTTGCTGTCATCTTTTTATTTATGTGACCTTCTATAAAAGATTAGAAATGCTCTTCTCCAAATATTTTTCTTTTTCTGTGTTGGACTTCACAATAAATTCAACTCAGGTATAGCTTTTCTGGAATATTTAAGGTAGGTTAAAATCTGGCTGCTGTGTCTTGTTCATGGTAAGACACTGGAGCAAATAACTCAAGCTGCCATTGAAAAAAATATATGTACATAAGTTAATGAGGTAATCTTAAGTGTAAGGAGAGCTTATGGAGTTAGAACAGTAACAGTTAATCATCAGCCAGTATCAGATTTTAAACACACAGACTCAATTCTCAGGACAATTCTATATTTTGAATTTTAATGTACACATCCTAAATTGAATGCTAATATATCCCTTTCTATAGCTGAGATATGTGAGCATAGAAAAATTAGGATACTTACTTGTTCACACAACTAGTAACTGAAGAAAAGAGATTTCAACTATAGCCATTAGACTATGGAGTCTGTGCTCGTAATCAACTATGTTATTCTGCAAAGATATTCAATTTTAGAAACAGAAAAACAAAATGAAGTAGAAAAACTATCTCATATTATTTATAAAAAGAAACTCTAAATGGACTGAAGCCCTGAATTTGAGAACAAACTATAAGATACAGAGAAGGAACCATAGGTGTGAATATTAGGAGATGGCTTTCAAAAGCATGATACTACAATCACAAACCGTAGTAGAAAAAGTAAGCTGAACTTTATAGAAGCTAAAAATGTGTGCTTCAAAGAGTGCTACCAAGAAAGTGAGAAAACAACCTGCAGAATCAAAGAAAATGTTTGCACATCATGCATGTGGTTTACTAGTAAAGGTCTGGTAGCCAGAATACATAAAGAGCTTTTAAAACAACAACAAAAAAAGTGAAAAACCTAATATTAAAATCTGGCAAAGGATCTAAACAGATATTAAAAAAAAAAAAAGATTTATAGTAGAAATCAGCAAACTGACCTGTGGGGACCCAACAGGAAAAGCTGTGTTGGCTTTTGGTGACTGCTGGAAACTGAGACCTGGGACCCTGAGAAGCAGCCAGGACTGCCCCACTGCACCAGAGGAGATTGTGAAAGGCTCTGGAGCTCTGAAGCTGAACACTGTGCAGTTTTCTGACCATTCCACGCTGTGCTGAGAGCGCAGGGAGAGCAAGCGGCGTGGTGTGCAGTAGACCCAAGAGGAGGACCTGCACCGAACCCTGGTGACTACTGGGGATCCCGCGGCTGCTGGGGTTGGCCAGAGAACATCTTGGAACTGGGCAGTGCCCACTACCACGGGGACATCAGTAACACAGAGAGTCTGGCGGCAGACATCTTAGAGTTTGGCAGAACCTACAGCTCGGTGACATCACTGAGTCCCCCTGTAGGGAGGTCTGGTGGAAGACATCTTGAAATTGGGCAGAGTCTGATGCCGTGCTGGCTTCAGCGTCATACAGAGAACTAGTGGAAGACATCTTGGATTTGGGCAGACCTGCTGTCCTGGTGCTCCTGTCACAGAGAGGTCTGGAAGAGAACAGCTGGGATTTGGGCAGAAACCTGTGCCATAGTGGCATTAGTCAGCTGCTTCTGGTACAGAGAGAACTGGCAGGAGCTACTGGGGTTAAACCAAGCCTCTGCTTGGGGCCCAATAAGCAGATACAAAATAGTCACAACTCAGTGACATCCAGAAAGTACAGCCTAGTTTATGGATTGACTGGCACAGAGGCTGGAGGCTAGCCTGTACCGCCCCTGCATCCCAGCCTACCCCAGATAACAGCAAATTGGGGAGGACGGCAAAAACTCAAGTCAGCACGCTTCTGAAAGGCCCTAAGCAATACAGAGAGGGCCAGGGACCCCCAGGACACTCCAGTCTGAAAGAAACCAGAAATATGACAAGAGATAAAAAAAAAAATCTTTAGCTGCCCAACATGAGAAAATAAGCCCAGGAGAAGTAAACACTGAAGAGAACAAGCACAGTAACTGTCCAATACTTGACACAGCATCAGCCAAAATTAAAAAAATACCTTCATGACCTCATAGATGAATTTAAAGCTGTACTCCTGATCCAAGTGAGGCAAGATATAAAGAGATTAATTAAAGAAATGACAAGCCCCGCCCAAGAGATCACAGATGGAAGAACTGAGGAAATCAGAAAAGAAAGAGAAACTTCTGAAGAAGAATTTAAACATAACCCGAATACATGAAACAGATCCAAAGAGATTACCTGGAAACTAAAAACTCCATTGAACACTGGCAAAATGCCTTGACAGAAACTAAAGACAGCCTTCTGAAACTTGAAGAAAGATTTATGGCATATGATCGTGAAAGAAAAAGCCTCTTAAAAATAACAAGGAACCAGAAAGAAACAATTCAAAAACTAGAAGATGACAAGAAGATACATAACTTAAGAATAAAGAATGTGAGTGAGGAAGCAGGAGCAACCAAAAATGAAATACAAAGAATATTCACAGATATATTAAAGCAAAATTTCCCATGTATAGCAAAAAGAAATGATATCCAGATAAAAGAGGCATACAGAACACCAGCTACCTACAACCAAAACAGATCTAAGCCTAGACATATAATAATCAAGATTCCAGAAATCCACCAAAAGAACAGAATATTAAAAGCAGCCAGAGAAAAGATGCAGATTACCTACAACGGGAAAATTATCAAGATAACAGCAGACTTATCAACACAAACTCTTAAGTCAAGAAGGGAGTGGGGAGAAATATTCCAAGTCCTGAAAGAAAATAATATGCAACCAAAGCTCATATACCCGTCAAAACTCTCTCTCAAAATTAATGGAGAAATAAGATGCTTCCAAGACAAGGAGGAACTGTGGGAGTTCGTGGCCACCAATCCAACCCTACAGAGAGTGCTGAAGGACATTACAGAGAAAGAGAGGAAGGGATACCAGGATTCCAGCAACAGTGGCAGAGAGGCCTCAGTGAACGGGGCAGACAGTGGAATGAGGGAATAAGGTGGACAAATTATAGCAGAAAAGTGGAGTAGCAGGCATGAGGCAGAGACGGTAAGCTATAGTGTTTAGTATAGACAGCTCTGAAACTCTATTTTAAAAAAGGCAGAGGTCATTGTTAATGGTGCATAAGGATTTAAAAGACACAGTAGTCTTATCGCCGTATTTAGTTTGAATTTAATTTGTTCTGGTCTGTCCACTCATGTCAGATTTGAGGGCACAGATATCTTGACCCAAAAATAGCAGGTTATACCATGGTAACTATCCTTACTTTCCTATTAACTTAAACTGAAATCCTGTATTACTTACATTGTCTTACTATGACTGATTTTAATTGAATCTGAATCATAAGACTATGGGTTGGCCTTGGCTGATTTTATTTGAATTTGGTATGCTTGTTAGTATCAACCCTAAAAGTAGAGGCAACTACTCTGAAGATGACAAGATGTAAAGGATATCCATACTGGTATTAACTATTAACAGCTCTCAAATCCTACAATGCTTTCAAAGTTAAGTTTTTATAAAAATAGGTAATACTATGTTTAACTATAATAAGCCGGTGTTGTGGACAAATCTATTGAAAATAACAAGAGAAAACATAGTAACTACGGAAGATCATCTATATTGTGGTCTTATATGTCTTATCCATTGCATGTTTTTCTAGGAAATTGTTTTGCTGTCTTGCTATGACTTGGTTTTCCCTATAATACAGAGAGGGTAGATATATATGTAGAAATTCACACATGAGTTTTTGTTTAAATTATTTACGGGAACAGATTATATAATGCAAGATGTAATGAACAGATACTCTGAGGAAGAGACGCTAAGAAACCCGAGGCTAATTTTGTAGCATTATGATATAAATTCTAGCAATACTATTGTTCGCTGATTAGAATGACATTGGACTGGTTTCTTGAGTTCAATTTCAGCATATGTAGAGATGGGGACAGCTATCACAAAGAGAATGAGAGATGCGATGGTGGTTATTATTATCTTCCCTAATGTTAGATGTTGAAGACCTAAAAAGCCTTCATCATCCTGTAATGATTTGATTAGTTCTATAATATGCAATAAGTATATAAAGTGGGTGAAGATGGGGACAACTATTTGTAAGAAACTGGAGACAGTTAGATAGACAGTGAAGATCTCCAGTGGACTTGCTTTGAAATCTGTATTTATTTAAATTTTTAAATGTTCTGTTCTGTTTTGATATGTTTAATCTTACCCTCTTTGAGATGTAAAACAAATGTGTAGGACTGATAACCATATTACTGAGCTTTTGTTCGATCATTGAGCAGAACTGTTTGTAGTGTCACTTTTTGAATGTCATTCTAAATACTTTAATTCTGTAACCTGAGCAGCTATTTCTAAGATGACAATATGTAACTTATCAATCAGCAATTTCTTACCATTTGTTTTTCTGTAATTTTGTATTATTTCTACCCTTTTTTAATCCCCATGTATTTTTTTGTTTCATTTTCTTTAAATAAAAAAAATTTAAAAAAAGATTTATAGTAGTCAATAAATACATGTAAACATGGTAAATATCATTAGTGATTAGGAAAATGCAAATTAAAACCATGATAACATATCACCTTTTATCCACTATAATAGCTACATAAAAAAATAAAGGATAATAAGCATTAGGCAGGATATGCAGAAATTAGAGTCTCATACCTTACTGGTGGGAATGTCAAATGGCAGAGCCACTGTAAGAAACAGTTTGACACATATTCAAAAAGTTAAACATAGAACTATCATATGATCCAGCAACTTCACTTGTAGACACATAAAGACATATAAAGTATATGTAAATGTCCATAATAGTACATAAATACATAAATGTTCATAGCAGTATTATTTGTACTTATCAGAAAGTAAGAATAAATCAAACCTCTATCAACCAATAAATATATAAACAAGATGTGGTGTGTCCATACAATAGAATATTATACAGCCCCACAAAGGAATTAATTACTGACACCTGCTATACCATAGATGAAACATGGACTCACTATGTTACATTTAAAAGCCCAGACAAATAAAATATCACATATTCTATTAATCTACTTAAATGAAATAAATAAGCTTCACAAGACAGAAAGTTGGTTGTTGGGGCCTGAGGGGAGAGAATGTGAGAGTAACTGAATGTCCTTGAGGTTTCTCTTGTGTATGATAAAATGTTCGTAAATTGGATGGTGGTGCTGGTTGTACGATGTTATAAGTGTTCTAAAAACCACTGAATTGTATGCTTTAAAAGGGTGAAATGTGCGTTATGTGAAAGACAGCTCTCCAAAAATATTTAGGCCCCTTATCAATGTTCATGACGATAAAACCAAAATGAGGTACATTGCTTTTGTTAGTTAGGGTTAGCCTCGAGAAGAACAAAAGTATGTCCCTTGCCGTTAATATATGTGCACACGGGACAGCATTTTAAATCTGCAGAGATTCAGCAGGATTTAAAATAGCTGAAATAGGATTATGTTGGAACAGCTGGGAAAAAGACTCCTTAGTTGTTTTATGAAGAAAGGAAATTTAAAGTTCTGAACTAAAACTGCCCTCAAATAATTGAGAACTAAAATGAACCAGATTTAAAGTAGATTTTTAAAGTCAGTAAATTATGAGCAGATTAGTAGATACTGCAGACACAGACGGCCTGGCTTTCATTTTAAGAAGAATAGCTCTGTCAGCTACTTGGGCAGTGGGGATTTTCTGGTTTCTGACCACTAGGTTTGAATTTCTGTTCACTGAACAGTGCCATATAACAGATAATGCTTAACATTGTGTTGTCTTGGTCTTTATTCTAGTTAGGAACAATTAGTAAAACAAATGACATGGAAATCTCTACACTTGCTGCAAACAACTCATGTTTCGTATGAACATTTGCAGTCATACACAGACACTGCCTGGGAGACTGAGAAAGCCTTGTCGTCCGCTAGAATGTTTATCTTGGCTCTACCACTAAGAGACTCAGCCATTTCTGAACCCCTTTGAACGTGTTTTCCTATTTATAACACGAGCAAAGCATCTCCTTTGCAAGAGATTTGCCGGTATCCCAGCAAAACAAATCTCAAGTACCTGATAGCAGGTATCCATTAAACAAGGGTTGTATTGATGGGGGTGGAAGTGATGTTGGGGTGATGAGCAGTGTAAGGGTCCTCAGAGAGAGAAGTTCCTGCAGACAACAACATGGTAGTGGGTCTGAAGTAAATACATGCTAAAGGTTCATTACTTCCGATTGGAAAACACACAGATTAAACTTCTCAAGGGGGTGTCCTACCCCTCAGCTTCAACGTTCTCTTCTGACTATAAAAGTACCTTCCCGCTTCAGGAATACGGGCTAAGGGCATGCTAGGCTATGACATTATTTTCTTTTGATTATATTTTCTCCATCTAAGAAAGTTTACTCATTCTGTGCTTTGCCAAACCGCATCATCTACAAGACTAAATTACTGTTCTACTTGGAAAGACCTAACTGGGTTTGAGCCATTACTAGAAAAGTTGTAGTTCTTGTTTAAAATTATTATTTTAACTGGCCAAATATCTTTTGTTCCCAGATGTCTCTCCATAGTGCCTGAAACCTTGATGTTATTTTCACTTTTACGCTAAATTTCATCAGATTACAAACAACCCCCCCCAGCACACCCTCAATTTCAGAAGTCAAAATTCCTGAGATTTTCTAAGTCCCCTAGTTTGTGAATACCAAACTCACCATATTAGTGTTAGCTATCTTTAGCCCATCAATGTGACCATCTGTTTTTAATGGTTTTACTTGGTTGTTGTTCATTTATTTGTTTTCAAGGAACTTTATTATCTCCTAGTTTAAACTATACATATTACCACTAGTCTAGGAAACAATGTAATGTCTGAAGCCAAATAAGTTTTAGAGAATAGCACCTGGATATTATGGTAGTTTGAATTAAACACAATGAGTTCAAGCTAATGCTGTGTGCCCTGTTATAAATTGTTTCCCTAAGTTACAAATTACTATAAAATAAAAAATTAGAAACATAAGCCAAGTGGAAGCACAAAACAAAAGCATTGTTTCTTTCACAGGTCCTGAGCCAAAGATCAGGTTTTTAAACTGTTTGGGTAATTCTCAAAAGTTTTCTGATAACTAACTGGGATTAGAAAAAAAAAAAGCAACAACAACAACAACAACAAAAACTGTACTTTTGCTTTCTCCAAAGTGAATAGTTGGCAAGGCTGAAAATTATTGTTGGGGATGGATTTCTCTCCTCTGTTCCTGCTTCATCTCCAAGTTCTGACATGGGCAAAAGACAGGAAGATGTGCATGCCCAACTCAAGGCCAAATTCATTTATAATGTATTAAGCGAAAGTTCTGAAAGTCTGAAGCTGATTGCAATTCTAGGAAGATTTCTGAGGATGAGACAGCCTGGCAGATCAATTGTGGAGACTGCAGTTAACGGCACCATGAACCAACCTGGCCCCAGCAGCCTGTGCCCCCTGCCCCAGGAGGGATGCTCTGAGAGGAACACAGAAACTGCCCTGGATGTTAATTTCTCTCCCCAGCCTGTTATTGATTTATTGTCTGTATATATTTGTCTAAACCCTAGAGCTATTTATCTTTTCACAGGGGCAATAACTCGTATGTATCCAATCTACTACATAAATAGAACAACTTTTTTTTTCCCCTGAAACTAGCTTTTTTAAGCTTCAAAAAGATTGAGAGTTGGGGAACAAGTTCTTGCACAGATTTCTCCCTTTTATGATCTTAGGGACTTTCATCAGCCTCTGGGCTTCAGTCTCTGATACTTTCATCCCTGTAGGCAGCAACCAAGAGGTAGGAGGCAAGACGACAAAGGGGCAGGGAGAGATGGAATGAAAGACACTTGGGGGCCAGGGGACCAGACGAGGCCCGGAGAACTGGACCTGTCTCAGAAAACTCTTACATAAGGTACATAAGGGGAGAACGAGAGATGGTGTAAATCTATTGCTAAACATGTCAACAGCATTAAAAACAAAATCTTGTATCTTATTTTTCTCCTTGAGACAAAATACTCAATGCTCAAAATGAAGGAAGGAAACGTTTATTTAACTCACAGTTTGTGGAAGTTTCAGTCCATAATAAGCTGGTTGCAAGGCAGAGTGTCATGGCACAGGGACACCTCAAGACAGCAGAAGACAGCAAAAGTGGCAAGAGCAAAAAAGCAGATAGCAAGTCTCTCTTCCTCCCTCATATTGTAAGCCAGCAGGCCATCCTACAGTGCGTGTAGCACTAAGGCCATCTCCCTCCCCTCCTCTGGCACAGGCTCAGGATGTTTACACAGTGAGTACCCTGCCCCCTGCCGAGTCACTTAGTTAAACTTCTAAACTTCTCAAGTTGACACAATGCTTCAACCATTACATCTTGCTCCTATAAAGACTTTTTAAGTCATGTATATTAAGGCCTTCTGGACAAAAGGTCACATGTTATATAATTCCATTTATATGAACTGTTCAGAATAGGGAAATCCACAGAAAGAGAAAGCAGATTGGTGGTTGCCAATGAATGTGCTGAGGAAGGGAGGGGAGTAGCTGCTTAATGGCACAGGCTTCCTTTTGGGGTGATGTTTTGAAACTGGACAAAGGAGATAAATCATACCACACTGAATGCATCAAGTATCACTGAGTAATGATTAATCCTGTGTTAAGTGAATTTTAACTCCATTCAAACAGTGTAAGAACAAAATGATCCTTCAAACAGTAAGAAAAAAAATCTAGATTCAGCATTGAGAGTTCACTGGAACACAGAATGCTCATGAATGTTTAAAAATATAACTGTGTAATATGCTCTGTTTCATGAGATACAAATTATATATAACACATGGTGGGGGGTTGAAAACTAGTGGTCCAGTTGTAACACCAGCTGAACTGAATCAGGTAGTGCTGGATGTACAGAGCCCACCTGAGGATTGTTGCCAACATAAAAAGAATTGGAGAGCAAGAAGTGGTATTGTTGGTTCTTCTGAAGGAGCTTTTCAAGCTTCTTTTCCAATATGAACTTGGCTGTTCTCATCATCAAAGGAGCTCTGCGAATGGTTCACTTTGGGGGAGCTCTGGTCTTTACCGCTTCATGACACTGGAGGAGAAGATGGTGTGCTGCTCCTTCTCCAAGAGGGGCTTGTCACACTGGCTTCCTGGTATGAACTGGCTGTTCTCATCAGTGGAGGAGCTGGGACCTCATTGTTGCTGAGGATGGTTGTGGTACTTTTCAGGGGAATCCTGGTCCTTGTTTTGAATGTTGTTGCTTCTTGGCTCCAGTGAAGAAACCTCAATCTACTGGCACAGATTCTTTATCCCACTAGCACAGACTTTCTGGACCTTTCGTCCTTTCCAACATAGATTCATGAAACAGACTTGCATGAGACACTGTCATGGGCTCTAGGCCTCCAGTTGGACTCATGGTGGGCATTGTCATGGGCTCTAAGTCTTTAGATGAACTCATGCAGGACGTTGCTATGGGATCCAGGCCCTCAGTTGGATTCTTTGGGTCTTAGTATGTGGACAGATTTCTTGCACTTATTGTATTTAACTCTTTGGGTGACCATTATAAAATAATACTACAAATTATGTGTCCAGTGTGTAATTGTTTTCCTGCAAACCCTAACTTCAACATACATAAATACATATTGAATTGAATATAAAATATATTTAACCTAACAAATAGATGCGTGCCAACAACATGCCAGCCGCTTTGAACTATTGCATATTCATCAGTGAAAGAGAAAAACGACTCCAGTTCTTAGAGAACTTTTGTAAATTAACCATGAAATTGTGGTGTGCTGTAAGAAATATCATAACGGGGGAAGCTCAGACCACTGTGGAAGGCTTGTTTAACCAGGCTTAGGGGACTGTGGAAGGTTTTCTACAAAATGCAACATATAAATGGAATTGAAAGGCACTACACACCCGCAAACCGTGTACTAAGAGCCTAGTAGGCTGTGATCAGCATTACGGTCTCCAGGGACACAGCTGCGCACCAAACACATCTTAGCTCCTCTTGTTGATAGAGAAGATAAACAAGTGACTACAGCAGTATAAGTGACAAATGCCAGGGAGAAAAGAGCA
Source organism: Cavia porcellus (assembly GCF_034190915.1). Classification (NCBI taxonomy): domain Eukaryota; kingdom Metazoa; phylum Chordata; class Mammalia; order Rodentia; family Caviidae; genus Cavia; species Cavia porcellus. Next base: position 25,040,343 of record NW_026947496.1, on the reverse strand, counting down.
GAGGAGGTATATGGAGAAGGAGGGTTTACAGTGAGGTCAGTGCCTCCCCTCGTTGGTACAATGACACTTGAGCAGAAACCCAGTCACTGAGAGAGGGAGCCAGGTTGCTATCTGGAGAAACAGTAGTCCCGGAAGGAGGGAGGGCAGGCACCAAGCAATGAAGGACAGCTGGCCTAGAGTATAGGTGCCAGAGAAAGAGGCTCGGGAAATGCACTGAGGTGTCACTGTGGCTTTGTGCACTGGACACTAACTTGACTCTGAGAAGCCGGAGACCTGACAGTTTCGAGCAGAGCTGCAATTTTAAAAGAGCTATGTTTCTCCTGAGCTGAGAAAATGAACTTTGTGGACACAAATAATGACATGAAAAGATGAATCAGGATGTTGCTACATTTAACAACACAAGAGATGAAGGTGGCTTGAGCCTGGTGTAGAGGCAGGAGCAGTAAGAAATGGCTAGATTCTGCAGAGGTGCTCAGCGAAGGTAGAAAAAACAGTTCTGCTGGTGGATTGGATGTGTGTAATCAGAGATGATGAGATCATGATGCCGATCCAATGGAAGAGTGGAGCCGCCATTGGCTGAGATGCAAGAAGTCTTCGGGAAGAAAAGGATCTCTGTTCTGGGTGACCAGCAAAGCCACTGAGAGTGCCAAGTCTGAGATGCCTGGGGACACTCAAGTGGTAGTACTGAGTAAGAAGCGAAGTTCAGGTAGAAGGCTGGCCTGGGAAAGGAGATTTGAAAGACATCAGCAAACAGGTGGTGATTAAACCAGGAAACTAAGTGAGATCACCCAGGAGTGAGTCATCCCACATTTGGAAGTTAACTGAAAACCAGACAGCCCCACTTCTTATGCTAAGCAGATCATTTATGTGGGGAGGGAAGAAGTCATAACAGAGCTTAGAAACTCAGTATTTATATGCCAGATTCGGGTTTTAGCAGATCTCTCAAAATGTTTCAGAAAAAAAAAAAAAAAAAAAAGAGTCTGGGCATGTGTACAGTCAGGAAAGATGGCATTTCTCCAAAGATAGATAGGAGCTGATTTAGAAGAGAAAAAGGAGGCAGTCATTGATCAGAGCATGCTTATTACACAGGCTTGTCTGCTCCACAGATTCCAGAATTGAGGATTTAACAAGCACAGTATCCCAGCTCATGAAAGCTAGAAGCTTTGATTGCTGTGAGTTTGTTCCATCTTGTTTCATTTCATTTTATTATTTTGAATAAGCACTTGTATTTTTAGTAAGCTATCTGAAGAAACTTTTCAAGATAGATAGCATAGGAATTTTTAATCAACAAAACAGTTTCTTTTAAGGAAAGGACCGACTTATGTTAATGGAAAACATAGTTGTTGTAAAGGGCTTGAGGCTCACAAACATCTAGGTATCAATAGCCCCAAATTCCCCCTCTCTTCTGGTTGCCCTATGAATTAGAAGACTCTTAGGACAGAGGCCCCTCCGACAGGTACCTGTGAAAAAGCACACACTTGCAACACTAAAGGCAGAAAAGAAATTTTACTGCCTGTTTTCATGAAGTTTCAAGCAAAGAGTTTTTTTTTTTTTTTTTATGGCTACCCAAATGTTTGTTGCTGGTTGGTGGTCTTATTAGCTTTCCTTGGCTCTCACGGCCCTACGCTCCTCATTGTTGACCCAGAACGCCTACATTTATTGCTAATTTCATTAAAATTCGACTCTGTATTTCATAGTTCATGGTGGTAACACTTTGTTGAATGCAGGGACACTCTTAAGCTGAACCAAAATGACTTGAGCAGAAATGTCTCTAGGAAGCATTGATTGTTTTTATTCCTTGCCTGAGAAGAAATGCACCCCTAGCCTTTAAGACAAGGTCTTTCCCTTCCGAGCCAATTCTTTTTCAGCAACACTAACACACACTCTGAGTATTACTGAAGTGCCTAAAGGGTACTGAAAACTTGATGTGCTTGCACAGGGCCAACCTTGCAAATGCAAGGCGGGTGAGGGCTATGAGGAATAGCTTACAGAGTGTGGTGAGGTCTCCATGCAGAATCTCTCCCAGATGACTGGGCCTTACCGCTTCGAACTCCAGCCCTACTGAATAACATTGCCTTCTGGAAAACAGTCTTCAAAGCACTATTGTATTTATCTCAGTAAGGTGGCCAAGAAGGTACTACAAAAAAAGAAAGAGTTGAAATAAAGGTGGTAACATAAAACTTTGTATGCTGGCAATTTTCTCAAGAACTGCATTGCGACACGGGTACAAACAGAGTAGGTAACAATTACCACAGAATGGTTCCAGTATGGCTCAAACCCACAAGTGCATGTCTAATGTGGTCTTACTATTTGTTTATATGAATGTCTAATAAATAAGCACAGATTCAACCTGATTTGTAATTGGCTCACTAATTTAATACAAATTATAGGTTTCTTTGAGACAGTGATTTTTAACTGTGGGTAATTTTGTCCTGTCCTCCCAGAGATAGTTGGCAATATCTGAAGTTTCTTTCTTTCCTTTTTAGTTGACACAGTGGGGCTTGCAGGGGAGACTCTACAGATGTTGAGTGTGTAGAGGCCAGGGATGCTGCTATACACTCTACAGTGTACAGGACAGAAACCACCACAAAGAATGGTCCAGCCTGACATGTCAGTAGTGCTGCAGTTGAGAAACCCTTCTTCAGGCTTGTAGCCAAGTAGCTGGGCATGTAGAGAGGGTAGAACTGTAATGTAGCGATGTCTAGCTGTACATTGCTCAGAGACATACGTGAAAACATATAAAATACAAACATAGAACGCGGCCTTTGAATATTGTTCATCTTTAAAAATTCATCGCTATGTTCAACCCGAAGCTGCCATTTGGAGAGTTGGTTTTCAGTCCCTACATCTGATCTCTTCACCACCACTTCAGTAGCCAGAGGCTTAGGACTCTTTCCCCAGTTCATTTGAAGAGGCTCTGGAGCCTCATGACAGTGATGCCTCTCATCAGGAGACTTTTCTGGAGAAAAGCTCCTGCAAAAAGTGTGTTTCATTGATGTATCCTGATAAGTGGCAAAAATACTTTAGTTCTTGCCTTCTAAATGTTCAAACCACACGGATGGCAGACAGATGTCTTGGGAGGCCATCTTCTGCTCCGCATCTTCTTATGTCTTTTCCCTCACCACGAGTGGCCATTCCTTTTCTCCTCCCCTCCACCACAGTGCACATTCTTCAGCCTCTGCTAGCCCCCTTCTTCTCCATCCCATCTGTCCTTTCCTCAGAGCTGTAGCAGGTGACCAAGAGCTGGTAGAGAAGGGCCCACTGTCAGCTGTTTTGCTGTTTATTGGTTGTTAGACTTTAATGGCAACTGACCTGCCCTCAGTGACTACCTCACAGTGGATCTGTGAAATAAAAAGGTTCACCATTCCAGCCTCCACCCTGGCAAAGACCCTCCAGATTTTAAAAGCCAACATAGAGAGCTAGGCTTGAGGCAGCCCGGGGCCTGAAATTTCACTCAGCTTTATTGCTTTGTCTGAAGATAAGTCTGCTCTAGTCTTGAAAACTGACCTGGAAAAGAGGATAGGTCATATTTAGGCATATGCTCACAAGGGACCTAGGCGCTCCATGATCTAGGGAAGATTCACTGCCATGGCTGAGTCACTGCAAACCAGAGCTGGGAGTAGAAGAAACTGCCACAGTTCTCCCTAAACCCCAACCCCTCTTCTCCCCAAAAGAATCATCTTGGCTGCCAATCTTCTCCCTGAAGTTTCTTCTGGTCTCTGACCACTGATCAAGTCTTCCCCATACTCCTAGGGCCCATACTCCTAGATGCTTCTATTTTCTCACAGAAATCTACTGAAACCTGCATGAATGTTGGAAGACTCTGTTAGCACCAGCAGTGCCTGATAGAGCATCACAGAGCTCCCTTGTTCTGCCCTATAGATTTCCGGTTCTGTTTTCAAAGGGTCTGATAATGGACAACTCTGGAATGCGCTCGCCTGGATAACAGAAGCGCCCCTGTGCTGTGGACTCATCCTTGCTCAGAATACTCTGGTTTGAACCTGGCTGGAACCTGACCAGTATCTATAGGATGAAAGAGAAATGTTGCTGAGTAGTGAAGAGAATATGTCCAGACCTCCAGACACAGGGAGACAAGGGAGGAAGGTGGGGGAGGGCAGTTAATCTTCATCTTTAGGCAGAGCTTGGATGATTCCCATCTACAGCAACTAAATCCTGGCTCATTCTTGCATTTGTTCTTTTCCAACAGGCACTTAGAGAGGAAAACAAGAATCACAAAACCGAAGAACAAAAAAACCCACAGTCCTTCCTTTCCCTTTTCCTTTACCCTTTTCACAAAGTTGTGACAAGCCACCTATTTCTATAATTTGAAATTTTACCTTTTTCGTGGGATTGGAAAAATCAATCCACCTGATTAAAAAGTGACCAGTTTCATGTTTGCTGGTCTAAATGTCTCCTTAATCTTTTCCCTCTGTGTGGTTACCGACAACAGGAGCCTCAAAGCCAGAGAGGACTGTGCTTCGTGCTAACGAGCTCAGAGGGTCTGCAAGCCTCTCCCAAACCATCTGTCATGGTTACTGTGCTTTCAAAATATTGCCAGACAACTATGACCCTCTCTCTCATTAATGCCCTTCTATTCCAAGGTCACAGGGAAAGTTTTGCTGTTTCTAATTTCTCTGGATAAAATATTGTGGGAGCCAACAAGTAATGGTGCAAGTATAAATGCCAAATAAATAAAAAGATTTGAGGCATATCAATGTTTGTAGATAGGCTGAGAATTCAAGCAAAACCCACCATCGTAAATAGAGCGAGCCAAGGTAACCCAGGCAAATGTATACATTTGCACATGGACTCTGTGTGCCAAGAGTTTTGGAAGAAGGATTACAGTCACTTCAGCAACCCTATTCTTCATGAAAAATGGTTCCTCTCTTAGTGAGCAAAATGAAAACCAGCCTCCAGAAGGCTTTCAAATATAAGCAACAGATTACTGAAGGCAAAACAAAAGGAGCAGGATCCAGGTAAGTCTTGCCTTGATTCTTGGAGAAGTCATTTATTATGTGTGTTGTTTGAAAATGCAGCAAAGTCTATGATAATGTGACTGAAGAAAGCAAAGCATTTCAAACCCCAAACACAGACATGCAGCCAGCTATTCTTAACTCTGCATCCCCAGAGCCATCAGCAGAAATCCTGGCCAGCTAACCAGCTTCCTTAAACACTGTAAACCACTGTGTTAAGATAACCTTGCCATGGTATGAATTGCACTATGAATTTCACAGCCCCCTTCGCAGGCGTCTGATGGAGAATAGGCAGCGCGTTTTGCATTTTAAAGTCCAGTCTAAACTAAGACCAGATCAGAGGCTCTGGGGAGTCTCTTTAGTGTTGAAGGGGCAGATTGTGATTCTCCGGCTTGAAAGTCTTTGCATGGTTGGGATGCTTGGGCGCACAGGACACTAGTGAATCCTAGCACTCTGCAATCCTAGCACTCTGGAAGGCTGAGGCAAGAAAATTGCAAGCCTGAGTTTAGCCTGGGCAACTTTTTGACTTAGTGTGATTGCCTCAAAAAAAAAAAAAAAAAAAAAAATTAAAAACGAGATGGGGTATAGCTCAGTGTGAAGGTCCTGTGTTCAGTCTCCAATACTAAAAAATATTCATCAGGTATCTGCATAGGTCAAATGATAAGGGGACTAGATAGATAGATAGATAGATAGATAGATAGACAGAGAGAGAGAATGAGATGCAGATACATAGATTGATTGGTACAGGTTAAGTCATCCTTATACAAAATGCTAGGAACCAAGCGTGTTGTAGATTTCAGGATGTTTGCATATATGTCGTGAGATATCTTAAAGATAGAATCTAATATAACCTAGAGATACTTTTATGTAGTATTTTAAATTATTTCATGAATGGAACAAATTTTCACGATGTAGAATTTTCATCTTGGAATATCAGATCAGTAGTCAAACAGCTTCATATTTTCAATCTTCAAGTTTGGGATTTTAGATGAAGAATACTCAACCTGCATATTTAGAAAAAGAGTTCAAAATCAAGAGAAACATCCTAAAATAACTAAGCAAATACAAAGTAGAATAAAATAAATTTCCAAAGAGGGAAATGGATTTGTACAAATAAGAGTAAGTATCCTTGTAGATGTATTGATTATTAATCTTAGGAGGTAAAAATGAGTGTGCAAATTGGCCATTATTAGCATAGATGTGATCAGTAGAACCCTGGGTATAAGTGAGATTCTCCTGAGAGGGTAAAAAAGCAGAACAAAAAGACATGATATAGCAACCATACTGGAGAAGCAGCGAACCAAAACCCAGAAATGAATCCCCACAAGACTGTTTAATCAAAAAGTGTTGGAAAGATGAGATGTCGTGGAGAGCGCAGGAAACAGACCAGAAGGCAGCAACTGGTGATCTATTTTTGGAAGGTTCTCCAAGCACAAGGGGAACAAATGAAGACACGTAAGGCATGGCCTCTGTTTTTAAAAGATCTTTGAAGTAACCTAGTGCACAAAAATGCAGAAAAGCCTGGCATTAAAGTTCAGCTTTAAATTCAGCATTTGTAATGGTTAATCTCGATTGTCACCTTGATTGTCTTGCATTAGTAAAGCACCTATGATATCTGTGATATTAGTAGAGCACATTCTGGATATGCCTGAGTAGGCCCTGGAGACGTGACCTTGGACACTATGTTTGGTCCCCTTCTTCTCTCTTTGTGCTCTGCTTCCTGGATGCTATAAATTGAGCAGAGTTCCTCCTCCATGCCCATCTGCCATGATGCTTCTCCCTTGAACAGCCGACTTTGGACTAAACCTCTGACACTGTGAGCTAAAATAAACTTCCCTCCTTCAAGCTGTGTATGTCAGTTATTTTGAACAACCAACAGAAAGCTGACCAATACACCACTTATAGTGGTCAGGGAATTCTATAATGGCCCCAGGTGCTGGCTGCTGAGGGAACTTTGGGCCATTGGGAAGCAGAGGCAGATACTCTGTGCATTACTGCTGTGAGAGGAGCCTTTGAAGTTATGATTTTAAAAAAAAATGTCCTAACATAGCATAATGGCTTAAGCTAGATGATGACACCATGAGTTTTAATATAACATAGCTCCTGTATTCACAAATGTAGCAATGACCGGAAAATACCGCACTCCACCTCTGTGGATGAAAGCTACCAACACATGAGACAGTAAGTGAACTTCTCGCCTCCCTGTCTCCTTGGTGCTTTTTACTTTCATTGCAGGACTTCACAGCCAAAGCTTCTCTTATCACCTGTGGGGCTGCCAAGCGAAATGACTGCCAAATGGTCTTTAAGCTAAGAATGAAAATGACTTGGTGTTTTGGACACCACTTTTCCCTTAGGAACTTTTTATGTTCCTACCACAGTGTACATGAGCAGGGCTGGATCCGAAGTGTTATTTGGGAATTTTAAAAAGTGTCAATGTTCCTTAGCTTTATTTGCTGCAGCATGGACCTAGTAAACTAGGAGTTCAGAAATGGTGGCTTATTAGAACCATCAAATAATTATGGAAGTGTGGTTTACAGGAAGACAGTGATTCATAAAGCAGGAAAGGGCCAGCACCTGTGAACTTCAAACATTTGCTTATTTATTCACTCAGTCAATAAATGTTCACTAAGTGCCAGCTTGAAACCTAGCATTGCCATGAGGATGGGGCTACACAGGAAAATATTCTTGTGCTCTCTGAATTTTAGAACTTCATGGTGAAGAAAGAAAGAACCCCTAACATTTCTTTTGCACACATATGCCGTCAAGTGCTGCCCTTGGTCCTTCACTAACCTTCACTGTTTAATAAGACAAATCTGTGAATTAGATATTGCTGTTATAGTCTAACAAAATAGAACATTGAGGTGTAACTAAATGAAGTTACTGAACCAAAATCACATAGCCAATGCCTGGAATTTGATCCCAGCATACCTGGCTTAAAACACCATACTTTTTTCTCCTGCAATATGAGACCTCACAAAAATGAGTAAAACTATCACCTTACCTTCAAAGATTCTATGAATGAGTTTATAAACAATAAGAACAGCATGACTCTACAATAAGAACATCACTTCTGCAGCTTACTCAGGTCTCTTCTCACTGCTGAGATTTTGGAATCCACACATGGGTTGCCCCTACCCTGAAGGATGGAGAATGGGGAGTCTCCTAGGGCAAAGGTGTGTACTTAATACTTAAAATATAGGAACTCCCGAGATGTGATAGATACGTTAGCCCATTTCCAATCTCTCCAGGGGCCAGAGCCTTTGATTCCATTGTTTTCCACAAGAAGGGCATCAAGAAAAAGATCTAGGCATTGTGTCACTTTAAAGGCGATCAGTGCTCCCGCTACTTTGGGTGTATATTTCTGTATTAAGAGTCATTACATTGCATAATCCATGTCCGTTTTTTATGGGGTTTTGTTGATAGACAAACTGTAAAGCTTTCCAGAGTAGAAACTCTTTTGCTGCCTCATAAAATCTCCAACTTGAAAAGCAGTTCATCACACCCATTAATGATCATTAAAATGTTTATTTACTGAAGGAAAAAAAGAAAATTGTAATACTATCATGAAATTCTATTTTTTGTATGGTTTTTAATTTTATATGTAAAGGTTTGCTCTATGTCCTAGGATAATGGTAAAAACAAACCTAAATAGCAAACTGTGGGTCCTGGTTAGAACAACCAACTGTCACATGTTAACAGCTTTTTGTTTTGTTTTGTTCTAGAGCTGAGAATTGAACCCAAGACTTCACATGTGCGTGGTAAGTGCTCTACCTCTCAGAGACATCCTCTGCCTGTAATGATTCAATTTGTAAGGGAAAACTCAGCCTTCGTAAGCTTTAACACTGAAATAACTAAATAACTGCTATAAAGATATGAGATATATATATTCCTCCTCCAGTTTTGTCACTATGTGAAGGTTCAATATTCATTAAAAAATCCATAATGCAGAAATAAAATTATAAACATCAACAAAATTGTAAAATTTGTAGCCACTTAAATGTGGGACTCAAACACACACACACACACACACACACACACACACACACTCACGCACACCTCTTTCCTCCAACCTAGAAACCTACTTACGTGTCAGTCCAAGAACACAAAAGTATAAAGTGACAAGAATGAACAGAGTGGCAAAAGGGTCTTCAATGGGCCAGAATGTCAACAAATACCTGCTGGATGGAAAACCGTGAAGGAGTAGAACAGTTCAAGCCCAGCAGAAAAGGCAGCTGGGGGCCCACAGAGGCAGCACAGTGATAAATAAGCCAGCCATTCTCCGGAACGCTGGAAAGGTCACGAACCAGAGAAACAGGGTCCGCAGGAGGGGCAGGCATGAGGTCAAGGGTGGACTGAAGGTCAACACAAAACACAGTTAGCTCTTTGGATCCCCCAGCACATCACTATCCATCCCCAGAGACAGGTGGTTTATTCTCTCCAACAATTGAACTGGACCCGAGTCCCAGGAGACAGAAATAGCAAAAATCTGATGGCCAGACTCTTCCAGCCCACGTGTTCATCCCACCCTCCTGAAGGCCACAGCTAGCTTTATAATCCTCAGACAGATGCTTGGGAGATCCTTCTGTAGAGAAATTGAAGGGCTCTAAGGAAAGACATGTAGAATCCAGGAGCGCCTTAGTAAAACCTGTTCATTTATTGTCATCCATAGTCATTTCTCCCTCATCACTGAGCCCTTACAAAATGGTTCACCAGCACCTCACTCCTCACAGCTGGGGGTCTCCAGGTCAGATCAGCCCCCAACAAGACGGAGACAAAATAAGGAAATAGTAAACAAGGCAATCGGGGGAAGAAGTGACATATCAGGGATTAGAAAAAAGCTTCAAATACAGCATGATTGACTTTCTCAGAGAGATTAAAAGCAGTGCATCCATGAAACAGGAATAGGTGCTAAAGAAAAGAATGATCGTAGAATATGAAAGATTTTCTAGAAATTAAATATAGGATCCTTGATATGAAAAAAAAATGAATAGCATTTGGGGAGATAAAGTACATAAAAATCTTCCAAAAGATAGAACGAAAAGACAAAGCAGGCCTTAGGAGAGAGAAGATAAAATGTTTATTGACCGAACTGGTTTCCCTGCTTTGGTTAACAAGTGCTACCATGTACAAATACTCACTTAGAAAGGTCAATAAATGACTCATAATAGATCCATAAAAGAAATCACAGGAAAGGGGAGAGAAATGAGCCATCAAAGAAATAGTTAAAGAAACTTTCATAGTCCTCTCTTTAAATTAAAATGACCAGTAAGTGTCTAACATGGTAAGACCCAACCAAGGAGATTGTTTTGAAATTTCAGAACTCCAGAGGAAACAGTGCTCACACAACAATGACAGAGGAGCAATATGACACTGGGCCTGTACACAGAAATATTGAAATCTAGAAGGTAATGGCTCAGTGCCTTTAAATTCAGAATGAGAATTATTTTTAATCCACAATTCAACTCTTAGCCAAGCTGTCAAACAAGTGCAAGGGTAGAATAAAGATATTTTCAGGAAGGAAATTTCCCAGTGAACTTACCTCACATGCACTCTTCCTCAGGAAGGGTGTGCCACCAAGCTGCGGGGGAAAAATCACTAGGAAAACACGGAAACAGGAAGCAGAGGCTTCAACAGGAGGACTGAAGAGGATCCTCAGGGTGAGTGGCAGAGTGAAGACCTGAGCCAGCCAGGTCTAGGAGCCCCAGACAAATCAGACCACAAGAAGGAAAGAGAGGAGAGAGATCTTGAAGTGTGCTACAGTGTCTGCTGCATTTTACTGTATGGAAAGTTTGGGGAAGAATGTTGAAAGTTGTGGTAGGATTTAGGGAGAGTTATATAAGATGCCAAACTGGTGAAAAACAAGGCAATTATTAACTCCAAAAAAAACAAAAAGCCGTACAAGAAAGGAAAAGTAATTATAGCATAGTGTTAGCTCAGTAGAGAACATTATTTACACGGTTATAATAATATAAACCTGAATATTGACTTAACCAAAAAGAGGAATAAGGAGAGTGTTGTGGAATAAAAGATTTAAACTGCTGCCAACTGTAATAGTCACTAAATAATGAGCTAGTAAGATTTATATATATTATTTAGAAATGTAGAGATGCATATGAGAAGAAGCAGCTAGAATTAATTAAAAATAGTTGCCTCCATAGAGTGGCAATGACGGTGAAGAGGGTAGGCTAGAATTCCTGTGTTTCCTCTTCCTTTTAGTTATTAAAATCCTTTCATAATATTTGACTCTTAAAATGTGTCCATGTGTTTGTATGAATTTACACTTATTTTTAAAAACATTAAGCAGCCATAACTTTGATTGTTAAGGTAGCTCATGATCAATGAATTAGATACATTTCTGCTCTCAACAGTTATACAATTTAAACACAAATCTAAGAGAACTAAGCAGACTATTTTCTCATATTACAAAGCTTAAGAGAGTTCAGAACCAGTCCAAATGCATCTGCCTCGTGAAATTGGAGAAATATTTAAAGTATAAAGAACTTACATAAACAGATGCTCCCATGGTTTTCCAAGATGTTTAAGAAATTAATCAGAAAACCTTTATCACCATCTAAGTGATTATTTGTACATGGTAACATTTGTTAACCAAAGCGGGGAATCTAGTTGGTATAGGGAGAATCTGATACATCTTTGAGTCTAAATTCAAATAAGAAGTTACCAGAGATAAATGGAGCTTGAGTTAAATCTTCAAAGTACAATTAGAAGCTCAGTTTAATGGATAGGAGATCCTTTCACTTGGAAAAGAGGAAAATTGTAGTTCAAATGCAGAGTCACAGGTAGCCCCGAGGATGCTCAGAAATTTGCAAGATTTGGGAAAATAAAACACTAAAGACTCCTGAAGAATGTAACCTGCTAATCCATTCCCAAACTGCAATTTCTTCCTCACAGCAGAAATCTCTGGTAGACTAATAAAGACTCTGCCTCAAGCACCATCATGACCAAGCAATTGCTAGCCACCTCACAACAATAATAATGTGTTAATGACTTTGATAAGGGAAGATACATATCATTATCACCTCTTAATTACCTTTTAGGCAATGGGAAAACAGCAGTAGAATTCACAAATCAAGGAAATCGGGGGGAACAGTTCCCTTTAACTGGTCCCTCTGATTGTTAATTTTGCATTATTTCCCCCATTAATTGTCTTTTTTTTTTTTAAGCTTACTTGTCATTAGTTACAAAGGAAAGTGCAGCCTTGTGGGTGGTTCAGTTACAATTAAGAGCATGGTATTTAACTGGAAGAAAATAACTTCAGGCTCAAGGCTTTAGCCTTGACCCCCAGTTGTTTATTTCCCTCAATCTTCTCATTTGCTGGACAAAGCTTTACACATTTATTTTGCAAACCAAAACCCAGGATACACTGCAGAGAACATGATGACTTAAGAAGCCACCCACTTTTAAGTGCCACCATACCCAGCACAATGTAGTGCATGAAATAGCCACAGAGTGAGGGTTAGTTTAAGAAAATGTGTTTATTTTAGAGACAAGAGAGGTTTCACCATTTTGGCTTGGACATTGCTTCTCAGATCCCAATTCATATACTGTAGGTGGAGGGGGCAATGGATTAGTCAGATTTTCATGATTAAAACGAAATATCTGAGGCTGACTACATAAGAAAAGGCTAATTTAATTCACAGTTTCAGAGGTCCAAAGCTTAAGATCATACTGTCCTTTGGCATGGCCTCTAGGGAGGGTGGTAGAGGGTGTCACATCATGGCAGGAGCACCGGGTCACATCTTGAACCAGGAGCCAAAGACAGCTGTGTGGAGCCAGGCTCAGGTTCTCTGCAGAACCCCACTTCAGTCCCCTTTGAGTGACCTCTGGTCCTCCCATTGGCCCCACCTCTTAAACATTCCATGCTGCCCCCAATACCACCACCTTGGTGATCAAACCTCCTCCACATAAAACTCTGGGGAACCAACCACATCCACGTCATAGCAGGCAAATCTGGACCATTTCTGCTTCTTCCACACTACAGTCAGATGCAGAAAACAAACTCGCTTTCCTGATAAGGTGGAGAACAGCTTGAGTTACTACTCACCAAGATACTCCCAAAATTGACACCCATCCTTTATACATCTAGAGCATGGAATCCCCAAACTTCACTCCTAAGGTATCCTGTTCCCTAAAATATTGTCCAATGGCCAGCTAGGGAATGAGTGACTTTGCTTGGTGAGTCATTGTCCTTAACTGTTTTTTCTTACACAAGAGGTTGTTACCAACTTCACTGTTTTTGTGTGAGATGCTCTTTGGGAGTTGGAGGGCATCTGAACACAATTCGTATTATCACTTCAGGATGTGTCTTTCCTAATATTATCTAGCACTCGATGGAATTCTTTCTCAGCTATGTAAGACTCTCTCTTCATATTTCACTGTTAATTGCTATAATGTTAAATGCTCCCGAAACAGATCATTTCTTTATAGGTTGATAAAATCATTGCCAACGCAGCTAAGAGACATAAGGGAAGGAGATGCAAAGTTGAGGGAGAAGTGAAAAAGAGGGAGAAGGGGAGAGTAGAGAAAGGGAGAGGAGAAGAAAAACTGGGCTGTCACTATATTCAGCTAGAAACAGTAGAATATATTGGTTCTTAAACTTTGCCTGCCTTTTTATTTTTACTGACTTTGTTTTTGTTCTGAACCAAAAGTAGAAGAGTCCCCGAAGTTCTTCATATTCATGAACTCAAGGCAATCTAAATCTAAGATTATCTATCTAAGCTAAAGTTAACATAAACCCACAAATGATGAGTGGGCAACTGAGATGACCACAGATTCCATTATCCATTATTTGGATGGGATAAAAATAGATTAGAAAAAGTACTATCTAGATTAATAGTCATTCTGATTGTTCTTTACTGTTTCTGTATGATGCACCTTTTTAAAAATTAAATGGATTATTTGAATTTTGTGGAAAAAAATAGCTCAGGCAAATGCAATTCCCTGGGCCAGTCTATATCTATTCCTGTTCCATAACCAGGCCTGGAGCTGCTCTCATCTCTTGCCGCTGGTGCTGGGAAGTAAGTGAGGGATGCTTATCACACCCTGGGCTGGGCAAGGTGGCATCGAGCAGATAAAAGTTCCGTCAAAGGGAGGAGAGTAAGAGGGAAATTAGACCGCCCTGCTGGTCTACCCCACCCACAGAAGCCTCCCCCAGGCCCACCCCATGCCCCCTGTCCCAAAGGCCCCTTTGCCTCTGGATATTTCCGGAAATCAGTTTTCAGTGGCACCCAGAGCCTGGCATTTTACAAAACGAAGAGAAATTTTGACTTTAGATGATGATGTTTGAGAATCACCTGCAGTTACTATTTATAGTCGAATGCCTCTCCCTGCCTAGTTGAAATTGGAGGTGAAAGCAGAGAAAAGAGAGAGAGACAGAGACAGAGGCAGAAAGAGAGAGAGAGAGAGAGCTCTAACCTGCCCTGTATTTGCTCCACAGATGACAAAACAGGAGACAGCTGTGAGAACAAGGAAGCAGGGAACTCTGGTTTCTACAAAGCTATGCAAGAGAGCCTGGATATTTGATATTGGGCCAGTGGGATAGAAGAAAAAGAGAATGAGCCAACTCACAATGTTCTGTTCTTCTGACCATCAAAAAATAACAGTAAGAGGCTGGAGATTTAATTCAGTGGCATATGCGCCTGCCTGGCAAGCATGAGATCATGAGTTTGATCTCCGGTACCAAAAAAAAGAAAGAAAAGAAAAAAGAAATAACAGTAAAAACTAGAGTGCTGACTGTGGCATCAGACTGCTCCCATCAGAATCTCAGTTTTGCTATGTATTTATTGAATGTCCTTCTCTAACTTTCTTTGTCTCTGTCTCTAATCAGTAAGTTAGTGGCAACAGTGCTTAGGGCTATTGACAATATAATATCTAATCATTCTACTTCTAATATCTAAGTACTTCTAATCTCTAATCATATCTAATTAGTATCTTAGGATAGTACCAAGCTCTCAATAAATGTGAAACTTACTGTGTTGATAATTGTCTAGAACACATAGGCAAATCCCCCATATAAATTTTCTTTAATCCTTTCAATAGCTTGGAGCAAATGGGGACAAGGAAGATGCATGGTTCCAACATGCAAGGCTGCGACTCCACCACATTCTGAGAAAACCAGTTTATTATAGTCTATATTAATATTACAGTGTGCCACACTTTAGGTACATAGTGGAGATAATAGGCTTTATGTAGAACTAGACCAAGGTCATAATCATTATGCAAAACTTTGTTTGAGTTAGAAAAGTATGTTCCAAAGTTCCACAGAAGGTTGTCAGCAACGAACTAGAGAACACAACTGGGGCCTAATTTGCAAACTTCTTATACAATTTCAAGTCAACCATAGTCATGTCCCTCATAAGAATTTGCAGCAGCTCTTACCGACTGAACCATTATCAGTTAATGATCAGCTTTGAACTTACCAGATTACAAAGCTGAGACCTGCAGAGGTAACATGCTCTGAGCAGTTTGAAACCTTCCTCCAGCATAAGTGTTCTGAAATGTGTTGTGTTTATTGGTTTGGCTTTCCTTAGAGACTAAACTAGCTCTTGGTGACCTCTATAACTCTAGAACCAGCGGGAGCTCAAGAATCTTTGTGGAATGAATAGATTAATACAAGTTAAAGGTGGAGAGATTTCAATTCAGTGTAAATGTGGAAGAGGGATAGAGAAAGGAAGGAGGGAAGGAAGAAGAAAAGGGCCATCCATGGTACTGATTACCTGTCTAATACAACTGTGTTTTTTGCCTCGTTGCTGAATTGAAAAATTCTAACTCTAAGATTCTATGAATTATTGAATACCTACCACAGTTTTAGCACCAGAGAAAAGGAAAAACAAGGTAAGTTTAGCAAATAGACATTAGTCACAAACTTATTCTTTGAAACTGGAAGACATTATGTCACGTGAATAAGTAAGGCATAGAAAGGCATATTGCAGATTCTCACTAAATAGAGAAGCTAAAGAAATTAATCTCATAGAAGTAGAGTACTAGTTAGAATACTAGTTACCAGTGGCTGGGGAAGGAATGGAAGAAGAAATGGAGAAAGGACAATTAATGAACACAGGGGTGCAGTTGTATCTAATACTCTAAGATAAATGTGGTTGATAACAACTAATTGGGTGCATATTTCAAACTAGCTAACAAAGAGGATTTTGAGTGTGCTCAATACAAATAAATAATAAATGTTTGTGGTGATGGGTATGCCAATTATCATGATCTGATCATTACAGATTGCATCTGTATATAAAAATATGTTACTATACTCCATAAATGTATACTATTGCAAAGTCAAGCAGAAACACCAAAATGACACCAAGGAATTGGGGCTGATTTATTTACATTGATAGGCACTGAGTGAGATCATTCCCAGAATATCAGACCGTGATCTCTGGTGGTCTAGAGCTCATATGAGATAAGCAAGCAGGAAGTACAGAGGCTTGTCAATTGGGGATTGGTTTAGACAATGTGCAATATAGTGACCAGTTATGCACCACAGTGACCAACCATTTCTAAGAGACCGGAGCAACTGGATCTGAAACAGGAACTATTACCTAGGCAACTAAAAACTGAAGTGTACTGGCTGGATGGGGGGAGCATTTTTTTCCACACCATTATGATATTTTAATTAACATATTTTAAAAGCTATTTTTAAAAAGCATATAATTTAATTGGGGCTCCAAAACTAATATGAGATGTTCCCAGGACAAGATAGCTGAGCCCATAATTAGGCTCTAAATGAGTCGTTACAGATAAGATCTTGAGATCAGAAGACAGGTCTAGTGGTGTGGGCTGGAGGAACCTAGGGAGGTTTCTATGTGATTTCAGAGCCAGGCTGCCCATGAAGGATGACAGGGAAGATCAAAGAATTGTGTGGAGACTCGGGAGCTGTGAGTCCATCAGGGTTTGGGGAGACCAGGGTGGGCAGAAGAGGCAGCCCAGGAGGACTTTTGGGCAGGTCTCACTGCCCATTATTTCTCCTTGTGTTTCCAGTGGGTGAGGTAACTTGCTCGGCTGGAATTGCCCCTTGGCTGATGGGTTCCTGAGAATGTGGCAGATAAAGTGGTCATGGCAGTGCCAGGCAGTGCCAGGCAGTGCATTCTGCTTCCCAGATGGTGATAAATCCAGGCCAGGAAGTGTCACAATTTCCCCAAGTTCTGTAACTTCACAGAAGTTGCAGGGAAAAGGGTGGGGATAAGAATAAAGAGCTTGCCTCACAGCCTTGCAGGGTGGCATTTTATAAGAGGCATATGGAGCCAGTGTGGTTTCTGAGATGGTTTCCACATGTATGCCTCTCTTTAGGCTAGATAACAGAGAAGTATCCCCTGGGCTGCAGTGTTGGGTGATGTGCTTTCTATCACTCTCGGTTGTCAAGGTTTGCTATGATAGGGAAGCTTTTTCCTTTACTACTGTATTATGGGTTATGTAATAATAGGTATCCATGAAAATAAATTTACCACAACATCAGAGCTATCATTATATCATCCCGATCATCTCAAAATAATAACTGTTTGGAGCCATTGTGATATTTATAAAAATATCAGAGCTTTTACAAAGTAAAAACATGCTACAAACGAATGCCTTTGTAATTTTATGCAAATCACACAATTTGAATAAAATAAACATTAATTAAGTTTATATATGCAGATTAATTCTAACTAGCCATATTTTCATACTTAGTTATTATCTATAATCTCATTGCAATTGGCTGTATCATTTAGAAAATATTAACAAAAGAATGCTTTAAAGCATTTAAATTTTTATGCATTAAATATGAAATATTATTCAAATTAAAAAAGGGATGCATTTGAAAACATCCAATGCAACAGTATGAGATAATTTTATAGGGCTGATTTTATGTTAATTTAAGAATTTACCTGTTAACAAAGAAGCTTTGTATATTTGAGCCCATCTCTGTTTCTGTGGTCACACTGTGTTTGGTTGCCAGACTGGGCCTTAGGGTGATTTCTTATGAGGACAATAAAAGAGATCTTTTTCCAATGAGTAAGTCTGCCAGAAAAAAATGTTTGGAGAGAAGTATTGAGAGGAGAGTCTGATATTTTGTTTTATATACCAGCAAATAATCATAACAATTTTAATGAATGTATCCTCTGTAGCCTAAATACATTTCAAATCACATTTTCAACAGACATAAATAAGAATCATTGCTTGCAAAATTCATTTTGCAGGTAGAAAAACTGATTGCAAGAATAGATGACTTGTCTAAAGACAGATTGCCAATAACAGATCAAATCAAATGCAGCCGTTTTGACTTTCGGCTCAAAGTTCTTTTCACTAAATCTCATTTACGTCTAGGATTTCATCAGCACAGGACAAGATCTGAGCTCAGAGAAGGGGTCACAGGGAAAAACAAAGGATCTTAGGATATTTCTGCCTTCACACATTCCTCTTTTAACTCATATTGGAAATTAAGCCACTGGTCTCCAAATGTAATTGATCATCAGAACTACTCACACAGCTTTAAAAATATGCAGCAATCATGTCCCACACTGCAGCTAATAAAATGTAATACCTGGATTGGAAATCCTTTCAGACTCCTTTTTTAAAAAACATAGAGATATATAAAAATATTTGCTCACCACCTAACACATTTCTATGTTGTTTTAGTTCTTATTTGGAAATGTCTGGCTTTTTATAAGCTTCTTCATCTTTTTGTTTTGCTTTATTTTTCATTTTCTATGTTTTCTGATCATTTATTCTTTTTTTAAATTTTTTTTTTGTCTTTTTCTTTTTTATTGGTACCGGGGATCGAACTCATGACTGCCTGCTTGCCAGGCAGGAGCTTATGCCACTGAACTAAATCCCTAGCCCCTGATCATTTATTCTTATAAAAGCTCCCTCAGCCAAAGGATTTGGATGATCATGCAAATTTGGGGAGCAGATGATATTGGAAGATCTCAAAACACTGTATTTTAGAATTTTAAAAAATTTAAGAGAAATAAATTGGGGAGGGAGTGTCTTTCTCATCAACTTGTCAGCAAGAAATTCTGGAAGCATTGTCTGCATGATACGATTCACAATAGTAGTAGTAGTAGTTAGTAGAACCCAATAGAATATATATACCTACCAGAGATGATTCTTATGAGGGGAGAAACAGACTCGGGTGCACCAGCGCATATTCAAGTGTTATTCTGTGACCTGTTTTGATTCTCTGAAAGGTGCTTTTGGGATGAGAAAAAAAAAAGTCTCTTTATAAGAAAAATAGTGTCTATTTCATCCTGTCTCTCACATGATTCAATCAAAAAACATAAAATTAAAAAATAACAATTTATTCTTCCAGAATGCTTGGGAGAGGATTTTAATCAATCCAATATTGTGATGAATTGGTAATAGGATAGTTTACCATTTGTGTAATATTTTCTAATCAGTAAACATATCCTAAATATAATAGTGTTGCTAAGGAGTATGGTAGGTGGGCAGCTATATTTTGAGGTCTCACTATGCAGTTCTTCAAGTGCATATGCACTGGCACAAAGCAACGAAAGAGGAATGTCTTGCAGTATCTACTCTTTCCCTCACCACTGAGATCAAGAGGTTGGAGGTGATACAGAATACATGGTGTACAAGTGTGCACACACACCCATACCCATCCACAATAAGGCTGATTTCATGTCACTGTGAATTGGATACTGTGATTGTTACAGGGATGATGATCATTGTCTTTCAAGAACTCAAGTGCCAGCACCCCACATAGGGACACAGAGAACCATGGTGCTTTGTTTGGGTCTGGACCACAAACTGGGTTTCCTTGCTATTGTGAGATGAACTTTAAAACTTTAAAGTTCAAACTCTAAAAGTGGGAGGCTTGCTACAAGGTTTCAGGTCACTGAGGGGCACACCCTCAAAAACAGCTGTGGGCACTGGTCTCTTCATCATCCCTCTCTCTTTTTAATATCTCAACAATGAGAGAACCAGTTTTGCCCTGCCATATGCTCCTGGCACGGTGTAGCATCACAGGCCCAAAGCAAAGCGACTGAAACCTCTAAAACTGGGAGCCAAAAGAAACCTTTTCCATATATAAGCTGATCATCTCAAGTATTTGTTATAGTACCAGAAAACTGACTATCACATGTGGCATCATGATTACATCATGAGCAAAACAGACAAGAATTTGTCCAGAATGTTGGGGAAAGAGCAAGGCCATTGCCTTAGTCAGTTTTGGGTGTTATAACAAAATACCACAGACTGAATGGCCTATGTAAAGAAAAAGGTTATTTCTCATGGTTCTGGAAGCAGGCACAATTGACATCAAGATGCTGGAAGTCCTGGTATCTGGTGGGGGCACCTCTTCCTGGTTTGTAGAAAGCTGTCTCCTCATTGTGTCTCCCAGCACTAAAAGAATGAGCTCTGGTCTCTTTCTCTTCTTGGAAGGACACTAACCCTATTCTAGAGGTCCTAGTTTCATTTAAACCTAACTAACTCCCAAAGGGCCCATCTCTTAATACCAGCCACTGGAAATTAGGGCTTCGACTTATGGATTTGGGGGATCACAAACAAACAGCCATCTAGGCCTATACTACCCAATCAAGACAGCCCCTAGTCGTATGTGGCTACTGTGCCCTGAGCATGAGATTCACCCAAGCTTAGATGTGCTGTGATTACAAAATATACAAGATTTGGAAGATACTGCACATATATACTTGTTGGAAAATAACCCATTAATCATTTTTTACATTGATGACATATTAAAGTGATAATACTTTGAATAAATTGGGTTAAATCAAGATATTTTGCTAGATTCCTTTACTTTTTAAAATGTAGCCTCTAGAAAATTTAAAATCATTTCTGTGTAATTTGGGTCTTGTGTTATTTTTCTATTGGCTACTGGTGGTCAAGTTTGGTGGTTCTCATGTGGGGGTAATTTAAGCCTCCAGGAAACATTTGGCAATGTCCAGAGATGTTCTTTGGCTGTCAGAATTGGGGGAAGTACATGCTAGTGGCATGTAGTTGGCAGAAGCCCAAGATGCTGCTAAATAGCTTACAATACCCAGGACAGCCTTCTTTTAGTAACAAAGAATTATCTGCCCAAAATGTCAGTAATGCCAAAGTTCAGAACCTCTGGTCTACAGAAATCAATTAATAAACTACCAAAATCTTCATGTAAACAAGTAGATAATCTATAAATCTATATTTGTATAGTAGAATATTTACGAGGTAGTAATCTGGAAATCATTATCATTTGCAATGGAAGGGGTCTAAGGCCAGAAGCATCTGATGCCTGTGCTATGGGACAAAAGAACACAGGAACAAGGAATCCAGAGCAGCCTGGCTCAGACCTCTCCTTCAGATGCTGGTGCTGATGTAGTACCAGCATGCCAGTGACCAAGAGCTCAAGAGGCTCTCAGAACCCCTCATAAGCAGGAGGTTTACAACTTGGGGCTCCTGCTAATGGGTCTGATTAGTCAAACAAATATTCACAACAAATGTCACTGAGTCCTAAAACTTTAAAAAACAACTTGCTACCTGTAATTCAAAGCTATCTGAATGTTATCTTCCATAATGAAGATTTGAACTCAAAATGAGCAGTTAGTTAAGTGGTTCATCTCTACAAAGTTTATTTCTACATGCGGGTGCCCTGCATTTTAAGAAAGTTAAGAAATTGGCTGAAATCACTCCTAACTCTATCATGTTCTAGAAATGATTTTCTTTAGAAAGTATTCCTGATTTCAGCTGATTTACTTTCCATATGTTTCTTTTTTCTTTTTTTCCCCTTAATCCAACATTATACAGAGTTCTGATTATTTCAGCTTTCTGGTTGTCTGAGTTTTAGGGAAAACAGAACAACCATATTTGCATTTGACTCACAAAGTTTTTGAAGTTGTTAGATCAAAAGGTTTGGGGACTTCAGCTAAATATTTGGAACTGCTATGCCTGTTTCTGTTTTTAGGAATAGGAGAAGCTCCATGCTTCCGGGGACCCAGGTCCTGCTTCTCTTCACTGCCTCTTCTCAAAGCTCCACTGATACTGGGGATTTAGATAAACAAAGCTTTCTCATTCATGCATTTGCATTTTTATTTTCAGGGCACCTGAGGTTATTTCTAAAGAGGCAGAAAGTAATGTTCCCTTAAACTCACAATCTTCAAACTTCAGGCACAAATAAGATTCCACTTGCAAAGCAAAAATAAGCTGGTTAGTGATCAGGGAAAGAATATTATCTTGTTAGAGAAACCACTTAAGGAAGGCCAGGACTGGTCTGCAAGTACTGTGCTGTATCATCTAACCGCAGAGAGATAAAAAGAAGCCACACCACTTTACATAACTTTAGGACCTCATGTGACCTTCCAGGCCATCCTCCTCCAGCCAGATTCATCACTTGCCTGTAAACTTTTAAGCATGATTCTCTTCTGAAGTAAAATATATCTAGAAAAAGTATACAGTGGATGAAAAAAATCAATTTATATTCTATCTGATGAAGAGCAGAGAGAACACTCAGTTGAGTTGTAATTGTTCCCACACACTGCAATTCTTCTTCTGCATACTTGGCAGGATTGCATTTTCTCATCCTTTTGAACTTAGATGGGGCTCTGAGAGTGGCTTGGCTAATGAAGTGTGAGCAGAAGTGATGCATGCCACTTTGGGTCAGCTTTTCGAAGAAGTGATAATGATAGCACAAGTAAGCCTGGATCCTCAAAGCACCTAGATAATCAGAGTCCCTCTGCAGACAGCCACTTCGTATATGCAGTGAAGAGTTAAGCCATGGTGACCTGCTGTTTTTCCTTACCGCGGCATGCCCTCACCTGTCCAGACTGACAGAGCACGTCACTTAACATCTAGTGTCTTGCTTTCCCATTCTGTACTTTCCCCCAAATGTCATCCTACTGTCTTCCCAATGTACCGTGAGAAAGGGAATTTAATGAACACACTAGGAAGTGACCACTTCAGAAGAAAAATGCATGTGAAATACAGGAAAGAAAGCAATCTTTGTGACAGTCATTTTGTGCACTGTCTGTATTGCCATTATAGTGCCTGCTCACCATGTTTGATCTCATGATTTGTCCCACTTTTTGCCATAGAATAATTTTTAATGACTGATTTTTCCATGCCCTGACTTTGGGTGCAGCCAACTCTCCATTACTTTTGAGGTTTGTGGTCCTCTTTGGCCTCCTGTAGAGTAGAGACTTCCAGCTCAAAGAACACCTGCAGTGCCTGGGACTCTGCATCAAATTTTTCCATGCACTTTTTTCCAATTCATCCACTGGGCTGACCGCAAGCATCCAAGCATGAAGACCGAATGTTAATCAGAGAGGGATTTGGGTGAGTTGTGGCAATGTCTCAGTTGGAAATTCCTCTAGCCACTAGGACATGTGTTGACCACATGACTATCACTGGCAGTAGCACATGCTGTGTGCACCAGCTGACCACCAATCACTTGGAGGTTTATTTTTCTTTTTTGGTTTCCACTTAATTTGCTGCTTTATCATAATGAAATGTGTACCTCATAAAAGAAAACTCAAATAAGATCTATAATGAAACACTACAATCCACTCCTCTATCCCTCCTGGCCCGGGATTTATATTCTTTGGATTATCCAGTTTAAAATCTGGTCACTGTTTTTGTTTCCATGAGTCTCAATAACACCCATTTATGGTGTTATATAGTATTTCAGACTTAGATAGATATGTGGATGTTCACTGTGAAACATTAAATCTTAGATTTTTATTAACACCTTCTCTTGCAAACACATACAACACACATTCACATACATGCAGGAATAAAGTACCAATTAGTTTTTGCCATCTAATGATATATCCCAAAATTTACTGGCTTAAAGCAACTATTTATTTACTCATAATTCTGTGGATCAGCAGGGTAACTGATTTGGCTAATCAGGGAATTTTTTTCTGGTCTGAACTGAGCTCATTTATGCAGCTGTGGGAGTTACCAGGTGGAGTGCAGGGCTGGCTTAAGGGGCCCCAACTAGAATGACTTTTCCAGGCTCCTGTGTTCTTTCATCCCCTTGCAGGCTAGGCTAGGCTTATCTAAGTAGAGGACAGAGAGATACAAGACAACCACAACAAATCTGGGTGGCTTCTAAGAAACCAGACTCAGAACTGATCCATGAGGGACCCCTTACCGCATTCTCTAACAAGACTGAGATCACTGGTGGAGGAAGAAATAGAAGCCAAATCTTGGCAGGAGACACTATTAAGTTGCATGGCAAGAATACAGAATGAAGAATTGTGGTCATTTTCTAACCTACCATAATAATGTAAATAATATACACTTGTCCCTTGGTATCTGTGCGGGATCTATTCCAGGACATCATTCTGTATGAAAAGCTGTGGATGTTCATATTCCTTATATAAAAATGTAGAATTTGCATACAATCTACTATAATGGTTTATGTCTAAAATGTACCCCCAAAAGCCTCATGTGCTCATAGGTGTGGCTTTTGAAAATGACTGAATCATGGATGTGTGAGATTGGATCATGGTTGCATGGTAACTGATTGGATTAGCATGGTTCTAGGTATGGCGGAATGGGTTTATTGAAGGCAGAAGACTTACCCTAGATACAGATGGTATCAACCAATAGTCTTGTACCCTGAATAAAATAAAAAGGGAAAGGGAGGGTCACTGCTGTTGCTGCTTTTTTCTGCCTGCCCTGCCATGGATTATTTTTCCTCTGCCGTGGTGGAGAGGAACCTTGGATCCAGCTGACTATGCAATGAAACCTCTACAAACCGTAAACTAAAATAAACCTTTTTTCCTTTAACTTGGGGACGTTGGGTATTTTGTCTCAGAAATGAAGAACTAATTATGACACCCATGTACATCCTTTTTTATATTTTATTTTACATTTTTCTTTATACTTTAAATCACCTCTAGATTATTTATAATAGCTAATGTATTATAGGTGTTATATAAATTGTTGTTATATTATTTAGTGAATAATGACAAGAAAAAATGTACATGTTGAATACAGATGCAAATTTTAAAAAAGTACTTTTGATTCAAGGTAGATTGAATCTAGAGTTATAGAGCCAGCAGAGACAGAGGTGACAGAAACAGGGTGAAGATGCCAGCTGTATACACACGCATCATCCCCATTTGTTAGCTATAACTTACTATAATAAAGCACCAAGTTTAGTAGAAACAGTATTCAGTATTTCTTCTGTTATGGTCATGCATGTTTATTTACAACTAGGCTTTGCGATGAACTAAAGTTATAATTTTTCTTACATAAGGACTTTTGTTATGATCTTCAGAGTATTGTCCTGAGTTATTTGCTTAATTCTGGTGTGTGCTAAACCATCTCTGCTCTCTCTGCTTTTCCTGAGAACAAATACTACCAATTATTTAATCAGTTTCTTTCTACCACCCCTGGATTCACCCCTCTGGAGTCTTCTGCCCCAGTCTGGACTGACTGCTATTGGGCCGGGCACACAGTAATCACTCTGCAGTGTCCTTCCCTACTTTCTTCTGTTGCATGACCTGTTTCCTGGCTCTTAGCATCTTCATCTTCTGCCCCATTTTGGAAGGAGAGTATGTCCTAGCAGATCCCTGAGAACAGGTACACACATGGCAATTTGTTAGGACTCCTTTTTAGGAATGTTAGCAGCCTGCAAAGAAGTCTAAAGCATAAGCTATTTTCTTCAGAATTGTTAAGGCATTGCTCTTCTACTGTCTAGTATTATTTTGAGATCTCTGAAGCAATTCTGAGGCCTGAGCCTTTGTAAATAAACATATTTTCTTATCTAGACACTTTTAGGAGCATTTCTTTATTAATATGACACTGATGTGTGCTACTAAGAGTCTTTTATTTGTTCATGTTGTAGGGTACAATAACTTAATCTACTAACTTTTCTATGTTATTCTGAGACTTACTGAATATCCTTTGTGGATACTGTCATTTTCTTAAAATTATCTTACTTTTTGGAGAATATAAACTTCATTTCTCTTACTTTTAATATTTATTTACTAAATTTTTAAATTCTAAGAACACTGTAAGTCTTCTATATCTTTTTTAAAATGCTGTTTTTATTTCATGGATACAATATATTTCATCTCTCTCAAGGTTTCTTTTTTCCCTGCTCCTTTCATGGTTTCTTTTCTCTGTTATGTTTACTAATTTTAGACTTTCGTTTCTGTAGTTCTGGTTATTGAAGCCAGGGACCTATCCTACTGAGCTAAATTCCCAGTCCTTTCAAAGTCTTCAGATAGAGTCTCCCAAAGTTGCTAAGTTGCCCAGGTTGGGCTCAGACTTGCTACGTCCTGCCTTAGCCCCTTAGACTGCTGGTGAATAGGTATGTACTACTATCCCCAGATGGGACTTTGCCTTTTGTGTTAGAGATTTCCATCAAATACCTGTTGCTTCTTTGCTGTCCATTGTTAAGATAAGTTCTAAAGAGTTAGTGGTATTCCAATGCTATTGCAACTAAGATAAATCAGCAAACTGCAGAGTAATCAGACATTTGGGATCCTTCCCAGTATATCTATTGGTTTTCCATTGCAGCAGTAACAAATTTCTGCGAATCTGTTTGAATTCTTCAAACAATGCAGACATTGTTCTACAGTTTAGAGGTCAAGTTTGATACAGTCTCACCACGTTAAAATTAGCAAATTGGCTGGGCTGTATTCCTTTTGGGAGGCTTTTGCAGATAACCCACTTCCTTCCCTACCCTAGCTTTGGAAGCCACTCTAGCCACCTACCAACCTCCATCCTAAAGCCAGCAACAAAGACCAAGTCAGTCTCATACTCCATGACATGGACCTCTTTACCTCTCTCCTTTTTTAAGGGCTTTGATGAGTGCATCTAGCCCACCTGACAACCTCCTTTTGTAAAAGACAGCTCAGTAACAACAACTAACAATCTTCATTCCATTTGCCACCAACTCCCTTTGCCACATAACTCATACATTCATAGATTCTGTGACTGTGACATGGGTATTCTGCCTTCCACTTCCTCTTGGGCTCCTTAGTGTGCCCAGAAAGGAAACTTTCTTTCCCACCAGTGCATGTGCTAGCCTGCTGCCACATCTTGGGAGCAAGCGTCATTTAGTATTAGTAATGCCATTCCCTGGTTTGCAGATGCTCCTTACTCTCCTTGGTTCCCAGATGATCCCAGGGCCCTTGGCTGTACCTCATGCTCCCCGAACTAGACCTCAGCCAACCTCTTTTGAGAATAAAGCTCCAGGCTTGAGCCAAGTGGGGAAAGGACTGGTTGGAAGGACTGGACTGGCTACCACAGGAAGCATGAGTCAAACTACTCCTAAAGCATCCAAGCTCCTGTTCTCTGTCTTGTCCACAACCCTGCAGAGACAGCTGGTGCCTCTGTGGCTCTATTCAGTTGGATTTTTGGCTTTTACTTCTTCTAGCCTCTTCTCATGCAACCTGCTCCCGTCTGGTAAACCAGTTGCTCCCCATCCATCTGCTATTTAGCTTTCAAAACATTGCTATTTCCTCTTTCGTCCTTACAGTCCTTACTGACATGTGCTTTTTCATTTTCTTACTGTCGTTTTAGCTGGACTTTAGAGGAATTGGAGGTATAATCATTTTTTTTAATGTCCTATATTTAGCTAGAAGTCCCTTGAGTTTTCTTTTTCAGGAGCACTGAGTTATTGTGGAACCAGTTATATTCTGTGTGTTCTGCATGACAATCAGTTTCCATTAGTTTTCATTAAACACCAGTGACAAGAGTTTAGATCTTTTTATATTCCCTATGAAGGGAAAAAATGAAGTAAAGGTACCAATTACCAAGCGGCAATCTCAAAATAGCAATGTAAAAGTAGCCTAGTTTGCCTGGTCCAGAGAAGGTGCTCAATGGGGGCATTTGTGTGAATTACATGATGCCTAAAATGTACCCTGAGAATCATACAGACCCAAGCTCTAGCCCTCTATCTCTAAGTCCAGGCCCATGCACACTAAGCTGGTACTAAGTACTGAGCTGGCTTCATGAATTCATTAGTTATTTTTTTCTGACTTGAAGCTAAGAAAGTAAGCTCACTGCTCATCCTAAATGTCCTAAATGACAGTGAAAAGTACCACATCCTAGTCAGTTTAAATGAAGGTAAAATATTACATTTCTTGGAAAGCATCAAATAGAGCCCATATGTTTTACATAGCAATTACAGTGTCAGTAGCAGGTCAGATGATTCCTGTATAGAAGGTGCAGGTTTTAATTATGATTTGTTTTCTCCTTTCCCGGAAAACATGCTATTTCACTGACCATGTTACTTTTTCTTAGTCATCTTTCTAGGAATGAAAGTGGCCAGTTACTGTTTTGACAATGCAGGTAGCTAACCTTGGGGGTAGGGTGGGGGCTAATCAGAGGTTGCAAGGCAGCTGCAAGCCCATTTCTTTTTCTTAGCACTATGGCGGCTCTTTTGCAAGTATTTATTGCTCCTGTAGGTATCAGCAGGTGGTCCCATGTGGGTAACTGTTTGGGGGGTTGGAGCTGGCATGGAGCCAGGAGGGGCCCTCAGTCAAGCACACTGTGCTCACACCAAGGAGGCAATTCAGCAGGCTCCCAGAAAGATGTGGGCTGTTCTCAAAAGCCTTCCCCGAGGCCAGCACCAATGCCCCCTGCTGTGTTGGGCTTTGCTGACACCTGGGAGCTGCAGCTGCTTCCAGCACCACTGACACAAAAGCTGGGTTGCATTAGCAAAGCCTACTTCTTCTCTGAAATGCTACTAATTAACTGTTAACACATGACATTTCCACACACACCTCAGTGCAAAGAACAGCCAGTTCAACCCATGCATAAAAATTTGACAACAAAAGTGAGAAAGAGTGGATAGTTAGGATACATTTTGTTCCTTCAAAAGAAAAAAGAAAAACAAAAGACCCAAGATATTGGGTAAATTGTATATAGGAATCCTTGGTTGGTCCATATTTGTAACTCCAAACATAGAATTTCATCAGGAAATGAGACAGAAAGCAGAAGGATAGGAAAAACATTTAATCTGCTCTGCAAAAACTTAAAAGGAATGAAGAGATATTTCTTAAACCTCCACTAGCTTTGTGACCTTGGCACAATCTTTCTCCTCTTGAGACTGCAATTTTTCTCATTTGCAAATGAGAGCATTGGATTATTTATATACTGAACTAATATTCTTTTCAATGTTAAAAATTTGAGATTCTAAAATAGGTGATTTTCCACAAAACAGGAGGAGAGTTGGGGCAAAGTCACCTCTCCCTTGTATAAGCATTCATAATTATACATCAGCTTGCATTTTGTGCCTTTATACAAAGACAAATGTGAGAAATTCATAATGAGAATGGAACACATTGAAAGATTTAATGAAAAGAAATGTCATATCACAGGTTCTTTTTCTTTTTTGTTAAGTTGCAATATTATTGTTTGGAAAATTGTCATCTAGCACCAAGGAAAACATTAGCCATACATAATTTTACATGTCATGATCCAATGCAAAACTTCATAACTGTCACTGTGATTGGTCCACCTGTCCACTATTGGTGCCAGGAGGTTTTAAACCCCACAGACAGACATGAGTATTGACTTGTATAGGCATTGCCCTTCTCAGCCCACAGATGCTTTGACAATTATCTCAGGCAAAACCAGAAATATGCAACTTCAAAGATACTTGTTGCCAGTTGGGGGTGGGGGCAGCACTAGGGATTGAACACACTGAGCTAGGTCTGGGCCCTTGTATTTTTGTTTTGAGATAGCATTTCACCAAGTTGCTAAATTGCCCAGGCTGGCCTCCAACTTGCAATTCTCTTGTCTCAGATCCCTAGAGTGTTGAATTACAGGCTTACACGACCATGCCTAGCTTGTAGAAATGTAGAGAGCTGCATTTCTCTCTTATGAATGGCAGATGAAAGTTTGGCATTTGATTACTCAGGAGCTTATGGTACAGATGAATATTCCATCCCCGTTAGCCCAGTTTTTCTTGGCACACATACTTTTCCTGATTGGGAGATTCTTTTAATGGGCAAATAAAACAAAGTGCTAGGAGAATAGAACTGGCCCCACAGTCTGAAGGCAACAGCATTCCAAGCCCTGCTCTGTAAGGAATGACCTAGATGGGCAGTTTAGGGCAAATCTGTTTCCTATCTGGCCCTCAGTTTCTCTCCTAGTTTGTAATTCTTAGGTTACTGCATTCTTGGTTAGCACCTCCTCCAGTAGTTCGCTTCATGGAATAATAGCAGATTGAATAAACAAAAAATTAATCCCATGGTTGAGAAATGAAACTTCCAAGCCACCAAATCCAACATGTCACATGTTTTAAACCCAGCTAGTCATAGCCTAAAATGCTAGTGTGACAGTTAACCTTAATTGTCAACTGGATTAAATTAAGAGGCTCCTGAAAAGGTGACTGGCTTTTAAGGGCTCTGATTCCATGGATTAATCCACTGATGTTCATGAACGGATGCACTGTTAGGCGGAGGTGGATCACTGTTGTCACGGCATAGGAGGGCATGTTTCTCAGTGGCTCTCTTTCCTGTGCTCTGCTGCCCAGCTGCCACGAACTAGGCATCTTTGTTCTGCCATCCCCTCCCACCATGATTCTGACATGGAGCCAGTCAGCCAGATAACCCTTTCCTTTTTAAAGTTGTGGATGTCATGTATCTTACCCAGCAACAAATGGTAAAGCTGACCAATACAGCCAGCATTCATTACATTTCAACCTCCTTGGCACTTCTTGGTCTTCCTCTTGCTCGAGCTGCTAGCAGATGGTACTTCCTGTCTACCCATGACCACCTGTACTACGGACAGTGGCTTTGGGAGGCTTTTCAGTGATGACTGTGAGGCCACCAGCACATAGCTGTTGGCATTCCCTACTCACCAAGGGAGAAGGGAAACTGCCCATTGGCATACAAGTTTGACTTTTCCCCTCTTTTTAAATTATTATTTATTCAGGCCAAACATGAATTTTGGCTTTTTTTTTCTTTTGAGGATCCTGTGTAATTCTCCAAATCCTCTCTTTCATATCACTGCATTTAATTTGGATTAGCTTAATTTGTGAGTAATAAAACCTAAATAACAAAGTCTTGGAAAAAATAAAGTCTGATTCCTCTTTTATGTAATGGAAGATTGGAAGAGGATGTTCTGGAAGAACATGAAAAACTACCGTCAACTTAGGCTCTTTTTACCTTGTTATACTGACAATTTTAGCACAGGACTTCTAGCTTGTAGTCTAAGATAAGGTGCCCAACTTTCATTCATTATGTCAACATCCCTCTGAGGAAGGTTTCAGAAAATGCCCCCAAAGTGGCACCTTTTTACTTTAAAGACAGTTTCCGGAAGTTATATGTGATACTTCTGCGTGTATCTGATTGGACAGAACACAGTCAAATGGCCACACCTAACTGAAAGGAATGCTGGGAAAATGTAGTCTTCATTTTAGGCAGTGAAAAGTAGGGTTGATTAGGAGTATTGTGGGAGAAGATCACTGAAATCTGCCTCCGATCAAATATCCTGAAGGATCCTTGTAAGTACTAAATATTTGTGTGCTATTTTTCACAAAGAATATAAGATTAAATTAAGAAATATTATCTCAAGAGGAGAATCCACAAAGAAGCTAAAATAGACAAGAGATAACTTTAAGATATGTAAGGTTGCTTCAATAACAACACATCCATACAGAATGCTATGGACCTCTCAGGGTGAAAAGGTAGGCAAAGGCTGTGGGTTAACCAGAAAAGTATTTATGGATAATTTATCCAAAATGAAAAAGATATAATTAGGCAGGATAACGAGGCAGCCTATAACAGGAATAAACAGTGTTGCTTTGTGCCAAAAACTCAAATTTAAAAATGTTTTTCCCCCTAGTGGCCTTCATTTGTAATCAATATATATTTTCACTTCCTCTCAATACTATTCTCCTGTCATACACACACACACACACACACACACACACGCAAGAGTGTACACTAATGTTCCCATGAACCATAATATTAAAAAATCTTCTATACTAATTAACCTTTACTTAAGACAACTTGCTATCCAACCCAGGAATCTTGTACAAATTATAATTAAATTTCTTAGCAATGAGTATCACTTCAGTTCTAGTCTACAGAGATCTTTTTGCAAACTTCTGTGAGGATTTGCACGAAGACATTTCTGTCCTCAAAGAGATTCTGCTTTGGTAGATAGAAAGTCATGTACACATCTTTCAAGTAACAATTACATAGTATGATCCCTTATTCAAACTACTGTGGAGGATTTAGGGGAGCATCCCAGCTTGGGAGATGGATGATGGAATACGGACAGTGGTTTATGGGAATATCTGCTCCTGGAAGGGCAGGTCGGGCTGGGGGACCAGGCTAAGAACAGCATCAGGGCTGCATGATGGAGCTGGACTCAGTGTACCAAGTAGGGTATCAGGGACTCATCACGGAAGATGTAGTTGGAGAATTTCCTATGGGAGGCCCTGGGTCTTTAATAATAAAAGAAATAGCCCCACAAGGAAGGTAAGATGGCAAAATGCCCCAAGAGGGCTAGGCTACAAAAAATGTCATCCAGAGGCAGCTCATGGACTGGATGTTGAAGAGGTGGGATCCAAGCAAACAGAGCTGAAGGCTGGCCTAGATCTAGAAAAGCAGCAACACAGACTAGAGCAAAGGCTGAGGAGATGGAGCAGAAAAAATGTACCCTGGATGGTAAAATGTCCACTAAAAATGAGCAGACCCCTTAGAGGCAGAGCCCTCACATAACACCATGCTGACCACTGCCAGTTTCAAATCTGCTCTCAGAGATACAGAGGGGAGGGAAGGCAGGGAAAGCCGAAAAGACCAAGCATAAAATGAAACAGAATCACAAACTTTCAGGGCCTCTTAGCGACCACTCTTAACAAATCTCCTACTTCTGATAGGTGAAAAAATAAGCTTTAATGATTTTTTAAAATTTTATTTAAGGAGAAAAAAGAAAAAAAAAAACAGAAAAAGGCACAAGTTATACAGAATTTCAGAAAAAATAAACAGTAGGAAATCACTAGTTAATTACATATTGTAATCTTAGAAATAGTTGTTGAAGTTACAAAATTAAAGCATATAGAGGGGACTTTCAAACAGTGAGACTGCAAACAGTTTTGTTCAATGATCCAACAAAACTCAGTAATATGGTTATCTATCTTATACACTTAAATATATATGCAGTTATATCTTTTAGAGAACTTTCTTTTCCTTTCTTTTGTACAATGACAATTACACATTTTGGGTTTTATTGCTCCCACAGTTCTTATTACTTTTTTTTTTTTGAAGAAAGTAAAACCAAATGTGACATACCAGGACAGAGTCAGTCAAATCAAAAGGATGGACATAATACATAATGTAAAAACAAAATACAAGGTGATCAACAATGGTTACCATAATGCCTCTTGTTATCTTAAAAAGAATTGCCTATATCATCAGTTATAATAAAATTGAACAAAACAGTAAAGAATAAGACCAATAAAACCAAAACATTGGAGACATTAGAGGACTTCAAAAGAAGATAATATTCAACCAGAATGGGCGTCACAATGAATCTTATTGTCTTCATAGTTGTTACCTATACTTTCAAGCTTGGTACTAGCTTTAGTGATTTAATGGCAGCAGAAGAGATGTGGGACCTGGCCTCCCTGATATCACGGGGGAAATCAGTGTTTACTATCCCAAAGCACCATATGGAAAGTCATACAATAACAAATTGAACAAGATACTTGCAACACATCACAGATACACAACTGATCTTCCTAGTACAAAGAACATAGACCAGAGGAAGAAAAAGATAAAGCACCTCATGGAAAGTGGGCAAGGAACATGAACAGCAGCTCCTACAGAGAAGATGCTCAGCCTGACTCAGAATCAGAAAGATGTACTGAAAATGACTGATGGCTGCTTTTTATCTCTCAACCAAAAAGCGGACAACATCACTGGCAAGGGTGTGGAGAGATAGATACCATCATGCTGATGAAACTGTAAAATGATACAGCCCACAGCAAGGGTAATATGAACCCACATAATTATGTAATACGCACCCACATTATTAATGCAGGTATGTGGGGACCCTTTGACCCAACAAAGCAATCCTGCTTCCACCTATTTACATGAGGGAACACTTGCATAAAAGCACACACCTGTGGTTATTATTGTAGCATTTTTGAAGTAGCTAAAGATAGAAAACAGCCTAAGAGCCAGCATGAGAAAGGGGTTAGTAAGCAATAGAACAGTTACATGGTATAATACAATGCAGCTACAAAAACAAGACAGGAGGTTCCTATGTCTCCATACAGAACAATCTACAAAGTATATTGTTAAAAGAGAAAGTCATAGTGTAGAATGTGTTACCAAGCCAGACTTTGTTTTTGCAAAAAAAAAAATTACTGTAAATATAAATAAGGAACTAATAATATTTACTTCCAAAGAAAGGAATACTTGCATAAAAGAAAAGGAATCCAAACTAGATAGTTTTGCTTGGATTTTTCAGTTTCAGTTTGATTTTTCACCACATAAACATATTAATTTAAAAATAACCACACTACAAGATTTACAATTACAACTGTGACAGATACACAAATGGACATACATGGTATTATTATAGCCCTGGAAGATCTGACCTAATATGAGAGATCAGCAAAGTCATCCTGTTGGAAGGGGCTCTTGAGCTAAGATCTAAAAAATAAAGAGTTTATGGGTTCACAGAGCAGAGAAGAGTTGAGAATTGAGCCGACAGACTGTGCAAAGGCCCTGTGATAGAAAAGAAATGGGGCTTTAAATAACTGAAAGAAGGAATGTGAGACAAGGTTGGACCAATCAGGGCAGGCTAGAACACAGGGGGCCTGTGAGCTGTGTTGAGAAATATTTTGTTGCTGTCTTTATTCTGAGAGCATTGGAAGATGTTACGTGGTTTTAAATAGGCAGACTTGAGGAGCCAGGAGTTTTTCTTTCTTCAGGGGAGTAAATATTCAAAGTCACTAATGACAGGAGAAGGACAGCCTGGTATGGTCACTTCTCTTGTCCATAGGGACAAGCATTAGTCCACCCACCTCCCAAATCTGCCTATAAAATCACACACAGCGCTTGCTAACAGCCTTACACATATTTCAATTATGATCCATCAGCTGCTATTTGCTAAAAACATTACACAAATGGCACAAAGGATAAAGTTGTTATAGTCTAATTTACATTGGAAGTTATATTCGTTTCTAGGCAACATGGCTATGCTGGGTAATGAGGGCTCCGACCCTCGGAGTCTCTCCCAATCTGCTAAGTGAAATGAACTAGGGAACCAATTTCTGTGTGCTCAGGCCAGTAACACAGCCTATTACATCCAGCCTGGGAATAAAACTCATTTTTAATGCACCATTTGATAAGAACACTTAACCTCAGTATGTGTTGTAATTAGAGAGATAATTAGAACTTCACTAGGACCTTTTAAGACTGGCGATACATTTGAAATTCACCTGTGATGTGAAAATTGCATTATCTAAGATCAATCCTAGATGTTTTTTCTTCAATTTTACCCTGTCTTCTCTTCCTATCCCAAGCTGTTGCACTCTAAAAAATACAAAAAGATACGAATTTTATAAAAAGTGCATATCACAGAAAGCTAATAGGTTCATCTGAAAATTGCTTTACGGTTATTGAAAAAGGAAAAAAAAACACCTTAATGTTAAAATCAGTTTCAGAGGCCAAGCACAGGGAAAGACGAAGTGAGTCATATATGCAAAGAGAAAAAATCACTCTTGCATGAATCCACTCATAAAATGTTAATATATGCATAAGAAAATTGTGTTCCGTAATCTCTGAAGAAACACTTGTCACTAAGAACCCTTTAATTCTTTTCCTGTGCTTGATTTATTAGCTTATGAAATTATGTTAATAGCTTTCATGTTAATGGTTGGGGGCCCAAATGACCTGATTTTAATAATGAAGTAATTTATGCAATAAATGCAATCAGCATCTATGAATCGCACTTAACAGAACATATTGGTGATTAGCCCATGCTAAAACAAGTGACTGCCAGCATGGGGCCACGCATGCGCTTCACCAGGGGAAAGTGAGCCTGCTCCTGGCTGCTGGCTCCTGGCTGCTGGCTCCTGGCTCCTGGCAGGAGGGGAGGGCTTCTTCAGGCACAGATCAGAACCGCAGCTCTTGGGCAGTCACACTGCCAGAGCGCTTGAGACTGAATTTAAAATCAATTTACAAACTGTTAAATGAATCTGATACATCAGTGACTACCGGGTGCATTTGCATAAGAGGAGGTGTGTGCCTGACAGGGAACCCTGGTCTCTTTGTTGGTAGGAGGAGAGCGGCTCCTTGGAAAGAAGGTGGGGAGGACAGAAAGCCTGAGGTGTGGAAAGAGCACACTGCGTGGGGAAAGCAGAATCCCGGGAGAGGAGAGGAAGTCCTCCCACAAGGAAGGAGGCTGACTGCAGTGTTCACTAAGTCAGACGCAGAGCATTAAATACCACGTGGTTTCTCTTAGTCAGGAAACCCTAAACAGTGACAGGGAAACGGCTTAGTGGCACAGACACCTGCCTGGCAAGTGCAAGGTTGTGAGTTCAATCCCTGGTACCAGAAAAACCCCACCAAATATAAATGAAGAGTTAAACAATGGGGCAATGGTAGGAAACAGGGCGAAGACCTTTTGGACCTGGGGAAAGGGAGAAGAGGGCAGGAAGGAGCGAGGAAAGGGGCTGAAAATGATCGGGACTGTGTATAGATATGCACATTTTGTGGAGATGAATGTCATTTTTATGTATCATAAACATAAACCAATTAAAAAGAGAACATCGCCAATGCTACCATTGTAAAATCTGCATCCTAGAGTAACATGGGTCCTAGGATTATGCATTAGTATCCCATTTGCTTTTGAGAGTATTATGTTGAATCACTTTTTAAGGGAGAATGAAAGGTCATTTTAGTTCTTTCCATTCCCTACAAATCTAAAGCTTAGGAAAATTAGTGCATACCGGTGCACATGCACCCTGGTACGAAGACTCACTTTAACCATACAGGCAAAATTATATTTTCTCTTTTCTTCCTTCAGATATCTCCAGAACATAAACTGGTGTTTTTGTTTTTTTTTTTTTTTTTTTTTTACTACTTGAATACTCCTCCCAGGAACTCTCCTTACCAACTAAAACTCACTAAGCGGCTCTCTGACTTTCTAGAAGTAGACATGTGATGTCCTTGCCCAATCCCCAGCCCTGGTCCAGAACGTCCAAACCTGTAAGAAACCTGTGTGACCAGCATGGTCCAGTACTACAGCGCCAGCTTCCCCAATCTGATTCCCATGCTGAACACAAGATTTTTTTAAAATGCAGGATTAGGATTTGAACACAGAACTTTCACACTGCCCTACACCCCAGCCTTTTAATTATTTTTATTTTTATATTTATCTATTTATTTAGATATTTGAGACAGGTCTCACTATGTAGTTTGGGCTGGCTTTGAACTCTTTATGTACCCTAGGACAGCCTCAAACTTGTGGCAATGCTCCTGCTTCAGCCTCCCTAGTGTGGAAAGTACAGGTATGAGCCTACCGCACAGGGATTACTTTTTATTTTGAAACATAGTCTCACTAAGTCACTGAGTTGCCTAGACTGGGTTGCATTTGGCAGTTCTCCTGTTTCAGTCTCTCAGAGTTTTGGGATTACAGGCAAGCTGCCACTACACCAAGCTAAGCCAGTTTTGAAATGCCCTAAATACAGTTGGAGGGGGATAATTGAAAGAATATTTTTAAAAACCCTAAGAAAGTTTAATATTAAATATGCTTTGGAACAATGTTAAGTGAAAAAGCCCCAAGTACTAAATTAGCTAAACTCTAAACTACAATGTAATAACCCTTGGCTCTGACATCAGAGTCTCTGGGTTTGTAACTTGGCTTTGGCTTCTCCCTAACTTGCGGAATTGGTCAAAGTGCTTGACTCTTTAAAGAGGGATTTATACTTATTTCTATTTTTCTAAATTTTAATGAATAGGTATTGTGATGGTTAATTTGGGTTACCCAGATTAAACATTATTTCTGGGTGTGTCTGGGAGACTATTTTTGGGTGAGGTCAGCCCTTGAAATGGTGGGTCAGTGTGGGAAGCATGATCCAACCTGTTGAAGGCTAGGATAGAATTGCGGCCTGCTGGACCTGGGATACTGGTCTTCTACCCTTGAATGGGGGTGATACTACAGGTTCCCTAGTTCTCAGGCCCTTCAGACTTGGACTATAAAATACCCTCCTTCCCTGGGTCTTCTGCTTGCAGATGAAAGGTCATGAAACTTCTCAGCCTGCACATTCATGTGTGCCAACTTCTCACAATAAATCTGTCTTCCTCCTCCACCACCGCTGTTAGGTGATAGAAGATAGATAGAGATATTTAAAATATATGTACATATATACACACACAAACAGGTACACAGTACCCCTATTGAGTCTTTTTCTCTGGAGAACCCCAATCCAGGTATTAATTTTATTATAAAACCAGAAAGTATGTCAGTTTGGAAAATACATACATAATACACCTGGTGAGAAAAGATATAAACCATCAGTAAAATTTTAGTTCTTCATCCTAGTTATAAATTGGCATGAGATTTCAAGTTGTGGGTCAACTTGAAATCTATGCCTCACAGGAAACTGAATCAAAAGTCTACTCTTTATTTGTATTTGCATACTGTTATCATTTTACTATCCCATACAGCATGAACTAAATTGCCTTTAAGAGGCTTCATATATAATCTGTAATAAGAGCTGCTTCACCTGACTCCAAGTTTTAGCAATTACAAGTGGTTAGTGATGCCCTGAATGTTACAGCCCTCATTGGTTGTCAAGCCTGACATCTTGTAGGTACCGAATGAATTTTAAACAACCTATCTCCTTCATCCCTAGTACTGAAGAGTCCCTAGAAATGTCTCCATCTCACAAAGAGACATCTGCCCAAAGACTTTTGTACCTGCTTTGCCTGTATCTCCACACACAAAATCCAGATTTTTACTTGTTACAATTATCACGGTATGACTACATTTCCACCAAACATGGATTTAACTCATAATGAATTAATAAACTTGCAAGAGCACTTGCTCATAAGAGAATTCTTAAAATTATTTAAGCCACCTCAACTTTGAAGATTATTTTTCATTTAGGCAGAATACTTTATAAAAGGAAAAAAAAAGATACATTTTCCTATTATCTGTGTGGTTAGTACATACCCAAGATGTACAGCTATTGCTGTTCTGTTTTGCTGGAATTTTGTGGCTTTTCATATTTTCCTTAATGATCACTGCTGCTTAAGTGACTTTCCCGTCACTAACTTGAGCTCTTGAGCTCACAAGAACACTTTCTTCCATTTTTTTGTGGCAAATATCAGCCTTTGCACAGCAGGAGGGGAGAAGTGTGTCATACTGGCAGTTGGGTTGTAAATGGGCAGCTGTTGTCCCCTTTCTGAGGTCCCAGTTGTGAAACCCCTCCCCTTCATTTTGGGAGCCAATCTCCTCCAATTTCATTTCTAAATTGCTATTTTGTTCCACCCAGCACCCTCCACCCTTGATGGAACACTGGCCAGTGTGCAGCCGCTGAAGCCACTCAGGAAGCTGTTCAATTACTCTGTAGAAGTAAGGGAAAGACACTCTTCTAATCCCAGCACACGAGAATGCCTAAGGTGTCCAGGGGCGCTGCCCTTCTGGAGGCCTGATGGATGCAGTAGCCGACCCTTCTTTCCTTCCTTCCAAGAGTGACTTTGCCTTGGGTGGCTCAGGAGTTTCTCACACCTTCTAATTTCAATAGCTCAGAAGATGTTCTTTCTTCTGCACCCTTAATTGGGAATATCATTCACTACTGCTGAGTAATTTAAACCAGGCACTATGTCAAAGGAAATACATTGAAATTCATAGGTAGAGCCAGTTATTCACTGGGAATATAGCTCAGCGGTGTAACACCTGTCTGGCAAGTGTGAGGCCCTGGGTTCAATTCCCAGTACCAAAAATATATATAAATAAATAAAGCTAGTTATTCATATTTTATCTCCATGTTTTTAACAAGGAATATATGAAAATTGTTCCCATTCAAGCCAAGGAGGTCATGCGAAGATCTTTCTGAGCATGTGTTTCTGTTTCCCAGCCCACACCTTACTGTACGCTTCAGGCAGTGCCAAGACTCTGGCTAGTTCTGTATTTAACTTGTTTTATGAAATGAATGGGTAACAGAAAAGAGAGCTTATACTGCTAAAATAACTAACCCTGGGTTCAGTGAATGTGTTTTTCCAAAAATGGCCAGAAATAGAGTATTTTTAAAGTCTCAGTGCCTATATATAACACTACACCACAGTATCGTGGTTAAAAGTGTGGATTCTGGAGTTAAAGTGGCCTGGCTATGAATCCTGTCTGTCCTGTAATAGCGATGTGCTTTCAGACAATAATGTAACCCTAAGGCAGCTTGCTGCACTCATCTGTCAAATGGAGAGAGTAAGACCTGGTGTTTTTCCATTACCTACAAAACATGGAGAACAGTGTGTGATGTGGACTAAATGCTCAATTACTGTTATCAATTATTAGGGTGATAATTGTGCACCACGCCCTATCCCCTCAGTAAAATGCCACTCACTCACTGACTATAGGATAGATGCCAGTAATCTCTAGATAGGACCAAGAAGAAAATGTCTTACCTCTCACTTCCTGTCTAAAAAAAATATGCTTTCCTTTTTATTATTCAAAATCACGTTTGAATTCTTATTATCTTATTTTGAAATCCTGTATCACTATTTTGTTGTTCTCATCATTTGATTTTTCTTGTTGTTTGTTTGCTTTATTACTTTCTAATTTTTCTGTGCTTTTTTCTTTTTAAAACAAAATTTTAAAAATACACATTGATTCAGCACAGTTTTATGTTTTAAGGCCAATGAGAAGAGTCAGGCAGATTAACATGTGATTCAGGTTCAGAGAATTTAACTCTGGTTGAAGTTTTATGTTCTAGAAAACACAGTGGGTGGCTCCATCGGCTTGTCCAAAAACAAAATCCATCAGGGACAAAGAAAATACAGATATTTGCCTTTTCTTGCAAGAATTCTTCATCCCACTAAATATAGAGTAAAGTTGCTGTCACTGAATCAAGTTTTGGGGAAATGATGATATGGTTTGTAGAAGAAATTAAAAATTACTCATCTGCAGCAGTTTTGCAATGTCATGTGTTCAAGGGAGGGGCGGAGGAGGGCAGTATTTTTTTTTTACTTCTACCCCATCAAGATTACTCTCCAACCTGACATTTCTTAATCTGAGTTTATTTTCTGGGTCATTAATTTGATTTCCCAATGTTTTGCAGCCTTTAAGTCTCAGTTAAAAACAGCATCATCAGCATCAATCATCATTTGCCCTTCTTCCTTATTTTTCATCTCCTGCCATCTTGGTTTTGTAAAAACCCTTTCTCTAGCACTATTTTTGAACAGTATCTGGCTTCTTTGCATTTACCCAACCTAATCCAATTTAATAAATCAATTTTGAATCTCTTAAGAGAGACAAATTGAAAAGCAGGCAGGCCTATTTCATGAGTTGCCGAAGCCAAAGGAATACTAAAGTTGAAGCTTATTTTTATCTCTGTAGCTATTCTCAAAAGTAACAAACCAGGCTACCAACAGAAATACAACACTGCAAATAAAAAGCAGAAGTTATCCCAAATACACCATGCAATCAACAGACAGCTGCCTCGGTGTATAGCTTTTCCTGTCACTGTATTCAGTGTTTCTGAGCTGAACTGTTGAAGGGGTGGGGGGCTAGGGGGAATTTTCCCCACTGAAAATGCTCTGCACTGGATATAAATGTAGGTGACTTCTCTTTGCCTTTATTGTAGGCAAATCAGATTCTCCAGAATAGTGAACCAAGGTTTAAATTCAAAGGAAAGAAGAAGGAGGGGAAGAGCAATTGGATTTCAGGTAATTTGCTGACCTATTATCAAAAACATAAGTTAAATTAGTCCAAGTGAATGTGTTTAAGTCCTAATGTTACCCTTAGTAGGTTTATTGCTTAGAGAGTATTAGGTTGAAGGTGCATGTGTGCATGTGTTCAATGACTGTCTGGGTACAGGCAGAACTTGGGCCACCCAACCAAGAATAAGCTTACTTGGATTTTCTGTAGACCACTTTCAACTCTGAAACATTATTGTCTGATGTCAGGAGTAGCTCTGTCTAACACTCAAATGGATACTTTGATGACTTTTGTAAATGTTTCCATGGCTTTCCGGAACATGTGAGCTGCTTTTCCTGCCATGCATTATGAAGTTTGATCCGCATTTTTAGGCTGTTGTAAAGTTCTGCTCCCGTGTGGAATCCTTCATAAGCATTATGGGCACATGTTTACACATCTGGAATGTGAGCTAGTAAAAACTACTTAAATAATTTGGATGAAATAGAAAGGTAGGTGATGCTATTAAAAACAAACCCTGTACCTTTTGAAAATCCAAAATTAATTGTTTCCTCATAAACAAAATTATGTTGATACCTCAGTTTCCACGTCTGCTTTCTAGAAAGTTATTAAAAATTTCAGGTCATTGATATGAGAGATAATGTAATTTCTCAGTGTTTCTTTGAGGCAAACAGTGAAAGACTCTGAATAGGGACACTGGTAAAGGGTGAGAACTCTATACAGTCCCAGGCTCCAGAAGTAACTTCTCTTCTTTCCCTTCTGTGACAGGTGATGGGTCACTTCTTTCTTCCTTTTTCTTTCTCTCCTTCTTTTTTGTTCCTCCGTCCCTAAATGTGCCACTCTTAGGCAATACTCTCCAGAAGTCAGGACACAATCTAGTGTTGGCAATAGTGACAAAGTAAAATATATTTCTGCAGGCTATTCCTAAACAGGGAATGTCCCATGTTAGCTGCATAGTCTTGAGAAAATGACCATTGACATTGTCCAGCAGCTCACTATTTACAAAACACATCCACATCCATGAACATATTTAATGCTTACATGAATCCTGAAAGATAGAAATAACTTCCACCTTTATTTTACACAGAAGGTAACTGAAGCTCAGAGAGCATAAGTAACTAAATAAGGGCCCATGGTTCATAGGGAGTAGGGCCAGAGGGCTAAATTCTGTTCACGATAGCAATTCTGTTTTACATGCAGTTGTGTTAGAGACACAAGTAGAGAAATGCAGAACAAACTTCATGATTACAGCTGGCCAACTTGCCTTTGTAGGTTCAAGTGATTTTCCTTTTACAAAAGCACATTCTACTATAAAGCTTATTATTCTGTTTTACTCAAATGTTAGGACCTAAAAGTATGAAAAGCACATCTAATGGTGTAGGAAATAAGAATTTATTATAGCAATCTAAGAATAATCGAGCTTTATGAGTTTTATTAGCATAATGTATTACACTAATAAATTAAGGGGAATATAGGACTTCACTAATATATGATGAAAAAAGCAATTCATACAACATAGTAAGTATTCATGAAGAATTCTCGAAGCAGAATAAGAGAGGGAAATTCTTAAGCAAGATAAAAACTAATTTATCAGATTTATAAGAAAACAATAAAAAATTAAATTTTCATTAAAGTCAGAAATAAGATTGAGCATCCCAGTATGACTAGTATTATTATTTTTAAAAGCTTTGGAGGCAATGGAAAGGTGGAATTACATAGAGCTACAGAGAGCTGGAGCCCGAGAAATATGCAAGACAGTTTCCCTCAAGTTCTGGGGCCAGAAACCAGGAAGTAAGTGGATGGGTGCTGATTCTGTAAAACCTGATGCTGGAGCTGAACAGAGAGGTCAGGGCTCACACAGAGGTTGAAGACATTGGAACTGCAGCCCAGCCAAACAGAAACTTCTCTGAGTTCGCTGAGACCCTATAGAACACCACCTTTGGGCAAAAGCCACACCCTAATAAGGGCCGTATGCTAGGAGTCAGCACAAAATGGAGACAGACCACCTCTAACAGAGTCTAAAACAAAATGTGCTTTAAGCAAGATTTACTTATCCTATAACACGTTTACCAAAATGAAATTAACACTCTTTAAAGGAAGACAGCAGAGTTAATTCTCTCCACCATGTTTCATCTCCAGTGTCTAGCATACGGTTAAAAAAAATGACTAAACCTGCAAAGAAGCAGATGGTTACATCCATAATCAAAGGGGGGAAAAAGTAAAACAGATCTCTAACTAATCCA
The DNA here is from genome assembly GCF_034190915.1 of Cavia porcellus. NCBI lineage: Eukaryota > Metazoa > Chordata > Mammalia > Rodentia > Caviidae > Cavia > Cavia porcellus. The sequence goes on along the minus strand of NW_026947496.1, from coordinate 24,996,305 downwards.
GATGTTAGGATTAGCAGGCAAAGATTTAAAAATATGTATTATAAATATGCTTCAGGATATAAAATAAAACATGAATAAATATGAAGAAATCAGAAATCTCAGTCAAAATATTAAGACTATAAACAAGAGCTGATGGAAATGGAAGAGATAAAAAAACTGAAATACAGATTACTGGATGGGCTTCACAGCAGACTGGACACGGCAGAAGGAAGTGTCAGTGACCTTGAACACAGTTTCCAAAGTGATGGCCACAGAGTAAGACAACTGAAATAAAAATGAACAAAACCTCAGTGACCTACAGGACAATATAAAGTGGTGTAGCATATTGTACATGGAGATACAGGGTGGGGAAAATTGAGGAAAAGTTCAAGGAATTTTAGCCTAGAGTTTTCTAAAACTAACACACTGATTATAGGAAACCCTCACATAGGCACATCATAGTGAAACTGTTAAAAACAGAACTAAATATAAAATTGTAAAACAGGGTAGGGAAAAAGATATTATTGTATAAAGAACAAAGGTAACTAGAGACTGCATACAGAAAACAATGAATGTCAGAGAACAGTGCAATGGTATCTATAAGACAGAGAATACCATCCACGTAGAATAACAAACCATTTAGAATACTCTTCAATAATTGAGGTGTAAGTAAATTTCTAGATCAAAGAAAGCAAAGAGAATTCATAACCAATAGATGTACATTTCAAGAGATGCTAAGAGAAATTATCCAGAATGGAGAGAACTGGCAGATAGAAACTCAGTTATTCAATAAGAAATGAATGACATCAGTCATAGGAAATATGTGGATAAATATAAGTCTGTCCTTTGATTTATAAATATCTTTAAAATAAAATTGACTGTTTAGGTCAACTATTAAACACTGTGTTTTAGATATTATAAAACGTGTAGAAATAAAATGTATGACAACAATTCATAGAGATATATAGAACTGTATCTTTGCAAGATTCTCATATTTACATGAAGTGATATAAAATTAAAGTAGATTTTGATAAATTAATAATATATACTATAATTCTTAGAGCAACATGTTTAAAAAAATACAAAGGATATCTAAAGATCCACAGAGATCAATAGTTGTCTATACACACCATATCACACATAAACATGGAAGAACTTTAATCAATACCTTGTACCATATTCAAAAAATAAAATGGATTATAGATCAAGGGTCTCCCTGTTAAATGAGGTTTTCTGGCAAAAGGGACATGAAAAGTCTTTCTGGTGATCAGAAAGTAACATTTCAAAAGGAAAAAACTAGTGTTTTATTAACTACCACATTGTTATAATAGACTTCAAACATACAATAAGCAAGTTTGACTGAGATAGTTACACAGTAGTTATATCTGTTAGAAGTCTTTGGACTTACATTTAGTAACTATACATTTCACTTTGTAAATTTTGCCCAAATTAAAACTGAAATTCAAGAAAACCATAAGAACATATATGAATCATAGATTCGTAAAAACCTAAGAACTCAAAGTTTGAATAGAAATTTATTCTGAGTTTTACACGAAACAAAGAAATGTAAAATATTAAATAAACATGGAGATAAATAATAGACTCAGAGGTAATAAAAAACTTTTTCATATGCTTCTTAAACTATCTAGACACAGATTACAAGAGAATCAATACTTTAGAAAACAGAAAAATTGTTTTCAATTGTAAAAGAAAACATTAGCTCTTAGTCTGATGCAGTAATAGGATGGATAAGGCAAATACTTATACTAAATAACCTCTAGCGAGATATGCTGTGGCAAAATGTCAAAGAAAATCCTAACATTTTCAAGGAAAAAACGTATTAAAATTACAAAAGAATGAGATTAACATTAGACACTGATGTTGCTGATGAAATACAATAAAGCAATAGCTTCAAAGTTATGAAAGAAAATAGCTAAGCTAACAATTTTATACCAAGCCAAGCCATTGTTCAAGCCAAGCCATTGTTCAAGTGTAAGAATGAAGACATGTACAAAGATAACCACTGAAGAGCTGTTTTGCTTTTTAATAGCTAAAAACTAGACACAACATAATAGAAACAATAGAGGAACAGAAACATAAATTATGGCATGTTTAAATAATAATGCATTTAAAAGCAATTAAATGAGAAACTAGGTGTACACGTAGGTTCCCTGATAAATCTCACAAAATCAAGCCCTGAGAGGGTATTATGGTACGACGCCATGTATATATATTTAAATTATCCTCATCTTTGTCAACTGAAGCAGCATCATAGTAAACTGATGTACCACACACTCTGTTAAGCACTTTCTGTTTTAACTCATTTAATGATTACAAGAACTCTGTGAAGTATCATTATTGGCATTTTGCAAATGAGAGAACTGAGATTCAGTGAGGCTAGATCATTTGGCTCAGGTCACAAAGCTAATAGGTAACAGGGCTGGAATGTGAATCCAAGCAAACTAGCTCAGGTTGGATAATACGCTGCTCTACGAACAGTGCTGTGTATTATTCATCGATCAGTTTAAATAGCAAAAGTACAAAAACATGGATGGGAAGATCACGCCAACTTCGGGAGAGAAATTATCCTTGAGAGGGAAGAAAAGGAGTAGGATGAGAAAGAAATGTCCATTTCATCTGGGAATACTTTATCTCATTAAAAATGGAAAGGGAAAAGAGAAAAGAGAGAACAGAAGAAGAAATGGGGACAAAACTTTCATAAATACAGAGGGGAAGAGGGTTTAAAGGGAATAGAGAGGAATGTGAAAAAAGACGAAGATGTCCAAATTCCCTGTGATGAATGTAATCATTATATGCATCTAAAATGTATCAATAAAATTAATTTTTAAAAACAGGAAGCAACCATGGCAAAATATTAACATGTTGAATCAGAAAACTGGATATGTGAAGCACCTGCATTTTTATCCTCTGTGATCTTCAGTGTGAGCTATTTTAAGTCAAAATAAAATAACTAAAATGTGATGAAGTCCAAATCTCTCTCCAGCCCTAGTCGCTCCAGCCCCGTCACTTTAGTGCAGTCTAGTCCCGAGATCAGTGAACAACTTAAGAGTTCATGAAACAGAAGTGAAAAACTCAGGTCCAGGACTTCTGAGAGAAAAGTCATCGTTCTACTGCTTTTACAGCATCAAGTATAATTTTTGTCTCAAACCAAAATGGCAACTCCCAAATACATTAGGTTCATCACATTATAAATTTCATCAGGCAATATTTCATCAAGTGAGTTGGGAGCACAGTTTTGCCCTAACTTTTGTTCTCATTTTGCTGTAAATTTCCTTTTGGAATCTGGGTCTCCGGCTGCTTTCACTCAGCTGAAAACCATAGCCAGGCTATCCAGATGATTTACCCTTATATTTTACATGCAAGAGCTTTCTCAAGCAATCAATCCTATTGTTTACTATATAATTCATTTGTTAGGATTAAATCAGACCTAATAGAGAAATCATAGTATTAAAATTTCATCTTTTACATTTCTCACATGGAGGTGACATTTTAAATTATCAATGACATAATTAGTATTCTTTTTTTTGGATCATGAAACTTTATTGATAAGGCTTCCTTCCCAAACGTGTATTCCGACCACATTTACAGCACATAAAATATCATAGTTGCTGGGAAGCAGAAATTGGCCATTGTGTTGACACTGACTTAGTAGAAACCCAAGCCTGCTATCCAAAGCAGGCCCTTATCTGAAGAATTTGATCAATGTGAGCCTGAGAAAACCTCAATTCAACACCTACTCCAAAGATTGGTAAGAAACCCAGAGGTCAGGTTTTGTGAGAGGCTGATACGTATTTTCTTCTTTCTGAGATGGGGTCCTGTTGTGTCATCCAGACTGACCCTTATCTCGGCCTCCCAAGTGTAGGGTTACAGGTGTGTGCACCACCAGACCTGGCTGACAGCTGCATTTTATTAAATGGACATAATGTACAACTAAAAGCACTTTATTTCCAGAGGAATTAAGACTGTGTGTACCTGAATTAGCACCTAGCAAGTACATAGGAAGTAGGAAGAATGAAAGGGACAGCTACTGAGATCATCTGGGCAGAGGTTATTTTAAGAGAAGAGTCTCGCTGGTGCTGGACAGTAACTCTCTACCTCCCACATAAGTTTGGTGACTAGTGGACCCTGCTGCTTCGTGTCTGCAGCGCTGTGTGATAAGAGTGTCGGGCCTGGTAGATTTTACATGTAGACTTAAGTAAGCTATGTCGTGTTTCATGCCCACCCTAGTTTTCTTTTTTGACTTTCTGAGCAGCGTTTTGCTATGCAGTTCAGGCTGCCCTCACACTCTCAGTGATCCTCTTGTCTCAGCCTCCAGCGTGCTGGGATGACAGGTGTGAACCTCTACACCTGGCCCCACCCGAGTTTTCTTCCACAATGACTTCAATATGCATTGTGGTGTGCTCTTGGGAGACGCTGGGAAAGCACTGCTTGTGGATGTGACCTGTTCAAGAAGGGGGTCCTGGGGAATCCTCTGTAACTTACAAGGACACTGACATCTGCAGAAGTCACTGCCTGGGTATGGTTAGGCTATGAAAAGCTTTCCCAGGACCAGGAAAGGCTGCACACTGCATGGGGCCTGGTTACTGTGGTGCTGTGCCCAAATGTGACTTTGGTCATATCACACTGAGCACAGGTGGACAGTGACCTGGCTCACAAGAGACTGGTGGTCCTTAAGCTAGAGTGACTTTGCTCCCAGGAGCCACTGGGCAATGTGCATTGACAGCGAGCAGCAAGGCTGCTAGGCGTGCTGCAGGGCACAGGGCGACCCTGCCACAGGAATCTTGAGGGAACGCTCAGGCTGGAGGGCAGAAGAGGTCTCCCCAATGTTACTGTCAACTCACCGGAGGCCGTATACCCGAGGCCCTGCCCTCTGACCCAGGGCCCAGAGCAACACCTGACCCTGAGGTGCCGTGATTGCTGGTCTGGGAGCCCCCCGGGCCTCCTGAGGAAGGTGCGCCAATGCGGCTGGGGGCACCTGCACAGGGCACCCTGAGAAAAGGGCGTCCAAGGCAACATCCAGGGTCCTTTGCTCTAAACTGAAAACCTAACACATGATACGCCACGCGCTGCAGACGCCACTCTTCTTTTCTTTTACATATTTACAATTACACATATTTACTCATCAATATATCTTCTATCTTTACAGTTACAAAATTATTTCAAAATGTGGGACAGTGGCAACACTGAATTCCCTTCAACATACACTCTGGCATTGATTTTTCTCCTTGAAAAGGCAATCATTTATCCAAATGAAACCACAGGTAACGCCTCAGAGGAAAATAAGAGGAAAAGAATATTTAACCACAATTTTCACATAAGCCTTAGATGGATCCGTTTCAGCAATTCAAATAAATAATATTTTATTATTTACTAAGTTTCCCCTGCCAGGAAAAAGAAACAAAACAAACTAAACAACCCCCAGCGAATGTACCTTAAAATGCTCTGATGCTTGTAAGCAATTAAGCTGTGCTCTAGCCCCATCAGAGGGCCTGAAAAGGGCCACCCAAGTCAGGCTCCCGATGTGTGCCCTCTTCCTGTCAGCGGGCGTACACCTGAGGTTGCGGGGGGGGGGGGGGGGAGTTTATCGTTCTCTACATTTTCCGAGTCTATTGCTGCTAACGGCTGGGCTGTGGGCTTGATTTCAAGTGGATATTTTTCAACAATGTCTTGCACCTCTTTTGCAACCCCATCTGTTCAATCTATTAGGTCTTTTTCAAGTTTCTTGGCTTCATTCATGATCCTTTCCTGCCGTTCATTCAACTGAGACAGGAGATCCAAGTTCTTATACATCTGCTTGACGCCTAAGCAGGCGTCCGGAGCCCAGCTCTCAGGTTCCTGCTTCCTGGGAAAAGTCTGGCCAGACATGTAGCAATCGAAATCCTCCTGACTTAAATTCAGAGACTGGGCATCTAATTTCTCAATGAAAGCTACAGCACAGCACAGATTGGTGAAGTAGTAGCCGTCTCTCCGGTCATCAGCCGGCTGGAATTGCAGAAGCCTGTGATGTACTGGATGTTGGACTGCAGGCGAGGTGGGTTGCCCTTCTGCACGATGTAGATAAGTGTGGGCAAGAAGTCATCAGTGGATGCTGGCTCGTTCTTGGTGATCTTGATGGCTGGCTGCACCTCGTGATACAGGCCAGCTTGTCTCGTGGCACACGCTTCGAGTCCATCCCGATGATATCTGTGATTGCTTTCACCACCATATCAGAAACTCTGGAATTTCTTCATTAACAGGGACACAAAGCATCCGAGGAGTGACCCAGTGCAGCACCCTGATCCTTTTTTGAATGGCAAAGATCTTTCTTCTCATCATCAGTAGTTTCTGGACAGAACATATATTTATAGAGATGAGTCATGATGTACTTTTCAATCTGATCCATTATCTTCTCAACTTTTTCTGGAGGCACTTTCCCGGGAGTCTGCACCCTCTCGGCTACACTCTGGTAGAAGTCCTGAGTATACTCCGACTGTGCCTCAATGCTCAGCTCCCTTTTGTAATGCATTGTTTCCAAAAACATCTTGGTCTGTTTATAGATTTCTTGGCCTGTCTTGTGGAAGGTCTTGAGAAATTCTATGAACTCCTTAGACACTCTATCCGTTTCAATGCTGGTTTGCCGGTTAATGGAAGGACTGGGAGCTTTTGCTTCCTGAATTTCTGGGATGAGACCCACGCCCCCTCGGCCCCGGCCCGGGCGCTCCGAACCTCACCTGCAGCTCCTCCGGCGCCGGGACGATAATTAGTATTCTTGTTTTATTATTATTCCAGTTAGGTTTTGCTGAGTTCTCAGAGGGTAAGTGATACATCAATGTAATAATATCTGGTTCTCTTCAACAAAGTTTCAATACTTTATTTTAAACACAAGACTCTATACTAGTAGTGTGAATGTTTTATATATACATATATATGTATATAATGCAGACCATTTCCAGAGAATATTCAGTTATAAGACATGTGACATTCACATAAACTATGCTGTAAAACAGAATATTATAAGTGTCTAAGAGCTACACAGCCACACCTCTGTGTCCCTGAGTTCTGCATTTGATGATTCTATCAATTTAAAAAATAATTGCATTTGTACAGAACATAGAAAGGCCATTTTTTGTGTGATTTCCCCTAAACAATACAAAGTGTAAGTGAAAGATACCAACAGTGAATATTTAAAAATTTTTAAAAACATTACACTAAAAGGCATATTACCAAGAACAACTAGATGTGTGTCTGAAGAGAGGGGGGTGTTCTGAAGGGAACTGACAATATTGTGTCTTTTACTGTCATAAGTTCTAAACTTAATTTCACCATATTTTGTGGGCATCCTTTATTGATCAGACATTTAAGGTATTAGTGTCACAGAAAAACACCACAGTGTGCCCTCAACCACCTTATGCATTGCAACTTATGGTACCGTGCAACTTCTGGCTCCTCCCCAAAGTCAAAATGGCCAGGAAAAGCAAATGTTCTGAATTGATTCAGGATGTTGGGGTGACCATGACATTGCAACTAAAGATACTCCTGAAAGAGGACTTCAGAACTGCTTCAGAAAGTGGTAAGAATGAGAGGTAAGTATGTTTGAACAATGGAGAGTATTTTGAGGGAAGGGTAATAGAGATGTATCTTTTACTATAAAATTTTTAAATATTTAAATTTTCCCTGTATTTTTTATTAGAGGTGTACAAGAATTTTTTTACATAGCATTTACATTGGGTTAGGTTTTATAAGAAATTTAGAAATGATTTGTATAGTTGTATGCAAATGTCGTGTCATTTTATATAAAGGGCGTGAACATTTTGGTATGCTTGGGGGCCCAGGAATCAATTTGCCATGAATATCAAGGGTCAACAGTACAAGTAAAGGGCTTGAGTAATTCGATGAGGGGGAAAACTTCTGCAGGTTAGGGTTGAAAGTAAATTAACAAGAAAGACTTCTTAGTGCTAATGAGGTTTCAAGGGATTTTTAATAGCTACAGTTTTGGTAGTAGAGCAGAGGAAGGAAACTACGGAGGGTGTTTATAGAGAAATACAAGTATGCTGGCTGGGGACCCTAAAAGATTAAGATGCAGGTTGTAAAAAAGAAAGCAAGTGTAGAATATTGTATTCTTTGCCTTTAAGTTACTAAAACAATATTTTGGAGACAATTAACTTATTTGAAGGCATTTATTTAACTTATTTGAAGGAATTTGAAGGTATTTAGCTAATAGAGCTCCAGGGACGGGGTGTGTTTGTGAGTTCGTTGCTTGAGTATCTTAGGTCAGTGGAGGCCCTAAGTTATTTTCACCTTTCTGCTTTGCTATCTCAGAATTGGCTTACTTCCAAAAATCACAGTCAAACATGGCAATGTCCAAAGGCAGATTTTTGCCTCTCGTGTGTCTCTTCAAGTGTTGGGGTCTGTGCCTAGACCCTCAACCCCCGCAAATGGTTGCATGGTGAAGGCTCAAAGGAATGAGACAAGCTACATGGTCTTTAGGGCTGCAAGAGGAGTGAAATCCGACTGACTCCAGGCAGCCTGTATTTAATCAGAACAAGCAAAGATCGAGTGGACAATGGAGGAAACCTGGACAGGATCTTGGGAGGGGTTCAAGGACCCCTCAGAGCAACAGACGATGCTAATTAAGGAAAATTATCCACAAAGTCTCTAGGTGGCCTCAGCTGTGGCCTGTCTTGTCCCCTGAAGTGTCTCCTTATTCTCAGTTCAATCATGCCTGGCCATGCCACAGCCCTGCACATGTATTCAGCTTCAATGCTCTCCAACATTCAAGAGCAAGAAAGTTTTTGCAAAGACCTTTCAACACACTTGTTATGTCTCATTGAATGGAGCTGAATTACACCACATTCCTAGTAAGTGATGTGGATTATTCTTAGACCAGTCAGGATCTGCTTTCTCTCTAAAATATATCTCCATAGGTTAAGTAGACAGATGACTACAATCAGGATGCTCATAGAATAATGGAATTAGAGAGACAAACAGGCCCTCACAGATAACCAGTGATAACCACTCCAGGGACTGAAGTCGTCATTTTGCTCCTGTGCACTGTCATGGGTTTGCTATATTGCTTAGCTTGTCCAACATCTGTGTGCATCTAGATTTGCCCGGGGCCAGGATGAAAGGTCCAGACTTCATCCTATGGATGCTAAGGGACATATAGGACTTTTCAAGGACCTGGTACAATCATAAAGTGCTATTAGATGACGGGAAGAAAACAGAAATGACAAGACTGTATACATACCAGAAAGTAGCATGACTTCTTGTCAAACTGTGATGTCAGGTCATCCCCAGAAGTCCAGCAGCAGCAAGAGGCTTCCATTTCCTTCAGCCCATCAGTGACAGACAATAACTCTGGGTCCTTCATTCCTGTCACTTGTACCATACTGGGGGATGTATTTCCCCCAGGACGATGGTATCTGGGAAAGGTAGGTTGGACTAGACTGTGGTGGAGATACATATATGAGATATGATTGAAACATACAATGAACTTTTAAATTTTTAAAGTTTTATTTCAGTAAAATTCACATTGCCATTCATTCCCCTCAAAATATCTCCCTGGCTTCAGGTGCATTCCATTGTCCTTGTCTGTTTCTGAAATAGTTCTGGAATTCCTCTTTCATGAGTATTTTTAGTTGTGATACTGTGACAGTCTCAATGTCCTGAGCAGATTCAAAAGCCTTGCTTCTGTGCACCAGCTGAGAGATTACTGATTCTCTTACTCCGTAAACCTCTGAATTCGTCTTTGGGAATCAATGCTTTCCCCATTTATCACCAGCTTTAAAAGGCTCCAAAGTATCACAAGGTTAAATTTAGAGCATATATTACTAAAGGTGCTTAAATAGTGATATACAGAAAGGCCTTAAGAAATCATGCTGTAAACTCATATCTCAGGTGATAAGTAAAATAGAGTGAGCACAGATGGGACATGCCTGGCATTCCAGCATTTTAGGAAACTGAGGCAGGAGGATCTCAAGTTCAAATCTAGCACAGGCAACTTAGTGATTTAATGAGATCCTGTCTCAAAAAAGAACAGTACAACATACAAACATATAACAACAACCAAAGGACTGGGAAAAGGGAAAAAGGGAGGGGGAAAGAAAGGAAAGGAAAGGAAAAAAGGAGAAAAGTATAAAACAAAACTGAGTTTTCTGAACGAGGAGTAGAAGGGAGTTTGAAAAAGGAATGGGAATGGGAAAAAAGATAGGAAACAAAATATATCGTGTTCAGATACAAATTTCCTGTAACAAATGTGGTTATTCTGTACACCTAAATTGTACCAGTAAATTTAAATTAAAAAAAAAAAAAAAGGACTGAGCTGGGCGTGGTGGCTCACGCCTGTAATCCCAGCACTCGGGAGGCTGAGGCAGGAGGATCGTTGTGCGTTTGAGACCAGCCTAGGCTACAAAGTGAGCTCAAGGCCAGCCTGAACTGCACAGCGAGACCCTGTCTCAAAAAGACCAAAACAAAACAAAACCAAAAAAAAGGACTGGAATGTAGCTCAGTGCAAAGTTCTACACTCCCCAGTACCATCAGAAGAAGCAGGAGGAAGAGGAAGAGGAGATCACTTACTGCCCACTTCTCTCCTGAGATCACCTGAGAAATGTCCCTTCTTTCTGACTTTCCCAGGACCTGGGATAACTTGAACTGAACCAGCAGCAGCCTCCATAAGGAGAGAGGCAGAAGAGTGAATAGGCCCACTGCAGGGTAGCAAGGACCCTCTGCTCGTCTTTCATCTCTGAAGCAATTTTTCAAGCCTTCGTGTGCTTGCTCATGGCATGAGGTAAAGGCTTCCGACGTATCTAAAGGGACAGATCCAGGGAGAGTAGGATGACTGATCGCTGGGGAAAGGCGAGGACAGAAGCCAAGCCGTCTCTAAAACAAGGTTTACGGGACCTGGGAGTTTCTTCCTGGCCAACCTGCGTCTTGAGGACCCACCTGCATAAAACAACTGCCAACACTGTCTCTTCTCACGCCCCTTATTTGTCCTTGACCTGAAGTCCAGCAGCAGCAAGAGGCTTCTGCTCTCCTCAGCGCATCAGGGAAGAGACAGTGCTTCTGGGTCTTGACTCACATTCCCTGTACCATACTGGAGATGTGGATATATTTCCCCAGAGTGATGGTGCCTAGCAAAGGTGGATTGGACTAGAATGCAGTAGAGATACCTATATGAGATGTGATTGAAACATACAGTGAACACTTAAATTTTTAAAGTGTGATTTCAGTAAAATCCACATTGCCATTCATTCCCCTCAAAATAATCTCCCTGACTTCAAACGCATTCCATTGTCCTTGCCTGTTCTGAAAAGGTTCTGGAATTCCTCTTTCATGAGTGTCCTTAATTGCAGTACTGTGACAGTCACGATGTCCTCCTGAACAGACTCAAAATGTTTACCTTTCATGGTCATTTTTACTTTGGGGAAGGGCCAGAAGTTGTGTGGTGTCAGATCTGATGAAGAAGGTGGATAAGGATGCACTGTAGTTTTTACAAGTCTGCCTTTCTGTTGGATGATACTTTGACAGCAGTATTCAGTGTATTTTTTTAATCAGACTTCATAGAGACTCACCAAAGAGTGCAGTTGCAGAGCTGCTCCAGAGTGACAAGGACGATGGGACAAATATGTTCCAAGCGAGGGAAAGTATTTTTGGGGTGAGTTAATGCCAATGTGTCTTTTATTGCAATAAATTTTATTTTTAATTTTAATATTCATCATACTTTGAGGTCTAGAAGTGGAAATCCAAAGAGCCATGCCCACCATCCCTACCCCACAGCACACTAGCTGCAGACCTAGGACCAGAACCCAGTCTTCCAACTCCTAAACCAGTATACCTTTGTGATGACTCCATTCTAAGTGAAGTGGGCCTTTCAGAGCGGATGTGAGGCCCTGAGCACATCTGTTTGCATAATTTATAGGACAGGTAGGGGCACGTGGAATTTCAGACGATCAGCTCTGCTAACATTCATGTGGGACATTCCGTACAGGACTCTAAGATTTCTTTGTCAGCCTTTTCCCCTAAATGCCTCTAGCATGTCTTCTTAGTATTGAACAAACATCAGTCCTGCCGTGTCATGCATTTTGTCAACACAAACCGAAAATGTGCTTTTTCTCATCACTAACAGCTTTCTTAATTAACCTGCTGATAGAGTCAACAGCATCCTTCACTGTTCGCTGTTTGCTCTCCAGCCTCTGCAGAGTCACAGTGCTCTCTGAGAAGCTCGGAACACTTGCCTAAGGTTATTTTCTTTTCCAGAAAGAAAGTGGGGGAAACCTCACCACCACAGTGAATTTGACTTAATTGGTAAAACTTCCTTCTGATTGTTTTGCCCCAAGTAATAGCCCTTCCTTAACTAATAACTTTAATTATAGCAACCACCAGTTATAAAAATGTACCTTGTCTCTTGGTTTGTTTCTGCAGACTTCTAATTACTAAGTTAGGGATCAGCAAGTGACCCCTTTAGATTTGCCTGAGACAGGATGGAGGGGTCCGGAACTGCCAGGCTGCGGTGGTGAAGTCGATCCGCTTGGACTGTCTCTCCAACTCGCCCAACACACTGGATGCATAAAGGCAAACTCAGGATACTGATTCTTAAAGAACTCATGTTTGGAAAATTGCAATGTTGAAGGGACTTTTTTCCAGCTTTAAAGAGAAATGTAGATGTCTTCATTTCACAAAGGGACTCGCAGAGTACAATTACTGTTTTTTTTTAAAAAATGTTATTTAAATTTAAGGCATCTTAAAAAAAACTGAAGTCATCCAGTACAAGCCAATCTCTGGCTGTGTGCCTACAGCATTTTCATTTGATTAGGAGAAAATAAAATCTCCCTGTACTGCAGGCCATGATGTCAGTACTTCTGTCGGGCTGGGTACTAGCTGAAGGCCACACTGGGCCCAGTACCAGTGAGAAACTACCTCGGTGACCTGTTTCAACTGCACTCTTGTGGCATAAGCATGGTGTTGTATTGAATGACACACATGCAGAGGACAATTGCACAAGCAAGGATAATATTTTCTAGATTGTTCTGCCTCTTTATGCATCACCCCAGCTTGCTCTCCCCACACTGCCTTGAAAAGCTGCCCTTTCTCTTTGAAGATCACTCCACTCCACCCACTCTCCAGTGATGCTGGGGGTGGACATTCCCTCCCCCAGTCCTCTGTGGGAAGGCTGCGGTTGGCCTTCGCTTTTATCTCCAAGGGGAAAGAAGGCAGGAAGGATCCTGCATGCATGTGGCCACCATGTGTGAATGGAGAACCAGTGGGTGGGTGGTAATGACCGCTACTCATCCTTTAAGTTGAAGATAGACACCCTGCACCCACAGACCACAAGAATTTCCCACAAACTCAGTGGAAACGTTGGATCCTGGCGGATGACTTCCAACCAGTGACTTTATTTGCTTAATGGAATGCTGATGGACAAGTTTTATTTCTCAGAGTGAGATTTCCTCATCCTTCTTCCATATCCTCTTTTCTCTCATTGTGGTTAATCAGATTTTTTCAACATTTAATTTTAAACATTGAAATTTTGCCAGCCACTTCTCTGTCCCAGAGAAGTTCTCATAGAAGTCCTCTTATTCTGGGAAGAATAATTTTGATGGAAAATAAGCAAATAAGTCTATCAACTACTCTGGTGAACTAGAGTAGACCAACCTCACTAGTCTATTATTATTACTATAATAAAATACCGGAAGCTGGGTGATTATAGGTAAAGAGGTTTACTTAATTCATCTCGAGGGGTTTAATGCCTTGGCACTAGCTAGCATTGGCTCAGTGCTGGCAATGAACTCATGACAGATGACATCAGCATGGTGGAAGCACATGCAAAAAGGAGAAATCACCTGGTAGCCAGAAAGCCAAAGTACAGGGAGGGACAGGGACCCCTTTTAATAACAGTTTTCTTCATCAAGAACTCACTCAAGTTTCCATGAGAGCTACCTTCATCTCTTCCAAGAGCAGAAACCGCAGTGACCTTTAGGGGGCGCCTAGAAATGCAACTGCAACTCTACTGGGTTGAGTGATGGAGATGTGATTGTAGTGTAGGAAGTAGCTGGGGTGTGAATTCCTCCAGGCCTAGCCACAGGCCAAGGTGGACATGCTGTGTGAGATGCCTGTAGATAGAAATGCAAACCAAAATCCAAGGCTTTGGAAGCAAAATAGACCTTTGCCCTGAAAAGAGTACAATGGTCTGAGAGGAGACTGCATTGAACCATGAGTGGTTGGACACAAGGCAGACGGACAGGCCAAAAGCAGCCTCCGGTGGCTCACCTAGTACCCGGCTCATGTGCAATATCTTCCTCTCCAGAGGCACTTCCTGCCAGAACTAGTAATCTGGATCATTTAAGAGAGATTAGATACCTGTCAATCTCTGGAAGCTGAAGTCAGTTTTAATTAGAAAAACAAAAGAATGTGGCTTTCTTTGTATCCAGGATGGTGTTTAGTTACTGAAGTGAATTTAGAGCTAAAAGAGACCACAGAGATCTGTTAGTTCCGATTTTGCAGAGAACTAATCAAATCCAGATTAATTTATCCCCTTCAAAAAGTAATGAGTAGATTTTATAGGACACAGAACTGACTGCCGACATGACCCAATATCTTTTTCATTGTGAACATTTGCAACTCCTCTAAGATTCATTTATTTTTTCAAACTTTAAAAGAGTCTGAAATTTAGAGGATGCAACCTTATCTCCTACAATAAAATTTAGAGACTAAGCCTGGCTTTTCCAGTTTCTCACTTTGGGACATATTTATAAGGTTTCTTCTAGACATTAGGAGAGTCTAGAGTATTCTTGGTAAAGTAACTCCAGAAATGAAATTTTTTTTTTAAACCCTACTCTTGGATCTCTCCAAGCTCTTGCCTTTTGTATCAAACTACCAAAGCTACATCCACACCAGGAAGACACACAGGTACTTCAAAATCAACATAGTCAGAACCTAATTAATATGTTATTTTAGACTTCCTTTAAAACAACAACAAAATGTGTTGTCTCTGATAGGATTATTTCCAAAAGATGAGAAGTATAAAACAAAAGAGGCCTTTATTCTGAGAACACAGAGAGAACCAGCACCCCCGATTGCTGGAGTCCGGTCCTCTCTCTGGCGGACATGTGGCATGGGGGGGGTATGTAAGTAGCCTTGGTTTGGGGTGGAACCTAAGACAGGACACTGTAGCCAGGAAAGCCTCAACTGGAAGCAGGAAGCCCCTATCTCCCTGGCCCCTAGGAATTTACCTGTGACGCCATCCTCCCCGCCCCTGGGAATTTACCTATGGCGCCAAACCTAGGACCAATGGGCTACCTGTGCATCCCTGATGCCCCTTTAGGTTCCACCCCAAACCGAGGCCACTTACATACCCCCCATGCCACGTGTCCACCAGAGAGAGGGCCAGACTCCAGCAATCGGGGGTGCTGGTTCTCTCTCTGCGTTCTCAGAATAAAAACCTCTTTTGTTTTGTACTTCTCATCTTTTGGAAATAATCCTATCAGTCTCCCCCAACAAAATGAGTGACTCCTATCAGGTTCTCCGTGGAGCAGCTCCAGTTCCTCCACTCAGCTATCCAGAATCCAACAGAGAGCAGCTCCTAAACATTGTTCTCTCCTCTTCCGTTCCCACTGCTTCTGAGGCATGCTAGGGTCTTCTCATCTTCCTCTGGACTACAGTCATCTCCTACTTGTTCCTGGGCTTTGATTCCACTATAGGTCTTTCTGCTCACTGCTGCCAAAGCAGTCTTTCGAACACACCAATCTGATGATGTTATTCCTTTCTATGGCCCTGCAGGCCCTCAGGATAGGTTCCAGACCTTTCCCCTGTAACATAGACCCTCTACTCACTGTCATATTCAAGCCTGTGTCTCATGGCCCAGCCTCCTCCTTCTTTACCCTCCTCTCAGACTCCATGACCCAGCCACACTCAGCCCTTAGAGGTCCCCCAGCTCATCACCTTACTCATGCCTCATTCATGACTCAATTTGCATCCCAGGTATCTTGTCCTTGGTCTGTTCTGCTTTCAACCTATTGATAATTTACAGAGATTCTATCCTCTTCTCCACAAAGTTTGTCTTAATGATACAGAGGAAACTCCCGACCTACCGCATGTCTGGTATGAGCTCTTGTTCTCTAAAATCAAAGAATAAATTTTAGAAACATCAGAGGTTAAGAGCACAAATATTTGAGAGAAAGAAAGCTTCTGTCTGAGAGAGACACAGAAGGGGTCCTGAGTGGGTTGCCAAAGATTCTATGCTTTCTAGGGAGTTTTACGAAGTAAAACTATGAGATGAGGCGGGTCTAAAGTTGGGGAAAATTGGGAACTCATGAGATGGATGGGCATGAGGTGGGACAGAGCTATGGTCAACCAATAAGTTTAATTGTTCAGGTAAAACTGACCAAATCAGAAACAAATGAGGAAGTGAGTCATGCAGCAAGCCAGCATTCTTTAAGGATCAGTGACTCTTCCTACAGAGGATTGGGATGGTGACTCCTGACTTCTCAAAGTGATCCAGACTTAATCCCTGAGGATTATACTTAAGGGTATGATTGCATTTGTTTTGTCTTCTGTCCAGAGACCTGGCCCACAGCAAGAGGTATGTGTCTCCTCCAAGGTCACCAGACATCTGACCCTCTGTGCCAGCTTCTTTGAGGGCCTTGCCTTGTCTGACTGCCTATAATATTTCTAACTAGCTCAACTGCCTGTAACACTAACTTCCTGATTCTCCAAAGTGAAAAGGAGCCTGCCAGCTATTGTTCACCAGCTGGAACCTGTGTAGGTTTCTATCCCAGCAGGGCCAACATTTCAGGGCATTTTTAAATTCTGTCTCTCCTTCCTGATATCAGGGACAATTTGAAGGTTTTAAGAACAAACCTTACTTATATTTGGTTTTCTAGTACCTGACATGTAATGAGCACTTAGTGAGTATTTCTTGAAGGAAGAGTAGGAGAAAGAGAAGATGAAGAGAGAGGAAAAGAGGAAGAAAAATAGATATTATTTGAATATATTAGTGTTTCATTCCTTTCCTTTGTAATACTTCCAGAGAGAAAGGCATAGTGTTAAATATTTATCACTGTTTCTATAAAACCTTTTCTATAGAAATTACTTCTATAAACCTAAATGACCCTAAAAGGCAATATAAAACTTTAGTCAGGCATAGTGGCAAATGCCTATAATCCTAGCATTCAGGAGGCTGAGGCAGAAGTTAGCCACTGTAGTCCTAAGCTTTAAAAAACGGTGACTGTTGTGGACATTGGCGAAATGCCTTTCCTATGATTGGAGAATTCCCTGTGGCTAAGGCAGAGCAGCCATCCTCCTCTAAGGATGCAGAGTTGGGTACCTACTTTCCCAGTATGCCTTGCAGCCAGACACAAGTGCACACAACTGACCAATCAGATGCATGCAGAAGAATCAGGAGCTGATGACATCAGGATATGAGGACATGGAATAATTTTCGTCTGGAGGTGGTGCTGCTACAAGCAATATCTGAGTCTAGCACAGTGACTGGTGGGAACCAGTGGCTTAGTTGTATCCCCACTGGCCTTTATGCAGAAGAATGTTCGTCGTGGGAGAACTGCTTCCCTGCACTCCTGCACAATTGCCTGGCATAGTCCTTCAGCTGCCCTTGTGTTTTTTTCTCCAAGCTGACCGATAAATTTTCAGTCATTTCCTTTTATTCTTGTATCTTTTTTGTTGCAACTGACAAACTCAAAATTTCCAGGAACTCCTCGGTTCTTCACAAGTGCTGCCAGCTTTGACCCTCTGTACCTAACAGTGTCCGTAATTTATGATTCTACTGATAAAAATATCTTACTCACTGGTGAGTCAATGATTAGCACATTTGTCTGTTTCATAAGAATTTTGTAGGTAGATTATTTTTCACCAAAGCCTCATTGGAACTTTTTCTTACAGTAAATAATATGCCTACGTGTATGGTATCAGGCAAATAATACATATTCACTAAACACCTGTTTAATGGACTAATGAATAAATATTTTAGACCCAGGAGACTGCCACCTCATTTTTACTAAATCACCTTGATGCTAAGATAAAATTCTACAAAGTTAAATGGTCTTTGGAGAACTTCTTCCTATATGTGATTTGATGATGAACCCACTCAAAAGTAATGCTTATAGATAGTCCAGTAACCAGGTCAAGTCCACAAAAATTCACTGATCCTGCTGGAGATATTCAAAGTGTTCACAGTCAAGTTATTATTTCTTCATCTGCTATGTGTGACACTTTGCTCACATCTTGATCTCTAGGACCTTCAACTTCCACATCGGTACAATGTTGAAATCAGTATAATCACCCTTCCACAAAGGGTTGGTAATAAGTCAGGATACTTACATGCAGCCCAGAAACACTTACAAGCACCTTTTCTACTTCAGGCACTGAGAAAGTCACTGTGGATACAGAGGTAGACAGAGCCCCACGTTTCTGCTCTCCATGTGCAGTGGAGGAAGGGGAACGGGTGTGCACAGGAACAGTAAATACACTGAGGGCTGTGACAGAGCACGCACAGGAGCTGCTGAGGAAGGACAAGGGACTGATGAGAGACGGGGTGAAAGGATTCCTGGGGGACATGACTATGAGCAGTCACAAAGGAGAGAAAGCGGGAGAAAGAGAAAGCAATGGGCCCCCAAGAAAAATGAGCCTTATTAGCAAATTCAAACGTGGAAAACAGCATTTCTTTATTTCTAGAAGGTGAAGCTCAAGATGGGACTGGAAGGAAGCCATGTCTGCAGAGGAAGGTGGATGCGGATGGTTTTATATGTTGGATAAGCAATATGAGGTTCTGAGAAGTGTGGAGCCCTGGAGGATTATATACAGATAAGTGTTTTTAAAACCTCAGCCTGACAATAGCAGTGGATGAATATTGGAA
The DNA here is from genome assembly GCF_034190915.1 of Cavia porcellus. NCBI lineage: Eukaryota > Metazoa > Chordata > Mammalia > Rodentia > Caviidae > Cavia > Cavia porcellus. The sequence continues at coordinate 24,977,461 of NW_026947496.1, read as the reverse complement.
AGCACAGGAATGAGAAAGGGGGCCCGTGAGGTCATCACTTTGGTCCAGATGAATAAGTGTTGGTCAACCTGAGGAAATGATGGAAGACCTAGAGAGGAAGGAGGAGACTTGAGCAATGTTTAGCCGACATGAAGCACGCCATGGGAGGGCCTGTTATTAGCCTGCTCCGAGTTCGCCTTTGTTCTGCTTCCTAAATATTGTCATGGCCTGACCAGGTTGAGCATGGGTGATAAATGGTCACTTGGCACACATTTTCCCACCTCCCAGTCTTCAAACAGGATGGGGTTCCAGCCCAGCAGACACTGTGCCAGCCAGAGGGTGTGACAGTATCATCCTCCCAAACCATCTTTCATCTGTGTTTGAGGATCACAAAGGCAGTGGAAAGCCCTTTATTATTTTTCCATGTTGGCACATATCTTTGACATGGTATAAATTATTCATCCCTTGGGATTGCTTTATAAGGTATTTTACATTTGCAGACAATCCTATTCAGAAGTTCAGATGAATCTCGGACTAGCATCTCTTTCCGTATTTTCACTGGACAGCCTATATACATTGAAATCAAATAGGAAAAAAAAAAAAAAGAAGCAAAGAGGATATTAGGGTAAATACATGATAACACTGGCTGGAAATGTCGGGAATGGATGCCCTGTCCTGTCAAACAGAAATGAGGCCAGACAGCTATTTCACAGGGATTTACCATCCCTGCCCCCTCAAACAAATCTAATCTCATCCTAGTGTTCACAGGCGAGGTCAGGAGGGAGACAGTCTACATTCAGAGCCCAGAGATTCAGATATGCTGGCTGTGTTCCCAGGAGGCCATCAGGATGAGAACCAATATTTCAATAGCTTGGGGATTAGGAAACACACATCAAAACTTGTCAGTTGAGAAAGCAACATGAAAACCACGAGACATTCTGTGTCAGTACAGCCGGATAGAGAATGAAGCATTTTGCTCCCCAGTAGTATTGGACCCATTGTTCTTATACTTTTAGACTAGAACCAGTTGTATAAAATATCCTCAGAATAAGACTGAGGCTCCTTACAGGACTGCTGTAAATAAGATCTTAAAGGCCTGGTACAAGCAGCTTTTCTTGGTAACAGGAAGACAAGGCAGGGCTCTTTGTTATCTGGCAAATAAGAAGTCACAGAAATAAGAAGGGTACAGACTGGCTTTGGGGATGAGGCTGACTTGGTTAGATTTGACAGTCCTCCTCGGGGTCTTCCCGACAGAGCTGGAAAATCCAGGCAACTAAAATTAGTCCCTGCCAGTTGGTATTTTCCTATTTGTATCAAAGGAAAGCATTGAAACCACAGTGTGATGTGTATCAGCTTGTACACTGGGGTGTGCATTGCCGGTTTAAGGTAGAGAGGGGATCACATTTCCCCTTTTACCCCTCAAAAATAATGAATGAGAGCAACCGTCTTTGTAAAAGGGTTTTTCCTGTGGGAAAGATTAGGTCTTTCATATCCTAGGGCACTCTTGGATTTCTCATCACCCAACAGGCTGTTTCTAGGGCTTGCCTTGGTCTGGCACTTCCAGGTGTCCGCAAGAAAGAGAAGGTAGAGGAGAAGAGAGGAGCCCCTTCAGGATCTAATTGCAACTCTGACAAGCATCAGATCAAAGGAGTCTCTCCCTGCCTCTTTGATCTCTCGATAACCACATTTAGCACCCTCCCCTGGCTGTGCCTGGGGCAGAGAGCCCTCCCTTCCAACTCCCTCTTCTCTTTCTGGTTTAAATAATTCAACTGCTAAGCATTTTCAAAGGGATGAAAACAAGCAAATACTCTAAGATCCAACTTGTTTGCTGGATTTAGTGAAGCCTCATTACTCTGCAAATATCACCTGGGAAAATAAAAATATACACACAAGAATCCTTAAAAGGATAGTCATTACTTTTCAGGCTTATCTGACTTACACTTGTGCAGCAAGTGTCCAAGGAACAGGACTGTCACCTCCAGGATATCTGGGTGTGGAACAAAGGGCAGAGACGGCTTCTGGTCTTCTTCTGGCAGATGCGTTATTTGAAGTACATCAGCCATCATCATTAGCCTTCATAAATCTCTCCTTCCCACCCCCAAATCCCAAGACAATTACATGGACTGACTTCTGGATCTACATCAGCCAGTGCCCATCTGGGGCTATAACTTGGCCATCACGTGTGCCCAGCATGCTTCACTTGGAAACAGCCTTTGTCAGAACATTAAGAATGGACATGAAAGTCATGCAACTTGGTTTTAACTCAGGGTAGTCAAACAGAATTATAGAACACTCAATTGATGGTGAATTTCAGATAAAGACAATTTTTTTTTTTTTTTTGGTACTGGGAATCAAACTCACAATCTTGCACTTGCCAGGCAGGCACTTGTGCCGCTGAGCTAAATTGCTAGTCCAACAATAACACTGTAATCTAAGTGTGCAATATGTGACAGTCTGGAGACTGCATCACTTCAGGGAGTGATGCATCCCCTACTTGCTGCTGGATCCTTCCCTCTCCCCAAAGAAGCTGATCAATCCAGAGGCCAGTGCACTTGGTCCAACACAAACAGGTTTTTTCATTCCAAATATCTGTTTTCAAATTCATCAACAGCTTTAGATCTTATCTTCCAGGACCATTTTTCTGCCATCAAAGCAAAGGGTAGGAAATCTAGTTTATGAAAAGAGAGGCAGCTGAATGGGCTCAGTGTCCCCTAGATGTCTCCAAATCCCTTGGAGAGCTTGCTCAACCTAAAATGTCAAGTTCTGCCAGGACTTCTACCTCAGTGAGTTTGGGGTAGAGCTGGAGGACTTGAAGTCCCGAGGTGCTCCTGATCTGGTGACTCCACCAAAGAGCTACCACTTGAGGAACAGGGAATATGGGGGGGGGGGGTCCACTAACAATGGTGCACAGAATTCGAAGTTTAAGTCTTTGGAGTTTAAGGCCATTCTATACCTCTCACCCAACCATTTGAAAATGTCCTACAATCCTATCTCTTCACAAAAGTCTACATTCATTCCTTCACCCACTCTCTGATAGATGTAAGTTTGGCACACACAGATTAACAGATACTGTTTGGATCATCAGGATGTCACCAGCTTTCGGGTCCTGAAGGGATTTTTTTTTCATGTTCTTGGTGTCCTGAACAAAGAATTGGACAAGGCAAGAATAAAAGGTAGTAAAGATTTACATTCATTAAAGATGGAAAAGAAATACACTTCGCAGAGTGTGAGCAGACCAGGGAATATACAGCTGCAGGAGGATAATGGCAGAGCTCTTTAGTATATGGAATTCCAAGATTGCCCCTCCGGCACGCAAACAAGGGATACGGTATGGTCGTCCTATCAGAAAATAACTTGGCCTGATGTCAGATTGAAACCATCCCGTCAAAGACCTGCTCGGTTTTGTGCCAGATATAGAAGAGGAATGGAAAATGGCAGTTTTCTGTTTGGGAACGGCACATGTCCCCTGGGTCTCCATGACTGACAGGCTTTTCATACTTGTTTACCTGGTTCTACTCCTGCCTAATCTCCTACTCAAGGACACACTGATGACCTAGACCCTGTTCCTATCAATGCACAGGGCACAACCATGTGAATACTTTAATACCACTTGAGGAGGAGGGGACACAAAAGAAGCAGCCCAAGTGACATAGGAAGATAGAGAAGTTTCAAAGACTCTACCTTGGAGCTCAGTTTGGAAGGCTGGAGATGAGGTTACCATGACAACAAAGGGACAAGAACGGTCCACAGAGAAGTATGAAGCAACATGGCAAGATCAAGAGCTGCAAGATGATGTAGTTATTTGATGATGGGTGGGGTGAGTGGGGAGGACCCAGCAGGTAAATCATGCTGAGATGTTTGGCTTTTTCTTTTTTTAATGAGGATGAGGCATTGAATCTTTTTAAACAGAGGGATCACATAATCAGGCCTGTAATTTGGAAAGTTATGGGAGTGGAGGAGTGAATGACTTAGTCTACCCGTTAGGGCTACTATAACAAAAGAGTATAAACTGACTGACTTACAAACAACACAAACTTATGTGATCCCTCTGTTCACAGTAGCCAGGGACATTCGGCTAGGAGCTGTTACAGGGGAACCTACTAGAGATGCAGATGGTGTCAGTGACCTTTCTGAGCTGAAGAGAGAAGCGAATACTGCTGGTATGAAACAGAAATAAACATTCATGCTCACTTTCACTATCTTCCACCACCACACGCAGCCGAGCTAAGTTTGGGAGAGTAAGGTGTGTTTCTGTGTTTTACTGCTCCTGTCTCAGTCTGTGTCTTAGTAAGATTGTGCATTTCTTCACTTTCACTTTTCTTCCCATTCCCAGATATTTATTTGTCTAATTCATTTACTTGCTGGTAGAGGAGCTAAGCAAATGAGCAGATGATTTGAATTCAGTGTGGTTCTCTCTCTTTTTGAAGGCATCCAACAAAAAATTGGTAAGACTAGAGAGGAAGAAAAGATGAAGGTAAAAACTGTCAGTGCTACAATTAATTTTCAAATGGCTTTGAAATTAATTTTATGGACTTGAGTAGGAAACATTAATTTATTCCCTAGATTGAAACATTCTTCTAATATCATGTTTTTTTTTTCTTTACACAGGCCCAACATAGCAGTCTCCCATTGGTACTTGATTAACATATTTTAGTAGTTGAGAAAACAAAAGTGTTTTAACATATCAATCTCATTTGCATATTAAAATAATAGAAAATTCCAAAGTAATAGAAAGTCTACATTATCTGACTTGATCTAAATAAAAATATGTTATTTGAATAAACACTTTTTCTTTCTGTAAGCAAGGATGAGAAGGTAATAATGAACTCTCAGATACCAGCCTGGAAGAAAAATCCTGATATTCATTCAGGAATGGGTGGTTCATGCAGACAGAACTCCAGAAAATACAGCTATGCCTATGAGTTAAGATTTTAGAAGATACAAAAGTTTTCATAAATCACTCAAATTTGCAAGTTGGGAATCTGAGTAATAGTATTCACCTGATAAATCAGTAGAATTGCTTTAAGACAAGTTTTAAAAATCACCTTCCTATGACTGGATGCCCCATGCATGGAGAAAGATGTGCCAATAATCAGATATTACAGTGTCAAATCCTTTCTCTTGGCCTCCTGTGGACACAAGGTTGACCAGGAATCCTGAGGATGCCAGTCCCTCCGTAGCTCTGTGAATGACCTATGGCAAATCACAGAAGTCACAGAAGATGTCACCCACTGTCATGGCCACATAGTCATTGTCTGCCTTTGGGAGCTGCCAGCAGCTCTATCCATCAAGAGCCCAAGAATATAAATGATCCTTCCAAATCCCAGTGCCCTGACCTCACAGCGGGGAAAACCCAGGCCTTCGCAGCCAGAAAGTTTCCAAAATAGAATTAAAGCAAAATTAATTGGGGGGAAAATGAGAGAAAAGAAATTAAGTAAAATGATTCATGATCATCTCGCTTTTGGCTCTTTGTGCCATACTCATTAATAATTGATGTCCTTGATTTATGAATCCAAGACTGTTCATAATAGGCTGGGGCTCGGAGACAGCAGCTTTCAGGGTGTCATCCTTGCCCTGGTGCTCTGAGGCCACACAATTCAGGGACAGCCAGGCTGACTCCCAGAGGCACTGGTGACCTCAACCAGCTTCCTGGGGCCTCTTCATCTGTGCTCTCAGTTGCTAGCATCTGTCGTAAGGCCTTGGAAAGGGTGCCAGGTGTATTTTCTTTAGAAAACCTTTGTGAAGGTGTGTGATCAAGAAAATATATATATTTATTTTAGCAACTGGTACATCAGAAAGTTGTTAACCCTAGGAAAATTACTAAATCAATCAGGCCCATTATTATTGTCCCTACATTCCCGCCCTTCCCTGGCCCAATGCGTTCACCTGGCCCCTCCTGTCACCTGGATATTTCTGTTTACATAGCCATGTGTACTTTGAACTCCTCATAAAGCTGTTTGTTTTTACAGCACACCACACACTGAAACTACCCCATTCCTGATTTTGGTCCTTCCGAATCCTAAGGACCTGCCTGAAATTCCTTTCCTGTGGCATCATGGTCTCAACTATGAAGCTATCCGATGAGTTATCTGCACCAGGGGGTGAAGAGTGACAACAGAATCCCAGAGGCAGCTGCTCCCTCTCCTTTCTTCTTCCTGTAGATAAAATCCTTGCCAACTGCCTTGTTTGCCCAGCCTCCTTTTTAGCTTCGGGTGGCCATGAGTCATAATTCTGGCCAATGAGTTGGAAGTGCCAGTCTGCTGGGGGTATCCTTGAAAGTGCTGCCTCACGCAGGGGCGGACACCCTGAAACCTTTATCCTTAGAGACAGACAAGACCACTGGAGGTAAGAGCCGTGCTGCCACCAGAGCGGCACAGGAGGAGCCGTTAAGGGTAAAACCAGGTAGATCACCAATGACGTGCTACCGTGTACCCGCCCTTGTCACCTCCTTTCCCCATACAGGGCCTTAGATTCCTACAACTGCTCCATCTGTCCCGCACCCTCATACCTTGTGTCCCCCTCTGATTCTCTGGTCACTGGCACACGACTCCAGCTCCATCCAACAAGGCTTTTGCTGACACTGCCAGTTCCTATGGCTGGAAGAAGCTCATAAGAATATTAATTGACACCATTACACCACACACTTGAGGGCTGTGTTGGTCAGTGTGATATTACTGTCTGTGAGTTTCTCCCTGTTAATAGCCTGTTTAAGTGGACAGGGTCAAGTTGTGAATACAGGCACAATGCTAAAAAGCTACTCCCTGGAACTCATTCATCTTATACAACTGACTGTCTAATCCTATTGACTCACAGATCCCATTCCCCAGCCACCACCATTCTATCCTCTGCTTCTAGGAGCTTGACTATTTCAGATTCCTTGTGTAAATGGAGTTGTGCTGTATTTATCCTCCTGTGACTGGCCTTGTTCACTGAACACAATGTCCTCGAAGGTGTCATTGCAGACGGGAGGAGTTCCTTGTTTTTAAAGGCTGAGTCGTACTCCATTGTGTGTACACATTTTAACCTCAGTTATCACCATTTCAGGCCTCAGCTGTAGACAGATTCACACACATTCGCCCTTCCTCTTGGCTACAGAATGACACACACTGGAACTTAAAGACTTTGCATCTTTAATCTTGAACAAATGTGCTTTCAAGCCCACTAGTCTATGAAGCTCTCTTCTCCTCGAATTTCCCTACCATTACCAGGGAGATAGTACCTAGGGGAATAGGTATAGGGTCTATATGGTTAGTGTTTGAGTTAGAAAGGCCTGGGTTCCTTTCCCTTCTCTGCCAGGACTATTCAGTAACTATCTCCAAATCATTGCAGTTCCTTTTACCCTCAAATTCTTTGCTTACAAAACGAAACCATTTTTTTGTTATGTATTTTATAAAACAGAACAACACATACTAAATTATAAACACATAATAAATATTAGCTGGTTTTTGTTCTGTTTTGAGACAATGTAGGCTGGCCTTGAACTCAGTCTGGAGCCCAGGTTAGTCTCGATCCTCCTGCTTCAACCTCCCAAGTGCTGGGATTGAGGCATATACCATGACACCCGCTACTAGCTATTATTCTTAAGTATCCATAGCAGTAGGCAAAGCCTCCTCCGCCACCCTGCAGCCACCTTCCCAAACCCCTGCACAATTCACCCGCTGCATTAAACATCCCTTCATGTCCAAAGCCCCCTTCAGATGAGAAAATGCACTGTTACCAAGACATGACTTCTTTTGTTAAGTTTCATTATCTTAATGGAAGAGGCTGAGGCTGAATCACACCAGTAGACTTTCTGAGAAACAAGAGAGAAATTGCTGGAAGAGGTGGAATGGAGATGAGGAAAATCATGACAAAAGAAGGAAACAGAAGAAAAGCATATTTGCCCCAGACATGATCTTAATTACTTTCTTCTCTGTTGCTGTTTTTGCTTCCTCTGGTTTAAAAATAAAATGTCCTGGTTTAGCTCTAATTTTGTCTTTTTATTTTCATATTTATAAGATTAAGATTGCATAACATGCTGGGGACAAACTGTGATCTAAAGCACTTGATGTGTGTTGGAGAAGGAAAGGCCTGGAGCCCGACCCAAGGAGGCAAAATGCTTACGTCGTCTGAGAACTTTATTGACTCAGGTTGCAGGATTGTTCTCCCAGGCAAGGAAAAACCATCTTTAAAAACAAACAAACTGCTATTCTGGGGTATTTCCCAGAAAAGACGCAGGTATGGTTAGTAAGATGCGAGTTGGTTTTGTTTTTCAAGCTACAGCTGGGGGGTAAAAGGTCAGGGTTGTGTCGTAACCCACTCTGGTGCTGCTCTCCCGTCATCCAAACCACAACCCTCCAACGGCCAGGCAGCCTGGCAATTAGTAAAATGAAATTGCATTTTCTGCACGCTCGTTCCTGGGTATCTTACGAAGTAACTGCTGAGCTTCAGAATGTTCTGGAAAAACTCTGGTGGTTGGAATTTCAGAATAGTTTCCTGAGGAGAAAGCTGCTGAAACTACTTCCCTTAAACATTTATAAGACGGAAAAATGAGTTTTGATCAAAATGTACAGTAAATGTTAACTTTTTAAAAAAAGTATTACAAGGACAGACACATTGCCATTAATTTTTCTCAAAATACTCTTGGACATATACACATGAACACATGTGTTACCATTTTCTGAAGCAGATCTGGAAGTCCTTTCATGTGTTTACTCAGTGAGATAAGATTTTATATATATATATATATATATATATATATATATATATATGTACTGAATGTTGCTGCTGAGTGTCAGCTAATAGAAAGGCAGGTTTGTACAAACACTATGAGTAAAACCATCTTACTCACCAGGTCTGACCCTATGCGACCTCTGATTCTTCCCCAAAGTCAAAATGACATGAAAGCTAAAGGTTTTGAATCAGTTCAGAACATTAAGGCAGCTACAAGAGCAAATAAAGATACTCACAAAAGAGAGCTCCAGAACTGCTTCAGAAAGAGGAATGAAGGGATAAATGTGATGGAAACATGGAGGAGTATCTTGAAGGAGATCAAACACAATGTGTCTTTACAGTAAATATCATACTTGTTTGTTGTTGATATTTTTTGTTTGCTTCTTGATTTTTCTGTTTTTTCTCTTTAAAATAAAAAGACTTTGAAATAGTCACTGTATTTTTCAGTTACACTGCATAAATATATATATCATGCATGCAGTCTTGACAGCGAGTTGGAAGGAGAAATGAAGGGTTAGTGAGTGGGAAGAGGAGGTTTTATGAGTCACACCACCTTCTGACCTGAAAGCAGCAGGGTTGATCTCAGCCCACTAACCCTCCGCATCTGCATAATGCCCACGATCTGTACTCCCAACAGGCAACATGTCAATAGCAGCCTCGGGGTACAGGACCCAGGGCTCTGCTGGTGGATGGTGTGCTCTCTGTCATCTCCATCTCCTTGTGCTCACAGCACACAAAGCTGTCAAATGATGAAACTGCACAGCAGTGAGGAGGTAGGAAGAAGACAGTATATCCTGTGGTCCTGGTTTCAAGTTGGACGGCAATCCTACCTCATCAGTGGCATGGCTAATAAGAACTGGCAATCTAGATTTATTTTAGCCACTACCTCCTGTGTACAATTATGACAGAAAGCCATCCACACACATACAGTGAACTAAAATCTTATTTTGTGCCCCATCCTGATACCATAGCTTAGGGCAGTGAAGTAAGATATATTGACTTGAACTTCATGATTTCCTTCTTACTTGTAACTTTTATAATAAAAAACTGGAAGCAGAAATAGGCAGAAAGGAAAAATCAAAAGTCGATCTAATCTACAAATTCATTAATCAGCTGCTAAGTCAAAAAGCCAACCCTAACTGTGTGCCCCCTTACCCTAAATTCGTATGTTGTTGGGAGCCACCACATTGCCGAGCCGCCGCATATAGCGATCATGCGGCCTGTGGTAAAGAGTAAAGCCTGAGTTAGATTACCCCTCCCATCGAGCACGTTAGTTTCCTGCTTACCGCGTAAACAACCCGCTCAATAATATGTTAGCCAATCAGCTTGCCTTGCTTACTTTAATGTGATTGGACACTGTATCCCTATATATACTGGTGCCACCCCTGGGGGGAAGTAGAAGCCCGGAAGGAGCCGCGGAGAGCGGACCGGTAGAGGCATCGGAGCGAAGCCCGGAAGGAGCCGCGGAGAGCGGACCGGTAGAGGCTTCGGAGCGAAGCACGGAAGGAGCCGCGGGGAGCGGACCAGAGGAGGCTTCGGCTGGGAGCGATCCCAGGGCAGGCTGTACGGAGAAGGAAAATAAAAGAAAAGGTTGTCCACTGCCAGACTTTGTCGTGTGTCCTTCCTGCCGGCCGGGAACGACATCGACAGTATGTTAAAGCCTGAACATGCATTTGCTAAGAATGTTACCCTATTTGGGGAGAGAGCCTTTGTAGAGTTCATCAAGGTGAACTTGGTCATACAGGTGAGTCCTGTTACAATTTCACTGACATTTTTATAAAAATGGGAAATTTGGACACACATCAAACACAAGCAGAGGCCATGCGGGATGAAGGTAGATACTGGGGTGATACTTCTACAAAGCCAAGGAACTGAAAGACAGGTAGTGAACCCCAGAAGCAGGGGAGAGGCAGAGAAGATATCTTCCTTGTAGCTATCAGGAGGAACAAATCCTATGACACCTTGACTCAAACTTCTTCCATATCTGTGAGATAGCAATTTTCTCCTATGTCAGCCATTTGGCTTCCTGGAACTTCACTATAGCAGTTTTAGCAAACTAATACAACTTTGTACTTAAAACTTCTAAGATCTGTAAGCAGGACATTCTGTTCATAAGTGAAGAATATTAAACATGAGACAGATTTCCACAAGTTGCATGATAAGCTTGGTTCTTACGAGTGATGGGTGAGATTTGCATAGTAATGAATAAAAATCTTCATTATTTATGGTTAAAAGCAAAATGGATTGTTTCTTTTAGTCACTCCCCTCTGGGGGAGATTGGTCCACCTGGTGTCCGTAGCAGGTTAACTCATTTCCCCCACAGCTGTGCTCTGATGAAGATGAGAGGGATCTAGCTAAGCCTCTGTGTCTGTCCTACAGATCTATCTTTCTCTCTTCCCAGCATTCCTTTGCTCTGCTGAGTGTGCACTGTCGCCTTAATGGTAGCACAGAGGTAAGCAAAAATAAAGAAAAAAAGGCTTCATGGAGCCTTAACATCAACATTCCCTTTGCCATGCACCAGCAAGTCTGCACTAAACCCTAAGCATATTAATATCTTCATTGCTGATTGCTAAGGGGCTCAGCCAGAGTCAGGAAAAGAGGTACAAAGTTCTCAAATTACCAGCTGATTTCTCCTGGGCCCATGATTGTTATTGCCAGGATTCAAAACCATTCTAGCAGATTCCAAATGGAATCATCTCTCCACACCCCAAAGGAGGCTGGTTTGGGAAAGTTCCTACACAGTTACACCTCTATGTGTCTTTTACAAGCAATGGCTCATGCTGAAAAATACTGACATCAACAGGAAAACGGAGCAAGAGGAATGATAATCAAATAGATTTTTCTGAACCCATTTTTGCAAACATAATCCCTTTGGTTGATTATTTGCATGACAGCCAGTCACAAAAATACATTTCTCTTGGAAATCTGCTGTCAGATGGGCTAGCCTTTCATCGTCCTCTCCAGGCCATTTCCCCCACCCTCACCAACCCTAATATTTACATTTCCTCACATAACTTCACTTTGATCTGGCTTTTTCCTTCCAAGCTCCCAAGCTGAACTTTCAACAAAACTCCACCCAAAAGTTTCTCCCTATACTACTGGTCCTAATACTTTTTATAAACAGAAAACTAAAATTGGGTATAGATTTAAGTAAGGAAGAAAATTATAACTTTCACTTTATGGCCCTGAGGGCAATGTGTTGTGTACAATCTGCAAGATGCCACAGACCGTGTTTGGTACTGGAAAGGGGGAAACAAATGAGTGTAAATGGGATTCAGTTTGTAGCACTTCTGTGGGGATTTTGCAATCAAGTAAATACTGTAGGATACGCTTCTGGGAAAGGTCTTTTAAGATAATCATTCGTAAAACAAAAAGATTTTAGGATAGAACTTAAGTGATTTGGAAAAGAAAAAGACTTGTGATAGACCAACTATTTGCCTCACATAAGCACACAGAAGGTAACCCTTCTGTAAACCTCCTGAGGGTTTCCATTCCTTCTCAGGCTTCTCTGCAACTGCTTTGGGGTTGTTAGGTCCTTCACAGCAGTTACCGTGAAGGTGGAGCCCTGTAACTTTAGTAATCTGCAGAATGGGCAAAGCCCAGTGTCCAGTAGATAAGAGAGCTGAGTGGAGTCTGTCACTCCTTTTGATCTACAGAAGATTTCTTAGCATTAAGGGCTATTGTGAGGATTAATGAACTAATGTGCACAGTCCAGGAGTTGATTCGGAGCAGGTGCTCAGGAGTTGCTTACACTACAGTTTATGCTCCAAAATGCACTGGGCACAGCATAAATCTGGGGTGGGAATCTAATGGGCTTTTTGGCCCAACGACCCTCAATTTTCTACCCAGAGCAGAAGTATGAGATAAACACAAGTAACTGCATCTCTTTTTTGTTTGGATACTTTTAGCTCAGTCTGTATATTCAGGGTCCTAGTGGTTTCACGGATGCATCTGAGAGCCAGACAAGTCCTCCCTCCAATACCCCCAAAACATGCACACACACACACACACACACACACACACACACACACACAACACACACACACTGATACACAGCACAGTAAAACCAAACACAAGACACAGCAATGTTCTTCCTCAGACCATCCATCCCTATCCTTACTGAAATGACCTAGCTAATCCCAGCCTCTTTCTGGGTTCACTTACTGCCATTTCTAACCTGGGATTTGGAATCTGTCATTTAAGACTAGATTTCTTTCCAGTGTCCATCATTTCTTTCCAGTGTCCATTACCTTCTGCAATTTTCATCCCTGCCCTAGGTAATCACTGGGGTCAACTTTCTCTTCTCTCCTGCCCAGGCTGTTAGACAATGTTACACAAAAAAAAAATTCAAGAGATTGACCAGTTCTTTTACTCAATATGTATTTAGCAGGCTACTTTTATATGTGGAAAGCTTTATTGGGCACCGGGGGAAGTGTTAGGATGGGCACAGCAGCCCCCATGCCCATCGCACTCAAAGACCAGCAGGAGACAACTGGTCCACAAGCCAGCACCAGTATGTTCCACTGCACAATGTGCCTAGTGCCAGAAGGAGGTGACAGAAGGCTTTCATGGTGGGGACAACAAAAGTGGACCGGGGAGTCTATACTTGGAGAAAGCAGAAATCTGAAGATTTCTGAACATCCCTCAAAAGGAAGGGTATGTGCAAAAGCCACAGGAGCCCGAGGAAGTCCACATGCTTGGGGAAAAAGAGTTTGAGGTGAACAGTGGTGAGAGTCAGAGAAATACAAAGCCATTGACAAGAACAGGAGGGACAGACACAGGATTAAGATTTACCTAGGAAAGGAGGCTGTCTCATCTCTCCCTGCTCTGGCCCATCCTGGCACGCCATTCTCAGGTTCCTCCTATGGTCTTCTCTGATGAGGAGCTCAATCTTTTCTCCCTGTATTCTTGCCCTAAGACGTCTCACCTCTCAACACTCACCCCTTGCTTCTTGACTAAATACTAAGGGACACTTTATACATGGGTTTTTTTACTGTAGGGAAAATGTACCAACCTGAACCATTTTAATGTCTTCTAGGTGTTACAATTCAGTAACATCAAGCACATCCACAATATCACACAATTGTTACCACCATCCATTTCTGGAACTTTCTCATCATCCCCAAGGGAAACTCTGTACCCACTAAATAGCATCCTTTCTTTCTTGGGTCCTCTCCTCCATGACTTCACCAGTCACCTCTGTCTTGTCCTCCAGAAAATAGGGCCTGTCTTATGGTATGCCCAGGCCTACTCCATGGTTCCCTCCACCTCCCTGTCTCTGGGAGCCATTTCTGTGGACACTCGGAGTCACACTTTGGATCCTGCACCTTCTCCTTACACCTCCCTGGAGAACAAGCCTACATCCCTCCTCTACGATGATGACAGTTAATCTGATATGAAGATGATTACATGATGATTAATGGGTAGTAGTTATATATAGCATATAGACGCTGCACAAAGGTATGATTCACATTTGAGGAGGGACAGGGGCAGGTTGCACAAGATTTCATCTTGCTCCTCAAAATAAAGTGCAATTTAGAACTTGTGGATTCTTCATATCTGAAATTTTCCATTTAAATTTCCAGACTGTGACTGACACGACAAAATAAAACTTCAGAAAGGGAAACCTCAAATCAGGGAAGACTACTGTAGCCAGCTGTTGAAAGACATCTCCACCATATAGTGACACATTTTTTAGTCTTACACAGGAAAACTCTGTGCTCTGGCTCCAACCAGTCCTTCAGCTGCATTCACAACAATGAAGGACGAGAAGCATCTCAAGTGCTCCTACAGCATTCGGGTTCCTGTCTCATCCCCAGCTCTGCCGTCTGGCTGTCATGTTCCTTGGATTCCCCATGATCCTCTCTCCAGTTTCTTCTACTAACACCTGGCTACAGCTTCCCTGTTGATTTCAGTCCTGTTCCTAGTGGCCCTGCCTTCCCCTTCCATTCCTCCCCTACCCTCCTGGGCCTTGCCCATAAAGTTCAGTATGACTCAAGGCCTCAGTGACTTGTGTCTGTCTTTTTAATCCACTGTTTCTAAGTCTGATGCTTCAGCTTGTTGCAGTAGAAGAACCAAAAAAGGAAGGTCACAGGCCCTGAGTTCCCTAGCTATTTTGCCTGAACAAGTTACCTTGCCACACTGCAATATTACTTCTTTAACTATGAAAGTAATAAGTTAGATTAGGTAATCTTTTGTCTTCCAAGTCACAATTTCATAATTCCTGTTCTTCTAACATCTAAGGCTATGCCCGCTGTTTATAGAACAAGCTGTTTCTACCCATTATGTTGTTTACTTCTTAAGCCAAAAATATGTGTTTCCAGGATATGATAGCCTATCCAAACAAAAAGTTTACTTTTTCCCACTTTTTCATAATTGGTCCTCAACTTTGATTTCAAACATAGAATTAAATGTATGTTCTAAAATAAGTTTATGTGCATAGAGACATTTATAATCAAATTGTTATTACACTTCTTGGCACAAATATAACATGTGACACAGAGAGTGTTGACATTAAGTCTTGAAAGTAAAAGCATCAGAATGCATTTCCCATTGCTTAACTTGAGTACTTACTGGTATATTAGCTTTCCTGTGGCTGGAACAAAATACCCAATACCCACAACTTAAAGGAAGAAGAAGTTTACTTCACCTCAGTTTCAGAGGGGTCAGTCCAAGGTCAATGGCTCCAAGGCGAAAGTGCATGTTAGGAGGATCTGGTGAAGGAAAGTTTCTCAACCCAGGAGAACCAGCGAGCAGAAAGATCAGGAAGAATCTCCTACAACCAGGCTCCAGCTCCTAACAGCACGTTTAGCTTTGAATTCATCAATGAATTAATCTACTAGTGAGTATGGTGCCCTCATGATCCAATCATCTTCCAGAAATCCCACCTCTGAACACAGGAGGGTTTGGGGAAACATTTTAGACCTGGACCAAACCTGCAAGCAATGTGACACACTTGTGAATTTCAGTTCATACCCCACGTAGATACTGAACAGAGGCGAGAACTTCTGGTGCCAGGGCCCAGGTCCTTCTGGAATGAACTCCATCCCCTCTTCTCCTCTGGCTTGAAACTCACCTCTCCTTTTCCCAAAAGGCTCTGGCATCTTCTCAAAAGACAGCTCCTCTTTTGAGGTGCTGCAGCTCACTTCTTCCTGGCCACAGTCCTGACTAGGAAGCTCTTCCCTTCCAACCTAGGAGCAGTCCCACAACTCCCTTCCCTTGGCCTTTCCAAGCCCTCAGTGCGCTGGAAAGCCTGACAGAAAATAAACCTCATGCCAAGGGCTTTCCTCGGCAGACTTCCCGTACTCAGTCACAAGTTCAGTTGGCCACCATCTCCCAGTCAGAGAAGTGTCTGTGCTCTGGAAACCCCAGGGTGCCAGCGCTCCTCCACAGCAGATGGAAGGGCCAGTGCCCCCACACTGTCCTCAGAAGCTTGCTTTCTGTTGTGCAGCCTTCCCCAGATCAGCTGCAGCTGTTACTCACTGAGTAACAAACTGAGAGGCTTTGGACCCTCTCGCTCTGTAAGAAGCAGTCCCAGTGTATGCTTTTGTCCAGACTAAACTTTTCAGAAAGTGAAGGTCTTTTTCTGTTTGCATTTGTGTACATATTTGGGGCTGGGAATCGAACCCAGGGCCTTGCACATTCCAAGCATGCACTCTGCCAATGAGCTATACCCTAGCCTTCTTTCTAGATCAGCGGTCATCTAAGCTAATCATGAGAACAACAGTGAAGCAAGAGGCATCACGCCTTGAGCTTGCATATCCCTGTCCTTCCCAAGGACTTTTGGGCCCAGAGTTTCTTTTTCTTCTGGAGAAAGAATCCAAACTCAGGCATGTGCCGCTTAAGGTAAGACTGCCTCAGACTGTAGCCTAAGTCTCAACTCATTAGGAACTCCTTGGGTACTTGTTAAAATGCAAATTGCTGGCTCCAGCCCCAGGGGATAACAATATTAGGTTATGGTTTGAGGTCTCTTTCTTATGCTTAGCACACATTTCAGTCCAGGTGCTAACACACCTCAGGGATTTTTAGTGGAAGGCACTGTCTTCCCTCATAGGAACTTGAGAATTTATAACTGATTTATAGGAAATATAGAAGGCTAGAGTTTGGGGTAGGGACATTTGGAAAATTAGCAGTTTTATTTACAGTGTGAAAAGCAATACTTTGGAGGCACACAACCTGAGTCCATTAATACAGTCTATTTTGTTCAACTAGCTTGCACCTCCATAAATAAGACGGCTGCCAAACATTTGAAATGAGATGTTGGTATCCAGAACGTGCCAGCACCTTTTTTCAAGATCTTGAACTTTCTTTCATGTTGTTATGAGAACTGTACTTTACACATCGACTGAGGAGCAAATTCGGCTGAAGTAAAACTCAACCAAGCTCTGCCCTTCCTCTCCTCTTCCCTGTATACAAACAACCCACATATATTCCTGGTACATATGACTTCCCATGTACATGCAGCAGGAGGAAATCTTCACAACAGATTTAGAGCTTTTCAGAACCCAGCTAAGAGTTTGAGAAAGAGCTCCCTGCTGTCTTTTTCCAAAAATATCCCTCATGTGGTACACGAGGCATTAATAATCACCAACCTTCATTTATACAAATTCTTGATTGATAATGGGGATATATTCCAATAAACCTATGGTAAATTAAAAATATCCTAAGCCATAAATGTTTTTAACATACCTAATCTAGCAAACATCATAGCTAGCCTGCCCCAAACATCCTTAGAACATAGGCTTACATTAGCCTACAGTTAGGCAAAACCAGTTCACACAGTCTGTTTTTATAATAATAAAAATGTCATGGAATTTATTAAATACTGGAAGTTGAAAGCAGAATGGCTATATGGGTATACTTTTGCACTATTGTTAAGATGAAAATTGTAAATTAAACCATGGTAGGTCAAGGATAGCCTGCAAGTACACAGGCAGGAGCGTGTGTGTGTGTGTGTGTGTGTGTGTGTGTGTGTGTATACATTTAAACTCACTAATCTTCAAGGCTTTCAGTGCAAAGATAAGACTGAGCAGCTCTCATTAGCTGAAGCTGCTCTCTCCTGCCTAACATTTCTTAACACATGAGGCCTGGTGTAAATGAGGATGGCTTTGATCAGTTTGTATCCATAAACTATGGGACCTCATGAAAATGCAGATTTCTGGACCCTATATCACACTAATTAAATCAGGTCTCTGGGGTAATGTGCAAGCAGTCTGTGTTTTGAACAAGCTCTCGAAGGACTGTGACCATTGTGGCACTCTGTACTACAGCACAGAAATGGGGACCGAAAGATAGTGACTTTTTAAATTTAAAAATAAAACTTATTATAGTAAAAGACATATTGCCAGGAATGATGGGATAATTGTGCTCAAAGCAAGGAGGAGTATTTTGAAGGGCATTAATGGCAATATGATTTTCATTGTAATAAGTATTTTATTTAAAAATTTTCTCTAGTTTTTCACTCAATGAGCAAAC
The DNA here is from genome assembly GCF_034190915.1 of Cavia porcellus. Classification (NCBI taxonomy): domain Eukaryota; kingdom Metazoa; phylum Chordata; class Mammalia; order Rodentia; family Caviidae; genus Cavia; species Cavia porcellus. Next base: position 24,959,296 of record NW_026947496.1, on the reverse strand, counting down.
ATTTGAGGCAATTTTGATGAAATAAAAACATTATCATGTGTCTTTGGCTATGTTATTCACTGGATTTGGCACTGTGAAACTTTTGCCTCTTTCCCAAAGTCAAAAATGACCATGAGAGAAAGATGTTTTGATTGATTCAGGACATCGAGGCAGTCATAACAGTGCAATAAAAACACCAAGGAAAGAGGACTTACAGAACTATTTCAGAAAGCTACTAAAATGATGGGAAAAGTGTGTTTGAAGTGCAGGAGAGCATGTCAAGGGGATTAATGGCAGTGTGTCTTTTACTGTAATAATTGTTTTTTAAATCTAGGCATTCACTATATTTTTATTACACCTCGTGCATATGCTGAATGATGGTCAGAGGTAGACTGGCTCTGGCTAGACTCTGGGTTTAGGTGAAAGTGCCTTAAATCTTTAGCAAGGACCATTTTCATCTTCTAGAAGTAACTCACAGCATATAGCACATGCTTAGTGTAGATATATATGTTCATTTGGTTGTTTCTCCTGCTTTTGATGGAGAGAAAAGCTCTTACAAAATCCCAGGAAGAGAAGGTGTAACTAAAGCACCATGCTAATGGGACTTTGCCTATTGACTCTCATTTTATCAGCCAGTTGTTGGTGATTTCCATATTCTTGAGTCCCTCAGACAATGAGTCTGGAAAGATGATTTCATCTACTATTCTGATGGCTCCAACATCCCTGTCAGTAGCAGACAACTTTATTTAGGGTCAGGATTTAGTTTCTGCAGACTTCTCTTTTACCTTTCATATTGACCAAAGACTCTTTGATCTCCAAGTGATATGTAAACTATTCTCTGGAAAACAAATAACACTTTGATAAACAGATATAATAGTTATGTCATAGTGTCCTAAACAACAAAACAAGAATACCTTGTTCTGTATCATTTGGAATCATGCCCATCTTAATAAAGTTTCTCCCTAGCCCGTGGAATTAAAAGTTGGGAAAAGCAACATCACAATATATTTAGTTATTGGAAATGCTCTTTAGAATTGGTAAAAGATTTGGATAAGTAGGAAAGAAAAAGGTTGAATTTTTCATGTAATGGCTTTTCCTGTTAGTGTTACCAAAAACGGCAATCATTATTATAAAATTGTAGAATTTGATGTTAGGATTTGTACTCAAGAAAGCATTGAGTTTTCATACTTATTTGGCTCTTATTTTATAATCCAACTCCAGACACTAACTAATGCTAAATTGTTCTATAGAGACCACTTTCTAAACCAAAAGAAATCATTGAAAATGTTCATGTAGAATAGATCACTTACTTGTGGGTGCCCTACTGCAGTACAAATCTCGCCCTGGCTTCCTTTCATGGCAGGTTTCTAGGCCTGGCTGCAGCTAAAGTTTTCCTTTACTGAGATGGTGGAATTTCCATGAAGGTCAGAGTTTATCCCTGCAGCAAAGGTTAGACAGAGCAGGGACTTGGCAGTAGAATAAAGGGCTCGAGAGGGATGGAAAAATGAGATTACAGACCGTATTAAAATGTCGTCTGCTCCAAAATGTAAAACAATTTGGCCTAAGCCTCACGTATACGATACAGATTAACAAAACTGCTTAGAATTCAGGAAAAGAAAATTGTTTTCTTTCGCTGTTTTTTTCCAAAGATCTCAGAGTCTGTATAGACACACCCAAAACATTTGGCTCATTTTCAAAACTGCAGACTGGAGAGCTGCTGTGAAAATAGTTGTGAGCTCCAAGGAATAGAGGGTAAGAAAAGTCTGCACCTCTGAAAGGGGCCTTGTTTGCTTCAGCCTTACAGATTTTTGCATGCACAAACTCATTTGTGCACATGGGTAAATACAGTCACAGCAATATGCTTAAAAGGTAATCTCATGAAGTAAAATTCTCCCACAGTGTCACACTTCAGGGGAAAAGAGAGAGAATAATTCCAGATGTTGCTAGATAATGCTTAGCTGTTTCCATGAAAAACTGTAGGAATGGCATTAGCTCACATGGAAATAATGTTTTAACTAGCTGGGAGTGGTTCCTGAGGTTTGCCCTGATTTTTGCCTGGATCTAACCCACCCAGGATCATACAGAAAGTACTCTCAGGTAGCAAGCTGGTAGAAATGGCTTAGTAGAATTCTGTTCAAAAATAAATAAGCAATTAATACTGTCTGACTGCGTAGAGATGAAAATGCCTCTGAGATTTAAGAGCAGAACACTGGGGGCTCCAGAAGGGGAGAGGTGCTGAGACATTACCACAGAGAGGCTTGGAGGGCGATTTCAGAGGGAGCAGGTGAATTCATTTACATCAACAGCAAAGAAAGGCGTTGTCTCTACATAGTAGCCAGTGGCTTTAATGTGTCACTGCTGGGTTATACAATCCTGGTAACCTGAATTGACTTTACATAAGTTTAATTTTAATGAAATGTTGAGATTGTCAGTTCACATTAAAGTCTCTTTATTTCAGGGTGAATAAATATGAAAGGATCCTTTGGAATTAAGTTTTAAGCTTGAGTTGAGAGGGCCTAAGAAAATTATGTACTCCCCTCTCCCATATTTATAAAATAGTATAAGTGTGCACACCTTTCTGTCTCCCCCACCCAATGTGACAGCTAAAAAATGGCTCCTCGGTCCCATGGGGACAATGTCAGGGCCCCTATCACTGTGAGAACCTTTGCAGAAGTCAGCCTTAATAAACAGCGACTCCTCCCCTAGCCCGTGGTGAGGAAGGCTGTAGCCCAGCTCTCTGACCAGCCAGCGTGCAGGGTGCATGTCCTGCCTCTGTTCTGAAGTCAGCTGCACCTTGGAAGTGGGTAGGATGGCTCGTGGCTGGGATACGAGGCAGGGGGAGGTATAGATGTCAGGACAGTCTCTTTGGGAAAGAGATGGTCTCAAAGGGCCTTTGGTGGGAGACTGGGCAGAGGGAGGGAAGCACAAAGAAGAGAGGAAAGATGAAAAAAGTCAACAGAAAAATAACCCAAAGCTTGCAGGCTTGGGAGGCAAAATCCAGATGATTTCTGTGTTTGGTATGGAAGGGAATGGAGCTTTCCACAGAGAAATCAGAGAAATGTGTGGTAGAGATACGGTGGACATGGGGTCAGTCTAGAGGAAAGAGCAGTCCCAGGAGCCCTAGAGGTTTTGTTGAGAATGTTGCCACTCTGGTGACAATTAGATTTAGTTTGTACTGTCAAATAAAAATATAGGAGCGATATTACATGGCACATACTAATGTGAAAAAAACTATCCACTGTTTATTTGAAATTGAAATTTACCTGGGAATTCCATATTTTTATTTACAAGACTGGCAACCTAGTCTGCTTTCTGTACACACTGTGATTGCTTATACAAAATGAAGCATAAGTTCTACACAGAGGATTTTGACCTGTTCCTCCAGTTCTTTCTCTTCAGGACCTGAGGGTAGAGGTGGGGAGGGATAACCACTAGCTAGTGTGGCCTGGGAAATTGTCTCTCTCTGTCTCAAGTCTTGATCCCCCTGCACATACTACATGTGGCCTTAAGCCACAAACCACACTAACTGTGCCACAGTGGCCCCTTGTTTCCAGACCTTTAGTGATAATTCTTCATCTCCCCTCTACATTTACTCGAGGTGCAGTTGTTCAGTACCAAGTCTATAAATCTTGATAAATTAACTGCTACAGAAGGCTTTGTTTGCCTCTGACACACTCTTCAAGGGGATTAACAACCTGTATTTCTCATTAACTCAGGAAAAACTGTACAAAATACATTGTATTCTTTTCTGTGTCCTTTCTATGCATTTTCTGCAAGATGTAGGATCCCAATTGCTTCTCTCTCTCTCTCTCTCTCTCTCTCTCTCTCTCCTGTCGCTCCCTCCCTCTCGACATCTGGCTTTATGGAGCTTGTCCACAACTTCCCCGGGATTTATGGTACAGTGGAAATTTCTTTTTCCATTTTCCACCTCCTTAGCTGACAGTCTCACCCTTTGCTATGATGCCAATAAGCTCCATGGGAATGATCAAAATCCTGGTCTCCAGCTAAGCCTCTCCTTCCCTTCCTCTTGCTTTTCCTCTCCTCCTCTCCCTCACTTTGTCTTTCTCCCTCTCTCCAGACCTAAGTATTTAGCTGCCTCAAGTTTGACCCCAGGAAGAGTCTTTAAAAAAAAGAGCAGAAATCATATTGGATGCACTACTGGTAGGACACTCCTGAAAAGGCATGGTGGGAGGTGGTAAAAACCATAGCCAGTAGAAGCAGTTTTACGTGGGAAGGACAAGTTCTCAGAATGTGGCCTCCTCCTCTGGGAACCTCAGTGGGAAGAAAGGCTAAGGAGCCATGGACTTTGAAGGGCTGATGCAGAACAAACAACCCCATTTGCTGAGGCAGGGGAGCTGTGGGAGATCCCTCATGGTTCAAGGACAGTGAGAAAAGCGGCCTGATGCGGGGAAAGGGGACCTGATCTAGGGAGAGGTGGGTATCTAAATGGTGTTGATGCTGCATGGCTGTGAAGGGCACCTCTCTTCTTTTATGTGAGTTCAGACATTTTGATTGTTTTGTGATGGGTTTTCTTTTTCTTTCCCACAAAGCCTTAACCGAGGCTAACGTTTCATGGGTGGCCACAATAAACTCAGTAGCATCCATGTTACAGATAACAGCAGGAACACTTAGCCAACACCGTGACCTGCAGAACCAGGCAGCAAACCTGACAAGGACTGGCTCCCTCCACGGGATGACATCTGAAAAGGCCGAGTTGGGCAGTGCAGTGGATTGCTCCCACAGCTTAACGCTTCAAATTAGATTATTGATTAGGTTAATTTTCCGTGGGATATTGGATTTGGTTTGCATTTCGCCATCAGAGTTCATTAAATTTGCATTGCAGTTGATTATCTTCCATTAAGAAGCACATCTTAAAGTTTCATTACTGGGAAATGTACGTGCGTTGACATCTCCTTAGTTTCAATGCTAAGGATGCAAATGCAGGCGCTTCCTATTGATTTCATTGAATTTTCACTTAGACAGCTTACACTCATATTTTATTTTCAATACCCCATTCGAGGTTCTTGAAAAATTAGCACCATTACCAGTAAATACAAAGAGGGGGGCAAGCCTAGAAAACTATTGTCGCATCCTATAAGTCCTTCACATAATAATGAATACAGTCATTTAATGAATAAAACTGATTTCAGGCTGGGGTGCAGCTCAGTGGTGGAGAGTTTGCCATGTACACACAAGGCTCTGGGTTCCAGCTCAGCAGTTACACGTGCGCACACAGCTGCAAACAATGTTTCTAGCTTAGCAAATATGTGACCCAATAACTTTAAGGAAAACTTCACTGGTAAGACTAGTTTGAAGTTCGTTTTATTTGTTTGGTTGATTTGGTTTTGTTCTCCAAATACCACACCATACTTGTGTACATATTTAAAACTGTATTTCACTAGATAGCCCACGGGTGATGCATCTGATTAAAGAAGCTGAGCTTAACAAAGAAGAATTCGTCCTCCAAAAAGGTTGATTACATTTTTACTGAAATGGAAATCTCTCCATCTCTGGAGTTTGGCAGAATAGGTGACTTTCCTCTTTAAGGCAGAAGAATATGTTCCTTAAAGGAAAATGAGAATTTCAAAGAAGGAGTTCACAATTTCTAAACTTTTTTTTTTAATCTTGCTCCTGAGAAATCAAGACTCCCAGGGGTTTTAACCAAAGATGTTGAGATGTGGGAAGTTCTCACATTTTTTCTCATATGCTGAAACACACAAGCTGAAACACCCATACCTCGGGATAAGAGGCACAAGGTGTTTTTGAGGCCTAATTAAAGTTTCTGAGAGTCCTACCTTGTTTCTAGATTCCAGAAGCCACACATTGTCCATTTCATTGATTGTGACATAGTGACATGGAAACAATGCACGAGAGCTGCATTGGAGAACCCAGGCATTTCAGGGTAATCATGTGGCAGGTCCTGCCTTTCAGGCAGTGTGGACTCTGTCTGAGCTGGAGAAGCTTTGGAATGACACATACGTTCCCTGTTCCCTCCAGCCAGGGTCTTTAGCTCCAGAATCCAGGGCAGTGGATAGATCCTGAGGACATGTTGGCACGGCATTTGGGCTAAGGTCTCCAAGTACCCCAGCCACATATTCTCCTTATTTAATGTCTTACAGCCCAAGACTGAAAAAGGAAGCTGAAAGTCATGCCCCTGGTCACTAGATGCAAAGTTGCTGCTAAAATGCCTTTTGACATGACTGGAGTCTTCCCCAAGAAAGGCTCTATTCAAAAAGGCAAGAGGCAAACAGGCTCAAGGTCACGCAGAGAGGAGGCTGGGAGTCCCTGGAGAGAGACCATTTTCAAAGGTCAGAACCTAGGCAGATAAAAGAGCTGATCTGAGGTCAGCTCAAGACAAGTCAATATGAAAAAGCATGAGATAAACCTGACTCAGGAGCCAGACAAGACTCAGCTAAGAAGTGGTCTCGGTCCCAGCTATATGGTACATTAGAATCACTGCAGCTTGGCTTTACCCCAAACCAATGCTCAACCCCTCTCCACCAATGGATAACAAATGGGAAGGGTGTGGAATTATGTTTAAAATCCTCCCCAGGTGGTTCTAACTTGAATTCAGTTGCGAAGCAATGAACTTATGATTTTCTTAAACATTTCCAGGTGGAGTAGGTATGATGTTCTATCACAATCAGCAAGAGGAAGAATTTGGCTTTAGCTAGGGACAGCGACTGATCACACCTGGCTAAAGAGGCCATAGAAAGGGGTAGGTGAGGGTAGAATTGGATATAGGTGCTTGGATAGCTATAACCTGCCTGCTTCTAAAACCTGGCTTTGGATCCAGGAATATGGAAGAGAGCCTTGTCTTGAGTCTGGGGCAGTCAGTGCTGTTGGCCTCAAGGTCTATGTGATTTGGGAAAAATCAGGTGGCCTCACTGTTGGCCCTATTTTCTCTATGCCAAGCTCATCAGTGGACATCACAGCACTGTGTCCCCAAACCCCTCAAGGCCCAGGTACCTCAGAAGTCCTGAGTGTTTGCTTGTAGGCTCAGTTATCCACCCCTGAAGTAACTTCATTCTCCCATCATGCTTCAAAGGCTCTATGGAGCCATTACAAAGACATTCTTAAGTCTCTTCTATATCTAGCAGAAGAGAAACTAAGTACCTTACATGTTCCTCTCCAAAACATCATTAAACACCTAAGATTTTGCCACTGTCTTCCTACTCTGATAATGAATATGCTGAAAAGAAGTAAGACCTATCAAAACCACCCTGAAGAAGACACTCACCAAGAAGAGACATAGGATTTTCTGGCCACCTTCAAAATCTCTTCCATATCATGATTTCCTTGGAGCAGGGCTTACTCTATCTTTTGACAGTAAACACAGTCAATCCCTCGGTAATTTCTGTTTCTATTCTAATCTTCTAGGATTAGTAGGTCATGATACTTTCCCACATGACTATATTCTTTCTGTCACCCTTTCACCTTCTAAGCATCGTTTGGGATTAAACAGGCCCAGTAGTGAAAGTTCTATGATAGCTCTGGATTCTATTATTAAACCAGTTTAAGAAACTTCCATCTGTTTTGAGTATTGATGTCAGCAGTTTCTAGGTTAGAGGTATAATATAGTCACCAAGGGGATCCTTCTGGCTGTAACAGTATTCCCAAAATTGACCATTGCAGGTTAAGAAAACCAGCATTAATAGAATTACTTTTCCTTTGACAGTCATATTCTCTTTCATACTCTTTTGCCTCATTCTCCTAAGCCCTCAAGAACTGTTCCTGTTACCCAGAGACACCCTGAATGCAAAGCTTAGCTCCTTTTCCAGTTTCCTTAATAAATCCACTGAATGCACACATTTAGTGATTTTTCTTTATAGATTTTTCTGGAGACCAGTGGATTCCCAAGGAAGAATCACAGTGCGGATCACATGTCCTTCAACTCTTTCATTATTCACCTTTATTTATTCCCCTGGGTATATCACACTGAGAAGGAGAAATTAGGTCTTCAGGAAGCAGTGTTCTCAAAGGAACCATCATGGTTACATCATTTTGAATGAGAAATTTTCATATCAGTGGTTGCTGTGTTTAATGGAAATGAAGGCTTTCAAATGAGTCCCTTCATTCTAAAAATACAGTTTCTAATGACTCAAAGTGAAGAATATTCCCTCAGTATTTCAGGTCCATGTTTTCATGGTGTCAGCCAAGAGTGGTTATCTTGACTCTTTCCCACACTAGGAATGGTTTCCCACACTAAGAAAAAGAGTATTTTTGTAGTTTTTGTCCTTTAATTTCCAGAATAGTTGTATGTTGCACCAGAGTTGAGAGGGTGGTACAGAAATTTCCAATATATCCACTTCCCCCACACATGTACAACCTCCCCATTATGAGCACTCTCAAAGATAAAGCTACCTTGTCACATCATAACCCAAACACCCCCCTACATGGTGACATTAGATAGTGATGCTAGTTGACATTCTAGGTGAATGGAAGCCTTTTGAGCCACAGGTGACAGCCAGGCTGTGATTTAGGCTCTACTTTTGCTTATGAAATGCTGATTACCTCATCTCCCCCTCAGATGGCAGATACCATGGAGGCAAGAAACTCAGTTCTGAGGTCCTTATAATCCAACAGGCTCCACTCTTCCACACAGCTATTGTAATGGATGGAGGTGAAAGTTCTGGAGTTCCTCTCACAATCGTGACTGTATTCAAGTCACCAGGACTTGTTCCCATGACGTTGCATGAGGGTGCTTTCAGGAAGGGGTTGTCATGAGGTTAGCCAGAGAGACCTTCTGATACTGTTACTCAACCGCGCTGGATGTAGGGTATTCAACTCACACTACATTGTGATAGCGTCACAATGTAGGTCACAAGTTATAAATACTGTTGAAAAAGAACCTTGTCCCTGCTTCCTTTATTACATTTGGATCTGCCACTTTCTAAAATAGTCTTAGTTCCAAAGCAAACACATCTCAGTTATGTGCCCTGATGTGTACTCCTTACCCGATCAGGCCCTGACAGCTGTGCTCTCTGGACCCATGAATACAGCAGTTATTGCTGACTTTCTCACTGTGCAGTTGGAAGACGCCTTCATTTTTAAACGATTCCAAAGACTGAACTCATTTTCAAGGACAGTTTCTCAGGGAGCTCAAATGTAGCAAACTGTGAGAATTTTGAGGACAGTTCAGCTTGTTTCTTTCCCATAACCCCTGAAACTCCTGCTAAGGCAATGCAGTCAGAATATCTAACATTGGGACACTGGAATCAAAGACAAGAGTAGGGAAGTTGGTGTTTCTTTTCAGTTTGTGGAAAAGTAAGTTTTCCTTTTTGGAATCATAACTAACTTAAAGTGATCATGAAAGACTGAAAATTTTATTTCTAATTGGCCTTCCACAATGAATGAATCTCATTTCAATAGAATTAAGGAGAGCACATACCTATTTTTGTTTTCTTTCTTATAAATAAAGTTTAGTTATGCAACTTAACTTTGGAAAAGCCTATATCAAAAAGTATTATGTTTGAGGCAATATCTTCAGCTTTTTTTACTTCTCCATTGTCTAGTCTCAAATAATCTATTGCTTATATCCTTATTTGCAAGTACACATACATTGAAAAGCCCTATGGTTCTTAAAAGACAAATTAAAAGCTTTCTTGAACGTCACAAGGGACTAAAAATAGAAGTAAACAGGTTAATTTACTTTAGTGATATATATTGCAAATTGTCCTAAGCCAAGCAGACCATTCGTAATTAGCCTCCAGAGGAAACTCAATTCTGAGTTCCTTTTAATTCCTACAGACTCCACTCTTCCAAATGGAGTCTCAGCTTGAGGAGGCAGCTGGTTTGTGGCATTAGCCCACTTTTGGGACAGATTTCAAGCTAACTCCTGTACCACTGACCACAGAACCGAGATGTGCATAATTATCTCTCATGTACCCTTACACACATAGATACACTTCCCTATAGTAACGTAGTCAGCACAGGGATCTGTTGCAGTGAAAGTCACCAGAAGGTTCTGCGAACATTAACTAGTAAGCAGACAAAGACATCTCAACAAGAGATTTCTGTAAAAGATCCATTTGAAATGTACACAGGTATTCCTAAATCCTAGCAGCAGGATTCAGTTTATTTTCCAGTGGGCATCAAGTCATAGAATCAGAGTCAAGCCAAATGCTTTGGCGAGAAGTCTATGCCAGGCTCACTCCACGCTGATGCCCTGTCTTTGCTCAGGCAAAGTGGTCCAGAGACAACTCCTAGCCAACTTATACAACCCAAGCCCCTGAGGCACAGCAGTGACAAATGCTTTCTGACATCTCTGATGCTAACTCATGAAGCCTCTCCTGTTGATGGAGATAGCAAAAATGTGAAGACTTGAAGGAGCTCCCCAGATCTGGTTCGCAGAATAAAGGCCAATGATAGGGCATCACCCCAGGGAGTGAGTGTCCTGATCAGAGGAGAGATTAAAACTAATATCTGTGGCCTGGCTTTAGCCCAGCGGTTCCTTTGAGTCTGGCTTCCCAACCACCCGAGGCTGATTAGACCAGTGGTTTGAGACCCGAGGGCGCTCTCCAGTCCTTTATTAAAAAAAAAAAATTAATATCTGTGTGCCCATGGGCTGTCCTGTGTGAACAGCTAAGACTCTACAGCTCAGCAAGGCTGGGTGGCAGGCTGGATGCCTCAGACTCTCTGGGATCTGCCAGCTGGGCAGCAGCTTCCTATCCCTCTTCATGTCTTCTTTTGCATGGGAGGAGAAATTCAGCAATCAGAAGACTTAAATCCACTGATGGATCCAGCCGCCATGTTTACTTGTGTCCTGGTTTCCAGATTTGCTGTCAGACAAGTCCACATGTGTTGAGTCAACTCCAATGAGGTTGAGTAAAGATCTAGGCATTTGGGGCAGAGACAACACTTCTGACAGGCTATTCAGGGAAGGAGAGGGTGAATATGATAGAAAAGAGCTGAGCAACCCACAAACCTGGGCTTGATCAGCAGCAAGGAAGACACCGGATTTTCTACAAGCTCATTTCATGATATCCTGGGCAATCTCTAAGAACCACTGGTTGCATGGCTTGGAGTAAATTAGCTAGACTTTTTTTTAGGTTCTATTTCTTCATCTATAAAACAAGAAGTGTTAACCCCTTCCTCAGGGAGATGGCATAATTAATTGAGTAGTTAATAAGAAGGAGCCTGTACTCACAGGCCACTCAAATAGTCAATATTATTACTAATCTTGACTAGCCAGTATCAGGCTAAAAATCATAGCCAATTTTTCACAAGAAGCCTTTAGGAGCATGAAAGTATGTTTTGTTTCTTTAAAATTTCTTCCTTTCCCGTCCCTTCAACCTTTATTTATTCTTAACTCAATCTGTCCAATCAAGTATCAATCTATCCATTGATGATCTCTTGCCAAGAGCTCTGAGAAAAGGCATTGTTATCATTTTTGACACACAAAAAAGAAAAAACGTCAGAGATAGTTTATTGATTGTTGTGGTTTGTGTTCTGCTCCAAACCGCTTGTAATCAAGACGCCGTTTGTGATTGGCTTATTGTCTAGCGCTCAGATTGGTGGTGTGAATGTTTCACCCGCCCAGGGGGTGGAGCCAGGATATGACGCATTGGCCGGGAAGAAGGTTTGTCTCTCTCTTGTCTGTTGGGGCTTTGCTCTTTAGAGCCAGACCATATGAAGGATGGGCCGTCATGCTACGCTGCCTTGCAGCCAGCTGAGTGTGGACTGAAACTTCCAACCTGTAAGAAATAAACCTTTCCTTTCCTAACTTTGAGTGTCAGGTATTTTTGCCTCAGCAATGAGAGAAAAGTAACTAAGACACTGATTATCAGGAAAAAGATAGGATTTAGCTTTGATAATCTCCAACCGTCACTTTTATTTCCACTTGACTATCATGTCTCCTACTGTTTTACCTAGGTTTTAATATTTATTTTACACAACTCCTGCAGCATCCTGCCTGTCATGAGTAGTTTTTGTTGCTTTGATAGATTCAAGCATCTGTAAGTAAATATGTATACAAACATATGCAAGAACACATCACCCATAGATACCTGCATATTATCCAACATCATTCAACTCCTACTAATTGGTCCAAATCTCGGGACTCTGTTCTTTCATATCACTGGGTTCTCTCCAGTAGGCTGTGCACTCTGCAAAAGCATCACGTAGGGTCTGGCTGGCAGGTCTGTGACCACAGTCCCCTCCTATCCCAGCAGCAGCCTCAGAGACAGGTCAGCAAGGCCATAGCCCAGAGCCACGCCAAGGAGAGGCTGGGTGAGCTCATTCCCTCCCTGCTCCCTCCACCCCAGGAGAAGGTCTCTGAGCCCAACAGAAGCTCCCATTTCCAGTCACAAGATCCCCGGGGGCCTGGCTCTGCAGACTCCACCAGACTGCGGTTTCTGCAGATGCAGCATTGCCTTTGCAGCCTGCTTTGGTCACATCTCCTGGCAGACACCAAGATCACGCTGCCAGCCCAGCTGTCCCCCAGCCCAACAAATTACTGTAATGGCCTAAGGCATCAAATTAGGGCATCAAAACTGACAGGCAGATAGTGGTCTAATATCTATTTTATTTCTGATAAGATGATGTCTATAATCTTAAAAAAATAAAAAAAGACACTCTTCAGAAGCTGTGAATAGGGTTTTGAAGGCAGGAGCAGGTTTGTGTTGTGTTGTCCATACTTGTCTTGAATTCCTGAACACAAGTGATCTTTTTGTCTCAGCTTCCTGAGTAGCTGGGATTACGGGCATGTGCCACACCGTGCCTGGTAGAGGAAGAGTTTTGAATTAGGTGGAAAGTGGGGGCTGTTCCCCTTGGTTCCACGAGGTGTGACTTCCCTCCCATGTGCTAGGGGACAGTCCTTTGGGCCTCTTCTGCCGTCACTGCTCTGCCTCCCACTGAAACCACATTCTAGCTTCCTCCTACTCTAGGCGAGGGCACTGGTCAGACGCTCCCCACCGCAGATTCCACCAGGTTTGGCCTATGGGGGAGAAAAATGCCCCCAAATCTCACTCCCTCCTCACTGCCAGCCCTGAGATAATAATGTAAGCCCACGTATGTAGAGTAATAGTACACAAAATCAATGTTTTTATGCAGTTCTTCTATTTTTACTGACTTCCCAAGAGTTTCATCTCAGCCTTTGCTTTATGGTTATGAGCAGTATCAAGGACTAACACAGAGATGCTTCTCGTTACAGGTTGAATTGAATCTGTTCAAAAATGAGGTGACATTTAATCACCAATACCTATGAATGTGATCTTATTTGGAAACAGAATCTCAGCAGATATATTCAACTTCAGATGAGGTCAGCAGGGTGGACTGATGTCTAAGAGAGAAAGACAATGCAGACACAGCCATGTGGGGCGCAGATGAGGTCACATGAGATGGAAGCGCAGATTGGATTCACACAGCACAAACCAGAAAACACGTGAGATGCTAGAAAAGGTAAGGAAAGATCTCCCCTTGGCAGACGCAGTGGACAGTGGCCCTGCCACTTGATTGATTTTAGACTGCTGGTTTCCACAATTGTGAGAACGAATTTCTGTTGTTTTAATCCATACACCCTTGTTACAGATGGCCCTGGGAAATCAAGACGGCCCTTCCATCCCTCTCTGGCCCACAGGCCTGGCCAACCAACATGTCTCTTTTTTCTCTTCTCTGAGGATGGGTTTCTACCCTCAAGATGCCTGGGTGAAATACATGCACATGGATCTTGGAGGCCCACCCCTGGCCTTCCTGACGTATGAGAATGAACATGTCTGACTCATGCTAGAAAGTCTACTACATCGCTCTGAAACACGTACTCATTTTTAAAAATGTAGCCAGACAGAAGCATCCTCAACACCTGCCTTCAAATTTTCCATTTTCAATAGCATTTACTATCAAATCACTACTCTAATCACTACTTTAAATTGATATGGGGCCTGAGATTCAAAGAGTCTATGCCTTCAAGGCGTTACTTGTTCTTGTTTGTTGGAGAAAACAAAAGGTAAAACATAGATTTTTTTAAAAAGTGGAGTATAAAAAGTAGTCTCCAATTATATGCTAACCACATTAGGTCCTGAAGGAGGCCAGAAAAAGCCATTAGAGATGGCAGGTTCGTGGAGCTGGGGTGCAGGAAGGGGAGTAACACAAGGGTGAGGGTTTGAGGCTAGAGCAGTGCAGCAGGAGGCAGGGGAGTCACAGGAAATAAAACTCCTAGATTGTGTAGGGACTTGAGGTCCACGCAGGAAGAAAGCCCATTTGCCTCTAAATTGCTAGGGGAAGCCAACTGCTCCCGCAGCGGTGAGATAGGCAGAATGGTAATTAGCTAGTCTGACCCCAAGTTGGGATATTTTTACATTCTGTTTCTATGAGTTTCTAAACCCTGGGCCCAGAGGTAGGTATTCACTTGCAAAAAGAATTCTCAAAGAAGAGCACTGAACTTTCAGGGAGACTCTGCAAGAGTTCATCCTTCCCCATCCTCAGCATAATCACAGCCGTCTCCCACACTGGGTGGGCAGGAAGACTGAAAAGGTGTCTTAAGTACACACTCACAGATTTATCTGCAAATAGCCTAGCAAGCATTCCTCAGCCAAGGCTTCTGCATGCCAGATGCCCTTAGCAGTTCGTGACTGGGGGCCGACGGCCACAGGGGCCTTAGTGATACCCGTGATCCTGCAGCCCCAGGCTCCTATCATGCCACTCACCCACCTACTAAGTCGGAAACATTCTCCCCCCAGGAATGGCTCCTGGGCTTGTGCATTGCTGTTTGCATCCTTAGTCTATGAACATGCACCAGCCACTTCTAGGCCACCCTGCTGTCGAAAATCACTGAGATGCATTTGTGAAACACTGACCATCTTGAGCGTTTTGGCCATCCTGAAAGTGGAGACCCAATTGTCCTTAGGAGGTGAACTGAGGTAAATGTTTGGAAGTGTGGCTGTAATATTTCCATGCTCTGATCACCTTTGGAGCTTGCTGTTGCAGATGAATATCTAGTCCGTAAGGTTTTTAGAAACTCATATGAACATTGTGCTCTCAGCTGTGACTCACAATAATATATCCATGACAGACTATCATTCTGCCCATCCAAAGGCCTGGCACTTCATGCTTTTTTTGTTTATTTGGAGTACTGGGGCCTTTACATGGAGCTATATCCCCAGGCTTTTCTTAAATTCTGAGCTAGGATCTCACTAAGTTGCCAACCTGCCCAAATTGGGCTAGAATTTAGGATCTCCTGCCTCAGCTTCCCAGCATGCTGGGATTATAGGTGTGAGCCGCCATGCCCCTTTTCACTGTATGCTGTCTCCTCGAGGTGGATTTGTGACCTTCTAGGACTTGTAACAAGCATCCAGGCACATTCACCACCCAAGTTGTCATCTGCAGAAGTCTGTGAGCAGTGATTTCACCTTCAGCTGGACTTGGAGACCTCACTGCCTGCTCTGCCCCATGAGAACCTGGGCCACACAGTCCCTGGGAGACCAGGATCCAGCCAGGGCTTCGTGATCTTCCACCTCACAGCTTTCCCATTGGTGGAAGATGGCTTTATCTATGTTTCCTCAAATATAAATCACTTCTTCTTGCAGACCAGAGATCAGCAGGCGCAGACACAGGCCTTGTTTTCTAAGTCCAGAGCATCTACTTTCCTGCCAGACAGTAATTTCCAGAATGTGTCTCTGTGCAGTCGGTGTGTGTGAAAGCAGAATTCTGGGGTCAAATACGTTTTGGACACTGCACATTCACCAAGGTTAAGGAGGCTTTTCATGCTTATTATGGCTGTCCAAGAGGGGATTACAGTACACTGAGTATTTCAAGCAGATTGGACGCCAGAATCTTTTTTTCCTGCTTGTCAAAGAAACTTTTAGGACTAGCTCTTCTTGGATTGGAGTCTGGGAAACCTTTCACTAAGCACAAGCGTGCACTCTAGAGGATGCTGTTTCAAGGAAGAGATGTCAGACTGAGATCCCAGAGAGGTGAAGTCTTCTCTGGTAGCCCACCTAAGACAGACAGACAGACAGCGATTATACCTTAACCCTGCAGAGTGATAACTGAATGAGACAGGAGCCCTCACATCCCTTGCCCAAGTTCAACCAAACCAAAGTAACCAAAAGAAGTGGGGAGGGCAATCAGTTTTGCCTTCGCTGCTTTTTTCCTTCCAGAGAGCAGTCATTAATCGGCTTGGGTTACAAACCAAAGTGATATCTGAGCCTCTTTTTCTTGGAGAGCAATACACTGGCCAAGAGAGACAAGGTGCACAATTTTCTTTGATTCTACGGTTCCTTCAGAAACACTCCTTTTTATGATGCCAGGTGCCAATTCCAATTAGTAATCAGCCAATCAAAGAAGTGAGAGAAGTTCTTATGGTATTTTGAATGGTATCTTATGGTATTATGATACCATACCATGATACCACTTGCCAAATAAGATACAAATATGGTATCTTATGGTATTATGATGGGGAACCCGGGAATGCCTGTGTCCTGCTACAAATACCTCATCTTCCTGCAGGGCTCCGTGGGGACCCATAGGCAAAGAACAGTACTGGGGTAGGAATGAAAATTCGTATGCTTCCTAGTGGCACAAATGTTCTCCAACCGCCAGTGCTGCTGGCTTTTCTACCAGATTGGGTTAGGCTCACGGTAGAAGTGAGAGCACCACTCATAATTTATCACCAAACCCAAGAATCAGGAAGTGTAGACAGGTTTGTGAAGAGTTAGTCATAGCTGGTTCTCCAAAGGGGTCCTGACTCACTTGCCTAACAGTGCTGCACAGAGTGGAAAAGGAGGGGGCTGTGAACCTTGGGAATGAAAGCCAACGACACATGGAAAACTTGTAGATTTTAAGACCTCGTTACCGTGGCTCACTTGAGCTTGTCTGGGCACTTCCTTGACAAGGCAAACAAGCTTTTGCTAGTCCCTTGTACCCTGACTCTTCAGACACAGCCCCTCTCCAGAGAATGTTGAAGACATTTCACCCTCCTTTTTTTGCAAGATGGTAGAGAATGATGCCCTTCTAAAGGGCTTGTTGGGAAGTCTTATCAGGACATGAGGCGCAGCGGGGATGACCAGGTCCTTGGTCACAAGATGGGCGAGACAGGAGCAAAAGTATCTTTCCCTTCTTTTGTGAACAAGTGTTCCTTGTTCTCGGAGAGCCCAAGATGAGTTTGCAATTCCCAGAGATGAGAATGTACTTGTAAGAGTAATACAAAAAAGAAAAAAGAAAAAAATACAAAACTGGACTGCAAATCATTTCTCTTCGAAAGCATGGATATTTTTGAGTATCTATCTTACTCCATTTCTACAAATATTTAAAGAATATAAATAAATATATACATTAATGAAAATCAGCCAACCAGTTCGTAATAGTGCACTTATTTCCAAACATTTTCTTAGATAAGTAAATATCAGTTTTAGCTACTGTAGTGGACCGAATGATGCCTCCCTCACCATAGGACTATGTTTTAATTAAAAGGCTCTCTGGATGTGCCCTTATTTGGGAAGAGTTTTTTTTTGCATATGTGATTAAGGATCTTAAGAGGAGATCACTCAGGATCATCCAAGTGGACCTAAATTTGATGACAGGTATCCTTAATAGAAACACAAAGAGGACAAGGCGACAGGAAGATGGCGACAGGAAGATGGAGACAGTTAAAAGGATGCAGCTACTAGATGAAGAAAATCAGTCAACAGAAATAGCAGGAGGCAGAAAGTAAATTTTTCCCCTGGAGCCTACAGAGGAAGTACATAGAATAAGTCCCCAACCTACAAACATCCGAGCTGTGAACTTTCACAGATATGAATGAACCTTGCGTTATGAACATGCCTAGGTGCAAACAAATAGCAGAAGTAGCTCATGTGCCTGATGGACATTGTCACAGGCTTGCTGCTGTGCGTTTAATGTGCACTGCGCTAGTGTACAGTGACACAGCGCTCAATCAGAGCCCAGGATGTCCAGAAGCAAGAGGAATGTGGAGGGGACTGCTAGGAAGTACAAAGCAATAACCATGAAAACAATAGAGAAAATAATTGAGAGACTGGACTGAGGCAAAAAGATAGTAGAAGTCGCTCATTCTAATAACATGAATTATTCAACTCCTGGCACACTAAAGAAGGAGGACAAGAGTCAATAATGCTTTACATTGTATATTTGTGTAAAAGGTATATGAGATTCAGTTTGTTGGACTTACAAACAAATCCAGTTTATGAATGGACCCCTAGAATAGAGCCCATTCATAAGTCAGAGGATTACTGTACAGCCTTATACACACCTTGATTTTGAACTTTTGACCTTAGACATTGCGAAAGAACGGTTCTCTACTGTTTTTAATCACTAGTTAGTTGTCACATATTATTTTAGTAATGGCAGGAAATTAATACAATACTATACTCAATTTTTTAAAATTAATTTTTCATTAAATGTCAAATACCACTGTGCACAAAGCTACTCATACTGACCTGCAAATCTGTACCTCCCTGTACCAAGACTTCACTCCAGGCCTGTCACACAGACCTGCTATCAACTCCTGTCCTGATTCTAGAATAGGCAAGAGGCTATTCTACCCCTTGATGTCCTGGCGCAGTATCTTTTGGGTGGGGAGGAGGGACTGCAGGTGGAAAGGAGGCGAATCTAATCTACTTGCCAAGTTAAGTGGAGTCAGAGGTGGTGGCAAGCTTTTATCAGAGTCTTGACTTGTGTTCCACATCACAACAATTAAGGCAATGCCACCAAACTGAGCTCTGTCCTTTGGTCATGCTCAAAGCAATGGCAACATTCTTGCTAGCAGTTAACTTTTGAGGTAGGGAAATAGGATTCTATCTGGTTCTCAAATCTAAAGTTTGTCTATTTATCCCTCTCCATTGAATCTAGGACAATATTTTAATTTTGTCTCAGTTTCATCATCCTCCCCCCAAAACTACCAAAGTTGATTTCTGTCTCCCTTGAGAAACCACAAAGACCAGGGAGAGTCCAGAGGGAAAGCCAAGGGGGACAATTTTGTTCAGAAAATTATTAGGGCTTCTGACTCCCACAAATGCATGGCATGCTTATTTGTTTTAATCAGCTAGGTCAAAAGAAGTAGCAGAATTTTGAAGGAATGAAATGACCAAAAGGCACTTTCCCCCAGGATTTGAACAAACCCAATTCAATTAACTTTCGGGCAGGAAGGTGTTTAATTTTTCTAATAAACAGGTATCCAGTAAGAAGCTAGAAGTAAGCAAATTCTAATAAGAAAGAAATAGGCAGTGGTCCCAGTAGTCTCTTCTCAATTTTCAGGGTCTTGGGCTGTATTTTTCCATTTAAAAAAAAAAGAATATGCATTTTTAAAAAAAGTAGAAGCTGAAAATTACTGCCAAACAGATCATTTCCACCAAAGAGCACTCTTGGCAGTGAAATTATGCGTCTCTCTCCACCTTTCTAAATGACACTGTCCTGATGGACCTTATCTCTCTACTAAACATACAGAATGGAGATATTAGCTGGTAACGCAGCCTGTACTACATTTGGCAGTATCCCAGTATCCTGTTCTTTTTCCAAGAGGAGATCAAGTTCTGGATTGCAAAGCCTTTAGAACAGCCAGCATTTCTTTGTCCTCTACAAAACCACCAGAGATGGCCCGAGAGACAGCAGCAATAGTCTACATGCAATAATTTTTTAGAAATCACAGCTGAAGAAGTGCATTAATATTGCGTTTGAATTTTGCCCAATAGCTGTGTGTCTCTCCCTCTATGCCTTCATAAATATTCCAGAACCTTAGACAGAGAAAGGACGGACAATGAAACCAGATTCTGAGTTAAATGTAATCACAGCCTGCATGTAAAACCAGCAGTGATGGCTTCAGAGGTGGTCATGATTTGCGCCCAGATTGGCTGCTAAAAAATCTACCCGCAGGAGAATCTCACTGGTCCCAGGGCTTACTTCCCATTGAAATGAAAGCATCCGATCCTAAATGGTAATTTGAATACAGGCAATAATTTGTTTCCAGCTGGTACAATTGTTTAATAAAATGCCTGCTGGGTCTCCAGAAGTAATATTCTCTCCTCAGCAACAATGGAAATTATCCTGTCTTGGGGGATCCTAACTCAGCCCATATAAACTGTTCTCAACTTGAAGTATAAGATTTTCAATGACAGTAATTTGCCATATGGAGGCATGAAAAAAAAAGTTGCAGGGAGACATAGTAAACTGGAAGGGGGGGGGCTCTCAACAGAAGGCTTCAGCCATTCCACTATTGTAATAATTATTCTTCTAATGTTTTAATCAAAGAAAGCAGCCTGTCGCTCTCCCCTCATCTATATTCAAGCCACCACACTTTGTAGGTGTTAATCTCCATGCCTAGGGGCTGTTAGGAGGGAGCAGAAATTGGCAGCCCCTGAACTAGAGAAGCCTGCAGGAGAAGGTACCTGGCACCACCCTTAATTATCTTGATTATGTTAATATGTGTTGTTTGTCAACAGCTAGGAAGAGATGGCACTGTGAGCGGTCGAGAAATTGGGTTTTAGCCGTGGGTTTGGGCAATGAAGGTTTTCTCCCATAATTTGTTTTTACAAAATGCATTAAAAATGGATTTTGTATTCCTGGCAGTGAAAAAAGAAACAACAAAAATGTAAAAACCATAATCCCAGCTTATATGTATTTTCTTAAGGTCATTTGTCTAATGTAGATTTAATAGGCTATAGTTTCTTCCTTATAAGTGACCAAAAGTATACATAAACAAATATAAAGGACTAATATAATGTTAGACACATATAGGGAATATGGGAGATGGAAGAATTTTACAGGAACTAAGTAAATAAAATTAAAAGAAGATATGAAATCAATACCACGAAATTGAAAAACATTTTGGCTATCCATGTAAAAGAAAGCAGTTGTATGTATTATTTAAAACCCTAATACTGACTGTATTCAAAGCAGCATAATTATATATATATATATTGGTCAATATTTTACTTCCTAGTATAAAGAACCCCAGCAATCCAGTCTCTGCTATGCAACTGGAGACCACTGAAATGGATTTGACCAATGACCGTTGAGTCATTGCTAGTCATCCAACATGTGCATGGCCTGTGTCCCCATACCTGCAACAGAAGAGAGAAGAGTGTATGCTGTTTTCCTCATGGCCTGTTTTAGGTACTTTCTCATCCCTGAGACACAATACCTGACATTCACAACTTAAAGAAGGAGAATTTTGTTTTGGCTCACAATTGCAGAAGTTTTAATCCATGATCAAGGGGCCTCCGAGGCAACAGGGGCATGCAGGAGAAAGCTGCTTGCATATGGCAGCTAGAAAGCAGAGAAATGAGGGCAGAGCCAGGGAGGGAGTTGCCAGGGAGGGAGTTCCACCCTCCCACTCCCTGGTGACTCACCTGTGACAGGGCCCCATGCCTATTCAATAGCACACTCGGGTGGATCAATCACTGATGAGCACAGCGCTTCTATAATCCAATCACCTTCTAAAAGCCCTATCTCTTTGTTGGGGTCTGTGCCTAGATCCCCAAACCAAAGGGAGGAGAAAAGCAGCATGATCTTTAGGGCTGCAGGAGGACTAAGTCCTTGGCAGAGCTCATAACTCTGCTAGCCATCCAACTGACTGACACTGGACAGCCTGTGTTTAACTAGAACAAGCAAGGAGTCGAATGGACAATGGAGGAAACCTGGACAGGATCTTGGGAGGGGGTTCAAGGACCCCTCAGAGCAACAGACGATGCTGATTAAGGAAAATTATCCAGAAAGTCTCTAGGTGGCCTCAGCTGTGGCCTATCTTGCCCCCTAAGGCATCCCCTCATTCTCGGTTCAATCATGCCTGGCCATGCCACAGCCCTGCACATGTATTCAGCTTCAGCACTCTCCAATGTCTCTTGGCCACAGGAGGCTTTGGGAGAAGAGCCTTGATCTAAACTGTAAGAAAGCCCTCACTGGCAGATGCTGTCTTGTAGTACCCAAGTTGTCTGTGTTGGGCAGGGCCTAATCTCTGATGGAAGAAGACGGAAGCAGTGGTCTGCTGGAATATCCAGCCTCCAATATCAGCGATGCCACGTGTGTTACAATAATGCTAACCAGGCTACTTGATTTTTCCCAGCCAGCTCTAAATGTCTGTCTTCTCTGGCTTGCTGGAGAGGCCTCAAAGAGCAGGAAGGCAGAGGGCCTAGTGAGATGGACATTTTACTATTTCACCAGAAGCACCCACCCTTCAGGAACCTTTTTCCTGAAGCTCAGAGAGACCCTCTCCACATGTGACTACCTGCCAGAAGCATCCTCAGACAGCATGGAAATCACAGTGACAATGCTGCACTCTGTGGAAGCCCCGAGTCTTGCTAACTTGGGTGAGTCACTATTTCCTAGCTGGATGAGTTAGGTTAGACATTTACTAACTGGGTGAGTTGAGTAAGCCACTAAGCCAAGTTCCTTACCTATATTTTTTGTTCAATTACTTATAAAAATTAAACTGAAACATTTTTAATTTAAAAAGTATAAGCTATCAAATGCTGTGCAAGTGTAATTTCTCTCCCTTTTCTTGTTAGGGGCAAATCCTGCTTCTGGACTTACACTGTTCTCTTACTCTCACCAAGGGCTGGATAGGTCACTCTCACAGAGATAGTTTTATTCTTTTTTTTTTTTTTTTTTTTTTTTTTGTCTTTTTCCTTTTTATCAGTACCAGGGATCGAACCCATGACTGCCTGCTTGCAAGGCAGGTGCTTATGCCGCTGAGCTAAATCCCCAGCCCAGATAGTTTTATTCTAATGCATACAACAACCCGAGATTTTGAGCGACACAGTTTCTCGGTCATATGTTGAAAATTAATTCCGTGGGAAAAGAAAGAATGCTGTCTTGGTAGGGGGTTTTGCTGGTTGAAAATCAGCCCAGATCAGATTGAGCCAGCATGCCCTGTCCATGGGTTCCATATCCACAAACCAGAACAACTGTAGGTCAAAACTATTTCGGAGGCAAATTGTGTGTATATGGAACAAGTATAGATATTTCTTTCATCATTCCCAAACAGTGTACGGTAACAACTATTTATA
Source organism: Cavia porcellus (assembly GCF_034190915.1). Taxonomy (NCBI): domain Eukaryota; kingdom Metazoa; phylum Chordata; class Mammalia; order Rodentia; family Caviidae; genus Cavia; species Cavia porcellus. Next base: position 24,936,362 of record NW_026947496.1, on the reverse strand, counting down.
CGCGTCCACATTGTTTTAGGTATTATAAGTCATCTAGAAGCCTGGCCTAGTAGTGCATGTCTGTTATCCTACTACCTTGGGATGCTGAGGCAGGAAGATTCCAAGTCTGAGCTCAGGATGGGCAACTAGTAATCTAGCAAGACCCTATCTCTGATGGCGGGGGACAAACGGGGAGTAGAGGTGTAGCTCAGAACAAAGGCCCTGGCTTCAATCCCCAGTACTACCTAAATAAGTAAATAAATAAATGTAATCTAGAGATGATTTAAAGTATTCTGGAGGATGTGTGTAGGTTCTATGCAAGTAGTATATATCCTTTCATAGAAGGGAAGGACACCAGCAGATTTTGGTACCCAGTGGGAGTATTTCTTGAAAGGAACCCCCCAAGAGAAAAAGGAACAGCTATTTATATGTTAGCTATTGGGGCTGGAGATTTAACTCAGCGGCATAAGAACCTGCCTTGCAAGCAGGCGGTCCTGAGTTCAATCCCCAGTACCGATTAAAAACAAACAAACAAACAAAAAAATGTTAGCTCTTCTGTCTATAAGCTGCAGAGAGTTGAATCTGTCATGTCCCTCAGTTAGAGAAAGGCTGGGGTGTGGCAGTTTTTTTTTTTTTTTTTTTTTTTTTTTCTGCTCTGCAACCAGGTTTGGGAGAAGGTAGAGATTTACCTGGCAGAGTGAGAACTGGGGGGTGGGGAGGTTCCCTTTGCACAGCCCCCTGCCCCTGGGCCCTGTCTGCCAGGCTGGGGGACAGGGCCAGGGCAGCTCTCTCCTCTCTACAGTATCCTATCTTGGCTTTGCTACGTACAATACAGAAATGTTAAATTTCAGATCAATAACAAATTGTCTAGAATAAGCATGTCCCAAATACTGCTTAATCTAGTTACCCTAAACTGTCACCTGGGGCAGAGCAATCATGGAATCATATTTTTGTGTGTGTCTCTTTTAAAGAAGAGGAACCATAGAAATCTAATTCAGCCTCCTCGTTTTGTATAAGTGCCAAAGGTGCCTGGAGAGGTGAAGTTTTTTGCCCAGAATTAGGCCTAGAATCCCTTCCAAAGAGCCAATTTTCTACCGATAGTGTCTTTGTGACTGATTTTTTTTTTTTTAAATAGCTCTTTAATACCCAGTACTCAGTTTTTCTGACAGTCCTGCACCAAACCCCTGAGAACTCTCAAGCTGCGATGAGAGCACCTGTGTTACACCAGGTCTTTGTGTGGGCATGGTCCAGAGAAACAGCAAGCCCCCAGGGCTCATTAAGGACCAGCCTGGGCCACCTCTGCTGACCACAGGACGTAGGAGGAGCAGAGGCTTTTGTTCAAGGTCATTTACTGGAATTTCTACCATTCCTTCCCTTGAGCTCATTATGCCATCCAGCAAGGGAGAGATGACAGAGGGTTAGGAAAGAAAGCTGGGCAGGAAAGGATTTGATCTCTGAGCTCAGAAGCAAAGTTCCTGCTGACAGTAGAAGTTGGTGTGCCCGGGCTTACCTGCAGGCATCCACCCATCCCAGGGCTCCTAGTCCACTAGAAAACACAGAATGGGAATGGTTTGCAAGGAGACTTCTAACTCAAGGTCAAAGCAAACAACAAAGAACTGTGGGGCGCTATGAAAGCTGGATTTGAAAGAAAGCTGGACTCTTACTGTGGAGGTTACTGGAGAGAAAGACAATATTCAAAGGCTTCTCTTTCATGAATATAAATCAGTGGCTTTTATTTTCCAAGCATTTTCCCTGTGTACTGTGAGACACTTGCTATACACAGGACATTATTAAAGAATGCTAGGTGACAAGCTTTGTCTCCCCCACCCTTCAGAGCTGGCCAGAACACTCCAATTCCATCCCAGGCCAAGTCCTCATGCCTGGGAAGTATTTTTGGAGCTGACATTTCTTGTACCCTCTTCTGTGACTTGCCTTCAACAGCACACATGCCCACCAAGGGACTGTCCCCTTCATGCTCAGCATTCAGCAGCCAATCTCTTTGGCAGGGTCCTCGATGACTGCACAATCTCACACCTGCCAGCACTGGGAAGTTCTGGAAACAGAGACTTGTGCCAGACATTCCTTTGTTACAACTCACTTCACCCAGCGCCTCATTCTCCTGGCCATTAGATGAATAACCAGTTTCTTGAACTGGAGAAAATTTTTGCAGCAATAGTATGCAAAAAGTAAATCCAAGAAGGGATGAGAGAGTCCACAGCGGCTGGTTCTCAGACCAGCACCGGGGCTGCTTTTCTGATGGTCTCACTTCTGCACCCCACCTCCCGCCTCCCAAAAGGCCTACACCTCTGTTCCCACTTTGTCCAGCCTGACAGCTCTGTGAGTTTGAGTGGAAAGTTTCAGACTGAATGACAGGTTTTAAGTGTTTAACTCCTGCTGGGTTTTGCACATAGAATTTTTCCTCTACTTTATCTCATGGGATTTGTTATGGTTTGTGTAGATAAACTTCAAGGCCTTATCCAATCACAAGTGGAATTTTGGGAGCTGATTGGATCATGAGTCCGTGATATTCATAGAGTATAAGTCCACTGAGGAGTTTATAGCTGTGGTCTGGAAAGTGAAGTCTGGAGGAGGAGGAGTGCTGTGGGGGTGGCCTGGAAGGGTCTAGCTTTCTCACTCCTTCCCTTATCCTGCCCGCCATGGACTGGTTTTCCTTTCCCTTACCCCTAGAGCAGGCCCCTCTGCCTTGGAGCCAGCCAAATATGGATTGAAGTTTCTACAAACTCTGAACTGAAATAAACCTTTATTCCTTTAACTTGTGGGTTGTTGGGTATTTTGTCTCAGTAATGAGAAAAGTAAACTAACATCCTACTGACCCTCTTATGGGGTAGGATGAGACAATATCCATCACACTGGTGAAAACCGGAAGATCAGAGAGTGGAATGTATCAGAATTGAAAGCTGACACTTTTTCTGGACTACATATCACCAATGTGAATGATCTCTCACAGTCTAAGTACAGTGATCAGTAACTACAGTAACAACTTATTACCTCTGCTCGTGGATGGCTTTTTTATTGCTGGCTAAGGATCTGGCCTCCATATGGCCCTCAGGATGGACAATACATATTGCAATTGAATGAAAGATGCTAGGTTTCTGCTATGAACTTTAGAATTCCTTTTACCTTCCTTGTAATATGTGTTGTGCTCTATTAAAGCTGATTATATTTATTTGATAATTTTTGTAAGTAATACAAGATGAGAAGAAGCTGTCTTCCTTATGTCCCTGTCATAACCAATATTAATATCATGTTAGTATCTAAGCACATATCTCTTCTTCATCTCAAAAATTATACAAGCTTGTTGGGCATGGTGGTACATACCGCTAAGCCTAGTGCTCTGGGAAGCTGAGGCAGGAGAATCCCAAATTCAAGCCCAGCCTGGGCAACTTAGTGAGTTAGGGAGACCCTACTGTTATAGTCAGGGGTTGTTCAGAGAACAATTAGAACCAGGACAGGGAGTTTATAACATTATTTTATGATGGTCACCCAGAGTTAACACAAGAACCTGCAGGAAATCTATCCACAACACCAACAACATAGAATATTCAGTCAAGGGCCTGAATCCCACAGCAATGTCCCACATGAGTCCAGATGAAAACCCAGAGCTCATGGCACTGCCTCTCACGAGTCCAACTGAAGGTCCAGAACCCACAAGAAGGACTCATACTAGTCCCTTTTATGGATCCGTGCCAGGAAGGCCCAAAGGTCAGCAGTGGAAGCCAGAAAGTCCATACCAGCAGGGTGAAAGAGCTGTGCTGGTGGGATGAGGGTTCTACGCTGGAGCTGAGAAGTCACATTCACAACAAAGACCAGGGCTGTCCTGAAAAGCACCACAGCCATTCTCAGGACATGGAGGCCCTGAGCTCCTTCAACAACAAGCACAGTTGAGTACGTGCCAGGAAGCCAGGGTGAGGAGTTTATCCTGGAGACCAAGCGGCACACATCTTCCCCTCCGGAGCCAGGAAGCAATGCTCGATGTGAAGACCAGTGCTTCTCCAGGAGAACCAACAGTTCAAACAGCAAGTATAGGAGAACCCACAATGTCTCAACGCCTCAACATATTAACGCTTCAACGCCTCTCCTCCTCCTTCTCCACGTCTCCATTCATGCTGGCAGCCTTCCTCAGGTACAACATCTACTCTCAGCAGCATAGTGATTCAATTCCATTGGTGTTAAGTTGACTGCTTAATCCATAGCACCTACTGTTTCTCAAAATAAAAAATAAAAAGGATGGGGCTAAGGATATAGCTCAGTGTGAAAGCCTTCGTTTCAATCCCTAGGTGCACAAAAAAAGTAAAAGAAATGTATGTAAATTTATATTAATATATTTATTAGTTTTCTGGCTTCTTTGTCTCTAAGACAGAATTATCTTTAACACTTTTTTCTTTTTCTTTTTGATATTTCTTGTTTAGTAATATATTTAGTATAGAGTAAAAGTAATATTATCTGCGCACCCATTTTAAGATTCTTTGCTTAGATGCTTCTAACAACAAAACCAAATTTTATATGACGTACGAGCCTTAAGAAATGAAAACGCAAGGACTCAGAGGAGCCCCGTGCAGTGGTGCATGGTTATAATCTTTGCATTCTGGGAAGGTGAAGCAGGAGCATTGTGAGTGTGAGCCCAGCCTGGGCAACTTAACATCTCAGCAATACTCTGTCTCAAAGTAAGAAATAAAAAAGGGCTAAGGATACCGTTCAGTGCAAAGACTCTGGGTTCATTTCCAGTACAAAAAACAAAAACCCCAGGGAAAACTATTTTTACGTTTAGGTTTGGTGAATAACGGTCATGCACTGGAGGAATCTGATGAGGTCTGTTTGCTGAAACTCTTCCCTGCATCTCGTGTCTTTGTTTCTTTTCCCTGGGGAAAGGGTCACTTGTCTATCTTCGGGGGAGGACAGAGAAGACTCACTGTTTTCTCAGATCCCAAGGTGCCATATTTGGGGTGGTGTTTCCTGTTTATCATTAGCTCATCGGTCTTCACATCTCCCTGAGTCTTTTTCCGACTTTCTTTACGCACACATAAGAATACACATAATAACGCAAATACAGGCTAATTTCACACAAGACACAATGAATGTGTAAAAATTGTCATGGTGTGTTGGAATAATTCCTCTTTACATCTCTGTTTTCAGCTTTTTGCCACTATTTCAAAGTAGCAATAAACACTGGTGAATGTGTGTCCTTAAAATATATTTCTATGGGATGAATTTCCTGGGGCACTGAGTTAAAGTGTACTGCATGTTGCTTTATATAGATGTGACAGATTACTTTCCTGAAAGGCTGAAGGGATAACCCATATTTCAGTCCGCTGAGTGGATACACGGACTCCGTCTCTCCCACACTCTGCCTAGCTAGTGTTTCTGCTTGCTCTTTCTTGTTTTGCTACTCTAGTGGGTGTAAGTGACAATTCATTGTTATTTTAATTTGCATTTTTCCTCATCATTGTGGTAGCTGAACATGCTTTCAGGGTCTCTCGAACATTTGAATTGGCTTTATTTTGAATTCCCTGAAATTGTTAGATTGTTTTTTTCTCCTTGGAGTACAACTTCCACTGGGGCAAGTGCCGAGTGAGTCTTGTTGCTCTTGTTATGTTGGGTTCTTAAAAATAATTACTTGCAAATAGTAAACACTCAATAAAACATGTCAAATGAATGTATGGACAACTTTCTTCCCCCAACAATTCTTTCCCAAGAATCTTTCCCTAAAGAAACAGTAATGGCTATGAAGGAGTAATGGCACTGCAGGACAGTGCAGGCTTGTAACCTCAGCACTCCGGAGGCTGAGGTAGGAGCATCGCTGCAAGTTTGAGGCCAGTGTGGGCTGCACAGTGAGTTCAAGGCCAGCCTGAACTACGCAGTGAGACCCTATCTCAAAAAACATAAAGCAAACAGCAAACAACAAAGAAGAAAGAATGATTCTATGTGCAAGAATTTATCCATAAGAAGAATCATTATAGCACTGTTTATAACTGGAAATAAACTTAAAGATTCAGTAATGAAGTTACAGAATAAAGTAGATAAGTGATATTTACCTTAGAAGGAAATTAATAACAATGACTACAACAGCTGTCTTCTATATAATGGACACTTTAAGGCAGGGTGTTCAAGTTTTTTATGAATGTACTTGTTTAATCCTCAGTATATACATATTGTTTTTTTTTTTTTTTTTTTTGTCTTTTTCCTTTTTATTGGTACCAGAGATCGAACTCACAACTGCCTGCTTGCAAGGCAGGCGCTTATGCCACTGAGCTAAACCTCCAGCCCCCACAGTTTAAGTTTTAAAACGTAGTTGTAATAGTGTGAGCAAAAATATAATCCTAATTATTTAAGGAAATCCTTCTAAACATATAATCCTAATTTTTTAAGGAAATCCTTCTCATAGATAAGTGACTGGAAAGACATAGACCAAACTGTTGGCAGTAGTTTATGTCTCTAAAATAAAATTGCACTTATTTTTTGTTGTTCAGTTCTACTTTCATCTAGGTCCCCTCTCTTCTTGTAATAAGAAAAAGTCCCTTAATGAAATTCTAATATCTAGTGATTTCTTTTGGTTTTTAATAAGCATGTGAATTTATACTATAGATATATTTAAGAATGTAGATATACATCTTGGAGACTCTTCTCTCCAGACACAAAAGCCCTGCAATAAAGCTGGCAAATACCTGCTGAAATAGCTCATTTTTCCTGGGTAATGTATGTCCCCGGGCTTGTTTCCCCATGAATGAGGTATATTTGTCTCCTTGTTCTTTTAGGGTTGGCCTAAAGTGCCATTAATCATTCTGTTTGGAGTCCCAAGAGAGACCTCTGAAGCAGACCATGCAGGGCCTACAGCCTGGTCAGCAATGATGGCGATGCCCAGCCACCTGCAGAACCTGGGGGTCACAAGTCCCCACCAAGAGCGTTATTTCCTGCCTGACTCCAGGCCCGTGCTGCGGGTGAGGCCCTGGCCGATGCCCACCTTTGCCTGGCAGCAGTTTCTTTCTCAGTGACAAGAAAGCGAATGAGGCTCTGCTCTCAATGGAATTTAAAGCTGGAAAAGACCCAGAGTCCAGAGCCAGCAAGGGAAGTATCAGCCGGTGAATGGTATCAAAAGGCAGCAGAGACGGCCCCTTCCTTGCCAGAAGGGCAGGAGGAAGGTTTCCCAACAGCAGCAACGCTCCCACCTTCAAATGGTTCCAAGAACCACACCAGTCAAGCAAAAATGAAATTTTTAAAAACCAAAAATAATTCTGCTTTCATTCTCCCGTGTTTCACCCCATCAGTGGCAACCTCAACAGACTCAGCCAGAAGGAATCTACCCCGCAGCCCACACCGAAAAATCTCCCAGGCGGATTTCACATGTCCTGAATTAACCTCTTTGCTAGACATCTGGGGATATTGGGCAAAGCCCAGGACATAGGGACAGTTGTTTTGGGACATTTTTTTGATAGCTCAGGGTAGGGGCACAGCCCAACACTAAGGTCAAGGGCCAATGAAAAGCCACCTCAACGCTGGCATTTCCACACTTCTGTGTCACCTAGTATTATTGTGGTAGTGGGGACTGAGCTCATGGCCTTAGCACCGACCTTCATCCCCAGCTCTGTGTATTTGTCTGGGGGAGAAGAGACTAATGAGACTCAAACTTTCAGTCCCGCTCAGCCTCCCCGAGCCCTGGGCTTAATCCAGGTGTGCACTGCCACGCTACCTTCCCTGTTAACGTTCTTACAATCCATTTCCTTTGCTCAAGAGACCCTGACTTGGAACCTGGGTCTGCCAGGACCTCATGAGTCTCCAGGCACAGGTGTTGCTCCCACTGTATGAGGGTCCCCAGCCAGGGAATTGGGGACAGAAGCCTCCCCTTGGCATTTATTTGTCTGCTGCTCACCTTTCTTCTGAAAAGATCCCATTATGTTCCTGGTTTTTCCTTATTTGCCCAAGGAAAAAAAGATTCCTGTTCTACCAGCATGGCTCAGACCCCAATAACAAAGAGCGATTTACAAGAGAAAAGCAGGCATTTATTTAATATGTTTTACCTGACGTGGGAGGATTCCGAGCAGAGCAGCCTGTGTGTCTATGTTCGGCTTGGTGAAGGAGGACAGTTGTGGAGAAGCATGTGGACAGAGAAGCTGGCCAGGCCTATGCATCACATTGTCCCCTTTCTCACTGGGCCCTCCAAGAGAAAGACATCCTTTCGACTGGCTGTAGGAAAGTCACCTCTCTCAAAGTCACCTCTCTTCTGACCCACTTCAGAAGATGGTCAGAGAATTCTTCAGGGGAAGACGGGAAGAGGTCAGAGAGACTCTTTGCTTCTGTTGTTAACTCAAGTGCCATGGTGCTGTATTCTGGGGTACATTTCCTGAATCCTATCCACCTCTGGTCCTTTTGAACTGACCTTGGTAGCCCACTCTTGACTCCCTGTTGCGGTGCTACTGAGGCGTGAGGGATCATCCCTGTCACGGGAGAAGCCCCACATGTGATGGACACAGCAGGCAGGGGCAGAGGTGGCCAGCTCACCCCAGACAGCCTCAGACACCAGCAGCAGAGCTGCCTGGTAGGATTGCAGACCCAACACCCACACCTCGTTCAGCTGTTTCTACTGAAAATGCAAAGGTGCGGTTGGCTCTGCTCCTGAAGGCAGATGATTAGTTTGCAAGAAGTGTTGGAGCCAGGTAACTTTCCAGTGGGGTCTTGGAATCAGCCAGTAAGCGTGCTGAACCACGGGCAACAGAAGATGCAGACATGAAAAGAGTTGTTCTGTTCATTTGTTTGTTTGAAGGACTGTTGCTCAATGGGCGCCATTAGGGAGTCCAGTGGTGGTGGGCAGGGTGGGGCCTGAGCAAGTTCCCTGCTGTCTCCCTGCCTGAGCAAGTTCCCTGCTGTTCCCTGCCTCCCTCCCTGTCCTCTGCAGGCTGACAGTACAGCCACCCACAGACAGGCTAAGCGGACTGGTTTATTTAAAGCCCTAAGCAATGTGCCTGGAAAACTATATACCTTATCATCTGCTTCTAATACCTTAAGGTAAGGAATAAATCGAGCAACACTGATTTAAAAGCAGTACCCCAAATGCTGAGTGCTTAACCAAGTAGCTTCAGGGTTCAGATAGAGCCAATCAAAGACATCCGGGTGCTAGAATTTTCCAAAGTGAGCCAAGAAGATGCGCAGAAGGAGAAAAACAAGGATCCATCAGACAGGTAATCAGGGTGAGCAAAAAACAATGTAAAAGCACTCAGGCATCCTGAGTGCAGAGGCTCCACCTGCTATTTCCCCTCCAAAACCTGTGAGTGAAGAGGAAGACAAACTTTCATAGCTCACCTGAGAAGATGAATTCTTCCAGAGAATCATTCAGATGATGATTTTACAAAAATGTCTGAAAACATTTAATTAGCAGATGCAGAAACCTCAGTAACTTCACATCCATTTGCAAAGCCACAGTTGGAGCCAAACATTATGATGGGGAGGGATGTCCTTGATAAATATCCAGGGATTTTCCTCCACATGAAGACAGTTCTGTTTGCCCAAGGCATCATCTACCAAGGTAGTTCCAGGCAAACCTTCTCATTTGGGCTTCAATGCCCTGCCTTATTCTAAGTACAGTGAGACCCCTGCCTCCTCTTGGACTCTACGACTGAAGATATTTATCATTTCAGGGACTGACTTTGCCAGGAGCGTTTTGGTCTCAAACAGAAAACAAAAATAGATGCACTTCAAAATCATCCAAGTGTTGTTATGTTTCTGATTTTTTTTATCCCCCCAACCATTTTAAAAGAAATTCCTACTGTTTGAAATAATCACCTGACTCTCCTGAGAAGGTTTAACTCATGTTAGACAATTAAGCACATTCCTGGCATCGCAGGGGCCATCTGCCCATCTGAGTAGCTGGGAAGCATTGCAGCAAAGCCAGTGATAATAATTGGGGGGCACTCGGCAGGTGTGAGGAGTCCTTTTTTCCCTAGAACAGACCGTATCTCACACTTTGATGCTCATCTCTTTGATGCTATCCCCACAATGTCTTCTCTGCATGCTGCTTCCGGCATGATTTTGTTGAAAAATGCTTTCTGTGCGACAGGATCACATGGGTTTTGACCTCAACATTGTTTTTTTCACAGTTAATAAATTAGAAGAAAACAGAGCTAGAGGACATTACTCCAAAGACATGCACTTTCTGTTCCATGATCACGCGCATCATAACGTGTTCCAGAGAGTGCGATGTGAGCACCACTGTGACGTGGTAACCCGGGGACCCAGGAGCACTGAAGAACCACCGTGCTCTGAGCAAGGCACCTTCCTGGAGGGGTAACTGGGGAGCTCAGGAAAGTCGACCAAGAAGAAAGGCTAGCATGCATGTGTGAGTCTGCAAAGAATTCTTCTGCCTTTAATTGTACCTCTGTATCCAAAAATGGTGTTAATGCACCATTACAGTTTATACCCAGATGTCCCATAAAAGCTTCATGTAGCTATAGAGGAAGCTTTTAGAAGAGCATTGGACAGATCATACGGGTGTGATAGCTGATCTGCTGCTGGGAGGTGAGTGTGATGAGAAGAGCCGGGGCACTGGGCCCTGACCACGAAGGTTCATCTGCCTCCCCAGCTCCTGCCTTCCCAGCTCCTTGCTGGCCACCAAGATGTGAGCAGCTTTGCTCCAGCCAGACCCTCCTACCATGCAGTTTCTAGTTTGAGTCTGAGTTACCATGGACAGAAGCTTCTAAAACATGACCTAAAATAAATGTCTCCTCCTTTGAATTATGTATCACATATTGTGTCTAAGGGACGAGAACATGACTGAGACACGCAGCTGAGAGGTAATGGCAGGCTTTGGCAGGAGCAGATGGACATGATGGAACTGCTTAGTGATTTATGTATGAGTAGCCTGGTTCCAGCATATTTGGGCAGCTCACAAAAAACACTGGAAATTTAAAACAAGTTGTTTGTGTTTTAAATTCAGGTAAAATAAAAAAAACTCAGGTAAAATATACACAACATAGAACACACAATCTTAACTATTTTTAAATGCAATGTTCAATAGTGGTATGTACATTCATGTTGATATGCAACTAATTTCTAAGAATTTTTCATCTTTCTAAGTCAAAACTTTGTATCCATGAGACAATTCTCCATTAGCAAGTGGTTTTTTTTTTTTTAAAACTAGTTTATGTAATATTTAGTGAAAATTAAAAATTACAAGTAGTAGGGCCAGGGATACAAGCATCAGCTTGGCAAGCACGAGGTCCTGAGTCTGATCCCAAGAACTAAACAACAACAACAAACAAGCAAAAACAACCAAAAAAATTACAAATATTTTCAAGAATTTAGCTTTCGCCATCATTTAAAGAAAGCTTTTGACTTGGGAGCATTTTGCCATCAACCTAACAATTCCTTGGCATAGAGTAAAAAAGACTAGTAAGGAAGCCAGAACAGAATGACAGGACAGTAGCTAACCACAGAAGGAAGGAAGTTTTGCATGTAAAATGCATATGCTAATGTCCAGTACAGTGCAAGAGCTGGACAGCAGTCAGGAAAGGCCATGACTAAGGCTGTAGGCAAGAAGGGTGTCTGTGTGTCTGTGTGTGTGTGTGTGTGTGTGTGTGATTAACACAAGCAAAGCTGCAGAAGAATGGTAATGGAATGAACCCAGGGCCGGAGTCTATGGGAAGAAGACTAGAACTTTCTTCTAGAGTTCCTGGTGGAGAGGTTGAATGCAGTTTGCCCAACCCTGGTTAAGGGTGAGAGAGTTTAAAAGCTTCAAATAAATAATAATAGATTTCCATTAATAAATGATAAATATACAAAGAGAAATGCCAGTTACCCTGATTTGATCTTTATACTGCACATTGTACCCATGAATTGAATTATCACACTAGACTTGATAAATATGCATGATTCTTATGTATCAATTAAAAAGAAAAAATTCAAAATGCTGATTATAGATTCCAGAGCAGAAAGTGATTAGTTAATTCAGAGCCTTGTGATGGGCAGTTGCTAAAGGAACAAGAGAAAGTTTCTCTCCAGAAAGGACCTTTCTCCACCTAAGCTGGTAGAGATATGAAGAAAACTTCCCTTCAAGCCTCTCTGTCTCCCAATGGGTAAGTTATATTTCCATCACCTTCATTCTACAATACACACTGCACATTACAGGGTTCCAGGATTATATCCTAATAAGGAAAGTCCTTTGGATGCTGGCACTAGAATCTACTAGGAAAAAATATAGAATGTCTGCTAAATTTTAGAAATTTTTATAAACAGAGACAAAAATCTGTCTCAGGATTCATGGCATCGATGGTGTGGAAGAGAAAGTTTTCATGGGTTCTCAAAAGCTGCTTTTAGATCCACGGAAGAGAGACAGTCAAATGTAAATGTTCCTGACAGCATCTCACAGCTTGACTTGGAAGAACGTTAGCAGTTTCTTAAATTTGGAGGGATTTCAAGCATATTCTATGGCATTTTTTTTTATAAAGCTACATCCTGGAGAGCTAGAATATTACTTTTACACCTTGTAGAAGTGCTGTCATTGTACGTGCCTAAGGCAAAGAAGGAGACTGCTGGTACTAGGTTCTAGGAAAAGTTGCATTATTTATTAACTACGTGACACCAGGAAAATCACTTAACCTCTCAGAGATTTCATTTTCCATCTGTAGCTTGAAGGTGGTAATGCTGTCTTACAAAATTTTTTAGGAGGAATGGAGAAAAAACTGGATGCAGGAAAGTGCTAAATGGATTTAAGAACGTGCCACAGCAACATGGCAAGTGAACCCGAGATGGCCTGGATTCTTCTAGTTACAAGACACTCACATATACTACATACAACATAAAAACAGAGGAAGAGCTAAGCTTGAAGGAAAAATAAAGGAACCTCTGGGTGCCAGAAACGAACAAAGAGAGCTGACAGTGAAGCAGTTTATGGATTCCACAGCTTTTCCAGAGTCTCAATATAAAGTGCAATGGGTTCTTGTGCCTGTGGGAATAAGATACAGAGTTTTTGCCTATAGAGGGGTAATGGAAGGGTGTAGTCCCAAGCAAAAGACTTTTGTGCCATTAAAAGGAGTTATATCCATTTGTTAGAGCTACCATGAAAAAATACTAAAACTTGGTGGTCTAAATGACTGCAATTAATTATCTTCTAGCTCTGGAGGCTGGAAGACTAAGATCAAGGTGTGGGCGGGGTTGGTTCATTTAGAGGCTCCTGCCCCATCACCTTCTCCCTGTGTTCTTGTGTGGCCTTTCCTTTGCACACATACACCTGTCTTGGTTTGTTGTTTTTTTTTTTTTTTAACTGGGACAAAATACCCAACATCTACAAGTTAAAGTGAAAATGGTTTATTTCAATTTACAGTTTGTAGAGGGTTTTAGTCCAGAGTCAGTTGGCTCCAAGTCAAGGCCTATGGCAGAGAAGCACAGCAGAGGGGAAACAGTCCATGGCAGGGCAGACACAAAGCAGCCAGCCTGCCCTCTTTCTTTCCCTTTCTAGTCTATCCAGGCTACAAGTCTATTGGTTGGTACCACTCACACATAGGGTGGGTCTTCCCTCTTCATCAAACCCATCACCCACAACGATGCTAAACTAACCAGTGGATGAACCCAATATTACACGCTCATGTCCAGTCACCTCCCAAATGCCCCAGCTATGAGCATGGAAGGTTTTGGAGAGACAGCTAGATACAAGGCAAACAGCACCCTCCGTGTGTCTTTCTTTTCATGGAAGGACATCAGTCCTATTGCGTTGGGGCCTGTCTTTATATCCTATTTCCAAATTCAGTCTTATTCTGAAGCACTGGGAGTTAGGACTTGAACATATAAATTACAGGGATGACACAGTATAGTCTATAACAGGGACCAACAAAAACCTCTACACATGGTTCCAGGGAAGCAGCAAGAAATTGGTTCACTTAGCAGTGGCCATATCCGGGAAGGGAAAAATCCCACAGTGAGAAATGAAGATATACAAGTGTGGGCTTTGGAGCTAGACTCTGAGGGTGGTATCAGAACTGAGCTAAGGAAAGAACACAATGTGCAAGACCACTGAGAAGAGATCCCGAAAGGAGATTCAGCTGTATTTTTAACATCCAGTTATTTTAAAACATGAAAAATTAGGACTGGGGATTTAGCTCAGTGGAATAAGCACCTGCCTTGCAAGCATGTGGTCCTGAGTTCGATCCCAGGTACTGATAAAAAAAAAAAAAGGAAAGAAATATGAAAAATTGTAGCTGAATATTCATATTAAGTGTCTATGTTAGTCCATTTTCTGTTGTTGTAACAGAACACCTATGATCAAATTTAGAAGAATATAATTTCAGCCTCTGCTAAGAGCCTTGTGCTATGTCATAGCAAGCAAAGGATATCATGTGAGAAGACGGAGTAAGGGCTGTCTCCTCATAAAGCCACTAATGCCATTATGAGGCTCCACCCCATGACCTCACCTACTCCTAATGACTTCTGAAGGGCCTCCCATACCGTTAATTTGATGATTATGTTTCCAAGACATGGAATTTTAAGGAAACATATTTAAGCCACAGCAGAGGCCATGGTGGGTATCATTTTTATTCTCTGCTTCTTTTCGGCATGTAAACGATATTTCAGAGTACTTTGTTTATTTTTTCTGGGAAAGTAGCATTAGAAAAGAGATGTTCCTTCTTGTAATGAACAGTAGACACTAGCAATTCCCAGAGGCAAGGTATTGTAATATTAACTTTGATCAGTTAAAGACATCAAGGGCACCAGAGACCCTCAATGAGAAAGGACAGCCGTAAGTACTGAACCAGGAGGCAGGCCAGGCTGCAGAGGAGCAGGCCAGGCCAGCACTCAACAGTAACCGAAAGATGAGTTTAGCACAAGCAGAGATTAGCGCAAGCAGATCTGTGACGTCATGAGTTGAAAAGAAAGTGCCAAGTTTACCAGGAAGACAAGGCTGTGGCACAGGTGTAGGTGAGACCCATGAGCCAGATGTTCAGTCCAGATAGACAGATACCCAAGGACGTACTGCTACAGGATGAAAGCCAAGATGAGTTACTGCAATAGCAACTCTGGTCGGGCAGAACCAGATACTAGGAGTTTTGGCTTAGAATTCTAGGGAGGAGGCTGAATCTCTGCATCTTCACTCCTAATGCTTGGAAAATGAATGATTACAGTTCATAGAGTCCCCACACCAGCTGGCACCAGGGTATTCATAGCTTTTTCTGCTTCCCAGGGAAACTACCCAGAGAGACAGTAAAGGGTGAAGGCAGGAAAGTGCTCTGATCTATCTCTGCCTACCTGAAAGGGCATAACCTTGGCTGCACAGGGAACTAAACCACTTCACTTCCATTCATCATCTCCTTTAATACCTGTAACAATGCAGCGACATTTGTACTATTATCCCTATTTTACAGGTGGGAAAACTGAGGTCACAGAACTGCCCACTAACACAACATCAGTAGAAAACAAGATTGATTCCAGAGCTCATAGTGTTGGCCCTTGTGTTTTATGGTTTCTTTCATTCACTTTGAAATTTTGTTGAGTGTCCACCTATTTAAGCACCTAAAAATATCACTAAATAAGTCTAGTAAGTTCTCTGTCTTTGTGGTTCATCTGTTCTAGAAGCAGCTCTTCACCTCTGTTTTAAATAGAAAATGCAGGATTAGAGACTTTTCTAGATCATGCCCCAGTAAACAGTCTAACTTATTGGGGGATAGAAGTGTTATCGAGAGAAAGTAATTGAGAGATTGAACTGGCAGGAACCCTGCTCCTGAAAAGATCAGGATTTCTGAAAGACACTTGTAATTGTTTCTGATGTGACAAAACTAATGATGACCTTTGCGCTACACGGACAAGAAGGAGACCCATCCCGCTAGAATGGCTGCCAACAGGGAGAGACCCTGGGCTGGCCGAGGCACATGGTGATTAGTATTCTAGCCCGGGGAGAAAAAGAGTCAATTCAAAAATTGCTTGTTCATGTCACGGAAAATCCTTAATGCTTTTAATGAAAATTCTTCTCCTTCATGAAATATTGTCTATGTTAAAGAAGAACAGCAAATTAATACAGCGTTTCCAATAGCCTTTAAGTCAGGTTTAATTGGGGCAGTTCCCTCCAGTGAATCGAAAGATGACATTCGTCTTCGTTGCCCGGGTGGAACCTGGTTAAACCGGAAGCAGGGATGAAATGTCAAGGTAAAATAATGCTAATAATTATTCTGAACGTCATATTCTCCTTGACCTTGGAATTTAAAGGCCCAGAATGAAGGCTTTTTGTCAAAAGTCAAGAAGTCATCTAGAGACACTGCTGACATTTATGATTAATGTAATCTGGGATTATTAGGAGAGAAATGCAGAATATGATTAGCTTCTAGTATCTCAGTAATTCATTTTTATGTTATTACAGGAGCCACATAGAATATGGACATAAAAAGAGCTGACATGCTGTGGATAATCCTAATCTCTAGAAATTTGAAAACGAAACCTCTAAAGATAAGTGAGACTTTAATTAAAGCAGCAGTGACCAAATAATTAAATTTACAGCTGTGTAGTAAAGGAGAGAGAAAATGACCCCAGCCTAAGGTGAGATAATGATTGCTTATGCATAACACACATGTGCACAAAAGAAATCGAGCCTCTGTCTGCAGGGCCCACGTTTCAGAGAATTTTCTGGGTCACTTGCAGTGACAAGGAAGCCAGAGCATAGCTCGGAATGTCTACTCAGCACTGCGCCTGAGCTGCAACCCTGCAGCCCCTGGAAAATGAGATTGTGACAGAGAGCGAGGTACCTCAGAAAGGAAAAAGATGGCTTTGTGTATCGGGGGGAAAAACACAGCTCTGTTTTAAGGTAAAGATTCTGGTTCAAAGCTCTAGCTGGGCGAAGTCCAAAGGTGCAGTAGAGCCTGCTCTTTGTGACTCAGTTTCCCTGCCCGGTCCCATCTCAGCTAGTGTATCTGCCTACCTGCTCCTCCCTGCTCTTGCCAAGCCTGAAGCAGGAAAAGCAGGAGCAGGAGAGGTGAAAGCAGCACAGGATGATGGATTCTTAGAAAAAGGAAGATGACAACTCACGGACCAATTAAAAACAAAGCATAAGGCTTTGGGGGAGCAAGAGGAAATGTTTAACTCACCCATTTTAAAATTAGAAATTGGAAATTGGATGCTCTAGCCCACACAAGCAAGTGCTATCCTATCTATCTATCTATCTATCTATCTATCTATCTATCTATCTATCTATCGTCCATTGACTATAAGCTATGTGTATATATACATACTTTTCTCAAAACATGTATGGCAATTTCTGTCAAGGTTGTGTGTCATCATCCATTCAGCACCAGACTTCTGGCTCTTCCTCAAAGTCAAAATGGCCACGAAAGGGAACATTTTGGAACAATTCAGGACATCAAGGCAGCCAGGACAGTGCAAGTAAAGACACTCGTGAAAGATTTCTAAATCTGCTTCATAAAGTGGCAAGAATAAAGGGATAAATTTGTTTGAAGCAAATGCAAGTATTTTGAGGCAGATTAAGGACAATGTGTCTGTTACTGTAATACATTTTTCAAAAGTGTGATCATTAACTATATCTTATCACGTCTCATGTGTGTAGCTTTTATGTATTTCTGATATATGTACAAACAACACATATATGGTATGTAGTACATTATATCCTCAATTTTTATAATTACTGATTGTCCCTCTGTCATTGGGAGCAGATGCTTTAGTGAGAAGTCTCCCTCAGGATCCTGCCAGCTCAGCCACAATCATAGTGGCCTGCATGTGGCACACACACCCTCAATGCCCATGTAAGTCTGTGCAGACACCGGGCAAGGCTCCCTTTCCCAGGCCTGTGCTGTCTGCATTGTGCTGCAGGCATTTAGCATCACAGTAAATAAGAATTCCAAGGCAGTTAAGAAAGGCATCATTTGCAAAGGAGTCATACCAGCCCTTCGATGTCACATGCTGTACTGAAGGTGACTGTGAAAACAAATGAAAGTGATACGCTTGCAAAACCCAAGAATGTGGAGACATTTTTTTTGTTAAGCCTTACTGCATCAGTAGAGAACTGGAAACATCTTTAAAGTATCCAGGATCTGAAACGTGGCGATCATCACAATCTGTCCTCCTCATTCCAATCCCCAGATGTTGCTGTCTTTAGATAAACACATCCTTCCACTGACGTCACCTTAAAAGGCATGGCCACAGTCAGCACTGGAAATATGTAAATGGAAAAGTTTCTAACTGCCGGAACTCGTCACTGCCAAGTGGCACCAGGGGGCTGATGGTGACCACCAAAACCTCAGCGAGCAGCTTCATTTCATTTCCGCCGACATCTGCTGCAGCCCGCAGGGAGGCATGCCCTCCACCCTGGAGTGTGGGGATGAATAAGCCAGAGCACTTGCCATCCTCATGGTCTGGTGGAGGAGACCACAAGCAAACCAGCAACAGAAAGACAGTATTGAGAATGCAGGCACATCTGTAGGACATGTTAAGATGTGGCAGAGTGACGTCCCTCCAGCATGTGGCAGGCGGATGGGGTCACAGACTTCTTGGAGGAGGCAGCTCTTGAGCTGAAGCGTTAACGAAAAACTAGAAGCCAGTTAGGGAGACACGGAAGAGTGATGTGGAGGAGAGGGTTTGGTGCGAGGTGGGATACGTGTGAATGGGAATTCCCTACTTGGAAATTCCCTACCTGAGATCCACACCATGTTGGAACTTAGGACGCCGTGAAACCAAACCACCAAGACTTGCACAAAGGTACAGTGGCCCGTGGGCTGATACCTGCACTATCAACGTCAGACACAGAACCAGAGCAGTCACGCTTAACCCCTCTCTTGGCTCTCTGCAGTGGTTTGAATACCAGTCCCCCAAAGGTCCATACGTAAGGGCTTGACCCAAGGGATGAACAGTTAAGAGGTGGCGACTAGGAGAGGTCTCTAAGTTGTTAGGAGTGTGTACTGAAAGGGGATTGTAAGTCAAACGTGTCTTCCTCGAAGTTCCTGTGCTGAAGTCCTGACCCCAGTATCTCAGACCATGACTATATTTAGAGGGAAGGTCTTCAAAGATGTGATTAGGTTAGAGTGACTAGTCCGATCTGGCTGGCATCTTTTAAAACAGAGAGAGACACCAGAGGGGAGCCCATGTGAGGATGCAGGGAGAAGAAAGCTATCTGCAAGCAAAGGAGAAACCAAGCCTGCCCACACTTTGATCTCAGACTTCCAGTCCTCAGGACGGTGCGACTATAAATTTCCGCTGTTGGTCTACCCAGGCTATGATATTTTGTTACTGCAGCCTTTGCAAACTAATACATTTGTCTTCTTGCTTTCATTCTTGCTTCTTAACATCCATCATCCAGCAGCTAGAGTAATCTCCATAAAATGGAAACCCAGCCCATCACTACCCTGATTAAAGTTCTCCAGTGGCTTCCCTTAGACTTGAAATAAAATTTGAATGCCCTGTCTTGGTCCCAGAGATGGGCAGTGAGCACTGTGGTCCTTCCAAATTTCAGATTAAGACGTCACTTACTCAGAAAGGCGTTCTGTGTCACTCAGTGTAAAGCGCTCACCAAGCACTTTCAGGCACATTTTGTATTTACCACCATCTGATATTTTCTTATTTTATTGTTTAGTTCAGTGTCATCTCCATTAGGATGTGAACTCCTTCATTCTGCGTCAAGCCTCTGTCTGTCATGCATTGTCTTTGAGCTCAGAATACTGTAGATGTTGGCTATGGTTTGGTGATGGTTTCCATGTATCCCCCAAGGGTTTATGTATTGGAAGTTTGGTCCTCAGTAAGAGATGTTAAGCTATAATGGGATTATTAGTGAACGGGCCTAGTGCAAAGAAGAAATCAGGGTGCTGGGGACACTGCACACAGAAAGGATTTTTATTGATCTCTGATTTTAGTTGTTTTCAAGAGATAGTTGTTTTAAAAGAGCAAGCCTGACCCTTGAAGCTGTCTCTGGATTCCTGACTTTCTATACGACCTCTTCTGCATCCTGCCACTATGATGCCATCTAGCATTATCCCCTCATCATGGTCAACAGAAGCTGGTGTCTTGCTTTTGGGGTCAAATAAACCTCTTTTCATTGCATAGTATGTAGTTTCAGGTATTTTGCTACAGTGACAGAAAACAGACTAATACACTGCTCAAAATGTTTTGAATGACTGAGAGTAGAATGTGAGACCTAGTTAAAAAATTGCATAGTTTGCAAGAGGATGGAAAAGGAGAGGCTTAAAAAGCAGACAGGAGTCAGAATATAAAATGTTTTGCATGCCACAACAGGGGACATGAAGAGTGTCATGACCCAGTCAACCTTGGGTCCACTGTGTCCATTTCTTTTCTGGTCAATGCCTCCTTAGCTAGCCATAGACTCTGGTTTTTAAGGAGCCCAATGAGAAAGAACCTAAAGCCTGACCTCTCCTCCCTGATTATGGGTGGCAGTGTGGCAGACTGCGGCCCTTCCAGGGGGAGAACCAGCAGCAGCTCCTGAGATCCATGCCATGTTGGAACTTAGGATGCTCTGAAACCAAACAACCAGCCTGCCTCCCTGCTAAGCAATAGTGAACCTACTGATGCACAACCTAGAGTCAAATATCCCACTTCCCCTACCCTCCTTCTTCTGTCCTCCCATTATCAAATGGGAACCAGAAATCTGAGCATCTCCTGGGAGGTTGACCATAGCAAATAAGGGGGACTTCCTTCTACTATCTCTTTGAAGGCAAATATTTTTATTACTGTTTTGCTCTTTTCTGATTAATGGTACTACTCTATTCAATATTCTGTTTTGATAAGTTCTATAGTGTTCTATGTTTCATCTCATTTTGATATATGTCATTGGAAGAACAACTATTATAAAGATACCAAAATATACTGTGATATCTATTACTGTTTTCCCGGTAACCTGCTGTGAAGTTCTGTACCAATTTCACTGTACGATCTTAGTTGGCTTTATTCTGTCTTGTTCTGTTGTACACTTTCAAAATAAAATTTAAAAAATTTAAAAAAAAAAGAACCTAAAGCCTGTCCACCATTGGATATCAATACCCACTAACATGGCTGATGGGGTGGGGTGGGTCAGGCCTGTCACTGCCTGGCAGAGGACAGAGGAGCAACACCAGTTAACAGGAAGTCACCAAGTAGAGACTGATTGGTGGAATGGGCTGGTCTGGATCACTGAGCCTGAATATCAAAACGGGGAGGAAGTTGGACACAGGTTGAGCCTCAAATCCACACTCCATTCCTACCCCTTCCAGCATACACTCAGGCCGTGGAAGAGGAAAGGGATTACAGAGAAAAGACAAAAAGTATTTCCCTAAGTACCCCAGTCCCTCTGTAGTGGGCTTCTCCTTGGAAAGAGACAGACATTTCTGGCTGGAAAGAAAGAGGTTTGAAAGGGAAAAAAATTTCCCTTGAAAACAGGAGAGAGAAAGCAGTGTCCTGTTCACCCCTTTCAGAGCCCCAAGATGTCACCAGAAACAGGATGAGGTGGGCACAGGGCAGGACACAAGCCTTCATGTGAAGCAACCTTGCTCATCCTTGCAGGGGACATGGAGACAGTTGTACAAATGAACCTGCCTCTGACCTGAGGTAATAGTGCTAACAATTGCAAGACTTTAGTTTAGTTTAGTTTAGTTTAGTTTAGTTTAGTTTAGTTTAGTTTAGTTTAGTTTAGTTTTGTTTAGTTTAGTTTAGGTTAGTTTAGTTTAGTTTAGTTTAGTTTAGTTTAGTTGAAAACTTCAAAGTGAGAAGACACTGGCTCATTTTCAAATATCACTCTTAAGACCAAATAAAGCGTGAATCAGAGGGAAAAATTGGAACTGTATTCCCATGCAGATGAGGAACACTGACAGTTCCAACTTCCAAAAATTTCTGAAATCCATCACATTGTCTGAATTCCAGCTGTTTGGTGATACAGTTTTTATGATTTCCAAGATTTACATGGTAATTAGTCACTAAACTAAAAAAAAAAAAAATCCCCATTGAACATCACTAGGAAATGTATCTCCATAAAAAACACTAAAATTTTTTAAAAATCAATGTTATCATATCTACAGATACTCTCATGCCTTTAAAATAGTTTGTAAACCATATGAGTAAATATAGCGATACTCAATAAATTCTATTTTTGATTAAAATTTATGTCCTCCAGCTTTATAAACCATTTAATCCTCACATTGGCTCTGAAAGGTTCTCAGATGTCTCCAAACATTAAATCAACCATCTAAGGACAAACATTTGCCAATCTTACTATTTCAAAAAATCTGAGGCAAATTCTAACAGCAAAAATTTTTAAAAAATCAAAACTGGTTTGAGCAACAGAAACATTTGAGCAACATTATTTTAATAAGCTTATTGTCTCAAGATGAAATGATAGAGGTTGTTATATATAATTGCCATCATGCGTACTTTTTAAAAGTCAGACTTACGATTTTACATCAGATGATACCTTTGTGTGTATAGGGATGATGGGATCCAAAGCCAAGAATATGCATTTCACATCTCAGAGACATAATCAAGAATCTAATGGAATTCCCCTAAAATCTCATTATTCGTGAAGTGATGAGCCATTGTGTAATTAATACATGCAAACTAGCCACATTATAATTAGCTACTCCTTTTGGTTTCATTTTTTATAAAATATAAAGGAAGCAATAATATTCCTTACGTTCAGTTTCTGAACTTTCATTGCTTACAAAATGACACTAATCTGGGTACATTAATATGCATTAATGCAAGATCCCATTAAAAAGCCATAGTGAACAAACAATTGCTTTTGCTTCTGACAACACATTTTTCCTAGGTAGCCCACGGTGACTTCAACTGCGGTGGAGCAGGACAAGTTAAGAGTTACAGTCTATAGGACTGATTCATTTATCATCTATTGGATATATTCTCTTACAAAATTGCAAAAAGTAATTAGAAAAATCAACATTGAAATTCTTAAAATGTTGCAGGTAGGTGAAAATATTTTGTAAAAAAATTCACTTTTAGAATTAAATACATTTCCTCAGCATCTGTACCAATAACTCTGTCACACAATCCATTTTGAAACAGTGTTGGCAAACTGTCCCACTTAGAGCAGTGTGGGGATGATGGAGAACAAACTCCAGCTCTAGCCAGCATTTAAGAAACCAGCCGAGCGACAGAGGAGATGAGCACATGTCTCGATAGTTCTACCAAGCAGACCTGCCCACAAGTAGCTAGACTTACGGGGTTTGAATAGATAACTTTCTTGAGGCACAGTTTACATTAAATTCAGTGGCTTCTGATAAATTTGTGTAGTTGTGTCGTCACATTGCCATCATGACCCAGTTGTAGAACATTTCTAAGAAACTTCTTCATGCTTCATTTCCGTTATTCTTCATTCCCTGTCTCCTAGCTGATAACTCTCACCTGTTTTCTGCATTTTCTGAACATTTCATGCATAGTATATTGAATCATGAAATCTTTCCTACTTGCCTTTTTTTTCTTACCATGCATGAAAGGCTTTTAACGTTTATATATGCTGTAATGTGTGTCAATATTTCACTTTTTAAACTGCTGTATAGAATTTCACTGTAGGGTTGTATACGTGTTTTGTCTATCTATTCATCAGTTGATTGACATTTGTCATATTTTCAGGTTGGAACTATTATATATAATGATGTTATAAATATTCATATTCAAATATTTGTGTGGACATGTTAACTTACTTCTCTAGAATACAGTAAGGATAGAATTGCCAAGTCATATATTAAACATACGTTAAACCTTTTTGGAAAATGCCAAATTATTTTTCTCATGTGGTTGCACCATTTTACATACCCACCAACAATGAATCATGTATCCCCACATCCTCACCAACACTTGTTATTGTCAAGCCTTTTCATTATAGCCACACTAGTGGGTGTGCAGTAGTTCTTTACTGTGGTTTTCATTTATATTCCTCACTTGGGGAAAACGAATACTGATGTTGAACACTTTCCCAGGTACTCATTAGCCGCTAACATATGTTCTTTGGTGAAACAGCTATTAAATCTTACACAAATTTTAAAAATTGAGTTGTTGTTTTATTATTTAGTTATAAGAGAGTCTTTTTAAAAGATACATTATAAATATAAAAACTTTATCAAACATACAAATATATTCAAATACTGTCTCTGTTCTGCAGAAATTTAGGTAGATAGCTCAATCAATAAAGAAATTTTAGATCAACTCTTGCATTTATAATCCAGTTTGAGGTGATTTTTGTGTATGGTATAAAGTTTAGATGGAGGAGTTTTTCATATTTAAAAAATTGCTAATTGTTCTGGCATTATTTGTTGAGAAGACTGATCTTTCTCCCACTTATCTGGCTTCCTGCTCTAATCAGAAATTAGTAGACCAGTTTATTGGTATAAACACAAGGATTTGTTGTGGACTTTACTTTTGCTCTATTGATCTGTGTTTATGCCAAGCAGATCCAATAGGTTTAGCTACTCTACCTTTATAGTGAAAATGGAACTTAGGAGGTGTGACAGTCATCCAACTTTGTTTTACCTTTAAAAAATTGTTTGGGCTATTCCTTTGCATTTTCATAAACAACTTGAGATCAGTTTGTCAATCTCTATTTAAAAACTCTGATGGGATTTTTATAGGGATAATACTGAATCCATAGATCAATTTAGCACCATCTCAACAACATTGGCTGTTCTAATCATGACCATGAGAGTTCTCTTCTGTTCATTTAGATCCTTTTAAATGTCTGCCAACAAAATTTTAAGGTTTTGGCATAAAAGGTTTTTTTCATTTTTATTTTGTTTTAAGTAACTTACTATTTTTGGAAGTTACTATGGATGAAATTATTTCCTAATTTCATTTTT
Source organism: Cavia porcellus (assembly GCF_034190915.1). Classification (NCBI taxonomy): domain Eukaryota; kingdom Metazoa; phylum Chordata; class Mammalia; order Rodentia; family Caviidae; genus Cavia; species Cavia porcellus. Next base: position 24,911,604 of record NW_026947496.1, on the reverse strand, counting down.
TGGATTTTTTGTTACTATTCTAGAAAAACTTTTGATTTGCATATAATATCCTCTTATTGCAGAACTCAGTCAAACACTTGTATTAGTTCTGATAGCTGTTTTGAAGATTCCTTTAGTATTTTCTGCCTTTAGGATTGGGGCTGTCTACAAAGGAAGTTTTATTTCTTACTTCCCAATTGAAATGGCTTAATTTCTTTTTTTCTGATTTTCACTAGCCAGCAGCTCTGCTCTGCTGTTGAGTAGGAGGGATAAAGCCAGCAGTTCACTACTAAGTATTACATTAGTTGCAGGTTTTTCATACAGGCATCAGGCTGAGAGAGCTTCCTTATATTCTTTGTTTTCCAAAAGTTTTTATCATGAATGAATATTAGATTTTGGCAAATACTTCTTCCACATTTAATAATATTATTGTTATTAACTATATCATTGCTAATTTTATGATGTTACATTTCTTGAATCAATCCCATTTAATTATGATATATCATCTTTTTAAATGTGTCGCTCAACTTTGTGAATTTTAAAAAAGATTTTTGCATCTGTGTCTTCGATGAATGTCAACTCGATATTTTCTTTTCTTGTGATGCCTTTATTTAGCTTTGATACCAAAGTAATCCTGCTTTCATAGAATGAGTTGGGAAGTGTTCCTTTCTTCTATTTTCTAAAAGAATCTGTCTAGACTTATTATTGTTTCTTTTTTAAATGGTTGATATAATTCACCAATAAAGACCTTTGGGACTGTGATTTCCTTTGTGGGAAAACTTTTAGTTACTATTTCTGTCTTTTTACTTGTTACATGCTTATTCAGATTTCTTGCTTTATCTGGAATTAATTTTGGTAATGAGTGCCTCTCTAGGAATCTGTTCTCCTCATCTGAGTCGTCTAATTTCCTGGCGTGGAGGTTTAGGGCATCCCTCTACCATTCTTTTCCTTTCTGTGAGGCCCTCTTCATTCTGATTTTGATGTCTTGTGAGCTCCCTCTTTCTCTTAGCCAGCCCAGCTCAATATTTGTTGGTTTTGTTCATCTCAAGCATCAGCTTTGGTTTCATTGGTCTTCTATACTGTGCTTTTTATTGATTTCTCAACCTTTCCTTTATTTCTTTCCTTTTGTTTGTTTGGGGTTTAACTTGCTTTTCCTATTTCAGTTCATATATAGCGGCAGTTTAGTTCACTAAATTGAGAAACTTTTTAGATTTTCCTTCTGCTGCTCCAGTTGTATTCATCATGTTTGGTGTGCTGTATTCTCATTTCATTTAGTTTTTTTTCTGATATCAGGAATCAAACTCATGACCTTGAGCTTGCTGGGCAGGCGCTTACAGCACTGAGCTAAATCCCTGGCCCCTTAAATATTTTCTAATTCTCCTGGTTTCTCTTTATAGACATCTATTACTGCAAAGTATGTTATTTAATTCCAAGAACTTAGATAAGTTCCTAAGTTTCTTTCTTTGACTACTACTTTAATTTTTATAATTTATTAAGTATTTTCAATCTTTTGAAGACTTGCCTATTCTGAAACATATTCCTTTTTCACTTAAGTTTATATTAAGCTGCTTTTGAGTTGAGAGTTCTATAAATCTCATTGAAGATAAGTTTGAAATTCAAGTTTTTCATATCTTCACTAATTGTCTGCTTTGTAGTTTTATCAATTATTAAAGTGTTGAAATTTTCAACTCTGTCAAATTTATCATTTCTTATTTCTTCCAGTCACTTTTGTTCCATGGATTTTGAAGCAATGTCATTAAATGTGTGCACATTTAGAATTATTTTATCTCCTCATGCATCCTTTTTGCCATTATAAAAATTCCATATCTCTAGTAACTTTATTTTAATTAAAAAATAATAATTGTATATATGTAAGGGCTAAAAATTAATGTTTTGAAATAAATTTATATTATGGCATGATTGCAGCAAGCAGATTAAAATATCCATAAAGACAAGGAGAAAATTTAATTTTATAGTTAAAATAGTGAAAATCTACCATTAGCAACTGAATTACATAATGTATTATTTGTTAATGTAACCATTCTGCAATAGGCAAGTAAATTTTGTTCCTCTTCTATAACTGAAAATTTGTATCCTTTAACCTTGCCTTCCACAGCTCCTGGTAGTTACCATGCTGATCTCCATAAATTCAAGATTCTACATGTGTGGTATCATGTAGTATTTTCTTGGTATGCCTGCCTTATTTCACGTAGCCTAATTCCTCCAGGTTTATTCACTTTATTGAGAATGATAAAATTGGGGCTGGGGATTTAGCTCAGTGGCATAAGTGCCTGCCTTGTAAGCAGGCAGTCGTGAGTTCGATCCCTGGTACTGATAAAAAGGAAAAAGACAAAAAAAGAAAATGATAAAATTTCTTTATATTAAAGGCTGAATAGTATTCCACTGTGTACAGCCCCTACTTTTCCCTTACTCATTTATCTTATGATAGACAGTTTGTTCCATATTTTACCTATCATGATTAGTGCTGCAATAAAATGGACCTATCTTTATTTATATCCACAGAGATACCGATCTCTCTACAGCATTCTAACTTCATTTCCTCTAAATATACTTCCAGAAGGAGGAATGCTGAATTTCTAGTAATAATTTTTGATTACAGTCTATTTTGACTAATATTAACAAAATCATTTAAGATTTATTATGGTTAAAATTTGAATGGTATATATTTTTCTACCACTTTATATTTATTCTATGTGTGGGTTTGTCCTGTAAATGTGTTTGTTGTACATAGCATGTTGTTAGATATTCTTTTTCATCCATTCTGACAACCTCCACCTTTTGGTAGATTATTTAGTTCATTCACATTTAATGTAACCATTGATTTGATTGAATTTACATCTCCTCTTTTGCTATTTGTTTTACATATCTCAAGTTTTTTCATTCTTCTGTTCCTCCTTGACTACTTTCTTTTGCATTAGATATTATTCTACTGTTTAGCTGCCGCGCCTGGCCACAGGTCTGCAGAGGAGGAGCTGGGCAGATCTGGGGTGCCCTCACTGGCCTCTCTGCGTGTCTGGAGGACTCTGGATTTCTGCGCCCAGACTGCTGGAGTTCCCTCAGGCTTCCAGGTGCAGTGAAGGAGAGAGGTGGGTTTGAGGCTTCCACATCAGCCTCCCCATTCCCGGCTTCATTTGGAGACCTGCTGAGCTCCCAATAGGTGGGCTGGCCCACACTACCATCCTAGCCCAGCCTGTTTAGCAGCCGCGCCTGGCCATAGGTCTGCAGAGGAGGAGCTGGGCAGATCTGGGGTGCCCTCACTGGCCTCTCTGCGTGTCTGGAGGACTCTGGATTTCTGCGCCCAGACTGCTGGAGTTCCCTCAGGCTTCCAGGTGCAGTGAAGGAGAGAGGTGGGTTTGAGGCTTCCACATCAGCCTCCCCATTCCCGGCTTCATTTGGAGACCTGCTGAGCTCCCGATAGGTGGGCTGGCCCACACTACCAGCCTAGCCCAGCCTGTTTAGCTGCCGCGCCTGGCCACAGGTCTGCAGAGGAGGAGCTGGGCAGATCTGGGGTGCCCTCACTGGCCTCTCTGCGTGTCTGGAGGACTCTGGATTTCTGCGCCCAGACTGCTGGAGTTCCCTCAGGCTTCCAGGTGCAGTGAAGGAGAGAGGTGGGTTTGAGGCTTCCACATCAGCCTCCCCATTCCCGGCTTCACTTGGAGACCTGCTGAGCTCCCGATAGGTGGACGGGCCCACACTACCAGCCTAGCCCAGCCTGTTTAGCTGCTGCGCCTGGCCACAGGTCTGCAGAGGAGGAGCTGGGCAGATCTGGGGTGCCCTCACTGGCCTCTCTGCGTGTCTGGAGGACTCTGGATTTCTGCGCCCAGACTGCTGGAGTTCCCTCAGGCTTCCAGGTGCAGTGAAGGAGAGAGGTGGGTTTGAGGCTTCCACATCAGCCTCCCCATTCCCGGCTTCATTTGGAGACCTGCTGAGCTCCCGATAGGTGGGCTGGCCCACACTACCAGCCTAGCCCAGCCTGTTTAGCAGCCGCGCCTGGCCATAGGTCTGCAGAGGAGGAGCTGGGCAGATCTGGGGTGCCCTCACTGGCCTCTCTGCGTGTCTGGAGGACTCTGGATTTCTGCGCCCAGACTGCTGGAGTTCCCTCAGGCTTCCAGGTGCAGTGAAGGAGAGAGGTGGGTTTGAGGCTTCCACATCAGCCTCCCCATTCCCGGCTTCATTTGGAGACCTGCTGAGCGCCCGATAGGTGGGCTGGCCCATACTACCAGCCTAGCCCAGCCTGTTTAGCTGCCGCGCCTGGCCATAGGTCTGCAGAGGAGGAGCTGGGCAGATCTGGGGTGCCCTCACTGGCCTCTCTGCGTGTCTGGAGGACTGTGGATATCTCTGCAACCAGGGAGGGTCCACAGGTTCCTGAAGCACTGCGGCCTGTGGTGAGTACCCTAACCCGGCTGCGATTGAAGAACTGTGGAGCTTCCAAGGGGCAGGTGGGCGCACAGTGTCCCTGAGGCCCAGCTTGTCTGGAACTGCGGAGTTCTGAGCAGGCAGAGGAGGGCCACTGGTTCTGTAGGCCTAATGGCTTGGAGTAGCGCGGCGCCAGAGTCCCAGTAGCTCCAAACATAGAAGGGGATTTTCAACAGATCCTGAGGAAGCTTTCAAATAACACTTAAAACACAGAAATATAGGAAAATGACAAAACGAAAGACCAAATTACAACCTCAAACCTCCAGCCAATCTCAAGAAACCCTAGGAGCGATGTATATAGAAGAAAATATATCCCATCCACCTCATATATCGGACACAATAGCCACTGAAATTGACAAGCAACTCCAGGAAGCTTTAAAGAAATTCAAACTCGAAATAATCTCCCAGATAAAAGAAGAAATGATAAAAGAAATGAAAGAGATTCTAAATATATCTAAAGAAAACACAGATAAAAAATTGGAGGAACTAAACAAAAAGATAGAATCCCTAGACGAGCAATATAAGAAACAAACAGAATACATAATGCAGATGCACAGAGATATACAGGAAATAAAAAACTCCACTGAAAGTTGTAAAAACCGCCTTAATGAAAGTGAAGATAGAATTTCAGACCTTGAAGACAGGATTGCAGCTAGTGAACAGGAAAGGAAAGATCTTTTGAAAATAACAAGGAACCAGGAAACAACAATTCAACAACTGCAAGACGATGCAAAGAAGAATAACATAAGAATGATAGGGATTAATGAAAGAGAGGGAGACAACATGAAGGATGTCAGGAGGATATTTAGAGAAGTAATAGCTGAAAATTTCCCAAGCATGAGATCAGAAACTGACATCAGGATCAGTGAAGCATATAGAACTCCAAACAGTCATAACCAAAATAAAACTACACCCAGACATATAATAGTCACCATCCCAGAAATCCAACACAAGAATAGATTATTAAAAGCTGTCAGAGAGAAAAGACAAATCACTTATAAAGGAAAACCTATCAGAATCACAGCAGACTTCTCAGCACAAACGATAAAGTCAAGAAGAGCATGGAGTGAAGTATTCCAGATCCTAAAGCAAAATGATTTCCAACCAAGACTGATATATCCTGCAAAACTATCATTCAAAATAGATGGTGCAATACGATACTTCCATGACAAAGAACAGCTGAAGAACTTCATGAACACCAAACCAACCCTGCAAAAAATATTGAAAGACAGTTTAGATACACAAAGGAAAAAACCACTAAGCAAAGCAAATAATTAAACAGAACCAAAAGATAAAGATGCCACAGCAGAGAGATAACATTCCTACAATTAACCAGCATTTAACAGTAATAACCATTAATGTAAATGGTCTCAATGCACCAATCAAAAGAAACAGACTAGCAGAATGGATCAAGAAACAAAATCCAACCATATGCTGTTTACAGGAAACCCATCTAACCCAGAAAGATACTCACAGACTGAAAGTCAAAGGATGGAAAACAATCCTTCATGCAGCAGGAATCCAAAAAAAGGCAGGAGTAGCCATTCTGTTTGCAGACAACGTGAACTTTAAACCAACAATGACCATAAAGGACAAAGAAGGTCACTACATACTCGTAAGGGGAAAACTCCAAGAGGAAGAGATAACTATCTTAAATATATACGCACCAAACTCCAGAGCACCCAGTTATATAAAACAATTATTAACAGAAATGAAAACTCAAATTATCAGTAACACAATTGTAACAGGAGACCTTAATACACCACTGACACCAAGGGACAGATCAACCAGACAGAAAATGAGCAAAGAAATAACAGAACTGAATCACACCTGTGAACAAATGGGTTTGATAGACATATACAGAATGTTCCACCCAACAACATCAGAATACACATTCTTCTCAGCAGTACATGGATCATTTTCTAAAATAGACCATATATTAGCTCACAGAACATATTTAAGCAAATGCAAAAGAGTTGAAATCATCCCTTGCATATTATCGGATCATAGCGCTCTGAAATTAGTAATTAATGACAAAGGATACTGCAAAAATTCCGCAAACACATGGAAACTAAATAACACACTCTTGAGTAATCAGTGGGTCACAGAAGAAATTAAAGAAGAAATTAAACAATACCTAAAAGAAAATGAAAATGCAGATACAACTTACCGGAATCTGTGGGATGCAATGAAAGCCGTTCTGAGAGGAAAATTTATTGCACTGAGTTCCCACATCAGGAAAACAGAACGAATACAAATAAATAACTTGATGCTACACCTCAAACAGCTAGAAAAAGAAGAGCAAGTCAAGCCCAAAGCCAAAAGAAGAGAGGAAATTATAAAAATCAGAGCAGAAATCAATGCAATAGAGACTAAGAAAACAATCCAAAGAATCAACGAATCAAAGAGTTGGTTCTTTGAAAGAATAAATAAAATCGATAAGCCCCTAGCCAACCTTATTAAAAAAAGGAAAGAAAAAGCTCAAATTCATGCAATAAGAAATGAAAAAGGAGAAATCACTACAGACCCAATAGAAATACAGAGGATCATCAACACCTATTTCGAAAACCTCTACTCTCAAAAGTTTGATAACACAGAAGAAATAGACAGATTCTTAGAAGCATATGAAGTACCAAAGCTAGATCAAGAGGATATAAAACTGTTGAATAACCCAATCTCTGCTAATAAAATTGAGAATGTAATTGGGTCCTTGCCCACCAAGAAGAGCCCAGGCCCAGATGGATTCACTGCAGAATTCTACAAGAAATATAAAGAAGACCTAATGCCGACACTCCTCAAACTATTCAATGAAATTGAAAGGGAAGCAATCCTTCCTAAGTCATTCCTGGAAGCAAATATTACTCTAGTACCAAAACCTGAGAAAGACCCAACTATAAAAGAGAACTATAGACCGATCTCCCTAATGAACACAGATGCAAAAATCCTCAATAAAATATTGGCAAATAGGATCCAGCAAATCATCAAGAAGATTATACACCATGACCAGGTGGGATTCATCCCAGGAATGCAAGGATGGTTCAACATACGCAAATCAATAAATGTAATCCACCATATCAATAAAGCCAAAAATAAGAATCACATGATCATCTCTATAGATGCAGAAAAAGCCTTCGATAAGGTCCAACACTTATTCATGATAAGAACTTTACAGAAAATTGGAATAAATGGTCTTTACCTCAATATAATAAAGGCCATTTATGACAAATCAACAGCCAGCATCATACTAAATGGCCAAAAATTGAAAGCCTTTACTTTAAAATCGGGTACAAGACAAGGATGTCCTTTATCACCACTCCTATTTAATATAGTACTGGAAGTACTAGCCAGAGCAATTAGGCAAGAAAGAGAAATAAAAGGGGTAAAGATAGGAAAAGAAGAAGTTAAATTATCATTGTTTGCAGATGACACGATACTCTACATAGAAGACCCCCTAAACTCCATTGAAATACTCTTAGATACAATAAATAAATTCAGTAATGTGGCTGGATACAAAATCAATACTCAGAAATCAATAGCATTCCTATACACGAACAACAAAATTACAGAGAGGGAAATAAGAGAAACTGGACTATTCACATTAGCAAGCAAAAAAATGAAATATTTAGGAATTACTCTTACGAAAGAAGTGAAAGACTTATACAGTGAAAATTATAATACACTGAAAAAGGAAATTGAAGATGATCTCAGAAAATTGAAAGACATCCCTTGCTCATGGATAGGAAGAACAAACATTGTGAAAATGGCCATTCTCCCAAAACTGTTATACAGATTCAATGCAATCCCAATAGAAATACCATCAACATACCTTATAGATCTAGAGAAATCACTCCTAAATTTCATCTGGAACCAGAAGAGACCTAGAATCGCAAAGGCAATTCTAAGCAGCAAAGACAAAGCAGGAGGCATCACAATCCCTGACTTGAAGTTATACTACAAAGCAACAGTAGTAAAATCAACATGGTATTGGAATCAAAACAGAGCTGAAGATCAGTGGAATAGATTAGAAGATACAACCACAACTACGAACACACTCAACCACCTTATTTTTGATAAAGGAGCCAAGCAGGTTCACTGGAAGAACGACAGTCTCTTTAATAAATGGTGCTGGAAAAACTGGCTCTCCATTTGCCGAAAACTAAAGCTAGACCCATGTCTATCACCATGTACTAAATTAAAATCTAAATGGGTCAAAGATCTGAATATTAAAACAGAAACACTAAATCTATTGGAAGACAAAATAGGTAGAAACCTTGGAGACATAGGAGTAGGTAAAGAATTCATGAACAGGACTCAAACCGCACGGGAAATACTTCCCAGAATCAATAACTGGGACCACTTCTTATTAAAAAGTTTCTGCATGTCAAAAGAAATCTCCAGCATAGTGAAAAGAAAACCCACAAACTGGGAAAAGATTTTAGTGAACTCTCTCTCAGACAAGGGCCTCTTGTCTAAAACATACAAAGAATTAAAGAAACTCAAACCTCCGAAATTCAAAGATCCAATCCAAAAATGGGCATCTGAGATGAATATGCAATTCTCAGATGAAGAAATGCAAATGGCAAATAAATACATGAAAAAATGCTCATCATCATTGGTCATTAGAGAAATGCAAATTAAAACCACACTGAGATACCATCTCACTCCTGAAAGAATGGCCAGGATCAAGAAAACCGACAACAAATGCTGGAGAGGCTGTGGGGAAAAAGGAACTCTCCTGCACTGCTGGTGGGAGTGTAGACTGGTACAGCCTTTGTGGAGATCTGTCTGGAGATTTCTCAAAAAGTTGGGACTGGAAATCCCATTTATTCCAGCTATTCCACTTCTAGGCATATTCCCAGAAGAACTGAAAGCATCATACCACAGTGATATATGTGCACCTATGTTTATAGCAGCACAATTTGTAATCGCCAGATCTTGGAAACAACCCAAGTGCCCATCAACTGAGGAATGGATAAAAAAGTTGTGGTATTTCTATACAATGGAGTATTATTCAGCTATAAAGAAGGATCACATTGAGATATTTATCAATAAATGGGCACAGCTTGAGACCATACTCATAAGTGAAATAAATCAATCTCGCATGTGTGAATACCGAATAGTTTCCCTAATGTAAGTAATGATTCAAATATATAAAAATATGTGGTAATCATGATTCCCCATTAGGTGGCCTTGAAGCCTTATAAAGTTTTCACTCATTAATTAGAAAGGCTTTATTCTGGGCTTCTTGATATGAAAATATTTGAAGCTAGAGTATATGAAGTTTTACCCAAATATTTCAAGGAAAAAGACACTATGGTAACTACTATTAAGTCAGGTTATAAGGTGGTGAAGTACTAGGTTATTGAAATAGTCATGCTGTGACCTCTATTGTTATATTGTTATGTCCTGTTTTATCTCAATCTCCCCCTTATTGTTTCAAAAAAAATTATTTAGTCATTTCTTATGTTTGTCTTAATTAAAGAAAAAATTCAAAAAAAAATTAGGATATATAAATAGTAACTCTTTTCGATTTCCTATTAACTTGTTTTGAAGTCCTGTAGTACTCCCACGATCTTGTTTTGACTGATTAGACTCTGTTCCATTCTATATGATAGTATCAAGTTTGAAGACATAGGCAACTACTTTGAAGACAATAAGATTCACTAAGATACCCATTCTGGTTTGACTATTGTCTTCTTTGGAAGTCCTGTAATGTTTACAACGCCTAAGTTTTATTGGTCTTGTTCTCTACTGTTTTGTCCAACATTATAATATCTAATAAGATAGACAATTCTTTTTAAGGAAACAAGGGACAACGTTGATAACCATTGTTGATAAACTTGTACTCTGTTCTACACCATGTGCTATGTCTATCCTTGGTATTGACTGACAGCTTTGTTTTGCCATATTTGACTGTATTCTTCCCCCCCCCCAAAGAAAGTAATAAGCACTAAGGAGTAATAAAATCCAAGATGTGTAAATTTTGTTGTAAAAAAGAGAGGGAAAAAAAAAAAGAAAAAGAGCTCTAACGGATATAACAGCAAGTGTGTTTGGGGGTGTTAAATAGCTGACTTTATCAATGTTTTTGGAACATTGAACACAGCTGTTTGCAGTCTCCCTGTTTGAATGTCCACCTTGTGTTCTTTGATACTGTGATTTGAGGAACTATTTTCAAGAAAATAGTGTGTAATCTACTAGCAGGTAATTTCTTACTGTTATGGTTTTTTGTTTTGTTTTGTTTTGTTTTGTAGTTCTGTATTGCGTGTACCCTTACGCCGCTTTGGTTTGTTTTGTGTTTTTCTCTTTTTCCTCTTAAACAAAAAAAAAAAAAAAAAAAAAAAAAGATATTATTCTAGTGTTCTGTCTGAATTGTTCTTTTTTACTCAATGTTGCAGTTTTTCTAATGGTTGCTCTAGAGATTACCATAGACATCTTAACATATGGGCTTGGGATTTAGCTCAGTGGCATAAGTGCCTACCTGGCAAGCTCAAGGTTGTGATTTCAATCCCTGGTACTCTCCTGTCCCCCCCACCCCCCACAAATTAAAAACCACGAGCAGATATCCTAACATATAACTGTTTAGTTTCACTATGATTTTCTTCTAGTAAAAATCATGAATTTGCTTCAATCTGGTTGTATCTCCCCCATGGTTGTTGTTATTATTACATGTATTACATGTGTAAATGTCATAATCTCAACAAGCCAGTATTATAAGTATCGCTTCATGCAACTTTAAATGTTCTTTTAAAACCTGAAAAAATAAAAAAGCACATAACTTCCTGTGTTTACCCATGTATTTGCCACGCAACTCTAGCCTTATTTTCTCCCCACATATTCTCTGCCTCAACCTTCTCCACTTTCCTCCAAGTAGACGAAGCACAAGGAAACAGGGTGATAATCACAGATTCAGATTCCTGATATAAATTCTAAAGGGAATGAACATTTTCCAAAGTGTTTCCAGTAGGCTGGATGTGGTGTCACATATTTGTAATTCCAGCACTCTTAGAGGTTGAGGCAGAAGGATTTCAACTTTGAGCCCAGCCTGGCAACTTAGTGACTTATCAAGACCCTATCTCAAAGTTTAAAAAGTAAAATAAAATATTTAAAAGGCTGGGAATGTAGCTCAGTATGAAGGACTGCGTTAAATCTCCAGGACTATACCACACACAAAAAAGTTTCAAGGGCTCTTTTCCTAAATATCATCTTCCTACAAATTATATTCCTGCATAAAATTATGGAGAACCATTGCAGCCTACCAGTTTGTGTTATTCACTTTTGAGGGTAACTTATGAACCTCATTCTTGAATAGTTCTTGATTTATGTCTTTTTATAGACATTCTTGGCAAGCCTATCTGCTGTACACTTCTAAAAATCAGTGCTTCCCTTTAGTATCAAGTTTATTTCTTCCATGCAATCTATGAATATTATTCTTAGATTTCTTGAACCAAAGGGTTAGTAGAAGGATATCTTTCTGGAGTAAAACAACTCAATCTAGACATAAATTTATTATGAACAAAACCTTGGATAAACTTCTGTATACCAAATGTTTCAACTCTGGATAATTAATGGAATTCTTAGACTTCTAAATTCCACAAAGAATTGTAAAACTCATCATTCTTGGACTTGAGAAAACTTGACTGAATATTTCATTAAAATATAAGTATGGTTTTGGGACAGTACTAAGCAACTACTCTACGTCATATCTTGGTGTATGTATAACACTATGTATGTAATTGTTTTATCAACATAAATGCATGCTTGCTTTCTATATTTTTTAGTTGTTACTATTACTACTGGTGTCTTGGTATTTCTAAAAGAAGTTTGCCCATTGGCTTCCCATTATTTAAAAATAGGAGTCTAATGTTTATAGTTATGATGTCCTTGAGAGCAGGACCTGTGTGATTCAAGGCAAAAGCAAGACAGAGAGACAAAGACAGGGAGAGGAAGGGAAGGAGGAGAAGGAGGCAAAGGAGAAGAAAGGGGAGGGGAGGGGGAGATGGAAGAAAAGGAAGAGGAAGAGAAGAGAGAAAGGGAGAGGCAAGGGAAGGAGGGACAGAGGGATGGAGAGAGGGAGGGAGGAGAGGAGAGACAGAGGGAGGAAGAGAGGGAGATATAAACTAAGAAACCATAATGAGGGAAGAAACAACCAGTGTCTGAGTCCTTTGCTTGACCTGATGACTACCTAAGGAAACAAAACCATGGAGCCTTGACATGAAGAAAGTTTAAAGGGTCACATATTAGTCATCAAGGTGCTTTAATTTTTAAAAAAGGCAAAAAGAACTCTCTTCTTCCTCTACACAAAAGACCTACTGAAATGGAAACTAATGATATCTTCAGGAAAATAGAAAGGGTCTGATGCGGAAAATAGCTAACATCCTACACAGTAATATTTTGTTATTGGCAAACAGAAAGCAATAGTTCAAAATTTATCAAGCTTATCAGTTCCACCTAATTAAGGATATAACCCAGAGGGCACAGTAAACAAAACTCTAATAACTCACTTCTGAGCTCCTGGGCCCAGCGAAATCTAATATCCTTCTTGAAATGTGCTGGGTGGTCTCTGCTCATCTTGACCTTCATCACAAAGGCGACCACATGGAAAGTCTCTGCTCAGTGGATGCCCAGGATGGAATTATTTAGAGATTACATTCTTGTCATCTCTGACAGACACTCATCTCTAGCCAGAGGATGCATGAAATTTGTGTGTGATCCTTCCAGGGAAAGAAACATCTGAAGAAGCTGGAGGGGTAATTGAAGAATGTATATTTCAATTACTGTCACTATCCCCCACCTCATCTGTTGCAAAATGAAGACCAATACTTTCCTAGAAGAAATTCCCTCTTGACCCAGAAGATGCTTCAGTGTAAAAGCTGCATGTTCATCTGGGCAGTTGGATGAGAGTTCTCAAGGGAGGGAATCAAAAGCTAAAATTAGACACAGTGGAAATTATAGGTGAATGCAAACTCAGGCCCCCATGGGCTCCTTATTTGCCCTCATCCTTCAAACTCTCTTTTTCTTTGGAAGCCACTTCTTATCACTTTTGGTCCATAGTCTCATCCTAAGAAGAGAGGGACTTCACTGTGCCTGGGTCACAGTGAGGCATGGTAAGTTCAAGACACAGCACCCAAGAGCAGGGTGGTGCATCAGTGCACCAAGGGACATCTCAGGCAGCACCGTCAGCCAAGATGTCTCTGCCAAAAAGACAGCAACTGGAAAAGCCAAGAGGAGCAGTAAGTCAAAGGCAGGAAATCCTCTTCTCAGAGGAATCAACTCAGCCAGCACTTGCAAACACTGGGTCTACCCAGTGATGAGTCAATGCATGCTCTTCTGCCAAGAGCTCACAAAATCAGAAAAAGGGACACCAGAAAAGGGAGACTTGGACCTGAATACTGGCTTCAGGCAAAAACTGTTATGTACACAGAATATGGGCTGTGGATACATCCGGGACCTGCCTTTCAACAAGATGGTACAAGGTCTGTCCTGCACCGCTTTGGATCCCATACAATGCTGCTGCTGTCATAAGTAACCTCAGCAACAGTGCAGAGGAATAGGACTGGCACCCACGTGGTGGCAAGAACATGGAATGACCACGTCCAGAATTTAGGACTAGGAACAATCAGAGATCATTCGCTATCCTAACTTGTTCACATAAGGAAACTGATTGCCCAAAATCTAAATGTTTCCCCCTTTGAAAACTTCATGTGTTACAGCAGGAGTTGTAAAACTAATCGTGACAAAATTCAATGCCCATGTGGGATCCATTGTGTCTTCCTCACATGATGCCTGAGGCCTCCCTCTTACTCGATGCATGGGCTTGGGGTGCAAGCTTGTGGAATTTGGATATTTCCTATAGTCAAGGTTCTGCATAGGAAAATGTTCAAGGCTCTGAAATTATAAGTACTGAGGAGGGGCACACATTTCCCTCAGAAGAACTAGTTATTTTTAAAAGAACGAAGTAACAATCTATATGATGGTTGCCAAACAATCCAAGTCTTAGTCCTGGCCTCTCCTGAGTTTGACAACACTGTGAGAGGCAGGTGAGCCACGTTAAGATTAAAGTGTTAATAGTGATCCTGCATTTAAAAATAGATTATTCTATACATTTCAGATAAAAGATAAAAACACTTCACATGCCAATCAATTTGCAATCATAGTTTTAACCTAAGAAAAAAGAGTGGAGGAGCACTTTGACATACTCAGAAATTCAAGTGGGATAGCAATTTTTAAAAATTCTCAGAGAGGTAAGTAATTATTGTGGGTAAAAGGGAATTAAATTTGTATGCTGGAGAACATGGTGAGCATGGAACATTTTCTGCTGGATTACAAAGAACAAGCATCCTTATTTATTTTTTGACACAAGGTCTCACTCTGCAGTTCAAAGCTGGACTTTGTAGCTGAGGCTGGCCTCGAACTTGTAATGATCTTCCTGCTTCAGCCTCCTGAGTGCTGGGATTACAGGCATATGCCAACAAGCCCAGTGCTATCCTTATTTATTTTTAAAGAAGCTATAATTTATTTCCTGTCCTTTCCTCTCTCTCTCTCTCTCTCTCTCTCTCTATGTCTCTCTCTCTCTCAAAAAAAAAAAAAAAACCCCATATATTACCTTACTGAGTATTAGGAAATTTTGTCATCCTGTCTATTAGGGATATAACATATTTTCCCCAATTATAGCTGCCTTGTGAGGCTGAGACATTCTATTCATATGTCCAACCAAGTATGCTGGGAATGTATTTTTGGTATCATGGGCAGAGGAGAAGGAAGAAGAGTTATCCTCCATAACTGAGAGTCTACCCCCCTCGCAGGAGGGGGGTCTCCTGTGAACCCCCACTCTAGGGGATCTGCTACTTTCACTTTTGCCTTTTTACTATGCATGACAGGGAAGTTTTCTATTCCTTATCCATCTGCAGGGTTGGCCCTTCGCCTTCACTAGCCTCTGCAAACTTCCTGACTTTGGGCTCCCAAAAATTGAGTCTGAAAAAAAAAAATTGAGTCTGAAAAAAAAAATTGAGTCTGCAGTCAATGAATTTGGAATTTTCAAATCATATTGTCTGTCTCCGTGTAAAATCCTTTTAGGGAGATAAGTGTTAAAACAGGGTCTTGTAGGAAGTTCAAGCTGACACTGAACTCTCCATGTAGGCCAGGTTGTCCTAGAACTCCAGGCAATCCTCCTGCCTCAGCTTCCTGCGTGCTGGGATTACAAGCCTGCACCATCACACTCAGCCATGCACCAGTTTTTTTCTCCTATTTTATTAACCTCCCAGCACCTCATCTTTGTGAATTCCATACTGAGAAATAGATCTCTCAAACAAATCTCAGACATTTATGCCTTTGGAAACTTAATGTGTTACCTCTTCCAAAGGTATTAAAACCATAAAATCTGTCTCTAATTATACAACTAAAAGGCTTTATCAAAAGGCCATATTATCAATAGATGATTTGGAAAGGTAGAGGGGAGAAGCTGTTTCCCTTCTGCACCTGTGAACATGGCCACTGGTCAATTTGCTTAAACAGAAAACAATAGGTAAAAAAAAAATGGACAATTCGGACTCTACAATGCTCACACAGTAATCGCCACAGAATCTCTCCAAGTATACATGAAGAGGCAGTCTACTTGGCACTGAAAGGGGCTAAAGAAAACTGCAGTTTCTACATACAAAATGTTTATTGTAAAAAATAATAATAATGCAGATGTTGCTTGGCTTACAGCTCCAACCACGTATGTAAAAGATCGCCTTACACTAGGTCTCCCACAAGGAACTTGGAGGAGCCAGGAACCATAGGCTCATTCTTCATACGAGCCAGAGAACTGTTTCAAATCCCTTCTACATGATTTGCAGACCTTTAGCTAATGCAAACCATACTGTTTTAAATTTAGTAAATAACAAACACAAAATGACTAAAGCTTCCAAAAATACTATTCTTCCACCAACGTGACAGCAGGAACGACATTAGTATTTTTTTTTAACCCTGGAAGATCCCAAAGCCAAGTCCCAGGACCTTGGCTATGGACAACCGTTGGCCATGGACAAACTTCACCTTGAATGCTTCAAAAAAAGGGCCACATTCTACGATCTCCAGCTTAAACCTGATATGGCTGTTCAGTCTGCTTCATCCTGGCCAGAAGAGCTTTGCCAAGTTTTCTGTTTTTTCTAAAGGCCAAACAAGAATAGCTTACAGAGATTCAGTCTGACAGTTAGGGAGTTTGTGGACTTCAAATCGCATTGAATGTCTTGCTGTAGATTTCTAATATTTTAATCAAGACATAATGTTTCTGTGAAATCTAATTTTTACCAACTAGTTCAAGCGATGGGTATTGTCAAAAGGAAACTCTATAATTCAAACAGACCATTTAACCATTTTCTACATTTCACAAAAATCCCTGACGGGATTTGAGTTTTTCCAGTTTTCTTCTATATCCATTGAATCATCCTGAGCTGTGCAAAGCCTGCTCTTGGTCTGAGAGCCCATTATCTTGACAAGGGGATCATTGTGTCTGCTCCTACTACCAGAAAAGTAGAAAATCATTTGAAAGTGACCTTGGGTGCTTGGGGAGTTTAAGGATGTCAGAGTAAACACGTGTGTGTGCCTCCTTACTTGAAAATAGCCTCAAGTCAGCCCACACAGCAAAGATATAGAAACAAAAAATTTACCCTTCAGAGAAATCTGCAACAACGTTGGTTGAAGACCAAAGGCAAATGGTTACATTTGAGGGAGCTCAAACCTGAGAGCAGGCAGAGACAATCATGTTGAGAAAGAAACCACGTTGCCTCTTTAGATGTCCAGAAAAGCACAGAGTGGAGAGGACCACTTCAGCTCAAGACAGCCACAGGGGGAGCCAGAGAGAAATCCAGAGACATTGTTTGGAATATTCAGTGGGAAACGGGTTTACTGTGATCTCCTTCTCTACCCTGTGGAGGAAAACTGACAAAACCAAGGAAAAATTTAAATAAGTAATCAAGTAAGTAACTCTCCCAGCCCCATCAACCTGCTGGAGTTCAGAGATAATACAAACAGTGCGGAGAGCAAAAAGATGCTTTAAAATATGATAGTATGAAGTAAGAACAGGTGCTGTTTTAAAAATAATAATAGTAATGCTCAGCAGTTAAGAGCTCCTGGAAATAAAAAGTATGAGAGTCAAACCCACAAATTCAAAAAAGCAACTGGAAGATAAGGAAGTATTTTTAAAAATTGTATTTAAAACAACAATATGGGGAAAAAAGACATAAAAATTAAGGATCAAACAAAAACATGCAATACTCAAATTCACCAGGGCTCCAGAATAAGAAAATGGAAAACACTGGGGGGAAATATTATATAATAGTAATAATAATGATACAAGAAAAATTCTAGAACTGAACTAAGGGAAGCTGGAGTTCCAAATTGAAAACACGATTCAGTGAAGTGCGCAGGATGTAACTTTAGAAACGAAGATGCTAAACACTTGCAGGCAGAGAAACCGTTAGAGGACAAACAAAGAAGTTGGAACCAGAACAGCTCTGGGAACCTTCACAGCGATGTTAGAAGCTGGGAGATAATGGGAAAGTGCAGGTGGGAATCATTAGCAGATAATTCCTCAAATGCAGCAACAGTGTTCAACGGAGACCTCGCAACTGCAAAATATGATAAATACCCACCACACAGCACAGTGATAAAACCTGAAGCAACATAACACTAGTGTAAACATTTTAAGTTGGCAAAGGAAGATGGAGGAAAGAAAGGCATAAGAGTTAAAAGTCCTTATTATCAAAAATAGAATGCGAGTACATAAAAATTGATTAATCAAGAGATAGTATCATAGGTTAGGACAGAGACTCTCGAGGAGGACCCCAACACCCCTTCCCTTAAATGTGGGGAGAGCCTGTGACTTGCTTCTACTTGCCAGAATGAGGCAGGAGTGGAAGGATTTGGTAGAGGCAGTTAAAGTACCAAATTAGCTGATACTGAGATGATAGAGCCTTGGTGAGTCTGACTCAGTCAGATACAAGCCTCAAAGGATACGATTTGCTGGCCTTGAGGGCCGCCGTAGGTCTAGTGGCCTGGAGGAACAGAGAGCCATCTAAGGTTAATACTTATTGGAAATTAGGGACCTCAGGATTAAGCTAGTTGTTGTTATGATTATTATTATTATTAGTCTTTGAAAATTACATCTGTACATTAACTTGGGGGAAAAATTTACAGAAAGTAACCAGAGGAGAATTTAAAGATTATAGGACGTACTTCAAATGAAGTGAAATAAAAGAGGTAAAATTGCTTAAAAACTAAAAGGGTACTATACAAATATTGGAGCTAGTTATTAAATTTCAAAGTCTGTCTGAGCCAGATGGGGTGTCACATGCCTGTAATCCCAGGACTCAGGAGGCTGAGGCAGGAGGATTGCGTTGTAAGTTCAAACCCAGTCTGGACAACTTAGAGACCTGTCTCAAAACTAAATATTTTGAGACCTGTCCAGCATGTGCAAGGATGCTCAGGGGTCAGTTCTTAGTACCATGGGGGAAAAAATCTTTGTTTATTATGGAACCAACTATTTATGTTGTCCCAAATTTATTTCTGAAGCCCTGACGCTTAGTGTGACTATGTTGGAAGAGGAGAACTCTAAGACAGCATTCAATGTGAAATAAGACGCTAAAGGTAGGGTCTTGGACAGATGAGAACACCGTCCTCATAAAAGACACCAAAGGGTTCCCTCTCTACTCTCGCACTCTGAGAACATTGAAAAAGGAAAGCCCTTTGAGACCATGCAAAGACGGCATCTACCATGGCCAGGAATGGAGCCTTCACCAGACACAAATCAGCTGCAACCTTGAACTTGGACATCCGGCTT
This sequence comes from Cavia porcellus, assembly GCF_034190915.1. Lineage (NCBI taxonomy): Eukaryota > Metazoa > Chordata > Mammalia > Rodentia > Caviidae > Cavia > Cavia porcellus. The sequence goes on along the minus strand of NW_026947496.1, from coordinate 24,892,367 downwards.
TCCCGTTCATGAAGAAGCAGATCTTTTGAAGCCACCCACTCTGTGATATTCTAGTGTGGCAGACCACACTGACTGAGACATGTCTAATGCTCCAATATGCTTTGTAATGAAGAATAATAATTTTTAGGTTCACTACAAATATTTAAGTTTAGGGAGTGTGTTAGAATAGAAAATATTTTTGCTTCATGGATGGAACAAAGCAAATGTTTCCTCAGTAGAGTACAGGAGTATAGCTTGAAATCACTATTGCAAAGTGAATGAATATGTATCAAGAAAAAGCTAAAAGGGAGAGTGTGTGTGTGTGTGTGTGTGTGTGTGTGTGTGTGTATGAATAAACTCTAGTAGTCACCCCTATCTGCAGGGAATATGTTCCAAGATCCCCAGTGGATGTCTGAAACTGTGGATGGTTTGTTATAATTGTAGATAGCAACCGACAGTCCTACAGTCAGCCAGAAGTGTTGATTTTTTAATCTCATGAATAAGGAAAGTGGAAATACTACAATCAACATTAGCCCAAGGCTTCTGTGTGAACCATCAATGAATGAGGTCTGCTTCTAGGCCTCCTCACCTTCCAGTGCCCCCTTGCCAACCTCTCTGGTGTTTGCTCCTCCTGCATCACCCAACCACAAGGACTCCTGCCACAGCAGTGGCTGGCAGATAACTCAGGCAATGCATATGAAGGGACAGCCAATCTGTCCCTTCAAATTATCTCCGGGAATCATTTGAATGATACCAATGACTTCGGTGGTTGTTAACTCCCCCTCTGCTTTCCACCCCAACGCCATACCCATAACTAACCTTGTGGAGAAGCATCCCTCCCTATTGGAGGACAGGATGTCCTGCCCAAAGCAGAAAGAGGGGTCTGAGTGGTTCCTCACGAGCTCATGACACCCTACTTCTGTCAGCGTGTGGACTGCAGGGGTTCTCAGTGGGAAGGGGAGGCGGAGACCCCTCTCAGAAGATGGTACCACAATACCGAGACTAGACCTTTGTAACTGGCAAAAGCGTATTGAATTGATCTCATATTTATTAACAACAAGAATGACAACAAAAACTACAAAAAGTGAAGTTCAGTGAAAACAGATTGGCTGGTGGGGATACAGAAGCGATCAAATAAGGAAGAGTTATAATGTTTGAACAAGATGATAGACAAGAGCATGGCAACTCAAATTGAACAAAAGAAAAATCAAATAAGAAGACATAGAGAATAAACCATTATACTGAGCAACAGCCTCCCCCGCTTGGCAAGGGACCATTTAGTCAGCAGGATAGTGTCTTTTTGCAAATCCTTCTGTAGAACAACACAAGGCAACAGACTTGAGGCTCTGTAGTTCAGAACAACTGTTGAGACATCTTCTCTCATGGGACTCACCAGGGTTGAGGTCAGTTTTCAAACACAGAAAAACAGATTGACTGGGGGTTTTTTGGTTGAAGCATGTCGGATCTGGTCCTCCCAAAAGAGATGTTGAAGTCCTAACTCTTTTAATCTTAATCTTTGATCTTATTTGGAAATTGGGTCCACACAGCTTTAATTAATGAATTTAGGGTGAAGTCGTACTAAAGTATTATGGCCAAAGACGAGGAAAAGCAGACACACTGACTCGTGAAGGTGGGACACAGTGTGCCACTGGGCCCAAGGATTGCTACAATACATCTACAAGCACAGGGGCCCCAGAGCTGCCAGACAACAAGGAAGGACCTTGCCCTGGAACCTTCAGAGACAGACACGTCACTGCCCTACTGACACCCTCATGTCAGACTTTTAGCCTCCAGAACTAAGTGAGCTACTGCATGCTACTGTATGTCACCTGCTTTGTGGCACCTTGTTTCAGAAGCCACTTTGTTTCAGACGCCAATAAAAATACTAAGAATCTTATAGGCACTGTGGCTCCATCGATTTATAATTAATAAAATCAATCTATCATGTGATTGATCTGGCTGGAACTCATGAGGAATAATAGCAGCTGGTGAGTTTCTTGTGCCAATGAGGCCAATGTTTCATTTTCAGAAATAAAGGATAGCGAAATCTCTGCTGGCAGAGGTGTTCAAATAGAGATGAAATCCCGCTCAGCAGGGAGACTGAAGGAGGTCAAACTTTCTGCATGATGATCTGTACTCTAGAAATATTTGTAGATATCACACCCAAGTCTATATCTCAGTCTAGAAGATCCAGAGGTTCAGGGATGTGGAGAGTACAGTTGGGCTCGGGCTAAGCCTTTTTGGTCATGTCTTAAATAAAAATACAAGTATTTGACAAGTTGTGTCAAAAGCCTGGCACACATCTTGGTGATTAATATCCTTTTCTTGGAATATATTCCAGGCTCCCTGACACAGACTTCTGACAATGCTTTCAAAATGAAGGGTGATATGTTGAGCAAATATTATTTTCCAGATTATCTGTTAGTTTTCTTTTATGTTTAAATCATATTTAATTGTGTGCATTTACTGCAGGATGTGCTGCGTTCTGATGAGTAAGGTATTATGATAATGACCTTCCAAAAAAACAGTGCTGCTTCCCTAGGAAAACTGTCTCACTTAGGAAATAAATCATGTTCCTGGTTTGTAAATCACTTAGAGCCACCTGATGTTCATTTGCAGCCATGAGCCAATTTGGCATCTTGTCCTAATCACTGCGGAGAAGTTCCAACTCCAGGAATTGGAGTGGAAGTGGCAGATCACATCTGGGATGGCAGTGGTGCAGGCGGCCGGGCATTATTATTCAGGATCGCTCGCTTAGACTTTCTGACATGCACCACACAAACAGATGCCGAGCTGTATACACGGCCATCTAATTAAGGGCATGGACTATTTTTCTAAAAGGAAAAGCAATTATCATCCATTTTCATTGTAACTGCTCAGCTTGTGTCAGACATTTTCAGAATTTACTGCAAAATTAGAATCCATGTGATTTTTAAATAAAAGTATATATTAAAAGCTCACATAATAACTAACACCTATGTTCCCGCCTCCCTGGCTTAAGAAGAAGCTGTTATTTTTTTTCTCTTTTCTAATGTAACAGCCTAATTCTGAAAAGTATCCTGAGACGATTCTGATATGAAAGTCTACAAATATAAAGAGAAGTTGATTGAAACTGGCTGAGACCTGGGTAAACTATAGAACAAACTCTGTCTTGTCTGTGGATACCTAATGTCCTTTGCAGGTTCCCAGATTGTCTCTTTTTCAGACAGAAATTTTTGACTGTGCAACAAAATAGTCCTCACTGTCCTTGTGAGGATATGGGTTGGAGACACTTCCATCCACATCAAGCCTGCCTACCCTCATCAGCCCTGCTGCACACCCCCTCCATTCTCCAAACTCGACCACAGCACAGCAGGAACACTGGAAAACTGGGGATCACGGAGTGACTGACCCCCAAAACCCACAGCACGGCTCCAATGGAGGATGAACCTTTGAACACCTGAAGTAGGGTCATTCATGAACATCATCCAGATGCCTGCCAGGATGGCAGCCTCCAGACATACGTAACCTGAGAAAGAACTTGTGGACCTTCTGCGACCACCTCGTAAAGCTTGCCAGCATTGAGTTTCCCCATGGTAACCCCAGCCTGCCAGGGCCAGAAGAGAAATAATATCCTGTAGTGTTTGGAAGATCCACTTTCTCAAGGGAATCACATCTCTCCAATATATTTCTGTCTGTCTCAGCATTTTAGGAAATAAAGATCCATTGTGAACCTTGTTCTCAGCAAAGAGAGTTCATTCCTGTGTTGAACTAGCTAAAAAAAAAAAAAAAAAAAAGGAACCCACATGGACAACTATTTAGGAGAAAACAAGAGACAATACAATAGACACTGATGATCTCCTGTTGTCTTGCTTTGAAATCTGTGTCTCTTACATTGTTTTCTTCTGATCTGCTTTGTTCTATTTTGTTCTGTTTAGTTTTACCCCCCTTTAATATAAAATTTAAAAAAAGAAAGAAAAAGGGTCCCATGTCTGAAGCTTAGCTATAAATGATCACTACTATTAACCTAATCATCTACTGATTGGGCATGGACTATTATAAAACATGAGATATTTTTTAATAGTACTGGAATTGATTAATTTTCTAAGTACTTAACCTGGCAGGCTGAGGCAGGAAGACTGTGCCAGCTTGAGCAACACAGGAGATGCCATCTGAAAAAAGAAACAAAATAAAGCAAAACAAAACAATTTAACCACCAAATGGAAAATGGATAAGCAAAGTATAGTATTTCCAAATAATGAAACGTTACTCAGCATTGAAAAAGAAATGTAAGTGCTAAAATACAGATATAGCATCCACAGGGATACCTTGATCATAGTATGCTAAGAGAAAGGGCCAAGGAATAGAGCACAGGAGCAGAGTGGTGGCGAGGGTGTGGGGGAAAGGCCTGGGAATGATTGTTTAACGGATATGGAGTTTCCTTCTGGGGACTGAAAAGTGCTGGACCTAGACAGTGGTAATGTTCACACACCACTGTGAAATAATATCACCAGACTGCACACTTCAAGATGGTAAAAATGATAATTTATGTCACATGCATTTTAACACAACTTTTTAAAGGACAGATTTTACTTCGGAGTTTCCATTTCTTGAGTCCTTCTTTGATATGATATAGAAAATCTACTACTTAGGAGGAGTAGATTTACTACTTAGTGAAAATATTTGCAAATGCACATGTGTGTATGCGTGAAACACAAGAACTATATTTTGCTGAGCATGACCTTGATGCCACAGCTGTCCAGGACACCCGGCCATGGGGAAAAGGCCTTAGAGGTGCCCACGGCAGCCCTATGTGTGACAGTTCCCCCAGTTTTCTTGTTCTCTTAGCCCTGAAGCAGCTCCTAAGATCCACCGCTAGTCCCAATTTACAAACAGGGATATGATCCAGGAACAGGGACAGGTAGCTGTGCTGGTCCGGGTACTTGTCATGCTGAGTGCACTGCACACTTTTGTCACACGGTTGAACGAACTCCTTGGGGTCTGGCTTCTAGACCATTTCAGCAACTTAAAATACACCGCTGTTCAAGCATTGTGAAGTCTGCCTGTGTGGCTGGTGGGGAAAAGCGGGCAATTTGGTTCACCGTGCAGAAATTTTTCTTTTATTTAAATCGTTTAAATTTCAAACTACATCTTTTATTTCTTTCAACATTAAGCATTAGCACGTCGTTTGCCTGTTCCTAGGAAAGAAGACTGGAAATCTTTATATAAAACATTAACTCCATGGGCTGAACTGGCAGCCTAATAGATCTTCAGCACTGCAACGGCAAAACCCACCCGGGCTTCCTCCGGTCACAATAAAACACTGTAATTCTTCTATTGAACCAAGAGCATTTAAGTCACAAACATATCTACGCAGAAAGCAACTGTGGCAGCTTCTCAGATAGATGACTGAAGGGACCATTCGGTGCCGGCCCTGATGGGTGCTTGTGCTAAAGGTGAAAATAATAAGCAAGATTAGAAAGAACTGCTCAGACCTACAGCAATCAATGACACCTCGGAATTGCTTATTGGAGCTGTGATCACTCTTATTTCACATGCAAAGCACATTGTATTAGCGACCAGATGGTATCTTTCTTTTCCTTGCTGGACTTCTAGGGTTTGTGAAGACACTTGCTCGAATTAGTTCACTTTCTTTGGCTGACCTAATAAGGTTTCAGCTGGCTGACAAGTCTGAATACAAAGAAAAATGAATCCCAACAGATAAGCACAACTATTTATTGGACTTAATAAGAAGAAAGAAAAAGAAAAAACAGTTCAGATGTCAATGTGATCAATACCTTCAAATCGCCTTTTTAACCCCTGAAAACTTATAAAATCCTAAATCGGAGGGGGTGTGAGAAATTAGCAATTCAAGAGCTTAAATCATTGTCTATTGCAACACAGTAAGTTACCCTAAAACTTAGTAGCTTGAAACAACATTTAATATCATTCCTGTAGTTGGGGAATCCAGGTGAGGCTTACCTGGTCTCCTGCTGCCTGGTCTCTCCTGGCTGTGGTCCAGGTGGGACACGGAGCCTGTGGTCACCTGAAGGCTCAGCTGGGCTGCACTCCAGGTCTACTCAAGAGCATGTTGGCCAGAACCAGCTCCTTCTGTACCTATGCATTGGACTGAAGGCCTTCATTTTCATGAGCTGCTGGCCAGGCTCAGCTCCTTGCCCTGAGAGCAGTTCAGAGTATGGCAAAGGGCTTCAGAGAGCAAGCAAAAGAGAGGGCAAGAAGAAGTGGGAACAAAACAGGAGTCGGAGGCTTCTGCAAACCACTTCCACATATGCTAGTCCATTGCTCACCAGAAGGTCATTAGCTGCATCTTTGCAAAGCAGAAGTGATTCCACGGGGCCTGGGGGGTGGGATCACTGGGTACCATCTTAGAGGTTGCCTCCACTGGTTCCTGGAAGACACTTCGGATTTCCCAACAGAATCTTCACTGGCTTCTAACTTAACTTCTATCTGGGGGGAGACCTGTCACTCCCAAGGCACCCCACTCATCCCATTTCAGAGTCCTACATACTTAAGCAGTACTAATAGTGAATCTATCTCCCACTATCTGGACACACAAGGTTCTGTTAAATACTCAGAAACACTTCAGAGATCTTCAATTCAAGATATAGAGATGTTTAGAGAGGAATTTTGCTTTTGAGACAAGACCTAGAAAGAGAAACATATGTTATCACAAAGAGGATTCCTTATACAGCCATCTGGGGCCATCTCAGGCCTCACAAATTTTCCAGACCACTGTGTAAGGGGAAGGTGAGCCCCAGCCCACCCTCCTAATCAGCCCCATTCCAGGCTTCCCAGACTGCTTTTGGAATGCACGCAGGTTTGTCTAATCATCCTCAGACCCACCAGGGAAGGCTTAAAACAACCCTGGACAGTGCTGTCCTCACAGAGGTTCAAAGAAAGGCAGACAAGGACAGTTGCCTGGTTTCTGGAGCATCCCACGCCTATCTGTAAAAGGGGAGGGACAGTGAGATAACTCCCTTGAGACATGGGGAAAAGCCTTTCAATCAGTCAGGAAAGGGAAAAGCCAAAGAACTGCCACTCTGAAGACCCGGTCATATCATACGCCTCCGCAGTCTTGATTTCCCAAGAGGCTGGATTGCATCTGGTTGGAGCATTTAGATAAGCGTTAATGTGAAGCAGGAAAGGGAGGAGGGGTCGGTGCCTCCAAGGATTCTATTTACTCTCTTTCAATAGTAACATTAATATCTCTTGTTACCCTATATATCTAAAACAGAGTACATCCAAGGGCCTAAACCAGTGGCCAGTGACATTATTCTCTAGCTACAAAAGTGTGTAGCGAGACTCTAAACATCCAACTTATAAAAGGTCATCTCATGAATTGGAAAGATGATGGATTCAGAGACACACAGGTTTCAAATGGAAACCCGCAATGCACACACTGTAGACACAGGTAACATGCCACCAGAATCAGTCTGCTGGACAGGTGATTGCTGCGCAATACCCCAGAAGGATGACTGGCTGTGGGAAAGTTAACTCATGTCTGTCAGGGTCAATTTTTAGCTTCCCTCCCTGCCATTGATTCTCAGGAATGAACTGTGACCTCTCCATTCTGTATCATTTTCTCTAGCTTCCAGGGTAACAGTCAACACACACCCAATAGGAATGCAGTTTTTTTGTCTTTGGCTAAATTGTGAAAATGAGAAACAAAAAATCCAGGCATATATCAACATCCTACTCTAGCAATTTTCCTACATGTCCTGGGAAGACTCCACATGTTCATTGTGCCTCAAATGCCAAGTCACCAGTAGATGATGGAAATAAATCACAACTAATATAAGAAATGTCGTTAGAGAATTGTTGAGAACACACAGGGTGTAGCTACAGTCTGAATATGTCTCCTGGAACATATGTTGGATCCTTACTTTCTCAGTGTTGAAAAGCGGGCCCCGTGGGACCTGTTTCGGTTACAAGGGCTTGGCCTTCACAAATGGGTTAGTGGTCACAAGAGTTGTAGCACTTTTCTTATCCTCTTGCACCTGCCTGCTTGCTCTTCTGTTTTTGCCATGCCTTGACGGAGCACAGGGCCCTCACCAGATGTGGCCCCCTGGACTTGGACTTTCCAGCCTCCACAACTGTAAGCTAAGACAAACCTCTTTTCTTTATAAATTACCCAATCCTGGGTAGTCTGTTACAACAACACAAATTGTGTGAAGACAGGTGTATTTCTCTTAGATGTTCTACTGAGAACCAATAAGCAAGCCATTAGCCCTTTGGAAACACAAAGTGAAAATGTGTATGGGAATATAACAAACAGGAACCCAGCCCTGCACTCAGATGCCCAAAGTTTATCATAGTAAATCTGAAGTAGTTTGGGAGCACAGAAATGCATGCTCATAAGCCAAACATAGCCAGACATGGTGTTCACACTTGCAATCCCAGTTTCTTGAGATGTTGGGACAGGAGGATAGCAAATTCAAGCCCAGCCTAGGCCATTTAGTAAGAATCTGACTCACAATTAAAAAAAAATAGCTGGTTGCTTTTCATGTGCAAGAGCTTAGATTCAATCCCCAGTACTGCAAAAACAAAAACAAAATATCTATATTAATATATGAACTATAGATCAAAGGTTTTCAGAATTCAAGGATTATCTAAGCCACTCAGCTGATATCTTCAGGTCAAACAACCTGTCTCCCCCTACACATTCTGCTCTGTATTCCAGGTCTGCAATATGGGTCAAAAATTAAAGAATAAGAAATGATATTTTAAGACTTAATTTCAAAGAAAATTAAGGTACTTTCAACCGTCCCAGTTTAAAACTGGATCAATCACATATTCAACACCAATGTTTCTTTTATGAGCCCCATACTATGGTTCAAAACTAACAAGGCTAATGATCATGCAGTGGCTTGTCTTTTTTTTGGTACCGGGGATCGAACTCATGACCTTATGCTTGCCAGGAAGGCACTTATGCCACTGAGCTAAAGCTCTGGCAGCAATTGTCTTTTTAAGGCTGTGTAGAGTCATTCATTGGTATGCATGGGGAGATATTTCCCAGACTCCCAAGAACACCAAACTCCAAGGATGCTCAAGTTTCTTATATAAAACACCATAGAATTTGCATATAACTCTATACATCTTCCTATATACTTTAAATCATCTCTAGATCACTTATAATAACTAATGCAATTTAAATGCTATGTAAATTGTGCTGTAAAGAAAATTAAGGTCTAGTTGCACATGGCTGAGTCAAACAATTATTTTCCAAATATTTTCAATCCACCGCTGGTTGGACCCACAGATGGGGAACATACAGACATGAAGAACTGACTGTTTGGACTCACAGATGGGGAACATACAGACAGAAAGGACTGACTCTGCCTTACAAAGAAACCTATTAGCAAATGAGAAGGGGCCCTTGGGTAGTTTCCCCTCCTGGCTTTTTTATATGGTGAGCTTCTCCAAATATGGGCTGCATAAATGCTCACGGTTTGTTGGCTGGTGTTTTGTGAAATGCGAGATTACAATAAAACCAATCCACTCCTCTGTTTCAGGCCTGACTTAATAACTTACTAATTGTAATTGACTAAACACCAGGCATCTGCTCGCACATGTCAGCACTCATTTCTATCACCGTTCTGGATCCATTGTGTTCCACAGAGAAGCATGCAGAGAAGAGTCCAGCGGATCACCAAGGCACATCAGGGTCGATAGCACAATCCAGAATGTGAAGCCAGATGGCCTGAGAGCTGGGGGACAGGAGCAGGGCACTGCAAGTCAAGCGGGCATCACGGGACGTGTGACTAAGGTCACTGAGCCTGGGCCACTGTGATCACACACTTTAGTGAGGTATGAGTGAGCACAGTTCTTCTAACAAGTCACAAGGGGGACACTGAACGGAGGGATTTTGAAGCACAGCGGACTTCACACACGGATAGGCTCACCCTACCTCAGTATCTTCCTTTCTGAACACCTTGGATCTCTCTAATCTCCATCATTTGAATTTGCTGCTTTGGGAACTTGAAATGAAGGGGTACGAGCCTGTCTTCTGGAAATACAAATTTCTCTAAATTTAAGATATGATGAAGACAAGAACAGTACAACTGAGGTCAGTTCCACCAGCCCATGGGCAGTCTGTGTCACCATCAAGTGGGACTGTCCTTGGAAATCTGGACAGAGAGGAGTTGAATGTCTTGGCCAATAACCTCTTAATGTCAAATGAATGTGGGTTACGGCTAGAATTCAGGTCTTCTGATTCCAAATTGGATTCTCTTCCCAAGACCTCCCACCTCCCTTTGCATGCATGTTGCTAGCCAGCAAGCCCTCTCTATTCAGCCATGCAGGTGACACTGTGTGTCACAAAACTAAGCATGAGAGCCACTTATTGAATAGCATGCTATGTGACAAAGAACCAAACAGAGATAAGCAAATCAGATACTATTCTGACCCTCAAGAAGCTTGCTTGAGGGGAAAAGCAAATTTCATTTAGACCCTGGCTATAGATATTTTTAAAATTATGGCAAAAGTCACACAGTATAAAATGTACCATCTAAGCCATTTTTAAGTGTACATAGTTCAGTAACATTAAGAGCATTTACACTGTTCAGTAACCGTCACCACTATCTATCTGTAAACATCCTTTCATCTAGCAAAACTAAAACTCTGCATGGAGGTATGTTTGTAATACATTCTCCACAGGGACCAGTTTTTCCCTGGCTTCTCATGAACTGCTGTGGGGTAAATCCCTCAACTATAGGAAGCCTATTTATTTATAAACTTTGCTAAGCTCCTCACCTCTGCAGAGCAAGGCACTGGACCCAGCCCGACAACCTTTGCCTCTCATCTCTGCCCATCATTAAAAGAGCCAGATAGCAGAATCTGTCCTCGTCCCCTGAGTTGCTAGGATGGATTTTTATTCTCAACACTGTGTTTATTACTGGGTGTGAAGCACAAATCTGCAGATACCTTTTCTACTGCCTGCTGTTAAGAGCATACTCAATAATTTAGCCTCTCTCTTGAAGACATTTGATTTTTGTTGGATATTGCGGAAGACAGAGCCTTCTGGGGTCCCCTGGATCTCTCCCGCCCAGTCTCCTGCATCCCTTATGCCTGGCTTTTTTTGTCAGCATGGTTTGCAGCTGCAGAAGCAGCAGCAACTTAACCCTTGGCTACCCACACTTTTACTGTTTTATTGCTGTTTCTAAACATAAGACCATTGTGTCTCCCCATTACAGTATCACTGTAAATTGATGGTTACTTTTAAAAAACACAATAACAACAGCAATGAAAACAAACCCTTGTCATAATAGGAGACCAAACACTGGCGACAGATAAAACCAAAGGAGGTTCCTAGCTCTTTAATTAAGGTTCACTAAGGCATGTGAATCCTAGCTTGTAGTTACCCTGCTGTGCCTCTGCCTGATTAGCTTCAATGCATCTGCTTGGTTTCCTGGTATCCATCTGTACTGTGAGAAAGAAATGTATTCAGGTTGCCCGGCTTCTTCATCAGATGACTCAAAGACTTCAGCATAGACAGACTAATGGTGATTCGTGTTGACAGACCATCTCCCGCACCCCTTGCTGTGTTGACATGCAGAATCACACCACCTTACAAGTACCTGGGATTAACCCGCATCCACACAGCCAGCCCAAATGAAACACCTATTGCCAGGAAACCCCAAGAGTTTCAGGATGACTCCTTTTGCTGGTGTCATGTTTCCAGTTGGAAACAGACCTCACCACACTGTCTTCTTCACAAGCCCCCCTGGCTGTTCAGCATAGCCTGATGCTACAGATTTCCTCCTGACCTACATTAAAAGGACCGTGAGAATTGGAATCTCTGCTCATGGCCACGTGAGGGACTTTCATTTCAACACAGCATGAGTGTGTGCTTGTGCGTGCAAAGATTTTTTTTCTCACCAAGAAATGGGAAGCAAAGACCAAAGCACCTAGTATTCAGAGTAGTTTGGGCAGAGCATGCCTGTCTCGGCATAATTTAGGTTCTCCAAAGAGTGTATCTGGCTCATTTATAAAAATAAATTAGTCCTTTATAGAGACCCTAAAATTTCTTGTCATATTGTGACTCAATAACATTGACTTGAGCTTAAGCTCAAATTCATAGTATTTGAAACAGCTGAGCTGATTCCTTTACACAAAATCAGATACTTGGAACTTAAAATTACTTTTCTAAAAGTGGTAAAATTCAAGTCAGTCTGAACTTTTACTAATAGTAAGATATCAATGCTGACTCTTAGATTAAACAAATCTACTATGGTAATATAAAATATTAACCCCACCCTGGGTAAGGGGTATAAAAGAAGTCTATTATCTTTGAAACTTTTCCATCAATCTAGAATGTTTCCAAAATAAATATATATTTTAAAAATTTAAAATGTACACATGTTTTGCTCACCTAGGTATAAAACAAAAGTAGCATTTTTACCATTCTTCTGATCTCAGATAAGAAAATAAAGACATTAATTAAAATTTTGCTGTCAGTATGAATTTAATTCTAATTTAGACCATTTAGGCACTTCTTGAACACTTCCTATGTTCATAATGGTAGCAGGAAAGATCTGTCTTTGAAGAATTTCATATTCTTTAGAAAAGAATTCTAGATCGCACGCCTTGAGTAATGAGAATAGTAATTGGTGTAAAATATTGAGGATAAGATACACTGCAGAAAGAACTTTCCTTATAAAGTGATCAGTTCAGGAAATCTAAATGCAAAGCTTTATAAATACTGGAATCTCACTGGAAAGCATGGGCCAAGTGTTTTGCAACTGCATGGTGGGTTTTCCATTTGTTGTTTACACTAACTTATAAATTTGGGTTAAATTTGGTGCAATTATCATTAGTCTTGAGCCCTCTCTTTTACCACCACTTAAATACTTTACAAAACCCATAGCAGTATCTCTATCAGGGACTCAGAGATTACCTAACCATTCTCCCCCTGAGGCCCAGAGGTAGCTAGCTGTTAAACTCCTTGAGGACACATAGGCAGAAGTACTTTGAATGAAGTACAACATAATTATAAGGCATAATTACTTTTGATATCATGGCCAGCCATGGGCCAAGATCACCCAGCTGCTTGAACCATGGAAGATGCTGAACTCCAAAGAGCCTGGCCTGGGTCTTTGTAATTTAATTACGGACAGCAGCGAATCCCACATAAGGAAGTGTTTAATAAATAATCAGCCGATTGCAGTGCAGACTCTTTAATCCCAAGCCAGTAGACAGGCTCACTTTCCTCTTCGGAAAGAGTCATGCCTGAAAAAAGAGCATTTGTTTACCGCTTTGGAAAGGGAGTGGAGAGGAGCCTGCGTTTATTCCTGGGGGAGAATAATGCAACTGTTATGAGCTGCTGTGTTACATCAATTTAAAAGTAATTTTTCTGAATTAAGAGAAAATTGAGTGGGGAAAATGCTTCCTTTTGGAAATTTAATTCCCAACTGAGTACAGTATTTATATGCTGATACCCTTTGCAAGTACATAAGCAATAAGATGCTTTGTGTGTTGAGGACACCACGAGGACAGGAAAAGTCATTCTGTAGACATTTTCTTTCCCCTTTTCCACTCCTCCCTTCCTCCCTGAACCTCCAGTTTTCTTGACCTCCCCCAAATCCAAGCCAACTCCTTTAAAAACAGATCAAGATAACATAATCAAGTTCAATGCTGAATATCAACAAAATCCATGGCGATGAATGGGAATGAGGAAGAACATTTCATTTCATATTTAAAATGTTAGATTGGGTGCTTATAATTCCCCTGATTTAGCTTTTTTAATTAAAAAATTCAAGCTCTATTCAACATTTGCATATTCATGCCTCTATAATGTGCACTGATTGCATTAAAGGCAGAAAAAAGCATCTAAGTGCGGCACAAATATAGTTACTCATCAAGTGCACTGCCTATGTATGCATAGATAAATATTTCCAAACAAATTAACATACACCTCAGCGCAGGTGCTCTGGCCTCCACTCACTCCATTTATTTTAATCTACTTTTCCTTCCATCAAGTTTCAGGAATCAGAGCATCAGTTTAGAAGTTGTACAATTTGGTGGCTAGTGAAATTCTGTTAAAATTATGGGTCAGAGTGATTGGTTTTTAACTAGCTGCATTGATCAGATTTCCTGCTGCTAGGACAAAATACCCGACACCCACAACTTAAACAGCAAGAAGTTTCATCATGGCAGAGGGCCATGGCAGAGCAAGGTGGCTCACTTCATGGTGGCAGAGAAACAGCATAGGAGGAGCACCAGAAGAAGGGGCCAGGGACCAGAGACAGACCTAGAGTTGTGTCCCATGCAAACGTATGCAAAACTGCACTTTGCTAATCTTCTAGACAACTTTTAAGTCAATCAAGGTAACAAACAAGATTAACCATCATACTAGCAATAGCCAGGAGGAAAAAGAATTCAACTGAACTCTGAATTAAAAACCAAAAGTACAGCTACCATAATTCAGCAAAGAGCTCCATAGCCTACAACTGTTACTAACAGGAAGAGGTCGTTCCTGTCCTTGAGAAGTGAATTCTACTGTGGACAGCGACCCCAGGCTATTCCCACGTGTCTTCATGCTTCAGAATTATGACTGTTGGGCTATGATATGCCAAGCTCTTAGAAATTAGTTGGTAGTTTGACCAAATTCGGTCTGGTCTTGTATTTGTTTTATTAGAACACAGGCTCATCCATTCGCTTAATGATACTGTTGCATGACTAAGGACAGATTCGAGTAGGTACAATGGAGACCTGCAAAGCCCAATATGTCTGCTCTCTGGCTCTTTACCGAAAGCATTTGCAAAGCCAATGCCAAGCCAATTTTTCAGCCTCCTCTCAAAGAAAGATATTAGATTATATAGAGTAGGTGGGGCAGAGGACATTACTATGGGCTACTCTTGGACAGGTACTGAAAATATTTACCGAGATGTGGAAAAACATTACATCTGGGGAAAGCAGTGAAGGGAGAAGATGTAAAGTCAGGAGGAGGCAAATTTAAGTCCAACCCAAGCAATGTAGCAACTTAGTGAGATCTTGTCTTAAAATTTTAAAAAATTTAAAAAGACTAGGGATATACTTCAGTGTGAAAATCCTGGGTTCAAACTGCAGCACCACACACATGTATTAATTAATAACCAGTTCAATAAAAGCTGGCTCACTGCCTTGCTCATGGGAGTGAGCTCGTACTCTCAGGGGACTGATGAGTGTTCCAGGACAACCTGTTGTAAAGCGAGTTGGGCTTTCTTGCTGTGTTGCTCTTTTCTTTTCTTGTGGGTCTCTGCATGAACCCCTCCCTGCTCTGCCCAGAGGCATCACCAGAAGCCAACTGGGTCCTGGAGTCAAAGTCCTGGATCTCTAGAACCAGAGCTAACTGAAGCTCTGTCCTTACAAATCACCCAGGTCTCAGGTGTTTGTTAAAGCAACAGAAAATGCACCAAGACAAGAACCTTGGCGCTTCTACCAAGTCAATTAAACTGTCTTGATCATGTCCCCTTCTTAGGACAGCCTCCACCTTATCTCCAGAACTCAGTCCTTGAGTCCCCACCCTGCCTCTGATCCATCTTCCTCCCTCTCTGCCAGCTTTTCCTGTGTCTGTTCCTGAACAGGGGAGATCCCTTCAGGCTTCTCATCAGTTTTGTGTTTCCCCATATTCTCAACAATCTCACCCTTCTCAAACCAGATGATTCTAAACTGAACATTTCAAGCCACAGCTTTCTCTCATCTAGACCAACAGTTCCCCTTCCAGCTTCGGATCTCCAAGTGGGTGCTGTGTGGGCACCTGTGATGACTTGGCCCTAATTGTAACTGTGATTTGATTAAGAGACTCCAGGGAGGTGACTGGATGACCACCTGGGGCTGGTGAAATGTGTTATTGGGAAACGAGGTTGTGTGCTCTCACGGTGTCTCTCTTCCTGGTGTGTATCCTGTGCTGTATTTCTCTCACTATGAAGCAGGAAGTTCTGGTCCTCCACGCCCTTTCACCATGATATTCTTGCCTTAGAGACAGCAGACCACAGACTCAAACTCTGAAACGGTGAGCAAAAATAACCATGAGGGTGGTGAATGCCCGTAACCCTAGCCTTGAGGGAGGCTGAGGCAAGAGTTGGGAAGTTGTTCTGCTTGGGCAGCTTAGCAAGACCCTATCTCAAAGTAAAAAAATAAAAAGGAATTGGGGTTATAAAGTATCTCTGCACTGGATGCCCAGAGTTACAAATACAAACAAAACCCTCTTCCTTTAAACCGTGGATTTTAGGTCCTAGCAATTGAAAGCTAATTTCACAACTTAACTCTATGTACCTAAAATACCTATGATAAGGCATCAGGAATACGGTTTTGAGCCATGACTTTGATTCTTGCTGTGTGAAGTTTTACAAATTGCTTAATTTGCCTCAATTTTGTCATTTCCACACACCTTGCTAGAAGGACAGGGTCCTCCTATTTGTGAGTGCAAAATAAAAACTGGTAATTTAGAATAAGAAGGGAAATCTGGAAAGAACTCAAGGAAACCTAAAGAATCCACATATCAGGCTTTTCTAAGGCCTGTTTGATTTAAATTTTGGTGCAGGCTGAAGAATTCTAATGAATCAAAATCCAAAATGTTCCAAAATAATTATATCAAAATTTTAGAAAGTTTTTGAGCCCCAGTGTGACACTACAAGTGGGAAATTCCACACCTGGTTCACCTGTTGAGTTGCTGTCAAAACAAAGTGAGCTAAAATTGTATGAAATCACCTCCAGGTTTATGTATATGAGATGTATGTGAAACATAAATGAATTGTGTGTGTACACTTGGGCTCATTCCCAAGACATTTTATTGTGTGCATGCAAATATTCCAAAATCTGTGATGAAGCCCAGCATCTTAAATATTTTGAGGCCCGAGCATTTCAGAAAAGGGGTCCTCAGCTGGAACATTGTCAGTGGCGCGAGCTGTGACTTCTGGCCCTGTTAACAAACGCGGAGGTTCTGAACCCCTGTTTTCCTTTTGCTCCTTGCTGCTGACTGCTTTTCCTACTTGCTCAGTTCAACCTCAGATCCCCCTTCTGCCATGGTGTGTATCAAACTCATTTTTACCTCCCGGTGCTTCCTGAAGTCTGGGCTTACAGATGAGCTCAAATTTGACCTTAAATTTACATTTGCCTTTTAGGGAGCTTTAATCTTCCTGATTTAAATGAAAACAAGCAACAGCACCACACAGAAGATGATCTTTCCCAAGAAGCAGATATTTAGTGAGTTGCATAGAGTATATTAGACACTATATTAGACTTTGGCCATGTCCTTTTGAGCGAGCTCTTCTATCCACTACTCATAGGAATTCAGCAAAATGGCAGGTAATCAGCTATTCAGCCCAAGTTTGGCTTGGCATTTCTGTCCTCTGGGCTGGGGTCTGCCCAGTGTGGGCACTAAGTCTCACCCACCCTTCTTCCCAATGCCAGTTTCCCACCACCTGCTTCCCAAATGGGAAATACCTGTTCAAGTTGTTGAACCTGGAAAAGTTAAGCAATTTTTTTTTTTTTTTGCAAGATTACAAAACCAACCAGGCAGGAGAGGGAGCTCAGGATTCCCGTCCTTAATCCAATGTCTTTCTAAGAGAAATACTTTAAAATCATTTTGCTGTGGTTGTAAAGCACAGGGGAGAAGAGCTTTGGAATTAGAACATGAAGCTTCCTGCATTCCTGGCAGCCTTTCCAGGCTTTTCCAAAGAAACTTATCAGCCTGTCAACATTCTCACCAGCCTCACTTACCTTCCCATTGTCACAGGCCCGCCAAAGTGCAGACAAATGCGCTTCTCACAAGCTCCCCAGCCAACAGCTAGGCAGCCTCTCGTGTTGTGTCCAAAGCCTACGATGGTGGTGACTCCCAGACAACTGAGCTGCTGCTCCAGCTCTGTGGCAAGTTTTATTTCAACCCTCTTTTGCTCACAGTTTGATTTCATTTAGCTTTTGCCTTACTTGCTGCTCAAATGCTGGGCTCAAACCCTGCGCTACTGGACAGAACTACCTGGTCACCACTATCGGGGAGATCTGTGTCCCTGGTCTCTTACAGGAATTTGTCTTCTGTGTCTAATCAATCTTCCTGGGCATCTCTCAGTCCTAAAGCAACAGTCAAGAGTGAGCAGCAAGGAATTCTGTCTGTCCCTTTCTTATTTCTACCCTAGCTTGGAAATCATTTCCTGCTTCGGCTTCCTTTGTAGTTTGCTGATGTTTAGGAAGAGTAGGAATAAATAGGCCACGTTGCACATCGTTGAAATGAGCCCCCTTGGAAGGACTTTGAAAGGGAGGTTAATAAAGTATTCTGACTCTGGCCTTTGGATGCTTATCAAGCCAGCAAATGCATTAGGTGGTCAAGGATTCATCTCAGCTCAAATGTGAAGGCTTGCAGTAGATATTTTCAGCAAACGCTAAATGGAAACGTAGTACAGTACGGGGAAATGAAGCAAGAGCAGCTCATTGCCCTTCCATGGCAACTCCATGGAACCCCAGGGTGGTCAGTAGGAGGTCAGGCCGGCAGGGAAGGGCCATGGAGAGCTTTCTGGCTGGCTGCCTTAAGGAAACACACCCCAGCTGTTTTGCCATGGCCAAGTCCTAAACTACCAAGACCTGTGAATGTGATCTCATTTAGAAAAGATCTTCACAGGTGAACTAGGGGTTTTGAGATGGAATGATCCTGGATTTGGTCCTTAAATCCAAACAGGTGCTCTGGGAAGACAGCGGCAGAAAGCATTAGAAAGTCCCAGACCCCCTGGGAAGGTGGTCATGTGATGACAGAGGTAAGGATTGGAGCTGTGGAGCTCCGAGGAGGAGAAAGCCTGGAGTCACCCGAATGTCCCCTAGAGATTTCACAGAGAGCGCAGCTCTGCCAACACCTTGATGTCTGACATCTGGACTCCTGAGCTGGGAGAATAAATTCTTTTGAGCTCACTGTTGCAAAGGTATTATGGCAGCCCTAAGGGGCTAATATAGTACAGCCCAGCAGCTCTTTAAAAATGCTCCCCCTTCCCACTGGTGTTTCCTAGATGGTCATGTTAGCCAGCCTTCACCGCCTAGTTAAATATGAGAGGCGACAGGGATGCCTCTCTCTAAACCTATCAAATATCACACTGTTCCCAGAAAGAAGAGGTCTTGCTGCTTTAGCTCAACTCTGAGACAAACGCCAAAGTGTCAGACATGCTTGGAGCTGTTGGGTGACGGTGTCTGGAGGAGACAGCTTGTCGCCAGGCACTTGCTGGGGAAGATAAGAGAGACACTGACAGGACAGGGAAGGCCAGTCCTGAGTTGTCAGTGTCAGGTCATTCTAGGTGTGAGCGCTTCATGGTTTCAGAGCATGGCTCAGCCAGAACAGGCACAGATATGCTCAGTGTCACATGGTGACAACCACCTCTCCATGAGGCCATCGACGGATGCCATAGGCCTCCTATTGGGCCCTGACTCTGCCCATCCTTCTTGTGGATCTGAGACGCTTCTTCAGGCCTCATCTGTTCCTCCATTCATTAGTTCAACAAATGCTGTGCAAGCCCTGGTGGCGGGGCCTGTTTGACTGCACTGTCACCTAGGGTGTGATTTACATGAGCGATGGTGTGTGTATGGCAGGAAGCAGAGGGCGTGGGAATGGGCCTGGTGAAACTTGAAGTTAATTGACCAAGAAGTCTAGGAGAGACTGGAGAACCAGGACACAATAACATGCTAACATTTGTCAAGGAAACTGAGGTGATCACAGACTCAAAATATCCATGTAGGCTTTCATTACTGTGTTCCCCTACTGCAGTCTGCCAGGTCTAAGAAAGTTTCTGTAGATGTTTGCATTTAAGAGGGACAACCGTGTGTGTGTGTGTGTGTGTGTGTGTGTGTGTGTAAATGTACATTTACACCTTTGGAGAAAAATCTACTCTGCTTCCCAGAGTACTTTTTGCAAATAAGGAGCCACCCAAAGACTCCTGGAGGCATTTTCCTTTATCTTGGAGACAAATTACTCAGTTTTGGTGAATTAAATGTTTTGGCTTTTGTTTTTAATTTTGGTAAAATATGCAGTACTTAAAATTTTCCATTGACAGTTCAGTACAATGTTAGTGGTTTAAAGATTACTTAGTGGTGCAGTAATTTTTTTTCTTTTTGTACCAGGGATTGAACTCATGACCTTATGCTTGCCTCGCAGGCACTTACAGTGCTGAGCTAAATCCCTAGCCCCCTTGCAATAATTCTTTTTAAGTGTATAGTAGGGTAGTCAGTAATATTAAACATATTCTTGTAAAACCAATACCTAGAACTCTCCCACTTTGCCAAACTGAAACCCTGTACCCATTTAAACAGCACTCTCTTCTTCATTTTACTTTCTGTGATTTTTCTTGCTACTTTCTGCCTCCATAAATATGACTCACATAAGTGAAATTTTACAATTTGTCCCTTTGTGACTGTCATACTTCCTGTGGCCTTTCACTGTCAGGTTTCAGCCATGTCAGAATTTCCTTCCTTCTCACTATTTCTCCATCCTTTGTTACTCATTCCCTTCTTTTTCAAAACTAAATACTGTCCCACTTTTGCATATATTGCATTTTGTTTACTCGTTGATTGTGTATTTGAACTGCTTGCACCTTTTGGCTATGCTAAATTATGCTGCTATGAACATTGTTGTGCATGTGAAGGGTTAAATGCTTAATTATTTTATGGGTAAAATTCTCCTTGTGCTGTCTTTGCATACTTTTATATCTCATTGAGCAAAGGAGGAAGAGGTCGAGCTGATCACTTATCTGTGTCATCAAAAAGGCCCCCACTCTGTCAAGTATTCATTGTGTGACTTTGGAGTCACTGCATAATTCTCTTTGTGGGCTTCCTGCTTGTAATAATGGAGCGATAGTGGTACCCATTATCATTGCTATGATTATTGAGTGAGTTGACACTTGCACATGCTTAGAATACTGTCTTTCATGTACACGCATCTTCCCATGTTTACGGCTTCTGCATCCACAGATTCACTCAACTGCAGATTGAAAATATTCAGAGGAAAAAGGAATAGTATTGAACATGGACAGAATTTTTTCTTTTCATTCCCTAAATAATACAACTATTTACATAGCATTTACATTGAGTTAGCTATTGTCACCTAGGAGTGATATAAAGTAAATTAAGGTTGTATGCAAATAAGATGCCATTTTATAGGGGGACTTGAGCACATACAGGTTTGGGTATGTAAATAGGGCCCTAGAACCAATCCCTTTGGATACCTGGATGACTGCTTAGTTAGCTCCTATCACATTGCTGCTACCTGATTGCTCAATTAGAACTACATTAGGGGCATTTTCTTCTTCCTTCCTCTCTCGTTTCTACCTTCTCCACTCAGTCACCCATTGAGCAGTAGTTTCTAAAGAACAGAAAATCACTTTACAGGACAATAATCTGCATTTTCTCTGCAAGTGAATATCCAACTACCCCATGTTTGGTTAAGACCAGTGCTCTATTAAGGAAGAGTAAAGCTGAAACCTCCAAGGACTGACAAAGAAAGACCCCCAGAGCATGTGTAGCATAAGAATGGGTCGCTTTTAAAGGTTTTGTCTGAGTGTTGACGGTAGGGATGGCTGGTTGATGGAGACACACAGGATAAAATGGCATGAAGCGCCATCACCAGGACCTCGCCTGGCCGGCTTGTCCCATATTAGGGCAGCAAGCGAGCTCCAGATGAAGCAGGAAGAGCTGGTTCCTGTATCCGTACCTTGCTTGTCTTCACAGCCTGGTCATTTATGCTCCCTTCCTCTGTATTATTCCTTCCTGCCTGACCCTCCCACTGGTTCTCAGTGGGTACCCAGAGTGCAAACTGCCCTTATCTTTTACATAAACAGCCTTTAAAGGTAATGAAAGAAAGATGTTGACTTGTGTGGATCATAAAGCTGCTTGCAGATACCTAATTTAGCACAACCGACTTCCATTAACACACTTCCTTCACACCATGGGGATCTTAAATTTTTGGTAGCCAATGATGAACTAAGAATGAGCCAAGAGAGACCATATAGTGACAAGGCACACTTATGAATCAAACATCTGCATCTCAAGCAGGAAACCTTTGGAAATAACAAGCTCTTTGGAATGGCACCACAGAATAACTGGCAATTTACGATTTGAGGAAAGGTATAATCAAACCATAAGTCTGACATTGACTTCCTTTTTGTGTGTGTATGTCTCTCTCTTTTCTTTCTTCCTGTATAAAATAAGAGGGTTGGAAGAGCTGTTCTCCGAGTCTCTGTCAGCTCTCACAGACTGTGCTAATATCTGAGTGCCCACGGCAAACTTCTACACATCCATAACAACCGTCACAAACTCAAAGAGAGAGGCCCACATACTTACGGCTGCTTTGAGAGGTGAATGCAGCTGGCCTTTGACAGATAAGACTCATTCTAAGCCCCTGAGGGATGCTGACTCCTATAGAGAGTCTCTTCTGATCCCCTTAAACACAGCCACAAGTTGACCTTGTCCTTATAGCAACATCCAAGCTACAGGCCTGAGGGTCAGCCTGTGCCCTCCTCCCCCACCACTCCTGGTCAGCCCCCAGCTTTTCATTTCTGTCCACTCTCATGACAGGCATGCCCAGCGCAAAGCCCATCCTCTGCCCAGCAGGTTGTTTGCAAGAATAATCTCCCAAAACCCTAGGAAGCATCAAGCTAGATGTGGTATGGAACTCTACATGTACAATATTGTTCCCCGGTATAGCCCTACCTTGGTACCAGTTGGCTTCAGAGCTTATCAAACCTAGTTCTGCTTCCATTTTAATCAGAAAAATGTTTTAATTCTGAGCTCTTGCTTGGCATTTGTGGAACTTGCTAGAATTTGCAGAGTTCTGGCAACATCTCACAGTAGAAAATGCTTCCTCACTGGTCACTTGCTGCCACTGGGCTCCCCTTTAGCTGTGAAATAGAAGTGGAGTTGGTGGGCTCCTAGTGGCTCCTGGCACACAGAGCCTCCGTGTGCCCCTCATTCCTGTCTTGTGCCTTTGTGCATTTTAAGTATTAATGATAGCCTCAAAAATGTTAAGAGTGATACCACTAAGCCTCAAAGATCTGTATTAGCCCAAGAAAAGGTGACTGTTAGCCCAGTAAAATATGGGTGTTCTGGGACACTTGAATGAATGAATGATTCAAGAATTATTTCAAATTAAATTATTTGTTTTAAAAATTTTAAAATGAAAAGACAATGATACTGTTTCAAAACAAAATGATAGGAGATTAACACTGGTTAATATCTTGTACATTGTTATCTTCAAAGCAGATGTTCAGATTATAAGACATAAGCATGAAAAAATGATAAAACAATCAAACAGTGAAAGCACAAACCATTCTTTTTGATGAACTAACCGAGATTAATAGTGTAATTATCTATCTTATGTGCATATAAATATATAATCTTCTCCCTTCTTTCTTTTCTCCTTTTCCCTATCCCAGTTGTTCTTTCCTTTTGAGCAGTTTCTTTCCCCTTCTTTTCACAATATCTGTTGTCCATATATTATTTCTTTTTTTTTTTCTTTTTGTCTTTTTCCTTTTTATCGGTACCAGGGATCGAACTCACAACTGCCTGCTTGCAAGGCAGGCGCTTATGCCGCTGAGCTAAACCCCCAGCCCCATATATTATTTCTTATGGCAAGAATCGTTTTGATTTTGGCGTGAGTTCTAGGTTCACCATGACTTTTGAGGTATGACTGTATATTCAACCAAGATTACATCCAGTTTATAAACCCGGCACAATGAGAGGCAGTCACATTTCTCTTTAGCATTTCCAAACTGAAATCACCGTTCTTATGCTTTGGGGCCACATTAAATAAAATATAGGGCACTTAAACACAAGTACAGTGATACCAGCACTGCAACAATGGACCTGCCATCCAAGGTGACCAGATGACAACCGGTTGGCAGTGTACATAGAACATATAGACTAGACAAAAGAATAACTCAAGTCCAGGATGGGAAAAAGTAGGATAACATGAGACTTGGTGGTTCTTGGAATGGTATACCATTTAAAACTGGTGAGTTGTTTGATTTCTGGAATATTCCATTTAATATGTTCAGATAGTGGTTAATGCTGGGTGAATGAATCCAGAAAAAGCCAAACCAAGGATAAGGAAGGACTATGGTTTTCCCAACCCTCCTGCATTGTGTTTCTGCAGAGGGAAGGGAATGAAGCCTACTGCCAAGGTGACTGCAATAGGCAAACACTGATGGCCTGTCTCATATAGAAGGGAGCTCATTTATCTGACGGTAGAAACTAGGTGGACCATGGTGGTTCTAGCCCAGGTAGGAAGCCTTCTCTTCCTCCCCTCTCCTAAATTTTCCTCTCCCACCCAACCCCCCCTAAGTCCTCCCCACAGGCTGGTGAGGAGGGCAGGGTGCCTGCCTCTCCCCGGTCCTCTGCCTCACACTCCAAGGGCAGCGTGTGACTTTGTCTTCAAGAAGCAACTTGGGGGCTGTGGTTCTCTTCTCCACACTTTTGCCCTCTCTTTTGAAGCTGCCTGGGCTCCTTGGGTGACCTTGACTTTGTGCAGGTTTCTCATCTTTGCTACAGTCCCCACTCCCCATCAGGTAGGAATCAGCCTTCATCTTTGGGAGCAGCAAATATGTTGGGGTTTAAGCTTTGGATATGGGGTCAGGATACAGAGACCACATCATCCGTGGCAGTCAGGCAGAGGTGTGCTTTGCACGGCAAGACTGCTTCTCTGTTCTCCTGCGTGCATCTTGTGTCTGTGCTCCATGAGTTGAACATCAGCGTTGGTAGGTGTGTGGTGATACTCCACTTGCCCTAAGGACAGATTCTTCCCAGGATCTGCAGGGGCCATGCACTGAGTTTGCCTGCACTGTGGGATTCATGCTCTGCCCTCACTGAAACTGGCCTTCTGGGCTGAGCTGAGAGATGCTTCCTTCCTATCTCTCATGCATAGATTCCAAATTTATCTCCTCCCTGAGGTTGCAGAAATTATTTCAAGTCAGCAGCTACCATGCCTGCACTTTTTATTTTGCTGTACTTATGTTATGCAATATATTAACTTGAAACACATTGAATTCCCTGGTTATTTCCTTCACCATCTCAGGCAAAATACATTAAAATCTGCACTTTTATGACTGACTTTTTCTAGCACTTCTCCCTTTAAAAAAACTCTGATATCTAGTATCTCCATGCCTCAGCTTATATAACAGTTTTAATTTTATTAATTTACAAAGTTTTCTAAACAGTCAAAATAGACAAAGATGACAGGGACAAAAATAAATAACACAGTTCTATATCCTTGAGAATTTCAGCTTCTACTGGGAGGGGAAGGGTCCAACCGGAAATATTGTCATAAAGGTAAGACCAGAGTGATAAAAATAATAACAGTGACTTATTTTGAGAGTTAGGTCTTTTGAATGGCGTATGAGCACAGTTTTGAAGGATGAACAGGAAGACACCACCCAGAAAAGAGGAAAAGGTGTTCCAAGCAGCAGATAAATTACATGCAAAGGCGTAGTCATCTGTTAACCATCCATCAAAGGCATAGTCATCAGTAACCATCCATAACCCACTAAGTAGGAAAATCCCAGAAGAGCTGAGTTGCCATGGAGATGACTGGCAAGGATTAATTTGGTAAATCAGGGAGGCAGCATCAAGGGAAGACTTTTTACACAAAGCTAAGGGGTGTACATGTTATGTGTCCATAGTGGTTCAGGAGATCACTTCTAGATTTCAGGTTTTTCTAATAGCAACAAACTTACTTTAAGTTTCTGGCTTGTGAGTTGTGATCAGGACATGCATTATGCTAAAGACCGTACTGGACACACAGAAGGCACGAAGATCCTACAGACTATGAACTCAGAGAAAAGCAGAGAGGACGGGCTTTGGAAAGAGATTATGAGGCCATAATCATCACTTTTCCATGTCTTAGCTGCTGTTGCTCATTCCCTGGTAGATACAAGGTGTGGCTGAAACTCATGGAAGATGTTTAACTTCTTATTTAAAAAACGTGCTACGACAAAAGACACATTGCCGCTCACTGTCACCGCAACATTCTTACAACTTTGTCAAGTGAAGCTGTGAACTTCTGGAAGTCTTATTTGGTATCTTTATTGTATTGTTGTGGCTGTGTCAGTATCCTAAATCAATTCAAAACGACTTTTTGTGATCATTTTAACTTTAGGGAAGAACCAAAAGTCACAGGGTGCTGGATCCGGTG
Organism: Cavia porcellus; assembly: GCF_034190915.1. NCBI lineage: Eukaryota > Metazoa > Chordata > Mammalia > Rodentia > Caviidae > Cavia > Cavia porcellus. Next base: position 24,866,257 of record NW_026947496.1, on the reverse strand, counting down.
GACAAGGACACACTATTTTCGTTTTATAAGCCTGCCTGTCCAGCACTCAGCAGCATTCACCGTGGTTCTCCTCACACCCCATAAAGACACTCAAGAAAGAGAATTTCCAGAACCACTCCAGAAGGGGCAAGAAAAATGGAATCACTCTGTTCAAATCAAGGAGGATTAGTGGAGCATGTATTTTGCGCCAGTAAATTTTATTTAAACATTCAATGTATATTTTGATCACCCACGGGCTCCACACTGATAAAAAGAGATTATATAGGACAACTTTGAGCTTGTAGCTGTCACCAGCACCTCGGTGGGAGCTACAAAATCATGCTGTTCATGCTGCCTAGAGCTGGATGCGGAGGCTCTGGGTCACCTCGTTAACTTTTTAAAGTGAAGAAACAGGACGTGTATCACATTCATTCATTTATTCCATTATTTCTTACTTGGCGAGGGCCTGTCGTGACTGCCCCCTACCTCCAGCAAGTCTCACCAGGCTTGATGAAATGATTATCCCATTGCCAAGATGTTAATGTGGTGGTAAAATCAACAAATTAAAGTATTTTGAGAAAATAGGTACCAATGGTCAAGCATTCCTATAACACTTATCAGACTTCTTTTTCTTTTCATCATCTTCCTCCTCCAAATAGATGAGATTAAGATGAGACTTGGTTTCAAATCCCAAACTTACTAGCTATGAGACTGCTCAAGTCATTGGCTTCTCTGTCTCAGTTGATTTTCTGTAAAATGGACAGTTGTAATCATTAAGAGAACATGAAGAACACATCTAGAATAGCACTCGGTACCATCAGGGCTTAGTCCACAGTACCTGTTTTTATAACAGATGCCTTCTGATACGCCTTGAGAATCTTCATAAACTTTGGGTGAGTTCTAAGAAGGACACCAGTCTACATTAGTAACCGTGACAAATCTGAAGAATTTTCCGGGGAGCTCCTCTTCATATTTGGTTCTACCTTGATCCTGACAGCCAACTTTAGATTTTGAACTTCCAAACTTCCTTTTATAGTAATTCTCAGTGAGCCTGACTTTGCTTCTCCAAAGTGTCCTCAGCCTCTTCCTAAAGCAAATTTCTGGGCCAATGTTCAAGCTCTGGAAATGTTTTGAAAGCATTTTTTAAATCACTAACAAGTCCCCTGAGATGAACATATTCTGCCAGTGGAATCATCCAACCCAAACATAAGTGAAGCAATAATATTAAATTATTAATTGTTATTCATTATAAATGAGTGGAAAGAATAAATCCCATGTTTCTTCTGCCTTTTTTTTTTTTGTTGTTGTTGTTTTAATTAAAAATGGGCAGATTGTGAACATAAGCCACTCTCCTCCATCTAGAGTTATCAGGACAGTATGACCACAAGAATTCAAATAAATGCCCCAGTGGGAGGGTGAACAAGTCACAGGCTATCCCCCCGGAGAAATCCATTACCCTCCGGAAGGCTGCTCCCTCCCTCTGCCCACAGCACCCTCACCCCCCACTTCCCACCATTAAAAGGTGAAAATCCACCCAGCTGCTGAGAAAGGCCCGCACACGGAGAAGAGATGGAAGATGTAAAAATACCAGAGGATGAAAAATCCGTTGCAAAGACCCTCACAAATCTGGATGCCAATTACCAGTGATTTACAGGGCCGGAGAGATTAAATGACTCCCTCTTCCTAATCTCCTGCCTCTGAATTGCTTCCTTTCTGTGGTCTGTCTGTGGCCCCAAGTGTTGTGGACTGCAAAATTCCATCCGCTGAGAACAAGGCTCCCAACCCAGCACCAGTGAGTTTTCTGCTAAGGAGAAGAGTGGTTCCCAGCCTTGGCTGTACTTTGAAATTGTCCGGGGAGGATTACAAACTAAGGACAGCCACACTGCATTTTAGCATCACCTATAGGGCTTGAAAATTCCCAGTGTCCAGGCTGAGTCCCAGACCAATTAGATGAATTTCTCCAGGAAAGAGGAGTCACTCAGGCCTCAGTAGTTCTGAAAACTTCTCAAGTGATTCCAGAGTGAAGTCAAATTGGAGAACCAGTGTGCTAGAGATTATCATGTTGGGGTGTCCCTGACCAAGGGACTTCTGAAGCTGCCCAGAAGGAGTTCACAGACCTTAGGGTGGACAGACTTTGGCATTCCCTATCCACATCCCTTCTAATCTTTCCCCTGGCCGTCCTTGGCAATGTACCCACCTTTCAAACACAGCATTTTCCAGCCCACATTGCAAGACCGGACAGATGAAAGATAGGTCTCCAGCCTCTGGAAGTTACAGTACAGATTCCTAGAAAGCTCTTTCTAGGAGCCACCTCGGGTAGAAGTGCTTCTGGCCTTTGTCCTCCTCTTCCTGCCAGAAAAGAAATATGATACTGGAGATGAAGGAGTCATTTTACAACTGTGAAGACATACTGAGAAGCTTGGCCAGAATGCCAGGAAGAATCTGGGATTATAGAGGTATCAGGCAGCTCCGAACCTGGATTGTCTATAGACTGTCAGAGAATTAGCTATTGATTTATTTAAGCTTTACCTCATACAGAGTGTTTTCATACAGAGTGCCACACCATCCAAAGAACAAAGGCTGAGAGTGCTCAGAAGAGAGGGAAGATATCCACAGACAAAGTACAAAGTCAAGACAGAAAATGTAAATTAAAGAACTTTGAAGAGACAGAAACATCATAGCCAAAAACATATTATGAAGAATAAAGTATTTGGAAATTATGATGATGGTGATGATCTCTTCTTAGTTCATCATCTGTTAGTTCCATAACTATTTTCAAAGTGTTCTTAAATCCGGTTACTCTCTAATCTTCAGGACTTTAGACTTATGAGCTATGTCATTTATTTCAGATATATATATATACACAAATAGTTATCCCAAACAAGTAAAACTAGCATTTTTCTAACACAGAATATTTAACCCCAAAAGTAGTATTGCTAAATGGCTTTCTTGTCAAAGACTGTCACACAACTGGATAAGCAGCTGGATTGTCTCCTTTACCTCCGTGTCTTTCAAATTTAATAGAGCTTGACATGCAATAGAGATCATTCAATGTGAAGAAAGATCAATATAGCAGGAAAAGAGCAGGAACTCTGTATTAAAGGAAGGAAATTTTTTAATAAGGAATAACTTTATTTTTATATTGTTACACAATGAAACTGAAATCAGACATTAACAGACACCATTACGATGCTTCTATATCCTCCTATAGGGATATTGTGTAAACCGGTTCAATGTATCTCAAGAATGTATCTCTACTTAATGCCAAAAACATTCAAAATCCCCCTTCTGGCAGCACACAGCTACTATCTACGGTTACTCTCCCGTGCACAGCACACAGAACTTCTTGTTCCTAAAAGCAACTTAATACCCATAGATCAGCTTTGACTTATCCCTCCTGACCCCATCCGCAGCCTCTGCTAAGCACCATTCTACTGCCAGATTCCATGAGAATAACTCTTTTATAGTTTACGTCTGAGTAAGATCATGTGGTTCTTGTGTTTCTGTGCCTGACTTATTTTGCTTAATATAATGGTCTTTAGTTCCATCCGTGTTGTAAGAAATGACAGGCATTCATTTCTTTTTATGGCTGCACAGTCTTCCATTGTGTGGGTAGACCACATTTTCTTCTGTGCATTGAACGGGCATTTATGTTGTTCCCATCTCTTGCCTATTTTGAATAATGCCACAATAAACATGGGAGTGAAAATGTCTCCTTAACATACTGATTTCCATTCCTTTGGATGTAGGAGAATAACTTTTTCATGCAGTAGTTCTATTTTTAAATTTTTGAGGAACTACCATACTGTTTCCCATAATGACTGTAGTAATTTCCATTCCCAGCAAGAGTGTTCAGGGGCTCCCTTTACTCCGTATCCTTGAAAGAACTTACAAGGGGGTGATCAAAATATAGTGAACGTTTAAATGTTAAAATTGTAGTAAAAGACACATTGCCCTAATACCCCTCAAAAGACACCTCGCTACAAAAACACATCCCATCATTCTGGCACTTTCTGACACAATCCTGGAAGCTCTCTTTCATGTATTAAGTAGAGAGGATGCTGCAGCTAAGTGCAATTTAATGGAAAAGATAGACTCATGAAACCATTAAGGTGCTCGTCTACCTTAATTCACTGAATCTGCCAAATTTGTAACTTCTGGCTTGTCCCCAAAGCCAAAATGACCGAAAGTAAACATTTCCACTGTAACTTTTAATTGTTATTGTTATTTGGTTACCGTAAAGCAGCCAGAACACTGGAACTGAAGATCCTGGGGAAAGAGGACTTCAGAGCTGCATCAGAAAGTGGCAGGAGAAATGGGATAAACGTGCTTGAATTGAAAGGGAGTGCCTGCCAAGCGCTGGGATTACAGGTGTGCACCACCATGCCCAGCTAAGGTGAATAATCTATTAATGTGCTCTTGGCTTCACCTCACTGCTATTTTGTAAAGGATTTTTGCACGTTCATCAAAGATAGTATTGTATAATTTTCTTTTTTGTTGTATGCTTGCATAGTTTTAGTATCATAGTAATGCTAGCCTCATAAAAGTGTATTTTAAATAATTCTCTCTTTAGTTTTGGGAAGTAATGTAAAAACAATTAATGTTATACTTAACAATGAAACTGGTCCTGGGCTTTTCTTTGATGGAAGACTTCCTATTAATGATTCATCTCCTTACTTGTTACTGATTTCTCCATGATTCAATATTGGTAAGGTTGTGTGTCGAGGAATTTGTATATTTCTTTAGTTTATGAAATTTGTTGGGCTATGGTTGCCCATAATAATCTCTAATGATATTTTTTATTTGTTATGTCAGTTACAGTGTCTTTCTTTTCATCTCTGATTTCGGGTTTTTTTTTAGTCTGCCTTTGAGTTTGTCAATTTTATTTTCTGCCTTTTTATTTTGGATGTAGGTGTTGATAGTTATCAACTTTCCTGTTATGTCACTTTTGCTGTAGCTGATAGATTTTGGTGTGTTGTGTCTTCATTTTCATTTGCTTCGAGAAATTTTTAATTTTCTTCTTGATTTCTTCCTTGTCTATTGGTTTCATGAGAGTAAGTTATTTAATATCCATGTATAGTGTCTAAAATTTTTCTTGTTATTTCTACTTTTATTCCATTTTGGGTTGAAAAAGATACTTGATGTAATTTCAAGTTTTACCAATTCATTGAGACTTGTTTTGTGGCCTGTCACATGAACTATACCGGAGAACACTGCCTAAGCTGATGAAAAGAATGTGTATTCCATAGCTGTTGGATAGGAAGTGTAGCAGATGTCTGTTAGGTCATTTGTTTTTGCATACAATTTAACTATGCTAGTGCTTTCTTACCCTTTTTTCTCTTAAATACCGAGGATAAAACCAAGGGCTTTGCACAGGCCAGGCAAATGGTTTACACTGAGCCATACCCCCAACCTCAACTTTGTTCTTTTTGTTGTTATTGTTGACTTTTTATCACTATGATCTGTCCACCTTGGACAAAGTAGGATATTAAAATCTCCAACTGTTTTGCAGTAATGTCTTTGTTATCCTTTACTATTAGTGTTTGCTTTATATATGTGGGTACTCCAACATTGGGTGCATACACGTTTAGAATTGTTATTTCTTTCACAGCTACAGGACTTGTGCAATGGGGAAGATGCAGGTTGGCAGGGCAATAGGTGTACCCCAGGCTCACTACAAGGCTGGTAATATGCAGGTGGAAATTCAGGTTTATCTGTCCATAAAAGAGTTCTCCGTCTGACCCCAGTGCTGATGAACATGCTCCATCTTCAAGCTCTGGCCTAGGTGCAAAGGACTTTGGTTTGTGCCTAGTGCCATGTCTCACCACGGTAGGCCTCTCTGAGCTCCAAAACCAAGTCCTGTGCTGGCTTCCACGCCTTCTACCCAATAGGTGAAGTCTTGTTCCCACCTCTACTGCCCAGAATTAGAAGCAGGGTGGTGGGGGCTAAAGCAATTCCAGCAGCTCGGACTGCAGGCACTGGCCTGGGCTTAGGGTAGGTGGGCTCTACCCAGCATGGGGTTTAACTGTGGTGGCCTACTGCTAAATTTTAATTCCTTTTTTTTCTCCCTCAGAGCAAAACATCTTTCTCTGTATTGTTTGGAGTTGGGGAAAGGGGGACACCAGTAATTCTTTCCTTCTGCCTTTGTCAGTGTGTGTTCTCTTTTCATTATACTGATGTGTACTCTGTAGCTGTTGTGGTCTCTTACTTGGTTTTTGTAGTTCTTGTAAAAGTAATCTGGAGCATGAGTCTCTGCTGAAACTGGTGTCCTTGGGGAGATGATGGCTGAAGGAACTTAGCCGCCATCTTGCTCCATTCTGCTGCTTCTTCTGACCACTAGGAGGTGTGGGTGAAATTATTATGTATGGGGCTGGGGATTTAGCTCAGTGACACAAGCGCCTGCCTGGTGAGCGCAAGGATTTGAGTTTGATCCCTGGTACCCCACCCCCCCAAAAAGAAATAATTATGTATGGTACATTTTAAAATTTGTAACCAGTGCTGTTTCATTCTAGAGTTCTGTCCTCTCTCTCTAATTCATACTCAAGAGTTTCCTTGAACACAATGTGCCTCTTGCTCTTGTGAAGGTAGTTTAGTGCATGAGTAGTACATTACTATTTGTTGCTTCGTAGTTCCTATTTACAATGTACTATTTTCCAAATTTTGATCACTCTAGAGACATTTTCAATACGATGGCCTCTGTAAAGTGCCTATTCTTGTGAGGACCAAAGTACAAAACAAACAAACAAAGACAAAACAAAATAACCCACCCACTCTGGTTCTTTCATCTTTTTTATTTTTTCTTTTTCTTTTATGAAAAAATAGAGCAAATTTTCATAACCAAATAATAATAGAAAAACAATAGTTGTTACACTGAATATCATTGTCTTCAAAGTAGTTACTCAATCCAAGACAAACCAAAAAGATTCTTACAGAAAAGAAACAGACTGTAATGCAAACTTTCTTTTCAATGAACTGAGATAAACTATTAGTATAAATAAAACAAATTACCATATATATTGAATTTTTAAAGGGAACATGTAATTTGGGGAAGTATTTGAACTTTTCCCTACAAATATAAGTGAGAACTTTTATTTGTCACTTTTACAAGTTGGTATGTGTGTAACATTTCTTATAGTCATATTTCTTTTGATGAAGAACATTGTATATCTTTCACTTTTTCTGGGAGTGGTTTTATAAGTGGGTTCTAATTAGTGACAAGAATTTACACTTATTGGAATATTATTTTTCTATTCCTACCATGTGCTATTTCAAATTCTTTGGAAAAATTATGAAAAGTAATGAATAAATGATAAATTGTACTATTTCTTAATCTCTTCTTCCTTTATCTCAAATTTCTTTTTCTCTATTCCTTTCTAACCATCAGATAACTGATTAATTCACAGTGTAAATTATGGACAAAGTGGCTGACAGCTGTGGGAACAAATATAGTTGTATGTCTGCATCAATGATAGTGAGCCCTGGTCTTTTTCTCCTGGTGCTGTCTTCATATGAACAGGCTGTGAACTTGGGAAGTCTGTTTTTCTTAATGTTTTGTGACTCAAGACATCAGAAATTTGCTCTAGGGAAATTCTAGAAACTTTTAGGAAAAAGCTAATGGTGAATAGAAAAAAGTAAATTCTTTATTTTATAAATGTCAGTGTGGTGGATTAATGGTCAACTTGTAACACTGAGCTGAACTGAATCAGCATGGTATTCGGTTTGGAAAGCCCATCTGAGGACTGTCACCAACAGCATAAAAAGAACTGGAGGGGAAGGTGATGTGTTGTTGATTCTCCTGGAGAAGCTGGCTTTCCTGCTATGAACTCACTTGGCTGTTTTCATCTTTGGAGGAGCTCAGGTCCTCACTGTTCGGAGAATGGCTATTGTTCTCTTTGGGGAGCTCTGATACTTATGTGTTGGTTACTTTTCTTTCATTGGTGGGACACAATACCCAACACACAAAATGAAGGAAGTAAAGGCTTATTAGCTTACAGTTTTGGGTGGTTTCAGTCCATAATCAGTTGGCTCTAAGGCAGGGTGGCACGGCACCATAGCTACCTTCGAGGCAGTAGCCAGAAAAATCAACCAAAACACAAAAGAGGGAAGAGCAAGCCTGTTTTCCTCCTTTATATTGTATGCCATACCCCTATCCCCTTCCTCCCAGGGCAGATGTAGCACTCACAAAACCTTTGTGCCCTCCTCTTGCACAGGATGAGGATATTTACAATGTAAGGATCCTGGCTCCTTGCTGAGTGCCTTAATTAAACTACTAAACTTCTCAAATTGATGCAATGTATCAACCATAACACTTTGAAGGCTGCTTCTTGTCTCTGGCGCAGATCCCTCAGCCTACTGGCAGGGACGCTTTCATCCTGCTAGCACAGACTTTCTTGTTTCCATCACTGAGCTTTGGGCCATCCCAGGGCAGATCCCTGATACAGACTTGCGTGAGACATTGCTATGGGCTCTAGGTCTTCAGCTGGACTCCTGCAGGATGTAGCCCCCAGCTGGATTCTTTCGATTTCTAGTGTGGGGACGCATCTCCCACACTCTTTTGCATTTGATTTTTTGGGTGAATACTATAAAAAAATTCTATAAACTATGTCCTATATTAAATCTTTTCCCTTGTAAACCCTGACTACAACAGCCAGCAATGATAACGAGAAACCCAAAAGATCTATGAAACTGTGACTTTTAGGAATAAGTGGGAGAATTAATGAATGAGTGAAACAGCAGATCATGCTTTTAAATCCATGGTGGCAAAATAATGTCTAATATCAACTTAAAATTATTCTTTGTTAACTATAAATACTGATGTTTAAAGAAACATAGGGCATCTGGCTAACTTCAAGGATTTACCAGAATGAATGTTCTGCTTAGAAAAATGAAGCAAGCATTGAAAGCAAATTTTCACTGGTAATTTGAAAGTTATTCTCAGGGCTATTTTAAAGCTCAAATATTACATTCATTCACAGAAGATGAATTTTAAGAGTAGTATTTAGTGAGTAAAATTATTTCAGCAATTTTGAATGGTGCAATGATTTCACAAATTAAGAATAGTAGCTCCTAGGCAGTAAGCACTATAGTTTTATAATAATAAATGGTTTTAAGGTACTCCAAATAATTTGTTACACAGCTATGCATTACAGTGCCAGCATTTCCAATGTTAGGAATACAAAAATACCAAACAACAAAAGACTACATTTATAATTGCTAGTTCCAAACATTCAGAAGAGAACATTGACTACATATATCAATGTCCCAAATAAATCATTTGTCCACATTCATTGACATAACCCACCTATTGCATAGTATTTATTTTAATACAGAACAAGAGTGAAAATTACTCAGCTAACTTCCTCATGAGATGCTGGCTAAGGTCCTTGCTACTGCTTTCTGATCTATTTTATACCAACGTGTGCAAAACTGACAAAATGACATTTCAGTCCAGCATATCAGGGTTTTAGTTACTGACAGTCAACAATGGCCTGAAAATATTAAAAGAAAAATTCTAGAAATAAGCAAGTTTTCAATTGCATACTGGTCTGAATAGCATAATAAAATCTCATACTACCCAGTCCATCCTGCCTGGGACGTGAATTGCTCCCTCTGTCTCGTGTAATTATGCTGTATCCACAAGCCACCTCCTAGTCCCTAAGTAACCCTCCCTGTTATCAGATTAACAGCCATGCACATCATAGTACTTGTGTTCAGATGACCCTTGTTTTACTTCATCATGGCCCCGAAGTGCAAGTGTAGTGTTGCAGAGGAGAAACCACCAAACTCCAAAGGACAGATGAACCCTGCCACTGAGCGACCACGCTGCGGAGCAAACACATAGCGTTTGGTACTGTTGAAAGGTTCAGGCACCCACAGGGGGTGGAGGGGGAGCTTGCAGTGTATCACTCTGGATAAATGGGGACTGCTGTGCTGGAAGCTGGGTCAATATCCCAGGCCACCCCTGCATTCCACAATACTGTGGGTATTGGTACTTTGGCAGGCCAAGGTGGAAATTGTGATTTTAGTCATTTTGTTGAATAATAAAGTTGTGGGTATCTTAGTGAGGTTGTATTACAGTAATTTTAGTTTACCAGAGGTGAAGAAACCAAGCAGCACTCAGAGAAGTAGAGGGAACCAAGCTTTATTAAACCCGAGCTGGCTCACAGGATCTGTGTATTCCAAAGTCTGAGCCTTGAGCAAATACAAGAAGTTACTTTCATACCATTTATAAGATAGAGTGAGAGTCTTTTGTGGGTGGAACTTTACAAATATGGGAACAAATTGCAAACAGTAACAGGCTGGGCACAGCTGTACAGGGTAGTAAGCCTGTTTTTAGAAACAAAAGGAACACTATAGGACATTGACACATTTGGGTTTTGATACATTTTGAGCACAAAATTTCTACAGTTGAATCAGACCAGAAAATGATACTTATTTTGGAGATATCTAGACTAATAATACTGTTCCTAATACTTGATCAGTTTTGTCATCTTTTGTGTATAAACCATATCTATAAGCAACATCTTCAATTATAAACTGTGTTTCTCTAAAGAGGAGCAAGAATTTGGTCTTTTGTGAAAAATACCTGAGTATAAGATCCTTCTGTCCTCTTACAGATTTTTTTTTTCTTGCTGGGTAGCTATCTAACCATTTTTGTTAGTAACTAAACTCTGTCTTTACAAAGCACTCGATTTAGTCTGCATTAAAATAATAAGTCTCCATTTCAACCTCATATTTCACCTCTGTAATACGATGTAAGTAAATTACATAGTTATATGAAGTAAAATGTCATTTGTAGGACCCACCCAGGGGGCTGGAAGTTCAGCCATGGCATGAGGCAGATCCCAGACATATTCTGGGCCTCAGTTGGTGTGTGGCTTTTCCCAGAGTGTGAGCTGCTCAGTAGTGCCCATCGAGGAGCACCTTGCTACAGGATTTTTTACTGAACTTCGTCGGTTGACATGTGCGTTTTGATAAATGGGTGTCTGATGGAGGACTTTGTGTTTCTACATATTTCCTTCTTTTTCTGCTTTTCACATTTTTCACTTAGTGTGCAAGTGATAAAATGATTTGTACTCCAGCTGTTCAAAGGGTATGTACCACAAAAACCAGGGTATAGGGTCCTGAAACACCAGGGCTGTCAATAGACTGGTTCTGTGTTCCCTAGTCCCTATCTTCATATTATGTTGTCACAACAGCAGACACGTGTCATGGAAATTGTGCTCTAGACAGGCTGCAGGGCCATGGGGAGGGGGGGAGGCTTTTGAGATTTTAGTGTGGTCTGCAATATAGAAATCTTATCTAACATGGGTTACTCTAATTTTTATTAACACAGTACCTTCAGACATTTTTATATTAAATGTGTGCCATTTCCCGGACCATTTCAGTAATAAGTGCTGTCTTGTTGTGTGAACCAGGCCTTTATGTTTGTGAGTTCAGGGTGCGAGGGAAGGGGGGCTACATCGGGGGTTACATTCATATTGTTTCAGATTGCAGAGCTTGTAAATCATTGTTCTATAAAACAGGACACAATCTGTGTTGATTTCTTTTAAGAGAAAATGCGATGCACCACTGTACGACTGCTATACAACTATTAGAATAGCTAAAGTATTTTTTAAACTGATAATGGTAACTGTCATTGCTGGTGGGAATGCAAAATAGTACTGCACAGAGAATATTTTTTAAGCGGTGAAAATGTTCTGTGTTAAATGGTGAAATAAGACATTTTTAAAAAACAAGATATATATGTATATATTATCTTTCTATGCCCAAAGAGTAAACATCAAGTATGTAAATTTTTAAAACCATTCCAGATGTCAGGATGAATACAAAATATGTCCAAAGACTCTGAATGCTTCCTAAATGTACAAAACAACTTCATTAAAGGAGTTGGCAGAATAAGCTACTAAAACTAACTTTGGAAATGAGGGGAGTCTGTGAGACTCAGGGCAAAAGGAAGTGTGGAAGAGAACTTTACTGTAGCTGATAAAAACGGGGTACAGGTTAGTGCCTCTCATACAGCCATATGTATCCACCGGAACTGAACAACTAAGTCTTTCAACAGCAGATGGGAGGAGCCAGGTTTCTCAGAGAGCTGAAGTTTACAGGTAAGCAGGGGAGGGGAAATTACACATGAGGTGATAGTTTAGAACTGAAGACCATAGAAATTATGTTTAACTTAATTTAACGTAGATCCAGAGGGTTACCTATAGAAATATTCTTACACATGTATGTATACAGTTTAACACACATTAGCTCATTCAGCTGAGAGGGTCTAAAAGCAACAACACCTGAAAAGGAGCAAACACACCCAGAACTTGGTGTCTAAAGTCACTGTCTAAAAAAAAGAAATGATGGCTCCTTAAGAAATTGGCTGCCCAAAACAGGAAATATATAAGATGAGCCTGGAATATATTACAGTGCCAGTATATAAAGAAGTGATCAAAACAAAATAAATAACCATGCTGAAGGGTGTATACCAAAGGGTTATCATACAGAAGCCACAGACAGAGCGAAGCTGGAACCATTTGAACAAGAAAATACTTTGTACTCTCAGGCAGGTGGAGAACGACTCCCACTTCTTATGTGTGGTTTGCGCCTGATGACTTTTTTCCAAGGATGCTCTTCATTCCAGCGCTGGTAGAACACTGATTGTGAAATGTATCCTCAGAATGGTTTTGGGCTGAATTGGCCAAAGTTAGCCAAATTGTGAAGAAGGTGACAGCTGCTGTCACCACTCTGACAACTTAGGATTCTAGTCATAGAGCAAAGGTGAGCTGTTAAAATTCATCACTACAGAGTTTGTGCTTCCAACCTTGTTGCTAAGACTTTCTACTTACAAATCACCTTAGGAGTTTTTGAAAGATGCAGATTTATGGGCTACAACCTAGAGTGCCTCAGTCAGAGTCTCTGCAATTGAAAAGAGAAAGAGCACGATCAGAAATGGGCATGTCAAAAAAAAAAGTATCTCCAGTGATTTTTATGGTGTATGTTGAAGTTTGAGAGTGACAGGTATCAGAGCTATATCACTATGGCAGAAATAAAATATTTAGTTTTAAAAAGTACATCAACAGTATCACAAAGTAGAAATTAGTTCCTTTGTTCTACAAGATACCTGATCTGGGTTTTGTTTTTCCCCAAGAAAATAATATAGATAAAAGGGAAAGATTAGAAGTTAATTAAAGGACACTTCAGGTGCAGGCATATAATTCAGTAGAACATGATAGAACATGTGCTTAGCATACACAAGGTATGAACTTGTGTTTAACTTAATGCAGACCCAGAGGATCCACACTGGGTTTAATCCCCTGCAGAGAGAAGAGGAGAGGGATTCTTCAGTTATAAACAAAGTAAAACAGACCTTACTTGAATCTTAATTCAAACAAATCAAAGGTAAAAGAGCATTATAGCTTGCATCTTGATGTCTCCCCTAGCTCTCAGATGCTCATAGGTAGGGCTTTTCTAGGCTGGATCTAGGATGCGTGAATTACGGACTCACTTTATGTGATAACTAAATTAGTCCATTGATTGGTTTAGCAGAATTCTGGATAATGAGTGACACCAACCATACGCTCTTATCCTAGATGGAATAAAAGGAAAAGACAGGCTGCTTTATTACTTCCCGCCTACCCTGCCATGGACTGTTTCTCCTGTGCGGTGTCCTTCTGCCGTGCTGCCCTGCTGTCTTAGTTACTTTATGCTCGTCGCTGAGACAAAATACCTGAAGCCCAAAGTTGGGAAAGGAAAGGTTTATTTCTTACAGTTTTTGGAGGTTTCAGTCCACACTCAGTTGGCTCCAAGACAGGCAGGTGGGCATGGCTGGGCTGCAGTTCATGGCAGCCGGCAACAGCAAACTCAAACCATCAAAGAGAAAAACACACCTTCTTCCTGCCATTACATCACATCCTGGCTCCACCCCTATGTGGGTGGAGCACTGACACCATCAATCCAAGCACTATACAATGAACCATCACATATGAACAATGCAAACTCATGAGGCCTGGGGGACACAAACATAAACTATGACACCTGCGTTGCCAGGACTGAAACCTATAAAAAGTGTATACTAAAGTAAACTTGCTTCTTTAATTTTGAGTGTTGGGTATGTTGTCTCAGCAGTGAGAAAAGTAACTAAGACAGTGTGTTAAGACTACTGGGAAGATGTAAATATTGACTATGCATTGACCGATACTAAGGAATTAGAGTTCATTTTGTTAGGTGATTATGTAAATAGATGCTGCTTCCCACTTTTGCACACTTAGGGCTTTTGGGGGAGTAGAAATTACATGATACCTGCTATTTTAAAATACTGTAGGAAAAACTGACAACTGGAGCAGTGGTTGGGAGGGTTAAATGGGACAGATGTGGCAGAAAGTTGATGGCTATTGAAGATGAGCGATGGGTGATGGGGTGCATTGTACTATCAAATTTTTAATATTTGAGAATTTTTATAGTGACTCCTTAAGCAGAAATGACAATGCATAAATGAGTTGCCAAAGATGGCATTCTAGGAAAATGATTTGGTGGATTCTTAAAGATTTGAACAAGAAATTACCATGTGGTCCAGAAATTCCACTCCTAGACATATATATATATATATATATATATATATATATATATTCCACTCCTATATATATATATATATATATATATACACACACACACACATACACACAACAGAATTCCAAACATAGATGCAAATACACTTACACACATGTTCATGTCACACTATTCATAACAGTCATAGGTGGAAACACCTCAAATGTCCATCAACATTTGAATGGATGAACAAAATATGGTTTATACATACAGCATAGTATTATTCCACCACAGCAATTATGACATTGTGATATAGCATAGATGAACCTTTGAAACAGTATGCCAGCGGCTGGGCATTTAGCTCAGCGGCATAAGCACCTGCCTTGCAAGCAGGTGGTCGTGAGTTCGATCCCTGGTACCAATAAAAAGTTAAAAAAAAAAAAAAAAGAAAACAGTATGCCAAGTGAAATGAGCCACACACAGAAGGAAATACTCTGTATGATTCCACTTGTATGAGGAATCTAGAATGCGCAAAATCGTAGAGCCAAAAATTAAAATAGAGGTAAAAGGAATGATGAAATATTGCTTGATGGGTGCAGAGCTGCAGTCTTGGGAGATGAAAAAATGTGGAAATAGAGATGGTGTTTTTACAGCTCTGAGGATGCACAGGATGCCACTGAAATGTTTACCATAAAATTGTTAAGTTCATGTTAGGTTAATTTCACCTCGATTTAAAAATAAAGGTGATAACTTGCAAGCCCATGAGCTGCAGCTCTGTTCATAGCTGTTGCTTCTGTGGCCTATAGAAATGGGGTATGAACAAGGGACATGGGAACAAATGACCTGTCACATTCACAGGACACTGGATTTTATAAGCACATATAACGTTTTATCCACATTAGCTGTATTGATTCCTTAGAGGGAGATTTTTTAATGAGATTATATTAAATCAGACCTAGAGTCCTTACTCAGGAAAAACTTATGTTGGGGCTTAATTAAATTAAATCCACAAATGAGACTGAATTTTAATACATTATAGATTATCACTGACACCGTTATTCCACTTAACAATTATATCTATCAGACAGTGGAGAAAGGGAAGGCATAAAAACTGTCAGCACAAAATGCCTTCCCTAATACCAACAAGCCCTCTTCCAAGAGCTGCATGTAGCTGATGCCTTGACAAAAAGTCAGCCCAAAATGTAATAAAACTTTGAAAACTAGAAGGCATCTTACTCTTGTATTCATCAAACCACTGGCCTAAGACACTCCCTGTTATGACAGTGATAATTCTATATGGAAGGTATAAACAAGGACTGTGTTCTATCACTAATATTTTTTTGGTTCTGGGACTCGAACTCAGGACCTTGTGCTTGCCAGGCAGGTGCTGTGCTCCAGTTGTAGCCCTGCCCCTGTGTTCTATCTCTTAATCTCGTCAACTTTCTTGACTTCACCATCTTGCAGAACAATTTAAATATCTTTCCCCTCCTAAATGTTTATTCTGTGCCATAAACATTTGCATTGCTTGTGTAGTTGTCTTCCAAGGATTCACTTGGGGGTCAGACTGCAGACACACTGACTGGAAATGTGCAAACCTGCTCTCCAGGGTGTATGTGTGGCTGGAGGCACCCAGAAAGCACATCATGAGGCACGCAGAAAGGCTGATGTAGCAATTTAGATTTCTCTTCATTTAAATCCTCATTTATCCCAGTACTATGGCCATTCCTACTCTAGGTGTGGCTTAAGACTTTAGCTTACAGATGACACCTTCATTACATGCTGCTTTTAAAATATAGTGGAGGCCATTCTTGTCATTCCAAGAATGGACATAAAAGCTGGTGGGAAGATTTTAGACAAATTCTTATGAAAGAAAAACATCAATTTGAAAAATGCTATGCATGATGTAAAATTTTCCTTTAAAATAAATGTCAAGTGTCAATGCATTAAAAGCGAACTACTAGGTAAATAATTCTTCTGATGCTAATTGGCACTGACAAAAGTCTGTGAGTTAGAACAGCTCATTAAATCAGACTCTACTAGGTATGGACCACTGTACTGCAAAGAGCACCGTTTACCTGATCCAGCACAAGGCCCGCACAACAGGTATTTGTAAGCTCAATTTACAGAAAAGGAAGCTGAGTCCCGGGGGGCTTGGACTTTACTGCGAGAGCTCTCGCAGAGAACCCAGGGCCTGAGCTGCTTCTGAGCATGAAGGACAAAGCCAGTGGTCTCATGCTCAAAGCTCTGAGCTCAGCCAGAGACACTGCCTCGGGTTCTCCTTGTGGAGGGGGAAGAGGTGGCCTGCTTGTGAGAACTGCATCTGCAGGAAGACCTGTCCTCTGCAGTTCCTCTCCGTGAAGAGCATTTGCTCCTGTGTCCTTCTGCAGATAGATCCGTCCTTGTGTCTTGAGTGTGGCTCATACAAGAGCCACCCCACCTTTTCCATCCCCGTCTGAACACTGCTTCCTCTCCCCGCCCTCCTCGTCTTCCATCATTATGAAAACACCCCTGTCTTCCACCAGCTAGTGTTGTAACAAGTGAGGCAGTGCTGGCTGACCTCGGTGCGAATTAAAACATATCCAAGATGCCGAGTTTTAAAGTTGTCAGACCTCCATTTCCACAAAGAGGAACTCTATTTTCACTCATACCCCAGCAAGAGATTAGCAGCTTGAAATCACTTTGACAGTGTCAGCTGCTCTATTGCATACCACAGGGAATTTTAATTCCAGCCTGTGAAATTGTAATTGCCTCTCAAGGAGAAGTGAAGAATCCTGGGTAATGGCCACAGCCAAGCTCAATGTCAGAGTTGCCAGTCGCTGCCACATCAGATATCACTTGCTGTTCTTCAAAAATCAGTCCAGCTTTCCATGTTGGAAGTGAAACTGAATTAACAGAAACTGTCAGCTGTTCAGAACAGCACAGACAGCAGTGTGACAGAGGTGGGTGACTTCCCATCAAAAAAGGTAACTTTTTCCCTTTCTTTGGTTAAGATAAAGAGTTTCACAAACAGGTTTCATTACTTAAGATGTGTATGCAGTTAAATGATGTCATTATTAAGCAAAAAAGTATCTGGCCCATGGCATGATAAGATGAAAGCTGCCAATTTCTTTTTAGTATTTCCTGGAAAAAAGGGGGGGGGGAAGTGACTCGAAAGAATAATTACAATAAGATAACAAGTCCACATCAAGTTGATGGTTGTGATGGGTTGAAATCACTTGCTATCAAAGTTAGACTGGCTGAGAAATGACTTCCTGGCTATGGTTAGAGGAAAGAGAGTCTGGGGTTACCACATCTGATCACAAAGCATTGACAGGGAAACCATCTGCAGAGGGGAGCACTTGTTGTCACCTTCTAACCACATGCCAAGTTCTGACCAGTACTGGGCGCCTCTGAAATTAATTTTTCTCTCTCTCCCAAAAGTCAGAAAGGAAGAAGAAGGGGCTAAATAAAATTTCTTAGAAATATATTCAGACTATAGTCTTGCCCTTTTGTTTTAGGAATTACAGAAGATCCAGACACAAACTTTGCTTTTCATCATTTCATGAGTTTTAGGACATATTTCACATTTTACAGTTCACTTTTCTAATTAAAGAAAACTTTCCTTTAGATGCTACAGGTACCCAATCATCTTTCTGTAAAAGCAGGTAGCAAGAGCTTGGGTTTGTCTTTGTTAATGTTATTATCTTTGTTTGATATCTTATATCATTACTGTTATACCTAGTTGAGTAACTTTTTAATCAGAACATAAAATTTGTACATTATAATATACTATATCTATCTATCCATATACATAATGTGTAATCAGGGTAGTAGACGCTTCCATCTCTTCAAAAGTTGATTATTTTTATTGGTAGGAATTTTGTACTCTTCTGGTCACTTTGAAATTGTTTTAACCAATAGTTACTATGCTGTGCCATTAAAAAAAAAAAAAAGACCCAATTCCCCCTCTTAACTGTGTTTTGGTGCCCTTTCATGAACTTCCCCTCATCCTCCTGCCTCGGCCATTCCCAGGCTCTGGTGACCACAATTGCAGACTGCTCCTCTCTGAAATAGACTTTTTAGTTTCCACAAGTGGGTAAGAACGTGTGGTATTTGTCTTTCTGTGCCTGACTTATTTCATGTAACATAATTGGCTCCCGTCCCATCCATGTTCCTGCAAACGACAGGATTTTATTTTTTATGGCTGAATAATTTTGTGTGTGTGTGTGCGTGCATGCGCGTGTGTCCACCCCACATTTGCTTTACCCATTCCTCTCCTGGAGGGCACGAGCCTACTAATGCTGCTGTGCACTACACACAGCCATATAGGTATCTCTTTGGTATAATAATTTCATCTCTTTCCAATATGTACCCATGACAGCTAGATTACATGGCAGTTCTATTTTTAGGTTTTCAAGAAACCTCCGTATCATTTTCTCTAAAGCTATACAAAATGCATCCTCACCAACAGTATATTAGGGTTTCCCTTTGTCTGCAAGGTCACCACCTTGTGTTATTTTTTTAATGACAGCCATTCTAGCTGGGATGAGATGATATCCTATGGTGATACTAATTTGCATTTCTCCAATTAGAGACTGAGATCTTTTTCTTGCTGGTTTTTTGCCTGTCTGCTTTAGAGAAGTCTCTATTCAGATCTTTAGCTCCTTTAAAAATTAAGTTATTTGGGTTATTTTCTGATCATCAGTTTGAGCTGCATAAACTATACATTCTAGATAATCCCTTGTCAGATGAATAATTTGTAAATATTTTTTCCATTCTGTAGGTTGTCTCTTCACACTGCCAGTTATTTCCTTTGCTGTCCAGAAGGTTATTAGTTTGATATAGTCCCATTTGCCTATAATTGTCACTTCAGCCTTAGAGGGCCTATAAAACTAATTGCCTATGTCACTGTCTTAAAGTATTTCCTCTATGGCTTCAGGTTTTATATTTAGGTCTTGATCCACTTTAAATTGACTCTTTTTTCTTTTTCTTTTCTTTTTTTTTTTTTTTGAGACAGGGTCTTTCTATGTAGTTCAACCTGGTTTTAAACTTGCTTTATAGCCCAGGCTGGTCTTGAACTCCTGTCAGTCCTCCTGCCTCCCTCTCTTGAGTGCTAGGGTTACAAGTGTGTGCTACCATTCCTGGCTTCCACGTGTCCTTGAGCAAATGAATTGGGTAATTTCCAACCTGCCTCTTCTTGTGGAATACTTATTCCATGCCCAGCTTTAAATCAATTTTTGGGTATAGTGACAATTAAAGGCCAAGGTTCATTCTTCTGCATATATGAATCCAATTTTATCATGATTATATTTTGAAGAATCATCTTTTTTTCCATTGTATGTTTGTGGCAACTTTGTCAAAAACTTATCTGGCTGTATGATCATGGATTTTGAGTTCTATAGTCTCTTCTATTAATTTAAATGTCAGACTTTATGTCAGTACCTTAAATGTCAAACTTTATGCTGCTTTGGTTATTATAGCTTTGTAGTATATCTTGAAGTCATGTGTTATGATGCCCTCTGGTATTGTATCCCTTTTCAGGACTGCTTTGGAAATTCTGGAATTTTTTTTTTGTGGTTCCATATGAATTTCAGGATGGTTTTTTAATGAAAAAAGTCATAATATTTTGATAGAAATTGTACCAAATCTATAGATTGCTTTTGGTAATATTTGCAATATTAATTCTTCTGATTCATGGACACAGGCTATTTTCCCTTTTTTGTATCCTTCATAATTTTTTCATTTGTATTTTATTTTTATTGTACATGACTTTTACTTCCCTGTTTAAATATATTCCTAAGTTTTTGGAAACTATTGTGAATGGAATACTTTTCTTGATTTCTTTTTCAGCAAGTTCATTATTGGTGTATGAAAATGATACTGTTGTTCATTGATTTTGTATCCTGAAACTTCATTGAGTTTGTTAACCTATTACACAGCTTTTGGATGGAGTATTTAGGGTTTTCTGAACATAAAATCATGTCACTTATAAACATGGATTTCTTCCAATACAGTTTGGAAATTCAGATTCTTCCTTTCAAGTTTGGATGTCCTTTATTTTTCTTTTTCCTAGGTATAGTCAAAGTGGACATCCTTGTTTCTGATCTTGAGATATAATTTCAACTTCTCCCCATTAATACTGGCTATGGGATATATTTATAATTATATACTGCAGTGCTGTGAGGCATGTATTGAAGGAATGGATTTTCATTATGAAAGGATATTGAAACTTATCAAATGATTTCTCTGCTCTTATTGAGACAGTTTTGTTTTTATCCTATTGATGTGACGTATCACATTTATTAATTTGCATGTGGTGAGCCATCTTTGCCTCCTAAGGATGGTTCTCACTTGCTTGTGTTACATGACCTTTTTGTTTTCTTGAACTGGTTTGCAAATATTTGGCTGAAAAATTCAGTGTCTCTTTTCATAAGCTCTGTAGGTCTATTGTTTCTTATTGTATCTTTGTCTGGTTTTGGCATTGGGGTGATACTGGCCTCATACAAAGTTTGACAGAATTCCTTCCATTTTAAATATCTGAAATATTTTCAGAACAACTGGAATCATTCTTCAAATGATTTATAGGCATCACCACTTAATGCCTGTATGTCTTTTTTAGATGAGAGCTGTAAAATCAGTACTTCAATCTCATCAGCTCATGATTTGTGTGTTGATTTTCTGTTCTCCTTATTTCAATTTTGGTAGAAATTTATCCATCTCCCCAGGTTCTGCAATTGTGTAGCATGTAATTGCCCACAGAAGTTTCTTAGGATCCTTTATATTTTTTTAAATTTAGGTTTCTTAGTACTTGTGCTTAGCACATTCCTTGTATGGAGTTGTTTCACAGAAATAGCACATCCCAATTCCTTTTCTTCATCCCTTTCCCTCACCTCTTGATTTCCTTCCTCTTTGAGAAAGATCTTGCTCCCTGCTTCCTCTTAGCTGTCTTTTATTTTGCTCTTTATTTTTACTCTGGGTTTCTTACGTAAGAGAAACCATGTGATATTTAAACTTGTACAATTGATTTAGTTCACTTACTGTGGTCTCCATGTGTATCGATTTTCCTACAAATGACTCAAGTTTATTCTTCTTCACTCCATTGTGTGTAAACACCACATTTCTTTTATCCGATCATCTATTGATGGACAGATAGGTTACTGCCAAGATTTTGCCATTACGAATTGTGCTGCTATAAACACAGGCATACATACATGTTATCACTATATTATGTTGCCTTTGACTCTTTTAGGTAGATAGCTAGAAGGGGAGTAGGCAGGTCAAATGGAATTTCCAATTTTAGTTTTTTGAGACTGATACTCACTGATTTCCATAATGCTCACACTAGTTTACAGTCCCAGCAATGGCATAGAAGCTTTCCTTTACCCCTATAGCCTCTCCAGCATTTGTTATTATTTGATTTCTTAATGATAGCCATTCTTTCTTGGGTAAGATGAAATCTCAGTGTTGGTTGAATTTGCATTTCTCCAGTGGCCAGCTTGGACTTCGTCTGTGAACTGTCTGTTCATTTCATTTGTTTTTTGATTGGGTTTTTTATTCTGAGGGATCTAATTTTTGAATTCTTTCTTTTCTAGATGATAATCTGTCTGAGAAACTGTTAGCAAAAAATATTTTCCCATTCTGTATGTTGTCTGTACACTCTGTTGATTGTTTTTTTTTTTGTTTTTTTTTTGTTTTTTGTTTTTTTTTTTTTGCTGTGCAAAAGCTTTTTTGTTTCATATGATGCCATTTTTTGATTCTCAGAACTATTTCTTGTGCAGCTAGGTTTCTGTTAGGAAGTCTCTACCCCTGGCTTCAGGAGTTTTGTCCCATTTTGTCTTCTAAAAGGTTGTTTCTAGTTAACATTCAGTTTAGTACATTTTTATTTCAATTTAGAGACATAGGTCTACATTCAATCTTCTGCATGTGGATGCTAGTTTTACCAACACCATTTATTAAACAGCTATCTGTCCTCCACTATGTGTTTTGGCTCCTTTGTCAAAGATCAAATAGTTGAATGTACTTACGGTTTTCTGCATCCTCTGTTCTGTTCCATTGATCCTCATGTCTATTTTTGTGTGAATATCATGCTGTTTTTATCACTATAGCTTTGTAATATACCCGCAGATCCATGATGGTGATGGATCCTGCTTTGCTCCTTTTATCCAGGATTGCTTTTACTATTCTGAGTCTTTTCTGGATTCATATGAATTTTAGGATTGTTTTATCCATTTCTGAGAAGAATGGTGTTGAAATTTTGATTGGGATTGTATTTGTATATCAGTTTTGAAAGGACAGTCATTTTAATTATATTGGTTCTGTCCATCCAGGAATAGGGGATAGCGTTCCATTTTTGGATGTCTTCTTAAATTTCCTTTTTAAGAGTGCTGTAGTTTCCATCTTTCACCTTCTTAGTTAGGTTGCTTCCTAGGTATTTAATTTTCTTGATGCTATTATGAATGGTATTTTCCCCTAGTGTACAGGAAAGCTATTGATTTTTCTGTGTTGATTTTGTATATTGATGCATTACTGAATTTGGTTATTAATTATGAGTTTTATTGGATTCATAGGGATCTTCTATTATAGAGGACTATCTGCAAATGATAATTTGACTTCTTCCTTTTCTACACATAATATCTTTTATTGCTTTTACTTGCCCAATTGCTATTGCAATTTCTCTTTCATTTCTAGAGGATAGTTTTACTGGGTGTGGCATTCATCATTAGCAGATTCTTTTCTTTTCCTTCAGGACTCTGAATATGTGATTTCTTTCTCTTCTGACCTGTACCTTGTCTGCAGAGAAATCTATCATAAGTCTAATGTGTATCCCTTTATAGAAAGTTTTCTCTTATTGTTTCTAGAATGTTCTTTGTTGTGTACTTTTGCCATTTTGACACTATACATCTTGATGAAAGTCTGTTTTGGTCAAATCTGGTTGGAGTTCTTTGAGCTTTTTGTATGTTGAACATTTGGGATATTTTCAGCTATTATTTTATTAAATAGATTTTCAATGCCTTTCCTCTTTTGTTCATCTTCTGAAATCTCCATAAGTGAGTATTTATTCATTTAATGGTGCCCCTTATGTTTCATGGGTTTTCTTCATTCTTTAAATGATTTTTCCTCTTCTTCCTTTTCTTTCTCCGTTTTAACCTTTTCCTCTTTCTTCTTCAATGAATTAAATCTGAAGAATTATCTTCAAGTTCAGAAATTCTGTTCATTCTATTCTGTTACAGAGGCTCTTGAATATATATATATATATATATGCATGTACATATATATATTTCATTAATTGAAGTTTGCAGATGAAGGCAGTGGGGAAGGTAGGGAGATAAGGTGGGTGAAATAAGAATTAGGATGTGTTATATACGTGCACCAATCCCTATGAAGAATATAATCATTATGTACTGCAAACATATACTAATAAAAATAAAAATTGAAAAAACCAGAAGTTTTAACTCCAAGATTTCCTATTTGGCTTCTTTTTTTATGATGCATCACTTTGGTGAACTTCTCATTCACATCCTGAACTGTTTTCTCTTTTCTTTGTATTACCTGTTTTCTTTTGCATCTCACTGAATTTCCTTAAAATAATTATTTTGATTTATTTTTCAGGCATTTCACAGGCTTCCTTCAAATTGGGATCCATTGCTGGAGTATTACTGTGCTTCTTTGGAGGTGTTTTGTTCCTTTTCCTGTTTTCTGGTCCTTGTGTTGATGTTTGTGTATACGAAGCAATGGTTGACTCTTGCAATTTTATGGAGTGGCTTTTACAGGGGATTGGGTGTAGAGTGTCAGTTTTTTCATTGAGATTGGCTATGGTGTTTGTTAAGTGATTATAGGTGAGCTCACATGTGTGGCCTCTATGTGAGTTCTTTAGCTATCATTGATGTTGGCAGTATTTGTGAGTATCTAGACTGGAGGAGTTCAAATAGGAATTGTATGACTTTGCAGTGGACATGGGCTTTCAAAGCTGCATGTTCTCAGGCCCCAGAGAGCTGGGTCCTGATGGCACTGGGCCTTGTGACAGCAACTGCCACAGTCTATGTAGTGTGAGATGTGGTTAGCCCTAAGACCCACAGGGCCAGCACAGATGACATCACAGACCATGGCCCCAGGAATCATGGTTTCAGAGCCACACAATGTAAAGGAAATCCTCCCTAGGTTGCTCAGGATACATATGGGAGGAACTTGGGCTTTTGGCATTAGGAAGCACAGTTCTGTGACAAGATGGAACAAGGCATTTCCCAAGACCTGTGTGATAACCACAGGTGATACTGGAATGTGTTACTGGCAGCTCCGGATTCTAGTTTGTGGGATGCAATGTAGTCCTTCTTCAGGTCTTGTGGGGTGATCATGGGTGGCACGGGGGCTCATAGCTCTAATAGAATCTTTCCTGGAGCTGTAGGACCCAGATGGGACCTTCTCCAGGCCTCGAGTGACAAGAACGAATGATTCAAAGGTTTGGGAGCACCACTATCTGTGGCCTTAAGTTCTTGAACTACAGAGAGGACGTTCCCTAGCCCTTGCAAGGCATGTGAAGATGATGTTGGGGCTTGTGGAACCTGGTATCTTCATTTCTGGAGGTACAAGATACTAGATACTGCAAGGTGAATGCACCTGACACCAGGGGCTGTAGTTTGCTATCTGTGGACCTGCAGAATATGGATGGCAATGTCTTAAGTGAATGCAGAGAAAATGTGAGGTCAACACTTGTGGTTTAATTAGGCACAGTCTTGGGAGCTGTAGGATACAGAAGGGATCTTCTCCAGGTCTTCAGGGTAAATGTCCGTGATGCTGGGGCTTTGGGTGTATCTATATACAGCTTTAACATGTTCAAAACAGGGCTGTAATTCATATGCCTCGCCACTAGGCTGTTCTGAACCACCAGTGGTACATGCATGACTGCCCTGTCTGGCAGCATGGGACAGTCTCATCAGGTGGTATGAGCTGGCTGAACGGACAGTCACACATGTAACCTCTGGTAGTGCAAGCTGGCAGGCATGTGTTAAGGCTGTGGGCTGGAGAGGAGACATTTCCCTAGTTCCTGCAGGTTGGGGACAGGCTTTTAGCCTGGCTTGTAGCACTGGTAGTTGTATTCCTAGAGCTACAGAATGTGGATGGAACATTTCCCAAGGCCCAAGGAATAGATGCGAAAGATGCCATAGCTTTGAACATCAAAGGCTGCCAGCCCCAAGGCCATGGCAGGGGAGGAGACTCTTCCTACTTCCTGTGGGGCAAGTGCATGATGGGAATGAGTCTGTAGCTTTGGCTGCTGCTGGTATTGAAGCTGCAGGGCCTTTCCTCTGCCCTGTAAGGGACTCACCAGGCCAAAGCTTGTGATGGTGTCAAGGGGCCGCCATCTACAGTAAGGATGGAATCTTGCCATGGTTTTTGTAGCAGCTTGGCTGCTGGGGGGCTGGGGTTTCACAGTATAATTTTCTTCTCTGGAGCCAGCAGTCGCTCTGAGACCCGCCACTCACTAGCCTGGACTGGAAGCCTGTGAGGACTGCAGAATTCTGTGGTCAGAGCTGCCCCTTGGCTGCTGTGCTGGGGGGTGGCCAGTACTTTCAGGCTTACCTTTTCCCGGCTATGTGGAATGTCACCTTCATCCCCACCCACCGTAGTTTGCGTTGGTCTTTTCTCTGGGTTACTTTTCTAACTCTTCATGCTATTTAGGATTCGTGTCACTTCCTTTCTGTTTCCAGAGTTGTCTCTCAGTCACTCCCCTAAATGCAATTTCTCCTTGTTTGTTGCCCTGGTTTTTCTCTGTGGTGCAGACATGTGTAGGGCTTCTCCATTTAGTCATCTTGGATCTTACTGTCCCACCCCTCCAAGTGCTGAGGATGGAACCCAGGCCTCACGCATGCTCAGATTTACAGGCTGACTGTGTGCTATCTTCTGGTGCTCAGTAAAACTGTTTTCCTCTGATTGCTACAATCTTTTAAAATTTTTCCCAAATGAACCAAATATTCATTCATTTCTTATTTTTGAGACAGGGTCTCGCTATGTAGTTCAGGCTGGCCTTGAACTCACAGCAATCCTCCTGCCTTAGCCTCCTGAGTGCTGGGATTACAGGAGCACACCACCATGCCTGGCTCTTTATTGTTTTTGTTAGATGGAAGGAAGAATTTTTTTGACAGTTTTTTTTTAAATCACCAAATATAATCTTCAAAAACTAAGTTTTTTTGTGGCCATGCTATAGGTACCACGCAAGGACTCCCTGAGTCAGAACTGGATCTGGAATACATAAAAAACAATGCCTCTTGACAGTCATCTTAAGTATACTGAGTTGTTTTGTAGAAAAGGGCCAAATGATTCATTTGTATAATTTGTGTGTAGATATACTGTACACAAATCTTGGGGGTTCAACTGATGGCTGTTCGGTGTGAAGAATGAAAATCTCAATTCTCTCAAAGCTCAGGTCAAACCGTTTGCCATTTCTTAGTGGACCTTTGACAACTCGTTCTGCCATTACTTTCTGTTAATTTGGTGTTTAGATGTGCTGAGATCGCCTTCGCCTTCATTCATTCAATCACTGAGCTTCCACTCTGATGCTGATTAATCACATGACACAATGGCAAATGTCCTAAAAAACACTGAACAGTAAGGTCCATCTTTAGCCACTAAGCAACTCAACACCACTGAGAATTCTTGGGAGGCCTGTTTAGAAATAAGGCAGACTGAACAGCTGGCCGTGGACAGCTCACCTAACTCCTGCTAGCCTCAGCCTCTTGCTGTAAAATACTGGTTTCCATCTCCCTGGACTCTGAGAGCCTCTGGCTTTTATTTTGGGCTGACCTAGAGGGTTTGCCACCATTGCCTTTTCAAGAGAGACCAACTTCCAGAGAAAGCAGAGAGACATAACCCATCCTTTCCAACCAGCCTACTCAAATCCCAACTCAAATTTTAAATACTACCATGAGAAGGCATAAGCTCCCTGACACATGACGGAGAAATGGAGGCTGTTTAGGGTTGATTACCGGAAGGCAGCCAGTGGTGACTTTCTAGGGCTTTAAATTTGTGATTTCAATGTTGGGTTACCACAGTTTTGCGTTCAGTATTAATTGGAGTCACCGCAGCTGCTCAGATAGCTTGAGTTTGCCATGTAGCGTGAGGGAAAGCTGGTGTTAAATTGCCTTTTTTACATTTTTTCACTTGCCTTTTGATTTGTACGTCTAAAAAGCATTAAAAATTTTCTTCAACCTGAACTACAACATCTTCAGCTACTTGATTTTTCTTGTAGCTTTTTATAATTCTGATGGCCTGAGGCAATCTGCTGTGATAAGATTAAATTTTTTAGATGGTATCCAACCAGTTTTTGCTTTTCTTAAGGTTGCTTTGAAAGTTTCAACCTTTCTGCTTTCAAAAATCTTGGAGGATGTTAAGAGAAAAAGAAGAGGGATCCTAATTGAAAGCTTAGGAATCTTGCCTTGCAAGATGGGGTTAGAGCCCTTGTACTTCAGAGGAACGTATGAGACAAAAATGATCAGAGAATCAGAGATGAAACATGATGTCAGGGAAAGACGGAAGTAATTAAGGGTGACCAAACAGCAAACCTTCCTTTGGAGGCTTACCCCATCATTCTGTTAAAGGACTTAAAACTCAGCCCATCCTGAACGTTTCTTCATGTAAAATATTTAAAAATAGAATTTAACAGATCCCTTTACTTCCTCCAGATAGGAACCAGCCACAATGATCGCCGCCTCCTTGCTTCATTTTCTGTTTGACTTTGATTTTGTTTTCAGATATGGAAACAAATGAGATGTGATATCGACCATTCACCATTGTTTTCCGTGTGAGAGTCTGTGCTGTAATCAGGTTTACTCAGGCCCAAAACGTGGAATTGAGACTGAATTATAGTCTAGTTTTTCTGGTCTTGTCAACATGACACATTGTAACACTAATGGGCCAATGATTAGGAATTTCAGGTTTTCCTGGGAAGTTTGGAATCAAGGCTGGAGGACCATGAAGTAGTGTTTGTGATAGCAGAAGCTCTTTTCTTACATCTCAAATGATACCACATAAGGCTGCAGAAATCACACAGGTGGGAAAAAACAAAACACAGAAACAGAAAACCAGGAACATCTGCCCTCCAAGATCACAGCCTGCGATAGTTACCACAGATGGCTTTTTGTTAAGCACTCACATCCATTTATTAAGAACAACACATGCATTCTACTACACCTGAACAGGTGTAGTAACGATTTGAGATGCAGAAGACCACACTCAGAAACCTGGAGACAATCACTTACGTGGCAGCAGCTAAGCAGAGAAGGTAGCAGGTGCTGAAGGGATAAAGGGTTGCTCGGTCCCCAGAATCCATTCAGTGTGGAAGTGCCAGAGAGAAGATTAAGGATCAAAGATGCTGAACTACAAAGACAGAGCTTTCCTCTTCCTGAGACACTTTCTTAATTAAAAGAACCATGAGCTTTGCACCTCAGGTTCCAGCGATGTATTCTATAACAGCAACAATTTCAAGACAAATAAAAACCCCCTCAGCAGCAGCAACCCTAGAGGCAGACAAGACAAGAACAGGAGCCACCACTGGCTGAGCTGAGCCTGCTGGTGACTGCTGGATACAGACACATTTGGGGACATGGATACAGGGAAAACAGAAATCAAGGACAGAGGGGGACTGACTCTCCCTAAGCCTTGTTTCATGATCCCCAAGAAAGAGATTACAACATTGTATTTTTTTTTTTTTTTTTTGTCTTTTTCATTTTTATCGGTACCGGGGATCGAACTCATGACCACCTGCTTGCAAGGCAGGTGCTTATGCCGCTGAACTAAATCCCCAGCCCCTTCAACATTGTATGTTTATAGAAGTGTCAGAACAGGTAAAGGTTAAGAGGAGCTCAGGGACCAGGAGCACAGAGAACCAGCCATTCTCTACAGTGTCACTGCTGTTCTGTCCTCGTACAAAGCCCTTCATAGCCTGAAATATTTAGAAGCCTTCGCTGGCTTTTCCTTGGCTGTCAGAGAAAGCCTAGTTTCCTTACCACAGCATCAAAACTCTTTGCAACATGGGCTGAGCTTATTTCTAATTTCCAGTCATATTCTATATAGTCTATTATTTATACCTAGAACTTTTTCATCATAGCCAACATGTGCTCTGTATTCATTAAAAACAGGGGACCCTACTTTTTTTGGGCATCCAGATGAGTTTTGTGGAAGACAACTTTTCCATGGTGGGTGGGGAAGGGATTTTTGAGGATGATTTAAAGATCCCATGCACACACAGTTCATAGTAGGGGTTGCAGTCCTATGAGAATCTAATGCTGCTGATCTGACAGGACGTGGAGCTCAGGCAGTGATGTGAGCACTGGGGAACAGCTGTAAATACAGATGCAACTTTGTTTGCCGCTAACCTCCTATTGTGGCCTAAATCCTAACAGGCCATAGACTGGACTGGCCAGGAGCCCAGGGATTGGGGACCCTCTGCTTTAATAACTCACCTTTTCTCTTGACTCCTGTCAATTTAAGTTCCATCTCTGAATTTATGTACTCTAGATATTTCATGAAAGTAGAGTCATAATACTCGTCTTCTAGTTTCTAGCTTATTTCATTAGGCATGTTTTCAAGGTTCACTTTAGGTTGGGAGTGCATGCTTAATATACACAAAGCCTTGTGTTCAATTCTCAGCACCAAAAAATAGTTTGAGTTGTATCAGAATTTCATTTCTTGCTGGGTATGGTGGTGCATGTCTGTAATCCTAACACTTGTGAGGCTGAGGCAGGAGACCCCCTTGAGTTTAAGGCCAGCCTGAGATGCAGAAGGAGACTCTGCTTCAAAAGAAAAAAAAAAGAGAGAAAAGAAAAAAAAAAAAGAATTTAGGGCCAAAAGTATTGGATTGTGAGGACATACTGCATTTATGTGATGGTTCCTCAGGGGACATTTGAGATGTGTTTGCCTTCGGGCTGTCGTGAGTAATGCTGCCATGTACCCGGATGTACCTACATCTGTGTTTAGTTCTGTTGGGTGTACAGCTAGTAGTGGAACTGCGAGGTCATGAGGGAGTTCTAGGTTTGAACTCCGAGGAACTATTAGAGCATCATTTTACATTTCCAATAAAAATGTCTTCATATCCTTTTCAAAATGTTATTTTCTGTTTTTCCGCCAGCCATCTGAGAGGGTGTGGTATAACACCTCACTGAGATTTGGTTTGAAGACTGAAGGTAAATACACAAATTAAAGCTCTAGGCCTTGGAAGCAGATTGGGATAATGCTCACAGTGACTATGATTAATTAGGTGCATTAAAAGCAGATTACATAAACTCAGGAGCTAAGACTCCTATTTTGAAGGCCCCTCCGGACTCCCTCTGTTCCCTTCCCCTGATCCAAGGCTGCCTGCCCAGGGTATCTTCCTCCCTGGTACTTGCCTCATTAGTACCTCTAAGTGTACTCAGAGTCCATGACCTAGAAAACTGCTAGAGACCACGTGAAATCCTTTGCTTTGACTTCTACATGGGTGGGATAGGTTGGGTACAGAGTTCACAGAAACAGTGCTGGGAGGATATAATTGATAGAAAACTAACAAATAATAGCATCTACCTCTCTTTTTATCTCATGGCAGGTGGGGGAGGGTGATTTCTAGGCCTCTCCATTGTTGTTGTCTGTTCATCTTTGGCCATGGAAACCGCCTTCATGGTCTTAGACTGCCCTCCTGCATTCTGTGGTCTTACGCTGTTCATTAATCTCATATCCTCAGCTACAGCTTCAACCTATTTTCTCTGAATTTTTCTTCCTTTAGTATATTGGTTAGAGTAGGACCCTGCTTCCCTTTAGTAGGAAGGAAGTAGTAGGAGGCAGGAAGCTTTTGATTCTATACATAATTCTGTTGGGTAGTCATGTATCAGAATTTAAAACATCTAACTTTATATAATTGGATTTTATCTTTAAATTACTACGGTCTTCATGAAATGGTTTATATATATGACCTCACTTTTTTTTTTTCAGTGATCCTGCAAAGAAATCCTCTCATTTTATAGATGAGGCTCAAAAGTATTGTTGATGCTACTAAATATCTCTCGTCTTTTCCAAGTATTATGTGCCCCAGATTTATAGTGGGAAAATTTGGACCTGAGTCCAATGTATTTATATCATTAACTCCTTTACAGTTTTGACACCATACAATTCAAACTTCATAGTCACCCAAGTATACATTTATCAAAGATGTGCTACTAACAAGCTAACTTTAAGAGGAAAATATGTAAGAAGTGATTGGAACCCAAGATTAAATGTTCAACAGAAATCCTCTTTTTAGGTTGTACCACAGAGTAGAAGTTCTCAAACTTTCTGGACAAGTGGCACTCCTTTGGGCAAGAAACAGCTAACCATTCTGATTATTAAGTATAGGTTCTAACAATGTAGTAAGTATTTGTGTTCTAACATAAGAACTATATAAGTTGGCTAGGGATATAGCTCAGTGGCACAAGGTTGTGAGTTTGATCTCTGTTACAAAAACAAAAACAAAAATGAACACATTTATCTTGGAAGAAAAATATTTTATTGCATGTTAAAATTGCCAGTCATTAATGGCATGTGTACATCTGTTGGGCAATGCCACATTTCAAACCCTGGAAGATAATCACCCCGTTCATTTGTTCCACAGTGCTTTGTGCTGGATATTTGCTTTTTACCATAGCAACTAACTACCAAAAGCTCAGTTTTATACAGATAAGGAGTTTTGAACAGTGTTGCACACAGGTCAGAAACTGGACTAATATTTGGAGTTAGTAGTTTATGTGACATCTGACAGAGACTGATGTTTCCTTCAAAATTTAAAATATCTCAGGGAACTCCTGTGAGTACACTGTAGCACTTGGGGTGCCTGGTGACCCAGGCAAGTCCTTCATATATGTAGGTTCATTTTTATTGTCTGTATTTGATACCATATGTTGCTCTAATGTACACAGACATAGTGAAATGGTTTCTGTATCTCATACTTTCTAGTTGTTGTGGAAAACTTTTATACTTTTTCCCTTTCCTCCCCTGCTTACTCTTATCCCCCGTGTTTCTTTTGTTTCCGTTTTATGATGACAAAATCTTCTTTGGAGCTTCAAACTCGAATTCTCCAACCATGACATTTCATAACATATACAGAAATTTCAACCTGGAGTGAAGTCAACTTGTAAAGTTGGTACATGTTTTAACTGACATATGTATGCAAATCTGATATTTAGATACATTTTACCAGGTGTGAAGTTTTTACCAAGAATTCTTTTTTTTTTTTTTTTTTAAACCAAGAATTCTTTACATTCTCAAATTGAGTATTTGGTGGTTGGTGAAGCCGGGACAAAAAGGATGGAAGGAATGAGAAAGAAAAAGGAAAAGGAAATGAAGGAAAAATACCTGAATCATTTATTTACAATGTTTATCAACGGCCAGGTACATTCTTGGAGCAAGACAATACTGAGCGAAGAGCTGGGTTGCTCCAGGATCCACATGATCAACCCTGATAGCTGTCTGTTGACCGAGATCAAGTCTAGCTCAAACACAGGCTGAGCGTGCAGGAAGATTCCACAATACAGGAGTTTAGGTTTGGAGTCAGGCTGCGTTCAAGTTCTACTTGGTAGCTCTGAGGCTTCTGTATATCTTGTGAGTTTGATCTTCTCATTTAAGTGGGAATAATACCTATCCCAAAGTTGGCTCTTCAGGACTGATAGCACCTGTACAATGCGTATTACACATCTAGTATTTAAAGTTAGCTAGGTAATGGCTCTTATTATTAACTTAGCAGAGACAGTCTGCTGAAGAATACAAAAAGAACAGAGAACAAATAGTGAAGAGAATGGCAGAGTTCACGTCAGGGGCTGCTAATATGCAGACCTGCACAGCACTCCAGAAAGCCACGTGGCAGTGGCTACTAACAGTATATGCAGATGGTGTGACCCAGCAATTCAACGCCTGGATATATGCTCCGCACTCAGATACCATGTTCCAAAACATCTGTACAACAGCATGGTGCACAGTGCCCCCCAAACAAAACAAAACAACACTGCACACAACCCAAAGTGTAGAATGAATAAATCCCAGACCACAGAATAAATCCTGCCCCACAGAGAGCACCTGTGCATTGCTGCTGTACACTGCAGCTCAGTCTCATCTGTGGAGCACAGGCGGCAGACTGCGACAGGCACCCCTAGGAGCATGTGCTGTAGGAATGGCGTTGGTCCGCGTGCTGAAGAGGAGCGGGGTGCTCTGAGGGGCAGAGTTAACAGCGGGGAGGAGCCTTCTGGGGTTGCCTAGAACGTGTACTCGCTTTTTAAAAATCCTTGTGATTTGTGTAAGTTTTACTCTTAACAGTTTAAGAAAAAGTTTGCTATCCCCCTTGCCAGCTGGTCACCAACAGGGTGACTGGCTATGCTCCAGGCCCTTCTGCAGGGCCGTGGTGTTGGTTTTTTAGATCAAAGGGCAGAGACCAACTGCAGCCTAATAGGCCAAGTCACGGTGGTGGGCTGCGGAGAATCTTGGACAGTCCTTGAATCATTCTCTTATAAACAAAAAAAGAGGGAAGGCGAGTGGAGGAGGGGAAATCACAGAGCTAGATGGAGGGTGGGGGAGAGAAAAGCGAGGTAGAAAACAAAATACTGCACCTCTCTGCTCCTGGCAGTTACAGGCCTAAAGTGTTTTTCATGTCCCACACAGCATGACGCTGGGCTTTAGGTGGTATTTTGATCACTGCTAGTTTTTTGTTCAGTGAGTTCTGAGCAGGGACCCACTGTTTATTAAAGAAATAACGGCTATAGAGTTTAAGAACAGAAGTAGTTGGCAGGCTGCTATCTTCTGATGTCCCTCCTCCCCACTCCTGCTGGGGTGGCCGAGCTCCAGAATGGACTCAGACAGCTAAACTTTCCACCTTGAATATGAGCTTCTCTTTAAGCACATCACAGGTTTAGCGAACTGTACCAAACCCACAGGGAAAGCATGCATATGTGTATTTTTAAAATTAATTGACTAATGACATAATTAAACTTTAATATGTGCTTTTTAGAGGACACAGAAAAGAAAGCAGAATGAGGGCAAGGGTGTAGAGAGGAAAATAATCAATGGTAACCACAAGGCACGTGATTTACCTGTGCCCATACAATCTCAAGTAACTTACTTCAATTTGATAGACAAGTGATTTACTTGTTACATCAGTTCCTTTTATTGTGACACATGTCATTTCACTTAGTAAAGACCAGTGGTGTCGGGTGGAAATAAAAAGGTGATCTGATTGATCAAAGATGCCAGAAAAAGGGACAGTTTGCTTGTGACAGATCTAAGCTTTCACAGTTTGTGGATCCTGTACAAGTAGGTGATTCCTCATGTTTTGGAGAATGTTGCCAGAAGTCCTTGGAGCTCCAGACTTTCCTGCACATTCCTGAAGGATTCAGGTTCCAAAAATAGGCTTCCATGTAAACTTTTCAAGAACACATCTGCTGTGAAAAAGATGTTTGTAGCAGTGGGATTCCAAAGCAAGCTTGAAAAAGACACGCCTTAAAATAACGAAAGATCAAGGATCCTTCCACATACAGAGAAGGTGACTGTATAGTGGTATTACATTGGTCAGGTTTGCACCTGAAGATGTTTTTAAAAATTGCAGCCATTTGCTAAATATAAGCCAAAAAGAGTTTGATTTGAAAGATACGCTATGGCAGCTGAATTCAGTTTTAGGTCACACAGCCCACTAGTGGGCTCATCTCAGTGCGAGACGGGGTAAGCCTCATTACGGGTGGCAGAAGAGGAGGCAGCACAGCAAGTACACATTAGCGCCTCCCAGAACTGACGTGGGCGCTTTCCTGTTCACGGAAGGTTTTAATTAGAACTGTATTCTTCACAGATGCCTCATTTCGTTGTATGCTAATTATAGACCTTGGCAAAAAAGGCAAAGAGAAGAGCAACCAGGGCCAGGCCCACAGCCGCCCTCAACGCACAGTCTTGAAGCAACCTTTGCATCTGCAGTCCGACCTGGGAACTCGCTGAGTCGTGCCGAGGTGCAGCAGGGGAACTGGACATCAGATTTGGGTGAATCCCAAGCATATTTCTGAATTCCTACAAAGGGAGAAACAAAGTTCAAAATGATTTTATTTATTGCCATAGCAGTGAAATATGGGTTCCAAGGTTAGGGATTTAGCTCAGCGGCATAAGTGCCTGTCTTGCAAGCGCACAGTCGTGAGTTCAATCTCTGGTACCAAAAAAATAAATATGGGTTCCTGAAAGGTGCTACCATTTACTTATTCCTACATGGGCACATTTGAACACCCACGTGGTTCAAGTGGCCCCAAGGTGGGTATGAATTTCAGAAGAGTCAAAACAGGTTCATGATTTTTCAGACTAGATAAGACCATAGGAAAGAGAATCAAGGCGAAGTTTATGTAGGGTAGAGTCACTCCACAAATGAGTCTAACTACAACCCTATCTACTCAGCAACAAAATAATCACCAAGACCAAGACCTCATGGCAGTCATTTTATTCAGTAAACGCACCCCTTAGGAGGAATTCCAGCTGCTACAGGAGGGCCTGAGTTCCTAGACTAACCCCACACAGTCCCTGCTGCCTGCCTTGGTGCATCACACAACAGTGTCATTTTCTCTGTGTGCCAGACACAGGTGAGGTGGAAAAGCCAGCTTGGAGAGTGCCAGGGCTTGGGACCCAAGTGCATGGCTTTTCCAATGGTCTCTGCTCAGGGCTCCTCAGCAGGGAGAGGAGGCGCACCTGGCTGCCCTCAGGCTGGGACTGGTATTTCAGAGCATCAGTTGGCTCCATTATGAGACTTTCAGCTTCTACATGCCCTGTAGGATTGATGACTTCCCACATAGCATGGGACGCCCTGCTGAAACTTGAGATTTTGAGAGATGGAGGAAAAGGTGGGTGCGATGGTTAAGCTAGACTGTGTCAACCTGACTGGCTGGGGAGCCACCCAGGGGATTGGTGGAGCACACTTCCAGTGTGTCTGGGTGGTGCTATGTCTGGTGCCTTGATCCTCCTCTCTGGCACTGCTTCCTTGTCACCATGAACCAAGCATCTTTGCTCCATCATGTGCTTCTGCCATGACATGTTCCCCTTGGAGCCAGTTAACTGTGGACTGAATCTCTCTCCCCTTTAACTCACGGGTGGCAAGTACTGCGCCAGGTAATGGGAAAGCAGCAGGCAAGGGGCAGATGAGGACTGCGGGGAGGCACAGCGGGGCGGGGCAGGGAGAGGCCACTTGGCAGCCCCTTTGTGCAAGGAGAAATCCACAGAAGCACAAAATGTCCCTCAGCAATCCTTTTGCCTGGTCTTCAAGAGCTCCAACAACCTCTGGCTTCTGCTGGGAGCTGTATCTTGTGCACGGCAGAAGCTCTGGATGGAGCTTCAGCGGGACTGGGGGGGTGGGCTGAGGGGAGCAGGGAGGAGAATCTGTGGTGGGATTTGGCAATCGATGAGGAGGGGGATAATGGGGACCAGTATTAGGATGATGGTGCAAGGGACAGAAAGAACCACAGATTTTTTTTTTTTAAAAAATGTAGAATCAACAGGATTTGAATTCTAATGGCAGAATGATGTGAAGAGGAATTAGGAATTGGGGATATGAAAACAGTGTTTACAGCCCAGCTCCACTGTCTTCACATTTCCATGGGATAGCGGTGGAAACACTGACTGCAGGAGACTAATTGTAAAATTAATAAAGCTGCTGGCTACCAGGATGAATCTCTCAGCCCAGAGACACAGTCACACTATTTACTTGTGCACTCCGCAGGCATCCGGTGATGTGCTTTCTCCCTGTTCTCTGAGCCTGCAGCTTGGCGGAGCACAGCACCTTCCTTCCCCAGGCGGCCAGCGGCCACGGCAGGTCAGCGGTGCACCCAGACTCACAGCAGAGCTACCCTCCGGGCTTTCAGTGTGTAATTGTGGAGCTAGGGCTGTGCTGGCGAGTTTCCACTTTGGTTAAAAACAGTCTCAAGAATAGTGCTCACACATATATGGCCACTATAGGAAAAAGAGTCCTTCAGCTGAAATGAAGGAAGCGGTACAAGTTCCTCAAAAGCCGCAGTCTCAGTGTGTCAAAGGCAGCCCCGAGCAGCATCGCTGCGTGCAAGTTTGCGCTGCTCTGAGGATCTGCTCCCAGGTAGGCGCTACCTGCAAGGCAGCAGAGAACACTATGGTAGCTGCCTCCCCAGCACAGTGCTCAGGGCCTGCTGCTGACAGCGAGGAAACACCTGTGTCCCCACTGTTAGCCTGCCTGCTGCGCGTGAGGGAGTGGTGAGGGGCACGGAGCAGCTCTGGGCTGTCACCCAGTCCCAGGCACACATTGCTGGGGGGACAGCGAGCAGCTTCACTTGGCTTCAGCTGTATCCATACTTGCTCACTCTGCAGCAGGCAGGACAGCTGAAGGAGCAGGGGGAAAGCCCTGGCCATTAACCTGCCCGAGTGTGCACACAGCTCAGGATGTTCCAGAGCAACTGTGCTGGGCTCCAGCTCAGGTCCTGCTCCCAGCGGACGGGCCACAGCAGAGAGGAACAGCACAGCTCCTGCTGCCACTGTGGTTGAGAGAAATTCAGCACCTATTTTGGGTGCTTAACCTCGGTCCTGTGATGCTACCATGTGACTTGTGATGCCTGACGGTCGGAGTGACCTGCACAGGCCTGGCTGAATCTTAGAGGACTGTGAATTTGGCTGGGTTTACATCTACATGCTGCTCCACAAAGCTGCAGTCCAGGCAATACACCTGTGTTCTTGGCCTAAAAAAACTCCTTTGATTTTTGGTGATGGTCTTAAAAAGCCTCTTCCTCTCAACACATCTGCGATAAAATTTTGCTCAAAATACACCTGTTGACCCCAGAGTGGCTTATCAGTAGTTGCATTCAATTTAGTCACTCTTTTTTCTCTAACATTCAAACACTTAGCACATTTGCACATAAGTGACCCATAAAATACTATTTTAGTGTTGAGGCTCCCTCCTGTCCTTAGTGGAAATATTTGCATTCCAGAATCAAATGGAAAAGCAAAAATGTGCATTATGTCACCATGAGAAGCCCACTGCCCTGACACTCCTGAAGATCAAGGGGAGAATGTGACAACAGATGCAAAGGAAATGTGGCTCGTCTGTCCCACTGTGATGTTTTATTTTCACCCTTTCCCAAATCAAGACCATGATTGTGTTGATGCTGTTTTAAAATAGGTGTCTCAAATGACAGTACTAAGTAGTAGCCAGCTAGCTTGGTACATTTCAATTGCCACTACCACTATGATACTAAAGGAAAAGTAATTTAGAAATGTAGGAAATATTAGGTCTTTCATAGCATCCCAGGTGGAAATGTTGGACCACAGAAGAGTTCACCCAGGTAGAAGTAGAGTTCATGAACAGAACACAGAATTTTTGTGATGCAATTAAACGTGCTTATAGGTGAACATAAATAGCTAACAGAAAAGATGAAAGCTGACCTAGATAACACATACAGAGTGCTTCTCGTAACTGACTTTAGAGACATATGATAGCCAACAGTTTCAGAAAGTAAATGGTTTCAAAGCTTCCCTAAACCTTTTAAACATTATCAATAGGTTACTGAGCTAAAACAGAAATTCCTTCCTTAGAACAAATTTGAAACATGGCAGTCTTGCCTTTTTTCAATCAAAATTATGCATGTTTATTCAGTTAACAGACTAAAGGGCGCACTGGGAATTCTATGAGGCACCTTGTTAGCCTGCATAACATGGGCTTCTCCTTCCTTATAAATCTCACTCTTCAAGTTATTTCTAAACCTGCTTACTTGCTCTTAAACATACTCTGAGATGTGTGTGGTGGTGCATGCTTTAATCCCAGCACTTGGGAGGCTGAGGCAGGGGGACTGCTGCAAGTTTGAGGTCAGTCTGGGCTCTATAGTGAGATCATGTCTCAAAAACAAACCAACAAATCCCCCCCCCAATTCTAATTTTCTCTAATATTTAGCTCAGTGATGGCAAACCCTTTGGAGTTTTTAATGATACAAACAGCCTGCTGTGGCCCACATGCTAGCAGTTCACTACTACTAGTACAGCCTATCAAATCCTAGCAAAGTAATATAATCTGTCAAAGCAGGGGGGAAATATATATATTTTCTGTCCAGTTCAGAAACTGAAGGATTATAATTTGGTCAGTTAAGATAGAAGCAGTTGGGGCTGAAGGTGTAGCCCAGCAGCACAGTGCTTGCTTAGCAGGTGGAAGGCCCTGGGTTCAATCCCAGGCACTGCCCCCATGCACGCGTGGTAAAGTTGGGATGGTAGCAATATTCTGTCTGTTTTCTTCTCTACTAGTTATACATGCATTGATGGGAACAGGAAACAGATGATTTTAAGTTGAGTCATTTAACACTATGAGGCACAAATGGGACTGGTTTAAAATCAGGTGATTGCTGGGAATTGGATATCCCAGCTCCATCTGAGGATTCTTGGGCAAATCATTTTATCCTCACCTTGCCTCCATTTCCTCTTTTATAAAATGAGATACTGGTAGTGTTTCTAGCATCATAGTGTTGTTATAATGATGAAATGTTATAAAGTATCCTGACTGCTTAAAACTCAATGGCTTCCATTGTAGTTTGTGGTCCTAATGAAACATGCAAATGGCCTTGGGTATTCTTGTTGTAAAATTACAAAATCATTACTTGCTGCTCAAATATGATTACGCTACCCACAATATTTCTGTTGCTTACACATAGCATTAGGAAGCAGCAGTGTAATGGATAAGCATTGGTTTGGAATTCAGACAGATCAAAAACTGAATCCATGTTTAGACAGCCAGGTGATCTTGGCCAGGTGGCACAGCTGTCCACACCTAGTAACTTCTGTGATGTAGAAATACCAGTTATGGGTTGTTGAAAAAGAAACAATGTGCTCAGAGCCCAGCGTGCCTGGAATACAGAAGGTTTATGATGAGGAGTATGGCTCAGAAATCAGAGTGGCGTCCCAGCCTCTCGTGGTACCGATCTGCAGTACCAAGACAACGGTGTCAGGTCTGGCGTCCTGCACGATCCTCCCAGCACTAACCCGCCTCGGGCCGTGCAGACAGCGCCTCACTCCCTGGGTTAGTGAATATGAGGGATCATGCAGTGAGCCTTCTGGAGAAGCGTTAAAACCGTTGGCCCATCTCCTGCCTCTTCGGCTCAGACAGGACCTGCTTTAGGAAGTCCTGTCTCAGTGATGGATGGGCCTGGGTGTTCTGTGCCTCAGCCTGTTGCTCCTTCTGGTCTGGGCTGACCTTACTCTCCAGGGCTCCCCAGCATTTGGCAATCACAGAGGGGCAGTGACCGCGGAGTGGGTACTGACATTCCTATTCATTCCTTAGTATTGTATGTTCACATTTTATGTTGGTGTAAATATTTCTTCCCTGTGAAATGCTATTAACCATTACATTTCTTATTAGATTGTAGGTAAAGAGAATAGTCAGTCATACCTCACCAGTATGACATGATCTAAATGTAAAATTTACGGGGGATGGGGAAAGCTCACCAACAGTAAATATACTGTATTAGTTTTCTAATGCTACTTAAACAAACTATATCAGACCCAGGGTATTAAAAAATACAAATTTAAACCCAGCATCATAGCACAGACCTATATTTCCAGCACTCTGGAAGGCTGAGATAGGAGAATCCCAAGTTCAAACCCAGCCTTGGCAATGAATAAGACCCTGTCTTAAATTAAGTAAGCAAACAAGGGCGTAGTGGTCTGGGGATATAGCTCAGTGTAAAGACCTTGGTTCAGCCTCCAGTACCACAAAACGACAATTTTAAAAAACCCGAATTTTTATTTACAATTCTAGTCATTTGAAGTTTTAAGAGCAAGGTGTTGGCAGGCAGTATCCCCCTGGAGGCTCTGCATGAGAATATGTGTCCTTGTCCCTTTTTATTTTAAAGGCTTTCTGCATCCACAGGCATGTGGCTTTGTTCTCTATCTCTAAGTCAGGGGCTTTGTGATTTACACTGGACCTCGCAGGATGATCTCAGGTAATCTTTCCATCTCAAGATCCTTAACCTAATTAATTACATCTGCAAAGTCATTTTTGCCAAGTTAAGTAACATGTTCAAAAGTTCCAGCAACTAAGACATGGATATTCTGGGGAACGAGATTCCCGTGCTTGCCATTCATGGTACCTGTAGTCCCCAGCTCTCATCTCCCCAAGGTGTTCACTCAGGTAGAGCTGAATTAGCTGCACAGGAGCACGCACTCCAACAGAGGCCTAGAGCTCCGGGAAGGGGTGCAGGCAGTGTGGCTGGATGACCGGGAAGCTTCCTGGGGTAGAAGATGAGGAGCATGCAGGACTCAGCCTCTGCTGAGCTTTTTCCTTGTGCTGAGCACGCACAGACCTTGCTGAGACCTGAAGGAAAGGGCACCTAAGGCTTAGTTTCCTGATGTATGCTTGCATTTCTTCTTGTTCCTTTGCATTCTACATTCATATTTTCATTTAGTTGCAGGTATCCTCTTCTAGGGAGCTGGACAGGCTTGGGGCCTGTGAGAAGTAAATCATGCTATTCAATGGCCTCTCCAGCAGTTCCTCCTTCTCAGTAAAAATATACATAAACTGCAGTATGGTAAATGCCTGCAGAACAAGAAGCATGAAGACCCAGCAAGAACAACAGAGGTCAGGTTCTATTGTAAAAAATACTAACGAGAAAAAGGAAGATTTCTTACTGCGCCCAGAAAAGTTAAAGTACTTTCCATGCAATCTCCCCTTCAGACCTCCAAGCTACCCAATGAAGGAGTTAATGAGATAACCCAAATCAACAGGTTGTAGACGTAAACAGTCAAGCAGCTGGGAGGGGTCATAGTAAGCATACTAAAGCAACACATTGGAGATACATTTATAATCCAAAACAAGTAAATAAGAAAAACCAGGCACTGCACAATTATTAAAATGACCCTCAGGATGGAGTTTTCACCAAATGTGCTTTATATGCCTCCCTGCCAAAGGCCAGTGCTGGAAAGCCAGCCTCAGGTGATGCAGGGCCACTTCTCACTACCTGTCTTATAGTTCTGAGCCATGAGGAGACTTGGTACATATGACCTGTCGGTGGCACATCGCTGTGTTCTCTCAGAACGCACCCACATGCGCGCATGTATTAGAACACGCTGCAAAATGTGTTTTAATGAGGAACAGTTGGTCTGGTTCTGCTCAAATAAAAGACATCCCTGTAAGACAGTTGCCACCTGTCCTCCCATCTTGCAGTGCAGCTTCTAAACG
This sequence comes from Cavia porcellus, assembly GCF_034190915.1. Classification (NCBI taxonomy): domain Eukaryota; kingdom Metazoa; phylum Chordata; class Mammalia; order Rodentia; family Caviidae; genus Cavia; species Cavia porcellus. The sequence continues at coordinate 24,823,581 of NW_026947496.1, read as the reverse complement.
CATTCTTCTGTCCCCGGTACCTGCAGGGGTTGCCAGGGCCCTGTGAATACATGCTACTTGCCAGCTCCCTTCCTTGGTTGACAGACAACCCCATTCCTGTGCTTCGTATCATTACTAGATACCAGGACATACAGGGGATGAAGGGTGCCAAGCTCTCTTTCTCCATTATTCTTCCAGACACCTCCCACAGCAGGAGATTTAATACCACGTAAGGAGGATAGCCAATTAGCTCCATGTAAAGATGCTAGTATTCTCTAGTTCTTGAGATTTACATCTAGTACTTTGAGATTAAAAAACAATATTATATGTATAGCCCATTGGCATTATGGGCACACTGGACTATAATATGATCAACAAATTGAAGTTGGGATTAATTAGGCCTTTGCATTTGTTTTGGAAGAACATCTACTTTTAAAAACCTCTGTCACACAGTCACACAATGAGAGCACACTGTCAGCCTTTCTGTATCACTTCTGGGAGTGAGTGGTTCTACATCAGACATTATTTATATGAAGCTTTCCCCTTACTGTGAATGTGTAATTGCTATCAAGTCATTAAACTTATAATAAAAAATGTAAACTAGAACATATTCATAAAAATCACTCTAATCTTAATATTTTGGATGGATTTTTAATCTTATTTTGGTGATAGCAAAGCAAACAGAAGGCTTTTCTAATAAGGCTGACTATAAATTATTAAACTATCTGCCGTATGATCAAATGAATTTCAGATTATATTTGGAATAATTCTGCCTTGACATCCACCAAAGGAATAGATCTGATGTGCCCTGTGTGGCCTTGGTGATCTGTCTTTCTGGCCCCCCAACTCTCAGACTTGAACGGCACCAAATGAAAGAAAGATAATCACATCAAAAACCAGACCTTGGCATCTGCCCATCACTTAGTTATCTTTCTGTGTAAGAAAGATCTGTACAACTGTATTTCATGTGACTAGAGATATGAAAACAACTCTAAGCTCTGAACTTGTTTTAATGGATTCAAAACACTTCTTATGTGTAAATTTTTCTCATGGCTCACTCAGAGGCTCACTGTTAAGAGCTTGAAGTGCAAACTAACAAGGATGAAGAAAAAACTGAGAGCTCAGACCTCAACATAAATAGGAGTTTATATCAGACCCTGAGTATACAGGGTCTCATATAAGAAAACCTCTTGAAACCAAGTCTGTGACCACTGCAAGCAAATGATCTTACAACGCACATTACTCAGTGCAGCATTATTAGAACTGCACTTTCAACCTTGAAACACAAACTTAAGAACTTAACATCTAATGTAAGCATCACTTAATACAAACTGCTGCATCATTCCTTCTATACCTTCTCAACACTTCGCTGTGGGTTTCTAGCTGAATGCCTTCATCTGTGACGTCCTTAATCCTTCTTCAAACACCAAACACCCATTCAAATGCACTTACACTTCTCTAATTTTTGGACTCATTTAGCTAAATAAGGGAGGGTACAAGGAAGAAGAATCAGGTCTAAAATGAATTGCACAGTGTAAGGACCTTTGAAAACAGTGTGTATTGTCACTTATATGTAACTTCTTTAGATACACAAAAAAGTAGGTATATATTGTCAGAGGTCTGGCATCTGAGGTAGAAATAGATTTATTACTCTTTCCTCAGTGTAAATTTTTCTCCATAGAGAAGCCACACGGAGAAAGTTCTCTTAGTAGCTACCCCTTAAGGAAATTATTCAGTGGGTTAAAGTTTGGAAATTACTCTAGAATGTGTTACACAAGGCTCTTCATCATGATTTAGCAGCCCCAAACGTACAGGCGCACACACAGAGAAGGAAGCGACAGGGCCACCTGCAACAGTAGGACCTGCAGTCAGGTTCACAAAAGTGGCAGGAGCCTGAAGTCAAGCAGTTGAACAAATGAAAGCTGCTCGACAGGTGTAGCAAATTAAAAAAGGAAACGTGAGCTGGGTTAAGATGCTTTACTGATGATGAAGCTCTTTCAATAATCTCTTAAACCACAACCGAAACTATTCTCATTCCATTGGCATGCCCACAGGAAGGGGTAAATGAGGATGTTGATAAACACAACAATTGAGTGTATTGAATTTAATGTTTAGGTAATCAGTTCAACTCAGAATAATTACTCATAAGAGTTTCCTTCCAAGTAGGTAACCAGGAGATGACTGGCTTTAAATGAAAAAGAAGCCATGTGTGATGCTACATCATGTCAACCTCTTATAAGGGTTGGCTGTCATTTTCACTGATACTGGAAACATGGCTTTAGCATGACTGGGTTCCATGACCTGCATAAAACGACTAAAGGAGATGTCGGGTGCTTTGTTCTGTCTCAGAGTTTCACAAATGATGAGCTAATGTGTAAATGCTTCCTTCAGATCACCATGATTGTTACTCAGCTTGGGAAATGCTGTTAAGCTAGTTAAGAAAAGTTACACTAAACTACACGCTATAATCATACTACACTCAACCATTGGAAGAAAGTTCACACTCTACCTATCTTCCCATCACTTCCAAAGTTCCATCATGTGTTTTCTAATAATGCCCATTCTTCCTGTTTCTGTTTTGATAATATAGTTTTTAATAAAAGTAAAGACTATTACCCCTATCAAAGTTACTTAAAATAACTGAGAAAACATTAATAGCTTGGCAGGCCACATCAAAGATGGCCCCAATGGTCTTTGCCTCCCAGTATTCAGACTGTTGGGTACTACCTCTCCTTTGACTATGTGCTGAACCTACAGATGTGTTTCTAATTATACGTGATAAAAATGATGGGATGCCACTTCTGAAATTATGTTCCAAAAAAACTTAGCTTTCATCTTCGGACTCTGTTTGCTGGTTCTGAGGGCAGCCAGCTGCCTCGCTGAGAGCTGCTCTGGGCAGAAGCCACATGAGAAGGGCCTGAGGGAGGCCCGACTGAACACAACAAAGGACTGAGGCCTCCCTGTAACAATTCCAAGAGGCGGAAACGTGTCATCACAAGAGCGAGTTCAGGAGCAGGCCCTCCTGGGTAGAGCCTTCAGGTGAGGCTACGTCCCTGGCGGCAGCGAGCTGAGAGATGGTCGCAGAGGTGCTTCTGTGTATATACCTCGATTCTGCCCCACAGAAAGTGACACAGTGGTGATCATGGTTTGCATTTGATCTTAGCCAAAAGGCCAAGAAGTAATGTAATCATGGTTTTGAATGACCACATTATGAGATAATTTGTTACACAGCAAAGGATAACAAGATGCCAAGTAGAGGGCTAAAAACTAACTTTTATATATGGAAACTTGGTTCATAAGAGCTATTGTAGACCAATGGGGAAAACGGACTTTCAATAATATTTCCTGAAACACCTGGCTATATCACATAATGTACTGCAATTTAATCTACCTACCATGCTTCAAAATTATCTCCATCTGGATTAAATACTTACCTGGCAAAGGCAAAACTGGAAACATTTTAGAATATGGGAAGGAAGCATTTCTAATTCGCTAGGTAGGGACATACTTAAATCTCAGAAATGTATAGAATTCTAAAAAGCACCAAAGGGAGTTAAGACAAGCCAAAAAACTGGGAAAAGATGCTTGTTTCACTTATAGCTGACTTTATACCAACTCAGGACGAATGGAGGGAGGCAAGATCCAGGGCAACTAAGAAAAAGCTAGTTTGAGGGGAGTCACTGAGGCAAATCCAGAAATCAGCAAGGATGTGACAGGAAACCTAAACAGCATGCAGAATCAGGAAGGTAACCCTAGAGAAAACAGGAAAGGCAATTCCAACCCCGGCAGCTGGGTGTGTGTGTCAGGGATGGGTGGAGGTGGTGGCAGTGTATTCACATTGCTGCAAAGCAGTAAGCAGAAAGGACAAGTGTCACCCGTACTGTCCTAATGGCAGGGGAATCCCACAGTCCTCATAGGCTTTAACCCCACTTTGGGGGCTGGCTGGTCTTAGCATAATGCTCAAGGAAGGAACCCATACTGGGAACTCCCTAGCCCTCAGAAGCTAAGCTTCTGCAATAGCTACTGCTAGGCACCATCATGTTTAGGGGCCAGCAACAGCCCCGCCGAGCCAGAAGGCTTGGACACACCTCACAGGGTGAATAGGGCTCTCAGTCCCTTGTAGCTCAGGACCAATGGCTGCCACAGCCAAAGCCCAACTCCTACCCATGCTTGCTCCCCTTCCAATGATACAGGGTTGGAAAAGTGGCTACTGGTATAAAAAGCCCCAGTGTCAGTTGTACCTGAGCCACTGGTTGCATTCATCTGGGAGAAAATAGGGATGGTTTCTTTCCAGGCTACATACATGTTTAGGACCACAGCACTGGTGCAAAAAGATCAAGTAGAATGCATGCCTGACCTTGGAGTCTAGAGAAGGTAACATCTGGTTCCTGAAATTCTAAGAAAGTGGCAAAGACTGTTAAAAGTCCCGGCATCCTCTCAAACTGCCCCAAAGGAAGATCCCAGCCTCACCTGTGCTCATCCCGTGGGACCTTAACAAGGGCTTCCGCTGCAGGAGTTGGTCCACAGGCTAATGCATCTACCAGTGCTCTCCCGAGGGACCTGAGTTCTGGGACCATAGCCACTGATGCCACACCCCTGGTGTCATCTGTGTTCTCTGTATTTCTTCAACACTGAGACATGACACTTGGTATCTCAAACTCTCATGCCACTGGTCCTTGCCCATGTGGAACTGGAAGGTGGGTCCAGTATATCGTAGAGCTACTTTTGTAAACTGCTGCACTCTTACAACCAAGGAACTCACAACACTGAGCAACAGATTTGAACTCACTATAACAGAAGCACCTACCCAACTGACAGCTCATATTCTATCTAAACAATGAAAATTATCTAATAAAATTTCTCTGTAAAATTTGAAGAGGAGATTGTTAACACTAGATGTGCAGATATACCAAAGTAAAGGTAAAAGAAAAATGAAAGGAAACCCAAAGAAACACAACAATACTGCAAAAACAGGTTGCCTTTTGAAGGAAAATCTATGAAATTATGGAAAAAAGAATTCAAAATAATCCTAAGGAAATTCAGCGAGATGCAAGGGAATAAAGGCAAAAATATAAAGAAATGAGAAAAAACAATTCAGGATAGAAATGATCAACTCATCAGAAATAGAAATAATAAAGAGCGATCCAGAAGCCTTGGAATTAAAAACTTTAATCATGAAATAAGTATAATTGATATCTTTGACAACAGAGTAGAACAAACAAAAGAATCTTTGAACTCACAGACAGATCTTTTGAGTTAATCTAGTCAGACTAGAGTCAGAAAAGAGGACAGAAGCAAAATAATAATGAAGAATGTCTGTAAAACATAACTGGAGGACACCATTAGCTGAGCAAATATTCACATTATAGAAATTCTAGAAAAAAGGGGAAAGGCATTAAAAGCCTACCTTGTAAAATAGCTAGCAAAAAAATTTCCCAAATCTTTAGAAAGGTACAGACATTCACATAAGAGAAAATCAAAGGACTGCAAGTGGAATCAACCAAAAAAGACCTTCACCAAGGCATATATACATCAAAATGTCAAAAGTACTAGACAGAACTCTAAAAGCAGTAAAAATGTCAACACATATATATGAGAATGCCCATTAAAATTACAGATTTCTTAGAAGTGGGATATATTCAGAGTCTTGAAAGGAAAAACTGCCAAACAAAAATGGTACACCCAGCCACATTTCATTACATTAAATGAAACAAACCAGACAGAAAGTAGCACATGGTCTCACTCATTTGTGGGAATGAAGACGATTTGTGCTAAGAGTGGAGCAGGAGGAGAAGGCAGAGACGTTAAAGAAGGACAGTAACACACAGGCAGGATGAGTTAGCTCTTGTTTCTATAGCACAGTGGGTAATGATCGGTTAAAATAACCTGATATATTTCAAAATGACTAGAGAGAGTACTAGATTCCCAGCAAGATGATGAGAATGATGTAGATGATAAAGACAATGAGGTACAAGTACAGAAATGCTTATTACACTTACGTGACTTTTCCACATTGGACATAAGCATTGAATTACCACAGCATACCCCATACATATGTAGAAATACTGTGTCTCAAAGAGAAAAATCCTAAACAGAAGAATGTTGAAATCCAATGTAAATAGACAAGAAAAAGACTTAGCATATTCTTTACTGAAGACAAAATGAATACACACATCAAGGAACCAATAAATCAATTGAAAATGCTCCACCTCACTTGTAATTAGGGAAATACAAGTTAAAAACACAATGAGGAGCCAATTCACCCACATCAGGTTGGCAAAAGTTCAAAGCCTAACCCAATCAAGCACAGTGCGAATGTAGAGGGCCAGAACATTACCCTCCTGCTGGTGCTGGCATCCAACTGCATGGGCGCTTTGGGAGTCAGGTAAAGCTTGTACAGTGGAAGTTGTGCATACTGGAAAATCCCGCAGTTCCACTCTTAGGTGTTTCACCTAGACTGGAGAAACCATTACGGATAGGCTACCCTGCAGTCCCCTCACGGTTTATGTGCTGTAATTAGAAGCCCAAGCAGGGCTTGGTACAGAAAGGGGATGAGAGGGACTGGTCAAAGGTAGAAAAAGCGGGTGAAGGACGTGGACTCCAGACCCAGCGGCCAGGCTGTCTGAGAACAAGAGTCCTCCATGGGCCTCCTTCCTTACAAAGCTAGCTTGTCCTCTTCAGCACTTGTCCTTTGTCAGCTCTCAGTTCTTAAATTGTTCCCCAAACCTCCACTTATGTTTTTTTTAAACAATGACTGGCCAATATGGAAAGAGATGAGCCATAAATAGCCACTTGGCTGCCAATACATACCTCAGTTTTTACATGGAAAGTCTATGTCTCCGGGGGCTGGGGATTTAGCTCAGCAGCATAAGCGCCTGCCTTGCAAGCAGGCAGTCGTGAGTTCCATCCCCGGTACCGATAAAAAGGAAAAAATTTCTCCAGCACATCTCTTTCTTTGTTTTGAAGACAGTGAACGTGGGTCCCCCTTGGAGGGGCTGAGGGGGCAATCCCTGACTCTAAATTGCCTGCTAAATGGCACCAGACACTCAGTGTGAGCAGGCAATAAACACTGCTGTGGAGATAAGGCTGGATTAATCTACTGCTGCAGCACAGCCTGACTGATCTTGGACTAATACATGTAGCATGGCTAATGTGTTAGGAAGGAATCATATTTCACTTGAATACCCAGAAGCCGCAGTCTTCATACTGAACATTATTTCCCTCTGGCCTCCAAATGCCCATAACTGCTTATTGAGGCACAGAAAGTCAGACATATTCCTGTGCATTCTGCCACTTGAATTATGTTCCCTTCACAGTGAAAAAGACTTCTGTCTTCACTTACCTGATTAAGTCCTTCATACTCTTAAGGTTCAACTCTAATCCTACCACATCTACAAAACCCTCTGTAACAAAAACTGTTTAAATATCCTTTCTATACTGACAGTTCCGTGTCTTGTAAATTCTACCTTACCATTACAGATTCTGAGAACACATTTCCCAACCTTTTCTGTCCCTAGGGTGCCAACACAAGACCCAGGTTCCAGTCAGGCACTGAGCAGGAAGCAGGAGGAAGCAGACGGGTGTGGGGCCCACCTTGGTGGGACAGATGCAATGCCCCTTCCAGCAAGCAGCCCCCCCACTGTGTGGGTCTGGGGGTGGGTACCGGAAAATTCAGCAGAAATCCAGTTTCCAGCTCTTCCAAGAATTCACAAACTCTCTAGCATCCCTTTACAAGTACTTGCCTGTTGTCCGCAAAGAACATTCCCTGATACCTGTAAAGGCCATAAAGGCCTTCCACCTTTATGGTCTGATGCCCCTCATAGCTAGAATACAGTACTTATCTACTGTCAGTCCATTTGGACTATTATAAAAAATGCACAGCTTTTGAACAACAGAAATTAGTTTCTCATGATTTTAGAGTCTGGAAATTTTAAGATCAAGATGCTGCCAGGATTGGTGTCTGGGAGATGCTACCTCCTGGCTCACAGAGTGCCTTCTTGCTGAAAGGGTAAAGGTCTGAGGCCCTCAATCCCAACCAAGGAAGTTCTGCCTTTGTAGCCTACCCTCCCCAAGTGCCTACCTTCCCAGCCTATCACCTGCATTTTGGGGAGATACAAACATCTGTATCATAGCACATGTATTCTCTTTCCAACTAGACATCAATCTCCTTGAGGGCAGAACCACATCTGAGAGACTTCTGTATCCCAGACAGTGCTTGACACAGCACTGGATCTCTTTAGGACTTCACAGGGTGATCACATACTTTACCATCCAAACCAAGACTTTTTGGGCAGTGGAAAAGGCACAAACCAGGTCAGTCCTAGACAAATTGAGACACAGGGTCATACTTGGCTTTGATAATAGTAAAAAGGCATTTGAAGGAAAAGTAAAGTCGAAATGAAGATGCTGAAAGTGATTCTGGAACCTGGCCTGGCCGTCATGGAAGGTAATGTTCTGCTCAAGTCTGCAGGGACAGGGAGGACTCCAGTAACCCTTGAGATTCAACTTTCCACTTGACAATGTCATGATGAACAATATCTCTTAGTAGATTCACTTTAGATTTGGTAAAAAATTACCCATTAAATTATGCTTTCATCACAAAAGCAATTATATCTTACAGGGCAGCTGGAGTACTTCCTGAAGGGGCCTCTGTTCACCTGACCGTTCCCACAGGTTCACAGCAGAACAGCTGTACCAACAGAGGAGGCAGCGCAAAATCTCAAAGGCCACAGCCGAGTCAAGTGCCCAGATCATATTATGCTCAATGCAAGTGGACACATAATGAGTATAAGAAGCCAACATGACCTGGGTGGGTGACTTGGGCTCAGGGGTCTGAATCTTTGTTCTTGCTCTTAGCTTTCCTTGCACTGGGAATCTGCTGGTGCCCTTGTCTTAAGCCCACTCCTCCCGTGTCCCTGCTGTCACAGGGGGCAGGGGCTGTATCTGCACAGTTACACCCTGTAAGGCTCTTCTGTGGGTGTGCGCAGCAGCAGTGTTTAGTTGCCCTGGCTCAGGCTCGTTGTAACAAAGCAGAGCACCACAAGGAAAATCCCTCAGTATTAAGTACATAGTGGAGGCTCAGTAACTGGTAGTTATTATTATCAAAGCACAATTAGTTCCTTGATGCATGCAATTCTACCTCGCCATGCCCCAGCTACAACCCTCAGGAGGAGGAAAATTATTATCAGTGATTGTGCAATTAGTGATGCAAGTAAAATGTAAGCTAATTGTTTACCTTCAGCTCACGCTGATGATACTTTGGGCCATACTCAAATTGGTACACAGAGGGTTATTGTACACATGCGAAACACAGTTTGCACTGCCATAATCACACCAGTTCAGGAGCAATGTCCAATAAAACACAGCTCAACAGTAGTGAATAAAAGCTATGTATGTAGATGCTGGAACTCAATCATGTCCTAAATATCTACAAAAGAAACTAATTAGATGCAATATGAAAGCAATGCATAAAATATTAAATGCATGATGGTTTCAACTGTTTGTGACACCAATTTAATATATGGGCAATAAAGAATACATGCTTTTTTAAAGTTTAAAAAGAAAAAAGGAACTGGAAAAACTTCTTGGGATTGCAGCCAGTATCTTGGGGGTGGGAGGAAAATAGGAAGGAACACACCCTCATTTGCCCCTAACACAGTTAGCTGATCTGTTTGAAATTAGATCTGCTCGCAACTGTTTTAACTTAATTATTAAGCCATTTCTTAACCTCATGAACGCAGTTTTCATGTGCTTTCAAATCTGGGGCTGAACTAATAGACCCCTTCACTTCAGTGGTTTTGGAAATGAATGTTAGATGGAGAGGAAAGCATTATAACAGTGTTTTTCTAAGGGCCAAAGCTCTGAATACAGTGTAGCTTATACATAAAACTCAGTACACCTGAATGTCCTGCTGGCCTTTCGTCTGGTAATGAGGAAAACTCTGCCATCCTTTAAAACCTCAGCTTCCTTTCCAGGCGCAGCCGGCTGTACTGGTGCCGAGCTATCTAACCATTCAAGTGAATCCATTATTAGGATCAAAGTCCCAATAGATGGGAAACAGGTGGCAGGCAGGCACCCTGGGGCTGCTTCCCTTGTGAGAAGCAACATGGAAGGGCCAAGTTTCCACTCTAGAATATTCTCCCTTAAAAAGGGATGTAAAGAGGAATCGGAAGAAATGCCTGTTAACCAGACCAGCCAGTGCTACAGGACTGTAACAGGATCTCTGCTAAGTTCTCACTCATTGTGTGAAGGAACCTCCTCATCCTGTCAGGCCTCAGCTGCCACTGTCACAAATCCACGGCTGAAGAGTATATTTGAAAAGATAAAGTATGCACAAGGTTAACCTTCACCAATTAAAGTAAAATAATGTCATAGCATGTATCCCAAATAATAATATTAATGACAAGAACAGTAACCAGCATTTATTGACATGGAGCTGTTTTTGTCTAACCCTAGAAAGCAGGTACTAAGATCAGCCTTACTCACAGAGGAGAGAACCGAGAGGCAGAGAGATCAACTCTCTCCAAGGTCATGTGCTTTCTAAGAGGTGGAACAAAGACTCAAAGATCCAGGTAGTGAGAATCCAGAATTTTATTCCTAGGTGCTATATTATAGTGGATAGTGAAAAACAATGGAACCTACATTCTTTAAAGGTTAGAAAAATAAAAGCTAGGAATTTGTGCTTTTTAAGCCATTGTTACTGAGCCCTTTTATCACACATTTAATATACCTAGTAGGAGGTAGGCATTTTGCCCAACGCACCCCATTTTAATTTAGGGACAGGTTATAGCTAATTGATGAACAGTGAATCAGTTGTCACCTCCATTTTGTACACACTACGATTCACGGAAGTAAGTTGTACAAAGTCACAGGAATTGTCATGGTAATGTGAACCCAAATATGATAGACTCCAAATCCTTGCTTGGTTTTTCACAAAGTCACTCCATCTTTCTTTAAAGTGATTCATTACTCCTAAGAATGAATCATGAAGAGAAAATAAACTGGCTATTTTTTCCTACCTTCTACTGGACATAGAACAACTCTGACTTAAGTCCTGATCTGAGAAGTGGTAAGATTCTAATGATTCTTTATAAAATGGACCACACAAGGAGAAAGAAGCCAGTGGTAAAACTAAGTAGCCTCCAATGAGACAAACCTATGTTCATATTTTGTCTATAGGCAACATACCATTCTAATATCACCTGTGCACACACAAAGAAGATGATTAATATTGTCCACCCTCTCTTTGTATCCAATCTAAGCTTATTCTTGTATACAAAAAGGAAACTACAGTCCAGAAGTTATCAAATAAGCATCCTGCAACTGAAAAAGGAAAATCATAGGACCTGCGTTTAAAATGCAGGCTTAATTCATATCCACCAGGGAGGTTGCTATCAAAAAACCAGAAAGTAAGCGCTGGTGAGGAGACTGAGAAATTGGAAACCTTGGGCACTGTTAGTGGAAATGTAAAATGATATAAATTCTCTGGATAACTATATGGCAGTCCCTCAAAAAAAAATTACCAAAGAATTGAAAGCGAGACTTGAAGAGATATTTGCGTGCTCATATTCACAGCAAGCATTATTCATACTTCAAATGCAGAAGCAAACCAAAAGTCCACTGACAGAGGAGTGGGTAAATGAAATGCAGTTTCCACGTACAGTGGAATACTATTTAGCCTTCAAGAGAAGGGAAGTTTTGACACATACTCTAATATGGATGAACCTGGAGAACTTTATAGATTGAGTGAAATAAGGTCACAAAAATATAGGCACTATAGTTCCACTTATATGAGGTAACAAAAGCAGTTAAATTTGGAGACAAGGGGCTGGGGATTTAGCTCAGCGGCATAAGCTGAGCCTTGAAAAGCAGGCAGTCGTGAGTTCGATCCCCGGTACCGATAAAAAAGGAAAAAGACAAAAAAAAAATTCGGAGACAGGTAGATTAGAAATTACCAGGGGGCTGGCAGAGAGGTGAGTCATTACTGCTTAATGACTCAGAGTTCAATTTACAAGACGAGAAAAATTACAGAGACTGGTTGTGTAACAAATGAAGGTAGGTAACATTAGTGAACATACACTTAAACTAGTTACAAGAGTAAATTTTATGTTATGTGTATTTTACCACAATTAAAAGACAGTAGCAATAGGCCAAGGTGTGGTGGTCCAAGCCTACAATATCAGCGACTTTGAAGCTGAGGCAGGAGGATAAGTTGAGCCCAGGAGTTTGAGGCTAGCCTAGGTAATACGATGAGATCAGGTCTCAAAATTGTTTTAAAAAGGTTGTAGCTCTGCGGTAGACCACTTGCTAAAGTATGAGCCCCTGGGTTCATTCCCAGTACCAAACAAACTAACAACACAGGCTTGAAAGTTGGTAAGCTCTGTACATAACTTTTGGCTTGTCTTTCTCACCTTTAACTTCGCAATTCTGGGTAAGATTTTTACTGCGTCTGATGCTCACGTCTCAGTGATGAAACTGGGATAATGACAGTAACCTCTCCTCAGGTTTAAGGGTGATAAGATTAATGCATCTAAGCTACAGAGCACAGCAGTGGGCCCATCAAAAGCACTTAGTACATGTTGGCTTTGGTCATAGCAGTAGGCATAGAGCAGTTATCCAGCAGCACTCAGAGATAATAATTTTGAGGTTTGATAATGTATTATGATTATGTTTTTACAAGGAATTTTCATCTTAGAGATATTTACTGTATGTTTCTAGATGAAATGAAATGATAAATGGGATTCATTCAAGGAATCAGGATAGAGAATAAGCAGGAGATGAGAACATGGATGACACAAGACCAGTCATGAGCTGACAACTGCTGAAGGGTGTAAGAGGATGTGGGATGATTATGCTCCACTTCTGTGTGTTGACAATTGCCATGAATAGATGTCCGTAACAGATTTCAAACAACCATCAAAACCAGATCCCAATCTTTGATCATTTTATATTACTGAGTGGCCATGGATTGGGTACAAGTGGTAGCAGGTCTATCCTCCCATCTATTTCTTTAAATATAAAGACTGAACAGCCTACCAATATTCCAAAGATTTCAACTGCAGGAAAAGATCACTGTGATTAAACAGTGATTACAAAATTAGGTTGCATCTGAGGGCCTGGTAAGAATATCAACCAATGCCCTTAAGATCTTAAAACTGTTTTATGTAAGCTTTTTGCCCCCTCTGGCCCTCTTTTACTACACACCCACGCACACACACCCCTTGCCTGTGCAATCCCCTTCTGAAGACTCATTAATGCACACAGATCCGAAAAGATGCTCAACTACAGTTTCTGAAGTCATTCAGGGAGAGCAGAGTGTTACTACATGAAAACATTCAAACTGCTTTTATGAATAGCACCTCCCTAGAATAATGGTCTCAGAGCGTCAGCCCAAAACCTGTTGAATCCCTACTGCGTAGTTCTCTGACTCAGGAGGATGAAATGAAATGATAAATGGGATTCATTCAAGGAATCAGGATAGATTCCTGAGGACGGGGGAGCCTGGAAATGTGCATTTTTCGTGAGTTCCCAGATAATGGTGATAGCACTGAGCAAGGGATCACATTCCAGGGTTAACATCCACATGGACCTGGGTACCCCCTGCTCTCCTTGTCTCCCATCCTAAGTACAAAGGTCCCTAACAGGCCCCACAGAAAAGCTCATGATCTGTATTTCCCTTATTTATATTTAAACCTTTGAGCTTCGATAGAGTATCACATAACCTTTTGTTGAAATTAATTATATATGCTTAAATTTGAAGGTGACATTTTCACTTCCATCCTCCCTAAAAATGATCAAAGTCATTCTGTCTCTCTTTCCTGTTCTCTCCTCCTTTTCCTTTTCTTCTAATCAAACTGAAGAAAGTAAGAGTGATATTCATACCAGGATGTTTCTAAATGCCATTTTCATGAAACTGTAATTTGTTAGAGGACAGTAATCTTTTCACGTTATTAGTTTTCCACTATGTTATGGACATCTACTTATTATTATTTGAAGATAACAAGGTCTGATTTCTATTACTATTTATGTCATTAAAAGTTCTGCCATAGGGTAGACACTTGGTCATTTTTATCAAATGAAATATTGTGTTCACTGAATCTTGGAGCTAGAAGGTTCCTTAATGACCACATTCACTATCATTTTACATATGAGACAGCCAAGGTTTGGGGGACCTAATGAAACACACAAAGCCAGCAAATCTGTCACTGAAAGAACCAGAGGGCTGTAATCTGGCCCTCCTATCTCCTAACGTAGACCTCCTCCCTGTGCTGCTGTTCCCTCTCCAGTGTTACTGAAAGGAGTTTGCAGGGCCTCAAACGAGAAGAGGAAGTCCCAAGGACAGGGCTAATGCTCAAAAGATCACCCTACAGTTCTCGGGAAAGGCACTAATTATAGCAAAAAACTGTAACACATTGTTTTGCTGTAGATACTTTGGGCTTTCTAGATTTCTTTGTAAAGTATTTCGGGAGGAGTTGACATTCTAGAAAAGAAGTTCTGATCAATGAATGTAAACACATCATAGACATGAGCTAAGGTTAACAATATCAGTAAGAATGACAATGGGGAGAGGAGGGAGGGAAGGAAGGAAATAAAAAAAAAAGGAAAGAAAAAGCCTAGCTATATTATGTATATGCACCCACTCCAGGATGACGGTAAGCTGCATGTACTGCAGACAGGCAATTACTTGCCAAATAAATAAATAAATTTGGATGAGATTGGTTCTGTGGCAGTGAAATGATCAGCCTAATAGAGAAACACCTCCAACCCTGCCAAATACGACATCTAAGGGGGTCAAATCATTAACAATACAAAACAAAAAGAGCATGTCACTGCCAGATAGTGTTCAGAGTCGATTATTTTTAGATGCAATGAAATGGGAAAGGACCACTGAGGACTCTGCTCCTTTACACCAGGAAGGTGTTCCTGTTGTTTGCATTGTGAGACACTCATGATCATTCCTAGTGCACAGACACAACTAATGCCCTGAGGAGTTACGTGCCTGGTGAGCTCCACAATCCAGATGAACACCCCTGTCTGTCTGACCCCAGGCCACACTGCTACAACCCTATAGAGTTCAGCTGATCTCTCTCCAACTTACAGCACCTGTATCCACTGTCAGAGAGCTCAAGTCTCGTGATCACAACCTCTGTTATTCATTTTAAAATCCTATAAAACAAAGTTTTTCTCTTTGTGTTTAATTCATTTTGTTTCTGTTGTCAGCAAAAGTATGTGTAATATTAGGACAAATTCACTAACAAGGCCTCTTGGTCCTGCTAGGTTTGGCCTATCTTTGAAAACACTGAAAAATAACACTAAAGAATAACATTGAAGAATAAAAGCCATATTCCCCAACGTATAGGAAATCAAGATTGGAGGTAAAAGAATTGCCTGATGTTTTTCTGAATGCACATATACAGATCCATGTTTCTAACCTTTAGGGTCATGCACACTATGAGTTTTTAGCAGCCAGGCATGGTGGTGCACACCTGTAATCTCACCTACTTGAGAGGCTACAGCAGGTGGTTCACAAATTCATAGGTCAACCTGGACAGCTTAATGAGATCTTGTCTCAAAATGAAAATTTAAAAAGGCTGGGGGCATAGCTCAGGGTGGAGCACTTGCCTAGAAACACAAAGCCCTGGATTTAGTCCCTAGTACTTTAAAAACAAAGAATGAGTGAGTGAGAGCCAGCTTCTATTCCTAGAAGCTCAGGTGGGCTCAGGAGTCACCTGATCTTCCCTTCTTCTTACCTAAGACTCCTGGGCCAACCCACCCATTGTAAGGCAGGTGATAGAATTGATGACCTTATTTTAGGTTGGAAAGAGGGAAAGGAGAGCAGAACAGTCTGCCTAATAGAACTTAAGTGAGGCTGAGCTTTTAGAAAGGAATACTACAGTTAGGGAACTAGTAGAAAGATGCTACCTCTCTTTACTTCTGGTGATTTATAAATGGTGATGTTTTGGAACACAATCCTCTTCAATAGGTGTGTGGAAAGGCAGGACCTTTGAAATAACAATTTGCCATGTGATATGAAATCCTTTCACCTTGACAATTTAAAATCAGCTGCCTTTTTTGAAAACCTTCAAAAATTAGCTCACATACCACAAGCCAAATCTCTAGGAATATAACTTAATTGCTAGATTACTATTCTGTCCAGGCCATCCATCCCAGCTTCCAGATAAAATTTTACTTTTTAAGAGCAAACATTAATGGTATGCTTTTTGAATTTTAGCAGGATGATACACTCAAGGATTTGACAAAAGCTAGATCTTCCACTATGGTCAGATGCCTCATATACACCTGTCAGCTCAGGAGAGGTGTCACTCCTGCTGGACATAGTGGATCGCCACAATCAGCAGGGACACAGGTAAACAGTACCCTCTTTGTCACTATTCCCGAAGTAAAGCCAGAGTTCCTTTATTTTAATTAACATGGCCTTGTGATTCATCTAAGGAAAAAGCTATGCACAGATTAAAACAATTTTGGAATTACATGGTCAGATGAATATCAGTTATCTTTTTTTGCTGTATGTTAAGTCATTGCTATATACTTTTTTCCAGAGCGCTTAACAATTGTGTTGGAGAAAGGACATCAAATGATGCTTAGAAATGTGATACACATTTTCATTTCACACTCCATCAGCTTTTACAACTGTAGCTCAATGAAATGTAAGAGAGAGCTTGGCAAACAGCCATATTTACCAAGGTATAAAATAGGGGTCGGGTTACTTTTTTATAGAAAGAAAAAATGTTTAATTTTCACTCCATACAACTGAAGTAGACATCCAGCTAACACCCCAGTGAAAGGCACCATAACCGTATATGTGGCATGCTTTAGTGCCTGTTCAGCTATAAGGTTTTACTACGTTATAAACAGCTCCGCAGGCAGGAAAACATTCCTTTGCTTGTCCCCTTACACTTGGAGCCTATGGATATAGAAACATACTGCATCAGATCATACTTAGTTAAATCTTTTATCTGCATATAATGGCTTTTATCTTTTGCATCTAGCGTGCAGGCACAAATAGCTTATTTTCTTTACAGGCAGAGGAGCAAAGCTATACGCATCAGCAAAATACATCTTTCTAATTCAGATTTCAATCGGTCAGAAAGGATTAAAGCCTCATGCATACATAAAAAAGGAACTATAATTGATAACAGAAGTATAGTCTGGAATCCTGGTGCCTCCACAGCTGCTGTTTTACTGCCAGGGCAGAGAGGAGAGCATCTTTTACTTACCTTTGTTAAACCTGAGACTTCTCCCTTTGCTAACGGTTTGCTGATGGACGGTGTGTACACTTTGGCATCCGATACTGGCTGCCCTTTCATAAAATGTTTTCCTGATTCATAAATGTCCACTTCGACCATTTTCCCCATGAAGGAAGGGTTCTTTGGCACTAAAACCTTAAAAAAAATCAGAAATCTTAATTTCTTAAAACAACCTTTAAGAATAATTTTAGATTTATAGAATTATGGCAAGAACAGTACAGAGTTCTTGTATGCCTCGCACACAGTTCCCCCTTATTATTAGTATCTTACATTTCTATGGTATACGTGTCATAACATATAAACGAAAGTTGATATATTACTATTAACTGAAGTCTGTACTTAATTCAGATTTCTCAGTTTTGCCCTTAAAATGTCTTTTCTCCAGGCTTCTCCCAGAAATGCCTTCCCCTGGCCAGATGCTGGGAAGTCCTCAGCAGTCAGCCAGCCTCTTTTGAACCGGGCCTTTGATATTCTGCTCGTGGCTGCCCCATGCAATGAAGAAAACTGAGACAGAAATGATGAAAGCCTTTTACTTTTAATGCCTTCCAACTCAGCTGTTGTAATAGTTTGAGGAGACACTTCAAATGAAGCCTGCATCGGAGTGTGCATGTGGCTACTCACACATGCACAAATACATGTTTCAGGGGAAGAGGAAGAATATTTAAAAGCAATCTTTTCAATAACACAACCCATTGGTGTTCAGCACTTCATGACCCCCCTGGCTCATGGTTGCTGGTCAGTTCTTTGGCTCAGTTAGAAGAAGCTATGTGTGGGAGCCTACCTCCATACTGAACCAGCTACTCTGCAGGTACTTGGCTGGCTCACAGGAAACCATCAGATGGTCTCTTTCCACTGGAGAGTACTGGTAGAAGTACTTGTTTACCTTAAGCAAATGTTTCCCCTCCTTTGGGACTAGTAGGTAGTTTATATGTGTTAAGTCTCCCTCACAATTCTATTTTAGTACTATAGTTACATGTCAATCTTTTCAAGTTAGGATCCAAAATAAATGGACTAATTCTAACTGCAATACTTTGAAATTTAGATATGATCTTCACCTCTGGAATTCATCTTATTTAGGAAAAAAAATTCTAATGACATCTTAGTTGTAGAGATAAAAACGTCTGATGAAAGCCAGAAGTTTCACGGCTAATTTCTCTAAAAAGTCAAGCTGAATCTTGGTCTTTCTGAGTCTGATTTTTATGACCATTGGGTTCACTTCATCAAAGTGTAGGAGAAAGGTCACCTGGGCAGCAAATTACTCACGGCAAGCAAACAAACCAAAAGAGCCTTGTGTCAGGCTATGAAAGCCCTTTTGAATCATTTTTTTTTTTTTTAATAAGAAAATCTCTAGAGCAAACTACCCCTGGAAGATTCAGTACTATTCTTGGGGAAAAAACCCTCATAGATCTGCTGTCCTGATCTGAATGAAGGGCTCAGCTTTTTTTTCTTCTCTGGTTTTAATAATCAGAAAAGCCCCAACTGCTTTAAATGGGAGGAAACAGCTAAGAGGTTTGCCATTGGCTTTAAAATTCAGGGAAAAATGTTCCCTGCTGAGGCTCAAACCCAGATGGCAAGAGAGACAGGGGACAATGAGGCAACCCAAATACAATCCCACTCCTCCTTCCCCAGGCTGAGCAGAAGGCTGCCTGATGGGGACCCTGCTCTCCAGTAATGAGCTGTAATGGGGAAGACTTGGCTCCCAGATGGGGTGTTCCGAGTCCTTTCTCTACTGCAGCCTCCGCTGCTGCTGCACGAAGTGAGTTCAGTGTGCCTCCCCACCCCGTCTTTCTAAGGACCTGCAACCCAGTTTGAGATGATTCCAAGTGGACACTAGTGAGGAGACCGCCTCAGCCACTGCCATTCTGCTCTCTAGCTCAGGCAGTGGCTTCCCTTGCCCAGCCCTATCTGAGACCTGTGCTGGAACACGCCGTGCTGGCCGGCCTCCACAGTCCCTGCTCTCCAGTTCTGGACCGGAGTCAGAGAAAAAGATTCTCTCTCTCTCTCTCTCTTTCTCTCTTTCTCTCTCTCTCTCTCCATAGAAAGTGGGAAACCATCTGTGATGTTAAGACAAGTTAATGTGATCCACAATGAACCACATAGCCCTCTGCCCCTGTGGGGGTCCCTCAGGAGTGCTAAGGGAACCTGCTTTCACCCTCATGCTAGACTCCACAGTTGTTCACAGTCTGAGTTGAGACCAAGGAATACTCCTTTTCTTCTGCTCCCAGCACTTTTATCAAGGTAGAAGTTAAAACAAACAAACCAACCAGCAAAAAAACAAAACTAAACTATACTGAAAAACCAACTGATGGACTAAAACTAAAAAAGTGCAGAGCGATGTGACAGGAAGAGGAAATCCCTGCACTTCTGCGCTGAGGTTGCCCAGGCAGACGTCCTGCTGTCTGCACTAGACTTTGCCCCACTTCTCCAGCTGTGGGAACTTTGGCGGTGCTAACTGCTTGGTTCCAAACTCCAAAAAAGCCCAGGGCTGGCCCGATCAAAGATTAGTGCATACTACAATGCACTAAATACACTTATTCCTTTGTAGAGAATGTTCTGTAGAATGTGCCACAGAGATAAGCTCCAATGTAGCCCGGGTGGCTTGGTGCTACAAAATAGCACCCTTTAAAATCCTCTTTGCTTAAACTTTCCAAATTCATTCCTATTTTGGAGAAAACTCAAGAATACTGAAGTGCCCCTTACCTGCTCATAAAATCGATTGTGTGCAACATAAAACTTGGAATCAAAAGATTCTTCTGTTACTAACACTTGTTGTTTTTCACCAATCTGTGGAGAGAAGGGAGAAGAAAAAAATGAGAAAGATAAAGACAAGTACCTGAAAATCCAAAAATAAGTGCCAGCCCAAATAATTCTGGGCCCGTTTGGGTCCTCTTGAGTTGATAGTGTAAATGGCTAATTGCTAAAGGCTAACATTGTTCAAATGACCAATTCAAGTTTCTTCTCTAACTATGCTTGTGATATAAAATTAGCATAGTATGAACTCTCCTCTTACGTAACTATGAAACAGAGCTTGATTGTATTTCTTCCTTCAATGTAAGATAATTAAAGCTTCTAAGACATACCAAAATCTTCTAAATATCACTTTGTTTCTTGAAACAAAGTTGCAAAACAAGCCAGAACAAGCTGCTTCTAATCCAAATTCATGAAAATATTTTGGCAATATGAAACAGTGATAAACATTAATTTGAGTTATGAGGGATACAACTCTAAAGAAAATGCCTCCAAACGCTAGTCATTAGGCCTTTGCATCCCAACATTTCACACTTTGCATATGGTTCTGAAATTACTAATTCACATAGCTATTTACTGATTATATACATTTTTTTTTCTCTTTTCTGGAGTACTGATATTATGATCAGTTAATTATTTTCTTTTAAAGAGAAGAACAGCCAAAAAAAAAAAAATATAGCACTATTTGATCTACATTTATAATCTAAGCAAGTATTTTTAATAACCAAGAAGTTAAATCAGTCAAACAAGGGTTAAAGAAATGTGACTATCCAAAAACAAACCAAAAGAAAAAGCACACAAAAAAACCACCACCATTTCCAAGTTTATTCTGCTGTGAAGTATAACATTTGAAGTATCAATTAGTTTTTTTTAAAGGTTGTCAAAATGCCTCATCTAGCAAACCAGCTGTATTGAATAGCAGCTCCTGAAATTATTTTTGCCATTGCTGCTTGATAAATACAACCCCCTGAATTGAAGTACACTGGCAAGATGATTTCTTAAGAAAAAATTCTTATTCTTATTTGTAGAAGCTTGTCACTATGATCAGGCAGTTATCATTTCAGAAACATAAACACAGCTGCCTAACTGGACCACCTAACAATTAAAAAAGAAATTAAACACCCCTCTTCATCATTCAATGCCAGTACCTAAAAACACCATAATTTGCCATCCAGTTTACCATCTCATTCAAAATGCAGCCCACTTGGCCAAAGGTTGCATCTTGGAGATAGTACTTACCAGGACTAAACCCCTGAAAACCAGGGAAAGTTTCTCTAACATGAGAAAATCACGTAGCCCCATAGAAGCGTTCCAACTTCTATGTTGAGCTTGCATGGCTCCTTTTATCAAAAACAGACTTGTGAATAATGGGTTTTACTTAAGTATATTCTCTTGGAAGAAAACTTATGATGTTTGCACGCAGTTCACACTGTGAATTGCTTATAACTTAGGATAAGTATCTGTCAATGGTTCTTAAGGAAATCTGCAATTACACTTCATCTAACATTAAGTTTTCAGGAAATTAATGATGGTGTCAGAGTGCAGAGCCACTGAAAGGGTGTGCTGCGGCTCTGCTCTTGTTAAGAGTTCATGTGGACAGGTGCAGAAATATTTTTGTGCTGTTTTATTTCCTCAGGTATCTCCAATGATTTCTACAATGACAACAGTAAAATATACACACTGTTAGAAAGACTTGCTGTGTTTATACGGTAGAGGGCTTGGTTTTCAACTAACTATCAGAGAACTAGTTGTAGGTGAGTATTTAGCTATTATTTGACAAAGGGGCTCATAAGAGAACTGCTTTGTGCATTAAGTAATAAAGGCAAATGCTTTTCCAGTCATACTGTTTGTTCCCTGGGCCATGGACTTTGTCTCATTGATAAGACCCTGAATTCTCCAAAGGACATTGAGCAAACATAAGCATAGAAGGTGAGAGCCCGATCAAAAGCTGCTGCAATCCATGTATACTTCCTAAAATGTATTAAAAACAAATAATAAAAGCTCTCAATTTTTTTGTTTATGAATGAACTTACACCAAAGAGAATATCCAAATACAACCTTTAAGAGAAGCAACTATTTCTTCAAGTCAACAAGAAGTTAAGGAAGGGAAGAGATCAAACAGAAGACCAATGCTGCTTTGGGCACAATAAAAGAATGTAAAGGCTACGCAAATGTTCATAAGCCTCAAGTTTCTTTCTAAAATAAACTGCCTCCTCCTGCAAGTTCCACCTGTTGTCTCCCCATCTCATGTTATAACTTATGATGGACAAAGGCCTTCAGACAATAAGAATTACAGTAATCAGTTGATTAGCCATTTCCTCAGAGGGCCTCTGCAGCAAAGAGGCAAGCTACTGCAGTCTTCAGGCCACTGAGACCACAACCTGCTCCCCAGCAACCTGCTACGCTAAGGCAGAGAGAATCAACCCCGCGGCAAGGGCCAGAGCTTTTCTCAAAGGGGTGGCGCAGCAAGCCCATGTCTCACTCACACTGTCCTCAGAAGCAGATTCCTGTAGCAACCGCTCCACCACCAGCAGAACCTTATTGAGAGACTGAAACCACACATAGGCATGCAAGGTCGTATCACTTTGAAAATCCAGCAAACAAAATCCTTGAAATCATGGTTTTCATAAAATTTGTTACTAGTAGCACAGATGGTTGTTTGGCAGAGAGGATTAAACCAAAACCGAAACTGCAGAGCCACAGAATGGTCTAGAAGGTGGCTTCAAGAGAACTGCTGCACTCAAGGACAGGAAAAAAGGAATGACAGGAAGCGAGGGGAAGCATCTGGATGGAGGGTTCCAAATACGTCAGATGCCAAAAACAACACCAAACCGTCAAATGCCACATACACGGGTAGGATAGTAGTGGAAGAGGACTTCTGATCTGGGTAGAATGTTTTAAGATGAGAGAAACCTGACCATGTTTGGAACCTTCACTATCCTCATCTATAAGATGGCTAGTTCGAAAAAGGCAGGATGAAGGAGAGCTGAAGGGGAGGTGGATCACATACTGAAGGGCTTATTTGTTCCAAAGCCTTGAGTCAATCACGGCAGATCTGTAGGTTAGGGACTGATATGCTCACAAGGTACAATGGGAATCAGATCAAGATAGGCTCTCTCTATTCTTAAAATAAGTGTATGCTTAGAGCCTCTGCAAACTACTTAAAGTAAGTTATGCTTAGAGCCATTCTGTTGCTGCACTTCAGTAACAGTGATCTTTAATATCCACCAAAGAACATTTACAAGCCTTTCAAAAGGCTATCAAGGGACTTGAAGTTTTCTTTAGAAAGTCTGTCAGAACTTCTACAAAGCCCTTTTTATAATCCTAAGAAAGATGACTCTTTTTCTTATTTGCTGTACTAGTATGTGATATTTACAGTTAATTTAAAAAATATTCAATTTCTGTAACATGTTAGAGCTGAAGGCTTTTTCTTGGGACTGTAACTCCCTGGGAAACTCAGTTTTCCTTCTCTCAACCTTGAGGATTTTATCAAGAAATTAAATTGATTCTACCTCTTTGAAGCAGGGGATAGTTCTTACCCTGTAGTTTGTCCCTTAATTCAGCTCTATGGGCTTTTGAAAGTGAATCTTGAGTATTTACATTTGCTTTTGCAGGTATGCTTTGTAATTTATTCACAATGTCAGTGGAGAAAGTAATTTTTCCTAGGATGCACAGAAGTTCATTTAGACCACTGTGACCTTACTTTTAAAAGCCACGTTGTAAAGAATGCATTATAAAAATGGTCTTGTAAAACTATCCTTCCATTCCACAGATTTGATCCTTGATGCAAGGGACAGTGCAGGAAAAACAAAACCCCTCTAAATCCCTGTGTGACTGGTGATCATCCAGAGCTGCTAGGTACCAGGGCCCTTGCTGAGAATGAGTGCATGTGATACCATGTTCAGATAAGAAGATACAGGAAAAACAACCTTTTTTAAACTAGGAAAATGGAAAATAAAGGTAGTATTCTGTTAGCCACATAAAGGCTGTAAGACCTCAGAAGAGGCTTAATTGCTCTGATTTCAAAGAGGGAATTAAGGTGCAGCAAGATGGGTGATCTGCTCAGTGGCAGGAGCAGAAAGGAGCAAAGGACATCTGAGAACTGTGCCCCCTGCTCAATGCCTTCAGAAACCTTAAGCACCGTGGATCTAACTGCAGTGTATGCCTTCTCCTGAAGTCGAGGAACATCTGTGATAAACAAAAGGCAATGTTTTTAAGATTCAATTTCTGGATAGATTTTCCAGCATGTTACATAATCAACTAACTGTGTCATTTCTGTCACATCTATGCTTGAAATTGCCCAAGTGCCTGAAGTTGCGAGAAACATCAGTTCTAACCATATGGCTGGAGAACATGCATAAAACACACACTTGCTTTAAAAAGCAGTGGTTTCCAACATGTTTTGGTTGTTGGATGAATGCTCATTTGAGTGTATTCTTTCCCCATTTGTCCCAAACAGTACCCTACACAAGGCCATATAAGGACTTAAAGAGAAAAAAATGAAAAGAATTGTTTGAAGAAAGGCAGATGTTGACCAAATTAAAAGGGCATTAGAGGGGCTGGGGTTTTAGCTCAGCGGCATAAGCGCCTGCCTTCCAAGCAGGCAGTCATGAGTTCAATCCCCGGTACCGATAAAACGGAAAAAGACCAAAAAAAAAAAAAAAAAAAAAAAAAAAAAAGGCATTAGAGTATTCGGGTTAATACCTTTAACTCAGTAAAAAAAAATGTTACAAGTATTCTGTGTGCACTAGAAAAAATAAACGGTTTCTCTTTGACTCACACATGGTTGTAAACCTAAACTTTACATAAAGTTTACTTTTTCTTTACTTTTTTTTCCTCTCACCTTTATTATGCTTAGCAAACCTGAGATGTGGTTTGGAAACTAATGTCAATATCAATTGTATTCTGAACTACATTGTGTTAGAAAAATTTTAGTATTTCCATGGTTGTTTATAGTAACAACAAAAACCTTACAAAGGTCAGGTATTTATATGTATAAAATTCACAGATCTTTGAATTTTTTGAGGACCCACATAGGATTCACATTTATTTCTCAAATACAGTTATCAGGTAATAATGAAATTATTTTGCTTCCCCTTTGTGGGCCTTTCTTTGCCTTAAGAAAGCAGTGAAGACTAAAATGCACATATCAAAAGTTGTTATAATCATTTACATCACAGTTCTAATAAACTTGGATTTTATCTGTTTATCCTACAAAGTATTTTGCTACTTTGGCAGCTAAGTTTTTTTATTGTAGATAATAAAATACAATTTTTCTATCTGAGTGGTTTGTAAAAGCATGATGCTGGGAAATGTCAAACGTCTTTCTTTAGCCGCAGCCAAATTAGTTTTTCTTTTTTTCTATCTTTCCTTCTCTCTTTTTGTAAGCTGCCTGGAACATGTTAAACACAAGGCTATGACCTTAAACTCTGAAATAATATTTCTAGTGTCTGTGCAAAAGCCTGCCCTCTCATACACCTTTAGACTAATTCCTGCAGTGTGATGTTTCCAGCGAACTGCTGTAATTACACTTGGAGAAAAGTATGGTCTTGTTCTTTCCTCGCTAATGAAAATGATAACCTTTCCATTTTGATTCATCATTCACAACAGGCAGAGCATGCAATGCCGGGTCTCCAGGGGATTCAGTCATTTTCCTGACTGTTTATGTACACTGCTGTTTTCTGGTCCTGCAGACGCTGGAATTAAAGAACCAAGCATACTTATGCTAAAAACAGTCAACAGTAATAATAGCAATAACATTAAAATTTAATGTCATCCTTACTCCACAGTGCTATTCTATAATGAAATAGGGCCACGACACAGGAATGTGTGTCAGAAGTGATGATAGCGTAGCTAACAATAAATGAGCCTCTCATCCATCACATTCAAAGTGCCATCAGGGCACTGGATGAAAGGCTTCCTAAGACAGGATGTCAGTAGTTACTGTTAAAGGGGCTAGGCTTGTGTCATACTCTTACTAAGCAGTGAAAAAAATGCATTCCATTAGTTCTTTTTTTTTATCCTTTGTGAAAAAAAACAACTTTTTTAGCTACACTTAGGATATTCATTCAAAAGGTAAAGAATGTTCCTCTGAAGCAGAATGTCTCTGTGTTTAAGTATTTAATATACGGTTATCGATTAAATGCCATGAGTGTTTTAGTGGTCCAATTATTTCTTCTTATTTCAGAAATAACCTGAACATAGGAAAACTTTAAACACAATTTGGCTTTTCCAAAATTTTTCCTCCTGAAACAATAATGTAGGCTACAAAGACCAGACTTCAGGAATGAATCAGACTATAAAGTCTTTTCTATTATAAATTCTCTCCAGCTTTTTCCTTCGATTTCTGACCAGTTTTTCTCCAGCCATGTGCTCCCCCAAGTAAGTGAATCTCCAGGGAACCTCTTCCCCGCTGGAGGTAAAACCTCATTCTTTTTTTAAATTTTTTTTTATTTAAAGAAAGATTAAACAAAACAGAAAATAGGTAGAAATAGTATATACATTCAGAGAAAAAAAAGTAAGAAATCACTAGTTGATGTTGTCATTTTACAAATAGTTGTTCAAGGTACAAAAATGGAACATGTAAAGTGGGAATTCAAACAGAGAGACTGCAAACAGTTCTAATCAACTGTCCAACAAAAACTTAGTAACATGGTTGTCAATCCTATACATTTAAACATACATGCAGTTATCCATATCTTCATTTATTAAAACCTCTTTCTTACCAAACATGCTATTTCCACCTGCTAGTGGAAAGCCAACAGCAATGGCAAATAAGTTACACGACACAGGATGACTTGATCCTTTTCCAGCGTTAAAGATCTGTACCTAGTGTTCACTAGACTTCTATCTTGGAAATAAAGCCAAGTTTAACTACCTCTCTCTGTGGTAGTTGTGGTGGATAATACCTTCTAAAGGTATTATCTATAGTGCTCGAGAATTTATTTTTTGATTGTGCAAAATCTATCCTTTTAACAAACTCAGATAAACTGACCTTCTTTATCACAGATGTTCTTTATTAGAGATCTGTTTTCTTCCACAATGAACAAGTTCTACAGTCCCTGGGCACTATGGGAAAATGTTCCACATTTAAAGCTAATTACAGATCTGTGGATAGATACTGCCAGTAAAATCCATCCATGAGATCTTATGTATGAGACTACTGGGCCCAAAGTGGACGGTGCATAGAGAGCTCTTTCTTGTGAAAAAACTAAATCCTAAAATTTGAACATAACTTCCATAACTTCCACTTCCCCCATGCTGATCTTTTACCCTCTGTCCCTAACCATCACCACTTAGCAAACTGGAGGCCATTTTTGAATGAGTTTCTCATAAAACCACGAAATTACTCTGTATATCTTAAATATATACAATTTTATTTATCAATTATAGCTAAAAAAGATGAAATAAGGAGAAAGAAACCACAAGATATTTGGGGTATATTTAGGTTACTATCTATATAGTCTTTTGTTAATACTTTTTTTTTTTTTTTTTTTTTTTTTTTGGGCTTTTTGAGACAGGACTCACTATACAGTTCAGTAGCCTTGTGCTCACTTTGTAGCCCAGGCTGGTCTCGAACTTGCAAACCATTCTCCTGCCTTACCCTCCCAAGTGCTGGTATACAGGAGTGTGAAACCATGCCCAGCTGTTAATACCTTTTTAAACATGAATGTGACATTGCCATAAATGAGAAGCTTTTAAATATAAGTTTTAAAAACATTTATTAACTGGCTTTCGCTCATCTGTGATTTTACTTGCCACAGTTTCAGTTACCCTTGGGAGGTTGTGACCTGAAAATATGGCATGGAAAATTATGGAAATAAATAATTTGAAAGTTTTAAATTGCATACTATTCTGGGCAGTGTCATGAAATCTGATGCCACTCCAGATGCTCTTCCATGCCATTTCATCCAGGATATGAATCTTTTCTTAGTCCAGAGTATCCACACTGGATACCTGCCCATTAGCATAAACACATTGCGATGTATTTTTTTTCTTTTGGTACCGGGGATTGAACTCATGACCTTGTGTTTGCCAAGTAGGCACTTACACCACTGAGCCCCCGCCCCAACACATTGAGATATTTTGAGAGAAAAGTACAAACATATTGAGATATTCTGGAGAAAAGGTAAGGCCACATTCACAAAACTTTTATTATGCTTTACCTTATTACTTCTTGTAGTAATCTTTTACTATGCTTAACTTATGACTAGACTGTACTATAGGTAGATATGTACAGGCAAATTTTATATATATATATATATGAATGATTTGCTATTATTCTTGGTTTCAGGCACCACTCTTGCAGTTCTTGAAACATGCAGTATCTCCTAAAGATAAAGAAGGACTAGTGTATAAGAAGTTAGTGCCATTAACAAGTTTAAAAGTAACTGAAAAGTATTTGTAGCACTTATGATTCAGTGATATATGATGAGCTACAATATACATACTTATTACTTATATAAATATTATACACTACCTATGTCAATAAAGAGATTTAAGAAAACAATGAATGCTCCTAGTAGAAAAATAAAATGCTTAGAAAACCATTCGAAGCAAACAAAAAAATCTAAGTTATTGATATATGTATATATATATGAAAAACCACTAATCTCACTTCAGGCAAAGAACAAACACTGAATAAAGAAATATACCTTTTCCCACAAATGGACAAAAATATGTAAGAATACTGGGATATGAATATTTCTGGGGAGAAAACATATTACACCCAGACAGACACAGACACAGACACTGTTTGGAGCTCTTGAACAGCTCACTTTCTTTTGTTAATACTTTTTTTTTTTTTTTTGGTCTTTTTCGTTTTTATTGGTACCAGGGATCAAACTCACGATTGCCTGCTTGCAAGGCAGGCACTTAAGCCGCTGAGCTAAACCCCCAGCCCCGACAGCTCACTTTCTTGGGAAGGTTAATTTGGGGGAGTTTTCTTTCAGTGATGACATAATATATAAGGCCAATTAAAAAAAGAAGAAGAAAAAGAAGCAAGGAAGAGAAAGGGAAAGAGAGGAAAAAGCCAAAACTGAGTTAAAGAAAGACTCAGTGTTTATGTTTTTCCGGTACTCTGCACTACCTACGCGCCAGCCTCCCTAAAGCCTCTGGTCAAGAGCCTCATTCCCAGCATCCAGAGACGACGAATGGCAAGAACAGGGCACCTCCCTCAGCTACCCCTCCAGATGCACTGCTAACAGTACAGAAGGATGCAGACTCTGGAGGAAGAAAGGTGTAGGTGTGGTATGCTGGACACTTTCCAACTTCCTTTCTGGCATAAGAAAGCTGTTTTTCAAATACTACATTATGAAAGAGGCTGAGTAAGAGTGAATTTTTAAAATCACAAGTTCCGAGTTGGCATGGATAAAAGGGAAGAATTAATAGGTCATTTAGTTCAAACTCAGAAGAGAAAACTAAGGTCCCTGAGAGAATGTGACTTGGTCAAGGTCATACAGCTCGTAATATTTAATCTGTAACATTAAAGATGGATTTTGGCTTGACAGGTGTATCAGGCATGCGGTAAATTACTCAATTACTCTGAACAGCTCCATCTCCTGCAATGGCTATTAGCTACACATAGCTACTGAACACCTGAAATGTAGCAAATGCAAATTGAGATGTGCTATGAAATACACACAGTAAATCACACAATGGATTGCAAACACTTAGCATGGAAAAAATAATGTAAAACATTCATTTTTGTGCTGGGTACATGTTGAAATTTTACTTTGACATATTGAGTTAAATAAAATATATTACTGAAACTAATCACTTGTGGTTTTTTGCTTTTTTAAATGTGGCTACCAGATAATTTAAAATAACATCTGTGGTTCACACTGTATTTTTATTGGACAGGGTTACTCTAAAACGTCATGATACTGTTTTTAAGGCCTGAGGGAAATGCCTCATTTTACAATTTAGAAAGGATCACATTGGTCATTCAAGACATTAAAAAAAAAAAATCTCACTGGGCTTTTAATTGCAGTAATCATGTAAATACAATGCTTTACTTTTAGGAAACAATGTATATGTATCTATAAATTGTAAAGGCAGGGATTTTGAATTGGTAAATTGCTGTTTTGACCATTACATCATTTGTCCATTTTTTCTGGGTGATTCCAGCCCCCCTAAAATCCTAAAGGTATGATAAACTTGTTCCTTGTTTTTTAAAGTAAATTCAGACAACCAGGAAAAGGCTATCTAAATTTTCCAACCGTTACTTCCCATTCTGTCTGGCTGTAAAAACAACTATACAAATAGCATCGGTTTTGGACTTAACAAAAGGCAGAAAGTGATCATTTTCAAATAATTTTTTAAAAAGCTGAACATGAGTATCTGAGATACATAGTGTTTTTGGTAAGATAAGTCTTTCACAAACTCACCCTTTTACTCAAGGACTCAGCCTAGATGTCAGCAATAAATAACACTGTAGCACCCCACCATCTTTCAACCATTTGCCCGTCAGGACTGAGGCTGAGGAAGCAGAAAGGATTAAGCAGAAATCAAAGACAGTCAAGCTCTAATAGGGTCTAATTAGCATAACAAAAGACATGGCCACAATCTTTCAGAAGTGGGCAATACATCTCATTAAAGAAGACTGAATAACAATTATCCTCTCCTGCTCCCTCCAACTACCCCACAGCTTCTTGGCTTAGCTCCGGAGACCCTGACAGCAGGCCTGAGGGCTGCGGCTTTGTGGGCCAGGCATTCAGGCGACGGGAAAAAGCCCACTTGTGCTACTGTGCACCTGCATCTCCACCCTTTATTCCCATTTCCTGGAGCTTCCTCAAGCACACATAAGTCCTGCTATGCATCTTACAGGAATATAATATTGAGAAAAGTCAAAGATGGCCTGAAAAAAATATAGCCTCCAATATAAATGGCTTTATTTAAAGAAAACTGATCTATTTGTTTCCCTTCACCTATTTTATCCTACCCTCCAACCATTTTTATTACTTTTCTTTGACTTAATGGAGCAAATTAAAATTCTACCAAGTTTTATCACAACCACTAATTATCTGGGTACACGTTAGCATGCAGGTGTGTACACCGAGGCACACATAATACACACAACTTAAATGGAAGTCATCTGGTGAAGAAATAGTTTCTCCCTATTTCCTCTTGAGGATAGACAAGTGAGAAAATACGAAATTCAACACAAGGAAATCAAGGTTGCAGACAAGCACGTGAGGAGATTTTATATATATTTAAACTAAGAATAAAAGATTTCACCAAATCAAGCACTAAAATGTTTTTCCTAAAGTGACTACCAAGAAAGATGGAATTCTATGTAATTTTTCCTATCAGTGAACTCTGGGGGAAGGACTGATTGGGGAGAAGAGAAAAAAGGGCATAATGATTTAATACAAATAATTTTTAATTCTGGGCTGTACGTTTTCATCAGTAACACCTTTCAAGGGGTAACTCAGTGTGAGGGTTGCTTTGAATTTTTTTCAAATGGCTTCTATTGCCAAATACAATACTACATTGTTCTGCCTAAGCCTGAACACTGCCATGCCTGCAAGCTGCTCCAGGAAAAGCTGTTTATCACAGATGTAGACAGGAACCACTATAATCATTCCTGAGACTAAATAGCAGAAAGGCAGCCAACTCAGAGGAGCAGCAAGGGAAAACCTCCTGAACCTGTTCAGTATGTCTGGATTTTTCCAAACTGCTGTAAGATTACTGCTTTGCAGGAACTGAGAAGCCTTGAGAATATTCAAGTCATTAACATCATAGAATGGACACCCAGGGTGAGACATTTTAAAGCTATAGCATACTCTGCGTGTGACAGTACAGTGTATACAGTTAAAATAAACCTCAGGACATCACTTTCATTCTGAAAGACCCTTCTCTGTATGATAAAATACTTGGCATGCAAGACTTGGTTTCTGCTTTCCATCCCTCAGGTGCAGAGAAGGTTTTGGTTTTCTCTCCCACTGAATTTCTGTCATCACATTGTTTTATATATACATGTGTTTATATTTACTCCTAAAATTTTGTCAAAAAGTAACATGCAAATTTAACACATTATTATGAATTTGACACTGCTTCTATTTTAAAATGTATTCTCCACACTTTTCTAGCTTGATCCCCATCAGAGACTGAATCTCTCACTGAACCATAGGGGTAGGTTAGTGAGGTTTCCTTCTGTTTTAAGACAGAATCTGGGCCAATGATAAGAGCTAGAAGCCTACTGATCAGGGATTCAGGAAGCCTCCACCTCCTTCAACCCCTGCCTGTAACTCTAACTAACACAGTCAGACTGTATAAGTAAGTCATTTCACTTACGGGCCTCAGTTTCCTTATCGTAAAGTGGGGGTGGAGAAATCAATAGGCCATAAAATTGTATGTGGCTTACACATTGTTTCTCAGAGACTCAGTACTAAGTGTCCTGCAGAGCATAGGAGGGAGGGCGAGGCCCCTCTGGCCTTGGCTCTCCATGGCATGCATGGGCCGGCTCTGGCCCACAGTCTGACCTGGGCCTCCCCCCTTGCTCTTCCCCCCTGCCGCCAGCGCTCACATGTTGTGTGTATCAGCAATGTCTGCCAAAGAGCGGATGACACAAGAGAAGTGGCGTTTTGAAATTTTCACTTAATTTCTCAAAGAAATTGTCAAAAATAATTATGTGAGCTGACACTTGCATTGTCTTCAGATTAACAGACTATCTTTTGGGAGACAGTGGTGGAAGTCATAGCAAAGAATGAGTCCATAGCTCGTGATGGAGAGGAAAAGGTAGGCCATCACCGGTAATGCAGCTGACAGCCCTACTGCTCCGGGAAGGTGGTTGTGTCACTCAACTAAATCTCAACTTTTCACCCCTCTTCCATTCACCATAAAAAGTTGGTTCTGTGGGCTGAAATGCATTCGTGATCCCTTTACATGTAAATACTGTCTGGATAATGACTAGTGAGAGTCTAGATCAGTGGTGGGGAACAAACGGCGTGTGTGCCACGGCAGGTTGTTTGTATCATTGAAAGCTCTGTAGGGTTCACCATCACTGGTCTAGGTTATTGCTCAATGAGTTAAAAATGAAGGCAATAAGAGGAACTAGGATGCTGGATGCACACAGTAAGTCAGCATTCCTGGAGGGCCAGTACTGCAATGCCTCATGGGGAACCACCCACGAAAAGCACTGAAAACTCTTGCTCCTATTTCGAAGCTATGACTCAAAAAGACTGCAGAGGAGACAAAACACATTTAATGGGAAAAAGGTGGAAGAATTGCTGATACTGATAATTCTGCAATTCACTTTTTTTTTTCAGTAGTTATTAGAAACATGAATTGTGCTGGGAGAAAAAAAAAAAAAAAACACAACAATCCCACCAAAAACCAAGCAGCTTTGTGTCATTTCTAAAACATGATCCTGTGCCTGCGTGAAAGAGTTAAGGGTGTATGCTATATAAATATTTATTATTCTTCTTTCAAAAGGATAAGAAAAATTTCCCCTGCATATATGAATTTCAGATTGCTAAGCAAACAAGAAGATATGGTCAGACCCATCATCTTAATGAGGCTATGGTAATGATAATGATTTTTTTTTCTTAGGCTGCTTACATGTGATCAAAACCTGGAGGTTCTGATTTTATACTAAGGCACGCACAGACCCATGAACAGTTAATGCTTTTAGAAGCATATGGATAGGATGACAGGAATACCATCAAGGGCTTAGAGTGGGACCAGGGTGAAAGATTCATTAGAAGTGATAAATAGGATATGCCTTTTCTAATGCTTTGCAATTGCATATTCAATACAGCAGGCCAGTGACTATGCATTTTAACTGTCTGTATTTTTAAGAGAGCTGCCAGATTTTAATTACAGATTAAACAGTTATTTGCAAATGAGTACCTCTTCATTAACATACAAGAATCATAACAATAAACAATTCTGTTACTAAATAATACTACATAGGATGGCAGGAAGTTAAGAACACTGTATTACAGTAGGACAAATTTCTATTTGATTTGAGCATGCTGATTGCCTCAAAAAATTTTAAGGTAAATAAGTAACCTGCATGAAAGTTTACAAGATTCTAAACTCTATGAATAGAGGTTTTGTTTCTTTTATTGGCAGCTCTATTTCCAGTTTCTAAAAACAATGCCTAGCTCAGAAAAAATTCTCAATAAAAATTTGTTGATTGAATGAATGAACCAGTGTTCTTAATAGGTATGCAGTTAACATTTTTGCAGGTAAATTGTCAAACACATACTTTTTGAAAAACTGTTGACTTGAAATCTAATCATTTGTGGCATTTTTCTCAAAAGATTTAATTTATACTAAGGGCTTTACTAGAATTCCATCTTTTTGTTACTACCTAAACAAAGAGCAGTTACAGTAATCTTAATTTAGGTAATTCCTTATTTTTCATTCTTATATATACTTTTGTTGTTTCTAACTCATAGAAGAATTAAGTAAGTTGCTCAAGGCTACTAAGCAAGTTAAATAGAGCTCCCAGGTTCAGGCTTTCTAGCCAGTTGCCTTCTTTGGTATACAATGCTGTATGTATCATTTCATCTCGGTGTTACCTGTGCATCTATAGAGAATGGTCTTTTGTTAATTTTTTTTTTTTAGCACTGGGGATGGAACCTAGGGACTCTCTGCCACTGTGTTAAATCCCCGGTGTTTTTTATTTTGAGACAGGATCTCACTAAGTTGCTCCAGTTTCTTGAACTTGATTCCTCCTGTCTCACTCTCCAGTAGCCGGGAGTACAGGAATGTGAATGTGGCCCAATGCCTAGATAAAAAAGGCTAGTCAAGAAAAAATAAAAAGTAGTGTAATAACCACTAATAGCATATATTCTATCAAAATAACAAAGTAGAAATAGAAGTGAAAGGGAATTTTCATTATTCATTACTTAGTAAAGGAAAAACTGGAATATAATGAAAACATATTTTCAAAATGACCACCGAGAGTCATTTTGCTTTGTATTAGGTTACACCAGACAAAGTATGGAACTGTTAATGTAAAAACACAAACCCAGAAAACTATGTTTAACATGTAAGATTTGTGATTAGATCTCATAGTCCAATTTATGCTGCCATCACAGAATACCTGAGACTGGGTTATTTATAAAGATAAAAATTCCTGTCTAATGGTTCTGGAGACTGGGAAATCCAGTCAAGGGACTAATATTTAATGAAGGTCTTGCTGTGCTGTAACATGGCAGAAGGTGGCGAAGCAAGAGACGGCAACAGAGTGTGGCACAAGACAGCCTAAAACCCACCTGCCACGCACAGCACTTAACAGGGCTTCACAGGGAAGAGCCCCAGGCCTGCCCCCTCTCACACGCCCCATCTCCCGGTGCTCCTGCGACAGGGTGAAGCTTCTAAATCCTAAGTTTGGAGGACACAGCCAGATCATACCAAAGATGCACTGGGCTTTTGCTATTCAGAGGTTAACAGAATTGGGGAAAATGAAAGATAGATATGGACAGACTCGGCTTATCCAGTCACGATCAGGAGATAAAACCACAAAATTTTCCTTTCAAGATGTAGACTGCACCATCACCAGTTGAAAGAACACACGGGATGAATAAAAAGTCATGCTGGTAAGTAAAAGGATCACTCATATTTACTAAAAAATGTAAAAGGCTAACTCAGTTTTTTTTTTTTAACCAGTTATTTCTGATTGAGTTAGTCTCCTTCTGAAGCTTTCTAGGAGAAAGACCAAATTATTGTAACCGTAACCTAACATTTAACTCTGGCTTGCTTCTAGAAACGCTAGCAGCTATAAACAGCCAACTCTTCAAGGCCACTGGTGTGTGCCACTTGGAATATTCTTTGGTATCACAAAGACTAGCCAGTGTTATTTAACCTTAAGGACATAATTTTGTGTGTGTGTGTGTGTGCGTTTTCAAATACAGTTGGTGGTGGATGCAAGGATTCATGAGAAAATTCAACACTCACATGGAGAAAATCTTTTACTTCTATGAATTACCAAGACTATGACCACAAGCACCACCACCACCATCGTATGTCCTAGGGATGGACTGGTTTACTTTATATCATTAACAAAACCATCTAGAATAGGTGTTATCCTCACTCTACATTTAAGAAAACCAAGCCCACCTAGATGGTCCTAGCCCCCAAAGAACTACCCGGTTTGTAAGGGTACAGCTGGTTGATTTCCTTTTTGGTTCAACATTGTAAAATTCAAAGTGATAGCAATTTATTACTTGGAGTGTGTAATGTCAGACTTGTATAGCAAATGTGAATTGTTTCAGCAGCTGGGAATGTAGCACAGTGGAGGAGCACTTGCCTAATATACGGGAGATTCCAGGTTCAATCCCTAGTAGCATAAAAATATCAAAAAACCCGAAGAAAACAGGGAGAAAGAAAGGAAGCATTTTTAAAAAATGAAGGTGATAGCTGATAACTTAAAATTATTCAGTCCCCAAAACTTTGAGTTTTAAAAAGTACAAAGATTTATTATACTGAGTAAACAATTAGATCCATGTACTACATAATGATATACTGGTCAATGGGATCGCATGTATGACAGTGTACCATAGGTTGGTCACATCACCTATTGACATTATGGCCATCTTAATTTATAGAAATACATTCTGATATTTGCACAATGATAAAAATACCTAACAATGCATTTTTAAGAACACATGTCTGTCATTAAGTAACACAGAACTCTTTTCAAAATTTTTTAGTTTGCCAGAAAGCTACTAGATTTTATAATTAGAAAAGTCCAGTGATGCAGAAATGATTATAAGAGTTACTGTCTAGAAAAAAAAAAAACTGATTATTAACCCTCCTCCCCTGGCCCAGCATTTCCCAGAAAATATAGAGGGAGTGCTCAATAAAGAACCACTTCCAGCTGCTTCGAACTAAACATCTTTAGATTTTGTCTGTCACTTTGTTGGGCATTACTCTTGAGGTTAGGTAAGCCCTAGACTGACCCAGGAAGGAGACAGCTATGACTACACAAACCCTGTAATGATAATGAATTGTTGATTCAGGCCAATTGGTTCATAGGTCTGTTTCTGGGAATGTTTCCATCACAGTCTCCCTTACCAGTACTAAGTGGATACTTCACACCTCCTCTGTGTGAAGATCTAGGACGTTCTTTGCAAAACTCTGGTAGCCTTTCCTCACCCTGAACTGGTGCCATTCCAGCCACAGAAAAATCACTTCCCTTCTAGTGAGTACATCACTTGCTGGGACCTAGGTGAAAAGGTAACAGAGATGGTGGCACTTTAGAGTTTCTACACTTGTCAAACCAGTCTCACAATCCTGTCAAGGGTTGGAGTTGAAATTTCACTGTCTGGTTACGAATAAGGAAACTGCAGAGGGCTGGAAACGTTCCCAATGCTGCCAGCTCTGCTGGAGACCTGCCGCGGCACAAGAGGAGACATGTGGCACCCGCTGAGGCTGAGACTGGCTGTGGGCCCTAGGGTGCTCGGCTTAGTCCTGCGTCCTCACTCAGATGCAAGAGCAACCAGTTCTTTCAACCAGTGAGAACAGGTGTATCCTTAAGAGACTGACAATGGCTACGTTGTGGGGATACAGATGTCACTGTTGCGACTAGAAAGGTCCCTAGATGCCAGACGTGATTACAAGAGTCACTGTCTGGAAACGCTGCCCTGGCTGCTATTAGTTTCAACCAGACTAATTCCTTTTGCAATGAGTTTTCACAACACAATCTTCCCTTTTTCCTCTAATAGGAAGCCTTATACACAAGATAAAATTAATGTTAAAAACGAAATTTAAAACACTATGTATCTCCAACATTTTAAATGAATAGAGAATCTTCATTATTTGAGTTCAGAATTACCAGGACACATCATATTAACAGCACATTCAAATCTTCTTACAGTCACTGGATTTAAAACATAGTGGTCATATATTTAGAAGGAAATCATAGGCACTGTACAAAAATTTATATTTAAAAGATCCTTCAATATGTAACCCTGTCAGAGAGTTTTAAATGACAATAAAAATGCAACTCTGTCCTCTCTCTTTTCCCCAGTAGAGTGCTCTTTCCTTGGATATCATGTGCCTGTTTCTTTAATCGCCACTTCTCAGCTCACTTTTAACTCACATTTCCTAATTATTTGACAGGTTAGAAAATGCATGCATAGGTGTTAGAAAGGTTGGGTTCAAGTGAGACTTTGACTTTTGTTTGGATAAACTGTTCAATTTTACAATCTAACAATGTATTTTAAAAACTGTCTCTGTCTCTCCTTTCTTCATTTCTTTCTTCCTCCTGACCTCTCTTGCTCCTTCCTTTCCTTTGTGTGTCAGGTCTCACTATGTAGATTGTGCTGACCTCAAATTTATTATGTAGTCCCGGCCAGACTTGAACTCATGATTCTTGCTTCAGCCTGTCAAACGCTGGGATTACAGACATGTACCACCAGGCCAGGATTAAAATTTCACTTCTATTGGTTTACTCAACATTTTAATTAGGTTGTGAGGTTATAAGGAAATTTTTTTTTTCTCAAAAATACATTATTACACCATGTGTTTCCTCACATTTTTTTTGAAAATCATCAAAGATATCAATATAATGGTTCTCCAATTTCCTTATAACCAATGTTTGAATGGCTGGAGTGGCTATTTTTGAGATAATGTACAATTCAGTTACTGAAAAGGAAAAAAGTGATTAGTTGAAAACCTTAAAAGATACCCAGCCAGTTTGAAGATCATGTCATACTCTTTAAATCAAGCTGTTGGCTATAAACCAAGTATTCTGCTTTTGTTCAAAACCTTGACTTTCTTCACATATTCAGTTTTTGTAGTTAATGAAAAGTTAAATCCTCATAAACTAAATTTTTTACAAATTAAGCAATTCAATCAAGTCTATGAAAAATTCAAAATCATTATAACTCAGAACTAGTTGTTCCCATCATGATAACATATACTCTTACAAAATAAAGTGTATATGGATGGGGGTGATGCTGGTGTTCAGTTTATCAAAATAATCATCATGATATACACAAATTTATTGCAAAAATGAAAATTAGACAATATATTAGAGCAGAGAGAAACAAACTCTAAAACAGAACGGAAGAATCCTAATCTTAGATAACAATTCAGTACTTTATACATTTTTATTTGATTCATGTCTGTTTAAATAAACTGAGAATTCCCCAAAGTCTAAAAATTGTATTTCAGTATGGTTTCAGTATGCTTATGTAAATATTTCATATGAATAGCAAAGCTGTGGGTTTTTCTAATTCCCATTCTTCTCTACTAGTCCAGAGGCTGTGAGGATTTCTTTTTAGAAACAACTTCTCTCCTGTGAAGGTATTTCCAGACTATGGAGGCAGGAAGACACTTTGCCTAGAATGCTCTGGACTTTTAAAGATTTCATCCTGGTACCTACACACTGTTGTTTGTGTGTAGCAAGCTACCTGTACAAACACATTGCAAAGACAGCAAGCTAATGAAAGACCGCCCTTGAGGAGAAGACCTGCATTTTCACCTGCTACCTGAACAGCTTTCTGAATGCCGTCCTGGTCACTTCTCTTGGTTTCACAGCCTGGTTTTGTAGCAACAGTAAATTAGTCAGCATGCATGTTCTTATATAGTCTATGGTTTGTTTGTTTATTTATGCAGTGCTGGAGCTGGAACCCAGCAGGTTCCCACAAGGAACTTGCCTAGGGTATGCCAGACCAGACCAGCGCTTTACCACAGAGCCACACCCCCAGCTCAGTCTATGGTTTCAAGTTGATTAATGCAGAGAAAAATGTTTTCTTACATGCTATAATCATATAATCTTAAGTGAAAGTTTTAAACCTCTCTCTCTCTCTCTCTCTCTCTCTCTCTCTCTCTCTCTCTCTCTCTCATAGTGCTGGGATAAAATCCAGGGTCTCACGGTTGCTAGGTATTGGGTTACATCCCCAGTCCTTACCTTCATATAGTCTACAGAAATATGCTAGAGAAGAATTCTCATTTCATTTTCTCACTTAAGAAGTAACTATAGTAGGTACTTTATAAATATTGGTGAGCTGAATGCTCAAAACCACTGACTTAGTAGGAATCACCTAGCTGTTAAAGACCCAGAAGCACTAGGTCTCTTGGCCCTGGTCCCATGCTGGTAGGTGAAGGGACAGCCCACCTTGGAACAATGCAGTCTGGTTCTTAACTCCGCACTCTAACCTACCATGTTTTGCTACCTCTTCAATTTTAAAGTCAAGTTATAGTTATAAAATAAATTATAAATGCTTAATCCTAATGAGCTGATTATTACACATCTTTTGCTATGGAATTAAAATGGTTCCTTTCTTATTAGAAGACATTTGCTAAACTAATACAAAATATTAAAAGTCAAATGACATCGTTAAAGTCACCAGGGGATCAAAGAGACTACGCAGCTAAGATGGTAATTTTAATGTTCATTTATTTATTAGCAATTTAAATCTGTCTAGTTTTAAAAAGTGAATCAGTATATAGTAAAGGGTACACATGGCCATGTAATCTTTGAAAAAGAAAATAAAAGATTAAAAAGTGGAAGCTAATTATACTTTAAACCTAAGATAATTATACTTTAAACCTAATTTTAAGCCTAGTTTAGGTCATTATAGTTGAGCACTGAATTTGTCTCTATGCTTCCCAAATTCAGGACAAAGGAAAGCCAGCGTTACTTAAGCTCCATCTGTTTTAAAAGTGGGAGGGATACAAGAAGTTCCTTTGGAAAGCGAATTAAATAAAACTAGGAGAGTTTTAATTCTACTCAATTTAGTAAACTGATTTTATAGCCAGCAACTGTTTTCTCACCCTTGCCAGGTAAAAGCCCTGTGTGGAGGAGCTGCCCACATTATGTCAACCAGAGCACCAGTATGTATTGCCATATCGAAGGACTTTCTGGCTGTGTAACAGCAGTTTCAGCTCTGCCATGTCGCAGAGCCATCATTAACGCTCAACTGGATTAACAGCCTCCTAATGGGATTCCTGACTCTATTTTATGTCTGTCCGATCCATTTTCCATAATCCATTCAGGGAGATATTTTAAAAACCACGCCTGGTCATGTCATACCTGTGCTTAAAACCCTGTAATGGCTCCCCACTGTTCTCAGGGGCAAGCCCAGCACCTCATGTTGCCACATAAAGCCCTACTTTATTTTTAAATGAGTGCACAGGAGGCCAAATAATGAAGATGCCATAATTTATTTAACTACTTTCCTAGTGATAGACATTTGGCTTATTTCCAATTTTTGGATATTACTAACAATACTACTTGTTTCTTTGGGTACATGGTGAATGGTTTCTAGAAGTGCAATTACTAAGTTGAAGGATGAATATTTCTACTTCCCTATTTCATTTAAGGGGCTGAGGATTTAGCTCAGTGGCATAAGCACCTGCCTTGCAAGTATGTGGTTGTGAGTTCAATCCCCAGTACTGATAAAAAAGAAAAAGACAAAACAAAACAAAACATAAAAAACACAAAAGATTTTCATTTATACTGCTAAACTGCTGTTTAAAATGGCTTTGTCAATTTACACTTTCCCACACAGTTTATGGGAACTTTCTTTCGTATATCCAACAATATTACATATTCTTAATTTAAAAAAAGAATTCTGCCAATATAAAGGCAAATAAATATTTTTGTTGTAAGCTTTAGTTTCTTAATTTATATTGAGAACTTTTTTTTTTGTACCAGGGATTGAACACACGACCTCATGCTTGCCGGGTAGGAACTTGTGCCCCTGAGCTAAATCTCGAGCCCAAGAACATCTTTTTAAATGTTTATTAAATGTCTCAGCCTATTTTTTTTTGGGTTGAGTTTTAAAACCTGAATTATTACAAATGTATTTTTAGGTTTCTTGCTTATCTTTTAACTTTATCATCTGTCATTCATGATGCAGAGGTTTTTACTCAATTTACTTATTTGTACTAAAGATCATATTGCTTTGTGGGGAAAGTTGACATTATTATTATATTACATTATGCTATACAAAATATGCTATGATAAATTGAATATATTTTTATATTCTTTTAAAAAGTATCAGTTTTCAGCATGAAGGTCTTATGTTCTTATTTCTCTTATTAGATTTATTTCTAGGAGTTTTTGCTTAGTTTCTTTTGGGATCAAGATCTTTTTCCACTGTGTTCATTTAAATTGTCCTTTTCTGTTCATTTTCTTTGTAAAGAAATCTTACAGCCAATCATACTCAACTGTCTAATTTTTCAGTTAGTTTTCTTGGATTCCTGTAATTGTGCTCTTGATTGAATATTCTATTACATAACTAAGATTCTGATGAGAATGAAAATTAATTCCACCTCATTGGCACATTCTCACTACCTAGCACAGCTTCTGACACACAGTGGATGATCAATAATACTTCTGAGCTGGACAGAACTGAAAATGTAGATTTAGCCTTTTTTCATAAATGGGCATCAAAGTGTGTTCATTTCTTCCTATAATGGTCACACTTCTTGAAGGAATGCATCTAGGATTCTAATATCCAAACATCTAACAATTAACTTATGAAAGCAAACATACATGAAAATTATATGTTTTCCTAAACAAACACCGGACAAAAAAGGAAACATACGTTGAAATAAATTACTTTGGGGTTGGGGATTTAGCTCAGTGGCATAAGTGCCTGCCTTGCAAGCAGGCAGTTCGATCCCTAGTACCGATAAAAACGAAAAAGACCAAAAAAAAAAAAAAAATAAAAAATAAAAAAAAATAAAATAAACCAGAAATAAATTACTTCAAAAATAATCAGAATACCACACATTAGATATGGTAGAAATAGTCAACTTTAGCATCTAGAAAAACAAGAACCAACAAGATGCATACTCTAAGAAAAGCAGAAGAAAAAATATAAGTAGGAAAATAGATACAATCAAGTGTCTTTTTGGAAGAAATCACAAAAATAATCTAACAGAAAAACAAATCAATACTAAAGCAAAATTATAGCAAAGCCAGTGAAAACAAAGATAAAAGACAAATGAATGAAAAGGACATGCCAATAATTAAAAGAATATTGCATACAACTATGTTAATAAATATGAAAAAGAATCAATGAAATGGGTAGTTACTATTCAAATACACTATAAAAATTAACATTTAAAGAAAGGAAGATAATGCATATATAAGCAACTGAAAAAGTTTAAATAATTTCTTTCTAAATAAACTGGGCAAGAAAACTTTTATACTTGCAAGAAACCTTAAACCAGTGCCATGAGAACAGACCTTAACTTACTTAATCTTGGGGTGGGTCAGATCCTTGGTAAAGAGGAGGCCTTGGAGGCTGAGTCCCAGCTTAACATTTATAGTCATCCTTCCCTATCTTAGTTTTATTTATCTGTAGTCAACAGCAGTCCAAAAATGTTAAATGGAAAATTCCAGAAATAAACAATAATACTAAAATAGTTTATTACAGTGCATTATTACAACTATTCCATTTTATTGTTGTCAGTTTCTTCTGGTATCTCATTTATAATTAAACTATATCATATCATGGATAGGAAAATAATCATGAGTGTATATATACGTTTATACATATTCATACTGACCATGTTCTACACATTTAGATGTCTTGGAATATATTCCTCACAGATAAGAGGGCATTACTGCAGTACATATGCCACATTGAACAAGTTATTTTCTTTTGTAACCCTGAATTGTGAAGATTAATTGAAAAGTAATACAATTTGGATGGCTTTAGGGGTAGGATTGTCCATGCTTCCTTAAAATATGTAAAAATCTATATATTTGTAAATGCCTCTCATTTTTCTGAGAGGAAGGTTCATGGTTTTAAAAGACATTCTTTTTTTCTTTTTCTTTTGTACTGGGGATTGAACTCTCAACCTTGCACTTGCCAGGCAGGCATTTATGCCACTGAGCTAAATGCTCTGCCCTTAAAAGACATTCTTAAATGAGTCATGATCCTCTAATATACAGGTCCACTGTTATACGCTAATCTTGTGAGCCTAGGCATAGAATCATACGCTTGGTGAAATATGATAAAAATAAACAATGGTACATTAAAAGATTCATTCTTCAGTAATAAAAGATTGTTCTTTGGAATTGAAAGCTATCTTGGACATTGGGCAGCTTTTCTAGAAAGCAATATGGCAGAATTTTTCAAGAATTCTCTAATAATAGATATATTCTTTAGCTTGATAATTGTGTTTCCGTAAATACACCTAAAGAAAATGGCCAATGAGAAAAAAATTTGTATAATGTAATGATGGAGTAATTTATACTAGTAAAACACTGGAAACAACCGGGATACAAGAGGAACAGTTAATAAATTGATGCATAGTATGCTGTCATTTAAAACAAGTTCTGAACAAGAGCCTCAATGCCACAGAACAGGGCTGCAATGGGATTTTTAGATATAATTCATATATACAATATAGTCATAACATTTTAAAATAAGTATATGTGGTCAAACCCTATCAAACTGGTTATAATGGTTAACTAAATGCCAGAGTTGTGGTGGTTTACTTTTTTTTAAATTTTTCTTTACTTTTTAGATTTTCTTTCTTTTTTTTTGTACTGGAGTAGAAATAACACAGAATTTCAAAAAAAATAAACAGTAAGAAATCACTAGTTGATAAATTACATATTGTCCTCTTACTTTTTAGATTTTCTTTCTTTTTTTGGTCTTTTTCGTTTTTATCA
Organism: Cavia porcellus; assembly: GCF_034190915.1. Lineage (NCBI taxonomy): Eukaryota > Metazoa > Chordata > Mammalia > Rodentia > Caviidae > Cavia > Cavia porcellus. The sequence continues at coordinate 24,778,986 of NW_026947496.1, read as the reverse complement.
GTACCAGGGATCAAACTCACAACTGCCTGCTTGCAAGGCAGGCGCTTATGCCGCTGAGCTAAACCCCCAACCCCCTAGATTTTCTATAACAATCATTTTAAAAGAATAAAAGCTATGAAAGCATCTTAGTAACACAGATAGATCATCAGACTATCAAAGCTATTAGCCTGTTGTGATGGTAACAACAGTACTTCAAATTTTTATTTAGTAATAAGATAAATTAAGACTACTGCTAGTTAATGAGAGAACAGTAAACAGACTATTATTTTACAAGACTTCTAAATAGCCTTGCAGTGTTGGTTAAAAGCAATGGAAGCTATTTTGAGAAGTTATGGTGCTATCATCTATAACAGCTGTAATCTGCATGAAGTTTTACCTAACATCCACGTGAAAATATCAGTAAAAAATATTCATTCAATCAGCAACATTTTAGAAATAGTGCCATCACTGTTTTACTCCAAACTTTGTAAGAAAAGAAACCTTTAAAAAGTCCTTTAGTAATACTGTACATAAGATAGTAAAACTATTTTTTTTGGTTTCCATTCTAACAGTAGTTCCACAGCAGGCAAGTGACCCAGCAGTGCGCTTTCTGTGGACAATACAGCTGGAGGTCAGCAATACTATAATATGGATCTGGAGGTCAGTCTGGCTTTCTATCAGATAACGTGGAGACGGTGCACAGCAGCTCCACTTGTGTGTGCCACAGACCGTTAGCTATTTCTCTGCTTCTGTCAATAGCAGGTAAGAATTTGTCTACGTGAATCAGAAATTTCATGGCTTTTCCATTAGTTTTCTTTATCCTGTCAGAAAACTATGCTAATCTAGTAGACATCACTTTTAGAATTATACACGTTTTTGGTGACAACAAAACACTTGTAATATTCACTCATTTCTGTTGTCATCATAGATGGATTTATAAAAAAAATCCTATTTTTGTTTTTAGTGCTCAACTTTAAGACTGTCTTATTTTGCTTCTGCCTGTATTCTTTCCATCTGGATAAAAATCATCCTGTGTTGGTTCCTCCTTTCTCTAAATAAATAATTTCTTCTCACTTTTCATATGTATTGTCCGCCAAGTCTTAAGTGGCCTGGAACTCTGTCATGTAACTTGGGAAGGGTATTCACATATTTATGTTTTAAGGGAGATACTTATAAACAGGAAGAAAGGAGAAATGGGCATTAAAAAAGAGAGAGAGAAAGATAGAAGGCAATAAAAAGCAAGATAGAAACACAAATATATTAAATTGAAGCTCTGTTGGCTTGAGGGCAAATACATTACCTCTGTGATCAGCTGGCTATCAGCCTGCTATATACATGGGTATGGCCACCATAGTACATTAGAAATTGTTTTTGTAGTTCTTTGAAACTACATTGGTTTTTAAAATATTCCCATTAGCCCTCAGAAACGGATGGCATGCCTTTTATTTTGAAATTACCCCTTCCAACTTTTCCCAACTGGGGTGTCCTACTTTTTGATTTGTGAAACAATAGCTTTAAGTTCAAGGATATAAGTAATTATCCACAAAAGCAACTTTCCTCATGTGTAGCTATGTTGTTTAAGTATTAAAGGTCCTTCCCACTAGTGAATCAAAATTAATCTCTCTGTGGCTTTGTATGTTACTGTATGCTACCTGTACAGCATCTGCTCAAACGAGATATCTTTCTAGATCAGTTGATGTTTTAGGATAGTTATAATGATCTCATCTTGATTTAATCTCAAATGGCCTTTTTGAGCAACACTTGGAAACGATGTAGCACCTCGTGTTACTGGGTTGAATCTGGTTCTCACTCAGAGGAAGGCGCTGGCTGTGAGAGTGCTCTACTCTCCTTACAGAGAAGAGCGGGCTTGATAACATCGGATTCAACTTAATCACCTTGATTGACTCACTTGTACTTCCTACTGTTGGGCTGAAGTCACTCGTCAGTGTGCTCCCTGTAGTCAGCTACAATCTCTAGCTACACAGAGGATGGCCAAAAGCAGCCTGGAAAACAACCTTATCAGCCCTCAGATTTACTGCCAAAGGTTAATGGTCTGCCCGTTCTGTAAAGCTCCTTGATGTGTGTCTCTGCAGACTATCTAACAACACGCAGCAGTTGTGAGGGCTTGACAACATGTATGGACTGAGATGAGAGTCTCCGAAGCTCAGACAGAGCCAGACATCAGCATGCAGGTCCTGTGTCTCCCTAAAGCCCATGAAGCTACTTGGTAAATATACTTTCATATGTTAAATAAAGTGAGATTGATAACAGGTGTTGCAGAATGTGTTAAATACAATACTGTTGACTGGCCATCCATTAACATACTTAGAATTTTGGCCACTTAATCAATTTATAATCCTTACAGATTCAGAGTAGACATTTCTCAGGAAAGCCAAGAAGAGAATAGAGAAACCACTGTACTTTCCATAAATTTAATCTGAGCATATTGCATATTTCTTGACTACAGTGGGGCTTAGAATTTTTAAATGTTTCTGGGGACCCAAGGTAAGTGATAAAGTGTTACAGTTATTATTGAGTAAGGTCCTCATGTCTATTATAAACTAGCTGCTATCTGTGTTCTAAGCTGATTGAATATTTTCTGGTGTTTGAAACGGTCCTTCCTTGGTTCACATGAATCAGTCATGGTTACTTTCAGTGACACATTCATTAGAAGCAATTAAGTCAATTAACTATCAGCTTGGACAGTACATTTGGCAGACAAATTTGGAAAAGCGACTCTAAAGTCAAAACTTAACAGTAGTATTACTCAAACTCTTTCTCACCTGCCTCAAAAATACCAGTAAAACAGCCAAATTTAGTAGAACTAGAGGATAAACAAAAAGCTTTCATAGTCCGCATTCAACAAACGGCTTAGCAAGACGCAGTGCCTCAGGTACTCTTCTGATCTCTCGCTGCTTTCGGCCGCATCACCTTATGTGTCCCTCAGGACAACTACAGTCGTACCGAGGGTCACAAGCTTAGTTCTTCCAACAACTTTTGTTGCAGAATTTATTAAACTGTGGAAGGAATTAAGTTTGTGAAGCGAGATAGCACTGTATTGGAAGTGTCATTATTTCCAGGGCTCAGATACGGAGAAAGGCTTCCAGAGGGCAAGTGATATATCCAAGGTCACCTGGCTGCTGAGCAGAGGAACTAGCCATCAAGCTGAGGGTCCTTCTCTGAGAGTTGTGTTTCTGCACTTTCCTAACTGCCTGCCTAAGACAGTACTGGTGTAGATACAACAACACATAAGACACATAAGCAACACATAAGACAAAGAGGGTCACAATATACGTAGGTTTTTCCTCACCGGAACTATTTGATTATTCCACCAAAAAACGATCCATATTCCAGATAGTACAAAGCGGTTTAAAATTTTCCCTTTTAATAAAAATTTTCCACTATACTCTTTTGGATTAGGTTATGCAAAGTCGAACCTCTGTCCACCAAAAGCTTTTCAATAGCTAGATGCGGAGTGAGGATGCTTGATGGCTGGGGTACCTGCCTAGGGGGTACCTGGCCTATCAAGAAGGTATTAAAGCGATCAGTGTTTAACAAGCCACAGGCATGAGAAGTACTGTGTCCCTTCCACGGCCACCTCTGTAGGTCTATTGCACTTTCTTGCCTGGCATGTCAGACATGATCAACTCCACGTTACTCTTTCTCTCTGCCTTTTCCTTTAATAACCTTAAAACTGGCAAGAGGATTTTCCTTAAAAAGCCTAAATCTAATCACCTTTTAGCCATCCTTGATCACCTACACAATAACCTGAAATTCCATGTTTGCATATTACCCACCTCTTTATATTCCTGTATAAAAATCTCACTTTTTAGCAATATTGAAAAATTCAATCATAGATTTGTACCTCTTTTTTTTCTTTATTACAAGGTCATTTCCTTTAATTCTGTGTCAGGTATTTCTTGTTCTATGCAACATATAAAACATGTGTAGCAATGTATGTGATGCTCACGACAACTCTATGAGGTGAGGACTACTTTTTTGGGGGATGTACTGGGCATCAAACTCAAAACCTCGCACTTCCCAGGCAGGCGCTTATACCACTGAGCTAAATCCGTGGCCCCAGAGGTGAGGACTACTTTTATCCCCATTTTCTGATGTGGAAAATACTGGCATAGATAAGTTGTTTTCCATAGGTCACACAAGACCTAAATGGAAGAGCCAGGATATGAATATAGGCAGTCTGCTTCCACGGTGGCCCTGCATCCAGGGACCGACCCTTAAAGCACAGGTCTCACTTCTGTCTGAAACTGCTTGAGTGGCCTCGCCCTGGGCAGGTGAGGTGGTTCCCTTCTCAGCATGCCTGCCTCACTCATGTGCATGGACTCCCCTAAGGACTGTTTTACCAGGCCCACGGGCAAAGTCCCATCCTGCTGTGTCCTCAGCATCTCTCACCTACTCAGGACACAGCCAATGCTAAAGAAATGCCCTTTTGGTGTAAGCATAGTAGAGACATTATTAAAATGAAAACAATGTATCAACACAAACTAGCTGCTTCTCAGGATTTCTCAAATGAAATTACTGAATATTTCCTTCTCCAAAAACCAAACTAGTGAGTACTTATAAAGATTTTAAAGTGTGAAACAAAGCTGCTGTTGTATTTGTTGTATCTTTTTAGAACTGTTTGGATAAATAAAAACAACCTAATGTTTCCATTAGCTATCAGCTATTATTTTGGCTCTTTACAGTCTGACCTCAGAATCCTGAGATAATGCTCATTTTAAAGTATGACACAAAAAAATTCACCACCACATTTTAGGAGAGTTGTACAGAAAGAAGTTGCTTTTAGGAGTGATCAGCCCAAAATTAATAGCAGAGCACAGTGATTGCTGCCACCCAAGCTTTGTGAATTACTTCGCAACAAGGCTTCAGCTATGAAGGAAGTCTGCTCCTCTAATGACACTGGACAATGGAGGAAAGAGCGGGTTTTTGTTTTCATACTGATTAACTGCATTTGAGCTGTGTCTTTGCTCATTTCAGTTAAAAAAAAATCTTCAAACTATGCACTAAGAACTCAAAGACAAATAAGACAGATCTCTGTCATAGAACTTTGTGGCTTAGTGATGGCACTAGGCATAAAACATGGAGATTCACCCCAGTGCCACATGCAGGTACATTATGGTTTATATCAAGATGTTCCATAAGGCTCATGTACATGCAGGTGGGGTTTTTGGAAGGTGCCTGGATTATAAGGGAGCTGGCTTGTTGTTAGAAGGTGGGCTCTGCTTGCCCATGCTCAGGGGCATAGCAGAGGAAAAGGTGCTCATACATCAGGTAGGAATTAAAGACCAGACTTTGTGTGAAGTATCCTAATATCATCCTGTCCTGATGGCCTTGCTGGCTGTATGTGTGAAGTCAAACCCTAGCAGGTTATCATATAGGGGTTGGGCATGACATTAGTTAAGATAGTCACTCCAGGCAAGCAATTTTTAGGTCTCTCAGGATAAGCAAGAGGCAAAGAAATTACAAATATATTGCCAAGCCCAAATGAGCCAGATGGCTCTTATTCTTTTCAATATTACAGCAAAATCTGAATGATCACAGATTCTGCTAACTCAACTCCTAGGGCAGACTTGGTCATACACAAAACTACGGAATGATCCTCATAGTTCTATGGCCCAGTTCCATTGAAAGGCACAGTATTTAGTTCTAGGGTCTAAATGTGAAAATGTTGACATGTTTCTGCTAAGGAAATGTTTGTTTTCATGACCCTAAATAGATTAAGATTTTATGACGAATTAGAAGCCAACAAGGAAATAAGATAAAAGTTGTGCCACGCTATGGTGTGAATGTGTCAGTGTGATACTGCTGGGAATTAGGGCTTGGAAGGAGGGGTTTAGGTTATGAGGGCTCCATGTCCATGAATGACTGGTTTGCACTAGAAAGAGTCGAGGCTTAACTTCTTTTCTACTTGTGCACAGGCCGCTCTCTTATCCTTCCAGCTTCCAGTATGGGAGGACAGCAAGAAGATGCTCACCAGCCCGGGCCTCTTACCCTGGAGGTCCCATTTTCCAGACATATAAATTTCTTTTCTTTATATATAAACCAGTCTTAGGTACTCTGTGATAGTAGCACAAAGCAAACTAAGATACAACCTATCTGTGGTCCTGACAACCATATGTCTAGGTAAGATTCCTGGATGGCTTCTAGACTGGGAAGGAAATGATACACTGGCTCATAGTTAAAAAATTTTTAAAAACCAAAATTTCAAAGAATTTTGTGGGATTCATTATTTTATTACCAAATCCCCCCCCCAAAATAAGCCCAAATCAAAGGTGTCATGCTCACTGATGTTTTTTTATTCAGAATTTTAAAAAGAGGTCAAAACCAGAGGACACTGGTGAACCAGGAGACAGCTGGCTGTGCAGTATAACAGAGCATTCTAGAGTTCATTCTCAGAGACTGGGAATGGTCTGTGTTCTACCTCTGACAATCCGGAAAACTTACTTGTAAGATTAAAAACTGGCTTGGCAAACTGAGTCCCATTTTTGGAGTTTGAAACCAATCCTTTGTTTCCTAAGGCAGAGCTCAGTCTCAAACCTCTATTGCCTGTGATTAACACTGTTTCAGGAAATAGCAGCATAAATTAACTCCTGTAAGCAGTATCTGTATTATTTATTAAAAGCCTCATGCTAGGCACAATAGACACTTGCAATTCAAGTGCTAAATTAATGAAAATGGTGCTGTGTATCATCCATTCAAATGTGCCTCTCCATTGTACTGCAGTTTAACTTCTTTCTAAATGTAGCTTTTAGGAGAAAATGACAATGATTATGAGCCCTTTGAGATTTAAAATCTGAAACCCAAATTATCAACCCTTAATAAAAGTCTAATAAATTCTTTTATGTGTTATATTATGTCTGCTTAATTACTCCAAGCCCATCACGGAAGCAATGTAGAAGCAGGGTTTATACGTTAGCTTTGCGGAAGAGTGGATATTGAGGCTTTTTCCTGCAAATGTTATTTGTATGTGTACATTTAAAAATATAGATTCAAAAATATTATAAACCTGAAATGTAGATTATTCCTCTAAACATAATAAGTGGATAAATCCTTTTGAGAGGCAAGGAAGTGATTAAAATCACCAGAAATTTCTCTCCCAAGTAGCATATCCTTGGGTGAGTGTGTATCTCTTTATGACGGCTAATAGCTTCGCTCATTAAAGGGAATTACAGATTCATGTTTGTCAGAACTACCATTCAATATTGTTTTTCTACTGAACATAGCTGTTCAGTAGCTGCAGCAGGTGGTCACTATTAGAAAACAGTCTTTTATATCGGCTGCTGTTTAGAAAAACAAGAAATAACGCCATGATTCCGACAATGTTGTTCCTGAACGAGTCTGCAGGGGCACGCTGTGCCATCCTGTCAGAGCCATGTGGAAGATGCACTCAGTTAATACATGGTTTTCACAATGTCTCCAACTTGGGAGCGTGGGTGATCGTGGATGTCCCAGTCACCTTCCATCACCTTTAGTGCAATCCCCTCTCCCTGTATTATAAGGAACTTCCATATATTTAAAAAAACTATCATTTCCTCTCCCCGAAACTCAAAAGTTAAAATACCAACACAAAGTGTGTCACTCTAGACTTTTCTAGAAACACAAGATAGGAAAACACTTAGCTCCCATTACAAAGATCTTTCTCAAGAGGAGCTGGAAGTCAATGATCCCTCCCCGTCTTGTCTCTTATAAAAAACACTTCCTCAAACTCAATCTGTGACAGAACTACTAGAGAGAAATTTTGAAATGCCTGAAGTTGGAGCTTGCTTTTTAAAAGGTTAGTCTACAGTACAGAGAACAGGAGGTAAGATCTCAGCAAGTAAGAAAGGAAATTAGGTGGCACTGTTAATGGTGGAATTCCGGGGGAACTGTGTAAGCCGGAGCAACCTAAGACATACTTTCACAAAATAACACATACTATGGATACAACGGTCTTCATTTAGAGCTTTTCACTGAGAATCTGCCATATGCCAGGCAAGGTTCCTGCCCTGGAAATTACAATCTCGGGAGGCAGTTGAAGTGTGCAAATGTAAAATGGAACGGTCCTGTCTGTCGGGAGTGTCACAGGTTGCTGGGAAGCATGAGGTCACTATGGTGATTTAACCTGGTCAGAAAGGCCAGGGAAAGGTTCATGGGAAAGCTCGAGAGACTGAGTCTGCAGGGTGAGCGGAAGGTAAGGGGCGAAGAAGGGCCCATCATGCAAGATTCCCCACAGCATGTGGTGGGGAGGGCGGAACCAGCTTGGGAGGTGAGGAGAGACCAGACACACAAAGGTTTCGCGTGTTCTTTAAAAGAGCTAGAAAGCTGTTGACGATATTTAAGCAGAGAAGGAACATGATTGTTTTGTTAGTACAAAAGGCCAGTTTAGTTTCTCTTTGGAGAACAGATTATCTTCCTCTGGTTCTGGGGTACAGACCCAGGGATGCATGCTTGCTAGTGAAGCGCCGTCACTAAGTGACATTCCTCGACCCTGGAAAACAGATTTGAGAGCAGATCAGAAATGGATGTGTAGGGACCAGTTCGAAGCTAACTACCATGGTGCAGGAAGAGAAAAAGGCTGCTTGGGCTAGAGTTCATTTTCAGTAGAAACATACAAATATTTTCTGTCCTGCAATCAAGATGGAGCTGTTTCCTACTGGAGATTTTCTGATATCTGAATAACAAACGTTGCATTGTGGCTGAGAAATGACTTTATTTGGTACCAGTAATTGAACTCAGGACCGCATGTTTGCCAGGAAGGCGCTGTGCCTCTAGATATATCCCCGGCCCCAAGAAATGACTTTATTACTTTCACTTCTACGACACTATTTCAATGATACTAGGAAGAAATGATACTAGGAAGAAATTATTTCCTTGACATCATTACAGAGCTCACTTAAAAGTTAAAAAATAGGTAAGACAGGTTCACAAAACAAGGGTCAAGTAGTCCCAGGGTAAGGCATTAAGCACATTTAAAATTATCGATTATGTTGACAATGGTCAAAACAAACATATTTAGAAAGCCTCAACTGTCACAACAGACCTTCATTTTAGAAAGGCAAATCATGTATAATTAAACATACAACTATAATTATATAAAGCTAAAATTATGCAATTAGATACATATATGCTTCTAACTGAAAAATAAGAGAAATTGAAAACTTAAAAAATTAAATGGGAAATTCAAGTGAATGTTTAGCTTTTCTGGTGTGAGTCTTAAAGGAAAAACTATCTAAATTAAATAGCTTGGATTACAGAACAAATATTAGTAATCGAGGATGTTATTCACACTAAGCAGAGAAATTGAAAATACATATAAATTAGCAGCTATACAGAAACCCATGGGGTGTGTGTGTGTGTGTGAACGAGAGACAGAGACAGAGAGAAACAGAGAGAGACAAAGAGAGTGGCCCCAGAGAGTGACACAGCAGGGCAAAGCCAGCCCAAATTTAGCAAGCAAGGTAACCAGCGCTTGATGCTACCTGGCCTGCAGCCTTCACTGTGCTGGAGTTGCGCTGTGAAGAAAGTGGGAGCAGCAGCAGGTCCCTGCAGGGCCCAGAGCAGGGGTGAAGGAGAAGAGCTCTGGAGTGATGGCAAGGGGCAGCAGGCTAATTCGATGCCCTGCGACCTTAAGCCTCTCCAATGCTGGACTCCATTAGGCATGGGAGACAGGGAGAAGGCATTTCCTGTTGTGAATAATGCAGGCTGGGTGAAAACATAAGAAATCTTCTTATATAAACCAAAACCAGTTCCCCAACATGCACATCCTCAGATATGCACTACAGTTCACATACGTATCCTTTATTCATAGATTTAACAAACGCACGTAAAACGTCGTACTTACACATATGCATAATGTATAACTCGTCTATTTGCCTAATCACGGGTGACAGTAAAGCTAGATGGAAAAATGAATGCTGTGGAGAATCTCTAAAATGGAAAGAACACTCTAGTGATATTGAGCTCATTTAATATCATACTGCTCCACAACTATCACAAATAAAATGCTTCTGAATAACATTTCTTTTCCAAATAAACAAGCGCATGCAGACAGATTTTGACTGTGAAGATTTAATTCACAACAGAAGGATGTTGCTTATGGAGTGAGAAGTGAAATCACAGTCCCTCTGGGCACATCCAGGTGCTCTGCCAGTTTCCCACAACAAGGCGGAGCTATGTTGCCTGCATCTCTTGAAGACTGGCTTGTTTCATGAAGACTAGTTTAGGTGACCAGTCGACCTTAGGAGACGTAAGTATCACTGAACAACTGGTTCTAGCTAGGGTGACTCAGAATCAAAAAGCAGCTTACTATCATTGGTGAGGATTTTGACTTAGATATTTCATGTTAAGAATACCAAAGAATAAAAATAAAATAAAACCCAAACAAGATATCAACACAAGCATATGGTTGTACACCGTGCTAGTGTAATCAAGACCAGTGGAAAAACGTTATCTTAAGAACAATAAGTAAAATTTGTTAGCTGCCTATTATGAATAGCATGGAGCTAGAGAGATTATATGCATTTATCTTAAGTCTTGCAAAGGGATAGTTATTAGCCCCATTTTAACACTACTGACTTAATGTACTGAAGCAAACTTGTCCAACATCAAAGAGCTTGTGAGCAACAGAACAAGGTCAAAGCTTCATCTTCTGAGTCAAGTCAAGTTCACATGTCCATCTCTTTCCACTCTGCCTACTATCTCATTAAATATCACCGCAGAAATAAGAAATATGGTGCAGAAAAGAACTTAACAGACACACATGGAGAACCAAAGGAATGAATGGTTAAAACGGGCTCAGAGCCTATGCAGAGTCACTAAGCCCATCAGAGGGCAAACCTTCATCCGTGGAAAAATTTATTAAGTGTTCAAGGTTCTTTCCCTACCTACTTCATGTGGCTTGATCCTCTTAGGAGGACTCATTTAACAAATCCTCCTTCACTTTCTACATGGCTGTCCTAGGTACTGGAATATAGCAGGCAGCACAGAGGGAACCTTCTCCGTCCCCAGAGAGTAGATGAGGTGGTGAGGACAGCCTGTGCAAGCAGCTCTGGGGGAGGCAACGGAGGGGACACCCTGGGCTGAGGCCTTCTCCATTCTCTACAAATCAAACCCCTCACCTTGACGCCCTCATAACTACTCTCCCTCCTCACCGCCATGCTTCCTAGCTCTATTTCCAGCTTGAGCTGGGGATAAAACAACCCTCTCCCTGCTGTAAAAAGAACTGGTGCCAAATACAACAATTTCTTAAATTATTACCCCAACACCACACACACACACACACACACACACACACACACGCATGCACACATACGCCCCAAATAGACTGATGTATGAGAAAAACTAGATAAAAGAATAAGCGAAAATGTTTTCTAAACAGCTTAAAATCTATATTTAAATATCTTCTAAAAGATTATGAGGATCTGAATTATAATATTTTTATAACTACATTTCTAGATATATCATAATCATATAATGAACAATTTAAATAAGCACAAATGCCTACCAAAAATGGTCAGCAGCAAATGGTCTAAAAGTTTTAAAAGGAAGAAATTAAAGCCCAATAATTATAATCTTAAAATAATGTCATCATCCTTGTATTTTAATATTTTACATAGTACACCATTTAGCCACCACTGAAGCTTAACCAATTTTACAAAGTAATTTATTTTTCCATTTCATGTAGACAAGACCCAAACGATTAAAACTTTTAGCATTATATTAAATGAGGCCTTGTTACCTCCCCCTGCTTATGAACAAAACAATGCATCTTTCTCTCAAGAGTTAATGTATGAGGATTAGAAAACATGTCAAGACTGATAAAATGTGGTCTTTGTGTAAATACTTGGCATAGAAGCTTAATAAAAGTGATTTATAGATATTGAATTACTGGTTGTTTGATTTTTAAAAGGTATATCTACAATACTTTGCATTTAATAGAGATGAAGTGGCTAGCAATAAGGGAGACCAAGCCAACTTCGCTTCCTTAGAATGGGTTGCAATGTAATGCTTCTTTGTAATCATGTTTAAAGGATATATGCAAACAGCAAACACAAATCTTCTAATACATATTTCCAAGAATATGGGTGTTGTTTATGGTATTTATCCACATTGCTTTTACGTAATATTTTTAAAAATCTTTACATGTATTATTTTATTTACCAAGACAACCTGCTAAAAAAAAACCCCAATATTTTATTGTCCCCCTTTTTATGACAAGGAAACTGAGGCACCAGGTGATGAAGTATCTTTTCCAAAGGTACATAGCTAGTAAAAACCAGAGCTTGAAACTGAAACCAGGCATGAGCCTCCTGCATGCTGAGGTCTAGATGGGTTTGCTCTAACTTCCCTTCCTTGTCCTATGGGAAAAAAGTGTCCAGTTGCTTCTGTAAACATCTAAAGCCGTGTTTCCCAACCTTTTCGGCACCAGAGACTGGTTTCATGGGTATGGGGGAGGCACTGGGTTGGGATGGCTCATAGGAAGTACAACCTAGATCCCTCGCATGCACAGCCCACAGCAGGGCTCGTGCTCCTGTAAGAATACAGCACCGAGGTTGACCTGAAGGAGGGCGAAGCACAGGTAGTGTCCGAGCACTGGGAACCGGCCTGACTGAGAACACGGAGGGAGGAAGCTTCCCTGGCCCACTGCTCCGTTCTGCCATGTGCTGGTTCCTGGGGACTCGGGGCTCCCCTGACCTAGGGAACTCGTATTTCCAAGGTCCTATCTACGTTTTCTCAGGAGTTCCCAAGACAAAGACGGTTTCTTTCCTAAAAGGAATTCTGTTGCTAGTTAAGAGATGACACCTGCATGTGTACATAAATATAGGGGTGAGGCATGCCATGATTACTATTAAATATTACTATTGATGATTAAACAGCTGCCATCATGGAACAAATCTGACATATGCTCACTGACTTAGGGTAGAGGCAGAAGTAACTCAAGCTCACATGACATTGTTACTTCATTAAAGTCTTAAATCCATATAGAAGCAATTATTTTTCTTTGTATTTCAGAATCTATGGTTAGAAATGACAATGCTTAATGATTAAAAAGAATTCACATTTCTCCTTCCTGCCAATGAGGCTGTCAATACAGATGACAAGCATTAAAAAGTCACGTCAAAACACTATCAGAAAAAAATAGGTTAGGAATATAATTGGGAACACAAATTACTAAATCATATATACCTAACGCATAGGAGACAAATTTTCAAAACATCACCTACTTCTGAATCAGAGAATATGAATTATCACACAGCTTTACTTAGTAGAGAGATTAATAGGAGAAGAAAAAAAGACTAAAAAATAAATTTTAGAAAATGGAAGAGGTATCAAAAATTGCTGATATACTGGATCAAATGAAAATAATTCTTGAGCACTGACATGCAAAACCACATAAATGGAGATGTATTTGGTGCCAATGGAGCCTTGTAACTTGCTAGGTATTAGTTATGGTAGATAAAAAGTATTTTGAGTTTTGAAAAAACAGTCCTTGCCTTCAAAATTTATACAGAATATCTGCATTAAGTATACTATTGATACATATAAAAACATAATTAGGTGCAGTAACTAAATTCAAGTTCCAAATGAGAGCTATACCTAGCATGAATTCTAGGAACAGCGTATGCTCCTTGAGAGCCAAGCTTGTCATTGCTAGTCACCAGGTCACCTGAATTTGACCCAGTAAATAAATGTTTGTTGAGTGAATGTTTGTGCAGTTGAGACACAGAGCACGGTATTTATTGAACAGCTTTGGCGGTTATGAACTGTTAAGAGAAAGAACTCTTATTCAAGACTATATATACCCTTATTTCTTGGCTCAATGCTGTGTTGACAAAGGGCTCAATTCATGGTTGGCAAGTTAATGGCAATCAGTAAAGACAGCAGGTAACACTGGAGACTTACTTCACTCTGCCTGAGAGCAAAGAGCAAGGCCCTGCAGAGAGAAGGGATGGAATGACCACAGACAAGTGACAGGACCCAGGCAAGACCCAAGTCAGAGAGGAAGTGAGGGGACGGCTTTGCCAAGGAAGAGGAGACCCCTTCTGAGACAGGAATGCCAGGAAGGAAGATCACAAATGAAACCCACAAGTGTGTCTGCAGGGCAAAGGCGCGAACAGAAAGGGCCCCGATGCTCCACCTCCTTCATGAAAATGATGATACATCCGTGAAAAGAACTAGGAGAGCTGGATAGGAGGAAGTTACCGCAAGGAGGATGTGAGCCTCCAGAACGGTGAAGGCTGAACACACCCACTGTGCGTGCTGGGGCAGCGGCACCTTAGAGAGAACTAGAAAGCTTAAAAAACAGATAGGAACCGTGGTTTTCAATCCAATGCTTCAAGTGTTGCATGTTTTTTTTTTAAATCAAGAACTGTGCTAGGCACTATGGAGGATTTAAAGAAAAGCAAGATATGGCTCTTATCCCTGAAAAGTTAAAACAACCACCCAGAGATATGCCATGGGAGAATACGAGTTTATGCCAAAAAAGGATGATGAGGGCAAAATGCTGTGTAACAAAAACTAGAGTCATCACACGTTACAAAGTCTAATAATGTTCTCTGCTACTCTTCTTAAATTATTTTGTTGTTCGTAATCAATAAAAGTCATTTTCAGGCTTTCATATTGAAAGTTATTTTCATAGATATTTGAGTCCTTTGGTTTGTGAGACTCTGCTTCTCCTTAGGGTTCAATGAGCAAACAGTTGCAGGGCTTTGGCTGCACACGGCCATGTCTCAGGCAGACAGCATTCACTGTGTGGGAGCTTTCCTTCCTCGTGAAGCCCTCAGGGCAGGTGTGGACAGTGTCTCAGAACCACACCCCGTGTTTACCGCCCACCACACTGCCTGGCTCAGCGAGGGTTAAATGCCAAATCAAGTTATTGTTGCTCCTCCTTTTCTATAATTCTCTAGAGCTAGGCAGCTGACAGCATGGGTTTTTATTGAAGAAATGCTATGACATTTGTTCTAAATGTCACATTTCTCCCCCACAAACTAAAAATAGCAAGCCACCATACCCCTATCCCTAATAAAATTGTTGGCTTGGAAATGACATTGATAAGCAAAAGGAAGCATATAACCTTTTTTTCGTTTTTCTATAAATGTTTTATTTATTCCTGAGTAACATTTGGTATCTTTTGTAGGCTGAGATCAAAGGGACAAATCAGTAAATTTTACTGCTGAAGGAGTCTTTACAGTATGGGACTGTCATTTTTAAAGCACGTTTCAGGCAGGCACGGCTGTCATTTGAGTAGTGATCTAGTGACTGACAGAAAATATCTGTAGAAATAATATGTGCTCTCATAGTAATGTGACATTTTATGAGCAGTTTGACTGTTTTCATTACTCTGATTTCAGTCTGCTGAAGAGTAAGTTAGAAAGCCAGCGATGGAATGTGGAACATACAAAGGCTGTCAGCACGAAGCTGATAGGACAACCCTGGAACTGGGATGGTGGATTTAATAAGACTTGTGGCAATTATCTGAAAGCATCTGAAATATTCAGCTGACCTGAATGCTTAATCTGATCAATTCCAAGGTCACTGGATTTATCGATAAGAGCGTGTGGCTAATGGACACACTGAAAGCCAATGGAGGCGTTTGCAACCCTTGCCTCTGTCGACCCAACTTGTTTTTAAGAGTGAAGATCGTTAAAGAGGGAAATTTTCATTATGACAAACTCTGCATCTAAACTGTTCTTGTCAGCAGTGGAACTCTATTAAAAAAGGACACATTACTAGAAATCATGGCCCTGGATTAAAGGAAGTATCCTTGAAAGCAAGCTTGTCCTAGATGCTCTTTAATGAACTGCTAGGAGCTTTGCTAGTTTTTAGCATACATCCTTTTCTTGCTTCTGGAACTGTGCGCAGTTTGGCAAACATGCAGTTTACATGGGAATTCTTTACATGCTCACTATTAGTAGTTTGGAGCAGGGATGTCCAGGTGTTATGGATTAAGAACTGGGGGCCAACTTAACACCAGCTGGATTACATCAGCATGGCACTGAGTGAAGATCCTCCACCTGAGGAAAGTTGCCAGGATAAATAGGTGGAGGAGAAGGAGGTTGTTGAGACACTAAGGCATTATTGTGTTGAAGCATTGTGGGTTCTCCTATGAGTTGCTGTTTGAGCTGCTGGTTCTCTTGGGGAAGCTCTGGTCCTCACATCGAGCACTGCTTCCTGGCTCCGGAGCGGAAGACGTGGACTGCTTGGTCTCCAGGATGAACTCGTTACGCTGCTTCCTGGCATGTACCTGACTGTGCTTGTTGGAGGAGCTCGGAGCCTCTGTGTTGCTGAGGATGGCTGTGGTGCCTTTCAGGACAGCCCTGGTCCTTGTTGTGAGTGTGACTTCTTGGCTCCAGCGTAGAACCCTCATCCAACCAGCACAGCTCCTTCAGCCCGCTGGCATAGACTTTCGGCGTGAGTCTTTCTTGTGGGCTCTGGACCTCCAGTTGGACTTGTGGGAGGCATTGTCATGAGCTCTGGGTTTTCATCTGGACTGATGTAGGACATTGCTGTGGGATTTAGGCCCTTGACTAAATATTCTATGTCTTTGGTGTTGCGGATAGATTTCCTGTATTTTCTTGTGTTACCTCCCAGTGACTATTATAAAAATATTATAAACTCCATGTCCTGATTCTAATTGTTCTCTGCACAACTCCTAACTACAACACCAATACCTACATTTATTTGTTATTTTGTTAATGCACAACAGGATTTCCTGAAAACATTCATTGAATGAGTGGTTTCAGCCACCTTCTCAGCATTTGCATGAACACAGGGCTTCTTTACTGCTAGTGCAGAAAGGCTTTGAAGATGGCTGTAAACTTTCAATTGCTTTTACTAACATAATTTAAGCTACTATACCATACTAGTGTGCAGGAATTTTAAAACTCACATAGGCTTTCGGATGTATGGCTGGAAAAGACCAAACGACCACATACAAATTACTGCAACTAGATTAGTGCTACAGATATTCCTTATTTACCAACCTACCTGATTAACAACTATTCAGACTTATGACTGAGGCAAGCGATTTGGACTCACCCCAGCCACTCAGATTTATGACCTGCATTCAGACTTGCACCATAGGAACATGAGTAACAGTGCAGGCTTTATGGTTGCTTCTATTACAGCACAGTACTGTAATTTTCCCAATTGTACTGTACAGTACTGTAGTTTTATGTTCTGCTATACATTACACTATAGCGTGTAAGAGTTATGCAAATAAAGCAGTCATTGAGTTGGAGTTTGCTTGGTTGCTTCTTTGTTCTGATTGTGGTCATGTGCATACTATGTATGACTCTTCCATTACTGACCAATTCAATTAATGACCTACTCAGAGGAATGGAACTCAGTCATGAAACAAGGAATGTCTTTATTTCCATTGTCTACTTCCAAATTAATTTTATCATCTAAATCTTCACTTTAAAAACTACACTTTTAAAAAAATAAATTACCACAATCCCCTGCTTTGCTATACTTCTTACTCCTCTGGTGTTTGCCACACTGTTAGCTCCTTGAAGGAGTCTTCTGTCCTAACCATCAGTATCATTAAGCACTTGGCAACTAGTAGACACATGTCTCATGGCCACTATTCTAGGACTTAACTACAGATCCAGACTTTGGAAAGCTTATAATTTTTAGTCACTTGTGATAATCTTTTTAAATTGAACAGTATGTGTACTTATTTTTGTTCAATAAATCTACAGCTTGTATTGTGTCTTGTTCCCATTCCTCAGACAATTTTCATTACCTATTCCTACAGATATTTTTATCAATATACTTTCAATCTTTGAAATTATGATCAGATGCTTTAAATTATTACTATTTTTTTTTAAAATTTTGAACATATAACTAGTGCTTTTAAAATGCCTGCAGCGATAGGTAGTAGTAGAGAAAGAAAAACACACTTGGAAAACCTGTCATTTAAAAAAAAGGATGAAAATAACTTATTTGGAATTCTGTAATACTATGATTTGTGGAAGATATACAGCACATTTTAAAATTGTCCTAAATTTTATAAGAGAATCACATTTTTTCCCAGAAGATTACATTCTTCTATATATTTTTTGATTTTTGAATAGCTGGTGGTTAATAATTTGTTAGATCTGATTTTTAAAAAATGAATTAACAGCATGCTCCCAAGTGAAGTAGCTGTCAGGAGGTCAGGGAAGGGTAACGACAAATTCATAGTCATACAGGCCCAGCACTTGTACTTCCTGGCCCCTCGGTTAAGACGTAGTTTCTGTAATTCATTCATAACATCTCATCTTCTTTTCTGCCTTCCCACTACACTCCAAAACAAAACATTTATTAACTGAAGCTTCCAACTGTGACAGAAATTATGGGCAGGTTAATGGTACAGATGGTGTAAAAAATGCAATCTAAAAACATGATTAAAAACTCGGGAGCTAGGTAACCCAAGTTCCTCTCAGACAGGGCTGACCAGACATCTATGAGGAAGGAAATACATGTTTTTGGTTAATTAGTTTGCTTTTTCTCCATCTCTGTAATTAGAACATGCTTTTCTCCTACTTAATCCTAAAACAGTCATTAGATTTAATAAACCTTTCTAGATTGCCACAGATGAGAAAATGAATTAGCCAAAAAGCATTAAGTTGTTTTAGCAATATGATTGTAACATCATGTGAATAAAAGTGTTTTTGTTTAATTATTAGACTAAATACAGCATTTTGGAGCTTGTTGCAGAAAGATTATGTAGGCTTTTCCTCTTCTTAAAGTTTGAAAGTCGTCACCACAGATCACGGTTCGCCAAGGGGAAGTGACTATTAGTCATTCTTTCTAAAAATTAACCCTTACATATCTTCGTTTCAAGCCAAAGTAGTCAGAATCCCTTGTGACCAAAAGAGGTGATCCTAGTTGCTGGGCTGCAATCACTTCCAAGGTCCTTGGGTTGACAATGGAAACGGCTATGGGTAGCATTGGTTATTCTCATATTTGTACCTCTGAGCCTCTGTGATTTTCTCCAACAAGTCCCAAACGAGCCCCTCAAACTCCACAGCATCAATAGCCCCTAACATACTCTATTTGTCCACCAGATGAGGAATTCAGTCACTTTTAAGGCATTACTTTTTAGATGACCACAAGTTAACATCGTTTTTAAAGGCCAAAAACAATGTACAATAACATAATGTGCAATATAAAGGATCCACATTCTCTATGCTATCCTCTTATGAAGCATTCTCTGTACAAAGAAAATTATTCTTTTCTTCTTACGTCAAGAAGCATCTGAATCACATGACCTCATGTTTTCAAAACTCAGGTTGGTCCTCATCTGAAACTTGCAATATACTGACAGCAAAAACCATTTGTTGGAGAGCTGTTCTGTGGCTGTTCTGTGGCCTAGCGTGGACATCTCCCCATCTCACCTTCCCACCACTGCTTAGCAAACAATCTGTTGTTGGTGGCATCTGTAACTACCATTGGTGAGGGATCATGGATACTTGAAGGCTTCCTAAAAAAGAGACTTGGGCCCAGATCAGATGAGTAATATGTGGCGGAAAGCAGACGTTTGGTTGGATGGTTAGTTTATTTGTGTTGATACTGGGGATTGAATCTAAGGCATGCTCGCTGCATCCCCAGTCCTTTTTTTGGACACAGGGTTTTACTAAATTGCTCAAGCTAGCCCTCAAACCTGCAATCCTCCCTCTTCAACCTTTCAAGCAACAGGGCTTATAGGCATGTGCCATCATGTCTGGCCAGTAAAGTATATTTTGATCACAAGACTGAAGGAACTCTTGGTAGGAAGGTAAATTAAAGAGTATCTTACACAGATCAGTCTACCACATGAATAACACTATAGGCCAGAAATGATTCTAGATACTTCCCTATTCACTCCAAAATCCTTATAATCAACAGAAAGATAAAGGGGGTGTCCAATTCAGTTTTTCTAAATTGGGTTCAGTTTGATCTATTCTGATTTGAATATTCTTGGAATTTGTAGGACATACTAAAAAAGTTAGGGTCAGAAATCAAGAACATTCCCCTAGGCTAAGGACATGAGCTACATTTGGGTTTTCTTGTTATTTTGGTAGAAGAATGGTACTCCATGGGATATTAGGTGGTCACATCAACTGTGTTACTACTTGAATTTTAGAATAGGGAAAAAGCCTAAAGACATGTTGGAGCTCTAACAAAGCTGAGTCCCTAACACCCAGAGAGATATTCATGATGTTCTCTTTCACAAAGCAATTGAATTATATGCAGTCCAGGCTTAAAAAAGACAGCAGAAGGAGGTCCCATTGAATATCAGTAGTTTATAAGTATAAATTCTCCAAGCCAGTTTCATATGCATTTATTTAAACAAAACAGAAACAGTTGTACATTGTATTCCATTGTAGCCTTTAGGTTGCCTATTGCAACAATACATGATAACAAGCTATTGGCTCAGTCACAAAGCAGTCAGGAAATTTCAGACTTAGTTTCTCTAGGCTGTTACATGGTTAAGTAAGGGATCTCCATAATCCTAACACAAAATTTACTTCATTTCATTTTATTTACAGTATCACAGATTGCAAATCTGCTTCATTATTTTTGTTGTGGTGGTGGCTGTTGAGATTAACTATGTTCCCTAAAACAGAATGTAGGCATCAGGCTAGGTAGGGGTGGTATAGTTCAGTGGTAAAGTGTTTGCCTGTTTGCCTAGCATGTGAGAAGCCTTAGGTTCAATTCCCAATACTGGGGGAAGTGGGGGGAAGCAGAGCCTTAAGAGTAAACCGTTCCTTTATAAATGAGGTGGAATAAAAGCTGTGTGTTAAGATAGATGCTTGACCCAGGGGTTGAAAGAGTTTCAGTTTCCTGGAATGTTGTTAACACACTTTCATAGGAGGAAAAAAATACCTCTTTTCATAATAAAGTTAGAAAGCTTTTAGAAATTTTAAAGAGTTACTACAAAGATGTTTATTCTAAATGTGAAAGGATCAGCTCAGTAAACAAAGATGTTTACATTATTACTGTCATTTAAAGCTTTTTATAGACTTTCTGTTCTTCATCACTGAGAACAAAGACGAAAATCTGCGCACTTAGTAGTTCAGAGGTTGCTTTGAGAGGAAAACGTGACTGTGAATCGGGGAAGGGAGGTTGCTCCGCGCCACCCGCTCTGCACCTCCTCAGAAACATATGCAAGACATTAAACTCCATACAGCTCCAGGTCGCCAAAGGGGATGTGGCCACCTAGGGATCAAGTCTAGCAAAACAGAACTCATTCTGGACATGTGATGGGGTTTGTGTAAATCTCAGATGCAGAGAAGTAAGAAAAGTTCAACAGAGAAATCTTAGAAAATATGAGCGTGGCACTCTCCTTGTTTCCCTCCTCAGCCCAACCCCTGGCCTGCCTGGTCTCACATCCTTGGGTTTCGAAGAACCAACCGGTGACTCAGTGGAAAATGCTGTTAGGATGGGTGTTCACCACACAGTACTCAGCACAAGTACATACTCTAAAGATAGCTGTTGATTTATGTGACTTGATTGAAGAGAGAATATTGGCTATTACGTTGCAGGAGTAAGCTCTGTTACCTGAGCTGCACAACTCTACGAGGATAGCAGGACAACTTGAACTTTTGTGCCCACTTTTCACAGATCAGAAAACTGAGGATCAGCTAGGGGTACATATCTGTAATTCCAACTACTTAGGAGGCTGAGGCAGAAGGATCACAATTTCAAGCTCAGCCTGGGTCAACATTAAGAGAATCTGTCTCAAAATAAAAAGGTTCTGGGCCCCAGCTCAGTGTGGAGTGCCCCTGGATTCATTCCCCTGTGTACAGGGGTGGGGTAGCGCAAAGGAAGAGTTCTTTCTCCCCCCTACTCTTTTTTTTTGTACGGGGAAATCAAACTCAGGACCTTGTGCTTGCTAGCAGATGCTTGTGCTACTGAACTTTATCCCTGGCCCATGGCAGAATTCTTGCCTAGCATGCTTAAGCCCCTGTGTTGTGCAATCCCTAGTACTGAGAAAAAAGCAAAACAAACA
Organism: Cavia porcellus; assembly: GCF_034190915.1. Lineage (NCBI taxonomy): Eukaryota > Metazoa > Chordata > Mammalia > Rodentia > Caviidae > Cavia > Cavia porcellus. The sequence continues at coordinate 24,757,028 of NW_026947496.1, read as the reverse complement.
AACAAAAAACCTACTAAAATATTCAGTTCTAGAAAGTTAAATAATCTGTTCAAGAGAACATGGCTTGGTGGTGAGATGATTCTTAAATAGCAGTGAATGAATCAAAGTAATTAATATAATCCTGGCACATATCCATAAATTAAGGCACATGGAATGATGCACCACCATTTTCTGAAAACACTATGCATCCTATTAAAATTTGGTGTTTTCTCCCATCGGAACTTTCTCCTTATCCATCCATGTGCGAGGGGCAGTTCTTTTTCCTGGCAGAATAGCAGGCAATTTAGCATCGTGACAGGAGCTGTTGGACCATCTGGGTTCCTCCAGATCAGAGAGCACAAGTACCCTCCGTACTGGGGGTGGAGGGACCCCTTGAGACAGGTGTGGAGAATTATGGCATTATGAAAGGGTGTTTGGCACCATCAGAACCTCTCAGGCTGACTTAAGGTGCAAAGAAACTAGTATTAAACAATTCTGCTGCACCTGAGCATTCTACATAAAAGTACATGGTTGATCACTCTTATGATTTCACAAAAATATTTTTATTTGACTACAAATACACAAGGAAACTGAAACATGTATCACAGAATGACATGTGACTGGCAAGGCACAGGCAAAAAATAAAAGCCTGACAAAGAGTAAAACATTAGTTTCTAATTTCACTAACACCAAGTCAGTTTTGTCTAAAAACAAAAGCTAAGCTTTTGTTGCATGCTGCAAGTCACCCTAAATTTCCTTTAACAGGAAAACTACCAGAAGAGTATCAGTGATGAAACGCTAATGTTAAAGGTCTAGCTGGTTCTACCTTGCACTCAAGAAACATGTTTTTATCATTATAGACACACTCGTTTTTATGACATGCCACTTAAATAGAAAAGGGGCCAAAAACAAACAAACAAAGCCCTTACAAATCTGAGAAATGCTGAGAGAAAAACAAGAGTTTAGGAAATTTATTAATGTGTGGTTTTAACTTGCCTAACTGAGGATGCACTGACTTTACTATTAGCTGACTTTATGTTTGATCTTCTGGCAAAATAACATTTTTTAGCTTCTAAGAAAAGCAATATGACTAAATGAAATATGAATTTAGAGATTTCTGCCTTACCATCTGAAAATAAGGACGAGGAAAATAAGCAAATTAATTATGTTTCCTAGTTTTTGAGCCTAATAGAATGATGATTTGGCTACATGCTGCATAGATCATGAATTCTTCTCTGTAACAAGGCAAATTAGATATTTATGTCTCTATTCCAAACAAAGCAGACATGCTGTCTGGCAGGATTTTTTTCTGCACTAGTTAGAACTCTTGTATAAGTGATGCTTATGAGTCTTATCATGTGGCACTCCAACCCTGCCATACATAAACAAGCTTTAGGAGGGTTGTGCTGCTTCTTACTTAAGAGTTAATAAATGTACTATTGCCATCACCAACTGCAACTTCTCCTAATAGTTTTATAAAAATGTTTTCTTGCTTGAATTTGCACAAAACTACCTCATATTTATTCTTTAAGTTTCCTTTATTATATTTTGTAGTTTCCCTTTCTCTGAAAACATTCCGTTTATACTCTTACCCATACTTTTGATTCAAATGCTCAGTAGCACCACGCATCAGAATGATCATAACATTGAGCACAAAGCTCCTCACTCCCAGGTAGGGCAGCCATGCTACCTACAATCTGCTTCCTTGCTGCCAGTGAGGGTCCTCAGCCCATGAATCCAGCCAGCCTCACTTGGCTCTTGCATTAGTCACCCTCCAAATGGAGACAGAATATTGGCTATTCTGTGTCTCTATTTTTTGCAAAAAAAAAAAAAAAAAAACAGATTCATCAGGAACCAATTTCTTAATAAGATATGATAAAATAAATGACTAGACAAATGGAATTGAAAACAAGTCTCGATTTGGGAAAGGGGGTAATGGGGATCAAAGTCATGACCTCGTGCTTGCCAGGCAGGTGCTTACATCTCTGAGCTAAATCCCCGGTCCCTGAATGTTTTTAAATATATCAGTTAAGAAACATAAACTCATTCTGTCAAATTCCTAAATGCTTGTTTCAGTTCTATAGTGGCTTCATTTCAATCATTTGTGGACTGGCTGAGTCCAAGATCACACTTGGAGTACTACTGGCCAGGTCCCTCTTGCTACCGTATCCCACGCAAGGTCACAGGGGCTACTGAATGAATGAAGCTTGAGGTAGCCCCATTCTAAGCCCTATTCTCTCCTCCTCGCCCTTAACCCCATATAAGGAAGGTTTGCTGCGTCTGTAAGCAGCAATGCTGTTACCTTCACGTCTCAAGCTGGGGCACTTCCTAGTTATGAGAGCACCCAATACATATTTATTGAATGAGCTAATTCCAACAATGTCACTAGTTGGTTCATTTAATGAGAAAATTATTTTATTTATTAATGAGAAAATTATTTACTAAATACCCACTATGTGTCAGGCACTGAGTACATTGCTCGGACATGCAACTTGTTTTTTTGAAGTAGCTTTTAGTCTAGTGGGAGAGACAGACAGTAAGCAAATAACCACAATTCACTACAATAAATGTCATGGCACAGAGAAGCATAGAATGCTTGGAAAGCTCGTAACAGTGCCATTCTTCCTGGGCTGAATTTGTAATAAGCAATGGCTTCATGGAGGACGTGGTGTTGGCACTGAGTCCTGAAGAATTCAAAGACATTTTCTGGAAGAGAAAATAGGGCAGGAACAGAAGAAACATCCGCAAAGATGTAGAAATAGAGCTTAACATGATCCAGACTGAAGAAACTCAGTAAGGCTCAAATACATAGGAAGGACGTGGCAAAATAGGAAGGTCTCCATAATAACCAGGACAAAGACATTAAGGAAGTCAGTATTTGTTAATGATGGGTGCTAGTGGTACTACAGGGCTCCAGTTTTTTCTTGTGACAGACTGTGCAGCATTCGGGATGTTTAGCACCTCAGGCCTCTGGGTACTCAGTGCCAGTTGCAGTTTTACCAATGACAAACCTCTTGTTAGTTTCATGTACTCTTTTGAGTACTAATCTAGCCGACTGATGATTTGGTCAGAAGTGGGCAAGTCTCTTAGGAAGATGCAGTGATACTAGTTTACCTGAATTATGTGTATACTATTGGTGTGTCCAAGGAGGAAAAATAACCCACATCAGCCATGAATGTCAAAAAACCACCACCACCACCACCAGCCACCAACTACACCAGACTCTTCTAGGGTTTACCCCAGTCTCAGTGCAAGTAATTTTAAATAACTTTGCCATAAATTTACCAAGCATTTACTCAGAACCTATTAAATGTCAACTATCAAGCCTTGGTTCCTTGAGGGGCACAGTCCCTACCATTGAGAAATTTACAACCTAGAAACAAGATATAATTAAGCAAAAACACAAGGTAGTATATAACCCAGTGTTTGACAGTGTATTATTCATATGCTTCATGACTGCATTTGGCAATGAAGTGGATTCCACTTTATTCCTTCTCCTTGATCTTTCATATTTGACCCAAATCCCCTATTAGAAGAGTACCACAAAGAAGCCAAAAGTCAGCAGAAAGCGAAGGTTATCAACAATTAACTATGAGTTCTTGCAGTCTTTTCCTTATTAGGAATTGTGAAGAAAATTCTTTATAAGTTATCTGAGGGGTAAAAATGACATTCTTGCCTGTAATATTAACAACTAACAACATTTTTTCACTCACTTTCAGATATTTTCTGAAGAGTAGAGGGACACAGCAAACAAGATTTTGATGATCAGGAATAGCTACATCTGGTGGTTCCACTGCAGGCGCTGTCTCTGTTCTGTGCCGAATCCCCCTCTGGATGAAATTGTGCATTTAATGGGCTTCTGTCTGGAGGGAGCAGTTCCCAGTGATTTGTGGCTCTGTTGGCCCAGGTCACAAGTCATCCAAAGGAACCACTTACAGAGGTAAAAGCCAATTAAAAATGATAATTTTCAGGGACACTATAATTGGCAAGTTCCAAAAAGTCTGCTACAAAATAGAAAGGTTCACTTACACATGAAAATCTACAGTCAGTAGTTAACACATTGGCTTAAATCCTTGTCTCTTTTGTGAAAATTAAAAATAGCCAGAAGATTATCCTGTTGACCCTTTTCAATAATTTATTCCTTGTCACAGATGTGGTTATCACATTCTCCCCTGAAAGCAGGCTTGACTGGGGGTGACTGGAGACAGCAAGAGGTGGCAGACTTCCTAAGCAGAGAGCAGGGCACACAGAGGCACAGAGGAGAGTTCACTCCTGGAGGAGGCAAAATTGCAATTTACTAGAGGGCTGGCGCTGACTTTGAACTCACGTGTACCAATGGGATTGACTGAGCCAATCCTTATGTGTCTTTATTATGTTTTTTTTTTCAAATGTCTTGAAAAGACATGAGAAGTGAGAAAGGAAACATGAAAATACTTAAAAATTCAGTATCTCCAACTGTCTAGACTACTAAGCATATTACAGTGTAATTATTTACAAGGAATGGAATGGAAATGGGCAAGAGATTTTACAACTATGCACTACCAGTCAGTTGTATTCAGTTTTACTTCTCACAAAAGTAGATAGTATTTTCCCTGTTTCACAGATGTCAAATGTGAAGGTCAGACAGACTAGGAAATGTGCCCGAAGTTTCACAGCTAGTCAATGAGAGAATGCACATTCCAAGTCAGGTTCACTTGGCTGCAAAAAACCTTTGCTCTTTCTGATATACAACATGCTGCCTAGATGCTTTAGCAAATTTGGATTACAAAAAATGATGTCATTTAAAGGAGGGGCATTTAAAAAGCTTTGGGCTGTGGTTGTCTGTGGGTGACATGATAAAATGATGGTTCTCCCAGACACACATGCACGCACGTATGCACGCAGGACAAAATTGATTGTTATGGGTGAGTCACTGAATTTATTTAGAGCAAAAAAATTTTTTTGGCATCATAGAGGACAATAAACTACCTACTCTTCTTGGTGTTGAAGGGTAAAAACCATTTGAAATCGAAATAGGACTCCAGTAATACATGTGAAAGTAAATTACTTAGTTAATGTAAAAGGAAGAAAGAAGAGAAAGATACAAACAAGGAAGGGAAGAGAAAAAAAAATGAATAGAATAGCAGGAATAAACTGCAATGATTCTAAGGATAAGGGGAAAACTCTCTGAGCCCAAGGTATATGCAGATGCTACACAGAGAGCTGTTTAGAGAAGTTTGTAAACAGCAGGTGTTTGTAGAAAGTCGAATACTTGTGACTCCCATGGAAAACGCGGACACCATGGTTAACAGTGGTGGTGAAACTGTGGCACGGGGTGGGGGCGCAGTGGCTGTTCACTATCACTGAAAGCTCTAAAGGTTCCCCACCACCGGCTTATGAGTTATTCCACTCTGACATGCACCTTCCTATACCCTCCGATGTTTAATTATATTAAACATATTAGAGGCTTTTCTTTTTATGTCTGTTTCTGCTTGAAACAGCTGAAAATGAGCTTAAATAGCAATCATGCCATCATTTTGCCGTGTGAATAGGTTTCTTAATGAAATTGTTGCTTTATCAAAGAAAAAAATTCATTTTCTATAAGAATTTTATTTAAAAGTCTGTATGTAAATCATAAAGATTTTCTCAAAAGACAAATATCTTACAAATTAGAAGGTGGTTTTAGCCTTTTGTCTCAGGGCTTTGTCATGGTTTACCTCCTAAAAAACCATTCCAGATGGGGGCGGGCGTTAAGGAGTAGCTCCTTTCTCTGCATGATAAATTTACCTTTGGCAATGAGGGTCAAGAATAAATGTAAATAACTGAAATAATAATATGCTGGTTAATAACTATGATTAAAAATAAGCAGCTTTTATACAAAAGCAGTATTTTCACCTCAAAACTGAGTAATTGCAGTGTACTAGGTTAACTATGAAATGAGAAATTTTTAAAAACAAAGCATCAGCCTCTCTTCCTATCATGCATCTGATGAGTCCTGGTGACCTCTGGTTCAAGTTAGCGTGACAAACTCTGCATAATGCATGACTGCCCCTTCTCCCAATCATTTCTTGCCTTTATCCCAGTCCGTATTCCAGGGGATGGAGCAGGGCACATTAGCAAGAGGTGGGGTGAGGAGATAGCAATGCCAGACCCTAGTCTGGGCTACCAGTAACCGTGGAGGCCTCTGAAAGGAATAATTTATCATAGCCTAGAAAAGGTAGCTAAGAAGCAATTCTTCAACGTTACCTTATGATCTGAGATATGCAGAAGTAACACATGGGCAACATTTTAGATGTTTGTTTGCTTTGGTCATAATTTTTGCCACACTGAAAATCAAAAAAGCACCTTGACCCCATCATATTCTTGGTGAAATTGGCATAAGGGTTAAAACAGCTTTGACAAATCTCTAAATATAAGTTTTAGGGAAAAAGGTAGACATTTTTAAGTTTTAAGAGAGGAATAAATTTATTTGAATCAAATAATTAATGAATCATGGTTCCTACAACCATTTTCAGGAATGAAGTTAGTTCTGAGTGCTGTATATTTTCAAAGTTTCAAATTACTTTTGGTTGAACTTTTATAGTGTGGCTCCTTTAAAACCCATGTATGCTTTGGTATTAATGCTACGAGTGCTAATAATTAATGGTGGTGGTGCTCCTGGCATTGTGCATGCCTGAGAATTAAAATTAGCTGTGTGTTAAGGCAAGGGACCACACAGTGTCTTATGGCTCATATTTTCAGTGCCTTGGGCATGGTGACTGGAGCAGCTCCTGGGAGTTTAATACCGCCTCACATAATGATAACCGAGTTCCTTTTATTGTGACTCACTGTTCACACACACACACCCCTGCTCTGTGACACTATGTGTAAGTGTATAGAGGACACCTGACCTGAAGTCCAATAAATAGAAAACAACCTAGAACAAATGTTATTTTTCCCTGATTTGGAAACGTGTACATATGTCTGTTTGTCTTTTGGACAAGACGAAATATTAAAAGGTGTTGGGAGCCGCGTCTGTGATAGCTCGCCTTGCGCGGCGGACGTGCGGCCTGTGGTAAAGAGCAAAGCCTGGGGTAGATTACCCCTCCCATCGAATATGTTAGTTTCCTGCTTACCGCGTAAACAACCCGCTCAACAATATAGTCTGCCTGGCAACTGATGATGTTAGCCAATCAGCTTGCCTTGCTTACTTTAACATGATTGGACACTGTACCCGTATATATACCGGTGCCACCCCTGGGCGGAAGAAGAAGCCAGGTAGAAGCCCAGAAGTAAAAGCCCAAAAGGAGCCGCGGAGAGCGGACCGGTAGAGGCTTTGGGGCAGACTGAAGCACAAAAGGAGCCGCGGGGAGCGGACCAGAGGAGGCTTCAGCTGGGAGAACCCAGGGCAGGCTGTACGGAGAAGGAAAATAAAAAGAAAAGGTTGTCCACTACCAGACTTTGTCGTGTGTCCTTCCTGCCGGCCGGGAGCGGACATCGACAAAAAGGTGCTTGAAATTCAACAACAAATACCAGTGGAAACACTCATATGTTTATTATAATGCAGAAAGTATAACAAGGTGCATTCATTAAAAAGTTATAAGGAAAAAAAGAATCCCGTATCTGTTGTGTTTATATGCTTGAGAGTGGTTACGTGGTACTCAGTCTGCTGCATGTGGAATCAAGGTCTATCGATGCCTCGTGGAGGCAAAGAAGAGCTGTTGGGTTTGCTAGCGTCCATCTGCTCACCCTGCCCCAGTAGGGCACCACTTTGCCAATGGAGAAGCGCAGCCCTGGCCTCTGGAGCTCTGCCTGGCACTGCCTCCCTGAGCTGATAAAATAGCTGGGTTTCAAAGGCTTCCCTTCTGGTCCTGTCCAAGCTTCAGGATGGATGTCCTTAATTTTAAAGAAACACAGGCTAGTAGTTTATATGTTGCTTGAAGAAGGAAATTAAATTATGTATGGTTCCTTATAAGGGAAAAGTAGTTTTTAACTTCTGCTCTAAACCCTGGAGGGAACTTATATAGGAACAAGAATTCAGGCACCAGGAAATGCTTGTGTTCCTCATTTCATTGGTTCTTCAGCTTGACTGTGACACAGGAGGAGAATGCATCACTGTGCACGCTCTTATGAATATAACAGATGAAATTCAGGAAACCTAAATCAACAAAAATGACAGTCCTTGTATAACACACATGTATTGTGTGACCTTCACCGACTAGTAAGGGTAAGTAAATTAGGTATGAACTCCATTTTCAAGGTAAACAACCAAGCTTGAGCTCATTAAATATATTTTTTTCATAAAAATCGCAGTAAGAGTACTATACTTTTATTACTTTAAAGACTGTTATATCTTTAAAATGAGGGTGATCTGCCAGCCAGCATGGACCTATTTCTGAGACTGTCCAACAAGTCTAGTGATAGAGCCAGGGCACAAACTCTGCCTTCTTAGGGCAAAACAGTTTTCTTTACGAATTCCTAGAACTGCATTATTGTTCTCATCATCAGAAACCAGTTTCTGTAAGATTTTCTGCTCTCTAGTTTGTCAATGCACTGTTCTTGGCAGTGAATGCATTTTTCTTTTTAAATCAATCAATAGAATGAATTAAGCAATGTGAGATGAAAACCATTGGAACAGCTAAAAGCAGTTTTAAAATAAACGGACAAGCTGAATATTAAATTACTGATTTCACTCCTAAAAGCATTTTTGCACCTTTCTATGCAATATCTCTATATCTTAAACTCTTAGAATGACAGTTTGTAACGAGGTATTACACTTTATATATGACTTCGATGTTGCTCTCCCTGCTTATGTGACTAATTAAGCCTAGCTGCAATTATATTTCAAACAGAAGCTGTAGTTTACTTATTTCTCAACAGCAACTATGATCACTTTCCTTATTTCCCATGCATTATTTCATGATTAATTACTGTTACAGTGTGGACTGCATTTTGTATTCTGCTATACACAAACATTAATCTTCGGTCATTCTTCAGTAGTGTAATTCATTAAAACACATATTTTGAATTTGGGGCACACATAAGAAAATATAACCACATAAGAACACGGTGCTGTTATGACAAAATATAATTAATGAAATATAAAATGTGCTTTATGAAGTTATGGTTTTAATTTGCTACCGCCAGAAATGTATTCTAGCAATTTTGTGCAAGGAAACTTCCCTGGAGAATTTAGATCCCCTTATCCTCCCTCCTCTAGGTACTGACAGGATTTTGATTAATTTGCACTAAATCTCTCCTAACTGGAAAAGGTTCCCAAACCAAAATCAAGCTACTGATAAGTATGATAGCCCTAAGTTTAGACAGAGCAAACTTGGTGTGATTTGTGAATTCCTATCCTGCCTTTCTTGGTTTCTTTTATTCTTGATGTTATCACACAGCAGGGGACAAAGTGTGTCAGGGGTAGGCCCAGTCAGAGGCAGCACAAAAAATCAGGGCCACATGCATCCCCAGTGACCTCTGCAAACCGATGACCTACTTTTGGTGTGGGTAGTTCACATGAGAAAAAACCAATCTGTGTTGCAGCTTGCGTTTAACCTGCATTTTAAGAGGCAATTAGAGAGATATAAAGTAAACAAGGGTAAATAAGTGTGACAGACATATACCATTCCTCGTTCACATGAAATGCCAGCAAAACTGTATGTGTTCATGGAAATGTGCACATGGTCTTCTTTCTCTTAATTCCTCAATCTTCATAAACAAGTGTACTAGAGGGAGGTTAGTACAAGCAAAGACAGCATTAATGGGTCGCATATTAATATTTATGTTTTACTATATAAAGACCTTGCATACATTATGACTGTTTTGCAAGCTGAATGAATAACTAATGTTACATTATGTATGGGTACATATTAAGCAGACATGTCTACACTTTCTTAGTTCGGGATATGATTAATGCAGCCTATCAGAAGCCAGATGGTGCAGAACCAGAACCATCAATCAAAATGAAAAGACCACTGCGTGCTATCCACAGTGAGGTTCTCACAAATGGAGATTCTGTTCACAGCCCCTCACTGGTAATAGGCAGAAAACGCCAAGAACATAGCTGCACTGTCCCACTGGGATAAAAAGTCAGAGCTTGGGCTTGGCTAGATAAAAAATCTGGTGTAGGAATATTTATCTCAGAGACTTGAGCACAGTAAGGAAAGCCTGAACTCACCAACAAACCTGGCCTTAAGCATTTTTTTTAAACATGAGAGAAGCTTTTAAATTATTTTAATAATGTTTGCACTGATGACAGTATCTGTCAAACAGTACCCATTTCCCATTTGATTTAGGATGGGATAGTGCCACATAGTCACAAAGCAGCTGCCACTGTCTGCCTGACACGTGAGTTGGCATCTCGTTGCTTTTGCACAGGCTTTATTATAAATAACCCCAAATGCTTCAGCGTTACTTCCAGTCTTTCTCCAAGGATCCATGGGAAACAATTTTGGTCTGTATTATGTTTAATACTAATGACTATTTCTGGGGCAGTTGTAGGGAGAAAGGGAGCCGAAAGAGGTTTCCTGTTCCTTTAATAGCTTTACATAAAAATAACCATAGAAACACAAGGTGCTTTGTCTTCGTAAATGGATCATGTGTGCTTCGAAATGTTAAATAATCCCTATGCACTTTAGGACCTCGCAAAAAATTAAAACAAATTTATAGGTTTCACCTTTTAATAGCCACTGAAACCCCTCTCAGAAGTTTAACTTTGTGGAGTTTGGGGGTGATAGTAGACAGATGTACAAGCAAGGAGAAAATTTTAGGAAATATAATTTCTTCCAGCAGAACGAGACACTTAAAACAAATAATACATTAAATGTCAAGTTTAAAGGACAACGAAAGTGAAACAATTCAGAAAAACCCACACATGCTATCTGAAGATAGTTTAAGATAAAAATTATAGTATGACCTTCATAACTTGGCATGTAGGACAGTTTGGAAAGAAAAGTGTTTTATTTTGGTAGCAATAATGAAAAAAGGACTATGCGTGTTAACAGTAAAAGATTTTAAGTCAAATGGTTGCACTTAAGAGATTTTTAAAAATTTGGTACTTTCTTCTATAGTCATTATGTTAGACAGATTTCTAAAACTGGACTCACTTCCTAATGTATAATTTTGTTGCCATCTTCTGTAACAGTGTATTTCTCACAGTGGTATAAATTCTACATAAATAATGTTTATCAGTTGCGTACACTTGCTTGTATATGGTGATTTACCTACACATAGTATTTGAATTCCTTAATGGCAAACATTTATGCCTTTTCTTTGTTCCTTATTAGCAGTAATGGAGTGAACATTCTTGTGAAAAAGAGGTATTTCGGTGCTTTAGAATGTTTCCTTAGAGTAGCTTTTCCAAAGCTGAATTGCGGGCTAATCAATAGGAACTTCTAACATTTATATTCTTATTCAACACTCTGGTTTCAGCTGAAAGAATCTTTAGTATTTTTATAGGTAAGAACAATGCTTTATTGTAATTTAAATGTGTATTAATTACCAGTTAGGTTAATTTTTTTCTGTGGTTAAACAGCTACATTTCCTTTGTAAAGTCTTATTGATGTTTTAGCATATGACATTTTTATCTGTTCACTAAAAGAATCACAAAATGGAACACTGAGTTTTACCCATAGCTTGAAAGTAATCTGTACTCCTATAAACGTATTTAAAAATAAACTTTTCCCCCTTAATTCAGATAGGTCTCTTCTGTAACTACTTCAGCTAAATGAAAATTTAACAAATTAAATGCCAGACTGGTTGACATTTTCCAGGAGTCCTGTTTCACTCCTGGGTGGCAGACGTTTTTGCTCTTGCCCTGGTGACTTCTGCCATCCTTCCTCTCATCACAGGAGCCCTGCACTGCCGGAGGATGGCTGTGCAGAGCACTGCCAGGGAGCACAGGCCTGCCCGGCCTGGCCCATCCTGTGGCTTTCCACTAGAGGAAGAGGAGGCAGGGCAGGCCAGATGGTGCTGCCTCTGACACACACCAGCTGAGCTTTCTAGACTCCAGGCAGCAGCTGTGCTACGCCAACTGCTCTAACTTCTGCAGTGAGTATGCCCGGCCTCCGAGCAAAGCCAGATAACCTGGAAATTCACATTTTGTTGGATAAAATGACTACAATTTCAATAAAATGTTTTCTAGTTTGGTAAAATGTGGAGGCCACAGTGCCGAATAATAGAATGATTGAACATAAAGTGTGCTTCTTTCTCTCAGAGCACAAATATTAGAAACCAACAAAAACTAGATATAAATAAGAAAACAACCCAACAAAAGATAAACACTCTGGAGTGAGGAGAAAGGCATGTTATCCGCTGAATCAGCAATTCTGACTTTAAGGTGTGGTCTTACTGTTAATTAACCAATTGCCTATGGGCCTAAGTATACAGATTTAAAAGAAAGAAGAGACTTTATGAACCTGGTAAATTCTTCATTCCTATAAAGGTATAGGCAGAGACTTCACAAACAAAACCCCGACTGTAAGGGAAATACTACAAAGAATCAACAAATGGGATCTCATCTTATTAAAAAGCTTTTACAGAACAAAAGAAATCACCAACAGAGTGAAAAGACAACCCATGGAGTAGGAAACAATTATAGCCAGCTGTCCCTCAGACAAAGGGGCTTATATTTAGAACAAATAAAGAGCTGAAAAAAATCAGACTCCACAAAATTCAAAGGCCAAATCCAAAAATGGGCATCTGAGATGAATACACAGTTCTCAGATGAAGAAACAGAATCAGCAAATAAATATGTGAAAAAATGTTGAACATCACCGGTCATTCAAGAGATGCAAATTAAAACAACACTGAGATTTCACCTCATCCCAGAAAGAATGGCTATTATCAAAAAATCAAGCAGTAACAAATGCTAGAGAGGCTATGGGGAAAAAGGAATCTTCTCCACTGTAGGTGGGAGTGTGGACTGGTGATAACACTGTGAAAGTCTATGTGGAGATTCCTTAAACTCAGGTTAGTGGTACCACTTGACCCAGCTATTCCCCTTTTGGGTATCTTCCCAGAATTAAAAAACATCCTACCACAGTGATACATGTGCACCTATGTTTATAATAGCACAATTTCTAATAACTAGATCTTGGAAACAACCCAAATGCCCACCAACTGAGGAATGGATAAAAATTTTTTTTAAACATAAAGGAGTACTACTCAGTCATAAAGAAGGACAACTGGAGACTATTACAGGCAAATGGATGCAACCGAGACCATACTCGTAAGTGAAATAATTCAGACCCATATGTGTAAACATCATGTTGTATCATTAGTGTAAAAAACTGAATGAGTAAATAAGAACCACATTGTACAAGAGATACTGTGAATAGGGAAGAATCTGTTCAAAAGAAAAGATAAACTGTGATGGGGGAAAGAACAAAAGGGATAAAGAAAAAAATATATTTATACACAAGACAGTTAAGATAGTTATACAGCTTGTTTCTCTTAGTTCATTGAAAGAAAGGTTTGCTAATACTGTTTGAACAAGATCTCATGCCTACATCTTGCATTGTGAATAACTACTAGGGAGACAACAACACACCATGTATTAATTATTGTATCTCTCTGGCTAACCTGTTTTAAACTGTTTTATTTTTTTTTTCCCTTTAAACTAAAAAAAATACTTCATTCCTCTCAGTGCTAATATTAATGATTCTAACTATATAGCTTTTATTTTGATTATTTAAGGGACAAACCTAATAGCCATTTACCACCAGCATAGCTGCAATTAAAATGTCCAAGGTAATCTTATTTTGGATGACATCAGAGTTTTTAGTGTTACCGTTTCCCTGTCCTCTGAGGGGGCAGGAGAGAAAGTGTAGTGAACTGGAGCACACAGAACCTCCTTTTACCCAGATGGGTAACTGACCACGTCAATCGGCTCCCACCTATGGGAGGGAGCCAGAGAATGCACATACGTCACAGCGGAATTTAAGTGCGGGGATGTTCAGGCGATAATGAATTACAGGTCTGCTCTGGATTCTGGAGCTTTTTGGCCCTTCCTACCACCAGGTTTTCACGTTTAGGCTGCTGTACAGTTTCAGTGCTATTATAAAATGACTTGTTTCAAAACCAACAGAAAATTTAATTGGTTCACACAGAGAACCACAGAGAACACGGAATAATATTTTCATTTTTCTCCTTTAGATTTCCAGCTGGTCAGATTTTTTTTAAATCACACAGAAGAACCTTGATGATGCTTTTTAGCATCAAATGTTTTGTTTGATAAAAATGAAATTACCTCACTGGTGATACTCATTTTTTTTTTTTTTTTCTTTTTGAAACAGGGTCTCACTATGCAGTTCTGGCCGGCCTTGAGTTCACTTTGTAGCCCAGGCTGGTGTCAACAATCCTCCTGCCTCAGCCTCCCGAGTGCTGGGATTACAGACATGAGCTACCAGCCTTGGCTTTCACTGGCAATATTCTTTCATATATATTTAATTATAGTAATAAATGTTTATTGATAACATTTTACACTTTTCTTTGTCTTTTTTCTTTTTATCGGTACCGGGGATTGAACTCATGACAGTCTGCTTGCAAGGCAGGTGCTTATGCCGATGAGCTAAATCCCCAGCCCCTATTGATAACATTTTAAATAATGATTATTATAAACAACTAACACTTACTGAGCACTTACTGCATCTGAAGCATTGTACCGATCTATTTAATGTACATGCTCCTGTTTAATCCTTACAATAACCTCAAGGAGTAAACACTGCTGTTTAATTCCCATTTTAAAGATGAGAAACTGACCCTCAGAGAAAGTAAATTATCTATGTTACATAGCTAGTAAACAGCAAATTTAAATACAGGCCAGCCTGCAGCTCCTTTGAAAATTGTCCAGGGTAGTTTCAAAGCTTATTAGATTTTGTACATTCCCTGGTGCAATGGTCTATTATGCTGTTCACCCCTTCGCAGAAAGGTAGATGGGACACGCTGCCCAGAGCTGCCCTGAGAACAGGGCAGCACTCCTCTGATGGCACCTGCTGTGTCACACTGCACTCAGCTGTTTGTTTTTCTGCATTTGCTTCACAGAAGCCCAAAACTTTAGTATCTCCAGTAGCAATGACTCAGAGTTTTGTAAGTAAATGACAAAGTTCTTTTTATATACCTTTAAAACAAGCAGCTACTTATTGCATATATTTTAGAATATTTTTATATAACCAATTTCGTGGTTTCTTTCAACAGAACACTTTCAGTAATAAGGTACTATATTAGTAAAGTGGAATTACATTTTAATTACAATGACATTTTATGCGGTCAGGTAAAGTCAACCAGATGAAAGAATAAAATTAAAAATAACAGTTCTGAGTTTTCATTATATGTTTTAATGTACATGATTCCATCTGATATTCCAACTCTGTGACATACATTACTTACATCTGCAGTTGGCAGTGAATAAAACCAGTGATCAGAGAAAATAACTAACTCTTTCAAGGTCATCCAGGAAGGTAAATGGCAATGGTATTTGAAGTTAGTTTGGTATTTGAAGTTAGTTCTTCAGACTTGATCATACCATTCTAATGTTTAGTGAAGCATATTTGTAAAAATAATTTAAGCATTGTGATTTCTTAATAGAAAGAAAATATTCCATTTTTTTTTTTGCATTTGCTCCACTAGAAATTCAAAATGGTCTGAAATAAGCAAGCAATGCTGTGTCTGTGCATACAACATAGCAAATAGATACTGCTCGTGTGTTGGTACCATCTTTATAGACAGGTTAATTTCTGATCACCTACTAGTATTGCTGTGAACATTTGTCTTTTGTTCTTCCTGCGATCATTTTTCACTCCTCGGGGCGTCCACCATCTCTCATCCCTCACACCTCAGGCAATGCAGCCTGATGCCCAGCTCGGGGTGAAAACCTTCACCAGGTTAATTCACCCAACACAATGACTCATGGCTCAACTTGGGGGAGCACTCATCACTCATAACCAAACAGATCAGGTGTGTGATCAGGACAGGGCGCTTTCTCTTTTTAATATTTGGCAGTATGAGGAGTGAAGTATGGAGCCACTCTGCAACCTCCTGGGACTCTCAGAACAGCTGAAATCAAATGATGAACATAGTGCATGTGAGTGCACAGGGCATGTGAACGCAGGGCAGACAGGATATGATGAGTTTAGCCTGAGACACAGTGGGGCTGAGCTACGTCAAAGGGAAATGCCCCGGGCCTGCCATATGCATGACTGCCATGCAGCGCAACAGCCATAGGCTCTCAAGGGATGCTGTTGGCCATGGGCACTGGAAATATCACAGAGATACAAGTGGAGAGAAGCCTGGTGGAGAGAAGACAGGGCAAAGAGAAACCTCGGTAGAAATCAATATACAGTACCGATGCATGTGCATTATTTTATCATCTGAATATATGAAATATATACACACTTAGAAGAGCTTTGCCATCCTTGTTATAAACACACATCTATTATATGTTCAAACTTTATTATGAACACTCAGTGTGAAGGATTTTTCACCCATGAGTTAAGAACCATTTGTTTTTATTTAAAATGAGTATGTTTCCACATTACCACTGCTGAATGTTTGGACCTAGTCAGTACAGAAAGGAGTGTTAAATCAAGTCAGATCTAGGGAAATAATCCTAACAGAGCCAAGGAGCTAGCACTTGTGGACCTTTGGGGCGCTAATTTGTGATAGCGGGGTAGCAATTGTAACCTGTTTCTCAAAGTCATTACAGATGGTGGAGTATTTCAGGGGGAGGTATTAGGTTTGCCACAGTTTTCAGTGCAAACATTCAGGTTCTGACCTTATCTTCTTCAACTCAGTGAAAGGCAAGTGACTGTAAAGTCAGATAAACACATCAGCAAAGGGGTCTGTGACAGAAACAGACTTTTATAATATCCAGATGCTCATTCCAAAACAAGACTGTCTCGGCTCCTTCCCAGAGGGCCCACAAGCAGGGAGGGCTCTGCTGGAACAGACAGCTAAGTTTCCACCAAAACTAAGACTCGAATATGTATTAGCAAATAATTTAAGGCCGAAATATCACACATAATTCTGCATATTCTTTAAGCAGTTCAGAGTTTTAAGGCCATTTACAAGGTGAGAAAAATAATACAAGTCAGTAAACTTGGGCAATTTGTGGACAATTAAAGTCATCCCATCTCATCTCAGTGTTAGTCACAGTTCACAGGTTCGCCATAGCACGCCTGCCTGCCTGTCTCAACCTCTCTACAAAAAAATAAAGAAATAAAATTATTTTTATTTTTTTTCTTCTTTTTTTAAAAATAATTTATCAGTACCAGGGATCAAGCTCACGACTGCCTGCTTGCAAGGCAGGCACTTCTGTCTCTGAGCTAAACCCCAGCCCCAGAAATAAAATTAGTACACTAAAAACCACATTGCAATTAATCCTCTGCAAAATATGCTCCTTTGCTTTGAAGATACTTATCCCATTGTTCTTACTACTTTCTGAAGCCGCTCTGGAAGTCCTCTTTTGTGTCTTTAGTTGAGCTGTGATGGCTGTCTAAATGTCCTGGATTAATTTATAACATTTATCTGTCATGGTCACTTTGACTCTGGGGAAGAGCCAGAGTGGCGCAGTGTTACCTCTGCCAAGTGCGGCAGAAGAGTCACGTGGTAATATTTTGAGGGGCCTATCTCTATGTGGGGGGGCACAGGGCTGCAGTACTCACTGCATCTTTGATCACCATATAAAGATATTTAGCAACTGCTCTAGAAAAAGGCAATAATGATGTGGTAACTGTGTTAAAAGAGAGAGGGAGTATTTTGAGGGGGGCTGGCAGAAATGTATCTTTTATTGTAATACATTTTTAAAAAATAAGTAAATATTCACCACATATTTTGATTAAGACTCATGTCATCCAACCTTTATACTTACAAATATTCATGGAAACAGGTCTTCAACAATTTTATTTCACACTTCCTCTTCTCAAAGCAAATAAATATTACCTTTAAAAATTTCAGATTAGAAACAGAGACCTGTGCCATATGGAAATACTCAAATATGTATCATCAAATTAAAGAAAGCAAAGTCTGTAGAACCAAGCAGTCTAAAGAGAGAAAATTTTAAAATTCCCAAGGAAGAGCATCAGTGACTAGACTATAGATAATGAACATGCTCTTTCAATCCATATCCTTATAATCAAAATAAACAAACCCATAAGAGCTCAAGATCAGTTAAGAAAATGATGAGACTTCAAAATAAAAGGTTTTCTTTCTTCGTTCCTTCGAAGCAGATATACTGCTTAACAACAGAACAAGACCACACTGATTACATTATGTAAAATACTTTGTGGTTCCTGTTTGGAAAAAATTTTATACTAACAAGATTTTGGAAAACCTTCCAAAGTCAAAATCTTTGGTTTTACAAAGTTTTGTTTTTGTTTTTTGTGATGTAGAGCCTCTCACATGATAGAGAAGTACTCTATCCTCCCAGCCACGCC
Source organism: Cavia porcellus (assembly GCF_034190915.1). NCBI lineage: Eukaryota > Metazoa > Chordata > Mammalia > Rodentia > Caviidae > Cavia > Cavia porcellus. The sequence goes on along the minus strand of NW_026947496.1, from coordinate 24,738,657 downwards.
TCAATCTCCTAAGTAAAGGTTGTAAACCTTTAAATCGAAGAGATTATTTTAAATGCAATCACTTAGATTTTGATAAAGTCTAGAAGTTTTGGTATGCAGAGGATGAGGAACAGAGATATAAAACATGAAGACCTGTGATCACTGAATCTGTTATTCAAGAAGCATTAAGATTTCTACACATAAGATTCTGAAGTTTTAGAGGTGGAAAGAGGTTAATTCCTTCAATCAATCAATACTTACATAGCATTTCCCATTTGCCAGGTATCGCATTAGGTGTTAGAGAAACAGGATTCAACAAGTGCACTAAATTGCTAGTACTTTCTAATAACTCTAATTTTACACTAACAAAATCAGTAATATACTGTGTGGTGAGCACTAGTGGTGGATCTTGTATTCTAGCAATTACATTTTATTATAAGAATAAGAAGTCATTTACTGAGTATTTTCTATGCACTAGAACCTATTCTAGATACTTGTCTCATTCTTATAGTAACCCTATCATACGCAATTTGCACTGCTTCTAAGATGGACATTTCCCTTACCTGATTTAGTTTGAGACAAACCATTAAATGAGCAGTGTCTTTTTTTTTCTAAATGTTATATAAATTAATAAATTGTTATATAATGTTATATAAATTAATAAATAAATGTTATATAAATTAATGGCAATCTTACATTGATAGTTTTAGAGTCTGAAACAAACTAGTATTGTCATTTTATAGGACAGGAAAGTAAAGTAAAGTATCTTGCCAGCACCATATAGGAGGCAGTAGAAGAGCCACAGGTCTGAAATGTGGAAGGAGCTACATAAAATCAAAGACTATAAATTATCCTATTAAGGGCTATTTCTAACTGAGAGAATATACATAAAACTGTCATACTATATCTTTTTGCCCTATAAGGAGAAGATTTTAAAAGTTATTTGATATAATGTATAGGGAAGGCTGTGGGCAAACAAGTTCTCTCTTACACTGCTGATAGGAATGTAGACTGAAATATCTTGTTGAGTGGGTATCTGGCAATATCTAATATGATTTAAAGTACACACACCTAATATCCAGGCATTCTAGAACTATATCCTATAGTTAAGTTACAGATGCAAGAAAAGACATGTCTGGGAGATTATATACTGCACCACTGTCTGTAAGATCAAAAGATCAGAAGCCACTCAAAGGTCCACAAGAAAGTTGGGTTAAGTAAAACAGTAAACATCTGGTACATACTCGACAATTACATTTTAATAAAAGAATGAGGCAGCTCTTTCTGTACTGATTGAAATCATCTCTAAGATATACTGTAAAGTGAAAAAGAAACAGAAGAGTATTAATGCCTAGATTTTAAACAGCATATATCTTTATAAAGTAACACAAAAAACAAACACAGAAGCAGATACAATGATTGCCTCTGGAAAGGGGAAAAGGAGCCTGTAAGATAAGGTAGGGCACCAGGGAAGCTTTCATGAAGATAGAGCTGACTGAATATATTATACCTGTATTGTAATTAAATATAAAGGACTTAGTACTTCCCCCTCCCCAGCTGTGTTCATTACTAGAGGGACACGCCACATTCTCACTGTGTTTCTGCACACAGCACCAACTAAAGGCATCCGCAAATCATGACATTACAAGACGCGGTTAAGACTGTATTTTACTCTTGTGTTTGCTGTGGGATGATGGACTCTGCTTTACAGAGTTACAATACACAGCTCCACAGAAGAATAAAATACATATTATAAATAGAACATTAAATTCTAGATCATAATTCAATGTCTTCTCCTAGTAAGAGCCGAGGGGAAGAGAAGAAAAGTAAAATGTGATTCCTGGCCTCAAAACATTTGCAGTGTAGTAAGATGAACAGTGATATCAATAGATAACTATAAAACAACACAGAATACTTACGAGGTACTGTTTGGTGTCACCTCACTCACTGCCCTATTGGGTTGCAGGCATCTTACCCCAATTATTGTGCCTGTCTCTTAAAAAGGAACTCAATTTTTATTTGTTGGACTCAAAGAGCATAACAAGTCAAATAACAGACATATACAAATCCCTATGGCAGGGGGAGGAAAGAACGATCATCTGTGTGCATCAGAAAACATACAAATACTGGGTCTGGAAGGATAAGCTGAGAATTCCAAAGGATGAGAGCATCTCTCGCCTCCCTGCAGAGCACAGGTGGGATTATATGAACTCCAGGTCCTTCCCCAGTCCATAGTTTAGCATTCTTACCAAGGAGAACAAAGAAACCCAGCACTAAATTTTCACATTTCTATCTGCTGGAAGGAACAAGGCCCAGGCATATGTTGAAAAGTCCACAAATCACACTTAGGAAGGAACAAAACTGAGGGTAAACAGCAAGAAAGCCTGAGAAATACTGTGGGTATGTACAAAAATAGGTGAGGGATATTAAAAATTATAAGTACAAAGAATGAACAGAGGAAGATAATCTGCCTGCATGAAGAGAGAAATTGAGGAGAGCTGAAAATAAGCCAAGGAGGGCTGGGATTTAGCTCAGTGGCTCAAGTGCTTGCTAGGTAAGCGCAAGGTCATGAGTTCGATCCCTGGTACTAAAAATAAATTAAAAAAAGAAAATAAGCCAAGGAAATTATAGTCATTAACAGAAGTAAGAAGTAGAGAAAAGGAAGGAGGGCGGTAAACCCTAAAAAATCATTTACAACTGTTTAAAATTTTAAATTGTAAAATGTTAGTAAAAAATAAAGTGACTAATAAACAGCTTTAAAGTGATTCTCTCCCAAAACCTAAACTGAATTAGAGCTGTTTGCCTTAGTATACTAATTATTATACTTTGTGGTAATTAAAAATCTAAAATCTAAGTCTCATTTCTTTTTTTCTTTTTGTCTGTTTCTTTTTTATCGGTACCAGGGATGGAACTCACGACCACACACTTGCAAAGCAGGCGCTTATGCCGCTGAGCTAAATCCCCAGCCCCCTAAGTCTCATTTCTTACCCATTTGTCTACCATATAATGATAGACAAATCCCAAAGAACTTGAAACTCTGAAATTCCTCTACTTTTATTTGATGCATGTTCATTTAAGCAGTGTTAAAAATGGAAAATATGAAAAAAAAAAAGGAAAATAGGAACAATCGCTACAAGAAATTGACTTGTTTGTCTCAGATGCTGATGTAGTCTAGTTTCCCAATTTCAAGAGAACAGTGCTAAAGCAGACATTTAAAAAGTGCCACAGGAGCCACTCAGCCATGGGGTGCAGGCTGAGTCTCGGCTGCTTGGGAGGCTGCAGCAGGAGGATCACAGGAGAGCCAGAGTTGGAGGCCATCCTGGTCAACAGGGTGAGACTTCTAGTCATTTAACAACAACAACAACAAAGTGCCATAACGAGTGATTATAATCAAGTTTTCTCAATCTTGAAGTAACAACAAAACCTAGGCAATGAATTAGTGGCTGATAGAAATACTTTTCTTTTACTATTCTTTGTAGAGAGAATCTTGGAAATCATTTCGTGCAACTCAGAATTTGTACTGAAGGTTTGTGATCACCTGGGAATGGTGCATAGATCCGGGCCTTTCAGGCACTGTTACTAATGCGCTGAGGAAGATGAAGGCCAGGCCCTGGGAGTCCCCTCCACAAACAGCACAGGCCACACTCCACCAATCACACAGCTCTCAACAGCCCCAAAATCTGAGCAGCAGAGCCAGGAGGAAAAAAGGCAGTAATAATTCCTCATTTCTCCAGCGGATGCCTATATGACTTTTAAAAAGTGTTATTAGCATTCATGTTTCTCCATACATCTAAATAAAAACAGGGTCAGCCAAGAAGAACTCATTATATTTTATGATAAAATGTGTACTGTACACCTTTTGGGGGCGGGGGCCAAAATTCTCCTTTCTTGAAAATTTTGTATGAACACCTTTAATGTTAATGGCAAAGTGTCTTTTACTGTAGTAAAATTTCTTAAAAATATGGCCAGTATTTGCTGATTATTTCAACCCTACCCCATGTACATTAAAGAAAGGCAGGTAAATCACTTCTCATTCCACTCCATTGTGGATATTATTTTCCTTTTCATCAACTGACCAAAATTTTCCCAAATGAAATGTGTAACACATACTACTAACACTGCTGAAATAAAACCAAGACACACAGTTAAATATGGATTTCAGATAAACAATGAATTTCATAATGAACAATCAACTTTTGAATTTTAAAAATCTGAATTTCAGATAAATGAAAGAACATTTTTAGTTTTCTATATGGGATATACTTATACTAAGAAATACTCATGGTTCATCTGAAATTCAAATTTGACTGGGTGTCTTGTATTGTACTTGCTAACTCTAGCCGTCCAGCATGGGTCTGGCCTAACACTTCCTGTGGGCAGTGTGTCAGCCACTGACCCATGTGGGATGAGAGAAGGTCAGTGGTGGTGCATGCTATAAGGGGACACAGAAAAATATGGGTGATGGGGTGGGTGTGTATCACAACACTGACAGCTGTCTATTTGTCTCTCATTCTTAATGTTGGGCTCAGATCTAAAATGGCTTCCAAAGACTCATGCGTTTGGAAGGTAACTGGACTAGGGGCCTGATTCTGGAAAGAAAAGAGATTTGTGCTAGCTGTGATGACAGAGGACAAGCAGTCACTGGTAACTGGTGGCAGCAAGATGCGAACAGCCTGGGATGGGTGGACCCCACTTAGGCTCGTGGTTCAATGCAGCTCTTCTTTGTCCCATCACAAGTTTCCTCCTCATGACCGTGAACTTTAGAGGCAGTAAATGACCAACAACAGTAGAAACACACACTTTCAGGTTGAGAGATAATCTGAAAATACAGGAACTGCCCTATTTATGCAGATTTTCTTTGGATTAATTTTTAAAATTGGTACTTTTATACTGAAAGGTAGCAAAGGATTTGATATCTATTATTGATATTCAAAGGGGTACTTTGGTGCGTAGGTAGGAAGGACAGAATATCTCATTAACCACAGCGTCCCTACACAGTGACCCGGGAGACGTTCCAACTTCTGCATCATGACCCCACTTCCACATAAAATTCAGTCACAAAATTAACTTTGTGTCTTCCCAGATGCTAAAACTTCCTAGCTTCCCAATTTCCAGAGAAAGGCATACATTTTAAAAGTGCCATGAATGCTAACTGTAATCATACCTTCTTAACCCTGCACCAAAACCATACAGATGATGATTTATTACCCATGGGAAAACTTTCAGTTGACAGTTCTTTGTAAACAGAACTTTTGGAATTATTATGTACAGCTCAATTTGTATGAAATGTTGGCCATCAACTCAGCTGGAGTCCAGTTTTAACCTGTCCTGCTGCCACTTTCCCATCTGCAAGTTCTAGGACTCTAAGTCATTATTCAGCTTTAGTGTCACGGGTTAGCAGCTAGCCCATTTCTCTGGCCTTAACTGCAAGGCCAGAGTTTGGTTGGGAACGACAGCACCAGGCCCCGATGGTGGGGGAGAAGGAGGAAGGCAAACTGGACAGGTTCTGTTAGTAGCTGGGTGTCTAGCCTCATGCACAGCTGAAATCATGTTTCCTTTGCTCCACGCTGATAAGTGAGTGAATTAGGCTGGGGAACTTGTCTCCTCTGTCTCTCATTCTTAATGTTAAGGTTTAGATCTAAAACGGCCCCCAAAGACACCGGTGTTTGGAAGGTAACTGCACTATGGGGTCTGACTTGCAGTTAGGAGGTGAGGTCTGCTCAGAAGAGGCGGCGACTGTGGGCGTGATCTGGAAGGTTCACCTCCCTTCCCAGCTTTCCCCTGGAATCTCTGCTTCCAGGCTGCTGTGATGTGAGCACTTCTTTGCCAGACCTCCCACCATGCCTTCCAAGCTTTGCAGCCACTCAATTCTGGACTAAAAACGTGAACTAAAATAAATCTCTCCTCTTTCAAATTGTGAGTGTTGGGTACTGTGTCCAAGTGATGAGAAAATAGCCTTCTCATGTATTTGGGCTTCAACTTTGGGTCGAAAGAAGGAAGGCAAAAAAGGCTCACTTGACCCTGAAAAGTTGTACACATCAATCCACCTCTTATAAGAGAAACTGACATTGTGGATTTTCAGCTGTTTGTAGCAGAGAGATGAGTGTGGACTCCGAAGCGAGACTGTACTGTAACTTACCAACTGTACAACCTTAAGCAAGCACTTAATCTCTTGAGGCCTGAATTTACTCTTACATATCATAAGGGATAACAGGGGCATGCACTTCAGTGTTGGTAAAAAGGTTAAATGAGTGCCATACATGCAAAAAGCTTTGAGAAAACTGCCAGTCGCAAGGTGGACTTTCTCTTTTCTTTATTTATACAGTACTAGTGACTGAGCCCACAGTCTTTACACTGATTTTCAGCCATTTTTGTTGTTATTGCTGCTTATTCTTTGAGATAGGGTCTTGCTAAATTACCCATGCTAAGCTCAAACTTGTGATCTTCCTGTCTCAGCCTCCCAAAGTGCTGGGAGTGCAGACATGTGCCACCATGCCCAGCTATATGGAAGGCTTTAAATGATTGCTTTATTAAATCATCATATTATCCTAAAGGCCTGCTTGGATTTCTTTCTTACTGTCAGCCCTCAGAGTAAGCGGAAGAACAGAATTCTGGCATCTATAGATTTATGGATAGCTTATTTCAACAGCATAAAATGTCTGCCATTTATATACACATTCATACTACTTGTCCTTGCAGTTACTGTAACAGAATAAACTAAACCACATATATAAAGTCTAATCTTTAAAACAATGTTACATTAAAAGAAAAAGGGAAAAATACACAGCATTAAAGTTAGAATCAAGAAACATGATTTACCCACAAGTTGAGGGTTAAAAGAAGAAAATGTTTTTGGATCAAGTTGGCATAGACGAGGAACCAAAGAGTGGCTATAGAGCTGCTCCCTGCTGAAGGAGGAACCAGCAGAGCCATGTCTGCACCTCTGGCAAAGATCACAAAGTCCTCCTCCCGGAGAAGGAAGGTACATTAGGAACCAAAGGCACTGATGTTACACCCAAAGAGCTCCTCACTGTGTGTTATTTGAAGGATGATTATTCATTGGGTTGTAGAGTACAACTAAAAAATGGATTTAGTATTTCCTGAAGTATTTCCTTCCCTGTATTCCAAGACCATAACCTGAGTATAGTTTTTGCATGAGGATATGTGTCAATGTAATAAGGAAACTCAATCAATTAGACATATACCCATTGGTCTTGATATTTAGCAACATTTCTAAAATTACTTTTTAAACATTTTTTATTTGCTGAAGATGGGAAATAGAGTTAAGTGCACAAATGGCTTCAGGCAATCTGCTGCAGAGAACTGTTTTAAGCGTGGCATAAACATGCCAAATCAATAACTTGTTTCTTTATCTGCATGTGCCATGAAAATCTGGCTATCATAGAGTGCCGGCTCCATTAAAAACTGAATTTGCTATTTCCAGATAGCAGATAGCTCAGGGCTTACCAGGGCCAGCAGGCAAGACTCCAGATTCACATCTCCTTCTCTAGAACAACTCAAAGTACTCTGTCCCTACATTATGTGATGATGCCTGACAATCCTGCGGCTGCCTCAGGATGCAATGGCCACTATTCTTCACACAGACAGAGCTGGGGGAGCAACTTTTGCCATGCACAGTCACTAGACAGATCTGATTAATGGAGAAATGTAAACCAATCAATTATTTCTGAAATGAAACTGCCCTCTTTTACTTATGAGGTATGAAATGGGTCATTTATAAAACTTGATGCCACAGAGACTCTTTAGGGAAGAAAGGATGGTAGTATAACCAGAGTTTTGATGTAGACTTTTGTCGTATGCTTCTGCTCAAAGCGGCAGAAAATATTATTTTACATTTTACTATATAATATTTCATTGTAAATTACGAGACATGAATGCAGATGTACTTGTGTGAACAGCTCTTCAGGCAGTCTTAGGAAGTGTGTATTACTGGAGTGCATATCCATCTCTTTTGCATAGCTAATACAATTAAAATTAATTGTACTGAAATATTACTTATAATTATTCTACTATTCCCCTAGACCTAGAGAATAATTAGGAATTATTCTCTAGGTCTAGAGAAGGCTTTCCTTAAGATAAAAATATAATAATCATCAAAGACCTTTATATTTTTACACTAAATTGTAAACAAGGAGTTTGGGTAATGCTGGTTCTTCTGCTCACACACATCTGCTGTCCACTACCTGACTATTCACACATGTTAAATCATCTTCTATGTTTTATCCAACAATTCTCTACAGCAACACTTCATTTTCCCAGACCTTATTAAGAATAACCAGCTGTTGCTAAGAGTTCTCCAGATAAGTACAGTTCATTCCTAAAATACCAATGTTTTCAAATAGGATATATACATCTCTACAACATCTGTTTCTTGATGTAAATTAATCCCAATTATTTTACCCCAGGACCACTAAAATGTATTGGGGGATCTGGGTTTTGGGGTTCTAAATTAACTGGCCTTGGGCAGCTGCACGTTTAGAGTTCCTTGTTAATGCCCTTTAGGTTTTACAGCCTGGCCTTGCTTTCATTTGGTTTGCTGTCACTTCTTGCTGGAGCTCTGAATTCTTGAAGCAATAACCACCTTTTTAAAACTGCTGTTGCAGTTGACTGTGGTTTGGGCAGCCCGCCATCTCTGTTTGTGAAACCTGATTTAAACAAAAGAATGGACTGCTGGTAATGAGGCACTGGAGCATGGGGATGGGAGTTAGTCATTTGAACAGTTGGGTCCAGTTGGCTTTCCCGCAAAGTCTTCAGCAGTGTTTTTAGAGTGTCCAGATTGTTGCACAAAGGATCACTGGCTGAGTGCAACACTTAAGTCTGTTTTCTTTCAATTCATGGGCAAACTTATTAAGTGGGTCCACCATAGCGTTAGTTTACACATTACAATTTGTTTACAGTTCAGCTGACATGTCTATGCATGTATAAACATAATAAGAGTAATTGTATTCACCTAAAGAAGAAAAAGCCCACTTTATCAACATGGGCTACACAACATTTCTTCTCAAGTAATTTATGTCTATATTATTAATATAACAAGTTACTAAAGAAATGAGAAGTTCCTTTTACAAAATATAGACATTATAATAGCGACAAGTTGTTAAAGACTCATTTTTAATGGTAGAATAGATATTAATTTACTCAGATTAACTGTGCTGAGGAACTTAACTTTGCAAATGTTAAAACTGTTATAGTTCTAAACAGAATCTTCTAACTTTTTCCTTCCAAACATTTTCACTTTTTATAAGTTTTTACATTGGCAGATTATGAGTATCTGTGATTAGCTAATAAACCTAGATTTTGTTCTGAACATATAACTTATAAAATCTAAGAAGAAAAAAGAAAAAGATACCACTTTTATACGTGTAATTATATTTTCTTTAGGTCAAGGACATGCCACACACGACAATTTGCCTGGTTTTAATACAAATGTTCTAATTATAGCTGCACCAATTTATCTGTTACTTATCCAAAGGGAACACTCAAACTCGGGCTGACATTCTATGACCTAAAAGGTCTCTGGCCTTGTAACCTTCCCTGGTGGTCAGTGTGGTATGTTTTCAGAAAATACAAGCTATGTTTATTATTTATTAAAATGACAGAACTGCATATAATACAATCAGTTTACCAGCTATTTTAGGTTAATTTTATATATTTCCTTTTATTAGGGCAGATCAATAGGAATTAACTTTGGTCAAGTCTATATCTCTTAAAGCCTTTTTATATAAGTCCTTTTAATTTTTAAAAAAATTATAAGAATTTCTGCAAACAACTTTTAGAAAATGCTCATGGAACTAGACTCAACAGTCCCAAGTGAAATTTTCCAGTTTCAAGCAACATTTTTTAGTGTAACAAATAAAGTATTTCCTATGACTAATTTTGGGTGCACACTTTGCTTGGAGCTTTATTTGCTTTTTGCAACAGCATTTAAGAGAAACCCAACTGACCATTTACAACCTAAACAATGGCTTCAGGGTATGATTAAGAAATGCACCTGGCCTCACTCAAACAACACGTTTGCTTAACCTGGTGACTTTCCTGTGTCTGGGGTCAGGCAGGAGCAATCTTTGTTGAGGAGGAGGAAAGACTAAATATAATCAACTCACTGTGAACAAAACAGTTGTACAACTGCTCTTTGGAATTCCCACTGTTTTAACAGGTTGCAGTGGGCAAGGCTCTTGTTTAAGTGACCACTATAATTTGGGATGAAATCCCAGAAATTATGCCAGCATTACAACAGGAATTTCATTGCTGCGTTTGCTCAGCATAATTAACCCACAGAAATGCTGAGCGTGCCTCCTTTGGCATAGATGTAGGTCAAGGCGAAAACTAACACTAAAAAGAATTTAGCCAGAGAAGAAAAGAGTATCAGAAAATTTATCCCTAGCAACAGCCATAGCTTATCTTCGTTTTGCATCTTTTTAGTATGGCCATTTTCTTTTTTTTTGGTACTGGGGATTCAACTCATGACCCTGGATCGAACTCATTTCATGGTCTTGTGCTTGCCAGGCAGGTGCTTATGCCGCTGAGCTAAATTCCCCAGTCTGACAATTCTCAATCATATATAAAAATATACAAAGGAATGGACCCCACAAACCCATCACTCAGTTTCAATGACATCAACACATGCTTCATCTTACTTTACTGTACTCTCTGCATTCTCCTCTTTGAATTTTTTTGAAGGAAAATCCCAGACAGCTTATATTTTATTTTATGTAAGCTTTCACTTACAATGTATGTGTATATTCTTCTAAAGTTTACTCCAGAAATCTCATTGAGTATGAGTTGTTTAAACCAATTTTAGCTAGAGTTTGTAAAACTTTTTACACTAAGACCTGTCTGCCTAGAAAACTAATTTGCTGGACTATAAGTGGGTGACTAAAATAACAAAGTAACTTGAAACATAACCCTCTATTATTTAATTATGGGGAGGGAGGTTAGTGTTCTAAATCCAGAACACAGTGCCTATTACTTTATCCCTGTGTGTTAATCTTTTGCACATTCCCAATCAATAAGAGACAAAATTGAAAGTAACTTGGTTAAATTTTCCTGGATGCAGCTGAGAAAAATGGGAGGAGGATACGAAGGGTCCAGGAACTGCCTAGAAAGACGGCTTCCCCTTTCACTATGCATATGCAGAATAAAACAGAAAGCCAATGGACCAACCTTAGGAGCTTCAAAAATCACTCATCAAGCAGACTAGCTACTTACAGTAATTTATTACTCATCTTAAAGCAAAGATCAAAAGGAACTCCGTCTAGCATTTATATTCAATTCTTCATTGCCTAATGACTAATTTGTAGGGGGATGAAATCTTCACAAGAGAAGCCAAAGTAATCTGAGGTGACTTTGATACAGTGCCATGAGGATATGAAGAGGAAGCTGGTAGGAGGTGCAAATGGGCTAGGTTCCATTAAGAGCTCTAATAAAAGAATAATGGAATTTCCCTTGACTTGTGAATTTTAAAATTTGCTAGAAGTGAGCAAATTTCGACAAGCCAGGCAAAATCTTAGATTTGTCATATTTTTTTGTTGTTAGCTTTAGCCACTACTGCACTTACGCTAATTACATTGCTTCATTTAAGAAAAGTATAATATTCCCACGGAAATCTGGCCAATCTAATTCCTTTTCCTGCATGCTACTTATCAACAAGCACCTTCCCTCAGCATTGTGGGGCACTCCTGGCTCTCTCAATTTCTTTCTAGTTTCTCTATTCTGGAAAGTGAGTGATTTAGCTTGAAAAACTAACTTGAAATAATTTTTAGTGCAGTATTTCATATCACATGGAACATAAATGATCACAAGGAGAATAAATAACTCTTACAAATCTTTCGGTGATTCAGTCAATTGGTTATCTTAGAAACACAAACTATTCAAATTCCGTAACTTCCATGAACAACTAGCACCATTCCCCCCTCCTTGAATCCAGACAGCTCTGTATTCTCAGCTGAGGAAAGTAGTTTTCGCACTAGTTATTTTGGCTAGTTAAAAAATCCCCACCACATGTCTGCCTGTAAATTCACAGATAAAGATTTAAGTTTATGTTAGCATTTCAACTGTGCAAATTTTTTGTTTGCTTCTGAAATCACTTCGAATTAACAGATTTATTGGAACTTCACATGGCATAGAAATTTTACATAAGTTTCAGAAATCTTGAAATCTATTTTCCCATGAAGATGGGGAAATGTTAAGTATTTCTTAAAAATGGCTCTAAACGTGTTTCTTTTTATAGAAGCATTACATATCTATGCTGAAATATCTACAACTGAAGATAGGCCTGAGAATTTTTCAAATATGTGTGATGGAGAATTTGGGATATAAAATAAAACAAGGATGGCTGAATTTTTACAAAGCAGTAGAATGGGCCCAGAAGAGCTATTATACTGTCTTCTGTTCAGTGAAACCCTTCCTAGTTAATATTTCAGATATAACGCTATGTACTGTTTTCTATAAGAATTATTTATTCAGCAAAATAACTATTAGAGCAAAAGAATGAAGATGTGCAGTCAACATTTCAACTGTGCTTACCAATCCAAAAAACTAGTTTACTAATTACAGTGTTTGAAAAGAAAAAACAAAAGCAATTCGAAACAACAACTTTAACAACAACAATCATCCTGAAGTCTTGAGCTTTTAGTTACAGTATGTAACTTTTTTTTGGAGGTACCAGGGATAGAACATAGGGGCTCACACATACTAACTAGGCCAGCCCTCTGCCCTATAGCTAAAACCTGAGCCCTCCAAAACTAGATTTCAATGTTAATGAAATATAACCACTTTATAAATACAAATTTTCTGTTTTTGAGGGTTGAAAAATTAAAACTGAAATATAAGTTAACTGATAAATGTACTTCAAAATCATCTCATATTGATTAAAATTGCTATACATGCAGGACATTAGCTTAGAAGACATCTAACTAAATACTAGTCCTGGAAGGTTTTGTAATGAAAACACTAATTATAGTCATAAATTGTTAAGACCCAATAATGAATAAAACACTTCTCTTACCTTGTGATCATATGGATTGTAAGAATGAAATATCTGAGACAGATCTTTTGTCCTTTGCTTTTTCTGTGGAAATAAAACACAAGCATTGAGTTGATAGCTGATATGTAACCAAACACTACAGAGAATGTCTAAATTTAAAAAGTGATTACAGTAAAAGACACATTGTCGTTAATCCCCCTCAAAATTCTCTCACTTCAAATACACTTAGAATCAAACACAGGCATAATAAAAATACAGTGACTGCTGCTGCTAAGTGCCACCAGACAGAAAGACAGGCTTGTGAAAATATCACCACCTTATTTACCAAGTCTGGGACTGTGTGGCTTCTGGATCTTTGCCAAAGATAAAATGACCAGGAAGGCAAATGTTTTGAATCAATTCAGGACACTGGGGTAGTCAAAATAGCGCACCTAAAGACATTCAGGAAAGAGGACTTCCAGAAGTGCTTCAGAAAGTGGCAAGAATGTTGAGACAAATGTGTTCAAAACAAGGCGGAGGAGTACAGTGGTACCTTGGTTCACAATGCTTCTGTTTGCAAACAACTTGGTTGACAAACAGAATGAACAATTCTGCGTATGGTTCCAAATCTTCTAGGCACACACACGCATACAACTGAGTATTACTTTAAAAGAAAAGTGTTATTCTGAGACAAATGTAAAGCGCCTGACTCCCCTGCTTTTTTCCTATGACAGAAGGAGCACTGTTTGACCAAGGGTCGCCACTACCCCCATCTCTGCTTCTTTTGCTCTGGCTGTCCCTCATCCAAGGATGGAATAAAACAGTTTGCGTCGGTGCCCTCCCAGGTTGCTTCATGGCTGCTCTCTGGGCTATTCTGACAGGAGGTGTAGCTCAGCCGTAGCTGTGCACTCCTCTCATACTCTGGCAGCTCCGGAAGCTGCTACCTCTTTGAAGGAACAATGGGAAACAATCCATAATGGGTCAGAGACCGGAGAGGGATCTAGGCCCATCATAACATCTTGATCCTCCCAAGCCCTAATAAACTGTGAGGAACACTTAGGCAGGGTAAACATGCCCTGGTTTCAGGCCTGCCATTTTTCATGAAGACTTAATAGCTTTCAATCAATAGCTGGTTTCTTTTCTCTGATATTTGTTTGAAGCACTTTTGCCATAACAGCTGGGGCTATCTTGGACACCTGGAATCTGCATGGATCAATCACAGGCCTGCACTTGGATCAATCAAGGCCTGAATCTGAATCAATCACAGGGCTACTAATGGACCAATCACTGGCCTGTAGTAGCTATATGTAAGCCCTGCATCCTGTTGCATGTCGTGGGTTGGCCTAGGAGAACTCCCTCTTACTGTGCAGCTGCACAGATCTTGCTAGAATAAAGATTTGCTCCAATGGTCTAGACAATCTGCTCATGATACATTTCTCAGGTAGCATGGGCTTGGAAGATACTCTAAATCTACTCGGCATTCTTACAGAGAGGCCCTCTGAATGAAAGATCAATAAATACTAGGCACTATTATCCCTGAAGAGCTCCAGAGCCCAACAACCAATGAAGATCAGCAGCCAAGAGCAGCACCCATCAGAGTTGACTGATGCTGTGTAGAATAAGTCCGTGTGAAACTGCAGTTGTGACCAGTGGTGTCCAGCATGAAACTGGTGTCCACTGGTGGTTTTAGGGATGCTAGCAGAGCTGAATATCACTAAGTCCTGACTTTTATCTGAATCAATGAAAGGTTCCCTTAATGGAGGGGAGACAATTCTATATACATTGTTTGAAAATTTACTTTTTGCCACTTTATACTTTATCCTTGACAAATTTCATGCTTGTGTAAACAGATCTAGTAAGTCTTTACTAAAAGTTTTCAAGTCTAAAAGTTTAGAAATTCAAACTTCTATGATTCATTTTGATTTTTTAATATAATGAGTCTTTGCATAAATACACTTGCCAGCTTCAGAGTCTATACTGCTTTAAAAGATGAATCATGGAAGTACAGGTGCATGATCAAACAGTGAGTACACTTATTACCTCAAAAGATGGACACTATTTCAATCTTCCCTCTCACCCAGCATGAAGGGGAGAAGGAACTGCACCATAAATTGTAAATTCTTAGGAAATTTCTCTTCCATTTAGAGGTTAGTACATTTCTAAAGTTACAGAACAGATGAAACAGTTTTAGTACAGATAAAGAATATTTTCTCAGCAGCTGATGATAGAATTTATTTATTACAATTATTTCTTGTCCATCATGGGAATAGCCCAGTATTTCATCTTAAAATTCTGTCACGCAAGTGGTTGGTTTGTTCTTAACATTATTCTCATCTTTGTTTTGGAACTACTGGGCTTCTTCAGTCTTCACTAGTGAGTGAATCTTTGCCCGGTATCCATGTGGCCCAAGGGAGCACATCTTACCCACTCCAATGTCCTTAAGGATATGTCCATCATTTTCTGCCCAATGCCAGAGATCTGAAGGGACCCCCTGCCTCAGGTTTATATAATATTCTGCACCTGCTTAGCTAGGCAGTTGGATTTGATAATTAGGAGTCTGTGTTAAAGTTACTTGTATACAACTGCAGTGTTTTTCAATGACCATTTTCTCTATTTTAGAACTATCTTGGAGTCCCAATCCCATTGAAAGTCTATCAACTCTTAGTCCTGCTAAGAGCCACGTTGTGAGCCTCTGACTGAAAGTCATCCTTTTCTGTGGTTCAGCTGAAATTCCTACTTCTTCCGTTCTCCTGTGACTGGTGCTTCTGACCATCTAAATATAAAATAATTTAACTCTGCTTTTCTCTGAAAAGCAAAGATGCATCTTTAAAATGACTGGAAATAGTTTCCTTGGCTAATGAAACTTTAGTCTTGTAAACCTTGAGTTCTGTTTTGAATAAGTCATTTGACCATCAAAATTTTCATTAGCTTATAATTATCTCTTTCCTTTGCCTACTCCCACTGAGTTGGCTTACACTTCAATCAGAAGAAAAATGATGAATGCTAACATTTCCTTTTGTAGGAGACTTGACATAACACACTGGAGAACTTTTTTTTCATAAAGAATTTATGCTAGAGAAGATGAAATTTTAGGCAGCAAATCAATATTCAACTTAGAAAGTGTCCCAAGAATTCATCAATTTCAGAAATGGTTGAACTATGAGCTTGAATTGGCAGATAAATAAGGCATGCTCAGAACTTGCTTTGTATGAACTTTGTTAGGTAGGTTTCGATTTGATGTCTATTTTGACAGCTAAATCTTAAGTTTTTTTTTTTTTTTTTTTTTTTTTAGTTTTCTGTTCTCTTTTTTCCCTTTCTTTCCTTTCTTTCTCTCTGAGACTGAATACTGGACCTTGCATATTACAGGCATGTGTTCTACCACAAATTGATACCCTCAGCACTATATATGCCTTTTCTCAGAAGCTACTTCTGATAATTTGGGAGGGAAGGATATGAGGCATAAGTAAATATGCAGATTAGACCCCGATGAAGCCTGATGGAAACCAAAGCCTTTTTCTGAAAACAAATTTGTTATATCCAAATACAGGAAAGTCCTGGCTAAGAAGCCTACATATATCTATCCAGTTTTCTGAAAATTATTGCGACTGTTCCTCTGAAGTTAGAGGCCCAGTGGTGCATGTTCTGGAATCTAGAACAAGAGCTGGCAAATTATGGCTGATCTAGGCCAATTCCTATTTTTGTAAATAAAGTGTTATTGAGACACAACCATGCTCATTCATTTATGTTATTATTTGACTGCTTTCTTGTTATGGCAGCAGCTCTGAGAAGGTACAACAGAGACCATATAACCTTCAGACATTATTCAAACACTACCTTACCATCTGCTCCTGTCCCTTTTTATAGAAAATAGTTACCCCTGACCTATACTTCTAGACTCTGTATCTTTGACCATATCTACTTGAGTAAATAGTTCTTTAACCTAAAATCAAATGAACAATTTAACTATCTTGCAAAAGTCCTGATCCTTCTACTCGCTCAGTGAAGACAGCTGAACCGTAAGTTATATCCTGACACACCAGGATAGTCATACCAGGCACAAGAATTTAACTGCTGTGTTTCCAAGGTTTTCACTTTCAGTGCCTTCTATGAACACATACCTAACACTGCAAGTTGGTTTCCAGGCCATTTGAAATAAATATGATCCTCATAGCCTTATAGATTCACTCTGTAACTGCTGACCACAGCAGTCTGAGAAGAGATCCTTTAGTAAATCCTACAACTAAAGTCATGGAGAAGGGTTCATTTAAAAGCAACTAAGATAAGACCGTAAGTACTGGTGAACCAGCTTTGCATGTAGGCAGTGTTATAGCCACTGCTCTGTAAAACATGTTGAGCTTTGCTATCAGCAGTTTTAACTGAAACCAAAGCTGAGCCAAAAATGGAATAATTAGGTATGTTCCTATTGCATCATAATGCATGTCTAAATTATCTCCCACTTTTCAGCCTGTTAAAACAAACATCTCAGTCATGCAACTGCCTGTTAGTTCTCTAAGTGTTTAAAAAGTAAACACGTCGAACAAGTTGTGTGATGAACTTGGAATGAGGGTGGTCAAAGTACGGTGAGTGTGCTAAGCACTTCTCCCAGAATCCTACAAGGTACCTTCAAGTCACCTTCATCATCCACCCTGAGGCACAGACGACAGAGATGAGAGGGTATTTCAGAAAGTGCATGCTGAGTCCTGCAGTCTCTGTGGGCTGCAGCAGGGTTTGCAGGTGAGGCAGGACATAAATTTGAAAAAACCTCCTGGATTCCCAAGAAGCTGAACATCTGTAATCTCCATCCTACCATGCCTGACAAATTGCTTTTATATTCTACTCTCCAAGGATTGTAAATGCTGAAAACTACTTTTCCTCATACTCATGTGCAAATTCCCTTTCAGACAAAACCAAACAAAACCAAGGCCCTAAGGGACCTTTCTATCAAAGGTTTTGGACATTTCTGTCAAAGGTTTAGGACAGAGCTTAGATCTGACAGCCTCCCCATGAGACAGAATCTGCCTATGAACGTGAGGTTACACAATCAGCTGAGTCAGCAAGACCCACCAACCCTACTTCTTCAAAGCCACATTTAGTGCTTTTTCCTAAATGCAGATTACAGCTTCACCAAATAAAGTACAGTTCCTGTTAGGTTAAACTATGGATTTCATTTCTACATGTGGATTCTGAAAAACAGTAACACCTACAAGCTTTCTACATGCTTGATACATTTCAAGTATTTTATAAAAATATGCAAATACTCATCATACTGTACTTTGTGGTGAGAAGTCAAATGGGCAGGCTGGAGTTACAATACCCGGATTTTTTTCTGGCTAGTGAGGCTAAGAAGTGGTTACCTGGTCAACCTGTAACTTGCAGGTAGCAGCAGAAGGTTAAGAGGCGAAGGTAAGTGGTCAAGACATTCTGAACTGGACAGTCGGGTCCTGAATGGCTGAGCTTTGTGTCATGCAGAGCCACTTGAGGCAACAGGACAGTGATGTTCTGGTGGAGACTGAGAGCGTCATACTCTAAAAGCTTTCCAAAGAAACGAGTCAAATCCCAGATAATGTAAAGACTAGGAAGAAAAGACTAGTGTGTTCTGACACACTAGTGACATTCAGAGAACTGGATGCTAAGACAGAAGGGCCAAAACAGCCAGCAGGTTCAAGATACAAACAAATGAGAGCCACAGGCAAAGAGATCATGAAGAGCGTCACAGTGAGAACAAGAGTTTGGCAACAAGCTGTGAGCGACACTGAAGTCAGGGGAAAGAAATAAGGTAGCCAGGAAATCTTCCTGAGCTGCCAAGTGAAGGTCTTGGGGCCTTAAAGTACGCTTCCCACAAGGGCAGACAACACTGTCAGAATGTGGGCCCATGAAACTGAAGGAAAATACGGCTTAGTATCGAGTTCCAGTTTTGATAAAAATAGGAATGAAAGAGTTGCGGCCATAGACAGATTATGTCATTTGGGAACTCTAAGGAAACAGGCACATGGGAGAGGGAGGAAACAAGGAGCTTTGCTGACTTAAAAAAAAAAAAAGGCTTGATGATTAGAACACATGATGTGAGAAAGGTAGCAATAAATGACCAAACATCTACTTCAGGAAGAAGAATGGTATTAGAGATAGAGCCCCATGTGAAACCAGGGCAAGCTGAGAAGGTTGGCCCAGGCGAGAAATAACTAAGATGTAAGACAGACAGCAGGTGGGGCCTGATTAGATAAGAGGGCAGGAGGGGCAGGAACAGAGGAGTACTCCAAGACTTGGGGCTCAGTGAAGGAAGGGGAAGGAAGTCTTTCATGGATACAAGGATCTAGAATGAGAAGCATTCTATGGGTATGGGCATTGGGAGGCAGGAGAAGGGAATGCAGGTTTGAACATTATGAATTTGAGAAGGCTGGCAGACAGTAAAAACAGAAGTTAGATGTGAAGGTATTTAAGGTATGGTACTCAGAGGGGAGATGGGCCCCACAGCTGCAGGAGTCACGAGGGTACTAGTGTAATTTAGGGCAAGTCAGGGATGCAAGCACGTAGGGAGTACACAGAGGAAGGGAAAAGACTGAAGTTAAAATCCTGGCAAATAATAGCTCTCCGTCATTGGGCAAGGTCCCTGTTCTGAAGTCTTGGAAAGTGAGGGAAATAGATTAGGCCTGCAGTCCTTGACTTTTGTTGAAGTTTATAACGATAGGGGAACCTCTGAAGTACACCAGTGCTCCTGTCCCCCAGTGCCTCTGATTTAATTGGTCTTGTGGGACCCTGAAAGTGCTCAGGTGTTTCCAACATGTTGGCCAAAGTTGAGAACCAACCACTGGCTGAGGCAATCTATGAGGTGTCTTCCAACTATTAACCTCTATTCGGCTAGACGGCTCCCCACTGTCCTCAGCTCTTGCTACTCTGTGTTCTCAATTCTATCAGGTACTTTCATTCTTAACCTCTGTGTTATGCCTGCAGCTTTGCCTTATTTCCCGACCTCTTCCTTTACTTAAAAAGAGACTCTATATGCAGGAATTCCTCTGGGGCATACTGAGGCTCTGGCTGTGGAACAGGCTGCTGCTCTGTATCCAGTTCCCTACTTAGGCAAGTCTTCTGAAGAACAAATGGAAAACCAACTGAATAGATTTGAACCTTTACATGACAATGTGTGAAACATTGAAAATTAAAAGCATTTGACAATATCAGCCTTCAACCACAGTCACTGTCTTCTACTGTATATATAGTGTCCCTAAGATGGCAATCCACAAAAATACCCCAATGATTTGCAAATGGAAAGAAGCCCAAGAGATGGACGGAGGGAAGGAAGGGACACAGAAAGAATTAACCTATTTATGCTAAAGGCTGCATTGTTTTGAAGTTTTGCGTGAACTTCACATGTTACCTAAAAAAATTCTAGGAAAGAGAATGTGAACAGAAAAGAATTGTTCTGTTGTTGTGGTTGTTCCAAAAATGGAACAGTAAGCACTGAAGGGTTAGGTGGACTAGTGCTCCGTGAGGAACACAGTCTCTGTGCTACAAACATGGACTAACAAAACAGTACAAAAAGTGAATACCCCAAAACACAGAGAAAAGGCAGTCTCTGAAATCTTAATCCATCCCTCTTCCTGCCTCCCCTTCGCCCCCTCTTTCTTCCCTTCTTCTTCCTCACCCTCTTCTTTTTCTTTTGGTGCTGGGAATTGAATTCAGGGCCTTGAACCTGATGAACAAGTGTTCCGCCACCGAGTTCCATTCTCAGCCCTCCTGCTTTTCCTAAGGCACATGCAACAAAAACTTCCTTGTTCTAGGATAATAACTCCTCTGTGATGGCAGGGGAAATAAGAAAACACAAGACCACTCTACCTCATATGCTTTTTCTCCCCGTTGCCTCTAGTAAGAACTGCAAAACAACTGAGATGACCACAAACACCAACTGCTTCTGAATTCCTTTTTCTCCATCTAGTTACAGAAAATTCAAGAACTGTCACATTCCTCAGTTTCTCACATCTCCACCCTGGTGGTAGTGATGGTGGTGGGGACATGGTGCAATTATTTTTTAGAAAACAGTGAAACAGTAGACATCTAAGACAAGCTGCAAAATAGGTGAGTGAATCTGTTTGACCCAACTGCAATGGTACTCAAATTTAACTAGGAGAATGTACAGCCGATTTTAAAGCACAACAGATGCCAGTGAGAAACATCTTTTCTTGAGACCTTTAATTTCTGAAATAGCCTGATGGGAAGGAAGTTACAAAAATCAGCTTTTCTGTTCACAAAG
Organism: Cavia porcellus; assembly: GCF_034190915.1. NCBI lineage: Eukaryota > Metazoa > Chordata > Mammalia > Rodentia > Caviidae > Cavia > Cavia porcellus. Next base: position 24,717,448 of record NW_026947496.1, on the reverse strand, counting down.
GTGGTGGGTTATGTCACAGGTGCCATTTACTGTGGTAGGACCTGAACAAGGCCACAAATACAAATAGGCCTGGAGTCTTGCATTATTGCAGTGATATCTGAGAAAATGAAATGCAAGGAGCCTGACTTCTATCAACCTTCCCTTATTTTCTGAAGAATATATGTCATTCTTTGGCCACAAAGACATGGCAGGCACAAGAGGACTTAACTCATTTTATTAATAGCTGTGCCCAAATGAGTAGCTCTTACAGGGAATGGGACAGAAACTGCTTCAAACTAAGCCAAAACCCCTGCAAAGCAAAAGGACTAAGTCAAAGGGCCCCTAGGACCACACACCACACAACAGTTCATTCAAATGTTTTTTGTGCAGTTAACTTTTGGGTGCTCAAAACTAGCAGGCAGGAACATGAGTTGCTATAAATATCAATTCAGTATCACTAATCTCCATCCTGCCATTCAGACTAACCACAAAAGAAAATAAGCTTTACCTCTTATCTAGATTATTCGAATAATGTTTTCTTTCCTGGACTACGTGGGCTCAATCTTCACATTCCAAATCAAGGGTTGGCAAAATACGGTCTGTGGGCCAAAAACTATTTGGCTTCTAATTCTGTATACTCTGTGATTTGTTTTATACTTTTAAATGACTGGGGGAAAATTCAAAAAAATCAGTGCATTTCTGACAGATGAAAATTCTATGAAATTCAAATCCATACATAAAGTTTTATTGGGACAACCACTCTCGTAACTTACATAGTGTCTTCTACTCTTTTGTGCTCACAGGCCAGAGCCGAGTGGCTGCCACAGAAGGCACATGGCTTGTAAAGCAGAAACTGTTTAGCATCTGGCCCTTTCTAGACTTTGCCAGCTTTGGCTCAGAATCATTACTTTGCAACTCTGGCCACAAACTGTAATAACCTGGATACTGAAGTAATACTTATGTCTGGGTCTGATTTAATTGATCTGGGGTGCAGCCTGAGAGTCGGTATTTAAGAAATCTCCCTAGGTGAGGCTAGCTTGGCTCAAGGGTTTAGAATCACTGTTTAATCCACCATTTTCCTGAAGTCAGAGTGAGTTTTCAAGTGTGAGGCCATCTAATGCCACTCTCCACTTTTAGAAACTTTCAAGGGCCACAGAATCAAGTTTCAAGTATTGTATTAAAGCTTCTCCCATCTTTGACACTAACCCCAGAAACAACATTTTGCTCTTGATAGATCTTCCATCTTCCTGACCCTGCATCTCACAGAAGTTATTCCCTCTGCCAAGAATGTCACTGCCACTATCTCTGGGTTCTACGTTCATTATGAAAAGCCCAGTGTGAGCACCCTCCCCTTCCATTCTTTATCTTCCCAAATAGAAATAATCTTCTAAGCCATGCTAGCGCAAAATCTTTACCTACATTCATTGTATAAACTCTTCATTGACGAGAGAAACAGAGGCTTGGTCCTTGGGGGAGCTACCCTTATTTAAAAAAAAAATATTTATTTTTTTAAGGAAATAAAACAACCAGTAATTGGGGGTCCTCTGCTAATACTATGAAAGTGTCATGCAAATGGAAGCTGTCCATCTCCTTAATTCCACCATTTTGGATTTGCCCTACTAAGCCTTCAAATCCCTCAAACTACTCCCAGTACTTTTCCCTTTAAGATCTCCCTTTATTGCACAACTGCAATCTATCCCTTGTTAGTAACTTCGGCTTGCCCACTCCTTTGTCCTGTATTTCCTTTAGAGACCGCCTCCTCACAGTGATCCAGACGCCTGATCCTAAGAATCTGAGACTGTGGCTGAGTCAGTACTACCTGGTGGCTTCCTGTGTGTAGATACCCAGCTGCTGTTTTTGTCCCTACAAAGAGCTGCCCAACCATTTTTGCTGTCTTGCCTCTCACCAGTTATATCTGAAATCCACTCTTGGAGCTCTAAAACATAGGTGAAATTTCACTCGTCTTTCACATGCCCATTATGTGGCACGTACCATACCAGTGAGACAAAGCAAGTGGACTATAAGCTGATCGGGAGAAATAAAAAAGTGTTATACTTAATCAGTCATATAGTAAGTGCTAAAACATTTGCTGAACAAAACCTAAAAATTCTGAATATTAACATTTGGTATTAATACCAAGTGGCTGTACTAATGGATGATCTGTTCATGATTCTTAAATAGATTAGTAAATCAAATGAAATTTTTATGTTGGATAGAATTACTTTTGTAACTATAAATGGTACTTCAAGATTATAAAGTGTTTCAGCATTTGAAACATATTTTTCATGAAATTTTGCCTGAATCAATTTATATTCTACAAACAAGGTGTGTGTGTGTGTGTGTGTGTGTGTGTGTGTGTGTGTGTGTGTTTAGTGTGTTTGAAACCTTGTACAACTTGCTCCTTTTTTGATGACCCGGTATACAAAGTACAGGGGACAAGTGAATGACAGCATTCAGTATCTTCTGTTGGGTAGAAAAATGTTAAGAGGGATAAAACCAATAGCCGTATTGTAATTTATCCTTATTTTTAAAAAAATAAATAAGGAAATAAAATAACCAATAATAGCTAGGGAGGTAGTCTGATGAATGCTTTGCTCCTCATATTTTAGATACTAAAAACCTCAGAGAACAAGAATAAGCTAATATGCCTCAGGAAGGTCCTGCCTGCCCCTTGATAAAGCAAAGAGTTTAATCTAATTCCCATCGAACTTCTTGCCCAATAATTTTTTTTTTGTCTTTTTCATTTTTATCGGTACTGGGAATCGAACTCACGACTGCCTGCTTGCAAGGCAGGTGCTTATGCCGCTGAGCTTAACCCCCAGCCCCTTTGCCCAATAATTTTAGTACTGGTTGAGCACCTCTAATCTGAAAATCTGACACTTTTACAGCTTTTAGGATTTTACATTTTTCAATTTAAATTCTCAATATCAAAGTGTATACAAATATTCCAAAACCCAGAAAACTTAAAAACTGAATTTCTTGTTCAAACCATTTCACAGACACAACTTATAGACACAAACATTGCTCATGCATCAAGAGTTTAATTGCTATTTCTAAAATTTAAAACGTTTCCTTAACATATGACAACGTACCTGTTCTCTCAGTGATATTTCAGAAAGATTAGCAAGCTATAGTGTTAAGACTGTGCGATCTTCACAACCCAGCAGACATTGTGGGGCAACAAATGTGCTAAAACACCATTTTCATCTTTAAATTTTATATATTTCTTGAAATTAAGGAGTGTAGGGCAAGTGGTTTCAACTTTTCTCACTTCCTTAATAATAATGTTTGATAGCTGTGAATTACTTTAGTATGCACTGTTTTCAATTAGGCAAGATGCAAAGCAAAGGAAATTAAGTTAGAGATGTATGTATGAGAGTAACATTATGTAACTGGACAAAATCAATGCAGTGTGGGTTTTGCTAATTAGCATGTTTGGAGTAGATTTCTGTAGTATTATTAAATATATCTTTTCTTTTTATTTAGAGAGCAATGGTAATGTGCTCTTCCGAATCTAACTCTCACTGAGGTTGAGCTTGGGAGCCTGATATTGTAGGCACAGAATCCGGATCTGCACACCTATTAACACTCAGAGACTTATACCAGCTTCCAGAGGCTGATCCATAGCACCGGGTGGGGGTGGTGAAAAAAAAGAATGGAGAAAACTAAATTTCTCTGACCCACAGATAAGCCTCTAGACAGTTTAAAAAACTGTTCAAAATCAATGCATCTCCCATGTGACCTCAAATAAACCCTTGTGTCACCCCATTTGAGGAGAAGCTTGAAAACTGTTCTCTGCCAGTTATTGCTGAGTATCCAGATAAGCCCACAATTCGTTTTTATTATGATTCCATGACTGGGACCTGGAAGGTCAGACATGACAATGTAGGCTTGATAACTCTCCTACTTGCTACATCTAATTTAGCACCTATTGTAAAAAAAAAAAAATCATTTCTATGAGCAACGCAGCCATCACTAATATCTCTCGCTGCCGTATCACACCAATAAGAGGAGTCTAAAATTCATTTCAGGGGTGGCTGGGCTTTTTGACCTATTTTTTCCTCAAGCACTATGTCAAAAAATAGGCTTATTTGTGTTCTATATATTAAACATACACTTTTTTTTAATCTTTGGCCATTATGACAAAGAGATCTTTGATAACCAGCAGACAATTTAATATACAGCTCAGTCTTTTCCTTTCTCTTGTCTTTGCGTCAATTCAGAAATCTGTCCAATCTTTTTGTAAGCTGCAGAGTAAAATTCCTACAGACACAGCCAAGGAATGGGTATTTCTGAGGCTGGCTCCTTGCCAAGCAATACACCCAGCCATGGGCAGGTTGGGTGCAGGCAGATACTTGGGGTGGGGTGGGGTGGGGTGGGAGTTAGATGGTCCAGGGGCCGAAAAATCAGAAAAGGGCACAGTAGGAATAAAGCAGCTGAGCTGTTTCCTGTGCCTACCCATCACCTCTAAAAACTCTAATTACATGCAGTTCTCGTTATTTAACTCATTTTTCAGAAACTAGCCCATTTTCCCACAAGCAGGAAAGAAGATCCTTAGACAATGTAGGTGGCTGTACTAAATGTTAGGCATGACCACTCTCAGTAATGTGGAGACAGGAGCAAGATGCTTCAACCAAGATCCCCTCCATGGCATCTGGGAGCTGGCCACTGCTACCGTGCATCCCCTCAACTGTCAGGATGCCTTCCTACCACCAAGCACCATCTCGAGGCCCCAGCACAGGCCCTACTCACTCCAGGCTCTAGGCGTCTTATCCTTCCCATCTTTCCTGTGCTGCCTCTCCTGCTTGTGTGCACCTCTTCAGAGAGGAGCTCCAGAGTGAGGCGTCCTCATCTTCTACTGCTTGTGTGCAGGGTACACTTACGGCTTCTTTGTGGAACAAAGCCTAAGGCTATTTGTAAGCCAACTGGCTTAATATACATACATGCACTGTGCAAAATGGCAGGAATATCTCAGAAAAGCTCATTACTTATGATGCTTTTAAAGGAATTATCCTTAAAGCAAAGATAATGTCAAATTCAAAACATTTTTTAATGCAAGGTCCATGGGAAGAGAAGTTATGAAACATCCTCATATCTTTCTTCAGAAATTAAAAATAAAATATAGAATAAAATAATTTTTAACCTTTACATATGCCTGAAAGTGTTTATCACTACAGTTTTTTCTTCCTTTTTGAGACAGGGTCTTGCTGTGTAGTTCAGGCTGGCCTGGAACTCACTATGTAGCCCAGGTTAGCCTTTAACTCATGGCAATCCTCCTGCCTCCCAAGTGAATGCTGGGATCACAGGCATGCACCATCATGCTTGGGCAATGACTACATTTTATAGATAAGTACTCACTGCTTCATTTGAGAATGTATACTATTAGCTGCTTGCATTTCATAGGCAAGTTAATTTTCTTCCCTTTTCCCAGAGTCTAGCGTTACTGGCTTCTACAGTCACTGAGATTCACTGATCATACGCTCCTTTATGTACTTTTTTTTTTCTTTTTTGAACTCAGGGCCTTGAGCTTGGCAGGCAGGCACTGTACTCCTGGGCTTCATCCCTGGCCCTCTACTTTGTTATTTCTGTGCAATGTCAGAAGTTCATTATCAATCTATTAGTGGTAGAGGGAAGTGGGTATAGTGACACATATGTGTAATCCCAGTATAGTACTTTAGAAGGCTGAAAGAGGCTGATCACCAATTTAAGCCTAGTCTAAGCAAGTTAGCCAGTTGAAGGCCCTGGGTTCAATCCCCAGTACTGGAAGAGAAAAAAAAAAAAAAAAAAAGAGCAGAGGGAAGCTGTATGTTCTTTATACATGTTTTTCTTATTCAACTCCAGCACCTCTCTAGTTTGTTATAATCATGTGTACCAGTACTAGTCCATTTCCCATTACTACAGTGAAATTCCTGAGGCTACACAATTTGTAATCATGGTGGCATCAAGATCTCTGTGGTGAGGACCTCATGAAAGATGGTACCAGTGGTGGGAGCATACACCAGAGAGAGGGATCACACTGTGCGACAGGAAGCCAGGTGGAGAGAAGGGCCACTCTTGTAACGTCCCATACACTCTATTTTTTAGGGGTTTTTTTTTCAGTGCTAGGGGCTGAATTCAGGGCTTTGTGCACACTACGCAAGTGCTTCACTAAATCCCCAGCTCTAAGGACCTACTTCTTAGGGTCCCACCCGCCCCAACACCATCATACAGAGGTCCAAGCCCCCAAACACAAACCCTTGGGTGATGATATACTCCAACTGTCACCAACCTACAGCAGCATCTGATCCATAGTGACATACGAACCACAGCAGCATCTGAATTGAGTTGGAGAATTGCCTTGATGTAGTCTTGTGTATGTTGGTTGGTTTTAGCAACTTGGTTAATCTTAACCATCCCTGAAGTATCTGTATAGTTTTTCAGTGGCTTTTCATTTTTTTCTCCCAAAATCAGTTTACACTGTCGACTTTAATTGAGTAAAAAGGGAAAAGAGATTGTTTCTCTAAAAAAGATTATTTAGAAATAGCAACAGATGTGATGGGGAAGAAGCTGAGGCAAGGGGAAATTTTTAAAAGAAAGAAAGCAGAGTCCATATTAAGTTCATTTGAAACAAAGATTTCTGTCCACTTGTTCTAGTGGTTGGAGACAGCTCCTTGGTGCAGGCAGCAGTTGTCATCCTAAGTGTGGTCTGCAAGTGGCTCTGCTGGAATACTGTGGTTTCAAGGAATTCTTGGATAGTTTTTATCTGCCTGAGAGCTCCTCCTTCATGGCCTCTTGGCTTCATTTTTGTTAGGGTTTGACACAAGTAATTTAATTTTGAGAAAGACAGATTTTCACAACATGCACATAGTCTGAGAGCTAGCCAACTTGGCATGACTTCCCACTTTTCCTGCTTTTTTAAATGTTTTTAACTGTGACTACCTGCAATTCTCTCATTCTTCTGATATTTTCCTTTGTATTACCAAGTAACATGTCTATAATGTTGGTCTTAATTTCTCAGGACTAGGTGATACTTAGACTTCCCACCATGAGAGATGACAGTTTTGCTGGCTCTCCGATTCACTCCATTTTCTTATGTATTTCCCACCTCTTCTTCCTATGTATTTGTATCACATATATGTCATTTAGAATTCAGCTCCTTTGCATCTTGTTTTTCCTTAAAAGAAACTCGCTCTCTTCCACTTCTCTAGGTCACCTCTTAAGACTTCATCATTCATCTAATCGTTTGAAATTTTTAAAAAATTTCATTGTGTATATTTAAGGTATATATCATATTAGGAGATATATACAGATAGAACTATTAATGCAGTGAGCCAAGTGAACACACTCCTCATACCTTACAATTATCCCCTTCCCTTGGTGTGTGTATGGAAAGAGTGGCTAAAATTTACTCAATTACCAAAAACTACAGATAACAAAGCATTAATTACAGTCCATTTGTTGTACAAAGAATCTCCAGATTTGTTTATCCTACTGTCTTACTTTTTCTAGTTGCTGACACAAAATACCTAACACCTAAAATTAAGGAATGAAAGATTTATTTAGTGCACAGTTTGTGGAGGTTCCAGTCTGTAATCAGCTGGCTCCAAGCGGGAGGGTGGGGTGGAGGTGGTGGTGATGGTGGTAGTGTGACACAGGGACAACAGTTCAAGGTGGCACAAGACAGCAAAAACAGCAAGAGCAGAAAAGGGGGAAGCAAGTCTCTTCTTTCTCCCTTATATTGCAAGCAGGCTACCACCCCCCTCATCTCCATGCCCTCCTCTTGCACAGACTCAGGATGTTTACAAAGTGAAGGCCCAGGCCCCTGCTGAGTCACTTAGTTAAGCTTCTAAACTTGTCAATCCTCAAGGTGACACAATGTATCAACCATGACCCACTGCCACTTTTTAAATTCTGTGATTTATATTTCCCACTGTTCTCACCTTTGATATCACTGCTTTATCACCTTTGTGCATTTGCCTTTTACTGTTTGCATTTAAAATTCCATACAGAAGTCAGATCAATGATTTTCCTTCTGTGTCTGACTTATTATACTCATCATCATATCCATGAGGTTCACCCATGTTGTGATGAATAGCAGGATCTCCTTAAGGCTTGAGGAATATTACACTGTATATGTGCTCACTATATAGTGTTTTTTTTTTTTTTAACTATTTGCTGTATACAGACACTTAGATTGATCCCATATCTTGGTCACTGTAAATAATGCTTCGACGAATAGAAAGTGGAGTTATCTTTACAACAGAGTGATTTCACTTTGGGGACTGTCCAGTACTTGGAACCGGCACTGTCAGATCACGTGACAGATTTATTTTTAACTTTTTCAATTAAATTCCATACTGATTTCCATGACGGTAGTACCAATTTAATTTCCACTAACAGTGTCAAACAATTCCCTTTTCTATGGTGCTTTTAATAACAGTCATTCTAACAAGTGTGAAATGATATTATATAGTGGTTCTCATTTGCATTTGTATAATGATTACTAATGTGGAGCATTTTTTTCCTACATCTGTTGGCCATTTTTGTGTCTTTTTTTTTTTTAGCGAGAGAACCATTTAGGTCCTTTGTTCATTTTAAATACAAGACTATGTTATGCTTTGGATCTTAAATAACCCCACCAAAGCTCATATATTGAAGGTTTGATCCCCAGTGCAGAGGTTCTGGGAGATGACTGACCATGAAGGCTCTAGTTTATGAATGAATTCATTCTTTTAAGGAGGTGGTGGGAACTTTAGGGTGCAGGACACAGTTGGAAGAAATAGATCACTGGAATCTTGCCCTTGAAGGGTATATTTTGTCCCAGGTCACATCCTTGCTGTCTTTGCTTCTTGGCCAATACAAAATGTGCAGCCTCTTCCATCACAGCCCAAGTCACTATGTTTTTGCATCGCTTCAGGCACGCATCAGCTGAGCCACAACCATGGACTGAACCTCTGAAATTGTAAGCCAAAATAAATTTCTCTTCCTTTAGGTTGATTTCTCTCAGGAATTTTGTCACAGTGATAGAACTGTAACACAGGTTTCTTTTTCCCCTTGTTTTTGAGTTATATGAGTTCTAAATTTTAAGATTTTAACCCTTTATCAGACACACGATTTACAAAGTGTTTTTCTGTCTGTTGGTTGCTTTTTAATTTTGTTAACTGTTTCCTCTGTCATACAAGAAAATTTTAGATTACATATGGTACCAGTTGTTTTTTGCTTTTGTATTTATTCAATACAAGAATTGACTGGTTGAAACGTGTCCAAACACCGATTGGGATAGTCAGTACCTAAACAAATGCACTGCCCAAGTGATGCTTGGAGTAAACTAAGTGGTTAAGATTGGTTTTTCTATTGCTGAGCTGCTGGTGTGTTATCCCAAAATCACTGCCAAGGGGACTGTCAGGAAATTTCTTACCTTTTTTTTTTTTGTACAGGAATTTATGGTGGTAGATATTACCAGTTAGGCCTTTTGAGTCATTTTGGAGGTATGGCATAAAATAAGGGTCTAATTTAATTCTTTTCCAAGGATAAATCCTATTTTCCTAGAACCATTTGTAGAAGAGACTGCATTTCTTCATTGTCTTCCTGGTACCACTGTTGAAAATTAGTTGACCATATATGTTTGGATTTCTGCTTCTCCATTCTGTTCTGCTGGGCTATGTGTACATGTTTATAGCATCACACTGTTTTTGATTAAAACTCTGTAATATAATTTTAAATTAGGAAAATACGATTTTTCCAAATTTTTTTTAGAACTGCTTTGGCTATTGAGGGTCTTCTGTGGTTCCACACAAATTGTAACCATTTACTAGTCCAATTATTTAAATACAAGGTAACCAAATATCTTATTTTTTCATTAATTTTTAAAAGACACATAACAGAAAATATAAAAGCTACAAGTTATCAAATTTATTCAGTACAAGAATTGACAGGTTGAAATGAAACTTACCCAAGCACTGATTGGAACAGTCAGTACCTAAACAAATGCACTGCCCAAGTGATTCTGGAGTAAACTGTTAAGTATTTAAGACTGATTTTTCTACTGCTGTGGAGAATGTCATTGGAATTTTGATAATTATGCTGAATTTGTATCTGATCATCTTAATCTTCTATGTACAATGGTACTTGTGCTAATACTAATTTTTCTGACCTATGGACACTGGCTATTTTGTGTCTTCTTCACTTTCTTTCATCATTATTTTTTACAGTCTTCAATGTCCAACTCTTTTTTCCTTGTTATTTCTATTTTTTGGTATTATCAAAAATGACATTTTTTCTTGATTTCTTCTTTGGCTAAGGCATTATCTGTATTTTGCACTTGATTTTGTATTTTGAAACTTTAATGAATGCATTTATTATCTCTCACAGTCTCTTTGTGGAGTCTTGGCTATTTTCTACATACAGGACCCTGTCACCTGCAAGTAAAGGTAATTCTGCTTCTTCCTTTCTCACTTGTATGCTGTTTTTTCTTTTTCTTGTCTGGTTTCTTGTACTCTTCAGTACAATAGTGAATAAAAGTGGTAAGGGTGAGCATCCTACGTCTGCAATTTTTCTCCATTAATCTTAAAGTTAGCTGTGTCTTTATTCATAAATGAACCTTACTGCAGGGAAGACTTTCTTTTTATTCTTAAACTGCTTCTAAGGAAACTCCTCAGCCCTTGCCAGGACGCATAACTGTTAGCATTCTAGCTTTTGAACAAAGACAGTAAACATACACTGACTGAATTCTCCCCAACCTCAGCAATGCTCACTGCCCTTCAGATTATGGATGTTCTATATTCCCCTCAAAGAACAAGTCTTCAGTTTTCATTTATGACAAGAAAGGGAATGTTACTGGAAACTGAGTGAGACATGGGGTAAAAAAGGAGAAAAGTACTTCTTAGTTTTTAAAAATCTGACTTATTTAGTGCCCTCTTCTACCGCCTCATTTTCTCTCCCAGAAGTGCCAACTAATTCCTTGATGAGTTGTGTAATCTGTTATATAATCACCTCTTGGTATCTACGGTGTATCAAGGATACCAAATTCATGCATGCTAAAGTTCCTTATGAAAAATGGTAGTCTTTGCACAGAACCCACATACATTTTTTTTTATACTTTAGCTCACTTGTAGACTACTTAGATACCTAATACAATGTAAGCACTGTGTAAATATTTGACACATATAATTGGAAATAATGACAAGAAAAGATAAGTCTTCACATGTTTAGTACACACACATTTTCCCCCTGGATTTATATCCATGGATATCTTCAGATGAGCAACCAGTGGATACAGAAGGCTAATGTGTAACAAGTGTGTTCTTAGTTTAGGTATGGTTTTTTCTTACTGTCATGTTGGTATTTAGGGCTGTTCAGGTTAGTGAAATCAGTCACTGACTATTCATCTGCTTTCCAGCTATCACAATTTTGATGCTGATATTTCTTTAATTCTCTTTGTTTTGGTGGGTTAATAATGTATACAATAAAAATCTCTGTAGAACAGTTTGGCAGGATTCATGAATGAAATTAAGAGCTCTCTTTATTTTTCCTTTCCAAATCTGAAACCAGACTTGTGCTTTGAAGAATTTTTAGTATACTTTAAAAAAAAAAGATAGCTCCTTAGTTCACCCATACATATAATTTCTTTTCAAAATAATATGAAGAAAAAAAGAAATGATAATTTAACACTATATATCATGGACAGATTAAAGAAGTTTGGAATAAAACTAAAAATTCTGTTCTATGTATACTTTAAGTATCTATATATTTTTCATTTCTTTGTTCCAGAGATTGTGGAAAGCAAATAATCCCATAACCCATAAGGTCAGTCTCCATCAGCAAAGGACATTTGACCTGTGACATCATATTTTTGTGCTTGATTCCAGAATGAAGTGGAGCTTACATGGGAATTCTTCTACTTTTTTATATTAGTTTTGTTTCCTAAAATATCAAATTCAAAGCACCAAAAAGTAATCTGAAATGATGCCTTGTGATTTTACAGATAATAAAGATTGAGTGTAAAATGTGTTTTACTCCAGAAGTGTGTAGTTGATGCTAAGTTCTATCTATGTAGATATGGTGAGGCCATCTCACCATATTTCAAGAGAAATATTTTACTCATGACTTATGAGTTTTTATCTAGAATTAAAGATTTTTCATCCATGAATTTACCTACCTTCTTCGAACTGACATGTTTTTGATCTACACACTTTTTTGAATAAGAAATTTCTACACATATTATTTGCCAAGTAAATAAATAAGCACTTCGATAAAATAAATTTTGGCTTTTCAAACTTTATAGTTTTTTCTCTATGCCACTGCACACTAAATTTATACTTTCTTATTTTTAAAAATAAAGGCTAAGGTGAAAAATTGTTACAAATAATTCAAAGACTTAACACACTAAAATGAAAAATAGAGTACCTACCTGCAGCAGTTCAAGTGATCATAAAATTCAAAATGAAAACTAAACCCTATAAAGCCTTACTTTTCTTTCTTCTATGATCCTGTTTAATACTTGAAATTAAAGCCTTTTACTCAAAAAACAAAAACAAACAAACAAAAAACCCACTGAAGAAACCTGTCAATAACCTAAAGCAAGAGATCAGATCCAACACCAACAGCTGGTGTGGTGGTGCACAATTGTAATCCCAGCACTTGGAGGGCCGAGGCACAAGCATTGCTGTGAGTTCCAGGTCAGCGTGGGCTACACAGTGTGTTTAAGGCCAGCCTGAACTGCACAGCAAGACCCTGTCTCAAAAAATAACAACAAAAGCTTAACTTTACTAATAGAGGCAAAAGTATATCTTGTTACTCCCGATGTGATAGTTTGAGGACAGGACATTATTTCTATTCAGTTTAATAGGGCATGTACCCTGAACCTAATCATGAGGAAAACTGCCCACCTGAGGCACATCCCATGAAACACCTGGCCAACAATCTTGAAAACTTTCAACACCATTAAGAATAGAGCATCTAGAGAAGACCACAACAAAATGACAATTAAATGTAGGACAAGATCCTGGACTGAATGCAGTGTCGAGAAACAACTGCTACAGACATTATCGAGACTGACAAAACTGGAATATGAGCTGTAGCTTACAGTACTGTATCAATCTTAAATTCCTGAATTTGATAACAACATTATGGGCAAAGCAAACACCTTCTTCTTAGGAAAGACATGCTGGTTTTTAAAAGGTAAATGGATATGATGTCTGCAATCTGTTTTGAAAGTGTTTATAGGAAAATACCTATGACTAGGTCTACTCTCTTTGCAGAAAAAAAACAACATACAGCAAAGTGTAAAAGCCTGAGGGATCTTGGTAAAGGGTACACAGGAGGTGGTTTGTGCTGTTCTCAAACAGTCCTATAAGTCTAAAAGAATTTTGACAAGTTTAAAGAAGTCTAAGACCTATACATACATATATAATCTTACTATAATAAAAAGACACAGAAAGCCAATACATTTTTTTGGTCAAAATATTCTAACAATTTGAATTTCTGAAGTGAGTATTTATTTTATGCTTTATAACACTGAAGAAAAACAAGTCAGAGAGTTTAGAGTCTTAGTCTTTTTACCGAATAGTTATGGAAACCAGGGCAAATTTACTTAGCTTCATGAGCCTAGGAAACTGGTATGAAAGCAGACATGCTACAAGGTATAAAAAATATTGCTCAAGACTAACATGAGAAAAATTACATGGAAATCATGGGCTGTTTGCTTTAGCACACAGTAACATTCAAATACTGGGAGTTTTTTTTCTCAAGCCCTCTAAATTCTTACCTTCTATGGCATTTCTCTGAAAGTACTTTATTTATCATTGATAGCAAAAATAAAACATCAGGACAGTCATCTGAGATTCTAAATCTCAGATGAGAAGGAATTAGTAGAGTACATTTTAAAAAAATCCATTTGAATACTTGTCTCCTTGTATTTGATTAGTTTGTCCTTAATCATTAACTGTAAGGGGAAAGAGTTAGAAATGAGTCTCGTGTAGATTACCAAATACATTCTGTTGACCTCAATACACACTTAATATGAGCTCTAAAACTTGGAACTGTTGCACTTACAAGTTTCTTGGAGGTGATAAGTACGGAGTTATTAATGAACCACAGTTACCATGGAAAAAAAGAGCAAAGAAGACAGAGCATTGTGAGCTTCTTTAGAAGTTACTCTAAAGTCTATTCACTTCTAAAGTTAAAGTAATAAAAATGAGTTCCAATTGAATATTACAATTCTAATAAATCAAGTTCATATAAAAGGCATAAAAGAATTATGTAGATTCTTGTGATTTTTTTGAAACTTATATAAAACAAGGTATGTAATTATCACTGGAAAAAAGTTAAGACTGAAATATAATAAAGGTGACTTTTTGAAGGATATAATTTATATTCTCCATATTTAATATAAATTCACTCAATCTTTTTAACCCTATTACCTACCACTATTCAACATCTGAGAGAAAAAAATCTTATAACTATATATCTTCTTCCTACTCCTTTGGTAATTACAAATTCATAAAAGAGAAAGGATAAAAATAAATGCCAAAAGAGAAGGAAAAAACTAAGCAAGAAATGATTGTATTTCTTCTATAGGTTTTGTTTGCTTTAAATGATTCAGATCACTGTCATTAAGATAAAGGCTCTTACAACATAGTTAATTCTTCATTATTCTAAAATTGGATTATTGTGGAAAACCTGAAATGCTGATTTTCAGGACCAATCTTGGATTCTCAAGTATAGCTACTCCTCATTTCTTCCTCCAGTGGATTACAATTATCAGGAGTCTATGATTTTAGTATCAACAAAAATCTCTGAGGTCCTACCCAATATCTTTATGATCTCCAACAGAAACTAATCCAACAAAAAATGGATGTATCCTAGATTTAGCCTACACTTGCACAGCCTCTCCTGTCCTCTGTGTCTGACAATACTATGCTGGTGTCCAATCAAATAGAATTCAGTTCATCAGTGACATCGAGAGTTAACAGAAAAACCACGGGCAGTGTTATGCAGTAGGCAGGAAGAGACCAGGTGCTGAGGGCAGAAAATCAGAGGAAGCCACACGGGTGTGCAGAGAAACTGCACAGCGCGGTCTTCTCGTGGACACTTGGCTACAATCTACTCTTGGTGAACATTTGTTCAGTCTCTGATAGTTCAGGGTTAAGACAATTGACAACTAAAGGGCTTGACATGATCGGCAAGGCAAGGGGGTTATCGCTGCTGGCAGTCTCCCCTCTTCACAGAGGAGGCTTAGTTACAATTTTTTATTGTAACATTCTTCAAAGTTCCAAACATTATCATCCCCTTTTAAGTTTTTCAGCATGAGAGACATCAGGGATAACAGGCCTTGGTCAACTTAAGAAGGACTGAAAAGAGGCACTGGCTGGAGCAAAAGGTGCAAACAATTTGTGTTCCCCTAAGTTTTAAGCAATGTTCACAGGTCCTTTTAAAATGTTCTAGCCTACAGATGTTTGCACTGTGGGTGTGCAGTACATGAAAAGCCACTTCAGTAACCTTCTGTACAGTGAATTAATACTCTCTTGCTGACATGCAGCTCAGTTCAGGACCTAGAATTATTAAGTCCAAAAGGATTTTTCTTTTAGAACAATCTTCAGAGATCTCTTGAATCTATTTATTAGGTTATTTCCAAACCTAACTTATAAAAAAACTCCTAAATGTGCTTTCTGATTGCTGTGTTCCTTCTTTACTTCATCCTCTCCAATGCACCTATGATGAGCTTTCTAAAACAAGTACAAGGGTGCTACAATCTAGTAGTTTCCTGCTGCCTGGGTCAGCTGAAGCTATCTGTCCTGGCTTATAAGGCTATCTTATTGGAAGTCCTGCCTAGAAGGGCCTGACTCTTCCCACCAAAAACAAGAAACACTAACACACGTGACTGCCCCAAAGAGAATGAACTTTATGCCCATTAAATGTCCCAAGCTTTCTTTAGGCCTAGGTCACTTCCCATGACACTCCCTGCAAATGGGAAACCTCAGTCCTCTCCCACACAGACACCCTCCAGCTATCAGTCCATAGCATCTCAGCCTTGGGAATTCAATTCCAACAGCACTTGTAAATTGAGCACACATTAAGCTCCTGCTGTGTGCCAGATATTAGGCTAGGTGCACAGAGACAGGAAGACTAGCTGAAATCCAGAGATACTCAGTAAAACCCATGCAATGTGGTAAGGGACATGGTACAAATAACTGCAGAACCTTACAGCAACGTGGAGGAGGAAGACAACCTGGTTGGGGTGAGCAGGAAAGAATCAGCAGAGGCTTAGATGATGAGCATGCAAAAGGCAGGTCCTGCTCTTGGCTCGGTCCCCTGCCATGGGGGAGGGAGATGAAGGAACTGGAGGCAGAGAACAGGAATGGAGAATACATTGAGATGCACACACAGCCAGGTGATGTGGGAGCAGAAAGTGGGATGGGAAATGGTTAGTCCTAAGAGCAGAGAGGCAGGCAGAAGCAGCTCTGTGGGACTTTGGCAAGTTAATTCATCACTCGGAGCTTCCGCTTTCTGGTATGTAAACTGACAAGAATAGTGGTGCTTACTTCAGGGTTGTAAGAATGAAAACGGATAAGACAAAGCACACAGAATAATTCCTGACACACACGCATGGCTAAGTAGATGGTACCTCTCTTACTTCTATCATCATTATGATTGGGTCCAGCAATTTACCGTGCCAGTAGGGCGGCATCTAGCTAAGTGTTCACTCACTTAGGAACACTGTATGTCTCCTAGCAGAGCAAACACTGGGCAGAAAAAGAGTTGAGCTGGGTGTGGTGGTGCATGCCTGCAATTCCGGCACCCTGGAGGTGGAATCAGGAGAATCTCTATGAGTTTAAGGCCAGCCTGAGCTACAAACTGAGTTCAGGGCCAGCTGGAACTGAATAGTGATACTCTGTCTTGAAAAAGAATAAGAAAAAGAAGAGGAGGGAGAAGAAGAAGAAAAAGAAAAAGAAAAAGAGAAAGAACAAAGGAAAAGGAAAGGACAGGAGCTGAAAGATGTACTAATTTAGCTGTCTTTAAAATCCAGACTGTGATTTTAGATCAAAAGACTTCACAGCTGGTCCCCAGTTGCCTATTACACAGTAACACATTACTACAAATACAGTATTTGAAAACAACAAAACTAGCAACTTTAGATGTTGAGGCAAGAAGCTCCCAAGTTGGAGATCAGCAAGATCCTTTTTCAACATAAAAGGACAATGGGTGTAACCTGGTGGTAGAGTCTTTGCCTGCCATGCACAAGGCCTTGGGTTCAACTCCTGGAACCAAAACCAGAGAAACAAATTCATTCTCTTGAAGTTGTGGAGGCAGGAGATCTGAAACAAGCCTTACAGGTGAAACTGAGGGTTCTGGCAGAGCTGTGTTCCTTTTGGAGGCTCCAGGTAGAGTCCATTTGCCTTTTCCAGGTGTGGAAGGCACATGCATACTTTACTTAGATCATGGGCACTTTTTGCACAACATAGCAGTCTGACCTTGAGTCTGTCCTTACATCTGCTCTCTCTAACGTGGTCCTCTTTCTGAGTCTAACCAGATAATCCACAGTAATCTCTCCATTTCGAGAGTTTAAAAAACTTAACTGCAATCCCCCTACTGGGCATATATTCCAAAGGAGATGGAGTCAGCAAGTCAAAGAGGCATCCACACTCCCTTGTTTACTGCACACAACTACAATAGCTGTGATATGGAATCAACCTGGGTATCTACTCTGAGATAAATGGATAAAGAAAGCATGATATTTTACAGTGAATTATTATTTAGTCATAAAAAACAATGAAATCCTGTCATCAGAGCAACATGGATAGATCTGTACACACGAGCTTCTGAAATAAATCAGGCATAGAAAGGCAAATGTGTGACAGTTCTCACTTAATGTGGCATGTGATCTGAAATTACTCTAGTCCAAGTTGAGAGTACAATAGTGTCACTAGAAACCCGGGCATGGTGGGGCAGGGGAAGGATGGTTAACCAGCATGGATAACAGGACAGGAAGAATAACTTCTAATGTTCTGTATAGCACAGCCAACTGTGGCGGGCAGTTAACTAATTACATCTTTCCAAATAGTCGAGAAGATCTGGAATGTTCTCATCACAAGGAAATGATAAATGTTTGAGGTGAAGAATATACCTCTTATCTTTATCTAATCAATACACTTGCATATATGTATTATCACCCTATATTCCATAAATGTGCACAATTATTATGAACCAAATAATATCTATAATTTTTAAAAATGGAAAAAAAAACCAGTCACATTTGCAAAGTCCTTTTTGCTATGAAAGGTAACACACACACGTTTTAGAATTAGGATGTGAACATCCTTTGGAGCCCATTAATCTGCCTATCATAGCCAGTCTCCTTGCTGTCATTTGGACCCACATGGATGACTAATAATAGTCTCAGCATTTTTGTCTTACATCCAGGAAAAATTGATTAATTCATTATACATAAAGTCATTGGATTCATAATAAATAGAAGGTGAGCTAAAGGGAAATGGAGGTAACACAAAAAGAAAGTGCCTATATCTTCCCATATACAGTACATATTAATAGGTGGCCTTAAAGCCATGATAGAAAGTTGAGAGTATTTAGGTATTACAAGAAGCCTTGGAGATAAGTTCAGTTCTTTATTTGTAAGATGAATATTATCTGCATAAAACTTCCAGCAAGGTAGGGGATTCTAACGTAGCTTCCATTCCCGTATGTTGCCATCATGAAAAACTCTGCTAAGTGATCTGCTGAAATCCAGATGCAACAAAAATCATGGTCAGGTTAAAATCTCTATTAAAGTGGAAGTAAAAGAGAAGTGCTATATCCAGAAGAGTTTAAAAAGCAACTGGAAGGGATCAAATATGACAAGTTTAAGAGGCCATCAAGTTAAATCAAAGAGACCTCCAGAAATGGGCTCACGACAAGTGTGCCTGATAAGTCGTTTAGAACAAAATGTACTTAGTGGTCTAGAGTATAAAATTCTTTGGGAGATAGTTTTGTTCCTCTCCTTCCAAAGAAAAAAACATTTAATTTGAAAACTTGAGGCTAGAAATAAAGCATCAAGATTCCTTTTGTTAAGGCAACTTGATGTTCTTTAAAATACTTAGTTGTTAAACTTTAGGATCATACTCAGAGATAAAAAGATTTTGAAACATTTAGAGATACAACTCTTTGTCACATATAGTGTGTGTGTTTCAATAAAGTAAGTCCTGGTCTCCCAAGTGGCAAGATTTGGGAGAACCATTATAGATCTTTGAACAAGCTTCTGTAGATGACTGAAGGCACTTGCGTGTGTGTGTGTGTGTGTGTGTGTGTGTGTGTGTGTGTCCCCGTGCACACGTGTGTGTTATTGTGTGGTAACAGGGATTGAACCCAGTGGCTTTGTACTGCACTACATTCCTAGTCCTTTAAAAATATTTTTTAAAAACTGGAGACAGGGACTAAGTTGCCTAGTTTGGGCTTGAACTTGCTACCTTCCTGCCTCAGCTTCCAAACTGCCGGGATTAATGGCACATTCTTTATTCCCCATCAAATCTTTGTAGTCACTTTGCCTTGGTTTGAAGACCTACAGCAAAACTGTACTCCTAAGCAAATACAACACGGGCAGTGTCAGCAAAGTAGTCTATTTCCAGCCCTGTCCATCCCCACAGTGAGCTCAGAACACTCATGCTCCTCTGGGCTCAGGCAGGAGTACATATCCATGGGGGCCTCCAGAAATTTGAGATAAGCAAACCATGCTCCTTTTACACTGACCTGTATGTAGAAACATTACTTTACTCTTGATTTAAGGCAAGGAAGTGAAGGACTTAGTACCACCATTTAGATTTGTAAACCCAATGCTAACAGCCATTCTTGTTACGGGATTTTTTTCCAAGTGCTTCTTAAAATGAAGATAAAAAAAATTAAACATTACATCTCAGCTTCATTACTTTTCATAAACATTTCCTAAAATGTAAAGTATGGATTGATAGGTAAGCATCAAAAGATGTTTTAAATTTAAGTGATCTTTTTAACACAGTCTAAACAGCCTAGCCAGGATTTAAAAATACTATTGGAATTACTTAAGATGAATGAAAACTAATGTAGGAAAAATTAATCAAAGAAAAAATATAAATAGCAAATTTGACTGTTCACTCAAAACCCAGAGGTCACTTTCATTTGGTTTAGGTGATTGCACTATTAAATCTCACACGTCCTTGTTACATCCGGGAGTTACAACTGGCACTTTAGGTTCAACTTGCGACCAAAGTCTTGAGGTATCACCTGAACGCTGGTCATGCATGCGGAGTAAACAAAGACTCATGATGCCAGAAAAGGACAGGTAAGTGTACATAAGCATCAGTCTGAGCCCAGATTCCCGATGTTCTCAAGGAAGGGGACTCTCCTTCCAAACAATAATCACCTTTCACTTCATCCTCCCTCCCTTGCCAAAAGCCAAAGATGTCAACTTGCATGGTGAAGACAATATGAAATTGTTGGTTCTGGTACACTATGCAGAAACTATACAATTTGGTGAATACACTAGGAAAATTATTGATTGGTAAACTGCACACATTATATAGCCTGTAATGGTTGATACCTTGCGTCACCAGGGTCCTTACTTTGTAAACAACCTCAGCCTGCCCAAGAGGAAGGCAAGGAGACGGTATGAGTGCTGCACTGACCTTAGGGGCTGGTAGCCTGCTTACAGCATAAGGGAGGAGAAGAGGCTTGTTCCCCCTTTGCTCTGCTGCCTTGCAGTGCTGCCCTTCAGCCATGCCACTCTGCCTTGGACGCAGCTGACTGTGGATTGAAACCTCCATCAATTGTGAGCTAAGTAAACCGTTTCTTCTTTAATT
Source organism: Cavia porcellus (assembly GCF_034190915.1). NCBI lineage: Eukaryota > Metazoa > Chordata > Mammalia > Rodentia > Caviidae > Cavia > Cavia porcellus. The sequence continues at coordinate 24,696,665 of NW_026947496.1, read as the reverse complement.
TCGGGTGTTGGATATTTTGTCCCAGTAATGAGAGCAAAGTAACCAAGACACAATACTTTTTATATGAAAAGGTTAGTTAAGGGGTACTCTGGGAGGTTTGAAATGCATTATGGGTATTTTCATTATTTCTTTGGGAAAAATAGTCTTGACCTACAATCAGTCCTTGTGCATGCACTGAGTTTGTAAGTCAAGGGTCCACTGTATATAAATATTATGAAAAAGCTAAGCAAAAATAAAATATAGTTCATCCTGATTATGAAAATATATTGCCTAATTTATTTTCATTATAAACTTATGAACATTACATTCCTTTTTTCAATATGCAAGAATTTACTTCTTGCCTTACATGAAAACAAGACTTGACTAATCAGTTCTTTATCCATTTGGTGATTTACATAAACAAGAAATATACGTAGTTTAGTTCATTTATCAGAGCTTTTCTTTAATACACTGAGAACATTGAAATTTATATTAATACTAGTATTTACATGAAAGTAGCTACAAAGAAAGGGAAGCATACATTGCAATTTATTTTATGTCACTTATGAGATAATATTTTGAGACTTGTTTTTAACAGCAATAAAATGTAACCAAGAAAACTGTATATCTTCACTAACAATCATTTTAAAAGAGGAGAAAGTCACTATTTACAAGAAACTGGTATGTTCTTCCAAAAATAAGTTAGATTCTATTTTCATTGCTTATTTTATTTTTATTTTAGGGCAAAAAATGAGAAATAAACTAGATAAGAAATAATATTTATCTAGCTTGAAACACTGTAATATTTTACAGAATCTGAAATGTATAACAATTTTGATAAACTAGCTGAGGCCAACAATGTAAACTATTACTTCTTGGTGAATGTGTGGGGTACAAAGAAGACTCAATGTATATCAGATATCTTCTCTTGGACTGCAGATCTCTAAAGTTTCATCACTAACATTTAACTCTTTTTATTTATTTATCTGAATTTTAAAACCTCATTCAAAAATTTTGAACTAGAACATAATTATAGAAATGCAGAGGAATGTTGTGCATGGGATTGTAATGAGCTAAAAAAGTTACACTGATGTCCTAATTCCCAGTACTCAGAATATGACCGTATTTAGAGAGGGTTGTTGTAGATACGAGTTAAGACAAGGAGTAGGGGGCTACAGTCCTTTTAAGAAGACAACCATGTGACAACACAAACACACAGGGACATCCGGAGACAATGAAGGCAGAGGGGGGAGTTATGCAGCTGCATGCTAAAGACACCAAAGGCTGCTGGCAAATCACCAGGACCTGGGCGGAAGTGAAGGATTCTGATCAGAAGGTACCACTAGCCTTCAAAAGTGCAAGAAAATAAATGTACTTTGTTCTATATCTCTTCCTTTGTGGTATTTTGTTATACCAGCCCTACAAAACTAATACAAAGAGGTTTAATAAGGAGGCAGTTGGGTGAGGAAGGGAACGAGGTGGGAGAACCAGATAGTACTGGCTCTTGAGAACAGAATAAAAGAACTGAGAATGAAAAAATAAACAGCTTCACAAGAAAGCCTGACAGTGTGGGACCTAAGCCTACTGTCTTAGAATATAGTGGAAAACTGATTAACTCTTCTTAATGGGGTAAATAATGAAAATGATTCTGCTTTTAGAGAAAATAAGCCACAGACTGTGAGAAAAAATTTCAAAACACATAACTAATACAGGATTATTATCTAAAATGTATGGAGAACTCTTAAAACTCAACAACAAAAAAACTTTAGCATCATCAAAAAAGAGGCTAAAGAAATGGACACATCACCAAAGAAAATACAGGTACAAAATAAGTACGGGAAAAGATGCTCAACATTATATGTTATTGGTGAACTGTAAATTAAAACTACAATGAGCTGGGGATAGGCCTCAGTGGTTCAGCTCGTACTTAGGCTCTGTGTTAAATCATGACAGTGTGCATGCATACATGCCCACGCACGCGTGCTCACACAGGCATACACACCAATAAAAAACAAATGAACAAAAAGGAAACTACAATGACTTTCTGTTCCCTGATATTACAGTGACCAGACTCCAAAACACTAACACCAACGCTCAAAAGGAAGTGAAGCGACAGCAACTCTCATGCATTGCTAGTGGGGATATAAAGTGGTACAGTCACTTTGGAAAACAGTGCAGCACTTCTTTACAAAACTAACGCTATGCTTAGTCTAGATGTTTCCCCAAGTGTTTTCATGCAGCTTTAGATTGGGCGTTTGCAGAGGTGGCTGAATCTAGAGTGTGTGACTAAGAGTGTTGGGGTTAAAGAGTGTCGGGACCAAGAGTGGGTGATTGCTGGATCAGTCCACTGATTGGATTGGCTCTGCCCTAATCCTGGTAGATACAATGTAAGAGATAGAAAGAGGCTTCTCTCTATCTTACTGCCTGTAGTGTCTTCTACCACCATGAATGACTGCCCCTCTGCCATGTGCCACCTAATTACAGATTTCCTTGGAGCCAACTGATTATGGACTGAGATTTCTACAAACTGTGAGCTTCTTTCCTTTAATTTTGGTTGTCAGGTATTTTGTCCATAAGTCCACTTTTATCATATGATTCAGTGACCACACTCTTTGAAACCAAAGTGAACTGAAATTATGTCTATACAAACCTGCACAAAGACATTTATGACAGCTTTACTCATAATTACCAGCACCTGAAAGTAAACAGGATTTCCCTAGGAGCTGATTGGATAAATAAATTGTGGTACATCTAAGTATTATTTACCACAGTGCTAAAATGAAATGAGCTATCAAACTGTGAAAACACACCGAGAAATCTTAAATGCATACTTCTGAATGACAGAAACCAATATGAAAAGGCTACGGCTATGGTTGACACATTGTGTCAACTTCTGAAGTTTAGAGGTTTAATTAAAGGACTCCCAGGGGAGCCAAGGTCCTCACTCCATGAACATCCTCCTCCTGTGCAAGAGGAGAGCAGGGAGATAGTGGGAGTGCTACACCCACCTTAGGAGGGGGTAGCCTGCTTATAATATAAGGGAGGAAAAAGAGGCTTGTGCTTCTCTTTTTGCTGCTTTTGAAGTCTTCGGCCACCTTTAAGTGTTGCCCCTGTACTATGCCCCCTGCCTTGGAGCCAGCTGATTATGGACTGAAATTTCCACCAACTGTGAGCTAAACAAACCCTTCCTTAATTTTGCATATCAGGTGTGGGAGACAATCTCAGTGACTCCCTTGAATGGAAGACAATTACACGACTTTGATTATTTGCAGACTCATTTCTTTATACTGATATGTAGAAAGCTGGCTACGGTATTTCCTTCTTTCTTCAATTGGCTCTAAGCATTGCAAATAAGGCTAGCCAAGGTGCTGAGGTGCTGGTATGTAATTTCTAAAGCCAACAGACATTCCTGTTTCCTTGCATGGTGTTCTCTGTACAGGATATGAGCACGGTGGGATGTTAGGGCCAGTCAGCTCTGGGAATGTAAACTGGGTATGACTCCCCAGGGTACAAGAGTTTGCAAATCAGAAACTGAAGCTGCAGTCTCCCAAAACAATTCAGTTGCTACCTTAATTAGATTATGTGAATTGATCCTTCTGCATCTTTATCTCTGTAATTTACAGAGGTGCCTTTCTCTCACCTGGCCAGCAAGCTCAAGTTACTCACCTAATTCCCCACCAACCTCATCGTCACTCATCCCTGAGCCAACCCGCTTCTTCACAAGATAATAAATTCTGGGAGAGGCTTAGGATAGGGGCCTTTGTCCACATGTCCTCATGGGGATTGGATTTAGGATCCCTTGGCTGCCCTTAACTTGGAACATGTCTTGGTGTCTTGACTCTTGCCATGGGTTGCATTGGTGGTGGTAGACTGGAATTAACTTGCTGTGATTCCAGTAATGTCTAATGGGATTACAAATATAACTTTCTGGATTGTGAGGAAAACAAGAAAGAGGATTACAATACTTGGACGACTGAATACAATATTTGGGATTACAATAATCAGGTACTTTGTCCCAGCAATGAGAGTAAAGTAACCAAGAGAGCTACCTACTACATGTTAACAAATGTAAGACATTAAGGAAAAGGCAAAACTATGGAGTTGGGAAAAGGCCTGTGACTCTCGAGGGTTGGAGCAAGAGAGTTAAATACATATAACACAGACATTTGATAGTAATCAAAAACCATTCTGACAATAGTGTACTACAGTGGTGAACATGTATCATTAGACACTTGTCAAAATTCACAGATGTATACCATCAACAACGAATCCTAATGTAAACTATGGCCTTTGGGTAAAATGATATGCCAATATATGTTCACTGAGCATAACTGTAACACACCACCTGGGTAGGGATGTTGGGAGAGCTTGGCCACGTGTGAGAGCAGGGAGTAAGTGGGGAACTCCTGTACTTTCCGCTCAATTTAGCTGTTAACCTAAAACAGCTTTTAAAAATGAAATCTTTTAAAATTTATTTTCCTATGCTAAGGCACTATGTTTAGAAGATACCGGCAAGACAAAAAAGGCATCTGAAAGCTGACTGAGTTTTTTGTACAGTGGGTTCCAGGTGTGGTTAAAATTAACTAGTTTTATCAGGCCAATGTTTTTGTGAAGGGCAATTAGAAAAGGTGAATACAATTCACCATATGTCTTACTTGTCAACTAAAAATCTACTGAGGCAGTAAAGACTTGAAGAATAAGAATCCCAGCCGGGATTTAGCTCAGTGGCATAAGCACCTGCCTGGCAAGCACAAGAGCATGACTGCAATCCCTTGGGGGGGGGGGAAGTCCCAGAGAGAAGGGGACAAAGAGCTATATCCTTGGAGTTACTTTTCCCTTCTGTGCATTTACCACCTTGGAAGCAAGGGCTAAGGACTAAGTAGCCAAGCAGAAAAGTATGTGTGAGACCGGAGACATTCTGAGAGGCCTAAGCGAGACACAAATGAGCACTGGGGACTGGCCACAAGGAAAGGTTTGCTTACACCACAGAGCATTATCAGGGACCCAGAAGAGCTACACCGGTGGCATATTAGATCAGCTTCTACCAGGAAAAGCTGACTGTGCGCATTTCTTCCTAGTTCCAGGTTCAGTGATGTCACATAGTTTGAAACCTGTTTAGACTGTGGAAAGTGACAAATGCTACAAGTCTGAATCCTTAACTTATGGATCAGCTGATGAATACTTGCCAGCACACCACTAGTTGCATTAAAAAACTAAGAACATGCCAGAAAACAACCGACATTTAGAAAGACTAAACATCAGTTTCAAAAATCATTATCAAATTAAAATAATCAGTACTTATTATCTGGCAGAAGGAATATTAAATGACTTCTAGAAGAAGATATGTTAGAGCTAGAATCTATAGGATTTTTTGTTTTTGTTTTAGAAACAATGATCATCATTCAATATAAAATTATCAGATACATGGACAGAGAGACAAATGACCCAAATCAAAAGAACAGACCAACATTAGATGTAGACATTAGAGAATTCCAAGCAGACTTTAAGACATCTGAGTTAAATATAAAAGAAAACCAAATGCATGTAATCAGGACACTAGAATCTATGAAAACAAATCAAACAATAATTCCAGAAGTAGAAAGTAAACTAAATAATATAGAAATCTCATAGATTTCCTAAGAGATTAAAAACAGATCCAGAAAGGATCAATGAATTAGTACTTGAAAAATCACCTGGAGACACAGACTATGAAGGAATAGGTGTCATCATGAGGCCCAAAGTCTGCATTTTAAGCAGTCTACTATTGACTGGATCTTGACTATTCTGTAAAGGACATTACTACAGTTTGGTCAATAGCCTGCGGCACTATGGGGAGGTGGTGAAACCTGTAAGGTGGGGTGTCGTGAGAGGAAGTTAGGTCACTGGTGGTACGCAGCTGAAGAGGATGTTGGGAGCCTACACTCCTACTGCCTTTTGCTCCCTGGCTGTCAGGAGGTAAGAAACCTCTTTTACCACACAGCCTTTTCCATGGCTGACTGCCTTTTCACAAGACCAAAAGCAATGGGCTAATTGAATATGGACCGGAAGCTGTGAAACTATGTGCCAAAATAAACCTTTCCTGTCATGTTAGTCAGCTTTCCATTGCCTTGACAAAACAGTTGAGAAAAAGAATCTAACGGGGAAAGGTTTACTTTGGGTTATAACTTTCAGAGTTCTGGTGTAAGGTAAGCAGGCTCCACTGTTTTTAGACCTGTGGTGCTGCAGAAACATCATGACAAAAGAGTACCGTGGAGGAAAAATGCTCACTTCATGGCAGCCAGGAAGCCAAGCGGGTGAGAGCCCGAGAGTATTACTGGAGATCATGCCTCTATAACACAATCCCTTCAACTCTACAAACGTTTCCAGAAAAATGAAGGGGAAGAAATGTTTCCTAACTCATTCCATGAGGTCAATGTTACTCTGACACCAAAGTGAAGGTATTGTGGGAAAACCGTAAGATCACTATCATCCATGAACCAAAACACAAAAATTCTCCACAAAATATACCAAGAAAACAGAAACTATATGTCAAAATTGCCTTTTTTTTTTTTTTTTTTTTTGTACTGGGGATTGAATTCATGACCTCACACTTACCAAGCAAGTGCTCAAAAAACTTTGACCAAAAAAACAAAAACAAAAACTTTATCCTAGGAATGGGACATTGATTTAAAGTCTGAAAAATCATAGTTCACAATATTAACAGACTTGGACCAAAATCCACAATATATCTTTATTTTAATAAATGAAACAAAAAGATATGATTAATTTCAGTACTATTCACCATGAAAACATACCTGTGCAATTGCATACACATACTCTGAGGAAATAGAAAAGAACTCAAATCCTCATGCTACTATGCTAACTTACATACTTAATGTAGAATTATGAAAATTTTTCCTTCTAATTGGAAAGACAGCAAAGATGAATAATTCTATTCATCAGTGTAATGGATATTTTGTCCAGAATAATAAGATAAGAAAAAGAAAAAAGGAAACTTTAACTACCAGATTACTTAACTACATATACAGAAAATGTAGAGACACAAAATCTTTTTTTTCCCTTTTTTTTGGGGGGGGGGGTACCGGGGATCGAATTCATGACCTCGCACTTGCCAGACAGGTGCTTTTGCTGCTAAGCTAAATCCTTAGCCTCGAGAAACAAAATCTTAAAAAAAAAAAAACTATTAGAAATACCAAGTAAATTAATGCATGTAATTTTAGTAACACTTCTACATAGCAATAATGAAAAATAAAAATCTTTTTATAGCATCAAAGAAGCTATGCAAGAATAAATCTAATACTTTAAATGACATGCGAGAACTTGTATACAGAAAACTATAAAACATTACCCATACAAGTTGAAAATCAGAACAAATGAAGAAACATACTTCATTCAAAAGGAGAAAACTTGATTTCAGTGTTAACTGCCCTCGAGTTGATCAACAGAATTACTACCCAAGTTTATTAAAATACCAGCATGATTTCAGGTAGAATTTGCCAGATTTTGAAAAGCAAAGGAATAAAAAATAGAACAATTTTCAAGAAAAATCAGCCGAAATAATTATACTGCTGTTAGTAAGACTTACTATAAAGTTATGATAATTAATCTTTTGGATTGTTAGTAAGATTAACAAACAGACCAAAGGATCAGAAGAAAGCCCCTGGAAAGACCTACACAGGTTCAGACACCCAATTTATTATAAAGGTAATCAAGCAGAGCAGGGAGGTAAGTGACTGACTCAAACGGACACCTTCACAGGGGGAAAAACATCAACTCCTTGACTTTTCCTTACTCCTCAAACACTCCTCAGACCTTAAATAAAAAATGAGTCCTGGTTGGATCAGAGATATAAAGGTAAGAGGCAAACTGGTACAACTTCTTGACCAGGACATTGAAGGGTACCTTCATGATGGTGTGGAAGGAGTAGATATTTCTCACACAGCACACAAATACAAAAAGGAAAATAAAATAATCTATACTATATTGTCATTAGGAAAGTCTAGTATTCAAAAAAGTATGAGAATAAAAAAAACTGTTTACAGAAAGAATCAAAAAATTTAAATTAGCATGACCTACAAATGACTTGTTTCCATAGTACATACATAACTTCCATAAGTCAGGGGCTGAGGAATAAATCAAACTAAAAGTCAGGTGGTAAATGGGCAAAAGATCTGAGTAAGTACTTCTGGGAAAGGATATCCAAATAGACAATAAGCATATTGTTACACTAGTTACAGGGAAATAAAAACCACAACTAGATTACATTACATCACCATCAGAACGAGTGCATTAACTTTAAAAGTATAACAAGGCCAGGTGCTAGCAACTATGTGGAGAATTTAGCATTTTTATGCATTGATGTTTAGGAATGTAAACTATTCAACTATTTGAGAAAACTACTTGGCAGTCTCTAATGAAGTATCTCAACTGCATTTTCTACGATGTAGCAATTATATTGCTAGCTACACAGCTAAAATGTTCACACACCATTGAAAAACAATAAAAACAAGTTTGTTGACAGCTGTTTAAGTAGCATCACTAGTATTAGGATGTTAAAACTGTCCATTTCTCCTTTACTGGGATGGATAAATCATGATGTATGCATGTAATGGAACACGAGATAGCAAGGAAATCGATCAACTGCAGTGAATTTCAAAAATACAGCAGATTCAACAACATAATGTTAAGGAAAACAAAATTTAAACACTGATAAATTTGTTCAGTTCTATTTAGTTTAAAACACTAATGCACAGTGTTCAAATGAAGGAAAGTAGTTTCTTTGGGGATGGGAGACATAGTCATCCATGAAAGCATGATACGACCTCTGTCTTACTTAATAAGGTTCTATCTCTCTGTCTGGTTACACCTGAGCATTTACTTCATGAAAATGTACAACTGCTGTAAATGATGGTAAGATTTGTATATGGAAAACAATAAAGCATTACTTTGCTGCTCTAGTACAAAAAACTATAGAGAAGCAAAGTTTTAAGAAACAATGGATTAGGGCAGGGGATTTAGCTCAGTGGCATAAGTGCCTGGCAAACACAAGGTCGTAAGGTTGATCCCCAGAACAAAAAAAAGAGGAAAGAAACAATGGATTGAAGTATGAGAGGAAGCATATCAGCAGTTAAGGATAAAAAGAGAAGATGAATACAGAAAGGTGAACAGGAATTTAGGCATGCTGATGAAACTTTTCTACACCTCAAATGTAATATGGGTTATACTACTGTATGCATTTGTCAAAATGCATAGGACTATACACTGAAAAGAGTGAATTTTGTTGGAAATACATCATAGCTCCAATAATAAACAATTTAGAAATCTTCTTGAAGCTATTTTTACAATTTCTCATGTTCACTCAATGAATCTAGAAATGGATATTTATTTTGAGACCATTAATTTCTGAGGCATCCTGGGAAGCAGTTTGCCTTACTAGATCCCAGGCTTATTCACACTCATTCGAGTCGTGTTATGCCACTGTACCTGTGAACCTGAAAAGAGGAAAGTAAACTGAGGCTCCATGTGAATACAACACACATTTGACATAGATGGGTGAAGAGGCAGCCATCAAATCTCTCTGTTGGAGAAGTAGGAAAACCATGAGACTTCCAGCTTATGATAAGAGCTCTTAAGAAGCAGGGAAACATGAAACTTCTTTGCTCTAGACATTAATTTAATTGTATATGCTAGTTTATTTTTCAGTGCTGCGGGGTGAAGCCAGGGCCTTCTGCCTGCTAGGCAAGCTCTCTACCACTAAGTAACACCCCTAGTCTATGTTCAGATATATTGTGAATTTTGAAACATCTAAAAACCTATTTTACATATCCAGGCAAATCCTAGTAATTTGTAGTTTTTGTTTTCCATGGTGGTATCTAAACCTCACTCCTGAAAAGAAGAAAAAGATGACATTTAGCAGCTTTTAACTGTTCCGCAGCTTCCCCATTGCAAATTTTCCAAGTATTTTGTAGCTGAAGGGTTACACCCTGAACAAGTGGTGCTCGCCATATAATCCTGCTGGGTTTTTATAGAAGTTGGCATAAACTAATACTTCATAAGGAAAATTTCTCACCACTTGGGCTGGAACTTGTTCCATTTTTGCAGCAGGAGTTCCTGGTCTTGGGTAAAACTGGTTAATGAAGAGGCTTGGAAATTTGTACTCTTCAACAAGTTTCACTGTTTCTTGAAAATCCTGATCTGTTTCTCCAGGAAAACCACAGATAATATCTGTAGCAATGGTTATTCCAGGAACTCTAGAAAATAACAGACAAAAATATAAAAAGCTGACAACAATCCATAATTATTCTATTTTCCAGACAATTCAAATACCATTAATTTCAAAATTACGTTTTATTTTTAGCAAAGAGATAAGTTGCGAAAGCCCAAAATACTAAACATTTAAAAAGAAAAACAGTTGCTCCTTATCATACTCAAAGATTTCCATTTTTAATTCTTACAGATGTTCCTTTATTCTTTCCTCTCTATTTTTAAAAATAGATGCTTACTCTCTTGTTTCTAGATTTATTAAATTTTAGGCAACATTTACTGACTACTCTACTATGATAAGTGAGATTTAGCTCTTAAAGTAATCGAACCCTTCTCTCACCAACATAATGAGCACACAATTTCCAGTTGAATTAATAGTATCTTCAGTGGTACAGCTGCAAAGATATTGCTCACTGCAGAGAAAAAAAACAAATCAAGATTTTCCTTTCTGGAAATCCTCTTTCTCCTTTCTTCAGGTGTGTAAGTTTTTTTTTTACTATTAACTGGCTATTATCCTTGGGTTGTGCTCTTTAGTCTCCTTTTGTTCAACACTTTTTCCTGGATCCTGGATCCTCTTAATTCTTGAAGAACTTCCCCCGCTGCAGTGAACTTGCACTGCAAGCACGGTACTGTTAGGTCTTAACAGTCTGAGCACATCTGTAACCACACAACTGACTGGCAGTAGGGCTGTGCTAACACTCCGAGGCTATCGCTCACAATTCTGCTATCTTCCATTGTTTAAGCTGGCAAAGTTGTCAATATCATGTCTGTGTTTACTTTGATGTTCGCCTCTTTCTTTCCTGTAGATGGTCATGGCTACTGAACTCAGTGCCTCACATATGCTGAGTTAGACACCTAGCCCCATACATGGCTTTATATGTATTACACCACTTTCTTTTTGCAAAGCTTCAGAATATCAACTTTATCTTTAATTCCTTTGAAGTCTATAACAATATGCCTTGTATTAAGTCTAAATATTCGTATACAGAACGATCTGGAGAGCATGGTCTTTACAGTCTAGGAAACTATTACATTATTTAAAAAACTTTCTTTCTTTGTTTCTTTCTTTCTTTTTTTTTTTTTTTTTGAGGCAGGGTCTTACTATGTAGTTCAAGCCAGTCTTGAACTCACTCGGCAGCCCAAGCTGACCTTGAACTAGCAGGGGTCCTCCTGCTTCAGGGTTCCAAGTGCGTGGTGGGATCATAGGCGCCTGTCAGACACTCCTTTTGTTTGAATTCTGAGACTACTGAGTCAATTCTCAGTTTTCTTCTGTTTTCTATCTTTGTCTTTTTATTCTACTTTCTGAAAAATGTAATTGAGTATATCTTCCAAGTTTCTAGTTAAAAAATTAATTAAATCTTACAGCTTAAAATTCTGTGTTTTTCTTCAGTTTTCATTTTGCTATTATCCTGTTTTTGTTTTCCAGATACAACACATATTTCTTCTTTACCAAGGATACTAATCAAAATTTGTCCCAGATTTTCTGTTCACAGCATTATACCTCTTTCCTCCAGGTTCTCTTACTTGGGTATATTTCATTTCATGGCTGAGATTTTCCATCATCAATAGTAATTCTTGCTGCATTTTTAAGAGTAAGGCATTAAAGCCTTTTATCATAGAGTGATGGGCCAAAAGTTGCCTTTGTTTTTTTGTTTTTTTCTTATTTTCTGGGGGAGGTTGAGGGGGCAGGGTCTCACTATATAGTTCAGGCTAGTCCAAAACTCACTGTGTAGCCTCAGCTGGCTTCGAATTTCTGGCAGTCCTCCTGCCTCAGCCTCCTGAGTGCTGGGATTATAGGCGTGTGCCACTATGCCCAGTTGCTTTTGATTTCCATAAGCCGAAATGTTGGCATTTTAGGAGTCATTTCTCTCTGGCTATTATTACAAAGTTCTCTTGAATTTTAACAAAGTGGCAATAACAGAATGACATTAGCAGTATTCAAAAATTCAGTCATTAGTCTCAATCTATGAAGGAAAAATATTACAGACCATATAATAATCATACAAATATCAATTTTCCTACCATCTAAGTGCAGTATACTATGGATAAATACTATCAGTTTGGGAATCAAGAGAAAAAAATCTGCACTAAAGACAAAAATTAAACTACTGCATTCTTAATAGAAGAGGCTTTCTGAAAACAGCAGCTTTTGCCACTATGCATTTTACTTTACATCTTGTGTGAGAGAAGTATGGAAAATTTTAGAAAACAATTCATTTTTGATTTCTACTTTGTCTCATTTAGCTATTAGACTAAACTTTAATGAGTAACATAATTTCCAGAGAACTTATCTCTGTGATGTTAAATAGAACAGTGGCAACATTCAGCTGGAAAAATAATACTATACTTAAAAAATTTCATGATAAAACAAATTTTTTCTTTAAAATAAATATCAAAATTGCATTTAAAAAATCATAAAAATTGTAAGTTGTAAGACTATTTTTCTAGACTAAGGCATGTGGAACAGAAAAAAATATGTAAATAATTTTCAATTAGCTAGTTTTACACTTGCCTTTTAACTACTCCTGAGGAAAACAAATTCACATTAGAAAAAAAAAAAGTAATATACAACAACAGATAATGAGATAAGTCTATTCCCCAGGAAATTAAATCAATGAATCAATCAGTTTTGGAAATTGCATGAGAAATGCTACAGAAACTAGGAAAACTGGTTATTGTAATAATCTATGAAATGGAATGAACTTGGCAATAGATGATGGGGCATTCCCAAAGGAAAGTCCCTGAACGATTTTTCCCCATCCTTGTTTTATTTCAGTTGAGCTCAGATTTATGCAACACCTGCTTACTTTGGCCTTAAGGTCCACTGAAAAAGAAAAGACAAACCTGTAAATGAATCATAATAAAGGTTAAGGAAAGGAATGTTCAAACTGTGTGTGTATTTGATAATCAATACAAAACATGGACTGATAATATGCAGTGGGGAACAGATTACTATGAATTAGTGACATACTAGTAAATATTTAAAAGAAGCAGTTTAATTTATTTCAAAGTATGTAAGTATGTAAGTATGCCAGTCTTGTCCGGTCCCAGAATGTTGTCCGCTGGAGCCCCCCTTTCTGTGGAATGGCTCCACTCCTGTCACTCACTACAGGTCGATGCAGGCACCCTGCCGACTCAGCTCTCTGTTCGGCTTGCCGACCCCCCAATCTCAGTGTAACTGCGCCTCTGGTGAGTCCAAGTGGTGGGACCTCAGACTGCTTGGCAAGTTACTGCTGCGGCCGAAACACTGAACCTTTAGCTGTTCCAATAATAGCCCGGGACTATATGTTTGGTTGGTTCTTCTCACCTTAATTTCTTCTTGGGACGAGAGAATTCATCTCCCTCTGTTTGGGGCTCCCCGCTCTGTATTATGTTGAATTCTAAGTTGACTATCTCAGGGAGCCTCTGTAGCCTGTTGTTATCTATCCATCATCTTTGTTGCCTCTATCAAACAATATGCTTATAATGGGTTAACAGTGTATACTGTCTATACTACATCCAAGATAAATCTGTTAAAAGCAGGAAGAAACAAAGCTTTCTAAAGACCCAAGGAAGGCAAGAACTCTCCATAATGTATTCTAAGAACTCTCAATAGTTGAACTTTTGACAGGTAGTCAAAGGAATTAAGTAAGGACAAAGAGGGCAAGAGGCAAAGCCGTTAAAGGCAAGGAAGACTGCGAGGAATTCTGTTCAGAGTGTGAAATCAAAGATTAAAGATTTAGACTTATTTCTCCAATGCAATCACATGACAACAAGGAATGATTTTATCTATGCTGAAAGAGGAAACTTAAGGAGAAAGGATTCAATATTTGCAAGTCAAAACTCTTCAGCAAATCTTAAATTTATTTTCATAATTTTGTGAGAAACAATCTTAAGTGACCTGGGCAAAAACCAGAAAGAACCCAAACTTTACAGGATGATTAAAAAGCCATTATCATTAGGACAAGAAAGAGTACATAATATGGGCTTAAGAGTTTGTTCCTAATCTTTTTAACAAGAATAGCTGGGAGAAAAAAATTTCCCTAAAAGATGTTCTATCTTTAACTAGCCATGTGCTCTTGGGCAAGATATATAGCTTAGTATGCTTCAATATCCTCGTGCAGAAGGCCTAGTAACAAGTATTCATGGGTAAGATAAACGAGACACTGCTTAAGATGGCACCTGCCACACAGTGCTTAAAGTGCACTAGTTGTTATGAAGGTAACCTTGTCAGAGTGATGATGATACTTCTCATTTATTATAGAAACACTAAGTACCAGGGAGTAGGTCCACAACCATGATTTTATTTAATATAATCTTATAAGATAGATTCTATTTCAGTCTCCATGACAAATGGTTAAAATATCATTAGAGAAATAAACTTGAGAGAGAGAGAAAGAAAGAGACACAGAGAGAGAGAGAGGGATGGAGGGAGAGAGATAGAGACAGAGACAGAATCACTCATAGTTACAGAATTGGAACATCGTACAGCAGGGTCTAATCTGAAGCTTGTATCACTCCCCAGCCAGTCACTCTTCCGTACCTATTTCTTAGATGTTCTCATTTCACTTACATTCTACAAGTGTTGGCTAATCTTAAGTTCAAACAAAACAAAACATTATTAATAATAATGTTTGTAGAACAATTCATTGCAACACAGTAAAACTTGCTTGTATTAAAAAAAGAATATTTTAAAGAAAAGGTAGTTATGGTCTGAAGAAGTTAAGAGATTTACGTAAGGTCATCAGATTACTGCTGATGAAACAGGGATTCAGAATCAAACTTTCCAGTCCCTTCTGGGTTCTTTACAATACTGTCTTCAGACTATGGAGGCACCTTAAATCCTAAGTGTCTACTGGTTAAATTTATTTTTCCTAAGAAACTTTCCTGTTGTCATTATCATCACTTAGCAAGAAATCGGTGGGCACATTTACTGCCAATTGCACACAGCTCAGAAGGAGGAACTGGCAATAACAACAGAAGAAAGAAACTGGTATGCAGAACCAGGCAGCGTGGGCCCCCAGTTACCAGCCTGCTTGTCACACATTATCGCGCTGATCTAAACCTCAGGGTCTTCTTGTGCAAAGCCGGAACAAACCTACATCCCATCCTGGATGTTGAACGATTAAGTGAAATAATGAAAGCAAAGCATCTGAAGCAGCAGACGGCATGCAGCAGGGCTCCTAAGAATCTAACCTGCACCAGCTGCCTGGAACCCGGGCTCGCCCCTCTGCCACACCCTTGATCCGTATTTCTGCTCACATTTTATGTCACCTGGTGCCACACACAAGTACTAGAAAGTGACAGAAGGAGATATAATCAGAATAGAAGAGGGTATTCTGAAAAAGCTTATAGTACACGGCCAGTTTGATTTTCCTTATCACCAGCAATATTAACTAAAATTGGAAGACAATGACATTTGGTGAGTTAGTTTATGTGTAAAGTGTAAGAGATTTTTAAATGCTCTAGATGAGAATAACATTCTGGCAATGAATCCTAATAAAAGTCCTAAAATATCTAATAAATGGAGTATTATATATATTATAGCACTTTCTTTCTGAAAGTTCATTATGTTAAAAGTTATTGCACTAATAGATCAGGTCCATAGAAGCTGAAAATGAAATCAATTCCAGACAAATCCTTTCTTTAAAAAAGTGATTAACAGAGTTTAAATAGCAGTTCTGTACACATTTTTTTGGAAATTTTGTTCAAATGGATAAATATCTATCTATCTCTGAAGTCCATTCACTGCTCCTCCGTCCATCACCCATTCAGTTTCTGCCGATGGTATTTACTGTTGAAGGCTCCAGACTCAGTATCTCACTGTAAACTCAGGAGAGGGTGGCATGGGAAAGTCTGCTACTTCAGGGAAGCATGATTATAACAAATATGGATTAAAGGAATGAAAAAGAAATGAAACTAACAGCACCCTTTTTCTTCCTTATGTCACCCTAAGGTTTACTTACCTTTTAAGTTCAAACAAAACTTAAGACTGTATACAAAATTGGATGCATTTTTTAGGGGGAAAAGAAACTAATTTTCTTCTGATTCCTAAAGACAGATGCACCTGTGATGCACCTAAGGTTAGTATTTCAGTGAGTGTTTTGAGTCAACCAAAAGTATTAGAAGAATAGATTATAAGTCAAAAGGTAACCATTGACTGTGTCAGTTAGAGATAGCTCTAGAGATAGAGATAGGTATATTTATTTATTTAAAATACCAAAGATAAGGTACCTAACTAATCTGAGTTAAAATAATCATCTGCATATTATAAACATAATAGAATGTATTAAAGAGAAATGATACTACTTTGGGGGCAAATAAAAAAAAGATCAAATATCATCAATTTCATATAGTTTAACAAGTGTAAAATCAGTTTCTATTGTCAATTACTGTTATTTCAAAGAGGAAGAAAACTAAGGTTTTCTAATAACTATATAAATGATTTTGTAAGTTAAATATTCTTTGTTAAAAAAAAGCTAGTATAGTTTCTTCTTGAAGGGACCCTAACCAAAACTATCAGATTCATCAATGATCTTATGCTGCTACTTTAATTGAGACATTTGTGCACACAGTATTCTCTCAGGATAAAGTAAAGAATTAGAAACTAATAATAAAAAGATATGCACAAAAGGTCAAGTTTACTTGTCTGGAAAGTTAATACAAAAAAAAAAAAGAATACAAGTGTATCGCTTTATGTATATCAATGTGACCACTCTCATGGCAGAACACATAAAAAATCTGGCCATTTGAGAGTTTACTTGAAGAAACTGCTTTCAAATTTTAGGGAAAATATGCATGCTAATACACAATTAATACATTAGTTATACATGGTATCTGTAATCAAGGTAGCTTTTCAAAGACCCTGAGAAAAAAAATGATCTAATTGAGAATAGTTATTCTGTTTTAGAAGAAATAAAACTATTTTAATAAGCTAAAAATGTATAAATGAGCCATTTTGTTAAATTTGGTACAATTTTACTTTTTGGAAGTAAAACAAGTAATATGTATGACATAAGGAAATGAAAAATGTATAATAAAATGTCAAATGATTTGCTAATGTGTTGCAAGTTTCTGGATATTCTGAGAGAACAGAATATAAAGTGACAAAACAATAAACCTTGTTAAATACCAGTAGTAAAAAACAATTGCATGTATAGGAAAACAATTTCTCAGAAAAAGCAAAGTGATTGTCAAATAAACACACACATACACACACGCACGCACATGTGCATATACACACACAAAGGTGGAGACAACAAGAAATAATATCAAAGAATTTAGTTTCATCAATTACAGTTTTAAAGCTGGTAAGAGCCCAAAATACAGTTTGGTTTCAAGCAAAAATCAAATGAATCATCACTGTTAACTAAAAATTAAGCAAATACTAGGTTAAGTAAGTTTTCATCCTGTAACACCATGCTTGCACTCCATAGCAAATGTTTTGGAATAAGCACAAAGCCTTACATAAAACTAAAGATATTGCTTTAAAAATTAAAAGTAAGCATACTGGATAATACTGTTATAATATTTTAAAAGAATCTTATTAAATTTACAGAATTTTTATGTTATTAAATCATTTTATGACAGTGCTGGTTAGACTGAAGGTATTTACTATCTGTGGTGCTGTTAATACAATTCTTATATGAATTTTTCTGTTTCTATGGCAACATGAATTATAAGGTTCAATGAAGCTGGATTCAGTAATGTGTATTTTTTCTGTTATTCAAGGTGAAAAGGAAATGAAACATTTCTAACATTCATAAACTGCAGCAAATGTCTGAATTCCATTTAGAGATAAGATGATAATTACTAAAGTAATTAGAATTCTTCCTGGATGGAATTATTTTGCAAACAGTGGAAATTTAGATTTGGGAATGAAAGCAGGGGCCAGAGTTCATTCAGCATCAGTAATTAATTACAACCAAAACCAATACACCATCCTGATACCTTGGAACAGACTATACCTTCTTCTGTCTACGTCTGACTACTGGATAAAAGGAAGCTGGTCCCCCACCCCCGTCCCTGAAGTCAGAAAGATAAAGTGGGTAAAATCATTTTATTCAAGAGAAAATCCAATTATAGAAATAATCAACTTTTCCCTCTTGCTTTATTTTTTCATATTTGAAAGGGCATTCACATTAGCAGAACCAATTAAATGAGTATCAGGACAGGGCAAAAACTACAAAGTTGGTTAAGTTTCTTAAATCTTTTGAAATTAAACTTTGAAAGAAACCACTTATTGAAATTTCAGAGATTGAGACCCAGATCATAGCATTCGTCAATTGGAAAATATAATTGGAAGGTGACTAAACATCAGATCTCAGAAAGAATAATTTATAAAATCATACAGGCATAATATTGTTACCTCTAATATTCATTTCATTACTAATAAGAAATCAGGCAAATTATTACCTTTAATAGATATGTGGTCATCAAGAAAAGGCACTCAGAGATACTACACTTCAAATCTTAAGCCATCCTGAAGTATAATTTGTATAATAGCATCACAAATAGTGAATACAGATACATACAAAAAGGAGTGAATGTATATGTGCATGTGTGAATAGATACTACGTATATGCATATGTGGGTATAGACACACACACATAAAAAGAGAGGGGTCAAGAGCCCCAATTATATAATGAATATGATAAAATCCACTAAATCAAATCATATAGTTATTTTCATCACCTTATTTCTTATTAACTGAACTCTATTCTGCTGTTCTTTTGATTGATTTTAAATACAGTTAACCCTGATCATACCAAGGATTGGCAAACTACAGTCCATGTGCCAAGTCTAGCTGGGCTTATTTTGTAAATTAAGTTTTATTGGAGCATGGCCACACCCACTCTGATAGATATTGTTTATGGAATCTTCTTATACAAGACAGAGTTGAGTAGCTGTGACAATTGCAACAGAGACCACACGGTCCACAGAGCCAGAAAGTTCCCATCTGCTGAGATTTGAGCCAACCATGCCCAGGGCTGACTTTTAGCAAGTTCTCGAGGCATACTCCAGGGTGATTGAGGAACAGTGGTGCGTGGCACTCTAGTATCCCTCTCTGAGCAAGCTCACTGTACAGTCTATTAGCACCTGTCCCAAACGGCCTGCTTCTCTGATGACATTTTCCTTGATTTTTTCCTAGCATCTTAATTCCCTCACGTCCTCCTTTGTGTCCCATCATGGTCTGCTTGGCTCTCTCCCATCTGTGTCCTTGTCTTATGTAAGTGATGGCAACCCTAGGTGGCTGGCTTGCCATAGGTTCACCACCGCTATCTTCTGCTGCCTGATGAACTGCGAGCACCTGGGCCAAGCCTGTGCACGTTTCCCCAGGGAGGCGCACTAAAAGTGCCTGCCTGCCAGTGTCAGTGACTCGCCAAGGAGAACCAGGGAAAGATGTGGACCAAACAAATGCATTCAGTAAAGTAACAGGCTTCATTCACCTCTTACTAATGAATCCTGTGCCACTTGATGTCAATCTCAGTACGTTTTTGTAAAGCCCTAGAGTTTAAGTTAGTGGGATGCGTGGTGGTGGGGTCTCAAGGCTTTTTAAATGACTGGATTCCTTTTGGGGACACTTTAGAGAAGGATGCTAGTGAGAAATTCGACTCTGAGATGGACTTGTGTTGCTTATGCTGTCATCATTTCTCATGAATTTTTTAAAAACATGTAATCAGTTAACTAATTTGTTTCACCTTAAACTTCCATGTCTAGAACTAACAGAATGTTGAGGCTGGGTCGATGGTTACATTAAATAACCTGAGTTTAGGCACAAATTGCAGTGAAAATTTGGGGGGAAGGACCAGCCTGGTCCTGGAAATTAGGGCAGGATCTGTGCGGAGCGGATGAAAAGCAGGTTTCACTCTGTTCTGGATGGCCGGTGCTCACTTCTCTGTTGAAGGGGATGAATCCCAGCATTCTGAAGTGGTCGATGAGCTGGACATGATAAACTGCCCCACTGTGGCCTCCAGAGAGGGGGCAGAGGCAGCAGGTGTCCGGGAGCCCCTGCCAATGGAAACTCATGCTCATGGTGCCTGCTCATTAGTCACTGCGGCTTTTGTCAAAGGCCTGTCACTTTCTATGACACTGCCTCTGGGATCCTCAACTGCACTAAGTCTCTAGCTTGAAAAAAGACTGACTCCATTCTGGTTCACACCATGCCTGGCTGGCTTGTCAACTGTGGTCATTTCCCGTCACCCTGCCACGCAGCAGTGCTCTGACACTCTTCACTGGCTCCACTGACTCACAGGACATCCTCACTCTTCCCGATTCTGAGTCACCCAGTTCTGGCCTGGCCACCAGAGCTGCTGCCCACGACTTTCGGACACAGCCAGCAAGCAGCACTGAGCATCATTTCTTTACCTCCCTTGTTCTCTCCTTTTCTTCATGTACTGGGGATTGAACTCAGGACTTCCTGCATGCTAGGCAAGTGCTCTATGACCGAACTACATCCCCAGCCCTTTTTATCTCCACATAGGGTCTTACTAAGTTGTGCAGCTGGCCTCAAACTTGTCATCTTCCGGCCTCAGTATCCCAAGTAGCTGGTATTATAGGTGAGCACGACCATGCCAGATTTGAATGTCACTTTCATCCTGGTGAAAGCTATCCTAAACCAAAAAATACTTGAAACCTCAATGACAAAGCCACTACTTTAGAGAACATTAGGGTACTACCACAATCCCAAAAGTCATCATTTGGGGAAGAAAATAGAAGTAGTCCTGCGTAAACTAGCTCATTGCTGATTTGGTACAATGGTAATTTCTTATCCCAGTCTCTGTGAATGTGGCCTGGTAAGTAATACTACTTACATGTATTGGATACTTATTGTGCAAGGGACTCTTGGAAGTGCTTTTTATACATGACTCATTTACACCACAGAACAGTCAATGACATCTGCAGTATTTCTTTAGTTTATAAATGTGGCATAAGAGGTAGAGAGGTTAAGTAATCTGCCTAAGATCAGGCAGCAGTAAGTGGCAGAGCCTGGATCTGAATCCTCACAGTCTATTTTCCAAGGATATGAACTTAAATGACAAAATGGCTGATGAAGGACATTGTACCAGATACAACTGTTCAAAATCCAAACCAAACCACAAAAAACTTTCCCAGAAATAATGGCTTGTCTGAGATTCTAGACCATTGAATAATGCCACCACTGCAAAGCAAATACATTCCATGTTATCTTTTCATTCACTCCTTCATTTTAAACTATTTCTCACATGTTAAGGAACAAGAGCATTGAGGATAAGGCCACCCACCCATGGTCACAGAGCTTGTTTACCATGAAGAAGGTACAGGGTTAGGATTTTCAGCTCCTAGTACTTTACCCACCCATTTATCATTTTATGGCAAGGAAAAGAAATAAAGGGAAAAAAATCCTCACTAGATAAGATATCTGTGCCAATAGTCAACAAAAAGATATTCACGAAAGCTCAGATTTCATCACACTCATGTTCAGGGGTGTCAAAATAAGGGAAGCAGAGACCAGACCCCGTGAGACTGGAACCATTAATAGACACAACTTGCCTGTGGCTCACAGGGAGGAAAAAAACATCTTGTTAATATTTAACACTTTACATCATGTCTCAAATCATGCAAGGGCTAAAAAGTAGCACTGATTACATCATTTTTGGCAAAAGAAACAGAGGGATATTTAGAGAACTATAGCGTGCTTGACACTAAGTTCTGATCAGTTCACAGCCCGGCACACACACCAGGACACTCCTCTTTGTTATGCAAGTCAGATCCAACTAATAGCTATGAAGACCCCAAAGGATCCCATACTAACAGTCCCTACACTGTGTCGGCTCACAGAGTGCTATGGCTTCAATCACAGCGTCCCCTTTGAGATTCACATTGAAACTCACTCTCCAATGCTACAGCATTCAGAGACAGAGCCTCTGGGAGGCATTTAATTATGCTCAAGTCACCAGAGATTAGCACCCTTGAGATTGAAGGGAACACAGAACTCTCTCGTGCCTTTCTGCTTCAGCCAACATGTGAAAACATCCAGATGGCACCATCCATGAGGAATGGCTTTTCACCAGACTTTGAGCCTGCAGCTGCCTTGACCTAGGACCTGCTAGCTTCTAGATCTGTGGGCATCACATCTCTATTGTGTTTGAAGAGTCAGTCTTAGGTATTTTGTTACAGTAGCACAAACAGACAAAGACACTTAGATATCAACATGAGCTTCTAAGAAAGAAGGGGTGATATGTTTATTTGGTAGAAGTTCAGAAAGTATTTGCACAGAGGAATCAGGAGTTAAACACTAAGTTTCAAGACTGCTAACTGAATAATCCTCAGAAATTATTTACAATAATTATTAATATTTGTTACTGGTTAATTACAACATGACAACCTAACCTAATACAATATTTTTATTAATGATTTTTGCATATGCAAAGGGTTTTGGGCTAAGATCTCAGAGAACCTAGTAAAACACAAACTTTCGTCTTTTACTACAACTACTACATGAATGTTGACAAATAACACCCATGGCAAGAGTGTGCCTCTGACACTACTAGCCAGGTATCTGGGTGGCAAGGAAGCTGTACTGGAGAAGACTTATTTAAAGACAGCCGAATGCAATTCAGCAGGGGTAGTTGTACCCATACAACTGAGAGGCAAGGAAGCGAATTCACATTCAGCAACATCTCTATCCTCGGTCAAGTGAAGAGGGCTGTGATCAGCAGTGCCAGGTGTGAGGTGACAGAAAGGAGAGCATGGGAGGGGGAGGCCTGGGTGAGCCTCAGAAAAGACAGAAGTGGGAATAACACAGGGAGAGAAAGGACACCAGGAAACACGGCAGAGTTTTAATGGCTATGACACATGTGACAAGGCCACATGTGTGGAACATTCTTTTGTGGAACATGCTTAACTTAGCTGAAAGAAAGTGTGACCTCAGTAGAATCTACACTCCCCTTCGGCTATATGTGTAGCCCCAATTACAGCAGACATTTTGCATTTCTGATCAAAAACAAGGAAACAAAGAAACCCCACCGGCTAAAACACAATGACTGCATCTTACCATAGCTGAAAGTCTAAAGTCTACAACAGAGTATGGTGTAGACAGAGATCATCTGCTTAATGCCCTAAGCCATCTCCTCCTAACGACAAGACCTCAGTTTTAATTGTATGAAGATTCTTTTATAAAATGGGGATGCAAATAAATTGAATATAACAGAAAGTCACAGGAAATGACTCAGAGCAAAATGGAAAGGTGCACACTGCCACTAGAACAGGGATGGTGGCTAGAATAACATCCAGAGGTGCGAGACAGCAGAGCAAATGGGGAAGCATGGTCTTAAGAGAGCCTAAAAGGCTGCTATAAAAGAAGAGAGGGTAGGACTGGGAGCATCCTTGTGTCATCCAGGAAATGTTCTCAAGGGGAAAACAGTCATATTAATGAAGGAACTTTAATATGGTCATGTAGTTCCCCTGTATTGGAATCATTTCTTATTTAAGTAGGGGCAAAGAATGGGTAACATACGTTATATGCAAGTGTGAAAATGTCATAACACCACCCAATATTCTATATGAGCAATGTGTACTAATAAAAAAGAGAAAACAATTGCTATTTTAAAAAATGTGGACCGAAGAGATGCGTTGTGTATTGATCACCTCCCAAAGAAAATTCAACTTAACGCTGACAATAAAGTTGACATCTTTTTAGTATCCTAATCATGGTTTTGTGGTAAGCACAAGAAGCTATAGCTTTTCCAGAAGACCTCACTGAGAAGTAAGTTAGGTGTACACCAGCAGGAGTATTTGTGGTGGTAGAAATAGTGACAGCAGTCACAGCGTTAGGAATATTGATAGATATGAAAAACAGGTATATTTTGTGCCAGAGACTGTTCTGAGTGCTTTCTATATATTATATATTTACTCATATAATCTCCCCAACACATCTCTAAGAAAGCTGTAAATGTTTTGAATCAATTCACAACAGTGACACTCAAGAAAGAGAACCTCCGATCTGTTTTGGAAAGCAGCAGGAGGCGTGGCGCACCTGTGTCTGAAGGGACGGGGAGTTTTAGGGAGCCTAATGGCAATGCGTCTTTTACTATATACATTTTTAAAATTTAAGCATCCACTAGATTTGTTTGATCGTATTCTTTAGGCACTATTACTTCTATTTTTTAAAATGTTGTTTTACTGGAGCTCAGAAAGGTTATGACACTTCATCAGGTCACAAAGCTGGTGTTAAAGCAATTGAACCCAGGCAGGTTGCTTCCAAATTCTGAAGTCTTAGCTCAGTACTATACTATCTCCCGATAAATATAATTCCAGGCTTAATATGTAAGAAGTACTAATTTAGATAATAAAATAAATGCTAAAATACATAATGGAAATAGGACAGAGGGCAAGAAGGGTTCATGAAAGGGGCACCCATGCTCAGATGTAACCAGGAGAGTTGCACCAGACAGGCAGGTGACAGAGGGCAGCCATACTCAATAAAAAGGCCGTGCGAGCAACATGCCTGGCTTCAAGTTTTCTACCGGTTACATTAAAAAAAGACATGGATAAAATTAGTAACTTTTAAAAATACACTATACACAAAGTATTTTGACATTCAGTCAATATACAAACTAATGTTAGTTTTTTTTTAACCACATGATGCGTCCTTTATACTTCTAGCATTTCTCAATTTGAACAAACACACAAGACCGCAGTGTCAAACAGCGAACAGGACAGGGATCAAAAAAGGCTGACCAAGTGCTCTCAGCAAAAGGAATGCTGCAACAAAGGCGCTCAAGGTAACAAGAAGCAAACCCACGGGCTGTGTGGGCTGTGTCCGTGGAGGTGGTGTAACAGCCCTAGCTAGGAAGGAGGGTGAGGCAGCGCGAAGATGGGTGGCAAAACAGGAGGAACCAAAGCTCTTGTGGGCAGCAACCTCGTCCGAGCTGAACAGCAGCAGTAAGACGATTCTGGCAGCACCTAAACAATGCCTCGGGAATGCGAGATGATGGAATGCAAGATCGCAAAGGCCTTGGCTAGGACAGTGGGGGCGAGGGGAGGAGAAGGAATGGCGGAGATATTGCCAGTGGTGCCGGACAGGGCACGTGGCTGCAGTGGAAGCAGATGGTGGCGGAGGAGGAGATAAAAAGGCGGGAATCAACAGGACGCTGCAGTTTTAAAGTGGCTGCAGGAGAGGGACGCCCAGCCACCTTCCTACCACCCCTACCAGAGCAGCCAGGGAACCTCTCGCGACGTTCCGTTTTTCCCTCCCCAGTGCTAAGTGAGATTCCACAGCAGTGTGCATGATCTGGAGGAGCAGAGGGGACTGGGAGGTGGACATGCTGGGTAGTGGTGGTAGGAAACGGCCGTGAAGTTAAAACACATGCTAGAGGACAGATAAACGCAATTTATTAATTTAATTTATTAATGAAATGCTGGAGAAGAAGCTTCAGTAGACCTATAGATTAAAATATGACCATCTGGACTCAAAATTACGCCTGGTATAACTATAATCCAAAAACCTGAAGAGATAAAAAAGCAGAAGGAAAAAAAAAAAAACATTTTTAAGAGAAGCAAATGGCACTCTAGATGACTTACTTTATTGACTGTATTCAAAATATACAACAACAACAAACAAAACAAAACCCTACAAAATACACAATAAAACCCCTCTATTTCTTATACTGAATCCTTAAAATTTAAATCCTACATCAAGCCAGGAGTGGTGGCACATGCCTGTGAACCAAGCATCTTAGAAGGCTGAGGCAGGAAGATCCCAACTTTAAACCCAGCCTGGGAAATCTAGCAAGTTCTTATTCAAACCAAAGAAAAAAAAGTGGTTGTAAGGGCGTGTTGGTAGTGATAGAAAAGGGGATGTGGTTCAGAAAAGTTCCACAATAAGTATTTGTAAAGAAAATACAAATAGCTAATACTGTGTTTTTTAATGCAACTTTTCAAAATCTACATTGCTGATGAACTTGAAACATTAGGGAAATGTTTCTTTGTACTTTGATGGTAATAGTATAATTTTTAATGTAATATGCAATTACCAAAAAATATTATGACCCAGATATATTAAATACTATTCATCAAAAATTAAAAATATTAGAAATATTTATAAAATTGTTTGATATTAAACATGATAGCAACAAATTTGCAAATTTTGACAGTTCTTTTTAATCTGAAAAATATGTATGATTTTTAAAACAACAGTAAAGAAATTTAAGGTAGAAAAGAAATACAAAAGCTGCAATTTACTAAACTGAAAAGTCAGTTTAAATGAGTTACATGATTTTAAGCCTGAGCTTCTTATTCAAACTCTCTGTTTCGATTACGTTTTACAAATTTAAATCTGCTGATGGCGTACATATTTCCAATAAATACAACAGCATGAGATTCCATACTAGTAGGACACCTGCTAACATCTTTTATTCATGTACGTGTTCACAGTGCAAAGCAATTATATTATTTCAAATATTTTAAAATGTTTTCGATTACTGCCTAGCATAACTGCAGGTTACCTCACAAATCATCTCTTTCCTTTAGCACTCTCTGTCTAAATATACGAGAAAAAGACTTATTTGTGGAGTTGTGTATAAAAGTCAATAATAGCTTGCAAATAATCCCAGTCTGGTTTACTTGCATTTGATGGCAGATTCCTATCAAATGGAAGAAAGAGGTATACGCATTTAGATTTTCTCAGCCTTGATCCAGCTTGTTGGCACTGGTTTCTAATGTTATAAATTTGGAGAGAAAGTAAGTGTTAAGAGCTGGTTGTTACAGCTCTGTATTAGCTGCAGCAATCACTGTCTCCCACAGAGGGCTGATTATCACATGGACAATTCTAGTTCCTCAGCTCTCGTCTTCAGGTGGAGCATAAAGGTACACAGAGGGCAGGGTGTCTGAGAGACAGAGGAATTAGGGAGACAACAATGCAGTTATTTTAGTCTTTAGTTTCTGAAAGACAGTTGTTTAAGTACAACCTGCAGTTGAAATCATCAAAACCGAAAGACAGTGAATTTTTGTCTACTAAGTCAATTTAATATGAGTATATTTTATTATCTATTTCTGGTACAATTATCCGAGAGGAACAAAAGATCAGCTTTGAAGATTAAATAAGAAACATTATGACCCTGAAATAATGACCCTAAAGTGTAGTAAAATTTTAAATTCATCAGAAATTATTCATTGACATAAGAATCAAGTGAAGGTGGGTTGACAGTGAAGCTATTTCAATGTATTTAAAATTTACATGATACAAACTATTAATTATAGCCAGAATCTGTTAATATCTTATTATTTACTTCTTTCTCATCTAATTTTTCTCCATGATGACTCCTTAAGAAAAATATATGTTTAATTCCAACTTGACTGACATTCAACTCAAATCGCACATCTCACACAAAGCATTATCACAGGGACACAGGACTTCAGACTATTATTGTTTTATGACTAAAAAATGAGTGACTTAAGACAAAAAGCTCAACATCCTTAAACTTCATTTCTATTCACTCCCTAATAAATACCATCTGTTGTGTACTTTAGGGATATAATACCCGTCAAAAACTCCATCGTATTATGAGAACCGGCACCAAGTTGATCTGAAATGCATATTTGAACAGATGTGTTTAAATTACATCTCCGTCTATCCACATGCATAAATTCAGCGCAAGCGTGTGTTGATTTAAAATGCATAAAAAAGGGATTTGGAGATGCATCAAAAGTGAACAGCATCTCAATGGATCAAGGCTCACATTACGAAAGGTCATTACTAAAAATAAAGTTTGCATTTATTAAGAGTTGCACCAGGGGGCTGTTCATGGGAACCGACTTAATGTTTGCAGCACAAAATCAGCCACTGAAGCTATACTAATTTTTATACCTCTTCCATGTAAGACATTAAAACTGTCATGCATGGACAGAAAAAAATGGGATACTAGAAATTAAAATTATATGGTGTGCCTACTGACTAACATTG
This sequence comes from Cavia porcellus, assembly GCF_034190915.1. Taxonomy (NCBI): domain Eukaryota; kingdom Metazoa; phylum Chordata; class Mammalia; order Rodentia; family Caviidae; genus Cavia; species Cavia porcellus. Next base: position 24,668,500 of record NW_026947496.1, on the reverse strand, counting down.
GTTTTTTATGGCTCAGTCTTTCATTTCAACTATATTTTATTTGTCTTTCTCAAAATTATGCCTATGATTTCTACAGGCATAACACTGTTCTGAGTATGTCCAACAGTTAAAATCAATCAAATCCTTTTGAAACTACGAAGTTCAATAACATTTAGAAAAAAATATATGGGAATAAAAGCATTAGACCTGTAAATGTTCTCTATATTCTGTAAGGTACTAATTTCTCTGCTGTCTTTCTACTATGAATAAAACTTACTGTGAACCACTGAGTTGTGGTGATCTCCCCATTCTCTAGTAGGTTAACAGTGTAAAAACCAGAAACCTAACTGCAAAGTGAAAGTCAACTATCTTCAACATATTAATTTTCTACCACTGTACATGTATAATACAAATAAAAGGCTCAGCTTCTGAAAACTCAGCTGTCAACTGAGAAGCTGTGGAAGTACGTATATAATAATGATTCCTAGCTAATACTAGTGTATAAACGACTGCTAGATATACCATATAGTATTTTCATTAACCATAGATAAGAAAACTAAAGTTCTTATGTAAAACTGAGAAAATCTTTACAGTTGACTGACCATCAGTCTTCCAGATGAAACTTTATGCTACTACTATATGTTAAGATGGCTTTAAGAAAAAAAGAGAAGGCCAGGTCAAAAGGAATTTTGGATTTCTTCACAATGGAGATCTCTGAAATGCAAGTGGGAAATCAACTTTTGCAGAGGATATCTACTCTCTTAAGATACAGACTTATAGTTTATCTTATTGAGAGATTCAGAAAATTCCCCAAAGCTTGAATCACTTAACCAAGGAACAGCAGTGAAAGTTCAGTAATATCTCTGAGAAAACATTTTCGTTGAAATTCCTAACATTTTCTAGGTTTATCTTCTGTGCTATTCTATTATTCTGTGGCCTCCTGCTCCCAGTCCCAGCCAGGCATGCCCACTTCTCTGGCCCGCTGTGGCCACTGACGGCGTCACACAGAGTGCAATCCAGCCTTCCCTCCCTCATGCCCCGCGCTCTGCAGCCCACAGCCGTCCAACACTGATGCTCTCCTTGTGGCTCCTCTCACCTCAGCTCTCCTGCGACTTTGCATGCTTTCTCTCCTTGAGTGTAGATTGCTCTCAGTGCCTTTCTCACACTGTCAAATTTTCTGTATTTTCTTCTATTATTAAACTTGCTTGTTATCTGTATATTTTCCTCCTAGGGCTGTTAAATTCGGTGAGGATACAGACCTGTCTGTCTTGCACACTATGACTTTTCCAGGGTCCAGAGTTCAGTGCCTAGCACAAAATAGGTACTCAATGCATATTAATAAGTCAACAATAGGCCTATTAATTCCCTTTCTAAAGAAGAAAGGGAATTTCATGTTCTGTTTCATTAAAATAAGCTCCAATAAGATATCTAAAATAAGCTCAATAAGATATCCATAAATAATATTTGAGACCTGATTTCCAACTTTTCATCTAGAATAGGCAAAATTAAATATTTATATAGTGCATTTAAACATATCCCAAGATAAATGTAAGTTACATAATAATCTTTAAAGCACATGGCAAAAAAAGGCAGAATCATTAGAGAATGAATCAGTTTGAATCAGACTCTTACCTAGAGATGAACTGTCCCATACAGTAGGTGCTGGTTAATCTGGCTACTTAAATTAGAACACATGAAAAGCAAATAAAATGAAAGACTCAGTTCTCAGGTGTTAAGCAGCCAACCAGCAAAAACACAGCTAGTTGCTACAATGCCCCACAGCACAGATACGGAACACTTCCACTCTTGAACACTATTCTGCTGGACAGCACTGTTCTAGTGAGTTCAGATTCTGTGATACAGTTTTAAAACAAACATGCCTGGGACCTCATATTTGAACTCTCTTCTCATTTTATAAAATGGTGATAACCTACTGATCAGGTGAGTATGAAGATTAAAGAAAGTGCTGTTTGAAAATACTTAGCTCAGTGTCTAATGCACAACAGGTGATCAGAGCAGCCTTCTTCCCCTTCCGCCTATAATGCAAATGATCACAACTTCCCCTCTTGTAATATTACTATATTTCATCGGTGCTAAAAACAGTCATTTTTAAAGAGAAAGGGCTTGAGTCGTTATTAAATCTGCAAGGTTCCTGGCCTATCACTTTCTGACATTTCAATCAAAACAGCTTCAGATTTAACTGTTACATAACTGGATTTCCCTTTCTGATACTTTCCCCCATTAAAGGTCTACCAAGTAAAGCCAAGCAAACAAAGTCCCAAAAGCCAGTGTCACAGAAAACACGTCTCCAGCCCTCATGAATGACAAGCAAAAGGCCTGTCATAACCTGACTCCTCTGGTCTTTTCTACTACCAATCAGTTTTCAATGTTCTGCACACAGCTGAGGACATGGGGACTAACAGTAGCAGCCAACAAACTCCAAAACAAAACCAATGATTCTGAATGGCTTCCCGTGGCTTGGATGAACCGTCAGATGGTACTGCTAAGCTGTCATCTGTGGAGTTGATGCTAACCTTGAAATGAGTAAGAATTAGCCTGTAAGAATAGTGAGAATGGAACAACTACACATACTATTGAGTTAAAAGTGGATTTTATTTTCATGAACTCAATTTTCATCATTTCTGTGAATTTTCATCAGAAATGTAAGATGACTACCTGAACTTGTCCTGTCACACCAATATTTGATGGTTTAGGAGTAATAAGCTTTGAGATTTTTTTTTTAATTTCATGGTTAACATTGAAAATTTTCTCAGAGAAACAATTACATAAAACTTCTACTATCAAATACTTGTAAACTAGCTTTTGTTACTATCAATGCTCTGTAAAGAATTCAACCCAAAATTACATAGGAAAATTTTGCTTTTATGCAAAACGTGTTCTATAGTAAAGTTATTTTAACAGCTAATGTCTGAATCACAAATAATGTTAAACTTTATATTTTTCACAATGTTAAGGTTGAAGTAATCAACATACTCTTGATCCTCCCAAAACTTTTCAGGTGATACATCCTCTGAGCTCAGACTATAACTCTCAACAGCATTCTTCAGACTTTAATGCAACTACAAAAAATCCATATTTAAAAACCCATTTAACTGTGCTATTGAGAAGAACTTACATCAAACTTTCAGTTGAGAGTGATCTCACAAAATACAACTATATGGAGAAAAATTCTAGCAGAATTTTATAGATACTCTCTAAGTGATACACACTAGATAGCACTATTTGGCAGTACATATCTGTGTACCTATGGGCATTGACAAACCAACATTAACACTTCATTTCAATGATAAGGAATACTAAACCTGTAACACCCACAACTGAATGTTATGCTAAATAAACAGTTGTGTTTTTCTTACTAGCAGATCTTTAATTTAGAAATTGTACCATTTTGGTAGATTTTGGATTCCATCAATATGACTTTGTAGAAATGTGTTTTCCTCTTGCATACATATGTGCCTCTATGAAGATATATGTATTGCTAGCCCTTTACCAAAAAGCTATTCGAGGTCATTATAGAATTATCTGTAATGATCCTGTAATAGCTTACAATACAGGTAAAAGTAAAATTTTCATCTCATATATGAGTTGTGCTTAAAAAAAGCCATGGCTGTTAAATAACTTTTAAACAGTAAAGGAATATATAGTGTGTAGGAAATTCACAGAAGGGTACCTTGTCTAGGTGTAACCTATTTCAGGGATTGTCCGTATTTCACTCTAAATAGTTCTTTAAATTATTCTACAATCTTAACGGGTATTAAACAGCCCCAATCTTGGGACTCAGAATCTTGCTTGAGAAATTAGTTCTTGAGGTAATATTTAATAATATGTTCTCATGACTGCCTGAGACTACTGTAGATAAAGATATCAAAATAAAATCCATACTGTATCTCACAAATACCAACACACATACATTAACAGAATATTTCAATATAAACAGTCCTTAATATGTCATTTCAATTTTGTTCTGTTTCATTAAAATAAGCTCCAATAAGATATCTCTTCATATGGGATGTGTAACAATCCATCACACTGTAAACTTCACAGATTAAAAGATTTAAAAAGCAACTGAGTTCACAATTCATAAGCAAGATTCTTAAAATGAATTTTTGTACCTTTGTGGCCTCATTTTTTTAAAGGAAAATGTCACAAGTGAATTTTTCATATTTGATTTCTGTGCACTTATCAAGCTAAACCAAGATTGGTTATTTTAAAAAATACCAGCAAGAAGAATAATTTGCTGAGATTAGGTTATCCATTTTTTGGTTGGATGAACCAACAGCTGTGATAAACTAACTGTATGTTCACATGAACAAGTCTTTTATGTGTCAAACTTGTAGGCAGTTTGTATTGGCCTGATAACAAAACAGATGTTTTCCTTAGTGATTTGGCTGCCTTTATTAGGTACAGACCACTCTTGGTGTCAAGCTACACGTGTGTTTTAAAAACCTGTACTCATCAGTGTAAAATAAACCTGTAAGACTACCTCCTCTATGACCTGCTTTAATTGCTCACTTACTTGAAATTAAACAGGTGTCATTCCAAACATTGATTTTTATTTAATTTTTTAAAAATCCTTAAAAGTAAAAGATGTTAGAGTCACCAGTGATAAGACAATGATGGCTCCAAGGTAAATCTGGAACTCATAAATGTTATGAGGCCAACGAGTGGTCACAGAGATAACACTGGGTCCTTGAGTAAGAAGATGTAAACCATCTGGCGACAGCAGAATTTTGTCTTCATCTGCCTCCCTCAATGCAGTTTGGCTTAATTCTCTGTATCTTTAAGATTCTGAGAAGCATGCTGGCTACTACTCTCTGTGGGCTTTTACTAACTCTCCTCGGGATGTCCTTCTAGAACCTGTGACGGCTTTGTTCTTGTCCTTGCTGCTTTCTCTACGCTGTCACACACTTCCTTGCACTTCAGGATGCCTTCCCTTACACTTCAGCTCATCTCTTAGTAATCAATCGCTCTTGCAATTTCCTTTGCCATTCCCAGTGCTTCTCCCTTGGCAAATAAGGAACCAATCAGCCCCATGTGTCTTGTCCAGCGCCTCTATTTCCTTCCTCTAACTAGTTCTAAATAGTTTCCTTTCCAGACTGCCATAAGAATGGACTATGGCTGCTGTCTTTGCTCCCTCATTATTAACATTCTGGTAAACCCTGTGACCTGGTTTCTGCCCCAACCTACCGATGCCATTCTAATCTCATTACTGGAAAACCCACAAATGTTACCGTATACCCTAATTCTGGCTAACCCGTACTGCATTAACATTATCTATGAAATGTTCCTTAATTGTTCATTTGACAAATCTATGCTGTACACCTCTGACAGGCTGGATCTGGAGCTGTGCTGCCTGCCTGCACAAAGCTCACAGTCTATGAGTTTACTGAGTGGTAGGGCAGACACAGCAGGGAATCTGACCCAGCTAGACAGGCTGGGTACAAGAAATACAAGAAAACGACTGCATACTGGCACTACCTTTTGCAATACTTTTTCCTTAGCTTGGGTTTCACTCTGATTTAGAGTTATTCCAAGTGAGTTCCCTCCTCAGAGTCTCCTAAGCAATTCACAATTCAAATTTTAAAGTCTGTGCTCAATGTCCAACCATCTCTTCTTTTTCCCTTCTAAGGTTTGGGTATCATTTTTTTTCCCAAATATCTTTATGGTTTCTGGTCACCCATGCGGGAAACCTTCAGTCACCTTTAACTCATCTGTTTCCTTATTTACAGTTAGTCAAATGTTAGTTGAAAAAGAAATACTCTAACAGGTCACCTAAGCTTTCCCTTCTAGGGCCAGCCTTGATCTCATGAGTGGACACTACCACACCGCTCTCACTGCTTCATCCTGCTGGGAAAACACCGCAACAGCTTATTTATTTACTATCACATGTGCAGGCACACAGGGAAAACTTGCAGTCCCTGAAAATCTGAGCTCATTATAGTTACCTAGTCACCACCTCCCAAATGTACTCTATTCTAAAACCTGACCAGTTTGCCAAGTGGCAAAACAGAATCACTCTGTAGGTCACTCTACGGCTGACACTGGTGATCTCTTCACTTGGAGTGAATCTTTCTCTTCATTGTAGCCAAATGCAAGATGCAGTAATTCCCTATGGCGATGCTCTTCTACATAAACCATGTATAAACATGTATTAAGTGGCCTGGCATAAACGGCCTACATAGTAAAAAAAAAAAAGTTACTTGTCTCTTACAGCAAATCCAGGAGGATAGGTATTACCACGTTTCATTTGGAAATTTAAAAACAGAATGGCTAAGGATCTTGTTAAACAAAACAGGACAGAGTTTCCCTCTTCTGAGTATTTGTGGGATGGAGGGAAGAAAGGGCCAAGAAACATGGGGCCTATACAAGCCTTTACAGCATGGATAATGTGTCTATAAAAAACATTCTCTTCTCCTATTGAGGGAAAGTTGGGTACTGTCAATAAATACACCTGGAGAACAGGCATAAACTATGATGATCCTCAGCAAAAAAGGACAGCCTAGGAAATGGGAGAAAAAAGGTTACAAATTTTTCAGACACTTGGGACATATTTCAGAAATTTTGAGACATCAAACAGATTTAGTGATTTTGCAGGTGTAATTAGGGATCTTGCACATATAATTAAGGTCCCAAGTTAGCAGACATTAAGGAGACTTTCCCAACGGGCTTGCTCTAATTTGCTAAGCACTTTTAAGGATACCAGGACTCCCCCTCGCTAGGCACATTCAGATGGTCAAGTGAGGACACAGAGAAAAGTAGCTACCTGCAAGTCAGAACAGCCATCAGCAGGAACAGAATCAGGGAGAATTCCTGGGAAACGGAATTTCTGTTGTCTTGGCCTACAGTATTCTGTTATAGCAGCCTGACCAGACCGATTAACATATTAGCTGAATGCTCTGAAGATAAACAAAATAATCACTATACAGTTCTAACACTGGTTGGCACAAAGCACACCTGAACTGCTAAGTAGCATTACTGCTGGAATTGTGGGAGGTTTGTTAGAAAAATGATTACATAGCAAATTCTTTCCACAGTCCAGAAAAGATATCTCACTGACAGATCCCAGGCTTCCACTGATCACGGTGACTCCATTCTGCCCAGGTGACACTCACCCCAGCTTGCTTCACGTTCTCTCGTACCTGGTCTCGCCTGCTACATTCTTGGATTCTCTGACACCACCCAAGTTCCTGTGTTTGGTCCACCTTTATTTCTTCCTCTCTGAGTACACTCAGGGCCTAGTAAGTTCCATCTCAGGCTCCTGGGCCAAAGCCCTTGATTCATTTTTCAGGTTCTCCCCAGACTGACTCTGTGTTCTAGAACAGATTCGAGACTCCAGATGTGTCACTAACACCCCTCCTACCTGCTGGACCACTAGGCTCTAGTGTGCTGAAGATCGATGGCTTCTTAGGTAGGAAAGATGGAAAAACTAGCTCGTACGTCCCTCCTGAGGGAGGCCCTACTGTGCTGCTGAGAATAAGTTTGATAGCTTGGAGAACTATATTTGGAAGTGCATGAAAAGAAGTTGGTAAGGTCAATGTGAATATAAAGGAATGGACTAAACAGAAAACAGACTGATGAACAGCAAAGAGGTCTCAATGGAGATTAAGTGACTCCTTTGTTAAGCTTTTAGCCAGTAGTCAATGGTGCTGTGGCCAGAGTACAGGTGGCTTCAAATGGCACACTAAAGCTGATGTCAAAGGCATCGCTAAAACAGCACCACGGTGTCTGGGCCAGGAAGAAGCCAGAAGATTAGAGAACTGGGAAAGGTCAAGGGATGGGAGTTCATACCAGGGACGCGCAGGAAAGAGAGGGCTGAAGCTCGCTAAGTTCCTGAGCTCCTCTGGCAGTCAATCATTATCCTAAGTGGACCAAATACCCCATAAAGTCATGTCCAATACATAAAGATAACCAAACAACCTCAAGTGTCTGGAAAGGAAACAATTTCCTCTGATAACATCTTGCTTAAGACTGCACATGTGTCTGTGTTCATACACAGGCACTCTCCATTTTCCTTCAAATGAATTCCTGGAAAATGCATTATAAAAGTCTGTCTTTTCTCACAGGAATCATAAAAACACTGATTCTTGCCCTCCTGATTGTGACTCAGCATTAAGTAAATTATGATAAGACCCAAATATATCATAAAGCAAAGATGCAATAATAAACTTACATAACCATTTAAAATAGTTGTGTGCTTCCAGTTAGTAAAATGATGGAAGTTTAGAACAAAAGTGAACTTCTGAGTTTATTTAATCTCATCCTGTCATTCAAAAAAAGGGACTAAAATTGAAACTAAAGTAGTCTACAACAACAAAAGCTATTCTTGCCTCTCAATCAGCTTCTCTGCAGCTTATTTCAAATGAGTATCACCGAATGAGCAGAGCTGTAGTGTATTTTGAACATACAAGGATATAGTATGTGTGTATGTGTGTGTGTATAAAATGGTTTACTTACAGAGTACTTACAAAACAGAAAAATGTAAATGCCCACTTTCATAGATTTGTATGACACAACAGAATATAACAGGTGCAACGATGTTATACATATATATTTAATTAACTTGTTTGTTCCTGTGATCTCTACTTTGGAAAAAAGAAAACTTACAGCTATACTTTTATATGATATCACAAAGTAAAAACAACTTAAGGGTTAAAACATGAGGAAAGACTAAGCAAAGAAAGGAAGTCAACTCAATAGTGTCATGTAGCTTCTCAACAAAAACTACCCGGACAAAGCTGAATCAAAGAAATGTGCGTTCAAAACAATAATTGGAGAAAGAAATACAAATTAATAGGCATTCAACTGGAAATTCAGATAACAATATAAACAGCTGAAATTTACTATTCATTGTATTTTTTCTGTAATGCTGTTCATGTCTGTAACAATAAATCAATAAAAAGCAGCCAGGTGAATGAGTAAGTTGCCAGGAAGCTTGAAGTGAAACATTTTCTCTTCACAAATTTCTTTGCAGCCAGATACAGGAGCAGAGATTTAGAACACTACTCTGTTGCTACAGTACTGAAATACTCTAGGAATGCCTTAAAAACTTGTTTCTAGGGCTTAGGAAAAATAATGGTTTGGATTCCATTTTTTTTAAACCTTCATTTCACTGCTCATTACCTTGCTATCTCCAAATAAAGCTTATAAACTAAGTGGGAAGAGAGGTAAGGAGGTATGATCTGAAAACTCTAGGAAAAAAAAATAGGGATCTTCAGCCACATTTGGTGGTATTTAAAAAAATGTGAAAACTGCTTCCAATTAATTGTGTCTTGTATGAGAGAGATCACCCTCCTTCTCTATCTTTTCCCCTCCCCCAAATTCTCTTTGCTGTTTGGACTATGAAAAAAAAAGGGGTGGGCTAGGATAGTATAACTATAAACACACTGTTTTTCTTACTAGACATACCATGAACCATACACTTTCCGTATGTATTACCAGTTTTTCTTAAAAGTTTACATTTGCTCTATGGGGAGTTAATTACATATGTAGGCAAGTTTTGAAGAAATGCAAAGGTGGATGAATATCCATGGGGATTTATTTTCTTCTAGAACTTTCAAGTCTTCCCTTCTGATTTCCTGTTCCATTTGGAAGCCTGCGGGATTGATCAAAGTTAGATCAGAAACAGGTATTTTTTCAAGCCTGGGGATCTGTCCTTAATTGGCAGAACACATCCTAATTCCAGGTATTGTTCAGAGAACACAACACGGCATTTCCTGCTACTCAATCTTTTATCAGAAATGCACTGGTGAGAAATGGCGGATGCCTGCTCAAAGGACTTGGGGTGCACTGGTTTCTCTGGATGGTCTAAACTGATTTTTGAACTTGGTCCTGCTGTGAAAGGGTTTGTAGTTGGACTTTTGTTCTGAACTGTGATTTGGCAGCCTTACCAACAGCGAGGAAGAAAAGAAAACAACTCCCATGGGGCCAGAGATGAGGATTTGGTATGTCAAAATGAGTCACAGGTAGAATATCTGTTTCAGTCTCAGCCCTAACAACAGCTATTTGGTTTTTTTTTGGTACTCGGGATTGGGCTCAGAACCTTGGGCTTGCCAGGAGGGCACATATGCTGCTGAGCTAAATCCCCAGCCTGCTACCTGGGTCTTGAGCTCAGACACTTTTAATTTTACAGATGGTCCAAATCATGTAACTGTAATACTCCCCCTCTTTACACTGGCTTCTAGAGATTTTATTGTCAGATATGCAGTCCTGTAGAGTAAGTATATAAGACTAGCGGATATGTACTTTGATAGTAACCTTAACACTAGAATTATCTAATTTTTGCTTAAGTAATTTTTTTGTCTTGATTTCAACTTAAAAAATCTGCATATCTCCCAAGTCTCTGGAAACTGCTTCAATTTTTGAGTGCACATATAAGTAAGTAAATTCTATTAATATGTCATCCATTGAATGTCTTATACTTTGAGGAAAGAAAGCTGTATCTAATGTTTATATTTTTTATTGACTCATCTCTAAAGTTAATGCTCATTTCATCACGGTAGTGTAAAACTTAGCAGACAAGACGTATTTCTTTTTTTTTTTTTTTTTTGGTCTTTTTCATTTTTATCGGTACCAGGGATTGAACTCACGACCGCCTGCTGGCAAGGCAGGTGCTTATGCCGCTGAGCTAAATCCCTAGCCCTCACAAGCCGTATTTCTTAGCTAAAATATAATTGGCAAATCCGTTGCTATTTTACTATCTCTACCACACATTTATTTACAAATTCATTAACAAAAGAAAATGTCACACACTAAAATTCATGAAACTTTCTTCAACTCAGGCCAGTCTTTCCTCATGTAAGGACATGTTATAAACCAAAGAAAATCACTAACTTGCCTTTTCTACATCACACCATCTAACCAATGTACCTGATTACAACAGATAAGATCAATGAAAGCAGGAGGTATTTGCCCCCGTTTATGCCACTGAGAGCTAAATGGAGGTGATCTACAGTAAATAAAAGTGTACACTGCCATTTTTATTGTCTTTATTCTCAGCAACAGTTTGCACACTGTTCTAACATAAATCAAAACCAAATTGGAAAATAAAATAAAAACCAGGAAAAATTTTAGCGTATGTTCTTTAGAAAACAAAATTTTAGTTTTAGCAAATGGAACCATCTATATCTGAGAAACAGATAATCTGAATAACTTGGAGACTTTTTAAATTCTGAAAAGGAAGAGGTAGGATACAGTATTGATAGGACAATGCAAAAAGAAAACCACCTGTGCTTTATTGTACTTAATGACTTCAGTATCTGGCTCTCCATACTAAAAGCTCATTTACAGAAAAGGCCACAGAGGTAATTCCTATCAAAACCCTGCCCTAAGGTTTCCGGAGACGCAGAGCCAGGTACTAACAGAAGAGTGTAAGGTTACAGTCACCTGGGATCACCTTCCAGAGTGGTTACTTCCTCAAAGCACTTTGTCCTTAAATTAAGAAGCCATAATCTGACCACTGAAACATACTTATGTGGGCTTTCCACTACCTCAGAGTAAGTACACATAAACTGGTATCCAAGGGGAACAAGCTTCCATGTCTGTGTATAGACATTTTTAAATAAAAATTGCTACTACTGATGCTCAAAGGCTAATAGTAGAAAAAAAAACACAAATTACCACTTGAGGAATATTTATCTTCAAACTTTATTTAAAAAACAAAACTCACACTAAACAAACTGCTGTTTTTTGTCTTTATCTTCAAAATTCCAACCATAAATCACTCTTTCAGAGTGATCAACCAGAATTTAATCCAAATGATCTAATCAAATGGCAATAGGGCTGATTAATGCTGAAGACATGTAATTCCTGCCCTGCCCTGGCCCAAAACATAGTGGACAGATAAGAGTTCTCCATGAAAATCAGGAAGTGCTACACAGTATAGGTGCTATGAAACAGAGAAGAACAGTGTATTTACAGAGCACTCAACACACTGGCAGTTCCGGCAGACATGTGGCTGGGTGACCAGGGTGTATGAGGGGTAGGGAGGAGCTGACATATGAGCACCCCAAGTCCCATGGAGCCTCAGACTGAGGGCCACAGTGAGCAATGAGCAGGAAGAAGGAGATCGTGACCTTGGCTCATCCCCTCCATCTGCAACACAGATGCAGCAGGGTTTACAGGTAATGGTTTACAGCTAAGCCAGCTGACTCAAACCAGTGTCAGGTCTCAGTATGAGTCAAACTGTCATGACAACTAAGTTCCCGCCACAATCTATTGTTGGGAATTAACTGAAACTGATTACATCTCTCAGAGCTCTGGGCAGCAGCCAACCCATGAGAGCCCCTGTGAATAACACTCAAAATTAACTCTGTAACTAGGCATGGGCCTGTAGAACACACTGGGATAAATGTGATTTCTGAACTAACAGTAGGACAATGTTTGACACCATGTGAAGACTAAAGACCTAATTCAGATTTTAAACACAACTGAATTTCATACCTGGCAACCTGGTATGCTGGGATCACTACCATTCCCCAGCTCAGTCACCGTTCTGACATGTGTGAGTTCATCATCAAAGCACACAGCTTCTGCTCAGGGGCCAGAGTTGCTATAATTTCTTTCTGAACAGAAATCTCCTGTATTAGTCCCTTTCCTGAGGCTGAACACTTTCTAAAAAGGTTTATTGGGTTCATGATTTTGGCTGCTGAAGATCCAGACAACATGACCCCAGCATCCTGGACAGGGATCTCTGGCTGCATCACACACGTAAGGCAGACCACAAGAGAACACATGGTGAGACAGAGGGCAGGGGACCCTGAAAGGCAAGACTCACTCTTTTCACAGCTATTCACTCCAGGACTAGCTTGCTCCTGGCAGACTAGCCTGATCTCTACTGGACAAGATGCCACCAATGGCCTAGACTCCCCGTTTCTCTTTAAGGCTAGCCATGGCCTTCACACTGACTCACACCCCCAGTGCTTTTATCTTTTATTTTGAGACAGGGTCTTACTAAGTTGCCCAAGCAGGACTAGAACTTGCAATCCTCCTGGCTCAGCCTCCCAGAGTGCTGGGATTACAGGTATGCGCCACTAAGTCTGGCTGGTCTCACCTTTAAGGTTCTACTGCCTCTTCACCCCCACACTAGAGACTAAGCTTGTAGCACATGTGCCTTCAAGGAACACACATTGGATTGAAACCCCAGTGCCTGTACACTGGCCCTCCAGAAACCCTGACCTACCATTCTGCTACTGCTTCTTTTGTTTTAGGATATGAAAGACTCCACCAAACACAAATTATGTTTAAGAAAGATAGGGTTTCAGGCATTGTCACCAACATCACTTTGGTGGGAATGACTTGATACAACATTAAGCAGCAACGTCAGGGACTGCTGGCACAGCAAAGGGGTCTCCAGGCAAAGCAAAGGCTGATGAGAGGAGAGGGTGGCTTCAGGAGGGGGGTGCTGTCCTAGGTCACCAAAGGAATGAAGTTCTCAGTGACAGAAAGGGTGATACAAACTGGTTCTCAAGAAAAATTTAAACTTGGACAAGCCCAACTGATAGCACTGTGGATGCGCGAGCATGTTACGGGGGACAGAACCCCGACCCGCACATTGAGCTACACCTCCCGCCCTTTATTAAACCTTTTATTTTAAGATAAGCTCTTGCTGTAATTGGCTTGGCCAGGCTGGGCTCAAACTTGAGATCTTTCTGCCTCAGCCTCCAAGAGTGCTAAGATTATAAGTTGATGCCACCATGCCTGCCTAGTGCCATTCTTACAAACATCAGCAGATATTACGTAACATATAACTGTTACACACTTCCCCTGTTCTTTCAATCATCTGGTGAGTTCTGCCCCAAATGATACTTTCAGCTTAAGGGCAGATTTTATAAAAACCTATAGAAAGAAAACAGGAAAATACCTTCAATGTATTTTTCTTCCTCCATACTGACTTTCAGGTACAGTTTTTAGTAAATGGCCCAGGAATACTGACTTTCACCTAACCTTAATCAAATTTTTTGTCTTTATCTTCAGGTATTTTATTAGCTGTGTTCTGTATTATAATTGTTAGTTTTATTACCATTACTATTATTAGAAGAAAAAGCTACACCTATCATTTAAGCACATCTTAACACACACTGTCTCATTTAAATCTTATAAAAACTTTAAAGCAAGGTTAGTATCCTCATTTTATAGATAGTATAAGGAAAGTAACAGAGGTGAAGTGAATCAGTCCGTATCACAAGACAGACAGGACCTACCTCTCCCTTATTAGACACTGTCCCCGTGCTTTCACTAGGCTGAATTAAATTTCCCGACAGTGATGTTCTGATTTTGAGTTTTCTTTTGCAGAAGTTGTTGTCTTCAAGAAAACTAATAGTACCTCACTTGATAAGATACTTGCTTTAGCGCTCTCTCTCTCTCTCTCTCTCTTTCTTTCTTGGTCTTGGTACCGGGGATTGAACTTGCAACTTCATGCTTGCCAGGCAGGCGCTTATGCTGCAGAGCTAATTCCCAGCCCTTGGCTCTTTATTTTTATTGATACAATATTACACATGACTTTTAGATTTCCTTTCTATTAAAAACAGCAAAACGCAGTTGAAGATATGGGAGCATCTTTAACATGTAACTCACCAGCTCCTGTTTCCATATGACATACTAACTACACCCCTGCCTGATGGCTGCTGGTACTGAGGAAACTCAGAGACTGGGCCTAACAATTAAAAATACTGGAAAGACGGAATGCATATAAACTTCTTTGGGCTTCAGATAAAAACAGGAAGATAGTGTGTGACACCTAAGCTGCCTTCAAACTTCACACGTTCATGACTATGACAGATACAATAGCACAAATAAGTATTTTATTCTTTATTTTTTATTTTTCAGAGAAATGATTGAAGGAAAAAAGAAAGAAGGAAAAAGAAAAAAAATTGTTTCTAATAGGGTGAGTACCACAACTTCTCAGATTTGTAAACAGTATCACTTACAAAGTTAGTGAAACTGATGTCAGAAAAGCATAAACAAAATACGCATTGTCGCCATTTAAACACAATATTCTGAAAAATACAAAAATGCAACCACAAGTCATTTTTAAGATCCTTTCTTTAATGTTATTTGAAACAAGTCAATTAAATGGCCATACTTTTATTCGGCATCTCCTACTGGCCTGGTAGCATATGCAACATTTGAAGGATAAGCTTAAATAGCACAGATTTTTGTCTACCACTGTACAGATACTTATATTAAATTAATTTTAAAAAATTCTAAAAATCACTGCAATGCACAATGCTCAAGATGGTACTGTACATTTCATCCCTCACACTAGCAGAAGCACAGCTACTAATGAGTGAACTCCTAAAGCTCCTGGCAAAATCACATTTAAATTTAACGTACCCAAACCACCAGTATTTATGCTTCATAGTCTCAAGTCTATTTTTCAACATAAAACAACACTCCACTAGGAACTCTCATTCTACGCACAGCACCTGACATAGCAGTAGGAAGAATACACCAGGGGTCTTAATTAGAGAGAAATGCAGTGCATTTGCAGTACTGTAACAAATGAGCACCTGTGGAAAAATTTGTCTTAAAAATAAGTCAGGGAGAGAGAAAAGAAAAGGAATAATTTACTGACCAGGAAAATAGAAAATGATTCATGAAACACACAAACCCTAACAAACAGGCTGCCGGACAAATGCTAGAGCAAAGGAGGCCAAGAAGTGCCGGCCAGCACGGCCTCCTTTTGTCACTAAGGAAACAGACCTACCTAGCATGAAGCTATCATTTCACTTAAATACAGTAACCTCTGCAGAAGTGGGCTGGCCATTTACATTCCAGGAGTCACTCCCTGCCTTCAGAAGACAGACTCAACCACAGCGAATAACAAAATAAAAGTTATTGGAAACAAAGCAATAATACAAGTCTGCTCTTCAACTTTTGGTCAATGAAGCTTTGATCTAAAAGACTTAATTTTACAAAAGCAACTAATGTCACAGTATTTGCAAGCTAGTAGGTAACCCATTTTATCTCTAAATATAACTTCTAGTAGACAGACAAAAGCTTAGTCAAGTCTAAATGATATAAAGGAATTTCATTTATATAAGAATATTTTCTATTAAGATCACATGAGATGAACAGATAGCAGCAAAAATGGTAATACTACATGTTATTAAGAATCAACTTTGGTATTTGCCCTTTGTTTTAGCTAAATTAGTACTGGATTTTTTGATTTGTAATCAGTCTCCATTTTTCTCAGTGATTTTACAGCAAGCAAGAAGAAGAAAGAAAACATGACTCTGACCTTGTTTACAAACATACCAGTATGGATCAAATAGAGCCTGGCTGCATAAACTTGACTAAATTATTAGATTTCTATCCTTTGGCTTGATATTATTTCTAGAAAAATAGTTTCAGATGCTATGTTAGCTCTCTAAAGAAGGAGCGTACTAATCCACACCTCTGTAGTGGGGTGACTGTGCCAACCATTTGTTTAGTGGAAGGTGTAAATTCATACTGCCCTTTCTGCTCACACCACGCTGTCCTGGCTTACCCAAGGGAGCCTGCAGTTTGCTCCCCCACTGCAATCAATTTATGGCCTCAAGCATGGAGCTTGATAGCCCTTCCAGCCTGTATTAGCTTTGGTAGCATTTGGTATTATTCTGATTCATATAAATGTCAAGCTCTCATGGGTAACTTGACCTAAGAGTGTTGGTAACCTCAGTTCACACCCTTTAAAACAGCATAGAGATGGAAGAATTAAATTAGATTTTATATTATTTTATATTAAACACCAAAAGGGGAAATGAAGAACAGCTTTTTTGCACTAAATGATATCACTGCTTTGTGAAAATTGATCATTTAAGAAATATAAAATAGGTTGGAAGAACAAGCTACCTTTCTGTAATAGAAATGAAATCACTGTCTTTCCATGATGAATGACAAGCTGGAATTAGCTTGGCAACAGAAAATTCTCTTTCCTGCAGAACACTATTATTTCGCCCTAACATATGGTGCACATGGGTTGAGGTTGGTGATAGCAGCAGCATGTCCTGAGCCACACCTTGCACTTCTTTTTTTTTTTTTTTTTTTAATTATTATTATTTTTTTACACCCCCCCCCTACACCTTGCACTTCTGAGTCAGGACAGAAGAGAGCAGAAAAGCATCCTTCCCAATGCCTACCTCAGACTGGGCCACAGAGGACAAAACGCTAAGTAGTGACCTCATTATGGAAAACTAGGGACCAAGAGTTGGGGTAACTAAAGTGTCTTGAGTACTACAGCTGAGAGGCTTCATCATTCTTACCAAGCAGTATTTGATAATTCCCATTAAAAGTTGGCACATTTCCCCATACGAACATTTTTAAAAATCCTATTTTTTTTTGAGATCAAGTCTTACCATGTGGCCAGGATGCCTTCGAACTTGTGACCCTCCCATTTTAGCTTGAGTGTTTTATATTTTATTTCCTATTAATTGGAATGCAGATTTAGTGGCTAGAAATTAAGTAGCTGCCCAGGGTCATGAGCTGAAAGTTCTTTTCCTGCATCTCTGTCATTTCAGAGCTTTTATGCTATTGCCTAGTTCTGGTCTTCATCTACATGACTGAAAAGTAAGCATTTATCTTCTTTATGCCGTTTTTAAAATCACCTGCAGACAAACCAAATTGTAAGTCTAATATACATAAATATATGTGCAAATGTGTGTGTGCAAGTACATGCGTGCATGTGTAATCTAGTTAACATTTTTCACTATACTGGTAGATTAAATTATATCAGATAAAATGGTACTTATAAAGAATAATTATCTAAAGAAAGGAGACTGATTTTCATATAACATCTGTAATTTCATATTTCCTTATTTATCCATAAAAAGCCTATAATAAATACTAAGATTTTAACACTGAGATTTTATTACACTTGACCTAACATTTTAGCTAAAAACAAAATATAGTATTAACCAAGATTTTAAAATGTCAGTCTTGAAAAGACAGTTATCAAGTTTCATGGATCTATTAATGTTCTATTCCCAACAAGTCTATCATCAATAAATATTAGTTGAATAAATATAAAATTTAGACTTTTAAAGAAGTAATATCATTTGACAGGGATTCCCCCCCCCTCTGGTCTTACTTCCAGAATTTAATCTGATGAGATATTATGAATCTGACATTTTTTCCCCAGTGCTGGAGGTTTAACCTACGACATTTGCTCTGAGCTATACCCCCTGCTCTTTGTTCTTATTTCTTATTTTGAGACTGCGTCTCAATAAGTTGCTATCTTGCCCGCTCTGGGCTTAAATTTGTGTTCTTCCTGCTTCAGCCTCCCAAACCACTGAGATTATAGGGGGGCAACAACACAGCAAGATTCACTCTTGAAAACAATTATGGGTTACATCACTCAGTCTTTTTCCTCCTGCTTGCTTCTGACATAGTAATGGGATCCACTGCAAAGTCGAGTAAAACCTTCAGAATCAGAGGTACTGTGCACGCTCCTTGATTTCTCCCTGGTTTGCACTGAGGACACAGGCCCTCCAGTAGAACACCCAGTAGATAAGTACGAGCAATGATGATTTCACTGAGGCAAGAGACCAGTAATGGAATGGATCATGTCCGGGAACAGGAAGTGTATCTGGCTTTAGGAAAGGGTAAATAGGGGAAGAAATGAAACAATGTGTTTGAAGAAACCAATTTGGAAGGAAAGTAACTCCTCCACATATGGGACAAGCTTGCCCTCAGCATTTTGAAGTGTGTGCATATACATATACTTCATTAGGAAACTGTAGTTGTGAAATTAAAATCACTATTACAGATTAAACACTCATTCCTGCCATTTGCAGTTTTTCTCATGGCTTCATTCACATCCACGCACAGCTGCTTTACCAACCTCTAACCCAGTGACTCTCAGCCTGGATGGAGAGTAAACAAGAAGACAGGCATGTCAACCACAACAAGACGTAGTGAGCTCCAGGAGAAGACATGCATAATTTTAAGTATTTGATTTAACTGAATTAGTGTGATTTTGTCTTGAAAAATTATTTTGATTGCTCAAAAATTATTTTATCTATGAATAATCATAACAACAAGAAATAAAGTCTGAAAGGCTGTAAGTTAGAGTTTAAATTTGAACTTAAACCAGTTATTAGCTCTGTGACTTTGGGCAAGTTACCCATTCTGTACCTTAACTTTCCTCATGAAATGGGGTTAATATTTTCTACTGGGTGTGTGCCACTGTGGAAATTAAATGTGTTGATCTATATAAATATCTCAGCACATTGCTTTCAACATATTATAGGCTCAAAAAATGTTACTTAGTAAGTATTGTTAGCTCTTAGCCAGCAGGTGTTCACAAAAACACAGAATCTTTAAGAAGGATAGTATTATGTTCTACAAAAGAAAATACTGTATATCAGTTTCTCTGCAAGGAATAGGGGATTTTCTTGTTTATCAAAAGAGCTACAATCAAAACAGACTGAGAAAGTCTTAGTAACACTCTAAACCTTCCTCTGATGGATTCTAGAGCAGGTGCCATCTACTCATCAAATGCCTGTGAGTTCAGCTTCCTGACCACGTACCCCTTGCTGCTATGTGCATAGCACAACGATATGTGTGTATTTGAATGCATACATGCACGAATGCATGTGTGTGTGGTGGGGTGATCAGAGAGATCACACTGAATGAACCTTATGCTAGGAATTGGGGACATAGCCATCTGGCAATGTTTGGAGAAGGAAGAAATATTTATATATTTTCATATTCCAAGGATACTTGGCCAGGTGCTTGCTTAGGGAAGGCCACTCTGGCTGACATGTGATCCTAACATTTCTCTTTTCCTAAAACTGCATTGTCTCACAGCTTGCATGGTGCTTTTTCTTCCTGGGTCTCCTCTCCATGGGCCCAGCCCTACCTTTTCAACTCAACACAGAACGCTTTTTTCTGCTCCCAACATTTAAAACTGGTGGTTCCTCAGACTTTGGTTCTCCACCTTTGATTTCTTTCTTCTGAATGATTTCATCATTCTCAGCTTTAGCTACTACTTAAATGCAGATGAGCCTTTACCACAAGACTCTCGTCTTTCCTGTTCAAGTTTACATGGCTGTTCTCTGACTTTTCTAGCCAGCCAGTTCAAACTCAGCATGTTCAAAATCAAACTGATCTTGATCTCCCAAACTGCTCAATCTCATTCCTCCATATTACTGAACTACATCACTTTCTACCATGTCTTAAAGATAACGAGGTGCTACATCTGACATCTAAGCATCCTTTTCTCCTCCCCCTCCTCCTGTCTTCTCAGGGAATGCTGCATATTTCTTTCCCTCAATATTTGCTGAATCTGCTACTATAGTACCTCTATTGCTAGAGCAATAATTCTTTGATTAGACCAACAGTACAACACAGTTTAGAACCACTGGTAGGGGAATTACCTGACCTGGATTTTCATCAAGGGTCCAGCACTAACTGCATGACCTTGAACAATTTACTCAACATCTATTTTACTGAGAGATAATAAGCTAATACATGCAATGCTTTTTATACAGAAATAAGAATTCAACAATATTAGATATTTTTATTGCTAGTATATTATGTATTATTATTGCTATTAATATTGGTACATTTAATGCAGTCCTAAGCAAACAAATGTTAAATGAAAAAAAAATCATTTAGTTAATGTGTATTACTGAAACCAGTAAGAAGAGACACAACAGAAACTGGGAATCTGGTCCTAACACACCATTGTTTATTGCAGGATTTCAAAAAGTCTTTTTATCTATTCAGAGCCCTAATACTTGATTTAAAAAAATAAAGACTAAAATGTTTATATTAAGTGGTGAGATACTTGTGAAAATATTATGAGATAGTATTGCAAGTTGAAATAAGTATTCTAACAATGAAAGAAAAAGTATGTACTATTAAAACACTTCATAAATACATGATTTTATCCTTGTATTTATGATATAACATTTGAGGAAAAATACTGTACCATAGGGGACAATAATTTTTTGGTTCCTAAAAGGAATGAACACAATCATATTATAAAGAAAGGATATAAAGTAGAAAGAGTACAGGAATGCTGAGATTGCTTTCTTGTCCAGGCTAGAAGAAAAAAGGAAAGCTAAATTGGTGGAAATTATACTTATTTTCAAACCATGAATCAATTCTGAGATAGTACCAAAAGTATATGGTATTGAACATAAGCCAAAAACCTGTCTAGCATATAATCATCCAAATATAAATAAAATACCATAGTTTTTAAAAAAAACCATGTTTTTCAACTAAATAGCTGTTCTAATGATATACACTGTATTCTGAACACATTCTAATAGTGAGAGAGGGAAAGGAAATGAACTTCAGTATTTAAAAAGAAATTTGATGAAGCACAAAATAATGAACAAGGCCTTAGGGACACCAAAATAACAACCTAGCTAAAGATATTAGAAATGATGAAAAAAAGCTAGACAATATTTTTGAGGGAATTATTTTGCCTACATTACTTTGGAAGTGCTTATTCAGTGAACACATCTGGAAATGCATCTGGAGTAAAACTTAATTACCTGATCCTTGCTGAATCAAATTTTTTCAGGTTCCTTTCTTCTATTCTCACAAACATTGCTACTCGCATTTCCAACCCACTAGGAATAAAACTAGATGGATAATGCAGAATAAAACATAAACTTAACCTAACTTAGCTCTTATCAGATTCTGTTCCAGTAAGGACACATGTATAACCAGATTAATGATAGGAAAGAAAAAATACTCAGGATTAATGCATTAGCATTATTTTTTTGCAAACAGCCTGGAAAAGTAGGTCATAGGGATAGGCAGGATAACATGAGTTAACTCAGTGACTCACAGAATTATCCTGTTAAAATGATCTTGGCTGTGTGCCCTAGTGCCCCTTCATTGTGTAAGCATACAGCAGGAAGATCAGAAGATCACACTTTCTCTGTGTGGTTGCCACTTTCCCTCTAGTTTGTACCCCAAGCCTTTCCAAATATTTTCCATTCTCCTCATATACTCACTGATTATAGCTGTGGCATTTCACTAGGCAAACTCAGTATAGTAAACTTAGTGGTATAAGAATGGTTACTATAGTGCTGAAGGGGTTCTACTCTATAAATGATGAAGACAAATTAGCTCAGAGGCACACAGTACTGTGAAAAGTGACAATAGCAATACCTCAGATAAATAATGTAAGGGTTTAAAAATTACAACAAAGGGGCTGGCTGGCAATGGAGCTCAGAGGTAGTGTTTCTCTTGTAAGCACAAGGCCATGGGGTCCATCCTCAGCACCACAAAAAATATTTTTAAAAATAGAAATGCAGACCAGTAGAATAAAACAGAACACATGGAGACAAATCTACAGTCTTTTGATTTTTGACAAAGGGATCAAACCCATGTTTAACAAATGATGCTGGAAAAACTGGATATCCACATGCAGGAAAATGAATCTAGAAGCCTACCTCTCAACTTGCACTAACATCAAACTAATGGATCAAGACCTAGAAATAAAAACCAGAAACACTGAAACTAGAGAAATAGAAGACTTGAAGCCACAGACACAGGCAGATTCCCCAAACAAGGCCCCAAAAGCAGAGGAAGAAAAACCAAGAATCAATGAATTGACTACATCAAATTAGAAAGCTTCTTCAAGGCAAAGTAAACAATTAACAGAGTGAACAGAAAACAGTGAATGAGAGATACTCTTCTGATAGAGAACTGATATCTAGAATATATAAACACAAACACACAGGAATCAACTCCCAAAACCGTGGCCAAATAAACTGGATAGATCTTTCTCAAAAGAAGTTCAAGAGGCCAAAAGGTATATGAAAAATGTTCAACACCTTTAATGATCACAGAAATGCAAATTAAAACTACACTGAGATTCCATCTGACTCCAGCTAGGGTGGCTAGCCTCAAGAATATAAAAAAAATAGATACCGGTAAGGATACTGGGTATGGGCAGATAAAACACCACATGGATGCTCTCTTACACTGCTGAGGGAAATGCAAGCTACATCTATGGAAACCAGTACGGAGAATCCTCAAGAGTAAACACAGAAATATCTTTTGATCTTGCTATACTGCTCCTGTGCAAATTCCTGGAAGAAATGAACACTGAGTACTGCAGTGACCCTCGAACACTGTATGCAACTCACAACAGCTAAGTTGTGGAAATGGTATACAGATCTATCAATAGATATATATACACTGCTCAACCATAAAGAAGAATTATGTTATTTGTGGGAAAATGGATGGAACTAAAAACTGTTATTAAGTAAAGTAAGCCTTTTAGAATGTTAGAAATCACATTTTATATTACATGACAAGCTTAGTCAATAAGTAACAAAATTACACACAGATGACAGGAACCAGGAAGCAGACTTTTAGAGACAGGGAAGGGGATCAGTGAGAGAGGCAATATTAACTAGTTAAGGTCTAACTAATATAAACCAAAAAGCCACACAGCTTCCAACAAAGTAATTTGTCTATACTGGTAGGGTTTTTTTTTTTTGGTTTTGTTTTTGTACTGGGAATCGAACTCAGGACCTTGGCACTTGCCAGGCAGGCACTGTGCCAGTGAGCTATACACATCCCTCACCTGGCAATATATAAACTGTTCTTAACTGAAAACATAGCAATAGGACATTCACAGATACGTGATTCACACTTGAGTATGTATGTCTGAGGATTAAGATTATTTTATTCAGTATTAGAACATATGGTTGAGAAGAACTCTGCATATTGTTTTTGATTTTCTATTGATACATGGTTAATGGAAGGTGTCATCAAGTAAAAGCACTGATGATTTAAAGAGTGAGTCCCAATTAAATTCATGCCCAAGGTCCCAAGGCATGGGAATCCAACACAGAGTAAAAGAATTCTGAAGTTGGGAAACAACTCTGAAGATGACATGAAAAAAGTCATTCAAGTTTTACACTTAAAAAATAATCCCAATAATATATTGAAAACACAACAGTGAAACCAATTATGTGACAATTAATGATAGTAAAAATTTATGAGGCACTTATGAGAAACTATAAAAACATTTTTTCTCAAGCCAGAACTGTACCTCTTGCTTTATGTAGTTTTCTTCCATGTTCCTACAAATCCCACTGTATATTTTAAGAAATCATCATATTCACTTAAATAAAACATCAAGTTATTTAATTTTCAACTAGATTAATAAACCTGAATAGAATAATTTAAATCATATGATTGCCTGCTCATGAACAGCTGTTTTAAATTAGTGTATTAAGTAATTTAGATACTCTTTCTTGCAAAGGTTGCATGATTTAATAAATTCCCATATGCCTCTACATGTGCCAGCACTACTAGGTTATCTCTGATCCAGCTGCTGTTATGATGCTAGCTGCCAACTTTCAAACAACCGGAGAGAATAATGAATCAGCTTCAAGTTGGCTCACTTGTAAACTTACATTGCTTGAAGCTAAAGTGTGGGCCATTTTCAACTGTAAAGCAAATTAATTAAAAAGATTTCACGTCCATGGTTTGAGAAGCAATGCTCCAAAAATACCACTGAATTAGTGGTTCAAAAGCCTGCAGCAGGCAGGGTGGCGCATGCCTACAGCCTAGCACTCAGTACGGTTAGGCAGGGGGGCTGCGGAGAGTTCAAAGCCAGTCTGGACTACTTGTCTTAAAAAAAAGAAACAAAAACAATAAAAAAACCCTCTGCGGCTTCAGGTAAACTTTGATTTCTTAAATTTCAGGCTTAAATATTACAAATCCTTTTAAAGAATGACTTTTTTTAAGGAAACATCAGGAAATGTCTCATTCCTTGTCCACAACAGGAAAATCTGAGATGCTTAGCACAGACTGGAGAAAAATAAATAAATAAAATTCATATTTGTTAAAGGATCATTCCTCCCAAAAAGGTTTCGAAGACTTCATGAGAAATGAATACAAATGGAAAAGGTTACCTCCACAGAAGATTTAAAAGCAAATAAAGGACAATATCACCAAACATATCATTTTAGATTTGGACCATTTTATGAATGTGTTGGGCATAAATCAGCGTAAGTGTAAGGCTTTCAAAGAATGAAAATGTTGTGTTGAATTTTATAAATGCTGGACAAAACAATCTGTCAGTTAACCAGGTTACTGGTCCTATAGAAAGTACTGAAACTTTGAAATTTCTAAAATAAGCACTCATCAGGGGCCGCGGATTTAGCTCAGCGGCATAAGCACCTGCCTTGCAAGCAGGCAGTCGTGAGATTGATCCCCGGTACCACCGATAAAAAGGAAACACACACACACACAAATAAGCACTCATCTATTTGGCAAAAAGTTTGATTAGTTTTTATAGTGAAAAAATAAGCATAATAAAGAACCGAAGTCTCCTTAAAATATTTCATGCATTTCTATTAAGCATCCATAATGATTGAAAGTTATACACTTGAGACTTCCAGGAGAACATGGCAGACAGAGAGCAGCAGCTATGGAGGCTCTCTGAAAGAACCAGCTTGGAATTCAGGAATGGTGTGGAGTAAGGAGTCTTGAGCAGGTGGAGATATGCCCTCCTGACCCAAGAACGAACTAGGCTGAGAGCAACCAACTTGGAGTGGAATCCTGGTGCTATAACAGGAACAGAAAAGCCTCAATGTGGAAGTTGGAGCCCGCGCCATTGGAAGCCGCGATTTGGGTTTCCTGCCACGCAGCGGCTAAGAGGGTCCATAACTTAAGAATTAAGAACATAAAAGAAGAAGTAGGGACACAAACAAATGAACTACAAAAGCTACTCACAGAAATAATCCAGGAGAATTTTCCTAATTTAGCAAAAGGTAAAGATACTCAGTTGTATGAAGCATACAGGACCCCAGCCACCTACAACCCAAACAGAGCAACACCCAGGCATATAATAATTAAAATTCCAGAAATTCAATACAAGAACAGAATATTAAAAGCTGTCAGAGAGAAGAAACAGACGACTTACAAGGGAATACCCATCAGAATTACAGCAGATTTCTCTGCACAAACCATCAAATCACGAAGAGCGTGGGGGGAAATAATTCAAGCTTTGAAAGATAATAATCTCCAGCCAAGATTGATATATCCTGCACAACTGTCCCTGGAAATTGATGGAAAAACAAGGTGCTTCCAGGATAAAGAGGAACTAGGGGAATATGCAACCACCAATTCAACTCTACAAAGAATACTACAGGATATTCTAAAAAACAAAAATACAAAGAATCCAGAAATAGTGGCAGAGAGGCCACAATGAATGGAGCAGAAAACAAAATGAAGAAGACAAACTGACAACTAGTGACAGAAAAAGAGCTCAACAGAAATGAGGCAGAGAAGATTGGATGATAGGAACAGCTATTTTGGAGAAAATGATGTCTTAATAGGTAATACTGATTTAGTATCATCTTGTTTTGAAGTCTCATCAAGCTTTTGTTCTGCTGTCTCCATTGGTCTAAACAGGTTGTATCTTATTGGATTTTATTATGTATGATAGTATAAGCAAAAACTTTTAAAGACAAGGAGATTATACAGAAACCATTGTTTGTTTTCTATTGGTTGATTCTAAATACCCTGTAATGCTGTCATTCTCTTAAATGGTTTTACATTGTTTTGATATATTTGATGCTACAATATACAAAGTTATACTCAAATATTTCAAGGAAAGAGACAATATGGTAACTACTTTTATGTCAGGATTATCTTGTGGTGAAACACTATTCTGCTTAAATGGTTATGTTTTGATCTGCGCTGTTTTGCTGTTATGCCCTCTTTTATCTCAATCTCCAATTCATTATTTACTTTTTTATTTTTATCCTTTTAATTAAGGGAAAAATAAATAAAAAATAGCAGGATATATTATAGAAACCCACTTTGACTTTCCATTATCTTGATTTAAAGCCCTGTATTACTCTCACGATCTTGTTTTTGACTGATGTCCCCCATTCTGTTTTGCTTGATAGTACCAGGTTCGAAAGTTTAAGCAACAGCTGTGAAGATAGTGAGATTCATTATAACGCCCATTCTTGTTGACTATTATCTACTTTTGAAGACCTATAATGTCTCCAATGTTTTCGTTTTGTCGGTTTTGTTCTTTAATGTTTTGTTCAATTTTATTATAACTGATGATATAGGCAATTCTATTAGAGATAGTGGGAGGCATTATGGTAACCATTGTTGATCACCTTGTATTATGCTTTTACATTATCTATTATGTCCACCCTTTTGATTTGATTGACTCTGTTCTGCTATGTCACATTTGGTTCTACTCCCTTCCAAAAAAGTAATAAGAACTGTGGGAGCAACAAAACCCAAAATGTGTAATTGTCATTGTACAAAAGAGAGGAAAAGAAAGTGCTCTAAACGATATAACTGCATGTATATATAAATGTATAACATACATAATGATATCACTGAGTTTTGTTGGATCATTGAACAGAACTGTTTGCAGCCTCACTGTTGGAATGTCCACTTTACAAGCTTTAATTTTGTGACTTGAACAATTATTTCTAAGATGACGATGTGTAATCCATTAACTAGTGATTTCCTACTGTTTATTTTTTTTTCTGTAAATCTGTATAGCTTGTACCTTTTCTCTGCTTTTTTTTTCTCCTTAAATAAAATTAAAAAAAAAAAAGAAAGTTATACACTTGATGGATGGTCTTCCTCGACAGGATAGAAAAATTTCTTGTCACTAAACTACAGAGCTGGGTTGTACTGTCCTCATGGGCATACTAATCTTCACAAGCAACAGGATAGACTAAATGCATAATCTTGTATTTCTAATGAAGTATCTAAGAGTCAAATTATCACTTAAAATGTGATCCCAGGGATATAAATAGGGTAGCTGGAATTTTCTCATTTATCTGCTATATAAAATAGCTGCCAACTTCCACACTTTTAGAATACATCTTAGCTATTAATGTGAACTTAGATAGTAGGTTGCATCTATCCTTGCTGCACACATAGCACAATTAATTTAAAAATACTCTGGAGATGGCTAACTGGCCAGAGTCATACTCCATATTCCAGGATCTCACAGACCTTCAAACAAATTATGGATAGAAGAATGTGAGATGGGGTGTCTGAGCGGGCACTCCCTATATCTCCTCCAGCGATTTTTGGGATTTGTGGTATTAGAAACACTGGAGGCCAGTGGGTGTAGTATTTGCTCTAGGACCTCCAGATAGTCAAGTCAAGCAAAGCTACCCAGAATTCAAAGAAAGGTCTCCGTGCTTAGTCCGCAATAGTGGCAAGAGATTATTTTCTAATAACTTGATGTGACCATTGTTTGACTTCTACACAGCTCATGGACATGACTGTTCAAGAGGCAAAAGATTTGAGAGATCCCTCTTAGGAGCAATGAATGGCTGGCATTTGTTAAACTGTTGCGCAGGTAAGCTAGCCACAGTGATTCTGCAAACAATCGAGTCGGCACTCATCCAAATGCAAGAAAAAGAGAGGTGCTGATTGCCTAACCCCATGTAATCACATTATGGCCATGGTCTGGAAAGCATCCTTTATTCTGCATGACACAATGCAGATCCACACTTGACAAAATATTGCATGACCTGAAGTATGTGTATTATTTGCTATTGATTTAATATGCAAGAGAAGAAATTTTCCAGCTTTGACAATTGATTTATAATTTTGAAATATTTTCTTCTCCAAAGACATAGCATAAAGGATTCTTATAGCATACAACTTTGCCTACAAAAGCTAAACAATTGCATGGAAGGTATATGGGTCAGCAAAAGACAGACACAAAAACGCCTTGACCAGTTCTGCTCAAGATCCAAGCGTCTCAGAACTGGAAAAGATCTGTTGTTATTCTGTTCTCTGCTTTGAAGGCTGTATATATTTAATGATTGTAATTATGAAATCTCAGAATAAATATATTTTCTATTTGCTGATTTGAATATTTGAACAATTAGCCGTATTTGTCTGAATGCACATTAAGGGTCCTTATTTCTGGTGGTTAGATTAATCAAGAAATGCCTAGAGGTGAAAGAAAAGATTAAAGAAAAGATGAGAAAAGAAGAAAAAGTAAATAGAAGACTAAAAAGATTTTACAACAATTGCATGCACTGGATAAGTGACTAATTAAAGGTGGAAAAAATAATTGCTTACAATTTGTATAAAGCAATCACATCCATGTAATACTTCGACATGGTACAAAGGTACATAATTATAAACAAGAAGATGGAAACGAAAAGTTGAATCCTAATCAAGAAAAACAACAGAGAAAATAAAATGGAAAGTAGGAAGGCCCATGCCACAAATATGCCTAGATAAATGACACATTCCCAGGGGGGATAACAATGCCCTAGACTTGAAGGTCTGTGTGACCTTGGCTGGCATCTCTACTTCCTGCCTTGTGTAATCACAGAAGGCATCCCGTGTTTGGTGATGATGAGTAGCATTTTGAAGAACATAATTAGGTGCTGCAAGTGTTTTCTGTGGAAACAAAATTACCATTCATGCCTGGGTCTGTGTAAATATGCCTTAATTTTGGTCAATAGTGATTTGGACTTGAAAAAAATAGAATCCTCAAGCCTCCTGGTAAATCACAAGTGTTCAAGTAAACTACAGGGATTAGTGTATGAAACGAAAGACATTCCTCGGTCCTCTGCAAAAAGGCTCATCAGTAGAAAATTATCTATTTTGTAGTGACAAGACCTGGCCCTTACTTCCATGTGAAGACCAGCTGAGAGTTTCAAAAAGCCACATTAAAGAAGATTTAAAGCAGACCAAACAGTTTTCATCTAAAAGATGAGGTATAAAAATAATCACAATTCACCGTGCCTTCGAAAGCATTGCAAGCTCACACAAATGAATGGTGTGCAGTGCACAGGTGGAGGAGGAAATAAGCTAAGAGAAAAAACCACATCAAGGGTGCCTGAGGAAGCTGACAGGCTTTGAAAACTTCCTAAGTCTCACCTTCTCTCTTGTACCTTTAATTGTGAGGCGGCAGTAAGTGCGTTGTTGCCACACACTTTCGAGAGAGGAAAAAAAGCAATGGTTATTTTCTTAAGTACTAAAAGACTTACTTCTCTTTCAGAAAATCCACTACTCTTTTGAAGTCAGCCACGCAGTATTCTCTTTTCATGTCCATGAGCACACTGTCAGAGGCAGACTGGACGGGGATGTGCAGGAAAGCGTAGACCCGAGGATGATTGAGGATTTTCGCCATTTCCTGAAAGAAATGGAAGGAGAAAGCATTCATTGCTTTAATAAATCAGGGAATGGTTTCCCTTGGATCAACACTTACAATTACAAGCAAACAGACATCGCTGAAAACAGAGGCATCATCAAAGCTCTGAAGTGAGCTTCAACTGCAAAATTCTAGGATGACACTTGGTGTTCAGTATCCCTTCCCTTGGATTCCCTAGAATTATCTCATGTTCCTTGTGTCTCTTAAATGACAAAACAAAAATAACATCAAGTAATGTCGAATGAGCAAAAAGATCTTTCAGTACTTCAAAATAAACATTGTCCTTCTTCACCTCCAAGTTTTCTTGTTACATTAGCAGAAGAATCGCAGTGTTGAAACGAACAACAGAGACCTTATCATTCTGTGTGCTTGAATAGGGAAAGTTTCAAGTTTAGATTAAGTCAACACTTTTTAAAGTAAATACTTCAAGACAAAAAGAAACCCACAGACCACAGCTCACTGTTTCTTTCTTCTCATTTCAGTTAATTGCTGGTCACATATGTTTTGGAGTATTTAGTATGCAAAAGTCACATGACCAGATAATGAAGACTGCCAATTTGCCCATGCAAGGAGGAGCCGAAGGGAAGAATTTATGATAGAAAGTCAAAAAAAGAAAATCTGAGTGAAACAAACTGGGAAACATGGTGTTTCAAAAACTCCTTTGAGGATACAAAAGAGTGGCAAAGGTAAAGTAGGGTATCAGTCATTTTTGCAATCAAGAGGAAAAGTGATCAATTTAATCTTTCCCTGGTACAAGCTGTCAGGTAATCCATCAAGGAGACACAGGGAGAGGGAAGACCAAAGAAGAGGAGGGGGAGAAGAGAACCAACACTAGTGATAAAAACATCAAGAAGAAGCTACTCTTCAATAACTTGCACGTGTCCAGTGACCTTTCTCATCTGATATCTCATTTCATCCTTAAAATCATATTTTGAGGGATCTTGTGGAATCAAAGAACCTGCCAATTCCATACAGTTACCTCTTTAATTATTTTAAGAGTCAGTCATGTACATAGATCCACCTCGCCTTTTGATTCTCCGCTTTCTTTTCACTGACTTAAACGTTAGCATTTTTGCTAAAGTGGACACACAGAAATGAACTCTTATCTGTCACCCCATAGTAGTAGTTTACTTGTTTAAAATAAAATTTTTTTCACTAAGAAATTCAGACTACCAAATAAAATTACTTAATAGCTATCCTTTATACCTTCTCTCATATGACAGTGGAAATGGAGTTAAAATTTAATGTGTAGTAGAAACGGGACACAGAGACAGAGAGGAAAAAGAGAAAATGAATCAGAATGAATGAATTTCAATACTTAAGTATACTTTCTAAACTGGGTACTTAACAGGATGCTCCTCTTCTTACTCAAGATGTACTGTGTATGAGGCAGAACAGCCCTTATCATTGTACTCTATAGTAAACATGCTTGTTATCAGCTATAATTCTCTGATTTACAGGGTTTTCAAGATTCTCAAAAACATTTAATAAATATAATTGTACTAAGGGGCAGAACTCACAGTTTCAAGCAACTTTAAGTGTATCTACTATGGTGAGAAATAACATCATAATGCATCATACATCTTGTAAAATAAAACTTTGCTGTTAGCCTCTATGTATTGGATTTCTCATATAAAATATAATAATGTTAAGCCCTTTATAGATATGCTGGGATATTTGGAAGAGTTTTGAAGATAATCCAGCATATGCCTATGTAGTGAACATTCAAGATGTAAATTACACAACACCTGATAATCTTGTTCCTTCGTAGGTAATTATGGTTTGTGTTGACATAATTTCATACAGATTATAGGAATTTACAGTTCATAGAAAAACTTTTCAATAAATTTTCTAATGACCATGTGAAGGCGAGACACCCTTTGTTGACCTGTATGACATAAACCTGGGGTACCTCCCCAGACTCAGAGCCCGAGGACAGAGCAGCTTCTCTTGGAAATACTCAGGGTGGCCACCTACTGTAAACAGGATCCTGTAGCAGGGGCAGCTGGGCTGTGAGTGATGCCAGTGCACAAATTAAAATGCTGATAGCAAACAAGCAGGAGGAATGTGGTGGCTTTTTCCTTCTTTGGTTCTCAAAGCCAGCCTTCCCACCAGCAATTACCGTTAGCTTAATCCTACAGGCACTGCAACTGTATAATGGTAGGCACCAAAACACAAAAACTAAACATGCTCCTTAATTAAAGTATTTCTGCCACTAACAGAACCATGATTTAACAGAGGTAATGTACCCTAGAGAGACAAAGTTTATATTTATATACAAAGTTTGTTTTTTCTTCTTCTGTTCACTTTTTTTGCTCAGCATCTTGCTTAAGAATAACCTCTGCTCCCTTCACTTTGCCAAACTTTCTTCTGCTATGACTCCTCAGCAACCTGTCCCTGGTGTTGCTGAAGTGTTGACTTGGTTCTGCGTGGCACTGTGATAATGAATCTCCAAGACCAAATGCTCTGCAGGGGTGGAAATTATATCTTACACCTTTCTCTAGAGCTCCACAATGGCTCTTATTATATACTAGAAAACATTTAAGTATAGATACAGGTAACAGCTATAGCAACGTACATAAAAAAGATATCTAAATATATTTATTTCTTTGGATTTATAAACCTGTATTTTTAATCAACATAAAACTGAATATATTAATAGGATATAGTGTACTTGTACATGTTTTCACTGAATAATAACAACAATAAAAGTAAAATACATTTACTTTTTGATAAGAAAATAGATTTGGAATTAGTAATAGTCCAGTTTGGCTATGAAGGCAAACATGTAAATCAGGAAGGTAAAAAGCAGCTAGGCATGGGGGCACACACGTGTAATCCCAAAATTCTGGAAGCCTGAGGCAGCAAGATCACAAGTACAAGCCTCACTTTAGTTAAGTGAATGTGTGTTTCAAAAAAGCCTACAGATGTAGCTCAAAGCCACCAAATATCATATAAAGATACAATGTATATGAGTGAATATGTAAGTATGTAACTGTTACATAAGTGGAAATTATGTAAATGTATACAAAAGTAAAAATTAAAAGACACTTTATAGGTAGCCTCAATGTGGGTTGCATTTCTAAAGGTCTATGGAGCCTTTGATTGGAGGCACAGGTATTTCCTTATGGAAGCACTCTGTGAATGCTGTGTGGGGTCCAGGATTGCAGACAGCAAAAGGCGCTAATACTTAGTTGAGAGACAAACTGCGGCCATGAGCAGGGCTGTCTGAGCAGGAAGCAGGTATGGTTGTATCTGTATGGTGTCTGCTATGTATGTGTATTTGAGGAATTTGGGAGACAACAGTATCTATTTTAATATGCGGTCCTTTATAATTTAAATTTGATGTATCAAGGCTGTTTAAAATACACATGTCAATTTTATGGAATGAGGTTGGCGAATAGCTAAAAGACCATAAGACTATTCTATCCCATGCTACACACGGTGTTCTCTTCTTACAAAGTAGTGATAGTATCATCTTATTGTTTTTATCCCAAACTTTAAAGAAAAACCAAACTGAAATGAATGAAATAAAGCTTAATGTTAAAAAGCAATAAAATGCAAGGGGAAAATTCTTTTTTGTCTTTTTTTTTTTTATCGGTACTGGGATCGAACTCACGACCACGCGCTTGCAAGGCAGGCGCTTATGCCGTTGAGCTAAATCCCCAGCAAGGGGAAAATTTTTAAAAGAATTGCTAGATTTCATTTTTACTGTAATGCTGTCATCAAGTTAATCATCAAAGGCTAGCTGGTTTTATAAAAATATACTACTAGCTTAGCAAAATCTCTCAGTAAATATGTTAATATATGCATTCAGATTCATTTACACTCACACTGATAGTTATTAACAGAAAGTCCTCTGAGATGATAGCTTTATATGAAGTATATTATTTTTAAAATGATAAATTTATTCAATACAATGTTGTTTTCAGCTAACCTAAGTTATGTGATAAAGTAAAAAAACATTTCAAAGAAAAAGGAAAGAAAATAAACCATATTCCTTGGAAAAAATTTAAAATACTATATACTATACAATTTTTTCTTTCAAAATAATCAAATAACCTTTTCTAATATATACATAGAGTTGTACAACTACTGTCATGATCTACTTTTGGAACAGTTTCATCTCTCCCCTAGACAAATTCTGTCCTCATCAGCAGAAATGCTCCACTACTTCCTGTTTCATGACCTGCTCTAGCTCTAAACCACCTTGGTCTACTTTCTACCTTGTAAGTGTCCAAGGCATTTCATGGAAATTTAATCATACACTACGTAGTCTTTTGTGACTGGTTCATTCACTATGTTCACGAGTTAGGCATGTTGTCAGTTTTGCAGTGTGTAATAGCATTTATTAAAATTAAATAACACATGAGGGTTTGGAATTTATTGAATTCATTATGTCATGCAAAGCTATTCTAGCTGTTCCAAATGTTTGTTTGATTAGGGTGGTAAAGCAAGTTTCACCCGTACATGTGGATTTGACTCAAACATTTTAATGTGTAAATTTAGCAGAAATTAGCCAAAATGGGTAAATGGTATGGAAATTGCTTTAAAGCTGATTCTATTTAAGAATGGGAAATATAATATTGTGCGAGTTTTAAATTCCTGTCTTGGGGGCTGGGGGTTTAACTCAGCGGCATAAGCGCCTGCCTGGCAAGCAGGCAGTCGTGAGTTCAATCCCTGGTACCAATAAAAAGGAAAAAGACAAAAAAAAAAAAAAAAAAAAAATTCCTAGTCTTTGTTTTAATGTGATAAAATATACAAAACATAAAATCTATCATTTTAACCATTTTAAGAATACAATTCAGTGAGACTAAGTTCAGTTACAAAACTGTACAACAATCACTTGTAATTTATGTCCAGAACTGTTCATCCTCCCAAACTGAAACTGTGCCACATTCAATGTCAACTCTGTACTGCTTCCTCCCCCATCTTCTCGCTGTCGCCATGGAGGTGACCACTCCAAGTATCTCGCATAAATCTTGAGCTATTTGTCCTTCAGTGTCTGACTTAATTCATTTACCAGGAGGTTTCCAAGGTCTGTCCCTGGTTCAGCTTAGCTTTTTTTTCCCAAGCAGTTGGTTGCTTTACTCTCAGTGTCACAGTGGGATACACAGACCTGTACTCACACTTATTTCCCCCTCCTGCAAGTGTACCACATATTTTCATGCTCCAAGTGTACATCTTGCTTATTTTTATTTCTCTATTTCCTTGCTCAATGTTTGACATTTCAATACTTCATTTATGGTTAAAAGTATAAATGAGTGCATGGCACAACTGATTAGTCTGCCTGCTTATTTTCAGTAAGTCCTATAGACTTTTAGAAAATAACTAAAAGAGCACTGCATGAGTTCTAGTAGATATCATTTCTAGAGTCACTCTGGAAAGTCAAAGAAGCCAAGATAAAACAAGACCTGAAACATATTTCAACCCTTATTTCATTAAGATCATTAAAATAGCTATTAAGTGAATTGCAAATACTTACATTTACTTTCAGCAATTTGATAAAAATTACCATCAACAGCATCAGAAAATGAAGAAGGTAGCATTGAAGTCTTTGTGTTCCAAATGGAAAGGATGGATACTGTGAACAGATTCTAATTTGTTTGATCTATAACTTAATCATAACAGGAAATTAAATTGTTAACTGAAAAGAGTTAACATTTTCAGTATTTGTGCTAAAATAGGTTGAGATAAAAATGTCTGTTTTAATTAGGTTTCACAGAAATGTAAAGATCTTTAGTGCTCCTTTACCATTACCACTTCATCTCGGTGTCAGAGTCAGCAATCAGACTTTACATTATGAAGATAAAAATACACATCTCGATAGTCATGTCAGAATGCTAAAAATTTTAATGACACACACATACATACATTTATTTTCAACTGATCCTATCAGCACGTTATTTTTAAATTATTATTCTGCTCTGTCAAGGCCAAGGATTCAAAACAGAGTTCCTATATTCTGATTGTAGTGGTGATTGCACCAATCTATGCAAACATTCAAGTCACGAAACTTAAATACCGTGTTACTTTTAAAACAATGAAGAGCAAAACCACTAGTAAATCCACTGTGAACCAAATGCCACATGTGATATAAATAGATGTACTTTAAACAAAAAAACATAATCTACTTGTAACTGCCTTTTTCCATTAAAAAAAGACTGAAGCTACTAAAAATGAAAAGGACAGATCAATAAATGCCCAATTTAATTGGAAAAGGACATCCCAGTTAAATTAACCATTCGCTGAAAAACTTCTATTGGGTTCTCTTAAACATGACATAAATATTTAATCTGCCCAATGGAAAAGCAGATGCTAAAGATTTTAAAGTATTTACATAATTTATTTATGCTCTACTTATCCAAATTTAAGTTCATGTTGGGGATTTTTATTACCTAGCTTACCCAGTATACACTACGGTTGAGAAAGAATGGTCTGGTGATTTAACTGCTCGGTTATATGTTACTCAATATGTAAAATGATACAGAGAAGCAAGAGTACTTATTATACATCAAATTATCTTTGAAGGATTAGAGAAGTAAAGCAGACAGCAAAATCTTCTGTGTTTTAGAATCAATCATGTAAACATGGAATTGCATTGGAAGGCAATGGCATATTTTCTGTGTTAGGCAATCAGCTCAACAGCTTAAATTATCTCATGAAACAGGAATAGCACTGAATAGGTATTTTTATTATTTCTGGGCTGACTACATTCTCCCTGAAGCAGTTATAAACCTCTATATAAACACATTAGGTATGTGACTTTCTATAGTAAATGAAATAAGGACAGAAATGATGTGGAGGGGATTTATAGCCAATTGTTTTCTGAGTTCTCCTGTCCTTCCTTTCCCAGTCTAAATTCTGGAGTGGACAAAATCTGTATATTGACAGTCTATGATGGATGCATAGAAGTTATTTCTTTTTGTTGTTATTCTAATCCACTGAGAATTGTTGGGTCAGTCATTATACAACATTTTTACTGCCAATGATAACTGATACTAAGTGTTGACTTGATTGGGCCACAAGATGCCCAGCTAGAATAATGCTCTTGTGAAATATTATTTCTAGGTGTATTTAAGCAGTGTTTCCTGAAGAGATTAGCATTTAAATCAGCAGACAGAACTTTTTTTAATGGAAACAGACAACCTGCCCTCATTAATGTGGGTGAGCATAATCTAATCCACTGGGAACCCAAACAGAAAAAAAGAGCAGAGAAAGAAATTATCTGTCTCACCTCTTGAGCTAACACTTACAGCTTCTCTTCCCTTCCAAAACAGAAGCTCCTGCTTTCAGGCCATGCAGAGTCCTAGACGTAGGCCAGCAGAAACTCTGATTCCCAGACCTTCAGACTCAGAGTCAACCGCAACATTGTTGAAAACGATACCAGAATTTTTCAGATGGCCATAAAGAACAAAGCATGCATTTCCAGAGAGGTGGAGAAAGGCTTTCATTTGGCTAGCCTGGCTGGAGAAGCTCATGCTTCATAACTTTGGAGCCCTGGTGATAGCCTCACGAAGGTTTTTACAGAGTTTGTAGGGAGATAAAACGAATTCAAACAAAGACAGTTACTCAAAAACCACAGCCACTGGTCAGCCTCAGTCAGGCAGGGAATCTAACCTACGACAAGGGAGGTGGGGCAGGCACCACAAGTTAGGGAGTGAGGTCCCAGAATGGGGGCGGGGGGAGAAGGAGGAGGAAGAGGGATTAGAGAACTGTGAACACTTCGGTCAGCACATCACAGCGTGGCACTGATGGGAGAGGGAGCATGAAATGTGCTCCACTAAGGGCAGAAACTACTGCGATCCACAAAGGTCGAGGATCACCCGTAAGCTTTCCTGGTTCTCCAGTATACAGAAAACAGTGGAATTTCTAAGCCTCCACAGAGGTGCCAGCTACTGCCTTTATAAATCTCCTCATCTGTCCTCATCTTCTTTTCCATGCAGACACCTGTATGTGTGTATATACATCTATATTTTTCTGGAAAACTCTGGTTAATCCATCCTGTGGATGAAGTAACACATTATTTTACAGATGAAATAAACCAGCATTTTGCTCTTCTAAAAGGTCTATAATTTAAAGCAGTAAATAGAGTAACTGGAATAAGAACCTGTGCCAGTTAATCTTAACTATCAACTTGACTGGATTAAAAACTCCTAGAGAGATGACTGGATCCTGGAGCCCTCTACTGACAGGCAGATTTTCATAGCTGAAGATCATAAACAGGGTACCCAGGTGGACATGGGTCACTGGGGGCTCTGATTTGAAGGGTGTATCTCTCAGTGGTGTTCTGTTTTCCAGTCTCCAGGAAGTGAGCAGTTTTGCTCCACCAAGCCCCTTCACCATGATGTTCCTGTCTTGGTGCTAGTCAACCATGGACTGAAGCCACTGAAATTGTGAGCCGAATAAACCCCTTTTTCATAAAGCTGTGAGTGTTAGATATTTTGGTCCAGCAAGGAGAAAGCTGACCAATTCAGACGCCATGTCTGTTTTCTGCAGGTTCTTTTTCTTAACCAATTTTCAGTAAACAGTGAAATAGAAGTTATTTACCTTAAAATGACATATGGTAGCCAATCATTAAAAAGGTCAAAAGATTTGTCCTTTGTGCTCAAAAAGTTATGCTACAACTGTCAAAAGATACAGACTTTGTGCAAAATTTTGCTTGGAGGTCTCCCAGATCACCTTTGTATGCACAATAAACTCTTCAAATTCTAACTTAACATGCATAACCACTTAATCTTGGTTATCAACTTAAATGGCTTCAAAAACACATAGGAAACCAATAAAACACACTTACGAAGGCATATGTGAGGGTGTTTCCATAGAAAACTGGCAGGTGGGTCAGCAAGCTGAGGGGAACAGTCTTGCTTTAACATAATGACACTACACGATACTGTGAGGGCCTAGATAGAGAAGGGAAGGGGGAGAGGAGGGAACAGGAAGGGAAAGAGAAGGAGCAGGAGCAGCAGCAGACCACTGTCTTGGGCTCTCTCATTGTCTCCTTCCTGGCAGCCATGTGATAAACACATTTCCTTTGCCACGCTCATCTGTCAGCTAACCATGGACTCAAATCTCTGCAACCATAGCCAAAATAAACCTTTCTTCCTATAAGTTGTTTTTCTCAGGTGTTTTGTCAAGGAGATGTAAAATTAACAAAATATGATTTTATTTTCAAGACACATATAATCTGTTTTAAAACACAAGACTGTATATTTTATAAAAGAATTCAGTGATGTTTCATTTCAATTTTTTAAGTCTGCTATCACTTATCTTTCAGAGTACATTTGGAAAAATAAGTATAATTGGGGGTCAGCAAATGGTTGTACCTATTTATTACCGAATGTGCCAACTGCTGCACATTTTATTGAAACCATTCTAAAGAGAATTGTTCATTTGATGGCTTGGCTCAATTGTTCATTTGATGGCTTGATTCTATGAGCCTACTGCAGGTTATATAAATCTGTTATATTCCTTTTGTAAAAAGATTTATGAAAGCAGTAGTAAATACATTGAAAAAAACCTGTTCCTTAAAATGATTTTCTCTATATCAGTAATACATATTTATTTTCAAAATTTTGTGAAAAAATAGAAAAAACTAATCCTAGAATTATTTTTAAATGAAACATTTATTATTCTTAGCATCACCCTGAAACAACCAAATCATAAAATTATATCTGAAACTGTCTAGTGGGTTTGGGAAAAGGAAAATAATTTTCAAAGACTAAAACATTAAGCTAACACCTTGTATCTTGACAATATATCATTAGGACTGAGTTCTTTTTTCTTCACAAATGAAAGAATTAAACCTTTCTTCTAAGCAGTGTCTGCACTTATACTGGGCGGGGGAGGATGTGCTCCTAAAGAAGCATATTAGCGTAACAGCAGAGAGAAATCTGAATATGAAAACTAGAACCAATGGAGAATCAGACCCGAAATAGCAAAACACCTTAGAATCATCCCTGAAGACATTATTACCATTAGAGCAATGTTGTCCCTGGAGCATAAATACACATAAAAGCAAAGAAACTTCTTTGCTGGAAAAGAAGATAAAAATGAAAACGAAAATTAAAGAGAAAAAAAAGATGGATAGGCAATTCTCTTCCTCCTCTCAAATTTATTGTAAGTCTTAGAATCAAGGGCCATAAGAAGTCATTTAACTGGAATGATGCCAGAGGAGCAGAAAGCTCCGCAGTCCTTTTCAAATTACAATACTACAGCTTTAGTGATGTTGGGGCCCAACATTCCTAAGTACTGACATGTTGGGTACCTTCAATTAAAGGGAAGGGAAAGAGAAAGGCCTTAAGCTGCTCCTGAAGTAAGGCCTCTCACCTCCCCTTGTTATTCCTACAGCCCAACTGTAAGACGGTGCTCTCTCTGAAGTTCCTGTAACTAACCTAAGGAAATCCTCCCAAAGAAATGTTGAGGCAGACAGGGCTGCACATGGGAACAGGAGAGGAGGGCTTCTCAGGCCCTCACCTATGACTTGTTACCCAGTAAGGGGAAGACACATCTCTCCTATATACCCTGTCAGCTGGGCTGTGGGTCTTTGTGATGCTCCCTAATCCCCAAAAGCCTTTGACACTGTCCTATCCCGGCCCTGAGCAAAAGTTTACACTATCTAAGATATACAATTCCTTCTTTAAAAACACTGTACACCGGGGTCCTCAAATATATAAGGGAGACAAAGCACCAGGCAAGATTGAAATAATTTTTACATTTATGCCTCTTTGGTAAACTAATCTTAGCCATAACCATGGCAATTCAGACCAAAAGTGCTTTTTTAAAATAATTAAACTCTCTGTTCATCTTTTAATTGTAACTAATGTATGTATTTTGATATGGAGATGCTAGTTATCAATAGAAGATATTTAAGCTTAAAATATATTATATCAGATAGACTTTTATGAAAGAATGGAAATTTGATTCTCAGAAACCAAAGGTTGATGCAGTTTCTTTTGTTTTATTAAATACATTTAAAGAGTGATATAATCATTATATCCAAAACTCTAAAATTAAAACATGTCAGACAGTCTATCTTTTGCCACTATATAAATTTACATTAAAAAACTTGGTGTCAATTTAAAAATGTAAGAGAGGGCACGTCACTTAAAAATTGTGTGGGGTAATATCCAAATAGAATCCAAACTCCTCAGCTTGCCACTCTCTGCTCCAGGACTCAGGTCATCCCACCGCCCACTACTGCTTGTCGGGACACTGCTCCTGCCCACCCTCCAGCACACTCCAACCCCCCGGAAATGGGTCTCCTCCTGCACACCTACTGATTTTCCCAAATTATTTTCTGGGATGACTTTTCACCCTTGATGGTAAACAACTTAAAACACAACTGGTCCTCTCGAAGGTAGGACTGCCTATGGAAAGTGCATCCATATAGATGTCAATAAGCAATGCCTCCTATTTTTTCCAGTGTCCCAAAGGACACTGCCTTTCTATTATCCTTCAGAGGACACTGTAGCGCTACTAAGCAGTTTCCACACTTTATGTTATTGTTCAGCATCTCTCTCCAATAATCCCGTATCATCCATGTAAAAGCAGGTTTGGTAATTTTTACCGAACTGAATTGATGGACAACAACACAATTTTACCAAGAGTCAATGCACTCAAATGAAACAAGTTACAAATTCAATACACAGACACACTACTTTCCTTTTGACTTTTTCAAAGTCTTAGCATGTGTGCCACTAGGTAAACTTCACCCTGAGATAATTCATCCCAGGGAGAGGGTGGGGGGTAGTGAGCTTAGGGTCTTCACACTAAGCTACGACCTCAGGTTTTTGTTTTTCTGTTTTTTCAGAGGGTCCCATCAAGTCACCGAGTTGCCTAGCCTAGGCTTGAATTTGAGATCTTCCAACCTTGGTCTCCCAGAGTGCTGGGATTACGGTGTGTGCCTCCATGTTCAGCAAATTTTCACATTTTAAATTTAAGGTTATAGGTTATACTTTCAATTTGACATAAGAAAAAAATCTTAATAAACAGTAGCTTGGCATCATTTCAAAGTATAAAAGATTAATTTTGAACATTATTGACTTACAGGAACTTGAAAATAAAATCCTTAAGGTAAATAAGATGCAAGGTAGTCCCTTAACAAGGCAAATCAGCTCAAGGGAGGACACTACTAAATGTTTTGCCAACACTTAAATTTTTTGTCCAAAAAAGATTTTGAAAAAAAAAAGAAAGAAAACCTCTTAAAATACAAAACTCACATGTATTAGTCATTTTATTATTTATATTTCTAAAAGTAATTTTAAATCAATTCATTTTGATTTTCACTCAACACTAAACTTTGCAGCATAAGAAACACCTACAACTTATTTCAAATAAAATCCACATTTCATTGCTCAGTAATAAAACTATTATCTTATAATTCAGACTTTGAGAACCAAGCAGTATCAAATACAGTTCAATTTTATAACACCTGTACATTAACAATTGTTTCCTGCTTATCTATTTACAAAGTACTTTACATAACTAGGTATAATCATATGTTTTTGCAGTAATAGAAAATAGAATATCAAGTCCTGTTTAGTCTCATCTGGACATAATAAAGCAGTTACATTTTCAAATGATAAGACTGTGAAAGGAAACATCTATCTTTCATCATAAGAGAAAGAGCTGATGGTCCTTTTTCCTACACCTCGGCACCTACTAATAATTTAAGAAAAACACTCCCAACATGTGAGGCTGAATCATGTAGGATCTGAAGAGCCACACACTGGACATAAAGCTGACTTCACAAAACTCAGCCCAAAGCTGAGTGTTATAGCAGAGTGTGCTTTTGGATTTCAATTACATAACTGCAGAATAGCCACATCAGTGACACATTACAAAATCAAAACACTGCTGGTAAAGTTTTTAGTGTTTTACTTTCAAAAACCTTCCATCTTGGTTTAGTAAACTTTATATCATCTCAGTAGCCTAAAAATTTAGACTCATTTCCATGAATATTCTGTAACCACTTAACTTTCTCTTCCTAGTATCAGTCAAATTCAATTAATTTGTTCGATCCCCAATACCTAAAAATTTAATTAATTTGTTAAAAAAAATATATATGGAAATAAAATTTGTTAATTATGTGACTTTTTTTTGGTACCAGGAATTGAACTCAGGACCTTGTACTTGCCAGGCTGGCACTGTGCTGCTGACCTATTTCTCTGGCCCGAAAGGGATTTTTAAAATCACAGAACAGGAATTGGACAGCATTTTAGACCTCACACAGATCAAACGCCCCTTCCATTAGTTCTATTGCCAGACAAATGAATATGTAAAGGGGTTATACAACTCACCTAAACTCACAGTTATAGAGGGTTAAATTTTGAGTTATATCCACTGCTTGCATTATTTTACTATAAATTTGACTAAATTGTACCAAAGTGTATTCTAGTAGAGTACACAGTTCATTTATTCAATTTGCCCTTATTTATCTAAGATAAAATGTCTATTTTCTGAATTATTTTATTGTCTTGAATAGATGGCACATTCTCAAGTGTTTTTAGAAAATCATGAGTTGATTTTCTTGCCTCAGCCTCCGGAGTGCTGCTGGGATTAGAGATGTGTGCCATGTGCCAGGGTTGAAACTATTTCTCCAATGTTTTTCATAGTTGTTGCTCAGTAAAACACAAGAGTAATGCTGCTTATGAACATGTAACATGCAGTGGGCACCCCACAGTGACAGCGACCATGGCACAGAGCCAGGTGAGCCTAGATACCTCTGGCTGTGCTCATAGTCACTGGCACTGGGGCACCCAACCCCAGGGCCCTTGCAAAAGTCTCACAATTGGGCTCCCTTGTGGGACAGCTTTCGCTACTCCGGTGGGGACCCCCAAGAATGCCTTGCCTTGTCAGTCACTAGATTTCTGATGAGGAAACACATAAAAATTAAAATCACTTGTTCCAAAGATACTTTTATAGAGGAAAAAATTCTTACTTTCAGATTTGATGCATTGGTTTCAGGTAAAAATCCAAACTTCATCCACAGTAACGATGAAGCAAATGATAACTGAGCAGTTCTATGGGCCAGACACTGTTCCAGGCATTCTACAAACATTAATTGTTCGACCACCTTTACTGTATTATGGTCTAAATAATGACACCGCATGATACAGGACACCACGAAGCACTGCTGAAACGCTATCTACTATTCTCTGTGCACAGACTAGGGAGTTACCCTGTTTTCTCTTCAAAACTTTTTCCTAGAAATCTGAAGGACTCTGGAAAACAGAAACCCACAGAAACGACAGGCTTTTATTGATAAAACAGAATATACAAAGAAGAGTAGCTGGGCCCAGAGAAATCACACAGGCTCACAAAGAACCAGTCTCAAGCCACAGGCTGGGGGCAAGTGCCAGAGAGCAGGGTCTAAGCCTTAAACCTCCACCAGAATGACCCCCAGTCCTTCTCCACCGCTTCAGTAAGGAACAAGAAGCATATGAAGGAAAATTCGCCCTTGAATGGAGTGATCTCCTGGGGAGGAATGTGTATGAATCTCGCTTTTGTACTGTATTATTTATAACATGGAGAGCACTCCAAAGTGTGGAGGGAGGGCCCTGCTTTCCAAAAGAAACATGTTGAAGGTTGAACTGAGGTCAAATAAGTGACTCCTGAAGCTCAGGACAGAAACAGCAGCCTTCTGTGTTGCCAGCCTCTTGGACACAGGGTTACACAAGATGCTACAGAACTGTCAAAGCAAGTGTTGAGATGATTATTTCACACCAAATACCAGATAACAAGAAGGCACACAGTTC
Organism: Cavia porcellus; assembly: GCF_034190915.1. Taxonomy (NCBI): domain Eukaryota; kingdom Metazoa; phylum Chordata; class Mammalia; order Rodentia; family Caviidae; genus Cavia; species Cavia porcellus. The sequence continues at coordinate 24,623,614 of NW_026947496.1, read as the reverse complement.
TTGGACATGCTATTTCTTCTTTAAATTCCTAGCTGCATCAAGTGAAATGTGCTTGAAAAGAACTTTAGAAGGTTTGGAATTAGACAACAAGGAAAAATTTAAAAATCTATCTTATTCGGCTCAATTCTTCTAAACCATGTTCCCTTTTCAGAGTATCAGATGCAAATGGACTATCAGGATTTAATTAAGGGGCCAGATTAGTGACAAAATGGATTCAGTTTCAAATCTACTTCTGTGAATACATCATATGATAATAACATGCTCACTTGGGAAGATAATAAAACCACCATAAGGATATGACAAGCTGGGTGTGGTGGCAGCCACCTGAACCCAGCACGGTGGCAAGAGATCAAAAGTTTGGGTATAGCATAGGCAATTCAGTAAGACCCTGTCTCAAAATTTAAAAAGCAGAAAGAAAGAAAGAAAGAAAGAAAGAAAAGAAAAGAAAAGAAGAGAAGCGAAGCGAAGCCTGGGATTGCAGCTCAGTGCAAAAGCCCTAGGTTCAACCTCCAGTAACATACACACAGACACATATAAAATAGCTAAGTATAATCTACAATAAAATATATGCATATATAAATAAACAAAATGCTACTAATAAAATTGAGGCACATTAGAATCTCTATTTAATTTCACTATAGTAAAATAATGTACTACAGATTTTGAAAGGACTGTTTCTGAAACTGAATACACTCAAAATATCAGTGTTTTCTAGCACTTTGTTATAAAATTTGCAGTTTGTTGCTATTGATTTCAAGTCTTGTATCTTTTTAACTTAGTAAAGAAGCAGCAAAAAGCAAGCACCATCTTTCTGAATAACAAGTGCTTCATCAATTCATGCACACAGCTTTGCAGAAGACCATGTAGAGGATGGGACACGGCAGAGCAAAGGGGATGTCGCTTCACAAGAAAACAGTGCTCTTCATGAAACACATTCACAGCAGCTTCAACAAAACAAACCACTGTGACTGGGGCCCTTGAACCATTTCCAATATAGGAATAACAAAATAATGTTTGATATGACTATTAATAAAAAGTATCGATTTAAAGAGAACAAAGAATTAGTTGGCAAGGAAAGATTTCAGTCCTACCTACTCACGTTGTTTCCTGTGGCACCCAGAGCCATAGCTAATGAAGTAATTTTTTTTTTTTTCTGTAAATCTCAGTGCTTTCTGTGATGGACACTCAATTAATAGTGATCTTTTGCTGTCAATAACCTACTAATGACATGAGTTGCTCCTCAAAAGCTTTGCTAGGTCAGATGGCATCATAAGTGACTGATGGCACCTTTGACACTAACCACAAAAATTAAGCAAGGAGACTGATTTAACCTCACACAGGAATGGCCTGGCAGATAAAAGAGGTAACCCATATCCAGACAAAAACAGCGTTTACTGATAGTGGGTTAAAGGCTTCTGAAAAAAGCTGGTCCTCCATAAACAATGAGGGCAGTGTCAAAAACGGTCAGAATCAACTTTCGCCAGACTCTGGAAATTAACTAATGGTTTGCAGCAATCTGGGAATCTGTATTCAAGAAAAACAAATGAATCACGGCAAGAACAGTAAATTATGTGGTGCTTACAACCTACTCTATTCTCACCTCCTACTCCTGGGCTCCAGAGTAGCCTTGAAAACCAACATCCTTCAATCATGGTAAAAACCAACAGCCTGTCAACCACAGGAGGGGTTCCATGGGGATGAGGCTCCTGCAAAGTTCCATTCCCAGAAAACTCGCATTATTTGGCCTGTCTGGGTGTTCACAGAAGACTCTATGGGCACAGCTCGCTTATTTAACATGACCTGGCACTCACCCAGTGAGAAGAGACTTTTGCTCAGGGGCATTTGTCAAAAACAATCAGTTGCAATTGTTTATCATCACAGCTGCTTGGGGCTATGAATAACAGTTGGGGCAAACAATAAGCAAATCAAAAAGCTTAAAAGAAAAAATAGGACATGTAATATTCATAGGGGACTTTGAAAAACTGATATACTCCTGGGACTCTGGAAGGCTGCATATGTGCACAGGACCCTGTGTGTATGCAGATTGTGCACATACTTAAGTCAAAATCTCAGAAGGCGCTAAGTTTTCACCTTCTGCCAATTCTGAAACTCCAGAGTAGAAGGAAGCGGGGGCACAGGCGGAGTTTCAAACTCCCTGACTGCCCACTGAAGGCAGGCACTAACATGTACATACAGCCACTCTGCAAACACTGGAAGGCTTACTGGTTGGAGGCATTACAGGAGATTCTCTGCTCAGTCACTAGCTGACCACTAATCTAATTGGGTAGAAACATAACAAACAGCATAAACTTCACAAAGTTAATTCAGAAATACAAAACAAAACAGAAAAAAAAAACCTAGAAAACAAAAACAATAAAAATAATAAACACAAGAGAGGAAAAGAATCCAATTTCCAGAACTAGTACTTTATATTATTTTCAATAAGCAGTTTTCCTTTCCTTTTCTTTTCTTTTCTTTTCTTGTTTTGTTTTGAGACAGGGTCACTCAGGCTAGCTCTGAAATCACTCTGTAGCTCAGGCTGGCCTTGAGTGCTGGGATTACAGGCATGTGCCATCATGCCTGGCACCAATATGCAATTAAAAAAAAACCTATAAAACATTCCACAAACAAATGAACAAACAAGCAACAAATTCCTTTAAAAGTGAAATGAGGAAAAGCAGTTAATCAAGATAATTCTTAAGAAAGTCAAGAAATTAAATTTCCTGGACAAATGCTTTAATCAGCACTTTAGGGACAAAAGAAAGAAGGCTAATGTTTCACTAAATGAAAACTCTCAATAATGATACAGAAATTATAGAGAGGAAGCAGCTCAGGGAAATTCTGTGAAAAATGTATAGGAACTAACATAAAAATTCACTTTGGCTCAGCAAATCTGAATAGGTAGAAGGAAGAATCATTAAACTTGAAGACAGGTCAATTGAAATTACTTGATTTGAGGACTACACCACCTCTAAATAAATATATACATACATACACACATACATACACAGCCTTAAAAATCTGTGGAATTTATATCCAGCCATATCAACCTATACCATCAAGCATACTGACACGCACATGCAGAATCAGAGTTCCAGAACGAGGAACAAAAAGCATGGTCCAGAATGAGGAACAAAGAAAAAAAAAAAAAAAAAAAGAATATTTGAATAAACAATGGCCCAAACCTCTCTAATTTGATAAAAAAAAATCCATTTATTTGGAAGCTTTACAAACTCCAAGCAGGACAGATTCAAAGACACTACACCTAGATGCATCTTTATCAAATGGTTCAAAGTCAAAAGACAAACAGTGCTGAGAGAGAAGCAACTATTACAAAGTGTCCACAATAAGATAAGCTGTTGGTTTTTCAAAAGAAACCAGAGGCCAGAGTCAGTGGGATTACATAAAGTGATAAAAGGAAAAGACTGTCAACCAAAAATTCTACATCTACAGAAGCTATCCCTCAAAGATGAAGGAGAAATTAAGACACTGCCAGATAAACAAAAATGGAGAGAATCTGTTGCTGTAACACCTGGCCTTACAAGTAACATGAAAGGAAGGAGCCAAGAAACAACTCCAATCTAAGTGAAGAAGCTAAAAGCACTGATAAAGGTTAACTGCACAAGCACATAGGAAGGCAGTTAACTATGTCTGCTGTTTGTAATTCTTGCTTATATCGCATCTGACTAAAAGGGCAATAGCACAGAACACGAATTATAAATATGTGTAGACAGGTATATCTTGTGTAAGGATACAATGTTTAAAACAACAACAGCACAAAGAAGCAGGGAGGGAAGAGAGTATACCAGGGTGAACTTTCTATACATAATTAAGGTGATAATAACCCAAGCAGGATTGTTATAAATTAATTTCAAAAATGTTAGCCATTTTTTTAAAAAGCGAAGAAACAACAAAGGGATGAAAATCACACACTACAGAATATTTATTACAAAAAAGAGGGTGTTACAGGTTGAATTGTGGCCCTTGAGAAATACTGAGGTCCTAACATTGCTGTCAATATGACTATGTTGAAAATAGGATCTCTGTAGATGTAACCAAGTGAAAATGAAGTCGTATGAATAAGGATGGATCCTAATCCAGTGACTGATACATAAGAAGAGAATCTGGACAGAGACAAAGAGAAGAGTGCCACAGGATGACTGAGGCAGAGACCACAGGGGAATGTCCACAGCCGGGAATGCTGACAGCCAATGAGTGAGAGACAAACTCCTTTTCAGTCTTCAAAAGGATCTAATCCTGCAAACGGCTTGCTTAGGACTTTCAGCCTATATACTGCTAGTGGTTAATTTCTGGAGGTTTTTTAAACTATCCAGTTTCAGTAGTCTATTACAGCAGCTAAACTAACGTAAAGGCAGTAGTGTAGAAACAGAAGAATAACGAAAACCTTAGGATCTGCTGGGGAGGACAATGAAGGTTGAACTAAAAGACTGATGTTTGAAATCTCAACTGATTAGGGGCTGGGGATTTAGCTCAGCGGCATAAGCACCTGCCTTGCAAGCAGGCAGTCGTGAGTTCGATCCCTGGTACCGGTAAAAATGAAAAAAGACAAAAAAAAAAAAAAAAAGAAATCTCAACTGATGAATGTAGGTTGCTATTCAGCATGGTATTGTTAAAGAAGTGGATAGAAAGTTTGCTTTTGAGATATAATTTAACATGAAAGTATTAGAGGTAGGCCTATCCACAATATTCTCTGTATAAACAAGTCTCACATATATTAGAAAACACTGAAAAGCAGGTTTTAGAAACACAATAATATTAGAAAAATAACAATAGACTTTTGTCTCAAAAACCAATGAACAATTGTAAAACTTAAACATTACTCCAGTCAAATCAGTTTTCTATTTTTGAGACCCACACAGTGCATCTTCTGATGCTGAAATTCACTTATTAGACATAGATCGGTTGTGCCCAACATATTCTACTTAATAGTTCTGTTACAAGACAAATAAACAACTTCTTAGCAACAGTCATAATAATAATTCTAATGTTTCCAATTTATGACATGGTCATTATTTACTGTTCAATGACAATAAAGAATTTTTGGACTTAGTCCTAAAGGCCTAACATTTTCATGTAGCAAAGAAAGAAAGATGTAGGAAAAAAAGAACAGATACAGATCAGACCTAAAACAACAACCAACTTAATAGATCAGAAATAAACAAAAGCAGAGTAAGGAAATGAATATTGCTTTCTGTCAAATATGTTGAATGGCCCTCAACTATTCTATGAACCATTAACTTCATTACCAACCTTTGTTCTACACCATGAATCACCTGAAAATTCCATTACCCACCTGATATAAAATATGAGGATTTCATTTTACTAAGTGCTGAATTAGCAAGTGCCTAAGGTAGTGTTTCATAGGCTATCGGAGCAAAAAAAATCAATACAGAAAGGATCTTGGAATCAAAAGAAAAATGCAAAGGAAAGTAAGGTTGATGGCCTCTGCTTGTGAAAGAAAAGCCAAAAGCAGTTCTTCTCAATGGTCTGATGAAAAGTGACTGCTTAAATTAATGAAGGAGAAAGCCCCCAAAATGGGGGCACTGTAAAGTCTGAACTAGGCTGACCTACCAAGATGACACTGGAAGGCTGTTCAGCTACTCTGGTAAAATTAAGGACTTAAGGGACTGGCAAAGTGCTTTTTAAGATGCAAATTAAACCCTATAAATATCTAATGCCCTCCTATATAAAGTGAAATGTAATAGGACTATTTATATGATAAGATGAAATATGTAAATTCCTCGGCTTCTCAAGTATGTCTGAATGAGAAATCCATTCATCCACCATCTACTTATCTACTGATCCATCCATCCAACTTTATTTAAAAGTACTATATAAAAGATATCTACAGAAGGACAACAGATTTTTGACTATGGCATCACCTTCTTTATAAAGGATTTACTCAGCCTTTTCATTTATTACTAGAGCCTTTTCATTTATTACCACACATTTTATTCTTATTGTCTTCTTTTCCTCTCAGAAAAATTATCAACTCTTCTGGGATTGGACATGCATCTGACACTTTATTTTGTGAGTAATAGTAACTCAGGCCAATGACAGGACAAAAATAAATGATATTAGTGGTTGAGCAGTTCAGAAGTTACACCAAATTTGGATTAAAGCATTTTAAGATAATTGAAAATGATTTGGCCACTTATGTGCCCATACTGGATCAAGAATCTCATGCATATTTTGTAATCTAAAAATTGAAACTTAAGAGTTCCACAAGCCTCCAGGGTCAGTCTCCATGTAGAACATTAACAGGCTATTTAAACAATTATATGCAAGGCATTTTCCATTGTTCTCCCCAACAAGACAGAGGTTTCCAATTATTTTGACATAAGAAACATTCATTCATAAAATATTTAATTGTTCCCTGAAAATACACCCCCAAATAAGCTAAAATAATCTCCACAGCAACAAAGAGAATCTGTTCTGAGATACAGTGTACTTAAGAGTTCATTTCTTCTCTGGAACCTTTAGTCTACCTGCAATCACAAAGATCATTTACCCAGGCTCAGTATTATGTAATAAACGGAGGCTCAATAACAGGAAAAAGTAGATTACGTGCACTTTTCTGAGGGACTGTTGATTTGAAGGAAAGCTTAGGCTTCTTGGAGAGGACTGGAATTAGAGGTAGAAGGCCGGACAAGGGAAGAAGAGAGTGTCACAAGGATAAGGTGGCTGAGACATGGCCCTGGCAGAGAAGCAAGCAGTGTTAATGGAAAGCCTGGAAGATGAAGAGTAGAATGTGGGGTGGAACTGCAATCCTGCTTACGCACTTCAATTTCATCTTGTATCAGAAATAGGCAAACTGCAGTACAAGCTACACTAGGCCAGGTCTTTCACCCACGTCTTCCCTTCCAGAGAGGAGGATCCCACTTCTGAGAATTAGACTCCCCTGAAAGCCTGACAAAAGTTACTTTAAATGGATATGAACCCTTTTGATATGAGTTCACATCGTATTTTCAAATAGTCACATGCTTTTGTTTCCACTTACAGGAGTTTCACTGACCTCTTGATATTTATTCATGAATGCCAGGATTAGAATGAAACAAAGTGTTGATGATTAAAAATAATATGCAAACAGGTGCCAACCTGTCACATCAAACCACACATGAACATGCCTCCAAAGCACTATGTGGACAGAAGAAGTAAAGAAAATTTCCTTCTTTCCTTTTTTTTGGTTCAAAATAAGGCATCCAGCCTATCCTTATATTAGTCAAAAAATGGAAAATAGTTCATATATGACTATTTTCCAGTATCTATTTACATATTTTTCTATTGTTCTACAAAGTATCAACCCTAAGGAAAAAAATATAAAAATCAGCTTGAACTGATGAGTTCAGTTTGGCAATTCTGTATTGCTCTGATGAGACCTAAGCCCAGCAGGTATTGGGTTGCTATTATTTGGAAACTGTGGCATTTTTTAAAAGTCAGCTAACCTAAACATATTATTGTTTATAAATTGCTATGCAACTAAAGTCCCTGGCAGATATCTACTGTCTTTCACCAGATACATTTCATTTTGCTAAACATATGATTAGGTTAGCACATAAGGTCATGCAGCTAGAGGTAAACACATAAATATCAAGGCCAGTGGAAGCTGATTGTTGTATTGATTAAAATTTTTCTAAGCCAAAACCAGATGAATTCTTTGAGATAACACTATTTGTGATTAACCATATGACATGTAATATAAAAGTTCTAAATGTAAATATTAAGCAACGCTATACATTTTAATTTCAGTTAAATAAAAACAAGTATATCTATGTGAATAACATCTATAGTATAACATTTAGTGTCAATATTTCCCAGTAAATTTTTACAAAGTAATATACATTTTAAGATATAGGTTGCTTTATTCGTAACTTTGATAGAGGAGCAGTCCTTTCTAAGAACACTTGCACCCTCAAGTAAGCAACCTGTGTGCAACAGGCAAGCTGTAACTGATGACATTCTGGTATAATTTTGAGATGTGCAGGTCTCCCAAAGGGAGAAAATGGTTACTTTAATTATCTATAATACAGAGAAGAACAGAATTGCTGAGGCAAATAAAATCTGAGATACCTCCAGTTTTTCTTACTATTCCTTAGCTTTAGTATCTTCCTTACCAGTCAATTTACAAAATTAAATCAAGACGAACTATCTGATTTAAAAGTCTCCACTTGGCTGCTGATTTCTCTAATGAGTACTCTACAAAGCAGTGAAAGCTCAAGAGGAAGAGGCAGAAGAAAGATGTTAAGAGTCTTAAAAATCTGTCATTTAAGGGGCTTATCTGCTTTCTGTAATCTTAAAGATTCTTTCAGTGTGGTAGTTCAGCAAGGCAAATAAATAAAATGCATCTCTGAGATGAAGTTTATCCCACCTACCCCGGACATCGTCACAGAAGTGTTTTTTACTCATAAGTGAGAAACACACATGCCAACCAATGCCAGACTCTTGCAAAACTAGACGTCTGGGACAGACATTAAGCTAGTTCAATATATAATACATGTAGCCAAGGAACATAAGTTAACCACAGAGCTACCACATCATTCAATATAAATTTATCAAGTGTGTGCTAGAACAGGCATTGAAATGCAAAGATGAACGAGACAGCATTCCCCTGAAGACGATGACACTTGTGCTACAGTCCCACATAAATAAGACACCACAGTACACCAGGAGGAGCACAGATGTGACAGGGAGAGCATCTGATGAAGCTAGAGTACAGCAGAAAACATTTCAGGACTAGCCTAAGTTAAAAACCAGCCGAGGGGCTGACTATGTGGCTTAGAAAGTTACCTAACCTAATACTTGGGTACTCAATAAAATAATTATTTCTATACAGCTAAGAAGGATGGAAGAAAGAGATCATATATGGAAATCAGCCTGGCTTCTTGACAGATGTACTATTATTATTACTATTACTCAGTCTTAGAAAATGAGTGACCAGCAATTCACGGTGTCTTGTTAGTAGTAGTTATTGTACTAAGGGTCTCATCACAGTTGCTGGGTTCATATGTATTATTTTCAGCCTGAATTAATAGTTTGGCTGGGGATTACCTACCATTATTACTACCAAGGCAAAGTCAAGTAATGTGTTTACAAGAGTGATCAATTTACAAGGGCCCAACTTTCTGTAAGGTTAGAGTTCACTGAAGACAAACAAGCCAATAGTACATGTAGTAAAGGAAACACGGAAAGTATTTCCTACAGTACCAAACATTAGTGCACTTGATGAACACATTATCACTAACTGGCAACACAAGAATGGATAAAAACAAAGTCAAAGTCTAAGAACGTATGCATACAGTGCATACATAACACAGGCAACATAGGAAGCATCACAGGGTAGTCAAGGGATAAAAGACTGGTTATATAATGAAAAAGTGTCTTAAGGACCCAAATGTCATGCATAAAACTTGTCTGGTCTGCAAGCAGTGGAGAAGAACTAGCCTACTTGAAGTAAAATACTTTTAACCTATTGTTCTATTGCTTCTACTATCATATGCAAATCTAATACAGTATTACATAAGCTCATAGCTGTGTTTCTTCATTTTCAAGGTGTTTCTACTGTATTTATATTTGCAATATCTCTGTCAGCTGTATAAAATAAATTCTGCATTCTAATAGGTAATGATAAGCCAAAAACAGGGATTGTAGATGTCCCAAAAGACACTATTACTTGTCTGCTTGTTACTGATAAAGAGTTCTTCCTTTAACTAAGGACACATTATTCAGTATCAAATACAAATGTTAAACTCTTGATAAAACCTTTAAAGTACATTCTGTGCTTAGTGTAATATGCATCTTCTATTCCCATGGTGATTTAATAAAATGTATTTTCATCTGATACATTTTTTCACACACTTAAATAGTACAATAGAAATGCTGGCATTCTCCTTTAAATAATTTTCCTCTAAACTCTTTGAAATTAAAAAAAAAAAAATCTGGTGAAAGCATTTAAAAAATCTCAAGCGTCAGAAGGATGTGAAGTGAGGAGAATGGAGGAGGAGGAAAACAGTCCGGTGAAGTGTTCCGTAATTACAGTCTGCCGTGTGAAGCAGCTCCCAGAACACAAGAAGGCTGAGTCCCACTGATACGGTTCTCAAGAATCCTCACCCTGATGGTATTAACCCATCAAAACGGCTGTTTCAAGAGTGGGCTCCTTTTAGCCCTACAGTTTAAAAGAAATCACCACCTTCGCCCCCTGGTGTTATTTTTTCCTATTTTCATTTCTGGTTCCCCTCCTTTTTTTCTTTTTCTTACTGGGAGCTCTCTCCACCACTCTTTAGATGAGTGAAGTAATTTCTGTAGAGTGGCCTAAGCCCCGTGGGAGGACAATGAAGAAGGACAATGTATTGCTGGACACGGGACTGCGGGTCACCAGGTTTAGACTGAGGCCCTCTGGACACTGGGAGCCCTCTGGATCCCGGGTAGACTCTCTGTGAGGTAGGAGGCTGCCAGCTCCAGGTTCTGCCATTTAGAATAGGACGAGAAGAATCACTAAAGTGTGAAGGCCGTGGCAAAGTGGTGACAGGTTAAATGCTCTTACTTCCAACTACCTCCAACTATCTCCAACTACCATGCATTTGTGTTTGTTTTCTCTGCTCTGTCTTTGGGGATGGCTTTTTCTCCCCATGTGATACAACAGCCTACACTGCTCCTTGCTTATAAAATGCAGGCTATGGCTCTCACTTACTTAATCATCTTTCCTTAAGGAGAGGGTATTAAGATTTCAAAGCTTATAGCTATACCGTGGGGCTACAATTTAGTTTATGGAAATGGCTTTTCCTTTATTTACTTTTTTTTTTTTTTTTTTTTAAATTTTATTTAAGGAGAAAAGAAAAAAAAGCAGAGAAAGGGTACAAGTTATACAGATTTGCAGAAAAAAAATGAACAGTAGGAAATCACTAGTTAATGGATTACATACTGTCATCTTAGAAATAATTGTTCAAGTCACAAAATTAAAGCTTGTAAAGTGGACATTCCATCAGTGATACTGCAAACAGTTCTGTTCAATGATCCAATAAAACTCTGTGATATCATATTCTATCTTATACACTTAAATATGCATGCACACTTTTTTTTTTTTTAATACTAGGAATCAACCTCAGGACCTTGTGCTTGCCAGGCAGACACGGTGCCACTGAGCTACGTCCGTGGCCCCCTTCATTCTGAGCACTACTGGGTGGGGTAGAGCAAGAGATAGATATGACAGTGCCTTTTCACAAGATGATGATGATGGAGGAAGAAAGGCCAACACTTAATATGTTAAAGCAAAGATTTAAAACACAATATAATACTAGGAACCTGCTAGCACATTCTGAACTCCGAACTAAACATCTGGTGTTTTCCAGGTAAAGTGTAATGTTATATTTCACATGTCCTGTTGATTCTTACAAGTTCTCTTGGAACATCTACTGGAAGGTCAACGATTCTGTCTGTAACTCCTTTGGGTGGGGAAAACTAGGATTGCTATGAACACAACGTTGCAGTCTATTAAAAAATGGAATTTATTCTAAGAAGTACTTGGTCAGCCACCTTTAAGCCAATATGTGATTCTTGTATCTATCTTTGTGCTTGCTCTGTATCTGAACTTCACTGATTTTAGCTGCTATGATCCTTAGGTCCTTGATCAGAATTTTTGTTAAAAAAAATAACTTCACATGTTCTCATAAACTGCATAACTGAAGGGCCCATTTCCCTTCCTATCACATGCATACCCTGTGCACTGCTGGCTGTTGTAATATGGATGCTTCCTATTTCCTGCAAATACAGCAAAGATTGCCACAGTTCTCAGTGTATTTGATTTTCACAGAGAATCACATGCTTCTTCAAGTGTTGAGTCAAAGTGTTAAGTAAAGTTGACATGCCTACAACTTATTTTTAAGTAGCAAATCATAATTATCCCACACTATCTAAAGTACCACAGTTAACAAAAATATATGTCCTTGCTAGAAAGATCTAGCTAGGAAAATGTGATTAACAAACTTGAAGCTGCTAAATTTCTTAATTATTTTAACTGACAATCAAATTATTATCAACCCTGTTTAAAGAACTTCTAAAATACGTTGTTGAAATTAAGGTGGCAATTTAACAGAAAGCTTAAATATATTTCCAAAATCAAAATGACAGAAATAACTATTCAAATGTTTATAGATTTTCATTTGTATGTATGCAGCAAATTTCAGCCACTAAACTCATTTCTACCTTTCTAAAATGTTATTTTTCTGTACAAACATAGCACTAAGAACCTACCTGAGTTAAAGCACAAGTAATACGTTCTCATACTCTACATATGACTTCTTTTTGGGGGTGTACCGGGATTGAACTCATGACCTCATGCTTACCATACATATTACTTTCTAACGGCACCTTGATTTAGAGCACAAAACTATAAATCTAAAGTAACTATTTCTTAGGTAATAAGAATCATGGATTAAGTGCTTTTTCATTCAAATGGGTACTGTCTCATCCATCTTCTTGGCTGATATTTATTGTGGGATTTGTCATCAGGTGCCAGTGACTTGGATACATACACATTTTTCCTAGTTTGACATTTAACTATTTAAGGATAAAAACCTGACCCAAGGATATAAAATGAATTGGGACTGGAGGCTTTCCTCTGCCTTGGCTCCCATGGTCAGAGGTGAATCAAGTGTCCCCTGATCTCACATGGGCACTCAGCATCTCCAGACACAACAATGGAGTGCACAGCATCCTCAAACATAAGGCACAGTCTCCCGGCTAATAAGCTAAAGTAGTTTGCAGAACAGAATACTGACTGTTGGGTACAAAATTAATGCAGTACATTACCAGTTCTGAACCAGACCAAGGATCAAAATGGAGAAACTGAGTCAAATGTTTGCAAACTGAGGGACTACAAAGAAACAACAAAGAATCACAACAAGTAGCAGTACTGAAAGATTTAAGCAACATTAATTAATGATGAGCAGGCAAAGACAAACTTGTACTAGGCTGAAAAAGGGGACTAAAAGTTATTTACTCTTGGTAATGTGGGACACCACACAAGTGTGCAAGTGGCTCTAAGTGAAGCCGTGTGGTGATTCTCAGGCTGCCCAATCTGTGCTGGTAGTGTCTGTGTCGGCATATAAATGGGGTGGTGTCCTTACCTCCAGATGCTCTAAGATATAGGGTGGATTTGTCATGCCAAGCCTCAGCATTGCTCCCTCGGGAATCACTTCTACCAGTTTCCACAGGAGCGTGGGGAGACTCGTGCCAATATCTCTGCCATAGGCCCCTGTGTCTTCACTGGTCAACCATATCTCACAAACACCCTCTGTGAATCAAAGGAGATAATTAACAAATCTGTCGCAAAGCTGTTTCCTCCATCATACAGCTGCTCACTCTTTTTAATGCAGTATTTCTCAACACTATTATGCAGGCAGGCTGGCTATTCAACTGCACAGAAAAAGCAGCTTATCCCACGGTGGCAGTGGGTTATTAAGTTCATTTGATGAACACCAGAGACTTCCAACAATGCTGTAAATTATCAGTGTGTCCTGTGAAGTGATTAACATTCACAGACAATCAGTTCAACTGTGCTTCCCTCACAGCACTTTGATCAAGGCTAGAGCTCAGTCCCACCTCTGAGAATATCTATTCTAACAAATACCACAAGCCCTGGAACTGAATCGGTCATTCTGCAGAATAGCAGTGAACTCACTGATCAGTGTGTCACCAACCCAAGGAAAAATGTCAAGTACAGTTAGGGATTAACTCACAAATTGTTAATAATAAGAAATTCATTTTACCCATCGTAGCTATTATAATCTTTCTTTATTTAATTAAAAACAGTGCTCATTTTATTGCTACACTCAAATATATCAGTCACCGTATAAATTTAGTTGGAAACCCTATTAATTGACATCTTGCATCGTATTTTCCATCAAATAGGAAACGCATTTATATTATTAGTAGAATCTTGACTTCAAATATGATAGCTTGAAATAACATCTTTTCAAAAATTAAGAGAAAATACTTTTTGATCACCTAGTGCTTTTTAAATAAATAAAACACAGTAAGCAGGAGACATCTGGGTTTTTCTGACCCCATATTCAATGAAAGGCTTAGCCTACTTTGAAAGGCCAAATGATGTGCAGTCCTAAAACAAACAATGAAATGAACCTGTGAAATTTGTTCATGCTCAGTGATCTGTTGCTTCTGGAGAACTTCAACACACAACACAGGCACATAAACTAAGACTTCAGCCCAAATCAAAGTATGTTTCTAGAAAGTGCTTTGAAATTACAATTTTAAATTGTCTTGAGTTGACAGAAGATTTTCAAAAATACATTTAAATTTTCCTTGCCAAGAGAGAGACACCAAATAAAACATGGCTTTTATGTAACAGTGGACTTAAAATTTACACAATAAAAAAAGCAAAAAAAAATTTCTTTTTACTCTCCTTAATGTGTTCCACAATTAGATCTCTAGTCACTATTCTTTTCTATAGAAGATATATTTATCTTATCAAAAAGTAACCCAATCTATAAAAGAGCATTTTCATTTTTCCCTGCCTTTCTTATCTGAGTCACACAACTCTCACTCATACCCATGCAACAAGAAAAATGCAGACAGAAGTTTAGTTTACCCAAATTAAAAGGTCCCTGACATAGCAATGAGATCAGATTTTAAAAAAAGACTAGTAAAAAAGTTGAAATTTTTTTTTAGTGTTTAAGTCAGCAGGGTTATAAGTACATGAGTTTTCTTAGTTGAAATTATATGCATAGGTTCCAGAAACAATAAACATTTGCTTAGTTTTTATCATTTAATAAAAAGCTTTATCCGCCACAAAAATAGTCTGGCATGTCTATGGACTATCTAGGTCTTACCATTTTATAAACATTCTCAGTGCATTGAACAAATTTTCCTATTTAAAAATGGATTACAATTGATGGTGTCATCTTCATTTTAATAATACAGACCATCAGACACTGGACTCATAGAACCTTTATTTTAAAAAAATTATCACAAAATCCACTCCAGGAAAAAAGATGGCTAAGTAACAACATAAACAGATTTTAAAACATTCTGAAAGGGGTTATAAAAACAGGACATTATCCATGATTTTCCAGTTACTGGCATTTCAGCAACACAATATGAATATTTTTAAATGAACAGAATAATTTTAATTTATAATTTTTCCATCCAAATGGTTCCATGTTATGCCTTATGTAGAGAAAGCAAGTTCCTGGAACAGTGCCTTGCTGCTGCTAGATGAATATAAAAGGGGAAAATCACTCTGAATAGGAATGGAAATAACATCCATGCAGAAAACAGCAGTCTGCTCTTAAAACTGCAAAGGTGGGGACCAATAGCCCCCTGGTGGGCTGAAGCTTCAAATTAAATCTCATAAAGAGGAAGCAGCTGTAACACTAAATCAGCAGCAACGGGAATAACAGTCTTTATGTCTCTAAGATCAAGGCTGTTAAAATTCTCTATGTAGCAACCTGGTTTAAAACACAATGAAAAGTGAAAGGCTGTGCAAAATATGGAACCCCTGGCCTAGAGAATCGCACTTTGCCTTTCAGTCTAAAACTACGTCAAAATAGATCCTGCAGTTAACTGACTTGGGAAAGCTGAGATTTTCGTAAGATTATAATGAGCATTAATTCTAATGAGAGTTGATCCTTCAATCATAAGATACAAGAATTATTTCACACTAAAGGTAAAGTCAAATGTGGAATCCTCACATGTGACATCCTTTCTCCTGGGAAGTCTCGTGATGCCTCACGTTGCAGGTGGCTCCTGTCAGGAGACACTTCCACCAAATTCACCAGGGAACCTGATGGCTGCAGGACCCACTAATGGACACATAGTGGGACACAAGCATGTCTAAATCTGCACACTTAATTGGATTCTGATGGACAGAAGTGCTTGGCTAAACAGCTTCACTCCTTCAGAATTTCAGTTAAGCTACAATGCTTCGCATATTCATGCTTTTATTTGTCCATCAAACCTTCATTAGGCCCTTACCTACATGTGCCCTGCAGCTCTTTCGGTTCATGTTATTGATGAATTCATTATTAAACTTCTGTTACTTAAGTTTGGCCATCACTAAGGTGCTGGCAAGGGGCCGCTGACAGACACAAAGAGAACTTCCTGAACATCCCTATTGGTGGAGGAGAATGGCCTTGAAGAACACAGAAATGAAGCAGCAGCCAGGCTGGCCTCGAGTAGATACACCATTTCCAATAAGAGAGCCCCAGTCTGCACAGTAACATGGACTCTGGACTTGCGATTAATACACGCCAGAAAAGTAAGCATCATGAAAATTAAAAAGTGAAGGAGCAAAAACTAAGCGAAAGTTCAACCAAAAACTTCCTACATAAATAAATGCAAAAGAAAAGAAAGGAAAGTGGTGGGTAGAAAAGTAGAAGACAAAAATCAGCTTTCTTTTCCAAGAAAAATTTTATTTTCCTAAAATTGCTCATATACCCTAATGTTGGTTCATCTTCTCAAAACTGTCCAGTCTACCTGACTTCTGTAACATGGCAGGTTCATCAAATCATCCACCACCTTTCAATTTGTTAATTTGAGTAAAAAAAAGCAAATATTGCAAAGGAATGAAATACACTGTACAGGAGAAAGTCCTGTAACATTTGTAGTTATGAGAATTCATTATCATCAAGCAATTACAGATCAACCTATCCCTGAATAGACAGTAAACTCAACAGCTGGATTTTCTGTTCCAGAGTAATCTGAGATGACAGAAGATGGAAAATAGAAGACATAAAAAATTAATAATAAAAATGATAATATACTCAATAAAATATTCTCACAATAAAGAAAATTGTTTGAAATATCAAACTTTGCCAAAACTTGATTTTTTAAAAGATTATGACTCATTATATGATTTTTTCAAGGTCTGAACTTCATTGTAACATTAAAATATGGGTAAAGATTGATTTTATCTAGTTAGGGAAGTAATATTTTTCTACTAGCTCTTGTTTTAATATTAAAGAAAATTTCTACCATAATGTGTTGCTTTGTTTCATTATGAAATGTTTTCTAAAAAATAAAGAGTACAAAAATATTTTTTAAAAACCTGTAAACAATTATTAAGGGGCTCACAAATCAAAGGGCAATAGATAGCAATAAAACCTATAATTAAACTTGAAAAAAAAATCCCATCACCCCATGTGTATTCTTTCTTCCCTTTGGTGTTTGTTCTCCACTCCTATCATCTCTCCTTTCTTTCCTCTTCTCAATTCTATGCCTGACTTTGCCTCCCACCATTCTATTCCAGCCTTCATTCTTTAAATAAGGAATGTAAATTAAACATACAAAATTAGGTATATTTATTCAATGATCATCATTCAATGGTCTGCTTTTACTTCCTGTAGCTATAAGGATTATAGTACATATTAATTAAGTTTTCTGGCTCTTTTTTCTATAAATTAATCTTAGTTTAGAAACAAATATGATCTGGTTAAGTAAAAGGTCATGAAAGTTTCTCCACTGGGAATATTTTGAAGTACTAACATACAAAGTCATGTAGCCTAGTCATTTAATGGCAAATCACATGACTGATATTATCCTCTTTGCTCATTTCTAGTCCTACTATTAGGAATGCAAAATTTTTATGATTTTCTTTTACAAAAAAAGGGACTTAAGTTTATTAAAGACAGCATCATAACCAGACCAACTAGTACTATTGTTTACATAATTGGTATATCTCAATAAAAACTCAACCACAAGCTGTTTTATAACTCAATTATTAATTAATTCTCCAATTTCAGGTATAATCTACCTTACCAAACTGTTTAAAATATTATTCCTGACTAAATGCTTTTCCTCCTTTCCTGCTCACCCTCCCATCCTCAGCATTCTTGCCCCCCCCCCCCCGCACTGTCTCCCTCCCCCACCCACGGGTGCTGTAGATCAAACACAAGACCTTGCACACATGAGGCAAGCACTCTACCCTGAGCTCTGCTCGTAAGCCTTCTGTTTATTTTGAATAATGTTAAATTTACAGAAAAGTTTCAAGAATAATGTAATGAAAAACTATACCTCCGTCAACTACATTAATGAGTAATTCTGTACCATATTTGTGAGCCCCCTCTCTCTCCACAGCCACTAATGCATGTATATTTTTTTTCTGAACCTCTTGACAGTGAGATGCAGACATTCCAGGTCTTTACTTCTAAATATGTCATACAATTACTACTCTTTGCAAAGCTAATGTTGGACAAAACTTTTGTTTTAGTCAGAATGAATTCCTTGGGCAGCTCATACAGTTCAGGTCTCTACCCATCAAGCAAATGCTGACTCCTCTACCAAAATGTCTCCTTACTGTTCTCTGTATAATAAATACTCTCTACAAAAAATTTTTTTCTTGACCACCCAGACTAACTCAAATTCCACTTTCCTGGTCTCTTAACCATTTTGTACATAATTCTGTAACACAGTATGTTATAATCATTGGTTAAATTGCTTGCTTTGATAAAAAATTGCTCGCTTGAAGACAATAAAAGTATTTCCCATGCAGAAGTAAAAAATCTTGCAATAACCTCAGGACCTTTTACAGTGCCTAGCACAAAATAAATTTTGGCTCCATTAATCAATATATTTAATTAAATTGCTTTCATTAAAAGGGATTTGTATAATCAACTAAGTTTATTTCAGCTAACACAACTGAAAAGCACTTCCTCCTACATATATAGACACATAAGAATACATATACATGCATATCTGTATACAAACAACACTAACAAGAGTAGAGGAGGTTCTGTGCTATGCAATGAAAAAATACAAAAATGAATATTCTCTGGACACCATGAAAACGCAGCTTCAATGGTAAAAAGTTGGTTGCACAGACCTCTAAGTTCAACAAAAGATTTTAGTGTTGTTTAAGCTTTGCTGCTATCTTACAAGGACAGTTAGACAGTACAGCAACTAAATCTGAACTACCATCTTACTGACAGTTAAGGTTTTTCTTTTTACTTAGAGCTAATTTCAGCTAGGTCAGTGACCCATAAAACAATTTTAAAACCTTTTTTATTATCTTACTAACAAGAACTAAGCAGGACATGGTATTTTGAGATATACTGATATCTGTGATTATACCGATCACTGGAAAAAATGTTGGTATAAATTGATAATGTTATTGCTAAACAAAAGCAACTTGTTTATTTCCTTTGAAAGGTCACAGTCTGAAAGAGTACTTTTTCCATTCTTTTACCAGAATTTAGAAATAGTAGCAAGCTAAAAACAAACTAAACACCCTAAAAGGATGATGCATGTTCCAAAAATAGTGCAGCTGACTTTGCAGGCTCCCAAATCTTTAAGAGTGCTCCTGGAGCAGACTGAGGTATCTTTTTAATACTGCAGTGCGTTACATTCTTGATATGGGGTCATTTTAAGTACTCCCAGCAAGATCACAGACAGAAATGTCTAGAAGGAGCCTGTTGAGTTTCAGCTGGATGTGAGGAGACATTTTGTCTCTAAGAATCACAACAGACTGACTCCGAGCAGTGTAAACATCATGGTACAGAAACAGCAGGGAGAGGAGAGAAGCAAACAGCCTGCAGTGTGGTGCCCTGTCCTCCAAAAAGCATTGGAAGATCATGGTAGTAGACAGAAATTTAATTAAATCTCAAGACTGAAAGAATGACAGAATAGTTTAGAGGGTTAAAAAAAAAAAAGACAGGAAGTTCTTTTTATTTCTTCAGGCTGTTGAACTTAAGTAGGAAATGAATAACCAGTAGAACTTCCATTTTTAAAGAAAAGAATATTTTTCTGAATAATGCCCGCTGGTCCTAAAATTTCAGTGACGTGCACACCAAAGGTACAGTCAAACAGAACCTGAAATTCTTTAGTTATAACCAGGGAAATCTGACAGAATATAAACCTTTTACATTAACATTTCAAGTATTTAAGCATTAAATATATTTTCTGTTATATTCTTACATGTATGGTAGGGAGGTACATCAGGTGCATGGTTGAGGTGTCCTAACACAAACAGAGTGTTGTGCATCCACTCACTCCTTCTAAATATTCTCAAAAAACCAAACGGACAAACAAGACTAATACTGAATCCTCAACAAAAAAAAAGTCAGATATGGTCAAATTTTATCACAAAACAAAAGACAGAGAGGTGGTTGCTAACAAGTTATGCAGCAACTATGGTGCCACTGGAAACACAAAGTACTGGTCAGTGGTTTTATTTTACCCAGTTCTAAACATGTCAGCATAAATAGTCTTATAGTTCACACACACACACAGCAAGCATAAAATACAATGGAAAATCTTCTTAGAGGATTAGGACTAGAATTGATAAATGATTGATCATGACAAAGCAAAACAGTATTTATCTAGCCAAAGAACTATGTAAAACCATGCTGCTGGAGATGAATGAACAGACAGATGAAACATCACAAAAACCTCCTAAAAAAACAAAAACAAACAAACAAACAAACAAACAAAAAACCAGGAAGACCAGCAACATACTCTACGAAAGAAGACAGGAAAACAAAACACACGTGCTAACAGTGTGAACGATGCTTCTGTATGGAACATGTTCTCATGTGTGAAAACTACCTTAGGTGTAATAAGTTATAAGCATTATTTTAGTGATAGAATTTTATTTGTATTCTCACTGTAGTTCACACAGGAATTTATTTGCTTTTTTTTAGATTTAGTAAACAGTTGATGTAGAACGTGTTGATGTTTTTTCTAAACACTCATTACATATTTGACATTTTATTTTATTGACATTTTTTTTTTCCTGCTAAGTGCACATTGTGTAATATAATAGGAAGTTTTTACCAAAGAGGAAGACAAGAGTGGGGACAAGTGTGGCCTGCCAAACAGGAAAGGAAAGCTAAGCACACATACACAGTCAGTGTGAGCGAGACCTGTGAAGATTGTCTTAGGTGAGATAATTGAAACAAAGATCATTTCGGTGGTAGAGTTTTATTTGTATTGTCATTGCAGTTCACAGAGGAATCTATTTCTGCTGTTACTTTACAATTTCAGTACATATACTCTGAAGCAAGCACTCTGCTGTTACTTTTTTCGATCTTGCAGGCAGTTTATATGTTGAGATTGTTGACTTTTATTCTACACACTCATTACATATTAAAATGTAGTAATGTATTAAATATCAATATTTCATTTTCCTGTGATGTACACATTGTTTAATAAAACTCAAACTTAAAATTAATAATTCATCAACAGATATACTCTTAAAATATAAGTGTGGGCACTCTACACGCCCATAATGTCTTTTTCTAAAAATTTACTTTAATATCCCTAGTATTTAACCTAGCTATCAGATTATTTGCTACTAGAGGGGACTGTCTGATTTTTAGTATAAAGTGTTGACAGTAGCTACATTAATGACAGCACAAAACTTTAATCAGAAATATTTGGGGCCAGCTACAGTGGCACACATCTATCATTCCAGGTACTAGGGAAGCTGAGGAGGAAGGTTGCAAGTTTGAGGTCAGCCTGGGAAAATTAGTAAGATTTTGTTTCAAAATACAAATGAATAAATGAATGAATGAATGAATAAATAAATGAATGGGCTGGAGATGTGACTCAGCAGTAGAATAGTTTCTTAGCATGTGGGAAGCCCTGAGGTTCATTTTTAGTATGAGAGAGACAAAGGGATATTGTGAAGACTTCTACTTCTGCACAAGAAAGATTAAAGGTTAGTAGGAATTGCTTTATTACTTTAAACAACTAGAAAAATTGACAAATTATATGAAACAACAATCATCAGAGATATGGAGAGACAGGCACAGGATACAAAATCAACATTAAAAATAATACATATCTTTTCTATATATCCATAATGAATTAGCTGAAAAAGAAATCAGGAAACCAATTCCATTCATGGTAGGTAGCTAAAAAAAAAAATCAACCTAACCGAGGAAATGAACAACCTCTACAGTGAAAATTATTGCACAGTGAAGAAGAAACTAAAGATACTAGATAATGGCATGGATTGACAGACTTAATATTCTTCAAATGCCCATATTACCAAAAAGATCTACATAGTGAATGTAATTCCCATCCAATTACCAATGGCAGTCTGTACAGAATTTTTTGAAAAAATCAAAATTTTTATGGAAAAATAAGAAGACCTAGAGTAGCCATAACAATGTTAAACAAAACAGTAAGGCTAGAGGCATCACAAAATCTGATTTCCAATAATACTGCAAAGCTACAGTAAGAAAAACAGTATGTCGTAGGACAACAGAGATACAGAGACCAAGGGAAGAGAACAGAGGATGCAGAGAAGCAGACTCACACAATTGTGGTCAACAGACTCAAAATGAAGAAACCTAAATAAATAGGTAAATAAATCTTTAAAAAATACAGACTGGAGAAAAGATAGTCTCTGAAAGAAATAGTGCTGGGGGAAAACTGGATATCCTTACATAAAGAACTGAATGAATAGATTCTTATCTCTCAGTCCCTACTATAAATTCAGCCTGAATTTGAAAAAAAATGGATCAAATCCCTGTTTCTTACATAATACCTGAAACACTGAAACTGCTAAGAAAAGACACAGGGGAAATACATAAAGCCTCTGACAAAGACTTCCTAAGACTATAATAGCATAGGAAATAAAAATCACAAAAGAAGACTACATCAGATTAAAAAGTTATTGTATAGCAAGGGAAACAACTACATGAATAAAGAGACAGCCTACAGAACAGAACAAAATCTTTGCTAGCTATTATTACAGGGATTGATATCTAGAATGTGTAAAGATGTCAAAAAAAAAAACCTTAAAAAATTATACAATCTACTCAACAAATCAGCAACTAAATTAAACACTTACTGAAGGAGTACAGGTGGCCTATAAATATATGAAAAAATGTTCAATACCTTTAGCCAATAGAGAAATTAAATTAAATTAAAATTACACTAAAATTCTATCTCATTCTTATCTGAATGGCTATGATGAGGAACAGAAACAACAATAAACAAAGGTGTGGATGACAGGTGGTAGGTAACATTGCTAGTGGAATATTAATTGATACAGTCCCATGAAAATCAGTATGGCAATACCTCAAAAAACTAAACATAGACTAACATGTGACCTCACCATACCATTCCTTGGTATTTATCCAAAAGAATTTTAATTAACATGAATACTCATGTTTATTGTGGTACACTTCACATTAGGCAAGATAGGGAGGCAGCCCAAGTGCCTGCTGACAGATGACTGAATAAAGAAAATGTGGCAAATACATCCAACAAAGTATTATTCAGCTGTGAAAATGAACTTGTCATTTGTAGTAAAAAAGATGAACTGGAGATCATCATGGTAAAATAAGCCAGACTCAGAAAACAAAAAATCATCATTTCCTCTAACATGTGCAATCTTACAAAATTGAAAACAGGCTATTATTAGATAAGAAGAGAAGGGAGGATGGGGTGGGCAGGCATAGCACAGAGATGTCAAACTGTATTATATGCCTGTATGAAAACATATTGAAACCAAATATTTTGTAGAATTTATACATACACATATATAAAATATATATAAGATGTGTGTGTGTGTGTTTCAAGGAGCAACAGGCATTGAAAGACTGTGATTCTTTGCAGATTGCTGTTTAGAGACAATTTCCACGGCATTTTCCAGTGCAAAAAGGAGAAATCCAAACAGAGTCTGAAGAGCTCAATAAATTACAGAGACAGAGGTTGGAATTCAGAAAGTTACATAATTAAATCATGTGATTAAATAATACAGAAAAGAAAGTTCCACAGAAACCCAGATCTAAAACTCAAGAGACACTTGCCCTCAGTTCTTTGAGCACTTGAGCTGGGCATGTACAGCCCAAACTTGGTCAGAGAAACATGGCACAGCAGTAGGCACACAATCCCAAGAAGCCACACAAGACCCAAAACAGTTACTGTTGTTTCAAGGAAAAATGCCTTGGAGGCACAGGCCAATGGACCAAATCATTAGAAGGATACTGCTATAATAGCAGTAAAAAAAATATGTTAAACTAAAAACTACTCAGGACCTATTCTAACAGATCTTAAAAGAAAGCCTCAAAAAGATCAAAGTGAAAGAGAATTATCACTTCAATGAACATAGATGCAAAAATCCTCAGTCCGATATTAGCAAACAGAGGGCGGCATATTATCCAAAAGCTGACATACCACGATCAAGTAGGCTTCATCTCAGAGATGCAAGGATGGCTCAACACACACAAGTCTGTAAATGTAATACCTCACGTAAACAGGAGCAAAGTCTGAAACCACATGAGCTTATCTACATATCAGAAAAATCTTTTGACAAAATCCAATGCCTGGTCATGTTAAAAACTCTAATGAGGGGCCAAGTATATAGCTCAACAGCACAGCACCTGTGCCTGGCAAGCACAAGGTCACGGGTACAGACTTTGAGTATGGAGCTTCTCTGGGTATGCTGGTATAACAAAGCTTGGGTCGTTCCCATTTCTTCAAGTTCTGCTCAGTTTCTTCACCTCTGATAAACCTAAAATTACTGTAACACTATCACCGTTGCTATTCAGCATAGTACTCGGAACATTAGGCAGAGCAATTAGACAAGAGAAAGAAATAAAAAGGATACACAAGAAAGGAAGAACTCAAATTATCATTTGCAGATGACATAAACACCAGGAAACTCTTAGAATTAATAACCAATTTCAGCAAAGTAGCAGGATACAAGATCAATACAAAAAATCATTAGCATTTTCATATAATAATGCATAAGATAAGAGAAGGAAATTATGAAAACAATGCCATTTACAATCACTTCAAGCAAAATGAAATACTTAGGAATTAATCTAACCAAAATAGTAAAAAACTGCTAAAGAAAAAAAAACCACAACCCAAAATGAAACAAAACAGATACAGTACTCTGAAGCAGGAGACCGAAGAGGATACTAGAAAATGGAAGATGTCCCTTGCTCCTGGATGGGGAGTATCAGTACTGTCGAAATGGTCATACTTCCAAAACTGCTGTACAGAGTCAGTGCAGTCCCAGTCAAAGTATCAGCAGCATGCTTTATAGATCTACAGAAGAACAATCCTAACATACATACAGAACCAGAAAACAGCCCAAATAGCAAAAGTAATTTTGGGTAATAAGAACAAAGCAGCTGGCATATCAATACTAGATTTCAAGTTATATTACCAAGCAATAATAACACAAACAACATGGTAATGAAAGAGAAACAGATATGTAGATCAAGGGAACAGAAGTGGGAATACAGAAACCTCCCCAGACATACTTAACTATTTGACCTTTTTTTTTTTTTGGTATCAGGTTTTGAACTCATGACCTTGTGCTTGCCAGGCAGGCACTTAGTCTGCTGAGCTATATCCCTGACCCCCAACTATTTGATGTTTCATAAAGGGTTCAAAAATATGTTGGAAGTAAAATAGCCTATTCAAAAAGTGGTGTGGGAAAGAATGGTTATTTGTTTGTAGAAGAATGAAACTCGACCACTATCTTTTATCATATACTAAATTAAAACCAAAATGGATCAAAGATCTAAACATTAGAACAAAAAAAAAACCTAAACCTTCTGGAAGACAAAATAGGTAAAAACCTTGAAGACATATAAGTAAAAAAGGATTTTCTAAACAGAACCTCAATTATACAGGAAATGGCAGCAAGAATCAACAAACGAGATTGTATCACACTAAAAAGCCTCTATTCAAAAAACGATTCAGTCAGTAAAGAGACAGCCTACTCAATGGAAAAAAAAATTGCCAGATACTAATCAGAGAGATGGCTAACATCTAGAATATAGAAAGAACTCAAAAAAATTAAACCTCCTAAAATTAAAGACCTAGTCAACAAATGGACTAGAGAGAAATGGACACTTCACAGAGGAAAAAATACAAACAGCCAACAAATACACAAAAGAATGTTCAACATCTCTGGCCAATTAGAGAAATGCAAATTAAAATAATACTAAGATCTCATCTTACTTTGGAAAGAATGGCATCATTAAGAAATCAAGTAATAACATTAGGAAGCGCTGGCATAGTTATGGCAAAAAAGGAACTTTCCTACATTGTTGACTCCATTATGGAAATCATTATTTCCAGAGGAGACAAGAGGAGACTGGACTCGTGGAGGGACACAAACAGAATGCATCATTTGCCTCTTTCTTTGAGAACAACTCAAGCAAACGCAACACAATGTTCAGATGTGACACAGATATACTTAAAACAAAAAAACTGTGCTACCTGCTATACTTTTTAATATGCTGGAAACAATTTTAACAAAGTATTAATGATAATCTGTGATTAACAAATTTTGACAAAGATTACCCTTTTATATTTTACAAAATATTTAGCAGCTAAATCAGCAAATGAAGCAGTATATTATGAAATAATGGTCCTATAAACAAAATTAAGTTGAATGATCTTTATGAAATTTTGCTATGTGGGGCCAATTTATTCAGTATTTTAAAATAGAGCTTCACAATTTGTATCTGAGATTTTAATGATTTTCTGCTTAAGAGTGAATGACAGGTATCTTCCTTTCCTTCCTTGGCTTAATCACAATGTTCACTAAACATGGATTCCACTGTAGAGGTTTTTTCCAGTATAAGTCTAACAAAGTAAATATTAGGGTGATTAATTAATGTGTCTGAAAAAACTACACAGAATTACTGAAGTTAGAAATGCCAAAACAATTTATCTACTTCAATTTACAAACATAGTCTCTGAAGATAACAAAAGTTGATCTTATCCAAAATTAGACAAAAACCCACCAGCAGGGCAAGGATTAGGATTAATCTTTTAATTTCTAGCACAGAACTCCAACTTAATTCTTATGTCAATTCAGTGACTCAAAAAGAACACCTACAAAACGTGGGCTATAATTATGGCAATATGTACCAACTAAAACCTCAAAAGAAAACTTTAGTAACATTAGAAATAAGAAATGACTAGGGAAAAAGAGTAAGGTGCAAATAACATGAAATGCATTAGGAGGCTCAGCACTATCCCATATAACTCTTAGCTACATGCAGCAACAGAGTATTTGAAATGCAGCTATCTGAATTAGCTGCATTCAGAGTACACACGAGAATTCAAAGACTTAGCATGAAAAGAACAATGTAAAAGACGCCATAAAATTTTTTACATAGAAGACAGTTAAAATCTTTTGATACATTGTTACATAAAATACTGATTACAATAAATTTAATCTATTTAAAAACTTTTCTTGATATGGCGATGTTAAAATTTTAAATTACGCACAAGGTTCATATATATTTCTATTAGGCTGCACTGGTATAACCTACTGAACTACCTATAACAAAGAAGTATAAGGATTAATATGTGTTAATTTACATGATAAAAATATACTAATAATTGTGCTTCCTATAAACGTCACTGAACATTTTTCATAGATACATAAGTTGACCAAAAGACATGATTCTATACCTTATATATTCTTTTTTTAAAATTTTATTTAAGGAGAAAAAAGAAAAAAAAAACAGAAAAAGGGTACAAGTTATACAGAATTTCAGAAAAAATAAACAGTAGGAAATCACTAGTTAATTACATATTGTCATCTTAGAAATAGTTGTTGAAGTTACAAAATTAAAGCATATAAAGTGGACTTTCAAACAGTGAGACTGCAAACAGTTTTGTTCAATGATTCAACAAAACTCAGTAATATGGTTATTTATATTATACACTTAAATATATATGCAGTTATATCTTTTAGAGAACTTTCTTTTCTTTTCTTTTGTACAATGACAATTACACATTTTGGGTTTTATTACTCCCACAGTTCTTACTACTTTTTTTTTTTTTTTTGAAGAAAGTAAAACCAAATGTGAGTCAGTCAAATCAAAAGGATGGACATAATACATAATATAAAAACAAAATACAAGGTGATCAACAATGGTTACCATAATGCCTCTTGTTATCTTAAAAAGAATTGCCTATATCAGCAGTTATAATAAAATTGAACAAAACAGTAAAGAATAAGACCAATAAAACCAAGACATTGGAGACATTAGAGGACTTCAAAAGAAGATAATAGTCAACCAGAATGGGCGTCACAATGAATCTTACTGTCTTCATAGTTGTTGCCTATACTTTCAAACTTGGTACTATCAAGCATAACAGAATAGAGGAAAATCAGTCAAAACAAGATGGTGAGAGCAATACAGAGTTTCAAATCAAGTTAATAGGAAATCAAAGTGGGTTACTATAATATATCCTGCTATTTTTTATTTATTTTTCCCTTAATTAAAAGGATAAAAATGAAAAAGTAGATAATAAAAAGGAGAGTGAGATAAAAAAAAGGGGGCATAACAACAAAACAGTGCAGGTCAAAACATAGCCATTTAAGCAAAATAGTGTTTCACCACAAGATAATCTCGACGTAATAGTAGTTACCATAGTGTCTCTTCCCTTAAAATCTTTGGGTATAACTTTGTATACTGTAGTATCAAACATATCAAGACAATGTAAAACCGTTCAAGAGAATGACAGTATTATTCTATAGTTCAATTTCATTATCTTTGTTTTTGTGTTGACATTTTATTGAAATTCATAAAATTATAGTACAAAAAGTTAATAAAAGTATACCCCTTACAAACCTTAATTCTAACCATTTTGGGTATTATTTGTAACTTATTTTCTTTAGTAAAAAGGTTAACTTAATTCCAACTAACATTCATATTGTCTCAGTCCTATCTCATAAAATATTTAGAAGGAAATACTCTTTTCCTATAGCTAATATATGATGTTGCATCCTCTACATTTTAAAAAGAAAATACAATACTTGTGGCAATTATCTTCACCCAAAATTAGCCAATTACAACAAAATTGTTTTCGCTTCTTTAAGTATGCTGGTTTTAAAATACTCTATGAAATTCTATTAAGTCTGCCAAATCTATGAAAATTTATTTTGATACCTCAAACTTCAATGCACTTAAGTACGCTACAAGACCCTTAGGAAAACTGTCTTCACTGTATATTCTGCAACTTCAGTTATTTTGTAGCATTTCACGTAGCTTCAGCGAGGTACAGGGTTATACTGGGGTTGCTTCAGATGCTCTTTAATTCACCATTTGCTTTCATTTTAAAGATCTCCAACAGTGTCCTCTGGAGTGAAATTAACTCAGTGAATGCAGCAGGAGTAGAGGTAAGCCAGTGGAAGGAAACACCTCAGATACAGTTTAGCTGGATTATGTTTACTGTGCAGAGCCTCTCCATCTCTCCAACTAAAGTGAAGCTGTAAGGCTGAGATTTTCATCAGTTTTGTACACTAATGTAACCCTTGCAATGTAACAATGCCTGAGACATTGTGAGCATTGGACAAATACTTGTTAATTGAATGAATTAATCAATAGAAATTCAGGAAGAAAGAAGAGCATGAAAGTATAAAGAACAAGGAGATGATACTAGGATGAGCACAAATTTGACTTGAGGAAGAGCCTCCAGCTGCAATCATTAGATTTGTTACGGGCAGACACACAGGAAAGTTGCTATACTTCAAAACATAACACAAAATATAAATGTGTATTCCCACTGTACTAAAAATTACACAATCAGAAAATATCTTACATATACTATATGTACTTAATAAAAAGCTCCATAAAATAGGCTGTAAAAAGAAATCAAGGGTCACTTCGTTTTCCTTGCCTACTTATGCACTAACTTATCTTCCTCTATAATACAATGAAACCAATGTGGAGTGTCCACGGTAACAGTAAGAAAAAGCTTCCTGAGAAATACAGAAAAATGAGATAATTCTACTTATGAACTTAATCAATTTTCCCTTTGAAATGAGGAAAACAGGATTTTTTTCTAATAGGAAACAGAAGAGCTTCACTAGAAAACCACTTGAAGATCCGCAGTTTACCTAGAGATGTCCTGCCTATCCTTTAATTACAATGCAATGCAACAAATTTGAAATGTAGAAGATCAAGCCAGAAGCATGTTGCTCTAGAAGCAATGAATTAGCAGCCAAATTTTAGATTCTAAACACTGTTGATAAAACTCACAAGGGATCCTCAGAAAAACGGGCAATTCCAGGACTGCGGTTAAGGGACATGCATGCAAGCAAGTGGGCACATTTTGTGGTGAATTAAGTAAGAAGTACTCAAACATTATAAAGGCACATCAAAAGAATGCAGAAGTTAACTTGAAGCAGCATCTAATGGTGAATCTGGGACAATTTTAGCTGTAAAATAAATCATGATGTAATATTTTAAGTAAAATAGTATGACTATATTGTATCTTAAAGAGTGTGATTTAGCTTGTTTCTCCCATAAAAACATTTGAAAATGTTGAATAAAAAATTACTGCATTGCTGAAAATTTATTTCAATTATAAAAATAATACTGTGCTATGAAGTGCT
Source organism: Cavia porcellus (assembly GCF_034190915.1). Lineage (NCBI taxonomy): Eukaryota > Metazoa > Chordata > Mammalia > Rodentia > Caviidae > Cavia > Cavia porcellus. The sequence continues at coordinate 24,593,250 of NW_026947496.1, read as the reverse complement.
GAAGAAAATTAATATCCATGAGTTCGTATTTTCAGAAATGAAAGTTTGCAAAACTAAATCTGTGGGGGAAGGGAGAGTTCTTCCACATAATAAAATTCAGATTACTAAATGTAAAAGGAAGGACAATAAAAAGTAACCACTGAACCCCAAAGTAATTAGTTGTCAAAGGCAAGAATCATCAATGGATGTTATAGTTAAGCCACATTGAGGAGAAAGAATATTTGAATAATCTTTAAATATTTTTTTGATTTTGGGCTATTAAAGTGAAAAAAATAATAACTTCCCACTGGAAACACTTGATAGCACCTTAATTAAGTGATAAAAATGAAGCTTACTGGCAACAACACATCAAACAGCAAGCGCCTTAATGCCCTGGAAAGTTCTTGTTACTGTGATATCATTTTCTGGAAACTCCAGACAATCCCAAAGAGAGAGCTTTTATAAAACAACAGGCCAGTACATTTCAAAATATAAAGATGACAAAAAAAAAAAAAAAAAAAAAAAAAAAGAAGAAGATCTATCTCCTAGTGCAAGTGACAAAACTAATGGCAGTGTGGAAACCAGGATCAGATCTGCAACAAGCAAAAGGATATTTGTGGGACGGTGGTGAAATTTGAATTGTTTATCAACTATACAATACTATTTTTACCAGTGTTAAGTTTCCAGTATTAGTAACTGCGCAACTGTCCTGAAAGTCATTAGATTTTAGGTTGTTAAAGGGAAAACATGACCACTTCGTTAAATTTTTTTTAAACAAATATACTGTAGCCCAGGCTGGCCTTGAACTCATTATGCAAGCCAAACTGACCTTCAGTTTATGGCAGTCTTCCTGCCTCAGTCTCCCAAATGCTGGGATTACAGGCATGCACCACTTGGCTCTTTGCACAAATTTTTCAAAATTTTGTACATCTAGATTTTTACATGAGAAAGTAAGTAAGGAAGATCAAGGAAAATGTTGATTTTTAGGACAAAGGACTGAGGATTGAAACTTTTGCTTATCAATTCTATTATTTTCTTTATTAACCACTTTCCTATCACTGGGATAAAATACCGGCACTCACACCTTAAAGGAAGGAAAGGTTTATTTTAGCTTGCAATTTCAGTCCGTGGTCAGCCCGCTCCAAGGCAGAATCTGGCATGGGCCTGGCAGAGGGAAGGTTATCGAGTCACAGTGGCCAGGAAGCAGAGCAGTAGAGGAGTCAGGGACAAGAATATAGCCTTAAAAGGTGCCATCCGTGACCCACCTCCCACCAGTCCCTAATCCTAAAAGCACATTCAACTACCAAACTCCTCAAAGGATTATTCCACTGTGAGGATAAACTCCACAAGACTTTGGGCACACCCTTCCTCTGGAGGGTAGGGAAGCGGGGGTGAGGGGGACAGCAGAAGGGCAGTCCAGTTCGCACACTACATGCAACAGCTTTAATTATCAGGGACAAATGAGAAGAATGAAAGGGACAGACACTGGTTCCCTAACAAACATATTACAATTTAGTCTTAGAAAAATCAGGCTTTCATAATAATTAACACTTAAGAGAAGTCCAAGCATTAAGAACATTGATTGTAAATTACAAAGGATTAAATCAGTAGCAGTAAAAATGATGTGAAACACCTGATTTAACAAAAAGTACATATAAAGCAGAATTAAATATAAGATTTTAAAAATGTGATGGCTTCATAACATGCCTTGAAGGTCATAAAACAGATTCTTTATTCAACTATGAAAAAGAGAAGGGTTAGATTTGCAAATGAGGAAAATCTACAAAATTAATCTTTATTCCCTATTGGTTGATATTTCGCTTAAAGTGATTCCACAAGTAAATAATAACTGAGGGAACCCCACATGCTACATACCAGCCTTAAAAATGAAAAAAAACCCCAAAAAACAAAAAACATAGGTCTAGCATCCAAGAAGTACCATCTGTTATCACAGAGAGGCAGAGACCATTTGTGTTAAAAACCTAGCTTTGAATGAGTGTCCACAGCAACAATGCTACTCCACCAAGAGATGATGAAATCCACTCCAGTGCCATGACAAGAGAACTGTCCTGGCCACCCCAGCTGGAATGTGACAAGAAGCAGCAGCAAGGCCTTGTTCCAACTGAGCTACTATACAGGGACCCTCCTGTCTCAAAAGTATTTGATTTCTGCATCAATTAAAATCTACTTCTCGAGGCTCGGTCTTTTTGTAAATGAATCAGGACCAGGGTCCATCAAATGCCCTAGACTTTACTGGCATTTAGTAAATAACAAACTACTCAAAAAAAAAAAAAAAAGATTAAACAACTACCAGTGAAACTAAGTTGTAGACACATCTATTGACCAGAGAATTGCTTTCAGTGCCACTGAAAGCTATTTCACTATAAAAGGCCTTTAAATTATAAAATATGCAAATTAACTTTATACCAGAAATGTATCAAGTATTCTGATTCACAGTGCTTAAAAATATTCACCCAACTGGGATGATTTCGGATTAAAGAAAATAAGGACTGTGTAATTATATACACTTACCTTGACAAATAGAAAGCAATCTGTGATTAGAACATAGCAATTAGTTACAAAATGCTTCACATGGATTTAATTACCCATCAGTCTACATGTAGCTTAATTACTTTTATCTCATTGCATCATTAAAAGATTTCTGCCTGAGGCAACTGCCAGTCATATATTTATAAGGCTTCTAGACTTTACAGTGAATATATTATAACATTCAGGCAAATGTGCTAAGTTACAGTTGCAGAGACATTCTTAATTTTAGATCTCTTGTTTTAGTTCATGACTATCTCATCCATTCCTAAGAGTTAACTACCAACCCAGCTTTCATACTGACAATGTCACCTGTTAGGCTAAATAACTGATGGTATAAACATCATCTTGGTTTATTCTAAGGCTGTAAAACCCAGAAGGACAAACCCTTAAAAACAAAACAAAGATTTCATTGCCCTAAAGCAAATGGGTACAGCACCCTAATACACGTGGTAAACAATTGCTATACACTGGATAGATGCCCTTTCTTTCTTTAGGAAAGCTAAAGGAGGTCCTTTTTATCCATGACACTTTGCTGATTAGAGTTTTGAAAAAGTGGCCCCTTGGCATGGAATTTTGGTGACTCTGAGTGGAAAGCTATGTCCTCCATTTTCCAGCCCCCTGGTGTAGAAATGCAGAGCTTTGAGATTCAGGCAATCAGGTTTTGATCCAAATTACTTAATTGACCTGAGGATAAATGATAACTATCTCATTTCACCACTGAATTCAATAATGCAATTACATTCAATAGTACCAACAAAACCTTGCACAGTCTAGCTCATAACAAACATGCAATAAAAGTTAATACTGTTTGCTGGATACCCCTAGGAGAGGCCAGTGAGGATTACATGAATTCACCAGAAGAAGAGGGCACTTTGGATCTAAGGAAAGTACGTGCCATCCATTTTTCTGTAAGAAAACATTTTTTTATGATTGGCTTAGAAATTAGTTTCTCTAAGAAAAAAGAGGAAAAAAACAACAACTATTCTCTCTAAAAAGGTAGTACTTGCAACTCTTAAATTTGATGTTAGGGGAATCCAGCGTCATCTTCATTTAGGTCCAGTGAAGAAACTGCTTTCTGTTCAGGTATGTAGGTCTTGGGCAAGATGGCCTTGGTCAGGTTGAATTGACAGAACTCTACATGGAAACTTCCATTAGGGCTCTCATGTTTTGAGGAACCTCCCTCTGTGATTTCTTTTTTTAAAAAATTTAAAGTTTCTTCTGCTTATACTTACATAAAACAAAACCTCTAGGAAGTGTGTCTCAAGTGCTACTGTCCTATGAAGCATGTGAAAAAATCCAGATGTGAAGCTGGGTGGGCAGGATTCTGATTAAGTAGATATGGGGAGACATCAATGACTAGGCAATCCTGTGTCATGCAACAACTGAAACATATATAGGTATCACAATTGTGAAAAGAACAAAATTTTTCATTCCTTTAAAAATTCAGAATTCTTTCTTTGAATTTAGTTAACACAGTATAATTTCATTTTTGCCAATTATTGCTCCCAAGATGAATACAGGCTCCACACCATTACAAGTCACTTGGATATGGTTCCTGTGTTGCCATGATACTATAAATGTTTTCAGCTACATTTAGAAGAAATTACAAACTGGCATATATATATATATATATAAAACAAGATAAAAGTTTACGGTTATGTATGGGCACTAAAGCACACAAAAAAGAACCTGGTGTTTGAAATGGTTATTAAATGTGTAGTTATAATTTACATTATAAAATAAATACATGGGAGACATTATGAACTGTTACGGTTTAGATCTGAAATGGCCCCCAAAGCGTCATATGCTCCAAGGGGGTTTTGGAAGGTGAGTGGATCACTATACAATGGACCAATTTATAACTGAATACACTACTAGGAAGGTAGAGCCTGGCTACAAGAGTCAGGTGATAGGGTGTGACCTGAAAAAGTGTATTCTTGTCCCCAGTCACCCCTTTCCCTTTCCTCATTGCTCTCTTATTCCTGGACACCATCTCCTTCCACTGTGTTATTTCTGGTTTAAAGCCAAACAATCATGAGCTCAGCTCATGAAAACTGTTAGCCAAAATAAAATCTCTCCTTCAAGATGTCAGAGTGTCAGATGTTCTGTCCCAGCAACAGGAAACTGACTAATACATGAGTTTTAATTTCTTATATAGTCAAAGCAAGCACTAGATGGTTTCTCAGAAAATATTTTGAGGTCCTTTCAGGCAAGGGCTGGTATTTTGTTCATTTAAAAACATTCACCTGTTAGCATAATGACTGTAGCACATGACAGCCACTCAACTAGTATTTGCTAAAGGAAGGAAAATGATAGGTTACAAGGGGAGAAGTGTTCATTCTAGGAAGGAAAAATGTTTTTCAAGTAATATTTTTCCCATATTACTGTGGGTATAGGAAAAGATGAACTGGAAATAATAAGAGGTCATGAGGCAACTATTACCACATGTTTAATAGAAAAACTTACTTGTACTTTTAAGTCCCTTTGGGTAGCTTGTTTGAGTAGTTCTTAGCAGGAAGAGATTAGTTTTATTAGGAGAGAGCCTCTTCTGGTTCTGCCTCTTAGTAGGCAGGGAAAGGAGCACATTAATATTTCCCATTATTGTTTGAATTACTGTATTATTATCTGTAAAATTATACAAATTATAATCTATACATCTAAATTATAATTATACATTATATGTATGTATGAATTATACAAGTTATTGTTTGTAAAATAGGCATAGTGACATTGTATCAGTATGATTCAATGACAACAGATTTGCTAGGGCACAATGCAGTATGCCTGTAATCCCACCTGTGCAGGAGGCTGAGGCAAGAAGACCTTAAATTCAAGGTCTTCAGCTCAGAAACGAAAAAATTAGGAATGAGGATGATGCTCAGTACTCTCTGAGTTTAACTGCAGTATTGAAAAAAACAAAACCAAAAACCTAAACAAAACAAAACAGAAAAAGTAGCACAGCACAAGCACTTACATCCAGCCTGGGGCCAAGTCTTAGGTATAGTAACTCTTCTAAACTGAAGTGACTTCAAAGATAAACTGCACAGATAGCAAACGTAAATATACATCCCTGAGGAACAGTCTTAAAAAAGATGGCAGAAGATATTGTTAATAGTGTATCAGGACTTAAAACCCACATTACTCGCACCACTCTGCTTAGTTTCCTATTAACTTAATTTGGAGCCCTGTATGACTTATACAGGGCTTGTTTTATCATGACTGATCTTAGTTAAATCTGGTTTGTTTGATTGATGTTTGGTATCAACAGGTTTTATTCAAAACTGGTATGATTGATAGTATCAAGTCTGAGAGTATTGGCAACTACACTGAAGATGACAAGATTCACTATGATATCCATTCTGGTTTGATTACTACCTGTTTTTGAAGTTCTATACTACATACAAAGTTGTGTTTTTATTAATACTGTTATGTACTGATATATTCAATTATACTCTGTCTGATGATATAGCCAATTCTATTGAAGATAACAAGAGACAACACAAGAGCTATGGTAGAACTCCTGGTACAACGGTCTTAATGTCTTTTTCATTTCATGTGTTTATAGGAATAAGTTTTGTTTTGTTTTGCTTTGTTTTGTTTCTCCCTCTAATATACAAAGGATAGAAATACATAAGACTCATGCATGTGTAGAATCTATCAACAGTTTATGAGAACTGATCATATGACACATGATGAAATGAACAGATAGTTTGAAGAAAAAGAGACACTAAAGTACCCAGTGCTGATCCTGCATTTGTCATAATGTGACACCCAACAACAGTATTATTCTTTATTCAGAGTGCTATTAGCCTGCTTGGGTTTGTTCAATCTCAATATAATTGAAGATATGGATAACTGCATGTATGTTTAAGTACGTACCCATAGTGTAAGTGTATGTTTAAGTGCATGTATGTTTAAGTGATAACCATATTTCTAAGTTTTTGTTGGATAGTTGAAAAGAACTGGTTGCAATCTCACTGTTTGAATCCCCACTTTATATGCTCCACTTTAGTATCTTGAATAACTATTTGTAAGAGGACAATCTGTAATCATCAACTAGTGATTTCTTACTGTTTATTTTTTTTCTCTGTATGTATTATTTCTACCCATTTTCTGTTTTGTTTATCTCTCTTTAAATAAAACTTTTAAAAAATCTAATATATATATATATATATATATATATATATATATATATATATATCCTTACATATTGTCTGGAACAGTGATTTATGCATTAGTTTGGGTTAGAATTCTGGCTCTCCCATTTACTAGCTAGTTTGAGCTTCTGCAGTTACCATATTAAGATAATGATAATGCAACCTGAAAAGGTTGCTGTAAAGGTGAAACGAGATAGCTTGTGTAAGGCAGTTCACACACTACTTGGCACAGAATGGACAACAAACACTCGCAACTGTTATTACTGTGTGTACTTAGAAGACACCAAAATAAGCAAAGATCCAGGGGGCTGGATCCACTCCAGTTCTCAACATGGGTTTTGTTTGCTGGACCAGGGGCCATTGCTTTTGGAATTAAGAAATGACAATATGTTTACTAAGGCATTTAAGGTACTCTGGAATTTCCATTTGTAGGAGAAAACTACTTTTTTGACAGTAAAGTTACAATAAAAGAGATAATTGTGTCATAGCCTATTCAGACCTATATGCAGAAATTGCCCCATTTGCAAATAGGAACTACCCAAGCACAAAAACAGAGCTTGATGCAGGACTTTAAAAAACAATAAAGTTAATTAAAAGAAAAAAAATACTTTTTATAGAGTTGAAAAACAAGTTAATTTTTTCAAATTCACATTTATGGTGTAAAAGTCAAGGAGTAAAAAAAAGCAATGAAATAAATGCTTAAAACCACTTCAACTGACTTCTCTTAAATAGTTTTCATTAGCTGCCTTGAATCTTTTTTAACGCATTAAGTGTTTTCAAAATTAGATTTGTTGCTTTACTGTAGCTTCTCTTGGTACTTTTTTTGTTAGGAAAGAAATCCAGGAATCACTTATACTTTTGATCCAGGAATTTCAAATCAAATTGAAGTTTGATAGAGAAATTTTCTTATAAAATGACTACTTAAAACTAAAGAAAATCAAAAACATGGTGCCTGAGAATCTAAACATGCGTTAAAATCATGAATCAGGAGCTGCTATCCTTTAAAAAAAATACTATGCAGTCTTTGAGCCTTTTTTCTTTCCATTCTTTGGAGTCCAGGTCAGGGAAGGGACATCAGCACCTCTGCTGATGACCAGAGAAGGGCTAGCAGGAGCTCCTCAGGATCTCCCCATGGAGAAGGGCAGGAGGCAGTTGGGATAGGGAGGTGGCAGGTACATGCCTGCTATTGACACTTCAGGTCAGAGACAACAAAAATTTAAAATATTAAATCAGCTTGCTCGATGCCTACTTCAAAACAACAATCCTTATTTTTGACTACGAATGCCAAAGAAGGACAGAGAAAGCAAAATTTGAAGTTAGGAACACCGAAATACAGAATACACAGGTTAACAGGAAATGTGCAATCTGCTTATGAGTAAGTGCCTTGTCACTGCCTTCTTGACTCTTTTGACTATCTCACCTTCCCATTACTGCCCTGAAGGACCCAACTCTGCTCTCCTAGGGTCTCCCTTGCATTTTTTCCTACACTACACCATGTCCGAGACTGCTCTCCTCACCTCTACGCTTTGTTTTCATTACTAGGGAGACTTGAATAATACCTTTATGTCTTCTCCACAGGAAGACCAGGAGTGTTCTCCCCAAAAATCCAGCTGATGCCACCATCTACCCAGGAATACTGCTCACCAAGCTTATGCAGTCCTTCAAGTGGAGATCTCACCACATACTTACTAAAAATAAATCACAATGTTTCAAACTGCCAGAAAGTGACAGCTACCAACTGCTGGAACAGACAGGCTACATTTCTACTTTATTACATTAAAATTCAGGTGACGGTATATTTTCACTCAGGAGACATAATGAGTATTTTCTTTCTTCCATCTCTCTCCTTCTTTCTTTTTATCAGAGACTAAACCCAAGATGTCACACATGCCAGGCAAGCCACTGACTTCATTTCTAACCCTCTTATGTTCGTGACAAGATCTCCCTAAGTAACCTGAGCTGGCCTCGAACTCACAACCTTCTTGGCCTCGCTCTCCCAAGTAGCTATAATTATGGGCATGAACCACTGTTCATGGCTTGGCCAATTTTATGAAAATCATCTTCGAACTCGGGACTCCAAATGATATTCCAAGATAATATGAATCCAGGTCTTTAGTTTACATATCTTTTGAGTTGACTAGGTTTTCTGAATGGAAAAAAATTCATTTTTCTTTTCAATTCCAGGTTGAACAATAATTTATTTTTAAAAATTAGATATCAGGGCCTGGAGATTTAGCTCAGTGACATAAGCGTCTGTCTGACAAGAATGAGGTCGTGAGTTCAATCTCTGGCATTAAAAAAAAATTAGAAATCTTAGGTACAGCCCCCAGCAGAAAAGATGTGGCTTTTCTAATGTTGCCTGGCTTTAAATAAACCACTTGATTTCAGGTTTTTTTGCTTGAAAAATAAGAAACACAGACTAGGTTCTCTATCTGTAGCTTTTTGGATGACACTGCCTACAGAATTGATAGAAACTATGGAGCCCCTTCTAAAAACAAGTTCCACATAATATGTGGATTCATAGTTCAGGCAATTCACAGACTCTGGAAAACACAGCTGTGAAAAATTCCTGAACTATATTTTAAGACACCATGTTACATACAGAGTGCTTAACAAAACATTTTATAAATAAAGATATATAATTTTGGCTAATAGTTTCTTCAGATGTCCACTAATAAATGTTGAACAATTATCTGCAAAATGTGATTATCAGCTTATTCACGGCTCCCACACACTCTCAGATATTCTGTACCATTATAAAGTCATTGTTCCATCAGTTGATGGTGGTCACTATTGAAGAACAAGGGTCTTAAGTATTACAACAGTCATAATTTACTAGGCTTGAGACTTTCAAAGCTCTCACCAAATATTAATAAAATAGTTGTTTAAAGTTAAGTAAGATCCTCAGAGACAAACACTTCCCCTTTACATCAAATGCAAACTTCTCACTTAGGTATTTAAAAAAAAAAAAAACTGCTTAAGAAAGAAGAATCTCTGCCAGGCATGATTGCACACACCTGTAATCCCAGCACTTGGGAGGCTGAGACAGGAAGATCACTAGGAAGTCCAGGCCAGTCTGGGCTACATAGTGAGTTCATGACAAACCTGAACCACACAGTGAGACTCTGTTTCAAAATAATAGCAATAACAACAACAAGACAAACAAACAAACAAAATAATCTTCAACTACCAACAATCAAATAATACAATGTAAAATACAATCTTCTAAGATTATGGTTGAAATTAACAGACCTAATTTGATACTTAATAAAGGCTCCTAAAAGTTAAGATAACTATTAAAAATGTAAATAAAGATCTACAATTTTTCTAAGTTTAAATAGGAAAAGATACCTCTCTGGCAAGAGGCATAACTATTATTCCTGGATTCAGGTTTAGCATTTACCAAGACAAATAGCAAACAGTAAAGCAAAAAGACACATCTCATGTCAAAAGCCTAGAACACAATTCCCAAAATATCTGTCATATACCAGAATTACATAGTATATGATACGTCTTCCTGTGCAACATAGATTACACTATTTTTATTTTCCATTTATCTTTGCTACTGTAGTTAAAAATTGATTAAATATAATATTAATACAAAAGAGGTATACTATTATTGAACTATTAACCCAGGCAATACAACTGCAAACATTTTTGTTTACCATTCTTTATTGCCCTTGCAAACAATTCCAAAACAAGAGTTGTTGAAGCATGGCGACTGTTTGCAGGCACTGCCTTTTGAAGTCATAGTGCTGGGAATTGGTGGAGTTCTTGCCTCCTTGGGTTATTATCAGACATTGTGAACTTTTGTTGAAAGCACACTATAAATTCACAAGAGGGTCTCTTGACTTCAATCAAGGAAATATTTTTTAAAAACCCCATTTGCCACTTTAACATATCACCCCAAAGACTTCCATAAATAATATAAGAAAGACACTGTTTAAACGCAATCAATAGCTTATTAAAGTTGGCCAACAGATTACACTGTATAATACTACACTGTAAATAATGACACAATACGAGCAGCATTCTCTTAATGTTTCTTAAGCAATATTAAAGAGACACTTAGAAATGAAAGCCAGTTTAATTAACACCAAAGGGTGACTAACTGTACACAGCCATTATGTCTTGATTGTGTATGTGCCATCTTGGTACATTATTCACTGAAAAGATACGACATAGGTTTCCCAGTTCTCAAGATATCTTAGCCTGCTGTCTATGTTCACAAAAGTGACAGAACTAAGAGCAGAACCTTGCGACGAGTCCCTGGCTTAACTTCTTGCATTAACAAGAGTCAGCATTTAACATTTCTGTTGGACATTTCTACAAAAGACACTCATCATATACCAAGATGTATCTATCAAATGGGTACATATAGTTATTATCAGATGCAGTTACACATTGCATTCCCAGTGTCTAAGGAAAGATGCTCCTTTTACTTTCTGGTTCTTTTAAAACAACTCAATCGCACACTTTCTTTTCATAAATATTCTTACTTTAGCTTAATAAAAACAGAACACAGCTGGCACCTCTTCTTGTAAGCCCTAATCTCTTGATTTTTCTGTCCAAATCAAACAACTTCAACTTCTTTTTGATTGTTCTCAAAGGTCTCTTTTCCTAGCCCATTTTCACTAAATTTCTCCAGCATGGAACAGAAGAATTATTTCTCAATACTTATATAGTACACCCCAAAGTAACATTAACACTTAAAAGAACAACATATTCTTGATATAGTCTAAGTGTATTACCCGGACATTTCTTCCTGAGTTCGTGCCAAGCCTTAATTCTTTACATAAACAACTGTACAGTTCAACATGCTTATACAACTATTGATGCTTTATACCAAAGCTTTGCCATTTTAAGATTCTTTTATTCTCTTGATGCCACCAATTTCTCCTATGCTGATGTCATACATCAATATACTTTGTATATTTTTCATTGCTTTATGATCCAAAATGCAGTGTTGTTCTAGGCCAATAGTCTGTAGAAAACTATCATAAGGTTATTAGCAGAACTCTCTGAACAATGTGCTACAACGTATATGGATTCATTTTTCTAAAATTCTTGTGGGAAATTATGTTGACAGTTATCATTTATGTCTAGACAGTTAACATTTTCTCCTCTACTTTTAGATAGGTCATCATTTCATAAAAGAAAGAGTATTAGTATCCCTCAAAAGGTCACAGAATTGTCTAAGCAAAATCTTTGCCTTGAAACTCTGAGCAGCGGTAGAGGCTCTAGTGTCTTCCAATTTGTTATCACATTACTTACATGTAAGTCTACTTAAAATATTACTGTACCATGTGGAATCTAATACTGTAATAATGTAAAATATAGTCTTCTTTAATAAAAAACATGAAGGAAAAAATGACAACAAAGTACTTACACATAATTTATATATCCCATCAATTTTAAAATGTGTCCTCATTTAGATGTAAAAGTGTAAAAAAAAAAAAAGCTACTACAATTAAGTACAGACCAATCTCTATAATGAACATAGACATAAAAGTGCTCAATAAGATTGTGGCAAAGAGAATGCAGCAATCATCAAAGAGTGTATACACTATGATCAAGTACAATTTAATTACAGGAATGTATGCATGGTTCAACATATACAAATCAAATAAATGTAATACAGCACATTAACAGAAGCCAGGACAAAAACCATGATTATCTCAACAGATGCAGAAAAAGCATTTGACAAAACACAGTATCCATTCATGATAAAACTCTAAAGAAAACTGAAATAGAAGGTCTTTATCTGAACCTAATAAAAACCACTTATGACAAACTAACAGCCAACATTATACTAAATGGACAAAAACTGAAAGCTTTCACTCTAAAATCAGGAACAAGATAAGGATGCCTACTATCATTACCCCTGTTCAATATGGTTCTCAAAACATTAGCCACAACAATTACAGAAGATGAAATAAAAGAAATATGGATAGGAAAACAGAAAGTTAAACTGCAATTATTTGCTGATGAAATGATCTATATAGAAGATCCCAAAACTTTACCAAAAGAATCCTAGAATAATTAAACTTGGTAGCATAGCAGGATACAAAATCAATATTAAAAAATCAAGAGCATTCTTGTACACCAATAACGTATTCTCTGAGAGAGAAATTAAGATAACACCACCACTCACATTAGCATCCAGAAATGAAGTATTTAGGTATTAACCTATCCAAGAAAGTTAAAGTCTTCTAAGATAAAGATTACAGTACTGTAAAAAAGGAGCTCAAAGAAGATATCAGAAAATGGAAAGACAGCTCATGTTCCTGGACAGGTGGAACGAATATACTGAAAATGATCATATTTCCAAAACTCTGCTACATATTTAACGCAACCTCAATCAAAATACCAGTAGCATTCCTCACAGAACTAGAGAAAACAGTCCTAAAATTCATATGGAACCAAGAGAGACTTAGAATGTCAAAAGCAATTCTTGTCAACAAGGGCAAGGCAGGGAGCATCACAATTCTAGATGTCACTGCTGCCACAGTGACTATCACCATGGACTCTATCTTTAATTTGCTCATTTCTGAATTCAAGATTTGTTGGTTACATTCTTGGGTACTCAGAGATTAGCTGTATGAGTTCCATCATGGAGAGCTGGTTTCTCCTAAGGTTGGAAATTCCTCAGATTATAGCAAGTGATCAAAATACAAAAACAAAAACAAAAAACAAACAAACAAACAAACAAAACCCTCTGGACACTCAGAAAACACCACCAATGCCAACTGTACATGAGTGTAAACTGCTGAGACCAAGGAAACACTAACATAAAGAAGAAAATTACTTTTATTTGTTTGCATATGTTGAGATTCTAGAAAAAACATGTTTTAAAAACAATTAAATAATGATTCCAATCATGATTTAAGTATACTTAGTAATAAAGATTTTAACAATCTATAGTGTTCTTAACTGCTTAGATTCAGCAGTTCCAAAACCTTTTATGTTCTGTTACCTTTTTAAATAGTTAGGTACCACTGGTGCTTTAAACCCCCATCCTGACTTACCCCATCCTTTAAATCTGCCTTTTGCTCCTGTTGCCTTTCGCCTGAAGTATGCATGACTACTGACATACAGTCTGCTCATTCTTTCAGAAAACCACTTTCATCACTAAGTGTGTGTACCTAAGCAGAACCGCTTCTGTAATATGGACACTCGGTCCTAGCTCAAGAAGTGAAGAAATTTCATAATAGGATATGCACAGCGTTACTACTGGCCACTAGCGGCAGGTCGAAATGCCTGTGAATGCTTCCCTCCGTGTCTTGGGATCAGTGTTTCCTAATGTCCTGTCTAGTATCACTTTATGGAGCCTCCTATGTGCAAACTGTAGGGGTAGGAATATGAGTAAGCGAAGAAACTGCAATGTGGAAAAAAGCACAGTCAAAATAAACAGTATGATTAGAAGCCCACAAACAAAATTTCAGTGTTCAGGATTACAGAATGGCATCGTTTTTTTCTTCTTTGTGCGGTTTTGTGATCTGAAAGAATGAGCATGTATTACACTCTCTAGTTAGGAGGAAAGCAGGTGTGGACTGGTTACTGCATCATCCTCCCTCAAATGTACCAAAATCATAATCCTATTTTCCAACAAAATTCAGTTCAATATTATGATTCCTACTGTGTTTTTAAAGTAATGGTTTTCAAGCACATTTACTGGAGAATGTTTTAGATCAGGTAAAACTTGTACTACTCGGATGTATTGTCTGCTTAGGCTGCTAGAACAAAATACCTTAAAACAGGTAACCTGCTAGGATTCTCACAGTTCTGAGAAGGCCAAGATCAAGGTGGCAGCAGCCTTGGTGTCCATAAGGCCCATTCTTCACAGATGGCACCTTCCAGGTGGCCTCACTTGTAGATCAGAAGTGAGACTGTGGGTCATTCGGTACCTGGGATGTTTAGTTTTTATGTGTCAATTTGGCTACACAATGGTATGCAGCCATAAGGTCAGAAAGCAGACAACATGTCGCTGTAAGGGTACCTTTCAGATATGACTGACATTTCAGTTGGTAGGACTTTAGTGCCCCAATAAAAGTTGGTGGGCTTCTTTCAATCAATTGAAAGATCCAAAATAAAAAAGTTTTTGTTCCCAAAAGAAGTTCTGGTTTCAGAATCAAGAAAGTTAAAATTTCTAGCCTGTCTCAGCTTTCCCAAAAATTTCAGACTTGTCAGTTTTCACAAACATGAGAGAAAATTCCTCAATTTTTAAAAATCATTATCTCTGCCAGACACAAATAAGTTTGCTTTGGCAAACTTTCATTAATGTAGTATCTGAAGACTGGGAAACAGGTAAAGATATCTATTCTCATCACTGCTTTTAAAACTTTCCATAACATATGATTTTAAAATATAACCCAACTAATAACAAATTAATGTATTTCTTTCATATATGTGTATTGGCTAGTCAAAGATTAAGACTGAGACTCAATAA
Organism: Cavia porcellus; assembly: GCF_034190915.1. Classification (NCBI taxonomy): domain Eukaryota; kingdom Metazoa; phylum Chordata; class Mammalia; order Rodentia; family Caviidae; genus Cavia; species Cavia porcellus. Next base: position 24,578,115 of record NW_026947496.1, on the reverse strand, counting down.
ATGTGGTGTAACAACATCTTACTGGAAGCCCATTAGTATTTCATCAAAAAATTACATAAGAAATAAAAATAAATTACCATGTATTCAATGTTATACCCATGATGGTAAAGCAAGTCTAAAATAATGTTCAGGCATGGTATATAAGGTTGGAGATAAGCAATGCCTAAACAATACAAGCTGACATTTAAACTTCATCAAGGGGCTGGAGGTTTAGCTCAGCAGCATAAGCGCCTGCCTTGGAAGCAGGCAGTCATGAGTTCGATCCCCGGTACTGATAAAAAGGAAAAAGACAAAAAATAAATAAAATAAATAAACTTTATCAAGGTGGCACTAGAACTATGAAAAACCTACACACTGAAAATGTAAGAAAACTTCAAATGCTTGTATTTCAATGATGCGCTAACGTTCAGAAAACTACTGTTCTCTGAAAGAATAACAGAAATTTAAAAAAAAAAAAAAACCTGCTTTTGTATTTTAGAAAAACAATGCAGGAACAGTGAGGCAGAGTCAATATTTCTGTCATGAAGATAATCATTCAAAATTCAAAGGCAACTTCCTACTGACATTCTATTATGTGTAGGGTACTGTTCTAGGTTCTACAGGTACAGTGAACAGAGGAGAGTCCTGTTCAAGTGCACAAGAAATATCCAGCGGGATGGGGTGAAAGGTACAGGGGAAAAAAGCCCACAAACACACAATGAAGCTACTCAGATCATGATAAATTCTTACAATGAAGAGTAAAATTAGGCGACAAAATAAATGTAGACCTATCAGTGATGATGGTAGGTGCTATTTTAGAGGGAAGACAAGGTCTCCTCGGGAAGAAGGCATGCGCTTGCCTCTTTAAATCCAGGGCTCTCGTCCTTGTGAGAGATGGATGGAGAGAGGGATCTTTAGGCGTTTCTCTATCAGTCTGATCCCCAGTTAATTTCACCACTGGGACTTGAACTGTTGTCCTCTGCTTACCGGATGCTCTGGTTATCACAAAAGGTGCCTCTGATTTCACTGATGACATGAACCATACAGCCATTCCTGAGTGAGGTATCTTGTACAACCCTCATGTGTTTAGATTCTTGCATGTGCACTCTTGTTTAGGAACTGAAAGCCAGATCAACATACAACCTCTCTCATAAAACTTCTCATCTGCAGTTGGGAAACCAACTTCACCTCCAGAAAGGCCTGGCCCTCTACCCCAACAGTCTGTCCAAAAAAGTCTGCTACTTCCCACCCAGAAAGGAAAGTCAAACAGGTTTAACTGAACTGCATTTCAGATGAAGGAAGAAGAAACAAACAACAGCTAAATAGGAAGTTCGAGGTGAAGGGTTCAGGGCAGATCGCTGGAAATTTTTATCAATTCTGAATGAAAAAATAATAAAACTGCCTGGTAAAGATCAACAGCAGACAGAGATTTCTTCATACATGTTTATTCAAAACAAAATGGCAGTGGATCATGGATACATCAATCACCATGTGGCAGAAAAATACAAGAACTCTCGAACTATTGGGTGGTCCTTCTCAGAGCAAAGTTGTCAGATCCATTTGACTTTGATCTCTCATTCACAGAAATAGCCTGGAGAAACTTCTCCACCCCATAAAAATAATAAATCTCAGAAACCACACACTCTGCAGGCCAGAAATCACCTCTGGTGAGCAATCCTCCTTTCCAATTCATGAAGCAATTATTAACTGTTAAAGTGCAAGACCAGAAGCACCACAGTGAAAACCCAAAGGACAAAAGTCTGTGCCACAGTCTCAAAAGCTGGGAGAGCTACAGAGAAGAGATTTATCACTAGCAACCCTTCAGGGAAAATGTTAGGTATAAACAAGAAGATAAACTCCAGAAACTAAATTTATGCCTTCTGGTCCAAAGACAAAATTTGGGGGAAAATAGTGTTAATAATATTAAAATGTTACTAGGAAAGTATCAATTTCTGTTATTTTTTGGTGAAATTTATCAATAAACATTTTAGGATGACTTTGCCTACATAAAAGATTACTGTGTTGTATATGCATTTACATGTATATATGTAATTTTGTATATTGTATGATTGATATATATAGTATGATATATATATCATCATACCATAAAATTCCAGAGCAAAAAGAAAACAAATAGCTTTATTTCCTTTATCTAGTCATCTGTGGAGTTTTACAACTCATGAGTATCTTTCTTTCTTGGAGCAGTAAAGAACAGGGCTCAGAATCAAAAGACTTAAACCTGGTTCTTGGTTTCACTGCCAAAACACAAGTCCGTGAAATGCAGTTATTGAACAGGGCTGCTACTGAACACTAAATTCATGTGCTGGAAGCTTAACCTCCAGGACAACAATGTCAAGAGGTAAACAGATCATGAGGGTGTTCCGCCCTAAATGGATTGATGTCATTACTGCAGAACTCGCTTAGTTATCATGAGAGTGAACTTGTTTGAAAAGCAAAAGCAGCCTTCTGTGTTTCTCATGTTCTCTTTTGCCAGGTGATGCCTTCTGCCATGCTATGACAAACAAGAAAGACCTCACCAGATAAGGCGCTGCACACTGAGGCTTCCCAGACTCTAGAACTGTGAGTCAGGTAAACCTTTATTATTTACAAATTACCCAATGTGCTATTCCATGATAGTAGACAAAATGGACTAAGACAAGTAATCAACACATTGTAAAGATAAAAAATCAGATAATGCATGTGAGGTGCCTGGCACATGACAGTCTACAAAAGTGATTATTACCAACATATATTCCCTATTTGTATGTTACCAAAGGTGGATAAATGCGAACTTAATGGCTTGCTAAATTAGCTCAGGACAAGTCATCTAACCACTCTTACAGGGTTGCCCTAACAAAGAACCACAAACTTGGTGGCATTAACAAGGGAAATTCCTGTTTGGAAGCTAGAGGTCCAAGGCCAAAGAGTCTGAGGGCTTGGTTGATGACTGGATGAGGGCTGAGAGGAAGAAATCCTTTCTTCCCTGGTATTAGAGGAGGTGCCGGTGATCTCTGGCTTCCTGGCCCATCAGAAGCATCACCCTGACCTCTGCATTCATCTTCATATAGTATGCTCCATGTGTCATATTTCCCCCTGTTACAAGAACATGCGGCTGGAGTCTACTGCCACTGACTTTGTTTTGACTTGATGACACACCCTATCTCCGTAAGACCACATTTTGACCTATTTAGAGTTGAAACTTCAAAGTAGGAATAAGAGGGGGACACAGTTTATCCCAAGACACCATGCTCCTTGTGTTACTTTTCTTATTGCTGAGACAAAATACCCAATACCCAAGGTTAAAGGGAGAAAGGGTTATTTAGCTCAGTTTGTAGAGCTTTCAGTCCATCATTGGCTGGCTCCAAGGCAGGGTGGCACATGGCAGAGATGCAACAGTTCACAGCAGAAGACAGCAAAACCAACACAGGGTGAGGGGAGTACAAGTCTCTTCCTATCCCTTACTTTGTATGCAGACTACCTGCCCAAGGGTGAGTGTAGCACTTAAACCCTTAGTTCTAGCCAGAACTATGCCAAACCCATCAGTGGACTGATTTATTAATCACACCCACTTTGACCCCAGCTTTATACACTCTAGATTCAGTCACTAATGAGAAAGCTCCATGATTGCATGAGGCTTTCGAAGGACATCCAGACACAAACCATAGCACTCCTTAAATAAGAGCCAACAAACCAGGGTACTCAGGGTCTGAAGCAATGGTCACATTTTAAGCCATAAAAAATTCTAATTCATGGTTAGTGCTCAGCAAGCAGCCAGGCAACAAGTTCAATAGCTGCTTCTACAACACAAATTTCTTTCTTCTATGAGTAAGGCTGCCAGACGGAATACACAGTTAAATTCTAATTTCATGTAAACAATGAATGATTCTTCAGTACCTATGTCCCACAAGCCCCTTGTATTTTTATTAGTGAAAGCTGGCACATTACCCATATGTGGTTGCACTGCCACACAGAGCTCTAGAGGTCAGAGAGTGTTCCCTAACCCTCCCTGTAAGAATTACCTGAGGTACCAGCTATACACGCAAATCCCAAGTGCGCAGACCCATGGATACATGCTTTCAAGGGAAGGGTCTGAAGAGCCATAAGGATATTGTGTGCAAACTGTGGCCCAGGTAATGCTTATCAAAGATGGCTTTTATTAAAGAGGAATTCAGCAATAATGAGAAGGAACAACAAGATAGACAATTCACCAAAACAGGTCAGATGGCAGTTACTCATTCAGAGCTACTGTCAAAAGACATGCAAGGATGTAACTGCTATGATAAAAATGAGTAATATTTTTTATTACTGAAGTGAAACCAGTACTTTTATCTTCACTGGAAAAGTATATGAGTCATATGAGGACAAAGAATACTTGAAGAGCTGTTAATACAATACAAGGAAGGATGATACAGTGAAAACCTAAGCTGAGAAATAAACAGGTGGGAATACAAGTGCTTTCTAAGGTAGCATACGAGAAGAGGACTGAATAACCACAAACTGCTTACTTTCTGGGAAGGTGCAAATAGATGTGAGCTCTGTGTTAGTAAGAGTCTTGCTCCCTGGACTTCTCTATCAGGTGTAAATATGCTAAACTCAGAGCATACTGACACAAAGGCCACGCTGTTAGTGTGGAGAGGACTTGCCGGTTGGGCACTCTGGCACTGCACCTTTGATGCTATCTGAAGCTTGCCTAGGAGGGTGCTACCTCTGCCATAGGGGGCTCAACACCCACCCATCCCAACCCCGCCACAGGGGAATACTTTTTCCCTTACAGTGGAGACTGCAGGGCTAGAAGGATGCCTGATTTGTGGGTGGTCCCACTACAGCTCAAAGTACTGAAATACATTTCCAATGCTGAAAAAATAAAATAAAATAAAATAACAAGCAAAACCAAGCAAGTGCCACTTTAAAATAAAATCTGTGTTTGAAATGGATTTCAAACAAAGAGCCCAAAGCATTGAAATAAATCTCAGGACTGCACTTGCAATAATAGTTTAGATATGACTAGAGGCCTTTTTAAGCAAAGTATCCTTGGTTTACAAAACTAAATTACAGTGAAAAGGTAAAGACTTGTTTGATTAATTCTAAAAGATGCTGACTGAAAGGATTTTGCCCTGAATGGGAAGCTGCAGCGGTGGGAGGCTGGGAGGCAGAACCAAGGGGCTCTATCTTGAGGTCACCTTTCCTGCCCCTAGGCAATTTACCTGTGGCACAAAATGAATTCCAATGGTCTACCGGTGCATCAGTAATGCCCCTTAGGCACCACCCCAAACCTAAGCTATATGTATGCCCCCACACCACGGGTCGGGCAGAGAGAAAGCCAGACCCCGGAGGTCATGGAGTCTCTCTCCACATTCTTAAAATAAAGGCCACTTTTATTTCATATTTCTTATCGTTTTTAGTTGAGCCAAAAATCCTATCACTGACTATGACACAGTCTTTGGACAGTATGAGCCATGTCTGGTCCCTTCTTTCATTTTGCTTTCCTTATCCCAATGTTTTTCTTGTATTAGAGGTGTGGAAAGATTTCCGAGCTCTTTATAAGTTGAACTTTATTGAATAGATGCTTCAATTCAACAGAATTTATTTATAATTTCACATCCACAAATCTCTCAGACACATGTTAATCACTAATAGCTTAGTGTTAGAATTTTAATCTATGCTGCTTGTTTTAGTTCTTTAGTTTTAGTTTTAGAAACAAAAGGATACACCAATAATGAGAGAACATACAGACAACTAGAGAATTCATTAAGATGGGCGCAAAGCAGAACTCATTCAGATACACTGCAGCAAGACAGGGCAGGGTGTAACCGCAATGATGAAACGAGCAATATTCTCATGACAGAAGAAAACAAATACTTTCACTGGGAATACGAATGAAAATACCTCTTAGAAAAATAGCCAAGAAATAAAAACATTTACTATATAAGTTAACTTCTATCAACTGAAGGAAACATTTTTTTCATAAATGCATGGTAATAACTGAAGACTGCCCAAGGCGTCACAGTTTCCAAATACATTATTTACTTTAATCTGCGTAAAAAATTCTAGGATAAGAAAAATTATGTACGTGTACAAAGTGAAGGGGTTGGTTTATGACACAGCCAGTATTAGGACTCTAGATCATGTAATGTCCAAGATATTGTGCCTATGCATTTGCCTACAAGATTCAAAAGTAATTCACTATCACTGCCCAATTAAATTTATATTTGTAATTCCTATCTGAAACAAAACATGGCAATTTAATCGACACTAAATATTTTCAAGTAAATGCATCTAGGTTCACTAAAATGTAATAAATATAGATATCGTTTAATTCTGATTGATTTTATATATTTAATGTTATCATTTGCTTTTGATGAAAAATTCATAATCATTTATCTCCATTTAATAATTTCAGTATTTGAAATGGAGAACAAAGCACACACTTTCAGGTGGTGGTCCTATTCAGATTCCATAGTCTGTTTCATGTCCCATGGCTGAGTTGGAATCCGCAGAGCCCTGAGTGGCTCTGGGTGAACACTGATCTCAGAAGGAATTCACGTGTGATGAAGAAGCAGAGGTGAAGTAGGAACCATCTACTCTACACAAAGCTGGCATAGGTAGAGGAGATGGCAAAAGAGAGATGTGGAGGGCCCAGTTCATGCTCATCCTGTATCCAGCTCTAGTCCCCGCTAATGATGCTAAAAATGTCTAGCAACAAACCTCTGAGTCTTTGCGACACAGCAGCCCAGCTCCCCACAAATCTGCATAACCTTCAGTGTCATCATTACTCTCAGCAGCTGTCCCTCAGGGGCTCCTGCCTCTCCAGTTCTTGCCTAGACCTCCCCACCCCCGTCTGGATCTCTTATGCGATGCAAGGTCTGTTCCTGATTCAAACCCATGCACCATTAAGTCACCATGGCTGGGCTTTGACCCACATTCCATATTGTGAGAGATTAGCCCACAGTTGTTTGGATTACTATTTTTTCACCACAGCACTGTTTTCCAATAACTTTACTGTGACAAAGTGCACACAACTTATCAACTATTCATTTTAAGTTTATGGTTCAACAGCATTGAATAGATTCATATGCTTATTCACCTATCACTAGCATCCATCTCCAGAACTTTTTCAATTTCCCAAATTGAAATGCTATACCTACTAAGCAATGGCTCCCCATTCCCACTTCTGCCAGTATCTGGCAACCTTCAATCTCCTTTTTATCTAGATGATTTTGAGTACTCAGTACATACAATCAGATGGTGTTTTCTTTTTCTAATTGGTTTATTTCACTTAACATTATGTTCAGGTTCATCTGTATGCATGTCAGAATTTTCTTCTGTCTTGTAGCCAGTTTATATGACTGATAAGAATGGACTTACTTCACTTATTTTTTTTTTTCGTAAATGCCTTAAACATTTTTTTGTCCATTTCCTTCTTATTGTTGTCTTTTTATCGAGGTTTTTTTTTTAATGATGAAACATTTAAATTCCTTTCTTCATCTTTTGACACAGGTATTTTCTTTGTGGTTATCATATAGATTACATTTAATACTCCAAAACTATAACACTTGTAGATTTGGGGTCTTATTTACTTTTTAGTTTCTTACACTAGGGAGACAATACAATGTTCACATATGCAGGTCTAGTTTATTTCACTTTTGAGTATGGATTATTGCTTGCAAGTGTTTACCTAGAAAAGCCTCAACGTATAGCTGAGCACTACTCCACTGTATAAAAATGCAACATCTTGGTTCAGCATCATTGGTCTTTCGAGAAATGCAAATTAAAACAACACTTAGATTCCATTTCACCACGATAAGAATAGCTATTAACCAGAAACCAACCAATAACAAATGCTGGAGGGGCTGTGGGGGAAAAGGAGCCCTTTTCCACTTCTTGTAAAAGTGTAGACTGGTACAACCAGTGTTGAAAACAGTGTGGAGGTTCCTCAAAAACTAGGAATAGAGGTCCCATCCAACTTGGCTATTCCCCTTCTGGGTATTTTTCCCAGGTGGATTAAAAACATACCACAGTGATGCATGTGCGCTATGTTTGCAACAGCACAATTCATAATAGCTAAGTCTTGGAAACACCCAAATGTCCATCAGCCGTGGAAGGTATAAAAAGATGTTGTGGTTGTATTTTCTAATCTAGTCCACTGATCTTCAGGTCTGTTTTTATTCTAGTACCAGGTGATTTTATCACAGTACCTTTGCAGTATAACTTCAAGTGAGGGATTGTGATGCCTCCTGCCTTGCCTTTGTTGTCCAGAATTGCCTTGTCATTCTGTACACAATCCTTTCAGTTGCTGATGTGACAAAATTATATCTTTATGTACTATTTTACATTTTTCCTTAAAAAACTTTTTTTGTGTTTTTTATATGCCTTGTGATTTTGTGCTGAAAACTTAGCACTTGTATTTCATCACAGAAACATTTTTGTGGTCCTGAGTCATCTCAATTACTTTATTTATAGATTCATGTATGTACGTGTGTACGTATATATGTATGTATGTATTGCACTGGGGATTAAACTCAGGACTTCTGGGCATTTGAATTTATAATGTGGTAACGTTACGCTGTTGCTGTGAGAAGTGTCTGAAGTTAGCTTAGAAAGGCATTTTGGCTCACAGCTGGGGAGAGCTCCCAAGCATACTCAGTTGTCCCTGCTGTATTGTGGCTATGATGAGCTGCACATCATGGTGGGAAGTGTGTGCTGCAGCAAAGGTCTCACATTCTTTTACCTAAAGTTGTTTTTTGTTTTTTTTTTTTTAATCGGTACCGGGGATCAAATTCACGACCATGTGCTTGCAAAGCAGGCACTTATGCCACCGAGCTAAATCTCCAGCCCCAGGTCTCACATTTTCTTGATGACTTTTGCCTCATTACTGAGACAAAGTATGAATGCCCAGAATGAAGGAAGGAAAGGTTCATTTAGCTTTCGGTTTTTGGAAGTTTCAGTCCATATTCAGCTGACTTCAAGGCAGGGCAGTGTCTATCAGCCAAAAGTGACAAAAAAGAAAAGGGCAAAAAGGGAAAGGCACAACTCCTTCCCTCCTCTATACTATAATGTATGCCGGCTCTCCACCCCTCAGTGGGTGCAACATTCATACTGCCAATGCAGCAATAACAACGAACCAATCACAAACACTGCACTCAGCCGCCTATGACTGTGTGAGGCTTTGCGGGGGGGGGGGGGGGGGAGATACCAGATACAAACCATAACACGTTTCATGACTGGTCCGTCCAAATCCTTCAAGGGCATATCCTACAGTGGTCAGAAAACCTCCCACCAGGTCTCATTTCTTAAAGGTTCTGCAACTTTCTGACAGCACCATTGTGGGGAAGAGTCTCTGGGCAGCATTTAAGATTCAAACTGTAACATATGCAAATTAATCATATGGAAACATGCTTTGCTTTTTGCTGCTGCTGTTTGTTTTTTCTGGCCCTGTAGCTTTCGTTGGCTATGTACAGTGGCTAATTTCCCTTATGTAGCTTGTTTTTAATGTCCTAATTTTTAATATCTGACCACCCAAAGAAAAGAGAAAAATGGGGGCGGGGGTGTTTTTTACAGCCTTTAAATTTCCTGGAACTCACTTCAACTAGAGAAGAAGAGGTCTCACAATAATGGGAGGCAGTACTGCAACAGCAATGTATTCCTTCATACGCGCTCTGGGGTCAGAAAATGCAGGCAGCAATCAAGGCACAGGTTACTAATAGGTGGAGGGCGGAGTCCACTCTAGCTCTTGCTGGCTGCATACAAGTTACTCCTGAAATGAATGTGTTCCCGCTACAGAGCTCAACGGTGGCAGGCGGAAGCTGCTAGCAGGCCAAGAACTAAACTTAATCACAATTTACGAGAGAAGTCTTCCCTGGAAGTTGTAAGCTTTCAACAGATTTCAGCAGTTCAAAATAATTCCATCAGACAGGATCTGACAGAGCATTTGTTGTGGAGGTGGGAAGACAGACTCCTGATGCTTCCACTTCGCCATTTCCCAGAACCCTTTCAGATTATAATCACTAATCTTAAAAGGATTAAAGTTTATCATGATAATATAAAGTAAACCCAACTCCGCCCTGTGATATAAATACACACAGGTTTCAAAGTTTCATTTGTTTCTCAGGGGTCATTATAAGCATTTTCCAACAAGATTTTTTCTCCTTAAAGGGAAGCTCTTCTGATACATGAATTCTTTCTTCTTCTTACTATGTTCAAGTTATGAAAAGTACAATTATGATTGAGCAATCAAACTAAAACACAGGAGCAGAAAATCATCTCATCTTCTGCAATAAATATATAAGAACTGTAAAAGCAGCAAAGCTAAAAGAAGAAACATCAAGATCAATCTCTGAAGACCTCTAAAATGATGCATACTACTAATGTTCAATTATAAAATCTCAAAGGAGCTCAGGCTGAGTAAAGTAATGAACATGCACTTACCAATTCCAGTAGCACTTTATTCAAGAATACATCTCCAAATAATGACGCTTGCAGAGATTAAAGGAGATAGTGTTTCAAAGACTAACATTCTCAGAAAAGCTTTGAAATCAAAATCAAGATTTTCAGCATTAAAGGTACATGCATCTACATGTGTATGCATGTGCATGCAGGGGAAATCAGTGTAGAAAACAGAAAGAGGAAATTTTTTTTCTGGTTTGGCCGTTGAAATAAAGAGATCTTTTTACAGAAATCTGGTGAACAGGACCAGCAGAAGGATGAGTAAGAATTAATTTATTCTACCTAGTGCTCCCAAATTCAGACTTATTTATTTTCCTTCATAACTCAGTAACTTTCAATGTCATCTGAATAGTACTCAGTCTATAGAATTCAATGACAGGCAAAGACAGAGGAATGGATGACTTACAACTTGTGCATAAAATCTCTAAGATCACAACTGAGGGGATCCCTCCTCTCCTGTCAAGCCCTTGGCAATGACCACTCTTTTCTCCACCTGCCTTTTATATGCCAAACTTTTTTTTTTTTTTTTTTTTTTTTTTTTTTTTGGTCTTTTTCCTTTTTATCGGTACTGGGGATCGAACTCATGACTGCCTGCTTGCAAGGTAAGGAGCTTATGCCACTGAGCTAAATCCTCAGCCCCCAAACTTTTTAAATATTATTCTCTTTTTACTCTATACCTCATCTCTAAAATATTTCACCAACATTATGTTTTATATATAATCTATATGCCAGTAATTCTCAAATTCCTTTTCAAACTTCATATATAGCCACTATTCAACTGCCCTGTGATACTCCCTTGATATCTCTTAGTCATTTAAAAATAATGCATCCAATGTTGCTATGGTTAATACATTATGTCAGCTTGAGAAGTTTAGAAGTTTAACTGAGAAACTCAGCAGGGAGCCAGGATCCTTACTTTGTAAATATCCTCATGCCATGCAAAGGAGGCAAGGAGAGTCTGTGAGTGCTACACCTGCCCTGAAAGGCGGGGTGGGGGTGGCCTGTGCACAGTATAAGCCAGGGGAAGAGGCTAGTTTCTTCCCTTTTGCTCTGGCTGTTGCCTTTAAGTGCTGCCCCGGTGCCACGTCACTCTGCCTTGGAGCCAGCTGATTCTGGACTGAAATGTCCAAAACCGTAAGATAAATAAACCTTTCCTTCCCCAATTTTGGGCATCAGGTATTTTGTCTCAACAACGAGAGAAAAGCAACCAAGACAAACATTAACTCTAGAACTTCTTGATCAAACACATGCCTCTTTCAGGGTGCCTCTTCCAATCATCTGATGCAGCACACTGAACTTTATCCATAAACCTGGGAAACACTGGTGCCTCCCTACTTTTATGTTTTATGTCTTAATGTATTTGACCTGCTAAATGCTGTGTGTATGTGTGTGTGTGTGTGTGTGTGTGTGTGTGTGTGTGTGTGCTGAATCTACTTTTTCATCTTCACTCTCATGGTAGTAGGTCAGCCACCAACTGGTTTCTTCTAATAGTCTCTTATCTGAAACTTCTACTTACAGTCTGGATGCTGGCAATTAGTTCTTCACACCACTACTAATCATTTAGAAATGTAAATCATATGATGCCTTCTCACTACCCAAAGCCTTTTTGATAACTTACCATTATTCTTACGATAACATTAAAAACCTCTAACCTGGTACCTGACTTACTCATAGTGTCATAAACAAGACTGTGGTTACTATAGGTGGACGGAAGGCAAGAGTTAAGAAACAGCTTTCTGAATTGCCAGGGATGTTCTGTTTCCCAGGCTGGGTGCTGGCAACATCATTGTCAAAATAATTTAATTGCACACTTAAGATTTGTTGGTTTTTCTGTATACATATCACGATCAAGTAAAAATATGAAATAAAAAGCCTACAAGGTAAGAAAACATTGCAATTAGAAGCATAGTCACCAAACTTCCATCTTTACATATGTGTGTGTCATGTGCACATCTGCACAACATGTGCCTGCCTCGCAGAGTACCTTCTGTTCATGTGTTAGCTTCTGTGTATCTGCCCTCTACACACACACACACACACACACACACACACACACACACACACAGAGAGAGAGAGAGAGAGAGAGAGAGAGAGAGAGAGAGAGAGAGAATATTGCTAGGCTGTCTCCTCTAAATTTTAAGAAATAAATTAAAAAATGCCCATTTTTTAATATAGGCACTGCAATGGACACAATTTCATCATAAATATTTAAGAGGACATGTCTCATTGAGTATTTAGTTCATGATAGCAACAGAAACTATTACAAGTTACACACATCTTTGAGGATAGTGATTTTTCATTTAAATTTAATATTTAACTTCCGGGGAAATAATTTACACAGAGATAAGATAGCCTACTGCATGTTCACAAAAGATTTCCTTAAGGAACACTGTCCATTTTCTTACATTTCACAGTATATTAGGTAGAGATACTTTGGCAAGATTTTGAAAAAAAATAGAATTTATGTTTTATTCCTTGATCAAGAAACTCAGTAATGAAAATAAGGTGATGCATGAAGAGAAAGCTGGAACTGACCCACCGCACAGGCATTGTTTAATGTGACATTTCTGACAAGGGAGCAGATGTTTAAGGAAAAACTGGTGCACACTCACACAGCTAATGACATTCTGCCTCATCATTAAATTCAGCAGCAGCCTTAATCACTCCAGCAGTCCACACATGACCCACCAGCAGCGACATCTCCTAAAGGAGCCGGTGCTCTGATTTCCATGCTGCGTCAGAGCATGTGGCATTTCAAGTGAAAACACAGAGCCTATGTGACAGTGCTGATCAGGACGGAAGCCCTGAGTTTCTGACAACTTATTAAAGAAGCAGAATTATTAGCACTGAGGTATTTTACCAGTAAAATGGGAAAGGCTATGTTTTCAATGGCAGAAATCATCGAAAAATAACTAGTTTTCTTTCCATCATTTCACACATTAGCCTTGGAATTGGGTTTTACTAGAATCCTAGGGATATATTTCTCATCACTTTTCATGAGGATTGGGCCAAACAATATGTAAAATAGCATCCATGTGCCAAATTCTGCATGGTATAACTTGAACAGAAAGAGAGCAGTCTCAAACCTACTTACAGTAATAGTTATCACAGGTAAGAAGTTAAGGACTAGCATCCTAACAAGGTCAAGGAGAGCCATAAACTGTTCTCTAGGTAGAAAGAGCGGAGTCCAGGCAGCAGCTCCAGGCCCTGAGCATGCAGTCTGTGCGGAAGGTGTGTCAAGTGCTCATCAAAGTAATCACTGTTGCTGCCTTGAACCTCTCATGGTCTTTCTACCTCACTGGTCAAGTGGGGTTCACAGAGTGTCAGAAAAATAAAATAAAACTACTACTTTAGAAATTCCGCAATTTGTATTTGGTAAATATTATAGCCTCAATAAATGCTTTTAAAAAGCAGTATCATTCTATTCACAAGGTACTCTGCAGTAAAGAAAAGACCCACTCTGCTGCAAACATAACAACCCGCTAATAGGACACAATGTGATGTGGTAGCTAAAGAAATAGAAAAGATACTGGGAAACTGAATCTTGGCTATACTGTGCCACAAATTCTGCAGTTGTGTGAAAATGACAACAGATCCATGTACAACAGCCTAGCTATGCAACAGGCCACACCATCTAGGATTGTGTAAATACATTTACGGTATTTATACAATGGCAAAATTACCTGATGATTCATTTCTCAGACTGTATCCTCATCATTACGTGACAGGACTGTAATTATAAACATATATGGAAGTCAGATAGCTTCATTCCTCTCTCAATTTCTACACAAATAAAATGTGAAATTTAATAAGATAATTTAGAGGAATCTTTAAAGACACCTCTTGGCAATAGTGTTTTGTTTGGTGGGAACCCTTGAGTTATGTGTAGTGTAGGCTATTTTGAGAAAACACATTAAGAAGAAATTATTGGGGCTGGGGATTTAGCTCTCAGCGGCATAAGCGCCTGCCTTGCAAGCAGGCAGTTGTGAGTTCGATCCCCGGTACCGATAAAAACGAAAAAGACAAAAAAAAAAAAAAAAGAAGAAGAAATTATTTTAGAATAAGTTTCATCATATTATTCTAATGGGGAATCTTATTGTATATAAAATATGTAAATACATATACATAATTTATTTCATAAAACATTCTATTTAATAATTTTCCATGAGGAACCAGGGATTTAGCTCAGCGGCATAAGCACCTGCCTGGCAAGTGTGGGTCATGAGTTTGATCCCCAGTACCAAAAATCATCATCATCTTCTTCCTGATGAGACCATTTAAGCAATGCTTGGTTTATCAGAACTTTCAGAAGGTGTTTCTAACCCCATTTAATTCATAGAATTTAGTTTTGTTTCCCATCTCTCTAATTTCGGACGAGAAGAAAAACAGTAATTAGTAAAGAATAGGACACTTTGGAATTGCAGCACCACTATAAAATGAGCTCATCCTTGAGGAGGACCTAGGAAAAGACTGAGCAGGAGGTCACTCTCAGAATAACCGTCACATTTAAGGCATCTGCTCCAGATGGTTCACCAGTCTGCCTAAAAATCTCATTCAGCGTATCCTAACTGAAGAAGGCTAAAAAAGCCATCAGGAACAAAAAGAAATTCCACATATCATAAAAGACAGGGAGGGAAGTACAGAGGGAAGAAAGGGTGACAGAATGAAACGTCCTAAATAGCTGAAGACCAAGAAACTGTGGAGTGACATAAAAGGATCAGCAAGACAAGCAAAGGCAGACAAATCAACAGAGACAAAAAGAGAGCAAACACGAGCAACGGAAACACAACTATGGAAATTAAAACAGAAAAAAAAGAAGAGCTAACAAGTGTCCCATTACAGAATGCAGCTGTCACACAGGAAACGCACAACCTGGAGGAGCTTGGCTCCCGCTCAGAGGAGCAAGAGTCTATGCATTGACAGGACTGCACCTGGAAGAGTACCTATCAGGTGCCACGGTCTGCCCTACGGATCCAGAAACTTGGCTTCCTCAAACCACCAGATCTTTGACTGAATCATTCATATAATCCAAGCTTAAATAAATGCCGAATGCATTTTTACTTGAAATGCATTTCATTAATTAAATGTTTCAATTAATTGTTTTATTTTATAACTACAAAAGAAAGCTAAATCATATTTATCGTAGGAAATAAAGATACCACGCATTTGTTGCAAAATAATTAAGTACAATATTAAGATAACACTTTATCTCAATCCAGGCTTTTTTCTACATATAGGAATAGTTTCTGCCATATACATTTGTACAGTATTGTGGTCCTTTGCTTAAAAATTCAGGTATTACCTGAGTATCAGGAAAAATTGGTAGAAAAGAGACACAAAACTAAAGATATTTATTAAGGGACTTTCTGTTAAAATACTAGCTTTGTCCTCTGCGCAGGAAGCCATGACCTCACCCTGTGCTGGCCTGGGGAAGGCTGCAGCCTCTCCTGTAAGGGCCTGCCGTACTAATCGGTTCTATCTGTCCCCGTGTCTCTCCCTCCCCACTTCTGCACATCACATTTTTATGGGTTAGAAAATGGAGCTTCTTTCTTGTGGTGTCCCCTTTGGCTTAACTGTTTTCTAATAAGCCTCCATAGTTGAACCATCTTTAATCAAAGGGTGTGGACTGGGGTCTTCTTGGCATGAGGAGATGCAGCTTTTAGGACAGCATTAGAGCATGAAGGTATTGGGATCCTTGCTCTTTCTAAGCAGCTGAAAGGAGCTTCTTTCCCTCTCCTTCCATGTGAGAACACAGCTAGAGGGCATGGTCTTAGAAGAAGAGTTAAGTGCTCACCAGGTTTTGTGGCACCTCAGCCTGGATTAACTGGAGCTGTGAACAGTAAAGTTTATGCTATTAAAAAATTACCCAAACCGAGCTATTTTGTTATAACAGTTTGAACAGATTCAGACACAAGTCCAGACAGAAAATAATGTGAGAGCACCCTCTGAATCCCAGTGACTGAAAGACACAACACGGCAGAAAGGTTTACACTGAGAAAGGCAATGAGCAGGGAGACAAGGAAGCAGTATCATCCCAGAGTGACCCCCTCGCCCTTCACACCCGACTCAGTGACATCCAGCATTTCAGTCTTCAGCAGCAGGGCAGACACCTAACCTACACTGAAAGGCTAACTGAAAATGAGTCTGATGAGTTCACAAATCAAATGTCTATATGCATTTGCTTCAATCCTCAAAACTCAAAACATCATTACTGGTTTAAAGCATGCTCTTTATAGATGAAAACTACTTAAGCAAATGCAAAAACATGTATCATATATCAAATGGATCTATGTGAGTGTACTCATTTGCTTTACGAAGACTTTATCTGTTCTCTTTCACACCATTTTTAATTTCAGAAAATATTTTAGAAGAAAAAGATCCACCTCCAATCCCATCCCTTCATGTGATCTGGCAGTGCTCCTATTATTTTGGATGGCGTTTCAGTGGTATTAAAGACAAAGCTGTGAGTGGAAGCACATAAGAACTGTACCGCAGAAGTGAAATTTGAGGAACACATCTTTAAGCAGTTACTATTAACACATGCGTATTTCTATGAGGTCACACATAGTGCATTTGGTAGGGAAGATTAGATGGCAAGCCATTCCATTCTTACCAGGAATGGTTATAAATAGTGGCAGTTTAACAACAACAAAGAGACAGAGACATGGTAGACTTACTCCAACTGCCAATGTCAGACATGACTTGCAAATTCAGAAAATGCTTAATGAAAATTAACAACATAGTTGTGTTAAATGCTACTGAATGAATGCATTTCTATCTATTGTCTACACACAAGGATATAAGGTATTTAAGTTCATTCTTCTGAGAGATATTTTAGATTCTGAATTCTAAAATTGAATCATTTAGTAAGGCTACAGGTAAGGGCACATTTAGGTAATACCCAACGAAGTTGAAAACAAGCACATCCATTAATCCAGAAATTTACTTATAAAGTATCCTAAAGTAATTCTCACACATGTACCAAAGGAAATAAATACAAAGTTGTTCACTGAAATTCCATTATTTGCAATTAGAAAACAACCCAAATGTTTGTCACCAAATTAATACCTTAATAAATTAGTATGATGCAGTCAGAATGAAAGAAGCAGATAAACAGGCCAACCTGAAAAGTTCTATAAGTTAAATTAGTATGCGAAAAGAGCAAAGCTGAAAAATATTTGCAAGTATGAAGCCTTTTTGTTTGTTTTATGCTAGAAGGTCTCCCTATGATGTCCAGGTAGATCCTAAACTCTTTATGCAGCCACATACAGGATTATGTGGATTACAGACTGTGCAAACACACCTGGTTAAAACCATTTTGCAATATTATAAACTTAGCACTCATGCACTCCTACAGAAAAGATACACACCAAATTAATGACAGCCATTATTTCTGATAGAGAACCAGGGAAGAGGACCTGGTAGAAGATGATAAAGAACTTCAACTTTATCTACAACATTTTTTTTTAAAAGAAGAAAGCCAAAAGGATCTTAAAAGGATGTGACAAAACTAACATTTATTCACTTTCTGGGAAATTCACCCCTTTAGGCTAAATTACATTATGCATGTTATATGTTATTTTTATTCATCCCAAATAAAAGTTTAAAAGTTCGTAACTTGGTGTAAAAAACTAGCGTAATAGCTATCTCTGTGAGGGCAACTTATGTCTAAACACTCAAACTTTCCCGCGTGGTAAATCTATGATTTTAAACATTAGATTCAGGAAACAGTACCACTCAGAATTCCGTCTTCTAAAACCAAAGTAGTATAAATCTGAGACTTAAAAAGTGTTAAAATGACTACTGTCGGAGGCCACATGAAGAACTGTGTACTGTATGGTTGAAAGCCTATTATAAAAACAAGTTTAAGGTACAGACTGAGAGGCAAATTCTTCTAAATCTAATGCTGCCAAATGTATCACTATGAAGACTCCCCAAATGATGAGAAAAAGGTTTTATTAAATACATGAACTTACCAAGCCAAATAAAAATAGTTGAGTGATTTTATAAAAAACAAAAAACTACATAGCTGGGGACAGTGGTGCATGCCTTTACCCCAGCACTGGGGAGGCTGAGGCAGGAGAATCACTGTGAGTTTGAGGCCAGCCTGTGCTACAAAGTGAGTTTAAGGCCAACCTCAACCACAGAGTGAAACCTCAGAAAACAAAAACAAAAATCCAATCTGTGAGGTCAGTAATATGCTAAACTACATATTCACATTACTACACCAGATTGGCAACTAGTATTTTAGATACTGGTCTACAACATCCTTGACATTTGCATTCTCCCTCTGTTTAAAATGTAGTTAGCATATAATAACACAACCAAAAGTTTAAACAAGTATTTTTTTTTTTTTTGTACCAGAGATCAAACTCATGACCTTGCACTTGCCAGGCATGCACTTGAACCGTTTGGCTACATCCTTGGGCCGTAAGTGTCTTTTCTACATGTTAATAATTTCATTTGTAGTTATACTGGTTGAATGACTTGAGAAGGACTGTAGTATTAGCATGAAATAACATTACCTTCTGTTCTAGTAAGATACCCAAAGCTAGAGAGACACAATCTTTCTGTTTACACAGTACTATGGTTCTTACACTACAGTAGTAGTAATAATAATCGTAGTTGATAATAATCACAACATAATAAATTATTTCTTCATCTGATCCCTAGCACACCTCTGCAGTTAGTTCTATCACTAGCTTCACTTTGCTAAACAGGCAAGTGAGGGTACAAATGTTAGCTATCTTAGCCCAAGTCACACAGATTTTGCAAACAGAAGTAGATGCCTCATCTGCCAACAGAAGTATTATAAATAATACTTATATTAAAAATAACAAATAATACAAGTACAAATAGAAATCAACTATTTTAAACTATTAGGTCTTCTACATAGAAAAATTCAGAAACGATGTTAACTGTAGCTGTGTCTACAGCAAAAATTATGTAAGAAGACAAACATGTAAAATTTACATTATTTTCCCTCTGTGACCAGGTCTTCTCCATTCCAATAATTCAGGAACATATCTGTTCATATATATTTCCAACTCTTTATTATACTATTGAAAAGCAGCTGCTAAAAGCATAAGATCTATCCTATGTCAGGAAACACCTAGACATGTGGTGGAGGAGCCAGGTGCACCAGACTTTACTAATCTGAAAAGGCCAAAAAAAAAAAAAAAAAAAAAAAAAAAAAAAAAAAAATACAGCGAGTACCTCATAGGAACCAACTGGCTTTAAAAACTGTTCACTGTATCAGCTGCAATGAATCATGACTCTCTTACTGACTCCAGTCAAAATCCCAAAGAATTCAAGTCATTGTCAAGATGATCTATTGTGCTTCCTTTTGATGCCAAGTCAAAGATGCCAGATACCAAAAACCAGGAAGCACAAAGGGCCAAATACTTGGGATCATTCCAGACCCACCTACAGGATAACAGTATTCTGCTTTCAGCAGCTGCTGCTTCTTACCTGAGGTGTGGCAGGTGCAGGACAAAAGGAACAAATGGTTCTGCACCTGCTCCTTCAGAGTCAACTCAGGTAAGTCGGTGTGAGTGACCTCTGTGAGCCTGTCACAAGGAGCAGATGTTCTGTGAAAATCCAGTAGGTTCACATCCACTTGATTTTTGTGTCAGTTTAATTCATTTAATATAACCAATCTGCTCATGCTCTCTAGACAGATGCTTTCAGAAGGTAACTGCTTCCAGAAAGTTGAGCTTACCTGAAAAGGCTCTGTCAGAAAATACTGGAGCAAAATCTTAGCCAGGATCGATTTAAAAGTGAGAGCTGTTTTACTAATTCTGGGGGTGTGAGTAGATTAAGAAGGGTCACGAGCATATACTTTGTTTGTATATTTATCTATCTATTTATCTATCTATATATCATGGAGATCCAATCCAAATCCTCATCCATTGTAAGCAAGCATTTTACCAAATATACACAAGCAGACTGTATAGGGTAATGGATTCTCATGTATTTACCAGTCAGCTTCAACAAATATCAACCCACAGTCGCTTAATCCACACCTTTCCCCTAGGAATTTTGAGGCAAATCTCAGATACATCTTTTCATCTATAAATATTTCATTATCACCACAAATAAAAAAATTTAGAGTACTTTTTAAACACAGACTTCAATTTTGTAGTCATACTTGCTTTTAAGTTTCTTTGAATAAAGACCCATATAAGGGGTACCCATTGCAAGTCTCTCAAATCTCATTTAACCTGAAATATCCCTCTTCCATAGCACTCTTCTCTCTCCTACATCCTCCTCATTTCTCTCTTTAAAGCTTAAATTAACTGTCTTTGGTCCTGTAAAGTCTCCTCTCACAGTCTGCATTTTGCTGACTACATCCTTGAAGGGTAGTTTAAAATATCCTCATGTTTTTTGTATTACCTTAATCAAATTCAAGTTCACCTTTTTGGTAAAGTTTCTTCTTGCGGGGAGAGGGAAGTGGAAACATTTCTTTTAACAGAGAGGCATACACAACAACTACAAGTCATACAAGTCCCAAAGAAGTGATATGAGACAAAAATAACAATAGTTGAAAGAGAAAATTCAGGAGATAAAGACTAAATTTAACGGAAAAACAGATGACCATCAAAAAGCAGAAGAACCCCACATGCACATAAAAATGAGCAGAATAAAGAGGTGGCATAAGCAGCACAGGCTGAGTGAGCCACATTTTGAATGACGGTGTCACCGAGCAGAAGTATGGGGCAGCTGCAGCATGCCTGCCTTCCCTGCTAACACACGATCACGTCCAAGCTCACGCCAGTCTTCCAGCTCCTAATCAGTTCAAGATCACTGCTGAAGAGCAGTGATAAGATGGAGAAAGGAGGGAAGGAGGATGGGGACCATGATGTCACCTCATTATTCACTGGAGGAAACGTCTACAACCTGCAAAATGAACAAGCCTGTACCTCTGCTTACAACTCATAAGGGAGTCGTGGAAATTACTATTCAAGCCTGGAGTTCTGTAGCCAGAATGTCTGGGTCTAAAGTCTGACTCTGTCACCTACCATCTTTCTGCCCGGGGCAAATTATTTATCCTTTCACCTATTTCTTCATGTGTAGTATGAGATCATATTATCATCCTCTTCCATGAGAATTAAGTTAATGCAAACAAAGCACGCACAATACTAATTAGTTATTGCTTAATAAATACACAATAGTATCACCTGAAGATACTGTTTTTATTACTATAGTGAATGATTTCAATAGTGTTATCTTAAGTTATTGTTTATATGATATTGAATTAATTCAGTAAGTTTTTATTGTTTTATTATTCTATTGAATCATTATACCACTAAGAATTACAAGTGCACTTCCTTACTGATGTCTTTATGCACAATCTGAATGCAATGTTTTACAAACAATCTGTATAGAATTATTTGTGTATCTGTAAAAGAATTAAAGTCACCCTAAACACACTGAGGCAGAATATCCAGAGAATGAACACAGAAATATATCTTGAATTACTAATCCAAGTGAGTCTAATTTTAAGGAGTGTTAAACACTAGAGAGCTCAGGAAAGAAAAATCTGGATGTAACCAGGAGGCCCTGAAAACTACCATATTTATTTTCAATTGTATTGTTTGGCAATACAAT
Source organism: Cavia porcellus (assembly GCF_034190915.1). NCBI lineage: Eukaryota > Metazoa > Chordata > Mammalia > Rodentia > Caviidae > Cavia > Cavia porcellus. Next base: position 24,556,083 of record NW_026947496.1, on the reverse strand, counting down.
TGGCATTAATATATAATGTGCTTTCATAAATGCTTTTTCCTCTCCTGAAAATATACTGAGCCATCTACTGTACATTGATTGTTTCACATATACTGCTGAGCAGGTTTTCTTTAGGACTGCTTAGTGCTCCAATGTGGACACCAAAAATCTCATCACTAAAGATGAAGTTTGAAAAAAAAACCTCCATAAACATTATCTGTGCGTCTTGCTCTGAATCTGCATACCGATAATTAGGCAGCAAGAAACATCAAAGCTTGGCTTTAGCACTAGCTGTTAACATACTTGGTGAGTACACTGTAAAACATCAGGCTCTACCTGGCTAAGGCAAGCGCTAACAGTCCCAGAAACACACAGCTGCCTTATGTCATTGCCAGATTATCTAATCATCTTAGAAGTTCACAACTATTTTTCTTATTCGTATTGCCACCATCTTTTTTATGTAAAATTTACAAGAAATGCACAGACCTTAATGAATTCTGACAAATGTATATTCACATGAAAATCAAATTTAAAAAAAAATAGTATTGTTTCTTTGCAAAAGGACTCCATTTACCTGTCAGATAATCTCTCTGTGCTTAAAGACAACAGACGGTGAGTTTTTTTCTACCATAGGTTAGTCTTGCTTGTTGTAGAGATCCACATTAATAAGGTCATGCTCCATAAGTCGTGTGTGTGTGTGCTTTGTTTTTTCTACCAGGAATCAAACCCATGACCTTGCACTTGCCAGCCAGGCACAGGGCCACTGAGCCATATCTCCAGCCCCTGTAATGCTTCTTAAACTCAGAATATTAAAATAAATCCCTGTTACTGCTTTACATCAGTGCTCATTCTTTTAATTACTAAATAATAACTGCATTTTGTAAATATACTCAATTGTTTATCCATTCTACTGACACACTGTGGGCTGCTTTTAATTTTAACCATCTGAATTAAATAGCTATAAATGTTCTTGTACAAGTCTTTTTTTAAAAAATCTCTTTAGTAAATGAGAATTACTGAATCATAGGACAAGTGTACATTTACTTTTATAAGAAATATCAGACTTTCTCTCAAAGTGGTTGGAAACCTGTTCCTAGCAACAATGTGTAAAACTTCCCATTGTTCCACATCCCTGCTGGTAGTTTGTGCTGTCATGTACGAATACATAGCAGCATCTTAATTACAGTGTGAATTTGCATTCCCTCCTGACTCATGAAGCTGAATACTTTTAATGTTCCATTTGGTCATCTGTATTTTCTTTTGTGAAGTATCTGTTCAAATATTTTGCCTACTTTAAAATTCACCTGATTGTCTTTATTATAATTGAAATAATTATTTATATTTTTGCCAAATAAATGTACGGTGAATACAGTCTCCTTGTCTATAGTTTAAGTATTCATTTTAACAGTATCTATTCTAATTTTTACATTTCAGTGGCATTTATTATTCACAGTGGTGTGCCACTGTCACTATTATTTCCAAAACCTTTTTATCTATATCCATTAAGCAATAATTCCCATTCCTCCCTTCCCCAGACCTTGGTAATCTCTAACCTATTTTCCATCTTTATGAATTTGCCTACCCTAAATGTCTTATATAAATAAAATCATACAATATTTGGTCTTTTGCTTCTGGCTTAACAGCATAATGTTTTCAGGATTGGTCATACTGTAACATATATCAGAACTTCATTCTTTTTTCTAAGTGAATAATACTGAATTACCTGTATATTTGATATTTCTCTATCCAATTATCTGCTGAAGGACACTTTTTTTTCTTGTATTTTCGCTAACATGAATGCTCCCATGAATAATACAAAAATATCTGAGTCTCTGCTTTCAATTATTTTGAGGTTTATTTTCTAGAAATTGCTGGGTCATATGTTTATTCTAACTTTGTGAGGAAAAGCTGAACTGTTTCACACAGTACCTTTTTATACTGCCACTGGCAATACCGAGGGTTCTAATTTCTCCACTTGCTCACAAACACTTGTTACTTTTTTATTATAATCATCCTTTAAATTATAGTCATTTTAACAGATGTGAAGTGCATGCAACTGTGGTTTTGTTTCTAGTTAATGACAAATGATGTTTTAAGCATCTTTCCATGTGATCATCTTTTTTTGAGCAATGTCTAGTCCTTGGCCCACTTCCTAATCAGGTAATTTGTCTTCTTGTTGAATTGTAGGAAGATTTTTTTCTCTTGAAAACATATCCCAGACTATTATTAGCTATGGGTGACAAATATTTTCCCCATTTTTTAGATCATTTTTAAAATGTCCTTTGATATATGACAGTTTTAAATTTTGAGCTGTTCAATTAATTTTGTTTCTTTTACTATTTGTTCTTTTGGTGACATATTTAAGAATCCAGTGCTATCCAAGATCAGAAAGAGTTATTCCCATGTTTTCTTCTGTAAGAATTACTGGCTTGAAGAAGATGAACTACACCTTTTTGTGAGCTCGGCTCCAGCATGGGGATCAGAAAGAGACTCGGCAAGAGGATGAACCACACCTTCCTGTGAGCCAGAGTTTGCCATGGGCATTAGAAAGAGAATTAGCAAGACAACAAACCACGTCTTCCTGCGAGCCAGCCTCCACCAGGGGGATCAAGAAGAGACTCAGAAAGAAGACAAAGCATGCCTTTCTGTGAGCCACAGTGCATGGACTGGGAAACCACAAGGGCATCCTCCTCCATCCCAGTAAGCAACTGGCTAATTCAGAGGACTCAGGGAGGGATGATAGCAACTGAGGTAAAAGAATAGCTTGATGCTTATATTCAATTGACTTTGCAGGCCTGGCGCTGAAGGTCTGGCCATCTATTTGGAGGATGGCAGTGTGCACTGTGCAACTGTGGGGGATTTCCTTCTGTCTTGTTTTTAAAATCCAATGTTTTCTTCCATTTTACTATTTTGTTTTATTCCTGTATCTGAGCAACTATTTTGAAGACAACAATATGCAGTGTAAGCACATTGTTAATTTCCTATCATCTTGTTTTGAAAACCTATAGAGCTATTTTTTATTGTTTTACTTTTGTTGTTTTTTAGGTTTGTTTGCTTCTTGATTTTTCTGTTTTTTCTTTTTAAAATAAAAAAAAAAGATTTACTGGCTTAGCTGATATTCAGGGTCTTGATTTTTTTGTGGATGGCATAAAATACAAGGTTTCAATTCAATTCTTTTATTTATATGTGGAAACTCAGTTGTCAGGACCACTTAATGAAGAGATCATCTCTTCACTAAATGGAATTGTAACCTTGTCAAAAATCGATTGGTCACAGATGCATGTGACCATAATTCTAGACTTTCAATTCCATTCTATTGATCAATGTCTGTTCCCATGCAAGAACCACACTGCTTTTGATTACTCTGGCTTTTAATAAGTTTTCAAAGTGGGAGTCCTGAAATTTTGCTCTTTTGAAATATTATTTGAGCTATTCAGGACTCTTGTACCAACACATAAATCTAAGGGCTGGCTTTTCTCTTCCTGGTAGAGGCTGGTAGGATTTGAACAGGGACTGTGTTGAATCTGTAGAATACATCTTAACAATATTAGGTCTTTCCATCTCCAAACATGTATGACTTCGCTTTTATTTTGATTCTCTTTAGTTTCTTTCAGTAATATTTTATAATTTTACATGAACAATTTTGTACTTCCTTGGTTAAGCTTATTCCTAGATATTTTTTTAGATGTTACTGTAATATATATTTAGATAGATAGATAGATAGATAGACGTATTTAGATGCTCATTTCTCTAATTATTCCTTGTTGGTGTAAAGAAAAATAAACTCCTGTTATGGCTTGCATCTAGATGTCTCCCAAAGACTCATGCAGCCATAGGTAGAGCTTTTCAGAGTGGCTGGATCTAGTGTGTGATGCTGGGATTAAGTATTTGGGGTTACTAAATTAGCCCACTGACTGCTCTGGCAGAGTTCTGGGTAGGTAGGAATAAGGGTATCTCATCCTGGGTGAGGGTAGCCTTGATGGATATAAGGGACACACAAAGGGCTGTTGTTTGTTACTTGCTGTCTTCTGCCTGCCATGCCACACACTGTTTCTCCTCTGTGATGTGTGTTTCTGCCATGTCACCTTGCCTTGGAGCTAGCTATTAATTGAAACCTCTGCAAACTGTGAGCCACAATAATCTTTCCTCTTTTAACCTTAGGTGTCACATATCTTGTCTTAGCAACAAGAAACGTGACTAAGAAACATCTGATTTCTAGCTTTGCTAAACTAATTTCTTAGCTCTACCAGGTTTCATGTAGATTCTTTGGAATTTTTTACATACAGAATCATATCATCTCTACACAGAGGACCTTACTTTTTTCCTTTCCATTTCTGATACATTTTACTTAGTTTTCAGCTCAAAATGTTCTGGTTAGAAAAAGAATTACAGTACAATGTTATAAACAGCAGTGAAAGCAGATACTCTTGACTTGCTCCTGACCCTAGGGTATACTCAGTCTTTCACCAGTGAATATGGTAAAATTGCAAGCTTTTCAGAAATGCCCCTTACCATGTTAGGCAGGATTATATATCCAGTAAATTTTCTCAGTAAGTGTTTTTATCCTGGTAAGATGCTAGATATTGCCAAATGCCTTTTCTGCGTCCACTGAGATGATTATTTTTTTGGTGGTGGTGGTATCATTACTGTTATGTTACTATGGTATACTGCATTAATTGATTTCCGCATGTTGAACCAATCTTACATTCTAGGAATAAATCCCACTTGCCCATATAGCCTGATAATAAGCTATTGGGTTTGATTTTCTTGTGTTTTTGCGGAGTATTTTACATCTATATTTAAAATGGATATTAGTCTATACTTTGCCTAACTTAGGTATTAATCCCTAACTTCGGTACTAATGTAATGCTGGCCTCAAAGAATGAGTTAGAAAGTGCTGCTTCCGCTTTTAGTTTTTGGATGAACTTGAAGAGAATTGGTGCTCTTTCAACATCTGATAGAATTCAACACCAGTGACGTCATCTGGCCTATAACTTCAATTATTTTTCCATTAAAATATGTTGAAAGGTTTCCTCTCAGATTATTTTGAAACATTAGAAATATACAGAAAAAATTGGAATAATTTTAGCACAAACCCTACATACCTACTACCTAAATTCTACAATTAACATTGACTATTATTGCTTTACCAGAAAGCTATCCATCTTATATCTCTTTTTATGCACTTACAAGTAAAATGTAGCCAGTTCACCCTGAATACATTGCCATGAACACTATTAATTAAAGCTGTACTAGCCACATGTGGCTATTTATTTTTAAGGTAACTAAAATTAAATAAACAACACATTTACTTGCTTAGTCATACTAGCCATATTTGAATATTCAAGAGTCACATATAACTAGTGGCTATATAACCACAAGAGGTGGCCCTTTATCTCTATAGCTGCTGCCCGCATCAAGGGAGAGAATTGTACAAGGTATACACAGCCAAAGCTGAGAATCTTGGACACTCATTTGTACACTTTTTCTATCACCCATGGGAATGGGCATCTGAAATTACTCATTCTTGTCTTATAAAATGCAGCAATTGGGGGAGAAGTTAAGAGGAGGTTAAAGTCTGCAATTCAAATCCAATTCTGCAACAAGCAACATGGCACAAAAAACAGCACATGAAAATGAAAAATATGGCAGAAAAAAATTTTTTAACACTACTGAACATGTTTTCACAAAAAACTTGTGTCAATGGTGGCTTTTTCCTAATTGTTAAAAAATGAGATACAACTAAAGGGTGCTTCAACTGTTAAAATAGCAAACTATGGTAGATGCTTCAATAGAGTATCACTCAGAAGTAAAAAAGGAATGAACATGCAATAATATGTGTGAATCTAGCCAGGTGCAGTGCACGTAAGGACAAGGCAAGAGGACTGCAAAGTCTGGGCCCTTCCTAGGCAATTTATCAAGACCTCATCTCAAATAAGAATTAAAAAGGGCTGCAGATATAGACTGCAGTCTCCAGTATCACAACAACAACAATAATTTTGAAATCTCAAATACATCATGCTATGTGAAAGAAATCGGACTGAAACGACTTGTAGAGAGGTGGGGGGAACCATCTTCCACTACTGTTGTAGGGATGCAGGCTGAGCCATAAATTGCATTAGGAAAAGACAAGGTGAAAAAGGAAAGTGAATAAATGTATTTATCCTAAATGCATGTAACATAGGAGCCTTTGGAAGGGAGTTATTTACACCTGAGTGTTTTTATACTGGGTTTAACGAAGAGTGCAAAATCATGGAATGCGCTGGGTCAGAAAGTCTGAGCTGAAGTGTCCTGGGGGAAGGTGCGAAGTCCTTTCACTTGGACTCCACTCAGCGCCTCTTTAGCTTTGGAGCTGAGGATGTCACTTTCCTCTGGGTATAGGGAGGGCATCTCTCATATGACAGCCTCGTGACCTGGCTCAAGAGAAGATCAAGAGACCTTCCTATGCCTGCCACTCCTCAAATCCCTTCAGCTTAAAATACTGAGTATGCCAAAGAAACACATTTTAAGGCAGTGTGCTCTGAACCCCACCAGGCTGGCTATATATTATGATTCCACTCATCTGGCACGTGGAAACAGCAAAACTGTGACAGAAGTACTTGCTGTTGCCAGGTAGCCTTGCAGTAAAAAGTGAGTTTGAGGACAAAGGAGCAAGGATGGCATCTTAAGGCGAGTAAAACTGCGCTGTATATGTGTTAACTGAAACGACTACAACTTTCAAAAATAATATACTTTTTTTTTTTGAGGCAGAGGTTTGCTGTGTAGTGCAGGCTGACCTTAACTATGTAGCCCAAGTTGACCTTAAACTTGTAGCAATCCTCCTGTTTCAGCCTCCTAAGTACTCAGACTACAGGTGTGTCCCACCAAGTCCAACCAAATGATATACTTTTGGGAATAAAAGAGTTCTAAAAGCTACTTTGAAGGTAAAAATAGGAAATTTTACATTACATAAAAATGAATTAAAGAGGACAGACTAGAAATAAATAAACTCACAAGAGAAGCAACTTGTTAGTAGATACTGAAAGCATTTTACAGACTACCTATTTGGGGATAAACTCAAAAGAGAAAACAGAAATAATGTTACTGTTTACCCAGAAGCTCCAAAAGAATCGACTAAAAAGTTACAGGATTAGTAATTAACAAAAAAGTTCAATCAAGCATCGAGATAAATATAGCAAAATTAATACCTTTCTCATCTTTACATTTACCAGAGTCCATTCACAAGTAGAATAAGCTAAAAATAAAGTCTCAATTACAAATGTACAGGATTCAGAAAAATGAATGTTTATCCATTCATATATCGTATAGCTAGAAAGTGTGCATAAGAAGAATGTATGTGGCAAAGAGGAAATCACAAACCAGCCTTTTACTTGAAGTAAAGTACTGGACTGGAAGCATCACTGTCATTTTGGAACTTGAAAGAAATGTAAAATCTCAAGAGCCACTCCAGAGCCAGAGAATCATAAACTCTGGGGATAGGATCCAACCATCTTTCTTTTCAGCAACCCTTCGGGGGAGCCGGATGTTTCTTAAAGTTCAAGAGTCAACATGCTGATGCTGCTGGATTGAGGAGCACATTTAATAGTCGTAATCTATTGGATGAACAATGCCGGGCTAGCTTTGCTCTGGGAAGGACAGCCTATCGGATGCACACTCACCAGTCTGTCTGCCTCCACTCCTCCCAATGTGCATCCTCACAGAAGTTCCAGGTGCATAAGAGTTAGGTGTAAATGGAGCAACAGCAAGAAAGATGCCTGGATTCTCCCCTCATACTCTGGGAACTGACGGTCCTGTGCCAACAGAGCTCATCAACTCACCGTTGAGTTGTCTGTGAATTCTCTGCCATACCTCCTGAGTTACTCAGGGGTACATAAACCAATAGTTAAAAATTTAATACAGTTTTCCGGTATGGGAACTTATTAAGCAACTCCTCCATCTTTATAACACATAATTACTTTTAGATAATCGCGTTTCAAATGTGGTTCAGATTCACATTATATGTAAATACAGGTGGCTTAGTATACACATACAAGATACAAATCAGAGAGAAACTTACAAATAATAGAAAATATCACGTAACAATACATTCATATATATGACACATAGAGTGATATATTATGGCATTCTGGTTATGTACTTTAAAATTATAAAACGGAAAGAAAAGTGTTTGATAGCATTAATAAATAAAACTATAATATAAAAGATGTAAAAATATTTACTATTACCTCATATTCTCATTTTTAAGTATTCTGGAGCCCTTGGCAAACTTCATATTGATGCATAAAGGAACTTACAAAACTCCAGTAAAATCAAGAGTACCTCAGTGCTTCTGGAGTGAAGGACACCCTTTTAAAAATACTTTCAAAATCACTCAGCTATTAAAGTCAAAATCTCTAAAATGATTAAACCTATTATCAGGATAAAAAGAACCCAGACTTTGTATAAGACAACAGTCAGCAGACCATTCTTCTCAAAACATTCAGAGAGGCCCAACCCTCAGCAAACAGCACACGGGCTTAAAATGCAAAGAAACAGATTAGCGGTGGGAAACTAACAGTGGGAAGGACCACTGTTAACAAAAGTTTGAACTATAAAGCCAGGTGCAGTGGAACCCACCTGTGACTGGGAGGCTGAGACAGGAGGATTCCAGCTGCAACTCACTAGCCAGACCTTTCCTCAAAACAAAAAGTTTAAAAAGGGCTAGAGATGTACCTAACTGTGAAGGCGCTGGGATCTATACCTGGTTTTATTAAAAATAATAATAAAATTATATATACATATATATGTGTGTGTGTGTGTGTGTGTGTGTGTGTGTGTGTATATATATATATATATAGAGAGAGAGAGAGAGAGAGAGAGAATTTAAAAGAGATTTAAAAGCTTCTGCACATCAAAAGAAATTGCCAACAGAGTAAAAAGAAAACCCACAGAGTGGAACAAATTTTAGCCAACTATCTTTTCAAGGACTGCTATGTAGAACATATGAAGAATTGAAAAAAAAAAAAAAATCAAACCTCCCAAATTCAAAGACCCAATCCAAAACTAGACACCTGAGATTAATATGTGTTTCTCAGATGAAGAAATACAAATGACAAATAAATACATGGAAAAATGATCAACATCATAGATTATTCGAGAAATGCAAACTAAAACAACTCTGAAATTCTATCTTACCACACAAACAATAGCTACCATCCAGAAATCAACCAATAACAAATGCTGGTGGGCTGTAGGGGAAAAGGAACCCTTTTCTACTGTTGACAGGAGTGCAGATTGGTGCAACCACTCTAGAAATCAATGTGGAGATTTCTCCAAAAATACCCTTATGGGTATTTTCAAAGAAGAATTTAAAACATCATACCACAGCAATGTATGCGCACCTATATTCATAGCAGCACAATTTGTAATAGCTAGATCTTGCAAACAACCCAAATGCCTCTCAATTGAGGAATGGATAAAAAAGATGTGGTATTTGTATTCTGAAGTACTACTCAGCTATAAAGAAAATGTGTCAAGTTTCTGAGACATTTTTAGGGAAATAGATGCAACCTGAGAACGTACTCATAAGTGAAACGAATCATACTTGCCTGTGTAAACATATTATCTCTCTTGTGTAACAAGCTAAAAAAATAAATAGGACACAGAACGTACATTAGATATTGTGAAGTGGAAAAAAGCTGTTCAAAAGGAAAGCAAAACTGGGATGGAGGAAAGGGAAAAAAAATATATATGCACACATTAAGATAGTTATACTATTAACTGACATTAGTTCATCGAAAAGAAAGGTATCTGCCTGTACTGTTTGATGTACTGAATTTTTCATGCCTAGGGCTGAGGATTTAATTCAGTGGTGTAAACACCTACCTGGCAAGTGTGAGGCTGTGAGTTCAATTCCTGGTACAAAAAAAAAAAAAAAAATTCATGCCTATAGCTTGCAATAGGAGCAATTATTTTGAAAATAAAATATACAACATACTAACTATTGTTATTCTACAATCTTATTTTGAAATTTTGTACCATTGTTTTTATTTTTTCTATAAAATAAAGTAAAATAAAATAAAGGACAGTCAGGGTAAAGCTTTAACTGAATTCAAGGAAAAGGCTCTGTTTCATTTTTATTATTATTTTTTGAAACAGGGTCTCACTGTGCAGTCCACTCTGGCCTCAAAGTCATTATGAACCCCAGGCTAGTTGTACTCAGAATGATCCTTCTGTCTTAGCCGCCCGAGTGCTGGGATCACAGGTGTGTGCCATCACCCCAACAAGGCTCTGTTCCTAAAAACTTGGTCAACTTCCTATTTTTGTTTGTTGGACTCTGAGGCTCAGAACTACTCAAGGGTGTGGAAAGCAAACAGAAGGGGTCATCACTGCACCAAGTGAAAGCCAGAAGTCTTGGGAAACATGGGCAATTTTTAGAGCCAAAGAGGTAAGAAAAGTCAGAGGAGGGCTAACGTGAGTCCTCTAGGAAATCAAACAGGAATAGGAACAAATTTGTTAGTATCAAGTATCAAAGGAGAGTGAAGTTTAAACTTAAAACTGCCAGCCAGAGACAACAGTGAGCTCAAATCTAGAATATACACTTTTGCTTTCTGAATTTTTGACTCTCCAGTTCTATCAAAATGGAAATAAGGACTACTGAAAAACGTTGTTTTTAGAAGTTAAAAAGAATAAAAAACTATTAGAATGGCTGGTACTATATCTCTGAAGCAGGAAGCACTTATCTATTGAGACTGTTTTTTAAGCATAGGAATGCAGTTTCTAACCCAAGAGGTAAACACTCCTGCTCAAACAAGACCAACACTTCAGACTAACCAGGGATTCTTTCTGCACTGTCCTCACACTACCAAAGCATCTTTGCTACTTTTAAGAGGCTTGGCTTTGCAGCCAGGCTTGGCTTTCCAGGGAAGCTCTGGATCCACAAAAATGAAAAGGGAGCCACCTAATCGGTCCAGGACTCCAGATACTTCTCTTATCTTCTTAGTGCTGGAGGATTTATTTAAAATCTGATAAAGCTGCTATTGTTAGCTTTCTGGATTTAAGAATGAGGTGGATAGCAACAAGGGTAGGATAGTTCTGTGGTAGGTGAGCACAGAAAGAGGACTGTTGCAGATCAAAGCCTGCACAGAAGAGGGAGAGGCTTATTAGATAAAAGACGGGCAGTCAATATTGCTTTTGTTTGTTACTAGCTAAAGTCTGGGTCCCCATTCCATCCTCAAAGGAAAATTTACTACATGGGATATGGATAAAAAAATTGTACAGCACCAATAGCCACAATTCAGAGCAGAAAAGCAAAATATTATGAAATACACAAGAGAAAGGAGAAATTATCTCTAAGTTCTAAAACTTAAGTAGCAATTTTGAGTTCAGAGTGAAGAAAGGAATCAGGGTCAGCAAGGACTCACTATCTTGGTAAGCAAAGATTAAGACACACAGCAAAGTATGGACATTTGGCAGGAGCAGCAGCAGTTAGGATGGCTGGGGCCAAAGCTGTCAACAGAGACCATAACAGCTTTCCCGGTGTAAGGAACTGGGATTGTAACTACACTGAGCCAACTACAGACACAAAAGACAAGTCAAAATAGGGTAAGAGAGTGTACTTCTAGGAGAAGGAAGGCCCAATTAAGAGAGGCCCGAATGCAAGTTTGAAACAAGAAGCACGTCATGAGGCCTGCAGAGATGATTAACAGTAAGGCATGCACACAGAATTAATTTAGAGCTGCAGACAGGTTTCCTGAGTTGGTAGTGAACTACAGCTGAAGCAGCAGAGTAATGCACAGTGAGTCCCTGGTAAATCAATGACACGAGTCTTCGCTCCAGGGCAAGCTCAGGCTGGCCTGTGTAATGGTGGGATGGTGCGTCTCAGCCAGGTCCGCCTGCCAGGACAGTTGAAGATTATGTGCTGATGGGAACAGAACTACAATTATAGCCAAAGGAAGAGGATCAGCAAACTCCTATGATGTTTTCAAGATATTAAGCTAACAATGTCTTCAATCTCATCAGGTTTTAGATTAGAAAGATGTATGTAAGGCATTCATAAGTTTGTCAGGGTCAGAACTGCTATGCTTATTTAAACAGTTGAGGTATATTCATATCTGTGAGTCCTAATTGCTGCTACAAGTCTATTTTGGGGGAAGTGTTCTGTTTTACATCAGAGCCTGCAGGAAAGCTTCCCAAACCTTTCAAGTCTTCACATCACAGGACAGTTTAGACCACAGTAAATGTTTATTGATTCCCCTATATTTGTAACAAATGCACCATTGTCTATTAAAATGTAAGCTCTATGCAGTCAAAATTGTACAGCCACTGCTATGTCTTGTAATACTAAACAAATACTAGAAGCTAAATAAATGTGCTGACTGAAAAGGTATATTGATTATTTAGCTTGAGTTCTGACTACCATTTAAGTGTATAATATCTAGTATATAAGAAAAAGATTGGTAATGAAGAGGAGACATCAATTGATCTCTGCATGTGTGTCCACATGTGGAAGTGTTTGTATCACACTGAGAACTTATCAAACTTTTAACATTGTTTTCATTAAGTAAATGTGCTAACCCAAAATATTCACAAGTGACTGCCCTCATCAATAAGAGGAATGAAAACATAATGTCTGATAATTATTCATGGTATTCTAGATTTGTTTCTACTTATAGGATCAGAATATATTGAGTTTGCAAAAAAACTGACAGTGTAAGCATTTAAGACACCAAAGTGATTCAGTTCTGAAGCAAGCAAAAACTTCCACTAAAAATATGTCCTTTTAATAAATCTATGCAAACTGGGAAATAGTAAAAAACATGCTAACCACAAATGTAATTTTTAACTTTGAAGTGAATACATTTTTGAGCACATTAATATATCGAGAATGCTAAACCTTCACACCTATTTCTTGTATTCAGACTATCACGGATAATAAAGCAGCTTGTGACCTCAAGAGTCAGGCAATGTCCACTCCTCACAGCACTGTGACAACACAGGACACTCTTGTTTTCTTTACTTACATATTTTCAGGCCAGTAGAAACAGTATCACACTGAGGTGGCTTTCCAACAAATAGAAATTGTTATAATAACTCTACTGAGTTGATACTATTATTGGTTTACAGATAAGAAAACTTAAGCTCGAGAGTTTAAGAAATTTGTTTGACAAGACATGTGGCCAAGAAGAGACAAATTCATAACTGTCTGACATCAAAACTTTATATATTCTTTCCAAGAAATCATTATGTCCTGCATGTTCAAAATAAAAACTTTGGGAATAAAAAGTGTATATAAGTGAATTTCATACTTTGAGTATGAAATTTCTCACCAATGCACAGATACTGGCATTTTGCTTAAAATATGTGCGTTATATAAGAGATGATTGCTAAAAACATTTTGTTCCTGTATTTGTTTGGTTTCCCGCTGAGGATGACGCTATACCTGATATCAGTGGCACTCTGAATGTGTGGATGTGCAGTAAGCATTAGTAGCTCATCCTCCTGCTTTGTCTGGCAACACTAATAAAGTACATACTTACTTCCTGCCTCCTATGGAAGAATCTGCTACTTATAATTCCAGGGACTTTGCTAAAATCACCAGTCCAGCTCTGCCAGTTTTAAGCTAAAGGTTCTTAAAATTTATCAGTAGCAACCCACTAGTGTATTCAACTCCTGAGTCAGCTTCAGAAACTCCAGCAGCAGCTGGTAAAAATGGAATGCTAATTCATTGCAGATGGCAAAACACAGCCTACATTTTCATTTATTTACATTTTCAGAAATTTTGAATCTGCAGTATGATTGTCAAATGATTTTAACATGTGAGCTTAGCCTTTTTTGATTTGGTCCATGCTCAATAAAAATTAATGTTTACATGTTAAAAATTCTTTCAACAAGCCCGATTAGTTGTATAGTCCCACTGTTTATATTTTTAAAGCTATTTAAACTAGTGAACCTTTTCTGAATGTCTTATTATATAAATCATACACAGCATCATGATAAAACTAGGCCTAAATCATACCAAAATGTTTCCAATAGAACTATTATATATGAGGATAATGTTCGGCACTTTTGTGTTTTCCATAGTTGGCCATATTTAGTAATGTGAGACAAATTATTAAATTGAAAGATTATTAAATAGCTTTATGGATCCTAGGCATTTTGGAGGTTTTGCCAGTTAAAGTAATAGGGATAGAAAATACATTACTACTTAATTTTCAAAACCAAGTGAGCAGAGAAAGACCCTAAACCAATGCTTACAGCGCTGCTGCCCCCTCCTGGAATCAGTCATCCAACCCCACACCCTCCATCTCTGAACAATAGAGAAGGTCAAACAGTTTAATTTCAAATAGAGAAACATTTTTAAAAGACATCTAAGATTTTATTTTTTAATCAAAGGTCTATAGAGATATACAATCACCAGGTCATATATGATTCTGCTCAAATCCCCACGCTGAGAACAGATAACCTTGCTACCTACTTATTAAGAGAGGCAGAATGCACTCATTTTGAGTCTTTAACCTTCCTTATAGCAGTTCAAACTTTCTTGATTTTTTACATGAATTCTTTTTTCTTATTTCATCAGAATAGATGGCCCTAATCTTTTGCTCATCTAACCTTGTCATCCTTTCTTATCTCCTTTGAAAATGTTCACACAGCAATTAAGATGCAACATACCAAATGTTGCTATTTCTTTGTTCCTCCTCACACAGATCGCAGGAGCAGCTCTCAATGTAACAACACTGTTTCTCCCACACAATTTCATCATCTACAATTTCCTTTCTGTCCATAGTTAGGAGTACCAAAAGAGAGCATTTACGGTGCTCAGTAATCTCCCAATCCCAGGGGCTTACCTCTCTGTCCCAGGCCTGCTGCCCTTCCAGCAAGTACAGTCAGACATTATTCCAAGTAAAACCAGAGCTACTTTCCAAGTCACGGTTCCCTCATGTGGAACTGCTGACCTTAAAAGCCTTCATACAGAATTCTAGATCTGACACTGCTATTCCTTAATCTCAAAAACCTCACTACTTTGATTTCCTTGCCTTTCTTTAGCACCTAGGTTTGCTGAAATCCAACATCTCCTGCCATTACTCACCAGAGCCCTCTTGGGTGTTGAGAAAAGCCTAATCACATATTTTAAGGCTCAAAGAATATTAAATATTAAGTAAGATCAAGACTAAGAATTATGATACGAAACAAGGCAGTGCCTTTTTAAAACATCTGCAGAAACAAATACAGTACCTGCAGGCCGTGGAGGACATGCAGGTGGGCCTGGCAAGACTCTCATTTTTAGCACTTACTGGAAATACCAGAATAATCAAGATCATGGGCTGCAGAACCACCATTTCTTGGATAATTAAATTTTAGAAAATTATTAAAATCTCTGTATGATTCAGTTTCTTTTTTCTTTTTTGTTGGTACCAGGGATCGAACTCAGGACTGCACGCTTGCAAGGCAGGAGCTTGTGCCCCTGAGCTAAATCCCCAGCCCCTGGTTTCTTACCTGTCAAAGAAGCAAAGCACACTACAGGCTTAGGATTCTTGTGAGACAGATTATAACCAACTTATACCAGTGCCTGGCATATAACAAACCTCAAATTACTATTTTCATCTTCATCATTATCACCCAAGTATTTAGAAGTGTAGACTTTCAAATTCTTTCCTTATAGGCTTTTCTTACGGGCTTCAGATAAAAAGTTATTAAATTTGTATGAACTTGCTAGGTCCTCAAGATAATCAATGAGTTCCCAGTTCTCATTTTGAACAACTATTCTTAACTCTTATCCCACTCCAGTCAACCTAGCTTAAAAAACACAACAAAACAGCACCTCACTTCTTCAGCTTTCTGCTCTGAAGTTCAACTCCTAAAACTTCGTTTGAACAACAACAACAACAAAAAATGTGTAATTGAGCTTCAGAATATACTTTGCAAAGGACAGCTTCATTTTTCTATAAAATAGACTTTATTTGTCTTAGTTTATCCAGGCTGGGATAAAAATTCCTTAGACTAGAAACACACAGGCGATGACAGTGATTTGTAACCCCAGTTCCAAGGCTAAGAGGCTAAGCACAAGTCACTAGCAGATTCTGTGACGAGGCCCATTCCTCATGGTCGGGAGCGTCCCCATACGGTCACATGGCATTAGGAACACAAGGGTGACCAAGCCCCCTCAAGCCTCCTTTTCTAACAGCGAGAATTCCATTCACAAGGGCTCCATGCCCCTGTCCTAGTGCCCTCCCACAGATCCCACCTCTTTATACCAATGCTTTGGGATTAGATTTCTGCATATCAGTTAAAGAGGCACAAACATTCAGGTCATAGAACACTAAATCAAAGCTAAAATGGTCCTTTAAAACATACTACTCTTTTTCTAATCTCTATTTTTGTTGTTGACACAATTTTCCCAATTATTTAGGCTACAAAACTCAGTCATTGTAAAGTTTCATTTTTCAATTTTTCAACATCCATGTCCTGAAATATCCTTTGGTTTCAACCTATTCTTTCCTAATAACCACTGTCACATAATAAGTCCTTTACCTGCAACATTTTAACACATCTCAATGATCTCCCTCATGCCAACATCTTTCCTTCTCAAATCATCTTTCATATTACGATCTCAATTATTTTCTAAAAGTGTACGTTTATTCAGGTATCTGATTTAAAAAGAAAACAACTTATTTTCCCCCAATAATTACATAATAAGAGTTAAGCTTCTGAGCATGGGACACTAGAATTCAACAACGTGGCCCCCAAGGAACCCTACGGCACACTGCGGCTCAGGCTGCCAGTATCCCTCCACCAGAGCACACGTGCCACCTTTCTCCAGCCTGGAATGGAACTGTCCTCTCATATCACCATCTTGCACATCCCAAAGGTCCTTTAAAGGTTGCTTCTAGTACCCTATACTATCTGGAAAGCCAGAATTAATCTTTTTCTACACTCTGATGACCCTTACTAAATTATGATTTTTGCTTAGGTCTGGTAAGACTTTTCATTATCAAAAGTATAATAATGAATTAACCTTTTAAAGAGATTAGGAAAAAAGCACAATATTTTCAATAATAATGTGCTAAAATGTTAAAATATGTTGAATATGTTTTCAGGCAAATGACTTTTTGTGGCTACCTTTCTATAGTTGAAAATATCGAGGCCAGGTCACACCTATAATTCTAGTTACTCAGAAGGTGGAGGTAGTTCAAGGCCAGCCTGGGCAATTTAGCTGGACTATCTCAAAATACTAAAAAAATTTTTAAAAGAGTTAAGGATATAGTTCAGCATTCCGAGTTCAATCTCAATCTCTCTTGCTTTCTTTCTCTCTCTCTCTCTCTCTCTCTCTCTCTTTCATATACACACAGATATCTAGAACTGTATCAACAGAACTTCTAAGATATGCTTAAATCTTTTCTGTTGCTCCATCTTTGGATTAAAAAAATAAGACTTTAGGCATCTGAGCTCAGATTAAATATTTGTGCACTCCAAGTCTATTATTGTCTTAAGCATTATTTGATCATTACTAAAAGAACAGATGCATTGCTTGTGATCTTTGCTTGTGAATGGTGTAGAACTGTGACACATAAATTCAATACAGAATGATATTACTTTCACGGAAAATTTGAATTTTGTTTAAAATATATTTGAAACCATAACAAGGAACCACTTAGTATTATTTTTGTAAGACACAGTTCATCTTCTAGCAGGAGACTGGAAGAGGTAGTGTTAAAGGACCAGGCCCTTCATCAACCAGGGCCTTCATCAAGAACCAGGACAACATGACACTGCAGTCTGATTCTGCTGATCTTCCTTCTCCCCTTCCATGTCCTCCTCTCTCTTTTCCTTTCTTTCTTTTTGTGGTAGTAGGATTGGAATCTAGGGTCTCCTAGATGCTAGAGAAAGGCTCTACAGTTTAGCTATCCTCCAGTCTCTGAATCATTCTCTTGCTGCTCTAAGTGTGTTTCCCAGGTTTTGTCATTATAGTTGTTTACATGTTCTTCATTAAGAAAACTACTTGTGAGTTATCCATACTTCACAAGGGTTTTTATCTTGGGTCCGGAAACCCTGAAGGTATTCATGGACATGTTTTGGTTGGAGCAGGGAGAAAGCCTAAAGAGGAAAGCAGGGGTGAATTACAACTTTGGTTTTAACTTGTCCCTTGCCAAAATTTAGCATTTTTATAACTGAGTGTAGGCAACAAATTACAGGTATTGATAGTGGCTGTGTTTTTTTTACATAAGAAATAAACGATACTTTCATTCATATCACATTGCAGTTACTCCAAATTATCTAGAAAGATTTCCTAGTTTGAAATTGTGATAATTATTAGCCACACAACTGATTTTTGTTATTTAATGCATTGATAAGTATGTAAATTACTATATTAAAAAATCTTTTCATATGTCAATAATATTTCCATTTTGTTTTCTTTTCATCTTATGAACTGTATCTTATATATTTAAAAATCTTATTGTGAGATTGACAGGTATTTTTCATAGCTGATTAATGTCCTTTACTCCGTTAACATTTTTATGCTAAAAATATCTATAAAAAGAAGTGATTAATATACAGTATTTTAACCTGTTAGTTGGTTTTTCAGCACAAATGTGAAAAATTTCAGTTCAGCATTTTAAAGGCCAAAAACAGACTGCAACTCTCCTTCCATAGAGCCTGAGGTATCTGGACACCAGGTTAGGAGTCAGCGGAAGAACACGCAGATGATAGCAATGTTACCAACACAAAAGCTCTCCACTTGCCTGTGGCACTGCACTGACAAGTACTGATCAGAGATCTCACTGTGCGCATTCATGCGGATTCTGGAAGAAGCTAGTATGTCTTTCCCTTGTTTTCCATCTTAGGAACATTCATGGAATTGAAATGACAAAATGCACATGGATTCTCCTAGTGGAAAATTTTAATCAGAGAGCTTCTATTATTTACAGAAAGTTCTTACCACTCAAGACAGTACATATATTATGCTTGCGCTTATTAAAGTGAATGTGAAATCATTAACCTAACGGCACTTAAATGCAATCACAGAACACTGCCCAAATTATTTTTACACACTGCACTTTGTTATGCAAAATACAGTATAAAAAGTCAGCCATCAGATGGCTGGTACTATTTGTGTTATATGAAAACATATTATAGATCCGTTAAAAATGTTTCACATTAAGATACACATAAAAAGAGCTCTACAAGAGCTACCTAACATTATGCTTCATATCTTAAATATATTTTAATATTATATGAAGTATTCAATAACAAGCAAGTTACTGAACAATGTAGCAAGTTATACACACTTTACTTCCCATCAAAACAACCTTAGACATTATTTTCTTTTATAGCATTCTAACCATTCTAAAACGCATAGGTTCAAATTTAGTATATTCACATTGTTGTACAACTATCACTGACTTTTTTATTCTACACCTTTACTGAAAAATAAATTTTTGTTTTGCGTTGTTTGTGGTACAAGGGATTGAACCCAAGACCTGCACACTGAGCTATTAGACTCTCAGGTCTTTTCTATTTATTTTTTATCTTGAAACAGGGTTTTGCTTGGCTTTTGTTGTATTTTAAGAAAAAATTTTTCAGTCGGTAGAAATAAAACATATGACTAAAAATAATAAAGAAAATGTACTTTACTGACCACTCTTTTAGATATACATTATACTTTTAAGTTATTTCTGAGAAACAAGTTCATCTGGCTGATTTAACAGCCACTCTATTTTATCAAAAACTAACTAGAAACAATGGTGATTTAGTCAGATGGTTATGTGAATGTTACTAATGATACTTACCATTATTCAAAAAGAAAATTAACTAGATGATTTGTTTTAATATATTTCACAAAGCTGAAATTATAAATTACATCATACCAATCCCACTGTTGAGAGCAACTCCCATCTAAAATGAGATGAGATACTGAACAGATGAAGAGCTGTTCAAAGTCAATGTAGCCCAGACTTAGGGGACAGAAGAATTAATGAGAAAATGAGAATCTACCAGATGGTGCTGCAGGATTCCTCACTGCACATCCGCCACCTCAAGCAGCTTCCATACATGCAAAGCCCCAGGGCCCCACCTGGTAGCAGCATAATTACCCTAAATGTGCACTTATGTTTCATTACACCTTGGCCATTACTATGTGCACTGATTACAAGTATCAATCCCTTTCATTTCCATACACCTCTGCAGTTCCATAGCATTCAACTGTGAAAACTCAGTACTGCAGTCACTTCTAACACATGGCCCACGCTGATAAAACTGCAGAGGGTAAATTATTTGTCACTCTACGGGGTGCCAATTCAGTTTGATAAGGATGACATCATGGCCATTTTACCAATAACAATGGCACTAACAAGAACGTGTAATCAACAAACCTCAGTCTTCTGCTAGCCATGGCAGGTGCAACTCTTTTTATGCTAAAAATAAGCCAACATTAGCTTCCAGCTCTAAACTATTTCTTTTAGCACAATGCTAAGCAGAAGTTGGCTTCCATAAGGCACTGCAGCTGCTGCTGCCGCGGCCACTTGTGCAGATGCCGGCATTAATTGTATCAAGGACATCCTGAAATAAGTGCTTATTCAGCACAATGGCTATTGGGGAGCAGCTGGAGGCACAAGACAAACTGTCTTGAAGAGAATGTACCAACCCAGTGTGTAAATTACAATGATGAAGTACAAAGAGAATCCACATTTAAGAGTCTAATATAACTGCAGAACAGCATGAAAATTTAGTGTTATGAGCAGAGTCTAGGTCTAATAAATAAGAAACAGACCCTTTCAAATTTCATTAAAACTACTTTTAGAATGGGGGTGATATTTAGTACCCTTTCAACATTGCAGAAACAGGAAAGTCAACATTAAAAAAACATCAACAGTGTTGATACTGGCTTTCTTGTATGTACAGACCATACTACAGTTCCCCTCGTGTATATGTGCATTAATTAACAGCAATATAAGCATAACCGTGTTAATTACACAGAAGCAACATGTGACTCAAAACAAAGGACAGATTTGGCTGGCTTTTCATATCTGTTTACTTTCTACCCAGTTAGGACCCTTCTATACATCAGTTTTCTGTTCTTTAGTCATTCTCCCATTTTCTCATTTTTATATTAGTGAGTAGAAACAAATCAATGGTGATTAAAGGCTATTCTGGCTGATAGGTAATTAGAGAGCTTTGATCACACCAGGCTGGATTAGGAGAGAGGAAATGCAACCATAAAGATCCTGCTGTAACCTTGCCCCCATGGAGAGGAATGGAATGTGAAGGAAAAGTAACAGGGCCAGGTTAGAAATCTCATGACTTTCTTTTTGCCTTTACTTATGCTCTCTGCAGTCACGTGTATCTGCTCCAGAAGAGGCTGAGGATGATTACACCATTAGTTGGAAACTGTCCAGAAAATACGCAATGGTCCTAATAAACCATTCTATCTAGTCAGTTGGTTGAGATCCTCACTGAAGTGCTTTACAGTAGAGCACACTTTAAGCATGAACATGCTTTTTAAATTTTCACAAAATGACCTACACTCAGTACTAGAAAAGAACCACAATTTTACAAGTTAAAAATCACCTCAGATCAAAATAACTTGTACATATTAGCTGGGCACAGCGGTGAAACCTGTAATCCATGCTACTTTAGAAGCTAAGGCAGAAAGCTAAGGCAAGTTCAAGGTCAGCCTGGCAACGTATGACATATTATAAAAAATAAAAAGATCTGGGGATGTAGCTCACAGGGAAGAATACACCTGGGTTACATCCCTAGTACTGAAACACACACACACATACACACACACACACACACACACACACACACGGTAGGGGGGGTACTGACAAATTTTCAAATATTAATACAATAGATTATAATTATCCACAAATGATCCACAATTAATACAATAGATTATTATTTATCCACAAATGACCAAATCCCCACATGCTGTAGTTGATTTTCTTTTTGGTTAATCTTCCAAACAGAAACAAAGACTTCATAATTTATGACTACAAAATGTTAACCCTTACTCTATATTACACTGAGATATAATGGCACAGTTGCTGCCGAACTGGCTCATCAGATAAATGACTTGATCCTCCATTTGAGCATCTGAGCAGAAGCTACTCGAATGAAAATCCAAGCCTCCAAAAATTAAAACTGCTTCTTTCCACAGACTTTCAAGATACCAAGAAATAGTTAAAAATAAGAATAGAAGTCTTTATGTTAATGGCTCGCATATGTCAAGTACAGTTTGAGTTAGCTAAATGCTAAAAGGACATTTTGCATGGAAAAGTTTGTAGAAACACTGTAAAGCATGTTCAGTCAATATTAACTATAGCCAGCACTGAGAATCAACCTTTCAATGTTTCAGCAATAATTTCCATTTTTAGATAGCAATTACTAGCAAATTGCTGTGATGGTAAAATGGTGCTACTGATGAATACAAACCACCACATAATCCACATTCTTGTTATTTTATGAAATAACAAGTGTTCAAATGAAACTAGGTTGAATATACAAACTTCTAATCCCAGTACCACTAAGAAACAACAGTAAAAATAATCTACCCACTTAATCACAATGGACACACCTTAAGTAATTTAAATCTACTAACACAGTCTTATAATTACAATATCTGTATGAATATCTGAGGAGTTAAAAAGAAATCTAATAAAGAATGAGAACAGATTTCTGACCAAAAAACCCCCACAAACACAAAGCAAGACAGCTCTCATGTCCAAAGGGGTCTTAGTAGTTTATTTTTTCCCCTGAAGCAGTTCTTTCTTTCAGTGTATTTGATATTTGACAGATATATTAGCTCTTGAGCATCATTTATCATGTTTATTTTTAATAGGTTTCCCTTAGAACAGCTGCCTAAGATGCTAATCTTTTCTTTCTACTTGGGTCTTTTGTAAATATTTGAAATAACTATTCATTAACAGTTGCACATTTATTTAGTCCTGTTGTAGATTTTGTGAACTGGAATTAGCTTTTATTTTATTTTTTTCTATCTGTTGGCCAGACTAGAGAAACCCTGCTGTTTGGGTTCAATCTGTCAAGGTTCAAATTATCCTCCAACTGAGAGCTAATCAAGGGCGTCTGACCTGGTTTGCAAATAAACTAGGAACAAGAGTGGGTTTATTTTTTCATTCTTTAGAGCACTGGTTCTCAAAAAGTAAAGCAAAATATAAGCAGATCACAAATGCAATTGCCTAAAATTAAAAACAGGCATAACTGGCAAGAAAAGATGAACGGGATTTACTCAACATTTCTGAAGTACCCAGATTCCACGCTATAAATCCATTTTTTAACACAAATTGTTTTGCAAATATATTTCAAATTAAAATTCACAGTTCATTTAATGCAAGTCTGTGGCACAAGGAGAACATGGATTTTAGGCAAGCAGGCTACTCTGATGGGTTCACTGGAGACTGTAAATATCTTCATGAATCCCAAGCTTCAAATTAATAGGTACATCTAGCAGAACTAATCTTTCTGCAACATTAACATCACCACTGTATTTATTCTGCATACATTTCTAAAACATGAAATAAGGGATTTTCTTTTACTTTAAACATTTTTAATATCCAAACTTAACAGACAGTGATTTTTTTTCCAAATACAGATTTTTTGATAATTTTAGGGGCATTAGTTTAATTTGCCTTATGTACTACTTATTGGGTGTACTTGAATGTAGTCTTGCTAATACAATACATACATTAAAATGTTTTCTCATAGTGTATTATCATTTTCAGACACTAAATGATAGTTGGAACCTATTTTCAGCATTCTGCTGTTTATCTAATTTTTGGAAGTATCTTAGGACAACAAAACCGAAGACCTAGGAAAAGTGGCAGAGCCACCATAAAAAACATTATGATGGCAGTTCCACTGAAAGCATCTCTCAAAATGATCCCAACTGATGAAATGACCCCACTTATCGTAACAAACTGCAGTACAGCAACCAATGCATTTGCAAAACCAAGTATCTGAGTGCAGTACCAACATTTTCTCCAAAGGCAGCATGCTAGAGTGCAGAGTGTACTGGTCCATCAATCAGAAATCTCTATTTTAATACTCAAACTCAGACTCCAAGTGTAATCTCACTGTGCTTCACTAAAACAAGAATATAAGCACCAACAACTATAATTCACTACATGAACATATAGAAGAAAGAAAAGGCTAGTGGTAAAACCACAGGTTACTTGATATTCACTTCCTTGACAGTTTTTTTTATGTAAGCACCCAGTAACAGCATAATATCTGAATTGTATTTATGATCACATCTGTATTAATCAAAAACAACCATCACCAGTAAGACAGAAAATGAAACCAAGAGTTTGCCAAGCTTCGGCTTTATGTTTATTGGCTGTACACTACAGTAAATACTATATAGCACATGAAATAAATTTTATTTTCTGAGAGATGGCTATTTTCATTCCTAGAATTCATTCTCAAGAAAAATCAAGAATATTGTGACTGAATAAATGATTTCAAGAATTAGCTGATACTCAATTTTAAAAATAACATAACTAAAATATATTGGTCCAAGTATCCATTAACTTTTCTTTTAAATTATTTGAAGATAGTCATCAAGTAGCACCTTATACTTTAAAAGTCATATATTTTAATGAAAAAATGTTTTATACGTTGCTATTCAGCCATATTTAGAAATTACAATTTGCTCCAGCGTTAATCACAGAAAATGCAAAGTGTAAACAGCACTTGATTATCACAAACCCTTCACGTAATAAGCACTTGATACGTTTGTTACATAAATAATGGTAATAACAATTAACTTGCCACTAACCTTAGATAATATGCTAGAAGTCTCAACAGATCTCTTATATTTACTCAAAGGCATTTCAAAAGTCATTGACTTAAATAAAAAACGTAACAGTAGAATATAAAATGTTAGACAATCTAAGCAAAGATATTAGAGATTTTCAATATTTACAGAGAGGAATGTTTTTCAGATGATTGCAGTATTTTGGAATTTATAAAAAGCATATACTACTTGAAAACAGCTTCAAAAATACTGCTAGAGATATTCAAACACTGGGTTAGTATTGGGAAAGAACTTATTTAAAAATCTTCATTCAATTTATTTTCCACTTAACAGCACCAACTTTCTTCTCCCCCTCCCCCTTTTTCTTATTTAACCTAATTATGTAGTAAATTACAGTTTAAAATCAATGCAATTGTCACCAATTGGTAGGACCACACCCCACAAGTTACTTCAAGTATAAAAAATAAAACACAAATCTTATCATAGTGCATAATATAGACCAAAAAACCAAATGAATTCACTTGAATAAAATTTATACCAATCCCATTTTTCAAAGACAACATATTTTTAATTTGTTTTCTTTACTATTTTGTGTTAAAAATCCATTTTGTTTCAAATATTATCTACTTTGCTATTATTTGCTTCATTTAGATGGGTATACATTAATGTTCACACACACAAACAGTTTTAACTCTACACAAACCAGCCTGTTCTTGCTAAATTATCTCACATATGTGAACAATCCATCTTTCTCTCATTACTAATCATGATTACGCAGCTGGTTCTTCCTTCCAATCCCAAGATCCACAGCCAGATATTCATTATTCATTCTGAGAATGTTCAGTATTTCTGGTTGATAAGGTGAAAGATAAAGTTTCCATTGTACAGTTATGAGAATCTAACGGACACACACATATGTGAACTCATTCAAAAACATTTATTGAACATTAATTGTGATACCAAGATAAGATCCAGGCCATCTTGACTGTAGAGAAGGTAAAGGGAGGATATAAACATTAAAACAAATCATTTAAACTCAATTTAGTAAGCAGTGTTGCAGATGGACAAAGAAAAAATTTGTGTGACGGGAGAACAGATGATATGTTATCAAAAGATATAACAGCTAAAGGACAGTTATGAGATCAAAATATGAGAGGTTAAATATGCTACTCTCCTACAGGCCCGTCCTACCCAGCGGGCCCCAAGGACTCAGTCTCTGCATACTCAGGGAACTTAAAAATGCAGACTCCCAGGCCTGTCCCAGCACTACCAAAATAAAATGTGTATGTGAGCCAAGTTTCCAGGTGTTCTGTATACACTTTAAAATATGAGAAGCCTGTCCTAAAAGAAAAAGAAAACCTAGAAACACACATGTGAAACCACATAAACATGTATGTATATATACCAAAAAAATTAAAACTGTGTTATTTCTAACACAATGTATTCTCCTAAAGAATGACTTAATTTTTCCTTTTCATCTTTTTTGTTTTTGTCCTCTTATGTCATTAAAATAGACTGTTTATTAAGCAATTCCCAAGTATCACAGACTTAGCATTACATTATTTAATTTTCACACTGATGATTTACTAAGTATGTTTCATTTCTATTTTTCAGTCAGGAAAACAGAGAGAGAGAGAGAGAGAGAGAGATTTGGCTTTCTTAGGACAAAGAGCTAACAAAGTATGGAAACAGATCTGAATGCTGTCTGTCCTTAATCAAAACAATACAGCACTGTAAGTTCATCTGAATCACTGGTTTTACACTGCAGTCATACAATGGCAACTTGGAAGTGTGTACACCGCGTGCCACTGAGGTACTGGCTCTGTGATCTTTACCTTTCTCTCTGCTCTACAGTTCCTGATAATATGCTAGAAATCCTTAAAACTATAATCTTAATATTACCACATATACAGTTTAATGGAAAACAAGTTTAGATTTATCTAATTTTAAAAGATAAATATAACAAAGATGAAATTAATTTTTACTATTACATTTTTTAAAAATCTAAGATACTGTATCTATTGCTGAATAACATGCCACAAAAAAACTAGTGGTTTAAAACAACAGTAATTTGCTATTGTTCACAATTCTGTTCTCTGGGCTGAGTTTGAATAGATAGGAATTTTGATCATACTGGTGGTTGGAACACTCACTATGGGCTTCTTCATTCACTTATCTAGAATCAGAGTCTTCAGAATGTCTGTGGGCTGGCTAAGCCTCTCTGCTTTCACATAATATGGCCAGTCGGGTAGCTGCATCTCCTTACTTGGAGGTTCGAAGCTCCAAGCAACATTCCACAAGGACAAACCCCAGGGCACAAATGTTTATCAAACTTCAGCTTACATAGAACTTTCTAATATTCCATTAGCAGAGCCAGACACATGGTCAAGATCACAATGTGGAAAGGATGTGCTATACAAAGCATAAAATCTAAGATGTTGGATTTAGCGGGAGCTTCCAAATAAGGACCTTCCAAAATTTTTTAGTAGGTGGTCCACATTTTACACAGAAATAAGGCAATGTTGGTTTCACCAGATTTGTTGAATCTTACTTTAAAATATATTTATTAAATCTACAATTATATAACATGTTAAACCAACAAAGCTTAAATATTTCAAATACTTTCTATGTCAAAAGTGGGCTTTGAGCCAGACCACGTAGTACACATCTGTAGCCCCAGGTACTCAGGAGGCCGAAGCAGGAAAATTGTGATTGGAAACATGCCTGGACAACAAGGAGATCCTGGCTCCAAACAACGGACTTCACCCACTGGACACATAGAATTTCAACCTTGAATCAAGGCCAGCAATCTCCAAGTGACAAACGACATGGCCCATTCTAATGGATCAGTTGGAATGTTCTCCCATGTATTTTCCATGACTTTGGGTGTGTTTATTTTTCACTTTTCCAGTTTTGATAGTTTGATTTTCCTTTCTGAATTAGTTTCCTTTCTTATAATGACTCTGTGGGTTACGCTTGGTAAGTTCCTCCATACGGATTTCTAGGCTCTGATCACTCTACATATCAGATGCATATACCACATGCAAATCCTCACCTTACCTGAAGTGCCAAGAGAACCGCGGGAAAGCAAAGGAGTCTCTCCTAGCAAGATGAGGAGTTAAATAACCTCTTACGTAACTTACATGTATTTCCCTAAAAAAATAGTGGCCACATTTTAGAAAAGAAATCCTGCAGAATCTATTGATGTATTAACTATTTTTATTCATGTATTCATTCAGCAAGCATTTACCCTAATCCTACTATGCCCCCAATGCAGTACAAAGTTGTGAAACTGCAATGATCAGTACAATGCATTCTCACTAGTAACAGACAGTAGGTAAACGAATGCCCAAATGGATACAAAGCACAGCCTACAAGTGCTGCAAGGAAAAGTGTTATAACAGGAGTAGAGAGAAAGCACTCCCCTCAAGAGCATGGCCAGCCAAAGACCATGTGAGGAGGCGATATTCAAGCTGGCCCTCTCCTCGGGAGACACCCAGGCTGAGACTACAGGAAGACCCTGTGAGAGCTAGGAGTGAGTGCTGGGTTCAAGGAAGTCAGCACAAGCCGCGGGGCACCAAGACAATGTGAGATGAGTTGGTACGTCCTCATGGGCTTTGATCCAAAGCTGCACTGCACTGTCCTCTGAAAGGAGATCACCTAGGGCCGGGAATTTAGCTCAGTGGCATAAGTGCCTGTCTGGCAAGCTCGAGGTCATGAGTTCAATCCCCAGCAGAAAAACAGAAGCAAAAAACCTGGGACTTCATCTCCTGAAGGGAGATCACCCATCTGGCCCTACTCAAGCTCTCCTCTAGGGAGTCTCTGTGTGGTTTCTCAGTGCATAACTTTCCGTAAGTGTTTACTCTTCACCTTCTTTCTCCCATATTCTTGGAGCTATCTGTGCAGAAATGGGTATTAAGTTAGATCTGGAGTTACAACCTGAGTCTCATGGTGAGAGCGCTAGCTGGGCTGTAAAACTTGGGGGACACTCTTCTTTACTTCTCACCTGAAAACAAAGGGCTGCTATGCTGCGATTTGTTGGCTTATTTACGGGATTTCAGTTGAGCATGTAGAGCAAGGCAGGAAACAGAAAAAGGAAAAGGCCAACTGGCTTCCAGGTTTCTCTGGAGCAGGTCTTCTAACAGTATTATGTGCTGAAAGAAAATTCTTACAATATCAGGCCATCTTATGATCAAAGAGAATCCACCAATTCCAAAGTTATATACAAATATGTTTCAGTTTACAAAGGTTCAAGTAGCTACACATCTGTTTTTATTTTAATCAAGTTATATAAAAAGTCACTTTTCAAATATATGCAATGTACTTTTCTACCTGAAAAAGAGATTTCATAGGAAATTCTTTAAAGTATATTGTTTATTAATCTAACAAAAGTGAAATGTATATACAGGAATATTAATAGTAGAAAAATGTGATATAGTCTTTGTCTCTGCCTTCTGAAATAACATTTAGCTTAATTTCTTTTTCAATTTTTAATTGTCTGCTTATTTCTTCTTAAGAATGTCTGCTATAGTCTGTCATATGTGATTTTAACAAACATTATGAAAGCAATTTTTATTTAGGACATTGTAAGTTTTGGAAATATAACTATTTCTAATTGTATAATACTCCATCATGCAAATATACCAAAATTAAGTGCTTTCCAAACTAGCAGTATTATAGATTTGCACTACAATATAGAAACTGAGCATTTCCATTCTTTTCAAGAAAAGAAAATATTTCACAGAAATACAAAACAGTATATACCTTATTTCAAGGAAATAAAGATTTCAAAACAACACAAATTTACATACTATTTCTATACCTACCCAAAGAAGCAAGCTGATTACTTCATTCATGTTAACATACAATTAAGAATGTTTCCATAATACTGGCATATTTCTTTTATAAAACGCATTTAAGACCAGCCAGCTGGTGTGGCACATGCCTGTAATCCCAGAACTGGGGAGGCTGAGGCAGGAGGATCAACACAATTTGAGGCCAGTCTGGGCTACACAGTGAACTGAAGGCCAAACAAAATAAAACAAATCATGTTTGAGAGAGATAAAAGTTCTCTTTGTTCTTCTAATTATAACTGTGATATTCTGTTTCAAAAGATCAAACTCGAATTGTACCAAAACACAGTCCTTAAAGTGGAAAAAAATCAATACAAACTGAAAAGTGGTAGCCTCCAAAAAGGATCTAAGCTTGTGATTCTTAAAGTTGTTAACTTTTTAAAATAAACATTGCCAGGTCTGTAGTTATCAGTCTGTTTGAACTGCTGCGACAAATATCTTTCACTGAGTAATTTACAAATACCAGAAACTTACTGCTGACAGTGCTGGAGGCTGGGAAATCCAAGACCAAGGGGTCAGAAAATTCAGTGCCTCATGGAGGTTTGCTCCCTGCCTCACACACAATGCCTCTTTCTGTGCCCTGCATATGGATTGTTGTCTTTATATAGTGGGAGGGCC
The DNA here is from genome assembly GCF_034190915.1 of Cavia porcellus. Lineage (NCBI taxonomy): Eukaryota > Metazoa > Chordata > Mammalia > Rodentia > Caviidae > Cavia > Cavia porcellus. The sequence goes on along the minus strand of NW_026947496.1, from coordinate 24,525,879 downwards.
CCACAGACTCCTTTAAGCATCTTCTTATAGGGCATTAACACTGTCCACAGACATTCTACTCTCATGACCTCTCGCCTACCCTCTAAGAGGCGATACTTCTTAACACCAATCTGTGAATTCTGGAAGGTCACAACCATTCACATCAGAGTAGTAGCCTTGTAGAGAATCAGACTCATGAATTCAGTGTTTTTTTTTTTTTTTTTTTTGGTAGTTCTGTTATTACTTGTACCCTTACACCGCTTAGTTTTGTTTTGTGTTTTTCTCTTTTTCCTTTTAAATAAAATTAAAAAAAAAAAAAGAATTCAAGATAACCCTGGCAGCCATCATTGATCTTCACACTGCCTGGTTCTGAAGGCCTCTAATGCCTTCATCACCCTGTTCTGATCAGTTCAACGTACTATTTTGTTTTGTATGAATTCATTGTGTATGGAGATATGGACAGCTCTTTAGAAGAAAACAAAAGACATTTTGGTAGCCATGGTAGATATCCTATTATCTTGCTTTGAAATCTGTGTCACTTACATTGTTTTCTTCTGATCTACTTTGTTCTGTTTTGTTACGTTTTATCCTTAAAAAAAAAAAAGATAACCTTGGGCTACATATTGAGTTCAAGGCCAGTCTAAACTACAAATAAGACCCTGTCTCAAAAACCAATAACTGCATCAGACTCTTGAGAAAAAGCCTGGGAATCTGTATTGTTAAAACTACTCAGAAGAACTGACCAAAGGCACTATGATTTGAATGCATATGTAACCTCCCAAAGTATGTTGAAACTTAATACCCCATGCATTAGTATTAAGAGGTAGGGCCCTTAGGATATTAGGCTATGAAGACTTAGTTCTTACAGGTAGGATTAGAACCCTTGTTAAAGCGATCAAAGGAATGGCTTCATCTCTTTCTGTCCATTTACATTTCTTTCACCAGAACAGTGTTCAACCACTCCAAAGACACAGCTACAAAGAGACTGAGTCCTTGCCTCAAACCCTGGACTTGCCTGCATCACTTGGACTTAGAGCCTTCAAAATTGTGAGAAAAAAAATTTTTTTTGTTCTTCATAAACTACCAGAGTATGTGCTATTTTTGTTGTCATTTTATTTTTGAGATGGGGTTTTGTTATGTTGCCCAGGCTGGTCTCAAACCCCTAGGCATAAGTGACTCCATCCCTTCTGCCTCCTGCTACCTGGGACTAAAGGCGTTATCATTGCACTCAGTAGTCTGTGGCATTTTGTTTTAGCAGCATAAATCCACTAAGGAAGCAGCTTGACATGGAAGAATTAAGCTGGTCACAGATCTATCACATGGGAAAAACCGGTCCAGATTTTTATTACCCCAAAGGAGTGGTGTATTTCTTCCCAACTTCCACTGAAAATTTTATCATATGACTGGGTGTAGTTATCAAGCCAGTTTTCTAGAGGAAAGTTTCTAAAATTGGTCTGCTTCCTAATCATTTGGGGTGATTTATTTGAAAAATACAAATATGTGGGCCTATAGGAAAGGTAGTAAATTAAGAACCAAGCAATGTATTTGCATTTCGAACATATGTGCCAAAAATCTAGAAGTTATTCTTAGAGATAGTAAAGCTTAAATCTCACTTCTACAGATGATTACTATCTCAGCAGCATTCACTCTTCTTAAAATTCAACAAATCAAAAATGTATATGTGTGTGTGTGTGTGTGTGTGTGTGTGTGTGTGTGTGTGTGTGTGTGTGTTTCAATACAGAATGCTTGCCTAGTATGTAGAAAGTTCTGGGTTTGATCCAGAGAAGAGGAAGGAGGGGAAAAAGAGAGGGAGAAGTGAAAGGGGAAGAGGAAGAGGGAAAGAGGGGGAAGAGGAAAGATGTATGATCATCTAATCATTCTTTTCTTTCCTGGCACTAAAAATTCATTTATTCATCAAATCTTTCTCATTCTTACTGTTCCTGGTTAAATCCTCTTAGCCCCTGGCTTTCAGCCTCCTTTCATTGACACTATCAGAAATGAAGAATTAAAGGGCATGTTTTTCAGAATCAGCCATCTAAATCAAACTTTTTTTCTTATATTACAAATAACAAGAAATGTGTTGCAACTCACCCTGAGAAATAAAAAGCATAACTGAGAACAAGAAATAAAAGACATATATAGACTTTATATCCTCTGTGGAACACCCAAGGTCCCACTAACAAACATTATTTTCATGCAGAAAATTGTGCTCACTCTACCTGACACTGCACAAGTATGTTTATGGCAATTTAATATCCACACAAGCCGGAGAAGAAATTTAATAATTTTTCAAATGAAATGAATTGACAGCCAGTGTTAGAAACTGCAAACTCTGCAGAATCAGTAAGAGCTGCTGGCATCACGAAGTAGTACTTTTGCCCAGAAAACATCTCACAAAGATCAGGTTTATAAACCACCAGGTAGCAATATCACTTTCACATCTTTCTAGGGCTATTAAAATTCCATTAAACAAGCTTCCAAAACTAACTTGCAGCCTTAAAAGTTCACCAAAACCATCCCAGACACAGCGTCAGTTCAAACTCTGGTTATTTTTTGTTTCCTTGTCACTAAAGGTCATTTGCAGAATTCTGTTAGGAGAAAGAAAAACATCGCAACAAGTATTTATTTATTTATTTATTTATTTATTTATAACCATAAGGACCCAAATGGATACATCCTTTGAATGAGTAACAGACGACTGTTAACTAGAGGAAATCTGTTCCCACAATGAATTGTTTCTCTGTTGCATGTGTAAGAAAGCCACAACTAATAATTATCTGTGCCATATAATCAAGTCCATCTTACAAGGCCCAATATTTAATTGTGCTGGAAAAGCAGCTGGAATGAAGCAGTTATCTGCTGCCTACTTCAGAAACAAGCTTTTCTACGCTGTTTTTTCAGGGTAGGTTCCAAGTTATGGGAATTTCGCCAGGCATACTTTTGTTGGTAGGAGGGAGGAGGGCGGCACAGTCCTGGCCACTGAAACGAGGGTCTTTGCACTGACCTGCATCCCCAGCTCTTTTTTAGACAAGCACTCATTACGTCATTACATTGCCCAGGTGAGGCCAGAACTTGCAGTCCTCCTGCCTCAGCCTCCCCGAATGCTGGGATTACGGATGTGAGCCGCACACTCAGCTTCAGGCACACTCATTTCTAGACTAGCCACGCAGTCAACATTTATTATCTGCCACTCTCACACTCTGTTAGGCATGCATGACTCTAGCTTCCTTCTGGCTTAAGCTTCTGGTGTTCCATCATACAGCAGGACAGACTAGGGAATGGATTCCCAAGGAGGAAGTACTCTGAAGGATGCACAATCCTCAGTAAGCACTACAGTGTTCTACAAGATTGCATAAACTTCATTATTTGCTTATTTTATCTCAAAAGTAGACAGATTGGTATTCAATAAAAATGAAATATATACACCTCGGGACTCTAACAAAGAACATAAAACTCTGTTGGTCCATTCGCACCAAAGGCCAGGCTGAAAGAATTATGTTTATAGTGGAAAGTGGGCAGGCTCTCTGTGATCTCTGCATTTTAAATATTGTTTTCTTAAATATACTAAAAATTTAAAGACTCATTCCCACAGATGTATATTAGTTATACTCACATACTGCTATACTGATATATACAAAAATACATGAAAGAAAAAATTTAAGGATGAGTAAACACAAAGAGAGATGCAGTAAATTCTAGTATTTCCTTCCAGGATCTGGATATATTACCCTACAAGATGACCATGGATGAGCAAACCTGAGAACTATTAGCTTCTTTGGCAGGATTCCTTGACAGGACTCAGTGGCCGCGGAAATGGGCCAGATCACCAGTGAGTCACCACGACCTTGACTGTACTATCTTTAGCTCCCAAGAAATCCTTTCAGAGTATCATGTTTTTCAAACCATGACTGCACATTCTAGTAAGGAATGTGAAAATGCACAACTTTCAGAAAGACAGAATGTGAGTTTGAGTATTACCTATGCTGCTGAGAACTACTATATCCCTTGGTATTCCTTGTATGAGTTCCTAAGAAAAAACTGTCAAGTATCATGCTGTTATGGCTTATATCCAGATGTTCCTCCAAAGCCTCAAGTGCTCACAGATGGGGCTTCTGAGAGGTGGCTGGATCAGGAGCATGTAATGCTGGATTAGGATGTGTGATATTCAGATTCAGAGTATGTGATAACTAAATTGGCTGTGGATAATGAAAGCCCTACCCTGTGTGTGGGTGGTACCACCCAAAAGACTTGTAATCTGAATGTAATATAAAGCAACAGGAAGAGAGTAGACTGCTTTTTGATGCTGTCTTATGCCTACTAGGCCATGGACTGTTTCTCCTCTGCAATGTCCCCCTGCCATGCTGCCCTGCCTTGGAAGCCCTTGGACTATGCAATTAAAGCTCTACAAACCATTAACCAAAATAATTTGTGAGTTTCAAGTGTGTTATTCATCAGTGAGGAAAGTAACTAAGACAAATGCCAGTGTGGGATCTCTGCCTTTTTAAGACAATAAGCTTTCAAGAAGTTTAAAGGCAAAACTGCTGTTGGATTTTGAAAAGAATATAGTTCTACTTTCCTGTGTTCCAATTTCCCGCCAAATCTCAAATTTTCCATTCTCATCTGTTTTCCCAGGAACTCGATATATATATATATATATATATATTTGAATACTTAGTTACATTTTTTAAGTTGTTTTGCAGAAACCAACAGAGTACAAAAATAAATGAAAATGGGGATGTAGCTCAGTGATAAAGCATGGGCCTTATTATGTATGAGGCCTGGGGTTTAATTCCAGCAACAGCAAGCAAGTAAGTAAATTAAGCTCACTAATCAGAGAGATGACTACACCATAAGTTTTCATAAGGACAGATATAGAAGTATTTCAGAAGCTCCAGATGTTTTATGCTCTGAACTGTGACAACTCAAGAGTATTATGAGCAAACCTCACACTAAAACAGTCTTGGGATCACATCCTTGGTTCTCCCAGCAAGGATAGGTTGTTTCTTCACTTATCTGCAAATCTCTCTATCTTCCCCATCTTCATAGCAAAAGTAACCAAAGACTGACCCTAAAAATGGACTGTTACTGCACCTTTTCTCAAGTATGTGCCTACTAGCAGAAACAAAAATTGCTTTTAGGAAATGCTCAATAAATGTTTGTTGAATGAGTGGGAAAACACTTCATAATTGCAACAGTGACTTCCTAGGCCATCACTAGGTTTCTTCCATAAACCTTTGGTGACACATAATGCTTAGGACTCAGAACACAGCTCAGTTGAAAACATCAGTGTCTTTTGTTATCCCAAAACTCTATTTTTTTTTAAGTCTAACTTGCTGCCCTCTACAACTGCACACTTGGAGTACCCTAAAGACAACCACTACATGGTTTCTACCTTTTTATCCTACACAAAGCAGTGAGTACTTGGTAAAGGTCAGCTGAGTCTCTGAGATAGCCTGGATATAAATAAATAAGTAAATAACTGAGCCTGTTTACTTACACAGAACCTGTGGGTTTTGAAGCCATCCATTACCCATGGGACAGTGTCTATGAATTGACAACACTCTTCTTGCCCCTGCAGCTTTCCCTAACTTGGCCTTTCAATACAAATCCACCAGGCTTCCTCCTCAGAATCCCTTGCATTGTAGAGAAGAGGAGGTCAGCTCATTTTACAGCACTAATCAAAAAATCATCTAGACTTACGGTTCACATTCATAGTTGTTAACTGTGGCTACACATTAGAATCACATTTTGGAAAATGCAGGGCTATAATCTACAGAAACTGTGACCCACCTGTTAGGGATGGGATTCAGATATTAAGTTTATTTTCAATATTGTACGTGTGCCAAATGACTGAGCCAAAAGTCACATTGAAAACACTGATTTGAGAGCAATCTTAGTTTCTAAAGACTGTATCCTCTTAAAGATTTACAAGATGAATTGATATGCTAATCCTCAAAAAGTTTGCCATAAAGAATCTTACTTCATTTAACTTAGTTTTCTAAGTTGACCATAGAAACTTTTTATCAGTAATTCTGACCATAAGTGAAATTTTACTGGAAAACAGTCATACCCATTCATTTAGATATTGTCTGTGGCTCCTTTCATACTGCAAAGGCAAAAAGAAATAGGGCAATGGGCAACTCATGGCCCACAAATCAAGCTCTAAACTATTTACCATGGCTCTTCAGGAAAATGTCTACCACCATGCCTGAGAAACACTAATCTGCACCAAAAGATCACAACTGGATCCCAAAGGTTTAGAGGAAAAGCCTCACTAAATAAGGTCTCAATTCTCCATCAGTGCAGCTCTGCCTCTACTTTACAAAATTCAGCAAAGACAGAATCTCCACTGTTGCTAAGATCTGAACACCACCAACACAAACTCAGGATGAAAAGAGCCAAAGGCCAAGAAATGAGGGTGTTTCTGCCATGGATGCCCTGATTCACATTCCTGGAATTTATGGATGCCCTAATTCACATCCCCTGAGGTTAAAAAGAGTTTTACTCTTAGCTTGCATAAAATGAACATCTGATAAACAGTTGATCAGGCACTGTGCCCCACCACCCCTGTCAAGCTGTATTATGTACACTTACGTGGCTCGCCCATAAAAATCTCCTAAAACACACTCTGTTAGATGTCTAGATTTCACAATAACCAACAGAAAAAAAGTCATGTAAAGACTATGCCTTCAGTGTCTATATATTATCAGTTAATAGCTTTTCTATTGTATTATTCAGTGTCTCTCAAAGAAGGATATATGAAAATAATTCTTAGTGTTTATAGCTGGAAATTGTAGATTTCACATGGTAAACCATATATAGTAATTCCTTTCACATGCTCATATCAAATTATGTAAATCAAACTATTCTTCTATCGAGCCAGCATTCACCAGTTAGTAAAACTAATTTTTCTCTTTTAAACACAGTGCAGCAATTTATACAGATTTTGTTTTCACAACCTATAACATCTAATCATTTAATATAAGCTGCTAAAATCTCTTGGAAGTTAACAATGTATAACAAACATGTACATTAATATTATTAATCCAAAAAAGAAATGTATTTCTCAGTTTTATTTGAACACAGCACAAATGTAAGGATAAATGAATTAGAGACATTTAATGTAACTGCTATCCAAGTAAAAAGAATGCAATTATTGGTTCCTTTTTGATCTTGGGTCAAAGTCATTATATACCAAACACAACTAAAGGAAGCAGTCAAATGGAGGATCGATGCAATCTGTACAGCTGAGCAATCTGCAGCTTGTCTAATAAAATCTAATATAGTTCATATCTTTCCCTATCTAAAAGGGTAGGAAGCAATGTCTTCCATTTGCATTTTATAATTAATCACAGAATCAGCAGACAGTATTCTTTGCAAGTCTTGACACATAGCAAAATTCATATTTTTTTCCAAATCCCAACATTAAGATTGAAATCATCAGACATCAAGTTTTTTTCTTGTTCTCAATATTTCATCTTACTTTATTCCACCTTTCCACAACTGGTTTATGCCAGTTATCTTCCAGGGCTTTTTCAGATTTATGAGAGAAAAAAGTAGCAACACACAAATGAGATCTAGAAAAGCACACGATAGCTATAAAAACAGCTCATCTATCATCTCTACATTTTGATTCGAGAGACAGCAGTGAAAGGTGTTGTTTCCACACCATTCACCCAGCACACTTAAAAAGGTTCGCTCCATCACTTATACAACTGAAACTGATTGATTAGCTGCTAGAGAAAAATCAATATGAATATCCTAGAAAACACTAGCTTGTAAATTCATTCAGGCCCCAACAAAGTCCTGGTCACTGTTTGCCATGTATTTCTTCATATCTACAATGCAAACATGCCAAATGCAGCCCCCTCAGCCCTGAGAACACTGTTAATCTCAAGAATTTTTAAAAACCTGAATCAGCAGGAGAAAGTAAAGAATAGGACCTCCCAACTGTCTGGGAGAACCGGATGACAACCCAGAATTTACTTGGTAAACCTTAAATAAGAAGATCTGTTGAAAAAAATGAATATCATGTGGAGAAGGTAAAAGCAGTCGGTGCAACCATCATGGGGACTAGGTTGAATTAGAAAAACAAAAAGGCAAGGAAACTAATTAGACATTTGTTATATTCAATAGAAACAAAGTTTCTGTTTAAAATATGAGTATTTTTACTTTATTGCTGTCCACTCAAAAGTTAATGAGCTCTCTTTTATCACTCATTCTTTTTTGCATCATATTTTTAATACTTTTGGAAGTTGTTTTATATTCAGAATGATTTCATGGTTATTTCACATTCTCTTCTGAATGCCTGCTTGCCTTGGTTTAGTCTGTTGTCTCTTCATTCAATATACTCATAAGAATTAAGTTTTATAAATGTTTTCTTGTATTTTGGGAAAAAAAGATTGATCTTAGAGTACATTCTTTTATATATAGATATGTAGATTTTAATCCATGCATTTTTTCCGTTGTTTAGATGGTCTGGCTATGTAGCCCAGGCTGGGCTTGAACTTGAATGCTCGGCTCAGCGATTTGAGCACTGAAATTACAAGTGTGTGTCATTATACCCAACTCGAATTTGTATCTGATTCACAGTAGCCATGAAACAAACTGAGAAAAAGAAACAAAATGTTTTTTCCTCCTCAGTGCTATGGATTGAATCCAGGGTCCTGCACATTCATTCAAGTTCCCTACCATACACCTTTATTTCTCGCTTTATTGAAATTTTTATTTTGAAATAAGGACTCAGCAAATTACCCAGTAGTCTCAAACTTGCTATCTGCCTAGGCCTCCCAAATACAGAGAATCTACACAGGTGTGCCAGCACAGCTGAAATGCTATTTTAAGAACGGAAAATTCAACTTCCAGTGACAGTAAGCTCAAACACAGTACCAAAAACTTTTTGGCAGCACATTTAGACTTTTCATCTTAAAGAAACTTAATACAGTCATGTTACTCACTGGAGGACAACAACCTCATCTTTGGTGGAATGCGGAATTTAAGGGGTTTTATTTTAAAAATACTCATAACCACTGAATTGTTAAAGAATTAAATATGCAAAAGTCATAGAAATAAAAAATGGGTCATTTCTTCTATTATATTTACCATCACATTTATTCCACATTTTAAAGCTCAAATTTAGAATTCTATAAGAACATTAAAGTCCCAATGTCATGCAGAAAAAAAGGACAATTCTGTTTACTTAATGTCTTCAAAATGTAAGCTTGTAGATTGCTATTTCCTATGAAGGAAATTATAAGGACATCATTATGAGTTGCATTTTTCAAATTTAGAAGATGAAAACTGTCATACTTGGTCATTTATCTACAAAGAAATTTTTAGTAAAGTATGTCATTTGATGGTAGCCATTAATGTCTCTGTTGTGGATGTCTCAATAGTTGTACTGCAAGTTAGATTTGTCCTTCTATATTCATTTTAAATTCCTTTAGTTTAAGTAACATGTCTTCTTCATATCATTGATACAGCTAGATACACAGATAGAATTGTTTCACAGTCTATCTCAAATTCTTCCAAAGAAAACATTAAATATTATGGTGATGAAAACTTGTTCAGATCATATAGCTGATAAGTGGCCAGTGTTTCAAATCCAAATCCAGTTAATGACCAAAAGTACCAAATACTTAATTACCTACACTACTGTCTTGCACACATTGGTTCACTCTGCAAGTTGTGACCCCAGAATCACATATTAATCAAATGAGCTCATAAGCCTAAAAACTGGCATTGAGATTTCAACTCCATGACACAGATAAAAGAAATGACAGTAACCATAAAATTTTATATTACAAATAATCCACAGTCAATAACAACAAAAACACACATATCAAAGATGATAATGACAATAACCTTCTCACACTTGCTCTATTTTTAAATAGTCACTAAACTATTGTTTACTCCTGTTTTGTTCCTTCAATCACTCACCTTAACTAGTCTAATTGGCTTACACATGAAAATATTAACTAGTCACTAAAATCTCATGAAAGAAACAGTCTACCTCTACAGCCCAAGAGGTGTTTCCAAAGACAAATCAGAGCTAAACTGGATCATTAAAAAAAACTATCTAATTGGTATAAAAAACTATTTTTGTCCTTTTTTTCCATTATATATTATATAAATTAACTGTGTAACGTCATGAGGCAAGCACACAATTGTTAGTGTAAGTTACAGGTAAAGACAGGAGGTAAAGAAAACAATACTTTCACTTCCTATACTGTGATTTTACAGCTTATATTTTTTGAAATAAACTGTCAAATACAATGAAATAGAAAAATGTTCAAGTTACAAGTAGCTGTGTTTAGAAATGTATGACTACTAATTCATATGCCTTCTAACTGATAGCATATGGCAGGGAGGTATCTATGTTTAATACTGCCATTATCTGATAGACATACAGGAGGAAAAGAGGAAAGAATGCCAGCAAAAGCCAGGTGTGGTGTTGCATGCTTGTAATCTCAGTAACTTTTAAAATTTGAAACTGTCTGAGAATAAAATTTTACAGGGCCAGGGGATGTGTAATTTTACAAGACACACTGCTTTCTAGTATGTGTGTGGTTCTGGTTTCAGGCCCAGAACTGGGGGGGGGGGGGGGCACACACAGACACGACAAAAGAATGTCATCCAGCAAAGATACACATATAGATGAGGTTTCTCTGCCAATATTTGCTCTTTCTAAAAAAAATCCTGGGGTCAGGGGTTTAGCTCAGCAGCACCAGCACCTGCCTGGCAAGTGTGAGGTCGTAAGTTTGATCCCCGGTACAAAAATCAATCAATCAATCAACCAATCAATCCTGAAAGTAATCATCCTACAGAAAAGACAACTACTTATGACTTTGCCTCAGACTAGATAGTAACCTGAATATAAAAACAGAACACTATCAAGAACCAATGAATTTCCTTTGTTTCTATTTCAATACACTCTGAATATGAACTGAGGAAGGGACTAAGACTAAAAAGGTAGGAGAAAAATTTCTTTGGAAGTGGCAAAAAAAAAAAAAAAACAAACAAACAAAAAAAAAAAAACAAAAACCCAGAAGGTATGTTTCTCTGCATTAAAAGTAATGCTCCAAATTCATGTTGATAAAAGCTTTAGACAAATTCATAAAAGAGATGTGTTTGGGATTCATATCTCCCGAGCTTCTAGAAACAGGACTTTGAGTTACTTGCTAAAATGAAAAGTACACTGCCAATATCTATTTAACCCACAAGATTAAGATATAATGGATTAGCTGATGCTGGGCATAAAAACAGACCACTAGTATATACACATATTATAAACAAAGACAAAAGAGGAAATTCCTGGTTTAAACAGTCGTGTGTCCATAGGACTGTGATTCAGGTTAAGATAACTTTTAGTACAAGCTGAGAGATACCCAAATAATCATTTTCAAGCAAGAAGAGATTCACAATCAGCTGGCCACTCCCACCCAGCATTCTTGTCACTAGGATTCTTCTTCAGTTCTAATCCTTTCCTGGTCCAGCAAACCAGCAAAAGAAGAGGCATGGCTCCCATGCAAGCTGACAGGAAGCCTCCCTTTTCATTCCAAAACTCTAGAAAACACTTATCGTGTATGTGATTTTTAAAATGTACTGTTCGTTTCTAAATGTTCAAAATACATGTCCCAAAAGGAGTAACACACTGAGTCTACAAAATTTTTACAGATTCCAGAGGTTCATGGACCCCCACCCCACTGTGGATTTCAGAGATCAATGATAAAACACAAAATATGTCATTTTCTTAGAGAGATAGTAAAATAGAAACGCACTAAAGATAAACTAAAGAGATTCTGAGCTGGGAACCAAAGGTGTGCGAGGTGATTCAGTACCTGGGGAAAGCTTTGGAACATTACTCCCAGCCTGTAGGACTCCACCCAGCATCCCAAATCACCAGAGGAAGCAAGGGAGGTCCCCACAGGCCTAACTGGAACATGCCCAGCAACCTCTAAGCTTATAGCAGTTGCCTGCATTTCGCACCCAATGCCAAAGGGCACAAGGCGATTCCCAGCACACAGGGAAAGCTTTGGATCATCACTCAAAACCCAGAAATACAGGAAAATGACAAAATGAAAGAGCAAAATGTAATCTCAAACTTCCAGCCCAAACCAAGCAAGCCTAGGAGACATGGATGCTAAGCTACACACCTGAAATTCCTGAAATGGTAACAACTGAAGTAAAGAAACAACTACAGGAAGCTATAAAAGAATACAGACAGAAATAATCTCCCATGTAAAAGAAGAAATGATAAATGTAACGAAAGAAATGCTGAACACATCTAAAGAACACATAATTAAAAATGAGAGAAACAATGCAAAAAGATGGACACCCTGAATGAACAATATAAGACACAAACAGAATTCATGAAGCAGATTCAAAGATACAAACAGGAAATCAAAAATTCCATTAAAAGTTGGCAAAAGTGCTTCAACAAAACTGAAGATAGAGTTTCAGACCTCAAAGACAAGATTACAGCTAGTGAACATGAAACGAAAGATCTCTTTAAAAAAAAAAAAAAAAGGAATCATGAAATAACAATTTAACAGCTATAAGATGATGCAAAGAAAAACAACATAAGCTTTGATTGATAGGGATAAACAAAAAAGAAGGGGACAACACATATAAATGATACCAACAGGCTATTTATAGAAGAGCTAAAAATTTCCCAAACATGAAAATGGAAACTGACATACAGATCAGTGAAGCATATCGAACTCCAATAGCCATAACAAAAATAAAGCTACTCCCAGACATATAATAATCAACATCCCAGAAAGAAACCCAACATAAGAACAGAATATTAAAAGCTGTTAGAAGAGATAGATCACCTCTAAAGGAAAGTCTATCAGAATCATAGCGGACTTCTCAACACAAATAATGAAACAATGAAGAAAAGCATAGAGCGAAGTATTTCAGATCTTAAAGGAAAACAACTTCCAACCCAGACTGATGCACCCTGAAACAATGGCCTTCAAAATGGATAGAGAAATAAGCTAGTTCCATGACAAAGAACAGGTAAAGAACTTCATAAACACCAAAGCAACCATGCAAAGAACACTGAAAGACATTCTAAATAGATAAAGGAAAAACCCATTAAGCAAGGCAAACAACTAAACAGAGGGGAAAGGTTAAGAATCAATAGGAGAAAGATAACATTGTCAAAAACAAACCAATATTTATCAATTATGACCATTAATGTAAATGGCCTCAATTCACCAATTAAAAGAAAGGGACTGGCAGAATGGATTAAGAATCGACATCCAAACATATGCTGTCTATAAGAAACCCATTTAACCCTAAAGGAAACTCGTAGACTGAAAGTCAAAGGATGGAAAACAATACTTCATGTAACAGGAACAACAACAACAAAAAAAAAACAAGGGTAGCTATCCTGTTTTCAGACAATGTGAACTTCAAACCAAGAATGATCCAAAGAGATAAAGAAGGTCACTACATACTACTTAGGAGAAAACTTCAAGAGGAAGGGATGACAATCATAACTATAAATACACCAAATTGGGGAGTACCCAGCTATACAAAACAATATTAACAGTAATGAAAAATCAAATAAGCAATAACACAATTATAACAGGAGACCTTAACACCCCATTGATACAAAGGGACAGATCAACTAGACAGAAAATCAACAAAGAAAGAACAGAATCACGCCTGTGAACAAATGGACTTCGTGGACATATGCAGAGTGTTCGACACAACATGAGAATATACATTCTTCTCAGCAGCACATGGGACATTCTCTAAAATAGACCATACACTAGTCCAAAGAACATGCAAAAGAATTGAAAATATCCCATGCATGTTATCAGATCATAGTGCCATAAAACTAGAAACTAATGACAAAAGAAACTGCAAAATCCCCTCACAAACATATGGAAATTGAATAATACACTCCTGAGCAATCAGTTGGTCACAGAGGAAATTAAAGAAGAAATTACAAGCAAAGAAATAACAAATAAAACCTATCAGAACCTGTGGGATGCAATGAAAGCAGTCCTCAGAGGAAAATTTATTGTGGTGCATTCTCACATCAGGAAAATGGAACAAACATAAATAAACAAGCTGCTGCTACACCTCAAACATCTAGAAAAAGAAGAGCAAGTCAAACCCAAAGCCAAAAGAAGGGAGGAAATTACAAACATCAGAGCAGAAATCAATGCAACAGAGACAAAGAAAACAACACAAAGAATCAATGAATCCAAGAGTTGGTTCTTGGAAAAAATAAATAAAACTGATAAGCACCTAGCCAACCATATTAAAAACAGGAAAGAAAAAACTCAAATTTATGCAATAAGAAATAAAAAGGGTAAAATCACTAGAGACCCTGTGGAAATACAGAAGATTATCAATAACTATTTTTAAAATCTCTACTCTCATAGGCTTGATAACACAGAAGAAATGGACAGATTCCTAAACATAAATTTCTAAATATGAAGTACTGGATCAAGAAGATCTAAAACTGCCAAGTAACCCAATTTTAGTTAATGAACTTGAAAATCTAATTAGAACCTTACCAACAAAGAAAAGCTCAAGACCTGATGGATTCACAACTGAATTCTACAAGAAATTCAAAGACTTAATACCAACACTCCTCAAACTCTTCAATGAAATTGAAAGGGAAGCAATTTTCTCTAACTCTTTCCTGGAAAAAAGTATTACTCTAATACCAAAACCAGAGAAAAATCCAAACAAAAAAGAGAACTACAGGCCAGTCTCCCTTATGAACACAGATGCAAAAATTCTTAATAAAGTATTGACAAACTGAAGGCAACAAATCATCAAGAAGATTATACACCATGACCAAGTGGGATTCATTCCAGGAACACAGGGATGGTTCAACGTACGCAAATCAATAAATGTAAACTACCAGATCAACAGAGCCAAAATTAAGAATCACATAATCATTTCTATCGATGCAGAAAAAGCTTTTAATAAGGCCCAACACTCATTCATGGTAACAACCTTACAGAATAATGGAATAGATGATCTTTACCTCAATATGATAAAACCCATCCATGACAAACCAACAGCCAGCATTATATTAAATGGCCAAAAACTGAAAGCCTTTAATTCTAAAATCAGGAACAAGACAAGGATGTCCATTATTACCACCCCTATTCAATATAGGGCTGGAAATACTAGCCAGAGCAATTAGACAAGAGAAGGAAATAAAAGGAGTAAAGGCAGGAAAAGAAGTTAAATTACCATTATTTGCAGATGACATGATACTCTACATAGAAGATCCCCAAAACTCCACTGAAAGACTAGTAGGTAAAATAACTAAATTCAATAATGTAGCTGGATACAAAATCAGTAACATTCCTATACACAAACAACAAACTCCTAAGAGAAAAATAAAAGAAGTCAAATCTATCACAATAGCATCCAAAAAAATGAAATACTTAGAAATCAACCTAACAAAAGAAGTAAAAGTTCTATTCAGGGAAAATTATAATATCTGAAAAAATAAATTAAAGAGGATCTAAAAAAATAGAAAGACATGCCTTGTTCATGGATAAGAAAAACAAACATTGTGAAAATGGTCGTTCTCTCAAAATTGTTATACAGATTTAATGTAATCCCAATCAAAATACCACTAGCACACCTCACAGATATAGAGAAATCACTCCTAAAATTCATCTGGAAGAAGAGAACTAGAATAGCAAAGGCAATTCTAAGCGCCAAAGGCAAGCCAGGAGGCATCACAATCTCTGACTGGAAGTTATACTACAAAGCTACTGTAATAAAATCAACATGTTACTGAAATAAAAACAGACCTAAAGATCAATCAAATAAATTATAAGATACATCTACAACTACAAACATACTTAGCCAACTTATCTTTGATAAACGGGCCAAACACGTTCACTAGAAAAAAGATAGTCTCTTTAATAAATGGTGCTGGGAAAGTCGGCTCTCCACATGCTGAAAACTAAAACTAGACCCATGCCTATCACCCTGTACTAAAATCTAAATGGATCCAAGATCTAAATATTAAAACAGAAACAGTAAATCTATTGGAAGACAAAGTAGGTAGAAATCTTAAAGTCATGGGGGTAGGTATAGAATTCATGAACAAGAATCAAACTGCATGCAAAATACCTCACAGAATCAATAACTGGGATCACCTCTTATTAAAGAGTTTTTGCATGAGAAATCTCCAGCATAGTGAGAAGAAAATCGACAAACTGGGAAAAAAAAATCTTAATGAACTGTCCCTCAGACAAAGGACTTCTGCCTATAACATATAAAGAATTTTTAAAAATCAGAACCCTGAAATTCAAAGACCTAATCCAAAAATGGGCATCTCAGATGAATATACACTTCTCAGATGAAGAAATACAAACTGCAAATAAATACATGAAAAAATGTTCAGCATCATTAGTCATTAGAGAAATGCAAATTAAAACAATACTGAGATTCCATCTCTCTCCAGAAAGAATGGCCAGGATAAAGAAAACTAACAAATGCTGGAGACGCTGTGGGGAAAAAGGAACTCTCCTGCACTGTTGGTGGGAATACCGATTGGTGCAACCACTGTGGAGGTCAGTCTGGAAGTTCTTCAAAAAGCTGGGATTGCAAGTCCATTTGATCCAGCTATTCCACTTCTGGGCATATTCCCAGAAGAACTAAAAACATCATATCACAATCATGTGCACCCATGTTTATAGTAGCACAATTTGTAATAGCCAGATCTTGGAAACAACCTAAATGCCCACCAACTGATGAATGGATAAAAAAGCTGTGATATTTTTTTACAATGGAGTACTACTTTGCCATAAAGAATGATCATATTGAGATATTTATAAATAAATGGATATAACTTGATACTATATTCATAAGTAAAATAAATCAAACTCACATGTGTAAATACCATATCGTCTCCCTAGTATAAGAAATGGTAAGAGTACATAAGATACAAAAACTTAATAAATACAGTGAAAGGATAAGAATCTGCTTAAAGGGGGAAAATAGTATCTTAGGAAAAGGAGGAAAAAGAAAAAGGGAAAACAGAAAATATCTAAAATTATATAAACACACAGGATAGCTACAATGAGTGTGCTACAAATGTGTAAGTTCTTAGAACAAATGGGGCTGGAGATTTAGCTCAGCGGCATAAGCGCCTGCCTTGCAAGCAGGCAGTCGTGAGTTCGATCCCGGTACCGATAAAAAAGAAAAAGACCAAAAAAAAAAAAAAGTTCTTAGAACAAAACAGTTAACATTCACAAGTTTGGAACAATTGTGCATGTTAGTGTATAGTGATCTGAGAAATTCTTGAAGATCATTATGTAAAATAACAACCCTAGGTATGCTCCTAACCACTTGTTTTGAAGGTCTATATTATCAGTGTTTTGAGCTATTTGCTACTGTTATTTATTTGTCTTTTTTGTTTCATGTTTTTCTAGGAATTTGTTTTGATTTGTTTTGTTTTGTTTTTCCCTCTAATAAAGGATAGGTATACATGTAGAGGTTCATACATGCATGGAACTTCTCCTAAATAGTTTATGAGAATCGATTATATAATACACGATTCAATGAACAGCTACTTTGAAGAAAAAGAGACATTATAGTATCCATTGCTGATTCCTTATCATCATGCTGTGAAATCCAGTAATGCCATTATTCTTTGTTCACAGTGATTTTAGTCTGTTTTGTTTTGTTTAATTTCAACTTACATGAAGGTGTGGACAGCTATTTTTAAGAGAACAAGAGACACTATGGCAGCCATTGTTGATTTCTCTATCATCTAGTTTTGAAGGCCTATAATGCTTCATCATTCTGTTTCTGATCTGTTTAATACTATTTTGTTTTGTATGAATTCATTGTGTGTGAAGATATGGACAACTATTTAGAAGAAAACAAGAAACACTATGATAGCCAGTGATGAGCTCCTGTTATCTTGCTTTGAAATCTGCATCATTTACATTATTTTCTTCTGATCGGCTTTGTTCTGTTTTGTTATGTTGAGTTTTACCCTCTTTAAAATAAAATTTAAGAAAAGTAAAAAAATAAAAAAACTATAACCTGAGCAATTATATTTTGTAACATCTTCTGTTAATCCAAAATATTTGTAAATTAAAAAAAAAAAAACCTAAGGTACCTGGTATCTAAACTGTTACTTGGAAGACTTGAAGGATTTCTTAAGAAGACTAACTTCAGATGATTATAGACACTCTTACCTTGAAAAGATTGTTTGGCTCTATCCACTAGTTCATCAATAGGATAACTGGCCAAATTTCCTCTGGCATGTTTAGTTTTGCAGTAGGTACAAGCATTGAGACACCTGTTCAAAGAATGGCAATAAATAAGACTCAAAGCTTTAAAGACAGATTATACATAACATAGCAGGTACCAAAAATGTACCTAATGTATAGGAAAGTTACAAAAAAAATTATCTGCATGTCTCATCTTTATTTTATTTCCACTAAGCAATCTGCAATTCTTTTGAGTTTCTAATTACTGAAGACTATTTCTAAAAATCATAGTATTATCTTAAAATACACATACTCATGAGGAACAAATTACAGATGCTTACAATAACTAATCAAAAGTAATTCAAGACACTTTTTGTAAGCTATTGACATTTGTTCATATACCTAGAAAGTTTCAGGATTGCTCATACATGCCTTTTTATTACAAATGAGAAAGCAGTCATTAAACTATCAAGTAATGATATAAGAATACAAGTACAACATAAAAAGACTTCCTTAAATTTTTCAGGTATTATTTTTCACTCCTTGAACTCAGAAATTAAAACGTCTACTGATATTTCTTGGAATTGCAGTAGTCAAATTAAAAAAGTAAAATGACAGTATTAATTTTTAAAAATTAAGACTTCTTTTCCAGTAAGTTTATAGAAATGATTTTTAAAAACTATCTTTTTTCACATATAAATGTTGATTTTAGTCTTGGAGTTTAAAAATATAATGCAAATTTCTTATTATAAGAGAGAGAATCACAACATTTAAAAAAGTTCTAGCCCCGTATATTGGCACACACAGTAATTCCAGCATACCGGGAGGATTAGACAGGAGGATCAAAAGTTTAAGAACAGCCTAATGATTTAATAAGGTCCTGTCTCACAAACAAACAAAAAAACATAAACTTAAAAAACAAGGTAGATGGAGGGGGTTGTGGATATAGCTCAGTGTGAAGTGTCTGGGTTCAATCTCCATTAAGAGCAAAGAAAACACAAAGTCCCATGCAAAACTGATGTGATTCAGCAACAATGAAAGAAGAGGAGCACTGATCTAACTGAAATCTTAAGAGCTGAACCTGACTAACATGTAATTTTATTGATATATGACAATAAAATGTGTAGACCTCACTGTGCTCCACAGTCAAACAGGGCACACTTAATTTCTGAAAATTTCTGAATGGAACCTTCATGTATAATAATGGACATATTACAATGTGTTTTACTGTTTAACCAAACACCTACCTAATCTTAAATTCTGACACTCTCTTCCTAACAATGAGCCATGGCCTCTGTCTTGGGAACAGGCTCTGCTCTCCACAGGCGTGTCATCTCTGTATAAAGTCCATCCTTTCCATCAGAAGGGAAAGGAGGAATCACTCCGGTTATCTTCTCTTATGGAGGATAACTCCCCTGTTCAGCCTGAGTGCCAAGCTCAAATAATACTGTAAATATAACATCATCTCATTCAGCCTTCCAGAGTTACACATTTTATAGACGAAGAGTACCTCTAAACATCAAGTAAGTGGCTAGCTCAAGGTCAGGTCACAGTTGCAATTCAAACCCATGCTTGTGAGATTCCAAACTCCACGCAGAGTCCATATCAGGCCATCTCCCCACAGTAAATATATGTCAACATGCTTGTGCCAGGGGTGTGCTGTAGTGGGAGAGCACGTGTGTGGCACGTATAGGGCTCTGGGTTGGATTCCCAGCATCCCCCTCAAAAAGAATCCTAGCTACATACAAATCCAAATAATAATAAAGATAATCATCCAACCAGATATAATGCAATATAGCATATGTACAGTGCCATGACCTATGCTTATCCACCAGTGTACAAAACAGTGTGTTTAAAAATATATGTTTTTTTCCTTTGGTCTTTAGGAATCTAAAGACAGGCTTCTTGTCTCCTCACTGGCCCAAATTGTCACTTTCATCCTTGTCGCTGTCATCCAATTTCTGTCTTACTTCCTCCTGCTGGGTCTGTGACAAAATGTATCGCCTCATCTGATCTGTCATGTTCTTTCCAATTTAACAGATCGGGTTCTCCGAGCTGCGTATTGGGGCACAGGAAGCCCAACATTTTCTTTTGCCTTTTTCTCAAGTGTCTCCACACTCTGTCTACTCCCGGCAGTAGGCTGTGCCCTGCTCCTGGCATCCCCTTAGAACTGGCATTCACTCAGCTTGAATCAGCACCTACCAGGCAGTCTGCCTTCTCCACCTCCTAAGACCCAGTCAGGTCTTCTTTGTCCTATTAACAATGAGAGAAATATAATGGAAGCTACTACTATTTCTGACTTGGGCTGTTTCTGTACAGCAGTGGTCTAATGGGATACCAGCTGGGAAAAAGGGGCAGGAGAAAGAAAACAGAAACACATTTTAATCATTTATAATATAAATGAATTTATACACATGAATAACTTAGTATCGTATCGGCATTTATTAAGTGATCACTAAGTACTAGTTGTTTAATGTGATTGTTTTAAAAAAAATGTTGTAAGGAAATAATTACACGCTATCCTGTTCCAGGTATATCCTGCTTTGTGGAACAGATGTGTTGCTGATAACTTGTCTTAAAAGCCAACTATAGAAACCAATCATATTTTCCTACTGTCTTGCTTAATAAAGGTGGAAACATTCCCCACAGAAAAATCACTCATGAAAATGCATAAAAAGTTTAAATAAAACAAGCTGATATTTTAAAACATTTATAATAAAATAAGCCAGGAAATATAAATATTACATTAAGAATTCAAAATATTCTTCAGTAAATGATTCCCCTGGGTTTAATTAAAGTTGCTGATGTGATATATTTGGAGTCTGAACTCTTTATTACATAAAATGGGTTCTCTTATCCACAGCTATCAAAATAATGCTTCATATTAAATTTTTAGTATTTAATACTAGATTAAAGCAATTTTTTTCTACAGTGTACATTTCTTTAAGCATGCCACATTAGTACCAGCTCAAGCATTAACTTTTTTAGGCCTTACATTTAAAAAGGAAAGAAATTTTTTTACCATATAAGGGGAAAACATGCAGTGCCAAATCAGAAGAGAAATAGCTTTTTGATGCTTAAAAACAGTTTTCCCAACCAAGAACTGTATCGACCAATCACTTCAATACGTCAAGCTGAAAATAAAGAATTCACAATAGAAATGTTTGATAGTTTCAATTATCTGTAAACAATTAAATAATTGTTTAAGAATAAGAACACTGAGCCAGTTTCTTTAACCACCAGAAAACAAAAGATCTTTGACTGCTGAAAGCCAAAGCCAAAATGAGATGGCTGTTGAGCTGCAAGGAAGACACAGAATCCTGCAAGATAGAGACCGTGGCGATGAGGGATAACGCCAGCACGCCACCCTGCTGACCTCTGCCACGTGGATGCCTGCCAAGAAATAAGTAAAGGCTGCACAGCAGAGAGAGAGCGAACATTTCATTCAGCAGAAGAACCTTCTAGTCTTAAAAAGCATCTGTAGTGGGGCTGGGGATTTAGCTCAGCGGCATAAGCACCTGCCTTACAAGCAGGCAGTCGTGAGTTCGATCCCCAGTACTGATAAAAAGGAAAAAGACAAAAAAAAAAAAAAAAAAAAAAAAAAAAAAGCATCTGTAGTAGAATATTCTAAATTATACAAACTAAAAAATAAGTCTTTACTAATTATAATATTCCAAGATGATTTAAACATTTAACAAATCAATATACTACTTGACCACCTAAAGCAAATGAAAACTAAGTCATAACATATTCAGTCCTTTCTGAAAAATGAGTACCTTTAGCTATCACAAATTCTGAAATAATTTATGAACCAGAATTACACTTTTAAAAAGTCACCTCTACTAATAAGTATTTCTTTTTTGGAAGGAAAAAATAGAAAAGCCTACTGTGTCTCAAGTTTCTTTTTGTCTCCACTTCAGGTCAAGAATAAGTTTGAATATGAAAAAATTACTTAGACCCAGGCATTCATACTTTCAACCAGCATATTCCATTTGACTCAAATAACTTTATTCTTACTTTTAATCAATTGATAGAGTATAAGATCTTTCTCAAAGCATCAGATGTTACAGCAAGACTTCAGTAAGAGCTAAATCTAGGAAAAATCAATTGTGATCTGTCCTACTCCTCCACACTGAAGCATCATCAAGCAAAGGAGGACACCACCAGTCATATTCTGCTTCACTAAAGACACAATGACTCACTCTTTATAAGGATACATGATGACTGTGTTTATCCTAACAATCTCACTAAATTACAAATTACCAATGGAATAAGTGCATAGTTTACTACTGTAACATACTAGTCTGTAAGTAAAATATCAATAAAGCTCAGTGTTATTGGTAAATTCATAATGGACCAGACCAGTTATCAAGCCAATACTTGGCTACACAGCCAAGAAACATACAAGCAGAACAGTATCCAGGAAGATGGAGAGACAAGGGGAAAAAGGAAACCAGGAATTTGGAAGCCATAGGGCAGCGATGGTAAACCTTGTAGAGCTTCCAATGATAAACAGCTGGCTGTGGCATATATGCCACAGAATTGCCACCACTGGCATCGGGCAATAATATGGATCTTGCCAGGGAAAGGGTCATCACTCTTGTTTTAAAAGTCAGGAAGCTGCGAACAGGAAACTGAAGCTTGAAGATCACAACTTTAGACCAAGACCCCCTACAGAAGATAATCTTTATAGTGTACCAGAAAGCCTTCCTACCAAGAGAACTCCATCAAAAATCTCCCACTTTCAATATTAACTGTCTTTTAACAGTTTCCCAGAGCTTGGGATGTAACAGTACATTGGAAATGCACACACATAAAACTAAGTCACCAAATAGGGCACCAACTTTTTCTTTTGCCAAGTGAGGACATCATTTTTAAACTACCTTGAGCTGTATCATAATTTTAGTTAAGGAACAGCATAATTAAGACAAGATTGGGAATGCCACAATGAAGGCTCATGTGTATATCCACAAAAAAAACTTCTGGTTCTATTTTCCTTATACAACTCATTTCATCACAGACCAGCAAAAAACAATCAAAGTCTGCAGAATCTATGGCTGTGGGTGATAACATTTCTCCTGTATTTTCCTTAAATTTCTATGAAACTCTTGACAATGTAAGATGCACAAGAAAAATTATCAACAAAATGTCTGCTTTGACTGAATATATAGCAATTTGATGGAGACATAGAATAAGTACCATTAAGTGGCAGTGACAACTCTAGCAGGATTTTCAGAGTGTTCTATCTGTGCCTAGTGATTTACTCCCTGGGAGACAAAGTGTGCTACCCTCTTTGGCAACAACTGTCTTCTGAATGTGTTTACTATAAAACCTTGGTGAAAGAGGATAGGATTCTGTCCACTATAAAGTAAATATTTTTCCAAAATGTTTCTAGTGTTCCACCTACACTGTTATTTTTCATTTTCAAAGCATTAGCCACAGTCAAACTTTCAGGCTGAGATATTATCTATCTCTTTCAAAGAAAGCAATAAGAGAGAGCCCCAGTTGCCAAATACCACTGCCAAATATTGGCCTTCAGAGTTGGAGATCCCATACAAAGTGACTGTGCTACAGACTTAAATTAACTTACGAATGTGCAAGCTGAAAAGGAAATAGGGACTCTGATTTCCTGTTGCAGTTGAGGATATTTTTGTACAGTAAGCATAAAATCATGTATAAATATGCATGATCTATCCTTTAAAAATATAATTCTGCCACATAAGACACATTTCCAATATGGATGCTCCTAGATTTATGATGGAGTTATGTATCAATAAACCCATAGTTAAAAATACTGTAAATAAAAAATTGCATTTAGTGCCTCTAGTCTACAGAACATAACCCAGCAATACAGTGAACTTCAGAACATCAATTTGTCCCCCTTGTGATCACGTGGCAGACTGGTAGTTGCAGTTCACTGCTGCTGACCAGCATTACCAGAGTATAATAGCACAGAGCTGAGGAAAAGATCAAAGATCAAAATTTAAAGTATGATTTCTCCTGAATGCCTACCACATTCTCATCTGCATAAATGTCTTAGTTACTTTTCTCTCATTGCTGACACAAAATACTCAAAACAAAGTTAAAGGAGGATAGCTTTGTTTAGCTCACAGTTTACAGAGGTTTCAGACCATAATTGGATGGCTCCAAGGCAGGGTGGCCAGCAGAGGGGTATCCTAGAGCAGACAGTTCAGGACAGTGGAAGACAGCAAAAAAAGGCAAGCAAGCAGGGAAATGAGACAAGACTCTTTCTATCCCTTGTATTGTATGCAGGGTACCCACCCAAGCGCAAATGTAGAACTCGCACTCTTAATCGCAGCCAGAACTATGCCAAACCAATCAGTGGGATGATTTACTAATCACACACCTTTAATCCCAGCATCACACTCTAGATTCATCTACCTCTGAAAAAGATCCACGATTGCAAGAGGTTGTGGGAAGGACATCTATATACAAACCATAATAATAAATTTCAAAAATCCTAAATTAAACCATCATAAGTAGGGCAGCATCTGTATACAACGTTTTTAAGAAGTAGTAATAGATACTCTCTTTAAAAATACTGTCATTTGGGACTGTGGTAATAGCTTAGTGGTATAGCATGTACTTAGCATGAATACAGCCCTGGGTCTAATCCCTAGCACTCAAACAATAACCAGAACCACCACCAAGTTGAAGTATACACACGTAAGTCATAAAACTGCACACACAAACAGAAACACATCATTCCACCTCTTACACCCAACTATTTTTAATATACATATTAGAGGGTATTTGCTTTTTGGCTTGATTTTCATTTTAGGTACAGGTAACTGGCTCACCAGACTCACTGAACCAAAATCTGTAGGAATGTAAACGAGGCATATATATTTGTACAAAATGGCAATGTTATTATATGCCTAGGCTAGAACCAAAACTGTGAGATGATAATTAAAATAACATTTATTTCCCTTGAATTAGTAGCTAACACTCCTTTGCTATTAAACTGGCAAAAGAGAAGTCATATTTGCAAATACTATTTTAAAGGCCAACATATGGAATGTGATCTCTAGCAAAGACTTGCGTAGGGGTTAACCTGAAGACCCATCTAAGCTGTAAATTAAATATGCCAACTAAAAAATCTCAACATTGGACCTCAAAATATAGTTTAAAATAAAGAGCGTCAGCGAGGAGAGCTATTGTTTTTACTTCCTCAGTGGCTGTGGCGGCTGACGTCTGCCAAGGTGAAATCTTACAGGAAACACGGGTTGGAACTTATTCTATAGCATGTAACCAGGTACTCTATTTTGGCGCCCAGAATAAAAGGTATTGTTTTACTGCTGGTCAAAACATCCTGAAAAATGAAGGGAAAAATCTTATATTTCAAGGGTGTTGAAACAAGAAAGCTAACTTCAGATAAATTTCTAACCTGTGTGGGAAAAGAACTGAAATTGTTTGGGCCAAATAATGGTGTGAACGTCTACATAATGAAGAAAAATGATGCATTTCAACTAAAACAGAAAAGTAATTCTTAAGCATTCATGCAATTATCTACCATTTTTACTTCAACAAATTCTCAAATATGTGGGCCACCATTCTAATGAGTATTTTTATAACTTAAGTAGAATTTGAATGTCTATCTCTACCTTTTGAGATAAAAACAGGTCCAAGGGAAAATACCTTTATCAGAGAGAGAAAATACAGATGTAAGCACACTCTTATCATAAAGTCGTGACTTCAAGCTGCCATCGAAAGGTCTGTGAGAACAAAATGTTTCATCCATAGGTCTCAGTACACAATAGTTTAGGGTTCAAATAGCAAGTGACAAGCGGAGTCCCACAGCAAGATTACGGTTAAATTACAGTTCTAAGGTACAAGTAGAGGCTGCCTGCTGTAACAGAGAAATTTTCAGGCTCATAAAAAAGGTCCAGGTAAGGTCTCTTGCAATTGTAACTGATTATGAGCAGACAAACTAATGGTCTCCTTAGTTTTTAAGGGAGTTAATTTGCCAAAGAAACCACAAACAAACACCCTGCAGAATATCTACCTATGTGGTTCTCATGCATCAGATGCTCTGGGAGGTCTGGTCAGGGCAGACTGCTAGACTTCCTATTCTGATTTAAGAAGCCTGAAGTGGCAGCTGCAATTTACCATCCAACTGATGCTAATTTTGCTGGTACCATGACAGCACTGGTAGTCACAGTTCTAAGGCAACCTGTGATCTCTCACAGCCAACTCTGCATTAAATCAAGAAAGCTGCTGGACCCTTACCCCTCCCATGCCCAGGCTTCTTTCTCCTTCTTTGATTCTGCTTCACAAATCTGAAAGATAGGGAGGAAGGGAAGGAGAGAGGGAGGGACACACACACACACAAAGTTGCAGTCCCCAAAAGGATGGTGCTTTCCAAAGGACTTCGGACATGGCCCTGAAAACAATAAAAAAGACGACTTTTCTAGTCACTATCAAATGCACTAAAGAATTATGAAAGTAACTTCCTGTCAGTATAGAGAGTACTTAGCATGCCTAGATTATGAAAAATGACCAATGTATATTGTTTCCTATTGTTCTACATTTTGTTATTTCTTTTTATTGTGCTGGAAACCAAACCGCAGACCTCATGCCTACTAAGCCACACTCTATCATTGAGCCTACAATCCTAGCCATATTATCCTCCTCCTCTTTTCTGGAAAGGGTGGAGGAGGGTATGACAGAGTCTTGCTTTATAGTTCAGGTGGCCTTGAACTGTCCATCCTCCTGCATCAGTCTCCCAAGGGCTGGGATTAGGGCTATGGGATACCACAATCAGCTCTTATCCCTATTTTAAAATGGGAACTTGTATTGTAATTTCCTGGTCTTGCTTCAGTATTATGAAAGACATACATTATGAGTTATTATTCAGTCACAGGTTGCAAGATCATGAAGAGCTATTGCAGATGAGACAGCATTATGCATCATTCAGAGATCTTACTACTACATGAGATGCTGAGTGCCTCTGTTCAGGAAGTGGAAAGGATATAACCTGTAAAGGCCAGCTTTAGATCAGGTCATGTATGTGACAAAGAATATACATGGCTGCTTGGGAGTAAAAAGTGACCTCTAGTGCATGTTATTAGATTCCTACCCAGGACTTATCCCCATGGTGCTTTTGTTCAGGAATCTATTCTTCTCTCATGCAGTCTATAAAGCTCAAGAGAAATGAACCATAGCACTAGCTTTGAAGTAGAGCATGACTAATCAAAGGGAGGTCTCTTTTCCAATAAATGGTGAGTTCAGGAACTCAGACATATGCCAACTAACACATAGCATTTTTATACAAACTGTAATTAGTTCACAAATGAACGTGGGACAAAATTTCTATCTTTGAAATGTGTTCCAAGATTTCAGAGAAAACACTAATTTTAAGACAGTCATTTCTTTTACAGATGTGACAAGTTTGCACTCAGGACCATTTGATTGTCACCTTGTAAGCCAAAGGAGGTCTAGCCAAAGAAATCACAGGAAAATGCAAGCCAGCCACTGAATTAAGGTATAGTTCTTAACTTCAAGTTATACAAGTCAATACATTTCATTCTCATTTGGTTGTCTATAATCTACAATTAAAATATATGGGTAAGTAGCTAATATATTTACTAAACTCCATAGAAATTTTCAGAAAAACAACTAAGAGTGCTACCACTGTAATTTTATAATGTCTTTAACCTCAACCCTCTTCCTTGCATTTGTAATCTTTCTAAATGCCAACTTTGAGACATGCCTTTGCTAGGTTACATGAAAATTACAAGACAAGCAGAGTCCTTGCTGTCAAATTATAAAAGTAAAACAGGGTAGGTATACCATGGGACTCAATAAAATAGACTGTGCAGAGAATTTGCTAGGTTTCTAAATTTGAGGTTTTGCTATGATTCAAGAATCGTAAGGAAAAATTCAGAATTTGAAACAACTTCAAGAATCTTCAACCTTGTTTTATAAATCAATGAAAACTGAATGACCCAGCTAATGAATTAGAAAAAAGCCCAAAGATTTCTGAAGTGCAGTTTAATACTTACACACCAGCTTTTCTTGGCCAACAGCAGCACTGAGCTACACCCTAGTTCCACTGACAATAATAACCTTTGGTAGGAAAAAAGAAAAGATGGGGAGGAGAACCAGAGGGATATAGTACGGATCACAACAGTGCTATTGGAAAAATTTTTGTAGGAATTTTTTGGTGAAATGAGGAAATAGGTAGACAGGTGAGAGTGAAAAGGAATCATTTAAGGACTAAATACTAGAATACTGGAGTACTTTGAGGCTCTGGTATATTCTAATGATTGACTTTAAAAAAAAGTATACACCAAACAAAATTCCACTGATGGTGGAATGCAGTGGATCTGCTGTGTAAAACAGTACACAGCTTAAAAAAAAAAACTGAATTACTGTATAGCCCAATAATTCAGTTTCTGAACCTATACACAAAAGAATTAAAAGCAGGAGTTTGATGTTTATGTAACAATGTTTGTAGCAAACATTATTCACAATAGCCAAAATGCATATATGGACCAAATGTTTCAAAGAAGAATGGGTAAAGAGAATATGAAAATACACACGCACACACACACACACACACACACACAATGGAAATAGTACTCAGTCTAAAAAATAAAATTCCAGTGTATGCTACACACTACGTAAATCTTGAGGATACTGTGCCAACCTAAAAAAAAAAGCCAATCATAGAAGGACAAAATTTATATGACTTCACTTATGATGTTACTGGCGCAGTCACATTCTAAAACAGAAAGTAGATTAATGATTATTAGGGACTGGGAAGATGGTGAGGTAGGGAATTATAGTTTAATGAGTACAGAGTTCCAGGTTGGGCAAATGAAAATGTTCTGAGATTAATGGTGGTGATGGTTACACAACAATAATAATGTAGTTAATGCTACTGAATTGCCCACTTAAAAAGTTTAAATGGCAAATTCTAAACAATGTATATTTTACTACAATAAAAAACAAAAGACTGGTTTAAAATATTGCATCACAAAAGCTTCACAAGGAAAATGAAATTCTACAATCTCAAGAATTCATGGATCACCTAAAGATAGTGGGTGAACTGCAAGTTATAAGGCCTGTTAAATTTCAACACAATTATGATGAAACAGAAACTTTAGTACTTTTTATAGAATTAGCTTTGTGTTATTCCTTTAATGATTGCCAACCAAATCCCATGCCTAAATATAATAAAAGTTTATTAAAACAGCAGAAATTGTTCTTCCTAATCCAAACTTGTCTTTCCCACACTAAAATAGACCAATAGTTATTCCACATTTGTTGTTTGTATTTCATCACTGTTTTCAGACAGAACAAGGGATCTGCTGCCTACACACCATTTCTCAGCATCAACACTCATTTTCTTATGCAATTTTAAGTTCTGTTGGCAGGTTACAAACATTTTTTCCAACCACAAACAAAACTTCTTTTGATACTCTAAGTGAATGTTCAAGGAAATGTTCTCAAATAAAAAGCCTATTTACAATAATAACATGGAAGTGCAGGAAAATCTAAGTGGTAACTCCATGAAAATTCTAGTTCTAGCAGAGAGACATGGGAAACTGCAGCTACCTCCTTGAAAAATAACCAATCCTTATGTCTTCAAAGAGGAACTTATCAAATATTAAAAGAACACTAAATGCAAACGCTAAAAACAAAAGCAGTGGTGGGAGACTATATTACTTGGTTTTCCACGCAATGCCATGGACAACTTTTTTTATATAAAGTTTAAAGAACTTACTTTGCAAAAGCTCTAGAGAATAAAAGTGTTTAGTTTCAACAGTTCATTTCTTAACAATGATAGAAAACTACCTTCTACTGCAAACCTTTAGCTTAAAAATTCAAATCCTAAAGCACACTTTGATACCTCATAAAGATTTCTTTGTTTTGAAAATCATTTGTATAACTAGACAATCACAAAGATGCTCTATGACAGATAAGATATATAGTAAGTACTTACAGGGTAGTGTCAGGTACTGTTGGACACACTTTACACATAATAATTAAATTAATCTTGAAAATGGAGTAGGTACCACAATTATTCTCTATTTTATAAAGATCAAACAGAGGTATGGAGATGTGAGATAATTTGACAAATATCACAAACATCATACAGCTGATTAAGTAGGGAGTCCAGACAGTCTGGCTCCAACATCCATGTTCTTAACCATTACACATACTACCTGTCATAACATACTGGAGAAATAAGATGATTTTGATAATGCTGAACGAGCTCTTTAATAACAGTATAATATTTCTCAGTTGTCTTTCTGATCATAGCATGTTGGAGATTTTGTTTTCTAACTATGAGCTATTGTCTCAAAACACTAGAAGTCACAAGAATAAATACACTAATGAAACCCTAGATGGTTGATACTGTCCATGATCAAGGAGAAAGTAAATCACATTTAAGAGCTCCTTTATAAATTTTTTATTAATTTTAAAATCAATATACAAATTTTAAAGCAAAGCCAGCAGGAAAGGACTAGGATAGTACTCTGCACAACAGAGAAATAAATGTATCAAATTTAAGGGAATTAAAAGCACAGACAACCAATCACACCTTTTATAAACAAACATACAACCAAAATTTTCAACATATTAAATACACTTCAAGATGTTTAAATATAGGTAAATTATCCAAAGTAATTAGAGACTTGAAGGAAGGACAGAGTGATTGGTATGACTCACACACATCTCCCAGCAAAACAAAACCACCAGACGTTTATCTCTTAAAAACAAGACACTGAGTTTGAAAGGAGCCTACCAAGCAAGAAATACCACGTGCGAGTCATACACACAAAGTGTCTAAAAATAAAAAGGGAGGTAGGCACATGAGTGATGACTTGGAAATCTGACCTTCTCTGAAATACACAATTCCATTTATAACTTCCAAAATAACTTCAAAACACCTGAAAATAGCATGTTTCACAAGACAAGGCAGAAAAGGCTTAGAAAGATACTTTGTAAGTCACAGGAAAAAATATATTACTCTTTGTAAGACACTACTATATTTAGAGAGAGAAACTAAAATTTTGATATTCTTTGAGTGGGTCCTCTTTCTGCGGACTTACACAGGTCAACCTTTCTCTCCTTAAACTCCAGGCTAAGCTTACTAGTTAGACAGTTGATCTCTACTGAGAAACTCCAGATTTTCACTCACAGGATAAAACCTGCAGATAGCCTGAAGGTTGTCATATCTATTTACACATGGATTCTGCTTGAACAAGCTGTGAAATAATCATGTGTAGAAGACCAGTTCTCCTGAAAGCAAATTCAGATCCCATCTGTGGGTAAACAGAAAGCTAACATTCCTCAAAATAATATAATGTAATAATCTCCTCAAAATGCTCTATAGAAAACAGCACCAAGAGGAAACACAAATCCAACACAGAAACGCTATAAAAATAAAATTGCTAAGCCAGGCATGGTGGCAATACGCCTGTAATCCCAGCACTTGGGAGATTCAGGCAGGAGGATCATTGTGAGTTCGAGACCAGCCTGAGCTACATAATAAGCTCAAGAGTAGCCTAAACTGCACAGTAAGACCCTGTTTCAAAGACACACACACACACACACACACACACACACACACAAAGATGCAGTGGCGCTGGGGGCCAGTTTATGCAGCCTGCACATACTTGAAAATTGGCAATATTTTATGTTACAACTAATCAACTAAGGTTAATATCAATAAAAATGAACCACTGAAAATTCATTAATTATACTCACATTGTCAACCACAATTTTTTAAGTATTTACAGTAAATACAGCCTGTCACTAAGGGATATGCTTTCATGTCACAAGTACTGCCAAGAGAAATCAAGACATCCTTTAAGAGTTTACCAGAGCTATTAGAACAGCAGAGGGCATGACATAGTATTGTTAATTACAACTAAATTACAAAACAAAACCCAACAAAACACTGTCTACTTCTATATGTACTTTGTTGTAGACTAGTAATGATCCTTCATAAACTAGTACCTGCCCACACCGTGAGCAAAACTGAGTTACAGATCTATCTGGTTAACTTCTCTCTTAGAACCGTGGTTCTGAGAACCACACAGTTTGAACAGAACTCAGTGTGAAGACTAGGTTTAGTAAATCAAGTTCCAAATTACCTTGCTGTTTAAATCATCCAATGAAGATATCCTAATTAGGAATACAAAATATGTATACAAAAGTGAAGTGATCCTGGAGAGAAGGATGGAAAGGAACAAAGAGAAAGGAAGAAAGGCAATCGGAAGAGGAGCTAGCTAGCACCTGAAGGAAAGAAAGACTGAAGGGTAAACAACAATTAAAGATCCTACCAAGAAGTCAAGAGTTGGTATTTGCTCTCTCCAGCCCATTCATTACAGAATTTGACCAGAATTATTAACTATTACCACCCATCTCCTAGGAAAGATAATACACTTTGCTTCGTTCTAATTATCACAAACATCCCTTTAATAGTTGAGAGTTTTTTAAACAGAAATAAGTAACCTATGGCATTTCTTCCAGCTGGCACTAATAAAATTATGCCATACTTGGTAGTGCCTCTTGACCACAGATTGTAAAGCGGCCTCCATGATCCTGCCCTCTGGAATTCATGTGCTCCATATCTTTCCCCTGCAGGTGTGAGCAGGATCTGTGACTTGCTTCTAATCAATAAAATATGACAAAGGCAATGAGATGTCACTAGCATGATGCAAGATCATAACATATGACTGGGGAGGGAATTCTTCTCTGGCTGTGAAGAAGCATGCTGTCACAACGTGGTTGCCATGCAGTAAAGACAGCACTGCAACGAACTGAGGGCAGCCACCAGCTGACAGCCCACATGAGACTCAAGCCTTCAGCAGCCTGTGAGAACTATATACTCCAATCAGGCCCGGAAATGGCTCTGTCCTCAGTCATGACCTCAAGTGAGACTACAGCCCTTACAGACACTTTGACTGTGGCTTGGCAGGAGATCTGAACTGTGCTGAGACCCAACTTTCAGGAACGAAAGTGACATCAGTGCATTTTTAACACCTATATTTGGGAGACTATTGCTCCCCATCAATAACTAATAGAGGACCTTAACAAGTGTCAAATCATTCAGCTTCTATGATCACTCCATGGTCAGAAGAACATGGCTCTTCTGAAAGAGTTCAAGAGCTATCGTGCTCTTTAAGCTTCACCATGAGCGAGACAGCCCACTGCATGGGTATGAGTATCAGAAGCAGGAATGGATACAGCCCTTTTGGGAGGTCTACACCACATTAAACCAAAATGATCTGGAAACCAGCTACTTGAACTACCCATCTTGGTCGACCACAAAAATACCCCAGCATAGTGCTCTGAGTTGTGATCAGCATTTTATTATGCAATATTAAAACAAACTAGAGAATATCAGAAAGAATCCCAGATGAGTACTTCTTGTGCCACTTCACCTGAATTCCATAATTAGAGAGGATCCACTCTGCATATGATGTCATGTCATCAGTTAGAAGGCTCTAAGGAAGAGAGACAACAAGGGCACAAAAACTATACATAAGAAAGTATGACAAGGAGCACAGGGACAGCAAAACCAAGAAAGGACACAGCAGCAGCTGAAACCAAGAAAGGCTTCTGGAAGGACACAGCTCTTTAGTGCAGCCTTGAATACGAAGGTAGCGCTTCACACATGGACACAAAAGGGAAGGAGAGGAGCGGCACTCAGTTCACTGAAGGAAACTGTCACAAGTTTTGTCTGTGCCGGAGAGAGGGAAAGAGGAGCAGGGAGAAATAAAACAAGACTGCGAGGGCATGTATGAAAGCAGAGGCTACCAAAAGAAGCAGGCTGGAGAGGAGCTGGAACAGGTGTACATTAGAGGTATGCATTTTTCAGGATCTATAACAAAATTTTAAACACGATGGGTCACAGAAAATGATGGTATTTGCTGCATGGCCCACTGTTGAGAGATGCTGGTATCCAGCTGCCACCCACAGGGCCGGACTTACAGGTGGTCCAGTTTGGTAGGCAGAATGGGACTGAATGAGGGCCTAAAGTACTCAGTGACATTTCAACTTAATCCCATGCAAACTTCCTTTTCAGTGCTGCTTTTGACAGTGTACAAGTAAATCGACTCAGTAAAGACAGATGTATTAATTCATAATCTAATACATTCTTGTTCACATATTGTGTTTTATTAACACTACTTCATCTGGACAACTTTTTAAATGCTATATAAGCTATATTGCAAAACATTTTACATCATAAACTCACAGGCTAGCACACTTGTCCTATCAAGTATTAGATAGCAAATATAGTAGCCTGATAATCCTTATTTCAACTGCTAGGTTCTGTTGTTGTAGAGCAGAACTAGCCATAGCCAACATATAAACAAAGGAACATCACTGTGTTGCACTGAAACTTTATTTACAAAAACAATGAATGTGTTTGGCTTTGGGCCATAGTCTATAGACCTCTAATGTATGTTTTCTTGCACTAATTTACTTTTTAAATGAATAAAGTGCAACTCTTTTCTGCATATTAGCTTATGATATAATTATATCAGTGTTTAAGGAAGTTGTATTGCATATCTGGTATCAAATTCCTTTTTTACTGCCAATTTAATAAGATATCTTCTAGAATAAGATGAGAATGGTATACATTTTCTGTACCTGTTCTTTTTTGCTAGTAATTGTTTACCTACCTGTCTGTCCCTCAGAATCTAAACTCCAGGAACACATGGACCTTATTCTTAGCCCAACACTCTGAGTACGTTAAACTAAACCCAGCACCTCCATAAACAATTTTGCATTAAAATTTTGGATGACTAAGGGAATGAAGCATTCCTTTACTATATATATATATATATATATATATATATATATATATATATATAAATTTTTTAAATGTTCCTATTTTCACACAGTGAGAGAAAGGCCAGACTTGGGCTTAACTTTGTTGAAAACCAGGATGATAGTCCTCATGAATAAGGCATGGCCCCATGGAGCTGGTAATAGAGAAATCACACATAAATCTTCACACAGGGACAAATCTTCTTTCACACAGGGACAAGGCTAAACCATTTTTATGGCAAATCAGCCCAGTGGTTTATAATATCAACTTATTTTACAAGCTTTGAAACCTTAATCAAATATATTTTATAATTACTATTCCCCTAATCTATGAATCTAGAAAAATGTAAGTCATAAACTTCAGAGTATTGATAAGAAGAATAAATAAGTAAATATGTCTGAATTACTTATAAAGGCTTGGAACACTGTAGGTATTCATTCATGATAATGATGATTAAGTCAAATGGTTTTTAGGCATCAAAACACAACCACCAACTTCTGCAAGAACATGGTGGATAGATAACAGCAGCTACGGAGGCTCTCTGAGATAGCCAGCTTAGAATCCAGGAATGGTGCGGTGTGAGGAGTCCTAACCAGGGGAAGATATACCTTGGCGACCCAGAAACAAACTAAGCTGAGAGAAACCAACTGGAAATGCAATCCTGATGCTATAACTGGAACAGATAAAATCTCAGCACCAAAGCTGAAACCCGCGCCTCTGGAAACTGCGATTTGAATTTCCTACTGCCGCTGCTGTGTCTGAATCTGCACAGCAGGGAGAGAGACTCACAAAAGACAGCTCTGAGAGCAGGAATCAGCAAACAGAGTTGAGAGTGGGACTGGCGGGGAGCCCTGCATCGACCTGTGGTGAGTGAGAGGAACGGGGACCCTTCCATAGACTAGGAGGCTCCAAAAGAAAACATTCTGGGACGGGGCAGACTAGCCGGAACAAGGCGCTGCAGTGACTTTAGTTGCATATTGCCCTCTCAAGCAGGATTGGTGGGGAGCGCTTGATCTGGGTGATGCTGTGGATTAAGACTCAGTAGGCTAGCCCCAACCAGGTCCCTACGCCTGGAGGTGCACCCTAATGCAGTGAAGCCTTCAGAAGGTTGACCTGGAGGGGAGGGCCCAGTAGAGGCTGCCCAGGTCTGTGTCTCCCTAGTACACTGCAGTGGGCAGGAACACCTAGCCAGCGCAATTCAAACAAACTGTAACTGACAAAGAAAGAAACTGGGCCTCCTATATATGCTTGTATGGATGGAACAAAAAGTATGGGAAGAGGAAGCAACAAGAAAGGGTCCTCAGTCCCGAATCCTAAGAACACTGATCCAGGAAAGGTAAAATACAATGGAGAATGAGGACAGAAAACATGCAATATCAGACACGGCACCAATAGACATAAAGTGTTATCTCCAGAGCCTCATAGACGAGTTCAAAAGTGAAGTATTTAACCAAGTAAAGCAAGATATAAGTAGAAAAGTTAGAGAAATGCTAAGCACCGCCAAAGAAAAAACATGTGGAATGTGAGAACAGAAAAAAGGGGAGAACTGTTTGATGGAGGAAATAGAGAAAACGTAGAATATGTGAAGCAGGTTCAAAGAGATAAGCAGGAAACTAAAAACTCTACTGAAAGCTAGCATAACAGCTTGAAAGAAACTAAGGATAGATTATATGAACTGGGGGACAGATTTGTAATGTAGGAGCATGAAAGGAAAAACTTCTTAAAAATATAAGGAAACAAGCATTAACAATACAAAGCCTAGAAGATAGTAAGAGGATCTATAACCTAAGAATTAAGAATGTAAAGGAAGAAGCAGGGATACAAACAAATGAACTGCATAGGATATTCACAGAAATAATCAAAGAGAACTTCCCTAATACGGGAAAAGGTAAAGATACTCAGATCTATGAGACATACAGGACCCCAGCCACCTACAACCCAAACAGAACTACACCCAGGCATATAATAATCAAAATTCCAGAAATCTAATACAAGAACAGAATATTAAAAGCTGTCAGAGACAAGAAACAGTTCACCTACAAGGGAACACCCATCAGAATTACAGCAGATTTCTTGGCACAAACCATCAAATCACGAAGAGCGTGGGACGAAGTAATTCAAGCTTTGAAAGACAATAACCTCCAGCCAAGATTGATATATCCTGCACAACTGTCCCTAGAAATTAATGGAAAAACAAGGTGCTTCCAGGATAAAGAAGAACTGGGGGAATTTGCAACACCAATTCAACTACAGAGAATGCGGCAGGATATTCTAAAAAAAGAAAAATACCAAGATTCCAGAAACAGTGGCAGAGAGGCCACAATGAATGGAGCAGAAAACAAAATGAAGAAGACAAACTGACAACTAATGACAGAAAAAGTGCTCACCAGAAATGAGGCAGAGAAGGCTGAATGGTATAAACAGCTATTTTGGAGAAAACAAGACATCATAATAGCTAGTGCTGATTTAGTATCATCTGGTTTTGAAGTGCCATCAAGCTTTTGTTCTTCTGTCTCCATCGGTCTTAACATGTTGTATCTTATTGGATTTTATAAATGTGATAATATAAACAAAAACTTTTATAGACAAGGAGATTATACAGAAACCATTGTTTATTTTCTATTAGTTGATTCTAAATACCCTGTAATACTGTCATTCTCTTGAATGATTTTACATTGTCTTAATATGTTTGATGCTACAGTATATGAAGTTATACTCAAAGATTTCAAGGAAAGAGACACTATGGTAACTACTTTTATGTCGGGACATTTTGCGGTGAAACGCTATTTTGCTTAAATGGTTATGTTTTGACCTGCGCTGTTTTGTTGTTATGGCCTCTTTTATCTCAATCTCCTTTTTTTATTATTTACTTTTTTATTTTTATCTTTTTAACTAAGGGAAAAATAAATAAAAAATAGCAGGATATATTATAGTAACCCACTTTGATCCTGTTTATTTGATTTGAAACCCTGTATTGCTCTCACCATCTTGTTTTGACTTATTTTACTCTATTCTCTTTTACTCTATTCTATTCTAGTACCAAGTTAGAAAGTAAAGGCAACAACTGTGAAGACAATAAGATGCATTATGACGCCCATTCTAGTTGACTATTATCTTCTTTTGAAGTCCTGTAATGTCTCCAATGTTTTGGTTTTATTGGTTTTGTTCTTTATTGTTATGTTCAATTTTATTATAACTGGTTATATAGGCAATTCTTTTTAAGATAGCAAGAGTTATTATGGTAACCATTGTTGATCACCTTGTATTTTGTTTTTACATTATGTATTATGTCCATTCTTTGATTTGACTGACTCTGTTTTGTTATGTCACATTTGGTTTCACTCTCTTCAAAAGAAGTAGTAAGAACTGTGGAAGTAATAAAACCCAAAATGTGTAATTATTGTACAGAAGAGAGGAAAAGAAAGTGCTCTAAAGCATATAACTGTATGTATATTTAAGTATATAAGCTAGATAACCATATTACTGAGTTTTGTTGGATCACTGAACAGACCTGTTTGCAGTCTCACTGTTTGAATGTCCACTTCATATGCCTTAATTTTGTAACTTGAACAACTATTTCTAAGATGACAATATGTAATCTAGTAACTAGTGAGTTCCTACTGTTTTTCTCTGAAATTCTGTATAACTTATACCCTTTTTCTGTTCTTTTTTTTTTCTCCTTTAATAAAACTAAAAAAAAAAAAAAAAAATCACCACCACCACTGCCACCCCACGATGTGCCATGGGAGACAACACACCAGGCATTGACCATGAAAAGAACAGTCCTAAAGCTTCAGGGCTTCCAGGTAGAGGTGGTCTCTCCCTAGCGGGTCAACAGAGTAACTAAGCAGACTTCATATCTGGGTGACAACACTGTTTGGGGATGGCTTCTAGCTGAGAGGGTGGCCCACAAGCTATCTTCTTAT
The DNA here is from genome assembly GCF_034190915.1 of Cavia porcellus. NCBI lineage: Eukaryota > Metazoa > Chordata > Mammalia > Rodentia > Caviidae > Cavia > Cavia porcellus. The sequence continues at coordinate 24,486,934 of NW_026947496.1, read as the reverse complement.
ATACAAGAAAAACCAACCTTTAAACTCTTTTAGCATCACCGCTATCTTATGTCTTAAAAAATTGTAAAGCAGCATATAAAACGTTCATATATTGTTCACACTTTGCATTTATTTTCAAGTATAGAAGAGTCTTATTTGTTTGCCAATAAAAGCTTTTACAGCAACACAAGACAGATGCAAGTCATCGTTTTTGCTAATCTTAAGACAATATCTACTTGGTTTGTTTTTTCTGTCACTAGGAATACAGAAGACAAAGCCCTAAATGAACACAACCAAAACATGCTTTGCCAATAAAAACTTATTGCTACTTCTATCAAAAATTAAGAACTGTATTCACAGAGGTTTGCAATCACAAGAAACTTTAGGAGGCACATTTATAAGATATTATTTTAAAATATATTTATTTTGCCTATGAAGCTGAGGGAAATACTTGCTTAAAAACTAGCTAAAATTTCTTTGCACGGCCCAGAAAAGGTATCTTAGCCAAAAATATCCATTAATACTGCTCAAAGAAAATACTTTAGATAATCATGTAGGCTTGTAAAACATAGAAAAATAAAGCAATTGACATTACACCAACAGTTTGCAATAAACTATGTTAGTTGCTTGGAACAGGAATGAACAGAGAAGGCCCTTTTCAAATGGCACACTCAGAAACTGTTGGGAACAACTAGCTCAAGTGAAACATGAATGCAACAACTCTAGCTTGATCAAACACTATGGAAACACTCCTGGACCCATTAAAAACCTAGAGAATGAAGAGATTTTTCAAAAACCTTCCACATAACCTAATCCTAAACATATGCAATAATCAAAGTGCATCACAAAGGGAAAAACAACCCATCTCTTACTGCTAGCTCCCTTGGGTGTCCCATGCTCTCATGAGGACTTCACAGCAGCAGATGCACTTTTAATAAAAAACAAAAAAGGATCACTATGACACATCTACATAGCTAAAGAGATTTCAATTTACATGAATTCTTAAATGTCTGTGTAAGTTTAATTTTTTAATTTTTTGTTCTGTTTTATTTTGAATAGAGCCTTATAGAGTTAAGTCATTACTGGTAATTATACTTGTTTTTAGTGGTCATAATGTAAATCTGTAACTTTTTAAAAAACTAATTTCAAGTATATATAATGAAAAACAATGTTAGCTCTATTTTAACAGGACGAATCTCATCACTTTTTAAAACAAAACATTCAGCCAGAGAAGATTATTGGTGAACACTTGAATTGCTACTTAAAATAACTTCTAATGTTATAAAACTTCAGGCTTATTGTCTCACAGTATATAATGACTAAAGTAAAAATGTGAGACCCATGGCATTACTGTCATTGTTACAATTTCTAGAATTCAGTCTAGAAACATTCAAGGTGAAGGTACTTCTAACTCAAATTTGAGACTCATTATGTAAACGAGTGGTGGCAAACCCAAAGAACTCCTGCCACAGTGGGGACTCAGCACTCTCTGTCAGTACCCATTCATCATCCCAATCACCAAGCATTGGATAAGAGAGCACACAGGGCCAAGCACATGCTCAAACAAAAGTCGCTACATCAGATGATGACAGCATGAACCACAACTCTGGAGCATTTGCCGAGCCGTCAGTATTAGGTTTAGTTGCAGGTTGGTACTTTGCAATAAATAAGTGGGTTTGTGGTTGCAGTGTCAGCACTTGGTCTCTAAAAGGTTCTCCATCACTGATCTAACCCCGATGGCGACAGTGTGGCATTTATTCCCCCCGACCAAACAAGACTGTGAAAGCTCTAAGACAAGCCTCTGCTGAAGCAAGGACCCAATGGTTGGGCTGAAGGGAGCACCCTGGGAATACCTGGCCCCACTCTACGAACCAAAATATAAAGAAGCACTTGGCCCACACCTGCAATCCCAGCACTCTGGGAAGCTGAGTCAGGAAGACTGCAAGCTTGAGATCAGCCTGAGCAACTTAGCAAGACTCTTATCTCAAAATAAAGATTAAAACAAGGGCTGGAGATGTAGCTCAGGGCGAAGGCATTGCTTTAATTCCTAGTGCCATTTTTTAACAGTTGCAAAAAAGGACTAATGAGGCAGCAAATGCAAGAGAAAGGTTTAGAAAAGGGGTACAGACCTTTCTTCAAGGGGTACAGACCTTTCTTCAAGGGGTACAGACCTTTCTTCAAGAACAGGAAGCACCCTACAGAGCCAGCTCCTCTGAGTGATAAGGGCCTCCATTACTATCATAAAACACTAGAGCGTTTTATAGGATCAAAAGCAAACTTTTCATGAAAGACCAAGACACAAACACCTCATTGATGTGATCTTAAGTAACCAACAGTATCTTTTCTTAGATCCTGCCAAGCTGTTCAGGTAAAAATATTGCTGGTACTACTGATGGGACATCCACACACCACAACAGTCCTTCAAACAACAGTTAGCAGCCAATAATTTCTAGAAAGGAGTTTTTAAAAACGCCTCTTAATACAACATCTCATTTAATACAATGACAAAAAATTGAGCATAAAATATGACATCTACTTTCCCTTAACTTCTGGAAAATAGAGAATTTTGTAAAGGTGTAATTTCTTATGAAGAGATGATACATAAATGAAAGTTTAAATAATTTTTTTGGCCTAACTGAAATATTTATTGAAAGCACAGACACAAGTATTATAGAACGAAAGGTATTAATATTGTAATAAAAATATAGTTGGAAAGTAACAAAAATCAAGGTCTACCTGCCCTGGGGAGGTAGGCACTAAGTAAAAAATGTAATTAGTGGCAACTATTTTAAAGAGAATTGAGGAAGAGGTTAAAAGCAGAAGCAAAAACAAACAAACACCCAATCCATCTGTATCCCTGCAAACCTAATGGTGAGTTTGTTATGAGTTTGATACATCTGTGACATTATAAAAGATTTACAACCAAATTCTCTCAGTTTTCCCCAGTTAGTGGTAATCAGCTTAATTTAGGGCCTTCAAACCTCAGGTAGTTGAGGGTCACCTGAAAGACTGTGGGAAGATCTGCCTTCAGAACTGGATCCAAAGGGCACCTAACCAACTGTTTTCCATAGTTTTTAACGTGCCTTAGGCATGGCAGGCAGAGATACTATTGGGTGTGGTTAGTCTGATATTTGGTCTGGACCTAGGAAACAAAGAACTGAGTAGCAAACAATGTGTTATATTGATGGCTGGCAGACTCCATAGTAGTGGTATAAATAATTAAAAGAAAAAAAAACAACAAAATCCCACTTTAAATTTTGGATATGGGTTGCTGGATGGTGCACACCTGTAATCCCGGCATTCAGGAGGACCACCAGGGGTTTGAGGTCAGCTCGGGCTACACAGTGAGTTCTAGGCCAGCCTGAATTGCATAGAGAGACCTTATCTCAATTTAAAAACCAAAAGGAGACTCCATGGAAGGTATTTGCACATATGTCTTGTCTTTACATTAGAGCCGTCATGTACACATTAACAAAAGAACTTCAACTACTGGAAACTAAGAACTGAGCTACAATCCCAATTATACCAATAACTGCTAATATGATTGTTTTTTCAGCTTTGTAATACTCAATATGAATATAATTCCTACCTTTCATACACATTCAGTGATTAAAGAAAACTAAGATATATAACACAGCAAAATGCACATCACACAAAGAGTCCTCATAGAAAGTCAGGTCTTTCCCATACTTTGTCCCTCAAAAATTTCCAGCTATACTAATAAAAATTCAAGGTGTTAAAGAAAGCCACAATAATAATTCACCATAACACAGTACAACAACTGACTCAGCATGAATAGCAACAGAAGTGGTAAACACTTGTTCAAGAAATGAAGATTATTAAACAATGTTATTATATAAGGACTGGGATAAAAATGCACCAAAAAAAACGGAGCCAGGAATAGGCCTGTTAAAGCATACCAAGCATAAACACTCAGGCCACCATAATTTCTTGAAGCCTTCTAATGCAGTTTGATCAACTTTTTTCCTTTTTTATGATTCTTTGAATTTGAGAAAAAAAATATACTCATTCTAAATTGACTGAGATGTCAGATCAAAGCAAAGTACTGAGCTCTGATTCTCTTCTACGATGATGCTTTTTTTTTTTTTTTTTTTGTCTTTTTTCCTTTTCATCGGTACCGAGGATCGAACTCACGACTGCCTGCTTGCAAGGCAGGCGCTTATGCCGCTGAGCTAAACCTCCAGCCCCTATGATGCTTTATTTTTTAGGAAATCATACAGATTTGTGTATGGGTAAAGTGCAAGTAGCACACCACAATGTTGATTACTCCAGTGCTGGTTCCATCTAGCAACAGTACTCATTTTACCCTAAAATTCCCTTACACAAATCAGAGTACAAAGAGTAGTTTGAAATCAATCAGGGGAAAATACTGTTCTGGGTTGAGCAAATTCATGTCTACTTGGAAACTGTGAACACGACCCAATTTGGAGAAAGGTCCTTATAGATCTAAAAGTTAAGATGAGGTCAAACGGAGTAGGGTAAGCCTTTTAATTCTTAAAAGAATAGAGAGATGTGAAGACAGATACAGAGAAAGCAGACCATGGTAGAGATAGATGCAGAATTATCCTAGCAAAAGATAAGGACAAGTAAGAATTGCTAGGAACCGTTAGAAGCCAGAGGAGAAAGAAAGGTCTCTTCCTTACAGCCTCCTGAGGGAACACGGCACTGCCTACACCTAGATTTGGGGTTTCAGAACTCTGGAACTGTAAGAGACTGCATTTCTGTTATTTTAAGCCACCCAGTTTGTGGTTATTTTGTTATGACAGCTGTGTGAAACAAATACGTGCTCAGAAACTTGATCTCAAGAGTTAAAATTAACATGAAATTATGTGCATACCAGCATATGAGAAGTGATTATCTCTGGGTGGTAAACTGGCTGACTTTTACCTTGATTTGTGCTTTTCCCAATTTTTCTAAGCCTTTTTTCAATAAACATGTTTACATTTATAATCAGAACAAAAGCCAATAAAGATGACTCCACAAGAAAAATGTACACAACCAAAGTAATCAGGAAGGAAGGCATAAAGAAAAACATACAAAATTAGAAAGGCCAAGGAATAATCATTGAAACAGAGAAAAAATTTTACATCAGACTATACAGACTTAGATAAATGATTTTGAAAGTCCAGATAAAGTGAGTAATTTTATGTAAAAACACAATTTACCAAATCTAATCCCAGAAGATAAGTAGTCTAAAAAGTCCAAATCCTATAGCAAAAATAGAGAACCTAAAGAATTCTTCAACTAACGCCTTAGAAATCAATGATATAAGTGACTGTGAAAAACGGAAAAACATCTAAAATTTTTCTTTTTCTCAGATTCTGAAAAAAACCTCCAAACCTCCACATTCTCAGGAATATCAAAATTTTAAAATGGGTTTCCAAATCTCAGCATATGATAGAGTAAACAAACAGAACAGGCAGCCTTCACTGTGTGAAGAGGGCAGCTGGCTGTCAACAACTCTAACCCAGTTAGAATTTGCAAGTGCCTAGCTTGAAAGGTAAGTGAGCTTCCAACAATTCTGGAGAACTACAGAAAGAAAGACTCCCTTAAGTAATGCACTGATCAGCCTTCATGCATTAAGAAACAACAGAGGCCAAGGAAAGCAGCACTGCAAACAAGCAGAACAATTTCTTATCAGCCAGAAGAAAAAGACCTAACACACAGGACACAGAATAAGATCATCAAAGAATATTTTCCTTCCTAGTGGAGGAAAGCAAGCCCTCAACTAAAAGCTACAGTATATACCAGCTTAGTATAGATTAAAAACAAACTCAAGAGACCAAGTGTCTCCAAGTAACAAAACAGGGTTCAAGAACACAGTCCAAAAACATTTAGGGGAATAAAAATAAATCAGCACCCAATAACAAAAATTTATAGCCTGGATCCTAAGAAACAATTGCGAGTCATGGAAAAAGTTGCAAAGTATGATCCACAATGAGATGAAAAATAAGTCAATAGAAACAGAATGAGAAATAACACAGATGATAAAATTAGTAGACAAGAGCTTAAACAGCTAAATATATTCCATGTGTTCAAAAAGATAGAAAAACTATGAACATGAGAAAAAACAGATACCAAAAAATAAAAGAAAAAAGACCCAAATCAACACTTCTAGAAATTTAAAGCAGAAAAGAAAAGCAAATAGTTGGGATTTTTAGCATATAAAACACTGCACAAAAGGTGATTTGTAAATCTGAAGACAAAATACGAATTATCCAAAATGAACCAAAAGACTAAAAATTAATTAACAGACTACTAGTTAACGATAGGGCAACATGAAGCAGACAAACAAAATATTAACATTCAATTGAAGTCTCAGAAAAGGAAGAGAAGGATATTTGAAAAAATATTGCCCAAGCTTTTTAAAATGCGATGAAAATTAGAAGCCCACAGAGATCCAAGAAAGTTAATGAACACAGTGTAGCAACAACAAAATAAACCACAGCAAGACACATCATAAGTAACAATTTCAGAACCACTAAGAAAAATTTAAAACACTCTGGGGAAAATTAAACACACATTGTATTTATAGGAACAAAAATTAAAATGACAGCTGACTTCCAGTCAGAAACAATGCAAGTCCATAAAAAATGGTGTACCATCCTTAAGAGTATTAAAAGAAAAAAAGTTGTGAAGAAACACTCCTAAATTTATTGAAAATACTGTTCAAAAATGAAAGTGACAGGAAGGCTTTCTCCTTACCCACAAAAACAGAAAATTCAGCAGCAGCAGACCAGCACATATGGCATGTTCAAGGCTAACAGATAAAAATGACACAGAAAGGATTGAAAAGTACCGGACTGATAAAGTGCATAACTCAATATAGAAGATGATTATTCTTATTTGAAAAAAGTCTCTTTACCCAAGTGTGTTCCTATAATCCCAGTAACTCAGGAAGCTGAGGCAGGAAAATCTTAAATTTGAGGCTAGCCTCAACTATATGTGATTTCCAGCATGGATTCCCAGACTACATGGTGAGACCCAGTCTCTAAACAAGAACAACGAAAAGCCTCTTTTAACAAATATGGCTGAACACAGCAAAAATTAGAACTTATATTGGCTGTAGGGTAATATACATAGAAATAAAATGAAGAACAACCACCAAATCATTAAGGAAAAGGAGATTTAATAATGTACAGCTATCAGGTTCTTATGTATATCTAAAGTGGTACAGTATAATTTGAAGTAAAATCAACAAGTGAATGGATAAACAAATTTTTACTTATTTTCATCATGAAATACTATTCAGAAATAAAAGGACATCAATTTTATATACCCAGTATCTTGAATTTCACAATCCAGTTGTACGGCACCAGGGAGAAAAAAGGAACATACAGTAGCATCTTATTTACATTAACTGTAGAAAATGTAAATCAATCCATAGTGATGAAAAGCAGTAACTGCTTTGCAGGCAGGGATGAAGCTAGAAATGGATTAGAACAGAACAGGAATCATTTGAAGTGATGGAAATTTTATGACCATGATGTGGTGATGGAATCATTGCTGCATATGCAAGAGATTCCTCAAGTGGAACTCTAGGAAGACCACTAAGCGCACCACTCCATCCTCCAAAAGAAGCCAGGCACAGATCTGAAGGATCTTCCCCAACACACACACACACACACACACACACACACACACACACACACGCACGCACAAGCTAATATGCAGTAGTTTGAAACACATCAAAAGCACTTTTATTTGTTAATTTCAGTGGTGCTAGGATGAAACCCAGGGCCTCGTGCATGCCACACAAGCACACTACTATTGAGCTACATTCCCAATCTGTTGCTTTGTTTTGTTTCACTGCTTTAAGAAATGGTCTGACTAAGCAGTTCAGGCTAGCCACAGATTCACTCTGCATCCAGATGGCCTCAAGCTTGTGATCTGCCTGCCTCAGCCTAACAAGTAACTAGGATTGCAGGTGTGTATCACCAAACCTAGCTAAAAGTGCTTTTTAAGAGAAAATCCATAATATGAATAGTGATTTCTGGATTAAAATTAAAACAAATCAAAATAATTGTGACCTTTGGAGAGTGCTGAAGAACAAATTCTTATTTTAAGTACCATAAGTAAAATGACAGGCATTTAGCCGGTCTTTTCTATTGAAACTATACGTAAGAGTAACTAAATACTCATGAAAAACTCTTTTAGAAGATTCCCACTGAAAGATGAAGAAACAACAGAAGGACTAAAATACTATCATTTTGTAATCCTTAATAAAAGAATGGATCTGGATCAGAGGTCAGCAAACTACAGCCAGTAGGCCCAATTCAGCCCATGCCCTGTTTATGAATGGCCAAAGTAAAACTGGCTATTTTATTTATAAAAGGATATTATATATGTAAAAAGAATTTAAAATATTTGACAGAGCTCTATCTATGCATTCTGCAAAGCCTTACTGTCTAGTTACTTACTGTATAGTTCATTACAGCGCATTTGTCAGCTTCTGGCATAGCCAATAATTGTGCATTTTTTTTTACCCTTAGGTAAAAGACTGATAAAACTTTATAAAGGCTGGGTTAAGTTAACACGTAATTCATACATTACTGAAAGTAGTAAAACTGGATGTGAGCTTCCTGGTTTGATGCAACAGGTAAGTAAGTGCACACCACTAGCTATGAAGCATTCTTGACAAAATGCTCAATTCTGACCGTGTCCAAATCTAATTCTCATCAGTGTGTAAGCAGACAATGAAGATACACACTGAAAAATATCTTGACAATGCAATCAGCAAATCCTGAATATGGGAATTCTACAGGAGAAATGAGTACTTCAAGTGAATTACAAAGGGAATGAAAAGCAAAGCAAAGAAAAAGGAAGGAAAGAAAAGAAATGAAAGGCAGAGATACTGGTAAGAGCATGTGAGTAAAGGGTTAAAACTGGCTGGGCTGCTGCAGGTTTTCCTGGGAGTGACCTGGGTGTCTTTTTCTCATGTTTCCAGGGAAACAACACAGTTAAGCTATGCAGCATGCCATGGCTGTTTCATTTTTGATGGAATCATCCCTGGATGGCAGAAGCTGTGAATTGCTATGCAGGCTCGGGCTTACTTAACAAGAGTGGTATGAAATAGAAGCAAGGAGCCCAGGCGGGGTCTTCTTGCACCAAAGTGGCGTCCACACACCTTGGCTCTCCTCCATCACGGTCAAACTGATTCGGGTGCGTAACAAAGGTTTCCTAATACAGAAGATGCTGCACCTGCTCTGCTTCCTGCTCCCAGTTCTGAAATGAATCTTGACCTCAGCACTGCCCTCTAAGTAATGTCAGATTAGATAAAAGCCATTTGAGTCCTTGCGAATCTGCAGGCTCATTTAGACATATAACCAGAGCTATCATGGAACAGAATATCACTCACAGAGTTTACAGATCTCTTAAATCAAAACAACTATTTTGCAAAGGGGGAGGAAGGTAAAGAAAAGCACCAACTGTGAAAGCTAAGAGACTGACCAGCTAATTGATTACATTAAGGAAGCATAATTTATTTCATACATGACAATGGCATTCGCTTGTGTTGTTTTATTTTCCGGAGGACAAAAAAAGAATGAACAAGAACCTTTCCTTAGTCATACATACTTGATACTCATTAAATGATATACTGTTTGAAATCTGATTCAAAACAATCCAGGCGTGCTGGCAGGAGGAAGGGGCAGAGGTAGGGCAAGTGGATCAGTGTCCCTGAGAGGCAGCAACTGCAGGAGCCTCGTAAGTACCTCAGGACTCAATCTACTATTTTCCCTTTTCTATAAGTTTGGCAAGTTTTCCCCAATTAAAAGGGGGGATATCAGTGTAGAACAGTACTGGGTAAAAAAACTAGACATACACACAGAAAAGGATCACTGTGGGTCTGGAGAGCTATTCAGAACTTCAGCTGTGCATGGTGGCACATCCCTGAAACCCAACGGTTAGGAAGCTAATGCAGGAGGATCACTGCAAGTTTGAAACCAGCCTGGCTACAAGGTGAGTTCAAGGCCAGCCTCAACTATACAGCAAGACTCTGTCTCAAAAACTAGGAAAAAAAATTTAAATGCGACTCATGTATCCTTAGAAATTCATCTGTTTCAACTTACTTTCACCTTATCTTTCCATTTTGTATTAATTTTTTCAAGTAAAACTTGAATACTAGCAAATTCTTCTGAGTAATATTCTTAAGACCTCAAAAACTAAAAGTATGTTTCTTCACAAGTTGTTTTATTTTGTTTTTGTTTGTCTTTTTGAGTCAGGGTTTTGCTGTGCAGCTCAGGCTGGCCTTGAACTCACTTTGTAGCCCAGAATGGCCTCGAATTTGCCTCAGCCTCCAGAGCACTGGGATTTTACAGGCACGCACTACCATGCCTGGCTAGGAGTTCTATTTCTTAAAAGAGACAAAACTCAGCTAAGAATGCAGCAAGAAAGGAAAAGCCAACTCAGTCTCAGATTCTGGTCATTTGATATGCTCTCCCAAGAATCAGAACAGTTAATCTACATCTTCTTCCACTCAGTTCAACTGAATGAATATTTCCTATTTGTTAGAAGAAAGCATGCTAAGGAGAAAAAGTGAGAACAGAGAGAGAAATACACTGTCTTCTCAGCAACCAGGGAAAAACTGTTTCATTCCCATCTACTCCAGCTCCAAAAACAATCATGTTTAATGTACTAACATATCAACACCTTACATTCTGCTCACAGCTGGCTGACAAAGACAGATGCCTATTAGGCATGGTTTGCATTTCTAAACTGGATTCTAGAAAAAGGCATGAAAAAGATGGAAAATCATTAGTGCTAGGAGGCAAGACAACATTCCTGACTGTGTCACTTTAAAGTAAAAGGGGTACAGCCCCTGGATGCTGACTAATACCTTGAAGTGCACACGGAGTCAAGGAAGGACCGGCCCTGTGAGCGATGGGAGGCACTGGGAGTTCCAGCTGCATATTCTTAATTAGGAAAAACTGACCTTAGATGTCTGTTACAGTAAGCTGTTTTGGAAAGAGTCCTCAGGCAAAAAAGATCACAGATTTTGTTATGCTTTCCACTGTAAACAAGTTTTTGCTTTCCCTCTGATAAAAACACTGTGGTTTCTGTGTTAATGGAGCCAAAACGCATGTATGCCCTTTGCCTTCAAAAAGTTCTTCTGGATTCTACTTGAAGTATGATAGCCACTGACAAACTTATATGCAGTAAAAGAGATATATATAAGTCAAAAAGAGAATGTGGAACATCTCCCTCACCATAAAATCAGAAGACAGAAGTTAGTTACCAGACTGTATTTCAACAACTCAACAAAAAATTAACCACCTTTCATAATAAACATAGTAGAAAACTTTGGCTTTTTGCTTCCTCCTGGGGAGATGGAAGCCAGGGCCTCACACATGGTAAGCAAGTGCTCTACCACTAATCCATCCCTCTAGCCCTCTGTAGTTACTTTCTAATGGGATACAGAATGCATTAAAAATTCACACTCGTGACGTAGCACAATCCCTCACCAATGTTCAGCCCCATTTTCTCTCCTGAAGCCAAAATTCAAATTGTCAACTGACAGCTGAAAATCTTTCGTAAATATCTCAATTGTAGGTTCAAAATTCAACTAATTCATCTTTATCCCTCCACCAAAATCTCCTCTCCCTTCTCAACTGCCTGACTACAAGAACAGTAACTATCATATCTCAGTCAGAAACTGTAGCAATCATCTTTCTCTGTCATCCTTGTCCTCTTTCTATATCAAATCAACTAAAGAGGGTAACAATTGTTTTCTGTAAAAGGCTAGTTAGGCAATATTTTCCAAGGCTGGGCTTTCCATGCCAAGTGGTAATATCAAAGCTACGATGAGGTGCTTATGCAAGACAGAAAAGAGATTTCCTTAAGTTTTATTGACAAATGTACCAATACAAAAAATGAATACAGTTTTTTGTAATGTAAGACTACTAGAAGAATAGAATTTTTTTCTTTAGACTAATATTTTACTTAATTTGGGTTCAAATATAAAGTCCCCAATCAGCAAACTTGGCAAAAAATGTTCATCTGATAATACTGACATATAAAAAGATTTTACTTATTTCTTCTTCAAAAATATTTCCACAGAGATAAGATATGGCAAACACTGATAGTGACCTACAAGCAGGTGATTTTAATTGAGTAAATTCATTGTTTGGAAGCATTTACAGAATTCTTTTCCTGATACCTTTGAGCATGTCAGTTACAATGCACATTAATCACTTCCAATGACAGGTGGGGATACCTCATTGCATACTTAGAAAGGATTTTAAAATATAGAAATGTCCAAAGGTCCAAAGAATTGCTGCTAGGACTGTAGTTTGTGCTCAAATTATTTATCTACTACAAATCTGGAAGAGAATGAAGAACTTGCCTTTTGGTTTAACTTTTGACAATACATGAAGTATAGAGAGCAGCCTAATATTTATGATGTAACTGTTAGGTGCTAGCAAAACAACTTTACAGTAATAAATTCTATATGTAAGCTTAACTTTTAATTTTATATTAATTTCATTTTTAAAATATTGTCAAGTCTTCCACAAAAACTAATTTCTAAAGCTATGTAGTGTTTAGTTGAAGGTGGTTCTTTTCCTTCAAAAACATTCAATTTTGAACCTGACCTCAAAACTAATCACAGTAAAATTTTCCCAATGCTACGTCATCAAACACTGTGATTGGGCACATCAGGATATTCAGCTTTAGTTTTTGACAGAGATTCATGGAAGCAACAAAGAAGGATAATACAAAGCTTCAGAAGTATTGGAGCTCACCAATGACACTACTGGTTCAACAATACAGGACAGCTTCAAATACTCCCATCAGCATGTGCTGATGAATGTATCTATGCAAATGCAATGAGTGACCACAAATACATAACCAACAGCTTGCTTAAATACCCTACGCCTTCCCAGATCTTTACAATCATCAGTTTTAATACAGATTCCACTCTAGTTTGTATTGATTCAATGCTTTACTAATTTCTCTCTAAATATTCTTAACTGTAGTTGTTCTACATGAGCTATTTAGGGAAGCCAATTCCTCACACTCTTCAAAACGGTCAATGACTCTAATAAGCAACTATGTAGTGTTGACTACTCAAGAAACAAAACCATTTAAAATCATTTCCCTTGCTTTTAAATTGACTAATGATATAGTTGTTTATAGCCTTTTTTCCCTCTATTTGTTCATTTTTTTCTGCTGAGGAAGACAGAGACAAAGAATAAATCAGAAAGACAAAAACAGAGAGACAACAACAGAAAGAACAGGAAACAGAGACAGACACACAGAAAGAATAATTCCTAGGCCTTCACAAAGAACTATATCCCCAAGCAATGAACTATACTTCCCAGGCCTCTCTAGGGGGAAAAAAAACTGACACAGGGTTTCCGTAAGTAAATTTCCCAGACGAAGCTCAAACTTGTAGTCCTCCTGCCTGCCTGCCTGTTCACCACAGTGCTGGGAATACAACAGTTTGCCACCATACCCACTTAGCTACATCTCCTTTGAACAAGCTCTTCTAAAACTAGTATCATGACTAAGTTTTCTGAACACTCTAGGGATCTCAAAGTGACAAACCAAGGAGAGGCTTTATCTTGAGGTCACCACTTGCACGGACACATAGCAGTAAGGTAAGTCTATCCTTCATAGGCTGTGGCCAGGCATTTTTTTTCTCTTCCTGGGTAACGTATGTTCTCCTAGGGATTATCTTCCAGGAAAGGCCAGTTTCATCACAGGTGAAAACTTGATGACAGCAAAAGCCATTTCTCTGTGTCATCATTTTGAACTGGTATATGTGATTTTCAGCATCCCTTTTATGAGCACTAGTTGCTTCACCATTCCAAGTTTCCCCAGTTCTCACTTTAAAATCGTGAAACCCTGCCCCTTACTGGCACCAAGTGCTTCACCATTATCACTTGATGGATTATCCTATGTAAGATCTACATTTACAGCCTTGGTTTTTTTTACCAATTATGGACTCAGGCTATCACCTGCCACCTGCCTTCTATATATCCACACTAATAATAGCATTTCTAGCTCATCTAACACTGTTTATTGCGACTTACTAATTTCAACAACAACTTAGGCAACATTAGCTTCCTTACACAAATCCTTTCACTGTAAGATTGTCAAGACAGGGGATCTTGACACATACATACTAGTAAGATGAGTCCACGAAAGCCACTCTCATGTTCCTCCACAATTTCCTTCTCTTTTTGATTGTGATTGCTTTCTTTACCTTTCCTTCCTCAGCTTTCTTTCTAACTTTTTGGGGCCATTTCGATAACAGTAATCATAGCAATTTTATAAAGCACTGACCAAAATTATGCCCACAAACATGCTCATCTGGGCACAGACTGATGCTTACTTATGCTTACATACGTTTTTTCTGGCGTCTTGAGTCTTTGTTTACAACCACACAAGTACCAGTATTCAGGTAATAACTCAAGCCTTTGATCGTAAGTTGAACCTGAAGTTCCAGTTGTAACCCAAATTATTTATAAGTGAGGCGGGTCACAACTCGAGAGTTCATTGTACCTTTTTCTCTGGCAGTACGAGGGATAGAACTTACAGCTTTCCCCATGTTAAACACACTCTCTAATACTGACGTTCAACTCCACATCCTCATTTGTTTTTTTTTTTTATGAAGAAACTGGTGAAAATGTATTTTCCACTTTAAATTGTCTGGGTTTTTTTTTTACTATTGCTTTCCTATGAATTGGAAATATCGCGATTTATATACCTAGGTTAGAGCATATCGTATTCTTTTAGCACAGTTGTAATCACTGCCCAGTAAGTGCAATGCATTGACATCTAATTTGATAACAAAGAAATCCACACTTCACTGTGTCTTGAAAGTCAAACATTCAAAGTACACCCTTCTGTTTTGACACAGTGGGAACACTCTGCTAATGAAAAACAAAGTGAAATAAAAACAATGATACACATCTGCAGTGGATTGGTAACTGGTGGTCAACTTAAAACACCAGCTGACCTGAATCAGTGAGGTGCTAAGCTTGGAGGGCCCATGGAACAGTTGCCAGCATAAAAAGGAGACCTGGAGAGGAAGAGTGATGTTTTGGGTTCTCCTAAGTGTTGTTTGGAGCCACTCATTCTCCTGAAAGAGCTTGTCATGCTGGCTCCCCGGTATGAACTCGCTGCTACCATCAGAGGCGCTCGGGACCTAGTTGCTGAGAATCACTGTGATTCACTTTAGGGGAAGTTTGGTCTTTTCTCTAAGTATCCCTCCTGGCTCTGGAGGGGAAGATGTGTGCTGTTTAATCTTCAGAAGCTTGTCATGCTGGCTTCCTGCTATGTACTTGGCTGTTCTCATTGTCAAAGGAGCTCTCAAGACCTCATTGTCACTGAAAATGATTGTAGTACTTTTCAGGGGAGCCCAGTCCTTATTTTGAGCTTCTTGGCTCCACTGCAGAACCTTCAGTCTGCTGGTACTGATCCTTCACTGGGCTGGCATAGACTTCCTAGCTTCTACTGCTGACCTTTAGGCCTTCCTAGTGCAAATCTATGGGATAGATTTGCATGGGTCATTGTTATAGACTCTAGGTTTTCAACTGAACTCATGCAGGTTATTGCCATGAGATCTAGCCCTTGGCTGGATTTTCTGGGTCTTTAATGTTATAGACAGATTTCCTACACCGTCTTTGTATTTGACTCCTTGGTTGACCATTATAAATGATACTGTAAATTATGTGTCCTGTTCTCCTTGCAACCCCTAACTACAACATCCATGCAAAACACTGTTGAGTTATGAATGCAATTTGTAGTGTGCTGGATAGCAACACAAATTCTGAAAGCTCCCATTTCAGGGGTCCTGAGACCACCCACTTGTTCAGCAATTCACTAGAAGGACAATTCATGGAATACTCATGAGTGGGGTATGGATGGTGATAAGTTACTATCTCAATCAGCAAGAGACAGGCATAACTGGTGACCCAGGGGAATCCATGCACAAGCTTCCTGTTCTCACAGGGTAACCACACTCAGCTCACTCCTCCCAGCAGTGAAATACACTATCACACATTGCGAGCTGGTTATAGAGGCACATTGACTAGTCACACCTAATCTAAATGGCAGACTCCCAGAAGAAAAGCTAGTACTCTAAGCAGGCAAAATGGTTTTATTAACTTAAACACTAAGAGCCAAGTTCCCAGCTACCACCCACGCATCAACCCTACTCTACACTCTCAGCCCCTCACGCCACGATGGCAGTACCAGGGCGGCCCCACTGACTCTTGCCTGCACAGCACCACATTGCTTTTCTTGCTGCTGGTCAGCTCTGCCGCTGGAGCATGAAAGCAGCTGAAGACAATTAAAATAAGTGAGCATGGCTCTTTCCTAATAATATACTATCTATGAATACTGAAACTTGAATTGTATGTGATTTTCATAGCCACAAGTTATTCTTTTATTTCCTTGCCTGTTTAGAAATGTAAAATTCACTAGACCATGAAGTGTACTAACAAAGGCAGCAGCTAGATCTGACCTCCAGGCTGGAGTTTTGCAAACCTTCACCTAACAAATAAATGTGCTCTTAATCCCACTCACTCTTGCCTCGCTCCTTCCCCACTGTTTCAAATTAACTTTGTGCTATTACTATTTCCTCAGCTTTCAATTTCCATCACAACTCTATTCCATCATTGCACCCTTACACCTACCCTGTCACTGGTACACAGTATGTACTTGGGGTATTTCTGCTGAATTATTATACATGTGGAGCTTCCAAATCCAAAACTCCCAAACCTGAAATACCCCAAACTCTTTGAGGGCTGATATATTATAAGCAGAAAATTCCACACCATAAAACTTCATTTTGTGCATAAAATTATTTAAAATACTGTATAAAGATACATTCCAATTACATGTATACCAAGGTAGAAATGAAGCATAAATGAATATCATGTTTTGACTTGGGTTCCACCCCAAGATATCTCAATATATATATGCAAATATTTCATGGTCCAAAAACATTCAAAATCCTTAGCATTTTGTTTCCAAGCAGTTTGGATAAGTGATATTCCATCAGTACTACAATTCCTAAACTTACAAAAATATTTTTGAAATTTGTAGCATATCATTATAAAATGACACAGTATAGTTACATTCGAGGATTTAAAAGAATGCAAAGATGTAAACAGAAAATCATTTTCAAAATCTTATATACTGTTGATAAAAGATTTAAACTTCAGGTTTCTTTTTTTTTTTTTCCTGAGAACTTAAAATTCCTCCATCCCTTTCTTCCTATCTTAGAGAAAGAAGTATTACCCTACAATATCCCAAGACAATCCTATTCTCAACCCCATAAATAGCAGGAACATACTTTGCCAAATAGTTCTGTATCTTTCTGGTCTCTCCATTCTCCTAGTAGCTATTTCTCCTGAACATACAATTATGTACTCCCTCCTCCATTCTTAATACCACACAGATTAACAACACCTTCCTTGACTCCTAAACAGAAACTGATCTCTGCTTTTCTCAATGGCATCAAACTCCTTGTGATGTAATTCTCTGTTCCTGTGCCTTGTAGCCTACCCACCTCTCTATCAACCTGCCTTCCACAAAAATAACACTCTTTAAACTATGCTTAGGTTACCAATAAACTTTTACTACTAACAGCAATGATTTCTTTTACATTTACATCAATTGCTCACCTCTTTGCATCTTTTCAGAATTGATTATGGCACAAAAATAGCAGGAGAGAGGAGCAACTCTTCCTAGAGAATTAAGGAAGAAATTGGCAAAAAGGTTGACATCAGAACAAGTTTTGAAAGAGGAATACAGTTGATCAGATAAGCAGGGCAGGACAATGGCATCCATCAGGACATCAACATGGACTGTTTTGATGCCCATATTGTCCAACATTCACGAGTATCAGTATAACGAGGAATGAGTGGGTAGAAGTCTCAGAGGGCTTTTCTCCCACACTGAGCTGGCTGTCTTGCTGACACTTTTCTTTTGAATGTTCTCTGAAATTCCATCACGAATTTATATCTATAACCAAGCAAATATTAAATGAGGGATTTCTCACAATTTAAGTCACACACTGGAGAGATGACAACTGTGCCTTCAGTTCCTTCAGTGCAACTTCCTATTAAGTATAGACTCTTAGTTCTTTGTATGTAAAGTCCATTATACCACTCAATAACTCTGGCCTCTGACACTTAGGATGTCTTCCCTGCATTTCAAAAAAAGCAAATTCTTCCTGGGCGTGGTGGTGCACACTTGTAATCCAGCACTTGGGAGGCTAAGGCAGGAGGACTGCCACGAGTTTGAGGCCAGCTAGGCTACACAGTGAGTTCAAGGCCAGTCTGAACTACATAGCAAGACCCTATCTCAAAAAATAAATAAATAAATCTATCTTTCAAAGTATTTTCAGTAGTGCCCTTTCCCTTCACACTACCCACTTAAACCGCTTCATGTTGATATAAGGAAGTCTATGACACTAAAAGCTTCCAATTTCCACCCACCCACTGGCCTTCAGCAGAAAGATATGTTTACAACAGCTTTTTCGGGCTTGGAGAAATGCAACTGCAATTAAGAAGTAACATTAAAAAATTCCTACTGAATTATTTGTAAGTCCCTTGACTCACAGTATTTTAAATCAGCCTTAAATTCAACCTTGAGTCCCCTTTGCAATCTCCTAATTGAAATGAGTAGTTATTTCCAGAACATCTAAAATTTTTATTTGCCTAATACAATAATACAACAAAGGACGAAAATACTTGAGAAGATATTACATTTTTACTTTTTTTTTTGAGTGAATAAGGTGAGGACATGTATATATCTTTAAAATTTTAGAAAATAATCTGAAGATAAATGATTTGCTAAGAAAAAAACAAGGATTAATAGCAAATATTGCAAATGCTAAGGAAATACACCTTTGGAGAAAGTATTACTTTATAAGCCTATTGTGCACCAGCATGGTTTAAAGTCCTTAAAGCATTTAACTAGGACACTGCAAAACTGGCTAAAATAATCTATTATTTCTGCCGTTCCATGGAAGGCAGAGGGCGAGAAGGAGGCAGAGGGTATCACAGCTTTTTTCTTACACAGCTAATATAGCTATTTACCAATGACTTCCTCATATAAAGGATCAGTAGTGTTCTTCAGCTGTGAATATTTAAGTAGTATCTAGCCCAGAGTTTTTATTGAACAGATGTAAGTTGCATGGATGTATGCATTTGTGAAACCTCAACAACACATTCCTAAGATGTATGCATTCCACTGTTTCTAAATTTTACACAAAAACTTAAATACTGAATGCTAGCTAATGATATGTCTGCTGGGGTACTTATTTAGATCAAAGTGCTCTGTTATCTGCAATTTAAAATGAACTACAAACATAAGATAGACTGATAGATGGACAGAAATGGATGATCAACAGATACATAATAAAAATAGGTACAGTAAACTGTTAATAGGATCTTCAAGGTGACGTGCAGATGTGCACTATAAAATTCTTTCATCTTTTCTTTTTGAAATTTTTTCAAATAAAATTTTGGGGAAATACAAGTAACTGTGCCTGGTGTAATTTATAAGAGAAAGGCTGATTTCTCAGGCTATGGTATAAATTCCCCCTTTTCATTGCCAGATCAAAGATCTGAATGACCAAAGATATCAGCAAGGTTCTGTCTTTCACAGTTACACCTGTCAATGACCCATTTTAATTAACTTATTAAAAATCTTGTGATTCTGAACTAGAACAGTTAATACCTATGAAGGGTTACTCCATGTGGCCTTGATAATATTTCTGCTACACTGATAGCTGAGACCAACATGTGATAATTCTAGGGATATGGAAAAGGGACATGAGACTTCCCATCAAAGGGACAGATACTAAAGGCAGTAAGAACTTGGTAAGTCTACTGTGCACCTCTTTGTGTTACTTTGGCTAATAATGAACATTAACAGAAAACTGTAACAACCCTTTAAAGGCAGAGCCACCCAGCAAACAAATCCTGCAGAAGTAAAAATAGGTAATTTCTGGGTTTAGAGAACTCTGGCCAAGAGGATTAGGGAATGGGTAGAGGAGGAAGGAAATCATAAATATCACCTCCTAGGTTGATATTTATAATTTTATGATGGTCCTGGAATCCCTATGGCTATATCCATGGATTTTAAAGACTGTGATCCTCATCAAAATGTATAGCAGTTTCAACATGGTAAGTGTTCCTTTTTTGTACAAGAGCATCCACAGCAGTCATAAGATATAAATTAAAAGTGCTGAAAAACCACTAACTGAAAAAAACCATAAATGTAGGTATATTACATAATGAGGTATTTATGAGGATGACATTAGTAAACTCCCTATTGATCAATGTGTTGGGCTGAATTGCTGTAACAATAATTCACTGAATCATCCATTCTTTTTCTTCTCCAATCATTCAAAGCATTAACTGACTTCTGAGATATATATGGGCAAGGAGTTGTGTGAAACTAGGTAATTAAGAACAAAGTCAGCCAGAGATTTGGCAAGCGTTAGGTCATGAGTTTGATCCAGTACCCAAAAAAAAGAGTCACCATGAAGAACAAATAATCAAATATATGTTACCCTCTAAGTAGATACCATATGCCAATAACTGACTAAAAGTCTTAGACAGAAAGATCTGGAGACTGAACACGTGCACACACACACACAGAGTGAGCTAAGAAAAGCAAAATGAGCTCTAGCTTTTGCTCTTCTTTCTTCCCTTTTTTTCTATCTGATCTTTCCTTTCTGTAGATTACAAGGAATATGTTATAGTGACAGATGAAAACTTTTAGGGGTAAAATTCAAACAAAACAATAATGTCATAAAAACATTAAAAATTCCTGTGAAGTATCAAAAATTTAAAGAAGCTAAGCATGACAGTTTGAGAAGTTTCATATATAACCACACACACACCCACACACACACACACACACACACACACACACACACACACACAAGCATCACTCTGAGAAAGATAATTCTTCTAATTATGTGGTTATGGTGATAAAATGGCAAATAATAGGAGTTGCTTAAGGCTGTAAATCTATTCATATGGAAGGGTTAAATTTAAACCGTCATTCTGAGAGTTCATAGGCATGCATACTTTTACAGTGTTTACAGATACTATAATTCTAATTCCCAAGGAATAATTCTTTGTCTCTTTATCCAAAACTACAAAACAGAAATGAAAGGTTGTTGGGCACATATGTATAAAGGTTTAGACAGCAGACTCACACTGGCCATTTGTAAGCCCAATCCCTTCTTCTGTGACATTTGTGTTCCAAGCAGATTTCACCCTATCTTCCCGTATACCTGCAGCAGCAATGGAACACTTGTGAAAACTGTCTTTGATCCACAAATGGAGGCTGGAAAAGAATTACCAAAGTGAAAGAGTTTTCTTTAATGGGAAATGACACAATGTAATTTAGAGTTTTATTTAATAAATCAAATCATGACACAGTCTTGTCATGTAACTGTCTTATTATTCTTCTCCTATTACCTAGAGGTGAAAATATTCCATGTACTAGTGAGGGTAAATTCAGTAGTGCTGCATTTGCTTTCAGCAACTATTTCAAAGCTCAACTCATCTGGAATATGAAGGCCCAAATCATCTGTCTCTTAGACCAGGTAACTTTACTTCCTTTATAAATAAAGTGAAAACTTTTTAAATAAACTTCAATCTACCTGCTTCTCCACCTAAACCTTTTAATATACATACATATTCTTTCTTTTTGGAAAGATCAATGATTTTTAAGACTCTCATAGTGAAAGTGATTTTTAGAGGGAGTACAGTTCTGTAAATTTGGCATATACATAGGAATGCATAACCACTACCCAAAGTATGATGCAGAAGAGTTCTGGCATCCCCAAAACTCCCGTGTGCTGACCAATTTTCACCATACTCTCTGCCTTTGTCCCCTGTACTTCCTAATGACAAGAAAACAGTCATCTCTTTTCCATTGCTATAGTCTTATGGTTTACAGCATGTCTACACATAAATAAATCATATAGTACATAAATTTTATGATCAGCTTCCTCACTCTTGTGAGGCTGTCAAGACTCATTTAAGATGCTGAAGCCATCAGTCATTCACTTCTTCTTGTTGCACAATAGCATTCAATTTAATGGATATAACCGTTAATTTAACTGTTCAGCCCTTGTAGGATATGAATTGTGTTTATCCTGGGGCAATGAGAAAAACAGCTGCTACAGTATGAGCATCTTTATACAAGCTATTGTGTGAAGTTTTCCTTCCTTATAACCAAAAATGAAATGTTGATTACAGGTTAAATATTTACTTAATGTTTAAAGAAGGTGGTATTTTTTAAAATGGCTGCATGCTTTGGACTTCTTGCCATCAGTATCAGAGTTCTAGATGCTCCAAAACCATACCAGCACCTGCTACTATCAATCATTTTTTCTTTAGCCAATCTAACAAAAGAGTTTTAGTATACTTTTATGGTAATGATGTTTAGAAAACAAACAAACAAAAAAGATGAGCATAGTGACACATGCCTGTACTCCCAGCACTCTGGAAGACTGAGGCAGAAGGAGTGCAAGTTTGAGACCAGCTGTCGTGGTTGATTGACTGTGTCAATCTGAGACATTTAAAAGCTTAACTACATGGGTTTAGCAACTCTACACCCAAGGACATAAAAGAAGATCCACCCTAGGGTGGCTCATCACCTGGAGGTATAAAAGGGAAGGAGAAAGGACAAATGCATTGCTTCTTGGGAGAAGCTCCAGTCTCCTGGCTTCCAGTGTAGAGTCTCCAGTTTTCAGGCATAGACTCTTCAGCTTTCATCATAGAGCCTTCGGCCTTCCGTCGCAGACCCATCAGCCTGCTGGGCTGGACTTGCACAAGACCCTAGGGTGAACTCCAGACCTTGGATTGAATCCTTCAGCCTCCAATGCGTAGGCACCCTATGCATACTTCCTCATCCGAATCTGGCTGACCATCGTAAGCCAATCTTCTTGTTTCTGTATATCTTGTGTTTTATCTGTTCTCTCTAGTAAAACCCTGATTAATACACCAGCTAAGACAATTTAGTGAGCGACATCTCAAAATTTAAAAACTAAATAGAAAGGGCTAGGAATGTAGTTCAATGTAAAGCCCCTAAGTTCAATTCCTGATACCATTAAAAATATATATACAAGTGCCTATTTCCTATTTGTATATTCTCTTTGGAGAAGTATCTGTCAAATCTTTCCCTAATTCTTTTTTATTGAGCGATGATTTATTCTGAAAGTTTATTATACATTCTGAATAAAAATGCTATGCTGCTTATGTGATTTGCAAACATGTTCCCCCAACCTGTAGCTTGCTTTTCACTCTCCTAACTGTGTCATTTTAGAGTGCAAAACTTGTTAATTTTGATAGAGTCCATTTTTTGTTCTTTCCTAGATCATGCTTTGTGTGGTATGTCTAAGAACTGTTCGCCTAACCACAATTTATAAAAACACTGTTATGACTTATTCTAAATCTTTTTATAGTTTATACATTTTATAGTTTGCTATTTGATTTTCTTGGGGTTTTATATTTTAATAATTGAACTCTTTTTGTAAATATAGAAAGTTAAAATCAAAAGTGTTATTTTTCATTTTGCATATCAATATCCAATTACTTTATCATAATTTAATGAAATCACAGTTTTAACCCTTGAATGGACTGGTGCACCTTGTCCAAAATAGTTGGCCATATCTGGGTACGGCTATTTCTGGACTCTGTTGTGGTTTCTAAAGGCTCATGTTTATACTTGCACCATTACTACACTATCTTGACTGGTGCTACTTTAAGATAAGTCTTAAAATAGGGAAGTGTGACTCCTACAAGATTGTTACTTGTCCAAGTTCTTTAAGATAATCACCTCCTTTGTCTTTCTATGTAAATGTAGAGTCTGTTTATTTTTTTAAGAAATGTCCTATTAGACTTTATATTGGAATCAATCGATACATGTATTTAAGAAAACTTAATTGAACTTTCTAACTCATGAACAAACACTGTATGGTCTATTTACCTATCTGATTTCTTCTGTTGTGTAAGTTTCAACATATATATCTTATACATGATGTATCAGTCAGCTTTCCTGATGTAGAAACAAAATATTCCCTGACATCCACAACTTAAAAGAAGAGAAGTTCACTTTATAGTTCGTGGCTTCAAAGGTTTCAATCCATTGTCATCTGGCCACCAGGTAGAAACCATCAAGGCAAAAGAGTATAGAGGAGGAAAGTTACTCAACTCATGGTGTCCAGGAAGCAGAGATCAAGCAAAAAACACTTGAGGACAAAAGACCACAAACCAGGTATAGTTCCAAAGTTCACAACCTCAGAACTTACCCAGACATGGAAGCATACTTTGCTAACATCTTAGGCATCGCAAGCCAGTGAGGGTGGCAATCAAGCTTAACCATCTCCCATGACTTCTTAGGTTTATACCTAAGTATTTAATTTTTCTTGTAACTATTATGTACAACCAAAAAATTTTTACTTTCAATTATCAATTGTACATTGCTAATACATACAATATGGCTGATTTTCTTACTTTTATGTTGCTAAACATATCTAGTTATAAGAATTTTACCATGGATTCTATGAGATTTTCTTTCTTTCAGGTTATGCTTGTTTGTGTATGGTACTGGAGACTGAACCCAACCAAGGCCTTGTGCATGCCAGGGAAATATTCGGCCACTGACCTAAAGCCTCACCCCTTTCAATTAAACATTTTTTTTGAAACAGAATCTAAACTGTCCTGTCTGGCCTCAAATTTAAAATCCTCCTGCCTCAGCCTCCAGAGTACCTGGGATTACAGATATATGCTCTCATATCCAGCTAATTCCATTGAGTATTATGTAGTCAATTATATCATGAGTGAATAGATGCAGTTTAATTCTTTATTTGCATATAATAGGGCCCCGACACATCTTATACTGACTTCTTTTGAAAAGCAGAACTGAGAAAGTTTCATCCTTATAAGCTGTCTGAACACTGTGGCCAGTCACTGTTAATAATACTCAATCTACTAATTCTAGTCTTCTTCCATCGCCCATTGAATTTGTGTCATCATGGACTCAGCATGTCCTGCATGGAGACCCACCCAAACTAAGATCAGATAAACATTTCAATACTATGTGACTTGGATGAGCAAAACAAAGCAACATGAGAAATATATTACCTATTTAATGCTTCTGCTGCTTTGCAAAGGGTAAACCAAATTTACTGGTAATCTGTTCAGTGTAACACAATCTAGCAACAATTCCTTAGTAAAAACTAAGTCTACATATCTTAAGGAAATATGATGCAAAATCTTAAGATTAAAATAAAAAGTCAATTGTGATAGTATTTCTTAGAAATGTAAGGCCTAACATGGTTAGCAAGGGTGCCTGAAGAAGTGAGTTTCTCAACCAGTGTTCCAAGAGAAGTAGATGATCCCCCAAGAATGGTAGGATGGATGCTATTAGCACTTCAGAGTTCCAGAAGAATAGGTAATTCACTATAAACAATAAATGCTTTAGAACAATCATTCAGGTGTAAGTTTAGGACTAGTTCTCAGGAACACAAACTGAGCAAGGCTGGAATACTGATGGTCAATATTTTAGGAAACATCAACAGAGTTTTAGAATTAAAACAGTACTGACATTTGGAAGCTGAGAAAAACTTTTTTTATTGAGAGTTTCCAGATAGTGCAACTCACTATCAAGTAACAGATACACACACGCGCATGCACACATACACACATGCACACACACACACCTATAGGACTAAAAGGAAGATGAACAGTAGGACTACAAATAAATATAGAAAAGGAAAACAATGAGTGTACTTGCTCTTTAACACAAAGTTGGACAAAGTCTGAGACTTTTTAAAGACCCATAACTAAGGAAAACGACAGTCTCAAGAGCCTCTTTTTCCCATGTAATTCAACTTCATCATAGACAAATCATCTCACTGTTTTTTCTCTGCATTCACCACACATTCCTGACCACAATGATACCTTTTCCACTGTGTGGACTTAACACAGACTCAATACAAACTAACTTAAAACATCATTTCTATAATGTCTATAGATCATAAAAGCTTCTAATCCATCCACCAACTCCTACATCCCTAAAGGTAAAAGTGAACAGCATGGAAGAATAGCCTCTTTCTCCTTGTCATGAACCTTATTTTATAACAGTGAGTGCAACTTGTGGCCCACTAAACTAGAGCTGTTAGGTCCTCAGGGGTTCAGATTCATCATCTGTGAAGAGATTTTTAAATCTCTAAAATCCTTTCTGATTCTAACAGTCTATGAATATATGACCTGCCAAAAGGATTTTTAATTAACCCACAAAAGATTTGTATTAAGAAGGTGTGTGGGCAGTGGTATTTGGCCATGGGGCTAGAAATAACAAAGGAACTTATTAAATATTGTGTAAAGTCTGTCCCTAATTAAAAGGGGCTTCTTTCCATCCTTTATTAAAAAAAAAAAAAAAAAAAAAAGGACCTAGACCATTCTCATTAGTTGGCAAAAGATCTTAAACATTAAAACCCATTAATAAATAGTTTAAATCAAACTGCTGCTCACTATGCTATCACATTGCTCTGCTGTCTATCTAAACACCTGCCTGGGAAATAGTACAAAGAAGAACCAAAAATCCACATATTTACAATAGAAACATTTAAACCCAACTAGTTCTTTCTCATCTACTATACCAAAAGAAGGAAGTTTTCAAGAAATCATCATAATGATATAATAGTCCAAAGTGTAGATTAAAAAATTAGAAATAAAGATGGAAGAATGAGAAGGGAATTTAAAGAAACTACTAGGTAAGAAAAGAGAAAATACAGATACAAAAAGATCAAACACATTAAGTTATATAGGATCTAATGTTTCCAAACTTAGCAACCTTTGAGATACATATATAAGTAAAGCAGTACAGAGACAAGGCAATTAAGAAATTAGGCAAAACATACTGAAGTTGCTTCACATAAGCATTTTAAAGTATGCCAGGAAAATATTTGATCTTTGAGTCCTAGTCATAGCTGGATTCTGAATCAGGGCCTATAAAAATAAGGTCAAATTAAACATTAAAAAGACCAAATCTTGACGCATCTACATTGTTCTTTCCCTTCCACCACTCATCTTTGAAAATCTATCATTAAAAATTTTAAATTGAGGGGGGACCAAAAAAAAAATTGTTGCATTCCAAATAGACTATCTGGACAACAAAGCTTGATTAAGATTAAGAAAATCAATCATTAAGAAAATGAAGAAATTAGTTTCTTAGAAAATTAAGAAAAATGACTAGAAAGCAAAATACGTAAGTGCAAGTAAACTCACTTAGAAGACTCTCATTATGCCAAGCCTTAAGCAGCCACTGCTGGTCATCCCAGAAACACTGGTAAATTTTGCTTTATGCAACAACAGAATCTCAGCCTCTCTCTCCCCCAGAGCAAGGGAAACAGACAGGCATGTCTTTTCCTGAGATGTGTTCAGTACGCGAACATCGTGTTGTTACTGACACCTTGTGTTTTCCTGCTTTGCTTCTTCCTTTGTATGCAACTGAGAATAAAGGTTAACAAAATTTGAAAGGAAAAAAAAAATTCACCAGCAGAAATAAAAATGAGAAAGAAGCTATAAAATAATTTCAAAAATTCCATTCTGTGGAAGTGAAATTAAAGGTTTTTTTTTGTGGTAGTAAGAATAAGACCAAGAGCCTCTGCACTGAGCTACAAACCTAGACACTGTTTTTTTTTTTTTTAATGCAGAGTCAGGGTCTTGCTAAGTTGCTGGGTTAGGATCAAACATGTAATACTCCTGCCTCAGCCTCCCGGAGTACTGGGACTGTAGGTGTGCACCACCACACCCAGTTTAAAGGTATTTATTTTGATAAAACAAGCATAGAATTAACCTTTTCTGTTTTTATTAGTACAAGACTGCAACACATGATGTTCACACTCCTCTAAGGGAACAGGTACATGTATTTAACATATCTTGATTGTTTTTATTATTCTCCTTCCTATTCCTGCCCCCCTCTTCTCTATCGGTCTCTAGATCTCCTAACTCAATTTCCATTATTATTAATTTTTTAGTTCATGTTTGTGACATAAAATAATTACACTCAGTGTGAGTGGTTGTACATGACACATCTTAAATACTTTCATGCCTCCTCTCCATCTCCAGTCTCTTGGGCCCCTTCCTATTTGCAAAAGTTCTACCACTCCACTTCCAAAAAGTCGATTTATCAATGTTTATTTTGTTCTTTATCTGTAATTTAGATTTCTCCTTTGAAAGAAACCATACAATATTTAAGCCTGTATAACTGATTTACTTTCCTCAACATTATGTTTTCAAGGTGCATTCACTTTCTTACAAATGTCTCAAATGTATCCTTCTTTATAGCCACATAGTATTCCATTGTGTATAGACATCATATTTTCTTCATTCACTTATCTGTTGATGGACATATGGGCTGCTTCCAAATTTATTTTGAATTATTATGAGCTATTATGAATTGTCCTGCTATAAACATGTCTATGAATGTATTACTATAACATGATGTCTTTACTCTTTGGGGAAGATAACTACCAGGACAATAGCTGAGACAAATAGAATTTCTATTCTCAGTTTTTTAGGAAACCTCCATACTCCTTTCCACAAAATAATAGTGATACTAGTTTACATTCCTGCCAGTAAAGAAAGAGGATTCCTTTTTTACCAGTATATGAGCATTTGTTATTATTTGATTTCTTGATGATTGCCATTCTTTCTGGAGTAAAGGATCATGGGCAAACTGAATTGCTTAGTAAGAACAAGATATAATGATGAATTCACAACAGCAGCCAATTGCTAAAAACAGTATTACTAGTTAATATATCACACATGTTGTGTACTATGAGCACACAAGTCCATTGCAGCCACCTTCTGTCACAGAAGCCTTATTTTATACATTTCCCTTGCCTCTGATAATTCTAGATAGGATACTCCAACCTCCACCAATGTAAAAAGAAAATATTCTTATATTTTGCAAAGATAAAATGCAATTATTTACCAGTTAACTAAGACATTATTTTGTAAATTGCTTAGAACAGTGATAAATTAAGTAGGTCTTGCTTCTTTATTGCACTCAGTACAATGTTCTGCAATCGTTTGCAGAATAAGAAAATAAATGAGTAAAGAACAATTGAATAAGTGAAGAGATGAACAAATAAAGCAAATGTCCAATCTTTATCAGGGACACTTTCCAGTTACAAGAAGCTAATAGTCCTTCAAACATAAACACATTCCTGCATACCTTGTTCTCACAAACTTCTATAGACAACAGCAAAAACAACAGAACTGAAAAGGGGGAAGCGGAGGACAGACAAAAACAGCCCATTTCAAACAGTTTACATTTTCCTCACGAGCAATAACAGAACTATACATAAAAGGCATTTTATAAGGTAAAAAGCTTTTACTAAGTCCATATTATCTCAAAATTAATACAGAAAGTTTAGACTTTAAAAAACTGCAAAAATATATACATTACATACCACAAAGCTATGCAGAATGTTTGAAAGCTAAGATCAGGATTTTAAAAAATGACCCTGTCTTAAACCCAGTTTCCTTAGTGGATTTATAGAAAAACAGACATTCTTCAGAGACTATTCCATCAGATAAAGCAAATGAGGTCTTAACTACATGAACTATTGCCTTTTTTAAAAAGCCAAACAAAACATTCTGCTTTGTCAGGGTTAGAAAAAATAAAACAACAGGGGCTACCATGCTGAGATGTAGTAAAATAAAATCGAAGTGCCTTCAAAAATAAACATGGGATATGTATTAGTCTTGTATTACATAAAAATGACAGAACTCCAACAATCTCATGTGTATCCAATTAAGCATAATTAGAGTTGGGGGTCCACAAATTGGGGGGTTTTCCCATCTTATTAAGACTGGAAAAGTAGTTTTTTTGAAACAAGAAATTCACAGATGATGGCTCTCTGGGTATAACTGATTATTCATGCCTACTGAGCCCTCCCACTGGAAACTTACTTCCATGCGGCCCAAAGGAAGTAGAGATTAAAATAAAATAAAATAAAATAAAATAAGACAACAGGAAGTTACAGTAGTCTTCTATCTGTAAATCTGCATGATTTGAGAGAGCCCCATACTTCACAACATATGCATCTTAAGAGATACCTGACATAATACAATATAAATATGCATTTATAATACAATAAAAATATGCAAAAGAACTTAACCTATCTCCTTTTATTGACTAACTCATTACATCTGCCTGGGTTCTCATTCTTTCTGTAAAACTCTGCTGCCCATAGCATCTTTCTCAGAGCTAATGATTGACCCTATGAATTAAACTCAAGCTATAGCTCAAATGGCTTTCCTTCTATTAACTAAGCAAATACAATACCAGTCCATGAGTAGAAAATAGGGCTAGAAGCCACTGATCTTGCAGTTCACCAGAAAAGAGCTGGTTAGATGGTATAGCTCAAGTCATAAAACTCCCACTTAGCAGCACTGTCACATTAAGGAAACTGTGATCTAAGCCTGAGGTTTGGTTTCACACACTTGCTTGTGTAAGGAACTTAAGGATATACTGAACAGATCCTATACACTAGGCATTATGCCCATTCCTTTAAACAGATGATCTCTTTCCATTCTCACAACACTGCCATTAATCCCATTTTACACATGAGAAAACTGAAGCTCATGCCGGGGTCAAGTTACACAATGTCACACAGCACATACTGACATGCTCAAGCCAAAACATCTCCAGCTGCCTTTGCATCCTTTCCTTCACCACTCCCTCCCTGAGTACATCGCCTCTGACCCTTGACATCCTCAAGGCAAGACGCCGCCTCTCACAATTCTACATACTTCATGAGTGTGAGATTTTATTTTATTTTGTTTTGTTTTTTTACCTTGTTGAAATTGCCTTTAAATTTTAATAGGAAAACTTAAAATATTACTTTCCATGGAAGCTTTCTCAAACTCACCCAAACAGTCCATCACGGTCCCATTAAAACAGCTTTGTTCACTTTTACAACATTCCTGTACTTACAATGCTGTACTCTCATTTAACTTGTAATGTTTACCTTACCCTGTTTATGTGAGATTCTCAAGGGCAGACACCAAATGAATTCTTCTTATCCTCCATACTTAATAAGTGTTTAATATATTTATAGAATAAATGCCCAAATGTAGAACTCCTCAGTTGCTTTTAATTAAGAGCAAAGAAAGTTTACATTTGAAATACTATTTTAGGCTTCCCAGAGAACATGGCGGATAGGTAACATCAGCTACGGTGGCTCTCTGAGATAGCCAGCTTAGATCCCAGAAATGGTGCAGTGTGGGGAGTCCTAAGCAGGGGGAGATATACCCTGCAGACCCAGAACAAACTAAGCTGAGAGAAACCAAGTGGAAATGCAATCCCGATGCTATGACTGGAACAGCTAAAGTCTTAGTGCTGACACTAGAACTCGCGCCTCTGGAAACTGCCACTTGAATTTCCTGTCGCAGCTGCTGCATCTGAATTGGCACAGCTGGGATACAGACATGACAGTTCTGAGAGCGGGAATCAGCGAACCAAATTGAGAGCAAAGCTGGCAGGGAGCCTTGCATCGACCTGTGGTGAGAGGAACGCGGACCCTTCTATAGACTATGAGACTCCTACAGAGGACATTCTGGGACCGAGTAAACTAGCCAGAACAGGATGCTGCAGTGACTTCAGTCACATATTCCCCTCTCAAGCGGGATTGGTTGGGAGTGCTTGACCTGAGGGATGCCACGGACTAAGACACAGTAGGCTAGCCCCAAACCAGGTCCCTGCACCTGGCAGTGCACCCTAATGCAGTGAAGCCTTCAGAAGGTTGACTGACTTGGAAGGGAGGGCCCAGCATAGGCTGCCCAGGTTTGTGTCTCCCTAGTACACTGCAGTAGGCAGAAACACCTAGCCAGCGCAATTCAAACAGACTGTAACTGACAAAGAAAGAAACTGGGCCTCCTATATATGCTTGTATGGAAGGAACAAAAAGTATGGGAAGAGGGAGCAACAAGAAAGGGTCCTCAGTCCCCAATCCTGGGAACAATGATCCAGGAAGGTAAATGCAAAGGAGAATGAGAACAGAAAACATGCAATATCAGGCATGGCACCAATAGACATAAAGCAATATCTCCAGAGCCTCATAGACGAGTTCAAAAGTGAAGTATTTAACCAAGTAAAGCAAGATATAAGTAGAATAGTTAGAGAAATGCTAAGCACTTCCCAAGAAAAAACAGATGGAATGTGAGAACAGAAAAAAAGAGGAGAATTGTTTGATGGATAAAATAGAGAAAACGTAGAATACGTGAAGCAGGTTCAAAGAGATTATCAGGAAACTAAAAACTCTATTGAAAGCTAGCATAACAGCTTGAAAGAAACTAAGGATAGATTATCTGAACTGGAGGACAGACTTGTAATGTGGGAGCATGAAAGGAAAAACTTCTTAAAAATAACAAGGAAACAAGCAGTAATAATACAAAGCCTAGAAGATGGTAAGAGGATCTATAACTTAAGAATTAAGAATGTAAAGGAAGAAGCAGGGGTACAAACAAATGAACCGCAAAGGATATTCACAGAAATAATCAAAGAGAACTTCCCTAACACGGGAAAAGGTAAAGATACTCAGATCTATGAGGCATACAGGACCTCAGCCACCTACAACCCAAACAGAACTTCACCCGGGCATATAATAATCAAAATTCCAGAAATCCAATATAAGAACAGAATATTAAAAGCCGTCAGGGACAAGAAACAGATCACTTACAAGGGAACATCCATCAGAATTACAGCAGACTTCTCGGCACAAACCATCAAATCACGAAGAGCGTGGGGGGAAATAATTCAAGATTTAAAAGACAATAACCTCCAGCCAAGATTGACATATCCTGCACAACTGTTCCTAGAAATTAATGGAGAATCAAGGTGCTTCCAGGATAAAGAGGAACTGGGGGAATTTGCAACCACCAATTCAACTCTATAAAGAATACTGCAGGACATTCTAAAAGAGAAAAATACCAAGAATTCAGAAACAGTGGCAGAGAGGCCACAATGAATGGAGCACAAAGTGAAATGAAGAAGACAAAATGACAACTAAGGACAGAAAAAGAGCTCAACAGAAATGAGGCAGAGAAGGTTGGATTGTAGGAACAGCTATTTTGGAGAAAACAAAACATCATAATAGCTAGTGCTGATTTAATACCATCTTGTTTTGAAGTCCCATCAAGCTTTTGTTCTTCTGTCTCCGTCAGTCTTAACGTGTTGTATATTATTGAATTTTATTATGTGATAATATAAGCAAAAACTTTTATAGACAAGGAGATTATACACAAACCATTGTTCATTTTCTATTAGTTGATTCTAAATACCCTGTAATACTGTCATTTGCTTGAATGATTTTACATTGTCTTGATATGTTTGATGCTACAGTATACAAAGTTATATTCAAAGATTTCAAGGAAAGAGACACTATGGTAACTACTTTTATGTCAGGATATCTTGTGGTGAAACACTATTTTGCTTAAATGGTTACATTCTGACCTGTGCTGTTTTGTTGTTATGCCCTCTTTTATCTCAATCTCCTTTTTTTATTATTTATTTTTATCTTTTTAATTAAGGGGAAAAAATAAATAGCAAGATATAGTAACCCACTTTGATTTCCTATTAACTTGATTTGAAGTCTT
The DNA here is from genome assembly GCF_034190915.1 of Cavia porcellus. Lineage (NCBI taxonomy): Eukaryota > Metazoa > Chordata > Mammalia > Rodentia > Caviidae > Cavia > Cavia porcellus. The sequence continues at coordinate 24,453,275 of NW_026947496.1, read as the reverse complement.
ATATTGCTCTCACCATCTTGTTTTGACTGATTTTACTCTATTCTGTTTTGCTTGATAGTACCAAGTTTGAGAGTATAGACAACAATTGTGAAGGCAATAAGATTCACTATGACACCCATTCCGGTTTGACTATTATCTTCTGTTGAGGTCCTGTAATGTCTCCAATGTTTTGGTTTTATTCTTTACTGTTTTGTTCAATTTTATTATAACTGATGATACAGGCAATTCTTTTTAAGATAGCAAGAGGCATTATGGTAACCATTGTTGATCACCTTGTATTCTGTTTTTATATCATATACTATGCCCACCCTTTTGATTTGACTGACTCTGTTTTGTTATGTCACATTTGGTTTTATTCTCTTCAAAAAAAAAATAAGAAGAAGAAGAACTGTGGGAATAATAAATCCAAAATGTGTAATTGTCATTATAAAAAAGAGAGGAAAATAAAGTGCTCTAAAGGATATAACTGCATGAATATTTAAATGTGTAAGACAGATAACCATATTACTGAGTTTTTGTTGGATCACTGAACAGAACTGCTTGCATTCTCAGTTTGAATGTCCACTTTATATGCTTTAATTTTGTAACTTGAACAGCTATTTCTAAGATAACAATATGTAATCTATTAACTAGTGATTTCTTACCGTTTATTTTTTTTTAATTCTGTATAACTTGAACCTTTTTTCTTTTTTTTCTCCTTAAATAAAATTTTAAAAAATACTTTTTAAAAAAAATTACAAATATAACAAACTTCTGAACCTATGAGAGTACCTCTGAGCTGTCGTGTTCATATATGTCCATACTACTCAGCCTTGTGAACCAACATGAAGAAATGGTGTTAACCACTCTACTCGAGTATCTTTAAACTGGAGTTTTTATAATGTTGTACCATTGCTATTTTGATGCAAATTCAAAGTCCCTTCTTCAATGTAAATAGTTTTGTCATAAAAGTTAGAAACAAGATGCACTTTTTATGCAAGAACAAAGTCCTTCCTATACCAAGCTACAATCTGAAATGATTTTTTTTTAAGTTGGCAATTGCTTACCCAAGTGAATAAGCAAGCTTCATATCATTTCAAAGTTTATATAAAATGATTACTTACATAAAATTCAACACTAAATTCCCATACTAACACCGTCTAAACTTCATTAACTGTGCCACTTGCTTTAAAGGTGTTTATTAAGCCAGCATTTGGTAGTTCTGAAACTTAAGGATAATCACCACTTCACAGGTATGAGCCAATAGTGCCATCCACTGTTCCTGTGAATGATCTTTCCTAAATACACATTCATGAAGAAGCACATTCTACAAAGAAACATTACTTTTAAATTTCATTTTCCTATATATATGGGAAATTTTTAAAAGTCTGGGACTTCATTGAAGACATCAAAAGGCTGCAAATTTCAGGACAATTAATTTTTGGATAAAAGAGTAAAACTGTTCCAACAAGTTCAAAATTGCCAGTATAAATACTTCAGTTTCACACATTTAATTGTTTGTGATAAGCTTCACTTCATTCATAGGCCAAATTAACAGTCTTTTTTCAACAAAACAATCCTCTATACCAAGAGAAGTAATTAGAACTGTATTCCTACTCAGCCAGAAAAGTTTTCTGCATTTAAATAACCCTGCTGTCACTAAACAAACATTTATGGAGTGGATACAGTGAGAAAGACACCACACTAAAAGTTAAAGGAGAGACTAATATGAGTTGTTTCTTAAGCTTGTCAAACATGCAAGTACAAAGTCTAGGTAGGAGAATGAAAGACCAGTGAGGAACAGAACAAAGTCCTAACCTCACAGACTACAGAAAATTCCCAGCTTAGAAAGTGTTTCCTTCCAGGGGAACATTGGTCAGTGGAATTCATTATACAAGTCTCACAAAATGAGTCTTCTATATCTTTGACACAAATATACAATGTAAAGCATAAAAAGACTAAATGTATACACAAAAGTAAATAAACTTTTTACTTTTATAATTACTTTAAAATGGTAGGGTATACTCGTAAGCTACTTTTGCAATTTGTTCACATCTACAAATGTTAATGATGTGAGTCTGTTCATATATGTGAAAGTTTGCAACTTGAATGTTCGTAAGTCATAAGTTTAATCATAAGTTCCAGCAAATTCACAGATAAGTAGCAGAAATGATGAGAAGAAATTAAATGGGGACAGACCGTAAAAAATATTGGTACACTATAATAGTGGTGGTAAACTTTTGGCACGTATATTGTTTTTCTTTTAAGACAAAAGATATAATGTATGAGTTGTTTTTCCTCAACTAAAATCTCAGTATTCCAAGTGAATTGCAGTGTTGTCATTTTGTGATAAATAAGTGGGTTCTGGATTGCAGTTTGGGCACTCATATCTAAAATGTTCACTATCACTAGTGAAAGATACAGCAGCATTGAAATTCTAAAGAAAAAATATATTAATGTATCAGGCTACACGGAGAAATAGGTTGCATCATATTCATGTCAGAAAACGAGACTGGCTAAAAGAGGTTATTAATCTGTGTGAGCCACCTAGCTAGCGTCTACAGCTAGAGCTCTTTCCAATGTACTACAGCCCCTGTCACCTTCTCCAGAACAGGCTGGTGCCACATATCACAATCATGACTATGGTAAAGTTGCTGCCCGCCATAAATTATAGACGAACATAAATAACAACTTCTCACTCCTCTTAGGTAGGTGCCAGTATCACAAATACAACTTCTATATTTTAAGTTTCAAATGTCTTAGATGAGAATACCTATATAATAAGTTTTGAAAGAATTTAAGAAAATATAAAATAAACTGTCAGCTTAGACTGCCACACTAAGAAAGTTGCTCTTAGCTGGTAGTTAACCAGTAAGGTCATCTTTCAGAGGAAATTACTGTATTATGTTTTAACCATCTTTTATCTTTTCATTTTTGAAAGCAGTGGTTACCTACTAATATGGTGGTCATCAAATAGTATAAAAGGTGGTAGATACGGGATCTCATTGGTAAAATCTGTAGTGGTCAAGGTAAGTGAATTAGCTAAAATCTTTTCCAGAACAGGATAAAGAATCATGCAACATATAAGCTTGGTCCCACACTTCTCAAATCAGGAATGTTACAGACCAGGATTTTTATTTCCAACCTTCAGTAAACTAGTATTTGTGGGAAAACAACAAAACAAAAACAATGAAAATGAAGTAGAATACATGGCAGCAATGTCCAACTGCCTAAACAGTTTGTAAGATGCTCCCTCTCAACTTCTTTTCTTGTCCCAGGCCAGCAGTCAGTAACTACTGATGTAGTGGTGCTCCACAGGACGCCCTTCTGAAAACACTAGCCTAGACCTTCAAGGCTGGGAATGATACTGGTCCCTCAAGTGCTCTCACTCCACTGGGTGGAGGGTTCTGCTGCTGGCATCCCTGCAGTCTGCAGCACCACACCACCCAGCTGAAGTGAACCCTTTGTGCAAGCTCTGATCTAATCAGCCAAGAGGAGAGAGAATGAAGACTCCACCAAGCTCATAAGAAGAGCTGGACGGTGCCAGCCTGCTTAATAAATTCCTATTGCAGATTCTAGACTGGGACTTGCTGGCATTATAACCTGGAGAGCAACAAATTATCATTGGTGTCTACCTCCCCCAAAAAAACTCTCATTAAGAATTACATATGACAAAATTGGCTCAGGCTATCTTGCAAATATTGTGCCATAGATAGATAGATAGATAGATAGATAGACAGATAGATAAATAGATACCCATAATCTTTATATTTGTGAATGACTAAAACTCTGCTAAACTCTTCTTGAAACAAATATCATCTTGAGATAGTGCTTCCCAGACAAAGTGCCATGACTGCCAAACAGGTGTTTCAGAGACAGCACTGCGGCTGATGTGGCTGCCCACAACTGAGCAGATTTGGAAGAGGTTATGAGGATATTTCAGCAATAGTCTAGCATGAACTAAAAAAGAAGCTTTTTTTCCTGGTATCATAAGACACAAGGTAAAAATTCAATGAATCAATATTAAGTATACCAAAATGTGTAATCTTTGCCAAAAGAATATGAGAACTCAAAATAGTCAAGACATTCACACTCATGTATGTGTGATATCACATATACTCAAACTGCTACAGGATCTCTATATGACCTCGATTCAAGCTTTTAAAGAATATTTTTAATTAAATACCACAAAAAATAGTTTTCCCATAGAATGTGAGTTGCTGAAAGCTGTAATTTTTACTGACATTGAAAGAGTTTGTACTCTGGGAAGTTGAGACTGGAGAATTGCAAATTTAAGGCCCTCTGGGCATATGCAAGAACCTGTCTCAAATACAAAACAAAATAAAGAAAAATCTGCAGATGTGGCTTAGGGTGAAGGACTTGTCCAGGTAACACACTCAAACATGCACACACACACATACATGCACGTATGCAAGCGTACACCATTGAGGTGATGCTCCTAATTCTGTATGTGCCCCGAGTCTTATGTGTGGACAGAGGCCAAAGAGAAGTCCTCATTTTTCTGGGTTGCCACCACTGCATCTCTTGAGAGGGACAGAAAGAAAACATCTGAATATCCAACATCTCTTAAATTATATGTCTAAAGAGTTACCCCTGGTACCCACTTTCATGGAAAGACAAATATGCAATGACATCAAGTAATTTTTTCAAAAACAGGATGATATACAAGCACCAGTGGAATTTCAAGGAACTCTGTTATTTCAGTACAAGTCACTTACACACTGAGGTGAGAAATGTGTATTTATCTTGGTGGGCACAATCAGTGCCTACCACCATACCTGGTCATGTGGTAAACACGTATGGATTGTATTTTCAATTGTACAATGACAATATTTGCTTGATAACTGCTTTTATTTTAAACATCTGAACTGAAAAGCTATTAGTAATATTTCTCAAAAATAATTTCACTTATGTGGGACAAATGTGCATTCCTGTTCTTTCATTTACTCATTTAAATACTTCTGGAAGGCCAATATATAGATAATAGAGACTGACAAATTCCAGACATTTCAGAAAGAAAGTGAAAACATCAAATTATAATATTTTCCCACGGCTAAGATGCTATGGCGCGCGTGGGGGGGGGGGGGTTATGCTATTTTAAAGAAATAAAAAAATTCAAAAGGTATATAATTACAAAGAAAAATTCTCCTTAAATGTTCCCATCTACCATCAAGTTATATTTGACTGATGGCAATAACAAGGAAGATAAATTTGAAGAGAAAAAGTATCAGTATGCATTACAAGACCAGGCAGCATTTTCTAAGGTTAACCGGAGAGGGGATTTCAAACCTTCAAATTAAGGATAAGATGATAGAACTATCTAAAGAATGATATAACTTCTGTCAGAACTGCTAAGCGGTATCCAGCTCTTACTGTGGAAGATGAAAACTGCCAAGGGACTGTCAGAAGTGACGGCTTTAACAGTGACAAAAAAGGCAGAAAAAAGCATGGATTTTCTTCATATCACAAGGCCCAACTTTTTACTTTGTGTCCTCTGTACCATCTTCTACACTTGTCCCTCCACTGCATTCCTGATGCTGGAAAAAAAACAATGGAAGAGACGGGGTGGATGGTCCTGGCAAAAAATGGGCTGTTCCCTCTTTGCTCACCTCCTTCAGGAAGGCACATGTCGCCTTCTTTTTTTTTTTTTTTTTTTTTTTTTTTTTTTTGTCTTTTTCCTTTTTACTGGTACCAGGGATTGAACTCACAACTGCCTGCTTGCAAGGCAGGCGATTATGCCGCTGAGCTAAATCCCCAGCCCCTCATGTCGCCTTCTTGCTATGCAGCTCACAGCACTTGGTGATGCTTTTTGTTTTTCTAACTCTATACAAAGCTATACTACCCTATGCCGTTGCAGTTGGGAGCTATGACCTCACCCTGCTAATTGAATGAGAAAGATGAAACACTTGAGCATGAATCTTCAAATTTCCTACCTTCACTGCATAAACTCGATTATTCCTGGTAAAATATTTAATTAGAACCTAACAAGTTTAGATATAGCTTCCGGTTTATAGAAAACACATAGGATAGTTTAATAGCTGAATGCTACCACCAAAAAGGAAGGACTGGAGAGGTGGAAGTAGAAAGGAAAGGAAAGAAAAGGAAAACTGACAAATCTAGGTGGGGATATCTGGATAAAAAACGAGCCCTGTCTCAAATCATTATCATCAAAACAGAGCCTGCTGTGTTAACTGAAATGCAACTGAAAACCTCTCCCTTCATTCGTCTGATAACATGAAGCAACTGATCTGCTTTCTCTAAATTAAGTTGGTCAAGACTCTTAGGAGAAAATGAATGGATCTCTTCTTACACTTAACTTTCATCGTTGACTCTCATCTCCAGGGAAGCACAAATGTGTCCTACTCCTTCCCAAGGCTTACGGTTAACCCTGTGTTCATGATCCCTTTGAGGAGTTTCTCCCTCAATCTATTTCTAAGTCTTACCTCAGATTAAAAAAACAGACAAAATGTTTTGCATTCTCTAAAAGCCACTTATTTTATAGCTAAATTCCTCAAAAGAGTTTCCTCCTATAGCAGAACTTACTGAGCTCTAAATGGTTCACCTAACCCAGTATTGTTTCTCTGTAGGACTGCAAAACATGTGACAGGGTCTGGTAGTCTATATTCTCTGATTTCTCCCATGCCCTGATCAACTGTCTCCTCTTCCATATGTACTGGCACTGACTGTTTACCTCGGGGCCACCTTCTCACTCTGCTACCCAAAATCTCTTTTGGGCCTTGAATTCCTTGTATTCCTATCTCCAACCTTTCTTTGGAAAGTGGACAGTGAAGTCCACTGGAGCATGCGAAAGCCCCATATTCTTCACCAATATGGTTCTGCCATCCCGCTTCTCATGCCTCAGTTAACCCATGGCCTTCCTTTCTTCCCGACTGGTTACTATGATGGCTTCAAAGCTCTCTCCCTGTATCTCCCTGTCTTCCCACACAAACCCACCAGTGCACGCCAATCTTGCTGACACCTACCTATGATCAAGCTCACATCCACTCCATCTTCAGCATGCTCCCTTTCTCTTATCAACTGAATTAAGTGTAACTTTTCTCCATGGGGCAATTAAGACTCTTCACACAAGAAATAATTTGTCTCACTCCCAAGTCAAAGGGTTATGTGTAAAATAAATGCTCACATTTTAAAATGTGAGTTAAAGACACACTGCTATTAATACCCCACAAAATCACCTCAATTTTAATACATTCATTCTTGCCACGTGCTGAAGTGGTTCTAGAAGTCCTCTTTCATGAGTCTCTTTATAAAGTATGATCAGAAATACAGCGAGTGCTGCTACTGAGTGCCTTCTAATAGAAAGTCAGGCTTGTGAAAATATTACAGTGTGGGGTAGACCTCCAGAAAAATAAGGAACTGATAAGCAACAACAACTCAGCCTCTCCAAGAGGTGGGATCCAGACACTGGAAAATAATAATTTAGGGAAGAAGAAGAAGAAGAAGAAAGAGGGGGTGGGAGATTCCCCAGAACCAGTAAGGATCGACAGGGAAGCAAAACCTACAGAAGAATTGAAGAGACACAACACAGTGTGAAGAAGGGAAGGAACAATCTGCAATTTCTCCTCAGCTCCCAGCTCCCAGGAAAAGGAATCCAAATCTAGGGAGAGTTAGTGACAATGAGGGACAACCGCAAGACTTCAGGGAGAAACAGTGACAGGATGGACTGGTGAATGCTGTGGTAACAGCTGATGAGTTTCTTCAGTCCAAGCAACCGCCACACTCTACAGAGTGCTTGGTTGGGAACTATTCTAGGGAGCGGTGACTGACTTGAGTCCAAGACTGAGGACTCTGATTTAAGGCTCCTAATGTTACATTTCTGGTAACTGGCTGAGAGACAGCTGTGGTCAGGGAGCCACAGTCAATCTGGCAAGAGGCCCCCTAAGAGGTTTAACCTAAAGGACAAAGCCCCATGCTCATAGCCAGAGGCCAGTGTCAGCCTGAGTCACCCTGGATTTGGAAGGTACAGAAATGGGGCCCTCATCCTAATCCTACTCCATTGGTGCCTGCATCCAGCACGGATCTGGGTTCTGACTGCCATCTTTGTCTATCAGCATAAGCAGGTTCATGTCTTGGCTTGGACACTGTACCAGAGTTGTAGAGCTCCCCAAAGAAAGACACACATTGGAAATCACAAAAAATTTCTTTTTTGGGGTTTTGTTTCCATTTTTGTTGTTGTTGTTTCTATTTTTTGTGAATATATGTATTGTTTCTGGTAGTTTGCGTTAGATTGGTTTTTTTTTTTCTTCTTTTATCTATTTTCTTTATTTCCTCGTCATCAGTTCATTGGAGATTGGGGAAATTTCCTTTGTGTTTTGCTTAGTCCTTTTTCGATCCTTCCCATCTCTCTTACTTCTTTTTCTGTTTTTACTTCTTTTTTTTTTTTTTTTTTTTTGGTACCAGGACTCAAACTCACAACATCACGCTGCCAGATAGGCGTTTATGCCGCTGAGCTAATTTCCCAGCCCTCTGTTCTTATTTCTGTTCATCCATTTAATTTTCCTTTTACTTTTTTCTATTTTTGCTTTTTATAGTTTTTTCTCCCTCCTTTTCACTCATCTTCTATTTCTTCTCAGCGTTTTCTCGTATCTTTACCTAATTCTATAAAATTGCTTCTATTCCTTAGGAAGTTCCTTTGCATTACTGCTCTCTTTTCCTTCTTACATCATACAGTTTAAGGTTTCAGAGTTTTCCTCTTGCTCTCCTCCAGTTCCAAATCCTATATCTTTATTAGTATAAAGTTTTGTTAACCTTTTAATATTTAATGCTATAAGATTACTGTTGAATTCTTTTCTACCATTAATAGAAATAAAGCTGTCACATTTACTACACATTAACAGTGAGTCAATACCTGGGTTGCCCTAATGTCTGCACCATAATTATGGATTTCTTCTTTAGATTTAGGATGTTATATAGCTGGTTCTTCAGTTAGCACTTAAAAGTAGAAGACAGCTGGAGAGGAGGGATGGAGGTGACCAGGGAAGACAGTTACACAGAAGTACACACTATTGTCTTTGAAGATGGAAGGGGAGATTCTTGACCAGGAAGAATGCATGTGGCCTCCAGAGAGCAGAAAAGCAAGAAAACTGGTTCTCCCCTAGAGCCTACAGAACACAGTCCTGCCAACACAGATTTCACCATCGCTAAGACCTGTGTGAGACTTCTAACAGCTAGAACCAAATAAATTAATGTCATGTTAAGTCACCAATTTTGCATTACAACAGCAATTGAAAAATTGAATACATCTCTATATGTAATTACCAAACTTCTACCAATCTTTCATGGCCCAGTTCAAGTGTCACCATAATGCAAAGACTACTCTACTGCCACAACAGCCCTCATTACTGACAACACTAGCAGAGATTCCTTGCTCCTTTGATCTCATGAATGTATATGGGGGAGTTAACTGGTAAGTTTCTGTCTCAGTCATTTCCTAGGCATGTGACTCTGAAGTCACTTAACCTCTCTGAGCCCTAGCTTCCACACCAGGGGAAAAAAGCCTGCTGTGGGGATTAAATACAGGAAAAAATAAGCATAGAATTAAGCCTAGCACACATGAAGCACTCCATATCCATAATAATCATCAGTAACCTTATCCTTGCCTGTTTCTCAGAGCCACGTCCATGTAGCAATTTTACTATCCTAGTAAACAACCAGGTGCTGATTCATACTTATTTCTTTTACAGAGGAGCCTCTGCCTCATGAGTGAGAATCTGAAAATAATCTTATCTCGCACAAATGGCTGCTATCTCAAAAAGCTCACCTCAAAAACCAAGAGGAGCATTAAACACTAGACCAAAGAGCCACTTTGCACTAAAACTTATATAGTTAATACGGCAAACATAGCGATGAATCAATAAACATAAAAGTAAGAGAGTATATAAAGAGAAACGATATTATTTTAGGATTAAAAGGTACCCTTCTTTCCATTTTCTATATTTTCTTTTGTATTAATATCACTAGCAATGATATTATACAGACTGTGATCAAATAAATAGCCCTCCATGCTCATTTAAAACACAATTTAACCTGAAATTTTCAACTTCTTCACTAGTTAAAGCAGCAAATATACTCCACTGTGGAAATCAAAGTGGAGATTCCTCAAAAAAACTAGAATTAGAGGTCTTATTCAATCCAGCTATTCCCCTTCTGGGTATTTTTCAGAAGAATTGAAAACAGCATTGACAGTGATATATGTCCATCTATGTTTATCCAGCACAATTTATAATAGCTTAATCTTGGAAACAACCCAAATGCTCATCAACCGCAGAATAGATAAAAAAATGTAATATATTAATACAATGGAGTACTACTCAGCTATAAAGAAGGATCACATTGAGGCTTTTATAGGTAAATGGATGCAAATTGAAACCATACTTAGAAGTGAAATAAATCAAACTCACATGTGTAAATATCGTATTGTCTCCCTAATGTAAAAAAAAACCTGAAAGAGTAGTAAGATCCAAAAGGTACAATAGCTACCATGAAAATGAGTGTGAAAGAAAGTGCACAAAAGGAAACAACTGGGATGGGGAAAGGAGGAAAAGAAAATGGTAAAAGATGATGTGTATGCAGCTACACAGATGTATGTATGTATATACAAGATACATCACTACACTACTAATCTCTGTAAGATCATCAAAAAGAATAGGACATGCTTTCACAGTTTGATTGTTTGATCATTTTTTATGCATAAATCTTGTAACCTGAACAACTACTTCTAAGATAACAATATGCAATATATTAACTAGCATTCATTTCCTACTTATTTTGAAATTCTGTATCATTTCTTTTGTTTTTAAAATAAAAAATAATAGAAGTAACAACTCTGCAAAAATTAACAGTGACCTTGAAACCTTACTAGTATAGAATGTATGATAAAACTTTCTTCACACAGGACCTTCTGCATAAATGGAAAATTTATATGGTATTTATATCTCCGTACTCCATTTGAAAGCAATAAAATATTGAAAAGTAGTAGGATTTGGCTGAAGATAATTTTCTTTTGAAAAACTAATTATAAGTATAATCATTTTTTAAATATTTAAAAGTAAGTCGAAGACAGCAATAAGCTCCAATAATCTTTTTGAAAAGAAAAGGAAAAAGCAATTCAGGTTAAGATGTTACTGACTGATACTGGAACAAATGCTCATGCGGATGCTTTCATCTCAGACCAATGGATAAGACAGCAACTGACTCAGGAAACTGATGCACAGACACAGGTGGTTAGAAACTCGTATCTGAACTGGAGACAATACACACTCAATTCCCTCAATAACAAAACTGCATTCGTTTATTGATTTATGAAGTATCAACTCTACAATGTGATGGACATAAGAAGATGTCTGAATGATAGCAAATATACAGTAAGCTTCAAATAGTTTATTGTATAGCCTTATTTGAAGAAATACTAAATCAACAAGAAAGGAAATACAGCACACAGGAAAATTTCTTAATTCTATTTTGAAACCCAAAGTATATTTAAAACAAAAACATTTAAAAATAATTTTTAACATATAACAAAATATGTTAAAGGCCTGAAAATAAAACATTATTCAATGAATATTTACTAAGCAATCACTTTGTATTAAACACTGAACTTACAGGTAATATTGTAAGAAATAATTTTTGGCACTGAAGGACTTAGCCATTTAGTGCAATGTATAAATCACACAGCCTGAATAGTACTACTATTAACTAACTAGGGAAGTCTGTAGATGTGAAAAGGAGAGAAAGAGGCATTCAGACAGGTGGTGGGGAAGGAACAAGGAAGAGGCATCTAGCTGAGTGCAGGAGGAATACAGCAGTCAAAGTGACTGAGAGGCAAGAGAGGGCTGCCGTCAGCATGCAGAGAAGACAGACCTAAGACCCAGGCTAGGAACCACAGCAGGGATGTGAGGCGGGCAGAGACAAAATGGACAAGTACAAATGGACTAGAAAGTATCAAAATAGACACACAACAGCACCAAACTCTCTCCAAAGTCATCATAAAGAGATCAGATGAATCCTGATCTAAGAAAATTTGAAAGACCCTGACAGTAACATATTCAGAAGAATGTGTTTAGACAAGGGGGACGCGCATCCTGCACATACAAGAAACTAAAAAGAGAAACTAAAAAGACATTCTCAGAAACATTTTGACTTTGTTCTTTTCTAGACATTGTTCAGCAAACTCCAACAATTATTGTCCAGGTGCCAAGGCAACCTGTATTACAAAGAGGATTTAGTATAACCCTACTATACTTTCAAATCTATAACTCACTCACTCATTCAATAAACAAGTATTTTTAAAAGCCCTGTGCACATTCTTGTGTGTTAGGCATATAGTAGTAAATAAAACTTTCAAAAGTCCCTGCTCCCACAAAGTACACATGCTAGTGAAGATGACTATTAAAACATAAATGAATACATATGGATTTTTAAATGATGATAAACGGCACAGAGGAAAGTAAGACAAAACTAGGAAAATTCAGGTTTGAAAAGAAGAACAGCACTGGGCATGGTGGCGCAGGCCTATCATCCCAGACAGACAGGAGGCGAAGGCAGGAAGACCACAAGTTCAAGCCCACCCGGGGCAACTTAGCAAGACCCTGCTCCAATACAAAGTTTGTTAAATGGGCTGGACATGAAACTCGGTGGTAGAATGAAATCACAGGCTTTAGGTTTATTCCTCAGCACCACAAAAAACAAAAAAAAGTCCAGCTTTGCCTTGGGTAAGGGAAAGGATAAGAACAACGAAAGGAAGAGCAAACAGCTGTGCTCACCGTTCACTGTCTCAGGCTACAGAGGGAGTATGTCGCTCGCTACATCCTACGTGCACTGTCACTGCGAACTCTCATGAGTCTCTAGTTTCTGATGAATTCATGTCAGTCCTGAGGATAGGCCTGAACAAATTCGCAGCATCGAGTGAACACTGCCCCATAGGGCTTTTAGTGAACAAGGGTCACTTCTGCAACTTCCTTGAGCCTTGGCAGCCTTATGAACGATGAACCAGAGAACAGAGGAAGTCCAAGGAGCTGCACGAGTGCTGGGAGAAAGGACATTTGGCTAGAGAAAGGGCCAGGTGTGGGCAAGGAAAGCTGAGCTCACCCGTTCTCTAGGAGGATTGCCGAAGAGAGAAAAGGACAAAAGACAACTCCCAAGGACAGGGGGAAATGAAGGAGAGCGCGCAGAGAGCTGAATGTGTGGGATGTGGAGGGCACTTCATGTGTGCGCAGCGCAGGTACCTCTGTGCTTTAAAGAACAGAAGCCCTTGATCTTACCAAGCTTTCAGAAAAAGTAATTTTTTCACCTGCAGTCATAATGTAAAGGACCCAATATGAATAAATGCCCCAAAAAGCATGAACAAATAAAATTATGATCAAGAAGTACTTAGACCAAAGTATGAAAATTCAGAGTACGTAGTAGTCACGAGGCTTCAGCTCAAAGTTTCTTAGAGTAACATTTTAAATAAGTATGCATTTCAGAAAGGAAGTAAGATGTGTCATATACATGAATCAACTTTCCACAAGAAATGTAAACATATGTACTACACATATGTGCTAATAAACTAAAATAAAAAATAAATTTAAAAAATATGTATTTCAGAGAGTTAATAGTCAAAGCATGGTCAATATTCTGGACAACATTTACAATAAACTCACTGAAAAAGTAGCCAAAGATGAAGAATGATTAACCATCCCACAGACTGCTCTTGTTTAAAAAAGATTTTAACCAAGGCACAGCAGGTAAATGAAATCCGTATAAAAAGTGAGAAGAATAATGTCAATCAAAGTTATCAAATCCTGCTGCAAATGTAAGCGTAATTTGTGATTGGAATGATTTTAGAAAAAGCTACAGACAAACAGCTTTGGGCTTTTTTTCTGACACTTCTTTCCCAAGAAAACATTCAACTACTTTGAGATGTCACATGTTCAGGAAAAAAACTGAATTTATGGAGGACACTGAATATTTTATGAGCAAGTATGACAGACACTTACCCAGTATTGATGGAAATGATTTCAATCAGTGGATTCTTCCTAATCTTCGGCAAATCCAGTCGCGCTCCCCCCAGCCGCTTCCCGTTGTCCTTCTTCTGACCCAGCAGTCTCACAGAGTGACCTTCAATACAACACATAAACACACATCAGCACAAGGCGCATGATTCCGCTTTAATTCACTGCTTTCAACAAATGTGTTAATGTCTGCATTTAACTTTTCTTTGAATGGAGGGAAAAAACAACCTGGAAGAAAGGTGATCATTTGACTCTTACGAAATACTGTCAGACAAAAACAGCCATGTTCAAAACCTGCAGTTAAAAATGCCTTGCTCCCAGTGTTTGCACATTTCTACTGCATATTGAGAAGTGTCCTCACAATATCATTCCACAAATTATGAACACTCCCCAGCACTGATCAGACACATGTTTTCAACAGGAAGGGTTTCACGAGGGTACCAAGTCTGCCTGCCACTAAATGGAGACAAAATTAAAAAAAAAAAAAAATGCTCAAAACAAACAGCAAATCAACGAAGTAAAGAATCAGAGAGTTAAGATAAAATTACACGCTAAGGTTGGATGGCGTTAGGGGAACTAGGGATTCGGGCCTGCTCACCAAGTTACACATCTCTAGTCCTTTCTTAACATGTTTTCACTTTGTAACAGAATCTGGCTAAGGTGCTATATTGCCCAGGCTAGCCTCAAACTTGTGATCCTTTTACCTCAGCATCCCAGAGTGATAGATTTACAAGCACAGATTTTAAAACTGGAAATTTTAAAAAAATAAAATTTGTAACACTTGCTTATTTGTACAAAATGACATAGAAGGAAATCTAGCCTCTTCAAAGAACAATTAAAATTAGAATTTTTTTTTAAAAATTCAACTAAGGCCTATAGTGTAGCTCAGTGGTAGAGTGCCTGCTTTGCATGAAGGCAGCCCTGGGTTCAATCTTTGGCACGCCCCAACAACAGGAACAAAAAACTTTTGGAATAATTTTAGACTTGCTAGAAAAATGAAAGGTTGTACAAAAAACTCTCAATGATTTTAAATGAATTTGTACTATGTAGTAGTCATCACAATAATCCAATTTTAAAGCATTTCCATCACTCCTCAAAATCCCCTCAAATTTATTTAGTCCTTCTCTGGCCTCATACCAAACACAGCACATTTTCTGAATCCACTGACCAGATGATGGATATCTGGATTATTTCCAGTTAATATCTACCATAACAATACTTCTGAGACCATTTGCATACAAGTTTTTGTATAGATATGTTTTCATTTTCTTTCTTTTTGGATAGTCTTGGGGGCAAATTATTAGTTATATTGTTAATCTATATTTAAAAAATATAGAACCAGATGTTTTGCAAAGTTATGATGGTACCATTTTATATTCTGTCTTTACCAGATATGTGATTTGTAAATATTTTATCTCCATTATGGTATATATTTTCCCACTTTCACGATGGTGCATTTTGAAAAGTAAATGCTTTGCAATTTAATAAAAAATTTACTAACTTTTTCTTCTGGTGTCATATTTAGGACCTCTTTGCCAAAAACTTTTCCATTTTCTTCTAGGTGTCTTATTATTTTAGTTACAGTACTCATGATATAAATTTCCCTCAATAGCCATTGTAATTTTTGTGTAATAATGTATCTAGACTAAATCTATAAGGCCTGTCCTCTCCACAATGAATGGCTGTTGATTCCCTGCTTAATATTTTTCCAGGCATGGGTTCCTAGGAGATGATTCTGTATGGACATAATTTTTGCTTAGTCAAAGACTGATGATGTTTGTTCAGACACATTGAGTCAGTAAGATTCCTACTATCTGCTAATAGATCTATATGAGCCAGGAAGAGCACTCAAAGTCAGGATGATTGTCCAGTCAGCCCAACCTCTCACTCTCTCTTGACCTCCCCCAGATCCTCTGGGATCTGTTTTGGATGTGCCTGCAGGCTCCCTCAGGGAAGTAAGTACAGGGCTGGGCCTGTTCCCCTTCCTGATAGGTACCAGCACAACCTCCAGTCAAGTTAAGGCATATGGCAAGCTTTTCAATCCTCCTATCCCTGTCTCACCCTTCTGAATTCCCAGGGAGATAAATCCCTAACTAGTGTACCCACTCACTACTCATACCAAACAGGCCACCAAGAGCTACAACAGAAATGGCTTCTCTTTCCCCTAACATCAAAATCTTCACACTGAAGGTTCCCTGTATCAACTGAGCCATCTCACTAGTAACAAAAAAGCTACTGGTTTTCACAGCCTGCCTCATCCTGGCTGAACAATTTTGCTCACAGACTTTAGGAGAGACATGAAGCAGCCTTGCCAGGAACACCATAGATCCTCACTGTTCTTAACCAGAGTACAGTTATCGTCATGAATAAATACTTCTCAATTAATTGAATGCATTTAGTCCATTTCCAACATAAGGCATAATTTGCTTTGAGCATTTGTCCAGCTTTATCATCACTTTGCTGGGGGGGGAGGAAGGGATGATTCATTGACTTCCTAATGAAATCAAGCCAAAGGCAAAAATCAACTACAATTTTTAAAACAATCATTTAAAATAAATTCAAATGCACAATTAATACTAAAGATTCTTACCAATTATATACATTTTTTTCACCTCCCCCCAAATTCAGAAAGATACACTGCTCAAATGTCTCCTGAACAGACAGCTTTCCGTGACCAGAATAAAACCATCAGTCATAGCCTTTTGGCAGTTATCACTTTAATAAGAAATGTTAAGTACTTCATATATTCTGAAATTTTTTGCTCTAACACAGAAACATATTTAGTCATGCTAGTGTTTGACAAACCAAATTCCACAGATTTTCAAGATAAGATGAACTCTTCAATCAAAGTCCAGTTAATGAAAAGGTAAGCAAGATTGACAAGATAACATAATAATTCTCTGAGAGATGCAAGAAGTTCAATAATGACATGTTATTTTCATACTAGCATGAGACAAATTTCACTATATCCTGCTGAGATTCCAGTAATATGCAGCTTGCACTAATAACATTTGATAAATTATTCATCTTCACTATCTACATGCAAATAAAGGAACATATCTCTGCTTGATGATATAATGAGTTATTTTCCAATCCAATAATTCATTAAAGTGTAGCAGACCTAAAAAAAATCCTCTTTGCTTTTAATTGAAAGATATAGCACACTGAAGACAAAGCAGGAAATAACATAAAAGTCACTTGTTATATCTAACCAAATACGAGAAAGAATTCTATCCATATAATAGCAATTTCTTTAAAAAGAGACTAGTAAAAGAAAACTTCTGTGATATGCCACCTCTCAAAAATTCCGTCTCAAAAGGAACTGCTGTTTCAAATTACTTTCTTAAATCTATGGACCAGATTATAAGAATACATATTGTGCCTCCCTACCTATTTTTATCAATACTGTTGCCTTAAAAAACAGACTGAAATCCAACAGAATAAAGCAAGTTCAAGGATGCTTCTTAAAGATACTTCTCTAAAAGGAAAGGGGGAAAAAACAAGGGCACAGAAGGAAAAAGTGCTGAGTCCTAAAAGAGGGACATGTCGAGAGGAGGAGCTGGGCAGATCTGGGGTGCCCTCACTGGCCTCTCTGCGTGTCTGGAGGACTCTGGATTTCTGCGCCCAGACTGCTGGAGTTCCCTCAGGCTTCCAGGTGCAGTGAAGGAGAGAGGTGGGTTTGAGGCTTCCACATCAGCCTCCCCATTCCCGGCTTCATTTGGAGACCTGCTGAGCTCCCAATAGGTGGGCTGGCCCACACTACCAGCCTAGCCCAGCCTGTTTAGCTGCCGCGCCTGGCCACAGGTCTGCAGAGGAGGAGCTGGGCAGATCTGGGGTGCCCTCACTGGCCTCTCTGCGTGTCTGGAGGACTCTGGATTACTGCGCCCAGACTGCTGGAGTTCCCTCAGGCTTCCAGGTGCAGTGAAGGAGAGAGGTGGGTTTAAGGCTTCCACATCAGCCTCCCCATTCCCGGCTTCATTTGGAGACCTGCTGAGCTCCCAATAGGTGGGCTGGCCCACACTACCAGCCTAGCCCAGCCTGTTTAGCTGCCGCGCCTGGCCACAGGTCTGCAGAGGAGGAGCTGGGCAGATCTGGGGTGCCCTCACTGGCCTCTCTGCGTGTCTGGAGGACTCTGGATTTCTGCGCCCAGACTGCTGGAGTTCCCTCAGGCTTCCAGGTGCAGTGAAGGAGAGAGGTGGATTTAAGGCTTCCACATCAGCCTCCCCATTCCCGGCTTCATTTGGAGACCTGCTGAGCTCCCAATAGGTGGGCTGGCCCACACTACCAGCCTAGCCCAGCCTGTTCAGCTGCCTCGCCTGGCCACAGGTCTGCAGAGGAGGAGCTGGGCAGATCTGGGGTGCCCTCACTGGCCTCTCTGCGTGTCTGGAGGACTGTGGATATCTCTGCAACCAGGGAGGGTCCACAGGTTCCTGAAGCACTGCGGCCTGTGGTGAGTACCCTAACCCGGCTGCGATTGAAGAACTGTGGAGCTTCCAAGGGGCAGGTGGGCGCACAGTGTCCCTGAGGCCCAGCTTGTCTGGAACTGCGGAGTTCTGAGCAGGCAGAGGAGGGCCACTGGTTCTGTAGGCCTAATGGCTTGGAGTAGCGCGGCGCCAGAGTCCCAGTAGCTCCAAACATAGAAGGGGATTTTCAACAGATCCTGAGGAAGCTTTCAAGTAACACTTGAAACACAGAAATATAGGAAAATGACAAAACGAAAGACCAAATTACAACCTCAAACCTCCAGCCCATCTCAAGAAACCGTAGGAGCGATATATATAGAAGAAAATATATCCCATCCACCTCATATATCGGACACAATAGCCACTGAAATTGACAAGCAACTCCAGGAAGCTTTAAAGAAATTCAAACTCGAAATAATCTCCCAGATAAAAGAAGAAATGATAAAAGAAATGAAAGAGATTCTAAATATATCTAAAGAAAACACAGATAAAAAATTGGAGGAACTAAACAAAAAGATAGAATCCCTAGACGAGCAATATAAGAAACAAACAGAATACATAATGCAGATGCACAGAGATATACAGGAAATAAAAAACTCCACTGAAAGTTGTAAAAACCGCCTTAATGAAAGTGAAGATAGAATTTCAGACCTTGAAGACAGGATTGCAGCTAGTGAACAGGAAAGGAAAGATCTTTTGAAAATAACAAGGAACCAGGAAACAACAATTCAACAACTGCAAGACGATGCAAAGAAGAATAACATAAGAATGATAGGGATTAATGAAAGAGAGGGAGACAACATGAAGGATGTCAGGAGGATATTTAGAGAAGTAATAGCTGAAAATTTCCCAAGCATGAGATCAGAAACTGACATCAGGATCAGTGAAGCATATAGAACTCCAAACAGTCATAACCAAAATAAAACTACACCCAGACATATAATAGTCACCATCCCAGAAATCCAACACAAGAATAGATTATTAAAAGCTGTCAGAGAGAAAAGACAAATCACTTATAAAGGAAAACCTATCAGAATCACAGCAGACTTCTCAGCACAAACGATAAAGTCAAGAAGAGCATGGAGTGAAGTATTCCAGATCCTAAAGCAAAATGATTTCCAACCAAGACTGATATATCCTGCAAAACTATCATTCAAAATAGATGGTGCAATACGATACTTCCATGACAAAGAACAGCTGAAGAACTTCATGAACACCAAACCAACCCTGCAAAAAATATTGAAAGACAGTTTAGATACACAAAGGAAAAAACCACTAAGCAAAGCAAATAATTAAACAGAACCGAAAGATAAAGATGCAACAGCAGAGAGATAACATTCCTACAATTAACCAGCATTTAACAGTAATAACCATTAATGTAAATGGTCTCAATGCACCAATCAAAAGAAACAGACTAGCAGAATGGATCAAGAAACAAAATCCAACCATATGCTGTTTACAGGAAACCCATCTAACCCAGAAAGATACTCACAGACTGAAAGTCAAAGGATGGAAAACAATTCTCCATGCAGCAGGAATCCAAAAAAAGGCAGGAGTAGCCATTCTGTTTGCAGACAACGTGAACTTTAAACCAACAATGACCATAAAGGACAAAGAAGGTCACTACATACTCGTAAGGGGAAAACTCCAAGAGGAAGAGATAACTATCTTAAATATATACGCACCAAACTCCAGAGCACCCAGTTATATAAAACAATTATTAACAGAAATGAAAACTCAAATTATCAGTAACACAATTGTAACAGGAGACCTTAATACACCACTGACACCAAGGGACAGATCAACCAGACAGAAAATGAGCAAAGAAATAACAGAACTGAATCACACCTGTGAACAAATGGGTTTGATAGACATATACAGAATGTTCCACCCAACAACATCAGAATACACATTCTTCTCAGCAGTACATGGATCATTTTCTAAAATAGACCATATATTAGCTCACAGAACATATTTAAGCAAATGCAAAAGAGTTGAAATCATCCCTTGCATATTATCGGATCATAGCGCTCTGAAATTAGAAATTAATGACAAAGGATACTGCAAAAATTCCGCAAACACATGGAAACTAAATAACACACTCTTGAGTAATCAGTGGGTCACAGAAGAAATTAAAGAAGAAATTAAACAATACCTAAAAGAAAATGAAAATGCAGATACAACTTACCGGAATCTGTGGGATGCAATGAAAGCCGTTCTGAGAGGAAAATTTATTGCACTGAGTTCCCACATCAGGAAAACAGAACGAATACAAGTAAATAACTTGATGCTACACCTCAAACAGCTAGAAACAGAAGAGCAAGTCAAGCCCAAAGCCAAAAGAAGAGAGGAAATTATAAGAATCAGAGCAGAAATCAATGCAATAGAGACTAAGAAAACAATCCAAAGAATCAACGAATCAAAGAGTTGGTTCTTTGAAAGAATAAATAAAATCGATAAGCCCCTAGCCAACCTTATTAAAAAAAGGAAAGAAAAAGCTCAAATTCATGCAATAAGAAATGAAAAAGGAGAAATCACTACAGACCCAATAGAAATACAGAGGATCATCAACACCTATTTCGAAAACCTCTACTCTCAAAAGTTTGATAACACAGAAGAAATAGACAGATTCTTAGAAGCATATGAAGTACCAAAGCTAGATCAAGAGGATATAAAACTGTTGAATAACCCAATCTCTGCTAATGAAATTGAGAATGTAATTGGGTCCTTGCCCACCAAGAAGAGCCCAGGCCCAGATGGATTCACTGCAGAATTCTACAAGAAATATAAAGAAGACCTAATGCCGACACTCCTCAAACTATTCAATGAAATTGAAAGGGAAGCAATCCTTCCTAAGTCATTCCTGGAAGCAAATATTACTCTAGTACCAAAACCTGAGAAAGACCCAACTATAAAAGAGAACTATAGACCGATCTCCCTAATGAACACAGATGCAAAAATCCTCAATAAAATATTGGCAAATAGGATCCAGCAAATCATCAAGAAGATTATACACCATGACCAGGTGGGATTCATCCCAGGAATGCAAGGATGGTTCAACATACGCAAATCAATAAATGTAATCCACCATATCAATAAAGCCAAAAATAAGAATCACATGATCATCTCTATAGATGCAGAAAAAGCCTTCGATAAGGTCCAACACTTATTCATGATAAGAACTTTACAGAAAATTGGAATAAATGGTCTTTACCTCAATATAATAAAGGCCATTTATGACAAACCAACAGCCAGCATCATACTAAATGGCCAAAAATTGAAAGCCTTTACTTTAAAATCGGGTACAAGACAAGGATGTCCTTTATCACCACTCCTATTTAATATAGTACTGGAAGTACTAGCCAGAGCAATTAGGCAAGAAAGAGAAATAAAAGGGGTAAAGATAGGAAAAGAAGAAGTTAAATTATCATTGTTTGCAGATGACATGATACTCTACATAGAAGACCCCCTAAACTCCATTGAAATACTCTTAGATACAATAAATAAATTCAGTAATGTGGCTGGATACAAAATCAATACTCAGAAATCAATAGCATTCCTATACACGAACAACAAAATTACAGAGAGGGAAATAAGAGAAACTGGACTATTCACATTAGCAAGCAAAAAAATGAAATATTTAGGAATTACTCTTACGAAAGAAGTGAAAGACTTATACAGTGAAAATTATAATACACTGAAAAAGGAAATTGAAGATGATCTCAGAAAATGGAAAGACATCCCTTGCTCATGGATAGGAAGAACAAACATTGTGAAAATGGCCATTCTCCCAAAACTGTTATACAGATTCAATGCAATCCCAATAGAAATACCATCAACATACCTTATAGATCTAGAGAAATCACTCCTAAATTTCATCTGGAACCAGAAGAGACCTAGAATCGCAAAGGCAATTCTAAGCAGCAAAGACAAAGCAGGAGGCATCACAATCCCTGACTTGAAGTTATACTACAAAGCAACAGTAGTAAAATCAACATGGTATTGGAGTCAAAACAGAGCTGAAGATCAGTGGAATAGATTAGAAGATACAACCACAACTACGAACACACTCAACCACCTTATTTTTGATAAAGGAGCCAAGCAGGTTCACTGGAAGAACGACAGTCTCTTTAATAAATGGTGCTGGAAAAACTGGCTCTCCATTTGCCGAAAACTAAAGCTAGACCCATGTCTATCACCATGTACTAAATTAAAATGTAAATGGGTCAAAGATCTGAATATTAACACAGAAACACTAAATCTATTGGAAGACAAAATAGGTAGAAACCTTGGAGACATAGGAGTAGGTAAAGAATTCATGAACAGGACTCAAACCGCACGGGAAATACTTCCCAGAATCAATAACTGGGACCACTTCTTATTAAAAAGTTTCTGCATGTCAAAAGAAATCTCCAGCATAGTGAAAAGAAAACCCACAAACTGGGAAAAGATTTTAGTGAACTCTCTCTCAGACAAGGGCCTCTTGTCTAAAACATATAAAGAATTAAAGAAACTCAGACCTCCGAAATTCAAAGATCCAATCCAAAAATGGGCATCTGAGATGAATATGCAATTCTCAGATGAAGAAATGCAAATGGCAAATAAATACATGAAAAAATGCTCATCATCATTGGTCATTAGAGAAATGCAAATTAAAACCACACTGAGATACCATCTCACTCCTGAAAGAATGGCCAGGATCAAGAAAACCGACAACAAATGCTGGAGAGGCTGTGGGGAAAAAGGAACTCTCCTGCACTGCTGGTGGGAGTGTAGACTGGTACAGCCTTTGTGGAGATCTGTCTGGAGATTTTTCAAAAAGTTGGGACTGGAAATCCCATTTATTCCAGCTATTCCACTTCTAGGCATATTCCCAGAAGAACTGAAAGCATCATACCACAGTGATATATGTGCACCTATGTTTATAGCAGCACAATTTGTAATCGCCAGATATTGGAAACAACCCAAGTGCCCATCAACTGAGGAATGGATAAAAAAGTTGTGGTATTTCTATACAATGGAGTATTATTCAGCTATAAAGAAGGATCACATTGAGATATTTATCAATAAATGGGCACAGCTTGAGACCATACTCATAAGTGAAATAAATCAATCTCGCATGTGTGAATACCGAATAGTTTCCCTAATGTAAGTAATGATTCAAATATATAAAAATATGTGGTAATCATGATTCCCCATTAGGTGGCCTTGAAGCCTTATAAAGTTTTCACTCATTAATTAGAAAGGCTTTATTCTGGGCTTCTTGATATGAAAATATTTGAAGCTAGAGTATATGAAGTTTTACCCAAATATTTCAAGGAAAAAGACACTATGGTAACTGCTATTAAGTCAGGTTATAAGGTGGTGAAGTACTAGGTTATTGAAACAGTCATGCTGTGACCTCTATTGTTATATTGTTATGTCCTGTTTTATCTCAATCTCCCCCTTATTGTTTCAAAAAAAAATTATTTAGTCATTTCTTATGTTTGTCTTAATTAAAGAAAAAATTCAAAAAAATTAGGATATATAAATAGTAACTCTTTTCGATTTCCTATTAACTTGTTTTGAAGTCCTGTAGTACTCCCACGATCTTGTTTTGACTGATTAGACTCTGTTCCATTCTACATGATAGTATCAAGTTTGAAGACATAGGCAACTACTTTGAAGACAATAAGATTCACTAAGATACCCATTCTGGTTTGACTATTGTCTTCTTTGGAAGTCCTGTAATGTTTACAATGCCTAAGTTTTATTGGTCTTGTTCTCTACTGTTTTGTCCAACTTTATAATATCTAATAAGATAGACAATTCTTTTTAAGGAAACAAGGGACAACGTTGATAACCATTGTTGATAAACTTGTACTCTGTTCTACACCATGTGCTACGTCTATCCTTGGTATTGACTGACAGCTTTGTTTTGCCATATTTGACTGTATTCTTCCCCCCCCCCAAAGAAAGTAATAAGCACTAAGGAGTAATAAAATCCAAGATGTGTAAATTTTGTTGTAAAAAAGAGAGGGAAAAAAAAAAAAAGAAAAGGAGCTCTAACGGATATAACAGCAAGTGTGTTTGGGGGTGTTAAATAGCTGACTTTATCAATGTTTTTGGAACATTGAACACAGCTGTTTGCAGTCTCCCTGTTTGAATGTCCACCTTGTGTTCTTTGATACTGTGATTTGAGGAACTATTTTCAAGAAAATAGTGTGTAATCTACTAGCAGGTAATTTCTTACTGTTATGGTTTTTTGTTTTGTTTTGTTTTGTTTTGTTTTGTTTTGTAGTTCTGTATTGCGTGTACCCTTACGCCGCTTTGGTTTGTTTTGTGTTTTTCTCTTTTTCCTCTTAAATAAAAAAAAAAAAAAAAAAAAAAAAAAAAAAAAAAAAAAAAAAAAAAAAGAGGGACATGTCTGGAGCAGAGTCATGCTGAAAATGAACGTGCTACACTTACAAAGGAATCATGAAGCGAAGACCACCCTCACACCTTCCTTCTTTGATCACTTGTCTTTAGTCACTGCTGCCTAGTATGGTTTTGGAAACATAGGAGTAGTGACTTATGTGTGAATTTTCTCCCTATTCCAGCTGGAGTTAAGAGAAAGGGAGAGAAGAAAGACACCAGGATAACAGAATTGACAAGACAAGGGGAGTGGAAGAACAGTTTATGTGACATCTCACATGCAGGTAATAAATTAAGGGCGGCAATAGTAATAGGAGCAGACGGGAAGAAGGATGCTTAGTGTGATGAGGTCAACTAATAGTACCACGAGACCACCAAGGAGATGGCGAGAAAGATGCAAAATGATTATAATAGAGAGAACTTCAATGTAAGATGAAAAAGAAAAGCTTGCCTGATATGGAGAATAAATGGGACACACTCAAACTTTATGTTTCTAAGATCTTTTATCTTTTCCATTTTAAATGTAGATTCACATTTCCTCTCCTTGAAATAATGGTCAAATGTAGCTCAGTGGTTTTATTAACCATCCTTAATAAACATCTCTCTAAGTTGTTACTTATAAGCGTCACATAAAATTCAACCTCGTTAAAACTAAATTCAGTTTTTAAGCCTCAAAAGCTTTCAGCAATTATTTATATAAGTGGCTGCAAAACTCTAGTTCTACGCTCATTTTTACCTTTGATCAAATCCACTAAGGAATGTAACTGGACTATTTGATCAGCCAAAATTATTTTTCACTGCTTTGTACACATTTCTGAATTCCTAATACTGAAAAATGAAACACTGCACAGTATTTGTGCAATAATTGCTATGCTACTTGAATCAATGTTCAGTGTTATCTGTGGATCCTCAAAAGGAGAAATATTTTCTGAATGCCATAGTGCTAGCACCAGAGAACATTATTAGAGCAGAAAGAAAACATCTCATCATCCATAATAGGAAGTCCAACCTAGAATCTTTATCAAGAAGCCCATTATGATGGTCATTCACAAACAAAAAAGAGCCAACCCCTGGGACACAAGCAGATATATTAATCAAACGACAGAATTGTAGCTACCTACAAAACATATATTAAACTAGTTATGTTCCTACACACAAACATACTTCCCTGGTTCTCATAAGCTAATGTAGGCAGATGTTAGCTTTGGTGTATCATTACATATTATACAAACAACAATGATCTGGCAGTTTGGACTTCCGTTGTTTACTCTCTCTCCCCCTTTAATTTGTTTTTCTTCTGAAAGTCTATAAAACTGTCAGACTTTCCTTCAACACTTTATTCAATCGATCTAATTTCAAATTTCATTCATAGTTTCCTTAATATGTGACCATCCACCTCGCCACCAAAGAGGGTTCACATCAAGCTTTCCTGATCATCTGCTGATGGACTGCTCTTACTTCACATAGATTTGGTCCTCGTAAGTACATACTGAGAGACACATCTGAATCTGTCTTGTTACTTTTTACTGGTACAAAATACCTGATGATCAAAGTTGGGAAAGGAAAGGTTTATTTCTTACGGGTTTTGGAGGTTTCAGTCCATACTCAGTTGGCTCCCAGACAGGTTGGTATGGTGGGGTCGCAGTTCATGGCTGCAAACCAGCAAGAGAGACAGAGAGAGAGACACACCTTCTTCCAGCCATTATTATTGTATGCTGGCTCCACCCCTGCCTCAGGTGTAGCACTGACACCTTCAATCCAAGCACTAGACAATGAACCAATGCAAACGCATGAAGCCTGGGGGCCACCAACATATACCATGACAGAATCCTAGGCTCAGAGTCAGTCCTCTAGAAAACTTCCCAGCAAAACAATCCAACACAATTCTGGGGGCAGAAAGCAGGAAAAGGCTGGCAGAAAATTCAAATGAAAAGAAATAAAACAGTAAATGAAAGAGTAAACAGATATATATTATTACTTGACCATAGAAATTAGAATATTGAGTGTGCTCAATTTAGTCTTTTTCTGCAAAACAGTTACCACTTGATGTACACTTCATCATCATTATTAAGTACTATTACATAGAAAAGCAAAACTGTAGTCAAAAGTTTTTCTCTCTCTAAATCAATTCCATATAATTCCCCAAACAAAGCACTTCTTAACAACAAAAAATATCTGTTATCCATTCAGAAGTGTGACCTTCCCTTGAAATATTTTCATCTTAAAAGAAAGAAAATTCTCCTTCAATGGAAGGAGCAATTTTGTCATAAGTCTTGATTGGAAAATTTCACCTTTTCTTAGAACTAAGTCAAGGACACCAGATCTTTACAATTCAAGCTCCAATACTTAGCTACTAGGATTAACCCATTTTTTCCCTTTTAGCAGGTAGGAAGAATTGAAGGTTTACTAGAATGGCACCTAGTACAGACACTAAAATAGGGAAGGAAAAGATGGTAAGAATCAGTTGTGCAAAAACAGAGAATTTAAAGGAAATCAATGTAAGTGAAGTGAGCCCACTAAGGTACTGCTGCTGTCTTGATGTGTTTTAGAGTTTAACAAAACACAAACAACTCAACACCATATCTGATAAGCAGGTAAATTACAAGGTAAAGTAAGATCAAGAGTGCTCAGTTTATAACCCTATAAATGTGAGGATTATCTGTTATCAAAAGTCCTGCAAACACATTATCTGTTATCAAAAGTCCTACAAAAAATAGGAAATGCTATATTTTGATATTAACTATGTGAAAATTTTGTATGACTGAAAAACTACTGAAGAGAACAAGGAAAAAGTTGTGGGAATGGAAGGTTCTTGAGTTATTTTCTGCTACATATGCACAGTACCATTGGGATAACTAATAATATTTACTTCAAGTTATATTAACAAAGGATAAATAAACATAAACAATTCACATAAGCAAAATCTCCTATTTTAGTGGAGATGCCTCTGGAGGCAAATTACATAAAGTAATTAAATTTATGCCTTAATTATATCTTTTATAAGCAGACAGGCCTTGTGATTAGAATTTTCCATAATCTATATCATACATCAAAACATTTAGAAATCAAAGTGGTCCCACATCACTAACTCAACTTTAGCACTGACCATTAACACAACTCCTCAGATAACTGGGGGCCTTAATATGATAGATTCCTCTGAATTCTAAATTTGCTAAGTATTTCCCAAGCTCTGTGTCAGTATGTAAAGCACCCAAAGCAGTAACACGGAACACCATCATTTCTCATGCTCCAAACTATATTCCCAAAGTTACTGCACCCAACAAGGATGCAAAGATACTTAACCTTTACAGTAGATGGCATTCAAGCTCCTAGAAAGTGAGCACAGTAAGACACAAGACAACCAGAAGCTTGTAAGTCACATTTAAAACTGGAACTCAGATTCCCACTCTCAATCACAAATGAGCATTTCAAGTAAAGCCATCACCAAGTGTGAGAGGAAAGAGAAAGCACACAAAGTTTGAGAGCTGTCGTACTGAAACAGCTTTGAAAGGGCTGGACTATTCTTGTTCGTCCTCCCCCCAATCAAGAGTTGAATACATTTTTACTGAAGGCCACAGAAAGATGATCTGAATGGGAACGGGTATCTTAAGTTCCCAAGGCTCCAAGCTCACACTTAGTATTCGACCCTTTGATATAAGTGCTTTCATTGCTCGTTTACAGAAAGTGAATAAATGTAAGAAAAATAAGGAATCTGTGTATTATATATTGCAACAAACCACACTGATGAATAAAAGTTCAGTAATATTAAACATGTGCTTCAAAAATCCATGCATGAAATATTTTTGATATTGTTGTTGCTTACAGTGCTGAGTAATGAAGCCAAGCACTTCCCACTGTTGTGCCACACACATGCCATTTTTTAATTTTTACTTTGCAACGGGGTCTTAGCAAGTCACTATGATCATGCCCAGGCTGGGCTCAAACATGTAATCGTCCTTCTCAGCTTCTCAGATTGCAGGGATTAAAAGAATTGCTCAAATTGCTAGGATAACGTGTCACCACAGCTAGCATTTATGGAAATATTTGATCAATATTTAAATTCAAAATAAAAACTACCAAAAAACACCCTCTCCATTCTATTCTGAGCTGCCACATTGACGTCAATCCAATGGAGACTTCAGATTTCAAGGGAACCAGACTTCATTTGTAAACAAGTGACTGACGTGCAGTGTCAGAGAGGGCCTGAGGGGTATTTCCCAGGAAAGTGGGACACCAGGAAGAAGGGAGGAAGTCGCAGAGGCTTCAGGGAGAGCCCATCCTGTGGTCTGGGGGCTGTGCAGGAGGGATACCATTTATATACACTATTATATATATTTCACAGTACACTGTACTAAAATTCCTGCTTGTTGCTCATTTTCCACTTCCTAAAACCAATCCAGATAAAGGCCTACTGCTTAAGCCAGATTTCACTGGAAAGATTTATTAAGATTTAGCATACAGGAATCCCAAAGTGAAAAGCTGTAACTTCAAAAATCAAAATGTTATGGGCACCAGATTCTTAGCTTGAGCCAATTCATCAAATACTTTTTAACTCTTAAGGACTGGCCTGACCTACCCACCACCACTAACTGCCAACTCCTAGCCAGCTCTGCCCCTTGGTTCCCCTCAGTACAGGGTGGCAGAGATGACCTGACTGAGGACAAGGCCAACACCCCAGAGCCGAGTTTCACTCCAGGACTGCACACCACCCTCCCACAAAGACTGGTGAGAGACACTCAGGGGAGGTAGGCACAGAAAGGGAAGAGGTACAATCGATTACATACTCTGTAGTTGATAAATAATGCTGCTGCTGGTTGGTATGTGTATGTTTGGAAGTAAAACTGATAATTTACCTGATAAAATTATAAAGTCCTAGAAACACACACACACACACACACACACACACACAAACACACACACAAAACAAGCTGGTTTCTCTAACAGAGAATTCTTACCAGCCAGAATTCCAGATCAATGTACAGAGCAAAATGATAGGAGAAATCAGGTCAAAATCCTATAGTAGATTTTTGCCTTTTGAACCATGAAGAAATTTGTCAACTGTTGCTATTTCAAATACCATGAACTGGAAAATGCTCCGTAATATAGGTATAAGAATAAAAAGTTCTAGGAATACTATACACAGAAGGCAAATAAGTTGTAATTTTTTTTTTAAGTTATGGGAACTAACGGAGGAACCACAAAGGAAAGAGAGTAGCAATGGAGATAAATGGACAGCACTTAAAAGGGGCAAAATGCAACAGTTATCAAACTATAATAATATTTTAACATGGTCCCTAAGCTTAAAATAAACTGGCTCACAGAAAAAATAAACAACTCACAGTAACAGATTTCTGGCTCCTTTAGTTAGCAAAACACAAAACTTATCAACTATTTACTTATACCAGACAAAATACAGAGTACCCCGAAGTGAAACCAATATACAATCTTTCTTTCACTATACCAAGATTCTAGCAGCTATTATTACAGATTACCTATAATGAATGGCAGGATGCATAAAAGTGTTCTTTCAAGGCATATACTGAAAACCAATAACAATTATTCTATTAAAAAGAATATGTATTCGGGCTGAGGATTTAGCTCAGCGGCATAAGCACCTGCCTTGCAAGCAGGCAGTCGTGGGTTCAATCCCTGGTACCGATAAAAAGGAAAAAGACAAAAAAAAAAAAAAGACCCCCCCTAAAAAAAAGAATATGTACTTTTACACTATCCTGTAGGAAGCCCAATAAAATCAATTACTAATTAAATTTGTGAAATATGCTGAAGTAAATCTGACCTGCACTCTGTAAGGTGGTTACTCAGTTATCAACAATGATGTACCATATGCAAAGTACAAAACCTGACAGAGTAAAGATTAACAGCAATGTCTCAAGTAAGAAAGAGGTGCCTGGTAAAGTATCCTGGGAATTTAGGTCAAACTAATCCAAGATACCACCGATTACTGGGAAGTTAGCAGAAATAGAAAATCAATTAAACTTGTAGAATATACTATATTGGGAAAATCCTGAATTACCACTGGAGGCATTTCAAACCAAATGGAATGAAACGGCAGCAAACATACTACTAACAATAGGATCTCTTTCAATAAAAGCTGACTGGAGGAAAAAACTATAATTTAATGACAAAAATATTTTTCAGATTTTAACAGGCAACATTTATTTGCAGTCATTTGTTAGATTAGATCATCATTTTAAAAATATGAGAATACTTTTTTAAATTTTATTTAAGGAGAAAAAAAAAGCAGAGAAAGGGTACAAGTTATACAGATTTACAGAAAAAAATAAAGAGTAGGAAATCACTAGTTAATGGATTACATATTTTCATCTTAGAAATAATTGTTCAAGTCACAAAATTAAAGCTTGTAAAGTGGACATTCCAACAGTGAGACTGCAAACAGTTCTGTTCAATGATCCAACAAAACTCAGTGATACCATTATCTATCTTATACACTGAAATATACATGCAGTTAAATCGTTTAGAGCACTTTCTTTTCCTCTCTTTTGTACAATGACAATTACACATTTTGGGTTTTGTTGCTCCCACAGTTCTTATTACTTTTTTGGAAGAGAGTAGAACCAAATGTGACATAACAGAACAGAGTCAATCAAATCAAAAGGGTGGACATAATAGATAATGTAAAAGCATAATACAAGGTGATCAACAATGGTTACCATAATGCCTCCCGCTATCTCTAATAGAATTGCCTATATCATCAGTTATAATAAAATTGAACAAAACAGTAAAGAATGAAACCAACAAAACCAAAACATTGGAGACATTATAGGTCTTCAAAAGTAGATAATAGTCAACGAGAATGGGCGTCATAATGAATCTCACTATCTTCACAGCTGTTGCCTAAACTTTCGAACCTGGTACTATCAAGCAAAACAGAATAGGGGGACATCAGTCAAAAACAAGATGGTGAGAGTAATACAGGGCTTTAAATCAAGATAATGGAAAGTCAAAGTGGGTTACTATAATATATCCTGTTATTTTTTATTTATTTTTCCCTTAAAAGGATAAAAATAAAAAATAATGAAGTGGAGATTGAGATAAAACAGGGCATAACAGCAAAACAGTGCAGATCAAAACATAACCATTTAAGCAGAATAGTGTTTTACCACAAGATATCCTTACATAAAAGTAGTTAACATATTGTCTCTTTCCTTGAAATCTTTGAGTATAACTTCATATACTGTAGCATCAAATATATCAAAACAATGTAAAACCATTTAAGAGAATGACAGTATTACAGGGTATTTAGAATCAACTAACAGAAAATGAATAATGGTTTCTGTATAATTTCCTTGTCTTTAAAAGTTTTTGCTTATACTATCATACATAATAAAATCCAATAAGATACAACCTGTTTGACCAATGGAGACAGAAGAACAAAAGCTTGATGAGACTTCAAAACAAGATGATACTAAATCAGTATTACCTATTAAGACGTCATTTTCTCCAAAATAGCTGTTCCTATCATCCAATCTTCTCTGCCTCATTTCTGTTGAGCTCTTTTTCTGTCATCAGTTGTCAGTTTATCTTCTTCATTTTGTTTTCTGCTCCATTCATTGTGGCCTCTCTGCCACTATTTCTGGATTCTTTGTATTTTTCTTTTTTAGAATATCCTGCAGTATTCTTTGTAGAGTTGAATTGGTGGTTGTATATTCCCCTAGTTCCTCTTTATCCTGGAAGCACCTTGTTTTTCCATCAATTTCCAGGGATAGTTGTGCAGGATATATCAATCTTGGCTGGAGATTATTATCTTTCAAAGCTTGAATTATTTCCCCCCACGCTCTTCATGATTTGATGGTTTGTGCAGAGAAATCTGCTGTAATTCTGATGGGTGTTCCCTTGTAAGTGGTCTATTTCTTGTCTCTGACAGCTTTTAATATTCTGTTCTTGTATTGAATTTCTGGAATTTTAATTATTATATGCCTGGGTGTTGCTCTGTTTGGGTTGTAGGTGGCTGGGGTCCTGTACGCTTCATACAACTGAGTATCTTTACCTTTTGCTAAATTAGGAAAATTTTCCTGGATTATTTCTGTGAGTAGCTTTTGTAGTTCACTTGTTTGTATCTCTACTTCTTCTTTCATGTTCTTAATTCTTAAGTTATGGATCCTCTTATCATCTTCTAGTCTTTGTATTATTGCTGTTTGTTTCTTTGTTACTTTTAAGAAGTTTTTCATTTCATTCTCCCATATTACAAATCTGCCCTCCAGTTCAGATAGTCTGTCCTTAGTTTCTTTCAAGCTATTATGCCAGTTTTTGATAGAGTTTTTAGTTTCCTGGTAGTCTCTTTGAACCTGCTTCATGTATTCTACGCTTTCTCTATTTTCTCCATCAAACAATTCTCCCCTCTTTTTCTGTTCTTCCATTCCACCATCTGTTTTTTCTTGGGTGGTGCTTAGCATTTCTCTAACTATTGTGCTTATTTCTAGCTTCAGGTCATTAATAACTTCATTCCTGAACTCATCTATGAGGCTCTCTAGATGGCACTTTATGTCTATTGGTGCGGTGTCCGCTATTGCCTGTTTCTCAGGATTGGGGGCCGAAGGGCCTTTCTTGTTGCTCCCTCTTCCCATATTCTTTGTTCCTTATATATGCAAGCGTATATAGGAGGCCCAGCTTCCCTCCCTGTCAGCCACAGCCTGATCAAGTTGCGCTGGCTAGATGTTCCCGCCCACCGCAGCACACCAGGAAGTTGCAGACCAGGCAGCCTATGCCGGGCCCACCCCTCCAGGCCACCCTCAGGCTCTGGGATCTGGGTTGTGCTAGCCCACTGGGTCTCAGCCAGCAGCATCACGTAGGCTAGGCACTTCTCACCAATCCCACCTGAGAGGGGGATACGTGGTTGAAGTCGCTGCAGCGCCCCGCTCCCGGAAGTCTGCCCAGTCCCAGAATGTCCTCCGCTGGAGTCTCCTAAACTGCAAAAGAGTGTCAGTTTGTCTCACTCACCTCACCGCAAGTCAATGCACAGCTCCCCGCCCGTCCTGTTTTCAACTCCGTTCGCCGATTCCCATTCTCAGAGCTTCCGCGCATCTCTCTCCCTGCCGAGCTGATGTAGACGCAGCCGCCGCGCAGCGGGAAACCCAAATCACAGCTTCCAGTGGCGCGGGCTCCAGCTTCCACACTGAGGCTTTTCTGTTCCTGTTATAGCACCAGGATTGCATTCCAAGTTGGTTTCTCTCAGCCCAGTTCGTTCTTAGGTCAGCAGAGCATATGTCCACTTGCTTATGATTCCTTACTCCGCACCACTCCTGAATTCTACACTGGGTGTTTCAGAGAGCCTCCGTAGCTGCTGCTATCTGTCTGCCATGTTCTCCCGGAAGTCTGAGAATATTTTTATTTTGTTGTAAAGTTTAAAGGTCTTTATGTTCACTTACATTGAAAGAAACACAGATTTATATTCCTTTCAGATCATTGATACAAAAAGAAAAAGCTTATACTGATCATAGAAGCCAAGTTTAAGGGGCAATCATTTTTTTAAAAATGAATGTAATCATTTAGACACTACAGTACTTTCCTTCAATTCAATTCCACATCTTGCAATTCACCAATTCAACTAAAATGACAAAGACAAGCATAAATTCATTATAATCTGGTATCTCCTAAAGAAAAAATATAAATGGAAGAAATTTTCAGAATACTACTGAAAAAAATAAAGATTCATTCCAAAGAATTTGGAATTTTCCATTTTGATACAATCAAAACAGTTAAAAATAAAAACACACTGTCTGGTTTTGTGTTAATTACAGCAGATTTGAATGTTTTGGGTATCAATGTATCTTATTAACATTGTTTTTAAAAAAACTTGGAGTAACATAAGCAACATTAAAAATGAAAACAGGCAGTGAACGGCCTATGACTTCCAAGGAAGAATCAAGTAGACAGTCCAATGAGGACCAAAAACAGACACAAAACAGTTACAGAAAAATCCTCCGGCCAGACCATTTTCCACCTGGCACTCTGGGCAGAAATTTGGCTTCTCCAAAGCTAACCTCTCATAGGGTAGGGTACCAGCAAAGCAGATGCTTCCTCTGAATAACTTAAGAGGTGTTTATAAATCCACTATTTACTAACCACTGACAAAGTTAGGAAAATGAACAACAGACAATGCAATACTTCTCCACTCATAACTGTGAAGAGCTGTTTCCACCTCAGCCTGACGAGGCACAGGAAAGAACAATTACAGAGAAGAGATCAGTGGGAGGTGACATGACAAAAGTTGCCTCTGGGGGTAAGTAGTCAAGCCAACACAAGCAGGAGGGGAGGCATAAATACTTCCACCTTGAGCTGTGGTCAAGCCTTCAACCTTCCATGAGCTGGCCAGGACCCTACTGATGCATGCCTCACAGATCAGGCTTCATGCACAACAGTGGAGGGGATCGAAGGAGGCAAACTGACCTTAGACACTGGTGAGTGGAAAGCTGCAACTAAATACATGACATTATGTGATATGAAAATGTACAAATAAAAATTCTTATTTTAAAATTGATTAAATTGTTTTCCAATATTCAAAGTAAACCCATTCTACAGAAAAATAAAAATCTTAAAAAACTGACTGAGATCTGACTTATTAATTCATCTATAAGACTAATAAATATACATTCTCTTGTCAATGTATGAGGCCAAGAACAAAATTTTATAATTTTATATCTAAAATAAGAATGTTTGTAAAGAAGTCCAGTATGTGTTAACTAGATGATAATTTTATAATGTAGTTCAAAAAAATACACATTTGGCCACCTCCCTTTCAACAATTACCTTTAATTGTTTCCTCCACAACTTCTACCACACGATCTATCTGTTGAACCTAGAAAAAAAAAAGAGTTAGGTAAACAGTTTATATGGAGGAGAGAAAACTATTTATGCCTCTACTGGAGTCAATGTTACACATTTACTAAGCACATCAATGTGGGTTTCCCTTAATGCATTTGAAGATCTTATTTTAAAACTCTATATTAATCTTTTGTGTAATAATAAAATATGAATTTCAGCCTCATATCCTCCATGGATAATTGCAGATAGCATAATGCATTTAAATAAGCTACCTGGGATTCTTGTAGGATAACTTTCAACATAAACTCATATAAGCTAAGATCTAAATTTAAGTTTAATTAAAACATGTCTCCTCACACAGAGCTTCAAGCAAAAGGGCCTAAAATGGCAACCTACACCAAAAGACATACTAGTATTATAGATATGTATCTCCAATTATTACTTTAATTTTTAAAACCTTTTCAATGAATTTCTACCATGTGCTGAGTACTGTACTGAGATCCATGGAACACAGTATCAATAATAAAGCTCCTGTTTTTCATACCTGTGACGAGGTTGCCCGAGGTGCCATAGGAACACAGAGGAAAGATAATAAAATCAGGCATAATGAAGCAAAAAGTGACCCTGAATGACAAGAGATGAAGCCCACTATAAGGAAATTCAGTAAGCATGAGCAGAATTTAGAAGTTAAACTTAAAATGCCAATGTAAAGGTATGATCCAAGAAACTAACAGAATAAAGTCAGGCAAGAACAGGTCAAGTTGATCTCTAAAAAATCCCCAAATTATAACTTTTATTACAGGAAAAACAGCTGTGCCCCAGATAAATTAAAGTAACCTACAATAAATATCCTCCATCCTCTATTTCTACCCCATAGGTAAAAATCATTTATTATGATGAACAGATAAGAAAGTATTTCCTGGTATTAAATACTTACATAAAAATCTGTTTTCTCTTTCTCTGTGTGTGTGTGCCGTGTGTGTGTGTGTGTGTGTGTGTGTGTGTGTGTACACCCGCACTTTGATTTCTGTGTGCATATTATCCATACATAAAGGTCTTCATCCATGTTACAGCTCCCTTGTTCCTCACTGGAGCAATTTACCAAAATGCAGTCAATTACGACAATATTGTAGTGAACAAAACAGAGATAAGAAATATCATGTAAAAAGAATATATTAAAAACGTGACAGCAAATCTCTTGAAAGTATTCCTTTGGCCTCAGTGTCTTATGTGAAAACAAGACAAGAGCACACTGGAACTCCGTCCTGACTCTGACCACCGCGAGAATCTGCCAGAGGCAAAAGGAAAGAGAAGGGAATGGCCAACAGCCTCACATGATGATACAGAAGCAATGAGTAACATACAGACTAAAACAATTTAGGGGGAAAGCATGTGCAGTTCTAATAAATCATGCATATCAACACAGAAACAGCAAGCATAAAGTACTTTTTAAAAGGTGAACGAGAAAATATTCCAGGTAGCTAGAGAAAACTGAGTGTGTGTTGTGGTTGCATGGTTAAAGGTAGTGTACTGAATTTAACTACTTATTTTGGTTTTTTGAGATAAGAGTCTCGCTGTGTACATCAGGCTGGCCTTGAACTCACTATGTATACTGGGCTGGCCTCAAACTCATGGCAATCCTCCTTCCTCAGTCACCAAAGTGCTGGGATTACAGGGATGGGCCACTATGTCCAGTCTGTATCTAACTACTATTCTTCTGCCCTTTTTGGTCTTACAGTTTGGAAGAAAAAAACACAAGAGTTTAACACATAACAACTAATAGATGAAGAAGAATCCTCAGGAAACGGGCAGAATAAGACTCAAAAACCAGATTCACAGACTGTGGGAGAAGAGAACAAAAAGACACCAGAAGCAGGCCCACCCTGAAGATCAGTGCCGTGCATGGGCCCCAAGGTGGACAGCCAGAGCCCAGCCCCATCTAGCACACGGGCTGGGAAACAAGAGCCAACACCCTGCCCTACCCCCATAAGCAACCAGCTGATCTGGAGAAACACAGGCTGGGTGTTAGCTACTGAGGCGAAATGCAATTTGATGCTTATAGTGTTTGCTCTTTCACTGACATTGCAGGTCTTAGAGCTGGTGTCAGATCAACTACCAAGAGGTTAAAGGTACACAGTGTAACATCTATAAGGGATTTTCTTTGAATGTAGTAGCCATTGTTAATTCCCTGCTTTTCTTGTTTTGAAGTCCTCTATCACCTCATTGTTTTTTGTTATTTTTTTTTTTTTTGTCTGACTTTGTTATATCCAATGGTACGGGCAGCTATCTCAAAGATAGCAAGATAGCTATTTTGGATTTACTGTTGTCTTGTTTTGAAGTTCTTTATTGCATTGTTTTGTTTCTGTTGGTTCTATTCTGTTCGGTTTTAATTTTTACTATGCCTGAAGGTATCTGCACCTATTTTGAAGACAAGAGGCATTATGGCAACCACTGTTGATTTCCTATTGTTTTGAAGTCCTGTGTCACTTACATTGGTTTGTTTTGATTGGCTTTATTCTGTTTTTTTTTTTTTTTTTTGGCTTGGTTTTATTCTCTTCAAAATAAAATCAATTTTAAAAAATTAAAAATTAAAAGATTCCAAAATCAAATAAAGATAGCAGTCCAGAGCAGGAAGCGGGAGGGAGTAAGTCTTTGAAATGAGATGCTGAATGGAAGCAAAGTCTAGTACTCTCTATAGACTTCAGTAAGGATGCTAAACAAATCCCATTTATTGCTCTCAGTTTTTCTAAAAGAGATACAATGCAAGCTCATTTGCTAAAAGTAAAATGGCATATGATAAAATAAGAACAGAACAAGTATTCCAAGTACCTGATACAGAGAATAACAATGATGACCATGAACACGTAAAAATTGCCAGACAGTACTGAGAAGCCAGTTACAAGTATAGCCCATGAATTTCTAACAATGACTCCACGTACAGCTGAATTTTTCTTCAGGTCCAGGAGTGCTAGTAATGGAGCCAGACAGGTTGATACATGTTTTGTAATTCCAACACTTATTTGCTCATCATTTATTAGACCCCTAAAGTATAGCAAAATGATCCAAAAGACTGGAGAACAACACTGACTACAAGCAAACGAAAAAAAGCCTGACTATTCACTTTATGTAAGACCTGTAGAAATGGCAGAGTTAGAAAGACAAAGTGAATACATGAGAACTAATTGATGAATCAAGGTCCCGCAAGAAATGAGCAAGATCAGATTCAAAAACCAGAAAAAGACACCAGCTGGAGAATATGGAATGGAGAGAGAAATAAGAAGGAAAAGAAGACAAGAAAATTAAGAGAAAAAGAGGCTAAAACCAGAGTGCTGATACAGAAATGTACTATTTTTGAAGGGTAGCAAGGCCCAAGATCTGGTCATAGAAATGACTGCTGAAACGACGACGATGACGATGATGACAGTTACAGTGACAGTGATGGTGACAATAACGATAACGACAACCACTGGAGGTAAGAAATAAGGAAACATAAGATTAGAGCACAGGTGAGATATTACGTGTGGGTATGGGGATTGTCCAGAGTAAGAGAGACATGATAAGCTAGCAATTAGGGACAGCAGACAGGAATAAAAGGAGTAAAACATGAGCTCAAATGATGGAGTCAGAAAACAAAAATGATGTCCTATGTACTTGGAGACATAAAAGTTTAAATGGAGCACAGCACTTAAGTCTTGAAGCACATGAACTGAGCAACAAGCCATAATCCCAGAGAAAAGAACAACACGTGTCAGAAGCTGTCTGTTACAAAGTTGAGGGTCACAGGAAACTAAAACTCAGAAGGAAATGGACCTATAAATCCACACAGACCTTAGATTAAATAACAGTTCCTTAATCATAATACCAAAGCATGAGCAATGAAAGAAAATATAGAAAATCAGACATTAGCAAAATTAAAAACTCTTCATACTTCAGAGGACACCATTAAGAAAGAAAGAATACAACACAGAAAATGAAGAGATACTTTTCCCAATCACATACATACTGTGTCTGACTTGAGCCTTTCATGTTTATATGTGACGAGCTCCTACAACTCAAGAGTAAAAAACATACGCATCAAAAATGGGCAATGGATTTGAAGATACAGCTTCTCCAAAGAAGACATACAATGGTCAATAAAACATGAAAAGGTGCTCATTACCATTAACTAACCCAAGAGACAAATCTAAACCAGAAGGGGGTAAACAGGAATTATTGCTTCATGGACACAAAGAATAAGTTTGCAAAAATAAAAATATTCTAGAAATAACAGTGGGAGTAGTTGCAAAACAATATGAAGATATTTAGTGTCAAAGAAGCCTGTCCTTACAAATGATTAAAATGGCAAATTTTATGAGCCATTAACTACCAAAAAAGAAAAAAGAAAAAAGCACAATGAGATACAATGTCGTAACCACTGAAGGCTATAATAAAAAAAGAAAAATAGTAAGTGTTGGAGAAGATGTGGAAACACAGGAACCCTAATACACTGCTAATGGACTTGCAGTAAAACACAGCCAGTTTAGAAAACGGTCTACAGCTCAACACAAACAGTTAAACAAAGTTACTATATGATCGATTAATTTCAATCCTAGCTACATTCTCAAGAAAAAGAAAAACTATGTCCATACAAAAACTTGTACACAAATGCTCATAGCATTATTCATAATGACCAAAAGGTAGAAACACACATATCCATCAACTGATACATTCACACAATAAAATCTGACGTCACAAAAGAGAATGAAGTACTGATACACACTACAATATTTTTCAGAAAAACAAAAATGTCATGTATTAATTTCACTCATATGCAACATCGACAATAAGATACACAGAGCCAATACATTAGTGACTAGCTGTAGATAGAGAAAGAGACTGAAGAGAAGGTAAGAGTATTGGGTTTCTTTACAGAGTGAAAAAGATGTTCTATTATTTTGTAATAATGGTCACACAACTCTGAATTTACTAACTATGGTATTATACATTTTAACTGGATGCACTGAATGGTGTATGAGCTGTATCTCAATAAAGCTATGATCAAAAACATGCAGAAGCCAGGTGTGGTGAATGCCTGTAATTCTAGCACTAGGAGGCTGAGACAGAACTGTAGTCAGTTCAAGGCCAACCTGGGCTATATAGTGAGTTCAAGACCAGTCTAAACTACATAGCAAGACCCTGTCTCAAGGGGTGGGGGGGGCCTGTCCTGAAGAGCAGCAGGCAGTGAAATGTTCTAATGTCAAGGTCATTGAAGCCAAGGAAAAATTAAGAAAATGTTCCAGATTAAGAGAGACTCATTAAGAGCCCTCACAACTAAAGGCAAGTATGGGTATGTGGAAAGGTTTTCTTTTTCTATAAAAGACGCTACTGGAATAAATGACATCTGAATAAAGTCTAAACCTTAT
Source organism: Cavia porcellus (assembly GCF_034190915.1). Lineage (NCBI taxonomy): Eukaryota > Metazoa > Chordata > Mammalia > Rodentia > Caviidae > Cavia > Cavia porcellus. The sequence continues at coordinate 24,412,205 of NW_026947496.1, read as the reverse complement.
CTTATAGTACTGTATCAATGTTCTCTTGATTTTGATAATTATACTATAGTGATATAAGACAATGTCTTTGGTATTTTTTAAATATACAGGTATTCAGAAATGTATCATGCTTGCCATTTATTTTCAAAAACAATATGAAAAAATGTATGAATATATAGATCAAAAGGGCAAATTGTTAAAGTATTTTGGTAAATTTAGGAATTGTCTGCTTATTTTTGCAAAGTTTCTATAGGTACATTGTGTCAAACTAAAAAGTTTAAATGTTTACTTTTGCATACACATGGAAGAAATGAAGACAGCTTTTCTTTTAACTTGATGGTCACAAAGAATTTGCTTGAATTTATACAACTGAAAATATACCCTGTAATTTTCAAAAGTACTACACAACATTTGTTTTAAGGTCTATATATGATAATTTAATTATTAGCTGGTACTGGGGAGTTCCAGGACATTGAAATCAGCCCACATGAACTTACTTAAAAGGATCTTGAGTGGCTAGAGGCTCCAGCTCAGTGACAGGGCACTTGTCCAGCATGTGCAGAGCCAGTCCTGGGTGCCATCTCCAGCAGCAACAAGGAGGTGGTGGTGGTGGGGATACTTGATTACCAATGATTTGTGTATTTCCATTTCCAGTAGAGGACAATGGAAGAAACAGTGGGGACAAAGGAAAGAATGAAAGAATAAAGAATAAAGAATAAAAGAGTCAGGAGAAAGGTTGGAAGGGAAAAACGGAAAACACAGGATGCAAAATCCAGTGCAAGGTAAGTACAGAGAGATGAAAATCACCACATGCATAACAGACTCAAAACTCACACACAGTAATCAGGATATACGGAATTCATTTGGGGAGAAAAGTAAAGCTGTTCTTCATTAATACTACAAATTTTAGGTCTGAATACATAAGAGCTTATTTTCTAGCATATAATTCAAATAAATAAAACAGTATCTTAGGTCCTTCAGGCAATTAGTTATAAATACACAGAAAAAGGCATGCAGTATGTCCTGTTACTGACTCCATATGTTCTCAACAATGAAGAAAGGAGTTGGTGAATAAACAATTCATAAATAACATTAATAGTCATTCTGCCAAAGAACTTTTAAAATAAGTTGATGAAAATATTTTATTCTATTATGAACTACTCCAAATTCGTAACTAAACACATATTGAACAAACAGGCCCATAACAATAGCACCTAATGCAAATAAAACGTGTTATTCTATAATCTCACAATGGGCACGAACAGAGCTTTCTGCGGGAGTGGATTGTTCACAGGCTCTGCTGTCCAGGAGGAGCTGACATTTTAATTAACTTAAATTTGAATTAAATAACCACATATGCCTGGGCAGCCATAGTGAAAAGGGCAGGTTTAAAGGAGATGGTTGAGATAACCCCAGTCAGCAGCGAGTTGTTACAGCAGTGCTAGGAAACAAACACAACGTTGTCATCTAGGCTAAGGCAAAAGTCTACATTAGGGCCATCCAAGGACAAGCTGATACCATTTTACCGCCACACAGTCTGCTCTGCATGCACTTGTGTCCTCACCCACCCACTCCTAGCCCCCACCACCGACAACAGCAGCTGGATAAATTAATGACGAGAATAATACAGTGACAGCTAACATTTCTCAAACAACTATTTCATCTCCGGCTCTATGCTAACACTGTACATGTATTATCACATCTCATTCTAAGTAGGAAATACTACTGTGATTTTCAAAGCAGAAGGAACTCAGGTCCAAAGATACCCAGCTAGATTTTTGCCATGTATTTTCAGTAGATATTCTCCGGGAATGGCAGATAGGCAGCCCAGTTAATGAACTGCTCTTTTCCTGTAAACATGGAAGTCATTACTAAAAGATCACAGAACACTATCCAATTAAATCTGAACTTTCAAAAGCCCAAGATAGCAACAATTCCCCACTAACTGTCCCCCACAAATATTACTGGCACTAACCAGCACAGCTCACTGTTGTAGAAGCTGGGGGTGTAATGGTGAAAATACAGGGCCCTTGCTTCATGTACCTTACATTTTAACTGGGGGAGACAAATACACAACTGAAATTTTTCATTTCCTAACACGACAGCTGTTATGAAGAAAATAAAACCTAGCAGTGGCAAGAGTAGAGAGGACAATTTTGCTGTCAGGGCACTGATAAACATCTGAAAGGGAGCATTAATCCAGAGACCTAAAGCATAGGGCAGAGGCATTTTGTGAACCTCCAAGGGGAAAAGTAGGCACATGGGCTAAGACACAGCAAGCACGCAGAGGGATTACAAGGTCAAAAGAAGGACAGCACACGAGGGATGAAGCCAGATAAACAAGGAAGGAAGATTCTGTGAGACATTGTAATTCATGCGCTGTGGTTTACATTTATCTGCTTGCAAAAGAAAGCCATTTGAAGGAACCAGGCTAAAAGACTGCTCGGGCTAACTTTCTTGAAAATTTCCAGAGAATGCTGTTTATCCACATTTTTCCATCACACTGTACAATGGTTTTTATATTTGTATGAATGTGATTGGCATTTGAACAATGTCTTGATTTTTATACCAAGACATCTGAAATTCTTTCAGGAATAGGAGGTTAATATATTGTTGATGTACAAACATACTCAAAGGAACTTCCTTATTTGCTTTTTATTTTTATGAATATGTAAATAAAAGGACAATCTTTAATTTCTATTTTAATTAAGAAATGTCAGATCAAAACTTTAAAATCACTTGTAAACACCACTGAGCTTTGAAAAGAAAAACAAATGATGCAAGCATCCAAAATTATTCTTTTACATGTTTATCTTTTGCATCTAGTTTTCCCAACACTGTTAACCAAAGAGACTATCCTCTTCCCATTGTGTCTTATTGATGGCTTTGTTGAAAAATCAGCTTCATGGTATGTGCTTAAATTGATATCTGGGCTCTCTATTCTATTTCATTTATCTGTGGGTCTGTTTTTATGCCAGTGCCATACTGTTTTGAATGCTCTAGCTTTTTAATATGACTGAAAACCAGAAAATGTGACATCTGCAACTCTGTTTTTCTTTCTCAAAAACACTTTTGACTATTTTGGGTATTCTATGATTCCATACAAATTTTGCAATTGTTTTTCTCTGTTTCTCTAAATATAGCAAACTTGATAGGAATTGCTCTGAATCTGTACATGACACTATGCATTCAGAATCCACTCAAAAGAGATTAAAATCCTAAAGTTCCACCAGAAACTGTAAGAATCCTAGAAGAAAACAATAGAGGGAATGCTCCTTGATACTGACCTCAGCAATTGGTGAGGGGGATTACACCAAAACTTCACACATCAGAAGCAAAAATAAACAAATGGGATACCAAGTTAAAAAGGTTCTGAATAGTAGTGCAAGCAACCAACAAAAAGATATGTGATTAGAATACAAAATTTTACAAATAAACTCAAGACAACTTACATCCAAAAATAAGTAAATAAATAAATAACACCCCAACCTTTCAAAAACATGAGCAATGAAACTTAACAGATATTTTTTCCAAGAAAACATACAAAAGTCCAAGAGGTATGTGAAAGCCTCAGTATCAATAATTCTCAGGGAAATGCAAATCCAAACTACTATAAAGTATCACTTCATAAATGTTAGGATGACTGATCAGAAAGACAAGAAACAGTGTTGGAAATTTTAAGTAAGGAGAAAAGGAATCCTTATGCAGTGTTGACTGAATATAAACCGGGGTACCTATCATGGAAACAGTGTAGAGATTGCTTTTAAAAATTAAAAATAGACATACACATGACCCAGTAATCCTACCTTAGAGTATCTATTCAAAGAAAATTACCATATAAATCAGCACTTTGAGGAGATATCTGTGTCCCTACATTCATTATACCATTATTCACAATAGCCAAGATATGGAAATAACCTAGTGGCCATCAACACATGAATGAATAAAGAAATTTCAATATACAAACATAATATTATCTAGCCTATAAAAAGGACACACTGTCATTTGTTTGGTAGGATTTTGTTATGTTTTTTGAGGGGGTTGCTGTTTCGTTGTTTAGGAGGTACTGGGGGGTTGAACCCAAGGCCTTTGGGCTGAGCTACATTCCCAGCACATTTTTATTTTTCATTTGCAAGAGTCTGAGACAAGGTGTCTCTAATTTCTCAGGCTGGTCTCAAACCTGCAATCCTACTGCTTCAGCATCCTAAACCATTGAGATTATAGGAATGTACCACTGTACCGAGCAACACTATCATTTTGTAACAATCTTGATGAACACAGGGGACATTTTGCTATGGGCAATAAGCTAGACACAAAAAGAAAAATAATGCATGATCTCACTGTTACACAGAATCTGAAGAAAAAAAAAAAAGCAGAACTGGGATTAACCCAGGCAGAGAGGGAGAAGAAATGCAGACGTGCAGGTCAAAGAGTTAAACTCACTGTCATTTAGCATGACAATCCAGAGACCTGATTACTAATAACATCGTCTCATACACAGAGAATTTACTAACAGAAATTTTAGGTGCTCTTCCTAAATACAAACAGAAAAGACAATAAATAGGTTAAGTGCCTGACTGCTCACATCACTGTACTGTATAGCAAATCTTTACACTCTACATCCTAGATACAATAAAATATAGGAAAAATGACCTTTCTATCTTTGTTAATAAACATACATATAACTTTTTCCCATTAATTATATATTGAAATTTTTCATTTACTGTAAGGGTAGCTTGATCTATTAAACAGCATCTAATAGGTCAAAGTTCAACATTCACTCCTCTATAGAAAACAGAGTTCTCTATAAGTTTGTTTCAAGTTGTTAAGAAAAGTCCTTACCTTAACTAGTATCAAAAAAGACAATTTCCAAATGTCTTAAATTGGGAGAATTCTATAGCAGTCACTCAGCTAACTTAATGTGTTTCGACTCTATTGGAAACAATATTATTTTGAATCTATGAGACTACAAATTTTGCTAATGTGTTACACAAGAAGTACTTCATATTGCATGAGGTTTAATTTTAACAAAACTTTCTTGTCTCCCAGTATATTTTCATTTTTTTGTTGTTGTGGAAAAAGATTCTTCCAGAGTGGTAAAAATTAGTTTTTCAAAAAGTCACAAGACAGCTCATTTCTCATAGCACAAAAAAATGTAGTCAATAACTACCTCTAAGTCAGGGGAAAAAATTGCAAACTGAAACATAAGGCCAGGCTCAAAGAGTGCCAGTAAAATAAGCATCAGTATCAGGAACTCTTCTTCCTCTCAAATGCCGCTAAAATACCTAGAAAATATTCAGCAGGGTGGTGATGTGGTATAGTGGAGATGATGGTGGTAGTAGTGGGTGTGAAAACCCTTTTTGGCAATAGAAGCAAAATTGAACAGCCTTACCATGTACTACAACACTGAGATATTATATCATATTCATATTAAATAATGCGGCATATTATAAAGTAAAACATCACTTCAGAGGTGATACTAAAGTTGAGGGCAGAGTACTACTATAAAACTGAAATATACATTAGAGATGTAAAACGCCAACCGATAAACTGTACAGATGCAGCAGACAGAATAATGACCTCCCAAAGACTATCAGGTCCCTAATCCTTGGTCCTGGAAAAATGCTACAGCTATGGTTTGGATATGCTTTGTGTGTGCCCCTCAAAGACTCTTGTGCTAGAAGCTTGGTCTCCATTATGCCAATGGCAGACATGACAGAATCATCGAGAATAAGCCCTGGGGCAAGGCGAATCAGTTATAGTGTTTGTTGCTGCCCCAGGAAGGGATTAATATTGGATTCATGGAGTGAGTTCTTGGAGAATATGAAGTTTAAAAGAGCAAAAATGTCCCTTTTCAGTCACTGGCTCCCTGTTTTATTACGTGATCCCTTGAGCACATGCTAACACAACTATGATGTAAAGCACCAGCAGGTCCTCACAAGAGGCCAAATCAATAGAAACAGTCAATTGTGGATTCTCTTCCCCTATAATTGTAAAGGGAAATAAACCTGTTTTAAGATACAGCCTCAGGAATTTTGTTATAGCAACAGAAAGTGGAATAAAATGTTTAACCTAGCAAACAACAGATGGGGTGAAACCAAGGATCTCTGAGATGATGAGATTAACCTAGAACAAGCAGGTATGCTCCAGTTAACCATATGAGCTTCAAAGCCAAGAAAGTTTACCATTTTTAGACAGCAAACGATGACAGAGAAAGGTCAGTGAGAAGCTTTTTCCACTTTCCTGGCTTTCAGGAAAGAGGAAAGTGGCCATAAGCCAAGAATTATAGGCACCTTTTATGACACTGATGACAAACCTTTTAGAAATGAATGCTCACAATGCAACCCAAAGCCCACTATGTATCACAAAATATCCATACTGCGATTAAAATTGTTTTATTATGTTTCAGTTTAGAAAAAACTCATACACTAACATCTTTTGTCTTAAAAAAGAAGAAAGAAGAAAGAAGAAAGAAAGAAAGAAAGAAAGAAGAAGAAGAAGAAGAAGAAGAAGAAGAAGAAGAAGAAGAAGAAGTAAAACACGTGTCATAGGTTTGCCACCACTGCTCCAGAAGCTCCGAAGGCCACAAAACAGACTCTTCAAGAAACTCTGAGAAAGAAAGTAGCCTTTCGACACCTTGATTTTAGGTCAAGAAAGTCATGTCCAACATCTGACCTCTGGAATTGTAAGATAATATGTTCTGTTATAAGCCACTATATTTGTGGTATTTTGTGATGGCAGCATGGATAACCAATACAGTAATAAGGAAATAAACACATGTTAATGTTTGCAGCATAAAAAATAGGAAAGAAAAATTCTATGCTGCTGGAACAAAAGAATAATATAAAAAATAAGTTAAATGTATACATTATATTTAACAAACATTCATTTACTCAAATACTTACTAAGCCACAAAATGAAAAGCACAGAAGGCAAATGTATAATAGTGACAAACTGTGACTTGAGGAAGCCTCTCAGTAAGTGTCCATCATGTAAACTTCAAATAGACTGATGAGCTCAATAAATCATTTTCATACTTGAAAAAAAGATCAGAGGGCCAGAGAGAGAATCAGCTAGGCCACTTATCAGACATGTCCCCCTGATCCCAGGAAATAAAAAAGTTTTGAAACCATAGAAAAAAGTATCTATCACTCCTCAAAAACTTGTTTTCACTGTATCAAAATTTTTAAAAGGGAAAAATGATGACAAATGTGACCCAGCAATCTCTCTTCTGAGCACATGCACGAAGGAGACAAATCAGCCTAAGGTAAAGACACCCGCATGCTGATGCTCCTTACAATGCTGTTTACAGCAGGCACCAGAAAGAAACAGCCGGTCTCTCCAAAGCCATAGAAAAATTAGTGCAAAGATATACACAAGGGAACGCGAGTTGTCCTTTAAATATAAGGGACCCTGTCACTTGTAATGACATAAAGGAACCTGGGGCTATAATACTAAGTAAAATAAGCCAGAGAGAAAGAAAAACTTTGCAGTGTCTCACATAAGTGTGAATCTCTTTTTTCAAAAAAATCCTCAATTATACAGACATAAAGAATAAAACTGTGATTGGCAAGGGAAAGAAGAATGGGGAAATGTAGGTCCAAGGACAGAAAGCAGCAGATGAGGAGAAGCCTAGAGTTGTATGTGTACCAAAAAGGAGGAGTTACAGGCACGTGGGCCATTCCTTAAAGGTGCTCTTGCCTCTCTCCACCTGTCGAGTCACTGCTCAGCCTTGACACGTAAGTCAAGCGTGCATTAGCCTCTGTATGCCCACATAGTTTATTCCTTGCATATTATCAAGGCAATTTATGCCTCATCAGAGTTCATGGTCTTTAGGGAAAAGAAGCTTATTGAGGTCAATATCTCTTGCACAGTTGTACTAGATGTTACTCTACTAGTAAGTGAAATAATAAAATAACAATAACCACCACCAATAGTGAGCACTATGCATGGGTACCATTCTGGAGACATAATATGTAGTATTAACAAGGGGGGGGGCGGGTACTGGGAACTGAACTATATCACCAGCCCTTTTCAGTTTTTGAGATAAGGCATTTCTAAATTATTCAGTCTGGGCTCAAACTTGCAATCCTCTTGTCTCCGCCTAAGTAACATTAAGTATGTAAGATTACATACCACCACATCCACTTGTATTGACAAATCTAAGCCTAACAAAATTCAAAGTAAGGATTTATTATCACCAATTAAAAGATGATGAAACTGAGGTGCAAAATAGATAAGTAACTTGCACAGGGTTACATTGCTATAAAAGGTACAGCCTATGCAATCTAAATTGTGGATCCATGTTCTTAATTACTATGATATGCCATATTTTAATAATTCAGTAGGTTTTTTAAAATGTAGCTATATAAAAAACATTCATAGAAGAAACAAAAAAGTGAAAGCAGAGGTCTAGGAAAAGAAAAACAGAAATGAACTTTTAAAATTCTATGCCATTCTGTTACAATGCTGCCTTTCTAATAACTACAAGGTCCAAAACTGCAATATGGCAAGAGAAAATATCAGAGTACATGAAGCAGAATGAACACACTGACAGAATCTGTCACGCTCTGCCCCCAGTACCCACGCCACTGTTACTGTGACACTGCACCACTTTGTAAATTTATACTGTAAGAGAGAAATGTTCTCAAATTTAGCCTCTTTTGAATCCTGCATTGCTAATATAAATAATTCTCCAAGTTAAAGTGTTCATATTTGAACAGGACATTCTGCTATCTGGCTTTTCAGGATTCAAGCAATCAGACACTGCAAACTAACAAGGTTAACCGTCCTAACGAGCAGGCACTAATAGGTTTTTCCTCGTGTACAGCTCCCTTTGGACTAGACAGCACCTCTCTCTGTTTTACTCACAAACCCACAAGTCAAACCTCTCACTTTTTGCTTTTTGCACACGAGCAAATGCTCCTTCAATCAGCTGTCAAAACACCAATCTGCCCGCCCGCTGTCAAATTCTCTCTCCCTCCCTTCCTCTCATTCCCTCCCCTCTCCTCTCCCTCTCTACTGTTTCCCCCTTCGTCTCCCCCTCCCTCCCTCCACAGAAGACCAAACAACAGGAGACCTAAACTATATTTCTCTTCAGTTAGAATCTAGAACTTCTTTAGTGTGCAAGAGAATCTGACTGGGTTCCTAAATCACAGTGAAACTGACTAGCCAGGAATTTCTCTGTAAGGCCCTTTTTAACTAAAAGGGTGCTAAATTGAATAGGAGAAAGTGTTTATCAGTGCCTCAGCTCTGAACTCTGAAACTGTCTTCTACAGAAACAGCACCCAGCACCCACCCTTATACTGCATGTTTTTCCCAGGTCTGCACATCAAATCCAGGCCCCCAAGCATGCTAAGCAAACAGTCTACTACTGAACTCCATCCCCAAGACCCCCTTATACCATATCCTGAGACTCTTCCCTGTGTCTTAACACATACTAAACTCCCTCATGCATACAATGCAGCTTAGAAATGCTACCATGGTATACACAAAAAACACAGGCTTTTTCCAAACTACGGAGAATTTGCTATTCCAGTAATGTAATTCCTTGGGATGAAATCTAAAATGAACTCCAAGTATGTACCGCATTCCATGTCTAAGAGTCCTAAGTAGTTTCTTATTTCCCTAACACAGCAGGATTATGTTTATGGAGAGTTAGCATGACACAAAAAGATAACTCAGGAGTTCCATATTCATTTCATTTCTTAAACCAAAAGAAATCGCAATGTAAACAGACAAATGGCAAAAACAAACTAAAGTCACCAGACATTCAGGTTCTGTTTGTTTAAAGTGAGAATGTTTGTTCAAAGATTATTAAATTTGCTAGTGGGGTGATGACTTCGCAGCAGAACACAACTTTTGGGCTGGGAAGTAGCTCAGCAGCACAGCGCCTGTCTGGAGGTGCAGGGCTCTGAGTTCGATTCCTGGCTAACACCCACCCCGAAAAAGCAAAGAACTGCACTGCAGTGAGAACACACTGAAGAACCTGACTGAAATGGGTCACAGGAGAAGAAATTCATCACAGAACTGCATCCAGATGCCAATTATTCATAAAATTTTTAATACAAACATATAACATTTTATGTAATTTTAAGAAATTAATAAAGCCTTGTTTTAAAAGAGATGACAGCTAGGTACAAAGGTGGGAATGAACAAGCACCACCATTCACTAAATAAACAGAGTGTCAACTACACGAGGGCATTTGTAAATAGTGATGGCTAAAAAGAGTTACAGAGACAACAGACAGTAACCTCCAGGTTCACAGAGATGCCAGCAACAAAAATGTGATGGAGTGTTCTTCAAGGCAGTCAGTCAACAAACAGCATCAGGCTGGAGAAACTGTTTTCTTTTTTAAGGACTGCAAGAAATGTCTTCATGAGAATAGTAACTTCAATAAAGATATGGACTATATTCAAAGAAATATGTAACTCTAACTCTAAACCTAAAGTTCATAAATGTGTATAAGTATATAAATGCATACTAAGCAAATGAAAACTGGCGTGTGGTGGTGCACACCTGTAACCCCAGCAATGCTGGCTGAAGCACAAGGACTGTAAATTCAAGCCAACACAGGCAACTTGGTGACTTACTGTAATGCTGTCTCAAGGGGAGAAAGGGGACCAGGGGTGCTGCTCAGTGCCAAGGCCTTGGGTTCACTCTCTAGCACCGGAGAGAGAAAGAGAGTATGCAAATGTCACACAATTGCACAGAGGGAAAAGGGACCTGAGACACAGGAACACACAGGACACACAGAGCAGGCAGAAAGCTTCAGACGTGTTGGGTTGAAGCTGAAACTTGAAGGGGGGAAAACAATGGAGCTGAAGCAGCCAAAGAAAGCACGTGGTGGGGAGTAAGCAGGAGTCCAGTGAGGGGTGGGAAAGCTCTATGACGTAGACAGAGGCGACAAGGGAAAAAGAGACAAAGTCCAGGTCATGAAGGGACATAAGCTGCACACTGTGCCTTCCCAATGCACTATTCTTCTGGAGTGAGAAAACCTAGAATACCTTCCGGTGGCAAAGTGAAATAGCTGCATGGACATGACAAAGTGTCACGGGGCAAGAAAGGGTGTTTAGGACAGCCAGAAATAACTGAGAAATAGCAAACAACACTATCAAAAGCTAACAATGTGAGGCTTTCTTTTATCCTGTCAAGTACTGCACACACTTACCCCAATGATACTCAGTCCCTTGAGGTAGTCCTGACGAGGCTGGGCTTGAGGGACACACCCAGCCAGCACCACTTTCTTGTTTTCCTCCTGAGCTTTTCTGGAAAATTGAAGGGAGGAAAAGTGTGAATTATTCGCTCTCAAGTATACCGTGAAAATTATTGTTACATATATGAGTTCTCCAAATAATAAGACAAGCTAACATGAACTAGTGTTTTAGTCAGCATTTGCAAGGAAAAAAATTATATGCAGGACACATTATTCATAAAATTATTTTATAATAGTCACTCAAAGAGCCAAACACAAAAAGTGCAGTAAGTCTGTCCACACACTCAAAGACCCGAAAGAATAGAAACAAGGTCTTGGATCCCACAACAATGTCTCATTTAAGTCCATTTCACGGATTTACACAGGGAAGGTCCAAAGGTCAGTGGTGGAAGCTAGAAAGTCTGTGCCAGCAGAATGAAGGATCCGTGCCAGCAGACTGAAGATTCTACACTGGAGCTAGAAGTGATGCTCAAAGAACCAGAACCCCCCCAAAAGGTATGACAGCTATCTTCAGCAACAACGAGGTCCCAAGGTCCTCTGATGATAACAGCCAAGTTTACAGCAGGAAAGACGCTTGACAAGCTCCTAGAGGAGAACCAACACTACCGCTTCTTTGTTGGCAACAATCCTCAGGTGGGCCATCCACACTTAGCACTACGCTGATTCAATACATCTGGGCATTAAGTTGACCACCAGTTGTCAATCCACCACAACCAGTTTTTTCTTACAACTGCTTAGGAAAACATAAGCTTTCTGCACTATATGTCCATTTACCATAGCACTAATGAACACAATAGTAGTTCAACCTGACAATGTCTCTCACCATCACCTCATTCCAAAACAATCGTATAGAATTCACATGGATACGAATTATTCTTGAAAAACTCTATTTTCCAGACAAGCAAACCTTTCAAGTGAGTTCCTGATTTTAAATATTAATGAAAATATACTTAAAACTATATACCCTTTCTTAGCCTCCTGAACAATATAAAAGTAAAATACATTTCAAAAAAAATCAAACAGAAGAGCAGAATAAATAATAGTCCATATCCTAGAAGTGGCTACATTTTCCCACCCATATACACACTTATTCTTGCTCCTTAGAATTAAGTTCTTGCTTACTTATGCTTCCTGCCAGACTTCAAGCATCCCTCAACCACACAATATATACTCATAAGCAGACTGGTGTGATACATATAAATACGTATGTGTATGCAAGCACATACTCATATCCCATTTATATGCACATCTGAGTATTTGAGAAAGCATTCTGGAATATACAAACCTAGATACAAAATCTATGTTCAGATGTGTAATTATTTTCCTAGCATAAGTTCTAAGTAGAAAACCTGATTCAAAGATACACATATCTGGGTCTCTTTTAAGAATTTCTCTGCTGAAGAGGAAGATGGTGTTTATTTTAAGTGAACATTATTCACTCAACCAGGCAGATGTATATACAGCAAATAATGATTTCTGTGCTAGAGGACGGAACAAAGCAGTGCTTTTATTTTTTCCTAGAAACTACTCAGATCCTCTGGGCATTTTAAAATTAAATGTTCAAGTTCTCCATTCTTTTCACATATGTAAGGTTTAGTGTGTTCTGATGGTTTGCTTACATTCATTCATTTATATATTTCGGTTCCTCATTAGGACATCTTATGCGCCAAACGGGGTGCCTGGAGGTCCTGCAATCTCTAGATTTCTGCAGCCAACTGGGAAAGCTGAGATGTCTGCAGCCCACTTTCTGGAGAGTGACTGCACTACTATGAAGTGAAAAGTCTCTGTCCTCAGCTGACTGTCTTGTAGTTAGTTTAGAACTAACAAAACATTGCAGTTAAAGGAACCAGCTCTGTGTGCTAAGAAGCCTCATCAATATCTTCTGGGAAGAAAAAAGAGCACAGCACCATTAAATATCCCATTTTAGAAACTTGTAGTACTTTGTTATAATTTTTCCATTTAAGATCCTGAACTTGCTAATGAGTGGAAATAATGTGACTTTGGTTTTACATTTTTATCACTAATACTTATAGTAAATGTGAAATGGTTTATCAAATGAAAAAACTTTCCATTTCTTTAACAGTCTCCACAAGGAAGTTAACATCTGTTTCTTTTTAAAGAACTATAGATGCAACACCTAGCATCACTGCCAGACATCCAAGAGACTCTGTAATCACTAATAATTAAATCAAATAAAAAGCCTGGTTCCTATAAAATGAAGTAATTCAATTACTTAATTATTAAGCACATTTAAGACATTCTACTAAGTGCTTAAGGGAACAAAGTAATGAAGAAGACCAGCACCTTACACCCCACAGCTCAGGGTTTACAGCCGGCGAGATGTGACGGACGAGAGACAGCACAGCATCAAGTAAAATGCTTTCGATGACAGAAAGAAGATGCACAGATAACATGAGATGAGGAGGGAAAGAATGCAGGCAAAACAGACAGGAAATGGCTTCATGAAAAACTTGGGAGGCTTTTTATCAGCAGACAGGATGAGGAGAAGACATAAATATAGACAAAAAGCTCCAGGCAGTTGCTACAGTTGGACAAAGACAAGAAGGTAGAAACCAAAGGTGAGAGGGGGTTCCACCGGACACTCTAAACACTAGACTGGGTCATGAAATAGTCTCGGCCTGATTTTAAGTAAGAAGAACACCGGAAAATTAAGAGGAAAGGTCCCAAATAGGGACATGTGATTTAATAATTTGTTGAACAGCATTTCATGCTTTTATTGAATTTGGCTTCAAAATGGTAGAACCATAATCTAAACCAAAAATCATAAATCAGTTATGGAATTTCGATGCCATGCTTTTCATGTAACCAAAGCTACAAAATTTTAATGCAAATTATCACAACACTCCTGTGCTAAGCATTCCCTTCATGCATCCTGTATTTTTTTAAAGTGAGCTTTGTTCAGGTTAATAAAAGCCTGAATTTTTTTTCTTTAGAAATGTATCCAGCGCAGCCATATTTTTAAAAGCTTTTATCCTTCAAACTGTGAATGCTAATGAGACTAATACCTTAAGAAAGTTTATAATAGTATGAATTACCATGTTTTCTCCTCAGATGGTCCTGAAATGCTACTTAGAATTAAAATGGGAATGTAAAGTTAATAAATTCGCATTTTTTTTCAAAATGCATTTCTAAGTTAAAACAGCAACATACTATTGTCCAAAGCATTAACTTCAATAAATAGAAAACATAAAGAATTCTTCCCATCTTTGCTTCAAAGCATAAAATGCTAGAAATAATTGGTAATAAATGCAAGAAAGAATCTTCATCATAAAGTAATAATGACACATTATTGCCTTACTTTATAGGCAAGAACACTGAAATTTGAAGTCATGCAAAGCTATGTGTGGTAGTTCACACCTGAAATTCAGCTGCTTAAGAGCCTGAGGCAGGAGGATGACTAGTTCAAAGCAAAGCCATCTTGGGAAACTGAGCAAGATCTGTCTAAAAATAAAAAGAGCTAAGTATATACTCCGTGATAGAACATTTGCCTAGCATATACAACAACCTGGGTTCAATCCCAAGAACTGCCAAGAAAAAGAAAAAAAAATGCAAAGATCAAGGCTGAATTAGTGATAGACCTACAGTAAGTACCCAAGATGCCCTCGGTCTGTGGACAACACATTTCAGAACACAAATCACAGCTGAATTTTAACTGTATAATAAAACACTGGTGCAGACATTTCTCCATTAGAACAGCACAGAAATTTACAAAGCAATAGTATGCTGAATATCTTCCAGAAAGAAGCATAATTTAGTATCTGACAACTTTTGCTTGAAATGAGTCTTAATATAATTGTCTAATGGAGAATAATAAACTCATAATAAAAAATAGCTTTCTAAAAGTAGCATGTAAGAAGGGACTCATGATTCTTTCAAATTACTCTTATTCCTCATACTTTCTTATACATTTATATTTATATAAAAGTATCCATAATAATGTCTACTTTTTTAACCAAAATTTTATCTCAAGAGTTTAAGTTTGTATTTTATTTTTAAATTTATAAATACATAATCATATATTCATTTTAAAAAAAACTATTCTTACAGTAGCACCAAAAAGAGGATCAAATCAGTCTGGTTTTATCTACAATAAGCAATTTGATGTTCCCAGTGTGAGCATACAACTCCATGTCAAATGTTCAAGTGAGAATATACCTACTTTAAGTGCTAATATTGTACTAGTCACTTTACTGTCACTGGGACAAAATACCAGACATATGCAATTTAAAGGAAGAAAGGTTTACTTTGGTTCAGTTTCAGTGAATTCAATTCATGGCTGGCTACGAGACAGTCATGGTATGGGGGAAGGGCCTGGCAGAGAAAAGCTGGTTACACCAGGCGGCCAGGAAAGAAAAATGACAGGGGAATTTTTAAATATTTAAATGCAAATTCATACCCTCAGAAAAATTCTTCCTTTTTACAGCACCAGAAAAAAGGTCAAGGCGATGTGTGGCTACCTCCAGCAAGCAGTGTAACACTCTTCACGTGAGTATTCTCTGCATCGAATGTTAAAGAGGGTGCTTATTTTAAGTACTGATGTACAGCCAGAAGCCTTATGACCCAAAAATGCTTAAAGCAAATAATATAAAACAACTAAGGAGCTATTATTTTGACATAATCCATGAACCACAGTATCTTCCCTAGATTCTTGAACCAAAAAGAAGGAATGAGTTGGCAGCACTCATATAACTGTGTACCTACAGCATTTTGTGGGCCAAACGTGGAGAGCGAGGCTCTGAGCTGCCTAGTTAGAAATAAGGGTAAGATCTGAAGGGCTTATCAATCTGGAAAAAATAATCTATAGCAACACATTCATATGCGTAACTTGGAATATATAGCAACTTTCAAATCTGAAGAAACTGGGCTGCAATCTCAGGATCAGAAGACTGGACAGTACTTTATCAGATAAAACTTATATATAGCTGTTCATTTCACACTTTTAAGAAGAAAAATAAGTCATACCACACTGAGCAGTCTACAGTGTACCTAGTCAAGAGGAGTGCAAGAGGTAAAAATTTCTCAAATGTCTGTAATACAAGCCAGTAGAGCAGGTCCCTACAGAGAGGCAGAAAATAGTCTTCTACCATAATCCGAAGAAGTGGTCACATAAAACCAATCAGGTTGCCAGGAACAGTGGTACACACCCAGAGGCCCAGCTCCTCAGGAGGCTGAAGCAGAAGGATCACAAGTTTAGTCCTAGCCTGGGCAACATGGGAAAAATCATCTCAAAATAAAAATTAGTAAAGGCCAGGGACATAGCTCAGTATGAAGGCACTGGTTTCCTGCTCATTACTTGAAAACAAAAGGCCATGAAGTTGTCCTCCAGGGAAGGAGTGAAGCTCAACTAAAGATCACCCATTTAACAAGCACAGTGCAAGGCCTTAGGTTTGACAAAATCCAATGTGCATTATTTTAAAAAAAAATATCCTACAGAAAGTAAGTATAAAAGGCCCTTATCTCTTTCTTTTTTACTTACTGATTGGGGTTTTTTGACACAGGTCTTTGCTATGCAGTTTAGACTGGCTTTGAACTATCTACTCCAGGTCTTGAAATGGGAGATCCTTCTGCCCCACCTTATTGAGTACTAGAATTGCAGAATGTACAACAAAACCTGGCAGAACCCTTTCCCCATCAGATAAGAGACATTTAAGACAGTCTTGCTGCCAACATCATGTTAAGCAGGAAAAAATTGAAAACTTTTCCTCTAAAATCAAGAACAAGACAAGAATGTCCACTATTATTACTCCTATTCAACATACAAAACATTAGCCAGGCGGGTGTGGTGGCACATGCCTTAATTCCAGCACTCAGGAGCCTGAGGTAAGAGGATCACTGTGAGTTTGAAGTCAGCTTGGGCTACACAGTGAGATCAAGGCCATCCTGAACTGCACAGCAAGACCTTGTCTCAAAAACAAAAAACAAAAACAAACAAAACAAAATTAGCCAAAGCAACAAAGCAGGAGAAAGAAATATAAGGGACATGTATAGGAAAATAAAGGTCAAATTATTATTTTCAGGACACTATTTGCTACCAAAAAAATTTAAAAAACAAGACTCCTAAATTTAATACTTAAATTCAGTAGGATAGCAGAATACAAAATCAACACATAAAAGTCAGTAGTATGCCTATACACAAAAGTGAATTCACAAAGAAAATTAGGAAAACAGCATCACTCATGATAGCATTGAAAAAAATTAAATACTGAGCGGACTGAGAGAACATGGCGGACAGACAACAGCAACTACTGAACGCTCTCTAAAGGCTCGGCTCTGAGGCCAGGAATGATGCGGACTAAGGAGATACGAACCAGTAGAGATATGCTCTGCTGACTCAGGAACGAACTGGGCTGAGAGAATCCAACTTGGAATACAGTCCTGGCGCTAAAATAGGAACAGAAAAATCTTGGTGTGGAGGCTCGACTCCACGCCATTGGAAACCGCGGTTTGGATTTCCCGCCCCGCCCGGCGGCCGGCTGCCTCCACAGCGGCTCAGCAAGGAGAGACGCGACCGCCGAGCTCTGGGAACGGGAGTCTCCGAACGGAGTCGGAAACACGACGGATAGGGAGGAAGGCTGACTGGTGGCGAGGTGAGCGAGGAACTGACTCCCTACCACAGTTTGACTCCAGCAGAGGTTTTTCTGGGCTCGGGCAGTCCTGTAAGAGCAGGGCGCGGTGGCAACTGCAGCCGCACATTTCCCTCTCGGACGGGATTGGTGAAAGGTGCCTGGCCGGAGGGACGCTGCTCGCGGACTCCCTAGGCTGGCCTAACCCAGATCCCAGAGCCTGACAGTGGCCCGGAGGAGCGACCGACTCCCGCGTAGGCTGCCTCCTCCGCAACTCCC
Source organism: Cavia porcellus (assembly GCF_034190915.1). Taxonomy (NCBI): domain Eukaryota; kingdom Metazoa; phylum Chordata; class Mammalia; order Rodentia; family Caviidae; genus Cavia; species Cavia porcellus. Next base: position 24,394,147 of record NW_026947496.1, on the reverse strand, counting down.
TGGGGCGCAGCGGTGAGCGGGAACAACTAGCCAGCGCAATTTGATCAAGCTGTGGCTGACAGGCAGGGAAGCCGGGCCTCCTGTGTAAGATTACATTTTATAAGGAACAGAAAATATGGGGAAGGGAAGCAACAAAAAAGGCTCCTCGACCCCCAATCCTGAGAATCAGGCAATAGTGGACACTGCACCAATATATATTAAGCGCCATTTAGAGAGCCTCATAGACCAATTCAGGAATGAAGTTATCAATGACCTGAAGCTAGAAGTATGCAGAATAGTTAGAGAAATGCTAAGCACCACCCAGGAAAAAGCAGATGGTGGAATGGAAGAACAGAAAAAGAGGGGAGAATTGCTTGATGGAGAAAACAGAGAAAGCATTGAGTATGTGAAGCAGGTGCAAAGGGACTATCAAGAAATTAAGAAGTCTACCCAAGACTGGCATAACAGCTTGAAAGAAACTAAGGACAGACTATCTGAATTGGAGGGCAGACTTGAAACATGGGAGAATGAAATGAAAAACTTCTTAAAAATAACAAAGAAACACACAGCAATAATACAAAGACAAGAAGATGATAAGAGGAGCCATAACTTAAGGATTAAGAACATAAAAGAAGAAGTAGGGACACAAACAAGTGAACTACAAAAGCTACTCACAGAAATAATCCAGGAGAATTTTCCTAATTTAGCAAAAGGTAAAGATACTCAAATGTATGAGGCATACAGGACCCCAGCTACCTACAACCCTAACAGAGAAACACCCAGGCATATAATAATAAAAATTCCAGAAATTCAATACAAGAACAGAATATTAAAAGCTGTAAGGGACAAGAAACAGATCACTTACAAGGGAAGACCCATCAGAATTACAGCAGATTTCTCTTCACAAACCATCAAATCACGAAGAGCATGGGGAGAAATAATTCAAGCTTTGAAAGATAATAATCTACAGCCAAGATTGAGATATCCTGCACAACTGTCCCTGGAAATTGATGGAAAAACGAGGTGCTTCCAGGATAAAGAGGAACTGGGGGAATTTGCAACCACCAATTCAACCCTACAGAAAGTATTGCAGGATATTCTAAAAAAAGAAAAATACAAAGAACCCAGAAATAGGAGCAGGGAGGCCACAACGAATGGAGCAGAGAACAAAATGAAGAAGACAAACTGACAGCTACTGACAGAAAAAGAGCTCAACAGAAATGAGACAGAAGATTGGATGATAGGAACAGCTTTTTTTTGGAGAAAATGACATTTTAATAGGTAATGCTGATTTAGTACCATCTTGTTTTGAAGTCTCATCTAGCTTTTGTTCTTCTGTCTCCAATGGTCTAAACAGGTTGTATCTTATTGGATTTTGTTATGTACGATAGTATAAGAAAAAACCTTTTAAAGACAAGGAGATTATACAGAGACCATTGTTCATTTTCTGTTAGTCGATTCTAAATACTCTATAATGCTGTCATTCTCTTAAATGGATTTACATTGTTTTGATATACTTAATGCTACAGTATATGAAGTTGTACTCAAGGACTTCAGGGAGTGAGTCAATATGGTAACTATTTTTGGGTCAGGATTAGCTGGTGGTGAAACACTATTCTGCTTAAATGGTTATGTTTTGATCTGCCCTGTTTCGCTGTTATGCCCTCCTTTTTCTCAATCTCCACTCCATTATTTACTTTTTTATTTTTATCCATTTAATTAAAGGGAAAAATATAGCAGGATATAATATAGTAACCCACTTTGACTTTCTATTATCTCGATTTGAAGACCTGTATTACTCTCACCATCTTGTTTTTGACTGAGGTTCCTATATTCTGTTTTGCTGGATAGTATCAGGTTCGAAAGTTTAGGCATCAGCTGAGAAGATAATGAGATTCATTATAACGCCCATTCTCGTTGACTTTTATCTACTTTTGAAGACCTACAATATCTCCAATGTTTTGGTTTTGTCGGTTTTATTCTTTACGGTTTTGTTCAATTGTATTACAACTAATGATATAGGCAATTCTATTAGAAATAGCGGGAGGCATTATGGTAACCATTGTTGATCACCTTGTATTATGTTTTTATATTATCTATTATGTCCACCCTTTTGACTTGACCGATTCTGTTCTGTTACGTCACATTTGGTTTTACTCTCTTCCAAAAAAGCAACAAGAACCGTGGGAGCAATGAAACCCAAAATGTGTAATAGTCACTGTACAAAAGAGAGGAAAAGAAAGTGCTCTAAACTATATAACTGCATGTATATTTAAATGTATAAGATAGAAAATGATAGCACAGAGTTTTATTGGATCATTGAACAGAACTGTTTGCAGTATCATTGTTGGAATGTCCACTCTACAATGCTTTAATTTTGTGACTTAAACAATTATTTCTAAGATGGCAATATGTAATCCATTAACTAGTGATTTCCTACTGCACATTTTTTTATTCTGTAAATCTGTATAACTTGTACCCCTTCACTGTTTTTTTTTTCTTTCTTTTCTTTTCTCCTTAAATTAAAAAAAAAAAATTAAATACTTAGGAATTGAGCTAAGGCCTCTACAAGGAAAATCACATCACTCTGAAAAACGACATCAAAGAGGACATCGAAAAAGGGAAAGATATACCATGTTCCTGGAAGGGTAGAATCAATGTAGCCCAAATGGCTGTACTTTCAAAATGAATAAATACCTATGGAACTAAAAGAGTCCCACAACAGCAAAAGCAATTCTGGGTAACAACAGCAAAGCAGGAGGCATCACAATTTCAGATGCAACCTTATATTAAAAGCTACAGTGATTTAAAAAAAAAAGTGTGGTACTAGCATTAAAAAAAAAAAAAAAAACAGATGGATCAATGGAAGAGAATAAAGGATGCAGGGGAAAAAAAAAAACCGAACTCAGGCATATTCAGCTATTTGATCTTCGAAAAGAGCCCAAAAACATACAGTGGAAGAAAGATAGCTAGGAAACAGAAAGTGGTGCTGGTAAAATTAGTTGTTCACAGGTAAAACTGAAGTCTAGAACCATGTAACTCTAATGCTAACTGAAATCAAAATAGATCAAAGATCTAAATGTTAAAACAGAAACAATCTGCTAGAAGACAAAATAGTAAAACTCTTGCTGACATAGGCATAGGCGAGGAGTTTCTAATCAGAATTCAATGCCATAAGAAATAGTACCAAGAATCAACAAACAGAATCTATCAAATTAAAAAGCTTCTGCACAGCAAAGAACAGTCAACAGAAGTAACAGCCTACAGAATGAGAAAATACTGTCAGCTAGTCTTCAGACAAGAGGTCTTATATTTAAAACACATAAAGAAAAAAACTCAAAAAAATTAGGCCCACCTCCAAAATAAAATGCCATATTAAAATAACGGATAAATGAAATGAACAGACACTTCTCAAAAAAAGTACAAATGATCAATAGATACATCAAAAAACGTTCAACACCACTGGCCATTAAAAAATGAAAATTAGAATAACAGTGAGATTCCATCTTACCCCAGAAAGAAAGGCCACCATCAAAAATCAACCACCAAATGCCGGCAAGGCTACAGAGTGGCAAGAAATCCTTCTAACTGTTAGTGGGTTTGTAAGCTAGCACAACTACTATGGAAATCAGTGTAGAGATTCTTCAAAAAAATTAAAGCCAGGAATTCCATTTGACCCCAGCTATTCCCCATCCAGGTGTCTTCCTGAAAGAGTTAAAGACATCATGTGGTCATTCATGCAAACTCTTGTTTATGGCAGCACAACTCATAGAAGCAACTTGAAAGCAGTCAATAGGTCCATCAGCAGATGAAGTGATAACAAAAATGTGCCATTTACACACAATAGAGCACTACTATCCCATAAAGGATAAACCATAAAGCATAAACTTGTAGGAAAATGGACGCACCTTGAGACCAGGTTAAGTAAAATGAATCAGAAATGCAGAGAGCCACATGGTTTCTTTTACATGAGAAATCCAAATATAAAGATCAAAATGAAGACAGATGACAGGAAATGGGGAGATGGATCTTTTTCAAATGACAAGGGGATCAAGAGATAGAGGAAGGAGATGAAAGAGATGAAAAAAGAATTGAGATGTGCTCTGCACATGTACCAACTCCACACAAGGAATGTAAACATCATGTACTGAAAACATGTACTAAAAAAAAGAAAAAAACCTGAAAAAAAAAGTGAGGATAAGGACACAGGCGTCTGTGACAAGATTAAAGTAAGTTAGTTCACTCTGCAGGTGCGGGGAGGGGTGACCAAGGCTCCCCTGGGCTGCTGAGTCCTCCCTTACAGAAAGACATTTCAATGAGATGGAGCTACAGACTTCAAAAAGCAACTACAGAAAAACTGTGGTACAGGGGTGAGGTGACCAGAGAAGAAATCAAAAGTTGGTCATGTGGAGACTGCATACTGGCAGGATGAGAAATATGGCAAAAATGAAAAGTGCGTACAGGGACCTCAGCAGCCTCAGAGCTCCAAAGGGAACAAATGCAGACCACAGGATGCTCCCTTAGGCTTACAGGAAGATGTGTCTCTCTCGAATCCTGTCAGGCTGGCTGCTGGAGGTCACTGGGCACCCCCTAGTCTATTCTTTCTTCGTCTCTTGTAACTCCTGTCCCTTTTTCTCTCACTCTGCTCCTGCCACATAGATCTTCTAATGTTCCTTCTAAGCCACACACGTGCCATGTTAGGCCATTGCTATTTCCTCAGCTGAAATACACTTTATAGTCTTAGCATCCACGTGGCTCACTTCTTTTCATCTCCCAGGCCTTGCCCAACACCCCCTTCACACCTAGTTAAATCCTACACTCCACGAAGTACCATACTATGTAATTGTTTTAAGCCTGTCTACACCCTGTCAAAGTGTGAATTACATAAAGACAGATTTTTGTGTGCCTTGGTTGACAGTGGTATCACCAGGTTTAGACCTTGCCTGGCCTGTTTTATTAGCAAAAAGGAAGGAATGGAGGGGTGCACTAACAATCCAAGCAGGGACATGTAAGCTAAATAACTAATACCAGAAGCACTCAGAGTCAGTGGAGCAGCAGAATAATGAACCAGTTATAAGGACAGACTAGAGTCAGACAACTTGAGTTTTAGTACAAGCTCTATTGTTTGCTAACTCTGTAACCACAGAATTACTTAACCTCTCTGTGCTTCAGTGTCTTCATCTATAACAGAAGTTACAAGGTGCTTGTAAGGGCTAAATATGTTAACACACAAAAAGTATTTTTAAAAATGCAGACACTTAGTAAATAAAATTAAAATTTACTTAGTAATTAAGTAAAAATACTGAAAAAAATTCACTATAAGGCAGCTATGGAGAGCTAACGAGGAAAAGTATCCACAATATCTGGTTATAAAGGAGCAACCAATTATACATTAAGATGGGAACTATGCCCGATTTTTATAAGGAAGACAGCAAGAAGGTAAAAGCATAGCATAAACTATGAAAGGAAGTACTCCAAATTATCAATAACAACTACTGAGTCTGATAAGGAGTTAAGAAAATGAAGAAGATACTTCAACATTATCCTTAGCCCCTCCATCAATACTCCTAATCTGCAGCAGTAAACTCAACACTCCAGCATTCTTACATCCTCCCTTGCATAGGAAGGTTGCCAAATTTAACAGATTTTACCTAAAAGGTCAATATTTTGTACAATAGCCCTTATAAACAGTCACATGGCTTCTGCTTTCTGTCTTCAGAGGAAGGGAGTTCATTACCTCAGAATTTGTGTATAATCACTGAACATCATCTGTTCTTTTTATTTACCTTCTACTTTCAAATAAGCTCCATTTATTTAGCAAAAAGCTTTATCCCCAACACTGTGCTATATCCAAGTCTTTTTTGTTTAAAAAATGTAAATATTCTAAAGGAAGTATTTCTAAAATCTGGACATGCTCACATTTCCTATTATAATAGACAATACAGTGAATCTAAATGATACGCTGTATATCTGTTTGCTTCAGATAATTCTTGTGAATATAAATTTTCACATCTGTAAAAGCCAAAACTTTCTAGCCTTGTCATTTTGCTTTATAAAAGAGGAAACTGAGGATCAGACACATTAAATTGCTTGCCAGAGGTCACAGTAAAGACAGAGGCAGTGCTGAAAGTCATCCATCACTGCCCTTTCTTCAATAGAATCATGCCCTAAGCCAAGGGTTACCAAGATCCATAGGCTATGTGTCTCCATAATAAATAATCCCGGGAGGCCATATATATCGATTCTTTTCTGTCATGGATGTCAGCTACCGCTCCTCAGTATGTCAATTTTAACTTCTATACTCAATCTACTGTCACCATTTCTAACTGGAATGCCATGAGTCTAGGAAAATTAAAAGACGAAAATAAACAACTTCATTTGCAAAATCATAAATGAAACATTTGTCTTGTACCCACTACACATATAATATATGCTTAGAAGCCTGTTGGATAACAAAAGCAACTTGTACTTCCAAGGTACACAAGAAATTGAAAAGAACCATCTCCATTAAAATAGACAACTTATGAACACTGTAAGTAGGACTCTAATATGGTTAAAAAACTTACAAATGAGCCTTATTTGCAGTATATTTTCTAGTTACTTTCCTCACAAATTACACCCTTTGGAAAGTCCCCAAACCCTTTGCTTTTGTCTAAGTTGCTCTCCATAACACAGCTCCTTGGTTAAGAAGGTAAGTAAGCTCCAAATTATGACTGCCTCCTTGTGTCACATTTCTTTATGAATCCCTGAATTGGTGGTGGCAAACGTATGGCATGTGACACTGCTGGTTCTCTGTACCACTGAAAGCTCTAAATGGTTTGCCATCACTGTGCTGTACACACATATGTAACTAAATCAGGAGGTTTGCTCTTATTTATCTTACTTTGTTTTGATCCATAGTCTCTAATTATTGAGCCTAAAATGCTAAGAAGCTTTGGGGGCCAGGGATTTTGGGGTGCAGTGCCTGAATCCCTGGTAAGCATGAGGTCCTGAGTTCAATTCCCAGTAACCTCTCCCCACAAAAAAAAATCTTTTTCCCTTCCCCTTTACCATGAAGTTTAAAGTTTGATGGAATTTTTTTTAACTTCAGAACCAAGGCAAACTCTGATAAGAGAAGCTCATGAAGTCAGATCACTGGATATAAAATACCTCACTGCATTCAAACCTCACACCGTACTTAGCATCTGAATCCATCACTTCCTTCCTGATAAGAAAGGTTAAAAAAAAAAAAAAAAAAAAAAAGGAAGAAGAAGAAGAAAAAGAAGAAGAAAGGTACACTTTTTAAAGGAGTTTAATAGCCTAAAGTAAATGACATGTATATTCTTATTATGGGGAATATTTCCATAAAATGAAAAAACAAACTATAATTAGCTCAACTCTTTTAGGATCAATATCCTAATACTGTACTCACCGCAACACTGTAAAAGACAATAACCTTTCATAGAAAAAAAAATAAAAAGGAGGAAAGAAAAGGGCAGAAGGATTCAAGACTGCATCTGTATATCAGAAGACTGATGAGAGTAACCTTGATCAGCTGCTATGTTTCTTGAATTCGCCATCTAACCTGCACATCTCATTGTACTTTAATTATCACACTCACTTATGGTGACCAAAACTAAATGAGGACATAAATTATATATTTCTCTTGAGCAAAACAAGAGAAAAATGTATAGTTCTGATTCCAACTGAGAATGGAATTAAGGGAAGAAGGCTTCTAAGATAGTCCTAATACTTCCTAGCTGAATACTTAAAAGTACTTCACGAAGAAAAGTATTATTTCAAGCTCCATCTACTTGAATGCTGTCCACACTCGAAGACTATTGCATCCCAGCCTGGCTGCTGGTGGAAGACCTAGCCAAACTTACAAACGGCTACGTAATCTGAATGAACAGTTATTTAAATTTTGTAAAATATAAAGCACAAAACTTTCATACAAAGGTTTTACACATTTTTCAAAGTCACTTTTCAAAAAAGATATAAAGTAAAAGGGGATCCCTTGAAGGTTATAAGAGCAAAGTCCTTTTTATACAAAATAATAAAATAAAAAAAGTGGAAAACAAGAGTTACAGAAAGACACACATCTGCAGCGGTTGCCTCCGTAGCTATTTACCTAACCTTGAAATCCCACCTACTGGACAGAGGCAAGAAGGGATTCAGTTCTGAGCTGGCTCCCTGGAGCTTTATCCGCTACCATTCCTTCAGGATCATGAAGTCAGGCAGAGAGTATCAGTATTTTAGGTCACTTTTACAAAGTCACATGTAAAAACATTTGCTGAAGTAACTAATTCAAGAACTACTGTTCTTGTGGTGAATTTGTTTAAAGTGTTCTAGTAGATTCACAGCCCGCCAGTTCTTTCTATAGACACGTTGCCCCTACTGAACTACAAGCTCCTGGAGGGCAATGTCTAAAGATGATCCACTTTTACATGCCTTTCATACTAGCACTCTGGGAGGCTGAGGAAAAGGGACTGCATGTTTAAATCTAGCCTGGGCAATTCAGTGACTTAACAAGATCCTGTCTCAAAATGAAAAAAAAATGTAAGAAGTAAAACAAACGCATGTGTAGTTCAGTACAGATGCTCTGGGATTAATTCCCAGTACTGAAAATTACGTATATATACAAATACACAAATCAGGTATGTGAATTTAATGTCTCTTAAATCCTTCTAAAAGGTAAAACTAAATATCAGCCTTATTCTACAGAGGATGGATGTAACCAAATAAACAGACACATGCACCTCTGCATTGTCCCAAGATTCCACAGGGAAAAAAAAAAAAAAAAAAAAACTGTATGTATAAATAAGAGGGAAAGAGGCTGTGAATAGCCCAAATCAAAGGCAGCTTTTATGAAACTTTAGAAAATGTGACATTTCCAAAGACAAGTCATAAATCTAATGTGGGAGGGGCTGAGAAAGCTGACCTCTATAATTAAAAACAGACAGACAATGGTTCAAGACCACCGTCCTTATAACGGTTGGCTTTCAAAATTACCCACAAGCTCAAACCACAAGTACACCTCTCAAGCCAAAAGTAGAAATTTTTATATATGAGCCTGTAAACAGGAGCACTGCAACCAGCCACACAGAACAGTATCACCCAATGATTTAAACCCACACAAGGCTCAAACCACACCTAAAACACCAGCAACTCCTCTGTCCTCTAAGGGAGCCAATCCTCACTCAGCCACGATCTCTTCTTTTAACTATGCCATCCAGACTATGGAAAGATGACAGGTTAAAGGCCTAAATATTTTAACAGGTAAGGAACAGGGAAAAATGGAGGAAAACATGTAGATTAAGAGACAGATACATGTTAGGCTTTTTTTTTTTTAATGAGCAAGATTTAATTATATTGTCTGAAGAAAAACAGGTCAAAAATTCATAATGAAGCAGAGTGATTGTTATAAAGAACAACAGTCACTTGTATAGGTAGGGAGAGAGCTATGATGTTCACGGGGAACACAAAAGGCTGGCAAAGTTTTATATGTTGAACTGGGCAGTATTTACAAGGGCATTTGATTTAAAAATATTTTAGTAACCTTTTTGTGTGAGTTTTTAAAACTTTTTATTGCACAGAATGATAAAAAAGGCTAAAAATAAATATTTTAATAAAAGTACTCTAAAACTAAATAACTAGAGATTTCCCAGAAAACAAAAAGAGGAAGAGAAATAAAACTCTGGTAGCTGTCTTTGAGGTCTTTTGAACCTTCCTATCTATCTCAGAACCCACATAAAAGTGGTTTTAACCCATGGAGTATAAACAGGATGTCACAGTTAGCTGGAAGAACCCTGATGTAGGCTTTTAGGGGGAAAAAACCCTACATTCTGTCCTCTATCTCAGAAGTAACTAAGATGACAATAAAAAGACCAACTAATTCAGAATTATTATAAAGGGATTTCAAAGAGAACATCATAAAATAACCCATTTGTGCACTACATTAAAATGAGTACTATTGAGAAGAATATTAAAAGCACGCAGAGTGCGCAGAACACAGATGAGCCTGCTCTCCTTCTATGTTGTGTCTAGGCAACTCTGTCAGCTCTGTATCTGAAAACAAAACCATAAGCTTTAAAGACAGAACATGCCATACTTCAGACGCTGAATGTTCCTACAAGCCCACAAGTTAAAGGCTCGGTCCCAGGTGGTGCCATTGGGAGGGGCTGTGGGCCGTTAGGAGAAGCGGCCTTGTGGGAGATCTTATAGGTTACCGGGAGTAGATGCAAGAGATCTCAGCCTTTCCACTGTTCACTCTGGTTTTGATGGAAGTGGATGGAAGTAGATCAGTCACAAGTTTCAAGCTGATAGGTTGCCACTGTCCTGAAACAATGGGGCCAATGGATTATGGACTAGAACCTATTTGAAATTGTGAACCAAAATAAACCTTTTCATTTCATAAGTTACTCATCTCAAGCATTTCATTATATGACAGAAAGCTGACAAAAGAATTTAATTCAGGCTCTGGTTCTGAAAAAGTCAAATCTCTCAGCCCTAGGATGCTGAAATACAAGAGCAACAAATGAATTAATCTTAAGTCTCTTCTGTTTTCAGCAAAACACCCCTGAGAGGATGCAGATACAACAGATCATAAGGAGGGATCTGTATGACAGACAAAAGGCTGAGATTTTCCTTTAAAACCTTGAAAATTCAAGTAAGGTAGCACACACCTGTAGCCCCAACACATTGCAGGATAACTGCAAATTCAAGCCCCATTTAGGCAACTTGGTGCTGTGTTAAATTTAAAAAGTTTAATACGTACTGAGAATGTAGCTCAGTATGAAGACCCCAGGTTCAATCCTAGTATGGGGTGGGGGGTCAACAAGGATGGAAGCATCCTCTCTCTCAACTGTGCCAGCTGAAAAATGTGACAACTAGAACAAAGGCAAAAAACCACAAGGTTTCCAGATTTCACATGTTCCACATGAAAAACAAAGCCTTCTGATGTATATACTACCTATAACCCACTGAAACTCAGCTCTTCCTTTTTCAATAAAATGTATTGACATACATTGCTTAACGTCATAAAAACAAACAAAAAAGCAATAATTAGTGAAAATATATTTGTAAAAGATTATTCTTATAAATATAATGAATATATTTCTCTAATACAGCCTCCCCCATTTATGAGTCTCAGCAAACAACCTTGGTTCTTACTAAGAGAAATGATCAGAAGTGAACTATTCTTGCTTCAAACCATCTTATGTAACAAACTCCCTGTTCTATGACAAAATACTTGTGCTCCTATGGGTTGGATCAACTGTCCTTACTCCAATTAAGTTCTATTGTATGCTAGAACCCAAGTTTCAAGCATACTCTGTTCTTGTAGTTACTCTCATTTCTTCTACTTGGCAATTTTCCCCTGTGCAATGGATCCTAACCCCACCATGCAAGTATGCAGTTACATCTCATCTTAAAAATAAAAAATTAAAACTCAGTTGTACACCTCCCTGCACCCACTTCTAGCTCCATGTCTGCCTCTGTAATAAACCTCTTTAAACATAATCTGTACTCTGTCTCACTCTCTGTTTCTTACTGTCTTAAGCCCATTCAAATCCTCCTTATATCTCCATTGTCACTAAAAATGTTCATCAAGAACCACCCTTGGCTTTCTCTAGACAAATTCCACAGATCAATTCTCAGTCTTCAGCTGACACAGTCTCTCAGGGGCTCTCACCCAGCACTCCCTCCCCTGCAAACACGGCCGGCACCACAGCACTCTGCTGCCTGCTCCTGCTGCCCTGGTTCTTGCTGCTCTGACCCTTCCTCAGTGGTTCTCTCTACCTTCATTTGCCAGGTGATCTTGTCTAGCCCCATGTCTTATGGAGCTACAGGACAGCTCTTGAACTTACATCTCAGATTCCTACTTCATATACATAACATATTATAAAATACAAGAATTGAAAAACATCAGGCCCCTCAAATTCATAGACCCAATCCAAAAATGTATATCTGAGATGAACATGCACTTCTCAAATGAAGAGGTACAAATGGCAAATAAATACAAGAAGAAATGACTGGTATCACTAGTCATTTGAGAAACGCAAATTAAAACAACACTGAGATTTTATCTCCCTCCAGAAGGAATGGCTCTCATTGAGAAATCAACCAACAATTAATATTGACGGGGCTATGGGGAAAAGGAAGCCCTCTCCACTCTTGGTGGGAGTGTAGACTGGTGTAACCACTGTGGAAATCAGTATGGAGATTCCTCCAAAAACCTGGCTTAGAGGTTTCATTCAGCCCAGCTCCTCCCCTCTGGCTATTTTCCAAGAAGAGTTGGAAACAGCATGTCACAGTGATATATGTGCACCCATGTTTTTAACAGCACAATTTCTAATAGCTAACTCTTATAAACAACCCAAATGCCCATCAGCCATGGAATAAATAAAAAAAGATGTAGTACTGAGTATTACACAGCTATAAAGAAGGATAAACTTAAGGCTTTTATAGGTAAATGGATTCAACTTGAAACCATATTCATCAGTAAAATAAACCAGATTCATGTGTAAATATTGTATTATCTCCCTAGAGTAAAAAAAACTGAAGGACTAATAAGATCCAAAATGAACAATAGATATTGCAAAAATGAATAGGAAAGGAAGTGCTCAAAAGGAAAAAACTAATGGGATAGAGGAAAAAAGAAAATGAAAAAGGGAAAAGACTGTGTGTGTGTGTGTGTGTGTGTGTGTATTATACACGTGTGTATATGTACAATATATATATTTTTTTTGATAGATAACTACACTACTAATTTGTTAGTTCACCAAAAAGAACAGTTTGTATTTTCACTGTTTGATCATGTTTTTCATTCCTAAATCTTGTAATCTGAACAACTACGTTGAAGATAATATGTAATATATTAACTAATGTTAACTTCCTATTATTTTGTTTTGAAATTCTGCATTATTTTTATCTGTTTTCAAAATTAATAGAAATACAATTCTTAATATATTACAAAACCATTTTTCTGCAATTATCTTTAATTAAAATTTTATTAAAATTAGCAACATTGATGTGTGCTTAAATGGTCTGTTAAAACAGAAAGTAAAGTTCATTTCTTGCTCACATTTTTGTTTTATACAAATCAAGCAGGTGACTCTAATTTCCCATACTCATAATAATGTGTGAAAAGATGTTTAAAGTTCTAGTGATAAATAATATATCTAAATTTTGTGTATCAATCATAATTATTACATTTCTTGAGCTCAGACTTCATTTTTTTAACAAAAGAAAAATTAACATACATAACTTGAAATCAACTATAAAATTATAAGTTTTATAAGTCAATCATAAAAATTATTATTGTACCGTGAGTCACAGTTCAAGTATTGATTTCCAAAATTCTTTACCACACTGTTTTTCTGGACTATCTGAAAAATTCTACTGGTTAGCCCATAAACGCTTCATGTGACTATGTTTGCCAGTGAATTATCCAAGAAGTACAGGAAAAACAGAATATTGATTTCCTAACATCAGGTCTATGTATGTCTTTGAAAAATCAAGAACAATTCATATCAAGTGTTCTTCTGAATATATGGCATCATTTTTAAAGAATTTAAGACAACGATATTATTTAGAGAAACAAAACAAGGTAAAAATGTCAGTGGAGGATAGGATATGAGAACTTTGGGATCATGACACAAAACAAGCTTCTGATACTCTAAGCTCTAACTAAATTTACCAATTAATTCAATCAAAATCCAAGAAGAAAGAGTGTTAACAGGTGCAATAAAGATTATACAGCAGAACGCTTGATCCCAGGTAAATGTTTTGCATGAAGGTCAGAGGAAAGTCTGTTCCCTGGGTTTCTTGAAATAACTAAAGCCATACTGTTTTTGTCTAGTAAACACTAGACAACTGAATGCAACACTAACTACTGAATGCAACATTTGTCTTACAACTTTCTTTAACACAATCCTAACACAGCAATCACTCTCATAACTGAAGGAGAAAGGAAATAATATTTCTTCCAGGGAAGACTTTTCTGAGGATTAAATCTTTGAAATTGAGTTTCTTCTTCTATTCTCTAGCACCCTATTCCTCCCCCACCCATACCCCAGCAGAGATGGTACTGTGTTCTGTTATCATAATGCTTTGGGTTACATGCCTCTCTCGCTAGACTCTAACAACACAGTGTGTCTAGTACTGCTGATCGATTCAAGTTCTTCCTTCAGCCCAGCACCCTTTGTTTCTTCTTAGCAAGACTGGACTTTGTTGTTCATCCTCCGAGGCACTGTGCTAAGCAAAGAGCCTCCACCACCCCAAAGTTCAAAAGTGAATTTAGAAGACAGGCTGAGTCAGCTGTGTTATTTTCACTCTTCCAATGAGTACCTTTGAGAGCTGAGTCTGGGATCCAGGTTCAAGTCATTGGTGCACAAGGTAGCACTGGGGAATGGCTTTCCCCCTATGAAAATGACAAGAGCGGAAGGAATACTCCTACCCACTGTCATTGTGAAAGCACACAGTCTTCGAAAGTAACACTGCTGGAGCGATACTGCCTCAAGTAGAAAGACACTACAAAGCAAGAAAGAATGGCAGAACCAAAAGGCGGAAGGCTCCTGCACTGCTGAAGGCATCATTACACTGTGGGCTTAATCAACCTACAATTACCGATTTCCAGACTTCAACCTATATAAGATCAGAAAATCCCTATGATCCAAGCCACTTTTGATTGGTTTCTATTATACATAGCCAAAAGTATTCAAGCTGAAATAACTTCTTTTCATCCAAATAAATTCATGTAAAAAGTGAAACCAAACTCATACCCACTTCTGTTTGACTCCAGTGCCCATATAATATTATCTTGCCACTATGCTCCCAGTCTTTCTTCTCAACCAGCCAGCCAGCACCCTAACCCACTCTTCCAACACTAAATGCAAATCTCTTTGTACTGTATTATAGCGGTCTAGGAAATCTAAACTTCTGCCTTTTATTTACAGGCTTGTTAGTCTGACATCTTTCCAGAAGCTAGATGCCACTAGAAGATTTTATTTAGCTAATGAGGTACTGGAAGTATTGGAGAAATGTAATGTATTTATACCCACAAATACTTCCTTCTTAAAGAATTGGCACATATATTTCAAAAACAGATAAGAGTCTATCCTATAATGAGTACATGCTCAGAGGAAAGAGCAGATATCTCCCTCAAGACTTTAATTCACTTTTTATCTGCCTTGCCTTATTCAAACATAAATCATAAGAGATTCTAATTCCACTAAACAGTCATAATTCTAGAGCAAAGTGGTATGTCATGTAATTCCCAGAAGTGGTTACAACCAAAAAAGAAAAATATATTTTTAGAAAACTAAAAGGGAACTCCTTTACATTAAAAAATTAGGGCTCACTGAGGTTGAGTATTTCACTAAAAATCACAGATATTAAGGGCCAGAACTAGACACACTGATTCCAATTCCTAATTTAGTGTTTTTTCCACAATAACAGAGGTGTCTATTAAATACTTACTGAGAATATATGGCCAAACAATCAATCCATTACTGTATGTTTAAGTAAATCAAAAACCTTCTAGTAAGTTAAACCACAGATGCACTAATATATTGACATTTTAAGTAAACTTCACTGTGTACTAGCTATTTCTTTCCCTCTTGTAGTCAGATATTGTTTTACTTTAAAACTTTACGTATATCAATTGTTATCAATTCAAACACATTTGAGGGGGAATGATAGATCCAACTGATTTTGATAGGTCAACTTTCTACAAAAACATTGTGTGCCATATTTATTAAACTTAGTAAAATGAAATGTCATATTTTTAATTCAATACTGTGATTAATGAAGTAATCATCATGTATCGTTGGCCACTTGGTTATGAACCTAACTGCTCTGGAAAATTTTAACTTAGAGCTCAGGAAATTAACAATCTTAAAAATTTATTTATAAAGGTTAATTCAGATTGGATTCCAGTGAATGTTATCATCTCAACATCCATTACACAAAATCTGATGAGATCCAGATCAATAGCTGTTATCTCATCTCCTCTGCCCATATTCAGGAAAGAGTAACCTGAAGTTACCCTGGATCAATGACACATGAAGAAATCCTGCTCAGGTCTTCGTGGAAAGAAAGGCTGGACTCTTACTCAGCAGATAAACAAAGAGACTATGGATCCAGTTAGCATCCCTGCCCTCACAATCACAGTAAGAACCAGCTGCAATAAAGAAGCCAAGAAGGCAAAACAGGGAGAAAAAGCAGCAAGAACCTACCTGGGTCCCTAAAGACATTTAATTCACTCAACCCACAATGCCACCTTCTGGAACACTCTGTGTGCAACACACTCCACTTTTTTTTACTGTTTCAGTGAGTTTCATGGGAGGGCTCTACTACTTGAAGCAAAAAAGATCTTAACTGATAAATGAGTAAAATCAGGTCTATGGACAGCAAGTTCTACAAAGAGACTATGAAACTATAGTACAATAAAAAGAATTCTTCAAAATATCTTTTTTACTGGATGATTCAAATATCAGCCAAAGTAAGGAGACAAGGAACTCCAAAGTTCTCCCTGAATAAAAACTGATCTGGTAAACTATTAGGAAACTAAAAAGCACTTCCAATCATTTTTTGTAAATATCTGTTTACACATTCAGGCTCAGGAGACATGGGAGATCAACAAAACAAAGTATATGCCCATGGTGCGCAAATACATGGAAGAAACAGATTAATTTTAAGTACATAGTATCTTCCTCATGGATCTAGTTTTATTGTAAAAAAAATCATGCAGTACTCAAACAAGTTCTATCAGGATTAGTATCTAAACATTGTGATCAATTGGTGACTATAAAAAGGAAACTTGGTGAACTCTTTTCACTCATGTGAAAAAGTCAGGGATAAAAGAAAACAAACAGAAACTGAAAAAGAAATCACAGAAATTACAGAAAAGAGAGAAAGATGCAGAAAGAACACAATCACAAAATAATCAAAAACAACACACAAGTGCCCAACACTGCCCTCCAAATAAAAAATAAAAAAATGGGGAATCAAACAGCATCTGCTTCAGTTTTGTGGTGTTAGGAACATGGAACTGGGACAGATGGGATGCTAAATCAATTAACAAGGTCTAGGACCCGAGATCTCCCCACACCTTTTTTTAAAAGCCTATCTTGGACCAGAAGAAAAGAACAAAATTCCCAGCCCATAAAAATCTCTGTAAAATCACATTCACTTCCCAGAGCTTACCACAGTGCAATCTGTATTCCACTTTAATTCAAATTTGTCTGATTTCTGGCCAAAAATATCATTCTATTACCTTATACAAAAAAATTCCTTACTCTTTTCTGCTACATACAGTAAATTAAGGATTAGAAGCAGAGCAATTTGTGAAAGAAAAATTTTCTGGAATGAAAATACAAAATGTAAACATAAGCATAAACAATTACCCAAAGTTTTAGCCTTTCTAAACCATTACAAGTCTTAAGACAAAGTTCTGTCAGGCAAATAATGACTTGAACTCCTTATTTTCTTAGAAGAAATTTAAGCAATCACTAGTTAGCCATTGAATTATTTAACAAACTCAAGTAAAAAAATAAACAACGTAGCCAGGAAAACTTCTAAGCACTTGACCAAATGGCTTGATCTTCTAGTATGTAGTATATTTCAGACAGAATAGGCAATTGCAATTTTCAACAGAAAAAAAATTACTCATAGTGTTGTACATATTAAAACAGTTTCAGAGTTCAAGCAGTGGGTCAGTGGGCAATATCACTATGGAGATCTGAGACTAGAACTTAATATAAAAGAAATATGAGACAATATAAGAAACATAGACAATTTTAACCCAAAGCTTTTCTAAAACGTACACTTAAATAGTTGTCTGGCAGAAAGATTTAGGATTAAAAGTATAAGCATTTTGTTATTTTGCAAGTATTTATTCTCTGCTTTGTATAAATGCCGCAATTAATGTCATTTAAAAATAGAGTTGGGCAGGCTGTGACTGTAACCCAGTGGTACAGCACTTACCTAGGAGGCACTAGACCCTGGGTTCAATCCCCTGCACAAGAAAATAAACAATAAATAACTTTGTCCTTCCGTATCAGAGAGAGATTGGTTCTAGGATCTCCAACAGATACCAAAATTCAAGGATGTTGGAGCCTTTCATATTAAATGGAATACTCTTGTATATGTCCTATGCATAAACTGCACTACGAAATAGTTGTATACAGCGTGTTGTAAATGTGACATAAACAGTTATACTGTGCTGCTTAGAAAATAACCAAAAAAAAGTGTCTGTACTGTTCAGTACAAACTTTTTCCTCAACCATTTTTTTTCAGTCCCAGATGACTACCTCCACATGTAAACCCCACATGTAGCAAGCACTGAGTGTAGGAATTATGCTTAAACACAGGGGTTCTATTTAATTATTCTTCACCAAAAAGCATAGTGAAAATGGACATGCCTTCCTTACAAGTAGAATGACCATAAACACTTATCTACACTTTTTATCCCAGCACAATTAAGAGTAGCTATTGTCACTCTTAAATGTCCCAGTTTAGTCACTGAATTAAACAGTTACTACATCACAGTGGGTAAGCAGACAGGTGCTATATGGTAACTAGTTACCATAATGCCAAATATTGCCTAGATTTCTTTTTTATGTTGTAGATAAGAATAAGCTACCCTTAGATAAAATGTAAAGACTCAGATGTTATATCAACATGATAAAAGCATTCTATGATTGCTGAATAATAACTCTAAAAGGGATTTGTTTTCTTAATTCAAACACCCAGTAGTCAAATATGCCATCATTCTGTGCTACCAGATTAATGGTTTGCCACTAACCCAGGCAGATTTCAACAGCCACATGACCAAGAAAGAAACCAAAACACTGGGGCCACTTGCCAGAATGCCCCAGGAACAAAGGCCTAGCAGGTGGCCGTCCACTGTTCCAAATTCAATCCTGCTGCACAGAACATTATCTCCATCATTGTACAGTATAATGTTGTTTTTGTGTAATGTAACTCTTCATATCCAATTTTCTAAATTAAGACAAAATTGTTTTTAATGATAGACAAACCACAATAAGAAATAATAAGGACAAAAAATGTAGCAGGGACTCAGTGAAAAAGGCCCCTCCCAAGTCCCAGAGGTAATCAGAAAACCATAGCCACCCTCACCCCAATATTTGTTCAATGAAGCAGGGCTGTATCTGGAACAAATCCTGAGGCCTAGTTAAACACCAGGTGGTATACCAGCGTACCTTTTTTTTATAAAGTAACAGATGGCTCAAACTTTTCATCTTTATGACATGCAGCCCAGGACTTACACAAGTGAAACAGTCTTCCAAGTACTTTATACAAGAAACACAATCACACATGTGACTCATCACTTCGCATCATAAAGAGAGCAGCAGGTGAAACAGATGCTGTACTCCTAGATTATTTATGACTTTGTGTAACAGATATATAAATGATATACGAGAACAGATATATTTAAGGGTGGTTATATATTTGATGGCATTCCATTTCCCGGGTTGTAAAATTAGAGGGCCAAACCAACTGAGCACTTTGGTTTGAGTAAATAAAGTAAGAATATCACAAATCTGAAATAAAGATGGTGTGGAGAAAGATGTGTTCAGCACCATGAAAGTGGGAACTGCAGGATACTTTTATTAGAAATTTACAAGTAGGAAGTAGCTATGAGCTGGATAAGTCAGTCAAGAGCATCTGCCCATTAAAGCAGTTGCATCCCCACCCATAAGTTTTAACAATTTTCATTACAGTATATTATCACTGTTTTATTTTATGATTAACTGATGTTGTTACTGATGCTACTGTGCCTAACTCATGAATTAAGCTTTAGCACAGCCTGTTTACACAGAGGAATAAAAAACAGCGTACAGTGTTCAATACTATCCCTGGTTTTAGGCAAGGGATGTTGGCCTGAGTGGTTTTCTGTCTTCTTTCCCTCCTTCCTTTCCTTTTTCCCTTCCATCCATCTTTTCTACTTCTCCACCACACATCCTCCAGCCAGGCCCTACCCCTACAGCTTGGCCTCTTCTTACTAGTGCAGGGCTCAGGCATCTTGCCACACAGGCTCAGAGCAAAGGCAGAAGATCCTCACAAGTCCCAGAGCTTCACGCAGCAGGGACTCACTTGCCCCGGCCACACGTACTGTCCTCTATCAGACTGTATGGTGAGTGAGTGGCTAAGGACACAAGTGACACATCCTCACAAAGCCTTACCTTTCCTGTGGTTGACAATCCTGGGTACACATTTGTGGGTAAGACCTGACACTACTGCAAGAACTGCCTCACCTACACCTCAAAGCAGCTCCCCTGTGAACACACATTACCTGACTGACTGTACACAACACAGCAACACACAGATTCAACAGGGCAGACACTAAAACATGTACACCAAGGAAAAGAAAAGTTACAGCTTTTCGTGTGAAATTTGATCTACCAAGAACTACTACTGCACTCCTCTAAAATCCATGAAATGGATACAGATTCCTGACACATTTGAGGTTTGCCTGAGAACTGAGTTGAATTACTCCTGAGCAAAAATGTGCCTAGTAGATATTAGCAAAAGGTTTTTAACTGAACCTGTTGATATGCAGCAGGCCTTCCTGGTAAAATACTTCTCTCAATGTCTGAATGATATATATTTACTCTGTATCATCCCCACATGGTATTTTAAAAATCATTACTAAAGAGTGTCAAAAATCTGTACTATTTCCCCAGATATATAATAGTTCTGACTGATGTTGTTCTTTAAAAAGGATATGTTTTGTGAAAATCTTCAGTAATAATCTTACTATGCAACAAACAAAATTTTATCTTGAAAGTTTAGGACAAGTAATGTTTTAGCTTGTATAGTTTTTCAGCTTCTGAAATATCTGTACAAACTTTATCAGTTAAGAATTTCTAATCCAAAAAGCCGAAATCCAAAATGCTCCCCAAACCAAAACTTTTGAATGTCATGTCAGAGCTCAAAATGTTTTCAATTTTAAAGCATTCGAGATTTCAGGTTTTTAGATTACAGATGTTCAATCTACATCTGCTTTAAAAGTGAAAGAAGCATCACAAAACCATGTGAACAGTGATGCTAAGCAAAATGTTAAACACTACAAACATTGTAACTTTTAAATGAAGGAAAAATTCAGTAGTTCTTAAATACTTTCCTTTGCTGAAGCATATTACACAAACCCTAAATGAATCTGTTCACACGTGAGGTCAGCTGCCTAGCATTCTTTGCAATAACAAGTACCATGATCAGTGTTTCTATCATTTCAGGTCTCTACCATTTCGGGTCTCTGTATACAACACTTCCAGGAAAAGTTAACACTTGCAATAAAGCTGACTTTTAAATTTATAACTATTAATTATCATCCTCTTTTTTCCCCCTTTACCTTAGTACAAGAAAAAATTATTGCAGGCTATGTGTATTTTAGTTGAATTTTTACCCTCACTTTACTCAGGATTTCTGACCCATTCAGGCCAGCCTTCATATTCTGTTTTGCAAATTAACCAGATGACCACCCTCTAATGGGTACTGGCATACCATAAATTCAACAATTTACAAAGGCCTTGGAGTACTGGACTATATCATCCAGAATTCTATTTTGAAAGAACAAATCACAAAGAGATTCATAGAAGTGAGATTTAATTTGAGGTACAATGAGCAAATTAACTCTATTATTTCCTGACTTCTGGTCTAGGGATTTCTTCCATAGATCACTGTTTTCTGGTCTTTCACTTTTGCCCCCTTGCATAGAATTTAGCTTGGTATCACGTGACTTTACCTCTGACATATATTCAGAGTCAGTTATTAAGTAGAATATAAACTCATTTCCTACCATTCTCCCTCTGGCTCCCTCAATTTCAGTCACACTGGCTTTTCCTTTCTGTTTTTTGAAAATATCAAACACCTTCCTCCCTCTCTTTCCATTGCTAACCCTCTGCCTAGAATGTTTCTCTTAAATGTTGCCATTACTTATTTCACTCAGATCTCTGCTTAAATAGCATTTTATTAGAAAAGTGTTCTTGCCCATGCTATCCAAAATTAGCATCCTCTGTCTCAAAGCCTTACCTTCATGTTCTTTATACATTTGCTACTTAACTTATATGTTACTTTTCTCTTCCAACTACAATGCAAGCTGCGCTGAAAGCAAATATTTGCTCCATTCACTACCCCGGGACTTTAAAAAGTACTTGGTACAGCTCAATGAGTAACTGAGCAGATAAATGTTTCTCTACTAGTCATGTACCTCATTAAGAACTTTGTTTTACTGAAACCCTAGTTCCTAAATCAGTGCTTCTTACTGAAAACACTCAATAACCATGTTGACTCCATGATATAGGCCTGCATTTACTTTTGTTTGCTTTTTTTTTTTTTGGGTGCTGGAGCTTAAACCCAGGGATTTAAACTTTAACTTGACTAGGATAAGCACATGTTCAACCTCTGAGCTACATTCCAAACCCCTAGCCTGCTATTTTAAATTGCTCTCAAAAATTATATACCATAATAAATATGTAATGTTATTAGTGCTTAATTTGATAATGAAATAAAAGTTCACTAATTATTTTCTTAATAACTAAAGCTTACAACAGTAATCAAAGTTTAAAATAACCCAATAGTTGATCAAATATCACAGTTATACATTAAAAAATTCCTGAAAACATGAGTAAAACTAAATATATAGTATGTTTTCAAACTTATAATTATATTCTATAATTGTATAACGATAGCCTAAAACACAACAAAATTTTACTTGTGCATTTTTACTGTTTGTATTATTATGTGTCCTTTTGTTAACTATTATAATCTTCCCCAGAAATATATGTAGTCAATGATATCTCCAAGGGCCCATGTGTTAAAGGTACTTTGTTATAGTAATAGAAAATTAACACATAGTTCAATTGTATCCCAAAACATTAAAAATTTTTACTTCATTTACAGTGAGATCATGCTTGTGTTGGCAGGACATATTAAAACTGAAGCAGTACAGAAATTATGATGGCCCCTGCAAAAGGGTGACATGCAAATTCATGAGGCATTCCATACTTGCGCATGTGCTAAGATACCATATGGTACTGCATTTATACATATAATCATCACACGTTAATTCAGAAAAACTAAAATTTAAATACATAAAATAGATAAATCCATTATCTATAATTATTTAAATGAATACTTAATTTAAAACTGGTAGAATGGTTCTACTTTATCATTAAATCACTTTAGTTATTTTAAATAAGCTAAAATATTTTTCTACTAAAATATTTTAAAATGACAATAACTAAAATATTTTCAAGTAAACAGTCAGATGAATTCTGAAAATGAATTAGACAGGTAATTCTCTTTGTTTTTAACAAAAGTGCCTTACACCATATAAAAGAGCTAGGTATGCTGAATCTTTTTTGTTCAGATCCATCTATACGAAGAGTTTGCAATTTTTTTCTGTAGTGCCAGATAAATACTTTAGATTTTGTGAGCTATTAGTTCTCTCAAAGCTGCTCTACCCTAATACTGTAAAAGCAACCATGGATAATAGGTTAAATAGCACATGTAAGTCTGTTCCAATAAAACTTTATTTGCAGAAACAAGATAGGTTGTCCTGAGGCCACTGTTTGCCAAGCCGAATCTGTATACTTCCTGCAGAATAGCTTTATTTAAGCCCAGGACAACTCATTTAATAAACAGGTTATCGGTTTTATTTTAAGGGTAGCTGGAGAATATAACTCAGAGTTCTTGGGTGTATAATTTTCATAACAGTGAAGGGAAGGGAATGCAGGTATGACAGAGAAACAAACTGAAAGCAGGGACGAGCTTGGTACATGGTGCACAAGCAAACCAATCCTAACCCAGAGGAGACTCCAGAATCTACTCCAAAAAATTGTCCTTCCTCCGCCAGGTTTGGCCATATTTGAGCCCACACAGGCTGCAGTTCAGGTGTTATTAACTCAAATGTGGATTTAAAAAGTAGTAGAAGGGAATATTCAATAGGAACACTGTGGGCTGGGGCAAACCGCACTGCCCAGGAGGGACAGCTGCTCTTCGGTTCATCAACTACAGGACTGCAGAGACACAGCTGCTGTGCTGTATCATTAGTTTTTCCAAAGAAGCTAGAAATGCAGTTTTTAAAACATGAAATTGCCAAACGCTTTAAACACTGAACACTGCATTAAAAAACTTATCTGTATACTGGCCCACAGCTCATCACTTGCCTGCTCTACAGGCCCCCGTCCTTCCACTGTAGCCCTAGAGTGGAACAACATTACCTGGGGTGAAGCTCTTGCCTTCTGCCCAGATCAGCAACAGATCTGGTGTTTTAAGGCAGGGAACTGTCTCCTGTAACTCCACAGTGAGCAAATCTCAACACAAATTTCCATTTGTATTCAATAATTAAAACTGTTCTTCACAAAATCAGATATGCTCCTAAGTCTAAGAGTAAAAATATTATACAAGTAAAATAACAAAAAACATCCCTCAGATAGAACCACTGTATTCCACTTGGTATGGAGTGATTTATTTCAGTCAATGTGTAAATCAATTTTGAAATGCATCCATACAAGTTCCATCTGGTCCTGAAGTCACACAAAAGATGGCTCAGGGGGCAGTTTTCATTGTCAATAATCTGGATCTGTTACTCCCTGTACAGCTGATATCCTGCCTCTATTAGAAGAATCTTCCTGTAGCAGAAGGTGAATTTCATACCATAAAACAAATCTCAGCTTGCCATGAAATTTAGGCTACTTCACTCAGGTCAGACCAGTCACAGGTCAGGCCTGCCAGCTGCTATGCAACTTCTGTTCTAGTTTCTGCCCAGACCTGTAATTATTTACAGTTTTGCACCTGTCAAAATCCTGAAACAATGACTTTCCTTGTTTCTCAGGGCTTATAGACAGTTAAGTGTACTTAGTTTCAAAACTGAATGCTTAAGGCACACATGTGAAGAGGTCACTATCATTTTCTAAACTTTTTATAACAGAACTAAACCAGAAAATAAAATAACAGAACTAAAACAGAAATGAGCAGAAAAGACACTCATTTCAATGTAAAATAAGATACAGAATAGCTAATCTAGAACTTGATGAACATAGCAATTATTCATGAGTTGTTTAAAAAAAAATAGAAATGCTTAAATCCAAAAGCCAGTCCACCAAAATCAGAATTTAGAAATGAAGAGAGGAGTAGTCTTGAAAACATACAGTAAATGTAGTCTTGAAAACATATTTTATAAAGTATACAACAATATAATACATTAAAACTATCATTTTTGAAAGACTGATTAGTCACTACCACTAGAGTTAACTCAACAATTTGGGAGGCATTTGTTAAATAATTCAACAGACAGGTAAAATTAAAGTACTTTGACAATCAAAGGAGGCCAGTAAATAATGCTGAAGGTGGTTCTGTGGGTTAATCAGACCACTCATTAAGAAATGCAAATGGGTCTTCTCACTGCAGCTGATTCTGCCACAGAAGATTGAAAGCTCTGGCTTGCTGAGCTTTTATTCTCCTAAGTTATGCAACTCTTTCCAGAAGGTGCATATTTCTTTAAGAAATCAGCAGCCCTGGGTAAACAGGGTGCATCTGGTGAACACATGTCCACGAGCAGGTAAACACATGATTTCGGTAATTAGTTCCAACACCATCTGTCATGCAGGTAGTTCAAAACCTACTCAACAGGAAAGGCAGTTTGAAGTAATTTTTAAGCAAGTACACTTCTCATCTGCTTAATAAAAGTAGAGATCAAAATACAAACCTGGAAGCCTGTCTGCCTCTGCCCTGAATTTACCCAGGGCAGAGTAGGCAGGTTCTTTCTTGTAACTAAAAAAGATGATAATGCTTCACTGCTTGAGAAATACAGAACCTGATTAATTATCCCCAAAAGAAAATTTCTTATGATTAAAAATGGCAGTAATTTATTCATCACTAATCAATAACTAACAAGACTAGTCTCTGTAATAAATTAAAGTGTGTCACCTGTCTGCAAAACCATCTCACCATTAATTAAGGGATAAACTGCTCTAGTGATAAAGGTTTTGAAATATTTCTCAGTATTAATTCAACTTGAAAAACATAAAGCCCAATACAAAAGAACATGGGAAATGGAAAAAAAAAATAAAGGAGGAAAAGGAAAAAATCCAATTAAAAATTTTTCTGACTTTGAAAAAATTGGTTGACAGATTTTTTTCAAAATTATTGCAATTTTGCCTTGAAGTATATCTTAAATCGATGACTTTTCAACAATCTGACTTATATAATTCAAATAATACTAGCATCGTTTAAATATCCAAATAAGGCATGACAGGAATACCAAGGACTCAATTCCCCAAGATAAATTTAATTTTTTCTTTTAGATTCAATTCTCTTCTCTTGCCTTACCTTTATTATGACAAAACTGACTCACATTTTGTCTTCTCTTTCCATCTCACCCTTCTGAGACTAAAGTATCAAAAGTAAAATAAATTATCATGTACCCATAATAAGAGAAGGTGAGAACAACACTTTACCTCTGTAGTCCTCCCCAAAACACACAACTTTCCTTTAAGTTGGGGAAAACTTCAGACAAGCCTAAGTTGGGGAAGATCTCCTAAC
Source organism: Cavia porcellus (assembly GCF_034190915.1). Taxonomy (NCBI): domain Eukaryota; kingdom Metazoa; phylum Chordata; class Mammalia; order Rodentia; family Caviidae; genus Cavia; species Cavia porcellus. The sequence goes on along the minus strand of NW_026947496.1, from coordinate 24,367,615 downwards.
AGCCGACCAGACCCAAACTGGAAAAAACAAACACAAAAATAGTCCGTGTCACTCTCACAGACTAGAAAAGACTAAGACAATTATCATTTTTGCATTTTTTCCCCTGGGACAATAATAAGTGGCAATAAATGCAATGTGGCATCTAGATGAGATCCTGAAACAGAAAAGAGATATTAGGGGAAACTAATAATATCTTAATAAAGTTGACATTTGGTTAACAATAGTGTACACCGATGCTTACTTCTTGGATGTGACAAAATTAGGATAGTACTATAAGATGTTAACAATACAGAAACAGGGTACCAGGTATATAAGAACACTACATTACCTTTGCAACTTTTTCATAAATCTAAAATTAGTCCAAAATAAAAAGATTATCTAAAAGTTTGTTTGGTGGGGTTCTGAATATTCAACCAGAATTCATTGACAGCTACTGTACTGCAGAGAGACAGAATGCAATCACTGGGGAAACCATTAGAAGACAGGATCAAAGTGAACATACACTTAAATTGCACAAAAGTGTGCTAAAATCCACTACTGAAAGAAAATGCAGGATATGTGTAGAAACCAAGGTGTCTCACTGATAGAAGGAATATAAATTATTTCTGTTACAATGTCTGTAAGTCACTTTAAAATACTTAAACATGAAGAATAAAATACATTTCTCTAGCTCAAACTGTAACTCTAAGGCTACTAAATTATGCTAGTGAACAAAGCAAACACAGGACCCACTAATCAGAATTCCATCTTCAGAAACAGCAATGAGTAATAAATATTTTTATGCAGCAAAATGAAGTCTAAGTTCTTGCCTGAAACTTGTTTGACAAAAGCTAAGCTTTGTACAGAGTTGACTATGTCGATTCCTGACAACCATTTTTATAAGAATTTCTAACTGGACATCCATCTATGACCTTCCTGAAACCCACCTGACAATGTTAGAAAATTTTTTCCATGTTTGTGAATATGCTTCTTTTTGGAGGATAAAGTGTTCACAGCTTACAGCACATCATTAAAATTGTCTGTGATTCAACAATAATTAAGAACTACAGTCTTGAATAACAAACAACTAAGCAAAGATGGCCTTTATTAAAATCAGTTTTCACCTAGATTATACAATTTATATTTTTTCAAAAACAATGGCACCTCTGTTAATGTAAATATCATATATCTTTTTAAAACAGGTAAGATTTTAACTATCAGAAGACACAAATTGCTTGACATTTCAAATATCTCACCCAAAGGAGAAATCAAAGCTTCCATTAAGAGGCCATGATTTTCAAACAATAATGCACAAAGCATTTTTGGATTTCAAATCGTTTTACCTTAAGATGCAAATATCAAAGGAGTTTAATTATAAATAAAATCATTATTTCAATCATAATTTACAGCATGTTCATACTAATTTTTGCTCTGCATCTAGTAGTTTCCAGTTCAAGTCCAAGAAGAGCAGCCAATTTTCTGCTCTTTGCATTTATCTAATGATTTTTTTTTCATCTTGAGTTGACTGGTGTAGGAAGTAACTGTAACTCACCAGAAACGCTGCTCAAAATCAGATTATTGTCTCAATAACAAAGTAACTGTTAGAGCCATCTGAGCAGACATGAAAAATGACTACTTTGTATCTCCATCATACAAAATACTCTTCAATGCATATTGTTTGCATCAAGTCCTAACATTGAAAGCAGGCAAAAAAGAATGGCAGATAGGGTCATGGACTATTTATAAAAAGTTAATGAAAGAGTTGCTCAGCATTGATTCTGTTTACAGAATTACAATTGATACTGTTTACAAGTTGTCATTCTTATCCCATGATGTTGCATTTCTATTTAACATGTTATAATAAAGTTAGCTTTAGAAATATTTGTTCAAAGTAAGTTTGTTAAATGTTTTTAAATATTAAAATACAAACTGTTTTCCTCTAATTCAAGCATGAAACAATGGACAAAGGTTTTCTTTTTAAAAATTGTTTTTAATTTGGAATCCTAGCTTTAGAGAGACAACCAAAGGAAGTATCTTTGTTGAATGTCAGCCTGACTTCTAGCTGTATTTTCTAAAGGACAGATTCCATTTCCTTCACTAAACATTTTCAGATCCCTTTAGCTACTTTAATTCTTCAAAAATTCACATTTCTAACCTTAAAATCTCTGGAGCTACCACTGAAAAATAAAAAAACTGTCAAAGGAAATCTATTTTGCTTTTAGATGATTTCTGAAGAACAATTTTTATCAAAAGGATGAGGGCTCATCATTTCTGGGTTCTCCCTGTGGTTTGCTCTCCTGCTTCCACTTTGGCAATGTGGAAGGCCTTTGGGGCCACAGGCAGGAGAAGAAATGCAAACTTAACTGGTAATTTGGGCTATGAAGTCAAGAAATGGGGTGGTATCTTTTATAAATCTACCTTTAACTCATCAATAAATCTACATTTATGAGGTATCGGGAATAGTCAAATTCAAACAGAAAGTAGAAAAGTGGTTATCCAGGGCAGGCATCTACAGAGAACTGTTACTAAGAGGTTACAGAATTAGTTTAAGATGATGAGCAAGTTTTTAGTGTTTGTGTGTCCTCTCAGTCCCATTCAAAGTAGACAGCAATGCAGAATACAACAGGATTAGTCCCAATAAACCCATCATGAGTTGAAAATACCATAAATCAAACAGTACTTAGTAAACCTAACCTATCACATATCAGAGCTTAGCAGCATGGTACATTGTAGAGTGTCAGTTGTCCCTTGGGATCACAGAGCCGACTGGGAACTTCATTCAGCCCCTGCCACAACCCAGCATCAAGAAAGTGTATGGTACCACATACCGCATCTCACATATATCACTGTCCCAGGAAAAGATCAAAATTCAAAAGCTACAGTTTGATCTCTACTGAACACATATTATTTTGACACCATGATACAGTTAAAAATCTTAGGGTTAATACTGACTGTACTGTCTACCTGATTAGCAAAGAACAGAAACACACAAAAGAAGAATGGAAATAGCAGGTACTGAAAGGCGAGGTGATGCAGAGCTGGCAGAAAAAAGGAAACAGAGGCTCTCCAATAGCATACAAATATCACTTCCTGCCATCGCAACTGGGTAGTTGAACTCAGCACTCAGAGAAAGCTGAATGAGTTCATGAACATCTGGATAGATGGACCACTAACCCGAGCAGTCTGATGCAGGTAGAACAAATAAGGGATAATACACAGTGTATATGGGAAATATCCAGCACATAGTAAAGGTCGGCCAAATGCTCCACACAACTTCAGGAAACAGCTCTAGATATTCCTATCATTGTCAAGCTTTGTCTAAAAACATGAGGAAACCCAATTCTGAAGGTTACAATCATGTTTTTCTCAGAAAGATGCAGTCCTGAAAAATGTATATAATATCTACATCTTTCTCCCATCACTGGGAAAGCAGCAGCACTGCAAGATATATGCTGGCTTATAAACATGTTCTGCATTTTCCACTGAGGTGAGGAACAATCAAAAAGGCTTTCAGTTGGGTCTTCACCCATTTTAGTACATGCGGTCAGGACATGTCTCATTACTTGCACTGGTATTTGGTTACTTCGCCAAGTTAATGCTTCATAATAGCATTAGTATACTCCTGGAGAATATGCAGCAGCTGTGGGAGTAGGACCTTCTCCATCCAAGGCACAAGATGACACCCTGATGAGTACAAAAGATGCCCATCTTTCTCCTTCAGAATCAAAGGGGGTCTCCTAGATATAGAGGAAAAGCTTGTAATGCTAATGAAAGCAGCTAGCAAGTTCTCAGTAAGACCCATGCTAAGCATGATGTGTATGGGTGATGGGCTACCTGGTAAACTGAGTAGTTTTCTGAGGGGAACAACCAGTTCTTAAGAGAGGATTTTAATATTATACTTCAATCATCCTCCTTAAACGGATCAGACACGCCAAGAGAAGGCAGAATTATTTCGGGAGCCTTGACCACTAGGAAGCCTTAGGCACAAGTGTAAGGCTGCCACAGTGCTAGATACGCACTAATATGAGATATACTAATTAAAAAGAACTTGTAAGGAACATTTGTCCCCCTGGAAAGATAATTCTGTCATTTGTCCGATTCTTCACTTTTGTTTGCTTGCTTGTTTTCAGGAAGAAGAAGGCTCTTTCTCCTCTTGATAAAACACAGGCAGAGTTCAAATAGCTGGAATTTCCAAAAGTGTATTCTCAGAAGGATTTCAGTAATGCAGACTTGAGAACAAAAATGTTCTTATTTCAACTGAGCAAATTACCATAAATGGTTAGTGACTTGAGTAATATTCAGTATTTTTAACTGATCAGAAAAGACAATAAATAATTATACATGTGAAATGGAAGTTAGGAGGGAAGAAGAAAAGGGTGAGGCTGTCCTGGACTTAGACGGACCAGCTCCTTGGACAGCTCTCAGGTTTACACCACGGCAGCTTTCATCCTGGAATTGTTATCCCTATGGCATTGGTTTCCCAAAAGTAACCCAAAGGCTAGCTTTTTCTTTACATTCTGGACTGCCAAGCCTAAAGAATTGTCCCAGCAGGAAAAATGCAAAAATGATCATTTCTTTTAACTTATATCTGATATTTCCCACCAGCAAGCTAGTAGGCTTTCACTTTAGATTTCGTCATTTTTGAACCAAGAGAAAAGTGAAATTTCAGATTTCCAAAAAATAATCCTTCTGTGACCCAGAAGGGAATTATCTGGACTATCTAATCAAAAGCTCAGAATAGTGTAACAATAGCCAAAACATATGAAAAGACGTGAAGAAAACCAATAATAAGTGACTACCATTTTACTTACTGAATTACTCTAAACAGAATTCATAAGAGCTCATGATGTCTGGGGCTGACAGCTGCCTAAAATCCTATAGAAGTTCAGGTAAACTCGGTGACTGAATAACAAATGAAGAAAACTTTTATACTAGTCTTCTCTAAAATATTTATTATCATTTGATATATTTATTTTCAATTTAAAATCCTAGCAAATAAGCAGTGAGAATATCATCAAATTCATGCCCTTTGTATATATTCTAGTAGGACTGTTTCACTGGGGTAATAGGGGAAAGAGATGAACAGGCAGAAAATAATCTTACATAACTGTCCAAACACTCATATATATTCAGGGGAAAAGCAAAAGTTATCATATCTGTAAAACAAATCCTATATGCCACAGATCTACAAAACACTGAAAACAGCACACTACAAAATTTAAAATTGTTTAACATACTCCCAAAATGTGTATTTATTTGTAAAGTACTTGTATTGCTGTACAAACTGACTGCATAATTATAAAACATATGCAAAATAGAAAAAATTAAATAAAACTAAAGTGTCTCATAGTTTCTTCCCACCCTCCCACAATGCAGTTTCACCTCACCTAGGGATGTGCACACCCCATTTTGAAAACAACTACAGGAAAAGGCAAACACCTGCCATACGAGGTGCATACGAGCTGCCTTTCCCAATGTCACGTAGCCCACTCTAAATTACAATATACTGGCGCTGACAACTGAGGCCTTCCCCAACTTAGAAGAGTGTCTTTTAGTCCTTTCTGCACATATTACTAATCATTTCCCTCTGACGACAGAAGGCAAGAGAGGAGGCAAAAAACTCAAATGGCCAGCACCTGGCCACCTGTTAAGAGCACTAACATGGAAGTTTAATAAAAACACAGACTAAATTATGTGTCTGTATTCTATGCCTTTCACCCAGCCAGGTACTCGTGCTCACCTTGCCTCAGACCATTACTCAGAGCAAGCTGTTATCAATCACCCTCTCCAGCATCCCTGAGCAGAAGGCAGCCTGGCCCTACCAGCCATCTGTACACACACCTGCTCCCAGCAGCCGTGGCTGCACCGGCTCTGCTGGCCCAGAGATGCCCGGGGCCTGAGCGTACCACTGTGAATGCCTATTTCCTGCAGGAACTAATCCAAAGATCTGGAGAAAGAAGCTGGGAAGAGAAGGACAAGAGACAGGATGACAAATGGCAGCTTATAAATGTGAGTCACATTAATCTCCTGGAGATGGGTCATAGAACAGTTTACCCACTAACAATCCCTAAAGAACTTCCGTGATCCATGTTTAACTGTTAATTCCTACTTTTCTGAAATTCTACACAGACAGTATTACTGCATGCAGTATACATTCATTTTATTTCATTTTATTTTTAAAGTATGCATATCATTACAGATGAACCAAATAATTATCAAAGAATATCAGAATCTTTAACTGTTTTTGTTCTTACAGTAATGAAAGTACTCAAAAAGACAATGGTGGGAACATGGTTTCGTACTATTAGTCCATGAATTCACATTGCATCTGCAAAAAACTCTCAAGGTTTGAATGTTAAATCCATTCTTTATAATGTTTTTGAGCATGATAAAGCAATCATGACTTTAAAGATAGAGGGCATGAAGTCTGTGGAAAAGACATTACAAATGGCAAATAATCCAAATACTATAAATGCAAAGACAGTCAACTAAAACAAGCTATTATCTCAACCACCACATAAATTAGCAAAACCAAAATTGGCAACACTGAAGGACATGGCAGAGGGGTTTTCCCCTCTTCCTATCACACACTACTGGGAAGGCTATAGTACACACCGCTTCTGCAGAAAAATATGGCAAAAGATAACTACTCTTCATAAAATGCTCTGCTTTTACCCAAAATTCATGTTTAGGAATCTGATCTACATTTTGAAAATGTATGTCATCTTATCAAACAAAACCCAATGACAACAAAAAACACCTTTTACCCACAGCATTCATGAATGAGCATTATGGTTTTTACCCAGTCATGGGAAAAAATGGCTGTGGGGCATTCAAGTTCTGGATACACATGTAAAAAGCTTGGAAGATACTACCTCATCTTTTCCACAAGTAGAAACTACAGTGAAAAAAAATCAACAACTCCCTTCCATACATAAGAGAAACGATGCCACAGGACAAACTATTGCCCTCATAACTGGAGAGACCAACAGGCAGGCAAAGATTCCTCCTTGGCCAAAGCAGAAACTCCCATAGGAACAAGTGGTAAAAAAACTAAACTGTAACAGATGGTCTGCTAGAGGCTCATTTTTATCAACCCTGAAGGTTAAAAATTCCACGCTGCCTGATGGGTAACTCAGTCATCAGGCCTACACTTGTGCAAGTGTGACTTTTTTCCAACGTCCTGACCTGGTTCTCACCATAAATATCCAAGAAAAAACTCTGTGCTTCCAGCAGGGAAAAGTAAAAAGGAGTCACTTGGAAATATACTACAGTACTCTGTTGTTGTTTAACAAGGTGTGCCATCAAGAAAACCTGATGAATCAGAGCCTCAGTCTGAGGGAAGGGCAATACCCAGCTCCAGCTCACTCCAGCCATCCAGGTCCTCTTGCAAGGGAGGATCTGAAAAGCACTTGGGAAGGTCATAGTCCAGAAGCTCAGCCTCACTGACAGCCATGGGCCTCATTACAGGACTACAGAGCCTTCTGCTACCCTAGCACCTTAGGGCCACATCACCAATGGCCTCTCTGCAGCAGTTCCTTTTCTCCAGTACACCATGTCCGTGTATCTAGGAAACAGTATGATTTATACTAAAGGCAAAGCACACAATCTGAAGAGACAACAAATATCACAACCAAGCTCAGATATGGCAAGGATTATGACTATCAGATGACAAACTTAAAACAATGATTACAGCGTTAAGTGTTCTAGTGGATAAAAAGAGACACCATTCAAGGCCAGATGGGTGATGTAAATAAAGAAACAAATTCTAGAAAATGAACAAGAGGAAATGCTAGAGAATAAAACTACTTTAACAAAAATCTGCTTTTGATACGTCTATTAGTAGACTAGACATGGCTGAGTAAAGACACTTTAAGCTTGAATGTATCTGAACAGAAAACTCCAACGCTAAATATCAAAGAAAAGAAAGACTGAAAAAAAACTGAGCAAAATAGGCCAGTACTGTAGAACAACTAACAAAATAAGCAACACACATGCAATGAGAATACCACAGAGGAAAAGAATATAAGGGAACAAAAGAAATATATGAAAGACTAATCACTGCAAAACCCCCTAACAACGCCATATATCAAGCGAAAGGTACAGGAACTCAGAGAATACCACAAGGACAATTCTAAAGACTTTACACCTCTGAATATCATACTCAAACTACAGGAAGCCAAAGATCAATGAAAAAAAATCCTGGGAGAATTCAGATAGGTTAAAAAAAAATAACACCAAAGATAAGAGTGACATTTGATTTCCCCACCAAAATCTTGTAGGAAGCAGAAAATGAAGTAATATATTTAAAAGCCTGAGAAAGAACAAAACAAACAACAGTGTAAAGTTGTATAACAAGAAAAAATTATTCCTTAAAGGTGAAAGAGAAGTAAGTTTTCTCAAATGAAAACTGAGGGAATTAGTGGACAGGTGACCTTTGCAAAAAATGTTAAAAGAAACTTTTCACAAAGAAGAAAAATTATACAGGCCAGAAACTCAAACCTACATAAAGAAAGGAAGAGCAGCAATGAAGAAGTAAATACAGAAATTTTTTTGTAGTCCTTCATCGATCTGAGAGACGGTTTTAAAATGATAATCACAAATTTTACTTGTGTATGCTTGTATTTGTATGTTCATGTCATGTACAATTAAATATATGAAAACAGTGATACAAGAAATAGAACAATAGAATTAGGGCTTTGGCTGAACCTCATGAGTAGGGTTAGAATCCTTATAAAACAGGTCTCACAGAACTATCCTGCCCTTTCCACCACAAGTATATAACTATAAGCTGTCATCCATGAACCAGATCCAAAATCCGATAGCAACTGGATCCAAGACTTTCCCCTCTAGAACTGTAAAAATTTTGTGTTACTTGTAAGTCATTCACCCTATGAGATTTTGTTACAGCTGTTGGATCAGACTAAGACAAACTGCAGTGTCACTGGAAAGAGATCAGAATCAACAAAATCATCCAAGCCCCCACCAAGCCTTGCATGCACTCATGCTGGCTCCTAGAGTGAATGAAAAATCAAGAAGACTTGAACCCAGAAGAGAAATGCTTTTCAGTTGCTATTTACTTGCAATTTTCCCTGAGCACCCTCTACTATCAAAGCTATCTTTCCAGTACCACGAAAGGATAACCCTAAGGTTCCAACCTAGTTTCACAAAGCAAGGCAAAAGAAGGCTGGATTGAGGCTGTGCCTGTTTTTTATCATTGGCCCCTAACACAATACCTAGCATAAAACAGTATAAATTTGAAAAAAACAATAAAACAAAAAGAACACAAAATTTAAATCCAGGAAAATTCTGATTGAGCCAGCCCAGGTACAAGGCAAGTGCAAAGTCAGACCAACAAGAAACAGAAAAAAATGGATTTTTTGAAGATGAAGTATGCACATGATGGTTGCTACCTAGAAACACCTAAGACTATAGCTTATCATAACAACTTTTAATAATGTGCTTTAGAGGGATTTAGCTTCATAAGTAGGCCATCTTTTAAAACAATTACAAACACATTCATAACAACACCGAAACAAGTGAAGTAAAGCAGGCCAACAAGGAAGTGTTCAACCAAACACTGTCAACTAATGTGTGGCAACAAATAAAACAGAATCCCCCTGTCCCTCCTAACCTGTTTTTTTGTTGTTCATAAAATACTGATTATTCTTTTAAGATATTACATACTTTACTATCTTTAGAGCTAAAAACTTTTTCTCCTCTTAAAATCAGATCCTGATGTCAGAACACCTTGATGATAAAGCAAGATGCTGCTTTGTGGGCTGGCAAACAAGAAACACAGGTTTAAAATTTGCCTCATTATGAAGAGTCCTGCCTTGGTAAACAGAACCAGTATTGTTAGATTATATTTTTCAATGTTTTCTAAGGCTCAAAATTTGATCCAAACGTGGCCTGTCCTGCCAGCTTTGCAAACAGAGATACACATAGAAAGTAAAGGTTTTCTTTTAATTAGGATAAAGTGCTTTCAAGAGAAACACAGACACAGAGAGAGACAATGTTCACTATTTAAAACCCTTCTTATCAAAGGAACAATTCCAAACAAGTAACTACCTCAGTACTTTTAGTCATTCTTATGAAGGACTAGTCCTAGAACAGCTGTTGTCTGAGTAAGTGAACATGAGCAATCAAACATTGATAACAGTGCTTCACAGGCAGAAAATCTTATTTTCCTTAATTTGGCATATCCAAAGAAGAAAACAAATTTCAAATACACTGCTATAACACAAAATCTAACAACACCTGAGAGTCTGTAATTATAATTATAGTTTTTAACAAATCAACATTGTTAATGTTCTTAAAAACAATATATTCTTGCAACAAATTTTGAAAGCAGTACTCACTAATCTTTCCAGAGCTACCCTATTTTAATTCCACCTGAATCTATCTGTAAAGCCATTCAACACACAGTAAAACTAGATTTAAGACTCTCATTTCAAGATGCATTTACAGCTGGAGACAGGGACCATGTTCCCGGTGTATAGCACAGTATTCAACACCTGACATGATTTTTTTTTAATTTATTTAAAGAGAAAAAAAAAAAAAAAACCCAAAGCAGTAAAAGGGTACAAGAATTTCAAGAAAAAAACATATATAGTAAGAAATCACTAGTTAATAGATTACATATTGTCATCTTAGAAACAGTTGTCCAAATTACAAAATTAAAGGATACAAAGCGGACACTCAGTAATATGGTATTCTATCCTACACACTTAAATATACATGCAGTTATATCCTTTAGGCCACTTTCCTTTCCTCTCTTTTTCACAATAATAATTTCACTTTTGGGGTTTCATTACTCCCGTAGTTCTTATTACTTTTTTTTGAAGAGAATAAAACCAAATGTGACAAAACAAAACAGAGTCAGAACAGAAGGATGGACATAGTATATGATACAAAAATAGAATACCAAGTGATCAAAAATGATTACCATTATGCCTCTTGCTATCTTGAAAAGAGTTGCCTATATCATCAGGTATAATAGAATTGAACAAAACAGTACAGAACACCACCAATAAAACCTACACTGGAGACCTTACAGGACTTCAAAAGAAGATAATAGTCAAACCATAATGAGCATCATAGTAAATTTTATTGCCTTCAAAGTGGTTGCCTATGCCCTCAAACTTGATACTATCAAACAAAACAGAATATAGTAAAATCACACAGAACAAGATGGGGAGAGCAATATTGGGATTCAAATCAGGTTAATAGGAAAACAACAAAGTTACTGTAATATATTCTGCTATTTTTGAATTTAGTTTTCCCTTCATTAAAAAATAAGAGAAAATAAATTAATTTTCAAAAAATTGAAGATTGAGATAAAAGAGGATATAGTAACAGAACACAGGTCAGAACCTAACAATGTAAGCATCATTGTGTTTTCACCACCAGATAACCTGACATAATAGTAGTCACCACAGTGTCTCTTTCCTTGAATTATTTGAATATAACTTTGTATACTATAGCATCAAACATATTAAGGCAGTGTAAAGCCATTCAAGAGAATGTAAAAATTACAGGGTATTTAGAACCAGCTAACAGAAAACGAACAACGATTTTTATATGATCTCCTTGCCTATAAAAAAATTTTGTTTATACTATCATATATAGCAAAATATAATAAGATACATGTTAAAACCCATGGAAACCGACAAACAATAGCTTGATGGAACTTCAAGACAAGATGATATTAAATCAGCACTAGCTATTATGATGTCTTGTTTTCTTCAAAATTGCTATTCATGGGGCTTAGCTCAGCGGCATAAGCGCCTGCCTTGCAAGCATTCAGTCGTGAGTTCGATCCGCGGTACAGATAAAAAGGAAAAAGACCAAAAAAAATTGCTATTCGTACTATCACAGACAATAAAATCTAACAACCCAGATAAAAACCATTCCAATTAATGAGTGAAAACATTTTATGGCTTCAAACCAATATGATTGGGAATCATGATTACCACATAATTTTATGTATTCTTATCATTTCTTACATTAGGGAAACTATTTGGTATTTATACATGTGAGCTTGACTTATCTCACTTATGAGTATGGTCTCAAGCTACACCATTTATTTATAAATATTTCAATGTGATCTTTCTTTATAGCTGAGTAGTACTCCATTGTACAAAAACACAACAACTTAATTTTATCCATTCCTCAGTTGATGGACACTTAGGTTGTTTCCAAGATCTGGCAATTACAAATTGCGCTACTATAAACATGGGTGCACATATATCACTGTGGCATGATGCTTTCAGTTCTTCTGGGAATATGCCTAGGAGTAGAATAGCTGGGTCAAATAGGGCTTCCAATCCCAGCTTTCTGAGAAATATCCAGACGGACCTCCATAATGGTTGCACCAGTCTACACTCCCACCTGCAGTGCAGGAGAGTTCCTTTTTCCCCACAGCCTCTCCAGCATTTGTTGTTGGTGATTTTCTTGACCTTGGCCATTCTTTTAGGAGATGATATCTCAGAGTGGTTTTAATTTGCATTTCTCTAATGACTAATGGTGATGAACATTTTTTCATGTATTTATTTGCCATTTGTATTTCATCTGAGAATTGTGTATTCATCACAGATGCCCATTTTTGGATTGGGTCTTTGAATTTTGGGGGTCTGATTTTAATTCTTTATATGTTTTAAACAGAAGTCCTTTGTCTGAGGGAAAGTTCACTGAGATTTTTTTCCCAGTTTGTGGGTTTTCTTTTCACTATGTTGGAGATTTCTTTTGACATGCAGAAACTTTTTAATAAGAGGTGATCCCAATTATTGACTGTGGGAAGTATTTGCCATGCGGTTTGAGTCTTGTTCATGAATTCTCTACCTATTCCTATGTCTTCAAGGTTTTTACCCAATTTGGCTTCCAATAGATTTAGTGTTTGTTTTAATATTTAGATCTTTGATCCATTTAGATTTTATTTTAGTACATGGTGATAGGCATGGGTCTAGTTTTGGTTTTCAGCATACAGAGAGCCAGTTTTTCCAAAACCATTTATTAAAGAGACTGTCATTCTTCCAGTGAACATGTTTGGACCCTTTATCAAAGATAAGATGGTTGAGTGTGTCTGCAGTTGTGGTTGTATCTTCTAATCTATTCCACTGATCTTCGGCTCTGTTTTGGTTCCAATACCATGTTGATTTTACTACAGTTGCTTTATAGTATAACTTCAAGTCAGGGATTCTGATGCCTCATGCTTTGCCTTTGCTGCTTAGAACTGTCCTTAATATTCTAGGTCTCTTCTCACTCCAGATGAATTTTAGGAATGATTTCTCGAGATCTATGAAGTATGTTGATGGTATTTTTATCGGGATTTTTATCGGTATTTTATCGGGATTGCATTGAATCTGTTTAACAGTTTTGGAAGAATGGCCATTTTCACAATATTTATTCTTCCTATCCATGAGCAAGGGATGTCTTTCCATTTTCTGAGATCATTTCAATTTCATTTTTCAGTGTATTATAATTTTCCCTGCATAGGTCTTTCACTTCTTTCGTGAGAGTAATTCCTAAATATTTTTTTTTTTTTTTGGTTGCTAGTGTGAAGGGTGTGGCTTCTTGTTTCTCTGTGATTTTGTTGTTAGTGTATAGGAATGCTATTGATTTTTGAGTATTGATTTTGTATCGAGCCACACGGCTGAATTTATTTTATCTAGGAGTCTTTCAGTGGAGTTTTGGGGGTCTTCTATGTAGAGTATCATGTCATCTGCAAATAATGATAATTTAACTTCTTCTTTTCCTATCTTTACCTCTTTTATTTCTCTCTCTTGTCTAATTGCTCTGGCTAGTATTTCCAGTACTATAGTAAATAGGAGCGGTGAAAAGGGACATCCTTGTCTTGTGCCTGATTTTAAAGTAAAGGCCTTCAATTTTTGGCTATTTAGTATGATACTGGCTGTTGGTTTGTCATAGATAGCCTTTATTACATTTGAGGTAAAGACCATCCATTCCAATTTTTTGCAAGGGTCTTATCATAAATGAATGTTGGACCTTATCAAAAGCTTTTTCTGCATCTATAGAAATGATCGTGTGATTCTTACTTTTGGCTTTATTGATATCGTGGATTACATTTATTGATTTACGTATGTTGAACCATCCCTGCATGCCTGGGATGAATCCCACTTGGTCATGGTGTATAATCTTCTTGATGATTTGCTGCGTCCTATTTTATTGAGGGTTTTTGCATCTGTGTTAATTAGAGAAATTGGTCTGTAGTTCTTTTTTAGTTGGGTCCTTCTCAGGTTTTGGTACTAGAGTAATATTTGCTTCTAGGAACAATTTAGGAAGGATTGCTTCCCTTTCAATTTCATTGAAGAGTTTGAGGAGTGTTGGCATTAAGTCTTCTTTGTATTTCTTGTAGAATTCTGCAGTGAATCCGTCTGGGTCTGGACTCTTCTTTATAGGTAAGGACTTAATCATGTTTTCAATTTCATTAGTAGAAACTAGGAATCTGTCTACTTCCTTTGTGTTATCAAACCTTTGAGAGTAGAGGTTTTCAAAATAGGCGTTGATGATCTTCTGTATTTCTATAGGGTCTGTAGTGATTTCACCTTTTTCATTCCTTATCGCATGAATTTGAGCTTTTTCTTCCCTTTTTTTAATAAGGTTGGGTAGGGGCTTATCGATTTTATTTATTCTTTCAAAGAACCAACTCTTTGATTCATTGATTTTTTTTTTTTTAGTCTCTATTGCATTGATTTCTGTTCTGACTTTTATAATTTCCTCTCTTCTTTTGGCTTTGAGCTTGACTTGCTCTTCTTTTTCTAGATGTTTGAGGTGTAACATCAGGTTATTTATTTGTATTCACTCTGTCTTCCTGATGTGGGAACTCAGTGCAATAAATTTTCCTCGGAGGACGGCTTTCATTGCATGCCACAGATTCCGGTAAATTGTATTTGTGTTTTCATTTGTTTGTAGGTATTGTTTCATTTCTTTTTTAATTTCCTCTGTGACCCACTGATTACTCAAGAGAGTGTTATTCAGTTTCCATGTTTGTGGGATTTTTGCGTATCTTCTATCATTAATTTCTAATTTCATAGTGCTATGATCCGATAGCATGCAAGGGATAATTTCAACCCTTTTGTATTTATTTAAATATGTTCTGTGAGTTAATATATGGTCTATTTTAGAGAATGACCCATGTACTGCTGAGAAGAATGTGTATTCTGTTGTTGGTGGTGGAATACTCTGTATATGTCTATCAAGTCCATTTGTTCACAGAATACCTGACATGATTGACACTTGCTGAACACATACCCAAAAGATTTCCCCAAAGGCAGAAAGAGCCACAAGCCATGAACAACAATGCCACTATATCTAATATCCAAGTGGTCAAATTATAAATAGGAAAGTCATATGTTTAGTTTATTCTATTTACTGTTACTAATTATAAAGTATCTGTTATGGTTTGTGTCTACATGTCCCCCACAAAGCCTCATGCAGTCATGGGTGGGACTTTTTCAGATATGGCTGAATGTAGAGTGTGCTGATACTGGAATTACGGATGTGTGATTACTAAATCAGTACCCTGATTGATTTGGCACTGCCCTGATCCCACTCACCTATATGGAGTATAAAAGGGGCAGAAAGAAACTGCAAAGGTCTCTTGCTTGTGGGCTTTTGCATCTTCCACTTTCCATGAACTGTTTTCCCCTCTGTGATGCCCCTCTGCCAAAAAAACTACCTGCCCCCCTGCCTTGGAGCTAGCTGATTATGGACTGAAACCTTTACAATCTTTGAGCCAAATAAACTTTTTCTCCTTTAACTTTGTGTGTTGGGTATTTTGCTTCAGCAATGAAAAAAGTAACTAACACACTTTGTCAGCTAGTTCCAAAGATAATAAAACACTTTCCAGATATCATTTTCATTCCTAGAAATAATCTAGGTATGGCTTGAAGAGGGGTGGGATCAGCACGGTAGCAGTAGGAAAGGCAAGGAAAATAATGAACAATGATTTTTCTTGAGATGTTTGGAATGTCTTCTGGAAGGGTCTTCTTTTATTTACTATGAATAAATATTCTAGACTTTATTTGAAATCTAGACTTGGAATTATGCCTTTAAAGCACCATTCCAAGAAGGCCTACCCAAATATGACTCCATTTAACACTGCTCCATGTAAAATTCTAATGAAATTTTAGTAGGAGGTATTAACAAAAGCAGGAAACTAAATAAAATTATAAAACTGAAATGTATAAACAAAAAGTCAAAGAGAAAGTAACAGAAAATAAGAAGGAAAAATATCGATAAAATTGGAGCCCCAGCAGAAAAATTTTAAAAAGAAATCAAAAATGTTAGAAACACTACTTAAAACCACAATCTAAGAGAACTTTCCAGAAATAAGAGAAAGGAGCAAAAGGAACTGGGAGAACTCACCTCAAACAATCAATTCCAATATATACCTTTAAGGTAAACTCTAACACATCAAAAAGAAACTATAATGTTCAATGTTTCTAGGAAAAATAAATAAATAACAAAAAAAGCCAAATACATTTAACTGGCATTAAAGTTGTCTGAAACAAAATAAAATGCAAGGCAACATGGAGAAACATTTTTTAGAAATTCAATAAAAGTATGAATAATGAATTTTTATATTCAACAAAGCTGTCTCTTAAGTATCAAGAAATTGTTCTAAATGCTGGGCATGGAGGCATGCACTAGTAAATACAGCATTCTGGGAAGCTGAAACATGAGGATCACAAGTTTAAACCCAGCCTGGGCAACTCGGTGATAGCCTGTCTCTAAATAAATAAGCAAATAAATAAAGCGTCTAAGGATATACTTCAGTGTGAAAGCTCTGAGTTCAATCCCTAGAGCCCTCAAGGTAAAAATTGTAAAATTATAACAGAGCATCACTTTTATAAACTTTTTGCCAATAAATCACAAAAACAAGTGGTACAGACAATTTCTTACAAAAACACAGATTACAAAAACTGCTTCCAGGGGCTGGGGATTTAGCTCAGCGGCATAAGCTCCTGCGTTGCAAGAGTGCAGTCGTGAGTTTGAGCCCTGGTACTGATTTAAAAAAAAAAAAAAAAACTGCCTCCATTGGAGAAAGAAAGCATAAAAAGACATATTTCCATAGAAGACATACAGAAATTTATTTAGGAACCAATCCACAAGAAAATCAAAAGACTGAGATAAGTTCATAAGCAAATTCTAAGTTCTCAAAACCAGATAGTTCTGATGACTTATAATTATTCCAGAGTGTACCAAATGAAAGAAAACGCTCTAATTCTCTTATGAGTACAATATTAATAACTCAAACTAGATAAAAGCACTTCAAAAATGACCAGTGTCACTCATGTATATCAATGCTAATATTCTGAGTATGTCTGCAGAGAAAATTGAATGCCATCCTCCCATATTGTAGGACATTGTTCGCATGACAACCAAATGCAATGTAGGACCATAAACTAGATCTTGGATCAGAAAAAAGAAAAAACTGGAAAAGTTCTGCACCACAGTTAATATTATTATACCAATGTTGATTGCTTAGTTTGGCTGTATGAAGTATATAAACATTACACAAGAGGATGAAAAGTTTATAGAAGCCTTAATACTTAGTTTACAACTATTCAGTGAAGACAGTAAGATACAAATTAAAATTGTTTAAGTAGTCTCAACAATAGAGTTCTTCAAAGCAGGTTTATAAATAATATTAGTAATAGTTTTTAGGAAAATAATGAACATCCATCAATAGACACTGAAGTAAAATTTCAGATATACAAAATATTATGAATCCAAAATATTCTGACAGGAGCATGAAGAGGTATTCTATGAGTCCATAAGTAAAAGAATGAGGAAGCTTTTCACTAGTACTGAATTATTCCAGGACGCACAGCTGGAAAAAGAAAGGAAGGCAAGAAACGCAAAATGCAGGGAGGAGCAGAAGAAAGAGGAAGGCAGGCGATGGAGGCGGCTGGGCGGGCAACGCTGCTTCTCACACCGCGCTGCCAAGGAATCCGAGGCGGCCAGTGTCCCAGGGGCAAGCAAGTTTTCTACTACACATTCATTTGTTTCATTTGAAATTTTAGTCTCAAAAATGCATTATCTATACTAAAAAGTAAATAAATGTGGTAAAATATTAGCATTTGAGGAGGGTGGGCACTGAATATCCAGGCATTCAGTTCCCTATTTTCACAACTTCTCTAATCATGTATAGTTTTTAAATTTCTTTAAAAAGAAAGAGACACAGAGAATAGTTTCCCTATACATGGTTTCTGAAAGCAAGGCAGTCACCGTAGGTAGTAACTGTATACATGAACACAGCAGAACAGGGAAAATAAAGGGAAAAAACAGAAAATACTTAGTCTCTATGGTCTTGAGAATATGTTTGAACCAGTAATTTAATCACAGGTGGAGCTTGTCTTTCCTTGAAACTTATCTGAGATAAATTTTGTTTTGCAGAGAAAAGAAATATGTATGTGTGTAATTATACAGCTATATTAAGATACAAATTAAAATTTGTGTAAATGTATATATACATATGCATGTATATAGATGTATATACCTGTAAGCATGAATACAAACTTAAATAAGGTGTCAGATACTGTCTTAGTTACTTTATGCTCGTTGCTGAGACAAAATACCTGAAGCCCAAAGTTGGGAAAGGAAAGGTTTATTTCTTACAGTTTTTGGAGGTTTCAGTTCACACGCAGTTGGCTCCAAGGCAGGCAGGCATGGCTGGGCCACAGTTCATGGTGGCTGCAAACAGCAAGCTCAAACCAGCAAAGAGCAAGACACACCTTCTTCCTGCCATTACATCACATCCTGGCTCCACCCCTATGTGGGTGGCACACTGACACCATCAATCCAAGCACTAGACAATGAACCATCACAAATGTACAATGCAAACTCATGAGGCCTGGAGGACAGACATAAACCATGACAGATACTGAAAAATGAAGTATACTAATGCCCAAATACTACTGTCCACAAGTGTGATATTACCACACTTACACCACTATTTATAATTACCTAGCTGAACCTCTGCCCTTTTTAGCCAACCTAACATCTCAAGACCACTGACTGTGTGTTACTAATCAAACTGTCAAAGCCTGTAACATATAATAAGCATTCAACAAGTGTGTCAATTAATGATTACTGATTTTCTTTAACATATTAAAAATAGCTGCCAAGAAAATATCACTTCCTTGGAAAATCCCTAAGAAAATCATTCAGGACAATTATACTTTGTTTTCAAGGACAATGTAAACTGAAATCAAATATAAAGAGTATTTATTACCAAATGAGAGAGATTCTATACATATTTTAACACAGTGCCTAGAGAACATAAAGATTTATTTTAGATAAAAAACCAAACTGTTATAATACAGTTAATATCTGAAATCTGTTTCTGACCAGTTCTAAAATGAAAAAAGAAGCCAGTTCTAAAATGAAAAAAAATAATATGTTTTATGAATGGTAAGAAGGCTAGAACTGTTTCATATGAATTGACAGAGACAACTGGTTAAATCTTTGGCAACAACAAACACAATCCAGACACTTCAAAAACAGAGTATATTTATGTGTATTTAAAAGGACTTAATAAGTAGTAGTATCACGGCAGTCCTTAGTAAGTCAGAAAGAAGATGCTTTGAAATACTATAATGGATCAGCCCTCAAGTTGCCTCTCATTTGGGCAACTTGATATTAAGCAGATTATATGACCAACTGCTATAAAACTCTTCATATGTGCCCAGAGAGACTACCTAAGACAGTCCAAGAATTATTACAACACTCTTTGTATTATAAACAATGACATTATACTCTTATCCTTACAGACAGTTTTGTTTTTATGGTTTTTTTGAATAAGGTCATAAAAAAGAATTGCTAATTCAAAAAGTGTACAGACTTTAAACTTTTAAAAAACTTACCAAAACATTATTTTCTCTGAACACAGAAATTCAAACTCCCACTAACAATACATCAGAGAAATGTTTCCCCATATTCTCAGGAGTATTAGCCTCATCTAAAAAAAAAAAGAACAAACACAAAGAAACACATACCTAGTGTGAGCCGGGCATGGTGGCGCACACCTGTAATCTGAGCACTTGGGAGGCCGAAGCAGGAGGAGGACACTGAGGTATAAAGTGAGTTCAAGGCCAGCTTGAACTGCATAGTGAGACCCCATCTAAATAAATGAATAAATAAAATCTAATATAAAAAAGGAGAAAGAAATCTCCTTTTAATTTGTATTTCCCTGACTACTAGAAAAGACGTAGCCTTTTCATGTTTATTTGCCACTTTCACATCTTCTGTAAATTGTTTATCCACATCATTTGGGTGCTTTTCATTCAAGTTGTCAAATTTAAGCAGCTCTGTAACACTATTTACATTTATAAAAACATAAATGTACATATGTGGGGACATGCACATATATGTATGTTCATATATACATATACAAACATGTGAAACATATATTCCTATTCTCCTATTGTTTGTGGGGCTTTAGGCCCCACAGAAATCTTAATTATTAGATAGTTAAACCTATCAAATGTTTTTGGTTGTGAGGCTGATTGCAGGATGCAATTGCCATTTACTGAGTAGGTAAAAACTGAGATGTTACACGTATTCCCTGAACATGCAACACGATGTACTCCTACCAAGAATTCCACACATCCTGCATGCAAAAGGAACGTCCCAGAGAATTCATGTAAGTAAAACGAATGTCTCCAACACCTCACTAAAGCCCAACTCTATTTTACATCAATGTATTTCTCGTGCCGTTTCAGAATGCAACTTCTGTGAAAATAGAGAAAAAAGCACACATAGTTTCACTAAGAATTAGCAAGAGTTGTCCTCCATTTTGGGAAAGCACGGTGAGGTTGGGGCAAACCTACTCTTGGGACTAAAGTTGTTAAGGCTACACCAATAGCAGATCACATTCATTACCCTGACAGTCACCACTATTCTAGATAAGCCACTTCATTCAGTTTTCGATTGTACTTGTTCCTGAACATTTCTACCTTGAAATATATATTACGTTATCAAAAGTTTATATGGTGTCCCTTGTATTACTAGGTGAAGCACTGTTAACTGATATATAATTATGTGTGTAGGTAGATTATAACGCTTATGGATTTTACTTCATAATAGTAAAGGGCACATTACAAAAACATGGGTCATATAAAAAGGATCATTAGGTCTGATAAGACCCAGGTACACTGCCCCAGGCCTATAAAAGAAAGAAGGATTCTCCCTCCTAACCCTGCTGTCGAGCAGCACTAGGACCACAGATGAGGCTGTTCCCAAACCCACTGATGCAGGGCATGTTCTGTCCAGGACCCAGCACCTCAGCTACATCTGTGCTCTTCTCTAACATCCAGTCTAAAGTTCTGATAGTTGCACCAGGTCACTCAGGCAGCAGGACAATGAAGGCTACACACAAATATACTGAGGGTAGCACAAACCTATGATCACCTTGATTCTGATTTTGGTTTTCGGTTTTTGAGACAGGGTCTTGCTAAGTAGTTCAGGCTGGCCTTGACTCACTATGTAGCCTAGGCAAACCTCCAACTTGTAGCAATCCTCCTGCCTCACTCTCCCAAGTGCTAGGACTATAGGTGTATACCACTACATCTAGCTTCTTGATTTTTACAAGTCCTAAATATACAGCATAGCATTTAAGTCACCTATTACCAATTACCAAGCTGGGATATTTTAAAATTCTCTGTGTACAATTAACTGAAATGAAAAGGGAAAAAAAATTTGTGGCCTACCAAAACAAAAATTTAAGTTTCTTAAGAGTCTGCTCAATGGATTAATATCCACTAATTCAAGTTTCATTTTTTATTACCAGTTAAATATTTAAATTTAAATTTTTAAATAACACCAAATCCTTTGTCATTTCAACAATGAAGTAGTCAGTGTTTCAACAATGGATGACCAAAATATTATAAAATATTGATTCAAACTATTTTCTCATTTAAAGAAAAGCAGCTTCCTATATAAGTACCATGAAATATTGACAGGTATTTAAGGAAAGCACCAAATTAAACTTCCTAGCTTTGCCATAAACTTGCTTATCTGATCTCTTCTATAATAGAGATAATATGAGCTTGAAAGCACCTGACTGGTTGGCACAAAAGTTGAGCTGTTGACTTTTTTTTTTTTTTTTTTTTGGCTGTTTTCCTTTTTATCGGTACCAAGGATCGAACTTACGACTGCCTGCTTGCAAGGCAGGCGCTTATGCCGCTGAGCTAAATCTCCAGCCCCCTAGCTGTTGACTTTTAAAATGTATTGTTAAAGAGATTCCTGACATCCACTTTAATTTGTATTTTTCTCAAAACCATTTTGATCATGCGTCTCTGTTAGTTTCTTTCTTACATATATTGAAAAAGACAGGCAGGAACACATACATACAGGCACCACACAGAGATAAACACTAAAGTATCAGAAATCAGAAACACTACACACTATCGGAATACAATCATGCCATGGGTAGGTTCATGACAGCAATTCAATACTACAGTATCTGTATCTCTGTAGAAACACACACAAAAGACATCTGCAAATGTGGAGACTGTACTCTAGGATGAACTTCCCTCTAGTGGCATCCAATGGACCAAATCCTTTGCATTGGCTAGATTTTCATCTAATTTCTCATATTCTTCAAGGCAAACCTAAAACATTATGTGTCTAGCTGGGTATGTAGCTCAGCAGCACAAGCACTTTCCTGGCAAGCATAAGGTCCTGAGTTCGATTTCTGGTACCAAAAATAACTACTGGGGGGGGGGGTCTAGGGTTCAAACTCACGACTTTGCACTTATCAGTGCACTGAGCTAAATCCCCAGCCACTGAGCTAAATCCCCAGCCCAAAAAACCACATTTCTATCTTAGCGAAAAGAAACACTGTTCTCAGTTATAAAAAACTTTCTAGAACTATACAAGGTATTATTTGCTAAAATTTAGTTATAAAACAAATTTAACTCTCATTGGACCTTTTGTCTAATTGTGGAGATTCATCAAGATGATCATTACAAACTGTACTCTCGTTTTCTAAATTCTTTTAAAAATTCTAGTTTCAAAACTAGGATCATAATCACTATGACAGAGGTGAATGAGAAACAATGAAAAATATACACTTTCATTACAGGCTCCTTTTCAAATATGGTCATTGTACTTCTTAAAAGAAGGAAATATGCCAAGTATGATGGCACATACCTACACTCTGAGAGGCCAGGGCAGGAAGATAAAAGTTTGAGCCCAGTCTGGGCAAACTTTAGCAGACTTAGGGAGACCCTGCCTCAAAATATGTTTTTAAAAAAATTTTTTTAATTACAAGGGCTGGGAATGTAGCTCAGTGAGAAGGCCCTGAATTCAATCCTTAGTAATGCCAAAAAGTATAAAAATAAAGACTCACATTTTTTGTCAAAAGTGGGTTTGCAATATCTGAGCCATGAACAACTCTGTCCACAAAATAATTTGACGACAACTTATGATTAAAAAAAAAAGGGGAAATGCTTTCCAATGTAATGTCTTAAATGTTCTGAATAAGGATAACAAAGGAAAAAAGGTGGTTTGTTCATAAGTATGCTGAGTTTCTCCTCCTTACACTGCTCCTGTTCAATGACAAACAAAATGCCTACCCTGGTCCAGTCTGCACCCTCTGCCAGAGACATCCAGTTAGCCCCAATGAACACTCTCCCTCTCTTTACAAAAAGAAGCCCTTCTCTGCTTGGGAGCAACAATGTGCCCAGTCCAAAACATAAGAATACATTTCCCAGCCTCTCTTATGAGCGGCAATGGCCCTCACATGTGCTGCCAGACAATGAAATATAAACAGGACTATGAGTGAGACTTCCTATCAGGTTCCTTTAAAGGAAAGACAGTTTCAGCCCTTTTGGAAAAGCACATAGGATGGCTGGAATGCAACAACCATTTGACACCATGAGGGAAAATCTAATAAAAGTATAGAGAATGGGCTGGGAATTTAGCTCAGAGGCGTAAGCACCTGCCTGGAAAGTGAGAGGTCATGAGTTCAATCCTCAGTACCAAAGGAAAAAAAAAAAAGTACAGAGACTGCAGCCCTAACATTCCACAATTGGTTAACAAAGTCAAAAACTTACTGTGGGCTTTGCATTCTTTCAAAAAAATAAATCCTCTATCTTATTTAATCCCCTACTTGTTGGGCTTTCTATGACTAACAGCTGAAGCTGCATTCAGAGTATGCAAACCTAATAACAAAGATTCAAAAACTGTTCTGTGAAAATCCACACAGGAAGACCAGAATTCTGACAGAAGCAGAGGGTGGAAGGGATAAGAAAGACGAATGAACGGAAAAAGCAAGTCAGCTGGGTCACTCATTTGTTCCACTTCCGTTGTCCACTCGAGCAGGTATACTGAGACACAGGTAAAAAACACAGCAGCCGCCCCAAAGGAACTGTGAAAAGGAATCCAGACCGAGAGAGAGACTATGAAATACAGCTATGTATGTGGGAAGCCACCCGCGGCTGTGCTGCAGCATGTCTGCACACTCAGTGTAATACCCAAAAAAGTGCCATCCTGTCTTCCAAGATACAGCAGGGCCTGGCCTCAGCTTAGTCATAAAAACAGTTGCAAAGGTAAACAGCCAAAGGAGCATTTGCATCTCAGCTGTTTCCTAAGAATACAGCAAAGTATTTATCAGCCAAAGGCAGAGGTGCGTGTCCCCTACAAGTTTCACTTCTTCACTCCCACCCTGTCCAATTTTCCAGGCTCATAGAAAACCATGCCTCGTTTACTCTAAAATCTAAGCAGTCTCACTCATGTGGCCCAGAAAACACCTGAACCTAAGTGCAACAATACATAAGGAACAGAATGGTTAATAGCAAATACTTCTGTAGCATGTGCTAAAATTCTAAAGGAAATGTTCTTCTTTGACTACCAGTTATTCCACAATACTACTGAATGATTAAAAATTACGTTTATTACACAGCTTTACAATACAGGGAGAAAAAAGTCACAAGATTTTTTTCTCTGCTGTTGTATAAACACACACATCAAGAATAAGTAGGATGTCTTTCAAACCAAAACAATAGGAAATCACTCTTGGCTGAAAGAACTGGCTGAGATCATGCTGATTTCTTCTTTAATCCTGCTACAGCAAGTTCCTGCATGCTTTCTGGAGCCTCCACCTACAGAGTCAGGAGAACAGCCAACACATATATTTAATTACGCAAGTATTCAATGCTATCAGCCAGCTGTTGCCAGTACATAATACACTAACCTCTTTCACTCACTGGCCTGGATAAAATGGCAAAAACAAAGCAACTGTTGATGTAACAATAATCATGAAATATGCAAAACACTGTTCTCCAAAAAGATTTTAGATAAGTACTCAACTCAGTTTTGCATTTTAAAATGATTTACTACCTCTGAACTACTTCTCTGTTCCTGATTTGCAGATTAAGTTACCAATCTTTTAACTGTAAGTTTATCCTTCATTTGTTTTTATTCTTTTAAAAAAAATCAACCATGAGCTCAATTCTTAAATATACTTTCTAAATTCTTTCCAACCCAATTTCTCACTGGAATATGTCACTCAATAATCTTCTATCTTCTCCCTCAATCATCTGTATTTTTCCATAGTTAGTGGATAAGTAATTTAAAGAACATAACAGAAAATTAGTTAAAATCTGCTTAAAACACCCATAATTCTCATGCCTCACTTTAGGAATCAATAAAAACTTCTTTAACATTTCCAGAAGTTTGTTCCATGAGCTATTACAAAATAGCTCATGGGAGCAGCAGAGGGTGGGGGAGCACACACAAACTCTTAGCTGTAACATAAAGCACACTGTGTACCACTGTGACATGCATAAATTAGTAGAAGCAAAATATATTCATACATAGTAGATGATAAAACCTAATCTGGAAACAACATTTATCCAGAAAAATTTGCTTTTGATTCAATTCAAAGAACAACACTGTAATTATTTATGCTGTCTGAGAGCATAAGGATGAATTAGTACAGGAGAGACAACATCACTGCCCTGAGGAGCTGTGTCACCCCTCTCTCAAAAGCCTTTACATCAAGTTCACCTTCCAACACTAATGTCTTCCACCACAGCTCACTAGAGTTTTCACTTCTTCAGTTATGGTAGTGGTTTGTCTGGTGTTTGTACTCTGTCATTGAAGTTGTATAATTTGATGCTCAAAATAAAAGGCAACATTAAGGTATTGAAATATTTAAATTTCTTGTATAAATTATAATACATTTAACATTAACAATAACTTACTGATACACTGACAGCAGAATGATGATCCTCAACTCCAATAAAGAATCAGGTTAACCTAATCATACATTATATACCGTGTAATTCTGTGTGTGCCACAGTGAAAGGCACACTACCAGGTTGTTATCCAAATTCACAGCCCCTGCCTCAAAATGAGAGGCTTCAGTTAATCCAGTGCCACAGCCTGAAGCAGGTCCTGCTCCTTACTTTGGTGGGAAGAACAAGGCCCTGCCATGCACGGTGCAGCTCCTGCAGCATGACCAGGCGACCACTCTATGAAAGCAGGAGTCTCACAACTTTCCTATCTTCCCTGAGGAAAAAAACTATTTCTTAGCACTTTATATGCAAAATGTAAAAAGCAAGACAGCACAATTTCTTAAAAGAAGGCCCCTTAAAACAAATTTGAATATTAGAATGTTCTTCCCACTTTTTCCAGACACATACCCTGTCTCTGACAAGTGACTCACAACCCCCTTCAAGGACCATCCTGGAATAGTCTCTTCAGCCTACTAGTGGTATCTGCTTCCCAGGAAAAGAAAAAACCATTACATAGTCAAGTTACAGGTTCAAAGATCCTAAGCAAAAAGATTTTCCTGAGGTCAACCCTCTGACCTCATGATTCACAATCTAACAGAAGAATCAAATAAGTGAAATAATAATAATAGTAATAATAAAATGTAACATATGACAACAGACATTTGCAAGGGATAAAGCAGCAGCCCAGGACAAAGCACGGTCTCCTCTATGGACCATGGATAGAAAGGGTGAGCATTGGCAGGGAGATGATCTCACAGACACGGTCTTGGATATGGGTTCCAAAGATGAACTCTTTGGTCAGACAGGATGAACGTGGAACCGGGGTGGGGGGGAGTGTGCACAGCACACACATGCATCTGGGAGGGAGGAAGAAGATATGCTAGGGAGACAGGAAAAACATCTGCAAACATGTGCTTGAAAAACTATCATTTGGGATGAGTAAAAATCTATGAGGAAATGGCAAGAAAACAGGAGAAAGAAGGAATAAATTTTAAAATATCCGTTTATACTAAGAAATTATGGCTTTATCCTGTAGGGGAGGAAAACCTCATTAAAAGAGTTTAAAGAAGGGGAATGCATGAGCTAGAACAGAAAGGAGCAAGGAACAGACTAAAAGCCATCCTATAATACTCCAGAGAGGAGAGAGATACTGAGGACCTTAACCAAGGTAGCAGCAGTAATGATGGGGGGAAAGGATGCAATTCAAAGCTGTGTAACCATCCAATGACAATTTAATGAAACATAAGGACAAGGTATTTTCTTGCAGTTTCCAAGAGAAACACAACACTAGAGGTAAGAAAGCAGGAGGGAAGGGTTAAGGGAAAAAGATCGTTGAGAATGGGGCAAGATGGGGGAGGGAAACAAGCAATCCAGAAGACTGCACCCCAGAAGACAGGCAGCAGGGCAGGATGCTTACTGAGAACAGGGGAGGTCAGTCAGGAGGAGGTACACGCATGGGGCCCAGAAGCCATCAGTGGAGCATCCACATGGAGAATACAACTGGATTCTGAGCAGAAAGAGGTCAGACACAGCCTGAGAAGAAATCAGCCCAAAATACAAACTCATTCAGCATAGCATTGCTTAGAGAAGAGAAAAACCTTAGCAATATCGGACTGATAATATGAAGTCAAATAATCCAACATTCATAACTCACTTTCCACACAGCAGGAAACTTTCTGTGTGCACTGAAGGCTGGAGTAAGGAGGCTGTGAACAGTAAAAACAATCCACTATCTCTGTGACCGACACTTTAGATAGTAACAAACCTGACCCTGAAGTAAGGCACTACTTCACACAAAGTAGTGCAGTTAATTTGTTTAACAAAAAAGTTAATGAAATATAGCATTAAAAAATAAGTTTAACTCAAAATAACTCACATTAGCTAACTTGTTTCTTGCAAAAGGCCAGATCAAAAGCCAACATGATTTTATCTTCCGAAAAAATTTAATTGAAATGTTTAAATTAACTAAAACATTTAGTTAAAAATAATAGGAACTTGACTACTAGTAAGTTAAGAGAACATCAAAATCAGCTGTATTTTTAAAATTTTTTTTAAATTGGTTAATTATTAACTAAAAGAACAAGGATTTCTCTATTCCTAACCCATCAGGGTTTTTGAAGATTATTTTATAAATTCAAATTGACATAATAACCTAAAACCTTCCTCAACTTCAAGTCCAGAACTCAAAGATAAATCTACATAAAACAAATAATATTTTTACAACAAGAATGAGACTCCAATAATTTTTAAGTCTGTGCAACAGAATGTTATGTTAAGGAGCTTTGCTGGCAAGAAAAGATGTTATACACCAGGGATCCTCTGCTTCAAACACACTTTTCTTCTATATCCATTTTGTCAATTGTTCTTACAAGTAATTCCCCTCAGATATACAAATCAACTTGCTACAGCATTACCATTAATTTCTACAAGCAAAGGAGGTTAAAAGAGGGAATGATTCTCTCTATCCACTATCAGTATGGCTAAACCACAGTGCCCATTTGGGTTAAAATGTACAAGGTCAAACAGAGGTTGTCAGTGCATGATCAAAGCAAGCTGGCTATTCTTCCTGTCATTTATACAGAACACACAAGATGTGTTTATTTTCACCAGCCTCTCAATGACCTCCTTTAGGTGGCATGGAAAAGATCCCACATTTCTATAAAGCACTAGTCAAAGGAGTTTTCTTATTTGATACTCTCATTAAGAGCAAATTTTATTTTTTTTGAAACTTTTGATCTTTTTCATTTACTCAAGAATCCCTCAAGTTAAAGGCCATATTGTCTCAATCAAGTTGGGATAATGGACAAAATAAGGACAGGGCAACTGAGAAATGCTCAGGAGGAAATAGCTGCATCCACCAGACTGCCTCATAAAACCTGGGGTGAATGTGCATTTTTCAAAGTTCATACAGGCATTAGGATTTAAGTTTAAAAGCTGTCCAGCAAACTTGATCTTACTTCTATTTTTGCTATTTAAAACTCCTACTCTTTTAGTGATCTCAAAATTAATAATATATTGTACTGTAAAAACGTGTCACAAATTCTCAATTCCTAGTTCTTAACCAATGAGACTTTATTGACCAAATAATTCCCAGTGTAATTTTCTTTGCTCCTGTTAAAATGAGGCAGTCTTCTGCCTGGTAGTTCAAGAAATAAAACTAAGTAATGAATAATTAAAGACAAAACAACTATTAAATACTAAAAACACATTGGAAAGGAAACAAAAGCAGATGATCAGAGATGATGACACACTGGCAGTGAGTGGCAGGACGTGGTGGTGGAGGACTTGCCTATAGCTCAAGGGCCTGGGTTCAGTCCCCAGCACTGCCCAAGAATAAAAGGCAAAGTAATCACTGTGATGAAAGGGTCCAGGTTAGAAAATCATAGGACCTGTTCTGCTACTGCAGTCTTCAAATATAGGCAGAAGAAACCATGTGTGAGAGAAACAGCAGAGGCAACCTGCTAGCACACTCTCCTTAAATTTAGATTTTACTCCCATGAGAAACCAGTGTCATCCCAGGTAGTGCAGGTATCACAACAGCTAGAAGAGAGCCAGCAGGCACAGCAGAGAGAGAAGGTAAGGGCTGCCTGCCACGAGGGCACAAAGAACGCAGCGGATTTTCCAGAAGAACATGGAGAACACTTAACAGACATTCAAATCATCTACTAGGAAACTACGCGAATACAAAAATCATATTAGAAAAGGTCTCATTAAAGCTTTATTCTTTATCAGGTAAACTCAAAACAGAAAAGTAGAATGCATAGGTTTTTTTTAATCCATGCCCAATATTTATGGGTCATACCTAGGAAACTTTTCATTGACATTATTACCTTGATTATTAAAAATAGGGGGTAAAAAACAAAACAATTTCCACTTACTTAATTGAGTTTCTAAAGTGATCTTCGGCTGGGTTTTTTACAGTACAACTGTTCAGAAGCCATAAATCTGCTTCGGAAGAATTTTCTAGTAAAAATAAAATGAATACAAAAAAGAAAAGTTAAGTATCACATTTAATCACATCAAAAATATCCAAGTGCTTACCCAGATGGTAGGAGACCGATGGGGGAGGGGAGAAGTGTGAGAGGCAAGTAAACAGCCAATTACACTACAGTAGGTAATTGCTGTAATATGGAAATATTCATGAGCAATAAATACAAAAATGTGTATTCTGTGCTGTATCTTTTCACTTAAAATGTAATAAGACAAACATTTTCTTCCTTAATTTTCAGTGTACAAAAGTATTATTTAATAACTTCTACAAACCAAAATGAAACTGACCTAACCTTCTCTGAATATAAAATTAACTGCCCCCTTTTGGACTGTGTTAGTATTTTTTAGGCACAGGTATGAGCAAATACTGAGTAGTTTCAATTTGAGAAGTTATTAAAAATACTAATTTGCCTGCCTTGAAGAACTCATGATTTACCTCAAAATGAGTCATTTCTATCACCCGTTTGATTAAATACTGTTAGCAAATATAATAAACACACTGGCAATGGAATAATCCAAACCAGGTTTATTAAATGAATATACAAATCCCTAGGGCACCTACCTCTCTACCTTCTTTTTCAACGCCTCAGTTGCCTAAAATAGGATTCATTAAAATGGGATTACCATAACTAAAGGAAACCAAAAGTGAAAACTAGCCCTTTCCATAAGAACAGAAGCAAATGGCATGAAGAACCAAGTGCACATGCAGATCTCTGTGTACACGTGCTAACTGGGAAGGAAGATTCAAGCCAGAGCACTAGGTCGGAAGGATCAGAGCTTCTGGTAATTTGGAAATAACCCCTCCCTGGTTTTTTTATTAATATAGTAAGATCTTCTTATGAAGAGGCAGAATTTTTTTTAAAAAATCCTTAAAATAATAAAAAGGCAAGTCCTTACCACTGTATACCAGCTGAAAACTATGATTTCCTCCTAAGCCGTCTGGCCCTTTCATTTATTCTTCATTAGAACCCTGCTTCTCCACTCAGCAATGAGGGTGGCCTTTCATACAACATAAACGTGATTATGTCACTTCCCTGCAAAACTCAGAAAGGATGAGTATCTGCGCACCTTCGCTTTGTTCCCTCCACGTTATTCCCCCACAATACCAAGGAAAAGATCATTCCTCTATCAATCTCATGTTAGCACCACCCCAACTCTCCAGTGATTGACAGTTGGCATTCAAGGCCCATCCAGACCTAGCTGCCTCCTCCCCAACTTCTATACTCATTTTCCCCTATTTTCATCTTTCTGCAATCACACAAACTCCTTCTCACCCTTCAGTTTCAGCTTCAGGCTTGTTAGATCTCTTTCTCTGCACTCCTCTAACAGACTGTGTGCTAAGAATATTCTTACACTTTATAATTCTATGTTAAAAGCATTCATTTTCCAGTCTGTCTCTATTAAGAGATCCTAAAGACAACATTTTAATCAGCTGTTCTCTGGATAGTGGATATCTAAATATTAATACAGTGATGAGTATAGAACAGACATCCTAAGAGCCACGGGACACTAAGCAATAGGCAAGTAGGTGCAGCATGAAGAAGGACTGACAGAGGCATCAGGTGTGTGGGACCTTGTGCCTACGGCACGGATTCCAGAAGTCCTGAAAACCAACGCTGATCTGAAATAAGTTTCAAAAGAGACATTGACTTATTTAACAAATACTTAGAACTGAGATGTTGCCTTATTCATAGCCATACCCTATAACTTGTTTCAGTTTCTGGCATATGACAGATAACCATTAAATATTTACTGAATTACTATTGAATCTTAAAAAGACAGCTCATTACTATGAGTAATGTATTGTAGATAAGAAAAAGTCACAGAGATCTGTTAACCTATGTTAAAAAAAATAGTGATTGTGGATTTATTTTTTTAAGAAACAAGCAAATAGCCAATCCTAGTGATGAAACATCTGTACCAAATGTCAGCTATATATCTTGACATATTCTTTGCAGTTACATTCAAGTTATTAGATAATTTATACCACCATCCTTCTCACAGGGAACTCCAGCAATATATAAAAGGAATTATTCTATTTTGCCTATTTTGTATTCGAATTGTGCCAGTGTTGACTTCTGGAATAAAGTGATTGCAGTACCAATAACTGCAAACAATGGGAATTCTATGACTATACCAAACTGCCTCCAAAATTACAGAACCTTTTAGAAAAGCACCCCGCAAGAGAGAAAAAGAACATGACATCTCAATGGACTCCAAAGATACTCAATTATTTTTTATTTTCTTTCTTTTTTTTTTTGTCTTTTTCCTTTTTATCAGTACCGGGGATCGAACTCACAACTGCCTGCTTGCAAGGCAGGCGCTTATGCCGCTGAGCTAAATCCCCAGCCCCCTTTTTCTTTCTTTTTTTTTTTTTTTTAACAGAAGCAAAGTTTTATTAAAGGTAGGAAAAGAAACAGGCTTTAGAGAGTGAGTCAGGGCCAAGTAAAAGTAGGAAAAGAAGTGTACTCTAGAGCATGAGGATGGACCAGCATGCAAGAGAGAACACAGTGACCAATACTCAAATACTTCTGAACTCCACACTGTGTTAGTACATCTTATTAAAAATTATCCAAAGATGATTCTACTATGATTTAAACATATAAATCAAATAGAAGACACACAGGGTAACGATTTCTTATGTGCTCTGGCACCTATAAGAAGTACTAGGGATATAGCAATGAAAAGAAGTCTCTCTCGTCAAGCAGTTCTCAGTCATTATGAGGAAATCTGACTCAAAAAATTAGAAAACAAATTTTTAAAAAGGCAGAGAAACAAGCGAGGTAAAGTCAGGTATCTTTTGATAATATGAAGATGTTTAAACAGGGCAATGGACAGACAAAAACAGAGAAGCTGCCAGATAAAATAAGCCTCTCATGGAAGTTGAACTGAGTTGTGGCAAATGATGGGAAGGAAATCTTGCCACGCAGGGATGGGAAAGAGTGCAGATACAAAGGCCATGAAACAAACCAGGCCTGTTATGTCCTAGGAACAGAGAGGAGACCAGGGTGAACGGTATGGAAAGGAAAGAGAAAAAGTCAGGCATGTAGACAAATTTGGTCAGATTATTTAGTTTAATCTTTTGGAATATTCACTGGATTCTCACTAGCAAATTAAGAACTCTGGATTTTTCCCTAAATGTAACATGGAGACTCTACAGATTTCTTAAACAAGCTAATAACTACTTCAGAAAAGCCCTCTGGTACACTGTGAAGACTCCAGGTGGGATACTGGTCTCCTACCCCACTACCAGAAGAAAATATCTGACACTACAACTTCAGAAGAAAACTGTGGCTCATTGTTGCAGAGGTTTCAGTCCACGGTCAGCTGGCTGCAAGGCAGGAGCATCACAGTGGAGGGCAGGGTGGCGCACAGCTTCTCAGATCCTGATAACCGGAAGCGGAAACGGAAAGCAGAGCACAGGGCCCCACCTCTTAACAGCACATTAAGCTACGAACAGCAGTGGGTTAATCCACTGATAATTATAGGGCCCCCAGAAACCACAGGAGCCTCCTAATCCCTTCAAGTCAACAGTTTTGCTGGCACAACACAACAAAAGCAAAGATGGGGACTGGCAAGGGTTGTTAAGTCAACAAAACAAGCTGAAAGCTGATGTCCTTGGTAAAGAATAAGTGAAAGACCACAGTAGAATTGCAAGAGTGGGAAGTGAGCTAGGTCATATTTTGGAAGTAGAGTGTGTTAATCAGCGATCATTATAATAA
Source organism: Cavia porcellus (assembly GCF_034190915.1). Taxonomy (NCBI): domain Eukaryota; kingdom Metazoa; phylum Chordata; class Mammalia; order Rodentia; family Caviidae; genus Cavia; species Cavia porcellus. Next base: position 24,333,654 of record NW_026947496.1, on the reverse strand, counting down.
AGTTCCTGAGATTAGTAACTTTAAAGAGAAAGTTTATTCGAAAACTCTAGTCCATAATGAATTAGTCCCTTTGTTTTAGACTATGGCTAAGCAAAACATCATGGGAGAAAGGCCTGGCACAGTAAAATAGCTCATTTCATAGGCAGGCAGCAAGAGAGCGAAAGGTCCTATAATACACTCAAGGTCATACTGCCAGTGACGTAAGGATCTTCTAGGCCCCATCTTCCCACAGTTTCACGAAACAGAAAGTCAGGCATGGTAGGGAACACCCATAGCTCCAGCACTCAAGACACTGAAGCAGAAAGATCATTTGAACCCAGGAGTTTAAGGTCAACTGACCAATCTTTAAAAATAAACAAATTTGTAAAATAAATAAATAAATAACCAGTAAGACAGAAGTCTGAGCCTTTAACGCATGAATCTTTGGGGAACACTTGAACAGAGTAGAGAGTCAAGAGAATTATAGAGAAGTTAAACAATAGATGTACAAGAAAGAATCCAGCTGGATAATTAAGCATACGTTAAGGATTTTGTTCTGAGTATCAGCTATCTGTGGTGCCATTGATATCAAGAAGGCCTGGACACAGATTTGGGAAATAGAGACTCATAGTTTTGTTTTGTCCATGTCACTTTTAAGATCACTCTTAAATTCCCAGCTGGACTTTGTACATATGAAACAGATGTTCAGGGATAGGGGTCTTGCAGAAAAATGATTTAGTCCTTTCCTTCTACATGCTGTGATATCATCAATCAAGGAAAGGGAGAGGGAAGAGGAGATATGCAGGCCATACAGATATCTGGTAAAGAAGTTAAGATGTAAAGCGAAAGCCAGGAACGATGATGAGACATGCCTGTAGTGCTAGTACTCTGGAGACCGAGGCAAAAGGGTCACTTGACCAGGAGTTTGGGTTAACCTGGATAAGCCTGTAAAAAATGATTCAATTTGTGAAAAGGAATAGCCACGACGAAGGACAAGAAAACTAAGGAACACAGTGGCACTTAAGTTTGGAAAAGAACGTGTTTTTAAAAACAGAATAGTCAATTATGCTAACCACTAAGAATTCAAGGAAGTTATTAATATTATTAACAAAATGACAAGACAGTACTCCATGGTTTTCATTTTCTACTATCAAGTAAAGTGTTTGTTGACTTTGTGCCGACCCACAATTACCTAGCAAAAGCCTTTTTTACAAATAACACAGAAAACAAACTCACTACAAAAGCAAAGTAAAGAGGAAAACTGTGTAATGGCCATTTGTCAATAAAGAATGCTGGTTCCGCATGTGTTACCCTCTAATGAAAATATTTTGAATTCTCACATGACATCAATATTATCCAATGTGTAACAGTTCTTCCAGAGAGGAAAGAAGGCAGGATGATCACTTGAGTCCAGGAATTTGAAGCCAACATAGATAGTCTACTATGCTCATGTTCTTGACAATCGTTAGACACATCCTCACTTCAAACACTCATACAGTAAAGTGCCAAGGAACACACCTCCAAAGGAGAACGTGAGCCAGGCTGACATATCTACCTTGGAATGGTAGCATCTAGAACAAGCAGGAAATATCAGAAGACTTTTCTTCCAGAACTTTATGCCCAAAATAAAATGAATGTACAAACACACTACCACATGGAGATAGTTTGTTTATTAAAGTAAATGCCTGCTAAGAGAAAACAGTCTTGACTGACTCAGAAGACTTCCTGGGGCTCTCCAGTGCTTCAGGAGAACAAGCAGTGTTACAGAAGGGCAGTGATAGACGAGCAACAATGACAGGGGAAGGAAACACAGTGAAGAAGGCACTGTGCTAACCCAGGAAGCATCCTACCCACTCTGAAGCTTGGCCTAGAGCACTGCTAACCCCTGATACGCGCTAAGAGCATATGCAAACAGCCAAATGTTGCCAATGTCAAAGCCAGGATATCAGGTCTAGTTTGGAGCCGTAAACAATTCAGGCTAGCCAATAAAGTGGGCCATCAAACCTTTAGACCTTTGCCAGTCAAAGGAGAAAGAATCCCAGCAAGGATTTAATATGTATTTCTCTTACGAGTTGAGTAACTACTTATGTTTCACCAGTTTTTGTTTTAGGGGAGTTGGCTTATTTGTTTTCCATTTGTCCCAACATTATACCCATTTGTCCATCAACCTAATAATCATTTTACCTCGTTTTACTTCATTTATAGAAACAAGCCAGAGGATATTAATTCTATATCAAGTGAACCTGTAATCATTATTCTCTATTTTTCATTCCAAGTTTTATAGCTTCCTCATACATTTATATTTCTACCACGTCAAATTTACTAACTTTATCTCTTATTGCTTCTGAATTTTGAATCATAATGAGGACATTTCTTCTCCAGATTACCAAGGAATTCAGCTAAGCTTTCTTCTAATACACATATGGCTTTACATCTAGATCTCTTATCTATTAGGAATATATTGACACACACTGACCTCAATTTTAAGTGAAATATAAAATGAAATGCTATCTTCCCATATCAAGTTAGAAAATATTTTCAAACAATATGATGCTGTCTAATGAAGGTAAAAGAATGGAGGACACTGGCAGCCTTTTACTCCTAATGAAGCTGCCTGAAAGGTACCGTGGAATAGCCATAAAACATTTACATGAACACTGGGATTTCCCCTACATGATTATAGGATGGGTACCACATACTTGCATCTACACACATATGTGTGTACATGTAAACTTAAAAGTTTTCACTGAAGATTATTAGATGTGACAAAAAACCTAAAGAGGCTGTCTATTCATCACAGAAAAACTGGTTAAATAAATTAAGGGATCTGCAATGGCTTGAATCTTAAAATGTCTCCGAAAGGCCTCTGTGATACAGGCTTGCTCTCCAGCCTATGGCGCTATGGGGAGGTGGTGTAAATGGTAGGAAATGGGACCTGGTAGGAGGGAGTTAGGTTACCAAGCTTCTTCCTTGAAGGGGACACTGGGACTCTCACCCCCTCCCCCCATCTCCCATTGTTTCCCAGCCACCATGAGGTGGGAAGCCTCCTCTATGCTGTTTTGACCCTCCGCGAGCCCAGAGCATCAGAACCAAAAACTATCAACTAAAACCTCTGAAACCACAAATCAAAATAAACTTTTCCTTCCTGAAGTTGATTTTCATAGGTATTTTGTCAAAGTACTGGAAAATCAACACAGGAATACAACTAAAATAATCTTTGTTACATCATAAAATGTAACACAGCAAAGGTATGTGTTTCAAAAGTGAAAAAGAGCAGGGTCACACTGTTGTGAGTAAAGCATACATGAACTTAAGGTGCTGGTAAAATTTCAGTCTCCTCCAACTGTATTCGTGAATGTCTTTTATTTCCTTCTCTTTTTTGTTTTTTAAAGCTTGTGTGGACATTGCTTGTATGAATTTTAAAACTTTAATTCTGTAGGAGGCATGAGAATATTTATATTCCATCTGTATTGTTTGAATTTTAAAAGGATGTATTCTTTTTTGTCTTAATCAAGCCTTTTAAATTATTTTTGGTTTTTCCTCCATACTGCTTACATTTAATAGCTTCTTTTTACTCCAGAGTCAGAATATAAGCTATTTTCCTGCTATGATTCATCAGAAAAACAGTAGCCTGGTATACACTGTCTTTCTTTTTTCCTTTTTTCTTTCTTTGTTTTTTCATTTTTGTTTTTGCTTTGTTTTGTTTGTTGTTGTCATTGTTGCTGTTTGGTTTTATGAGGCAAGGTCTTACTGCGTAGTTCACATTGGTCTTTTGAACTCACTATCCCAGGGCTGGTCTCAAGCTCAAAACAACCGTCCTGCCTCAGCCTCCCAAGTGCTGAGATTACAAGCTTGTACTACCACAACTGACTGATACACATGTTCTAAAGGACTTTCTCCTCCTAGTTAAAGTTTTTGGTTTATTCAACTAGGAAAATAATGGTCATCAACAAACCACTCACCTCAAGTTTAAGGAAATAGAAATAAAGTATGTTTTAAATCAAAACATACTTTTTTCCTCAACTATATATGGTAATTATTTTTTAAATTTAAATAAAAATTTGCTTAATAATCATGATAAAGGCTAACATTCAGTACATATTCTGTGTTCAGCAATAAGCCAAGAATGTCGCATTTCATCTTCTCATATAATCCTCCCAATTTGAGGTGTGTTCATTTTAATTCCAATTTTACAGGGCAGGAATCTAAAGCTTAGCAAGTAACTTTCTTAAAATCACACAGTAAAAGGGTAGGCTAGGATTAGAAATCCAGACACACCGACTCCACAGACTGTGAATTTAAGGGAATTAGCATGTCTTATTAGTGGCTCTTTGCCTCTCGACTGAAAATAATACAGATATTATCTAAAACAAAACCAAGTAGTACTACATGGCCTTGAGGGTGTCTCACGATATTTCTAAGAAAACTAATAATCAGACTTCAAAAGCAGCTATTTTATAGTTTCCAAAATTTCCAAGGTTTTGAACATGTTAGCTCTTGGTCTAAGACAGGGAAGCAGAGGGAGAATTAATCATGAATGCACGATCATGCCCCAAAGCACAAACTATGGTGGCCACCATTCCTCCCTGCAGGCTTCAGTATGGCTCACATAGACAACAAAACATTTATCTTACACAACTCTTCCATCTGAACATAACTAGAGGCGTGGCATAAAACAATAAAAGGAGTCTATTTACAGATTTCAGGGAGAAGGGCAAGTAGGCTGATACAAATAAAAGTTCACTAGAAGCAAAACAAACAAGGGAAAAAACGTTTGATTGCTTTGGATCCAAAAACCTTTTTTGAGAGTTTCTTAACACAAATCTCTGGAAGACAACTCAAGCCTAAAGAGTTTAAATGTCCACTACACTTAATCATACCCAGGAAGTTTATTTATATAATACAAACCATTGAGAGACTACTAAAATCTAGAGAATACAACATGTTTAAATAAAAATTCAAAGGTACCCATTTTGAAAAATAACTTTAAAACTTAAACTACAAAGACAAAAATAGGAATTCTGGCAAATGAATCAATTGTTCCCTCTATATTTCATTTATTGTTCATTACATGGACCGTAAAGAAGAGCGTAGCCAATGGCATGGTGTGACCATGTTTCCTAGAAGCAACAAAAATGATCCATGAGGATGAAGTCTCCCAGAGCTGGGGACTGGGTCAGTGGCAGAGCACTACAGGCCTTGGGTTGGAGGGTGGAGGCAGACAGAGAGAGGTGGAAAGAGGGAGGGGAAAGAAGGTGAAGTTTTGGAAAAGAAAGGAAACCTGGAGGGCACTGGAAGGGAGAGATGAAAAGAAGGGAGGAGGGGCAGGAAGGGAAAACAGAAAACAAGCACAGCATTCTTCCATTAGCTAGGTGGAAGGAGGAACTGGGAGGACGGAGGAGGGCAAAGCGGAGCAGATGACTGACAGAGAAGCTGCAGCCTCCAGTCCAAAGTTCTGGGCTAAGAGCTGCCTTCCGCGGTGCAGAGCTGGCGGTGTGAGGGGTCTAAGTGAAGTCGAACATGATTCCTGGGGGAGACACTGTCTCTTCAAGATTATCAACATAATGAGTTTGTTCTTTTAAAATCACCCTGCTGAGAGCTTCACAGAAATACGACAAGGAAACTAAGGGTCAGTTTGAACTGTTTACTATATAAAGGAAAAAAGGAAGCAAAAATTAAAGCTGCCAAAACTCTACCAATAACTACTGACAATTATACAGCTAAGTAGGCTTGGTCATAATCAAAGGGAGAGGGCAAAGCAGGCTCATATTATGTAGAAAAGAACATTGCTAATATTCCAGTCCTCATTGCTAACTCAGTAGTTTTGTTGATCCTGACATATAATTACTTCTCAAGTTACTGTGTCTAAAGAATCCTAAACAAGGACACCTATTTCTGTAAGTTAAATGAGTTGTATAAACCATGAACCAATATACACAGCAGCGAACATTACAGGCCACTGCATGACTTAGTCACTACCCCATACAACAGCACCACTCACTCTGCCCATCTTGCACGCTACTTGGCTGCCACAGTGAGCTTTCAAGCTCTTGAGCATAATATGAACCCCAAAATACAACTGCATCCTTAAATCTGTGTTCTCTGCTAAAAAATCTGCTGTATTACTTACATAGTCTGAAAGTGATATGGCAAAAAGAATTCTAGTTAGCAAATGAGCAAATCTTAAGTCAGAGAATCTCACTACCAAACTGCTAAAACATCTGGTTTCCAATCAGACTGCATGCAACCTTCAGTTTAGCAAAGATCAATAATTAAAGTCACCTGCTCAAAACGGTAGATTTCAGAATCAGCACCAATTTGAAAGTTAATGGAAGGTTAGATTATCTGCAGAACATCATCTCTAATACAAGACCCACCTGTAGCTCTCGACCTAGCAAACCTGCTAGGTCAAACCCATAATCAATTTGATATTTCAAAAGGAATTACCAAATCACAAAAGAACTATTCAAAAATAAAGCTTTGGATTTCCAAGTGCAGAAAAGAATAAAACCAAAGCTGTAAGAATAAAATAATGAACCTGAATATAAAGGCTAGTGTCCACTCTGATCTGTCAGTGTACATAACACATTCACATGAGATATTTTGAAAATGACCTATGGAGAGAAACAAATTAAAACAGCTGTCTCAGTTACTTTTCTCAGACACCAACAGTTAAAAAGAAAAGATTTAGCTCACAGTTTGCAGAGGTTTCAATTCACAGTTGACTGACTCCAAGCCAAAGTGACATGGCTCAGGGCTGATGCAAAGGAGAAAGAGTTAATCGTGGACAGAAGGCAAGAAGGAGTAAAGCAGCAAAATATTGAGGAAACAAGCAGCAAGGGGCAACCCTTTTTCTGCCCCCTTTATTCTATTCAAGATACACACCCTTAGCATGCATAGCACTCACATCCAGGATGGGCCTTCTCATTATCCACACTCAGAATTATGCCAAATCCATCAGTGAACCAAATTAGTTACCACACATCCTTAATCCTTGCATCACACACTCTAGAACCAGCCACTTCTGAAAAGGCCTCACCTATGACCACATGAGGCTTTGTGGGGACATACGGATACGAGCCATAACACCAGTCATGTGTCTGAATATTGATGAACTGACTAATAGATACAACTAATTTCACCAAAATGACAGTGTCAAATTTTTGAGATTATAAATGTTTTATGAATCAAGAACAGGAATAAAGTAGCCATAAAGAGAAAGAAAAATATCACACTAAAAGACTACATGGGATTGGTCATTAGTTGACTACCTTAAAAAAAAAAAAAAAAAAAAAAAAAGACTACATGGGGAAAAAAAGAACTATTGAAAAACTTGACTCGTCCCAGTAGCAGGTGATTCCTAAGGACAGAATTGTATGTATAATTTATGATATTACTGCACAGAGGTAGAATTATCTTAACAAAGCAAGACTATTTAATTAAGATGTGTCCCACAGAATGCAGTTAACAGCTTCCTAAATACCAATAACCCATAACTCTAAATCTACTCATCAGACTTGAATTGTATTTCTCTTAGGCAATTCAAAATTTATTTTGATTACTTGCTTCAACACATTTTCATGAAGGATGTACAACTCAGTGAACTGCCTGGCTCAGGAATTATTACTTCAATAAAAGTTTTTAAAACACCAATAGCACCTACAACCAAGCTTGAGCCACATGATTACTACTATTCTGGTTTCTGTGCTCACTGCTTGAATGTCTCTCCCACCTCTCTAAAAGACAGCAAACTCCTACTCACCCTTGACAGACACATCACCTTCCAAAAGAATCATTTATAAACTGTCCTTCAATGAAGTGCTCAGCTTTAAATTCCCAGAGCCAAACTCAGAACTAGAAGAGAACAGGCTCTTAGTGCTGATGAATGAATCAAGGCATGAAGGAATGAACAAGCAAAGAACAAAAAGACAAGAAGGTATGTTATAAGCAACAAGACCAAGCTAAGAAGACAACAGATTGTGCCCCAGTCAAAAATTAAAACTAAAGAAACACTCAATAGAAGTTGGGATTAAGCTCTGATAGAGAATCTAGTTATTTCACATGAAGAAGTTTGTAATAAGAGGCAGAACGACACGACCTTTTATTCCATGGGACATTCTGAAGCAGTGTTTAAAAATTGCACTTGCTAAAATATCAAAGAAAAATACTTTTTTCATTAAGCAAAGTTATAAACACATATACAAATAGTATAATTATAGAAAAAGTGAAATGAAACTAAAACTTTGCATTAAAAATGGATTAGAAAACGTACCGAAATGTTAACAGTAGCTTCATTCAGAAAATGAAATTCATGTTCTAGAAATAAGGTCTTCCTAGATTTTAGACATTTCCAGGCATTGGTCTGGGCCTAAGAGGGTGGGTAAATTTTTTTTTTAATTTGCAGACACATTTTATAGCTTTTGTTAATTGGTGCAGATTAGTAATACAGAATAGTGAGGTTCATTTTGGTGTACTGGTATGTGCATATAACACACGTTGATTCTTTTGAGGGCAGGTCCTTTTTCCAAAGTCAAAACCTTCCCATCCAGAAGATTTTACTGGTCTCTGAAGACAAACTCTGCATCATCTGGTACACTTGGAAGGCCTGGCTTGTCAGCTGCCTGAGAAGACCTTAAGGGTGTTTTTACTGAGTTATTCAGCAGAGACCAGCAAACTGAGGTTCTAACGTGTCTCGAAAAAAGCTATTTCAACGATTCGGCTATTAAGTAATAAGGGCCTGGGGTATACTATTAATTATGGAAAGAGAGACTCAACTGGGAAAGAGATTTTTGCAAACATAAAACAACTTAGTAATAACCAGATATTGAAGATGATAGAAGGAGAAATTAAAAGGCTTCCAATCTAGAAGACAAAGATGAGCAAAGTAAACAGAAGCTCTTGAAAGGACCAGGTCAGAGAAGGCTGTAACTTCAGCATTAGCCATCCCAACCTGGTGACACATACAAGCAGAACTGTGCCACTAGCAACTATAGAAGCATAAAAGAACTCAGGTCAGTTAATAAGGCTGATGTCACCAAGATGACACATAGCAGTCGCGGGGGTGGGGAGGACTATTGTACACCAAAGGTAAAAATCATCAAGAAGGTGGAAATATGTCAAAGAGGCATAATAGGTAGACAGGACTTCAAAAGAGGAGTGTTGGTCTGGTTGAGTAATGGTGACAGAACAATGGACCTAAAGTGGTAGCAAAAAGCAAACTATGCTGACCTGTCTCTGCCTTATGAATCAGAGAAAATTTGCCTAGAAGTCACAGGTGCTATTAAAACGCTTGACTTAATTTCCTATACATTTCAATTTTGACTATGTAATAAATTAGGACTAAATAACCACATTTGCATAGCATTTTACTACTTGCAAAGCATTTTCAAATTCATTGTCTCATCTTAGCTCCCCAACAGCCCCATGAAGTATTTATAATCCCCTCTTATGGATGAGGAAACAGAAGTAGAAAGAGATGTTGTGGCTTGCAAGGAGATATCATAAGCTGGAAAACAGTAGGCAGGGCCAGAAAGAATCTTCAACTCCACAGGTTAAACTGAAGCACACTGACTCTACACCATCTACTTCCTTCCCATCTGGGGATAGTTACCATGGCGTGCACTCCCTTTACTCCAAAGTATAGAGATTCTTTCCTAAAGCCCAAAACAACCAAGCTTTGCACATTTATTCAAAGAACAACAGTCATCTGTTTTTCTACAATGACTTTCACTCCTCATTTACGTCAATTCAATGAAAAGTCATCAGCAGGGGTTGAAGAGGCAGGCAGTTATGCTGGAAGAAGGCAGCGTCAGGAGGTGACGAGAGCTCATCCAAGGAGAAGAGACTGTCATAGGACCTGCAGGAGGGAAAAAGGGCACTTGTACAAGAAGGTGACTGGACATGAAGCATCCATGACTGAGAGATAAGGAGAGTAGAGGAGGCCAAAAAGACAACATTCTGGCAAAAGATGTCAGAGTCTAAGTGGGGTGAGAGCATCTAAAAGGCAGGCAGCACCTCAGAGTCCAAGATGGCAAGGTGGCATCAGTGCAGGAGGCAGCCAGCAGGAGGTGTCAGCACTAGAGTACAGTGAAATGGCATCTGCGTGACAGGCCAGTCTGACCTGAGGCATCAAGGACAAGGAGGTGAAAAGGGATTCACAATGGGCAGGTGACAGCAGCTTCCCAGTGTCCACAGTGACAGCATCATGGGTGGAGGAAATACCCAAGCAGGGTTCAGGACAGCCTCCCTACCAGAACCTAGGACAGGGCATCCCAAAGGTATGGACTACACGAGGTCAAAGTCTGAAGAGGAAAAGGAATTTAGATAGCGTCAAAGAAACTTCTCACAAAATAGATACTACTAGGAAAAAAACAATCATACAGAAGGCAAACCTTAAACAAGTGACCATATTTAACATCACCAGTAAGGAGACAAATCAGAGAAAGGAACCACTAGTTAGGATGCACTGAGAGGAAAGCAGAATGCCTTCTGAGGATATTCATGCAAAGATGTGTAACATGAATATTCACAAATAAACTACTTGTGAATGTACCAAATGGAGGGACAATCAACTAACCGGCCTGAACTCTTTGAAGGCATCAAAATATATAGAGAAAAATTGATCCAAATTAAAGGAATCTTAGAGACACGACAGCTCAGTGTAAAATTATTGCAAAGTAAAGCCGGGTGTGGTGGCTCACACCTGTAATCCCACCACTTGGGAGGCTGAGTCAGGAGGATCGTTGTGAGTTCGAGACCAGCCTAGGCTGCAAAGAGAGCTTAAGGCCAGCCTGAACTGCATAGAGACCCTGTCTCAAAAAAGACAAAAAAATAAAATTTATTGCAAAGTAGATCTCTTTGCTATAAAGGGTATTACATGAGTAATATGAATGAGGTTTGAAGATTAAGTGGCAACATTACCTAAAGGTTAATTTCCAAGTTTTGATGGCTATGATATGCCTTTGTAGAAGGATAATTTCATAGGAAATGCACACTGAAGTATTTGTGATACTGAGTGAAGAGCTCAGAAAAAAAAATGGAGACTGAAATATTATTTTATTTGCGAAACTAAAGGCAGGATTTTCTGCAATACAAGAATACAGAGCTACCACACAAAAAGTGCAAGAGAATAGAAGATACTATAAAACATGGAACATGGCTTTCTAACCACATGGAAATGAGTTTTTCCCTGGTAGTAAAGTAAGAAGTAGTTTTTATGGGAATAATGTGAGAACCAAGAAAACTACTGACAAAGTGCACTTTTTTTAAAAAAAAAAAAACTGTTTATATTAAAGGAATATTTATTTTAAAAGCCAAAAAGAAAAAAGGATATTTTCACATAATTATATTCGTAAATCTTCCCCTATATGCAGAATACGTTTAACTGACTGAGAGCCAGGTTATGTCTTTCGTACCTAAGTATGACTCAGAAACAGTGTTTCTCATGCTACTATTTATTTACCACTCTATTTCAACTAAAAAAGAATAATCCAGTTTTTTGTCATAGTAATAACATATACAAAGGATCCAATATTCATTCATGATCAAACCACTCAGAAAACTGGGAAAAGACTTAACTTCAAACCAATAAAAACTACCCTTCTCAGATGAAGAAATATAAACAGAAAATAAATATATGGAAAAAAATGTTCAACATTATTTGTCATTTGAGAGATGTGAATTAAAACAACGAGACTCCATCTCAGTACAGAAAGAATGGCTGTTATCAAGAAGTCAACCAATTAACAAATGGTGGAGGGGCTGTGGAGAGAAGGGAACCCTTTTCCACTGTGGATAGGAGTGCAGACTGGTACAACAATTCTGGAAATCAGTATGGAGATTCCTCAAAAAATTAGGATTGGAGGTTCCATTCAATCCAGCTTTTCCTCTTGTTTATTTTCCCAGAAAAATTAAAAACACCATGCCACAGTGATATATGTGCACTCATGTTTACAGCAGTACAATTTGTAATAGCTAGATCTTGGAAACAACCCAAATGCCTATCAACCAAAGAATGGATAAAAAGATGTAGTCTTTTTATACAGTGGAGTACTACTCAACCACAAAGGATAACCTGGAGACTTTTACAGGTAAATGGAGGCAACTTGAGCCCATACTTGTAAGTGAAATAAATCAGATTCACATATGTAAATATCATATTGCTCCCTAGACTGTGAAGCTGAAAGAGTAAATAAGATCCAAATGTACAACAGATATTATAAAATGCAAAGAAACTGTTCAAAAGGAAAGAGAAACTAGGATGAGGGAAAGGAGAAAAGAATGGAAAAGCAAGTATGTATTGCTATATATCCAGATATGTATCTAGATAGACAGATAGACATGATAGTTAAGATAATTTTACCATTAATTTCCCTCATTGAAAAGAAAGGTTTGTACCAATATTGCTTGGACAATTAATGCCAGTATCTTGTACTCTGAGTAACTAATTTAAAGATAACAATGCACAATGTATTAACCATTGTTACTTTCCTATTACCTTGTTTTGAAATTGTTTTTTTCTTTAAAGTAAATAAAAGGAGGCAGGAGATTCAGCTCAGCAGTGTAAGTATCTGCCTGGCAAGCATGAGGTCATGAGTTCAATCTCCAATACCAAAATATAAAATAAAAAATATATATATTTTAAAACCTATAAAAGGAAATAGCAAGAAGAAAAAAAAATAATCATCATCCTGTAACTTACTTACTGATCAAAAGATTAAATTTTTTCCCCCTAAAAATAAACCAAGTACGACCTAACCATTCATATTAAGTATAGCAAAGTCTAGCCTGCAAAAGAAGTAATAGAATGCACTCAGATCACAATGGAAGAACAAAACTGTCACTTTTTGCAGACAGCGTGATTATCTATGTAGAAAAATCCATGGTTTGGGCTGGGGGTTTAGCTCAGCGGCATAAGCACCTGCCTTGCAAGCAGGCGGTCGTGAGTTCGATCCCCGGTACCGAGAGAAAAAATGAAAAAGAAAAAAAAAAAATCTTAGAAAAATCCATGGTTTAAAAAAACTCCTAATACTAATGATTCACAAGGTCACAAATACAAGATCAACAAATAAGAAATCAACATTTGTATGCATTAATACATGAAATAGAAAACAAAGCAATGCCACTTAAAGTATACTACTTTAAAGAAAATGAAACGTTTATGCATAAATCTAACAAAAGTATTTTGGGATTGGTATACTAAAAATTCTAAAATTTTATTGAAAACCCAAATTATTGAAGGGGCTTATCAAGTTCATGGTTGGAACATTGAACACAGTGAGGATGCCAAATCTCCCTGAACAAATCTATAAATTCAACACAATTTCTATCACAATCCCAAGGTTATTGATAGACAACCTTATTCCAAGACTTATATGGAAAGGAAAACCTCTCAAACCGCCAAACTAATTTTTAAAAGCAAGTATCAAATGGGAAGAACCAGTTACTCACTTTAAAGACTTACATAGCTATGGTAATCCAGACCTCGGGGTCCAATGTGACCCCCCCACAGAGAACAGAAACAGAGTAATAGTTAACTAAGAAATTTACTCCACAATCAGAACAGGAAACCGTCAACATTCACATCATGTACAGCATGGCATGTGTGTAGACCACTGAATAACTCAAATTTCTTACTGTCTCTTTTTCTAAGCAACAGGGTTTACTACAGTTTTGTTCCTTCATCCACTGTAGTTTGCCAGTGTGCTGGCAGCACACATTTTCTCTCAGTTTTAGGTCACCAATGGGGAAACTAGAGCCAGAACTGACAAAGAAAACTACACATCAAACAGATCTGGACTTGCAGACTGATGTAGCTATGGATAAGAACACATCATTTCCCTGAATTTTCCATTAAAGTTACTAAAGAAAGAGAATGTATTTTGATTCTGGTTAGCTAACAGGTAGACTCTGCAGATGCTGTTGGTTAGCAAAGCCAGCACCCTCTTCCAAACTCCTCTCCCTTCCCCATCTCCACCGAGGGCAGGAAATATTGACTCAGACCCTCCCTGCCCTCCCTGCAGTTAGAGGTGGTCTTGTGAAGCAGGTTGGGCCAGAAGATTTAGGGGAAGTCTGTTTTGCCACAAGAATTCCAGGCAAGTTCTTGGTTCCCTGGTAAAATTCAGATGCTGCTATCATTCATGCCTCACTGTGGCATGTCAAACAGAAAGGTGAGCAGAAGTGACCACCAAGGAAAGGCCAAGAAAATTACAGAACAATAGCCCTGGCGTTGTTAAGCAGCTAAGCAGATATTTCTCCAAGGTTCTTCTTAGGGTAAGAAAAATAAATTACCTCATATTCACCAGGTATTCTGGTACACACAATGAAAACCATCCCTAACTATATCATTTAAAGACTTTTTTTTTTTGGTGCCGGAGATCAAACTCTGGACCTCGCACTTGCCAGGCAGGCACTTATGCCGCTGAGTTGAACTCCCAGCCCCAAGACATTTTAAAATATCATCAATATTCTACTATTGTATTAACACTATGAATAACAATTAGTATTTCTAGTACCTTTTAGAGTACTTTCATACAGGTATGAGATAAGCATTTCATACTTCATGTTATACATTTTCACATATAATTCCATCACTTAGCCTCTCGGTACCTCAATTCTTTTCTTTCACCCAACATGTACTGAGTGCCGACTACATACCAGGCACCCTTTGAGGCGTGAGAAAAACAATGATGAAGACTTAGTCAAGGTCTCTGCTTCCAAACAAGCTTTCCAGAAGGAAGCTTTCTTGCAAAATGAGATAGATGGGAAAGGATCTCTCCCAACACCACCATTTAGAAGGCAAGGAAGTTAAGTTCCATATGTGACACTGGCATCAGAGGAAATACAAGTAAAAGAAGACAGCTTTTGAATGAGTGCAATAGCTGAGTCCAGAGGGAAAGACAGTACCAAACACTTAAGGGTTGAAAATACACGATACACATTTGAGCCAAACAGTTTATTAAACTATACCTTATAACAAAATATTGGCTTTTTACACAAGTCTGTATAACGTTACTCACCAGAAAGCCCTCATTTTTGAGGGTTTGTTGTAAGTTACAAAAGATATTCAAGGGCCAGAAATTTAGCTCAATGGCACAAATGCTTATCTGGCAATTGTGAGGTCCTGAATTCAATACTTGGTACCAAAAAACAAAATAAACAAAAAAAACTCACAAAAGATATTCAAACATTTCAATGAAATCCATATTTTCCCTGATGAGAGCTACAGAAGCCATAGGAAACTAACACACACTACTGGAATTCTTACTCAACTAACCAATGCAGAAAAGGCAAAATGTATGCACAGTGATTGAACATTTTAACCTATTTCACCATTAAATTCTTCTCTAATACTGATAGATAAGAAAAGCCAGGAAAGTAATTTGAGAGCTTTACAATATAAGTTTTCTGAAGTGAAACAGAGTATGTAAGTTGCAGTCATAAAAAGATACCAGTCTTATCTATAGCATATGCTTATAAATGATTATCTATACCGTCTATATACAAACAGAATCATTTTTCCTAGGAATTCACTTTCTATAATATGTTTATTCAGAATACTTCAGTGTTTTATCTTATTGCAACTAAAGTAAAGACAAATATTGCCTTTTTTGTTTTTTCTTTTAAATAGATGTGCTAGGTATTCTAGGAAATCATGCTGATACTCAGAAAACAGATGAAGAGAAGAGGATGAACATTTTATAAACGAATAATCATATGATCTAAACCAAAAAGAATAAAAGCATTAGAGACAGAATTTTGTTCAAACAAAATCATTATGACAACGAGGCTATTTCTATTCTGTAGCCTGTCCTAATACTAGCTGTTGGTGTGAATGTTAAAAATTCAACAAAATAAACAAAGTTGGGCTTCCATATACACTGTGAAATCTACTCTGATGCAGAAATACAGAAGCTTATACAACAAAATGAGTACTAAGCAATCTTCATGTAGTTTCAAATATTTCTCAAATATTTGCATCTGTTTTCCTACCACTACTTTGTAGAAATAGATGGTTTTCAATTAAATCTAGCCCTCAGATCTAATCTACAAGATCAAAGTAGAGTTTCCTATGACTTTGTGGGGCTCAAGTTGGCAGTGGCTCATTAAGAAAGCATCAAGGTGAAAAAAAGCAGGGACACCATCACATCAAAGGCAGGACTTTCACATTTTATATACAGGAGAGAGCAGCAGCTAAGATCTATTACCTGTCTAACCCACCCAGGAGTCAGATGCAGAAATTACAAGAAATATCTACACAAAGTAGAAAATACTTAGCCAAAAAAAACCCCCACAAAATCCAGTGTGTCTCTTTACCTGACTAATGTTGGCGAATGGCATGACCAGTTATGTGTAATACTGCAGTGGTAACTGCTTCTACAGATCTCAACTCTAAGCACTACTGTTTCATTGTTTAAAAAAAAAATGAACTGGTCAAGAACTGAAAAGCTAGCCAGGCGTGGAAGCACATGCCTGTAATCCCAGCACTAGGGAGACTGAGGTAGGAGGCCCACCACAAGTTCTCGGCCAACATGGGACACAGAGTGAGTTCAATGCCAACCTGAAATACATAGCAAGACCATTTCTCAAAAATAAACAGGCAGACAGACAGACAGACCAAGAGACAGACCGATGGATAGAGCTAAACAGCTATCCCAGTACTAGGGACTGAACACAAGGGCTTCATGTGCTAAGCAAGCAATTTACCAACAACCTACTGCCTCAATCTTTTTTACTTATTTTTCTTTTGAAACAAGATCTTACTAGGTTGCCCAGGCTGGGCTCAAACTTATAATTCTCCTGCCTTACCCTCCTGAGTAGCCAGGATTATAAGTGTGCATCACCACTCAGTCATTCCTTTCTTTTGGTAAATGAATATATTCTCTCTTTTCTGCACGCATTTGCAGTCTATCATGTTTACATACCTTGTGTGGAGTTGGTACATGTATAGCACAATACATCTTACCTTTTAATCACCTTTCCCTCCCTTCCATACGTCTTGACCCTCTTCCCATCTGAGAATGATCTGTCTCCCTACCTCCTATTATATGGTTTATTTTGTTCTTTATAATTTGGGTTTCTCATAGATGAAAAACCATGGGATATTTAAGCATATGTTTCTGAATTATTTGACTTAATGCTAGGCTGACACGGTCCATCCACTTGCCTACATATGACTCAAGTTTATCTTTCTTTATTACTCATCTTCTTCTGTAGTTCCTCATCCTCATGGTAACCCAAATTACCAAATGCCTACTTATAAACTTTGAAACTAAACCCCCCGAAGTAAGCGGTAACTCTTCCAAACTGCACAGGATCTAATATCAAGAACTCCACAATAGTGCCGTGTCAAAGGTTCTCCATTCTTCCAAAGAAAACATGTAAATAATTAAATTACTCCCATAAATATAAACTAGGTATTCTCTCTCTCTCTCTCTCTCTCTCTCTCTCTCTCTCTCTCTCTCTCTCTCTTCTTTGTTCTGCCATTCTTCATGTCACAGCCTAGGAAAATTATGTACAGGAATTCACTCAACTCCTACAATTTTACAAGGCATGAATTATCTTCATTTTACAGATCAGGAACTAGAGCATAAGCAATTTGGCTGAGGTGACACATTCACAAATGGTGGGACACAGAACTGAGTGTAGCTGTCTGGCTCCATGCTGCAACCTTAATCACTGCTATTACATGCATTAAGAAGCACATAAAACTAGATCAGTAATAAAATAAGAAGCTATTTCTCTTTACATCAGGCACTGTGATTCAGGAATCAACAAATCTCCCCTATTAAATAACTACCCCTACTTTGATTTACATTGTAAAACATATATGCCAAGCATCTTGCAATGTATAAATTTTTAATTACTATTTCAAGGTTTTACTGCAATTTTATTTTAGCAAAGTTTGAATATAACTTAGCAATTTCTCCTGAGTTTGGAAAATACAATGCATGGGATCACAGTTTTAAACTTTCAACGCACTGAATTAAGTGCTATAGTCTTTCTGATGCACTATATTCCATTCCTTTTCCTATCGTTGCTCATCAAAAAAAAAAAGAAAGAAAAAATCTGAAATACTATGCGAATAAGGAAGTGAATAGGGAAAATTCTCAAGTATTTCATTGATAAAATCCAAAATTTTTTTTTTTTTAATCTTTTTCGTTTTTACCGGTACCGGGGATCGAACTCACGACGGCACTTATGCCGCTGAGCTAAATCCCCACCCCCAATAAAATCCAATTCTTACTTTTAAAAAAATGTTAAACATATGAGTAAAAGTAAAAAGAAATGAGTGCCTGTGAAAACTCGGGGAGGGCAGGTAAACACCACACTTGGATAAACTAACTAAGAAAAAGAAAGATACAAATAATTCAGGAATGTGTGCCAGCCCTTAGGTGACACAACTAAGAATGACCACTGGAATGCATTCAAGTCTGAGTAAACAGCAAAAGAAGGTGTGTGTTACAGGTAGGCTAAAACCGCCATAGTTTTTTTTTTAAGTCTGCAAAACTCACTTCAGGGATAAGAGTTGTCATGAATTTCAGTGAGACCATCTGTAAGAATTCATGTTTTCTACATGAATACATACACAATAGCAGGCATCTAGATATTAATTTTTTTCCTCCACCTTGGAACTAGGGACTGAACCCAAGGTCTCTGCATTCTGTTACATCCCCAGTCCTCCCCTCCTGCCCATTTTGAGACACAGTCTCAGTTGTCCAGGCTGGTCTCCAACTTGCAATCCTGCTTCAGCCTCCTAGAGCTCTAGGATTACAGGCATGTGGCACTGTGCTAGGCTCAGATACTAGTTTCTGATACCATTCCCCAATCACAGGTACCAGGGCCCCCTGTAGAAATGGCTGATTCTAGGACTACAGCAAGAAATATACACAATGAGTCAAGACCATCTTGTTAGGCCCATAGAGAACTCAAAAGAAAAACTGATGGGGAACATGCCAAAGGATATAGGAGCAAATGAAAGGTTTCCAAATGGCTAAAACTAAAAACCTGAATTAACCCAAAGTACAAAATATGCATCTACAGAGGTATAAATAATGACTGAACAAATTTATAAATACATAAAAAATGTCTCTTGTGCAGACAAATCCCAACTAAATTATGCAGATACTCCACTCTAAAGGAAGGGAACCGTAACTCCCATCCACTAACTGCAAGTGCACTTAGAGATCTCTCAAAAAGCACAGTATGGAACAGAGGAGCAAAATAAATTTATAGCAGAGAAACTGCCAAGCACTTCAGCTCAGTTTAGGTTACTATCCACAGTCATATATCATGGTGACAGGACATATCCATGACACAGTGAGATGAAAACGGCACTTCAGTTGTGTAGTCTTCCTCCAAGTAACATATAAATCCAGTCTAATCATGAGGAAAACAAGACAAATGCCAACAGAGAGACTATCTTGATGCTAAATAATCGGTATTCCTTAAAAATGTCGAGGTAATCAATAATGAACAAAGCCTGAGAAACTGCCACAGCAAGAGAATAAGAGACATAAAAAGTGAACGGACTGTGGCATTCGGAGTGGTATCCTAGAATAGAAAGGGTCATTAGGTACAAACAAAGGAAGTGTCTGTGGAACTCACTAGACTGCAACAGACTATACAAGGCACAGAAACACAATGAAATGAGAAAGCTGAAACTGGACTGATTCAAAGAATTCTCAGTCATTTGATATACGAACTGTGCAAATGATAACCAAAATCATTTTTTATTGTTGCATGTTGTTGGGTGAATAGTTGGCAAACACAGGATTATCTGTCAAAAAATGGTTTCTCACCTTAATTTTTTAAATTGACAGATGAAATGTTTCAAATTTATCATGTACAATATTACGCTTTTGAAGTATACTACATAGCACTGTGGAATGACTAAGTTTACTCAGCTGGATATGCAGAACCTCATACAGTTATTTTTCTGTTTCTAAAACACTTTATATCTATCCTCATAGTATTTTCAAGAACATACTGTTAAATATAATAATTGTGGTATACAACAGATCTCCTAGTTATCTCTCCCACCTAGCTGAAAATATATGTCATTAAAAGAGCTTCACAGAAGAAAAAAATGTGAACCATTCTTTTAAGTTTGAGTCAACCATTAGAATACAAATCTGAGGACTTATCTAAATTATTTTTTTATTTCAAAGAGAAAAAAACAGAAAAACCAAGAAGAAAATAAACAATTAAAAAACAACAACAAAAGCAAAATGATGACAACTATAACAACATTAAAAACAATGGCAATACAGGATTTCAAAATAAGATGATAAGAATTTAACAGTGGTACATATTGTTATCCTCAAAGTAATTGCTCAAGCTACCAGATACAGTCATGCAAGAATGGTCAATTATCAATAACAGCACCATGAGAACAGCCTATTTTTTCTCTCTTTTTTTTTAGCCCACTTTTAAATTGAAAAGCAACACAATGTCCACAGAACATAATTTAACAAGTAAAAACTAAACAAATTCAGTTATATAAATTATTTGTATATATCATGTGAAACTAATAAAACACACAAGGTCAAAATTTAGTGACACAATTCTAGACTCAACTAGGACATAAGCCTTGCCACCCTTACTTTTAAGAAAAGAGTCCTGGGGCTGGGGATTTAGCTCAATGGCATAAGCGCCTGCCTTGCAAGCAGGCAGTCGTGAGTTCGATCCCTGGTACCGATAAAAGTGAAAAAGACCAAAAAAAAGAAAAAAGAAAAGAGTCCTAAGTTTGATCAAAATATTATCAATTCCTAGCTGTAAGTTTCTATACACTTTCAGATACTGATTGACCTACACTGGAACTGCTTCTGCACAATTCCCCAGTTCCCATCCCACACTGAGCTACTTACCCTCTCAGCTTTGCTGTCCATGCAGCCTACACACAGTGGGATCACTATGTGGCCCACTGGTGAAACCATCTGGCACCCTGTTAACCAAACTCCCCAATACACTTATACACTGAGGCAAAGTACCATTAAAAACACTACAGAGCAAATGTTCATGATGACAGAAGCCTGAGAATGAAGGTGCTTATATGATATTGGTTCCTGAAGCAACTGGTTTCTAGTAAAAGCACAGAAATACCAAATTTAACTTAGCTTTCTCAATCTCAATATATTTCAGAGCCACATGCAGAAGTATGTGAGGGACAAATGACAAGGTGTTTGAGATTACTTTAAAGTTCTTCAGCACAAATATGTGAAAAAAAGCTGACTGAATCTGGTGACAGGTATGAAGGTTTACTAATGATTCACTCTATTTGTTTATATGTTGGAATTTTTCATCATAAACAACTCTAATATGTGAAAGTAAGAAATATATTTAGGAATTTAGTGTGTGATAACACTGGCACTGCAAATTAGAAGAGAAAAGATAAATTACTCAATAAATGTTATCAGGAGAAATGATTAGTCATTTGGGAGAAAGAGAGCTGGGTTCACGGAACATATATAAATGAAATTCCATTTTACACAAATGTAAATTAAGAAAATGAAAACATTAAAGTAACAGCAGAAACTGAAAGACTTACCACCACCATAAAGTAAAAACAACTTGAGTAAAATCAACTATGTAAAAAATAATTACTTTTTTCACAGTAAAAGCAACCACAAACTAATTAAAAGGGGGGAATCTAGAAAGTACCACAAAGTGTTAACTCTAATAGGGTACCTACAAATTAGTAATCATCATCCAACAGAAAAATAATAAAGGAACACAGATAGGTCATAGAAAAGGAAATAAAAGCGACTCATTTGAGAAATGCAAATTAAAGGACACGATGTATCATTTTTCACTTGTCAGATTAGCAAAGATCAAAAAAGCTCATAGTATGACAAGTTGGTAAGACTCTGGGGAAAACAGAAAGCTCATACATTGTAGATAGGAATATAAACAAACACAATCTCTATGGAAGGCAAATTGGCAATATTATCTATTAAGATGATAAATCTATACACCCTTTAACCTAGTAATTACACCCCCAGTTATTTATTCTAAAGATATATTTACATTCACACAAAACATTACACAGACATGGGACTCACTGAGCATTGCTGGTGGTAGCAACAGACAAGCCATAAAAATGAATGTCTAGAAGGAAGAGACTAAACTATCCTAACAGACGCTCAGCAGAATACAGTACTAGTTTAAAAAACAAAATGAGGAAATTTATAAATGAACCAATGGATCACTAAATAATACCACTGAATGGAAAAGCATGGGATAAGGCTGTATTGTACACTGGGTTTTATGTAAAAAAGCATATGTACGCACATGTGTACTTTTAATTCTTATAAATACATATGTACACATGGGCACTGGATTTCTTCAGAAATACTTAATTAACTGGCAGATAGCTCAAGTCTTATTACTGTTTTCACTTTCTTCTTCCCCCCAGTGCTGGGAATCAAAACCAAGGTCTCACACATGCTAGGCAAGCACTTTAACACTGAGCTATACTCCCAACTCCCCCTTCTGATTCTTCTCAAGTTTGTACAGTATGAATAAATTATCCATTCAAAACACATTTTGAATACTCAGTTTGAGCCCAAAACAAGGCAATGACAGTAAACACTAAAGTCTTATGTACTGTACATCCATTATTAATTTTAAACTGAAACACAAACATGTTGGTAACTAGGTCACAGGAAAAGACTTCCCCATCTAATATATATCAGTAACAGAGTTAGCCTCTTGAAAAATGATTCTACTGCCTTAAAATAAGCTTTAATTTCTAATTTACTCTTCCTGAGACTACTCAGGTAGCAGGTACAATCAACTGCCCAATATATTTCTAGTACAGATTATCAAGAAACAATGTACAGTTTGCCTATAATGTTTCCCTATTTTAAAGTAAGAGGATTAGATAGTCATGAGTGAAAGAAATTTATTCTGGATTGGGCAGAAGTGAACTAAAGGACTCTATATGGCCAGAAAGGAGTGAAAAAAAGAAGAAGAAGAAGAAGAAGAAGAAGGGAACATGCAGGTAGGTAGTTAAAAAGAAAGCAAACAGCAGAGAAAATGTGAAAAAATTTCACAGAAGCATGAAAGACAAGCCCAAAAGTCACTGATAATACAAAGACAGCCACCCTAGCGTATAAAATTTCCATTATGTACAGTCCAGAACGTATGCTATGGATATGGAACACAAAGTTCCTTAGGCACAGTTAATGTACAGAAGGGTGACTGAATACGCACTAAAATTAACTGTTACCATTTATACTGTAGTGTACCACCCTGTCAAGGAAATTTCAGAAAGCAAAGCAAAAAGGCAAATAGAATATATGAGAAAAGTTAAAGGCATACAGGACAAGCCTGCAACAGGAATGCCAGAAATAAAAGACAAAGAAAACAAAGATATGGAAATAAACAACAAAATCAGAAAGCTTTCCAGAGCTGAGAAATAAAGCTCCAGACTGACAGACTTCCTAGAGTCCTAAGCATGTACTGTAACGAGAAAGGAAAAAAAATCTTCCACCCTTCTGATATTAAAGATTACTAAGGCTTAAGACAAGGTTCTAAAGAGTTTTTGAAAACAAAAAGAAAATATACCTGCACAGAGAGAAAAATCAATATTTATGTTATAAATATAAGAATGTACAGGTATCCAAAAAGTTAAGAATGTCCCAAAGCTCTGAAAGTAAGTCATTTTCAACTTAAAAAAATTTAGACCTACCCTAACAGAGTCAGAGAACTTACTACCACAGGCCTTCTCTGAAAGAATTATTCAATAATCAGATTCTAGACTATACAAAATTGAATTCTGCTGCCATATTTTGCTTTCAGGTTACGTTAATTTTTGTTTTATCATCTGGGCAAGATTTACTCACAGAAAGAACAAAAAGAAAGAAGAAAAAACAGACAGAGAAAGGAAAAGCTTGATCTGATAAAGGGTTATTGGTTCTTTAATGATTTAGAGGAATAAGAAGAAACCAGACCCCCCCAAAAACAAACCACACATATTTCAGTTGCAAATTGTCACTACTAAAGAAAAAAGATAGTATTCCAAGATTCCAGGTAAAAACAGTAAAAGTGATGGTACACATTCTCTACCACCACACACAGTGGTCTGTTATTTAAAAACCAATGCCAGCCAGGTGCAGGGGTTCACACCTGTAATCATAGCATGCTGGGAGGCTGAGGCAGAAAAACTTTAAGTCTGCACTCAGCCTGAGAAACTTAATAAGACCGTGTCTTAAAAGATACAAAACACAGCTGAGGATATAGCTCAGGATGAAGGCCAGGGCTTAATCCACAGTACCACAAAAAAAGAAAGAAAGAAAGAAAAACCCTACAACTACCACAAGGTTAATAGCACTGCTATAAAATTATACATGTAGTAAAAAACTTTATTTCCCAATATAGTGAAAAAAGGAAAGTCATAGACATGAAAAACAACCAATTATAAATACCTGATAATGTTGAGATTTGCTTTATTATTATAATATTGTCAAAACCCAAAAGCCCTTTCTTACAAAGGTTTTCCTTCCTTGTCAAAAGCCCTTTACCAACTCTCCTTATAGTATAGGAGCTGGGATCACAAACCACAGACACCAATAATTTGATAACATTACATACAAAATACATCATCCAAATCTTTGTGAATAACTGAATTATGTGTGATTTATTTTTTGCAACACAAGACCCTCGATGAAGTCGTTAAATAAGCAGCATCTTGTTCTTTCCTGATCTGGTTTCCTAACGTAGCACTAGCTCCAACTGCTTGATGAAACCAGTTGTAAAGTACTTGACTGCAGGCAGCTTCAGACATTGTCTCATTTATCCCAGGCTCACAAACTGAAAAATAATTGGCTTTCTCTCTTTTGGTCTCAGCCAGACGGTACCATTAAATGAAGAAGGTAAAGGTACTGAATACAACTAATGACTAACCATATGGCAGCAACAAAACAGAGTTCTTGTCAAGGATATAGCACACTGGATTTTATTTACTTGTTTATTTTTGGACAGAGAAAAACACAGTACAACGCAGTTATATAAATTGATACTAACACAGAACCAGGAACAAGCCTAAAAAATTCTACAAAGTAGGAGCAGATATGCATTGCCCTAAATTCTCAATTGCCAAGTACACAAATACACACACACACACACACACACACACACAACCAATTTCACAGCGAATCAAGGAGAATTTATTTTTATTAGTTCAACAGCTGTTTCAACATAGGCCACAGGCTTCAGACATCACCCAGTGATCCTGTTTATAAGACAGACAGTCAAATTCTTACTTCAGCAGATCACTACTTGTCCAAACGGTGGTATCTTAAGGCTCACTATATGTATGTTAATTTTAGGAAAAACAGAACATTCTGCAATTTAATGTACCATGAGCTATCTCCACCTATTAAGAGTACAGTACAGTACAGTACAGCACATCTCAGTACAGTACTAAACATTCCTAATAATGCAACAAGCTTAAACACAAAAGCAACAACAAAACATAAACAGGTATTGAATGTGTTCAACCCTATTCTTATAAAATCCTGATGAGAAAATTTTACCTTTATAAAGAATTCCTGCTTTTCTAGGACCAAACTGTGCTTTAGGGTCAGATGATTTCATTTGGAAAAAGCGTGTTCTGAAATCTTTTTCTAATGCTAATATTGCAACTACATGTGTCATCAGATTAAAAAAAATGATGAGTCTATGGATCATTTAATAAAAGCATAATTAACTGATTAAAATATACATTTAAGGATTATCTAAGACAGGCTTAGATCTAGACAGTTATGTAAAGCTATACATAGAGGGATATAAGAACTAACGCTTCTATACCTAACTGGAACTAACACAGTATGAAGCTCAAGTTGTTTTTGAGAAGTTGTATTATCCACATTAATCTCATGAATACTCACTATGACAATATTCCAAAAACTGGTTGAAAAAAAACTTATTACAATGTAAATACTTAAAAATAGGCATCCAAAAATATGTAATCATTTTATTTAGATACTCGACCATTTCAATAAAATAACTGTGGGCATTTCAGCCAAAATTACTTTCATCACAATTAATAGGGAAAACAAAAGAAAGTTAAACAGGCCACTCGGTCCGTACTTCATTTTCGGTGCCCAGTAACCTAAGCGTTACTTTCACTTTTTCACTTACTGCTTTTCACTCAAGGAAAGAAGTCACTGCTGCCTTTAGAAAAAACAACCCATGCATGTGATGAGGCATAAAAATATCCCAGGCTTGCTCACTACCAGCGACCCTAAGCCAACTACCTAAACTCTTAAGCCTCTAATTCTCCGTCTATAAAATGAGATTAACATCACGTGCCTTACAGGACTTGTCAACAGGACAAGATAATATATGCAAAAACCTGGAATGAAGTCAGGCAAAAAGCAGCCCAATAAATAAAACTTCAACTCATAAGACTTACACACGCAGCCAGAAGAGTCATCAAAAACCTCACTGGCAGGTATACAGTTTTGCAATTTTTACCCTAAACTGAAATAGATTTTATAAAGCATTTCATGAAAGTTGGTTTTCTCTCCTATTTCATATTCAACTTTCCTGTAGCATTTTAGTTCAACTCTTACAGTTTGATAAATTTTCTGACATATATTAAGAAGATCTCAAAATCACTAAGAAATATATCCTTCAGACTTCATCCTAGGAATACTGTGCTTCAAACGCCTCTCTCTCTCTCTCTCTCTCTCTCTCTCTCTCTCTCTTGTCTTTTTTTTTTTTTTTTTTTTTTTTTTGAGACAGAATCCCGCTATGCAG
Organism: Cavia porcellus; assembly: GCF_034190915.1. Classification (NCBI taxonomy): domain Eukaryota; kingdom Metazoa; phylum Chordata; class Mammalia; order Rodentia; family Caviidae; genus Cavia; species Cavia porcellus. Next base: position 24,306,909 of record NW_026947496.1, on the reverse strand, counting down.
TTCAGGCTGGCCTTGAGCTCACTTTGTAGCCCAGGTTGGTCTGGAACTCGCAACGATCCTCCCACCTCAGCCTCCCCAGTGCTGGGATTACAGATGTGAGCCACCACGCCCGGCTCTAAACGCCTCTCTTTTGATTCTTCACTCTGCCCATCCTGCATTTATTTACAAATGATTCTTTGCTGCTCAGATAAACTCTTCTCCCAGCCTTCACTATGACCTTCTTGAAATTCTACACATTCAGTTTCTGTATGGACACAAACCTGCAGAGGCAATCAGGTCGATCTGATTTGCATTCTCTCTTCTCTGTGTTCTACTATTTATAAAGAGAAAATCTGGAGAGACACAAATCCTCAATAAAAACAAAGTATCCTATCAGGAACAGGAAGAATTTCAAAATGACTAAGGACTGGTTCCCATCACGTAGAAAGGTTTTAACTTTCTAAGTACTCAATATATTTTTGTCTAATGTTAGCCTGTTAGGGGTTTTATGAATATACGGTCTCAAATATTATATTTAAAGTTCCCATCTCCAACAACCAAGAAACAAGCAAAAATATACAAAACAAAGATTTTCAAGGCACTGAACATAACACAACAAAGCTCAAAGACCCAAGAGGTGGAGCCCAAATGAGAATCCTACCATGCCCCAAAGTTTTCGGACTGAGGTGCAGCTAAGCAGGCAGTTGAGAGGACTCCACTCTTAGAAGACAGAGTTCACAGTATGGAGAAACCAAGGAGTGCTACAGTATGCAAAACAATGCTGGAAAACCCAGTGCTGAGTACTCATCATTAACCTATAAGTAAGAAAGCCACACAAAGTTGGGGAAAGAATGATCTCGAAAAAATGCAGAACCATATCCAGAGCTCGTTCAGGGCTCAAAATAACGCCTGTCCTTTCTAGTCAGATGGGAACACTTTATGATTCATGGGGCACCAGATACAGTACACAAAAGGATCTTACCTCAGTCCAGGGAATAATTAGCCTTTGACTGAACCTGGCTCCAGTTATGCTCAGAGGCATCAAGCTGTTTCTAAGTGACCTAACTACAGCCCAGAACAAAGCTCAAGAATATTTATAAGAATACCAAGAAATGCCCAGCATTCAACAAAGAAAAATATACAAAGTTTAAACCAATCAAAAATCACCAACCTTGCCAAAATAGGAAAATATGATCCCATAATGAGCATAATCAGTAAACCAAAATCAAAACCAACCCAAAATTGACACAGATGTTAGAATTAGCAGACAAAACATTAACGTGTTATTGTAACTAGATTACACATGTTCAAAACTTAAGCGTTGACCTGGAAGATACTTAAGGAGAAAAAAGAGCCAAACTAAAGCTCCAAAGAGGAAAACACTTCAGCTGCTCTGGGTTCTTTACCTAGCAAAAAGACTTAAACCTTTAGTCTCAAAAGATCTGAGTTTTTAATCACTCCACCCCTTTTTGGCTGATATACTTTTCTACTAACCTTTACTGTTACAGATGAAAGTACTAAGAAATGCCCTGGGAATCTCCTGGGTTCCAGTTAGCATCTCCCTAACCCACTGTATAACAGAAACTTGATTTTCACCTGGTAATCAGGATCACTCCCATAAATACACTAGCTTTTTTTTAAAGATTTTTTTTAAGGGTCAGTGGACCAAGGATCCCAAAATGGCCTATTACCAGCCTCCGCTTCCAACTCCATATTGTTGATTCCCTAATGGAAATACCCACTGTTTGAGGACAAAAACCTCTAAACCAACAGGCGTCGTTGTTTCTAGGACAGAAAGCAAAAGTTCTACAATGCAGTGATTAGGTATAATAGTGAGCAGAGTGATTCTCATTTCCATCCTTTGATTTCAAAGACATGAATTATGGATAGTAGAGAGACAGCACTTACAATGGTATCTGACTCAAGGTGTATACTACCTCCTGCAAAACAGAACCTCCTCTTTTTATGGTATTCACCTCAACTCTTAATATAATGGAGTATTCAGTAAGTCATTCCACCTTTCCATTAGCCCATTCCATTCCACTGTCAGGCAATTATGACACTGGCAGGATCAACTAACTTCAGGGGCACCAGCCCATATCCTCTGTGTCTTTGCTGTTGCATGGGTTCTTTCACCAGGATCAATACATTAGGATGCCTTAACAGTGGGTAGTTTTCTGAGTCCACAGATGGTGGTGCTAACAGACGCATCACATATAGAGAAGGAAATCTATATTCAGAGCATCTACTCCAATGAGGATATATCTTTGCCCTCTCCATAATAGATGAGGTTCAATACAATTAACCACCACCTGATGGCCAGCCAGTTCCCTCAGAGGTTGGTGTAATATCAGAGACTCAATGTTGAGACTCCATGGTTGGTAGGTTAGGTACTCAGTAGTTACACTAGTCAGTCAGCCTTGTTGCAACACTAACAACAGTCCTTATTGTTGAACCCACAAATGGACTTCAACACTGCCAATATGGCCATTTTTTCACTGGCCCATTGAGCAAGCCCTGACCAAGGTGGCTAGAGAAAGTGGCTCACTAACAGCCACAGAGCACCTGTCTTGTTTGTCTCGTTAGAAAGACTCCTTAGTGGAGGCTCTTTGTGGGCAACTGCATGAAACACAATTCTCAGACTTTGTGGATATTCAGAAGTTCTCAGACTTCCTTGTCACCAATCTTCAGATACCGTTTGTTCCAAGTCTCTGACCATCCAGACAAAACACCAACAACTGCCCATTAACCAGGCAGATCTTTATCTCTGATCTACTCAAGACATGACAGGCAACAAAACATACTGCTCAAAGTTCCACCCACCAATTGGGAAAGTTTCCTTCACCATTGTACCTCACGGTTAATCTCACGTAGGCCTTCAGTGCAAGAGTATCCAATTTTGAGCAGCAGCAGCATATCTAGACCCATTTATAAACCAGGCTCAAATTGCTTTCCTCCTCACTTAAGTGGGGTAAAGGAGCATCCCAGAAAGCCAGGGTCATGAATTGAATGGGGGAAGGGGGTGACAGAGAGAGAGAGAACAAGAGCAAGAATGAGAGCGAGAGTGAGAATGAGCACATGAGTGCAAGAAGCTGGCATCATAAGAGTCCAAGTCATTTATGTAACTTACCTGTACCTTTTAGATCCACCTGAACTCGGTTTCTCATGTACCACTTCCATTAGGTAATACATGGCTGCTGTTAGTGCCTAAACTATGACGAAATGGGTCAAATGACATCCATCCACGTTGGGATAGTTAGACAGGTCACCTGATATCCCTGACCGGGTATTTGGTCTCTAGCAAGGCCTGACAGCAAGCCAGTAGCTGTTTCTCAGAGAGAGTCATTATCTGCAGAAGAGGGCACAGCAATGCTTGTCAAATTCCAAAAATCCTCCACTGTGATTCTCTTACTAATGCTTGCCAGAGGCAACAGACAGAAAAAAGAAAAAGGCAGGAGGGAAAAGATCACTAATACAACTTTTGCTTACAGTATCCTCCTTGCTTCCAAGCTCAGTCAAAATAAGTGACGCTATTCCCTAAATCGAGTTCTGCGATTTATCAGCATAACAGGACTGTACCCCCAGTCAGAAGGGCAGGAAGGGGAAGAAGTAAAATGATGTAGATGTGATGTTATGTACCAGCTTCCCAAGATGAATGTAATTATTATGTATTGCAAACAGATACTAAAAATAAAGGGGAAAATATTTTTTAAAAGGAGACCTTTGGTTTAAACCCACTGGGGACACCTGCTATCACCTCTTCTGGGCATGGTGGCTCAGGCCTATAATCCCAGTACTCTCGAGGACAAGGCAGAAGGATCACAAGTTGGAAGCCAGCTGGGACTACGCAGTGAATTCAAGGTCAGCCTGAACTACACAGCAACACTCTGTTATGGGGGTGCCGAAGGCAGAACACAGAGACCAAGCCCCAAACTTATCTGTGTGGTTTTCATCCTTAAATTGACAACTGGAAGTGATCCTCATCTTCAGATTAGAAAATGTATTAAAGGTATATATTACCACAGAGGTGGCAAGATGCACAAAAATAAAGCACCTTACTGCTCCAACCCAGGCCACGTAACTGATATTCCCCAGGTACTAACAAAACAAGCAGATGAGGCTGCTGAATCTAGCTGTAACATCTGAAGAACCTTAGACAAAAGAGAAATATGGAAAAATAAGAAGTAGCCAAGTTCTCAACTTTTCCAGTAACATGCATTGGTATGTTGTCCATCTGCAGACTCTACAGTCAGACCATTTTAAAAATGGTTTACAAATCACTAATCAATGGGGAACAGCCTGAGGACCAAATAATAGGTTAATCCTGTATCTGCCTTCCTCGGGAATGACAAACCTTTCTGAATGAACTCCAGCACATGAAAAAAATCTAACCCCTTAGAAACTGTAATGATAGCCAATTAATTGACATCCCTATTACAATGGAAAAGAAAATCTTTAAAATGGGGGAAGACATTATTTTCCAAGTTAAAATCTAGTGGTCTCTGGACATGAGAACTAAAAGAGGGTTGCAGTTGCTTAAAAGGCCTGTCCTTACAAACTGGTTGGTTACAATGGGAAGCAGATGGGATGTGGTAGGACTTCAGATCCATACTCCCACACTTTGTAAATCTGCATCTTTAGCAAATTACTTCAGCCATTTAAGACTGGCCTCTGTGTCTAGAAGACAGTATAATAATGCTATCCCCCTCACAGATCTCTTTTGAGGATTACAGGTAACTACATGTGAAGCTCTTCACACAGGGCCTTTCACAAAGCAACTCCTTCATGTTACATTAGCTACTATTAATAACAGGCTGTCAGCAGTACGGCTCTTCGGCAAAATTGTGAAATAAACTTTCCATTAGGTATTCTTACCTCCTTTCTCAATCATGCTTCACCATCTGACAACCCAATAACAATTATGTATAACTAATAAACATGGAAGAACAGCACAGAGAAAGACACTGGGTTACACAAATAAGAACTGGATTCCAAGCTGTCGGTAACTCATCCAGTGACTTGGCACAAGTTTCTCAATCTCCATGGACTTCCATGTTCTTAGCTATAAAACAAGCTTGAATTAAATGTTTCAAGATTTCTTTCCTCCTTTAAAATTCTACAAGGTAATAACCACAGATTACTATATTAGATTTTAAGTTTGTGTTATTAGTATCCTCATACTTGATCTTCCAAGATTTTTGCTCTTATCATCCCCACTGCAACACCAACCCATTCTCAGAGGACAGGATCTCACAGAATTAATGCCTTGTGCTCTAAGACTAAAGATAAATAAATTCTTAGACGATTTTTCTTCCATTCATTAGACTGAAAAATACAGTGAATTAATACCACCAACCATTCTACTATTAAAAAAAAAAACTTTGTTAAAAACTTAACCATTGGGGCTGGGGATTTAGCTCAGCAGCATAAGCACCTGCCTTGCAAGCAGGCGGTCGTAAGTTCGATCCCTGGTACCAATAAAAAAAAAAAAAACTTAACCACTATTTCTGAGATAAAAATGTTATTCTCAAATTCAAACATTAATTCATCTACCCAAAAAAAAAATAGAATTATAATGCTCTTTAGCCAAGGGACCCTAAGTAGTGCTACCAGTCCCAAGTGATCAATAACACTGGATTAACCTATATTAACTCAAAATTAAACAAGCTGACACCATTTGCATTTAATTATATGTTCCTGCTTTTACTCAGAGGTACTGAGACTTCTGTAATCATGCACAAAGCATTTGTCAATAACACTGATTTTCTCAGTAATCTGAACTAAGTGTGAGCCACAGGGAGAGCAAGAGAGAAAGAAAAGTGAAGGTTTAGCAAGGCCATCTAAGGGAAACTGCCAGTTCCCCCACGGGATCAAAGATCAATCTGACCAAAAAAAAAAAAAAAAAAGATTGTTTATCATTCTGCCCAGGGAATTTAGGAATAAAGACATGCTAAAAGGTGTGCCTCACTTTATATAACACCCTCCCTCATCTAACACTGTACACAAAATAACTTTCATAAATCTGATACTCTAAACACACTGTTTGCTAGCCAGAAACACTGTTACAAAATAATTTATATTTATATTCATAAACACACACACGCATGTACACACATACATATGTGAGGTACATCGAGGTAAATCTATGTATCTCTACCTATCTCCCTTCAGGGTTTTCTGACCATCATTACACTGGGTCAAGGCAACCAATCATTATCAGTAAAAGTACAATGTTTTGGATATTATTTAATTGCAATTTTGTAATTCTTTCAAAAATCATACACAAAGACCACTCATAGTAAAATGAGATAAATTTTAGACTATTTAAGGACTGATTTTATTTAGTCACTACCTTAAAAGAGGTAATAATCCTGGGGCCCTACCAAACTGTTCAATTACAACGACCTTTTCAATGATCTAAACTCTTACCGAGGTATTTACAATAGTTTAACCACAGGCAGAAACAAATAAAATAGCAAGTGAGTCCCTTCAGTCTTTGTAAATCTGAGGCCATCACTGTTCTCAGAAATAATCAAACTTTGTAAATAGCCAGAAACTTCATCTAAAAAGGAGATAGATCAAGTTACTGCCCCCTAGTAAACTATTCACACGCATGTATTCACATGATATTTAATAAAAAGTACCTCCTTATCCAAACAACCACAAAAAAGGACCAAATGATTGGGAAATTATCCGTTAATGCCAGAAATAAAATCTTCAATAATGCAAGGATCAACATAAAGTAAATAAAATTATTACAACTTCTTTGAAAACTGTAAAACAAATCACAGCCATGGCCCTTCTAAAATGCTGTATCAAGATGAGATTCATATGGAGAGGATTTTAATACAACACAGCTGCTGGAATTTGAAACATGCCATGTACCACTTCGCATATGAACAGGTAAACTGCCTGAACATTTCTGAAATCCTGACAGGATATTATAGCTAATGTCTAGGGAAGATGATCAGTTAACTATGCTTAGATGAGCTTTTCATCACAGTCAATCAGAGTCACACATGTTACATAAGGAGTTAATATTGTACTCACTATACTTGAGCTATCAAGAAGACCAATTTTATGCAAATTTTCAACAACTGTAGCCGAAGTTGGGTTAATAATCAAAGGTCTAGATTCCGTATGCAAATTGGATTTAAACATCTAAGACACAGTTATCCTGAGAACACTACCTGCCACAGCACTTTTTTATTTGGTATACACGGTAATCTTTCATATCCACAGCATTTGAACTCTTACCAATAAACAAAGCTAAATGAGCCAAGTCATTATGCAAATTTCACCAAAACTCCTTTGAGAAACACAAATAAAAAATACAGGTGGTCATATTTGCATAAAGCTCCCAGTGTTTGCATGAGTGAGCAGGTTTGCATAGGATGGGTCACAAACAGTTCCAGACAGGGTAGGTCTCCAGGAACCTGTGCTCTGAACCTGAAACAACTGGGGGAAGGGAAAGACAGGTAATCGAACAGATTTATATCCAAGCATAAAAATACTGTGAGCTTATTTTTTACAAGTTATTACCTAACATTTAGGTTTGTCTGGAATCTAGTACCTCTGGATTTACAAGTTTTAAAATATGACACAGGGTAGAAAAATTAAGACATGTATTTGTATTTGCTAGGTAAGAAACCTGTGGAAGGATACAAAGGAAACTAATGTTTTTACCTAATATTTTCACATGAAAACTGAGCAAATAATTTAAAAGGGTCAAACTTTTGCCAAAAATCTTTTTCATACTTTGAATATTTCAAACCAAGTAATTTAAAAATTAATTAAAATGTCAATGGACATGGTAGTGCCCAACTGTAATCCCAGCACTCAGGAGGCGGAGGCAGAACTGCCGCAAGTTTGAGGCCAGCTTGGGTCACATAGTATGTTCAAGGCCAGCCGGACTGCATAGAGAGACCCTGTCTCAAAAAACAAAAATAAAAATCATCATCATAATAAAAATGTACATAAAATGATGTGACAATATATCACAGTAGCAAAAGATTTTTATTAACTACAGAAATTTAAAATGGAATTGTCACACTCCAACAGACTACGATTAACTACCAAAAACAAGTAAAGATTTGTAATTATAATTTTATAATAAAAATATCAATAAGTTCCTTGCTATATATAAAGAAGTAGCAATGCCCAGGCTTAAGACTGTGAAAAATCAATGTTCCCCTCCATCTTCCTGAAGGAGAAATCTTATAGAATATGTAAATCTATTTTAATTACTTTCACTCTCAGAGCTAATGTCTAATTAATTATTAAGAGTTAATAAAATTAGCTATTTGAAATGTCCAATTGGAGATTAGTTTCATATGTATATTTTAATGAACACAATAGACTTTCTCAGGAGGGCACCATTTACAAACTTAAAACTTGTCTATGCTCATGACAGGAAGTCATGTCATTAATGACTGGCTTTACCCAGACAAACCACATGCCACACTTAATCTAAACATTCAAATGTATTCGCGATTCAAAAGTGATTGTAACCTCTTTTTCAGTATGTGTTCTTCAGAAATCAGTGTTACGGTCAGTAAGTTGCAGTTTCAGTTTACAAACAATTTTGCCTTCTGGGAAAAAAGAAAATTGTTATGTGACATTAACAAAAGCAACTCCTGATACCAAACTAGCCCACACCACAGCTTTCCCTACATTCCAAAACTACTTCTAATGCTTTATGCAACTGTAACTATCACAAACATAATAATTTAAGGACATGCAGCTTCATCTTTATAACAGTGCTCTGAAATGCTTCTAAGCCCCCAGTGCCTTTCCAGCTTTTCATGGTCCCAGACCACCACTGTAAAACAGAAAAGCTGCATTCAAACAGCTTAACACATCTGTCTCCACTATAACCACAGCCACAGCCCCTCCCTCAGCACCCCCTCACACACACACACAGCCTCTCAACAGATACTGAAGGACAGGGTGCAGAGAGTAAGAGGTGATCAAGGTGAGAGAAAATGTTGGCCCAGTGTTCACATTCTTTTTTAAAACTCAGTGGTAGAAATTTAATCATCGCCACTACATTTCTCTCATAAACTGCAATTAAAAGAGACATTTATTTCAATCATGGGTAAAGCCCTGAATCACAAGACTGCCTGCTTTTAGAAACTGTCTAGATATCCATTTAGCAAGCTACAGTTAAACACCAAAACAGATTAAAGACAATATGTGTCAGGCAAAGACATTAGGAGAAAAAAGATAATAAATAAAATATAATAGTAACTGTTAACAGCAACTTTTGTGGGGCGGGGGCCGTGCAGGGGATTGAACTCTGCCTCTCAGCCTCTACCGCACTACCAATAAAATTACAGCGCTCTTACTCTGGCCATAGGAGGTCACAATGACCTTATTAGGTACAATTTAATATAAGCTCCACTTTCAAGATGAAAGTCAGACATGAAGATGGTAAACTGATATGGTCACATGATTATTAAGTGAGAGTAAGATTTCAAATACAGGACTGTATGCTAATAATAACAGCAAGAACAATACAACAGAAACAGTGAAAGCCTATTACTATTATATTTTTTTTTAATTTTATTTAAGGAGAAAAGAAAAAAAAAAGCAGGGAAAGGGTACAAGTTATACAGATTTACAGAAAAAAAATGAACAGTAGGAAATCACTAGTTAATGGATTACATATTGTCATCTTAGAAATAATTGTTCAAGTCACAAAATTAAAGCTTGTAAAGTGGACATTCCATCAATGATACTGCAAACAGTTCTGTTCATTGATCCAATAAAACTCTGTGATATCATTTTCTATCTTATACACTTAAATATACATGCAGTTATATAGTTTAGAGTACTTTCTTTTCCTCTCTTTTGTACCATGACTATTACACATTTTGGGTTTCATTGCTCCCACGGTTCTTATTACTTTTTTGGAAGAGAGTAAAACCAAATGTGACATAACAGAACAGAATCGGTCAAGTCAAAAGGGTGGACATAATAGATAATGTAAAAACATAATACAGGTGATCAACAATGGTTACCATAATGTCTCCCGCTATCTCTAATAGAATTGCCTATATCATTAGTTATAATACAATTGAACAAAACAGTAAAGAATAAAACCGACAAAACCAAAACATTGGAGACATTGTAGGTCTTCAAAAGTAGCTAAAAGTCAACAAGAATGGGCGTCATAATGAATCTCATTATCTTCACAGCTGATGCCTAAACTTTCGAACCTGATACTATCCAGCAAAACAGAATAGGGGAACATCAGTTAAAAACCAGATGGTGAGAGTAATACAGGGCTTTAAATCAAGGTAATGAAAAGTCAAAATGGGTTACTATAATATATCCTGCTATTTTTTTCCTTTAATTAAAAGGATAAAGATAAAAAAGTAAATAATGGAGTGGAGATTGAGATAAAAGAGGGCATAACAACGAAACAGCGCAGATCAAAACATAACCATTTAAGCAGAATAGTGTTTCACCACCAGATAATCCTAACCTAAAAGTAGTTACCATATTGTTTCTTTCTTTGAAATCCTTGAGTACAACTTCGTATACTGTAGCATTAAGTATATCAAAACAATGTAAAACCATTCAAGAGAATGACAGCATTACAGAGTATTTAGAATCGACTAACAGAAAATGAACAATGGTTTCTGTATAATCTCCTTGTCTTTAAAAGGTTTTTGCTTATACTATCGTACATAATAAAATCCAATAAGATACAGCCTATTTAGACCATTGGAGACAGAAGGACAAAAGCTAGATGAGACTTCAAAACAAGATGATACTAAATCAGTATTACCTATTAAGATGTCATTTTCTCCAAAATAGCTGTTCCTATCATCCAATCTTCTCTGCCTCATTTCTGTTAAGCTCTTTTTCTGTCAGTAGCTGTCAGTTTGTCTTCTTCATTTTGTTCTCTGCTCCATTTGTTGTGGCCTCCCCGCCACTATTTCTGGGTTCTTTGTATTTTTCTTTTTTTAGAATATCCTGCAATACTTTCTGTAGAGCTGAATTGGTGGTTGCAAATTCCCCCAGTTCCTCTTTATCCTGGAAGCACCTTGTTTTTCCATCAATTTCCAGGGACAGTTGTGCAGGATATCTCAATCTTGGCTGGAGATTATTATCTTTCAATGCTTGAATTATTTCCCCCCACGCTCTTCGTGATTTGATGGTTTGTGCAGAGAAATCTGCTGTAATTCTGATGGGTGTTCCCTTGTAAGTGGTCTGTTTCTTGTCTCTTACAGCTTTTAATATTCTGTTCTTGTATTGAATTTCTGGAATTTTTATTATTATATGCCTGGGTGTTGCTCTGTTTGGGTTGTAGGTAGCTGGGGTCCTGTATGCCTCATACATCTGAGTATCTTTACCTTTTGCTAAATTAGGAAAATTCTCCTGGATTATTTCTGTGAGTAGCTTTTGTAGTTCACTTGTTTGCATCCCTACTTCTTCTTTTATGTTCTTAATCCTTAAGTTATGGATCCTCTTATCATCTTCTTGTCTTTGTATTATTGCTGTTTGTTTCTTTGTTATTTTTAAGAAGTTTTTCATTTCATTCTCCCATATTACAAGTCTGCCCTCCAGTTCAGATAGTCTGTCCTTAGTTTCTTTCAAGCTGTTATGCCAGTCTTCGATAGACTTCTTAGTATCTTGGTAGTCCCTTTGAACCTGCTTCACGTATTCTATGCTTTCTCTGTTTTCTCCATCAAACAATTCTCCCCTTTTTTTCTGTTCTTCCATTCCATCACCTGTTTTTTCTTGGGTGGTGCTTAGCATTTCTCTAACTATTCTGCATACTTCTAGCTTCAGGTCGTTGATAACTTCATTCCTGAATTGGTCTATGAGGCTCTCTATATGGTGCCTTATGTGTATTGGTGCGGTGTCTGCTATTGCCTGTTTCTCAGAATTGGGGGCCGAGGAGACTTTCTTGTTGCTGCCTCTTCCCATGCTGCCTCTTCTTCTCTGTTCCTTATATATGCAAGCTTATATAAGAGGCCCAGCTTCTCTCCCAGTCAGCCACAGCCTGATCGAATTGCGCCAGTTAGGTGTTCCCGCTCACCGCTGTGCACCAGGGAGTTACGGACCAGGCAGCCTACGCGTCTCCCCTCCCGGCCACCGTCAGGCTCTGGGATCTGGGTTGGGACAGTCTACCAGGTCCGCCAGCAGCGTCACGCAGGCCAGGCACTTTTCACCAATCCCGCCCGAGAGGGGGATGTGTGGCTGGAGTCGCCACCGCGCCCTGCTCCCGCAGGACTGCTCGGGCCCAGAAAGTCCTCTGCTGGAGTCAAACTGTGGTAGAGTGTCAGTTTCTCTCACTCACCTCACCATAAGTCGTCAGTGCACGCCTCCCTGCCGTTCGCAGATTGCCGTTCTCAGAGCTTCTGCACGTCTCTCCCCTTGCCGAGCCGCTGTAGAGGCAGCCAGCCGCTGCACGGCGGGAAACCCAAATCGCGGCTTACAATGGCGTGGTTCCAGCCTCCACACCGAGTCTTTTCTGTTCCTGTTTTAGCACCAGGACTGCATTCCAAGTTGGCTTCTCTCAGCCCAGTTCGTTCCTGAGTCAGCAGAGCATATCTCCACCTGCTTATGTCTCCTTAGTCCGCACCATTCCTGGCTTCTGAGCCGAGTCTTTCAGAGAGCCGCCGGTAGTTGCTGTTATCTGTCCGCCATGTTCTCCCGGAAGAGTCAAATGGCAACTTAATTGTGTGTACTGAGCAATTGGCTAGATCTTACATCTTTGACATCCTCCATAATATATTAAAAGATCACTGTGTGTCTTTCCGGTCTGTAAGAGTCCTTCCATGAGGCCTGTAGGCCGTAGAAGTCTCAGTAAGCAGTCTAGCCGGGACAGAAATTCTCAGCACTCTCCTATTACTATTATATTACTATTCTTCTCAATACGCTTCTAAGCATTTCTAAATGCCTTAAATATTTTCAATTCATTTACTACTTATAACAATCAAATGGAAATAGGTTCATTATCTTCATTTTATATGTAAAAAAAAAAAAAAACGAGTACAGAGGGGTTGAATAATTTGTTCAAGGTCACAGAGCAATGGTGAAGTGACCCCTGGCCAAATGCAGCCTCCAGTCATCACCCACGTTCTTAAATGCTATGCTGCTGTGCAAATACGGCCTTTGTAATCCCTAAGACAAAGCACTTCAATTCCATAGTCACTGACTTATCTATACAATTGTAAACAGCAAGCGGGGCATCATGTACACACTGGTAATCCTAGCACTCAGAAGGCTGAGGCAGGATCTCAAATTCAAGGCCAGCCTGAGCCTCACAGCGAGTTCAAGGTCAATCTGGACTACACATACCCTGTTTAACAAACAAACAAAAATGAAAGAAAAAGAAAGCTTTTAAACATCAATTTGGACTTCTCAGCATTTCATCTAAATAGAAGAAAACTAACAAAAAATAATTACAAAAATATTTTAGTAGTGTATTTCTTTTCCTGACACTCAATCCCACTAATGTAAATTCACTTCCTAAAGAGCTGAGAGGCAAGGATAAGTAATTTTCTAAGCAAATAAGAAGTATTATGAGACTGGAATGCTCCTAGACAATATTTACAAAAAGAAATTGAGAAACAATATTATCAATCGCATAACTAAAGAAACAAGAACTCTCTATACAGGTTAAGTTTTTTAGTTTCAATGGCTTTCGGTACAAGTACCAATTATACCTAACATCAAGCAAGAAATAACATGACACTTTTTGAATATTCGGATATGTGTGACTGGGAGAAGGGGGGTATTTGACACATATTAAGTAAAACAGAGAAAACAGATGTGAACCCACTACACTACTCACATAATAATGCAACATTCAATGTGCAAGATGTTATGATAAATGTATGTTAGTGGCCCTGATTAACATTATGTGGCCCGAACATTCACAGTATTTGAATCTGATAACAAAAGGCAAAGAAAATTTCCCACTGTGACTGTATATATCCATGGAGACAAAAAGACCAAGAATTTCACACAGCACCACCTGACTGAAAAAGGAACAGGATACTCTCTTTTTATAGTGAAACACTTCATTGTGCTGCTTAAACCAAGACTGATTCATGTAAAATCTCAAAAACTGTTTTGCACTGTAAGATTTCAAATTTTTATTTCACAAAATAAAACTTAAGTGTATAATTCTATAAAATAGAAATGGATAATAGCTAAACTGAACTAGAAACACACTGATTAATTAACCACATGGAAAATAACAGCTCATTCTTAGGAGTAGGATATTTATAACAGAAGCAGCAATAAAATGTAAAGCAGATGAAAATATTTTAAAAGAAGGTCCTTTTCAATCCCATGCAACTTAGTAAAGCAGAGTTAGAAAATAATAAAGTTCAAGGTGTAATTTTACTAATTTTCCCTCTGAACTTTTGAAATACTGCCAAATAGACTTAAGCAAAAGGGGTAAAATTTTATTTATTTATTTATTTTTTTTTATCTTTTTCCTTTTTATCGGTACCAGGGATTGAACTCACGACTGCCTGCTTGCAAGGCAGGTGCTTATGCCACTGAGCTAAATCCCCAGACCCAAGGGGTAAAATTTTAATAAAAACTCTACCTCACAGGAAAGCAGGAGTGCTAGAGGGAAAAAGAGAGATAGAAAGACAACTTCAAAGAGATTCTATTATCGAAGACGCCTGATTCTTGACTGCCTCATCTTGAAGATTAAAGAAGATTTTTAAAGCTGTTTCATGGACACAGAGATCAAACATTTATAAATGTTTATCATTTTACAAGTCCTAAATCCAAAGGTGGGCTCAAAGAAATCAAGAATACCGTAAGGCAGCTAGGATGAATTCTTGAATGAGGGAAGAAAAGGAAAAAAGCTTTGAAGAATCTACTCTGGGTTACAGACAAGGAAGAATATTTTTGAAAGCTCATTCATCACCCAGAACACCTAAATGAACCACAGGAACATTTTATGAAAAGGGAAACAGGCATAGCCTTAATTTATGTCTACTGGATTTTAAGCAGCATTGAAGTTAAAAGTGTTGACACTGCATACAAACCTCTGTCTAAACCTAGTTAGGTCATCCCTAGTTAGGACCTCAATTTAGACTTTCAATTTCCAAAAGCTTGCAGACAATTGATGAGAGTCATTCTCTCAGCTTTCTACCGAATCCTCATTCCATAATGAAAAAAGGAGGAGAGGGGTAAAGAAAACATTTAACCCTTACCAACAGCTTGGGACAAATCAACCACTAAAGGGAGAGGCATACAAAACATTTCTCTCACTATACTGTTTAGACATTAATTCTTTAAAATTAAATAATATACCATAAAGAGCTAGTAGATAAAGTTGAACTTGATACTTTCACAGTCTTATTTCCAACCAGTAGATACCACTATTTCACCATATAAACAAGCGTGATCCATGCTGGGGACCGACACAGATCCGTACGTGCTGGACAAGTGCCCTTCTGCCGAGGCAGACGCCCAGACTGCTGATTCATCCTGGCATCATCTAGCCCCAGCATAGTATCCACCATATAACAGAACTCGAGTATTCATTCCAGTTGTCTAAAAACCAACATTTCAAACAAGTTAAAACTAAAATATAAATTATAGCTCTTCACTTTAATATTTCTACTAAAATTAGACAAATCGCTAATTCTTTCAGGCCTAATTACAGCTCCATGTCTCCAAGAAATATCCTCAATGTTCTAATGCAGAAGTCATTAACAATTCCTCTGTATCTCTCTTTACCATTGGCCAGCGAGAGCATATCACCTTGATTTTAATTACTGTTCTAATTAAATATTTACTACACAGGCTGGCAAGTGTTCTAGATTCTACTATTACTGCATCACCAAACCAAGCTCTTGCTCTCATGGAACTTACATTACAGGGAAAAAGATAGGAAACATAAACAAATAATACAGAATACATCAGGTGGTGATCAATACTCAAAAGTTACAAATATAGGGGTGCTATTCTATATAAACAGGGTAGTCAGAGAAGGTATTTCTGATAAGGTGACATGTAAGCAAAAACTTAAAATGTGGTAACCAGTGGAGGAGACATCCAGGCACAGGGAAAACTAGATGTAGTCACATCTTGTCAAAGGGACAGCAAGAAAATCTGGGTGACACTGATGACAGTGTTACAGGTAGCTGAGCTAGTTACAAATATAAGCAGTAAGTAAAAAAGGGCTAGGCCCTGGAGGAAGCCAGTAGAGAGGACCAAATGTCTTGTGACCTTGGAGGAGACACACACCTCTTGCTGTGGGCCAGATCTCAAGACAGAAGGCAAAACAAATGCAACTACACCCTTAAAAGTATAAACTTTAGGGATTAGGTATGGATTACCTTGAGAAGCCAAGAGTCACCATCCCAGTCCCCTACAAGAAGAGTCAACTGATCTGTAAGAATGCTTGCTTGCCAGGTGACTTGCTTCCCCATTTGTCCCTAATTGGGTCAATTCTATCTGAACAATTAATCTGATTGGTTGATCATAGTTCTGTCCCACCTCACACCCACCTGCCTTGCAAGTTTCCAATTTTCCCCACCTTAGACCCACCTCACCTCATGGTTTCACACTATAAAAATCCCTAAAAAAGACAGAATCTTTGGCAACACACTTGGGAGCCTGTCTGTCTGTCTGTCTGTCTGCTGGCCTGCCTCTCTCTTTCTCTCTCTCTCTCTCTCTCCCTCCCTCTCAGATAGAGGCTTTCATTCTCTCAATAAATATTTCTGTCCTTAACATCCACTGTTCCTAAAATTCATTCTTCGATTTTATAGAACATGAACTGGTACCAAACATGTAGCAGATTGGGAATTTAATTCCCTTCTATCAAGAGGAGATGAAGTCACAGAAGTTCAGTTCATCTTTTACTTTCAATCATGTGCTTATTTACATTTAAATTAATTAAAGTCATATAAAACTTAAAATTTCAAAACCACACCTTCCCAAGAGCCATTGGTAGCCATGCTGGCTAGGAAGAGAATCAAGAAGCCAAACCACACCTCCCCATGAGCCAACCGGCACTCAGGCTGGGAGACAAGAGCCATGTTGCTCACACCCCACGTCCACCCACCCCCATAAGAAACATGCTGATTCAAAGAAATTCAGGCTGAAAAGACAGCAAGTAAAGTATATATATATATATATATATATATATATATATATATATATCTTAATGCTTCTATTGTTTGACTGACTTAATAGGCCTAAAATTGATGATCTGAGCATCCATTTGGAGGATAACACTATGCACCATAGCAACAGTGGAGGAATTCCTTCTGTCTCAATTTTGAAATTCAATGGTTAAGTTCTATTTTATTGTTTTGCTTTATTCTTGTATATAATAACCTAGAGACTATTTTGAAGATAACAATATGCAATGTAACAACTACTATTAAATTCCTATTATCTTGTTTTGAAATCCTATATCACTATTGTTTTTTATTGTCCCTGTCATTTTGTTTTATTTTGGTTATGGCTATTTGGAGTTCTATATGCTTCATTGATCTTGATATCAGTTTCCAATCTCATGTTTGTGAAATTTTCAGCTATTACTTCTCTAAATATACTCTTGATATCCTTTATGTTGTCCCCTTCTTTTTCATTTATCCCTATCAACCTTATGTTGTTTTTCTTTGCGTCATCTTGCAGGTGTTGTTATTTCCTGATTTCTTGTTATTTTTAAAGATCTTTCCTGTTCACTGGCTGCAATCTTGTCTTTGAGGTCTGAAATTCTATCTTCACATTCATTGAGGCGGTTTTTACAACTTCCAAAGGAATTTTGGATTTCCTATATATCTCTTTGCATCTGCTTTATATATTCTGTTTGTTTCTTATATTGTTCATCTAGGGATTCTATCTTTTTGTTTAGGTCCTCCAATTTTTAAACTGTGTCTTCTTTAGATATGTTCAGCATCTCCTTCATTTCTTTTATCATTTCTTCTTTTACCTGACAGATTATTTCTAGTTTGAATTCCTTTAAGGCTTCCCGGAGTTGCTTCTTTATTTCGGTTACTATTATTTCAGGTATTTCAGGCATATGGCATGTATTTTCTTCTATGTACATGGCTCCTAGGCTTTCTTGGGATGGGCTGGATGTTTGAGATTGCATTTTTGTCTTTCGTTTTGTCATTTTCCAATATTTTTGTGCTTCAAGTGTTGTTCCAAAGCTTCCCCTGGGTGTGTTGGAAATTGTCTCATGTCCTGGACTCCTGGGACTCCTCTGATAGTGTAGCTCCCTCGGGCAGCGAAGCCCTGGATTAAAAGAAGGTTGCCAGGGGACTAGGGATTTAGCTCAGTGGCATAAGCACCTGCCTTGCAAGCAGGCGTGAGTTCGATCCCCGGTACCGATAAAAATGGCGTGAGTTCGATCCCCGGTACCGATAAAAATGAAAAAGACAAAAAAAAAAAAAAAAAAAAAGAAAATTGCCAGGCTCCTCTCAGGTAGACCTAGACTCCTCAAGCTACACAGCTCCCCCCTCTGGCAGCAAAACTTCCCTGAGGGAAAGAAGGCCACCTGGTGTGGTCCAGTCAATCCCAAATCCCGCTAAACCCAATCTAGTGTGGCTGCAAGCCCAGCGGGCCCTCAACCCCCTAAAGCCAGGATCTCATACTCTCCCAGGGATTGGATGTTGTGTAACCATCCAGCTCCTTGGATGACAAAGCTCCCCAGGCTGATAGAGGGTCCCCCTATGACCTAGGTAGGCCTCAAACCTCTGCAGCAGGGCTACTCCCTCCTCCAGGCGGGGGCAATAGTGCTGGTGCTCTCCAGGCCGAAAGAGGTCGCAGGCAAGGTCAGAGCAGTTTCCCGCAGCTTGGCCCAATTCCCTCCTTCAGGTGGAGAGCTGCCGGGGTGAGAGAGAGTGGTTGTTAAGGCTGGATTGTGGTCCTGCGGCTCGGCCCAGCTCCCTCTTTCCAGCAGCCAGCTGCGGTGTGGCCTTCTGGTGAGAGAGGGTGGTCTGCAAGGCTGGAACAGGGTCCCGGGGCTCAGCCCAGCTCACTCTTCCCAGCAGGCAGCTGTGGTGTGGTCTTCAGGTGAGAGAGGGTGGTCCGAAAGCAGTCTGTTTGCTTCTTGATTTTTCTTGTTGGGTTGTTTTGGGTTTTTTTTTTTTTTCTCTTTAAAATACAATTTTTTAAAAAACTTAAAATTCAGTTCTTCAGGTGAAGTGCCCAGGGGCTATTATAGAAAGTTTTCTATTGGACAGCACCATGGATTTTAAGCAAAACTATGAAATAATTTGACACAGGTTTTCTTTCTTTCTTTCTTTCTTTCTTTCTTTCTTTCTTTCTTTTTCTTCCTTCCTTCCTTCCTTCCTTCCTTTCCTTCCTTTAGGCTAGAAATGGGATCCAAGACCTCATGGATGCTAGCTAAGCACAGTGTCTGCTACTGAGCTCCACTCACAGCCCCAGACTATAAGGTTTCCAAAGAATCCCCAATTGCTGTGTAGAAAAACAGAATGTGGAGGGAAAGCAGGGAGATAAATCAGGTTACTATGGAACTAGGCAAGATAGCAAGATTGACCTAGACCAAAGAAATGGCATAAATGGAATGATTTCAAAAAGAAAATGATAGGAACGTGATCTATTTGTATCTTAAAAACAGGCCCAGCAGAATTTGCATCCAGTGAAGTACTTGACAGGAAAACAAGTCGTTATCTGTGACTTCAGAATTTTGGCCCAGGCAACAAAAGGACACAAGTTCCTTTAACTGAGATAGGAAGACCAGCCAGAAACAACTATTACTACAGACAGCTAAGTGAGACCAAAATTAGTATGTAGTCAGAGGGGGCCCGGGCCCTCAGGAGTCAGCACAGAAGATGAGACCCACCAGGATTGCGGCTGGAGTGGAGTCTGAAGAGCCAGGCCTCAAGGTGAAGATGGAGTAGCGAAGCCTGCAAGCCTCTCTAGAGAGGAACACCATTTGAGATGATACTGTAATCAGTACCACCTGGCCCAGTGAGCTGCACAGGTAGGCAGGTAACCAGAACATCTGGATCCATACTCCTTCCCATTCCTCTCCAGGAATGTCTTTGTTCTTTCCACATACCCTTGCTATGTGACTAGTTTCAGTATTTGATCAATATTAGCTAAGCAGCTGTATTCATAGGATTCATAATCCTACAGGTTGATTGCAGTCTGACCCATGTTGTTCCCTCTTCATGATTTTGCTGTATAAATTACCACTAGCTGACAAAAAGCCTCAGCAGCCACAAACTCAGGACCCCACCTAGAAATCCAGGAGCTGTTCTTCTCTTTATTACCAATAAAACTCTCCTGACTTCCTCCTTTGATTGCAACTTGATTCCTCAATATTTCGAGACCTTGAACTCAGAACATCTGACATTTAACAGGTTATTTTCCCCATAAACCTGTGAGGGAGATGACCCAATGTAAATCAGTGCACCTTTTTTTTTTGGTTTGCGTTTTTTTGGTATTTTTGTATTTTTTGAGACAGGATCTCACTATACAGTTCAGGCTGGTCTTAAACTCAACTTAACTCTTAAACTCAACAAACTTAAACTCTGTAGCCCAGGCTTTCCTTGAACTCACAGTGATCCTTTCTGCCTCAGCGTCCCAAGTACTGGGACTACAGGGATGCACCACCACACCTACCTTCAATGTGCCTTTTAATGATTCAGATTCAGTGATACATAGGCAGAGTGCAGGGTTCAAAGGAAAAATATATTTGGGAAGTCTGAGCACATAGACAGTATTTAAAAGCTGTGGAGCTGTATACAATTTCAGGAAATTAAGTGAACATAGGTGTAGCACTTTTTTAAAAAGTGCCTTGGGGATACCCAGATTCAAATGTCACTAGAGGAGAAAAAAACAGCAAAGGTGATTATAGGAACAGCCAGTGAAATGGGAAAAAAAAACAACAATCAAGGGGGAATAACATGCAAGGCCCAGAGAAGACTACAGCTCTAGAAGAAAAAAGAGTAAAGTAAGTAAAACAAAGGTTTAGAGATTTGTAAGATAAGGATTGAGGTAGGATAGCTGCATTCGACCTTGAAGAGGTCATTCGTGAACCTGACAAGAGCAGATGTCCCCTGAAGGCTCATGTAGTCATAGGTGGAGCTTTTCAGAGATGGCTGGATAGAGGAAGTGTGACGCTAGCATAAAAGTCGTGATCCTGGGTTAAATAGTGCAATGCTAGGAGTAAGGATACCTACTCGGGGTGTTGGTGCCACCAGTCATAAAGGCAGGTAAGCTGGATAGAAAACAAGAGACAGAAAGAGGACTGCTGCCATTGCTTGCAGCTTGCAGCTTGCTACTTCCCTGCTGGCTGCCCTCTACCTGCTCTGCCATGGACTGTTTCTTCTCTGTGATGTGCTTCTGCCAAGCCATCCTGCCGAGGAGCCAGCTGATTATTGACTGAAACCTCTACAAATCATGAACCAAAATAAATCTTTCTTCCTTTAACTTTGGGTGTTGGGTATTTTGTCTCAGAAATGAGAAAAGTCAGACATGGCCTGCCTGGAAAAGAACGGAGACAGAGGAGAAGCCACAAGTACGAACAACTCCTTATACAGAGTTTTGTTATGAAAGGAAAAAAACAAGCAGAATAGTTGGAAGGAAATGTGGTATCATGACAAGAATGACTCATTTGAGAGGGAAGGTGATCCAACAGAGAAAGAGAAAAACTGCAGGAGCAATGACCTTAGCAGATGAGGGGATGAGTGCTCAAAAGACGAGGCTGGCCTTACATGAAAGCGTAGCGGACCAACAGTCTGGATAATGGAAGGATCTTAGAGTCTGTATGTGAAATCACACAGGCAAGTAGACTTAATATTTGAAACTGTACATATTTCCTCTTACTTGTTCTAAATAGCCATGTATCTCGCTAGATTGACAGCTTTTCAAAGGAATAGGCTATTTTACTCATCTCTATGTGAACATGCTGATACACATTAAATTATTCAAGAGTTCTACTGAACCAATACATCCTGAGATCTCTACCTAATTATCCAAGGACCTCATCTTAAGCCTTAATGCTTGTAGGACTTAGCAGGCAGTTGTGAACTGTGAACACTCAGCATTATAAAGAAATAAAGGTCACCACTGTTACCAACCACATTCCCTATCCATCTTCTCTCCTCACTCCCTGTTCATGGATGGAGCAGGAGGGCTCGCTGAGTTCCCCACCTGCACATACAGAAAGAATTTCTTACCAATTTTATTAAAGTCTCAAAATGGTGACTATCGACTGCTCTTAAGACACTGCCCTGGCAACCAGGCCTGGTCTGCTAGAGCATAACTGATCCTCTTGGCCAGTAAGCACACTGTACAGTGCTTTATCTACTGTGATCAAATCTGATTCCTGTTCCCACTAGTTCTCCAAACTTTCAAATACTACACACAGACTTTAGAATTTGTACAGATTTTTTAAATAAAAATGAGATTAGGAACTAAATACATAAAATGTAATTCAATTTTCTGGGCCCCTTTCAGAGTAAGGATATTGAAAGCAAATCAAATGTGAAATATGAGTAGTTGCATTTAAAAAGGAAAACAGCACAACACTGCCAACATTAACTGATGGTCATTAAAGGGGCTGATCCAGATCCTCTACTCCAGAGTAATGCTGGTCTGCTTCTTAAGCTTACTTTTTTGACTTTGAATGTTTTTAATAAAATAAGTTTATGCTGATCAAATCGGTTAAAATTTGACAAAGATAAAAATCTTTAATCTCAAAAATTTCATGAGTAGCAAAAATTGTTGAAAGGAGTCATTCTCTGCAGCAGTACAGTGAAACTAATTGGAAAGGGGGCTTCGACTAACAAAAGTGTCTGATTAGACAAGATAATGCAATACATCCATTAAATCTATTGTAACAATACCATTCACACACCAAGATAACTAAGACTTAGCATTTCCATTATAAAAACCTGTTTTTCAACTCTGCCACCTGCCATCCATTTAAAAACAACAACAACAAAAAAGTAGTTCACCCACAGTATTCAAGTGTTGATCCTGGAAACAGTCTACCACCACTCCCACTAACTGTTTTTCTTCTGTAGATAATCATGCAAATATTTCAAAATCATATTTTACCTTTCCACATTGCACTGGTCTGATTCAAACACTACGGTTTTAATCTGCAAGCAAGGATCACAGGAACATTTATTCCAGAAATACATCATCATGTGCTGTAAACTGACTTGACAGAATCTTAGCAATACACCAGAATCTTAGCAATAACACCAAAAATAAGAGTTAACAGATAATTATGATACTGAAGACAATATTGATAGATGTCCTTTACATGACTTGAGAAGAAAAAAAAATCTAATAAGGTAGTAAGAAACAAAGAAATGTGAAAATGAAGAAGTGAGTAAAAAGATCTAAATTCCTGGCAAGGAAAAGCAGTAGGCAATGAAGAAGAGAAAAAAACTGGGTTAAAACGTACCCCATCTGCCCACTCCACAAGGTGGTAGCTAGCCACTAAACAAATGCCTCACCTACTTGTCCCAAAAATTAACCCTCCGAAAAGAGGGAATTCTTTTTTATACTTCTAATAAAGAAGGAATTTCTATTTTATACTTCTAATAAAGTTTATATAAAGTGTTTTTTGTTTTGGCTTTGGTTATTTTTGTTTTTGAGACAGGTCTGAGACTACGTAGTACAGGTTATCCTTGAACTCACTCACATAGCTCAGGCTGGCCACTGAATTCATGATAATACTTCTGCCTCAGCCTCACAAGTGCTGGGATTATAGGCTTGCATGACGAAGTCCTTCTTATGACAAGAAACTCTCACTCAGTTATCCTATCCTGAATAACAATGTATCACTTGGAGATGTTCTAAAATGTCTTTAAAGCAGGGTATTTGAAACTTGAAGACATTACCCTTAGCAACAGGATCTCTGGAAGTCTGAAAGTCCTCTAAATCAGTCACCTCCATGAGTAAAAAATGTAGTAACAGCACCAAAGAGAGTTAACCCTCACATTATCAAATACTGAATTTCACTGGAAATAAACTTTTTCAAGACTGTTTTTTCAAAGGCACTAGACTAAGATTAACATATCAACATACAATTCTTCCACAAGAGGAAAGACAAAACAAACTATGATTATGACCATGGGCACCTAGGAAAAAATGCCCCATGACCACATCACATCATGAATGGATTCAAATATACTGGATTTCAAGGAAGTCAAACAGATCTAAGCCTAGAGAACTATTACAGACGACTCAATAATTGGTTCTACAGAAGAAAATCCTTATGTTATAGAAGCACTCAAGGAATTTAAATAAAATTACGAAAATGAACACTTTAAAATTGTTTCATACAATTTTAAGTATACATATTAAACTATCTGACAATTAATCTTTACTACAAAAGTTTTATATTCAAATTAGCCAAAACACTTTAATGATCTCACAGGGAAAATGGAGCTATCACCTCATGTGGAAATTACCTGTATGTCAGCTATAGTAACCAGGAAAAAATGATAAAATCTTTTTCTATATTCCCTCATTGCATAGCATAATATTTCATGTTTGAACTTATAATCAAATGTGTTGGATAGTTATGTCCACTAAATGAAATTTCACCATAAAATATCTAGGGGGGTAAAATCAGAATAGTTGTCTGGGTTACATTAATGAGGAAAATATTTCCTCATCAAAAAATCAATTGTGAATTTCCTATGTCTATTTTATATATATGGGTGGGTATATAAATGGATAAATTTAGAGATATATACACATTTGAATGGGTATGCTTCAGAAAGGAAAGGCTTTCCAAGCCCAGAGTACACAAGAAAACTTTGTTATATTTTTCCAACCATGCTTAATCCTTAGCATGAAGTTAATCTATGTATAGCACACACTAAAAACTAAGTAAGTTTTAGTACCACGAATTGCTAAATCAAAAATGGGTTTTAATACTGTGTTTACTGGACTTCTGAAAGAACATGGTGGACAGATAGCAGCAGCTACAGAGGCTCTCTGAGATACCCCACTTAAAATCCAGGAATGGTGCGGTACGAGGAGTCCTAAGCAAGGGGAGATACACCCTGCCTACCCAGGAATGAACTAAGCTAAAAGAAATGAACTGGAAATCCAATCCTGGTGCTATAACAGGAACAGATAAAATCTCAGTGCGGAAGCTAGAACCCGCACCACTGGAAGCCACGATTTGAATTTCCTGCTGCCACTGCTGCGTCAAAATCTGCAGGGCAGGGAGAGACAAGCATGAAAGCTCTGAGAGTAGGAATCTGCGAATGGAGTTGAGAGCAGGACTAGCAGGAAGCCCTACATCAACTTTCAGTGAGTGAGCGGAACGAGGACCCTTTCATAGAGTAGGAGGCTCCACCAAAGGACATACTGGGACCGGGCATACTTGCCGGAACAGGGCGCTGCAGTGATATTAGTCGCATATTCCCCTCTCAAGCAGGATTGGTGGGCAGTGCCTGGCCTGTGTAACGCTGCTGACTAAGACCCAGTAGGCTAGCCCAAACCAGGTACCAGCGCCTAGAGGTGCACCCTAGCGGTGAAGCCTTTGGTAGACTGATCTGCAGGGGTGGGCCAGGCAGAGGCTGCCCAGGTCTGTGTCTCCCTAGTACACTGCAGTGGGCAGGAACACCTAGCCAGCACAATTTAAACAAACTGTAACAGACAAAGAGAAAAAAAACTGGGCCTCCTATATTCGCTTGTATGGAAGGAACAAAAAGTATGGGAAGAGGAAGCAACAAGAAAGGGTCCTCAGTCCCCAATCCTAAGAACACTGATCCAGGAAAGGGAAATGCAAAGACAGACAGAAAACATGCAATATCAGACACGGCACCAATAGACATAAAGCAATATCTCCAGAGCCTCATAGACAAGTTTAAAAATGAAGTATTTAACAAAATAAAGCAAGATATAAGTAGAATAGTTAGAGAAATACTAAGCACCGCCCAAGAAAAAACAGATGGTGGAATGGAAGAACAGAAAAAAACGGGAGAACTGTTTGATAGAGAAAATAGACAAAACATAGAATACGTGAAGCAGGTTCAAAGAGATTACCAGGAAACTAAAAACTCTATCGAAACCTGGCATAACAGCTTGAAAGAAACTAAAGATAGAGTATCTGAATTGGAGGGCAGATTTGTAATATGGGAGCAGGAAATGAAAAACTTCTTAAAAATAACAAGAAAACAAACAGCAATAATACAAAGGCTAGAAGATGATAAGAGGATCTATAACTTAAGAATAAAGAACATAAAAAAAGAAGTATGGACACAAACAAATGAACTACAAAGGCTATTCACAGAAATAATCAAGAGAA
Organism: Cavia porcellus; assembly: GCF_034190915.1. Taxonomy (NCBI): domain Eukaryota; kingdom Metazoa; phylum Chordata; class Mammalia; order Rodentia; family Caviidae; genus Cavia; species Cavia porcellus. The sequence goes on along the minus strand of NW_026947496.1, from coordinate 24,280,673 downwards.
TTTCCCTAATTTAGCAAAAGGTAAAGATACTCAGATATATGAGGCATACAGGACCCCAGCCACCTACAACCCAAACAGAGCTACACCCAGGCATATAATAATCAAAATTCCAGAAATACAATATAAGAACAGAATATTAAAAGCCGTCAAAGACAAGAAACAGATCACTTACAAGGGAACACCCATCAGAATTACAGCAGACTTCTCGGCACAAACCATCAAATCACAAAGAGTGGGGGGGGAAATAATTCAAGCTTTGAAAGATAATAACCTCCAGCCAAGATTGATATATCCTGCACAACTGTCCCTAGAAATTGATGGAAAAACAAGGTGCTTGCAGGATAAAGAGGAACTAGGGGAATTTGCAACCACCAATTCAACTCTACAGAGATTACTGCAGGATATTCTAAAAATGAAAAATACCAAGATTCCAGAAACAGTGGCAGAGCGGCCACAATGAATGGAGCAGAAAGCGAAATGAAGAGGACAAACTGACAACTAATGACAGAAAAAGAGCTCAACAGAAATGAGGCAGAGAAGGTTGGATGGTAGGATCAGCCATTTTGGAGAAAACAAGACATCATAATAGGTAGTGCTGATTTAATATCCTCTTGTTTTGAAGTCCCATCAAGCTTTTGTTCTTCTGTCTCCATCAGTTTTAACGTGTTGTATCTCATTGGATTTTATTATATGTGATAATATAAGCAAAAACTTTTATAGACAAGGAGATTATATAGAAACCATTGTTCATTTTCTGATAGTTGGTTCTAAACACTCTGTAATACTGTCATTCTCTTGAATGGTTTTACATTGTCTTGATATGTTTGGTGCTACAGTATACGAAGTTATACTCAAAGATTTCAAGAAAAGAGACACTGTGGTAACTACTTTTATGTCGGGATATCTTGTGGTGAAACACTATTTTGCTTAAATGGTTATACTTTGACCTGCGCTGTTTTATTGTTATGCCCTCTTTTATCTCAGTCTCCTTTTTTTTACTTATTTACTTTTTACTTAAGGGAAAAATAAAAAAAAAAGGATACATTATAGTAACCCACTTTGATTTCCTATTAACTTGATTTGAAACCCTGTATAGCCCTCACCATCTTGCTTTGACTGATTTTCCTCTATTCTGCTTTGCTTGATAGTACCAAGTTCGAAAAAATAGGCAACAACTGTAAAGACAATAAGACTCATTATGACGCCCTTTCCAGTTGACTATTATCTTCTTTTAAAGTCCTGAAAGGTCTCCAATGTTTTGGATTTATTGGTTTTATTCTTTACTGTTTTGTTCAATTTTATTATAACTGATGATATAGGCAATTCTTTTTAAGATAGCAAGAGGCAGTATGATAACCATTATTGATCACCTTGTATTTTGTTTTTACATTATCTATTATGTCCATCCTTTTGATTTAACTGACTCTGTTTTGTTATGTCACACTTGGTTTTACTCTCTTCAAAAAAAAGTATTAAGAACTGTGGGAGTAATAAAACCCAAAATGTATAATAGTCATTGTACAAAAGAAAGGAAAAGAAAGTGCTCTAAAGAATATAACTGCATATATATTTAAGTGTATAAAATAGATAATCATATTACTGAGTTTTGTTGGATCATTGAACAAAACTGTTTCCAGTCTCACTGTTTGAAAGTCCACTTTACATGCTTTAATTTTGTAACTTGAACAACTATTTCCAAGATAATATGTAATGTATTAACTGTGATTTCCTATTGTTTATTTTTTCTGAAATTCTGTATAACTTGTACCCGTTTTGTTTTTTTCTTTTTCTCCTTAAATAAAAAAAAAAAAAATGCTGTGTTTACTGACTTATCTTTCATTTCAAAAGGCAAAGCCTACCATTTTTAGATATTTATTGTAACTCATACACAAATAAACAATACCAAAACTGGATGCCACTCCAACAGTGACTGCAGGTAGTCTATGATCACCAAGGCTCAATTCTGAAGGCTGCCTGGGAAGCTGTCATCACTGACCTGGCTGCCTGTCACTACTGCAGTCACTTTAACACTACCATTTAATAAACACAAGCATTAGAAATGAAGGTTAATGAAATTTGTAATAAATTAAGAATTACAAAGAGTATATAGAATTTTTCTTCAAATATTTATCAAAAGTCCAACAAAAAGTTATATTTGACCCATCCAAGACCTTAGCTTACAAGGGTCTTAAAACAATGAACACTTTATCAGAATGAAGGTCAGGACTTCATCTCTGCGGCCCCCATAACATCACACTTAGTATCTGTTACACCCCACACATGTGCTAAGCAGGCCCAACAGAAACAGCTAGTTAGAAATTCACACAATCATGAGGCTTCTTACCAAACCAATACAGGCATCATATTTCATGAGCTACCCACATGAAAAATTATTCCTTTTCAAAAGAATTGTGTATTTAAAGCAATCTTCACCAAACAGCAAGTGTATATTTATCTTTATTAAAATATAAATAAATGAGAGAGAAGCAATCTTTCAAGTTATAGCATAGCACAACACAAGTTTGATTTTTAAGTAAGATTTTAAGTAAGAATCCCATTTAGCATTTCCACGGCCTCCACTATTCCAGGTTGGCAGGAGGTAGAGAGGTGAACTACTGCATCCAGGAACAAACTACAATTATTACTGGGCTTCTTCTAGAAAAATTGGCACATACTTTAAGATGAAAAAGTAAAAAGTTGACTCCAATGAAACTGAGCTAACCTTGACTTGAGTGGACAGACATGACATTTTTGGCACACTGATAAAAAGGAAGAAATACTGTACTATCCAGGAGGTTTTCTGTGTAGCTCAGAAAATAACAGGCCAAAAAAAAAGAGGGGGAAAAAAACCCACTTATTACTTGGGTGAGAGGGAGCGTCTAACAACAAAAACAAACTAATGATAAACAAAGTCTCATCTTTGGACACAATAAAAAGTTATGCTCCATTAAAACAGGGCTAAGGAGAACTAAAGACCTGAGCCCTGAGTCCAGGGAAGGAACCTGCACACTTGCCAGGATGAGGAACATGTTAGGTGACACAAGCAGAGACCTTTCCCTGTCATCAATGTCACAAGTGAGGACCTCTGCTAGGCTCACTCACAAACCAAATGACCAGAATCCATACTCTGGCCTCTAATGGCTTATTCCTATGTACATTATTTTCCTTTAATTCTCTCAACCTGCTACTCTATGAAACTGATATTATTCTCATAACAAACTACCAAATGTCACGGACTTTCCTGATGCTTGAAAATAATTGAAACCCCGAATGTTAACTTCACAAATGTCAAGGACCTACTGCAGGTGCGCCCAAGCTGCCTGCACCCAAGGACCCTACGTGGTAACATAATACACCCAAATGCATTGTCTACTTCAGACACACACACTCTCGGAGACCTCCCTGCCACCTCTCACCCCAGGCCCTACAAACAAGTAATCAAAAACCACTAATCCACTGCAAGTACAGGCTTCAATAAGCACAAAATTGGTTATGCTATTATCTTTGTAGAAGTTTAAAATGCACTACTACTGCCAAAGATTTCAAATTATAAAGTATCTCTTCCTAAATACACACACACACACACACACACACACACACACACACACGCAAAAGAAATATGCAATATTAAGACTTTATGAAAGTTCCAATCACTAAATCTACTGGATATTGCCAATCTCTACCAGCTTTAAAAACATATACCCCAAGTCATGATCTGCACCAACAAGGAGTAAGGAGCATTAGGTACAGGAAAGACTATAACACACAACATAGTCATTAAAAGCTCAGGCTATGGAAAGCACACAGTTCAGATTAGAATCCCAGCTCCATCTTTACTACCTGCGTGACCGTGGTCCCATCTTAGCCCTGTAGTGACTCTGTGATCACATTTGGAAAGGTTGAAAATCAATATGCATAAGGCAATGTGGAAAGGGAATGGTACATTAAGGTATCAAATAAATGCTGGTGAAACAAATGTTACCCATGAAACTCCAAGCTGGCTTGATACAATTCTGAACTGAAGAAGGGCACTGATTACGAACATCTCTGAAGACTCTGCACAACTGTCATTAATATCAGGCAATTTCTTCACAACCAGTATAAAACCAACCATGGTGGTACATGTCTCAAACCCCAGCACCTGGGAGACTGAGGTAGGCAGATCACAGGTGCTTGCGCAGCTTGGGCAACTGAGAAACTTAGTGAGGCCCTGTGTCTTAAAAAAATAAAATAAAATAAACTAATAAAAAGCTGGGGATGTAGCTCAGTGTGAAGGCACTGTGCTCGAAGCTTAGTATTGGAAGAAAAAAAGCAAAGAACCTAAAATGCAACTGTACTACTTTCTTATGCAACATTTCTTTTCTGTTGCTCTCATATTTATACTTTTCCTCCCTGTTCATAATTTAAACTCATCAATGCTCACCTTAAATAGTGCTCAGTTCTGAGAAAAATAATCAGAATTTGGCAAATGTTAGTCCTTCACTGGATGTCAAGACTTTTACTGAACAGGCTGCCCTAAAGAACTGAGCAAACAAATAATTATAGAATACAAGTAAGATAATGTGTGCAAAGCACTTAGTCTCAGGGTTGGTGCTCTGCAAATGTGACTTGTTATTAATTCATCTAACAGTTCTCCTAAAAAAGCAGTTCTTGGTCTTTTAGCTTTAAAGTAAAAGTGAATTTGTGTTTGACTGCTAGTATATATTCATTTTTGTTGCTAGAAGTAAATGGAATTTATACATGCAAAATCTCAAAAATATTATTTTTGGCAAAAGAACCCAGACATAAAGGCACATGCTATGATTCCATTTATGTGACTCCCAGGAACAAGCAGGGACAGAATCAGAAAGTGGCTACTACAGAGACAAGTAGTAAAAGAAGACTGAGAGGAAAGCGCCTTTTACGTGAGAGTTTCCTGGAATGTGGAAATATTTTCTACCTTGAGGGGACAGTAGTAATATGGGTGCATAAAATAGGGAAAGTGTACAGAAATGAACACATTACAGTTGTACTTTTTATTGGACATCACTGTACTTGAATATTTTTAAAAGATTGTAAAAGTAAATGCATTAGTGTAGGGTCTTGTAATTTAGAGCAGAAATGTCAAACAATCTAGGGTACCAAAGATTAGAATGATTGCTTGTGAAATATGAAGTCAAAGATGTATGAGTTACGGTCTACAGAAGACAAATATCTGTATGCTCTCTGTACTATAGTTACGTCTAAAAATAAAAGCTTTCACTACCGCTCCCCTTCACATCCATCTCCCACTGGCCCTTTTGTCCTCATCACCGGCTTATTCACCCCCTCATCTCCTCAGGTCTGTAGTCTCTGCTCAGACCACAATCCTAAGAGTGAACAAAAAGAAAGACTATGAATACTCAATCAAAACAGCAATGTTTTTATTAAATAGACCGGCAGCTGTGTGAGCAGAGACTTGTAAATGCATCTGCTCTACAGGATTTTATGTTTAATTCAATTTGTTCAAATCAGAGCAGCAAGGCCCTCTAACTATGGGCTAGACAAGGAAACAGTTTGGCTCAACAGAACCCTCCATCAGAATGGTGTTTGTTAGAAAAGAACTGCACCTATTCATTTATTCCCTCCTTCATGAAACAAGCGCTTAGTGAGCACCTATTCCATCCCAGCTATTATGTGCAGGGCTAGGAACACAAAGACCAAGGAGAGCCTGGGAGAGGTGACAGACAGCTGAACAGATGGTTATAATACATTGGCAGGTTCAATAATGCACAGAGGCCTGGGCTAGTACCATGAAAGCAGAGAGCAAGCAAGGGAAGACTTCCTTTGAAAGCTGACGCTCTTCTGGAATGAAAAAAGCAGAAAGGGAAAATGGAAAATACACTCCCACCCAGCCCCGACCCCATACACGGGGGCTTCAGCAAGACGGGAATGTTTGATTTCTAAATCTGGGTAGGCAGTATGCAGACATTCCTTACCTTTTTTTTTAATGCTCGTCTTTGTCAAATATTTCATAATAAAATTTTAATGTAATAGCATCTATAAACTTTGAAAACCTTCACCCCGGCAGCTCTGTCCCCCACACAGATAGCTCACAGTCACCAGAGTTAGTCCCCAGACAGGAAGAAAAATGGTAACAGGGACACCCTTGTAACAGCTCTGCAGGAGGTCTACACCGGCACAACAGGATGGCCCATCAGGAGGGCAAAACATACTGTGAAATAAAAATTTCAAAAATATAAAACAGGTACTTTCCAATTTAACTGTATATATACAAAGACAAAAACAGAATATAGCCAGGCACTGTGGTGTACACCTGTAATCCCAGCACTTGGCAGGAGGATGGCTGTGAGTTGGAGGCCAACCTGGGCTACATAAGTCAGTTCAAGGCCAGCCTGAATTGCATAGTAAAACCCTGTGTCAAAAAGACAAAAAAATAATAATAATAATTAATTAAAAAATAGATAGACATTCGCACACATACATACCTTTGCTATGGAAAAAAATTAGTTTGTCAGAAACAACTAACTCCATTCTTACTGACCATTATGCATTATTCCTCCAACAGACATCTGTCTGGCAGTGACTCCGTGCCACACATGCGCACAGAGACAAGACACCAGCTCCTGCCTCCAGTCAAGCTGCACTGGAGAGGGAGTGGCCACGGAGCAGGCCTCCAAAAGGGAAGGCAGTAGCTCAGGACCTCAGCAAGACCAAGCTCTCCATCTTTATAAGTCACACCTACAAATGCACTAATTACCCAGAAAAAAAGCATTAGGATAGAATAATAAAATGAAATGCTGAAAATTCTGAAGACCTAAAGCTAATAAGGTATGCAATTTACCATAACAGATCATAAAGTAAAAAACTAAAACTGAATTGCACGTCACAATACTTGGTATCAGCAGGTATGAGGTTTTTTAGTAATAAGGAAAACTGGATTGCTCTATTCTGTAAACAAGAAATCATACCATTTCACTTGTACCATTATAATGGGGTAAAAAAAAAAAAATCTGACAAATTCAGGGACTCATTTAAAAATGCAGGATGTCACTAGGTGTTGGGGCACACACCTGTAATTCCAGCTCTCGGAGGATGAAGCAAGAGCACCACAGTTCAAGCTTAGGCTGGTAACTCGGCAACTTAGAGAGAATCTGTCTCAAAATAAAAAATATGAAATGGGTTGGAGATGTTGCTTAGTGCCCATCCCAGTACCACCAAAAAATTAAAAATAAAGAGGGTAGGGTGTCTCCATCATTCTAAAATTCTGTATCTTAAGCCAAAATGACTGGCAGGCACATACACACTTGACTCTAAAAAAAAATTTAAAACATTAAGAAAAAAAAGTAGAATTCTCAAAAAAAAAAAAAAAAAAAAAGAGTAACGGGTTTACATGTTTAATGTGATTCGGCCTCCTCTTATTCTTTTACAGTTCTCACAGACACTAACGGATGATCTTAGAATCAAGGTTTTGGAGTCATTTTTCGTTCCTAAAAAAACTGTTTAACATAAAACAAATCTCATACATAAACATGTCTATAGCTCAGGGAACGTAAGGTACTTGAGAGTTTAATCTTTTTTAAACCTACTGTCCGCTCTTTTCTCTAAAGCTACAGTGCCACGCTGTAAGAACAATACTGCTCCTTCCAAGCCACTCCTCCCTGTTCCTGAGAGTTTAGAGGTAAGGGGCAAGATGGATCTGTGATGTTTTGATAGTGTGTTGCCATGGAAATGACTAGGTTGTTCCTTAGGAAGCACCATGACCTCACTGCAAATGAAAACGGGAAAGGATGATTTCTGAGGATTCAACTGAGAGAAAAATTAATGGCTAGGGGAAAAAAGGTCCAAAAATTAAACAGACAATTTGGAAAATATTGCAGTGTCAAGTGCGGTACTGAAGTATGCTCAAAGAACTCTTAAAAGCTTTGACCTCCAAAGTAGGAATCTTACAATAAAAAAAATAATATTATTAATATGAATATAAAGCACACAAGTAACTTGCTCCTGTGGTTTCTGAATAAATACAACCTCAATCCTGGTAGATGATAGAGCAAAATCCCATGGCCTTCTGTGCCTGCGTTATAAAATTAAATCCACATCATGCTTTCTCCTCCTAAAGCAGCCTGCATTTTCCTCTTTTTTCTCCTTTTCTTTTTGTGGTGCCCCTGTTTATACAGCTTATCCCTTATCACACTGACAAGACTGGGAACCACAGCAGATGGTCCCCCCAGACATAATTGTAACAGGTTTTTTGTGCAAACAAAAGATAAAGAAGGCTACAGCAATGATTTACTGATATCTGAAGTTGAAAACTGACAAAATACAAACTGCTTTTCTCTTACTGTTTGAACTGTTTATCCCTTAAACTACTAAGTAAGATAGACAAGGCCAAAATTAAATGTAATTTCAAAACTACAAAACCAAACATCCTATTTTAATAGCCATTAAGTTCTGTCTTTGAAGTATCAAAATGCCCTAAATCACATTTTTAAAAAACATAACCCTCCATTCTCTTTGTACCAGCAAAAGGGAAAAATATTTGTAAATTTCTGTTGTATAAATTCTATTTATAGAATTTCTCAACGTTGTTACTTTGAGAAATAAACTACTCATCTGGATTTTTCTTAGATAAGGAAAATGCATTAGAATTGAAAATTTCCAAATATTTTCCCAAGAAGAGCATGGTAAAAGTGAATTAACTGAATTAATTCTGGAATCGTGGTTGTAAAGGTAAAATCTATTCTATTTCAAAATAATCTACCAACTGAATACAACACAACAGGAACTGGAAAATTTCTCCCAAGTTACTCACCCTTCAAGATTAAAGACTGTTTATACAGTATAAAACAGAAGCTCCCTCCTGACTATCTAATTGCAAAGAGCACTGTTTTTACGGTATACCTGAAAGTCCAGCAAGGGCCCCAAATGATAATATATAATGAAACTGACAAGCATCTGAAATACACAGCCCAGACATCAAGCAAAAATACACCAGACAGACCCACAGGGCTCTTTTAATGTAGGTCATGATTGTCAGACCATAGCAAAAACATAGTGACCCTTGATAAAAATTAACCTTGATTATATGTAATCATGCACATGGCTTGCTGTGAGTCCCCAGTCCTCTGAAGTAAGTCCATAAGGCCTCAAGAAGTGGCTATCACAGTCAGTTATGAACTATTTTTCACTAAAGAAATGCCTGCCTTAATGTATTTATCAGTGGAGATGCAGGGATACACTCTTACCAAAACAGCCCAGCTTCCAAAGATTCAGAAATACATACTACCCCCAGTAGGATTATATCATCTAACTTCGATTTTAGTGGAAAAATCATAAACACAAATTAAGTTCAAGAACAATAGGCCCCATCATATTTGTTGAAAGATTTGTTAAAATCTTTCACAAAGTCCCTGACAGAGAGAGGTAACATGCAAATGGCTAATTCTTCAGCGAATCCACACTAATACAATTTTCTAGGAAACCTTACATAAGAATAAAAATTCTCCATGCAGAGCAAAACTGAGTATGTCCATATGATAAAGACAATGTATACACAAATACCTAGTTTACTCAGGTAGCAAAAGCATAATATCAAGTCAGAATTGGAAACCTGAACCATTCACACGGCCTTCCACAGCCACAAAGCAGATGTTTGATTGTGCCAGCTAGCCAGCTATTACACAGAACTGAAACAGGCCCAAGTGGGAGTGTGTGCTCAAATCTGTGCAGATCCATTACTAGTGGAAGAGCACAGGGTCAAATGTTCACCTCTGCAGGGCATACATCATTCAGTGGAAACAATAGGTGTTCTCTGTACAATGTTTCCAAATCCAATCTAAAGTCACTGTACCATAGGTAAAGCACATATTTTTCTGAGGCTAGGGATAGCCAAGATTAAGAAAATGGTAAGTGTATTAAATATAATTTAACAACTGTTATTTGATGTCTTGTAAATCAAATAATGTATTTCTGAATAGAAAACATATTCTGTCAAACAGAAGAAATCTAATTTTGATTTTTACAAAAAAACTAAGGCATGTATTTTGCCTCTAACAGGACATACAAAACATGCTAATACAAGAGACAAAAGTTTCAAAAATGCAGCATATTAGGTTCACGTCTACCTTATTTCCACCTGTCACCCTTCTGTAGCATGAGAAGTCTAGTTATAATAGGTATATTAATAAATACAACGAGATTTTTCTTTGAAATTAAACTGCAGAAATGTTATGAAAACTGTAATTTGCATGCAGCTCCAATAGTTTCACTATGACTCCTATACACACAACTTTTTTTTTTGAGGTTAGGAAAGTTTTACAGGATATAAAGAGAAGGAGAATAGCTCACCATATATTCTTAATACACAAACATCAAACAGTGACAAGCAAGGTAAAATAATAACACTGAAATTCATAATGGAAATTTCCAATCTGAAAAAGCAGATCTAAGTTTTTTTTTTTTTAAATGGCAAACAGGAAATGTGTAACAATGAGTTATGCAACATGGTCCTTATAATCCCAAACTTTCTAAATGTCATCATATTAGTAGGAGACTCTGGCTACAAGCTAATTTAATACTTAAATGTTAATATAATTTCCCATTGCTACAGCTGCCATGAATGCTTTTTTACCTAGGAAAAGCAAAAACACAATGGTGTGTAAGAAAGAAAAGTGAAATCCTCTCAGTAACATCAGTGTTTTCAATTACCATATTTTCAAAAATTTATTATTTGACCAAAATAAAATATAGAATGCTTGATTAAAAAACAATAATGTAACTGAAATCAGGCTACAGTCTTTTGAGGCATATCTAATAAAAAGTGTTAGTTTTACTTAAAAGATTTTCCTTTTCTTCCTTACACACCATTGTGTTAATTTGACTTAAAATATATAAAGATTAAGCCCTAAAATAAGTTCATTAATTTGCATAACCAAGGCAAAACAAAGACAACACAAAAATAGGACTGGATAAATCTTGTTACAAATATTCCAGCATGGACTTTTTGTAGGATAAATAAAGTATAAGAAATTACTCAATATTTCTATGTAACTGCTTCTGAAGGATTCTTGTGGAATGCACACACTAGCTGAACCAAAGGTGTTCAGGTTTTAAACATTAATTTACTTTGACTATGTGCATGTCAAAATGAAAGATTGCTGTCTAGATCCAGACATGCCATATTAATATTGAACACAGGCATTCACTTCAGGTCAGCAGTCACTCCAAGTCGACTTCAGCAGGTGGTAAAAGTAATGTACTCATTAAAATGTATGTGTTACAAGGTTATCTCCCCCAAACAGCTCTCAAATAGAGGTAGCCTTGAAACTTAAGCATTAGATATGCTAGAACCAACCACTAATTGTCACAAGTCTGGAGAAAATTGAACTTATTCTTGCTACCTAATAATCAATAAATTTGGTTGTTTTCATCAGTATCTTGCAAGAAGTCAGAGAATTGAATTGTATGAAGCCAACCTGGATGCTGACAACAGTTAAATGCTCTTCAACCAACCCACAGAGACTAGAGCTTCATTTTAGATCCAGTGGCCAAAAAGGGATTCGTCTTCATTTTGGATGCCTCTCCATACTTTTCAATTAATTGAAATTTTACTTCTTTTATTTTTATGAATTCCATTTAAATTATTTTTCCCTTTTGTGAGATAACAGATTTTAATTCTCGAGGATAAACGTATAAAGCTCAAGAAGGGAACAGGCTTTATATCAAAAAATGGTTTTTTCCCCAAAAAATAATACCTTACTTTCAGTATAGACAACAGTACTGCTATCCAGAAGCTCAAATACTTTTTAAATTATTTTTCACTATCAAGGATAAATCTTTGCATTTTATACCTGTGACACCTAAACTTAAAACAAGATTATTCTCTAGCTAAGCCTTCTTTTCACTCCCAAATCACTTAATTTCCCACTAACAGATAAGCCACTGCCTTGTTAAAACCATTTTAACATATATAAACTATTTTCTTTACAGTATTTTCTCCCTAAAAAAAGTTGAGCCACCTTGTATATAAAAGCACACAAAGTCCCCAAATTGGTGATTAATCATTTCACATTGCTTCATTTCCTCATTATCCACCCAATTACAAGATAAGTGAGCAGGAGGAGGACAGGTCAAGAGAGAGAGGGAAAATATGTCTTCTTACAAGGTTGAGATTCTGTCTCGTTCACTGCTGAATATAGAACATAACAAGCATATAATGACTAATGAATAAACAAATTCATAAAGAACCAAAGAACACTGGAGTTCAACTCATTCATTTCATTTATGAATAAACTGAACCTTTGGAAGGTGAAATGGCTTGGCTAAAACCACAAGGTGAGTTGGTCAGCCTCATATGGTCTGACTCAACTCATGCTCCTTCAATGCTGAGCATTTTCTTCTTTCTCCTATCTATAATACTTACTTTCAAAGGTCACCATAACTCTTTTCAGAAATTTACAAAGGCTTCCCTTTTCAAAACTACAGACATAAAGTAGCCCTTCCCAATTAGGGTGCTAACCTTTCTAAAAATCCCCATGACAGACTATAATTTGGAAGATTTTTAAGATTCAGTGGGAAGATAAGACAGGCAGACCAAAATCAGAAACAAACAAACAAAGCCAGTCAACCTAGGGAAGCCCCCTATCAGTATTTTAAAACTAGCAGGATAAAGACATCACAGAAAGTAATGGGTGATGCTTCACCTTCTTATTCATAAAGATGGATGCTGTACTTCTAAGGTTCTCTGACCATCTCTTCCTACAAAATCAGTACTTTTTCTCTACAGTTTCATTCAAATGTAAGTATGTTACTTTAGACTTGCAACAGATAAGAATACATTTTATTGATGTCTCAATTTTATCTGCATTTTTAAGTCTAATCTATTTCTTTCTTACTGTGTGACACAGATTCCATTTTCTGAAGTTCCACAGACCCCAGGGACCCTCCAACACAACTTCATCACGACTTTTAGATCTAAGATGCTAGGTACTAAGTCAGGAAATATCACTCTCCAAGGCTAATTGTGGCCTACTCCGCATTTCTCTCCCTTTTTATCCTCAATTTCTTCTTTCTTAAATATCAAAAAAGAAAAAACTCTAGTGCCTCTAAAAGACTACATAAAAATAAATACAACCCATCAGAATTCCACATAAAGGAAAAGAACATGAAAGTGGGCTTCAAATTAATGGTTAATTCACCTTTAGATAAAGGATTCTTCCATATTCAACAATGCCTTTAGGATGAAAGCTGCATAGCACCAGAACTGAAGGCTTTGGTAGCTGGCAGTCAGTGCTAATTAATACGACATGCTTAGGCTTATCAGGTGGTCCGTGACCTACACTAGTAATGAAATCTAACTCACTCCAAATGTTCCTAAGCAAAGTAAGAGCATTTGTTTGGCAGGTGGCAGAAGGAATGGTGAGTCAGGAAGGAGCACCTAACACTGGCCAGATGCCTCAAGGAATCACCGTAAGAACAGGAAAATGAAAAGAGCCAATTGAGGAACTGAACAAAGAACAATGTGCCTATTTTATTCAATCACTTTAAGCATGAAATCGATGCTTACAGTGCCCATGAATCACATTTGTGAAGAACCAATGAGACAATTTACTTTGGTCAAGCTCATAAAAGGGTCTCAAAATTTAAGAACAACTTGAAGCAGAAAAACAACTCTTTCAGGTGGCAACAACTCATTCTATGTCTTGTTACAGTAAACATACAAACAACACAAGTGAAAAACCAACTCTAAATGGTATGTAAAGTTAGTTTATAAAAATAACATGAATATTGGGGCCAGGGATTTGGCTCAGTGGCATAAGCGCCTGCCTGACGAGTGCGAGGTCTTGAGTTCAAGCCCTGGTACCAAAAAAAAAAAAAAAAAAAAAAAACAACACATGAATATTGATAAAAAAACTTCATTCTATGGGGCTGGAGATTTAGCTCAGCGGCATAAGCGCCTGCCTTGCAAACAGGCAGTCGTGAGTTCGATCCCCAGTACCGATTAAAAAAAAAAAGGAAAAAACTTCATTCCAAAAATTCTGTTTATTATAGACTAAAATATATTGCCAGCACTATGAATATAAGAAAAAAGTTATCTCTATATTTGAGTTCAGCTTAATTGGAAACTCATAAATTACTGTGTGGCATCTAATAATTGCCACAAGAAGAAACAAAGATAAAGTAGGCCACGATGATATGTTACGGGAGAGCCTTATGGGCAGAAGGGGACTTTAAAGAACTAGAAAGTTAGAAATGTTCAAGAAGGATTCACACGTGACATGGCTTTGCTTCTTTCAGATACTGTATAAGGAAAACACATCTTCAGACTTCTTACCTCTGGACAAAATGGATCATTTCATAAATGAGAATTTAAAAGCTGAGAAAAAGTAACTAATCAAACAATGAAAGTCAAACAATGAGCAAAGTCATCTCTGGAGCAAGACCTCAAATGTTCCAATTCCTGTTATGAGATCACTCCCTTCTGCTTCACTGGCTACCGAAGAGTCATCTATTATACAGCCTTGCTCACCTCATTTCCCAATTCACAGTCGCCATCAGAAAAAGATGTGCAAGAAAGAAATATATAACGATATTTTAAAAGATTAAGATGAATTAAGTCCAACTTTATTAGCATATTAAGTTTGTTTCAGGGGTTCACACTTAAAAATTTTACTTATAATGGTGTTTTCTTCACTGATGTTTAATAATATTTAATATTTATCAACCATTTATGAATCACAACAACTCTGTAACTCATTTTAGACACAAAGAATAACAGGCTTTTCAGAAAGGCTTAAGCAAACTAAGCTATACCAATATGGCAACTTCAGGATAAAGCTTAAGCAACCAAATACAAGAAGGAAAAAACATTCTTCAATATACACCTTTTCTACAGGAAAAAAAAAAAAAAAAAACTTTTAAGGGGCAGTTTCTATGGATGAAGAAGGATAAAGCAATTAATTATATTTAAGTATAAATTTCTTCTATGAATTTTCATTTTAACAAAATTTTTAAATATTTGAGTGCTCTCATCTGTTTTAAGTCTAGAGCTTACCTGTCCCATTTTTCTATAAATTTGCCTACCACATACTATATGGCATTTCCCTATCATGGAGAATTTTAAATGCACAATTCTCCAAATGTAAGAAACAAAAAACTGGGTGTAACAGAGTAGTGTAAATCATAAAACTACTATGACATCTAATCTTCATTCTTGAGATTTTCTCACTGACACTAAACAAAATTTTTTTAAAGAATCAAAAAACGTTAATAAGCCCTTGCTTAATAAAACCAATGACCCAACTCCCTTTCCTAATTAAAAGCTGACAGTATGTGCTGTACTATTTGCAATGAATGTTCAGATATAACAGTCTTATTAAAATTATGTCTATTTTATAATTTCTTCCGTTACTAATGCATGTTTAAAGAAATTGATTCTGAGATACATTTTTCTTGTTCTTTTCCAGTCCCTGACACAGACGGGTGAGCGGTACTATGGACTAACAAGCATATTCAACCACCACAGATGATTGAAATTAAAAAGCTATAACATATTAACATATCTAGGCCACACAGAAGGGTCATGAGGTAAGCTCATCAGCATAAATTAGCATATTATTACAAGAAATCTAAAGGAGCCAGACAAAATCTAATGATAGATCTTTTCTTATAACAAATATGTAATGCTATTTGATTGATTTCTTTTTAATTCCAAGTATTACTAGGAGAAAAAGGCTCACTAGTTTAATATCATATTTTAGTACTGTAACTTCTACCCTGTAATACTAATTTGAAATTCTGGAAAGCCTACACATGTAGGGGAGTGGATTGGGGAGAATTTGTTGGAAACATTTTTAGGCCACTTAAACTGTCTTTGCCCATTTCTCCAAAACAAAAGATTTTTTTAAAAAATCACTCATCACATTGCTTTTTCTAATTTCTCCATAAAAACCTGAAAAAAATATCATCTAGGAAAATAATCCTTTGTTACTTACCAAACCCACAGAATATTACATCTACAGAGGCACAGGGGCAGATCAGGCTGTTGTTAAAAATTTAAAACACAGTTCAAGCTGTACAATAAGTATATCCTTGGAGTATGACCTCTGAGTTCTAAATGTCACAGTCTACTCCTTACATCTCTCCCATTATTCAGAGGTCACAAGACGACTGTCAAGTACTGGAAGAAAATGTCTTAGAAGACAATCTTTAGCTAGTAGGACTTGCTGAATAATTAAATTCCCTTTAATTATGCATTTTCAAACAATTCAGTCAGAGCACATACGTATCATATTACTAATATCAACAAAAGTGCAAGAAAAGTGAACGTTTAAATATAAGCACATACACGCAAGCACACAAAACCTCTCACTGCCAAGTTTTCACTGCCCCCAAACTACACACATAGTAACTGAGACACTCACTTCAGAGTATAAAGATGGGTTTTTAAGCCATAGTACCCTAAAAAGTCATTTTTAGAGAAAAATGACCAATACTAAAACCTATAATTTATATTGACTCAAAACAGGGTCTGCTTTTAAGTAAAGGAAACAATGAAAGCACATTGGAAGGATCTTGAATTTCTAACCTTAGCCCAAACAAGAGCTAAGCATTTTATGAAAATAGCAGCAGAAGTGTTTTGTGCTTTTCTACTTCCAGTAAAAATCACTGGCAAATGTTGTTTGTACTGAAAAACAACTAGAGACAGCTCTGACTGGACTAAAAATATCCTACTTGTACTAGCTTGCGTGGGTCATAAACTGCGCTGGATGCAGTACGCTCTAGGAATAAGCAATCCGAGTTTCCAGCTCTCTGCATGGCAGCTATCCTCACATCCTCCTCTATTAGTTTCTCAATTCAAGGCAAATTCATATTATCTAATTTCAGCATTTCTCCCCTAGAAAAGCTATTCATAGAACCTAGATTCTCCTTTTATCACACTTCTGCCAGAAGAAATTCAAGCAGTGAAAGGTTTTGCTAAATTTTCAAAGGTACTTTTAATATAAAATGACTTGCCAAAATGGATAAATCTAGGTGGTGTGACCTACAAGCACACAAATCATTTATTTATGGCTGTTGTGCTTTAATCACTGGTTTTTAAAGGCTTTAAAAAATGGTTTTTGCTATACAAAAAAGCTACTATGTTTTCCATATAAACACTACCTATCACATTAAGACAAGGTTTTATCATTAATTATACTGGATTATACAGGAGTTTATGTCTACAAAATGACTGTTAAATAACTGAATTTCCAAATTATCTCAAAATAAAAATGAAATCTGGTCCTAGGAAACCTTACATAAATTAAAGACCCATTTACAAAACAGAAAATTAAATGTAAAAAAATATAACCTCAATTTAAGACATTTGCAGATAAGATGTCCACATTTTTTCATCAAAAAGCAAATGAAAATTTTAAACATGGATCAACAGTGCCACCTTTTGGTATATTGAAAAACTGGGTTAAACTGAACAAAAATACACAGATGAAAAGGAGTAGAATAAGGAATTTAAAAGTTATCAGTTTACAATTTTATAACATGTAAAAAACGTATTAGCTAATTTTAAACTTCTAAATGTTTTCAAAAACTAGTTATGCCATTACTGGCTCAAGTTGCCAGTGGTATGAATTTGTTTGCTTGTTTGTTTTTAGAGATAGGATCTCACTATGGTCTTACTATGGTGATCTGTGGTGATCCTGTCTCAGCCTTCTGAGTGCTGAAGTGCAGGCATGTGCCACCATGCCTGGCTCAAATTGCTAGTTTTTAAATTCCAACATTAATTCACTAGAATTACATAATGAGACAAATCGTGATTTTTCCTGTTACTAGTAATGCACACATTTCTGTGTTACATAAGATCTTACAAAATAGTTATTTTTACAAACTTGTATGCATTCGACAGGGAAAGTATATTTACATTTAAACTGTTATATGAATGTATGAACACTAACTACATTTACACATCAACTGACTTTTTACAAACACAAAAAATTTTTATTCAATGTAATTTCCTATATCTACACCAGTGGGAAAAAACACTGAAAACTGTCAAGTTTTTTCTTTTATTTTCTTTTTTCCTTTTTTTTTTTTTTTTTTTTTTTTGGTGCCAGAGATCAAACTCACAACCACATGCTTGCCAGGCAGGCGCTTATGCCACTGAGCTAAATCCGCAGCCCAAGCCTTTTCTTTTTTAAAAAACATATGTTGGGGCGAGGGATTTAGCTCAGCGGCACAGCACCTGCCTGACAAGTGTAAGGTCCTGAGTTCAATTCCTGGTACCCAAAAAAAAAAAAAAAAGTTTGTGGTGTGTGTATGATTTATATCTTACCTAAGTTATAAGATAAAAAGTTGCTACAAATGAGATCAAAATAGGCTTTAAATGATATTCCAAACATTTCTTTGCCTTAATTTGATGTTTACCATTTTGTTTCTTCTTTTATATTTTTCAGTGATTTCTTTGAGCAGTTTTATGAGAACATCCACATAATTCCATCATTTTTGTAAACTAAGTAACAATTCGGCTCTCATATGGAAAAGAGAAAATTCCTGATGATCTAGCTTTACCTTTGATTCATTTATGAATTGCACTCAAATTAAGTCATCAAATAATTTTTATAGGGTAGATTTTTAAATCAATTAAAATATAATGATCCCATCTTAAATTAAACAGTAACTCTAAAAGCATGTGAGAAAGACAATAGCTAATAAGAGGGTAGTAAAGTGGTTACTGACAACAGCAAAACAGTGAAGCTGCTGAGCCGGAGACACAGTTCAGCAGCGCGGCGCTTGCCTGGCAAGCATGAGGTTATGAGTTTGATTCCAGGTTACGCTCCGCCCCCCCCAAAAAAGAGTGAAAGCAAAAAAAGAGAGGAAGTGTGAGTTGCCAGTACCACATCTGTGTAACTGCAGCTTTAAAAGCAGCATCAGATACTAGCTCAGAAATGTATCTGGTTCATCGCTTAGCCTTTTTTCACAGTATACTTTAGAAAAAGCACAGCGTAACTCATGAAAATAAGGTAAACCTAACTACCTCTAAATATGACTTAGTAGGGAAAATTTAAATAGCATTCTAAGAATAAATATTTCAGAGATTTATTTTCACCCCAAAACTTTTTTTTCCCATCTTTAGGAGGGCTAGACACTCGTCCTCAAGAGCAAGCAACATTCTAGTTCTTCTCTAGAAATTCTTCCCCTATTTGAGTAAATGAAAATTCCACTTCAATGTTTTATTCCCTGAGAAATAAAAAGGGAAAAATAAGTGAGAAAATGTCATTCCCATTTCCAGTATGTTATAGCTTGTGTCCGACGTCCACTCAAAGGCTCACATAGGTAGGCTTTTGAGAAGTGGCCGGATCGGGAGGGTGTGATGCTAGAATCAAAGATGTATGATTACTAAAGCAGTCCACTGACTGGTCTGGCAGAGTTCTAAGTAAGACTACAGGAACCCCACCCTGTCAGTGCTATTCACCCTAAGGGAGAGTAAGACAGAAGGAGCCAAAGAGTGCCACTGGTTTCTCGTTACTTGCTGTCTTCTGCCTGCCAAGAGCTGTTTTTCCTCTGTGACGCCCCCGCCGTGCCACCCGGCTTGCAGTCAGCTATGAGCTAAAACCTCTACAAACTATGATCCAAAATCAATCTTTCCTCCTTTAACTTTGTTGAGTATTTTGTCTCAGCAATGAGAAAAGTAGCTAAGACACCCATTATATCATGCTCTTTACCAATCACAGCAAATGATTCAACTTTTTTTTTTTTTTTTGTATTTTTACTGGTAACAGGGATTGAACTCACGAACACAGGCTTGCAAGGAAGGCACTTATGCCACTAAGCTAAATCCCCAGGCCCTCAACTTTTGAATAAAGTAATACTGGATCAAATCTCTCTGAAGGGCACAGAAACATGCACAAATAAGTGGAAATACATAGAACCATATTTTACTAAGCTTAAAATTTCTAATACTAAATTCAATCCCATTAAATTCAAAGCAATTAATGTTTCCAATTTAATAGTAATGGACTAAACTAGATTTCTGGCTCAATATAATTTGTGATAGAATGAGGATCTTACCTAAAACAAATCAAATAAGCAGACTAGACCTGACAGTCCCCTACAGAGGATTCTACTGGAAAACTCGGTTACAGCTCATGTCTAGATCTTCCCTCAAAGCCTCATGCATCAGAGGCAGAGCTTTTGGAGGTGGCTGGTTTGGGTGTGTGATGCTGGGTTTAAGGGTGGGACGCTGGGGTTAATGGTATGATGCCCACACTAAGGATGCCCCCCCACCCGTGTATGACTGCTACCTGCGGTAGCCTGGATGGAATACGAGGGACAGAGGGAAGGCTCCTGCCATCTCTTGCAGCTTACTGTGCTTTGCTATGGACTATTCCTCTCACGTGACGCCCCTCTGCCTTGAAGCCAGCCAACTATGGACTGAAACCTCTACAAACTTAACTACAACAAATTTTCCTTCTTTAAGTCTGAATGTCAGGTATTTTATCTCCACAACAAGAAAAGTTACTACACAAACTCAGAGATGCTCGCTCACACACCATTTATTTAGAAATATTTTAATTTTCTATTGTTTTAAAGCTAAAAATGAAATTATTTTTGTAAAAATACTCAAAAATTGCTTTTACTTCACTAATGCACACACACCCAAATTCCTACTTTGTGGGAGGAGTTATGTTTAATGCTCATGCCAAACACACACTGAATACCCCCATAAGTCAGCTCTTTCAGTCTTCACCAAGGAAGACTGTAATCACCTGAAGTTAACAAGGATACAAAGGCACAGGCACTGTCATCGGCCCCATCAAGTAGCCAATAGATGGCAGCAGCTAGTTCTCTAGCCTGGCTTAATGATGAGAGTTGGCCTCTGTAGGCTGAACATCAGTGTCTTTGAACTGTCAAAGGTAAAGACAAGTGAAACAGGAAGAACTCGTGATAGGACAAAAACTGCAAACCGAGTAAGTCACCTGAGACAGGAACCAGCTGAGAAGTCATTCTGCCTCTGATTCAGGAACAATAAGGTGAGTGGCAGCAGTGAAGGCAGTGTGGCTCACAAGGAGCCTGGAGCTCAGGTGTGTAAACCAGGTACAAATCACACAGAGTCTCACTTATCACCAAGAAAAGGCCCTTATCTCACTCTAACATGACAGGCATGAAACTACACATAACACTAGACAAAAATCCTAAGAAAACTCCTAAATGTGAGAATCACCATGCTCTGCAAGCAGCAGCGAAAACAAAACCCTAGCAAATGCCAGCCTGGATAGTCAAATCGTTTCCCTCCTGAGTGAACTAGCAAGCACATGGGGCCAAGTGGAAACTGGTGGTAATTTTAAAGTACACAGTTTACTTCATTCTGCAACCTTCGTATGTACTGGATTTGAAGATTAATGATACTCAACTTCTATCCTATGCAAATGTTAGTTTTTAAGTAGTAATTTTTAATAAGGTTTTTATAAGAAAGGAATATGAGTAGTAGAGGTAACAAGCATTTGTCCTGCACTTAAAAAGTTCCATTTCAATACATACAGAGGAACAGTGAGCTGAGGCTAGGACTAGCAGAGTCAGGGCAAGAGAGCAGTGAAGGTCTCAAGCAGAGAGCCAATGCCTCAGTAACTCCATATCTGGTTTCCAGCATGCATATGGCAGCTGATAGCTGCACAGGATCGTGCTGCCTTGCAAAAGGTCAATCTTACATAAATACTGCTAAAAAAAGTTTAGAAAGAAATCAATAAATCAGAAAAATAGAGTGTTAGCTAATTTAATAACTTCTACTTCATGTTATTAGATCAGCCATAGCATGAAATTCACTTTTCACCCGTAATGGTGTATACTGTTGCCGCGATCATGTAATGCAATACTGCCATCTGTTGTTCAAGAGCTAAAAATACATCATGTCTTTAATCCAAACCCATTAATTTTTAAATTGAAAGCCAAAAGGAGCCAGCAGTGTTTTTACATATGCAACTGTCAACAATCCTGAAGGTTTGTTTCACCAAACTTAAAGAGAGCGCAAAAAAACACATTTTTAATAACACTTTATGGTAATTTATCACCTGTTCATTTTCTTAAAAAAAGAAAAAGGCTATTTTGAAATGAATTGCCCAAAACAATGTTTTACAAAATGTCCAAGGGTAATTGCAATTAAGTATCAAGTTTCTGAAAATCTATAGGTATATGAATTGTTTCAGTTAAATTCTAAAATATCATCACTATAAAATACTTTTAGGTTGTTTAATATCAGAAGGCCAGTAATTTTTAAAGAACTAGGCATCTTAACACAGTTTAACACTCCAGAGCAGTTTACTCACAAAAATCAATAAAATTATATGTGAACTGAAGTGTTGCTACTTAAATGCTAAAAAAATACAAACTAGAAGTTTAAGGGACCTGAAAAGGTCAGGTTAAAAGTTGAACAGGATGAAAAATTATTCTGAAATTCACAGACAAGAAAAATGAACTTTCCCCACAACCTAACTAGTAGAAAAGTTGAAAAAAGCTTAAAAACTACCAAAATAATTTAGTTGCCATAACTATTAACTAGGCATTCACTTCAGACATAATATAAGAAAAATTAACCCAAGTACTTGAGAATACACATAAGTAAGCTAGATTTTCCCGTTATCCCTTTAAAAGGTGAAGATTCTAATTAAGTACAGTATACTTATTCACTCTCAAACATAAGGAAAAATATTGCTTAGGACTTAAGAAAAAGGTCACAGTAATTTGTGTATATGACAGAGAAATAAGTACAAAATCAGTATCACAAAAAATAGTATTGCTTGATATTCTTTTGGTATGAACACAAGCAGTTTTGTGCTCCATAAATAACAAAAATAGAGGAAATCCCTGGGCCAACCTGAAAAATAGCTGAAACTAAGTATCTATGTATTCTGTGGAAATCTACAGCCTTTTTAAACAAAAACTAAAATGTAGAGATCACATGCATCCCACTTTATTATCAGAGTAATGAGGAGTCCTAAACACTCTTTTGAATGTATTAAAACACCTCTCAAAATGTTATATTTATTTATAAATGTGAGTTTGATTTATGTCACTTATGAGTATGGTCTCCAGTTGCCTCCATTTACCTATAAAAGCCTCAAAATTATCCTTTTTACCGTTGAGTAATATTCCATTGTGTAAAAATACCACATCTGTTTTATCTATTCTGCAGTTGATGGGCATTTTGGCTGTCTCCAAGATTTTGTTATTATAAATTGTGCTGTTAGATAACTATTCTACTAATCTCTGTTAGTTCATCAAAAAAAAAAAACCAGTGCTATCACTATTTGATCACTTTTGTGTCTAGATTTTATAACCTGAACAACTTCTAAGACAACAATATGCAATATATTAACTAGTGTTACTTCCCTATTTTTTTCTTGAAATTCTGTGTCATTTCTATCCTTTTTTCTGTTTTGCTTTCTTTAAAAAATAAAAAAAAAAATTTAAATTAAAAAAAAGTTATATTGCACTAAAGCACTGAAACCAAGACCAAATTTTTCATTTCATAGACCTTTGATTACAGGAAACTGAATATTGAGAATCTGCTTCATTCTTTATGATATAAAGTATAACAATCACTAACCTGTAAAAAGCCATTTTCTCTCATTTCTCAGTTATGCTGGAGTTCTGTTAAATACAACACTCTTACAAGATCTTTTCATAAACCATGTAAGTTTTATGAACAAATTTAAGATAAACTATATTTAGTAGCTTAAACAAATTTAATTTGTAGGAAAATATTGGTCACAAAAGACCAATTAAACTATGCAGTGTATTTACCATAGTACTAAGCAGTGTGTCATTTAGCCCCATTATCCCTTTTATTTTTTGGTTTAAAATTTTTTTATTAATACCTGTCTGCAGTAATGTGATAATCATCTGGGGAGTTAGTGTGTGTGTGTGATGTCTTCTTCTTACTTCCCCCTTCCTTTACTCCCTTCCCTGGGCTCTTTATTTTTTTTTCCAATTTTTTATTAGTACTTGTTTGCAGTACATAACAGTCACACTCCTTGTGAGGAGTTGATACATGTACATAACACATTTCAGTTCTTTTTTTTATCCCCTTCCCTTTCCTCCCTCCCTCCAACTCTTGGTGCCTTCCTGTTTGGAAAAGATCTAACTCCCTATCAGCTGTGTTTTCAGTGGCATGATGATGTTAGTATACTCCTATAAGGTACATTCATCCGTAAAGCTGCAGAGACAACAGTGAGTCTAAGAAAATTATTGTAACATGACAATTAATGACATGTACTAATGACCTTTCAAATTGCAGCATTTTAAGACTTACTATATAAAGATTTGTCCCATTACGTTTGTCCATAACCTTCCAAATGATGGAGTGATTCCTCAACTAACACACCATACCCACACCTCATGCTCTGTTTCTCATACTAACTTCCATTGTAGTCTTTCATTTTACTTAGGAAATCAAATCTGTTCTCTGCAGGAAAGACACTGGTCGTAATTCCCACTTTTAAAAATGTATTTTAGTGCCCAAACATTGCTGCTCATCTTCTACAACTTCAACCTGTCTTTACTTCATGACCACTTTCAGTCTTTCCTTAGTGACAAGAAAACGTGTACGAAATCCTCCAAACTCACTTCCTTCTGAGACCACAAAGGAATGTTTCCTGTCTCAGGCTAGCCATTCCAAACCTCCAAGTACAGGACTTTCAAATTCCACTCGCCTCGCAGACCAGGTCCACTTAAAACAAGGCTGTGTAGTTCACGTCTTTACTTTTTTAACCCTCGCTGTTTATTAGACATATCGAAATGCCGTAAGCTAGAAGTCTCACTGCACATTTAGATCCAAATTATTTTCCTTCCCCCTAATAATATGAGTATCCTAATAATATGAGTTGTTTTATTTTTGTTGTCTATCAAAGGTTGCTATCACTCTCCTTGAACCCTCAGCACTGCAAGGAACGCAGAGAAAGAACACAGCTCAATGATCCAATAAGCACTGTAATCCCTGCCACAACTGCTACTTCTTTGCTGGGAGTCATCGCCTAGAAAAATCCACTTCTGCCATCCCTGTGCTATTAGATCCTCACATAAGGCAGTTTTAAATAAAGTTCTCAACTTTCTACATGGAATGACGTGGCAAAAGTGACTAGAAAACATAGTTTACGAATAATAATCTTAGCTCATGCAAATAACCTAATACAACCATATCCAATAACAAGAAAGTGCTTTCAAATAAGATCTTCAGTCTATGGTTTTCCAGTACCATAGAATATACTGTGTATGCATACCTGCATCCGTGTGTGTATATATAGGCATACATATATATACATATCTATAAGGTAAAAGCTTAATTAGCTTGAAACAGCTATATAAGGACATTTTACAGACCCATAGATAAAGCTTCTATTTTAATGTATGAAAGGCTTTCTCTTTATATACTACTACTGGTTACTGCTTATATCTACATGTGCCCCCAAAGCCTCATGCACTCATAGGAGAGGCTTTTTGAAGGCAGCTGGATCACGGAGGTAGCTGGATAAAGAGGGTGATACTGGATCAGTCTACTGACTGGTGTATCACGTGCTGGCTATGGATAATGTGAAGCCCCACGCTGGGTATAGGTAGCACCAACCAACAGGCTTGTGGCTTGGATGGAATATGAAGAGAAAGACAGAAGACAGTCTGTTGTTTTCTACCTGCCCTGCCATGGCCTGCTTGTCCTCTGCCATGCCTTTCTGCCATGTCGGCTCCCCTTGGGGTCAATTAGCTATGGACTGAAACATCTATAAACTGCAAGCTAAAATAAGCCTTAATCCTTTAACTTGTGGGTGTCATGTTTCATGGCCCAGCAATGAGAAAATAGCTCAAACATAACTCTTTCATGTTCAACTGCTGAGCCTCATAATAAAAGATTCAACTGTATGCAGAAACTGATAGCCACCCCACTCTTTGCACTACAGACATTTTGCACATGATCAGAGTATAATTTATTCTCACTGTAATTAAAGGTGGATTCAAAAACTTACAGGGCATCACCTTTGGCTACAGAAAGAATTTCTGCAAGGCACCCACAAGTTACATGTTTTTAAAATGTACTGTTCAACACATAACTAAATACATCACTGTAAATACTCATTACTAATACAGTGTAATTTTAAGCCAGAAATCAAGATTTTCTATTTATATTTCTAGTGGATGATGACTTTGCATTTATGATTAGGGAGGTGGAAATGGACTAGTCAGAACACTGCTGTCTATAACTAAAGAAACCACTTACTTCCAACAACTAAACCAGCACAGAGGAATAAACTGGGCATGTTCTTGCAGTGTAGCCTACAGAAGGCTTTCTCTCCCTCCCCAAAATGGAAAGTTTCCAGTAAGAGTCACATACAAAAAGGCTTTTTAAAATATCAAAATGTTATGGGCCAGGGATTTAACTCACTGGCATAAGCGCCTGCCTGGCAAGGGCAAGGTCCTGAGTTCTATCCCTAGTACCAAAAAAAACAAAAAAAAATTCAAAATGTTGGAAAACAAAAACAACTCTAACACTATCGCTGTCAAAAATGATCCCAGCACTCAAAAGACAGAGACAGGAGGACTGCTGCCAAGTTCACGGCCAGCCTCAACTACACAGCAAGACCTGGTCTCAAAAAAATAAAAATTTTAGGGGCTGGGAATTTAGCTCAGCGGCATAAGCACCTGCCTTGTAAGCAGGCAGTCATGAGTTCGACCCCCGGTACCAATAGAAAGGAAAAAGACAAAAATAAATAAATAAATAAAAATTTAAAAAATAAAAATTTTTTTAGAAAGTCATTACTATTAGATTGCCAAACTGAAGCACCCTTAAGACATCTACTTTCAGACATGAGATAGCATAACGTAGAGGAGAGGTTGTGCTAACAAACCAGTCTCAGCCTCAAGCTGGGCATTATCTGCCAGGTCTTCCTCTCCAGGCTTGATCTCCTCATTGTAAAATAGGAAGTAACTTCACACCAGTTATTTCAGGGGAACCTTGCAATAACATATTCAAAACACCTAACACACTTTAAACTTTTAACCAATTCAGCTACCCTCCCTAAAAATGTGTACAAAAATCTTGATTTCACTTAGAAACTAGCTTGTCCAACAGAAGCATACCTTTCCATTTAGTTGTATTTCAGAGAAGTTGAAATCTGTTTAGAAATAGTTTATTTTCTATCTTAATATATTTTACTATATAGGAAAACTCAAGATATTAAAGTGAAATGTCACAGTTACAAGTTCTTAAAGCTATGAAAGCTAGCAAATTTAGTTACCTTTATGAAACTTTACACATTTTAAGAAACTTCATACCTATGTGCAACAAGCATGATCTCCTCAAACTCAAATCCAAAATGTACTTTTCATGTCCTTCAAATCCTGCTGATCACTAGTGTGGGTCCTAGATATATTCCTTATGCTAACACAATCACAATTTAATCAAATATATCCCAGTGACCCCAATTAAAAATTTTAACGATATTTATTTCAAATTAAAAAGGCCAGAACCAAGAAATATGGTATCTACTTTAGCCATCTAATTATAACAATATATCCTATAGCAAATAAACCAGTATTTGTTTCTGTGAAGGTATTAATTTCCTTAATTCAAACACAAGATGCTATATTCTAACATCACAAAGCATTTCTAAAATATATAAAACTTGTTTTAATACAACAGGCCCAACTACTGCCCATATTATAAAAAATTAAGTACATTAAAAGCCTGAGCATTTACTAAAATAACTTTTAAGATTTAATATAAAATATGAAAGCTGTCTAACTGAGCACACCTGTAGTCTCAGCACTCGGGAGGCTGAGGCAGGAGGATCGTTCAAGGCCAGCTGAACTGCACAGTAAGACCCTATCTCAGAAAAAAAAGAAAGAAACCAAAGAAGGGAGGAAGAGAGGGAAGCAGGCAAGCTGTTCCTTTGTCAAAAAAGAAGAGTCTTATTGCGTGCTAGAACCCATGGTTAGTTTTCATATCTTTACATCACCTATCACTCTACTCTGTAACACATAACATGTTCAGGAAACATTTCCCTAAGGAATAAACTGTGTACAAGTACACAAGAAACTACTAAGAACTTTAACAGACTCCTCATGTTTAAATCATTTTTCCAACACAGTTGTGTTCTGGATCACACCGGTTCACAGGTTCACAGTATTTCACGTATATAACCCAGCGTAGGGCACAGTGGTTACAAGGTCTTTAATGGAACTGTGGAAGAATTGTGAGGTTCTGAAGATACTCAGAAAGTACAAAAATCACTGCTACTCCTTTAGAATTCCTATAGAACTGTTTTCTGAATCAGTAAGACAAACAAAAATCCCCCCTCCTTTTTTTTTTTTTTTAAGTAAAATACCAATGTTCAACAATGTATCACTTACCTCACTTACCAGATTTGGCCTCCAAAGACCCATTACTATTTTTATCACTAAATGTATTCTCAAGTAACAAAGATTTGCCACTAGCAAGGACAATGAAAATAATTTACCAATATCCCCAAAAGAAGTCATTCAAAAATAACTACAGCCTTACCAGAAAAAAAGTTTAATCTACAAAAATTGCTTACTTGAAAAAGAACACATTCATGGAATATATGCATTCAGATTATATTTCTATAAAAAACCACAATGTCCATAGGAAAAGTTCAAGTGTTTCTCATGACACCATTTTAATTATCCTATGCTGCCAGTATCCATGGTGACAATTAATTGTCCTGAGTTTTAGGGAATAGTATCATTTCTACTCCATATATTTCATTATTTGAAATGAGAAGAAAGCAAGCTAGCAACAGTTTGCTTAAAAGTTAGGAACCTTTTTCCTCAAAATCAAAAAAGGTTGAAAAGAAGCAATAAATAACAGTTAACTATTCTAAGCCTTTAGAAAGTCTAACTATGGAATAATTATATCCCAGAGTCATAGTTAAAAGCAGCTATTTCAAGTGTCTACCCACACAATCTTTCCTCCTTCAATAGTATGAACATCTACAACAGATAACAGATAACTGATTTAATTTTCTCTGAATACTGTTTTCAATTATCTCTGAATACATTATATACAAGGTATGTTTGATACTTATATCAGTTACATATTTGAAATTTTTGGGTCTACTTTCAATTAACAAAAACATTACAACTTATAAATAATAAACTATGGGGCTGGGGATTTAGCTCAGCGGCATAAGCGCCTGCCTTGCAAGCAGGCAGTTGTGAGTTCAATCCCTGGTACCGATAAAAAGGAAAAAGCCATAAAAAATAAAAAAATAAACTATGATTCCATAATAATGGAAGACACAGGCCAGTGACACTGAACCTTTTAAAGCTTTAAATGATACAAACAGCCCATGGTGGCACACATACCACAGGTTCACTACCACTGCCATAGGCAATACAGAAATCATTCATATCATATCTAATTTAAATATAAGAGCTACAGATGTAGGGGGTAATTCAATGGCTGTGTACATGCTTAGCATGGACAAGGTCTTGAGTTCAATCACCACTCAAAAAATAATCCACCTCTGTAGAGATTTCCTTCTTTGGTGTTGTACATATTTCCTGTGCTACAGGTAGAAACTAGTGAAGGAATAGGTCCTATAGTCTACTGGATTGAAGCCAGACTAGAATTAAAACTGAGGACAACCAACAGAATGTAAAATTAATACAAACATAGATAAGTAATATAAATATATAAGATATATAACATTAGTAAGAAAAATATATAATCAAATAATTGCTTCCTTAATTCTCCCTTTATAGCAAGGGAGAAATCAAAATTAAGTGTGCATATTAAAGCTTAACATTCTTTTTTTAAAGCTTAATATTCTTATTAAAACATATCAAGACTGTTATTTAATACAGAAGAGAACTATTGCAGTGCAGTGCCTGCCTGGCAAGCCTGAGGTCCTGAGTTCAATTTCCAGTACCCAAATAAGTAATAAATAAAAAAAAGTTTTAGATATTTAGTATCACCTAAGAAAGACAACATTTGGTTTTTTTAATGTTTCAGAAAATTATCTTAATCCTCTATACCATCACATTGTGTTTTAAGGCAGGCAGAGGCTAAATGATTTATGCCTGTGGAGTTGTAATTCTGGCAGCATATTTTGAATGTTTTTAATTTAAAAGACCAAAGTATTAGGGATTCTGCTGTCTAAACAATTAAGTTAACAAAAATGCAAAGTCAATAGCATGGTCTTTGAGTTAGTGAAGGAAACCATGCAATGAAGAGGCTTTCAGTCCTCCATAATCCTTACATCCATCTTTGCGACCAGGACTTGAAAATTACATGTGCAAAACCAACTGTGATGCCCAGGATGGTGACCGAGAGCAGTGTTTCCCACTGCCTATGTGATTTTTTTTTCCTTTTGGGGGGGGGGGCATGGGGGTACTGGGAATTGAACTCACGACTTTACGCTTGCCAAGCAGGCGCTTAAGCCACTGAGCTAAATCCCTGGCCCCTCTTTTGTATTTTTGAAACAGGGTTTCACTGTGTAGTTCAGGCTGGCCTTGGGCTCAGGCTGATCTGGAGCTTGCAAACAATTCTCCTGCTTCAGCCTCCCAAGTGCTGGGATTACAGGATTGTGCCACCACACCCAGCATAATGCCCGTGTGATTTAAAGTAAGAGATAGCTCAGGAGTTGGGGATATAGCTCAGCGGCTCAGCACCTACCTAGCAAGAGCAAGGTCCTGAGTTTGATTCCTGGTACCAAAAAACAAAACAAATTGTAAGATATATCTCTCCTTTCTCAGCTGTGAAGATGCTAATATTTCCTTCTACTAAAAAACTAAAGATAACAGATATATAACTCTGAGTCAGGGCCCTCTTCTGTATTTTTGTAAGTACAAAAAATTAATTAGTGAGTAGGCAAAATTAATAAATAGGCAAAAGGTTCAAGAGAAACAGATTTATTCTCTATGAGAAAAATAGTAACATTTTTGAAAAGAAACCTGAGAGACACAGGTTAGTACTAGATTAGTAGTAAGTAAGGCACTGCCATCATGACCGCAGCAGGATGCACAACACATTCAAATTATGATTCTCATTTAACATATAAACAGACGGATACAGAAACAGGACAGACATAGGGGCTGGGGATTCAGCTCAATGGCATAAGCGCCTGCCTTGCAAGCAGGCAGTCGTGAGTTCGATACCTGGTACCAATAAAAACGAAAACGACAAAAAAAAGAAATAGGACAGACATGTGCGTGGTCAGTACACACACACATTTCCTACTTCTGGCCACCCAGAGACCCTCAAAGCACTGACACCTGATGATGGCAATGAACAAGCACAGCTACTGACCAAATCTATTTCTAAAAGCTGTTCGATGAGGCAAAGGAATCAAAACTCTGCTACCAATCCTGAGGGGGAGAAACACATTAAGATGAGAACAGAAGCCAGGAGTGATGGGACACACCTGTAATCCTCTCGGAGGCCAAGGCAGAAGGGCAAATTCAGACTCAGCTTGGGCAACTCAGGGATGTAGCAACAGGCTATGTCAGTGGTGGTGAAGCTATGGCATGGGTGTTATTGTGCTTTTTTTGAAGTCAAAAGATGTTAATGGAGAGCTGTTTTTTCTAAACCAAAATCTCAGGCTTCGGGTTTATTTGCTGTGTTAGCACTTTGTGATAAGTGGGTTTGAGGTTGTAGTCTGGCACTTGGTCTCTCAAAGATTCATTCTCACTTCTCTATACCAATATAAAATATTAAGAAGACTATGGATGTAACTCCGTGCAAAGGCCCTGGGTTCCATCTCCATTACCACATCAAGGGGGGGAGAGAACATTTCATACACTAGAAAATTAGGAAATGCTCCAAAAAAAGAATAATAGCATGTTAAAAAGACATAGGAGCCAGTCTACAAAAGAACCTAATGGCACAAATAGGGACAATGTAGGCAAAATCAATGACAGTATTACAATAAACCCTGTGGAATAAATATCCCCGAGTCTGTACTGATAAAAATAACTGAAGTATTCGGGAAGCAAGGCCAGCTCTTCAGAAGAACTCTAATTAGTAAATGTAGAAAAGAACAAAATCACCACTAAGCAAACACTATACCAAGAACTACTGCACACAAGAACCACTGGAGCCACTAAAATTAGTAAGTAGGCAAAGGTTCAAGAGAAACAGGAGATTTATTCTCTATGAGAAAAATAGCAACATTATTGGAAAGAAACCTGGGAGACACAGGTTAGTGCTAGATTAGTAATAAGACACTGCCATCATGACCGCAGCAGGACGCACCCCCGAGGACACCTCCATGCCCTCCCGGCCAAAAATGCATAACCTCATTTGATCATGAGATAAAATGTCAGACAAACCCAAGTTAAGGGACATCCTACAAAGAGCTAAGGTAATAAAAGATAAAAATTCAGGAAGTGTGACAGACTCAAAAAGATTAAGGTCATAGGACAACCAAATGTAAGGCGAGACGCTGGACTAGATCCTGGAACAGAAAAATGAAGTTAAAGAAAAAACCAGTACAAATCAATGAAGATGCAGCATTTAGAAAGAAGCACTGCACCAACTTTGATTTTCTGGTTTATTAATTACACCTGTGTAAGGTGAGGGGCCCTAACTCTGCTGCTGTACCACTTTTATGAAAGTCTAAATATATTTCAAAGTAAAAAGTTTTTGAACTTATTTTAAAACACAATTTCCATAGTTATCTAGGTGCTATACAGTATCTATCGTTTTGCTTTAAAATCATCAAGTCATGCTAAAATACCCTTGAATCATCAAAGCTAAAAGATCTATTTCTAAAAACCTGTAATCCTAAAAAAATTTAAGATACATGCAAGATCTCATTACCTGTAATTTTATAGCCATAAGCAGCCAGCTGTCCAGCCATATATTCTCCATCTGAATTATTATGTGAACAACCCCATGTTCGTATCCAAATTTTCTGTATGCCTGGAATAGTGCTGTTGGGTAATCAATACAAAAAGTAAGTCTCATCAAATGATTTTTAAAATAAAAGCCAGTTACACAAAAAACAAACTATAATCAATTCATATCTGTTCAT
This sequence comes from Cavia porcellus, assembly GCF_034190915.1. NCBI lineage: Eukaryota > Metazoa > Chordata > Mammalia > Rodentia > Caviidae > Cavia > Cavia porcellus. The sequence continues at coordinate 24,247,659 of NW_026947496.1, read as the reverse complement.
TAAATGTACCAATTTAATTCAAAATCTGCTATTACATCAAAGCCTAACACCAAGATAAAATAATATAATTTTAAGTTAAGAATGTCAATATTTTTAAAAATCTCCTTTTTTCTGAATTGTATTTTTAAATTCTACTACTGACCATACTACTACTAATTCAATTTCTAGAAAGACTCATGCAGCCAGGCATATGGGGTGCACACCTGAACTCTCATCCTTCTCAGAAGGATGAGGCAGGAGGACTTTTCAAAATAAAAAGGGCTGCAGATATAGCTCAGTGGTAGAGCACTTGCCTAGCATGGGTGAAGCCCCGGGTTCCAACCCTAGCACCTCAAAGAAAAATAACGAAAGAGGCATAACAGTTCCAGCAGCACAGAAAATGATTCCAGCAGTAATAGCAAGGAGAGAAACATGAACTGTATCATTCTGTTTATAGAACCCATATAGTAGTTGCACTTTTTATCTAGTTTAAAAGTACAGATGTAAACAACTCTAAAATTAACAATTGTGACTCTACAGCATTAAAAGTACTCTATCCATAAAAACAGAATTCCAAAAAAATGTAGTATTTTTAAGAAAAAAATGACTCTCAAGCTAGGCTGCCCTAATAATTAGTAGGTTAAGAGAAACCACCTTAACGACATGTCCAAAACAAGCTTAAATAAACTCTAATCATTAAAATACTTGGTTTTGGTGGGCTTTGTGGTACAAGGAACTGAGTCCAGCAGTTCTGCCATGCTATGCAAGTACTCTGAGCTAAATACCTTCTAGTCATCAAAATTAAGCAAATTTTAAATTCACAGAATTTGGGGAGGGGGGTTGTTTTATGTGTCTTTTTGAGACAATCTCACTATGCAGTTCAGGCTGGCCTTGAGCTCACTTTGTAGCTGAGACTGGCCTCAAACTCAAAATGATCCTTCTGCTTCAGCTTCCCAAGTACTAGGATTACAGGCATGGACCATCACACCTGGCAAATTCATAGATGTGAAAAGCTAAATGCTCCAAACAAAATAACTAAGTGTAATAAAACTTCGGACAATTTATTAAATAAAAAATAGGTTTATTAAAACTGTACAACAGGGGGCTGGGGATTTAGCTCAGCGGCATAAAAACCTGCCTTGCAAGCGCATGGTCGTGAGTTCGATCCCCAGTACCAATAAAAAAAAAAACTGTACAACCACATAATCCTTTCTAGTAATGTTACACTAGAATTTCACTGATTATAGACACTTATGGGAAAATGGATGCATCTTGAGACCATATTCTAAATGAGATAAATCAGACACAGTTAAATACCACATGATATCTCTTATGTAAGAAATCTAAAGTATAAATAACTTGAAGAACAAAACAAAAGATAGATGATAGGAAACTGGGAAGTAGACTTTATCCAGATGGGGACAGGGTCTGGCAACAAAGGTAGGAGGCAAAGGGAGTGGAAAAAGGATTAAGATGTGGTCTGTACACACACCACCTCCTTGTGATGAATGTATTTCGTATTACAAATGCACACTAAAATAAATACATAATTTAATGGACCATAGTCCTAACACAACACTGTAAACAGAACAGTAATTTTTTCTTTTTTCTTTTTGAGACAGGGTCTCACTATGTAGCCAAAGGTGGGCTAGAACTCATGGCAATCCTCCTGCCTCAGCCTCCCAAGTACTGAGATTACAGGTATATGCCATCACACACAGATAACAGGACAATACTTTTTATGTCCAATGCCTTTACGTGGTCTGTAAGCATTCATAAATTTCCTAAGAATAATCAAATGTCACACAAGATGCAGTGATACACACCAACTACTTGGGAGGCTTACACAGGAAGATCACAAGTTAAGAGTCCAGCCTGTGCAACCTAGTAAAACCCTGTGTCAAAATAGTTTTACTAAGCTGGAGGTGTAGCTCAGCGGGTTTTATCCCTGGAATCACTAACACCAAGAAAAAAATCAAATATTCAAAACACCACTGTCTCAGAAGAATCACAAACTGTAATTTTAATTTAGAAGTAATACAGAGCTGCATATAAAATGGAGATTCCTATTGGTCTTAAGCCCTGCTTTCAAACAACATACTCCTGGACACCTACTTTACCCAATTATTACCTTGCTAAACTTAAAAATCATTCAAATAAACAAAATCTATGCTTCCAATCAAAAGTTCAAAGATTCTAAAACACACATTGTGTGTGTCAGACTATACAGTGCCAGCTTCTCTTTCTGAATGAAAACTGAGTAATTTCAAGGAAAAAAAGCTTACCTATCACTTGGTGGACTGCTTTCCTCTTGCAAATATGTTTGGGTATTTCTTCTTCGCACCTTTGGAACAACATGCTTTCTTGCAAAATGTCTATCCTGTGGCTTTGAATCTTCCTGTGATACAATATCTTCTATGTCATCCAGTAGCATATCGCAGGAAGCAGAAGGCATCTTCTCTATTGTTAAACAAATTAGAAATAACAAGCATCTGACAATCTGCTTAATATAGCATCACCTATGAAAAAAATTCTCAAACAAATCTAATCAAGGCTTTAAAAATCTAACTTCTATTTTACACAAAATGTAGGAGATAAAAGTGAAGAAACACCCAGAGTAGTTCTATTGACAGGAGAACATTCCAACATTCAAATTAACTATTTCTTCAACAAATCAATACCATGGAGAAAAAAATAAACAGAACTTCTTCATTATGAAAGGAAACTGGAAACCAGGGATATAGCTCAGTGGCACAGTGCCTGCCTGGCAAGCACAAGTCCTGAGTTCAATTCCAGGTAGCAACGAAATAAAAATTTTAAATAAGTAAATAAAAAGATTAAAGGAAACTTAAAAGGCCTTAACCAATCTCCATCAGTTAGGAAGAACACTGGTGCTTAAAACACTCAATTACCAGCACTTTAAACCTCAGATGTTTCTGGCCAAGCACCTGTGAGTTCACACCTCTGCACCATATCACCTTGGGCGTGGTAACTCTGCACCCTCGCTGTGGCTGATCCAAGAAAGACAGCAAATGTAGATTTCTACAAAATTATGATTCCATTAGAGATTTTGAGGAGATAAAGAAGGCCAGTGGGGTCGAGGAATACAGCACAGCAGCAGAGCACCTGCCTGGCAAACACAAGGTCCCAAGTTCAATTTCTGGTACAAAAAGGAAAAAAAAAAAGGCTGGTGGTATCTTTCAAGGCACAGTGACTTTGAAATGTAAAAAATTTCTTTGGCCCGAGTTCCACTGAAGTTTGTCACTGACCTGTGTTCCTGAACTATGAAAAATGACTATGTGGGTTAAAAAATAATTTTTCTTGACAAATAATTAACAAATGTTTTAAAGCTCTAACAACTAATGCAATTCATGTTCTTGATTAGATCTTACTTTTCCAACCATCTAAATCACAATTGTGGAATAACTCGGATAAAATCAAGTTATGACTGGAGATTAAATAACATGAGGACCTTATTATAAATCATTACAAATAAAATACTATCCTTACATTCAAAATTTTATTTTTGAGATGCACATTGAAATTTACAGATGGAATATCATTATGTCTATAATTTAAAACTCAGAAAACAAAGATTAAGACATAGGAGGGGCTGGGGATTTAGCTCAGCGGCATAAGCACCTGCCTTGCAAGCAGGCGGTCATGAGTTCAATCCTTGGTACCGATAAAAATGAAAAAGACAAAAAAAAAAAAAAAAAGACATAGGAAAAACATTTACAACTCTTTAATCTAGGAAATAGGTAACTAATATTCATTAACTTATGATACTTTCCTGAATGTTTAATTTTTTTTTTTTGAGACAAGGTTTCACTATATAGTTCAGTAGACTTTGGATTTAGTACGTAGCCCAGGCTGGCCTTAAATTTGCAACAGTCCTGCTTCAGCCTTCTAAGTGCTGAGATTAAAGGTGTACACCACTAACACCTGGCTAAAATTTTTATAGTTAAAAAAGAAAATAGGAACATGGCTTGCAGGAAATTAGATATACTTTTCCCTATCCTCCCACAAAGAACACTAGACATTGTAGGAGGGACAGGGAGCTCTGGACATCAGTTATATAACAAGTAGGAAGACCTGAAAGACGGAGAAAAGGTGGCAGACAGGCTAAGAACTTCAGAGCCCAAGGAACACGGTCACGAGTTCCTTGTATTTTCTTTTACCTCCTATACCCAAAATTTGGAGCTGAAGAAGCCAGCAATCCAGAAATGCCAACAGATACCAACAATAACAACAACCCCCCACAAACCCCCCCTCCCTAAAAGGTCCCTTTCTTACAAATGAATTAAGACAAGGACAGCCTAATGTGATTTTTTAAAACTGTTTGATGACAACAATTCTACTTCAGCCAAACACACACAAACTATAGTACCACTCACTTGTCTAGTACTCATAGTACTAGGCAAGCCGCAAGGCCCAGCAGGGAGTGGAGAGTCTATAACAAGGTGCTCCAACATACCCGCTGGGGTGACATCAGAGAAGACCAAGTAGGGACTCTAGACTTTCAAACCAACTGACCAGTCAGTAAGGAAGCCCCAAAATATTGCTGGAGACCAAACTGACATAGAGGTTTAGAATAATCTCTACCGAATTACTAGCAAAATATCTTTGCAAACATTAAAAAGAAACTTATATGGAAAAGTAAAGGAACTACTACATATAAAATAAGTTTGAAAAGAAAAATAGCAGGAGTTGGTCTGCCCACTTGAACTCACTGGATGCTACTAAGACTGTGTCATTGATGGAGGGCTGGAAACACAGACCAATAGAACAGAAAACCCAGAAACAGACCCAAATAAATATGCCCAACTCATTTTTCACAATAGTGTAAATGCAATTCAATGGAAAAAAGAGCTTTTTGAACAATTTAGCATTAGAGCAATTAGATATCTGTAGGCAGAAACAATGGTTGGAGATCACACCTTATACAAAAAATTAACCCAAAATAAATCACGCACTTCATTGTAAAATGGTGGGGGGGAATCACTGGAGGTCTAGTCTGGACCTGGAGCAAGGTACAAAGTTCTTATACTTGACAACAAAAGTTCAGTCATTAGAAAGAAAAATTGTTAAATCAGATGTCATCAAAATGTAAAATTTTGCTTTGACAAAATCCTGTAAGACGATGGAAAATCAAGTTACAGTGTGGAAGAATATTTGCAAACCACATAGTCAACAAAGGACTAGTTTCTAGAACTCAAAACACACAGGTAAAAAATAGTAATTAGAAAATGGACAAAACCATATAAGAAATTTTACACAAGAGGACATACAGAGAGGAAAAAGGCACATGAAAAGAGATTCAAAATTACCCAGCAAAGACACAGAGACCAAAACCACAAAGAGGTATCACGACATATCTGCATCTCTACATTAGAACAGCTAAAATGAAAAACAGTGAAAACAGCACACACGGGCATGGATGCAAAGAAATAGGATCACTCATACAGAAATGTAAGACGGCACAGACACTATGGAAAACAGGTTAGCATTTTCTTAAGCACCTAATCATGAAACTATGGTACAAATCAGCTAGACGTTTTATCTAAGAATAAAGATGTATATCCACATAAAGTCTACATATAAATGTTGATAGCAAGTTTCTTTGTTAATAGCCAAAAACTGATGCCCTACAAAGAGGGGGCAGTTAAACAAGTCCAGTACATATACCGCAGAATACCACTGAGCAGTGAAAAGGAAAGTATTAGTGACACCTGGAACCTGGATGCAGCTCAAGAGAAAGACGCTGAGTGGACTGCCAACCCCAAAAGGTTACATACTGCATGGCCTCGTTTATATAGCACGCTTCAGAGGACAAAATCATAGAAACGGAGAACAGAACAGTAGCTGCCAGGGATTTAAAAGGGGAAGGAGGGAAGGATGACTATAAATGGCAACATGAGAGGTCCCTGTGCACCATGGATATATCAGTGCCCGTGTCCTGCTGGTGATACTGCACATGGTTTTACTACACGTAACCATTGAGGGACCTGGTAAAGTATGCAAGGATTTCAGTGTAAGTTTTACAACTGCAAATGAGTCTATGACTATGCTAAAGAAAGAAAAAAAACCCCAAAACACGATCTGGGGTAGCTCAGTTGTAAAGTACTTGCTTGGCATGCACCAGGCCCTGGGTTCCATCTTCAGCGCCAAAAAAGAAAACAGAAAAGCAGAAGAATTTAAAAAAAAAATTATCTGGAGGGAGAAATGTATTTGACATTTGAGTACATTGACTGACAACTCTATTACTAAATCCAGACACAAAATAAGTCCTTTTCAAATCTTTCAGTGGGCCGCAAATCTGGTGAACTCCTCCTTTTCATTTGCTGGATTCCTGTCTTTCTATTCAGGTCACTCTCAATGAATAGAGTGTGTCACCAGGACTTGTTACTCTGCAATACACAATGGCTTGTTTGGTTGGTTTTTGGTTTTTTGTTTGTTTTTGTGTTTTGTCTTTTTGAGACAGGATTTTGTTATGCAGTTCAAGCTGGTCCCAAATTTGCAATGATCCTCCACCTTCCAAGTGCTGGGGTTATAGACGTGCACCACCACGCCCAGCTCTGTTCTTTGTTTTTTTTTAAAAACTGGTTCTCACTATATAGTTCAGGCTGGCCTTGAGATTACTATGTAGCCCAGACTGGCCTCAAAATCACAGTGCTTCTCCTGCCTCAGCTTCCGAGTGCATAAACAACAATTAGAAGCATAAATAACCACACCTACTTTGCAATATACTCTTTACAACTATAACAATTATGCACTGTGAATTAGACAAACTTCTGTCACATCTCAGCTAACTTTATATTGTTAGTAAGAACAAAAGAAATAGCCCAAAGGTCTACTAAGAATGATTGTAACTTACATGGATACCACGAGGTCTTAGTAGGATCACAGGCCTCCCCTTCTAGGCACAGGAATGGGACACATAACCCAGGTCATCCCAAGTAACCCACCATTTTGGCCACAATGACTGATTCGGGGCAGTCACAAGCCCGGCCACTCAAAGGACTACAAGCACTTCTATGCTAAAGCTAATAGAAGAGATGGCTTCTCTTTTCACTAAAGAGGCAAAACGGGGAGGATGGCAACTGGAGAAATCCCAGAGGCCAGCCCACCTGCCACCTGGAGGAAGCCTACCTACCAAACCAAGCCAAGCAGGAGATGCAGCAGTTAAAAGCCACACTGACACTATTTCAGCACCTGGATCCAACCACAGCCTGAACTCGGGTGTAACTCTGCCGAGTCAGGTGAGCCACCAGATTCCCCCTGTGCCTTACAGTGAGTCGGGCTTTCTGCTCTTGTACACAAAATCTTTGACCATCTGGACAATCTACGTAAGGTGAAATGAACCAGGTTAGTCTTTCCCAAAAGGGTTCTAGTTACTTGCAACATCTCTCAGTGGGGGCGGGGGCAGCGGGGAGGGTCCCATTGTCAAAGAGATCTAGGACCATCTACCTCCAGATTCCCAGTGTATATTATTAAAGACTATGGAGAACTGCAGTGCAAAACAAACTTTAAACTATTTATCTTCTAAGACTTTTTAAACTTTCTTTTGTTACAGGATCTCCTTTCCAAAAGTAAAAAATGGGACTGAGCACAGAAGGCTGAACGGAGGCTGACCCTCGGTCCTTCCCGCATTCTGCACAGTGGCTGCCTTCCTTCTTTCCTGGGAAATGCCCTGCCCACACGACACACTCTGCCGTCCACCGTGTTACTGTGAATAAACTGTCCACTTCTCTAAGAGCAGCACTACTCCCATCAATTAAAGTACAAAATTCCGGCACTACTCCCTCTTCCTGTATCGTCACTAACCTCTCTCAACTGAATCATCACTATCTGGAAATAAATAAACCGTTATTTCTCTCATTGAAGAGGCAAAAATAAAAGCAAAAAAAAACAAAAAAACCTCTTGACTCAACTTCCTCCTCTCCTCTTACCTCTACCACATTTCTCTCCTTTAAAGGCAAACCTCTTGCGAGAGTACATTTAGTCTCCATTTCCCATTCATAATTCTCTCATGAAGCAGACTTTACCACCCCCCGCACGCTCGTACACACACTCTCCTCTAAAACTGCCTGATTTTAGTGACTTCCAATAAACATACCACGAGCAATTCTCAGTCACCTTAGGTCAGTGGCGGACCTTTAGGACCTTCAATGACAGCAATCAGCTAGCTAGCTGCAGCACGTGTGCCACAGGTTTGCCACCACTGCCTTAGGTGATATGCTTTGCAGCATCTGATAGCACTGACCACTCTCTCCCTAAGGCATTTTCTTTGCTGGCTACTAGGATGCCACGCTCCTCTATCCTCCTCTACCACGTTAGCCTCTCAGTCTCCTCAGCTCCTTTCTCATCACTCCAACTTCTCAATACGGCAATGGCCCCATGGCTCCATTACAGGGACCCTTCTCTAGTTACAGGCACTCCCTAAGTGATCTCATCCAGGCCCGCAGCTTTGAAATACCAACTATATCCTCATGTAACCAGCCCCAGACTGCTGAATTCCACGCTCATGTCCAAATGCCTATGGAACACCCCTGCTTGAATGTCTAATAATTATTTCAAACTTCAGAACTCTTGATCCTCACCCTACAGCACTAGATCTTCTCACGACTTTGCATAATTCTTTTAAAGGCAATCCCAACCTTATCACTGCTTGGGCTAAAAATCCTGGAATCATTTCCAATTGCTTTCTTTCCTTCACCTCAAGTCCATCTACCAACAAACTCCTCTTGAATCTACTTTCAAAATGTATTCATAATCTATTTGTGACTCTATCCATTATTATATTCTTGGTCAAAACCACCATCAGTTCTTGACTGGATTATTACAATACTCACGCCTTTCAAATTCACCTCCAGCTTCTGAAGAACCCTTCCAGTGGGATTTCATCTGAGTAAAAGGCACAATTAATACAAAGATCTTCAAGGACGAGCAGGAGCAGCCTATTACTTTGACCACACTTCCTACTAGTCTCTCTTCTCACTCTGGTCGGCCATACCCACCAGGTCTTACCTTTGCCTACAGCTCTTTTACTTTGGGGCTGGGGATTTAGCTCAGCGGCATAAGCACCTGCCTTGCAAGCAGGTGGTCATGAGTTCAATCCCCGGTACCAATTAAAAAAAAACAAAAAAGAAGTCTAACTAGCTCGCTCACTGAAGCCCTTTAGGGCTTGGCACAAGTACCACCAGTTAGGCCATTCACCAACACTGCATGCGCCTGCACACACACACACATCCCTTCTATCCCCCTTCTCTACCTTTGTTTTGCTGTTGTTTTTACAGTGTTACGGACTCAACCCAGAACCTCATGTGTACGAGGCAAGTGCTCTACCACTGAGTATATCCCCAGCCCCTCTGCCTTGTTTTACTATCCTATAGCACTTCACACCTGCTTAAGCAGATTTTGTTTCTATGGTCTCTTCTTCTAAAATATATAACCCACGAGGATAAAGTTTTTTGTTCGTTTTCACTGTTTTTTCTCAGGTGCCTGGAATCATATCCAGTACCTTGCAGTGTCTCAAATACTTTTTTTCTATAGATTACACAGTGTAACACCATATGGGCCCGCTTACCTCCCTGTCCCACCTCCCGCTGTCCCAACTGCACCACTGCACGTATGGTAACCTTTGAGATATTCTGAGTAAGCCAAATGACTGACTCCACGGGTTTCAGTTGCTATTCCTCCTCTGGAATATCAGCACCCCAGATATTTGGATGGCTTGCTGCCGCTTCTCTACTCAAATGACACATGCTTACAAAGGTCTTTCCTAGCTACCTTATCTAAAATAACCACACTACCCAAGCATGCCCACATTCTCTCACTAACCCTGATTTTATACTTTATTTTTCTACACAACACTTCGCCACCTGACACCACGATACATGAATGTACCTGTTTCTCATTACAACACAAGCTCCATGAGCACAAAGGTATCATCTCTTTTTCCCTAGTATCTCTTCAACACATCTAACAATCCCCAGCACACAGCAAGTGTACAGTATCTATTGACTGAATAAACACAATGTTTAAGATGATATTACCTATCTACAACAAAGAAGGAAATTTTTATATTGGCAGGAAGCTGAAGTAAAAACATCCTTTAGGGCCCTTATATTACTATTATTTTATTAAATAATGAAGTGGTAAAGGTTAAAATCAGGTATTGAGTGCCTTTGAGTGTTACTAAGAACTACTAAAGGATAACAAAATAAATATTAAAAGCCTTATTAAAAATGACACAAACTTTATACTCCATACACAACTGTACATAGATCCACCAAAAGAAAACAAAATGCAAAACTGGGATAAAAAGTTCACTACAGCAGACTTAACCCATCAATAGAGAGTCAGGAAATTAGAGAACATTGCTGAGCTCCTTATTTATAGAAATAGAGTCTAGAGACGCTAAAGAATTTGTACACAAACAAAGCTAGAATTAGAACCTTGGCCTCCTTTCAACATTATGTTCCCTAGTATACCAACATCTCTGATTCAATACCAACACCCTATTAAGAACCAAGATTCTTCTCGGAATGGTAGTGCATGCTTATAATCCAGCACTAGAAGGGTGAGAGTAGTTCAAGGCCAACTCTAGCTACACAACAAAACCCTGTCTCAAAAACACAATAAAAAATAAAATAAAGAACAATGATTGCCCTACAGCTATGATTCTCAGTCTTCAGTGCTCATTCTAGTTATCTGAGCAGCTTGTGAAAAGGAGCAACAAAACAGGTTCAAGCCCCAGAACTTGCAATTAAAAAAAAAAAAAAAAAAAAAAAAACAGTATTTGCAACAACTGGGCACCAGCTCAGCTAAATCAACCTCTAGAACTGGAGCCTGGGCATCAATATCTTTTAACATTTTCTGGGGATTCTCCTGGGTGTAGCCACAGTTGTAAACCAATGTTCTAAATTAGTGTTTTTCATAATGTGGCTCCACAACCAACACAACTAACATCAGGTAGAACTTGTTAGAAATGAAAATTCTTAGCCCTGCCCCATTGAAGACTGAATCAGATATTCTGAATAAAGCCTGATAATCTTTAATAAGCCTTCCAAGTGATTTTGATATATATTAGTTTGAGAATCAAACTTTATATATATTTTAATGTTATATTATATATTATAATCAAAACAAGAGTATAAAGACAATTTAGTGGGGGAAAGAACAGTCGTTTCAACAAATGGTGCTTGGAAAAATGGATAGTCACTTGCAAAAAATGACGTTGGAGCTCTATCTCACATCACACACAAAAATTAATACAAAATGGGGGCTGGGGATTTAGCTCAGTGGCATAAGCGCCTGCCTTGCAAGCAGACAGTCATGTGTTCGATCCCCGGTACCGATAAAAAGACAAAAAAAAAAGAGAGAGAGAAAAAAAAATTAATACAAAATGGATCATAGACAAGAGCCAACTCCAACATATCTATAAATCTTAGTGACATTAGAGTAGACACTGATTTCTTAGTTATGACATTTTCTCAAAGTGTCAATAGCAAAAGAGACAAAATAAAACACATTAGACTTAATTTCTTGCTGCAAGCATAACATCAAGAAAGTGAAAAGACAACCCATATATGGTATAAAATATTAAGCCATACCTGATAAAGGTCTAACAGAGATTCACAACATGAACAACACAAATTAAAACGTGAACGAAGGATTTGAGCAGACATTATCTTCAAAGAAGGTATTTAAAAAGTTGGTAAGGACATTAAAAGATGTCAAAACTATTACCCATCAAGGAAAAGCAAATTATAACCACAATGACGTATTACTTCACACTCACAATGATAACTAGAATCAAAAGATCACCAAAAAAGAACAAAAAAAGTAGAAAACCTAGTGAACTGCGCCTTAAGAACTCCAAGGAGAACTAGCCTATAATGGCGGTCAAGCAGCAGTCACCAGTGAAAAACTTAGGGAGCCAAAGATGGAAAAGGAAGAGAGCATGTGGGTATGGTCAGTGCTGCTAAATGAAAAAGAAGAATAAATGAAAATTCCTCTTGGGTTTACTGACATGCAACTCATAGCATTTCCACAAAAAGTTTCTAAGAAATTCAGTTACTTTTCTGCATATTCTAATTACTCAGTACTGTGTTTATCTCCAATTAGCCTCAAATTCTCTTGAATGATGAATCTGGAAAATAAAAACTGATTAGAAGCTGCTAGCGCCCAGTTCGTTCACAAAACCGCTGTAAGGACTCTTTGAAACTACCTAAAAGAAATTGAACTCCATTAAAGACTGTCTTACATAGCAGGGTTAATGTTCCACACTATTTCAAACTTCTTACAGATTATGACAGATTAATTGATATTGCCATAACTATCAGCCAGAGTATGGCTATAGTAAAACAGTATGCAATACAACACCTCCGCACAGAGAAAGTAACAACTGCAAAACAGATAAAACGGTAATGAGCTAGGTTTCCAGATCACCTTATCCCCTAAAAGAGACGTGTCGCCCTGAGATTCAGAAGGGTTTTTTTTCCCCAGAAAAGGAGGATAAAAAGTGAAAAAGCGAGACAGCCACTCCTTTACCTAACTTCTGTTTAAATCCTCAGCAATACTCTGCTTCCTGAAAGCTGCACGGTGCAAGCTTGTCACGTCCCACAAATTCAGCAATTTACACAAATGGAGTCAAATCTGACTATAAGGAAAGAGTTCGTAACAGATCAGCAGCACCTGCGGCCAACGACCCTGTCCTCCTTTCAAGCAGAGCTACCTGCCTCCCAATTCCCCCATCCCAGCTGGCAAGTCTCCCTTTACCTGCGAAAACAGATGAGCAGTCGGCCAGAGAAAGGCTAAAACTGCAAAATACAAAGCTCTGCCATTAAAGGAGCTCTGGCCCCACTCTGTCCCCACGCTGACCCATTCGCCACTCTTACCGAGCAGTCAGGAAATAACAAACCAGTCCAAAGTGGGAGAAATCAACACGCCACTTGCCGGAAACTGCAGGCTAGATGGAGCGCGCCATGACACTCACGTCCCGCCACGTTTATTTACGCATGCTCTGCTACGGTGGCCGGGAGGAATCAAATTAAGACAAGCAATTGCTACAAGCGCGAGTTCGCGTCTCCAAATCCTAAGATTCTTAGACTCTCTTAGCAGTTAACTTCTACTGAGTTCTTATAAAGTGTCGGACACTGTGCTAAACACTACATGGACGGGACAATTTATTATTAGTATTCTTACTTTACAAAAGAGATATTCGTGTTTATCGGAAAATAAAACCTAACTAGAGATCAAAACTGTCAACCCAAATCAGCCTATCCTTGCCTTACCTGATATTAGAGAGTAGCCACCAAGCAAGAGACTAGTGAGGTATAATCTGCAAGACGCGGGCCACCACAATCCTAACAACCAGCTATTAATTACAACTGAAGTTTATTTCTCAGTTAGGGGTAACATGGGCCTTAGAATTTAAGTACAATACTTGTGCAGAGCTATTTTATGAGCAGTGATTGGTCCCTGGGCTAAATGTATTCTGTCTGACTCCCAAAGAACCCACGGTTTTTAACTCCCTCAAAATTTTTTGTAGAAAAGGATATAGGAAAAACAGCTGGTAGATTAAAGTTGATATAAATCACTAAACACCAATCAAGTAGTCAGGAGCATTGTGGTTTTTTGTTTTGTTTTTGTTTTTTGTTTTAGGGGGATTGTTTTGTCTTTTGTTTTTTCATGCTTAGTTAAGCAAACTCACAGAGGAAAAAAATTTTATGAAGTATACTGATTCTAACCTTTGCTTTATTTATGTTATCTCAGTTTATTGAATGTGCATCCAATGACCACAAGTGCGGTGCTAGACTCTGGAGTTATTGAGAAAAAAAACTGTTCCCTCTTGTGGTTTCAGGCTGCTTCTCAGGAATGGTTTTGGTAGATGTGGAAGACGAATGCACAGGACACAGCGGTGAAGTTAGGCAAATGGATGGATTCATTCCAGGCTGAGAGGAGGCAGCAAATTGACAGAAACCTGAAACAATGGACTGGTCCACATTATAAAAGCAAAAAATTGAAACGGCATGATAGGAGGGCTCTATTGGAGAGCAGAGGTACAGGGAGCAGATTAAGGAGAAGCTCCTATGCTAAAATACGAACCTTAAATCTAAACGTTGATCTATCAGGCAGGGTGAAATGTCTGAGCAGATTATTCTCGTTGACTGTAAGGAATGAGATGGGAGGATAAACAGGAGGAGCCACTGAGGGGGTAAAATCATCAAGCCTTGGTGATTGATGGACATGATAAAGGTGGATGTAGGGTTATTTGCTAGTTCTTGGATAAAGTGACTAACATAAACACCTTCTCCATGAAATCTGTCTCTTTAGACATTTTGAATCTAAATCATTTGAAGAGCCAGTAACACTACTTCTGAGAACTTCTCTTACACAAATGACCTATGTTTCAAATATTTTCAAAGCATTTTTTTAAATAGCGAGACCAGAAACCATTTCCAGCTCCTCAATAGGGAATTGGTGAAATATATTCATGTCTGTATAGCTGTTTTTGAAAACAGAATGAAGTTGCTTTTAATGTGCTTTCCAAGTTATATCCTTAAGTGGAAGAAGCAAATTGCATGACAATGTTTGCAATTCTGTAGATAGTAAATAAAATACAGTACAGGTAGGATACCCTGTAGAGTATGCAAGTAACTTATAATAGAATTGTTTATGGGAAAAGAAACTAGGCGGCTCAAAAGAAATGTACTTTTCACTATATATTTTACATCTTTACTTTCTTAGAAACATTATTTATTGAAAAATAAATCATAAAAAATAACATACATAAAATAACATTTGATTTTATTACATTGATATCACAATATTAATTATTCAACAATCTAACTTAAATTTATGTTAACACTTGTTTTCACTCTTTTTTATTGTGATATTTAATATAAAATTTCAGAATTCAGGGTTGGGGATTTAGCTCAAGGGCTGGGAATTTAACTGAGTGGCATAAGTGCCTGCCTTGTAGGCACGCAGTCCTGAGTTCGATCCCCGGTACCAAAAAAAATTAAAATAAAATAAAATTTCAGAATTAAATGATGGTAAGTACATTCATTTTTGCATAACACCTCCACCCATCTGTAGAACTTTTCATCTTTTCAAGCTAAGACCTGTATCTATGCATCACCAGCTTTCTACTTCTTCCTCTGCCTTTTCCCTGGTGAACGCCCTTCATCCATCTGTCTCTAAGAATAACTTCTCTAGATATCTCCCATAAGTAGAACCATATAATGTTTGTCTTTTTGTGACTAGGGTATTGCACTTAGAATAATGTTTTGAAGTTCACCCATGATATTACTTATGTCAGAATTTCTTTCCTTTTAAAACTGAATAATATTCTATTGGGTTTATAAACTACATTTTGTTTATAAATTTCAGAGCTATGTGCTTTGTTTCTCAAATTAGATCATAAGTTTCATAAAAATATTCTTGATCTTGTTACTGATTTTCAGCCCCAAATTTAACATGAAAGCGTAATAAACATTTAGTAGTAAACAAACTTATCTATATGTACAAACACTAAAATATAAATGAATCTTTAAAGTAAAAAAAAGTTGAAGGTTTTTTTGAGCACTTATAAACGTGTGCCAAAAACCACATTAAGCCTTCCATGAGAATTATAAGTATTCATCACAATAACTATATAAGTAATGCTATAAATTAGGAACATTGCTATTTTATTCTCCTCTTTTTACAAGGGAAGAAAACTAAAATTTAGGCAGACTTGACTAACAACTCAGTATGAATACATCAAATAATGAAGTTAGATTTCATTAACAATAATAATTTAAATAAATCAAATAGAGAATAAATATTAAGAAAAAAAGAATGATGAAGATAAGAGTTGTGGAATAAAATCTTTATGCCTTCAAGGAGATTTAAGCTTTTCATTAGA
The DNA here is from genome assembly GCF_034190915.1 of Cavia porcellus. Classification (NCBI taxonomy): domain Eukaryota; kingdom Metazoa; phylum Chordata; class Mammalia; order Rodentia; family Caviidae; genus Cavia; species Cavia porcellus. Next base: position 24,231,761 of record NW_026947496.1, on the reverse strand, counting down.
CTTCATGGTGAAACTCAAAGAAAAAAATGTGGACAATAACACAATTAGTACCAGGAGTAATGCTGCACACCTGTAATCCCAGCACTTGAGAGGACGAGGCAGGCGGGTTCCAAACTGAGACCAGCCTGGGCTACGGAGTGAGTTCAGGTAAGTCTGGACTATACAGCAAGACCCGGTCTCAATAGCACCAAAAGAATAAAATAAATAAGCAAATAAAAATGAATTCAGAGAATTACTATCTCAGTGACTAATCAAGAAAGAATAAAATTATTAAAAGTAAAGAACGCATCTTTAGATTTAGCTTATGTTCTAAGCAACAGCCATAACATTCACAAACTTATGCCAACTGATACCTTTTTTATGAGAAACAATACATGTATTTAAGTCACTCTTGAAAAGTGACTAGAAAAATACATAAAATGTTTTATGTAGAATATTAGATTAAATTTAGTGGAGCAAGATTTAAAACAGATTAATCTATTATATGCGATGACAAGGACAAGTAAGTGTTCTTAATTTTTTCAAAGTTAAATAAGTCACCATGCATTAGGCAAATATAGTTACTTATATTAACTTCCATTATACATGATAAAAACAATTTAGCTCAGCTTATAAGCCAGAAGATACGCAGGCAGCACATGAAAATCAATGCTGAATCTTGTAATTTGGGTTGAATCTAATAAATTAAGGTCAGAATAAACTTCCCCAGCTGGATACCACACAGTTATAGTAGTTTCCTAGGGAAAAAAAATATTTTTATGAAGGAATCCATGAAGAAAGATGATGACAGTAGAGATAGATGGAAAAAATCTGTCGAAAGAAAACTTGCCCAAATGGATAAATACTTCAGTGTAGAGGATAAGTGAGAAGGATGCTGATCTGCTTAAATAAGCTGGTAAACGATAATGGAAAAACATGATGCATAATAAATAGCCTTCTGTTGTTTTAGGCTGATGCTGAATAGGCTGTAGATGATGCAACCACTAGGGGTCAGAGTGCTGAACCTCTAATATCCGCTAGTCTATCAATTTACACAAACAGGTTTGTTTCAGTTTTGTAATTAATTTTACCTTTTCATTCTCCCAGTCTCTGTACAAGTGGTTTAGAGGTTGTACAAGTGGCCTGTGGCCCAGACCAAAGCAATGAAAACACCACATGTCCTTGCCACAGGGTATGTAACCCACACCAGGCCAGAGCAAATTCTGGGCTCACTGTCAACTGCCGGAATTTGAGGCTGAAGCATCCAAGGCCACCATGAAGAGAACACCTGCCTGAAGCCAAAGCTGTTTCAGAGGGAAGCAGATTGGAGCGGTGAAAGCAAAAATCAGTAAGTCGCAAAGGCAACAATAAGGCCTCCATTGCTACACTGTTCATTGTAGCTAGAGCAAGCTTGACCTCTGAGCTGCTCAGTCTTAGGAACAAGTAAATCTCTACTTTTTTTTTACCCTAATTGGAGTGAGTTTCTATCATGTGTAGCCAAAAGAATTCTGGCTAAAATTCTTATTTCATATTCTCTTAATGATTAAAAATAACGATTTGCACCTTGTGTCTAATTCTCTGATTACTCATAAAGATCAGTGAAAGCCAATTTTTTCTCTGTCCAGTAACATATGACATAATCATAATAAATTTATCAAATTATATGTGTAATTTATATAATAACAGACTTATTGCACCTATATAGTATGTTAACAATTATTTTAAGTATTTTAAATTAACGATTATTTCAAAACATACCAAGATCTCTATCTTCTGAAAAGTTTAAACCAACCATAATGGTGCATGCCTACAATCCCATTCTCCAGGGACTGAGATAGGATTGTCACATGTTGAGGCCAACCCTGTAGACTTGGGGAGACCTCGTATCAAAATAAAAACTAAAAAGGGGAAAGGGACTATCATAGCTTTGCACGATAGCCCACTCTGCGCTTCCCAAATGCAGAGTGTAGTTTTATCTTTCCTCTTACCCACTTTTTCTATTTTCTTGGCCCAAGTTCACTCTGCCAGTTCTCTCCCACTCATCATTTCTGCTTTCTTAAATAAACTTTGCCACAGTTTAAAAAGGGGTGGGGAGATCAGACTCACTGGTACTGGACCCTGGATTCAAAAAGTTTCCCTGCCAGCAGGTAGAGGTGGACCTGCTGTCTCTCAAAGATAAAGATGCATCCTCAAAGATAAAGATGGCCCCAAGTTACTAAAGTTTACCTTTAAGAAAAGATTTGAAGATTGGGCTTGGTTACTCATGTGTGTGATCCCAGCTCTCCAGAGGCTAAAGCAGGACATCACTAAGAATTAAAGGCCAACCTGGACTACATAGTAAATTCAAGGCCTGCTTCAACTACGTAACAAGATCCTGTCTCAGAATAAAACTGGAGGTTGAAAAAGATTAAGGTGTTGACTAAGGAATGAAAAACATTCAAGGAAAGAGACTAGCCAATGAGAAGCCCTGAAACAGAAGATCCCTGATGTGCTTGACAACTGCAGGGAAAACCAGAATGGATCCAATGGGGAGAAGGAAGAAAAGAGAAAGGGATGAAAGGAAATAAAGAAGGAAGGAAGTCAAGAAAAAAGGAAGAAGAGAGCAAGTAAAACCTAGGTCACGTGCAGAGTGAAAGCAGCCTTATCGTTAGGGTCTCAGAGGTCATAGTAGAGCTTTCTTGGGCTGTTACTCTAAAGAACAAGGCAAGGTGTGAAATTATGGCACACCTGTTACTTGTATTTCTTTTAAGACAAAAGATGTTAATGTATCAGCTGTTTTTCCTAAACTAAAGCCTCAATATTCAGCACAGGATTTACTTGCAGTGTTGGAACTTTGTGATAAATGAGCGGCTTTGGGGTGCAGTTTCAGTGGGTCGGCAGTACTCCCTTAAAGGCTCATGGACAGAAGAGCGGATGGGAGGAGGTGAGGCAAAGCTGTTGTGGAATCCAGAAAACCACAGGCTGCATTTGGACTGCAGAGACCGCAGCAGAGCTGATGAGATATGGTTTGCCCCTGGACATATGTGAAGATATAACCTACCAAGTTTCTTGTAGTTTGGATCTGACTTATGAGAGCATTAAAAGGAATAGAAGACAACTTTAAAGTTTTCAGCCTGGACAAGAACAATAAAACTGCCATGGAAGAAATTAACAAGATGACAGATGGACCAAGTTTGGGAGTGGGAAAGGGTGAGATCAAGAACTTGGGGATTTTTCTTTTAACTCTTTCTAACACTTCATTTTAAAATAATGTCAGATCTCTTAAAAGTTGCAAAAATATTGCAATTAAATTGTGTGTATCCTTCATGCAGCTTGTCGAGATGATAACATCTCATCTAGCTAAGGTATAATTATCAACATCAGGAAATTAACATCCGTGTGATGCTACTAACAGTCTCAATCTGGAACAGATTCTCATTCTTTTGTCTTTCATGACCTTGACCCTTTTGAAGAATACAATGTCCCTCAGTTAGAGTTGTCTGATGTTTTTCACAACTAAATTCAGATGATGGATGTTTGGTGAGAATGTACAAATGTGGTACTATGCTGTCTCGACCCATCATGTCTATCAGTATATCTCTCCCAGCGGTTGTATTGACCAGTCTCTCCACTGTGAAGTTTCCATTTCTCCCTTTAGTGTTAGTGTCTTTTGGGATACTGAGAGTATGCAAGCGCCTTGTTTCACGGCACATTCTTACCCACTAATTGTGGCACCTCTTAATGATACTTGTAGGTAACAATTACTACTGTGGGGTTTGCCAAATGATAATTTCCATTTCTGTCACTCCTGCTTACATTATTGAGTGAGCTTTCCCTTCTCATTTATCTATTCAATTATTTATACTAGTATAGACTTCTGTTTTTCATTTTGTTGTTTTACTATGGTTTGTGATCTATTGCTAGCATTATTTTGTTGCTTAAATTATCACAAATGTGACCATAGCTTCTGTGATCTTTTGTTAAACAAAAGATATTCATGTGAGGAATTTACATATATAATTGTATCTTCCATTGTATGTCTTTCTATAATCTTCCTTGCTTTCTCTGGCCACAGGATGCTCCAAGCTCATTTTACACTTTCTCTGCACCATCCTTGGGATCAGCCACTTCTCCAGGGAGCCAGGCTTCACATTAAAGTAATTCTTAGAAACCAAGACAGAGCACCAGGCATGTTCAGATGTAAGGGTGGTAAACATGAAGCGTCTATTACACATCCAACTCAGAAGCTGGACTTCTGATTCTGAATGCTCCAGACATTTGGGCTGGAGATATAAATTTGAGGGTGACTGGCATATGAGTGATATTTCAAACCAAGAGAGTAGGTGAGATTACCTGTGGAGAGAGATGAGAGGAGACTGAAGCCAGGAGCATTCCAATATTAAAATATTGAGTAATGCCAGCTGTGAAGGCACATATCTATAATCCTAGCACATGGGAGGCTGAGGCAGGATGATCACTGTGAGTTCAAAGGCCAGCCTGAGTTACATGCCAAAACCTTGGCTCAAAGAGACAAAGACAAAAAAAAAGATACATAGTAATGCCTCTGTTCACAAACATTCTTGTTTGTAAACAATTCAGGTGATAAACAGAATTTGGCAAAATTTAGCTTCCAATCTCAAACTGCATCAGGTGATAAACACACCATGGACATCTTCCCCAGAATTGTGCAAAGAATTAAGTTTGTTGGGGCTGGGGATTTAGCTCAGTGGCATAAGCACCTGCCTGGCAAGTACAAGGTCATGAGTTCAATCCCTGCTACAAAAAAAAAAAAAAAGAATTAATTTTGTGAACCGAGGGACTGCTATAAATATTTAGGAAATAAATACGAGCTATTTAGTTAGTTTTAAAAATACAATTGGCTCATGTTATTTTGAAATATAAACTTTAGTGATTTTTCTTCAAAAACTAAAGCTTTCTAGTAAGACATTAGCACTGACCTTCGACAGTCAACTATAATACTATACAGGAAACATTTTGTTGGCAAGTATCAGAATGTGGTCACTGCCAGGAAAATGTGGAAAGAGAAAGATCTTTTTCCCTTTCTCCTTTTGTTTTTTTCTTTCTTTCTATTTTTTTTTTTAAACCATAGGGCACTCATGGCCTTTGTTCAATCGGTGGTGGTGGTGGAGAGCATGCATTCACTAACTGCTCTCATCTCTCACTGGCTTCTTTCCAAATATTTTCTTACAAGTGACAAATCTGTAGGGGAAATTCAGAGATTTGCAATTCCACCAAGAGCAAATCTCTTTGAGAGTGAGTGGTGAGAATAACAAAGGCCAGACAGGGTTTTAGTAGTGAGAAAGTCTTTGTCAGAGAACAGAACGGAACCCTCGCAGCCGCTGATTTCATGAGAATTCAGTCCCTGGACCTACAGAGAAAAAGCAGATTTAAACTGCAACAGCTGGCAAGGAAGGAACAGAAGGAAGTATTCAGTTTCAGTTTATTTGCTTTTTCTAAATTTCTTGAAGACCCTGTTTGAGGTTGTCCGTTCAAGAGGAGAGAGAAAGCAGAAACCAAAAAAAAAAGGCAAACCAGGACAAAATGAAGGAAACAAGACTTTAATTTTGTTGTGGTCTTAAATTTATTTTCTATGTTTCAAATGATTGGGAAGAAAGTGGCAAAAAATGTTTAGTAAAGAGGCACTCAGTGGATTGTTACAGCATGTGTTTTCAAAGTGTATATTTAATTATGTTTTGTATCAGTGTGGGCAGAATTCATAACCTAAGTGAATTTGCTTGAAGCAAAACTACTCCCTGAAGTTGATCTTTTACATAATAATGATATATTATTATATAAATAACATGTATAACATTATTTGTCAATTGTCTTGGCTAATGGAGGAAAACATTCATAAATAACTCATTGATATTTGATTTTGAAAAAATAATTGTTTGATAGTTAGCAATGATGTAGGTATTTTTAACACTCTAAACTTTTTAAAACTTTAGATAAAGCACGGAGCAAGGATGTATTTGGTCCCAATAGCTTGACTCTGCACGTATTGAATTTGCAATAACAATGTGGTAATCAGTCACCCAAAAGTTTCACACCTTCCTAATCTAGCATTGAGTTCTATCATTGAATTTCTGCTTCCGACATTGGTTTTCCTCATCAAGAAGAACTTCCTAGCTGGGTGTGATGGTACACATTGTAAAACCACCACTTTTGGGAGGCTGACTCAGGAGGATCAAATTGCAAATCCAGCCTGGGCAATTTAGCAAGACATTGTCTTAAGATAAAAAAAATTTAAAAGGGACTGGGGATGTGGATCAGTACAGAGGTCCTGGGTTCAAACTCTAGTGCCAAAAAGCAGGAGGAAGAGGAGGGAACCACTTTTCCTTACTTACACTGATTTTCTGATTCAGGTGGCCATAGGCTGCCTCAGACTCCGTTAGTAGGTATGTGACTAAGACCAGTTCATTTAGAGTTTAGTAATCCTCAGGCCTCTGTAGCAATTTCATGAGTACAAAGAACTCTGACTGGCCCCTTCAGCAAACCATATCCGTAAATGGGAACGTGGTAATAGCTATGAATGCCCAGTTGCTATTTTAATATTCTAAATATAATGGTATCCTTTTGTCCTACTTGATCATTCTAGAATACATCTCTCATCAAACTGAGCCACTCAGAGCCCTTTACTCATGAATTAGAAATTGAGACTAAGAAATTCCAGCAGCATCATATTGTACATGCAGTATCCAGGTATCAGGATATTAGTGAACTTTCATGTGACTTTGGCAAAGACACAGCCATTCTGGAGGGAGACCATAAAAGAAGAGAGAAGCAAACAGACAGAGGTAGAGATTAAAAATGAAAAATTCCTGATTCTGACCCTTTCAAGGGCAGGCTACATTTTTGACTCTTGGTTCTCTAAGATATATGTAAGGGTATAATTGAATCTTCACCACAATTTCTTTCTTCAAAGCTAGCTCCGGGGCTGGGGATTTAGCTCAGTGGCATAAGTACCTGCTTGGCAAGTACGAGGTCATGAGTTCGATCCTCAGTACCAAAAAAAAAAGGTAGCTCGTTGGCTTTTTGCTATCAGTAAAGAGTCTGAAGTAATTCTACAGCCTCTGGTGGTAGTAACAGAGAAAGCCAACTAATGTGCCCATCCAGGGTGGGAATCTGTGGGGCAGACAGTATTTAGAGAAAAGAAATCAAAGGTACCCATGGGACTGTCACTAAAAAGCCTGAAAAGGAGGGTCAAGTTGGGTTGAGAAGAATGGGGGGAAATGAGACAAACCCATTAAGGGGTGGATTCCAGCTGGAGGCAGAGTAAGATGAATTCTCTGCCCTGTAGAAGCCAAGAATTGAAAGATAGGAAAGAAAGGTACGTGTGCCCAGATCAAGATGTCAGATGCAGAGGAGCCCTAAGGATTCGGAGACCCAGGATGCAGCTGACAGCCTGGGCTTTGGGAGGAAAGTAACAGGAGAGAGGAAGGGACCCTCAGGCTAAGAAATAGATTGCGTAGTTTACTTGGGAAAGTGGCATGCGTTAAGTGGAGAGGAACAGGAACCCTGTGCCAAAGCCTGGGTGACTCCGTGCTTGTTAGGAACACATACGACAATTGACAACCGAAATGATACTGGAGACATTAAATCTCCAGGGTCAATAAGGAAAGACTGGGGGGATGAAGTGTCACATATCCAATTGTGCCATGGCTAAAGAATTAACTGATACCTGGAATAAAGTAAATCTGCTAAAGAATCTGCGTGTAGAATGTACACAAAATGTTCTAGGACACTCAGTTGTGATAAAAACATAACATCCAAAACATAAAACGGGCTGGGGATTTAGCTCAGCGGCATAAGCGCCTGCCTTGCAAAGCAGGCAGTCGTGAGTTCGATTCCCGGTACCAATAAAAAAGGAAAAAGACAAAAAAAAAAAAAAAAAAAAAAAAAAAAAACATAAAACAAAAAGACCAATGACAGAATATTCAATCCATCCAAATAGTAAATTTGTCAAGGAGAAAACCAAGAGCACAATAAAAATGTTTGAAAATAATAATATGAGAGAATACCTTTGAGAATATACTCTGAAAAACCATAAAATGAAGGAAAATTCTGTAGAAGAAATTATACTTCTAAACTATTTATTTATTTAGTAACAGGAATTGAACTCAGGACCTTGCACTTGCCAGACAGGCGCTTATGCCGCTGAGCTAAGTCCCCAGCCTAAACCATTTTATTATTAACAGAAAGACAAGCATCCAATTAAAACCTTAGAAAAATAAATTATAAAATCTTTAGTGAAATAAAACTAAAAGCATGTCTAAGTAAATTAACAATGAATAACACATTTGACAAGTGTATCAGTCAGTGTTTACTAGAGAAACAGATATAACACAAGATATGCACGTATATAAGAATTTATAAGATCAGTTTACAATGGCCCCACAGAGTCAGATGAGAAAGAGTTGTAGGAACACCTCTAAACAAACACAGGTTAATACTCAGGATAAAAGATTTATCCCAAGTGCTACTGCTCTTACTATTTTTTGGAGCCACAGTTCATCAATTTTTTTTTAATATCTGGTTCCTGCTTATTTGTGTGTGTGTGCATATTTTTATTGTAACAAAACAACTTGTACACTTTTAGCACTTAAAACTCTGTATCATCTTTCCAGTGAAAACAAAACAAAAATTAAAATAAATGAATGAATTTGGAATAGAGAATGCCAATCCCAAATAAGAGCCTCCAGGCCCTGCTGATTCTCTCATCTAGTGGCAGGACCCGAGCTGTCAATAGGAAAGACTTTTATTTTAAAAGCATCATCTTAAACTGGGAGGAGGTCCATTAAATGTCACAATTAAACCAAATCTGCTGAAGGAGAAATTATGTTGTCAAAATACCCATTTACCCCACCTGAATATTTCAAGCCCACCCTTTCCTGGTTTTCTATAAGCCCAGTTTTAAGGGATTTTTTTTCCTTTTTTTAAACAAGAGAAAGTGGACATGTACGTGATGATATATGCTGACTGCCCATATTCACATGGAGGCACAGAACAGTATTCTCTGGCTCAATATACACACAAAGGAGAAAAAAAGCTAGAATTCTATGCGGTATTGTACAGGGGGCTAGAATTCTCCAGCTTCCTGCAGAGCAAATGGAGCAGAAGGTGTTTTGTTTTGTTTTTCCCCTTCACAGAGCACAGTGGTGTGAATTCCATATGGTTTTTGTTGCATTTAGAATGTCGTAGAGATTCTTCTCCCATTCTATTCTGCTCAAGGTCGCTCCTTACAAAATAAATTGAGAGTGACAGTGCATACCCGTAATCCCAGCACTTGGAAGGCTGAGACAGGAGGATCACCAGGAGTTTGAGGCCAGCCTGGGCTACATAATGAGTTCAAGGCCAGTCTGAAATGCATAACCAGACCCTGTCTCAAGAAACAAAACAAAACAACAAAATAAGTCAAGAACCACAGCGTTGAAGAAGAGTGATCTCAAGGACAGGGCAATGGAACTCAAGACAGAATTTACCATAGATTCAAAAATTGCACAGATTTTGCCACCAAAAACATAACATGTAAGTATGTCTACTTCTAAGTTCTCTCTCTCTCTGTCACTCAGATAATGCACTCTATTTCTGTGAATGTACTTTTACATTTCTGCTTAATACAACCCTTCTCATACAAACCTGGATCAAAAGAAAACTGAAAAATCTTACCTTTTTTTGGTGCTGAGTATTGGAAATTGAAGCCAGGGGCTCTCTACCAATGAGCTACACATCCAGCCCCTTTTACTTTTTAAATTTTGAGTGAAGGTCTTGCTAAATTGCTCAGACTGGCCTTGAACTTATGATACTCCTGCCTCAGTCTCCCTAGTATCTGGGATTCTATTGCGTGTGTCAGAATGCTCAGTTTTGTTTTATTTTTTCAAATGTCATGTTGCTATGTTGCCCAGGCCGCTCCCAAACTCCTGAGGTCAAAGGATCCTCCTGTCTCAGTTTCCTGTGAGTGGTACTATAGGTAGATGCTACTACACCCAGGAAAAAATTTAAATATATGTACTACTCTGTTGCCAACTTTTCCTTTTCCTTTTTTCATCCCTTACTTTCTCTTGTTCATCCCTCTAAACAATTCAATGGAAAAGCTATTAGTTTGTGAGAATGTAAAATGGTGGAGCCCCCTTGGGAAAGGGTTTGACAATTCCTAAAAACCCCAAACATCCCATAGAACCCATTTGTTGCCTTCTTGGACATTCATTCTGTAGTAATGGAGACCTGCATTGATACAAGAGGCATGCATAAGTATTCATGACAACTTTATTTGTAGTAAACCCTACACTGAAAATACCCGAAGTGTCCTTCAATAGGTGAATGGTTAAACAAGCTATATAATATCCACATTATGGAGACTCAGTTTGAGACAACAAAACCTGTGTGAGTAAGCAGATATTCCACCCAGGATGCCACCAGGGTCAACCTGACACACAGTATCAGGCCCTGAGTAAAAATGGTACTTGCCAAGGAGCAGGCACAGCACAGGGTGTCACAATCAGTCCAAGTAGGGTGACAGAGGTGGTGGTATGGGAGACTGGTTGCATAAAGGAGGATCCTGTCAATAAATTAATATACTGAAGATAGTAGAAAGCACATTTCTTACTGTGAAATCATAGACTAATAAATAGGAAAAGACAAAATAAAAATGATATGGGGTTGGACTGTCTTTGAATTAGTGATATCGGCATGAACTCATTTTCAATCTATAGAAGTAGATATGGAAATAAAATAAACAGAACAAGGTATGTCTATGTGTGTACACAATGACCAAAGTGCCTTAAATAAAGCAAGGAATATTTACATCTAAGGGTGGATCATGCTTCAAGGAAAAGGAGATTTAGAACTCAAGTGATTTCACCCCCAAACCCATCTCTTTTCACTCAGTTTGACTTCATTCTCAGACACTACAAGCTGTCAAGATAACTAGCATTAAATTCCAGGCTGATTTCCAAGTTCAAGTATAGGAGAAAAGAAACCAATTTATTTTTACTCAACAATTTCATCAGAGCTAATGATTTGCAAGTCCCACTGCAAATCTCATCTTGGGCCGTGCTGGTTCCAGCACCTAGCCCTGCTGAGTCACTAGGACAACGGCCACAGTTACCCAGAGCCCAGCTAGACTGAGATGGAGCCATGCCCCCTCAGGGCCCAGGGCCAGAAGGAGCTCTCTCTGTAGCACCGGGGCTGGTCTTGTGGGCCAGGGCAGGTCCACAGAGAAAACCAGGTGCTTTTGCTAGAAGAATGATGAATGGATGTTGCAGGGAAAGTGGATTTTCACTATGTATTTCATGCCTTTTAGCAGCTCAGCATTCCCACACACCCTTCTTTGCACAGAATGTACCTTAAGACATGCCCACACTTCAGTATTGAAACGTCATATGCAGCCAAAACACAGCTCTCCAATCCTTAAAATACGACAACTCACGGAACAAGTTCTGGCACTCTGTGGCACAGTAGGGTGACTATCGTTAGCAGGGATGTTCTGTACATTGCTAAGTGGTAGGAAAGAGCTCTAACATTCACCACAAAGAAATGAAAAAATGTATCAGTGAAGGATGTGCTAATTATCCTAATTTGATCCTTACACAAAGTAAGGATCCTTATATCTTTACATATGCACCCAAATTATGTACACCATAAATATGTAGTTATGACGTGTTAATCTTTAAAAAGAAAAAACATCCAGAGTTCTATCTAATTACTCAGGTGAAGCATGTGCCTAAGTTCTATGTATAACTCCGTGTCCTCTAGCAAACCTAACTCAAATAAAAATAACATGCACACCAATACTCCAAGAATAATGGTAAACACAGAAACAAATTACCCAGAGAGTTATAGTCAAACCACCTGGTTGCCACACTTGTAGTGACCATGGAAGCACAAGCTGCAGATCTGCTCCCAAGGGAACCTGCTGCTCAGCCATGAGGGTGCAATTAGTTAATGCCTCCATTGGCAGCACCTTCAGGATCCAACCCAGCTTTCCAGCTGAGGCCATGCCCAACGGGCGAGGGGCAGTGGCTGAGAAACACAACAGGCTTACTCACACCTGGCCATTTCTGTCCTTTGCAGACTACTGTAACGTGATCTTTGCTATGGAGTACTCCATGACACTAGCTTAGTACGGCCTGGATTGCCAAAGAAGGCTTCCCTTTCCAATCCCACTTGCTTTCTTTTGATCTTTCTTAGGTATTTCCCCAATAAATCGTCTTGCTGTTGTTGGTAATAGTCATATATATATATATATATATATATATATATATATATATGACTTACAATGATTACCTGCAGAGTCAGATGTGGAGGAAAGGAAAAGGGTCATCTGCATGCTGGTGATCCTAACGGTCCCGCCAAAATCTGAACAAAGGTCTGGAGCTCGCTGCAGAGTCTCGTGTACATCAGTATAAGGATGCCAAAGGATTTGCATGGGAAGGCTGACAGGTCTGCGCTGGAAGCTGCAGATGGACATCCAAAGGTGATGGCAAATACTAAACCTCTCTGGAGAAGCAGAAGTGGGACGTCCCCCTTCTTCCCCTGTCCATTCCATCTGGGATCTATGCATACTGCTTGGTGCCACCACACCCTCAGTGGGTCTTCCTTTTTCAGTAAGCCCATCATACACACACACCCAGAACTGTCCTAAACCTATCAGCTTTCTTATTCAAGTTGACACCACAATTAACTATCACAATAATAGAACCAGAAGGGACGCAATGTTCTATTCTCAGCACCAAAGTATTTGGAGTACAGATCAATAATAAAAGTGACATAGTGGGCTGGGAGTACAGTACAGCGTCAGAATGTGGGTGTTTTGCATGCACAAGAACCTGAATTTAATTCCCAGAACACCCCCACCCTGTCCACATTAAAGCAGCAATATCGTAATTGTCTTCTGGTTTTATTATCTGGCATCTATCATCCCTTCTTTAGAGAAAAGAATGGAGAGACACAGAAGTAGCAGATCTGTGTCTGGACAGATCATAGTGCTTTGGACATATCATACACAGCTGGGTGGGAATTGAACCCAGTACTTCCAGCAGAGTGTGTTCCTTAATCTGCTGAATTAGCTAAAATGGTTCTGTTTCTTCCAATGCAAATTTTGTTTTGTTTTTTGGTGCTGGGGATCAGACCCAGAACCTTGCACAGGATAAGCAAGTGCTCTACCACTGAACCACAGCCTCAGCCTGAATGGTTACATTTAAAATAGGCATAGGGAAGATTTCCCTTCCTGAGGTTGCCCTGATTTAAGATCAATCGTGTGGCACTAGAGGATGCCATAGTTTGGATCTAGAATGTTCCCCAAGGCCCATGTGTTAGAGGTTTCACCTCCAGGGAGGTACTGATGGGAGGTGGGAGATGGGAGGGTCTCAAGAGGAAGTGTTCTGGTCAGCTGGGAGTGTGCCCTGGAAGGGGATGCTGGGACCCAGACTTTTTCTCCGCTTTTTTATTTAGGACAGGAGGTAAGAAGCTTTGCTCTAGCGCTGGCTCATTGCCATGATTGCTCCAACACAGCCTGAAAATCAGCAGGGCCCACTGTTCCTGATGAAACCTCTAACATGAGAAGCCAACATAAACTTCTCTTTATAAGCTGATTATCTCAGATATCCGTTACAGTAACAGAAAGTTGCAGACAGAAATGAAACAAGCATCAGTCTTCTCTTTTCAAAGCCTGGACTACATTTTGCTCTCATTCGATTCTCTGGGCTAATAATTAAAGCCAGATAACCAGTTGAGTTAAAACAAGACCTAACTGCTTCTGTTTCTCAGGGGTTGATTCAAATGTTCTGCCTTTCTTAGCCATCCCTTGGCATGAAACCTCATGTCATAGCTATCATGAGACAATTCAAAATGGCCTTTGGAGGAGCACAGGTGAGGTTAACCTCTTCCAGGCTTGTATTCCCGCAACATTTTTGTAAATGGTAACAGTCCACCTCGTCAGGCAGAAAGCACATAAAGGCTCTGGATGAGACCTAATGAATCAGGAGCATTTCTAATATCAACATAAGCTCTTAGATTTCAGAAGAATCATTTTCAGTCTAAGCCCTTCTTTTTGGGATGTCATAACAGAAGCCAAAGGAAAAAGCTAATACATCCTAAAATCCAGACGTGCTATATTATGCCATGTTCTCTAATATCCCATCCTTTGCAGGTAAAGGATCTGAGTCTCCAAGATAGCAGACATGATGATCGTTTGGCCAGCTATTTCCTACTTAATATGAAGGGTTAAGTGACCAACTTTCAACCTAGAACAAACAAGTCTTCAGAATTCTTGAAATTATCCTTAATTTAAGTGATTCTACAATTTAATATCTTTTATACCCAATTCTAGCATAAGTTTCTTTTTTTATCACTGAGAATTTATTTGGGATTGCAAATAACAGAAGCAACAAAATGATTGCCTGTAGTGTCATCTTTTCCAATTCAATTCATTAAAAAAAAATTTTAATGGCAGCCAGGCACAGAAGCTCAGTGTGATGGCACTGGCCCTGGGTTCAATCCCCAGTACGAAAACAAAACAAAACAAAAACAAAAACAAAGGTATGACTTCCAATAATTTCAGAAAACATCTCAGTAATTTCTTTGCTTCATTGTGGCATATAACTATCCATTAATAAACTCATGTATCCAGGAGCATATTCTAATTAACTAGACTAAGTCACATGAATTTTAAAAAAATAAAACAGTTACCGAGCTATAATTTGCATACTATAGAACTTATCCCATGTGAATTCTTGAAAGTAGGACATAAAATGTTACCATCTAAAGCACCAGAGCAAAAATAGAGACACCTGGCTTTCCAGAGCAAAGTGATACTGTTACCAAAGGAAAGATGAGTGAAGGCAGGCCACCAAAACCTGACTTTAGATAATATGAACTGATTTGCTAAGGATCTCACCTGAGGGACTGTAAATTAAAGCTTTGTAGAAGAGTTCAGTAATTCACCTTCAAGGTATCAGTCCTAGGATATTCAGTTTAAAACAACTTGCTCATTGCTTTTCTACCAATGTGGAAAAGGTCTTGGATCTTATGTTTTTATCTACTTTTGTGGTTGGCTCTGTGTTTCACGTGTGCTAGACACAAAGACCAGCTTTCTTAATTTACTGTTTCTAACTATTTTCTCCACATTAACATTGTGTAATCCCCAGCAGCAGGCCAGTATGGCTGTGGGGTTGTTTGAGAAACCCCTGTATCAGTGCTTTCTGTTCAGTCTTGATGCCATAACAAACAGAATCACAAGCTAATATCAGATAGGGGAAGGGTTCAGAGCCCAAACTTGGAATCAGTTGGCCTTAATTTCAGATTAGTTCCTTAATCAAAAATTGGATCCTACTCCAATGACAGTTATGGAGATTATCAATGAGATGATGTATATATAACGAGATAGAGGAAGTACTCCTTTTATGCATTCCTCTCCCAATGTAGTATGTGAAGAAATACTTCATTATTAAATTTGAAAGAAATACTTTGTTTTATTGTGTTTCTTCCAGCTAAGATTCCCACGGGTCAAATTCTATCAAAATATCTCTTAGAGAGAGCAAATGCTGTTAATGAAAGACCCTTCGTTTTTCCAGAGAGTTGAATAGAGCTTGGATTTACAAAATTTAACCAGTAGGAGCTGGAAGATGGGTAAATCTGGGAAGAAGAAAAAGAATCAATGAAGTTAATGATGGAGATGGTACTGGTGTGCAGGGCTGTGTGCTGGGATTGCTTCCAGCTTCATATTCAGAGAGTTGTGGAGTGAAATCAATCGTGGTGGATGGAATGTTTACACCACAGGAATTGGCAACTCTCCACGCAAAGAACCAAAGATGTTAGTAACATAAGGCCAAATAAAATACTTCTATGTCAGAAGAGAAATGAGAGTTGCTTTAGAAAATGACAACCCTGGGCTGGGGATTTAGCTCAGCGGCATAAGCGCTTGCCTTACAAGCTCGGAGTTGTGAGTTTGATCCCTGGTACCGGATTAAAAAAAAAAAAGTGACAACCCCACTCCCACAGAAAAAACAAAAAAGAAAATAACAACCTCAGTTACTTCTAGACTTCTCATCCACAGCAATTATGTGATCTAACATTTATTGTTTTACATAGCATATTTTGAATAATTAGCTGTGCAACAATAAATATCAGGTTATCTTGTTAGTCCTCTTGATATTTTTAGTGAATCCCTTTTTTTTGCTGATTTTTTTTTATAAAAGTGAATTCTTGAAGGAGTTGAGGAAAAGGGTTCAACTGAGTCCTGACAAATGGTAACAGTAATTGTTTTTATTTGTGTTATACACAACAGAAATGAGAAGTGGTACCTTTTCTTCCTCCAGGAGATGCTGATTGAGCTGCTTTCCTCAGAGACCACAGACATAGTGCAAAGCCCCCAAATACAGGAGGCCATGGCTCTGCTGGAGTCCCAGGAGAGCAAGGAAATTCTCTCGGAAGTGGTGACATTTAAGATAGAAGCCAACAGGAAAGAGTGTGTGCTTTACAAAACAAGGGAAGATGCTTTAGGCAGCAGGCCCTGCAAATTCAAAGGCTCTGAGGTGGCAAAAACGGCCAGTGAGATCGCGGCGCGTGGATAAGGAGAGAGCAGTGTGAGATGAAATTTACAAGTGGGCAGAGATCAGCCACGATGGCCTTCCATGCCCTTAATCAGCAAGAGATACTTACTGCCCCCAAGGAATTGTCAGGATTACAATGTCAAATTTCCTGATGCTCAGCGCTGATGAAAACTTGGTTGACAGATACAATATTAATAGTGGATTGCCTTAAGGGTTTGAAGGGCAGGCCTGTCTCTGAAAATCTATCTGTGGGTTAAGTCAGATGCACAAAAAAGCTGGACTGCACTTTTGAAAGGTTCTGTGACTTAATTCCACATGGCCAGATGGAGGGAATTGCGGCAGCTTATATCGAAGAGGACCCAAACGATCTTCACTTATGGATGTTCCCTGTTTTTGGACTTTCCCCTTCCACACTGATGGCTTCGGCTAGGAAGTAGAAGCATCTGCCTTTTTCCCCTTAGGTGATTTGCATTGGGG
Source organism: Cavia porcellus (assembly GCF_034190915.1). NCBI lineage: Eukaryota > Metazoa > Chordata > Mammalia > Rodentia > Caviidae > Cavia > Cavia porcellus. Next base: position 24,214,755 of record NW_026947496.1, on the reverse strand, counting down.
AGATCAATGGCCATGTCATGGGGACTTTGCTTATGCTGAAAAGTATGAAGGGGAGGAGCCTGAGACCCCCTGCCAACAGCCAACATCAGCCTGCCAACTATCACAGTGTTGTTCTGTAACAAGTCCTCCAGCCCCAAACAAGCCTTCAGCTAACCACCACCCTCACTGACATAGTCACAGCCACCTCACGGGACACTCAGGCCACAACCTGAGTCTGTGTAGCTGCTCCCCAAATCCTGATCCACAGAAGCCATCAAAAGACCAAAGGCCCACTGTTATCTCAAGACGATGGGTTTTGGGGTACTGTCCTATGCAGCAGTAAATTAAAGCAAGCAGTATCAGAAACAACTCCAGTAACCTCTGTGTTCCAACAGTGATGACACTGTTTACTCAGGAGTTAGTTGCCTGTGAGTTTAGACAAGTTACTCACCCTCGCCACACCTCACTTTCCTCGTCTTTCAAACAGGTACTAATAATAGCATCCATGTCCTAGAATGTCTATGACATGAAAGGGCATAATAAATTATCACTGTTTTAAGACATAAGAGGAAATTATAAATAACAGGTAACAAAACCCAATGAACTCCACCTGTTATTATTTGTTTCATTGTTGCTGTTATTACTATACTTTTTTACTTCTGTAACCAAATCTGCTTCTTCCATTTTTTCCAAAATCAATTAGCCTAACAATCCAAACAGTCAAATGCCAGAAACCTGGACATTATCCTAGACTGATTTTATTCTTTCCTTTTCACATCCATACAGTCATTGTGTTCTGGTGATTATATCTATTAAGTATTTTCAGATTATTTTATTTATCCCTACTCTTGTTGTCTTAATTCAAGTCTCCATCAACACCCGCCTGGACTATTAAATAATAGATTTCTAAATGATTTCCAGCCTCTAATCTTATTCTCTCCAAAACTGTGTTTCACACTACAAACTACTAAGCTGCCTCCCGCACAAAGATAAGGAAGCCTTTCTCCCGTGACCACCCTTCCCTGGCTCCGTGACAGCTGTAGAGAGTCTGGACTCCTCAGCATGACCAGGAGAGGATGTCAGGACCAAGAAGGTGCTGTGGGTCTCTCCTCTCATGAACACAGTGATTCTTGTCAGCTCGCTTTTACCTCCTGTATTTCTGGGGATTGAACATAGGGCCTCAGCACTGAGCTACATCCCCAGCCCATGTTTAGTTTTTATTTTGTGACAGAGCCAGGTTGGGCTCGAATATAGTGGATTTGGTTTGGTTTCATTGATTTTCCTCTTGTTCATATTTGCTATGGGGGTTTTGATTAAAAAGCAGATTTCCTATCCAAATTCAACACGCTGTCACCTGTCAGTGACTTCTAGTTTTCATTACAGGATCCTGCTTCCGATGGTGCAGGTGGCAGCCAGATCATGTGGTAAGTAAGGTACAGAGGCGTTCACACTGATTGATGCTGCACAAAAATAAACTATTAGCTGGTGCGGTGCTAGCTGCCTTTGTATTTTTTTGTATATGTTTAAGATACATAATAATTACACTTATGGAGGATTGATAATCATACATATCATATCTTAACATTTTTACTTCCAACCCCTGCTTGCCTTTCCATCTCCTCTCTGTTCCTTCCCATCTGAGGAGGCTGAGGTAGGTTTGCAAGTTTGAAACCAGCCTTGGCCATTTAGAAAGACCCTGTTCTAAAGACACAGTAAAAAAGGTTGCAGCCATGCATGGTGCTGCATGCCTGTAATCCCAGCACTCGGGGAACTCAGGAGGCTGAGGCAGGAGAATCTCTGTAGGTTCAAGGTCAGACCGGGTTACATAGAGAGATCCTGTCTCAGAAAACAAAACAACAATAACAACAACAAAAAGTTTAAAAGGTTGGGATTGTATCTCAGTCACAGAGCACACATAAGGCCCTTGGTTAAATGCTTAACACAGAAAAAAAATTATTCAAGAACACGTGGGTGTGTTTTTCACTCAGGATGCGGCACTCAGTTCCAGTACATCAGAATCTGTCACCATAAGCACCCACACTGAGCGGGACACTGTTCCAGCTCCAGAGAAACACTTTTCCCTATCTCAGGCCCATGACCTGGAGACAGAAGAACTCAGTGCTGACCCAAGGCCATGAAGGTTTCCAGTTGTGCCTCGTCAGTTTTAGAAGCAGACATTCCCTCAGGGGAGAAGGTATGAGAAGCAGAAACTCTGCACAGAAAAAGTCAAATTAATTATCATGACAAATCCTCCCCAAAATGAAGGCAATAGATTCTGAGCATTCGTTCTCTGTAGGTGGACCTGCAGCTTCTCTTCAATTAGTTCAGGATTTGAAACGATTGTATATGAAAGCTGAACAAAATTTTGCACTATAATCACTATTGCACTTAATATCCATGTACTGAATAGGTGTGAACACAGTAGACACATATGTTGATGCTGATTCTCTATGCAGACATTGAAAGCTAACTTTGTGGTCATCTCCTAGTGTTATTATATTTAAAGTTTCTTAATATTTAATTAAAATTTCTAACAGTTAGATTTAAGTCTTAGCTTTAAAAATGATTTTAAGACTCAATATTTATTAACTATAATTTGTAATCTTAGCTTTAATCACTTTACATATTTTAGAAATAGGTAACATTCTTTGAAAATATGTGAAAAATAATTTTACTTTCCAATTTTCTTCATTTATACAGTTTGATAAAGGTCATTTAAATTTTGTGTATGTTAGCTACAATTACTTTTATATTCAATCTCAGGTTACTATTGTTGGAGCCCAAATTATGGGAAAATCTTGATTATAATGATATGATTCATCAAGACATGAAAATTTAATAAAATGTACAATAATTTATGAATTGCATATATCTTTTTAATTTCATATTTAAACATGATTTGTACATCAATAAACACTAAAATCAGAGAGCTTTGGTCTTTCTTTCTTTCTTTCTTTCTTTTTTGGTATGGGGGAATTGAACTCATAACCTCGCACTTACGAGTCAAGCACTTGAGTCCCTGAGCTAAATTCCTGGCCCAAGCTTTGGCATTTGTAACACCATGGATTAACATACTTGAAGAAACTTTTGCTGCTATAAAGGGTCATTTATCAAGGCAGAGGGAATATATCTATTAATATATGCTTGTACATGTAAAAAAAAAAATATATATATATATAAAGCATAACTATATATGATCTCAGGGCCTTCACACTGAGCTAATCTCCAACCCTATTTTATTTTATTTTATCTTATTTTTGAGGCAGGTTCTCACCAAATTGCTAAATTTTCCAGACTAGGCTCAAACTTAAGCTCCTCTTACCTGAGCAGGGTATATACTCTGGGATTATAGGCTTCTATTTTACATACATTGTATTCACGTGTGCATGTAGGCTACAGACAGAGGTACTCAGTGCTCTTGCCTTCAAGTTGGGGAGGCACCTCAGTCCTAGCTGTGGTCCCTGGGAATCTCAGGAAGCACGCTCTTTAGAGAGCAGTGCTTGTGGCTTTTGTTTGGGATTTTGCACCTTCCATAATCTTGCCAGATGTCTAGAGTCACTTCTGATTCTTTATTGATTTATTTTTTGACCTAAATATCCTGGATAATTCTAACCTGAACCCTAATCCTTCCTTACTATGTTTAGGAAAAGAAAATATCCTCAGGCTTTTTTCCTGGGACTAAACCACAGGCTGGTCTGGAAATGGCTGAGTGGTAGGGGTCAGCAGGTCTGCTGCTCTAGTCCGAGGGTTTTGATACTAATCCTGATGAGGCATCAGAGACCTCCTTTTCCTATTTACTGACGATGAATTTGGAGTTTCCAGAGGAAAATCTTACCTTTGAAAGAGCAGTAAAGTGACTTTTTGTGCTTTGTTTTGGTTACAGTGTCTCTATGTTATTTCTCTGCTAGTCTGCTCCTATAAATGTTCTGTTTTCCAAGAATTCTTCAAATCCTGTATGTGCTCCTTAAGCTCTTTTAGCTGTTTAGTGCCATTACAAATTACTGCCTTTAAAATATCTTTCCTGACATCCCAATAGTTGTATGCACAGGCAGGGAAGCCATTATTTGTGGTTAGCATGTCATCTTAATCCTGACACAGTTACTGACATTTTAAATCTCAATACTTGGCACTCACAAGTGTTAAAGTCACCAGCATACCACATTTCTTAGCGTACATGCACACACATACACATACACATACCACACACACACACACACACACACACACACACACACACACACCCTGCTGTGTCAGCTTCTGGGTCTTCTCTGTTGTCTTTCTTAGTATTGTTCCTCCTTTTCTTAGCCCAGTGAACCCTTAGCTATCACTAAAAACTCAACTCCAGAATTCTTTTCCCCATGAAAAAATTAAACCACAACCTCAATTAAATATGATATCTCAGGGACTTCTTTTTTGGGCAAAGCCCCCTTTTCTAGTATCTGTATACAGATACTAGAATTGAGGTTTACTGATGAAAAATTTGATTCACTCTAAAAATTATTCACTGTTTATCTGAAATTCAGGTGTAGCTGTGTATCCTGGTTCTGTTTTCTAAGTGTAGCGCACTGACTACCTCCTCACCTGCTGCACCATATTGACTGGGCAGCTACATGGGTCTCTCTCTTGGGTGCCAGAAGTTCCATTCAGGAAGCTACCGTTCTCTTATTTTTTTCTTTGGCGAGAGATTGGGAAAATGACAGGGTGAAAATCATATCCTTTAAAATGTTACTTATTTATTTAAATTTTTTACCTATTGACTATAGTACTGGGGATTGAATCCAGGGCCTTTGCACTGAATATGTCCCCAGCACTTTTGTATTTTTGAGACAGGTTCTCACTAATTTGTTCAGGTTGGGCTTGAATTTGAAATCCTCCAGCTTCAGCCTCCCAGAGTGCTAGTGTGTGCCAACAAGTCTGGAATTTCTTTTTTTAATCTCTGATTCCCTACCGGCTGGCAAGTTGTCAGGCTAGCGTATATTAGTTGGATGTTTTAGCTGCAAGTAACAGAAGCAAACTTAAGCCTGATTAATGCTTGATCGAAGGTGGACCCCAGGGTCAGAGTGCAGCTGGCTGGAGGATGCACAGGAACCCATTGCTCTGCCTCCATCTTTCCTCGATCTGTCTAGCTCCAGGGCTATCTTCTCCTTGAATAGCATGATTTTCTCTGCTACCCAGTTTGCACAAAAGATGCTGGGGACTACACCCTGGAAGGGCTACTTCTCCGTGCATGATAGAAATTGGTTTCTCTTACTCTCAATTCTAGTTTCTGAGGAAGGGACTGTGTTCAGTGACCTTAAATTAGGAAGGGAGGCTCGTCTTGTAGTAGGGGCTCGTCCATGACCCACGGTTTGACAGTGGAAGAAACGCAGATGCCTAGAAGTTTCTAGTATATAGGTGGTGCGACAGCCAGGTTCTCCAGAAAACAGAACCAACAGTGTGTGTGTGTGTTTGTACTCAGTGAATTGGTTTACATGACTATGGAGCTGGTGGAAGGTACAAAATCTTCAGGGTGACCTGGCAGGCTAGAGACTTGGGGAAGGGCTAGTGCTGTGATTCAAATACAAAGACAGCCAGTCTTGGTTGTATCCGATCTTCATCTGATTGCATGAAGCTCACCTACATTGGGGTAAGGGTTAAAGCAATCTGTTTTCTTCAAAACGCACTTATTTAAATGTTAATCTCATTCACAAACATGTTCACAGAAATATCGGGTAAAATCTGGGCATCAAAGGCCAGCCACATTGGTACATAACATGTACCCCTCTAAGATATTCAATAAACAGTTATCGACTTGAACCATTTTTGTTGCTTAGAATGTTTAAGGAGATTCTCTCTCCAGACATTCTTGGCCAATACTGTGATTTTTGGATCCCAGAACTAGGGACAGTAAGGCCCACTCTTGAGTCCTGGTTTGTTTATTCCATGAACCTTGACTCATTTAATGGATCATGTTTCTCTCTTCATGTTGGTTCTAGAAAAGCTGGAGTGAGTTAGTGCTCCTTTTCTAGCAAATGTGAAGTACCTTACAGATGTGTTTTGTACACTATTGTCACTCCTATCTACACATTATCTTTAAAATAACCTTTATTTTTTCATTTTTAAATTGCCTCACTATTTTAATTGAATACTACTTTATGGCAAGAGTATAAATTAATAAAGAAAGCACTTGTGAAAATTCTTGATCTTTTTTTCATAAAGCAAATACCAACATCCTTCCTTTTTTAAATGACTTTGAAATGAGCAACCCATATTTTTTAAAAAGTCATCATACGATCTGGTTCCCACATCACTTCCATTCCAGGATTCCTGTTTACAGTTCTAAAAGAAACTCAGCATATATCATCAATTTCTTATCATTCAAGGCATAATGAAAGTCAAGTGCTCAGTGCTGCAATATGTTGTCAAAATACCTCCAGGCACTATTTTATACCAGCTTAATTTGTTCTTCTTTTACATTTTGAAACATACGCTTTTTTTCTCAGATTCTCTAAAATGTTGACTTCTAAAAATGGCCCTTTATTCAGAGGTGGAAGGGTTAAAAAAATGAGGCACAAACAAGCTGAGCAGAATAGGAAAGACAACCAAGAGAAGAGGGACTTTGTGATTATATCTGAATCTGTTTCAACAAATATGGCTGACACTAGAATTTTCCTGAATAATCTGGAAAGTCTCCTTCATTGTCTCTCTAACATAATTGTGATGGCTCATCTCTAGATGTTCCTCCAAGGCCTCATGCAGTTCTAGGTGGCGCTTTTCAGAGGTGGCTGGACATAGAGCTTGTGATGCTGGGATTAAGTGGGTGATGGTGGGATCAAGGGTATGTGGTTACCGAATTAGCCCACTGATTGGCTTGGCATAGCTCTGGATAGGATGAAGGTGCCCCACCTTGGATGTGAATGTTACCCAGGCTAAGATTAGGAGGCCTGGATGAAACATAAGGGACAGAAAGAGAGTCATTGCTTGCCACTTGCTGCTTTTGTTCCTTCCACGAACTGTTTCTCCTCTCGAATACCCCTCCGCCATGCCACCTTGCCTTGGAGCCAGCCAATTATGGACTGAAACCTTACAAACTGTGAGCCAAAGTAAACCTGTTTTCCACTAAGTTTGGTCATTGTGTATTTTGCCTAGCAACAAGAAAAAGTAACTAAGACAATAATTAAGTGTGGGAGCTTTAATGCAACCAATTTATATTCTGGGTGATTGAATCAGTAAGAACTTTACTGTGATCCTTAGAGTTGGGGCTTTCCATGCTCATTTGGTGCCCTGCCAACAGGCCTTGATTGAGGTGGCCACCTTATGTAGAGGACCAAAACAGGAAGCAGCCAGGTTTCCTTTTCTATTATCTTCTCTATCATCTTGCCCTTAGTAAGAAAAATAGCAATCCTAAAACAGGGATTTTCATAAGCAATATGGAATATTCCTAAAAGGTTGGTGTTATCTATTTCAGGCATACCAAATAATCACATGAAGAAATATGAGAGGAAAAAATTGGTAATTTCACCAAACAGGATAACTTGTCATTTTAATTTAAGGAGCTAAATAATTAAAGGATAAGATATCTATAAGGATTGCATATTTCCCCCAAGCCTAAAAAAGGTCTTGAACTGAGGTGAGTGGCTAGTTCCAGAAAATATTTATTAGGAATATTATTTTATTGTCTCTGATCTTCTATCAAGAGCATTCTGTGAAGATCTTTTCTTTCCCCAAATTTTCTCCCTAGTGTTTTCATGAAGGGAAGGGGAAGGGCAGCTTTCTTTCTCCTCAGCTCTGCCTGCTCTTCCTGCCTTGTCTGAGTTGGTCTTGCCTGGGATTTGAAGGGAAGTAGACTTTTATCAAGGCAGTTCCTGACCCCATCTGCACACAGTAGCCTTTCAAGGAAGCCCTCACTAAGGAAAGCACTAATAGTGCAAGAAAAATCTAAATTTTCTATTTTTATTTGTCAGAAGTCTAGATTGTAGTACTCTGCAAGAAAAGATGATTAACACAATCTGTGGCATGATGTCCTATAACTCTTGTAGATTTGCCCCATAATTATATCAGAAGTACACTGGATAGGATATATTATGTCTGGCTTGCTAAAAACCAGCTGGCTGTAAATCTCTTACCTTGTTTTTTTTTTTTTTAATCGGTAACAAAGATCGAACTCATTACCGTGCGCTTCCAAGGCAGGTGCTTTATGCCCATGAGCTAAATCCCCAGCCCCTAAATCTCTCTCTCTCTTTTTTTCTTTTGTCTTTTTCCTTTTTATCGGTACTGGGGATCGAACTCACGACTGCCTGCTTGCAAGGCAGGCAATTATGCCACTGAGCTAAATCCCCAGCCTCCCGCCCCTAACTCTCTTAACTTTAACCTTCTGGAATTTTGGAATTTAAATTCCAAAAATGTTTTTATTATTTAAAAAGTTACATACAAAAAGTATCCATAATACAAAGTAAGCATCTGTGGTGCTTAATAATAAAAAAAGTACCTGTGAACTCACCACTTAAGAACAGGCATCAATATTGTTGTTTTAGGGGCTGGGGATTTAGCTCAGCGGCGCTTACTTTTGAAATTTTTATTTATATATTTTTGATAGTAGGTCTCAGTACGTATTTCAGCCTGACTTGAACTCACTATATAGCTCAGGCTGGCCTTGAACTTGCATTGACCCTACTGCCTTAGCCTGCAGAGTGCTCAGATTACAGGTGTGCACCACAACACCTAGCAATACTGTAGTTTTAAACTGTGTCCAACTTGTAAATTCTTTCCATGGGTCATTCTTGTGGTGTATCTTAAAAGTCATCACCAAACTGAAGGTAACCTAGATTTCCTTCTATGTTATCTAGAAGTTCTAGAAATCACATAGATTTGTCTTTTGTATTTAGACCAACTATCCAGTTTAGGCTAATTTTTGTAAGTATATAAAGACCATGTAGATGCATTTTTTTTTTCGGTATGTTGATATCTGGTTGTTCCAGCATCATTTGTTGAGAAGACTGTCTTCTCACTATTGAATCGTGTTTGCCTTTTTATTAAGGCTCAGTGGACTCCACCTTTGTGCATCTATTCCTGAACTCTCTCCTATGATCCACCTACTTGTCTATTTTTTGGACAGTGTCATGCTGTTTCAATTGGTGTAACTTTATAGTATCAGTCATCCAAAATTCTTCTTCAGTATTTGTTGACTATTTTTTTGGCCTCTCTATATACACTTTAGAAATAGTGTGTCAATGGGCACAAAATAATTTGCCAGAATTCTAAGTGGGATTGAGTTAAATAGATAGATCAAATTAGGAGGAATCACATGCTGAAAACCTTTCATGATGAACGCCTTTCATCAGCTTTTTTTGGTGGGGGGAGAGTCTCACTATGCTGTCCAGGCTCACCTTGATCTCACTTTGTAGCCCAGGCTGGTCTCAAACTTGCAGTGACCTCCTGCCTCAGCCTCTTGAGTGCTGGGATTATAGGCATGCACCACCACACCAGGCACCTCATCAGCGGTTTATAGTGTTCCTCATGATGATTTTGTTTTCTTTTTTGTAGTAGTGGAATTAAAACCAGAGCCTTGACACTACCTGCGTACATCCAGGTCTTTTATTTACATTTTTATTTTGAGATGGGTTCTCATTAAGTCACTGATTTGCCCAGGATGGGCTTGTACATGCCATCCTCCTGCTTCAGCTTTCCAGAGTTTGGACTGGGAATATAGGCACAAGCCACCACACCCGGTTTTCATGTCAAGTGTAAACAAAAGTATACTTTTGTTAACATTAGACCTAATATTTCTCTTTTTTTGCTCATGTAAATTTTAAATCCCACTGCCCATTGCTGGTAAATAAAAATATAGTTCAGGTAGTAAACTAACCTTTTATCCTACACCATTGTTATGATCACTTATTATTCCAATAGTTTCATGTTTTTTTGTTGTTAGTTGGGATTTTCTTCATAGCCAATCAAGTCATTTGCAAACACTTTTATTTCTCCCTTCCCAGTAAGTACATCTTTTATTTATTTTTCTTGTCTTACTGTATTAGTCAGGACTTCCACCTTAATGTTTGATAGAATTGCTGAGAGGAAATATTTTTTCCATGTTCCTGATTTAAGGAGAGAAAGCATCTACTTTCTCATAATATGATATTAGCCATCAGGTTTTGGTAGATTTTGTTCTTTACCAAGTCGAGAAATTTCCCCTTTATAGCTGCTGTTAATCTTTACTGAAAATGGGAATTAGCTTTTGTGACCTATGTTTTCTACATCTATTTATATGATCACATAATTGTTTTTCTTTAGCCTACTGACATGATGGCTAGCATTAACTGATTTTCAAATGTTCAACTAGCCTTGCATAGTTGAAGTAAATCCTACATTATTGGTATATAAATTTGTATAGAATGTCCCATTAGATTATTCTATTTTGTCAAGGATTTTTATCTCCTTATTCATGAGTGCTATTTGTCTGTATTTTCACATTCTTTTAAAGTCCTGTCTGGTTTTGGTGCCAGGGCAATGTTAGCATCATAGAATGAGTTAGGAAGTATTTCCTTTGTTACTATTTTTTTGAAAATATCGTAGACAAATGATTTAAGTTTTTCTTATGTATTCGGTAGAATTCACTACCAAATCCACCTGTGTTCAGGGCTTCCTGTTTTGGAATGTAACTAACTGCTGATTCAGTAACTTTGATACATATAAACCTACACAGATTACCGACTTCTTTTTATGTGAGCTGTGTCAGATTGTGGCTTCAGAGAATTGGTTCATTTCATTAAGGTTATCAAATTTGTAGACATAGACTTTATTATGTTTTAATGTCCACAAGATCTGTGGTGATGGCCAGTCTTTTATTTGGAATCTATTAATTTTATTGATTTGATTTTTTATGATTTGATTTAATTGATTTTCTTTAGTGAGTTCCTGTTGCCAACTTCATTGATTTCTGCTCTAATTTTCCTTGACACATTTTTTCTGCTTACTCTAGAATTAATTTGTTCTTTTTCTACATCCCTAAGGCAGAAATTTGGACGATAGCTTTGAAATCTTTTTTCTTTTCTAATGTAGGCATTCAATGCGGTAAATGTGCCTCTAAGCATGCTTTTACTATATTTTGCAAATGTGTTTAGATTTCTGCTTTCAATTTTATTTAGTTAAAAATGTTTAAAACTATCTCTTGAGAAGTCTTTGATCTTTATGTGATTTCTAAGTATATTATTGAATTTCCAGGGTTTTTTTTTTTTCAGGTAAATTTCATTGATTTCTAATTTTGTGATCTAAGAGCATAATTTCTGTATTTCTTAATCCTTTATCCACTGAGATTTGTTTTGTGGCCTGGGAAGTGGTGTAGTTTAACAAATGTTCTATGGAAGCTTGAGAATAATGTACGTTCTTCTGTTGAATGAAATATTTTACAGATGCTAATTAGATGCTGTTTAGTTCAAGCACATCCTTACTGATTGCATGCCTAGTTAATGTGTTAATTACTAATGTAAGAGTGTTAAAGTGTTCAGTTATAATATAGATTCATCTGTTTCTCTTTAGTTTTCTAAAGTTTTGCTACATGTATTTTGATACTGTTTTTTGGTGCATGTTAAGGATTATTGTGTCTTCTTGGAGAACTGATCCAATTACCTTTTCTTTTCTTTTCTTTTTCTTTTTTTTTTTTTTTTTTTTTTTTTTTTTTTTTGAGAAAGGGTCTGACTCCTTAGCTCTAAACTCACTATGTAGCACAAGTTTGCCTCTAACTCTTGTTGACCTAGCTGCCTCAACCTTCTGAGTGCTGGAATTAAAGGCATGTACTACCACACCTGGTGATCCTATTAATTTTATGTAATGACCTCCATCCCTGATCATTTTTGTATACTCTGATGAATTTAACGTCTTCAGTCTTTCTTTTTGATTAGTTGTTGCATGATATACCTTTCTCCATCTCTTCATTTTTATTCATTTTAAAATTTTTGGAGTCAGGCACATGCCTATAATTCTAAGACTTGGGAAACTGAGGCAGGATGACTGCCATGAGTTGAGGCCAGCCTGAAATACATGAATTTAAGGCAACTCTAAACTACTTAGCAAAATCCTGCCTCAAAAAATAAAACAGGGGACAGGGGTTCAGCTCAGTGGCACAAGGCCTGGCAAGCACGAGGTCCTGAGTTTGATCCTCTGTACAAAAGGACTGGGGATTTAGCTCAGCTGCATAAGCACCTGCCTTGCAAGTTCATGGTCATGAGTTCAATCCCCAGTACCTATAAAAAAACAAAAACAAAAACCCAAAAAAAACCCAGTCAGTATCTCCTGAGATCCAGCCATGGTGGAACTTGGGGAACTGAGCAAGAAAGCAACATGCCTCCCGTCGTGGTAAGCGGCCCACACGCAAGCTAGGAAGACAACCAGTCAGCGTCTCCCATGAGCCTACAGGTGTGCAGATTGGAATCAAACATTTCACCCCTCCCACTCCTGTTAGCTATTGGGGACAGGGGTCTGAGCATCTTTTGGGAGGATGACCGTATGCAAAATAGCAAATATTGGGGATTTCCTTGCATCTTCTGTTTGAAGGCAAACATTGTTCTCAATGTTCTGATTAATTATTTTGCTCTATCCAGTATTCTCTTTCGATTGGTCTTATAATGTTCTGTTTTGGTTTGATTTTGCTATACTTGATTCAATGGATAACTATTGTGAAGATAACAAGATATACTATGGTACTTATTACTGTTATCCCGGTATTCTCTGTGAAGTTTTGTACCAGTTTCACTGCATTGTCTCGATAGGCTTCATTCTATCTTGTTCCGTTGTACTTTAAAACTTTCAAAAAATTTAACGTAGTAAAAACACTTAGCATGAGATGTACCTGCATTACAAATTTAGAAGTGCACACCACCAAGCTATAGGCACAATGCTATACTGCATATCTGTAAAACTTAATCATTTTTATAACTGAAGCTTTAGACTTGACTGGAAACTCACTTCTTTCTCCCTGAGCCCCCCACAACTCTTCTACACTCTACTTTCATGTGTTTGACTATTTCAGGTATTTACCTAAGTGGGATCATGAAGTATTTGTTCTTTTGTGACTTAGCATAATTCTCCAAAGGTCATCACATAGGTAGAATTTCCCTCTTTATAAAGTCAGAATACCACTTCATTTTATGTGTATTACATATTTTCTTTATCCAGTCATTTACTAATGGACATTTAAGTTGTTTCCATATCTTGGCTATTGTGAATAATGCTGTAATAAACATGTGAATACAAACATATCTTTTAAATACTGACTTTGGCACTTTTGGATAAATATCCAGAAGTAGGATTGTTTAACCATATGGTAATTTTATTTTTAGTTATTTGAGGAATTTCCATACTCTTTCCCATAGTGTTTTAGTTACAAGTTTGTTACTGAGACAAAACAGCCAACATTCAAATTTAGGAGGAAAGATTTATTTTGGCTCAGAGTTTGAGAGGTTTTAGTTCACAGTAACTGGCTCCAAGGCAGGCAAAACAGTTCATGGCAAAGCAGTGAGGAGGTGGTGAAGCATGCAGCAGCGGGAGGGAGTCTGCCTTTCCCTTTTTTCCACCCAGGTCACAAATTTTTTGGGTGATGCCACAAACATCCAGGAGTTTCTGTTTTCAATAAATCCATTCAGCCACACGCAGAACTATGCTAATTCCAGCCCGTGGACTAATTTAGCGCCATACACCATTAATCCCAATATCACACACCCTGGATCCAGCCGGCTCTGAAAAGCCTCACCTATCAGCCCATGAATTACTGAGGGGTTATCTACATACAAGCCATGACACAGCAATGGAACCATTTTTTCACTTGTTCCATTTTTTTTTAAAAAAACTTATGAACATTTGTTTTCTTGTTTTTGTTTTTTTTTTAAATTTTATTTAAGGAGAAAAAAGAAAAAAAACAGAAAAAGGGTATAAGTTATACAGAATTTCAGAAAAAAATAAACAGTAGGAAATCACTAGTTAATTGCATATTGTCATCTTAGAAATAGTTGTTGAAGTTACAAAATTAAAGCATATAAAGAGGACTTTCAAACAGTGAGACTGCAAACAGTTTTGTTCAATGATCCAACAAAACTCAGTAATATGGTTATCTATATTATACACTTAAATATATGTGCAGTTATATCTTTTAGAGAACTTTCTTTTCCTTTCTTTTGTACAATGACAATTACACATTTTGGGTTTTATTACTCCCACAGTTCTTACTACTATTTTTTTTTTTTTGAAGAAAGTAAAACCAAATGTGACATACCAGGACAGACTCAGTCAAATCAAAAGGATCGACATAATACATAATGTAAAAACAAAATACAAGGTGATCAACAATGGTTACCATAATGCCTCTTGTTATCTTAAAAAGAATTGCCTATATCATCAGTTGTAATAAAATTGAACAAAACAGTAAAGAATAAGACCAATAAAACCAAAACATTGGAGACATTAGAGGACTTTAAAAGAAGATAATAGTCAACCAGAATGGCCATCACAATGAATCTTATTGTCTTCATAGTTGTTGCCTATACTTTCACACTTGGTACTATCAAGCATAACAGAATAGAGGAAAATCAGTCAAAACAAGATGGTGAGAGCAATACAGAGTTTCAAATCAAGTTAATAGGAAATTAAAGTGGGCTACTATAATATATACTGCTATTTTTTATTTATTTTTCCCTTAATTAAAAGGATAAAAAAGAAAAAGTAGATAATAAAAAGGAGATTGAGATAAAAAAGAGGGCATAACAACAAAACAGCGCAGGTCAAAACATAGCCATTTAAGCAAAATAGTGTTTCACCACAAGATAATCTCGACATAATAGTAGTTACTATAGTGTCTCTTCCCTTAAAATCTTTGGGTATAACTTCATATACTGTAGCATCAAACATATCAAGACAATGTAAAACCGTTCAAGAGAATGACAGTATTACAGGGTATTTAGAATCAACTAACAGAAAATGAACAATGGTTTCTGTATAATCTCCTTGTCTATAAAAGTTTTTGTTTATATTATCACATATAATAAAATCCAATAAGATACAACACGTTAAAACCGATGGAGACAGAAGAACAAAAGCTTGATGGGACTTCAAAACAAGAGGATATTAAATCATCACTACCTATTATGATGCCTTGTTTTCTCCAAAATGGCTGATCCTATCATCCAACCTTCTCTGCCTCATTTCTGTTGAGCTCTTTTTCTGTCATTAGTTGTCAGTTTGTCCTCTTCATTTCGCTTTCTGCTCCATTCATTGTGGCCGCTCTGCCACTGTTTCTGGAATCTTGGTATTTTTCATTTTTAGAATATCCTGCAGTAATCTCTATAGAGTTGAATTGGTGGTTGCAAATTTCCCTAGTTCCTCTTTATCCTGGAAGCACCTTGTTTTTCCATCAATTTCTAGGGACAGTTGTGCAGGCTATATCAATCTTGGCTGGAGGTTATTATCTTTCAAAGCTTGAATTATTTCCCCCCACACTCTTTGTGATTTGATGGTTTGTGCCGAGAAGTCTGCTGTAATTCTGATGGGTGTTCCCTTGTAAGTGATCTGTTTCTTGTCTTTGACGGATTTTAATATTCTGTTCTTATATTGGATTTCTGGAATTTTGATTATTATATGCCTGGGTGTAGCTCTGTTTGGGTTGTAGGTGGCTGGGGTCCTGTATGCCTCATACATCTGAGTATCTTTACCTTTTGCTAAATTAGGGAAATTCTCCTGGATTATTTCTGTGAATAGCTTTTGTAGTTCATTTGCTTGAGTCCCTACTTCTTCTTTTATGCTCTTAATTCTTAAGTTATAGATCCTCTTATCATCTTCTAGTCTTTGTATTATTGCTGTTTGTTTTCTTGTTATTTTTAAGAAGTTTTTATTTCATGCTCCTACCTTACAAATTCAGATAATCTATCCTTAGTTTCTTTCAAGCTGTTATGCCAGCTTTCAATAGAGTTTTTAGTTTCCTGGTAATCTCTTTGAACCTGCTTCTATGTTTTCTCTATTTTCTCCATCAAACAATTCTCCCCTTTTTTTCTGTTCTTCCGTTCCACCATCTGTTTTTTCCTGGGCGGTGCTTAGCATTTCTCTATCTATTCTACTTATTTCTTGCTTTATTTCATTAAATACTTCATTTTTGTACTCATCTATGGGGCTCCGGAGATACTGCTTTATGTCTATAGGTGCCGTGTTTGATATTGCATGTTTTCTGTCTTCATTCTCTTTTGCATTTACCTTTCCTGCATCAGTGTTCTCAGGCTTGGGGACTGAGGACCCTTTCTTGTTGCTCCCTCTTCCCATACTTTTTGTTCCTTCCATACAAGTGTATGTAGGAGGCCCAGTTTTTTTTTTTTTTTTTCTCTTTGTCTGTTACAGTTTGTTTGAATCCACTGGCTAGGTGTTCCCGCCCACTGCAGTGTACTAGGGAGACACAGACCTGGGCAGCTTCTGCTGGGCCTGTCCCTCTAGATCAACCTAGTGAAGGCTTCACTGCTAGGGTGCACCGCCAGGCGCAGGAACCTGATTTGGGCTAGCCTACTGGATCTTAGTCCTCGGCCTCACCAGGCCAAGCACTCCCCACCACTCCGCTTGAGAGGGGAATATGTGACTAAAGTCACTGCAGGGCCCTGTTCCGGCTAGTCTGCTTTCCCAGAATGTCCTCTGTTGGAGCCTCCTAGTCTATGAAAGGGTTCCCATTTCTCTCACTCACCGCAGGTCGATGCAGGGCTCCCTGCCAGTCCCGCTCTCAGTGCCGTTTGGCTCACCGATTCCAGCTCTCAGAGCTTTTGCGCCTCTCTCTTCCTGCAGTGCGGATTGGGACGCTGTATCAGCAGCAGGAAATTCACATCACGGCTTCCAATGGCGTGGGATCCAGCTTCTGCACTGAGATTTTATCTGTTCCTGTTATAGCATCAGGATTGCATTTCCAGTTGGTTTCTCTCAGCTTAGTTCATTCCTGGGTCGGCAAGGTACATCTCCCCTCGCGCAGGACTTCTCACATGGCACCACTCCTGGATTCTAAACTGGTAATCTCAGAGAGCCTCGGTGGCTGCTGTTATTTGTCTGCCATGTTCTCCAGGAAGTCTTGTTTTTGTTTTTGAATAGCCATTCTAACAAATGTGTGGTAACATTGCATAGTTGTTAATTTGTATTTTCCTGATAATTAGTGATGTTGAGCACATTTTCACATACATGTTGACTATTTGCATACTTTTAGAGAAACATATCTTCAAGTCTTTTGTCCTTTAAGAAAACCCAGTTATTTGGTGTTTGTATTCTTTTGGATTCCCTACATAAAACCATGTCTTTGGAAACAGAGATGCCTTACCTCTTCCCATTCATGTTTTTATTCTTTCTTATCTAATCTTGCTGGTTAGAATTTTCAACAGAAATATTGAACAGACATAGTAAAAGTCTTGCTTCTTATCTTAAGGGGGATACTTACAGTATTTCACTTTGGATACGATGTTAGCTATAGACTTTTCATATATTTAAAATGGATTTCTTGTAGGCATTAAGTAGTTGATTATTGTTTTTGAGTCTACTTTGACAATTTCTGACTTTAATTGTTGTATATAGACTACAGATGTTTTAGATGGCATTGATATAGTGGGATTAATATGTATTGTATTTGTTATTGTTGTCTATTCATTGCCCTGATCCTTTTTTTGTCTCTCAATTATTTTCTCCTTTTCAAATTTTAATCAAGCACTTTGTGTGATTCTATTTTGTCTCCTTCCTTAACACTGATTATACTTCTTTAAAAATGTTATACTAGTTCCCATATATTTTGGAATATACATTGCAATGAACCTAAAATCCCTTTCAAGTAATATCACAGTTTAAACATTCCCAATCTGATAGCCTGACATGTGAAGTGCTCCAAAATCTAAATGCTTTTGAATGCTGATGTGTTGCCACAAGTGCAAAATTCCACACCCAACTTCATGTCACAGGACACGGAGCATAGGTGCACCAAAATCGTATCACAACGTTATTTCAGGCTATGTATATAAGGTACATTATGAAAAATAAATTTAGAATTAGCTCCTATCTCCAAGATATTTCATTGTGTATATGTATTGTGGCTTGTGTTTTTATGCTCCTAAAGCATCATGCCGTCTTAGAAGGAGCTTTTCAGAGGTGGCTGGATCTGGCGTGAGTGATGCTGGGATCAAGGATGTATGATTACTCAGTCCACTGATTGGTTTGGCGTAATTCTGGCTAAGATTAACGGGTATGAGTGCCTTAGGGTGGGCAGCTTGCAATAAAGGACAGAAAAAGGGCAAATGTGTGCTCTTGCTTGTTTGGTTGCCATGGACTGTTTCTCCTCTGCACCACTCTGCCTCTGAGCCTGCTGACTGTGAACTGGAACCTCTATAACCTGTGAACTAAATAAACCTTTCCTTAACTTGAAGGTGTTGGGTACTTTGTCTCAGCAACAAGAAAAGTAACTAAAACAATATGAAAATACTTCAAATCTAGGAAAGTCAAAATCTGAAACACTTTTGATTTCCAATATATTGGATAAGGATATTCAGCCTGTATTCTGCTTCACATGTAGTGCAATTTCCTTGTAGCGGAGTATAGTCAGTTCATAACACTGCTGTTATTCTCTATAGTTATCTACTCCTCTGTGTAATCTAAGTTTTGAATCTTTATAACTTCCCTTCTATTTGATGAATTGCTTTAGTAGTGCTTGTAAGGCAGATCTATTGGCAGTAAATCTCAATGTTTGCCTGAGAAAGTTCTTATTTCTCCTTCATTTTGGAGGATAATTTTTCTGGCTACTGAATTCTATGTTGGTGGCTTTTATCTTTCAACATGTTGAATATTTCATTATACTCTTGCCTTGTTTGCATGATTTCTTAGAATTCTGATGCAATTCTTTTCTTAGCTCCTCTATAATAAGGTATTCTATTCCCACGCCACCACCAGAACATTTTCTCTCAAGGTTTTTTCTGTGTCTTTTGTTTTCTACAATTTAAATTGGTATGCTGGGTATGGGTTTGTTTTTTAAAAAATTTTATTCTCCTAAGTATTTCTGTGAGCTTCCAGGATCCATGGTTTGGTTTTCATTACTCTTTTTGGGAAATTCTCAGCCAATGGTATTACTTCAAACATTTGTTTTGCTTTATTCTCTATTTCTTCTGCTGCTGGTATTCTCATTATATGTGTATCACACCTTTTGGAATTTTCCCACCATTGAAGGATATCTATTTTCTTTTTTCTTTGGTTTTCAGTTTGTGAAATATCTACCAGCAGCAAATACCTGGATTCTTTACTCTGTTAGATCCAGTCTACTGAGGAACTAATAACCTCATCAAATCCTTTAGCATATTAATCACAGTTATTTTAAATTCTGTCAATTCTCAAACCTCTATCATACCTGAGTCTGATCCTGGTAGTTGCTTTGGCTTTTCAGACTTTGTTTTTTTGCCTGTAGTATGCTTTGTAATTTTTGTTAAAAACCAGACCCCTATGGATTGAGTACAATAAACCAAGGAAGACGGGGTCCTACTGTGAAGTTTTATGTTTATCTGGCTAGGAGATAGGCTGTTTGCTGTAGCTATAATGTTGGAGGCTGACATTTCCTATGATGCACTTATCAGCTGTCATCTTTGGATTTTTTAGATTCCTTTTAAAAACAAGAGTTTGAGGGTTGCAGTTCTTTTATTTTTAATCCCCCGTTATTTATGCAAGTCCTCTAGTACGTTGAAATGGTGTGGGGAAAGGAGGGAAGCATTGAATAATCCTTATATTAGATTTCTGTCTTTTAATGTCTTGGACTGTGAATTTCAGAAACATCTCAGCTTTTATCCTTTTTCTTTTCTCTCTCTCTAGCTTCTCACCTATCCCTTTTTGCCTCCCTCCACCCTCTTTCTTTCCTTTTTCTTTCTCCCTTGGGTAGGGCTGGATTGATCACATTGATCAGGTTCTGAGCTTTCCTGTGAGCAGGCCTTTGTTAAGTAGATCAGAATGCTCAGTTACTTCTCCTCCATGATGATGTCCTCAAACCTGCCGCCTGACACCTTGGTAGAACCACTTACTGGAGGAGCCATTTACAATAGAATGAGAGTGTGCCTTAAATCTGGACCTTCCAGAAATATCCTCTCAAGTTAGTCCATGTCCAGAGTCCACCATTTAATCACAATCTCTCCAGTTTCCTACCAGGTGCTAGTTCTAGTGGACGCTTTTGCTCTGGTAAGCTGTGATTCT
The DNA here is from genome assembly GCF_034190915.1 of Cavia porcellus. Lineage (NCBI taxonomy): Eukaryota > Metazoa > Chordata > Mammalia > Rodentia > Caviidae > Cavia > Cavia porcellus. The sequence goes on along the minus strand of NW_026947496.1, from coordinate 24,194,583 downwards.
TCACATTTCCTGTCTGCAGTTTCCCAGCAGTTGCTCATTCTGGATTTTATTTCTTTGGCAGATCTAAGGGCAACTATTGCTTTTCAAATTGTTTGGCTTTGTTTCTTGGTCAGAGTGATGATTTCCTCGTTTTGCCCACATTGGATAGGACACTGTGTATCACTCGTTTTATGTAACTCATGAAACAAAAATGGTTTTTAAAAAACGAGTGAAGAATGTAACTTCATGATAAGTGAAAACTACCAGAAAACAAAATTTTATCATCCATAAATAAAGGTTGATTGAAACAGCCGTGCTCATTTATTTACCTAAGGTTGATGGCTAATTTTAGAGACACAGTTTAACAGTTTTTACAAAGACCTTATGGCACACAATGCATAAAATACTTATTTCCTGGCTTTTTACAGAAAAAGCCAATTCCTGATACACATTTTAAAGTATTTCTTTACAGCTTTTATCTTCTTTTCATGCTACATTCTAAGTAGTTTTCTTTCTTTCTTTTCTTCTTCTTCTTCTTCTTCTTCTTCTTCTTCTTTTTTTTTTGGTACAGGGGATCAAACTCACAACCTTGCACTTGCACAAAGGTGCTTACACCGCTAAGCCACCCTCCTGCCCCATTCTAAGTAGTTTTGTCAACTTTGTTTTCCAGTTTATTACTTCTCTAGCTGTATTTCCTGAATTAATCATTTTTCTAAAAAACTTCCTCTACCACTGTACTTTTAATATTTGACATTTCTACTTTATTGTTTTTCCAATCTGACAAAATTCTGATAATCTCATTTCCTTATTTCTGTGCCACCATCTTTCGTTTCATCATTTCATGTCAGTATTTTTCATTTTCTGTATTTCATGACTGGAATTCTTTGGGCTCTGAATGTTACTCCTGCTATTAATGATGTGTTCCCTTAGGTCCTTGATGGTTTGACTGTGAGTTCCTATTTGGTGGATCCAGTGTGGGGTATTACACTAACCTTCTGGAGAAAAGTTGCTTGTTCTTGCTGAGACTAGGAGATGACTACATGATGGTTAATGTTGTCTTCACTGGATTGATGAACACCTGGGAAACCAGTAAAGCACACTTCTGAGTGTTCCTGTGGGGATGTTTCCATAGATGACTGGCATACTGGACAACAAACTGATAGGGGCAACTTCCCATGAGTGTGGATGGCACCATCTATGAGGCTGGAGGCCCAGATGGAACAGCAGCTGAAGGACGAGCTGTCGCAGGTGCTCTTGCTCTTTCCTGCTATCTGCTTCCTGGCTGCCATGAGCTGAGTCCCTCTCCCGTACCCACCATGCTTCTCTGCCTCACCTTAGGCCCATAACAATAGAACCAGTCAACCATGGACTGAAACCGTGAGCCAGCATAAAATGTTCCTCCTCTGTATTTGCATGTATTCTGTCCCAGAGAGCTAAAGCTGGCTTACAACACCTAGGAACACTCAAGCCTTAAGTTTGGTTCTTTGCTCTTTCTCCTCTGGCCCAAGACTTTGCTTCTCAGTTCTACCAACAGCGGCAACAACACTGGCAGCTGCTCCTAGGTGTGTGCATGCTTTTTTGGGGTGGAGCATGACCTCATGCTTGCCAGGCAAAACATCTGGCCCAGGTATGTGCATGCTTAACCTTCCATCCCAGTTGTTTTTATAATTCTTCAGGTTTTTTGGTTCTTTTCTATTAATCTCTACAAAAATGATTACATTTTCTGCTGAATCTAGATGTTTTGTTAACAGGAAGGTTTTTCTGGCTATCTAATCTGTGTATTTCCAGAAGTAGAAGTCATAATCCATTCTTTTTTGCTCCCTATTTGCTGGCTTATCTCTTTCCCAGGACTCTAGGAACAGCACGTCTATACTTTGTACCTTCCTCTTTCCTTTCTTGTGTCCTGTGCCTGCCCTTTTCTCCAGCACTCCCCCTCTCTTCTTGTTAAATGGTATCTGTTAAGAGAGCCGAACTCTGAATTAATGGTGATGGTACTTCCTCCTCTTGACTCAACAAATAATTTTCTTTGGTTTTCTTTTAGTTTCTCACTAAGGTTAGAATTTAGCTTCTTTTTTAAACTTGGTTTTCTTTGTCTCATCCCGCTTCTACATATAACTGTGTGTTTCTACACACACACACACTTCCCATGCTCATTCACTTAAGCATGCTCTCTTTATGGGCATGGTTTAATTTTTATTCACTGATGTTATTATCTCAGCTCTCTCTGAACTGCAATGCTCTTTTTTTTTGATCCTTGGGTCTCCAGGGTATGGCACAAAGCTAAATGCTTTCCCTCCTCTACTTATAGCAATGTCCATACACTTTGCTGTCATTTTCAGATTGACTGAAGCTTTTGTCATCACTTACAAATGGCTTTACACAAAGTGACAGGCATACTGCAATACTTCGTAAACAGCTCTCTGTGATGCTCAGGACTGTTTAGGCATGATATGCAGTATAAATTAGGCTTCAGCTGAAATAAATGCCTTGATTTGATTATGCAAAAAAAGGTCTTTAAGACTTCTAATGCTAAGAAATGGTCTATACAGGAAGGAAAATCTTTCAGGGAGGAAATGGAGTATCTTCTCTAAAAGCTGCTGCCAATTTGATACTTCCTCTATTTAATTAGAGCAAATCCATTTTTCTTTTTCTTTAATTTTTTGGTACTGGGGATCAAACTCATGACCTTGTGCTTGCCAAGCAGGCGCTTATGCCACTGAGCTAAACCCTTGGCCCAAGCAAATCCATTTTTATCCAATACTGAAGACACACTAATTTCTCCCAACTTACTCTTTCTAGTGATTCCTATCCCTCTACCAATGTAACATGCACATAGGCTGAGTATCAAGACAGCCATGCATTTACCAAATGTATGTAGAGTGGAAGGAACACCAGTGCTAATAAAGAATATGGACAGAACTCCTTGGGAAGCTTTAATTCCAGGTAAATTAACCCTCACAGGCTATGGTTCTGGACTGAGAGTAGGTGAAGGCTTCTGATGTGCACATGTGAGTGGGGAAACTAAGCCCATCCAAACACAGTAGAAAGAGCATTAGACTGAGTCTGGAAACTGTTTTGATTAAAAAACCCAAAAACCCTGATCAATGAATTGTGACACGACAAAACCAGTTCCATGTTAGACATGAGGTTGCTCTTGAACTCAGTGGAAGTCTTTATCATCAGATGACACGGTTCTGCTGCAGTTGAAAAAGTAGACCTTGATGATTGACTTTGGTCTGTTGGTTTATTTTGCTTTCTTAAGCTGTATTCCTGTTTCTGTATTTCTGATTTGTGCAGTTCCTGCAGTTGATGTAGGAATGAGACGATGGACACTGCCTGTCGGTTAGGGGATTAACATTTATGTATTCTGCACCTACCCAAATGTTAAAACCTCACAAAAGCAGTGCTAGTTGCTTCTGAGGCAAGCCCTTGATAACATGGGGACAACTGTGTTCAAACTGTTTTTCATGGCACATTCCAGCATCAATCCCACACCTTTTTGATGGTGCTTTACACACACACACACACACACACACACACACACACACACACAGTCTTACTGCTGTTTCAGAAAACTTTCATACTTCTTTTGTCTTTCAATCTTTAAGTTCCCACTTTAAGCACAGACTAAAAGCCTTGACTCTTCACATCCTCAGAACATGGCAACCTGCTGGAATTATTTTAATTTCTGATTAATTGCAAGCTGAGTAATTCTGTGCAGTCATTGGAGGAATTCTGGTTAATATACCAATGCATGGCCTGCAATTTAATTTGTCATTTCCCTTCACATGAGTCTAGATCTTTTACCAGCTCTCTAGGTCCTAGAAAAAGGGTCTTTTCCTTTATTGAAGTTTGAGTCTCACGCACATGGGCAATCTTCTCCAAACACCACTACATTTAGATGCATGGGCCTGAGACTGGGAGTTATCCCAAAACACTTTAGATTTGAATCACCGATGGTTTAACACTGGCCATTCGCAAAGCTGCATCTACTCTACTGCTTCTGCCTCAGATTTCTCCTGTCTTCCACAAAGGTTTAACAAAGTAAAATGGCTATTTTCAACTCTCTGTGTTTTTCTTTGCTAAAACTTTTTTTTCCCCCCAAAGTAACTATAGATTTTCTCTTGCTAACAGGAATTGACTTTTAAATTTGACTCTGGGGCCAGCAGAGTGGTATATCTATAATCCTAGCACTCTGGGAGGCTGAAGCAGGAGGATTCCATATAAGCCTAGTTGTACAACTTAGTGATTTAAGGCCCTGTCTCAAAATAAGGAACAAATAGAGGATGCAGCTCAGTGTTAAGGCCTTCAATTTAAAGTCCCAAAAAAGAAACAAAAAAGGACCCAAACACAGATCAGTGCATGGTATGCTAGAGATCATTTTATGTTCTTTCAGAGTGACCAAGCAACTGAATACAAAGTACTCTCTTCCTTAATGGACACTAAATGAGTGAAGGCTATTTTTTTTTTTTTTAATTCCTCTGTGGTAATGGGGATTGAATCCAGGGAGCACAAGACACATGACTACATCCCTAGCCCTTTTAAAATCCTGAGTTAGGGTCTCACTAAGTTGCCCAGGCTGCACTCAAATCTGCATTTGTCCCACCTCAGTCTCACAGTGCTGGGATTACACGTGTGTGCTACCACACTCAGCATGCAGAGCCCGTTTCTAAACAATATTCAAGTTAAGTTTCTGAATTGTGAAATATTTACCCATCCAAGTTCCACTGTCATCTGTTCATGGATGTTGTTTTAAGAAATACAGAATTGAGAACACAGCAGGTAACCCCCAGGCTTGAGAATGAACATTTATCGGTGTCAGAAGTGGTTTCTACAGATGGTCAAAGGACACGACAGTTTCTCCTGCATCGTGTGCAGAATGCACTGCAGGTGCTCAGCGAACATCTGCTCAGTGCTCCTAGAGTTTCAAATATGATCAAGCATTCAATGGAAGCCTTTCGTTCATCCTTCTCCATACAGAAAAGAATGTCTTTAAAACTTACATTGATATAGGGGCCCAAGATAACACTAAGAATCTATCCACACATCTCAACTCTTAAAAAAAATCATTTTATTGATCCTTTACCATACAAAATTTATTCAAATTACATCCATTTGAAGTGGTAAGATCACAGCTAGAGAACAGGTCACCCTGTAACAAATCTATTTACAAAATCCATCATAAAAGCTTTTTTTGTTTTTTTTTTATACATTATATTACATAGTTTCTTTTTTAAACTAGCATATAACACAAAGCTAAACTGATTAGTAGTTTGCCTACTCCCAATCTTGGGAGAAATACTTCCTTTTTACAAAATCATGTACCCTGTAGGAAGAGAAATTCCTACAACTCTGACAATTGCCACTCAACTTCCTCTGCAAGGCATCTTCCTTTCAATTCTTCCTTCTCATACACACAAGTTGTCACGCATGCACTGAGTTCCTACTTCCTTTTTCCTGAAAGCTAATGCTTTAAATACTGCAATTCTATTTACAAGTCTACATGTAAGACAAAAATGAAAACAAGAATCACCACCACAACAGCAACAACAAAACGAAAACACAGTAACACTCTTTAAAAATTACAAACCAGCTAGAAAATATTCTGGCAGTGTTTACAAATTAATTGCTAGTTTTGTACAAATTGCTAAATAATGAAGATGTGAGTAGACTACATATCAGCTTAAATAAAAGGATTGCTATGCACAACTCTGTACATATAAACACACACCTAACACTGTTTGACAGCTCATGTGTTGCCCTTTATACACTTTATTTTCTAAGGCTCACGCAGTCATAATTCGCACGCTTATAACTTTTAGCCTTTCATGTGTGAGCTTTAATAGCAGCAACTCAATGGTACCAGGAAACTTGCATACTTACTACTTAAAGTAACACAAATACTGTAGTACTAACCCACTTGGTGTGCCAGATACTATGGGAAAAGAAAATGACTAACACCAATAGAATACAGTATGGACGTCAAATTCATGTACTCCAGTTAAACGCATTAACTGGAAAAATCATATGCACAAAAAGAATTTTTAAGACTTATTAGTATTCCTTTCATTTTTAAAAAAACAATAAATACGGCATTACATTACGAAAAGGTTCAACCAGAAAAGTCAACAAAACACACAACATCCTAGCCAGGTGAGCTCAGTCTTTAGACTTTGGAAAAAAATCAGCTCTGTGCAGCTGGCAAAGAGAATGAGCCAGAGCTGGAAGCAGAGGCAGCTAACCAGATGAGATAAATACGGGACATGGGGGGAAAGCTTGGCATAAATGGTTTCCCATGCAGGAAAAAACCCCACAGTGCATTTCCAGTAGGCACTTAACACGAAGCTCCCCTCCCTCCTCCACCCCAACGCTTCATCTCGGACCACACGGATATTCTGTACCAAGTCCAGTGTGTGTGAGGGGAGGAGGCTGAAGAAGAGAGAGGAAGATAGTCTGCACCTTTGTTTTTCTTCCCAAACATACACCACGCATACCTACACACAGAGTTTAAAGTGCTGGTGTCATCTGTCTGGACCCCACCACTACTTTGCATATTGTGGAAATCTATCTAGAGTAAACTGGCTGGGGTTCTTGTGGTTTATTAATATTTGTTTCTTAAGGGATACCATCAATTCGATCAAATGCGTAGGAGTCGAGTGCCTACCATGTGCCTCCCAACAGCCAGGCACAAAGCATTTCAATTCAACTGTTTGTTCGGAGGTTAAGTTTTTTTGTGACTTCCTCATTTCTGCAGCCCTTAGCATCCAAGGAGTGGATCTGAGGTACGATGCCACATTCCCAGGAGAGATGGCCATCGCCATCTGCTAGTGGGAATGCCATTCTTGGACACAACTGTAGGATCTGCAGCTGAAAGGAAGCTTCCAACTTGGGACACCATTCCTGAGGAGAGAAGAGGGAGATGCCCTGGCATTCTATCGCTTTGTTTAGTCCGACTGCCTTTAGTCCAACACACTCCTTCTCAGGGGAAGGAGAACTGGATGTGGCCAGGACTGCTCTACCCTGGACACAGTGGGACCGCTCTGCTCGTTCCAGCTCGAGGAAGTGCTCCCCACAGAATGCCACTTGCACAATGGGGATGTCTTTCTCCCTAGAGGCCTCTCCATCTGACCCCATCCTGAGAAGTGGTCTCCCTGAGTGTGGCATAAAAGCCCTTTCCCTGGTCACAGGGGCCTGGGAAGCCCAAGGACGGAGGGGTCTGTGCCTGCTGCTCCTTGGGACTGCTTCATAGTCTGACCTGTTCTCCTTCCCAATGGGCCACGCATGCCAGGGAGCTCCAGGGTGGACTAGCCCTGAGCCCCCCTCCCGAGAAAGGAAGCAAGATGGGGCAATGCTTCTCGCAGAGGCTGGTAGACCTTAGGTCACACAGGTTTAGATGCTCTGATAGGTAGAGGTCCTCTCCCTCTGCTAAAGCAATACGAATTTGCAAAAACCGCTTTGAAGTAAACAATGAACTTGAAATGGTGATGGGTGCCACAGGAATGCTTAAATGGCAGCTAAAGAAAAAAGTCTAAAACGACCCACAAACAACTCCTAAGTAGGCATTTGCTACAAATCAACTGGAAACTCACAAATACGCTGGGGACAGGGAGTGGGAGTGGTAAAATGGAGACAGGAAAATCCACAACAGCTTTGAGTGGCGGAACTCCACTAGTCCTCTGTATCCGAAACAAGTACTCTGAAAACAGGTTCTTCATCCGAAAGGCTGTGGAGGTTCTCGCGACCTCCTAGTGGACACGAAGTCCATAGCTTAAACTGAAGTATGAGAGTAATTTAAATATTCCTAAGGAGAGCTGAGGAAATCCATTTCATACTTTTGCATGACTTCAAGTTTGCATTTGCTGCAGTTCCATTCCATATTAGCAGACCCCAAAGACATGCATTCTGCAGAGAAGGCACGGCTTGAAATGCTATTAAGGAAGATTGCTGTTTTCCAGTGGGCCAGGTGGCTGGACCCCATTCTACAGCCCATCCGTCAGGCACAGCAAGCCAATCAGAGGGAGGGTAGGAGGGAGAGAGGAAAGGGACAGGTAGGAGACACCTGATTGCACATTTTCTCACTTGCTGACTCATCCAGGAGATTTTGGAGCCTGGGACAAGGCAGGGATTTCCCAAGGGAGCCTGCAACTGTGCGTTTAGACAATTATTAATTCATTAAAGTCAACTTTGTTCTGAAGTTTGTAGTTTACTTCATGATACTCTCTTGGAAGAAGAAGGTAGGATGGGACAACACTGCATGACAGATGTTCTTGTTCCAGGATAAAAAAATATTGGTTTGTAAGGAAAGTTCACACACAGCATAATCAACTACACATAAAGTCTTCCACCAAGGGGAGCTTTTCCAAATCATAGGCATCAAAGAGATCGCTGATGCCTTCTTCCTCCCCCAGGCTCAGCAGGTAGTCCTCTTGGAGTAGGGGAGGCAGTAAGTTCACAAATGGTCCTTCTAGGTTGGAAGGAATTTGGTCCTCAGTCTGCTGTAAAAGGTTGGCTGGGGAGGCCAGAGGAGAAAGGTTTGCCATAGAAACTGAGCAATCGCTATGTCCTGAGTTATTTGAAGCCAAGTCTGAAAGGATAACATTAGTGGAAACCCAAAGTAAGTTAGAGGAAAACCAATTAGTTTTTTTTCTGTCACTTTACTAATGACAATGGGACAACTCATCATCCTTTATGCTAGCAGCCACGGCAGAGTGACTGTCACTGTCCTCTGTCCTACTCTACTAACTTATCTCCTTTGCTGTGAGAAAACGTGCAAAGAGCTTTACAGGTGAGAGGCTAAAAAATGCAAAAATTCCTCTTTAATAACTTCTTATTTTGAGAAAAACAAAGTAAAACATAACTGCTGAAGAGCTGGCTCTCCAGGAGAAACTCAACAATTTTAAGCCAGTCTTTTATGAACAATCAGCTTACTAAAGATCTCTCTAAAAAATACATGTAAGACAAATCCGCTTTGAATTTCTATGGTAAAGAAGGATAGGCCTTTGTTTTCACCATTTTAGGCGCTGCAGTTTTGCTCAGTATTAAGTCAGATCTAGTCATTGAAATCACTATTTTTGCTGCTATATTGGGAGATGGTAAGGGAAAAAATTAAACATATATTTTTAAACTGAAACTGCACAGAGCTTTGCTCTAGCAATGAGGGGATGGGAAGTTAGGATTTATTTTCCTATAGTTTTACAATCATAACCTCTTCCCATCACATTAGGAGGAAAATAGAAACTCCTCGACAAAGGCTATTCTCTCCCAACTTTTCATTCTCTTCTCTAATGATCTCTGCAGCGTTCCCCAAAGGTGTCTGGCCAGGGGAACAGGTAAGTCACTCAGACAACACAAAACAATGGCTCTTGCTGAAAAAGTCTGAAGGATGAATGAATGGAGGAGGCCTTGCCTAAGATTATTGTTTTATTCTACAAACCAGTCAGAATGCCTTTTGAAGAATGCTATCTTGGTAACACCAGAAGTTTTTGTTTTCTGTTTTAGACTTGTGGTTCTCATACAGGATCCTCCTAGTCACCTTCATTGCTAACATAGTTTCCAGAAAACAAAAGTGGAATTTTTACCTTTGGAAGAGGGTTTAGGGATGTTCCCATTGTGGTCTTGGTTATTTGTTTTCATTGGACTGTGTGTTTCAGTCTCTTCTGGACACAAGTAAACCTCAATGGGTCCTTGAGTACTTGCCAAATGGATTTGTAGGCTCTATGAACAGAGATGACAGAAGTTCAATGCAAAAGTTCGTTTAGAAAGGAAAGCCAGGGTATTGTCACCTAAAACTGAAATGTCCATGTAATATTCTTATGTGTTTTGCTTCTTTGTGGTAGTGTAACTCTTATCAATGACTGACTTCCTATAAAGCAAGGGTCAGCGAACTAAAGCTAGAGGGCCAAATCCACCCCACCAAATGGCTTTGTAAATAAAGTTTTATTGGAACACAGTTGTGGCCATCCCTACTTAATATACAGCCTCTGGCTGTTTCTATACTAAAAGGCATAGCTGAGTAATTGGATAGCCTGGATGAAGTTTGCAGGATTTGCAAAGGCAAAGACATTTACCATCTGGCACATAGAGATTCTTTTGGGGGTGGGTGGGTTAAGTCTGAAAAAGTGGCACAAGTAAATTATGTTCTTTAGATAAAATCTTTTTGTTCAAATTATTAAAAGGTCCATTTAGTATTCCAAAGAAAGTATTTTCATGTTGTTGTTCCTTTATGGTAGGACTTTCAATGCTGAGTTTTATTAACCAACTTATAAATAGCATTCTTAGGGACTGCATTTAATAAGAGACTGCAGGACACTGCCATTTAAAACTCCTTCACCTGTAGCACTGATACTAATCTTTCGAGGTGGGAGGTCTACCCTAGAGGGGACTTGGAAATGTCACCTTTTCTCCTCTATGCATTTTTTCACTATAGTTCTGTATCTTATTGCAGTCTAGGCCGCATTTATCAAAGTACATCTGAAAGTAATCACAAAAATATGTGCCCAACTTTCTTAAAATATTCTAGTCTATCATTTACTTCAAGGTCCTATTTAATTTCCTATAAGTAAACATGTTAAAAAGTGCTATAAAATTCTTAAAACGTGCTAAGTTAGGGAGATACTTCAGAGCACTTGTGTCTCTATTCACGGTGGTGACCAGATACAAGGTAATCAACATCACATTTCTCAAGTGGCCCAAATTGATCGGAACCACCAGATAACGAAACAGAACGTAAGAGGGGCAGGATATCACCAAGGGCTTCACCTCAATGCCCCGCTAGGTTAAAATTAGACTTTTTGGACATTAAAAAACAATTAATAGTGGAAATGCTTTAAAATTTAGGGTTAAGGAAAACAAACGGGGAACAACTAATCAAGTTCTTAGAATAGGTCAGACTTTCACCATGAGTCGGTGACTTTCCAGCTTCAGGCATTCCAAGATCTCTGCAAATGCACAAGGCCGCGTCTCCTTACCTCTATGGAGTCAGGCACTTCAAGTCTTGTTTCTGGAGGGGCTTTCACAACTATAACAGTTTGGTCTTTAAGGCCACTAATTTTTCGAATATCTTGATATGTAACATAAGCTAACGTAGCAAGCGTTAAGGAAATCTTCAACCTAATTATCTCAGATATAGCCATCATGAAAATGAAAAAAAAAAAAACATGGAAAAATTTAAACCGTCTTATGACTGACTTACAAGAATATATATGTCTCATAAAAGGTAAATAAGAGGTAGGGAGAATTACCTACTTCATTATTTTTAAGATATTATACACTAACTTGTTTCATTCTTATTACTAATTTCTCTTGAGTTCATTGAAAAGAACTTGTGCTATTATTGGTTTCTTTTTTTGTCTATATCTTGTGCCCTTAGTAGCAACTTTTAAGAGTAAGATTTAAAGAAGTATATTAACTATTTTTTTTTGGTCTTTTTCATTTTTATCGGTACCAGGGATCGAACTCATGACCGCCTGCTTATAAGGCAGGTGCTTATGCCACTGAGCTAAATCCCCAGCCCAAGAAGTATATTAACTATTGTTACTCTCTTATTTTGTTTTGAAATTTTATTTTTCCATAGGAAAAAAAATATACATGTCTCAACTGGGTGTAGCAGTACAGGCCTGTAATCCCAGCACCCAGGAGGCTGAGACAGGAAATCACAAGTTCAAAGCCAGCCTGAGCTACATAGTGAGTTTAAAGCTGGTGGATTAGAATCTATCTCAAAACCAAAACAGTCTCTGGTTCTGGATCTTCAGATATACGAGGTCCCTCAGGGATCTTCCTTACTGATTGATGTTCTAGACAACAAAAGAAATACATACTTTATGCTTCCCATTTCTAAAAGTCTATCGCTATTTACAGTATTAAAACACAAGGAACAGTTAAACCAGTAAGTGAAAATCAAAATCCACTATGCCAGGGATTTTGAAGCCATGTTTCTTTGGTGTGCAAGTATTTCATGGACCCCAGTGAAGTACTGTCACTCAAATTGAAGGATGGCAGACCCCAATTTGCAGGAAAATGTAAGCCTTACCAACACATATCCTTTGAACTCTCATGCTAATACCAAGTGCCAGCAGCCCCCAAATGAATGAATAAATAAGTAGCAAATATGTTAGTGAAAGAAGGCAACTTGTTTTCTGAAGTGCACCTGGGCAGGTGGTGATTGCATATTACATAGATAATAAGACTGTCATTATTTCTGTTAGAAAAATTATCCTTTGTGTGATATTATTAACTCTACCATTAATTTCAACATTCACAAACAGGAAAGTGGATCCCAGGTGTTCCATAATATGAGAAAAACTGATTTAGGAAAAAAAAGAACAAGATAACATTTCACCACTCTTCTAGTCACTTCTGAGTACTGAGTGGCTCTTTTAAGTATCCTGGAAGCCAAGCCTAAAAGGTGTCATGAAATATCACAGTACTTACTATATGACAAAAGTATTCATATGTGAGCTCAGTCAGAGATAAACTTTTACTTGACATCAAAGGAAAATAGAGTGCATGGCTTTCTTAGCGACATGGAGTAACATAAGCAATGTCTTTAGTCAGTTGTTTAAATATAAACCCATTAAAATACCTAGAATAAAACTGCAAATAAATCAATGAAAGCATCTCTGTAGGTAATATAATATACCTAATAGTGTCTGTGACCTAATATGTTTAATATGGAAAAAGGACTTTGAAGTCCTGTAGGAAATGATGTCCTTGAGAATAGAAGTGTATTACTAGATACTTCTTACATAAGCTATGAATCTGCTTGGCAGAAAAAAGTCCATCCAGGGAATCTGCATATATGTACAGGGTATTTATCATAGTCTATCTTGTTCAAGTCTCTACGGCTGAGACAACAGGGCCTTGGTAATGACTGCTCTTCCAGGACCCTGGGCCTCAATATTTCCACTTCTCCCATCAAAGAAACTACAGAAGAGTGGAAAACCTTTACAGAAGAGTGGAAACATCTAATTTTGACTTTGAAGACTGAGGACAATGGATACCCAGGTTTTGACTGCATAACCCACTTTAAACAAGCTAAGTGACAAGAACTTATTAAAATCAAGACTCATCTACAATTACTCAGCATGGTCCAGAAAAGAAAATTTCAACACATTTGTGAACAAGCTGTACAAATATATTTTTTAAATCTTACAAATTTAAAAAATGCTTGCTTTGTGATTCCCTCCCGAATTTGCTTCTGGGGTTGGCAGTCTCCTGCAAGGCAGCTCTCCTTCTCTGCAACGAAGGCCTCAGACAAAGCTAACATAAGTGACAATGTCATAAGCCACATATTCTGGAGAGCTGCCAATCATGTCTAACCACACAGCTCCTCCATGTAGCCCGTCCAAACAATGAATGAAATAGCCCCTTGCAACCCACTGTGGGCAACCCCAGGGATTTGAGTCATCACACCTCTTCTCCATCTCACTAATTATCAGCTGACAAGGTCAATCCTTTGGTCAACAGTTGCAGGTTAAAATACAACAACAAAAACAGCAACAGCAACAATAAAACTATGGGAAAATAATGTCTTCACACCCTCCTTCCAAAGGACAAACTGCTAAATGTATGAACCTAGAAGAAAATGGCCAAGGCACATTTTCTTTTCTAACAAAGGTCAGGTCAGTGTGGAATCATCAGGAATATGAGATTAAAATTAGACATGGGAGAATTTAATCTGCTGTTTTTGTCTTCCACCAAAACCGAGAATACCGGCAAGCCCTGCTGACACCGTGAAGCCATCTACTTTGTCTGCCAAGAGCTAATAAAGAGGAAGATTGCTTGTGACTGTCAACATAGCATTGACTGACAAGCTGCAAACAACCATTAGCTTTCTTCTGGTTTTATTTCTGAAGGCTAACATTTGAGGAGCAACAGTGAGTTGAGATTGAGCAACAGTGAGTTTCCAGGTTTTGGGATGCTTCTGAAATCAGTTTCTGACAGTGGGAATCAGCACAAGGCATTTAAATAGTGTAACTTTTTCTATTCTTCAAACCTTTCAACGATAGCTCAGTCAGATAGATTCAACAATTCCCAATTGTTACAATGACTAATGAAAAGAAAATAGATTGTGAGAACCCCAACACTGACAGCTAACACCCACTAAAAATCTGGGAAGCCAAAGTCAAATCTGCTGAGTGTTGTCATTAATATTAATACTGACACCTTACATATCTTTTATTAGTGTGGCTTTATGCTATGAATGTAGCCATATGCTCCAAACAAACACACATGAATAAAATATTTAAAATTAAACAGTTATCACCTGAATATATATATATATATTTTTTGGTCTTTTGGATATAGGGTCTCACTATGCAGTTCAGGGTGGCCTTGAGCCCACTTTGTAGCCCAGGCTGGTCTCAAACTCACCAACAATTCTCCAGCCTTAGCCTCTTGAGTGCTGGAATCATAGGCATGCACTATCACGCCCAGCCCTACCTGACTGTTAAAACATGATAGGATCCAGTCTGATGAATACCTTACCATAGATGCTGACATTTTAGGCAAAGCAAAGTAGGTTTACACTCCCCCCCACGGCATGAAACAGAATAAAATCTAGTCTGTGCCTACATCAAATTGTCAACTCTGAAAACAGTCTAGCAGGCACCGGCCCCTCATCAACTGTGGTACAAAGGATATCTTTGATTCTCTGAATCCTCGGTTAACAGTTTGAGGTCCAGGGTGCAGCTTTGGATCAGTTCATCTAACTTCTTCTCTTCCTGACTGAGCTCGGTCACTTCTTTTGACAGGCCTTGACACTGGGCCAGCATGCCCCCATCCTCAGACAGACTGCAGCCCCTAGAACCCAAACACAGACTCTTGGTGGCTGCTCTTCAGAACTGGTCCTGTGGGTAAATGTTTCCACTCAACGTGGGAGGTCACCATGCTCCAATGTTACGCAAAGGTTAAAATCAGAACTTTATATATGTTCCTGCAATTTTGATATCATTGAAACTAGGTGCAAAAGCACTGTCATTTTCAGAGTCCTTTATTTATTGCAAAGCAGGCCTACTTAGAAGGCTCATATTTAGAGAGCAAAAGGTGGCAGCCACCTGGCTCCCTGGCCCCCCACCTGCCATATGCTTTCTGGGGTGAGGAAGACAAAGGACAGAGAAAGACAGAAAAGATGGAATGGCTCAAAAAAAAGAAAGTAAAGATCCACTAATTATAAGCAAGAACAAAGAAATAGGTCAAAATAGGTTACTGACTGTCCAAAAATTTACCCATTTTATTATGTTTGAATTATATTTTTCAAAGCCACTCAACTTATTTCTTCTAATATACTTTAATAGTTTAATGCTATGCTGTATAACA
Source organism: Cavia porcellus (assembly GCF_034190915.1). Lineage (NCBI taxonomy): Eukaryota > Metazoa > Chordata > Mammalia > Rodentia > Caviidae > Cavia > Cavia porcellus. Next base: position 24,179,289 of record NW_026947496.1, on the reverse strand, counting down.
TACATAACACCAGCTGTTCAGTTGCTTTGTCTGTAATTCAGAAATGATCTTACTGTATGTTTAATCAGATCTCTGGATATATTGGTAGCAAGAGTCATCCTTACTCTACTGAAGAAACTGAAGCATTTAAGCCTTGCCTTTATTTACACAGGAAGTGAGCGGATCAATCCAAACCCAGGTTAAAGATACTTCATGATTGTGTGATTATGCGTGTACATCTAGATGACCATAGCTGTAGGTAATTTCCAAATTCCTATGGCAGACAAGTCAAGGATGTGCGTAAGCACTCTTTAAGACCTTGGCGTGTCCAGTTTACAGGTGGTAAACTTGATACTAATCACATACTGATCCTTTCATCTCAGATAATATCTAAACAGAAAGTCTCCATGGAAGAAGAGTAGGAAGTTATGTTTCAGAAGTTGAGGAGTCTAGCACGGTGACACAGGACTGTAATCCTAGCACTTTGAGAGGTGGAGGCAGGAGAATCACCAAGTTGGGGCACAGCTTGGGTAAGTTAGCAACTTAATGAGACTTGTCTCAAAAAAAGAAAAAAAAAAAAACAAAAAAAAGCCAGGGATCATATAAAGGACCCGGCTTTAACCTCCAGCACTTGGGATGCTGAGGCACGAGGATTGCTGCAAGTTGGAGACCAGCCTGGGCTACAAAGTGAACTCGAGGCCAGCCTGAACAGCATAGTGAGACTCTGTCTCAAAAAAAAAAAAAAAAAAAAAAAAAGAAAAGAAAAGAAAAGAAAAGAAAAAAGAAAAAAGAAAAGAAAGAAAGAAAAGAAAAGAAGTTGAGGGAAAGAATAAGACAGAAAAGCAATGCACAGGAAAGCTTGAATGGGGGAAACCGAGGCCAGGTGTGCAGGTCTCACTCACATCCACTGGACGTTGTTCTTGGACTTTTTCTTGATGAGGTGGATGCCTTCCAGCACGTTGGTGATGTCGTAGATCCTCCTCTTTTGCACTTTGAGCACCTCCGCTGCCTTGTTCAAGTCCAAGACCCCATCGGGCGACTGGCTCAGGAGCTGAATGAACTTCTTGGTGAGCAGACCGAGGGACGTGTCATACCGCGTTTTTTCTGAGGGAGATTTTGGAGCTTAAAGGAAAACAAAAACCGAACGGGTGGGGGCAGGGGGAGAGGTAAAGAAATGAAGGGTCTCTGTGCAGTTAGGGCAGCCAGCGTTTTCCCACCGCAGCCCGAGGGTTAGCATCTGAAGCAAAGCTGGTGTTTTGGGCGAGTTACAGAAAGCCATGACATTGCTTTATTAGAAAAAGAAGGGACAACAGAAATTCCTATGTCTGATGATCATGTTTTCCTTTGAACTTCTCAGTAGCTTCTGCTTTGGCTTAGCCATCCCTCTGCAGCCTAGAAATTATGCTGGTGGGGTCTAACCTGATGGAGTAAGGCAGGGCCTCCACAGCCAACTCTTTACTGACCCCTCGAGCCAGGGCACTATCATTTGTCCACCAATTTTTCAAATAATGTTTCATTTTGATGAGGAATATTTGCAAGCTATCAAATTTTACCCCATCTCTCAGCTGGGCGTGGACGTGGTGGTACATGCCTGTAAACCCATCACTTGGGAGGCTGTGGCAGGACTTGAACTTACTACATTGCCCAGGCTGGCCTCAAACAAGTTCAAGTCTAACCTGAACTGCATAGAAAGACACTGTCTCAAACAAAAATAAAGAAAGAAAACCTCCCCATATATTGTAAATGAAATTTCCTGTCTTTCTTTCTTTTTTTTTTGGTATCGGGGATCAAACAACCTCATGCTTAAAAGGCAGGTGTTTATGCCAGTGAGCTAAATCCTAGGCCCCAAAATTTCCTTATTTAATATGGCATTTATTCTTTTGCAGACACACAGTACTGGGGATTGAATCTATGCAGGGCCTTTGTGTTGAGCTAGCTCCCCAGCCTTATCTTTCTATCTATCCATCCACATTTTACACGGTGCAGCCTGGACTTGCAATCCTCTGCCTCAGCCTCCTATAACCCACCACTCCTGCCAGATCTGTTTCAATTCACCATTATACCTGCTTCGTGGATGGCCTAATGCATAATCCACATGCAGGGAAGAACAGTCTAATTTACCGTTTACATTAAATGCAAAAACATAATTACACTATTTAGCCATTTCTAACCTACTTCTCTCTCTCTCAAAAGAAACCATGAGCGCATTCAATGGAAATGGAACTAGCTACAATTTATCAGGCACTGTCAGTTCTACTACTATAACCAGTACAGTTCACACTCTGAAGTCCTGTCCGTTAGGGAAGTTACAATTTTATAAAGCAATGCTTATATTTTGAGCTGAGAATGACACTGCCTTCAGTGAAAGAAGTCTCCCTTTACACCAGTTCTCAGTATTAGAGAGACTATAGCCTTTCGCTAGGTGCCTATAGACAGTGTCTTTAATTTTTAGAATCGCACAGAAAGAAATAAAAAGAACAAGACATGCCAACATTGTTCACACCTTGGCAATCTTCCAGCCATAAGCTATGCAAGGTGGGAATCCCACGCCCAGGAGAATAAGGAGAGAGATGGAAGAATCCTTACTTTTTGGGCTATCTGGACTTCGGAGTGCAGCTCTTCCTTTGCCCTTGGGAGTTTTTAAACCATCTGAGAGGTACTGGTGACCACTTTCTCCTAGCTCCAGCCTTCGCTTTGCCTGTAATACAAAAGCAATGGCCTGTCACGGGTCATATAGACAATGACAAGGGTGGAGGCTGGTTGAGCTCTGTCCTGCCAAACACTGTAGGTGTCGGCAGCTCTCGGGCGCAGTCCACTCTGTGGTTTACGTATCAGTTTTAAACTCATCACCTGAGATGATCGCGTGCCCACGCATGAGAGGACAAACCCAGTGTTCCTGTAGCATGTGGTTCAGATGCAGCTGTGTTCACTGATCTAACACAGCTGCCAAGCATGCAGCATGATGCTACGAGTACCATACAACCCAGGGAGCAGCATGAATTTATGTTTCCTGTTTCCTTCCTCCATTCTATACCGCCTTGCTCTGCCTCCCAAGGGCTCCCCTAGAACTTTGAGTTTACTTCTATAACAAAACTCACTGACATTACTGTGTAAGTTGGAAATGAGAAATAGATAGACCAGAAAGACAACTAGACTGCAAATGGTCCTCCATCAGGAAAAGAAACATTGCAAACACACAGTTGTAGGCTTCAACCAAAACTGGCACATGAGGAGCCCTTAAGATTTTAATTTAATTCTATCTCACTTTAAAAATATTCATCTAAGGACTAGGGATAGAGCTCAGTGGCACAGTACCTGCCTGGCAAGTGCCAAGGTCCTGAATTCAGTTCTTTCAGTACCAAAACACAAACAACAAAACCCACCAGCAACAAAAAAACCCAATTGAATGTCTTTTATGTACTGAAAAATGTGCTTAGGAAACAGAAATAGTAGCAAGAGCCAGGCACCTATAATCTCAGCACTCTGGGAGGCAGAGGAATGAGGATCACAAGTTCAAGCCCAGCCAGGGCAACTGGGTGACCGAGCAAGACTAAGTCTCCCAATAAAAAAGAGTGGGAGATGTAGCTCAGTTTGAAGGATTTGGGATCAGTCCCCAGTACCACACACACAGAAGTAAGCAAGACAGGTAAGAGCTCCTGTCTTCCTAGGGGTTACAGTCTAAGCGAAAAGACAGATGACTCAATAACTACTAACTGCATGAGTATGGTGGGGGCTGGGACAGAGGCGGCGTCCACCAGACACCCAGCATGGTAATGCATATTTCACCTCATTGTGGAGTAGATTCTTCTGAGATGTGCAATTCCAGATGAATCCCTTCATGAATGGAAACACAAGCGATAACTTATTAGAGGATGATCAACACTCGGCTTCTCTATGAACTTTCCAGCCATCCCGAATTTTCCACTACAGTAGCCTCTGGCCTCTAGCCCACTGGAGCTGGTATGTGCTAAGGGTAAAATACACACTGGATTTTGACCACATGGAAAAAAAGATAGCCTATCAATTTTGACACTGATTACACATTAAAGTGATATTCATTGACTGTATAAAACATTAAGTACAATATTATCATATGATTATTTTGCCTGCTTCTATTTTTCTCTTTATGGCTTCCGGCAAGGCTGAGCGATACGTCTCCCTACTGCACCAGAACAGACAATGTGGCAAGTTTGCCTTTTGCATTTCATTTTCTCCTTTCAGCAATACTGCAGAATCTTCGTGTGGGCCTCTTGCTTTGGCTGGCCAGCAAACATTTCTCTTTCATTTCTGGGGACTGCTCTGTCCCTGCCTCAGTGCCTTGGTACACACAGGTTACCCAGGCTTGGCTAATCATGGGCTCCATCCTGCCACTGTGAGCAGGCCAAGCATGTGACCAAAACTGGGTGAACAAGAGACAACCCCAAGACTTTTTCAGGAACTATGGCAAGAAGGGTTGTATCCTTTCTTGTAGGGCTGATAAGCTGGGACCCAAGGCCATGAGTCAAAACTCTGGCTCAGGCCATGTCCTGGGGCTGGTGGCTGGTTTTCTGGATTTCTGTTATTTTAGCCAACACAATCTCCTTCTTCGCTTGAATCATTGGGAGTTAGGCACTTGGAAGTACAAAGGGGAGCTGGTGGGCCCTGGCTATGGGTCACTTCCTATGGCTGTCAGGAAGGTGTTATAGATAAGAACCTTTGAGGCAGGACCACCTAAAAGCAACCAGCCTTTCCACGGAGGCCTCTTCTCTATGTAGAATGTAGTCCAAGAAGACACAGAGCTACACTCTCTGCCCAAGCTAAAGTTAACAGAAGTAAAGTAAAGTTGGAAAAAAGCCAAGACCCTAAGGTTCCCATCATCGGGAACTACCTCTGCCCAGCAGCCTGGGAACAGGTTAGTTGTGCCTCTCCAGGATCTTACTTGGATTGCCTGGAGGCAAGGCCTGGGAGGCTGGGAAATACCCAGGTCTATTGCTAAGAGACCGAAGTCCAACCTCAAGGACCATGACTAGTCTCCATATGGAACTTTGGTTACTAAGCACAAAACTAAGTTGGCCAAATCTAAATATTAAAGGTACTTTTACTGCCAGAGAATGACAGAGTCTGGAACGTAAATCCCTGTGATGTCTCTGCCTCTAAGGGAATCAGGCATCAGGCCCATAAATGCACACCAGAAATAAACGAGCTGTAAAAGGAGGGCAGCCCCAGAAATTCTTCCCAAAGGGTGGCCAGTCTCATGTCCACCAAAACACCCAGTGCCAGCTGTCCCTGCTAAGGGCACGACGGGTGAAGGGACCATGCTTCTGCTGGGTTGTCCTTTTTCTTCTCTATACTCTTTGCGAATGGATGCGACTTGAAAAGACCACATATTATCCACGGGTTAAATATCCGACTATGGGTGCTGTGACTGGATATTAAAGGGCTAAGAATGCTGATACACGATGGAAGAGAATTATTTTAATACTCAGCAAATTCAAGGGCACACAAAACTTGATGGCAAGTGATCTCTGCCTCGCCCCCACCTTCCATGACAAGCTCCTCTGTCGTCTCACTTTGTGTGCCCAATTGTGGTAGTCTAAGACAGTGGTGGTGGTAAACCTATGGTATGTGCTGTGTTTTTCTTTTAAGACAAAAGACGCTAATGTCAACTTGTTTTCTTCTAAACTAAAACCTTGATATTCAGGTTTAATTGCAGTGTTGGCACTTTGTGATAAGTAAGTGGGTTTTGGGTTGCATTTGGTACTCAGTCTCTAAAAGGTTTGCTATCATTGCTAAGATGTATGTGGTCTTCATCTGGTTACCTGGCACATAACTCCTGAAACCCTTGAATTCTCCAAAGTGATAACTGCCTTCTGTGGTAATTAGTTAAATGATGGCTGGTCACTGGGAAGACCAAGCCATGATTACACAGTTGGGACTTTCGTCCCTAAACCCAATCTCTAAGGAGATAGGAGGGGTTAAAGGCCGAATTGATCACCAATGACCAATAATTTAACCAACTCATGCCTACACAATGAAACTACGCTAAATACTCAAAAGATTGGGTTCTAGAGCTTTCGGATCGCTGACCAGATAAAGTTCTGGAGGGTGGTACCCCAGAAAGGGATGGAAACTCCCACTCTTGTCCCATACCTCACCTTATGTATCTTTTTATTAGTTTCCTTTATGATATCCTTTACAATAAACCAGTAGATATAAATAAAGTCGTTTCCTGAGTTCTGTAAGGAGCTCAAGCAAATCAGGTGCACCCTGAGGAATGGGCCACAGAAATCCCAAATTACAGCCAGATGGGCATATGGAACTGAGGGCCAATCTTGGATAATGAGCCCTTAAGCCTGTATCTTGATACTATCTACGGGGGTCATAATATTAAAACTGAATGTGAGGACACCCAGTTGGTGACCACTGCAGAACTGATTGGTATGGGAGGGAAAAATTCACATATTTGGCACAGAAGTCTTTCAAACTGATTACTGACTAAAAGCAGAAGACTGAGTTTGTCTTTTCCCTCCATGTTCTTACAAGTTATTTTACTGTTTATAAGAAGAGTGCCATATTACATGGTCCCTACCAGTAAAGCAACTAATGCAATTTAATACTCAACAGAAGCACCAGCCATTTGGCTGCAGACAGGTATGTGAGATGCTAAGAACAGTTCTCACATGGCACCTTCCTGCAGTATTTTCAAGGATAACTTTACCATAAACAAGGTTTTTAAAAACTTTAGAACCTCGGCCCCATATAAGATGACACGTCACAGCTAGTGGATATTTGAAAAGAAGAAAAATATAATCATTAGTCATCATGGGTGGTGGGGAACACCTATAGTTTTGCTTGCCTGGTATTTGTGGTCCCTATTTTTTCGTTTGGGGAAGGAACTCTTTCAGAGTTCTTATTTCAAGTAGTTCTACTAATCTCCAAACCTCAGAACTAACGGGTCAATGATGCTCAACATTTTAACCTTTTATCAAGGTTATAGAGATAAATATTATAATCTCTCATCAAAATCTCTTTATTTCAATCTTGCGGCTAAAGTATCTGTTTAAAGATGGTCCTATTACCAATGTGTGATGAAATAGTTAGTCTTACGATTTCTTAGTTGGTAACCACTGGGAAAGTACAGAGCTCTTTTCACTGGAAAAGGCTGGAGCTATTTGGAAGCTAAGCCAACACAGAAGGGTAGCTAGGAGTTGAAAGAAGCTGCCCTGAAGTATTCCATACAGCCATGCCCAAAGGTGGACATACCACACTTTCATTTATGTGATAGGAAAGAACGACTAAGTGCTTACTATGCTAATTGCTTTTAACTCAATTATTTTATCTCATTTTCAAATAAGTGCCATGTACAAAATTTTAAAAGATTTTTTTCCTACTCATGGTCCCAGTCCTCCTTCTCAAAGAGAAGGACTAGTAAGTCACTTGGACACCTTTTCAGGTAGAATCTGGAAATACAAGTACACAGATATATATCGTAGCTTCACAAAAATTTACAGACATGCTGATCTATCAACAACACTTCTCAGAGCCTAGTATCTGCAAGTGTGTACAGAATGATCTTATTTTTATAGCGGTATATTGTATTAGCTAATATATCTGTGTTTATTTACTTAACCAGACACCTACCGATGGGCATGCAATGCTCCTCTAATCATCTCCCCATAAATATTCATGATGCACCACTGTGGGACAGGCATTACTATCCCTATTCTGCTCTGAGGTAGAGATGTTAAGGGTTACTTGAGGTCTCAGTCAATAGGTTACAGATGCCAGGATCTGAACCCTGGCTCTCTCTGTGTTGATAGGTGATCATGACTCCTTGTTTTTATTAAAATGCCCTTCCTCTGCTTCTGTAGCAACTTTTGGGCTGCCACTATATGATTTCACCACTGTTAAGAAACGCATGGTCCGGGGCTGGAGATTTAGCTCAGCGGCATAAGCACCTGCCTTGGAAGCAGGCAGTCGTGAGTTCGATCCCTGGTACCGATAAAAATATGAAAAAAAAAAAAAAAAAAAAAAAAAGAAACGCATGGTCCAGGTTTCCTTACTGGACCACAAACGCTCGGGTCTGAAGTGGGTTAGATGTCCCAAAGCTTTTCTGCACTTGGTTGCTGCACAGCCATGTGTTACACTTAATTTCTACATGTAACTTGAAAAGATTTTCAGGGAATTTACATGCAAAAATTAAAGTTGCATAAAGATAATGTAATATGATTCCATAGGGGTAAAAAAAATCTATAAAATTATAGAACTCATTATAAAATTCCATAGGAAAAAATTCTCGAAAGGTCCATACCAAATATTAATGATGATTACCTCTGGGAAGTAAAATTAAATGGGCAATGACTTCACATCTACACTTCTGTAACAGTTCACTGTATTTTAAAAATGCCCTGTCTGTAAGTATAGTGAATTTATGTTATTCAAACTAGTAATTCCAGAATGTGTCCTAAATATTTTTTCTAGATTTGCAGATAAATAATAGTTTCTTAAAATCTGCATTTTTTCACATGTCCAATCTCAGAAAAATTCAGTAAGTCACTGTACATTTATATAACGGAGTGTTATGCAATTACTAATGATATACATTCTACATATGCAAGTTTTTTTTAAAAGAAAGCAGGTGTGAAGAGTAAAACTGTATTTCTTTGGGGGAAATTATATGCATAGAAAGCAAGTATCTAAGGATATACACCATCCCAGTTCAAGAACATTAATCTTTGGGTGGCAGGCTTATGGTGGATTTTACTTTCTTTTTAGCTTTTTGTATTTCAAAATCATTTAAAGGTGGGCGTGGGTTACTTGCATAACAAGAAAAGCAAAAATCACTTCCTTTTGGGGTTAAATAAGAGGAGTCTGGTACTTTATTTTTCAGACTACTCAGTCTTATGCATCATTCCATGTGCGTGCCATGGGTTCCAAACAGAGACGGGATATGCAGATCCTGTGGTGGGAAAGGGATATTCTTAACAACTGTGCAACTAAGTCACAGGAAAAATTAAATCAAGAACAAGGCACAGCCTGCTGTATTTCTAACAAACTGAAAGTTAAAACAAACCTCTTTCCCTCAGTTAACAGGAGATCTGGGTCAGGAAAGAACCAGATAGATGATACATTTTGTCTCAAAGCCAAAGATGAGACAGAATTTGAATAAAGGGAGAAGAAAAATAAGAGAAAATGAAAATAAAAAGAATGAGAAGCAAAGTAAGTATACCAGTCAAATAATCCTAAGGAGGTAATTTACAGTTGAGACCAGGCTACAGTGAAATCTTACTTGGATTCTAGCCACGAGGTCACGGCATAGGGATTTTAAGATCACTTAGTTTAATCACGAGCTTCTAGGCTTGTCTAACTCTTACTGTAAAATTTTAGAATGTGTACTCAAGATGTGCCCTTTTCTCATTATCATCTGAGGAACCCATGGGTCCTCCTGGTCCCCTGCTATGGGAAACACTTACTTCTGGATGATAACCCAGAAGAAACACTTCAAAGAATTTTTGAATAGAATTCCAATAGCAAAGACATAATACAAAGAACTAACAGATGAAATTATATCAAATTCAAAAACTTCTGCACAGCAAAGGAAACAAGCAAGAGTAAAGAGGAACCACAGAATGGGGAAAAATTTTTTGCCAGCTACTCTTCTGATACAGGACTGATACCTAGAATATATACAAAAAATAACAACAACAAAAATTCTACCCCAATGCTCAATCAAAAATGGGCAAAAGTATAAATGGCCACTTAATACATGGAAAAATGCTCACCATCTTTAGTCATTAAGGAAATGCAAATCCAAACAAGTGTGAGATTCTACCTTACTCCTATTGTGTCATCAAGAATGCAAAAAATAACAATTGGTGGTGAGGATGTGGAGGAAAATGAACTCTTCTACACTGGTGGGAATGTAAACTAGTACAACCTCTATGGAAATCACTGTGGAGATTCTTCAAAAAACTAAAATTAGAAATTCTACTTGACACAGTTGTATGTCCTTGGGCATATTCCTAAAAGAGGTAAGACATCATACTACAGTGATACACACATGCCTTAGGGTTAGCTAAGCCCTCAACACAGAGTAGATTCCCACCAACAGGCAAATAAATAAAATGCTGGTGTACATATGCACAACAGAAATTTACTCAGCCATAAAGAAGAAATAAATCACGTCATCTGCAGGAAAACGAGTGGATCTTGAGACCATAATGAAATGTCAGACATAGAAACTAAAATACCACATGATTTCTTTTATGAGAAATCTAAAATATAAATAAAAGAATAAAATCAAGAAGAAATGGGAGGAAACAGGAAGGCACACTTTTTGGAAATGGGGAAGGGACTAAGAAAAGGGGGACAGTGGGGTGGGCTGTAAGAAAAATGAAAATAATCAAGATATACGTATGTACCAGTTTCCCAAAATGAATGTAACTATCATATATTGCAAATATATGAGAAGTTCCCCCCAAAGCTCACATGTTCCGAGGTAGGGTTTCTGAAAGCCGATTAGACCATGGAGCACTAACCTCATCAATAAACTGAGGAACCACAGATTGTTTCCCAGCTGCCATGGCTGGAGCAGTTTTTTCTGCCACGTTCTTTGCCATGATGCTTTTACCCAGAGCCAGTGGCCCACGGACTGAAAGTTCTAAAACCATGAGCCAAATTAAACCTGTTGTCACAGTGACAGGTGACTAACAGAAGGACGTTTCCTTGAGTCTTCCTTTCACGCTTAGTTTCAAATCACACCAGAGCCTCCCTGACTGCCAAAACCGATCAATATGCTTCAGCTAGAGCCCTCCCTGCTCTGACCGTTACTCCATTCATTCTTGGTATTCTGGAAATCTGTTCAATTATCTTTTCCACCAAGGCCCCACTCTCATTTTCAGTAATTTAAAAGAAGATTATTCTTTTCACAGCATCTCTAGGGACAGGAGATAATATGTATAATAATCTGCCTTTCTGAAGCAGACGTGTCCCCCTGTACTTCATGGTAAGTTATCAGCAAGGAATACTGACCACTCACTATGTGTAACACACTATGATAGGCACTATATTATCAGCACGTGAACTCAAGTATTAGAGGCAGTGGTTTCTTCTGCATGAAATAATTGCTGAAGAACTAATACCTTTCTTATTTAAGTCTACCCCAATAACCGAAAATTGATCTTTAAAGGCATAAACCTCCTAGAACCAGTTACAGATTAATTCTGTATCTATGACAAACTAAGAGTAAGTGGATAAGCAGTTTCAGAGCAGGACCTGACTAATAAATTAAATAGACCCAGTATTACTGGGAGGAAATCAGGGCAAATGAGTAATAGTTTTGGTAATGAGAAATGCCGTAATGACCCTGTGTATCTGTGAGTCACAGTGGTCTCTACATCACAGTAAAGTGGGATCTAAAATACCCTTTACAATGCTAAAGCTTCATTGTCTCGTGTGAAGCCTACATTTTTTATGCTTCTACAGTAACAGCAGTATTTAAACTGTAAATTTAAAAGAGGGATTAAAATGATCAGGTTTTTTAATCAGATCTTTAATGTGTTCTGCTAATCTTAAACACTGTCCATGAAATGGAATTTGAGACTTCTCTTCAGACAACTGTATTTCCAATTTAAAGCAGGCAAAAGTATTTAAAGTAAACCCAGTAATGGGCAGTTTGGAACTTATACTCTCTCCGATGGTGTACCAAAATCCCCCACTGCAGCACTAATACTGAGTGTCTCTCTCCTTTCTGAGTCCTACTTTTTGGCCTTTAGATTTTTATCTGGCTTTTTTACCAATGGGACGAAGCAAGAGTTGGCAAACATTTTCTGTAAAGGGCAAGGCAGTGACTCTTTTACACCACCTGAGACATACAGGTAGCTCTGCTGTAGCTACCAACTCTGACTTGGTACCCAGAGAGCAGCCATGGGGAGGACAGAAGTGAAGGGCTGGGCTGTGTTCCAATAAAACTTTATTTACAAAGTGGCTATGGGCCAGATTTGGTCCATGGACCAGTTTGTGGGCTCTTGGGACAAACTCTTTCTGCAATGTACTTACATTTTTATGAAAGGATAGTTATATTGCTCATACTAAATTCTAAAATTGTACCATGTGAGAAAACCAATCATCTTTTCAGGGAAGGGAATTACAAGTCTCTGTAGTACTTAGCCTTTTATTTGAGGACTAGAAACATGTACTAAAAATGAAAGCAATTTTGAGCTATTCATGTGAATTGTTGGACCTAATCCCACATGTAGAAAAGAGTAAAGATACTCCTTTTTATGTCTTCAGCCACTTACAGCTAAAAAGATAGTTTACAGGTACAATGAAGAGCTATAAACACGTTTCTTACTATGGGTTTGACAGTTCTGTTTTAGAGCAGCTGTTCAACTGCTTTATTACTAGCATCAAAACATTTCTCGGAAAACATTTCTTTCCACTGGGCTGCTGTTAAGACATCAAGATAACACGTGGGTCTAAATGAGTACAGTCCACAGTGGTACCCTTTAGAATGCAGCTGCCAAAACGGAGCTGCACGGAGCGCAGAGCTAGTGTGTTCAACTCAGCCCAAGAGCATGTGCTCAATTACCAGTCAGGCTCCAAAGGACTGAGCCCTGATGGCCACACAGGCCATCACACTATCCTCTGGCCTAACAGCGTGATAAATGGAACACTTTGGAGAACTAACTCCAAGAATTAACTGGGGTAATTCCCCTTCTCATACAAAATATTGCCTTAATAAAATAAAATAGGTAAGAAGCTGATACCTGTGCCTGCTGTCATACTGGGGACATCTGACACACAAATGATTTGAAAGCCAAAAGGTGTTGTCTTCCTGCTTGCTCAATTCTCATGCAGTGGCAAACTCATTCCTGTATTTGGTGGCTGGGAGATTCCAGTTGAGCTCAGCACAGTGAGGAGCAACTTATGAGGGGCCAGTTAGCTAGGCGAGGTGATTATGGCTATAATCCCAGCACTTTGGAAGGCTGAGGCAGGAAGATTGCAAATTCAACCCCAGCCAGGCAATTTAGTCAGATCCTGTCACTAAAAAAAATTTTGTAAAGGGCAAAGGCCTTGGATTTCACTCCTACTATTATCAAAAAAGAAAAAAGACAGAGCTGAGTCTGGGGAAGTCAGTAACTAGAATTCAGACAAAGCACCAGCAAGAAGACAGCTGTTCAGCTTGGAGATCTCCATAAGGTGCCTCCTGAGGATTCAGCAGAAAGGAGCCCAGAGTGCAGGCTTATGAGGAAGCTACTTAACGCTAGGAAAAACAAACACCTGATGGATAGCAACAGCAAGCAGTGTTCAGCGCTCCCCTGCAGTGCCAGGAGCTGTGCCTGTTCGTCCAAGCCAGACCAAAAAACCCTTGTAACTCGTGAGGCACAGGAGGGCGTACACAGGAGTGTCACCTCGTTGGCAAAACCCTAGAATAAATATGGCTCTGGTCCCATCTTACAAAGTAAGATCTGAAGTATTAAGCTGTTTCCAAGAAAGCTCACTGCATCTCAGGTAATGAATACTTACAGAAATACAAATACTCAGGAATCAACAGTGACTAGCATTGAGTCAAAGATTACCAGGCTTTTAATATGGTTATAAAAATACAGTCCATATTTAGGAGAAAAATCAACCAATTGACACTAGTCCAGAAACAACACAAAAATCATAATGTTTGAGCCAACAGACAAAATCAGGAAAAAGTTAAAGTTGCTATATTCCATATTTCAAAAGTTAGACACAGGATGCTATAAACCTAGAGATTCAAGAATTTCAACTAACCTAGAACACAACATACAAGCATAGCATGATTAAACTGCTCAAAACCAATACTAAAGAGAAAAACAATTTTTTTAAAAGGACAAACAATTCACAGGTTACAAATAAAACAAAGAAAAATAGCAGGCACAGTGTTACACGTCTGTAATCCTAGCACTCAAGAGGCTGAAACAGGAGGATTCCTATGAGTTAGTGGCCAGCCCAGGGCTAAAGTGAGTCAAGGCCAGCCTGAACTGCACAGCAAAACCCTGTCTCAAAAAGACAAAAATCCCAACCAATCAAGCACAATAGCATATTTATCATTTGTAACAAGGTAGTCAGGAGATGGGGGCAGAGGGGAGACTGCTTTGCAAGTAATGGATGGAAAAGAATCTGTCAAACCTGAATTCCACACAAAGCAAAACCAAGTGTCTGAAAACTAAAAAATCTCCATCAGTACATCTAACTAGAGGGAATGTTAAAAGATGCCCTTCAGTAGAAGGAAATGACACAGACGGAAATATGCATTTACACAAAGGAATGAAGAACACCAGAAATGGTAACTATACCAATAAATATGCAGTCTTCTCCCTCTTGAATTGAAATCTCCTCAATGATAATGCAAAGGCCAGGGTGGAAACATGGAAGGAGGTAATATGAAATACGCAGAGAGCTATGCCCGGAGACATTTATTACAGCAGTACATAGAAGAAAGCTAAAAACTACTTAAATGACTGTTGCCTGTTAATGAGGGAATGGTTACACAAACCACTGTGTATTATTTTCTCACATTATAGAACATTATGAAGATGCAGGGTTCTATGGTTAAGTACATCTTTGCTTCATCTAGCAAACAGGAAAAAAAAAAGGTTCAGAACTATGTAGGCTGGGACAGAAGAATCAGCAGTCCAGTGAAGACCAGCAGGATCTGGAATCACAGCAGAATGCAGTGGACGAATGGGGGGTGAGCGGAAGGGAGGGAGGAACGAATGTTAGGACTGCTGAACATTTCTACACTATCAGGTCTCTATCTCCCTAGGTGATCCTGAGTTTTCAGAAGGGAAGTTAAAATGAACCCGAAGGCTACTGTGTACATTCCTACTGACTGTTCTAATTAAGGAAAAGTATGAAAACTTTTTTGTATTTAAAAAAAAAAAATCAACGTAGACATGATGTCAATTCTGAAATACCTGTTTATTCACAAGCATAGTATTTCATGCAATGTTGGTCGCAGGAGGTGTGTGGGAGAGTCCCTTGGCCTAATGGTCTAAGTGGCTCTTGGTTTGTACTGGTGGCGCTGCTGTTCTGGGATTGGGAAGTATCCTCTGGTAATCTGTGATTCCCTCCTCAGACTGTTCTTCCCACTGAAGCTCTTCCCAGCTATGTCTCTAAGAAGCAAACAACTGTAGAAAAAATCTTGTACAGATTCCACTTCATGACTCCCCAACAGGTCAATACAGGGGTTAAACAAAGGGAGAATCACCCAACATACCCAGAACAGGTTAGAGAATGGACGATTTTACAGTATTCTAATTGTTTTCCGCAATGACTTCCAGAGAAGCATCTTGGAATAATTTCAGGGGAACAAAATATTAAATACACTACCCACACACAGAAAAGCCATGGTTAAACCCCTGTGTCATGACAGTTTCACCCACTGACCTACCGGGCTATGAGAAATCTAGTGCTTGGAGAACAGAACAGAGCTCTTAGGAAGGGAGTAAAGTCCCCACTAAGACACGTAGTAGCGCTAAGACAAGAACTCAACTTTCTCACAAGCAGCACCAACAAGGAACGGAAACATCTCCAGGCTGCACTAGTGAGCCCACTCGGGAGTGTTTTCCAGACTGAGACGGTGCCAAAGTGGCCACAGAGAAGGCAGAGGAGGAGCCAGGCTGGACCCAAGGCTGCTTACACTACCAGCCCAGAGGCACTGCCAGGCTGTCAGGACTTCAAGACCCCACCATCTAGGGATACAGAACGGGCGTTTCTCTTTCTTACATCTGTTGGGCAAAAACAATTGGGCCAGCAACTTTAGAAAAAGCACAGTTCTTTGGCAGGAGTCACATGCTTCCATTTGCATTCTGTAATTTTATGACTCCCCAGATCCTGAGACAGGAATCGGACTTTTAACTCCCTGTTACACTTGTGTGGGCAAAAATTTTAGTAGACATTATATTTCAGAAGCCTCTTACCCATGAAGTTTAGAACACAGTCTTTTGTTAGTTTTTTCCTACTTCATCATGAGCCATACTCCCTTTGAGGTTCAGAAGAGAAATCTGACAGAAAAGCCTTAGGCTGCGATTACTGAGGAACACATATGAAATCATGCTCATTTTTCAAATGTTGATAAAAGAATACTGAAAATAAACTAGGAAGGGGCATTATGAAAAAATGTGGGCAGGAACAGTGGTAATGCCACAGCTCTGAAAATATATAAACTTGCTGATATTGAAGCCAATTAATATGTAAGGAAGAAAAATGTTTTTCAAGTGATTTTTGAAAACAAATGCTGTTCTGTTGTGTAGGAAAGGGACAATGACAGTATTAACCCTTACTACTGCCTAATGATAAAAGCAAGAATGAACTACAAAGTTTGTCGAAGGCCCTTGCACTATTTGGCAACTCCACGACCGAAGGAAAAATAATTTATTTGGATAGGCATGGGGGGCAGCAGTGGAGCCTGAACCCGGTATCTGCACCCTAAGCTACGGTCCCAGTCTCTAACCCCTGCCCTTTTTACTTCTGGACAGGGTCTAGATATGCTGCCCAGGTTCAACTTGAAGTTGTGATCTTGCTCCTTAGCCTCCTAGAACACTGACATAATAGGCATGTCACCACGCTTGGTTTTGAACTTGGATTTAGCTCATGTGGAGTAAATGAAACCAGGGGGTAATAAACAGTAGCAAGTGTGGCTCACTGGCCCCTCTGACAGTTGGTATCCTTTTAGAAAGGTTTTATTTCCTAACCCACTTACTTATTTCTTCATTATTTCTACCCTATACATCTTACAGTAGTTCTAGGCAGTAGATACTACTCAATAGATACTGGCTAATTGACAGAGTCAGAGAACTAAGGATGCTGGAAAGTTCTGTGAACCTGACAATTGAGAGAACGGTTCCTCCCCAGGCTCCACTTAGTTCCAGAAGCACGGTGGGTGTGGAGGAGAAGCTGTCTTCACCGCTGAGCCCATCTGTACCAGACCTCCCACGGCTTCTAAGCCTGTGGTTCACAGATGAGCTGGGGTCTGTGAACTCATCTAGCCCACAGGTCGGCCGAGCCCCTAGCTGAGAATTCATCCGTAGGGTTAACCTAGCATCAAGTAAGTACGTGTGTAAAACCAAACTTCATGATCTCTACAAACCTGCTAAGATTTATAGATCTGAGATTATAAATTAAGACAACTCAATTCAAAAAAGGCTAGCAGTTTTTTAGTCATATGGTTAATGATCCTGTAATGATTTAGAGACCCTTTTTCTAACTAGTGAACTGATAATTTTTTTTTAAAGATAACTCTTTCTATTTGTATTTGCACAGTGCATTGCTCACTATGTGTGTGTAGGCAGCTGCTTCATAAAAAGCAAGTAAGAGGAGAGGACTATTTGAATTACAATCCAATTTAGGAGAGCCCTCTTTATGACATGTTCTCAGAATGGCTTATAAAGGCGAATAAAATAAGAAACTACAAGAACAGAGTGCGATTCCTACTGTATTACTGTGTAAGTTTTTGTCGGTTTGCAAAACACAACTTAATTTTTTTTTTTTTACATTAGAGACGGGAGGGATGGCAAGAAATTTTGGCCACGTTATAAAACTTCCCTGGGCCTCAGTTTCTTCCTGTGTACAAAGCGAACAGAGCCCTAGAATATTCCCTGGAATGCTTTCCAGGGCTTGAATGCCTGTCAGAGTGCCTGAAGTCTCAACAGTAACGAAATTAATGAGTTTACTTCACTTTCTTCACTTCAACTTCCCATCTCTGGTCAAGACTGACCACAACTTGGCAAACATTGAATTTATCAAAACTTTTATCAGATCTCAGTTAAGAATGTAAAGTAAAGAAAATATACGTCAAAGGTCATCATCCACTACTATGCAAAAATTAAAGAACACCCAAAGTGTCCCAGTTTGCGCTTTATGCTGTAGGCCAAACACAGAAGCTCCTTCCCCAGTTCTGTCCACTGGAGGAGCTGGCCTTGGCTCGCTTAGGCCACTGTGTCATTGCCCAAGCTCTTCCCTTGGGTTCCGAAGGGTTTGGTCCTCAAACTGCCTGGAGTTGTAAAAGGGATGAGACAATTTCTTTCTGTCCCCACCCCATTACCACACTGTTTACAACTGAATGGCACCCTTGTCAAAGCACTTGGGACACCCTTGCACCAAGACCAAGGCAAAGACAGTTTTCTTTACGGGGAGCTGGTGTCCTGCCTGCAGGCGAAACAGATGTCTAGAAAAAAGTCTTGCACTTCATCCTCATCTTCTCTTTCAGCCGACTGTGCATGACTTGCTGCAGGGAAAATTGGGCAACAGGGTCAATACAATACAAACATGAACTTCCATGCAGGCTCGTCAACTGCTACTGTGGACAGGGCAGCATCTCATAGGTCAAAGGTTAGGAAAAGATCGGCAAAGGCCACAGCAGTCCCAGGAACTCTTAAAGACGGTCGAAGCCTGTGCAGGTCAAAGTCTCCAAAAAGGGTTTGAATCAATCTGCTAATTACATCAAAAGGGAGCCAAATAGGAAAGGCCAGCCCTGACCTCCCTGGCACAGGCAGCCACTGGCATTTTATCACTTTGCTTGAAGCCAACAAAACCAATCAGCAAGACTATTATAACGAAAGGGAGAGTCTGCAGACAGAAACGCACTCCAGCATGGGTTCTTCCAAACATGAGAAAGCCATCCAAAAGGGAGAGCATTTAAATTTCAAGCAAGCTGTTATTTAAACTACAATTTTCTTGTTCTGATTGTACTGGCATTTAGGACCACTTTCTTGCATGTGATAATTTGGTCCCTGTTATAATAACTAAAATTACTTTCAAACAAATACATTAAATCCTCATTTCAAACTTGAACACACACTGGAAATGAATGAAACATTTTAAAAAATCCTGATGCCCGGATCACATCCATGATACGGATTTAGTTGAATGGATGGGAGCAGGATAGCAGGATTTCTCAAAGCTATTCAGGGCAGAGTGTTTTGAAAAGCTTCAGCACTACATGGTTGGGAAGCAGGCTCAGAGGTGACTGATGAGTCCAGGATCTAGCCTCACCCCATCACACAGAAAGTTCCAATTTGGTGTGACTAACAGTCACCCCAGGTAAATATGTGTTGTGTTATGGTATCAAATTATTTTTAAAGGCAGAAAGGCAAAGGATGAGAAGAAACAATGACTCTTTTGTGGGAGTAAGACAAGTCTGTATGCAGTGCCACAAAACTTCCTAGCATATTACAGGAACCAGTTTTGCTGGTTTTTAATTATATGACAAAGGGAAGCACTGACCCAGAGAGCAAAATTTTGGATGTAGCATGTGCTAATCCAAAGCTCCAGCCACTGTGTGACTTCTGGGAAAAAACCAGCAAAGCTTCCTACTCAAGAATACCAGTGTCAAAATAGAGACACTGTCATTTCCTGCTAGTCTACATTTTCGCCTGTCAAGAGGCTAAGCACCCACCCTGCCCACCCAGAAGGCAGCCCCCTGGGGTTGCAATCTGCCATTACACAATTAAGCTAGATTTTCAAGGCCATAGCTCTCAAGCTGGAGCATGCTCAGAATCGCCTGGAATTAGAGTCAGACAGCTTCATCCTTCATTTGGGGTCTCTGGTGCTATGGATCAGGGATGAAAGTTTGTATTTCCAGTGAATTCTCAGGTGACCTGGATCATCCTGGTCCAGAGACCTCACAGAACCCCATTTCAAAGGCTCCTTGGTGCAACATGAAATGATCTTCTCATCCAGCTTCAGGCTTGGTGGTAAACAATAACTGTGAGTGAAATAAGATACTGTCTTAAGGTATAGCTCAGGGTTTCTGCTCAAAGGCACAATTTTATCATTTGCTCTTGAATAAACAGTATGCTTGGAGGAGAATGTAGAAGAGCTAGCTTAAGTTTAAAAGGACCCTAATGTTCTTTTTCAAAAAAATGTTTTATAAGATTATCCACTGCAACTCTGTAATAGTAGACTATTACATAAAAGCATAAAAGGATCTGTTCAGAGATGTGTTTAGTAACTGTAAGACATCTATATAATGGAATACCATACAGGCCTAAAAAACTGTGACAGCTCTCTAAGTGGAAACCTGCAAATCTCACCATATTGCTCAATCTAAATAAAACCAAGGGCAAAACTAATATCCAGTTGTCATCTTTTCTAAGAAAAGAAGGAAATGAAAATTATTTTTAAGTTTTTAAATTTGCATATGCAATGGAGGGATGACGAGAACCTGATGGAAATGGAGCTCCATGGACAATACAGGAGGGCAGGGTGGGTGGGAACAGGGCGAAGAGCAAGGCTTTCAAAGTGTAACTCCTTACAGAAGTTTTCTGTAATGTTCATCAAAATCGAATTATGGAATTATATTTTTTTTAAAAACTAAGCAAATGTGAGTCGAGATAACAGTAGGGCAAGGTCACAGTTACTGATATTCAGAGCCCCCAAAACCCAATGTCAAAGTCCACTCTATAGACAAAGGCTTCTCAGAGCAGTGCTTACTAAAGCAGGACTGTGCGGAGGAAAGAAGGCAGGCTTTTAGTTTTACTGGATCATTCAATTTCTATAAATACTCTCTCCCAATTAAGCCAATGAATCTACATTTCTTTGCAGCCCATACTTTTTAAGTGAGGCTCGAATATCCTCCATAGGATGGTTTTCATTGCAGGGCAGCTCCCCCCGACTTTGTTTTAATAAACAATCAACACAAGCATCTAATTAGAGACTTCAGAAATAGAAAAGACCCCAGATCAGACAAGAAATAGGATCCACCCTTCCCCCTGCATTCAAACCTGTTTTTTATCTATCTCAAAATGAGGAAAGATCTTTAGATATTGTGTAGTATCAGTGGAGTATACAAGTTAGTAGGAGTACTCAAGGTTTTAAAATATTTCCTTTTCTATCTGAAGCCATGCCCACGTTTATATATCCTCCATAAAACCTTATTTTAAGTATCCTCTGGTTCACACTGCTGTTGTGTATAGGAAATAAATAAAACACAAACATGTAACTCACTCTAGCACACAGGAGAGGGACTGCCTGCATGCCACAGGGCAGGAAAACAGGTCAGCTGGCCTCTCTCAAACAGATTCCCAATGCAGGAGCCTGGTGGAGGACCCGCACAGCAGCAAGCAAGGAAATGTGCCGGTCTGTACCAGTACTCCTTGGAGAGCTGATGAGAAACATCTCTGGAGATGCTTCCAAGCTCTGCGCCAGGACAATCAAAGTCAAAAACATCCCTTGCTCAGCTTTTAAAACCTGAAGGGGTCAGACAAGGAGAAAACTTTTGCACAGCAACCTCCAGGAACAAATCAGGAGTAAAAGCCTATCCACGGGTCACCAGGAAGTGCCGTAGAGAAACCCAGGACACAGTATCAAGCACTGCCAGGTTCTTGTCCCGGCTGTGGCTCTAACTTCCTGTCACTTGGAGCAAGTCACCTCTTTCAGGGGCTCGCTCCACTGGTTTGTCACCAGAGGAGGTAGAGGTACCTGGACTGTCACACCAGTCGTTTCTAGCAGTCTGAACTAAGCTCCAAGCTGCTTGATTCTGAGAGCTTACTCTGTCACTAGAAAACCCAATCTACGGGCACGAATAAATTATGGCGATGACTGCCAGTGATTGTTTCCAATGAATGAATGTGTTATAACCCAGCTCATGGACACAATGAGCTCATGGCCCAATCCCTGTAATGTTTGATTCCCGATTGTATAGCAGTCTCTGCATAAGATGACATAATTGAAAAATAAATTCTCTATTGCAGCCTGGCTCTTATCCTTGGATGCTTGGTCAGTAGAAATCACTGTTCCTACAGGGTGTGGCGAGAATCCCAAGGCTTCTGGGGGTCTCAGTCTAGTGTAATCGTGAACTGCCTTCAAACATAATCGAGTTTAAAGGCCCAAGCACAACAAGCAGGGGCTTGAGGTCTTGACTATGTTCCTGTACTGAGGGACAGGGAGGAGTGGCCTGATAAACAGCAAAATGGTCACTTGGTGAAGTTGAAGCAGGAGGGCCTAAAGTTCACACCTAGCCTGAGTCACTTAGTGAGACCAGGTCTCAAAATAAAAAAAGGCCTAGGGCTGTAGTGGTACAAAGGACCCGAAGTCAATATCCAGAGAGAGAGAGAGAGAGAGAGAGAGAGAGAGAGAGAGAGAGAGAGATTGATTTATTGGCTCTATCTACATCTCTGTATCTATCTGTCCATGCCCCTACTTCCCATAATGCAGAGCTGCTTAGCCCATCTGGCTCCTGGGTGAGAAAACTTCCAAGAGAGGCAGTGCCCTTTCTTTCCCTCATTTGTCATAGCTGCAGAACCCCAGGCACAGCTGAGCACGCTCCCCTTCAGTGTGACATTACAGAGGACAATGTGGAGGTTCCTCCCTCTTTGAGTCTCTGAGGATGCACTTACCTTCCTTGACAAGACACCAGCTGATATGCTCATCAAACTTACTACGCTGCTGTCATCTAATACCCAAGAAAGACAATTTTAAAAATGAGCACCTCCAGGTCTGAGCTACATTGCTTTATAGAGACGGAGAAAACTGGTGGTGTTTCACAAGGCTGCTTTTTGTTAAGGTATGCTTGTTTTGACTTCTCAGCTTCCCTCCCAGTGTTAAACTATCCCATCAAAAATAATACAGGGGAGCCAGGTGTGGCCATGCACACCTGTAATCCCAGAACTCTGGGAAGCTGAGTCAGGAGGATCAAAGATCAGAGCTGCCTGGGCAACTGAGCAAGAAGGGTCTCAAAAAGATAAAACAGGCTAAGGATGTAGGCCAGTGCAAAGGTCCTAAGTGCAATTCTTGGTACTGCAAAACAAGCAAAACAGAGTGTGGATTACAAATCTCACATTTGATTTCCTAGTGCAGAAGAAGCAGGTATTTTACGTGAGGCTTAGCAATGATTCCAACACCGCTGCTATATGCTGAGCAAGTACTCCTGACCCTTCAAGGATAAGCCCCTCCACTTTTGGTGAAATAATTTCATGAAAGCAATGACAGTTGATACATACTAATCCTCTGCTATGAGTCAGATCATGTGTGCCAAACCACACCATGTCCTCTTTCCTAAACTTCTACAATGAGAAACTAAAAAGTCAGCTAGAAAGTGGCAAAGTGGAAGTCTGAAATATATATATATATGGCATTAGGGATTAAACCCAGGACCTTTGTTGCACTGATCTGCATTCCACCACTATTTATTTACTTCAGAGACAGGGTCTTGTTATCTACTGTGTTACAAGTGCCTTCAAGAATGAGGAGAAAGTAAATTCCTTAGTAAGGAGACCGACTGCAAGATGTATCACTGTCTTACGAACAAATATGAGGGATCCAAGGCTGATTCCTATGTAAAAATGGAAAAATGTGTCTTAGGAAGCAGATAAAATATACACGCACTCATGTATTCAACCAACTGGACTGAAAATATTTGAGGGAAAAACTGAATCTATTCAACATTTCTTATCACCTTTTCCCTAACAAAATAACAACTATTTCCACAGCAGGTGCACAGCATAGGTTTTATAAGTAACCCCGGGATGATGGAAAGCATAGTGTACAGGTGTGCCAACATCAGATCATTTTATATAAGGAACTCGAGCATGTGCAGAGTGGCGTATGAGGGAGGCCCTGGTCATGCATGGATACCAAGAGAAGATCAATTTCCCCAAAGCCTGGCAAGGGAGATGGGGCAAACACTATTCCAGCTCTAACTACGGGGATTCCTACGTGGCAAGAACTCACCATGTCCTATTTCTGCTTGCCGTCCCACAGGAGGACTTGAGACCCACAAACCTGGGATTTATCAAAAGGCCCAAGGACCTCCAAAGCCAGTGCATCTGAGCAGAGAAGTCATGTACTGCAGCTTGCTATGCAACAGGAACCTGGGGACACACAGACAAAACCTGTACCCAGGGCTGGACCCAAAGCCCAGGGACCCTCATCCCCGCCCTGCCAAACCTGTCTGTGACTCAGAGGATGTCCCAAGACCACTGCCTTAGTGTGTATCTTGCCCCGAGACTTCTAATAAAGCCTTGAACTGAAGGGTTAAGAATAAGTTTTCTCTGTCCTTGTCACTGTTCTGGACATAACATTTCTGAGCACCCTGCTTCTACATGAGAATGTGAACAAGTGTACACCCCTGGACAGACAGTGCTTCTGTACGGCCTGCTTTCCTGTCTTCCATCCCGATACAGGGATGATGAGGAACACATGCAGAAGGGGATAAAGAGAAACAGACCAACAACTTGATTTTTGATGGAGGAAGAAGTTATCTGTGAGGCACTATGAAGTTTCATCAGGAAAGTGGGCTCCTTGGTAATCCATTTGGAACCCTTCCTATCTGTCAGGAGCTACACTTATTCCCCAGTAAGTTTTCTTATCCTTAGCATCCATTGTTCTTTAGAATTCTTCTTTCACTTCAAGGAACATGAACCTGGTGTGTTGACATCTAGTTGGCATATCAAGTTTTCTCTTAAAAAAAAAATGGTGAGCTAGACTTCCGGGAAGATGGCAGACAGGGGAACAGCAAAGAAACAGCCTCTTTGAGATGTGGTGTCTACACACAGGAATATAGCAATGTGAGAAGAGGAGGGAAGTGGGTCACCAGGCCTAGCAAGGAACTAAAGAACTAATTCCCACAGGGAGAGCAAAGAGAAAGACCTCAATACACAAGGAGGTGGCAAGCAGTGCTTCCTCCCTGAGCCCTGATTCACTGTGTCGGAGGGTTGGCTTGAACCTGCAAATGCACAGAGACTACTGGTGACCATGGAGGCCCCCAAAGAGAAACGCACCAGTGGAACAGAGCAGTGGATGCAGCACACTGCAGTGGCTGGTGAGTTTTATGGGTCCGGACATCCCTAAGGAGGATGATTAGTCGACAGCCATCTTGGAGAGAAGCCAACTGAGTTCAACTCAGAGCAGCCATGGCTGGCCAGATGGAGCAGCACTGGGTGTCGGGGTGAGGGAAATAAGGGTGCAGGCTTGCTAGATTATCCACTACCCTGCTGTAAATCTACGGCTGGCTTGCTGGGATTAATCAACACGGATCTGGGCTCTGTCTGCCCAGCCTGTCCACCAGTGACAGCAGAGATAGGCCCTGTGTGAACACTGTTTTCAGTTTTTTTTGTTGTTCTGTTCTCATTTTTATTTCTTCCTTCTCTCTTTCCCTCCTGTCTTCACTAGTTTCCCAAAATTCATGTAATCTTTTGATCCAGAATTGCTTCTAATCTATTCCTCTTTTTGTTTCTCTATTCCTCCCACCCTAGTCCTTTTTAAATAGTCTCCCCTGAGGGTAAAATCACCTTATTGAGGAAACATTTACTGTACACAATTTTCTGGTTTGTTTTAGTTTTTTTTGGTATTGGGGATCGAACTCATGACCTCATGCTTGCCAAGCAGGCACTTATGCAACTGAGCTAAACCCCCCGCCCCAAGTTTTAGATTTTTTAATATAGCTGCAAATACAGTTCATACAATTAAAAGTGGCAAATTAATAGTTAGCACATTTGTCATTTCTGAGGCTTTATCTGATGATATTGTCACTGCTGATTGTATCACTTTAGTCAAGGTGACATAATTGTTCTATTTGTTTTTCTTGGTATCCCAATCCCAAGACTAAGACAAGGTACATAAACAATAGTACAGGTTAGTGTCAAAGAACCAGGGCTGGACCAAATAGCAACTTCTCTTCCCCAATAAATTGAAGATGTAGGATCTCAAACACATTTACACCTGGAAGACATCTCTGAGAAGTAGGTCTTTCTTAGGGTCCTAAATACTAGCAATAAAGCTACCTGCTATAAGCAACTTATAAGCATTGAGTCAGGAATTAACCTGAAAAAAAAGAGAGAGAGAAAAAAAAGTAAGAGAAGACACTTCAGCAAGATGCAAGCCCAGACTTCCAGCTCACCAATAGCAAACCCAGGGGATAATTCAGAAGCTACCCAGCTGGACTCTCTAAAGCACTAACAGTGGAAGTAACAAAGTAGATGAATGAGGCTCTAAAAAACAAAAATCAAATCAGAAACAATTTCTCAGATAACTACAGAGTCAGTGACCATAATGAAAGCCTTGACTAGTGACTCTAGAGCAGATATAGACAAAAAAATACGGCACAGATTCAAGTTGATATTCAGGAGATTAAAAATTTCATAGAAATCATACATATCAGAATGAGTCAATGTGAGAACAGAATACCAGATACAGAAGACAGGATTGAAGTTAGCAATCATCAAAAGAAAGATTTCTTAAAAATAGTAAGGGACCACATAACACACACAAAAAAAATCAATCAAACAGCTGCTTTGATGATACAAAGAATAACCTAAATTGATCAGAATTAATGAAAAAACAGGAGTCAAATAACATAAAAATCTTGCTCAAAGTACTTGCAGAAAACTTCTCAAGCAGGGAAAAACAATTTTGAAACACAGATAAGTGAGGCATACAGAATGTTAATTAGACAGGATTTAAAACACAAAACAAAATTACACTCAAGCATATAATAGTACAGAATCCAGAAATTTAGCACAAGAACAGAATATTAAAAGCTGTTATATGAAAGAAAAAAAATTACCTATAAAGGAAAGCCCATCAAAATCACTGCAGACTTCTCAATACAAACTCTGAAGTCAATGAGAGCTTAAAGTATTTCAAACCCTAAAAGAAAACAATATTCAATCCAGATATACCCTACAAAAGTATCTTTCAAAATTGACTGAAAAAAAGATACTTTCATGACAAAAACAAAACAGAACATCTGAAGAAATTCATGACCATCAAACCAGCACTCTAAAATGTTCTGAGGGACATTCCAGAAAGCAGTAACATGAAAACCCCATGAACCCCAAAAGGATGAATTTCACAGGCAAAGCAATCAATTAAACAGAACGGGGAGGGGAACTAACAAAAGGAAATTAACTTGACAAGGATAAGTCAATATATATCAGTTATAACCATCCATGTAAATAGTTTACAATTCACCAATAAAATAAAATAGACTACCAGAATGGATCACGAAGCAAGATCCAACAATATGATGCATACAAGAAATACATTTAATTAAAAAAGAAATTCATAGGCTGAAAGACAAAGGATGAAAAGCATTACTCCATGAACACCACCCCCCTCAAAAAAAGCAGGGGTAGGTATTCTATTTGTAGATAAAGTGGATCTCAAGGCAAGACTAATTAAGAGAGACAAAGAAAGTCATTTCATCTGTGCAAAAGGAAGTATCCAAAAGGAAGAGAAAACAATCATAAATACGAAGGCACGAAATATCAGAAAACCCAACTTTATATTAGACAGGATTTAAAACACAAAACAAAATTACACTCAAGCATATAATATTTGTATTAGAAAACCCAACAAATATTAACAGATATGAAAAAAATCAAATAAGCACTAATACAACTGTAATGGAGAACTTCAATATCACCCTATCACAAATAGATCAACTAAAGCCAGATGTGGTGGGGCATGCCTATAACACGCCTATAATTTGGGAGGCTGAAACAGATGGATCATTGACACCAGCCTGAGCTACAAAGTGGGTTAAAGGTCAGCCTGAAGTAAGAACCTGTCTCAAAACAGACAAACAGGAAAAAACCCCAAACAACCAAATAGACCAACTAGACCCCCCCCAATCAACAAATATCAGAACTCAACCAAACTTTTGAACAAATGGACTTAGTACATGTTTACAGAGTGCATTACTCCATACACCAAAATATGCATTCTTCTCAGTTGCACATGGGATTCTCTCCAAACAGCATACTAGCTCCCAGAACATGCTTAAGTAACTGCAAAGGAATTAAAATTTATCCCATGGATACTATCAGACCATGGTGCAATGAAATTGGAAATCAATGGCAAAAGAAACCACAAACACTTCATAAACACATGGAAATTAAATACACCCTCCTAAACAACCAATGGGTTATGGATGAAATTAAACAAGAAATTATAAACAGTTTTTCCAATGTAACGATAATGCCAATACTGGAACTTATTGGATTCAATGGAAGCAGTCCTATGAGGGGAATTTATATTGGTGAATTCCTGCATCAGAAAAAAATAAACAACTAATGATGAACATCAAGTTTCTAGAAAAAGAACAGCAAGTCAATTCCAAATTTTGTATAAGGGAGGAAATTATAAAAATCAGAGCAGAAATTAATGCACTGGGGGTGGGGATTTAGCTCAGCAGCACAAGCACTTGCTTGGCAAGCATGAAGTCTTGAGTTCAAGTCCCAGTACAAAAAACAAAAAAAAAAAAAAAAAAAAAAAAAAAAAGAAAAGAAAAGAGAGAAAGAAGAAAAGAAAAATTAATGCACTGGATACTAAAAATAATACAAAGAATCAGTGAACTGAAGAGCTGGTTCTTTGAAAGAGTAAGATAAAATTAACAAATCCTTAGTCAACCTTATAAAAAAAAGGACAAAAGACTCAAATCCACGCAGTTAGGAATGAAAACTGTGAAATCACAATGGATGCTTCAGAAATCCAGACGATTATCAATGACTACTTTGAGAACCTTCCAATAAGATTCCTAGATACAAATGAATTACCAAAACTGAAGCAAGATACAGAAACATTAAATAAACCAGTGTCAGCCAATGAAATTAAAAATGTAATTAAGAACCTACCAACAAAGGAAAGCCCAGGAACTGATGGATTCACTGCTGAATTCTACAAGAAGTTTAAGAAGACCTAATGCTGTTACTTCTCAAATTCTTTAATGGAACTGAAAGGGAAGCAATACTCCCAGATTTATTTCTGGAAGAAGCATTACCCTGATACCAAAACCAGAGAAAGAGCCTACCAAAAAAGAGAAGTACAGGCCAATCTCCCTAATGAACATCCTAAGTAAGATACTGGCACACAGAATTAGCAGCAAATTAGCAAGATTATACACTATGACCAAGTAGCATTCATCTTAGGGATGCAGCTATGCTTCAACATATACATATCATATTAACTAAGCCAAGAACAAAAATCGTAAGTTCATCTCAATAGACAGAAAAAGCATTTAACGAAGTCCAACATCCAATCATAAAAACCCTACAGAAAATTGGAAGATGGTTCTTATCTCACTCTGATAAAAGCCATCTATGACAAAAAAACAGTCAACATCATACTAAATGGACAAAATCTGAAAGCTTTCTCTCGAAAATCAGGAATAAGACAAAGGTGTACACTATCTCTACTCTTATTCCGCATAGTTTTGGAAACAGTAAGCCGAACATTAAGACAAAAGAAAGAAATAAAAGAATAAGGATAAGAAAGGAAAAAGTTGAATTACTATTATTTGTGATGACATGATAATTTAGACAGAAGACGCTTAGATTTAATAACCAAATTTAGTAGTGTAGCTGGGCACAAAAAGTCAACACTCAAAAATCAACAGCATTCCTGAACACCAATAACAAACTCCTTGAGGGAGAAATTAGGCATATAACACCTTTCACAACAGCATCAAAAACAAACTTGGGCATCTATTTAAAAAGGAAGTGAAAGATCTCCACATTGAAAAATACCATACTCTGAAAAGGAGATTGAAGAGAACATGAGAAAATGGAAAAAATCCCTCGCTCATGGGTAGGAAGAACCAACACAGTAAAAATAGCCATACTTTCAAAACTGTTACACAGATTTAACGCAATACCAATCAAAATACTACTAGCATACCTCGCAGAACTAGGGAAAACAATCCTAAAATTCATTTGGAATCAGAAGGGAACTAGAATAGCAAAAATAGTTCTAGGCAACAAAGGCAAGACAGGGCATCACAATCCCTGACTTGATATTATACTATGGAGCTACTGTGGTAAAAACAGTGTGATACTGGCAAAAAAAAAAAAAAAAAAAAAAAAAAAAAAAGACCCGAAGATCAGTGGAATAGATTAGAAGTTACAGAAACAACACATTTAGCCTCCTTATCTTTGACAAAGGAGTCAAACACCTTCACTGGAAGAAAGATAGCCTCTTTAATAGGTGGTGATGAAAAAACTGGCTTTCCACGTGTTGAAAATTAAAACTAGGCCCGTATCTTTAACTATGCACTAAACTAAAATTGAAATGGACCAAAGATCTAACTATTAAAGCAAAAACACTAAACCTACTGTAAAATACAGTAGGTGTAACTCTTAAAGACACCAGTGTAGGGGAAGACTTTATGAATGAAACCCAGACTGCCCAGGAAATATAACAAAGAAGCAACTGGGATCTCATCTTACTAAAAAGCTTTTGAACAACAAAACAAACCACCAACGAAATGATGAGGCAACCCAAAGTGTGGGAAAAACTTTTTGCCAGCTGTCCCTAAAAGATAGGACTAATGTCTAGAATATATTAAGGGTTTAAAAAAAAAAAAACAAAACCCTGATTCCCCCAAATTTAAAGACTCAGTCGAAAAATGTGCATCTGAAATGAGCAGACACTTCTCAGATGAAGAAGTAGTAACAGCAATGCATGAAAAAATGTTCAACAACACTGCTCATTTGAAAGATGCAAATTAATACAATGGCGAGATTCCATCTCCATCCACAAAGAATGGCTGTTATGTATGGAGATTCCTCAAAAAACTAAAACCAGAGGTTCTGTATCACCCAACTATTCTGCTGCATGGTACCTTCCTGAAAGAATTAAAAGCATCATACCACAGCAATATATGCACACCCATATTTACAGCGGCACAGTCTGTAATAGGTAAACCTTGGAAACAGCTCACACGCCATCAATGACTAACGGATAAAGATCTTTTTAATACTATGGAGTATTAGTTTGCCATAAAGAAGGACAAGCTAGAGACATTTCTAGCTATAAGAATGAACCTCTTAAGTGAAACAAATTGAACACACACGTTTAAATACCACATTGCTTTTCTGGTGTGGGAAACCAAAAGTATAAATGCGGACCAAAAAAAAATGTGAAATAGATGTTGAGAAACAGAAAGTGAATGTTTAAATGAGAAGGATAACAAGGGAATGGGGAGGGAAGAAGGAAAAGACAACACAAAGCTTTTGTAAATGAAGAGAGTTAGTGGGGTTGAAGGGAGGAGAGGGAAATGAAAAAAATGCAAGATATGCTATGTATGGGTATGAATTCTCTGATTTACGCATAGAAAATCTGCACACTTATGCAAAATGTACCAATAAAAAAAAGAAACAACTTATGAGGTCCACTGGGGACTCTGCTAGACACTGTCTTTGTTTTCCAAAGTAAGGAGCCTTTGGAACAGATGAATCTTTAATGTCTGAAGCATCAGCTGTGTACCTACACTGAAAAATGGGATTCTCAGAGATTTGCGTGGAAGTTTACTTCATTATTAAAAGTGC
The DNA here is from genome assembly GCF_034190915.1 of Cavia porcellus. NCBI lineage: Eukaryota > Metazoa > Chordata > Mammalia > Rodentia > Caviidae > Cavia > Cavia porcellus. Next base: position 24,148,033 of record NW_026947496.1, on the reverse strand, counting down.
CTATGGCCCAAAACACCACATCGCATTATAAATATGTGATGTGTACCCACGGTGCACAAGATCTAACGGGATGCTGATCTGCAAAGTTTACTTCTAGAGGCTTGTGGTCTGCCCAGCTGGGAGACTCACCTAGCTCGACTGAGGATAGTCTGTCATTTTAAAAAGCTAAACAGCGATAAAACACGTGAGAACAAAATCAAGTAAAATAATAACTGTCAGTTTCACAGAAGACAAGCAATACAGACAAACACAACTAACTGTTCAGTAGCTGACAGAGGTACTAATGCTCCTGGAGGTTCAGATGGTATTTGAAGCACTACAATTTCAAAAAAACGGTATTAGTAAACCCCAAACTGGGGATTTCGGATTAAGAAGTGTGTAAGCTGCGGGGAAGTCGGAATCCAGCAACCAACACCGTAACTCCATGAAGAGAACGTGGGAGCAGGCTCAGGAGCAGCCGCGCCACAGGGAGCAGGGCGGTGACCCCACCCCCCACCACACCCCAACAGCAGTTCCAGGGCAGGTCCAGCCTTCCATGTGGACAGACACGCTTCACATTTGTCTGACAAGAGAAGATAACGGTGCCCATGGGCCACCTGCTGCCTATGGGTTTCCACGGCTAGGCAGAAACAAAGTAAAAACAAATATATGGGCTCAGGAATCATAAAAAGGATTATTGGAATGCTCCCGGAAGGCTTTGTCTTATGTGGGTCAGCGCAGAGACTCAGATGTAAATCTACGCACAACCAGAGATCTAATTCAAAGTGCTAAAAATGTTTTGAGTAAGTTAAAACTTGGCTCCACCTCTTTTTACATGATAGGGATAAAATACTACTAAGACCCTGACAACACTACACTTTGCCCTATGGAATAAAAAGTACGAAGTTACTGAGATGCCGGGTGAGATAACAACTGACCCGTGCGGTTTCTGTCGTGGGTGGGCAGAGCAGGAAGAGCTTTTCACTGAGAGGAAGCTGCAGCCATGAAGGACCCATGTAGGGAGGTGAAAAGCCAAAGGAGACTTCATGGAGGAGCCAGGGGGTGCATGGGCCATGGGCGTGAGGGCTCCCCCAGCTGCTGGAGGACACAGGCCATGGTGTGGGACCTGCACAGCCACAACCAGGTCAACAGCAATACAAGCAGCTTCCTTCTCCAATCAAAGCCAGCATGGTGGGGTGTGGGAGACCCCACCAAAGCGTAAAAACAGAAAACCCAGATACCTGAGGAAGAGGCCAGGCGGCTGACATTCTGAGGCTCAGAACAAGTCCCCACCCCTGCCTTCTATTTAGCTGATGGGAAATGAAAAATAGTTTGACTGCAGGGACTCAGATCCTTGTATACCAACATTCACTTCAGCATCACTCACCATAGCCAAAGGATGGAAACCCTGCAAGTCCCATCAGTAGATGACAGATACACACAATGAAATATTATTCAGTCACCAAAAAGGAGATTCCAATATTTGCTACAATATGGATAAAACCAGAAAACCTTGAGCTAAGTGAAATTAAGCAACAGAGAGAAGACATGATTACACTTTTATAAATTACCTAGAGTAGTTAAGTTCCCAGAGAGGGAAAATAGAGAAAAGGTTAGCAGAGGCTACAGAAAAGAGGGAAGAGATGATGAAAGAATTCTGGGTAGGGACAGCGGTGATGGATGCACGATGCTGCCCATTTAACTGATACTAATGAACTGCACACCTAAAAGTGGTCAAAGTGATAAATGATGTTTGCTGTTACGTGCATCCTGACACAGTAACACAAAGGTGGATTCTCGGGGGATGCCCTCATCCCTGTGGTCCCGCCCATCTGTCCACACCAGGCTGTGGCATCATCTCCACCGCTCTCCCTCCCCTTAACCATCTGCAGGCTTCTCCATTCAAGATGTCCACAGAATTTACTCCTGGCAGGGGTAGGCGCCGGTAACCTGGAAACCAGTTACAGAAAAAAGGTTTAGGATACTCAGTCCCGATATTCCACTGCTGGCTGCAGCCTGACACTGCTCCTTTCAAAGGAAAATAAGTCATTCTCATGAGGTTTTCAGAGTCTGCAAGTATCAACACTTAGCATCATCACAGAAGGGAAACTTCTTATGGATTGCAGAGCGCAGACTGAACCTAAGAGGGTAGAAAGGCGGCTTTTACTGGTACCACTGACTTCCTCCCAAAAGTCTTAGAAAAAGGGGCCATCCCTGCTGTGGGCAGAATAATGGTGAATCATTAACTCTCTTGTTTCTTTGAATTGGACTTGGACTGAGGGATACATTTCTGTAGTGACAACTGCTTTGCCTGGAAGTAGGTTAGGACTAAAGTAAATATTCACCGCACTATTCTGCTTCCTGTGGAACATTCTGGAAAAATGTCTCAAGTCAGGTGACGTTGACAGTACTAACCTGGCTTATTATAATTTCCCTGGATAACTGAGTTTAACAATTGCTACAATTTCTTTAGCAGGAATGTATCTGCCACAAAATACGTGTTAAGTATTTGTGGAAGGAGATAAATAAATAAATGACAGATGAAAAAAGAAACATCTCAGTTAGCCTGCTCCTCCTCCCCACAGGGCAGCTGGCTCATGATCCTGGGCCAATGCTTGGTCTCCACATCCTGGAACTCGCATCAAGATGTACGCAATTCTGCATTCTGCTTCGCATCGACAAAGTAGGCCTTTGCTGCTACTTATTTATAATTTAATTCCCCCGATGGTTCTAAAAACAAAGGAAGAAATATTTTCAAACAAAAATCATTATTTATACAGCTGGAGTCCTCATTTAGTTAGGAAAATTAATAGAAAAATATTTAGTCAGAATCTGAGATAAGTTTTAAATGTTTCATGAAACCTCATCCCGTCAGCTTCCAAATCCCTTTCCTATTACCACCTCACCTAAGTCAAAGGGGACCAAATTAATGGGTCCTGATCTTGGCAACGGGCGGCGATCTCTGAATCAGCAACAAGAATAGCTCAATTAAAGCACCACTCGGATATGCAGTTAGTTTTTGTTTGAAATTGAAAGCGGGCAACTTGCTTGCATGAGTAAGCAGAAGACCATTATTCAGGCCGGGGTCTTCGGAGCGCAGAGCAAAGGAGACAGCTGGCAATTATCTGGCTAACTTAACCAGATGATTCATGCCTAAAAATCCACTCTGGTACCCAAATCGCCCAGAATGGCTATATTCACGGAAGAACTAAAGAGTGTAATTACCAAACTCCTTCCAATCTGCGCTGTCAACGCTGTGCAGAGCGGCGTGTTGTAAGATAGTGATAGTATCACAAACCGTCCTCCACTCGCAGGGAAGAGCTCCCAACATACATGATAATGCTTAAGTGTCGTATCGTCTTACAGGATGCAGCCGCTTTCATACACTGCAAATCAAAACCTGCAAGTACGTGAAGGGACAGACGACCTGCACTCTGCACTGCTGGTGAAGTCTGTACACAGGAAACAAAGCCCAGAAAGAGAGAGATACTGCAGTAGGGTAATCTCAGCACTTTGGGAGGCTGAGGCAGGAGGAGGACAAATCCATCTTTAGCCTGGGAAACTCAGAAGTGATCGAGTGAAATTTTATCCCATAAAACAAAACAAAACACAAACAAAAAAGGTAAATAAAGGGCTGGGGATATAGTTTGGTGTGAAGGCCCTGGGTTCAATCCCCAGTACCAAACGAAAAAAGAAAGCAAGACAACGAGGTAGAACGTAACTCCTAACATGCAGATATTCTCAAGCAAATATAAACTGAGTAAAGACAGAGAAAGCAAATGTATAAGACTGTGCAAATTAGAGTACCTAGGATTTGAAAACAAGTACATCTTTTTAGCTAGTCATTAGACACATGAAATGATTACCTTTATTCATGGACAACACCATGCACCTTTTACAGAATCCTTCCCAATCATGCGAGGCACATGGGCTCACAGCATTATCAGTCCCGTTTTATGGATTAAGAAAACAGCCCTTGGATTTGCTTAAGTAAAACTAATGTCAAAGCTGAAACTTGAACCCAGGTCTTCTGGTCCAAGTTTAGTGCCCTTTCCATCGTACTGTGCTGACGGCTAAAGTTAACTTAAAGCAAATAAAAAATATCACATTACCCCGTCAAATCTATGGTATTCACCATCACAAATAGTCCCAGGGCCACACATGTCATTAAATAAATCTTACAACCAAGCCCAGCTCCCAAGTCTAGGCAGGGCGGGAAAGTGGACAGCCCTCAGAGCTGGCTGCTACCCCTGCAGGGAAGGGAAGGAAGGAGGAGAGAATCCCCACATCTCTTCAACATCAAGCTCATTGCACAACAACTTGGGTTTCGTGTTCTCAGAATGGAGTAGTTCCCTTCCTTTCCCGAATGAGATGTTTCTTCAATTCACTGGCTTTCCATTCTCCTTCAGTAAATGAAAACAGGCTTCTGAAATGCACTTTACCAACTTCTGCATGACTTAAGCAGGAAAACAACATAACAGCACCGCATGACAACCTTTTAAAAATTACTTAACGTCTTCAGGAGGTCACAACATTGATCAGTTTCATTTACAAACTTTCTGTGCATCAACCCATTCTGATCCCTCCAGACAGATGGAGGGCCTCAGACATCAGAGTAAGAACTGCTTTGCCAGGATTAGAAAGAGAAACTCCTTTTAAATTGATGCCATTTCAAAAGGCACCAATTTTGCTCAAATTTCCCATCACTTGTACCTGGCAGTGACTGATGTCTTAATGTTCCACAGAAGCTACATCCAACCGAGAGACTTCAGTTCCTCAGCAGTGCATCCTGCCTGGGGATACCGACTTTTGATATTTTAAAGGGTGTGAAAGGCTTTCCCTCTCCCTAAACAGGCTCAACTCATGTATGTTTTTGTTAAAAATCCCCACAGTAGCGCCTCACTGGGTGGCTAAAATTGCAAGCAGAGTGTTCCCTCTCTTCTGCTTCCTCCTCCTGCCTGCTGAAGTTAAGGGAGGCGGCAAGAGGCCACTGATGTGGGAAATCATCTAACACACAGAGGAACCGCGAACAAAGCCCAGACTCTCCACTACCGTAAATACACGAGGAGTAGAGCCGAACAGTGCTCTTTTATAAGGATAATCCTTGCCTTAGTTTGGAAAAGTGCTCTTTTCCAGAGGAGGTTGAGAGGGACAATAAAGCCAGAACAAAGTAGTGGCAGTAGCAGTAATAACAAAACAATAATAATAATCATGAAGGGAGCCCATTCTTAACTCCGGTGTCCCTTCCATTATGCTAAGTTCAGTGATCCAAAACATTTAATAATGCTTATTGCTTCTCCTCCTTCTATAGCATGAAGTTAGACAAACTGACTTGGTAACCCATTCTGATGATTCTGAAGTGGTCTGGTTTCACTATCAAATCAAAAGGCAAAGCAATCCTCAAGTCTCCCACTAATTTTTTTATGTAACTTTTGGTACACTATAACCAACCTGGGCCCCCAGTTCTTCTGTAAGATCGATAGATCACTGAGTGACTTCACAGAGCAGTTGTTGGGATGAATAAAAAAATCATAAATAAGTGAGTTAATAATTTTGGTGTTGGTATTGAATCTAGGGCCTTCACACTGAGTTATATTCCTTGTTAAAATCTTACTAAGTTGCCTGGGATAGGCTTGAGCTTATGGTCCTCCCGCCTCAGCTTCCCAAAGTGCTAGGAATCACAGGCCAGGATCATTACGCCTGTAATGAAATATTCTTAAAATAATCCAGGAGGAATCCACACAGCTAGGGCACACCCATCTGCTAGCGGTGCTGGGCAGAGAGTCCCTGGGCGGGTGCCAGGGGTTCTGGCTCTGGTGCCATGCTCTGTGCCTTCCTCCCCAAAGGTCTGCAGCCAGTCACCCTCCAGGGCTCCAGCCTGTCCACCCACAGGCTCTCCTCCTGTGCATGTGTCTGTACCAGTTCTGAACAGTGGGCCCTGCTTCTGCTCACTGCTGCCTGTAACTTGTTCAAGCCAGTGATGACCACGCCTATACAAACCCACAGCAGTGAGCACGGTATCAGAACAGGGAAGGGACATTCAGCGACCTGGATCCCTTCTGGTCGCCAAATAAAAAAATCAACTTCTACTGTACAGCCGCTAAACTTAATTAAGGCATTCAGGGAGATTTCTAGATTTTTCTCAATGGTTAACAGGCAAAGAGCAAACAAGACAGTCCTGTTAAAAATTAAGAAAAAAAAATCCAGCAATATATTTAGATACTTAGGCCTAAGATTTAAGTGGCATAGGAAAAAATAAACCGAGATCCTGTCCATCTTCCTTTGACACCTCAATATAACAGTTTACACTACATCTAATTAAGCCACAAATCACAGTGTCTTCAAGTTCAGAGATTCTTGGATCGTAACAATCAATACTCCTAATTACGGAGATCACAAATGGTTAAGTAACCACTCCAACGATTCTTGGCTCCTTTGCCTGAAATTCACCAGAATTCAAGCCTCTGGCTCCCCCAGGGTGCTCCCTTTTTTATGACTACAACATGGATTTGCGCATGGTTATTTTCCTTTAATAAACGCTTGCTACAAGTAAATTAAGCCTGCTTTTAATTAAGGTCCTAACCAAAAGATCACTTGGCAGGCCCTGTCCCTCCCACAAGGCAAGACAAACTTGTTTTGACCAACAGTCCGAAGATTTTTTTGCTCAATCATCAAAGCTTGCAATAGCCTCTGACAGTCCCGATAAGGTGAGCAACTCTTTCATCCATAGCCGGGGAAGAGAGACTTTCAATAAAGGTCTGTCCTGAAACTAACAGAAGATGGCAAGTGTGGGTGGATGAGCCCAGAGTAGAGGACAGAGATGACTTTGATAGGAACCTTCACCAGCATCATTTAAGATGAGGTGACATAAACTCTCTGGCTACATAATTCCATCCGATTGCTTAAGATTTTTGTGCCTCGGACTCCTTTTTAGGTCTTCTGTCGATGGCTATGGAACCCTTCTCATGCTAGTATTTTTATATACCTAAAATAAAAGACATAGGATCACCAAGGAAACGCTTTGTACTGAAGCACAGCTATTCAAAATATTAAAGAGAAATTCATGACACAGTAATATGTGTCTGTTAGTACATAAAAGTAAGAGTCAGGAGCAGGTCAAAACATTGCAGTTCTGAAATCATGAAGAGCATGAACAATACTTCGGGATATCTGCAACAATTGTAATGTGGGTATGGAAACAGAATTTCTACAGGCGGCTGGGTTACAAGATTCACCAGTTTTATGGTGGTCTATGGCTTACATTCACAATGGAATTCATAGCCAAATTACATTCGTAATTTGAAATGTTAAATTTTCATTACAGGGTAACACAGATACATCTAAAATTCTATTGTTCTATGATCTCTTTAGAGCCTGACTTACTTTTGGTTTCTGAGATCTACTCAGCACAGTGCACAAAAACAAAACTTAGCAAATGTATGGATTGGAACGAGACAATTGATAGAGCCTACATTTTTAAAAAGCCAGGAGGAAAGGGCTGAAGCAGTCTCTTGTGAGCTTCAAACTCCTAAATCTTAGATAATTTACCCACTGCCAGCCTTTGTCTCATTCTGTATTTATTTGGCAAATATTCATGGCATTTGGTATACTTTCTGAGGTAAGGCCATCCCAGGTAGCAGAAACAGCAAGTGCAAAGGCCCTGAGGCAGGAAGAAGCTTAGCACAGGATTTTCTGACCTTGTAACTTATTTTATTCTGAAGTGCTGTTCTCTCCTTTTTGGCTTTTTCATTCATGAACAACACTGCCTGATATATCGTCTTTAAATACTTTGGTGTCTTGGGCCACTTGCTTAAACATATAAAAGGTTCTTCATTCCTAACATGTCAAACCATACCACACCATACTCCATGTCACTCACAGGCTCTCATACAAACCATGAAGCCTCTTCAAGTCCCCAAAGACTGTTCATTTCTCCTTTAAAATCTCCTCCTCTTCTCCCCATCTCTCATATTTTCAATCTCCAGGTCACACTGGTCTCTCTCAGAGTTTCAGGGAAGAAACTGTTCCACAAATCATGTGATCCAACCAAAGTCATCATAATCCAATCAATTCTTCAGGGACAGGAAACTCAACCCAACAGAAGCAGTGTGTGTTTCCCCTAAAAACCACCAAATGTTTACTGTCTGTGCCAAAAATCTGATCTGAAACAAGCCTGAACTGTTCCCTGGTGACACCTGCCTGGTGGCCTCTGCTCCCTGGGGCCAGCAGCAGCCTGGGCGGCCAGGTCTTCACCTGCAGGAGCAAAGCAGAAGGGACATGTAGAGGGTGCTCCACAGACGTGAAGGAAGAGGCCAAAGACCATGATCGCTTTCCCTTCCAGTTCACAGCCCATGTTACTCACCCACGGCTCCAGAGTGTGAAAATTTTAAGACAAAATAGACAAGTCTTATGAAATGGCCAAGATTCTGGAGGCTGAGTAATTATTAAGCAAAGCAGGTTTTCCTCATCAGTTCTGGGATGAACCGTAACTGCCCCAGATCGTATGTAGAAGGCCTAACCCAGCACACCTGAGCATGTGACCATCTGGAGACAGAGCCTTGAAACAGGTGGCTGAGTTAGACTGAGGCCAGCAGGGTGGGCCCGAATGGACGTGACTGGGGTCTGCAGAAAAGATGGGCCATGTGCTGGATGACACTATGTGATGAGGCAGCCATCTGAAAGCCAGGAAGGGAGGAAGCCAGCCCTGCCCACGCCTTGATCTTGGCCTTCCAGCCTCCAGGACTGAGCCACGGAATTGCTGTAAGCTTCCTACTGCATGGCACCACATTGCAGGAGCCCTTCCAAACGGGAGAACAGACGTCCAGATTTAAATGTTTCTGAAAGCCTAACGGAAAGGGCTAGTGTGCAGGGAGCTTATTCTGAAGCCATCTCAGGGAGCCCAGAGCGTGAGGCAGGTGTATTTCTTAGGCGCGTAAGAGCAAGATCAAAGCCTTATTTCTAGTGAAGCTTCCCAAGCGCAGACAGCCATGGTGTCCCCAGAACTTCAGCAGTCAGGTTCACTGCATACAAGCTCTCCCACCGCAGTGTGAGGGTGGCCCCGGTATCACCTCCCCTGACTCAAGAGGATGCTATATGTGTTGGGGGAGACTGGGGAGGTTCAAGTACCAGATTCTGCTGCCTGCCACAGAGCTCTGTCCTCAGCAGAGGCAAATCTCAACTCTAAGGACACTGGCTGAAAATGGAGGGGGCAGCAGGGATGTGACATTGGGGACCACAGTTCAGAGGCAGAAACATCTTTAAGGCTGTGGAAGGCAACAAGATTCCGCAGTAATCTCACCCCCTCCCTGTCTGTGGATTGACCCAAGGCCTCTGCATTGAGCTACACCCCAGTCTAGCACTCGACTACTTTAAAATACTGAGAAACCATCTCACCAAGCTGCTAAATTGCCCAGGACGGGCTCAAATCCTGACCTTCCCGGGATTACGTGTGTACCACCATGTTGGCTGCTAATGGGTTCACTCTGAGACCACACACAATAAATAAGGGTGCTGACAACTTGGGACACTTTTCCTACCAAAAGACTTAGTGGAAAGATGCCTTGAAGAATCCTGTGTCAGCATGCTTGTTTGCTGTACACGCTTGTGAATTCTGGGTTCTAAATAAGTTTTGGTTAGAATTTTTTTTTGCTGTTTTTTAAAAAGTAAATTTAATTATATTACAATCAACCTGTTCTATGTGTTAACTTGTCCTTGCCTCTAAAATAAATTTTAATGTTGTACATAGGAGCAGCAGAGTTTAGATCCTGTCTGTTTATGACATTTAAATTCCTGGAAGCCCAGCCCATAGTAAGGGTCCTCTCTCCCACCCAGCCTTCCCTCTGAAATGGTCAAATGTGGCACTTCAAAATGTCACAGAGAAGATTACCGGTTTATTCAAGTTATTTATTAAAGACTAATATGCTATTGCAAAATAAACTTTCTAAATTGCCTTCAGAAATATATTCCCTTCTGTATGACAAATAACTACCAGAAATTTATTATTTAACACAAGTATAACACCCAAGACACAAGGAGTCATCAGATATGAGTAGTATTTCCTTAATTACCCCAAGTTCTATCTTTAAGGTTGCCAGAGTGAGCAAATAAGAACAAAGTGCACCAGTTAAATTTGAATTTCAAACAATATATATTTTTTTTTATAGTAAGAATACCCCAAAGTTTGGATGGGACCTATTTATTAAACAAACGAAATTCTAATGAAACTTGGAATTCTGTATTTATTTGATAACGCTCCTTACTTTAATATCTGAGGATGACATATTGACAAAATTGGAACATAAAAATTTATATTTAAAACAAAACTTCTTTAATTTCAATTAAACATAGCAGAAAGCTCTAAGTCTTATTAGTTGAACACAATGTCATTTTCACATAGAGGATTCATTTAAGAAATCATGGTTCATTTTCAATAGGCTAATTTGGTTTGAAAGAAATAGAATAGTTTAAAAACAAATATTAAAATTCCCCTGGGAATCAATGTGTAATAATAAAAAGCAATATATTATTTGTAAAGAAAAGAGCAATTAACATGCAGTAAGAACAATATATTTGTGTAGCAAGCCACTGTTTACTCCTTCCAGAAACTAAAATATCAATGTAGATTACAATCCTGGGCAAAAACAAACCTGTTGACAAGCATTTCTTACCAGATCTCAAAAGTTTTACATACTTCAAACTATGTGAGAGAACAGACAACTGGTCCTGAGTTTCAGTGTATTGGGGACTGAACCCAGGGCCTTCACACCTAGCTACATGGTGAGTCCTTCTTCCATTTAGAGACAAGTTCTAGCCAAATCATAAGTTGCCCAGGCTGGGCTTGAACTCACTATCCTCTTACTGTATTCAGATTGGCGTTCTGCAAAGCATTCATATGGAGAGCCAAAATATTTTTGAGAATATATACGCCTTGTTTGAGAAGACTTACATGACTAAGCAGCGAGGGACAGACACAGCTGGCAGTAGGGACAGCATAACCAAACGCTGGGCTTCCTAACTGCAGTACATTCGTAGGCCTCCTCCTTCATCTGCAAGGGATATAGTCCAAGATGCCCTAGTGATGCCTAAAAGCAAGGAGCCCTATATGCTTAACTCCTATACATGCAAACCTGAATGTTTACCTCATAAATTAGGGAAGTAAAGGATTTAACAGCTGGTCCTAAGGTAGACTGTAACAGCATAGACTGTACGAATGTTCTCTATCTGTCTAAAACTGTTCCTGAGTCTGTAACTACCCCGCACATGCAATCAATGTCTCAGTCTTCTTTCAAGAGGACCTGGCTGAGGAGTTACCCTTATGCTCAGTGCTTTCAGGGCGATACCCTGCTGTCATTCACAATGCACTTTTGGCCCTTCCACCCACACATCTGATGTCTTTGCTGATGTCTTACTGAGCACTGTCACACACAGGCCATAACTTCTGCCGTTTGAGGTGACTGCAGAACTACCAGACTTTTTTATCTTACACAATTTCACAGACAGAACATCTGTTCTTGCTGTAGATCTTAACAACCTCGGCACACAACATTTTTTACTTAAGTTTTATTTTTATTTTTTGGTCTTTTTGAGATAGGGTCTCACTACGCAGTTCAGGCTTGAACTCACTTTGTAGCCCAGGTTGGTCTCCAACTCACAGTAATTCTCCTGCCTCAGCCTCCCCAGTGTTGGGTTTACAGACCTGTACCACCACACCTGGTGCTATGCTTTTATTAAGTCGAGGGTGTTCATCTTTTTACTTAGAGGAAGCACCTTATAGCTTTTCTCTGGCAAATCCAAATCACCAGCATGACTTTTTTGCATAAAGGGTTTGTTACATATACTGGCTGTGACTTGCACACAACCAAGATTTAATACCTCAGACAGCTACAGAGGGGCTGGCAGGAGGTAGCACATACAGTGTTGCTGAGTGGTGGAGTTGCTCAGTGGTGTGGGACATCATCATTCTGCCAAGAACTGCATACAATTTAAGACTTAAGAACTGAAACAACAAAAGAGTGAATCGTTTATTCCTGGAATCTTCCATTTAATATTTTTAGACAGAGGTTGACAGAGGATAACTGAGAGCAGAGAAAATAAAACCATGAATAAGAGGGGACTCCTGTAGTGACATGTCATGCTGGAAAAGGGACCGTCCTGTGGATCTAGGATGGCTCCCAGCATCACTGGGCTCTACCCACTAGATACCACTCACTCCTGGTTATGATAAATAAAAATATTTTGGACATCGCCAAATAACTTGGGGAACCAAACTGTCCTCTGTTGAGCGGCACTGGCCTAGGAGGATCTTTGTTGTCATTGATGTAGAATGACACAGACCCAAGTTCCCAGAAAAATTAAAAACTACCATTGCGGAGGAGCTTAAAATAACAAAATGCTGTAACACTACAACAAATTCACACGGGCCAAAACCGTCTTAAAATATCTACAGTATAATTAAATAGGTCTATCTACTGAAAATGCCTTTTGTTGTCTTTTTATAATGTGTGAAAAGTTGGGTGCTGTCGGGAAGCCTGTTTTCAGCTCCGTTCTCCAGCCTCCCCACCACAGGTGCCGCGAGAGCAGAATTTTCTCTTCCTTTTGATGCTCGGCTCCAAGAGATAGGTCATTAATGGTCCTATGTTATGGACAAGAAAACTCAGGTCTAGAAAAGGGAACGATAATGTCTGGGTTCCCACCACTCATCAGATTTTAATCCTAAGAAATAACTCCCAAGTCCAAGCCTTTAGCCACCTCCCTCACGCCGGGGGCTGCGGGAATCACTGTATCTCGGTTTCCTCAGCCTGGAAATAATATTCCAACACCTCACAGTCACTGTAAGAACTGAAGCAGTGGGGTGAGGTGATTGGAGGGCAAGGACCTCAGCAACCAGTGGAAGAATGAGCAGCAAAATCTCCCCAAAGTCACAAAGAAGATGGCCCTACTGAGCTCCTGTGGCTTAGTGAACAAAGTCGCAAAAGGTCTGAACGGAGGGAAACTTAAAGGTCACTCACTTGATAGATGAGATCTTGGAGCCAAGGTGGAAGAACTGATCCTGCTTATGCAGGCCATGACCTGCCAGGCTGCAAGTCCCCGACCGAGTCTGGCCACACAGCCACCCTCACTGCTGGCCAGGATCTGCCCAAACCTTCTATCCAAGCAGCCTTCCATTCCTTTTGTGCAGATCCAAAAGGCTGCCGGGTCACATGGGCCAGGGATCTGTATTTTGCATTTCCTGTATTTCTGATGATTTCAGGATCCAATTACTGTTTTGAACTTCTAAGAGAAAAGGGCCAAATTCACAATGTTTGAGATAGTCTGTACAGAATAAAAGAAAACTAATCTTTGGGTAACAAAGCCTCATTAGGAGAAGTAGCTGCTGGAGTGGGCACACGGAGGGTTTATGACTCCTACTGCATGATTACAAATGCAATGAGCTTGAAGTCAGTTCGGTATTTCTGGGGGAAGCTGGAAGTAGTTGTAGGGAACATTGCTTCATCATAAATAGAGAAAAAAAATACCCTAACCAACACTGTGCCTTACTTATATAGAACTTTTAGTTCTAAATCATTTTCAGACACGTATTATCCCATATTCTCCCCCTAGACATCACAGCGGAGAAGCTACTGACAGCTGGGTTTTCGGTGCTACTGGACCACAGACTATCTGAAGTGAAAAATGTCTCACCCATACTTTCATGAAGCCACATTTAGATTCTAGGTCTAATTTCAACAGATATCAGCACAGTGAAGCTTCAGTTACAGCGGACAGATCATTTGTCAAGAATGGAAAAAGCCAAGATGCCAGAGCAGTTGTATTGGGAGGATGGGAAGCAAGAAGTGCAAGTATATTTTCAAGGAAATGTAGAGAAAAGCTGCTCACAGAGACAGCAGAGTTCAGCTGTAAGCCTTGGGCATAAGGGAAAGTCGGGTTAGCCGAGGCCAGGCCAGGACTTCAGGGTCACAGGCTCCAGGGGTCAGCCCTGGTGTGGCCACAATTCCAGAGTAAAGCGAGGTGGTGATGGGGTGGATATCATCAGTGGGGAGCCTGGGAACGTGGTAGATGTTACACTGGTAACTACAGACATGAGAAACATGCTAAACAAATAGTATCATTTACCTTTTAATTGAAAAGAAATCTTTTTAGAAAAAAATATATACAGAAGATAGTTTCTCTTAGTTCCTACTATTGTCTGGACAATATTTCATGCCTGTATCTTCCACTCTGAATAACTATCACAGAGATAGATAATAATACATGATGAATTAATTGTTGTTCTCCTACTAGCCTGTGTTGAAACTGTTTTATTATTATTATTGTTATTTTTGCTTTAAAAAATCCTTTCAGGCTTTCACAAAATTAAGAGTGTCACTACTCAGTAAACGCAAGAAGTCTCGGATTAGGTGACTTCTATTGTATAATACAACACTGGGTAATGTGGACTGATAAATAAGTGAAGGATAAAGCAATTTTTAAAATAACAGCCTATAAAATTCATTTGTCCTGTACTTACACTAGTAAGTGTAAGTGCATAAAAGGTGGGGTAAAGAACTTAAGGTATAAAAACAAACAACGACCACCCCGCCAATTAATTACACTGCATGTGCGAAATTCACTAAGCATTTGATTATTTAAATTCTAGGGTAGTAGTTCAGCACAGCTATTGTGAGATATTTTAAATTATAATTTCAAATGGACTCATTGTCACAGACCTCTGGGTCCATTTTACACACAAAATCAATATACCACTACTAATAAATAGGATTACTTTCCCGAGGCTCCCACTGGGAGCTCAACGGGCCTTGTGTTTGGGAGGCAATGTCAAAGTTCTCTCCAAAGGAAATCACTTTCCTGATGCTCACCCTCAGAACCAATAGTCAGCACCACACAGAATGTGAATCTAGAGGGACCCAGCTGAGGGAAAGGGAAGGCTGAGCCCTCTGGCTGACGTCTTCAGACAAACGTAAACCAGGCTCTCGTTCAGGTCCTTCCATGCAGCTAAGCACTTCTGGGTCCACCAGACCTCCGTTTCTCCCCCAGAGAGCGAACACCAGAAGGTAGAAAACTCGCAGGGTCCTCTACATGGCCTCTCTGGTTAACCCTTAATGTTTAGAGTTGTGTTATCTTTGTGCCTCCATCTCTTGGGATCCAGAGGGCACTGATTCCAGGACACTCCAACCTAGATAACAAAAGCTGAGATGCTCAAGCAGTATTTTTGTATACCCTACATAATCCTCCTGTGTTACTTTAAAACATTTCTAGACTATAATACTAATATGGTTTTTATGGAAGTAGTTATTATAATGCATTGTTTGGAGAGTAACAAAGTAAATTACTTGTGCAATTTTGGATCCTTGGTTGGTTGAATCCAGATGTAAAACACAAATATAGAAGGCTGTCCTCCAAATCACAACTGGACCCACCTCTAACAGAACAGAGGGTTAAACAGTGTATGGCACACCCTCCCATCGCATTAAGGTTTCCACTGTGGTCCCACCTTGACTCACATCTTAAATCTGAACAAATCTCTTTGCTCAATTGTTTCAACCCTTGGTCCCCTGTGTGTAACTCCTTAGATCTCGTTAGGGCTTCCACTTTACACCATAAAAACTCTACTGTGTCAATGTCACCTGCAGGACATGGAGAAACACTGGTAACCCATCCTGACAGTGGCCTGGCCAGGTCCTGTGAGGACTCCATGCATCTGGTACAACTGTTAAGAGCAGTTCCAAAATACCTGGACTGGGGCTGGAATCCAGGTTCTACTGATGTCCAAAAATGTAGCCTTGGATAAATTACTCAACTACTAAGTCTCACTTTTCTAATCAAGAGAAGAGGATGTTGGCACCAACCCTGAAGGGTAGCTGTATTTGATGAAATAATAAAACTGTAAAATGGTTACTGCCATTCCCAGTGCACAAAAACACCCAATAAGCATAGGCAGTCACTAACTGTAAGTGTCCTAAATTCAATAGAGGGTGGAAAAGAGAAGCTGTTACCTGTAAAACTGTGAAAACTATAATTCTAATGAAAAGTACGACCAGGTGGACTTTCCCTATTCATAGTAAAATATACCATAAAGGTACTGTATATGAAGCAGTATGCTATTTCCTTAGAGAGAGACCAAGTTATCAGCAGAATCCCAAAGGTCCAGACATCATCAAAATAGATGCACCTGCCTTTACAGGCAGCCACATACATAGTTTAATATGATTTCAAATTCATGATAACAGGCTGTACCATTCAATAAATGGCACTCATATAAATGGCTGCCCATTTGGGAAAAAAAAAAAAGCCAGACCTCTAACACACCCCTGTGCATGTACATACACATCCTCTTCCAAGGAGGTTAAAGATCAAAATAATAAAATTATGAATCCAGGAGAAGAAAATTTAAAAGAATATTGCTTTAATTTGGGGGTTAGGAAAGGCATTTTAAAAGCAAGCCACCAAACTCATAAACTGTGAAGGTTGTAATTTTATGTATATAAAAATGAATGAAATGTCTGCAGAGAGAAACAGATCATAGATAAAATAAAAATGACAGCCAAGGAAAGAAATATTTACTATCACACACATACTCTATCAAAAACCTAGTATCTAAAATTCATTAAGAGTTCTAGTAACTCAATAAGTAAAGGATAAATACCCTCGCAAGCAAAAAATGGTAAATCTTAAAAGTAATTTAGAGAAATGCAAAGCAGGGCAGACACTTATATTTACTAATCTGTATCTTTCATTATTTGTAAAACAGTACAACCACACCCACCTCCTAGGAAGTTTAAATTAGTGAACTGTATCTAAAGTGTTTAAAACTATTCTGACACAGAGACAGTCAAGTAAATGTTAGCCACCAACAGTAGCAGCAGTGGTGATGGCAGCAGTAACAATTAAGGACACACAAAAATAAGATACCATCTAGCATCACTAGCAAACCCACCATGAGCAAAACTGCAGAAGGGTTATCCAGCAGAAGGGTCTGGGAACACAGCACCTGATGCAGCGGTGGTGGAAATATGAACCAGTCTGGACTGTTTTTGGAGAATGATGAGACCTCCCAAATACGGATCGACCATCATTTTAATATATGTGTCCTATGACACAAAAAAATGTGTACTCCACGTGCCATACAGCAAGGTTTAGATCAACGACAGACCACATATACAGCACTTCTCCTGTAAGATTCTAACGGAGCTGAAAAATGCCTATTCCTGGTGGCATCACCACTGTCCTAATGTCTTAACATGAGGAATTACATGTTTGTGGTGGTCTTGGTGTAAACACACCTACTGCACTGACAGTCATACAAAGTGTGCATGCAGGCACAATTACAGACCGTACATAAACAACTGCGTTACTGATTTCTGTACTTTTTAATGGTTATTTTAGAGCCCTCCTACTTATTAAAGGAAGGTTTGCCTCATTGTGCAAACAGCACCTCAGACCTTCCGTTCACTGAGTTTCTGGATGGCTCAGGAGGTCACAGTGAGTGACTGACCTAACACTTTTAAGTTTATGTACGTACATGCTGTGGTTCGCATCTGATGATGAAATGTGCCCAACGGCATGTCGCAGAGTGTGTCTTCATCAGCAGGGGACACATGGCTATTCACGGATGTCCAATGTGGCACTGTTTGTAAATGCAACAGTTGCCATTAGGAACAACAGACATGACCAGTGGCTGGGATATCTAAATACACTCTGGCATGTCCCCACGAGGTGGTATTGCAGAGAACGAGTACCAATATGCACTGATAGGGAAAAAGGTCTAATACCATGCTAATAAGTAAAACTTAAACGATCCGTACTTTTTTGCATCTGTCCTTTCATATAAAATATGCATCTTCAAACGGATATGAAAGAGAAAGGCCAAGCTGTTATCATGGTTACCTCAGAAGGAAGCAGAAGTAAGTAGAAATGAAAAGAGTACTTTTACTTTTTCAGGAATTTTTTTTTTTTTTAAAGAAAGGCAACAAAGTCACTGACTTTGACTCCTGGAGTCATGAAATGGGACCTGAGCAAAAGACAGGGTCCACGTGCTCTTTAAAATGCCTGCAGAACTCCTGTCTTTGCGGGTCCACCCTGGAGAAAACCCATCACAGCTGGAGGACACTAACAGGATCATTCAACTCATTTATTCTGACTCTGCTCAGACCGATTTCTGCAATTGTCCACTTGGCAGTTATAGTCCTCAGAGTAAATGAGTAAGCATGCACTCTTATCAGCCCTCAGAACCCTAACACGGAGTAGTTCCCCAGACCAATACATCCAAATTCTGAATCTGATCCTGCAAACTTGCCCACTCCCCAACCCTGCAAGATGGCTCCAGAGTACAAAAGTTGCAGACCTAGTGTGCCTGAAACAATAGACTTTTACCACTACCATCATGCCTGGCTGTTTTAACACTACTATTCATTTATTACAGAAAAAAAATGAAAAGCAAAACTCAGGAGAAGGCAAACTTGTCACCTTCCCTATCCAATGTGACACCACAAGACCAATCTGACAAATATGGATGAACTCAACTTCACAGACAGGACTGCTCTATTCTGGAGTCTATTAGTCTGTCAATCAGAAGGGAGGCCCACACCTTGGTCACCAGAACTGGCTTTGGCAAGGATGACGAGCTGGGTCATCTTAGGTGAGGGTGTCTGCAGGCCACACCCCAGCCATTCTTACTATACAGAGCAGCAAACTGAAAACCAGAGAAGCTGATTCTAACACTCCGAAGCAAGGCAGGAAGCAAGAAATGAGCACTGCTGGCCTTCCTTTTCCAACCTCTATAATATAATCAACCACAAATGGCAAACTTATAACTGTCACTGTGACCATAAGTTGTTTGGGCTGAAGATGGACAGAAAAAGAGAGGAAATGGCCACCAAAGGACAGGGAGACATTTTTAAAGAACCAAGACTAGTCTAAATCTGGGCCATAACAAACCTTTCTAATCTTGCATATGCATGTTTAAGACAGTCTTTTCTCAAAAGCATCTACCACGTGGCCCCAAACATGCCTTCCAAAATGGTGGTGATTCATGTTTGTAAATTAAAAATAATTGCTATAAATGGACAGGTTACTTGTAAGTAACCCAGGTTTGGGGATAGAACATTTCTGACACTCTAATTGAAGGTTTAAAAAAAAACTTACATCATCATAAAAAAGAGGACAGCTATTTTTTAAAGTTTATTTAATTACGCATTTTTAAAATAAAGGTTTTAGCTAGCAAGACTTTTATGACTTTGTTTCTAATTTATATGATACTTATTCATACTCAACTTGTGAATAGCTTGAATTTCTTTTCTTTCACAAAGAAGTGTGGTATTCATTTGATGGTCACACTGCTTTTTATAACACATCGGGATGGGGCAGCAATGTCACTAACACTTATTTATCCAGTGGTTCCTCCACGTCCAGTTCCAGGCTGGATATTTTTTTTGTGGTCTCCCATTTTATTTACTCCTCATAGTATCTTTAAATACCCAAACTACCAGACACGTAGGACTACCATTTCATGTCCAGGTAATTTGACTAATGATAGAAAGATTTTTATTGGTGCTAGATAAGAAGATAAAATAAAGAGAGGGAATTAAAAAAAGAAAAATGACAAGTAAACATGTCAGAGGTCTTTGGGTAACAGGAGAAGGCAGTGTCCTTGTTCCTCAGGTGATGAAATTTCTTATGTGCTGTGCTATGGTGACAAGGGACTCTCCTGGCTGCAACCCCCAAGAACGGGGAGATGGCTGGCCCAACGAAGACAGCAAAAGCTGTTGCCAGCCTGAGCACATCTGCAAATACTGTTAATATGATAACCGCATAGTCTGCATACTATGGCTGACAACACCCCAGCACTGCATTCCACTTAAAACAGTGGGGTTTGCTGAGGTCTTTCTTTCCCCCAACACTGTCACCCAGAATGGCTTGGGAACCATACTACTGTCCCCACCACCAGACTTTCTGACTCAGTAGTCTAGGGTCCCACATGAAAACCTGCATTTCTGACAAGCTCCTAAGGGATGCTGCTGGTCCTATGCCACACACGTATTCAGGGAACTATTGTTCTAAAAAAACAAAACCAATGCAAACACAAAAAGAAGACCAGAACCCAGCAAAGACTAGAACTGGGTATTTATGTATCACATGGCAAAATTTTCAGCAATGAGGACAAAGGCAGGGAATTTTGTATTCACACTGCTGTATCCCAGCACTAGAAGGGTGGCTGGGCACATGCTAGGTGTTTTGTACAGGGTCAGCATACTCCACGTATAAAACTGTGACAAGGGGAATGAGTGACCAAGAAAAGAAGTTCCAGTGATAAAGGGAATGACTGCTAATTGCTGAACTGCCCTAAAAGGGAAACTCAACTTAATGACAGTGACAATAATACAGATGATACAGTCTCAGAGTGCTGAGCACAGGCTGGGCTGGAGCACTACTGCTTACGGTTCTCACAAAACCCTGAGCAGTAAAAACTACAATCTTTCCCATCTACCAGGAAAGGAAGCAGGACTCAGAGGGAGGACGATGCATCCAAGTCCCCAGAGTGATGAAGCTAGGACTGGAAATAAGCTGAGAAGTTGGTCCTGAGCAGAAGGTCTCGCTTACTCATGGTAAGCCAGAGTCCATGGTAAATGCAGAACTTCCTTCCCTGAACTGCAGACTTTGATCCTTTCTTCTCCAAGTTACAGAGAGGACTCTTGCAGCCAATTAATATTGTGCCTGACCATGAAACAGACAGGGTGTCAGCCCACCACACAGAACATGTTTTTACTCTGAGTGGCAGCAGTGAATTAACAGCTCTGGGTTTCTATCGGGGTAGCGAAGCATCCCAAAATTCAAACCCAGTTATTAAAAACCATCTGCTTTTAAAATTTATTATTTATTTTTAAGACGAAAGTCTCACTATGTGGGTTGGGCTGGCCTTCAACTTCCTCATTGCTGGGTTTCTATACATGGACCATGATGCCCAGCAAAATCCTAATTTGTTTTTCCTTTTTTGTGGCACTGAATATCACATTCAGAGCCTTGTGCATGCTAGACAAATGCTGTACACCACTGAGCCACACCCCAGCCCTTATGCCATATTTCAAAATGCAATTATATATTATATATAGAAGATACATATGATTCCTTATTTCTGCCTTCTGTTCAATGTCTAGTTCAGTGTTTCACAGTTGGTGATTTTGCCCCCAAGGGATATTTGGCGATACCTGGAGACAATTTTGACTCACATCTAGGGTTCATGTTGTCACCTAAATATGGAAGCCAGATACACCGCTTAAATTCCTACCTAGACAGCCCTCTGCCATCTGGCCAAAACATCAATAAGTGCTGAAGCCCTGCTCAATTTTAAACTTCATAAGTCAATTTCGTCTTCTCACCAAGTTTGGGTGCCTAAGAAACTTCACCAATATTCTCTTAAGAATTTCCAGTGTCTTTTACCTTGTCTTAGTTATTGGCAAATGCTTTATTGCCCATCTGCTAACAAACAGCCGGAAGGATACCAGAACCACTACCAAATCTCCCAGGGTACCAGAAACTACACACAAAGAGAGTGTTCAACTGATGCTGTCCAATACTGTAGAGCATAAAAATGCAGAGGGTGCAGATTGCACAGACACCCACCATTTGCTACCTTGGGGCTGGAGGCCACCAAGGTACACTAAGTGCATTCCCTATAAACATTATCTCATTTAATCCTTTCCAACAGCAAAGGAGACAAGATCACTATTTTAGGTAACTGCAGATCATAGATGTAATTTGTGAAAGGTCACACGCTGCTAAGTGGCAATACATGTTTGTAGGGACAGAGCGCCAAGCACCACACTCCCCTTCTATACACAACCACCGAGTCATGGGTCTTCCTGGCTGAAAACCTGCCTCCTTAAGACAATTCCCAGAAACAGAGTATTTGAGATGCTAACAAAGAAAACAGCAACAGGGAAGGTTGGAAACTTTGCCACTTATTAATGTGATCATCACAAGCTTTGTCACCCTATATAACAATAAAATCACTCAATTCTAGAGAATGACACAAACAGGCTTCAAAGCAGTTACTTATGTAAGTCAATTATAAAGACATTTAGAACTTAGGTGGCTCTCTCATCCAGAAGAATACCCAAAGACTATTTATAAATGTTAATGGGATAGTGCTTAAAAAAATAAATTTAAGATTTTTGTTTTTGCCATCAGCAAAATCTGAGAGCCTAAGAAATTATTGTGAAGAGGGCCATGTTGGTTCGGGACATAATTATGTGACCTTTCTTTATGCACAGTTCCCTCCAGCTGGCTCTTTGCTTTGAGAGGCTGCAAACCACAGGACTTTGTCAAAGAAGGTAACAACCAAGCAGACCTGGTAAAGCACGTAATAAATAGCATCTGATGGTTCGTCTCTGGGAGTCTTGACAATATTGATCCCCCCTCCCAAATCAACCTGATGAATTTGTCTCGTTTTCACATTACAGAGGAAGAAGTGAAAATGATGAAAAGGTTTCTGGGCTACCACATTAAATTTTTTCCCCTGAAAGCAAAGGAGACCAGTTCTTGGCCTGGTGTTTTGCATCAGGACCTCCACCTCAACCTCAAAGTCACATTTCTAGGGCGCAGGCCCAGCCCTTTGGAAGGCCTGAAGGCCCGCAGTGTCACCTACAACCCCATTACTCTGCCCAACCAGCCATACTGCACACACAGACAGCACACAGCTCATCCTCAGCCACTGTTCAGCCCAGGACTGGAAAGAGATCTCACAATTCTCTTCTCCGATGTCCCTTGCTTCCATCCTGCCTCTTTATGCCCTCACTGTCACATCCTGCTCACACAGTCACCAGCTCTGCAACATCCAATAATAACTGGTGTGCCCTGGTCCTTTCCCCAGGCATGTTTCTGACTTTTTGCCTACTTTGTTCATTATCACTACCCAAAAGGCCCAAAATATAAGAGAATGGAAAGGTAACTAAACCACACAAAGCATCCTGCTGATGCTGGTGCCTGGCCTACAAGAAACGTGCCCGCTTTAAGCTCCTTAGATTTCTCCACCACTTGGCCATCCCTTCCTGTTTCACCGCCTGTGTTTTGTGTAACAGATCTTTGG
Source organism: Cavia porcellus (assembly GCF_034190915.1). Classification (NCBI taxonomy): domain Eukaryota; kingdom Metazoa; phylum Chordata; class Mammalia; order Rodentia; family Caviidae; genus Cavia; species Cavia porcellus. Next base: position 24,124,974 of record NW_026947496.1, on the reverse strand, counting down.
ATGGCTTGCCTTGGCAATGACCTGGAAACTCAGAAGTTGGTACCACAAGAGTCCCTGCAGTCTACTGGACTATTCTCTATAGTCAAGGAAAAGTTACCCTGAGCATTGTGCACATGGATCCTGCAGAAGGCTCGTGCCCTCACCTGAACAATCAATTCAAGAACCTTTTGCTGTGCTCAGCGCCCTAGAGCAATGCTCCCCCATGTTTCAGAGCAGATCTAGATGCTTCTGTGACTGAGGAGGGGGATGAGGCCGGGATGAGGCCTTGCAATCTGTATCTGGACAAGTGCTACTCAGGCAATTCTTATTACAGCGTGAGCATCCCTAATTCAAAAATCTGAAAGGTTTCAAACTTCGATAGCTTTTGGATATCAACATGTCCCCCTAAGTAGGGGACATGCACAAAATTATTATAAAGTATATAAAAGTATCCACAAATTATGTGTCTAAGGTATATATATAAGCAAATGCTGTATTTAGCCTTGGGTTCCATTCCATTCACTGTGTGTCTGAAATGTCTTCAACTCTGAAAAACATTTGAAACCTGAAATGTTTCTGGTCCAAAGTACTTCGGATAAGGTACGTTCCAACCTACATCAAGTAAAACACTAGACTATTTCTTTTTGATAGGTATCTTGCATTCCCAGTAGAATGCCTGAGACCACGGATCATAAAAACTGGGAATAAGCTGGACTCAGGCTTCCTAGGTTTAATTTTGGTTGCCCCACTTGGTAAGCCCCAAGCCAGTCCCTTAACCCCTGGCTGTCTGCTTTCTCCTGTGTAGAAGGATGACAATAATACCCACTTCATAGGTTGTTATATAGATAATGTGCTAATGCGAGGAAAGCACTTAGTTTAGTGCCCTCGATGCATGTGGGCACTCGATAAACATTAGCTATTATTATCCCATAGACCAGACACTGCTGAGTGGCAGCCCTTAAGCCAAATGTGGCCTAGAGACCTATTTTGTTTGGCTTGCACATTTTCCTTTTTAATTGAGCCAACATCTAAAAACTGGTAGATTTCTGGGATTTTGAGACGGTTGAAGACCTGGCAACACAGAGGGCCTGCTTTCTTTTCCTTCTGGCAGCCGCTGCCTGGGGCAAGGTCCCACAGCCCCTTTTGATGACACACTTCTCTGGGCAAATACGGCAGCCTCCACTTCCCGCCTGGTGCCTGTACAAAAGTGATCCTGACTCTAGATGGATTTCACCAATGTACCCTAACACTCTTACTCCCTCTTACAGACTGCAGTCCAGCTGGACCCTCCCATACTCATGTGAACCTCTTTTCTACGTCTCTGCCCTGGCTTCTGCTTCCCCAGCCAGGACCGCTTCCCTCTGCACCTAGCTAAAGATTCCAATGGAGGGTGCACACTAAAATCACCTGGGACACTACAAAGACAATCCCTTTACTTGGATCCCTTTTGAGATTCTAATTAGTCTGGGTGGGGCCTCGTACCAGTATGTTTTAGAAGTGCCTGAAGAATTCCAGTGTGTACCCTGTTGTGCTCTAAGATAGGCAACCATGGGAACCACAGCCTCCCTCTTCTCAAGGCCCCATTGGAGTCTGGCGACTCTCACCTGCTCCTCTGGTACTTCCTGTCAGCACTGTACAACTGAGGGCTAGATGAGTCTTGTTTTCTTCCTGACTCCTGTTTAGTCTTGCTTGAGGATCCATGTGTGTTTAAAGCTTGCCTCCCCAGACTGTAAATGCAAGCGTGGGCGAATCACACCTCACACTCCTTTTGCATCCCCAAGAGTAAATGGGGTGCCGAGCATCACGGCAGGTGTCTAATGAAAACACCTCTTCACAAGTAACTGCGAGTCTATGATGGAGAAGGCATTGCACATGATGAAAGGGCCAGGCTGATTTCTCAGTGTACAGGTTTGGAGAAGAAAGTCAAGAATGCAAGACAGTAAGACAAGGCAGACTGTGATGCCCTACAGGAAAGCAATCACCACCCAGGGAAGGAGGGTGAAGGAGAACAGGAGCCGAGATCCATGGGAGAAACCTAAAACCACCTTGGACGCTGTGCCATGTGGCACCCAAGCTGGAAGACTGGGAAGCAAAAAGGGGAAAGGCAAGACTGCTTCGTACCCCCAGTGCCAGGAAGCGGTTGCAATTTATCTGTTAAGTTTTGGCAGCATCCACGGAGGGCTGTAAGTCTCAGCCTCCTATGAGCCAGGCAGAAGTGAGAGGAACTAACAGGACATTTAAAAGAAGAGAACGCTGGGCTTCGTAGCACATGCCTGTGATCCCAGCACCCAGGGAGGCCAAGGCAGACTGCAACTCTGACTTCAGCCTGGACATTTAGCAACTTGAGACCCTATCTTACTTGAAAACGAAAATTCTTAAAACGGGCTGGCCACAAAGTTCAGTCGGAAGGTCCCAAAGGTCCTGAGTTCAATCTCCAGCATAGTACCAGTAATAACCACAAAGGAGAGAGAAGGATACAACAAAAGCAGAAGGAGATACAAAGAAAGAGAGAGAGGCCCAGAACAGCCCCACTGTCAACCCCCAGTTAGCCAGGGTGTAGGAACCCTGCCATCCTCATTACTACCAGCCAGTCCTTAGCAATGGTTCACTGTACAGAGGTGAAATTATGTTAACAGTGCAATGCATGTTAATAGTGCCATTTTGTTAACACATTTAATCACAGAAATAAAGCCTTTATTCATGACACTATTACTACTGATCGTCCTATTATAGTAAGCAGCTTCCTCTGTTCTCTCTTCCAAGTCAATGGACAGCTAGCTTATAAAGAAATACCACCACCTCAGAAAGATCTCAATAGCTGCATTAGAGAAAACTTGTCCCCACAGGTCATACATGGTTCCTGCCTCCCACTGCTATATGGTCATTTCAGACAGGAGCAACTGGCCTGAAATGAACACTGAAGCCAGTAGAGAAAAGGAATCACAAAAACACAGCTCAAAAGGCGGCCAAGGAAAAGTGATTCCATTGGTATCTACACTCACATGCCAAGCGTTGCCTACACACTTTATTAGGAACTCATTTAATCTTCCCACCCTTGTGATTACCCCAAAAGTAGATACGGAGGAAATCGAAACACAAGTCAAATGGAGCAGTAGGGGCACAGTCAGATCCCAACAGCCACTCGGCAGCTCATCACTTGACCTTATGCCAGCTAGTCTTCATTCTGCCTTTCAGTGAGGAGTGTAGATTTTATAGACAAGTGATCAAAAACTGTGACAAATGTTTACACTAAAAATTATTATATTAAGACATTGCCATCAACTCACCTCAAATCACTTGCTTTAAACACACTTATCTGTTTGTTCTTGCCACTTTCTGAAGCAGTTCTGGAAGTCCTCTTTCCTGAGTGTCTTTACTAAATGTGATCAAAAATAGTGAATACTATGCCTATCTAAAGCTATTCAATCAAGCTCGAAAAAACATTGTATATATGCCCTTGTCCATCTTATTCACTGGCCCAGCATGGTGTGACTTCTGGCTCTTCCCCCAAGTCAAAATGATCATAATAAAAGGTAAATGTTTTGAATCCATTCAGGACAAAGCAGCCATAACAGCACAACTAATGGCTCCTACTTGAGTCTGCTGTTTCCAAGGAGCTTGGATGTGGAAGGGTTGGAAGAGGAAGGGATGGCCTAGGGCTCAAGTATGGGCAAGGGCAGGGAAGTGACATCTACAGGCCTGAGTTCACTGCCTATGGCTCCCAAGTCCCGAGCCACCTTTTTCAGGGTCATGAAACATAGAGCAGGAAATGGGCTTTCTCAGCTGTCAGATGCAAGCAGGGACAGGGTAGCCAGGCAGAGCTGGCCAAGGGCATTTGACTCCCCCACACAGCCTCCACCCGCCAAAAATCTTCCCAAGGAAATCCGCTTCCCTGATTACTCTCATCAGTTGTAACTTACTGCTCACAGGGTCATTAGGCTCCATCTATGGAGGGCCCTTGTTTGGTTGGTGTCTTAAAGTTAGGACATGTAAAGTTAGGCATGAGTTACAGCCATGTTGGATTCTGTTTCATTTGCAGGCTTTAGGGCTTAAAGCAATTCTATTTTTAAGCTTTCTCAGTTCCACAAGTAAAATAAGGCATTTTAAGGAAATTAGTTCTGGTTTTTAGGTGTTGATGACTTCCTTTGAAAGAGTTAACTGATCAGCTGCTACACTAAACCAGAAGTCTTCCTGAAGCCAACCACAAAGGAAGAGCACCTTGGTCAATGTTACCGGGCAAAGACCCGGGGCCCTCTGAAAAAGCACAAGTCATTCAGGATGTGCACAGCCCAGGACAAACCTCCAGTGCCAGAGCTGCACCCCTCCCCTCTCCTGAGAAAGTTTCACAAACCTCTTTCTTACATTCTATTCTGTATGAAGTGCATGTTCCACATTCTGGGTAATAGAAATGTCATAGCCTCAGAAAAAGTCAACTTTGCAAATATGAAATAAAGTTTCAAAAATACTATCATGACTTTATGTGATCAGCCATTCTTTTCATTTTTAAATTTCTTTCCTCTTAATATCTAATGTGGCCCTGCTTATTTTGTATCTTTGGGAATTAGTTGCTGGCTCACAGTGCTCCAAGGACATTTCTTTTAAGTGTACATTAAAAAAATAAAAGCGTAACCACTATCGACAGAAATCCAAAAGGTATTCTATACATCCTATTTTTCCCATGCAGGGCACATAAGACGGCTTCTTCTAAGAATATGTCTCCAATTTCAATCCAGGCTTTGCCACCAGCTACCCTGTGACCTTGGACAAGTAATTTAACTGCATTAGGCCTCAATTTCCTTGCTGGCAAAGAGGGTTGGGTAAACAAGGGTAGTGGCCACTTTGTAGCTCTCAAATGTTGGTTCTAAGATCATCACAGCCCACCAGCCCATGCTAACTTGCAGGACTGTTCTTTGGGCCCTGGAAGGTTCTAAGAATGTTAAGAATGTCTTGACACTACAAATGGCCTTATTTTGGCTATGGTAACAGAAAGCAGATGAAGGTCAATTGTTCTTTTCATCACCTCCCTAGTTCTATCAGCTGTCAATCCTCACTGCGATCAACTTCAAGCTGACATGTATCCCTTTCCTTAAAATTATACTGTATTCTACTGTGGTGGCCCTAAGACTGACCCCATGATGCTTGGGGTGAAGGTGAAAACTTATTCTTTATGTTGTAGGGGAGAGTGAAGCAAAAGTCTGAAGAGAAAATAGACCAGTTTCTCTCTTACTGAAGTTAAAGGCACTTGTGCTAGATAATTCCAAACCCACCACACCAGGCTCCTGTCCACCACCTCAGTTGCTTTTCTGTATCGCTAGAACAACTTGTTTGTGTGTAAGATGTATTTTCCCAGTCACTCTTCAAAGCCTGACAAGATCAGGGGAGGAGGAAGGAGATACATTAGTGGTTTCCTATATTTACTGTTTTCCCAGTTATCTTTGTGTCTTAGTCCCATAAAAACCGATGAGCAGAAAAAATGCTCTTTAGCAATTGTAGATAGACTCTTGAACACTATTTTTAAATTGCACATGCATCAAACCACATACTTACTACCTCCAAGAATTCAGGGAAGTTCCCCTCTAAGAAACAAAGTGAAACAGCATTTGATAAGAATTGAAATTTATCCTCTCCACTTTGCACTATTTGTGGGCATTTCACAGGAATCTAGGAGGGTTTTGGAAGTGATGAGCATAGGCAACTGAATACAACTCACTCTAATTAAAAGTATTATTTAGAACTGGATGGTTAAGAGAGATAGGGAGTTAGTTTGCTTTAAAAAAATGAATGTAACTGGTCATACAAACTGTATTTATTAATCAGGTTAAGTTAGAAAATGAGTCAGAAAATTAAGTTAAATACACAAAGCTATTTTGAAGTCCTTTGGAAAAGGGTAAAAGATATGGGTGGTATGTCTCAGAAGACAGCAATGAAGAACAGAAGGGTTAGCTGGGCATGGTGGTGAATGCCTATAATGCTAGCACTCTGAGAGGCTGAGGCAGAAGGACCTCAAGTTCAAGGTCAATCTGAGCAGCTTAACTTCTTAGTGTGACTCTATTTCACAAATTATAAAAGGCTGGGGGATATAACTCAGTGCAAAAGCCCTAGGTTCAATCACCAAAACAAAAAAACCCCAAAAACGTTAAAGGAAAACTACTGCTTTGTATCTGTGAAACCACAATCAAAGCCCCTTCACCCCAGTCTTTCAATGTCCAGGTGTCAGTCACATCTAAGCTCAGAGTATTATTTTCTGCTTTCAAGTTAGCTTTACACTGACCAACATTAATCTCAGAATCCACCCTTCCAAGTATTACACACACAGGTGTGATTTACAGAAAAACAAAAATCCTTTCCTGTTTGCAAGCTTGAGTGTTTCTAACCACAGTGTCTCAGTTTAGGGTGCTTTGCTTTGGGGGATGATTAGGGTGGTACCCTTGGTACTGATTATTGGGGAGCTATTTGTACCCCAGTCTGGGTATTGCATTATATTAAAACTTCCACTTTGGGGTATACAGTGTCTAAAAATTCTGTCCTAGCTTCAACTTGGCATCAACCCTGTATCTCAGCAGAAGCAAGATTATGGAGTATGGCACCACAGGAGCTTGGCATTTTTCTTCTTTTATACTTGTGCAGGGAAAGAGACCCTGCTGAAATAGCACCTATGGTTCCTCCATTCTCAGACGAAAATTTCAAGCATTAAGGGTTCATTCTCAAAGTATAATCAGCAGGTTGCTATGACTGGATTAAATTTAAGCTGATGTGACAGGCCACTGCTTCTTACATTAATAGATCCCAAATTTTCTGGAAGAATGAAATGATTTTGGCTTCTTTCTAGAAAAAAAATGAGGTTGAAAGTGAAGCTTCATCTGCTCCAGTAAATAGCACTTCTGACAAGGGTTTCTTTGGAATTCATCCATTTCCAACAGTCTCATCACCTATAACTGAATTTATGTAGTGCACGTCTGTGATGTGGTAAAGATTGAGACTTCAGTTCTAACAAAAGCCACTAAGCATAAACTGCACCCAAATGTTGGCAGGGCCATGGAATCATGGGAGGAATGGAACTCATGCAAAAAAGTGAGGACGAGTTGACCTAAATTTGTCACAATCCGAAACACATGCTCAGGCAGCTCAGCACTGCCATTTATACAGGCAGGTCTTACAGAGGTGCCCCTTGGTTTCCCCCTGGAGGATAACCATGTTTTAAGTATTCCAAAATCCAAGTTAATTTGGAGTAAATAATTAAGCACATAACACTCTAGAAAACTTTTCACCATTCTGCCCTTTATGTAAACAAAGGGACAGGATGCATGTGGTCTTCCACCATTTAAGTTATAAAAAAATTCCATCTCTGGATACTAATTTTATTAGGCAAGGAAACCAGTTGTGAGAGATTAGGTTATTTGCCTAAGATCAGACAACTTGTAAATGACAGAAGAGACTATACAGCTATTAAAAAGGTGAGGAATTTGATCCTAGTTAAGTTCTTAGATGTTCTTGAGACAGAACTTGGAAACAGAAACAGATGAATCTGCAACTCTGGCCACCTGAAGAATTCTCTTCTTGGATAGTGTTTAGATGGTCTTAACCTTGTTCAGCCAATCATAGATAGCTATTCCATCCTGTTGAGCCTGCTTAGGGAAAGAATATCAGTAAAATTCCAAGACTTAAATAGAAATCTAATATAATTTTGATAGCAATAACAAAAATCAATACTCAGGACTTTGCATGCATTGAATAAATTTCCTATCTCTCCCCAGAAGATACAGCTCTTAAAACCATAGATTAATCAGTGATTAAGCATACATTGCAATTATATGTATAACTACTTAAGAATACATACACACATACATAGAGTTTTTATAATAAAAAATACTTTGTGAGCCTACAAATTCAAAAATAAGATTCTTAGAATTATAACTTCATGGCAAGGAGTATAAAGTTTTGAAACAACTTGGAACATGGTGAAGGCAATTTTTGTTTATAGTTTAACTATAGAAAGTCTTGGAGACCTATCCCTACAAGCATGCTAAGATTTTTTTTTTAAATTTAGTGGTCTCACAATTTCCTACTATCAACCCCTCCCCCTCCGCATGGGATCGAATTCAGGAAGTCTGTCAATAGCTACTTGTTTTAGGTTAGTTTTATGGTATAGTAACAGGACTGTGTGTGGAGAATATATCGTGAAAATATGTCCAAGCATGTTTAGATCAAGTCAGTAAGAGTACTTAATTCTAATAAGAGTGGAGCACTTTTGTGACTGAGAACCCTGCGCACGGGCTACTGTATGTGTAAGTAGGTACAGTACTCGGGTTTCCCCCCTGCTGGCAGACCCTAGTCACTAAAAAACCAAGAGCTTCTTTGAGACTATATCACACATTCCCAGCAAACAGCCCTGGAGCTGGAAAGCAGTTAAAATCCAATCCGGGGAAAAATGAGGATTAGGAAGGAAATAAAAAATTTTAATTATCCCCACTCCCACTCTTTTTCCCGAGTGCTGCCTATGCTACAGACTTTCTCAGATACCCTCCTCCTGCAAAAATCTTGATTCTGCAAAAATAAAATATAATAAACCCATTTGGGGCAGAGATATGGTGAGGTCCACGACTGGTCCTATCAAGCCACCGTTCATCTGCCTGAGTCCGGTCTGGTCCTAGCCTCGTTCGGGCCAAAGCTCACCACGAGGGTGAAGACCAGGAGGTATGGAGGAGGGGAAGGCAGGAGAAAAGGAGAAAGGGGGAGACCTCCGGGCCACACTTCTTTCCAGCACCAACAAAAAGAGAAGCCATATACTGACCTAAATCATCCCTCAAAGACGCTTAATAAATTACAGGGACAAAGGGAGGGGGTAGCCGGTGGCCTGGGAACCCCACGGACACCCTACCCTCTGACCCGCCCCCTCCCCCTCCAGCACAAGGGAAGGAAGACAGAAAACAGAGCTCAACTCGGCCATTGGCGAGAAGCCCCCTCCGGTTTTCAATCGCCCATCCATCAGCCCCCTAGAAAAAATATACATAAACACCCTACCCACCCCCCTGGGGCGGCCACTCCCGCCCCGGAGCTCCCGGTCCCGGAGGCCAGGGCATTTACTTAGTTGGATTTTTCTTGCTTACTCATTTCCCTCGAGCACCCAACCCCCCGTTCCCACTCCAAAACCCCGCTCAGCCGCCTACCCTGCTGGCCCCGGCCCCCCCGGGACGGGCCCCGCGCCCACGGCCCCCGCGCTGTCCCGGTCACTCACCTGCTGCTGTAAGGGCATTTCCGAAGGCAGCCTGGCTCCGGGGCAGTGGGGGGCCAGCGGGAGAGGGGGCCCGGAGGGCCGAGCAGACCGGCGGCGCCGGGCGCGGGCGGGCGCCGGTGCGGGGGGGTGGGGACGGGAGAGGGAGGGTGGCGGTGCCGGGGGCGGGTGCGAGGGCGCCGGGACCGTCCCAGGCCAGGGAGCCGGCGAGCAGGAGGAAGTGGGTGCCCCCCTCTCCCCCTCCAGCGCCCCCTCCCGCCGCCGCCGCCGCCTCCCCAGTCACAGGCGCGTCCTCCGCGCACGTGTGCGAAACGTCACCGGCGGGTCCCGGAGAGAGGGACAGACCCGGGCTGCGGGACGGGAGCCCGGCTGCCCCCGCCCTGCGTCGCCGGGGGGCGGAGAGGGGGGCAGGGCGGGGAAGCGGGGGCCCGGGAAGAGGCGGGTCAAGGGCAGGCCCGGGGCCCGGCGAGGAAGGCCCGGGCGCGCGGGCCACGCGGCCGCTTCGGGATGCGCCCAGGCCGGGGCAGGAACCCCCGGGCCGCGCGGCCCGGACAGCCCCCGCCCCAGCGTGCCCCCAGCTCCTCGCCGCGTCCCCGCCACCCGGCTACCCCCGGTGCCTTTGTTGCTGGGAGCCCCAGGTCCCCCGGTGTGTCTGTCCAGCGCAGGTCCTGCGCTCCGAGCACGCCCCAGGGACCCCCGGCCACTTGGAGGCGTCCAAGGCCAGCCGGAGGGGGAGGGGGCGAGCACCTAGGCAATTCTCGCAGTTCGCACACCCTGGAGACCCCCCCCAGTCACCGATCACCGTTCCCTCCCCCACCCCTTCTCCATCCGGGGCGTGACCCCTTCCTACGCCCAAGAAAGAGGAAGCTTCGAGTTGGAGGGGAGGGGAGAGTGGGGGTAGGGAAAAGTGCAAGAAAAGAACCCGGAGACCCCGAAAAGTTTCGGAGTGTCAAGCGTGCCTCGCGCCGGGCGGAATGCCGCTGCCCAGCGCTCCAGACTGGACCCCCAGACCCTCTCGGGGCCGGGGATAGCGCGCGAGTCTAACAATAAGCCCTCGCCGGGCGCCAGCAGGCTCTGTGCGTCCGAGGCCCGCGCGCTCGACCTGACACCCCCCACCCCGCGCAGTGCAGCCCACCTCCCGCCCGAGCAGGGGCGCAGGAGAGGGGATTACCGGAGGCCCGCCGCCGCCGCGTCCCAGTGCTGGTAGCTGCTGCAGCAGCCCGGCTCTGCCCGAGGGTCCGTGCGGCGTGGTGTAGAGCAGGCTGCCGGCCGTCGGCTCCGCGCCGGGGGCGCTGGGGAGGAGGGGGCCGGCAGCAGCCGCGCCGCTGGGGAGGGAGGAGGAGCAGGAGGTGGTGGACGTGTTCGTAGTGAGGATCTGGATGTATGCGCCCGGGCCGGCGGCGGTGGCGAAGCCGGGGCTGGCTAGCAGTGCCCTTTTGTCCATGGAAGCTGCAGCGGCGGCGGCGACAACAGCCGCCCCCTCCCCACCCCCGGCGGTCACCAGGTACTGCTCCAGGGCGGGCTGGATCCCCTTTCTCATCTCTCGTTCCTGCTCTTTTTAGTGTTACGGTGTATTAATGTATTGCTTTCAATTTCTTTATTATTTGCAGTCGGAGTTTCCAAGTCTCTCCTTCTCTCCCCGCCCGACGCTTCCGAGCCCCCTCTCTCTCTCTTTTCTTTTTATTTTTCCGCACCTCACAGGCCCCGGGGCCAAAAATAATCGGGGATCTGGAGAGAGGAGGGTCCCGGCCGCACGGATATCAGGCCCCGAGAGGGGATGGAGGCGTCGGGGGCAGCCGATGCAACGGATTGCGAGGCGGCGGCGGCAGCCTGGGTGCTGCGGCCGGCAGCTGAAAAATGGCTCCAGGAAGCTGCTGCTGACAATGAATGAAGGGATACGGTTTACGCGCCAAGGTCCTCCCGCGAAACTCAGATTTCCCGCCGGCTTTTCAAACCATATTTGCATATCCCCTCCCCTCAACCCGCCGAGGACCGTTCCCACAGCCCATTGGGTCTCTGCTTCCTTACTTCATCCCCAATCGTGGCATAGGGCCGCAACTGGTTAGTTTTCATTGGCTCCCGTGTACCGTGGTTACCGGGGCGACAGGGTCCCTATTTGCATAGGCTATCTTAATTGGCTAGGAGCAAAGCATGGTTTTTTTTTTCATTTCTCCCACGGAAGACCACGCCTGGTTCAGGCCCCGCCCCCGTCCCGCCCGCGGGGGCCGGCGATACTGACCTGGACAAGGACTCGGCACCCCGCAGACTCAGCGTTGATCTGATGTGGAGAGCAAGTTTCGCTTTTGTAAATTGTCAAGGTGACTAAGCGGACACTCTCAGGAACTGTCTTTCCTTTGGCCAGTCAATCGATGAGAAAGTCCAAGAGACTCCCTTACATATATGCCAAAGGCAAGTTGGACTATGAGCACGATGCCTGGCAGGTTGAAACTGAACCCTTTAAATCATAGGTTTCTCCCTTTCTGAAATCCAACCAATGCGGCGACGAGAGCTGATCCCCAGCCCGACCCTGATAGACAGAAGCATGTGGGCAGACAGAAACGTGGGGGCAGGAGGTTGGACTGACGCGATTGCGGGCACCGTCTGGTTAGCATTTCAGATCATTTCTGGTAGCTTCATTATTAGCCTGGATTGGGTTTAAATAAAAATTAACTCTTGTCGAATGACCATTAGTGTTGGTTGTAGTCCAGCAGGCAAACGTTTTCTCTGGCCCCGAAACATCCAGGCCGGTTAATCAGGGTTAACCTAGACTGATCTGCGAGTTTCTAATCCGCCAACCAGTAATCCAAAGGACAGGCTTTCTGGATGACGTGGTGCTTCCAGTGCATGCGCCCGGCGAACCACCACGGTACATCCTGGGTCTCCTAGGAAGTCCTCCAGCTGGAAGTAAACACGGCAACTCTAATTCAGTCTAACATATCTTCAGAGAGGTTGTTTGGTTTTGGATTTTTTATGAATTAGGAATTAGTATCAGGAAAATATTATGAAGTTACCGTCACAGTGATTTCTACATTGGTGCAATTATTCAAGGGTCTCTTGTGAAAATTTCACTTGTCAGACTTAGCAGGAACAGAGACCCCTACAGGACTGAGGGGAAAGGTGTAGATATTAAAACCAGGACTTCATTTAAAGTTCCAGTCCCAGAGAATTGTGCATAAATAAATGTAACGTGCCAGGCATATAGCAGGTGTTCAGTAAGTAGCAGCTATTTGAGACTCTACTTATTTGCACACTCATGCTTAGTAGTTCTTTGTAATCTAGTCTGACTCTCAGCCTCTAATCTTCCTAGAGTCCCTGGATGTCCACTTGAGGAACAGTTTAGCTTTATCCCAGAGTACAAGTGTAGTCTGGGTTAGTAGGGATTACATAATCCTGCCTCAAAAACTCAAGTGACATAAAGTCAGTGCTGCCATTCATCCCACTCCAATCTGCTCATCCACTAGTGACCACCTTCTGTCTGGTTTCTAATCTGACCCCTCCTCACTTTCCCTAGAACACAAGTTCTAGTGCTGGAACCACACTGTCTCACCAACCACACCCCCTCCTTTGGTTTTGCTTTGCCAATCAGGCAGCTGTTTCTCCCAGAATTAGCCCATGTGGTTGGTTGAATCATGGCCACCCAAAAGATATGTCTACATCTTAATTTGTGGAACCTGCGGTTGTATGTGACTTCATTTGGGAAAGGGGGATCTTGCAACTGTTAAAAATCTTAAGATCATTCTGGATTATCAAGAGGTGAGTTATAAATCCAATGGCAAGTGTCCATGTAAGAGAAAATCAGAGAAAAGGAGAAAACCATGTGAAGATGGAAACAAAGCTTGGAGTGAGCCACCATAAGACTAGGCACACTGATAGCCAACAGAAGCTGGAAGAGGCAAGGAACAGAATCTTGTATTCTTTAGAAAATGGAGCTCTGCCAAAACTTTAATTCTGGGCTTCTGACATCAAAGTATGTGACAGAATAAATTTCTATTGTTTTAAGCTACCCAGTTTGTGCTAATTTGCATAGCAGCCTGGGAAATTAATACAACCCCTGGTCAGGCTACTTTTTATCCTTAACCTTCAAACCTCTCAGCTTCTGCTCATCTCATTTTTATTTCTGCCAAAGTACGATTCCTCACTGGATACCAATGACAATAATTGCCAGTGTCAGACATAGTCTGTTGGCAATTTTCAGATTATTACTTGGTGACCACAAGGTACACATTCAGCCAAGGAGCTTGAGAAAATGCAGGTTCCTGAGATGCCATCTGGACTTAACCAGAATTCTTTCAGGCAGAGACCAAAAATCTGTATTTGACAGGTTCATCAGGGTAATTCTTTTGAGTGCTGGGAACTGGGGCCAGATTGCCAGATACCTTTGGACTTCTTCCATTCCACTTTTCCTTGCTACAGCTAGAACTGACATCCTGGACCGAAAGCCTTGCTAAATTTCTGGGTTCATACACATCCTTATTTCTATATACATACAATACATATATGAGTATATACAATACATATATACAATATATATATGAGTATATACAATACATATATGAGTATATACAATACATATATGAGTATATGCATGTTATCTATATAAAGTTTAACATAATCTCTATCACTGTCCACTTTCAATTTAGAAACTAAGACTATGCCAACATTCATAAAAGCAACAAAAGATTTAACAGTTCTTTGAAAATTTAATGTTGAGTTCTGAGATAGAAAATTATAGGTTTAGGTGATTAAGGAAGTTGCACATAAATGCAGCAAAAGTCTACATTGTGCCTTTCACTTATTTAAGTTTAATCTGGTTGCCTTATCAGATTTGGAATATACAGTTTTAAATTTTAGGGTCTGGAGAAGATAGTTCAGGTTGGAGTTCAAGGTTTTTTGTATGACATTTCACTTCGTTGTCCGCAAGGAAATAGCATTGTGTTTCACTTTCCTGGTTTGGAAGCAAGAAGAGTGTGCTCTTAAGCCATCATCACTTCAGACACTAATAAGATTTCTGAGTGTATATCGTAGAAAATTGACCATTATGGTTATCATAGGTAGTGGTGTAGATGTCAATATAGGGTTTCTTGTCTTCAGCTCTTTGACTAAAAGGTACTGTTTGGACAAAACTTGGTGTTTTCAAATATATCTATGAAAAATTTCTGAGCTATAACACTGTGTTCAATCATATCTAAATTCACTTCTCTGGGTGAGATCCAAAATCTGCATTCTATTGCATACAAGCATCCATCACTAGCAAACTCTGCACTGTAACTTAACTTCTTTGGAAATTATGACATAAAAAACTCTCTCCCTAGCATCTATCATGCAACTCATGTTACCATTATTAGCATAACTTTATTTAGACTATCCTGTGAATTGGGATTACCTCTTTTTTTTTTTTGGTACAGGGGATTGAACTCATGACTGCGCTTGCAAGGCAGGTGTTTATGCCACTGAGCTAAATCCCCACCCCAGAATTACCTTTTACTGAAGTTGTTTCAGTTAACAAATAATGCTGTCAGAAAAAAATGCACTGGATGGGAAAGAAAGATATTGCTCAAAAGTATGTGTTTCCTTGCCTATTTGAAATATCTATTGCAACAACAACAACCACAAAGAAAAAAATCAGATAAAGAAAATCAAATTATTATGGTTTAATGGGTTATCATAAAGCAAGTGCCCATGTAATTATGCAGGGCCAGAAAAGGAGCTTTGCCTGTACCTGGAAGTCCTTTTCATGTATCTCATTTTGAACACAATTTCTCCCCTGCCATCAAAAGTAACTACTAGCCTGACATTTATAGTCTTCACTTCCTTGTGTTTCTTCAAAGTTTTATCACCCAAATTTGCATGTCTAAGAACCACAGTTTAGTCTGGCCCACTTGCAAAATGTCAGTATGTCTTTTAAGTATCTTAGTCTGTGGTGGCTGATCTGTTCCTTTTATTTATCTTAAAGAATGTAGTAAGTTGCGTGGTAGCCCCAACCCCAAGATACGTCTATCAGAACCTATGAATTTGACTTTATTTAGAAAACAGGATGTTTTCAGAATAATTAAGGTAAGATCAACCAAGATGGGAGTGGGCCCTAATCTGATGTCAAGAGACATTATAAAAGAAGACAGTGGGAGCAGAGTAAAGTGATAAGATCTACAAACCACAGTTACCAAGGGTTACCAAGGTTCACTAGAAGCCAGTCAGAGGGAACCAAGCCTGAGACACCTTGACTTTGGACTTCTATCCTCCAGAACTGTGAAAGAATACCTTTTATTCTTACCTCCTCTTCCTCCCTTGCTTCTTCTTTTTTACTCTTCTTCCCTCTTTTCTTTCTCCTCTTCCTCCTCCTCCTTCTCCTCCTCCTGCTCTTTCTTCCTCTCTCTCTTTCTCCCCCCTCTCTCTCCGTGTCTCCCTCTTTCCCTTTCTCCCTCTCCTTCTCTCAGAGATGGAACCCAAGGGCACTCTACTGTTGAGTTACATTCCTAGCCCTTTTCTATATTTTTCATTTTGAGACAGCATCTTACTGAGTTGCCCAGGCTAGCCTCAAGCTTGAGTTCCTCCTGCCTCAGCCTCCCGAGCAGCTAGGATTCTAAGCATGTGCCATTCATTGAACCTTGCTTGTCTTGGTCCATTTTGATTCCACTCCCAGCAGTTTCTACTCTATGTAGTACTCCTTGTAAAGGGCGTTCCAGGGGTCAGTTCTGAGAGAAAACTATGCTATCCTGGGTATTCATACTTTCTAGCCTCAATCCTTTGATCTCACCTGCCATTGGAGGACAACACCCCCACACCCCAGCTTTAAAGGCCATCCTCACATCTATCACTGGCACCCAGGGGAGTTTTGTCAGCTATCTGGGGTTCGCCTGGTCTTAGGACCTGTAGGTACTATCCAGTTCCTCCCTCTATCCCCACACGTTGCTGCTGTTGAATTTTTTCTTACTGTTAGAGGAATGCTTCTTTGGAGACAAGTATGGTGCTCCATGTAAAGGGGCAGAAATAATTGTAAATAACTCAGCAGGGGAGATTTCTTGTATTCCTCATTTATGTTTTCACTTCTGTGATCTTTAAAACACTCACTGCACTTGTATTTGGATAGCAGTTGTGATCTAACAATTTTATAAGTGTATGCTCTCCATTTGAAAGTCTGGTTATTGATCATTTGATGCAATGAAGCAATTTTCCATCGTCACAGCACCAGTAATAAACAGATACACTAAATCCTTTTCCCAGAACTTGGCTTTCTACCCCTCTTGTGTAGCCTGTTTTCCTTCCAGTGGAAATGTGTTTCTTAGATTCGGGCTTTTAGGACTTTAACATTCAAGATTTAGTCTTTGAATTTGTGCTTTTTGGGGTTTTAGACTTTAGAGATTTTGGTCTTTCAGGATTTCAACCTTTGGGATTGTGTCTTTCTGGATTACTGGAGAGTGGACATGTAGACTTCTTTTTTGGACAGTAGTCTTTTTTTTTTTTTTTATCTGAAAAGATCATCTTTTCCTTCTGACCAGTCAGTTTTAGGAGGAATGATCTGGAGCAGGTCATACCAAGCAGCGGCTGCTCCCAGCCTGTTGGTGAATGGAAGTGGAGAAGAGTTCCAGTGCTGCATCCTCAGCCCTAGTGAGGAGGTGACACCCTATGGGGATGATGATGTTGTGGGGTGAATAAGGAGGGGAGCAGGAGGAACGAGGAGAAGAAGACATCTGAGCGCCATCTTCTCTGGTAGCTGGTTTTGTTGACCTTAGCTTTGTCTGTCCAGAGTGGTGAGATACTCATCATCAGGGTCAGTGATAAACTTATCCCCCTGACCCCCACTGGTCCTATTCTTGCATGGGGAAAGAGAAACATTGATTCTAATGGGAAAGTTGTTCACTACCATGCAGCCACTATTTTAGCTTTGGACTACAAAGGAGAAAATTTTCCCATCTTTGAAAATCCTTCTTTCCCTTCTCAAGTTGATGCAGGGAATTATTCCTCATGGGAGGCTTGATACACTTCTTGAGAACAAGGATAGTTTCCTACTTGCATAAATGTCTCCATAAATATTTGTCGATTGATTGATTATGTCTACGTTACCCATCAAATCGTATCTGCCCAAGAAATGTAAACAACCTGCTTTACGACATAATTCCTACGTGTCATATTGAATACAAACCAGAAGAAAATGAAGCAAGAGAATAGCACATGTTACACAGACATGCTTGTTTTTCTGCACTGCCTGGTTTAGAACTGATTGCAGAAATATGCAGGGACTAATGTACTTCATATGAATAACCATTCGATTCTGTGTTCACAAGTAAATACAAATTACTTTCTGCAGGGAAGAAAGGGTGGCAGCAAGGGGGTTGAGGGACAGAGGAGGAATGCTTGGAATTATTGGAAGAACATCTGGTTCAATTAAAAGATAAAACCCAACATGAGAGCCTGGATGTCCAGTTTCTGTTAATAGCTGCATAAGGGCTGAAATTTTGTCCTTTTTACTGGTGCACTCCTAGTGTACAGCATCTGTTGGATGAATGAATGTATGCATGAAACTACAGAAAACATTGCACTATGTGAAAAACAGACTTACGGTTTTTCAAAGTCAAAGGACTTTGTTTCAGATGTTGACTTCTCTATGCAAATGAAATCTTTCGGAACATAGATAAAGACAGAGCGACACTGCTGCAAATCCCAGCGGTAAGTCCAGTAATATTCTTCTATTGCCTTTACTAGCCACTCCTATTAGTACAGAAATTATAAGTCATTGGAGGTGGAGAGAGGCACCCCTGGTCTGGTGTACATAGGAAGCATTCTAGGTAATTCTAATGCAGAGTCAGGTCTGGAAACCACAATTTCAGAGACCCACTGAGCTTAGGGCCAGCTGCTTCAGGGAGATAGGGAGTGTTCATGTTGAAACCTTCACAACTAGTGGTCAGTGTTCACCTTAGAGAAGTCTAAGGACTTCTAACCTTAGCTTCGGCTTCTAACCTAAGCACTGCTTTCTTTACCTCTGTTACTGCAATTGTGTATTTGTGGTCTTCTAAGTTGTCCTCAGAGTGGGTTATGGCTTATAAGAATTGTCAGAGCTATAATAGATGCTCAATGAATATCTATTAACTTAGTATAGTTTCCCCAGAAAATTTGGGGGTAGGATAGACGGAGACTGTTTTTGTTTTTTTTGTTAATCCAAGACAGAGTTTTCCCTTTTTGCAGAGTCTGCCTCTCATTTTGCTTCACAGCATTCCAGTGGATGGGAGAAGACAGTTTGATTCTTATCCTGTAGATGAGGAAACCGAGGAGTAGAAGTATTTATTAACTTGCCTCTTGTTGAATTGACAATTTAAAGCAAGTCTGGGATGGGCTTCCATGGACATTGTTACAGCCTGTATCTAGTTGTCCCCTCAAAGCCTCATGTAGCTATACATGGAGCTTATTGGAGGTGGCTAGATCTAAGGTGTGATGCTGGGATGAAGCATATGATGCTGGTAACTAGTCCTAGGATTAACATGTGAGTGCTACACACCCTAAGATTAACCCGGGCAAGATATAAAGGACAGAAAGAGCTGCTGTGTTTGTTGGTGGTCGCTTGTCACTTGAGAGCTTGATGCTTGTAACTTTTGCTGCCTTCTGTCTGCCACAAACTGTTTCTCCTCTGCAATGCGACTCTGCCATGCCACCCTGCCTTGGAGCCAGCTGATTATAAACTGAAACCTCTATGGTCTGTGAGCTGAAATAAAGCTTTCCTCCTTTAACTTTGGATGTTGGGCATTTTGTCTTCACTATGAGAAAAGTAACTAAAACAGACATGTTTACAATCGAGATCTTTTCTCAGGAGAGTATACTGCAACAAACTCTTATACAAATGTGTTCTGTTTGGCAGAGAACTGGTAATATATGATTACCATATAACCTCATGATTTTGTTGAGCAAAAACACAATCTAATGCTTTATTTGAAAGATTATAATCTTTAACATCAGTTAATGTTATCTTATAAACTTTGGGTCCCTTGTCCCTTTTCAAAGTGCTACTTGGAACCTTCCTCATCAGTGGTATTTACATAGTGCATTTCCCATTCATTTCCATCAAGCTGGCTCTCTGAAGAAGATTCTAATAAGCTTTCCTTGTAACTAAACTCAGCAGTTTTCTCCCCACGATTTATTAAAGAATGAACCTCCCTGAAAGGTACAACATTTAATGTATTAACTTACAACATAGTTCAGACTTTTCTAGATAACCTCAGAAGGGCATCAGTTCCTCATGTTGAATAATTGTCATGGGAATGTGCATGTTATGACCAAAACCACGAAAGGAGCCCCTCTGAAACTCATCTCAGTTTAGGGTTCATATATTATAAGAATGTGTTTATTTATGGACAATGATTATGTGAAAATTTCTGTAGAAAGAGAGCAAATTCTAATCATTGCCTCCCTCTCAAGCATCTCTCCTCAATCTGAACATAATTTCTTTCGTTCTGATCAGGATGTGTGATGCATAGCTAATGGGCTTCCCACTGCCATCTGGCAGGCTGTGTGAGTTCACAGCTCACTTTACAGCAGACATAAGACCACAGCCGAATTTAAAGTAAAAGTGGGCTTCCGGGTAGTAGTACCTGTTGAGAGTGAACTCTCAAGTAGCTACATACATTCTTTCTGGTGGAATTGCCACTTTTAAGAGTTAGTAAATGTCTGTGGCTTGTCAGAGAGGGCTCTTTATTTCCACCGACAAATGTAAATCTTAATTTCCAAATTGTTTACTTATTAAAGAAAAGTTTGCATATTTATGGTTTCAAAGTTTTCTTTTGTTTGAATTAACCTTCTGCTACAAGTTAGATAATACAGTTTAATAGTATTAGAGTGACAGTTTGCAGACTTATCTGTTCATAAGAAGATGCTCATGTATAGTAACTGAAATTCAAATTTTTGCACATTTTTATTAATTGTAGGAAAATACCTTAGTTGACCTGTTTGAAACTATTATTCCTGTCGTTATTTCTTCACCTCATGATAGGTTGCAAAAATGCTTCTAAAAGGGGGCTGGGGATTTAGCTCAGTGGCATAAGCACCTGCCTTGCAAGCAGGGAGTCTTGAGTTCGATCCCTGGTACCGATAAAAAGGAAAAAGACAAAAGAAAATGCTTCTAAGAAATGCTGAACCATATGAGGACACTGGTAGCCACAATTACTTAAGGATAATTTATGATCTTAGTAATTCTTCTGTGAAATAATTCTCCCCTAACGAGTACTTACTACCATGTCTTTTCCCATGATCCCATTCCCAGGCTGGAAATTTTCTTAGCATCATATTCACATATGTAAGTCCATAATATACTGTATTACTTATTTTTGTGAATGTAAGTCACAGAAGCCAAGTTGAGTTTTCTTTAGAGTAGCAACTCTATTTCATTGCTTTTAAATTTTGCATTAAATTTCTTTTCAATATTTCTGAGATACAATATGTCTAACAATTGGTAGCATATCACAGCAAGTGCATTTTACATAAAGGACATATGAAACATAACATCCTTTAATTAATGGTGTCCTAAACTTGATCAGATAGAGTAAGCTGCAGAAGGAATGGAATATGGCTGGGTATCGGGACCTTTGCACTAAAAGTTCAAACACTGTAGAAAGTCTCTGTCTCTGAATGTGGCTTCAATCATTTGGCTTGGCTTTATTCCTTTTTTACTGGAGACTGGCTACCTCTAAGTGGCAAGAGACAGGTCTACCAATAGCTCTTTGTTTCATATTTTATAGATTCCAGCAATGAATCACAACAAGACTACTATTGAAGGAAGTCATTGTCTTAGGCTGAGTTAGGTGTCCACTTCTAGATCAATGTGATCATATTTGACCAAGAATACATAGTCATGTGAGTACTATAAAAAAATAAATGGGGGCTGCGTGTATAGCTCAGTAACAGAATGCTTGTCTTTGTGATAAATAACAAAACCAAGTTCTATAATAGCGGTATGAATGAGAGTGAAGTGGTGGGGTGTCTTTCTCCAAAGCAGTAAGATCAATAATGCTGGGTAAGCAATGCTATTGTTGCCCTCAGGTGTCACATCTGTATTAGCATGTGATCGCCTATCTTGTTTGACATGCCTAAAATATGTTTAACTTCAGGATAAGTTACAAGAGGGCTAATTCAGGAAAAGTAAAGATGTTTGGGAAAAGAGATATACTTACTTGTAAAGGAATCTACCTTTTGTGTAGTACTCAAGATGATTCACTCCAAACTCTTCTAGGTTAATCTCAGAGGCTAGAAAATGAAGTACATTCTTTAGACTCTTCTGCAAGTAGCTTCCACTAGAAACTTGGAATGAAGAGTAACCATATGAGCTGGCAATCCGTGGGGAGATAGGGTCTTCGGGTGGAGATAACCAGCCTCCTGGACCAGCTGTGATGATGGCATAGTTATCTGGTATCCAGAGACCTCAGCAGAAGCTCAGAGATCTCCTGGTGTTAGACTGATTTCTCTGTGGATGGTTGTTTTCCCTAGTGGCATAGTACCTGGCTGTGTGGCATTGAAGCTTAGTTCTGAGCCCTAGAAATTCTGCAAGTTTGGATAGCAATGATGAATACATTTCTGTTGCAAGTAGCTGGAGTGAATTCTCCTGTGTGCAATGCAGATCCCTAACTGACACTCTATCTGGTAGCAAGAATAGTAGAGTTCATTTACTCATGAAAAGTAACTCCATATTTTTGAAATGTGAATTATTGGATCATTTGGAGAAGTTATCTTTCTAATCTTTGTCTTTGATATCCATTTTAGAGCTAATATAGGAAGTTCACATTATTTCATGAGAGACTGACAAAAATGTGTATTTCCCTAGTAATAAACACATGGTTGAAAACATGCTGGAGAATCCAACATATTAATCTGTGACTTTGGTGAAATTCTTTGATATATGCTTCAGTTTCTAAATATGCAAAATGGAGGTAAAATACTTAGTATAAAGGACTGTTTAAAGGATTAGATGGAGCAATCCATGCAGAAAGTTTAGGAAGTTGCCTCAAGTACAGTAAACTTAATCAGCATTTGATATCATTATCATTAATTTTGCTAGGGTTATAACTTGGTATCTCTTCTTTGGATAGCAATTTGTATCTACCAAAATGTCTATAGTTTGGCTTATCAATCATACTTTGTATCTAACCCACAGAAATGCACTTACTGAAGTATCCATTAGTAGAGAAATAGTTTCAGAGATTATGTCATTATGTTAGTCACTATCTCAGCACTGGGACAAAACACCTGACACTTGCAACTTAAAGGAAGCAAGACTTATTTGTCTCCAGTTTCAATTGATTCAGTTCATGGTCAGATGGCTCCAAGGCAGAAACAGCATGGCACAATGCCATGCAGAGAAAAGCTGTTCACTGCATGGAAACCAGAGAGAAAAGAGAATAGGGATGAACTGGGGTTAAGAAGACATCCTGTGAAGTCACACGCTTAGTGATGCCCTTGTCTGTCAGGCCCCACTTCATAATGTGAGATTTGGGCGGGGCTGTTTTAGATCTAAACCATAGCATTTTGCCCCAAAGCAGATGCATGTCAATGCTATTTGCAAAATGCATTTATTTGGTCCATTTCTGAGTCAGCAAAGTCTTACTAGTTCTAGCATTGCGGAAAAGTCATAGTCCAAAGTCTCTCTGAGATCAAGGAAAACTCTTAGCTGTAAGCCCTCATCAAAGAAAGTTAAACACTTCTAATATACAATGGCACAGAGTAAACATTTCTCTTCCACAAAACAGAAATAGGAGAATAGAGAGAAATCAGGTCAAAGCAAGACTGAAAGAAACCCTGCAGGAAAACTTTGGATCCTATAGCTGCATGATCAGCACCCAGGGCATGTTGCGGAGAGAAGTGAACTTCAAAGGCTTGGCCAGCCCCATCCCTGTGCCACTTCCAGGTTCAGTGCACATGATCTCTCTTGGGTCGGTTCGGTTCACTGACTGCAACTTTCCTCAGTAGATGTCCTATGCCTTGGCATCGCCAGCTTCCTGAGGTCTCCACTGCACTGTTAGCTTCTCTCTTACAGCTTCACATTGCCTTCCTGGAGAACACTGCCAGGCTGTTTACTGAAATCTGGGTGCAAGATTCTGAGACCCTCCCTACAACACTTGCGTTTTCCATGTTTGAAAAGCCAACCGCAATGGGCGATGCCAATTATGCTGCTACCTCTAGAAATAGCTGGGCCTGCTTGCAAAAGAGCTTCAGCAACCTCTGAGTGGCTGGTTGAGCGCTATGAAATGAGTCCTGGGATACTAATTCCTTAGATGGCTCTTTGGAAGAGAAAACCCTGGGTTTTCTTCTCAAGGCAAAAAACTTCAAATGAGGTTACATTTACCCTTTTATACACTTCAGCCTTTGAATGGTAGGATCTGACCAATTCTTGAGATGCCTTCAAGTCATCTTTCTTATAGTCCTGATGCAATATACTTGGTTTTCTATGCTAATATTTTCATCAATCATGCGCTCTCTTGTCACTTTCAAGTGCTTCCTCTCTGGCCAAAATGCTAACTTTTCAAATCATTTTGCTCTTTAGTTTGCTCCTGATTTTTACTGTAGAGTAGCTCAAAGCAGTCAGCGGTACTCATGCCATAACAGGAACTTTGAGTTGTTATGAAATTTTCTCCCCCAAATCAATTAGTTTTTCACCTTTAAATTAACTTCACACAAAGTCTTAGGACATGGTCAAAAAGTATACAAATTCCCTACCAGAATGAAACATGCATGGTCTGTAGTCCAGTTTCCAATTGAGTCCTCATTCCCATCTGAAATTTCATAAGCCTGGCCTTTATTGTTTACCTTCCTATCGGCATTCTGGTCTGCTCAGCATCTCCCATCAAGTTTAGCTTACAACATCCTAGTGTTTCACTTGCCAGCATCTCCAAACCTTTCCAAACTCTACAAATGTGTTTCAAACCACATGGCCAGGTATGTTCACAGCAATGAACCTTCTCTCAATACCAATTTTCTGTATTAGCTTTACTCTTACTGGGAAAAAATACCCAACACAGCAACTTAAAGGAAGCTTACAGTTTCAGTGCATTTAGTCTATGTTTGGCCAGATTTAAGGCAGCTGTGGGAGAACCTGCAAAGGAAAGTAGCTCATGTCATGGTAACCAGGAGAGGAAGGGAAGATCCAGAGAAAAAGATATGCACTCCAAAGGCATGCTCCCAGTGACAAACCTCTTCCAACAAGTGCCTTCCTCTGCAGGGGAGTGTTTTAATCTAAGCCATATCAATTATATGTTAGAATACTGTGGCAGCCAATAAAAAATAATGTAAGTCCCCATGTTCCACCATGAAAAAAAATCATCCATGTATGGTTCACTTATTCAACAAGAATTTATTGAAGTCTTCACTGTTGCAAGTGCTGAAAGTTAAAACTACATTATAGAATAGTCTGTGTAGTGTAATCTAGTGAATGCTAAGCAAGGATCTGTACCTGTGCGCAGCTGTGTATCAGGCTATGGTTTCCTCTGCCCAGGCAAATTTCCTCAGTCTATCTAACATGGATATTGGGGCTTGTTTTCTCATGGCACCACCTTCTTATGTAACCTGGCTTCACTTTGTACCTAGAGGAATTTAAATGAGTGCGACATAGACAAGCATCATATCTGTCAGATGACCCCCCTGCAGTCAAAACAGTTAGGATGTTCTCCTTGAGATGCTGCTACCTCTAGCATCTTAAGGAGATGGGTGCTAATGCTAAATGGGTGTTGGACCCTCTGCAGACATTGCCTTGGTCTCCGGCAGCCTTCTGATGCCTCCGAGGTAGAAGCCCGCAATTTCCACTGCTATTTCTTTGATTGATTCTAGTCCTGACCCTGATCCTGAGCCACATAAGACCCCTTTTCCCTGCCTGTCTCAACCCACTATCACTCTCTTCTCTAGTCTCTGAGGCAAGGAAGTAGGGCTGTTTGTCTATTCTATATCCAAACTACTATTGATCCCATAACCTTTTAGACCCAAATATTTTAGGGCTTTGATTTTGATACATAACACCAACACTTAACAACTGAGAATTTATTTCTAGCAAAGCTCAGGTCTTTGGGATTCAAAGCTTTGGTCATGAGTCAACTTGATTCCTGCAGTGTCCCCTGCCAATGTCTCATATTTTTCCTCTAATGTGTGTATGGTTGGGAGTGTGATTATAAAATTACATAAAGAAAAATTGTCTTTGTCAAAAACGGAAGAGTTGTGTTATAGAAAGTCGTAATGATTAATATACCAAAATATTATCCTACCACACATACAGGAGGAAAAATTAGGAAAATCTGCTTAGCCACTTACAGAGTTTACCTATGAGGAACGGAAGAAGATTTATAGTGGGGTGAAAGTGGACTTTTTATTTTTACTCTGAAAACTTCTTTGTTCCTTTGAGCTACTTATAAAGATGTTTTAATGTTGTAGTTGAAACCACTGATAAAAAAGCAATAACAACAGATTTTCCAAGCAGGCCCTTAGTATTTAGGTCCTGTGCATGGTGTTGGGTGTAGGAGTCCTTCGTCTTCTCCTGTTCTCTTTATACTTACTTGAGTTCAAGCTTGCCTTTCTTCTTGGTGTGACATTTTCTGGATACCTCCTGAGCTCACTTCCTTGGGTATACTTTTTGGATTCCTTTCTTGTATTCTTCTCCATGCTGGCTAGGACCATCCTCCCTAGGGCTGTTACAGTCTCCACATTCTGTTACCATGGTATTGTATTGACAGGTGATGGAATTTGCTTATATGTTTATCTTTATCTCTCTACTATGAAATTTTGGGGACAGTAATTGAATCTCAATCATTACTATGTCTCCAGATCCTAGCACACTGCCTGACACACAAGAGTGCTTAGGTGATGTTTAATTAAATTCTATTCCTGTATCCAACTCAGAGAATGGCTACTATAAATAATGTAACATCACTTCTGCTTACTCTGCTAATTGATTCTTTTTCTGTATCTTTTGTGTCTCATTTATCATCTTTGTTCCAACCTTTTTTTGCATTTCAAAGGTCAACTTTGTTTCTCTTTAATTTACTAAGAATATTCAGATTATTCATTGCCTCTTTCCTCTAAATTGATTATCAGTCCTCTGGTTGAGACTAATAATTCCCCACCTCTGTTTGGAAACATCTCCTTCCAATTCCTCTGAACCTAAGTTCAGTTAGTTCATTAATTACCTTCACTTTTTAGGATAGAAGGCATAGTTGAGTGTGATTTGGTGAACTCAGCAGGATGACGTGTTTATTTTTTCAATTATTATTGAGCACCTACTATGTGCCAAGCACTGGGCTGAATGGAAGGCTTCAGAGGTAAAAAGGAATCTATGTGTCCTTGAATCATCTAGGATTAGGATAGAAAACTGATGATACTTCGAACTTGGAAATTTGAGGAGAATGTGGACAGAGTTTGAGGAGAATGTAGACAGTTCTTCTTTATGTACTTTTATAATGGTGTAGACAAACTAAATGGGATAGTGTAGCTTTCTAAGGCTAGTAAGAATGGGAACCCATTTTCATGTCTGCAAGTGAAATGGGCAAAATGGACATAAGTACTGGAACAGATGATCTGAAGAGGTACCAACAAGCTGTGTGAAGATGCTTCGCAACAGGGTGTACAGACAGCCAACAGCAACGGAGCAAGAAAGAAGATGGGGAATAAATACCTAGACCTTACTCTCCTAGCCTTCTGCTTCCCCTTCCAGGCCATTGGAACAAGTAGAAGAAGCTGTCCTTTGCCACAGTTCCAATTAGCCTCCAGATGCATAGCAGAAATAGAGTGATTAATGAATGGATGCACCAGCAAATCCTCTAAAAGTCCATTGCCTGATGTAACAGAAAATGATCAGATGAGCTGTGTCTTCAGATGACTCCAAGGATGTGGGAAGGTTGGATTCAAGGGATGTAGGGCTGGAGATGGGGAGACCAACAACAAGCATTACAGTGGTGGTAGAGAAGAGAGATGCTAAGTGTGGCACTCAGGTTGGAAATGGGAATTTGGAAATGGTCAGGACACAAAATGTCAAGTCTCAGGGACTAGATGTGAGAGTTGAAGGAGAAAAGGATGGTCAATGACTTACAGGTCCCCATCTCATATAATTAGGTGATGTGCATCCAGCTGACGTTGCGCACTACAGAGAAGAATGAAACTTCAGATGAAACTATATGACATCTGGATGAAATTATTTAGCAGGTAGTTAAAAGAGACCCTGAATTGCAGTGAGACAGAGATCCAGGTAAGAGGTATAGATATGAGGATCATTAGCAATAAACATAAAAAGTAGTTGAAACCTTGAGAAAGCATGCAGTTGACAATGGGGATATCTTTGGAGAATGCATCAATAGATAATTTTGTGATTATCCCAACATTACAAACTTTATGAGCCACTTAACCTGTTTTTTTTAATTTAAAGAAAGATAAAACAGAATAGAAAATGGGCAGAAATAGTACATACTTTGAAAGAAAAGAAATAAATAGTAATAAATCACTAGTTGATGTATAGATATTGTCCCCCCACAAATAATTGTTCAAGATACATAAGTGGCACATATAAACCAGGGAGACTGCAAACCATTCTGTTCAACTATCCAACAAAAACTAAGTAATATGAGTATCAATCTTATACACTTAGACATGTACGCATTTATCCATATCTTCGTTTATGTTGAGACCTAACAAAACTTATTAGATTAAAATCCTTCTGAACAAAGATTAATAATGTTGCTGGATTTCACATCATAACACTCTGGAATCAGCACTGGGTACTGCAGTGCCCCTTTCTTTCCTTCAAAGTATTTGTTCATTTCATCATGTGTCATAAGATCAGTTCTCATAAAATGTTTATAGGTTTTACGCAAGCATGAGTCTTAACATGTATTCCTATCCTTTCTATATTAGAGGGAGAAACAGAACAAAGCAGGACAGAACAAAACATATTCCTATAGACACATAAAACTAAAAAGACATGTAAAACTGCTGTATAAGGAGTTCTACCATGGTTAGTGTACTGTTTCTTGTTATCATCAACCAAATTGGCTATATCACCAGATAAAGTATAATTGAACTTATCAGTACATAACAGAATTAATAGAAATACAACTTTGTAGGTAGTGTAGAGCTACAAAAACAGGTAGTAATCAAATCAGAATGGATATAGTGGTGAATCATTGTCATTTTCAGTATAGTTGTGTATACTCCTCAACTTGATACCAGCAACCTAACAGTTTTGAATAAAATCTGTCAATAATAAGCAGTATTCAAATAAGTCAGATTTAACTAAGATCAGTCATGATACAACAGTATAAGTCATACAGGGATCCTGATTGAGTTAATAGGAAATTAAAGATGACCACTGTGCTATGTCCTGATATCTTCAGGACAGCTGTCTGTGCCCTCAGATCCAGTTCTTATATACAAACTAGGATAGAACAAGTTCCAACCAAGCAGAGTGGTGTGAGTAATAAGGGTTTTAATTCCTGAGACACTATTAGCTATATCTTCTGCTGTTTTTTTTAAAGACTATTCCTCCCCCTTTACTCCCCCAGAATGAACTGTGTATTTTCACGTCTCCGCATCACTCACGATTTTATATTGGGAGGGGGCAACCTGCTATTTACCTAAGTATTTCTGAACTTTCTCACTCCTGGGCTGGATTTCTAGTTATATTTCTTCCTTTATTAAAGCCTGTCTGTTCAACCTATCCATAAATACTGGCCCAGTTACCCCTATTACTCTCTGGTTCCCTATCACATTGAGTTCTATTTTCTCATGTTTGATTTTGGTCTACATAACCTTCTTCAGGCTAATTATATTTCCTATAAAGAGCCTCTTGGTTGACCCTGTCTCTTGATCCACTCTGCCTGCGATTCTCTCTTTTTCCCTTAAGTTAGTGTATCTAGGCCATCTATATTAGAATTATATCCAACCTTCTTTGCCTCATTTCTGTTGTGCTGTTTTTCTGTCATTAGTTGTCTGTTTGTCTTTTTCATTTCGCTTTCTGCTCCATTCATTGTGGCCTCTCTGCCATTGTTTCTGGAGTCCTGGTACTTTTCTCTCTCTTTAGAATGTCCTGCAATATTTTCTGTAGAGTTGGATTGGTTGTTGCGAATCCGCCCAGTTCCTCTTTGTCTTGGAAGCACCTTGTTTCTCCATTAATTTCTAGGAGCAATTGTGCAGGATATATCAATCTTAGCTGGAGGTTATTGTCTTTCAAGTCTTGGATTATTTCACCTCATGCTCTTCGAGATTTGCTGGTTTGTGCCAAGAAGTCTGCTGTAATTCTGATGGGTGTTCCCTTGTAAGTAATCTGTTTCTTGTCCCTGACAGCTTTTAATATTCTGTTCTTATGTTGGATTTCTGGAATTTTGATTATTATATGCCTGAGTGTAGTTCTGTTTTGATTGTAGGTGGCTGGAATTCTGTATGCCTCAAACATCTGAGCATCTTTCCCTTTTCCTATGTTTGGGAAGGTTTTTTTTAAAATTATTATTTCTGTAAATAGCCTTTGCAGTTCCTTTGTTTGTACCCCTGCTTCTTCTCTCACATTCTTTATTCTTAAGTTATAAATCCTCTTATCATCTTCTAGCCTTTGTATTGTTACTGCTTGTTTCCTTGTTATTTTTAAGAAGTTTTTCCTTTCATGTTCCCACATTACAAATCTGTCTTCCAGTTCAGATAATCTACCTTAGTTTCTTTCAAGTTGTTATGCTAACTTTCAATAGAGTTTTTAGTTTCCTGGTAATCTCTTTGAACCTGCTTCATATATTCTATGTTTTCTCTATTTTCTCCATTAAACCATTCTCCCTCTTTTATTTTTGTTCTTCCACTCTACCATATTTTTTTTCTTGGGAGGTGCTTAGCTTTTTTTTAAATTATTCTACTTATATCTTGCTTTACTTGGTTAAATACTTCACTTTTGAACTTGTCTATGAGGTCTCGAAGATATCGCTTTATGTCTGTTGGTGCTGTGTCTGATACTGCATGTTTTCTGTCCTCATTCTCCTTTGCATTTACCTTTCCTGGATCAGTGTTCTCAGGATTGGGGACCGAGGACCCTTTCTTGTTGCCTCCTCTTCTCATATTTTTTGTTCCTTCCATACTGGCACGTATGTACGAGGCCCAGTTTCTTTCTTTGCTGGTTTCAGTTTGTCTGAAGCACACTGACTAGATGTTCCCTCCCACTGGAGTGAAATAGGAGGTACAGACCGGGGCAGCCTATGTTGGGCCCGCCCCTCCAGGTCAACCCACTGAAGGCTTCACTGCCTTAGGGTGCACTGCCAGGCCCAGGGACCTGGTTTGGGCTAGCCTATTGGACCTCAGTCCATGACGTCACCCAGGCCAAGCGCTCCCCACCAATGCCACTTGAGAGGGGAATATGTGACTGAATTCACTGCAGCACCCTGTTTTGGCAAGCCTGCCTGGTCCCAGAATGTCCTCTATTGGAGCTTCCTTGTTTATGGAAGGGTCCCTGTTCTTCTCACTCACTGTAGGCCAATGCAGGATTCCCTGCCAGCTCTGCTCACAATTCAGTTTTCCAATTCCCACTCTCAGAGCGTTCGCGTCTCTATCCCAGCTGTGCTGATTCAGGCATGGCAGCGGCAGGGTATTCAACCCGTGGGTTCCAGTGGCAGCACCAAGACTTTAGCTGTTCCAATGGTAGCACCTGGATTGCATTTCCAATTGTTATCTCTCAGCTTAGTTCATTCCTGTGTTGACAGGGTATATCTCCCCCTGCTTAGGACTCCCCACACCACACCATTCCTAGAATTTAAGCTGCCTATCTCAGAGAGCCTCTGTAGCTGCTGTTATCTATCTGCCATCTTCTCTCCACCCCTCGGATCATACTATGTTTATACTATGTTGTTTTGTATGAATTCTCTGTATGCGAAGACATGGACAATGAAATACACGGTACCTGACATCCAGGGTCCACTGCAAAACAATTGGGGCCCTGCAGAGGTGTGAAGGTCAGTGAAGCAGATGCCAGTTGGTGAGGAATGTGTGGGAATTTAGCAGGCTGCTCCTTTCACTTCTGTTTCTGCTGAGATGTCTTCATAATAAGAACATTTTAAAGTAGACAGGGAATTACAACATTTGTGTAAAATTAGTGAGCTAGGGACAGGTGTGGTGGCACAACCCACATCCCAGCACTTGGGAGGCTGAGGCAGGAGGATCGCTCAGGCTCTGCAGGCCCTCATCTCTAGTTCCTCTGCCGTCCCCAGGAGGAGGTAGCAGATGTAGAGACAAAGCGAGGTATCACCAGCAGCTGCTTCTGCCAGGTGGTAAACCTGAAAAGGAGCCACTTAACCTGTTGCTGGGACAAAAATACCTGACATGTGCAACTTAAAGGAGAAGAGATCTATTTTGGCTTTTAGTTTCAGTCTTTGGATGGCTAGGTCCAAGGCAGAGATAGGGTGGCATGGGAGGATGGTAGATGAAAAGTGCTCAACTCATGGACGCTAGGAAGCAGAGAGTAGAGGGAGGAGCCAGAGACAAGAATATACATTTCCAGGTCCTGCTCCCATTGGCCCATCTCCTCCAAACAGGCCCTGCTTCCTGCTGGCACATTCAGTGGCTAAATTCATAAACAGCTTGTTCCGCTTATGAGTATAGCACCCTCATGATCCAGTTATCCTCCAAACACATAAGAATGTGTGTGTGAGGAGGGAGGTTATTTTAGATCTAAACCATAACACAAACCAAAATGGCCATGATGTCACTAGGTAGTATCAACTTTGGGGCCACTGCTATATATTCTGTCTATCATTTAACCAAGATATTATGTGGCATATGATTGAAGATTGAGTCATGCAGGAAGTGTAATGACTGAGGGCAGAATGGGAGGGGGCTGTTTAGGAACCAGAAAGGACTTTTTTTAAAGGGCTTTATTGGGTACTTTTAACTTTCATTCTCCTGAAAATTTTCTACTCTCTTGGGTTCCATGGGATTTTCTCATCTTTTCACACTTTCTAAATCTTCCTCTGGTAGATTTTCTTTTTCTGTCCTCTCAACACATGCACATCCCAAAACCTCTTAAACCTATGTTGCCCCTAACTAGCAGCAGTGTGTACTGACTTGTTCTAAGTTGAATCTAAGCACCAAGGTATGAAATGACTTCTTAGACCACCCTGATGTCCATCAGAGGGACTTTTACATATACCAATGTAGCCTTTAGATACCTCCCCATTTGAGGTCTCTGCTATTCTCTACCATCTTCACATTTAACACCTTTGCCAGTGCCATCAGGTGGAGGTGACAAAGAGAAAGCAATAAAAATAATAGTAGCAAATAATAGTCTTAAAGGTAGGTTTTTGGGTTTGGTGTGGTGATATATTCTAAGAAACTGAGGTAGGAAGACTTCAAGTTTGAACTCAGCCTGCTCAATTTAGCAATTTAGTGAGATCCTGTCTTCAAAATATAAAATGAAGCAATGCTGGGGATGCAGCTCAGTGGGAAGGCTGTAGGTTCAGTCCTCAGTACCCCTCTCCCCACCATCACCACACAGATTATAGCGGTACCTTGGTTCACGAA
This sequence comes from Cavia porcellus, assembly GCF_034190915.1. NCBI lineage: Eukaryota > Metazoa > Chordata > Mammalia > Rodentia > Caviidae > Cavia > Cavia porcellus. The sequence goes on along the minus strand of NW_026947496.1, from coordinate 24,092,273 downwards.
CTTAACTCATCCCAGAATCCTGGGGAAGATGGCCATAATTGTGTTCATCTCCTGATGTGAAGCTCATGAACAGAAACAAAGCAAAATAACTGAATGCTTCTTTCTGTGAACCAAATTGTTTGCAAACAGAAGCATCATAAACCAAGGTATTACTCTATTGGAAGCAGGACCATAATCAACTTCTTCTATCTCTCCTATTCTGGCAAATTCCCTACACATTCGTATATCAAAAATCTTGGAGCAGGATCAAAGAGCAAATAGGAGGAAGGAAGCTGAATAAAGAGTGTACAGCATTTGGGCTACATGCTTTTGCTGTCCTATATGCTACAGTTCCACGTTCTCCCTGCAGTACTGAGCTCAGGGTCTTGATTTTTCCCTCTTTCGTATATTTGATTTGAAGAGTTTAGTACAATTTAGGTATTTTCTTGAAGTTACCAGAATGCTGCATCAGCCTCATGTAGTGATGCATGCCTACAATCCCATTTTCTCAAGACACTGAGGCAGGAGGATGGCAAGTTCAAGGCCAGCCCAGGCACTGCAGCCAAACCCTATCTCATGATAAGAAATATAAAGGACTGGGGATATGGTTCAGCCCTGGATCCAATCCCAGTATCTCAAAATCAAAACAAAACAGCATCATTATTCACAGCTGGGATGGGATTATTGAAGGACAATCGACTGTAAGAACACAGGACTGAAGTCCAGATGGACAGCTCCTGGAGTCATGGGCTTTTGGACCAGGTGCCTTGCTAGAAGCAATGCCTTGGGTTATCATTGGATTCATTGTTAACTGGTGGACTATTCATAAGCTCCACAATAGACAAGTGGACAGAAACTGGTTCCTACCTTTTGGAAATTATTACAATAAATGGCCTTCACTGTTTTCTGTTACCTTACTCTCTGATCCACAGTGCTTCATGTTAGTGCTGCTGAGGTAGAAGACGGATGTCATCCATGCTTACGTAACTGGGGGTGAGTGCTGTGTGCTCCAGCCATGCTTATTTGTGAGTCATAATTATGTCTGTGCTAAACCCCTGCTGCAAGCTGTATGTGCCTGTGTGGGTGTTTTATGATTGGGTGTATTCTACAACCCGGGAAGCTAAACCTGTTGGTGAAGGGATTTTCATTTACCCGAAAGAAAGATCTTAACACTTAATAGAGATCAGACTGATTTCAACGGGTTATTTACATATAAAATACTGCTTATTAGCAACAGAAAGTGTAACTGGAGAGGAGCCGCCTTCGTGCTGGTCCTTCCTTCCCAGCTGCTTTTTGGGGATGGTGGAGGAAAGGAGCAAACTCCCAGTGTCTCGGGATTGGCAATGTCTGGTTGGCACATTTGTCTACTGTGTGAGCCAAGTGTGGTCTCTACCTCTGGAGGAGATTAAACTTCTTTTTGAGTAAAAAAGAGCTAGGGAATGGGTTAGGTAAGAGGATGGATTCTAGATCAAGAGCTGTATATATGTGGGCAGGTGACCTTATCAGTAAAATGAGATGATAATAGTTTCTATCTCCTGTATTGCTGTAGGATCATATGAGTTAATACGCCTGGAAGGGCCCAAGCCCGCTGCACACTGTGATGCTCAAACAGCTGTCTCCAGAAGGGTTTGTGGAGGGGTCCTAGCTCTAGAGCTGATTCTCTCTGGGATTCATACCAAGGAATTAGAGGAAGCCCTTGTGGACATTGGCTTGTTCTACATTTTTTGTCCAATATCTTCTCTCTAACGTGTTCCTCTCTTGAAAACCCTGATCACCACCCAGGTCCCTCTGCTTTGTCCTGAGATCTAGGAAGGGCAGTTCCTGCTCTTCCTGGAGTAAAGCGTTCAAGCAGCAGTGGCATGTGTTGGTCTTTTATTAGCTGTGTTCCTTCCCCCCAAGCCCCACAGGCACTGCTGCCTCCTTGCTGGGGCTGATTCCTTTCATCTTGCTCAAGTTCTGGCAGCTCTGTCAAAGCCCCTGGTTGCTCTGATGGAGTGTGGGTGACCTTGTGATTGCTTCCCAGCTTACCCAGTTCGGTTGGTTTTCCCCAGAGGGCTGTAATTGGCGTGCTCCTTGATGTTTCCTGTTTGTCTGTGCTCTATGTGCATGGCAGGGGACTCAGCTGGGGCCCTGCACTCTTTGTTAAAGGGTTTAAGCTTGGAGCTTATTTCCAGCTCAGAGCTCCCTCCCTCGGTGCACCCTATACCCTGTATCTGCAGGCCTTGGCTCCCCTTCTCCGCCAAGAGCGCTGCCCTGGCATCTTATCATAGCATTTTGGGTGACTTTCACCTATATTCTCCTCAGCAACCACTTCCTCCTTCGCTGCAGCTGGAAAACAGAACTCAACTGAGGATAACCACCCAGATTAGCTCCTTGTAGATTTAGAATAATGGAGAGGATGCTGAAATGTTTATGGCTCATGAGAATAAAAATTGGGCTTGGAGTCCTACCATAAGGCTGCCTTGCTTAGCTCCAGAATCTTGCTTTCTTCCTGTACCATCTTTCTGAGGTTTATAGTATTGAACTGTACCTCTTTTCTGTTTTAGGGAGTGGTGGTGATATCGCAGACTGAACCTAAGGCCTTTGCACTGAGTGTGTCCCCAGGCCTCCTCTCTTTTTTAAAAAACTTTGAGGCAGGGTCTCACTAGGTCATAAGTTCCCAGGCTTGTTGTGAACGTATTACCTTCCTGCCGTAGACCCCTTGCCTTAGCGTGCTGGGTTTTAAGTATTGCACCATCATGACCAGCTCCCTTTCTTTAACTGCTGTTGGTGAATGTTTGGAGGCCTAGTTTTTACTTTTTTTAAATTCCTTTTTACTTCCTTAGGAATTCACTGGTCTCTATATTAATCCAAATATAGAGTATTTGTATTTTTAGTAGTTATAAGCACTTAGCGGTTTACCCTGAGCATCACTCCGGCAGAGGATTGTTTTATGCACTGTCTTGAGCATCGCTCAGGCAGGTGTCACTTCAGCCAATTGTCATTTTTATATTTCCTGCTACATTATCTTACAAAAAATTCACAAAAGCATGCAATTTATGGTCATCCTGTATTTAAATAATTTCACTGGTAAGTAGTTAATATGGGAGAAACCCTACTCATCATGAAATAGAAACTGATTTTATTAGGCTCTCATTCTTGCCTGGGTTGACACTTCCTTTACAAGGCTAGCAATAGTTTTCCTTGAGCCAGCAGGTACCACATTTATCTCCAGCTTTCCAGTATCTCCTCAGTAGCCCAGATGACATTAGATCAGGGAATTGTCTCAATATGCCACAACTCATTTGCTATAACCCTCCCACAGGAACAGGTTTCCTTAGGAGCCACGATGGAGTAGAGTGATTATCTGAATAGGGTTTAGAGCCAGACTTCTTAGGTTCAGTTTCTGTCTCTACCATTTACTGGCTAGCAGTGCAAACTTGGACAAGTTACTTCATTTTCTATGCCTGTTACTCAGCTGTAGAGAGGAATGATGAGAATGAATTTGGTCTACCTTTTAGGGTTCGTATGAAGCTTAAGTGGGTATTTTGTGTGATGCGCTTAGACAGTGTCTTGCTCATTGTGGCTATTTAACATGTTTCTTTCCTTGTTGTTCATTTGTTTGGTGCCTAATCTAACAGCTCTGCTGATGGAAAGAAGAGATGGGATAGGAAATGGAGCAGATGAAATAAGTAGGAATTATTGAAGCTGGGTGATAGGTACAAAGGGCATTCATTACACTGGTATTTTATTTTGTAAATATTCATTTTCTAAAATAAAAATGGAAAAATCAAACAGGGGGGAAACTCTGAAATGTGCAGTGATATGAGAGCATGCATATACTTTAGGTGGAAGACCAAACTGCTATAAACTGCTTAGATGACACTTTGACAGGCTACATTAAGAGCCCTAAAAATGTTCCTTCCAATTACTATTACTGAATGAAAATCACTCAGCAACCTGGTTTAACACATCCATTTTCTTAGGTTCCTATTTCTGTAAATTAGAAATCTGGGCAAGGTACGGTGGGAATAGCTTGTCTCTGCTGCATGATTTGCAGCACCCCAGTTGGTGGGACTTGGAGGAGCTGGGTCACTCAGCAGTTGGGGCTGGAACCTTCTGAAGAGCGGTTTGTTCACTCATAGGTCTGGAGTCTGGACAGGTGTGACCTGAAGACTGGAATACAAATTGGGATGGTAGTGCAGGTGGCTGTAACCTCAGCTGAGGCAGGACCAAAAGTCTGAGCCCAGCCTGGGGAAACACTACGTCAAAATAGTAATAAAGGGATGTGGATGTTGCTCACTGGGAAGGCCCTGAATTCCCTAGTATAGGAGGAAAGAAAGAAAGAAAGAAAGAAAGAAAGAAAGAAAGAAAGAAAGAAAGAAAGAAAGAAAAAAAGACAGAGGGGGAGAGAGAGAGAGAGAGAGAGAGAATAGGAACACCCCCTTCAGGGTCTCTTGTGGTCTCTATGTGGTTTTGCTTCCGGCAGCGTGGCGATCTTGCTTAGTCATATTTATAAAGCAGCTTAGGGCCCAGGTGTGAGCGCTCTGGCTATCTAGGTTGAGAAGACACTCAATGTCTGTCTGCTTCCTCCATTAGTCAAAGTTGTCATGAGCCTGCTCTGGTTCAAGTGGAGGGAAAGTTGAACCCAGCTCTTAGGAGAAGATTGTCAAAGAACTTTAGGGTCCATTCCTAACTGTGACAATGTTTGTATCTCTTGATCCAGTAATTTCATCTCCAGGAAATTATCTTTGTTTACTAAACACCCCACAACCTGGACAAAAGTGGGCCTGTATGGGCCTGTGGGTTCTATCCCCAGCACCAAAATCCTGTGCACAAAGTTTTATCCATATACCTATATAATATATACATTTACATAATATATAATATATATATATATACACACACACAATGACTAACAACAGAAAAATGAATGAGTAAATTAGCAAACCATTAAGATGTACAGAGCCATTAAAATGGTGTAAGAAAGAATGCTTTAATTTTCTTGTGCATGTGTCTGTGTTGTAGGATGAAATTTTTTAGTACTTAAGAAAAGTTCAGATTTTAATTTAAAGTGATAAATGCAGGATTAATGTTAAGTATAACATGACTTAAATGTGATTAAAAGTCTGAATTATTAAAAGGTATGTAGCTGGCAATGAAAGGGAATGTATTAATCCAATATTATAGTAGCCATCTCTAGAAGCAGGATTATGGGTATTGCAGTTTTTTCTTTATAGCTTTATGCTTTACCCCAAATTCCTACAGTTTGCATGTATTATTTTTGTATTTGAGTAAAGAAGCTTATAACAATTTCAATATGCTTGTTGCATTCAAAAAACAGTGGGCCAGGCATGGTAGCATAAACTTACAATCCTTAGACTTCCGAGGTGGGAGGATCACGAGTTTGAATTTGAGGCCAGCCTGGTTAATTTAGTGAGATCCTCCTTAAAATAAAAAGGGCTGAGATGTAACTCAGCACTGGAGCACTTACTTACCATGTGCAGGACCCTGAATTTAATCACTAGTAGAGAAAACCAAAGAGGAGACTGGTAAGTGTAGCACCAAGGTGCTGGCAGACACGATGTCTGGTGACACTTTCTGGTTCCTAGATAGCACAGTCTAGCTGGATTCTCACATAGTGGAAGGCATGTAGGGGCCTTTTCTTAAGCATTTTTTCCCAGTGAGGCCTGAGATCCACTTACAGGACTCCATCCTCATGACCTAATCTCTCAAAGGCCCTACCTCCTAAAACTACCACCTTGGTGGTTATGATTTCAATATATGAACTTGAGGGAATACAAAGTTCAAACTATGGCAATATCACCAATAATACACCTTCTGGATTACAGGAGAGGGGGGTGGACTAAGGTGAACACAGCGGTATTTGCAATATTTTTCTGAATCCAATTTACTTCATCTGTGCCCCTTCCTGCACCTTCTCTGTTTTTGGGCCTCAGCAACCTTCTTTCACAGTCTGTCAGGAGAGAGAGTGTTTAATATCACCCAGGTTTGCCCTCTTTATCTAGTCTCCGAAAGAAAGACAGGTCTCAGAAGTGAGCCCCAGTCTGTCACTTACGAGTTTACCTCTGCAGTGAACTTTTGCCATTCATTAGGTCTTCAAGGCTATTTTCTAGGAAGTGACTTCTGCTACTTGATGAGTAGGAATCTTTCTCTGCCCAGATCCCAGCGTGCCTTCTTCTGGGCCGCAGGGAATCCCCTCTGGTACCCAATGCTGCCTCTTCTTCCCTTTCCAAGGGGTGCAAACTGTCATGCTGGAGTTCATCCCTCCCACACCACTGCCGTGCTATGTACATATTTACCAGTGAGTCGATCAGGTTGGTTCTAAACAAACCTCTGTGTCTAGCCTCACCGCAGGTTATCCTTGGAGCCTGTCTGCCCCAAATCCATAGCTTCCAACAGGACCAGACCTACTGCTTCCCTCTCCATCTCAGCACCCAGCTAGGCCAGGTGGTTACAGCCCTCCATTATCTGTGGGTTCCACATCACTGGAGTCAACCAACCTCAGGTCAAAATATTCTCCTATAAGGAAGGATAAACTTGAGTCATTTGTAAGAAAGCTGATGCACCTCGAAGCCATAATGTTAAGTGAAATGAACCAGATATACAAGTTTAGTTACCATGTGGTGTCTCTTATATGAGAAACTCGAAATATAAATAAAGAGAATAAAAGATAAATACTAGGAAACATGGAGCTAGGTCATTTGCAAAAGGGAAGGGGACCAATAAATGGAGGGAGCAGGAGGGAAAGGGAGAGGAAGGGGATGAAAAGGGAATTAAGATGCATTATGTAAAGTACCAACTTCCCATGAGGAATGTAATCTTTATGTCCTGCAAGCATCTACTAATAAAAAAATAAAAATTGAAAAATATTTGGAAAAACTTGAATCTGTAGAGAATATACATAGACTTTTTTTTGTCATTATTCCCTCAACAATATATTTCAACAGCTATTTGCCTAGCATTTACATTCTATGTGGCATTATAATTTGGAAATGACTTAAAGTATATGGGAGGGTGGATATAGGTCATATGTAAATGTTACGCTATTTTTATAAGCATCTTTGGATCATGTGTGTCCACAGGAGTCCTGAAGCCATTACCCTATAAGTACCTAGAGGTAACTTACACACTTGGGTTCCACCCAGCATGCTCTTGTTTCAGGGGCACTTGATGGCCAATTCCATCATTATTTTCCCCAAGGCCAAAGTATCTGAGGAGCCCTCAATAAATTTAACAGATCAAAATATCTTAAACATACCTTGCAATAGTTACAGATGGCATCGTACCATAGCTTATATAATACTTTAAAAAAACATTTTATCAGTCAACATATTCATTAGGTAAGTTTTGAAAAAACTAGTACCATAGCTACATATTATTACAGTTTTTATAATAGTTTCCTGGTCTAAATCACTTCAGATAGTGTTCTAATGTTAAAATTGAATTCTCCAGAACACTCTTTAAAATTATTTAAAGAAACAAAGCTACTCATATTCTGCCTTGGGTCACTTGCAATAAATGATACTGGAGTTCTGAGCATGTCACAGCCTTATCCTCTGTGTCAGATACTGTCTTTTCTCCTTTCTGGTTTGTCTATGTCTTTTCTCCTTTCTGTCTGTTTATGTGAGCTGTGGATTAGGGGGAGGTGGAAAAATAGAGTTTGAGACAGAGATGGAAATGATTTTTGATGCAAACTCTGACTAATATGGTTAAAACAGTTGATCCTCTTAGAGGATTTTCAAATCTGGAAATATTGATTCTCTAGCTCAACCCAATGCCTACTCCTAAATTGTTTATAAACTCAAACAAAACAACAACGCATCTTTCAGTTCGTTAGGAAACACTCTAGTTTTTTTAGGGGCATGATTTAGTTGCCTGACAAGATTGCTGCTTTGGAGTCGGCTTACCCATGATCTTTACTTTAGCCATTGTAAGTGGAACTAAAAACAGGTGCCACTTCTGGGTGGAACTTTAGGAAACAGAGTGTCCTTTGCCATATTCTGTTTCTCTGCTGGGTTGAAATGGAGGCTATTTAAGGCTGGGTCTTATTGCCTATATAAGTTAAGTCTTCCCTACCTGCACTAAAGTTCAGCAGGATTGAGAAAAACATTTATTAACCTTCTGAGAATTGAGTGTTGTTTGATATGAGAGCATTACCCAGCATGTTATCATTGGTAGAGTAGGCAGCTGCTAGACGAGGGTTAAGCATGTACAAGGAGTGATCTAAAACTTTGGTGAATGATTAATTTAAAAAATTATTACAATAAAAGACATGTTGCTATTATGCACTCTCAATTCTAATATGCTTATTCCATTGCTTTTGTCACTTTCTGAATCAGTTCTTGAAGTCCTCTATCATGAGTGCCTTTAGTTGTACTGTTGTGGCTGCTTTGATGTCTTGACTGAATTCCAAATGTTTACCTTTCACCATCATTTTGACTTTGGGAGAGAGTCCAAAGTCACATAATTTCAGATATGGTGAACAAGGTGGATGATGACACACCAAAAATGATTTCATGAGTCTGCCTTTCCATTAGATAGCACTTAACTGTAGTGCTCATTGTGTTTTTTTAAAAATCCTATCTCATAAAGACACTTACAAAAGAGGACTTCCAGAACTGCTGCTGGAAGCAGCAATAATGATGGGACAAGTATGTTCAAAGTGAAGGGGAGAACTTTGAGATGTATTAATGATAATGCTCCTTTTGCTTTAGTAAAATTTTTAATTTAAACATTCACCATATATTTAAATCATATCTCATGTGTAGCTAAATTTTTGGACAGGCATGATGTTTCAAATCTACTGGTAGCTATTGTTTAATGAGTAGAACTATTGATCTAGAAATCATGACTCTAAAACTCTGACTCTAATGTGAATTGGTTCACTAGTTTCTATCTTTGCAATTTTTGGGGATCTCCCTATCCTGAATTAGTGCTACCTTGGTTGTCAAATTCAATGTTTCAAATTTGCATTCAAACATCATGATGTTCAAGAACTGAGCATATTTTTTTCTATAAAAACAATGGAAAATCAAATCATTGGTTGTGAAGCCCCAAAATTATACTTATAAGATCATTTTTTCAGAGCTTTAACAAACTTCACAATGATTTCTTTCTTTAGCTTTATCGTAATCCTAACTGGCTTTCCTTTAGCTTTACTGTTTGTATCACTAACTTTCTTTAGAACTGTGGTGATGATGTTCCATGCAAATAAAACACACACACACACACACACACACACACACACACACACACACAAAGCACAATGATGAATGTTTTAATGCACCAACACAAGCATTGTATGTTGTCCAGGCGAGAATGGCGACAGCACTGACACATCACCTCTGTGTCCTTGTCAGACGAAGTGAGTGACTCACTCTCAGCCTGTACAGGTTTCTTCAAGTAGCATTTTCAGTTTGACTATGGAGAAAAGTCATGAAAAAACAAAAATCATGAAAAACAAAACATGTTTCATAAAGGAAAAAATATGCTCAGTTCTTGAACTTCATGGTTTTACAATTTTGCCATTTGAGTAGTGGAAAGTTCGAACTTGGGGCTGTTTGACAACTGAGGTATTATATTTTGACGTTGTCACTATTTTTAGGGTTTTCATTAGATATTTTTGGTTTAAAAGTGGAAAATTATGATGTAGGATGTACACTATCCTTTAGTTCATGCAAGGGAAAATTATGTATGATTAATAATATATATGATTAATAGCATATATTAATGTTATAATTAATAACAGATATGATTAAAGAACAGTTTGTAATTATGTATACAAAATAGGAACTGTGTGTGATATATGAAAGATTTTTATTTCTTCCTGTATACTTATACTTTCTGTTTTTTGAGATCACATATGTCATAAACATCTATACCTTTGTTCTGATCAGTGTTTCTTCCTTTGGATGACTGCCCTGTTTTCAGTCTATGTGATTCTAGATGATCTGTGAGCTAAGAGACTTTCTCCTTTCTCTTTTCCCACTTCCCCTCCTCACTTATCATAAAAGCAGCTATCCGGGTAGATCCATGTGACCTAATGAAGCAGACACTCTCCTGTAATCAGAACCTTGATACAGATACATAGGAGTGACTCGTGGCTGGAGTCAGTTTTCTGTTGGTGCTGTTGAAAGGGATCTTTGGAATTTCTCTGCTTTCTTGAGCCTTTCAGAATTTCTTTGCTATATGTTTATTATGTTTCTTCTATTTGTTTTGTCTTTAAGTTACCTTAGGTTGATTTTGAGGTTTTTATGAAAGCATCTTTACTATCATAAGTTTCACTCATTTGGTTTAAAAAATGAGTGAAGATAAACCATTGAAAATGAATTCATGTTCTCCTCTTGCCTATGAAGTGTTAAATTATGGAAGCATTTCTTTCTTTCTTTCTTTCTTGGCAGTTATTATTACCAAGCTATTTTAAATAATGAATAAAAGATTTGTACTCAGCTAGTGCCAGGTAGATATGTGTGTGTGCTCATGGGTACACATAGTGTTACTTGAATGATAACCTGGCACACGTGCAAACTCAGACACTGAGAGTGTGTGTAAGAGTAAAGGTTGTGTGGGTGTGAGTGTGTGACAATAAAAGCAGGGTCAGTATTATGCCATTCGGGCTGGCATTCCCCCCACTCTCCCCATGTCTCCTAGTTATTTCTGGCTTCTGTGCAGTCAGTCATTTGGACTGTCCCAAGCCTGAGGCCTCCTCACTAGTGCTTAAGTCCTGTGCATTTTAACCTCCACTTCTTTTTATGGAATAGCTGTTCCAGGGATAGTCTCATTCCCCATTCAATAAATATTTGCCAACCAATTATCATATGTCAAGCAATGTGCCAGGTGTTAGAAATTCAAAGTGAATAAAATAGGTTCCCGGGCCTGTAGGCATCCCAGGACCATTGAAAGCACGTGCAGGCCCTGAAGGCAACCAACCAAGATGCGTTTAGAGACCCCTTCCTCTTGAAACCTGAAATCCACTCTCTCACCCCCACTTTTATAAATGCAATGTGGGTGTTAACTGCTATTCCCAGCATTTTCTGGGTCTCTTCTATAAAGGCACATGGAGAACTATATTTTCACCCTTTGAAATCAGAGGCAGCCTCTGACTTGGTTTGGCCAAAAAGTAAGATGTGAGCGGAAGTACCATGTCATGTTTGCATAAAAGCCTTTATTATCAAGAACATGATTTGCCATGTTAGTGACTGGCCATGCTCCATATGGTGTAACTCTATAATTCAGCTCCCTAAATAAGATGGGTATGGAGCAGACTCCTTGTCCCACAACGGCTCGTTAGACGATACCATAAGCATGAAAAAAAATCTTTGTTGGTTTATGCCTCTGAATTTGAGTGTTTGTTATCTCAGTATCTTTGTTTTCCTGACAGATAACAGAGGACATCCATGAGTCCTAGTGGATATGTAGTCTGATTTTAGATGGGTGGTCCTGGGTGACCTGCAACACCAAATGAATAATGACAACACTGAACTTGGTCTAGATGGAATTAGAAGCAATTGCCCTTTCAAGTTCTGAGTAATTTTTCCTTAGTTTCAAGGGAGGTGAGTCACTGTGCCATGAACTTTGAAATAATAAATTCAGCAAACCTGTATGGCAAAAACAGGCTCATATACAGTGAAAGGAACCATGCGCAAGATCTAGGACTAGAATCATCTGTAACAACCCAGCCTTGAGAGATTTGTGGGCACAATGGGATACCCTATGAGAGCTTCTAATCTTGAAATCTGGGCATCCCACAAAAGCCTGGATTCAGAATCAATTGTCAAGATATATTTCAATCAAAAAAAGAACAGTATGAACATGAAGGGAAATTGAGAAATTGTAAGATAAAATAGCATGATGATGGTGATCATTTTCATTATTAATTTAATGAGCTATTTTAAAATGTCCTGTGTTGGCAAGGGTGATAGAAGTGTAAATTGTTACAGTCTTTTTGAAGACCAGTAAAGTACCATGGCTTAAAAATCTTACAAATGTATATGCTTATTAACCTTTTCTTCTCCTGTAATTGACTTCAACCAGGTTACCGAGACTACAGATTAGATTCCCAGATTTCCTTGCATCTAGGTGTGGTTTATAAATAAGTTCTAGCCAATGGAATGAGAGCAGACTGACATGTATGAGTGATGTGTTGAGTCTTAAAAGGGAAAGTATATAGTCTTGTTCCTTCTTTTCCCTGTCCTGCAATATAGAAGACAGATGTGGTGATGAGACAGAGTATTATCTAAAGTTGGCAGAATACAGACATAAGAAGAATCTAGGTCTTTGACAACATGAGATGAATCACCATTCTAGTTCTGATTTTATCTCACATATCATTTTAAAAAATCTTTTTTGATACCAAGAATCAAACTCAAGACCTTATGCTTGCCAGGCAGGCACTGTGTCACTGAGCTAAATCTCCGACACATCCTCTCATTGCCAACCACAGCCACTGCATGTCACACATGTAGCCAAAAATATCAAAACTAAGGTACTGAATCTCTGATTTTGGAGATTTATCATAAGTCAACAATGGAAGAGATGTACAAATATTCAAGTAAGAGTGAAATTTATCATGGACATTTTTATGTGTAGAAGTTGGAAGTAAACTTAATAATGGTTTGGGTAAAGAAACCTTTCAAAATTATTGCATAGATTATTTGTGTTTGCCTTTTATGGTTATTTTGATTTCAGGGGAGAACTAGAAGCCCCACAGTGTCACTTCTGGTGAATAAGGAAGCTGAAGACACACTATATTGGTTTTTTTTTTTCACACTAAATTTTTTTAATTGACAGAAATGGCTGTAAATTCTTTGAATCAATTCAATACATTGAGGCAGCCACCACAGTGCAACTGAAGGCACTTATGAAAGAATTCCAGAACTACTTTAGAAAGTGCAAGAATGATGGGAGAAAAGTGCTTGGAACCAGGGAAGTATTCTGAAGGGGACTAACAGCAATGTGTCTTTTACAGTAATACAGTAATGTGTACAGTAACACACAAAATTATTCACTACATTATTTGATCACCTTGTATTCTATAAAGAGACATTCTTTTTTAAAATGCACATGTAAGATAAAAATGATTGCCAGTGATATGATCTCAGTTTTCCCCTATGTCCACCTACAAAAGAGAATTCCCACTCTGCCCATGAAGTTTTTATCTTTCCCTCATTCTCTTTGGAAGGACTTATCCTGCTGGATGAAATTTTTTGGGTTTTAGGGATGAGAATTGCAAGGACAGACAAAATGAGAGACAAACATGAAGATCCTTAGGATCGGAGAAGGGTATTTTCTGAGGGGTTTTGAGATGTGAGACCTGAGCTATTTTGTGGGGACACTGGGTAGAAGAAGAAAAGGAGAATTAAAAAAAAAATACCTGTGTGTCTTACGCCTCTTCAAGGTATTTGGCTGAAATTACTTTAGGTTGAATTCTCTGCAGGACTGGATCATGGCATAGCTCTATCATGAATATAGAAAGGATCTATATATGTATATATATATATATATATATATATATATATATATCCTGAAGACAGGTATCACATGTTCTGTGCTTCTTACTGGCTTTTCTTTTGGGTAGGTAGAATCCTGCTTTTTGCCTTTCTGGTAATGTTTTATCATTTGTAATTAAAAACAAATACTAAAATTCATTTTAAAAGGTGGTCTTTAAACTTTACTCATAACTGCCAAAGCTTGAGATAACCAAATGACCTTCAGTCAGTAAATGAATAAACTGCAGTACCCAGACAATGGGATATTATTCAGTGTTAAAAAGAAATGACTACTAGGCATAGAGAAAATTTAAATCAGAAAGTGAAAGAAGCTGATATGAAAGGCTACATACTGGGTAATTTCAACCCTATAATGTTCCAGATAAGGCAAAACTATGGCGACCATAAATAAAAGGGTTACTGCTCCCCAGAGGTTGTGGGGAGTGAAGGGTGTGTCGGCAGAGCACAGAGAACATTTAGGTCAGTGAAACTGCTCTGGCTCGTACTATAATGATGGGTACATGGTGTGCATTTTTCCACATGCATAAAATACACAGTACCAGGAATAATCCCTAATGTGAATGACAAAATTCAAGTTACTGGGATGTGTCCATGTAGATCCATTGGTTTTAACAGTTGGATCATTCTGGTAGGGGATTTGGAAAATAAGAGAGATTACGCACTTGTGGGTGTGAGTGGTATAACAGGAACTCTGTGTTTTCCACTTTGCCATGAAGCTAAAATCATTCTGAAAAAAAGCAAAGACTATAAAAAAAAATCCCACTTTAGTGATGAGGGGAATGGATGAAAATAAATAAATAAATAAATAAGTATATGCTGTTCAGCTCTGCTATGATGGGTAAGCATGATTGTGTCAACTTGATTGGCTTTGGGATTCCCCCATGGATGAGGGGAGCATGTCTGAGTTTGTCTGGGTGGGTCATAGAGGTGAGAATTTAAGGTCTATGTCTGGCCCTTTACCTCTTCCTCTCAGGTGCTGCTCGCCTGCACTGCTTCCCCAGTTGCCCTGAAATAAGCAGCTTTCTTCTGCGACATCTGTCTGGCAAGATGTTTCTGCCTTGGAGCCAGCTGACCGTGGACTGAATTTCCTGGAACCATGAGTCAAATTAAATCTCTCTTCCTTTAAATTGTGGGTATCCAGTATTATGATCCAGAGACAGCAAAGCTGATGAACATCTCTGCTAAAAAGACAGAGGCATACTCCTACACTAGAAATTTCTCTTAGCACAGGGAGAGGTAAGGAGAGATGTGATAAGGTCCTGCTTATATTTCCCAAACCCATAACATGCACCCATTGTCTGCTAAAAATAAGCATCTTTTATTCTGATTGGGCAGTCACCAACATTTCAAAATGGAATTTTAGCCTCCTGTAATCTACCAAATCTTTCTAATAGGAATCACTGTATGGGTTAGGGAGTGCTTCTAACCACAAGTAGCAAATACATAATCTAGTATACAGTAGCTTAAACAAATAATAATCCACTTATTTTTGTCACATTCTGAGAGGTCTAGAGATGGGCAACCCCCATCTCTAACCCCTAATCCCCAGCCCACAGCAGTGAGAGTAAGGTAAGGTGGTATTTTCCGGCATCTCCCTATCCAATGGTAGAAAGAATGAAGAGTTTGTAATAATATACTACCTCAGTTCTAGGGGAGAAAGGAGCCACAGACATCCCATAGACATCTGCGTATTCCTTCTTTCCATCTAACCAAAACTCCTATGTGTGGCCCATCTACCCTGAAGGCTTTCAGCCCCCTTTCTAGGCTTTTACTCTTGGTGAGACTAAAATGCAACCCAACTGGCTGGAGACCTCATATCCTTGCTTATATATAGGAAGAGGACGAACCATGTCTCTGGAACCTCAATCTGTAATTATGTCACACACATGATGGCCAAAAATGGGACTCCATGGGATATCCATTTTTCCAGTTTTCTACCCTGCCTTGGGTAGGGTCTACAGGGAATAGTGTTCACTCACTTCGCCCAATCTTCCCAAATTCAATACAGACGGCACTAGAGATACTGCTTTGTTTGTCCAGGTCCTCAGAAACTGATGAACTTCCACTTGCTTAACCATTAGCTATCCAAGACCTCAGAGAGACATCCTGAGGTCTTCTGCACAGCAGAGAGGTATCAAGAGCATAACAACGAGGATCACTCATCTCTAAGAGGTGCCTCTTTTAGTCAGCTGCGTTAATTTTAGAGACCTCACAGCAAGCCTTTGCCTCATGAAGTCTATCCCAGAAATTGTCTTGGAGCTAATTATGTGAGGATCATTGTAGTTCTGAGGTGGGTGGGGAGGTGGACAGGACAAATCACAATTGCTAGGAAAAGAGTATTTCAGTTAGTCATACAGAAGGTATTGTGAGTTGGAGGACCTCTAAGGTGCTCAGTCATCTGAGCTACCTGGCACAGTTTAGTTCTTGAAGGATACTTCTTAGGTTTGCCAGTGCTGTTGCCCATTGTGATACAGGTGCCAACCAGAAGATACATGGGCCTGATGGGCCTGATGGGCCATTAAGTAAGTACCTTCAGGAGTCTAATGCCAGGGTTCCACAGGGCTGGAAGAATTCTTGGGTGGAAAAGGCCATTTTCTTAGTGGATCTCTGAGGACATATATATGTGAAAAAATAGGTTATTGAAAAATCTGAAGAATCTAGGCTTCTAATAATAATTCAAACAATGGTTTGAATAATTACATAGAATAAATTAAAAGGTCCCCAGGGTCATGAGAATAAAAAAATAGAAAAGGCATACTGTTCTTAAGAAAAATATCCATTGATAATTGTAATCTATGTTGTTTCTAAGCACAGCACATAGGAGCAGGAAAATACCAGGCTGAATAGGCTATATTATTTATGGAACTCAGAAAAAGAAACACATAGGGCTCCTTGTTCAAAAATTGCTCATTTGAAGATATCAGAGCTGTCTGAAATGTGGGGGTCCTCTCAGCCTGGAGCTCAGTATCTGTACAAGTTGTAGGCTCATAAAAAAAATTACATAAATAAATAAATAAATAAATAAATTTAAAAAGAGCTTTGCTACTAAAATTTCTAAGAGAGTCCTTAAGCCTGTTGAAGTCAGAAAGAACCAGTACAGGATTAAATTGTAACAATGATGGTCCTCACTCCAGTTTTTAATCTTTTGGGCTGTACTAGACATTTCTTTCTATGCTATAAAATTTGCCCTTACGCTCTCTCTGGCCTCCAATTCATTACTTTCATTTTCTTTGCAGTCAAACTTCTTAGAAGGTCACTTAGAAGGCTCCTATTGCTCTCTGCTTTTATTCTGATTGGGCAGTCACCAACATTTCAAAATGGAATTTTAGCCTCCTGTAATCTACCAAATCTTTCTAATAGGAATCACTGTATGGGTTAGGGAGTGCTTCTAACCACAAGTAGCAAATACATAATCTAGTATACAGTAGCTTAAACAAATAATAATTCACTTATTTGTGTCACATTCTGAGAGGTCTAGAGATGGGCAAATTTTGAGTATCATCGGTCCAGCAAATCAACAAAGTCAAAGTCAACATCATGCTTTAAGCACCTGGCTGTAAGATGTCTCCCACTTTTCCAGCTCCTAGGATCAAGGATTTAAGAAAAGACAAAGCAAAATGCCAGTCAGACATATACTCTTAAGCTAAGCGCAAAAAAAACCCACTTTCTTATGCTCACAGATTCTGCAGCATGGGATTTGTGGAGAGCATGGCAGTGGTGGGAGTTTATCTCTGCTAGTGTCTGCGTCCTCACTGGGAAGACTTGAGATTGGGTATGACTTAATGGCCAGGGAGTGCAGCCATCAGGAAAGGTCCTCACTCACCCATGTCTGTTACTGTTGCTGACTGTTGGCCGGGATTTTGGGGGGCTGTTTCTCAGGGCCTTTCTACATATCACCTCCTCTAGGATCTCTTGGCAAAGCTGGTTCACAAAGTATCTCAAAAGAATAAGAGAGAAGTGCATCATTTGTGTCCTCAGGCCGTGTCCCTTCCCCTTCTCTACTGGAAGAATTTTAATACCACATTGTCAGAAGAGTACATGAGGGGGGAGATATTGCTTTACTTATCTTTGATAAACACAATCTGTCTAATCCTTTCATTACAAGAGCAACAATTTCCTAGAGACTACTCAGCAAACTTGTACTACTATGTCATCAAATGCATCTGTGTCACATGCATGTTCAGCAGAAGGAAAGGGTGAGAAAAAATACTTGACTCTCAAGTTTACTTAGTGTAAGTGGCGTGGAGGAAAGGAGGCCATCAGGAACTTTTGTCACACTCCTCCTGCACTCTATACATGGCTATATGCTTTGACTTTTTATTTTTTTCTGCTAGTTTAAGTCTTTGATAGGTGGGGATTGAACTATTTGTCTTAGGTTCTCCAAGGCCTATTACTATGCCTGGTATAGAGACACATTTAATAAAACACTTACCGGATACATAAGCGGCAGGGAAGGCTCTTGAATATTCTAAGTGAAATTACTTTAGTGTTAGTTGTTTTAAGGATCCAAACTTATAAGTCATTTTAATGGAAAGACGTAAAGAAGTCCACTCTCAATACCGTTAGTGGTCAACTTGCCTGGTGGTCTAAACAGCAAAGGGCCTGAAGGCACGGAAGACACTTTTGAACAGTAACCATTACATCTCTCTTCTTTGAGCTAAAGAGGTGTGGCCACCATCACCCTATTTGTTCCTTATAACCACCCTGAAAGTTCAGAAGGGCAGACATTATCAGTTTCATCTTATTAAAGTAGTAGGCTTAGGTTGAATGAATTGCTCCAAGTTTATATGCCAAGGAAAAGCATGGTGATCAATTTCTAAATTAGTCACACATACTTTAAGCCTGGAAGTCTGTGTAATGCAATCAAAGCACTTACTGCCTTGTTATAGATTGCTATAATTGCCGGTGCAGTTTCTGAGTTTCTGAAAATAACCATGAAGTTTGAAATTACAAGTTTACACACATGCACATTGTATATATAGGCACTAAGATACACCCAGCTACCTACACACACACACACACACACACACACACACACTTCTGCCCTCTCTACTTGTGAGTTCTGCCTCTGTGGATTCAACTGATCATGAATCAAAAATATTCATAAAATTTGCAACAGTACTGAATAAATATATAGACTTTTGTTTTTATATACAATAATTAATACAGTAAAACTGTTTATGTGACATTTAGGTATTTATGTGACATTGTGCTAGGTATTATAAATCTAGGGGTGGTTTAAAGTGTATGGGAGGATATGTATTTTTCTGAGTAAATAATAAAGCATTTTGAAGATGGACTTGAGCATCTACTTGTGGGATTCTAGGGAATACAAGCCTGTGGATACAAGGGCCAGTTGTGTGCATGTACATACACACACATGCACGCACACATCTAGTATCATTTACTTTGAAGCCATGTGATAGGATTATATATGATATTTTAGAGGCATAGCTATTGTTTTCCTCAACTATTTTTTCTTAAGAGTTATGGTAGAGAGAATGTTTGAATGTTTATCTCATCCAGTTTTTATGTTTGGCTCAGAGCCTTGGCAGTGGTAGAGACATGTAAAAATTAATTTCTCTCATGAAGAAGGAGCAGGAAAAGCATGCATGGGATGTTAAATTAACACCACGTAGTTTATGGTAAGGACTTAGGCAGAGTTCTGTGGACAGGAGAGACACAAAGGGATGCTGTTACTTACTGGTCAAAAGTTTCACAGCAACATGGGTTGATCATTGGAACCGGAAATCAAGCACTACAGCACAAAACACATTCTGTACCTAAAGAAACAATTGCCCAGATCATGCTAAAAGCATTCCCATATTTCCCTAGGAGATCCCTAGTCTTCAGATGATAAAACAAGGGTGCTGGAAGTGGAGGGATGAGAATAGTGGTTACCAGGAGAACACCTTTGTGTTAATTATGAAGGGAATGACTGCCGTACATAAAACCAAGTGAGCAATCCTTACACCGTGTTAAACAACAAATGTTTAGAGATCTGTCGATTGAGTCATTACTATTTCAAACAAGTCATTTAAATATTTGCTATTTAAATCCAATAATTAATTGATGATAAACTGCCCTGAAGTTGCTAGCTCTTAACATTACTTCTACAGTGTGAATGAATATGAACACACATGTGTGTATGTATACATATATGTGCATTTACATACATGTATCTGTTAGGGTATATGTGTGTAAACCTCACTGCTGCAAAATTATGAATTACTGTAGAATGAGTCTTATTTATCTTTGTGTCTAGCAGAGACCCAGCACAAGGTTCTGTACTTATTAGTAGCTCAGAAGACTTTGTTGAATTGAATTGCTCTGTTGTATAGACAGCTAAGGTAGATAATAGACAGCACATTCTTGACTTAATTAGGTTCAATCTTTATATAATAAATTTCCCAGGGAAATTCAATTATAGGTCAAGCCTATGAAATTAAGAGCAGTCAGGATTATTATCCATCTCTTTAGGTACTCTGAAGAATTTGACCCTGTACCTTGATGCTTACAAACAGGGTCTGATAGGAAATATAGGAAAAAATTCTGTAGTAATTCTTGAAATGCATTTTTAAGAATCTGCAATACCATTTGTAGCTTTTAAGGAAAAACACTGTCAAAGAAAAAAAAAAGTATATTCCCTCTGGAGATTCCTACCTGACCAAGATTTTTGATATGGCAGGAAATATAATTACAAGTACCTGGAAGTCAAACATAGCACCTGTGGAATGTCTTTATGTCTCTGACTGATGCTTAGTATAATGTTGCATGACAACATTAATAAGGGTGAATGAACCTTGCACTGGCTGGCAAGTGAAAAATTACTTTTAGTTTCATGACAGCCCTGGATAGATGATAGCCTCAGACTTTTGTCTTTCTTATCCAATGACCATGACATCTTACAGTTGACTATTAGGTCAAAGGTTTGAAATCTACTTAGCTAGAGCTACCCTCTATGGTTGTGAAACTCAGCTGACAAAAGATCAAGCTGTCATCCCTTCCAGCAGTGCTATTCATCATGGATTCAACTCTCATCTGTGAAAGTGAACTTTAAGATCTTCATGTCCAGACTAAAACTCTTGTCTGAGCTCAATCCCATTCATTAATTCATTTCAACTTATTCTTCTAGGTGCTAGGAAGCATAAGTTGATGTGGACTAAAATAAGATGTGGAGCTCTCAGGCTGTGTGAGAGAACACAGGAAGTAGACCTGTACTCATGATAAAGAATTATTATTATGTTACTTTTGTGGCAAAGGCCTCACCAGAGGATTCTGAAAGTACCAGGCTTAGGGTTGGGTAAGAAGGATCTACCTGGAGGAGATTATCTCCAAGTGATTAATTCCGATTAGCTAAAACTCAACATGTCCAATGAAGAATTCATATTTTTTCCTAAAACCCTCCATGCTCCCTAATTTTTCTGTATCTGTAAATGTTACCACTAATATTCCCAGCGGGTCTGGCTTAAAATTTGATGTTTCTATTTATTCACCCCTTAGCACCGTCATCCATTAAGTCCTGTCAGTCTCTTCCTTATGCTTCAGGCCTGGAGGCTTTGTTTTCCGCCGTCATTCATCACAGCCAGGCTCTTAGGATTGTCAAAGTTCAAAAAACAAGGCAATCAACTCCAGTAAAACCATGTACTCCTCCACGCTCTATTGCCTCCTCTGTGGACCACTGAATTGGTCTCCTGGCTGCTCTGTGTGCCCTCCACCCTCCCAGCCAAGGTCTGTCCTCAATATTACTGAATTTATTTGCCTTGAGTTGTCTGGCTCTGTCACAAGGCCTTCAGATGAAGAGAGCAGGAGGAGTAAAGCAGCTCCCCAGACCCTGGAGTGAGAATGCAGTAAACACAGGTGGGTCTGAATGAATAAGAGACAGAACAGGAAATGCCAGCAGTTCACCTGGAAAGCCAACAGAGAAGCCATCAGGATGACAAGAGGGACAAGATGCCAAACCATCGAGCGAGGTGATAGTACTAGTGTCCCGTGGCTGTTGCAACAAATTATCACAAACTTGGTGGCTTACAACAGCAGAAATCTGTTCTCTCACAGTTCTGCAGGCCAGAAGCCCAAAATCATTACCACTGAGCCGAAATCAAGGTGTTGACAGGCCGTGTTCACTCTCACACTCTCGGGGAGGACAGGGACACAATCTGTTCCTGGCCTTTTCTGGCTCCAGGTGGTAGCTGGTGCTCCTTGGCTGACAGCTGCGCTGCTCATCTCTGCCTCCATGGTCATATGATCTCCTCTTCTGTCTGCCATGTATCCCCCACCTCGCCCCTGCCTCTCTTTTAAGGATACATGTGATTGCATTTCAGTTACACTCAGATAATCCAGGATAATCTTTCCATGTTAAGATAGTCAGATCTTAATTTAGTCACATTTGCAAAGCCCTTTTCTGCCATATGAGGTCACATTTACAGTTTCTGAAGATTCAGAAGTGGAACTGTGTGGTGGGGTTGGGGCAGATTCTTTATTTCTATGGTAGTAAAGTAAATTTTAGATCATAATCTAGACCTAAAAGCTGATATCCTAGTTGTCTTAGCCATAGCTGAGTTTTGGAGACATGGATGAAGAACAGGACATGTCTTTGCAAAGAACCAGCATGAACAAAGGCCCAGGCACAGCGGTGAGATGCAGAGAGGAGAGTAGTTGGGAGGCCACTGGACTGGAAATGCCTGTGTGATGTTTTGTTGTAGTGGAAGGGAGACTGGCTGCATCATTAAACAGGGCCTAAATAACAGGGGATTGAGCAGCTGAGGATTGATTCTGATAGAGGGAGAAAGCTGTAGTCTCTTGTGCAGAACATAGCATCTTGGAAGCCGTCTTGGAGGACTATCAGTCTGCACTTGGTTTGTGACAATCACTCCATTTCTAGCTAAGAAACTGTGCTGAAGCTCAAACTCCAAATTCCATCTGCACACCATCTCAGATTTTCCTTGCAACATGTCTTAGACAAAGCCCACCACATTCTCTGTGATTTGTCTTCTAATACATTTTTAACATCAAAAGTTGTCTTCTTTCTGGTTTCCCATTATTCTCCTTTCAATTCCTCAAGGAGGTCAAATGCTCCCCTTCCTCAGGACTTTTGAGCATGTTCTTCTCTGCCCCTAGATGGTTCTTTTCTCTAAATTGCAGGTCTGGCCCTATCTTATCCCTCTTATCTCAAATTCAATGTCATTTCCTCCCGAAGGCCTCCTTAGACTACCCGGAAAGCCTGTTTAAAGAAAGTTCTCTAGGACCGCACCTGTTAGCTTTCTCATGACACTTAACACACTTACCAAAATATGTTTGTTCTTTTACTTTTTCCTGTTTGCCTTTTATCATTTGCACCAAGGAAAAATATTTTTTGCCTTCATGGATTCAACAAGTGTCTATTGAGCACTTAGAGTGTACCAGGCACTATATCCAGCACTCTGAAACAGCAGTGAATTGAAAATTCACCCCATTGTCACATTTTAAATGCAGAAAGTGGTCGACATACAAGGGGGTGATAACTCCTGATAGAAAGGTACGGGGTAGGGTGCTACTTTTAAGAGGGATCAGTGAAGTTCTCCTCAATCAGGTCACAACTGAGCAGAGATGTGAGGGAATCCAGGAAACAAGTATGCAGCGGTGGGCCAAGAGTACGCTTGTTAGAGGCATCAGTAAGTTCAAAG
Organism: Cavia porcellus; assembly: GCF_034190915.1. NCBI lineage: Eukaryota > Metazoa > Chordata > Mammalia > Rodentia > Caviidae > Cavia > Cavia porcellus. The sequence continues at coordinate 24,069,118 of NW_026947496.1, read as the reverse complement.
GCTTTGAGTTGGGAGGTACTTGGCTGGCATAAACAAGGAAACCAAAGAGACCAGAGGCCTTAGGAGTACAGAGCGATGTGATCTGATCACATTTGTGTTTCCAGGATCACTCTGGGATGTTGCCTTAAGAATAGATGACCTAGAAAAGCAAGGACAGTCACAGCAGGAAAACACTTAAGGAGCTGTTGTGGTGATCCCCCATTTGAGAGGACAATGGCTTGAACCAAAGGAATGGAGACAAACATGGAGAAAAGTGGTCAGAATCAGTATACTTTGAAATGGAGCCCATAGGGTTCGCTGGCAGATGAGAAGTGGGATGTGGGAGAAAGAAGAGTCTGGATAATTTCAAATTTTTTTTAAACCTAAACAACTAGAAGGGTAGAGCTTCATTATACTAAACTGGAGCAGATTGTGAAAGAGAAACCAGAGATTAGTGTAGGGTGTGTTATGTGAGGCCCACTAGACATCTAAGTGGACGTGTTGAAGAGGGAGCTGGGTATGAGTTTGGAGTCCAAGAAAGAGATTGGGACTAGGTGTTGGGTTGTGGGGAAGGTGGCAGTGTCTTTGCACAGATGGCATTTGTAGACATTGGAATGAAGTGATAACTTGTAGAGTTTATGACAAGAAAAAATGCTGAGGGCAGGAGACAGGGTGCACTATGATATTCAAAGATGGGGGCATTTAGGAAGCAGCCAGCAAGTGGTGGGTGGTGGGAGGAGAAGGGAGGTAAAGAGAGGCCTGAGGACCAGTGGAGCAGGTTCTTCCAGAAGGAAGGGGTGAGGGCCCCTCTAGCTGCCAGCAGGCAGAACCTGGCACCTGTGTTGTTAGCTCTTCCTTTCCAAGCTGGTTATGTCGTGGATGCTCGCTGAATATTTGTGAAAGGAGTACAGAAATGAGGTGAAGCTTGTGCCTTTAATAATCCAGGAAATATATAACTTTTTAGTGTTTGGGGTGGAGCTAGAGTAGGTTTATTTTATTCTTTTCCTAATTTTTTTTTATTAGCGATGTACATGTGCTAGATACTAGTGCAGATTGCACTCATCGTGGGTGGGAATGTTCATATCACATCTTAATTTTGTTTACTTTCCTGTCTCCTTGCCTCCTTTCCCCTCCTTCCCTCTCTAGATTAGAGTGAACTTAATCCAGTGAGATGCCTCGGATTCACTTAGAAAAAAGAAAGAAAACCTGCAAAGCGCTTTCACAACAACCTTGTCCCTGTAAAGTACCAGCTGGTGAGAACAAGTTTATGTCACTCCACACCCAGGCAGGGCCATAATAAGATGGGAAATGGGGAGAAGGCCAGGAGACAGTCTCAACTGACTCTGTGTTCTTCCGTCTGATGAGGGAGACAGCGCTTCTCCCAACAGGTCCCAGCGGTGGGGAAAGGGAATTGTCCAGTTTTCTTTGCCCGCTTGAGCCAGCACCCTCTCCCCTGAGATGAGCACACTCTGTGTTGGCCAAGGTCAGTTACCTACCACATGAGGAAGTCACAGTGGCACCGGCCAGACCTTCAATAGCTGGGGCCCCTTGGGCAAAACGAATTCCTCAATTTGCCTAAAACAGTGCTAATAGAAATAAAGTATGAGCCACATGCAGAATTTACAATTTTTCAGTGCTTATATTTTAAAAAGTAAAAGAAAACCAAACCCAGGCCAATGGAGTTCATTTTACCTTCGTATTTTATTTAGCCCACTGTATCTTGGCCACGGACACATCCCCTGTGTAATTAATGCACATCATTATTAAAGAGACATCTTATGTTCTTTTTTAATAATAAGTCTTGAAAAGGAGTGTGTGTTGTATAATTTAGTACATCTCAACCCAGAATAGCCCAGTTTCAAGGACTGGGGAGCCAGTTGAGGCAGCCATACTGGACAGTCTAAGCTCAGGCACACCTGTGATTTCAGTGTCACTTTGGTGCTAGATTTGAGCTGCTCCAAACACTTTTATGTCAGAGGCTTACAGGGGAATGAAGATCCCATCAAGGGACTGGCTTGGAGGAGAGGAAATTACACAGTGTACCTTTTCCTGCCTTTCTAGGTCATCTTCCCTACAACCAGATGCCTGTCTCATGTTACACATACAGGACACTGTGCCACAAACAGAACCGAATGTACAAACTGAATCTTATGAACTGTGATGTCTCAGGAAGGGGAGAACCAAAGCCATGTAAGCTTCCACCTCTCCCCAGTTCCTTCCCAAGTCTTCATGGTCCTGCAGCGTCTTCCACTACCCTTCTCAGGCTGGTTGCTTCATGCATGTTTGAGGAAGGTAACTGCTCTCTGTAGATCGCAAGCATCTCAATAGTTCAAAGCCTGGAGGAACTATGAGTGACCTATGTGTTATTCCTGCTACACTTAATTTTGAACAATTCCACAGCATTTAATTTTGAACAATTATGCCTGAAGGCAAGAATACAGAGGTCCCTTGGTGTTCATGGCAGATTTGCTCCAGTACCTCCTGCAAAAGTCAAAATCAAGTGCCTTATGTAAAGTGACATAGTATTTGCATATAACCGGCCAATATCTTCTTCTTGTATACTTTAAGTCATATCTAGATTACTTACAATACCTAATGCATTTGAATAGTATACTGTATCCTTTACAAAATAACGACAAAGAAAAAGTTCATACATTTTCAATACAGATGCAGTTTTAAAAAATATATTTTTAATTGGCTGTTGGTTGAATCCATACATACAAAATTTGCAGATATTTAAAAGTAGAACTGGGATAGAATCACCCCTGAATTACAGAGAGGAACATATTTTAAGCCACTGGTACACTGAGTCTCAGTGTAATGTTTCCCAATTCCATATCTCATTTTTCTTTCTGCAAAGCTTGTTTGGGTCCTTCCTATAGGCTGAGTTCTTCTTGAGTTGGAAATGGAGAGCAGTAAGTCACCATCTCACAGCAGGTCCTTCTCTGAAAGCTTGACTTTCTGCTTCAGAAATAGAGCTCTTTCTTTCCTATTGGACCAAGCCCACTCTTAGACCTTGACTGTCTCAGCACTGTCTGGCTTCACATCCTAAGCTCAGCGTCATCCAGTGCTAATGATGATCCCACCCAGCCTGACTGTGTATGACAAGTTCCTGCTTCCCCCTGGCCTGTGTGGTTTGGATTTAGTCTTAATGATAGTAATGACTCTGTTTATGGAGCCTCTAGGTTGGGGCCAGGCACCACGCTTGGTGCTTCACCCACATTACGTCATTTACCCTTCACAACAATCTTGCTGAGCACGTGTTGTTATTCCATCTTACAGATGAGGCAACCCCATTTTAGAGATGTTAATTAACTCATTGATGGTCTCTCAGATGAAAACCCCAACTGTGGGAGACCAGAGTGCAAATCACATTCTTGCTTCTCCTGGTGAATCTCAGGAGCATCTTCGGTGGTCCAACAAGCTCCCTTTTGATTTCTCACTTGTGTGTTCCCTGTTTGCACCACTTTGCTTCTAGTTTGGATCCTGATTTTTATCCCGGGCACTCAGGTTCTTCCTTGACCTCCATTACTTTGTTGAGACCCTCACATCTTTTCTGGGGCCTCACTCAATTCCTGTCACCAAGGGTTCAACCTCATTTCTCCAGCTGCTGGATGGAATCTTGTGTTCAGCTGCCCAGACTTTCCCCAGAAGCATGAACCCCACTCTTGTGTGACTAGAGGTGTGTCCTCAGCATAGAGATGGGTATGTGTTATGGCTAGGAACCTTGTCATATCACCTCCTCTTTAAATGGCTTGAGTGTATGTACACTGACATGTATTGGAACTACTACATGTAAGACATATATATATATATATATATATATATATATATACTTGCACAAAAGCTCACACTTGGTTGTGAAATTGTTCTGGGAGGTCTCCTGTGCGTCCTGATTATCCAACCAGTACTTTTCTCCTAGTTTCATGATCTCCCCTTGGGTTTTTAAACTCAAAATTAACTCTAAAACTCTCATTTCATGGATCAGTTTTAGATTTGTTACCAAAGACTGACATGGCTCCTGGTCTCAGCCTTCATCCTTGCTCCTGGGAACGATTACCTTGGGTAAGACACACCATGCCACACCATGCCCATGACCTCCCAGAGCCCCTAAGATTTGCCCCAGAGGTTTTGCCTGCCTTCTGCCTGGCAGGAGAGACAGAGTTTGGGCTCCTGCTGGCAGCTTTGAGCACTGGCATCGGCCCATGTCAGACCCCAGTTTGTGGTTTGGACAGCTGGTTCCCCTCCATGGGACTGGGCCAGAAACCAAATTAATCCCTCCTGCTTGGTTACTGCCAATTTTTAGCTCATTCTTTCTGTGCTTGGCCACCAGGGAGATCCCTGCCTGCCCTGTAGCCACATCAGCCCAACTTGGAATAGCTACATTCAACAACTTCCTAGACTGCTGTGCCCTCTTCATGCATTGATGGTTCCTTTCTCCAGAGCTAGAAGCTGCATGCAGTTCTCAGGGCTCAGTGCCTGCACTAAGGTGTCATGCTGCCCAGGTTGCTGTGGGTCCACCTATGTGTGAACCTTACAAACACCAACTGTCTACCCAGGGTGCTTCCAACTGTCTGTCTCCCTTGGTGGAGTGCTGCCAGCAGGACAGGCACCCATCCAGGCCTGGCTCTACCTCTGAGACTGCATCTTGGAACTCCAGTGCTCCAACCATATGCCCCATGGAATGGTTTGCTCGGGTGTGGCAGTTCTTTATCATTCTTCTTCCTTCCCTCTGACGTTCAAAGTCTAATGTCCTCTGACGGGAATGAGTGAATGTCTGTCAGAAGTTGAGGAACCATGAGATCTACCTGCATCCCTTCTTGGGAATCTTACAATTGACATCCATCTTCTCACTATACACAGGTTTATATTGATTTCTAGAACTTTGTTTATGTAAGCCATCTCCTCTGCTGGCCTTTGAGCTCCTTCACTTTTATCTTAAACTAACATGGACTGAGTCCTTATGCCATATGCTAGGTCCCAGGCAGGGCAACGGGGCAAAATGCAGAACATACATACACACCACCATGAATCAAAAAGGCTTTATGTGAAGGGAGACCATATTATGATCATCCAAGTTGAGAGGGAAAGGAAACCTAAAAATAATTATGTTGTTTGATCTTCAGTAAATATAGACAAGGACTGTTATGAGAAACTGGGAGCTATGGTCAAGTGTCTTATATAAGATTCTCACAAGCCAAGCACCCTGAGCGGGCTCACACGTAAGATCTGGCTGGTATCAACCCTGGGACCTCCATCTCTCAATTCCCAGATTTTGCTGTTTCTATTGTCCTTCATTTATAATGGAGTTAACAGATTTATAAGAATCAAGGGAAACACAAGACAATGTCTGATGGTCTGTCAAGTAAGTGATACAGATGAGCAGTTTTCAAACTATGTTCACATGGTACCCCAAGGTACCTCAGCCTGTCAATAGAGGGATCCCAAGTGTCTTGCATCTACCAGAACTTTCTTGACTGTCTGGTCTCCATATCAGCTTCTGCAGAATTTCTGTCCTCAATTAAGAGTTTTATAGCTTTAAAAATAGGAAACCTGCACAGAATGCAGAATCAGGGGAGGGAGAGATTCTTCTTGTCTTGTAGTCTTTCAGAAGCTCAGGTACTTAACTTGAGTCTTAATGTGTGGAATTTAGGTGCTTTTAATGCACTTCCAACCATGCTGAGTTCAATTACATAATGAAAATTGTTGACTAGTAGCTACTAGTTGACTTGTTTTGGCCTTCATGTATACACAAGCACATTGTGTGTGTGTGTGTGTGTGTGTGTGTGTGTGTGTGTGTGCGTGTGTGTGTGTGTGTGTGTGTAAGTGTTATTTGAAAGGATTTTGGCCCAGACAAAACACTGCAGCCAGTAAAGCCTTGGAGGCGGAACCAAGAGGCTCTATCTCGAGGTCATCTTCCCCGCCCCTAGGAACTTACCTGTGGCACGAAATGAATACCAATGGGCTATCTGTGCATCACTAATGCCTCTTAGGCTCCACCCCAAACCTAGGTTACATGTGTGCCCCACATCACGTGTCTGGCGGAGACAATGCCAGGCCCCTGGAGGGTCGGGGGGGGTGTCTCTCCCCGCATTCTTAAAATAAAGGTCGTTTATATTTCATACTTCTTATCTTTTCAGCAGTGCCAGAATTCTATCATATGGTTCCCTGACCGGGAATCCAATTCTATCACTATTCTAATAGCTAGCCACATTTATTTCTCTGATTCCCACTTTCTGATTCATTGTACATCCTTCTTCTTTCAACTACAAGGGCATTGCCATTGCCAGTGGCAACAGTACAAGGCTCTTCTTTAGTAAGACAGCCCATTTCCCCCGGCACAGACTTCTATTGATTTGACTTCTATGATGGTGATGGTGCTGCAATGGAACTGCTTGTCCACAGGTGTGCCATATATTGGGGTAGTGGCTTACTGGTGATTAGTGCTTTAACCACAGCTGGTTTGCCCTGATAGAATACTACGACCTTAGCCCCATTCACACAGGAAATGGAGGTGATAATGATCTCCATTTGTACGGTGCACAGCAGCCATCAGTGAATCCTCAAGGCTTCCTACACCTACAGAAGAGTGAACCCCAAGGAGCAACTTAGAGACTCATCAAAAAAGCCCTGAAAGTAGTAATTCCAGCTGTCTTATTGATTGTAAAGAGGTATAGATGGGCACAGGGTTTTCCTGCTCATATATAGACTACACCAGACAGAAGCAGAGATGGAAAAGAAACTGCATTTGGATTACATGAACCCCTGAGATTCAGTCATCTTTCGACTATGGTGATGTCAAAGAATGTGTAATGGTTCCAGTTCTAGTTGAAGTTTTAGTGAAGGATTTTTTTTTTTGGCCTTAATTTTCGTGGAGTCTCAAATTTGACTCTTTGGAGTCTCAAATTTGCAAAAATAGCTGAATTTAATTCTGTCACATCTACAAAATATCTCTATTTTAAGAAAGGTAACCAGCTCTTCCATGGTGCATCAGTACCTTTCCTAGAAGAAGTGGAAGAGCTCTCTTTGCTTCCTCTCTGTAAGATGGAAAATTTATTCTCTCATTTTTTTATGTCAGTACAAAGCTCTACCACATGCAGGCCAGAGGACTGAACTGTCTGTACTCATTTAGATTATAAACAAATAACCTAGTGACTGACTACGTTATGCTTGGTGTGTACCAATTATGTAAAATGAACAGAACAGGATGCAGACTTCATGAGGGATAAATTGTCTTCAATGCTTTCACACACACACCAGAGAAATTAATAACCTTATTTATGTCTCTAAATTTATTTTTCATCTTTTCACTGACAAATAAAAATTGTATGTGATTATGGGATACAACATCACACACACATATATGTCCTATGAAGCACTTGTTATTTATTGAGTATAATAAGCACTTTACATACATTATCCCATTTCAGCTTCACCAGGATGCTAGGGAGTAGGTGTCATCAGTACTGTTTTATAAGTGAAGTGACCGGCCCAGGAAACTGAGGGACTTTTCCAAGGTAGCAGAGCTAAGCTCTGAATCCACACATCTCAGAAGCCCATGATGTCCATCAACACACTTTAACCTTCTATCAAAGACCTAATAAAATATTTCTTTATTATCTGTATTAACACATTTTTGATCAAGGAGATAGTGTCTAGAAGACCTGGCATCCTAGAAGGCAATGGAGGTTGAGTAAACACTTCCCTTCTTGGATATATATTATTAATTATTAATATATATATTAAAGAAGAAATGATGTGGTCCAGAAAGAGTTTGATATTGAGAGCGAGCTACAGGAAGCATTCTGAACATGTTACTTACTGTTTGTGAAAAGCATATTTTGAAACCAAAGATTCAACTTCTCCTTCTTCTAACCACCATGAGATGCTGCAAAGATATCTCTTGTAACACCTAAAGGAAGTTATTGTGCTGGGAAATGAATAGTTATTTAATGCTGACTGGAGGAAAAAAATAAATATGTCAAATTTAGATGTACATCAAAGATGGGCAGACACATGCCTCCTGGAAGTCAGTAGTGGAGAACAAAAAATCTCTCCACTGAGTACCCAGACATCTTAGCATTTTAATTTTGCAATATTTCATGCTCCATTTAACAACTGGACTGCACTGCAATCTATGTTTCAAGGATTTAGACTTACATCTTTTAGCTGGTAAAATAAATTCATTCATGAGCTTCAGGAACACAAACAGGAAATTGATTTATACTGAGAGGCAACTAAGGATTAGAAAAAAATTCAGGTGTCAAGAAAAAAATTGACGTGTGGGAAGAAAACAAGAACAGGATTACAAGGAAGACAGAAAGAATAACAACATGTAGAATAAAGGTTAATAAGTAAGCTGGGTATGTGTTAGCTTCTAAAAATATGAGTCAGTGAAGTTCTGGACTGTCTGATAATTAAGGGATTGGATCTGACTGCCAGCTTTATCTCTGATGTTTGTGACTTTGAGAAATGCAATTATTCTGGGTCTCAATTTCTTTATCTGTAAAATGGAGATATTGAACCACCTACGCATTTCTGTTGTTACCAAGGTCACCACATAGAGATCATAAAATATTATGGAGAAATGCACTTCATAAATATGAGATACACCTCTTATTGTAAGCCATACTGTTTTCACTTTCAATTTCTTCTAACTAGAGAATACTATAGCAGTATTATAGAACAAATCTGCAGATACTCATCAAAATTCCCTGTTTTGGATGGATACTTTCCTTCTTTTTTTTTTTTTATAAATTCTTATCTGGAATGCATAAGAAATCACAAGCTTATTAGTTACCCTGAGGTTTATATATGAAGCTTGAACTGTAACACTTATCTAAATTTAGTGTCTTAAATTTAGGATTTATATAAAAGCATATGGGTTATGGCAAGAGGAAACTGGACATTTTATCTATGGGCACAATTTTTATGATCAAATTTAGTCACTGTTATTTGCAATGTAAATTTAATAATGGCACTGATGAAGAAGAAGGATGAGAAAATTAATTCATCATTGTAGGGAAACCAAAAGGATTGCTAGAGGATTTCTATGCTAGCTTAGCACAAGAGTTTTACAATACAGGAGGATTCAGACAACTCCAAGTTTTTTTGGAATCACAGAAGATTGTTTAAAAACAATAGCACTCTGCAAGTAAGTGTATTTTTTCATGGGTGCTCTACAGTGTTTAGCTATTGATTTACTATTTCAAGGTCACACTATTCCCTGGATCAACTGGTGAAATACTGTGAGAGGAAATTTCCCAGTGCAGCAGTCACTGCTTAGGCCATTTTGAAAGACCATTGAATTTATTCTCAGGACATCGTCCAGATACACTGTGGAAAAGAGGCAATCACTACTTCACAAAAGGATGGAATGGTGGACCTGAAGGACAAGATTTCAGATCTGGCATCCCTTTACTTCCATCCCTTCATCCTGCTGTAGCAATGCACTCAGCTCAACTCACATCTCACCAAGACAGCTCAGGTCCAGGTGAGTTCTAGGGGGGAAGGAAACTTGTGGTTGCCTTCTAAAGAACTCTCTGTGTTGAAAGAAGACGGACTAGTCATGATTGGAAGACAGAAGGCAGCTGTGAAACAGAGGATGCTAACCTTAATGTAGTTACTTAGGGTTACTTAGGGTTAGTCTTAGTTACTGGTCACTGAGACAAAAGACCTGATGTTCAAAGTAAGGGAAGGAAAGGTTTATTTCTTACAGTTCTTGAGGGTTTCAGTCCATATACAGTTGGCTCCAAGGCAGTGTGGCATGGCAGGGCAGCCATGCATGGCCACTGCAAACAACAATTGCACACCAGCAAGAGAGAGACACCTTCTTCCTACCCTTACATCATATCTTGGTTCTACCCCTAGGCGGGTGTAGCACTCACACCACTAATCAGAGTGTTAGACAATGAACCAGTCACAAACACGTAATTGCATGAGGCTTGGGGGCCACTGACATAAATCATGACACCAGGGTGACATGGAAGTTACGAACCTGAGGTGACACAGAGGAAGACCAGACCAAGATTAGTATCACTTATTCAGACTCTAGGGTACCTGAGGCATAACTCGCTACAAGTCCAGGTTTGTGCAGGTAGCATTTCCTTCTTCAATGATAAATTGAATGCTAAGCTCTTGCTGTGTGCCCAGCACAGGGTCAGGTAGGGGGATATACGCAGTTTGAGCTGCTTACCATACACTCTACTCTCAGCTCTAGGTTGGAACATACGACTCAGGGCTGGCCAGTCACTGCACTGAATTGCCTTTATAGGCGACTGAGTCACTTGGGTTCCTCCAATCAAATTGAACTTAAATCTTAAGTGGAAAGTGCCAGGAGGATGTATTTTTCTGCAGATTGCTATCAGAAAGCATGAAATGAGCCTGGAATTGCCAGAAGCCACCACGTAGCACCTAAAATAAAACCCATATTGCAAGAGGCAGAACTAAGTTGAAGAAAAATACAATTGTGAAGATTGAACTAGCGCCACTAGATCCAGGCTAGATCAATGTGACACTAGCCCTAAACTTTTCTGTGACAAGGCAAGGGATTTCCTTTTTCTCCTCCGGGCTTAAGCCAATTTAAATTAGTTTTTATATCCTTGCTACCAACATTGAGTTTTGTTATAAAGACACATACAGAGCTCTTGATACCGAAGAGGCAGACATGTAAATTACAGGCGGTCCAGCAGTATGGTGAAGTGTGAATGTAGCGATGAGCTTTGGGTATGATGGGGGTAGAATAGAGACAGACTGGTTCTGTCTGGGGGAGTAAGCCTCCTCAGCTCTCGGAGGGTGACAGTTGGTGACACTCCTACTGACCATAAGACGTACAATCTCTTCCTCACATACTTCAAGCTAATTAATTCTAGGAGGATCTAGTGGTCCGGAAAACATTTCTGGCAACTCCTTTTCTTCTCAAATTTCTCCTCGTCTGTGCATTTCCACTAACTGGTGAATATTGCTGAAGAATGCACAGTCTCGGTCACGGGCTAAGCAGGTAAAAATGGCATGAGGAAAGGTTTTTCCCCTCCTTCTTTCTAGGGAAGCAGCAGTTGGCATTGAAGTCCTCTCCACTGCAGTACTGGGTGGTGAAAATGATAGAAATAGCTAAGGCAAATATAGCATACTCATTGCACTGTTAAGTACTTCTTATGGCTAGAGATGCTCTTCATAATGATCTATTGAAAAGCACAAGACTCCTAGATACTTATGGCCCCTGTGCCCTCCTCCACACTGGTCGGCCCATTCTGACTCTTAGCAATAGCTTGTGTGGGGACTAGTGTGGCTGTGCTTTGCATTTGTGAGGTTTGCTGGATACAGATTGGCAAGATTCTGTAATTCACAGTGTCGTTAGCTGCAGACTGGCAGTGAGGAGACAGAATAGTGACATAGAAAGACTGCATCCTTAGGATCAGACAGATCTGTTTTGATTTTTTTTTAACTGCACCCAGTCAAGATAATTAACTTCTCTGAACATCGATCTTCTGATTTGTAAAATGAAGGTAACAGTGTCTCACTCAAAGACTTTCTGCGAGAAATGAGTAAAATCAAGTGCCCAGAATATTGCCAGTCATATATCTGCATCCATTATAAAATAAATGAATGAACAATACATGATTATAATCAGTGCTCACGTTCTAGTTGACTTCTGTACTCTCTCCAACCAGAATCCAGATTTTATAGCTATAAATTAGACTCCCACTTCTCCTTTCTCAAGATTGGTGTCTACAATTTACTTTTTTCTGGCCACAGAGCATGAGGGCTCCTGTCCTTGCTGGTACTGACAAAGAAACAGAGATCAAGTGGGGGGCATATCCAGTGAGGATCACAGTGCTGGGGGGTGCAGATTAGAGTGACAGGTGGCCCGAGAGAAATCCGCACTAAAAGGGTGGGGAGGAGGGCCCTATTCTAGGCTGTGGGTATTCTAGGCTGCAGTGCCTTCACTGGCTGGGTCAGGGGGCAGATTTCATCTCCATTTCTCCACCACAGTAATGTCCACTTCACTAAGTCCTGTAACACAGCTCAATGTCCTTGCAAGTGTCCCCCTACCTTGCTCCCTTCCCCAGGCCTCTGCAATCCCCTTGAAGACAGGAATCTGGTCTCTCACTCACTACTGCACACAGGCCTTAGAAAATGCCAGGCATGCAGCAGACACAGTGAAGACCTGAGATGCCCCAAGTAAACAAATGAATCCAGAGCCCTGGTTGCCTTTCCTCCCACAAGCGCTCCCAAGGGCTCTGAGGGATATATGAAAACATGAAGGAGTGGATTATAAACCTTCTTGCCAGATAACTGGGCCATTCCACGCCCTCCTATCCTTGGCTACCCAGATTGAGCAGGCAGGACCTTAACGATGAGAAAGATACTTTTGATGATTTGGAGAAGATTAGACTAGTTGGGGAAAAAAGTCAAACTGGCTCCCTGGCATCCCTCTTACCAAAGATAAAAAATACTCAAGAAGTTTAATTTCCAGCTGGATGTTCTGCTACATTGGTAAGTATATTATTAAGAAACTTCTTTCAATTTTTGAGGAATGAAACCTCTCTTCCAAAAAAGAGAGATAGTAGCTTCAATAAGATCATTTTGTTTTTCTCTTGAAAGCTGTCTAGGGGTAGGCAAGGACTATTAAGATGGCACCCAAAGGCATCCATGTCTGTCCGCTTGCTCGCTTTCTTCTCTGCCATCCTTAACATGTGGCTTCCATCCTCACCAGGTGTCTTCTGAAGCTAGAAGCATCATATGCAGGCTGGTAAAGGACAGCTGAGTACTTGTTAGCTGAGTAGATACACACGAAGAGCTTCCCCAGAAGTACTGGCCAAACCTTCCATGTCCTCTGGTTGACCATCCACATGGAAACACAGAAATAGGGCCTATGTTACTGTAAGTTTTTAGCTGGGTATGGTGTTTCATAGCTATTGTCCCTGCTACTTGGGAGGCTGAGGCAGGAGGAGGCTGGAGTTGTCATACTATAATCCCATCTCAAAAAGCCAAAGCTAAGCAAACAAAACAAAACAAACCAACCAACCAACCAAAAAAACCTACCACCACAACAAAAAACCCCAACCAATCAAACAAACACCCCAAACAATAACAACAACAAATCTCACATATTTATACCTCCCAGTTATAGAAGTGAGTGAAGAAAAAAATAAATACCACGCAGCCAATTATCAGCTTCTGGCCTGTTACTGTGTTAGTCAAGATGAGTAATTAAATTTAAGAGAATTCTTAATTCTTGTAAGCTTAAGGAGGAATTTGTGGGAAGACTGAAAAAGACATGACACTATGCTTCAAGGAATATCTTCCCAGATCCTCACCACAGGGCTGGCCAGTTTGGTTTCCTGCAGCTGCTTCTGGGACCAGAACCTCACGGCCTCTATACCACAGAGCTGCTGGCCTCAGAGTAGCCAGCCATCTCTAACACTGGGCCTACCAGAAAAACTCACATTCCTGTTCCTGGTTGCCTCCTGATTTGGAAGGAGTTTTGTGGGAGTCTACAGAATTACCTTTCTATAAAAAAATCTTAGGCAGAGGGGTCTGGGGAGTGAAGTTTCTAGATTTAGAGACTTTAATTTTGCAGAAAGTGGAGGAATGGATGTTAAGTAAATCAGTTGGCAGTTTTGCTCTGATATTTTAACTCGATCATATAATCCACAAATTTGCCATTTTCAGTAACTGCATATTCATTTCTTTACAAAATCATTCATTCATTATTTACCAAACCTTTCTCAAGTACATCATTCATGTTGGCCATGATGCTGGATGCTATTCATGAAACGTTAGGATGCAAAGGCCTACCCTGGAGGTGAAGTTCAGATGCCAGAAAGATGGGGCCCAAAGGTGGAGTGGGCTGTGGAGAACTGGATGGAGCCTGTTGGCAGATGCTTCGCTCGCTTTGTTTTGCAGTGCCGGGGGAAGAGTACCCCTCATCCTTGGCATGCCTTGTACTACCTTAACCTGCTGGAGTCAACCTTAACCTGCTGGAAAACAGTTCCCATCATCACTTAGTTATTTCCATGACACACCGAAGTCTCAATGTTGTCAGATCTTTCTGAGTGTCAAAAGGATGCCAGAGGCTAAACTTTCATATAAACTCTTTACATTATTAAAATAATGGTTTTTAATACTTAGACATTAGAATACTGGAGGGAATCTTTTTCAAGACAGATAGGAATCCCAGTGGAAACATGAAGAGGCACAGGGAATCCTAACTGAGAGACATTCTACAACACCTGACCGGTCCTCCTCAGGACTATCAGAGTAACCCAAACAAAGGTAAGTCAAAGCAGCTGTGGCACTGAGAAGGGCCTCAGGGTCCACCACAATGGCAAGGTCTGATTGATATTTGCAGTGAATGACTAAATTTAAAAAGATTTATTATAGCAAAAGACATGCTGCTGTTAATGCCTCTCAAAATACTTCCTCTCACTTCAAATATACTTAACCCATTGTTCCTGCCACCCTCTGCTGAAGCAGTTCAGGAAGTCCTCTAGCAGTATATTTAGTTACACTATTGTGGCTGCCAGTGTCCCAAACCAATTCAAAATATTTACTTTTTATAATCATTTTGACTTTGAGGAAAAGCCAGAAGTCGCACAGTGCCAGATCTGGTGAGTAAGGTGGATGAAGATGCACTGTAATGTTTTTTACAAACTTGCCTTTTAGTTGAATAGCACTCAGTGGCAGCATTCACTGTATTTTCGATCATACTTTGTGAAGACACTCATGAAAGAAGACTTCTAGAACTGCCTCAGACAGGCCAAGAAAGATGGGATAAACATGCTTGAAGTGAGAGGAAGCATTTTGAGGGGGATTAGGACAATTATCTTGTACTATACTCTTTTTTTAGTAATTTAAACATTTGCTGTGTATTTCAACCTCCCTATGTAAATGTGGTCTCCTGGATAGGATTCAAGAGCAGAAAAAATCATAAGGATAAAGCTGTGGCTCCAGTTAATAATAATGTACAACAATTAATGTCATTAATGGTGACAAATGTACATTTAGCAATGTGAGCTACTATTAAAGAGAAGAAACAACACGTGAGATGTATGGAAATGAGCTGTTGTATCTGCAATAAATCTACAACAGTCCTAACATTTAGAACATTTATTAAAATTAAACGTTGATGTCTAGGACCCATCTAGACAAATTAAAGCAACACTGTGAAGAAGGTGGCACTCGGACGCTCCATCTTTTGCTATGCATCACTGGGGCTGGGAATCAGCGCTTTACATTCAGCAACCAATTCCTGTATTTTAAAACACTGTGATGGTGAAACAAAACATCTGTGGGGCCATATGCAGCCTGTCACCACCAGTTTAGGAATTCTGCTCTATGCTTTCAAGAAAATTATAGTATAGTTAGGGAGAAATGCATGTAATCAAACACATGGGGCAGAAACTGAAATCTGAATAGGATGTACGAGGAATCCCAAAGAGGCAGCCAGTGGGAAAGAAAACGTGGTGGTGGTTAATGGAACCCAGGTTATATTTGAGCAACTCGTGATGTTTTCCTGTTCTTCTGGTTTGCTTTTCCTAGACCTCATCAGCTTTTCCTGTGCCTTGGAAGTAGAGGCAAGGGATGCAAATACAATCTAGTGAAAGAGGAGGATGGGTCAGCTTTCTCAAAAAGTGGCCATTGAAGCCTGGCATAGTGGCACACACCTATAATTCCAGCATTCTGGGAGGCTGAGGCAGGAGGAGCCCAGCCTGGGCATCCTCCTGACTTAATGAGTCAAGGTAAAAAAAAAAGTATCAAAGTAAAAAAAAAATTAAAAATACAAAGGGTTGTAGAAGATCAGTACAAAGGCCCTGGATTTAATACTCAGTACCAAAATGGGAAAAAATTGTCTTTGACCAGCTAAATTGTATCACCTGACACTTGTTAGAAATGCAGACTCTCGGGCTGAATTCTAGAGCTGCTGAATTGGAATCTGAGTTTTAGTTGGATGCCCAAGTGATTTATATTCATGCCTACATTTGAAATGCTCTGGTGTAGAGGAACCCATGTAAATCAGGAAGGGATATATTCCTAATACATCCAGTACTAACAGTAAGGAAAGAGCTCAGCATATGAGTGCAGGGCTGCACCATCAGCTTTGGGGAAGGTGTGGGAACGCCCAGGTAGTCTGATAGCTGCCAACAATATTGGGGCAGATCCCATGTGTCTTTGGACAATACTCGGGGAGCGGTTCCTGCCTTACTTCATGCAATATGGCAAGAAGAGTAGAGAGCATTGGTAGAAGATGAGTCTCAATTTGTGGGTCCCAGAGGTGCACAGGCACCTGCTGCCTGCATGGGCACTGACAACATTTGAGGACTCAACCAGCCTCCATGCAGTGATGCTAAGAGTTGAAGAACTGGAGGACCAGAAATGAGGGGTCAGAATGAGGGGACTTTGAAATACAGGGTTTCTCAAACAGAGATGCTAGCAGCATGGATTTCTGCAGGTTAAGCATGTCTGATCCCACATTGGACAAGCTGTATCTCAATAATTACCAGGCCAGGATGTTCAGAATCCTGGTTAGGGCAGTGACATCTCAGCAAAATCAGGGAGAAGTGGAGACCCATTACCTCTTCTCACTGAATATACATATTTTCCTCCATCTAAGTGTCATCCTAGGAAGTATTGGGGTGCATGAACTCCCTTCAAAGAGAAGAGATTATCTCACGAGGACTTGGAATTTATGGTTTTCTGAGGTTTCAACTTTCCCTATATTCATAAGAGTAACAATTTTTTTATTTTATTTATTTATTTTTTTAAACAATTTTAAATCTATGGAATTTTATTTGACAAATGGAGATGTTCCTTCTGCAAGGCTTCTATCATTGGCAGGAATTATATAACAACAAACAAACAAACAAACAAACATCCTGTCTGTTGGCTTTTCTGAGCGGAAGTGCGTATCCGCCCTATTGGGTCAGGAAGGAGTCACGAAGACAGAGCTGCAAGAGAATGGGGAGACTTGGCTTGGTGTTCCCCACCATCCGCTTAAGCATGCACTTCCTGTTGAGCATTTGAGCTGTTTCTAAACCTTCCTGCTCAGTTACCGCCATGGACATTCTTATATAAGTTATTTTTAAAATGTGGAGTTTGGGGGGAGTGAGATTATACATTGAAATTATGATTATTTTGTCAATATGCAAAGCAACTTCATAGCATTTTCAAATATTGGAAAGTCGCTTTTCAGACAGGCATATCACTATCTTATAGTTTCCAACTGTTTTTATTGTACTTGTTCCTACACAGTTCCAACATACTAAATTTGTATAATATGAATCAATTTTGTCTTGTTAAAGGGTGAGCTCAAGCACAATAAGATTTTGCAGAGTTTACTTGAAGAAATAGCAATTTATGAATTGGGAAACCCTATACTCGAAGAGGATTTGGGCTCCAAGTGTGACTTTGGTAATAACACAAAGAAAATACTTGGTTTGTAGTTGTAAAGTTCCTAGATATAGAATTATAATTTTGGGAGGCTGTTTCGGACTATTGGTTGAGTGTAAATTTTGTCTTTCTTTGATGTGGATAGTTGCAAAAAATAGCTCGTTACATTTAGCTTAGGCTAGCAAATTAGACACAATTAAGGTAACCGATGAGGCCTAATTGGCTTTGTCTCCTTCAGTTTCTTCAGGCCTGGTCTCCATTTTAATTCACTTTAACAAACTAATTTAAAAGACTATTCAGAGAGGTATTTAAATTTAATTTCCATAATTAAGGATAAAGCGGTGAATTATGTATGCATTGTTTTGCTGTATTTTCTCATATTATCTTTTGATATTTTGATTCTAGTGACTGCTATAGTTTGAGGTGTGATGTATCAATACAGTGAATATTTAAATATTAAAAAGTTACCATAGTAAAAGACACATAGCCATTAATTTCCCTCAAAATAATTTCCTTCATTCTAGATACACTTATTCCATTGTTTTGAACTGTTTTTTTTTTCTTTTTTTGAGACAAGATCTCTTTCTGTCGCTCAAGCGGGCCTTGAATGTGCAGTGATTCTCTTGCCTCGGCCTCTTGAGAGGTTTTTGCCATTTTCTAAAGCAGCTTACATTTATATGGAAATTTCTGTCAAATGAAAACATTGCCAAGTGTCCTCATGCACCTTTTTCACTGGCCTGGCACTGTGCGACCTCTGGCTCTTCCCCAATGTCAAAACAACAATGAAAAGTAAATGTTTTGAATCAATTCAGGACACTGAAGCAGCCATGAGGCACAGCTAAAGATAATTTGGAAAGAAGACTCCAGAACTGCTTTGGAAAGTGGCAATAAGATGTCCAAATTAAGAGAATATTCTTAAGGGGGACTAAGAGCAATGCATTGTTTTACTCTAATAATTTAAACGTAAACATTCATTGTATTGGAAATGAAGATAACGTCAAGATTTCATTGTCTTATGATAAAATGCAAGATGAAGGTCAGCACTGAGATACACAGCTTTTTTTTCTTCTCACCTCTTCCAGGTGCCAGATGCTGGTCTCATAGTAGCCAGCATCCTGGTAGACCTGCAGGTGGGCTCCATGCACAAAGATCAACATAATGATCAGTGAGTTCTTAGCTATTCTGGAAAATCAGCGTAGTCTGCCCATCATAGCCACTGGACTATGCTGCCTAACACCACTTTCCTTGATACACAGGAGACGCTTGCCCTTCTTGTCATTTTGTGGGTTTAGTGTTTACTCCACTTCCTAACAGAAGTCTGGCAAATTTTAGGAACGTTCAGCACGTTTGTGGGGACTCTGCCAGCTCAGAAAGCACAAGCACAATATTTTTTTTTATTTAAAGAGAAAGAAACAACAACAACAAAAAAGAATACATGGAGGAAAAAAAGGGTAGAAATAATACAGAATTACAGAAAAATAAATGGTAAGAAATTACCAGTTGATAAGTTACATATTGTCATCTTAGAAATAGTTGTTCAGGTTACAAAATTAAAGCATGTAAAGTGACATTTAAATAGTGACACTGCCAACAGTTCTTCTCAATGATCTAACAAAAACTTAGTAATATGGTTATCAGTCCTATACACTTGTTTTTTTATCTTAAAGAGGGAAAGATTAAACATATCAAAACAGAACAACACAGTTCAAAAAGAAACAATTTAAAGAAATACAGATTTCACAGCAAGTCCACTGGAGATCTTCACTGTTTATATAATTGTCTCTAGTTTCTTACCAAATAGTTGTCCCCATCTTCATGCACATTAAATACATACTGCATATTGTAGAACTAATCAGATCATTACAGGATGGTGAAGGCTTTTTAGGTCTTTAAGATCTGACATTGGGGAAGACAATAATAACTACCATAGTGTCTCTCATTCTCTTCGTAGTAGCTGTCCTTATCTTAACATATGTTGAAATTGAGCTTAAGAGACTAGACTAATATCACTCTGAACAGTGAATAAAAGTATTGCTAGACTTTATATCATAATGCTACAGAATTAGCATTGGGTTTCTTAGTGTCTCTTCAGAGTATCTGTTCATTACATCTTGCATTATATAATCTGTTCCCGTAAATAGTTTAAAAAATTCTTCCCATGTGTGAATTTCTACATCTATATCTATCCTGTCTGTATTATAGGGAAAAACAGATCATAACAAGACAGCAAAACAAATTTCTAGAAAAATATGCAATGAAAAAGACACATAAGACCACAATATTAGGTGATCTACCATATGTACTAATCCTTCTCTTGTTATTTTCAATAGACTTGTCCATATTATCATGCTTAATATAGTTAAGCATAGTATTACATAGCTGTTTTTTATAAAAATACAACTTTGAAAACATTGTAGAACTTGAGAGCTGTTAATAATCAAAACTGATATGGATATCTTTTACATCTTGTCATTTCAGAGTAGTTGCCTCTACTTTTAGGGTTGATACTATCAAGCATACCAAATTCAAATAAAATCAGCCCAAGCAAAACTGTGGTCTAACAAATTGGATTCAAATAAGATCAGTCATAGTAAGACAATGTAAGTAATACAGGGTTTCAGTTTAAGTTAATAGGAAATTAAGGATAGTTACCATGGTCTAACCTGCTATTTTTGGATCAGATGTCTGAGCCCTCAAATCTGATATAAATGGACAGACCAGAACAAATTAAATTCAAACTAAACAGAGCGATAAGACTACTATGACTTTTAAATCCTGATACACTATTAACAATGACCTCTGCCTTTTTAAATATAATTTATCAAAGCTATCTATACTAAAGATTATAGCTTACCCTCTCTGCCTCATATCTGCTACTCCACTTTACTGCTATAATTTGTGCACATTACTCCCTCATTCCACAGTCTGCCCTGTTCATTGAGGCCTCTCTGCCACTGTTGCTGGAATCCTGGTATCCCTTCCTCTCTCTCTCTGAGATGTCCTTCAGCACTCTGTAGGGTTGGGTTGGTGGCCATGAACTCTCACAGTTCCTCCTTGTCTTGGAAACATCTTATTTCTCCATTAATTTTGAGAGAGAGTTTTCTGGGTATATCAGTCTTGGTTGCAAATTATTTTCTTTCAGGGCTTGGAATATTTCTCCCCAGGCCCTTCTCAATTTGACAGTTTGTGTTGATAAGTCTATTGTTATTTTGATAATTTTCCTATTGTAGGTTATCTGCTTCTTTTCCCTGGCTGCTTTTAGTATTCTGTTCTTTTGGTGGATTTCTGGAATCTTGATTATTATATGTCTGGGTGTAGATCTGTTTTGGTTGTAGGTAGCTGGAATTCTGTATGCCTCATTTATCTGGATATCATTTATTTTTCCTATACTTAGGAAGTTTTCCTTTAATATATCTGTGAATATTTTCTTCGTATTTCATTCTTGGTTGTTCCTGCTTCCTCTGTCACATGCTTTATTCTTAAGTTATGTATCCTTTTGTAGTAAGTTATGTATCCTTTTGTCTCTTCTAGCCTTTGAATTGTTTCCTTCTGGTTCCTCATTATTTTTAAGAGGCCTTTTCTTTCATGATCAAATATCATAAATCTCTCTTCAAGTTTCAAAACACTAACTTTAGTTTCTGTCAAGGCATTTTGCCAGTGTTCAATGGAGTTTTTAGTTTCCTGGTAATCTCTTTGGATCGGTTTCATGTATTCTAGGTTATGTTTAAATTCTTCTTCAGAAGTTTCTCTTTCTTTTCTGATTTCTTCCATTCTTCCATCTGTGTTATCTTGGATGGGGCTTATTTCTTTAATTAATCTCTTTATATCTTGCCTCACTTGGATCAGAAGTACAGTTTTAAATTTGTCTATGAGGTCATGAAGGTATTTCTTCATTTCGGCTGATGCTGTGTCTAGTATTGGATGGTTACTCTGATGGTTCTCTTCTGTGTTTACTTGTCCTGGGCTTATTTTCTCATGTTTGGCAGCTGGAGATTTTTTAAAAATTTCTATCTCGGGGGCTGGGGATTTAGCCCAGTGGCATAAGCGCCTGCCTTGTAAGCAGGCAGTCATGAGTTCGATCCCCGGTACCAATAAAAAGGAAAAAGACAAAATAAAATAAAATAAAATAAAATAAAAATTTCTATCTCTTGTCATGTTTCTGGTTTCTTTCAGACTGGTGTGTCGTGGTGGTCTCTGGCCCTCTCTGTATTGCTTAGGGTCTTTCCGAAGCGTGCTGACTTGAGTTTTTGCTGCCCTCCCCAATTTGCTGTTATGTGAGGTAGGCAGGGATGCAGGGATGGTGCAGGCTGGCCTCCAGCCTCTGTGTCAGTCAATCTGCAAGTTAGGCTGTACCTTGTGGATGTCACAGAGTTGCGACTATTTCGTATCTGCTTATTGGGTCCCAACCAGAGGGGTGGTTCAGCCCCAGCAGGTCCTGCCTGTTCTCTTTGCACCAGACGTGGCTGACTAATGTCACTGTGGTGCCAGGTCTGCCCCAAGCACAATATTAAATAGAGTTAATGACAAAGGAAAATTTGACATACTCCTATTTTGAAGATGAACATTTTAATGTTTTGTGCTAAGTGTGATAGTTACTATCAGTTTTAAATACATACTTTTTATTATATTAAGAAAGAAGAATTAGTAGAGTAGTTTGAAACAAGAAAATATTTGTATTTGATCAGATACTTTCTTTGTACTTGTTGTTATAATTCTGTAACTTCTACCCTGTCTGAATTATCTTGGTAATGTTTTATGTGTTACATCAACCTTGCATTCCTGGCACACACCTTCCTTAGTCATCAGACATAGTTAATTTTCTAAGAGTTTGGGGATGATTTCATTTTTTCTTTCCTTCTTTCTTTTACTTCCTCATTTCCTTCCTCTTTCCCACCTTTCCCCCTTCCTTTCTTCCTTTGTCCCTAGGCTGATAACTTTAATTTTCTTTTCTGATATTGGCCTGAATCTTGGGAAATTAATTCATACTTAACTTGTAAAATCGATTCAGAAGCATATTGTCCTTTTTAGTTTTTGGAGATAATTAGTATGTGGTACAGTTATTTGCTGTTTGAAAAGATCTGCAAGTTCAGTAGGGTCCAGTGCCTTTCTCTTCTCCCTTTCTGTTGTTTTTCTGTCTAATTAGCTTTTCCTTGACTATAATAAGTTTATTGTGACATATCACCTCCTGTGGCTTTTCACTAGGGGTGGACTAACCAGCACAGCTGGTGACTGTAGACTACTTTCTAGAATGTTCTTAGAAAACCTCCAGGAACCTCTGGGGGAGGATGCCTGGTGGGAGTGAGGCCTGGATTTATGCAGTTTTGTTAGTGCTTATATTATTTATTTTTATAGGCTCATCTATTTAATTTTGATTGTCTAGTCTTTTGAAAATCTTTCTCCATTTTAGTGAAATTTTAAAAAGTTGATGTGAATTATAATAGTTTCTTTTGCACTGAGTATTACCAACTTGGGTTTTCCTTTCGTTTTGATGATTAACACTTTAAAAGGTCATCAAAGAAACAGTTCTGCAGTTTGGTCCCCTATTTTAATTATGCTGAGTGCATTAGTTCTGCTTTCTCTTGGTATTTCTCCTCCTTTTAAAGAAGAAGGCAGTTTAGAATTCATAAAATAAGAAAAATTATGGCTTAGTCCTACAACTCAGAGACAACTGTAACTATTTTGATGCATTTACTGATATATTGTTTACATAATTATATACAAGTCATATGTACAACTGTATTTTTGTTAATCATCTATGTGATATATGATATGAATTATATATATATATACATTTGTATTAGTACATGCTTGCAGTACATGTTTCCACACTGCAGGGAATTGGTACATGCACATAATGCATCTTAATTCCTTTTTTTCCTCCCCTTTCTCTTCCCTCCTTCCTCTATCCATCTCTTGATTCCATTTTTTTGGTATATGTTTGTAGGGCATAATGTTTACATTCCTTGTGTGGAGAGGGCACGTGTATATAACACATTATTAACTTTAAGAATACATTGGCATTATGTTGTAGATATCCTATTTGATATAGGTTATTACTTAAGAGATTAATTTTTTCCTCTGGTGCTGGGGATTGAACCTAGAGTTTTGCAGGGCATGCTCTACCACTAAGATGTACTCCTAGTCCCTAGTTTTAAGTTTTCATGAACTTTGATATTGTTCTTGCTTATGAAATTGCATCGCTTTTTACTTTGAGAATGTAGTATTTGGATCTCTGTCTTTTTTCTCCCTATGAAGACTTTTTTATGACTTATTTGATTGATATTTTTGTTGATTCATTCAGTAGGAAAATATGTTAATTTCTACAACTCTTTGTGTTTGTCAATTTTGCCAATTTACTGTACTAATCAAATCTACATTTTCTCCATTAAGTGTGGATCCCCTTGGTTTGTTTGAAGGATGTGACATTTCAAGTTATAATTCTGTTTCTGCCTACTTTTTTCCTTGCATGTTTTCAGGCTCTTGCTTATTTCACTTTGAGATCAGATGGTGGCATAGAAAATTAGACTTAGGTCAAAAGAGCAGGCCACACCACCACTTCTACCATGTGTCCTCAAGCCTGTCCCTTAGCGTTAGTTTTCTGGGGTGGCTGTTAACTTAGTACCACAGACAGGGTGCTCAGAGAACAGGAATTTACTTATTGCGATGCTGGGGGCTAGAAGTCCAAAGCCCAGGATGGCAGGGCTGGCACCCACTAGTGGGTGAGGGCAGCATCTGTTCAGGCCCCTCTCCTTGGCTCCTAGGTGGCCCTTTTCTCCCCTTGTCTCTGCATTGTCTTCCTCTACATTTGTGGCTGTGTTCACATTTTCCTTCTTTATAAAGCCACCAGTTACATTGTGTTAGGTCACCCTAATGACCTCACATAGATTAATTATCTCTGGAGAGACCCTTTTTCTAAATAAAGTGACATTCTGAATAAATGGGATTAGAGATTCAATACACACATTGGGAGGGTTCACAATATAACTTGCAACATCATGTCCATGGTTAATTTGAAGGAAATCTGGGCTTCTATGTTTGGGAAAGGTCAGTTTAAAAATACTTATTTAATTTTTGCTTGTTTCTTTAAAGATGTGTCAGATTTTTAATACATTAAAGCACTCCGTGGCTACACAGTGATTTCCACCAAACTGAGCGATGAACGTCTTACTGGATTGAGGGAGACAAACCCCAAAAACTGCTGCCCTTACATCTGCTTTGCTTACTTCTTTAGGTTTTAACTATTTTTATAAAAATTTAAAATGTAAACCTCAAGTATAGAAGTGATATCCAATTCAACCTGTCTTTATTAAGCATTCCACAGGCATTGGATTCAGTATGTTCAGTCAGATCCTTTTTTTTGCATCTCTTTATAAAATGTGTCTTTATTTTTGCTTTTCTTTCTTGCTCTATTCATAGTTTTAAAAGTGTAGTTTAAACTCTTGATTTCCTTTTGAGAGCATGACTAGCTCATCTATCTTGATTACTTTTTAATGTTTGAAAACATTAATTATTTAAACAGTGTTCACTATTTACTCCTGAAAGTTTTTTAACACAAAACTGGAAAATTTTCCTCCCTACTTGGGGGAAAAGGAGTCAAAGGTTTTCTGGAGAGCTGCCTAAGGGACAGAGTCCCAAGTAGGGCTATTTATACCAGCAGTTTGTGCACATATGTGAGTGTGAGTGTGAGGGTGTGTGTGTGTGTGTTTTGTCTGTAGAAAGCCACCACTTCCCTGGCCAGGTTCCCTCCGCCAGGCCTGGTGCACCCACCCTGAGCTGCTGTGCTCTTTGGCTGCTCATGGCCCCAGTTGCCCTTGTATAGATCAAGGCCTTCGGCAGGAGATGCCTCCCATGGAAGGCACAACCTCCTCTGCCTTCCACCAATGACCTTCTCACAGGGTACAAAAGGCTGGTCCTTTGCTAACTGGACTGTGGGTTTGGCTCCAGGGCCCCTAGAGATGTGGCTACAGCCAGGCTCCATCTGAGACCACACATCCTGGTTGACTGTTCCCTCCTGCCCTCTCCTGCTTCTCTCGTTCTTCCCCACCAGATGCACCCCTTCAACAAATCCCCTGTGCAAGAGCCTCTATCTCAGGTTCTACTTCCAGGGAACCTTTCCTTACATGAGGCAGTTGTGATGCCTGCACCAGGGTCATTAGAATCTCTGCTACCTATGCTGAGTGAAGTTCAAATTTGCCTTTTGGTCACTCTCCTGCTGTCTTCTGAGAAAGATCCTATTGGGGACCATTTGTGTTCCATAGATACGAGGTGAATAGCCAGATATCATCATGGAGACTCTCTAAGGCAGCATATAGGATCCAACTGCAAACACTTCAAACTCTAACATGAGATAGTTTGCCAAACATCCTCTTGTTAAATGTCTTCTTGGTAGTATTATATTACTAATCCTTCCTGATATGGTTTTTAGCTTTTAGTTTGTTTCCTGTTATGGGAATTGAAGACCTGAGATTCAAAGGCTTTGGGGTTGGAAGAGTAGAAAATGTGGAAAAGTAGATAAACAGATAAGAGGGGCATTTTAGGAGAGAGAGAGAGAGAGAGAGAGAGAGAGCGAGAGAGAGAGAGAGAGGAAGCAATGCCTCCAACTTAACATGTGTGAAACAGAATCATGTTGACCTCACATGATAAATATTCTTTCTCCCTAGTTCAAATGACATGGCCATCTATCTCCTCATTCTCTGCCAGACTGTCTCGCTCTTCTTACCCTGTCTTCTCTGTACCCTTCTCTCCCCACAAGCCAATCTAATATTATCATGTTAATTACACCTTCTAAGTACTTTTCAAATCCACTCCCTTTTCCTCATCCTCTGTGCCAGTAATCCTGTAAAACTACCTTATGTCACCCCTGGACTATGTGATAGATTCCTAACCACCGTCTCCATTCTTCACACAGTAACCACAGCGTCTTCTAAAACACACCCTTAATCAGACCAGGTTCTAGCTCAACTCCTTCACAGGATCTCCATTTGCCTCAAGATGAAGTCTAAAAGCTTTATCATGGTCCACACGAGCCTACTGTGTTTGACTTCTGCCTATCAATGTATGTTCTCACCATTTTAAATGTCCACCTTCACATTCTCCCCATCGAGTCACTCTTTCCTCGGTGACAGGGTGTTCCTTTCACTTGTCCAAGCAGTCACATGTGTAGCTCCCTCTTCTCACCACACTCTTCCATCTCACAACTGTCCTTTCACCTGCCTAATTTATGCTCGGCAAATTTCAGCCTCCTCTGCTCCCCTGTCTTATGTTTCCAGAGTGTCTTCTCCTTCTTCACAGCCATCACCACGTCTCATTATTTATTTTCTTCCTCACTTTTCTGCTTTGATGCTCTTAGCACATAGTTTTCTTTCATGGTCTCATAGTACTAACAAAACAAATACTGAGTGCTAACCAGCAGTGTCTACACACACTTTCCCACCCACCTTAATCTATTTACTTCAGTTTCCCTATTAGGCTTACGTTGACTCTCTATATTTCCAATGTGCCATTTATTTTTCTATTATTATAAGTTGCTGCTATTTTAGTCCTTATTTTTGCTTTCTAATTCCACCCATCAATGCTCTATAAGTTCTATTCTTTATGAATACCTGGATATTTTTTGTGATCTCTTTATACTGCTTACAAGCTTTCGTGTAGTCTTTCTGTGTTTTAGATGTTATGGTTTAGATTGAGGGACCTTCTCATGTGCCCAGAGGTGAAACTTTGGAAAGATGGTTGGATCATGAGGGTGCTGTATTCATGGGTGGAAATCCACAAGTCAGTTCAGAGGCCAAATGTGCCATGAAGAACGAAGACCTTACTGGAGGTGGCTCACTGCGAGGTGTGACCCAGAAGGATATATCTCCTTCCCTGGCTCCTCCTTTTGCACTATCTGCTTCCTGGTCATCATGATATGAGCAACTTCCTTCCAGCAGATTCTCCCAGCATACTTGCTCAGCGTTGGAGCCAGCCGACTATGGAATGAACCCTCTAAAAACTGTGAGCCCAAAGAAACCACTCTGTATCTAAGTTGTGGGTGTTGGGTATTGTGTCTCCATGATGAGGAAAGTAACTAAGACATTGGATATTCTCACTGTGAAGTCACACTTTCTTCTATCTCTAATAACTTTCTTGATAATAGATGATTTCTCATTGTTTTGAAGTCTTTGGTGAGTATAGCGAATTGCCCCATTCTAATTTTCTCTTTTGTGTTTGATTCCCATCGTAAAAATATTTAGATTTTCCTTTTTGGGGAGCCTGTCTTTTGGTCTTTGTTGTTGTGGCATTTTCTTCTTTATTCTTTTGACAGAAATTACAAAATTTTTGAGGGTTTTTGTTAGTAGAAAGTGAATTGCATTACTATTCACAGATTCATATAGAAATTAATATAGAAAAATTGGGGAAAATGTGGAAATCTAGAGGAGAACTAAAAGCTTCAATCCCTTCATGTTATCTCTCATCTTTTATTGATTACCTTAATTTAAAAGCTTGTATTTCTTATTAGAGTTTTATGATTTACTGATCCTCTACTAGAGTAGAATCAGCGAATTACGGCCCATGGAAAAAATCTGAAACACCATATGGTTTGTGAGTAGAATTCTATTGGAGCACTGCCATCCTGACTCACTTAGATATGGCTGATAACTGCTTTCTTGCCAGAAGGACAGAGTTCAGCAGACATGACAAGGCTCATATAGCCTACAAGGACTAAAATATGTGATATCTGACCCTTTAAGGAAAAGTTTACTGACACCTATTTTAGAGGTTCACTTCTACCACATAATTTGACCAATCACCTACTCAGTAAGCTATACAAGGATCTGGTCCCAAGTCAGGGATCAGATCTCCCCTGAGGCTATGTCTCTTTTACATATGGAATGATGCTCAAACCTCACAGCAGCCTTCTCATTCATATTTTGCAGATAAGATTCTGAGATACCCTGTCAAGGTCATATAGAAGGCAAATATCAGAGCTAGGACTAGAATCTGTGCCAGTTGAAACCATGTTTCAACTCTTTTTTCCTGTAACATCACCTCTGAGTATTATAATGTTAGGAGTGTTTCTTCTCAAAGAGTTTCTGAGGAGAAATGAGTTGATCCTTACTTTTAAAATTGGCCATGAAATTAATACCAATCCCAGTGCCTTTTAGGAGCAAAAGCAGGGAAAATTGCTTGCAGGGTTAGCATTGGACAGATCTATTTTTGTCCTTCTGGTTGTAGGTTTTCCTAATCCTTAAAGCATGTGATGCTCTATCTAACAAAGCAGTCACTGCATGAACTTGTTAATCTTGAGCTAATTCCTGCATTAGAACACTATCATTGCATCTATTTTGTTTGTTTGTTTGTTTTCAGATTAGCAGCCAATGAAGGCAAAATTACTTCGTTACCAAGTTCACTGTATAGCCCTATTGGATTGATTGGATACATATAGCTAAAATTAAAAAACTGGATCAGACTCACCCTTCTATGTTTCTTCTTGATCTTCAAACATGTAGCATTTTAAAAGCAATTACTATTTTATGGCATTGAAAGGTTCACATTTTATGGGAGTGCAGGTAGGATGTATAGGACAAGGAAATGACATATTCAAACTGGGCAGCACTGGGTGGTAATTCCATCTGGTTCTGTGAGAAGAAATTGGCAGCCAAAAGGAAGTTGGTAGAATTAGATAGACAGCATCCACAGTAGGAATAGGAAAATAAATTGTGGAAAAGACAGAGAAAGAAATAGAAATTCCTGTTGTAAATTTCCATGTGGTCTTACAGGCACTGACAAATAAGGTGACACAGAGATAGCCCGTGACAGGGCTGGGAGGCCAGTCCTGGTGGATGTGCCTAAGGTGTGAGATTATCATTATGCCTGCTTCACACCTGCAAGCACAGGGGCCTCCTCTGGGGCCCATCAGGGACATAGGCAGAGTGAAGGGCATGCAGCAGGGCTGGTGAATAGGCCGAACAATGCATTTAAGCACCTGCTCTCATGTGACAGGACAGCCGGGAAGGTGAAATCTTCCACCCATGGCTTCCTATGCCTGACAATGCACTTTATATACATGTTGGTTTGCTTTTTTCCCAGCAAGTGTGAGTGCCATATACCTGCTTTGCATCACAGGCAGGAATACATTTACCCATTGTTTGTTAGAGGTGGTGCCCATTCTACAGAGAGAAAGGAGGAGATTTTTTAAAAAGCCCTCTTGGGACTAGGGGTCCCCTTCTGTTTCTATTTCTGCAACCTCCTGCTTTCTTCTCAGGCTGCCCTGAATCAGGTCCTTGGACACTAACAAGTGGCAGGTGAAATTCACACCAGGCAGTCTGTCAGGGTTTGGAATTGACACCAATAATTCCCAGTAGGCTATTTTTGCAAAGGTGTAAAGTTTGTGCTCTTGAATTACTTTGAACATACTTCTCAGGATTTTAGAGACACTTTTAGTAGTATTTCAAAAGACTGGCAAGATATAAAGGGGAGATTATACTTATTATAAGGATTTTTGAAATTAGTTTTTACATAATCTTAAGCACCCAAGGCATGGTTATAGTCATTTTCAGGCTTTTAAAAAAAATTGTAGCAGAACAAATACATCAACATGTCACTTATTAATTATCTTTATTATTATTCTGCCAGCTTCAACATACCAATGAAAAGAATAATTTGCAATATTAGTGGGAGAGGCTAATGATGCATTTAATAAGAGAATAATCAGATGATGTTTCATTTGTATTAAATAGAGTAAATAAAGAAATCCATTCAGAAAAGAAAAACATAGGCCAGATCAGAATGGAACTTGTTCTAGCTATGAGACCAAGGGAATGATGCTGGTAATTGCAAGACTGAGCCACTGATCTGAAGGAAAAGGACCCAAGAGACTTTCGGTGGCTCATCTTGACAGTTTTGTCTGTGTGTGGTTACAGGTGCAGGACAGAGGAACTGGTCTGGTAAGCTTCTAGGATTTCTACCACAATGGATGAGGATGCTGTCAGTCTGTATCCTACTACTATAATAGAAAACCAGGGATTGGGTAAGTTATAAACAATAGAAATTTATTTGGTTCATGTTCTCAGGCTGGGAAATCTAAAACAGAGAAGGCGTAACTGGTGAAGGCCTTCTTGTGAATGCTAACATAGCAAAAGGCATCAAATAAAAGTTGAGGAAAAAGAGAGAGGGGGAGGACAAGAAAGCCAAACTCCCCTAATAATCCACTCCTATGACAGTCACACTAATCCATGCATTAAAGCAAAACTCTTCTGTCTTAACTACCTCTCAAAGGCTGTACTAGCAATTGCATTTCAACCTTGGGAAGGGACATTCAAATAGTAGTAGTCACCATTTTTGAACTCACATGATTAACAAAACTGATGCCTAGACTTAAGAAATCACTGATAGAAGGAAGAGGACAAACAAATACAGATTGTATTTATTTTTATTTTGTTATTTTTAAATGCTAGAGTAATTAAATCATCCCACAGAAACGAGAGGCAGAGGCTCCCCATTGCTGGCAGGCTGGGGCTGGGCGTTTGTGGGGTAGGTATTAGCATAAACCATCTCCCAGCAGCTTGCCCCTGTGGCCTAAGAGAGTCCCACCAGGATGTTGCTTTGGGTGTGGGATGGTTGTTAAAAGGCCAGCACCCAGATGGTGTGAACCTTTAAGCCTGGGCTTTCTTGCTCAGAAAGGCCCATTGTGCTCACTGTGGTGGGGGAGAGGCTGGGGAGCCATGTACAGGTTTTCCAGGAAGTGATTCTAGGCAATCAGGGAATCACAAGGTGATTGCTGGGAGGGGAGGGTGCTAAGGGCTGTTCTCAAACAGCCACGGAAGGCAGACCTCACCCATTTCCCAGTGGGCTGGCTAATGGTCAGTTCAAGAAGAATAAGGAAATATTGCTCAGACATCTGCCCCGGTTTCCTGCCATGAGAGAACTAAGGAAATACCTGTGGGTTTCAAAAGCTTGCTATCAATGTTACTTGCAAAAAGGAGACACAAAAAATCTAAGGAACAATCATTGTTGGCAAGACTTTAACTTTTGCATTGACTAACATTGTCAATCAGGGAGCTTTGGCCTCAGTGTGGTGGAACAGATTGAACTGTGATCTTTGCAGAATGATGGATGCAGGGGAAGCCAGCAGATGGTGCACAGTGATCTGGCCAAGGCGCTAATAGCAACAGAGCCCAGTGCTTGCAATCGCTTAGTCAGCTGAAAGCCCCGCACACTGCACAGACGCGAGAGTGGGCCAGTCCAAGGTGGTGTGAGGACACGCATGGAGGCCTCGCCTCGGCAGAGCAGATTTTCTTTAATCCCCTCAACAATGGCCACGTGGCTATAGCCCTATATAAGGTTTCTCAAGTTCTGTAAGAATGGCTCCATTGGTTTGTATAATATATGCTTTTAGTACATTATGAGAACTGTTTGGGTGATACTTGTATGTGAAAGTTGTCATCTGATAACTTTCTTTTTTGCTTCTTCTTCTTCATCATCATCTAATTCTTCTTCTTCTACCTTCTCTTCCTCTTCCTCCATTCCTCCTTCTCTTCCTTCTCCTTCTTGATGTGGTTTTATAAATGAAATAAAAGTGAATCAGCTAAGAACTTTCAAGCATGGTGGGACTCATTTATAGTCCTAGTTACTTAGGAGGCTAGGGTAGGATGATTATATGTTTGAGGCCAGCCTGGGCAACTTAGCAAGACTTTGTCTCGAAATAAAAAATAAAAAAGGGCAGGAGATGTAGCTCCATGTAAACTACTTGCCTAGCATGTGGGAGGCCTTGTGTTCAATCTCTAATACTGTAAAAGCAAAACAACAACAATAAAATCTTACACAAATAGTATCCAATTAGGAGTGGAGGTGTTGCGAACACACACACATATGCAACCTCTTATTGAAAATACTTGAGACCAGAAGTGTTTTGGATTTGGATTTGAAATATTTGGTTACCCATATGAGTCCTTGGAGATAGGACTGAAATCTAAACATGGGGTTGCTTACATTTTATTTATACCTACAATGCATAGTTTAAGGGTAATTATGTACAATATTTTTAGGGTCCTGGCAATTTAGCTGAGACCTGTCACATGATGTGAGGTATGAGAATTTTCCACAGGTCAGAGCTCAAAAAGTTTTGAGTTTTGCAACATTCTGGATTTCAGCTTTTCAGCTTAGGAATCATCAACCCAAAAATATATACCTATACCCCATCCACAAATATCTTGATAGGACCCATCTCAGTCTATCGACATGAGTTACTTCATTAGTGTTTCAGTACTAATTAATATTTCAGTTTCAGTGGTATTTAACTGTGGGAAACGTAAAACAAGTCCATAGTGGCTTAAGTAAGAAGAGAATAATTTTTCTCATTCAACAAAATGTGTGGTGTTGGTATCTTAGTTACTTCATCATTGCTGGAACAAAATACCAGACATCCAAAGTTAACCAAAGCAGGGTGGCATGGCATCGCAGGGAGAAACAGTTCATGGCATGGCGGGCAGCAGGCAGGAAGCAGTGAATGCCCCTTTCCCTTACCCTCTTATTCCATTTAGGCTGGCTATACGCCTGGTTGATACCATCCACACCCAGGTTGGGCATTCTCATTATCTACACCCAGAACTATGCTAAACCAATCAGCAGGCTAAATTATTAATCACACACTCTTAATCCACATTCACACATCCTAAATCCAACCACCTCCACAAAGCTCCACCCACGAGTACATGAGGCTTCAGGAAGGGGAGGGGGCGGCATACATGTCAGATATAAACCGTAATGGTGAGTTTCAGTTTAGCAATGAGATAGGATCAGGGCCCATAGTGTTTGAATCCCTTGTTTTTTTTCCCTCATAAATATAAGAAGCTGCTGTAGTTGTCTCTTCCAGAAGAGATCAGAGAAATGGGTAAGAGAGCATAGCCACACTTAAGCCTGTGTCTACTTATAACTCACGGTCCTGAAAT
Organism: Cavia porcellus; assembly: GCF_034190915.1. Taxonomy (NCBI): domain Eukaryota; kingdom Metazoa; phylum Chordata; class Mammalia; order Rodentia; family Caviidae; genus Cavia; species Cavia porcellus. Next base: position 24,035,819 of record NW_026947496.1, on the reverse strand, counting down.
TGAGCTCTTGGCTTCCTGGAGCTGCAAGAAAGAATGTTTAGCAGGACAGGCAAGATGAAGAGGCTGTGAATGGAGAATCCATTCAAAGGATCTGCCCCAGTGAGTTTCTGGAATGGCTAGAAAAATCACTAGCTTTGGCTGGTTGATCATTATAAACTGAGGTTATTCTTTATCCTGTTTCTAATATAAAATTTTCATTGCTGAAAGCAGTCACTAAATATTGGTCCACAGGGTCACCTTCTAACACTGTAATACTTTCCAAGGAGCAAGAATCTCATGTAAGAGCAGCAGCCGTTGAATGTTATCAAAGCCTAGACTTGAGCTCTGTATGGTAGAAACGACCATACTTCTCAATAGTGTAAAAATCTGAACATGCCTCGGGGGTCATATCTTTATTCTCCAGCAGTTCTGTGTCACATTTTACAGTGAGTTCAATTTTGTTGAATAGCAGCAAAGAGTAAAAACTCAGTGTCTGACAGCAGCCTCACTGGGTGACACAGATGGTGAACTGCAGGAGATTCAGGCAGTCTGGTAAACTGCAGTGCAGGAACGAGGAGCAATTTTGGAGGAGTCCTTCCAAGAATAGACAGAAACGTTGTAAAAACAATAGTCTCCTAATTAGAAACTACTTAGAAACAGAGTAAGAACTCTGCCTTTCTGGGCAGCTGTACCCTCTGTATAATTATGTGACCTAAGGCCAGCCATCGACATTGCTGGGATTTTATTCATCCACATATGAAATGAAGAAGTTGAGAAAGGAGGCTTTACTTATTATTTATTTATTTTGGGGGTGCTAGAGATTGAACCCAGGGCCTCGCATATGCTAAGTATGTGTGCTTTACTATGGAGTTACACCCCTAGACTAAGACTTCCTTATAAAGATAATGATGTTTCAATAAAGGTTGAACATTACTTTACATGTTTAATTAGATGGGTTAAAGAATATATAGCCTGAGGATTGCATTACAGTAAAAAAAATTAAAGACTATTACTACTTTTTCTTTTTGAATAGAAGTTTCATTTCCTGCATTTCATACAGTTTTTAAAATACGATCAGCTTGGTAGACTACAAAAGCCCAAGAGTCTGAAATGAATTGGCAACATTTAATATGTGCATTCAAGTACTTATTCAAATTTATAATCTCCATCTACTGCTCAACAGTTACCAGAATCTCCACTAAGATTATATTTATGAACTGTTAAATCTGCATTTCTTGCCCAGATCTTTCTGCTGAATATAGCCAGCTACCCACCGAACATCTCTACTGGAACAGTCTTCTGAATGAATTTAAAGCCGAGCTCATCTTCTGCAAACTTGTTCTTCCTCTTCCTCTTGAGTTTTCTAGCTTAGTGAATGAACCTTCCATCCAGCCTCTTGATTATCTCTTCTAAATATCTCCCTATATCTTCTGTGGACACCTTACCTCTCCTGACATTTCAAGTGTCTCCCAGTCCTCCATTCTCCCAATCTTTCTGAGATGTAAAATTCATTGTTTTGACATTTAGCAAATTGTTTGGATGGTTTCCCACATGGCAGGAACTGTCGAGTTCCCTGGGGATTCAGGAGTATACAAAGCACAGCCCTTCCCTTTGTAGATCTTACATTGCAGGGTAGACAGTAAACAAATTAATATGTGACTGTGTAATAAAATAGTAGGTAGGGATAAATGCTATGAAGAACAATGAGAAAAGGAAGTTTCTAGGTTTGTGGTCAGGGAAGATGCTAGAAGGCCAATATCTGAGCAGGATAAAGGGTAGAAGTAAGCCAGGTGAATGTTAGAGGAAAACAATGTTCCAGGGAGGAATGATCCTACAGTGGGAGGCTGATTTCTGTGTCCAAAGAAAGAGAAGCCAGTGGTGCCAGTGTGGAGAGCCAGAGGGAGAATGGAGAAGATGAAGCCAGGGTGGTGACTGGGGACAGGACCACCATGTGAGGCCTTGGCAGCCATGGAAAGCTTTTCTTCAGGAAAACCTAACCCTGACTCATGTTTCAAAAATGATTGCTCTCTCCATGCTGTGGGGAATGAATTGTAAGGGATCAAAAACAGTTCCGAGGAGATCATTTGTGAGGCTTCTGCATAGTTCTAGTAAAAGATCATCATCTTGGGTTTATTTTACAGTATTTTCATATCATGGTAAAATACAGATACACCAAATCCACTTCCCTAACCTAGTGCGCCGTACACTCCCACTGGGTGTGGCCATCACTCCACTATTTCCACAACTTCTTCCTCTTTCCAAACTGAAGTCCTATGCTCATTAAATAGCAATTCCCCATCTGTCCTTCTTCATAGGTCCTGGCCACCACCATTCTACTTTTTCTCTTTAAATCTTTTGGTACCTCATGTCAGTGTAACCATTCAGTATGTGTCCTTTTGTGACTTGTTTACTTCATTTAGGATAATGTACCCAAGGTTTGTCCATGTTTTAGCGTGTGAAAGAGTATCCTTCCTCCTCTGGGCTAAATCATATTCCATTAGGTATACATTCTTCATTTTGTTTGCCCATTCATCTGTTGGTATTTGTGTTGTTCCTATCTTTTTCTTTTTTTTAACTTTTTAACCTTTTATCAGTACTGGAGATCAAATTCATGACCGCCTGCTTGCAAGGCAGGTGCTTATGCCGCTGAGCTAAATCCCCAGCCCCTTGTTCCTATCTTTTGACCACTGTTAATGATGTTGCTGTGAATATGGATATACAAATATTTTTCTGAGAATTGAAATTCTCTGGACATTTAGACCCAAATCAAATTGTTAAGTCATGTGATAATTCTAGTAGTTTTGCTTTGAAAGAAGAGATCCCAGGAGTCTACTCATTTGCTTAAAAAATTTTAGTGGTCCCTAAGAGAAAGTCTAAAGTCAATTTAATATAGCTCAAAACTAGGCATTGCTGACAACAAAAGCAAAAGCAAAAATAGAAAACTGAGATTACATCAAACTAAAAAGCTTCTGCACAGAAAACAATCAGCAAAGTGAAGAGACAACCTATAGAATGGGAAAAATTACTGATGAACTGTATATCTGACAAAGGGCTAATATCCAGAATATATAAAGAACTCCAAAAGTCAGCAGAAACACACTCACAATTAAAATAGGTAAGAAAGTCAGACATGATGGCAAATACCTCTAGTCCCATGTATGTGGAAGCCTGGGGCAGGAGGATGGCTTAAACCCAGGAACTAGAGACCATTCAGGGCAACACAGGACAAAGGATTTGAACAGACCCTTCACAACAGAAGACATGGAAGTGGCCAATATATGTATGGAAAAAAAACCCTTGATATCACTGGTTACCAGGGATGCACAAATCAAACCCATGAAGAGATGTCGCTTCATTCCAGGTAGGATGGCTGCTAACAAAAGGACAAAAGATAAATGCTGGCAAGAATGTGAACAAATGGGAACTCTTATATACTCTTGGTAGGAATGGAAATTAGTACGGATGATATGTAAAGTATTTCTTCAAAATATTAAGACTAGAACTACCATAAAATCCAGCAGTCCCAGTGCTGGGTATGTTCCCAAGCGAGATGAAATCAGCATGTTGAAGAGACACCTACACACCCGTGTTTATTACAGCACTACAAACAACAGCCAAGAGTTCAGTACAGCACAAATGCCCATTAAGGGCATGTAGGTAAAGGACTGTGGAATATTATTCTTCAATAAAAAAGAATGAAATCCTGTCATTGGCAGTAACATGGATGGACTCAGAGGGTATCATGTTAAGTAAAATAAGCCAAGTACAGAAAGATAAGCACCACATGATTTCACTCATATGTGGAATCTAAAGAAGCTGATTCTATATAAGCAGAGAGTAGAATGCTGGTCACCAGGGACTGGGGATAGCAGTGGGCAGCTAAGGACAAAAAGATATTGGTTAGTAATGAGCGAGTCACATCTTGATAGAAGGAAAAATTCTCATGTGCTATTATACAGAACAGTGAGTACAGTTGACTATATTGCATCTTCTATTTCAAAATAGACAGAAGAGAGGACTTTGAATAATCTCACAACGGAGAAATGATAAATCTTTGATATAGATTAATTAAATATCTTGATTTGACCATTTCATGCTGTATACATGCATGAAAACACTGTACTGTTCTCCATAAATGTGTACAATTACATCAATCCTGCATTGATCTCACCCCCACTAGTCCTTCACAACCTCCCTATTCCACACTCTAAACTGGTGAATTTTCCCCCAAATCCATACAATCAGCGAAGCTCTTTCATCTTCTGAGAACTGTCCCCCCGCTCAAGTGATTTGTTCTCCAACCTTGCTTTCCCTGGAAAGCACTCTCTGTCCCACTGAGTTCTAACAAGTTTTCAAGTGCTGCCAACCTGGCACCTTGCCTTTCTTCTACCCCAAATAAATATCTCTGTTCCACAGTGCTACCATGTTTGGGTCCATGTTTCCCTTCAGACTCTGAGTGCCACGCTGCCATAGACCTGTAGAGAGTGAATCTATTGAATAGCTGAACAAAGAATAAACATTCCTTGAGACACAATACTTTAAACTATGAGTTTCAAACAAAATCATCATTAAGGGCCAGACAAATAATTTTAATATCTTACTTTTATTAATCCTTGCTAAAGGTCAGGGATTGAAAAAGTAGGGAATAGTGGAACTCATGGATACCTCTATTCCTAACAGCTACTTTCAAAAATGAACCTTCATATAAAACTAGCTACTCAGAGATCATGACACTTGGATGGATCTTTGTAGAAATGAGAATTGGTATTACAGAGGAGAGAATGGCGCTGAGGACGTTGCTTACCACCTACTTACTATGGTGGGGTCTTCAGAAGAGTTTTCTGATCTTAGTGCTGGAATTAGTGATATGTTTAAAATCTTCATTTAATTTGTGAGTTCATCACAAACTTGTTGCATTGGCTGCTAAAAGTTGGGAGTTCAGTTGTGACCAAGGTCTAGCAGACAAGCCAAGCCTCACTATATACATGATGTAAACATTTAGCTTAACTGTAGTTTTCCTCTTGTACTTCCTTTGCTGCCTGAGATGTGTGCTTTATAATTTTTTAATTGAATCTAATTTTGGCTCTGTGTAGTAGCCCCTTGGATACATGCGCTATGGTTTAATTCTCCATGCCTTTATATCCAGGTTCTAGCTTGTTTGTGTTTTTCTCTGTGATGAGTACTTTAAGTGATGCTCCTGTGCCTGCATCTCTGGCAGCCTGCATGACAGTACCCTGAGAACCAGGACTTGGGATTGTAGGGTTTGCTTATTTTTGACTCGGAGGTGTTTGCTGCCAAATTGTACTCCAAAACTTATGCCAATTCACATTCCCACCTTCCGTGTGAGATCCTCATATCCTGCTATCATTTGGAATTATTGAAATAATGGATGTGAAATACCTCATTTGTTTTTCATGTTCCCAGTCCCTTCTGCTATATGTCTGTTTTCAGTCTGAATGCCTAACTATGGTTTCTCTTCTGTGAGTCTCCAATACTTCACTTTCTATTGTGGTGTTTGTCATTTTCCTATTGATTGATGAGAATTATATAAATCCAGTTTAAAAATAACAGCTTCTTTAGGATAATGAATATGCTAAAATTTCACCCTTTTAAACGGTACAACTCGCTGCATTTTAGTAAACTCAGAGTTGCGCAACCATCGCCAATATCTAATTTTAGACCATTTTTATAATTCCCCAAAGAACTTCCATGCCCATTAACTACTCCCCACTTCATTCCATCTGCACCTCCTTGCCCTAGGCAATCATCAGTCTACTTTCTGTCTCTAAATATTTGTCTAGCATGAACATTTCTTATAAATGGAATCATAGAATAAAATCCATTTTGAAATAAGACGGAGTGCACATGGTTATTTTAATGAATTGTAGGATAATTTTTTCAGTTCTGAATTACATAAGTGGCCCACTGTGTTCAGAGCTATTTTACTTGCATCTAAATGTCATTTTTTATTTCAGGATAAGTTATGATGAACAAATACACATTTTTAAATCCTGGCTTCCTATCCCTGGCATCTTTCACCTTCAAGGATTCCCCAGAGATCAAAATCTTCTTTTTGAAAAGCTTTGGCCCAGAGCAAATCATAGTCTAAACACAGCTCTTGTAGGAGCAGAGCTAAGATTCAGTTTTGTTTACATCTGGCTGAACTAAAAGGGGTCATTTCAAGAAAGAGTCAAGGACTAGAAAAGGAAATGGTTTGGAATGAGTCTAAAATATTTGATGTTTAAAACTGGGAAACTACAAGAGAACTTCCAGTGATTGTCAACTGCATTACTGAAAAGAAATCCAGTGTTAAAGGTATCCAGGCAAACCAAAGTTCAAAGGTATCCAGGCAAACTAAAGTATATCCATGTCTACATGATACCGTATGTAGTGTGTAAGTGAGAACATGGACCATGAAACCCTCCTCCAGAATTCACAGGAGGTAAAAGTGGTTAAAAGAAAGGGTGGTCCTTCTTGGATCAGAAATTTATACTGAGAATACTTTAGGGTTAAATAGAAATGCAAGTTAGTTCTAATCAGTAAGGCAAATATAATGTTCACGTATTATGTTTTTCTAACTCCAAACAAACAGTGGAGGTGTTTATTGATTCTTCTTGCACATTCTGATAGGAAAAAAGACATTTTTAATTTTATGGATTTAAAGTTCAGTATGGTGTTATCTTCTGTGGACGTCTTATTTTTCTGTTGAGTTTTGGAAAAACGTATTATTCCGTGTCTTTCAGTGTTAATGTGGTATTATTTCTCCTTTTAAAATGTGATCTCTTAAACATTGTAACGCCTTGTAACACACATAGCATACATGCATCACCACGGGAGCTTAATAAATGCTCTTACTTTCTGCCAGACTCGGGTCCTGCCTGTGGACCTGATTACACAGGCCAGCATCTCCCAACAAGTATATGCAGGTCATGATCTTTGAGTGCAATAGACCAAAGTATAGAGGGGATTATAACATAAATGCAACATGTTTTCTTTACTTGAAACTTTTACTTGTTTTTCACCAGTCAGGCTCATCTATTTATTTTGCTTTTAAGGAGAAAACTATTAAATTCGCCTGTGACCTCATGAAGTTAGATTAATGAGACTCATGCAATATCCACAGTAACACTTCAGTGACCTTGATGAACACAGGGACAGCAATCTAAACCAGAGAATATTTTAAAAGAACTGTAGTTTATTACTTTCAGGCTCATCATGAACTAAAGCTGCAGGCAAGGTGTCTTCCTGTCAAGGGCCTCCTGGTCTGTGTTTATGTCTCATTGTGACAGACAGAGTACACATGAACACGCGGTGTCCTAACATGCTTAAAACTGGCTGTGCAAACAAACACAAATACATTATGAGTCTTCTTATTTTCTTTCTTAACTTGCTTATCAAGCATCTTAAAGAGAGGAGCAACAGTACAGATTCTTATGCAGACTTACCCACTTCAAAGTATTAAAACAATTAAGGCTCGGTCAATAATACCAGTGGTTTGCACCTTGGTACTTACCAAAGAACGCAGCAGTTCATGGATGGCCAAAAACACAGTAATGACAATTAATATCCAGAGAGGTGGTTTCAAGAATATGCCGATTATTCCTTATTCTAAATCTTTCCATTTCTGTTTCTGCACTGCTATACGACCTAAAAGCCCTACTTTTCCATAGACATGGTTGTAGAAGCAGATTCCTAGTTTTTGTAACATACTATTCTGGTGGTACTACAATGCACCAGATTCCCAGTCTCTGTTGCCCACAATTTTTATTTAGTTGATCTGGGATGAAGCTTAGGAATTCATATTTATCATGTAGCTCCAAGAGATACTGTACACCCAAGAAGCTGAATGGAAACACAAAACATTTTTGCAGACTGTACACTACTAGAGTCTGTTGAAGGTGGATATAGTAATTTCTTATATTGGGATAATTTTTTTAAGGTACCATGAATCTAATTCACAACCTTACTCTTGCCAGGCAGGCATTTTTCTCCTTAGCTATATATCCCTGGTCCTTGGAGAATTTTTTTGCATTTCTTACAAAACTGTTACTTTTTTAAGGTGGAATTTAATATTTATTATGGTTTATTTTTATAAAAATTGTACGACAAATTTATCTGGGAATTTAGTGATAGAAAAATGTCTCTCCAAAAGACTAATCTTTCAACTGATGATCAAAAGGCTAAAAATTATATCTTTTCATTCCTGACGGTAGGAGCTCAGGGAATAGGTAAGTATGTCATTTCAGGCTCTCAGCTGAATTTCCCTGGATCCTTCCTTATTATGGCTTCTGAACTTTCTTTTTGATTTTGTTTTTAGCTATCCTGGTACAGGTAGCTTTTTATTACAGTGCTTTTGGAAAAGAAGGAGGAGAAATTATAAACATGTGAATAAAATGTTTAAACTGGTATAGATTGATAGTGTTGCCAAGGATTCTGTTTCCTGCATTCCACTGCAAGCCAAGCTCAGGGTTGACTTGAATTGCTGTTAAAGCCACCAGGCTCCTCACATGCTGACTTTGGTCTCATCTCCTGTGGAGCACTGTCCTAATTCAGCTGGGCCCACAGTCACCTTCCTCTTTACTTTCTTACAAGCCTTTTTTTCATTGACTTTCTCAGGCTCACAGTGTTGCTGATTCTATTATGTTCAATGGTGTCCAATGTTCTTAATTTTTTTCATTATAAAAATAAATTTATTTTCTAAAAATCCACATTACCAGGAACTGGAAACAACTTAAGTGTCCATCAATAGATAACTGGATAGACAAACTATGTTGTAGCAATACAGCATGATTTGGCTCAGTATTGTAAGTGAAAGAATTCAGTCTTAAAAGACTACATATTACATGATGTCACTAACTTAGGATACTGGAAATGGTAAAGGTAAAGGTATAGAGACAAAAATGTCACCAGAGGCTAGGTTGAAGGAAAGTCTGACCAGAGGAAACATGGAAGAATTCTTTATCATGCTCTGTATCTTGTGTATATAAGAATGTTGTATGTACATTAAAGAACCTATGCATACTTAAAACCCAGCATTCTATTGTATATAGCTTTTTAAAAGATGGGCTACAGAACAGCAGAAAATGTAGAAACATACATTTGATAAAGGACATATCAAGAATGTATAAAGTACTCTTAAAATTCAATAAGAAGAAAACAATCCAATTAAAAATGATAAGATTTGAATAGATGCTTAATTAAAATGTACAGATGCTAAAGTTAGGACATGAAGAGATGTTTAACATTGCCATTTGACAAAAGAAAATTAAAATCATCCTGAAGTACATTTATTAGAATAAATAAAAATAAAATATATTAAAAACTGACAATGTCGAGACTGATGAGGATGCTGAAGAATTCAAACTGGTAAGACTGCCAGTGGGGATGTAAAAAGGTTACAGTCACCCTCGAAAACAACTGGGCATTTTCTTAAAAGTTAAGAATACGGCATGACCCAAGAATTTTACTTCGATAGATTTACCCAAGAAAATGAAAACATATGTTCCTACAAAGGCCTGTATATGAATGATTACGGTGGCTTTATTCATAATTGCCCCAAGCTGGAAACAACCTGAATGTTCTTCAGCTGGCAAACGGATAAACAAGCTGTGACCCGTCCACACAATGAGATTCTCCTTAGCCAAAGGAACAAACCATCGATATACACAACAACCTAGATGAATTTCAGATGCATTATGCCAAGTGACAGAAGCCAGACTTTAAAAAAAACACATGTACTGGGTGATCCATTATGACATCCAGAAAGGGAAAATCTATAGAAACAGAAAGCAGATCAATGATGGCTGGAGGCACAAGAGGAGTCAACTACAAAGGGACATGATGTATGTTTCAGAGTGACAGCACTGTTTTGTATCTTGGTGAGAATGGTAGTTACACGACCACATGCATTTGTCCAAACTAAGACCATGTACCATAAAGAATAATTCTTACTGTATGCAAATTGTACTGTATGACTAAAAAATATCAAGATGGTGCTCAGAGCTGAGAGAACTTGACACTCACTTTTTCTTTCTCTTCAATGTTCTTTTCCAATCAGTTAAGTGTTAAGTGTTTACACATATTGCCTATCATGCTAAGCATTTCTGGGACAACCCGAGAAGTTTAAAGTCACCTCAAGTTGTTTATAATTATGAAGGCAGGCTTTGCTATTTAGAATTAATCTGGTAAGTAATAAATGGTCATCACAAGGCCTCACATAGAAAGATGACTAATGACTGTAACATCTTAGAAAGGTTAATCAGAAAAGTGTCACGCTGTTTAGATTATAGCTGGGAGTGAGGAAGGTAATAAGAAAGTGAACAGGGTAGTGGCAGTTTTGGAACCTGATTGATGAATTTAGCACATACTTAATGACAAATCAAGTGCATCTAAAAATGAGAAATCTTTATACAATGTTTTATAGACTCTTATGACTAATATTGAAGGACACTATACATACTTTAGTCTTGGGGCCAGACATGAATCTGCCTCTATGAAATGAAAGAAAACAACAAACCTCAAAATGTTAAGAAGGCTGGGGCTGTAACTCGGCGGCAAAGCAGGCTCTCAGCGTGTGAGAAGACCTGGGTTTGGTCCCCAACGCGGAAAAACCAAACCAAACAATAAAATCCATGAACAGTAGTAAGATGAAAAGATTGATTTAGTGAGCTCAGAGTTATGATCTCAAAAGAACTTTTTTTTGTCTTTGTCTTTTTTTATCGGTACCAGGGGATCGAACTCATGACTGCCTGCTTGCAAGGCAGGTGCTTATGCCTCTGAACTAAATCCCCAGCCCTGAACTTTGCATTTTTATAAAGAGGGAAAGTTTAACAGAAACTTCAATGGGGAAAGACATGCTATTCTGTTTGGGCTTCTAGTATCCGGTGTCAGAAGGGACCATCCCTTTGGGAGATTCCCCTCCTGCCACTTTGCTGTTCCTGGCATGAGACAGGCACACCCTGCTGCAGGGCCTCTGCCTGACTGCTCCTCCTGTGAAATACTCTTCCCCATAGCACTGTGGTACCTTTCAACGGTCTCCAGTTTTTACCTAAGCCCCACCTTCAGAATGAGACCTCCCTGGCCAGCTCGTGTTAACACTGTGACCGGCTTTCTCAAGTCTCCTGGTCTTTCTCTGTTTTTCTTTACTACCTTGCTTTCTAGCATACCTGCTCCTAAGAATGCCTGCCATTCACTGTCACCCTCCTTTGCTAGAATACAAGGCCACAACAGCAGGGGTCACAAGTAATTCTGCCTCTGGATGTATCTAAGTACATAAAATAGTACCCAGACTATCTAAAGTGCACAACAAACATTTATGAATAAATGAATTATGATAACATTTATTGTGCATTCCCTCGGACTACACAATTTTGCTATGTGCTCTACACAATTTATCTCAGTGAGTCCTTGCAATTATTTGATGGAGGTAAACACTATTATTGGTCCCATTTTAAAGAGAAAAAAACAAAGGCACAGACAGATTAAAAGACTGATCCAAGGTTATACAAAATTAGTAAGAAGTGGAGCCAGTGTTCAGATGTAGAAATGGATCTGAGCACAGAAACGCGGACCCCAGAGTCTATAAACACACACACACACTCCGGCTTGGCTGGCACCTGGAAGCCCAGAGGATTCTTGGTTGACAGATGAGAGTTAGCAGATGGATTTGTCAGAGGAAGCCATGTGAAGGAATGAGCCCTCCCAGAGAAAGCTGGTACTGATGATGTGGAGAGACAGGCTATGAAAGAGTTCATGCATTTGCACAATTCAGGAAGATAATCAATAGATAATCAGTGGGCTGGGTTTTTAAGGATTTGGGACTGAAAGCCAGGGCCTTTGCGTGGAGATTTTATCTCCAGCCCTTAAAAAAAAAGTGTTTCTTTCTTTTTTTTAATTTTGAAACAGGGTTTTGCTAAATCACTAAATTGCTCAGCTCGGGCTAGAACCTGAGATTTTTCAGGGAATTACAGCCTGGATCCAAGTGGAATTAGAATCTAAGTTTTTCACATCCCTATAGTTTATAGGGGATACATAGTTCAAATTCACATCTTAAAAAAAAAAAAAAAAGGCAAATACGGGTTGAAGTTCTAGTTTCTATTTTCTGGTAAGGTTCACCTAAAATAAAATCCACTTTCTGCTGCTGCTTACTGTAATTTCTTTCAGTGAGTGATTTGGTTTCTGTTTCACCATACATTTGGGGCAATTTGCCATTTCTTATATAAAAACCTCTAAGAATTCATTATCAAAATGAGATTAACAATGCAAACATAGTTTTTTGGGGGAAAAAGATCATAATTTGGAGCATTATTTTCCTGGCTCCAGCAGCAGCTCCTTGTAATAAAAATTCTAACCCGGGTTGGCTGCAGATACTCTTCCGGTGTGCGCTCAGTGAAGGGTGACCTTTCACTCGCTTATGTCGACCGCCCTCTTGTGGCGGATGGCGACTCTGCGCGTCTCCATCTTGCTCCATTTCGCTCCATCTTGCTGAGCCAGGGGCCTGCTTTGTCTTGAGCACTCTAGGATGTCCCTGGTGGACAGAAACCCATGCTGTGCGGTTTCACTTCTGCAGTGGTCTCTGGTGTTCTCTAAACACGTGGGCAAATGTGTTGTTTTTATTTATAGATTCTATTCTCTGTATATCTTTGTGCCAACTGTTATTGTGACCAACTGTAGTTATAATTATTTCCGGATTCTTTTAAATGGAGGATAATTAGTAAATGAGAGTTGGGGAAAATTTGCTGTCTGAAAAGGATTTATATTTATAATTCTAACTTTACGTTCTTCTCCAAATAACTGCACTTTTGTGCTGAAATCATAATGTGTATGTAAGGCTGAGAAATACCAGATTTTGGGACTGTGGATCTATCCTATTTAGAAGTTCTCTTAAGCTTAGGGAGAAAGTGGTAATGTTTGGAGGTGAGGGAAGGGGACCACTGTCTCAGCTCTTCAAAAGATTCTCCAGTGCCTAGACGCTGATAGCCCTCCTTCTAAAAAGTGGTAACAGGGTCTATAGCTTTCTAGTTGACATGAATTCATCCTACATCATGGCTCCTCTTTTAATCCCACTAAATAAAAGGACAGTGCCTTTCATGATATGTTGAAAAGATCTTGAATTTTTGAAGTCAAACAACTGAGTTCGAATTTAAACCCTGACACTTAGCACACATTACTTAATCTGTCATGGCTCAGAGCAGAACTGATGCAAACAGCCTCTCACTTCTGCCAGGCAGGGAAGCATCCTTCTGCCCGGCTTCCCAACCCCTCACCTCTGATTTATCTGATGTGGTTGAGAAGATGAGACTCACACTGAAATGTGAAGCAGACTAGACATAATAAATTGAGAATTATTTGATGCATACACCCAATTTTCTTTATTGTATTACCAATTTGTTTTTATGTGTTTGGAAGCTTTTGCAATAAGAATGTACACATTTAAGATTGTTCTAGCTTGAAGGTTAGTTGAAGTTTCAAAAAATTATTATTCGGTAACCTGGAATAATGTTGTTTGCCTGAAGACTTACTTTGTTTGAAATCGCCTTTGCTATATCATCTCTCCTTTGACTAATTCTCACCTGGTTCAGGTCTCTAACTCCTTATCTACAATTCTGAAAATCAAAAAGTTCTGAGAACAAAATCTATTTTTATAATTCTTTTGTTAGCAAAATCTGATCTGTGCTGATGTGAGCCTATCTGTAGTCTTTATTCTGCTTTGTGTGACTATTCATGTGCTTCTTTGTAAATATTACTCTTTGATTACAGTTTGCTGCCTCAGTCCTACTGTAGGTGTGGTGGAAATACATGACATGCTCTTACTAACTCTGAAAGTGAAATCAATCTGCTTTGAAACACCTTTGATTGTAGGGTTTGCGTTAAGAGCTCTATCTCTCTCTGTCTCTGTCTCCCACTTTTCCACTTGTGTTCCTAGTTTCTATTTTTTCTGTATTCTTATGTTTCAGATATATATATTTTTAAGTAGCAGTTAGCTGGATTTGCTTTTAATCTAGCAAACTGTCTTTTCAATAGAAGATTTAGTTTATTTAAATCATTTCTGATGCATTTGATTCTTTTCGTTGTTTTTTGCTAATATCCTACCTTATCTATACTTTCTTCCTTTCCCAGTCTCCTGACTACTCTTCTATTTTTCCCCCTCATCTTTGCTAAATTAACCAGCAAGTTACACCCGCTTTATCCCTCTCTGCTTACTTTTGAAGTAGCATTTCCATGTATATTTCCCTTACATGGTCCAAAATCAATCAATGTCAATACTTCTACTTCAAAACTTCCAAGGTACTCGCTTTCTCTAATTCCAGCCACATTCTCTGATAGTGTTCATGCTATTGTCTGTTAGTTTTATCTTGTTTTTAACTGAGAAATTAGACAGTATTATTTAATGAAAATCTTTTTTATTTTTTTATTTTGTCCTTACCTTCCAACTCGTTTTCTTACCAACAACTTACCCAACATACATTTTGTGAATATCTTTTGTAGCCTTTTGGATGCAGCACTGAACAAAACAAAGTCCTTCATACTCCAGACTTAATTTTCAGTTCAAATGAATGATTCCTTCTTAGTTTCAGCTCTTCCTCTAGGATAATTTTCCTTCTCCATGTGTATTTTTTAGTTCTTTTGCTGGGGGCTTGTTGAATCATAATCCTTTATTTTAGACAGCTTTCTTGATATGCAATTTACATATCATACAGTCCCCTTATCTAAAGCATCTGATGAAATTTTAGTATATTTACAGATGTGTCTTATCCCCACCACAGCCAGTTTTAGGACGTGTTTGTGACCTTATAAAGAAAATCCGTACTTGGCAACAGTCACTCCTTGTAATGGGTTGAAAAGTGACCCCCAAATTCATGTCTACCTGGAACATCAGAATGTGACTGTATTTGGAAATAAGGTCTTTGCACTGTAACATTGCATGAGCATGGGTTCTAAAGTCAGTGAGTAGTGACCATATTGGAGGAGGGGAAGAGACTCAGAGAAGGCCATTTCAAGAAAGAGACAGAAACTGGGGTGAGGTAGCTACAAACCAAAGAAATCCAAGGGCCCTGGAAACTTCTGGAAGCCAGAAAGAGGCAAGGAGGGATTGTTCCCAGAATTTTTAGAGAGAGGATGGTTTGACCAATACTTTAAATTTTGAACCTCTATCTCTGGTACTAGTATAAGACAATAAATATGCCTTGAGATACACAGTTTTTTTTTTTTTTAAATTATGGCCACAGGAAACTAATACAATTTCTATTCCCCTTTTCCGTTGGCCACTGGCAATCATTAATCTACTTTCTATCTCTATGGGTTTACCCATTCTAGACATTTCTCATAAATGGGGTCATAGAATATATAATTTTTTTATGTGTAGTTTCTTTAGTTTAGCTAGAAGATGTTTTCAGATTTCACCCATGTTGTAGCACATTATCGATATTTTTATGGCCAAATATTCCATGAAAGGATATATCACACTTTGTCCATTTGTCAGTTGGTTGACAATTGGATCTACTTTTTGGCTATTATGAGAAAAGCTACCACAAACACTTGTTTACAACATTTTGTGTGTACATGTTTTTATTTTTCTTAGGTATATAACGGGGGGTAGAATTGTTGAATCATGTGAAAACTCTAATAATTCAAAAAGCTGCCAGACTGTTTTCAAAGAGGAGTCACTACTTTAGTTTCTGACAAGCAGTTTCTGAGGGTTCCAGTTTCTGTATATCCATATCAACATGCAATACCAACTGATTTTTTGACTGTAGTCATCATAATGGGTATAAAGTGGAACCTCATAGTGAATTTGATTTGCATTTCTTTGATGACAGATGATGTTAAGCATCTTGTCATGCATGTATTGGCCACTTACAGATCTTCCTTGGAGAAATATCTACCTTGAGGTTTTGCCCAATTCTGGAACTATATTATTTGAAAATTTGGGATATGCTCCCTCAGCAGATATATGATTTTCAAACATTTTCTTCCATTCTGTGAGTTGCTTTTCAATGTCTTGATTTGGTCCTTTGAAGCAGAACTCCAGTTTATCTGTATTTCCTTAGTTGCCTATATTTTTAGTGTCATTTATAAGCATCTACTGCCAAATCTGAGGCCAAGCAGACTTACTTTCAGGGTTTTTAGCTGTGAAACTTATAACCTTTGCATCTATTACTAATTTTGAGTTAACTTCTGTGCATGGTGTTAGGTAAGAATTACATTTTATTCATTTACATATAGTAGTCTCTGCAACATTTGTTGGAAAGACTGGAAAAGTATTTAAAAAGAATCAAACTGGCTGGTGATTTAGCTCAGCAGCATAAACACCTGCCTTGCAAGCTTGCAGTCATGAGTTTGATCCGTGGTACCAAAAAAAAAAAAAATCAAACTGTGTACCTATTCCCTAAGATGAATGCAAATTTCATGTTTTAAAAAAGTGTACTAATAAAATATTTTGAAAAAGTAGGAAGAGCCACTATCTGTAAAAACAAACATACACACAAACAAACAAAATGTATTACTGAATGATCCTGGATCCGTTTTAAAAATCATTTGACCATAGACACTATATCCTTAATGTGATTCCTTTAATCTTTATGTCTGTGTTTAGTTCAGTAGCACACAATGTTTTGATTATTGTCACTCTGTAGTGAGTTTTGAAATCAGGAAATGTGAGTCAGCCAACTTTGTTGTGCTTTTTCAAGATTGTTTAGCTATTCTGGATCACTTGTAATTCCAAATGAAATTTTGAATCCACATGTCAGGTTTTACAAAGGAGTCTCCGGGGTTTCTGACAGAAATTTCAGTGAGTTATTGGTCAATTGGGGAATATTGCCATCTAAATTTTAAGTCTTCAAATCTATGAACACCAAGTATTCTTTCATTTATTTACATTTCTTTCAATTTTTTAACAATGTTGTAGTTGTCAAAGTATATACTTTGTCCTTCTTTTGTTAAATTTATTCCAAATTATTTTATTCTTTGTGATGCTATTATAGATGGAATTCTTTTCTTAATTACATTTTTAGATTATTTACTATAAGAATATATAAATACAATTTATTTGTGTATATTGATCTCATATTCTGCAACTTGGGGAAATCATTTATTAGTTATAATAGTTTTTAGTGGAGTTGTTATGCTTTTCTATGTGTATACTAGTAGATCGTGTCATGTATGAAAAGAGATAGGTCTACTTCCTCCTTCCCAATTTGAATGCTTCCTTCCTTCCCTTATTTCTATAGCTACTCTATGTTGGACAGAAGTGGTGAGAACATCCTGTCTTCTTCCTGATTTTAGGAGGAATGCATCTAGCCTTTCATCATTAAATGTAGTTTTAGCTATGGGTTTTTGGGGAGCCCTTTGTCTGATTGAGTAAATTTTCTTCTACCTTGGCTTGTTGAATGTCTATAAATCATGATTTGGTCGAATACTTCTGCGTCTATTGAAGTGATTTTGTGGATTTTACTTTTTAGTCTATTGATACCGTATTTTATTTTAACTGACTTTAAGATGTTAAACCAATTTTGTTTTGCTGGTATAAATCTCACTTGGTTATGGTATATCATTCCTTTTCCACATTACTGAGTTTTGTTTGCAGTATTTTGCTGAGGGTTTTTTCATCTGTATTTATGAGATAATGAATTTTAGTTTTCTTTACTTATGATGTTTTGTTTGGTTTTGGCATCAGACTAGTACTGGACTCAGGGTGAGTTAGAAAGTATCCCCTCCACTTTTATTTTAAAAAAAAGTTTATGGAGAATTGATGCTAGTTTCTTAAATGTTTGATGAATTAGTGTTAATTCCTCAAATGTTTGATGATTTGGATTGGTATAAATTTCCTAAAGATTTCGGTCTAGATTTCACTTTGTGAACAGTTTTTTTTTTTTAAATTTGCAATTCAGTCTTTTTATTTATTTTTATTTTATTTATTTATATGTCTATTTAGAGTGTCTATTTCTTCATCAGCTTCCACAGTTGTAACTTCTAGGAATTTGCCTCTTTCATGTAAAGTATACAATTTATTTCTATATAATTGGTCATAGTGTTTACTTAAATAAAATCCTTTTTATGTCTATGAAGTTGATGGTAACTTCTTTATTATTTGCACTAATTCTTATTTGTAGGGTTTGTCTGCCTCAAAAGCTTCATACATTTTGATGGTGAACTCATATTTGGCAAAACTTCATCTGTGAGAATGTTTCCTCCAAAAAGGATTTTCATGTGTTTGGTATTGGCCCTACGAGGTGCCAAGACCTTGTGACTACTTTAATTTCTAAATTTGGGAATTTAGCAGTTAATAAGTATTTAAATTCAACCCCACATCTATATGTAGATACACTTAATGACACAAATTCTCATGAAAGATTCTCCCTCCAAGCCTGTGTCACTGGTAGAGATAAATATTTCTCTTCTTTGCTCTCCTTTCTGTAAAGGAAGGGAGCTTTCCTTCTGGTTACCCTTACAGGAAATAAGACTCTCCAAAGTTCTCAGATTTATGTGCATGTGGGTGTCGCAGGCTCAGTACCCCTGACAGTACCTTCTGAGGGACTGTGGCAGTTGGCTATAATCTTCAAATCCTTTACATTTATGGAATGGGCATTTTCCCCCCAAGGGAAGTCCAAGCTTCTCTTCATATGTCAATCTGGTTTCAGAAACTTGTATGTTTTATTTTCTGCTGTAAGGAATAAAATGTGCCGTTGGGCATTTTTTTTTTTTTTACATTTTATGACAAAACATCTTTAAAAAACAGTTTTTCATAATTAATCTAGTATCTGGGTATTTTTCAGTGAGGTGACTTTTTAGACTATCTAGACAACTATCCTGCTAGAAACAAAACCTGAACTGATCTATACATTGAACTATTAATGGATAATCAGAGTATTTCAAATTAATCTCTTTTTATACAATTATAAACATTACTGGTCTTGTCTCTTCATGAAAATATTTGTAGAGTTTCTCTGATTAATATAATTAAGGGTAAGCTTGTAGGATTATGGAATAGTATATTCAGTTTTACTAAGTTTTCCAAATTGGGCTCCAAAATGCCCGTAAGTTATTGGTAACAAAGAATAACTTTTTATGCTGAAATTCTTGCTACTACTTGGTAATATCAAATTACTGTTTGCTTATATGATTGGTAGGAAATAGAATTTGCCATTTATTTTAATTTGCATTCTGCCAGATTTCTAATAATCTAGCAACTCTTTCATATTTATTGTTTATAATTCCTTTTTGAGGTATTGACAGTTTTAGCCTTTTTTTTCATTTTATAGGAAGTTGCATTTTTCCCATTGATTTCTTAGAAATCTTTGTGTAACTCTTTTTGATTATAATTTCACCCTTAAGTATTATGTCACCTTGTTTAATGTATCTGAGAGATTTCATCAATTTTTTCCCTTATGATTTGTACTTCTAGGTTTTGTTTATGGACTTCTGCCTAACCCTGAAATAAAAAAACACATTCTTCCATTTCTTTTAACACATGCCTGATATAAAAATTTCAGGACTTAGAGATTTATGACTTCAATCCTCATCCTCACCCCCAAGTTATACTAAGTAAGGAAAGATCATTTTATTTTCATAGTAGAAAGAGGTGTTTGGATGGTTGATAAATTTAGTTTATGCATCATTATCATTTGGAAGACTTCTCTCACCCTTTGAATCTCAGCTCTGAAACACTCTCCTCTGTGAAGTTTTTTCCTCCTCCTCAAACTAAGTTAATTAACCTACATTTATTGAGCACTTTTTGTATTTTTGGCCCTCTCCCGGAAGCTCAACTATAGAGGTGAGCTCAGTTTGTCTCAGTCTGTTTTGCATTGCTAAAATAAAATGCCCAAGGCTGGACACTTAATGAAGAAAACAGGTTTATTTTGACATTTTGAAGACAGGAAGTTCTGGAGCATTGAACAGCACCTTCTTGGCTTCTGATAAGAACTTCATGTAGGACAACATGGCATAAAAGTAGAAGCAGGGGCTGGGGATTTAGCTCAACGGCATAAGCACCTGCTTTGCAAGCAGGCGGTCATGAGTTCAATCCCCGGTACCGATAAAAAAGAAAAAGACAAAAAAAAAAAAAAAAAAAAAAGCAAAGGGCGACAAAGGTCTGCAGAAGAGACCCAGGAGTAGTACCAGGCTCATTTCTACTTCTGTGAAAATTACACTAATCTCTTGGTGAGGTTGAAGCTGCCATGACTTAATTGCCTCTGAAACATTCTATCAATTCTTAATACTGTTATACTGGGGAACCAAGGTTCAAACATGAGTATTGGCAGGGATATACCATGTCTAAACCACAGCAGACTTCATGTTTCAGTGAAGAACACACAACATCCATATCTAGGTACACATTTTCCTGTGGTTTCTTGTGTGCCATACACTTTATAGCCAAACATGGTGACTTACGCCTATAATTCCTTGGAGGCTGAGGCAGGAGGATCACAAATTTAAACCTAGCCTGGGGAACGTAGTGACTGAGCAAGACTCTATTTCAAAATGAAAAATGGGAAAAAAGTTGAGGATACAGTTCAGTGCAAAGGCCTTGGATCCAATCCTCAGTACAAACAAACAAACAAACAAACACACCACAGTCATTATCTTAAAATAATCACTCATATACGGTTTTCGCCTCCATCTGCCAATCTGCTTGGCTCTGCCTTTAACATGCAACCCAAGTTTAGCTGCGCCTTCAGGTCTTTGAAACTGCCTCCATTCTTTGCCTGGATTGTGTCATGGCCTCCTTGTTGTTCCTCCCCCTGCTCTGTCATCTTCAGCCAATGCATCCTTAGCATAGCAACCATTTAAACTGAGAGTCAGCTCCTATTACGCTTCTGCTCAAAACCCTCCATGAGCTCACATCTCTCCTAAAGCAGCAGCTTCAGTCTTTCCACATGTGCCCTCAGAATCTGGCCTGTCCCTCTTCTCCCTTAGGTTTCCTGTAGTTTTGATAACATTCCAAGCACTCTTCTGCTTCTGTCCTTGAGGCTGGTGGTTTCCTCTGGCTGACCCCCGTTTCCCCAGGATGTCATATCCACATGCACTGATCCTCTCACTTCCTTTGCATCTCGGCTGAAGCGTTACATTTCCAGCCAGGTCTTTGTTATGGTCTGGATCTAGACTGTTGTCCAAAGGCTTAGTCCTCCTCTTGGTAGTATCAAAAGGTGTGTACACCTTTAAGAGGTGGGGCCTAGGAGAAGGTTCCAGGTCACCAGGTGCCAATGAATGGGATTGTGAGACACAGATCAGCAGTTCCTGCCACCACATGCTGCCGCCACCATGTACTGCCTTGCCACAGGCCCCAAAACAGCAGGACCATCTGCTAGGGACTAAAACATCCAAAAGTATGAGCCAAAGTAAAACTTTTCTGTTTTTAAGAAACTTACCTCAGTTGTTTCATTACCTTAGCTGAAGCCAACTAGTACAATTTTCTTTGACTGCCCTGCAAAACGTAGCACACTCTAGTCTACCTTCTATTTCCTTCAGTCTAGTTTTTCTTTTCTTTATGGCTATTATTGATTTAACTTAACATCTATTAAGTTTTTATTTCTGTCTGCTACCTTTACGGTGTACTCTTTTTGTGGCCCAAGAACTTCTTCTGTTCGCTGTTATATCATCACTGCCCAGGACACTGTGGCTTCCTGATAACTATTTATTGAATGAAGAAATGAATTCATGAGGAATGAACAAATGCTAGGCCAAGAGCCTGGGTGGGACAGCATAAAAACACTGGTTAGATCAGGAAAGACAGAGGGGTGAGGGAGCAAGCGACCAAGGGAAGGAGGAACGAAGACAGGGCTTTCCCACTTTGCAGTTTTATTTAGAGCTATTGGGGTAACTGATGGTCTTGGCACTGCTATGCTGTTTTCTTTGGCGTTAGTTTCCTTTTTAAGGTCCTGAAAATGGATCTCAATAAATACTTCTTAACTGACAGCTTAATTAAGTCAGTATAAAAGAATTTCTTCTACATGACAGAAAACAAAATCTCTTCCCAGATTGTTTTGCTGGGTAGCCTTGTCCCAGAGCTTCCAGGGAAGAGAAGGATTATGCATGTCCTCTGCTTGTGAGGGGAACTCTAGAGGCTGATCGCGGGAGATGAGTTTTATCTTCTGGTGCTGGTGATCCAACCCAGGACCCCATGTGTGCTAGGCAAGCACTCTACTGAGGAGCCGTATCCCAGCCTGGAGATGTGGTCTATGCATGGTAGAGGCTACTGTAGATTATAAAGCTACGCACACACACACACACACACACACACACACACACACACACACGGCAAAACTAATGATATGGAACTTGACTGGAGTCCAAGACTTAATATTTACCTTTAAATGTAGGCAAAATATAGGAAAGAAATAGTACAAGTTGGTTAAATATCAACTTTTGTTGGTTACCATCTTTAGCTTCAACAAATCACTAATTTATAGGTTCAAGTGCTTTGGTAATTGTATACACGTTTGAAGAACATGTTTTCTACTAGAATACACACTAAGAGAGAAGACCTGCTTATCTTTCAGTGACCTGCCTGTTAGGCAAAATAGTTGGTCATACCGCGATTCACATATGGTAGAGATTGAATATTAATTTCTCCAGAGAGGAAGGAAGCAGCTAATTTTTAACCCCAGTTCAATCAGAAGTAGATATGTAGGGCAAAGTTTTCCAGCCTGGATCCTACCTGCAAGTTACTCATATTCTGATGAAGGACAAAGGCAAGATTTTTATCATAAGACAGAAAAAGTCCAGATCATGCAGTACTTTCTGGGTCCTGCATGAAGACTCATACGACATCAATTAGAATGGAGCTATCTACAGCAATGGCAAGAAAACTATAAGTAGATATTCCTGAAAACATACACTTTCGGGGACTGCAGGCATAAATGACTGAAATCTCTTTTGCGAGACACAGAACAGACAGGTATGGGGTGGGTGGATCCAGGTGGACGTGGAATGTAGATGGGTACGACAGATGGTCTGTGGGGCAGGAAGGAACACCTGGGCAGGTGGCCTCAGAAAAAGCAGGGACCAAGGAACTGCATGAAGAAAGGAGAGTGTAGACAAGGCCCTGGGCATCAAACAAATAACAAAAACCCAACCCAAATGAGGTTAAAGTAGGAGAGTGATTTTACCTTAAGAACAGAGGGAACTCAAAGATCATCAACAGAGCTCAGAGCCACTCTGGGTCTCAGGAACTGAAACCAGGAACCTGACCTTCCTGGCTCACTCTCTCCTCCCTTTTCCTCCACTTCCCTCTTCTCCTCCCTTCCCCTCATCTCCCTCACCTTCCTGTATTCTCCATTTATCTCTCTCTCCCTCTTCCTCTGTCCTCTGCTCCTTTTCTGTCAACAGAGGTGCCCAGCAGGAAAAGTAGCCTTCAGCAGGCATCAAAGTTCCTTCCTGAAAGATCTGCAACCAGACATGGAAAGATTCTTCTCTCGGTCCTAGACAGAAAGATCCTGGGGAGGGGTTCAGACTGTCCAGACAGGATTCTTATGCCCTTCTTTTGGTTCAGGATGACCCGGCAGGGAACCCATCCTAAAAATATTTCACAGGACCAAATATTTTACTTAAGATAAAATTGTCAGATAAATAAGCATCCTGGGTCCTGTTCCCTTCGTTGGGCCGGAGTGAGCAGGTTCTACATCAGGAGGTGGCTTTGCATAGACAGGACCACTGCTGCTTTTGTTTGTATCGGGCAGCTCTCATGATGGGCTCCTGCCAGTCATCATTTTATCATCCTAAATAGAGGAGAAATGGACAGCTTTATAAGGACTCTGCCCTGGGAGTGCGTGTGTGTGGAGTCAGAGTGACTGGTTCAAACTGCTACTTTACCACTGTATTAGTCATGCAATTTTCTATGTCTCACTTTCCCTGTTAGTAAAACAAAAATAATAACCATACCAACTTCAAAGAGTTTTTAATAGGGTTAAATGACATTATATATAAATCTCTTAGAATAAGCATGGAATATGAAGGATAAACTATTGCTATTATTAATATATGTATCCCTAAAGCAAAACTGTAAACCTACTAAACAGGACAAGTTTCTTACTAGGTCATGTGTGTTCAGCCCTACATGGTGCTTTTGCTCATGATACACTGCCTGTGCTCTCTGAAGCTGCCATCTGTCATTCCTGTCCTTTATCCCTTAAGTGAGTATCTTTTCATTTTATGATACAAAATAATTTATTCCTCAAAGTCAGTGTTCAGAGGACACCAGGGATACAATCTCACACAGATGCTCACAATAGACAAAGCTGTACGTGCCTGACATTTAGGTCTGTGTCTTTGAGCAACTTCCCTCCACCCCACTGCACTGGCTCCTTTATACCCTGTGTGGCTTCATGTCCATCTATTCACTGCCAGACCCTCATGCACACGCATATGTGTGTATACATGTTGTGTGTGCGTGTGTGTTGCTGAGAACTGAATCCAGGGCTTCTGCACTGAACTGCATCCTTGGCCCATATTTGTTTTTAATTTTGAGACAGGATCTTACTAAATTGCTCAGACTGCGCTTGAACCTGTGATCTTTCTTCCTCAGCCTCCTAGAGTGCTGGGATTCCAGGTCTGTGCCGCCACACTTGGCCACTTATCATGGTTCCCATCCTTAATATATCCTGGAGTACATTCATAATTCCTAGGTTTATTGTCCCTTAACTTCAAGTTATTTGCTCTTTGCTTCATTACACAAACACCTACGTTTCCACGTGGTTCTAACTCTGAACTTATTAAACTCTACCCTATCCTGATTTTGTGCTGGTATTTTACTTCCTTCTGGTTTTTTTTCACTGTCTAATTCTCTTTTTCTAGATTTCCTTGACTCAGGGAGTAACAACCTTCATATACTTGGAAGTGAATCTCTCTCACTTGTTGAAAGTGTATTTTAAAAGAAGATCTTTTGGGGCTGAGGATATAGCTCAGTGGCACAAAGGGCCTTCCTGGCAAGTGCGAGGTTCTGAGTTGGATCAAGAGTTCCGATAGTCTGTCTCTAGAATGCATCGAGAAAAATAAAAAATGGAGACAAGTATCGTATTCCAACCATGGTTGGGAAGTCAATATCTCTGGGTCCAATGCCCCTCACTTCCAAAGCAGCCACTCTTCATTCATTCTATACCGTGAACAGGTTCATCCAAAGACTCCAGCTCAAGAGGACATAGATAACCTTATGCTGAGAAGTATCTTGATTTTGAGTATAATTCTGACATGACCCATGAAGGCGAGGATAATCTTATGCTTGGAAGAGTCAATAGGAAATCTCAGATGAGTAGTACCAACAATCCCAATCCTTCCTTTCACCCCACAGGGAAATATGCAAAACCAGTCACTGTGAATTTGTGGTCCCCAATAATGGCCTTAGGTGGAACCAGCATGACATAACAGCCAATCAGTGATGGTGAACCTTATATTGCTTTCAATGATAATCAATATCCAATTGCAGCATGCATGCCATTGGTTTGTGAACATTGTGTGATGGAGGATAGCTGCTCTCTCTAAGGTAGCCAAAAAGCAGAGGTGGAAGAGAAGAGCCAGGGAGAGAGCCGCCCTTCATGGTGATACCCAAATGACCCATCCTGGCAGGCCACTTTTCCAGCCTGAGGCAGCTATGAACTTATCAGGGAACTAACTCAACAATGAATAGCGCATCCCCATGATCCAATCACCCTGCAAAATCATGAGACTCTGGGGGGACATTTTAGATTCGAACCATTACACACAGAGAGGTAAATACTATGGCAAACAAGTCATGGGAAGAGGAAGAAGTGAATGATTGTGCTTAGTGTGAAGTCAGAGCTCACCACTCAAAATGGATTAATGGTTCAATGAGAAGATAAGGAACTGGGGAAGCACCTCCCTGGAAGAGAAAATCTGTGCAAAGACCACAGTGTTTTTCAAGAGTGTGGGATGTTCAGAAGGAGGTGGGGAACTCAGTGACACACTCAGGGAGGCCTGTGTGTGAGGGAAAACTGGGAGTGTGGATCACACATTGGGGAAGTCTCCAAGTTTCATGCTAAGGATGTTGTACTTTCTCTCAGAAGGAATGATTTAATGACATCAAATAGAGCAATGAGTTAATCAGAGCTATTAGAAAATCATAGAAATACTTAGGGTATTAGCTTTCTTTCACTAGGATGAGTCATCAGAGGCTACTAATTTATAAAGAGAAAAGGCTTATTTTGGCTCATGGTTCTAGGGACACCAGTCCAAAATGGAGTAGGAATGTCACTTCTGGTTTTTGGCGTGGGCAGTATTTCTTGGCAGGAGCACGTGGTAAAGCAAACCATATATCATAAATCAGAAAGCAAAGATAGAGAAGAGACTGTGAAGGCTGTGGCCCCAGAGACCTAAGCACCTCACCGTAGGCTCTGCTCCTAAAGATTCTACTGCCTCCGAGTCATCCCAGTCTGGAGACAAGTGACTCCCATCCAAACCACTGCACTTAGTAAGTAGACACAAAACCTCCAGAGATAAGCAGGAAATTGCCCTTTAGATGAGTTTTTTGAGGATACTAATTGGAAAAAAATTTTTGTTCAACTACACTTGGGAAAAAATATGTATTTAATATCCCTCAGAGAAATATTATATCATCCAGACAATTTAGGAGCTCTGTGGAGACCAACAGAAAAAGTATTAGTTTAACCTATTTAACTCAGTATTTCCTGAACCTATTTGACCATAAAATATGATTTCCAGATAAAATATGGGCATCCAGTTAAAATTGAGTTTCAGATAAACAAAGAATAATTATTTAGTTTAACTAAGGGACACATTGGAATTAGAATTCTGAGGAACACTCACAGAGCACTTTAAACTTCAAAGATATTTCCTGATGAGACAAGGAAGGAGCCTCTTTTCTCTGGCACTCTCTGCACCTTTAAATGCCTGTAAGAAGAAGCAGAAACTTTTTATATTATTTGGGAATTTTAATCTTTAGAGTGTTTTTAATATTTTATATTATTTTTCTTTATTCCATATAGCAACTATATGTTCATGTAAATGAAAGTTGTTTCTATCATTGAGAAAAAGCATTTCCCTCCTGGTAATAAGGTTGAATGAATTTATCTAACATGCATCTTCTGAGAGCGCATTATGTCCCAGATCCAGTAGGTAAGAAAATGAATGAGGAGCTTAGGGTACAGTAGATCTTTGAAGGTAAGCTATGGCCCTCTACACTGAGCTTAGGTACCACAGATCCTCCTTGGCCTGGTTCTCGACCATTTGTGTTTCTGATCTCCCACTGTTACTCACCTGCTAAATCTGTAGCTCTCAGGACTCATCAAATTTTCATCATTCTGAGCCACTAATTCCTCTCCCCAGAATGCCCTACTCTCCTCTCTCCTCTGGATCACACCTGACTTTGAAAATTTAATGTAAGCATAAACCTTGGAAACACTTTTTGATACCTCCTCCCTTGGTCTGATTTGGTGTCTTTTATTTTATTTATTTATTTATTTTTGTGCTTCAAATATTCCTCTATCCCAAGAACAATTCCATCACAGCACTTGCCGAATAACTTTGCTATGATTACTTATGTGGGTCTTTCTCCCACGTTAAACTATTAGCTATCTGAGACTATATCATTTTTACTTTCTATGTCAAAGGCTCACAAAGTGTCTGTGTCAAAAAGGCTGATTTTTAAATAGTCAGGACAATTCTGCAAATGGTAACCATGGTCCCAAACCAACTAATAATCTTAGCATCTCCTCAGTATAGTAAGATCACTTGACTTGCCATAGCTGGTCTCATTCCATTCATAGGAAGGGTTTGATAGCAATTCAAATGCCAAAAGGAAGGTTAGAAATGGAGATTAAAAAATTATAATTTAGTTGATTATGACTTTATTAGACTAGAAGTTAAGAATGAACACATAAACATCTTTTCTCCATATCCTATTCTTTTATTCCATTTTCTACAATATTCAATTTGCCTGATCCCATTTTCAGGACACAGATAGGCGAGAGAATGCCATGAGGCCACGGAAGGCTAAAGCCTTTAAAATGAAAAGAACAAAAAACAACAAAAAACAAACAAAAAAAAAAAATGAAAAGAACAGCTTCCAGAGGAAGGAGTGCATGTGCTAAGTTGCTTCCTACATCACACAGAAGTGTGCTTCCCCCTCCTTTCCTGAACATGTCCCTATTCTCTTTATTTTTTAAGAGCAAAATATATTATTTGAGAGAAAGAAAGTTTCTGTCTGACAGGGAGACAGAAGGGGTCCTGAGTGGGTTGCCAAAGACTGTGTCTTTTCTAGGGACTTTTATAGAGCAAAACCACAAGGTAAGGTGGGTCCAAAATGGGGAAAAATAGGACCTCACAAGGCAGGAGGGCATGAGATGGGACAGAACTATGTTCAACCAATAAGATTATAATTACTCCAGAGATTAAATTGGGATCAGATACGGAGGCCGGTCATGTAACAAGTGGGCATGAATACAGAATGGGGGCTTTGCTGTAAGGGATTGGGTTGATAGCTCCTTCTGGCTTCCTCAAAGTGAGTAATACCTATTTAGAATATCAGTCCCTGACATCATACTTAGGATACAGTTGCATTTGTTTTGCCTTTTGTCTTGAGGTCTGGCTCAAAGTAGAGGTGTCTGTCTCCTCTAAGGCTGTAAGGTATCTAGTCTTCTGTACTGGCTCCTTTGGGGGTCTAGCCTTGTCTGCCTGCCTATAATATTTCTAATTAACTTAGCTGCCTATAACATGGCCCCCTCTGAATAAGTACCCTGAACTGCTATGAGGGAAAAATGGGTGATGACCAAGCTTTCTCAAGCTGGAATGGGTCATAGTTGTTGATCAGCAGTCACCTCTACTTGTATTAAAATCATAGTCACCAAGACTAACATGTGATGTAACTACCCAGAACAGCATGCCTATTCTCTGGGAGGCCGGACCTGGACAGCAAACTTGGTCATAGTTGATAAGGGAATTCTTATTGATCACAATGAGATTATTGGGCTAGGAAGGCAAGTGAGGACTGGGAAAGAAGGCAGATAGGCACCGACCATTGTGTCAAAAGGATGCCTGTACAGCTGTTGTCCTAAACATATACATGAATACAAAACATTATGTGTGCATTGTGGGTGTGGCATTGGAGACTGAACCTAGGATCTACTAAGTGCTTTACAACTGAGATATATCCCCAGGCCTGTCTTACACTTTGTGGGTTCAATTCAGTTTAAGGGTAAACTGAATTGAATAAAGTGGTAGGTTGTTTCATTTGTCATTTGCAAATTAGCTACAATTGCTGTCCTCACAGTGTTTGTGAAAACACACAGCAATGCAGACAGGTATTTTCATGAGTCTTATAAGATGCTGAGAGTCTCATGGAGGAGTTGAAATTATACATTACCAAAACTGTCCCCAACCCTTCTGTGTAGATGGATGGATGGATGGATGGATGGATGGTTGCCTTGACTCATTGTCCAGGATCTGCAGTGGGCAAATGTTCCTTTTTCTCAGCTCCCTTAAGGAATGAATGCCTTAAAGAGCAAACAGAGCCAGTGGTGGGGAAACAAACGATGCCTAGTAGGAATCAAGGTGAGGGACACCACTGGCCTGCTTGCGGGTGTGGTGACATCTTGGATACATATTTTCCTTAAGGATGAGAGTGGTCCCTTCTTATGGAGAGTGTGGGTTGGCTAGAATGTTTATCACT
Source organism: Cavia porcellus (assembly GCF_034190915.1). NCBI lineage: Eukaryota > Metazoa > Chordata > Mammalia > Rodentia > Caviidae > Cavia > Cavia porcellus. The sequence goes on along the minus strand of NW_026947496.1, from coordinate 24,006,205 downwards.
GAAAAAGAACAATCTTGATTTGTTGAGTATCATCAGGTAGTGAGTGAACGAACTCATAACCCTTTTTACCACTATGCCTTGTAGGACTCAACCAAATAAGGCAATAGTGTCATATCTGACTCAGAATCATTCATTGAATGTGAAAAATCTAAATAAATATGCCTTGTGAGGCTAAGGAAAGGAAGTTATTCTGCCTCTTTTAAACACAAACTTTTAAAACATTTTTACCCATGGGAAATTGGCATTCTGCCCTGACACTGTCTTCCATGCTTATGGTCATGACCAGAGTACAAGTCATAGGCTCTGGTTCCCTGGCAACGAGGAACCTTCTCTCATGTTACAGCCAGACTGCAAAATGGAATTCTGTACAGCACTGTGTCCCGGTGTACTTAACAAGACTTTGGTGCCGACTTGGTCCTTTGATGATTCGTAGAGCACCAAGATAAGTGAGCTTAGCAGCTCACGACAGTTGCTATAGTAATAAGTAGTACATTTTGGGACCCATTAAAATATTTTTAGGGTTAAAATTGTTTAAATGTTTTTGTTTTGTTTTGTTTTGTTTTTTGTTTGTTTTTTTTGTTTTTGTCTTTTTCGTTTTTTTATCGGTACCAGGGATCGAACTCACGACTGCCTGCTAGCAAGGCAGGCGCTTATGCCGCTGAGCTAAATCCCCAGCCCTGTTTAAATGTTTTGATAGTGTTCTCTTAAATAAACCAAAATATAGAAAATTCCTTAACTTGTTATTCAACCTCATAAAGTCCTTTAGTGAAGACACTTAAGACTGTCTATAAATTCAAATAAAATGAGAAGCTGTCACTAGAGTGACTTCCTGAAACCATGATCCAACTTGACATCTTCATTTTTCTTTATGTTAAAAACTACCCTCTTATGGTATTGTCATGACCTCTCGACACTAGGTAGAATAGTGTAACAATTTGTTTGACAGACTAAACTGGCATGTAGCCAAGAGACAATCTTCCATTACTGACCAAATTCAGATCATTCTGTCACTATCAAAGCAATAAATAATCATCTTGGTTAGAAATGTGTGATGTATCCACCTACTTCTGAAATTTTCAGAGCCCAGGCAAGAACACAAATGGAGGCTTGCATGACATAGGTCTGAAAAGCATAAACCAAACTAAGGACTTGTTAAACCAAATATCTTCCTCTTTGACAAGAATACTTTCAATGTGCTTGGAAGGCAAGGTCCAGTTTAAAATTCACAGATTACTTAATTTTTAATTTGTATATATTTTTACTAGTACATGCTTGCTGCACATCATAGTTATAATTATTGTGGGGGCTTAGTAGATATACATACTATATCTTAATTCTTCCTTTTTTTATCCCATCCCCTACCCCTTCCTCTTTTCTCCTTCCAACTCTAGGTCCCTTTCCCATTTTCAAGAACTTTATTTTCATCATTTCTCCCCCTTAAATTCTTTTCTTTTTTCCATTCCCTTTCTCTCTCCTTCCTCCCTCTTCCCTTTATCTCTTGTCCCCTCATTCACTTGAAAAGATCTCTTTATTTCCCGTTTATCTATCTTCTATTTTGCTATAGCTATCTATCTATCTATCTATCTATCTATCTATCTATCTATCTATCCACTGACATGTGATAACATGAAGAGCTCTGCCCTAGTCCTCATCCCACCTCTGGCCCCATCTCTCACCATGGGTTCCATCACACACTTCGGAGACCTTGTGGGACATGGGACATGTGGGCACACCCTATCCTTGCAGATGTGATGGCAAACAATACCCAGGATTTGGAGGCAGATTTGTTTACATCAATGGGTACTGACTGAGATCATTCCCAGAATATAAGGCCCAATCACTGGTATTCTAGGGCTTATATTGGATATACAAGCAGGAAGCACAGAGGCAGAATGGCTTGTCAATTGAGCATTGGTTTATACAATGTGCATCATGGTGACCAGCTATGCATCACAGTGATTGGCCATTTCTAAGAGACAGGAGCAATCCAGATCTGGAACAAGAACTATTACCTGGGCAACCAACAAACTGAAGTATACTGATTGGGGTTGGGGGATAAGCACTATCCATCTTCCACTACCTCATTCTCCCATACCACACCATCACAGTGTGAGATGGGCACTCTAGCTATTCTGTCTGCCAGATCTGGAGTGGAGATCAAGGCAGGCCTAGTGGACATGGAGACATTTGGGAAGGAAACTCTTGAGTATCAGAAGTGTGATCCGGAATGAGGGCAGGAGCTCCAAAAAGGTTTGCTATTCAGGTGTGGCCAGAGAGAAGTGAGAATGAGTTCCCCAGAGCTTGAGTGCCAAGGAGGAACCTTTCCTATCACAGGGAAGGGTAGGCACCAGGAAACGCCCTTGTATCAACTGAGGCTGGAACCAACCCCTCCTACTTACTTGTGTTTTTTTTTTCCAGAATATCTTCTCTACTTTCCTACATTGATTATTTTATGGACTGATGAACCAACACAAGGATATACTGTTACCCACGGGAAAACAGCTGAGGAGAAGGTAAAGCGGCTTCCTGACAATGCGTCAGATACTACCGGAAGCTTGGGTTGCAAAGAGAATATTGAAAGCAAGGAACTGAAACCACTCTTTCTTACCTTCCAGGATCTTCTTCAAACTCGCCTTTGGTTTCTTTCTTTGGTTAGTTGCCCCTCCTCATGTTGCCTGTAACAAGCTCCTCTGCCATTGCCCCATTTTTAAAGGTTACTAGCAGGGCTGACTGTGCTGGATCATCTTCTCCCCTCTGATAGGCATCTGAATCTGTCTCCATCTGACGCTGATGATTTTTGTGTGTGCGAATCAAGGCCTGACCTGATTCCTTTGAAGCCTGGTAGGCACCTTTCTCGCCCACCCAGAAAATGTCAATTCGTCCTCCCTAGTGAACCTCAGCAGGTGATTCATCTGGGGGTGGCTCGTAGAGGCCAGCAGCACCTGAAAAATGTGCCCTTGGAGTCCTGGGGATTTAATTGCTTTTTTCCTTTCATTTGCTTTTAGTATTTCAAACAGCATAATCAGAGACATGAGAATAGAGCTGCTTGTTGACATTTCCTCATTTTATATCAGGAACTAGAAAATGAAGAATTATTTTTTTTTTTTTTTTGACAGAAGACCTCTCCTTTTCACTTGATCTGTGCTCCTTAGCTCATTTCCTGCCAGGGTAATTTCAGGTTTAACCTGTTTTTTTAAAGTTATGAATCATATCAGTGACTCAAAGCCAATTTTGGTAGGAAAAAAATAAAGCTAAGCTAGCTGTCTATAAAGAATCCAACCTACAAAGGAATGTGAATTATTATTCTTGGGATTTTTGCAAACATTTACTCAAGTATTATTGATTCACTCATTCAGCAAAAGTATGTTGAAGACATGTTTAATGACTGGTATCATATATAAAGGCAATTAGGTACTTTTCTGAGTGATGCGTAGATCTTTTAAAAGTTGAATTCCAGTTTTCTGTGGAATGAAACAATACTCAGAGTAGTGGTTCCTATAAATTTGTCAACGGTGCTGCTATAAAAATAAGAAATTATGGAGTTCTTCAACCCTAATATACATTGATGATGCATTGATATGTTAAATTTATTTTCTGAACCACAGAGCTTAAAATGTTTACAAAGATTATACAGGCAACTGTTTAGGTTTGCTAATGAAAAAATGGAGGCCCAGAGAGGATAAATGACTTGCTCCAAGTTACACAGTAGGTCACCCCGTAGCAGAGCCAGGCTGGGAACCAGGATTTTTCTTCTTTTTTGAGCAAGTCCTTTCCTCAGGAGCAATCACGGTAGTTATTTTGTATCTGTTATAAAAGCATGACACTTTTTCTTGGGTCATATAACATAATATTCATTCAGCTTGGCAAAATAGGTATTGTTATCTTTACCTCAGAGAAAGGGAAAACGAGGGTAGGGAAAAGTAAGCCACTTACCCAGGCTTCCTTACTGGCTCGTGGCGAAACTAGAATTGAAAAGGGCGAGAATCAGATCTCCAAGATGGCATTCTTTCCATGTGTCTCCCCCACTTTGCCTCACACCACCCTCTCGAGGATATCGTCCCATGATTGCCATCTTTTCTTACACACCCTAGAACAAATGGGGAGGCCCGAGGATCTATCTCTAGGTTGGCATTGGTTCATCCAATCATTCTCTCCTTCATTTGTCTCAGTGCAAAAGTTTGAGTTTGGGGCTATGGAAGATAAAAATAAAGGGTAGGAGTGGGAAGGGTGAGACACAAACCTGTCCCTCAAATACCCAGGGACTAAAAGGAGACGGGACTTTTCCAAATAGCGACAATACAAGATAGACTGTAATAATGAGTTAAAAGAAAGATAAAGTGTTATAGGAATCCCAGAACAGAGAGAAATACAATATTTTGTAGTTTCCATGGTGTAAGAACCCTGGAAAGGCTGAGTGTTTTACTCTTTGACCTCTAGGGGGGGAAAGAGATTACATGCTTATCATGATTGCCTTTTAAAGAGAGGCCATGCTTTATCTGAATCATTTTGTCTTTTAAAAATTGTACTACACATCAGCAAATTATAACTGCATAACTTTATGATATTCAAAGTGACTAACATTATTAAATCAGTTAACTGATATATCTAGCATCTCAAATACTTATTTTCTGGGTTAAAAACTTTTGAAATTTACTCTCAGCCATTTTGGACTGTAAGATACAGTGTTATTAGGGGCTGGAGGTTTAGCTCAGCGGCATAAGCGCCTGCCTTACAAGCAGGCAGTCGTGAGTTTGATCCCCGGAACTGATAAAAACGAAAAAGACAAAAAAAAAAAAAAAAAAAAAAAAACCCCAAAACAAAAAACAACAACAACAAAAAGATACAGTGTTATTAACTGTAGTCACCTGACAATAGATCTTAAAAAAAAATTATTCCTTCTGCTTAACTGAAACTCTGTACTCTTTAAACATCTCGATCTTCTATACCAATCAACTGGTAACCACAGTTCTACCTTCTGCTTCTATGATTTTGTTTTACATTCCACATATATGTCAGTGAGAACATGTGGTATTTGTCTTTCTGTGCCTGGATTTTTAAAAAATTAAAAATAATGTCTTTTAGATTCATACACGTCACGCAAATGACAAATTTCTTTTTTTAAAGACTTAAAAAACAGTATTATGGATGGGGACAACTATTTGGAAGAAAACTAGGGACAATAAGATAGACAGTGAAGATCTCCAGTGGACTTGCTTTGAAATCCATGTTTCTTAAAATTGTTTCCTTGGGGCTAGGGATTTAGCTCAGCGGCATATAAGTGCCTGCCTTGCAAGCAGACAGTCGTGAGTTCAGTCCCCGGTACCGATAAAAAAGAAAAGACAAAAAAAAAAAAAAAAATTGTTTCCTTATGATCTGTTTTGTTATGTTTAATCTTACCATTTTAAAATAAATACAAAAATAAAACTTGAATTTCAGATAAATTATATGCATATTTACACTATATGTTAAATGTATAGTGTAAATATGTGCCATATAATATTTGGGAAATACGTATAGAAATAATTTGATCAAGTTTATGTGAAATTCAAATTTAACTTAGTATACTATATTTTAGTTTGATAAACCTGATAACCCTATTTGGAAACCACCTGTCTGTTCATTTGCTATAGAGATGACGCTACCCTTACATTCCACGGTGATTTGTTAATGGTTTTCAATACAGGAAACTACAGCTTCTTTAACACGATGGCTATGAAAACAAGCTCAGTCTTGCTTTTCATAACCACAGATAAGTTTTGTCTTCCTGAAGTGTTTTGGATAATACTTTGTGCTAAGACTCTTTAGTACATTGTTCTCAGCAATAAAAACTGTATACTGAAAATGTAAAAAAAAATAATATTATGTATGATCTAGAAACTACTAATGTTTCTAGATCATATGTAAAGTAATATTTCTAGATCATATGTAATACTATTATTTTTTTTTATAATAAGCAACACTTTTTTTTTTTATTTAAGAGGAAAAAGAGAAAAACACAAAACAAACCAAAGCAGTGTAAGGGTACACGTAATACAGAACTACAAAAAAACAAAACAAAACAAAACAAAAAAAACCAAAACAAACAAACAAAAAAAACATGACAGTAAGAAATCACCTGTTAGTAGATTACATATTATCATCTTGAAAATACTATTATTTTTTTGACGTGTGTGTATGGAGGGTGCATGAGGACTGAATCTAGGATCTGATGAATGATAACCAGGAAGGAAGCTGTACATTCAATCCCAATTTTTAGGTTTTGAGAAGCCTCCATACAGTTTTCCATAACAGATGTATTGATTTATATTTCCACTAATAGTGTAAAAAAAGGTTTTCCTTTCTCCATATCCTTGCCAACATTTGTGTTTTATCTTTTTGATAAATCATTCTGATAGATGTGAAAACATACTTTATTGTGGTGTTAGTGCTCATCTCCCTAATGACTTGTGGTGTTGAAAATTTTTCATATACCTAGTTGGCCATTTGTAAATCTCTTTTTTTTTTAAACCAATGTTTATTCAGGTCCTTTGCCCATTTTAGAATCAGGTTATTTGTCGTATTATTAAGTTGTCAGAGTTGCTTGGATATTTTGGATATTACCAGATGTGTGACTTGCAAATATTTTCTCCCAATCCATAGGTTATGTCCTCATTCTGTCCTTTTTCTTTTCTCTTTAGTGTATTTAATCGGTTTGTCTGTTCTTGCTTCTGCTGTCTGAACTTTTTGGGTCACATTCACCATCACTAGAGCAGTGATGGTGAATCTTTTAGAGATGAGTTCCCGAACAGCAACCCAAACCCAGTTATTGACTGAAAAGTGCCAACAGTGCAACTCAATCTAAGTACTGAGGTTTAGTTTAGGAAAAAAACCCAACTTATACATCAACGTCTTTAGCATTAAAAGAAAAACAACGTGAGTGCCATAGGTTCTACACCACTGGAAGTTTCCTCTGTTTTCTTCTAGCAACTTTTTATTTTTTATTTTTTTGTACCAAGAATTGAACTCACAAACTTGTGCTTGCCAGACAGATGCTATGCCATTGAGCTACATTCCCCAGCCCTCTTCTAGTAGTTTTATAATTTCAAGACTCACATTTAAGACTTTAATCTATTTTAATTTGGTTTTTATACTTGGTATAAGGAGTCCAATCTCATTCTTTTGCAAGAGGCTGTCCAATTTTCTAAGTATCCTTTATTGAACAGATTATTCTTTCTCCCATTGTTCATTCTTAGACTTTTGTCAAAAATCAATTGTCATTTATTAAATATGTAGCTTTTATTTCTTTCTGGGTTCTCTGATCTGTTCCATTGGTGCATGTGTCTATTTTTATACCATTATTATGCTATTTTAATTATAGCTTTGTAACATAGTTTGAAATTAGATTGTGTGATGCCTCTAGGTTTGTTCTTTTTGCTCGAGACTGCCTTTGTTTTAGTTTTTGTTTTGTGGTTCAATATTAATTTTAGGATTTTTTCTATTTCTGTGAAAAATGATATTGAAATCCTAGTGGGGACTGCACTGAATCTGTAGCATTTGAACAATTTCACTTTTGGTCTATGAACGTGGGATATCTTTCTATTTATATTCATCTACTTCTTTCATTAATATTTTGTAGGTTTCAGTGTACAGGTCATTCACTCCTCCTTGGTTAAGTTTTTCATTAAGTATTTTGTTTTCATAGCTCTTTTGACTATTTTCTTGATTTAAGGTAATTCATTGTTAGCATGTCACTGCTGATTCTGTATGTTGATTTTTTTTTATCCTGAAACTTTGTTGAATTCATTTATTAGTTATGACAATATTTGAGTATACACGTTGGTTCCAGGACCACCATCATACCAAAACCCATAGTTGCTTAAATCTCTGAATAAAATGACACGATATAAGACAGGTGTGGTACATGTCTGTTAGCTCAGTATTCTAGGAGGGTGAGGCAGGAGAATCACAGGTTGGAAACCAGCAAGGAGGAAATAAGAGCTGTAACTCAATGTAGGGACCCTGGGGTTTAGTTCCCAGTGCAACTTTTAAAAAAGGGATGGTATTCAACAATAACTTACACATATCCTCCTGAACACTTTAAATCATCTTTTGGTTACATATAATATCTAGTACAATGCAAATAATTGTGATAATGTTGTTTAGAGAATAATGATAAGAAAGGATGTGCTTATGTTTAGTATAGACTCAAGTTTAAAAATTATATATTATGTATCATATATATATATATATATATATATATATATATATATATATATATCTCCCTGTGTTTGAATCATGGGTAGGGAACCCATGGATATGGAGACCTGACAGTATAAGTGCATGTCATCAGCAAAAGTGACAATTTCATCTTTCTTTCCTATTTGGATGCCCTCTTTATCTCAAAGAATAATTCAAGTTAGTGGATTTAACAGGAGGTCTAGGCTTTCCAAATGAGTCTTTGGAAAATGTCTAAACTTCTAGACATTCCACTTTTATGGGATGTAAAAATTTTATGGGATATAAAAAAAGGCTTACTAAAATTTCATTAGTAACAAAAATGCATGACTATTAAATTTGCTTCAGTCTCACCCTAAGATACATGAACTTGAATAAATTGATAGATAATTAAGCACTCAGATTTTGGTGAAAATGAATAAAAATGACTTGAATAGGAAGAGGACAAGTTAAGCACAAACAACATTAACAGGTTTTTTTTTTCTGTTGGTTTTTGTTGTTTGTTTTAGCATCTAGCTAGTTTGCAACTCTAAATGGCTACTTGAGGAAATAAAATATGAAACAAAGTGTGTTAACTTGTACATTTACATAAACCTTGACATCTTTGGGTATTTTAAGAAAATAGAATGAAGGCAGGTAGAAATTTCAAAGCAACTTTAGATCTTCTGTCATAATCTCACAGCACACTAATAATATTCTAATTCTGATTTTGAGATTTTGAGATCTTAGAAAGAAAATCATAAATGAGAAGGAAAAGTGGTCCTATGACTAGTGGTATGAAAATTCATAGACCATGAAAAAGATTTCACTTTGTCTTTGAATACTGTTTTCAGATTTATCACTCTTGTGCTCACCCAGATATTTAAGTTGAAAGTTTTACAATAAAAAATAATAACAACTGTAATTTCAGGAACACGTATATACAGGACCTCAGCTATACCTGTGAAGTAAACTGGAGGAAATGGAACAATTGGTAAAACTGAATGGTGGTGACTCAGAGCCTGCTATTTTCTGCTCGATGCTTTATTGTTTATTTGAAATGCCTTATAATAAAACACCTGCACAGGATTTCTGAAGGCTTGATCATTTAAGTCCTCAAGTCATTCTGCACACCCACTCTTATATCATGGGCTTTAGTCACTGCTGGGAAATTACACCACACCAAAAAAAAAAAAAAAAAAAAAAAAAAAAAAAAAAAAAAAAAAGTGGTGATAAAGACTTGCCAGAATTTCCAACCAATTAGCGGAGGTAGAAAAAGTGAGTGGTAGCAGGAGAGGGAATTTTGGAACTGCAAAACTTCTTTAAAGCATCCCCAAAGCTTACTGATGGTGTTGTGAGCAAGTGCATGGTGGGGCAGGGCTGAGAGGCTGGGGAGACAACGTCCTCTCAGAGCAGGGTCCCTCACTGTCGGCCACTGGCTACTTCTCAAGTAATGGGGCTACCACAGTATTGAAGAATGTCTTTCTAAGGGCCTAGGAAAGGCACCAAACCACAAAACTGGTGGGAACCTATTGCTTGGAAATATGTCACATGAAGGTTAGATTTTCAGAGATACCAAAACGAAAAGCATAATATATAGGAAGAAAGATCAAATGTAAGATCCTGAAAGAGGCCATCTGGCAATCTTTTGGTTATGATTTGTCATCCTTTCAGATCACAGTATGGTTTTGATGTGAGGGCAGGTCATTTAGCTGCAGAAAACTCTACCCTAAAGGATGATGGTTAAGGAAAAGCACATTAGAAGCTGTCTGAATCTCCTGTGAGGCGTTTAGTGCACCACTAATGTTCTGTGACTTGGCAGGTCTTCCCAGTACAATATATTATATCATAGGCTTGAGGTTCCTCATAGCTACCCAATATAGCATCAGTAAATTAATAAAGTAGATGTGGAGAGTTCTAAGATGTTCTTTGTGTGCATTATCTTGCTTAATTTTCACCTTATACTTAAATTATGAGAAAATTGAGCCTCAGAAGTTCAAATATGAGTAGTGGTGTAGCTCAGTGGTGAGAGTGCTCCTAGCATGCACAAGGCCCTGAAGGCTGAATCCTCAGCACCTCGCCATCACAAAGCAAAAAAAATCCAAGTAACTTGGCAAAAAGTTGCACAGGAAATGGTAGACCCAGGATTTGACCTTAGGTATGTCTGATGCCTCGATCGTGCTTTTTAAGGATATCTCACATTATCTCTGCCCTGCTATGATTTGGGTGTTGAGTGTCCCTCGAAGTTCTCTGTATCAGAGGTGGTCCCCAGGGTGGCACTGTTTGAAATGGTGGTGACCAGGCTAATGAGAAGTCCTTTGTTCACTGGGGGTAGGAGGTGCCCTCAAAGGGGACTGTGGGACCCTAGTTTCTTTCTCTTCTTCTTTTTTTTTTTTTTTTGCTTCCATGCTAATGAGGTGAGCAGTTTACCCTGCCAGGTGCTTCTTTCATGATGCGTACCAGAGATCCAAGACAATGGGACCAATTTATCATGGATTGAAATCTCCAAAATTGTGGAGTTCAAAATTGTGGAGTTCAAATAAAACTTTTTTATTTATAAGTTAATTTCCCCATAGGCTAGCTATGTAGCTCAGTCATAGAGTGTTTGCGTAACATGCATGGGGCTGAGTTTAATCCCCTGCAAAGAAATTCAGGTATTTGGTTACAGTAACAAAAAGCTGACTAACATACTCTCCAACCTTCATAACATTTTTGGAGGCTTTAGTAACATTCTGTGCAGTAAATTAAACAATAAAATTTAATTGGATTGGAACCCAATAGAATAAGTAGAATGGGTAAGGCTTCATAATGGATGTAAATGAATGATGATTGAATAAATAAATAAATGGAAGAAAAATGTAAATCTTATATACAAGATAATAAGTTCATAGAGATGAAAGGAGACCCTTCGCACCTTTCACCCAGTTTCCCTTAATGAAAATCTTTTATAACTCTAACATGATGTCAATTGTAAGAAAGTGGTATCAGTACTGTACACAAAGCCTATTCAGATCTTAGCAGTTTTATATATGCTTATGTTGTGTGTAAGCCTACGGTTTAGCTCTAAGTAGTTTTATCACACATGTAGATTCATGCAATCATGTCTTGGTTACTTTTCTTGTTGTGGGATAAGATACCAGACATAAAGTTCAAAGAGAGAGTTTTATTTCAGCTCACAGTTTGGAGAGGTTTCAGACCACAGGCAATTGGCTCCAAAGAAGGGAGCACAGCAGACGGGCATGGTATAGGAGAAACAGTCCATGTCAGGGTAGGCATAAAAAGGAACCAGCAGCATCAGCAGCAAGCCTCCCTTTACAGTCCATCAAAGGTTCAAGCCTATTGATTAGTGCCACCCACACCCAGGATGGGCCTTTGATTATTCATACCCAGAGCTATGCTAAACCAGTTTACTTATCACACACCATTAATCTCAGTATCACACACCCTAGATTCAATCATTTCCAAAAAGCCCCACCTATTAGTGTGTGAGGCTTTGGAGGACGTGTAGGTACAAGCCATCACACATTGTCATCACAGCAACATGCAGAACTGTGCCTTCACGTGCACTTTCATGCTAATCCCTTGCAATGAATAATCTATCCAGTACATCTATGATTTTGTTTCAAGAACCTAATGTGAATGGAATCATATTGTATGTAACATTTTGATGTGAACTTTTTCACTAAGCAAAATTCATCTGAAATCCATCCAAATTGTGGCATATATCAACACCCAATTCCTTTTAATTATTACATAGTATTTTAAGTTATGAATGTATGAGTTTGTTTAATAACACACCTGCTGAAAGTTACTGGTACTACGTCAGGTTTAAGCTGTTATCATACAACTGTTTCCAACATGTGTGTATAGATTGTCATGTGAACATAAATTTCTGTGTATGTGGAATAAATTCCCGAGTGTAGAATTGCTCTGTTATAAAGTGCATGCTGCATTTTATAAAAAGTTGGTGAGCCATTTTGATAAATCATCAGACTGGAGGAAGGGGTCAGAAAGCCCCTGATTCATAGCTAATTAGAAATGCAGCAACCATTAGCATCTAAAGTGGGGTGGTGTTGTGGGATGACCCTTGCCTACAGCACTGAACCAAGTTATTGGACACCCAGTTGGTATCTGGAGAGTTGAACTGGTAGTGTGGAAAACCTACAATTTAGTGTTATGAGTGCAAATGGATTGTTCTTTAGAAACAGAGAATTTTTCCTACAAGATTAGTGGTTTTGTATTTTGTGTGTAAGTCTGTGATACATTTTCAGTTTTTGTATAAGGTATGAGGTTTAGTCCGAGGTTCATTTCTTGTCAGTGCAAGTTCAACTGTTCACATTACTTATTGTAAAAGCTCATTCTAGACAGGTACAGTGGCACACACCTGTAATCCCAGCATTTTGAGAGGCTGGGGTGAGGAGATCACAAGTTTAAGCCTCTCCACGGCAACTTAGTATTTTAGGGAAACCCTATCTCAAAACCTAAAAAATGTCAGGGACTGTAGCTTACTGAAAGGCCTAGGTTCAATTCACAGTAGAGAATGGGGAAAGGGCAAAGAAAAGGCTGATTTCTCAAATGAATTGCTTTTGCACCTGTCTCCAGCATCAGTAGGATGTTAGTGGGAGTCTGGCTCTTGATTCTGAATTCTTCCCCCATCCACCTATGCATCTGTCCCTTCCCCATCCCCATACTGTCTTCGTTACTGTAGCTATATGAGCCTTACAAGCAGGTGGGATGGATGCTTCCACTTTATTCTTCTTTCAAAATTGTCTTAGCTATCCGAGATCTTTTGCTCTGCAATATAATTTTTATAATAAATGTGTCTATGTTTTGGTGAGGATGATAGCAGGAGATTTTTGTTTAATTGACCTGGCATCAGTATTTTTTTTAATTGAGTTCCCTGGCCGTAGCCACCACTGTGAATTTTGGTTTAAAGCAAGACACACCTACACAGGAAATGGTCTTGGAGAATAAATGACCTAAGGGTTGAAAGTTTAGAGAATAGGCAGGGGGCAAGTAGGTAGGATTGACTAAGAAAATAAATGATGGAATGCAAGAGAAAAGAGGAAAGGAAGACAGTTCTCTCTAGTGATACATGTAGGAGGAGCCCACCTAGTTTGAAAACATAGTTCAACAAATCTTGCATTCTAATTTACTATTATTGTTGTTGTTATTATTACTATTGTTATTATTGCTATTTTGCAATAGGTGATTGAACCCAAGGCCTTCATGCTGAGCTAGATCCCAGCTCTCTTTATTTTGTATTTTTTGGGCAGGATTTCACTAACTTGCTAATTTTCCTAGGCTGCACTCAAACATGAAGTCCTCTTGCCTCAGTATCTCAGAGTGCTGAAAGTATGGATTTTCACCACTGAGCCTGGAATTGTTTTTTTTATTTAAAAAAATCTATATATAAAAGGGGAGATTAAGATGAAAGAGGACATAACAACACAGGTCAGATCAGAACAATTTAAGCAACATAGTGTTTCACCACAGGATAGCCTGACATAACAGTAGTTACCATAGTGTCTCTTTCCTTGAAATATTTGAGTATACCTTCATATACTATAGTATCAAACATTAACAAGACAGTGTAAAACCATTTAAGAGGGTAAAAGTATTACAGGGTATTTAGAACAAACGAATAGAAAATGAACAATGATTTCTATATTATCTCCTTGTCTATAAAAATTTTGTTTATACTATCACATACAATAAAATCCAATAAGATACAACGTGATAAAACCAATGGAGATAAAAGAACAAAAGCTTGATGGGACTTCAAAACAAGCTGATATTAAATCAGCACTGGCTATTATGATGTCTTATTTTCTTCAAAATCTCTGTTAAAACCATCACAGATAATAAAATCAAACACCCCAGAATAAAACCATTCCAATTAATGAATGAAAACATTATAAGACTTCAATACAATATAATGGGGAATCCTGATTACATACTTTTATGTATTCATACCATTTCTTACACGAGGGAAACTATTCGGTATTTATACATGTGAGTTTGATTTATTTCGCTTATGAGTATAGTATCAAGCTGCGTCCATTTATTTATAAATATCTCAATGTGAACATTCTTTATAGCTGAGTAGTACTCCATTGTATAAAAATACCGTAACTTTTTTTATCCATTCCTCAGTTGATGGACACTTAAGTTGTTTCTAATATCTGGCAATAGCTGCTATTGTGCTGCTATAAACATGGGTGCACATATTTCACCGTGGTATGATGATTTCAGTTTTTCTGGGAATATGTCTAGAAGAGAAATAGCTGGAACAAATGGGACTTCCAATCCCAGATTTTTGAGACATCTCCAGACTGACCTCCACAAAGGTTGCACCAGTCTACATTCCCACCAACAGTGCAGCAGAGTTTCTTTTTCCCCACAGCCTCTCCAGCATTTATTGTTGGTAGTTTTCTTGATCCTGGCCATTCTTTAAATAGTGAGATGGAATCTCAGTGTGGTTTTAATTTGCATTTCTCTGATGAGCAATGATGATGCACATTTTTTTCATGTATTTATTTGCCATTTGAATTGCTTCATCTGAGAATTGTGTATTCATCTCAGATGCCCATTTTTGGATTAGATCTTTGAGTTTTGGGGGTGTTTTTTTAAAAAAATTCTTTATATGTTTTAGACAGAAGTCCTTTGTCTGAAGGAGAGTTCACTAAGATTTTTTCCCAGTTTGTGGGTTTTCTTTTCACTATACTGTAGATTTCTTTTGACATGCAGAAACTTGTTAATAAGACATGATCCCAGTTAATGGTTCTGGGAAGTAGTTCCCGTGCGGTTTGATTCCTGTTTATGAATTCTCTAACTACCCCTATGTCTTCAAGATTTTTACCCAATTTGTCTTCCAATAAATTTAGTGTTTCTGTTTTAATATTCAGATCTTTGATCTATTTAGATTTTAATTCAGTACATGGTGATAGACATGGGTCTAGTTTTAGTTTGCAGCATATGGAAAGCCAGTTTTTCCAACACCATTTATTAAAGAGACTGTTGTTCTTCCAGTGAACATGTTTGGCTCCTTTATCAAAGATAAGGTGGTTGAGTGTGTTTGTAGTTGTGGTTGTGTCTTCTAATCTATTCTATTGATCTTTGGCTCTGTTTTGATTCCAGTACCATGTTGATTTTACTACTGTTGCTTTGTAGTATAACTTCATCAGGGATTGTGACTCCTGCCTTGCCTTTGCTGCTTAGAACTGTCTTTACCATTTTAGGTCTCTTCTGGTTCCACATGGATTTTAGGAGTGATTTCTCTAGATCTATGAGGTATGTTGATGTTATTTTTATTGCATTGAATCTGTATAACAGTTTTGGGAGAATGGCCATTTTCACAATATTTATTCTTCCTATCCAAGAGCAAGGGATGTCTTTCCAATTTCTGAGATCCTCTTCAATTTCTTTTTTCACTGTATTATAATTTTCTGTATATAGATCTTTCACTTCTTTTGTGAGAATAATTCCTAAATATTTCACTTTTTTAGTTGCTAGTGTGAAGGGTGTGGCTTCTCTTATTCCTCTCTCTGTGATTTTGTTGTTAGTGTATAGAATGCTAATGATTTTTGTGTATTGATTTTGTATCCAGCTACATTGCTGAATTTATTTATTGTATCTGGAGTCTTTCAATGGAATTTTGGGGGTCTTCTATGAAGAGTATCATGTCATCTGCAAATAATGATAATTTAACTTCTTTTCCTATTTTACCCCTTTTATTTCTCTCTCTTGCTAATTGCTCTGGCTAGTATTTCCAGTACTATATTAAATTGGAGTGGTAATAAAGGACATCCTTGTCTTGTGCCTGATTTTAAGGTAAAGGCTTTCAGTTTTTGGCCATTTAGTATGATGGGCGGTTGGTTTGTCATAGATGGCCTGTTTTATATTGAGGTAAAGATCATCTATTCCAATTTCTATAAGGTTCTTATCATAAATGAATGTTGGACCTTATCAAAAGCTTTTTCTGCATCTATAGAGATGATCATGTGATTCTTACTTTTGGCTTTATTGATTTGATGGATTACATTTATTAGATTTACATATGTTGAACCATTCCTGTTTGCCTGGGATGAATCCCACTTGGTCATGGTGTATAATCTTCTTGATGATTTGCTGCATCCTGTTTGCCAATAATTTACTGAGGATTTTTGCATCTGTGTTCATTAGGGAGATTGGCCTAAAGTTCTCTTTTTTATTTGGGTCTTTCTCAGGTTTTGGTACTAGAGTAATATTTGCTTCCAGGAACAACTTAGGAAGAATTGCTTCCCTTTCGATTTTATTGAAGAGTTTGAGGAGTGTCAGCATTAAGTCTTCTTTGTATTTCTTGTAGAATTCTGCAGTGAATCCGTCTGGGCCTGGGCTCTTCTTTGTAGGTAAGGACTTATTTACATTTTCAATTTCATTAATAGAAATTGTGTTATTCAGCAGTTTTACATCTTCTTGACCTAGCTTTGGTACTTCATAGGTTTCTAGGAATCTGTCCATTTCTTCTGTGTTATCAAACCTATGAAAGTAGAGATTTTCAAAATAGGCATTGATGATCTTCTGACAGAGTCTGTAGTGATTTCACGTTTTTCATTCCTTATTGCATGAATTTGAGCTTTTCCTTCCATTTTTTAAAATAAGGTTGGTTAGGGGATTATCAATTTTATTTATTCTTGCAGGGAACCAACTCTTTGATTGATTGATTCTTTGGATTGTTTTCTTAGTCTCTATTGCATTAATTTCTGCTCTGATTTTTATAATTTCTTCCCTTCTTTTGGCTTTGGGCTTGACTTGCTTTTATTTTTCTAGATGTTTGAGGTGTAGCATCAGGTTATTTATTTGTATTCGTTCTGTTTTCCTGATGTGGGAACTCAGTGTAATAAATTTTCCTCTGAGGACAGCTTTCATTGCATCCCAGATATTCTGGTAAGTTGTATCTGTATTTTCATTTGCTTGTAGGCATTGTTTTATTTCTTCTTTAATTTCCCTTTAATTTCCGACTGATTACTCAAGAGTGTGTTATTCACTTTCCATGTGTTTGTGGGATTTTTGCAGCATCTTTTATCATTAATTTCTAATTTCATGGCACTATGATCTGATAACATGCATGGGATAATTTCAACTCTTTTGCGTTTATTTAAATATGTTCTGTGGGCTAATTTGTGGTCTATTTTACAGCATATTCCATGTACTGCTGAGAAGAATGTGTATTCTAACGTTGTTGGGTGGAACACTCTGTATATGTCTATCAAGTCCACTTGTTCACAAGTGTGATTCAGTTCTGTTATTTCTTTGCTGATTTTCTGTCTGGTTGATCTGTCCCTTGGTGTCAATGGTGTGTTAAGGTTTATTATAATTGTGTTATTGCTAATTTGGTTTTTCATTTCTGTTAATACTTGCTTTATATAACTGGGTGCTCTGGAATTTGGTGCATATATATTTAAAATTGTTATCTCTTCCTCTTGAAGTGTTCCCCTAACCAGTATGTAATGACCTCCTTTATCTCTTCTGATCATTAGTGACTTGAAGTTCACATTGTCTGCAAACAAAATAGCAACCCCCACTCTTTGGGGGGGGTTCCTGTTGCATGTAGTATTGTTTTCCATCCTCTGACTTTCAGTCTGTGAGTATCCTTTTGGGTTAGATGGGTTTCTTGTAGATAGCATATGGTTGGATGTTTCTTGATGCATTCTGCCAGTCTGTTTCTTTTAATTGGTGCATTGAGACCATTTACATTAATGGTTGTAACTGTTACATGTTGGTTTATTATTGACATATTATCTTGCTTCTGTTGCATCTTTATCTTTCCATTCTGTTTACTTGTCTGCTTTGCTTAGTGGTTTTTTCCCTAACAGTATCTAAACTGTCTTTCAGCAATCTTTGCAGGGTTGTCTTGGTGATCATGAAGTTCTTCTGTTGTTCTTTGTCATGGAAGTATCTTATTTCTCCATCGATTTTGAAGGACAGTTTTGCAGGGTACATCAGTCTAGGTTGGAAATCATTTTCCTTTAGGATCTGAAATACTTCACTCCATGCTCTTCTGGACTTTATTGTTTGTGCTGAGAAGTCTGCTGTGACTCTGATAGGTCTTCCTTTATAGGTGATCTGTCTTTTCTCTCTGACAGCTTTTAATATTCTATTCTTATGCTGGATTTCTGGGATGGTGATTATTATATATCTGGGTGTAGTTTTATTTTGGTTATGGGTATTTGGAGTTCTATATGCTTCACTGATCCTGATGTCAGTTTCCATTCTCATGTTTGGGAAAT
The DNA here is from genome assembly GCF_034190915.1 of Cavia porcellus. NCBI lineage: Eukaryota > Metazoa > Chordata > Mammalia > Rodentia > Caviidae > Cavia > Cavia porcellus. Next base: position 23,987,741 of record NW_026947496.1, on the reverse strand, counting down.
TTTTAGCTATTACTTATCTAAATATTCTCTTAACATCCTTTATGTTGTCCTCTTCTTTTTCATTTATCCCTATCAATCGTATGTTGTTTTTCTTTGCATCATCTTGCAGCTGTTGAATTGTTATTTCCTGATTCCTTGTTATTTTTAAAAGATCTTTCCTTTCCCATTCAGTAGCTGCAATCTTGTCTTCAAGGTCTGAAATTCTATCTTCACTTGCATTGAGGCAGTTTTTACAACTTTCAAAGGAATTTTTGATTTCCTGTATATTTCTTTGCATCTGCTTTATGTATTCTGTTTGCTTCTTATATTGTTCATCCAGGGATTCTACCTTTTTGTTTCTCCAATTTTTTAATTGTGTCTTCTTTAGATATGTTCAGCATCTCTTTCCTTTCTTTTATCATTTCTTCTTTTACTTGGGAGATTATTTCTAGTTTGAATTCCTTAAAAGCTTCCCAGAGTTGCTTCTTTATTTCAGTTGCTATTATGTCAGGTATTTCAGGTGTATGGCGTATATTTTCTTTTGTATACATATCTCCTGCGGTTTCTTGGGATGGGCTGGAGGTTTGAGATTATATTTTGATCTTTTGTTTTGTCATTTTCCTATATTTCCGTGTTTCAAGTGTTATTCCAAGGCCTCCCCAGGGCCTGTTGGAAATCCTCATCTATGTCCTCAGCTTCTGGGACTCTGGCCGCCCAATTCCCTGGATTGAGAGAGGATCACTGGGGGTGGGGCAGGCAGGTCCAAGCCCTATAGTGCAGGTTGAGTGTGGCAGGAAGCTGTGAAATTCCTTGGCTGGTTGGAGCAATGATTCCAAACTCCCTGGTTCAGGATGGTGCCCGGACACTCACCTTAGGCTGCCCAGTTTACAGAATTTAGGGCGCTGGCAGACCCTAAACCCCAGAGTCTGCCAAGCACAGCAGAGAGCAAGGCAGTTGTTGCAGGAGGGCTCAAGACCCACTGAGCTGGTCCAGTGCAGCAGGAAGCCGCAAAGTTCCCTGCCTGGCCTGAGCAAGATGCCAGACTCCCTTGGTTCAGGGGATGGTGCGAGGACACTCACCGCAGGCCATTCAGCCTCTGGAACTGAGGGCACCGGCAGGTCAGGGATTCCAGAGTCCACCAAGCACGGCAGGGAACTGTGCAGTTGTTGCAGGCGGGTTCAAGACCTGCTGAGCTGGTCTAGTCCTGGAATTGTTTTTTAAATGTTTTTATTAGTACAAATTTACATAATGAATGCATTCATTGTAAGGAGTTGGTACCTATACAAAGTATGTTTTAATTCATCTTATTTCCCCTTTACCTTCTCTTCCTTCTTTTCTCCATCTGTGGATCTCTTTACAATTTACAAAAGAACTATCTCCCTGTTTTCTACTATTTATCTTTCATTTTGCTTTTTCTTTATACTTTAGGATTCTGATGTAAGAGAAACAATGTGATATTTAAGCTTGCATGTCTGATTTACTTCAATTAATCTTATTGTCTCAATGTGTATTCATTTTCCTACAAATTACTCAAATTTACCTTTATTTATGGCATAGTAGTGCTCCGTTATATACAAATTCCACATTTTCTTCAGGAATTTATCTTGTCTATGGTCATACTAACAGGAACATGCCCAATGTCATCTTTTTTTTTTTTCTTTTTCCTTTTTTATCAGTACCAGGGATCGAACTCACGACTGCCTGCTTGCAAGGCAGACGCTTATGCCGCTGAGCTAAATCCCCAAAGCCGCCCAATGTCATCTTAATCCATATACCTGATGACATAGAGGTCACTGTCAGGATTCAACTATTATGAGTTATGCTTCTATAAACCTGGGCATGCATGAATCACTGTAAAGGATGTATTTAACTCTTCGGGGAAGATACTTACAAGGGGTATAGTTTGGGTCAAATTGATTATCTATTTTTAGTTATTTTGAGGGGTTTCTATACTGATTTATGTGGTGATTTGTACTAGTTTACATTCCCACCAACAGTGTAGAAGGGCCTCCTTTTCCCCAAGGCTTTGACAGCATTTATTATTTAATTTCTTGATGATAATCACTTTTTTTCTGGAGTAAGATGAAATCCCAAAGTTGTTTTAATTTGCATTTCACTAATGGTCAGCAGCGCTGAGCATTTTTTCATGTATTTATTGGACATCTGTACTTATGGGAAGTGTCTATTAATTTAAATTGTCCATTTTTTGGTTGCATCTTTTATTTTGGAAGAGTCTAATTTTTTGAGTTTTTTATGTGTTCTAGGTATTAGTCCTCTGTCAATGAATAGGTGGAAAAATGTTTTCCTGTTCTTCAGGTTTTCTCTTTACTCTGTTGGTTGTTTCCTTTGCCGTACAGAAGCTCTTAAATTTGCTATAATTTCATGTGGTCGTTCTTGATGTTATTTCTTGTGTTTTGGTGTTATGTTCAGAAAGTCCTAGCCTGTGCCTATGTCTTCAAGACTTTTACCTGTTTTATCATCCAGCAGAGTAAATGTTTCTGTTCTGTTTAGGTCTTTTATCCATGTTTATTTTAGTTTAGTGTGTGGTGAGAGATACGGGTTGAGGTTCAACCTTTGGCGTGTGGATACCCAATGTTCCCAGCACCCTTTGTTAAAGAGGTAATCTTCCCTCCAAACCATGTTTTTGGCCTCTTTGCTGAAGTTCAGATGGCTCTATGTACCCGAGCTTGTTCTGTACACTCTGTTGAGTACTATTGACTCACATGCCTGTTTTTGTATCACAATCATGCTGTTTTTATCACTATAGCTTTGTAGTATAACTTGGAATCTGGAGTTGTGATGCCTCCTGCTTTATTCTTGTTGCCCAGGATTGCTTCTGTTATTCTGAGTTTCTTCTACTTCCATATGAATTTTAAGATTGTTTTCTATACTTTCATGAGTAATGAAGCTGCATTTTGATTGGGATTGCATTAAATCTGTGGAAATATGACCATTTTGACAATATTGGTTCTGACTATCCAAGATCGGGGCTGTCTTTTCATTTTCTGATGTCCACTTCGATCTTCTTTTTTGAGAATACTGTAATTTTCAAAACAGGGGTCTTTTATTTGTTTCTTTAGGTTAATTTCTAAGTATTTTAATTTTTCTTCAAGGAATTGTGAATGGTATTATTTTTCTAATTTCTTTTCAGGGGAGTTCATTATTGGTGAACAGGAAAGCTACTGATTTTTATGTGTGCTTTCATATCTTATTATGTTAATAAATTTGGTTATTAATTATAGGAGTCTTCAATTTAAAGGATCAAGTAACCCATGAGAAAAGATATTTTGACTTCTTGCTTTCATTTATGTGTGTCCCTTTTATTTCTTTCTCTGGCTTTGTTGCTTTGGTTAATGTTTTAAGTACTATACTTAAAGGCATGATAATAATGAACATCTTTGTTTTCTTCCTGATTTTAGAGGAAAAGCTTTCAGGTTTTCACTTACTTAATATAGCTTTTATCAGATTGAGATAAGGTACTTTTATTCCTATTTTCTTCCAGATTTTGTTATGGATGGATGTCTGGTTTTGTTGAGAGCTCTCTCTGCATTTATTGAGAAGATCATGTGATTGTTGTCCTTACTTCTGTTTACATGATGGTTACACTTATTTAATATATTGAATCATATTTACATATCTGGGATGAGTCCTACCTTGTGATGATGTCTGATCTTTCTAATGATTTGCTGCATTCTGTTTGCCAGTATCTTGTTGAGGATTTTTACAACCATGTTCGTTAAAGAGATTGGCTTGTAGATTGACTGTTCTTAGTTGAAACCTTGTTTGATTTTGGAATCAAGGAAATTTTATCTTCCAGGTATGAATTTGGCAGTATACTCTTTCCTTAAATTTCATTAAGGTGTTAGAGGAATACTGGAGTTATATCTTCCCTGAAGTTCTCATAGAATTTAGTTGTTTTTCTATCAGGTCCTGGGATTATTTTTTAAATTAGTGCCTCAGTTTCATTGCCTTTTATTTGTTTAGGCAAGGTTTTTATGTTTTTGTGGTTTAGTTTCTATAACTCACTTGTAGCTAGGGGTCAATTTCTTCTAGATTCTCCAATTTATTGGCATACAGACTTTCAAAGTAGTCACTAATAATCTTCTTAATTTCCATGGTATGTGTTTGTGATTTCACCTTTTTTTTTTTTTTTTTGGTTTTTAATAGCATTCATAGAGGTCTTTTCTTTCCATCTTTTTTGTAAGACTGGGGAAAGGTTTGTGTGTTTTGGTTTTTTTCTTTCATAACTACCAGATGTTTGATTAATTAATCTTATGTTACTTTTTAGTCTCAATTTCTTTAATCTTCTCTGATCTTTATGAGTTTCTTCTTTTTCCTAGCTTCAAATCTAAATTGTTCTTATGTTTCTAGACCTTGAGATGCATCATTTATTTGGGATAGCTCTGTTGTCCTGATGCAGACATCGAGAATTACAAGCTTCTTCCTAAGTCTGCTCTAATCGTTCCCCAAGGTTCTGGTATGTTGTATTGACATTATCGTTTAGTTCTAAAGGCTGTCCTGTTTTTCCTTGACTTCTTCTGTGATCCATTGATTATTTAAGAGTTTATTGTTTAATTTTCATGCATTTGCATTATTTCTGTTGTCCATTTTGCCATTAACTTCTAATTTCATTATCTATGATGTAATAATACACATAGGATAATTTTTATTCTTTTATATTTACATAAGCATAGTTTGTTGGCTAGTATGTGATCTATTCTCGAGAAAATTCCATGTGATGTTGAGAAGAATCTGTATTTTGTTATTAGGTGAAGTACTCTGTAGATAGCTATTAAATTCATTTGTTCAAAGGTTGCAATTCTGTTATTTCTTTGTTGATTTTTTTGTCTAGTTGGTTTGTTTATTTGTGATAGTGGAGTATTGAGTTTCCCCATTACAATTGTGCTGATGTTTTTCTGGTCTTTTATGTTGACTACTACTTGTTTAATGAAATTAGGTATGCTAGTGTTCACTGCATATGTATTTATAGTCATTACCTCTTCCTACTGAATTGTTCCCTTATCTAGTATGTAGTGACCTTTGCCTCTTTTGATCAGTTTTGGCTTGAACTCCACCTTGTCTGAAAATAAGATAGCTATTCCTGCTTGGATTATGGGCTCCTGGTATATGGAATCTTATTTTTCATTCTTCGATTTTTATTCTGTAACTTTCTTTTTGGATTAAATGTTTCTTGATTTTTGATGCAATTTATCAATCTGTGTCTTTTGACTGGGGACTTGAGGCCATTCACTTTCAGAGTTATTGCTTAAAGATATTGACTTATTCCTGTCACTGTATTATTTTTCTGTTGCTCCCCTGCCCCACCAACTGCTTCCCATACCTACTGTATTCGTATTACACCTTTTGGCATCACTGGCTTCATTATCTCAAGGACATCCTTGAGTTTTTTTTGGAGTGCTAGGTTGGTGGTTTTGAACTTCTTAAGATGCTTTTTCTTATGGAAAGCCATTATTTCTTCATCAATTTTGAAAGATAGGTTTGGAAGAATTATTATTATGCAGTGGAAGTTGTTTTCTTTTAGGATTTGAAACACTTCACTCCAAGGTATCTTGGGCTTTAAGGTTTGTATTAAAAAGCTTGCTGTAATTTGAATGTGTTTACCTTTATAAATGGTTTGTTGCTTTTTTGCAACAGCTTTTGAAATTCTGTCCTTATGTTGGGCTTCTGGGATTTTGACTATGGCATGCAGAGAACATTTTTTCTGATCATAGCTATTTGGGTTTAGATATGCTCCATTTGCCTGTATGTGAACTCCTTTCCCTATACTTGGAAAGCTCTCTGCTATAATTTCTGTAAAAAGGAATTTTATGCCATTTGTGCTGTCTTCTAATTTTTTACTAATTCCATTAATCTTAGATTAGTCTTTTTTTCAGCATCTAGCAGCTATGGGATCTATTTTCCATATATGCTCATCTGCAACAGCCTCTCTGTCTAGTTGTTATGGTCCTTCTTTATACTGGTCACTTTCTGCTGCCCACATTTTCAATCAGAAGTTTTACCTTCCAGATTTCTGTATGGCATGTTTTCATGCACTCTAGTTCTTTGCTGCACTGGCCATCCATTTTTTACCATTTTGTTTAGCTTACCTACCTTTTACTCGTTTCTTTTGTACACTTGCTGATTTTGTTTACTGTATTCATTATCTACTTAATTAGATCTTCTTTGAGCTCACTGAGCACCTTATTGATCTTTTTTTTTTTTTGGTCTCTTTTAATTGTTTTACATAATTCAGTTATTTGACTTTTGATTTCCTTCTTATTGATACCCCATAGCTCAGCCTTGTAGGAGTTGGAAGTTTATGGATCATTTTGTTGCCTTGTCTTCTCAGTGTGTGTGTGTGTGTGTGTGTGTGTGTGTGTGTGTGTGTGGCTTGCTGGTGATAATAGTGGAAGGAATTCATTGCCAATATGGAGATCTCTTTAGTTAGATTCTGCTTTTTAATGATGCACTCTAGGCATGGCTAAGGTTAGGACTTTGCCTCTGTCCTGAGATCCAACCACCTCCACTAATTTTAGGGGAAGAGAAATTGACCCAGCACCCAGTTTTCAAGAAACAAATCATCATAACATTGATGATACAAAGACAAACCAGATATAATACAATAAAAATCAATCAATAGTAGTAACTCTGCCACCACTGTCAATAGCAAAGAAATCAGCATAATAGTGTCAAAGACAAAATCAATATTGACATAGCATAAAATGAATAAAAGACACCACTGTGTCATCCTTAAAAACAGAAAAGAGATCTGCAGTAATCTAGGCACAAAGGCTAAGCAAACACAGACACAGTAAATATCTACTGAGTGCACCATTACATAGAAAAGAATTCAGCGATAATAGCATAGTCAGCTAAATATCTAAAGATTCATATTACTTAATATTAGTATTCATAAAAATGGAGAAAGCGAGGAAGTGGAAAGCCAAAGAAGTAAACTTTGAAAAATAAAGAATAGGGCCCAGTCGCTGCAGTGGACTCAGTTGTCTCCCCCTTGAGCCCCTGCTTCCCGGCTATGGGCCCGCCCCGGCCCCCTCCCCTTCTTCTGCAGCTGCATCCACAGGCCTAGTCCACTGAGAAGCAATCGCGGCTCATGAGCAAGGGTGATGACCTGCTTCCTGCCGGCACTGAGGATATATCCATATAAGAATCCAACAAGAAACAGCAGGAAGCGCCTTACCACTTAAGGGATCCCCAATGATTACAATAAAAAAGAAAGTGGTGATGGCATTTAAGAAGGAATCTACCTGCAGTGGTAGTGTCATCGAGCATCCGGAATATGGAGAAGTGATCCAGCTCAATATTTTTTGCAGGGTTTGCTTGGTGTTCATGAGGTTCTTCAGCTGTTCTTTGTCATAGAAGTATTGTATTTCACCATCAATTTTGAATGATAGTTTTGCAAGGTACATCAGTCTAGGTTGGAAATCATTTCACTTTAGGATCTGGAATACTTCACTCCATGCTCTTCTGGACTTTGTTTGTGCTGAGAAGTCTGCTGTGACTCTGAGAGATTTTCCTTTATAAGTGATCTGTCTTTTCTCTCTGACAGCTTTTAATAATCTATTCTTGTGTTGGATTTCTGAGATGGTGATTATTATATGTATGGGTATAATTTTATTTTGGTTATAACTATTTGGAGTTCTATAGGCTTCACTGAACCTGATGTTGGTTTCTGATCTCATGCTTGGGAGATTTTCAGCTATTACTTCTCTAAATATCCTCTTGACATCCTTTATGTTGTCCCCTTCTTTTTCACTAATCCCTATCAATCTTATGTTATTTTTCTTTGCATCGTCTTGCAGTTGTTGAATTGTTATTTCCTGATTCCTTGTTATTTTTAAAAGATCTTTCCTTTCCTGTTGACTAGCTGCAATCCTGTCTTCAAGGTCTGAAATTCTATCTTCACTTTCATTGAGGCAGTTTTTACAGCTTTCAGTGGAGTTTTTTATTTCCTGTATATATCTCTGTGCATCTGCATTATGTTTTCTGTTTGTTTCTTATATTGTTCATCTAGGGATTCTATCTTTTTGTTTAGTTCCTCCAATTTTTAAACTGTGTTTTCTTTAGATATATTCAGAATCTCTTTCATTTCTTTTATCATTTCTTCTTTACCTGGGAGATTATTTTGAATTTGAATTCCTTTAAAGCTTCCTGGAGTTGCTTGTTAATTTCAGTTGCTATTATGTCCGATATTTGAGGTGGATTGCATATATTTTCTTTCTTTTTTTTTTATTTTTATTTAAGGAGAAAAGAAAAGAAAGAAAAAAAAACAGTGAAGGGGTATAAGTTATACAGATTTACAGAAGAAAAAATGCGCAGTAGGAAATCACTAGTTAATGGATTACATATTGCCATCTTAGAAATAATTGTTCAAGTCACAAAATTAAAGCTTGTAGAGTGGACATTCCAACAATGATACTGCAAACAGTTCTGTTCAATGATCCAATAAAACTCTGTGATATCATTTTCTATCTTATACATTTAAATATACATGCAGTTATATAGTTTAGAGCACTTTCTTTTCCTCTCTTTTGTACAGTGACTATTACACATTTTGGGTTTTATTGCTCCCACAGTTCTTATTGCTTTTTTGGAAGAGAGTAAAACCAAATGTGACATAACAGAACAGAATCGGTCAAGTCAAAAGGGTGGATATAATAGATAATATAAAAACATAATACAAGGTGATCAACAATGGTTACCATAATGCCTTCCACTATCTCTAATAGAATTGCCTATATCATTAGTTGTAATACAATTGAACAAAACAGTAAAGAATAAAACCGACAAAACCAAAACATTGGAGATATTGTAGGTCTTCAAAAGTAGATAAAAGTCCACGAGAATGGGCGTTATAATGAATCTCATTATCTTCTCAGCTGATGCCTAAACTTTCGAACCTGATACTATCGAGCAAAACAGAATAGAGGAACCTCAGTCAAAAACAAGATGGTGAGAGTAATACAGGGCTTCAAATCGAGATAATAGAAAGTCATAGTGGGTTACTATATTATATCCTGCTATATTTTTCCCTTTAATTAAATGGATAAAAATAAAAAAGTAAATAATGGAGTGGAGATTGAGAAAAAAGAGGGCATAACAGCGAAACAGGGCAGATCAAAACATAACCATTTAAGCAGAATAGTGTTTCACCACCAGATATTTCCGACCCAAAAGTAGTTACCATATTGACTCCCTCCCTGAAGTCCTTGAGTACAACTTCATATACTGTAGCATTAAGTATATCAAAACAATGTAAATCCATTTAAGAGAATGACAGCATTATAGAGTATTTAGAATCGACTAACAGAAAATGAACAATGGTCTTTGTATAATCTCCTTGTCTTTAAAAGGTTTTTGCTTATACTATTGTACATAACAAAATCCAATAAGATACAACCTGTTTAGACCATTGGAGACAGAAGAACAAAAGCTAGATGAGACTTCAAAACAAGATGGTACTAAATCAGCATTACCTATTAAGATGTCATTTTCTCCAAAAAAAGCTGTTCCTATCATCCAATCTTCTCTGTCTCATTTCTGTTGAGCTCTGTTTCTGTCAGTAGCTGTCAGTTTGTCTTCTTCATTTTGTTCTCTGCTTCATTCATTGTGGCCTCCCCGCCACTATTTCTGGGTTCTTTGTATTTTTCTTTTTTTAGAATATCCTGCAATACTTTCTGTAGGGTTGAATTGGTGGTTGCAAATTCCCCCAGTTCCTCTTTATCCTGGAAGCACCTTGTTTTTCCATCAATTTCCAGGGACAGTTGTGCAGGATATCTCAATCTTGGCTGGAGATTATTATCTTTCAAAGCTTGAATTATTTCCACCCATGCTCTTCGTGATTTGATGGTTTGTGAAGAGAAATCTGCTGTAATTCTGATGGGTGTTCCCTTGTAAGTGATCTGTTTCTTGTCTCTTACAGCTTTTAATATTCTGTTCTTGTATTGAATTTCTGGAATTTTTATTATTATATGCCTGGGTGTTTCTCTGTTTGGGTTGTAGGTAGCTGGGGTCCTGTATGCCTCATACATCTGAGTATCTTTACCTTTTGCTAAATTAGGAAAATTCTCCTGGATTATTTCTGTGAGTAGCTTTTGTAGTTCACTTGTTTGTGTCCCTACTTCTTCTTTTATGTTCTTAATCCTTAAGTTATGGCTCCTCTTATCATCTTCTTGTCTTTGTATTATTGCTGTTTGTTTCTTTGTTATTTTTAAGAAGTTTTTCATTTCATTCTCCCATATTTCAAGTCTGCCCTCCAGTTCAGATAGTCTGTCCTTAGTTTCTTTCAAGCTGTTATGCCAGTCTTGGATAGACTTCTTAATTTCTTGATAGTCCCTTTGAACCTGCTTCACATACTCAATGCTTTCTCTGTTTTCTCCATCAAGCAATTCTCCCCTCTTTTTCTGTTCTTCCATTCCACCATCTGTTTTTTCCTGGGTGGTGCTTAGCATTTCTCTAACTATTCTGCATACTTCTAGCTTCAGGTCGTTGATAACTTCATTCCTGAATTGGTCTATGAGGCTCTCTATATGGCGCTTAATGTATATTGGTGCGGTGTCCACTATTGCCTGTTTCTCAGGATTGGGGGCCGAGGAGCCTTTTTTGTTGCTTCCCTTCCCCATATTTTCTGTTCCTTATAAAATGCAAGCTTACATAGGAGGCCCGGCTTCCCTGCCTGTCAGCCGCAGCCTGATCAAATTGCACTGGCTAGTTTTTCCCGCCCACCACTGCGCACCAGGGAGTCGCAGAGGAGGCAGCCTATGCGGGAGTCAGTCGCTCCTCCGGGCCACTGTCAGGCTCTGGGATCTGGGTTAGGCCAGCCTAGGGAGTCCGCCAGCAGAGTCACGCAGGCCAGGCACTTTTCACCAATCCCGTCCGAGAGGGGAATGTGTGGCTGGAGTTGCCACCGTGCCCTGCTCTTACAGGACTGCCTGAGCCCAAAAAATCCTCCGCTGGAGTCAAACTATGGTAGGGGGTCAGTTTCTCACTCACCTCGCCACCAGTCAGTTTTCGTGTACGCCTCCTTGTCCGTCCTGTTTTCGACTCCGTTTGCAGACTCCCGTTCCCAGAGCTTCTGCGCGTCTCTCCTTGCCGAGCCGCTTGTGGAGGCAGCCAGCCGCCGAGCGGCGGGAAACCCAAATCGCGGTTTCCAATGGCGTGGGGTCGAGCCTCTACACCGAGTCTTTTCTGTTCCTATTTTAGCGCCAGGACTGTATTCTAAGTTGGTTTCTCTCAGCCCAGTTCGAACGTTCCTGAGTCAGCAGAGCATATCTCTACTGGTTCGTGTCTCCTTAGTCCGCATCATTCCTGGCCTCTGAGCCGAGCCTTTCAGAGAGCCTCCGGTAGTTGCTGTTGTCTGTCTGCCATGTTCTGCCTATCTATTTTCTTCTATATACATCGCTCCCAGGGTTTCTTGAGATGGGCTGGAGGTTTGAGGTTGTAATTTGGTCTTTCGTTTTGTCATTTTCCTGTATTTCTGTGTTTCAAGTGTTATTTGAAAGCTTCCTCAGGGTCTGTTGGAAACCTACTTCTATGTTCGCAGCTCCTGGGACTCTTGCACCCAGTTCCCCCAAGGCACTGGGCCTCTAGAACCAATGGCCCTCTTCTGCCTGTTTAGAATTCCGTAGTTCCAGATAAGCTGGGCTCCAGGGACACTGTGCACCTGCCTGCTTGCTGGAAGCTCCACAGTTCTCCAAGCGCAGCCAGAATGGGGAGGCGGATGTAGATGCTTCAGACCCACTTAGCCACTTCACTGCACCCAGAAGCCTGGAGGGTCCCAAACAGTCTGGGCTTGGGGCAGAGTGCACTGGGCACTTACTGCAGGCCACGGGGTCTCTGGAACTGGTGATGCTCACCTGCTTGCTGAGATATCCCCAGTCCTCCAGACACACGGGGAGGTGGATGCAGGCGCCCCAGATCCGCCCAGGCCTTCCTCTGCACCCAGACGGTGCAGGAGTCCCAAATAGGCTGGGTTCTGGGGATAGTGTGCACCCGCCTGCTTGCTGGAAGCTCCACAGTTCTCAGAGCGCAGCCGGAATCCGAACAATGGTTTCTATATTATCTCCTTGTCTATAAAAAATTTTGTTTATACTATCAAATATAATAAAATCCAATAAGATACAACATGATAAACTGATAAAGACACAAGAACAAAAGCTTCATGGGACTTCAAAATAAGATGATATTATATCAGCACTAGCTATTATATTATTTGTTTTCTTCAAAATATTATTTGTTTTCTTCAAAAAATATTTTCAAAAAATATTTTGAAGCAAACAAAACCAGAATAGAACCATTCCAATTAATGAAAACATTATAAGGCTTCAAAGCAATATAATGGGGAATCATGTTTACCGCATATTTTTATGTATTCTTACCATTTCTTACACTGTGGAAACTATTCAGTATTTATACATGTGAGTTTGATTTATTTCGCTTATCAGTATGGTCTCAAGCTGTGCCCATTTATTGATAAATATCTCAATGTGATCATTCTTTATAGCTGAGTAATACTCCATTGCAAAAAAAATACCATAACTTTTTTATCCATTCCTCAGTGGATGGACACTTGGGTTGTTTCCAAGACCTGGCAATTACAAATTGTGCTGCTACAAACATGGGTACATATATCACTGTGGTATGAAGTTTTCAGTTCTTTTGGGAATATGCCTAGAAGTGGAATAGCTGGAACAAATGGGACTTCCAATCCCAGATTTTTGAGAAATCTCCAGACTGACCTCCACAATGGCTGTACCAGTGTACACTCCCACCAACAGTGCAGGAGAGTTATTTTTTCCCCACAGCCTTTCCAGCATTTATTGTTGGTAGTTTTCTTGATCCTGGCCATTCTTTAAATAGTGAGATGGAATCTCAGTGTGATTTTAATTTGCATTTCTCTAATGAGTAATGATGATGAACATTTTTTCATGTATTTATTTGCCATTTGTATTTCTTCATCTTAGAATTGTGTATTCATCTCAGATGCCCATTTTTGGATTGAATCTTTAAATTATGGGGGGTCTGATTTTTTCAAATTCTTTATATGTTTTAGACAGAAGTCCTTTATCTAAGGGACAATTCACTAAGATTTTTTTCCCAGTTTGTGGGTTTTCTTTTCACTATGCTGGAGATTTCTTTTGACGTGCAGAAACTTTTTAATAAGAGGCGATCCCAGTTATTGATTCTGGGAAGTATTTCCTGTGCAGTTTGATTCCTGTTCATGAATTCTCTACCTACACCTATGTCTTCAAGGTTTCTACCCAATTTGTCTTCCAATAGATTTAGTGTTTCTGTTTTAATATTCAGATCTTTGATCCACGTAGATTTTTAATTTAATATATGGTGATAGGCATGGGTCTAGTTTTAGTTTTCAGCATGTGGAGAGCCAGGTTTTCCAACACCATTTATTAAAGAGACTGTTGTTCTTCCAGTGAACATGTTTGGTCCCTTTATCAAAAATAAGGTGGTTGAGTGTGTTTGTAGTTGTGGTTGTATCTTGTAATCTATTCCATTGTTCTTCAGCTCTGTTTTGATTCCAGTACCATGCTGATTTTATTACAATTGCTTTGTAGTATAACTTCAAGTCAGGGATTGTGATGCCTCCTGCCTTTCCTTTGCTGCTTAGAATAGTCTTTGCTATTCTAGGTCTCTTCTGGTTTCAGATGAATTTGAGGAGTAATTTCTCTAGATCCATAGGGTATGTTGATGGTAGTTTTATTGGGATTGCATTGAATCTGTATAGCAGTTTTGGGAGAAGGGCCATTTTCACAATATTTATGCTTCCTATCTAAGAGCAAGGGATGTCTTTCCATTTTCTGAGATCCTCTTCAATTTCTTTTTTCAGTGTATTATAATTTTCCTTGTATAGGTCTTTCACTTCTTTCGTGAGAGTAATTCCTAAATATTTCATTTTTTTGGTTGCTACTGTGAAGGGTGTGGCTTCTCTTATTTCTATCTCTGTGATCTTGTTTTTAGTGTATAGAAGTGCTATTGATTTTTGAGTATTGATTTTGTATCCAATTACATTGCTGAATTTATTTATTATATCTAGGAGTCTTTGAATGGAGTTTTGGGGGTCTTCTATGTAGAGTATCATGTCATCTGCAAATAATGATAATTTAACTTCTCTTCCTATATTTACCCCTTTTTTCTCTCTCTTCTCTAATTGCTCTGGCTAGTATTTCCAGTACTATATTAAATAGGTGTGGTGATAAGGGACATCCTTGTCTTGTGCCTGATTTCAAGGTAAAAGCCTTCAATCTTTGGCCATTCTGTATGATACTGGCTGTTGGTTTCTCATAGATGGCCTTTATTATATTGAGCTAAAGACCATCTATTCCAATTTTCTGTAAGGTTCTTATCATAAATGAGTGTTGGAGTTTATCAAAAGCTTTTTCGGCATCAATAGAGGTGATCATGTGATTCTTACTTTTGGCTTTATTGATATGGTGGATTATATTGATTAATCTATGTATGTTGAACCATCCCTGCATGCCTGGGATGAATCCTACTTGGTCATGGTGTATAATCTTCTTGATGATTTGCTGCATTGTATTTGCCAATATTTTATTGTGGATTTTGGCATCTGTGTTCATTAGAGAGATTGGCCTATAGTTCTCTTTTTTAGTTGGGTCTTTCTCAGGTTTTGGTACTAGAGTAATATTTGCTTCCAGGATTTCTTCCCTTTCAATTTCACTGAAGTGTTTGAGGAGTGTTGGCATTAAGTCTTCTTTGTATTTCTTGTAGAATTCTGCAGTGAATTCATCTGGGCCTGGGCACTTCTTTCTAGGTAAGGACTTAATTACATTATCAATTCCATTAATTAATATTGGGTTATTCAGCAGTTTTACATCTTCTTGACCTAGCTTTGGTACTTCATATGGTTCTAAGAATCTATGAATTTCTTATGTGTTATTAAACTTATGAGAGTAAAGGTTTTCAAAATAGGTGCTGATGATCTTCTGTATTTCTACACAGTCTGTAGTCATTTCACCTTTTTCGTTCCTTATTGCATGAATTTGAGCTTTTTCTTCCCTTTTTAAAATAAGCTTAGCTAGGGGCTTATTAATTTTATTTATTCTTTCAAAGAACCAACTCTTTGATTCATTGATTCTTTGGGTTATTTTCTTAGTCTGTATTGCAATAATTTCTGCTCTGATTTTTATAATTTCCTCCCTTCTTTTGGTTTGGGCTTGACCTGCTCTTCTTGTTCTAGATATCTGAGGTGTAGTATCAGGTTATTTATTTATATTTGTTCTGTTTTCCTGATGTGGGAACTCAGTGCAATAAACTTCCCTCTGATGACAGCTTTCATTCCATCCCACAGATTCCAGTAAATTGTATTTGTATTTTTGTTTGCTTGTAGTTAGTGCTTAATTTCTTCTTTAATTTCCCCTGTGACCCACTGATTACTCAAGAGTGTGTAATTCAGTTTCCATGTGTTTGTGGGATTTTTGCAGCATCTTTTATCATTAATTTCTATTTTCATGGTGCTACGATCTGATAACATACATGGGGTAATTTCAGCTCTTTTGCATTTATTTAAATATGTTCTGTGGCCTAATATGTGATCTATTTTAGAGAATGTCCCATATACTACTGAGAAGAATGTGTATTCTGATATTGTTGTGTGGAACACTCTGTGTATATCTAACTGGATTTTAATGCAGTTGTTCACAGGTGTGATTCAGTTCTGTTATTTCTTTGCTGATTTTCTGTCTGGTTGGTCTGTCCCTTGGTGTCAGTGGTGTGTTAAGGTCTCCTGTTATAATTGTGTTACTGCTAATTTGGTTTTTCATTTCTGTTAATACTTGCTTTATATAACTGGGTGCTCTGGAATTTGGTGCATATATATTTAAGATTGTTATCTCTTCCTCTTGAAGTGTTCCCCTAACCAGTATGTAATGACCTTCTTTATCTCTTCTGATCATTATTGACTTGAATTTCACATTGTCTTCAAACAAAATTGCTACCCCCACTTTTTTGGGGGGTTCCTGTTGCATGAAGTATTATTTTCTATCCTCTGACTTTCAGTCTGTGAGTATCCTTTTGGGTTAGATGGGTGCCTTGTAGACAGCATGTGATTGGATGTTGTTTCTTGATCCATTCTTCCAATCTGTTTCTTTTAATTGGTGCATTGAGACCATTTACATTAATGGTTATAACTGTTATATGTTGGTTTATCATTGACATATTATCTTTCTTCTGTTGAATCTTTATCTTTCTGTTCTGTTTCATTATCTGCTTTGCTTAGTGGTCTTTTCCCTAACAGTATCTAAACTGTCTTTCAGCAATCTTTGCAGGGTTGTCTTGGTGATCATGAAGTTCTTCTGTTGTTCTTTGTCATGGAAGTATCTTATTTCTCCATCGATTTTGAAGGACAGTTTTGCAGGGTACATCAGTCTGGATTGGAAGTCATTTTCCTTTAGGATCTGAAATACTTCACTCCATGCTCTTCTGGACTTTACTGTTTGTGCTGAGAAGTCTGCTGTGACTCTGATAGGTCTTCCTTTATGGGTGATCTGTCTTTTCTCTCTGACAGCTTTTAATATTCTATTCTTATGCTGGATTTCTGGGATGGTGATTATTATATGTCTGGGTGTAGTTTTATTTTGGTTATGACTATTTGGAGATCTATATGCTTCACTGATCCTGATGTCAGTTTCCATTCTCATGTATGGGAAAATTTCAACTATTACTTCTCTAAATATTCTCTTGACATCCTTTATGTTGTCCCCTTCTTTTTCATTTATCCCTATCAATTGTATGTTTTTTTCTTTGCATCATCTTGCAGCTGTTGAATTGTTATTTCCTGATTCCTTGTTATTTTTAAAAGATCTTTCCTTTCCCATTCAGTAGCTGCAATCTTGTCTTCAAGGTCTGAAATTCTATCTTCCCTTTCATTGAGGCAGTTTTTACAACTTTCAATGGAATTTTTGATTTCCTGTATATTTCTTTGCATCTGCTTTATGTATTCTGTTTGTTTCTTATGTTGTTCATCCAGGGATTCTGCCTTTTTGTTTAGTTTCTCCAATTTTTTAACTGTGTCTTCTTTAGGTATGTTCAGCATCTCTTTCATTACTTTCATCATTTCTTCTTTTACCTGGGAGATTATTTCTAGATTGAATTCCTTTAAGGCTTCCCAGGGTTGCTTCTTTATTTCAGTTGCTATTATTTCAGATATTTCAGGTGTTTGGCATATATTTTCTTCTATGTACATAGCTCATAATGTTTCTCGGGATGGCCTGAAGGTTTGAGATTGCATTTTGGTCTTTTGCTTTGTCATTCTCTTATATTTTTATGCTTCAAGTGTTGTTCCAAGGCTTCCCCTTGATGTGTTGGAAATCATCTCCTGTGCCCTAGGTTCCTGGGACTGAATGAAAGTTGCTGAGCCTGGTCCAGTTAAGGCCCTCAGGCCCTCCCACGCCACCTTCAGTGTTTCAGGTAGCTGGACAGGCACCTAACTACTGTGGATGATGGGTTGAAACTCTCCCGGGTGAAGACCAATGCCCTGGAACTCACTTCACCTACTCTGAAATCCTGTAATTGAAGAAGGTCACTGGACATACTATAAGTCGTCCACAAAACCTCCCAAGGCTAGTCTAGTGTGCCTGGGCTCTGGATGGGTCCTTGAGCTCTGGAAGAGATGATCTTAAAGTCTTCCAGGGCTTGAGGTAGGGCAAATTACCTCCGCTGCAACTGTTTCCCTGTTTGGGAGAAGGTCACGGGGCGTGTCCTGGGCAGGCATGAAACCTGCCAAGCGCAGCCCAGTGTGGCTGGGCTCTTGGCGGGTCCTTGAGCTCTGGAAAAGATGTTCTTAAAGTCTCCCCTATCTTTATATTATTGTCTGCATTTTTCTTCTTTGTCATTCATTTTTTCCTGCAGTGGTTCTCTAACATTGTTAATTTTCTTTTACTCCTAAGAGAACCCAAATCTCATTTTTCTCTCTACCTTCTCATATTCCACTGATTAATTTTTCAAATTTAGCTTTCTTCATTCTCAGATTATCTTCTACATTTATCAGTGTAGCTACTAAGCTTCATGAATTTCTACATAGCTAGTTAACTTTATGTTACTGCTATTGAATATTATTCTATTATTAGTAAAGGTAGAGTTGTTTCATTTAGTAGATATTCACTATAGATCAATAGTGGGCCAGTGCTTGGTTTATCTTAGTGTTCATTATAGAATTATAGATCTCTTTTCTATGGTTAAGGGTGGTACATTATTTGTCCTTAAGGTTTTTTAATACTCGGTTTGTGTAAGGTTTTTTAATACTCAGTAGGTGTAATTGATGCTGATTTATTGCTGTAGGCAAGTTGATATAGCTGTTGCTCTTAAGTTATTCTCTTGGGATGCCACTATGTTGATTGCCTTGGAGTTAGAAAAAGTATTATGGCCCATTTTTCAAGCATTGGATAATGAGTCAAATATGCTGTGACCTTCCAATCCAAGTAAATAAAGATGATTGTTAGTTTCCGGGACAGAGGCAAAGGCCAATAGTTAGCCACATCCAGAGGACACAACTGAAAAATAGACTTTAACTAAAGTGATCTCCATACTGAAAACAAAGCTTTTCAAAAAATTTATCTGCCAGCCTCAACACAAAGAAACAAAAAATAGCAACATGAGATGACATACCAACAAAATGCCTTCAAGAACTCCCAACACCCCTAAAGCTGAAAGAGGCATCAAAGGAGAGGAATTATTGAAATGATGTCATAGGAGATAATGAACCAGACCAAAAAAGGCATTTGGCAAGCTTACAGAAGAAATAAGTAGACAGACATTGTATTAAATAAACAAAGCAGTCAGCACATCTGTGGAAAATACCAATAAAAATGTAGTAGAGATAAACAGAATGATGTAAAACATGAATGAATAGCATAGGTAAATTAGAATCCTTAAAAAGGTTCTAAGTAGAAACTCCAGCAATTAAAAATTCTATGCAAAGTGTGGTCAGCACAGGGACTAATGTGAGGACAGCGTGTCAGAACTAGAAGACAGGGCTGTTGTTGGTGACCAATTGATGAGAGATGCCTTAAAAGGAACAAGAGAACATGAAAACAACACAAAGAAGACTACTCTGGATTAGTCAGAATTAGTGGAAAATCAGAAGACAGCATAACTAGAATAAAAACCCAGCACACTAAAATAAGGGCAGAAAACTTTTCAAATAAAGAAAATTTAATGAACAGGTACATGAAGAATATAAAACCTGAAGTAGCCATGATCAGAAAAAAAAAAAATAGCCCCATGTGTGACACATCAGACTCATAATCCTGGAAGTCCAACACAAGAACAGAATCTTAAAAGGACTTAGAAAAAAAACAACAAATAATTTATAAAAATAAACCGATTAGAATTACAGCAAACTCCTCAATACAAACCTGAAGAGTCAGGACGGCCTTTCAAATATGCTGGAAAAATAAATTATTTTCATGATAAAGAGCACTTAAAGAAATTCATGACCACAAAATCAGCGCTCCAAACAATTCAGAAGGAGACCCTAGAAAGAGAAAAAGAAACTAACAATGAAAAAATATCTACTAGACTGTATACATCAGGTAAGGTAAGCAGTTAATTAGAAGAAATTTGGGACTCAGCAAAACGAAAATAAGGCAATGCCAGGACTACATCAACACCTATCAGTAATAATGCTCAGTGTGAAAGGTCTCAGAGTCCCAAGCAAAAGACACAGACTGGCAAAGTGGATCAGGAAACAAAATCGAATGGTATGCTGTATATAAGAAACACATTTAACACAAAAACTAAAAACCAAATGATGGAAAATGATGTTCCATGCAACAGAACCCCCTCCAAAAGGAGGTGTAGCTGTCCTATATTCAGACAAAATGGACTTCAATCCAAAATTATTGAAAGAGGTAAAGAAATTCATGACATCTTGGTTAAGAGACTAACACAACAAGAAGAGATAACAATTATAAACGCATATCCACCAAACAACAGCACTTAATGAAAAAGGCACTACTACGTATAAAAAATCAGATAAAAGTAATCACAATTATAGTGGAGGACCTCTATACCCCACCATCAGAAATAGATCAAACAGAAAAAAGTCAACAAAGAAATATGAGTTGAATACAATCTTAAAAAAAATGTATTCAATAGATATCTCCAGAGGATGCCACTAAGCAACAGAATACCTATGCTTCTCAGCAGCACAGGAACTTTCACCAAAGTAAATCATATACTAGCCAATAAAGCCTACTTAAGTGGAAAATATCTGAAATTATAGCATGTATATTATCAGATCATAATGCAGTGAAACTAGAAATCAGTGAAAAAGAACCACAGAAATTATGCAAGTTCATAGAAACTAAATGATATACTTTTAAATAAATAATGGGTTACAGAAGAAATTAAGAAAGAAATAAACAAGGCATTGTGGTAAATACTTGTAATTCCCACACTCAGGAAGCTAACGTAGGAAGATTCCCACAAGTTTGAGGCCATCCTGGACTACACTGAAGACCCTGTCTCAAAAAACAAAAAATGAAATGAAAAACCAAAATGAAACTAAATCAAACTAAACTAAACAAAAAAGAAAAGGGATAGTTTCTAGATAACTAAATGCTAGTACAATTTCCAACAAGAGCAGTCCTAAGAGGAAAGTTTACAGCTGAGGAGCTCCAAGTCATAAAAACAGAGTGAACCCAGATGAATAGCCTAAAAATGAACCTTAAAATTTGAGAAAACAACATTTGAACCCAAAGCTAATACAAGGAAGGAAATTATGTAGATCAGAGCACTAATCATTGAAATTGAGACCAAAAACTCAATATAATCAATGAATCAAAGTTGATTCATGACAAAATAAACAAAATAGACAAACTCTCAAGCTCTTGGCCAATCAGAGAGAGAAAGACAGAGAGAGAGACACACACAGAGACAGAGACAGAGACAGAGACAGAGACAGAGACAGAGAGAGAAAGAGAGAGAGACACAGAGAGAATCTGTGGAATTTTCTAATTGGGGAGACTTTTTGTCATTGCTAAAAGGGAAAGAAGAACTTTCAATGGGAGCAAAAATTCAAAAGGGAGGGGTAGGATGGGTGGCTGGATGACAGGAGAACCCTCTCTGGGGATTCTTCCAGCTAGGGGCTGGCACTTTTGCCTCAAGCCAGGTATACTTAAAAGGCTCTTTTTTTCTTTTACATTTCTCTGGATTATTTGATGTATAGTTATTATGTGTCCATGAGAAAGAAAAGTCTTATAGTTCTCATCAGTTTGTGGAGAACTTGGATTCTCAGTCTCTGAGGACCAGGCTTTCCTTCATTTGCTGCCACCATGGACACAATAGAAGCATTGTTAGGGCTTCTGGTTGGAATAAATGACCACAGCAACTCTGCTAGCTTATAAGGTAGTTTTGTGGAAATAGGAAAGAAAAAATCTCTGTTTTCAAGCTGCCTCCAGTTGGAAATGGTTGCAATGTGGTGATTTTGTGGTATGACCAGATACATAAATCGGTGATGTCATTGAAGGAAATGGCACCTACATACATATAGCCTGTTGTACAGTGCACTACCTGCACACCTCAATATGGCCTTCCCAATGAATACTGATTTATACAGTGTTTTACAGTTTTAAAAAGCTTTCATCAGGCTGAGGATACAGGTGAGTGGTAGAGCATTTGCCTACGATGTGCAAGGCCCTGGATTCACTCTCCAGCACTGACAAAAGCTTGTTTAAGGGCTGTCAGGATGACACAACTAGGTAGTGGGAAGTGCTTTTGGGTCCCAGCTGTTATCTAATGTAATTCCCTTCATATGTTTGTGATATCAAGAGAATGACTTACAGATCAGTATCTTTCTTTACTTGTTTTGCTTGAACTTTTTTTTTTCCCTTTCTTCAACCTTTTCTGAATATCTTTTTAAAAATCTGAGTTGGATTGAAATATAGCTCAGCGTTAGAGTGCTTGCTTGCCATGTACAAGGCCCCAGTATTGCATAAAAGAAAGAAAAAAAGAAAGACAAGAGAAAAAAGAAAGATAGTTTGAGTTGAGGGGAAGTTGCAATTAAAACTGTTTCTTTAGATCTCCAACTTGTTTCCATTTTTGATGCTCATTTGTAAATATTAAATAAGAATTCATCTCTTGAAAACTTCCCTAAAGTCTTTTTTCATTTTTAAGATGGCACAGTAATTGGTCCTTAGTACTCAATGGAAATTGCCAGAACTTAACTTAGATTCCCAAGGAGCTAGTACATTTGACAAACTTCCCAGCCTCAGGAGTTTAATTTTGTCATTGCTTTGAATGACAAAATGAGCATATATTTTAAAGTCTTGTTTCCCTCCATTTATTTAACTCATATATCACAAAATGAAGGAATTTTTTTTGTGTTCCAATAAAACTTTATTTATAAAACACTTGCAGAAGGCCACAGTGTTTCTTTTTTTTTTTTTTTTTTCTTTAAAAGGAAAAAGAGAAAAAAAAGCAGAACAAAACAAAACAGTGTAAGGGTACAAGTAATTCAGAACCACAAAACAAAAACAAAACAGTAAGCTATCACCAGTTAATAGATTACACGCTATCATCTTAGAAACGGTGTTTCAGGTCACAGGATCAAAGCATACAAAGTGAACATTCCAATAGTGAGACTGCAAATAGTTGTGTTCAGTAATCCAATAAAAAATATTAATATGGTCTTCTATTTAACACACCGAAACACCCTTGCTGTTGTATCCTTTAGGGCACTTTTTTTCCCTCTCTTTATTACAATAAAATTTACACATTTTGGGTTTTATTGCTCCCTTAGATCTTATTACTTTTTTTTTTGTAAGAGAATAAAATCAAGCATGATAAAACAAAGCTGTCAGTCAAAACCAAGGATAGACATAGCACATGATGTAAAAATAGAGTACAAGGTTATCAACAATGGTTACCATAATGCCTCTTGCTTCCTTAAGAAGAATTGTCTATCTCATTAGGTATTATAAAGTTGAACAAAACAGTAGAGAACAAGACCAATAAATCCTAAACATTGCAAATTTTTCAGAACCTCAAAAGAAGATAATAGTCAAACCAGAATGGGCATCGTAGTGAATCTTATTGCCTTCAAAGTAGTTGCCTATACTCTGATACTTGTTACTTTCATACAGAGCAGAATAGAGTGTAATCAGTCAAAACAAGATAATGGGGGTATTACACGACTTCAAATTAATAGGAAATCAAAAAAGTTACTATAATATATCCTGCTAGTTTTTTTTATTTTTTCCCCTTAATTTAAAAAAAGAAATTTTAAAAATTAAATAATACAAAATGAAGAAATTAAGAGTGCAAATAGCTTTAGTGGTTAATCTTTTGCATTTTACACTGAGTAAATTAACACAAAGAGATTAAATGATTTAACCAGAACTACAGAGAGAGAGAGAGAGAGAGAGAGAGAGAGAGAGAGATAGAGACAAAACGTCAGAATTAGAAAAATGGTCTCAACTAACAGAGATTAATATATCCAAAATTTAGAGCTGAAGTGAACATCTGTTTTTGTTGATAGGCTGACACTGATTTCTCCTTTGGGTAACAGAATCCCATTTTTTTCTTTGGAAACTTTCCTGGCTTTTAGTCTAAAATGATGAGGTTGAAAGACATATGGTGCAGGCTGGACCACAGTGATGTATCCCTGGCTCTTGGTTCAGAGAGGAACACGTGACCCATCCAGAGCCAGTGAGATTCCATCCTGGGATTTTTGAGGGGAGGATGAAGTCTCTGGTTACCAAGAGGATGAGAGGCAGGCTTGAAACTGTAGGTAGCCATCTTGCCCTCTTAGAGAATGTGTTGCAAGGAAATGGAGCCATAGTAAGGAAAACAAGACCTCAGGGTGGTAAAAGACCAATTCTGAAAACTGTGAGGCCCTGAAATGTAGATGTGGCTGAACGGGGAATATCCTTGGACTCTTCAGTTTCTGACTAATCACTTATGCTTCAGTGAACCAGTCAGTAAATCTCCTTTTTTTTTTTTTTTTTGGTTTGTTTGTTTTGCTTGCCTAAGGATGCTTGAATTGGATTTTTTGTCATTTATAACCACAGAAATGACCAGAGAGCTAACTGATAAGTGTAGGACTGACAGAACCTAGTAGACTCTGAGGAGACATTCTTACTCATAGTAAACTGAGATCTGATTTCCTCAAATATGTAAGTTTGAGAAATTCAATTAAACAAGGTAAGTTTAATTGTGTATGAAAGGGATATTTCTAACTCCTAGAAACAAATGATGATAAACTCCATCCTTTCTACACTGGACATTTCTCCCTTTGGGGGTTTTGTGTGTAACTGTTTTTAAGAAAGGGACAAACTATAAAAATGGGGCAGTGACTAGGCTGGTATGGAATATTACAGTATTATTCAAAGAACAGAAGTTAAGGCAAGGAATGTGAAATCATGGGAGGAGAATCTTTTCCTGTGCTTTAACCAATTATGAGCCCAATTTTTAAGTACAGGAAGTCCAAAGACTGCATGTTTTGTTTCATTAATTTTAGAAGGTAATAGAGCAGAAAATATAAAAACTATAGTTTTATCAAATTTATTCAATACAAGAATTGACTGGTGGAAATATCATCTGCTTAAGAGATGCTCGGGATAGTCAGTACCTAAGCGACCATACTGCCCGAACGACGCTCAGGGTAAACAGTTAAGTGACTAAATTCTGTCCATTGGAAGAAAATGTATAGTATCATTTTTTCTTTAACAAAACTAGGAATAGTGGTTAAGAATTTCTAAAAGGTATATTGTAAATCAACATGATAAAAGAATTTCAACCAATGTACTCTTTTTAGGGTGTCTGTCATGGGTTACATATGAATTCCATATGTTGGTTATTTTTGAGGAAAAACCCAGTTGACATAAAAATGTTTCATTCTTGAAGTAGACTCCCCCTCCTGTCACCCAGTTAATAGCGGAGAGAAGGAAGAGTGTTTATACTTTATTGTATTGAATTTATAGAGCCCAGAACAATGCCAAGGTAACAGTGCTATAAATACATGTTCAATAGATATTATGAGTGCTTATGGTAAAACATTTACACTTTTTTTGTGATAATGTTGATGCAACTCAGGGTTCAAATATGCTAAGCAAGCACTCTACCACTGAACCATTACCCAGGCTTTTAATTTGTACTTTTAACCCACATGGTATGCACAAGCTTAGGCCTGACTCTTATCCTTAAAGAAGGAATTAAATGTTGCTTTATTTAGTTTATATATATTTTATGCAAACTATTACCATAACCCATCACACTGTATCATGTTGTGGTATTTATTCCTGCCAATAAAGCACTCTGAAAAGTACTATGTCTTACCAAACTCCATATGAATGTACTAGTCAGCTCAAAGGGATAAAAAGAACAGGAAAAGAAGGTTTTTGAAAGGAGGGAGTAAACTATACTATTTTTTTTAAGAAGATGATGAATGTTGACATAGAAAACACCAAAGAAGGTAGGTATGGTGGCACAGGCTTGGAATCCCAGCACTCTGAGATGTGCAGACAGGAGGATCACAAATTTGAGTCCAGTGTGGGAAACTTACCAATTTAGCAAGAGCCTGTCTTGAAACACAGGAGAGCTGAAGATGTAGCTAAGTGTGAAGACCCTGAATTCAATACTTAGTATTGGAAGGCAAAAAAGAAAGAAAAAGAAAAAGCAAACCACCAAGAATCTATATACAAATCAAATAAACAAGATTAAAAATAAGGATGTAAAAGATTGTTCTATGTAAGAGAACGCTGTTCCCTGATGGTGTCCAGTGTTTCTAGTCTCGCTCCCTCCTACCCACAGAATTGGCTGGGACGATCGTTGAACAGGAGGAGAAGTTAATAAAAGGTTCAGTTAATATGATTATCAATGTGGGGGAAAAACGGAAATATGATTTCTACTTCACACCATATCCAAAACTTATTTACAGATGAGGCAAGAATTTAAATTTGAATCCAAGTTTTAAAATAAGTAACTTTTATTTAGGCTAAAGGAAGGGGGGAAAAAGTAAAGAAAGAAAAGGGGAAAAAATGAAGGAAGTAGGCAAGGAGAGCGAAGATATGTCCCACGCACAGGATGGGCCACTGCAGAAACAGGAACACAGCGAAACCTGAAGGTCACAGTGGCTGCAAAGTCAAAGGGCGCCATTCTTATACTCTCTCAGAGCTAGTCCATTGGAAGATGTTCTGCCCGCGCATCCTGGCCATGACTGACAGGTCACTTCCTGCGGTCACCATCTCTGTTCCAGATCTCTGCAATTGACAGATTAGATCCTATCTTCCAACCGGCCTGCCATGCCCTAATCTTCTGCCTCAATACCAATTTCAAAAAAATTGCACACCATAAAGAATGATAAACTTGAGGCTTTTGGATGCAATGAGAAGCCATATTCATAAGTGAAATAAATCAGACTTGTGTGTATAAACACTATGTTGTCTGGATAGTGTAAGAAACTGAAAGAGTAAATAAGATCCAAAAGTTACAATAGATATAGTAAAAGGGAAAGAAACTGTGCAAAGGAAAATTACATTGTTTGATCATTCTTGCATGCCTGTATCTGGTAACCTGAGCAATTACTTTGATGATAAACAATGTGCAGTATAACAACCATTGTTAAATTCTTATCATCTTGGTTTGAAATCCTATATTGCTATTGTTTTTTGTTGTTGTCGTTGTCGTTTTGCTTTTGGGTTTTTTTTTTTTTGTTTGTTTGTTTGTGTGCTTCTTGATTTTTCCATGTTTTTTTCTCTTTAAAATAAAAAAATTTAATGAACAAAACACATACTATATAAAAAGAGAACATGTATATTTGCAACAAAAATATAAATGACTAGAACAAATCTAATAAACATGATAAAAGCACTTATGAAGAGAATTGATATTTTATTCAAAGCCTTAAAAACAGTTTGAAGAAATGAAAGGAAATACCACACTCCTGAAATAGAAGACTACATACCTCATAAAAATTCAAATTCTCAAATAGAGAAATAAGTTCAACTTGACTTCAACTAACTCCCAAGGAACAAATAAACTGGTTCTAATACATATGTGTATGTATATATATATATGGAAAAAGTAGAAGATGAAATAACCACTAAAGTCAAGAAAAAGCAAGTTCCAAATTAGTCAATATGCCCCTGAAGAGCTGTATCAGGGAATATTCTTGCCAGATACCAATGATGAGAACATATCTGTAGTAATAACAGCACTGTAATATTGGCCCAGGGTAGCAAGTAAACTCATGGGATAAAATACTGACCTTAGAAACAAATCAATGTATAAATACCAGTTGCTATATGACAGAGCTGGAATTGCAGATTGGTGAGAATAAATGGGAGAAGTTAATAAAAGGTTTTGGTAATCTGATTATCAGTGTAGGAGGAAAAAAAGAAATATGATTTCTATCTCACACCATACCTAAGAATTATTTACAGATGAGACAAGAATTTAAATTTGAATATAAGTTTTAAAATAAGCAACTATTTCATCCAGAGTTCTTTATTTATTTAGAGCCTACACACTAAGCTGTATCTCCAGCTGTTTTTATCCTTTTTATTTTGAGTCATGGCCTCACTAAGTTGCTAAATTGCCCATTGTGGGCTCAGACTTGTGATTCTCTTGCCTCAGTCTCAGAGCACTGGGATTACAGGCATGCACCACTATGCCTGGTTAATTCAGGGTTCTTAAGAAAAATAGAACCACTTGAATACATGGATGTATTAATAGATAGATAAATAGATAATAGATGAATGGATAAGGATTTACTATGAGGAATTGGGCTATGTGCTAATGGATGCCAGAAAATTCTACAATATGCACGAATTAGAAGCTCATATTCTTTGTCTTTTTCCAGTATTGGCGATGGAACTCAGGGCCTTTGCACTGGGTTACATTTCTAACCCTGTTTTGATTTTTTAATTTTTGAGACAAAGTTTTCCAAATTGCTAAATTTCCCAGACTAGGCTCATATTTATAATCCACTTGGGTCAGCCTGCCAGAGTGCTGGGATTTCAGGTGTGTGCCACCACATATGGCTGAAAGATTTTTTTTTTTTTGAGACAGAGTCTTGCTATGTAGTTCAAGCTGGTTTTTAACTCACTATGTAGCCCAACTTGGCCTCAAAATCATAGCAATGCTCCTGTCTTAGCCTCCAGAATACTTGGATTACAGTAAAAGATTCTTAATTATAACACAACAATAATAGAAGAGATAGGAAAGAGTGAATAAATTTAAATTAATACTATTTATTTGAAACTTCAAGATGAAAGATATGTCACAAGCTGGAAGAAGATATTTACATAAATTATGGCACATAAATGTTTAATATTAGCATTCATAACATAAAAAAATCCTAAAATTAAAAAAGGTTAAAGCCAAAGGAAATTATAGAATGTAAGTGAAAAGTAATACACACTTCAGAGAAGAGAACACATGAGCAAGAAACAAATTAAAAGATGCTCAACTTCACTATTACCAACAAGAAATAATAAAAGTCCATCACCTTCTCTGAGTGGTGAGAATTATAGAGACTGACAATATCAAATCTTAGGGAGAAGGTGGAGCATTTGGAGTTTAACACACTACTGTTGTGAAGGATAATTTGTAAACAATCACTTTGGGAAAAAATGGTCTCTATCTTATAATGACGGATGTTGATTTCACCTACAACCCAAGAATATCAGTCCTAAATATATATGACAGAGATATTCTACCTGGTTGCCAGGTGTCTGTGTTACTTTCTTGTTGCAGAGACACAAAACCTGATACCTACAACTCAAAGGAGGAACAGCTTATTTTGGCTCACAGTATGTAGAGGTTTCAGTCCATAGACATCTGGCTCCAAGGTGCAGCATCATGAAGGGTGTGGCAGAGGAGAAAGAGCTTATGGCATATTAGACAGGAAATAAGGATCAAGGAAAGAATGAAAAACATAGACTTTGCAAGGCCATTGCTGTAGTGACTCACCTCCTCCAACCTGGCTTCACCTTCCAAATCACACCAATCCACTGATGAGTGTTACACTCCCATGACTCAGTCACCTTCCAAAAGTCCCACCTGTGAACATGTGAGGCTTTGAGAGGACTTCCAGCCATAAACAGTAGGACTGGGAGTCAAGAATATTCATTATAGAGTTCTTTTTTTAAAGCTGGAAATCTAACAAGAGGGACCAGGGATTTAGCTCAGCACCCTAAGCCCCTGCCTGGCAAGCACAAGTTGTGAGTTCAATCCCTGATACAAAAAAAAAAAAAAAAAAAAATCTAAAAACAACTCAAATGTCCATGAAGCAAATAATTATTTTAAAATTAAGGTATAGTGTGCAAAAGGAATACTATCTAACAGAATAATGAATGAATCATTTTATCACATTTCTATATGGATGAACCTCACAAACATAATATTCAGGACTAAAACCCCACAAGTAAAGGAGGTTTCTTTCCTCTTGCCTTTGTGATCCTAGAGATCAAGACCATGCCCAGCCAAGCATGATAGTGCATGCTTGTAATCCCAGAATTTGCAAGACCGAGGCAGTAGGATTACAGTGGATTTAAGGCCAGCCTGAAATACATAAAGAGACCCTGTCTCAAGAAAACCAAACCAAACCAAGACAAAACAAAATAAAATGACAATGACAACACAAAGCTCAAGATCTTTTAAATGATTGGCATGGAGTAATTCTCATACAGAGGTCAAAACAGATCAACTTAACAATACTACATATGCTTAGAGATATACATGCAATAAATCTACAAAGATAAGTAAATAATTAACACAAATAATTTTACCTCTGTAGCTTGTTTGTGATGTAAGGATAAGAGGCACATGGGAATTTTTAAAGGCAGTGACTTTCAAACACTTGGCTCATATCTCCCTTAAAGAATTTTGAACCATGTACTTGTTTCTTGTGTTAGCTAGATTTCCACCACTACAACAAAATGCCTGAGATAACTAACTTACAAGTAGAAACGTTTATTTTGGCTTACAGTTTTTGAGGGATCAAGCTCCACTGCTTTGGGCCTGCAGCAAGGCAGAACATCATGGTGGGAACACATGGTGGAGTGAAACTAATCACCTCATGGCCAGAAAGCAAAAGAGAAAGAAGGGAAAGACCAGTGTTCTACAGTTCCCTCTGGGGTGCACCCTCAGTGACCTAAGGATCTCCCATGAGACCCCCACATCTTAAATATTCTGTCACTTCCTTGGGGATCAGTTCTTTAACACACAAGTCTGTGGGGGATACTGAACAACAAAACTGCAGAATTTCTCCATTTTAAAAATGATGTCTGCATCTTTTCATTATAAGCTGAACAGTTGAAAAGAAAGTAATTTCTAGCATATTGCAAATATTTCTTAAAAATTAAACTGTCATATACTTCTCAGAAAAGTATTCAGTGAACTCTAAAACTGTAACACTTTGGTACTGCCACCATCGAACCATTGAGAAAGTTCATAAAGTCCTTTAACATTGAAAAAGTACATCATCCTGTTTTCTTCTTGAATTATATCTCTATTCCATCTTTTTTACAGTTTAATTCTAATATAATACACTTGTATGCCTGAATATCTTCTATTGGTTACTCTATCAGGATTATCCAAAACAAAATATGCATATATTAAATTCAAACATTCATATAATAGCTTGAAGTCTTAAGTTTTTAAGGTTAAAAATTCTTCTAGATTGTTATTTTTATAATTATTTTTAGTACACTTTTGATCACAACTACTTAAATAAACTTTAAATAAAATGACAATAGTATGACTTTGATTCCAGCTACTCAGGAGGGTGATACAAGAGAATAGCTTGAGCCCAGGAGTTTAAGGTCAGTTTGAGAAACATAGTGAGTCATCATTCCTGAAAGAAAGAAAAAAAGAAAGAGAAAGAGAGAGAGAAGAAAACTCCTTAAATATATCATAGTAATGATAAATAATTAGGAAAGTTTCCTGGAAATACATCTTTTGATGAGAACAATCATGAAGTACTTAGCTTATTTAAGATTTTTTTTATTAGTAAGAGATAAATGATAATCATTTTATTGGGTGAGATAAGGAATCACTGTATCTATAAAATATTTCATTATATAAGTTACAAAACAGGTTTTTATTAGTACATTTAATATCAGATATAAAAATTATAAGAAATACTGTACAAGTTTTACATTGGGTTTTACGCAATGTGGTCTTGAAAATCTTGTCAAGCCCAGAAAATATTTCAGTCATACTGAAAAGAGTCAGAATCACTTCCTTATTTTTCTTCAGTTACCCAAGATATCCTTATTTCCAGTAAGAGGCAAGGAGAGAGTATTTGGCCTGACTGAAAAGAAATGTTTTTATAAGAAAAGCCCAAGTTTTTAGTATTCAGTATTTCTTACTCGTGTACTTTCATCTATCTTCCCCAGGATGTTTCTCAGGTTTTGAAAGTGAGTTGGTATTTATATATCCTAATTTTTTTGAATTTTTTCTTTAATTAAGACAAACATAAGAAATGACTAAATAATTTTTTTTGAAACAATAAGGGGGAGATTGAGATAAAACAGGACATAACAATATAACAATAGAGGTCACAGCATGACTGTTTCAATAACCTAGTACTTCACCACCTTATAACCTGACTTAATAGTAGTTACCATAGTGTCTTTTTCTTTGAAATATTTGGGTAAAACTTCATATACTCTAGCTTCAAATATTTTCATATCAAGAAGCCCAGAATAAAGCCTTTCTAATTAATGAGTGAAAACTTTATAAGGCTTCAAGGCCACCTAACAAGGGACAACGTTGATAACCATTGTTGATAAACTTGTACTCTGTTCTACACCATGTGCTATGTCTATCCTTGGTATTGACTGACAGCTTTGTTTTGCCATATTTGACTGTATTCTTCCCCCCCCCCAAAGAAAGTAATAAGCACTAAGGAGTAATAAAATCCAAGATGTGTAAATTTTGTTGTAAAAAAGAGAGGGAAAAAAAAAAAAAGAAAAAGAGCTCTGACGGATATAACAGCAAGTGTGTTTGGGGGTGTTAAATAGCTGACTTTATCAATGTTTTTGGAACATTGAACACAGCTGTTTGCAGTCTCCCTGTTTGAATGTCCACCTTGTGTTCTTTGATACTGTGATTTGAGGAACTATTTTCAAGAAAATAGTGTGTAATCTACTAGCAGGTAATTTCTTACTGTTATGGTTTTTTGTTTTGTTTTGTTTTGTAGTTCTGTATTGCGTGTACCCTTACGCCGCTTTGGTTTGTTTTGTGTTTTTCTCTTTTTCCTCTTAAATAAAAAAAAAAAAAAAAAAAAAAAAAAGAAAGTGAGTTGGGGGCCAGATGTGGTGTCAAGCACCAGCAGTCGCCACCTACTTGGGAGGCCGATGCAGGACTATGCCAAAAACGTGCCATCGAAGAAAGAGGACAAAGTTATTATGGTGCATTAATCACTTTTCTGTTGATGAGACATAGTATCAAAAATGGAGAGATTTAATTTGGCTCATGGTTGAGGGGATTCACTCCATGGCCGGCTGGCTCCATGATAGAGGGCTATAGTTGACTCCTCTCATGACAGCCATGAAACAGGCAGAACAAGGAGAAGCCAGGAAGGAAGCTATTCCCCCAAATGTGCACTCCCAGTGGCATGCTTTTTCCAACCATGTCCCTGTTCTAGCAGCACAGTTAGCTGTGAAATCTTCGACTCATTGTGAATCAGTCCACTGATGAGTATAGCACACCCTCTTTGCAATCGTCTCCTCATAGCCCTGTCTTTGTACATATGAAACTTCTGGGGGAGCATCTTAAGTATAAACAACAATATTCCACATTAGTCCCCAAAAGATTCATGTCCAGCTTATTATGTAAACTGCATTTAGTGCATCATTAAGAAACACCAGTCTTAACAGATCCCACATTACTGAAAAGTCTAAATCTGAGATTCAAGGCAAACTCCTAGCTGTTAACTCTTATAAAAATAAAAAATGAGTTATATAATCCCAAAGTACAATGACACAGGGTAAACATTTTTATTCCAAAAGAGAGGGACAAGGAAATAGAATCAGATCAAGTTAAAATGGAAGTTTAGTAGCAAAGACACTAAATCCTGCATGTGGTGTGATAAAATGTGAGTATCAAAGGCTTGGGTAGCCCCACAACAGTGGTCTTGCTAGTTACAACTCATATGACCTCAATTCACT
This sequence comes from Cavia porcellus, assembly GCF_034190915.1. NCBI lineage: Eukaryota > Metazoa > Chordata > Mammalia > Rodentia > Caviidae > Cavia > Cavia porcellus. The sequence continues at coordinate 23,954,592 of NW_026947496.1, read as the reverse complement.
TCACTCTCAGGCTGCCACTGACTTGGGCAGATGCTCTCTATTCGGGGAGTCTCTGACTTCCTGTGGTCACCACTGCACCTTTGGATTCATTCCCAGAGTTTCACACACTGTGCACTTGGGAGCTCCCTGCTTGACATAGCAGGACTTCCTTTAAAATCTTACTGGATGCTTTCCTGATCCTACAACTCATGCATTTGTGTACTGGGAAATCCAGTATTAAGTGGATGTCACAAAGTCATTGTCAGTGAGATCAGTCAACTTGGACTATAGCTATAATAGCATGATGGACTGAACCCTAGGGAATCACTTCTATAGGGATCCTTCTCAAACAGAAGTCCCAGGTGCTCACTTCTTAAATGAAAGGTTCATACTTTTGCGCCATTAAGTCTGTGATGGATAGGGTCTTGCTAATTGCTGAGATGACTTCAAGGCATCTTTCTTCTTGTCCTGGAACAAAGTACTTGGTTTCTTTTTAATGGTGTTAGTTTCTTCATCAACTTTTGGTTCCAAGTTTACATGAAGTTCCTTCTTGATCAAAATTCAAGTTTTTCAACTTTTTATGCTCGCCTTTTGCTCCCAGTTCTAACCTTAAATCTGAATAAAAACAGCCAGCAGTACTCATGCCACAGCCTGAATGTTTGTTTGCCTTGAAATTTCCTCTGCCAGATTAAGTAGCCCACCACTCTTGATTTTGGTATCCTACAAAGGATTATGAAATGAGAAAAATGTAGCAAATTTTCTGCCCATGTATAACACATACAATGTCTAGTCCAACTGCCAATGGAGTCCTTGTGAAACCTCCTAAGCCTGGCCTTTACTGTCCAGACTCAAGAGTCTTCAGTGTTCTGTTCTTTATATCAGCATTCTGTTCTTCTGAGCTCTGACATAGTCATCTGTCAAACTCTATTGCTAGCATTCTAGGGCTTCTCTAGCTAGCATCTGCAAACCTTTCTAAATTCTTCCCTCAAACCAGTACCTTAGCCTTCTAAACCACATGGTCAACTACAGGCACAGCAACAGCCTTACTTCCCTGGTGTCAATTTTCTGTATTAGTTATCTTTCTGTTACTGAGATACAATATCTAACACCCACAATTTAAAGGAGGAAATGTTTAATTTGGAGCACCTGTTTGCAAACCTGGCCACTATCCAAATCACCACAAAGGAAAAAAAAAGAAGAAGAGGAAGAGTCTGAGCAGGAGTAGGAGAGGGAGAAGGAATTCAGGTGTAGAAGGAAAATAAAAGTGATGGGAAGGAGAAAAGGATGGGAGGGACCTGGGCTGCATCTGTGGAGAAGGGGCACTGGGCAAAATTTGCCCGTGGAAGGGTGCTGAAGGATCTTTGAAAACTAGTGATGTCATCTATTTAATGTGAAGGCTTTTGAATGTCTGCACCATGGATTTTCTGATCCTTTTATATCTTTAGTAAATGGACACAAATAGATGCTAAATTTGAATGATGGAAGAGTGAGGGCCAAAAGATCAGGAACAAGGGTTGGGATTGGAGAAATTTCCAATTGGCAAGATCCTACAGCTATCATTTGGCTTATACCTGGTTGTTCCCCCCACCCCACATCCTAATGCACTCACAGGTGAGGGTTAGGGAAGTAACTGAATCATGGAGGTATGATACTCACCAGTAGTTTAGTCCACTGCTGTGTTTATAGGTAAATAAAGAAGGAAGAGAAGCCTTGTCTGAGGAAGTGGGCCAGTGGGTCAGGGCCTGGGTCCATAACCTTCTGCCTTCCTCAACTGCTTTGTGTTTTGCATGTCCACACCATGAGCTGTTTCTCATCTGTCCTGGTCCTCTGCTTTGCTACCCTGCCTGCCTTGGAACCAGCTGACTATGGACTGCAACTTCTACAAACTGTGAGCCAAAATAAACCTTTCTTCCTTACAATTGTACATCTTGGGTATTGTGTCTTAGTGATGAGAAAATAACTGAAATGAGCTGGCATAGGATTTTGCACAGAGTATGTAATCTTAGGCTTGGTTTAATTTATCTGAATTTCACAAGACAGATTCTGGGTAGATCTAAGATCCATATGTGTCTATACAAGCATATGCAAAATATGATTCTGTCAACTTTAACTTAACACACGAATATGCTAAACAAAGATGCTGGCAAGTTAACATGCTTGAAAGTGCCATGAATTCTTGTTAGTTATAAATTGGTAAATGCTTCTTTACTGTATTTAATATTAATGGAAATAATTTAAAGTATAATGCTCAAAAGTGTATAAGTGATTAAGTTTTCTTTTCTATCACTTCTTATAACATGAGGTTATTAAAAACATTGAGACTCTACAATGGGTTGGCTGAGTTCTATTTTTGGTGATAATTTCAGCGTGGTGTGAAGCAGTACATTCTCATCTGAATACGTATCCCTAAAATTCACCTTTGACATAATCTACAATGTGGTGGTAGTTGAAGGTGGGGCTTTGGGAGTTGCTTAGGTCAAATGCTGGAACCTGATTGTGGACTTAGCCTTTAGAATGGTGAGCACTTTCTGTTGCTTATAAATTACTCAGTGGCTGCTGCATGATCTCTCAAGATTATGCCCAGAATCTAATCACGTCTCACCTGTCCTCTTACCAGCCCTTTACCTCTATCCTGGTCTGTTGGTTGGAGTCTTGCAATAGCTGACTATTTTCCTCGCTCTTGTCCAAGTCTTCCTCAGTGTCTATTTTCAAAATGTGACCAGAGTGGTTTTATAAATAGAAACCAGATTTACTCCTCAGCACCAGTTCTTGTAGTAGCTCCCCATGGCAGGCAGAGGAACTGACAAGCTTATTACAATGGCCTCCAAATACCCACAGACCCTCCTCTCCCTGTTTTGCTCGTTCATTTCTTTTCTCTCTCACTCACTCTGTTCCAGCAGTATTGGGCAGACTGCTATTTCTTCCCTCTGCTAAGCCTGCTCCTGTCTTAGGCCTATCGCTTTAGATGGTTTTTCTTTCTGGAAGACTCTTTATGTAGAAATCTTTTTGGGTAACCCGTTCATCTCCTTCAGGTCTCTGTTTAAATGAGATCATCCTAATGAGGGAACCGTAATTACTCCATTAAACACTGAAACATATTCACCTTGCCCTCATTGGCTACATTCTCATTCTTCCCTATGTGCTCATTATCATCTAACATAATACTATTAATTTTTGTTTATATTCTTCCCCTGACAGAGTATAGGTTTCAAGAGGGGAGGCGTTTTGTCTGTTAATGGATATGTAAGTCAAACGCCTAGCACGGTGCTCTATTAATAACAGCCCTTCTGTAAACTGTTGCTTAGTGTTGATCCACAAAGCAAAGCTCTGTAATCTGGGGAAGATCAATTCTGAAGGATGTCCCTGAAACAAGTCCTGTGATCAGCTTAATTTGAATCCTCTTGGAAATTGATGAGTATCCTTTAGGATATTTTCATGATCTCTGTGGGCATCAAAACTTGCTTTAGAAGATACTTTGACAGCATTGACCAATAACAACTGAAAAATGTTTAGAAATGAAATGAAAGGTGTAGAGTATGTGAAAAGAGCCTGGTGAATAGGGAAAATACCTATTTTAGTCCTACAAATAAAAAATTTTCCTCTATAGTCAGCATCTAGGGCAGGCTAGTCTAGTCTGTCCACTGACAGCTAGACAGGCTCAGAACAATAAGCTGGGTCACGAGGATTTTGGTGGAAAATAGAAGAGACAGTCATGAATCTGGCTGGCTGCATTGATTGCCAGGAAACTATCTGCCCATTGATTTCAAAACACTGTCATGTTTGGTAATTATCCTTGGCGCAGGGAATCTTGCTGTACAACCTAGAAGAGGGAAGAGTGAAGTCAAAGATTCAAAGTGTTCTCTGAGAGCAGTACACAGGCCAAGGCTGAAATGCTAACACCTTGGAGCTTCCGGAAGCTGAAGACAACAGGGGCCTCAGCAACAACTTCCATGGGGTGGACAGAGCAGGAGAGATGGAGGGCGAAGTGCTGGGATCTTAGGACCCAAAGCATCTTAGCCTCCAGGGGCATTAGGAGAGGCTGTAGCTGGGTTTTCTTTTTTTTTTTTTTCCCTGCAGCCAACCAGGGAATCTTCACAGGGTCCGTTTTTGTCTACCTCTATGTTCTCAAACATTATCTTTAATCATATTTTATTATGCATAGGTCATTTCTTTGGCAATAGTCAGTATTTGGACTCTAGCCAAAGAAGTGAGAGGTAAGGAAAAAAAAAAGAGAGAGAAAGCCTGTGAATACTTAATCTAAAATGACATAGCATTTATCTATTTAAAGTTGAAGTACTGGACTTCATTTCTTCCAGGGTTCTTTATGTGCTCTGCTGAAGTCTAGTGACTCCCAGGCAATCTATAAAGGTCTCCAGGTCACAGAGGAACCCAACTAGCAAGAACGAGAGTGACAGCTGAAACAGGAGAGCAGAGGAGATGGAAAGACTAGAAAATAGACACAATAATTGAGAATCTTACCCTTCTGGGTGAAGCTGAGTGCAGGGATGTCCTTGATGGGTCAACAGAGTCCAAGAGAGCAGAGTGCTGCAGGAATTCATGTTCACAACAACACTCAACAACATTCAAGAATCACTCAGTGATCACTAACTCTGTATATGGATGCCAGAGCATGTGAGATCCATTTTAGAAAGACCTCCTTCCTCCAAGGCTAAAGTTAAAAATAAAAAGTTAGCTTGCAAAAGGTAAGCTTCAATCAGAGTTATTTTTTAATCAGTTATCTTGTGACAAGTTATTTCACATATTATCTTTCCTTTAGTTCTTACACCAGCCCTAAGAGTTGGTTTTATTTATTCCCACTTTGTAGAGGAGGAAGTTAATTGAATTGCTCAAAGGCAATCTAGGAAAAGGCAGTACTTGTTTTCAGAACAAGTTTTGTTTTGGTCTAAGAGATTGGCTGTTTGGAGTATTCTTTACCTGCCCCAGTTCTATGTTTTAGGCTGAAATGCTGAACACTCAGAAGCTGCACAAAATTACGTGACAAATGTTGTTTTGAGCATTTTTGATTAATGAAATCTTGTTAGCAGACTTCATTCCTGCATCACGGTATCATTAGCTAATTTCTGTTACACATTCTTCATGACTGGTTCCTTTTTGAGTTTGGAATATTACTGCAAATTCTGTCTTTGGACACATTAGTACCTCTTGAGTAAGATGATTTGTGCTGATTTATTCCAAATTACTCAGTGATACAGTATTTCTAAGGGGAAAAATGTAGTAACTCTGAAATAGTTAAAATTGGGTAAGGGCTGGGGATTTAGCTTAGCGGCATAAGCACCTGCTTAGCAAGTGTGAGGTCATGAGTTCCATCCCTGGTACAAAAAAAAAAAAAAACAAAAAAAAAAAAACCAAAAAACAAAAAAAATAAAACAAAAACAAAAAACAAAAAACAAAAAAACTGGGTAGCTGCTCAGTTATTAGTTTCTTTATTTTCTGAATGTGTGATAATATAAAAGCATTTCACTTTGATCTCAAGTTTATAAAATATGTTTGACAGACAATAGTATGTGCTCCATGAAAACACAGATCAGTCGAGCAAAAACATAAAGAAATGGAGCACTGATTACAAAACCTAAACCCTCTAAATATTTGTGGATAAAGTGTAAAGAAACCATTCAAAAACAAGGATGGTCCTCATTTGGGCCCATTTTGACCATTATTCAGATAAGCTGTCAAATGTTATACCTGAAGCTTAATGTTCTATGCAACCAACAATTTCTGTCATTTTCATGAAGATGGACTCTTACTGTAGTAAAAAAAGACTCTATGTAATTAAAAACAACAGAGTAATGCCCAAATTTGAACTTTATTTTTACTGAATAAGTTGGCCACAATGATCAAGAACTTAGTATTCTTATTCATAAAATAGATATGATGATGATATAATAATAAAAGTGATACCAGTAATGTTATCTGCCCTTCCAACTTCACGAAGCTGTTGAAATGAATGAAACAAATTTTCACTGTGAATTTGCAGTTGCATTACATAAATATATCATTGAAATGACAATTTGTATTTACATGAGTCACTCCTGAAGATAGCTTTAATCCAGTTTTGTTAGTGATTATCCTTGATTGAATCTGATTGAATGTATCATTAAAATTTTATCTCCTTGAGAGTTTCTACCTCTGTAAATTTTGAACATGGTCTTGATTCACATTTGCTGTTTGATTATCTCTGGCTGGGTCTATATTGGCATGTGATTGGTATGGCTTTTTATTAGTCTAGGGTAACAGGCAGCCTGCCTGAATGTATCAGAATAATTTTCAAATTTTTCTGTCTAGCTTTTAATTTCATCAGGCTGTGCAGTAAATCTCCTAGATAATGTTCATTTTGAGCTTGGCTCCATAAGTGAGGGTACAAAAACTGTTGTTAATACAAGCCTCATTCTTTATTTATTCTTGGCCTGGGGGTTGAACCCATAGCTTCATGCATGCTAGGCAAGTGCTGAACCACTGAACTAGGACACAGTCTTGCTAAGTTGTCCAGCCTGCCTCAACCTTTCCAGTAGCTGTGACATCAGGCATGTACACCATGTCTGACTGATACTAAGGCTCACATTCTTGCAGAGATAGGACAATGTGCCTTCAGCCTGACCCTTCCATTCTAATTTTTGGAAGCCAAGTATTTTGCCTGGTTCATAGGAATGACAAGCCTGCATCAGATATGTAGGTGGGCTCCATGACAGAGAAAGAAATGCTTTGTTTTAGAGGGAGCAACATGTAATGGCTAGGAACTCAGGCTCTGAAATCAGACATGTGTTACTTAATTAACTTCATTAAATACTACCGGATTACTTAAATTCTTTAAATCTGGTATCTTATTGTAACAGAGATGATCATAATTACCATGTGGATTATCAATGATGCATTAAATGACTTTGTAAAAATTACATCTAAAATATGATTATCATTAGGAATCCACAGTTGACAAAGGATGGAAACTGAAATACAAATGAAGGAAAAGAGAGCAATGTGTCCACAGTGCAGCTGCCCACAGAAGCTTACTTGTCCTGTGAGCGCTGCAGAGGCTGGGCTCCTCCACTGACTTCCTACACCGAGCCCTTCTCTTCATATCCCCTGCATCCCACACACACTGGGAGATGCTGCAGCCTGGCAGGAACCTTACTAGCACTCACTGTGAACAAGCAAAGCTCTCCACCAGCTCTGAGTAAAGAGAGGATAAACAAGGTGACCTTGGCGTGTGTCCTCACCCCCAACTGCTGAGGACTCTCCAGTCTGCAAAGGGAAGAAGGGAATTGTGTGGAGACTCAGGCTTTATGCATAGAGTCATGGGGAATTGCATGTACATTCTCTTGTTGGAGTGTTGGATCTTCATATCAGCTATAATCTCTCCTTTTTCTACTCACCCTTCAGCAAAATGTATATCCCCACCCCAAGAACATGGGAAAACAAGGAAACAAAGACCCTCTATAAGTTGTTCCAAATATTTCAAGGCAAATTGAAGGGCCACTTGTGGAGAGGAAAGCAAGCATCAGGGAGCAGGGGTTTACAAGTTGATTAAAGAAGGGGTAAAGAAACTTAGTGAGTTCAAAGGGGATATAACCCGAAAGCTCATGAAATTATCACACAGAATGACAAATAGCAACAAGTAAAATGTGGAGGAGTTGACCAAAGTGGTTCAAAACATGAATGACAAATCTACCAAAGATTCCACAAAAAGATATCAGACAGAAATAACAGAAATTAAAAAATTGTATAGAATGTATAAATTGCAGAAATGTCCAACGTGAAGACAAGCTTTTGGAAACTGAGGTTAAAAATGATAAATTATTACAAATAACTCAGAAAAACTTTTAAAATGATGAGAATAAGAAAAATTTACTCAATAGCCATTAGACAGCTCTGAGAAGACCAACTTAAGGCTAACTGGAGTTAGAAACTAGAAGACAGTGCACTTGGAATGAAAATTCTCTTTACAGAAATCATAATAAAAATCTTCCCAAGTGTAAGGAAAGACTTCAACATACAGGCAAGCAAGACATAGAACCTCAACCAATTATGATGAGAAAAGAAACTCCCCATGATACATCTTAATCAAAATTCCAGATGTCCAATAAAAAGAGAGAATCTTAAAAGCTGTCAGAGGAAAGCCAAAAAAAAAAAAAAAATTCATGTACAGTGGACCCTTGACTTACACATTCAATTGGTTCCCGAGGGCTGGTTGTGACCCAGGTTGTCAACTGAAGACTCAAGTTCCTCTATACAGCCTTCAAAGTCTCTCTCCTGCATACAGGCAGATCTCAGTGTTATTGCAGAGACACTAGCCCAGGATTTCTCAGTTAACCTCATAGTGGGAAGAATGTTGTAACACTCCTTCCAGAACTCTTTATGGGTTAAATCTGTATTTGAGACCATCTGGAAACATAAGTGGCCAGTACTGTGGTCATAACTCAAGACTTTGGTTGTAAATTGAAACTAAAATTCCAGTCACCACTGAAGTTGTTCATGTGGTAGTCTGGTCATAACTCAAGAGTCTGCTATATAAAGGTAAAGCCATTAAGATTACAGCAGACCTCTTAACACAAACTGTAGAAGCCAGGAGAACCTGGAGTGATGCATTTCAAATCCTAGGAGAAATCAGTTTCCAACCCAGATTAACATACCCTATGAAACTTTCTTTCAAAATATGTGTACAAAGAAGGACCTTCCATGAAAAAGAACAATTTGAGATTCATAAGCTCCAAAATAGCACTTCAGAAAAATAATTAAGAATCTTAGATGGAGGCATAGAGCCAACAGAGCCTAAAATCTAAATGTAATGAAGGCAAGGCAAACATAAACAAATAAAGCAGTCATCAACACAAAAAGAACATAATGACTGGAATAAATCAACAGCATTCAGTGATAACTCTCATTGTGAACAGCCTTAATTCCACTATTAAGAGACACAGAAGACTGGGTCAAAAACAGAATCCAATAATCTGTTGCATTCAAGAAACCTATCTAATAAAAAGATATTCAAAGAATAAAAATTAAGGAATGGAAAACAGTATTTCATACACCAACACTTGAAAGGCAAACAGGGGTAGCAATTTTATTCTCAAAGTAAACTTCAAGTTAAATGGATTAGAAGAGGTAAAGAAGTCAATACTCACTAGTTAAGGCAACAATCCAACAGGTGAGATAATGATTTTGAATATATATGCACCAAACACTGGAATACCTATCTTCATGAAATAATACTAGTAGATATATAAAAGATCAGAAAAAAACATGAACACAATCATAATAGGTGCTCTCAATACTCTAGTTGAACAAGGAACCAGAGCAACAAAACAAATTATCAACAAAGAAATATAAAAGTTGAACCATTTCTTTAAACAAATGGACTTAATAGACATCTATAGAGTATTCTACCCAACAATAGCAGAATACACATTCATCTTAGTAATACATGGAGTTTTCTCCAAAATAGACCTAATTCTATCTTACAAAGCCTGCTTAAATAAATACAAAAGAATCAAAATCATCCTGTGGTTACTATCAGGCCATTGTGCATTGAAACCAGAAATCAATCATAGCAAAACCCACAAAAAATTTAGAAACACCTGGAAACTTAGTATCACAGTTCTGAATCCTTAGTGGATTACAGAAGAAATCAAAGAAGAAATTAACAATTTTTGGAAGCAAACAACAATGCCAGCATAACACTCAGAACCTCTGGGACACAGTGAAAGCTGTCCTAAGAGGATGTTCACTGCAGTAAATGCTCACATTAGAAAAACAGAGTGAACTGAAATAAATAACATAATTATAACCCCAAGATACTCAGAAAGTAAAAGCAATTGAAATGCAAATCAAATTTAAGAAGGACATCATAAAAATATCAGAGTGGAAATTAATGAAATTGAGATCAATAAACAATACAAAGAATCAACAAATTAAACTGGTTCTTTGAAGACAAAGTATAGTATCTATATGTATTGGAACAATGCTTGTGGATAGGATAAAGTAGGATAAAGAAGGATAAAGTAGAGACATTTGTAGGAAAATGGGTATCTAGAAAACATAATGTTAAGTGAAATAAATCAGACATGCAAACTTAAATATTAACTACCCACAATGACTTATGTATCTCAAACATGCACTAAAAAGAATAAAAGAATTATAATAGTAATAATGAAAATGAAGATCTAGAAAATAAGGCCAGGAGGTGGATGGGGAAGGCAAGGGGAATAAAAAGAATCAAGATATGTTCAGTACATGTACCCACTTTCTAAGACTAATATAAACACTGTGTACTTCAAACCCATAGTAATAGTTACATTATTTATAATGAATAGTTACAATATTCATCCACAGTATAATTCATCCTCTCTCTTAGATCTGTGCCTTCTCATAGTCATTTTAGTGTTTATTGTATAATAATGTTTCAGATACTTTTCTCATTGCTGAGACCAAATACCAGACACCCAAAGTTAACAGGGGGAAAGGTTTATTTAGCTCACAGTGTGTAGAGGTTTCAGTTCTTAGCTGTCTGGCTCCAAGGCAGGGCAGCATGGCAGAGGGGCACCGCAGAGGAGAAACAGTCCCTGGAGGGCAGAAGGCAGGAAGGCAGCAAAGCTGTAAAGTAGTGAGATAGCAAGTGGCAAGTGGCAGAAGCAGCCACACCAGCAGAAGCTTCCCTTTGTTGGTCATCTAGGCTACACCTCGCCCAGGATGCGGTTATTTTTATCCACCCTTTTCATCTCAGCATCACACACTATGTCCAGCTACCTCTGAAAAGCCCCTTTTATCACTGCATGAGGGCTTGGGGGGAACATTAACACAAGCCATAACACATAGCATCAACAGAACTATTAAGTTTTAAGTTCTATGACCCTTTCTTTATAAAAATCTAAGCATAGTTTTACTGCATTTGTTTGGCTTTTTGAGGCAGGATCTTGCTGTGTAGTTCAGGCTGGCCTCAAATTTGCAATCCTCCTGTCTCAGCCTCCAGAATGCTGGGATCATAGGTGTGAACTACCAAGCCCAGCTCAGTTACTGCATTTCAAAGATTTTAGAATAGATTATAATCTATGCTTTCTTGAAGAGGAAAAAAAAAAAAAACTTGTTCAGGACTAATTGTTTTTAAAAGAAATCTACGTCTTTGCAAAAAATATTCTTTTGGAGTCTGAGGTGCCTAACCCTGTTTCCAGAGGAAAAAAAGTGGTTTGAAGCATGGCTTCAAATAATAAGTACCCAAACTACTTGTTTAGTTTTGCTTTCTAGCAATTCACATCTGTTTTTTTCTTTTGCTCTCCCTCCTTCTTTCCCGTTCTTTCTTTTGTGAGTTGGGGGTCTTGCTATGCTGTCCAGGCTAGTGTCAAACTTTTGGGGCTCAAGTGATCTTTCTGCCTCAACCTACAAAGTAGCTGTGACTGTAGGTACATACATTTGGTTCTCTGTCTCTGTCCCTCTCCAAAAATAGTGCTTTCAAGTCCCTTCTGACTTGAAATACCTTGCCAAAACTGGGATCTTGCACCAAGATAAAACACACACTGAACAACAGACATGGTGGCACATGCCTATAAGCCCAGTATTTGGGAGGCTGAGGCAGGAGGATCACTGTAAGTTCAAGGCCAGCCTGGGCTACAAAGTGAGTTAAAGGCTAACCTAAACTGCATAGTGAAATGGCCTGGTTTAGGGACGTTTTCGGCAGGGTTGGAGAAAGAACCCTAGCCAGCAGCTCTGGTGACTGCACCAGGAGCCCTGCGCCGGTGGAGAGGAAGTGGCTGCCAGTGTGTGACAGCCTGCAGCTTGATTTGAAGCTGGAGTCTGCGGCAAGTCACTGCTGTGGTCAGATGCTCCACCACTGAAACTTGACTCAGAGGCGGCTTCCGGATGTTTCCCTGTTGAGCCTGATGGCCACAGGGGCTTACTTTCTTCCCTCCCTCTTTCTTTCTTTTTGTGTAACTGGGGACTAAACCCAGATCTTTGCACTGCGCCGAGTAAACATTTTTCAGTTTTTATTTCCAGGCAGGGTCTTTCTAAATTACCCAAGCTGGGCTTGCAGTTTCTTCCATCTTGCTTCAACCTCCCATAATGACAGCATTACAGGCGAGGCCCATGTCTGTCTTTTACTTTCTGCCCATCAGCTCAGGGTACTACTTTTCTTTAACTTTTTTATCCAGAAATTCCTGGAAAGAGGCCTTCCGGAGTTAAAGAACAAAACAAAACAACAGGGTAACCCTATATTATCCAGGTTGATCCCAAACTCCTGGGCTCAGGCGACATCCTCCTATCTCAGCCTTCTGAGTTAGTTGGGACTACAAAGCATGCACCCTCACGGCCGATTTGAGATTTTTATTTTTCTCGAAATTTCTCAACAATTGAAAACCTTTTCCAAGCACAGAGCCAAGTGGGTGCCTGAGAGCAGAGAGGGCGAGGAGAAGGGCCTGGCACTCTTGTGCAGGACCCGCGGCAGCAAATCACTCCACGGTGCGCACTATAAACCAGGAAACAGCATCTCTTAGCGGGGTTAACAATCTTGATCCTAAGGGATCAGAGGCCAGCAGAGCTCCACACGAGCTTGCGCGACACAGGGCGTGTCCCACTGGGGAGCTGGACGCTGAAGTTGACCGGGGCGGTAAACAGTCGGGTGCAGCAAGGCGGGGGCGTAGAGAACCTCAGCCGGCGAGGCAGGAGGATGGGGGCGGGGTCGGGCATGGCTCCGCCCCCGAGCCCCTCCCGGCCAATGGCCGGCGAGCGCAGCCGAGCGGGAAGGCGCGGCCCCGCCCCCTCCCGAGTGCGCGCCCCACCGGGGCCGAGCGAGTGCCGAGCTGTGGCGGGGCCGGGCCGGGCAGCCGCTCCGAAGATGCGGGATGGCTGCGGACGCGCCGCCGGCCGGCCTGTCCCCCCGAACTACGGGCTCCACCTGTCTGCACCCGCTCAGCGAGCTGCTGCGCATCCCGCTGGACCAGGTAACCGCGGGGCCGCGCGCCTGCCGGGCGAGGGCGCGTGGGTGGGGTGTCGCCCCCGCCGGCCCGCTCCCGGCGTTTGTCCCGGCGACGACGTGAACGCACGCGTTGATGTTTCTCTTCTGTCAGTGTGAAAAATACTCGTACCCTGCCGTGGCAAGCTCTCTGAAACTTTTTTTCCGGCTTAAACTCGGGACCTTCTCTAAACTACCTCCCCTCCCCTTTTACTTTTTAATTTTGCGACAGGGTCTTGTCAAGTTGTCCTGAGTGGACTTCAGCTTTCGATCTTCCTGCCTCAGCCTCCCAAAGTACTGGGGTTACATTTCTGCGTTCCACGCCCTGTTGGCCTGAATTTTTTAAAAATAGTTTTGATTTATAATCAAATTCTGAAGTAGACTGTTAAATGAATTCAGTGTTTCTTCCATCAGGGGGGTCGCTGTTACAGTTTGAGTGATCCCACTTCAAATATGAGCCTAATTGATTGTTGACTGTCATCCAGAGCTTTCTGAAGGAGACCCCAGGGTTTTAGACTAAAGATGTAAGACCGTCCAGTCCGGGTGACAGTTATTTTGTAACCACTTTTGATGCCTGTCAGAGAGGGAGGAGCCACACGCAGGATTCTGTGGTTTTGTGGGGGACTGGTTTATTCAGTCTGTGTATTCTTGAAGATAGCCTTGAGGTTTGAGGCTTAGAAGCAGGAGAGCTTAGTGACAAAGGGCAGCCGGAAGAGTTATTTCCACTGTGCAGGAATTAATCTGCTACCACTATAATTACACATGGCAGCCTGGGGAGCTGGTGAACATCTGTAAATACCAGCACGCTGGGAGGCTGAGGCAGGAGGATTCAGAGTTCAAGCCCAGCCCAGAAAACAGTAAAACCTGCTTCAAACTGAAAAATGTGGTGCAGTACTGAAGACCTTGGGCTCAATCTCTAATACCAAAGAGCAAAACAAAACAAGTGAAGATTACAGATGGCAGCAGCAGCTCAGTAAAAAATCTTGTGGAGGTTGAAGCTGGCTGGATCAGGTGTGTACTGATGCACGTGGATGGAAGCAGAGCTGGGCCGGATGCTGAAGGAGGACCCACCGTGCAGGAGCTTTTGTCTCACACTTTCTGGCTGGTTTATTGCGCTTTCTTCTCACTACTGCTCATTTTCCTTTCCTTCTAACAAGAGCGTACCTGCAGCCCTTTCCACTCCTGTCCTTCCAGCAATGAGGAAGTGAGTCCTGGCTGTCTGCCCTATTCAGCTACTGTTTACTTCACCAGCCACCCCAAGCTAAGGTTACACCCGGGATCTGACCACTGCCTTCCCATTGGCTGCAAAATCCAGAAAATCGTTATTGTGAGAGAGGTATATCAGATGTTAAGACATTTTAGCTTCCGGGTCAAGTTCTTTGTTACCTGCAAAAACTGAAATGTCTTTTGAGCACTCTGGGTTATAAAGAACTTTCTGTCTTTCAGTTGAGTCTTCCTGTCATCTGGGTAACTCCAGGGCACCCTGAGATCAGGATGCCTGTGTGCAACTAGGCCTACAGTGGTGAGGAGTCTATCTTACCTTTTCTGTTTCCACGGACTTATGCCAGCCTGGCAACCTCCTAACAATGATGGCTATGAAATTATTTTCTTTAATTAGAGACAAAAAGAGCACAGCAATTTGATACAGAGGGGCGGCATGGAGAAGTGTACTGAAAACAGCACTTGGAAAAGAGTCCTTATGCATTGTGCGGACACAGAGGTCCCATGGTTAGTTGGATACAAACCTTCTCTTACCCAGCGTGAATTAGGCAGGAGCTTTCCTTTCCCTCTCTGTGAGGGTGAAATTTGTCCCTAATCATCTTCTCATGCCTCCTCTACTTTATGAGGATCGTGGAGTGTGACTCAATCTGCCTTTCAACCAACCCTAGCCTTCCAAGTTTGCAATATTAACTCAGCTACCAGCTGGGGATTCTGTCCTGTTGACCTCATTCATATATGTGGCACCTGATTGTGTGTCAGGAGCTAGAAAAGCTGAAAAAGAAATTGTGTCCAGGTTTTAAGGGACTTGCAGTTTGTTGGTGGCAGTTTTGGATACCAAGGATATCTTTCCTTAACAGTACCCCCAAACTTTGTGTTTTTGCCTAGAGATATCAGTTCAATTTTAAGCTGGGATTCTTTGGGTGTCTTTCGTTTTCCTCTCAATTTAGCATCTGCAAAAAAAAGGAGAAGAAAAAAATAGAGCAGGAAATCAGAATCCAGGAAAGGATTTTGAAATGAAAGCTTCATAGGTTTAGGAGCAGTTACACAAGCTTGTGTTACAGTTCAAGTCTGGGTGAGTGAAGACCAGCTCTACATGCCTGGCATTGAGGACAGATGGTGACACCAACAGTGGGCTTTGATTATTCCACGGGTGCCTGTGGTCTTGGTTTCTCTACCCTCATGCAGGTCACCTGGTTAGTTCTCTTGGCCGTGCTTGGAAAGCCAACCTCCACTTCTTATCTCAGGCTTGTCCTTCATTGAAAGCCCAGCTCACATTGCATAGTCATTATTAAATCCATTAAATATTTATTTAATCCTATTAGTACCAGGTACCTGGCCATGTGGTAGAAATTGAAGGTTTAAAAAAAAAAAAAAAAAAGCCCAGGTCTCCAATGTAGAAGAGTCTGTATATCAGGAGAGGAGATGAGAGGGCTGTATACATGTACAGATGGTGCACACTCACTATTGGTAAATATTTTTGGTGCTTTGTGGCTCATAAAGTCTTTGTCACATCTACCTACCTCTGTCTTTTTGGTAGCTTGGGAACAGCCTCAGGTAATAGGTAAACAGGTGGGGGTAGCTGTGTTCCTGTAAAATTTAGGGGACACCCAAGTTTGAATTTCATGTAATTTTCAATGTCATTAAAGTTTCTTGTTTTGCTTTTTATTTTTCAGTCTTTTAATGCTATAAAACATATGTAGCATAAAGGCCACATAAAAACAGTTAGGGAGGGGGCTGGAGTTATAGCTCAGTGGTATAGTGCCTGCCTGGCAAGTGCAAGGTTCTGAGTTTGATTCCCAGTACACACACACACACACACACACCAAAACAAAAAAAACCAAACTCAGCAGAGGGTTGAATTTGGCCCGACGGCTGGAATTTGCAGGCTTCTGCTGTGTAGACCATGGAGGAGATGGAGGAAGTGGTAGGGGTTTTGAGGAGAGTAAAAATTTACAGTCTTTTTGTTTTGTTTTTGGGGATCATACCCAGGGTCTTTGCGCTGAGCTACATCCCTAGCAACCCCCTCTCTCCCCTGCCGACTTTTTTTGAGACAAGATCTTGCTGAGTTGCCCCTGCTGGGATGGAACTTGTGTCTTCCTGCATCATTCTCCCAGAGACCTGGGATTATAGATGTGCATCACCATGCTGGGTTTAGAGTAGTCGATGAGGGGACTGCAGAAGGAGCTGACCAGGCTGACTGTAACGGGCTGCAGACATACTCAAGCCACTGAGAAGCATCCATTTTAAAGCCATGCGTATGTGTCCATGTGTGTCTTTGTCTCTCAGCATCTCCCTTCAGGAACAAAAGTGAAAGACAGTTGCAACTTTTCAGACAAGGCTGTTGGAGAGCTAAGCCTGGTGCCGAAAGATGCTGACAAGTAGTTGGACGTGAATTAACAGTGAAAAGGGAAGATGAGGACTGGGAGGAGCAGGTGCAGAGTTGTTGAGAGAACTCGGGGCTGGGATTTCCTGGGAAAGATGCTTTTCTGGTGAGCGTAGGGCTGAAAGTTGCCTCGGTTCTGAAAAAGGTCTGACCCTTTCTTGCTGACCTTGACTTTATTGTGGTGGTGGTAAAGTGGGAGCAGAGGGAGGTCAGCGGGGAGGGAGGAAGGGGGGTAGGTGAGTCACCGGGAGCAGGAAGTCGAAAGCAGCACCTGGCTGCAAGCTGAGATGTGGAGCTGGTGTTGGGCTTGTGGGCTGGGGGTGAGTGGAAGGGTCTTTATGGGCAGAGGTGCGCCCCTGGGGTCCCAGCGGCTGATCCAGAGTTTGAGTTCCTGGAGCTGCATTCTAATGTGGTGGAGAGTTCCTATGCTTCTGAAAGCAGCACAGGGCTGCGGGTGTTTGGGGGCAAGACTGTGACATGGAAGCCTCTCCTGTGCACAGCTGCGGGGCTCAGTGATGATGGAGTTGGGGTGTCCCTCAGCCCCTTAACCCATCCAACTCACACACAGACTCTGAGTGAGCCTGGACAGGACCACCCGGTGTCACAACTGGCAGACTGACTTGGATAATAATTGAAAGGAGGACAGAGAGAGTGCTGGTGTGACCATGTGGTTCCAGATAATAAAGCAGAGGCCCAGTGGACCCTGTGTGGCTATAACTTTCCTGTTGTGGACAACAGTTGGTCTTCACCGCTTGCCTCAGTTTACCTGCTGTGTTTGTGAGCTAAGTGTGGTGCTGTGCTCCTGTAGTCATGGTTACTTGGGAGGCTGAGGCAGAAGAGTTGACATTTTGTGGTCAGCCTGGACAATTTAGTGAGACATTGACTCAAAAATAAAAAGAGCTGGAGATGCAGCTCGGGGTGAGGTCCTGGGCTCGTCTCCCAGTATGTGTCTTGCACACCTTCCAGCCTCCGCTTACACACTTCCTCCTCCCAGGAGCAGTCTTCCTCATCCCTGGTCCTTGGGCCCTACGAACCCTTTGTTCTCTCTGCTGCTGTCACCCTGACCCTTCATCTCCTCCAGAGCCAGAGCGGGCCCGGCGTTTTCCCCATAGTTCTTACCTTTGTTGTTGCTATAGTTACTTTTATTATAATTTTAACTGAAGACTATATTTATATAAGCAGCTGAAGGCCATAAAGCACAGCCTCTCCTTGTAGTTTGAAAGAAGATCAAATTGGAGTGAGAACCTGGTCTAATACAAGGAAGAAGGCAGACAAAACTGTCCTTTAAAAAGCTACACTTGTGTCTAAAGTACATGTGGTTTTTTTGGAAAGAAAATGTATATTCTTGCTGCCCAAAGTGAACATTTTATTGGTGTTTATGACAAATAGCCTGTACTGTTATAATTGCTCCTCATAACTTATAAACTTGACACCAAAGTAATATAAGGTCATCACCATACACAGGGTACCACTGCCTCTTGAGAGTTCTGACTGGTAAGCTCAGCCTAGTCTTTCCGTTGCTCGGAGCTCCTTATCCTTGCTGAATCATTAGCTTCTATATTGGCTTATACCACAGATACTTATTTCTTTGTCTTTCTGCCCTGACTGAGTCTGGAAGAGTATTTTCAGTCTTCCTTTTGAGTGCACTGTGCAGGATATTGGGATAGAATAGGGACCCAGAGCTTATTAGGATCCACAAACCTGGAAGCACTTGTTAACTTCTGGTCCTGAGAAGAAACCCCTGTGACACAGCAGTCCCGGTGCCGCAGGGAAGGTGGGAATGCCAGGTCTCTGCCTAAGGACAGGGCATCTGGCACTTCAAGGCCTCTACAGAGGATGTGGGGAACTCTGGGAGTGGCTGCCATGGGCGAAGTGGAGGGGACTGTATATGTGTGTGGGGAGGACCAGGGGAAACAGCTGGAATACTGTTCCAGGAGGAAGCTCTCTCAGCACAAGCAATGAGATGCCAGAAAAACGTAACTTTCCTTATGGTAGTGACTGTTAAGAGAAAAAATGTTAAGGAATTGAGTTTAAAATGGAATTGTCTTTCCTGTCTGGTTCATGATTTGGGTGGCATTCTATTTATAAGATAGAAAGGCTATTTATAAGATAGATCGCTGAGCTGTGCAGAGGAGGTGAGCTTTGGCAGGGGAAGCAGAATGAGAAACAAAATGCAGAGTGGTCATTCCAAAGTTGGTTTCCTTGTGGGACTAAAATGATGGGATTTTTCTTAACATGGGCTCAAGGGCTGACTGGCCTCTTGGCTTCTCTTATAGTAAGGACTGAATCCAGGGCCTTTTATTCCTCATTTTGATGCAGGATCTAAGTCACCAGGTTGCCCAAGCTGGGGTTGAATTTGCCATCTTCCTGTCAGCCTCCCAGAGTGCTGGGATTACAGGGCTTACCTGGGCCATGTTTCTTTTGATGGCTGTGAATCTTTGGAAATTGGACCATTTTCAAGTTCATTTTGTTTACATGGTACCTGGCACCGGTGTCTCCATCCTGGTTTGGTCTGATCTGCCCAGCCTGGTGCGAGAGCTTAGTCCAAAACCATGGCGGCCCATAACTCTTACTTCACACCATGGAGAGTAAAGGTTGGACACTTCTGCATGCTTGGGATAAAGTATGAACCAAATACATGTTTGTTGAATTGAAAAGGAATTTTATTTACATTCTTGGTGTGGAATGAATGACTAAGTTACAATGAAATTGGGAACCAGTTCTTTCTATCATCAGAGTTAGGCTTATTTTTTATATGGAGCCTTAATTTCAAGTTGAACAGCGCCCTCCTGCCCCAGTATTGGAAGGTGAAACCAGGCAGCCTCTGAGCCTCTGAGCTGAGCTGCCTTATTTACTTACTGCCTTGGGGATTGAATCCAGGGCCTTCACACTGAGCTGCATCCCCAGTCCTTTAGTTTTTAATTTTGAGTCAGAGTCTCACTAAATTACAGAGTTTTCCAAGCTAAGCACGGACTTGTGATCCTCCTGCCTCAGGTTGTCTTAGTGTGCTGGGATTACAGTTGTGTGCGATCTTTCTTTCCTTTCTCTTCCTCTGTCTGTCTTTCTCTCTCTCATACTGGAATAAACTCAGGCCCTCACTTGTGCTACCCAGACCTCATACCACTGAACAATATCCCCGGCTCTTTTTAATTTATTTGAGCCAAGATCTCACTAAGCCACCCAGGCTGGCCTTGAACTTTAATTCTCCTGCCTCAGCCTTTTGAATTCCTGAGATGACAGATGTGCACCACTATGCCCAGCTAAATAGGCCTGTTTCTAATTTGAAAAGTAATTTATAGCTCAATTGCTGTCAATTAAATGTTCATCTTGGGTTGCTTAATTATAACACACTGCATTCCCATTTCATTGTGTGCACTTCAAATAGTCATTACTGGCAATTGTAAGTGTAGATTTTTCTATCCTTTCTGTTCCAGTTGTCTCAGATTTGTGTGGCCAACATGGAGAAATTTCCTTTGGTAATCTAAAGGCAAGTCACACATATGAGGAACTTCCAGTGTTCTGTATGGTGGGCTTTGGGTTACATTTATGAAGAAAAATAATAAAAAAGATTGCATCTAGAGAGATACAAGCTGGGAATATCTTTTGTACCAAAGCAGCTTGTAAGAAGAATTCAGGATGTGTCTTTTAGTAACTGTGGCTGTGTGCCTCTGAGATTTTCTATTTTAAGCCAGCCAGCCCTTTTAGTAAACAAGATAAAAGGAAAATTTACTGCAGTTTTATTAACAATTTCTAGTAGTTTTGCCAGGAGCAGGATGGAGTGTACTCAGTGGAAAAAGTAACTTCAAGTAGTATATGTTGGTTAAAAAATGTGCTTTATTCAAAGACCACTAACCTAAGGAGGTGAACTGTTAAACTCATTTGTATTGTATTAGTTATCCAGAAAAAATGTTCTCTTGGTGAATTTCCAACTTCCTTGTAATAGTAGAGCTCTGTAAGTTTTTTAAGTTATTGGTGGTTAATTTTCCTTTATTTATTAGTCATACCGATTTCAGTTGAGGTGTAGTTTTGAAAGTCCATAGTAACCTGAAAACATCTAAAAAATATTGAATTAAGATTTCTGAGCTAATATTGCTGGGAATTCCTCCAATCATCATGTAACCATAAGTATTCAGTTCTTAGGGTGGTCCCCCCCCCCCAAAAAAAAAAAAAAAACCCCCCCCACAGAACTCAGGTAGGCTACACTGGAAAATTCATGCTAACATTGTTCTAAACTCTTACTTCAAACAGAAAATTTACTTTAGAATTTTAAAATGTAATCGGGCAGTTTTTCTTTTCTTCTCCTTTTCTTTTCTTTTTTTCCCTTCTACTTTGTCCCATCCATGATTGAGGCAGATGAATCGGCAGAGGTACGCAAAGGGTTGCTAAGCGCTAGAGGAACTTGCTGAAGTCTTTAGTCATTTTGTGAATTTTGTGAATTGTTTTAGCCGTAAGTCTCACTGGCCTGAGGCATTTTTGATTGTGATGCTCCCAATAACCCAATCCCAAGTAGTCTTTTCTTTCTTTTTTTTGAGAGGGTCTTGTGATGCAGTTCAGGCTGGCCTCTATCTCACAGCAGTCCTCCTGCCTTAGCCTCCCAAGTGCTGGAATTACAGGCGTGCACCACCATACCCTGCTCCCCAGTAGTATTTTTTGCTGGGCCTATATGTTAGAACTTTTTGTTTCATCCTTTTTTGGTTTTTATTTGTATAACTGCAGATTAGGAAAATTAACTTTCTGATGAGGCAGGTTAGTGTCAAAGTCACAGGATAAATAATGAAAGGTCAGTCTCTTTCCTCTGCCTGGCTCTCATTTTCCTGGCTGGACAATTTTCTACCCCATGGCAGCCCCCAGGTACATCCTTTCAGAGATAGACTGTATCTGTACCCAGAATCTCTATGCTTTCCTGACAGTGATAGCTTATGTATCGTCCACCTCTTGCTCTTTATGTTTTATTTTTTATTTTCCTTTAGCTTACCATAGTTCATGGGACTTGATTCATATCTGCACATATAGAGCTCTTGAGACATCTAACTTCCTTTCTGAAGGCTGTTTTTGTTCTTCCAGGAACACTCGTGCCCTTTAGCACATGCTGAACACGCCGGTGTGGGGTCACAGGGTTTGAGAGGGGTCTGTGCTCACAAAGTCAAGTGCCCCTTCCCCTGGGAGCTGCGAGAGGACAGCAGTGAGCTGCTCAGGGAGGAAGAGGACCGTTTTAATTTCCATTGTCTCTGCAGATGGAGGGCAGTGACTCTGGATACCACTTGCCTTTTAGGGATGGAAATGGTTCTGCCCCTAACTAAGCTGAGTCACCAAAGCCCTTCTTGGAAGTTCCTTGTGCCCTCAGATGCTAGAAAAGATGCCCTTTAAGAGCAGTTCAGCTTTGAGCCAGCCATGGTGGTGCACTCCTATAATCCTAGCACTCTGGAGGCTGATGCCAGCTTAAGGCCAGCCTGGGCTACATAGTAAGACCCTGTCTCAAAAAACAAACAAACAAACAACCCAACAGCTCAGACTAGATCAGATCAGACTAACTCTGATTTCAAATCCTCCAGTAGGAGCAAGAAAGCATTGGTTTTGATCATTAGAGAAACAGTTTGTTGGATAAAGACAATGAACCAAGACTATTCTTCCATTTGTCAGTGAACTTAGCTAAAAGGATTGTACTTATAAATTTCACTTTTAAAAATGTTTTTCTAGATGAAAGGTGTGGCTCTGGAATCTTCTGTCTTCCCTCATTTCCTTGTTAGGATAAAGCCAGGGTGCCTTAGGGGGTTGTGTGTGTCACTCAGAGGAAGATTGGTAGGGAGGATCCTCTGTTTCTTGTCCCTTGGGGAGGTGGAGGTGCTTGGTTTCCTTTCTCCACTCTGGAGGAAAATTGACCACTGAAAATAAGCATTCATTTGTCCGCAGGTTATTTAACAAAAGAGAAGCAGACCATGGATGTAAAGCAGACCATTTTATGCACATTGTGGAGGGAAAACAAAAAAGATTTTCTAAAAAGTTAAAAAAAAAGTTGTAATGGTTTACAAAGAGATGAATAAATGGTGATCTTATGGTATCTTATTTTCAGCCTTACTGAGTTAATAATGTTTATTCAATTTTATAGTTAAGTTCTACTAAGTAGTCAAACTTAAACTGACATTTTATCTTTGCACTGACTGTATCTAAAGTCTTAGATATAGCTTTATCCAATTGCCTGTTTTGTTACCTTAGTTTGAAAGATAAGCCATAAACTAAAGAGTCATGTTATCAGGACACAGGGCAGGACTGTTTCATCATAATGAAAAATGAATTATGGCTGTGTTGAGCTAGTTACAATTCTAGTGACAACCTGAGGGAAGATTGTGGGCTGTAAGTGGATGACTTATGACTTTTTATGAGAGCAGAAAAGCCACCTCTGTGTACCCAGCAACCTTCAGACACTCATTGGGGTAGTTATGCATCTAGCTTGTCCCAGTGGTAGTTTCCAGAAGAATTGGGGAAGTCAGAAAGGAGCCAGGAACATGTTTATAAGGACAGCACTGAGGCTGAAGATTGCTAAACAAAAGGAAATGAAATTAAATGAGTGAAAAGTGACTAAGAAGGGCAGAAGCCATATGAAGACCTCTGAATGCTGGTGCTTGGTGAGGTGACCGTGGATGGGTGTGGCACTAATGTGTCTCATTTCCTGAAGACAGTGACTCTGAACTTGATGACCCGAGGAGAGCTATTTTGTTCTATTAATTTTTAATGACCTCTCTTTAGGCCAGGGGAAAATTCTCATATCACCAGAGTACGCTCATAAAACCTAAAAACAAACATTGTTACGTAAACTACTAAGTAAATTCCAATCTTTTTGAATTTTGTCAGATTTCTCAGTGAGGAGCCCGTGACTTATAATTCACCTATTAAAGTCTATAATTTAGCATTTTAAGTATATTCACTGGGGATGTACAACCATTGTCACAGTCTAATTTTACACTACTTTTCTATCCTCTAAAAAGAGCCTCATCTCATCAGCAGTCCCATTTCCTTCAGATTCTGTCTCTCTGCATCCCTCTCTTGCCCACCCCACATACGTTTTCCCCATGTAACTTTGCCTACCTGGATCTCACATATAAATGGCCTCATGTGCAGTATGTGGTCTTTGTGGTTGACTTTTCTCATTTTCAAGAGTCTTTTGTGATTTTCTTCTGGATGCTTGTTCTTTGTGGGAATACTGAGAACTGGGTTAAGGTGCAATCCTTTTGAGGGAATAATGGATTTACTTCTGGCAGGCTACCTGGAGCTCAGTCAATCCATAGTCACTTAACACTTTGCTTCCTGCTTTGGATTTTATCTTTGGCCATACGGGGCACATAAGTTTAGACCCCTTCCAAACTCTCTGCCTAAGGGAGTCTTGGCACTTTGGTTCCCTGCTCCGTGTGGCCTGTATAAACACGTGCATGTGCAGTCTCCCTCCGGGAAGGGCCAGCTTTTCTCCTGATGTGTTTCTTTCCAGAGCTTTAGGGAGGGTCCTGGTTCCAAGACGTGGCTTGGCTTTGTGGACAGCTTCCATTTCCTTCTGCTCCTTTCTAGAACTTTCTTTTCAAATTCTAGGCTATTTGGGTAAGAAATGATTCATGTCAGACAGGCACTGAGGGACATGGCTCTGATTTCTTTTTCTTTGGTGTCTGTTTTCTGAGGAATTTTTTCTTAACAGCTTAGCTGTGCATGGGAGTGATCCAAACAGTAGTGTTAACTTGGGATTACTTTAATATAAACACAGGTGACAAATAAGCCCAAGGACACGTACTTCTGTTCCTTTGCTCTGTAGTTGAGGGACCTATAAGAAGTGACAGTGAGCAAAGGGTACACTAGGCATGGATCTTGATTCCTACTGGCAACTCTAATAAAGGGCTTTCTTGAAGAAACAGCCAATTCTAAGACTAGGCCAAGAAATTTACAAGGTGGGTCTAGAACATTTCACAGTGACAGAAAGTATGGAAGTCTTAAAAGACAAAATGAAAATAAAATTCATAAATGAGAAATGGGATGTCAGATGACATAGGAGTTAACTGAAACTGGACAAAGCTAGAATACTTCAGGCAATCATGTAAATAAAGATTGCAGAAGTATAGATTAAAGAAATACAGATTATAGATCTATATTTTAATATCTATAGAAGTTTTAGATTATACTTCAAAGAATAAATAAGCATTCTGTGTATATGTACTGATATACATAAATGATTGAGTAGGTAAATAGATGTAAGCAAATAGATCTCCCTGCAGAATTCTAAGTAGGCTATGTAGACACTGTCTCCTTAAGGAAGTCAAACATACTCCATTCCTTGAAAGGAAGGAAGCCACAGTCACTTCTTTTCCCAGAGAGCAGTATGGAGGGTGGGTGAAGAGACTTCCTTCATAGAGGAGAAGCCTAGCAGACCTTCCCACAGCCAGGTGCTAAAGGTTGACATCAGCAGGGGTAGCCAGCTTGACGGTGTGCCACTTCTAATAGGACATGGTGGGGATTTAGGGCTAGGGACGCAGCTCAGTGGGAGAGGACTTGCCTGTGACCATGTGTATACCTCTGTGCCCTTCCTTGCTAAAACCCATCGCCTATCTAATTATGAGAAAAATACCAGGCAAATCATAACCAAGAGTTTTCTACAAAATACCTGACCTAGGTCAAATAATGATATGTTGTGTATTTCAAAATAGGAGAAGAGTAGATTTTAAATGTTCCAATCACAGATAAGTTATAAATGTTTGAAGTGATGGATATGGCTATTACTCTGTTAATCATTATGCATTGTATTCATGTATTGAGACATTACACTGTGGCACATATGTATGCACAATCATTACATGTTAATGAAGGATAAAAACTAAGAAAATCCTTTAAAAATCTAAAAATATTTTTGTGTATAGCGTAGGTGCCATCAGTATATGAATAAATAAAGAACATGTAGTGTATATGCTCAACTGAGTACTGTTTAGTCATAAAGGAAAAGAGTATGCCATTTGCAGGAAAATGGATAGAACTGGGTATCGTTATATTAAGTCAGATATACCAGACTCAAAAAGACAAGTATCACATGTCTTCCCTGATATGTGGAACGTGCAGTTAGTTAGTGGAGGTAGACTGTAATTAGAAAGAGGAGGGGAAGAAGAGAGAGAGAGAGAGGAGCTAGCTATGTGGGCTGTGTGAGATGGATATGATCAAAATATATGCATGTATGAAAATACCACAAAAAAACCAATATTTTGTAGAATTAACAGAACTAATAAAATGCATTTAATTTTTTTTTAATTTAGAAGAAAACATTGTGCCAATGGTAAGTTTCTGGTTTTGATAACAGTCATCTAAGGTGTTAATATTGGAGAAGAATTTGGGTAAGAAGTATGTGGGAACTGTGTATTGTTTTTGTCACTTTACCATAGGCCTAAAATTATTTCAAAATACAAAGTTAAAAATTTTGGGGGAAAAGAACAAAAGAGTGCTCTGTTGCATAAAATACATACTGATCAAATAGAGGAGGGTGTTGTATCTCTGATTCTCTTACCTTAGGAGGTAAACCTTTATTTTAAAAGATAAACATAACTCACATTAGGAGTGTATATACACAGAAGGAACATAATTCACAGGGAAGAAACCTGTCAAGGTCATCAAAACTCAGGAAAGTTCTAGAAACTGGTCACAATAGGAGGAGCTTAAGGAGACAAGACGGGAACTGTAATATGGTGTCTTGGATGGGTTCTGGAACAGAAAAGGAGTGTTAGATAAATACAAAAAAACCTGATAAAGATGGGCTTTCGTTAATAATGTCAGAAAATGAAAGTACAGCAGTTTACTTTGGGGATCTTAATCAGCCTTCTTTTAAAACTTTTTGTGTGTGTCTTTAAAATTTTTCCCCTATTACTTATTAATTCTGTCTTTATTTTCAAGTCTAGAATAAGGAAATACTTAGTAAAACAGAGCAGATGTTCCAATGGTCCGGGCCAGAGAGGTTGTCTTTGTATGGAGAGGACTTGGAAAAAGCAGAAACATTAAGCCCCTCAGTTTTTCTCAGTATTTTTCTTTTAAAGTAGAAACAAGAAGCTAGTGTGTTAGTTAGCTTTCTGTTGCAGTGACAAAGTACTTGAGGTATGCAACTTGCAAGGAGGAAGGATTTATTTTGACCATGGTTCAGTCCATGGTCTCTTGGTCCTGTTGCTTTGAGCCCATGGCCACACTTACACAGTGGGAGTGCATGGTGGAGGAGGCCCCCCATAAAGCGGGAAAGTGGGGAGGGTGATCTGGCGGTTGGTCTTACAGTCCCCTCAAGGACAAACCCCCAGTGACCTAACTTCCTCTATTAGACTCTTCCTCCTAACGGTTCTGCCCCCTACCAGTAGTGCCACAGGCTGGTGACCAAACCCTTAACACAGGGGGCCTTTTGGGTGATGTTTAAGATCCACACTACAGCAGATGGAATAATAGGAAAGTAGGCAGGTAGGCATATACTTCTAATCTCAGCACCCTGGAAAACTGAGGCAAGTGGGTCACAAAATTGAGCCCAGTGTGAGCAACTTACTGACTTCCTGAGGACCTGTCTCTAAATGAAAAAGAAAAAGGGTTGGGGATGTAGGTCAGTGCAAAAGCCCTGGATTGAGTCCCCAGTACTATTAAAAAAAAAAAAAAAAAAAGAGTAATAGCAAAGCAACTAGTTAATTATCATCAAGTTATTTCAGATTTTTTTTTTTTTTTTTTTGGTATGAGAATTAAAGCAGAGGAAACTTCATTATCATGCCAATTGAAATTGGCCTGGTGCTGGGAGAGTTGTTCAGTCACTTATGTGAGTGATTCCACTTTGACTTTAAGCTTAGTGTTTTGTTACCTGCTCCAAGATCCTCGTTCAAAACAATAATGTCCTATAAATTTTACTTAATAATGATGATAATGTATCAATATAGTTCATTTACTATAATAAGTGCACTATGCCATTGCAAGACTCTATTAAGGGAAGCTGGTTACAGAGTGTATGAGAACTCTGTACTATAGACATGCATTCTCTGGAAATCTGAAACCATTATAAAAAAGTTTATTTAAAAAGGAATATTTATTTGTAACATCAGATCGTTAGTTGTACTGTATGTGAGAACATCAAGCTTGCCATATTGTTGGAAATGGAAACTGGGGTCAGTATTTTTATCCCAAGGGAATATTTTAATCAAAAGAATGCAAAGTCAGCATGCACGTATGTTGGTATATGTTTGTATTTAGATGTATGTACTTTTTTCTTAAAGTTGGCTTCATTAAAATGTTTGTGTATGCCCTAAATGATTTCAATAAAAATATAAAGGGCCCTTCTTTTGTTTCAAATCTTCAAGCTCCTTGTTAGGTAACTTTCTCTGAGTGCATAGTCGCTTAATAAGTGAAACACTTCTCTCCCCATAACATCAAATGGCAAAACCCCACCCAAATAAAACCCTTCATGCAATAACCCTTGCTCACTGAGCTATCCATCCCCTCATTGAATTTGGACCTTGGAATGCTGTTTCGCCTTTCAGTTCTCTGTTTAGTCGATCTTTATTACAGAACCATTCTAAGTATATATTATTTACGCCACAAGAACACATGCAAAAGTCTGCTCCTGAGGGATGTATGGATCCAGCTTGATGTAACTGCAGCTATCTTGATTTTAACTGCCATATTGCCTGCCAGGTGATCCTGGTAAACATCTCAAACCCTGCAGTACAAACAGAGTTTTTAGGATAGAGAGTCAAGTGTTTCACACCAGTGATGCCCAGACTGTTCCTTAACTGACACTGGATGTGATAGTAGTTTTTGAGACAGATCAGGCATGTTCATTTGACCCTGGTCTCCCTTTATCATGCTTAGCACATGAATTGCTTTCTTTCCTGTTTTGCTGCCACCTATGACACACTTCTGTCTGTAAATCTTTAATAAACTGCACTTTGTGCAGTTGTAGAGTCTTGGTTACTTTTACTTTTCTGTCATTGCTGAGACAAAATACCTGACACCAAAGTAGGGAAGGAAAGGTTTATTTATCTTACAGTTTTGGAGATTTCAGTCCATATTCTGCTGGCTCCAAGGCAGGCTGGTGTGGCTGAGGGGCAGTTGTTCATAGCAGCCACAAACACCAAGAGCACAAAGGGCAAAAGAGAGGAAAAAAAAACCCTACACTTTCTTCCCTCCCTTATATTGTATGCCGGCTCTGCCCCTGGGCAAGTGCAACACTCACACCACTAATTGCATCACTAGACAATGAACCAATCACAAATGCTAGATTCAGCCACCTCCATGATAGTATGAGGTTTGGGGGCCACCTAGACACCAACCATAACATGTAGATCTAAGGGAAATTTGCCTCTTTCTTTGTTCCCAGGATGCCTTCTGCCTTTCATGACTGGTTCTCATACACTGAGATTAAGTTTTTCCAAAAGAAAGAATTAATTAAGTAGAAGTAGATAAAACTTCAGATTCAGGTTGTGCAGGGGATATTTGCGTTTCTTCCTGAGATGTGTTAGGTGAACTCACCTTGTTCTATGTTCACCTTGTTCACAGTTCTAACTGGAATAGAACTGTGAAAAGCTGGGTGCTTGGCCTAGAGCCAGCACTTATTAGATGTGTAACCTTGGGTGAGCGATTTAAACTTCCCGACCCTGATTTCTTATCTGAAATGAACTGATAATAACCATATTAAGGAGTTGCTGTGATGATCAAATGAGGTAGGTGATCCATGGGAAAGGTTACGGTGAATAGAGGAGTCAGTGTGAGTAGGATATGTTTGCTGTTGTTTCTCCATTGTCCACTCATGCCATTTTGAAGCTAGTAGAGAAAAGTGCTTCACATTATCATGTTTCCTAAATTTAGGAAATACAGGTTTCTTGTTTCTCAGGTGTTTATTTTTAATGGTCTAGGTTGGACCATGGTTGTACTCCATTGAACTACCAAAGATTTCATATTTCCTTGGGCTGCTGTAATGGACGGATGGGATGCCTTGGCAGGGGGGTGGTATGGGTGGTGTTTGGAGGGGAAGTCTGGTTTGTAGTTAGTAGCTAGAAGAAGATGAAGATTGGAGTTGGGGGATAATGAGGGATGAGGGGATTTAAGGTGCTTGAAGGCAGAAAAGATGGGGCAAAAGAAGGTAGTGAGTGAGGATATGGGTGACAGATGGAAAGAACAGTTCTTTAGATTATAGTGAGATAGGAAGGTGGAAATCTAATCTAAAATGTAAGTGTAATATATGCCGAGGAAGTATGAAAAAAATCTCTTAAAGGGATGACTTTAATCAGGTAAAGATTACTTTTTATCATTGATTGTTGGGTTAGTTTGGGTGTATTCATAACCACAGTAAGAATTAAAAAAAACTGCTGTATTCTTGAACAGACTCTAAGCCACAGTTTTTTTTTTTTTTTTAAATCTGCTTTCTAGCTGTTTGGATATAAAAGACATAACATCTCTGTCTTCCAGTGAAGGGAAGATACAGCCTTGTTCCAGAAGTGTGGGCCATATGTATCCTTATTGTACTCTATCATGTGGGAGTATTTGTACCTTCACCTTTTGGTCAGAACTTTTAGATTTTAATATTTCCTACACTGTTCTACTGTGCTAACCACTCTACATGGATTATCTCATCTAAGGTTCATAGCAACTGTGTGTGATAGGAAATAACATGTTTTCATAAAATGCCTCCCTCTCCCTGGGAGGTAAGTGACTGGTGTGCGATTCATAGCAGGTCAGCAGTCCAGTCTGGATATGGGCCCAGGCAATGTGAGTTCCAGTCCTGGACTCTTATCTGCTCTAGCATTTTATGCCTAAGTGCATTAAGAACCGCCTGAAGGGAGGAGAGATGATTCAGAGGATATCTGAGTGAATGTGGGAATGAATCAGGTTACTAAGCAGTTTTGCAACTGTCTTGTTTAGCTTGTCCAGTGTGGTGAAATGACCCAAGGGACTTGTTTTGCTTTCTTATTCATAGCAGGTGATACTGCAGTAGTGCAGGTGGCTGCTAAGGTCCTCTTTGCAGGTCAAATTGCGGCTCTCCCCACGTTGTTGTGTGGCGTAAAACTGGATTTCAGCTTTTAAGGAAGGACAATAGCAGACTAAGCAGTAGCTGAAGGAAGGTGGGCAGGAAAGTTTGCGGCCTTGAACACAACTATTTCATGAGGAGACGTAGCTGAAGCAAGTGGCCAACCATGGAACCATGTGCCTATAAATTCTCATAGCCAGGAGACTGAGGCAGGAGCTCACTTGAGCTTACAGGGTTGAGGCTGGCCTGGGCAGCATAGCAAGACTTGGTCTAAAAAAGAAAAGCAGATAAATGGAAAAGTAGTCCTGGAGCTTAGATACCATGTGATAGAAGTTGGAGAGAATAATTTCACAGTGTCCTCAGCAAATTAAGCTCCCACAGGTGGAGCCTGTTGTAAAGTGAATGTGCTTATTCAGGAGAGTTGTGATCCCTGTGGAGTTGAGTCCCGAATCCCTGGTGATGTGTCATCCCTGGTGATGAGAACTGTCACCACTGGGAACTACCTTCTTCCTTCATAACATCCCTGCCTGCCGGCCCCCAGTTCTGCCAGTCCACGGTGACTGGTGTTTTAATACAAACTGTGACAAGTAAGTCAGTGATGTAAGGAGAAACTTCTCATTGAGTTTGAGGATGAGAAGATTCCTAAATGTTTAGTAGAGCAAGAGTTAGATTGCAGTATGGTGTATTCAAGCTGTGGAGTCACAGTGTCAAAGAAAATGAGTCTGATAGGCATTCATCGTGCTGAATAAAAGAGTAGGTTGTAGAACAGTGTGCACATGATGGTCCCACCCCTATTTAAATTAAAAGGATAATACTGTATCTATCTATCTATCTGTCTGTCTGTCTATCAGTTGATCTAGTTGAATGATAGTCACCAAACCATAGATAGAAGTCACAGTGAGCTTGAACCTGTCAGTCACCCATGTTACCAGGGAAGGTAAGGGAAACTTTATTTAAACAGGTAAAATAGTGCAAGATCTCTTGTACCACATGGTGACCATAGTTAATAACTATATACCAATTCTTGAAAATTGCAGAGTACATTTTTAATATTTTGATATTTTTTTAACTTTGTACACAAAAATAGGTGTAAAGTGAAAAGTGTGTCAGTTGATTTACTCATGCTGAAATGCATACCTATTTCAAAACAACATGTTCTACATGATAAATACTTTAAATTTTTGTCATTTAAAATCTTTAAAAGAAAACAATGTCTGGTCCTTGAATCAATAGGACTGTAGCATTTGTTTGAATATTATTGAGGTGGGAAGAAGGCTTGAATGGTATCAACTGGAATAAAGAAAAGAAAGAGCATTAAGATGCAAAGGAATCAAGTAATGGTGTAAAATACCAGGCGGTGTGGTGGGCTTCATGGGAGGTGGGGGATATTCCCGTCATGAAGCCATGAGTAGAGGAAGAGGACAGAGGTGACACAGATTTGTGACACAGAGGTGACACAGATTTGAATGTCTTGGAAAGTGGGAGTGCTTCAGAAAGGAGCAGGGGGACTGGCAATGCAGGCTGAAAGGAGACGTGAGCCCTGCGAAGAAGAGAGAAATCCCCAGCAGGCACGCAGAGCCCTGAGGGATCTTTGGTATCCAAGGACAGATGAAACCAGGAAAGCTGATAAGCTCAGGAGGAGAGGGACACTGAGACCCAGAGAGACCCCTGGGGACACTGCAGTTCATGTGAGTGGAGGAGTCCAAGAGAGAGGACCAGAACAGAAGCAAGGAGTTGGTTGAGGTGAGAGGATGTTACCAGCCCTCGGGGAAGAAGGGTTGAAGTTTTTTGGAGAAGAAAATTGTAGGAAACGGTGAATAAGACAGACTGCAGTGTTTAGGAAGGAATGAGGTAGGAGGGAGCAGATGTCTGTGTGGACTGCTCCTCCGGGAAGTTTGATGGCCTTGAAGAAGAGAGGCAGATGCAATGGTAGGGAGGATTGAGGAGAGTTTTATTTCTGTATTTAAGGTAGAAAGGAGCAGGCTGTATGTGAAGACCAGAGAAGATGCTGTTAAAGGCAGAGTGAAAGGAGTATGTAAGCGGGCAAGGGATCCAGAGCTTGGTCACAGAGGGCCTTGGAGGGTCGCTTCCACTGGCAGTATGATTGTGAGCCAACAGCGCTCACGGGGAGAGATGTGAGGAGCTTCTCTCTAATGGCCCTGCCTTGGGCTTTTCATTCAAGTTAAGAATGCTGGGTGAAAATTAATTTATGTGTATTTATTATACAAATAGAGCTAAATAAATGAAAAGGATCAGGTGGTAGGACAAAGCCCAAAGTCTCCAGGACCTAAGCACTCTTCAGGGAACTCAAAATGTCCACAGCTCACAGACCTGATTGCTAGACTCTGATCACTGTCAGTCATCTGGACACAGCTTTGTACATATGGATCCTTGGGCTGTGTCTCTGATTTTTCTGAGTCAATTTTAGTGAATCTGAAGAGTCAGTGTAACCTTTAGAATAAACTGTCTAGGATGAACTGTGGGTCTTCAAGAGGAAGCACAATTTTTCAGGGTAAAAAACTCTTTAAAATTGTGTGAAGAATTAGCACTGATTCCTCTAGGGATTTTTTCTAAATTTTTACTCACTCAGGAATTTCATGTTTCCTATGGTGATCCAGCAACTCGCTATTTCCAAGCTGAGGCAGCCTCAGTGAGTTCAGGTATGTGTTTTGTTATTCACTGTCCTTAACTCTCTCCTGTTCTTCCCAAGACTTGAGGGCATCTCTGAACATCCTTTAATCCAGCCATGAAGGTGATTTCTGGTTCCCAGTTACCTGTCATGCCCCATAGAGTGTTTCAGCTTTACTTTTAGTCTTGGAAAGAAAACCTTCATTCTGTTAAGTTTCGTCCATGACCTGACCAATAGACATTATTCTTTTTTTCTTATTCTTTCATATTAATTAATTAGGAGACTCACTGATTTGATTGATTTCCTCTTTCTCTTTTTGTTGAAAGTAGAGATAGCTAAGTTTCTTATGGTTTTGTCAATTGAGAAATAATAATTTGAAACTGTTTTCAGAGGGGAAGTGGACAGAACAAGTGAATGCTATGAAAGGCCTGCAGAGACTCATCTTGGTGAACAGCTCCTGTTAAGTGTTGTGGAGGAGCCATGTAGATGCTTGTGCCAGATGTGGTTCATGTAGTTGATTAGGGAAGTTTGTTAAGAATTAGCTTAACAATAATTGTATTCCTCTCATCCTTTCATAGGTAGGAAGACTTAGGCCTTAATAACATTTCATCATTTGCCTAACTAATGACAGGTGCTGACTAGTGACAGAACTGGTGCCTGATGTCAAAGTCCGCTTTCTTTCCCATTTTTAATCTACCAAGTACTGTGTTTATTTCTTCAGAGTCACTAATGAAGTGTGGCCATTTAAGAAGACTAGAGGCCAAGTACAGTGGTGCATACCTGTACTCCCTGCTACTCTGGAGGCTGAGGCAGGATTGTAAGTTCGAGGCAATTTGTTAAGATTTTTTGTATTAGTCACTTTTCTATTCCTGGAAAAAAACACACCAGTCATCTGCAATTTAGGGTGGAAAGGGTTATTTTGGCTCACAGTTTAAGAGGATACAGTTCATGGTTGGCTGGCTCCAAGGTAAAAATGACATGATGGAAAGGGATGGTGGAGGAAAGTTCCCAAATGGTGGTTCCCAAACCAGGAACTGAAAAGAAAAAGAAGAGTCTGAGTGAGAGATATGCCGTTTAAATGCATGCCCTGAGTGACCTAGCTCCTCCAGCTGGGCTGCTTCCTGACAACACATTTAGCTATGAACTTCTCAATAGATGATTTCATACTCATACTAGACTCATATCTATCACTATGCACTAAACTAAAATTGAAATGGGTCAAACATCTAAATGTTAAAATAGAAACACTAAATCTTCCGGAAAAGAGAATAGGCAGATCTCTTGAAGAGAGGGAAGGATTTAATGAACAAAAGCATGATTACACACAGGAAATAATACACAAGAATGACTCACTGGGATCTCATCCTATTGAAAAGCTTTTGCACAGCAAAAGGAATAACTAACAGAGTGAAAAGACAACCCAGAGAGAGAAAAAATTTTAGCCAGTTGTCCTTCAAAGGACTTAAATCTAGAAAATACGAAAAAAAAGACCTGACACCTTCCACCAAATTTAAAGACCCAGTCCAAAAATGGTCATCTGAGATGAACACGTGCTTCTCAGATGAAGAAATATAAGCAGCAAATAAATATATATGAAAACATGTTCAGCAACACTGGTTACTAAAGAGATGCAAATTAAAACAGTGCTGAAATTCCATTCCCAGAAAAGAATGGCTATCATCAAGAAATCAACCAATAGCAAATGTTGGCAGGGCTGTGGGAACAAAAGGAACCCTTCTCTACCGTTGGTAGAGTGCGGATTGGTGAAACCACTGTGGAAATCAATGTAGAGATTCCTCAAAAAACTAGAATTAGAGGTTCCATCTTCCCAGAAGAATTAAACACATCATAGCATAGATCACTATATACACACCCATGTTTATAGCAGCACAGTTTGTAATAGCTAAATCTTGGAAACAACCCGAGACCCCATCAACCAAGGACTAGATAAAGAAGATAGGACTTTTTTAATACAATGGAATACTACTCTGCCATAACAAAGATAGACTTGAGACATTTCTAGGGAAGTGGACGTAGCTTGAGACCATACTCTAAAGTGAAATAAATCAGACACTCATGTGTAAACATCATATTGTCTTCCTGATAAGAGAAATTGAAAGAATAACTAGGAACCAAAATGTATAGTAGATTTTGTGAAATGGGAAGAAATTGTTCAGATGGAAAGAGGAACTAGGGTAGGGAAAGAGGGAAAAAAAGATGAGAAAACGGAAAAAGAACCCAGTAATAGATAAATCTGCTATTAAACAGCCTTCCCCGTGATCCAGTGACTTTCCAAAAGCCCCACCTCAGAATACATAAAATGTGGGAGATAGTTTAGGTCTTAACTGTAAGACCCGATCTTAACAAGTTTAAGAAAAGGAGCTCGGAGTGTCATTTGGCATTCCCAGTATTGTAGGATTGGGGGAAGTGCAAATGAAGTAGTTGTTTGGCGTTTAAACATTCCAGGCAGTGTAGGAATTCACTCTTAATCCTTGGAAGGACTTTATATTAATGTCTGAATGAACAAGTTGTGGCAGTCAAAGATGTTTTAGTGGAATAAGTATACAAAGTTATTTTTAATCCCAAAGATGTTGAAATTGCAATAACGGTCTCCAACTGACTTGGTAAGTAGCTTTGTAACCATGTTTACAGACTGCAGATTTTGCTTAAAGCTAAACAGGTCAGGATGCCCAAGGGTTTATACTTTGCTGTCCGTATGTTGGAGCAGGGAACCTGTTCAGTGAATTGGGATGCATCACGGGGACTGACCCAAGGTCCTGTGATTTTTTTTTCTGAGTTTCTGGTTAGTTTATTTTTTTCTGGAGTAGGCATTTTCTTTCTCATGTGTTTCTGCTGAGTCCCAGAGGCAGCTACGGTTTTTCCCCCTTTGCCTTGTCCAAGGGGAACCATTTGTGCTGCTGCTTCAGAGACTCTGACCCACAGTGACAGCGCTGCAGGCCAGCCTTGCCACAGGCCCTCCAGACTCAGAGACCCTGCAGCCAGCCAGGGAAGCTCTTGCTAGTGAGCTTGCTTCCAGGCAGCGACTTCTCCATTCCACACAGGACGGCGCTCAGTTGCTCCTTCTGTTTTTCTTGCTCTCATCACAGCCTGCAGGGAAAGTGAGGAAGCAGAGTGTTTTCAGGTGCTGCCCAGTAGAGAGAAAAGACCTGGCTACAACCACACAAGAGGAATGACTGATAATGGCGTCCATAGCAGATGAAGCTGTGGCCTCGCTGTTTACCTTTCTTCTCTTCGCAGAGGGCATGTAAGCAAGATGGTGCTGTCAGCAAAATGTGGCCACTTCCTTCCTCCCATTTGCTTTTTGAGGTGAGGCAGCAAGTCAGATAGACTCGGCCTGGACAGTAACATTTAGTCTTTTCATCTCTTCAGTGGAGACAGTAATACCTGTCTCATAGGTTTGTCAAAAAGGTAGGATGAAAAATATATAGAGAGTGATTGGATCCTAAAGAATAACGTGAGTTCACGTTTCCATGTATTGGGCACTGCTTAGGCACTGGACTTCCTGTCTTAGGATTCTTCAGAGGAATAGAACCAGCAATATCCATCTGTCTGTGTATATGCCTATCTGATTATTTATCTGTCTAGGTTGATGTATTTTAAGCAATTGGCCCATGAGACAGTGGAAGTTTGGCAAGTCCAAAATCTGCAGGTGGGCTTGCCTGCTGCAGACCCTGAAAAAAGGTTGCAATTCAAGTTTGAAGACCATCTTGCTGGCAGGATTCCCTCCTCCTAGTGGGAGGAGTCTTTTTCTAATAAATTCTACTGAGCAGATGAAGCCCACTCATATTATAAGGATACTTTATTTCACTCATTGCCTACTGATTTAAATGTTAATATTATCTTCAAACAAACAACCAAAAAAAAAAAAAAACCTTTTACAGAAACTTAGGCAATCATAGTGCATCACATATCTATATATCTGCCCCAGCCAAGATGACACATAAAATTAAGCAGCATATTTCTAAAGATGAATAAAACTTATTTCCTGTCTACAGAGAAGTTAGATTTTGCTAACACATACATCCATGATACAATTAAAATGGTAGATACATAGTACTGTAGTGGTAATGTGAGGCAGACCTCTAACCAGGGTGCAAGCAGGAGTGTGAGAATAAGAGAATCCTTCCTGGTGGAGAAAGAGTAAAGGAAGAGGAATTGACTTCTTCATGTGGAAAGTGGGTGAACCTGAAGGCTTTCAGCCTGGAAGAGACATTGTTGGATCTCTCTTCACCATAGTTGAGTTGGTGGAGGATGGTTGGGGAGGTACACAGTAAGTGGCCACCACAAAATTTGGGAACTCTTGTAAACACACCAGAGCTAGTCATCCATCCAGGGATGGAGTCTGAACTCTTTGTCTTGTCTTAGTACCTGCTCTCTGAAGGTCACTGCCTTAACTTTGCCTACCTGTTTGCCAATGTTTCCTTCCAATATGGTCTATAATGGATTATCACCAGATTTTCTCCACCCAGCTACTGTGATATTATGGTAGACAGTGTGTCATCCTATGCTTGTTTCCCTAGGCCCATTAGCATTGGGACCAGGGACACTTATGATCATTCAGGACCAGGCTGGACTTCCCCATCAGCATCAGCACTTGGATGGTTCACTGACATGCTCTCCAGTGGGCCTCATCTAGGCCTTGCCTCTTTGTGCCTATCTTGCTGTTAATTATTGATCCAAAACCCTACAGAGTACAAAAATATTACTAAATTTAAGTAAAAAAGATAAGAATGATGGTTAGGAGTTTGGTGTTGACCAGAGTATTATGGTCAGCAATACTTCGATGGGATTGTAGTTGTCCAGGGTCCTGTCTTAAGCTGTGTTTCTTTATCTGGTTGTTGTTAGGAGACTTATACTTGCTGGAGCTTGAGGATAGACATCAATCCAACAGAATGCTATTTGAGTCATTTCCTGTGGCTAAGATGAAGATGTTGAATGACGTTGGTTGGCCATTTCTAGCTCAGATGTAAGTTGTGTTCTAAAAATACAGTGAATGTTTTAGAAAGTTTAATATAGTAAAAGACACATAGTTGTTAATCCCAAAAATATTCCCCCTAGCTTTGAACACCTTTATCCCATCATTTTTGCCACTTTCTGAAGCAATTCTAGAATTTCTCTTTTGTGAATGGCTTTAATTGTGCTGCTGTGGATGCCTCATTGTTCTGAATCAATTCAAAACATTAACTGTTCATGATCATTTTTCTTTAGGGAAGAGAAGTTGCACAGTGACAGAGATCTGGTGAATAAGGTGGATGAGGGTACAGTACCATATATTTCTAAGTCTACTGTTTTAGTTACTTTTCTCTCTCATGGTTGAAACAAAATACCTAATGCCCAAAATTAGGGAAGGGGAGGTTTATTTCTTTTTTTTTTTGTCTTTTTCCTTTTTATCGGTACCAGGGATCGAACCCATGACTGCCTGCTTGCAAGGCAGGCACTTATGCTGCTGAGCTAAATCCTCAGCCCAAGAGAGAGGTTTATTTCTTACATTTCTTGGAGGTTTCAGTCCATACTTAGTTGGCTCCAAGGCAGGGTGGCATGGTTGAGAGGCAGTGGTTCATAGGTGCCGCAAATGGCAAGTGCGAACTGGAAAGAGAGAGAGAAACACTTTCTTCCCACCATTACACTGTATGCTGGCTCCACCCCCGGGCTGATGTAGCACTCACACCACCAATCCGAGTGCTAGACAATGAACCAGTCACAACACTAGATTCAGCTGAGTCCATGATTGCTTGAGACTTGGAGGAGCCACTGACCTAAACCATGGCATGTACCTTTCTGTTGGATAGTACTTGGCTGCAGCATTCACTTACAGTTTTGATCACACCACAACTCTCTTATGATAAAGGACTTCAAAACTGTTTCAGCAAGTGGCAAGAATGATGAGATAATTGTGTTTGAGGTGAGGGGGAGTATTTTGAGGAGGTTAATGGCAGTGTGTCCTTTACTATAATGACTTTTTTTTTTTTTTAAAAAAAGTAAGTGTCTCCTATGTATTTCAATCACCACTTGTAAAAGACTTTCTCAGAAAATTTCAGGTATAATCAGGAGCTAAGAGAGCTAGCTAGGTGGGTACACTGGTTATAAGTGCTGGATGGATCTACAGCATTTATGTGGCTGTTCCTGGCTCAGCTGGCTATGGCACTTGTTCAATTATGGCATTGGGGGGAGGGCATCATCACATAACCTTAGTTGTTATTTTTGTATTTTACACTTTTTAGTGGAATGCTTATAGACCTCTCCTTTCTGTGAGCACATTGTTTCCAGGTGGATCCTACTGCGGATTAGTTTACAGTTTATTTTAGTTCTAGGCTGGACTTGAGTACAGGGCAGCCTGCCAGTCACCTTGAGTGAGAGAGTAACAAAAGGAAGCAGAGGACAGAGAGTTCTTGGCCTCAGCCTCACCTGTGCTGGGAGGAGAGGGAACTCAGGCCAGGGGAGTCTCACATCTAAAGAGCACTATGTAGTGACTTACTCTTTTTATAAATGCAAGGCCAATTGTTTTCTGAAATTTCTCCAGCAGTGAAAGATTTCCTGTCATTGTCCATGGTTGTGACAACTGTCAGGATTTGAAGGTAGCCTTGTGGTCCTTGGCTGAGCTGCTAGTCAATTAAGAAGGACACACAGGTCTCACCTAAGGTTCTGCACATGCGGGCAGCCTCCGGGCAGGAAGGCAATGGAACGAGAGGCAGAGACTGGATCCTCACTACATTGCCATTCTGCCCAGGGAGGGGATCTTTTTCCCTCCCTTGCGCATTGTGAGACAAGGAGAGGGGAAAATGGAGGAAACAAGGTTACTTCTGGGCATTTTAGAAATGAGTTTTTGTTTATGTGTAGACACAGGAGTGGTGACGCCTGCCAGATACTGCTGTGTTCTGTTGTCTGCAGCCTCCCTGCCCTCAGGTATATTGAACTCTAGCTCCCAGTGCAGTAGTATTAAGAGATGGGCCTTTGGGGGGAAGCCATTAGGTTGTGAGTGCTCTGCTTATCTGTCCCTTTTGCCATTCTGAAACCTCAAGCCACACATCTGTGTGGAGTGAGCCCTGTCCTGATAGAAGACTTGCGGGTGTCTTGATTGTGGACTTTGGAGCCTCCAGATTATGGGACCATAACTTTCTGTTGTTTATCAATGACTCAGTACTAAATTGCTTCTTGAGTAGTAAGCACAGATGGGCTAAGATAGATGTTAAGCGCTTTCCATGCATTACTCAGGTTCTCCCTACCCTGGAAGCAGGTAAGCATTCATGCTCTGGTTTTGTTTTGCTCAAATTTATCCTTCCATCTATGTAGGTAAAGATTACTTAAACCCATTCGGGTCATCATCCTTGACTGTCAAGCCCAGACCATCCTGTCTGAGAAATTGTGTGTGCCAGTTTCCCTCTTTAAATTCATTACAAAGGTAAAATGATCTTGCAGTAATAAGGAACTCTGAATATAAATCCATACATCCATTCTCTTTCATAGCACTCTGTTTTGGGAGATGCATTCTCCACGTCATGTAGTCCCTCCTGGATCATCTGCTTGTAGTGCAGATGGGAGCTGTCCTGGGTGACACCACAGGGTCTGTGTCTCCCATGTATTGATGGTCTGTTGTGTTATGCCTTTCTCCAGAAGGCTGGTACCCAAGCTTCTGCCATTTTGATGAGCCTAGTGCTGCAAAGCATGATGTTTGAAGCCAGAGACCTTCTCTTTGGGAATATTGATGTAATTGAATAAATATGTGACTGCTGTTTCTCTGCTTTAGAATTTAAGGAGGAAGAAAATGAACGAAAGAAAAGTCTAGCAGGAGAAGATTCAATAAGTGGGAGCAAGGGAAAGAGGAAGGTAGAAGTGACATGGTAACAGAAGGAGAAAGAAAAGAAATTTTTTAAAAAAAGGACCTTGCACTAGGTGATGGTATGGGGCAGACTGTTGGGCTTCCTGTGTCACTGAGTGGTCCCATCCTTCTGATAACCCAGGGATGGGCTTCCTTGTGTTATGGGGGTCCTTTGGAGGAGGGGTATTGCCACAGCAGCAGCTAGGGTGCCTCTGTTGTGGCTGGGTTGTCATTTCATAATTCATTTTTTTCTACTGTGGCTGCCAAGCTGGGAGAAGCCCATAACAGGCAAGTCCTTTGGCAGCTGAGAAGCAGGCAAAATGAAATCATTTATTTCCTACTTTACCCTATCATTAACACTGCCTAAAACTGATCAATTCAAGATAATCACTTGCTAATATTTCTATTTTAGTCATATATCTCATTAAACTTAGTTTGGGGACATTAGACTGATTTCTAGGCATTTTGCTATCTTTAATTCTTAAATTTTAAATTCTAATTAAGTCTTTCTGTGGCTCTGGTTTAAAACATTTTGCTCATTTCCTTGAGAGAATCCATTTATTAAGTCAAAGTTTTTATTAAATTCATTTGCCCATGGATAAGTTATGTGTTTCTGAATGTTTAAAAAAAGTAACAAGCAATTGATTTTTAAGTGGTAGAAGGGAGACTTGGTTCATACTTAGGGGCCAGGAATGCTTATTGAAACTCTAGTAATTCAGCCATGTTAAGGGTCAAGGTGGAGTTTTGTTGACAGGTTCTAGGTGTTGATGTGTCTTGAACTTAGTTGGTAAAGATTAGGGGCCGCTGTTCCTGTAAAGCTCAGAGTTAAACAGAGCCATGTTATGGAGTAAGAAGGGGGTTAACCAGCTGCCTGCGGGGCCTGAGTTCACACTTGGGAGGCTGACAGGAGGTAGAAGGATTGAACAAAGGGTGGCAGAGAGGCAGAAAGATGGGCACACCTGGAGATGTATGCAAATGGAAAGTAGGGAAGGCAAGTGGGAGGGTTCGGGAAAGAGAATGAGAGAGAAGCTGGATGTGGCGGCCATATGCCTGTAATCCCAGCACTTGGAAGGCTGAGAGAGTTCAAGGCCAGCCCAGACTACACAGAGACCCTGTTTCAAACCACAACACCCCTACCAAAAGAAAAAAAGAAAGGAACGAGAGCAAAATGTAAGGAAGCTGAAGATCAAGGTGCAAGAGGGGTTTGTTGAAAAAGCCCATAAAAGTGTCTCCTTGGGCAATGCAAAGAGCAATCAGGTCAGGTTCCTGTCTCCAGGGAAGAGACCGTGTAGTAGTGGAGATGCCATACAGT
Source organism: Cavia porcellus (assembly GCF_034190915.1). Classification (NCBI taxonomy): domain Eukaryota; kingdom Metazoa; phylum Chordata; class Mammalia; order Rodentia; family Caviidae; genus Cavia; species Cavia porcellus. Next base: position 23,912,277 of record NW_026947496.1, on the reverse strand, counting down.
GAGGCGGATACTTACGGTGCAGGATTGTGTGTCACAGGTGCAGTAGGCTGGCACGAGCAAGTTGCAGTGGTCATCAAGAGGAGGGAGAAGCCTGTGTTTGTCTGCCCTGAGTTTTGGAGAGAAGTTTCTGCTTTACTTATTTTTTAATCTAACCATTGGGAAGTCCCTGATACTCAGGAGACACCTAGTGTGTGTCTGGTGAGCTGAGCTTTGAGGAGGAATGGATGTTTTTTGGGAAAGCTTTGTCCCCTTGCCCAGTATCCAGTGCCAGGAGAACATAGTTATTCATAGACTGTCTGTATAGAGAATCAGAGACATTTCACGAATGGAATCACTTAATTATTAGCAGTCAGATGGCAACTGGCCTGCTCTCTTATGCTAATTTACTTCTTCTCAGCCTATGTGTTAAGCAGTTGTAAGACTTTTGGAATTAGAAAAAACCTTCCAAGTTATTAACATAGTTTCCTGATGCCCTGGGTGTGAGATTCCTGGTGCCTTGTTGAGTCGTACTGGATGCTGACGGCAGCCTATGGTTGTGTGTCACAGAGGTGCTCAGTGGCAGACTAGGATTAGGAAACTGACACCCTCACTGTGATGCCAGGAACCCTTGGAAGGACTATCATGTCCAAAACAATAACAAGTATTATTCTCTAATACTTATTTCCAGAATTCTGTGATACTTCCTTGACATTTGCATGTTTCTAGGACTTTAGCCATTTGATAAACATCACAAGATTGAGCCTTCATTTCAGCCGGTAGTCATGGCATAGTTAGCCTGTGCTCAGAAGGGAGGTGGTTTCTTTTATTTTGTTTTGTTTCAGTGACATTGAGAATTGAACCCAGGGGCTGTGCATTGAGCTGCATCCCCTGCTTTTTTACTTTTTATTTTGAGATCGTGTCTTGCTAATTTGCTAAGTTATCCAAGTTGGGCATATTGTGATCCTTCTGACTCAGCTTCCTACAGTGCTTGGATTACAGGTGTGGACCACCGTGCCCAGCTAGACAGGTGCTCTTGTGTGGGGCTGTGTTTCAAAGTACATTATTTGAACATGCTTGCAGGGACTTTCCTGGCCTGTGTCGTTGTGGGCAGGCATCCCTCTGCTCAGCTCACCCGCTGGGAGTTCCTGGGAACTAACGAGTAGCAGCAGACACTCACTTCTGCTTATACCGTGGAATAGTCCAATTCAACTATAAAACAGAAACAGAAAACCACCACAGGAGGAAGGAAGTTGCATTTTGGCTTAGCAGGGTTCCCAAGGTAACTGTTTTAAGGTTTACACTTTTGAGAAAATTAATTGTACAAGATAATGATTGAAAAATAAAGTCAATGTTTGAATTGAAAATTTATTACAGTAAACATATCACCATAATCCCCTTCAAAATATCCCACTGTTGTTGCCACTTTCTGAGGCAGTTCTGGAAATGCTCTCTCACGAGTGTCTTTAATTGTGTGGTTGTGGCTACCTGGATGTTAAAAATCTTTTCAGAGTGTTTCCCTTTCGAAAGGTTCTGAGTCCAGTGGATAGAGTAGATGCGGACATGATGTGATGTCTTTATGAACCTGTCTTTCTGCAGGATGGCACTTCGCAGCAGCGTTCACTGCAGTTTTGATTGCATCTCATAAAGACTCTCAGCAAAGAGGACTTCCAGAAAGAACTGCTTCGAAAAGTGGCAAGAATGCTGGCATAAGTGTATTCAAAGCAAGGAGGAGTGTTTAGAGGAGGATTACTGCCAGGTGTCTTGTTTTGTATTTTTTTTTCCAAAAGGATCATTCCTGTATATTTTAAGGGGTTTATATAGAAAACCTAAGTAGTTTTTCCTCCATGTTAGGGTAGAGTCACTTGAATACTGGGTTGACATTCAAGAACCTTTTAAGCAGCTGTGGAACTCATGCGTGTTGGAAGTGAGGCTTAGCTGCAGCAAATCTGCCAGTTATCTTGTGTTCTGCTATCAGGGCCTTAGAGAAACTGTCATCGGAGTAAGGGGAAGGAGGGAAAGCGGCTGTGCAAGAGTAGCTGGGCTGGGCTGGGCTTTGGGGAAAGGAAGAAAGGGAAGAAACAAAAAAGAGAAAATGGCTAGAGAAAGCTGTTTGGGGGGGGGGGATGCCTCAGCAGCATTTGCTGGGTTTCATGAGAAAGCACCGCACTGCTCTTTTCTTTGTTGGCTGCCTCTGTTTCCTGGTGGGCTTTTGAAATAGGTGTGTTTACTACCACAGCATTCCCCAGGTAGGTTGCAGGGCTTCTGTTTGCTGCATAGGGATGTAAAGCAGGACCAGGTATCACTTCCTGGAGATCAAAGGCCATTTTGCTAGCAGAAGGTGACTCAGTGTTGGCTTGGTTTTCCTTGTTGAAACTCCACCTTTGTAGGCCTTTATCTTTGTTCCTTTCAGAGTGTGACAGAAATTCTTGATGGGTAGGTTCAATTGTTTAAAATTTGGGAATTTCTGATACATGTGAAGTATCTTTGTAAACTATCAAGGTCTATCATTTTAGTTCATAATTTCGAAGCTAGATTTCTTTATAATTTTTGAAATGGAATGAGAATGAGTAATCCTCTTATTCTGGGACTATTTAAAGGCTTAGCTTTAACAAATTAGCCGTCTCTGAAGTAAAATCATTGCTGTCAAGAATAGAGTCCTTACTGGCTTTATTATACATAACTAGTTGTCCTGAAAATACGACCTAATTGGAAAATAACCAATCTTGAAAACTAGAGGTCAGAAATACCAACCCCAGTCAGCCTTACCTGCCTTACTGACATAAGGGAATGAAACTCCTAACCTACTGTATGTCCGGTACAGGTTTGTGTTCTCTAAAATCAAAGAATGAATTTTAGGAACAATGGAGGTTAAGAGTGGAATGTATTTATTAAGAGGAAGAAAACTTCTGCCTGAGAGAGATAGAAGGGGTCCCAAGTGGGCTGCCAAAGACTGTCTTTTTTAGGCACTTTTATAGAGTAAAGTCATGAGGTGAGATGGATCCAAGGTGGGGAAAAATGGGAACTCACAAGGTGGGCATAAGTGGGGGCAGAACTGTGGTCAACCAAAGAGATTAATTGCTCAGGTAAAATTGATAAAGTCAAGAACAAATGGGAGAGTGAGTCATGCAGTAAGCTGCTAGTGAGCAGTGACCCTTCCTGGAGGGGTTGGGATGCTGACTCCTGACTTCCTCAGGGTGATAGAGAACTATTTGGACTGTGGATCCTTAAGATGTTGTGTTTGCTTTGCCTTTTGTCTTGAGATCTGGCCCACAGCAGGAGATGTTTGACTTTTTCAAAGCTGCAAGGTATCTGGCCTTCTGCACTGGTTCCTTTGAGGGCTCAGCCCTGTAATATTTCTAACTAACTCAGCTGCCTGTAACATTACCTTGGCGACTCTGTACTGCAGGTCAGGCAAGAATAGTTCTATTAAGACTGGCATTTTTGATCTCTAGCTTTCAAGGCTGATTCTTTTCCAGTTAAGTCATATTTTGGGGGAAATATGGGTGATATCTTACATATCTTAACGTATGCAAACTGTATATATCTAACTGGATGGACTAGGGAACATTTCTGTTTTACAGATGAATAAGGTAATTGCTATAAACTGTGCCAAAATTAACCATTCCTACTCAAGTTGGGGGTGTCTGATGTTGTATCTCAGAGATGGAAAAGTGACTAAGAAACAAGCATCACCACACTGGGGACCATGTTTCCAGTACATGAACTTTGGGGAGCAAACGTATCTGAACCATGGTAACACCTATATTGTAGGTTTCATTTTTTAGAGCAAACACAGCGCCACTCTCTGGAAGATGGGCAAAGGTCACTCCATTCATTTAAAGTAGCATCCTGAGTAGGTAACTGACCCCTGACTGTGCTTTTGTAATGCAAATATACTTTAGCATAGCAGTAGCCAGCTATGCATCTTAGTAGCTGCACTGGGGGAATATAAGGAGTAATTTTTGTGTTCACTCACAGATAAATGGCAAGATATGTGCCCCTGTGTCAAAGTTGCAGCAGATGAGTTTTACCCATGTTATGTGCCATGTTATATTTTTGAGTATTTTTGTTTTGTTAAATGTTTTTTTTTCTTTTGATTTTTCCCAATTGAGTGTAATGTTGCATGATAATCGGCTTTCACAACTTTGGGAGGAGGTTGAAAGTGAGGTATCAGGCAATTCAGCCACTGATGATAACTTGATTTCATGTAAGTCAAAGCAGTTGTGACAGTGAGATGGAGCAGGATATGACAGAGAAGTGCAGAATGAAGACCTTGATTCAGATGAGGAAGAAAATGGTAATGTAAATAAGTATTTGCCTAGTCAGAATGCAACAAAGTGGTCATGCATACCTGAAGGATCCAGTGTTAGAACTAGGTCAGGAAATGTTGCTAGATTCTTGCCAAGGGTGAAACCTATTGAATAGAATGTCAACACTGTGATGTGGTATTGGAATTGTAATGAATGATATGCTACATAAAGTTGTGAACTACACTAATAATGAAATGCAAATAAAGCATTCTGTGTGTACCAATAGTAACACTCAAAAACATATTTATCACGACACCTCACTATCTGAAATAAAAGCCTTGATAGCAGGATTTCATTATTCTAATTGTTAGAATCTAACTGATTTATGGTGAAGTGACAGAGGTGGCATTGAGATTTTTAAAATAATAATGACACACAAGAGATTTGGTTTCCTTCAAGTTCAAAACCTATGTTTTGAGGGCAAAAAGACCTACCAGGATGGAAAAAAAATCTGACAGTTTGACTGTTTACTCATTTTTGAAAGCTTTCTTTTGAACTGTCAAACATTTTATATACCATTCAAATACAAGACAGTTGATGAATGACTTGCATTATTTTATGGTTGTTGAAGCCTTCAGCAGTATGTCAGGTAAACCTTCCAAATACCGTATAAAAATATATGTAATATATGTTCTGGTGGATGCGAAGATATTTTATCCCTTAAATTTAGAAATTTGGCTTGGAACTCAACCACCAGGTCTGTATCATGCACTAATAAACTGTTCGATGTTGTTGTGAATAGACTTGTTGCATCTATTTCAGAAAGTAAGCCAAATGTCACATTGAACAGCTGTTGCTAACAGAACTCCAGTTGATCAGCACAGGAACTATTTGCTAGAATAAAATAGAGATTTCCAAAAAAATGTTGCAAGTTCACAATAGGGAAATATATAGTACAATCTTTGGGAGAGAGAAGGACATAACATTGGCCTTCTGTATGGTGAAGAATTGGTATTGATAGTGTCAACATTGCACTGTGATGGTAAGATTGAAAATGAAGCCGTGGGTGGTGGTGCCCACCTGTAGTCCCAGTGCTGGGGTGGAGGTAGGGACTGAGGCAGGAAGATCTTGTGAGTTCAAAGTCAACCTGTGCTGTGTAGTGAGTTCAAGGCCAGCCTGGATTACATAGTGAGACCCTGTCTCAAAAAATCAAACAAACAAACCAAAAAGATTGATAGTGAATGCTTAATACTCATGAAGACAGAAATGGTCACATTTTACAACAAAGTAAAAAGCAGAGTAGGTGGTGTTGGTGAGTTATGCAGCAACTGTGATGTCACTCAAAACACAAAATGTTGGCCAATAGTTGTGTTTTACTCAATTGTAAACATGTCAGGCATAATTTACAAAGAAAATGACAAGCACAAAATATCATGGAGAAATTTTCTTAGCAGATTGGCACTGGACTTGATAAATGATAATTATAACAGGAAGAATAGTATATATCTGGCAAAAGACCACCTCAAAAAGATTCTAGAGCAGATCAGTGAATAGACAGGTTCACAAGAATCACAAGACATCTGAAGAATATCACAAGACCTCTGAAGAAGACAAGAAGACCAGTAAGATGTCAAATGTGTCCTACCAAAGAAGACAGGAAAACAAAACACATGTGCTATCAGTGTGAGCAGTACTTGTGTATGGAACATGCTGTTGCATGTGTGAAAACTGTCTTAGTTATGATAATTCAAGTAAAGATTATTTTTGTCCTAGAATTTTACTTGTATTTTCATTGTGGTTCACATAGGAATTTATTTTGTTATTTTTTAGATTAGAAGTAAACAAACATGTTAAAATGTTAGTTTGTTCTGAACATTTATTACATATAGATATTTTATTGATAGTTTATTTTCCTGATAAGTGTACATTGTATAATATAATAAGAAGCTCCTGACAGAAGAGGAAGACAAGAGTGGGGACAAGTGTGGCCTGCTGAACAGGAAAGGAAAGCTAAGCACACATGTGCTGTCAGTGAGAGCGAGACTTGTGTATGGAACATGCTGCTGTCATGGATGAAGACTGTCTTAGAGGAGATCATTGAAGCAAAGATCATTTCTGTGGTAGAGTTTTGTTTGTATTTCCATTGTCATTGACAGAGAAATTTATTTCTGCTGTTAGATTATTGTAAGCAAATAAACAGTTGATGTTGAAAATGTTCATGTTTATTCTAAACACTCTATATATTAAAAATGTAATATTTTTATTTTCTTAAGTACATTTTGTTTAATATAATAAAATTCATAAAATTAAAACTAATAATTCATCTGTAGAAATACTTGTAAAAAATAAACATGGGTGTTATACATGCCCCTATAATGTGCCTATCCAAGAATCTTCTGTGCTGAGAGAGAAATAAGAGAAGCCACACCCTTCACACTAGCAACCCAGAAAATGAAATATTTAGGAATTACTCTCACAAAAGAAGTGAAAGACCTATACAGGGAAAATTATAATCCATTGAAAAATGAAATTGAAGATGATCTCAGGAAGTGGAAAGACATCCCTTGCTCATGGATAGGAAGAATAAATATTGTGAAAATGGCCATTCTCCCAAAACTGTTATACAGATTCAATGCAATCCCGATAAAAATACCATCAACATACCTCATAGATCTCGAGAAATCAATCCTAAAATTCATCTGGAACCAGAAAAGACCTAGAATAGCAAGGACAGTTCTAAGCAGCAAAGGCAAGGCAGGAGGCGTCACAGTCCCTGACTTGAAGTTATACTACAAAGCAACTGTAATAAAATCAACATGGTACTGGAATCAAAACAGAGTTGAAGATCAATGGAATAGATTAGAAGATACAACCACAACTACAAACACACTCAACCACCTCATCTTTGATAAAGGGGCCAAACAGGTTCACTGGAAGAATGACAGTCTCTTTAATAAATGGTGTTGGAAAAACTGGCTCTCCATATGCCGAAAACTAAAACTAGACCCATGCCTGTCACCATATACTAAAATAAAATCTAAATGGATCAAAGATCTGAATATTAAAACAAACACTAAATCAATTGGAAGACAAATTGGGTAAAAACCTTGAAGACATAGGGGTAGGTAGAGAATTCATGAACAAGGCTCAAACCGCACGGGAAATACTTCCCAGAGTCAATAACTGGGATCATATCTTATTAAAAAGTTTCTGCACATCGAAAGAAATCTCTAACATAGTGAAAAGAAAACCCACAAACTGGGAAAAAATCCTAGTGAACTGTCCCTCAGACAAAGGACTTCTGTCTAAAATATACAAAGAATTAAAAAAAATCAGACCCCCAAAATTCAAAGACCCCATCCAAAAATGGGCATCGGAGATGAATAAACAATTTTCAGATGAAGAAATAAAAACGGCAAATAAATATATGAAAAAATGTTCAGCATCACTAGTCATTAGAGAAATGCAAATTAAAACCACACTGAGATTTCATCTCACTCCTGAAAGAATGGCCAAGATCGAGAAAACCACCAACAACAAATGCTGGAGAGGCTGTGGGGAAAAAGGAACTCTCCTGCACTGTTGGTGGGAGTGTAGACTGGTGCAACCATTGTGGAGGTCAGTCTGGAGATTTCTCAGAAAGCTGGGACTGGAAGCACCATTTGACCCAGCTATTCCACTCCTAGGCATATTCTCAGAAGAACTGAAAGCATCATACCACAGGGATATATGTGCACCCATGTTTATAGCAGCATAATTTGTAATAGCCAGATCTTGGAAACAACCTAAGTGTCCATCAACTGAGGAATGGATAAAAAAGTTGTGATATTTTTATACAATGGAGTACTACTCAGCTATAAAGAATGATCACATTGAGACATTTATAAATAAATGGACACAGGTCGAGACCATACTTATAAGTGAAATAAATCAAACTCATCTGTATAAATACTGAATAGTTTCCCTAGTGTAAGAAACGATGAGAATACATGAAAGTACATGGTAATCATGATTCCCAGTCACACTGGTTTGAAGCCATATAATGTTTTCACTCATTACTTGGAATGGTTTTAATTTTGGTGGTTTTATTTTATTGTCAGTGATACTACAAATAACTATTTTGAAGAGAATGAGCATAATAGCTAGCGCTGATTTAATATCATCCTGTTTTGAAGCCCCATCAAGTTGTTGTTCATTTGTTTCCATTGGTTCTAACATGTAGTACCTCATTATATCTTAATGTATGTGATAGTATAAGCAAGTTTTTTATAGACAAAGAGAATATAGAAATTGATGATTGGTTTCTGCTAGCTGGTTCTAAATACCCTGTAATAATTTCATTCTCTTGAATGGTCTCACACTGTCTTGATAAATTTGATGCTATAGTATACAAAGTTAGACTCAAATATTTCATGGAAAGAGTCACTATGGTAACTACTATTAATGTCAAGCTATCTGGGGGTGAAACACAATGATGGTTAAATTTTTCAATTCTGACCAGTGTTGTTACATTGATATGTTTTTTTTTTAATCTCAGTCTCCCGCCTTTTTCTTTCCTTTTTTAAAAAATTAATTTATTTCTTAGTATCTTTTAACTAAGGGAAAACTAAATTAAAAATAGTGCGATAGATTATAGTAATTTTTTTTTGTTTCCCTATTAGCCTGATTTGAAACCCTGTAGTGTTCTCCATATCTTGTTCTGACTGATTTTATTGTATTCTGTTTCACTTAATAGTATCAAGTTTGAGGGTATAGGCAACCATTTGGAAGGCAACCAGATATTCTATGATACCTGTTATTATTTGACTATTATCTTCTCTGGAATCCTGTAAGCTCTCTAATGTGGTTTTATTGGTCTTATGTACAGTTTTGTTCAATTCTTTTATACTAGCTGATATAGGCTACTGTTTTTAGGATAACAAGAGGCATAATGGTAACTGTTGTTGATCACCTAGTAATCACCCCCCCACCTTTTTTTTTCATTTTATGCTATGTCCATCCTCCTGATCTAAATGACTCTGTTTTGCTTTGTCACATTGGGTTTTTCTTTGGTCCATCTTGTTTTGTTTTTTGTTTTTTGGCCTTTTTTTCAATCTTTTTTCTTTTCCTCTTCAAAGAAAAAGTTAAAAAAAACTGTGGAAGTAATGGAAACTAAAATGCGTGATTGTTAGTGTAAAAAAGAGAGGAAGGAAAGTGATCTAAAGGATATAACTGCAAGTTTATTTAAATGTGTAGGATAGAGAACCATATTGCTGAGTTTTTCTTGGATCATTGAACAGAACTGATTGCAATCTCACTGTATTAATCTCCACTTTGTATGCTTTAATTTTGTAATCTGGACAGCTGTTTGTAAGCTGACAATGTGTGATCTATTAACTGGTGAACTCTTACTGTATGTTTTTTCTGTTGAAATTCTGTGTTGCTTCTAGCCTTTTACTGTCTTGCTTCGTTTAGTTTTGTTTTTCTCTTTAAATAAAAAAATAAAAAAGAATCTACTATGCTGCCTAACTGTGGGTCCAGGATGAATCCAGAGTGCACGATTAGCATTATTAGAAAAAGTCACGTGGTATGCCATTATTTTTAAGGTTCTTTCAGATCCTCTCATTTGATTTGAAACACATAAACTCTGCAGGAGGCCTGGTGTTATTGTTAGTCCCACCTTTCATCTGAGTTCACAGAGGCCCCATAAGTGGTGGCGTAGGGTTACTGGGGCCTCCTGTAGCCTATGAACTTGTGGGGTTGGGGGAACTGCTTACCCATCTGGGCCACATTCTGTTCATGTAGCACCAGTGGTCTCCTGGCAGTTAGTAGAGGTGAGCGAAGTCATGTGAGCATCGGGCTAGATAGGCCTTTGCTTTTCACCTCTAGAGCAGAAAGACAGTCTTCCAATGAGTGAAGCAGAATATCTGGGTATAATATTGTCTTTACTGGCCTAGGATGTGACTAAAGGGAAAGCAGAGAGAGAGAGAGAGAGAGAGAGAGAGAGAGAGAGAGAGAGAGAAGTTGGGGTTTGTCTTTGGAACTAGTGGTTATGGGTGACAATAAGTGGTATCTGTTGTGATCATCTGGAACATTTTTAAGCATGCATGCATTCATTTACTCTGTAGAGACTAAATACTTCCTGTGAGCCAGACACTGTGTGAGATGCTGAGGATCCTTGGAGTAATAAACTACTGGAGATCTGTGAATGAGACTTTCACATTATATTGGAAACACAATTAGACCTTGTATAGAGTTTTTATTATTTACATCGTGCTATGATCACTAAGTTCTCATCTGAGCCTTATAACTGGATTGTGACCCTTACCGCATCCTTTTTGTCTTTTGTCTTCTCTTCATGCTTTAAGTACAGTATTCCTAAACAACTACCTGCAGTGGCTAGCCCTGCCTGCAGTACTCAGGTTTAAAAAGTTGTCTGGCTTCTGGTCTACATCTTTTTAAGTCAACCATAATTCTAATTCTTTTTTGTGTCCTCCAGTGGACAAATGGCCACATGTATTTTGACTGTATTTCAGGTGTTTTCCAAAATGAGCCATTAATCATTTCTGATGAAATGTTTCCATTTTGTTATCTTTTAAAAACCTCTTTAACTCTGATTTAAATCCTGGATTTACTTCCAGAAGTTTTTTTTTTTTTTTTTTTTTTTTTAATAGAAGCAGATGTCTAGAAAATAATGATTTTGGTTACTTAGAAGTCACAAAAATCCTCCCTCACCTTTTCTTCATGGAATTCATTCAGGGAAACAAAACCGTGTTTATATGTCTGTTCCCTTTTTGTCTTTTTTCCCCCCTTGTCTGTTATGGATTAAAAACTGGTGGTCAACTTAATGTGGAATTAGATCACCATGGTGCTGAGTGTAGATGTTCACCTGAGGAAAGTTGCCAGCATAAATAGAGACGTGGAAAAGGAGAAGTGAGGTGTTGTGGGTTCTCCTGTGTGTTGCTGTTTGAGCGGTGGTTCTGGAGGAGCTCATCACGACTAGCTTTCCCTAGTGTGAGTTTGATCATTGTCATTGGAGGAGCTCAGGACCTTGTTGGTGAGAGTGCCTGTGGTTCACTTTGGGGGAGCTCTGGTCCTTACTTCAAGCATCACTTCCTGGCTCTGGAGGAGAAGACCTGTGCAGTTTAATCTCCAGGACAAACTCATCATGCTGGCTTTCTGGCATGTACTCAACTGTTCTTATTGTTGGAGGAGCTTGGGGCCTTTGTGTTGCTAAGAATGGCTGTGGTGTTTTTCAGGACAGCCCTGGTTTTTATTATGAGCATGACTTCTTGGCTCCAGGGTAGAACCCTCAGTCTACCATCACAGCTCCCTAACCCTGCTGGCATAGACTTTCCAGCTTCTGCTACTGACCTTTGAGCCTTCCCAGCACAGATCTGTAAAAAAGACTGCTGTGGGTCCTTCTTGTGGGCTCTAGACCTCCAGTTGGACTCGTGACAGGCATTGTTATGGGTTCTAGGTTTTCATCTGGACTCATGCAGGACATTGCTGTGGGATCCAGGCCCTTGGCTAAACCTATGTCTTTAATGTTTTCGATAGATTTCCTGCATTTCTTTGTGTTAAATCTGGGTGACCATCATAAGTAATATTATAAATTCTGTGTCCTGACTTTAATTGTTCTCTGCATAACCCCTAACTATAACACTGTCCTATGTTTTCCTATTATGTTGAAACACACACATTATGTTTACCATTACATAAATTACTGATATTAAATATGCTGTTATTAACTGTGTTACCATAGTTATATACACATCTATAACCACAGTTATATACACATATAATATTTTACATTTTTGTGCTTGTGGGACTTTTCCTTGTAAGTTTTTAATTGGAATTTTTTTGGACCAGAACTTAAGATCTTTGCTAATTAGAAAATGGGGGACTGGGGATTTAGCTTAGTGGTGTGTCTGCTTGGTAAGCGTGAGGTCGTGAGTTGGATCCTTGGTAAAAAAGAAAAAAGAAAATAGGCAAAAAGGCTCTCTTCCCATTCTCACTGGTTTTGAGAGCAAGAGTTGAAGGAATAGGCAGCAGGCCCCTTTCTGATTCAATAATTATTACACATGAAATTTAGCCATTTCCAGACATCAGGGTTTTTTGAAGCTTATTCCACTGCATACTTAATATTTTGTCCTTTATTTTCCTTCCGTAAGAATGAAAAGGACTTTCTGCTGTCAGTGATATTGCCTGGCTTGTATTAGTGTGGTGAACTATATAACATTTTCCTTTTAAATTGAGAGTGAGGATTTGATCTATTTCAGCTATTTCATTAGCTTTGTTTTATATTAATTTCATCTCAACAGGTATATATGAAATAACTGCATATATTTATAATTTGTTGTTGTTTGGCTGCACTGGGAATTGAACCCAGAACTTTTACACTAAGCTACATCTTCAGAATATTTTTTGTTTGTTTGTTTGTTTGTTCCATTTTGGGACAGGGTCTCCCTAAGTTGCCTAAATGGTATTTGAACTTGTGACCCTCCTGCCTCAGCCTCTCAAGTGCTGGGATCCTAGATGTGTAGCAGCATGCTTTGCTGACTTTAATAATTGAAGAAATGACACCTGTGTCACAGAGATGACTACTTCTGATAAAGTCACCTGTGACTCCAAAACATTCCATGCTAACACATCAGCCTTCCAGTATAGGTTTTCTGAGTGCCTGGTATAAGCCTGGAAGATTTTAGAGATCTTTAGAGTTGAATTTAAAAATCCCAAGCCTTCCCCTTCTCCTATAACTCTATAGACCCATGATGGTGAACTTTTCAGAGCTTTCAGTCATACAAACAGCCTTCTGTGCATACATACCATAGGTCCTCCACCACTGCTGTGGAGAGATGAAAGGTGAGAGGATTTCTGTAGGTAGATGGAAAATGGGAGGATTAATAAGCACCAATAGAAAATTGCTTATAATTTAAAATGACAGTTTTTGCCCTTTAATTGGTAACTTGTTTCCTTTTTTTAGACCTGGTCTCACTGGGTGGTTCAGGCTGGACTTGCATGCACTGTGTTGCCCAGGTTGGTTTTGAACATAGTGTGATCCTCCTGCCTCGGTCTCCCAAGTGTTGGGATTACAGGTGGGCATCACCACACCCATCACTTGTTTCCTTGTTTTTGAAAACTGTCATCAGGGCTGCTGCTGAGTAGGGTAAGAGGAAGTAGGGATGTGCAGTTATTTGGATTCTTGGTTTGCACTGGCTTTACTTTTTGTTATACACACATATTTTGGCAAAGGTGATTGGATAATAGGAGTTCAAAATACATTAGTTCCTACGGATCAGTCAGAATTGCAAGCCCTCATTCCAGAATGGCCACAAAACTGTGGGTCTCTCTACTCTTGGAGCTGTGCCATTTGTGCTGTATCCCAGCTGACCCTACAAAATCTGTTTCTTAAAAGCTAAATGACAGTGTGTTTTATTTTCAAATTAAACAAAATTGAAATGAATTTTGGTTTGAGACTTGAGAATTTCACAACACAGTAAGATAGTTGGTCACACCCTAGGGTGTTGCCTAAGAAAATAGAGCCCTAGTTCTGTGTTTTGATTTGTCCCCAAATGCCTTACTCAGACACATCTCAAATAACAAATAGTAATGTTGGAAAGAATGGAGTGTATTTAGCTATAGAGAGCACTTCTTTTGAAATGATCAAGTTTTTACTTAAGTACACCAAGAAAGAAAACGTTTAAGTCGGGGTTTATTTGTTTTGGTTAGTTTTGTTTTTGTTTAGAAGGCAACATAGATTATTAGGAAAACAAGTAACTTGGGAGTTTGTTTCCTTCTTTCTCTTCCTTAAATAACCTTATTTATCCTCTTGTTTTATTCACTGGGAAAATGCTGATGATTTTGGAATTACTGCCTCTTTAGTGATGTCAAACAACCAAATACACTGTGTACGTTGGGTGGGGGGAATTTTTTTTAATAAGAAAGTTGACATGATATCATAATACGATTGATTGGTGCTGGTTGAGTAATTTTTGGTTCATTTTAAATTTCAAGTGTAGATGTGAATGTTTAAGAATTTAAAATCAAATAATAAGATTAAAAATGAGTAATAAATATGGTCTCTTTAAAGCACCATTGTTAACCAAAATCTCATTTGGAAGATTCTGGACCAGTTGCCTTTTTATATGTAGGACGTAACAGTTCCTTGGGTGACAGGAGATTGTTATGCTTTGGCTTTGAAATGTCTCCCAAAATTCACATGCTGAGGATTTGGTTACCAGGTGTTGAGCTCTTTGGAGAGTGACTGGGTTAGGAGGACTGTCAATTAATCAAGTGGATTAATCCATGATGAGATCATAATTTGATGGCATTGTTGAGAGACAGGACATGGTTCTAGGTGAAGGAGTGGATAATGGGCTGTGACCTTGGGGACTGCATGTTGTCCTATGTCCCTTCTCTGCCTCTTGCTCTCTCTGCTTCCTGGCTGCCAGGGGGTGAGCAGCTCTCCGCTATCACATCCTCTGCCATAATGTCATGCCTCACTTCAGGCCCATAGTAGTGGAACCAGCTGACTGTGGACTGAAGTCTCTGCAACTGTGAACCCAAATAAATATTTTTCTTCTCTTATTTGTTAATTTTGGGTATTTTTTTTTCTCAGCAACAAAAAGCTGATCAATACAGAGGTCATTAATTTGTTAGGCTATCTGATTTTGGGGGAGTCACCTTCTTTTGAAGGATGTGGGAAGAAATTGGTCAGCTCTGTTTAGTGCCATTGAGCTTTTCTCCTTCACATTGTGTTGAGTAAACAGTTCGATGGAACAAGAGATGATGATAATAGTGTCTGGCATGTGTTGCCTATTTAATGCTGTGATAAGCACCAGTGCATTGGACATACGTTAACTCAATTCTGTGAGTGTAGCTGTATCATTCCTGTTTCGTAGAAAAGCCAGGGACCCAGGCTGAATTGCTTAGTTAAGGTTATACAGTGATTTGGGTGGGATTCCATCTCAAGCCTGACTTTATAGTTTGTGCTGTAACTCGTCACTAACTCTCAGTTACTGTTGATTGAAATGTATTTCTTTCATTTGGAAAACTCACTCCTTTTATAGTAAATGCATGAAAACAGTACTTTAGTGGTTAATAAACTCATTGACCAAAAGCCAATAATAAATGAAAAAATGTTCAACAAGTAGTCAGACAAGTGAAAATTGAAATTAATGTAATATCGTTTATTTTACCATCTGAGAAAATAAAGCAAATTCATACTTGCAGTGTTGGCACAGAAAAGGGTAGCACACTCTGATATGTGCCTGGCAGGAGTGAAAAATGGCTCCAACTGTTGGGAAATGTCACTGACAATATTCTTTAAAATTTTAAATAAATATGCTATTTGACAGAGTTAGGAATCTATCTTAGAGACATAAACTCATCCGTACCTAAGGATATGGATACAAGGATATTTTTATGGTGGTGTTTGTAATATCAAAAACTGGAAAAATATTCGGAAGTGATTGGATGTTTTATGTCATATCCGTAGTATCAGAGTTCTGGACAGCTAATAAAATAACCACTCTGCTTTCACTCCTAGATGTGGAACTAATTTGGAAACAAGGCCCAGTGAACACACAGAGGGTGATGGAAACGTTAGCATTAGTAATGAAGCTGACTGGCCACTGTAGGTTTCCTGTCTCCTTCTGCTTGAGTGAGACTGACTTGTCCCCTCAGTTCCTGGCACTGCTGAGTGGCTCCATAGACTTTTGGAGGGGTTGGGTGGAGGTGGGGTGGTCACTTACTTTCCCCAGGGAGGATGGACAGAGAGTGGAAATAGTCCCTCCACATTTTCCTTCTTAAGAGTTGAAGGGGACATTACCTGAATGTTCATATATCCTTCCTCATAGTGTGAAATAGTAAGCAGTTTTTACAAGTTAGCTCAATATGAGTTGACTCAGAAAGATGTCCATCTTTTTAGTCGAGTGAAAAAACAATTGACCCGGTAGGTTTTATACCATGGTTGTATTAAACTAAAGGAGAAACGAGTGTATATGAGTATATTTTTGGTTGTTTTTTGCAGTGTAGAGAAAAGTATCTGATCTGCCAAGAAGGAAGGTTGGTGGGTGTGGAAGGCCGAGGAGGGATGGCTGCGGTGTTTTTTATTGTGCATCTCTGTATTGTTTAATTTTAGAGTGAGTGTTTTATAAAAAAATGAAATTAGATGAAAAAGTAAAACTATGTGGCTTCTTATTAGTGACTTCATTTAGATGTAAGTTTTACTGAATATATGGAAGAAAGATCTGAAGTTTTATAGTATGTTTCATTCATTTATTCCTGGAATATAGGTTATTAGTTTGATTAGCTTTTGCCCATTCTGTATGGACCAATTGTTTTTCTATTCCTTTTTGTTTGTTTGTTTTTGTTTTTTGAGCTAGGCTCCTACTACTGTGTAGTTCAGGCTGGTCTTCAACTTGCTGTGAAACTCAGGATGGCCTTGAACTCAGGTCCTCCTGCATTGTCCTCCTATGTGGTAGGATTGTAGACATGCACCACCATGACTAGCTTCCCTACCTTTTTAAATGATATACTACACTAACCTTTCTTCCTTCCCTCCATCTCTCTTCCCCTCCTTTGTTGTCTGGAAGGTTTAATATTCTTTAAAAAGTTTTTTTAGTGTATGTTGTGATACATAACAGTCACAACCACCTTGGTGCAGAGTACATGCACATAGCGTATTTTGATCGTTTTTACTCCTTTCCATTCTTGTCTCCCCTCACTGCTTGTGCAGATCCATCCCCTTCCCATCTTCACAAAGTCTGTCCCCCAGTTACTACTGTTATATCTAGATGTGCCCCAAAGCCCTGTACTGTCACAGGGGCTTATCATAGGCGGCTGGATCTAGAATGTGCGATGCTGGGATCAAGGAGGCAATGCGAGGATTAAGGCTGTGAGTGTTACCTGCCCTAAGGGGTAACCTGGAGAAGATACAAGGGACAGAAAGAAGTTTTTTGCTAGTCACTTGCTGCTTGCTGCCACACTGCTGTCTGCCTTCCGGCTGCCATAAACCATTTCTCCTCTGTGGTGCCTCTCTGTGCTATGCCACCCTGCCTTGGACCCAGCCGACTATGGACTGAAATGTCTATAAACTGTGAGCTAAATAAACCTCTTCTCCTTTAACTTTGGGTATTTTGTCTCAGTAATGAAGACACCTACCCTCTCTCTTTTATTTTGCTCTAGTCAAACCTTTCGTGTAGCCATCTGCTGATTCATTAAACAGGTTGCATGGAGCAGCAAGGGAGTGAGTTTATTTAGCCAGATGGCAGTCACAGTTTTTCAATCAATAAAGATGTCATAGTTCACATTGATGATACGGTTTTGAGTCTATAAAGCTGAAGCAGAAACAGATCGATCCACAGAGTCAGGAGATCCTAGCCATGGAAACCATTTCCCTCTGTGGACTAGATTTCTTATCCACAAATGAAAGCACAGACAGGATGATTGCTAGTAATCTAAGATTCTCATGTCTTTGCTTCACTTTATGCCTTTAAACACTGTATCGTGTACTCACCAATGCCCCTTGCTTTCTTGTTAGTGTGGTGAATTGAAGAGGTACTGTCAGCCTTAGCTACTGGTGTCATCTGGGGAACTTTCAAGAAAAGATCAGAGAGGGACCCTTGCACCTAATAAGGTGCTAACATCAGTCCTTTTAAAAACAAAACTTGATTTTTAAAGTATCAGTTAAGAAAATGAACTTTAATTTTTAAATAGAACACCCTGGTTGATGGGCGTGCTCAGTGTTGAGGGAGCCATTGTCTTTGAGTGGTCTAACTAGTTAGTTGACTTTATAATTTGCAGTGAATCTAGCATTTGTGGAGCTTTATAGTTTACGAAGTACTCGTATTGAATGCCCACTGCAGTCTTGTGGATAGATTGTTCTGCACAACCTCAAAAGTGGTCGCTGTCCCTAGGATCAAGAGAATGATCCAGGCTTAGCTGGGTAGACCAGGTCACATGAAAAACGTCAGGAGTTTTGAAATATGTGTATTACACACATATATATATATATATATACACACATATAAAAACCATATATGAAACAGTATAATTTTATACACATATTACATGTGTTATATATTTACATTATATTAAGTATAATGTAAACATTATACCTGTGTATATACACAGGTATATTAAGTATAATATAAACATTATACCTGTGTATATACACAGGTATATTAAGTATAATATAAACATTATACCTGTGTATATACACAGATATATTAAGTATAATGTAGACATTATACCTGTGTATATACACACACATGCACAAACATACCAACAGTTGCTACTGATCTCTTTCTGTGTATGAAATTGACACTGCTAAGCACCAATCAAGGCAGTAACGTTGTCCCCACACATTCCACTTCATCATCAGTGGTGTGAACCCCTCCCTCCCTGTGGAGGCCCAGGGTTCTTCATTCAGACCTTAGTCCTCGCTGGTCCCCACTGACTCCTGCACAATGTTTTATTTCCACCCCACAAAACCAGGGATGGTGGAGAGCCCTGGGAACACATGCTAGACCTGAAGCAGGTGTCTGTCATTTGGATCCAAATTATCTCCCAGTGGCTCCTGTGTTAAAAGTTTGGTCTCTGGCTGGTGATACTGTTGAGAGGCTGTGAAACTCTTAAGAGGCAGAGCCCAAGGGGAGGAAGTTAGGTCACTGGGGGCGGGCCCTTGAAGGGGATACTGGGGCCCTGGGCCTTCCTCTCCCTTTGTTACTTGGTCACCAGGAGAAGAGCAAGGCTTCATCCACCATGGCTTCCACCTTGATGTGCAGCCTGCCATAGGCCCAAAGTAACAATAAGCAGCCATGGACTGGAATCTCTGAAGCTGAGCCAGAAGAAACCTTTCCTCCTTTAAGATGTCTGTTTTAGGGTTTTTTTTTTTTTTTTTTTTTTTTTTTTTTTTTAGTAGTAGGAACTGAACTCATGACCTTGTACTTGCCAGGCAGGTGCTTATGCCACTGAGCTAAGTCCCCGGCCCTCACTTAGATATTTTGACAGCAACAGAAAACTGACTAATATTCAGGACATGTGAATTCAGCTTCCATCTTGATGCTCAAGGGCTGTGTGGGCCAGGTGGCAACACTTCATATCTCAGGACTCCAGTGTCTTTGTCAGGAAAAGGAGATGTTGGGATTGGGCAGGAATGTTGAATTAAATGAATGCTTGTATCATGACAAGCAGAGGTGCTGAAGAACCAGTATTCTGAGTTTAAATCCCTTTCTTGATACTGACCAGGTATGTAATTCCTGGGTAAATTTTTATGCTCGCTTGTGACTTAATTTCCTTATGTATAAAATGAAAGAACCTCAGAATTATGAAGAAATTACACAGGCAAAAGGCCTTAGGTCAGTTCCTGGCCATAAATTCTAACTATTTTTATTATTAACTGGCTTCCATTGGAATTGACTCTACTGGGGGAATTTTGCTTCCAGAGCAGATGGGTGGACATGTTAATGGACAGGTTTTCCTAAATGGTTCTAAATTTTTTGTCTCTTATATGGCCCTGAATTTTATTCAGTGTTCCCTGTCTACTAGACAGAAGATTATAAGGATATGATTTCTGGGCAGGGAGCAAGCTGGAGGTGATTCTAAGAATATATCGCCTACATATTTTAAGAGCTTTCCTTATCATGGCTAACAAGACAGCACAGCCCCTCCCCACATATCTGTTGGAATTAGTGTTTAAAATGCTTTCATTCTAAATCATAACTCATACATATGTACAATATTCACAGGATAAAGAAAGCCAGAAGTCTTTCTGTGCAGTTAAACTCTAACCAATATGGAAGGACTGTTTCTCTGAGAGCTAAGAGGGATTATCCCATTCCACAGGGGCTTGATGACTTACTTGGAACTAGTGGAGGAGGCTTGGAATGTGAGAAACAAAACGTGAGGAGGCGGGACAGGAGAGAGGGGAGAGAGAATGACTCTCTAAGAACCATGTTTGGAAAGGATTTTAGTCCTAGCCAGATCACTTCAGATCTGCCTTTATGTAAGCCTGAGACCTTGGGGAACAGTCATGCCCAATAGTCTGTCCCTCAGGTGGACTCAGGGTGCTGCCCTACAGCTGAATAGTTGAGGATTTAAACACTTAGGTTCCTCACAGTACATTAAGGATTGTTGAGAAGATTGAATGAGATTAGAGATCTGAAGCATTAGAATAACTACCATTTGTTGAGCTCTTGGCACATCTAATACATGCTCAATAAATGCTGATCAGCTCTGCTTTAGAATTGTGTGTTTGAAACAAATACCAGAGGAGAATGAGCTTTCCCCAGATGCTCAACCCATCATAAGCTCGTAAGTTTCTGATGGAGGCAGGAGCTGAGGTGCAGGGACAGCCACTGCAGGTACCTCTCAGCAGCTGGGTTTGGCCGTGGGACCTCCAGGCAGTTGGTTCCAGCTTCCACTCAGCATCCCACACATCTTTTGGTTTGGGGCCTGGTCGCTTTCCACCAGTGGAAGAAGGACAGTGAAGTCTGTTTCACATCATGTGGCTGAATAGAGGGTTTTTATTGGGCAATTTTATGGGCTGAATGTTGAAGGCCTAACTCCTTGGATCTGAGAATGTGACTATATTTGGAGATGGGGTCTTCAAAGAGGCAGTACAAATGAGATCATTAGGATCGGCCAATATCTAGTATGACTGATGTCCTTACACAAGAGGAGATTAGGTCACACATACACCCAGAGGCAGGACCATGTGTGCACACAGCAAGCCAACCAAGAGGCCTTGGTGGAAGCAAGCCCTGCAGACACCTTCAGCTCAGATTTCTAGCTTCCAGAATTGCGAGATAATAAATTTCTGTTGTTTTAGCCACCAGTTTGTGGTACTTTATTATGGCGGTTGTAGAAAAATAATATAGGCAGCTATTAACTTTTCCCTGAA
Source organism: Cavia porcellus (assembly GCF_034190915.1). NCBI lineage: Eukaryota > Metazoa > Chordata > Mammalia > Rodentia > Caviidae > Cavia > Cavia porcellus. The sequence goes on along the minus strand of NW_026947496.1, from coordinate 23,891,160 downwards.
TGGTGGGATTTCAAATGGAGAGAATGTTGGGGTTGAGGAGAGGCAGCCCACAAGTGTGGGGAAGAACTCAGGATGGGTGTTAAACCCTGGTGACTTTACAAAGTTTGTGACTTCAGAATGCTTGGCATTGTCTTTCTATGTAATGTGGGAGCAAGCTACTGCATAATGCTTAAGCAGAGTCATTTAGGAAAGATTTAAGCCTGTGCCCCATGCAAAGTAAGCACTCAGTAAAAGACACAAACGGTTATGATGAGAGGAATTATCAGCTAAAAGTTTGTTTGGTTATAAATTATATGAATTGATTATCTTAAATAACATTTGCTTATCCACAAGCTTGGCCAAAAAAAAGAGCCCTTATTACAGATTTAAAAACATGTCTTGCTGACATCCCAAGGAGTTTGGAATGAAAGTATAACAAGGATCTCTTTGAAAGTGAAGTATGGTACAAACCCTTATTGTTCTGTGGTACAGAGGGAATAGCATTTTTATATTCTTCCCTAACCACACTTATTTGTGGGAGTAATGCAGAGAGTTCTATTAGTGGCAGAAAAATAGTTTGTCTTTAAATAAGGAATTGTTTGATTAGATTGGTTTTATTTTGGCACATACAAGGCAGTGTTGCTGAGAAAACTATTCCAGGCCTGGACAGTTGCCTGCACCTCATTGGTGAACCGCTGGTAAACCACTGTAGGGAGGGAAATAATTTTGGCCTGTTAATATTTGCTATTTGTTAAAAATAGCATACTGCATCTCTTCATTAGGAGCAAGGTGATATTTTTAGCTCCTGACAAAGTTTTTAAAAAATTCTTATTTACTTATTTTATTTATTTATTTTGAAAGCCATGAAGTCTATAATCTCCCAATAATACCTTTTTAGCAGCACACCAAAGTAGAAAGGTTTAAGACTCATGTTTGAAATCTGCAGCACAGTTTGATTGGGGTTGGTGGAACAACAAAGCAAACATTTGGGCATGTTTTTTATTTCCTTGCAGTGATTTTGAAATCTTGCAAGAGCTGTGGAAACTGAGCTCCTGCTGAATCTGAATTCTACCAGTGTTGCTTGTGTTGAGGAATGTGTTGGAAACAGCTGTGGTCTACTGTTTCTTTCTGCAGAAGGGCCCACATAATACTTCAATTGTGGACAGCATATTGTTGGATATCCTGAACGAAAGTACAGCTTTCTTTGCTGTTTTGGAGACAGGGGAGTGATAGAGAAGTAAAAAACTTTACACATATTCCCTTTAAATGTGAAGGGTTTATTAAAGAATATCATGCTGCAGAACCTCTCAATTCTTTTTGGCCACCCATATTGCTACTCTTGGTATTTTGCTGCCTGTACGAAGTGTGTTTTTCTTCAAGATAAAATACTTTATAGGTTGACTCCATTTATGGTGAGGTCCTCTCTAACCTTTATCTCCTGCAGATTTTAAAACAGCATTCCCGAGAATAAATAGAATTAAATGAGGAATTTTTATATGTGGAAGATAGACTTGGATAACAGCCATAGGCATGATAAGCTTTTCAGAACTTTTCAGTGTGTGTGTGTGTGTGTGTGTGTGTGTGTGTGTGTGTGTATGAAAAACTCCACATGAGTTTTACAGCTCCAAATTGTACAAAAAAATGTATTTTAAAATTTTTCCTAGATTTCTGTTACTCTGGCATAGTTGTCATATTCAACTTTATATACTGTCTTTAATTTTTTTCCATATGTCACTGTTGGTTTTTAAACAGTTGTAACTAACTGTACATACAGTTTTATATCCTGTTTTTTAATCAGTTATAGCAAATGTTTTTCATTTTATTATAGCTGCTTTATAAAACCCAGTTTTAATGATGGCATACTATCATATTCAGTGAATTTACCATTGCTTACTATCCTGTTGTTATCCTCAGTCAGATGGCTTTTATTTAATCATGTATATCATGCCTCAGTATTTTGGGGGGCATTTTGTTCTTTATCATCTAATGAATAAATTTACAAGAATCAGTCAAAAGTTATGGCTGGCAGCAAATGCCACCATACTCCTTTTGCAAAGGATAGTGGTGCAGGTAACTTCTTTGGTTGTTCCATATGCTGAGCAGCATCTTTATAGCTGTTGAATTTCTGTCACCTTTTTGCTACTAACAATAATGCTAAGATGAATGTTTCTCATGCAAAATTTTTGTGCATATTTAAATGGTGGTAATAGTATTGGGTTTAAGTTTTATAGCCACACACACAAGTATGCCAAAAATGTAATAACCTTTTAATTTGTCTTTACTGAATTTAGGGTATGTAGCTCCCAAGCTACATTTGCCAATTTTAGGCAGTGTGCATCCACTGTAAGCCTGGTTACCTTAAGGGGTTGTCCATGGCATCTGCTGGAGCCCTGAGGGTTTGCACATGTCCTTGGCTTTGGGAGGGCATCTGTTCCATCACTTCTGCACAGGTGCAGCACAGCCTGTGATCTTGTTTGGCTTCTTATTGCTATAGGTGCTGCTGCCCTCAACCTGTTTGGTAGCTCTGGTTGGCAGGTTCACACTCAGTGATCTCAACTGCAAGGCAATACCCTGTCAGGTGTGCCAGCTCTCATCCTGCTCTCTTCTGTTCCTAGAGCCCTGAAGAGGGTGCTGAGGTGTGCAGGTCTTTCCTTTCACAACCAAGCAGTCTCCTGCAAGCAGTGCTGCCTGACAGGGCTGCACATCCCCTTGCGTGCTCTCTAAGAAGGGAGGCAACCGGCAGGTCTCCATCATCCCTCCAGATGTGTCTAGGGCTCCCATTAGTTTCTATAGTCTTGATGCTTGGTTTCCACCTCACCCCTCACATTCTAAGTGTCAGCTCTGGGTCTCCTGAGTCTAGGGACGCACCCACTAAGTCTACTGACCAAATGCTTTATTTTGTGCAGAAAAATAGCCTTTCCATCATTTAGAGTTTTTCATCCCTCCTTAATTATAGTAGAAACTGTAAATTTTTTTTTGTCTTTTTTTTTGCTTTTTTATCGGTACCGGGGATCGAACTCACGACTGCCTGCTTGCAAGGCAGGCGCTTATGCCGCTGAGCTAAATCCCCAGCCCCTGAGCTAAATCCCCAGCCCCAGAAACTGTAAATTTTTTTTCAGCTTTGCTTTTGATTTATGAAGAAAGGCTTTTAGAATTAAAAAGAAAAAAATTATCTTTCCTTATTCTCCTTCTGGAAACTGTTTTAACTTTCAGATTTGTATCAGCTTCAGGTTTATAAAACTCTTCTTAGGAGCTGAAGACCCAGAGATTGACTCTATTGTAGATTATTTGCTCTCCTTTAGGAAGAAGCCTGAAGTCTTAGGCTTGCTGTAGAATTAGAACTCCCAACCTATTAGATGTCAGATATGCTGAGCCTGTGGTCCCACCATGTTGAGAAATGAAGTTGCAAACCAAAGGAAGAAATTAGGAGAGTTCTGTTGGAAATTAGGAGAGAAGAATAGCTCCCAGTTTTGCAAGAGGGGTCCAGAATTGGGTGGCCTCCAAGGCCCTTTGTCAGGGGTAATTTATATAGCAAAGTCACAATCTGGGCACAACATGAATAAAACTTCCATCAACCCTTAGGATTACAAGTGTAGTCCTTTAGCTAAAACCGATCCAATAGGGAAGCAGGTCATGTAGCAAGAGTACATGGAAAGAACAAAGGTATTTTGGGGAAGGGATAGGTCCAGGTGCACTGATCATCCACCTGGGTGACTGATGCCTATCTGGACGTCGTGGACCATATGGTACTAATTCCCGTATAATTCCAAGTCAGTGCTTATCCTTTTGGGGGACATGGAGGCCTGGCTATTGCATCTTTGTCTTGAGGCTGGGCCTTCTTCAGATGCACCTCCAGCCTCCATTCTAATCTCTATTTTTCGCTGATTCCTTGAGGGCCCAGTCCTTCTCTGACTGCATATTAATTTCTCTCTAAAAAAAAAAAAAATTTCTCTCTAAATTAGCTGCCTATACTAGGCTGGTGTCTGCAAGCCAGATGAGCTTGGTTTGAGGTAAGCAGGGAGGAGAAGACTTTTAACAGCTCCACGGTAGTTAACTGCTTATTGAATTCATTCTCTGCACACTTTATGCAAGTGTTAATTTTGTAGATGTAGAATAACTTAATGGAAAATGCCAAGTACCGTTTCAAGCGATCATATATGAGGTATAAACAAAAATTTTGTTTATTTTAAAAAATATATTACAGGAAAAGACACATGAATCTCTCTCAGAGTGCTCCCTCTCACTTTCAGCACGCTTGTCCCATCATTCCTGCCACTTTCAGAAGCGGTTCTGGGAATCCTCTTTCGTGTCTTTACAAAGTGTGAGCAAAAATGGTGAGAGCTCCTGCCAAGTGCCATCCAATGGAAAGGCAGACTAATAAAAATATTCCAGTGTGTCTCTACCCCTCTTATTCACTGAAGCTAGCACATGTAACTTCTGGGTCTTCCCTAAAATCAAAGTGACCATGAAAGGTAAATATTTTGAATTAATGCTGGACATAAAGTTCTTTCCTCCCCACTGCTTCCTTCTCCTCCCCTCCTATTCTGTCCCCTCCCCTCACTTTCTCTCTCTCCTTTGTTCTCCTCTTTCTTTCTCTTGTGGTACTAGGGACTGAACCTAGAGCCTCTGCATTGAGCTATATCCCCGGCCCTTTTAAAATGTTTAATTTTGAGGCAGGTTCTAACCAAGTTGCTCAGACCAGGTCTGAATTTTTGATGGTTCTGCCACAGGCTTCCAGAGTGCTGGGATAACAGACAGAAGTAACTGTGCCTGGCTGCAAATCTGTATTTCTAACAGGTGTCTAGATGATGCTAGACCAGGAACTACACACTTGCAAGCCACTGCCCTGTCCCTGGAGCATTCCTTATTGCTTAATAATTTCTGGCCAAACCAATAAAAATGGGGCCCATTACCCTATGGCCACTCTGGCCAAGAGCTGGTTCCTGGGTTGGGAGAATGAGAAAATGTGATTGATCACCAGCAGATGAACACAGTCTTGATTTTCCATTTGCTGATTCCTTAACATTCTCAACCTTGCTAAGATGATTTTTTTCTTGTGCCTCCTCTCTGTGTGAATGTCAGTACTGGTTGTTCAATGGCCAAATTTTGCATGGCAGGCTTCTCAGTCACTTTTCCCATGTCTTTTTTTGGTACTGGGGATTGAACTCAAGACCTTGCCAGGCAGGCACTTATGCCACTGAGCTTATCTCCAGCCCCTTCCCCATGTCTTTTAAAGCAGAACATAAAGGTGAGCCATAGTGGGAACAGGTTTTTGGGAAGACTGGAGAAGCATAATTTCAAGTAGAGAGGAAGGTCAAAGCAGTCAACTTTTGAAACCTAAATAAAAATTCACTCAATGTTGTATCCTCTAAAAGTTGTAAGGGGGCTACAGTTTTGTTGCATTTTCCTGGGGAGACAAAATAAGCCTTTGTGGAGCTGATGTCTGCGCACCCCCCCCCCAACCCTGATGAATTTCTGTAACAGCTGCAGCTCACTGTAGCATGAAAAACCACCCATGGCAGTGCTGAGGGCTTATTCATATCTTCAATCTTTTTTTATTAATTGCTTTCTAAAAATGGATAAATGCTGAACTTTTTATCTTGAATATTTCCAAGGGTTTGAGTTATTTTTCTAGTTTTCACTAATGGTTAAGCCACTTAAATGCATTTGGAATTTGATTTGTGTAAATTTAAACTGCAGTGATACATGTTTGTTCTTTTTATCATCATCATCATTATTTTTAAGTGCAGAATATATTTATTGAGGGAAAGCTTCTTCTGAGAGAGAGACAGGAGTCCCGTTGGCTTGCCCTATTACTATTTTTTTGATGGTACTGGAGATTGAATCCAGGGCCTGTGCACTGAGCTACATCATCAGCTCTTTTTTATTTTGAGACAGTGCCACACCCAGGTTGGCCTTGAATTTATTGATCCTTTCACCTCAGCCTTCCAGAATGCTGGAATTTCAGGAATTTTCCACCATGCTTGGCTGTTCATTCCTTTTAAGAACTCCTACAGGCTCTAGGGAGTTGCTTTCTATTTTCTTTTAGATAAAATTTTCTTTGTTTTGCAGTTTTGGAGATTGAACTCAAGACCTCTTGTTTGCCAGGCAGATGCTTTACTACTGAGCTATACACCCCCACCCTGTAGGTTAAATATTCTTGAGGCATATAGCACAGACTTTTTTTCCTAAGGAAGTTTGACATCTACTCTGCATTGTGGACTGGGCTTGGCTCTGGAAGTTTAATGGAAGGCTATGTCTCTTGTGTCACAGCTTGAATTCAAGCAATTATTTTGCTTAGTTGGTGCGAATTTGAAATTAGAAAATATCTTGGTGAAGACTTTGACTTCTTAGGGACTAAACAAGAGAACTATTTTGCCCAACTTTGCATCTTTAAAGGTGCCTTCTTTCTCTTAGGGTAGAGCTTGAGGTGGGGAAAGACACCCAGCTCCAGACTCAAGCTTTGGCTCTTTGTATTTAAAGCTTCTTGTTTGTGGAAGGGAAAGCAGCCTTGGTCTAGCTTCAAGGGGTTGGAGAAGACACCATTATCTCATAATTTCTTTTTTTTAAATTAAGATTTATTGGTACATTTTAGGTATACCATAATGATCACATTCATCATAGGAAATTTGCACCTATACATTATACACCTTAATTATTTTTTTCCCATTCCCCTACCCGCCCTTCAACCTTTTCTCTTCATATTTAAAATTTGCTTTCCATTTTTCCTTCTTTTCTCATTTTTCCTTTTTCTTCCTTTCCCTTAATTTCCTCCTTAGTTTCCTTTCCCGTTTGAACATTTTCTTCCTATTTCACAATATCTGTTGTACATTTCAGTCCTTATTTTCTCACTTTAGTTTCTCACAGTAGACCAACAAGGTGATATTTATACTTGTGTGTCTGATTTATTTCACACTGATTTATGGTCTCAAGGTGTCTACATTTAGCAAGAAGAATCTCAAGCTTATCCTTCAGAGTAACACTCTATTGTATATAAAACACACATCTTCATTCATTCATCACTTGGTGGACCTTTAGGCTGATTCCAGGATTTTAGCTCCTAATTTCGTACCCTACTTGGAGGTATGGTGATCTTTTTTGGCTCTCCCCAAACTCAGGTGTGAGATGACCACCTTTGTGGTGCCAGGGTTGGAACCAGGGCCTTTTACAACCTCAGCAAGCACTCGCCCTCAAGGCCGCATCCCCACCTGGACTTGCATGTTGGTGTGGCCATCGCGAAAATGAAAGGGAATCACACAGCGGCAGCAGAGTGAAGGTCTCTATTCTGTGCTCTCTCCGCAGGTTAACTTTGTGGCATCCCAGCTGTTTGCCTTGCTTGCTGCTTTCTGGTTTCGTGTCTACTTACATCCTGGGAAAACAAGTTCTGAGGTCCGGCATGCATTTGCCACCATTTTGGGCATTTATTTTGCCATTTTTTGCTTTGGCTGGTGAGTATGGATTTTATAAACTCTGATGTTTAGGGTTTGGTGGCAGTATTCTTGATATTGAACTAAGGTAAGAAATATATAGTATTATAAGATACCATGCGATAAAATATGAATTATAAAATATTTATTTTAAGAAAATCAAACCAGTAGATGAACTATTCAGTGGAAGTCAATGACTTTTTTCTTAAAATTAGTCATAACAGGTGAATCTTGGAAGTGGCCGGTGAGTCCATTGGCTGATAAATGAACAAAGAAAATGTGCTATCTATGTATACACAATGGAGTACTACTCAGCCATAAAGAAGAATAAAATTTGAGTTGTTTGTAGGAAAATGGATGCACCTGGGGCCATAGTATTAAATGAGATAAACGAGACACAAAATATTAAATATTTCATGGTTTCTTTCATATGAGAAACCCAATGTATAAATAAAGAGAAAAAAGATAGATGATGGGAAACATGGAGGTAGACTTTGTGGAAATGGAAAGCAGATCTGGGAATAAGGTGCGAAAAGCAGGACAGGGAAAGGGGTGGGGGAAGTAAAACGGTTTAAGATGTGATATGTAAATTTACCAATTCCACATGGTGAGTGTATTGCAACCACATGTTTCTAAAAATAGTTTTCTGAAAGAGTAAACTTCTACAGCCATGCAAGTGGGGTGCTTTAAGATTTAATTTTTGCAAAGAACCTTTCCTGACCTTTGCAGACATTGGTATATTTGCAGCATCCCTGTTGGAGACACTAGTGGTCCTGCATTTCTAGTGGAATCCTGATTTTAGTGCAGGTTTAGGGACTTTGAATTATTCTGTAGTAGGTAGAGCATTGTTAAAGCTGCTAGTCTAAACTTTCCTCTGCTGGGTTAAACCGGACAAACACCTGGGAGCAGCACTTCCTAAAAGTTTTAGGGAGAAACATGTCTAGAAGGGTATCTTCAGGGAGTCTGTGAGTTTGTTCAGGGTACTAGAATACTGCTCCTAACTCTTCAACAAACATTGGAGAAAAGGTGAGTCTTTTGAATCAGGCACTGGGTAAAAGTCTTGGTACCTGGCAAAGCCCAGTTTTGACATTGGTACTTGATAACAAATAAAATAGAGAAGAAAGAACTCCTTTCTGTGGCTCATCAGTTGTATACAGATAGGAAGAAAAAGTAGAATCATTCCATGTATGAGTTCCTGCGTTATGAATGCTACATTTGGCAAACGAGGTCATGATTTCCTGGTGTCATTTCAAGATATAGTGTCTTAATTACATAGAACAGTATTTGGTTCATTTTCTTACGTCAACATGAGTAAAGTGATCACTTGCTTTTTGTGGGGCTAGGGGTGGAGGTGGAGTAGCCAGTAGGTATGTAGTATGAAATGTATTTACCATGAATGTTATTAGGTATGTTAGTATGAAATACATTTCTTTCCTTATGTTTTAAAGGTATTCCATACATCTCTTTGTGCTGGTGTTAATATGCTATGGAATTATGGTCACCGCAAGTGTATCCAATATTCACAGGTAAGACTTTGAGCAGTGCAGGGTGAGGATGTGTGTGTGTGGGAGAGAGATTTTTGAGATGAAGGTGTGCTTTTACTGTTTTCCATAAGTGGTGAATCTTAACTTCCCTAGGATATGTTCTCATGCATCTTCACAAGAAATCTTGTAAGGAGTGTTGTTGAATTTGGGGAAGATTTTCTGGGTGACTATAGATATCTAAACTTCTTGAAGTGTATATTTTAAACCTCTGCAACAAAGCTGTTTAAAAAGAAAGAAGGACTTTTGCTGTGATGTTTTGATTTTAAGCTGCAGTACTAATTTAATTCTACCCAGAAGGTTCTGTGCTTGGATTTGCCATTGAGATGGATGCGCATGCTATCAGTTTTGCTTTGTCTGTGTTTCCCATGGTCTTGCTCAGATCTCAGTGTTGGCTCTGCCTTCTGGGGACACTGGAATGCAAATTCGATGAGAATAAAAGCTTTCTCTTTTGTTTATTGTTGCATGCTCAATATCTAGAATAATGCCCAGCACAAGTAAGGGCTCAGTAAGTATTTATGGGATGAGTGAATTGCTTTTAAAAGGCACTTACCCTTTTCTGAGTTCTCTTCTGATGGCTTCTTTCAAAAGCACATACGTTTTGCCTTTTTTTTTCCTTCAGAAAAATTCTGTGATTAATAAGACTCTCCTTCACACAATAGTTTTCCTTCTCAAAAACATCGGCATTTAACTTTGGATATATAATGGTGTGGTTGTTTGTTACTAGTTTACGATTTTCAGAGGAAAATATTTTTTTTACCTGGTTTAAACTTTAAAGTCATTCAACTTAGCATCCAGATGAGCTCTGAACATTTGAATTTTATTCATCTTTTTTCTCAGCTCCATTCTTGAAAGGATAGTATTATTCTTCCAGAAGGGAAACAGGAAATCCATTTTGCTGTTCTAAAAAAAAAAATAGGTTTTGGTGTGCCTTACAGATGACAAAATGCTTATCAAAGCTTTAAAGTTTTTAAAATAATGAGAGTATTGTGTCTTGCTAAGCCATTGCTAATACCTACGTGTTGTAATTTCTGAGCTCTCCTTACATCTGTGTTATGCTGATGGGTGTAGCCCACTTTTCAGAAGGTCAAGAACTTCTGCACACACCTGTTCCATGGCAGAGCCAGTCTCTGGGATATTCCAGCCTTGGTAGAGCTGAGCGTTCACACCAGGCAGTGACTGTTTCATCACAGTAATACTGTGGTAGCAGAGGGCTCTTCCATAACAGTGAGAAGGAAAGATGCCAAGTTCTTATTCCTTCTACGTGCTTATGTGGTTGCCAATATCACAGGGGAAAGGAATGGGTCAGAGTTCTCAATGGGTGGACTCAGTGTGAATTTTAAAAAAATATCCACAGTTACTCTTTATGGATTCAGGGAAAAAGCACTGGCCTGGAGTTAGAACATCTTGACAGGCCACACAGGTTCTTTGTACACAAATTGGGGTTTAGAGTAGTTTGAAGTTATCTTCAAGACTGTGATTTCATGATTCTTTGAGAATGACTTCTCTTTACTTCCCTAGCCAAGAGTAAGGTTCTGTCATATGGCTGGAAAGAGGAGGGAAAATCAGTATTTGCTGCCATATGCTGCTAACCCATTTCTGAACTGATTTTGTTCTTAGGAAATTTTAGCATTCTTGAGGGTAACACCTGTGTTCCCTTCCCTGCCATTATGTTGGACATGAGTCACAGGCCTCAGTTAACCATGTATGGAGCACCCGGAGCAGTGGTTTGTGTCTCCTAGGAGAGAGACCAGTGTAAAAACAAGGTGGTGCAATTGTCAGTTCTGGAGTGTCTGCTTTGAGCCCAGACACAGAACAAACTCTTCTTGGTATGTTTCATTATTTTTGATGCATCAGCTGTTTTTTAATATATCACTTACTACTGCTTTTCATTATTTCAAATGTATTTTTCCTAAGACAACTTTATGAAATGTAATTTTTTCTCCCTGAGATGAGGAGATGAAAACTCAGAGAGGTGAATAGACACACTGTTGAATGAAGTTTTCACCAAGTGAACACACCCGTGTAACCAGCATCAGGCCAATAGGAGAATATTGCCACCCCTCCTGTACTGATCTCTGCTGCACACTTTCCTAAAATAACCACTCTTTCAGCTTCTCACCCGTGATTTACTTTAACCAGTGCTGGGCTTTGAGCTCCTGTTAGTCTGTCTCTGGAATGCATATTTTCTCAACCACTCCTGAATTCCTTAGATTTTCAGGTCTGTCCAGGGCATGAATGCATTGCTCTGTCACATGGAGATTCAGCACTCCGCTGCACCCTTGACAGCTGGGGTCTAATTACAACAGTTGAGTTGTGTCTGCTTTACCCCCAGAGCCAGGGCAAGGTCTGGGTGGACTCTTGTTGAGGACAAAGGGAAGCAGCAGGCCTGGCTGCATCTCAGCTGGTTCTGGAAGAATCTGCCCTTTCCTTCTGCCTACAGCTGATGCTCCCGGTGGAAGAAGGGAAAGAATGTGGAAGGCAGCAAGGTCCAGCTCTGTTACGCTCCTGTATCAACTCTTACGGGAGTTTTTTTCTTAGACCTTTGCTTTGTTGGCTGTCTTTCTGTTTTGAAAAAATGAATCCAAGGTAGGAAAAAATCTTTTTTATAGTACAGGTTGAGTATCTCTTCTCTGAAATACTTGGGACAGAAGTTTGCGACTTCTGAGATTTTCAAGTTTTGGAATATTTATCTAGACTTTAATGGTTGAGTATCCCAAATCCAAAAATGTGAAAACTGAAATGTTTCAAATCTGAAATGTGTCAAGTTCCAACATGACACTGAAAAGTTTTTAGGTTTCAGAGCATTTCAGATTTTGGATTTTTGGATTAGACTATCCTGTAAGTTTGTGCTAGTCAGCTTTTTGTAGCTGTGACAAAATGCCTGATATAAACAGCTCAGCGGAGGAAGGCTGTATTTTGGCTCATGGTGTCAGTACGTGGCCAGCTGGCTCTATTGCTTTTCATCCTGTGGTAAGGAAACATCACGGAGGAAGAGTGTGGTGGAGGAAATCTGCTCCGCTTGTGGCAGCCAGACAGCAGAAAGAGAGGAAAGAGAGCCAGAGAAGAGGGAGCTGTGGACAAGATGTAGTCTTCAGAGGCCTCCCCTGCCCCAGCTACTTAGTTCCTCTGGCTGGGTCCTGCACTGTAATGGTCCATTCAGCCAGGAACTTAGCGATGGGTGAATCCATCCCACCTCTAAACGTGGCTGCCTCAGAGACGAAGCCCTCAATACATAAGTCTTCAGGGGGACACTTCACAGTTAAATTGTAACAAACATCATGTTAAATGATGGTAAAGAAAAGTTATGGTTATGTAGTGCTGTAGAGTTTATAGAACTCTTTCATGCGCGTTATCTAGCTACCTTTATTGCCTTATTATACCATTCCTTAAAGGTATAGACTGGTATAGGAAGACTTAGTCTTCCTATGTTAATTTCACCATGATTTAGTATTAGGATATTCATCTTTCCTCTTTTATGATACATGTTAAAAGTTACACCTTCTCAGTTTATGTCTGCATCTCATGGGCTCCTGAATCATTTAAAATGTGTAATTATGTATTTGTTTCAATTTATTTTTGTTAATATAACTGATCTCTCCTATGTGTTAAGCCAGTGTTTGGGATGCCCAGTGTCACAGTGAGCTGGGGAAACTGATGTTTTCATAGATAATTTTTAATGTTATAATTACAAAAGTTAGCACATAACACTAGAAAATTGCAGACAGTTGGGGAATGAATGTGTGGAAAAGCAGAGAGCAGGAGGTGGGGTGGGGTGGATGGAGCAGGACAAGCCAAGTGACAGTGAGAAGTGAACTGAGCTGAGCCTTCTGTGATAGAGAGTTTCCAGATGAGCTATAGGATGGAGAAAGGCATTGCGGGCAGAGAAAGGAACATGCAGGACGACACCTGGCCTGAAAACACAGGATGCCATTGTGGAACCTGAGTGATCCACGTCATTTCAATATTAAGTGGACATAGTGCTTGACTAGAGATGAGTTTAGAAAGGTGAGGTAGAGCTGGTAGAGCTTGGGAAGCACTGTGCCTGCCATGCTTGGGAGTTTTAATTTGGCGAGACAGTGGGATCTATTGCAGACTTACAATAAGAGTAGCATTCACAGATTTGTTTATTCACTCAGCGCAGTGTAGTAGACATGGCTAACAAAATACACTTGGCCTTCTCTGCCTTCAAGGAGCTCACAATCTTCTGGTTGTCAGATGACTGAATTCTCATTGTAGTCTCACATGCTGGAAAGAGGATAGGAAGTCCTCACAAGGATCCGTTTTATAAAGGAGCTAATCCCATTCACTGAGATAACCTTAATAACCTAATCACTTTCCATAAATCTTCATACCATTGCATTGGAGGTTAAACTTCAGCATTTCAGTTGTTTTTCTGGGGAGGAGGGGAAATATTCATCCCATTGTACAGATTATCACATATATTTATAACTACAGTTTGATAAATGTTATAAATGACAACAATGTGCATGTAAGAACTCCTGTGTCTGTGTCTGCTGCTCATGTGTGTATTAGTGGTTTATACTGTGTAGAAGTCTGGGCTCCTCTCTGAAGTAGGTCAGGGAGTGTTAATTAGTCAGTGGTACCTGAAGCCGGAGGCATGAGTAGGGAGGTCCTGAGCAGAGCATCACACTGAAGGGGTAGGTGTAAGAAGGTAAGCTGAACAGTGAGCCTCGGAAGAATTATCCAGAGAGGTGGGAAGAAAACAAGGGGAATGGAAGCCAAGAGAAAGGTCAGCAGTGTGATACTGATTTGTATTTTGTGAATATCATCATGTAAAATATGATTATTTGTGAAGAATCACATGCCAGACCTTAGAGATCAGTGGTTCCCTGTCCTGGCTGCTCATTGGAATACACCTGCCCGGTGCACCTGGTACCAATTAAACCAGGATGTCTACGGAAAGGCCCCTGGCATCTGTAGTCTGTGAGACTGCCTAGATGATTGCATTACCCTTCAGGGCTATAAGAGCATGCGTTGCGGTCCAGGTGAGAAGAGCGGGTGAGAGGGTGGGTAGACCGGAGGGACTGCGCTGTAGCTGGGGCAGAGAGACTTGGTGATCACCTATGTATAGACGACGTGTATTGTGTGCATGATCATTATACATAATAACCTAGTCCTCTTGCTTTTGGTTTTAGATACACCTTTTTTGTAGCAATGGGATACCTGACAATATGCCATATCAGCCGAATATACATCTTCCACTATGGAATTCTCACTACAGACTTTTCTGGGTGAGTATTTTAATTTGAATGGGGGAGGGTGAGAGCTGGCTTTGATGAAGTCTCTTAGGGTCAGTAAATATGAAGGTTATAAGAATCTTCATGGCAGGTGAAACCAGTTGGTAAGATACTGTGGAAATGAGGGTGAGATTGAAGATTTGATTGTTCTGTAAAGTTATTACTTATGCTATGTTGTAAAGCAAAGGTCACAAAACTATACTCAGTGTACCTCTGTCCCACTTTCCATTTTCTGGGTTTTTTTTTTTTTTACATTTTTATTGGAACACAACCAGAATTTATTCATATGTTTTCTCTGGCTGCTGCTGCACTACTGTGGAAGAGCTGAGTAGCTGCAGTGGGAAATACAGATTGCAAAGCCTAAAATCTTTACTGCTTGGCTCTTTATAGAAAGGTTGCTAACTCTGATTCTAAGGTCCATAGCACACGGCTAGCATTCATCTCTTAGTTAATAATACAGAATTCTTCCATGCTACTTTAGATAGATAGCTACTGCCTTGACCCCTTTGGGTGTCCCTTGGTTTTCCTGGTCCCTTCTGCAACCTTGTGACCTCTAGAAGCTACAAAGGTAATGCCTCGTGCAGTGCAAGGGCCCCACGTGCTGGTGAAAATCTTAACTGTCACTAGCGCCTTAAGGTGGTGGACCATGGTCACTTGGTAGAGACTAGCTGGATCAGTGAGAATTCTACATTCCATTGAGGTTAGTTAGGGAACAACTTCGAATGACTCTTGAGGAAGAACACTGAAGCAGAATTGTTTCTGGTGACAGGTTTATTATTCACATTACTTCCTGAAGAGTTTGGCGTGTTCTCTGTAGCAGCCTCAGGTCAGGGAGACTCTGAGATCTTTCTGCAATTCAGCTGCTTCCGATTTACTGATTTGTGAGAACATAGGCAAAGAAAGAGTTCGTGTCTTCGAACTGCATAGATTGTGCTTAAACTAAGCTGCCCCACTGAAGAAGGCTCATGAAGGCAAAAAGAGAGTTGTTTGGGGGCAACATTTAAATCTTCACAATTGTGGTTTGGTCTCAGATGGCCTTACATGTATCCGTTCTTACCAAGGCTTCTGGGATTTAAAATTTTTTTTTAAATTTACATGTAAATTTTTAAAGTTCAGAGATTGAACTCAGTGCCTTTGTGTTGAACTAAATCCCCAGCCCTTTGAGATAAGGTCTAGGTAAGTCCCTAACTTGCCCAAGCTGAGCTTGAAATTGCCATCCTCCTGCTGCAGCCTCCCAGAATACCGGGATTGTAAATGTGTGTCACCATGCTGGGCATGCATTTTGGATTTTATATGTTTTCTTTCCCACCATGTGTCTCTCCCCCAACATCATGAAGCGTACTTCTTCAGTTTCTCTGGGAAGAGTTCACAAACATTATTTTATCTTTACATTTTTTGTAGTGTTATTAAAACACAAAATATGGGAGCAGCAAAGGTAATGTTATAGCCAAGAAGTTACAGCATGAACACCTCCCCATAGTGTTTAATCAGCAAACTTTCTGGTTTGGTTTCACCCCGAAGCCCTGTCATATTTAGAAGTATTCTTGGCACTTAATAGGTGGCCAATAAATGATGAATTAATACTCTGGTCTTTCTCAACTCTCCCCTCCATGGTTGCAGTTTCCAGGAGACTCAGTTTTATTATTGAACATGTCGTCTAGCCATGTTGATTAGGATAGTGAACAAAAAATTATTTCTTTTCTTTTCTTTATGATCTTCCTGAGGATTGAACTTTAGGTCTTCACACTGATCTAAATCTACAGCTCTTTATATTTTTTAAAATTTATTTTTATCTTGCTAAGTTACAGGAGCAGGACTGTTAACTTGCAGTCCTCTTGCTTCAGCCTCCCAGAGTCCTGGGATTACACCACACCCACCTAAACAAAAAGCTTTGACTTTAGTCTGTAAGTACGTTATTATTATTATTATTATTATTATTATTATTATTATTTTGGTACCGGAATCAAACTCAGGACCTTGCATTTGCCAGGCAGGTACTTATGCTGCTGAGCTGTATGCCCAGCACTTAAGTACATTATTACACATTTCTTATGCATATCATTTTGTCTTTGGGGGCAGGAAGCATTCATTCATTTCAGCAGCAGTTTTCCGGGCAAGCGCTTATGCTGGTGAGCTAAATCCCCTGCCCTCAGGAGCAGTTTTCGAGCCCCTGATATGTTAGGCACAATGCCAGCTGTCAGAGGCACTGTGCATTCTAAGCAGCAGGAAAGGTACTCCAGGCAGAGGAAATGGCTCTGCAGAGGCACAGAATTATGACACAGATGCCCTGGAGGTCTCAAAAGGTCACCTTCTTCTCTCTTATCACCTTCATCTCTGTGTCACCAGGTGCTATCAGGCCAGTGGCTTGGCTGTCATTAGACTCCAATCACTGCTTCTGATGCCTGTTGCCACCATTCTGAACCACAGTGTCTAGCACCTGCTGACCTCACTGTCCTTCCCTCCACCTTGCCCCGCTGCCCTCTTACCTGTGAGAATGAAGCTCTATTATTATTATTATTATTATTTTTTTTTTTTTTGCAGAACCAGGGATTGAACTCACGACCTTATGCTTGCTCTAAACTACTGAGCAGATGCTAATCTGCACCTGCTGAACTCTGCCTCCTATCCTCTCATCTCCTATCTCTTTGCGCCACGTGGAGTTTATGGTCCACACTTGCTGGGTTAGTTCTCACCTCTGTGCCCCAGTGAGAAAATCTTTTCCCACTTTTGCCAATCTGGAAACCTCTCACTTCATTTTTAAAAATATAAATCAAAGGTTTGATCTTTACAAAGTTTCCCTTATTTCTATACCTTGTTCTCCACTCTGGAGTCAGAGTCATGTATTTTGGACTCTTAGCACCTGGCTTTCACTGGCCAGTGCTGCTAAGGCTTCTCAATCATCATCATCAGTTGCTTGGCATGTGGAGCTGGCACCATGGCACTACTCTTATCATTTGTGGAGTTTGCTTATGACATCATGTGTGTTTATTTCCACACTTGATTCCAACTGTACTTGTGTATTTGTGCAAGGCTTCTTCAGAGAACTGAACAAATATATGTGTGTGTGTGTGTGTGTGTGTGTGTGTGTGTGTGTGTATAAAGAGGTTTGCTGTGGGAGTTGTCTCATGGTTGTGGAGGACATCATGTCCTGCAAGCTTGAGAATCAGAGAGCCTGATGGTGTGAATTCAGTTTGAGACCAAGGGCCTGGACCCTAGGTTAGGGACTGTGGAAGTCTTTGAGTCTGAGGCCTGGAAACATAGAGTTCAGATGTTTGAAGGCATAAGATCAATGTTCTAGAAAAAACATTGTTCTAGAATGTTCTAAAAAGAGAGGAGTTCACGTTTCCTCTGTTTTTTTTTTTTTTTTTTTTGTTGTTGTTGTTGTTGTTGTTGTTGTTGTATCCAGGCCCTCAATGAACTAGATGATGGGTTCCACATTAGTGAGGGCAGATATTCTTTACTCTATTAATTCAAAAACACTCATGTACAATACCCAGAAATAGTGCTTTGCTAGTGGTCTGAGCATCTCTTAACCCAGTCAAGATGACACTTAAAGTTTACCATCATACCTTTTTACATGAGCTGAATTTGTGTGGATGTGAAAGGAGAGATAGTGGTTTCTCTATAACTAGATTAGGTTCTTTGGAAAGCTAGCAAAGCAAAGTTAGTACAATAATAATTGCTGTTGAATGCAATGTGGATGAGAAATCTAAGGATGAGGAAGCATTGTAAGTATTGAGTTCTTCAGTCAGATTGCTTTGTAAGCATCCATCTTTATTTACCTTCTTGTGGTGTGCTAGGAGAAATGACTTTGGAGATGGTGGGTGGGTTTATGTAAGAGGATACCCTCATTCAGCAGATGCATACTGCAAGGAAAGGTTTTGACTGCATCAAACACTCATTGGTTCATTAGTTAACAGACACTGATTGGGAACCCTTTATACCAGGCATAGTTACAAGAGGTAGGAGTGAGCCAAGACTGCAGAATGAGTGTGCACCTGCCTGTTTTGGAATCATGTAGAAAATTAAAATGTGATCATACCATGGTATGCTGGGCTTAATAGTATCTTCCCAAAATTCATGTTTCCCCAGAACCTGTTAGGTTAGGATTTGGAAATGGTATCTTTGCAGATACAATTACTTAAGAAATCAACTCATTCTGGAGTAGGATGTACTTTAGATCCAGTATGGCAAGAGTCATAGTTGGAAGGTCATGAAGATGGTTGTGTGAAGATGGAGGCCTGAAGTGGAGAGGTGTAAAGGTGAGCCGAGAAATGCCATAAGCCACACAAAGGAAGAAGCATGCAGCAGATTTTACCTCAGACCCTCCAGAAGTAGCCAACCCTGTTGACATCCGAATCTTGGACTTCTAGTCTCCAAAGCTGTGAGGGATAAATAAATCCTGTTGTAACCCACTAGGCTTGTGCAAATTGGAAATTCATGACCAGTATTTAATGATTCTGCATTTCTTTGATGCATTAACAGCTGTCTCACGTTCCTGACTGTGTTGGGTTAAGAGCACCTCTTCTGCCCACATGTGTGGTCACTCCTTACGTCTCATCTTTTTGCTCTATTAAAACCATCCACTCTTGAATAATTTTCAAATCATTTTTAGCCTAATCAAAATTGTGGAAAGTTACCAAAAGGAAAAACTATCCAGGGCATTTGGTGGAAATAGCCAAGCGCATGTGAAATGTGTTGGGTTTGGGGTCTGACAGCTGAGGAGGATGGCTGTCAGCTTCTGTCAGCCTCACTTGTAGCAGCAGCCTCTTGATAAATTTTCTCGAGTAATGTTTACTGTGTGATGTTTTTTTGGATCTCTTTGAATTATGAAATCTGACATTACACACAAAGCTGCAGAATGTTTAAACTAGAAAGGACACTGTTTGTGGGTAAGGAATGTAAAGAAAATATGTCTGTTACCTGACTATGACATATAATTTACTTCTCTGATTGCCAAGTGGCCATATAGTCCTGTTTTTAGGTCTGTTACTGGTTTTTGTTTTGATAGATTAGTGTTTTTTCTTGCTATTGTAAATGCATGGTGCCTCACTAATATAAACCCTTGTTTTGGGAGAGGCCTGTCTATGTGAGAGGTATGTGCCACTCTGAAATTGACAGATGTTTCGTATCAAAAATTGTCAGAGGTTCCTTTCCAGTGTCTGTTCTCATTTCAGTCATGGAAACGATCACATGTTCTCTTTCAGAATGGAACTAATTTAACTCTGCTGCTTACTGCAGTTGACATACTATGTTTAGTATTTTGTGAAGAGATGGTGTTTTGATCTTGAACGTGGTGCTGTAAATCAGCCTGATGAGGTAACTTCTCTGGTGAGCATGAGAGCAGTTATATAATGCATGACACACTTGATCAGTGCCTTAGAGTAAGTCCAGATGGGAATTGAGGGGCATTGGACGTTTG
This sequence comes from Cavia porcellus, assembly GCF_034190915.1. Lineage (NCBI taxonomy): Eukaryota > Metazoa > Chordata > Mammalia > Rodentia > Caviidae > Cavia > Cavia porcellus. Next base: position 23,871,530 of record NW_026947496.1, on the reverse strand, counting down.
GGTCAGGTAACATCTATATGTGCTTTTAATTTTGGAGAACACATATACTTGCTCTTTAGGCTCTTCCAGGATTTTAAATTTTAAGTGATCAGGTTTCCATGGACTGGACTTGAATTAATGGTAAAAGTAACACACCAGGACCACATTTGCTAGTGCTGCTAATACAGTTTATGATAATACCTATAGTGGTAAGTGTTCTTTATGATTTGTTGGTGTGACTTTGGGCAGTGAAAAGGATTAGAATGCTTACTATTTTCCTGGGGGAAGCTAAACAATTGTAACAAACCTGGTACTTGGTTCCTTTTCGGTTTGTGATACTGAGCTGATTCTTCTCCTTTGCTTACAGAAGGGTACAAATTGAGTTTTCTATGAGGGCAACAGCAAGAACTCTAACTTCCCTCTTGCAGTCTAGGCCAGATTCAGGCAGATAATTGATCTCTCAACATGTTAGCAATTCAGGTTGCCTGTGTGTTTTTGAAAACATGAAATGCAAACTCTTGCACACTGCTGGTAGGAGTATAAATTGGAATCAACCTTCTGGAAGGCAATTTTGCTATAAATTTCAAGTAAGAAGTTTTTAAAGTTCATATTGCCATAATAGACTAAGTTTGTAGAAGTCCAATTACTATAAAGAAATAAAATTTATTTGTAACTATGTTCAACTATTGTCAATGACAGTGAAAAACCAGAAGCCTCCTAAGTCAACCAAAAGAGGTAAATGATCAAATTAAGGTGTTAATATGCCTCCGCTGAAAACCATGCCTTCAAAGACTATAAAACCACAAGACAAATATTCATGTATGTGTCAAGATTGCAGGTTTTCTTTGAATGTGGATGTGCGTAGAAAGAGAGGGAGGAAACCATTAAAGTGTCAAGGCAGAGATCCTGCCCAGGAGTATCATTCATGATTATAGTCATTGTACTTACTTATGTTGCTGTCATAATGAGGAGTCTGGAATGTTATTTAAATATATTTGCATGCATCTTAAAAAATTATGGCGAACTATAGCCGGCATGGTCATTGGAAGAATAGCCATCTGAGTTTTCTTTATCTTAGTGGAGCATTGTAGAAGAAATGTTCTTCACCTGCCCTCACTGGTGATGGACATCCTTTACTCTGTGGTTCCAAGGGAAATGTTGTCCTCTGTGACTGTGTAACATCCTGGCCACCATACCTGCTCAGCCCAGTATGTTCAGATAATTGGGTTGTGGAATACAGAAGAAAAGGTATTTGCAGAGATTTCAAAATTTGCCTGTCTCACATTTCTCTTTAGGCCATTGTCAGCTTTTCAGTAATTAGCAGTCACCTGGAGTTTAATTCTGCAGTAAAGTTATACCAAATATTTTTGGTTTGTCCCCTGATAGATGAAGAATTGGTGATATTGTTGTAGTTGGCTACCAAAGTGTAGCGGTTACATTTGTACGGGGGGTAGAACCCATGCCCTTTGTGCTGAGCTACACCTTCAGCCCTTTTTTATTTTTTATTTTGAGACAGGGCCTTGTTAAGTTACTGAGTTGCCAGAATGGGCTTAACTTGTGATTCTCCTGCTTCTGCCACTCAAAGAGTTCTGGAATTATAAGCTTGTATCACTATGCCTGGTTTAGGAGTTAAATCTTTGAAATGAGTGTGAGGCCTCATTGTCTTGAGAAAATTCTTCCCCTGCTTAAAGGAGCCATTTATGAATCTTCCCTTGATTTTGTTCTTCTGAGTATACGTATGTTTGTGTACGAGCTTTGTGTATTTGCCTGAAAGAAACATAAATTCCAACCATAAACTGACAAATGAGTTTGTTTCATATTTTGATTCAAATGCAACAGCTGGTGGAATTTAAGTTTTATCCCAAGTCAGTATTTCTAAGGATTTGATTTTTAATTTCAGTAACTTTCCAATCTAAATTTTTTTGTTTGACCTATCCATAAGGTTAAATAAGTTTATTAATTAAAAAGTATTCACAGAGGCAAGGCTTTGAGTAAGATGATAAGCAGTTTTTCCTTGTACTCTCAGAAAAGTAAGTATGTAGGAGAATTCTAAACCTACTTTCCTTTTAGTGAGCAGGTTCTGGTATGTGGTATGTTGGTCAGCTTTAGCATACTCACTAGTATGTTGTGTTTTTTAAAGCCGTGATTGCATGTGTGAGTTGTTTCTTCTTTAAGTTACTAAAAAAACCCTTCTTTTTAAAAAAAATAAATGAGTTTATTGGTGCATTTAGGTATACATATTGATCACATTCATTATACAGAGTTTGTACATAATGTAACTTGTATAACCTGTATATAATATAACTTGATTTCTTTTTTTCTCATTCTCCTCCTCTCCCTTCAACCCCTCTTCCTCTCTTTATTTACAAAAGCTTTGCTTCTTTTGATATTTAAAACACAAGCATATATTGTTCAAAGTATAGTCATGATAGGCAGCAACATTTGAGCCACAGGATTTTAGTATTTTTTTTTTTTCTAAATAGAATGTCTTCTCTAAGGTGTGACAATACATGGTTCTTACATAGACCTACTGGTCCATTTTCTTACTGATTTAGTAGTTATTGACGTGCTGTGGCTCTCCATTATTCTGTGTTGCCCTAATTTGGATCTTCTGAGAAGCAGATGCCAAAATGAGAACAGATGTGTAAGAGATTTTGGGGGTGAAATGCATTCCCTGCTGGCCAGGCATAAATGGGGAGGGAGATGGATGAGGCTGAGCCTTCAGACTGAAATGCAGATTTGATTTCTATGAAGGAGAGAGAAGGAAGAGAGATGTTAGATGTTCATGCAGTTCTAAGGACATTTTTTATGTTAAATTCTGTAAAGAACTTTTAGCTCCAAGTTAAAATTCCTAGGGTAGAGAAGTACCACAATTTGCAGGGAGTGGCCTGCCTCATTATTTCTGCTATGCGCAGTCACTGGCTGGGTGCTGCTCAAGGAGGCATGGCCTCTGCCTGAACACCTGGGTGAGACTGGAGCACAGCAGCTGGGGTCAAGACCTCCCAGCAGCCTGTGTGATAGAGGCAACCTCATGACAGTCAGATAGGTAACTGTTAGGCTACTAAGGACTGTGCTGAACTATGCCTAATCATGGAATACATTGAACAGAATTTAGAAGAAAACAAATTTGTTTCTACAGAGTCAGAAAGGTAGGCTAAGCCCATGATACATTCTGTTTATTGTATCTACTGTATTTTAAGGTTCTAGGATGAAGTTATGAATTGAGTACATTGTAAGAATGTACATGGTTTGCTGTTAATGTGGTCACTAGAGAGTGTGCTGTACATTTAAAAAATGATGTGCTGGCCTTTGTATAAGAAGGTTGGTTCCTAAGGTATTCAGACTTCTAGCCACCGAAAAAAACAAAAAAATCTTTGGAAAGGAAACTATTATGCTTTGAAGGCCATATTTGGAGAATACCTTGAATGTCATGTCTAGTGTGATCCTTATTAAGAAAAGAGTACATGGCCTCTGTTACACATTGTGGGCTAGAGGTCCCTTTGAAAATCAAGAGCGTGAGCTGCAGTGTTATATTGGGTTGTTAAGATCAAGGTAGACTTATGAAAAAGCTTTTGTGTATGGTAGCCCTTATTTCTAGGACCAAATCTCAGTGCTCCAGAAGAGCAATTATTTTTTCAGTATGAGAGGGTTGGTCTAATGAGTATCACCGATGATCACGTCTTGCTACTTACTCTTGGTGATTTGGCAGCCTTGTTTGCTGCAGTTATTCTCATGATTCTGGCAGAACCCAGCTACCCTTCCATTCTTCCACAGTCAAGCCCATTTCCCCTTGCTTTGTCTTTTTCATTTGTTTATTTATTTTTAAAAAGAGTAAAGCAGAACAGTAAAATGAAACAAAACAGTAATAGGACAGTAGGAAATCCGCAATCATTACTGTATTGCGTATTATTATTCTCTAAATAGTTCCCAGACCATGGGCCCCAGGCCGCAAGGTCAGCCAAACAGCATAACTGTCAGGTGGCTTCCCTACTTCAGTTTTTACCATCTCAGCCTGTGTTGAGTCTGGTTGCTTATAGGGTGGGGTGGGGCGGGGGTGGCTTCCTTGCTGTTTCTGCCCGGCCGGTATCTCTTGTCTTTTTGTGCAGCTCAGGAATCTTGTTTTAAGTGGTGGTCATTGACACTTGGGCTTTTGCAAATAGGATATAAAGTTAGGCATAGGTGTAAAAATTTCAAAGGATAGTTGGTCAATACTTTCTTTAAAGTAGTTTATCTTTTGAGTGTTTATAGTCTAAAATATTTTATGCATGTTATAAGATGAGCAAAATTTGGATAAGAAAGTGTGCTAATGTGAAAGTAGAAGAATATAGACAAATGTCAAATGCAGCCAAAGATGGTTTGTGTCTGACTCTGTCTGCCTGTATGTTGCGTCTGACTGAGCACAAGGCTCAGGGACTGCGTGGCATCCCAGATGACCCCATAAAGCTGTGATAGGACATGAATCAGGCCTCACCCTTGTAAATAAATAAACTGTTAATCTACTGGGCTCAAAGACTATAAATTATGCAAAAAGCCACAAGAATAAAGGTCAAAAAATCAAGCAAGACTAATATGGTAGATCAGTGAGATTTTCTCTTGACTTGTTGAGCAGCGCTAAAGTCCAAATTTTGTGCCCTGTTCAAAATTTTTGTTACCCTCATCTCAGAAGGTCATGATCTTAGGAGGTGGGGCCTTTGAAAGGTGATTAGATCATGAGGTGTGAGCCCTCTTGAGTGGAATTAGACTTGCAGAAGCAGCCCCAGAGAGCTCTGTTACCCTTCCACCACTGTGAGTACAAAAAGATAACCATCTTGAAAGCAAATCCTTAGCTAGGCACAGGATCTGCCAGCACCTTGACCTCTGACTTCCCAGCCTCCAGAAGTGTAAGAAATAAAATATGTATCAGAATGAAATATAAACCACGTAGTTCAAGCCACCTATTCTGTTATGGCAGCTTGAGTGAATTTAGGTAAGATTAGACAAACAGAGTTATTAAAGCTACGAACCTAGAGCAGAAGATTAGGAAATCAAATTCCTTTTATTTCACTATTTTTTTTAAAACTTTTTGAGTCTCACTGTGTTTGTTGGGCTGGCCTTGAACTCCTGGGCTCAAGTGATTTCTTCTGTTGCAGCCTCACGGGTAGCTGGCACTATAGGCAGACACCACTGTATGTTGCTCAGTTTTTAAATGTTTTTACTGTATCTTTTTTGAGATGCAATTTGTATGCCGTACAGGTGAATAGTTTTTAGGATATTCAGCAAATGAATTCACAGAATAACATCACAATTCATTTTATATTTTCATTACCCCTCAAAAGAAACCCAGATGTCATTCTTCATTTCCTCTCATTAAAAAGACTTTTGTTACCTCAGTGAATTATCCTACAATCCATTTTTTATATGTGTACCACTTCTGAGGCAGGTTTTTATATTATGACTTTTATGAACTGAAGGTTGGTGTTTTGTAAATGGTTTGTTGACAGGTAGCTGAATTTTATAAATGCATCTTTTACTGTGTGGACATGGAAGGATTGCCTTTGGCCGAGAAAGCACATTAGAGCGTATTTGTGTGAAGAGGGTAACACAACTGTGTGTCACTTCCCATTGGGAGCACATTCAGAGAAATGTGTTGGTGATCTTGTCCGTGTGTGAACATACTAGCTTCCTTACACAAATCCAGGTGTTACCGCCCTCTACATGTCCAGTCTATAAGGTGTTATATAGTAACTGCTATGGGCAGTGGTCACCCAGCAGTAGGTATTTGTGTATCTAAGCATTTCTAAACAGGCTTATTTACATGAGCGTCACCACAAACATGTGAGTAATACCTGACAGCGGGCCACTGTGATGGCTGCAGTGTCCTCTGGTGACAAGGATCTCTCAGCCTCGTGTTAGTCTTGTGCAACCATTGTTACATATGTGCTCATTGACTGAAGCATTTTACATAGTGCATGACTGTGTATACCAAGATGGGATTAACAACTATCATAAATGTTTTAGTTAAAAATTATTGCAGTAAAAGATGTAAGACATATTGCTATTAACATGTTCACAGTGGGGCTATAATTTGTATGTCCCACTGCCAGGTTGCTGTGGCCTGTCAGTGGTACATGTGTGACTCTTCTATTGGGTGGCATGGGACAGTCATGTACGTACTACAGGGGGTTCAAGCCTGTGGGAGCGTGGTAAATTCCTCCCCTCAAATACTCCTGCTTGCGTCAAACACACGTCATTTTGCCACTTTCGGAAGCAGTTCTGGAAGCCCCTCTTTGTGAGGGTCTTCAGTTGCACTGTGCTGTTTACCCTTCATGTTATTTTGACTTTGGGAAAGAGGCAAACGTGGCATGGGGGCAGAGCTGGTGAATAAAGTGAATGAGGGAACACTGTAATGTCTCTTACGAGCCTGCCTTTCTATTGGATGGCACTCAGTGGCAAGCATTCACTGTATTTTGGAGCACATTTTATAAAGACACTTATGAAAGAAGACTTACAGAGCTGCTTCAGAAATTGGCAGGAGTGATGGAAGAAGTGCATTAGAAGTGGGAGTGGGGTTAACGGCTATGTGTCTTCTATTTAAAATGAAAAATAATTTAAACAGTGTAGTTTATTTTATCACACTGTGTGTGTGTGTGTGTGTGTGTGTGTGTGTGTGTGTGTGTACACGTGCCTGTGTCTGTCTCTCTATGGGTCTCTTGCTCTGTGTCTTAATCTCCAGGTGGACCGAGGCATTGGCTTGGGCGTCTCCCAGACCAGTGCGTCTCACAGTTTAACGTGGGCTTGATGTCCCTCGCGATCTTGTTAAATAGACTCTGCACTGGCGTCTGGGCAACTGCATTCCTCCAGGCGATGCTGTGGTGCTGTTGCTGTTGCTGTTGCTGAGGGACTGTCCAGTGTGCTCTTACTGTCCAGTGTTGCCATATCTATTTATTTAAACTGATTTGGGGGGAAGTAAAAATTAAATATTTTTAATTCAGTGTTTTTATACTTTGCTTAGTAAGCTTTGAGGTGGAAAAACACCATGTAAACAAACAGAATAGAAGTTCCTATTGTGGTTTCTTCTGCTTTTCTTTTTTTTGGCTGGTCTTGATTTTCCTATTTTCCTTCTAGGCCTCTGATGATTGTCACCCAGAAGATCACCACCTTGGCCTTCCAAATTCACGATGGTGAGAAAGGCAACCCTCCTTTCAGTTCTCAGAGTGAACCTGTCCTTTTTATATACATACGCAGTCTGAAGTGTAGACAAGTGCAGACAGATCCTGTTTATCTTCTTTAGAACTTTGAGACTTCTGTAGCCAGAGCCTTTTACTTTCCCAGTGAATACCCACTGTGTCTCATGTGAATGTGTCTTTTGTATTTGCTGAAATATTTGCTGTAAGAACAGTGGGTTTTCTATTTATTTTTGTAATGTTTTAAAGCTAATTTGTGACACTTTCTGACCTTCTTATCTGTTAAGAAGTGGCCTCTTTTTTGCCTTGGTTTAATCTCTGAAAAGCTTACAAGGTAGTAAAAGATGAAATGGCATTGACTACTTAATCGTTTTTTAATGCTAGTGTTTTGGCTTGGAAAATTTTCTGATGCGATTATCCTGACCCTATGAAAGCTGGCATGAGGAGGAATCGTCTGTTTGTATTAAACTGAACATTTTTTTTCCACTCATGTTCTTTCTAGAAATGATCTGAATGTGTAATTTACACTGTTAAAACTAAACTCCTGGGGAGAGAAGATTATTTCAGCTGGGCAGAAGATTTCAATATGGGTTTAGGAGATCTCCAGGTGCAATTAGCAAAAGTATATTCTGTGGATTTGTGCTGCTCTGGAAAATGCTTCTGACTATTGAAGTTTCTTTATGTGTGGACAGATTGAGAAGGTTTCTCTCTGATGGCTAGTTTTTTTTTTTTTGTTTGTTTGTTTTTGCTTAAAGCTTGGGAGCTGATTAAATTTCATTTGACCCCGGGTGTCCCTACTTCATACTTGGTTGGTGTTTATTTATTCTATAGAGGACCAAGTAATTTTATACCAAGGATGGAGTCTTTCTAGGGTGACCACCCTGGTTTGCTCAGTACTGGGAAGTTCCCAGGATGTGGGGTTTTTAAGTGCCATTGTCAAAGAATCCAAGGTGAGAGGTGAGTTGTTTATACTAAAACTCCATTTGGTAGTGGCTGTAGATTAACATGAGCAAAATAAACCAATAGCTAAAGTTGATTTACTCCCTAACATTGCCAGTTATGTACTCTTTGTTGAGACCTTCAACCTTCCAAGGAGCTGGGGTTACAGGCTTATTCGACTATATCCTATTTAATCTTTTTGGTTTTTGGTAGTGTTGGGGATTGAACCCAAGTCTTACCCACCCATCCCCAATTTTTAAAAAAAATTTTAAAACAGTCTTGATAAATTGCCAAGTTGCTCTTGCTCAGACTGAGCTCCAATTTTCAGTCTTTTTGCCTTAGACTCCTAGAGTATTGGGATTTCAGGGATGTTCCACCATGCCCTGCTAAATTTTACTTTTTAAGATATTCTTAGTTTACTGTATTTTCTGGAGCATCTTTTATGTGGAGCAAAAATGTTATTTGCCTTTGGCCATTTTTCCTGTGTGTGGGAGGAACAAGGAGATTCTGGAAGCCTCCGCCTTCTCTTAGGCACGTCTTGAATTGCTTTCATAGTTGGTGATCATAATCAGTCGTTACTGATTGGGTAGGCTTATATTGCTTGTAAGACAATGTTTCAGTTTCTCTGATCCCAACTTAACTGATATAGGAAGAACATGTGTGTTTTGGTTAGGAGTTCGTTGGCTGTAAATGTATTTGAAGAAGAAAAAAAATCTGATAATTCCTTTGTGCTTTTCTTGCACTCGGGGTTACATTTTTCCTGTTGTTTGGAAGAGGAAAGTCCCCATTTTTTCCCTATTATATCCCATCACAACTGTCTCAGCTTTTAAAAGATACTGCACTGGCATAATTGGGGGATTGAAACTGGTGCAGCCTGTGAATGACAAGCTCACTGTCTGCTGTGGCAGTGAAATCATACTGTGGCAATGGTATGGGAGGAAATGGGGAAGGTCCATGTCAGGCTCTGCACATTAAGTAGAAGGAAGCTTTGAACGCAACCCCGCTTTTCCTAGGAATCTGTAGAGCACACACATTTGTGACTTCAGGAGCACTTTGATCCAGGCCCTCCTTAGCCCTGACCCACAGGGGACGGAGCCCAGGGCCTCTTTAGTGCCAAGCACACGCTGCCTCTGAGCATGGCTCAGACCCCCACAGGACATTAAAAAAAAAAACCTCAGGAATTCTTGATGATTTATAAGGTGGTAATAATTTGTTTCCCAACTGAATTCAATAAGACTCCTCTAGGATTGTTTAATTCACACGCATCATCTTATTCATAATTTTTTTTTTTTTTTTTTTTTTTTTTTTTTTGTATTTCACAGGACTAGGTCGAAAGACTGAAGACCTCTCTGGTGAGCAGCACCGACTTGCTGTGAAGTGAGTTAATGATATACTTCAGCCCTGTATATCAGTGTCTAGAGATTTTTCCTTCCTTTTTGTAATAGCTATAGATTAATTCCATTATTTCGATCTGATAGTATTTATTTAATGAATATGTTATTGATAGATACTTGGACTGCCTTCCAGCCTTTGAAAGATGGTGAGTGATGAGTAACCTTATGCATGAGTCATTTTAAATGGATTTGTGTCTAGCTCTAGGACAGGTTTCCAGAAGTTGTGTTGTTAGGGCAAGGAGTAAATGGATCTGTAACTTTGTTAGCTGTACAAGATTATCCTTTATCAAAATTGTTTAGTCTACTCCAGAATTATTTTTATTGAGCATGTGTCTGGGGCCCTCAGGTCACAGCTGATTATTAATGCATGCCAGTGTGTTAAAAAGCCAGAGCCTGGAAAAAGATAGGAAGCAAGGAAGGAAAAATAAATGGGGCTAGGGGAAGCTGGAGGTGAGCATCGGCCTATGTTGATGGGCACTAGAAAGGGGGGCAGTGTTAGAGAGGAAGGAAGGGCAGGTATCATAAAGTAGGAGAGAGTGACACTGATCTGGCGATGAGAGAGACCTCTGAACAGGACGTTAGGGCAGGTGGTGCAGCCCTGGCTGGGGCTCCTGCAGGAGACTATCACGGGATAACTGGGGTAAGTAAGGAGGGTCCCGGATGCTTCCTTCATTAAGGAATCAAGACGTGGAAGCAAGGGAAACCACTGGAAGAGTCCAACGCATCAAGTTCTTTGCTCAGCATTATGGAGCATAAGTGATAGTGGGCCCAGGCCCAGTGGCTGGGTGGTTAGCAGTGCGCTTCTGGAAGCCTTTCCCACAGCACTGTCCTGCTACAGCAGGCTCCCAGCTGCCGCTCAGTTCTTGCTGGAGCTTTCCCCTGCATCACTGTGGTCTCTTGTTCAGACCCTCATGCCTGGATGACAAAGCAGACAGCGAACTGCAGTGGGGCTGTGGCCTCTTCAAAGTGAAAACTGGATCCACTTGTGCTTTGTTTTGTATTTATTTTGGCAGTCATGAGGGAGTTGCAGTTGGGGGAAGTTTCCTATTTCAAAGCTTCTCGATCAGCTAACAGTTCAGGTTTTCAACTTGCCATACATTTATTACCTTCATTACTTGCGGTGGAAAATAAAGCCGTGAGAGAAAAGAGTATTTCCTAACCCCAAAGCAGTCCTGCCTGGAGCCTGTACAGCGATATCACCACTAGAGGGCGCCACACAGCCCTATGTCTTCTCTGACACCTGCTTCATTAACTTCTCCTTTCAACAAGAGTCCACGGGTGGGATTTTTCTAGAAAACAGACAAAGGAAAGTCTAATCACACATAATAATCTACCAAGATAACTATTGTGTGTATTACTCAATTACTTACATATTTTGAAAAAAATCAAGGGTTGAAAGATTTTCAACTTTTAAATGTTATTTTCACAGGGTGAAGCCTTCTTTTTTGGAATATTTAAGTTACCTTCTCAATTTCATGAGCATTATTGCTGGGCCTTGTAACAACTTCAAGGACTATGTAGCCTTCATTGAAGGGAGACATGTACACATGAAGTTGTTGGGTGTGAACTGGAAGCAAAAAGGTTTGCACAGCTTGCCGGAGCCTTCTCCAAACGTAAGTGTTTCGTGCCAAGCGTTTCCTCAGAGGTCCAGAGGACAGAGCTTTGCTGCCAGACTAACACACTAATAATTGTTCTAATTAAAAAGCCCGAGTGGAAAAAAGAAATAAGGAGAAAAAGATGAAGGCTTAGTGAGTAACTTCCCCCCCCAGTCTGTAAGCATTTGCTTAAAATACCAGTATTGACATTTTTTTGCATTAAAAATTTTTGTGTGTGTGTTGGAGTGCTTAGCTGGGAGCCAGGAACTGTCTCCAGTACCTTGTAAATATTCATTCACTTAAGCCTGTGTTTGCCCTCTAAGAAGGAGATGTTGTAATGCCATATTATAACTAAACTGTCGTTATGAAGGCGAAAGTTATAGATCTGTGGAATGACATTTCCTGGAATGTTACAGAAACTGAGCCAAATCGTTACCTCCAGAGGAATTTAAAAACTGAGCACCTGTTAAGCCCCCAGCAGAGAATGCGTGAACCATCCTAGAAGGCAAAAGCTTTCCACTACCTGGTCAAGTGTTGGGTCATATGGTGGCTCAGGTATTCAATCTCCCACACAGAGTTCCTGGTATCTGAGCCTCTGTTCTCTTGGCTACCATTTCCTGGGCTCTGCTGGCTACAGTGTGGAAGGCAAATAGACATTTTTTTGGTGGAATGCTGCCATCTGGGATCGTAGCCATTTCTCTTACATTTTAGGTAATGAAATCACTTACCTTTTGTATTACCTCACACCACAGCTTAAAGGAGGAGAGGTTTAATTTAGCTCACAGTTTCAGAAGGTTCAGTTCGAGGCTGGCTGACTGCAAGTCAGAAACATAGAGCAATGGGATGACAGCAAACTGGCTGAGATGCAGAGCAGGGGAGCAGTTTAGAGAGGGGTGGGAGAGGGACCAGACATAGTATCTTCATGATTCACCCAGACGGATGCCTGAGGGCATGCGTAAATAATCTGTGAGAGGTTTCTTAGTTTGATGAAATTGATATGCCAAGACGAACAGTTCGTTGCACCTTTTGCTTGTAGCATTTGCTGAAATAAGTTTTCCTCTACCTGGTATACATTTAGTCTCAAGTGTATATTCTGCATCTAAATACGCCCTCTAATCATTGTCATGTGTTCTGTGTCATGAGGAACAGTATCTGTCACTCCTCCTTCTGGGAATAATGCTCTTACTGCTGTTGGAGCAACAGTGTTTTTAATGTACTCGTCCCCAAATCATTGTCCTCATCGCAAGCCTTCTGAGTGGTTATGCTGATTTTCTCCCGTTTCCAGAGAGCTGTGATTCAGAAGTTGTGCGTCACCTTAGTGTCTCTCCTTTTGTTTCTGACACTCACAAAGACATTCCCCATCACCTGCCTTGCTGATGACTGGTTTGTGCATAAAGCAGACTTTCTGACTCGGCTCTTCTACTTATATGTGGTCATGCAAGCTGCAAAGCCCAAGTATTATTTTGCATGGACATTAGGTAAGTTGGATCCAGTGGCCTTCAGTGAATGAAAAATAAGGTGGCATTCTTTGAATGGCTTAGCAAGAACATTTGGGATCACTTAAAAAAAATAATCCAGCTGGGAACAGTTGAGCCAGACTCACTTTAAGCTTTTCAATACAGCCTTGTTTTCTTCTACCCTTCATGAACTCAGTTACCTGTGATAAGGGGGAAACCAGTCCTGGCAGAGGTCTAAACCCACTGTTATTAACAGTTGCAGGACTGCAAAGCTTCGGTTTGTATCAATCAAACTTGGTCTTCAGGTGCAGTGAAAGTTAAGTGAAAATTCCAGAATGAATAATAATACAGGGTGCATACTGAGTTTATTTTACCACCACATGAAATTTAAATCACACTTGTTTATGTTGGTTGAAAAATGTTGGTTAAGAATTAAATTTTAGAAAGACACTGATGGGAAGTTCTTTTCATTTTTTAATATAGAAAATTCAACTTCATTTGGCTTATCATCCTTTTTTTTTCCCTGTGGGGCAACTTGGTCAATAGTAAGCTTTTATCTCTTCCTTCTTAAACAATTTTAAACTGGAGGTTTTTCTTTTTTTGAAGCTTTCGTGAGCTTCAAAAGTGAGCGATAAACTCCTGTGTGTACCTGCTGTGGCTAGTAGAGGATTTTGATAAGGTGTAGCAGCCATATCTATTTCACACTGGGGTCTTTGTGAGGATGAAAGTTTAATATCTCAACTGGACTGGGTGTCTAGTTACTTCTCTCATTTCTGACACAAACTACCCGACACCCAGAGTTAAGGGAGGAAAGCTTTATTTAGCTCACAGTTTATAGAGGTTTCAGTCCGTAGTCATCTGGCTCCATGGCAGGATAGTGTGGCAGAGGAGAAACAGCTCATGGTGGCCAGACTATAGCAAAGCAAGAGGCGGAAGACAAGCCTCTCTGTTCCTTATATTGTATCCAGGGTACTGAGATTAGGGCGGTACCAACCCCATCAGTGGACTGATTTAGTAATTAAGCACCCTTAATCCTGGTATTGTACCATGAAAAAGTCATCAAGTCTAGACTCAGACACCTCTGAAAAAGTTGCACCGGTGATCTCATGAGGCTTTGGGGGGACATTTAGGCACAAACCACCACAAGCAGCGACTTGACTACTTGAATCAAATGGATTATGGAACTCTGTTCTTAATGTTTAGCCAGTATTTCTTGAGTGGGGGAACAGGACTTCATTGATGTTATTCTTTTAGCTCATGTTTCAGGTTTTAAGCTACAGATAAAATTTACAGATGCCAAATTACTTTTTTTGATTATTATTTTACTGTAATAAACTATATGTAACAAAACATGTACTTTAACCATCTTAATTGTCGGGGACCTGGCTTATATTCCCAATCTCCCAAATATGTGTATGGCTAAGACCTAAATAAATGAGACAACTGGTATGATTTTAGGGCTCCATGGGGGTCAAAACCCTGTTGCAGAGTTCTTGACTCTGTGGCTATGATGAGGGCTAAGACAAAGAGCTTCTCTGGGCTGCCCATATTTATTAGTATTCAAACAAAGAGAGGGGATACTGAGGAAAGTGTGGGAAATGAGCAGGACCTTGGGAGTCACTTCAAAGACTTCTCCAAGTAGTAAATTGTGCCAATTTAGGAGAACTGTTTTATCTCTATGATATTTATGGTAGGAGTGAGACTGCAGGAGTGAGATCCCTGCAGCTACAGTCTCTACCTAGTTAACTAGGGTTGGAGCCAGAGTGTCCGCAGCTGTGGCCTCATATTGTCCTTGAGGTATCTCTGGCCTCTACAGGCCTTGGCCAGGACCTGTGATTCATAGAGGTTCACTTACTATGAATCAGCGCCCATCGCCAGGCAAGGGGCCTAGGCCGAAGACAGACTCACAGATAAACATAGAAAGCCAATTAGTTAATTTTAAATCTTGCTCAGAGCCGCTTCCTAGTGGTCTCCTACACTTAGTATGTATAATTCTATGGCATTAATTTCACTCATAATCCTACAACATCACCCCATATGGAAACTCTGTATGTATTAGACAATAATTTCCCATTGCTTTCCTGGGACAGGTTTTTTTTTTGTTGTTGTTGTTTTTTTGAGATAAGATCTTGCTGTATAGTATAACTCAGGTTAGCTTTGAACTCCCTATGTAGCTGACCTTGAATTTGCAGCAATCCCCCTGCCTCAGCCTCCCTCATGCTGAGGTTACAGGTGTTTCCCTCCACGCCTGATTTGGCCCAGGTAATTTTAAAGAGCCAGATCATTCATGCACAAGTGACAGTCAGGAATTCCTGATTTAGAGCTATTCTAAGATTTGCAGTGTATGGCATCTTGATTCTGGTTACTTTCAGTTTAATTCAAGGAGCTTTTGCTGAGTACCAGGCCTAGTACTAGGAGGTATGAAAAATAGTTAATGTTTAAAGTTACAAGATATCACAATAAAAGACACATTTCTATTAATCCTTCCAAAATACATCTTGCTTTGGACACACTTAACCCATTGTTCTCGCAATTTTTCTGAAGCAGTTCTTGAAGTCCTCTTATGGGAGTGTCTTTGTGCTGCCCTGGCTGCCTTGATGCCCTGAATGATTCAAAACATTTACCTTTCCCTGTCATTTTGACTTAGGGAGAAGCTAGAAGTTTCATGGTGCCAGATCCACTGAATAAGGTGGGGGACGGCACACTGTAAGGTTTTCACGAGCCTGCTCTTTTGTTGGATAGCCTCTACAGCAGCATTCGCCATGTTTTTGACCGTCCCTTGTAAAGACATTCTTGAAAGAAGACTTCCAAAACTGCTTCAGAAAGTGAAAAAAAAAAATAGGACACGTGTGTTCAATGCGATGGGAGAGTATTTCGATGGGAACGGATGGCAGTGTGCCTTTTACTGTAACACATTTTAAAACTTTAAGCAAATACTGTATTTTTAAAATCAGTCCTCGTGA
The DNA here is from genome assembly GCF_034190915.1 of Cavia porcellus. Taxonomy (NCBI): domain Eukaryota; kingdom Metazoa; phylum Chordata; class Mammalia; order Rodentia; family Caviidae; genus Cavia; species Cavia porcellus. Next base: position 23,856,040 of record NW_026947496.1, on the reverse strand, counting down.
GAGGAACTCAAAGCTGGGTAAGACACCTGCCCTGCCTCAAGATAGTGACGCTTAGGGGAACACAGACATGTTCCCGTGCCAGGCAGTCTGTGCCAAGAGCTGTCCCACTGATGGGAATGCAGAGACAGTGATACATGTGCACTGGTCTCTAAGGAAGGCTTTAAAGGTTTCTTTTGATCTGATTCTTTGTTCTGCTCTTGCTTTATTATTTAAAATCATCCTTTCTGTATGTGCATATGCAGGCATGTAGCGGAGAGGGAGAGCATGAGAGTGACCCCCCTCCTTTTACAGCTCTCCTTCCTCACTTACCGTCCTTTTCTCTGCCTTTTTTCCCTCCCCTCCCTGTTCTTATATTTTGTATCCCAAGGCTTAAGGGCTGGCCTCTGGACTAAATCAGCTCCTGATTAAGGAGGAAAGAAAGGCCATTCCGTGGCCTCTAGGGAAAGTCGGCCATGAGGTGGGTTGTGGGTTTTGCTGGCGGGCCTGGGCGGGGGTGGTACAGGAACGGGGTGTCTGCACCGTTTTGCCCTGTTGGGTGTTCCCTAGATGTTTTCAGTGAACAAATGACCCGTTCTGTGTGGGCTGAACTCATTTTCTTTCCCAGCCCCTCTACTCTTTTCTTTCTTCTTTTAGCTGCTCTAGTAGGAATGCTTCATTAATTCGTATGGCCTCAATTGTAAGTTTGTTACAGTTCAGACTGCATGGGCTGGTCTGAAATTAACCTTTGTATTATTTATGAATAAAGAAGCAACGAATAGTGTATCAGGGAATAGTTAAACTGCTTAACTGAATAATTATTTTAGCCAGCTCTTTAAAACACCATTTACATGTAATTGATGTGGTAATTACACGATTATAAATTTAATCCTTAAAGCTGGGCCTTGCAAGGCATCTCAGCTGAGCCACACTCTGTTAGCCTAGCTCTAGATACTGTTTATATTAGAATAATATAACTATTTTCTTTGGATTTAACATCTAATTCTGGTTATTTCCCTGCTACTAATTGGTTCTAATTAGAGAGATGCAACTGTAGCCCAGGCTGTGTTCTTTAGGATCACAGGCTGCGACACATGGGTATCCAGAATTTATCTGTAATAATGGTTCATGCACAAGGGAAGGAAGTTTGGGCCAGCAGCTCAGAATCGCTTAACCGCTCTGGGGCTAAGACAAACTGCGGGTTCCATGGTTATGCGCAGGGTTTAATTGTTCTGTGAGTCAGTACTTAGGTCATTTGCTATTTTGTTTCAGGATGGTTAACAAGTCATTGAGTCAGAGTTCTAGTATTCCAATTCTGGCATTGTTTACCACCTGACTGGACTTAATGTTTACCTACATGTCTAACCTCAGTTCCCCTCACAGGCTAATTGAGGGTGGCAATAATAGTAAGAATGGTTGGAGAATGTTTCTTGAGTGTCTGTTACCTTAATTCAGGCTCTGTGCTGAGCACTTTTAGTCCTTCCAACAGTCCTTTCAAATAGGTGCTCCCCCCAGCCATGGGGATTGAGCAGGGCCTTTGCATGGGACTCTAGCTCCAGCTGTTTTTTAAACTTGGAGACAAGGTTTTGCTGTGTGCCAAGTTGCCAATGCTGGGCTTAAACTTGCAATCTTCTTGTTCATTTGTGGGGTTACAGGTGTGCCCAACATGCCTGGCGCAAACAGGTGCTTTTTACTTAGAGAATAGGTTTCTAGGAGTCGGACGAATCCCATGAACATACATGCAGCAGGCTGCCGTGCTTACCCTTACCAACCTCTTAGCACTTGAAGGTTCCATGAGACACACCTGTAGGGTACTGAGTCCTGGAAAGAGGAAGATGAACACTGAAACAGATGCATACACACATGCACATATGCATACACACACACACACACACACACACACACACACACACGGGTTATCATTGTTCTGCTCTTTTAGGTCTGACCAGGTGGGCCAGAAATGGAACTGGAGGTGGAAGCGTGAACCTAGGAGCCTGAGGCAGTCCACTTACCCTCTGAGTTGTCCGCACAGACCTCTGGGGCTCTTCTTCGCCCAGTTCATTTATCTCTGTAATTTGCAAATTTATCCCACACATGTAAAACCATTCAGTTTCTTAGGGGCGTGCATACTCTCACTTTGCTGTTCCTTTTCTTTGCTACTGAGTTTCTCTCCAGTTGGCTTGGGAGGATCAGACAGAAGGACTTTTAATCCTTTCTTCTTATTCCTCCTCCTCTTCTTTCTCATTCACCTCTTCTTTTTCCTTCTCCCCCTTCCCCTCCTTATTTTTTGAGTCAGGATCTTGCTTTGTAGTCCAGACTGGCCTTGAACTCACTATGTGGCCCAGGATGGCCTCAAACTCAACAGCAGTCCTCCTGCCTCAGCCTTCCAAGTGCTGGGATTAAAGGCCTGTATTACCATGCCTGGCTAATCCTTCTTAAAAGAAACCAGATCACTGTACAGTGAGATCAAGCCTGAGGCAGGCAGCCTTCAGTCACCAGCTATACCAAAAATAAATCAGACAAACATCATATAAAGTGTTTGTTTTCGTTTCGTTTTGTTGTCTTCGTAGCGCTGGTGATGGAACTTCGGAGACGAGTGCCTCAGTGACCTTTTTGTTTAGCTTCTCCAGTTCTTATTATCATGTTCCATATCCTACAGACATCTTGCACCTTTCCTCTTAGCAGGTACTCACTAAATGCTATGGAATAAATAAATAAAAATCAAGGCTGTGAGCAGCCAGCACCCACTTAACCTCATTCTCAGCCTAGAACAGGTTATTATTTTAAAATAACTCTTTTGAAGTCCATTTTGATTTGGACTCAGACTCTTACAGGAAGTATTTCTCTAAAATCTCCTTTAGGTCTAAAGTCTTTTCCTTAAGACTTAAGGAAATCAGTTTGATTGTTTCCTTTAGGAAAATATACTAACACAATTTGAAATACAATAAATAAAAAGAAAAACATAGCCTCTTGATCATCATCATAAGTGTATTGGGTTCATCTGGTCAACACGTGATTACAAAGACACTTAATTAAGGAACTGATTAGAGGTGAAACAGTCACTGTAAGGGAGGCAAGTTCTTGTAGGTCAGGGAAGAAGGTAAAGACGTTTGAAATAAGCATTCAGAATGACTGCATGAGTCGGATGGCTTTGGTCATCTGTCCACATGTGGCCTCCACTGCACCGGGCCCAAATTCACAGCCCCAGTTCTGTTCCTTGTCTTGGATTTTAAACGCTTTTTCTACTGCATCCAGGCTTCTGGTGTCCTGCTACAACTCACGTCTGACGTGTTCAGGGTCAGCTTCAGTTCTCCTTCCAGCGCTGGTCTCCTCTTGCCGTAGTGTGCTTCTTAGTAACGCCCTGCCATGTGCAGTGACAACTCTCCATCTTCTGCTGGGTCCTTTGATATTTTTTCTGGAGAGCTTCTGAGCTTAGGTATATTTTTGTCTCCTTCTCCTCTCATAAGAACTTGGTCACTAAATCCTACTGTTTACCTTTCTGTTTAGCTTCTCCAAGTTTCATTTATTTTCATTTTTGGAGTTCTATAAACATCCAGCACCTTTCCTTTTAGCTCACTGACTGCTATGGAATGAATAAATAAAAATCAAAGTCATGAACAATGAAAAATATTTTTCAGGCTCATACTGCTATCAGGTCCTTTGGTTTTATTTTTGTTCCTTTTCTGGGGCATTACCATATATTTCTCAGTGTTGAAGACCCTTGGCTTCTTTTACGCAGTGACGTAACTTTCGGTCCATATCCTAAAGTATTTTTTTGAAAACTACAGCTGATGCCGTCAATAATGCAGCTGGTTTCGGGTTCAGCGGAGTGGATAAGAATGGAAATTCCCACTGGGATCTTCTTTCGAACCTAAACATCTGGAAAATTGAGGTGAGTATGTCATGCTTTTGAATCAGACTTCCAGGTAACTCAGTTTGCTTTGAGTGTGATCTGAGTTCCATTTCAGGTGTTGATGCAGTTCTTATCGAATGTCTGAGGGAAGAAGAGCTGCTCTCGGATATGCCAGGCCTCACAGCCTCTTGGACATCTTGCATTTTAGAGAATTTTATTCTTTAAGAACAAAAATACCTGCTTTCTTGACACTTTTAATCATTCAAGAATGACACCAAAAGTCTGAAAAAGAGCCAGGCAAATCTTTATGTTGTTTACTTTCTTGCTCTTTTTAGGCTTAGAAGGAGTGAATGTCAGTTTCTCTTGTCCACATTTATTTCAGTCAAGAACACAGGCTGGAGGCGCCTGTATTTGGAGTTTAAAAACTGGTTTCTTTGGAAACAGTTACAATCTACTTGCTTTTAAGAAAAATTGTCATGGGCAGTTTTTTTCAGACCACTAAGTCAGTGTGGTTTTTCTCTTTCCCTGTTTTTATTCTTGGACCGTGATTCTCTGTGTGTCTTCACCATCAGCTGTGGTCTCTTTGGGCTACACCCTTCTTGGACTTTTTTTTTTTTTTGGCTTTGTTGACACCAGGTAGACAGGAATGCCAGGTCACACAGCTTTTTCTCCTCGCAGTTGCGGAGGAAGAACACACAGAAGATTTGGCTCTCTGGCCCAAGTGACTCATCTTTGCTATTGGATGGGGTTTTCTGTCTTCCTAGGGCAGACCCAGTGTGTTTGGAGAGTTTGGGCAGGGGCTGGTATAACAGGAAGCAAAGGATGTGTGGAGACTGAGCATCTCTCACCCTCAGGGCTTGGTAGAAACTAGGCCAAAAAGAGCCAAGGAGAAACCACCTTTCTCCTGAGGCTTTTTGCACTGGCTGCCTGCAAAAAAGTGATCTGCCTTTACTGAACAAAACATGGTAGGATTAGATTTTCTTTCCTTCTCCTTCCCTTCCTCCTTGCATTGAGTCATGGTTACTTCAAAAGCCAAACAAGGAGAAAGAAGCAGGAGCACTGAGACTGGTACCTTACCAAATTCATATGTTCAATTGAAATTCTTCATGCTGATTACTGAGGTTAAATTCAACAGATATTCATTATATCAATTGAAGGCCACTATGGGCCAAATAGTTACTTTTGGGTAGTTCTAAAGGCTCCAGGTGCTCCTGTGGGCAGCAGACCTTAGAAGATGTGTGAACGTGGCCAGAAATCCAGAATTTGTTCTGAATAAACATTCATGCTTTGACCTTTGGTTGCCTTGTGAGAGGCAAAAAGCTGGGTCCTGTCAGAGAACCCTGTCTTAATGGACAAGTTCCAGCCTTCAGAATGCCTACCCCAATTTTTGGAAAAGCAGTATGGGTCATGTTTAAGGGTCTCTTTCTCATATAGGTGATGTTGGAGAGTCTGGAGAGCTTAACGACTTTTTTTCCTTTCCCACTACAGTTCCATTCTCTCTCCAAAGTTGTAGGGCACTGCTGGCAGCTCTGGAACTGTGTGGGAAAGGACTTCAGAGGGGCTCCCCTGAACTGCTCGTTGCCCACTGGTGTATCTCAGCCGTGCACCAAAACACAGACTCCCCTGCTCCAGGCAGGTGTTCAGGGTGAAGAGCAAAGCTATTAAGTTAGATTTGTTATAAGAAAACCCAAAAGATAAAGGTGAATTTTCATTTTATTTGATAGAGAACCAAGAACTAAAAAAACAAGGAAGTCTGCTTTAGTTACGGTAACTTGATGCTGTGGTTATAGCATTTCATTACTATAGGGACATAGATAAAGTGGCTCATGGTTGTAATCCCAGCACTCTACAAGCTGAAGCAGGAGGATTACCATGAGTTCGAGGCCAGCCTGGGCTACATAGTCAGTTCAGAGGATCAGCATGAACTACATACATAGCAAGACTCTGTCTCACAAAACAAAGAAAATAGGCAAAACTGTTTACGGCTTTGAAATAAAAACTTCTCTCCCATCTATCTTCTTCCTCCTCCTCCTCCTCCTCCTTCCCTTCCACACATTACATTAGGCTCCTATGAGGCCTGAACAAGAGTTTCTAGTAATTGAAGAAACTGAAAAGATAAAGTGGCATTTCCACCTTCTACTTTCTTTAAAAATTGTAGTCCTTTCTTTAAGAATTTCTTTAAGAATGTGTGGTTTGCTTCACACTTTTTGCCACTTTGATAACTTCTTTTTTAGAATGAGAAAACACATTTATTTTGCGATGTCTCTTTCTCAGTGTCGATTGACTTAATCTTTGTGAGTCGGTGATGTTTCTTCATTTTCTTTTCTGTATTATTACCCTTTCATGCATAAAGTCTCTCTTCCACACACAATTGGAAGCATTTGATCCTACATAGCTATTTATAGGATTAACTGCACAAGCCTGACCTACTTTGTACATGGCCACGTACACTTAAACTGTCTCTACAAAGGCACTCAATTTGTACCATTGAACTTTTCCTGTGGTATGTCCCCTTTTAGAGTGTTCAGTTTTAAAAAGATAGAATGGAAGGGAAACCCACGGAAACACTCCTTCAGCATTCTCGTAATTTGAAAATAAATTTGGGAGAGGAACTGGCATGTTGTAAGCTGAGTTTTTAGTCGCAAGGCAAATCTTAGAAGCACTGGAAAATTTTATTATGTAATGAAACAGCCGATTTTCTTTTTCCTGTTATTAGAAACTTTTGAAATGCTTCATCAAATCTGTCACCAAGGAGGTTCTGGGGAGGACTTTCCATTCCTTGGGTTTTTTTTTTTTTTTTAAAGCTAATGATGGCTGTTATTTTTTTCTTTATAGACTGCCACAAGTCTCAAGATATACTTAGAAAACTGGAATATTCAGACAGCGGCTTGGCTAAAATGGTAAAGAAAACAAAAATGGGCTCATTTGTTATGGCCCTGGGACATGTCCGGATGAGATTCATAGTGAACATGCCATTACTGTGTACCTGTGTCACCTATTTATTATTCCTGTCCATCTCACGGGATGCCACGAGTCTGTATTTCTGCTTTATAGATGAGGAAAGTAGAACACAGAGAGGTTATGTGACTTTCCCAAAGTCACACAGCTCATAAGTGATAAATAGGGGGAGACACTTGGTCTCCATACTAGGCTGCCTGCTGCACAGCAGAGTCACAGCTCAGCTGTCACTGTCAGGAAGGTCACTGTCAGTGTGGAATCATTGAGGATGCTGTGTTCATGTGTAGCATTAAAAGTTTTCTGGTGCTCTAAATATGTATGCTTCTTAAATTTGTATTTTTTCTGATATTTCTCTGTCTTTTGGTTTCCTTAGTGTTCCAAAACTAGAACCACTTCTTCTCAGGGAATTAACATTATGCTATGCTCAAAGCCAGCAAACTGTACCTGGTGAATGAATAACGAATGGAGAGAAAGTATCGAGATCTTAAGCGTTAAAGCAGATCCTGCTGTTGCCATGATTAGCTTTGTTAGGGTGAAGATACTGGTTTAAAAGGAGAGACAGTGGGTAGGAACTGTCCCAAGGCGTGCTCTATGATATTTTCTGAAAACTGTCCTGGACATGTAGTTTTTGCATCTTGGTCCATCATTGCTTTTAATTAATTTGACAAATAATTTTAATATAAACATATTTTTTCTTTATGCCAAGTAATCCACATGTACCAAGTCAGTCTATAATACAAGCTTACTGTCTCAGATGACTACAGGTACATGTGTGCACATAAAAAATGAAAACAATATTTTAAAAATGTTAGTAAAATATTTCGTTTATACAAAAAGAATCAAAGAGTAAGAAACAAACACATATACTTCTTATTTCAAAAAAATGTTACACATAGGTTCTCACTCATGCATTTTTCTGCTCAGATGATATATTTGCTTACAAATTAGCAGCTGTAATCCCTAGTTTGGATGTGAATCAGTTGCTTTTGACAGTTTGTACAGTGATGGGTTGATGATAACTATTTCTACTTTTTATTTGAGTCCTCATTTAGTAGACAATGTGATAGATTCCTTAGGAGCCATTGGCTGTTTTTAGGTGGAGGTTTTTTTTTTTTTTTGTGTGTGTGTGTGTGTGTGTGTGTGTGTGTGTGTGTGTATCCTTTATCACTTTGTTTTAATAAAAAACAGAGAGGTAAAGGGTATTTATTGCTGACATTTTCTAGATTGTCATAACAGAGGTTGAGTATCCCTAGTCTAACAATCTGAAATCCAAATGCTCCAAAATCTGAATCTTTTTGAACACTAACCTGATGTCTCAAGTGGAAAATTTCACATCTGCACTCATGTGCTAGGTTTCGGTCAAAACATATACACTAAAAATATTGTATAACATTACTTTCAGGTTCTATAAGGTGTATAATAAATGGATGAATTTTGTGTTTTACATTTAGGTCCCACTCCAAAATAGCTTCGTATGTTTATGAACATACTCTAAAATCCAGAAAATATGAAATCCAAAAAAACAGTTCTTTTCCCAAGCTTTTAAGTAAGAGATTCAAAACCTGATTACCCTTTAAGGCAAATTCCTGGACTGGATGGACCCTGTGAAAGCTGAACAGGTCATATTATTGGCATATTGAGTGTATGTTAGAGCCACTGCCAAGAAAGATGAAAACACTACATGGAGATTTCCATTTCCATGGACCCTTATCCCCATTCCAAAATATTTAACACCAGTGGCATTTACGTAAGTAACCCTAGTGGATTAAACCATCAGTGGAATCGGCTTCTTTAAGTCTGGAAGTCTTGTTTCTGTAGATAAAAAACGGCCATTCAGATCTTTATCAAGTGTAGCATGATGGGGTCCAGAGGTTAAAAATTTGTAGCATTTTCTAAAAAGGCTGAGCCATGAATTGTTTGTCTGCTAGTACTAAGGAAATAAGAGCCATCAGAGTTCTTGCATTTCATTGCAAGTCCTTCAGGAGGGTTAGGCCTAATGGTTTCTGCGTGGTCTGTTCCAGAAGGAAACAGGTGTACTTTGAAGTTTCTGGTGTGTTTTACCTGCAATTTGTTGTTCTTTCCTCTCTTCACAGTGTTTGCTATGAGCGGGTTCCATGGTACCCTACGGTGCTAACCTTCATCCTGTCTGCTCTGTGGCATGGTGTCTACCCTGGGTACTATTTTACCTTCTTAACTGGAGTCCTTGTCACGTTAGCAGCTAGAGCGGTAAGCTTCCTTTGGGTGTAGGATCTTTTCTTTACCAATCTGATGCCAGTATATCTGGTATCTTTTAGGTCCTAGTAAGAGTTGGGAGTGAGAGGGTTAAGATAATTTGTGGAAGTTGTCTTTTTAGAGATATATTTCAGTAGATAGGAGCTTACATAATGGATGTTACAAAACCAATGAAATGCTTTATCTTCATTTATTTGCAGAGGGTATTTGTAAAACAAAATGAATTTTAGGAGCAATATTTACTACTTTAAGAAATGAACACGTTATTACAAGTTATGAATTACAGGTTATAAATATACACAGTTGACTAATTGCAGGTGGTAATGACAACATGGGCTCTGTAGGAGTGCATGTTGTCTATACTCTGCTTAATTTTTCATTTCATTATCTTAATTTACAAAGTCACTGACGAGTGAGGTAGCGGCCATAGGAACTGTGTCTGCTGGAGACTGAGCTAACCTCTTATGTTCTCATGTCTGATCCAGCTTAGTTTGTATAAAATGCTTTGTGAATTTCATAATTTTGGTTCTTCAGGATTCTTTTGTTTTGAAGAGCCTTTAGTTTGTCCTAGATTTTTTTTCCTACAATTTGCTTGTTATAAAGCAAGATAATAAAGGAAAAATGTGACCATCTTCAAAGAAGATGGACATGTATAGAAGTAATTGTAATCAAAGTGCTTTCATTGTCAAATACATTTTTGTGTTTGATTTAATTTTAATCTTTGATCATGATTGTGGCCTTGTTTTAGATGCCAAGAGGTTTTAATGACATTTGTTGAACTCTATTTTCAATATGAATTTAGGAGCTCCAGGAAAGCTATTTACTCCTGCTTAAATTTATTTATTCTACAAATATTTCAAGACCTCTACTTTATGTCAGTCAATGCTGTAGGTACTGGGTTTTCATGATGAACAAGATTCCCTCCCCTGAAGAATTTCTATTTTAATTAGAGGAAGTGTGTCAGAATCTGTATGTGAACAAGACGGGTAACTGATTGCTGTCTGTGCTGACTTAAACTTCTGAAATTAAATGCATTTGTACATATTTATACATAGAAAAGAAGGAAGACATTTTCTTTTCTCTCATTTATATATATACTCAGATTATAAAAGAAAACTAAAGAACAGATGGCCTGAATAAACTATGAAATAAAGGTCAGAGTCTTGCTTGTTAATATATTCAGAATATTATTCCTTGAAATATCTTTAGGTTGTGGTCTCAAACTAGCATAAAGGCTTTGGTTCATGTAGATCTTTTCTTTTGGAGAGCTTGGAAATATTTTTTTAAATTTTATTTTAAAGAGAGTAAAACTAAACAGAACAAAACAGAACAGAGCAGATCAGAAGAAAACTATGTGACACAGATTTCAAAGAAGACAACCAGAGGTCATCACCAGCTATCATGTTGTCTCTTGTTTTCTTCTAAATAGTTGTCCATATCTTCACACACAGTGAATTCATACAAGACAAATAGTATTAAACTGATCAGCACAGAATGATGAAGGCATTTTAGGCCTTCAAAACTAGACAATAGGGAAGTCAACAATGCCTGCCATAATGTCTCTCATTCTCTTCAAAATAGCTGTCTATACCTTCATGTATGTTGAAATTAAACAATATAAAACAGACTAAAATCACTCTGAACAAAGAATAATAGTATTGCTGGATTTCACAGCATGACGCTATGAAATCAGCACATTTTTTACAAGTAAGTTTCATAGAGAGTAGAAAGGAGGATTGATGAAACAAAAGGTTCCATTTTTTCCCAGAAGAGTGAACTCAACAGTCATGAAGTCTCACGTCTCTGACAGTTACGTAATAAAATCTGTCACCTGATGCCCATATTGCTGATAGATGGACCCCTGGTCTCTGACTTTAGGAACTTAAAGCTGAGGATCGGGGTACATAGCCCATTAGATAGTGCTGGACACAGGAGCCTTTCATATTTTAGGGCTTAACTGCTCATTGCTGGGACAAAATACCTGATACCCACAAGTTAAAACAAGGAAGAGCTTATTTTAGCTCATAGTTTGTAGAGGTTTCAGTCTCTAATTGGCTGGTTCCAAGGCAGGGATCCATGACAGAAAGGCACAGCAAAGGAGAAACAGCCCATGGCAGAAAGCAGGAAGCAGCAGTGGTCTCCCGTTCCCTCTTTATTCTGTCCAGGCTGAAATCCTATTGGTTGGTGCCACTCACACCCCAAGGTAGGTATTTTATCTGCTGTAAATCCACCCAGCTACAACCAGAACTATGCTAATCCAATCAGTAATCCAGTTATTACACATCCTTCATCCCATATTTACACAGCCAAGATCCAGCCACTCCGAAAAGCCCCACATATGAGCACATGAGGCTTGGAGGGGACATCTACATACAAGTAATGACAACTGCCTGTAAGCCAGTCATTGTTTTCAGTATTGATTTTGATTCTTAAACATGGAAATAGGTGTTGTCTTTCTGGAGGTAAGGCTAGGCACATGTGGCAGAAGCCCTAAAAAGGAATCTATCGTTTGACCCTCCATTTTCCATTTCAAAGAATTGTTTCTTTGCCTGAGACTCAATTTCTTTACTTGTAAAATGATAACAATGATGCTTACATAGTTCTCAGTGCATATAAAACATTGGCACCGTCTTGGCATACCATAAACATACCAATGAATGTAGCTACTTTTATTATTAGTGATAATAATTTTATTTGTATTACCATTACCCAAAAGAAATAGAAAATAGAATAGAGATTTATTTACAAGGGTATGCATCACAGAATTTTTGTAGCAGCAAAACTATGTGTGGGAAAATAAACTAACTTTCCCATAATTCACTTAAAATTATAGTGGAGGTTAATATTCACTGACATGGAAAAAAGTTCATGATGTATTACTAATGAAAAAAACAGACTAAAAAATCCATTGGTGCCATTAGGAATGTAAATGTGGATACATATAAATAGAAGCAGCAATAAGGGAAATGGGCCAAGTTTTTAAACAGTGCTTTCCTTTGGGAGATGTTCAAAAAGAAAAAAAAAAAAAAAACAATTACTTAGTTGTTTTTAAAATATTTTTCTACAGTGAATTTATGTACTTTTTTTTTTTAAATAAGAAAAGGTACTTGGTGTTTTTAGTTGCAAATAGAACTCAGGGGGTTGCTTCATTTCTGTAGCCTGTGTTCTGGTGGTGTCCCACCTGCTTGCAGAGTGAAGGTTGCTTTATTTCTTAGCCCCTGCTCCCTACTCTTCTGTTTTTTGGTTTGCAGGTGAGGAATAACTTCAGACAGTACTTCCATTCTTCCAAAGCTCTCAAGGGTGTGTATGACGTGGTGACCTGGGCTGCCACGCAGCTTGCCATCTCTTACATAGCAGCACCCTTTGTGATGTTGGCAGTTGAACCAACTATCAGTTTATACAAGTAAGTTCCCATGGCTCTCATGTGCTGTTTCCTGTGTTTGACTTAAGCATCAGTGAGTTGAACCAATGTACTGAGATTGAACTGAAGATTTCTAAATGTGACTTCAGTATAAAAAAGGCCCATGGAAGATTTACAACATACAATGTACAAATGTCAGTTTCTAGGAAGAGGGTGAATGAGAATCCCTTAAACCCTTCAGAATGTCAATAAGGGGTGCTCAGGCAGTGTGGCCAGGATGGACCTGGGTCAGAACTTTAGAGGGTGAATTATGGCCCTTTACTTTTCTTCCTGAGATTCGAGCTTTGTCACAGATCCTGGGGTGTTGTGGGGTGTTCTCAGAGCAGCGTGGAAGATGAACAGGAGCTGGGGAGCTGCTGGCTGCTGGGATGGGCTGACTTGCACACTCTTGTAAGGCTGTGTGTGCTTCCCTGAGGTGGCAGTTCTTTCCGGGGATGTGCAAGGGGATGCACATGGTACAGGAGGATCTGTAGAATTTAGTGTGGAGAAGGAGGCTCACACAGAGACTGGAGCCCTTTAGGGAAAGATTGCAAGGCCCTATATTCAAACACCTGTGCTCCACACGTACTGACCTGTCATTGCTAACTTTTATTGTTTTATGCTTGTATTTAATTAAGTCATGTGTTTCTACTATTGTGAAATGGTTGAGCACATGGCTTTAAAAACAGATTGTGTGACCTCACTGTAAAAGGGGGCAAAGAATAGAATCCACTTCAAAACCGTTGGTGTTAGGATGGAAAGAACTGAATGAGGAGAATGTGTAGAGGACGTGGGCTGGCACCTGGGATATAGTGTGTACTCAAAACCTGCTAATTTGTATTAGCTAATGGGTAGCACAGTCTTTCTAGGTTAAATTATGAGCATCATATGTTTAAATTTACTTAAAACTAAACAGTGCAGTTGCCAAGGCTCAGGAGATGGCAACTGAGAATATGATGCCTTGTCATGCTGAATTAGAGGAGAATCAGAGTCTCCCTGATCATCCTTCCCCAGTCTCTTGCCCTTCTTTTCTTGACAAAGTGCAGTAAGGCGTTTTCTTTAGGTCTCAGAGCCATGCAGACCTTGCCACAGGCCATGGTTTGTTCTTTAGGCCTATTACTCCCTCTAAATAAGTTGTCCTTGCTCTAAAATTGCCTACCGTTCCCCCTTCCTTTTCTCCTATGAAGGTATTTAAACTTCAACTTCTATACATCTTTGAGTATCCTTCTGAAAGAGTTAAAGATACCACATTACAGTGATACATGCCCACCTGTGTTTATAGCAGCATAATTCATAGCAGGTAAATCTTAGAAGTGTCCTGTAGGTCTGTCACCAAATGAATGGATAGGGAAAAAATACATACATAATAAAGTATTACTCAGCCCTAAAGAAAGACAAACTTAATTCTTTTGTAGGAAAGCAGGTACACCTTGAGTCCATGTCTTGGTTACTTTTCTCTCATTGTTGGACAAAATACCTGACACTCCAAATTAGGGAAGGGAAGGTTTATTTAGCTTACAGCTTTTTGGAGGTTTCAATCCATACTCAACTGGCTCCCAGGCAGGGTGGCATAGCTGACAGGTGGCTACTCATGGTGACTACAAATGACAAGAGCGGAAAGGGCAAAAGAGGAAAGCGTGCCTCCTTTCCTCCTCTGCATAGTATGCTGGCTTCTCACCCCCAGGCAGGCTCAGTGCTCACACTGCCAATCCCAGCACTAGACAACCAACTGATCAATAACACCAGGTTCAGCTGCCTCCATGACTGCAAGAGGCTTGGGGGACCACCAGACACCAACCATAACAGTCCATAATACTAACTGAAGTAAATTAGACATGAAATATTGAATATCTATTTTTTATTTTATACGAGAAGCCCAAAATATAAATAATTTAAAGAGCAAAATAAAAGATACATGATAGGAAGCAAAGAGACAGACTTTGTGGAGATGGGAAGGGAGGAGATGGGAGGGTGTGGAGGGGAAGGAGAAGTAAAAATGATTAAGAGGTGATATGTATATATACCAAATCCCCATGAGTAATGTAATTATCAAGCATCATAAACGTACACTAATTTTTTAAACAAAGGAATAGTAATAAGCTTCAATCATCTACTCTTCGAGTTTCAGACTGTGTAATTCCGTGCATCTAATGAATTTGTATGCCTTTTCTCCTGTTAATCTGCCTATCATCCATTTGTTTCAGCGGACACAAACCTGCAGAAACACATCCTATTTTTAAGCTGAGAATACTCTAGTTGACAGGCTGGTCAGCAATGGATCCAAGAAACTTTATTATCCAACATAAATATCAATATCTATAAATAGGATAATTTTTTAAGGTTAGAGCAAAAGAAGGTGGAGAGAAAACTATGTAATAATTATTGATAAAGTCTACTCTGCTGTGTGTTTCTGGTTAATAATATTGGAAGTTATATCAGCAGTATAACATGGAAGTTGTGCTGCATTATATACAATTTTTCAATCGCGAGGAATACAGGAGAGCAGGAAGAGAATTATAGTCTTCAGCCAATTTTAAAAAAGCTCTCAGATCAGCCATTACAAAGGTAGAAGCTGTTTCTGCTGCAAACAAAAATAATTGGATTGAATGTTCTTCACTGGGATTCCCTTAGGAGCGCACCCTCCATCCTGCATCATTCTGGCTCAATGCTTTCCGAACCCTGTCTTCATTCCCATTTGGTCAGTGCCCTTAAGCCAGCATTTGCCCTGTGTTGTCTGCTGCATTTTTAACAGCTCCAGAAGCAGCCTTCAGCCCCTCTCAGCTGTCTGGCTGGGCTGTCCACATTGTTGCTATAGGTGCTAATTGTATTTGTAGCTCTCTAGTTACAAAGTTGTGTGCGTCTAACGTGAGTTTTCATTATAAGCCCTATGATTCTAAGCTTATGATATTACTGCCTGAGAGTTTTTCAGGAATGTATTATATCTACCATATTTAATGCAAAAAGCTTGTGTTTAACTTAATAGCATTTACTACCTAGAGTGTGCTGGGCACTGTGCTAGCAGCTGGAGAAATACTGTCAAGCAGATATAAAGACCCTTTCTGCTCCCACAGAGTTGGTAGATAATCTGATAGAAGAGACAGGCAGTAACACATTTATATCACACGCTAAGATTGTGCTATGAGTGAGTAGTTCAACAGTTTATGAGTGCATCTAACAGTAATGTGACTCATCCTGGGAGGAAGTGGCATTTGGGCTTGGTCTGGAGGCTGCGCAGTGGGACTGAAGCAGGCAGTGTGTGGGAGGGCAGTAGGTGAGCAGGGCTTTGAACATAGACTCCATGCATGGAGGATGGTGGGCTGAAGAGACAGTGGGCATCCTTATGCCTGCTTGTCATGTGGAGAAGTGCAGGTTCAGAGAGGGTGGCTGCATCTCCCACAGCAAGTAAGTGCTAGACCTGATTTTCAGACTCACAGTTCTTTTAACAGCAAGATTAGGAAAACAGTTACTAAAAATTTCTTTAGAAGAAGCTATTTTGGAAGCAAATTACTGCTTGCAGATCAGACTAAGTTAAATACATGTTTGTGTTAACGTGCATTTAACCAACTAAAGTGTATGCTAATTCCTGTACTTAGGCAGGTTATCAAGGGCAAAATCCAATTGCTATCAAGCAATTTTCCACTTCTTTTTAGAAATAATCTAAAATACTTTTGCAAAACACCTTTGTTCAAGATGAAACAAAATTCTTTTGCCCAGTTGGTCTACTAGAGATGATTTAATATAATGTTATGTTTTTTGTATATTTAAATATTGGTATGCATGTAAAGTAAATTTTCTATTGAGATCAACTCTGTCCAATAGAAGACTCTAAAATGAATAAAATATTTTTAATCTGTGCATTAGAAATAGCAACCATTAGCCATCAGCAAATGTGGGCATGATACATGGTCAGTGAGTCTGAAGAACTGAATTTTAAATTTCATTTTAATTAGCTTTCTTAACTGCTATGTTGGCTTAGCCTTTCGTGCAGGTGAACCTAGTTTTGGTTCATCTCTTACTCAGGGCTTTAGGATATAGCACTTACTTGCAAATCTGTTTACTACTATATCCTTTGCCACTTAACCTTTGAATTCCTAATGTACTTCCCTTTTGGTCTGTCTAGAACATCTTCAAACTTGAGCTTTATATTTCTGAACTTTTTTCTTTTAAATTGTCAGTGAGCTTCAAATTTAGCAAACATTGAAATATGTTATGAAAGACACATTTTGCGATCATTTTGAAAAGCTAAATCCTTGTGTGGTAATTTGCCTTTAACTAGATAACATGTTCCTAAGTTCAGTGTTAGAATTTGTGTGGAAACTTCTGTAAGAGCAGATTCCTTGAGAGCGTGCACTATGCCTTACTCATGTTTGCAGCTGGAGCACCTCGGTCAGTGCCCAGGGTATTGAATAAGGGTTATAGCTGAGTTGAGTTTTTCATAATAGAAAGGATCCCCACAATTTTAGAGAAATGAGAGATGTCAGAATAGGTTACTAACTCAAGTAGGGGATTGAAACTCATTTCCCTCGCTTGTCAAAGTATTTGGAGTTAATCTAACATAATTTTTGTTATGTAGATTAGACCACATATGAAAGGTAAGTCAAAACAGAAGGACTAAGTATGTCGTGTGGACTTTGAAAGCTGTCGTTACCAATATAGAGTTTGCCATTGAGGATCCCAGTTCATACCTGTTGAGCCAGAGCATTTAGCTGTAGAGCCCTGGTTCACTTTTAGTAGTGCCCTTTTGACAGTAAATTAGGTGGTCAGTTACTAAAACTATTCACTGCTTTGCTACATTAATGACCATTAACCGTGTGCAGCTGACCCTGTGTATCCATAACATACTTGGAAAAACACTGTGTCGTTATTGGACGTGTACAGACTTGTTTCCTTGTTGTTATACCCTCACCAATATAGGATAACCGCTATTTTCACACTATTTACAATATACATTATTTGGTATTACAAGTAACCTAGAGATGATTCAAAGTATATGGAAGGATGTATGTAGGCTCCATGCAAATACCACTCCAAGATCTGAACATTTGCAGAGTTTGGTGTCTGCAGTGGTCCTGGAACCAATTCCCTATGGACACTAAAGTCACACCACACTTGTTTTAATACCACAAGGGAAGGGACAGAGGCTTTTTGTAAGAGTCCAGTTTAATGTTTTGTACCTGTGTGTGTTTGTGTGTGTGTGTGCACGCACGTGTGTGCTGGAGACTGAACCCCTGCGCTCATGTAGGTTAGGCACACACTACCACTAGGCTGCCTCTGCAGCACTTTGCTTTGTACATTGTAAGCAATAAATTTTTAGAGAAAAAATAAATGAATCAAGATACATTCGTGCTCTTGACTTCTGTAGACAGTTTTAGGGAGTCATTCCTTTTGCTAAAGTGTTGGGCCCTTTAGGGCATGCGTGAGTTACCCGGTTCTGCAACTCATGTGTCCGACACAGTACACAAGCTGAGGAATGATACACACATCAGTTGTGACTCCCTCCCTCTTTTAGCATTATTTTCCTTTACCTGTAAGAAAGCATTAGAAAAAGTGTAAGTTTAGCCTTTCCAAATGAATCTACAACAGATACGCTGATGCAAGCTTTTTTTAGTCACATGCATTTATTCTTATACCATGCCCAATATTTATTGGATTTCTACATTATGTGCACTCTGCTGAATACTGTGCTTTTGCAATAAAAGCCAATGAATCTCAAAAGTAAAATGTGTTTCTAATTAGTTTGCATGAAACTTATTTTTAAGGTTATAGGCTAGGTTTTAAAAATCTGGATCCTTCTATTTCATAAAACACAGGAAGAAGAACTCTTTATGCTTAGGAAGAATATATGGGACAGAGTATTTTTTATATTTGTGTATAGGGGACAGAGTGTTGGGTTTGAAAATGACCTTGTCCACCCTTAGATTTTGAATATTGGGAATTTCTGGCATTTGTGAAATTAATTCTCTCGGCCTGCTTACTATGTCAGCAGAATAATACTTTGTCTACCTACAGATGAGCTGCTTGTTTTTTTGCTCCCCTTGGTGGTTTCAGTCCATCCCTGGTCTGCTCACCTACAAATCTGTGGTGGAAATGAAGGCAAGCCTGACATAGCCTCATTCCTGTTGCTGAATGTAATGTCTTCTCTTGTACTCCTGGAGGTGATGTGATCATATGGCATTTCCCATTTATATCCTTCTTCAAAATATAATTTCCATGTGTTTTTATTCCTAGGTCCATGTACTTTTACTTACATATCATAAGTCTCCTGGTAGTACTTTTTCTGCCAATCAAACCACAAGCCCATAAGCCAAGGCAGCCTCGGACTCTGAATTCTATTCATAAGAAGAAAACAGATTGAGACCTCGGACATGAGATGAGCAAGTGACACTGCGAAGCGTTGGACAGGAGATGAAAAGCTCGAGGGTTCTCTAGTTACTTAGAGGCAATGTTTACACACAACCTTTGTTTTTGAATCGCAGGGAGTATTTTTATAAAGCCTTTACGCATAGTTAAATCAGCCTTGTCAGTTTAATTGCCTTAATATTTCATAGGACCTTTTAGTGGTATGAAGATTTGAGAATGTACCGAAGCTTCAGAGACAGTTCATTTGGGGCTACTGGGTCTTTGCATTTTTGGCATGATTTCTAGCTACTGAAGTCTGGATGCTGGGAATCCAGGCTTTGGCCCCAGGAGTTAGAAGATGATTGCTTATGAAAATTTATCATGGATTTCTTAAACGAGAATATCCACATACATGATTGTTTCTCAGAAAGGTCCAAATTCTTCGACATGGTGTGTGATATTATGGACAAAATAACCACACTCAGAAGACCCCGGAGGAGGAGATGGATCATGGAGGGAGGTTTTCAGGGTACTGAAAGCTCTGCGAGCTGGGGCTACTAACCTGAACACTTGAATGGACTGGTGTGCCTGCAGCTAGGCTGCACTTTTTTAAAGGAATGTAACCCTTTTTTTTTCAGAACTGAGCCTCAGTGGAAATCAGAAAGGCTCCATCTATGTATGGGGGATCCTACTGTTTCCATTTCATGTGCACTTGCTTTCATCAGCCTGCCCAGGAATGGTCTGAGAAGACACCCAGATATTCCCAGCAACAAAGACAGGAGGCCTTTTTTTTTTTTTTTTTTTTTTTGATACAGTAGATTGAACTCATGACCTCGTGTTTGCCAGGCAGGCACTGTGTCGCTGAGCTCTATCTCTAGCCCCAAGAAAGCCTTTTAAAGAAACAAAAAAGTCAAAGTTATCTGGAAGTTTGTTGAGAAGCAGCAGATGTGTCTCTCTTTCTGCCTTCTTTTCATGGGGGTGTTAATGATCATGACCATGACACACACATGGGCTGATTTTCATTTTCCCAGTTTCATAATTAATTAAACCCAGCTTGGCATTGTTTTTGTTGAGTCATCATATTGAAAACAAAAACCAAGAAAGTTTTCTATCTTTGTTATGAATGTGCTGTGATTCCTTTTGGCAACTTCTACTGGGGGAATATGTTGTGCGGGAGAAGGAGATATGGTATTGTGTTGTGGAAAATAATAATAATGATAAATATATGCTGCAATAATGTGCCTTCAATCAAAAGACTCGGGAGGAGAAAATTTGTTCAAGTCAAATGGTGAAAAGTTAGTTTTTCACTGAATAAATGCTATGTTTCTATATAAGAGAAATGTTTCTTAATAGGAGTGTTGCTTTTTGCGTCGAGAAACTTAATATGTAGTGTGTGTGTGTTAAACAAATGTGCACAAATTTGAGGTCTCACTTGCCTGTCATTTAAAGAGTATAACGTGCTCAGTTTTTACTGTGTGTGTCAAATATGCAAAAGGTTTTGTTTTTGGTATGATTTCTGATCTTCATCACCAGCTTTGCAGGTGGGATATATTTCCTGTGAAGAAGAATTTTGAATTAGAAAGAAATTTACTCATTGCCTGAGGGTCACAGAGGTGGTGGTGGGGCTGCTGGTAAGTGCTTTTCTCCTGACAGTAGAATGTGAAAGTTAGTTCTTTGTTTTTTTTTTTAAACTAGAGACTGGACCTAAGGGCTTTGTACTGAGCTGCACCTCCTTTATTTTGAGACATGACCTCTATAAATTGCTTATTGGGAGCTCAAATTGGTGATCCTCCTGCCTCACACTCTCAGAGTTCAGGGATTACAATGCCACCACATCCACTTGTCCTTGTCCTTTTAAAGCACTTACGCAGTCCTACTGCTGGAAGTGAGTACAGTCCTTCTGCCCTCTCTGTCTGGAGGACTGGTTCCAAGACTCCTTTGCCATAGCAGAGTCTGGGGATACTCAAGTGTCTTGTATCAAGCGGCACAGTGTTTGCATAGAACTATGGACCTCTTCTTATAAACTTTAAATCATCTTAGGTGACTTGTAACACCTAATACAATAAATGCTATATAAATAGTTGGTGCATTATGTAGAGAATATAATAAAAGAAAAATTTCAGCACAGCTAATTCCTCCTCTGGGTTTTCAGTTGGTAGCAGATGGTGGGCAGGAAGTCTGCACTAGTGGAAGCTGCAAATGTCAAAGGTAGCAGGAAGTGGAAGATGGTGGGAAGCAGAAGAGGAAACTGCAGCCCTGGGGGCAAGCAGATGCTGGAGTGTATTTGACCTTTAGTCCTTCTGCAGGATACACGATTAAAAAATGGGCAAACGAATTGAATAGATTCTTCACAGAAGACATTCATATGGCCAATAAATACATGAGGAAATGTTCAACATCACTGGCCATTAGGGAAGTGCAAATTAAAACAATACTGAGATTAAAGAATGCCAAGATCAAGAAGTCAAATGATAACAAATGCTGTCAAGGCTGCAGAGGAAAAGGTCGCTTTCTACACTGATGAAAGAAATGTAAACTAGTACAACCATTATGGAAATCAGTATGGGGATTTCTCAAAAACTAAAACTAGAAGTTCATGTGACCCAGTTACTCCCTTTTCTAGGAATCTTCCTGAAAGTTACAAACATACTATTACAGTGATGCATTTATATCCATGTTTCTAGCAGCACAATTAATAATAGCTTAATCTTGGAAGCAGCCATCAACAGATGAATGGATAAAGAAAATATGGTGTTTACGTTAATCTGCCATAATAAAGAATAAACTGCCCCTACTTCTGTCATCCAAGGGAAGCAGTAGAGTTCATATCAATGTAGGATGATGGTAGGGAAAGTCTTACTTCCTTTGTACTGGTTAGGGAAGGAAAATGGAGGTACCTTGCAACCATAATATTAAGTGAAAAATCAGACACAAGTTTTAAATAGTACAAGGTTCCTTTTAAATGAGAAACCACATTATAAATAAGGAGCAAAATAAAAGCAAATAAAAAATAGGGAGATCTTTCTCACCTGGGAAGGGGATCAGTGGATGGATGAAAGGGAGGAAACGGATGAAAAATGGAATTCAGATATGTGCATGTACCAACTCTACACAAGTAGTGTAAATACTGTGTACTACAAACGTGTACTTTAAAAAATGTGTAGGTCAGTACATTACACACACCTGTTTTACCAGAAAATCCAGGAATTCTACTGGGAAGCTCCCTAAGAAGTTTTGGTTATAAGGAAAGAGAATGTAAGTGTTTAAAATTTGTCAGCCTCTCCCACAGGGACACTTGGAGATTCAAGATCAAGACAGATGGACATCTTGTACCTGTTGAAAGTGGTAAATAGCACCGTTGGCCTGAAGGATATAAAATAACCCATATTCCATCGAAGTCTTTGAACGTGTAATATGGTTTATGACCAGGTTTCATTGAATTTAAATATCTGGATTTCTCAAAAAACTTTGGTGCTGAGTGAAGGGATCACTGGGGTGGTCAACTTCTCATTGTGAGGCTTTCTTTGGTATCAAGACAACCCAAAGAAGAGAGATTAGTGTCCTCCTTTCCCGAGAACCATTTAACCATAGGAAAAAGTTTCAGTTAATATTGGAATTTAAACTGAAGATTGGGACTTAGTAGTCTTAAGTATAATGTACATTTAGTAAAGATATATTGGACTCTTAAATTTTTCAGTGGAAAAGATCATTTTTTTAAAGACGAATCTGAAATACAGGCAAATCTCAGTTGTGAGACTTGACTTGTTCCATGATTCTGGGAAAGGTGGCCATGTCTACATTCGTGATTGTCACGTGGAGTTTGCCAAACGCTTCTGTTTGCAAACCAAATTGTTTGCAAACCAAAGCATTCCTGAACCACCGTAACTTTGTACTGTTAAAGTAACTTTTAATGTTACCATAAAGAATACCATTATTATTGGGTAGTTGCAAAAAGCAATAAATGTCCAGCCTGATAGTTTAGTGAAGAGAGAACATGGCAGCAGGAAGAAATGGAGAACAGAGGAGCCAACAGGTGGCTCTGCTGGTGTAGAGCTGGAACTGGTGACCTTGTGCTCTGCGTTATCAGAGTTGTACCTGGGCAGCAAGTGGGTGGTCCTCCAAGGCCATCTTTCTGAACCCCTTTGGCACATGGAGCCATGCAGGAAGCTTTAAAAACTGATTGCTACCTGAGCCTTCTGGGGACTACATCTTTTTTCTTCTCTTGTCTCCTGTTCTTGGCATAGTGCCTGTCATGTAATGAAGATTTAGTGAGTATTTGTTGAATGAATGAGAGATTGAATGAATTAGTTTAATGCTTCATTGCACTTGACAGTTTTGATTGAACCACTTCTGCACTGGGAAACATTGTTTCTGCTTTTCAAATTGGCTTATGAAATAAAGGCTTATGTTTTCAGGGAATTCTGGAAGCACATTATGTGAAATAAGCACTCAGCCGGCTTACATCGTCTGGACCCCTTTGATCTATCTATCTGTTAATAAATGCATTCATCACTTTATCAAATGTGTCATCTGGTGGGCACTTTGTTAGGAGCTGCAAGTAAAAGATGTGGACGACATTTTGTATCCTCGGCAAGCTCACAGTGAGCCCAGAAAGATGTGACTTCCAGCCATGTGCTATGGGGTTATTCAGGAGAATCGCAGAATACAGAAGTCAGAAAGTGATTAGTTGCTTATCCTTGTTTGTCTGCAAGTTTAGAGCAACTCTTTCAGGGTTCTTAAAGGCTGTGTAGGACAGCAGCATCACTGTTCGGCAGCCTTTTCCAGAAATGCATGCAGACCTTGAACATGCCGGGAAAGGCAGGAGTAGCAGGGTAGCAGCGTGTGCTTTTGTGCTTGCTTAGCGAGGTCATTTCTTGACTCAGCTAATGACTTCCTGAGCCCAGGACTAAAGCTACTTTCTTGGAAGAGACCAGCTCACATGAGCTTTATTTTAACTCCCTCATCTTATGTAAGGTGACCTACTGTACGCTGAGGAAAAACAAAACAACTAGCATTCATTGATAATTACTTTCTCTTGTATCACCTAATTGAGTTCTATGAACTAGGCTGTATTCTCTTCATACAGATGTAGAAGCCAAGTCTCAGGGGCTCTGAGTAACAGGTGTCAGAAGCCGAAATGACAACAAATTTAGCTGTAGATCTACTCGACTTTGATTTTTGATTCACTAATTCAAGCAGCTTCTTATTTCTACAAATCAGAATGTGAGTTACCCATGGCAGGGCCGTCAGTGGGTCTGTAACGTGGGAACGAGGAAACAGTGGTCGGGAAATGGCTGGCTGGGTAACATCAGGTTATTTCACGATGTTCATGGTGAGGGTTAAAAGCGAGGGAATTTCCATATTTTAGTAAATAAGTACAGTGGAATTTCCCATTTTCTGGGAAAACTGGTCTGTTTGGGGATTTACCTGCTTCTTTAGCATGAGTGATTGCACTGTGGTTTGGTCTGTGGTCTCCTGGGGTCTCCATGCAAGAGTGCAAGTCCCAAACAGTGGCCTCCCACAAGTCCCTGGCCCGAGGTGGCCCATTCCAGTTAGTGACAGGGATGCAGTTTGCATCCTGGTGCGGTGGACTGCAAAGCCTCCTTCACCTCTTACTGCAGAGGTACATGTATTTTCAGAGAGGAAAAGAGTTTGAAAGCTGAAAGTAACTCCAGCAGTTCCCTGCTTCAGTGCTTTCCAAATGCGGAGGGACTCATCCTGCCTCCTGGGGAGCCTGCTAAACATGCAAGGAGTTGGAAAACAGATTTGCTGTAGAAAACAAAAATGCTGACCATTTCTACTTCCATCGTCCGTGGAGAGCACTAGAATTCCTGTCAGAGTAGGACAGTGGTAGAGTAGCTGTTACTTTCTTTGTGCTAGTTAGAGACACTAAGAAATGGAGTACAAGTGGAGGCCAAGCAAAATTTTCCACATTAAAAAAATATTTTGGACCTTCTGTCATTGCTTTTGTTGGACATGCAGGGGTCACCCTAGAATCTAGGTAATTGATGTTTGCTGTGAGAAACAAATTGCTTTGCTAGAGATACCAACAGAATTTTAGGAGAATTAGGCATAGGACACTCAAGAGTAGAAGAGGCATGGCAGAAATTTGAAGACTGAGGAGGAGACTTCCTAGTACATGAGTGATCCTTGAGAACAGGAAGTTGTCTAATTGCCGTGCTGTTGCAGGTTTCTCTCTTAGGTAGAGAGACATTTTCAAATTTTCTTATTTGTAGTGCTTAAGATTGAGCTCAGGGCTTCATGCATGCTGGTGGTCTACTCCTGAGCTACACTTCAGGGCTCTGGAGATATTTTTAATCTTAGAAGAGGATACAGTTTTGCTTAACACTGAGAGAAGAGGGGAGGGGAGAACCAACTGAATAAGATTGGCAATGCTAGAGATTTAAACAAGGCATGCTCAGAGAAACCAAGCTTTCCTGCAAGAATTCCCAGATAAAATGGCCAAGGTGTTGTCCGCAAAATTTGGGGTTTTCTGTGCTTCTCATTATTTGAATTTCTAAGCAATTTTATAAAGCAATTTCCTTGAGAATAACAGATGTCTTCAGAGATACTTTATTATAAACAAAGTCCCACTCCTCAGATACTTTGACTCGGTTGGTGTGGAGTTATACCCCAAAATCAGTACTATTAGTTACTTGTCCACATAATTCTGATGCAGAATTCTATACTGCAATACTAAATTCAGATTTAGTAATCGAGGGCTTAGTTGCACTTTGTATATCTCAGGCAACCTAGAGGGTGGTGATTTTAAAGCCTCGCTTGAGGTGTCACAAATCTCTAGCAGAGATGAGAGCAGAAGTGCATTTCCCACCAATAAAGTTGCTTCCCGTGAACATCATCCAGCACAGCTGCACTTCCTGGGAACAGATTGGTCATGGAGCCCTCTGTATTTCCTGTATCCCCCTCCACTCTAAGAACAAATGTACAGGTGAGTGTCTGAGTAGCTTCCGGCATCTGTACATCTGCACTGCCTGGGTCTCAGCTGGTCTGCCGGATCTTGGAAGTTTTACCACAATTGCTGATCCAACCAGTGGAGGCAGATGGAAGAGGACCTTTTGCACAGTGTAGCACTTTTCTAGAGAAAAATCCATTTGGGATCCACGTGGCCCTCAGGATCCACTGGTCCCTTTTGTTTTCAAACAATGAAAATTCATACAGGGTAAGCACTTTTGACATTAAAGTTTACACAGTCAAAGCAGTTGCTGGCAACCATTTCATTAGGGCACTTTTGTCTATTGTCTTTGTTTCACAGCCAAAATGACCTTTCAGCATGTCTAGCTGCGGTCTAGGTTGTGATGGTGTGTGCATGCACCAGTGTGGAAAAGCTCCTGTTTGCCAGGGCAAGTTTTCTGGCTGTTGTCACTAGCCTTTTCCCTTCAGCCCTATATGCTGCTTCAGGGACTTCCTGGATAGCCCATCAGGCCATTGCTGATCACAAGCTCCTGTGAGCTCCGGCTGTCTGCAGCATGAAGCCCACCCTTCTCCTCTCCCCTACCCAGGCTTGGTTCCGCCTCTCACTCCTGCAGCTGCTCCTGTGTGGACCTTTCTCCAGCAGCCTGGAGCTATTGGCGACTTAGTTCTGCTGCCTAAAAGACCTTCCTTTAAAACATTATTCCAATTGTGCATCTGAATCGGACAAATGAATGAAGTTCATTGTGACCATTGCTCCTGTCCGCCATCCCTATTAGACCTGCCTTTTAGATTTTTTTGTTTTTCTTTCTAGTGCAGGGAGTTCTACCACTGAGTTGCATCTCAGCCCTAGACTTAATTTTTTTTCTTTGAATAGGTACCTACCAAAGCAAAAAAAGCATGAACTAACATGCTACTCAAAGAAAAGTTTGGACTGATATAAAGCAAGAGAAAATACAGAGTAATTGGCTCATTATTAAGCATTTATAATGTTGATCTCTACATTTTCAGGCAGGTGAAAATGAGTTCCATGCACCACGGCAGAATTGTTTTTCTGGGCTGAGGCAGAGGGACGTCTTGGAGAGCTGGGTTGAGTTTGGGGCTCTGACCTTTGCATTTGGAGACCAGCATTATAAATAGCCCTAATGGTGAACCAGTGGCTCCATACCTGTTTTTCCCTTGGAGACCAGCTTTTTCTTAAATATAGTGCTGCATCAAGCTTTTTTCTCCAGTAGGATTTGGGTGAAGTCAGAATTGCATGCTGGAACCCTGTTCCTGGGAGTGCTCCTTAGTGTTTAGATCCTTATCTTTTACAATTTTGTGTGGTTAGTGGTTCTGTTAAAAACAGTGCAGTCCTTCATTGTCTATATAACTAAGTTGGTATTTATCTATCTCACTATGATGAACTTTGTATTAACTAGCACTGCCATGATCAAGTACACTGGCTGAGTCTCTTAATCAACAAACATTGCCTCATAATCCTAGAGGCTGCAAATCCAACCTCAATGTGTCAGCAGAGCTGATTTCTTCTGAGCCTTTCTTACCTTTAAAATGACTGTGCACTCCTTATCATTGTTCTCCTCTTCCTCCTGCTCATCCTCCTCCTCTTCCCTTCCCCCTCCCCTTCTTCTTCCTCTTCCTCTTCAGTCCTTTGGATTAAACCCACGGTTTTGCACATGTGAAGCAAATGTTCTACCTCTGAGTTACATCCCCACCCACTTTATGTTGAGACAGAGTCTTGCTGAATCACCCAGGCAAGCCTCAAACTCTGGCCATAGCCTCCCAGGTAGCTGGGATTACAGGTGTGCACCACCACACCTGGCTTTAATCTCCCCCTTTAAAAAATCTGATCATATTGCCCAGCAGAAAGTTGTCACTTTAGCCTTTTAAAGACTTTATCTCCAAATACAGTCACATTCTTATGTGCTGGGGGATAGGACTTCAGTATCTAAATTAGGGAGGACACATCTTGGTCTGTACAGACTCTTACTTATTCTCCACAGCAACAAACCATGCTGCAGCGAGCATCCCTGTATATTTCTCTGGCGCACACGTGGGATACGATGCAATTGGTAGGGGGTAGTAGGGTAGCAATTCTGAAGCAGGATTTCAGGATCTTACTGTAAGGAAATGGACCTTTATCCTGCAAGGCGCTCGTTCTCTGGAAGGCTGTGTGAGCCTTTCCCTTTCCTGCAGTGTGTAACAGCTCTCCTTTGCCCATTCACATTGGTACTTGGTCTTAGCAGACTTTTATTTATTATTTACTTACTTGCTAATCTAATCAGTGTGAAAACAATATACAGAGAAAAATAATCCTGCTTCCTAGGCCTGCTTCTGGCTTTTTGGTCTTATTTCCTGCAAGCAGCCATTGTCATCTTACACAGCTTGTCTGAGAAGTTCTGTGCCGTGCGTCTGATTTTTTAGCTTGCTGCAAGTGGATCCTGTCATACTCATTTCTCCACGTTATTACAGAAATTTTCTAAAAGTTACTCTGAATGGCTGCATAATCATCTGTGAGCAAATGTGTCATAGATTTGCAAAACGTTTTCCTAATTCTTGGGTAAATTGGTTGTTGATTCATTTACAGAGTATAATATTTCTTCTAGAAAGTTTCGAAAGCTTGTAAATAGAATAAATCATCCATTATCCCAGTAGGAGCTGACATTTTTAATTTTAGTTTTTGGTTTCTGTACTTTTGTTTTTATTTTTAGTTGTTATTTTATGTGGGCATTTCTTTTTACAAAAGCCTAACACTTCCCGAGGTGTTTGGAATTGTAATTTTTCATTTAATTTAACAGTGCGAGCATGTTAATGCCACGAAAGCTCCCATCCCTTCCCTGCTCCAGTGAGCATACTGAGAAATGAAAATGGAGGGGGCCAAAATGACAGTTGGCTTGAACATGGCCTAGCAATTTTTTTAAAATTTGCAAACCTTAGCTCTTTGAACTATTATTTCTGTAAGAAATTACTTAGGTGTATATTATAGTCCACCTCACCATGGACATCGAAGCCTGCTTCTCTGTAGCATTTGATTCTCCGTACAGAAAGGGACCGTTTATTTTCTCTTTCAGTAAGTAGAAAATGTATATGAAACATGGATTTTTTTTTTCAGGCAGAACTGCTCTTTGGGTCCAAAAAGCTGAGTAACTTTCCCAGAACCTACCAAGCAATAAACAGAGAATTTACTTTCCTCTCAGTCTTATCCAACTTAAATTGCAATTCATGAAAATTATTTCTCAACAATTTCAATAGAAAATATTGGGAAAAGGAATCTCACTTGGGAACAGTAATAAAATACAAATAAAGTACACTACACCTCCAAACTTTAAAGACCAACAGTCCCCAAATATATTTTGTTCTGATTTTATATGAATAAAATTTTTAAAACAAATTTAAGTTGTATTATGTCAATGCTAAATCTAACTGATGTTGGAACCCTGAGCTGGTCAAATGTAATTTTGGTGTTTTAACACTTTTAAGAACTTGAAGTACTGATCTGTAAGCTGAATTCTAACGTTGTTTTCTTTTCTAACACCAGTAAGCACAAGATAGCTGTAAACTGATAGTCAAATGGACGCATACATAAACTCACAACAGTAATTTGAACTTTGGTCTTGGTAAGGAACTTGTGACAGGAAGAAGGAAACACAATTTGAAGCCCCTACAGCCCGCGCTGCCTTCTGCCTGTTGCTGAATCAGCGTTTCCGGAGTCTGAAGCAGGGAGGTGGCAGAGTTACAGTTGGGTGCTGGGAGGAAGCTTTGCAGAGTGAGCAGGGTAAAGGGAGTAAGGAGAGGTGTGTGGCCTGCCTTTGTTTGGTTTGATTTTTGAAACAAGGTCTTGCTATGTTGCACCAGCCAATTTCAGACTTCTGAGCTCAGATAGTCTCCTGCTTCAGCCTCCTGAGTGGTTGTGACTAAGGTCCATCACTGCACCTGACTCCTGACTTGGTTTTGCTGAGCAGCAAGCAGGTTAAGGCTTCCCAGTTTTAGAACTTTCAGTGTCTGCCTTATTTTTAAATGTACACTTTGCGCTGTCTCTTGAGGTAGATATGAGAGAAACAAGGGAGCAGACTCAAAGCATATCAGAAACAGTCTCCCGCAGTTGTGAGTGGAACTCACACCTGTGTGCAATGGATCTAGAACATTTGATTTGGATGTGGGTTATTTTCTGAAGTGGTGTGAACTAGTGACATCTTGTGGCCATTTCGGGTAATTTCAGGTGGCGCAGGCAGGTCGAATTACCAAGTCAGTCATTGGCTTGCGGCTTCATTCGTTAGCTGCCAATGGATACACTGCACACCCAGCAAAGACCACTTTTACCTGTTTGCTCTTCCTTTTGAGCAGAAAGTGATAGTCTGTTTCAGTAAATGTCAGATTCTAATGACTGTTTAGGGTCAGTACTGAATCGATCCCCTGACCCGCCCTCTCCTTAACTGTAGAAACAAAAGCTGGGTGCCTGTGTGTGAGCTGCAAGGGTATAGACTTCTCACTTGCTGTTGGTTGTGGAGAAACCTCCCAGTACTTCCCCTCTGAGGTGGAGTAAGAGCAGTAATTGCTAAGCGTTAAACGAGTTAGGCTGTGAAGTTATTAAGTTAATAAATTTCTTCCACGATGTAAGGTGGAAGCAATTAAGTCACTGTAATATGAGGCCATGTACATTCTTTGGGTATCATTTTTTCGTCTCTAATAAGTGGGTATTAAGCTAACCAGTGAAGCTGCTCCTATAATTTTTCTTTGGTTGTAGGTGTATAATCATTGTATAATTTTTTTTTCTTTTACACTCTACAAAATTGTCCATTTTTAGTAGTGCTCTCCCAGCCAGTGGTTCTTAATGTGATCTGACTTTTGTAGCCTATGACTCTGTGGTATTTTGTTTCTGAGTGACCACTCAGAGCAATAAGTTCTGAGTGACCACTTGCTAAAGGAATACATAGACATTCTACATGTTATCTTTCATCACTGCTAATTCGGTTTTATGGTTGGGATGGTTAGGCAATATTCTGAATCTGAAAGAAACAGATTAACATTTTGACAAATTTAGGTCTTTGTTGTGTCCAAAAGGCACAATAAATAAAAGCTTCATTCACATCTTAAAATACAACATAGGAAAGTATAATGCACTCCCAACTGGAAAGACATTCTACAAAATAAGTGCCATCTGTCTGTTTTTTTAAAAAATCAAAGTAACAAAAGATGAAAGATTGAGGACCTGTTTCCAGTTGAAGGAAACTACAGAGACATGGCAACATGTAATCCGTGTTAACTTCTGGATTAGAACTCTTCTTCTTGATAGTTGTACAATGATTATTGAAAAGAATGTCCCAGCTTTACAAACCAAAATATTTAGGGGTAGAAGAGTGTGGAGGTTACTCTCAAATAGGAAAAGGTACACTGAAAATGGGGAGAGAGAGAGAAGAGAGATCATAGAAGAGAATGATGAATGATAATTCAGCCATATAACAACCTGAGTTCGAGGAATTCTTTACAATTTTACAAATTCACTGTGAGTCTGAAATTACTTCAAAATGGAAAAGGTTGTATAAGGTGTAGTAGGAGAAGCCATTAGGAAGAGAACAACATGGAGTTTGTGGAACCGTTTTAGCAGGTGGCACAGTCAGCCAGGAGACCGCTTCCCGTCACGTGGAGTTGAGTGGTGGCAGCGGTCGGAGAGAGAAGGGATGAAATCAGGAGGTGCCCAGGGGATGAGTAAACGTGAGTTTGTGAGGGGCTGATGGGTGATGGCGACACCACTGAAATAAGAGAGTAGATGCAGGCTTGGAGGAAAAACTGTTGAGTTCCTTCTTGTAAAGCATCTAGAAATTACCTTCCTAATGTTCACGTGGATTGTTGCAGCAGATAGTGGGTTGGTAGAACTCCAGGAAGAGCTCAGGGTTAAGGACAATAGTTTGAGGCTGTTTAGCTGCGGATAGTAGTGGAATCCATGTGCATGGGTGAGGTCATCAGAGAGAGAAGAGAAGTGGACTGAGAAAACCCAGCATTAAAGATTGGGTGAAAAGGAAAGCAAACACATTACAGGATTGGGAATAAAAACAAAGATGCAACCACAGGTGTGCGTGTGGTAAAAATAGTTACAGGAAGAGGTTATATACAATTTTATGACATATTTGAAACTCTATGGGAAATTTTATAGCAAAATCTTATTTTATAGCAAAACATGTATTACCCATTATACTGGAGCAAACCATACTTACAGAACAAATTATAAAGGTCGTTAAAGATCTAGTTACTATCAAAAAAAGACACACCAGATATCTTTTATACTTGAGTTCTTGCTAACCTTAGAAAATTTCTAAGGTCTTAACCTTGAAAAAATTTAATTTGGGAAAAAGTATTTAAGAAGAAAGGAGAGAATTAAGAAGAGAATAAGAAATGCAGTGATACCATGATGAAGAAACTGGCTCTTTACATCCTGCGTTGACTCCTGTATCAGAATTAAACATAACATTTTCCTGGTCACTACTCAGTGGAGATGGTAGCAGAATCTCTGGATCAAGTCAGAATATGAGGACAAGAATTGTGACACTTTTGAGTACTTACTTAATGTGAAGTGTTTGCCATGCAATAGAGAGGTAGTCCATAAATGCAGCACTAGTTATAATCTTATCTTCTAAGAATCTGTCCTGGGTTTGAGTACAAGTACACTGTTTTCCCCCTCATCCATGGGAGACACATCTGAAGAGCCCTACTCTTGCCTGACACGCTGGAGAAATGCTGAACCCTGTATACACTGTGTGTTTTTCCTATGCAAGTATAACTACGCCTTGGTCAACTCCACGCCTGTGGCTTGTGCACTCTGCCTGTACCCCCTGCCCACCCAAGCCTACCTCTGTTCTGTTCTTTGTTTCCCCTCTTCACAGGGCAGCAGAAGTACTGACTAAACAATCAAGCTGAATGTGCATCTTCATTGTTACCTTCCCACAGTGACTTAGGTGAGAGACAGCCCCAGGAGACAGTCCCAGAGAAGACCTCCTGGGAGGTTTAAGCTCAGGCTAAGAGGGACAGTGCCCTGCCCTCTTTAGAGAGAAGTCTGGCCTAGAGAATGTGACTTTCATCATCAGCTGGCTCTGGAAGCATCAAGTCCAGTGGCCTGCTAGAAATCCACTTTGCTGGCTGCATCCAGAGGAGACAAATGGTCTGATTGCTTCCCCCTTCTACCATTGTGAGTGAAGACATGCCTTAGTTCCTTTTACTATTTTTTTTTCCTGTTTTGATATTTTGAGACAGGATCATGCTGTATAGTATGAACTGGCCTTGAATTCACTAAGTAGTTCAGCGATCCCTCTGCCTTCAGCCTCCCAAGTGCTGGAATTATAGACTGTTTGCTCTTTAACAGGATCATTGGTCTTACTTTCACTCTTCTTCATCTTCCATTAATATTTGAAATTTTATTTTTTTCACTTGCTTATTCTCCACACTCTCTTTTTACTCGTATTGTGATACCTTGGCTTTTGAACTTATTTTGTTCCAAATTCATGTTCAAAACCAGAAAGAACTGAACATATTTTTCTCATAAGAAATAATGGAAAACCTAATAATTGGTTGTGAGACCCAAAATTACACAAGCGCAAGTGTGAGATGTTGTCTGGGCTAGAGTGCTGCTTAGACTGAAGCTCCACCCCTTTCTCTCTGCAGAGAGATGCAGAGCTTGACTCACTTTTGACCCATACAGGTTCTTTCAAGCTGGATTTTTGTTTCAACTATGGAGCAAAGTTCAAAACACTGAGCAGATTTTCCCCCTTGAATTTTGATGTTCAAGTCTGGAAAGTCCAAACTTGGAGCCATTCAACAACCGAGCATCATTAATGTTAAGCTTTATTAATCTTCACATAGTTAAGTCTATGTTATTACTGTTGAATACTTTTCTCCTTTTAGCAGAGGTATGGTTGCATTTAGTAGATATTTACTGTATGCCAATATTTGACTTGCCTTTGTGTTTACTATGAGTATAGATCTCTTTTATGGTTAAGGGTGGTACATTACTGCTTTATAGAGCACATCAATATCTAGTTTGTCTTTGATACTGTTACTGTTTCTATTTTATTGCTGTTGCTAGGACGGCATAGTTGTGATTGACTGGATTTTTCTGTATGCCAATACTTGCATTGCCTTCATATAATTAACAACAATGCAGTCCATTCCTGGAAAAGTTGGTGCTGGATCATTTATACTGGAGCTTCATCTCCCAAATTAACAGAGGTGATTGGATCTTGGGAGAGAGGAAAAGGCCTATCGTTAGTTGTGCCCCTGAATGCATTAGTAAAAAATGGATAGTAACTAAAGAAGTCCCCAAGCTGGGGATTAGCTCAAGGGCATAAGTGTCTGCTTGGCAAGTGTGAGGTCATGAGTTCGATCCCCAGTACCAAAAAAATCCTGAACCAAACCTAAACAAACTAATAAGTCCTCATGTTAGCAATAAAATATTTCCACTGTAATCTGCTCAGAAATGTCAACACAACACAATACAACACACACATAACAATAGAAAAATGAGAAGATCAGACAACAAAAATGCCTCCCAAATCTTAACTCCTCAAAGCTAGTCCATGGGAAATCAAAGGGAATGAAATCAAAAGCCATGTAGCTGAATTACTCAAAATGATAAAAGAGGAGATACAAAAACCCAGACCAATAAGTGCTTGGTGAGCACAAAGAATATGTAACTAAACAAATAGTAGACATAGTAAGCAAAATGATAAGCAAGTAGATAGAAGACACCAACAGAAAGGCAGTGAGCTGAACAAAAAGTTACAAGACATGAATGATCAGGTAACAGGTATGGCTGATGTTGGTGATTCAGAGATACCTTAGAAACAAGAGAACTTGAAGAATGGATGCAATTGCAACTAGATGATGCAAGAAGACTAGGGTTAATTGGAATTAGTAAAAAATTAAACCAGAAGGCAGCATAAACAGCATATAAAACCTGTTGACAGAAATAATAAATTTCCAACTATGGAGAAAATTTACCATGCAGATAAGTAAAGCCAGAAGAGCTTTGAAGTGAAGTTTCAGGCTCTAAAAGAAAATAATTTTCAAACCAGACTGATATAAGCTGCAAAACTATCTCTCACAATTGATAGAAAAATAAGATATTTTGGTGACAAAGTACACCTTAAGAGATTTGTGACTATCAGAACAGCAGTACAAAAAATTCCTAAGGATATCGTAGAAAGAGGCAATGAAGCTAACAAGTACGAAGGGTCTAATGGAATGAGCACATTACCCAGGGCAAGCAGTCAACAGAAGGGGAAAAGGGGGAATTAGAAACAGGAAAACAATGCAAAGACAGGCATAAGTCAGTGCCTTTCAGTAGGAACTGTCAATGTGAGTGATTTCAGTTACCCAATGAAAAGAAACATTGGTAGATTGGATCAAGAAACAAAACCCAATAGGCTGCTGTATACAGGAATCATATTTAACCCTCAAAGAAACTCATAGCCCAACAATCAAAGGATGAAAAATGATAGTACATGCAAGGGGAACACAGGAACTGTCTGTTTTCAGATAAAGTAGACTTCAGGCCAAAGTTGATCAGAAAAGGCAAAGACAGTCACTACATATTAGTTGAGAGAATATTTTAAAAGAGAAAATAATTATAAATATTTATGCATGGAACGTTGGTGCTCCCAACATCATAAAATAAACACTACTGTTCATAAAGATTAGGTGAACGTCAACACAGTTATAGAGCAGGATCTCAATACCCCATTGTCACAAACACTCTGATCAACTAGACAAAAGATTGACAACAACAACAACAAATAAAACTTGAACCAAACCTTTGAATAAATGGACTTAATAAGCATCTCTAGAGTGTTCTATCCCCAAAACAAAGAAATACACATTCTCAGCAGGACTTGAAAGTTTCTCTAAAATAGAACACATACTAGTCAATAAAGCCTGCTAAATAAATGCAAAAGAATCACTTATCCCATGCATTTTATCAGATCACAGCACAGTGAAGTTAGAAATATACAAATACATGGAAATTAAACAATACACTCTTGAATAATGGATGGGTCATAGAAGAAATTAAGGGAGAAATTAGTCCCTGAAATCAAATGATACTGCCAGTGCAGCATACCAGAACCTATGAGATACAATGAAAGCAGTCCTAAGACAAACTACTAGGAGCAAACCAGAGAAAGAATTCTTTCGGCAGTGATGGTGATATCTTTTAAATTTCTTTTATCTTTTTGTGGTCCTGGGGATTAAACTCAGGACCTTGGTACTGAATCTTGAAAAGAAATTTTTTTTGAAATTTTAAAGCAAGGTCTCCTAAACGTGTAAATGTTGGCAGGCTGGGCTTGAACTTATGATCCTGCTTCTTCAGCCTCTCAGAGTGCTGGGACGATAGGCACACACCATCATGTCCTGTGATGGCGGCATCTGGAGGGTATCACATGAGCCGTCTGCGAGCCAGCACAGGCAGGCCCAGCTTCTGACCAGTGTGCTCTAGTGAGGACAGCAACCTTCTCACTCACTGATCTATGTGTGTGTGTCCTGAAGTGCACAGGACATGGGGTGAGACTCTGGAAATGACCTGGGTCACTAAACGGGGAGCTCTCCAATAGCAGGGACCATGAATTATTTGTGTTTCCCACAATGTCTGCCATGAGGTCTCCCTCAGTCACTGAGTATTGCCTAATGACTGTAGATGACCAGTTTTCTTTCTGAAAAATTGAACATGCATCCCACTTTTTAAAGTTCTTTCCTGAGATTTTGGTTGATTGAGTTCCTAGGGAGACCATGTTCTCTTTTGGATCTTGGGCTGTGAGATTAACCCCAGATTCATTCTTCCCCAACTGCTTATCCTTTGTTTTATTTAAGTGAGACTAAAGTTGATAATCCTACTTAGAATCAATAGAAACTGCAGTTCTCATGTTGTGTTGGATCATTTAAAATTAACATATGCCATTGATATGAAAACCTCTTATAAGATAGTAAATAAGTATTGCATAGCTGACAAAAAAGCACCCTTAATGTGCTCCTGGTTCTCCTCTATTCACAGTGCTATTAGAGATGCTGGGGCAGGTTGGAGCTAAAGTTATGAGACAGCAATTCAGACATTGCTTCTGCCATTTGTGAGTGGTGTGTCCTTGAACATGTGACTTGGTTTTTTACGTCTCACTTTCCTCTTTTTTATTATGAAATAATAACAGTAATTATCTCAAAGGGATGTGTTAAAGATTAGATGAAAGTGCACATAATAACCTCCATATGGCAAATATAGCACTCAATAAATATTATTAGTAAATGCACTGAATTTGAATAAATGCATTAAATAATTAGACTTGAGCAATACTGTAAGGCTCATCCTGAACATACATAATAATACCAACAGCGACTAAACTTTATTAAGCATTTAATATGGAACTGCAACTCTATGGAGAATTCAACCTGGGTTATCTCATTTAATTTCCATGCATTATTAGATCAAATTGGCAACTAGATTGTGATTAGTTTGCAGTGTCAATTGTAAAATAGCATGAGAGAGAGTCCAATTTCATGGGAAGGTGGGATGCATTATGATGTTTTCCCCAAAGTTTCATATTCTAATTCTCAAAATACATGAATATGTTACATGACAAATGATGATGAAGGTTGCAGATGTAATTAAGGTTGCTAATCAGTTGACTTTAAACAAGAAAAAGAAATAAAGCATCCAATTGGACAGGCAGAAGTTAAATTATCCTTGTTAGTAGATAATACTATTATAAATATAGAAAACTGTAAAGATTGCTCCCAACACTGTTAGAACTAATAAACCCATTCATCAAATTTGCAGAATGTAAATTCAGTATCAGTAGCAATGTTTTACAATTAACAATGATTTCCTCAAAGAAAAGATCAGTAAAACAACCTACTTGCAATAGCTCCAAGGAAAAAAAGTGCTTAGGAATAAATTTTACCAAAAAGCGACATACTGAAAATTATAAAAGGCTGGTGAAAGAAATTGAAGAAGACACAAATAAATATTCCCATGTTTTGGAATAGAACAATTAATGTTGTTAAAATGCTCATATATCCCAAAGCAGTATATTGATTCAGTGTAACCTCTATCAGAATTCCAGTGATGCTTTTTATAGAAATAGAAAAAAAATTCTAAAATTCATATGACACCACAAAAATATCAATTTATCAAAGCAGTCCTGAGCCAAAAGAACAAAAGCAGAAGCATTATGCTACCTGAATTCCAAATATATTAGAGTTCTGTAGGGGTATATTAGTGCCATAAAAACAAGACCCATAGGCCAGTGAAACAAAATAAAGAACCCAGAGATAAATCCATGAACTTATGGTCAGTTTTATTTGCTGCAAAGGTATCAAAGGCACACAACAAGAGAAAGATTGTCTTTTCATAAATGGCCTTGGGAAACTTGGCATGTATATGCAGAAGAATGAGACTAGACCTTTATCTTGTGTCATATACAAAAAACAACTCAAAATAAAGACTTAAGCATAGGACCTGAACTGTAGAACTATTAGAAGAAAACATTACATCGGTTGAAATAATATTTTTGACAATCTAAAGTATATGAGACAAAAGCAAAAATATGTCAGTGGGATTTCATTAAAATAAAGACTTCTGCACAGCCAAGGAAACAATCAAAAGCGTTAAGAAACAACCAATGAAGTAGGAGAAAATATGTGCAAACCATAAATATGATAAGAGGTTAGTATGCAAAGCATAAGGAACTAAAGAGCAAGTAACTTTATTTAAAAATGGACAAAGGGACTGAATAGATATTTCTCAAAAGAAGATATACAAATGGCCCAGATGTATATGTTAAAATGTTTAACGCCACTAATTATCAGAGAAATGCAAATTAACACACAGTGAGGTGTTGCCTTGTACCTGTCAGAATGGCTATTATCAAAAAGATGAAAGGTAATGATGGCAAGGACATGGAAAAAAGGGAAGTCTTTTGCTTGGTGGAGATGTTAATTAGGACAAGTTTTATGAAAAGCAGTAGAGGGTGTTTCAAAACTTAATAATAGAACTGCTATGTGATATAACAATCTCACTAATGGTTTACATTCAAAGAAGATGAAGTCAGTGTCAAGAGGTCGCTGCACTCCCATGTTCATTCCAGCATTATTCATGGAATCAACTGAAGTGTCCACTAACAGATGAATGCATAAAGCAATGTGACTGAGATATACACAGTATATATACGAAACACACACACACACACACACACACACACAGAAGAGAGAGAGAGAGAGATGATGGGATACTGTTCAGCAGAATTATGGAAGGAAAACCTGTGATTTGTGATATGGATGTACCTGAAAGTCATTATGTTAAGTGAAATAAAATAAGCCAGATATAAAAAGATAAATAATTCATTTGTCACATATGAGTATTGTCACATTGAGTATTGAAAAGCTTAACTAATTGATGTAGAGAGTAGAATGGCAGCCACCAGGGGCTGGGGGCCAGAATGGGCCCATCCATGTAATCTAGGACATCTCCCAATTTTAATGTAGGAATAGATATAAATTCTACAAAATCTGAAATCAGAAAAATAAAGTAAAACATCATCCTAATCCTGCTGTCAATGAATAGTTAATGCTATCATTTTGATGAACATTCTTCTGGACATGACTCTAGGCATATTCAGATATGTAACAAGCTAATAATAACTTGGTGTCACTATAACAGCTAAATTTTTTTTTCTCTAAAGGAAGTCACACAAAGAATAAGAGCAAGGAATTTCCAATTTATGGCACACAAAGTGGATTATAGGGCAGGACAGTAAATGGTTATTGTTTTGTGACAGACAGTTTCACAAGTAACTTGATTTCTTTTCTTTTTAGCATCTCAAGGACCTGGAACATTAGTCTCCAGGTCTTGTTTCACAAGCCTTGCAGTTTATAGGTAAAAACAAGAATGGATGAAGGAGGAAGGGATAAAGAATGATTTATTTTCTTCTGGTCCTGATTGAGGGTGAGGAGAAAATGTGTGTGTGTGTGTGTGTGTGTGTGAGAGAGAGAGAGAGAGAGAGAGAGAGAGAGAGAGAGAGAATATATCTGTCCTGGTTCCTGGGGAACATGGAAAGTAGAAGAGACTTTGTTCTGACTGCTTATTTAGAACTCTAGATGGAGGTTCCTTGGCAAGTGCTAATTTCAGCTTGGGTGTAGCCCTACTATCTCTGAGGAACCCCAGTTGGACTAAGGGAGGAGACCTGAGGTTTATTTCCTGATTCCCCAAGTTCTCATATGGGGTAGATGAACATGGTGGTCTGGAGGGCTTACTTTGGATCTTTCCAAGGTGAAACCCAATAACTTAGATGCAAAGGCTAGGGGAGCCTCTGGGAGTCCAAACTGGACAGAAACTTTGGTAAGGACCTTGGGTCTAAGGCCCATGAAGCCCAGTTAAGCCACAGTTAGCTAGGAAGGAACCTCCATTCTGAGCACTTCACTCTTTCGGAGAGAGACTAGGGACCACTTAGAAGTTATCTAGTACAAAGGGCACTGGCCTAGGTACCAGAGATTTCTCTGTAGACCAACACATATCTAGCTTTTCCTCCACCATAATGCAAAGCCTCCAGAACTGGGCACTCTGGTAAAAAATGTGGGCAAAGGGAGTGTACGAGTCAAGGTTTCTCCAGAGAAATAGAGCCAGCACTGTATACTCCAATTGGAGAGAGACAAATTAAATAAAGAGTTGGCTTACGTAATTATGGAGACTGAAAAGTGCTACTAAGATCTACAGTTGGCAAGCTGGAAGCTCAGGAGAACTGGTAGTGTAGAGTCTAGGCTGAGTCTAAGCTGGAGCATGAGAAGACCAAAACTCAGCTGAAGGACACTACTATTCAGGGCTCCAGGGAACAGAAAGAACCCACCCACTTTGGGGAGGGCTGTCTACCTATCACAATGTACGTATTTAAATGTTAATCCTCAAATCCAGAAACCCCATGTTATGGCCCACTCAATCTTAACCATTCCAGGGAGCCATCTAGAAACTGTTTTCCTAAAAGAGTCAGAGTATCAGCAAAGGAGACTACGTGATCATTTGGATTGAATTGGATGAGGATTTGTGATTTAGTTCTTTTTAAACATCCTTGTGACTGCTTAACAGGAGATTATGAACAGAATAGATTAGCAACAAGAAAAAGTTACATATTATACATATATACAGCCCCAGATAAAGATATAGGATCTGGGAATACACCATGTTCATCTTGCAGCCTGCTTTATCTGCCCATATAAACAAACATCTGAGATTTCTGAGATAATAAATGTAATGCTCCATATAAAATCATTTAAAATTTTGTTTGGTAACTCATTTTCGATACATGTCAAAATTAGATACATGGATTCTTGCTGGTAAATATTTAGGTTGTTTCCATTTTTTTTTTTAAACCCTTACAGACAACATCGTACGTAAGAGATTTAAATGTACCTAATTTGTCCCAAAAAGCTTTCAGAAACTCCCAGCTGTAACTACAGCTTTTAAAAGCTTGTTTTGCCATGGTATGGAGAAAAACCACTGTATTTATTCTCTGTAAATGGGAGCATGGGGAAATGAAAGGAAGGAGACTAGGAATTTGACAAGGACTGTGTGACTGTGGGGACACAGGGAGATGGGGCCTGTGCACACCCCCATTCCTGCCCAGCCCTGATAGAGCTGGCAAGTGGCCATCACTGTGCCTTTCAGGAAATTCTGCCCCTTTGCCACACACAGGGTTTCCACAGGTCCTTGCCACGTTACAGACTTCTCTGGGGTCTTTGGCAGAGAGGAAGAGGTGAAAGCTGAGTAAAAAGCATGCTTCTGCTTCCCTGCTGTGCTGATGAACTGGAGGAGGCAGGAGCTGCCAGGGCCCCTGAAGGACGGCCTGCAGCCCTATCTCAGCGGCACAGGACGTGGGCTGCCATGGGCGAGCTCTGTTTATCGAGAGCCGCATGCTACCAATTGCAGGCTACTGCATGGCTTCAATTAGACTTTTTGACTGATGGCCAGTTTAATGAGCCTATTTACAGAGGGTCATTCAACATAGCAATTACACCTATAAATCTATTTGCAGCAGGACTCGAATAACCTTCTGCACACAGCCCTGTATAAAACTGCTGTCTGATTAATTAACATTAATTTCCCCGCCGTATGGAACCAGCTGCAGTTGGTACAAATGCTTCCAGCTCTCTCCGCAGGCCCTGTGTGAATGGCAGGGGTTTTCTGGTTGGGGTGGGGAACATTTCAGACTCTGGGGTGGAGGGAAAGGCTGGTGGTCATGTAGTTGCCCTTGCAAAGAAGCTCATAGTTTTTCTTGTGTCCCTCTGTTCTTTCTCTGGTCTGTTTGATTGATGTTTCGGGGCAGTGTCATATACAGGGGGCAAAATTCAATTAATTGGATATGAAATATTTATAACCCTGCTCTATGTGTCTATCAGAAAAGAGCCCTTAATAGATCTTCTCATTAGTATGAGCTGGTGACTCATTTCTCTGCTTTCACAGTCATTCGGAATTAAAATCCAATTAATCTAATATCCCTGTGAATGTTATTAAATTATTGGAAAAACTGCATTCAGGAGATAGGATGAGGGGAAGGAGCCGGCCTTGTGGATTTCCTCATTTCCTCTCTGCAGAGCACACAATGCCGAGAGACCAGCCCTACTTCCTTTGGGCTTTCAGCTTCCAGCTTTTGGGTTGTGTCTACACTTGGCAAATGAAGCACAGGATTGTGAACCAGGGGCTCTCGGCTGCCAGTGCTGACACTGCCAAAGCTAATAACACAACAACAGCAGAAGCAGCAGCAGCAGCCGCCACAAGCCCAGGACACACTAGGTTCTGAAACCGGCAAAGCATTTGCAAAATGTAATTAAGTGAAAAGGTAAGACTTGCACTGTTTTAAGCAGTTCTAAATGTGTCGCTTTAAAGTGGAATAAGCATTAAGAAGGGAGGCTGAATCAGGGGCTCCCAGGTTCCATGAGGTTCTAGAATGCTGTGATTTTATGAACTCTTAAATTAAGTGTTCTGTAAAATAGTCATAAGTAGCAATATGATTTCATAGGAGCAATAAGCAGGACAAAGAAGGCCAAGATTCCTCCTTGTGTTTGCAAACCCAGGGACCTATTATTATTCATGAATTTTCATGAAAGTATTTGGGATTTCTGCATTCTGGGAGAGGAAAGCAAGGAAGGCAGTGGTTGCAGTAGTGGCAGCCACTCTCCTAAAGCCTTGATTAATCTGATGACAGTTTTGCTCATTACTTACATGTTACCAGCTTTAAACTTCAGGTGATGACTGAGACATGATGATTCTAGAAATCACTGAGCTAGGCTCTCGGATTGTTCCCTTTTTCAGAATCTAATACTACAGCACTGATCGAGTTCCTACTGCGTACCAGACACCATGGCACTAAGGCCGACACAGTTACCGGCTGTATACCCAGCAGTTCTTGACTTGCAGTGGTTGCAGTTAGCAAAGGTTTTGAGTTGTGATTTGTCGATGCCACAGTGGCGCTAAACCCATGTAAATTAAGAAGAAGCTGTTCTTTGAATTTTGATCTTTGTATGGGCTAAGAATGTACAGAGACAGCCCCCTCTTGGGAGATGCTAGACAGCAGAACAAGCTGCAGCTTTCAGTCAGCCACAGTTAAGATGGGGACCCTGAGAA
Organism: Cavia porcellus; assembly: GCF_034190915.1. NCBI lineage: Eukaryota > Metazoa > Chordata > Mammalia > Rodentia > Caviidae > Cavia > Cavia porcellus. Next base: position 23,812,708 of record NW_026947496.1, on the reverse strand, counting down.
CCCTGCTACCGAGCTAGGATGTTTGGAAAGTGAGGGTTACTAAATGTATTTTCCACCTACAATAGTGTCAAAGTATAATAGGTTTTGTAGGCTGTAATCTCATTGTTAAGTCAAGCAGCATCAATACATTTATAACTGAAATGTTCTTCAAAGATGTGATGAAGACTTGGCGTTGATTTTTGCAACAGTTATAGAGGTGAAAAAAGATCACTGAAAACAAAATGGATTGAACTTATTTGCATAGGAGGAGAGCAGGGAGCCTAAAGGATGTCAGAGAACTTCCTGCAAGGGTGGTCATTGCCTAGCTGACTCTGGGAGTCACAGCAGGGATGGGTTCCTGTGTCTCTGTGATATTTCCCTCCTTCCTCACTTTAGTTTTGTCTTTTCAAAGGCCACATAAATGATGTGCTGTACTTAATCTTCTGGGACTGACCTTTTACTCATCCTGATGCCTTTGAGAGTTTTCTGGGTTGTGGTAACCAATAGTTTGATCCTTGTTATTGCCAAGTGATTCATTGGAGTGGATGTCCCTTAATTTGTCTATCTGCTCACCTGGGGATGTTTGGGTTCGCAGTTATGAATAAAGCTGTTATAAACATTTACATAAATGTTGTATAAGAACATCTTTTTATTTATATAAGGTAAAGAAGTAGGATTTCCAGGCTGTGTGGCAAGTGCATGTGTGGTTTTATAGAAAACTGTCAAAGCATCTTCCAAAGGGGCTGTGCTGTTTTGATTCCCGCCAGTGATGTATGAGGGTTCCAATTGCTTCACATTCTTGTCAGTGTTTGTTATTGTATTTTAAAGTTTAGTTATTTTAGTAAGTTATAGTATTGTGCCACAGCTTTTGTTTGAATTTCTTAAGTGATTTGTGCTATGGTTTTTTTATTGTCCATATATACTCTTTGGTAAAGTGTCTATTTACAGGCCAGATATAGTTTTTGGACATTGAATATGTATTTATTTAAAATTAAAACTTAAATATAGTTGCCTTGTTCCTTAGGTCCCAAACTGTATTTCCTTATTCAAAAAGGGATTCTGAATGTGAGGAATCACTTCATAATGCCTTTTGGAAATGGAAGTGATAATTCTTACTCCATCATCCAGGAGTTAACCCTCATGGGGAGAACAAATGACAAAGAGAAGACCTTACCTTCCATGGCCCATACTGGTGTTGAAGATTTAATGGTGAAATCTCAAGTTCTCAGATGTTGTCAGAGAAAAAGGCCCCACAAACTCACCTGCTGCTGGTTATGGTTTCAAAGCCCTTAGCAGAAGAGAGGAACTTTTGTCCAGATACACAGGGGCCTTATTTTGCATGTATGTTTCTGAGAGTCCAAGTCAACAATTGGCAAAGGCTTACGTAAACACATGAATCTAGCATTTTACACTGAGAATAGCAATTTGAAATCAGTTTTGGATGACCCCGAGGACTCTCTCTGGAGCCATTTTTCTTCTGTTTTACTAGGGAGAGCCTGGAGCCCTGTTTTTTGTGAGTCCGCTTGGCAGCAAAATCTGTTACCATCACTTAAGTGGGAGAAAATGAACTCACAACCTCCCAATAGCCCAACATCAATTTAATTCACATCAGCAAACATTTTGAACCCTGACTCTATGCCCAGCCTGCATTCGGAATACCATAATAGTCCCTGGTTTCAAGAACTCTTTGGAAGCCAAATGCCATTCATCATGAGGGACATCGCAGTGATACTGAGAGGGAGGGTGGATCCTCGTCTCATAGACAACAGCTACAGAGAGGTTAAGTAATAAGTAGAAGATCTGGGATTTAAACTGGTCTGTCTGATCCCCAAATCTGTGCTCTTCCTAATGTAATAACGATTTATTTTGCCATTGAACATTTTTATGCTTATCTATATATAATTTTATTTGCCACAATAAGGGGGAAATTTAGACATGAAGTTTAGGCTGCTGAAAAACAGACTATCTAAATAGTATTAATATCTTCATTCCCTTTAGAATAAGTTTTAATGAGTAAAGTTTTAATATTAAATATATTAAAAATCCCAAGCCTATCATATCAAGGCCATAAATCAAACCAATGCAAGTGGGCTAAGCAGCTTCCTACAGAGAGCTCATCTCAATGGTCACTGAAGAGTGGCACCTTTCTAGGGAGCTATTCTGTGTTGGGGAAAGGGCTGCCTAATGCTAAATCTTATGTGGAAAGACAATTTTATGTATTGCTTAAAATAAAAATTTAATAACCTGCCACAGACCTTACAATGAGGAGACAGTTATTCCTAGAGGTCCAAGAACTTGGGAAAACAGGTCACTGGCAAGGATGGTTTATAGCCAGAAAGTCACAGGAAGCAATGAAACTAGACGGGGAAGACTGCCCTCCACGATCCGTAGCTCCCAGGTCAGCTTGCACAGCTCCCTCCAGGAACAGCCAGATTCAAGAAGCAAAGAATTTATTCTTTCTGGTCAGCTCCCTCAGATTTGGACATTTTCCACTACTGAAACCTATTTTCAAAGCATGCTAGTGATAGTTTTTAAAGCAAACCTTTAGTAGCTCCAATGTCATGTTAACAGAGTGTGCACAGATTTTGTGGGTAAAAAAGAGAAAGAGAACTGTATTGTTATACAAAGAAAATGAAAGTTTAAGTGAGAGAGGCATTGTGGGGTACTATAACAAGCTGAATTTTCAGTGGAGTCCAGATTATAAAGTCAAGAAATTTGATTAAAAAAAAAAAAACCTTCTTGGGGATTTAGCTCAGCGGCATAAGCGCCTGCCTTGCAAGCAGGCAGTCGTGAGTTCGATCCCTGGTACCGATAAAAAGGAAAAAGACACAAAAAACAAAACAGAACAAAAACAAAAACAAACAAAAAAATCTTCTTGCTTCAACCATAATGACCAGGCATAGAAAACCATTTGATAGATGTCAACTTCCACCACTGGCCAGCTGATGGAATGAAGAACCATTCCCACCTTTTAAAATTCTTTAACAGAATTATCCCAAGATATTTCAATAATTTTAGGTGTTTCTAAGGTAAAAACTTTAGTCTATACAAAATTCCCTTCCTTTATCATCAGTTTTCAGTGATAATAATGTGCAGTGTGTGAGTATTGATGTGTATCCCAGAGAAAGATTCCAGGCAATTGTACATAGTGGGGAGAAAAGAAATGATTTTTTTTCACCTAAAAGGCTCTTAAATCAATAATCAATATAAACTATTCTGAGAATCTCCTATCTCCAGCGACTCATATTTTCTGTTGACAGTAGTAGTTGCTTAAATAGTTAATGAAGTTTTATGTGGCTTCAGTGAGTTTTGCCATGTGTGTTGTTTGATGGAGAGTATAAGAACAAAAACAATTCTTCCATGTAGGAAGAAAACTCAGTGGGAACTCTTCTGCATGGGAAAGAAAGCAGTAATTTGCTGGGTGTAGATTCCATTTTAAACTGCAGAGTCAAAGAGCTTTCCTAGTGTCCTGAAGAAAGCAGCAGGCATGTCCTGACATTAGTAAGGTCTCTGTCACATGTGAAAATAAATGTCATCTTTACATCTAGAGAACAGAGGCCCATTTGGGGCGGGAGGATTAGGCAAGTGCCTGTAAATATAAACATACACTGGGTTGTGTGTGTAGTCTTTTGGACAAATGCTTACTGAAGTTGAAGATTGATTCAAAATCAATTTGATAAAATAGCTTTCTTCCAAACACAATAACTAGAAAAGAATTTAATAAAATCTTCTGGGATGCATTTCCAGGATTGTAAAAAGCATTTATATAACTAATGTCATCTGTACCCTTCCTCCTTTGTGGACATTGTCCTTCAAATCACCTTCAGAACCCCTACCAAAGATGCTGGTGTCTACTGTTGAGTGGGCTTTGTTACTGAAGAGCTAATCATGGGGCTTTGCTTGCTAAACCTTTGCCCTGGCAATGTATGCGATGGCAGAGCCCCACCTGTGCTCCCACAGCGCTGTCTCTGTTGATAGCTGTGTGTTCCATTATCAGTAGGCTGGGGAATTGATGGTGACCTGCCACTGTGGTGCTCAGAGGCACAGGCATTGTTGGGTAGAGTCTCTTAAACATCTAAAGCTAATACTCCTCATTTTTATTCTAATTTTGAGACAGGGTATCATTGAGTTGCCAAGGTGGCACTCCAATGTACAATCTTCCTGTCTTACCATCCCAGAATGCTAGGGCTACTGGCATAGGCCACTGCACGCAGAAATACTCGTTAAGAACATCTTGTTTCTCCTCAAAAAAAACCCCTGATGTGTCCTTAAGCATAGATACTGCCTTTAACTTTAACAACTGAAAATAACAGGTGTTAAGATTTCAGAAACATTCAGCACCCAGCAACACAGTGCCTAAGGTGCTGGAAAAGGTGAGCAGTCTCCCAGTCTCTGCATGACTCCTGAAGGTTCCAGGTGGGTCACCTTCAGCTGCGCTTTGCAGGCCTCCCTGCGATGCTTTACTTGAGAATGTGTTGTCATACCCACTGGGACTTCGGGTTCTTCTTACTGAGGCCATAATAGAAGGGCTGCCTTTCTCCCAGCCTGAGAATCCTTAAGCAGGTACATTTTCCCCCTTCGCCAGCTTGGCCCCTTCCAGCCTTCTTCTTTGGAGCCAGCTGGGCCTTTCTAGCTGTCAGTTCTGCTCCTCCTTACAAAGCCTGCTTTGGAAATCATCTGGCCGGCCTCAGGTCATTCGTTTTGCCTTGCTCTTCTGGTTAATGTCCTCTGGGGAGAAGGTGGCTTCTGGCTTTCCTCCTGCTCCCACCCGTAGCTAGAGTTTCCCTCACACCCACTCCCTATAGCCGTGCAGCTGAGCTGGGGATAACAGAGGGAGCAGAACTTCTTCACAACACTTGGGAGGACCAGCCCCTAATTTCACAGTGCCGCTAATGATATGCTTTCGTGTTGTTTTGGGACCTTCCTTGACATTATATGGAGCTTTAGATTAAAGAAATTTTTTTATGGCTCTCTGGATATGAAGATTAGTAAAAAAGAAACTTTATAAATTCTTCTTAGTTGGCAATGTTTAAAAAGAAGAATCAGGTTAACTACATGTGTTTCTTCATAACCTTTTCCACACAGTGATGTACCTTGGGCAGTTTGCCCTCTGTATCTGCAGGTTTCATATCTACAGATTCAGCCAATGGCAGATCAAAAATGTCATTAGGCCTGGGATGGCTTTGTCTGAACTGCATGTGTACAGATTTTCGCTGTTATTCTTTAACTCAGTGTAACAGTTATTTACATAGTGTTTATATGAGCTATTATAAGTAATTTAGAGATGATGTAAAGTATATAGGAGAATGTGCAAAAGTTATAGGCAAGTACTACACTATTTTTATATAGGAGACTTGAGTACTGATGTATTTGGGTGTCTTTTGGGGATCTTGTAACCTATCCCCCCCTAGATACTTAAGGGCAATGATATATGTGTTTTGTTCATTTTATTAGGTTTGCCAGCTATCTGTTACTTTATCTGTAACAAATTAGCCCAAAGTTTACCAGCTTTAAAGGATAAACATTTACCTCTCTCAGTTTTTTAGGGCCCTAAATGCTTCTTAGTTGGGAATTCTGGCTTTTGAGGCCACGTGGATTGTCTTCCCAGGGTCACTCCAAGATGTGGTAGCTTGGCTTTCCTCAGAGTGAGTGTGCCTAGAGTGTGAAACTACATTGTGTTTCATAGCCTGATTTCAAAAGAGATGAGCCATCACTTCTGGCACATTCTGATGATTAGCCACACCCTGGCATGGTGTGGACCACCCAAAAAGTGAGATTCACTGGAGACCAACTTGAAATCTAGCTACCACTCTGTGTGTGTGCGTGTGTGCGTGTGTGGGTGTCCCCTTTTATAATGACTTTGGCCCCAAGATCTCTCCTAGTTCACACAGCATACACAGCTGGACTAACTTTGCCATCCTAGCCTCTCCTCTTCTTCTCCCTTTATTTTCCAAATGGAAGTGATGAATTTCCAGAATAACTTGTATTCCCACCTACACATACCTTCTCCTGGTCTAATTTCAGTCCAGATATCAGTTCTTCTTACAAACCTGGGCCAGAATATCCTGGTCTCTTAAATTTTCTTGCTACCTCTCTGTCTTTCTCTGCCAGATGCTTTCACATGAACTTATAAATTGTATTGATATTACTGTCTCTGCTTCTTGAGCATGGTCCTCATGTTTCATTAATGGACTCAGCTTAGTGCCACTTCATGATACACAGGCAACCTTTTTTTGTTGAATGCACAAATAAAAATGCTATGAACTGTCTCAGGATTCTGGGGTCCAAGACAGCTTGATGATAAGACTTTTTTTTCCCCTTCACCAACCCCCACCACCATCACTATCACACACTATAATTCTGTTGTTGCTAACTCCCTGGTGGCTCCAGCCTATCCAGGGCTCTGCTGTGTGAGCTCTTCCAGACCCAAAGTGTGCCAGCCAACATTGCAATCGAGTTTTGTTTTCATTATGCAGGCTTCCTGTGAAGTTTCAAATTAATTTCAATCCTCTCCTCACTTTTAAGGCCTCTAAAAAGGGCTGTGTACTCGCCTTCCTTGCTAAACTGGGGCCTATCCCATTTCCCTAGGCCGGCTTTCATCCTGGCAAGGTCTGTGTGCCCCACTTCTCTGTGCCAGGGCAGCGGGCTTCCAGCCTTCCAAGCTGTGGGTGGCTCTCCACCTGGGCTTTGGGGAAGCATGCCCAGGCCACCAGAGCCATGCCAATACCCACCTGGGTCCGATGGACCCTTAGATTTTAAAATTCACTCCAGAACATGCATTATTTGTTTTGTTTGATTTCATCACTGTTAAAAATAGACAATGGGAAACCAGTTATTCTGCAGAGCTCTAAAATGTTTTTAACACTCTTCCTGAAATGTTTGATCTGAAGCTGACTGAGGCAGTAAGAAATATGGCCATTTCTTGGTACTGAGGGGATTGATTTCAGGATTCTTGCAGATATCAAAATCCCTGGGTGCTTAAATCCCTTAGGTAACATGGTATAGTATTTGTGCATAACCTAAGCACATTCTTCTATGTACTTTGAATCATGATTACTTATATCTAATACAATGTAAATGCTGTGTAAATAACTGTTATAGTCTATTGTATAGGAGGTAATGCCAAGGAAAAAAGTCTACGTTTTCAGAATAAATGTGCTTTCTGGAGTATTTTTGACTTGGGGTTGGCTGAATCCACAGATGTGCAATCCCCCGACGCAGAAGGCTGACTGTACTTTTTTTCTTCTTTCTTGATACAGATTTCCATTTTCTTGCCTAGAATCACTTAGACCCACTCAGGAAGTGAATGTGGAGAAATGGAAGTGAGTCTAATCATCAGTACCATTTGTTTAGTGCTTACTGTGTTCCAGGCTGGGTGTTAGTCATTTTCACCTTCTTGATCCCCCGAAGAGCCTCGCCTCAACCATACGCAGCAAATACTATTAACCTCACTTTGCAGAGGGTCAGAGAACTTGAATAATTTGCTGAAGATCACAGAGCTGGCCATGCTGAGATCTAATCTTTTGTCTTCTGATTCCAAAGCTCCCTCTTGTCACCACCCAGGCTCTCTCGCCCGGCTTCTTACATTGCACGAATGTTCAGGCTGCCTGAAGATGAATTTTTCATCGAGAGTAAAGGGTTTAGTGATTTCAAAAGTTATGACAAGTAAATGAAATGAGGCGCTGTGTTCCTCCTGCTGCTGAGGTTTTAAAGGGGAGATAAACCGAGCAGGTTGGACATGGGTTTTTTTTTTGGAAGTTGGGGGTTGGCTAGAGTGAAGCCTTCTCCAGGTGGCAGCAGTCTGGACATTTCTGTGCTGTGGGGTGGGCAGTGGTGATGCTGTGACCCAGAGGCAGCTCAAGGGGGAACTATTTCAAAGCCACTCCCACCTCCTGTGGGAGTCAATCTGCTTTCCTAAGCATTGAGACCTCTCTATCTGTGGTTTATTTTTCTAGAAACACTTTTAGGACCCAGAGACTACTAGATGCCAGGCAGAACAAAAGTCATGCAGGCTGGTCTGCTTACTCTGTGAGTTACTGGGAGAGTCAGTTTCCCCAATTCATGCCTGGCCACCAATTTTTAAAGAAGAAATTTGGTGAACTCTTCCATAGCCAGGGTCAGGTTCCCACTGTCAGACCTGTACATAAGGGTCCTATATTCATCTCAGGCGTGGGCCTCCCGTGTGGCAGCTGAGCCATCAGGCCGGCTGTTGAAACGCCTTATTTTATTTTCTGCCTAACATCAGGCTGCAAATGAAAATACCTTTTCAACCCTGGTATCATTACCCCTATGGATGGCACCTTTAATGTGTGCTATTCATTGTTATAATGGCTGCACCTGTGTAGCAAGCGCACATTGGAGCTGCAGCAGCTGTGGACTGTAATTGCAAAACATTATTTTCTGTTTCTCCCTGAAAGCTTTTGTGCATGTGTGCATGTGTGCGTGTGTGTATCTGTGTCCATGTTTGTTTCATCTGTAATGACTCTGGCCCAAGGATTCCCCCTACCCCTTCTTTTAAACACAAGGCTAAATGTAAATACATTTATTTCTAAATGCATTTTGCCGAGAAAGTCAGAAGCAACCCCCATCCTTCTACCACACACAGTCAGCAATGAGACTTCAGAGAGCTACTTGGGAGCGCGTGGTCTGTGGAAAGGTTTCCGAGATTGCTGCTGCTGGGAGCAGTGGTCTTTATGTACTTGGCACACACAGGCTCTGCCATGATTAATGCATTTGTTCCTTGATATTCAGCCCCCGGGTGTCTGCAGGACAGCAAATCAATTTAGCACTTGCAGGCCCAGATTATCACTAGCACCAAAGACATTTCTGCACCAGGGACTGCTCAGTTCAAAACAAGATTTCTAAGAACATGTTTTCTTCCCCCCCTCTTTCTCTTTCCCCTTTTCATTTTCATTCTGCTCTTCCTCACAGCCGGTCCAGCCTCCTCGCCACACTGCAGCCACTGAAAAGCCACTAGTGGGTTAGCATTTCAGGTTGTGCTTTTAAAATCAGCAGTGTGGCCAGTAATTGAGGGTTTCTGTGGAGGCAGCCCACCAGCTGCCCCGTGCTCTCTCCCTGGGCAGCATCTGGCCGTTCCGCTAGGGGCCCTGTTGTGACACACATCTAATCACTGGCTCATGGTTGATATTTTATGTAGTTAGCAAGTGCCTGGTGGATGATGAAAAAAACCTGCCAGTCTGTCCCCCTCCTTCCCTGGCACCTATCTTATAGGGAAAGATACCCAGGAACTCGCCACTGCCTCCAGGCAGAGAATAAATGTGGAGGAAACAGAGGCAGCACGCTAGCACAGATTGAATTACCACCTTTGATTGGGTGACTGAGCTCCGGATCAACTTCCCCAGGGGTGAGGGAACAGAGGACAGATCTCCCTGTGGCTTGGCGGACACGCTGCAAGACCAGGCCTCACCATAGAACTTCTCCCCTTGCAAACAAGGTGTGTGGGGTTATCAGTCATGATCAGCCACACCCTCACAGACAGTTTCTCAGAGCAATGAGCAGAGGCTTGCCCTCTGTGAGATCCCCAGTGAAGAGGGACTTGGCGTACTGCAGAAAGGACATGTTTGTTTACACAGTGCTGAGAAGAACAAGCAGTGCTCATGGAGCACAGCAATAAACTTTGGGTCTTACAGTCCTCTCCCCGTGGCCGCATAAGCGCCAGGCACTAACATCCTAGAGAAGACTGGGGTTTATTGCTGTGATCACGGTGCTGACAGTGCGTGCTCCTTCTTTACGGCTTACCTGTTTCAGATGGTTAGGACGCTGGGCTGTTCAAACAGACTCACAAGTCTGCCTTACCTCCCTCGTTTTTTGAAAGCATGTTTTTGAAAGCATTTGAAAGCAGATAATCAGCATGAGCACTTCTCAGTTTTGAATGCTCAAACTATTACTGGTGACTTTAGAAATACTGAAATATGTAAAAATAAAATCAAAACTATCTGACTAGAAAAATTTGGACCTATTTTTTTAAGAGGGAAAAGTAAATATTAATTAAAAACACTATAAATAGAAAATCTGGGTGATATTCTTTTATCAGTCCCTGCAAGAGTTAGGAAGTCTGTGAGGTTTTGTTGCTTGTTTGTTTGTTTGTTTTTAAATCTGGTAAACCCTGTGATTGATTCTTTTTCCCTTTAAAAACCTACTTAATTGGTGAGACGGGCTTTATGTTCTGTTATGCATATGATTAGTGTTTTTATAGTGACTGGATTTTTTTTTTTTTACTAAATCAATGTTGTGCCATAGTAGTAACAGAAAAGAAGCCAAAGCAAAATTTTTTATTAACCCATGTAAATGAGGTTATAAGCAAGCAGAATCTCGATTGTGGTAGCTGTTCATCAAGCTCTTGTCCAGAAGGTGGCAACATTTCCTTAAGAATTTGTGGGAAAACACTAGCTTTCGAAAATGACAATGTATCTCAGGATGTTGTGTTTTGTTCCCTTCTCAAAGGTGCAGCACAAAAACATGTGGTCCCCACGCCCGTACTTCCCCTTTATTATTGATAGATTAAAGAGAATATTCTTACGTTCTCTAGGGAGCACATTTAAATCACTGAGATTTTCAGGCTGAAATAAGTGGATGTCAAAATGTATTCACGTAGCTGGAAATTTCAGACTGTTTGTCTCCCCATCCCTGGAGGAAGGCTAGTTTTTGAAGAATGGAGTCTGCGTGACGTTTGTGATACCCAGGGCCATTCAATCAGATGCCCACAACTGAGAACCTATCATGCTTCCTGAAAATCCCGGTAATCCTCCAGATGGTTCTTTGCAATGGCTCTCTTGCCTCTGATTGCTTTTCATGCTGCTGAGATTTAGAAGTAAGAGGGGAGAGAGTGAAGAGCCTTGACTGGGCTGGGGAAATGAATGAAAAGGGTACAGCGGAGTAGGCTAGTGAGATCTGACTACTAGGAGTACCAGACGCAGTACAGAGCGCACGGAGCAAGTCGGGGAATAGTGTTCCAGGAATCAGAGATGCTGGTGTGGATATCTAGCCCACATCACTCCCTACACCCCCACTTCCCAATACATTTTAATTTGTGCACAGTTGTAGATATGCATGTACACAGAAATGGTCTGGTCTAAAGTAACTTTGAGAACAGCAACTGTTTTACCACGATTTGTTTCTAACCAAAATATCTACATGGAACATCTTCACTTTCCTAGTTTGAGGAGAGATGTGAGCCACAAGATGAAAAGGAAAGTTTGAAAATGCTAAAGGTCTAAGATGGTAAGTATGCCAATCATTCTGATCTGACCATTACATATTGTATATTACAGGTATTGAAATGTCACACTATATCCTATAAATAGGAACAGTTACTACATGTCAATTAAAATAAAAACATGGTGAAAAGTAAAGTTTGAGTTAAATATTAGTTATAGGAATTGTTTTAAATTGTGGCAAGAAATAAGATTAACATCTTAAGCTTTATAGGGAGTGACTGTGGCCAGGCCTTTCATGTTGGAAAGATAAATAGTAGTTCATTTCCCATAGATTTCTCACTTGGCAGTCTTACTGTCTCAGTCTCTCTCTTTCTTTTTCAAATGCACCCAAGTGAACACACACACACACACACACACACACACACACACACACACACACAGAGTTTCCAGTAGGATTTCAGCTCCTTACCTCTGGCTCAGGTATCTCCATTGCAATTTATAATTCCCCTTGGGCAAAGAATACCAACTAGCCTCTCTAACTGCCTCGCAGGGGGCTGTGTGATAGGCCCACTCAACCTCCTGGAAGCTCTTGGTCTCCCAGCCTCCTCCTGGTACCCTGGGGGCTGAATCAGAAAGAGCACCTGTGCCACTAAGAATCCTAAAAGTTACTGCATGATGAAGATATATCAGATGTCTCAGGCAAAAATTCTGTAAATTAAGCCCACATTACTTATTAAAAATGAAAAAAATGACTACGAAATAGAGGTAGAAGAATGTCTGTACTCTCATTGTTGACACCAGCACTGAGGTCCTGGTTGAGCTCATTTTCTGTCGGTTAGTAGGGGATTATAAACTTGAATTTCAATGGTATGTGAGAAGCTCAGCCTTAGTCAATATTGACACATAATGATAGTTCTCATCAAGGCAGAAGGACTTAGTTATGAAATGATTATACATCACAACCCATCTATAAACAGGATTTTAATTATCATTGACAGCAGTAACAACAAACATTTACTGAGGAGTTATCCTGTGCCATAATTGAATTAATGAATGCGTTAATCATTGTTTTCTTTGCCCAGAAATACTGGTTCAAGTTCAATCTCAGTCAGATCACATAGAACCAGGTCAAGAATCCTGGACAAACATGAACTCTTCCTGTAATATGAAGAGGTTTTTACTGGTGTTTGTAAGTGGAGCTAAATTCTCCCAGCAACACAAGCCTGACAAGGCACAATCAGAATCTCCATCTACAGTGGATTTTTGTGAAGCTCCCAGCAGTGGGATGTTTGGATACGGAGCCCTCAGGAGCCTGGGAGAGTTTGAGTGTGGGACAGGTTGGCCTGTTCTGTCCTGGTGCTACAGGGTGCTGTGTCTTCTCTTGTCATTTGTCTGATGTGTGTCATTGCATGGAAACAGGAGCTCACCTGTCCTATTGAGTTCTCAGGGCCCCTTCAAGCTGGTTCTGGGTATCACACTGTCCTGTGGCAGAGCTGTTCCCTTCTTCCCGGGCGCCCTCTGCTAGCACTGGCCTGGTCATCACTCTGGCCATGGAATGAATGATAATCTTCCATTTAGGCTCAAAGGTAGGATGTTTGCAGATTTCTGTCGTGGTTTTTGGAGGCATGACTCTTTCATTTCAGCTTTCTCATTTCATATTCCATTTAATTCACTCCTACTCCCAAGCTTTGTGAACCTGTGCCCAGAATCACTTGAGGGATGGGTGGGAAGGCACACAGGGCACTGCCCTGAAACACCCATGATTGTCTCTCAGTTCTCACCCTTAGCCAGTGTCCTCAGAGCTGATGCACCTTGACTGTGGCTCTTGCGACTTCTTTGCTGGGGAAAATTGGTTCCACCCTGTTCCCACACCAAGATGTCATGGGCAACTCTTGTGCCCTGATGGTTTGAGATCAATGAGACAGGATATGTTGCTGAGATTTCAGTTCTGCTTCTTTCTTTAAGTCACTTTAGTCTTCCATTCCTGAGAGAAATCTGGGGCTTGCCCTCTATTGCCTCAAAAGCAGAAAAGTTTCCTTATTTTTGGAGAAGGCTAAGCTCTGGTGAAATGCTATGTCCCCAGAGAAGGAAGGAGAACACTGAGAAGGGAGGGGAGAGATTATTCATAGCACACTGGGAGGAGGTTAGAGGTTTATCGGTAGTGGGGAGCACGTACCCCAGTGGCGGCCACCTAAGGGTGGCTTGCACTTGGAAGGCATGCCTTCCTGGTGTGCCTCAGAGATAGCGGCCTTCTAGTTTGCCAACTATTTTCTGGAGCCCATGAGTAGAGCCAAGAGCCAAACCAGCTAAGCCGCCATGTTCCAAAGGCCAGGAGTATGATGAGTCCACGGTATTTGTTTCCCAGTGTCTCACCATCAGTGGGGCCTCTCCAGTGGTTGGTGCTGCTTGAAAGCCTGTGTAGCCTATGGGTAGGGAGCTCCAGTAATGACAGAGTTTGACTTTCTTTTCATCACAGGGAGTTGTATTTGGAATTTCACTTAAATTGATGTAAAGAAAAGTAAGGAAATGTAGTGTTTCTTGGACCCTGTTCTAGTGAATGGCTGTTCACAGTTCCTGCAACCCTCAGGAGGCCTAGCACAAATACAATTCTGGCTCCCCACTGACAGGCTTCACTTCATGTCATGCGCATGCTCAGTGGACAATTTTGTGGGGCCTTGAATTACTGAACACAAAGATTACTGAACATTCAGAATCCACATTTAGTTCTTACTACAGAAAAGTAGTTTTTTTAATTGTCTAGATCAAAACGAAAGCAGCAGGTTGAATTTGTTGCGTGTGATAAGTTTACTCAGGTTTAGGAGCCTGAATACACAAGGGTAGGAAGTACAGGCAGCAAGAAGCAGAACGAGTGGGTGAACAATGGTTTGAATTGTGAAATCATGTTAAACTTTCCATGGGATGGCCTGGTTTAGGAGGGAGACTTCCATCACTATTCATTAACACCTGCTGGTTCTATGCTACTTCTTTAAGCAGCCTACATAGCTCTGAACTAAGCATGAGTTGTGTGTTTCAAGTTGTGTATTGTGAAAAGTGTTGCTATTTATTTCCCTAAACCACTCAGCATGGATCTCGGAAGTTAAACATTGGTGACTCTTTTCCGTTTTCTACCTGGAGGTTTCTTGCATATAACAGGTGATTGGCACTGAAGGTTCAGAAGGCTTGAAGGCCCTTCCTTGGGGCACCTTTAGTGCTGGAGGAGTGAACCTAGAGTCCTAGTGGTGCAGGAAGAGCCTGTTAAGAAGGGGCCTTCCTATTCACTTCTTTCTTTACTAAGAAAATGTGGGAGACAAGATATGATGTAAGAAATTATATGTTCTGCAGTACACAGGCTTAGGCCGTGCGCTGTCACCTTTGTCCTGTCTTTTTTGTCAGGAAGCCTTGGACTGACAGTAGATGGAATCATCAGTAGATCATTCCCGCCAACTCCTACCCTAGGAATGGTAATAATCAGACATATAGTAGTGGCAATAGACGTACAATAATGCATAATAATGTAAAATAATGTCTCAAAGTAGTACATGATCTGTGTCCTTTGTGATTAAACTCCCTTGTCTGGTTGACCATTTTCTTTCTTTTCAGTTTTTTTCCAGAAATAAAAAATTGTCTCCTCTGTCTTATGCTTTGATCATGTGAATTAATAAGCCAGAATTTAGGAAATTTAACAAGCAATGCTACTGAGAAACCTCCATTCTAACTGTGGAGAGAACAATAAACCCCAGTTGAGGATGGAGAGAGGATGTGAACCTGAATGAAATAACCTTTATGTGTCCAGTATTTCATATGTATTGTATCATTGAATCTTCACAACTTCGCGAGCCAGGCACCAGAGTAGCCATTTCATAAGTGAAGAAATCAAGTCTAAGAGAGGTTACATACTATTTAGGGACTACATAGACAGTTCAAGAAACCATAATTTAAATACGGTTTACTTATACCTGAAGTCTGTATTCTTTGCAATCTTGCATTTCAGACTTAGAAATTGAACCCAGAGTCCAGTTGCTGCAGAGACAGGGCAAAAAGAAATCTAGAACTACAGAATTTTAGGTTGCTGGTAAGTAAATGGAACCTACAAAATAACTGGTCAATTATTTGATCATGTAATGAGACAGAGATCTGACGACTCATCTCAGAGCATAGGCTAAATGGTTGGGTTTAGATTAAAGTGTTTGAGAAATTCACAGGAGTGTTAAAGTATAATCACTTTCTATTGCTTTATTTAAGTCATAAAAAGATTAACTTGTTCTAAGCTAAACTGAAATGACAGGAGCAAAGCTAACAAGATGTAATTTTGCTTTTGACAGATCCCCTTCCTTATTCCTCTACTCGCTCCAGATGGAGGATAATGTAAACTTTATATCATAGGAATAAATGCCTATTGATTGATTAAACATTGATGATGACGCTCTGCCTCCATCTGTATAGGAGAGTGGCTGTTTTCAAAATTAACCCTTTTATGGGTCTGACACATGTTATCAAGATGCATCCTGAATTTTGGAAGCCAGACTGCCCACAGCTGTGCAATTATGTAAATTAGGCTATTCTCCAGACATCATTTGCATGCAATGGTAAAAAGCTACTTTTGCAGTTTAGTTTAGATACAACACACATTGGAATACTGTTATTGACTTCATTTTTTCAGGTGCACATGATGCCTGCTAATTATTTGGGACTTTCCCTTAATTCTACAATGAACAGATTTGCTCTAAACAAAGTTTATCATAAAGGAATTTCCCATATAGACAAAACAAATGTCTTTTACTTGAGATTTTTTTTCTTATCAAGGCAGTATTTTTGGTTTTATGGGAAATACGTGTATCTGCCTTCTTGCAGTCAAGAGTTGAAACTAAAACAGGGTCTGGTACTTAATTTTTTCTTTTTCTTTTATCATAATGGCAATATTTCCATAATGTACGTTTTTTCATTTAGCTAGTAATTTTAGGTTTTGAGAATTGTGGTTGGTTTTTACCTGAAGTTCATCTCTTTTGGGGTCTTACTCTTGACTGGGGTTAATTGTTTTCTTCTGCTACATATCAGTCTTGAAAGCCTAGTGATATAACTCAAATATTCATTTTGCCACCACTCATCAAGTTTACTGAGCAGCTGAGCTTTGCTCAGTAAATTGTTACACACCATTGAGGGACAGAAAAATATGAAACACAATTACTGCTTTGAGAATTTAGTAGTGAACGAAAATAGTGCATACATAGATCTTGATATAAGACATGATAAGAATTGCTATGAACGGGAATAACTTAAAAGTAGAGGTGTCCTCAGACCAAGAGTTATTGGGTGTATTGCCATTTATTATTAATGCATTATGCATAAACCTAGCTAAATCCTTTGTGAGCATTTGTTTTCTCACCTCTGTTCTAATCCAGGGCTTCCTTTTATTGATGACATCTCAGAAGTTATTCTGTCCTCAAAAATTTAAGAGTGGTCTTCTATAAATTTCATGTTCCTTCTTATTTTTGGAATAAAATTACTTAAGAGTTTACTAGGTGCTACCCAATTGTAGATTTCTAACTACCAATTTCTAACTATGAAAGCATTCTAGACTTTCATGAATTGAAAGTAGATTAGTGTGCAAGTGGACATGTCTAGCATGGCAAGAAGAATGATTAAATAGGTAGGATAAAATATTGGGTGCTAATTCCGGAACTGTCATTTGTTCACTGGGTAGTCACTCAACTGCTCTATATTTTAGTGCTTATGGCAATAAAATGTAGATACTAAGATTTAAGGAGCCATTATTGGGACTTAATGGTAGATTAGATCTTTATAATCCTAATATTTTAAAAGAGCATAATTTTGATCAATGTTCAAGTATAATATGCCAGAAGGTAAGTTAAAATATCCTTGATGTAACATTATGGAATGATTATAAATATATAAAAATATACAGATAAACACTGGACTTCTTCATTTTGAAATGTCACTGGGAATCCCAAATCCAGCATATTGTTTTAGGCTCATCATTTTCCCTAAGTCTTCTTATTCTTTGTTCATTTCTTCAAAATATAGAAGCCTGCTGAGTGTCTCCTCTTCTTGTATCACATCAATTGCTAAGTTCTGCTAATCCAGCCTCATAAATGTTTCTCAGTTCTGTGTCATATTTTCTATTCTCACTGCCATTGCCATGGATCTGTCATGATTCCTCTTTGGGAATGGGTCAATACTTCCCATTAACTGAAGTCTTGCCCTACTATTTTCTGTCTTTATATTTCTATCAGAATAATTTATATGAAAAACAAATAGAGAATAGAGAATACCTGCCGACTTCCTTAGCACAGCACCGGCACCCCTCTGTGAATTCCTATAGCTACCTTTTCCCCTCTATCCCCTGCCACAGCTTGTGTTAAATTCCCACAATGCTGCCTGCTCTGCAAACCCCACCTCCCACCTCAAAGCACCTGTGTCCCTGGATCCCTCATGAGAGTGAGCCTTTTTCCTAACCTTCTTTCTGCCTGAAATACTTTTCCTAGCTCTCCTAACTTTAGGCTCCAAATCATTTCCTCTTGAAAGTTTCTCCTGCTTCTCCTTCCCTAAAAGCTCAATTTTATGCCCTGCTTCTATGATCTCAATGTATCCTTTGATGCCCTTATTAACCTCACTACATTATACAGTCTTGAAAAACTTTCCTATGAATGGATAAATCCCAACACTATACTTAGTCACTCAAGAACTTTGGATGTGTTTGACTTATCTTGGTATTTTCAGAACCTCAGCACAGAAGGTATTTGTCATGGTTTATGTCGGTGGCTCCCAGGCCTCATGCGTTTGCATTGTGCATTTGTGATTGGTTCATTGTCTAGAGCTTGGATTGATGGTGTCAGTGCTACACCCGTCTAGGGGTGGAGCCAGCAGACATTGTAATGGCAGGAAGAAGGCGTGTCTCTCTCTCTTGCTGGTTTCCGCCTTGCTGTTTGCAGTGGCCATAAACTGCGGCCCCGCCATGCCACTTCAGGAGCCAACTGAGTATGGACTGAAACCTCCAAAAACTGTAAGAAATAAACCTTTCCTTCCCCAACTTTGGGCATCAGGTATTTTGTCTCAGCAACGAGTAGCTAAGACAGTATTTTAGTAGTATCTTTCCAATTTCCAACATGTCATGTCACACACACACTGGTATACAGAGAATTTCTAACCCTATCAGTGGAAGGGAACCATCCCATCTTCCTGTCTCACCTGTTGACTTTTATTCCCACCAACGGACACAGTTCTCTAACCATAAAGACACCAAAATGCTGGGAACTTGTGTTTGAACTAGTGGATCGGTTACATAGGAAGAGCTGAGGTCTCTAAACCCAGAGGGCAGTCTTTAATAGACCGGCTGATGATTGACCGATTAAAGGACTGTTGACTTTTGGTTTCCTGGAGTACAGGATATATGAAGTTGGTGGGTAGACAAGTAAACAAGCAGTGGTTGTTTCCCGACTTGGTCGGTACCTGTGAGGTTCCCTGGCATTGTGGCTGCGTCTTGGGAATTTCCATGCTACTCGGGTCACTCAGTGGCAGGTGATATCTTGGAAGAGCTCATAGTTGAAGATGGCAAGCTACTAATACCTTGTGTTTGCACTGTGCTCATGTCTGATTCATCTCACCAACATGCATCTGAACTTAAGGTGAAGTCCCTCGAGTATCTCCTTTGTGTAGTCTTCTAATATAGTTAAGAATGAGGGTGTAAAACAGAGGTTTTCACTGAACTGAGTGAGTCCAAACTCCTTCACATGGCCAATACGTCCGTGTAGGTCTCTCCATCCCCACATTCCAGGACTCTGTCCTCCCTTGCTCCTCTGTCTATTCCACTCTGCCCCCTCACACCATACTATTTGGTTTTTTCTTTCTGTCACTGCCCCACTCACCTGAGGCTGGCTTTGTGACTGACTGATCAAACACACACAGTAGATGTGGCCCTGTTCTAGTTCTGGCCTTGTCACCTCCCCCGTGGGAAGCTCAGTGCTGTGATGGCAGGAACCAGAGAAGCTGAGTGACCAGTAAATATGACCGAGAGCCAAGACCCCCAGATGCTAGCCAGCACCCACTTTCTGGCCTGTGAGTGATTTATCTTAGAAGCAGCTCATTCCTTTCCACCTGAGTGGCCCCAGCTGACACCACATGAAGCAGAAAATTCACTGTCCTCAAAAGTCCCACCTAAATTGCCAAACCATGAGCAAACAAATGGTTATCAGCATTGTAAGCCACAGGCCAGGTGCTGATAGTTAGTTTGTAATAGTTACCTGGAAGTTTTGCTCACCTCTCAAGCTCCTGCCTGCCTCTGGACCCTTGAATAGAGTCTTTATGTAAAGTACTTCTTTCCTGTTTGGGTCATGACTACAGTTTTGTCATTTTCAGTCTTATCACCCACTGAATCTGACCCCAAAAACAATTTATTAGAACTGGTTTTCTGTTTTAATCTTGATTTGCCAGTTACTGTTTGATCTTGAGCAAATGATCCAAATGCTCTGAGCCTCAACTGTTCTTATCTTTAAAATGGGAGGTGTAGATAATAATTATCTGATAGGTTTGTGTAGGATTGGATAAAACTATGTGAAGTACTTATTGCAATGCCTCACACATAGTAGGCACTTCACAGTAATATGTAAGTGACTGGTCTCAATCTGAGAGAGGCTTTTATCTGGAATTGTCTTTAGCTCCTAGGCCTTACAGAAACACTGATGCAAGGTGGGTGATGGAAGAGTGTTGGTGGCTCCTAAAACATTAGTTACCCTTGGATGAACCAAGTGTCATCTATATTGATGATCTTCAGACCCTCAAGTGTTTTTGGGACTGGGGATGACAATGGTGGCTCCTTCTAAGAGACTCGTGTCTGGTGTGGTGTTATAATTCTACCATTGCAGTGCTTGTCATCTCTTTCTATTTGGATGGTTCTTCTCCTACACTGGACAGGGAAGATAATGACCCTCATTTGTATCAGTTAGGGTCTCAACCTGCTCTGAAATGTTCTTCATTAGACTTGTAAGATGTATTTATTTTCATTACTCTTGTGCTTTCAAAACTATTTGCCACTGCTTTTTCTGGACATTTCTCCCTACAGGTTTTTTGTTTTGTTTTGTTTTTTGTTTTTTGCTTGTGGGAAGTGCATCTTTTTATCTCTCCTTGTGTCATATATTTTATTTTTATAGAACATACAGTTCTTATCATTGCTGGCACAACATACTTTCTCCCCTCCCCAGAACTAGGTCTGCACCTGGCCAAGATGCCTCTCCCATCCATCTTCCCACTGGCTTAGTGCACTGACCTGAAACTCATCCTCCTGTAACTGTACACACACAAACTCTTGAAGGTTTGAACTTTTAAACAACTCTGTTCAGTGGTGGTGATCACCCAGTGAACCACAGTTGAGTTCTAGAGAAAATGTTTGATTGGGAAAATGCTAGTTTTTCCCTTCTTAGAACAATCAGACAGCTAATAACAAGGAATATTTCCCAATGTCTAAGCTTGTGAGTAGTCTTTGAAGAAAGAGACATCAGCTCAAAATGCCTGAAAATTCTGGACATAGCTGCCTGGGAGCTGCAGGTTCACTTGGAGAAGGGGTAGTCTGGGACCTATCTGGAGTCCTGCCCTGGTAGGACGCTTCCAGTACCTGATGGGAGTCCTTGCTCTCTGGCTCTGCGCTCCTGATCATTGAGAATGGCCCTGCCTGGAGCAGATCTCTCTCAGAGACCTAAACAAACTCTCCTTCAAGGTGCCATTGTGAAAGTGGAACACATTTGGTATTTACTACAGCCCTGGCTCCCACGTGGTCCTCTCACAGTAACAAATGTAATTCTGCTAGTAACTGTTTTGGTAAATGAGTCATATTGTAGCAATCTTCATGAATCAAAGATAATTATATTTTTCCTCAGTTAGCACTGGTTAAGAAAACTCTCTCATTCTTCAATTAGCTGTCTTTTCACTCTAGTATTTATCCAGAGGGTCTGTCATATAATTTTAACCTAGTTCCTTTCTCCTTTCTCCCAATCAGTTAATGCCTTTTTGATTTTTATGCCTCCCTGTGTTTTCTCATATATTCTTCATCATTGTTCTTTTTACATTCATGGGAAACCACTGCAGTGGATTAAATTAGGCTTGCCCAGAGGGGACAAAGATAACATTCTTCCATAGCCAGGAGAGTTATTTATAAACCATGACATTAGTTTTTCATCCTTCAAAGAGAAGGTTATTGTTCACATCTCATCTGTCTAACACTAACTTAAAATCTTCTTCAGAAAGACCATGGAATTGAAACTGAATTGCTTTAATTATAGCTACTATTTTTGACCACATGTACCGGAAAACTGTCAAAAGCTTTATACATTCAGTTTTTGAGATGTCACAGTGACTGTGAATTAGCTTTTATTTTCTCCATTTAGCAGATGAACAAACTGAGGTTTAGAAGTTAAATGATTTGCCTGAGGTCATAAGCTGTGGCAGAAATATTAGAACCAAGCCATGATGCAAGCATCCATTCTATGGTGCCTACTTTCTGGCCTTTGTTTGTTTGTGCTTCTATAATAAATTACTGGAAATTGGATAAGTTATAAATAGCTTGTGTTGATTCCTCTGGTTTCTGGAGAATGGAAAGACCACAATCAAGGTGCTAGAAATTTCCATGTGTGATGAGGGCCAGCTTCCTCTCTACTTCCAAGGTGTTACTTTGTCCTTGAGTCCCTACATTGCAGAAGACAAAGGACGAAAGAGGCCACTTGCATGTGAAGTCTTCTTAGAGCAACTCTTGTGACCCCATCATCTCAGAAAGGCCTTTTATCTTCTAAAGGCCTCTTGTGTATCACTGTTGCTTTGGGGACTAAGTTTCAGCATGAATTTAAGAGGAGACCCAAACATGCAGACCTCAGCATTCCTCCTGGGTGAGATTTACACCACAGAGTCAGCTGTGATTTACTCCAGGACATGTGACTAGGGGTCCTGCAGGAGGAGAGGCAAGGCCAGGCCTCCCGAGCTTTCATTTCTTTACCCACAGGGGCTTTTCCTGATGATACCTGGGCCTTGAAAAATTGGAATACAGATCACTTTGTTGTTGAGGACTTTGAGCTCGCTTTTGTGTCTTGGTCTCTTCTACCTGGTCCTTACCTTTCTAGAAATTGCCCACGACAGACTTTTTCTTCAGAGACTCCAATGCATTTGGCCAGGCCTGGCTCCAGGCAGCAGGTAGTTTCAGTGTACAGCCAGGTTGTACGTCTCAGACTGCAACACACACAGTAATTACCAAGATTCTGATTCAGTGGGACTGACTTGGCCCACCCATCTGTACTTCTCTAAGTTCTCAGGGACTGTGTGTGGTTTGGATGAGCATCCCCCAAAGCCCATGGGTTAAAGGCTTGTTTTCCAGCCTGCAGTGCTATTAGAAGGTGGAAGAACCTTTAGGAAGCAGGGCCTCGTGGGAGAAAGAGAGTCACTGTGTTTAAGGGGATATTGGGAACCCAGCCACTTTCTGTGTCTTTGCTTCCCGGGTTCCATGAGGTGAAAAGTTGTGCTCCAACCTGTGCTTATCTATCACGATGTTCTGCCCTGCCATGGATTCAAAAGTAACACAAAGCTGAGAGCCTGAAGGATCAGGCTTCAACTAGTCTGCAATATAGCCAAAACACGAGAATGTTTAAAAGCCTCTCCCTATGAGGTTAATGAATTGTTCAAGTTGGGAGCCTCTAGAATAGGGCTTGCTTCTCTATTTCTCCACATCAAAAGTTGCTCTTGCATGTCCAGACCAAATCCTGGACCTCCAGAGTCAGGAGGATTTTGGGGAGGTGGTAACCCATTCTCCTTAGGACCCCACAACCTGGCAGCTTCTATCTAAGACTTGCTTTTCTGTTAGACTTTGGTCACTGTGTAGTCTCAAAGGCTCAGCTCTGTGCTTGCTGGGTGACCTTGGGCAAATATGCCCACCATTCTGGGTCTCAATTCCTTCATTGTGAGAAAGTGGAACCAAGTACCCATGAAAGTCTGGGATTCCTCAGGCACTCTACCAGAACAGCGGCATCGCCCTTCTGGGGAAGATTTGTGATTGCTGCTGCTTTGGGAAGGTGGGGGCTTGGGGAGCAGGTGGGAAGGCAGGTTGGAGGAGGAGTGGGTGGCTGCTGCCAACGCCTCTCTTCCTCATGGGGAGCCTTTGCCCTCATTCATGGGAGACGGGACAGTGCAAAACTGAAAACCCCTCCCTGAGAGTCTCTGCCAGGGAATAGCACAGAATAAAAATATCTGCCAGCTTCTCAGTCATTTCCAAGGTGATATTAACACAGGGGCATCTGCACAGCAGCCTCTTTCCATCTGGGAGCCTCCCCAGTTACACCAGTTCCTCCCCTTGAAACCAGTGAGCCGGTGGATGGATGTGACGGTATGGCTTCCCAGGGAATTCGTTCAGTATCTTTCATGTCTGTGGAATCTGTGAGAAACAGGAAACTGTTTTCCCATCTCATTCACATAATAGATAAGATGAGAAATTAGCTGCTGGATGAGCAACCTGGGGGCTGTTCATTTTGTCACGATAAATAAGGGTGTGCTGATGCTGGTGTTTGTGCAAATGCGTGGGTATGTGCTGCACTGCCTCATGTAATAACCCCCAGCTTCATACACACATGGTTCCTTTTCTGTTCTTGCTTCAGACCCAGACAAGAGAGATCTGGATCTGGAACATTGGTGGCCACTTGAAGCTTTGCCACTGAGCAACCGTTTTCCCGTGCCGAACACCTCACACCATAATGGGCTATGATCTTCACCCTTTACTGAGCTACAACCTGCTCCTTGGAAGTGGATCATGCACTAGTGGAATCAGTGCCCCTTGGGTGCCTGTTAAGTATGTGGCCTCTCAAGTCCCGCCCTACACTGCTGAGTCAGAATCAGCAGCTTTACAAGATCCCTAGTCAATTCATTCCTATGCACATCAAAGTTTGA
Source organism: Cavia porcellus (assembly GCF_034190915.1). Lineage (NCBI taxonomy): Eukaryota > Metazoa > Chordata > Mammalia > Rodentia > Caviidae > Cavia > Cavia porcellus. The sequence continues at coordinate 23,788,622 of NW_026947496.1, read as the reverse complement.
GGAGCGCAGAGCACTGGTCTAACAGAGCTAAGATGGATTTTGTAAATTTTGGAGGTGAGGAGATGTAGCCTTTGGCTTGACACTGGGGTCTTCTGGTATAGCATCTCCCTTCAGGTCACTGTCTCAGTACACACTCATTAGTCAGATGTCTGCTCAGGGACAAAGAAGGAGATATGATTGAATCTCTGAATATGTTAAGGACATTGATACTGGTATCCATCCCATAAGTGCCCTGATGTCCTAGAGTGGTGAGAAAATGTTTTAGAGACCAAGGGCCCAAACTACAACCCTAGACACACCTTATTTATCACTCAGTATTAACACTGTAATTAATCCTGAATATTGATGTGTTAGTTTAGGAAAACAACATGGGCACTTGGCTTGCGTGACAACGGAGTGCTCTGCCTGCCCCTGTGGCACTCATGCCATAGATTTGCCATCATGATCCTAGAAGGAAGGTGCTCTGATGCTGTCACACACAGGAGGAAGGGATAGGGTGTAAGAGTTAAAGTTTCTCTTTCTTTTGATGACTTCTTTAGTATTGTAGTTAATGATACAAGAAAATCATGGAAGGAGTGAAGAAAATGAGAGATGGATTAAGGTGCTATGGATGTTAGCGGTGAGGGTTCTTGCTGCATGCGAATGATAAGACAGACCTGGGATTGTTTCTGAGGGCTGCTGTAACAAAGCACCACCACTACTCATTGTCCCCAACTGGGTGGCTGAAACAACAGAAGCTCATTGTCTCACTGTCCTGGAGGCCAGAAGGCTGAGATCTAGGTGTCAGCACATGTGGTTTCATCTGAAGCCTCTCTCCTTGGCTTGCTGGTTGTGTCTTCACGAGCTTTCCCCCTTCTGTCCTTGTCTGTGTCTGAATCCCTGTTTTTGTAAGAACAGCAGTGATGTGGGCCAGGGGCCCATGTTGTTGCCCCGTCTTAACTGACCTGTGTAATGAGCAGGGCTGAGTCTCTTTCACACCTTTCTCATGGCTTCTGGCATTTCTGGCAATGTTAGCAGTGTTCGGTTTGTGGATGCTCCACTCTGCCCCTGACTTGCTATTCACAGAACGTCCTCCTGGCGTGGATGCACCTGTATGCAGTTCCCCTCCCTGCAGGACATCAGTCATATTGGTGTAGGAACCACCTTCACGACTTTTGCACTTGCCTACCTCTGCAAAGCCTTTCCACTAAGGCAACATTCCAAGGTCCTAGCCATTGGGACTCCAAGGTCTATTTGTTGGAGGATAGATTACATAACAGGGCTGAATTTAAGAATTTCATGTAAACTGCCCCAGGGTCACTAGGTGAAAGGAACATTGGTTTCTTGGTCCTACTTTCTCTCTGGAAGCTTTTGAGATCAAAAAGTAGGGGGCTGGTAAAGAGGCAGGATGGGCAGTGCAGCTGGAAGAGAGAGTGTAGCAAAGGCAGGGCTTTCTGTTGTTTTTGTTGTGTTGTTGTTTAATGTTTAGAAAACTAAAGAAAGGGAAATCAATTATGGGGCCTACCTGAATTTTATTTCCTCACCAAAAACCAAATTACTCAGCAAACTTATCGCTTGCTATTGCAGGCTTTGGTATTAAAGAAAACAATCAGGCGGCCAGGATTAATCTCTGACAGCTGCCTTATCTTTAACTTGCACCTTTGTTATTTTCTGATGAGCTTCTCCTTTTCTGCTGCCACGTTGTACCATACCTCACTGGTTCCTTTCATTTTATCATCAGGCAAGAGCGGAGGACCTTTCAGTTTATTAAAAAACCTTTATTTGTGAAGAACAAAGAGGGGGGAAAAGGCAAACAATGAGGTCAGACAATCTCCTTCCTGCCAGGAGTCACTCACCTGTTATTTAGAGTGTTATCAGTTAGGGGGAGACTTGCATCCTGGAAAATGAGGCTCTGACAGGCTACTCGGTTACACACACACACACACACACACACACACACACACACACACACGTGCCCTCGCATCTGACTGACATACATCAACCTCCACAAAAAGGTCCTTGACTAGCAAAGCTGCAGTATTTTCTTTTGTTTCTAGGCTTCTGAAAAAAGCATAGCAAGCCTGCCCATCTGTCTGTCTCCAGGCTCTCCCACTTTCTCCTTCTATGTAGCCAAGACTTCCTGCAAAGAAGAAAGCCCTGATCTTTAGTGGTCACCTAACTAGGTCCTGTGTGACTGGGAACTTGGTTGGTGGTCACGGGAACTCTTGGACCATCTACACATTTTATCTGCCATTTATTGTTTTGGGGATAAGTGGGAGGAACGTGCTGATTTTGGTTCATGCTGATTTGTCTTTGGAAATCATTTCCTGCTAGAGGTTATTTGTTGCAGGACTTCATCTGCTGTGTTGATGTGGCTCTGGTACTTACTAAAAACATTGCAAGTTCTTTAATATTTATGTTTCAGTTTTGTCTCATCTTGGAGGACATTCGAGAAGATGGTGTTTAGGACTTGCAGTTTCTGGATCGGCAAATGCATTTTGCAATAGACCTATTTTCAAATATATTCATGTTTAAATATCAGCACTCTGTTTGCTATTAATTGGTTGTGTGGCTTTGAGAAAGTCACCTCTCTGAATGCTGGCCAGCACGTTCTTTAAGTTCGCATGTGGAATCTATGCAATTATAATGTGTATTTGTCTACTGTTCCACATCAAATAGTACATCAAAGAAACCCAAGGTTCAGGTTATACCTATGGCTATGTCCTCCATCAGATAGATGAGGTGAATTCATTTTTATGGCTGCACAAGAGCCACACAAGTAGCCACAGTCTCTGAGGATCAGAAACCCAGATGCAGGTAGGTCTTCTGCCCCGGCTCTTGCCAGGCTGAGGTCAAGGTGTAACTGAGACTGTGAACTAACCTGAACTCTGGGCCCTCTTCTGAGTACACTGCAAGGCCAGGAAGCATTCTCAGCATGAGGCTGGCTGTTCAGCAGTTCCACCTCATGTGGGCCCAGTTCACTTTCAGGACTGTGGGACAATGTTTCTCTGACACTCCATCTTTTTGAGAAACTCCTCTGATTAGGCTAGACTGACCCCTTGGGAATCTTCTTTTTGCCAGTGGATGATATTGTTTGTACTCTCAGCTCCCACATGTGCAAGGGGAGGGTGTGATACGTACACAGGCTTGCATATCAGGAGATGGGAATCCTGGGGGCTATCTGAGAACCCCAAATTCTCTGCTGTACTAATGTCTATCTAGGGTTCATTGCTCCCTAGGACCAGTCTTTAATTGTTTGCCTGTTGGTTCAGGAGTGGGGCAGATCCATTTGGGGCTGGAAGCTCTAAAGTCTCTGTCTGCTCTGTTCATACCACTGAAAACAGGGAAACAAGTATGGTTTGCTTGACAGCTGTGTGAGAGGACCTGGGGGGTATCCAGCCCTACGGGAGAGAGTGGATAATGTAGAAATGGCTGTCGGCTGGGTGTAAGAAGACACAGCAGTGGGTCCATCCAGGGGTGATGTGGATCCCACCATAATGCTGGTGATCTGCTTCTTGGTGCTTAACAGGATTTACTAAGTGATCTTGAACCCTCAAGTATTTTCCTGTCCCCAATTTCCTGTGTAAGTGATCCCAATTTAGAAGCTCAAAACAGGCCTTCCAGTTTTTTGACCTTGTTTCCTGTTAATTTGCCTCTATTTCACTCCAGATTCTAATCTCTGAGGTCCTGACCTTCCTGGAAACCTGATACCCAGATTCTGAATGTCTCCCTTGTTAATATCTGATGCTATCTTTGAGTCCAGGCTGAATTCTAACTGTCATAGGATTTGCTTTGACAACTCAGGGGGAGGAGCCTAATCCCATTCCTTAACAAAGGTACCTGGAAAAGTATGTTCCTCTTGTTGGTCATATGGGACTCTAGTGTGCCCCTAATTCTCCTACCTCTTTCCCATTGCCTCCTATTTTTTTCTCTAGGGTTTAAAAACTCCTTAGGAAGTAAATTTCAAAAGCTATGGAAAAAGTCCAGCTTCTCAGCTTAAAGTGCTTTTGTGAACTCTTGTGAATTTGCTCACAGCATCTGGGCTGAGATCAAGAGTTATATCCTCTCCCTAGGGCCTCATGTCCTGGCTTTACTGAGAGGTTGGGGCTTGGGATCTAAGGATAGAGGTCTTCTCCAGTCCCAAGAGAATCAGCTGCTCTGTTTTGAACACATTCACACACCACAACCAAAACCGCAGTGAGATACCACTACACACTCATTAGGACAGCTATTATTAAAACAACAACAGAACATGATCAATGTTACTGAGGATGTGGTGAAATTGGAACCCTCATGCTTTGTTACTATATGTGTAAAAATGTCACAGTTGTGGAAAACAGTATTGTAGTCCCTCAAAAAGCCAAACAAAGATTTCCCATATAATCCAAGGCATTCCACCACTGTTTGGTTCCAAAAAGAAGAAGAAGCAGGAGCTCAAAGAGGAGAAGCAAGAGCTCATATGTACATACCTATATCCACAGCAGAATTGTTCACAATAGCCAAAAGGTCAGACAACTCAATTACCCATTGACAGATGAGGAGATAAACGCAATGGTGTACGCACACACAAAGGAATATTATTCGGCCACAAAAACAGAAATCCTGACAATGCTACAGCACAGTGAACCTTTAGGACATGATGCTATGTTAATAATCCAGGCACAGAAGGACAAATGGTGTATAATTCCATTTATAAAAGGTGCTAAAGTGGTTACATTCATAGAAAAGGAAAACAGAATGTTTAGGGTTGGAGGGATGGAGGTTAGGAGGATGGGAAGTTTATTAAAAATGAGTGCAGAGCTTCTGTCATACCTTGGATAAGCATCCCCTGAAGGACTGCGTGTTGAAGGCTTGGTTGCCAGCCTGTGGTGTGGCTTGGTGGGACGATAGTGGAAGCCTTAAGAGGCAGGATCTTTGGGGATGGAGGAAGGTCACCTGGGGTGTGTCCTTGAAGGGGGATATTGGGCCTTTTCTCTCTATTTTTGCTTCCTGTTTGTTATAAGGTCAACCACTTCCTCTCACATGCTCTCCCAGCATGGTGTACTTCCTCACCACAGGCCCAAAAGCGACATGGCCCTGGCCATATGCTGATACCTCCAAAACTGTAAGCTAAAGTAACTTTTCCACTTTATAAGTTGATTATTATACTATTATTTTTTACAGTAATGGAAAGCAAACATTGTTTCTGCTTAGGGTGATGAAAAAGTATTGGAGATGAATTGAGGGGATGTTGCACAACATTGTCAAAGAATTTAAATGCCACTTGAAAATGGATAAAATGTAAATTTTGTTAATGTACTTTAACAAAATACCACAGGCATGGGTATGTATTTTGCACATAGTAGATTACAGAGAAACAGAAGTCTTATGGAGAAATGGCATCTCTTAGCTCATGATACCCTCTTAGGCTGAGGGAAGCTCATGGGAGATCCCCAAAGTGTATAAAAGTTCTTTCCAGCTAGATGGCACCACATGCAGTTGCATTTATTTCACACTTTGTAATTAAACACCGAAGCAGCGTTTTAAATGGAAGCGCCCTGCTCTGTGTTTTGTAATCCACTTCTTAAAAATGCTTAATGTATATTTTTCATGCCAACAATTGCATAAACTACTCTTTGATTGTGGAATCTCAAGCAGTGTAAAAAAATGAAAAGGACAGGTGAAATAAACAGGGCTCACTATCTCAGGCAAGGAAGGGATGAAGGTAATTAGCAGAGGCGACAGAGTCCTGGCCTTGGAAGCAGACCTGGCTTTGATTGTGCACCAGCGGCTTTGTGACATTTTGGCAACTCCTTTAAGTTTTTGAAACCTCAGTTTTCTTTCATATAAGAAAAGAAGAGGTGAATTTGAGTCATCCTTTTATTCCTACTGTGCACTGAGGACTCTGCTAGGTGGTCCATACCTGCTGGGAATCATAGGGGCCCTGGTCTTGGCCACTGTGGCATCTAAGAGCTGATATGCCTCCCCCATCTACAGATTCCATATCTGAGGGGTCAATCAAAGATGGTTGAAAGTATTTGGAAAAAAATATTAAGTCTGTGCTTCACATATGCAGTCTTTCTTGTCACTATTTCTGGAATAATAAAGCATAAGAACTCTTTACATGGTATTTACATTATATTAGATATTATAAGCCATACAGAGATGCCATGTCATTTAATGTGTGGCACTGGAGCATCCTCAGAGTTTGGTTTCTGTTGGGGGGAATGGGAACCAACACCCCACGGATACCAAGGGTTGGCAGTGCACCACCATCTTCATTCTGGAGATCTCTTGCTGAGCTCTGTCTACCTTGTTTACAGGAATCACTGTCTTCCCTTCTCCTGGCATCACTGTCCTTGGCTGGCTCAGCAGCTCTGGGTGCATTGTACATGGCCCCTGGGCTGTTAGCCCCAGAAGTGAGAGAGGCCAGGGTGAATGGGATGCATTACACACATGCCTGCTTGCTAGGTTTCTTCAGAAAGACTTTTCTAGTTTTGAGTGTAGTAACATGATGTTTAATTGGGAGACAGTGGATACATATAAAAACCATAGGGGGTCCTTGGCCTAGACCAGGAAAAACAATGGAACCTGAGCTCAGGACCTGAACAGAAAGAAGAAGGAAGCTGGGGGAGTGGTGCTTAGCAGATGGCACTGGCTTGACTTGGAACTCAGAACCCAGAGCTCCCTGGTGGGGATGCTGCAGGCCACACCCACTGTGGCAGACTGGGGGCATCCAGGCAGCGGGTGAGGCTCTGTGGGGAGCATGGAGGCAGGTGGCATGTAGAAGCCCAGGCAGCTGGTGGGTGTTGGAAAACTACAAGCTGAGGTGGGTGGGGCGAAGCACAGGAAGCCAAGGTGGGCGGTGAGCTCAATCAGGTTGAATTAGCTCCCTGCAGGACCTGCAGCAGACGGGAGGCTGCCTGGAATGGAGCAGGCCGGAATTCCCTCATGGCCTGGCAGCGTGAAGCAGGACCAGCCTGGGAGGACAGGGATAGGGTAGAGCATTAGGTTAGAGGCCCGGAAGGGAAGCATCTGATAAGAACTGGGCACAGGGTGGGGACTTGATTGCAGAGAAAAACCAGAGGCAAGAATAAAACAGGGCTTGTTGTTTATTCAGTGCCTGCCTCGTGAAGTAAATACCAACTGTGTACCTGTTATGTGTCACTGGAGTCTAGGACAGAAGTAAGATACTCAGGGCTCCCGCATTCTAGCGAGAGAGAGTATACGACAGTCAAAAGCATAAATGGATAATACCACAACAGATATGCATTGACAAAGGGAAGAATAGCTGAGGTGGTACCTTTTGTGTTGTGTCAGGAAGGATGGGAAATGGGGAATTGTATGGAGGTCCCAGGTCCATGAAGACGACAAGGCCAGGTTCCAGAGTCCATGAGCAATGCGGGGGGTGAGGGTCAGGGGTGAGGGAATGGACGGTGGTATCCTCAGGTGACGCTGGAGAAGGAGGCCAGAGCCACATCTCAAAGAATCTGCTGGGAATTTTATTTTAAGAAAAATGGGGAGCCATTCAGCTTTCAGGGAAAGGAAGTGTCTTTTTGTGCCTAGAGTTGTTCTATGGGAACCGAAATTAATTTATGAGATCATGGTGCCAGCACAGTCGGGTTCTGATGTCTGTGGCTGTACACAGCACCTCCTCTTTGTGTCCTCACAGAGCAGAAAGAGAGAGCAAGCTCGTTTTTATTTCTCTTCTTACAACAGTACAATCCCGTCTTGGGAGCCCCACTCTCAGATCTCATCTGAACCTAATTACATCCCAGGTCTCCACTTCCAGATACCATCACACTGAGTGGCATGATGTCAGGAGAGGAATTTTGGGCAGAGACATTCAGTCTATAATAGAGGGTGAATGGCCATTTCAGAGCCCTCCTTCTGGCCACTGCCTGTAGACAGAGAGAGTGTGTGTGTGTGTGTGTGTGTGTGTGTGTGTGTGTGTACATATGTGCTCCTGCAGTGGTGGTGAATACAACAGGAAGAAAGAAGAGGGATGGAAAGGGAGAGACTAACACAAGGTGATTTTGATTCCTGCTGTTTAAATTATAGCCATCTGAACAGCGGATCAGAGCAATTCAGATCTCAGCACACTTTCAACAGAGGTGGATTGAACTGTAACACACACATGCAAACATGCACATAGCTAACAGGAAAACTTGATGAGTTTCTACAAGGTGAGCACATGCAGGTCACCAGCACCCAGCTCAATAGAGAGGCCCCCTGTCCCTTCACCTCAGCCCTTGATTCTAACAGCGTGGATTAGTCTTTGTACTTAAAATAAATGGAATCACTGGGTGCTATTTGAAAGCCAACTCCAAAGCTATTTTGAAGCTTTTTCCAAAATGACACCCTTGGAAAGGGGGACATGACAACTTGGAAAGAGGGAAGCAACAGAGTAAATGAAGCCAGGCTGTTGAAATCCACAAAGGTTCACAAATGAAGAGGTTGCTCATGATGGTGGTGACCACTTGTTCCAAAGTGTCTTTAAGTTAGGGAAGGAGCCCGGCGTGTGACCCCGACAGCCAAAGCATGCTGGTTTTTTTCACAGTCTCATCCCGTGCCCCGCTCTATTGCAAACCTGCCTGGCTGGCTGCAAGGAAAAATGGAGGTGTTAGAAGGCCTTAAACAGACTGGCTATGTTGGTTCCTTTCACACTTTGTCTTTTGCAAAACAAAATAGAAGAAGATAGTGAGGAGACAGATTTTTGTTTCACGTGTATCTTAGTCTTACTGCACAACCATCTTTGAGGTGGGAACTCTTTTATTGGGCAGGTGAGGAAACTGAGGTTCAGAGAGGTGAAATAATTTGCTGAAGGTCACACAGCTAAAACATGCTCAAGTCATTAATTTTTCTGCTCTAAGGTCCGATCTCTTCATCATATCACACTACCTCTGTCTATTCCAGGATATTTCAGTGTCATTTTTCTTTTATCTGTATCAAATACAAAAAAAGAACAATTATATATGTTTCATTGATTGATTGATTCATTCAGTCATTCAGCTAATGAGTGGTGCGCCTCCTTCTGTGCTGAGCAGAGCTCAGGCATTAGAGAAATGCTGATCCGCAAGTACATACATTCTGCCACTGTGAAACTTACAGTTCAGTGAAGCAGATTTGTGTTAATAAAACAACCAGCAAATTAAAAGTAGAAAAAAACTGTGAGAAGTGCAAAGCAAGAAAGAAAGGTGCTAGGAGAAGCTGTAAATGGAATTGGGAAGCCGGGATTTCTGACAAAGGTTCCTGGAGAACGTGGTCTTGTGAGTGAGTTCTCAGGGTAAGTGGGAGTTAACAGGTAAATGACCAGAGGAAAGGCATTCCAGGTAAATCCAGAAGCATGTGCCAATGCCCGGGGGTCAGAGGGGTCATTGAGGATGAGGGCGTGAAACAGCAGTGTGGCTGAGTGCAGACAGCCAGGCAAGGTGCACCCTGGAAAAACCAAGAAAGAGACTGCAGGGCCCACACCATGGCTTCATGCGCCTGTAGGAGTCAGAAAGCAACTCAACAGTGAGTTTTTACTGAGTGATAAAGCAAAAGAAGCATCATTTTCCAGCTTTATCATCTCCTATATTTTAGAAAACACTTTGCAGTGAAGTGTGAAAGTCCCTTGAAGTTAACAATGCTTGTTTCCTTTGGGGAAATGTGTTCATCCCATAGTGCTCTTCAGAACCACATTAAAAATAAACATCGAAACCAAATTAGACTGCCTGGAAACATGAATGATATAAGCCAAAGTGACACCAAGTTGAAATGCTGAGTTCACATCAGGTTACCGTAACTGCAAATCTACTGACAATTTAGCGTATTTAATTTTGTATATAAAAGCTCGACATGCCCACTGATGAAGCAGATTGTGTTACTCGCATTGCACAGAGGGAGAGGCTGTTACCATTCCCACACCACTGCTGTTACGGGGCCTGATCCCTTCAAGGTGGGTCACGATGGCTCAGACCATATCATTTTGGGCGACTTCATTTCTACTAATTTCACGCTGTATTTGTGCTTTAAATGCACAGAGCTGGCAGCAAACCCACAATTATATATACTTTATATTAACGCTTGCCAGTCAGTGGGTGGCAGACCCCTAGGAAGACTTGAAATGACTGCAAAGGAACATGTGACCCTGTAGACTTACTGAATACTGTGTATTCCATAGATGGAATGCAGATAAGACCATCCCTCCCCCAGTGTATAACCTGTACGCAGATGCTTTGCGATTATGTAAATGTATTGTGTGTCTGTCCTATTTAGTCCTAATCAACAGAGAGTGCAAGTGTAACTGCTCTGCTGGAGGTGGTCCTTGCAGGTTGTTGACATTTACAAGGGGGCCTCATACTCAGAAAATATGTGACGCCCTCGCTTGATTAAGCCATTGGCATGTTCATGGTTGACAGCATTCCATGAGTGTCTACAATCCTCGTCATCCTCACAAGCACTCTGGAATGCTGGTGTGAAGGATCGGGAAACTGACTCAGGTACAGCCATGAGGATACGCGGTGGCTGATGAGAAACACTGTCTATAAAGAACTAGTGAGGGAAATGCTGAGCCCATTAATCATTGCTGAGATTTACGTCTGCAGCACATGTAATGGAAGTGCCTGTCTCTGTGACCTAAGCTCCTTGCCTTTGTGTGCAGCCCACATGCTAGTGTGTGTGGAGATGGCTGTGAGGCTGGAAGTGGGTGCCCTCCCACATGCATCTGAGTTAGATTGAAATAAACTCCTGGACTGGTTTTCTCCCCAGGATCTCTGACACCCAAGGTGAGTGGCTTAGGGTCTGTGTGACGCGGTCTTCCTCCTGCAGAGGGGAATGAATTCTTCGTGATACCAGTCAGTCCCCAACTTCAACATGAAAAGTATTTTTAATACTAATCTTCTGATCATGTGTATTTTTCATAAACCACTGTGTTTTGGAAGAGAATCTGTCCCCCCCCCCACTATTTGCTTGTCAAATCACCTGAGTGTTTTATATCCATTTTCAAGAAGGAAGACCTTCTTTTCAGGCAGTTTCTACACAGAGGTGACCCCACGTCAGAGAAGAGAAAGGGATACCTGTGACCTCTGCACGCCTGAGTTTGCACACTTGGTCAAAGTCATACAGCCAAGAGGAAGAGCAGGGATGTGAACCCAGGGCTGCCCGATTCTGGTCTGGACTCTTTCCTGAACACTTTGTTACATCCCAGTCACACAGAAGCAGCCAGAAATTGGCTTCTACAGAAATCTGCTGCACATGGGGGTTTTGCTTTGTTAGAAGAACAGACATTAGGCCTCCAAGTGAGCAGAAGCTGGTCAACATTGCCGTTGGTGAGGGTGAGGTGGTGACTGTCTAGAAGGCCCACAGTGAATGTGGTAATTTAGACACAAGAATATGTGAAGATGTCTTTGTCTCAAATATTCCTTTTTGTGAAGCCTGCCTGTCCCATTAGCCCGAGCTTGGCATTAAAATCTGGCTGGGTCACCAGCAACAAAATTCAATTCAATTCACATTAATTTTAATGTGTGTGTACATATGTCACCCAGTCTTTTTTCCCTTTGGGTGATTTTCAAAACTCTGTCATAAAAACAAACAAAAACAAGGAAGGACAAGCCCAAACAGGTTGAGAATCACCGGGGTACTGATGAAATTAGACTTTCTTATTGGCACTAGGAATGCCTCCTGCTTCAGGATACATTTGTTTTCCCTCTTTCTTTTTCATTTTTGCTGTCTGTGGAAATGAAGAATATGTTATCTCCTTGGGTACCTGAAGACTCTTGTACCACTTCCCTGCCTTTTCTTCCTTAGGTACAATAACCCACTTAATCTTTCCTCCCAGGTCCAGTTTTCACCTCTCTGGTCAACATCAGGAAATCTGCTGATCCATGCCAGTCTTCTGGGGTTAGAATGATGGCCTGGGGCTATTTGGCCATCCTGTGTGCACTGGCCCTTTGCCTTTCCCCTTCTTTTCACTGTTCTTTTTTTCTTTCTTCAAATCCTTTTCCTTAATGTCTTCTTAATTTCTTCCCAAATAGTCTTAGATGTTTGAAAGACATCAGAAAAATCCTCAGCAGAAATCTTGCTCATATGTAGGCTTGTGCTTTATGCTCACAAAGCCTTTGAGGGAGATGGTGGTCAATGCAATAAAATTGAGCTGATCAGGGGGACAGTGAGAATGGTGGGGAGGGCCACCACCTCTCTCCTAAGGATGCTCACAGTTCACAAGTGCCACCACCACCACTCGAGGTGAAGGTTTCCACTCATATTAATTCCCACCAAGAAATTACTTTAAGCGAGGACTAGTAACATAGGGGTTCTTGGCTCACCAGGAGGGTGACATTTTGAGTAAAGGTCAACATATGTCACCTTTGTCAGTCATCCCTTGATTAACAGTGTGCTCGTGCGGAAGGAAGCTAACTGCTTTGAGCATATTTCTTTGTCTGGAAAATGGAGATAAAAATGCTACCTGAGGGCTCCTGAGTATGAACTGAGGTAACACAACTATCGCACTAGTGTTGAGATAACTATTTTTCTGCACTGCTGTCAGCATCAGACTTGCAGACATAGCCTGGCCCTGCCTTCATGGGGCATTCAGTCCAGAGAGGGCAACAGCGGCAAACCACCCAGGTCGAGGCAGATGTCTCCACGTGCTTTTAAAAGTGGGTATTACTGTCTTAAAGTTTCAACAGTGATAAACTCGGTGAAATGAAGATGAACGAAGAGTCCCCAGATAGGTGCATGGTCAGAAAATTATAAATCTGAACACAACTTATATATGCAGTGTTATCATTTGGGATGGATGTTCAAAAGGTGCAAATGTTTTCTTTGTTTATAGCATTGTAAGTGAGTATGATTCCATTCTGGCGATTTAGAAGAAGTATCTAGTTTTGAGTAAAGATAAGCCATCCTTTATGTGTGTACACACACACACACACACTCACACACACACTTCTCACCCCACTTCTTATCAGTATAAGGGAAAGTTGCTGTGATGACAACAGCACGCGTCTGCCTTCAGTGAGAGAGTGTTCTTGCAGAGTGTGAACTCCTCAAGTAAGCTGTGTGTGCCAGGAAACGATGCAGGGTGCTGTGTGTTCTCACTGGAGGGAAGGCCAGGTTGGGTGAAGGATGCTTGTGTTTGAAGGGGCCCAGCACCACTCATCCTGCCCGGGGCCAGGCCTTTTAGGACAAGGGGCTGTCTCTGGAGCCAGGAACCAGATGGTGGGAAAACGTATTTTATTTCTACTATGATTTATTTCCTAATTCATAGAAACCTTGGTTGGGGTCCTACTTCTGTTTTGCCTATGACTCTCAGGGAGCTGCTTGTTCTCCTTTCCCTTATGCACTGGGAAGAGTTTACATCCTGTAAATTCAGCATCAAAACTTACTGTTAAGCAGCCTACCTTTCTGCTTGCCAAACCCTACTGTCTTGTTAACTGAAAAACCTCAGTTTTAATGCCTTTTGAACTCCATTCATTTAGATGTTTCCATTTCTTTCTTTCAAATATCTTCTATCTTAATGAATCTGATCTTGATTTAAGAAAGAACATTATTTTTTTGGTACTGGGGATCGAACTCATGACCTTGTGCTTTGCTCGGCAAGTGCTTATGCACTGAACTAAATCCCCTGCCCAATATTTTGATTTTGAGTCCTGAAGACGGATTTTTTTAAAGAACAAGTTGCTTTTTTCATGAGTTGCAGAGATAGATATATCATATGTATTTCTTATCAAATATAAATATCTCAATAACATACAAATTACACAATTGTGTATATTTTGTGGTAAAGTAAAAGTAGTTTTTTTCTTTCATATTAAAACTTTAATAAACAAAAGGTTATTTATTAATAAGTACAGAATTTATTTCATTAAAAATGAATCTTCTAGTGATTATATATATATGTCTGATGAGTGAAATTTTAAAATATTGCATTGATAGACTACAAGTAGATTTCTATAAGTATAAGGAGATAGCAGTTATCAGATTTACTAACTTTGAAAGAAGATTGGAAAACCAGATGTTCTTTAGTCATTTTACTCCTGCTTGGCATTTATAGGAAGCTGGAGTCTGATGACCTCAAAGCCCAGCAGATGGGTCTCATTTTTGTGGCTGTCAGGCCAGAGGCACAGCGTGGGCCCGGTGAGTCAGCACCAGGCAGAAGCGGTGGAGCCTGCAGACCGCTGAGGCCCTCTCCTTGCACCAGAAAGGAGCAAGTGGAGATCTGCTCAGCTGTCCTGTTCTCTGGGAAGCTCCCTTCACTTCCACTTCCCAGGCTGACCGATGTTTCGTGGGGTCCCTCTTGCTAGTAGGGTGTCACCTGGAATAGTTCAGTTTACTGCCTTATTACCTCTTCCCTTGGTGACTCACAGGTGTCTGTGGCAGGGGCTGTGTCCTGGTCATCTTTGCCTCCGTCATTAGTAATTAGAGCAGTACCTGGCACATGTGTGGTGGAGGACCAGAGTTTGCTGAATAAGTACAACTAATTGCATGATGTATTAACAGAGCAACAGGATTTAAATGAGAGAGAGACAGAGAGAGAGAGCGACAGAGAGAGACAGAGAGAGACAGAGAGAGCGACAGAGAGAGACAGAGAGAGACAGAGAGACAGAGACATAGATAGATAGATAGATAGATAGATAGATAGATAGAAAGAGATTGTCTTACATGATGGTAGAGCCCTGACAAATCAGTGCGAAGCCAGTCAGCCTTTAGAACCAGAAAGGCCTGATGACTGATGCTTCAGTTCTAAAAGTTATCTTCTGGCAGAGTTATCTCTTGCACCAGGGAACGAATTCATTTTATTTTCTTCAAGCATGCAACTGACTGGGCGAGACCCACCTTACATAATGGGTGGCAATCTGCTATGCCAAAAGTCCACCAATTTACATGTAAATGTTATCCAGAAACGTCCTCACAGACATATCCAGAACCATGTATCTGGCCCTGGTGACCCGGCCAAACCAACACATGAAAGTAATCATTAGATAGAATTTAATCAAATTTTAGTGGGCATACTCAATTACTCTCTAGGCAACTCTGAAGCTGTTGCTTCCATCAAGGAAATATGTAAATGACCTCAATCTTTTTTGCTCAGACAAATATTCTAGGAAAAGTTATACAAGACAGAACAATTTTAGTGTCAGGGAAATAATAGATTACACTTCTGTGTCAACTCCAGTGCCCAAAATGACATGTAACATAAAATCTGAATTTATTTCGGGACTAGGGAATTATTTTCTTTTGGGTGTTTCATCATCCAGAGACTGAAACTTCAGCATGATCATTTAGTTAAGAAATAATTAAATATTTTCATTGAATTTTAAAAACACATAATAATTTTTAATTATTGAATTTTAATAATTATTTTATTATAATTTTATAATTATAATAATTTTAATAATTATTGAATTTTTAAAACACAAGTTTAGTGTAAGTATAAAAGAATTCTTACAACAGTTCTCGTATTTACTTGGTCTCAACCCCACTGGGTCCAGTGAGCTTTTTATCTTATTAGTTAAGAAATATAATTTCTAGGGTTTCTTTATGCTGTTATAGACAAATTCAAATGCATGCTTTTATATTTTTCTTTTAAAATGTTTAGTGCAACAAAACATTTCACTCAGGCATTAAGATCAAACTTGAAATTTATTCACTAAGTACAATAAACTAAAATGAAAATTCAACTTTAAAACTTAGCTAAAAGAAAAAGACAGAAAATGCTATGGAGAAAGAAAATGACTCAGAAGAAAGATAAAGACAGACACAGAAAGAGAAGCCAGAGAATTAGAAGGAGATTGGAGCTTTTGTCTGTGTTCATCACACACTGATACAAGCTAGAGGGGCCACACCTTGAGACAGGTAAAATTTACGTGTGTCTTTGTGGATTTAGTGGACTTTTGTGAATCTTTGTAGACTAATGACCTCACATTCTAGTTTGCTAAGATGTTACTGTCAAATACCTTTCAACAGATACATTGAATTTCTTTCAATAATAGCTACAAATGCTGATTTTTGGTACCATTTATGTAAGGTTTTATATGGAAAAAAGATTACATATGTTTTTTAGCCTTTGGAAAAGGATACAAGGAGATAAATATTAGCTCATTAAAATTATAGCAATTTGTTAAATCATGAATTTTTCATCTCTAGTAGCAGTCAAGCCTAAGGTAGAGACCACTGCTTAGAAGTACGATAGGGAAGATTCAAGGATTAGAAGGAAGAATGCAGGTTGGTTTCTATCCAGCAAGTGTTCATCTTGACTTCATGAAATGTAACACTTGAAAATTCAAACATCAAATTCAAAATGTTTTTAAAAGGCTTGTGGTAAAGAAAAATCCAGTATGATAAGGTTTGGTTATTGCTTATTCTGACCACATGTGTCATTACTTTGTTAAGTATAAGATTTACCAGCATGTCTTTAGCCTTCATAAACATTCAAAGACAATGGACTTAGAAAGGTGAAGACCTAGACATCACCGAGCCTATTGGACGTGATATGCAAGCTCGTAGGAAAATAAGCGTGTCCCCTTTGACCATTGCTAGATGTAAATTATGGGACTACCTTTCAGTAGAGTAAAAAATCCTTTTTAAATCCAAGGAAGGTGGAAACAAAGCCAAAGTTTCCATTTTGATTAATATTATTCTCTAGCTCAGTACTGTTGAATGTGTAGGAGAAGATGAGCTTTCATATGTATTAATTTCCTTTTGCTAAAGTTGTCAGTGTATAAGGTATAGTCATAAGTAACATTCAGTTTAAGGTATAGTCATAAGTAACATTCAGATATGCATTTATATATTTTTAAGGACTTGTCTAAGCTGTATGCTACTGTAACAAACACTACAAATTTTTATAAAGAGAAAAGGTTTGTTGTGGCTCATGGTTGTGGTGCTTTCAGTCTGTGCATGGTTAACTCTGTGGCTCTGGAGTTGTGGTGAGCAGTGCATCATGGCGGGGAGTATCTTGGGGATGAACATTGCTCATTTCACCCACCCGACAGAGGAAACAAAGAAAGAAAAGCAAAGAGAAAGTGGATGGGGTCCTGCTCTGCCTTTCAAGGCCACACCCACAATGACCTGAGGACTTCCTAGTAAGCCCCGCCTCTCAAAGGTCCCATCACTTCCCAATAGTATCATGTCACTCTGCAGAACAATACTCTTAGGATATCAAGCTTTGGGAGACATTCCAAATCCAAACTGCAGCAGTTATCTTATAGACAGTAGATAAACCCAGGATACCAAAATGATATTCTTAACAGTCTCACCCAGAGGAGAATGTCTCTCCCAGATTTGCTGATTTAAAACATAAAATGCTTAGAACTCATGCATGTGAAAAGATGGAGTAGGTTTGCCTAGGCAGCCACCAAGGAAATGAGTATAAGTTAGTACTTGTAGTAGTCTATTTTGTGTAGTTAGGACAAAATGCCTAAATAAACAAAAGTGGTTTACTTAGCTCACAGTTCTGGAGATTCAGGAGTGTGGTGCTAGCCTCTGCTTGGCTCCTGTGAGAGCTCCACTGCTGATGGTATCACAGTGGAGAGTGTGTGGGTGGAAGAGATTACATGGTGACTCAGGAAGCAGAGGCAGGGCCAGTGTTGCTTTATATTTTAAAACAACCCACTCTTTCTCAGAGGACTTAGTCTCATGAGAGCCAGGACTTCCTTGAGACAGCATGAATCCACGCGTGAGGGTACCCCCATGTTCTACATTAAGCTCTACCTCTTAATGCTTCTGTGACATGTCAACACTGTAGATGGTGACCAAGTTTCCAGTATGTGAACCCTTAGGCGAAACATTCAAACCCTATTCATGTCATAGTAGTCAGATGGCACAAAGATTGGGAAACCTACCACAGCTTTTAGCCCCCCAGGGTGGACATGGCCTGCTCTGAGACCAAAGCTTGAGTATGTGAGAGAGGCAGGAGTAAGAAGCATCATGTGTTTCATGGCACATTGGCAGTAGGGATTTCTGGAAGAGTCCAAGTTTGTGGGGGTTTTTTGTTGTTGTTTTGTTTTGTTTTGCTTGACAGGCAGTTGCAACTGCACTGTTGCTCCCTTGGATACAGAAGCTGGTGAGACGAGATCCTCTTCTCTCTTTGTGCCAGTTACTATCGATGGTGGTCAGAGCATACTAGCATACTATAGGCGAATTTGGTACATGGGATGTGGAACCAGGCTCACCTAGGTTAGAATCTTTCTTTGTCCTTATTAGTGGTTTATCCTTACTTAGTTAATGCATTGTTAACTCTCTTAGCTGAAATATGATAACATTAAAATTGCTTACTTCATAGGGATATTGTGAGAATAAGTGAAAAGTATATTAGCATAGTGTTATGGGTTAAAAACTGGTGGTCAACTTAACGCCAGCAGAATTGAATCACTATGCTGCTGAGCATAGATGTTGCACCAAGGGAAGGTTGCCAGAATAAATGGAGACGTACAAAAGGAGGAGGAGAAGCGTTGAATCATTAATGTGTTGAGGCGTTGAGGCATTATGGATTCTCCTACGAGTTGCTGTCTGAGCTGTTGGTTCTCCTGGAGAAGCTCTGGTCTTCACATCGAGTATTGCTTCCTGGTTCCGGAGAGGAAGACGTGTGCTGCTTGGTCTCCAGGCTGAACTCCTCACGCTGGCTTCCTGGCACGTACTCGACTGTGCTTATCGTCTTTGGAGCTCAGGGCCTCTGTGTTGTTGAGGATGGCTGTGGTGCCTTTCAGGACAGCCCTGGTCTTTGTTGTGAGTGTGACTTCTTGGCTCTAGTGTAGAACCCTCAACCTACCAACACAGCTCCTTCACCCCGCTGGCATGGACTTTCTGGCTTTCATCGCTGACCTTTGGGCCTTCCTGGCGTGGTTCCGTAAAAGATATTGGCGTGAGTCCTTCTTGTGGGCTCTGGGCCTCCAGTTGGACTCGTGGGAGGCATTATCATGGGTTCTAGGTTTTCATCTGGACCCATGTGGGACATTGCTGTGGGATTTAGGCCCTTGACTAAATATTCTATGTCTTTGGTGTCCCTTGCAGACAGATTTCCTGCAGTTTCTTGTGTTAACTCTGGGTGACCATCATAAAACAATATCATGGACTCCATGTCCTGATTCTAATTGTTCTCTGCACAACCCCTGACTACAACACACATTTAGACAGTGTCTGACCCAATGTGCATGGTTGTTCCTTACTATATCACGAAAGGGTGTCAGAATTATCACACATGTGCAGGGGAAGTTGTACTGCTGAAAAAGTCAGTGGCAGCATACACAGAGGGATGGAATAGCTGGGTTCTGGGGCTGGAACTTCTGTATTCCAGGGAAAAAATGTGACAGACACAGAGTAATGCAGAGGTGAAGGTTCTGAAACTTTAGTTCAAGACTTTGTTCTGTCACTGTATAGAGGTGTGGTATTAAGTGCTGTTTAAGTACATGCTAGTTACTATTGTAGTGGCATTTATCTCTTTAGAGCAGTGATATTTCTGCCTCTTAGTAAGTTACAGAGCACAAATCTAAGGCTGCAGAAGTGAATTTAACATCCTAGGCCACTCCCTGAGTTGCCATCTTTGGTGAATTATGGTGAAATTATAATGATTCTCTAAAAGAAGTCAGAGCACCATCTTGGGCCTTATCATGAGCCAACACCTGGAAACAATGGAGACGTATTAGAGCTAAAATTGATATTCTCTGATTATCCAGAGCTTTCAGGCTCTTTTGGGAGGCGTGGAGCCCAGTTGGTAGACAAAGGGCTCAACAGTTCCTTGAGTATCAAAAAGGTACTTGGGGGAAGGTTCTCTATAGCAGTCATAAAAAATAACATTTTTTGTGTGTCTCCTACTTGTCAAGCACTATTTTTTATGCATTAGTTCATCTAATTTACACAGCCTTCTGAGAGATTTATTTCCTCTAAAATTTAAGTATGAAGAAACTAAGAGAATAAATAAAAATACTAGATTGACTCAAGGACTGGTCAGGCTGGGATGAACATCCAGTTCTAGATGATGTCGGAATCCATCCTTTTAATCATAGTGATATTATGAAGCCATGTGAAAATTATCAGGTGACACTACCTTGTTTTGCAAGTGAAAAAACAGAGCCACGATTGGCTTGACAAAGTGCTTTCTGAGCCAGTTAGTGGCAGAACTCAAGCCACAGTGACTTCCTCGTCAGTTACCCAGACTTAGCTACAGGGTAACTGAATGGATTTCCACCCCTGCTCTACCTTCATCTGACTGAATCCCATAATATTACTTTATTTGCTGTATTTTCTGTACTATAATCTACTCTTGCAGTTGTGTTCTGAGCAGGTATATGCTCTCTTAAGTTTTGTAGTAAATTTAAAGACTAAAAATCATATTTGGAGCTAAGATGAAAAATTTTGCAAAATAGATGTTTAGCCTAAAAATGTTCCTGATGACCTCTGCTTCTCAAATTCTTGTTTTTATACCCTGCTTTATAAACACAATGTATCTTTCCAACTAGAAAGTAAGATTCTGATATGCAGCTGCTTCACTTTAAGCCTAACAGAAACAAACTAAAAAGAAATGCTGTCTAGAAATATAAATTATATATTTGCACATGCAAGAAAACTATGTAGAAAGGATGGAGAGACTATATTCCACATGTGTTGAAAAAACTTTAATCACTTACAGTTATCAAAATGCTATGAGTTAGGCATGAGGAAAGACAAAGAGATTATGGACCAAATCAAAGTTAATTAAGTATGTGACAGAGATGGCATTTCAATTCAGCTATTAAAGGACAACACTGGCAAAGTTATTATCCATCCAGAAGGAAAAGAATTTGTACCCCCTATTCACATTGTGTAGAAAATCCTACATTTGAAAATAGAGCAAAAAGAACAAAAAGTTTTAGAAGAAAATATAAAATAATATTGTTTAACTTAAAGTGGGTAAAGGGAACTTATTTTAAATCAGATTGTGATCTTAAAATCTATGGAATAAAATATAAATATATATGATTACATTTACTTGTGAGACACAAGAAAGCTATGTGATAAATTCAATGCCAAGAAAAATATGTCAGAGGGTCAACATCCATAATACAAATAAAGAATTATGTCTCAGTAGAAGAAATTGGACAAAAAGCATGAGCAGGCAACTTACAGAAAAGTGAGTGGCCAATAAACGTGTGAAAAGAAGCAGGAAAATCCGAGTTCATGGGCCAGTATAATTTCAACCTTTTCATTCAACTGCTTTCCAAAAATTAAGAAAATAGTAGTAAAACCCTTGGAATAAAAGGGTAGTTTTGTTGATTGCTGAGGGGAACAAGGAAAAAATATATTATTTTGGAAAACAATTGAGCAACATGTATTTTAATGAAAATATGCTTTAATGAAAATATGCTTGAGGAACACACACTCAACAATGAAATGTATAGGAATGAAGACTTCGGAGCCTCACTATTCCTAGTGGCAGTATTTGTGGTGGAAGTGGCCTCCATGATCATTGTTAGAGATGTGGTTGAGTACATTTAGCTACATCCAGCCATACAATGTAATACATCTATCAAAATGATGAATTAAAACTATATCCATTACCCAAGAGTGATCTTCATGGTGTATTGTTAGGTGATATTACAAAGGACAAATGCATTTTATAAAAAGCATGTGGAATGGAAAATCTCTATGTGTTCTTATTAGTATCTATGTGTGTTTATAGGATTGTGAATAAAGATGTGTTTTTAACACTGAAAACTATGATGAGGTGATGCTAGAGAAAAGAGAGGAGTGAAGCCAGATACAAATCAGTGAAAAAGCAGAATTTTCCCAAAATGCAAACAAGCACATAAATAACAAGCAGGCACTACACAATTCTCACATTGGAGTAGGAGGTGGGAACAGTTTATCTGCAGGCTTCCAGACTCGCTTCTGGAAGACGGCCGCAGGAGGTACCTGGTGACTAGGACTTTTACCATGCAAGATTTCTGGATGAAGCTGTTGGAAATTCTGTTGGGATCTGCAATCCCTGCTCTCTTTGTGCGGTTTCCCTTGGTACTCAGCAGGGTGCTGAGCACAGGTGGGTGCTCAATAAATGAGACGTTATTGTGGCAGAGGACGAGGACACAAAGCAAAAGTGCTGAATGCAGTTGGGGGGCCGTGGGGTCCTGTTCTCCTGTGTCTGGAACTCAGCTAACAAAGCACAGCCTGCTGGGCTTTCTGCCTGTGGTGGCACCAGAAAGAAAGAGAGAAAAGGCCATTCCTGGACACCCTTTCAATAGGTGTATTGATTCTTTGAACAAAAAGTGAATTTGGAGCTGGCAGAAGCCGGGTCCAGTGGCCTGAACAGAATGAGAAGGGTTGACTGGGCAGCATTTATTTCCCACTGTATTTTTGCCACAGAATGCAACAGCTTTGGAATCGTCTCCAGGATGGGAATCCTTGAGTTCTGGCATGCATTTTCTGTGCACTGTGGCATTCAGTCCCTGTCCGGAGATGGAGAACCGACAGAAGCGACTATCAAGAGAAGCAAAAACCATCTTTGCCAGGACAGCAGAACTGTATGGGAACAGCAGAATCTGCAGCAACACTGTCGGAGCTCAAACCTGCTCTTCAATAGCACTGTCCCTACACATCCCTCCCCACTCAGAGCTCATGGCTTTCTCCCCTCTGCTCCTTGTTCTGTGTAGTGGTTTGAGTTCGTTTGCTTGGATTCTTTTCACTACCAATTTCAATTCAGCCATTAAATTGAATGTTGTCAGAAGAGACCTGAAGCATGAGGGCAAGCCTGGAGAAAGATGGTGGAAATAGCAAATCTTTAAAGTTGTTATGCTGGAGAAAGGGGTGGTCAGTGAATCACCTCTCTAGCTGGATATGCTCTAGGCTTCCTTCATTTTTCCCTTCTGGTCCATTTACCTGCTAATGAGACTTCTCCATTGGGCAAGGCTCCCTTTAGAGAGGGAATTGAATGAAAATGTTGGTCTTGTCCCTCTGAGCTTTCACACACACACACACACACACACACACACACACACACACACACAGACGTATATGCCCCACATACGTCTACATGCATGAATTCACACACACATATACATTTTCACACACACACATGTATGTACAACATAGTGTGTATTGCCATTGTTTTGAGGAAAAATGAGTTCTTGCCTGTTGTCCAATAGTGTGGCACAAGGCAGATGATGTCTTAAAAGTTCTTAGCTTAAGGCTGGGGATTTAGCTCAGTGTTGTAAGCACATGCCTGGCAAATGTGAGGTTGTGAGTTCGATCCCCCATACCAAAAAAAAAACCCCAAAACAAAAAAAAGATACCAAAAAAAGTTCTTAGCTTAATTTGAATGAAATAGAGATAGATTTTTGTAGCCTTAGGAAGATCTTTTACAAATTCTTGATTCTGTGTTGTGTCTGATTCTGAGTGGCTTGGGTACATCAGACCTCGGAGCTGGCTCAGCAGAAGCCACCCGTTTTTGCAGATGTCCATATTAGGTTCCCAACAAGTTATCACAACAGCAGTTTATTGTTTCATGGCTGTGTAGACTGGCAACCTAGAGCCTCTAAAGGCTCCGAAAAAGAATGTTTTCTTGCTGTTTCAAGCTCTGGTGGCTTCAGTATTCCTTGGCTTGTGGCTGAGTGATTGTGAGCTGTTCTTCCATTTCAGGTCTCTGTGTCTTTTCTGCTGGTTCTTACAAAGTAGTTTCTATGAAGTTTAAGGCCCACTTGGTTAACCCAGCATAATCTCATTTTAACATCCTTAATTTGAATTCATCTATTAAAAAAAGCCCTTTTTCTCCATAAGGTCACATTCAGGTTCTAGGAGTTAAGACTTAGATACATCTTTTTGGGGGCCACTGTTCAGTCTGCTACAATGTTCAAACACAAGGCAAGGCATCTCCATTCAAAGCACAGCCCTGGCTTTCAACTGCATTTAGTTAGGAATTCCTTTGTATGATTTACCAATCCTTGCCCGCTGCGACTTTTCTGTAGCCCTCGAGTACCTATTCAGTTGCATCAGCAACTCACGCTGCCTTCCCTTTCTCCAGCAGGCTGAACGTGTCTCCTCCTCAGACTTTTGTCCATGCTGTAAGTCTGTCTAGAATTCCTTCACCCCTGTTCTGCACTGGGCTGGCTCCATTTCTTTGTTTTCCATCAGTTTAGATATCATTCCCTTTAACCATATGTAAAGCAGATTTTAGCATCATTCTCTTTACTAGTAACTTCTTGATTATTTCCTCATCATTATTTACAATGATGTAACCTTAGGAAGGTTATTTGTTGATTGCCTGGGTCTAGGCTAGGAGTTCTATGAGCCCTGTCATGGACTTTTCCTATTTTTTTCCAGTTTCACCCCCTAAATCTAGCCCATAGTAAACAATAAAATACATGTTGAGTGAGTAAATGGGTAAATGAAGCATACTTTTAGTTTGGGAGAGGCCTACATGACACCTATGGTGGTGGTACTTCAAGCAAACAAGGACTGTGCCAAAGGCTTGGATGGTTAAACATGAGGCCATTTCCTCTCACACATACCAACAAGGTTATTATAACAGATTACTAAGAGGTTCAGACCCTTCTGCCTATGTATTGGGTTAATAATAAGATTGGAAAAAACTTCTAAGGCAGCCAAAGTAAGACAGTATTAGAGCTATATTAAGGAGTAAAACTCCTCAACAGTCTCTACTTTTCTTTGCCATATTTCACAAAAAACCAGTGGGTTGTGGTCTCTGTCTTCAGAGAAAGAATTGTGTTAACCTTCAGAGAGATGCATTCCATTGCTCTAGAAGAAACAGTCTATGAAATGAGATTTCTGCTACCTTAAAATTTTGTCTAATACCCTAAAACTGAGAATCGTGGATTTTGAACCTCACAATTTACCCGGACAGTGGATAAGGAGAGGCTGCCTGGGCTACTTCTTTGGGGCTGTAAAGGAGCACTAGACTTCTGTAACCCTCAGCCTACCACCTCGTGTAGTAGAATCTTAGAACTAACAGAAGAAGGGAGTTTGGGAAGCATTATAGCATCAGCCCATTGGAGTGTGGTGAGACCTGGAGGTCAGAGCTCCTGGGGGAATTTCCCTAGAAGAGCCAGGTGGAGGAGAGACATGCAGGTCTAAGAGCAGAGGGGCAACTGGCCAGGCGAGAGAGGTCTGGAGACTGGAGACGCTTAGCTTTCTAGCACCAGAAAGCGAGCCTCAGCTGTTAAGTGGGATTCTGCTGAGTGGGAAAGGAAGAGATCTGCAGCTCAGATGCCTTCAAGGAGTAGACAGGGGTCACGAAGGAGTGTGCTTGCAAGTTGTGGTTGGAAAAGAAAATCAAAGCCATTTCCATTTTTTAATTTATTTTTTTCTTTTTCGATGTGGATTGTTAGTCTCTTCAACAGACCACTTATACATATAAATGGCAAAATTCGAATTTTTTACTTAGAGCAGTGATTAAACTTTGCTGAACCTGATGTCAGGCTCACTAAGCACTTATAGTGCACATGTATTTATATGTGTGTGCATGTGTATGAATGAACACTGCTATGTTCCCATTCTCATACATTTTGGTGGCAACCTGATAAAGCAGGTGTGACTATTTTCATCTCACTGTGGACGAGTTAAAGAAGGTATGAGAGGCAAGGTAACTTCTCTCAAGTCACTCATATACTGTCAAAATTAGGATTTGCATTTTTCTCCAACTGCAAGGCTCCAAGATGTTACCCACTTTTGTCCTGCCCAAATTGTCTGTAAAATATATCGACATATAGACACCTGTTCTGTTTGCTTGAAACAGAGGACCAAGAGTGGAATGTTCTGGTTGTTTTAAGGAATATGCACAACTGTCACCAGGCTCTGTACACAATGTATGAACAGACTTGGCTGCATTTTGTCCTCTGGTTGTTACAGTCTCAGTGCACAGAAGCGCTGCCTGTCCTGTGGTGGTCCTACGGCTACTTTTAAGTTCTCAGTTGTAATCTAAGTTAGGAACCTGAGAGTGCAAGGAGGAGGATTCTGAGGACTGCCCAAGGCACAGGTTTGGTTTTATTGACATTTTAAAAATGGCTAGAAAAATGCTCTGTACATTTCTGTCTTCCTGTTGATGCCTGGGCCTTGTGGCCTTTAAAATTCTGAGGGAATTCAGAACAGAAAATGGACAAGTGTGGTGTGGTGGTCTGTGGGTCGCATGGATGGTGTCAAGGGAGTTTGGTTAGAGGGATCTGCCATTCTCCAGAAGTGTGATCTTGGGCAAATCATTTCACCTCTTGAACCACTGTTTCCTTCCCTGTAAAATGAAGTAATTGGGTTCTTTTCTAAGGTCTTTCCTGATTGTAAATTCTGTGATTCTGTGAGACAGTGGGAAATGGTTTCAGCAAGCAGTGGGAGCAGGAAATGAGCAGAGCAAGAGAGAAGCACTTAAAGCAAAGTGGAACTAAAAGAAAGCTAATTATTGACCTTGTCACTTCTGTTTATTCCTAAAGATACAAAGTCTAAAGAAAAAACAGATTTGTGCTTCCTTGGACAACTTGCACCAACAGATAAGCCAGCAAAGGCAACTTAAAGCCATAAACCATCTTCCTATTAAACATGAAATTCATCACATCTAGGAGCTCGCGTGCTTGCTGCATCCTCAAGCAGACCCAGCAGGCTTGGAAAATTGCCTGATAAATACAGGGCATTGCCCTGCCCAGGTTCTAATGCAGCCCTGGTCATGTCAGCATTTTGATGCCTCCTGAGACCCTTCTCTTTCTCATTAGCATTTTTAGAAGGCTGTATGACTCAGATCGATTAGTCACCCCCCTCCCTGCCCACCCCTAAATTGTGAAGGGGGTGGGGAGAGTGAAGCCAGGGCACTGATCTTGGAGGAAACTTACACCCCACCCTGTATTTCCCTGGGGACTGGAAGAGTCCGTGTGTTTCACGGTGAAAGCACAGGTGATGACCTCTTCAGACACCGTCTGTGGAGAGGGAGAGGTCACACCCTGCAGAGTAGGGGGCACTCATCTGAAGGACCCTTGCTATCAACCCATCTCTGTCCTTGAAGAGACTTTTAAACTTTTATCTGTGGACACTCAAGGCACCCCGGTGAGTTGACCCCAGGAACTCACATCTTAGTGTGAGACCAGCTTTCTGGCTGTCACTTTCACTACAGCCAAACCCTGCTTTCTTGAGAATGACCTAGAAGTGACCCTCCAAAGGTTACTGCGTATCTGTGGTGTTTGGCAGCACAGATTACTATGTCTCAAAAATAGCGAGCAGAGGATGAGGGACCAGGAGCCCAAGGGCACCCCCGGTGAGCTACCCAAGAGATGGGGGAGCTAAGCAGAGGGGTTTGAGAAAAGATCAGAACAGCATGAGGCAACCTTTTGCTGCTGTTTAAGAAGAAAGTGATGAGG
Organism: Cavia porcellus; assembly: GCF_034190915.1. Classification (NCBI taxonomy): domain Eukaryota; kingdom Metazoa; phylum Chordata; class Mammalia; order Rodentia; family Caviidae; genus Cavia; species Cavia porcellus. The sequence continues at coordinate 23,761,359 of NW_026947496.1, read as the reverse complement.
AAATGAAGTGTTGCCCATTAAAGTGAGTTTGTGGGGACCAGTGGTAAGCGGATTTGAAATTAAAGACAGAATTTGAGGAAATCTGCTTACAGAAACCCTAGAAAATATATTGATTCTCTGTATAAACACATGCAGATTCATCAACACAAATGCACTTATACTGTCTGCAGGCTCGGCATCAATTTCATGTATAAAATGATTCTAAGTCATTCAAGGCTGGGACTCTGGTGCTGTCTATGGGAGCCAAGAAGTGGCAAAGGAGATTCATAGAAAGCTTTAGTTGTGATTTAATATTAAGGTAGTGTGAGCCACGAGAAGAATTTTCTACAAATCAAAAAACCAGAAGTACTGATCTTGAAGAAAAGTTCCTTGATGAAACAGAAAAAGAAAATAGATAAAAATGTGAAAAAAATACTTGAATCAAATATTTTGGACAAAAGTGAGTATTCTAAATATCTAAAAAGTGTTTTCAAATAAGAAGTGAAAAGGAAGGAAGTGAAAAGAAAAGAAAGATAAAATGTAAACCAAGTTTTGCGAATAAGCAGGGGGAGAGGGGTTAAAAGGAGGGGAGAGGAATGGGAAACAGCGGAATCAAGTTATATCACGTACAGGTATTGATTCCCCACGATGAATGTGATCATTACGTATGTCTAAATTGTGCCAATAAACTTTTAAAAATAGAAAAAAAAGACGCAAGACTCTACAAGAGGTGCAGAGAGGGGAAGTCAGTGGAAATGTCACATAGGGAAAAATACAAACAGGTTAATAAATTTAGGAAAATGTTTCTCCTGGCTAATAGTGAACTAAAGATTTAAATAGTGGAATTTTCAGCAGCCACATAGTTCATTTTAAAATGGTAACTTGGTGCCTATGCCATGTTGGGTGGATCATTCTGGTAAGGAATTTGCTGTGATACATATATACTGTATTTCATACATTCAGAGGTGTATGTCATATTTGAAGACATACACATGTTTCTTAAGAGACTTAAAAATGTTCCCACCCTTTGATTCACATTCTGCTTTTCTATGTGTATTGTAAAGAAATTATCAACTTTTAATACTGATTTGTCAAATGTTAGAACAGCATGAGTAAGGAAGAGGAGAGCCAACAAAATGTCCAGTGTTGGAGACTTTCAAATAAGTTGTGGCATAATGTAGTATATGCTAAACTACATGAAAATTATTTAGATTGTATTTTTAAGTGAAAATTTATATATAATGCTTATAAATAGTTTTATGCCATATTTGGTACAGTTTTTTGATACATAAAAAGAAAATATGATCAAAACAAAATAGAATTCTATGTTTCTGCCCTCTATCATATAGTATAATGCATGGACATCATTATAGACGTGGGCAGATGGAATATTATTGATAGGGCTTGTAGTATTATGAGTTATAGCATGATATTAAAACTTTGCACTCTGGTATCTCTTAGCTTCCAAGCCAGATCTCCAGCGAGGCCACCATTTGGGACTAGGTATTATTAAGAAGTAATTTTGGGTAAATCAGTTTACACCTAAGCTTAAGTTTCTTCATCTTTAAAGTGGAATAGTATGTACTAGTTCAGATTTCTGGAGCTGTATTGTATTAAACCTAAAAATGATAATTCATAAAATGATAATACAGTATTGTTTTGAATTTTTGACATTTAACTCAGTAGAAAATATCTTACGAGGCTTCAGCTCTCATTTCCTTGATTATGAATAAGGTTGATGTCATTTTCTATGCTTATTAGCAAATTGAAATTCTTTTGTGAGTTATAGCTTTTTATGATTTGACAAAGTTCTTTACATATTCTGGATCAGAATCTTTGTTACATATGTTGTGAATATTCTATCAATTTCAATTGCTTCTTTGCCTTTTGGCTAAGATAAACGGTAGTATTTTATCACTTTCTTTACTGTTCTTAATCTTTTTATACAGAAATTTTCACTGTACAGAATGAAATGTTTTTATATATTTAACTCTGCTTGTCATTATTGATAAATTGACTCTAGCATGAAATTCTGGCCACCAGTTTATAAAAACCTGCCATTACATTCTTATATTATACAGATTTATAAATCTTAAATCTAAAACTCTTATGTTCCACAAATCTGTAGCACTGGCATCATCTAAGAGCATTTTTAAAAATTCCAAATTTCAGGTCTTGCCCTGTAACTTAGGTCTGTGATTTAGGACACCTTCTTACCACACCAAAGCTTAAGAGGCAGAAGTCTAGACAATACTTTGATGTGTGAGATAAGATATAATACTGCATTTTGCTATTTTCATATTCAGTTTGCCAACACCATTTAGTTCTGTGTTTCTCTGGATTGCTGTTTTAGCCCTGTACTCAGCCCTCCAGAGTTGATGTTGAGGAGGAGAAGAATGTGGATCTAGAGAGGGAGAAACATTTTTGCTCTTTTGGTACTCAATAGATCAAATAGGAAACCCAAAAAGTGTGTCTACCACATGCAGTAATCCTGCAGATGCAGTTAGAAGAGGTGGGAAGAAGACTTGTCCAGGCTGCAAGTTATTTAGGAAAACATTTAACACACTCCCATGAGACAAAAATTTTTCCTATGGAGTTGCCGTTATACATGTTTTCAAGTCCTGTTCTTGTTTTTTGAGAGTACAATTAAATTAGAGTTGTACAATGCATAGTCCTTTGATACCGTCAAGGCTAGAAACCATCATGACTCATTAGTTTAAGTGCAGAGGTAAATGATACCAGCCCCAAGCCGACACAGTGTGCTCCTGCACACTGCTCTTGCACGTAGCTGCAGGTGGCAGGGGATGTAACAGGCCTCACAGGTTAGATGCTGTGTCCTCAGCCCTAGAAATATAGAACCAACTGTTAAAGGAAATAGAAGCCAGATAATTTTTATTTTTAAATATTACAATTGTTTTGTTTTCCTGGAGACCCACATGAAAGAGAGCCTCCAATATGGTTTTATTTGTTGCAAGGGTAAGTTTGTGTGCAGAAATGCTTTGTGCATAAGGAGTAATAGGTTTTTAGGTGGATCAAATTACTCAAAATACAAAGCGCCCAGATTGTGGGTGACTTAAACAACAGAAGCTCATTCTCTCACAGTCTGGGCATCTGGGAGTTGGAGATAAAAGGTGTCTGGCAGAGTTGGCTCCTTCTGAGAGCTGGGAGGGAAAGAAGCTGTATTCTAGATCCTTCTCCATTGCTGTAGTGCACTTTCTGTGTCTTCATGTGGCTTTTCTTCTATATGTGTCTGTCTTCTTCATACAAATACACAGTCATACTATATTAAAGCCTAATCTAATGACATCAATTTATTTGACTGTCTAAATACCTCATCTCCAAATTAGGTACAGGTTACTGAAGGTTAGAACTTCAACACAGGAGTGCTGGGAAGACAGAGCTCAGCCAGTAATAAACGGTGTCCTGGGAAGGACTGTGCCCAGCAAACCTTCACGGGGTAGCTTCAGCCTTGTCTCTGGCCAGGTCCTCTTACATTAGTTGTTTGAAACTCTGGGTTTCTGCTCCTGCATCAAGCCTTTGGCTTCATGCTAAGATGCAAGAACTTATAGCCTGATTAGTGAGCTGTTTTCAGATGGCTTGCAGGCAAGATACCCCTTTCCTGCAAGAGTTGTGGTCATTTTTCGCTTTGACATCCAGGTAATCACGTGGTATACCTGGTGTTCCTCGGCTCTTCAGAAGGGCTTTCTTAAGATTGCTGTGCTGTCTTGGGTGCCGAGACTGCTGTTTTCTTAGGTGTTTGTTGTCAACAGGGCCCAACACTGGTTCCCTTTCCCAAAAGTGCCCTTGTAAGGGCTGTTGGTGAGAAGAGATTTTGTAGGAGTCTTTAAGAAAGAGGTAGCAGTAAGACAATGATTAAAAAGTAGTGTGCTCAAGAAAATTCTTTAAAATGAGTTCTAGAACCCCGTGTTCTAAAATTTCATGGCCATTTCCTAATTCAGGGCATCTCTCCTTTAGCTTCTACCTCCTTGTTATGGGTGATACATTGTGTCAATTCGAGAAGTTTAGAAGTTTAGCTGACAGACTCCAGGGACCCAGCGTTCTTACTTTATAAATATCTTCATCCTGTGCAAAGGAGGACAAGGAGATTTTGTGAGTGCTAAACCTGCCCGGAAGGGGAATGATGTCTGTGCAAAATAAGCCAGGAGGAGAGGCTTGCCTTTTCCTTTGGCTATGGCTGCTTTTGCTTGCTGCTGCCTTGAAGTGTTTTGTTCTGGTACCAGCCCACCCTGCCTTGGAGCCAGCTCCACAGTGAGCTAAATAAACCTTTTCTCCCTTCCTTTTGGGTGTCCGGTATTTGGTCCCAGCAACAAGAAAAAAGTAACTAACAGACTTCCATTTCAGGATCCCTTTCTTGTCTGTCTCTTTCTCTCTCTCTTTCCTTTCTTTCTTTTTTTCTTTCCTTCCATCCTTCCTTCCTTCCATCCTTCATTCCTTCCTTCGTTCCTTCGTTCCTTCGTTCGTTCGTTCGTTCGTTCCTTCCTTCCTTCCTAGATGGAGGTCTAGCCATGTGTCCAGGCTACAGGTATGTGCCATGACACCTGGTCCTTGGTCCCTTTGTTTTCTGCAAAATCTTTCTTCTTTTCTTCGTCCTTTTCATTCTTGGTTCCCTCATAAACCTCACCTCAGTCTGTCAAGGTGTCAGAGAACACTACCTAAAATCCTATTATTTTCTTATGCAAAGATGTAATTTTTTTCCAGTTGAGTTTATTTTTAGACTTCCCCTGGCAATAATAGTGTGAGAGATTCATTTTCTTTTTCTTTTCTGTTTTTCTTTCCTTCTCTCTCTCTCTCTCTCTCTCTCTCTCTCTCTCTCTCCCCTTCTTTCTTTCTTTCTTTCTTTCTTTCTTTCTTTCTTTCTTTCTTTCTTTCTTTCTTTCTTTCTTTCTTTCTTTCTTTTGTGCCAGGGATCAAACTCATGACCTCGCATACACCAAGCAAGCACTTATGGCCACTGAGCTAAACCCCCGGCCCTCACTTTCTTTTTTAAAAAAAATGTTTTTTGGTGCTATTTTATGCTTTATTATTGGTACATGTATGCAATACACAATGATTATATTCCTTGTGGGTTTTCAACCAAAGCCTCATCAATAACTGTTCCATCACAAAGTTATCTGCTCTGCTGTGCATTATGCTCCTCACACGGTGGAGCGGTGGAGCTGCTTGGTTTTGTAGTCTGTTTTGTGCTGCTGTAACATGACACCCGAGACCTGGTGGTTTATAAAGAACAGAGATTTACTTTTTTCTGTTCTGGCAGCGGGGAGCGTAGGGTCTTGGTGGTGGCAGGTTGCAGGTTGGGTGTCTGGTGAGGGACTCTTGCTGTGTCCTTAGATCATGGCATGTGTGCGGGCAAGAAAGGAGGTAAAATGCTGTGTTTTCATGGGGCACAAGACTAGAAGAGGGCAAACCGGTGCCTTCTTGTCCTTTTTAATAATAGCACTAATCCATCTATGAGACAGAGCCCTCCTGACCTAAATAGCTCCCAAGAGGCCCAGCTCCCAACACTATGGCACCAGGGATCAGGTTTCCCACATTTGCATTTTGAAGGATACACTCAGCCCGTGCAGTCTGTTTGATTGGAATCAGGTCCTCTTCTTTTTCTCCTGTACTCTCTCCAGTCACACTTTCAGCAATAACTTTTGGAGTCACTTTTTAATCTGTATTATAGAGGAGTAGCCAGCAGCTTTTTGGTGACACTCAGGTGTTTTTGTGCACGGTGGGTAACAATAGAAAGAAGCAAGAAGACATACTTTGTTATGCTGGTTATACAATACTGATAAATATTTTAAGTAGAAAAGCGGTATAGTGGCCCTACTTGCCTTCCTATCAGTTGAGATTTAAGTGCATCGAGGAACAGAGAATCCATGTCATTACTGTTGGTGGAAGCAGCCCACCGATTTTCTTCCCCTAACCCTGAATCACCTGAATGCTCTTGCAGCTACGCTAATGTGTTGGTGCTTTCACCTTGCTAATGGTTTCTGTGGTCATGGTGGCTTGTTTCAGAGGACTAACAGGGCACAGAGGAGCTTAGTGCAAGAGCAAGACTGGAAATAGAGGCATGGGTTTTAATAGTTGCCTGTGACTTCTACATTATGTGACTCTGGGGAGGTCACTACTTTGCTCTGTCTTGCTCTCCAGAGCATGTGAAGGGATCCTGCTCACATGGACATGGGTGCAAATAAAATTTATGTATCTACAAGCATGTTTTTGGCTAGAAAGACATGAAGCCAAGGCCAGGCTGGATACCTGCTGTGTCTCTCGATGTGTCCAGGCTTGTCTGGAGGTATAACTGGCACATGGGCTGGGGTTGGGCTTGCCTGACAAACCCAGGGGAGGCATAAGCACTAGCCATATGAAAGCTGATGATTGGCCCTTTATGAGTAACAGTGGGTACTGCATCTCAGGGAGAACGAGAGCAATGGTGTTTATGGCAAGTCCAGGGATGCCTGGGAGGAAGGGAGGAAGGGAGTAACTGTTGTGAGCACAGATGAAAAAGAACCTGCATGTGGTCATCAGGTGTAGCCTTAAGAGAGTTTATGCCATGTTCTTGTAGAGAAGAAAAGTTGTGTGAACAGTGGGTCAAGAGAGGAAGGCCTGTCCCCAGAGATGCTCCAAAGTACCGAGATGATCATTCTTCTATAAGCCCTGAAAACTCTGAGAAGGCAGTAAGTAATGCTTGCTACTGTCTTGGTTGGACACAGTTGCAGTGAGGTCTGATGTTTGTATAGTATTAGAAAAGAAACATAAAATTTGGTATTAAAGTAACTGTTTCTTTAGAATGATGCCAAATCATAGCAAATTGCACTTTAAAAAAATGATCAATATTACAAATCCCAGAAAAATAACAATGTGTTTTTATTCTCTTGCATATCTTTTATACCTTTTTTTCTTACTTTCTTTGATACCATATTTTTTGATCAACTTTTCTTACGACAGTGATTTTTTTCATTATCACTTTATGTAGAGAAAATAAACACATTGATTGATTTTTCTTCTAGGATGGTTCATCAAAATTAATTCTCAATTATTGGTTGTGAAGATGAATAAAAAGAATGAAAGCAATGCAAACAGTGCATTCTTTGTAGTGTTCTTAAAGCTTGTGTTCAATAAACACAAGGATTCTGAAAATTTCTATTTTGAGTGATTCCTACAATGAGAGGGAAAATATATGGCACATTTGTAATTGTATATACTGACAAGAGACAATCTCTGTTTTGACTAGGCGTTGATGAGAACCAAATTGTCTGCTTACACATTTTGCATAACTAATGGTTAGAAAAAGTTCTCAGGAAGAAGCGTCTGTGAATTTCAAACCCAACTGCTCTTTCCTACCAATGCTTTAGTGTCAGTACCACAGGCCTGTACAACATGATGTAAGGCCCCTAGTTCTCCCCCTCCACATTTAGACATTAGGAAAGTTGACACGGAGGACAGTAGGTGAATTACAGGAAGCCATTTCTAAAATGGCATAACTAACAATAACGTAAGTATTCCAGCAAATGGTTTTGAGTCATTAAATTTGAAATGAACTTCTGTGATCGGAATCCAAAAATGCCCTTGGCCACTGTAATATTATTGGGAAATATAATGGGTTGGGGTAGGGAACGAGGAAAAAAGCAGTGATCTCAGCCACATGTAGTTAAAATATTTTCTCTTTGCAAACTTTAGAAAAATGATTGTTTGAACTCATTGCTGGGGTCTTTCCCCCATTCTTGGAAGGGGATCATGAATGAGAAGGGTATCCAAATTTAGGACTCACTACTTTTTCGGGAAATATGTGTTTTGCTAGATAAATCCCCAATTATGGTGGCTTCACACGGTAGTTTATATTTTGTTTACACAGATCAGTTGGAGGGTAGTGGTAGTGGGCTAGTGTAGGTTGGGGTAAGATGTAGGAGAAACTTCTCTCCTTGTGGTCCTTCAGAGACCCACGTTGACAGGGCCACTAGCATCCTCACCATGGGACTTCCAGGGTTTCTGTGAGCGCTGACAACTAGCTGCTGGACAGAAGAAGAGGGAGTGAGCCCCGAGATGACCATGCAGGAGGTTTAATGGGCTGGCTCAGGGACTGAATGTGTATCCTTTCCTCCATAGCCTGTTAGCCATACAACTGCAAAGGACACTGAAAATGTATTAAAACTATGAACCCAGGGGAAAGGAAAATAGATTGTAGTGAATTGTAGTTCTCCCTGACTTAGGAAGGGAGAAAACATTCCCTCAGTTGGAATTGGAGTAGCATGAGTATGTCAAAAGCACAGTTAGAGCTGTAAGTAGCTCACTGAGAGACCCTTCAGTGTACTCCTTTTTATGTTTTATTTTTATTTTAAAGAGAATAAAACAGAATAAAGCAAGTCAGAACAAAACAATGCAAGCAACACAGATTTCAAAACAAGACAACAGGAAATCAACAATGGCTACCATAATGTCTCTTATTTTCTTCTAAATAGTTGTCCATATCTTCACACACAATGAATTTAAACAAAACAAAATAGTATAAAACTGATCAAAACAAAGGAATGAAAGTGTTATAGACCTTCAAAGCCAGACAATAGGAAAATCAACAATGGTTGCTGTAATGTCTCTTGTTCTCTTCAAAATAGCTGTTCATACCTTCACAGTATTAAAATAAAATAATAGAAAACAGACTAAGATCAATCAAAAACAGAGAATAAAAAGTATTACTGGACTTCAAAACAAGATTATAGAAATCAGCAATTGCTACCATAATGTCTCATTTTCTTCAAAATAGCTGTTGATACCGTCATACGTAATAAAATCAATTCTTGTAAATTCTGTAGGAGAAGATCTAGGCATGTATAAGCCTACACATGTACATCTACTCTTTCTGTATTAGAGGGAAAAATAAAACAAAACTAAATATAAGAAAAACAAGAAACAAAAAGAGGCAAATAAATAACAATAACAAAGAGCCCAAAACAGTAACAATATAGAGTTTCAAAACAAGGTGATAGGAACATGACTAAGGTTATTTTGCATAGTTATCTTCAAAAGAGGTATTCAGATTATCAGATATAAACATGAAAAATTGATCTAATCCTACGAATGTTAGTTGTTTTGTTCCAAGAACTAATCGAATTAATAGTACAGTTATCTTAGTTATCTTAAGTGTATATATACAAATTTATATCTTTTTTGTTTTCCCTCCTTCTTTTCCCCCTTTTCCACTCTTGAACCATGGAAGATGTTCAGGGAGTGGCACAAAGGTGTGGTGTGCATATTAACAGACTAATGTTTTGTAACTAGCATTTTTACCCTTTGTACCTCCTTACACTACTGTGGATTCAGGGAACCTGACTAGAAGCCGGCCTAAGGAATATTGTGAATAAAAAGAGATTTTTAAGAAGTTTAGCAAATCGTGTCACTACATTCTACTTACTACCACTTACTGACAAATTTCCAAAGACTGTTTCTATTAGATTGTGAGCCCCAAAAGTGAACATGTCTCATTTATATTTGGGTCCTCTGTGCCTACTGTAGTGCCATAGTGGATCATTATAAAGAATATTTTTCTTGCTCTTCTAAATTTGTACATATTTTATAAACACATAAACACTTTTTAACATGCAACATTGTTCAGAGCCTTGACAGGACAGATTTTAATACCCAGTGTCAATATATTATGTCTGCTTGATCCAAAATTCTTCAGTATCTCATAGTAAAGAACTTGGAGTCATGCTTTGACATTAGACTTCCCACTAGACCTTTTGTATGGTAATAAAACACATTAGGTTTGTATATGAAGCAGCTTTTTGGGGAGCTTTCTTGGAATATGGAAAATTTGCAAATTAGTTGGAAAATATAAGTTCTTATCTTTTCTGGCAAATGGAAAATTACTTTTCTCTTGAATTCTTTTTAATTCCTGTAAGTTAAAAATCCATTAGTAAATTAGGCTTAGCTGCATCCATTCATTGATATTTGATCCTGGGAACCTCTCAAAGAAAATCAATGTGTAGCTTTTCAGTTAATTAACATAATGTTAATACAATATGTAGTGCCAGCATAACTGGGATCCTCATACTTAGCTCTCTGCTTAGGCTAAGTGAGCAGAAAGGGCAGATCGATACTTTTCAGAAGACAGCACATCTGGATCACTCAAGAGAGATGAGCACAGGGCTACTCAGCATAAAACAGTTTCGTCTGCCCATTCCTGTCTGCTTCCCTGATGGCGGTTGCTAAGGCAGAAAGAAAATGGTTGGAAAAAAAATCTAAAATGAGAAGGCAGGGGATGCAAATTCTGTACAGGGTAGGGGAATTAGTAGTAGCAGTAGAACTTGACCTGAGCAACAGATTCAGAGACACAGAATTTGAAAAGGGGCTGTGAGGAGAAAATTGGGGCCTGTTGAATGAATTGCTTATCCACGGGATTTGACGGTGAAAACTAACTTCCCAGAACTAACCTCAAAGCATTGTATGTCCATGTACAACATTTTCTCCCCTTTCTCTCCCTTCAAAAACATTTTTAATTACAGTGAAATACATGTAACAGAAAAGTTATATTTTGAACCATACACTTGTAATTCAGTGGAATTAAGAGGCATGTTATAATACAGTGTGAATGGTTAAATAAATTAAATAAATTTTAAAAATTATTACAGTAAAAGACACATTGCATTTATTCCCCTCTAAATACTCTCCCTTGCTTTAAACATTCTTATCCTGTCATTCTTGCTACTTTCTGAAGAAGTCCTTTCGTGCATATCTTCATGGAAAATATAGTAGAGCTAAGAGTCCAGGATGTCCTGAATTGATTCAAAACTTTTATGACAGTTTCTATCAAATATACACACTATGGTGTGTCCTCATCCCCTTGTTCCCTGGATCTGACACCATGCAACTTCTGGTTCTTCAGTGAACACAAAAGAGAGTTAAACATTTTAAATTGATTAAGGTTATTAAGGTTATTCTGCCACATCAGCAGAACTAAAAGACTCACAAAAGAGGACTCCAGAACTGCTTCAGAAAGCAGCAAGGATGCTGGGCTAAGTGTGGGCAGAGTGAGGGGGAGCATGCTGAGGATTACTCACAATGTTATCTTTCAATGTAGTGCATTTCTTCATTCATTGTGTTTTTAATCATGTCGCAGAACTATTACCACTATTCATTTCCAAATTCCTTTTAACTTGCAAGAATGAACTTCTTTAGCTTTTAAACAATAACTCCCCATCTCCCTTTCCTGCCTCTGAAAACCACTCCTCCATGGATTTCAGTATGAAGGATGGAATCAGATGTGGCTGTTCTTTTGACAGGCTTATCTCGCTTAGCAAATGTCCTCAACAGTTGCCCGCCTTATAGCATGCATCAGAATTCCTTCTTTTTAAGGCTGAATAATATTCTGGTGTAAGTGTGTACTACATTTTATTTATCCATTCTTCCCTCTATGCAGCCTTGCCATGTTTCCATCTTTTGACTGTTGTCAGTAATGGTGCTGTGAATTGCTTGTGTACAAATCTCTTTGAATATCTGCCTTTGATTCTTTTGAGTGTATACCTGAAGGTAGAATCATGAATCATATGATAATTCTATATGTAATATTTTAAAGAACCACTCTACTGATTTCTATAATGGTTACAGTGTTTTACATTCACACCAAAAGTGCTTGGGGTTCCAATTTCCCTACATCCTGGTCTACTCCTGTCATCTTCTGAGTTTTGAAAAATCATTTCCATTCTAATGGGTGTGAGTCAGTATCTTATTGTGGTTTGGGCTTGTATTTTTCTAATAACTACTGAAATTGAGCATCTTTTCATATGCTCTCTAATCTTTTGTATATCTCCTTTGGAGAAATAAAATCTATTCAAATATTTGCCTATATTTTAATGAGGGTTTTTGTTGTTGTTGTTTTTTTGAGTCTTTTCCTTAAGATGTGGCATGCTGCCTAACTCGGGTTTTCTCTATTTGATCTTCCTGAGAGCACTGGCTTGCTGTTTGATCTCGGTATCCTTTCAGATTGCACTCTACTGAGCCTTGAAGATTGTGACAGAAGCCCAGGGGCTGACTGGGAGAAGGGAGGCCAGGGTGGTGGGGAGGAGGGGATGCACCCACTTCAGCTTCAGCCAAAGCAGGCTGTTTCTATCTATTTTACCTATTGGATCTTGACAGTTGGTATTCTGTCTCCAAGGGAAAATTTGAAAACACTTGTCATAGGGGTGAGTCTGGCTTTCATTACTTCTCTCAGCTTTACAATGTTGAAAACAGACCTGCTGCCATGTTCTTTAAGTTGTTTTCTAGAAACAAGTGGAAGGGAAGCAGCATTCACAGAAATGCCTCTGTGAATCACAGAAATGCCCGCAAGGCAGCAGGCATCGTCTGGACCTCTTTGGGATCTGAGATGCTGAAGTGACCAGGTGAGCGAGTCTGGGGCTGCAGTGGGGTCTTAGCTCCACATGCTTGATTCTGGAGTGTCTTTTCTCCTGTGGAGCCAGTGGCTTTCTTCCTGTTTGTGCTGGCCTCTGAAAGGTCACGCAGGCAGTTGTTCAACGGACTTTCTCTCCACTTGGTCTCCTCCAGACTCTTTCTGTCGTCCACACCTCACAACCCCCACCACCAATCTCACGCACCATCTGCTGTGACTAGTGTTCTCATTCACCTTTTCTTGCTTATCTCCTCTTCAGCAGGAAAGTGCTTCGGAGGCTGACAGCCTAATCTCTCCAGCGATCCTGTGTTTCTGAATTCATCATTCCTTCCCTCAGGCCGCTGTGCCCACTGCTGCCTGCGCTGTATTGCTGCCCAGGCAGACAAGGAGGAAGGGAAGAGGAGAAGGGGGAGGCTGCACTAGACCCTTTTAAGAAAGGAGGGTGGAGAAACAGAAGGAGGAAGGAAAGAAAAGAAAAAGAAAAAAGTGAGTGTCATCCAGGGCCTGGAGAATGAAGCTGTGGCCTCTGGAGGGCTCCAGGACTCAGCGGACTCTGGTGGAGGCTGGAAAGTCCTCTGTCCCCATTACTTCAGGGAAGGAGGCTGCTTTTGGCTGTTTCTACTCTGAGCTCTGCCCTTTCTGGTCTCCCAGAGCAAAGTTCCCTGAGCAAAGTCGCTTGCTCAATGGTTTTTCTGTATTGCTGTTCAGATACTAGCTGTAAGCTATATTTCCTCTTTCTGTTTTTTATTTTACTATTATTATTTTATAATTGAGAGAAGCTGGAACTTATCACCTAAAAAGAGATATGAAGAGATTCTTCAGTTACAGAAAGGATACCTTAAAGCATAGACTAAGGCTTACAAAGTGTAGCCACTGAAATAAATGGTGTGACCACAGAATTTTTTAATGTATATTTTGCATATCTGTCCTACCATAAATAATACCCCCAGTCCCCTGCACTGTGGAGTTTTAAGAAGCCCTGATTTATAAATTATTGTTAGTAACACCTCATGCCGACAAGACCTTTAACATTTCCAGAACATTTTCTTTTTCTTTTTTCTTAACATGTACGCACAAATTCTTCTGTGCTGTCTTCCCTCTCAAATCTGGCAGATGGGTTAAGCCATTTTTTTCTGGCTCATTTTAGTACGTTGTATAAGAATGATTTACAAACAATACTGAAGTGCTGAGGAGTACACTTTGGGGAAATGAAGCTAGGTGATATGACCACTCTTTGGAAAGGGGAAATTATGATAAAGTACTAGAGTTTTGTCACTGTTAACTGAACTGTCGTGTTTCAGAAGGAAGAAAATTGTCATTATTACAGCTGTTCTAGTCTCATGTCTCTTTCCCTAACAATAACTTTTTTCAGGTAATAAAATACATTCCTGAAACACATGAAAGGAACAAAAAAAAGTCTGTACCTTTGGAGGGTGGGGAGGGATGCTTGTAAAACTATGAAATTAGGTGCTGACCTTTCATTATCTTTTTTTCTGAGGAAGCTGTGTATTACTTTTTCCTGTTCAGTTGGTTTAAGCTACAAGAGTTACATTTCACAAGGGCACTGTCACAAGACGTGGTTTTGCCTAGCTGGTCTACTAGCCTGATTGTATTGGTTTTAGAATGCTGATGTTTCAGGGTTTTTCTATTGAGCTTTATTCTTGTGCATATATGTACATTTCATTCACGAGCCACAGAATACTGCAACTGGAAGAAGAGACTCAAGAAATCTTGCACGTAAATGCCATGACTAGCAAACCATGATTTCATAGCTGCATGTGGGAAGGTCTCATATTTGCTCAAGCTTTATTTTTGGGAAGAAGCAATAGAAAGTAATCTTTGACCAGAGGTATTGTTGTGAGGTCTACAAAAGTCAACAGAAAGAAGGATGGTTTCTTACAAAGTTAAACTCATACCTACCTGAGAATTCATCATATTCAATCAGGGATATTTACCCAAGAAAAACAAAAATATATATATCCTCAAAAATGCTTTCTAAGAATGTCCACAGTTGTTTTATTCATAGCAATTCAAGATAAGGAGGGCCCAAATGTCTGTCAACAGGAGAATGGGTGAGCTATTTGTAGTATATTTGTATCTTTGTATTTGTATATTATTCTATAGTAAAATGGACTAAACTCTAGATAGACAAAATAACAGAGATGACTTTTACAGCATTTTTCTTGTGTGAAAGAAGCAAATACAAAAGGGTATATATTGTATAATTTCATATATTTGAAGTCCTAAAACACAAAGCTAATCACTAGTGACAAAAATTAAGATTAAATTAAGTTTTAATTCATTATTTTGTCACCTCCTTTGGGGTCAAGGGGGATTAACTGAAGAAACTTTCTTTTTTAAATATATTTTAATTATTGCTTATTAATTTTATAAAATATTAGGCTTCAATAGGTATATATTGATATCTATCCCTCCACTACCATTTCTTACACTCTCTTCCCCTATCACTTATTCTTTTTCTCTTGTCTAATAATAGTCTCCTTTATACTTTAAGATTGATTTTTAGATTCCACATAATAGGTATAACATGTAATATTTGTCTTTCTGAAACTGGCTTATTTCCCTTAACTGATCTCAAGTTCTGTTCATTCTTTCTTACAGCTGAGTACTACTACTACTAATTAATATATATCTATATCTGTCTATCTGTCTATATGTATATCACATTTTCTTTACCCTTTCACCTGTTGATGGATATCCAGGCTGGTTCCATGTCTTGGCTGTTATGCATACTGTAGGAACCATGAGTGTGCAGGTATCCTTTTTGTATGTTGACTTTAATTTCTTTGATATGTACTGAGGAATGGGATAGCTGGCTCAAATAGTAGCTCTTTTTTAGTATTTTGAGGACTTCCAAAGGAATTGTACTAATTTACATTCCCACCAGCAATGTACAAGTTTCATTTCTTTCCCGCATCTGTGGGAACTTTCCAGGGAGAAAGAGCTGTTCCACATCTTGGTGGAATGTAGACCATGTGGGATTTATATTTGCCAAAACTCATCATAACCCTCTGAACTCAAAGTTTCAGCTTGTGCCTTACACAGAATATGAATTTTACCTCAAGAAAAAAAAGTGAAACCAATGTTTTAAAAATTCATAGCAAATATGGTGACCCATAATCAAAAATATTTTATGGGTTCCTGCCGCTGTATCTGTCCTTCTCAAACTTGGCTGTATGTTTTATTAAGCTTATCTGCTGAGCTTGTATTGTGCAATGTGCTGGGACTGCCCACCAGAATCCAATGCTGCAGAACTGAAGGGTTGTCCAGGAAACTAGATTTCCAGGTAAACCCAGGCTTTCTCGTAGTGTGCCTGGGAGAGGAGAGAATTCTAGGGGTTAGATACTAGTGGCATTTGTTAAAATACTGCTCTGGTATCTGCTCAAAGTTGCATCTGATATTTTGAGCAATAACACTGGTAAATAAGAAGATAAATGTTCTAGTTCAAACCTATGCACTCATTTAAAACATATGTGTGAGAAATGAAGATGGAATAAAGGAGCTGACAGAATGTGCCGAGATGGTGGTAGGCAGGTGAGGCAGTTGAACAGATAATGTTTGTTAATTTCTCTAAGAAGTATATCTATCATTTATTATTCATTCTCCAACAGCTGCTGCATTCTAGGTCTCAACTATTGAGCACTGTCTTTTATGCTACAGTTAAGCCAATTGTCTGGCAAATCTCTCAGGAGGCCAGTGTATTTCAGGACCTCCCTCCCCATCTTTGTAATGTGTGCATTTTTCCTAATCTGCTGGATGTATTTCTTCTCTTTCTCTCTTCATTATCCTGTATTATATGCAGTGCAGAAATTATATCTATGTGCCTAGGATATGATCTATTATTCTGTTTCCAAGGTGTGACTTGGAGTTCCCCCATGTAAATTAGAAACAGTCTTTTGTAACCCGATTTAATGTTAAATCTACTTGAATAGGGAAAACACTACCAGAAAATCTTGGTAGTCAAACGTAGGTTTCCACTCAACTGCTTTCTACTTTCAGTGTAACATTTATCAGATGGAATTATAATCTTTTTACACTTCTCTTTCACCTGCCAGCTAGAGATCATCTGGAAGATAAGACCATGTCTTACCATGTCTAATTCATTCCTGTAATCCCAGGACCTGGACCAAAACCTGACATCTATTCAGTGTCCAATCAATTATTATTGAATGAATGTTTAGTTGAATGAATGAGGTTGCCTTTCTTGTCCTTAAATCTAGGTGGTACCTAGATAGTGGATCTCCAGGAAAGCACACCTCAAGATAAAATGCAAATGCTCAAAATGGTTCTCAAGGATCTAATAATTATCTGCTCTGTCCCAGACATAGTTTCAAACTAATCTTGTCACCTAATGAATACTAACTTCCCTTGTCAAGATATAAGGATCTACTACTTGAATATTATCCACATTTTTTTTTCTGTGTCCTTGGTTAAATGACCCTTTTCTCCAAGGTACAAGGTAAAAAGTATATGCTATCAGAATAGCCAAATGAGTCTTGATTCTTACCATGTTAGTTGTGTGGCTTTGGTCAAATGACTTAACATCTCTTAACTTTGTTTTCTGCCATTTAGGAAACAGAATAATAGATTACCCTGGAACCTGCAAAGCCCCACAATTATTATTATTTTACATATTTTTCTGCATAAAGCTAAAGATCCAAGTACTTGTTAAAGCTAAAGGGGAGAGGATAGTTACTTTTTTGAACCATGTATGATAGTGGTTGAGTAGTATTTCTATGGAAACTGAACAAAATAAATAAGCCCTTAGTAGATCATCATTATGCACAGAACAACTTGTTCTGTACTTTTAAGTAATAAAGTGAGTGTAAATATTGCAATTATTATGTAAAGGTAATTATTACTGATGCATAAGGAATTCATTTGGAGTGATAAACACATTTTTGTTCTCTAAGGAGATATCAACTATGATTGCTTATCAGAGAATACACCTTGAATTGATTTTTGAAAAGTAATGCATTATAAAGTCATATTAAGAATGAAATTTGACAAATAAATGTGGCTTTGGGCAAGTTTAATAGAATTTTAAAGTTGCAAAAAATGTTGGTTCATCTAGTCTGTCATCTAACGTGGCATCTCTTTAGTACAATCTCTGACAGAATGTTTTCCAGATACTATTTGAACACCTTTCTCCAGAGGTTAAGAAAAAGACAACTCTGTCTATTTTTGGATAGTTCAATTTCACCTTCTCACTTATGCTCATTGACACAAGTTCTGCTTTCTAGAACCATACTGACAGGTCTAATCCCTTAGTCCTTGTCATTCACATCTAGATTATTTTTAGTCTGTAAATGTCCTTCTACAAGTTTTCAAAGTAAACAGTGAATGCAGAGCTGTGTAGCATGTGGCATGACTAAACACAGCTGACTCGTTAGCGCTAGTAGTTAGTTGTATTTCTCTTTTTTATAGCATCTCTTCCTTTCTGTGAGCTTTATTGAAATATAACTTAGATACAGTGTGATTCACTCTTTTTAACATATAGTCCTGTAATTTTGATGAACACATGAAGTTGTGCAGAACAGGGCCATCACATCCCTGTGGCCAACTCTTCCCTTTGTCCTCAGCCACTGGCACAGCCAGCCCACTCTCTCTTTACATAGTTTTGCTTTTTTGAATTCTGTTACATTTTGATTCTTAAGCACACTATAATTTCAGTTATGAGCTCTGGCACTAAAAATATGCAATATGAATGACAATCTCTAAAGTAAAGAAAGAAATTTAAATGTATGAGAAAAGATGAACTAAAGAACATTTGAACAAGAGGGAAAGACTGAAGAAGAGGAAAAGAATGATCCAGAGAAGGGCCTCGGTGCCTCAGACATTGATGTTTAACACCTGTTTGGAAATCGTATCTGTCTCAGTGGTGAGTTAACCCAGGACACCGCCTGGAAACCCAAGAGTGTGGTGCTGGTTGCACAGAGGGAGACGCAAACCTCCAAAGCCTCAGCACTCAAGAAGAGTGAAAGTAAAGGGCCAGAGAGAAAATAAAGGGCCCAGTGTCCTCCTCTGTAACCGCTGCTACTGTCCGCGGTGCTGAATCCCTACGATGTGTAACTAGATGTGATAAAAAAGAAATACAGTGTGACTAAACATTTTTAAAAATGAATTTATACAGAAAAAGCACATTGCCGTCAATCACATCCAAATATTTCCTTCTCACTTCAAACACATTTGCTCATTTTTTTCTCCTTTGTATATATATATTTTGGCAGGGTCTCATGTAGTTCAAGCTGAGCTTGAATTCACTGTGAAGTCCAGGCTGGCCTCGGAGTCTCAGCAATCCTTCCCTCTAACCCACCTGAGTGCTGGGGCTACACCATTTGCCCCATCACGCCCAGTTACTTGTTTCATTTTTCTTACCATTTTCTGAAGCAGGTCTGGAGGTCCTCTTTTTTGTCTTTAGTTTCATTGTTGTGGCTGCCTTGATGTCCCCAGTATATTCAAAACCTTTACCTTTCATGGCCATTTTGACTTTGAAGAGGAACCAGAAGTTGCAAGTGAACAGAACCAGTGAACAAGGTGGGTGAGGACATGAACCTAATATTTTTATGAGCCTGTCCTTCTGTTGGATGGCACTGATGTCACTGCTCTTAGCAGGAGCACCAGTCACCACATTTTTTATTTGTTTGAAACTTGTAAGGACATTCATGAAAGAAGACTTCTGAAGCTGCTCCAGCAATTAGCAGGAATGATGGGACACATGTATTCAAAGAAAAGGGGCAGTATTTTGGGGGAAGATTGGCCGTGTGTCTTTTATTGTGATACTTTAAAAAGTATAAACATAGAGTATAGTTTTTGATCTGGCCTTATACCTTAGCTTTAGGTTCTGCTGATTTCTCTCCAGCCTCTTCCAGGAATTTGGAGCTAGAAAAGGGGAAGAGATTTTTGGTTATATGCTGGGTTTGGGTTCTTGACTTTTAGAGACAGTTTCAGAAAACAAAAGAGACATTTATTTTAAAATAAATTTCAAATAACAGTTACTTTCAAAAACTTGTTTCTGGTCAGCTAGGAAGATATATTCCCTCCTCTATTTTCCTGCCCCATCCATATTTGTGTTTTACAATTCACTTCTCAGACAGAGCTGACTATAATTTTTCCTCTTGGTTTGTAGTTCTGTGGAAGGTACTCAGAGCTCAGTGTTTTGAGATTTGGATTTTGGTCTCAGGTCTGACCCAACCAGCTGGCTAATTTGCCTATTACTTCTCAGGACTAAGAGATATCACTGTTAGACTGAACAAATAAAAATACAGGACTTAAGCTATATTTGAATTTTAGACAAACAATAAAGACTTTTTAAGTTGTTAAAATACCCTGAGATATGCAAATGTTATCAAATGTCAAGTAGTTGCATTGTCTAAAAAGGTGTTCTTGACTTATGGGTGCTCCCTAGTGATTTAAAGGGACAAATAATGGGTAACTCTTGTCAAAGAGGCTATTGTTGAATTGGAAATATTGAAGGTAACCTCAGTCTGTGAAATCACCAGTTGTAGTGGTCTCTGGAGGTCAGAGAGAGGTCCACAAAAGTGTCTCTGGGTAATGGTGGGGCACAGCTGAGGCCATTATGTTTCCTTTGATGTCACTGCTCTTAGCATAGGTGAGTTACATTTTCTGTGATTTTTCAAATGGCTTTTCTTTTGTATCTCTTCTTCTGTTTGCTCATCAGCTCATTTTGGTTTCCCATTTGTGCTTTAAATCTTCACTGTTTATTTTCATTTAGAATGACATCTTATGAAAAATAGATTTTTTATTCTGTGCCATGGACACAACATTACCAATTTTTATTTATTTACCCATCTTTATCCTGCCTGAGGGAAAACAAGTATTTAAAATGCATTGTTGTCACATCTGTGAGTAGATAAATTTATTACTTGTTTGTAATGGTGCTATAGTGTACTGTTTTACTCCTAATTTTGCCACCAGCAATTATTTGGCTACAATCTTGAGCAGACTGTCTATACTCTGCAGGATCTAAGTATTTAATCTTATAAGATTGATAAAAATAGAACAAACAATGGGAATGGACTTTGGATAATTATGGTTAATTCTTACCGAAGAGTAAATTTAGCTCCAACTTTCAGCTTTTTAGAAAATGGCTGTATTAAAAATTTTATAAGTTCATCTGTCTATCAAAAATCTAGCAAGTACAGATCAGAATAACAGATTAATGTTAAACATGATTTCTGAGTGGCAGGAAATTTCGTTCTAGATGGAGCTGATGCCTCATACATGTGTGACTGACAGGTTCATAATGGTGT
Organism: Cavia porcellus; assembly: GCF_034190915.1. Lineage (NCBI taxonomy): Eukaryota > Metazoa > Chordata > Mammalia > Rodentia > Caviidae > Cavia > Cavia porcellus. Next base: position 23,740,695 of record NW_026947496.1, on the reverse strand, counting down.
ACTACATTTACTCTCCTACTTCTCTCCTGTGTAGATTAAAAAAGATCACTTACAATAAAAGTAGTCACGTTTCTAATAACTTACTGTTAACTCCTCATGTAATGGCAAGTGTATTTCAATAATAGTTGAGCAGTATATTTCACGTTGTTTTTTTCTTCTAGTGGTGCTTCTGGCTCTATGAGTCGTGAGGTACTTACTGAAAGAAGTAAGTCAGGAAAGCAAGATTGTGGTTTCCAGAACATGGATACCTCAGTGCTTTAGAACCAGCTAATAAAAATTGGCCTTCTAAACGTCACCTAGCATTTATGAGCCCCAGAGCTGGGCATTGCTAGATTTATGAAGGTCATAGTAAGGGACTGTTTTTCAAGAGGAAACTCAAAGATTGGATAATAAAGCCCCACGCTCCTCAGAGAATTGGTGGCAGGGACAGAGAGAGCAGCACATTGTGGTCAGCACAATGGCTCTTGTAGTTATTCTGCTAAGCTTCACTCTCTTATAAAAGCGAGCATGTTTTGAGCTCTCAGGGACTGAAGAGGCCCTCAACTTGAGCATCTCTTTTTATCCATGAAGAATCTAGTATCTGGATGGGTCTGTGGAGCCACTCAGTGGCACAGACAGCGCTCAGGAGAGTCAGGGTCAGCACAGGGCTCTGAAAGTCTTCCTTCCCTGCTCTTCTGAAAGGAATGAGCTTGGAGTGCAGGTTTGAGCCTCAGTAACGCTGAATCTGAATCAAGTAACTTTTTTAAGTGACAGAGTCCTTGAGTGCAGTTTCCTTGTCTGTAAAATAGGGATGACAATTTCTGCCTGTTTATCTTTCAAAGATGTTATGGTTGTCTGGTATGATAATGCAAAGTATAATTAAAAAAAAGAAAGAAAAAGAAAAATAAAAAAGCCACTCCAAAAGAACCAACCCTGCAGTTCCTAGCAGGTGGTGGTCTGGGGGCCTCAAAGCACATGGACCTCTGTGAATACTCACAATTTGGAAATCAGTTTCCTGGGAGCAAGTGAGTGAGAGAGTCACAGTGGGAGCAAGGTAGAAACAAGCTGTTCTCCCCTCCTCCAATCTTAGAAATGCTATCTCATCACACTGGCTGTTTTCTACTTATTAGATGCAGGTCTTTAGGTCCAGCTCTGTGAAGGAGCACACAGTTCACACAGCCCTGAATGCCAGGAGGAAAAGATCCTTGGAACCATCTTACAGGCTCCTACTACAAGAATTCATTTCATTTTTATGTGTAGCTCTGAGGAAAGCATTAGGTGTAAGATAAACGTGTGCTTTAATAAATGAGAGACTTTTGCAAAAAAAAGAAAGTCGTATTAATATTTTCATTATAGCTCTTGGTTGTCTCTGAGCTTCTAAATGAGATTTGAGGTGACATTTATATCTACCTGCCTGCATCTGTTGTTCCTCCTGTTTAGAATACCCTCTTTCTCAGTCCATGCTCACCTGAGAGCTGCTAAATCCACCCAAATCCTTCTGCAAATCCACCCAAATGTTATCCTGTAGATTTGTTACTGTGGTTTCTGTATTATGTTTTCTAGTGAATTTGGCTTGGGACATTGCACAGTGTCAAATACAGTTGAATTTTCTGGGTGTATCACAGTCAGTGCAGGTGTCTGGCAGTTCCTAAGTAGGTCTTTTTAACAGGAACCATAGTGAATGACCTTCATCAGAGGAACTTATGTCTCCCTGTTATTTTCTAAAGTTGGATTTTCAATGATTTGTTAATAGTTATTGGGAACTTTCCAGTTTTTTTCCTAGGCATAGAGATGTATATAAAGACTTCTGTTGAATGGAATATTTATTAAAGTGAAGGCAGAGAATCACTGGTATATCAAACGTTTCAAAGCTTAACAAGAGCACATTCCTGGGCCTTGATTCAGACTTGCTAAATCAGAATCTCTAGAGCTGATTCTAGAAACATGCATTTTTAACAAGGTGATTCTGATGTAAAGCTTGATAGTCTAAAAGAATCCCAGGAAGCTCACTAGTGAGAGTATCCACACGGATCTTTTATCTGCCTTTATATTGGCAATGATTTGTGATTACAATCTTCTGCCACCAGTGACTGTAAGAAAGAAAGAAACAAAACATCTGCTAATTACAATTTTGAGGCTCTAAACATTGTAAGGCTGATCTCATTTCAGAGATGTTAAAATATGAGAAAAATCTCAGAGTTATCATATGACAAAACATTTTTCTTTTCTGACCTGACCAGATCTCCAAGATAGAAACTCTACAGTCCATTTGCTAAAAACATTTTTACATTTATGCACCTATCCAACCATCCATGCACTCATTCTAAAGAGCTACTGAGGTCCTACTGGGTGCCAGGAACTGTGTTTGGCAGTGGGAATAGAGTGGAGGCAATGTGCTCCATGAGCTTTATTCTTCAGGGAGAAAGACAGAAATGAAATGAATAATCACATAGATAAATATATGTCTGCTAATTAGGATAAGTGCAATTATAGACAAGCAAGAACTGTCACCTGGTGTTACTCTGTGGACAGAGAAGGTTGAAGGGACTGGCAAGGGTCTGAGATATCCCCCTGCCCATGGGGCTGATGCTGGGCAGGGAGAAGCGGAAGGTGATGGTCCTGTAGGGTGATCTGTGTGGACCAGGTTCATGCCAGTGCTGTCAAGTTATCTTCTCTGTGCTCCAGTGTAGACATGGATGTGTACAGCATGTTTGTTCTCCTCAGCATCCAGAAGATGATGCTCTGCAGGGGCCAGCTGTCAAAAGACTGAGCACTCTTGAGGATATCCGACATCAGAGCCAACAGAAATGGCCAGGGTGGGCTCACAAGCGGCCTTGCAGTAGTGACTTCTGTGCTGTGTCTGTTTTCCATTCTCGCAGCATTCTTTGGGGTAAAGTCCCTCCTTACCACTGCCATATACTTTAGTATTAACTAAGATAAGTCATCAAAGAGTGACATTTTACAACCCTTAATGTGACAAACAGGACTGATCTCCTGTCTATTATCTGCAAGCTTACATCTTCCCTCTCCTCTTTGCTCCCTACAATGCATGCTGTGAGGGAAAGGTGCTTTCTTGTGAACGTCCCACATTTACATTCTATGGTTAGGTAACATGGTGAGATCCAAGTCCACGCCAGCCTTCATTTTCTTCTCACACTAATCTGACGTGATGGAATTCTGCAGTCTTGTCAGCTCCTTAAACATACTTCAATCTCTATTTTGTGAGAATTATGTACAGAATTGAATCAATCTAGCTGCCATCTAGAAGTGTAAAACAAATGATGTAAAAATGTTTATCACTGAGCAATAATTTGAATATGTCCCATAAAACAACAACAACAACAACCCCTTGGTACAAGGAAAGCAGATCAGTTGTCTCAGAGAAATTTAGAATAAAAGGCACTTTTCATCTTAAAAAATGGAACTCAGGATGTTGTCGAACTAAGTGCGCTGTACATTCTGTATTCATAGGGTACAACATAAAAGAAATAACATGGAGTTTTTATAAAGATATTTTTCTACTGCATGCTGCTTCTATCAAACCACCTGAGAGGTGATTCGAGAAGGGCATTGTAGAATAAAGACATTGTTCTGACAGCAAATACAAATGAAATAAAATTGGCCCAAAGCTTTGATGCCAGAACTCACAGGGTGAGCTGAGACATAGCAACACGCTAGCTTAATGCACTAGAGGAATAGAAGAGCCGCATAATTTGTGGTAGAGTGCGAGGCAAAGATGAAAGCAGAAAGTATTTTTTAAAAAGCAAGAAATAAAGTACACGGAGATTAAAACACACTTTCCAGGTTGCATTAATTCCTCTGTTGCAAGAACTCATCTAACCACACAAGAGTGTGGGAGTTCAGCTGTAATCTTTTTGTCCCTTTTGTCAAGGGAAGATTCATGAGAGGGGAAGGAAGAACTGTGTTGCTCTAATTTTAAAGAGAAAAGTGAGGTAGATGTCTCTCTCCTTCCGGGCAATGATGAGATTCTGGCATTAAGTGTAGGACATACCATAAAATGAATCCCAAGCATACTCTAAGCAGCTGGTATTAATTTTGCTCACCTGCGTAGTTTTGCCCTACACATGAGGAAGGTGCTTAAAATGACTTCTAGTCAGTTAGGCATAAAATGAATAAAGAAGAAATCAAAACAACAAGAAAAAAAGAACGAGGTTGTCACAGACGTCCCAGTGGAGTCTGTGTCCATGAGGTATTTTTGACAGCCTGATGAGAGAGAAGCTTAAGAAGTAGAAGCTCAGTAATTTACCCGTCCTTGAAGATGTCTACCTGCTCATTCTTTGTAGACCAATCACAAAGCACCGAGACGGAGGCCTGCAGAGAATATTCTGAGCGACTCCTTTGCGTTAATAGTGAAGAATGTGCTGTGGAGCTGTGGAGTGGAGGCGAAAAGACCAGATTAGGTGTGCAAGAAAGATACTGCTGATCACTGATAATTGTTCCCAAAACCTGCTGTTTTGCCTTCAATTGAAAAGCTAAAACGATTCTGGAGATTTTAGAAAAGATCCTTTTTGAATTCTTTTTCTGCCCTTTTATTTTTAACCTGGAGTCAAACTCAGGACCTTGAGCTTGCCAGCAGGCATTGTCCTGCTAAGTCATATGCCCCGTTCTCCTTCTCTGCTCTTTAAATCTCTGAATGAACCAACAAATATAGGCAGTGGAAAAGGGCAGTTTAGTTGCCTCTGAAATAATTAAATTCATCATTTTTTCTTGATAAATGATTTAGCCTGAAAGGAAGGCTACTTCAGGCATGTCTAACATGGGAAACAATGTAGAAACAATACAATGATCAGAGACCAGTTTTGGTTTTATTATCTGTGTGACTTTGGTCAAGACACTTAGAACACTTTTTAGAGCTTCAGCTTATGTCAATATGGAATTAATATCTATTTTCAGGATTTTCATAAAAGTCAAATGTACCATATCCATTTGCTTAGCATGTCTGATGCACGTATTGCTAAATATAAATAATATCCCCTCTAAAGATTAAATATTTAAATAGCTTTCATTTATAATAGAAGAGCTAAAAAGGGCAAGTAAAAAGCTTCAAATGTTTTAAATGTTTAATTTTTCTAATTCTAAATTATAATTAAAAAAATTTCAAACAGTAACCCATATTCTTATGGAAAAGTAAACTATGAAATGCTGAAGCAGGAGCTGGGGATTTAGCTCAGTGGCATAAGCACCTGCCTTGTAAAGCAGGCAGTCCTGAGTTCGATCCCCGGTACCGATAAAAAGGAAAAAGACAAAAAAAAAAAAAAAAAAAAATGCTGAAGCAAAAAAGATTTTTATTCACGAACTTACTACCTTTAATATGTGTCTTTTAACAGTGTAATGCATAACTGGTAGTTTTTAAAAAAGTATTTAAAATTATATATCATTTGTACATATAATAAAGTAGGAAGGCCCCTAAAAATGTGTTTTCTAAAACCAGATACCTCTTCTAATGAATAGAATAAGTGTTCTGTTTCTCTAAATGTAATTCATTTTCTTGTATTATTAAAATCTCCAAGTGCATATAACTTCTATGAATTGTGTATTCCATAAATGTATGAGTGTGATAACACATGAATATTTTCAGTGTTTTGCTATTGAAATTTACATTGAGATAAATATAGGCACATGTTTTTAAAATTTTATTTAATTTTCAAATATTTTCTGTAAAAGAATTTCAAGATAAATGAATTTGAATATTTTTAAGACTTTAAAAACATGGCCAAAACTGCCTTCTTGCATAATTGGCTCAATTTATACCACCAGAAAGAAATGTGAGAGTCTTAATTTTGCTTCAGTTTTATTAACATTGAATATGGCTATTCAGAAAGTTTTCTAAACAGGAAAAGTGGTATTTTTGTTGTTAAATTTTTATTTACTATTGTGGTTGAATGCTTTGAATTGTTTGTTCACAATTTATACCCATTTGGCGATTTGGAGCCTTGCATTTTCTTATCCACTTAAACGTACTCACTTGATATACCGGATAGACACTTGGTCAAATTTGCTGTGAATATTTTTCTACATGACCTTTACCTTTTATACATATGGAAGTTGCTTTAAAGTCTTAAAGTTATATTTATTCTTTTTTCATTTATGTTCTTTTCCCCCAGAGTTATCCTATAAGAAACAGTCCTGAGATTATTTTTTTCTTTTGAAAATTTTGGCATTTGAAGGTTTCAATGTTATATCCAAATAATTTCCATATTTTTTATTTTTTGTGACTTCTTCTAAAATTAACTCTTTTGATGGATTTTATTTATTGTAGAAGACCTAAAAAAGCAGAAGTAAAAACTCTAGTTTTTCAAATGTTATTAAACTGTAATTTTTTCCAACAGTAACTGCTATTTTTAGGAAAAAAACTAAGATATAAAATATTGAAGTAAAAAGGGTTTTTAATCTGTAAACTCATGTGAATGGAAGGATAGAACAGGAGAAAAAGATCACAAATGCAAATCTATTTCAAACATGATGAAAACAACTTTCAAGTTTTTAAAAAATCAAATGTCAATGAAATTTTATTGTGTGGTTTCAAGGTTTGTAGAGAATAGAAAGAGTTGTTGACAACAAAATGGAATGTTAAAATCAGCAGGTTTCCTGACAGATGGGACAAACAGTTATATAAGGGGCTATTCGAGACAAGAGAGACTATAGTAAGCTGTAGCATCTACCCAGGACTTAGCTGCTCTCAAACATTGTGTTTGTCTGAGCCTGCCTCTGCCAGATCTGACTGAATCTGGCCCTGGGAACCTATAAACAGCAAAGGAGAGATGAATGATTTTGCAATGAAAGGAAAGCTACAAGAATGTTATCCTTCCTCATGCTAACAGGAAAACAGTATGAAAAGTCTTTCTTAGTTTATCGACATTCTTTGTAGCAATTTCTCCACAGTTGTCCACAGACACAGATTTCAATAAAAAGACATTTTTTTTTTTTTTTTTGGTCTGAGCGTATTTTCTACCTTTACGTTTTCTTTTGAAACATTAATTCTAGAAAAAAAAATAGAAGTCACATCAGAAATTCTATTCTTTCCAACTCTTTCCTGGTAATAAAAATTAATTATTAAGCTATAAGTTCTGCCGTAAGGAGAGTTACATAGCTACCACACCTGATTTTAAAGAGTGAGACAGGAGACTGTGCTGGTGATATAACATATAGAAAACTGACAGTAAGCTAGAAGGATAGACCAAGAGATTTGCACACGACATACACCCAGAAGAGAGGTAAGTCCCTTGTGATTAGCACCCAGTCCTTAGGGTACTTTTTGTGAGGCAACAATCAGATAAAAACTCTCAGTAACACAAAGTAGAAGGGAATTTCTTCAGCCTTAAAAAGGGCATCTATGAAAGTCCTTTTAGTTAAAGATCATGCTTATGATCATGTACATGGCAGAGCTAATGAGATCTGCAGAAAAGCTTCTGGAACTAACATGTGGGGGGTGGCAAGACAAGGTCAAGCTGGTCCTTGTTTATCAGGCAAAAGACTTGGGGTTGTAAGTGGTGGGAGTCACGGAACACTTTTAGACCAAGGAGTGAGTTGCCTGCTTCACATATGAGAAAGCTTCCTCCGTCAGGGCAGTGAAGAGTGGGCTTGCTCTCTAAGCTGGGGCAAAGAGAGCATCAAGAAAAGGTGAGAGCCCGAATGGTAATAGGAGGGATGGAGAGGAGACAGGGGGTCTGAGGCTCACTTAGGAGGCAAGTCTTGGAAATGTGGAGAATACGGGAGGGTGAGACACACTGTTTAAAACCAAAAGTGCATCAGTGCTTCTGAGCTGGTCAGAAATGCCAATTCTGGAAGAGGAAAATGGCACTGGACACTGAGTTAACAAAGGACACAAATACACATACAATTTGTACCCTTTAAACAGGTGAAAAGGGCTGCGTATATATCTCAGTGGCACAGCCCCGGCATGCACAAGGTTCTGAGTTTGATTCCTGGTATAAAAAAAAAAGTGAGAATACATTGCATTTTTTGATCCAAACGTGCAGGTTAGGATTATAATTTGTCAGCTGTTTGTACTGAGTAATCGTTAACATGATTTAGAGTTTTGATGTCATTTTGTGCCTTTCTGCAATGCTCATCGTGGTGATTTGAGCTTTGAAAGACTGGCACCTGCCAGGATCTGCCAGCTGTGATAAGGAAGCCTTCTTTCTCTCTCTCGGTAGGTGTCTGAGAAGGAGCCAGTGTTAGAACTGTGTCATTTACTCCAGAACTAGTACAAGTTTTTAAAGATTTAGAGTCCATAATGATTGAAAGTCTGAACATAATAGTTTCACATTCTGACCTTTTCCCTAATGCTTTCAATTCCTCCATGCCAAATGTGAAATATTAGCAATGTAGAAAGAGACTTTTGCGTGAAAAATGCCTTTGCTTCTAGGAAAGCTTGTTATGTTTCCTTTTTTTTTCCCTATTCATTTGGGAGTAGATATTAGCCTTTTTTGTTCTGCAGTTATTATTTGAGGAGGAAAAAATACAAATAGAAGCCAAGAATATATTTTAAAAATTGAAGAGCATCAAGACATTACAGACTGAGCTGGCCCTAAAGATTTACAATTACATTTCCATCACAAAGAACCTGGCCCATCGTATTTGGCCATGACCATTTATGTTTTGATTTCTGTTTCTTTGGCGGGACAACACCCCAATTAGACAGATGAGTGTTCCGTTCTGATTTTGGAGCCCGTCCTTGCTGGCCTGGGTTACTCCGGGACTCCTATGGCCATTCTCCACTTTACTGTGCTTTGGTAGTTACCATCCCACTATCAATCCTTATCATATAAAAATCTATCAGGTTAATATACTCAAAATCATTTAATATTGCACACATCAGGATTAACTAGATAATGACCAGCATTCTCTCAGTTCTTACCTCCAAATCTTTTTGCTTTTTGCTAAATAGATTAAGTGGTGGCAATGGGGGTGGGAGGAATTGTCAGGAATTCATTCTTTTCTTCTTAAACCTTGCATCTGGGTCAGACTGCTTTTGCCTGCTGGTAGCAAACAGTATTCTTCTTTAAAATATCACCCTGAAGTCATAACTGGAGAATTATTATTATGAAAGCTGAGTTGTTACTGCAGATTCTGACTTGCGTGGAGAAAGCACCATTTTCATTTAGAACTCATATACTGCTAATACAATATATCGCTCACCCTTTCAAAATCATGTATTATTCTGTACAGAGGTTCACTATATGTCTTCAGTGAAGGAAATACAAAAGGAGAAATAGCCAGACTTCCACTGCTTGCAAGAAATGAAAGCTACAGTCACAAACAGGACTCACCACATATTTCAAATCATTCCAACAAGGGTAAAATAAAAAAAAAAAAAAATTAAAAGTGACACCGTGGGCAGATTTTCCTTTCATGGGGTAAGAGCTGCATTTCATTACTTTAAAAATCCTCCTTCACTTAAGCAACACTAAATGCTTCCTGGTCTGGATGTATAAAATTATTGGATGGCCACTGCTGGCCATTCATCTGAGACCCTGATGTGCCACAGTCGATTTTTGAGAACTGCTCTGCCACTTAATGTGACAAACATCCAGCCCTGCCGTTTAAGGGATCTTTGAGAAAGGCCATCCCCACATGAAATGAATTTAACAGCAGCAATTTGTCATTTTGCCCTTCCTTTGCTAGGGGAAAAAAATGCTTGTGATTTCTTTTGACTTAAACTGGGCATTCAAAAAGCTGTTTTTATTAATGAATCATATTAAGCCACTAGTGAAAGGCTCCCTGACTCTGTTTAAATAACAGGCTATGATTCCTCTCCCCTCAAGCTCCCCCCTACCCCCCATTTGGCTCTGCTGCTATTAATTGAGGAGTTTCTTTGTTTCTTTCCTAATGAAGCTAACAGAACACATCTGTCAGGTGCCCGTATTCTTTCCCTGTCTATAGTATGTAATAGACCAGCTGGAGGCTATAATGCTACACAATACCCCTGGCCGTTACAGCAACTATTTATTCCTGGGCTTTTCCTCCGAAAGGGATTTGAAAAAAAAAGTCTGAAATTTGGACCTAATTGCTATTTACCCAGCGATAGACACCTGTTCTAGCTGAGACATTGGCTCATGAATCCCACACCTGAGACCTTAGGGAGAGTAGAGGGGAAATTTCCAGCAGCTGCCAGTCCATTTAGATATAGAGCGCTTTAACTTGCAGAGTTTCTGTGTTTATATATATATGCATATATTTTAAAATACTGTATGCTTAGTATGCACACCCATAACCAGAGGGTATATATTAAAAGCTGTGTACTATTATTTCACGGTCAATTGCTTATCTGAAGGCTACACACATACTAGCATACAGCTACAACTGTGATCTCTTTAAAAATAATGCACTGAGGCTGAATTCGGTATCAAGAACAGACACGTGTCCTTCAAAGTGTCCATTTAGGCCCCTGGGGGAAAATCGTTTCTTAGGATGGATCAAACATTAATGAAATGTAACTTTTCATGGAAAGATTCAACTTTGTTTTAATCATTTACTTTGCCAAATAGCTACAACATCTCTCATTTGACATCTCGGACTTGTTTTTTCCTGTCTAATTTTGATCTTAGTAGCACAGTCTTCTGTTCCTTTTTTTATTTTTTAAGTCAACAGGAATATTTGCCTTTCTTTTCTTGGCTTGGCTTCATAATGTCTGTTTTAATCGTAAAAATTTAAGAGAAATAACCCGTGGTCATGATGGCAGCATTTACTTGTGAAAAAAAAATAAGATGAAAATATTAAAAAGTAGTATTCTGTGTAACATGAGTTAATATATGACCTAATGCTAAGTTCATCATAATCAGAATTTCAAGTTTGTTACAATGCTATTAGATCACAAAAAGCACTTCCTTGCATTTGTAAAAGAATGGCAGTTACAGGAACAGATAGATATATAGCATGTTTGTAGACAGTGTATTCCCTACCTTCACACACTCCAAATTTATTATCTTTTTTGGTATATAGACTTGAAATAGATTTAACAGAACCTCAGTGGTAACAAAGCATAAAGAAATGAGTATTGCTCTGCTATTTTATCTGGCTTCTAATCAAAAGACACTCTTGCCGCAGAGGCTGATGTGGGGATTGGGCTGGGCTTACGGGGTTAGATTGGGAAAGGAAGAGAAAGGAAAGACAAACCTTTCCCCCCCCTTCCTTTTCTCTTCTTATTTTTCATCATTTTTGCCTAGTCAGTAGGACATCTGTGATTTCTGATAGATACCCCATTGGTTACTGCAAGATCATCCTCCTGTTTACTTAGTGTTTTGGGAAATTTGGCCTTTCTGAGCAAATCAAATATGTAAATAACTTCTAATTTATTACCAAACTAGAAAATTATTTATTCTTTCTCCCAAAGCATAGATGAGTTGCATTCTTCACTTGTGCAAGAATTCACAAGATAAAAATTAAAAGGAAAAAAGGAAATTTAAATAAAATGCAAAAATACAAATCATAAATTATCTGAGTGATGTTAAGCTTAGATGCACTGTCTCCTGCATGTACGCATGTAAACGCCACACACACACACACACACACACACACACACACACACACACACACACGTGCAAGCACTTTCTTTCTCTCTCTCTGGCTAAGAAATTCCCTTTGGTGTCTTCTGAAGCCAGAGATGACCGAAGAGCCAGCGAGAGCCTCAGGAGGTAGCTGGGATGACAGGAGAGATGGACAGTACTCACATACAAATGAGTGCTTTGCCTGGGGGCTCACACAGTTGGAGAGAGAGCTGATGCCGAGACAGAAATTCATTTCCCATGAGAAAGGAGAGAAGTGCATCGGGAACTCAGGGTCACACCAGAACAGGTGATAATGAAATTAGAGTTAATGAAGGCTGGAAGAAACCAAGGCCAGATGGGTTGGTGAAGCTGTTATCTGAGATGCACACTAAAACCAGACATGCTATCTCAGTACGGGAGAAAACAATTGTTGGAGGCACATGATAGAAAAGTCCTGGGAAATATAAGAATCCTGTCCTCATCTCTGAAGCAGGTCATCTCTTTTCTATGTTACAAGATTGTGAAATTGGATGGTTCTGGGAGGCAGGTTACATGGCTGAGGGCAAGAGAGTATCTTTGAGCCTCGGTTTCCTCTCTAGTAAAATAGGTCTAATAATACCTACCTTCTTTGAAAAATTATTGCTTGTAGAACATCTAATACTGGTATATATAGTTGATATTAAACATATGATAACATTTTTGTATTTTATAAGCAACTTAAATATTTTAATAAAAACATCAGTAAAGACAATGTCTATATCCAGAACTCTAATAGTGAACATCACAAAAAGAATCTCAAATGTATCTTGTTGTTCTTAATAGGATTGACATTTTCAGTATATTATGAAACAGAAGAATTGTTTCAGAAGGAGCATGATATCCAAGACAATTACTAAAAGAATATTTATATTAAGGCACGAATCATCCTATTGAAGTGTATTTTGAGCTTGACAGAGGTATAGATTGAGATACTTAAGCAGACTTTTCCTCCCCAAACAAGATTCCTCCCTATTAACTGAGATGGGAGGCATTTTGTGGGTCATTTTTCAAACAAATCCTTTCTTTGGCTGTGATTGTGTGCCTTGGAGCACGTTTTCCTGGGATCACAGGAGCAGAGAATGATATTGGACATTGTGTCTTCAATGGAGATGCTCAAAACCTTTTCAATACTCTTCTTATCTTGAATATATTCCACGAAAAATCTTACTTCTTGAGCAGAGAGCCCAGATACCCCACTGATTCTCTCTGGAAGCAGAGGTTTTGGTACCCGACCCGTCAGTCAGTATGCACAAGTGACATACGGATAAAGGTGCTGTGAGAAGAACAGTCTCTCAAGAAGCTCGGTAGCTAAGATGTTCAATTTGTGGTTACTGGTGCTGGAGAGCTTCTAGCATTCAGGTATGAATGTTGTGCTGCCAAATGGCTTGCTTTCTGAGGACTTGATAATCACCCTGAACAGGTTGGGGATGGGTGGTGGACAGGGTTCTCTTGGGTAACCACAGTTCTCTTGGGTAACCATGTGGTTGTGGAGAAGTTAACTCTGTCCTGTCTCCACGGATAGGTCAAGCCTATGCTAATCAGTGTGACTGTACTTTTGGCTATAGCTAGGAAGAAGATGTTCAGTCTAAGGAGACACAGGGGAAGTGTTCTGGATGCTTCTGGGAAAGATCCCCTAAAAGTGTTTTCAGAAACATTTGTGTATCTCTTCATATATATTTTGAATCCCTTAGGATTGCTTCCTGCCCTCTGTTAGCTACAAGAAAGACCCCATATCCAAGATGCATGTGATACAATGGAATAGGTGAGAGAAGTCCAGAAGGAAGCTGGCTATGAAGTGCTATCACTGGGCCAACAAAACTCTTTTTCTCAGAAGTCCAGCTAGATATGGATGTTTTCATAACCGGAAGCAATTAGTAGTCTATTTTTATTTACCATTGTGCACTGGATTCTCTATTACTTGCTGAGTAATGCAATCTAAATACCAAATAATATTTTTTAAAATCCGTAAGATACAACTCATGATATGACTCACCTATATTTTTTGAATTATTAAGAAAGAGAAAAAATCTGCCAACTAATATGATGCAACATTTTTATTCCTTAGAATTTTTATGCTTTATTTTGCAAAAGCTATTTAGGTGTTTTGTTTGTCATTTCTTGTTTCTCATTATAGTGAATGCTGATTTTTGATAATTATCTGACCGGTGCAGAACTCAACTCTTCTACCTAAATTTTCTATTCATGAGCTTTGTCTTCTGTGCACCCTCCTGTCCCTGTTTCATTTCCTGTGTCCTAAGGACAGGCAGGATGTGGGATTTCTTAAAGGAGTGGTCACTCTTTACTCCAAGAACGCTTCCAGGATGCAGCTACGGAGAGGCAGCTACACTCTTCGTGGTGACCCAGATCATTTCTTTCATAGTAATAATGAAAGTGCTCACCCACCAAGCCTATATACTCAGTATACTTTAGCTTCTTAGTTGCTCAGGTAATTGTTCCTGTCCCAGTTCTGGCTGCTCTGTCTCCGAGAGCGCTGGTCACTGTGATGCATCTTGTAAGAACCAGTCAAAGCAGCCAAGTACTCTACCTCAGTACCCACCCGCCTTGCAACTCCATAAAAACCTCCCTCCCTAAGCCTTTGAGGTCTGATATTCCGAGGAACAATTGATTCCTTGTCAGTACCTGTGCGATGTTAAATAAATCTGCCTCCGAATTCTGAGTGTTGTTTTGGCATTTCTGTTTGCCGTAGGACATGCACATGTGCATCATGCCTCCCATTTCTCTGGCCCTCCTTGCTTCACATTCTTGCTAGGCAGGTACTGTTTTTTGAAGAGCTCTGCCTCCAGCTTTTCAATTCTGTTGATCACTTACTCACCATGGTCACACTCAGGCTTCAAGACCAGTCAGAGACCATCCAGTCCCCTCTGTTCTTCGTGGGATGAAACAGATTCCTTGTCTCATGCTCAAAAATTTCTAAGACCTCACTCTTCTGCATGTGCTTTTTCCTTTAGAAACATGCATTCTTATTGTGCACCTGGTACTCTGCATATCAGCTACTTTTCCAAGAGGTGTGGACAGAAACATAAGATAGATATTTTCTAAGGTTGGAAGACAGAAGGTGAGCCAGTAATTATGTTGCACAACACACACACAACCTGTGTCTTGTTGATGACATGAGTGTGGACAGTGAAAACTGGGTCATTTTAACAACAGAGAGCTGAGTTAGTATTATATTTTTACCTTATTTGAGAAATATGACATCTTTTAAGCCACTCCTCTGGGCTCCAAGTCCCCATTCTCGCATTTGTTTGCTATGTGCCCAAACTCTGTGCCTTAGTCTCTTCATTTGTAAAAGAAATATAATAATAACTGACATTTAAAAGACCTGTTATGAGAAGAATTAAATAAATTTTAAAATATTTATAATATTCTTAGAACAGTGCCTACAATATAGTAATTGCTCAATCAGTGTTTCTATTTTACAGCCAGTTACTGTCTGATTTTCTTTCCCTCACACTGGGATTTTAAAGTTCTCTTTGGAATGCTTTAATTTTGCTCTTCCTTTTGGGTACTGGCTTCCTTCAAGCCACCTTTGGAGAAAGGGGCTGTTAAAAATGTGCAAGGTCTGGCATGGTCCTGGGAAGCTGCCTAACGACCTTTAAAGAAACAGCTGCTTTCTGTTTTATTCTCTCCTGAGCCCTGGGACCTCTGCTCCAGAGTATTTCTTTCTTCATGTGCCTCCTTTTATTTCTTTCTGCTTACTGACTTCTCTGCCCTGTATCTTT
Source organism: Cavia porcellus (assembly GCF_034190915.1). Taxonomy (NCBI): domain Eukaryota; kingdom Metazoa; phylum Chordata; class Mammalia; order Rodentia; family Caviidae; genus Cavia; species Cavia porcellus. Next base: position 23,725,424 of record NW_026947496.1, on the reverse strand, counting down.
GGAGAGAACCCCACTGACTAGAACACAGACTGACTTTCTTGCGCTGTGACTTGTTATGTAGATCAGTAACCCATGAGGGAGCTTCTTGGTGCAAGTTGCCAAACTTATTTCAATCCTGAGCTCCCCTTGTGAAAGGGTTAGCTCAGCTCTGATTTGTTGACTCAAAAATGTAGCTGGATAGTCAAAGTGTTATCTAAGAACCAATCATGGACCACAAATTATACAAATAGACAAAGTGACAGAAAAGCAATGCTGAAGTGAGTATTTAGAAACTTTTACAACAATTTGACTTTGCTGAAATAGCCAGACACACCATCAGTTGTTTTGTTCTACAATCGGGATGTGACAGTTGTGTTGTTGTCAAATGCACCTGATAAACTGCATGCTTTTCACAACATGTATTGGTCACATACAGTAGTACCAAATAATAACCTCTGTGGACTAGAAATTAAAACAAACCAACAGTCCTTTTCTGTAGACCAGGTCAAATGCATATTATAAACATTATTGAATGAATTGTAACCAGTATTCTCTATGGGATGACAAATCAGTCAAAGGCACCTTCTCTAGGGGAGTAGAGACCTGGGGGACACACAGTGAAGGAGGTAAGTGCCCCTGAGGTCTTCAACTCCAGCTCATGCCTTGGACTGGGGCTTCCATGCAGTGCACAAACCACACAGCACATGGAGCCTCACACAGTAGCTGTGCCTTTCACCTCCCAGCTTCAGGGATCTGCCTCAGTTCATACCTGGGGATTTCTGTCATCAGGAGCCTTTTAAGCAGCAGTCTGATCACCAACACAGGGTAGAATTTCTGATATTTGTCTGCAAAGTTTTACAGCCCAAGTACATCTAAATATGTTTATGGCCACTGTTTCAGAAATTCCCAAACATAAGGGATTCCATGATGGACAAGATGCTCTAGCAGCACTCTGTGATATTTGGAAGCTGGTGTTTCCAGAATCCCTTACTGACCTGTAATGTAGCTGTTACTTTATTCCTCCTGCCATCTGTAGTCGGTAGATATAATAGCAGACCCAGTGAAATGTGTTCCTTGGGTCCACATGCTTTGGCGATGTGACAATCTTCAAGAGGCTAGTTCTGTCTTCCCATCCCTTTCAATCTGATCTGATCTTGTGACTTGTTTTGATTCATAAAACACTAAATTCTGAGATGATTTGTCATTTAGCAGTGGGTAACTAAAATATCATCCAATAAATATCATCCTCTGACCAACCTAAACCCTGTTATTGTGTAGTGTAATTATTTCTGTATACAGCTTACTACTTCTACTAAATCATGAGTCTTGATTGTGTCTTGTAGGTTTTCTCTTTTATATCTAAAAACTAATGTCACTGAAGCTTCCACACGAGACACTTAAAAAATATATGTACTTTAACATAATTCACGTAAAACACACATAAAACAATATCCTGAAAAGGAGTGAATCCATCAGAAATGCAGATGGAAAGATATAGCAATTTAAGGAACTACCTTTGCTACTTAAAAGGAAAAAGGAAAAGGCAGGAGAATTTGAGACCAGTACTTCTATGTCCCTGTGAGGCTTTGGAAGGCTTCCCTGCAGGTTCTGCTCAGTGTGATTCCAGGGTGGATTTCAACTTCTTTTCTATTATGAGGCTAGGTGGTTATGAATTGTACAGATTGTGTTGATCTGGCTACAGCAGCCATGATCACTTCTCTGTCCCAGGAGAAACAATTCTTTTCTGATGTCCCCCACAGTTTGACATGTCCTTCTCTGCCAGGAACCGTTGGTAACTCCCGGCTTTCAGGACAGCTCTCATACCATCTCCTCTTCTGACCACGCTGTCTTGTGTTTCCTCTGCCAGAGCTATCCACAGTGTGGCATGGTTCACACTGAAGTTTCTTTTTCCATGTCTGCCTTCCATGGTGGCTTGCAAATTCTATAAGGGACTAAGCCTTTCTGTTTCTGGAATTTGGATTTAAAGAAGCTCAAGGACTAACCTGTACCGTGCTATGTACACTTTACTAACATGTGCAAACATAATTACCACATGATCTGTTTAATCTATTTTGATACATGAATTTTGTGCTTCTTCCTTGTCATAGCTAAAATTAAAGTTCATTTAAAAATTTGATATTGGTTTATTTTATTTTTCCTTATTATGTTCTAATCATGGTGTCATAAATGGAAATAAATGATTTCTAATGTTGACCTGATCATTTCAGAATCCACGTTGACATGGCTTTCCTCTTGTGAAGGTTTTCCTTACAAATATCCATTATTTTAGGTCCCAAACTCATATTTTATCCATGTAATGTTCTTTGTATAAATGTAACCTATGACAAAATAGCCAAAAGATGACTTTTTATATTCATTTTTAATGGTACTAGATCAAAATCTTTTTTAATGGTCAGCTAAATTAAATTTATACTGCCTTCTCATTGCTACCAGTTTATAAAAAAAGACTATTAGTTTGTTATTCATAATGCTACTTTAAAAGTATAGGCAGTGTATAATTGATTACATTTTCAAAATTCCAATTATGATATTTGTGTTACCTGCTTTTATGCAAAAATTTATAAACTTATGGATATGAATGTATAGTTGTTTGGCATGCCTTTTTCTGATGCCTTTAATAATATCAATAATCCAAAATTTCATTTTCTGGTAATGATAGATTGGATGAGAAGGAAGACAAATCCCAAATTAGAGCCTATCAGGAAAATGCAGGTTTGCTTTGTGCATTATGTATTCAATGTATTTATCCTTTACAATTTCCTTTACAGTGGAGCTCTTGGGTTGATTGCAGGAGAATAATAAAACCTGGCATTAGAAGACAAAGAATTTTAATGATGGCTAAATTTAAAAAATTATTATTACTGACTAAAAGAGTTGATCCTTTGATTTTGGATAACCATTCTTTGTCTGAAACACCATATAGTTGGCTTCTCTAGGCACTTGTGAAAGTTTTAACCAGTTAACCAAGGCATGAATAATCTGGAACTAAATGAAAGTTCAAATTAGGGAAAAACATTTGTGCCACAATGTAACTAACTATTTACAATCTCTTCTCCTTCACCTCTTCCATCTTGGTGACTTCTGCTTTCATCTTATCTTAGCTTGTTCTCAAATTAATTGTAGATCAATGATGGCTTAGGTAGGAAAAATTCAGAGTAGGAAAAAAACATGATAAAAAAGGTGTAGTTAAAATTACATTTAATATTAAACCACTGCTTATAAGAAAATTATATTACTATATGTGAAAATTATTCATGAATAATTCAAGTGAACTAAGTTTATATTGGCTAAAATGTTGTTAAGACTTCTCATTGAGGCCAGGGGTTTAGCTCAGCAGTGTAAGTGCCTGCCTGGCAAGCACAAGGTTGTGAGTTTGACCTCTGATATACTCCTTCCAAAAGCATTTATCATTGTCCAACAAATATTTATTGAGTATCTGCTATGTATTCAGGCACATGGAGGTTCTCCTATACTATGTAATCTTTCTGGTATCCCCAAAGTCTGGGACCCTGTCATATACTTCATCAAAGATTTTAAAAGAATTGCCCAACTGCAGGAGTGCTGTTTCCAATATGCCCAAGAAATGAGTCACAATACAGAGGCATATGTTTTGGGAGATGATGTTGGGGTACACTGCCAGTGTAGAAGTTTGAATTCTTGCTTGTGAGCTGTGATCAGTATCTAGAAAGGGATCTGGCTGGTCCAGATAATCCTGCCATTTATGTTTTCTTGCTTCTTTTCCTATACCTCATCAGTGGAGAAAGTGTCAAGTTTCTGGGTTCCCTTGTTGCCTTCATATCACGGAACAGGGCAATCTGATAAACGTTGTCTCCACTTTCAACAGCCTACCAGTCAATAAGCAAACAGAGGAATGAGATGCTAAGTAGACTTGCAGCAGAGTCTCTAACTCTGGAACAAATTCTGACTAAGCCTGGGTTTGAAGAATGAGTAGCTGTGGGTAGAAGGGGTGGGAGAGTCTTCTGTTGGAGAAATAAATTGATTGGAAGAACCTAAAGGAAGTGCAGTGGGTACCATCCCAGAATGTGAGACCAGGTGTGTGGTAGGCTTGGATTTGGCAGCTGTACATGAGTGGTAAGCAGTGGTAGAGATTCTAAAGAGGGAATTGACAAGTGCAGCTCATAAATCCCCAGCTCTTTGGTGATCAGATCTCCAGTTCAGATGCTTCTTCATGGAGGCTAGAGATCTGGATTAAAACACACGAGGTCCAGATAATTTTGATGAGCCTTGGAAATTGAGTTCAGTCAGTGTAGATATCAGTACTAAGGAGACAGTCAAACAAGAAGCTCTGATCTGTGACTATCTGTACAGAGAAAAATATTGCAAAATTCTGGACAGTCATTTTATAGAATATTAAAAACTATTTTATAGAATCAGTTAAACTAAAGAATAAGCCATATTTACTGAGCCGAAGAGTATAGTCTCTTAAGAACTGTCATAAGTTCACCTGACATAATTAACTACAGACATAAGTGGGTTTCTTTTGTCTTATGGTTGTGGAGGTTCCAGTCTACAGCTCGATGGGCCTATTGTTTGGGGCCTGTGGTGAGGTTTTTATCGTGTGAGTAGCTATGAAGCAAAACATCCAGAAAGTGGAAAAGGAAAGGCTGGGGGCTCACAATTCCTTTCTAGAACATGCTAGAACTTCTAGAACATATCCCTGATGACCTAAAAACCCCTAGACCCTGTATCTGAAAGCATTTACCACCTCCCAGTTGTCCTACCCTGAAGACCAAGCCTTTAAGCTATAGATCTTTCAAAAATATTCAAGGTCCAAATGATAGCAAAGAATGATGGTGTTTATTATGTTGACACTCTGTTGGTATGAACATAAGAAAACGTATTTTGCATTTCTTGCTTAAACTTGCAAACCCAACAAAGTGGAGTTGTACTTTGTTTATATGTTCATTTTTGATCAACCAGATTGCATTTCAACTTACAAAGAACAGTGTTTCAGACTTGTTTTTAATTTTTCAAGTCAGCTTTCCTATGTACTAGGTTGTAGGTGGGCAAGCAGCATGTGGAGAGTGTGGATTTTTTGAATTTACTGTTTTTTATGAAGTCTGGCATTTTGTTTCCCTTTCTGGGAACCCTTTATTGGTTTACTGTGGCTGCTAAACAAATTAGCACATACTTAGATTCTTAAAACAGAATAAATGTATTATCTTATCATTTGGAAGTCAAAAACCCAAAATGGGTTTGGTAGGGCTGTGTTCCTTGAGGATATTAGAGGGAATAATCTACTTCCTCACCTTTATTCTCTGTATTCCTTAGTTCATGGCTTCTTTCTTTTTGTTTACAACACAGCATCTCAAGCCCTGTTCTTTCGGCCTTTGACTTTCCGAGTCCCTTTTATGGAGGTTTTCAAGATTACATTGAGCCTTCCAGAATAATGAACAATGATCTTTTCTTCTCAGAATCTTTGCTCACACCTCTAATCTAATCATTCCTTCAAATAATGCTTACAATTTTGCCTTGTCAGATAATATTTACACAGGTTCTGAGGGTTGGGCCTGCACATCTCTGGAGGGTATTATTCAGCCTACCTCAAGCTGTGAATAAACTAAATTCTTGAGGCATGTGCTTCTAATGTCTTACTGATATTCTTTTTTTTTTTAAAGAAATTCATCCAAATATTATTCAATTGTATAGGGACTGTATCTATGTATGACTTTGCTATTACTATTAATTACTGGTTCTGAGCTGGGCAGTAAGTTAACCTGTAAACTTAAAATGAAATGAAAATGCTTATTGCCCAGGCAAGAACCCCAAAAGTTATCATTTTATTACCTCATAGGACATTAACCTCCTTTTTCTGTAATACAACACATTTACTTTAGACTTATCCCCCTGATTAAATATTTGTTCCTCTTCATTTTAGTTAGTGTTACCATTTCCACTTTTACAACACAGATTCATGCAATATTTATATGATGGTCATGATCTTAACTTTTTGACAATTATTCTTAGTAATGAATTTGTCCCGTAATCACTACCAAGTGGCCAGCAGCAAACCATATCGACTTAGCAGGTCTCTCTCTCAACTCCAGGAGTCTAAGATAATCTTTACCTCAGCTATGTGCTCTCACACCAATGTCATATTTGTAGGAAATATAGATGGAATTTCAATCTAAATCTTGAACCCTAAGATTTCTTTCATGACTTGGATATAATTAATCATTTATACTTTACTCTTTCTGTGAGGTTGGTGGTAATAATGATAAAAAGCATGTTATAACATTCACCTAATAATAACTTAGTGGAGTTCGATGGTCAGAGGTAAGTAAAAAAGAAAGATTGAATCTCAGAACATGGGATGTTGGCATGTTCAACTTGGATGTGAAGAGTCATGATTAACTGAGGTGGCTACGAATAGGGAGTAAAACCAACTTGTAATGTGATAAGTTCAAAATAGGCAAAATCATGAATCTTAAGGAAAGGCAATGAACTACTCTATTTAAAAATAAAGAGAGGGAGTCATTATTGACTTTTCTTTTGAAGGTAATTGGAAATGACATTTAAATTCTCCTATGAACATGTTTTCAGCAATGTGGGACTGTGTTTTGTGTACTCACATTCGAAGTATGGCATTTTAATACAGTAGAATTGTGTAAATAACTGTGTAGAAAGAAACAAGAATACTGTATTAGGATTCTGTGGATAATCTTGCATCCCATTAGCAACTCCGAAGGCATTAACATGAATGTAGCAATGCATTATTAAGAAGGCATAGAGGCTAGGCAGTTCCACATTACCACACTCTGATATTATTTATTAGAAAATATTCTTAACTACCGAAAAATACACTGAGGGTCAGCGAGCTCTAGAAGGTTATATGGATCACACATTCTCTGTATGATGATTCTCTTATTGTTCAATTTGGTAGGAAACATAAAAAAGGGGGAATAATATCATATAGATGAAGAAGGGGGATAGCAGAACCCATAGGGAAACAGCTGGATACAAATAATACTGGATTCAGGACTTTTTCTTCAATTTGATTTTCATTCAATTCTTACAGTCGAACAAATCCACACTTTTACACTTGATTTCCCCTGCAAATATTTATTTTCCTACATTGCCATTCAACCTACATTTTTTATTTCTAACTAAAATAGGCATGTTTGTTTGCTCCTCTATCAATGTCTATGTTAGGAAATCAACAGTCTCTTTGTTCATTGCACTGTGAGGGCTCATAGTTCAAACCTTCTGGACATGGGTGGAGGATAGAGTGGGAGGGTTTTTTGCTAAATAATAGGAAGAATGCTTATTACTGTTCTGTTACCTTAAGGCAAATGTCTAACAGAAGAAGAGAAGGCTGGTATTTGAAGTAGGCAGATCATTCCGAAGACTGAATGTGGTGATTTTTTTCTTTCTAATGTGAAGTCCAATAGAAACATTCAGGAGACTCCCTTGAGATGGTGGTACCAGAGAATGATTTCTGAGCACTATGAAGAATTTTAATTAGGCTGCTATGGATACCTGTAGATAGCATCAAACAACTTCCATTTGGCTGCCTGACTAGGGAATAGTGGCCTTGGATGTGATCAAAGCCCTCTTGAGTTCTTGGGGTTCCTGCTCAAATGAAGCCCATCTCAGTCATTTGGATGCTGTGGAGTGTTTGGCAGGGTGCTGGAGTTGCTTTTCCTCCCAGTACTTAACCTCTTTTCCCCTAAGATACAAATGTCAATATTGGATTTAGTCTGGTTGAATGGATGTGTCAGAGGGGAGATTAGTGACTGGCAGCCACTAAAGGGTTTTTCAGTTGGCAAAAGTAAATTTCTCACAAATGAATCAAAAACAGTTTGAGGTAGAAAAGAAGCAGTGGGGGAAAAGCTTGCCAAATTTAGTCATGATGCCTCATTAAATGGATTTGAAGACTTCAGCATGGGCATTTTATCTAGAAGCTACTGGATGCACCCAGCAGGGTGCTTGCAGAGTAAGGGCAAGAAAGTGACTGCTTTAGTATCCCCAACAGGAAGCTTCCGTGGGAAGTCTCACTGTATTGTCCTTTTCTATAGCATGACACTATCCAGAGCCTTGCTCCAGATGGCTAGTGAGCCCTGTTTATTATAATAATCCTTAGAACATTTTATGCAATATAAAATCATCACGTGATAGAAAATGGTTTTTATCGATGGTTACATTCCTGCCTTTAAAAATGGTTATGCTGCTTGTTTTGTTTTTTTAAATTTTTGTTGTGAACGCTTTTTAATGGTCATATATCCCTGCTTTGATTGGTTGAATGGAAAGTTTCTGAACAATAAAACTTGTGGCATAATTGCCAAGGTAATGTTTCTGTGGTTACATTTATGTTTCTGGTCATTTCTAATATTATATGTGTGTCTTCTCAGAACCCATATTCTGGTTGAAAGAAAAAGGTAGAACAACATTTCTGGTATTGTTATTGATTTACTGATTGAAAGCAATTTAAAGTTAGCCTTTTCTGACTTGATAAATTACAGTAATCTTATAAACTTCAAAGTTTTAAGAGTGAAACTTGAAGGTTATAGGAGAATAAATGGTGCAAGAAGATTTATCAGCCTAAGTCCACTCTGCAGATTCATTGAGAGCTATTGACAAAATATTTTAAAGGATGGCTCAGAAAATCCTCAGAAAACTTCATTTACAGACATCACTTCATTTATTTAAATCTAAATTGACATCATTTGCCAAATAACTGAATGTAATAGTTACTCTGTTAATGTCTAGGATCAGAATCTCCAGCTGACTCTTGCTGGATCTGTGAATTTTGATGTCAAAAGATCGCACCTGGAAAGTTTCTGCTTTGTAGGATACATTAAAAAGACTTTGGTCTCCTAATAATAAAAGAATTACCATGCTACATAGGTTAAGGCTGGGTTTGACCCCATGTGACAATACCAACCTCTTAACCACACGAGTTCCATTGTCTCGCATGGGCCAAGTTCAAGGGTTTGGCAGAGGAAGACGGATATGGTGGCTGCATGTGTGATCAGGCATCTCATGGCATCTCCCTGGGCATTCTGCCACCTTTAGCCTGGCACCACAGCAAGCTACTTGCAATCATCAGCAGATGCTTACTGTTTTATAAGAAACAGGCATATAGAAATTTAACTCTATAAATAAAGTGACAGTGTAAGAATACAGAAGCAAGATGGATTGTTTACTAAGAGAATTTAGAATGAATGAAATAGGAAAAAAATATTTGTGTGTGGAAAATAGTAAGGTTTTTCTTTTCTCTTCCTTCTCTCATTTATTTCCCACTGCTAGGCAGAGAATTTTAACCTTTCATATCTATCTTTCCCTTCCCTGTTTTCTTTCCACACTTACCTACAATTTTAATATTTTAATTCCTTCTTTAGAAAACTCAAATGTATTATGATCTCCTAAAGGGCAGGCTACATGTTATGCATCTGTATGTCAGTACTGCCAAGACTTTGCAATAAGGATACAAAGCTGTATGTAACTCTAGAATAAAAACATCTGACTCGGTCACTCTTGACCCTTATAAACAGCAAATTTGTTTTGTGTCAAAACTCATCTAGAACATTCTAGGAGAGCTTGTCTACTCTCCAGAAGCCCTGCAAGGGTAAAGATGAAACTATGAGGGTGCCCTGTAGACTAAGGTGGACCTAACTCTGGGAAGCCTCCAGCTTGTGGTCACAATCATCTCCTTGCCAGGAGGTGCAATATTCACTGCCCTTCAGCTTATTGGCTCTCTAACGTCCTTGGGTTACAGAGACTGCGACCTTTCCTTAAGTTGTTCTACTGTGATGGATTACAAAAGGGTCAGGAACTCAGGTTTTTAAAATATTGGTAGAAAATTGACATCCACAGGACAAATGTGACTTGAAAATGTTTGTGCTGTTTTTTTTAAAAGTAGTTGCCACAGTTGAAAAATTGACGGATTTCAACAAACAGATCCCTGGTTTCTCTGGAAGAATTGTTTTAGCTCCAAGTCTCTGTAAAGCAGCATCCTTCCGAAGATGATCAGCTGTAGCCATTTTAGATAGGACATAACCTCCAATTTCCTTCTTGTCTATCCTCTTAAGGCTTTATATTACCTACCTGGCCCTGTAGGCCCTTGCATTTGTAAATTTTATTCTTAAAATATTTATAATATCCTAAAGCTACATCCTGAGACTGGCATGTTATTTTAGGGCCCCAGTGTTTATGCCAGGATCCTTGCAGTTTTGGGATGTCTCTCTTCGTATTTCTTCATAGTAGCATCATTTGGGAATATGTTCCTTGAAGATGGGACTTCATGTCTATTTCTGGGCTACATCCCATGGCAGATCATAGTCAAAACAAATTAGAAAGGTCGGGGAGACAGAATGCAGGATCCATCTGCCCCCTTGTGTCTACCTACTAGGGGTTATTGTGGGACTTTAGGTCGTTCATGTGTACTTGGAATTTGTCCCATACCACTTGTAAAACTCATGAAGAAAGTTATAGAAAATAGCAAGCTACCCTAGTAACTAGAGTTGTAGGATCAGAGGAGCAATCACTTTGTATCACCTATTGGATCTTAACAAGAGCTAAGTGGGGCTTTCTAATCACCCTCTGCTGTTTACCTGTGGTGAATTCCTCAGTGGAAAGTGATTGTGCTGCAGTCTGAACTATGTGAGGTTGCCAGTGTCCTGCAGAACCCTCCTGGAATGAAATAATTAGGAATATCTCAGCTAAGTGTCTTTAGGGCAAGTTAAACTTAGGAAATTCTCATTGTCTATGACCGCATTGCCCTTTCTCATTCTAGATCTACGAGGTGTCCACTACTCCAGGCTATTACCTAATTATTGCCAAACAATTCTATTATCTCATAATTGTCATTAGGACAAATGAAAAAGTTAGTAACTTTCTAGTTCCTCTATTCATTCCTTTGCATTCTTATGAGTTCCCAAGCATCTAGAAAGTGACTTAGAAGTAGCCAATACTTAGAAATAATTTAGGTTATATCAATCTCTACACCCAAATTACTTGTATAGTTCAGGACACTGTACTCCCGTTAGGCTTAGCTGACTGTATAAGAGAGTACAGAGGTAAACATAACAATGGAAAACAATCTGCGTGTGTGTGTGTGTGTGTGTGTGTGTGTGCGCGCGTGTGTGTGTGTTACTATGGACTGAACCCAGTGCCTTTGCACTGAGCTAAATCTCCAGCACTTCTAAGATTTTATTTTTATTTGGGGACAAAATTTGGCCAAACTATCTGGGCTAAGCTTGAACTTGCAATCCTGCTTCAGGCTCCCAGAGTGCTGGTATCACAGGCATGCACATCATGCCCAGTTAGAAAACAATAGGTAACCTAGTATTGAATATGTGCTAAGGACTGGGTGAATCCTTTGGCAGCTCTAGCAAGAAGGTAGTTTATTTGCTCCTCTTCACAGATGGAAGAGCTAAGGCCTGGAATAGACAGGATAAATACTTTGGTTCATAAAGGTAGAAAGTGAGTAGCTGAAATTTGAGCTAAGATATTTGACTTTAGAGTCTATACCCTTAAGCAAAAATATAATTCCCCTCACTTGCAGGGCAGAATGGTTCTGCATGGTGAAGCTAGGCTTTGTTCCTCTTCAGCCTCCCTTTATTGTAACTCACTTTCGTGAAAATTAAGTACCCAACAATAAAGAGCTGACTAAACCAGGCGCTGCACTTTCATTAGGGAATTCTGTGTAGAAATAAAATAAATAAGAGCACATTTTAAAATGAAAGTATACCTATGCACAGATAATTATGTAAGCATTGGTGTAAATGATCAGTTATATTCTAGTTCTTGGACATTGGGTTCTTGAGTTTATATTACATTACTAGAAATATAAATGAAGGGAAGGCCACTGCTGGATGAAGGAGGAGTGTGGCATGAGCCGAGAATTATAATTAATTAGTTGTGTCCATGTAAGATTCACTTTAAAAAGTCATTTATAAAGTATTATAAACAACATAACCCTAAATTTGATTAAAAAGAATATTTATGAGTCACATTTAGTCTTTCTGTTTATCTTATTGGCCTGGAATCTTATTGGTCATTTCTATATTTTTTAGTTTTAAAAAATATTTATTAGTATATGTTTGTAGTATGCAGTGATTACACTCATTGTTGGGATTGGCACATCCCAGGCATTCTCACTTCCTCTTCTCCTCTCCTAGCTTCCTCCCCCTCCATTTCTTAATTTCCTTCCAAACTGCAAAAGATTGATCTCCCTGTTTCCTATTACCTGTCTTTCATTTTTCTCTTTGAATTATTTATGCTTTGGGCTTCTTATATAAGAGAACCATGGAATATTTAAGCTGTGTGTCTGATTTATTTCCCTTAATGTTCTCTCAAGGTGCATCTATTTTCTTACAAAATGACTCAAATTCATTCTTCTTTATGGCAGAATAACACTCTATTTAGTGTAAATACCACACTTTCTTTATGCACTCATCCTTTGATGGATATATAGACGGCTTCCAAAATTTAGCTATTGTGAGTTTTGCTGCTATAAACATGGATACATGTATATTACTGTAATATGATATATTTAACTCTTTCAGGAAGATACATAGAAGGAGAATAGCTAGGTCAAATGAAAAAAAAATTTTTTTTGAGGAAGCTCCATACTGATTTCCATAGTAGTTGTATTAGTTTACATCCCAACCAACAGTATGAAAGGGTTCCTTTTCCCCACAGGCTTGCCACCATTTGCTATTATTTCATTTTTTTGATAGTAGTCATTATTTCTGGAATAAGATGGAGTCTCAGTGTTATTTTAATCTTCATTTCTGTAGTAGCCAGAAACTTTTTTGTTATGTATTTATTGGCCATTTGTACTTCTTCTGAGAAGTGTCTATTAATTTAATTGTTCATTATTTGATTGGATCTTTCACTTTTGGGCTCTAACTTTCTTGTTTATTTATATGTTCTAGGTAATTATCTTCTATCTGCAAAATAGTTGGCAACATTTTTTTCCCATTCTGCAGGTTTCTTATCCATTCTGTTGTTTCCTTTGCTGTGCAGGAAGCTTTAATTTACTAGAAAACCATGTGTTGACTTTTGATGTCATTTCTTGTACAGAAAGTTATGATGATTGACTGTGTCAACTTGAATAAGAAAAGCTCAATTAAATTGGCTCAGCTATTTCACATCATAGGGTTTGGAAGACCCACCCTAGGATGGCTTGTCACCTGGATGGCATGAAGAGGAAATGAAGAATGGCAGATCTGCTTCTGTTTGTTCAAAGGAGGTCCAGTATTCACCTTCACAATGGACATCATCTCCTGGCTTGCAGTACAGATGTCAGCTTCTGTCTCAGACCCTTTGGCCTCCTAATGTAGAGTAGCGTGAGACACTGCAGTGAGCCCCAAACCTTCGACTGGATCCTTTGGTTGGCAGTGTACAGACAAACTTTCTGCACTTTTGTAGTTTGTAAGTACATCTGACTAAGTAGCCATAGTAAACTAATCTTGTAAATTCTTGCATATTTGTGTATCTTTTATTATATCTTTCTCTAACACTGACCGATACAGAAAATTCTTGCCTATGTCTATGCCTTTTAGTGTTTTACTTATTTTATCTTGCAGTGTATTAGGTATATGTGTATTTGTTGATCCGTTTTTGCTTCAGTATACGGACCTCGATTCAATATTCTGTAGATGGATAGCTAGTTTTCCCAGCAGAATTTATTAGGAGAATGGTTGTCATTCTCCAGCATAAATTTTTGTGCTCTTTATCAAAGATCAAATGGCTGAATATACCTGGGGTTGTTTCTGCATGCTGTATTCTGTTCTATTGTTCACATGTCTGTTTTATGCCAATGCTATGATATTGTTTAATCACTGCAGCTTTGCAAAAGTAACTGGGATTGTGGTGGCTCCTGCTTTTCCTGCTACCCAGAATTACTTTTGCTATTTTAAGTCTCTTCTGGTACTATATGAATCTTGGGATTGTTTTCTCCAGTTCTGTGAAGAACAGTACTGGTATTTTGATCAAGATTGTATTAAGTCTATATATCAGCTTTTGAAGTATGGTCATTTTGACAATATTGGTTCTGCCTATGCAGGAACAAGGGATATCTTTCAATTTTTTTTTCTGATGTCTTCTTCAACCTCTTTTTTCTGAATACTATAGTCTTCATTATAGAAGTCTTCCTTTTCCTTTGTTTGGGTAATTCTTAAGTATTTAATTCCTCCGAGGCAATTATGAATGGTATTGTTTTCCTGCACTCTGTTTAAGTGGGCTCATCATTTGTGCAAGGGACACTACTGATTTTTGTATGTTGATTTTATATCCCACTACCTTGCTGAATTTGTTTCTTAGTTTTAGCAGTCTTTTGGTAGAGCTGTTTTGGTCTTCTATGCAAAGGATCATGTTATTTTTGAATAAGGATAGTTTGACTTCTTCTTTTCCTTTATGTATTTTATTCCTTTCTCTTGCCTGATTGCACAGGCTGAAGTTTTGAGTACTATATTGAACAGAAGTTGTGAGAGTGGACATCTTCATCTTCTTCATGGTTGTAGAGAAAGTTTTCAGGTTTTTCACATTTAATATGTTGGCAGTAGTCCTAAATGACTTTCACCAGGTGGAGATGAAAGCTATTTTTCTCAGAGATTTTATTATAAATTAGTGTTAGATTTGTCAAGTACTTTTCCGTATCTAATGAGATGATCACGTGATTTTTGTCCTTCTTTCTGTTATGGTATGTATTACATTTATAGACTGATGTATATTGAAAAGTCCATGCATTCCTGGAATGGTGCCTACCTGATGGTGATGTATCATCTTTTTAATGATTTGTTGCTCTTTGTTTGCTAGTATCTTGTTGGTGATTTTTGCATCTGTGGTCATCACAGAGATTGATCTGTGCTCTTCTTTTTAAATCAACTCCTTATTTATTTTTGGAATCAAGGTAGTACTAGCTTCCAGGTTGAGTGTGACAATATTTCTTCCCTTTCAGTTTGATTAAAGAGTTTGAGAAATATAGAGATTTGAGCTTCCTTGAAGTTCTTCTAGAATTTCATGGTGAGTCTGTAAGGTCTCAGGCTTTCCTTTGCTTCAATTTAACTATCTGTTATTGGATTGTTCGGGGTTTTTGTATCTTGTTGGTTCAGTTTTGATAATTCATATGTGTCTAGTAATTTATTTATTTCTTCTGGATTCTCTATTGGAGTACAGATTTCAAAGTACTTATTAATAATCTGGAATTTGGTGATCTCTGTTATGAATTGCATTTTTCATTTCTCACTGCATTGAAATGTAGGTCTTGAAATGAAGAAATTGAAATGAAGAAATATAGGTCTTCCTTTCTTTTAGTAAGATTGGGTAAGGCAGTGGTGGTGAACCTACAGCATGCATGTTGCAGTGGACAATTTGTATCATTGAAATCTTTGAAAAGTTTTCCATCACTGGGCTAAGGGTTTTTAAAAAATTTGTTTATTCTTTCAAAGAACTGGCTTTTAATTCACTGATTCCTTGTGTTTTTTTTTTTTTTTGTCTCAATGTCATTAATTTCTGCTGTGGCTTTTATAATTTTCTATACTGCCTTTTGATGGTAATAGTTCTTGTTTTTGTATGATTTGGGGTGCATAATTAGGTTATTTACTTGGGCTCATTTTGTTTTTCTAATGTGGGCCTTTACAGCTTACAATTCATTCCTGGAACTGCTTTCACTGTGTCTCATAGGTTTTGGTATATTGAACTAGAGTTATCATTTAATTTTAGGAACTGTCTATTTTCTTGCTTGATTTCTTCTGTGACCCACTGATTATTCAATAGTGTATTGTTTAATTTCCATGTATTTGTATAATTTGTCTTTTGCCATTGATTTTTATTTTCATTGTGTTATGGTCTGACAACATAATTCTTTTGTATTTATTTAAGCATGCTTTGGTGCTAGTATGTGATCTATTTTAAAGAGAGTACTATGTGCTGCCAAGATCAATGTGTATTTTATCATTTTGGGGGTGGAAAACTGTACACGTCTATTAATTTCATTTGTTCAAAGGTATGGGTCAACTCTAACATTTATTTGTCAATTTTTTTGTCTAGTCAATCTATTTGTGACGGTGGGGTATTGAGGTCTCCTAATATAACTGTATTGAGGTTTGCCTTTAAGTCCATAGTATTTGTTATATGAAATTAGATACTCTCATGTTTAGAGTATACGTATTTATAATTGTTTTCTCTCTTGTTCCCTTAACCAATACGTAGTAACCTTGTTTTCCACTTCTGATTTGTTTGGCTTGAATTCTGTTGTTATAGTTTATATTAGATGTCCTCCAAGAGCCTTGTATTCATAAGTGAGTTTTTAGAAGGTAATTAGAATTTTTGCGTGTTAGAGCTGTCTTGCTTTTAGAAGGTGGGTTCTGACAGGAAGAGGCAGGTCACCAGGAGATGACCTAGAAGGGTACATCTCCCTTCCCCACTCCTCCCTTCATTCTCTCTCTGCTTCCTTGCTCCCATGACTTGAGCAGGTCTCCTCCACCATGCCCTTCTGTCACGCTTTCCTGCCTTGGAGCCAACTGAATATGGATGAAAAACAAGAGCCAAAATAAACCTCTCTCTTTGAGATTGTGGGTGTTGGCTGTTGTATCTTAGTGATGAAAAGTGACTGAGACATCCACTTTAGCTGAAAATAAGACAACTTCTACTTATTTTCAAGCTCTCATTGCATTGAATATTGTTTTCCATCTTTGATTTTTAATGTATGAATTTCTTTTTGAATTAAATGTTTTCTTGTGTGTAGTATGATGTTGACTTCTATTTTTTGACCCAGTCTGCCAATCTGTGTCTTTTGATTAAGGAATTGAGACCATTTGCACTTAGGGCTACTATTGAAGGATGTTTGTTGACTTATTCTTGCCCTTGTATTATTTTCCAGTTGCTGATTCCTTTTTTCCCCCTATCTGCTAACTGCTAACCCTACCTGATGTATTTAATCTCTTAGACTTTGGCATTTTTGGCTTTTTATCTTGGCTAAAATATTCCTGAGAATAATTTGGAGTGCTATTTGGTGTCATGAATGTCTTATGGTGTTTTTTGTCACAGAAAGATCTTACTTCTCTGTAAGTTTTTTAAAATCAATTTTTAATGATACTTTTATAGGATATGTTAATCTGGGCTAGAAGTTGCTTTCTTTTAAAGTTTGAAACACTACTTCTAGCTCTCCTCGGCTTTAAGATTTGTGTCAGGAGGTCTGTAATTTTCATGGGTTTACCTTTATAAGATATTTACTATTCTTCTTTCACAGCTTTCAAGACTCTTTTACTGTTGGACTTCTGAGATTTTGACTACACTGTGTTATGAAGAAGTCTTTTTTCTGATTGTGGTTCTATGGTGTGCTATATGCTTTATTTACCTGTATGTTAATTTTTTTCCACATACTTTGGAAGTTTTCTGCCATAATTTCTGTAACAATGGGTTTTTAAATGTCATTCATGGTATCTTCTGATTTTTCACTAATTCCAATTAATCTTAGCTTGGTTTTCTTTGAATCATTTGGCAGCTCTTGGATTCATCTTCCATGAACTCTTGTTTCTGAGTATGTAGTCACCCGTATCAGCCCTGTCTTCTAACACTGGTCACTTATGCCACCCATACTTTGAGTAGAATTTTTTATCTCCTGGATTTCTGTTAGATAGTTTTCCATAGGCTCAAATTCTTTGCTAAACTCTTCACTCATATTTTGTATTATTTTGTTTCAACTTATCTGGTTTCTTATTTGTATCTTCTTTAAGATGACAGATCATTTTCTTCAGTAAGTCCCTCATCTATTTAGTTATATCATCTTGGGCCTGCTAAGTACATTATTCGTCTTTTATTTTTGGTCTGTTTTCTTTTTTATCTTTTTATACAATTCAGCTATTTGGCTTTTGATTTCCTCTCCCTCAGTTTTGGGAAAGTTGGGTGTTTTGGGAGACATTTGGTTGCCTAGTCTTCTCATGTTTCTATTGTTTGTTGTTGTTGTTTAGTTCACTTTTGTTTTGTTTTGTGCCAGATTTGAGGGTCAATTAAAGTGGAAAGATTTTGTTGGTAGTTTGGAGATCTCTTTAGTCAGTATTTGCCTTCTACTTGTGCAGTCTGGCTGGGCTCATGGCTCTGAAACCACCTAGAGTGCATGAGTTAGAGATAAAAAGATAGCTTATTGGATTACAAATCACAGTAGGATCAAAAGGCATTGCCTTAGGGAGTGAATGCTCTGCCCTTTGCCCTCCCCATACTCCTTCATCTGTATTAATCTCAGAGTCAGTCATGTAACAGTGTCCCCTCTCTTTTTTTCTCCTGTCCCTACTTGAGTTCTTGCCCAGACACTTTTTTTTTCTTTGATCTGTGGCTCCTGGTTCTACCAATAAAAGACTTTCATTTGGGGCTGAGACTTTCTCATGCTGAGTCTTGGTTTATAGCAGCCCCTCTGGGCCCTCTTCGATTATGGATTGGACAGTGATTCTGAGTAATCTTTCATCCATTTGCACCACACTATGGTTGCAAATTGTCACAGTTTTTCACTTTCGAATATGGCAAGAGTCACAGTGGATTTCTTCTGCAACTTTAGCCTAGAATTCCTTTCAGAGTAAAATCTCCATGCTGTTTATAATAACCATGGGCTTTTCTTGGGTGAGTGCTGCCCGCTCAGTTCCCTGTTTCTCCCTGGGCTGCTGACTCTCTCTGGGGTAATCTTGTGTTTGCAGAGACAGGACTCCCTCAGTGAAGTCAGGGTCAGCTTTCTAGACTGCTTTCTTCTTTTCCTTGCATAGACTTCAGTTTCTCAAATTTCTCTGTGATTTCTAGTTTTCCTGTTGGCTCTTTCTTAATTCTCTTTGTCCTTTTCTCTTTGTTCTCCATGTGTTGTGAGATCAGATCCTGAACAGACTGTGATATGCTGCCAGATTTTACACCACCATGTTCCTTCTCCCACGTTTCTGTATTTTATCTCAGCTGCTCAGTATTAAACGTCTGTTGTTGTGTAACAAATTACATCTCCCCACCACCAAAAAAAGCTTTGTGTTGTAAAACAGTAAGGATTTGTTACCTCAGAGTTCCAGTGAATCAGGAATTTGGGAGCAGCTGAGTTTGGTAGTGCTGGCTCATGAAACGCCAATCGGGTCGTTAGGAAGGGCTGAAGTCATCCAAAGTCTTGAGCTGGGCTGGATATCTACTGTCAGCTTAGTCACTTACCTGTTGGCCTGATGTTTAGTCCTCATCCCAGGGAAATTTCATAAGCTTGTTTGGTTGTCCTCACAGTCTGGAGGAAGTCACACGCCTTTTGTGACTTAACTTCACAATTCCACTGGCACTTCTGCTGTATATGATTCATTAGAGGAGAGTCACTAAGTTCATTCAGGGGCCACAGAGATGCAGCTGCCTGGAGGTTGAAAGGTGGGCAAGCTGGCATGAATTTGTAAGGTACGGATGTTATTAGTGGAGTAGTGGCAGCTCTGTGACATCCCATTATTCAAAAACTATTCAAACAATAATCTGCCTTTCTAAAAATTTTCCCTACTTTTCCAGTATGTGTAGTAGGTTATCTGCCAAGTACAGTTCATATACTCTGCCTTTGCCTTTCATGTCCACCTAATTCATGTATTACTCAGTGTATTTAATGACCTGTTCTCAATATTTACTAGCATCCACACAGTTTCTCCTATTTAGATTGTAAAGTACTAGGTCCAAATGCATGGAATCCTGGAGTTGGAAAAAGCCTAGAGTTTCTTCTTGCCAGCTGTACATCTGCTCTACAAATTCTTCCAGTTTTCACAGGTGATCATTCAAAAATCTGTCTGTACACTTCAACCATGGGAGCTTGCTCTCTTCCTTCTATGAAAGGTACTTAGTAAATGCTATTGATTACTAAGATGACTTATTATTACAGAAGCCTTGCCTATCAAAGAGAGCAAGCTCCTGAGACATTAATACACCGTGGCAGCCCATCATGTGCCTCACAGCTGCCTTTCATTCCTAAGATCAGAGGAGAGTTTTGTTCTTAGTCCTTTAGGGAGCTCATCTCTGATCCCTCAGTAAGTACTTTTGGCAGAAAATGAAATACAAACTCCATTTCCCCCAAACCTGGCTCTGAGTTTGAGGTGAGGGTATACACTACCCAGGTCAGTGTTCTGCAACAGACAGAAAAGATGGGAAAAGGTTCTCATTATTGGATGTTGGCCCTGATTCTCAGCATATGAGTAAATTAGTCAGCAATATTTACCTTGGAGGTTTATAATGATTATTTCATGTTTTAAATTCAATCCTGTTATCCTGCAAAAGCAGCATTCAGAGGAAAAGAAAGAACTCAGCTGTCTGAACAAACATATGGAAATCAATGATAAATGGACAGAGATTGCACAGTATATTTATTAACCAAGCTCATATAAATCATAATTTTTCAACCATTTATTAAACCAATAGGATTGTTTTGGGAACATCAAAGAATTCTTTATTAAGTAAATAATCATGTTTATCCACTCAGTTATGGAGAAAAGCAAATCATTCACACTGCATTTACTCTGCCTCATCAGATTTCATTTCTTTTAAATGTCAGCCGTTGATAATTTTTACCAAACAACCTGGGAAAAAAGTCAAAACTCTATGAAGCTTCACCCACCTCTTCTGTCCAGGAAAAGGACTGCTGGTTTTTTCTTTGTTTACGTTTCTTTCTTCCCAATTAGGCAAATTCTTCATGAGGCTTTGCGTGTCTTATAGTGATCTCAGAGATAGCTTGCCAACCTGGCCAACATTTTCTTTCTTCCTTTTCTCCCTCCTTCCCTATTTCTTTCCTTCTGTTCCTGTCTCCTTCCCTTCCTGTTTTGCTCCTTTCTTCTTCCTTGGTTCATCCTGTGCCTGTCTACATCTAGAGGTTGCTTAGACAAAGCTAGTTACCTTTGGTCCCTGATCTTTTTACTTCCTGTCCCCCATCACAAAGCCAGCTGACACAGAAGCAGAGAACTCAGGCTTTTTCTAGTATTAGTAGGAAGAAAACATTATGAGGAAGCTAAGCCCCTCAACTATTTATTTTAATTTGTAATATCAATGCATTTTACCAATACAATATTCTCATAAAACAGAATTTTATTAATAAAACTACTTTAACCATCTTTAAAATGTGCCAAATGAGCTCCATATTTCACTCATTAATAAACTGTTATTGATCCTTGTAAGGTGATTCATTGGTCTTATGGAAAATAGGAAGGCTTATTGATTTATTCAGTAAACATTTACTGAGTATCAGTTTTGTGCCGGCACTGTTTGTGACACTGTGGAATCAGAGGTGAATGAGCAGCAAAAGACTCTTGATCTTGGGGAACAGCTAATCTACAGGGAAGTGGCAGATATTAAACAAGTAAGTAAACAGATAAAACAATCATCAAATGTCATCAAGAAAATTAAAATTTAACAAAGTAATCTTAGTAAGACTGGTAGTGGTCACTAAATTAGGGGAGCACTAATTTTGACAGAGTAGTCTGTGAAGGGATATGGATGGTAACATCTTATTCACCTCTGACAATGCGTAGAATAGGGCGTATTTGTTTGCTTAGAAAGACTTTAGAATCAAGAAAGATGAAAAGACAACTCAGTTAAATATAAAACTTAAAGCACGAATCTGTGAACTTTATATTAAATATGGCATTGCATCACAAAATTAATAGAATGAAATAAATGCCCATGAGGATACTCTGATACAAGATGATACAGAGTTATTGAATGAATAAGTAAGGGAAAGGGCAAATCTTTCTACAGAAGAATCCTAAGTAATATATATACATCCCGCTCCAGAGTGGAAAGTTTAATTCCTCTCCTTTTGAATGTGGTCTTGACTGAGTGACTTGGTTCCAAGAAGAGAGTGTGGGAAGGGAAAAAACAAACCTCACAGGTGAAGAAACCTGATAAGCACCACCCTAACCAAGTGATCAAGGTTACATCATTAGAGACAAGTCATTCTGACATCATGAACCCTCTAATACAAGGTGGTAGGAAGGGCAATTCCTGCCTGTGTTAGCCAAGTGCTAAATCCACAACCCAGTCTAATCATGAGAAAGCATCAGAAAAACTCAAATTGTGAGACTTTCACAAAATTCCTATTCAGTACTGCTCAAAACTGTCAGGATCATGGAAAACAAGGGGAGATCATCACCCACTAGAGGAGACCAAGAAAAAATGTTAACAGCATCAGTGTGGAGCCCAAATTCTGAGACCAAAAGAGGACAGGACCAAAAAAGGACAAGAATGGAAAAACTGGTGAAATCCAAATAAAATCTGTAGTTTCACAGTGCTGTGTCAATGTTGATTCCTTTGTTTTGAGAAATGGCCGTAGTATTGCAAGATTTTAGCATGAGGAGACACAGGGTGAGGTGTACAAAGTGAATCTTTGCAATCTTTTTGAAACTCTTATGTAAGTCTAAATTCTTCCAAAATAAAACATTTAAAAAATGCTTATATCAAGTGCTCCACATTTCTCAACGTGCAAGATTTCACAAAAGAGGAGACATTTGAGTTTGGTGGTTACAGCAAAAAAGGCTAAGAGGTTTTTCAAAAGATAAAGAAAAGTATTCTAGAATGGGATAATGGATTTAGTAGAATAAAGAATGCACTATTTGTGGGACATAGCAAGCTTTCCATTTTATTTCATAAAATTCTATCCAGTTAAATATAGCTTCTTTTGTATTTTCTCTGCAAAATTGCTTTTGAATCATTTCATCTATTTCTGTCTTGTGCTATCATTCCCTCACTAGTCTGAGCTTTATAGGGGCAAGAGTCATACCTAATGTCTAACATGGTATCTTTGCTGAATAAGTCCACAAAAATTGCTTAAAGAAAAAAATAGAAGAATCAAGCAAGCTATAGTTAAGATCAAGCTTCATAGTTAATACAAGAAGCACAGTTTAGCTTGGAAAGCAGTGGAGTGTTTCATAGGACATAGGAATGATGTGATGAGAATTAAATATCAGGAAAATTCATCTCATGACACTGTAGATTTTGGAGTTTGGTGAGACAGACAAGTTAGTGGCAGGAAAATCATGACTTACTGCCGTAGTTCTGGTTATACTCTTTAGAGGGAGATGCCTCAGTAAAAGACCGTGAAGAATCCACTCACGTTGATAATTACAATGTGTTGTAGTACACGTTCCTATTATACTCTTTGTCAGTCATTATGCAATGTCTTTTTCATGCATTACACTGAGTTGACTCCCTTAAATGTGTGAGGGAAGGGCCAGTAAAGTGTGGATTCATCCAGAGGAGATTCAGCCATTTATTTTGTGCAGATCGTTTGCTACCTGGTATGACTCTCTTACATGTATTTGTTAGGGTAAGCGTACTAGATACTGTGACAATGATAAAAATTTCACATATGAACTAGATGAAAAGTAATCTGAAAACCCATCACAGATTAGTGATAGGTGTGGGCAGCAGCCTATACTAAGACTCCATCCTTCTCTACATTCCAGAATTACTAAACAAAGAAGCAGAAAGCACATAAAGATGACATGCGTCATCTCTTCTTACCTTCCAGTGCCAAAGACTAGTTATATGGGCCATGCCAAAAATCAAGGGGTGGTGTGAGGAGTAGTAATACATTTTAGAAAGAGCCTAATATTCATATTGATGAGTCCTAATAATGGATCATAATTTTCATTTGTTTATGTTTTTCCTTAAGTAGGCTGTTTGTTTTTGCATACATGATGTGCCCTCAACAACACTATAAGCTCCTTGAAAGCAAGGACTGGATTTCATGCTTCTTTAAATCTACAATTTAAAAGATACATATGAGGTAATATAAGCCTGGGACCTCCGTGGTAGCTTCCCGGTTGCATCCTGGTGTTCCTTTCCTTCTGTCTTCCTATCCTGTGCTGTGCTCTCCCATAAAGTAGAGGTCTCACCTGCAAAATCAATAGGATGCAGAGGGAAGAACAGAGTGTGACTTCAAGGCTGGGGCATGAAAATCATTATGGCTTCTGCCTTTGCTCTCTTACATGCTCTGGAGGAAGCCAGCTGCCATGCCATGGGGATGCATAAGCAGCCTGTTGGAGAGGTCCATCTGGCAAGAGATTGGGGCTTCCTGCCAAAAGCCGGTACTAACTTGCCAAGTCAGTGAATAAGCCACAGTGAAGTGGATCCTTCTTCCATGGCAGTCAAGATTCTGATGCCTGTTCCTCAGAATTGTCAGAGCATTTTTACTACAAGATGCATATTCATCTACTCATTCATTTATCAAACATCCTTCATTTCTCACAAGATATTGCTGCATAATTATTATAAAACTTCACCCAAGGAAGAGAAAATACATTGGAATCTTCTCATGTGCCAGCTTTGGTTGTTTGGTACGGATAGCTTAATGTTATTTCCAAGTTTCCAAGATTGTTTCTGAGGATAGGACACAAGTTTTTATCCATCATTAATCTTGTCAGAGAAAAGGAAGCAGTGCCTTGTGGACTGTATTTTCCATCTCCATTGTAGATATCTTAACTTTTTCAGTTTTTAAAAGCCCATATCCTCAGTTAGGAGCTATAGGATATTAACTAACACTTGGTCTGGGTACAGGCCTTAAGTGGCATAAAGGGAATGGAAGCTAGCTGATTTTTGGTGATCAGACTACCAATTAATTTAATTTTATTTAGTGTTTACAACATGGCTTATCCTACGTAAGGAGTCATATCAGTTGCTGAGGATCATGTAGTTCTCAGCTTTTATAAAAGCCTAGTTCTCAACACAGGTCTCATATTTTTGAGATTGGATTTTTCTAGAACCAGAATCAAGGGCAAAAGTATTTGTCAAGTAAGTGCTGGAATTTAAAAGAAGCATGAGATTCATTTTATTCTATCAAGATTCATTTATATTCTCAGCAGAAGCAAGTGGCCTGTGTTTGCTAAATGTATAAATTTTCAGGTACTTGCAAAATGTCAGGATCATAAATCTTTTTTAAAAACAAAGCTTATTTATTTTCCCTAAAAATAAAGTGCTTTTTTCATGAGAAATAGAGAAAAGCTCAAAGAAAAAAATTAAAAAAACAACCATTCATGATCCTACCTACTGCAGTTAACCATTGTTTTGCTATTATACAAGTTAGAAAACTCATCTAATTGGGAAAATATATATACAATGCTGTTCTGATTTCTTTAGTTATCACCATAAAAGTGTGTTTCCTACATTTTGACTTTGCAAATATTTAAGATTGTTGCTGATTTTATTGTATCCATTTATTAAAAATTACTGATCTACTTCCTTAATATTAGTTATTTTCATGGAGGGAAAGAAGGTGCTAAGTTACTATGAGTCTCCCAATAAACAAAGACATTATTATTACAAAGTGAAATTATTCATCAGTGCCTGGAATCTTAAAACTGTGAGGCTGCCTTAGGGCGAGTAGATTACAAAGCTTGTATTTTCTAGAAGAGAAAAACAAGTCATAGTTTCCTGGCTTGTCTAGGATTACCTGGCCAGCCAACAGTTTGTAATCCCACGTGTCTAGCAATTACAGAAATGTCAAAAGGCGAAAGCACTTTTCTTTGGCAAGTCGTCAGCATGATGATGTCTATCCTTTGATTTTGTTGCTGCCATACATGTGGTTTAGTGAGGAAACAAAAACTGTTGGGGCGTCACATGAATGTGGAGTTGTCATCATAAAGGGTTTGAGGCCACATTTACAGGGGGAAGAGGCTGGCCTGGAAGTCATGTCTGTCACGGGGGAGTCAGCTGTGCTTTTGCCTGACCTGTCGTGTAGGCAAGTGTGGAATAAACAATCATGTTACCTTGGATCTTGGCTTTCCCATTTTTCAGTGAAGAAACTACCTTTAGTGATATTTTCGAGCTCTCACCTTTTACCCTCTACTTCTGATCTTTTTTTCAATTTCACACTTGAGGGACATTTTGAGTTTTGTAGGTAGGAGTTATCATGAAGATGTCACAGAGTTTGCCAGTGGGCCCAGAATCATCACTAACAGCTCAGCTATGAGGGTGAGTTACTTAATGACGAGATATGATATTTAAAGCTATCTGACTGTAGCAAACATTTCCATCACTACCACAGGAACTTAACTCTATATTGGAGATTCAGGTAACTCAATTTAGATTAGCAAGTAAATTATAACACCATTGGTGGGAATGACTTGGCTATCACAAAGCTTGGTTCATTTTTCTCCATTGTTCAGCTCTGCCTGAACTGCCTCTGATGTGGTTACTCATATTCTGACTTAAACATATTGCACCAGGCAGCACTTGTAAAAATGGAGCAGAGTACAAATGTTTCTGAGGACTTCTGGACTCTGGAGCTTTAACAGTAAGGTAGATGGTTCACCTAGTCAGCTCTCTTTACTATTTCATCTGTTCCTGAGCTTGGGCTTTTTTCTCACTGATTCTTTGAGAGATTTCCTTTCAACTGAAGAAAGTGGTGCTGGCCAGTGTTAATGGCAGCATAGATATTTGGGACTTTAGTGATGCACAAGAAAGCACAACATTCCTTGCAATTCCTGTTGCTAATGGATTCCATATTTCTGAGATTCCCACTGCATTCTCATCTAAAAAAACCCCCAAAACAAAAAACTAATGTTGGCATGTCAGGGACAGAGTGAAGGGAAAATAGCCCTGGAGTTAAAATGCTACAAATTCATCTTTAATTTAAATCCTAAGAAGATGGAGGAGTTGGTACTGGAAGAATGGGGATGTCTGTGGTAAGGGATGTTCTGTGATGATATGTGTCATGTGACGTGGGACACACTGCACATTTGTAGGTTCATTGATTCATTACAGAACTCTTCACTGAGGTCCTAAAATGTATAGGCAGAGGAGAAAAGCTCCTGTTGTGAAAGAGAACATTCTTCTGGTCCAGGATTCTTAATACGGAAGCCAGATTGACATGGGGTCTTTGAGTAGGCTTACTTTTCAAATTTGCTCCATTTTTCACATGCTCAGGGTTAAAAGCAAAGAGTCATCTTTCAGTCTTTCTCCTTTTCCCATGATCTAACTCCAAAGAGAAAGTCCTGCTGACTTTGCTTTTATATATACTCAGTACCTGACAGTCTGACCACTGTATAACATGCCTGTTTCTATAGTCTTGATTAAAACCACCATTACTGTGATGACCTAACTTCTTACACTTTTGAATTCAGTGATCCATGATCACCTTAGAATGATTGTAAAATGTACGTGTACTACTTCCCAGAAAAGAACATCATAGTCTTTATGAGACAACTAAAAGTCATTGCATCCAAAACCAGTTTTGAAACCACTATATTTTATTCACCATTTATATGTTTGATAGGAGAATTTCTTGAAAATACTTGGAACAAAAACACATGAAATTATAACAATTTAACATACTGAATGCTTTCTTAACCCATGTTCTGATGGGTATGAATAAAAATCTTCCTCATAAAGACCAATCCTAAATAAAAGAAAAAGGAGAGAACAAGAGAAGAGAAGAGAGGAGAGGAGAAGAGAGGAGAGGAGAGGAGAGGAGAGGAGAGGAGGGGAGGGGAGAGGAGAGGAGAGGAGGGGAGAGGAGAGGAGAGGAGGGGAGAGGGAGGAGAGGAGAGGGAGGGGAGGGGAGGGAAGAGGGGAGAGAAGAGGGGAGAGAGAAACTGAGAGTATCTTTCTTAGTAAAATACCTGGAGAGCAAGTGATAACAAAGCTGGTAACTAATGTTGTTATGTTAATAATACTGCTAATACTCATAATTATTGTATGCAGAACTTTTCATTTGAAAGTCTCAAAGTGCTTTATAAACATTAATTAGTGACACTTCACAACACCCTAGTGAGACAGGTAAGTATTAATATATCCATTTAATATCTTTAGATAAAAGAGTTTCTAAAAGGTCATATAATAAGAATAGAAACTAAAGCAATACTTGGAAATCTGCCTTACTTCCCTATTTCTAGTATGTCTGCTGGTGCCTATGGGTGTCTGAGTCTTTCTGGAACTGGCTCATGCCTGCAGGAATGCGGGGCTTGTAAATATTCAAGATACCACGAAGAAGTTCAGTGTTTTCTGGTGGCCTCAGAGAGCGGCTGAAACTAAGTGGTAGGCTTACACTTTTATTTTAAAAGAGCGTTTCAGAATAGATTGTAATCCCTTTGGCATTTGTTTTCCATCTCTGTCTTTCCTTTTGTGGGTTTGACTTACGGTTCATGACATTGGCCCTATTTTATCTATTACCTCTCCAGCTTTATATCAAAGACTTACGTTCTAGTTCCAGCTTTCAGTGCCACTAAATAACTGACTCCCAAGTTTCCCAGAGCCTCTCTTTCTCAAGCCATAGAATAAATGTAATGGCTGGAGCATCTCTGTGCTTCCTTTAAGCAGTAAAAGGTCATGACTTAATATGGAAAATCTTTTGAGAGGATTCTTTAGGCAGTCTTCACCTTGGAGACAGATAAGGTAAAAAAGCTATAGGAGAGATGTTTCCCCAGAGGAGAAGAGATCCCCTCAATGTTCTGTCATTAAAAATGGTCTGGAGTATGCTTTTTGCTAGTTTTTATTCTCTTTTGAGGTTCTCTGAATGATTTTTGCAAGCTTTTTCTTTCTTAGGGGCAGGTGACAGGTTGGCCCCTGTTCTCACTGGAGATTTATGAAAAGAGTGCCTTACCTGGGAAGGTCCTTGCTCTCCCGTTCACCCATTTCTGTTTCTGCTTCTTCAGGAACCCCTTTGTCTCCCAGGGAGTGCCAACTCACATCTTAATCATTGTCTGTGTAATCTCATTAAAGATTAATCCCATTTGCCAAAGCATCAGTATCTTTCCTGGTACAGAGGCAAGGATTCCTATCACTAGATTTGGAAGCTCCACCTAGCCTAAGTTATAACTAGAACAGTCATAGCTGAGTTTTCTTTTGGCTCTTTGAAATTGGCATTGAAAGAGATGGAGGTGGATTCTTTAAACCTGTCACACTAAAACCATACCAGTCTTGACTGTAGAAAGAAAGGACATCACATTAAAATTTTTTTTCAGTTCAAATGAAGCAAACATTTTGTTCACTTACAAAAACTATACAATGGGTATTGGCATATAGCTCAGTGGCACAGATGTCTGCCTGGGAAGTGTAAGGTCCTGAGTTTGATTCCTGATACAAAAACAAAAACAAAAAACCACAAACTGTACAATGATTTTAAAAAATTAACCTAGTAACAATGTCCTCTTTTGATTGTTTTTTTAATTTATGGGAGTAAATAAACAAAAGAACAAACAAACATAAAATGTACACCTGCAAGTAAAATACCTCCCTTCCTTTGTTTTACTTGGAACACTTGCCCTTAATGCTTCTTGTCAGTCAGTCCTGAGATGGTAAAGTTCCATTTCATTCAAACAATCATATTTAGTGTCTGAAGTCTTGATTCTGCGAGGCTCAGGAGGGATTTCTAGTGAAGTCTGATAATGCGAGCAGCGATCCGTTTTTGCAGACATGCTAATCCATATGGCTCTCTATTTGTCATAACATATACCATATTAAACGTGAGAAACAGCTCCTATGGAAATCCATCTCTCTCTATGCCACTCCCCTTCCCTCATATGCAACAAATTCAAGTCTTCATATTCTTAAAGTGAGGGGGGCGGGGGTCAGGGGAACAGCAGTCATTCTCATTTGATGGTTTGAAAAAAGAAAAGATATTGGTACCACTCACTGACTGGCTAATGAATAATCAGATTTCACAGCGTGAGTGCTGGGGTGGTAATTTGGTTGCACGCCATGCCCCAAACCCATGGAATAGTGCTTCATTAATGTGAAGACCTGTATAATCAAACAATTAGCAGTCTCTCTGCAACGAAAGCAGCTTTTCATCAGCATATATACTTCATTGAAAGATGAATCCCAAATCAGTGGATCTGACAGCACCTAGACTTCTTATTGTAACTCATGATGACCACATCATGGAGGGAAGCATTGATTCTTTTTGATCTTACCTTGAGCTACAGATCCTGACAAAATTTGTGCTTTAGCATCCTGAATGATAGCAGGCATCTGCACGGTATGCAAGATTAGGCACCTGCCCTCTAATTTTATTTGTATAAACTTTTGTTTTATAGCTTCCATTTTTTTTCTCATTGTACATCTTTTGGGGGTTAAGGAACTTGGAATGACATAGTGTTGATCAGGTAAAATGAGGAACTTTGACCCTTCTTGAAGTTTGCTTATTTACCTCAGTGATTTCTGTCACCTTCATTCTAATATAGCAGAATAGACTCTTTGGAGACTTGTGTTCGTAGCCGTGGAGAAAGGGTGCTGTTTTATGGCAAGAGCTCTCATTTGCTTTGTTGACTAGCTCTCATCAAATGAATACCCAACAGGGCCGCTCATAGGACCAGGAGGCAGAGACCTTGGGATCCTGGTACCCTACTGACTTGAGATTCTTCCTAACCCTTAAACAAGCCCTGGTTATATTGGGCCGATTTCAGTATGCTGCTCAGTGCTGAAGAAGTGATAAATAGTAACTCAGTACTTTAAAAAATGTACAATGTAGAGGCCAGGTGTGCTGGTGCACACCTGTAATCCCTGCACTTGGAAGGCTAAGGCAGGAGGACTGTTATGAGTGTGAGGCAAGCTTGGGCTACAAAGTGAGTTCAAGGCCAGCCTGAACTGCATAGCAAGACCCTGTCTCAAAAAAGGAAAAAAATGTAAAATGTAAATTATCAACAAACTTCAATGAATTTATGACTATCTCATGGTTTGTTTGGTTATTCTAAATCAGAGGCAACAATTTTTTCCCCTGTAAAAGGCCAAAGAAAAAGCAATGATTTTTAAAGGTACAAATATAATATGAATATAATATTTGAAAACTATTCTAATTTGTGGGCTTTACAAAATCATGCCATAGGTTAAGTTGGTCAGTGAGATGCAGTTTGCTAATACCTATTCCAAATTATAGGATTAAATTTGGAGTTGAGCAAATCAGTGGCCCTGCACATGTTAATTTTATAATGTGGTTGCTGTTTTGCTGGGGATAGTGAAGGTTTCGTGAATTTTGTGTGTTTGTACAATTAGAACTTGCTAGCAATGATTAACAAAAAGTATGGAATGACTAGAACTCATTGTGGAGAGGTTAAAAACAAATAAACCTGAAATTATTTTCACTGAATAAAAATGATAATAGATCAAGACATTCAGTTTTCCTAGACAGTTTGTATGGATGAAATCCAGTTCAGCTGATGGGGCATTACTCTGGATGGATCTGGGTTTGGAGTACGATCTTGGGATAGGATAAGGGTTTCGTACTAAGGAAACAGTTTAGGTGCACTCTTGTATAGCTATAAGCTACAACTTTACTTAGTGAACTCTCAAAAAAGATAGACCACACATCTATACAAGTATGTTTGAGTAAAGACAATTAACAGTAATCCTTAAAAGAGTATGCTCTTTATGACTGAAATCTTGGGTTAGATTTTAGATTTGAATATTAAATGATCAATTGTGAAAATTGGCAAGAAGTTTCAAGGACAAATCATGTTTTACCAATTCCATGTCTTTGCCAGTAGATTATCCATGTGATAAGTCAGGAAAGTATGATAGATTCACTGTATGTGGATTCTAGTAAGGAGCTTGCTAAAGGCTCCATGAGATTTTGTGGAAAGATGTGCTGACACATACTAGACGCTAACATAGGATGGTGAATTTCCTAGTAGAAATCAAGCTCTAAAAGGTGCTGGATAATGGTCTGACACAGATAGAGATTTCTATGGACAGTCTGCTGTGGTTTGGCTATGTCTCCTCTCCCAAGAGTTGATGTGTGGGAACCTTTACCTTTAACCTGGTGATGTTGGGAGGTGGTACAATGTGTTAATTAGTTGGTATTAGTGGGAGTTCTTTAGGTCATTGGAGATGTGTTAATCCCCTTGAAGGGGATTTAAAGAAGTTCTCTGGGAACACTGGCTAGTTCTTTTGAGAATGTTAGAAAAAGAACAAGCTTGGTCCCACTTAGATTTCTGGCTTCCTGTCGAGAGATGAGATCTCTTCCACACATGCTACCCTAACCCCTGTTACACCATCTGCCATAAGGTTCTCAATAGAACTGAGTTGATGCAAGTAAACCTCCAGAAGTATAAGCCAAATAGTGTATTTTTTTTATAAACTAAGCTTGCCAAAGGTGTTTTGTTACAGTTATGCAAAATAAAATAATACTTTCATTGTTATTGTGTTCTACCTTTTTTATTAAAGATCTACATGACATCCCACAAGGTATTCTCACCACATTTACAGATGATAATAAGATTAGAGAGCTCACAAATTCAGTAAATAACCGAGTTAGGGAGCTAACAATTTTTTTTTTTGACAACTTACACTGTGAGCAAAATGTAACAATTAAGTAGGGCCAATGTACTTTATTATTTGAATTAAAAACAAGAATAATAGCTAATTATAGAAAGCATAGATGGGAATTTTTTTCAGATTTTATTTTTATTAGAACATATTTACCATACATAATGAGTGCATTATTTGTGAAAAATTTGTACATTGCACATCTTTTGTTCATCCCCTTCTTTTTTTTATTTTAAAGAGAACAAAAGAAAACAGAATGAAACAAAGCAAATCAGAACAGGAAAATGCAAGCAACACAGCACTTCACAACAAAACAACTGGACATCAACAGTAGCTAACATAATGTCTCTTCTCTTTGAAATAGTTGAGCATACCTTCACACACAACAGTATCAAACATAACAATATAGTAAAAAAACATTCAAAAGAATGAAAGCATTACAGGACTTCAAAACCAAATAATAGGAAATTAACAATGGCTGCTATAATACCTCATTGTCTAAAAAAATTTGTCTATAGGGGCTGGGGATTTAGCTCAGCAGCATAAGCGCCTGCCTTGCAAGCAGGCAGTCGTGAGTTCGATCCCTGGTACCGATAAAAAAAAGAAAAAGACAAAAAAAAAAAAAAAAAGTTAAAATAAAAAAAATTTGTCTATAACATCACACATAATAAAATCAAATAAAAAACAACAGGATAGAATCAATCAAAACAGAAGAACAAAAGCATGGTAGGACTTCAAAACAAGATGATAGTAAATCAGCAATAGCTATCATAATGTCTTGTTTTCTTCAAAATAGCCTTCTGTTCATCCCCTTCTGAGTCCTTTCTCCCCAATTCCTCTATCTTTTGGTTCCCTTCCCTTTTGCAAAAGATTTACTTCCTTGTTTCTTTTTATCTTTTAGTTTGCTTTTAATTTATTTATATTGTAAGTTTTTCATATAAAAGTCTTTTCCCAACAAAAGCTTAAATGAAATCTTGATTTCCATTTTCAGTAGTTTCAATGTGTCCGTGAGGTAATTAACGTAACTTATGACTGTTTTATAAGATTAAGTTATCCAAAAAAGTTCGCATAGAGTGCCAAATCCTACTCAGTTGCATCCCAAACATATGTAGATGATATATTAAAAAGGAAATAGATAAAATAAAACCATGCCTGATAAAGAACTACAAAGTCAGGGATGGGAAACTAACACATATTACTATGCTGAATGAAAAACTCTGGACAAAATTGTGCTTCTTTTCTTGTGTTTCTGGACTCCACCATGGGCCTACTGAATCAGAATTCTCAAGAGTGGAGCTAAGGGATCTACCCTTCCGAAAACTTCCCTGATTAGCAACTTTTTCATTTTTTTTCTATTTGTTTTAGAATCTTAACATTATCTTTTGGTTGCTTTGTTCAAGGTTGTATTAACTTTGCTTGCTAGTGGGCTGCAAATATATCTCTAAATCTTCTTACTTCATATAGATATGTAATATATTAAATATAATATAGGTAGATTGTTAACTTGATTTAAGTAAGTCATTATAAGCCTATCACTTTATCCTGAGTGGATAGTTTAAAGTGATTTTCCCCCTCAGACAGCCAAGCACAAGGCATAGAGATTGGGGAATACCCACGGAGAGACATGCTGCTGCTGGACTTGACGTTCTCTGCTATAAATACATAACAATCATAGATTATATATGTATATATATTAACAAGCCAATTTCTACAGATGTAGTCTTTTCAACAGTCACTGAAGCTCAGCATCTAGGGCTTCTTTCTTTTACTTATTCCTCCCATCTAGGTATGTATAATTTCTGATGATTATGCTTATAAAATTTATTTTTTAATGAAAATTTTAGAGCAGTTATAACCTAACTTCCTTTTCATTAGTGCATATTAGTAATACATAATAAATTGGTAGATTGGTATATTGGTATATACCAATTGGTATATGCATACAACATATTTGATTATTCTCTTCTCCCCTACTTTTCCCCTCCCTTTGAACCCTTCCTCAACTTTAAAAGTCTACCTTCGAACTTCCTGTCATCACTTCTGTTTTCTTTTAGATTGATCATATAAAACAAAAATATATTTAACTTAATGAGACTGAATTATTTCACTTAACATTATAGTGTTCATTTCCATTAATTTTCTTACAAATGTCACAATTTTATTCTATCTTATAGCTGAATGATATTCTATTATGTATACATTCCACATTTTAAAAACCCACTTATCTGTTGATGGACACCTGAGCCATTTCCACAGTTTAGCTATTGCAAACTGTGCCACAATAAACATGAGTATGTATGGATCACTGTAGTATGATGGCTTTAATTATTTCAGGAATATATCAAGAAGTGGTATATCTAGGCCGAACGATATTTCTAGCTTTAATTTTTCTTTGTGGACTCTTCATACATATTTCCATAGTGATTGTACTATTATGGAAATATAAATCAAAACAATTTGAAATACCATCTGACCTGGTTATAATGGCTGTCATGAAGAATACAAAAACCAAGGAATTCTGGCAAGGGTAGGAGGCGATGAAGACTCTCCTACACTAATACGGGCTTTTATTACATCCTCTTCCCTCTGTCCTCACTGTTTTACTCTTTTTACCCTGATAAGAATCTAGTTATATTAGCTTCCTGATAGCTGCACACTTCCTGATTCATCCACTTAAAGCGAGGTGTTAGTCTTGTCCCTCTATCAAAAATGTCCAGCCCAACCTCCAAGCACACAGCGTGTGTGAAAGCTGTACCAATGTCAACTTCCAAAATTCATTCATTCCCACAATAATTCATTGAGTGGCGACTTTGTGCAACATAGTAGGGCAACAAAGATGAAAAAGGCCTTTTACATCTCACTAAACTGAGAAGTTCTTTCTGTAATACTTTTGCAGTGTTGGGTTCTCTTTTACTTTTCAATTTTTGAGTATCAAACACCAGTCATAAAACACTTTAGTCCTTTCTGAATTCTTCTCTGATCTCAACAATGAGAAATAAGCTGTTTCTCTTTGAAACCCCACAGTGTGGTATTTATACCAATTTCCACTGTTTGGTAGTTTGGATATTTACTCATTGATTTTCTGCTAAAATATAATTATCACTGTGAATAGGAACTAGGACTTATTTCTCTCCACTGTCTCAGGAATAATACCCATTAACAGAGATGTGCTCAACAAGTACTTGGAGGAATAAAGAATGATTCAACTGAGTTACCAGCAGAGACTTTTGACTGATGAAATATGACAACCATAAAAAAGAAATAAAGTAGAACACATAAACCTGTCACATTTAAATAAAAATACGTCAGCATTCTCAGAGAGCAAGACCAGTAAGAAAGGCCACATTATAGCTGACGTATTTCTCTTCCCCTTCCAATCCTGTTGAACATAGTTCCTTTATTTTGCCTGTAGTCACTTTCTAGAAGGTCAGGATTTGGATCCCTTTGGTTTCTTGTACATAGGGTATATTGGTTAGTTTTTTACCTGACAACTTAAAGTAGAAAAAATTTATTTGGTTCATGATTTCAGAGGCTTACATCCATGACCAGCTGATTCCCAGGAAGAAATAGCTTGGCAGAGGAGCACAGCAGTGGACAGATGCTCAACTCATGGCAACCAGAAGCAGAAAGAGAAAGAACGGAAGAGCCAGAGCCAGAGACCTAGACTCCAAAGGCATGTACCCAGGAACCTACCTCTTTGAACTCACCCTCACCTCCCAACTTCACATTCAGTTAAAACATCAATGCATTAATTCACTGATATAGTGCCCCTGTGTCCAATCATCTTCTAAAAGCTCCATCTCTGAACTCAAGAGGCTTTGGAGGGATATTTTGGACCCAAGCTATAATATAGGGTCTGAGTTGTCAGTGGGCAGCGTGCACAGGATTTTCTAGTTTTCCTTCAACTCCTAGCCAGGCTGTCTCCTCCTATACTTTACCAGCATTCTGGGGAAAAGCAAGGATCATTTTCCTTGTCTCCTAATAAGGCCACCTATTTCATAGCCATGCTGCCTTCCTGTAGAAATCAGACAGTGAGGGACAAGGGCAGTGGTCCATGTCCTATTGTCCTTGTCCTTGTCTTGGTCTCCCCTTTCATCTTTCTGTGTTCCATTCTCTCTCTAAGGAACAAGAAAAAGAAAACATAACTCATACTTAAAAACACTCATGCTCTGTGTGTTACAGCTAAGTGTTACAAGGTTGAAGTCAGTGAATGTTACGACACTGGGCCCTGTCTCCTTTTAGTTCCTCATGCTTCAGGAGAAGGGGTATTTGAAAGCTCATAAGCAATAATTAGCCCTCTACAAACTAATTTTAAACAGGAAGCATTGGAATGAAGATGGCCCAACAGAGACCAGTCATTGTTTTGCAGAGCCTCCACAAAAATTTGATCCTTTTAATTATCAAGGGCTCTGTAATCCTCTTAGACAGTGTTACTAGACCTGGGCAACTACAGCTCTCAAGGCATCTTTGGGAGCATTTTGAGCAGACACATCAGCCTTTGGTCTCTGATGTGGTAACTAACCTGCCATCAGCAAAGAACAGGAGAGCAGACATACAAACACTGACCAGCAGGAAAAGGATACAGGGATCCAACTCCCCTTTCAGATTTCATACATGAAAATCAGGCTTGATTTAATATCTAGAAGCAGCCATTAAAATGATATACTTAAAGTTATTTTTAAAAAGAATTCTAAAAACCAGTGAGCGAAAGGTGAAGCCTGGGAGATGCAAGCATTTATTTAATGTCTATCTGCCCGAGTGAGACATTCCAAAGCTCTCTAAAATGCATGGTTTTGTGTTGACATATCCATAAATACAATGCTGCACTAAAAGAATATAAGAAAACAGTGAGTTTAAATAACTCAGCATCTCACTAGAGGAAATGCATTACTATTCACTTACGATTGATAAATATTAAAACCAAGAGCAACATTAAAGCTAGTCTTTTGTCATAAAACTTAGCATTTTTCCTCTCTCTCTCTCCCCAAAACTAGCACAGATTCATTCCTTTATTTTTTGTATTTTAAAACTAAGAAATTCAGCCTTTTTTTTTTAGAACAACTTGGATGTAACAAATCATTGCCATGAGCTAACCCACATTTGAATCTAGGAAATGCACTTGGCATTATCTTTCTCTGTTCACATATATTTGAAGTAAATTACATCAAATTGTATTTGAAATACCAAACTGCCATTAATGGAAGCTTTTTTTGCTCCAGGCACCATTTTAAAATAGATGAGCATAAAAATGCAGACTGCATCATTAAGTTTATATGAAACTAGTGAGAATAAAAATCACCATGTAAGTTCTAATAAGATGTATTTTTCATTCCAGTTTAATAACCCAAGACTATATTCATCTTCCAGTATAATAAATATACAGAGAGAAATGTATTCTTTTGTGGGCTTTACATGTTGAGGTTCCTTCCTTCTCCCCTCCCCATCAAGAAGATACAGTTTTCTGGGAAGCTGGGTGAAGAAAATTCTTTAATATGGCAGTGCAGAGTATTATTATCATAAATAATTAATGTGCACAGCAGAAGAAAGCTGAGCTTCATTAATAATTCTTATTCTTATTTGGCATAAGCTAGAGGTGCTGTATCTTCTTTCATCCTGTCTATGTCAATTTCCTTGATTTTAATTTAATAGATGTTAAAATTTTTAAAGGTATGGTACATTATGCAGTGGGTTTTTGTTTTTGACTAAATAATATCCTACTGTTAATTCTTACCTGCCAAGATATTTTTAGAAGCAGGAAAAAGGAAGGGGAGAGCAGTGATGAGGCAAGGTGGGGTGGCATCAATGTCAACGCCTTCCATCTTCCAGTCCCTCTGGGACCAGTTAAGATGTTTCTTTGATTAGAACCTCAGGAAATATTAAGATGCTCTGCTGCGAATTTGAGTTCATCAAACTCGCCTGCTTATTTTTCAAATTCAGGGCTGATCCACCTTCTATTATCCCGAAAACATGAGTTCTCCCGGACACAAACTTGCATTTGTGATCAACTACATCACTTGTCAAAACCTCCAAGTCTTTTGATAACAGGCATTTGTAATTTATTAATTCAGCCTCTGAACAGGAAAGCAAGTTGCTAAGCATTTCTGAGGAGCACAGTGAAAGAAATAAAGAGGTTGCTACGGGGGGCAGTGGGTTTGCACTTTACAAAGAAGAACAGGAATCAGGGGTGCTGTCCTGACTTAGGAGGACTGGTACACAATTCGAACAACCATGAGAAAGCCATTCAGTGCCACTGCACAAGGAAATAAAGCCAGGAAGAATAAGTACTTGCAATCATTTCAGGGAAAAATAATTCTGATATGAACCAGGGTAAATCTGTAGTGTATATATTCCTGTAGCCCTTCCTACTTAACAGAATGCCGGTGCTTCTTATCTGCAGCCACTGGCTCCTTGCCTAGCTTGCCTTCACCTCACAGGTATCAAGTAGCTTTCCATACAGTTCATATCAGGTGAGGGCAGAAATACAAGCAGCACCCACAATATGATCGCAGATACCATGGCACCATCTCCTATGTTCAGCTAAATCCAAGTGCTCATTCAATCCTTGGGTAGATATTGTCGGACCTAGAAGGGACAGTCATTGCCAAATCAGCACAACAGCTCCCATGCTTGTTTCAGATCCCCAAAGCTTCTCCTAGCCTTGAGTTTGTTACCCTAGCAGATTTACTTCTTGGGTGGGTTTTGCTTTTGAGATAGAAGATTCTGGGCAGCTAACCCTCTACAAGTTCACGTTATTAGCTGAGGAGACCAAAGAAATAGTAAAATGCCTTGC
Organism: Cavia porcellus; assembly: GCF_034190915.1. Lineage (NCBI taxonomy): Eukaryota > Metazoa > Chordata > Mammalia > Rodentia > Caviidae > Cavia > Cavia porcellus. The sequence goes on along the minus strand of NW_026947496.1, from coordinate 23,686,429 downwards.
AGTTATTGAGCATGTACAATGTGCCAAACTTACTTATCAATGACATCTTATCTAACCCTTACAGCAAATCACGTGTGGGCAAGTTACCTTACTAAAAATCAAGTTGTTTGTTACACGGTAAACTCAGAGTTGAAGTCAAGCCTATATATCTATATCTATATCTATATCTATATCTATCTATATCTCTATCTATATCGCCATGTCTGCATACATTTCTTTCTCTGTATATGCCTGTGTATCTATTGTTCATAGTATGAAAGTGAGTCTGTGTTTAGTATTCTTACCAATTCTATTTTCTATTAAGTCATCGTTAGCTAGAAAGCCAGTGTTATAATATGTTCATTACTTCCATCATGCAGCATTCCCATGATCTCCCTTTCTCTACCAAGACATGGTGTGCTCCTTAAGAACGCAAACTTTTGTAACATTAGCTAGGAAAAGTCAATCTAATGCCAAAAATTCATGCCATGCTATGAATCCAGTGCACCCTCCATACTCCCTTCCAACTCCAAGACCCCTGCCCTGCACCAATGGGCTGTTTCCTCCCAATCCTGGGACCATCTTTCATTTAGGCTAATAGATTGTGGGGCCTTGGCTGCCCTGCAACAGCAAGTGAAGCCTGGGCGGGGAGCACATGGCTTTTACTCTCTGCGCTTGACCTGGCCAAATGGTCCTCCCCCCATGAGAGGTTGTCCCCTTATGTTCTTCTGTGGCTGGAGCACCTGCTCTGCACAGACCTCTGTGCAGGTGTCCCTTGAAAGAGCACACACTGTTCTCAATGTCTCCCTTTAAAACCCCCATCGGTCTTGTTCAGTGTCACAGAGTTACATGACCTTGCCTGGGTGATATCTTAACATTTCCATGGCTGAGATTCCAATGAGATAAACACACCTGTGTTTAATTGTGTGTTTGCTTCAAGAACAGTAAGAAAGAAAAATTTTTGTTTAACACTCTCAGAGTCAATAATTGGCAAAGGACAAAAATGATCCAAGAGGTGAAAGTTGCCAGCCGTGTAAGTCTCAATATCCACACTGAAAAACAAACAAGAATTGCAGCTGGGGCCCCCCTTCCCCTGCTTTCTCTGGCCCAACCATGATCTTTGCATTGCAGAGTATTTAATTACTCATAGTAAACTTGAGGTGGAAAGCCAAGGGGTGAATCTGAACAGGAATGTTTGTACCATGTGTGAAAATTCTAACCCGAGACTTACTAGAGTCATGAAAAAAGATGTATTCTCAAATATCAAAGTCAAACCAGGAAGAAGGATTACTAGGGGATACTACTGTGAGTGGAAAGTGTTACTTAAGCCCCACTCTAACTTGGTCTGGCTTGCTGGTAAATGGCATATATTATGCAACAAAATATTTGCATAACAGAGAATATTTATAATGATTGAGAAGATGGGCTCAACTCCTAAATCAAAGAGGTTGAAATTGTGACTGTGTTTTTTACCAGCTGTGTGAACCTGGGTAGTTTATTTAACCTCTCTGTGCCTCCATTGGCTCATCTGTAAAAGAGGGGCACGTAGCTGGGGATTTAGCTCAGGGGCATAAGCACCTGCTTGGCAAGTGCAAGGTCATGAGTTCGATCCCTAGTTCTAAAAAAAAAAACAAAAAAACAAAAAAAGTTTGTTTAGGGAAATGATGAGAATTAGCAATAAATATACAAAAATGCGAAATACTTTATGGTAGTTACCAAATAATAACTATTATTTATTATTATTATTATTCTTTTACTTACATTTCCTAAGGAACTAAAATATAGTACAATTTCTACTTAATGTTACTTAATCTTTTTTGAGTGAGGAATACAAAGGCAGGCAATACTTCAGAGCCAGCATCACCATTTAGCAGCTAAGGAGTTGACATCAATTTGAGCTGGACCTTAATAAACAATGCAAAGGCCAGAGTCATCCAGTGGTCAGCCAACTTGCTTGATACTACCTGGCTGTCAACTGACTAACAGTGAATTATAATTTACTACCAAGTTGAACAGTACACCTGCAGACATCAGTCAGTTTATTCTCTTCTTTTATCAGGGAACCAAGCAAAGATTTCAGGGCTGGCTTGTGTACACAGGGGTTTGAATGATCTCTAAGGTGTTTGGATGGAACCCTGAGGGCCCAAGGAACTCTGTACGTACCGCAACCTGCCACAACTATCATTCCAGGGAATTTTCTCCTTGCATTAACAACCCAGCAAATAGCATTTCTTACCCTCCACTTCTGTCTTTCCTGGAGTCATCAGATTCGTGGCCCTTATGGCCCTGGAATGGCAGCACCCCTTCAAATGTTGACCCACAGAACAGTTCTCCAAGGCAGGCTACTCTTAACAAGTATGGACTGAAAAAATTTTAATTTCCTCAATTCCCTTTATTAATATGCCCCAGAATCACACTTTCCAATTCTACACTGAGAGATTTTACTTCCTGACATTTCCTGAGTCTTAGTGATGACTGAAGTTGTCATCTGACTTTTCAGCGATGGGTTACTACGTTCTGTCTGTCACCGTTACAGATATCAGTTGCTATTTTGGCAGTAAAATTATAAGTGCAATTTACTGGATTATCTTGGTCAATAAAACACCCCACAGAGTAGATTTACTATTTCTTTTAAAGTAGTAAAAAAAAAAAAGTAGTAAAAAAAAAAAAAAGAATACAATCCTCTGAGCCACACCAGAGAATGGCTTATCAAAGTAGCAGGCCTATGCAAGTGCAACATGGTAACATGATTCTTAAAGTAACCTGGGGACCTGATTATTTTTCCACTCGCATCTATTATGGCAAACAAAGGAACATCGTAAACACCACCTTTGCCATTAAAAAAAAAAATACCTTACTCCAGGAAATTTCTTCTAGAAAGGATATAGCTAAAATGTAGTTTTAACAATATCTATGTCCTAAAGTGTTTCATTTTTGATTAAAACATATAACACTTGAGAAATGATTGAACAAGTGGTTAAAGTCATGAAAATATTAACTATGGTGAGCTCATTTAATTAGAAACAGACGTGCTGTCCCGCTGGTCGTCAAAAGTTTTCAAAGACGTTTCTCTCAAGAAAGCAGAGTCCTGCAGACTGTGTCCATCTGTCTTCACGAAAGAGCATTTGACATACTCTGGGAGGAAATGCTCCTGCGAAAACACCATTTGGAGTTACTGATCTCCTGATCACTTGTAGATCTCAGCGGGAAACCGGAACAGCACTGGGCTCAGGCTGGAACCACTCATGCCAAGAACATTTGTAAAAATTTTGGATTAATATGTTGCTGGAATGAAAATAAAATCATACTTATTATAGAGAGAACATGTTTCGCTCTTCTTTGAGTCATAGAATAGGATTTTTCTAATTTTTCTAAGGCCATCTTGGTCTTACTATAGTGAGAGTTCTCCCTCTGCTTGTTTCCTGTTTCTAAAGTCCTAGTCTTGGTTTCTGAGGAGTCACATTGTGTAGTTAACACTTGGTAGGGCTCTGTGACATAGGCTCTATGTTCTCACTTAAGTGTTTCTCACTGGTTAGACAAAGCGTAGTGACCCTTAAGAGCAATGATAAGACATAAACAATGCATGTTATCTTGCTCCTCTTTTCTTAAATATAGAATTCAAGTGAAAGAAAGGAGCTTGGGTACCAGATTTATTCCTTCTTCATTACTATGGAAGGATGTAAAACCCAGAGAAATGCAAGATCTTGTACTTCCTACTCACTTTTTCTTTAGGAAAAGTACCTCTTAATAGGAAGTATAAAAGCCTGGCATTTCAAAATAATTAAAATATAAAGAAGTTGGTTTCAAGACTGTTGATTTTAAAGATGATTATTTTATTTAAATTGCTTTTTTTTTTGTAGTGCTGGAGATGGAACCTAAGGCCTCCCACAATCTAGGTTTTACCCTGAGCTACATCCCCAGCCCAAGACTGTGAAATGCAATCTTAGCGTACTCATTGTGATCTTCTTTGTGATTATATTTAGGTCTCTAGTAACTAGAGACGCTCATAAGCACTCATTGAATGATTAAACCAGTGAAAGATTCAGTTCCATATCACTCTTATAAGTAACAAGCCCCTGGACAATAGTGATAAACAGGAAGTGATGCATGGGAATATATAAAATAATGTCAGCGTCAAAACAAAAAGATAATTTGTGCCCAAGAATTTTGTGTATAAATATATCTATGAAGGTTATAAAGAAGCAAAGAAAAGAATAGGAAGCAATGCACGAGACAAGGTTTCCTGAAATGTCAGAGTTACGTTAAAATCAATTTGGCTCTAAAATGCTTTGTTAGTTCAGCTACAGTGACCACTGTTTTCCTTCAGATTTTCCCTTTGCATTTGCTTTCAAGGCACATATGGAGGGAAAACAAACCAAGTAACAAAACTCCGCTCTGTGGTGTTTTTGAGGAGCACAGAAGAGATTCATTCCTGTGTGGAACAAGAAATCCATGAGTCTGTCTTACTAGCTGCTGTTGTGCCTTTTGAGACTCCCAGGAATGGTTCCTGCTTGTCACTGTATCACACAGACTTTCCCTTGACTCAGCTCAGAGTCTGGAGGAAATAGTGTGAGAGCGAGTGTCATCTGCAGTGCCCATAACGGATGTCTTACCAGCCCAGTTCATTTCCTGGGTGCTACAGTCAAGGGCTATATTTGAGCTTTTATTTCACCCAAGGTTCTGTTTGCCTTACCTCCTAAAGACACGTTCATAGCTAGTCTCATTTTGGATGCTAATCTTCGGTGGAAAACACACACACACACACACACACACACACACACACACACACACACACACACAAAATCTTCCCTAAAATGAGCCACCGCTGAGGAGACTTAGTAAAGGAAGAAAGAAGATACTTTAAAAAAATTAAGTAGTAGAGAAGAATGACGTGTTCAGCTTTTAAGTATTTTGCATCTTATCTATCAGGGATGCCCTGTTTTGTGTGGTTGGAGGAAGCCCATCTGTGTAACAAGGCTGAGATGGATTTTAGTGGCAGGAGGACCCTGCAAAGCTTGCGAGGCTGGCGGAACAGCCTCCTGGGCAGATTCATTCACCGCTTTCAGTGGTTTCCCATTTGTAATATTAAAGGAATATGGGGAGAAACAGGACAGAACATAGCGTTCTGGGAAACCAGTAATCAAATGGCCTAAAGCTTATGTTTACTTTTTGGAATGTTTTAGGAAGGATGTAAAAAAGAGAGAACGCACCTAATAATAGCCTTTCAGTTGTGGAAATAGAAAAGCAGCACAGACATGATAATTGAATTTGGTTTGGATGGTCAAAATCTGTGTGATCCTACAGCTGTATTTTCTAAACCATCTGCTTGACTTTTCATGCATGTTCGACGATTTGTTTCCTTTACCCGTCGCTGCATTTGAAATGGCTAATTACCTTACGAGCCTGCTCAGTTTCCCTTTGCTACTATTGTTTTCCTCCCTTCTACAAATGAAGATGGTTTGTCTTCATTACTTTTCAGTCCCCAGTCCTCTCACCTAGTCCTCAAAACAGGTCAACAGGGGATTCGGATCACAGTAAACTCTGAAATTGTTTCTATGGTAAAAATATGAGAGAAAAATAAGTAAGTCCAGCTCTATCCCGCAGGAACTCAGGCTGATACCTACTTGCCCTTTGCCTCATATATTCAACCTGGTGCAAACCAAAAGCGAGGCAGAGGTTTTGTTGCACTTCAAAAATAAGGAATATTTGAGTCCTGGAGGCTGGGATTCCATAGTAATGGTATAATCTTACTTATAAATTCCAAGTCCTGGTTATGTGTTGTATAAACATTTATGTTTCAAAACCCTTTTTGGAATTATGCAAGAGAAGAATTTCTGTGTCCCAATGAAGCGGGTTCATTTGACCTTGGATTGCTGTAAAAAAAAGAACAGTGCCATGCCCTTGCTATAATTTAATATTGCTCTCTAATGTTTATCTTATGACTTCTGGACTTCTGGGAGCTCCTAGATGACTCTGGAATTCAAAAATTAGTCCCATATATACGAACCACTATATATGGCAATATTAAGAAAATGAAAGATCTGTTTTAGTCGGACTCATAAAAATTATTTGACTCTGTTTGTTCTCCTTACTCTGTTTCTTGGCAGGCCAAAATAATAACTCCTAACATTTAAATAAATTCGTCATGAAGTCTTTCCAAATTTATTATTCCATTTGCTCTGCAAATCACTATGCGAATTAAGGCATTTATCTCCTTAGAACACTGATCAAGTTACCGAAGAAAAAATTGCCTAATAAGGGATAAAGCTGAGACAATAGACCACACTGCATTCGTTCACCAATATTTGTTGAGCATGTATGATGTGCCACGCAAGACGTTAAATGTTGAAAATACAACCTAGTGTCTGTCCTCCTTTTATTGTCCAGCAGAGATGACAGAAATGCTCTAAAAATTAATTAAATATTAATTGCAGCTGTGTGACATACTAAGTAGCAAAGCTTGGTGAAGAAGTGTATACACAGGAGATCCGTATTAATCAGTTAGCTGCAGGACCCTGGATGTTTTCTAATGAAGTAAAGAAGAAAAGGGGTTTGTTAGAGATAATAAGAAGCTTGGGAAGCATCAGGAGGGCTATGCAATTAAACTGGGCTATGACTGCCAGGAACTGAGTAGCCAGAAGAAACTTCCACATCAGGACAGGATGGCTTCAGTGTGAAACTCTTCCTATCTCTTCATGGTACTCAGTTGGATGTTCCTGTGATGTTAGAGATCCTTGAGCTGTGACCAGAATCCAGACCCCAAAATGCATCTTCTGTTGTGCTTGGGAGAAGAGAAAATGAACTTCACACCCTTTCCCAGACCTGCAGCCCTGTGCCTCCTGGCGTACTTCCTCAGCCAAGTCTTCTGCTGCAACAGCTTCTTGGCACAACATACGCCATATCCGGAACTCATTTCAAGACAGATACAATGTGTTTCTTCATTTGTTTAGCTTTCTAGCATTTGTATGCAGGAAAGACCCCCAAGACAGAGTTTGGGATGTTTATTAAACAGTTGAAAGCACTCCTTCAAGATCCTAACCAAATTTTTTTGGGGGGACAGGTGGTTCATTTATCCAAGACTTGAGTTCTGTTACAAAGAAAGGATGTGGAGGAATTTGAGATACTAGGTAAAGGGAGGTGATTCTGGAAGACAGAGCTTTCCATGTGCAGGACTCAGGCGGTGTGCAGGACAGAGCTTCAGGCTTCCGAGTTTCTGGGAGAAGGCCAGCATAGCTGGGATGTATCAAAGGGGAGTTGATAGCAGTCACAGAAGACTTTGGGAGCTAATGCAGTCTTACAGATTGTTCCTCCATTTGAAACCATCACAGGGTTATAATCAGAGTGACCTAAGTCTTCAGCGCCTTAGTCTTTGTCTTTCTATGCCATGCAGTTTATGATGCCAATAATGTCTTAAGCCCATTATTGGACTCTTCAGAAGAGATAAGGTATTCCGAAAGCTAATCAGAACATCTTATACAAAGACAGAAAGCTATGGACTGACTCCCACGTGTGCCTGGTCATCCTTTCACACATGACGCTCACTGTGGTGGAATGAACAGCGTTCCCACCAAAATTCCTGTGCTGAAGCCCTGGTCCCAGTGTGATGGCATTTGGAGATGGGGCCATTGGGGGATGATTAGATTTAGAGGAGCTCATAAGGTGAGGTCCTGAGGATGAGATGAGTGTTTTTGCATCAAGAGTCCAGAGTGATCCCCATACTTCCTAAGAGAGGACACAGCAGGAAGGCAACCGTGCAAACCAGGAAGACAGCCCTTATCAGGAACCAAACTGGCCTGCATTTCAGTCTTCGATTCTAGCATGCAGAACTGTGATAATAAATTTCTGCTGATTTAAGCCATACCATCCGCGATGTTTTGTTATCACTAATGTACTAACAGTGTGGAGTGAGGATCTTCATTTGGAATAAAACCCAGAGACATGATTTCATATCATGCAGCACTGGTTGTACACAAGGGGTTGTGATGGGTATGGAATAGTATTACTGGATATTTCTAAGGCTTTGAGCTACTATGGTTCAGATTCCATTTCTCATCTCCTGGATCCTTCTCATTAACTGTCTCCTTATGGGGGAGGGATTACAGTTGGCAAGTTTTCCTAGAGGTGAATGGTGGTGGTGGAACCAAAGGCAGTTAATATCCACTTGGTGTAGCAGAGATCGGGCCCACACCGGAAGCTTCCTGGGCTTGCTAATAACCCCGAAACACTCTCAGGGTCCCCTTTTTATGGGTTGACTTTGGAACATCTTAAAAAATGGTGATAAATTTATTTAAAATTTTTAAATGTTTACTTCTGTGCTCTCAATAATGTTCTCTTCAAAGGAATTCAGTGGGCCTCCAGAATAAATATATTCTACAATTTTTACTTTTATGTATTCAACTTGCCTTCATTTTCGTAAAACTGAGTGGTTTCTTACACTTTTAATTTTAAAAGGAATAAATATCAGTAAAGAGTATTTCTAAATGAAGCTTAAAGTCTGTAGTCATTTTTATTTTAAAATTCTAACAGTTTCTAGTAGTTATTATTGCAGAAATTTGCTAGAATTTAGACAATTTGATGACATTCTTCTATAACTAAGGAGTCAGTTTAAAACAGCTTTTTGACTTAAAGCCCAGTGATTCTCCTGTGTCTGTAAGATGCACAAAGTCAGAGGCCATCATTTATCCTGGTCACTGCCCTGTCCTCTCTGTCTTAGGAGCTTATTCAATGTTTTTTAAACAAACAATAGAAATTGGGTAGCGCTGAGTATCAGGTCACTAGTATAAGACCATTTTCCACCTCAAACAGAATATTTTTGAGAAGTTCTGTCCCTCTTCCTCTACTCCACGACTCTGCACATGCTAGACAAGTGTTCTACCACTGAGTTATATCCCCAGCCACAAGTTCTGGAAGTTTTGCACCTTTTAAATGGTGCGAACTGGACATGGTGGTGCATACCTGTAATCCTAGCACTTGGGAGACTCAGGCAGAAGGATAACTACAGGTATGAGGCCAGCCTGGGCTACATAGTGAGCTCAAGGCCAGCCTGGACTATATAGTGAGACCCTGTCTGAAAAAGAAAGAAATCAAAAATAAACAAATACATAAATAATAAATTAACTTAACAATGGAGTTACTTTTGCAGTCTTAGAATTACCAAGAGAAACTGCCATAGATATTCAGAGATATAAGCTTGAAACAAAACACCAGTAGAAACAAAAGATATCTATTTATCTCTTTTTCTACAGTGACGCTTTGAGACCACAACAGTTCTTCTCTGGGAAAAGAATATCAAGGGCAAGATTCTCTTTCTCAAACCATGAAGGAAGTGGACATATGTCTACGGGAGAGTTAGGCTCATTTGAGGAGGTCTACAGATAGCAAGAGTCTGGGGAGTTTGAATCAACAAGTTGTCTGAGCGTGAGCCATATAAGGGGACCAGATGTTTCTGGTCTATAAGCTGTATCCTGTTGGAGCTCCCCAAGACCAGTGGAAACTGGATGATATTCAGAATGCTATGAGGTAACTAACAGGGCAATTCGTGTAATACATCATCCCGATCTCAATAAGTAACATTCTGCTGACCTTATTTTTCTGATAAAACATAACTACCTCTGCCCATTACCCCCAAGAGAGCCATCTTATCTGTACTGCAGATAAAGTGATAACATATGATCAAATAACCAAAAATTCACAGATACTTCTGTGATGTTTCCATTGACCTCAGTTTCCCTATTTGGCAAAGATTGCTTCTGTGGGAAGTCCCTTGAGTTGTGTGGGAGGTTCTTAGGATATTTTTATGTTTAATAATGATGTGCACAAACCCATTCTCTTCTCATGACCTTTTTCTCACAAGGCAAAGAAAAATGCAATTATAGTACAATTTATCAGCCATCTTCTTTTACTAAGATATAATTTCATTTGATGTTATAGTACCCAAGAGTCTGCTTTATTTGTTAGCCAAGAGCAAATGCTTGTTTGATTTATCGTTTCTGACAATTACAATCAGATACGTGATCTCCTTCCATAAGTGAATGGGTAAACAAACTAGTGTCAGTTTCTCCCATGGAATACAACTCAACAATGAAAAGAAACAAACGATTGATTTGTACAATGTGAATTAATGTCAAGTGTATTTTGTTAAGTGAAAGAAGCCAGATCCAAAGACTACATGATGTGTGATTCCATTTATATGACATTCTCGAAAGGTAAATGATAAGGATGGAAAACAGATCAGTGATTGCTAGGGGCTGGGATGAGGGGAGGTGACTAGTGGACTGTAAAGAGGCAGGATGAGGAAATTTTGGTGTGATGGAGCTGGTCTTATCATGGCAGAAGATAAACTACTCTGAATTTGTCAAAACCCATAGAAATACACATTTTTTAATTTTAAAGAGAAAAACCAATAAGAACAATGCTACAAAATTTCAAAACAAGATAGTAGAAGATTAACAAAAAATGGTTAGTATGTTGCATATTGTTATCTTCAAAGTAGTTGCTCATGTTACAAGAGATAGGCGTGAAAAATTTATCAAACAATATGAACACAAACCTTTTAGCAAACTAGTAGAAATTAGTAATATAACTATCTTAACTATGTTGTGTATATATGTAAATATTTATTTTTCCTTTTCCCTTCCTTGTTTTTTCCTTTTCACCATCTTATTTTCTCCTTCCTTTTGAACAGTTTCTTCCCATTTCACAATATCTATTGTACATTTTGGATTTTATTTACTTGTTTAACTTCTCACACTAGTGAGACAATATGATATTTACGCATGTTTATCTGATTTGTTTCATTTATGAGCATTGTCTTAAGTTGCCTCTATTTACCTATAAAAGCCTCAAGTTTATCCTTCCTAATAGCTGAGTGTGTACTCTGTTGTATAAAAATACATCTTTTTAAAAATCTATTCTTGGACATTTTGGTTGTTTCCAAGATTTAGCTATTACAAATTGTGCTGTTATAAAAGTGCATGTGTATTGCTGTGGTTTAATGTTTTTAATTCTTCTGGGGAAAATACCCAAAATGGGAACGGCTAGGTTGAATGGGACCTCTATTTCTAGTATTTTGAGGGATCTCCACACTGATTTCCACAGTGGTTGCACCAATCTGTACTCCTTTCAACAGTGGAGAAGAGTTCTGTTTTCCCCAGCCCCTCCAACATTTGTTATCAGTTGATTTCTTCATACTAGTCATTCTTTCTGGGGTGAGTTGAAATATCAGAGTTGTTTTAATTTGCGTTTTTCTAATGACCGGTAATGTTGAACATTTTTTTCATATATTTATTTGTTATTTGTATTTCTTCACCTGAGAAATGTGTATTCATCTCAGATGTCCATTTCTGGATTGGGTCTTTGAATTTGAGGGATCTGATTTTTTTCAGTTCTTTATATGTTTTAGATAGCAGTTCTCTGAGGGATGGTTGGCTAAAATTTTATCCTGTCTGTGTATTGTCTTTTCACTATGTTGGTGATTTCTTTTGAGGTACAAAAGCTTTTTAATATGATGAGATCCCAGTTATTGATTCTATGATGTACTTCCTGTACAGTTTGAGTTTTGTTCACTTATGTCCTCAAGATTTTTTCTTAATTCCTCTTACAGGACATTTAGTTTTTCTGTATTAATATTTATATCTTTGATCCATTTTGACTTTAGTTTAGTGCATGGTGATAGACATGGCTCTAGTTTTAGTCTTTGACATTTAGAGAGCCAGTTTTTCCAGCACCACTTATTAAAGAGAAGATCTTTCTTTTTCAAGGGAACATGTTTGAACCCTTTGTCAAAGAAAAGGTGGTGAGTGTCTTTATAGCTGTGTCTGCATCTTCTAATCTGTTCCTCTGATGCTCTGATTTGTGAGGGTTTTTTTTTTTTGGCAGTACCATACTGATTTTATCACAGTAGCTTTGTAGTATAATTTCAAATCAGGGTTTGGTTTTGCTATTCTAGTTCTCTTCTGGTTCCAGATAAATTTCAGGAAAATTTTCTCTAGTTCTGTAAGGTTTGCTAATGGTATTTTGATCAGGGTTACTTTAAATCTGTGTAATATTTTTAGGAGTATGGCCATTTTCGCTATGTTGGTTCTTCCTATCCAAAAGCAAGGGCTATCTATCCATTTTCTGATACTCTTTTATTTCCTTTTTCAGAGTACTTACTGTATAGATCTTTTATTTTATTTTCTTTGTTAGACTAATTCCTAAGTGTTTCTTTTTCAGATGCTATTATGAAAGGTGTGGTTTCTCTAATTTCTCTCTCAGTGAGTTTGTTGTTTGTGTACAGGAATGCTATTGATTTTTGAATGTTGACTTTGTATCTAGCTATGCTATTGAATTTGATTATTAAATCTAGAAGCCTTAAAAAATCTAGAAGCCTTTCGGTAAAGTTTTGAGGTAGAGGCACACGTGTTGAAAAGAGAATTTTACTATATATAAACAATAAAATGCTTTATGAAGTAAATTTAGAGTCAAGTTAAACATGATAAAAATTAAGCAGCTTCATATGGTTATTATTATTTGAAGAGTACAGAATGAAGTTGAAGACCACCAATGGTTATAAAAACAGTGTGCAGTAGTGTTTCTCAAATTATGTTCTGAGCAAGACCCCAGTCTTTTTGATACCAAGGGCTGGTTTCATGAAAGATGACTTTTCCAGCCTGAGAAAGGACTAAATGGTAGGTCAGGAGGATGAAGTTGGTTTCAGGGGTAGAGTCTCAAAAAAACATGCAATCTAAACCTCTGTCATATGCAATTCTTAGCAGGGTTTGTGCACCTGTGGTAATCTAATGCTGCTGCTGACCTGAAAGCGAGTGGACTTCAGATTGTAATGCCAGGATGGGAAGTGGTTATGTGAATGAAGCTTCAGTCAGCACCAGTATATGGCTGGGGGGTTGAGGATATCTGCTATCCAGAAAACAAACACTTTTAAAACATCATTAGATGTTACTCAAAGACCAAACTGTTCTTTATTGTAAGGATTCAAACATATGTGACCTGAGTTTCACTCATAATTCCATTCCCTTTTTGAAGAGTTAAGTTATATGCACAGATTAGGAAAAGTCCTTCAGCAAACACAAATGAACACAAACAAAAATAACAAACACTTAACTTACTGTTTCTTAAATTTGTTTGAAAATGAAATGTCTTTTCATAGAACATCAATTAATATTGAATGACACAATTTGAGAAATGCTGTTATGCAGTAGGATGGCTTTTTTTTTTTATCACAGAAGCCCAATATTCTTACTGGAGGCAACCTCAAGATGTTACCTTGTCTTTGGGCCAGATGTACAACGTGATCATTTTTGACACAGAACATATCCTATTTTCAAAAATGTCCAATTCTTAATTTTATATCTGGTTATTTTTGGTCAAACTTTCCACATTTAACAATTTTATCTGCCATAGTATTCTTCCTTAGAATAAATAACATTTCTCTTTCTGGCAATCTCTATTTCTCTCTCTCTCTCTCTCTCTCTGTCTCTCTGTTTCTCCCCCCGAGTTTGGACACATATCATCATTGTGTGCTACTGCTGCAAAGTTCATTGTAGAGAGTAGAGATCTTTCTGGAGGTTGCTTACAAGAACACTGGTTAGTGGTGGCAGCTGTTTTTAAAATATACGAGTGGGTATTCCACTGCCTGTATTTCTTCTCTCATCTGCAGTTAATACAAGACTGTTCATAGACAACAGATTCTTTTTCCCAGGGGCAACAGGAAGAAGCCTGATGTTCCAGTTAATATTAATTGTCACCTTGATTAAATAAGAGACTCCTAGAGAGATGTAGTCAGGGGCTGAGGAGAACAATTAGAATCAGGACATGGAGTTTATAATATTGTTTTATGATGGTCACCCAGAGTTAACACAAGAAACTGCAGGAAATCTATCCACAACACTAAAGACACAGAATATTTAGCCAAGGGCTTGAATCCCACAGCAGTGTCCCACATGAGTCTAGATGAAGACCCAGAGCTCATGACAGCGCCTCCCAGTTGGAGGTCCAGAGTCCACAAGAAGGACTCACACCAGTCTCTTTTACGTATCCATGCTGGGAAGGCCCAAAGATCAGTGGTGGAAGCTAGATAGTCTATGCCAGTAGGGTGAAGGAGCTGTGCTGGTAGGTTGAGGGTTCTACACTGGAGCTGAGAAGTCACACTCACAACAAAGACCAGGGCTGTCCTGAAAAGCACCACAGCCATCCTTAGCAACAGGGAACCCCCCCTGAGCTCCTCTGATGACAAGCACAGTCGAGTACATGCCAAGAAGCCAGCTTAATGAGCTCATCCCGGTGACCAAGCAGCACACGTCGTCTTCTTCTCCAGAGCCAGGAAGCAGTGCTCGATGTGAGGACCAGAGCTTCTCCGGGAGAACCAACGGCTCGAACAGCAACATGTAGGAGAACCCATAATGCCTCAACGCATCAACCCACCTCAACGCACCTCAATGCCTCTCTTTCTCCATGTCTCTATTTATGGTGGCAACTTTCCTCAGGTGAAACATCTACGCTCAGCACCATGGTGGTGTAATCCAGCTGGCGTTAAGTTGACCACCAGTTTTTAATCCATAACAAGCGGTGATTGAATCATGGGAATATTACAGTCAACAATGGATTATATTCACAGCTAAATGTGTTGTTAGGAGTTGGTGCACCTTTGGTCAGTGGAGACATGCTTGTAGGTTATGTCACTCGCAGATGCTCTTCCCCTGTGCTCTTTTTCCTGTTCACTGTAAGATGAGAAGGTTTGTCACACTATGGCCTTCTGCTATGATGTCCCTGCCTTAGAGTCAGCTGGCCATGGGCTGAAACTTCTGTAACCATTAACCATAAATAAAATACTTCTTCCTTTAAATTTTGTTTGTTAGGTATTTTGTTCCAGCAGTAGAAAAGCTGACCAATACACCTGGGAATGGTTGACTTAAGTGACCTTAAGGGCAAGGCCCTGGAGGAGGTTTTGTCCTTATGGAAGTATGTTTTAGTGATTTGTTTATTTCAACTTTTGTTTGAATTCAGGGATTTGCTCTAATATTTTTAGTAATTTTTTATAGCTAAAAATCTTTTTCTGTGCTTGAGTTCCAAAGAATCTTAGCTACTATACTGGAAAATGCTTAATAAAGCATGTCTTCTAGCAGTGTATGTTGGCAAAATGGAGTAGATACTGCACAATGTCTCCAAATTTTTGGAGAAGGAAGCAAGCGCTATGAGAATCCTTTCCAGTTTACTAGGGGATTAAATACAAAGTTGGATTCATGCTCTGGTCTTTCCCACTCACTTCATGTCCTTATCCCTGCACCTGGGGTCCTTCTGGTTTCTAGGGGCCATGGAGTTTTAAAAAATCTGTCCCAGAAGAATCTTCATTTTCAGTTAGGTCTCTTTATAAGAAGAATGGTTTCATCTCATCATATATTCTTGTTCTTCTTTTCTAACTTAGATATTTCTAACTGCTCTGAAATTCTCTCCCAGACCCTTCACACTACACTGAATACTTTAAGAAATGACTTAGTCATGCAGAGATGTGTATGGAATTCCTGGGTATGGAGTTCAAGAAAGGCCTTAATTTTATTTTGACATCTGGATAGGTGCATTTAACTAAGCTATGCATTTTGGAATGGCTCCAGAGCACCTGAGGGTAGTTGCAGTACCTTCGAGATTTGCAGTAATGCAAAGATTTATATGCAGCATTTACCCCATGCTGGTTTAGAGTGTGATTCTTTTTCAGCATTTGATTTATAAACTTTCCCAGAGTTTTTTTCATTTGTAGGTGCAGTCTCCATGTCAGTCTCTGCATGTAAGTTGCGTAGAGGGAGGACACATCTGGTACTTCACAATCCGGTGGTAACCTGCACAAGACCAGGCAGAGGAGCAGGCTTGTGGAACTATCTTCAGAAGATTCACTGTATTTGCAAAGACTAAAAATATGGCAACTGAGTGGCATCCCAGCAATTTAGATGCACCGTGTATCAAGCATTCTTGGCAGTCCTTAAAGGAAGTACACACACTACGCTTACACTCACACACGTAACTCAACATCTCAAGATATGGAAAGAGTTGTTTTAAATCTCTTTATTTGCAGTACAGGTTTTCATAGTTACTGCTTTGAGCTCTAATTCACCCTGCTGTCTTCAGAACGTGGTTTCGTCCTTCTCCCACCTCCCACAGCCAGCTGAACTGCACTGATGTTTGGCTGTGCTGACTCACCGGCTCTGGCAGTGCATTCCCTCTGTGCTCCACCACCCCATTCTCACCTCTGACCCCATAAAGATGGACAGAGGAAGCCTCACAATCCTGCCAGACATCCTATGTTGGAACTTTGTGGGAATGACTATTAGCTTTTACTTTATGTTTAAACTTTACATTAAGTGTGGAGAAAGTACATAAATAGGTCAAGATGAAAGGTCAAGGAAGTTTGGGAGAAATGGCTCACTCTGTGATGTGGATGGACTCAAGCAAGGAAAGCCTTTGAAGCCTGTGACAGGCCAGCCAGGTGGCTCTTGAGCCATTCATGTATTGTCCACTGGCTACCTGGGGTGGCAGGGTTAAATCCCAATTGTGAGTCCTTCTCGGCAGGGCTGATAAACTTAGCATTTATTCAGGATCACTTTTTCCTCAGTAGAGTCAATGTGGAGTCAGGAAGGAAGGGTGGCCAGGAGACCCAGCTTCCTGCACCTTCTGTGGACCACCATGACCTCAGCTGCCCCTGGACTGTGCTCTCACAGCACCGAGTGCTCCCTGTCCTTGATATAACTGGTGCCCTTTCTGGGTGTCCTGTTTTGCCTTGAGCCCTTTTAGGCAGAACTATAAGTTCTTTGTGTGACTGGTGTCTAGACTAGGTGGGAATTTAGCAGTCATTTGTTGAATGTTGGTTTCTTTTCAGGCATGCTCAGCTGGTTCCATCATTTAGCTTTATGTATCATTTGGGATTAGATTCTTGCCCGTGATACTCAGTAAAGAGAAAATATTTCCATATGCTCTCAGTGCCCCCCTGAATAACTCTTTTTCTCTATCATCAAGGTTTAATGGGGGTTAAGAGTGAGAGAGACAGCGAAGGGAGAATGAGAAGAGTGAAAAAGGGAGAGAGAAGAGGGGGTAAGGAAGAAGCAAGGAGAGAGAGAGAGACTATACATAACAAACATGACTCATACCTGAAAGCTATGGTCCATCAGACTCTGGACTTGGACTGGCAGCTTCTCTTTGATACTAAAAATGGAGCTGAAAAAACAGACAGGAAAACGTACCAAGCTTTTTAAATGGAAGTTTTGTAGTAGAGAGAGGCTTTACCTTCAACTTCACCATTTATGTTTTGGATAGCACTTATGTTTTGAGTACTTGTTTTGAGTGAGGTAAAGAGATAGTCATATTAAAATCATAGTATCATTTAATCCTAAAAAAGTCTCTGAAATTATTATTATCTCTCTTTTACAAATAAGAAAATTGGCATCAAGGAACAGTAGGAAACTTCTCCAGTATGACTCAGTATTACATCTGTACTCCAGAGCCAATGTACAGATGCAAGGTGAACTCCAACACACTCACTTGACCATATGCCTTTAATATGCAAAAATGGCTTGAGAAGTACCTCACAGGTTTAGTAAAGCATGCTTCCACGTGTATCTGTGAGCCACAGAAGCATAACTTTGGGTACTATGTCTGATTTTCACCCCTTCCTTTTGGTGCCCTTTCCCATGAAGTAACCATCTTGGCTCTGCCATGCCCTTCTGCCATGATGTTTCTGCTCTGGAACCAATAGCCATGGACTGAATCCCCCGAAACTGTGAGCTAAATTAAACCTTTACTTCTTTAAACTTGTAGTATTAGGTATTTTGTCACATTGATGGGAAGCTGACTAAAAGTTATGTATAAACTCTGTGATGCTGGCTGAACAGTTTATCCTCTCTGAACCTTTCTTTACTCAAAAGAAATTTATGAATGCCAATACCTATCTCACAAGTTTATTAAGGGACTTCAAAATAATGAAAGAGATGAAGACATACAAAACTATAGCACACAAAAAGTACTACGTACATTGTTTCTTGTTTGGAACTCAATATGCATTATACATTGAAAACAAACTCAGTAATAAATCTACTGGCAGGAGATACATGAGACCGGGAAATCTCAAGTCAGTGTGAAGCTGGCATGGGTCTAGAGACTGCTTTCCTTGAACTTGGGCACATGTAAAGGTCACAAGAGTATATAGCCTTCTTAGTTGTGAAAATGCCAATGGCTACATAAATATCAGCTCTCACCTGGCTCTCCTACTCATACGCCTGTTTTAGTGTATAATGTCCATGTGCATATAAAATATGTGTGTGTGTGCATAAAACACGCTTTTCCATTATTTCCAAGATTCCCTCATGTAACACCTTTGGTGCCTTCTCTATCATTATTACCTTCTGCTAGCCATGGATTCCACAGAGGTGAAATGGGGCCGAAACATAGGACAGACTTCTAGTTCTGGCTCTACTACTGACTTGCTTGTATAAAATGTACATGAATTTTTAAAAATAAGTCTAAGTTCAAATAGAGAGAAATATTGATTCTGCCTCATATTCACTGATGGACTCTGAATGAGATATGGGGCAAAGGAGCCCACTGCTTTCCTCTGTGTCATACTGCGGATCCCCTAGAGCTGTGTGTAGCACACGGCAACACACGGTGTATCGGCAAGAGGAACATGAGGGTTAGGTGATAACCTAGTTCATTTTTCATACTACATTGCAATTATCTTTCTAATGCATTTGCACAGGCAGGTTTCTTGCTTACCTGTCCAGCTTCACGTCTTAGTCAGTCATTAGCAGTTTGCACAGAAGTCCACATTATTTTGATTATGGACATTTATATATTCTTTTCCTCAGTTGCTCTTACCAGTGTCCACTTAAAAACAACTCCTGTTCACTCTTAAAAGCCCAGATGAATGTGATTTCCTTGAGAAATTTCCCCCTGAGTCACTGTATCTGCTCCTCTGTCCCCTGATTCTGTTTTTAATGACATTGTAGTGATCTCCTGTTGGTCTCCCTTATATGAATATTCTCTTCTAGAGGGCAAGTCCTTCTTTATTTTTCCCTTACAGAAAATATATATTTAATGACGAAGTGAAAACAAGAGAGCTGCAAAGAGATAAAGAACAGGATTGAAAAGGAAAAGAATAGGGAATATTGCCTAAGAGAATAAGTAGAACAAATTGCAGAAGTAATTTGGCTAGGAATGTAGCTTACGGCTGAGAACTTGCCTGATATGCATGAGGCCTTGGATTCAATCTCTAGCACAGCAAAAGAAGGGGGATGAAGAAAGGAAGGAAGAGGTGAGGGGGGAGGGAAGGATAAATTAAGAAGAGAATTCTACTCAGCATTTTCTGAGCAATGGTTACACAAATATTTGTGGTATTTAAAGTTTGATTTGAACAGGCTAAAGTGCTCTTCATCCCCAATTCTACAACTCAAAGTGTTAATAATTTCTGAAGAGGCCAATTTGTGGTGAGTGAGAGCTGACCTGTGTTCTGGGATCCTTGGAGGCTGGTCTGGTTCATTTACACTGACTCAGAAACAGAGGCTCAAAGGTGATTCTTCAGGTCTTAGCTAACCTCCTGGGGGCCTAAAGGGAGACAACTGGTAGACCAGATGTCCAGACACACACACACACACACACACACACACACACACACACACACACACACACACAGAGGCATATAAGCACACTGAACAAGGGGTTGAATGAGCCCTCCCATGGATTCGTATCAAAGACAAATTCTGAAAGACGGCCCAAAGCTGAGCAGATCCTCATTTGTCCACATTATCTTTGGGATGTGACTGTCGTCCTCAGCTTTCTGGCAGCTTGCCCAGCTTTCTGAGGGAAACTCAGTTGGCCAGAGTTCACCTGGGTTTATCGGTCCCCTAGGGGAATCTGTTTTCTCTGTGTGCTTCTTTTGTTATTCTGCGGGAACTGGGTCAGCTTTTCAAGAGTGGAAATGTCAGAGGAATAAAGAGGCTCCCTTGAAAAGATCTTTGCCACTACAGAAAGGAAACATCTCAGCATATCCCTTAAATAACAACGTACAGTGTGACAGCCTTGCTTCCGACCCAAAGAAAGAAAAGAGGCTGAGAACACTGGGCAACATTTACACACACCCCTTTGCTTGGGAGACAGCTGGACTGGGGCTGTGTCATCCCAAATGCTGGATTAAAGGAACGGAAACATCAACTCTGTGGGATCTTTTTAGATGGCAAAGTAGGCTAGAAAGCAGACAAAGGAATCCTTTCTGTAAGAGCCCAATTTTTTATATTGTAGCACACTTCCAACATAAGGCTGCTACCCTAGAAGCAAGGATCTGGGTCCCCTTGGGAGACACCCCATCCAGACAGCAGTCTACCACTGATCCAGCAATCAACAGAGGGTCATTGTTAGAAGTAGAGGGCTGTGTGTTCAGGCCATTTACTTGTTCGAGAGATGCTACTGACAGTGAAATAGATCACACTCTATTAATTGAATTGCTAGGAAGATAAGTTCTGCAAAAGACTGGCTGGAAGGATTTTAGGACATACTGTTTATTTATTTACATGCATCATGGAAAAAAGGGTAAACAAAGGTTAAAGCTTGACTCACAAACTTGTGTCATATTTTCTGCATCTCTTCTCAATATACTATCATTCATCACTGAGCTCCCAATTTTAGCATCCCCCCTTGGTCAAATATGCCATCTTGCAAATGATCAACATCCCTGAAGCAGAACTGGTTGTTATTAATAACTGAGGAAAGAATATATTGATGTTGGTATCTGCTTGCAAGATCTCAGCTACAGTTCTTTCTCTAATGAACCTTGATTCATTACAAAAAGTACTAGTGACCAGTTGTTCTATGAAACATGCTTGGTGTGTCAGGATTGTGTCCATATTTACCCTGTGTGCTGTACTAATAAACACCAAGCTGATTACATAAGCAAATCAATACTGGGGAAACTAAGGAATATTAACTCCAATTACATTCTCTTGGATAGGAGGAAATTGCAAGATGTACTAAAAAATGCTACCCATGCCTAGGAAGATCTGACATGTCTATTACAGACTTTTTCTCCCTGGGCATTTGTATTAATCCCCCCCAAATACCTCTTTCCCGGACACCCTCATCATTGCCCCCCTTTTTAAATCCAAATTTTGTTTGTCCTGGATGCCATGTTACTACTTTGATCCCCGACCAGCGGGGCATCAGAGGAGTATTCCTCAAACCCAGCTCAAGGTAAGAATTAACTGAAGAGCTTTTTAATGGCAGATTCTAGTCTGCAGCATCAAAATGGCTTTGGCTATGCACATTCTGAATTGTTGCTGAGCAAAGGGATGTGTTAGAATCATGCTGCAGCTGAGTCAACATGAGTGGTGGGGTGAACACAGAAGTGGTAGTGCTGGAGATACGGCTCTTTGAAACAGAATTGCAAGTGATTCTAGCATGCTCCCCTTTCCTGAAGTCCTCCCAGCCCATTTGAGAACCACTGGCATTTTCCTGGATTAAAATTTGTTTGACTTGTCCTGGCTCTGCCATGTGGGAATCCTCCATGGCATTGTGGAAACCACTTTGTGAGTCTCAGTGTCCATTTTTGTAAATAAAAGCATTGGTCAGTTTCTATTCATCAACTGTCACTGGGCATCAAAATTACTTGGGAAGCCTTTGTATCACATCAACACTTGGTCACCCATAGATGTTCTGACCTAATCTGCCTAGTGTAGGGCACTGATTTTGGGTGGCTGTAAATCTTACCAACTATAGGAGAGATTCACTAGTTTAACGAATTCTCAGGTTCTCCACAAATGCTTGTTTGCAAGGCTGTTTTGAAGTCCTTACAAAGAGAAAATTGACCATCTAGTGATCGCTTGTTATTTGAGAGTTAACACTAACAGCAAATAGGAGACATTGGTTGATTTGATGAGGGACAAAGCAACAAGGCATTCGTGATGATTAATTTTATGTGTCAACTTGACTGGGCTAAAGATGCCCAGATGGTTGATAAGAGATTGTTTCTGAGTGTGTCTGTAGAAGTGTTTGCAGGAAAGGCTAGCATTTAACTCGGTAAACTGAGAAGATGTATCCTCACCAACTTGCTTAGAGAAATCATTCAATCCTTTCAGGACCCAAATAGAACAAAGAGGCAGAGAAAGCAAATTTATTTTCTCTGCTTATGCTGAGATACACATCTTTTCCTGCCCTCAGAGGCACTGGTGCTACTGGTTCTAAGGCTTTTAGACTAACAGGACTTAAAGCATGACAACTAATTCTCAGGTCTCCAGACTTATTCTGGATCATACTGCTGGCTTTCCTGGTTGCCCAGATTACAGAATGTGAAGTTTCTTAGCTTCCACAATCACAGGAATCAATTCTCTACCTCTGTCTCTGTCTGTCTGTCTATCTCTCTCTCTCTTTGCCTCTCTTTTCCCGTCTCATTTCTCTATATATTGCTGAACATAGTTTTTGATTTACTGTAACATATTAAAGATTTATAAGCAGTGTAGTTTTTCCTGAAGCCTTTCTAATAGTATAACTAATTCATATGCTGGTTCTAATTCTGTTTCTTTTAAGCAGGTATTATCACTAAGTCTGCTACTATTTGTGTGTGTGTGTGCATGTGTGTGTGTATGCATGATTGTTGTTTTTGTGATATGCAGACTGAACTGAACCCAAAACATTTGATGTAAGCTGCATCCCAAACCTTATTTATTTATTTATTTATTTATTTACATGAGGGCTCTTTAGCAGGATGAACTGCCCAAGCCTAGCTTAGATTTGTGGTCCTCTTCCCTCAGCCTCCCAGAATGCTGGAATTATAGGTCTGTGACTCCATCCCTAGCTATGTTTGTGTAATTTTTCTTGCTATAAAATAAACTGGCCCCAGGAGCTAGACTGGGTTCCATTAAGGTCTTCATGTTTTATGTAGCAATGGTTTCCCAGTTGCTTCTCATATTAAGATACTAGTAAGGAATCATCATGTACTTATTACCAATAAAACATGGGTCTGAGAGTCTTAATCAAGTATCTCAATTTTTCTCACAACAACTACATATGGTGTATATTACCAGTGTTCTCATTTTATAGATGAGGAAAAATAAAGAATTGGCTATTTCTGTAATTTCACTAAAGTTACCTAGCAAATGGCAGAAACAAGATATGAACCTGACCATTTGGGTTCCCAAAGCTGTGCTCTTAATTATTGAAAAATATTTTCTCCATATAACCAGTGGTTCAATGTTTGTAATAAAAACTGGCAAGAAATCCACAACTTATCATCACTTTCCAATACCCTGGTTATCCTGAACTGGACTCAGTAGCTGGAAATCACAAGGCCTCCTAGCCCTCAGTTTTGCCCTTGCTTTTGAGAAGAGGAAGAGCAGTGTGCCAGCTGGGGGTGAGGCACTTCTGTGCCTGTGTTCTTGCAGATCTATCATCACTTCCCTGCTCCTCATCCTGCGTGAAACCCGAGCCAGACTGCAGAGCAGCTGGTCTGCTCCTCAGCCCACTTCGCAGCTTCCACCTGTGTGGGAGCTGCTGTGTCCCACTGAGGGTTGCGGCTGTCATAAGGTGACTGCTCTGTGGCTCGGCCTGACTGAAATCTGGTTCTTGGGTTTGTGTTTCCCTGTCTTCTGTCTTCTGGAAAGTCAAGACAGGCAGGTATGCACACACCTGTGATCCCTGATGCAAGCTGTGTGGTTATTTAGCTTTTTATTCAGAAGACTTTAGAATTAGGGGAACAGTAACAATAAGTACATGTTTTGTGTTTTATGACTTTTTGCTCCATTCTTTGCACTGTGAACCCAAACAGTCAGCAGCAGCACTTAAAGCATGATAATATATTCCCTTTTCTCCTTCCTCCTCCTCTCTGTTAATGACCATTGCCTGTATGTCCCATTAACTTAAAAGCTTCGGATTACAGTGTATTATTATTGTATAAATTGCATATTTTTCCTGATCCTTTATTGTACGAGTCATAAAATGTAAAGGTGGTTTCTCACTCATACTGAAAATAATTTTACGATGTGTTCATTTGAGCTGGAGAAAGCCGATTAATGGATGACAGGAGAACATGGGTCATTCTGAGAAAGGGGGCAGCTAAGAGAACTTTGCACCATAAAAGTTAATGAGAAAAAGTCAAGAGTTAGGCATGTGCTTAAGTGCAAATCTTGATGAACTGTGCATTCATTTCCCTCTTGGGTTTAAGCAGCATTCACTCCTGAGAGAAGCTATAGAATAAATTCACTTACCATTATCCAGAAATTTGCCACTTTCCTGGCTATGAGAAGATTGGATTTGTTTCTCATGCAATAATTTCAAATATACATTACCAATTTATTAGGTTGGTTTATGATTTACTACTAGTTCTGGAGATAACTTGCTGTAGAAGAAAAAGTTTACAAACATGGATCTCACTTATAGTATTATATATTTACTATATGTGTACTGTGATACCTTGGTTCAAGAATGCTTTTGTTTGCAATTTGATTTGAGAGAGGTAACCCTTGTATTATATGTACGGTTATAGCATAGTAACATGTATGCTTATAGCATGGGCATAATAAAGGAAAATGATCACACTTTTCCAGTTTGTCTTAAGGCTTTTACTTTGGAAATTTCCCCTCATTGGAATGTTATTTTGTCTAAGCATGGAGCAAAGATTCCTCTTTGAATTCCGATCAGAGTTTATTCTGATCAAAGTTTACAGATCATCTCCTCAAAGAGGCCTTCCCTACTCAAGAATTACTCTTTATCACACTCGCATCCATTATCACACATTCTTGTTGATTTATTTAACAGCTTATTGTCTGCTTACAACCTCTAAAAGATAAACGGTAAGTACAAGGTGTGCTGTCTTGTTTATTCTTGTAATCTAGTTCCTCAAAGAGTGAATGCCAGGTACCTAGTAGGAGGCTATTAAAATGTTGGGTGGAAGGAAGGGAAGAAGGGAGGGAGGCAAACAGGGCGGGAAGGGAGAAAAGATCTGGGAGTCGAGCTTAGTGATTAGATGCTAAGTTGCATAATCATGGGAAGCTAAGAGATGTGACTTGAGTTAGATCTTAAAAGATAGCACAGGTATGTTGCCATGGCTGGTAAAAGGAGGAGAAACAGATTCTCAGGTTGGAACCTCTGAACACCCAACCATCCTGGAAAAGGTAGGAATACTCACTGGCTGTTACCTAAGCTCAGAAGACCTGTTAGGAACAGGAGATCTGGAGAAGTATCCAGTTAGTGGGGCAGAGGGGAAAGGGACTCCAGGCCTGTATTGGTTTTCGATGATGAATGGCATTAAATAGAAAGCAATTTGAAGCCATCTACAAGAGGGATACAATGGATAATCATTTTTCTAAATGAATATTCTGAGGAAAATGAAATTTTTCTCATAAAATTATTTCCTGTCCAGCTAGATCTCAAGAAGGTTGGAAGTGTCAGTCACTTGCCTAAGACTGTCTTGCAAAGCTAATTGGCAGGTAGACAGAAATTCAGTCTAGATAGCTACTTCAGTTGTGGTAGAAGCGAGGTTCTCACCTCTCCAGCTAGAGAGAAGCTGCATTTGAAGGGATACCGTTTCTGTCCTTGCTCTTTGGAGGTTGAGTGAACCAGAGAAGGTGTGACCAAAGAAGCACTGAAAACTAAAAGGTGGCAGAGAACTGGAGATTATGTTTTTCTAGAAGGATATTCTGAGGGAAATGAAATTTCTAGGATAAAATTATTCCCTGTCCAGCTCCCTGGTATTTACTGTGTATTTTTAGAGATAAGAAAGATTTTTAGAGATCAAGAAATATTTCTTGTTCGCTTGAAAACTGAGGAGAAAAATGAGAAAGGTCTTGAAAATGTAGAATTTGTCATAAATTTTAAGGATACTGATGCAGAATTTGAAGCCATTTTTCAATCCACCTTTACCTCCAAAATCCCATCATGATTCCTGCCTCTACCTTCCCTGTGATCTTTCGTTAATAATCTCCCCATTCTCCTCATCTAATTCAAGCATAACTAGTAAACTCTTACCCAAGAAACGTGCCTCCGGGCCTTGATCTACCTGGTTTTCACGGCTCTGCAGGCAGCTGATTTTCTGTTGGTTCTAAGTTGTCACTCTTCCCTCCCCATCATTTTCTAGCTCACCTCTCACGTGACTCTTCCTTTGCCGCTGTTCCCTCCCAGCAGCTCAGGAATCTGCACCATTTGTGCTATCACCTGGCTCCTTGCCTAAACTTGGCAGTGAAGATAATCATTTAGGCCAAAAGTCAACTGACTATCAATTCTGTCACCTGTTTCTTTCCAATCCCGCTTAACCTCCTGCCATTCATGCAGGTCACTCTTGCTTCCTTTGTCACATTCCCATGGATACGCAGGGGCCTCTTTTGTCAAGAAGAGCAAATATCAGCATTGTTTCCTGCACCAGCCTAGTCCTATCTTCATTTCTGCCATGAAAAGCCAGGAAGACAAAGAGAAAAATAACCTCTCAAAAAAAAACCTCATAGTAACAATTTCTTTTCTTTTTGCTCCAACTTGGAAGCTGCTGCTGTCACTTGATTAGAATGAAATTATTTACATCAGACATACTGCAATACACACACACACACATTAGGCAATGGTAAATGTCATCTGTGTCACACACAAAAATTAGTTTTGTGTTTTTCTGAAGTTATCTGGCCTGCTCACCACTGTGCAGGGTGCCTGGCATCGGCTCTGCATGGGGGGAGGGGAGTCCCCCACCGCATCCCACATTTGGGCCTTGGCAGGTTGCATGGTGATGTGCGCAAGGAAACCGAACCGCAGCTGCATGGCTTGCTGCTTATCAGGCGCGCACACTGGCTGCCATGCTGTAGGGCAGCAAAGGAAAACAAAACAACAATAAAAGGAGGCCTTTGTCATGGATTAAAAGGGTTTAGAAACATCTGAGCCATGCAGTTTTCGAACACTGACACTGCCAATGACTTCGTGACAGAACGCTAGGAAATGTGCTAGCTGGGTTAGATAGAGTTGGTGGGGCCGCCAGCACTCGGGCTTTTGTTAATGGTCTCTTATCTGCGTGAGTATGGGGATGCACAGTTCACAGATAGAATGACCTCTTGCAGAGTGAGAGCAATAAGGTTAATGACATTACAGTATTGCTGCTTGTGATTGTAGCTAAGAGTATCCCTAAAGATTGTTATTCCTGAGAAAATTCTTCTTTTTCAAGTGGGTTAGTCTCATCTGCATTCTGAACTTCTTTCATTAGAAAATTTATCACTGGCACTCATAGAAAGGCCCTCTCTTCCCGGATAAGTACGATAGATAGTTACCTAACTGTGTGTGAATCAGAGTTCAGCACAGATCTCCTCCCATGCATTCAGTCCTAAACACACTGATTCATTCTTTGATGTTAACCAATTCCCTATCCTCCAAATTCTACCTTTAAAAATATTTTTGTGAGGTCCTATTTTTTTAAAATTCACTTGTTTTTTTCCTAAGTGGCTTCTGATAAATTTATTTAAAATAATTGTGCATATCAATATTTATCTTTCAATAATAGAAAATCAATAAGTGTGCAAAAGATTTGACTAACTCCATCAATCAACTTGATGTGATTAACATTTATAGAAAACTCCCCTCAACCAAAGCAGAGCAAACATTTTGTTCTAATGCAAATGGAACATACTGTGGGATACCAAACAAACAGTAATAAATTTAAAAGAATTTAAAACTTTCGAAGTGTACTTTTTCATCACAATAGAATTGACTTAACATTCATTAATAGGATGGACCAGGGTGTAGCTCAGTGGTAGAATGATTACCAGGCATGTGTGAGGCCTTGAATTTGATCTCAGGTATGTGTGTGTATATATATATATATATCATATATCATATATAAATCTTTATATGTATAAATATATGATATATTTATACATATAAAGATTTTTAAAAAGTACACCAACTAATATTTAGTTTTTATTTCCACTAGCGCTAGTCTTACAGGTAAGCAAAAAGAGAAGTCCAATGTTAGGGTCTGGAAGAAGACAGTTTTCTCTTTTCTGAATTATGCTCAAAATTCTGCCAGTTCTTCTTTTTCTTTTTTTTTTTTTTTTTTAATTTTGCTTCTTCTATGTAAACCTTTAGTTTCTTAAAATTCAAATATTCCTGGGAAGAGTATCTCTTTTAAATATTTCATTTCCAAAAAATGAATCTGATAATGTGTTCCTAAAACTCTTTGGTTGTTCTTTTTCCTTACTAAAATTAAAATTTTACACAAGCACATAAGGGTCTCTGTGATCAGGGCCTACTATGCATGCTGAAGTCTTTACCCTTATGCACCAGGCCTTTCCTTCAGGACATTCGTCTTGACCCACACGTATTATTCTGAACGCACATACTATTCCAGCCCTTTCACTTTCTTCCATATTGGTCACTCTGCCAGACCGTTCCTCTTTGGCTAACCTGAAAACTCTTGCTGTGTAGTTGCCTCATAATTCTCTTTATTTTTTTTATTGTTTTGTTTTTTTCTTTTTGTCTTTTTTGAGAGAGTATATGCTGGCCTTGAGCTCACTTTGTAGGACAAGCTGGTCTTGAACTTGCAACAATCCTCCTGCCTCAGCCCCCCAAGTGCCGGAATTACAGGGTGCACCACCACACCTGGCTATAATTCTTTTCATTGAAAAACCTTTCCCGAAGTCCTGCAGAGTCTTATAAATCCCTCTCTCTATTTCTGCCCTATGTGCATCATCTTTGTCATTTTTTCCCATATCATATATGAGTTGAGTATTCCTTATGGGAAGTGATTGGGTCTAGAGGTATTTCAGATTTTAGAATGCTTCATATACATAATGAGATAATTTGAGAATGGAACCCAGGCCTAACCATAAATTTTATTTGTTTTATGCAAAGTATGATAAAATGATGAATGTTTTCATTTAAAACAATTTTAGTAAAAGACACATTGCCATCGATACCCTCAAAATATTTCCCCTCACCAAGAACACACCTATCCTATCATGCTTGCCATTTTTTGAAACAATTCTGGAAGTTCTCTTTCATGAGCATTTTTAGTTTATTTTGTGGCTGACTTAATGTCCTGAATTGCTTAAAAAACGTTTAACTTTCTTTGTCATTCTGACTGTGGAAAAGACACAAATTGCATGGTGCCACATCCTGTGACTAAGGTGGATAAGAGCACAGGGTAGTGTTTTTGTTTGATGGATATTCTGGTAAATGTTTTGAATTGGTTCAGGACATTAAGACAGTAATGAAAAGCAAGACCAATGGGATAAGAATATGTGAGGAACGGGGAATATTTTGAGGGAGGTTAACAAAATGTGTCTTTTACTACAATAAATTGTTAAATTTTTAATTTAAACTCACTGTATGTTTTGATCTAACCTCCTACACTAAGATAGTTTGAACTTTCTTTTAAGAGAGTTTTGGACTCTCTTTTAAGGTAGTTTGGACATAGCCTTAAGATAGTTTTATACAATATTTTTGAATACCTGTTGTTTTTTGGTTTTTTTTTGTTTTTACT
Organism: Cavia porcellus; assembly: GCF_034190915.1. Taxonomy (NCBI): domain Eukaryota; kingdom Metazoa; phylum Chordata; class Mammalia; order Rodentia; family Caviidae; genus Cavia; species Cavia porcellus. The sequence continues at coordinate 23,656,977 of NW_026947496.1, read as the reverse complement.
TTTACTTGTTATGCAAGTTGAGGTGGCATATTTGCCCTTATGGCATTATGTTGGCACTTAAAAATTTCAGAGTTTGGGTTTTTCTATTAGGAATTCTTACTCTGCATCACATATACTACTACAACTATTACATTTCTTAAAAATCATTCACTTTTAATCAAAATAAATTCATGAAAAAATAATATTGTTATATTTAACAATTCAAGTTTATAAAAATATAAACTAATGAAATTGACCTTTGAGAATATGTACAAAAAGTGGATTAACCATTGAAAGAATATACTAGTTCCTATTTGTCAGCAATAAAGGCTACTTCATGTCATGAGACTTAGTTTAAGGTTAAGAGGAGTTTTTGGTAAGCTAATATAGGTTTTAATTTTATGTTAAACATATCCCAGTTCCCATGCATTTAATTAGAGAGGAGAGAGTATTTAAGTATTATTTAATGTGTTGGTAACGATTCTTGTGTTCAATGAACAGAATTCTGTGTGACTGCTTTAGACGGGCAAGGGATTTAAGATTTTGAGTTGCTCACAGAAGGCTCATTAAGACTAGAAATCCAGAGTTTGAGACTTTCTGGCTCTGAGTAACGACAGCCACCTGAGAGCATCCCCTGAGAGACATGACCACAGCTGATGAGCAGCCATGTCTCCCAGCCTTGGGCACCAGAAGGGCAGCCTTCTTGATGCTTGAGTTTGGCAGAAGGTTATTACACCCGCCCAACCACTTTACGACAAATACTTCTGAATGTATACCTCACATGAGTGATCTAATTGGCTGAAGTCAGGTTCATCACTTATGCCCTAACTGTAAAAAAAATTAAAATATGAGACGTGTGCTGAAAAATGTTGGTGGGCAAAACTGTTGATTACACTAGGCAAGTTTTCCCAGGTGACTTTTGTTTCAAGAAACTATCTGAAGAAATATCCAGCTTTCCTACTTCTATAGGAGATATCATTATTTAGTAATATCCGTGAAATAATGGAAAAAATGTTGCTTATCTAATCTTCTCTGCATTGCACTGTGAAAATACCTTTGAAGATCTTTTAACAGATCTTTCAAGGGTTTCTTAACAAGGTTTTGAGCATATTCAGTAAATATGACAGATTGAGTATATAACCAGGTGGTTCAGAATATGGAAAGAGTCCAATTCACCTTTCTAGGAGTGTACACCGTGCCGCTCCAGGTTAGAATTACTATATTTACTTTGATTTATAGAAGGAATACTGAAGTGAACTTGCCTTGTAAAGATAAGCAAAAGATGCTAATTTACAAATCCATTTTCAGTTGTGCATACAATCCCCAGGCTGAAAGGTTCACCCTGGAACAATCACTGTGACTCAGTAAGGTGAGAAATTTTCCTCCAGTACTGACATAAGATCTTCTGTTTTCACAGACTCTGTTCATCTTTTCACCTAGCTGAGAAAAAAATTCAAGAAGTCAGCAGTTTGTCCTTAACTGATTAACAATCAACACATCTGTTAAATATTTTCTCTTACGTCTTCATGCATGTCAAAAGTGATAAGGACTTCTCTGTGTATCCACACAGAACAGATTTTGCTGAAACAGTTCCTTAGTTTGAACCAACGTGGTGTAAGTTATGTTTCTCATTTTGATTGCCTTTGTTGTCCGTGGTATTGTTTTTTTTTCCCACGATTTTTCACTGTTATCAGGATTACTTCATTTCAGTTTTTCCTCAGGCTTTCATCTTATGTAATCACAGTACATTTATTAATCAAAGTCCCAACTTTATTTGGACTTTCACAATCTTTCCCTGGTACAGTTTCTCTATCCCAGGATCCCATCTGGGATACCATATTGTATTTAGTTGTCAAGTCATCTCTGACCAGTGACAGTTTTCTGTCTATCTCTGATTTTGCGATCTTGACTTCCATGTGTTTTGTGGAATTTGAACCAATTTGGGTATATTTGATTCTTTTCCTCATGATTAGACTGGGCTTGTGAGATTTTGGAAGACTATTATCAGGAAGGTGCTTTCTTATTTCATTTTTCAGGAAGTACATGGTATCAATATGACTTATCTGTGACCAAGGTAAACTTGATCAGAGGGTAAAAGTCATATATATCAGGTTTCTCTACTGAAAAGTTACTATTTCCCCCCTTTCAAACATTCAGATCCAAGTTACTAAAACCAGCCTGCTACCTCTTGAAGGGGTATTTCTACATGTAGTGTTTGATAATAATTACTTGGAAATTTCTGTAGGGAACTCTGTCTCTTCAACCCCAATTATTTATGTACTAAATCATCTATTTATATCAATAATGTGACATGTATACTTACGTTATACTTCCACTTGCAATTCAATATGTTATTTAGTTACTCAGATTATTCCAGCTTCGGCCTTTGGGAGCTCTTTCAAGTCACTTTCCTGTGGCACAGTTCTACCATTTTTTGATAGCACTTTCTTATTTTCTGGTACTAGATCATACTCAAGCTCAACTTCTGCTGTCCTCAGCTCAATCCTAGAATCAGCAGTTGCACCAAAGAGTTTTAGGTTCCTTCTGCATGAGACTGATATTTTGAATCCAAGATATGGGTGGTGTGTATATGAATGTATTTTAAAACACTGAAGCAAAATTATGCAGAAAATATTTTAGATGCCTTTTATTATCAAAGATTAGCTAAGTTCAAACTGAGTTTTAATTCCTCAGTTGCACTGACTGGTCCTCATGGTTATGCTTGGGATGTTAATCAAACTTTATGGTTTCTGTGATGAATTGTTTTTTTCATGGGAACCAGAAGTTAGCATCAGGGAAAAATAAAAATAACTCTGGGCCTCTGAGCCCCTTGATGGAGAAAAGTGTGCTCCATGGGGAAGGTAAGGCAGCCACCTGCAGCCCACATGTGGGCTTTGTTTCCTAGATAGAGCTGGCCCTCTTCATCACTGTGGGAATATTTATAGGTAGTTCAAGGGTTGTCTTTGTCAACTAATCAATTCAGGTTTGCGTTTCTAACCTATCTTACACCAGCAGTTATTTTTCAATATGATTTAGTGGTTAAGACAAAAACATGTCACTATTAAAGGACAGATTTTCTTTCTGTTACTTTTACATGAGTGTTTACTTGTCTTGGGCAAATCTCAGAATCACCCCGCATTCCCAGTATCATGGTGCCGTGGCATATTTGTTGGCCTTGACTTGACTGTGAGATTTTAAAGACTGAGCGACTGCACTGCACAGCATTTCAGAGGACAGACAAAGCAGGCTTTGAAGTTTCTAGAGTGTGCTAGTGGGGCAAGATGCTTCTTTTTTGAAATATTCAGATATTTTACCTGTAAAAAGAATGATGATAACAATGATTATTCCTAGTTCACAGAATTATTTTAAGGAATCAATTAGAGGATGTTGGTATAGTATCTGGCACATACTAAATGCTCAATGAAACAAGGTGACATAGCTGTTGTTATTAAGGTTAGATTCCCCCCCCCCATTTTATGGAGCTGTATAATATAAAAGAGCATTCCAGGGATTTGGTCTTCTCCTACCCAATTCCTGATGTTTGCTCTTTATCAAGCAAGGTCAGCACAGTGCTCACAACCTCGTGAGTATGTCTGGTGGAGACTCAGGGACTCCCAGTAGACTAGAGGTGGCCTTTGCTTTTCTGTGTTAATGACAGCCAAGGGACAAGTATTGACTCCTTCAATAAGTGAAACCCAAACTTGAACTTTATGCCCAAAATGTCAGCTAGTCCTTAATGATGAGTTGCTTTAAATCCTTCAAAATATTCATTTATTCTTAAAAAAGGATCCTATCCTCTTCTAACAGTGACTGTCCAGAGATTTGGGTGGGTAAGGGTTTTCTGGCTGATCATCTAGCCGCTGCAGTTCTAATGTACAAGTGAAGCTATCTTGGGTTTGTTGTTGTTGTCATAGAATACTAATTTGGCATGATAATAAATAAAAATTGCTTGTTTCCCATTCCATCTGGAAAGCTTCTGGGTTATTTTTGTCTTAGGCGTGTGCATAAGTGTGAGCATGCCTGCATGTGAGTGTATTTCTATATCATTTTATGATCCATTATTAAAATCTTTCAGCTTTGGGCCTTAATAATATTGGCTGATGTTGCTGCCTATAAATGGTAGAGGTCTAGGGACACAGAGCTGCAATGTCCTTGGATAAATCCGCTCAGGTGTTACACAAATTTAAAATGTCTTAAATCCTGAAGGCAAACTAATTCACAGAATAGCTATCTAGTTCACTTTCTATCTGGTGGTACTTTACTTTATAATGTTAGATTCAAAGAAACAATTGCTCTCTGGCCTAGGCAATGTCAAATAAATTATATGCTTGAACCTGCCACTTGTGGACAGCTCATTTTGGTGTTAAAGATGCTCAGCCTTGTGTTCTCAAGAGGACACAAGCACTTTGAATCCATTCTTCACTTCTAGGAGGACACTAGAGGCTCTTTTCTGAAAATAAAGAAGAAACACTATTCTACTCACTTTCTCCCAGGTTTTCTCTTCAATTTAGATGGGACAGATTCTAGGTTACTGACTGAAAAGAGTGTTTCCAAAGTTTTTTTCCAAACTGCCTTATACAGGCAAACTAATCTATGGGATTACAAATCACTGTAATGGGATTATAGGTCACTGTAATAGAATTACAAGACCCTGATTAGCCTTTGGGGACTCTGACTGGAGTGGGATAGCAGGGTTTCTAAACTGCCAAAATGGTTTGTTTGGGGACTTGGGTGTTGGCTACACAAGAGTGTTACTTTTACGGAAATTCATCACATGAGTGGTTTGTGTACATTACTGTATGTATGTCATGCTTCACTTTTTGTGTTCTAGCCAGACAATAAAATATTATTCTGCAAAATAAATTATCTATCAAGAAATGAAAATATAGACAAGCTTTAAACATGAAGTGCTAGGCAGACAAAGCCAATCTGAAAAGGCTATGTGCAGTATGACCCCAACCATGACACTCTAGAAAGAGAAAAATCAGGGAGAACATAAATGTCACTGATTGTCAGAGTATAAAAAGAAGGAAGGGAGAAAGAGGAAGAACATAGAGGAGTTTTAGGAGAATGAAACTATTCTATCTAACACTAACATGGTATCTGCATGTCATTAATTTGTCCAAATCTACAAAATATATAAGGTCAAGAGTGAACTTTAATGTGTTCATCTCTTGTAGCGCTATGCACCACTCTCACGGGGCCTTCTGACACTGAGGGAGGCTGTGTATACAGAGGGCTGGGGGAACTGCAGCTTATGGAGCATCTCTGTGTTGTCTGCTTAAGTCTGTTGTAAACCTAAAAACAAAACTAAAACCTAAAAATATAAAGGCAATAATTTTTTTTTAAAAAACAACATATATTGTGTTAGCAGCTTTTTGTTACTATGATAAAAAGCTGAGACATTCATCTTGTAAAGAGAAAAAGGTTAGACTGGCTCATAGTTTTAGAGGTTTTAGTCCATAACAGATCTGCTTCCTTGCTTTGGTTAAGGCAATATATCATAGCGAGATTGCACTACAGAGAAAAACTGCCCACCTCACGGCCCGGAGGCAAAAGAGAGTGAGAATGGAGCTTGAGTCTCACAGTCCCCCCCCCCCCAGGGACCTAAAAACCTCCAGCTAAGACCCGTCACTTAAAGACTCTACCACTTCTAAATAGCACCATTCTGGGGATCAAGCCTATATATGAGACTTGGGGGACACTTAGGATCCAAACCATAGTGGACTCAAGGTTTTCTTAAACAAGAACCTTTTCTTATGGTCCAAAATAAAACTGCCTACTTCTGTCTCCCAGATGCCTAAACCATGTTGCACACAGGCATGTGAAGAGTACGGGGTAGGGGAACAGATCAAGAGGTTCTTTTACACAATTCTTTCCTCCACTGGGCGGGCAAATCTAGTAGGATGGAACAGACATCTTTTAAAATGCACATTGTTTTACTATAAAATTATTTACTAATATTTGTAATGCAGGGCGGCAAACAAAAGCCTGGGATAAGCTAGCACTTCTTTGTGTGAAATATTGGTTGCAGAATCCCCAGACTTCTGCTTGCTTCATAATTATTTAACATGGTTTTAAATTACTTAGTTGAGAAAGTGGACAGGAAAATCATCAGATATGCACATGGTGCTGAGACCTTATGCGTAGTGAATATCTAGAAACTGTGAGATCTGTTTTAAAAAGCTGAGCACACAGTGAAAATGTAGCAGATGAAGTTCACTGCATCTGTTTTGCTGGAGTACAAAACATTTACTCTTCATTCATTCATTAATGTATAAGACTATCTTTCAGATGTCAATTGTTGCACAGGTACTCGGATTCTTGCCTCCAAGAACTCAGTCGTGGAGGAGTTGGTAAAGTCCAACAATAGCAGTAAAGGATGATACATACGTGCTATGATATAACTGGGTGTAACGATCTCAGAGAGCGCCTTCCCTGGGCTGGAAAAAGGTCTTCAGAAGCCACTGGGGGACGATGGTGGTACCTAAGGTAAACCTTAACCCAAGAGATGAACTTGGGCGTGTCTACATTTTTCTCAGAAAACACCAGTATGCAGGCTGCAATGGCTTCGTCTGCTCACAGTTCTCAGCACAGGAGAGGGTGGTTAATCAGAAATCAGGAACATCCTCTAAACCAGGAAGCATGTCTGTGTCTCCAGTCTCCAGCGTGCAATACAAGACAATTCAAGAAAAGAAAATCTGGCAAAGTTTCAGAGGAGAATAATTTAAAAAGAGATTAACTTCTATTCAGGGATCTCACACATTGAAATATATGAGTCTCCTGAATGGCGTCTGTAGCTCTCTGACCCCTCCTCCCCGTGCTTTACTCCTCCCCATTCACTCAGTGGTTTGGCTGCTTTCATAACTGATGGATAAAGAACTGCAAGCTGGAGCTTTGTTTAAGCAACTTTCTGGAAGAAGACATCCAGGATCAGGACCTTACCGGCAAGAGCAGAGTTGATCTATGTGGCAAAGAGAGGCCAACATCTGAATTTCCAGGGTGGAAAGCTTGTGTCCGTATAAATCTGTGTCTCCAGTACTTGCCGTATGCATGCCATATGTTATGGTCATGCAGAAAAAAATTGGTACCTCATCTGAAACAATAAATGGGAGGATTTTGTTAAATTTTATAAAAATCATGCAAACAGAGCTGTCTTGTCTTTTCTTTTACACAGCAGATGATATATAAGGGTGTAGAAAATCTCAGAGTCCTAGAACTATGGGACAACCACTGAGGTTTGCAGAGTATAAATTTAAGATAAATGAAATGATTTCTACCTGACATAAGTGACAATAAAAATCTAGGTATCAATTTTCCCCCCAAATTATGCAGATTAATATAAATAGCGACAAAATGAATAATGGTAGTATTGGGTTATAGGCTAAAGAATAAAATAAATATTCATGAGTTCAAATTGATAGCAACACATTTTTGAATAGCTAAATAAGTGAGAAGAAGAAACAAATATTTTTTACTGAATTCTAAATACCCTAATGTTGATATTTTTCAGTCCAGACAAAGCCATTTAGTTCCCTCCTTTAAAAAGTAGAATGGATTTTAATAACTCCCTTCCAAAGAATAGAGTAGAAAATTTATAAAACAGCAACTTTATAGTGGAGAAACACTGCTAGCAATTAATAAGGATATCACACACCCACTAATAGGTGATCCCCTTTTGAGAATCTTTCCTAGAAAAAACATCAGACAAACACAAATTGAGCATCGTTCTAACAAAACACTGGAGAAGTATTCTTCAAAGCCGCCAAGGTCATGAAGAACAAAGCAAATGTGAGAAATTCTTACATCAAAAGAGACTAAGGTGACCTGAGAGTGAAATGCGATGTGGAATCTGCAGTGGAATTTCAAAACAGAAACGGGAAATTCACAGAAATGTTAGCAAACTCTAAACAATGTTTAACATTTAGTTAATAGTGTTGTAGCTATATTAATTTGATAGTTTTAACAACTGTGCTGTCCTAATATATAATGTTAAAATTAGGGGAAGGTGGGAGGCAGTTATATAAGGAATACTGTACTATCCTAGGACTTTTCTATAAATTGAAAATTAAAACCAAAGCAAAAAAATTGTATTTAAAAGTATATATGTTCAAGAAGTATTTAGTTAAGTAAATAAATGATAGATTTGCATGTGGCATTATAGGCAGCAAGACATATTTTATGTAAATCTTTTATCTTTAGGACATTCATCAAGGATTAATAATATCAGTTCAGTCTGCCACTTACTAACTATATGATGTTGCTTCTTTTGCTTTTTTCTGACTTCAATTTTCATATTTTTAAAAACTAGGAGAACATTACCCACTTTTAGGATTATTAAGTGAATTAAATGACATAAGCTATATAAAATGCATAGCACAGAGCACAGAGCTATGGAGGACACTTATTAAACCATGTATTCCTTCTTTTTCCATAATATTCATCAGGGTTGTCACTATCCACTAAGGTGTAGGGTTTTTATGACAAATGTTACAGAAGGGTATTTTAACTGTAAGAAAAAAAGTGAATACACATGGTTAATCCAATAAGGAATTGTTTTAGCAAGACCAATTAAATGTATAAAAATAGCTTTTACAAAATAAATAGAAATGAATGCTAGGTATAATAAAGCTCAGTAGCACAATGAGTCAGTGAGTAGCAGCCGACTGACCAAATAAAGGTTGAAGACACACAGTGAAAAGTTGAATAACTTAAAAGAAGAGTCCCAGGAGGAGGTAAGCTTTGTGTAGGGTAGGGAAGGAGTAGATTGGAGAACGGAAAGGCAAGTTACTTCAGAAGCAAAAGCAGAAGTGTGTGGGCCTAATGACACGTGGACAAAAGTGCAAAGAAATATTAATGTCATCTAAGCTTAGTTTTCTCCTTTGCAAGGGCTCACCCTTCTCTCTTCTGGTTTGGTCTTCCTTTCCCCCTTTAGGTCCTAGATCCTTCATGTGACCTCCCAGGTGCTGGGACTCTTTGGAATGTTACCTAAGCCTGTTCTCTTATCGCAGCCTATCAGCCAGCTGACCCATTCCCAGGGGACTTCTGTAGACTTCAGATGCAAATTTTTACTATAAGTGCCTGGCAATGGCTGATTCTGCTCTTTTCTTCAATGAACACTTCGTGTTTAAGCTTCTTTACCCCAAAGAGTGATTGAAGTAGGAATTTTAGTCACTTGGATATGGCCAAAAAACATCTGATAATAATTTGGGGCAGTGTCCAAAATTTGTCTGCATGTTGCTTGGCTGACATGTGTCTGGATGGGAGAATACAGAAGTGGCAAAAATGGAGCTGAGTTAGGAGAAGCCAGAGACACAAATCTAGGAGGCCAGAACACTGCTGGAAATATAAAAATCTAGTGAGTATAGTTCCTCTGGATCAGGCCTTCAACCTGCCATATTACGCTAAAAAGAAAGAAAACACTGTTTGATAAGTACCCACTGTGTGGAGACCCTGTACTAAGAATAAGATGTACCTTGTCCTTAATTCACTTAGTAATCCTGTAGTAGTGATAGCCCAGTTTTTCAAGATACGAAAATTGTAGTCAGAGAAAGCATAAATAGTGCAAGATAATATTCTCAGTTAGTGGCAGATGAGAAAGATTTTAATCCTTGATGAACACTTCCCAAATAAAAGATTTGCATAAAATAATACAATTGAGATGTAACATTTTGCTCTGTGATAGTGGCTGTCATGAGCATTGCAGGATGGTTAGCAGTATGCCTGGGCTCTTCTCAGCAGATGCCAGTAGCACTGTGCCCCTGCCCCACTGTGACAATCAAAAGTGTGCCCAGATACAGACCAATATCCCTTGGATGTGGAACTTCCCTTGGGTGAGAACTTCTGGGACTGAGAGGCTGACTGCTGTTACTGTAAGTACTCCTTTTTTATAGGCAATATGGATTTAATTTCTGCTGTAGTGCTCTGTTTGGGGCAGGTGTGTCTCATGTTTTTATCCTATACTCCTAGTTGGTGGATCATTTTCTTATTTTTCTAGATAGGATAGAAACAAGAAACAGGTTCCGGCACAGCAGATTTTTATGCACGATGTGAAGAGCGGCACTCTCTGTGCCTTCAAGGAGGACTGCGAGGAGCACTTATATTTGCAGTTGATAAGCAGGGCTAGGATTGCATGACCGGCACATCTTAGGAAAATTGTTTCCCTTTTGTAGTGTGAGCATGATGCTTGGGTAAATGAGGGACTCTGCCACCAGGAGGACAGGAGAGACCGTCAGGAGGGGAGGCGTGGCTGCAGAGTCCACGGTGGGTTTCCTCTTGTAGACATTTCCTCGTCTTCCTTCATGCCCACCAGTAGGTAGGAGACTTGTCTTTGAAGTGGAACAGGGAAAAAATAGCATGACATTTGAGATTTCCACTTTACTGCAATTCTTCCCACTGTGCCTCCCTAGTCCAACTCCTGCTCACCTCTGGCTTTTGTTTTGTTTTGTTTTTTCTCTGTCTTTGTTACTTTTAGTTCAGTTTATTATTTTGTTACTTACCTAAGAAATAGTAATTGAGTATTTATCTTGTTCAAGGTCAAACAGATGAAGAATGGCCAGTACTTGGAGATTCTGTGCTGCTCCCTAGGAAGAAGGCCACTAGGGCAGGTAGCAGCAGCAATGGTGGGAAATATCCAGGAGGGACAGGTGAGGTATACACAGGAGACTGCCAGTGTCCTCTAGCCTAACATGTAATCATCAACAATCCAGTCCCCTCTGAGAAAATGACCAGAGTAGGATCCCTCTCAAAGGGAGAGCAGTCCTAGACAGCTTACCCAGAAAGAGAAGAAAAATAAATAAATCACAAGCCAGTGACCAGGGTCGAGTCCTTGGATGGCTGAGATGCTAGCTCCTTGCCGTCTCCACTGATTTCCACTGTACATCAGTGTGTTTGATCCTGGCCTCTCTGTGCTCCTGCTCTGCTTCCTATGTTCTTATGGTCCAGGAATGGGACTGTGCCCAACCTCAAGGCATTGGCTTCTGTGTCCAGAATCCAAGCATTTCTTTATCCTGAGGGAGAAGATGTGAGGCTTTGGCCTTCAGGAAGTCTGTGAATCTCTGTAATTACATCACTAGTGAATTTTTTCTTATCAAGGAGATCGTTGTGTTCTTCAATTCTCCAAGGGACCTATAACCTGTGTGTCTTGAAAACAGCCTTGTGAGGAGAAAAGAGATCCTAGTGGTGACATTCAGAGGCTTCTCTGTCCCATCACCTCTGCTTGGCTCATTGTCCTTGCTTTTTACAAACTCTCCCTCCCTCTGTCGGCTCCATTACCACGAGTATTCTCTGAGAAATGCATTCGAGAAGACAAGGAGGCACAAATCAATATCACAGAGTCTGAACTGAAACAACTTTGAGAGGTGCTGTATGATGCCACAGGTCTTTGTTTACCTCATTTTCATTCTTTCAGCTAGACTAAGCAGGTATTGCTCCCCTGGTCTAGCTGACAAACTGAGGCTCAGAGAAGTAAATGCACCGAAAGACACATTGCACACAAAACCTTTTCCCAGGTGCTGGGGACAGCAGACTCTGATTGTATTACCTCATAATCCTGCTAGTCTGGAGCATGAAGGCCTCGATCACTGATCAGAGATCTACCCAGGATGTTGTAAATGCCATCGGTTATTCTCCATAACCACAAATGTCACCAGCTCTTTCCTTGTTCCTTTTAACCACTACAGAAAGTGGCTCCACAAAGAGCCATTATCAGCAGTGTTAAAGAGTGCAGGAGACTGGATTTCTTGATCTTTGTTTCTCCTGAGGCTTTAAACAAATGACAATGATGAAGAACAGTTATTAAAATAAAAACCACGTTACAGAAATCTTTGTTGATAATCATGGAATCTGATTGTCTTGCCTCCCTCTGGTGTAGCAGGAATCCAAATCCCATAGGTGAGGCAGGTCTACCCAGCCGAGAATTGAGGCCATTATCTGATTATTCAAGGCAAAAGCCCAAAAAACAAAAACCAAAAAATCCCTCACTATTGCTTCTATCACCTGGAGACTTCAGGCATTTTATCTTTCTTAAGAGGAGGTTCCTTTGGTCCGACTTATCTGAATAATCCTCTCATTCTTAGCTTTGTTTTCCTTGGTGTTACTCTGATCATAAAGGAGCTGATATTTCTGCAGCAAAACCATTTATGAATTTCATGGAAATAATGCTATCAAAAACAATTTTCAGCAGGGCAGAGGCTTCTTTTCACCAAACTGCTCAAACATGCTTGTACACACAATCAAGGATGCTTTTGGTGTTAGCACAGAGCACCTTTATTTTATCTACAGCTTTCTTAGCCTCCTTCACCTCATGCAGGAATGCTGCATGGTATACGCATAGATCACGTTTACGATCAGCTAATTTCCCCCCTGCTTGAGGATCTCCCTTTCTCTTTTCCTTCCTCCCACCCTTCACTTCTTGCTGTTCTGTGCTTCTAAAAGCCCCGGCAAATATATAAAGAGCTGTGATCCCTCCAGCAGGCCCTTGCTCTGTTACGAGCTCGCGAGCCACACAATGCCAGCGCCTCTCAGTAATCTCCTTGTCAAGCTGCTTCTCTACCTTCCCATCCTCATTCCAGGAGCCTATTAAATTAATGAGATAGAAGTCAGTGCTACAGCGGGCGACATGTTATTGGTGTACAGCGCTGGTGCTGTTACAGTGTGCCTGTTTTCTCTCCTGGGACATTTAATTTCCGCTTCTCAAATGAGCTGCGAAGCTGTGAGGCCTGGCAATGTTCGTTCTCGGCACTCTGTGATGCAGATAATGAGGGTACTCATAGGTGCCTAGGAGACTCCAGTGGCTCCGCGCACAGCCATGGTCTGATAATGCTTTATGCCAGCGGTGTCACAGCGGAGCCACTATCATCCCTCAAGGAATGGTTCATCTTTATGTGTAATACAGCAGCTGTCACCTAAATGGCTAATGGGGAAGCAAAGTAGAACCTTAGTGCTAGTAATCTTTGTCACTTAATAATTTTAAAGGTATCAGACTTCAGTGGTGCCTGCAAGTTCTAATAGAAGTGCACTCGCCGATTTTATGTTGTTTGTGGTGGATTAAACGTAAATTGAGAAATCCGTGGTGCTGTTTTGTGCAAATCTAATTTAGTATAATTTGAATAGCCAAGTAATTAAAATGTATTATAGGTATAAGATGCTGAGATGGTGGAGTGCCTGCATTTAAGAGGAAGATTTATTGGGCTCAAAGCATTCACAGTGAACCTTCTACAACCACATTAGCTAACATCTGTTGGAAAATGTCGGGATGCAGGGCAGAAGACATGCAGGAGGAATATATGCTTTCATGACTTGGAACACAAACCAGAAGCATGGAGTAGCACTTGCAGGTTAAGTTAATTAGGAATAAGACCTGTGTCTCTGTGGGCACACTCCTGCATGCAGGAGGGTGGGTGGTGTATGAAGGGGCATGAATATGCACACATGGGTACATACAAACACACATCCTTTCTAGTTAACATCTGACCCCTTAAGAGTGAGAACTGAAGTTTGATTGGACTTAAGGAACAGGATAATAATATTAGGACAGTTAATACAAATGATGTCTGTGTTGATGCTGCACCATTAGCGTTTCCTGGCAGATTATTTTGTTTGCTTTGCCTAAGTGCACAAGATTATAGGAGGTGATTTAGTAGGCTAGGGCACTGGATTCTGAAGGGAAGCCAAGCGAATTTCAATCACACCTACAACCAGGTTCTTAATCTTTGAGGAATTACTGCACCTGTGCTGGCAAAGGTTAAGAGGCGAGAGATTCTAGAAGGCACAGATACAGCAATTGTCCAGTGAAAGGGGAGGGAAAGAAGGAACCGATTATTCTCTTAGGGGATAAATCAAAGGATATTTTGAAATTTGAAAAATATGCTTATAGATAAGTACAACATATACTGCCCAAACACAAAACATGTTTCAAGGAAATATTGATCAAGAGGCAGTCCGGATGAAAGATAGTCAAATACATGCAAAATATGTTTCAATAACAATGCATATGGCATTCTGTTTTCTTCATCATTGAGTGGCTTGGGGTTGTTCTCAAATGTAAACCCTGCCAGGAGGAAAGTAACTAAATGGCATGGAGAAACTGAGCTTCTGGATGGCAGCTAACATTTTCACCTCCCTCTCAGACACACTTACTACCCTGTTCCTTTGGTCGAATAAGGGCAAAGCTAAAGGGAAATCACAAGTTTGTAAACAATTTCCTTCAAAAGATTAATCTTACCCTCTAAATTTAGGCTATATTGCAATGGGTGTCCATAGGTACAAATGTTCAGTTCAGGGCCCTTCAGCCTCTAGTTTGTATTGCAGAGGATATGATATACTACTGATAATTGGCTGTTTTGAATAAACATGTAGACTTTAAATAATGTTTTTAAAGGCACCCTCTGGTTTATTAATGTCTGAGCCAAAAGCAGGTATTGACACAAATGTTGGAAACATTTACTAACACCTGCAGTCTGTCTCCTTAGTCGTGTATCTCTTGACAAGTAAGAGAAGCACAAATACAACAGTCATTAAAGAAAAAAAGGGGCTGATAATGAAAAAATTCAAAATGGTTGTTTTGCCCAATGCAATAATAACATTTTTAGCATATATTAAATTTGATCACATTTCTTTGGCATTTGTTAGAAGATTATTAATCACCAAGAGCTCTTTGGGGATCCTTATGGATGTGATGCATAAGCTCTATGCAAAATTTGTTTGAATTTAGCATCTTTTAAAGTCTACTTACTAAAAAATGTCATATTTTAGGTCAGATTTTCATTTCATTGCCATTGCAATAGGAAGCACTGTTTGTGCTTTGAAAATCACCAAAAAGATGGCTTTTCTGAGGTGTGAGTTTGAAAGTCAATATTGTCAGCATGAAAAAAAAAAACCAGAAAAGAAAGAAAGCAGCTAACATATCAGATGTCTGACTCCTTTCATTTATTCAAACCAAAGGTTTTGCCACACATAGAACACAGAGGTAATGACTATGCATCTGTTGCAGTAATACAGTGAACTGGGAAGATCTAACTATGTGCAATTTAATAAAGTATATTTAGCATATTTTCATTGCACCAAATATCAGCTGATCCACCTCTTATTAGTATAAATGGCATAGATTAGTGTCAGGCATTTTTTAACAGTGAAGAAATTACAGGAGTCTGCAAGGCTCATTAGGTTCTGGCTGCATGTTAACGAGGGGCCAGGCCTTACTAATAAGAAGAAGAAAAGATAAAACTAAGCTGCAAGAGAAAAAAAGAACAAAACACTCCTTTTAAAAACCTCCCAGTATTTAAAAGTGAGGAGACTGCACTGGGAAAGTCTTTTCTTTCCTAATCTCCTAGGCATTTGTGAAGATGTGTACTCTCTTTATTATTATTTTTTACAATGTTTAAAAAATTACCTAATTTCAATTCATGTCAATTACATACCGAAAGCACGCAATATTTAATAGGTGATGTGGTTGTCAAGTTTTGCTTTTGAACAGTTGTTCTGAAGCTGAGTTCAGGCTTTGTGTTTATATTTTCTCACCACAATCAGTTAATGAAGGTGATAAAACCTGCCTCAATCCAGAGAAATAAAAGGATTTGCATCTCCTCCCTGCTTCCACACCTCACTGAGTTGGAAAATCTGGGTGGCAATATTCACACAGCAATTGTTCCTTCCGAAGGAAGGTAGAAATGAGAATTTCTATCATTCTATGCAACCAAGGCAAAGGAAGGCTTTTGTGATAAATTCTGATTGGAAAGTAAGCAAGCAATTCTATTACTAGCATTTTGCTTAAGTATTGGGAAATTAATCAATGAAACCTTATACTAGAGTCCAGGAAAAAGTCAGAACCACACTGAGCACAGTAAAAAACAAAAGTGTTGGCTGGAGTATGCACTGATTTGGAACCATGACAGGAAGCAAAAAATTGAAAGCGGAGGAACATCCTCTGGGACCAGGACATGCTATGAGACACTTTAGAAAAAGGAGAAAGAAAAGTAAGGTATTTGTCAGTGATTCTTTTAAAACTATGTGAATGTGTTCATGTACACACATGTACATTCACAATGGAGCAGTCTTATTGTGAAGCATTTGAAAAACAACACCAGAATCAGTGCAAATGATTGGCTTTTAGTACAAAATTGAAATCACTCATATTGTGCATCACTGCAGAGACTTTTAGTCAATAATACTGCAAAATTCCTGTTAGGCCATATTGTTAGAAAATGGTAAGTTTTACATTAAGTGAGAGGGAAGTACTGAAGTAACAGCCCACTGCTGAACAGTCAACAGTAACTAATGTGCAGTTGCAGGGTGTTTGGAATCATCTTCCATTCTGTTTACAGCGTCATCCCGTAAGCCTAGGAACTGCATTTCTTTTAAACCTACCCGGCTCTGTGTTCATAATGAAAGTGAAATGAACTTGGTTCTTGAGGTTTGTTGTGAACCAACATTATCACAAGCATTTTTATAGTTCTATAATTCTGCTATTTTGGGCAGATAACAATTAACAAAGTGAAATAGATGGGCAGCTCTTAGCGCTGGCCCGTGTGGTGACTGCAACACTTCTGCATATCGTGTATCAACAAGAAAATGGGGTGTGCAGTAATGGGTGTTTAAGGTGCTTTGCATTTTGCTTGGTTCAATCTGTTCGATTGATTGATGAAATTGTAAATACCATCTGCGTTAATAATCACAAAGCTTTGGGGTTTTTTCCTCTACCTCATTTGTACTCATGAACACATAATTAGGGGCAAATTATTGCAAATATGCAGTAATGCATGCAGAAATGCATATATATATATGTACCCATTATATATATATATATATATTTGTACCCATTTGACACTATGGTTTTTTAGGCATTAGATAAGGCATTTCCCAAGATAGTTAAATCAAATTTCTGGGAGAGTAATTTTTAAAGTAAGAATTAGTTGAATGTGTCTATTTTACCCACATCCGTTTCTTCAAGGCAACTTCTGTGAAATAATGCCACTAGAGTTTCTCAGAGAGTCAATATGAAGGAAGCAATTGTTTCTCTTGTCTTTTTAATATATAATATGGAGACATAGAAATATTTTCTGGTCATCATGTTTTAAAGCAAGTTTTGTCAGTGCAATTGGAATCTAGCTTATGAAAACTTTGCAAAGCTTAAGCCTCTAAAACCCCCATTGGGAAAGATGGTATGTATTACTTGATTTTCGGAAATGACAAGACATATATTAAAAAATATTCTTTTTATTGTTACATTTTAGGCACGTTTACTGTTAGCTGCTTGGCTTCATTATGTATCATAGTCTGAATCTACAAATCAAGTATAATTAGACTTAGCGAACTGATTGGATTTCTAATTAAGCTACATTGGAAACAAAGCACAATCAGTAAATATTCTGACTAGGTACATTTTAAAGAGCAACTCTTGGGCTTTTTGCTGATGACTAGACACCAGTGTCATTAAATTTGTTGGTGGCAAGCAAATTTTAAAGCTAAAATAGAGGCAATTAGTAAAGATCTTGAAATATTTAATCACGTTTGTCCAATTAGTGTGCAATTAGGCAGTGGTGTGGCATGGGACAGGCATTCTGCTTCACTGCTTGGTACAGAAGGATCCCTTTGAAATTTTGCTGTTTAGTTTATTGATATATAAAAAGGAAGTTATGGTTGTAATTTCCAATTTAAAAAAAATACTGTGCAGATGGTCTGACTATATATTTAACAATGTTAAACAAATCCAAACAAGGGAAGCATGTTACCTGAAATTACACAGCTGTGATCTGTGAATAAGCTCTGGATCATGGTAGATTACAGCTGTGCTTATCTCGATCATTGAAACCGCCAGGCATTTTATACCAGAGGAATTGGGAACCTGATAAGCTCGCCCAACAGGTCTTCAGATGATTGGCAGCACCTTCCTTGTCCAAGTGTGTGCCTCTGGTGGGTTAGCCTGCTGCCTTGGATTCCAGTGGTTTCAATTTTATGCAGAGGGAGGAATGGGAAGAGATCCTGTGAAAAGTGATTTGGGGAGACGGATACACGAAATAGCATGTTACCTGTTGTTTTCATTGCAAACTGACTGCTCCTATCTACTGACTTATAGCCTTGGGCTGTAACCGTGTCCGTGGGAGGTTTGGCATGCCCAGTGCAAAAGCAAGCAGGAGGAGTGTCTCTTGCTTTAAACACTTAGCTGGCTGTGCCCAACTGCGGAACAGAGTGCCACGCTGGAAAGCAAAGAACATTTTTCTGATATTCTTGTTTGGATGATCTTTGGAAAGATGATAGCATTGCCATTTTAGCAAGAGGAGTGTGTGTGTGTGTGTGTGTGTGTGTGTGTGTGTGTGTGTGTGTAAAAGCCACAATGCCCTGTTTCAGGTTATAGATTCAGGACTGAAAGACCTCAAAAGATGTCTGGGGCAAGTTTGCTTTGTGGAGTAACTGGATGAGATTGTGATAAGAGATAACTAAGCAGAGGGAGAAACAGAGGGGAACCGAGTTCCGAGGTAATCTTCGGAACTTGTTTGTGAAAGAACTGTACCCGGATTCTTTCTGGGCCATTTATTTCACTCCCAGTCAGATTTATCCATCTTAGTGTTATTCAAAGGGAAATAAAAGATGTTCAGAAGGAAACTTGTTTTCCTACTCTGGAAACCTCACAGGTTCAGTACATTTCAAGGTTTTGAATCAGGCCTAAGGAAAGGTTTCTGGACACTGGCCCAGTTCTCCTGGATGTGCTGGCATACAGGTGAGCAGAGGCAGGAATTTACCATCCTGTGTCAAGCGCTTTTGGGAAGCAGTGAGAAGAATTCCCCCAAGGAAAGATGTCGTGGAGGAAAGAAAGTGAAATAAAAAATGTCCTTGAAAATATAACAGGTGGGTTTACATGGAGGGTGGAGTTAAGGGAGCACAGGAATAGAAGGCCTTATTGTGGGTTCAGGAATTTAATTTAAGAAGCTTTATATTTATTTTCTTACCCCCTTCTTTCTGTAATTTTGAAGGCTTTATTTTCTCTTGAACTTCTAGAAACAGATCATTCTTGCCATAAATCAAAACTAGATATTTTGAAACCTTTGAGTATAATTATGTTCTATATTAAGATTTAGTTAAATTCTTAAATTTTGTATTTGGGATTTCATTAAGTTACAATCTGAGTTATAGAGAATTCCAAACTCAAAAATTTGGAATATTAGTTGGATTCCATCTCCACCTAGTTCTTGCTCCAGCGAGGATGAGATTTTGAACTGCAGTTGTCTGTGAGGGGTGGACACAGTGGAGTCCTAAAAGATTCTGTGCCACCGATACCCAGGCCTTCTGCCAGGAGCGCTGGCACGGGAGAGGAGAGTCTGTTGACTCTCCCAAGGATGTGGCACAGTGCGTAGTTACATGAGTTCGATAAATCAAATAGTTTTGTGTTTGGAGCTGGGGATGTGGTTCAGTGATAAAGCACTTACCCAGCATATGTGAAGCCCTGATCTCTGTCTCCAGCACCACAAAAAAATATTTTTTCTTAAAGAAAATACATGGTATCTGGCATAACTGATTTTTGCTTTGCAGTGTTTCCATAGTATTCCTTGTGTTCTCTCTTCAGGCTCTCTATGTCCCTCTCCTTTCCCCATACCCTTCCCCACAGCCTGCTCTCAAGCAGCCTCCTGGAAGTCATTGGACAGATTTAAGAACAACAACAATAACAAAATCAGTGCCCAACTGAATTTGAATTTCAGACAAAGCAGTAAGTATTTTTTGTTATGTTTGAAGTATCCTGTGGGACCTGCTTATACTAAAATTATTGTTTGCACAATTGAAAATTCTCTGAGTGTCTGGTATTCAGACTGGCAGCCTTACCTCTAGAACACATCCGTCCCAGCAACATAGAAGTAATTGACACAGGCATCATCTTTTTCCAAGATCATGTGGATTCTTGGTTCAGTCACAAACTTAGATGAGGCAGTCTAATGTTGAGATTCAGATATTCATTGAAGTACTTGTTCTTAATCAGGGTGGCATAGTAGAAACTTCTAGAAAGCTTGTATACTCTCTTAAAAACCAGGGTTAAATGCAGACTTCTTAAATCAAAACCTTTAGAGTGAGACATAGGTATCTATATTGTTTAAATTTCCCTAGTGATTCCAATGTGTAAACAAGTCTCTAAACGACTGGACTAAAGCAGAGTTTTCAACCATGGCATAGGGGACCACCTAGAGAACTGATATCATATTCATGTCTGGGCCCACCACCAGAAGTTCTAGATCAGTTCGCCTTGGTGAGGATCAGGCAGCATAATTCTGAAGCCTTCCTGAGGGAATAGAGCACCTCTGGATCTTCTGGGCAGTGGGTCATCCTAATGCACTGTGAGTTACACAGGATCCTGATCTACCCCCATGGAAAGCTAACTGTGATCCTTGGCTGCTGTAAGAAAAGATCCAGTCTTCATCTAGAATCAGTTTTATCTGCTGTTCAGTGAAAACTCAGGGCCTGACACTTCAGGGACACTGAGGATTCCTATGACAGTTGCTTTGAAGAAAACAAACAAGCAAACAAAAAAACCAGATATGATTGTTTAACATTGAACGCAATTAAAAAAAAAAAAAAAACTAAACAAACTGTATCCTGCCAGGCCAGAAAGGAAAATTATGGAGGTTTTTTTGGAATAAACAATTAACAGGGGATCTAGAAGAACTGGGAGAGAAATAGGCTGAACCATGAGAAGGAAATAGTCAAAGGAGAGTAGGTCCATAGGAAGCCCTAGAGTGGAATAGAAGTGAAAATATTAAGAGGGCTCCAGTGAAACTCAAACCAATGAAACCCAAACCAAAGTATTACTAAGGCTCCAGTGAAACCCTGCCTTTGGCCACAAACCGAGCAAACACTAAGGATCTGATCATGTGGGGGATAAGCATCAATGTGAGGCACTGGTAACACTCAGTCAAGCTGGATGGACAACGTCCTGACAAAGGCTTTTGAGTAAACTGACAGCAGACAGTTGACAGACATTGGCTCCATATCCTGAGTGGCCCAAAGTGCTCTTCCAGCAAAACATCTATCCCTGTGTCACAGAGTGTGTGGCTCAGGAAATGGGAGTCATTTCAAGGCTCCAATGTGACAAAAGAGCAGCAAAGCTAAGCATAAAGCACAGTAAAGTGAAACAAAACCAGTGTTGGCTGAGATCAGACCCTAAAGGGAGGTGGAGTAGGTACCATAGCTTGACAAGAAGGAGGATATGAGCAGATTTGAAGAGGGGCAGAGGTCAGGGGCCTGTTGAGACAGAAGATGCTAAGCCCCAACCTGTGTGTGTAAGTATGCATGGGTGTGTATGTGTGCACATATGTTGAGGATAACCCTAGAAAGCAGACAGCAACAGTCAAGGAACAGGTAAGATAATTAAACTTGGAAATTCACACAACCGGTCCAGAGGAAGTTGCAGAAACTTTCTCATTTCTCCCAGGCCTTGCAGCCCTGCCCCCTTACAGGCAAACCCAGAACTGCAGGTGCACCAGGCCCATTTGCAGTGCTGGCCAGGACAGAGTCTTTATGGTTGAGGGTTGCTCAGAGCTGCTGCAGAAGGAACAGCCTCTAGGCTCATGGTTTGTGCCATGTGACCCTATACCACTGTGTCACAGTTGATTGAGACGGGGGGGGGGGTGTGTGTCATGTTGCAGGACAGAAAACTCACAGACTGGTCAGCACCTATTACCCTGTTTAGAAAAAGATAAGCCGAGCTGAGAATTTCTCTTGGAGATATGACTACAGATGCTGTAAGACATCTGTCTAGATAGTGGGAAGAGACTGCTGGGGGCAAAGCTGCAGGAGGCTATCATGGATTGTGTGTAGGGGGATTAGAGACCTGGATGGGTAAAGTGGCCAATGACAGTAAGGGAAGAAAGTGGCAGAGGGATGCCAAGAGATGGAGACATGGAAGATGTGGAGTGCTACCTGTAGGAGGAGGAGCAGCTGATCTTCAGAACAGCCTTGATTCTTAAAATGCATTTTGCAGTTCCTGGTTCAGTTCTGCTCTAAAAACACTCTGTCTCCAATTTCTGTGCTCTAGATGAGTACCTGTGGCCCCAACCGGAAGTACTTTGGCAAATCAGAGGACACGGAGAAGTTTGCAGCTCCCAGTGGGAAAAGCTGCTAGTAAAGAGGTGCATGAGATAATCTTCCCTCTTAATTAAGCCCAGAAGGGTCACTGCTGTCCCCCAACTGGAGTGAGGCTTGAGGCATTCATCACGGTATATACTTTTTCTCCAGATCATCAGGTTCCTCCCTCCCACCAGCCTCTTGGCTTATGAATATTCTGTCACTTCTTCCCCAGCCTTTGAGCTATAGGTTGCTATGATTTATAATTGCTAAAAAATATTTTAAACCATTGTAGATTTAAGTCCTACTCCTAAGTGGAATATTTATCCAGACAATGTTAGATAGTGACTCAAGGAGCTGCAGAGCTGACTCTTGGGATTACAGCAAGAGATGTTCATGTCACCTTAAACTTATCTTGTTTCTGCACCTCCTTCCTTAACTGTGAAATAGGGACAGTAACCACAATTATGAGACATTAATTGAATTAGCTTATGCAAAACATTTAGAAGAGTGCTTAGGAAACCAGAAGCCTCAGTGTATGTAAGCTGGTGTGTTCATTTCCTCTTCCTCCCTTGTGTACCTCCATTCTTTTCATAAATGTGCCTTCCTTAACTTGAGCACCAATTAAAATGAAGGAGTCACTTTGTAGTTTCCTTCATGTCTTTGGACTAATATCTTCATAGTGCTTTATATCATTTTTTTTTCTTTTTCCTTTTTATCGGTACCAGGGATCGAACTCACGACTGCCTGCTTGCAAGGCAGGCGCTTATGCCGCTGAGCTAAATTCCCAGCCTTTATATCATTTTTTAGGGCTGAAACTTGGCTCATATTACAATCTCATGTCTGGAACATGCTTTCTGTGCTAATGGAGAGTTTTCTATTTTATTTTTTGATCTTCTGAAAACAAGGTCCTACCTTTGTTAATTAAGTCAATGCAAACTCCTCACAATGAGATTATATCAGGCAATTCTACCCATGACCAGAAAAGAGAACTTCACCTCCCACTTTCCCTACTGGGAACTGTGTTTGTGGATACCGTATGAACATCCTATCTCATTAGGAAGCAATGCTGGTCCATATATTCCCAGGTTTTTATCTGGACAGCTGTGAAGAGCAAAAGCTAAGCATAATGAAATGACTGTGTAACATATAAAAGTGACAACCACTTATTATATCCACCCACTAAATCAAGGCCTTTTGCCACTGCTTTACACAAATGGCCTCTTTTAATCTTTTAGCAAATCTGTGCTGTATATATTTTCAACTTTGTTCTTACTGACGAGTGAAATAAAACTCAAGAGGTTCAATGAATTTGCTAAACTATGTAACTTTTGAGGGACAAAATCAAGTTCTAACCCAAACTTGGCTATCTGTAAAGCTTATGACTTTGATTTGCATCTGACATAACCCAAGTGTTTACAGTGAGGTGAATGGAAGTCACCATAAAGAGAAAAATCACATAATGAATAGGAATAAACGAAAGTTGAATCTTTTAGCACTTCCTTTGTGTGTTCTTTTTTTTTTTTTTTAATGACACCAATAAACAATTGAGCAAATTTTCCTTTTTGGACAAACTAATTTTAAGTTAAATGATCACAGAAATGTGCTTGTTTCGGCAGCACCTATACTAAAATGATCACATAAATATTTGGAAAACCCTGAGGTCTTGGAACAGAGATTTTAAAACAAAGGGAGTCATGGATCAGAATAGACACGAGGAATTTTATTTGCCTTTGAGAATTTTTGGTGGGTTTGCAAAGGCCCCTTCACGTAAATGATGGCAATCTGGAAAGTGCAGAAGTAGGGAAGGAAACTACCTCACCCTGGCCCGACCCTTGTGGTACTCAGACATTTGTTGCACACTTTTGAGAGAAAGCTGATCACAGGCTGCTTAACGGATGAGTGTAGCTAAGAGGGGAGGGTGATCACTTTGTTTCCCAAGGAAGCTCGCTGTCACCAGCCTTCCTCAAGTGATCTTTCCAGGAGACTGAATATGGTTCCCCTAAGGATCGCAGTGTTCGCTGGTCTAAAACTTTTTTACTAGGGAGATGTTTGTGCATCAAACTCAATCTCGTCTTCAGCTGTGGCAGTTGCCTGTCAGTCTGCCTGGCTGGTGCAGGACTCAGCTACTTAGATATGAAAGAAGAGAGAAGATGGCTTTCTCTTTTGTCTCCCTCTCCCATCTCCCTCCCCTTGACATATTGTACAAACACCCCTCCCTCCCCATATTGTACAAGCCATGTGGATTTGCTGAACAGGTCTGCAAAATTAATTATACCGTGAATGCTTGGTAACCAATGAATTGTAGATTGTACATTATTAAAACAGCATCAGAGCTCCGACTGATCTATTATTCTTTGGGGGAATGAACAAAGATAAGAGCTTTATACATTTTAGAGGTCTTTCTTGCCACCATACAGCAGGCATGGAGAAGAAATATCAAGTCTTTTTTTGTTTTGTTTTGTTTTTTGGCAAGTGAATTAAATAGAATATTATTTTTCTGTTATTAAATTGTTGTGCAGGTTATCACATGTCTGTCTGTAGAATCGAATGTGGCAGTAGGCACTCAATAAATGCGATTGCTTGGTGATTGTGATAATATGTATCCCTATATGCTCATCCACAAATGCGGCGCCTTGTCAACCAAATGTGAACGGGAGATATATGACACGACATGGCGTCGTAATAAAATAAATTGTGTTGATCTAGTGCTTCTCTGCAAAATCTCAGGAAGAATTCAGAGCAAACAGAAACAAGAAAAGCATTGCTGAGTGCATGCCAGGGACCTGGTGACTTCAGCTGGAAAGGAAGAATCAGGAAGAAACAGATTTTCTTGTCTCTTCTTCTAGACACCACAGGATCCTTGTGAACTGCTTGTAAACTACTCTTTTTTACTGAACTATCTCCCCTGTGCAGAATTTCTCAGCCTCTTCCCCCTCTGTCATGATGATTCCTTCCAAGCACATCCCACAGTTCTCCATGGAAACTTTCTCTGTCTGTAAATGACCAAGCTCGGAGACTCTGGCTGTCAGGCAGCCACACAGCGCTGCCCTTAGGAGGAGGCTTGTTTGTTAAGGGGACCACAGCAGGTCCCAGGCAAACCACAGGCCCGTTTGCTCCAAAACAAGCATTTACATCCAACCATCTCTGCAGGAAAGAGGATACCTCAGGACCAGGCTATCCGTGAGTGCTGTGCACAGTGTGTGGAGCCTACACAAAGGGAAAAGATAGGCTCCTTGTTTAAAAATTCCTAGGAATTTTGAGACACTGATAGCAGAACCTCGAGCTAAGTGTGTGCCCATTTGTGTTCAAGCCCCCGTTCAAAAGCATAAGCTTCATGCACATGAGGGCCACAGTGCTGAAGGATATTTGCTCAAGGGTGTATGAGGATATCTGTATTTTTGGTTCATTTTGGCCTTTTAATGGTCTGACTGGGCTATCAGAACACTTCTGCCAGGAGAAGCACAAGTGCCAGCCACTCTTTTTCCCATCAGAAGTGACAGTAAACTCCCTCCTCCAATCTCATAATCAGAGAGTGTGTGTTCTCAATCTGCGAGTACCATGGCGAGAGATATAGTAATGGGACATGCTGTTTTATGATCAGGAGGACGAGGCAGAAAGATGGACAGACAGGCAGCTAAATGCCATAGAAAGACAGAAAAAAATCAATTTTCTGACAAGAATTATTCTTAGATATCATCATGTGATTTTTTTTCCACAGCTACAATGTTTCCATTTTTTCTCCTCCATCTAACTCCTATGACTTTGAAAGAAGGATGGCAATCATTCCTTTCATTTTGCACTTCAGGAACATGTTTATAGCTGCTCTCTCATTAGAGGAGATGACAGGGTTGTGAGGGCAGAGGGAGAGAGGCTACCTGGGAGGGCTGGGGACAGTGCTGGGCCGGCAGAGGGTGATACATCACGGCAGAGAGCGGCTGGTGGGCCGAGAGGCAGGAGGGCAGGCTGAAAGCTGGGTCCTGACATCTGCCAGGGCTTCCCATGTCCCTGCGAACCAGCTACTCCTGGAGCACTTCACCTCACTGCTGTCCTGGGAGTACAGATAGGACCAGCCAGAGAGGCTCTGGAAGCATATTCTGGGGACTGTTTCTTTTCAGTATCTCTAGCACCAGGATCATCTGTGGGCACTTTAGGGTGATGTGTAAGTCAAGCCAGAGGGGAAGACCTTCTGGATGATGAAATGAGGGAAAATAACAAAAGGAATGATTTACAGTAGCCAAGACATGGGAATAACCTATGTGCCAGATAAATGGATAAAGAATTGTGGCATATATATGGTATATTATTTAGCCTTTAAAACAAAAGGAAAGTCCATCATTTGTGACAACATAGAGGACATTATGTTAAGGGAAACAGCTGATTATGGAAGAGCAAATACTATATAGCCATACTCGTATGTAGAATCTAACAATATGAAACTCATCAATGTAGAGGTTGAAAAGTTAGTTGGAGGAAGGGCAAGGGTGGGAAGATCTTGATCAAAGAGCACAAAGTTTTAAACTCTGGAGATCTAGACTGCACAATACTGTACTGGACACTTGAAATTTGCCAAGTAGGTATATCGGAAGTGTCTTACAAAACACACACGCACACACACACACGATACAGTTGTGGAGTGCTGGATATGCTAGGTAGGTTGTGGTGATCACTTTGCAATGTGTATGTCTCTGAAAATATTAAGTTGTACACTTACATTTTTCTCAATTATATCTTGATAAAGTTGGAAAAGAAAGAAAATGTAATCATGTCTCATCATTTCTTTGCTGTTTTAGAAAACTGAGGTTTGCTTTCACCCAGAACACCAGCAGTGACAGGTGCAGTCAGAGAGAGTTAAAACACCACTCCAGCATTGGATTAGCCAGAGGGCTGACGCTGTCCCAGACAGGGAGGAGGATTGTCTCCAGGCGATAGGACCTATCTGTGAGTGCAGTGTGGCCTAAAATTCCATAGAGGGCAGCAGATAACTTGCACTGCCCATAGCACCAGGCAAACATGCAACCTGAGGTTAGCAGGCAAATTTGCTGGTTTTTCAAAACTCACTTCATGCTAAGGCTCACTGTCAGAAATCAATTTCTAGAATTACACATTTAAAGTTAAAAACAAACATTTCATTGACGGGATCTAATGAGCTCTGGTGAGGTTGAAGAGCAAGGCAAGCAACTGCTGTCCACGACAGCCTCCTGTCACACACAACCGGCAGTGTCAGCACAGTTAGATCCCAAGTAGTAGAGGCGTTGCTGTGGGTGGGGGTTGAAAGGCTACTTGGGTGCTTTGGTGTCTTGCGGTTGCTTTTACTGTTTGTGTGCAATGGGAACCACCCTCCTCCTACCTGGTAAGTCCTATGGGATGAGGGAGAGAGCAGTGCTCTTTGGGATTATCCAGTTCTTCCAGGAGAAGGTTGTAATAAGGATAAGCCTCAGCTCCTTGTGACTGGCGTCTAGGAAGGTGGGGTGCAAAAGAAAGCACGGGGTCTGGAGCTCTCAGGTTGAAAACACAATCTTAGCCCCACCTCCTAAAAGTAAAATATTAGGATTTCATCCTTAAAATTACCACATAGATCTCTTTATTAACTGAGTTGCTGAGAAAGGTGATTTTGGGATATGGATACCAAATATAGCTTCATAGAGAAAGTCTTCTGTGTGTTCTGGCAGAGCAGGAAGTGACAGAAGTTAAAATCTGATTTTTAAAACAAATCCTTAAATGCTATTGTCGGGCTCCTGACACCTATGATACTCTTTTGTTGTTGTTATTGTTTGTTTGAGCTGGTTTTAATTCATTATGGTCACTCTCAACTTTGATTAAAAGCATTTTAAAATTATTTCAACTTACCAAGGAAGCATCAAACTGCATATGCATTTGAGAAGATGTGGCCTCGCATAGATGAATTTTGTTTATTTTTGAGTGCACTTTTGATTTCTTGAAAAAGAACTGAAAATGTTTTTTAGTCCGTCAACAAGTGAGACTATTTTTTTTTTCTTTTTTGTCTTTTTCCTTTTTATCGGTACCGGGGATCGAACTCATAACTGCCTGCTTGCAAGGCAGGCGCTTATGCCACTGAGCTAAACCCCCAGCCCCTAGTGAGACTATTTTTAAACTGTAAAGAGTTTCCATTAAGACTTGGTAAAATGCACATCATCTCTTTTGTTTTTTGGTAGCCTCAGAATTACCAGATTATATTGCCTAGATGCACACCTGCTGCTAGATAAAGGGTTTCTGAGAAACGTGCCCTAAAATTTTGGGCATATTTAATATTAAACAATTACTATGGAGCTGAATTAATCAGTTCCTTTATAGATGTTGGCAAAAAGAAGATTCCCTTCATATGTATAATAATAAAGACCAGACTTGCCAAGAGCTTACAGATCTATAGTGACTGTGCTACACTTCTGTGTATTCTCTAAAATACTGAGGTAGGAGATTACTTTTTTAAGGGTGTTTCACATGTCATGAAACAAGAACTGGAATTTGATAAACAAATTGATAGGGTCTCCAGTGTTCCGTAGGATCATCCAGGATTTCTGGGGAATTTTGAAGAGCTCCTGGGAGTCTACTTATAGAATATTGTAGTCCAGAGTGATTTTCAAGTCTTTCACCCTCAAAATAACTCCAGACAAAAAAGTTTCTGTCTCTTTTCTGGAGCAGTTCTCTCTAGATCTCTCCCCAAGGATGTTTTGTTTGCTTAGGGACAGCTCTCTGAGGACTAACTGTAGCCAACCCTCAGATTACAATGGCAAAAGGAGGGGCTGCGATTGTAGGACTTTTATAGGAGAAAAATAATCTGTAAGAAAAATGAAATCTAGGCATCAGAACAAATGAGTTTTAAAATGTCAGAAACCTTAACATAAATGCCAAAAGAGTATAAGTGAGAGGATAAATGAGAGTACCAGTGATAGTAGAAATGATTCTGCTGTATATTGAATTTAACAGTCTCTTCACAACAAATTAGAGAGCCCGAATTTTGCAGCACCTGACCCTTCCCTTAAGTTGCCCCACAAAAGATACATTTAAAATTTCACAGCCTCAATGCTTTATTAGTAAAACGAGAGGATTTGGTTTTACTTCTCAACTCTATTATTATACGACTCGCTGAAGTACTTCAGTGGACACAGTGGAACTCTCAAATACTGGTTTTTCTGCCCTGTTGAACGAATCTCTGCTTTTTCTTATGGGAAATCATAGTTACCAGAAATCGTTTTCACCATAAATTAGAACAGGTATGCTGTTTTAAGCCATGATGAATGATCCACGTTTTATGCTGCTTTGGAGCTCCACCTGTTTCTTCTGTAACACTTGGTATGCAGCACAGTTTTGTCTTTGGTTTTTGAAATTGTTTCTCTCCCAGGGGAAGGTGCCAGGGTGGCCAGGTGACTTCCCCTGAGTGTGGAGTTGGCTCCTCGGCCTCATCTTAGTCCCGTACTTCTTAGCCAGGGATGAGAAAAGAGATCAAAACTGAAGCGAGCAATCCATGGGCCACAGTAAGTGTGAAATCAGCAGGCAGAGCTGCTTTCCCTTCCCGCGGCCGCCACCACCTGTGATCCACGGCCTTCCTGCCACCGCAGCGCAGAGTCAGAGCCCGGCATGTCATTCTACAGACTTACTGATCTGTTCCTCTTAAATTTGACTTTTTTCCTTTTGGCAGAATTAAGACTATTCTTTTCTTTATTGCTTTTCAATGCATAAAAATTATATACAATTGTATTAAAATTAAGTCTACTATATGAAATTAGGGACTATTGTACCATGTCCCAATTTTACATGTCAATAGTATTTTAGTATCTGAAAGTCATGAATCAGGACAGTTCTGACACAAATACAATAGTTAAGACCATTTAGACTGTATGGTATAGGAAATCCCTTAGGATGATTACGTACACTAGGGGAAATTAGGTTTTTTTTTCCCCCACATATGTTTTCCCTGAAGAATTTCTTTACTATGAAAGCCATCCAGCTCACAGCTGCCCACACATTCCTTCTCCAGATATTTTTTAGGTCATCACATAGATGCGAGAAGGGAATGATTTGGAATGACATTTAAAAGGTTGGAAATTCTTTCTTTTAGGCTTTTAAAAAGAGAAATAATAGAATATAGAAACAAAGTAGGTCATTATGAATATTCTAACTCACAGCAAGATTGCATGAAGGCTAAGGGTATAGAAGCCTCAGCACTTGACCTTAGACCTGTCCCAGGGACCCCCCTCCAGGGCCTCAGCTTTGGAGTGGCTCCCACCTGGGCATCCGCTATTACCACTTCTCTCCTCCCCCTAGACACTGCTATTGCCATGACCTCCTGTTGGTGTTATATTAACCTTTCCTTTTTCCTTGATTAGAGCTCCAGGAAAATTAGAAATTGACATCAAAGAGTAGGCAAAATACCATGCATAACTTAAATCTTCATATCATTTTATGACTTACAACACTTTCCCAAACTGGGGTTCCTAGGAGGCTTGTCTGAGATTGACCAGGGGAAAAATACAGTGCAGACTGCTGGGCTCTACCCTCGTCTTGAATCAGGATCTCTGGTTGGAGATAAGAGAATGAGTGGAATTCAGGATTTGATCACTTAAAAATCTCTCCAGATGACTTTATGTACACCAGAATTATCACTATTGTCTGATAAAATGTCTTCATATATGTTGTATTTCTTTCATCTTTCCCAAATCCTCAGAAGCAAAGTTGTTATTAAACATTTACTTTATACCACAAGACAACTGAAACATGGAGAACTTGCTTGAGGAGACACAGTTAGGAATTTGTCCAGCTCTGATGAGACCTGAGCCTCTGGCTTGGCCTGACAGCCGGTGGACCTTCCCCCCAACAAGGTCTTTCCATAGACTGGAGGGAGTAGCCTGTAAGTATGGACGTGGTGGGTCCAGGTTTGGAGAAAACCCAGAAGTCTGCCATCATCATGCATTTGGTGTTGTGTCTAAATTTTAGCACAAACCCCAAGGTCACATAAATATTCTTCTAGAATTTTCATAATTTTGCATTTTACTTTTAGGTCTATTATCCAATTTGAGATATATTTTGTGAAAAGTATAAGGTCTGTGTCTAAGCTTTCTATTGTGTTTTTCATGTAGATATTTAATACAGCATCGTTTGTTGAAAACACTTTTCTTCATTGAATTGCCTTTGCTTCTTTGTCAAAAAGTTTTGCAATCCTTGATCTTTGTTATAAAATGACTTTACCTCCTCTCTCTCTCTCTGTTTCTGTCTCTCTGTCTCTCTCTT
This sequence comes from Cavia porcellus, assembly GCF_034190915.1. Lineage (NCBI taxonomy): Eukaryota > Metazoa > Chordata > Mammalia > Rodentia > Caviidae > Cavia > Cavia porcellus. The sequence goes on along the minus strand of NW_026947496.1, from coordinate 23,625,705 downwards.
CTCTCTTCCTTGTCTGTTTCTGTCTTTTTTCAAGGCAGTCAGATCAGTTCAGCATTTCATAACTACTTGCTTAAGGTTTGCACCCCACCTTCTTAGGAAAGCACATGAAGCAAGCTGCAGATTAGAATACAGAACAAGATAAATACAGGAAGAGTAAGCAGGAATGGAATCTGTCCATACTGTTTTGTGACCCTGGTTAGAGACAGAGCAACTCGGTTCAGGACTTGGCTCTAGCTCTTGACATTTTGAGTTTGTGTCTCCTTCACTGGAAAGTAAAAGGGATTTTTCTAAACCGTTGTCCTGGTTTCTGCTCATATGGCCCTCCTGGGCCTCAGGAGGGTAATAACAACCCTCCTGTACAGTTCTCAGGTAGAGAACTGTCCTTCAGGACCAGGTCATGGGAATCTGCCATGTTGATGGTGGCTGATTTATCCCAGGACCTCACCAGACCATAAAAACAGAAGCCAAACACAGACAGACAGACAACAGACACACACACACACACACACACACACACACACACACACACGTGTACACATGCACACACACAGATGTGACCACACAATTGTGCCCAAGGTCCCACCACCCCACCCCTACCCCCTGCCTGCTGTTTGCACACTGCCCTTGCTCCTCCTTGCCTGGCATTTTCGTTTGAGGCACCACCTTGTCTGTTTACTTATCTCTACTGGGGTCAGCAACGTCAGTCTCTTCCTTTCATGGAGATGTGAGATCCTATTCCTCTTCTCCTCTCCCCTTCTCCTCCTGATCTCTCCTTCCAACTCTCTTTGCCTGAGACTGATTCATTCTCAAGAACGTACAGCTTTATCTGTTTACCATGTTTGAGACAGCCAAAAGCTTTTAAAGATAATAGAAATCTCTCAATTGCAGTTTTGAGCTGCAAAGAATTTGTTAGATTTGCTGGTACAGAGTGTTACAGGAATGTTGTTCTAGTACTTATGGTCTGGAATCCTTAGAGGGTTAGAGATTGACCAGGAACATAGTTATATGACAATGATTATAATATGCCATTCAGGTGGTGGCTCTTTTGAGGATGAGGAGGAGATACATCAAGTAATTTTTGCAGAAGAGGTGGTAATTGAGTCTTGAATGGTGATTGGGGGTTTAACAATAGCCAAGCCCAGGAGTGTCAGAGGGCTTAGGCAGGAGTGACACCACATGCAAAGGACAGAAGCATGAAAGAACAGCATATCTGGGCTGTGGATAAGTTCAGTGTTACCCACAGATGGCCGAGGTTGACTCAGCTGCTTTGACTGGCTGGGCAGGTGGCCTCTGTCCCCACCCTCATTGTTTCACATTCCACCTGTGTCCTTCCTGAGACTGCTCCCTCCTTTCTGCTCAGGAAATCAATCATACCCTGTCAATACTAGAAAGATAAGTATGTTTTGCTGTCTAAAACATACAGGACAAGATCCTGGGTGTAGTTTAAGCATAAAATTTGAGCTTGGAGTGGGCGGAGGAGAGAAAGGGCTGGTGGGAAAGGACTAAAGGAACCACTGGTCCGGGTTGCAGAGGCCTTGGCTGCTGGATCCCACCAGCAAAGCATGGCTGATGAGGAGTGGTGTGGTTAGACTCATATGGAAGACGGAAAAGAATAAGAAAGATGACACCAAGAGACTAAAGTCCAGATGCAAAGTTGAGAAGGCCCAGACTGGAGGGGCAGCGATCTGGGAGGCTGGGGTGGGTGTGGAAGAAACTTCAGCAGGGACTTCTGGTCCCAAGTGAGCAGGATAGAACAAGACACAGTCAAGCACTGTTTCCCAGATCTCTGATCTGATGACATGTTCCACTTGCCAAGATCAGGAAGGCAGAGGGAATAAGGGTTTGGGGAAGACCATCCAATCCTATTTTGAGCCAATTGTTTTTTAGAGGCGCAAAGAAGCAGAGAGCAGTTAGATACAATGGTTTGAGGGAGGACCGCAAAAGAGTTCCGATGAGAAGGAGAAGGAGCAGCAAAAAGCACTGAGAGGGTGTTGTCTAAGATGTCTTTGGAGTTCAATAAATATTTTACAAGATGCCAGAGTACATGTAATAAAGTATCATCCATCGCCTCAAACATTAGAAAGTCAGGGTCCCGGTTCAACATGTATGAAAGTGTTTGCAAGAATTATTGCTGAAGTATGATATAAAAATTTATCTGTAAGTTGATGTCTGTGTCTCAGGGCTTGTCTGAGGTTTGACATAAAAATGAGAATTTCTTTCTTTTTATATTTTCTTGAGATCACTTGTGAGCTTTTAACTAAATTATAGGGCATGTTAAACATGCCATTAATTTACCAGTTCCTTTTGCTTTTTATCCTGACTTATGGTTAAAGCATATTATTTTAATTAGCAGTCCGAAAAATGGAAGATGCATCTTTGTGGAAATAATCTTAGAAATTAAGAGAGTGGAGAGAATGCAGGAAAGTTAATATAGCTTGCCTAATTTTCAGAATGAAATTCCGTTTCGAAAAGTATTTTTCTGTACATTGGCTACTTTTGGTTCATACACCCACAGCTACGGTTTCTCAATCAACCGCTAAAGCTTAGAAGAAAGGAATACATATTTAAGAAAATATTTTAAGCATTTGGAAAAATGTATCAAGAATTTTTAAAATATTCAAAATATTTAAGTAAATATTTATAAAACATAAATTTGCATAAAGAACTGGAAGATTTTGGTACTTTGGAAATACAAGATAAAAATTTAAAATTTGATTTTAATATGCAGGTCAATGGTGCATATTATATGAAAATCTTTTATATGAAAAAGAATCAAGGACTAGTAATTAGAAGCAAATAATGGTGTCTTGTTGTACTAGGAATTTGCATATTTTATCAGCACATACTTTTTGAAAGTTCCTAATGTGTGAGATTTCAGATGCAAGTGGATTCATGTAGAAGTCTTGGTTCTCTGCATTTAAAGATCTGAAATTCTATTCTTTTTTAGTCATCTTTCAGCCAGTGGGATACAGATAATACATTTTGCTCTCTTTCCCCAGAAGTTGAGGTGTTTACCCCTTAATGGGCTCAGAGGGGCTTTTCAAATTAACTTTCATTTTTACAGCTCTCCATCTTGCATGTGTGAATTTACTGTGCAGACTTAGGAATGATGGAACTAACTTCAGCAGCCTCACTGCTGAATTACTCTGCTGTGGCGAGTTGTAGAAAAGCCTTAGCGATGTGGTTTAGACCTGGGTTTTAGCACTTTGGTGAATCTTTTTACAAGAAGCCAGGATATGAGTAAGTGTGAAAGAGGTACTTGAACACAAAATGCATTTGTAAATTTCACTTAAAATCTGGAGCATTTTCAATTACATCTACCTGACTATAGGTTGTCTCCTGTTGGGGGAGGGAAGTTGTTCCTTTTTTAATAGTTTTCTTCATCTTTTAAGGAATCAGTACTCCAGGTAGAGCTGTAAGTAAAATTACAATCTGAAAACCTGGTGGGCAATAGTTTTAATTAATAAAGTGAGTATTTTAGCAAAATATCATGGGTTATGATTGAAAGAAATCATTGGGGTCTAAAGAATACCTACTGAGGGCAGCTGCATTAAGATTCATTCTGAGGTGGGGAAATTGATTTCCTGGACTCACAAAGCAGCAAAGGGAAGGTTTTCCTTCCTCCTAACTCTGGAGGGTTTGGGGTTTGGCCCTGTGAGACCCAAGGGTTATCCAGCCTGATTAACATATATATAATTAAAGTGTGCCAGCTAGCAAGGCAAAGCCAGTTTTATTTGGCTCTGCACCACTATGAAATAATTATGTCTCCTTTATGTACTTAAAAAACTTCTGGTTTTCCCTGGACACCATCCTGCTGCCTTCTTTAGGATTATTGCTTCCTGTTGCAAGAGACATGAGAGTTCAGAAGCTTTTCCTATTTAAACTAGATTTTCTTTTTGTTCATATCACCTTTTTACAGCCATGTTTTCATCACATGATAAGAAACAATGTAAATAATTGAGAGGATCCATCAAGAGACTCATTCCTAATAATGAAAAATTGCATAACTCAGTAAAAGTCAATTAAAAACCACAAACTTCAGAACCTTTTGATCAGTGAAGATTTATTGTTATAGAAGGCATCTAATACAACAGATTCCGGGGGCCAAAAATTTCAAAAGTTTTAAAAATGCAGTTAAAGCTCGACAATAAACTTGAGTAGGATTTATACAATATCAAAGTAATACTAGCTCTTTAAAATGAAAAATTATTTTTTCTCTTTTTAATATGAGATGTCAGGAATTTTAGAACCACCTTAGAAATAACATCCGCTGTGTAGGATACTTGTTTTCTATTTTCCTTGTGGGACTTTAAATGAGTCTTATTCTTTGGTCGTGCCTATGCAGTGAAAGTCTACAAATTAAATGAGAGAAATGAGGATTTTTTTTTCTTTGTGAAACTTAGTATCTAAATAACTGGAATAAGACAAAATGTTTCTATTATCTGGCTGCTTAAAGGATATAGCCAACAGGTTACTTGAATGTACTATCATATACGTGTAATTTTTTAAAAATACAAACTAGTTTTGTTTCTTTAGACATCAAATGCTGCTTGAATGGCCAAAAGTAAAATGCCAACTCTCTGAAACCAGTATCTGTAACACTTATTTTCCAATGGATTTTCACACCTCCAAGATAAATTTAAGGAGCAACATTCATCTTCAAAAATCAAATGTATCTAATCTCTTGTTTTGAGGTTAACAGCCCACCAGTGTGAGTTTTAAACTCTGCTCAAAGACTTAGGTAGGGTTCAGCAGTCAGGCATGACAAAGCACTGTGCCAACTAACAGTGCACACGTGACATGCTTCCTACTGAAATTAAACTGCCAAATAAAAAGGAGGAATTGTGCCCTTTTTAATAACAAAGAATGCAATCGTTAGAATTCTTCAGATTTGGAATTCCAGCAGTGTTCTAGTGTTTTCTTCTTGATATGTGACAAGAATGAATAATATCAAAAAATAAACATAAACCTCATTTAAATAAGCATTCCTTTAACTTTGTAAGGTTCAACATCAAATAGAACATTCTAAAAATTCAAGATCAGTAAAATAGAGCCGAGGAGAAAATATAACGGGAGTGGGGGCAGATATGCTGAAATGCTCTGACTGATCTCAACCTCTAACATTAACTCTGTTCATTTCTATTCAGGCTCGCCACTTCAGCGGACTACTAGGGACCATGATATTTCATATTCAAATAAATATTTGACTTTGACCTCATAAAAAGTCCCTTGGGTCTATAATACTTTTATTCTTGTATAATCTGAAACAAATCCTTTCCTCTTAAAAACCAAACAGAACACATTACACACACAGTTGACTATTTAGAAAGCACCCAATTAAATCCTACTTAATTCCTTTACTCTAAAAATTCCATCTAGCTGGTGTGTAAAGTACCCAACATATTAAATGTGTAATGTTCACAAACCCTGATGGTCTTATCTAACCTAGACAATATCGCCTTTCTTGTGAAGGGTCCTAAAAATGTTTCAAGGTTTAAAAAAAAAAAAAAAAAAAAGACCAGAAATCACAGTACAAGGCAGATAAATCTACTTTAATTCTCACATGTAAAAGTTACACATCACAAGAGGTTGGACAGTAGCTTAGCAGTAACTGACAGCTATAGTGAAAATCATTTTCATAAAAAAATAATCTAGATGCGGTCATCAGAATTTTTGGTCTACTTAATGTTTGAAGATCTTTTATCCCTGCTTGAAGGACTTGCCATTATGCCTTTTTTTCTCCCACTGTTGCCTATTAATTAATATTCTTTGGAGGAAGGAAAGCAGAAAATGTTCATTTCCAAGAGTCTGTCCTTTGGTAGCAAGCAGAGAATATTTTTCATTTGTATGATTTAAATAACCTGTACAGATATGAAACTTTGTGACATTATACGTTAGTGTAAACTGAAGAGTGACAAGCAATTTTTTTCACTCTGATAAAACAGCAGATTTTGTAAACTCCTTAAGGATCCAAGCATTTTCCCATTCTATTTGCAAAGTCATTCAGAATCCATTTTGACCTCAGTTAAAAACAAAAAACAAAACAAAAAAAAAACCACCCCTCAACACTCTATATATTACACTATAAAACCCTGCACTTAAAAACTGGTATGTTTTCAACATATGCACTTCAAATACAAAGATTTCAAGCTAAGTTAAAGAAAGCACATTTGAATGGACTCCGAACAAGTTTATTTGTGATTAAACATCTCATGCCGTCATGCAAGATCACACTACCTATCACTTTTACTTCCGAGTCTAAGATTCTGGGCAAAACAAAAACAAATTAAAAACAAAGTCAAACAGAAAAGACATTCACGATATCAACAGCTCTCCAATTGAGCTGAAAAATTATTTTCCAAAAGAAATATTCGCATAGATTAAAAAAACACACACATAATATTTACAAAAAATATTTAATTAAAAATATCTTATAATTACAGTAGTCTATTAAAGCATATACTTTCTCACACTTATAGAACATCTCTATATATATACATGGTATGAAATGTCACTCAATTATCTATACAATATGTAACATTCTTGCAGAGAAAAGAAAGTTCCCTGCCCCATTATAATCATCTATTTTAAACAATAGATGCAAAAAAAAAAATATCTACAATGCTCTGGGGTATATTAGTAAAGCTTCAAAACAAAAATTGCGCTCCTTGGTCACAAAGTAGCCTTCTAAAGGTTTATTCTTGATCTTCTATTTATCAGTCCTGTCACACTTAAGCTTAAAAGTTTAACTGCACCTCCAAAAAACACAGAAATGTACAATTCACAGCGGTTATGAGACAAAAGAGAATACGTATGTAAAAGGTTTATGAACGTGCAAAAAAAAAAAGATGAAAGTTTTTTGTTTTGTTTTGTTTTTTCCTCTCCCCCTCTCTTGGAATGACGAGCGAAAACGTTTCTAGATTTGCTGATTTAATTTTTTTCCTTTCCTCCGGTGGCTTTTCCTCTACCGTCTGCTCTTCCCCCTCCCTCTCTAGAGCTCCTGGCTCGGGCTCAGGCGGCTGCACACCTGTGGAAGAGGAATGAATAGAGGGGGTGTGTGAACCTTCTCGCTGCAGACTAACTGGCGCCACCGACCAAACTCAAGACATGCTTGATCAACAACCCAAAACAAACCACCAGGTCAGACAACACCCGCAGCCCGCGCCCGCGCCAGGCGCCAGGGAGGCCGAGGCTGCTGGGGAGCGTGGCGAGAGAACCCACCGCGCGTCCTTTTGGTGGGAGGACCAGCCGGGCAGCTCTCAAGGCCACCAGGTGCCCTCCAACGCGGGGCACAGGGAGGAGGACAGGGTGCGACCCTCGCCCACCCGAGAGAGAGAGAGGCACGGGGGCCCATTCTCCCCCGAGTGCACCCCGAGTTCCAAAGTGAAGCCCAGGTTCACTTGCTCGCCGGGTGGCAGCGTCAAAGAAGGTGTGCGTGTACTGGGGGAGTTTACATTCAGAAAAGCTGCGGGCTGAGAACACGGCGGTGCCTGGCACGGGAAGCCCCTGGGGAGGGGCGCCCTGCTGACCGCCCCGGAGACCGGCGACGCGCGCTCACCTGGACCGCGCGGCTCAGCGGCACAGAATGCTGTCGCCCTGCTTGTTCACCGCGCCGGCCTGCAACAGCAACCAACGCCGAGGGAGAGGTTAGCAGGCGCGGATCGCGCTCGGAAGCCGGGCCGGCGCGCCGACGCCCCAGCCCGTCCGTAGCCCGGGAAGCCCCCTCCGCGGAGCCGCAAGGTTCGGGGGCGCACAGCCCGAGTCCCGCCCCGCGCGCTTCCCGACCCCCGCTCACCCAACGCCGGGAGGAGAAAAGGAGGGGCTGTCACTCTCGGCTGGGAAGAGGGGATCCCTGCGTCCCGCCGCCCGCCCCAGCCCCGCGGGACCTCTCACCGGGTCGGTGTTGAGCGCTGTGAGCGGGGTTCGCGGTGGCGCGGCCGGACAGGTCCCCCCCGGGAGGTGCGGCGGCGCGGGCGGGGGCGGCTGTCTGAGCAGAGCCGGGTGCGTCTCCAGCGCGAGCTGCAGGTCCAGGATGTAGTCGATAACGTGCTGCAGGATCTCCACTTTGCTGACTTTCTTGTTGGGCGGGATGGTGGGCACCAGCCTCCGCAGGCGGCTGTAGCAGTCGTTCATATCGCACTGCAGGCACAGCGCCGGCTCGTCGGCCGCCGCCTCGGCCGCCTTGCAGCGCGCTGCCGCGGCCGCCGCGGAGCCGCCCAGGTTGTGGCCGTGCTCGGCCAAGCAGCGCAGCGCCAGCTCCCCGCCGCCGCAGCCCGACGGCGCCTTGCGGCCCGAGGGGCGCACGGGGCTCACCGCCTTCATGGCGCGCGCTCTGCGCCCTGCGCGAGCGGACCCGCCGCGGCGAGCTAGGCGGGCAGGCACGTTCCGGGCTCCCGCCCGCGGCCGGCTGCGCTCCCCTCGCCCGCGCGCTCGGGGCACCGAGGCTCCTCGACAACTGACAAGGGGGGTCGCTCGGGTTCGGCGAGGGGTCTTTGCTCAGTGGGCAGCACCCGGCCCAAACCAAAAGGCAAGAAAAATCAAAACCACCAGGGGTGGGAAAAGTAACCCACCCGGATACCCGAGTCACTCCTTTTAGGAGCGCAGACTCAGCCGGATTGCCGCCGCCACCGCTGCCGCCGCCGCCACTGCCACCGCGCGCCCCTCCGGCCCGCGATCTCCGGCTCCGTACCGGCTCCCCACCGCGCCTCCTCCACTCCGCGCTCGGCCGGCCGCGCAGCTGTATTTATAGAGCCGCGCGCCGGGGGCGGGGCCAGCGCGCGGGCCGGGTCCCCGCGCGAGCCGAGCCAGCAGAGCGGAGCGGGCCGGGCGCGCGGGCGAGCGCGGAGGGAGGCGGCGCGGGCGGGGGCTCCGGGCGGTGCTGGGAGGCGGGGAGCCGGGCCACCCGAGTGCGGGGATGGGCGGGGGTCGGGAGTGGCCAGCCAATCAGGAGGGCAATGCCACCTCCGGGAATGACGCTCGGGCCAATGGGAAGGGCACTCCGTTCCGTCAACGCCAGGGGTCGGGGTTCTGAGAAAGGAGAGCTGGGTGGGAGTCGGGCCAGGCTTGTGTGTGCCCTGGGGAGAGAAGAGAGAGAAGTTCCTGCGAAGAACTGCGGGAATGTGAGGCTGCGATCCTCGCTCCTCTGGCCCAGGCTGCCCAGCGCGCTGGGCCCGCTCGCTGATGCCAGCCCGCCTCCAGCGCGGCGCCCAGGGACCCGACCCACGCTCCGTCCCCGGGTTCCTGTGCCTTAGGAAAGACGGCTGTTCCACCTTTCCTGCTCCTCTGCCTTTCCCCTCTCGGGTTCATTATTCGCCTTTTCACAATTGTTGAAACCATAATGATGGAATGGAATGTGCAGTTCTTTCTTTCTTTCTTTCTTTCTTTCTTTCTTTCTTTCTTTCTTTCTTTCTTTCTTTCTTTCTTTCTTTCACGAAAGCTTAGCAAAAGGGAAAAGAATGCCAAATCAAACGCAGTATTGCATTTCCTCCTCCTTTTTGGAGGACATGTAAATCAAAACCGCGTCAGGTTTTCTTTTCACCCATCTAGGTGCAAATTTGGGCTGAAGAAATGGAATTGCACATAAATGACAGCACGTAAAAATTAAAAATGCATGGACACGGAATATTTAAAATTCCAGCATCACATGTAATATTAATCTATCCTTTGTAAAATTCATACCTGTAACTTAATTTAGGTCATTCGTGCACGGTTTCACGTATTAGCATACCCCGCTTTCGATGAGGTGATAAGCACACCCGGTCTCCCTCTCCCGCAACAAAGCGTTTGTGATAGATTTCTAAAGGAAGAGTCTTCCTTCAAGGGTTCAGAATAAAACTGCTCCAGGAACTCTGGTGGGGCGTTGTGTGCACCCTTTAAGCAGTCATTGAGCCCTGTAGGTGAAAAAGGAGCAGCAGAATTCTCAGTAACAGGGAAATGAGCGCTACCCTAGCCGACCCTCCTACCTTTAGGCGCCCTTGGAGACGAATTCACCCAAGAATTTCCGTCCTTCAGTACTTCACGTGGATTGGTGCTTTCCTTTCCCTTGATAATAGAGCGAAAGAAATGTGGACTTCATGCCTCCAGGGTTCCCTCTGCGGGGATTGCCTTTTCTTCTGGTCTGCCTCTCTCCCACAACTGAAATACCTGAACCAGGCAGGTATTTTGTTTAGCTATGAAGGTAGGCTGATTACACTAGTATCCTCAGAGCACATTCCTTTTTTCTGATGAAATGCGGAGCAACTTACTGCTGGTTTCACAGGTAAATACAATCATGTTCCTGTCCCCTAGTCCTTACACGTTCACTGTCTCTGATAATTATTTAGAAACAAATGCCCTTGTCATTTCCTTATTGCATACATAGTGTCCATGCAGATTTATCAGGAAAATCAGAATTATAAAACCTCAAAGGTTTGTTTTCTTCTAAAGGGGACAGGCTTAATCTTATGCATTCTAAAATTAATATAAATGCACACAGGGAGAATAGTGTGAGTTTAGATGGAAAATTTGAGGTGCGAATCCCATTGGGTTATCTTAGAGACTGTTTTGTCAGCACAGATGATAATGATAAATGAATACATGTACAGATGTTTAATGCTATCATTTTTTTCTCCTGTAGAGTCTAAACATTGTTTCCAAAGCAAAACTAAAGGTTTTTTTTTTCTCTTTGGTGAGATTTAACTATGTTAATATAACCAGGGCACATCTATGTTTGAAAATCTTGTATATCTCAACTTGATGTGAATGTAAATTTAACATATATATATATATATATATATATATATATATATATATATGACACAAATGAACAACCATATCCATCTTTCTGGATTTTGTTAAAGCTTCTGAGAGCCATGCCCTGGTGTGGAAGTGCCTAATGCCAAAGTTTCAGGTATGATGGAGGTGCTGTCTTTGAGGCATTGGCATAAAGTTAGGAAGGCTGAGCTACTGCAGGGACTGGGCGTCCAAAGGAATTTACTTCAGTCACCTGATTGTGGGTACTGAGGAAAAACTGTGATCTCCAAATCCTACCTGCAGAATAGGCAGAAGTAGTTATTGTATTCCATGTTTTGAGGGTTGGAAGACGTTAAAAATTAAAGAGTCACACAAAGTTTCATACAGTGGGAATGACGAATGCGATTCTATGCTTTTTGGTTCCTGAAAGTGGAGGGTACTAGCAGCTACACAATGTATGTTTTTGTATTCTTAGGCATAGGCATTTATGTGACATTAATGCTGACGTCATAAAAGACTCCTGGCACTGATGGTTCAAAAGAAGACTTTATTCGGCAATGACTAGATTTTGAAGCTTGCAAGCTACATTATTTCTACTATGCAAAGAAGGAAGTTTAGCTTGCTGGTGACTTCCTTGTACATCAGAGTGCTTTGTTCATGTTTGGAAAACTGAGATGGGCTAGCCCAAAGTTTATTGCCTTGGATGTACTAGAAATGCTCAAAACGTACCTCAAAAGGAAACTGGGACAAAACATTCATAGGAGAGCTGCTCGGAAGTCCTGGTAACCAGGCTCTTGTATCTATTCTGTCACTAGACAAAGTGATATGCAGCACTATCTCTGGAGGCTTTCTAAATGCCAAATAGTCTCTTGCTGAACCCACAGCACCCTGGCTCTTAGATTTCACAATCGCCCTGTGTTTACATGGAGCAAGGGTATCCAAGTATATTGTGCTGTTCAGCCCAAATGCCTTTTTAGGACTTGATACTTCTTTCTCTAAAGTCTGCCAGGAAACAGCGGGTGGGCGTAGATACACAGAAAAATATGTGTTCCCATGCCTTGGTCAGTCTCTAGATGTGAGTGGTCACTGAAGGAGCCACATGCATTCTTTCAGGGCAGAAGAAACCAGCATTTGCTTCTGCACGTCTTTTGCTCCAAAAGAACAAGTTGGGCAATGTGGCGATTCCAGCTCAAGGCTGTTTTAATCAGACAGCAGGCTTTGCAAACTTACTTGTGTTACCTTTGGATTGCTGATTTTGGTCCCCGGAACACTGATAACTTCTTGGTTTGCTGTCTTAGAAAAGGCTTATGGGAGGAGGATGTGAGCGAGATGGGGTCATCAAAAATGCCTTATTTCAGGAAGTTTAAAGGGGATTCTGTTTGAGAAGCAATTGACTTTTAAAAAGGCCTTGTTAGACAGATTAAGAAAAGAAAATGGGAAGAAAGATGCAACATTTTTACCTTAGGAGAGGGCATGGGGTCAGCAAGTCAGACAGCCTGGGCTTCAATTTTGGCTTCTTCGCTTGCTGCTTTGATACCATTATATTGGAGTCTTAAAAACCTGTACCTTTTGCATATGAAATGAAGATAAATGTATCTGATTTACAAGGTGTTTATGCAATATATACGCACTTGGTCTCATCATGGATCATTGTATTAATTCCTTAAAACAGGGTCTGGTGTGTAACAAATAGTGTTAAAATGTATTGTCAGTTTTGTGCAAATATTATCTCTCAATGGCTTTTCTTTTCATTCACGTAGTTTCTTTTGAGACATTGTTACTTCTGAGCAGTCCAATTTATCAATTTGTCCTTTTACAGATCATGTTTTTGGTATTGTATTTGTCTAAGAAATCTTTTAGAAAACAACGTAACAAAGATATTCTCTCATGTCCTCTAGAAGTTTTATACTTTTTAGGCTGGCTGTTTTTGTGGCGTATGCCTTCTGCATTTATATATGGTGTGCTGCACATAGAAGGGTCCTACATTACACTAGTATGTTTATGCTGTTGTCAAAGTGGCTTGTAATATGATTTTTTATACTAGGGTTTCATACTAGAGAGACAATACAATATTTACAAATGTTAGCCTGATTTATTCCACTTATGAGGATAGAGTAATCAGATCCAAAATGTGTAATAGATATTGTAATCATGAAAGGGAAAGAAAGTGCTCTAAAGAATATAACTGTATGTGTGTTTAAATGTGCAAGATAGATAACCATACTATTAAGTTTTTGTTCATCAAACAGAATGCTTTGTGCTGTCATTGTTTGATTGTCCATTTTTTATGCTTTGGTTTTGTAACTTGAACAACTACTTCTAAGATAACAATATGTAATTTATCAACTAGTAATTTTTACTGTTTTTTTGAAATTCTATATTATTTCTACTCTTTTTTTTGTTTTGTTTTTTTCTCTCAATAAAAAAGGTGGCTTGTAAAAGATAAACTAGTTATGAAGATGCCAAAGAGGTCAAGAACTTGTTTTAGTTCATCTTTATCCTTAAAAATTACAAGAATTATTATTCTTACTACTTAAAATTAACCCTACTAAACATTAATGTACATTTATCTGTACTCAGTATTCTGATTTTGCTCAGTTATTACCACAAGTGAAGTCTTCACTAAGAACTGTGCTATTCGTAGCACAAATTGTTAGATTCACCCAAGTGAAAGGATTTTTTACATTTTCTTTTCCTCTAAAAAGAGTTATAAATGATTCTAAAATACAGAAAAATCATACTTAAATGTATTTGAACTACTTAGAGGAAGGACACTGCCTGAACTGTAAATCCCTTCGCATCTTGGAATTGAATCCTGAATGTGGGTCCATCTCAGTAAAGCTGCCTTCAGCGAGAGAAGGAAGCTTTCCCATTTTGTTGATATCTAGGTCATGGCTCCTAAGACTGATACAATGTTCAAGACATTTTCAGTTTTTCCCCTGAGGAACTGTGCAGATATTTTTGTACAGCAGCACACAGCTGTCCTTAGTTGTGAGATGGTCTATGGCGTCTGTGAACTTCGTACGTATAGTGGAAAATGCCTGTGTGTAAAGCAGGTAAATGGTTTGAAAATATCACTTTTATGTGAAATAAAGTAGCATGTATTTTTTCTACTAGCAAAACATTTGCATCTAATCTCTAACATTCAGCTCAGATATAGGGATATAGATATAGATATAGATATAGATATAGATCTTTGTCGGTATTGGTAAGTCAGTGTATAGTTTAAACAAAACCACCTCAGGAGGAGTTACAGAAAAGCTGTTTTTCCTTGAAGATAATAAAGTCAAGTTTATTTAAATATTTAAATGCCAAAAGCTTTAATTAGTGATCTCTTCTTAAAATATAACTGTTTGGCAAAATAATGTAAGTTTGGTAAAGCGTTCATACTTTATCTGATGTAACAATTTTGCCACGTTTGAAACATCTTGTTCACTGAATCAACATTATTGTATGGTGCTCTGTTTATAGTATGTTTTAAAAATAAGTAAAATGAGTGTTACCAGGAAAAAATATGACAACAACTGTGACAAAGTGCAAAAATGCAAATATGTTGTCATCAAGGCCCGTGGGTGCAAGATTGGAGTCATATGATATCAAAATAACTTGTTGAAAACTTTTCTAACATTAGTCATCAGTGCATTCTTCTATGTTTATCAAGAATCTACAACTTGTAACATATTTGATGATTTTGCTTTTTGGCAGATTGCTAAGTGGATGGTGTTTGGCAGCTTCTATTCATGCCAGTTAACTGCCTACTCTAGTCTCTGGTTATGTAGTAGAAACAATGATAATATTTTCTTTATCTAGCTTCCAGTAAAGTCATCCTTGTATACCAAATGGCTTACATGCTTAAAACCTCTATATTATGCATTCTACCAAACCTAACTCCAACTCTTCTCTAAGACACTGCTAACTAATCTTCCTTTAAAGCTATTTCAATTGAATTGAAGTTGACTCAAGCCAATCCAAAACAAATATGTATTGTTCATCTGTTATATGACAGGACTGTGTTTAAAAAACAGTCCTTTAATCTTGTGGAGCCTGCTGTTTATAACATTTTTAAACAAATTAAAAATCAATTAATGCAAGGCAGTGTGTCCTTTGTACCAATTTGGGCATGGGCAGGGTACGGTGAAGGCAAACACCAAAGCTCCAGTCAAAGGACACTTCACAGAGGAAAAGTTGCAAGCACTGAATGCTGAAGAATGACTTCATCATTGGAAGATGTTCCTAGTAGCCGGAACAACATGTGCAGAAGCTTGGAGGAGTGAAACTGCAAGCTTCTCCCTAGTTCTCTGTGCTTCAGCTCAAACATCACTTTCCTTACGTTTGGTCAGTACTTCTCTTCTTCGTCTCACAACAGTCTTCCCATCTGGTGTCTTCCAATCCAGTCATCAGCTTGTTCAAAAAGGAATTCGTGATGCCTGCTTTCTTTTTCCAAGAAGCCGTTTACCCTTGATTTCCTGACTATAATTACTTAAATATGACATGGCTGATTTTCTAATTTGTAGTACAAGTATATACATATTGTAAAAATACTGGAGTATATAAACCAGAAGACAAAAATAAAGGCCATCGGTGAACCCAAAACTAGACATAAACTCTATTAATTTTTATTGTACATGCTTTTACTATATATTGTATTTTTTGAGCAGAAATTGTAGTGTGCAATACTTATGCTTGGAAATTTAGTTTGCTGCTTCATATAACATAGATATATTTCCTAAGCAATACCTCTCTGTGTCGTCATTTTCATGGTTGTGCAGTGTTCTCACTCATGGATGAGATATAGCTTATTTACAAAATACTTAATTACAAATATTATCACTGTTTCCATTTTCTCCTATGTGCTCTTATCATGTCTGATATACTTCTTTAATCTCAATAGTACATAATTACACAACAGTTTGCATTTGTTGATATGGGACTGTGCAATTATTTTCCAGCTACATCAGTGCTATGGCTTAGGTGTGTCCCTAAAATTCACATGTTGGAAGCTTAATCTTTAGTCATATCCTAATGGTGGGGTGTGAATGCATCATGAAGGCTCTGTCAGTCATGAGCTAATAGATTAATCCATTCATGAACTAATGAATTAATGGGATATTGAGTTAGTTATCATGAGAGTGGTTTCTTATTTAGAAACAAAACAAAACAAAAATCAGATTGGCCATCATTTTTGAGTCTCTTTATCACATGATGCCCTGTTCCACATTGGAATTCTAGAGTCTACACCAAGTGCACTAAGAATACTCTAACCAAATACAGAGTGTTGACCTTGGCCTTCCCAGTCACTAAAACTGTAAGAAGTAAATTTGTTTTCTTTATGAAGTATTTGGTCTTAGGTATTTTATTTTAGCTACAGGAAACTGACTAAGACAGGATTGTATGTTTTCGGTCTTGCATAAAGTCAAAGGGTGTTAGAAAGTAAGTCAATTCTTCTTTATGTTTTATAAACCAGTAAATGGAGTTATTCCAATGTTTATAGGACTGCTTAGATGGATTGGCAAAATCTGCTTGGATGATACCATAATGAAGGTGACCTGCAGGTCTCCCTAATGTTCAGGGAGTGGGCCAGCCTGCTGTAACTAGAGCTGAATAATAGTAGATCCACTGGATCAGCTGATGTCACAAGAAAGTTCCAATCTACTTAGCCAGAAGTTTTAGAAAAGCTGCTAAAACTTTAAATTGCAACTTTGCTAGAGAATCTGTCTTAGACTCTTTCTGGTCACCGGAATTAATACCCAACACTCACAAGGAGAGGTTTGTTTTGGCTTACATTTTTAGCCCATGGTCAGCTGGGTCCAAGAAAGAAAGCAGCATGGTGGAAGGGCATGGAAGAAGAAAGTTGTTCACAACTGAAGAATTAGGAAGCAGAACAAGCAAAGAGAGGAGTCACAGAGAGAGATGCATACGTCCAGGGCATATGGCCAGTGTGACTCTTCTGACCAGGCCCTTCCTGTAGCCAGGTCCCACTCCTAGCACCACACTCAGCTACTGAACTCAGTAGTGGATAAATCTAATGTGTGCAGCAGCCCCATGAGCACTTCTGCAGGCCCCAGTTCTGAACGCATGAGGCTTTGGGGGACATTCTAGATCGAAGCCATAACATCTTTTCAGGAAACTGATGGGGACAGAAAGTCTGCAACAAGAAGATGAAGTGCAACCTATACAATGCGTGAGGTCATGTTAGAGCTTCTGCTGCTCTTGGAAGTCCTCCCTCTCTACTAGAGGTTCGTTACTAGACCAAATTTCCTATTCCTTTCTTCTGACTCTTTATTTCCATGTTAAAGCATCACCTGCAACCAAAACGTAAATGTAGGTATGAGCGTATCAACAGTAAAGTTTATGTCTTTTCTGCACACCGACTGATCGCCCCTGTTAGCTCAAGGCATTTTATTTCCATAGGTCAAACCAGTTTTCTTTTGAAGTGCATAGTGATCACCTTACTTGTAATCTTATAACAAAAAATAAACTGTAGTAGTCAAAACAAAATAGAGACAAATAAAGAGGGAAGCAATTTTTATTTAGTCTTTTTAAGAGGTTTGAATGATCATTCATTTGACAGTCACATACAGAGCCATGTAACTTAGATAGGTATAGGGACTCATAAAATAATAAGAGTTTAGAAATGGCTAATATACTGTCAATATAATTTGTTTAGGTTGGAAAAATCTGTCTTAAAATTGAAATATCCTTAAGGTAAAAATGACTTTATTTTCTGAATTGGAACATGATCAATGTTTCAACTTTCTGCTGAGACAGTTTTATAATCCAGGTGGTCGGGAATCTGTTATTTAATTTCTGAAAAGACATACAGTAGCAATTACAGAAGGGTCCCCTTCATAGTGCTGGGGTGTATTTTGTGACCACTGAGCTCCTGAGGCATCTTTGTATCTGCTCTGGCAAGCTGAGGGTGGCTGTTGGAATAGTACGTGACAGAAGAGAGAGAGTTGGCTCAAGTTTCCTTGCTGTTCTCATTTCCTTGTGTAAAAAATTCTACATCTAGAATGATACAGTTTCACTTCTTTCCCACTTTATTTTTGTAATTCTACCAGTGACGATAATGCTTTCTGAATAAAGGCTATTTTGACATCTCAGGAGCAGAACTCGTACTAGTGATTGGGAAATATCCAAGCACTAACGGAAAAAAAATAACCACACTTCTCAGAGATAAGAGAGGAAAGAAAACACAGAGGGGTCCAGGTCAGACATAAGGAAAATAAATGCAAGGAGCCAAAAGATGTTAGAGATGGTGTTTTGAATCAATGTGCTATTTAAATGGCGGTTGCTGGAACATAATATGTTTACTAGAAAAACACAAAGGATTTACTCTATATTCAGATATTTAAACTGAAATATTATCGTCTGTGTGTGAGGCTGAACTGGAAATTATTTAAGTCCATTCCAAATAAATATAATTCCATGGCCTTCTTACATCACTAAGCATGCTATTTTCTCTTAATTTGAAGTCTCCAATTAGCTTTGCAATTGCAGACATAGTAAAATGCTTCACTAGTCTGCACTTTTAAATACCTAATACCACTTTAGTGCAAGTAGGAAGAGATACACTGGCATGCTGGTGGTGAAGGTACTTGGCCTATGTCAATAACACTAATATTTCATCTTGTAAAAGATCTAACATTTATTTTAAAGTGTCCAGTTCATTGTGTGCATACCTCATACATTACCATCCAGCACAATAGGCTCTCCTATAAGTTGGAAGACATTTAGTGACTGTGTTGTTGAAATACAATGAATAGTTCTAAGTTACCAATTCTGATTTCCATGAATCACCCAAGAAAGCCAGTCCCATTACTCTGTAGTCCTATTGCTTAGTCAAAATCTGGTTAATTTCCATTTCTAAAGACTATCTATTTGTAAAAAGAATTTCTGGAGACTCACTTCATGTACATGCTGAGTATTGTCAAACTGGATCTTCCAATTAAATGAGGAAACAGTTTCTCTACAACTATGGTACTTTAGCTCCCCAGTTTAGAGAAGTATATGTATTTACTCTTGCATCTTTCCAATTATCTAAAGTAATTAACCCTTGAAGATTCCTTAATACCTTGTATCATTACTCATTTATTGGTTATCAATCTGTTCTAGGTACTTTCATTTCCTGTGGAGATCACAACCCTCACAGTAACAATATGGTCTTAGTCTGTTTTGTGCTCTGTAATAGAATATCACAGACTGGATAACTTATAATGAAAGGACTCATATTTGCGGCGGTCCAATATCAAGATGCTACTGTCTGGCCAGGACCTTCTTGCTGTGTCCTTCCGTGGCAAAAGGGCAAAGAGAGGGCAGAGGAAAATGATCACCTGACAAAGACCAAATCAGCCCTTTCATAAGGAACCTACTCCTACAATAATCAGTCCACTCTCATAATAATGACATTAATCCACCCATGAGGGAAGGGACTCAGTGACACAACATCTCTTCTAAATCCCATCTATTAGCACTTTGTATTAGAAATCAAGTACCCAACACATTAACTCAGGGAGTCACATTCACACCACATCAAATACACCTATTTTATCCTGACTAAAACCTTCTTTGGGATGACATTGTACAAATCTGAATTATTTTAAGGATGTGGTAGAATAAATACTTCTAGATTAAAAATCATTGACAAAAGTAATGGTACTGATGAAATGATAGGAATTGAAATTTGGCTAGCTGGTCCCCAGTGTGGACCTGTGCAACAATCTCCCGAGTGAGTGCTTAAATGTAGGTAGATTTCTGAGGACCTCTCTGCTGATAATTTAGTTTAGGTGATTCTGATGCAGGACCTCAAACACCATATTAAAAAACAAAACAAAACAACACTCATGACTCTGAGGAAGGAAGTTTACAAGTTTGAGCTCAACTTGAGCAACTTAGTGACTTAGTGAGACACTGTCTGAAAATAACTAATAAAAAGGGCTGACCTTGTAGCTCAGTGCAACGGACCTGAGTTCAATTCCCAGTGCCACAAACACCAGTAAGTTTATAGATACATTTAAACAAACAGTGTGCAAGGCAGATTTTATCATGATCATAGGTACATGTGGATAATTTGAGACCAGTTTTTGAGTTATTTGTGCAGCAATTGCACAAATAAACAGGAGAAAACCAAAAGGATCTGGGTGGTGATGATGGTGATGATGACAGTATAGTGGTGACAGTATATAGTACCTGCTGTTTATTGAACTGTACTCAGTTCAGGAAATTTATTTACTACTTTACTATGTACTGCACACTACGGAGCAGCTTTACATAGAGATATAATGTTTACTTTTGCAACGATCCTGAAAGATTTATCTCAAAACGAAAGATTACATGAGATCAGCTAGCAGTTACCATCAGTGGAATAATTGCTAAGAACTTCATTTATTTATTTTGGTACCAAGGATTGAACTCATGACCTTGCACTTGCCAGGTGGGCTCTTAAGCCACTGAGCTAGATCCCGAGCCCAGTGCTAAGAACTTTAAAGGAGCAAAACAAGTCCATCAGAGGCAAAGAGATTAATAACCTATATCTACAGCTTTATCAATATCAATAAGGTGTATATACTCTTACAATTTTAATCTACTGCATCCTTAGTAGAAATTTTAGGATACTGGCATATTTTCACGCTTAGTATCAAGCTAGGTGTGGTTAAGGGAGAAACTGTTAAAAATATATTTTTGAAAAACTCCATGATGAGCAGGGTAAACTGGTTCTCCAAATATAGCCTCTTAGGAGAGAAAGGAGGAGTAGGCTTACCCAGCCAAGTTTCACTTTGGAAAGCTCCCAGGTCAGTGTAGCAGAGCAGCAGCTTTGGCACCATCGCTGATTGTAGCCAGCAAAAGCGAGGGTGGAGCCCTTTCCTGACAATGAAAACTCTTCACAGAGTTCAGTGAGAACAACATGAGCTCACTCCCTAAAAAGATCTCAAAATTCAACAGAATTATAAATCATGAGAAACAGATTATTCACTCTGGTACTTCATTTTAAAAACCTAAGTTATCTAGAACAGTTATTCTTTGAAGGAACGGAACCACTGCAATATAATGCTAGCTGAAGATAAAACCCACTGATATGGGAGGAAATATGATTTATAATCTGTAAAATAGCCTAAAATTTCATTTGTTGGAGTTCTGAGGAACTCGTGAGACCAGGTCCCTGATGCTTGTTGCAGGACCAGCTCTGCTCCTTGCAGCCTCTAGTAAGGCTCCCCTGATCTCTGCTTCATCTCCTCAAAGCCACGAGAGTGCTGAATTTGTAACACTGATTTATAATCTTCCATTTACCCCAATTGTCGTGATTCTAATTAATTAACAAGCTTGTTGACATGAAGTCTGGTTTTCAAACAAATTTGTCATAGGCCATCATGACATAGGCCTTCTCTGAAATTGGTAGCAATTCCTTCCAGCTAGTTTTTAACTTACAGTCGGCAGAATGTTGAAGGACAAAGGGAAAACTGCTGGTGAGTTTGGACTGCTCTAGAATATCAGAGCAGAAGGAGGAAGAAGGCTCCTGTGATCATCCAGGCTTTGGCTAAAGTGATTCAAGGAGGCTTCGCAAAGTGTATTTTGTAGAATTGGCCTATGATTTCATTTGACTATGTGTTACAGAAGAAAGAGAAGTTGGAGCTAGTTCTGTAAAGTTTGGTCTTAACAACTACAAAGACAGAGTTGACATTTGTTGATAAGAACTGTACAAGGATCAGGTTGGAGGAGGAACAGTTGGTTTTGTGCATATTAGAGATGACTACTAAGCCAGCAGTGGTGGTGCATGCCTGTAATACCAGCCCTCTGGAAGGCTGAGGCAAAAGGTTTACAAGTTTGAAGCCAGCCTGGCCAACTTAGCAATTAGCAAAGTTCTGTCTCAGGAAACACACACACACACACACACACACACACACACACACACACACACACTTGAAACAGTACCAGAGGCTGAAGATGTAGCTCTGCATGAAGGCCCTGGTTCAATTCCATGTACATGCTTTCTTGACATCTAAATGGCAGGGTTGAGTAGGTAACTGGACATAAAAATCTAGAGACCAGGGTGGTGTTTATGCTAGGGATATAAATTTGGTATAATCATCCCCATGCAGTGGTATATAAAACTGTAAGAGTGGACCAGGCCTTCCAGGGAGAGCAGCTAAGTAGGGAAGAGATCCAAGGTCTAAGACCAATTCTGCATCACTTCAGGGATCAGGGGTTGGGGAGAAAAGAAAGAAGCAGCCACAGAGTGTGAGGGTGTGGCCATTGAGAAAGGGAAGGCAAGTGGAGAAGTTGCTTTAGAGCAGAGAGTGACTCAGGTTAGATCTGTTAGTATGATGCGGGCTTAAAGAAGCTTCACAAACAAGGAAAACGCCCCTCAGCAGCGGGAGGCACATGACACACCTCACCTTGTGCCCTTGGACAGTGAGCACATGAATAGAAGGAAGCTTTTGAATTTGATGCATTCAGATTATAGATAAATAAGAATCTATCAGCTTGAATAAAATAAAACATTACTACTTACTTTTAAATTTCAGTCTGGTAGGGAACTACCTTAGTTTCATTCTCATTGCTTGGAAGAAAATGTTTGTTTTGGCTCAAAGTTTTTTTTTTTTTTTGTTTTTTTTTTAATGTTTCAATCCATAGTCCGGCTCCACAGCAGGGTGGTGTGGCAGAGGAGAATCATCTTACTGCATTGTGTCAGGAAGCAGAGAGAGGGATCAAGGGAGGAGGAGGGACCCTTCCAGGCCAGGCTTCCAGTGACCCGTCTCCTCCAAATCACTTTTAGCTATAAACTCATCAATGGACTAATCCAGTGATAAGTATCACACTCCTATGATCCAGTCACTCCCCAAAGCTCCACCTATGAGCACATGAGACTTGGGCGGACCTCTAAATATAAAAGGTACCATTTCGTAATTTCTCCATAGAAATTTTGTTTTTGTTTTTGTTGTTGATACAGCTGCCCCATGTGTCTGCTCTGCAAGTAGACAAAATCTTATAGAACAATATTTTCAAAACTCTCTAAGTGCAAAAAATTTTCTTTCTTTTTATTACTTACAGAAGCATATCCTCAGATTTCTTTGTAAATAGAACACATGAAATGAATAAATGTACTCTAACCATGTGTCCCAAGACTAAGGGATGCATTCGAGGCTCAGTGAGGCA
This sequence comes from Cavia porcellus, assembly GCF_034190915.1. Taxonomy (NCBI): domain Eukaryota; kingdom Metazoa; phylum Chordata; class Mammalia; order Rodentia; family Caviidae; genus Cavia; species Cavia porcellus. The sequence continues at coordinate 23,602,821 of NW_026947496.1, read as the reverse complement.
TAGCATTCTCTAAGCATGTTTACACCGATGCTCAGATCTGTAATTTTAAACTTCTCCTTGCTCCTACCTTGGAAGAACCTCTGATGGTTTAGCCCAGGGAACATTATTAAGGTGCTTGCCAGATGGTCTTTCAGGTCACTCATTTTTTTTTCTATTTTCCCAATTGTAAGCAGAAAACAACTCTGTCAGCTTCCAGGGAAGTGGGTGTAATTTCCTTACTTATCTAGTCACTTTGCAGGGGCAAAAAAAATGCCCCTCACCTTGTCTTTCCTATGAGTCTCTCCTCCTTTGATCCTTTTTTGCATCTTGACCTCAGATTCCAATTTGTGAGAATAGTTTTGTAGTAGAAAGAGAATGTTCTTGGTAGGTTTGGGGAAAAAAGACTAGATCACTAATAATTTTATTATCACGCTTAGAATTTCATTTTTATTGTTGGGATATCTTTGGGAGACATAATTGCATTCATCTTGAGGAATGTGTGCATATACAGAATAGTATCTTGATTATTCTTCAACCATCCTGTTTCTTAGCATTTCTCTTTTATTTTTCTCTTTAAATTATTTAGATTTTGGATTTCTCTGTAGGTGACATATTCTCTAAACATAATTCTCTCCACCTTCTAACATCTTAAAACATACTTTTTCTATCTGGAATAATTGTAGATGTGAAGAAAAGTTTTTAAAGATAAAACAGGGAGTTCCTATACCACGTTTACTCTGTTTTTCCAGATGTTAACATCTTATACAACCATGAGACATTTATAATGAGTAAGTAGTTACATTATTGTGAACTGAACTATAGATGTCGTTGAATTTCACCAGTGTTTTCTCTAGTGTACTTCTGTTATTTTATGATGCAACCAGGGATTCCAAATGGCATTTAGATCATTTTTTAGGACCAGAGTTAGAGATATAAAGACTTTAGATCTAATATATGATTGAGATTTGCAATCAGAAAGGGTAAATAGAAATAGCACAGATGTAAGCTCTGGAAAAACCTGGACTTCAAAAAAAGTAGCTGTACCTATGTTTTATATCAAGCAGTTCATATATAACTTTTTGATGCTACTGTCAGGACAGCTTATGTTTTCCATTATTTCCATGACCCAGCAAGATTTCTTTCAAGCCAAATGATAGTGAAAATACTATTAATATGATATACTTTTGAACTCAAATGAGGGAAAATATCTATGCAAAATTTTGCATCTGCATCTCAAGAAAATATTTGCATAATATTCTGGGAAATACATAGGTGTTGCCTGTGTACCTCATCTCCTTCTAGGCTATCCCTTTACCCTTGAACTTTGGCCACATTAATTATCACAGTGTTTCTTTAATACATTCATCCGAAACATGCATCGAGAACCAGTTAAGTGCTGGGATTGAGCTAAACTGTATGGATCCTATAGTCTTTTGGATGGACCCAGACAAGATCAACATGTTTTACTGCATAATGAAGAGGTGATAATGAAGTATTCTTTGGTTGCTAAGGGAAGAACTACAGAAGGCATGCATGAGGCAGGAAAAACCCATGCAAAGAGATGGAGTGGGGTGTGGTACCTGGTCTTTTGGGTGTTCCTGTCTCACTCTAGTGCAGCCTGGGAGACATGGTAGGAACTGAAACAGTATGTGTGGGTGGAGGCTTAGCATAATAAAGATTTTGGATGACAGTCAAAGGATCTGTAATTGTCCCTGACAAATAAAAAAAAGGGAATCTAGTCATGTTTGTGTTTTGGAAAGAACAGTCTAGAAATGAATTGCAGAAGGAAAGGATGTGAGGCAGGAGAAATTAAGAGAGAACTTTGAGATGGATTAGATCCCGTAATTCTATGAGGATCTCTTGTGCCTTCGTTACTTGGGCAATACTTAAAGCATCCTTTTACGAGTAGGTTTAAATCCTGCTTCCTCTGAGAAGGCTTTTCCCCCTTCCTTTCCAGACATATCTAGTCACTTACTTCCTACCTCTTTGTTCATAGCTCAATTATAATGTTTATTGTGAGGTGTTGCAAGAACTGTTTTACATGTCTGCTTCCCACCCATGATGAGCCTCTCTAGGTCACCGCCTGTATCTTATTCATCTTGGCATCTTCAGAATTTAGGACAGGTTTCGTACAGGGCATTTGTTAAAATACTGTATCCACGTTGCAGGAAATGGAATGAATAGCCAATCATGGATAGAATGCAAGAGACGTTTGACCTTTTCCTCTAAAACTGAACAATCACTATTACTCAAATGAATTTTTGCAAAATTACATCCACAACCATTTAATTAGTTCAACTGATGAAAAAAGAGAATGAACCTCAAAGAAGAAATTGTGAGTCTTTAAGTAACTGACATGGATTACAATAGTTTGCCCATACTGTAGATAATCAAAACTCAGAGTTACTAAGAAGAGAAGAATTTATGGAAGCAAAGTTGTTACAGAATACATTATAAAAATCAATATTGTGCAATTTAGTTCAATTACAGTATCTAAACAGAAATTTTGTTTAGTTTTATGTTACCTAATTTTTATTATAAACCAAGTATCTTAGTTTTTATTGGAATTATGTGTTTTTATTAAAAATAAATAAAAAGAATTGATAATGCATGATATCATTCTCCAAATAAATGTCTAGATGGTTTTGGATGAATCTTCTCACTGTAAATAGGTAGTAGAGCTGGAGTTAATACTAAAGAAAATGAAAATTTGAAAATATTGCAGAACTAGCAGGGCAGTGAGACACAGTGGAGTTAAGATGGGGAGAAGATAAAGGTTCACAGGGATTGTTACTATTTCCTGTTGCTGTATCAAAATACCTGAGATGTTCTGACTTATAAACAATAGAGATTTGTTTTAGCTGATGTTTCTGCAGGCTGAGAAGTGCAAAGTCTCAGTGCCAGCTTTTTTTCTGTTTCTAGTCAGGTAGCGGGTTTGTTGTGCTGTTTTGACTCATGATGGAATACAGAAGGCCCCCCACCAAACACCTTGCTTTACAATAATCCAGTATTTCCATCGCTAATCCTGTCCTATGAGAACTGCACCAATCCCTCATAAAGGTCCCATCGCTTTTTAACACTACAATATTTGGAATCAAATTTGAATACAAGTTTCTGAGAGACAAACCACATTCACACCACAGTAGAGGTGAGGCTTATCTTTCCTAAAAGCAATTGTTGATTCTGAGAGCTGTAATGCAGGGGATGAAAACAGAAAGCTTTGGATACTCACGCAACTAGAAAACCAAAAATAGAAGGCCAATGTTTGCCAAGCAATAGAGGTTTTGGTAAAATACTTCAGGTAATCAGCTCAGAGTCAGAAGAGCCAGTGATAACACTGTATTGGAAATAGACTAATTCTCAGAGGAACTGAAGCTCCATTTAGGATGATATTCAATCACTAACTAGATTAAAGTGTTTTTAGGTGCTAGTTCCCTTAGCTTAGCTGCCTGTCAATAGCATGTGTATATTCTATCTGGAGGGATATAGCACTGTATAGAGTCTCTTGATAATTTTCACACACACAGAATATCTGGCAATAGAAAGTAACCAAGCAAACAAGGAGACAGGATGTGACCAAAACCCAAAAGTAAACAGCCAAAACAGATCCACAGTGAGATCCAGATAATGGAGCTTTCAGGAATCAGTGCTAAAACAGTAATCACTTCTTTTTCAATAATAATTTAAATTGCAGAGAGCTAGAAATGAACCAAAAATTTTAAGAGAAAAACAACTGATGACCCATAAATATATGCATATATATAATCATTATGTGGGAAATAAGATTATTGAGCATTGTTGTAAACATTTTGCATGCAGAGGTACCAATGCAACGGCACACTGCAGTGAGCTTAGTTTATAATACGGCATTAAGGAGTTGGAATTAATGATGAAACATTTCTTTATGGATCAAAGCAGATGATAAGGATTACAGATATTCAAAAATTTTTTAACAAAGTGATGAAGTTTACTTAGCTTCATTGGTCAAGTGTGTCTTTCATAGTGCTTACAAATATCAATTAACTAATCATTCTATCCAATCTAAAATTATACACGGAGAGTTCAGATAGTTGCACCATCAGGAACAGAGTTCTCGGGAAATGCTGAGAGGCTGTTTAGAAGGTTCCGTTGTCTACGGAATCCAATAGATTTAGGTTTGACTCCTAAACCTGCTTATTATCAGGCAGTGAACTTGGACAAGTAACTACACTCTGATCTCCAGAATGCTTGTTTTTTAAAAAACGGACAATACCCTACTTGTGAGAGTTAATAAGAACCTTGGAAAATGTATATAGAATCCCCAAGAACAGTAGACCTTGGAGCAGACATTTTAGCCCACTGACAGCTACGGACACCGAGGGGACACAGTGTGGTCTGTACCCAGTTCTCTTTCCTTTATACCACTCAGAGCTTGTTCAATCCTGTTGTGGCCTGTCAGGTGCATTTCTTTGTTCCCTCTTCTTCAGTTCTCTTCTTCATTTTTATATTGAGGGAAAAAGAAAATCTATTTTATGTGAGGAATTATCATTACCTGAAAGTGGGTAGATTTTAAAATATTACTGATTTATGACTCTGAGGTTAATATACATTAATGTATTCTGAAAGGACCAAAGAATGACTTTTCTGAAAATTTATTTACAATATGTCAAGAATAAAGCACCAGTCTGGGTTATCTGTTCTAGCTAAAAATCTATTGGGTTTTTGCTTGCTTGCCGAAGAGCTGTTACAGCTTTCTGTCTGTGTGGTTGATAGCCTCTCTTGTCATAGGAGGACAGCTTAGCAGAACCCTGAGTCACAGCAAGACCCCCAGCTGACTCAGTCAGTGCTGAGAACCTTGGCAGGGGAAAGATTTCAAATTCATTAGCTGCACTTCTATGTTTTTGACCATCTTTCCTTTTGTCAACGTCATTTTTCTGAGTCTAACTTTCTTCTAGATCTTACTATACTGAAAACCATTGCAAAAGGGAAGGGGACCAAGAGCTGGACGGAGGGGAGGGGTATGGAAAGAATAAAGAACTAACATGTGTTATGCCCATGTGCCAGCTTCCCAGGATGAATGTGGTCATTATGTACCACCAACGTGCTAATAAAAATAAAAATTTAAAAAGAGATGTTCAAAATTTAATCTTTGATGTCTATTTTACAAATTATTTCAAAATAATTCTCTTGAATGAAATGCAAATTAGTGACTATTTTTCAAGTGACTTTCACTAGAATAATAAGCATAGAAAAGGACAATTTTTATATCAAAAATTTTATATCAAAAATACACGAGCACTTTCAGTTTTCAGCCTGTGTACTTCAAATATTAGTACTTACAAGAATTTTAATGTTTGCTTTTTTATTGGAAAAGAATAGAACCTTTGTTCTTTACTTAATAAACTATTTCAACATTATGTACCTGATGGCTGTGTATTTTCTGATTCGATTTTAACATCCTTTTTATAAGGATAGTTTTCTTCCAGGCCAGCATGAGAAAAAAAAAAACAACAAACGGTAGTATTATTAAAGAACAGGGTCTTAGATCACTTTCTGTATTACTAGTTTATTTTACAACATTCTATCTAAATGTTAGGATATAGTACACTGTTCCATTTGGATATCTTTATTAATTTTTATCAAATTAAGTAAATTAAATATATTTTGCAGTTTTATTGGCAGAAAGAAACATTCTTTTTTATCAGTACTGAGGATTGAACTCATGACTGCCTACTTGCAAGGCAGGTGTTTATGCCACTGAGCTAAATCCCCAGCCCCAAGAAACATTCTTTTTACTGTCTCTTGCTTTTTCATCATTGCAAAGAAATTTCAATTCGATCACTATGCAATGATCCCATTTTAATAAAAGATGCTGTTCCCAGGCCACTGAGGCTGTCTGGATGCATTCAGCCTTTTGCTCCAGAAATCTATACCCTGCCCCGCACCACTCGGTGTCCTGAGTGCCTTGGAGATACGTTCACAAGTTAGCTTATACTCTTGTCCTTCTAATTTTCCTTCTCTTCTCCTTTCTCATTCTTCTTTTAAACATAAAATTTAGTTTTTAGAAAATCTTTCAATTTGCAGAGACACTGAGAAACAACCAGGGTAGATTCTATGTATGCGAGACTGTTAGCATCTTTCTTCAGTATGGTATTTATAACTAAAATTAATGAGCAAATACCAATATATTATTATTAACTAAACTCTCTACTTTTTCAGAGTTCCCCTAATGTCCTTTTCTTTTCCAAGATCCCATTGAGAATAACATGTTACAGTTAGTCATTTGGTCTCTTTAAATTTCCTCTTGCTGTGACAGTTCTCGACTGTCCTTGTTTTTTATTATCTTGATAGTTTCGAGGAGTAATTTGTTTTTGCTTGGAAAAAACAAAAGAACTTGATCATAGGCTACGAATCACACTCTGCAATTATTTTCCAGTTGAAGCAGAATTCCCACTCTTCTAGATAGTCCTCTGGGGGGCTGAAGATGTGACTCCGATGGAGTCCTTCATCATGGCTCGTGGCTTTCCTCCAAGCCCACTTTCCTGGCACGTCCAGCCACAGCTCTATTTTCAAATCACTTTCCTGCCTCTAGCTATGGTATTTGGCCTCTCCAAGCCTTTTCCACTCCACTGCAATCTCTCCAGACTCTACCAAAAGCCCTAATTGCTTCTTTTAACTAGCAATGAGTATACATTTTTATCAAGCAGAAATCTTGTTCTTCCTTATTCAAAAGCTCCGTCTTCAAAATCCAAAGTTGCTGACTCTTTGCTTTCTGGAAAAGAGAAGGGAAGGGAAGGGAAGGGAAGGGAAGGGAAGGGAAGGGAAGGGAAGGGAAGGGAAGGGAAGGGAAGGGAAGGGAAGGGGAGGGGAGGGGAGGGGAGGGGAAGGGAGGGGAGGGGAGGAGAGGGGAGGGAAGGAGAGGGAAGAGGGGAGTTGCTTACATTCTGTCTTGCTTGGAGAGCTTCTAACAATCCCTAATGCAGCAAAGAAAGATGTAACTGTTGAGTTTACATTTCAAAATAGATCTAATGTTCATTTCTGCTACACATAATCACAGCAGCTGAATTAGCTTTGTTAGGTGTAGAGGTGTATGCCAGATGTGTGAGAGAGAGAGAGAGAGAGAGAGAGAGAGAGAGAGAGAGAGAGAGAGAGAGAACTAAATCTATTGCTTTAGCAAAGGAAGAAGAGGAAGAAGAAGGGATCAACACAACCATGAATCTTCTCATAGGTAACATCTGAACTGAGTTTGCGACAGTGTGTGGTAGACAATGCCAGTGTCCTGGTTAGAATAGCAACCTGAGCAAATATACTAGGGCACGAAATACCACAGTATATTATCGTGCCAGGCATTCTCAACAGGCGCTGTGAGGTGAGGGCTCTTTGGAGGTAGAGTAGTAGGACTTACTATCTAGACCTGACACAGTCAGGATGAGGATGTCTGAAGTTAGTGCATTCTAGGGAGATCTAACATCCCAAAGAGGACCATGATAATGAGCTGGGAAAAGGACACATTCAGATTTTGACTTGAAACAAATGAAACTACTCTTAGGTTGCTGAGTCTGTGGGCTTACTAAAAGTTGGTAATGCAAGATTTAAAATGAGGTTATAGGAGTCTTTACAACTGTCTGTCTGGACTGAGGTGCTCTTTGGTCAAAGAGAAGTCCAAGAGGCTATTTGCCCTCTAGTGGCAACCACAAAGCATTTTCTACTTTTCTGGAGACATGAATAGAATACATAGAACAGATAAGGTCATCTGAAGAAGCTACACTTCATAAAGCTGTTGAACTAGTATCTAGACAAGCCTAATATGAATTAGTTGAAACAGGAAAAAAATGCTATTTAATCATAGAAATAGGTTAGATTGCTTCCTGAAATTAATTTGACACAACTTTCTAATTTCATGTTCAACAATGTATGACAGCAATATAGTACTACGTTATAAACGGCATCTTCAAGATGTTAATTAAAAGTAGCAATTGATTTCAAATGTACACATGGGAACACACTTGGAGGTGGAAAAATCAGTTTTCCTGCATATCCAATAATCTATTTTAGGGTCTGATCTGTTCATGTGGTGTTTACACTTGCCATCTAGAGAAACTTGGCCCCTCAGTTTAGCATTACGGAGTTTCCAATTTATTTCTTTCTCTCCCAACATAAGTGATTTATGTCCTATTGAGGAGCCTCTGCTATCAGTTTTCAATCTTTCAAATGTACAGTCTTTTGAGAAGTAGTGCTTTCCTCTGCCTTTGCTAAAGGCATTTCACAGAAATATCTCATTATTTATTTAGAAGAGTAAGTCTCTGGAATAAGGTAACATTACCACTGTTCTCATATTGCCTCTGCACACAGGAACACATTCATAATTGATAGTACGGTCTATACTAGTGTTACAGCTAGAATAAATTGAAAGTTGGATCTCTGGGAGAACAAATCATGTCTTCATTTTTGTGAAGAAATAAATAAGAAGCGTAAGTTAAAAATTATCCAAAAGGTGGAGTGCATATAGGCTGGGAAAACAGAAGACAATAAGGATTGGAAAAGAGAGAAGAATATCTTGAACAGTGTCTTGCTAAGAAAGTATTTGTTTTGTTTTGTTTCCTTTCTGTATTGTCTCTCTTGTTGGAGCAGGTTAATGATTGACCACTGTGTTAGCCTTTTCATGATGGCAAGGCCCTCAAAGAAACTGAAAGTCTTTGAGCAACAATAGATTAAACTGCTTTAGGAAATTCTGAGTTGATGAACATCAATTTGCAGGTGAGTTTCTTCCTGGAATACTTCTGTCCAGGTTTCTTTTTCTTGGAAGTGAAATTGATCTCAGGAGAGACTACTTTTCCATTCTTCCTCGTAACAGAAGTCTAAACTGAGGATGTACAGTTACTAACCAGGACGATATTCACCCTGTGTGGCCAAGGCAGAGGGCATCAGGGAGCAAGCTACAAAAGATGTGCACTGGAAATTGCCTCTGGATGGAATTGTGGGTAATCTTAACTCTTTCTTCCTTTTCTAGTAGTTAATGTATCTACACAAGGACTCATTTTTTAAAAAGAATATAAATGCTTTCTTAAAATGGAAAAAACAGTTATTTTGTAGGTAGCCATTTGTAAATACTAAGTGACTAATTTGGGTTTTAACATTTATTAAAACTAGCTAGGCATAGTTGTGCATGCCTGTAATCTTAGCACCCTAGAAGGCTGAAGCAGAAGGTCTGCAAATTCAATTCCCACTCAAATTTAGGAGACCCTGTCTCAAATTAAAAAAGGACGTAGTTCAGTGAAAATGCCTTTCAATCAATATCCAGGTTCAGAAAAAAAGTTATAAGAAATCCTGCAGGAACTGGAGAAAAAAGTGAATGCTAATTTGACTTTAGAATAGTTTTGATTTTTTGTATGTTAAAACAAACAAAACCCAAAGCAAAACTTGGCTTTATTACATAATCTTTAAAACTTCTGTAAGGTAAGAGGAAACAGTGTTTAAACTAAGACTAAAGACAAATACCAAGTTCACATAAAATAGTTACAATACAGAGGAACAATTAAAATGGCTTAGCACAGCATCTGACACAAGTTGTTTAATAAGTATATATGATCATTACTTATCAGTGTATTAGCTTATCACAAACCAGTAAGAAAAATAAAAATTCTTCCAAATTGGACAAAGGAAATAAACAATGAAGTTCCTAATCACACAAAGTATAGTAAATGAGGTAAAATGTAAACTTTCTAACTCCTACAGAAATCCACCTAAAATTTCACATATATAATTCTTTAATGATTCAAACAAAGACTTTTGAATAAAAGAAAAAAGATATTTATAGTGCTGACAAGGTCTCAGAGAATTTGATACTTTTATACTAAACTTCTAGATGATATTCTGCCAGTAAATATTAAAAAAAAACTTAAAAACATTTACATCATTAAACCTAGGAATCTATGCCTAGGAAATTACCTTAAAGAAATAATCAATTTTTAAAAAATGGCCCAGTAATTTCACTTGTAGAAATGTATCCCATAGATAAATTTAACATGCTTGTGGGTAAAATGACACAGATGCAAGGTTATTCATGCAGTTTTGCACTAAAAAATTAGAAATAATCTAAATTACCACCTAGTAGTAAGGTAAATAAATTATGATACTTCTAGACAATAGACTGTTATAGAGGAATAGGACAGAAGAATGTGCTGTTGTGGAAAGATACACTCCCGATACTTAAAAGATACAGAACAGTGCAAGAATGGGCATAATACGAATATATTTTTGTTTGTATATTCATACAAATAATACAGAAGTATCCTGGGAAATTAATTAAAGTGGTTGCTGTGGGTGTGAGTGGGAAATTAGGCAGATGTAAGACAATGGAAGGGAGAATATTTTTTGTTATTTCAATGAATGAGTTGAACTTAAAAGCAACACTTATAAAACAACTGCTAGACTATGGGAAAGGCTTTTAAATGTCTAAATTGAAAAATTACAATACTTGAAATTTACTATGCTTATTCTGTCCTTTGTGAGGACACAGAGAAGGGTCTTCTCTTAACATCTTCATATCTGAAGGAATTGTTGACATATTGTAGGTAGTCAATAATTTTAGAGAAATAAGTTGACTGGTAAAGTTTAGAAGTTAATTACAGGAAGAAATCAAAAGTACCTCTCACATTTAGAATTATTGTCTCAGTAAACAACTAAAATTAGTTTTGAGAGAATGTTCAAAATAAAAGTCCCAAATGTCTAAGTAGCTATTCTAACAACTGACCTCCTTCATCAGCTCTAATTCTAAAGAGGCTGTTAAGGCAGATTATTAAAGCAGAGATAAAAACAAGTGAAACAATTGCAGTAATTCCCAGGGCCACACTACGGTGCCATATAAGTTCACAAACCAGGTTTATCATTTCCACCCATCAATGGGCCAAATCATTTTTCCTTTCCTTGCCAATGAAAGGTATCAGAATTTACGCACAGCTAAGTTGTAACATTCACTGAAAGATGGAAGATGCTGAGTTAAAAGAACGTGCTATAAACCATCAAAACCCATCAGAAAACCTGCCAAGTACTAAAATGCTCTGGTGGTGGGATAGCGGTTAACTCTGGGGGATATGTTCAGGGGCAGAGATGAAGCCTAGGAAATGAGCTGGATATTACATTAGTGATTCTCAACACTGGCTGCACATTATACTCACCTGGGGAACTTTAAAAATATCGATGCCAGGGCTCTACTCCCAGAGATTCAGATTAAACCTTCCCTTTATTTTTTCATCTTTCTAGCCCAAGAACGCACCCCAAATTCTAGGCCTGGATTATTGATACTGGTTCCAGTGGGTGTCTCTCCTCTGATATAATTCTTCTTTCATATTTTCCACTTTGTGCAAAACTGATGGATTTTTTTTCTCTTATCAAGCACTCTGCTATTCACAATGCTATAGTTTATGCCTGGAATGTTTCCCAAAGCCCAAGTGTGAATAGCTGGTGGTGGGGTTGGGAGGTAGTGGAACTTGAAGAGAAAGGGCCTGGCAGGGGGTTTCAGGTCACTGGAGGGAGGCCTTGAAGAAGACTCCAGGACACTGGTGTCTCTCTCTTTATTATGTTCCAACCACTGTGCTTCACCATCTCCTCCTCACACTGCTTCATTATGGGCCCCAAATCAACAGAGCAATGGGCCATACAGTGAAGCATCCAAACCCATAAGCTGAAATATTTACTTACCATAGGTTGATTATTTCAGGTATTTGCAATAGTAACAAAAAGTTGACTAACATACATATACAGTATATGCAATGAAAATTTCTGAGGTTTGGCTTTTATCCTGAGCTCCACCTTCGTCTAATGAAAAGGCACTGCAGCTCAGTTTTCACATTTACACCACTTTATTTGAGACCCATCGCCTCTAAGGTTCTTTTCAGCTGTGAAATCATAAATTCTCTGGTTCCAGGTCTGTTAGGAAATATCTATTAGGAAATATCCAACCTCATCTTTTGTAGTTTTTTGACCTATTCCTTAATTGAAGTCAAACAAAATATTCCTCTGCTTATCTCTCACTCCTTTCCACCAAAGCAATGACTTATGCTATTGCTATTTTTGTCTGGAAACTTCTTTCACCCACCCCAGCCAATTTTACGCTGGGTCATCCGACCCGAGTTTGCTTCTTCCATGGGCTTCAGAAAAAGTCAGCTTTACATCCATTACATTCTTACCTTGACCTTTCCTTGGTACACAGAATGAAGCCCTTCTACACTCAAAATGTAAGTGGTGTCAACACCACCTGGGCGTTTGTTAGCGATGCAAAATCCCACACATTGCTCTAGTCTGGGTTTCCTCCTAATGCCAGCTGATTTGAATGCACATCAAACTTTGAGATGAACTGTTCTCTAACGGTATGTTAACATTTGATTTTCATCTATAGTTTCTTACTTGCATATATTTAGGGATTGTCTGGTTGGAAATCCTATCTAACATGTAAATTATCCATTTCAAACTTGTAGGACTTACCATTTATACAGCAGTTATCCTGAAATATTTGTGGAACGAATGATTGACAAATACAGGAAAGTAAAAGTTTAGGTTTAAAAGCGGATAAATGCATGGTGATAGGCTCACATAATTTTAGGGTCTTGAAGGAATGTCTCATCAGGTCTCATTTTTATAGGAAAGGGAGGTGGGGACTGAGTTAACCACCTCTTCTCTGAGGACAACACTATGAATTGCAGTGATGTTGGGTCATCAGCTTTGAACCACCCACACCAAGGCAAGCACCCAGCAGTGCTGTTTAGGATTTCAAACCTGCACTCCAAAAATATTTGCTATTGCACTGCAGAGTATCCATGGACATTTCCCTGTCCTTAGCACACCTGATAGTGCAGCTAGGTGTTGGGGAAGCAGAAATGACCATAACCCATTGGCTGGCCTCCCAGGGACACTTTCACAGACAGCAAGGGACAGCAAGCTAGGATGCAGGAAAAATAAAACAGAAGTGCTGGGAAAGAAGGAAAGAAAAGAAAAGGAAAGAAAAAAGAAAAGAAAAGCTCCCTCAAAACCCATGCAGTCCTTTGGAACCATTTAGATTCTTCTAAAGGCATTGCTTACTCCTGTACTATAGAATACTTGAAGAAAGAGTAAGATCCAAAAGTTACAATAGGTATAGTAAAAGGCAAAGAAACGGCTCAAAGGGAAATTACATTGTTTGATCAATTTTGTATGCCTGTATACTGTATGCAATATAGCAAACACTGTTAAATTTATCATCTTGCTTTGAAATCCTATATCGCTATTTTTGTTGGTTTTTCTTTTGTTGTTATTTTGTTTGCTTCTTGATTTTTGCTTTTGTTTCTCTTTAAAATAAAATTTTAGAAAAATCGAAGAAAGGTTTCAAGTCTAAATCATGAGTTCTTTATATGGTAGTTCGTGCGTGTGTGTGTGTGTGTGTGTGTGTGTGTGTGTGTGTGTATGTGTGTGCACAGCACACAGTAAGCTGACAGCAAACGACATCAATACTTTCGAAGTTCGTTTTATCTAAAACGGAGAACTTTATTTTCCCTTTTTAAACAAATATCACAGTCCTAGTGAGTGGAAAACACACTACCCCCTCCTCCGCACTGGAGGGCTCCCCGCCGGACACGGCCGCTCCGCACAGCCGCAGTGGGGCCTGGGGCCGCTGGGGGCGGGGCGCGCTGCGGGCGGCTCCCTCCCCCATTCCCCTCCCCCCTCCCTCCCTTCTCCCCCTCCCCTCCTCCCCCTCTTTCCCCTCCTCCCCTCCTCCCCCTCCCGCCCGGACGGCCGCGCTCCCGGCGCATTCCTGCAGCGTCCTCCCGCGCGCCGCCCTCCCTCCCCCGACAGCTGATTCATTGGCTTGGCCGCCCAGACTGCCTGGCGCCGGACGCGTGACGTCACCCATTCACCCAGCCCGCCCCCCCCTCCGCTGGCGCCGGCCGGGCGGTCGTCCTGGCAACGCAGACGCCAGCGCGCACAATGACTTCCAGCTGGAGCGGCCTCGCCAGCCCGCGCGCTCGCTGGCTCGCGCAGGGCTTTGGAGCGCGGGGGTGGTTTTCTTTTTTGGCTTTCTCTTTCTGGCTTTCTCTTTCTTCCCCCTCCACCCCCCCCAGGCCACCGCGGGTTCCCCCTGCCGGGAAAGGCACTCGCTCTGTTTTTCTAGGGCTCTGGTCCCAGTTCCCTCTGCAGCGCGCTCGCACGCTCTCCCTCAGAGGCAGGCTCCCCGGGCGCAGAGTTTGGCTGGGCGGCGTCCCACGCTAGGCTCGCATTCTGGCGGTTGGGTTCAGCCCTTGCAGCCCTGACACCTGCAGAGTCGAAGCTCTTGCCAAAAGGCGAAAAAGGAAAGCTTCATTGTCATAAGAATGAAAATGATAAACCTCAGCTGTCTAAGAGAAGATCGTCTCAGGAGGTGTTGATTACCTCCCACAATCACAAAACAACTTTCTGTGGAAGGATTTGCAGTATCTCCTGCTAGAAGTTCCCTAGTTCTTGTTTTTAAGTCGAACTAAGGGGCAGTTAGTAAGTTTAAAGGACTTGAAGTTTAAGCTTCAGATGGAAAAAAATCAACAGAAAAGAAATCTAAGTTGTATTGCTGTAAATTAGAGAATAAAAGTGAGGGTCCTTTCTGGAAAGAGGTAAGAGAGTGGTGTTAGGCATGGAGAGGGCTTCCACGCCCATCCAAAAACTTTAAATCCAGAAGGTGGGGAGAAAGAGGACACATAGTGGTTGATCAAAGTTGAGTGCAAAGCGATTCCTTATGCTTCGTTTTCACTTTGTGTGTGCGTGCGCCCCGCGCCAGGTTTCTTGCTTCAAAACAGCTGCAGTTTTGGAAGTAAGTTCACAACTGAGAACTAAGCAAAACCCTCCCGGTGTGGAGCATAAATCTGCATTGTTGAAGCTGTTCATCTGTACGATCTGTGAACCCAGAAGACGCAAACTCCCTTTCCAGCTCATGCAAAATGGTTCCAGTAAAAACAAGCACTTTGGCCGGTTTCTATTTTCTGTCAGTCCTAGATTTCAGCATCTGGTTCTTTGCTTTGCTATTTATCATTTTAGGAATCTGGTCTCATCCTTGAACAGATTTTAAACCCTCTGAAGGCAGGGCAAGACTCTTTCCTAACTGAGTAGATGCATCATACAATCCGAAGAAAGGTTTAGATGGTTGTTAATAAAAATAATCCATTAGAATTGTAGTCAAGACAGGCATCCTTGCTTGTCATTTGTTTCCCAGGGTACCGCTTTGTTAAAAAATAAAAACTCAGACTAATTTTGTTACATAACCAAAGTAATGACTCAAACACTAATTTTCTCAAATTGTTGCATATTTAAATATGATTATAATTTGTCTGTAGCATCTTAAAATTATAACATGGATCCTAAGTGCGTAAGAATCCAAAGAGCTGTCTATGTAGGATGATGTATTTATATAAAACAGTCTATAGCATAATGGATACATTATTTGGATTCACTTAATGCCACGTTTCCACACTAGGGGGAAAAACCCGAAAAGACCTAAAATAGACTTGCATATTTAGTTTGTTCTTTGCTTGTTCTTTTCCCAAAGATTTACACAGGTGCTCCATTTGTCTGTAATTTCAGTCCTAATAGCTACTAGCTACCAGTGGTTCTTAACAGGGTGGCCACACTTCAGAATCCCTTTCCACTCCCTGCGAAAAAGGAGTTGAGATATGTCTTGTACATATATGTACGAATTCTCCATTGTGAATGTAAACACGAGGTACTGCAAACATGCACTAATAAAAATAGTACATATAAAAAGAATTATCCCTGAACTTTAAAAAAATACAGGCTGCCAAATTCCTCTCCTGGAAGCGTTTATTGCTGTGGTCTGGATACCGCTTTTTAATAAGGCATTTTCTTGTGAACTCAGGAAGTTACGAACCTAGCATGAAGAGCTTTCATATATCCTTCACATTGCTTTTACCTTTAGTTACATTGTACATAACCATGATACAATTATGAAGGCAGGAACATGGGAATGAGAGGAGATGTATTTATAATTGTGTGCATCGTAATCTCTGTGATTCTTGTAGCTGCTACCATAATGAAGGTCCAGAATTATTCCTACATCATTAAGATCTCCCTCCTTCATGGAATGTCTTTATAGTCATCTCTCTTTGCCCCCTACCATCCCTAGCCCTTGGCATCCACTAAGAGTTTGTCATTTGGAAGAATGTATCATAAGCTGAGTCTTATGGCTTGAGACCTTCTGACGTTGCCCCCCTCCACTCAACACAATGCTCTATTGATGTATCCAAGTTCTTGTGTACTTTAATAGTTTATTCTTAGTTATCCCAGAGTCTTTTTAATCCTTGCCCTAGTAATTAATTTTGATTCCCCCCATTTTCTCTAATACAAATAAAACTATTATGAGCAATCACGTGCTGATTTTGCTGTAAACTTGAATTTTCATTTCATTTCTCTGTATGGATAAGCAGGAGTATAATTACTGAATTATATGGTATTCCTGGCTCCCACCTGGTTTTCTCTGACACTGCTCAGGTGGGAATTGGGTTGTATGGGGAGTGGGCCTCAGAGCTCTCTGTAGGGTTTGCCTGGAGTGACTTGGTGTTTGGTGATTGTTGTCTAAGCATTTTCTCTCTGTCTGGGGTTGCCCTTTCCTTGTCTTCTTTCTACAGATAGCAGGTTTTGTCTGAAGTATTATTTTTTCCTGGTCAGTGCTTGTTTGCATTTTGGGGCTGTTGGCCTCTATAGAATCTCATCTGGGATATTTGAGGCAAAAAGAAAATCCAGGGATTTTAGTACCATGTTGTTTCTCAGATTTCCCACCTAGTTTGCCTACTTCTCTTCAATTGTCCTTTCATGTTTTAGTGTTTATGTTTCTGTCAACAGTCAGTCTGGAGTTTTTAGCAGTACAATATTTAGAAAGAATAGGGAGAAGTGCTTCTATTCCATCTTTCTAGAAATGTAAGAGCCATTGTTTTTCCAATGTAGGTGAATCTTGAAAAGTGTAGCTAGAATTAAGCTCAACCTAGCCATGTCTGTCTAACACTGAAAGGTGATAGCCTAGTTCTGTGTAAAGGGTGTCTCAGTTTTGACCTCTGTTTGGTGGGAAAGTATTTTCAATCATTTTAGCATTTTTGGACTTTGTCTTGCCTAACAGTGGAAATACTTTTAACTACACTTACTTACACCCCACCCCACTTTTGAGACAGAATCTCATTATATTGCTAAGGTTGGTCTTCAAATCCTGGTCCCAAGTGATCCTTCTGCCTTGGCTTCTCTGTTAACTTGAATTACAAACATGCGCCACTGTGCCTGGCTTTATCCTTTGAAATGTGGCTGCACCTGGAAGAACAGAAAATGCTTTTGGAAGTCAAATATCTACAGTACAATGAAGTCTCAGGTAAGATTCTTAGCTTTTTAAAAGTTTAATAAAGATCAGTTCATGGTATTGTCAAGAATAAATAGGTTATTTGGAAAAGAGACCCACCACATTGCACCACTAGCACATAATATATGTTTAAATATTAGCTCTTTCTTCCAAGTTCATGCACCATATATTAACTAGTGATTTAGGAAGGGAAACACCTGTGTTGGGTGTGTGATTCAGAGGAGTTATCATGAAAGCCTTTTTACTCAGAGGCTCAGTGATAATCAGAAAAATGGTTCAAGGGATGATATCTTTGCAAGAACAAAAATATAGATTTAAAGAAACTTGATCTAAGGTGAAAGGCCTGATAGGGTAGTGGTGTAAGTCAGTGTCAAATGCTGTGGAGAGTACAAGCAAAAGGTAAAAGTGATTCGGTGTGGTGTGACTGAATAGAGAACAAATTAGAGATTCAAGTTAAGGACCTCGGATTCCATCCTGGAAGATGGCCAGCTGGAGGAGAGTGGGTCTGCACTCTGTGTCTTTTCATTCCATCCCAGAAGTTGGGCCAATGGCTGGAAGACAGTAAGTCTGCACTTTGAACTCCTCCATTACATCCTGGAGGATGAACCAGTTTGATGTCAGTGAGTTTGTGATATGGTCTGCATCCATTGCATCCCAAAGGGCAAGTCAGCTGTAAGAATGTAAGACTCATGGGAACCCTAAGACCCAGGACAACAGCCTGGTGCACACACACACACACACACACACACACACACACACACACACGCACACACACACCTTTGGAAGGTAAAATAATCACCAAGGATAGTAACATGGAAGCATCTAATGCAGCAGTGAGAAACAGCAGTTGGACTCTGGAGAACTCATTGACAGAAGAGCAGTCCCAGCCTCACCCAGAAGCCAAGGTTAGCTCATACCCAGTACATCTCTGGGATGTAACACAGACATTAGCACAGAACTATAAACACCAGAAGAAGAAACTGAACATAGATGCCCCTGCAGGCCTGCCAGCTGCCATCAGGGACCAGTAGCCAGTTCTGGAGGGAAGACCCAGCCAGACAAGCTACCAAGCACCTGCCACCATCAGGAGAGCCTTGGAGTAGTTGCATGTGTCCAGAGAAGCCAGCCCTGTACCCTGACACCACCCTGGGAACCTAGGATAGGAGAAATCCAGGTGCCTGACCCATTCTATACTGTGAACAGACAACACAGGAAGTGCCTGGGATCCAACAATCTGCTTGTCCAGAAGAACTCAGGGAAATGTCAGTACAAAGAAGCAAAAAGAAGTCTCTGGCCTGCAATCCATGCAGAAGAAGTCCAAGAGACATAAATATGGACGAGATTGGAAGCTACAAACTTGAAGTTTCTGAAGTGATGGCAACCAAAGTAAAGGAACAACTTCATGAGGCTATAAAAGAAATTAGATCAGAATTGCTCTCTCAGGTAAAAGAAGAAATGAAAAACATAATGAAATAATTGCTAAGCATCTCTAAAGGAAGACATAGATTAAAAAAATGGAGGAATGTAGGAAAATGAGGGTAAACTTCCATGAAAAAGATAAGAGAGATATAGAATGTATGAAACAATCAAAGAGATACCCAGGAAATTAAAGACTCTACTGAAATCTGGAAAAACTGCTTGAAAGAAACTAAAAATAAACTTTCAGACCTTGAAGACAGGTTTGCAGCTAGTAACAGTGAAAGGACAGATCTTTTAAAAATAACAGGAAATAACAATTCAATGGCTATGAGGTGACACAAAAGAAAATAACTTAAGAGTGATAGAGGTAAGTAAAAAAGCATGGGTAAAGACAAATAAAATAATAAGACTATTTATAGAAGTAATAGCAGAAAATTTCCCAATCATGGGACAAAGACCTGACATTAGATAAGTGAGGCATATAAGAACTGCAGTAGCCATAACCAAAATAAATCTATACCCAGACATATAATAATCAAGATCCCAGAAATTCAGCATAAGCACAGAATGTTAAAAGCTGTTAGAGAAAAGAAACAAACCACCTATAAAGGAAAACATATCAAAATCAGGACTGACTTCCCAATACAAACTATCAAGTCAAGAAGAGGTTGGAGTGAATTATTTCAGTCTGAAAGAAAACAGCTTCTAGCCCAGACTGATGTGCTTTACAAACTGTCTTTCAGAATTAATGGAGAAACAAGTTATTTTCATGACAAAGAATAAGTGAAGAAATGCATGACCATCAAACCAACTTTACAAAGAACACCGAAGGACATTCTCGAGAGAAATAAATGGTTCCAGGAATGGCAGCAAAGTGGGATCACTAAGCAGGGCAAGCAGTCAAATGGAGGGCAAAATTAGGGAGCCAACAGCAGGAAAATAGCAAGGCAGAGATGAGCCAGTACATGTTGGCCATAACCATTAATGTAGATGGCCTCAGTTCACCAATGAAAAGGAACACAGGCAGAGTGGATCAGCAGACAGGATCTGTCAATATGATTTTTACAAAAGACATTTAACTAGGAGGAAAACTCATAGAAAAAAGTCAAAGGAGAGAAAACAATGCTCCATGTGACAAGGAGTATGGAAAAGACAGGGGTAGCTTGCCCATCAACTGCAGAATAGATAAGAAAGATTTGGCATTTTTATACAATGAAAAGCTACCCAGCTAGAAAGAAAGATAACCTCGAGGCTCTTGTAGGTAAATGGATGCAACTTGAGATCATGCTCCTGGATAAAATGATCCAGAGTCACATGGGTGAATATGGTGTTGTCTCCCTCCTGTAAGAGACTGAGGGGATTCGTGGGATCCAAAATGCACAATGGATATTGTGAAAGTGAAAGGGAGAGAGATGTCTGAAAAGGGAAGGTGGTAGCCATTGTTAATTTCCTATTATCTTGTGTTAAAGCCAAGTATTGTTTCCATTGTTCTATTTTATTTGCTTTTATTCTGTTTGATTTTATTTGCTTTTATGATATCAGACGGTGTGGGCAGCTATTTCAAAGATAACAAAATATGTTAGTCATTGTTGATGTCCTATTATCTCATTTTGAAGCCCTATATTCCTTTCATTGTTTTGTTTTGATTTTATTCTGTTTTGTTTTGTTTGATTTTATTATGTCTGATAGCATAGACAGCTACTATGAAGATAACAAGAGGCATTATGGTAGGCATTGTTTATTTCCTGTTGTCTTGTTTTGAAGTCCTATATCACATTCACTGTTTGTTTCAGTTGGCTCTGTTCTGTTCTGTTTTGCTTGGTCTTACTCTCTTCAAAATGAAAAATAAATAAAATTTAAAAAACAAAGTTAAGGACCTGGAAATTTCAATCCTCCTGTTTCTCTGACTAAACTTTCTTATTTTCTTTTAAAGGTTCCTTTTCTTTACATGTTTATGTTTTGTGTCTAGACATCCTTCCAAAGCTTCATGTGCTCATATATGGGGGTTTGTCAAAGCTTGCTAGATCTAGAGTGTACAAGTGTAAATTAGGTTGTATACTGGGACCAAGGGTGTGGATAATAGAATTCCCATCCTAGGTGTGAGTGGCACCAATTCATAGATTCGTAGCCTGAATGGCATATAAAGAGACAGAAAGAAAACTTGCTGCTGCTGCAGCTTGGTACCTCCTATCTGCCTTGCTGTGGACTGTTTCTCTCTGCTATGTCCCTGTACCAGGTCACCCTGCCTTGCAGTCAGCCAACTGTGGACTGAAATGTCTACAAAGTGGGAGCAAAGTAAACTCTTCTCCTTTAACTTGTGAGTGTTCAGTATTTTGTCCCAGCAAGGAGGAAGGTGTTATAAGACACCTATGCATAATTTGAGGTTCTGCCTTCTCACATATCCTGCCATTGGATGATCTTAGTTTTACAGTCTCAAAGTGCAGTACTATGAAGAAGTTAAAGGAATGTGAGCGAAAGACAAAGACTTGGAATCCTTTAATTTTTTCATAGTACTGTACTTTGAGACTGTAGAACTGTCTAAGATCATCCAGTGTTAGAAAGCATGGTAGGTTCTGCCTTATGCCATAAAAGTGGAAACCTGCAATAACTGGGGAAATATCTCCAACATGACTGTTAGACTCTTGAATGACTTTATGCCTTTTTTTGGTATCAGGACTGCCTGTCAACATTTCCTCTTCTCCTTATCCTCCATTCTTCTCTCCTTCCTTTCTCCCTGCCTCCCTCCCTTCCCCTGTCCTTCCTCTTCTCTCCCTTTCCTTTCTTCCTTCTTTCTTTCCTTCCTCCTTTTAAGAATAAATGGGAATATCACAGAAATGGGAAATGAAGAATTCAGTGTTATGTGATACCTGTAAATACTGAAAAAGAAAAATCAGCTTGCTACTACATTGCAATGTGACTGCATAGCTAATGGTCTAAGTGAGGCCTGATAAATAACAGTGATCCAAATATCACAGACGTAGAATCAGGGTCCTAAAAGACTACAAGCAAGTTAGAATTTGATGCCATCAAAAGCCCATTTCTTAGCACTTATTCTACAGTTGTAAGATGTTTATGCTGAGTATTATGAATTCCATAAATCATTCTGGTAAATGAATATAGAAGTTTGTAATGTTTTACAATTCTTTCTGTATCTGTCTGCCTAAAAATATCTAGGCAACAAGAAGACATTTTCTCTTTTCAGTAATTTAAAAGATTTTTTAAGTGTTCTAAGAGATTTGAAATGTCTGAATATCAACTCCTGAAAAAATAGAATTCATACTTTTCTACTACTTAGGTATTTATTAAGCCAAATTCCTTTCATGCTTTGTTATTAATATTCTCACATTCATAATAGTTTTAGGACTATTCCTTCAGAAGCAAGTTGACTATGACATAGCATTTTATCTTGATATACTGATAGATCAGCACAGTGGATAGTCTGAATTTACATTGTTGTAAGGAAGATGTGTCTGCTAGATCTGATCTGAACTGGGGTTACCAACCTCATAAGGGATAATTTGTTAACATTAGATCAACGCTAACTGTAAAGCAGAGTGAGACAAATGAAATCCAATCATGTGTATATGTTACACACACATATGCATATACACACATGACTTTGTCCCTCAGTATCTAGGATGTTGGTTCCAGGATGCCCCCAAAATACCAACCTCAAGGATGCTCAAGTTCTTTATACGGGTCATATGATGTTTGCTCATAACCCCTGCATATCCTCTTGTATACTTTAAGGTATCTCCAGATTACTTACAATATCTAGTACAATGTAAATGCTAGGTAGATTGTTGTTATACTGTATTGTTGGGGAATAATGACAGGAGAAATGTATACATATTCAGTATTTTTTTTCCAAATATTTTCTACACATTTTTGGTTGAATCTGCAGGCATAGAACCCACCCATGTGAGGGTCAACTGTATTTATGTTTTAAACATCCACATGTGTGTGTATTCCTATGTGTGTATATGTGTTTGTAGAGTAACTCAACGAACTGTTCTTTCCCCTGGTTCACCCTCTGTCCCCACCCACCTCACCATGGAGTTGTTCCATTGGTTTTTCACCAGTACTAGATCACATTTCTGTCCATTTTAGGCTCAGTGGGAGACTCCCAACCCACTGTGTTTGGACAAACTAGAAAGTTATCCTATAATCATGTATTAAAAAAAGAAATAACCTTACCCTCATTTGAAACAAAGCCAATTATTACCTTTAAAATGCTACCTGCTTTCAATTAAGCAGGAAATTATCTAAGAAGCCACTTAATTTGCTTTGGTCTGTAGTCCCACAACTGCTTTATGCTGAGTGGAGCATGAAATTAAATATGTAACAACTATTCTAATGTTATGTTTCAGAATGCCAGCACTTTAGAATCTTAGGTGTGCTGAATGGTAACAAATACAAAAACATAACAAATCAAAGAATATGGCCGTATTGAGTTGGAGAAAAAAGTATAAAATACTATTAAGTTCTCTATGCTTTCAGTTAAAACTATTACAATCTTGAATCTTAAAATAATTATAATAATAATATATAGGAAGAGTAACAGTGTATTTTTGAAAAAAATTTCTAAAACTTAAAAATACTTTTTATCTTCCTCATGGAAAATTTTACTCTATGTTTTTGGGTCCAAATGTAAAGTAGATTATACAACACTATATTAAAGGAGCAAGTTAATGAGTTTTTACCATTTGTTGAATAAATACCAATGCTAATCCCTCATTTGAGGGGCTTGTCTTTATTTAGAGCCAAAGAGACACACTGTTTGCAGTGGAGAAATTGTTTATGTAGACATATACGGGCACTAGTTTATGCAGGAAATTTTAGAAGCATTACTAAAATGACACTTCAATCAGTACTTAACAATGTTGTAAATGCTAGATGGTTCTCAGATCCTCTTATTTATTTAAAACATTTCTTACAACTTTAAAACTATTTTTATACTGGATAAATCTTTTCAAACACTAATCATACTATGAGTAAACATTTAAAAAATTTCTGTATAAATGTGGAGAAAAAGCATCATTGCTCTTTTGTAGTTAGTTAGTTCAAAGCAACCATTTTCTTTCCTTTCTTTTAAAAATCTAAGCTAGATATTCTTCTGCTTTTAGCAGAGAATTTGACAAAGAGGAAAATTTGGATTTCTTCATGTGTCAAGCAGGCCATTTGAGCTGAGATAGCATGCAGGGTTCCAGAATAACTCAGATATTCATTTACTTGGTGTTAAAAATATTTAATATTACAGTTTATGTCACTGAATTTTTCTATAACTGGGTATATTGAAATGTTAAAAGTATTTCCCAGGTTTACAAAACTATTGTCTTTAAAAGTACTCTGAGAAACCACAAAAAGGCATCATGGAAACTTATGAGGTTTTGGATATTTTTCCAGGTCAAGACATCTTTCTTGTCTACATCTTTTGTTCAGTTCTTTATGATCAATAAGAGTGTGGTGCATATTCACAAGAATCCTTGTGGCAATCCTTATGGCAATCACAAGGGCAGCTAATCCTCTCTGAGCCTAACCCCTATAAACCATAATGGTGTTTCATGTGCACACTGGGAGTGATAGTAACTGCTAGAATCTTGAGTATTTTTAAAAATGTAAGCCAAGTATTTAGGAGAGGGGCGGATATGTAGGAGTGTCTTATTTTTATGATTTAAACACCTTCTGTTGCTTGGTGGATCACCTCATCTTCCTCTTGCTCGGCTTTTCCTGCCAAAACGGATTCCAAGCCAAGTAATTCGTTTGTTGTCTCATTTAATCTTCCCAACAGGCTGATACAGTCGTCCATTTTTTCTTCTCCCATTTTACAATTGAGGGAATCAGAAGACAGAGGCCGATGATATTTTATTCATCATTTCAGGTAGAAAGAAAAAGATAAAGGTGATACTTTGAGTTCAAGAGGTCTGTTGCCTTGAAACTTGGCTGCAGGTTTTCCCTGCTTATATCTGACTTGCAATCTGATCAGCCTGCATGACATTTCTCCTCTAAACCCATGTGTTTTTCAGCAGGGATGCCAGTGACCACATGATGCATAGCCTTCTGGACATGGACTTTGTTGTGCACAAGTCAAATCTCTACTATGTTAAAAGATATTTTAGAACAGTCCAATTGCATCTATCAAACAAAAACTGAAATGAAATTTAAAGATAAAAATAGTGTCTTTCCATGGCTGGGGATGTGATTTATATATACACAAGGGATGCAATTTTCCAATTAATGAGTGGGGTTTTGTGCTATAATGTCCATTAATACTAATGAATAGTGCGTGCGTGTGGCATAATAGATGACCATGCTAAACACATGGTGTCCCCTGCCAGGAAGCAGGTCTGTGTATGATAATTTTTCATGTGATATTGCACCTATGAAATCAAGAAAATGAATTAATTATACTTACAAATGTTTAGTGGAGTAATAATTTCAACAGCTAACCAATTCAGTAAGAAACACGAGGCATAAAATTTTTACTAGGAAATAACTGAACAATATTTTTAAAATTTTCATCTTGGAAGGAAATGTTTCTTATTGAGAGGAGTGAACCTAAGCACAAGATTAACAACAGTTGGAACCCTGAAAATGGAAATGCATCAGATTAGACTAAGTACAAATGTCATATGATCTTACAAAGATGGGACTAATTTTACCAAATATTCAATCCCAAGAGTCTGACAGAGCCCCAAGAAATAGTTTCTTATTTATTTTCATGGAAAGTTGCCTGGAAAATAAAATTCAAAGATGAAAATCAATTTAGTTTCAAAGAATAGCAGCAAATTTTCAAACTGGGACTATGTACCAATTTGTTTCCAAGTGAATTATCTGATCTTAAGGTTTACCTTAGCTTCATGGCACATGTCTGACCTACCGATCCAGAGACTTATTCTCTGGATATTCCTCATCTCTTGTGGATGCTTTAACAAACAGAGCAACATCCTGAACTACCTGAAGATTGCTACAGAAACCTTCTTCTGGTTACTTCCCATTGGCGTCTCTGCCTTGCTCTCCTCCTCACTCTTTCTTGATCTCTGTCTTGTCTCTTTCTCTCACATACCTAACCACAGTACATATTCTTTGTTTTCTAATTTAAGAAATATAGTGATGAGCACAAAATTTTTAAAAATTTAAACACCAGCATCAAAAAGCAAACAATTAGAAAGGATAAAACTTGGACTTTGCATTTTCAAGAGACAGTGGAAATTATAACACCAGTTTCTCAACTTTATCTAAATTCTTATCTACCAATATTTTAGTGCTGAACTTTCCAAATTTAGCAAAGTCCAGACCAGCAGCAAATGACTCAGAGGTCGTGAAAGGAATAGCTCTTGGAAAGTTAAAAAATATTATCGTGAAAAATCTAGAATGATTACATTGTTCTTGTCTAACATTTCATGTTTAGAAATCACCAAAGCAAGGCTATTGATAGAGCTGATATTTAGCTGAGTTCTTTTACTTTAGCTAATTATAAGTATATTCAAACATACCAGGACACAGGAGAGTTCAAAGATATAACTCATCCTAAAAGAAATGTCATTTACCTTTGAAATAGGGTAATAGAGTATGTAGTAAGAGGACAATGTATATTGATTAGAAGAGGATTAAACATAGCAATCAATGATCTGTAGTTTACATAACAGTGTTATTGTTATTGTTGCTGTCGTAGATAGGGAGAAAATAAAGATGGAAGGAAATACCTTCTAATTTTGTTAAGTGTTTGAGAGTTCAAGGCAAGGCTTAAAATAATAATCTTGTTTCAAGTCATTCAATCAGCTATTTATTTATATACATATCAAATATATTTTAGAGATGATTTATGAGTATGTGTTACACTAAGTAAAGATTTGGAATAGGTTTTGAACATGCAAAGAAGAGCAAGATGTGCTCTTAGTCCTTCAAGGGCTTCAAGTTTTGAGAGTAGACAAGTAATGAGAATGTGCTGCAGGGACCAGAAGCTTAGGAGAAGCATTGAGCAATAGACTGCAGTAACTCTCTATGTTACACACGGACGATGACCACTGTTTCCATGTTCAAATGCACGTTCTAATTTAAGGATTAAAATCTGTAGATTTTACTTGTTAAAAAATTACCAATTGTATTGAACTGTACAGAATGTGTGCCATGTATACTAAATTATTTTTATGCAATTTATAACTGGGATTAGCATGTGTTATTACCTTATCAGTAATTTATTTAATCACAAAAATGCTTCAGTGTTATACTGAATGAGTGTTTTTAAGGAAAAATTGAAGTTGTAGGCTTATCTAGAACTAACTCAACAATTTATTCATTTTTTTCAAAATACAGTTACTGAGCATTTGTCTTAATACATTGTTAGACTCTTTGATATATTTGTAGTCTGGTAGAGAAAATAAGATTGGCATCCTGGCAATGTTACTATAGCAAAGAAAGTAAGATGCACCATTAAGTTCTAACCTTGTAGAACTGGAGGTGTAGATTAGAAATACTTCATAATAATGGTATGTGTGTTAGAGTTTGGAAACCATACACACACCACACACGTGACTCACACACATGCATACACACACACATTCATATTCTATAGTTTGGATATGGTCTAAGTGTGTCCCCGAGAGATTGATGTGTTGGAAGTTTGGTCTTAATAGGGTGATCTTAAGGACCTTTAAGAGGTAAAGCCCAGAAGAAACGAGGGCATTGTCTTTAGAAGGAATCAATGTATCCTAGGGGCATCGTTAGGTCTTAAGAGAGGGTGGTTATAAACCAACGACTGGCTGTTCCTCAGCCTGCCCCTACCTCTGGCTTCCTGTCTTGCCTTGCGAGCTCTCCCTTACACACACTCCTATCACTGTGATGCCATCTGCCATAGGGCTGCCATTAGAGCTGAGCTGAGACAGGACCATGCCTTTAAAATTCCAGAACTGTGAGCTAAGAAACCTCTTTATAAAGCATCCAACCTGAGGTATTTCATTATAGTGAAAATGGTCATATGTATATTATACATAATTTTATACGCTAATATATGCAATATGTGTGCATATATTATATACACATACATGCACTCAGATGAGGCTGCTGTCCGTTTAAAAATATGAAACTGAGAATGTTTCTTAAGCAATGCATTTTGTGCTATATTTTTACAATAAATTGAACTTTGTACCAAACTATGAACTCTGCATTTCAGTCTTTGATCATGCACCTTTGCAGTTACCTTTTAGCATTCAGATCAAGAAGTAGACCATTATCTACACTTATTGTTAGCTTTCATATTTAGTTCTATACATTCTAAGAAATGCTTTGAAGGTTTGAGGCCGAAGCTGTTGTTTCTTTCCCACATAAATATTCAGTTATTTTGATAACATTTACTGAAAGCATTTTCCTTTTCCCATTGCATTATTGTGCTGTCTTTGCCAAAATTAATAGACTACATATGTGGTTGGTCTGTTCCTGTACTATATTATATTCTTGACATCTTGGGATATGCAGAAAAAATCTTAATTTTAGGGTATATATACTTTATATCTATATCTATATATATCTTTATGGTTAGTCTTAATGTAATCTACATTTGAAGTTTTCATTTACTCCAAAATTATGACGATGTTATCATACATTTTGTTCTAAAAACTTTGGTATTTTGCAGTGCACATTTAAATCTATAGTCCCTGTGAAGGTTTTCTGCTGTATATGAGCTAAGAATAAAGATTTATTTTTTTCTATGACCATCAAATTCTATCATTTCCCCACTGCACTGCAGCCAGTGGTCTCTGTCATAAATCAAATGACCTCATAGGTGTGTTTTAGTTTCTCGACTCTTTTCTGTTGCATTGATTTATTGCTCTATTTTCATGACAATTTATCTTGTCTTAATTAATACGGTTTTATAATAAGTCTTCATAAGGCTCTCTTCGACATGGAGCAACAAGGTTATTTTGGTTAATTTTGACCTGCTACATTTTCATACACATTTTTGAAATTTGTTTATCTTTTTGAAAATGTATACAAAATCGGTCAGGGATTTATTTAGGATTACATTCATCTTAGTCAAATTTGGAGAACATTGTTCACTTTACAGTACTGAACTTTTCAGTTCATGGATATATTATAATCCTCATTTATTTATGTCTTTTAACTTTTCTCTTCCCCATATTTTGTAGTGTTTGATTAAGAGTTCTTACAGATTTATGTAATATTTATGCCTAAGTATTGGGTTTTGACAATACAATTGTTGATGATATTTTGATATATTAACTAAACTAGACTACAGTTCACCTGAACACATGAACCTGAAAATATTTCACACTGTTTTTACCCTAAATTGAATTCTGTACCAAACTGTGAGCAACCTTTTTCATTGTCCCTTATAGTCATTTCTTAACAGTGTATTTAAAGGTACATTAAAAAGATATTAATCTATATAGATCACTTAAAAATATGAATCAATTATTTAGTCAAACACTAATCTTAGTATTGTTATGAAGGTATGTTGTATAGTAGAATCTCTAACATTTGACTTTAAATAAGAGAGGTCACTTTGGATAGTCTGGATAGACCTAACTGAATAGTTGGGAAGCCTTAAAAATAAGATTGAGCTTGCCTTATAAAGAGATAAAATCTTGTCTGAGGATGACAGCTTTGGCCTGTGCTCACGGAGTTTCATTCTGCTCATGATCTTCCCTTCCTGATTTCCTGAACTAGGGATGTTGGACCTCCTTAGTCAGGTCCTGGGTAAAAATGAGCTCATTATCTTGTTGAACAGACTGATGCAGATTTTGGCACTGGAAGTGGTTTCAGAAGAGCAAGGTCTTAAAAATATGGCCAAAGAATTACTCAAATCGTTGATAGAATATGCATGCAATTAAATACCAATACCTCAGAAATACCGAGGGAAAGTAGGAAGCGAGGGAAAAGCACCTCCTGATAAGGTTCAGAATATTAGTTCTTACGAATCTTCATCTACTCATTTCTCAGCTTTGGTTTCACTCTTCTGAGTCAAATATCATTTTCATTTGTTAATATTCAAAGTCCAAAGAGAGGTAAATGCTAAGAAGAATGCATTTGAAAACCACTTGCTTGCTATTTTCAGAAGCCTAATATTTATGAGTCCTCACTTCTTGGGAGGAAGGGTGAGCACCAGTTGCTCCAAGGGCCTTAATTTCCTTACTCTGTACCAGCAACACATTTGTGCCTAGAGAGCTGCAGGAATGCTGCATGCTGCCATTTAATTTTTACTGAGCATGAAAGTACGTGTGAGGTGAATGCACCTCCTGTGAACCTCTGCATCCCTGGCCCCCAAGGGAACCAGGAACTCATGGTACCTTGGCCACCTCAGCAGTAAACACCTACAGGCTGCACCAGTGAGTAGGGCCGAGGCATGCTGGACACAAAGCTCTATCCAAAGAGGATCTTCCTTCTAATTTCTAAGGCATGGGTATGATGGGGGAAGGAAAGCCCATTAGGAAAACAAGAGCCAAAGAAAATAGACAGAAAAACTTTGGGTGCAACACTACAAATTACCTAAGGTAAACTGAGGTAGTAAAGAAAGTATTAGCTAAAAATATCGTCAGGAGGGTCAGGGAGACAGTATCAGTGGTACCATCTGTGTATACTGTAGTAGGAGGACTTGTGACTCTTCCAACATGTCTCACACGAGATCTCTTCTTGGGAGAATCAATTAATTTATATATATTGATGTTGATCTTGGGATTTGTAGATGGCTCTGAGAGGCTTTGAATTTTCATGTCTCACAATAAATGCAGCAAGAGGAGGCTATTATTTACATTTTCCAGATAACTAAATCCAATGACTTGTCCAAGATCTTCAAGGAGGCAGAATGACACATTTATTGAATACTTCTCTGGTTGTGTGTTGGGGGAAATAATGAATAATTCTATGTCAAAAATATATTTCAAAAATCTGCCCTTTACCTGAGTGATTATTGAATTGTATTTTGAAGCATTCAAAACAGGTGTTTATGAAGATAAATGTAGCAGCATGAATAAGTGAGGCTCAGGTTTGAGTTACCATTCATGCATGGAAACCGGAAACCATGGGCCACATCCATGGTATTCTCCAGCCAGCGTGGAATTTAAGTGTACAATGAGACCTTAACCTCTTTGCCTCTGCACAGTTTGTCTCCCTTACAGTATGCACCTTGTGATGGTT
The DNA here is from genome assembly GCF_034190915.1 of Cavia porcellus. NCBI lineage: Eukaryota > Metazoa > Chordata > Mammalia > Rodentia > Caviidae > Cavia > Cavia porcellus. The sequence goes on along the minus strand of NW_026947496.1, from coordinate 23,571,935 downwards.
ACTTTTAAGTGTCAACTTGACTGGACTGAGGGATGCCCAGATGATTGGTAAAATAGAGTTCCTGTGTGTTTTCATGAGGTTATTTGTAGAAAACATTATTAGCCTTTGAATCAGTAGACAGTAATGGAGATTGTCTTCTCTAGTGTGGGTGAACATCATTGCATAAAACAAAAATTTCGAAAAACAAGAAGGGTGTGAAGTCCCCTCTTCTTGAACTGGAATATGTACCTTGAGCCTTGGGACAAGAGTTTCTGGTTCTTAGGTCTTTGTTCTTTAGAACTAAATTCTCTAGTTTTTTAGCTTGCAGATGACAGGTTATGGAACTTCTTGTCCTCCATTTTCATTAGTCAGTTCCCATAATACATAATACCTTCCTTCATCTACCTCCCATTGGTTATTTCTCTAGTGATACATACCCCAACACACACTCCTGACTCCAGCCACTGAGCCCAACCATCAGGCTTCTAGGAAATCTCAAGGGTGTCACTGCTGGAGTAGGGCTGACCTTGGGCTGGTACATGTGAGGCTTACATGTACCTGGGGATGCTGGAGGAGGAACTTGTAGGATGATAAAAAAAAATCACTTCTTAGCTGGAGAGATGCTGGCTCTCTCTTTCCTTCACTAACAGAGCGATTTGCTGAACAGTCTGCTGTTAGAGGAGACATTCTCTTTGGTTTGCTCTGTCAAAGGCTACTGGGAGAATGATACTGGCTGTGTTGCCTGAGTGCTAACTAAGAGAGAAAGTACTTGGTTTATGTTGCCTCATTAAGATTTCTGAGGCTGTTTTGAAATGACAGAGGAAAATGAGGCCAGCCAAGGGAGATGGAGGAGGCTAAATTTTCTACTTAGTAATCAGCCAGAGCAGAGCCTAGACATGCCAGATAACAGGGTGCATGTTTGACACCTCTCAATTCCATTTGGGTTTAGCCAGGGCAAGAAGGAAGTTCGTTTAATACTGTGTTTGCCCTGCTAAAGATGCCACCACTGAGCTTTCTTGGGGGAATGAGCTGAGTCCTGTTTTCTTTCTGTTAATTACCTGTGCAGGCAGTCTTGTACTTTTAATCTTGCCTCACACCTGAGATTCTCCCAAGGTTATTTGACTCTGCCCAAAGGAGAAAAAAATTCTTTTTAAGCATCAGTGCTTAATGGACTTCAGTTTAAAGCATCTGAACCTACAGTGAGCCTAGCACTATTGGGGGACTGCCCAAAATGAAGATTAGTTAAAACTTGCTTTTCTTCAGGAGCTTTTAGTCTTTGGGAGAAAGACTAGATTCAGAGGAGCTGAATGGACATTTTCGAGACAGATGCCAGTGTGTGACAATAAATGCATAGAATAAACAATGTAAATAATGGATAATTATACATGATTTAACAAAATGTGCTACCTAAAATAGAGTAATGGTCAATAAGAAAGATATCAGATATCTTGAATAGTTCTATGAAATATTTGATTTGTTTTTTGGCAATGCTGAGACTGTAATTCAGGGCCTCACAGGCTAAGCAAGAACTCTGCTCCTGAGATGCATACCCAGTAAGGCTGTTTCCTCTGTAGCATTCATAGTAACTTTGTCTGAATGGTTAATTTGTTTCATGTGAGCCATATTTAAAAGGTGTTTATATTATCACTTAATTTAAAATTTTTTTATATATACTTGTGATAAAGTGACCAAGAGGAATTAGTCATACAACTTAAGAATTCTGCATCAAGCCAGATATAATATTTACCACATGTAGGTATTTCATAAATAAAGACAAAACATTAATTCTTATAATATTCATTGATATATATTAAAATTCAGCAAATATTAGACATTATTTTAGCAAACAGTTGAAATCATCATTACCTATTCTATTAAGTAATTGATTGCTTTTCAAATGAATGCTATACAATGCACAGTATTCTAGAATTGAGTTGGATCCCATATGGTATACTTTTAGTTGCAAAAATTTTACTTGTTCTATTTTGTATTTTTGTCAGTAAAATGTCTTTGGAGAAATGCATAGCTCTGTAGCCTGGCTTCATAACTATACTCCCTCACTTATTTACTGGTAGTCATTTCGCAAATCCATACATTTTTAAAAGCATGGATATCCCTTTTAGTAATTCAAAAATGTTTTCAAGGTACTTGTTTATATTCAAAGTCTGTTATCTTGCATGAACATTCCCCCAAACACGCACAAGGCATTTTTCTTATATTTTAGGTTGTCAGTATGAAATGTACTTAAATTTTCTCATAGCATCAGTTTTCTTTGTAAAGTTTTCAACACATTTCATATGCCTTGATAACAGATAATGCCTTGTTCTGCAATTACTTTCAAGTAAATGACTTCTGTGGTTTTGTGCCTTTAACTCATATTAAAAGTACAATAATAAGCTTGTTGTCACGGGGAACTATCTTTGTGCCAAACTGAATGCGGCGTGTGAAGCAGCTATTTAGAATGAGGACAGTTCCATTCCGGAGCACTACTGATATGGAGGTGTAGGCTTACTTGCTTGGATAGTAAGTATTCCCAGCCGTGCTTGTCTTTTTAACTGAGTTGCTGAAGCTAAACTATTTGCTAGTCAAACCATTATGTGCAAAGTGAGAGAATGTTTTTGAAAAGCTTGTCCATACTGAAGAAAATAAAAACTAAATGACTAGACATAGCACAGTGAAACAAATTGTTGATCATGATGACCTCATTGGTAGTTTTTACCCTGGAAAAGGTATTTGTATATATATATATATTTTTAAAGGTTCTTTTCTTATGCTTAAAGCTAACATTTTGAAAATATTATGCCCTTGTAAAAATATGGTGATTCTAAAAAAGGAATAAAAAAATAAATCAACAATTATTCATAGGTAACCACTGTCAACATTTTTATGTACGAATTTTGATAGCCTGTGTATATTAAAAAATCACCAAGGTATGTGCTTATCATCTTGTATACTTTAAAAATACTTCTATAATAGTGTTTTAAAATTTATTTTTATATAGTCATAACCAACTAAAGAAATACTTCTAAATATGGAGGCCTGGATTTTAGATCTGTCAGCCAACACTTTGGACTCACATTTCATTTTATGATAGCTGTAGATGTTTGGCCCAATGTAGACTAAAAATCCATGGGTAGAAACTGTGTCCAGTTTAAGACATTGCTACATGCTCAAATTTCAATTTGCTTCACTTTTGAAAATATACATCCATCAGTGTTTGCTGTAATAAAATATAAGTTAAGTACCAGAGTGACTTCTTCCTTAATAGCTCGCTGTGTTAAAGAGGATTGACAAGCACAGACATTAACGTGGCTTTCCCAAGATTGTTGTCAGTTCGGACCAGCAGCTCCACAGTCTGGGTTACAGAAGACCTCATATCCTGTGTACGTGGTCATGTGACCACAAATCGTATCCATGACATAGTCTTAATGACTAGTTACAGGAAGGAATTTTGTGTTATTTAGGTTACCATAAAAGTAAGAACTTCGGTAAATGAAGATTTTTTAGCTCAGTGTATTTCTAGGTGACGTTTTCTGCACTGAGATTGATGTATTGCATGGTTCATTCTACCACTTCCAAAATAAAGCTCCCAGGAAGCTTTTTCTTAGTATAAGCAGAGCAATGCGGAGGCACCTGCTTGTCCTAGTACAATGCTTATGGGATTTATTTCTTTTCCTTTATTTGTCGGTACTAGGGATCGAACTCATGACCATGCACTTGCAAGGCAGGTGCTTATGCCGTTGAGTTAAATCTGCAGCCCCTGATTTCAATCTCTTATCTTTTGTCAACTTTACTGAAGTGCAATCTACATATAATAAATATCAGTTTTAAGCATATAGTTTTATGGGATTATGAGTTTTGTGTTTTAACAAATGTATGCAGCCTCATAACCACAACCCCCACAATAAAATCTCCAATATTTCCATTACTTCTCAGAGTTGCCTGTGGCAAATCTCCTTTCTCCAGCCTCCTGAATTTTGGCAACTCAAATCTACTTTTTAATGGTCTAATCAGACACTTATAGCATTTCTAGATTGTTAATAAAATCCTTTGTATTTGTTTTCTCCAAACACAAAGTGCTTGAGGATGTCTATGTTATTGTATTTTATAAATTTGTTCATTCTTTGTTGCCAAGTAATATTCCATTATATGAATGTATCATTATTAGTTTATCCATGCCTCATCTGATGAATAGTGTTTTTTTCCCAGTATTTGAAAATTACTAATATTTTGAATGAAAAAATCTCTGAACTTAAATACAAATTTTGTATGGGTGTATATTTTCATTCTCCTGGGTAAGCACTGGATTGCCTGACCTTATAATATATACTTTATATACTTGATATACTATAAATATACTTCATATGCTGTATACTATATATCATATGCATACTTTGTATATATGTATATAAACTTTATAAAGAATTGCTAATTTACTTCTCAAAGAAGCAGTTCCATTTTGCACTTCTGTGTATGAAGACTAAGCATCAAATTGTTCCATGTGGTCACTAATATGGGGCATGTCACATTTTGTTTGTTTTTAACTTTAGCTATTCTAGTTGGTGTGAGATGGTTTTAAGGAGCATTTTGTTAGTGATGACTGATAATGAGAAATTTCCCTGTGCTTAATTGTTATCCTTATATCTTCTTCAGTATTTTTTCCACTTTGTATTGGATGCCTTGATTTTCTGAATAACTTACAAGGATTTTGAATATATTTTCTATGTAGATACATGCTCTGTAGCTTACCTTTTAAGTTACTTAACAATGATATCTAAGTAGCAGCATTGTAGGAATGGTTTAATATTTGATGATATTCAGCCAGTTTATTTTAGACAGGAAGGGATTTAGAAAATATTTGCCCCCACTAAGATCAGTAGGATTTTCTCTTTTGCCTTCTTCTAGAAGTTGTACAGTTTAGGTTTTATATTTTGGTTAATGATACACTTTAGGAGTTAATTTTTAGATGTATTTTAAGCCAAATATCATGTCTTACATACGGCTGCCCACTTTCCCTTAGCACTAGGTGTTGAAACGCTTTTAATTTCTCTACTGAATTATTGTAGCATATTTGTTTAAAAAAGGAAACCTATTGTATATGTGAGTCCATTTCTAAACTGTCTTGTCTGTGCACTCTCACTTGCTTAGCTTTGTATCACAGTGCATCGTTTTATGTTATTTTTATTTTTTTGGCACCAGGGGTTGAACTCATGACCTTGAACTTACCAGGCAAGTGCTTGAGCCACTGAGCTAAATCCCTGGCCCCACAGTGCATCCTTTTGATTTCTACAGTTTTTAAAATAAGTCTTGAATTTAGGTTTTGTTGAATCTGCAACTTTATTGTTTTTCAAAGTTGTTTTTTCTATTCTGGACCATTTAAATTTCCATGTGAACTTCAGGATCAACTTGTTAATTTCTTTACAAAAGGATTCGATTTACAGGGTATAAAAGACTTTTATCTGGAATATACAAAGAGCTTTCAATGTGTAATATATGTTGATAGCAAGGAACAGGGATGAGATCCACGTAGTCTCTCATTGATGCTTATGATATATATCTTTAGCACTTTGGCCCAGTAGTTACTAATACTGTAGAGGTACCCATTCAGTTTTGGGTCCTAGAACACTTCAAGTTATTCTAAAGCACTTAGAATGTGAATGTATTTTTGTTACTTAATCTTATTTTCTGAAAGCATGTCAGGCCATAAAGCAATCAGAATTTTGGTGTGTCACATTAAAAACAGATTGGGTTACCAGGAATGGCAGTGCACACCTGCAATCATGACAATTGGAGAAGCTGCGGAAGAAGAATCACAAGTCTGAGCCCAGCGGGGAAACATGGTGAGACTGTGTCTTAAAATAAAACATAAAAATGCTGGGCATATAACTCAGTGTAAAGACTCCAGTCCTGAAAAAGGATGTTAGATTTTTTAGAGGAGAGGCAGGATTTAAATTCTACTAATTACTGGTGCAACCACAGGTCAAAGGATCCCTTCTTGTGCACAGTGCAGACAGATCTGAAGTTCTTAAAGCCATAGATTCAACATGGCAGAGCCTGCATAATCAGCTGTGGGTACACAGGAGAATGATACAATGCTACAATGTCTGATCTTCCCCTGGTCCCCTCTAAATTAAGCTTCCTTGTCCCTGCTTACAGTCACTGGAGAACGCACATGTATTTTTTTTTTTTTTTAACTCACTTTCTTTTGTGCTTCTTTCTTACTGGATGCATGGGTTTTAGTCTGTGCTCTGCTTAGAATACGTATTTTCAAGTATATACCACATTTTGGGTTCAGACTTTGACCATTGCAGGCACTTAAAGTATTATAGTGTGATTTTTAAAACTCATGCTTTGAAATAAGATAACTGAAATAATGCATTTCATATAAGCATTTCATTTCATGATCAACATACTCAGTAGAATCAGTGATGAAAGCATACCATATACTTGTCAAAATAAACTTATTAAAAACATATCAGTTCTAAATAAAATTGTGTATTGATTTGCCATTTGTTTTGCTAATAGACAACTTTACACCTGCTGTCAAATCATCTAATCAAAAGTGCCAGTTTCCGAGACAGATGGAAATACAATATTAGTACAATTCCTGAGTGTGAGGGGGAGAGAGGACACGAGCTCATCAGCATGTACCACTGGCTTCCCTTACTTTCAGAAAAACGAAAAGAAGAGGCTGTGGAGGGCGGTTATATTCCTGCACAGGTTGGAGTTGACAAGCAAATGGATAAACACAATGTGTCCGTTCTGGTAAGCTATATAGAATCACAGCAGCTTGGGTGTGATACTGTATTTCCTTCTGTGTTAGTTCTATTATCATTTCAGAAGCTGTGAAACCAAGAAGCTCTAAGAGATGCATTAAACGATTCAAAACCCCAGCAGAGAACTATGTAACAATTAGCAGTCATGCCAAAAGCAAACAATAAAGTATGTAACAATAGGAAGAGGATATTACAAAATGGATTCACAAATTTGGGGTGAGAGCAATTTAGAAGAACTCTTTTCCTTAATATTGTGAACACAGTGCTTAATGATCTTTTTAAAATACTATACAAATTGGGCTGGTTTAGAGCTAACTAGGCAATAGTTGTTTTTAGTTAATCTCTGTCTTACGTCAGGGTCTCCTCAGAGGTCTGATATGCACTGTAATTCATCTTTCTTTAGTGGAGGGGTTAAACCTACTTCTAATGGTCTCTCATTAAAATTTAAGGACATAGAATCTGTACTTTATTAAGTTCTATGCATTTTCAGAAAATCTCTGCATTGGATCTTAGAATAATTGAAGAATGATCAGAAGCAAACATACGTGGAGATTGGGAATCTTCATTGTAGCAAGATAGAAACAAGCTTGTCAGATCCCGCCTCGTCCTCTGAGGAGTGTCAGTCCTTTCTGGACCACCGTGTCACCTATTCCGCAGTAGTAAGTGAACAGCTTCATCATTCTGAAGACCAGTGACACATTTTAGTGTAAACTTAAAACTTATCCTTGCTGTTATTCTCACTCTGACTTGCACGCCAGCCACGGCAATGTATGGCTGGTAAACTCTTGTGCTCAAGTCGCTGGCTTGCTAGTAATGTCTGTTATTCAAGAGTTGTAGACAAGTGGATCCTGGCAGCTCTAGGATCCAGAACCAGAATACCAACACACAGGAAGAGAGGGGTGAAAAGCACCCAGGAGGACAGCACAGTTGTTCACTTAGCCTGTTCCTGGACCTCGATTGTGAGGATTCTCATGCTCGACACATTCTCAATTCTAGGGAATGAATTTGCTTCTAGGTCTTGAATTTCAGAAGGTGTCCTCAGTTTTTAGTCAGTCTGTAATCTGTAGTCAACCTAATTAAAAACAAAGCAGATACCACAATCTGGCTATTTAGTGCTTGTTCCATTACATTTTATGGCCTTCTGACTACAAACCCACTAAGATGATTGGAAACAACAAATGTGCCTTGTGCTGACAGGAAGGTTGCTAAGGAAGGGACTGGCCCCAGGCATTCACGGGAAGCCTATGATCAAGCAGTACCATGACCCTCCTCTCAAACAACACAATGATAGAAGAAAAACTAGAGGAGCCAAGAGCGGGCTAGAGCATAGCCCCAAAAGCAACCCTTGAGGAACCTTAACTGATCTTGCTATCTTCCCCCCAACACTTTCTCAGGGACTTTTTCTGGAGCTACCTCCAACCCTTTTTAAGTTTTTCATTTTGTGACAGGGTCTGAGTCACTAATTTTCCCAGACTGGAATTACAGACCTATGCAATCACACCCACCTCTCTGGTGCTTTCTTAAAGTAATACACTACCTGAAGCCTACGTTGCCTTTAATACAGAGTTAGTGTTTACTCACTGATCAAGATATTCCCAGTCAGGACTTCTTCTGGGAATCCTTGCCCATCCATCCTACAGTTAGCATGATCACAATTTTCTTTCATGGTTGTCATTTCCTCCATGTGAGGATTTCTTATAGAGTCAGAGAGAGGCAGGGGAATAGTGCCTCGCTGGGTATAAACACTCACCAGTGGACTGAGATTTACCATTTAATTTTCTCCCTAAATAGCATAATAGAATTAATAACAGAAGACAGATTGTTAGAATGAACTGATTTGAGTAGCTGATTAACCAAATGAGCAAAAAACATTTCTGATCCTTGTTATGTTGATGGAGATTTATACTGTATTTATACTGGTATTTTTTTCACCATTATTTTGGTAGTTACATAAGCTATCAGCTGCTCTGGTAGTCTTTTTATCTTTCTTTATGTCTAATTTCCCCACCATCCATAATGGCCATTTCATAAATTTCAGCTTCCATCTGCTCATGTCTGGTTGACATCAATATGAAGACTTTCTCCGCCTCAGTAGAGAGGAATATTTTTGTATCAAAAACTAGGATCAATGCAAACATTCTAGCACAAAATCCATTTAATATCCACAGTGCTGACCTTGGCAAGCAGGTTTTGTGCACACTGCTATGAAGCCTAATTCATCAAGGAATGAAGAATTATTTTTTCTTCACAGAAAATAATCTGAAAACTGCTTGGGTTTCTCACAGAATTTTCATTTTATTAAAAGATGAAAGTACTGAATTCAGATGGCTTAATACATGCTGATAGATCTCAGACAATTTTCTAGGTTTTTTTTGTGCCTTCTCACATGTTGTGAGTCATAGAAATTATCAGTGAGATAGACCATCATGGAATAGTTGTGAGCCTGCAGTCTTGCTTTATGATGGGAAAAAGGACACCTCTCACATAAGAGGACCACATAAATCATAGCAGAAATAGGAAAAGTGTTTGGAGGTACTTTTATTCTTAATCTGCATGTGTTTCTATGTTAGAATTATTGGTGACGCAAGCCCAGGAACTTGGGTTTACGAAAGACAGGCCATATTGGACAGAAGACGTGACAATAACAGAAATCCTCTTCTGTTTGACTTGTGATGGGCTATTTATAGGACAAAATTGGGAAATAGGTGAAGTTTTACGCTCCTTATTCTTTTAGTAAATACTTATTTAGTGGTTACTGGGGAAAACCACATCCTTCAGGAATTAGTCAGATGTGGAATTGAAGCCGTATATTCATTGTGTGACCTCTTGCTTACCCATTTTAAACTTTGGTTTTATTTCTACTAAATAGAGCTGATCTAACTTAAGAGTTGTATGAGTATGTTGCTCAATATTAAATACTCAATAAATGATGGTCTTTACTGTGACTGTTACTGCTACCATTACTACCTCTAACACTTCTCAAAGACCACATTAGATGTGGCACAGTACTTTCTCATGAGAAGCTTTCCCTTGGGATCCAAGGTCATAAACTAATTATACCACAACAGAGTGTAATTTTAGGGCAATAAAAAGGTATTAAGACATTATGGGATTAGAGGATGGGTAAATACCAACTACATAAGGCATCAGAGAAGGCTTTTTGAGGCTGAGGAATCTCTGTGATTCCTTAATTTTTGCCAGAAAAGACCCAGATCTTAATGGAAAAAGGGGGAAGGGGCTGATTTTCCTTATATCCGATCTACTCTTTCTTTAACCTGTTTGCTTACAGTGGTATCCAATTTACTCCTCTTTCTTTGTGTGGCTAGTGCTATGTTCAGAGAAGAACGTGACACTGTTGTGTGTAGGAGAGATGTTCTGTATAATCACATGTGTGTGCCTTGTGGGAGGAAGTATGTGGCAGGCTGTGTGGTCTTACAGACCAGTTAACTTGTGATCTGTTTCTAAAGGTCAAGGACTTACTGGATTTGAGTGAGAATCAGTCAAAATGGAAAAAGTCTCTCTGGCTAGGCAGCCAGAAACCATGAAATGATTCTGGGTAGGCTGTAGATGCTTCTCTTCATCTCCTCCTTGGAGTTAATCAGATGTTGGAGAGTGATTTCCTTTGGATGTGTTGGGTATGGAGAGATAGGTTGGGTAGGAGAGTTATTAGAACTTAAGCAACTGAGAGAAATGTTATGGGGAACCTTTGGTCCAGGTAAGGTCTAACAAACCTGATTTGGACTCTAGTTCTGTCATTTACCAATGATTGAGCCTGAGAAAATTACTGAATCTCTTTAAGTCTTGTATTATTTACAAAACGGAAATAATAAAACAGCCCTTACATAATTGATATGAGGGTTAAATGAAATAGCTCTCGGATATACAAAGCCACTAGGATGTGGAGTCAGAGTGTTAGTTAACATTCCTAAGAGTTAGCATGGGGGTGGCCACGGTAACCAAAGGGAGAGACCGCAAAGATGTGAAATTCTGGTGAGAGTGGTATGGCAGAAAGTCAATAGTCTGGTTCTGCTAACCTCCACTAGGAGGTTCCCATTCCAGTGTTCAATGCCAATAGCTTTGAGTTTTACTAAGGGTCAAGGTAACACACACACACACACATCCGTGTGTGCCTCAAATAAATTTTAGAATTATTAGCCAGTTGGGAAAGACTTTTGTGGCAGACGATAAGAGAAAGCTTGGGGGATTCAAAGTCACTGGACTCAGAAGTTAAACATTTACCTAAGTGGCTCTGTCATAGTGGGGCAGAAACTCACAATAGTTTTTAAATGGCTCAGCCTCATTTAATTAGCCATGGTGAATTATACAAACTGACGTTTTCTGGCATGACTAATTTGGTTGTACTCTTATAGTGTGGTCTAAGAGAACGCTGCTAAATGTCATTATCAGTACTCAGTTCTTTACTTGAGTCTGCAACTGCAAGGTGAAAACTAAAGCCAAGGCAAAAAGGCTCAAATACGTGAAGCTAAAGTGGATTTTGACCCAAATAACCCGGATGTTGCTTTGATCTTCAATCATCTTCCCTTCTGAACATGATGCTTGAATGAAGTGAAGAAAAGATGTTTCTCTAGTAAGAAACAAAGATTCAAGACTGAGTTGAACCTTGGTTGGAATTTACATGTGAAAATTATGGAACCCTGGTAAATAAGTCTTATTAAATTCTCCTTGTATTTGGCATATGTGTTGGACAGTTTTATGTGGAATACCATTTTAGAGCTGGTCATATGTAGTGTGCAAGTAAACATTCCAAATGACTAGCAAAGGTAGGCATCGAGCACGTGTGAGTGAAGTACGCTTACTTGGTGCTAGTGGATGTGTGAGAAACCTAATGGCTTAGACTAGGGGTCAGAGATTAACTGGTATGCACTTACACATGCTTTGCTTTCAACAGAGCACTGAGTATTTCTGGGTCTCCATGCTGTTTGTGTCTTTTACTACTGACACCAGATAAAAGGATGATGCTAAAAGAGGCCTCATGAGATGAGTACATGGAGACACTCTTGCTTTTTAGTTTAAATGACTGTGGTCATTATCTTTTCAAAGCATTTAATATAAGTAGCTACAGGTCATTTTCTTTCCCAAGCATTTACTCAACTCAGTAATAGTTTTAGCTGGGTGTGGTGGCACATGCTTGTAACTCCAGCACTCTGGAAAGCTGGGACGGGAAGGTGCTAAATTCAAGCCCTTCCTGACCAACTTAGCCAGACCCTGTCTCAAAATAAAAGAAAAAAAAGGTGGTGGCGGGGGAGGCTGAGCATATAGCCCATTGTGAGGGCTCTGGTTAAATCTTCAGTATACTAAAAAGTAAAAGTTCCAATAAAATATCAGTTGTTTGGGATTAGCATTAAGGATAATTGTCTCATGATTGGTTGTCTTGAATTGAAATTTTAGGTGAGTTCTAAAAATCAGAGATTTTCTTGAGTTAAATTATAGTATTTTTAAAGTCTGTGGTTAGATTATAATCACTGCCCATCACACTCCAGATGGGTTAAGTGAATTGCTGTACACATTGACAGTTTCCTGTCTCTTTCCTGGGCCTTGTAGTCACGTCAGGAGACACCAAAAACAAACAAAACAAAACAAAACAAACAACAACAACAACAAAAACCCAAAACATTTCTTTTTTGTGCTGGGAATCAAACTCACAACCTCATGCTTGCCAGGCAGGCACTGTGCCACTCTGCAATATCCTAGCTCCCCCTTCCAATTTTTAATGTTCTTTTTTTCTATTCTTTTTGCTTTTCTTTCCTTTTTTGCACATACATACATTGTGCAAATCGTTCTCATTCTGTTATTCATCATACTGCATTAAGCTTATTGGAAATTAAAAATGGCATTGTTATCTTGACTAGTAAACAAATACAATCTGTTTTACATCTCCGTATTTGCTTTAATCTCTAATGCAGGAGACGAAGGAAGCTGAACAAATAAATGCCTAGCATCATGCAATGAGGAATGTATATATGTATATTGTCTGACACACATCTCACAACCCAACATATAAACAAAATTCATGCCTACAAGAGAAATGATTGTGGTCAGTACTAGGAATATGAAACTTTTCTTTACGGAATTTTTCCTGCCTGTATTGCTTAAACTCTAAGAAACTGCTGACCCCAGGGAATCCTTAAAGCATAGAGGAAATTCTAATTGCAAAATCCATTACTTTGACCTCTGCTGGCGGGTGACTCTCGTAGCAAAAAAAATGTTAATGAGATATTCAGTCTCTCAGTATTGCCTCTTATTAGGTAACAAGCCAGGTCATATAGGTACATATTGCCTCTTACTAGGTAACAAGCAAGGCAAATTTCTGAGTACAAATGTGGGTTGCTAGCAGGCTGTTTAGGATGGGCACAAGTTTAAAGCCAAACCCAAAGTGCACAACAAAGAAGGATGGAAAATTTAGAAAGGAATGGATAAATGGACATATGCAAATGATAATAATGATGATGATAGTGGTGACAATGGTGGTGGCAGTGATGATGAAGATGATCATGATCATGATGATGATCTTAGGGACTAAATCCAGAGCATGCACACTGAGCTACATCCCCACTGTCAGCCTTTACCTTTTGTTTCAACTTTGAGATGAGATCTTTTTCTTGTAATCCTCCTGCTTCAGCTTCCTAGAATACTGGGATTACAGTTACATACCATCATATGTTAGATTACTACTGTACATCAATTTTTATTTCTCTTCAAGTAGCTGATGCTATAGAAGAAATCAAAGCACCTTTATTAAGTTCAGAATATTTTATTATTTGCATTGTTAGAGTTGATATTTCCTAATTAAGAATACTGACAGTTTCTATTTGACTTCTTATAGATATTCCATTGCATAGTTTAATATGAATACTACATTTTCAGCTGGATCCCCTCTGTGTCTACCATGTAAAATAAACAAAATCAAAGGAGGAAAAATATGCCTGGCTATGTGATTATTTTTATTAGCAGGGAATCTGTCTATTTCCATGTGATTGAGATGCAGTCCATTCTTGTGGCAGCTCTCATTTACTCCCAGGAAACAGTCCCAGTTGCCTAAAAAGTCAACATCTTCTGACAGGCACCATCTGGCCAGCCATTCATTAACTCCCACAGTGCTGCTCCTGAATTTGCCTTCCGATCTGTGGGCAGTGGAATGGTAGAGAATGAAAGTGGCCTAAAAGAGTATTGCTTTCCTGTTTGGATTCCCCAGGCATCATGATGCATGAATCAATCCTACAGGCATAACGTCCTACCTTGAGTGTAAGCTTGTTATGGGATTAAATGTAATACTTGATAAAGTGGGGAAATTAGCAGCTCAGGGTTATAAATAGCAAAAGAATAAATAGGTCACAAATCATGAAACTTTGTTTGTTTGAGAATGGAAAATGATTTAGAAATTGATGGAAGTGATTAATGAATAGGAATCATGAACTAGATTCATGTATTTTGTTACATTAAAATATCTGTCCCATCTTCTTACTATATGATTTGCTTTTATTTTTCAAGCAGTTCCTCTTGCTTTGCATCTTCTACTGAGAGATTGATTGGTCTGGTTAAAACAAAAAGAAATGTGAAGGTAATATAACAGTTGGAGAAACAAACACTTGTGCTATTTCTGCTTATATGGCCCTAGATTCTCATTTCTGAATGTTCCTTAGATTTGGTCTTATTATACGATAATGGGAAAAAAACTCTTAAATTTGTTCTACCAATCTCATATAGTTTCCAAAAAAAGTACAATTTCTGAGCATCAAATAAGATAATGTTTGTGAGACAGAAATTTTGTAAACTGTAGATACTGAGCATCAATTGTGGATTATGCAATATTCTAGATGTGGAGATTTCGAAATTAAAAACAATGGTGAACCTGAAAGAGGCCACAAAAGTAAATAAAAATGTAACAAAACATTAAGATTCCTAGAATCAAGGTCTGAGATGCAGTGATAGTAATGCAGGAGCCCAGCCAAGGGTTCTAGAGCATTCTAGGCAGAGAGCTCGTCCTATGGAGAATAAGGAGAGAGAAAATGTGTTAGTCAGCTTTCTTATTGGTGGAACACAGTACCTGATACCTAGTCACAGTTTAAGGAGGAGAGATTTACTTAGGCTCACTGTGTCAGAGGATTTAGTCCATGGTCAGTGGCTGTAAGTCAGCAATGGCACAGGAGAGGGGACTGGTGGAGGAAAGCATCTTAACTGATGGCAGCCAGGAACCAGAATATGAAGGAACAAGAGTACAACCTTTCAGGCCACAGCCCCAGTGACCCATCTCCATGAGGCCTCACTCTCTAACAGCATATTCAGCTATAAATTCACCAGTGAGTCCGTTCACTCTTTTGATGAGTGTCATGGTTTATGTCTGTGTCCCCCCATGCCTCATGAGTTTGCATTGTGCATTTGTGAATGGTTCATTGTCTAATGCTTTGATTGATGGTGTCAGTGCAACATCCACATAGGGGTGGGGCCAGGATGTGATGTAATGGCAGGAAGAAGGTGTGTCTTGCTCTTTGCTGGTTCCTGCTTGCTGTTTACAGCCACCATGAACTGCGGCCCAGCCATGCTTGCCCGCCTTGGAGCCAACTGAGTGTGGACTGAAACCTCCAAAAACTGTAAGAAATAAACCTTTCCTTTCCCAAGTTGGGCTTCAGGTATTTTGTCTCAGCAAGGAGTAAAAAGCAACTAAGACAATGAATATGGCACTCTGAGGAAGCAGCGACCCACTCCCATATCAGAACACAGGACTTTCAGAGGCCACTTTACATCTAAACAGTCACAGGCCATATGATGCTTTACAAACTTTTAAGTAGCAAAAGCTATGAAAATGGTGACAGAAGAAATGGTGCATCTGACACATAAGAAGAGTCTAGTTTATAAAGAGCTTTGCTTGCTGTGTGAAGCTCCATTGTCTACGAAAAAGGGTTATTCAGATTTGAGCTGAAGATGACTTAGAAATGCCTTAAAGACCTGTTGGAGAGAATCAGAGGAATGAGAGCAGGCCTACGCCCAGGGTTCAGAAGATCACTAAGGGACTTAAGTACTAGAACAGGGTGAGGGAAGGCCCAGAGCAGAGGAGGCATTGGAGAAACTGGGCATGGAACAGAAAGGCTGTGGTCAGCAGAATTTGAGTTGCTCTAGAAAATTCAGGGTCAGGTAAATGTTCATCATCTCTCAGGTTCCAGTTTTTCAGCTTCATTATTTCCTCTTCTAGTTTTCCTATAGCAAAGATTTTTCACAGTTTTCCTAAAAGAGTTCTTTGACTGACTCACCCTCTTCCAAACTTTAAGCTCTGCAAGGGCAGAAATCAGATCTGTTTTGCTCCCTGTTTCATCTGCTCTACCATCTGGCTGAAATAGATCCTCAGTAGCCACTTGTTGAAACAAGTAATGATCAGAATGCCCTGCAAACAAGAAAGCCAAAGAAGACAGAAAAATGGATACAGATGACAAAAAGTACACAGGTGTAGTGGTACTCATAATAATGATAATGATAGCAATAGAAAGATTTGTTGATTTTTCTCCTATTCCATGCACTGTGACAAATGTACATCGTATATATTATCTGATTTAATTCTTGCTGTAGTCCTCTGTGGGTGGTATTTTTATCCCTAGTTTTCAGAAAAAGGAAATGAATTTTAGTGGTTACTCACCTAAAGAGTGGTAGAACCCAGGTTTCAATTTTGGGTTATTTAGGGGTAAAACTCATACTACTACATGGGATTCAATAGACACTTAAGTGTGAAATCTGTCAAAAAATGACATTGTAAAGGGATTAATCCAGTTTCTCTTTTTTACATCTGATGTCTTTTGTTCCTAGATTACTTTGTGTTGTTTCTCACCACACTTTATATGCACTTTATAGAATTGTCTTCCCTCTCCATTGCTCCTTTTCCTCCACCTTAGATAGTAATGTGTAGTCATGGTGTTTACCTTCTTCCATCACTGTGACAAAATAACTGAATCAATGTGTAAGGAAGAAAGGTTTCTTTTGGCTCACGATTCAGAAGTTTCGCTCTACAGTTGGTTGGCTCTGTTGCTTGGGGGCCTGTGGCAAGGCAGACAATCATGACAGGAATTCAGAATGTCAGAGAAAACTGGAGGAGTGGGAGGGGAGGCCAGGGTTCTAGTATTCCTTTAAAGACTACGCATCACTTTGTAGAAGTTGCTCCAGCTCCCAGTCCCCCTTCAGGTTGGGGACAAAGCCTTCCACAAATAGGTCTTTGGTAGGCATAAATCTATGCCATAGTCATGTTCAGGTTGGTGGGTTAAGTGGTTCAGTACGTGACTCTCCATTACGGCAGGCAATGGTTTTATAAACTGGTCCACTCTTGCTTTTCTCTTGGGTGGAGTCAGGGTTTTTATATTCACTTTCCATTTCATTCCTTTTATGAATGTGGGTTGATGACTAAATGTGGAAGTATGAGTAACATCTGTGAGCAAAATAATTTAGGAATAAGTAATAGTAGTAACAACGGTGAGCATAAAATTGGTGCATATGCTTATCACATTGAATCCTTTTCATTTCCTCTTTTCTCTCTTCTTTTCTACCTCCATACCTAGATTCCCTTCTCATCTCTAAAGATCTACCTCCCAGTTTCCTATCATCTGTCTTTTATTTTGTCCTAGACTCAATTCTTATATATAATTTAGCACAGTATTACTGATTAACCAACACATGACAATTAATACATTTGAAACAGACCTATGAACACTGTTTTTCCTTTTTTTCTTTATGGCTAACTCCTTCTTTACAGATTTATTTATTATAAACAGGCACTATTGCAAAGACAACAATTATAACAATATAGATATGGATATTTGCTTACCTTTTTGGTCTCAGATGAATAGTTATACATGTCCCACAACCTCCATTGTAAACCATCTTCTTTTACCTTAACTATGTTCCTTTGCTTGTTTTAAAGGCTAACAGCACAGTATATGTCACTTGAATTGTAGGTTTCAGTATTGTATTCTATTTTTCACAATGCTATAGTTAGTCTGTGCAAAAAAAAATTTAAAAAGAAGAACTTTGCGAAATAACTTGCACTCTGAATTCAAGAGTGTCTTTTATTTGTGATATCAATTCTCCTTGTGCTTGGACTTTGTTTTTTTTTCCATTTCACCTCCAAAATTGCATTGGAAACATCTGCTAAGGACTTATTTAAACAGCTAGTTAATGCTTTATAAAGCTCAGAGGTGCGCCCATCTGTTCCAGAAGCATTCTCGTCTCTCAAGAGCTGTATCATATTTTCTACCTGTCTGACAGCTGGTTTTGCCTCAAAACTCTTAATTTCTCTTTATATCTATCAGTAGTATGACACCTTACTTTAATGTTTATAATGGATTTTTCTTCATCTTGTTTTGCTCTGAACAAGTCTGAACAAATCTAAAAACAAACAAGTCATTTACTTTGCTTTTTTTCTTAGTTTTACTTGTCTTCCAATTTTGTTTTATTGTTTAGAACTGTGGTGCTTGATTTTTTAAGGCTTCATAACCAAATAGAAGTCAGTTGAGAGTTCTGATGGATTTAATCATAAACATCTAGCTCTTTCAATCTCTCTGAACTCCAAGATGGTGTATGGGAACCATTGCAAATCCCTGAGCTCATATCAGGTCCACAGGAATAATTTACATATCTTGCATTGGAGAGTAAAGACTAATCTCAATGTTATGTCAATTCTGCCTCCAAGGACATTTGAGCTTTCTGAGGAATGCATCAAATACCAACCCCTGACTGAAAGAAACCCATTGTTAGACATTTAAACAATCCAGTGGAAGTCTCTATGTGTAGGCTCTAGGTGATGAGGATTCTCTTTCTTCTCCTTCACCTTTTTCTGGGTGGGCATATGATAGTTAACTGTGTCAGTCTGAGGAAGAAACACCCAGCTAAGTTAGAATAACATAGTCCTGAGTGCGGCTGAAAGAGTTTACTAAAGGCAGAAGACCCATTTTCAGTGTGAGTGATGTCAACTGTCAGGCTTGTAGCCTGAATGCCATAATAGGGAAACAAAGAAGGAAGGTTAACTTCTGCTTCTTCAGAGAAGCTCCAGTATTCACCTTCATCTCGAATGTGGTCTCCTGGCTTCCAGTGCCGACCCTTTCATCTCATGATATGGACTTGCATGGGACACGACAGTGACGTTACAGTGAGCTCCAGGCATTTGACCTTCTACTGGAAACTTCTGAACACCACCACAGAGGCAGCTCTCCTGTATTCCACACCTGACTGCTGGTGGCTATTGTAAATGCACTTTGTAAATTCTTATATATTTAAATATTTTATATTAAGTCTGTATATATTCATGATGTACCACAAACACACACTACCAAATACTGTGGAAACTCCAACAGAGGAGTGGCTTGGTAAACCCAAAGCCACCTGAAGCAGCTTCAGGAAAGAGAGTCTCTAAAGTCAGTTTCATGTTAAAATTCTCCAAAGCTGTATTTTCCTGCCTTTTCAGTGCTCAATTTATTGCATTAACGAACAGATTATACTGCTCATTTAAAATGCCTTTATAAATTACCTAGTAATAAATTACCTAGTAATTTATAAAGACTCAACACTGGAAGGTGTGATGTTCATGGTGACAACATTTGAGAACATCATGACATGGTGGAGGGAGTCACTTGACAAGACAGAGTAAGGTGCTAGCTAACATCTCTCTTCTTCCTCTAGAGCTGCTAATGACATAATGGGTCCCGTCTGTCATGAATTCATCTAATCTTAGCAACGGGAAGAGGCCCTGCTTCCAAATACCATTACCATATGCATGTGGGGACTAAGTTTCCAACACTAGATCTTTTGTGGGGGCACGTTACACCCACAGCACATGACAACTCCTGTCTCCACAAGAGTCCTCAGTACTTCTCACTCTCTCCATCCTTTGTGTTTTCAACATAGGTCAGGGAGTTTAGGAGTTACAGATCAACCCTTCAAAAAATTTATTTTCATAAATTCTGTTGTAGGATCTGTTTCATATTCTTTAAGATATCTTTGAGAAATTAGTCTTGATTTAAGATCTAGTTAGGCTTCCCTCATTGTGTAATTTTCTTATAGCAACTGCAATTCAGTGGTGATAATTTGCATTCTGTATTTACTGTAGCAACTCAAATGACATCTTTCAATGCTCAAAGATTAACTCACCCCAGAGGCTAGTTATTTTTCTTTTATCTGATGTAAGAATCTGAATTCTCTGTACTTTCTCTTAGAGGTGTTGCTTTCCATTATTCTCTTGATGTTCATGAATATCCTCTAAGAGTCAGGGGCACTTACTGTATCTTGCTTTTGCTTCATCAAGGAGTGGATGCATGTCACATTTCACACTTCCTTAAACTTTAGAGAAGTTTATTTGGTGCTAAAATATGGAGACTTTACAAAAGGCTTATCTGACTCAAGTTTGCCTAAGAACAGTTTTGTACCTTGGTTCTAATTCCTTCTCAAAATAGAGCTCCTGTGTCTCAGAAACCAACCATAGTTTTCCATTTGGTCCCTAACCAAAGAAAATATCATCAGCTTCAGTGAGTCAAACATAAGGCAGTCTGTGCTGGTCAAATCAAATAAAAGTTATCCAACTGCTATTAATAAATGTCATTTTTCTTAGGGTAAATCCAAAGATTAAGAAAAAGACATGCAGGAACTTTTCATTGGTATAGATATGGCTATTTTTGTTTATCATGGAGAGTAAACAAATTCTACACCCTCTGTAATTCACACACACATACATATTTCCCTGTAAACCAGTATGTCAAGAAAGCTAGTCAAAAACCAATGGCTAATAGAAATGGAAGTCATCCAGATACTTCCTGTACTCCAAGCAAATTCTTACTCAATAGTTTGAGAATTTTGTACTTGTTCCTGGTTCTGGTGTTCTACGCAGTTTGAGACAGGTATTCTTGATGGTCTGGTTCTTTCACTTATAAAGTGAGCAGTAGCATTAGAACTGTTGGAGAGTGTGTTAAGTGGAGTTACTGTTGAGCAAAATGTCTTCAGGAATTAGTGGCAAATAAACTTCAATGTTAAAAGTAAAGCAAGTCTATTTTTCTCTTTAAGGTGAAGCTCATGAATGGGCATCCTTTGGGAGAGAGATGGGTGAAGAGGATGGTGCCATCTGAAGCTCTGGATCATCTGGAAAGATTTCTTCTCATTTTCATTAATTCTTTTGAAGTTTAGTGTCAGTACCCACGGCATTTACTTTCTTGCCAAGTAGAAGAAGACAGACAAGAGTAGAACAAACTTGCTCATGTTTTCTAGCAAGAGTCCAGTATTTCTATCCTGATCTTTGTACTTGAAACCATTCTTTGTCATAGCAGATTTTAAAACTCTCAAAGGAGGGGCTGGGGGTTTAGCTCAGCGGCATAAGTGCCTGCCTTGAAAGCAGGCAGTCGTGAGTTCAATCCCCGGTACCGATAAAAAGGAAACAAAACAAAACAAAACAAAACAAAACAAAAAACTCTCAAAGGCAAGACACAAAATGATTATTCATTGTGCATCAAGAATATGTATTACAGGATCAATCGTAATTTAGTGAAACACTAACCCTTTTCCTATGAGATAATGTGGATAGTTTTTTGGTAAGAACAAAATCTCTATGCAAGTACAGTCAGTAAAGAATAAATTATGTAATTTTACTGATTTTGCTTAAAAAGTTAAATGCTCTTCTCTTTACATTTAAAGCTGGTATTGCCAATATAAGGATTAAGAGTTAAACTCATGCTTATAATTTAAATTTCATTTTCTCAGAAAAACTTTAGTAAATCAAAACACCATGACAGATTCAGAGAGACTGGAGAAAAAAAAATAACAAGTTTTACATGTTAGTCACTTTCATAGGACATTCCCAATTTTGACAGTTGCTTTACCTTGGAGCTATGTGCCTGGCCCACTTTTCCAGCTTATGGAATAAAGGATCTATATTTTCACTTTGTATGGGGTCATGTAATTTACATAGCTGGCCCTTGTATGATGTCTTGCTTCTCTATGAAGGCCAGCAACCAGCTGTATGTCCACTGAAGATAAGTGGATTCTATTCTGGAGACACTGAATAATGTTATGGTTAAATATCAAGTGTCATTTATTGGGGGCGTAATCCTCAATGTAGCCATGTTCACAGGTGGAGATCTAGAGAGGTCAACAGACCATGAAGATTTTAATTTCATTCAAGGTTGGGTCCATTGCTGAGATTATAATTTGATAGCATTATTTGGAGGTGATAGAACCAGGAGGTGGGACCTGGTTGAAGGGTCCTGGTTGATGGTGGAGGCACCACTTTGGTGACTGCATCTGGTCTTTGCTTCTTTTCTCATCATTTCCCACTGTGCCCACTTCCTGGCTGCCATGATGTGAGCACCTTTATTGTATCACTTGCTCCTTGCTGAGATGTTTGGGCTAACCGCAGGCCCTAAGCATTAGGCATGAGTAACTGTAGACTAAAAGCTCTGAAACTGTGGCTCAGAAAACATCTTTCCTTCTGTAAGCTGATTTTTTCATATATTTCATGACACCAAACCAAATCTGGCTAACACAATCCCAGAAAAAAATTCGTTGGACTTGGGATTTCACCAGAATGCTCCTCCTTATCTCTCATTTATTCTAAAGAGAAACCCACTGGGCTATGGGACCTTACCTACACAGTGGGTTTTCCATCAGTTTTAGGGGCCAAAATCTGAGTGATATCCACAGACCCAGAAAAATCAAAGGAAACCTTCCAAGTGGAAAGAGGCACCAAGTCAACAACAAATTTCTGAGGAAAAATGGAGGGAGGAACAAACTATTTGAGATGGCAGAGAATTTGGAGGAAAAAACCCCAATGGAATTATTATATAATCAAGTGTTTGAGAAAATATCAGTGACTAATATATTGAAAACCACCAGCAATTTTAAAATAATGGGTTGGAGACTGCTGGTGCAAGGGAGAAAAGATGATCAGTACATACTAGTACATGATCTTCATATAACCTGCTCACATAACATTACGTATTGATTTAATTGACATGGCTATCGGAATGTATTTGGAAGGTGGGGTGTTATGGCATGTATCTAGATGTTCTTCCAAAATGTAATGTGCTCATAGGTTGGGTTTTTGGAGGTGGCTGGATCATGGGTGTTGGATAATTGATTAATCCACTGATTGGCTTAGCATAGTTTTGGGTATGAGTGATAGATTTATTAAAAAGGGAAGCCCCACTGTGTGTGTGTGTGTGTGTGTGTGTGTGTGTGTGTGTGTGTGTGTATGTGTGGCCCCAACAAATGGGCTTGAAGCCTGGATGGAATAAAAGCAAAAGCTTTCTTTTGAAGACTATTGCTCCCTGTCTTCAATGCCACAAACTGTTCCTCCTCTGACATGCTATCATGTCTTGGAACCAGCCAACAGAAACCTCTGCAAACTGTGAGATAACCTTAACCTTCCCTCCTTTAACTTATGGGTGTCAGGTGTTTTGTCCCAGCAATGAAAAGTAGTTAAGATATGGAGTGAGATGAAGGTGGTTAGAGGAGCTAATCTGTGTGTAGATTAAGAGGATGTTGCCTAACATTGGTAACTCAAGAGAATATCAGTGTTAAACACACTATTTAGGAACATGGAGATATATGCCAAAAGGAAAAACAAAACAAAACAAAACAAAACAAAACAAAACAAAACAAAACAAAAACATTTAAAGCGATCATCCTCTGAGACCAGGGGTGGAGGTTGGAAATCTGCTAGAGAAAGTAGGGGATAGTTACTTCTCTTCATAACTCTTGTAATTTTGTTTGATTTTTTTTGGGGGGGAGGGAGGTACCAGGAATTGAACTCAGGACATTGTGCTTGTCAGGCAGGTGCTGTGCCACTGAGCTATATCCCCAACCCTTTTGTTTGATTTTGAAACTGAAATTCACAGTAAAAGAAAGAAAAAAACAAGGAAAGGATATTCATTTCACAGAGTTTTTGAGAAAGCTGGATAACCATGCTTGGCAGTTGGGTAAGAATAAATGATGCATCTTGGTAAGGATATTGCTGTTATTCCTGTAGACACTGGAAGCTATATCTGGCACCACTTTTGCACTTGAGGGGCCACTGGTAGAAGCACATATTTTCCATCATCCCTCTGTCTTTCCAGCATGGCTGCCATATTTTATGTCTTGGATGGTGGAAACTGAAGCTAGGTCATGTGTTCATAAACCAATGATAGTTTGCTGGAGGTCACTGAAAAATGTCCTTTTAGTTTTCTGTAGGGGTAGACAAGTTTTGCTTCTTATAAAGAGTCAGAGAGCAGAAACTACCTTGATACTAGGAAGAGAATTAGGAGGTGAGACTGTGGTAAGGGTATTAACTTCACATTGTGGTTACCTCAGGTTTATCATGAGAGAGACTGATTGATATAAAAGGTGACAGGGAGATTATAAAAAAATAATCATTTACCTTTTGCTGTGCTGAAATTCTCAAATATTTAAAATTCTCTTTAAAAAATGAAAGAGAAGAGAAAGTACATGATCTGTGCTTGTACCACAATGTGAAGCAGTCTCACCTCCGAATTCTCTTCCTAGTCTCAAGCAACCACTTTTTTCGGCTAAGACATATTTGGGAGTTTAATGACATATAATGTGTTAGTCAGCCTTATGTTGCTATAGAAAATACCTGAGATAATCAACTTATAAAGACAAAAGTTTTATTTTGGCTCACAGCTTTGGAGCATCAGTTCATGATCATTGGCTTCATTGCTTTGGACCTGGGTGAGGCAGCGCATCATGGTACAGTGGTGAGGCAGAGTAAAGTCATACACTTCAAGAGAAAGAGAGAGGAAGAGACTGGGATTCCACAGTCCTATTTGAGGACATGCCTCCAATGACATAACGACTTGCCACTAAGCTCCACCTCCCAAAGGCCTTACCACCTCTTAACAGTATCATGCTACCGTACCAATACAGCTTTGGCCACATTTAAAATCCATCCAGACAATATCACAAGTGAATTTCAGTTTTTACATATCTTTTTGTTGATTTGGCTTAACAAACCTGGTTTTTATTAACTTTTAATCTTCAATTTGAAGCTTACTGTAAGAAACTGAGAGAATAGACAGCTATGTGTCACATAGAACATGTATTCTCCCAAGTTTTGCCATTGTGAAAAGTCAGGTTTCAGGGATGGAAAAAATGGACATGCCATGGAAATCTACAGCCCATAGAAAAACATCCAAGGTGTATTATAAATTCATACATATTTACAGCTTATATGTACATATGCAAATAGATGTAAGCAATATTTTGAATTTGAGCAGGTACAAAAAATTTTTCAGCTTTCCAGTTCTTACTAATTCTTTAAGGTACCACATTTTGTTGTGCCATAGGATTTTCAATAAACACTTCTGAGAATATTCCCCCATCTGAATTTAAAGTAATTTAAATTTCCTCTAGTGTGAAACCAATCACCACAGGTTGAGGCTAAGTAATTACAAATATCAGATGTGAGTCTAGAAATTGCCTGTCTTGTCTGAAAGTGGTAATCACAGAAAATACAATGTTAGGTAACAAGAATGTGTGTTTGTTCACATGAAGAATGAAAGTCTTACAGTCCTATGGCTGGAGAACTTTGATCAGGTTAAATCTCAGTCCCTTATCTACATTTAATAGGGGTTGGCAAAGAAAAAAATCATTAATTCTAATTTCTTGAAGGAGTGTCTTGATGCAGGGCATAGAGGAAAAGAGGATTTAAACAGGTGGCCATGATATTTGGGAAAAAGCTGGATGATTTTAAACTGCAATTCAGAGTGAAGAACAGAATGTTGATACTAGCAGCGTCTGGCAGGCAGCTTAGTGGAATATTTAGCCTTGCTAGAATCAGGCTTCATACCAGCCTGATGAGGTTTATTTCCATAATTGGGTATTTGATGGAGATACGGGAGGTAGCATGTGCATGGTTATAACCCTAAGATGACACCAAGCCCTTCTTGACCATCCTCTATATTAGAGTCTTACACAGTCTACAAGTGATTTGGCATGAGGTGAGGATTTATGTATGGCAAGAAACAGGAAGATTTATAATTTGAAAGGGATGAGATAAACTTCTTACCTTCAAATAATTTAAATAGAAGCTTTCTGGAAATCAGTGCACTTTATAAGTCAAATACTCCAGTTGACTCTTTTAACACTTGCCTGCTACCTGTATTACACACATTGGTCTGAGTTCTATTCCGTGGATATCTACAGAACAATCTCATTGTTTTAGCTGCAATGGCCCTTCAGACTTTTGAAGGCAAGTCCAGTGTATTCGGTGACCATCTGTTGTGAAGATCAGATAGCCCTGTTTTTCTCTAATGTTCCTCATTGTAAAAATTTCAGCTCTTCATTATCTTATTACTTTGCTCAAAATCTACTTATTTATAAAATATTTGTTACACACTTACTGTGTGCCAGGAATGCCTACAGCTAGAGTCCAGGTATAAATAAGATAAGAGTTCTTTCAGAGAAGAGTTCTTGTGCCAGTACGTGAGACAAAGAAAAAAGTTGGATGTACTGTGAAAAGTGTCTATAATAGAAATATGGATAGGGTGCTACCGGAAATGATTTGTCATTTTGAGGATAAATAAAATGTTTCAGATAGACATTGACTGGCAGAGAGCAGAAAGCATCTCTCAGATTTTAGAATTTTAAAAATCTCATTCATGACTATTTTTGTGCTGCTTTTCATGTCATATTATTCGTGTCATGTCATGCATGTCACTTTTTTATCCTTTTATTTGTTGCACTTTCAAGAATTATTTTTATTGATTCTTGTTTTAAAAATTAGCATTACTTTGTGTTATCAATTTTTTTCTACTTTTAAAATATTTCTCTATTCTATTCACCAAAGTCTATCTATTTGCTTTCGGCCACAGTTTCAGCCTCATATTGTAGGTTTTAGTAGATGAGATTCTCATGGTTTCCCAGTAACTATTTGCAAACATAGGTTTGGCCCCTTTGCAAAGTTCTCCCAGTTCCCCTCAGATCCTGGCTGTCATACAGTGTGCCCTTCAAGAAGTCCCAGTGCTGTTGCTAAAAGAACACTGAGGGACTTTGCCCCTGGAGAGGGTCACTCTCCCCACAGCATTTCCTGGACCTCCACAGTTCTTTGCAAAGGAGCAGCAACATTCTCTCTAATTAGGATGGACAAGGAGAGGAGCTGGCAAATGGGTATGTTTGTCTTAACTATGTTGCCAACAGAAGAAATTTCATTTCTGGAGTGAGACCCCTTGCCAGAACAACCAGTTAAAACAAGAATATGACTGCAACCAGATTTCATCAGATGATGAGGTGCATCATTAAGCAAGGTGGGAAGGGGGTGGACTTGTAGAAATCTGTTCTCCTCATTCACAGTAGTAAGTTCAGAGTGTGTGCCAGTGATCCCTATAAGGTTAGGTTTCAGGTGGAGGCCAGTTAGGTGACACTTAAGGAAACGCTGTAATCCATTGGGTACTCTCTTTTGCTTCTTGTCTTTCTTAAATCACTTCTTTCCATCAATCTTCCTCCAGGATATCCTTCCTTCCTTTCAAGTTTTCCTTATTCTTTTTCTTGTGAAAATATACCCTTAAGAAAGGATCTGAACAGCTGGGTTTAGTGGGTGCATGACAATAATCTCAGTGCTCTGGGAGACAGAGGCAGGATGATTGCAAGTTCAAGCCCAATCTGAACAATTTAGTAACCTAGCACAAAACCCTGTCTCAAAAATTTTAAAAGAGAGCTGGGGAATGTAGCTCCATGTGAAAGCTCTGGGCTCAATCTCCAGTACAAAGAAAGAATGAACCTGGAAACTTCAAAATATAAATGACAACCACTTTATATGCTCCTTCATGCCAGGACTCATTCTAAAGAAAACACAAGCATCATTTTCATCATTAGTATATTTGGGGGCAGCAATAAATCAAGAGTAAATATTGATGAGGGCTTATATTGTACCTCGGTGAGGAGAGCCAGCAGTGGTCCTTGACTGGATTAACTGTTCACCCCTTTCCTGGGAACATATGGAAATGTCTGAAGACATTTTGGTTGGCCACAACTTTGAGGGCAGCTTGCTTCTGTTATCTAGAGGGTAGAGGCCAAGCATGCTGTTAAACATCGTATAGAGTGCCTAGAGCAGTCTTCCTAAGAATTAGTCAGCCAAAATGCCAATAGTCCTTGAAGTTGAAAAGTTCTCATGTAGAGTGACAGGTATTTGGCAAGTGACACTGTCTCCCATGTTAAAGAGATATCAGGGGGAGCTCTGGCATGGCAGCTGGGAAGCCCTTCTCTGAAGGAAGGGACTTGTACCATTCAGTAATAAGAGTGATTATCCCACAGTATTCAGCATTCAGAGCTTATGATTTCTCTGGAAAATTCACAGCTCCAGATTCTTAGGAGACATCTCTAGGTTTTAAAATACCAGTGATTAATCCAAGTTAAGGAGTTTAAGCAGCCCACCCTGCAGGTGACGATAGGCAGGACCTGGCTTCTGATTTCTGCCTTGACAAGCTGTGACTCTAGTAATGGCATATCCATGTGCTAAGGTTTGTCAGCCCAGGGTTGTGAGCTACCAGGGCAAGGTCCTGGTAGTTGGTCTTTCTGTCTGCAAATGATCAGGATTGTGCTACTGAGACAGGAGTCAAGGAAAGGTCTGCTTCGACTGTGTGCAACAAATAGTATTGATTACTCTAAGATTACTCCAGCACAGAGTGACAGTTTGCCAAAGCAATTTCACATTTTTCTCTTGTGAAAAATCTTTTTTCTTGGCCTCAATATGCACCTTTCAAATTATGGGGCTTTGTCTTAAACTAATTCATGAATCAAGTATCAACCTAATAGAGTTGATTGAAGAGATTAAATAAAACAGTAACATGTAAAAGTTCATGGTCATAGTCTAGAGTTGTATGTTGCTGAGAGAAATATTAGTTGACTTTGAATGCAAAGAGAAAACCTTGCTATGTGAATGGAACTAACTATAGGCATTTTTAAAAACTGGATAGAATTAGTGACCAGCTCCTGGGATAATGAGCTGAGTTCACTGGCAAACTTTTGGAGGGTAAACACATGTTCTTTGTGTCTGGGAGGTATGCTTGTGATTTCCTTTGTCTCTCTCTGCTTTGGGAAGAAGCAATCTTGGCATGGCCTTTGAGTGTCTGCCTCCCCCACACTTCTTTTTTCCAGTATGGAAGCTTTGTAAATTTGCCTTGTTAAAAAACAAGCACCATCTTCATACCTGCTGAAACCTAATTCCCATCCAGAGGCGATGTGATGATGCCCACGCAGCAGACAGCCACCCCACGCAGGTACACTGGCTCTGCACAGGCCAGACCAGGAGGCAGCTTTTGTAAAGAACGCTTTCATTGTGACTCGCACCTCCCCCAGCTTCACCCGGGCCATGAGAAGAAACGCTGTCAGTGAGACAGGCCAATTTTACCCATTCGACACAATAGTGCATTACAGACTTTCCAAGAAGACGCCATTCAGGGTGAATCACCAAATTCAGGATGAAAAGGTTTTGATTTGTAAAAGCGCCTGAGCATTTCGCTTCGGAGCTGGAGATGGCAGGGATGGAACCCATGCGTAGGCAGCTGTTCACCTTTGGGCCAGGTGCGCTGGCAAGCTCTCCTGGCTGGGGCAGGGTGAAGGCGCTCTGCAGTTACAGGTGCCTGGTGAACGCCATGGGTTCTGGAACTCGGAAAGCTTCATTTCGGGTGGAAGGGAATATAAGGACACGGCACTGGCCATGGCAGAGTGCTGAGGCCAGTGAAACTGGACACTGGTTAGTAGCAACCCAATGTTAAATTTTTGGGGGTAGAGGGCTCTCAAATCAGAAGCCTTTTATTGACACAGATAGGAGGTCATGAGAGAGAGTACCACATTGAGGAGTGTATCATTTAGGAAGACTTTAGTTGCTAACTAGAAATCTCTTGAAAGTGAATTTAACTGTTCTTCTTTAAAGTGTGGGTTCAGAACCAGTAGCATTACCACTCCCCAGGAGCTTTTTAGACTTGCAGAAACCACAGCTCCTGCTTAGAGCTTCTGAACAGAGTCTGCATTTTAGCAAGACCCAAAGGTTACTTCTGTGCCCATTATTGTTTGAGAAATAATTGACTTTTAAAAGGAGTATTTTAAATTTCAGATGCAAAAATGAACTAAGTTAACTCACTTGGTTTATTCGGCTAACCAACCACGGTTGGTTAACTCAGTGATGAAATAATGTCAAGAAAGACTTGAGTGTTTTCTACCTTTTTTCCCCTGCTACATTTAGTGTTTTCTTTTATACCAAGATGTATAGTCCTGTGATCACAAGATGATTGCAGAAGCTCCAGACATCACTGAACACAGCAGAATGAAAAGGGAAAAGGCCACAATTGCAATCACCTGCCCATTCCTGAACCCACCACTGCCAAAGGGATTATAAAGAAGATGGTTAACAAAAGCCAGTGGGATAGGGTAGCATCTGGGCTCTTTTGAAACACAAGTCAATTAAATATATAAACAAAAGGGGTTTTATAATGAAAGAAATAGCATTGGAGAGGGACGATAGCTGGTGGGAAATGCAGCAGTGTGTTTTGCATGCAATTTTTTTGACGCTGGTTATGTAAGGGTTAGAAACTTAGAAAATTTCCCTTGAATATGTATTTGGAGATTTAAAAAGAAATGCACTTCTGAAAGTCCCCTCTGTGGCTGATACAAAAACATGGTGTGTGTGTGTGTGTGTGTGTGTGTGTGTGTGTGTGTGTTCCTAACACTAAGTGCAACAGGCAGTTCTTAGTGACAGGAAAGTGCACTTACAACCTTCAGAATGAGAAAGCCAGAAGACACTTTTTGATAACTTAATCTAATTCCAATAGGCAGAAAGTCTAAAAGTTTCACACACCGATCAGCTACGCTGGAATTGGAGGCTGTGCTCCTTTCATGAGCTACCACTCTGATTGGAGATAGATCATTCTTTCAACTTGAAATCTAGGCTTTTAAGACATAGATAATTATGTAGAACAAATAACACAGAGGGGCTGAAGCCCTGGGTTTGATACCCAACATCGCAGAAAGTAAACAGATAAGCCACAACAGCAACAACAAATACAGAGGCCATTTAAGACCATCTAAGAGAAACATAATTCAGTTAAACAAGTCAGAGGATCACAGCATGACATCAAAAGAGCCCAGAGACAAAAGGGTAGGGAGATTACATTTGATAAGATCTGTGGGCACTAGACAAGTGTGTAGATAAGTGAATTAAGTAACTGCCATGTGCCCTACATTCACCATTGGCACTTGGTGTACATTATTTTTATTGACTCATTCTGGATGAGTAGGATAGAAGCAGTGGATTTATGACTATGTATTCTCAAAGGGGTGTAAAACAGGAAAAGTAAATGTATTAGACTACATTAGTTAACATATGCTTAGGTCAAGGGAGGTGTCCTCACACTCTTTTGCGCTGACTCAGACCACTTTGGTGATATTTTATCAGTTCTCAGCACTGTATTTGAGGAGTGGCATTGACGGAGTGTTCAAGGGTGGTGATGACAGAAGCATCAGGGTCAGACACTCTATGAAGTATTTTAACATTGTTTTTCACTAAATCATTGCAAAGTTTTGGTGAGGCAGACAGGTCGAGATGAGAAAACAGAAGCTCAGAAGAGAGTTAATCTATAGACCATTGATTAAATTAAAACTGGGGTTTAAAATCAAGACTGTCAATGATTCCTGAATCTATGTCTTTAAAATCATTGTAATAATTGATGTTTCCAAGCATTTATTAGATGCCAGCATTACTTTAAGTTCACCATTTCATGAATCTTAACAAAAAGCCTATGAGGTGGAAAATATCTATTACTCCCTTTTATAAATAAGGAAACTAACGAGAGAGGTTAAATAACCTATTCACGTTAACTTACCCTGAAATCCCTGTGCATGAAGCTATGTCTGTCTAACCCAGGTATGATCACTGTGCTATTGTTCCCAGATGATGAAGAGCAAATTATGCGTCCTATGTTGCTTGAAAGAGTTGAAGATTTAGAAGAATTTCTAAGAATTTTTCTCGGCCAATAATAAGACTTGTTGGTCTCACCTGTCAGAGAGCTGGTGAGATATAAGACACATCACCATTAGGGAAGATACGACTGGATTTGGTACATGTAGAGAGTGATAGGATTGCATCACCTCTGAAGGCTCTTGCAAGAAAAATTGTCTACAGATTATCTTTTCTGGAGGAATTTTATTTTCATTCCTGGGTCATTTACTTGATTGAAATTATGTATTTGACATATATGTCCTTGGGTGTCCAATGTCCTCCCCACCTGTATCCTTTACGCCTGTACCCCCACAATGGTAGATACTGTAGATGATGTCATTCCATTCCATATCTGGATAAGTAGTTCTTCTGCCTACTCTGGTTTTAAAAAGGAGTTTCCATACCTTCCCAACTCCTAAAAATGTTAAATTGAACAATAAATATTAAATAAAAAGGAGCTGGGCTGATATCCAGATACTATATATTCATAGCCTGCCCAAAATGAATATGTGACAACATGAAAGCCTCTGTCCAGATCAGAAGCAGTAACCGAAACCTCCATCTTTGTGAGACATGGATAATATCGAGCAGCTTTCATTTCTGCAAAATCAAGATTTTGAGAAATGTATATAAAATTCATATTTGTCCAGAGAAGCATTTCAAACGTTTCTGCGTAATTTGGCTTCATTCTAAAGAGAAAGATGCTTCAACAACTTGAAATTTTCTTAAGTGAATTAATCTTGCTTTGAAATGGAGGTGAAGAGGAGGGCTGGGGGCAAAAGACAGGCTTAGACTAGTGGGAGGCATTTCTCTCTTCTTACCCTCCCTGTTAGTTGTTCCCTCCTTTTCTCAGCCACTTTCTTTCCTTCTCGATCTGTCTTTCCACTTTGGAAACCACTGGTTTCAGTAGTGCATCTGTAGCTGTTTATTTTGTATGTGCCTGATTTTATGAGTTTGTGGCACTCCTAAAATTAAATTTATTTTAAATAGGCTTTAATTACTAATGCTTTGGACCATTGCCTTTAGCAAAGTCAACATCACAATCAGGGTTACCTTAGTTTGTCTCTTTGACGAATGTTCTCATTCAGTTGGGTTCATCATAAACAGAGCAGCTTTCTAACTAGAAAAACAAATAAACCAAGTAAAACCACTGCTATATTTGAATGCCTGAATTTATTTCTCTTTCAAAAACAGCCACTCAATTTAAGAAATAGGGTTTCAGAGGTGCATGAAAGGATTATTGTTTGTCAATAATATCTTGTTTTTTTTTTTTCAAAGGTGGAGAAGGGTAATACTACGCTGTGCAAATGCAGAAGCAAGAGGATGAACTGTGACCCCAAAGCCTATACTCTGTCCTTAGCTCAGTGCAGAGTGCTGTGTGTAACACTAGAGAGATCAGCTTAGTTCTCAACACAGTGTCCCCTTGTAAATTAAGGGTAATCAACTCCTAGTTCAAAAGTGAACAGATAATGAGATAATGTTCAAAATGGCTTTTAAGTTTCTACCTTCAGGGGCTGAAGGTGAGAACAGCAGAGCAGTATCTGTGGTTACAGCCTCCCAGGAGGGAAGGGTACTCACTTTGTTCTCAGCGGAATGTTCTGTTCAATCAAGGGCCATCACTTGAGTGGTTTGATAATAATAAGCTTAGATTAACTGCAGATAAAAATGAGAAAGGTTGATTAAGTCATTTAGTCCCTTGACAGTTTTGCAAACCAAGCGATTCTTACAAGCATCAGTCTTAAACTGTGTAATACACAGATTAGTCAAGTAACTTAGACTCTGGATTCTACATATTCCAGGGTTATGGCTCCCCCAATTAATATCAAGTTTCCTTTAAATATATGGCATCATTATTGGTGATTCCTCGGCGATCTTTAACATCTCTTTTATTCCTCTCAGTTGAAAATTTGGTAGAATGTACACCATGCATTGAAACCCCTGTGGTGGCCAGCTGGTCAATTCATTAATCAGTTAAGTTTATAGTACAGTATGACAGAAATACAAATCTTCCAAAGCAGAATACTAAATCTGTTCATTCTTCATTGCAATACTCAGACATATTAGTGCAGAAGGTAATCAGTATAGAAGACATATCAGTGTATACAAGAAACAGTGATTTGAAATATAAACTTCCTGGGACAAATACAGAAAAATAAAGGTAATTTCTTTCCTTCCAGATTCTCTCTCAGATTTATTTGACATTCATATTTAAGGCAGTTCCCAATCCTGTTTCACACAGTGTATGTAAATTTGCAAAGTCAAATTAAAATACAAGCAATTATTTATTGAGAACAACAACTTATTATATTTGCTTAATATTTCATATTTTCCAAGGTAACTCATCCTTACTTAGAGATTCCAGGGTTATGCGTTGCTAATGCTGTAAACAGGTACATATTTGTAAACGCACACACACACACACACACACACACACACACACACTCACACCAGGTTTCATTTTTGTTGTGGCTATTATTTTCAGTCAAAAGTTTCCTTCCAACTCCCACTGAAGCCACATGTCATGTTATTTCTTTCAATAGTTGCTTATCATTCAGTCTCTTCTTTAGAGGTAAAGAGCCAAGATAGGAGGAAATTGAAGCAAAAGAAAAAAAATTACTTTGAAGATAAAATAAAGCTGGGTGAAAGAGGGCAAGATTAACGATATCTTTGTAAAGTTATATTGTCACTTCCAGACTTGTGCTGTTCTAGTATATGGCATCAAGTTCCATGAGAATTCTTAGTACTTTGGTTTAAAACTAAATTCTTCTTATCCTGAGATCTGCTGACTGGAGAGTAAATAAGAGGATGACTTACCGTAGGGGAATCTGGTAGCAGGTGAGTAGCAAGAGCAGGAAGAGGAGGCATTAAAGGAGTTAGAGAAGTAGGCATGCAAACAGGAGGGTCAGCTCAGCGCAGCACCTTAGGAGTTAAAGGAAAGAATTTTAGGAAGCAGATACAAAACTCTTGTAGGCTGAGGTAGGAGGACTGCAAGTTTGAGCCCAGCCTGAGCAGTCTAACCTGTCTCAAAATGCAAAAGGTTAAAAATGGGATGGGGATGTAGTTCAGTGTCAAGATGTTGGGTTCAATACTGGAACAACAACAACCAAAACAAACAGAAAAACAGATACAGCCAGGATTGGATGGGTATTGTGCTCAGCATGGCGCCTACAGGTACACATTTTTTGTACATTTTCCCCATTCATTCATTGGTGCATTTACTCATCAGTTCTTTCACTCAATCTTGAGAATATGCTAAGTACACTGGGTGCTTATAGCATAAAAGTGAGCAAATCTGGCACTTTGCTATCTAACAGGTTATATTCCGGGAGAAGAAGGAATGGGGCAAGCCGACACCAAAACCAAATTAGAAATAAATTTAGACAATAACATTGAATATTAATACATTTCATGAAAAGGAGCAAATTTAGGATATAGAAAGATCAGATAGTTCTGCTTTGGGTCATAGTGGATAATCTAAATGCAGAGCAAAATGAATGGAGAACAGACCTGTAAGATGTTAGCAGCTGCGAAAACTGATGGTGATGATCATGGCAGGGAATGCTTGAGGAGGACAGTGTCCAGGTGCCAAGAGAAGAGAGAATTGTCAGGAGGAAATGACTGACAGTTTGAAAGCAGCAGAGATGCCAAAATAAGAAAAGAACAGGGAAGTGTTGATTAGATTGTTAGATTCCACACCTTACACGGTTGCTGACTAAGGAGCTTGCAGAGACTTGTTTGGAAGGAAAGCCAACTGTAGAAGATTAAGGAGGAAAAACACAACAAGAAATCCATTTGGGAAAGATCTTTTGAGAAAGTTTAGAAATGAAGGAAAGGGTATAGAAGGAATCAGCATATGTAAAATGATATAAAATGGGTTTCATTTGTTTTTTCTTCTAGACCAGAGTCCCTGGCATTGGAACTATTGGCATTTTGAGATGGATGACTCTTTGTTGTGGGACTGGCAAGGAAGCCACTCTGTGCATTGTAGGGCATTTAGCACTGATTTCCCTAGAAATCTGTCCCATTCCTCCACCCAGTGTAACGACCACAAGTGACTCCAGACACTGCTATGACTCCCTGTTAGTAAACTTGTCCCTGGTTCTGAAAGACTGTTGCAATAAATATGTATGTTTGAAATAACAGAGAAAGATTCTGTGAAGAGGAAGGGAGAAAAACTATTGAAAAGAGAGATGCTTATCATAGCACAACTCATAAGAGCTAAATCCTGGAAACAGATGAATGAAAGAAGTGATATATATATATATATATATATATATATATATAATTGGAGTACTATTTCACCATAAACATAAATTTGAGTCATTTGTAGAAAATGGGTCCATCATGAGTGCAAAATGTTAAATGAAATAAATCAGACACAGAAGGTTAAAAATCACATGAATTCTCTTATGTGAGAAATCCAAAGTATAAGTACTTTAAAAAGCAAAATGAAAGCTAGATGATAGGAAATGGGGAAAGCATGGATATGGGATGGAGATCTGGAGGTGGGGAAGGAGGGAGAAAGAGGAGAGCCAAGTAAGAAGGAACAAGTAGTGATACTTATATGTACCAACCTCCCTTGATGAAAGCATTTGATATGCATCACACACACACACACCCCAATGAAAGTTTTAAAAAGGGTAAGAGGCTCTTAATGTGAAGATCTGCACCCAGCAAGTGCAACATACTTTCCTGCAGCTGACAAAATGCAGGGAATGCTTTGTTTGGTGAATTATGGCAACCAATGCTGTCACTCTGAATTTAAAGATGGCATTTGAGCTGAAAATTAAAAGAATAAAATATATTTGTTGGAACAGTTTGGAAACCAGAACCCAAACCCAAATTTTCAAGAAAATGCAGTACTATCAGACAGACAGACAGACAGACAACATACAGACAGCAGAGAGAGGAAGAGAGAGAGAGAGAGAGAGAGAGAGAGAGAAAGAGAGAGAGAGAGAGAGAGAGAGAGAGAGAGAGAGAGAGAGAGATCTTTTTACATATCTGTATAATTAAAACCAAAAAACAAATAGTTGGAGTGTAGATCACATGACCTACAAATTGTCCCTTCATCTGGAAAGTCCTTAATTTGGGATTGAAGACAGATGTTTCCAATGTGACTTGTGTATTTTTATCACTTTCTCATGGGCATGAACTGAGATTATTCCTTTCCATCTCCGGTGATGTCAGCATCTTGTTTAGATAGGAAGAGCTAAGTTAAAGCTGGCCTCCAGTCATGTGGTATGTGATAAAAAGGCCCGGCAGCCTTCTCTTTGTATAGGATGCAGTTGTGAGCTCTGAGGGGATGGCTGATTTCTGGCTGGGGTAGATAAAGTTGAGGAGCTGGGGAATGGCCTAGAATAACAGCATTTCAGAGTTGAGATTGTGATTACCTTCACAAACATTGTGTAATTTCTCGTCGTCATTTCAACCATGCTGCTTTAAAAATAAACGAAAGTTGTCTTGTTCACAAGAGAATGAAGGTGGACATATTCATTGGCAATTCTTGTTTTTTGTATTCTCTAAATTAATATCAAATGTTAATGATTTTAACTGCACCTGAACATGAACTTGTAGTTATTTAATACAATGTTTTCAAAGTCTCATAAATCAGGGAGCCAAGAATTCCCACGGACAAATGAGGAAAACTAGCAATCTCAAAATAACAGTACAAAACCCAGGAATATAGACACGGCTATTTTGTGTCCAGAGTTTGTCTTTAGACATTCTCCTTCCACCCACAATGAATTTTACCAGTCTCTCATCTAAAAATACAGTGAATGTTTAAACTTATGGGTTTAAAAAAAAAAAAAAACTTATTCCACTAAAAGACACATTTCCAAGAATGATGGAATAAATGTATTTGAAGAAAGAGGGAATATTTTGAGCATTTAAGGGGTTTCATGACAATGTGTTTTTAAACGTTCAATCTTCACCTATAGCATCAACTATTTTTTAACAATAAACATGCAAATTGAAGGATGGTTGAACTGATACTCGGGTGTCATAGCCAGCCAATTCCTGTTCAGCAGAGTTGATAGACTTGACTTTGGCTGCTCACCTCATGTTTAGCATAGCACCCCTCGACCTTTCCTGGCAAGACCTCCAGCAACACACTGAAAAGGATCCCTTATGGTTCAAGCCAGATGTCACAAAGAAATAATTTGCTTTGAGCTTTCAAGTAAGGATTTGAGTTGGATCATGGAGGTAGTTATGACCATTTAATTTAGTAAAGTTTTAAAAAACAAGTTAATTTCATAAATTTCTTGGAATTTATTATGTCCCCAAAGGGGTGAGCCTTCAGATAGTTATTAATTTCTTATAATTAGCTGATTTCCATTACAAAGACCTTTTCTTTGGACCTAATCCATGCATTTCTTTAGCTATCCTGGTACTTTTATTGTGTGCCATAACTACACACATACATTTTAAATGTAATCTGTTACTTTAAACATTTTGTTGTTTGTTTGCTTTTTCTTTGGCTCTTAAGAACATAACCAACCTAGTTTATTTTGGCTCCTGGGTAAAAGAATGTCTCTGATAAGCTTCACTTACCCTAAATGGTAAAGTAATAGTCTATATAAATCATCCCATGAGTGAGTGTGTAGTTCGGCATCTCATGGACTAAACTGGGTGTCCTTCCCCAGAGTGCCTTAAATGAAGTGATTCCCAAGGCAGAGTTGGGTGGGCTGGCAGGAGGGATGGACAAGTGGCCTCTGTGGCCGCGAGGTGATCAGGGAGAGGCAGGTCCCTCCCTTGCTCCCATGGCCATGTGTGCCACTCTTCCTCTATACAAAGACAATTTGCTTTTCATGTAGTAATGAAGAACAATGTTTAACAGACAAAGGAGCTTCTAGTTTATTATTGTGCTGTCTTTGACTAGAGCTAGATGCTGGGAAAAAATGGTAATTCACAGTGTGAATGCTTCTTTTCCAGCCGTACGGGTTATGGCTGAGCATGTACATTGTATATTGCAGATGGTACAATAGTGAACACTGTGAGAACGAGAAGGGAATGAATTACGGTCTTTTTTTCCCCCTGCTAGCCAAGAAACCAAGAATTTCTTCACAGTGGTGTGCGTGTGTGTGTGTGTGTGTGTGTGTGCGCGCTGCTATTCCTTAAGCAACATGCACTGCTAGATTCTAATAAACGATTTTAGGCTTAGAGTTTTAAAATTGATGTATAAAATCTACTGCAATCCGTTTGGAACACCTGCGATATTTTGGTTTTTTTCCCTTAGCAAAGGGATACAAGGCACAGGTGATGCCTCATTAACTTATTTCATGCAAATAAAAACATATTGCATGATTTCTTCTCCTTAACTATATAATCACTGAAACATGATGCTTCTGATTACTGCAACAAACTTTGGGAGGGGAAAATTCAGCATCTTTTATTAGTTCCTCTGTGCTGAAGGGATTTATGATCCATGTAAATCTGATTTAAATGGAAAAGTGATGAGAATGTGTCTTTCTTACAGAAAAAAAACTCCCATTTTCTGACTTAGTCTATTCTTCTTAAGACACTCATGATGTGGATTAAAGAGAAAGAATGGGTAAAAAGAAGATCAGACATCCTATGCTCAAGGAGAAATTGGAGGTTTGGAGGAGAAACCCTCTTAAATAAGCAGGCTTATATGTTTTGACTTAATATTCAGATATTCTCATCAATGATTTCTCTTTCCAGAAAGTGACATTGATTTGCTTTGGAAACAATGATGGAAAAACAGTAAATGTGTACTGGAATGCTTTTAGAGTTCTAAAATCATACTGGAAAATGTCCGGGCATTCCAACACAACTGTAAACAATCTTGTGCTGTATTTATGGGGGACAGCAAGTCTGTTTTTAAGTCTTTTGAGATATTATTTCTGTTTTTAATTTATTGAATTAAAGCCAGATTTATTCAATTAAGATAATACACTTCAAGGTTAACTGCCATTTGCTGTTCATTTAGGCCAGCTATTGTACAGTTATGTAAATTTCATGAATAGAGACACTACTGGAGTGTCTTAATTACAAGCAAAAAGTGTCATTTAAATATGAATCAAGTGAATAGTTGCCCATATTTCCTGTTTCTCTGTTTTCTTCTTAAAATCCAAGGGCTATCCAGTGATCCATACATTGGTCTAAGATTTTTTTCCTATAAAAGAAAAACATCCCCCAGTAAATATTATAAAAAGAAGTAGGCAAACAGGTAAAAATACTGTTCTTATTCCATGCTTAGAGTGATGTATGATTTTTCCCAGTGAGTGAGGTTATCTATTCTGATGGTCATTCTCATATTGCTAATAAAATTTAAAAATTATTCTGCTTATAGGGAAGAGGATCACTTGATATGTATCATTTACTTGAATTCTCTAGATATGGAAATTCCTATTTTTAAGAATACCATGTTTTAAAAGTAACCATTGGTGATGCATTCAAACATTCCATCTTCAGGCTCCAGTACTGAGATGTACACTCTGTGTGTGTGTGTGTGTGTGTGTGTGTGTGTGTGTGTGTGTGTATATTCCTCTGTTGAAAAATTTTCATTTTAAATTTTGAACCGTCAGGACTATAGATGTGTTTAGGAAAAGGGGCCCCTGGCCACATACTCTGCAGATTTCCATGAAGCAACTCCCCACGCATCTTGGACTTACTGGCAAATATTGTTTGTATTTGCCTCTGTCTTTTTGGATGGTTCTTGTTTGTGAAAATGACCTAGAGATAAATCTGGCATTAATCATGAAGGAAGGGAAGGATTCACAATCAGTTAATGAAAACCACGCCTGGGTTCTGCGGACTCAGTTCCCAGCTCCCATCCAGCCTGGGTCTCAGCAGCAGCCTGGGAAGATCTTCCCAGCGCCCCCCAAGGTGCCTCCTGCGTGCTCCCCCAGGAGAGAGAAGTTCACTATTCACTTGATGCTTGCATCATCCTCTCCAACATGTTCCCACTGATACATTAAAGGAATTAATTGCTCATAATGATCTCACCATCTGTTAACAGAGGTTCATACCTACGGGCTGGTGGCATGCGGTGGTTCTATTCAGGGATCAATAGGCAATGCCGGGCGGACGCTTTCCCACATTGCGGGCCTTTGCACGCTGGAAGGGGGAGGAGAGCTCGGTGCCGGCCATCTGCTCCTTGTCTTTCTCTGTGAGACCTTGATGCGGTGCAGCACAGCTCTGATCTGACTCCAGTCCGATTGGAATGTGGCTGATCTGAGAGCCTCTCAAAGCTGTGAAAGTGAGTCAAAAGGAGATGCCCATTGTCCGGCATGGCTGAAAGAAAATGATCACTTTAAAATTCATAACTCCCAGGTGCCTGCCATCTATTCATGGGAAAACTCTCTGAACTTCTCTTCATTAAAGAGAGGGGAGTCTTGCTAAAAGGAGAGAAAAGGAAGTAGTTTGTGGGAATGTGTAGGGGATTTTCAGGCTAAACAAATGAGGAATTTGGAATTTTTCACTTGTATTAAAAGGGCTGTGTAAGAAAAGGGGAAACCCTTATCTAAAAAAGTAAAAAAAAAATTAAAAAGGAGAGGGACACTTTCCTGGGGGCACTGCAGCAGCTAATAAAGAACATTCCAATTTTTCTCCAAAAGATCACCCTGTTTTTTTACTCATTACCTGAAGCAGACGACTTTCCCTTTTGATTCTGGACAGCATTCTTAATCAATTTCTATTCTTATTCCCAGGAGGAGCAATTGGATGGGAATTGCGGGGGAAATGAGGGCCTGGGAAGTTCCTGAGTGTGGTGTGGGACACAGGGACACAGCAGAATTGAATCCTGCCTGCTGTTCCTCGGAAGGTTACTTGGAAGAGTTACCTGTGCTCACCAAGGTATCATCAAGAGCAGAATTCTCTCTGTGGCTCGAACACAAAGAGAATCATTAGGAAATAGTAAAGAAGTAAATAGAAAATCTCTGTCTTCCAGGCAATTTAAGATGCTGTGGGATCCCAGGGTTGTGGGAATCATAGGCTTGGTGCAACTTGGCCACTGGTCACTGCAGAAAATCAATGTCGCATCAGAATCACAGAGGAATTCAAAGAGGATTTATGGATTAATGGATTGAGAGCCAAACAAAAGTACAAAGGGAGAGACCTATGTTCTGCCTCTTGAAAATCTTTTATCTTACGGATGATGACCCATAGGCCCAAAGAGGTTAAGTGACATGCTCAAAGTCACAGCTAGCTTGTTATGGAAACTGCAAAGTTCCCTTTACTAACTGGAAATTTTTCTTTCCAGTCATTCTTGCTGTTTCCTTTAAAGGTTTGGGGTTTAATATTGTTTTTGTCCAGTTTTTCATAGTTATAATATAGATTAATATTATCAGCCTCACTAATTTAGTAGTTTCTATTAAAATAAATTTTGACTTCTAAAAAAGATTATGGATACCAATATCCAGTATTAACACATATGATGTGGAAAATGGGTCAAGTAAGACACATATATTAAAAGGAAATTTTTAATAGGAGACAGAGACCGTTGGTGAAATAGGATGGTAAAGTCCACCTCTCAGACATCAATAACCAAATACAACAGGAGAGAGGAAGAGGAAGCATGGGCCATAATCAAGGCAGAGTCAGAAAATTACCCTTAACAAGCAGGAGCAGACAGGAGATGGTGGAATCTAGAAATAATCCAAACTTCTGGAAACGGGAGAAGGTGTGCCTGCTAGACTTAAAGTTACTGTTTCTCCTTAACAGCAAGAGGGGACCATCTGAACCTGATTTTTTTTTTTTTTTTTAGAAATTTTGACTCAATAGCCTGCAGTTGATTGAGAGCCTGTTTATATGTATGACCTTTCTTCTGTGTGAGCCTTTCACTTTCAGGACAGTAGATAGGAGTGTAAAATTCCTTGTATGAAATTGTGCTGCATTGAATTTATAGTAGAGTTAAGTGGGAAAAAGCCAAATCAAGGTCAATTGTACGTTTGTGTACTAATCTAATATGGTTCTTAAATTGCTAAATCATTTCACCTTAGAGTTTCTGTGGAGTACCAGACCCAATACTTTATGGAATTAGGATTGATGAGATGTGAGTGGGAGAGTGGGGTAGGACAACTCTTAGTATAAGGAGACTGAGAATTGGGATGAAGATTGACAGCAACCAAAAGGCAGTGGCTAACATTTTCTCAAGGAGTTCAGTGTTAGCCTGGAGCTTTAGGGGAAACAGAGATTTATTCCAGAACCAATGAAAATATACGTGTGAGCCAAGAGAAAAAAATGAATTAAAATTTACCCATAGGGATAACCACTGCTACTTTTGTTGAGAATATATTAAACAATAACAAAATCAAGGCAGAATATTCATGTTACCTTACATACTATTTAAGTTAAAATATGAAGTTGCAAATACTTGACCAGTTTCTAGTTGCTAAAAATGATGATTTTCATATAATTCAACTTAAAAGT
The DNA here is from genome assembly GCF_034190915.1 of Cavia porcellus. NCBI lineage: Eukaryota > Metazoa > Chordata > Mammalia > Rodentia > Caviidae > Cavia > Cavia porcellus. Next base: position 23,528,822 of record NW_026947496.1, on the reverse strand, counting down.
TTTTTATTCAGTTCAGTAATATATTGTCAACTACTCCCTTCTTCAATCAAACAGCATCCAAATACATTTTTAATGAACGCCTCCATGCTCTTGGAACTATGTGAAGAAGTAGTATCTCAGCTCTGTTTGGTATTTGATTTAAAACTGTATCCAAATTTCACAACTGAAATGGACAATTTATGTAATAGGAATAGAGTTCATAAGATGTTTACTTAACTTTTTTTTTATTATCTTGCAAATATTCCGTAGTTGGAATCTTATCAAAGGCCATCTTCACAAGTATTAGAATATGAAGAATATAAATATAACTATAAAGGAGAATGAGACACACACAAGTTCCTGGCTTATTAAACAGTGCCAGTACCACAAGCAATGCCACTAATAGTACCGTCAACAAAATCCCAAGTCAACTAACCAACAAACCCAAACGCCAGAGATGAAACGCAGTATGAAATTTAAAGGCCTTGCTTTTCTGGAGGGATTTGGTGAAGAGGCAGCTGGAGGGACCCCAGGGAACTGGCTGTTATGACTTTTAGGTCTCAAAGTTTTGACTCCAAGATTCAAACCTGTAGGTGTTTAGACTCCCAGAGGAATAAATAACTGGGAATTTGTTTACATCAACTTCACTCTAATTTGTTTTCCTGTCAAATGCCATCTGAGACCTGAGAGCTGGATCATCTAATCCTCTCCTTATTTTCCAGACTTTTCTTTCCCACGAGGGTCAGAAATGCTCATCTTTTCTATAGATCAATGCATTTTTCTTGTCTTTCAAGGGTCCAACAGGAAAAATGTGTTCCCTTTTTTTAATTCCGTTTCTGAAAAGATTTTCTTTAAATTTGACAATTGCTACCACTTTACATGAGCTCGATCATCAGACACAATTTTATTCCCAGTTCTTGTGTTCAAAATTAGTAAACAGGGAGGATTTAAAATGCACCCAGCAAAATCAAATACACTTGAATGTCACCCTACCCGCTTCCTCCAGTTCTCACAAACAGTTTGTGGCATTAGCTGATCTCAGGGTTTTATTATCCAACCCCCCTTTTCTTTCTCTAAAAACAGAAAAACTGTATGGAAAATAAAAGTTTATTGAGGGCAAAGGTTCAATGACTATTTTTTCCCTTGAACAAATTAATCTTGTATAACCTGCATTATAAAGGCGATTTTTAAAAGGAGGAGGAAATAATCATTGGGGCCTGATTTGGAAGTCTTGTGGGTTTGAGTTCACATTTGCACCAGCCAGAGATTTTCAATTAGCAGTGCCTTAGAAAGCAGGGAGCCCTGCCTTTGTCAGTGTCCTGTGGAGGAAGAAGAGCAAATAGATTGGAAATGGCCTTACTGCTCGAACTCCTGGGAAAATGTAACAGGTGTTACAGCTCAGCTGGGTGTGAGATTTATGAAAAAAGCCCACTCAGACTTTGCCCATAGAATTCTGTTTTCTAGCCAGGGCTTCAAGTAGGAAGAAACTAATGACTTCATTACCATCTCAATTCTGGGAAATGCCTGGTCCAGACCTGACTCATTAAAGGAAAGGTATAGCACTCTGGGTGACCTTACAAGATCAAAATGTTATTTAGAGCAATTCCATTAGTCAGGTCCATAAACCTGAAATAACACACCCTTTAGGAATAACGCTCTGACCATAAGAATGAGGAAAAACAATCCAGAAACAACAAAATAAGCCTATCTGGAAAAAGAAAGAGATGAAGAAAAAAATATTCTGTAATCACTGTTGTGTTGTAGTATTTCCCTGCACTCTGCAAAAAGCCTCTATTTCTAGCACTTCTTCCCTGCTCTGTGTTGTGACATATTAAGTGGCTCTCAGTGCTGTCCCATTTGTAGTGGATTATAATTGGGGACGAGATGGGAGCCAGGAAAGATGTCAAGTTTCCAGTGGAGGATGAAATAAATCTCTTCAGTACTAATAGTACTTAATAGTACCAACGGTAGTAGTACTTAACTGGTATCAATTAACAGTAAAATTTTTATTAGATAATTGCCTCTCTTATTAACCTGCAATGGGAAAAATATAATACAGGAAAGTCTGTCTCCTGTCCTATTTATTCCTACAAATAATCGTTCATAGCCATTGCATTGTGTTTTATTTCACATTGCTACTCCACCGAAAAGAGAACTTGGCCAGGGAAATGCAATTTTGGTAATGTCCTCACAGTCTATTTATCTCTAAATGCCAGTCCCCTGGTGGAGGGTCCTCCACCCCTTGATGACTCATTTTGATTATGCTTGCACATGCTCTGCTCTCCAGAACACCTTGGAGAAAAAAGAAAAAGTCAAAACAGAGGGTGTTTGTAAGGCCAATCATCAAGGCCTGTGAACTCGCTTTAAAAAGCCTTAGCTATCTCATTGCACTCTGATTCCTGAGAAAATAAACTTAACATTTAAATTTCTGGTCACATTTCTTCTAGTAAAGTAGGTGATTAAATTGAGATTCTCTGTGTCCTGAGGGCATGCTGAGCCTTGAACTAGAGCTAGACACCAAGAAAGCCTTAGGCTGGGTTGGTCTAATCTTTTAGGTATTAAAGCCAGTGAGGTGACAGTAAAGTAATTTAGGTGATGGAGGACAATAAAACCTGGTGAATATGTCAAAATGACCTATTAGGTATTTGCAAACCTCAACGTATACCAACATAATGTCTGCCTATCACTGGAAATATTAAACAGTGGCTTATTCAGTAATTAAAAGAAACTAATTATGATCTTTGGGATATGAATTTCAGATAAGAGTTTTGGGTTAGGGTTCAGAACTTTCATGAAAAAAATGCTTGGCAGTGGACCATTTCTTTAGAACTACGTTAAGGAAGTCTTATGTATTCATTGGTACACCTAAAATATTTTGCGTTTTCTTTTAGATTTTACTTCAACCCTTTTTTCTCTCTTGTTCCATGTGAATACACATGAATGAGAGGGGTATACAAAGCTTATCTAAGTAAGTTTTACCTTTTGTAGAGTAAGAGCACCCACACTGTCCCGTAAAATTCATGAGAGGTAAGGAACTGTGGCTCAGACAATTTGTCACTTAAGCCAAAGACCCAAATTTCCAGGCCCGGTACTTTTGCACTATTCTGAGTTCCTCAGGACAATTGTGTCTATAGTTTTGCTATAATGTTAAAAATGTGTCTCAACACAGCTCCACACAGCAATCTAATACATTCTTGATGGTGACAACAGAGAAAACTTATTTTGCAGTAGTGGGAATTGGATTCAGGGACTCACGCATGATAGAAAAGTGCTCTATCACTGAACTATAGCCCCAGCCTTGGCCCTAGAACTAACACTTTAAAAAATAGTTCTATTTAGTGCTTCTTTCTTAGGCTCAGAGGCAGAATTTTAAGCTGGAAGATAATTAGATTTATTTTTAAGGGCACCTGAGGGTTAATGATTCATAAAATATATAATTATCTGATGCAACATATTAACAGTGGTATCTCTGACTTCAAAAGCCTAAAGGATAGAGTTATTAGATGAAGAAAAATGTTTGATGATAATAGGAAAATCCTGACTTTGTCCTAGTGGGAAATGCATCCTATGTGAATTACCACTATGGCTCTATTTTCCTTACATCTGGCTGCAGAAATAAAAGCATCCTGAATGCTCACTGAATGATAGAGAGTGCTGGAAATAAAATCCAGTGTCTTTGCTGAGTTAGCAGGACATAGGCACAGTGTTCATTACCCTTCCTTGAGTTGCTGAATCCCAGGGGAAAATGAAAACTGCAAAGATCTGGACTACTTTTGAAGCTACTAAGACAATTAGAGACCACTGGATAGGCTACAGATGAACCCCCATTCTCCCAGAAGAAGAAAAGAAACAAAAATGGCTTGAAATGTATTAGAAAAGCTGTCAGTTATTCAAACCTGAAGTGCACTTGTCCTGAGGAAGGCAGAGCAAGATGGTGGGAAGGGAACCTAGGGTCACTGCCCCATAGAAACATCAACTGGAGCAGGTATCTGTGCACACCATTCCCTTTACGAGAGCTGAGGAAGCCAGATGAGAGACTATAGTGCCTGGTCAGATGCATTGAAGAAGCTACAAAGGACAGCTTCACTTTCCCTGCGTCTCTTCTCCTCTAACCCTAAGTAGCACAGTGCAAAGTCACTGTCTGCACTGGGGAGAAGAGTAAATTAAGCACATGAATTAACACTGGTGAGTAATATTAGGTCTACTACAGTAAAACCTAGCACTAGGCATACTCCTCTAGCCCCTAACTCTAGGTTGGTACCTACAGACTAAATCTGTACGTTTGTTCTAGTGCCAGAGGAGAGCCATAACCTCTGTGTTGTGGTTTGAATAAGGGCTGTTTCCACAAAACCTCATGTGCTAAGAGGCAGGAACTGTGGAAGGTAGTGTAATTACAGCTGATAGAGCCTGCTTGTGGTTAGGAGATGGGCTTGGTTCCAGGCAGGTCACTGTGGGGCGGGGTTGGGGGTATATCTCTGCGCCACTGCTCTCCTCTTCCGTCTCTGCTTCCTATCCACCATGATGTGAGCAAGAAGCTTCTCTCTGCCCAGACCTTTAGCTTGCTGACCTTGGACCAAAACTTCTGAACCACAAGCTAAAATAAATCTCTCCTCCTTTAAGTTGTGGGTGTTGCATATTTCATCCCAGCAGTAAGAAAAGTGACTTAGACACCCTGAGAGACAGATTTGAGTTCTGGCCTGCATCACTGCCAGCCAACTACAGTGGCCTGTGGCAACGTCGTACCTTTCAACAAATGCTGTTGGAAGAACTAGGAATTGGCGTGCAGAAGAATAAAACTAGATTTTTATTTTTCACCATGCACAAAAATCAACTCAAGATAGATTAAATATTCAATACAAGACCCCAAACTATGACACAACTAGAAGAAACCACATGGGAAAAGTTCCATGACATTGATCTGGGCAGTGATTTATTTTGAGGCTATGTTCAGAAAAATACAGGTAATGAAAGAAAAAAAATCAGCAAATGGGACTCCATCAAACTGAAAAACTTCACAGCAAAGGATCAATCAACAGTGTGAAAATATAGGCTGTAGAATGGGAGAAAATGTTTGCAAACTATCCTTATGATAAGAAGTTAATATCTAAAAACATGGAAAACTCAACAAACTAAAAGTAAAAAAATCCAAATAGCCTCATTTAAAAAATAGGCAACTGTCCTAAAACAGATGTGTCTCAAAGGAAGACACACAAGTAGACCACAGGTACATTAAAAATGCTCAGCGTCACTAATCAGGAAAATACAAATGAAAACCACAATGAAATATCATTTCAATTTTGTTAGAATGGCTATTATCAAAAAGACAAAAGATAATCAGTGTTGGTGTGGATATGGAGAAAAGAGAACACTTGTAATAGCACTGGTGTGAATGCAAATTAGGATAGCCATTATGGTGGGAATGTAAATTAGGACAGGCATTCTAGAAAACAGCATGGGGTTTCCTCAAAAATAGAAAAAAGATATGATTCAGAAATTGTATTACTAATATCTAAAAATAATGAAATCAGCATGCTGAAAAGATATCTACACTCTCATGTTTGTACCAGCATTATTCACAATAGCCAGGATACATAATCTATCTAGATGTCTGTTAACTGGTCATGACATACATGATGGAATGCTGTATAGTTATAACAGAAGGAAACCCTGTCACTTGCAGAAACATGAATGAACCTGAAGGACAAATATTATGTGAAATAAGCCAGACAGAAAAATAAATACCTCATGATTTCATTCATGTGTAGAACTTGTAAAAGGTAGCTCTTGTAGAAGTGAAGATCAGAAGCTACTAGAGGCTACCGATCTTAGTGCAGAAAAAAAGATGGGTAAACACTGGTCAAGAATAAAAAACCACAGTTGTGTAAGAGGAATAATTTAATAGATCAATTATATGATATGATGATTATAGAAAGTGATGATATATTGTATTATAAAATGTTAAGAGTGGATTTCAAGTGTTCTGCACAAAATCAATAACTGTAGGAGGCAGTACATTTGGTAATTAGCTAGGCTTAGACATTCCACAATGTATATATACTTGTAGGTGTCACATTGCAAATGATAGAAGCATACAATATTTTCTGTCAATTAAAAATGAGAATAAGATTAATAAATTGGAGATTTAATTAAGGGCCTATTGCCAATGAAATAATAATAATTGCTATTTTTTGAATATTTGCACAGGTATAAAAATTGGAGATAAATTGATATTCCTTTGATTTGAAGAAAGTGAATGAAACTCTGTGAAGCTTTAAAAATTGCACAGCAGTAAGCTAACATGAAGGATTTATTTGTCTGTTGTGTATTAGGTTGAGCTTCAGATTAGATTTTGCAGGTCAGCTTGCAGGAGCTCAGGTACTTGTCCTGGGGCTAAGAAATGAAATATTCATCAGTAGGTAGTGAGATGTGAGTGCCATTCTTCTTCTGTCAATATTTTGGAGCAGCCAGAAGACCTGTAGGGTCCTCTGTAAGAAGTATGAGTCAGAGTCAAGATTCCATAAGAATCACTTGACCAATTCACAAAAATGGAACCAATATCAATTTGAGCTTCTTGGCATTTTTATGTTTAGTAATGATATGCTATCAAGTAGCTAAAAATGATGCTACTGTCTAAATATCAGAATTGTATTTTGATTTTTAAAAGTAGGTTAGGGCATTTCTTAGAGATATCACTTTATTTTCAGCTGATACGCTAAATCTGACTTAGTTTTATTTTAGAAATTGGTAGAACCAGGAACTGTGCTATGTTATTATTATATATTATTTCTAGGGTAGAATTTCAGCAGCATAATCTAATAAGAGTACTTGCTGTTCATTTCTTCTTCATGCTTATTTTATCCTCACTTGCCAACATAAACTGTAAAACAACAAAGTCAAAATACAGTTTTTTCCAATGTCTTTTTAATGTATTTGATACAACTTTCTGTAGTTTGTAGTTAGTATCAGCTCAGATAATGAGGTACAGCAATATTGTTTCACAAGTATATAATAAATTATTTTCTCTGAATGTTATAAAACAGAGACTGAAAAAACAGTTTATTAAATTTACATTCATTTGCTAGTATAGGGCAACATTGTTTTTCCTGTTTTTCCTGTTTATTTTATGACAAGATGGTAAGGAAAATCGCATGTCACAAACTCTTAAAGTGAATGATGCACATCATAAATTAATAAAAGCTGTGAAATGTTAGAATGACTCAATAAGTTCACACTGTATTTTCTGTATCCCAGTTGCTGAATGTCTTTTGAACAGTCACCCTGATGGGAAGTACTGATGATGAACGGTATTCAGGAGTCATGTCTGTATTCTATATTCTATGAAATATCATTGTACTTTAGCTATTCCCCTCATACATTGTGTTATATATTATTTTCCACATATAAGGGTATATTTAGGTAAAGAGATGGCTGTGTTGCTGAGACATAGGAAGCACAGAACATAGTGTTTATATAACTTATCAAATATAAGGTCCTCTCTCATTGTGAAACTGCTAAAACCCAGAATTAGGTACCTGAAAATAGTAGCCCATAAAAAGAGAATCCTGTATCTGGAGGAGGAGGGACTAAAAAGGTCAACTCTCTTTGAGATCCTCCACACCAATCTTTGTCTTGATTTTCTGCAACTTTGCATAAACCTGGCCATTTTCATTGCCTGTCTAGATCATTCACACTTGAAATCACCATGGCTTGGTAACACATTTATAACATGAATCATCAGGAGGAATGAAGATTTAGATGCTCAGGACTTTGAGAACATAAATATATTCACAAAGCATCATAGGGCAGGAGTGAGACTGGGGTAAAAATGACTATCCATAAATTTTCCACGCTCATAGCATCCATGTGTTCACGTGGAAGAATGTCTAAGTGTTAAGTAGTACTAAATGTTCACAGTTACTTTTCCATGTATAATGTTGGTGCTACAGTCAGTCTTTTTTTTTTATTATATTTGAGTTCTGTAAAAAAGAAAAGATATTAAAACTCGTCATATACAGGAAATCTTATGAAACTGATATTATGTTTCATCTAGGTATTTCTCTGCCTATTTGCTTCTTCTGGGAACTGTGGGAAGGCTGAAATTGTTTGGAAAACTTATTGATTAATTTATCTTACCCAAGTGAACAAAGCTTTGTTGAAAGGATTTTTTTTTGGGGGGGGGGGAAGAATCAGTTTTCTAAGCCTGTTACTGAAATAATAATGCATATCTCTGTATAGAGATGGACTCAATTCTTCCATTCAGTTAGGTCCCTTCCTTTGTATGGTTATCTAGTGTAGTGTACACAGAAGCTATAATAGTATGATTTCAGTGATATAGATAGAGTTTTGTGTGAAGTTCAAGGTTTTCATACTCAGGGAAGAAATACTGAGATGTATGTGAATTGGTGGATCTGTATTGAGGGAACAGTTTGCAAAAGTTGCTTTCTGAAAGTGCCACTTTTGGTGATGAAAGTCAAGTGCAAAATTCTCACACACTGTGAGACCACATCATGTCTAGAAAGAGCATCAAACTTAAACCAGATGACCTTGGGTATAGTTCTAGCTTTGTACTTATTTATTCTATACCTTTGCAAAGACATTTTTCCTGAACCTTGACAGCATACCTCGTCTGAACCATTATTCTCATCTCTAATATTGGAAAATTAATTCTTACGTATCTCAGAGGAATTAGAGTAATAAAGACACTATGTTACACTGTGATGTACTACTTAAAATGCATTTTCATTGTTACATTAGTTTGAATTTAAATTTGAGATTTGAGTACCAAAAGATGCAAAGTAATTAAGATTTGCTACTGAAGGTGTAAAAGATTATTTTATCATAATACGTTCTTATAACTTGCATATTTTTCTCATAGGGCAAGCAGATAAGTCAAAAGCAACACTAGTCTTATTACCCATGTGTGACAGTATTCATGCACCAGAATGTGAATCATTGTCTTTATAACATTTTGACTAATGCAACACTGCATTCCAATGCATTTTTAAGATATTTGTACCCTATGTCAACCAGCAGGTGTGAAGGGGTTCAGTTTTTGCTTCTCAGGTTTTGGTCTCTTTCTTTTAAAATTCTAAATATTTTGTTTTTTCATTTCTTATTGTCAGTATTTCCTTGACTTATATTTATCTGAGTAACTGACTTTTTATCCACATTATATCATGGAGTCTAACATTTGTGTTGGTATTATTTATTAATTGTAGGTTCTGATTTGAGCAAGTTACTTAAATTCCTCGAGCCTCAGTATTTTTAAAAATCTTTCTAACAGGGACAATATTTCCAAATCCAAAATCTATTGTATATATAAACTTGAATAATGTGTACCAAATGTGGCATATGCTAGTCAATCATAAACATGCAGATCTTCTCCCAAACACCACAGGATGACGTTTATATTTATGTCTCTTACAGTGCCTCAGTTATAGTAGATGCTCAATAGATGTTACATGGAAGAATGATGGTGACTTCCGGTGATCCTTGCCTAGGCAATGATAGTTTTGCTTTCTTAGTTATATGTAGAGTGAATGGTTTTTACTGATCAACTTTTCATTAGAGCCTCTCTACACTAGAAGACTATTCACCCGACAACATTGGTCATTTTTATTTTTGCCTACTGTAACTTCTGCCTAATATTGCTTCACTTTCCCTACCCTGATGTGGTTGTCTCCCAAGGTGGACTCCTAGGAGCTCAGAGAGTCTAGCACTCTTGTTTGGAAGGTCCTGTATTCCCATTCTCATACCAGCTTGCTCAACTCCAGGGGGAGCATTTCTATATTTAAACTTCTGGGGAGGTTCTTTCTGCTGTTCTTGGGTCCATCTCCCTTGTAAGTAGAGAAATAAATGTCTCAGTTTTGAAAAGCAAAGTGCTAGTCCTTGCTCTGTCCTGAAGCTTGTGCCTATTCAAAACCATAATTCTTGGGGATCAGGCAAACCTGAGCCTGGATGTGTTCATCAATAACAATTTTACAATGGGGCCAACAAGGGGAGATGAGGGAAAACAATTATGACAGTAAATGTCTCTGTGACTTTTGGCATCGGTAAGTTTATATCTGGCAATTACTGGTCATTTTGTTTCGTCAGAACAATTATTGCAAGATATATACTTAGTCATAGCTAAAATAATAATAATGATAATAATAATGATTATTACGTGTTTTAGCAAAGTATTCAGTCATCATGTATTTATTCTTCTTTTTATTTATTTATTTTTTGGTCTTTTTCGTTTTTATCGGTACCAGGGATCGAACTCACGACTGCCTGCTTGCAAGGCAGACGCTTATACCGCTGAGCTAAATCCCCAGCCCCCATATATTTATTCTTAATTGTTGACTCGCAATAGCAATCATTATTACTAGCAATAGTTTATTTAGTGGAATGGCCATAGTGGAATCCAGGTGGCTGCAGAAAAAGGAACTCGCCCGCCCTCTTAGTAAGAGCCTACCTATGGTGCGAGCCAGGAGGAGACCCAGACAGCGGCTCCCATGAGCCTACCACCACACGGGCTGGAAATCAAACATCCCATCCTCCACCGCCTGTTAGCAACTGGGGACAGAGGTCTAAACATGACTTGAGAGGATGATTGTATGCACTATAGCAAATATGGGGGATCTCTTTCCATCTTCTGTTTGAAGGAAATTTTTTTTCACTGTTTTGTTTCATTACAATTAATTGAATCACTCTATTCAATATTTTCTTTTGAATGGTTTTATAAGGTTCTGTTTTTAATTTGATTTTGCTATACCTAATGTGCTGGACAACTATTGTGAAGATAATGAGATACACTATGGTACCTATTACCGTTATCCTGGTGTCCTGCTGTGAAGTTCTGTACCAATTCACTGCATTGTCTTGATTGGCTTTGTTCTGTTTTGTTCTGTTGTATTTTAACTACCTTCAAAATAAAAAAAAATAGTCTATTTAGTGACTTATAATCATAAAGATTTACTGCCTATATGCCTGGTCCTATACCAACTATATCAGCCCTATTTTTTCATGTGATATTCATGATAAGCCTATATTTTCTAGAAGAGGAAATTAAAGTGTTTAGTACTTTAAATAGAATGTTGAGGTGTTGCTTCCTAAAGATTCATGAGCCTGAGTTCAAACTGAATCGCTGCAGTGATCTCGGGGCTCTCGCTAACCAGGCAAGGTATTCTCAAAGGGATGCTTCTGTGCCTACGGACTTCACAGGGCACAATGGAGAGAAAAATAGGAATAAAGTCTGTGTCTGTGTGATTTTTCTGGCTTTAACCTTAACTGATTTTGATATGGAATGCTCAAAATTTCAAGATTCAAACAGAAAAGCCCAGGATTGTGCAAGGGGAAGGAGGTGACGTATTGCAAATCTCTACTCCTCATCAGATCAGGGTGCTCTGGTGTGCCATAACTTGAGTGAGCTGTCACTGCCTCCACCACACGAGGGTGTCTATAAATGTCTGGTCTGGTGTACTACAAAGCTCTGAGGATTATACCATTAATTTGTAGATAAAAGAAGGCAAGAAGTCCAAGCCTTGACCAGAAATAACTGAAGCAAGAGTAACTAGCAGAAAAAGAGAAGAATCCGAGCAGCCAGGACACCGCTGGAGACAGGGCAGACATTTATGAAATCCTGATTACTTCCCACCTGTGAGGCGAAAGGGGTTGCTCCCAAGGCAGAGAACTGGCTTTCTGTCTTGATTCTGCACGTAGGACAATGCTCCCTGCCAGGTTTGTTCACCTTTTAGCTTTGTCCTCAAGCCACAAACCAAGATTTTTTTCCCCCAAGATATGGAATTCTAAATTAGTTCTTCCTGTCCCCACTGCACACTGGCTTCTGGTTTCCTCTGCATTCTCCAGACATCCCCTGTGGTCTTTCTCCTGCCACATTGGGTAACACAGTAAAAAATATTTGGAAGGGAATGAGCTTTTAAAACACAAAGTACTGTATCTGTTTTTCTTGTTACCAAACAGCAACCTTATTTCATCCTTTTAACTAGTGGTGAGGAGAATGCTGTGCCATTTTGGTGGGCAGCAGTGCAGCTTCCAAGCACAGTCAGGCTTGAGAATGAAAAGGAGGAATATTTATGGCTTGAAACAGGAAAACAGGGTAGGTAACATTGATCAACATTAACAGAGCCTCCAAGTGTTCAACAAGAGTGAAGTGCATTTCATGGATTGTAGCTGTTGATTTTTGTGTTTCCAAAGGCAGGATATTCAGTTCAAAGAGAGAAGGACACACTCCAGTAGAGTAGGTCACTGAAGAAATAATTCAAATAAACTTTTCTTCTTAATAACCTAGCAGCTTACACACACACACACACACACACACACACACACACACACACACACACACGGGGTAATCAAAATATGCAGTGAATGTTTCAACTTTTTTAAAAAATATATTTCATTAAAAGACGTATTTGCCATTAATTCTCCTGAAAATATTTCTGCTTGATTTGAGCACACTTATTCCATCATTTTTGTTACTTCTTAGAAGTTCTTTTTTGTCTTGCAGGAAGTATCTTTGTGAGTGTGTGATTAAAAAACAAAAAACAAAAAACAAAAAACAAAAAAAAGATGAATTCTTCCACTGAGGTCCATCCAACAGAAAAGCAGGGATGTAAAAACATTACAGTGCATCCTCATCTACTTCATCCTCTCCACCTGGCATGTAAGACTTGTGATTCTCCTCAAAGTTAACATGACCGTGGAAGGAAAACATTTTAAATTGCATCAGGATATCGAGGGAGTCATAACAGTGAGACTAAAGACACACATGAAAGAGTTCATCCAGGACTGCTTCAGAAAGTGGCAGGAAGGATGGAATAAGAGCATTTGAGGGGAGGGAGCATATTTTAAGAGGGTTTCACAGTGATATATCTTTTATGTTAATAGTCTTTTAAAAATTTCACCTATTTTTATCGCAGCTTATACATTATCTATTATAAACGTAATATTACATATTCATATATATGAATATGTTACATGAAGAATATAAATTAAAATCAATGGTTATTCATATATTTATAATTATAGTTATTACAATAAATGTCTATATTGATTATACTTAATATGTTAACAGATGGCACTCATATGTGTATTAACATATAATAAATATTAACTTCTCTATGCACACACACACACACACACACACACACACACACACTCATAAGGATGGCATAGAAAATATGTCCTTTCAGGAAGAAGAGAATAAGAATAGAGAAAGGGAGTGTAAGGGAGAGTAATGTGGGGATGGATGTGACCGAAAGATAGCATGTACACTGAAACACAATATTTTGTAAAATTAATTGGCACTAGCTGAAATACTTTGAAAAAGAGTAAGCCCTAATTTAAGGTATGATCTTTGAATAATTCTAAGTGTAAATTCATAAATTCTCATCAGTGTCCTTCTGAGATCGGACTCCACGGTAAAGAAGGGTTGTGCCTGAGCAGTGAGGGGAGGCTTAAAAGAAATCCTGCACCTCCCTGCCAACTTTGCATTCAATGCAAAACTGTCCCTGAAAAGAACTTTTAAAGAAACAAAAAGCAAGAGAGAAAGGAAAGGAAGAAGGGAGGAAGGAAGAAAGGCAGAAGGCAGACAGACAGACAGACAGACAGACAGAAAGAAAGAAAGAAAAGGAAAGGAAAGGAAGATAGGATTGAAGAAAGGCAGGCAGGCAGACAGATGAAAGAAAGAAAGTGAGAAAGAAAGAGAGAGGGAAAAAAGAAAAGAAGGAAGGAAAGATGAAAGAAGATGTGTCTTTGGACTGCATAATCTTTTTTTTTTTTTTTTGAGTCAGGAATTGCACTCAGGACCTCATGCTTGGCAGGCAGGCGCTGTGCTGCTGAGCCGTATCCCCAGCCCATACAGGCTTTTACTGAGTCCCTCCTTCCATAATTCCTTAATCCTGGACAATGAGAAAGGCTTTTGGAGAAAGAAAAAGAAACTCTTCATCCCTTCACTTCTACGAAGAATTTGGTTTATTATGAAGCAGAAAAGCCATTTAGTGTTTTCTTGGAATTCAGATTATGACTGTCATGAATGAATTGCTCAGTCAAGGCAAAAATCACAGCTACTTAAGTCTCCCATGTTTGTTCATTGTTTCAGAGGGAAACTGTGGTAAAATTTTGGATGGAGTTTGAGCACTGGCTACTTGGCATGCATGTAATTTCCTGCTTATCATTGTGTGAACACGAGGGGCAACACTCACATTTCACAATAAATGGGGTGGGGACCAATATTTAGTTAGTTGTGTCACAAATGTCTTTTGAGACTCTTGACAAAAAGTGTGAATCTGTATTTTTATTATTTTATTTTATTTTATTTTATTTATTTTTGAGACAGGATCTCCCTAAGATGTCCAGGCTGGCCTTGAACTTGCCTTTCTCCTACTTCAGCCTCCTGAGTAACTAGGCTGACAGTCTTGTGCCCCCATGCCTGGCTGAGGGGCTGGGGATGTAGCCTACTGGTATTCCACCACCTGCTTAGTGCACGCAGTACCTTGAGTTATATCCCTGCATTACAAAAGCAAAATATTCCCCCAACTGAAGCTTGGATGATTTCTATTTTATAATCCTGATCATTGATTGGTTAGTTTTACTTTCTTCTGATATTCAAATAATTTTCACAAACAGCACTCAAGTGAAAACTAAACAAAATAAGAAGTAATTGTAAAAAGTACCAAATGAATATATGCTGATTTTTACAAAAATAGTAGGCACGTGTCCTTTAAGTTTTAATACAGTAAAACATCTTTCTTCCTCGATCTCCTGAAATGCTAACAGTTTAGGACTTCTGAATTATATTATGTTGGTAATTTCCTATTGCATTAGTGAGTTTCCATTTGGTTATACAAATTTCTTGAGAAAGTACCATTATTTCTACGGCTATGAGGCAAAGTATAATCTGATTATGTAGCTACTTTTATTATAACCGCAGCTAATGTGATAATGTATACCATATTATTATGAGATGTTTCAGAGTGTTTTCACTTTTGAAAAAGGGCAGACAAACTCACAGAAAGAACAACAGGAGAGAAAGAAAAACTGGAACAGATCAGCAAAGTACGCCATTGAAAAAGCATGTCAGTCTTGCAGTATAGTGTGTGATACAGTTTATTCTTCTTGGAAGAATGAGAAAATAGGGGCTGTCCCCTTTGTCATAATCCAGGAAGACACACCATGTGCTTGAAATCAGCAATCACCTGCTTTTGTGTCGAGGACACCTGTCAAGAGGGTTGGCAATATAGATTAGCTCATTAGACAGATTGGTTACTCCATTTTGACTCACTAGACCACTGTGCCGTTCAAGTCCAGTACATACATTAAGCACCTACAAAGTACTATTCTGGGTGGTGTGGAGACAATGGTGAAAAGGAAAAAGCTTTCCACAAACAACTCACGGCATTTATAATTACAACATAATGTAGTGGGAAAAATGTAAAGTAATAACCATAGTGCATTGTAATAAATGTTCTAAAAAGAGATATTGACTAGATTCTTTGGTGGTGAAGTAGGAGTTCCAAGTAGGTGAGAAGCCAGGGGTGTGTAGAACAGAGGGAAAGGAGGTTGGGAGAAGGATGTGCAGAGGCACTGGGCACCACTGACTTGTACCCCACATTCTGTACATTCCAAATGGGGCTTAAGGGGAGGGGAAGATTAATCACTATTCAGTTTTGTATTCTGAGGTTTTGGAAACATGATCTTGGAAACAGTGCCCAGGCTGGCTAAGAGCAGCTATCCCTGGATCAGTGACTAACGGGAAACCAGAGGGTGGCACTGACAATGTACTAGAAAGTTGTACACCGGACTTGAGAAACGCTTTTATCACAGCAAGATAGATAGCAATATATAAATATCAAGTATACACATCGGGCTTACTGCATATAGGAGATATGACTGAAAAGTGTAATATGTGTTTACATTTAAAAATATTACATTAAAATATACATTACCGTTAATCCCTCTCAAAATACTCCTGATTCTTTCAAACACACATTCCAATGTTTTGCTGCTATCAGAAGTTCTGAAAATCCTCTTTTGTATCTTTAGTCACAGTGATGTGATGCCTCAGTGTCCGAGTAGTCTAAACCTTTACTTTTCATATTCATTTTGATTTTTGGGACAAAAGCCAGAAGTTGCACAGTGTCAGATCCAGTGAAAAGGTGGATGAAGACACAGCATAATATTTTTAGAAGCCTGCCTTTCTGTTGGGTGAAAGCATTCACAGTCTTTCTTTCTTTCTTTCTTTCTTTCTTTCTTTCTTTCTTTCTTTCTTTCTTTCTTTCTATCTTTCTTTCTATCACACCTCATAAGGACACTCATGAGAGTGTCCAGAACTGCCTAAGAAAGTGGCAAGAATGATGGGATCAGTGTGCTCAAAGTGAGAGGAAATATTTTTAGAGGGATTCATGGCAATATGAATTTTGCTATAATACATTTTTTTAAAAAAATTGGACATTCATAATAGTTTTCTACCCTGGACATAAGCTAAAATCAGTTGAATATGTGAATTGATGGAGAAGTAAGATTCAAGGCAACTATAGGATTTCTAGCTTGGATGACAGTTTAGCTGGTTGGTTATGATAACTGATGAACATTTTGGCTAGTGGGGTTGTTTTTGGTTAATTTTGAGGCTAATTCCAGATCATCCATTGAAGGTTTCCAGAGATTTCTAAATGGAAGTCCTTGCAGCAAAGAAATCACTAGCGTTGGTGGCAGTCAGAATTTTGAAGATGGGTGAAATTATTCAGGGAGACTGGGGGAAGAGATGCCACCTGAGGATGGAGCTCGAGAGGCCCAAGCTTCTGGAGGTATAAGGAATAGAACTAGTGAGAGAGAACAAGCAGAGGGCAAAGAGAGTTAAAGAGACAAAGGGAAAAACATAAAATTGTAGTTTAGAGATGTGAGTTTTTAGATGGAAGGATCCACCTATGCCAGAGACTCCTGGGAAATTAAGAAAAATAAAGACTGGGAAAGTCTCTAGAGGACAAACTAGGAAGAATCAGTGACTGGATATAATCCTCGTAGTCTTCCTAGAAGTTTGGTAGAAAAAGGAAAGTTGAATGTGAGGAAGGAGTAAGGAAAGTTTCTAGGTGGTGAGGCTTCGCTAGAACGTACTCTGAGTGAATAAAATTGTGGAGAAGACATCATAGACATAATAACATCATGGAGAAGACCTGGGGAAGGATGGATTTTGATAGGATGGAGAGCAAGGAGGTGTGAGATTGAGTTCACACAGGATTAATCTGTCAGACTAAGTTACTCTGCTCAATCCACTCGTACTGTTTGTCTTTCTGTGGACACAGGCTCGTGCAACTGAGGCTGGTCATCTTATAAACATGTATTATTGCCCATAGGAAAGTGTAAGTGAGGTTGGAGGGAAACTTCCTATGGACATGTTAACAGTGTTAAAACAACACTCTAAACTCAAATGCCTTACCATACACAATTTTTGAGGACTGATGAATATCATATCATCTCAGGGATACAAAAGATGAAAACAGACTAAAACTTGAAATAATGGCTGCTTTATTCTATTTGACATTTAGTGAAAAGATTCCAATGCATTAAGTATGCTGCTATGAGTTTTGGCTCTTTCTTATTGATTGTATAGATTAATAGAATTCATTTTGGTGGATTTATACACGTGCAAAATATACATGGATCATTTCTAAGATTGTACCATGCCATTGTGTCACTTTTTCCTTTATTTTCACATGGCTAGAGGCTCAAAACATTACAAGAATCTTTCAATTTTTTATTCTCAGAGTATTTCAGTTACTTTACATTTTGCACATGGAAACAGTGACTTTCAAAATTGGTTTTTATCCTATCAAGCGAGGCTGTAGTTGGTCACAGATATAAACTTGCTGGATACAAGATGCTGAGGAGCTTTCATGATTGAACACAAATCTTTTTGTAAATCCTATCCAATTCACTTAGAATTATTGCCCCCTTCTGACAGAGATGCTCTATCATTGCACTCCGATGGCACAGCGGACAATCTGCACTCCATGAAGAGTTTTCTTTGAGAAATCAGTGTGCCATGTCCCAGGAGACTGAAAGGCAAGCCTTACTCAAATTGTGTGGCTATTTTTATCTCAGAACTACACTATTGTAGTTAAGTGTCTTATTTACATTTAAAAATTTTGCCACCTGGATAGATAGTGGCAAACAAATACTTTGAAGAATCAATACTTGACTTGTATTAGTTCTCATTTATAACAATTAGCAATATGAATATTTTAGCCTAGTAAAAGATGGTTTCTGGGTGCAAGAATAATGATTGGAGGGCCCTAAGATCTATTATAAGGACTATGTATTATAAGGATATTATATAAGGACTACGGGTTTTGGCTCCAAGCAGATATGTACATGAAGAGTCAAAATTCTAACAATGTTAGTGTTCTAATTTGTACATTGTAGGATTATTATGTGGATTAGTGTTAATATATGTAAAATACTAAGCACATAGCAATAGGAGGTATAAAAGTTAGTCATTATTTTTTATTATGTTAGCTCTTTTTTCTTTTTTCAGTACCAGGAATTAAATTCAGGACTTTGTGCTTGCCAGACTGATACTGTGCCATTGAGCTATATCCTCAGCCCTTATGGTTGCTCTTAATGGACCATTAGCATTCATATAAATATCTTGCTTTATGAGGTAAAAAATATTTTCAATCAATATACTAGGATTTGGAGACATTTGTTTCTGTAGAAATGAGCCTCAGCAAATGCTCATTTTTTAGTCTGTTTTCAGTTATGGTTTTGGATCTGTTGTGTGACACTGACAACTCATTCACCTGTCAGGATCTCAGAATCCTTACTTTTCATGCAAGGTGTGTTTCCAAGATAATCTTCAAGGGCACTTTCACATTGAAAGTACTTTGTCTGTATTGTTTGTATTTAGTCCAAAGTTTCAACTGAGGCTGATTTTTTCTTGAGTAGTTTCCTTCACCTGGCCTGCGTTCTGTTATGTTTGTTTGTTTGTTTTTAGTACTGGTGATTGAATCCAGAGTCTTCACAATAAACTACACACCCAACTTTTTAAATTTTTTTATTTTCAGACAGCATTTTGCTAAGTCTTTAAATCTACCAAGCTGGGCTTGAACTTTTGATCTGGTTTTCAGCCTCTCAGAGTGCTGACATTACTGGTGTGCATTGTCACACCCAGTCTAATATTCTTTAAAATATTGTCCTTTACAACAATTGGATTTTACTTTACTACTGGTTACCTCTTTTCTCTGAGCAAAAAATTCTTTTTTAAAAAAATTTTTCCATAAGTGTACAATATATATTAATTTACATTTGCTTTGGGGAACTGGTACATACATATCTTGGTCATTGTCAATCCCTTATCCTTCTGCTCTAACCGTGTTTCTCCTTCTACATCTCTATTTCCTACTATCTCTCCTTTTTTATAGCAAAAGTTCTAGAGAAAATTGTCAGTGTGGCTGCTCCTTCCTCACTTTTCAGCTGACTTCACACCCTGTCCAAGGCATCTGTCCACACAACTGCACTGAAGACATACTTGTTTGTGGCTAGTGGTAATTTGCATCCTGCCCAATCCTTTGGTCAGGTCTCCATCTTCATTAAATTTGTAGGACCATTTACCTCATACAATCCAGCAAATGGTTCCTGACTCCTAGAATTAATTATCTCTCTCATCTTTCATGTGCTACACTTGCCTCATGTTCTCTCATCTCTCTCTGGACAGAACCCCCAGTTGGCTTTAGCTCTTGCTCTAAATCAGTATGTCCAGTAGAAGCATAACATGAGCCAGACATGTGATTTTAAATTTCCTAGTATTTAAATTTCATTTTGAATATGTAAAAAGAAGCAGATGAAATTACTTTCCATATTAAGGAAATAAAAAAGGAACAGATGAAATTAATTTTAACAATATATTTACATTAATCCAATCTATCAAAAATATAGTAATTTTAACACATAACCCATCTAAACAACTGGACTATTCAGATACTCTTTAAAACATTTTAATTCTCAAGATCCTGAAGTATTTTACACTTATGGAGCACATCAATTTGGGTAAGAATATTTCAATAGCTCAAAGGTCACCTATAGGCACACAGAATTTGTGTGTCTGTATGTGTTAGATCATTGTGCTATAGTTATAAATCCCCATCAGTGAAGTCTACTTTCTAGTAAAGTGGAGACACAGAAAATAACCACAACAACCAAATTCATTATATAACATACTAGAAGGTGGTGAGTTATGCAGGGACAGAGAGGAAATGGCACAAAAGTGAAGTGAACAGGTGCAAAGACAGGGTGCAAAGGTCTACAAAATCCTTCCTTTTTCTGGACTTCTGGAAGAATTTTAGCATTTGCTAAGGGAACCATGGGAGAGCTTTGTGCAAGAAAAGATGTGCTCTAAGTCAGGTTGTGCAGATCACTTCGGCTGCTGTTTTGAAACTATATAAGAGACAATCAGAGCAAAAAGTGAGCCCCAGTAGGAGGCTGCTGCGCTAATATAGGCTGGGGTGACAGTGGCTTTTACTGAATACCAGGGCAGTGGTGAGAGGTTATTTCAGATTCTGAAAGTTCAGGTCATATGGGAATCACCTACATCCATCACATTTGTCCACTAGGGCAATCAGTTGCCATCTATAGTTATTTAAGTTTAAATTAATTAAAATTAAATTGAAATTCAGTTCCTCACTTATACCAGCCCAGCCAGCCCTACTTCAAATACCCCATATTCACAAGTAATTAATTAGTGGCTTCTGCATTGGACACCAAAGATATAGACCATTTCTGTACTTGCAGAATGTTCTTCTGGACAACACTGATACAGATGCAATTTAAAATTCTGTTCTCCCATTCTCAAACCAACTGCCTGATGATGTCTCCATTTCCTAATTTGATTTTTACGATGTGCAATGGATATTTCATACCTAAGTGGTTGCTGTTTCCAGCTTTCAGGTTGATAGGTCCTATTCACCAGCCTGCTTTCCTTTTCCCCAGCTTGGTAAATGTAATCACTATTTATATCACTGTGTAAACTAGAGGGTCTTGTTCACTCTCCCCTCCCACCCCATCACTTCCAGCACATTGCCAGATTGATTTGCTTCTACTTCTTTGACATACTCTGAGGATGAAATCAAGGCATTTTTATTGATTTCTCTCTGAGAAAAATTACCAGCACCTACCAGACATCCCAAGAAATGGCTATGCCTGGGCTTTAATCCATGCATACAGGTGGAAGTTGGCATTTTAAAGGCTTTCCAGGTGATTCCAATGCATAGCCAGCGTAAGGGACCACTTCTTACCCCACCCCATTGTCTGGTCTCCATACAGAGTGATCTTGCTAAGTCATGACGCAGATCATGTCTTTGCCTTGACTGAAATGTTCTTATGATCTCTCATTGCTTTAAGGAGACATGGAAGCTCCTGACCTGGCAGAGCTGGTCCTGTTTGTTTCTCCAGCCTGCTTCTCCATCATTCTTCTTTTGTTCTATTCTTCCCATTTTAAGCTGCTTTTTTTCTCTTTCTCCAGCACTTACTCCAATTAACACCCTTTATTTTCTTTATGGATTGTATTCTTCTCTACAATGACTGTGTTTAACATTTTTCCTGATTGTGCATCTTCTTGACTAGAAGATAAATTCCATGAGAGCCACAACATAGCTGTCAATGGTCTGATCGCCTCTAGCAACTAATACTTTTGACTTTCACTTCGTTTGTTGCATCTATTGTATTTTGAAAGGATTTTTTTAGTCTTCAAAGAAAAGGCAGTGACAGCAGTGCTGCTGCTGATACAATGCTGTCTACTGCATGCGAGGCCCTGAGGCCCTGAGTTTATTTAGTCATGCGAGGCACTGAGTTTATTCAGTCATGATCACAGCCTTCCAAACTGGCAAAACATACCCATTTCACAGATAAAAACCCTAGGATTTAGAAAAGCTAAGACTGTAACTTGTTCTGAGCCACCAACGTTGTTAACTGTGAGAAGCCAGAACTAGAACTTGGGTTTTTTGAGAAGCCATGTTATGATTCTTGAAAAGCAAAACAAAATTGAAGATTGTAGTCATTTGATAAATGCACATGGAATAAACAGATTAAATGACGACTTAAGCGTTTTAGAGACTTTCCAGCACTGATATTTAATATACAACTAGGACAAAGTGAAAGATAAACCTCATCTTTTTTGCCCTCAATTCCCTCTGCGTCCACTCTTGCACTCTTTTGCCCCTGTGGAGGACTCTGGCGCCGGACATTCCTCTTTTCGCCAATTATTTGTGCAACACGCAGTGAATTCCATCTCCTAGCAGCTACCAGGGTTACTTGTAGCCTCAATGATCTTCCTTTGAGAAGGAAAAAAATCCCTGAACTTTGTAATACAGTCCAGCGATGCATGAGAGGCCTTTGTCAAACCAAGGGAAGGCAAAAAGAAAATAAAAATACCCCTCTCCTCTGGAATGTCTCCTAGGATTGAGAAATGTGCTAATTCTGAGAAAGGGGAAATAACTTTAAAACCAAAGCACCTTTGGATTGCATGAGAGCTATCAAAATGAGAGTTGCCTGGAGAAAATCATGACTGTATTACTTGAGCCTCGCAGCATGTTATTTCCGCCAGCCCTTCCTCCTGGCTTCTGCTGTCTTGGGTCTCTATCTCCCTGCACCCATTTCCCTGTGGCACACTATAGACCTGCCTTGTGCTCCGTGCACGAAGAGGCGGGAAGGATACACGGGTTTCCCTGACTCCTCCACATTGAGTTAACAGGAGGATGGGTCCCCTCCCCCCTTTTTAAATAAAGTTCCGTGGCTGAGTATTTTTATTTTTTAATTACTCCAAGATTAATGTGCTTAAGTGTGCTTTTCATTATTAGCTTAGACTAGCCGGGCTCTATCTAGATGCTCAAGGAGATCACGTTAAAAAAACCCCCAAACGGCCAGCACGCTTATTAAAGATGACTTGCTCCTTCGGAGCGCGCGCAGCGCACACTCACACGCACACATACTCGTGCGCACACCCACGACGCCCCGCGCCCTGCAGCGTGGCCCTCTGCTCTCTGCTGCTGCGACCGAGCTTTGCAAGCGGAGCTTCGGAAAGCGCTCTGGGAAAAGGCGGAGACCTGGGACGCGCTGCGCTGTCACAGAGGCGCGCGGCTCCCACGTCCCGGACTCCCCCGCCCGCCCGCCGGAGCCAGGAGGTGGCGCGCACCGAGGTCCGGACGCCGCGCCCGGCCCAGATGGCAGAGCAGCCCCAAGCGGGGACATTTTCTCAGGCTTTCAAAAAGAGCACTTTCTTTCCTGCCTAATATTTAGCTCCTTCAAATGCAAATGGAGAGGTTGCGCTCCAAGGTTAGCATAACAATTATGGGAAAAGCTTTAAATCTGATGCGTTTGTTTACACGATGAAAGGCGGGCAGGATCCTAAAGCTCCGAGCCCCGGGCTTTTCAGCAACTATTTTCTAACTAGTGAACTGCGAGTCAATTTTAGATCACAAAGAAAACCAATTTATATCGCGGTGGAGGTTAATTTTGAAGGGAGTTACACATTATTTTCATTTTTTAAAAAAATGACCTCTGCTGAATTAGTGATTTCTCTCTTCCCTTCGCAGAAGTTTGGTGTGAGCTAATTGGTGTGAGCGATCTCCAAGAAGGTCTTTTTACCCAGGGCAGTGGGAACGGAGGATGGGGCCAGCGCGGCGGGCAAAGGCCACTCTAGAGGCTTGTTGGAG
Organism: Cavia porcellus; assembly: GCF_034190915.1. NCBI lineage: Eukaryota > Metazoa > Chordata > Mammalia > Rodentia > Caviidae > Cavia > Cavia porcellus. The sequence goes on along the minus strand of NW_026947496.1, from coordinate 23,505,141 downwards.
TTTTGGCATAAACTGTATAAAAATATTTAGTATGCCTGTTAGAGAAGATGATTTTATTTACTACTCAGCTTAAGTGTTTTTTTTTTTTTAAATTTCAGAAAAAAACCTTACAGGCTTGGACAGTGGCCAGACTCACTTGAGATGTATCAAATCCACCTGGAGACACACCTCCTGTGTCTGCCCCCTGAAAGAAGAAAACTCAGGCCTCCTTTCATCCCCCCCTCCCTTTCTGTGACTTTCAGGGAGACTTCCTCTTTCTGGGGCCATCTTCCTCCTCTCACACACAGGCTGAGCTCTTACGTGACCCCTGGAGAATTCAGACTCAGGAGGAGAATGGGAACTCTTGGGAGCTTATTAAGTCTGCTGGCTTTGTCGACAACATATTAGAAAATATTTTGTAGAACACAACAATTCACAATGCCCTGCAATTCTGCAAGTCTGTGAGTGTCTAGTGTTTGACAATATTTTCTCATTCGGAGGAGCGCTTATTTATTAATTGAGACATACGTCACTCTCAGTGCTGAGATTCAGCTAAAATCCATTTAAAAAAATTTTCCTTATAGTATTTGAGTTGAAATGGCCATGACCGTGGTCAAGCCACGCGTGTGTGCTATCTGGCAGGTGGAAAACAGGGATGCTCACCTTAGTGTGCAGCAGAATCACCTGAGACTCTGATGAAAACACCACTTGCCTGACCTCACCCCAAGTGTGCTGGGGTGGGAGCTGAGAACTTCCATTGACTACAGGTTTCAAGAGGATGCTGATGTGTTCTTCCCCCAGACCACACATGGGGAAGCACCAGCCTAAAAGAATCAGAAAAATGCATAATTCATAATTTTGAAAGCTTTCTTTTTTTTGCAGAATATCTTGGGGTAATGGATTTGACCATCCATGCTAGGAATTAAGAGTGAGACACTTAAATTTAAATATTTTACTATCATAGATTTTGAAGATTGGTATATTGACCTACGTAGGAACTCAAAACAAGTACAGTCTTCCAGGATAATAGGTAAGTATTTGAAAAAATATTATTTGTCCTTCATAGGCAAATGAACAGGTTCTCAGGAAATGGTCCTGTAGTAATGTGGCACATTTATTTAACTGATACTCAGATATGTTGGAATCCGCAGCAGACACTGAATGTCTCCCTTGGCTTATCTTAGTAATCGTGTCCTTTTATCAAATTTCCATGCTTTGGCTTTTGCCAGAGTATTCTCTTTCTCTGAAATCCTTGACAATCTGCTTTTCATTCGTTAGTACGACATCTCTTCAAACCCAATTCCTTCAATAAACCTTTAGAATTTGGTTGAGATTTCCATGGGAGACTTTGAACATCCTAAGGTGAAATCCTTAATCTTCATCTCTTACCATCATCAAATACAGTATTTTAGCTTCTCCATTTGATGTTAGTGCTTTCAATACGTATTTTTTCCATTTTGTTTTAACATGACTATCTTAAAAGGGAAAGACATCTTCCACTCTGACTTTTTATAGTATAGTGTCTAGAGTGACCTAGCATAGAACTCTGTGTAACTACACAGAAAGGCAGATCCTCACCATTTTATATCCCAGTAAGCCCATCTAAGTTGAAAGCAGGCTTCTCAAGAAGTTACCTTTGCAGCATGGCACCCCAAGGATCTTGGTTTGTCCCCGCATGATCCCATGGCTGAGTGTGGGCCAGGGCCCATTGCCACCTCCACCCATTAGCGAGAGAGAAATTCAACGTGTATCACCCACATGCAACAAGGACACAAGTAGAGTCCAATCCATGGTTTTTGTTAATTGTGTATCACTTTTGCACTGTCATAAAGTCACAAAACCTTAAGTCAAATCATCCTAAGTTGGGACCTCCTGCAGATGTATAAAAAAGAGATGACGAGGATGATGATGCCTCTTTCAATGGTGTGGCATTAAGCTAGTTTCTGTGGTAATAAAATGTCTGGATGGAAACACCTCTTTCCATAGCCTCACCTGTGGCTTTTGTCACTTGACCACAGACATAGAGCAGGTTAACTGAGAGACAAGGAGAGGAAAACAGTAGGAGAAATTCTACTCATCATAATTTTGTTATGTGCATGCAGGAAATATATAGCTGAATAAATCATTTTGTAAAATAAAGCTTATAATTTATTTTTAGTTTGATGGATACAATAACATGCCAGGGAACACTGACTAGGGCACCAGGAGCCTCCTCACTAACTAGCTTTGTGGTTTGAGTATTGAGGGTAGAGGATAATGCTGTCGAAATATACATTAAATCATCCCACCTTTCTTTCATCAACAGCAACATCAGTGAATGATCCTGATGTTTTTTCCAGTAGTGTGTCTTACATCTGTTTTGTTTACTTAAAATCACATTATACACACATGTGTCATAGGGTCAGCATTGATTTAAACAGGTGCTTCTATTATGATAATGTTGTCAACACCCATTAAAATTACTGTGATCTTTGTATATGTGTTACAGTCTCATCTGATTCATGGAAAATGCTGTTGATTATTTTTTTTTTTATTGCAAAGAGGCCATTTTCTTTGAGCAATTGCTATTTCCACCTGAACATCCGCATCATTGAGAAGATACTTAATTTAGGGATGGTAGATCTTTGCCCTTGCCGTTATCCTGTGTCACAGCTGACTGCTTTAGTGCCAATAAAATGTTAAGGGCTCTGGTTTTACTGGATAAAGCACTGAGTGGCAAAGTCATTGCTATTAAATATTAACATCATTTACTAAGCACATAATTAGAAATAAAATAAACTAGCATATAAAATTTGTATCTTAATCATCCTCTGATCTCATTCAGGGTTGAAAAATGGATTTCTTGATCCTAAATATAGAGATAGGAGTTCAAATTTTAAGGACATTAAGCTGCCATCACAGAGGAATGGGTGCTTCTACAGATATTTTGAGAAATCTGACTCTTTTTAAGGTCAGATGAACAGTATGGCAATAAATGTGTGTGTGTGTGTGTGTGTGTGTGTGTGTGTGTGTGTGCACGCGCATGCGTATGGGTGAGTGTGTGTGTTGTGACACAGGGAATGGGGAGGGGAAAACAGGTAGGAGAATTGAAAATGACAGGATACACAGGACTCAACTGTATTTTCTAGTTCCAAAATAATATCACAGTCTGAATTCGATAGATCAGTTATGTATACACACCTAGTGCAGGGCAAATATCGAGAAATAACAGATTATCTTCTCCACGGGGATAGCAAGAATTAACCAGAGCAGTGGACTCTGGAACAGTAGCCTTAAATTCATTTATTTTGTCTATCTGTTTTATTTACTGATTTATCTGACGGTGGACATTTGAGTCATTTCATTGATTTTTGCTGTCATAAAAAGTACTGCTTATGAACACCATTACATTTGTTCCTCAGTACACAGTTGTATTTTCTTTGATGCTTTATTAATATGTAGTCTATGTACTTGATAATTTTATTAACAAAATGGTAACTTTTAAACTGATTTCATGTGTTGCACAGGGTAAATTGGTGCGTAGGTCTTCAGCTCTGCCAGGTAACACCAAGGGACTTCTAAAGAGTATACTCTCAGTGTGTGCAGGTTTCTCCATGGGTGCCCCAACCCGCTGTGGTCAGAAGTTTCTCAGGTTTGGTAAAATTTAGGCCCATTTTATATTTTCTTCTTGATTATTAAGCTGATTATTTTTTGTGTTTTTTTAATCATCTATGTAGTGTGGTATTCCTTTGTCAAGTTGTTTTATTTTTTAATTTTGTATAATATTTTCATACTCATCTCGTGATCAGATGCATTGTGAATAATCTTTATTACACTGTAGCTTAGATTTTCATTTTTTAAAGCTATCTTTTGATAAACAGAAGTGCTTCATCTTAAATGACATTGATCACTTTGTGGTTTTATTTTTCTACTATTAAATCTGTCATAGCAAAAAGCCTTTATTATGCCCTTTTCTAAAAGGATTAGGTCCTTTATCTATCTGAAACTGTTATTTAAATAAGATGTGGGGAAGAGAGCCATTCTCCTTCTTTTTATCTGCAGTGCCATGCCATCACGATGTGACACCTGCTTCCTACGGGTGTGTGATGTCATTTATATCATTAGGTTTGCAAGTATACTTAGGTCTATTCCATGCTTTAAGCTGTATTCTACTCATTTTACTTGACTGTATATGACCTGGTTCTTTATCTTCATTAAAAATGGCTGTTTCATTTTTTAACATGTTTAGTTCATTTAAATTTGTTTGGATTAATGAGATAGTTGGATTTATTTTGAATATTATTATATATCCTTTATTTCACTTTTATTCTGTACTTCTTTTCATTCTAATGCTTTTTTCTTAATAATTTTTTTTTTTTTTTTATCGGTACCAAGGATTGAACTCACAACTGCCTGCTTGCAAGGCAGGCGCTTATGCCGCTGAGCCAAATCCCCAGCCCCTTTCTTAATAATCTTAAATTAACTTCTTTAATACAACAGTGGGGTTTGAGAATATTTTCACACTCATTACTTTACTGCAGTGTTTATTTATCACTATTTTCTAGTGACTTTAAAAAAGATCTCACCAAATAGATCTTGTTTTATACATACAAGATTATGACATTTTAAAAAGCTAACCCATGTTAATACTTTCTCTTCTCAAATTTCTCATCATTCTGTCTTATTTTATTTTTTGCTCATTTATATTTTTTCCAAATTAAAGTTTTTCCAAATTAGGATTTTATTAGTGACTTTCTATGAATTGTATGTTTTTATATATGTATGCAAGTATGTATGAATTGTATAAATTGTTTGATATTTTCATTTTACCTATGTTCTTAAATTATAGCTTTACTGAATATAGACTTTTAGTTTGACAATTATTTTTCCTCAACAGTTTTTGATATCATTGTTTTCTTTTCTGGCTTCTATGATTAAGTTAAAAAGTCAGCAATTTTAAAAATTGTGTTTTCTTTTAACGCCAACGCCTTTTAAGATCTCTGCATACTTTTGCAGTATGTTCAGTGATGGATTTCAATTTATTTATTCTACTTTGGTTATTATTAGGAATCTGAATTTCTGCATTTATTCTTAATTTTGAAACAAATATTATCCAATATTTCTTTTGAACTTTGTCTCTCTTCTATTCTTTCATCTTTTTCTTGTATATCAATGCATAAATATTAATCTCTTTTTTGATCATCTTTTATTGTTCATTTAGTATTTTCTTCCTTCTTGTGCTTTCAGATTTCATTTTGTATATTTTCTCCAAATCTATACTTCAGCCCATCAATCATTGTCTTCAACTTTGTCTTTCCAGATGTTTGACTAGTTTATTAAATTTTGATTTTACTGATTATATATTTCTATATACTTTTCTGCTACTTTGACAGTATCTTTTTCTTTTGAAGTAATTTCCCTACTCTTTTTTATTTGTACATTTTGAATATATTTAATTTGCTTTCTATACTGTATCTGATAATTCTAATATCTACAACTTTTGTAGGCTTTATTTGTTGTTTGTTGTCTCTCTCTGCTGAAATTAATGGTTAACTTAATATTTATTTTCTTTGTAATTGTGCAAATTTAACTTTTGACTGTAGATGTTGTACTAAGCTTGAGTTGAAATCTCCCAATGGAGATTTATTTTTTTTTTTTAACCAGGTTGCTGGTGGTCAGGGGTCCGTGAAAGACTATCTGAAAAATAGTTTTAAGGAAGGCATGTAGCTAAAGTTTGAGCTACTTGGGAGGCCAGATTACAAAATATCAGGCCAGAATGTACAACTTAGTGAGGCCATTTTTAGGATCATGCAAACAGTGCAAATTCTATCCCAATGCTCCAAGAACAGAACACTGTTTTATGAATATGGACGCTCAGTGGAAACTTTGTTCCCACAATTCACTCTCTTCTACTTGTTCAAGAGAAAGGCCAATACTGATTCTTTTCTGAGATCAACTATACGCTTGGTTTCCCGCCCTGGCTGAGAAAGAACATGGACCATTAAAACTGAAGCTCTAACATCAAGGATCGGGAGATAGTCCCAAGATCACTCTTTTTAAGTATTTTTAGGCTTCAGAAACATCTATCAAATGCATACTGGAAACATGGTTGCACATTTAAATATTAAAATACATATTAATCTTTTTGCACCTGAAATATTTTTCTTACTTGGTTCTACCCTACTCTTCTTCTACAGTGATTGGAGGCGAGGTAATAAAAAACTCACAAGGTGAAAAAACCAATATTAAGGCTCATATTTGCTATGTTAGATGGATCAGAGAAATTTACTCACTCTCAGTTATTAGATTATGCAAGCATATTTGTATGGGCAAAAACATTTCATAATAATATTAAGATTTAGAAAATCAGATATTTTATAAGCATATTATTGTTTTCATTGAGAAAAACAAATGGTTTTCAGTATTATATAAGTGTTCATAACAATCTCAAATATAGTTAAAAAGAAAACCTAAACTTTAAAAATTTGCTAACTTGGTTAGAGTAAACCAAGTCTATGTTTTGATTCTCAAGAATTTTTGTTTTGAGGGTTTGTTGACCTGAGTTCACTGGTGATTGTTTAGGGTTCATATATCTAATGCACAGCACAGACAGAAAGAATGAAAAATCACTGTAAACCTGAATGTCTTCCTTCTTTAAAACTGATATTGTTTACTAGGAACAGTGAGTATCTTTACACTTATTTTTAAGCATCTCAAAATGTTTGTATTTTTTTCTCCATTGTGGGAGAAAACATTACATATAAAAAACAAAGTGCTTTGACATTAAAGGAAGTCAGCTTTCGTACTAGGAAAATGGTGTGTATATCTGATTTCCTTTTAAGCAATTTCAGATTACTGAATATATTTATAATGGGTGGTGATTTTTAATCTTTGAGGATAATAACCTCATGTTTCTTATTAGTTGCTTTTAATGGACCATTCAGATAATGTTTTAGCTAATAGTTTCGTTATTTTTAGTGGAACAACATTTTGTTATTAATTCAAGAAAAGTATATTGCTTCTTAATGATTTGCTATCAATGAATTTGTTGTCTGCCATTTGGCTTTCATAAGATTTTTTTTAAAGATTGATCTTAAAGTACAAGTTTGGTTGTATAGCAATAATTTGCTGCTTTGTTTTTTGTAGTCTTTTAGAATGACCGTATTTTTAGCCTTTTCTGGTTTGATAAACATACTAGTAGGTCTTAAGATGCAATGTTTATATTTATTATTTCAAAAGGTAAAGTTGCAGTACATTATTTCATGGATTGAATTTAGTGGCTCGCTTTTTCTCATTACATCTTTACCACCGGAAATGTCTTTGTCCATCTGTTAGGGAGTCGTCTAGGGTTGGGATTGGCAAGATTGAGGATCATTGCATTTCATCTGGGGAAAGGTCACTGAGTCTTAGTTTTTTTTTTTTTTTTTTTTTTTTTTTAAATGAAATGTGGTCTAGAACTCAGTTTCATTTTGGTTGATAGCAGTATATACTATCCCAGTACTATTTTGATAATTTGAGGGGCTGCTAAAATCCACATTTTTTTAAAATCTGAAATTTTGTGTAACCCTTTTGTGAATTTTTAAAATAGAACATAGTAGAATGTTTTTTCTTCAAAGGAAAAAAATGCATCAAAATTACTGTGGCTTCAGAAAATTAGCATTTGACAAATTGAGATCTTTAATTTTTTCATTTTTCCAAAATGCAAATGTCTGAATATAGTGAATGCAGCCCATAACCCCTCAGAAATAAAGCTATATTCATTGTGGTAAGGGACAAAGTGAGCCTTATTAAAACATGGCTTGTGAACAGAAATAAAATTCAGAATGAAAAACTCCTGGTGACATTTCCTGATTCAAGTATCTTTGAGTGATGCCAGCTCCAATATTACTAACCTTCAAAAACATCTTAAATTTAAGACTGGTGCTTTTGGTATTTGATGTTTCTAGGTTTCTTCTTTTTTACTGCATTGGTTTTTGGGACTTGCTATATTTCAATCACTATACGTATATTATCCTAATACTAGGATCAGCATTTGTATCTGCATTTTTGAAAGTTACTTTAGATAAATATGATAACTGTGAACACTGGCACAACTGTTAATATCACCTAAACTCTCTTCCTTGTGTTTGTAACCAAGTTCGTATTAAAAGGACAATCAATAAAAGATATTGCATCTCCTAGTTAACTATTGATCTAGCCTCTACACTGAGAAGCAAGAACATATTGCCAAAGATATGAAATACGCAATAGTAAATAATCTATAGAACAAGGTATAAATTGAATTTTGATTAATTCTGATGCCTACATAGATATAGGCAAGCAAAGACACTGTTGTGATTTTGAAAGCCTGCAAATCAAATGCTTTATCAATCATTATGGAGGTATTTATTGACTAGACCTAGTATTTATTTACATGAAAGTTTATTGTCTTCTGACAATTTCCTAATAGAAACAAGAAAACCATTCAGGAAACATAGTTGGACTCTTCATATAGAGCCTCATACACCCAGGAGTCCTGTGAAGAAAAATACCCATTGTATTGTTTCTCAAGGAAGTTATGAAAACTACATTCTTAGAAAAATATTAACTCATATTTGAATAACTTTCAATTTTATTTTTACTATATTCAACTGAAATATGTCAGCATTTCAAAGGACAGAAGCTGCTCACTGATTTGTCCTGGGGGTAAGTAAGCAGCTATGTGTGTGTGTATGCATGTGCATATGTGTGTAGGAAGAGAAATAAATTTGGAAAGAGTAGGCTTTTTCTTTTTTAATTTCCATGTTTCTGTGTGTTTTTTCCCTAGTTTTCTTTGTGATTAATTTTCTTAGACACACTCATGAATTCTGATTTTTTCCTTACAATATATTTGTTATTTGACTTTGTACAATGTGGCAGTACACTCATATTCTTCTTTCATCTTGGTTACAGGTTTATTGGACCATTGAAGAATTTAGTATCTCTTGTTTGAAACTTTTCCGTAGACTTCATAAATTGTAATTGTTCCTTTGTAAGTAAAATAGCTTATGACCTCAGTAAATTCTAAATCTAGGAGTGCTTTACCATTGCATATGCACAAGATTTGCGAATTTTGATGGCCTTTAAAGTGGGTCAGTGACTTTGAGTTATAAGAAATTCAGAATATGCAATGAGGACTTCTTTTGAACTATTCTGTTTAAAAGAGGAAAAGATCTCAGCCAGACCAGCAAATATTTTGACAAGTTAAGACAAAACAAAACAAAATGCAAAGAGATCACCTAAGTGATATTGGGAAGGAGAAACAAGAACTCTCATGAATTGCTCATAAAATGGAAACTTCAGTAAACTTTTGCCAGTGTCAAGTGAAGAAACACACACACACACACACACACACACACACACATTCCTATGGCCCCATAATTCCACTCTCCTATATATGTTATCCATAAAATCCCACTGAAATATACGTGGGAGACAACTCTAGTGTCTCCCTTGAATGTAGAACAATTGTAACCTTGATTATATGTAGACTTATTTTTTTATATTGATATGTAGAGAGCTGGCTATGGTATATTTTTTAAAATTGGCTCTAAGCATTGTAAATAAGGCTAGCCAAGATATTGAAATGCAATCTCTAAAGCCATCAGATAGACAGTCTCCTATTTCCTCTCATAGTATTCTCTATAAAACATATGAGCACAGCAGGATGGTAGAGCTATTAACTCCAGGAATGTCAATGGGTATAAGCCTCAAGGTAAAGAGGCTATGACTCCCCAGGACAAAAGTTTACATATCAGAAATCAAAGCAACTGCCTCCTAAAACAATTCAGTTGCTACCTTAATTAAATTACACGAATCAATCCTTGTACGTGTATCCTTATCTCTGCATTTTGCAAAGATGCCTGTCTCCCCACCTGGCCAGCCAGTTCAAGTTACTCACCTAATTCCTGCCATCCTCACTGTCACTCATCCCTAAGCCACCCCAATACTTCACAAGATAATAAATTCTGGGAGAGGCCTAGGATCAGGGCCTTTGTCCGCACATCCTCACAGGGATTAGATTTAGGACTCCTTGGCTGCCCTTAACTTGAAATATGTCTTGTTGTCTTTACTCTCGCCCTGGGTTGCATTAGAGATGGTAGATTAAAAATAACTTGCTGGTCTTGCAAGTGCATGGTCCTGAGTTTGTTCCCCGGTACCGATAAAAAAAAAAAAAATAAAAAAAAAAAAATTTGCTGGGATTCCAATAATGCCTTAATGGGATTACAAATATAACTTTTTGGATTGTAAAAAATAAACTAAAAAAATTGTAATACTTAGATGACTATACACGATATTTGGGATTACAATAATATACATCTAACATTTTTTGAAAAGCATTGTATAGATCAAAGTGTATGTATGGGTATACACTAAAAGTGACTCTAAATTGATATCATGGAATGCCTGTAACCCCAGTTACTTGCAAAGGTGAGGCAAGATTATTTGAGCCCAGTAGTTTAAGATTCCAGGAAACACAGCAGAACTTCAAAGCAAGACAAAACAATGAGCCCAAATACCCACCAACAAGCAAATGAATAAATCATGTGAGGTACTTATGCAGTTTGTAATATACTCATGCAATGGAACAGTATATAACAATATTAATGGTTAAGCTACAGAAATACTAAGAATGGGGATAAACCTTAAAAATATAATATAAAGCAGAAGAAACCAGATACTATGAATATATTCTATACAAATGAAAGACCATTAATTTAAAAAGACATAATTCAACCAAATTTAGAAGTGTACAGTTATATAATAAAACCTCAGTGAAATTCAAATAAATACAATGCACTTCAGGAATTCTGGTTACAGCCCCAGGAAGGAAGCATTTCTACCCAAGAAGTGTAGGTCTAGGATTGGGTAGCAGTATGTCTTGCTGTAAGTGCAGGTCACATTGCTACTCATGTCAATAATTCAATAAATTACACATTTTGATGCATTTTTCTCTCTATGCATTACAACTGATAATTTAAAATGTTTTAAATATTTTAATACATATAATCATAGTAATAATAAATAATAAAATATTTCAAGAAAGGAAATTAAGATGCAATTACAGGTGTTGATGTAAAGAAAGTTTCAGGGTCAGACTCGAAGTTTTAGAAGCAAGGACAGCTTCTGCTAATTGCATCTTGCTCTTCCCTCATCCAGCTGTGCCTTGTTATTATGGCACATGCAGCAAGCTGTGGCCTGCTGAGAAGCTCCTGGGAGGGATTCAGGGGCTGAAATCAGGTTGGAAAGGAAGCCTTCCATCTGAATCCCATTACTTGGGCGAGGGTGAGGTGGACATTTCATGTTACTATAGCATTGTGCGTGTGTGTGTGTGTGTGTGCGTGCGTGCGTGCGTGTGTGTGTGTGTGTGTGTGTGTGTGTGTATTTGTATATTAATTCACTCTGTGTAATGGGGGAAGTGCTGGAATTCAGCAAGTACCTTGTGTGTCCTTCAACCCCTGACCATTGTGAATAGAAAATGTTGGTAGTAATAGATAGATGAAAACAAAAAGCCCCTTCATCTTGGCATGTGAGCGATTTGCAATCACGTTTGGATTCTCAAAGTGCTGCTTGATTGGAGATTAACGTGTGGGTGGACTGACCTTTCTTGTAAGAGCTGTTGTTTTTGTACTAAATGTGTGAAAAACAAGTTTCAAATAGCTGCTCTATTGCACTTCTCCTGTGATTCTTATTATCACCCTTTTAGGTATCTCAGCAATAATGGCACTTATTATACACACCGAAGGGGCCCCCTTACCTTTTCTCTAAATATCTTTTTTTTTTCTTTTTTGGGTGGAATTTTCTAACAGAAAGGTTAGTTTCTGCACATTTTTGATAACCTATAGTTTCTTGATTGACTTGTGTTTCAGCTCCAAAAATGTCTGCTTTAGAAAATAGAGGAAGCTTGATAGTACTTTTATATTGGTTGTTCATTAATTTCTAGGGGGAAAAGCACCATTTTTTATTTTTCTCAGCTTCAAAACTTACTAGTAATACATCTTCTAAATATAGAACTTTTTCCAGTATTATTTTTTTAACTAAAAAAAGTTAGGTTTGTTCCTACATGTTGCCTGTACACGTGACAATTTTTCTTGCTGTAACTGTCAAATTGCAACAGATTTGGTTTCTTAGCAAGCGCTAGCATTTCCTTAATTAAAAAATAATACAGGTGATCAAAATGGGCCTACAGTTTAAGACTTTCAAATAAAAATAATTACATATAAAGTATATTATTCATTTTGTAGTGTACCTTTAGTGTGGCTGTCTTTGTTTTGAGCTGTTTTGAGTTAGAGGATGGAAGATCTTGTTGATGTAAATACGATCACCAAATCAAGGGCAAGTAATTTCACTATTTATATTTCTGAGCTCCCTAACATTTTATGTAGGCTAGGATGCAAGTAATTTTTTTCACAGTGTATTGTCTATTTGGTGATATTTACAACCTTTATGCTTAGAGATGCTTTGAACTTATTTCAAACATTTGGAAGATTTATCAGATATTCAGAGAATATTGGATAGTTCTTACAGCAATGAAAGTCAATATAAAAATCAAATACATATAAGAAATATTTTACACAAGCAAATCAACCAATACGGGATGCTATAGCCCTCACAGTAAAGTTAGATATTTTAGTGTCAAATGACATCTTTTTCTGTCTCATAGCAGGGTTAAGACATCAAAATACTGTCATTTTAATTCTAGGGCCCAAAGTCCTTAAGTGGCATTTGTTAAGAAAGGTTTCCTGTTTTAATGTTTTGTCTTTATTATTCATATCATTTTAAAAACATCCTACAATGTAATTTATTCCAATAGCTACATACTAAGTTTTCATACAAACTTAGTTTTTCAAGGAGAACTTTTATCCTTGAAAATCAGTTGGTTTTGTCTTGTTTTCCTGTGGCTGACCTATAAAGACAGTGGTCCCTCAGTTGGTCCCCTTTCTTCTTATAAGCCACCTGGGATGAGCCTTGGTGAATCACCTTCCACTGAAAAAGGCCCCTTATTCCTGAAGCAACCTATACACTGGAGCTCATGACTTCAGGTATAGTCTTATGAACGGATTGGTGATACATTTGTAGTATCAAACAACTATCTCACTGAGGAATTGTAGATTCTTCTCCAGAAAGTAGATAAAGTACACACATACTTCAGTGTCATTGAGGAGTGTAAGTAAAATGTCATCCAACCAGACAGTGAGTGCCAAGAACAATCAAAACTTTTGCCATCTGGTAGAATTTGAGACAAAGCTTAGAAATCAACTTCCTCTGGCTCTGCTGCTGTTCTCAGAGTGACCTCTGAGATGGTGATCTTTGCTACATGCAAACATGACTCACTGTGGAGTAGAGACAGGTGATTTTCCACTAGCATCAGGTTGGAGTTTATCCTAGCTTTATCAAGTGAAGTGTTCCCAGCAAAAACATGAAGGGGATATTTAAGATAGCAAAAAAGCAGGAAGGACACACCTCCTAGTTCCTGTTCCTGGCATGCGTGTTTGTGAATACAGGGTTCCTGAGGTTCTAAGTCTCCTCTGCTCCTCTGGGGGTGAACTTTGGATGGTCTGTTTGGGAAGAAGCTCATGCCAACTGCTGACCCATCTCAGGCGGACTAATAAGCAACTAAGCAACTCATAACTAAGTTTGAACTCCGTCCAGACATGTGGAAAGCTAGACTATTTCACCTCCAGGATTCAAGGCCCAAACAAGTTTCTTTGCTTTCTATGGTGCATAAAGGCATTCTGTGACAACAATTTTGAAAGCTTGTTGGCACCTTCATTTGGAAAGCACTGCAGCAGATCCTTAGAAAGATGCATACCTTTTCTGTGCCCTCTGGAAGGAGTACTGTGACATGGAGGAAGAACCAGCATGGTGAGTGCCAATGACAAGATAAGGAGGGTGTGTGTAGGTCTCTCTGCCCCAGGCGCTCATCCGTTAGCAGTTTGAGAACTGCCTTCCCCAAGTCTGTGGCTCTGAAACAGCAAGAATAATGGGAGTAGGAGGAAACCACTCATCCTTCTACTTTGAGGAATGAGAAAAGGAGAAAATTAAGCAAGCTTACCAGGGTTCATGCCACACTGCTTTGTAATAAACGTACAGAAAATGCTTTATTTTGAGTCCATTTGTTGGACTTGCAATTTTGTGTACCTCGCACTGGGTTTGCCGGACAACCCAGATTTAATTTACCTTTAACAAAACTTTAAAAGAATGTAATTTTTAAAATGCCTTTTACCTCGTTTGGTGCCAGCTCAATTTTTCAGATGACTAATCATTCCATGTAGTCTGGGATACCTTCTCAGGGGAGGTCAGAAACATCAGGTAACAAACCACAACTATGTTTACGATGTACAGATAGCTGAGTGTCTTGAAAAAATCCAGAAGCACTTGCATTTTAAAAGGAGGAGGTCTTATTGCTGAGAAATTCAGAGGGAAAGACCTTAATGATAGATTGTTGCCTATTTTAACACCTGGGGAAGGAAACCTTGAATTATATTGTTCTGGCACATGGGTTTTACTTACAAGGTTAGTTCTAGTTATGGATAGGATATATCCAAATGAACTGATGTCGTTAGGAAGCAAAATGAGAGTATCTGACTAAAAATATGGTTTTTTTTCTCATAGTCAGATGAAAGTTATTCTTAATCACTTAATTTCACTTTTCATTTTATCAGCATCCTCTAAAATGCTTTCCAGGTTATCTAAAATAATTAACTAAAGCACACGTAAAAGTTAATGAGATTTGAAAAGTGCTGGGGCTCATTGAAGAAGACAGTTCCAGCTTCAGGGGACTCTGAGAGGAAATGATCATGGCCATCGTCATCATCGTCATCATCACCATCATATCCATAATAACAGTTTGCATTCAAGTGGTAGCTCTTTCCAGAGATGTCAGCATCTGACAGATGATTTGCTTGCTTTCACAATATCTTGTTGATGACAGAGGGCGGTTGTGGTTTAAGAAATCATAATTATCACTTTCTGGGCTGTCTGTTTCAAGCTGATGTCTCAGTTTTCTCTCCTTGACTTTTGTGATCCCCTAGAGCTTTGTAGCCACAGCTCAGAGAATGAAAAGAACCAAATGACACCAAGTCTATGAAGAGACAGCTCTGTCTTTCCTGGGGGCTGCTCGCACTTGTCTTGGGAACCTTCCACTAGATCTCAGTTCATTCTGCCTATCTATTGCCTCTGCATTCTTGTTTATTAATTTGTTCTTTTCTTTCTTTCTCTTACTTTCTACTTTCCTACTTTTTTACTGCCTCCCCCTTGCTAGTCTCTATTCTGTATTTTCATTGGCCAGTCCAGATCTATATTATTCCATAGTTTGTTTTGTCTTCTACATTTATGAGAAGGAAACGAGGAACCTGGAGACACATACAGGGAAGCAGCTCTTTGAAAAGCAGGGAGGAAGTGCCACTCTCTGGTTCTGGTGCACATGCTTTTTTAATGTTGATAGTTCTCTGCCTTTGGTGGTTATTGGCATGTTTTTGGACTCTTAGTTAAAAGTGACTTACTTGGGAATGACTGATTTCTTTTTTAGATCAACTTCTTTGTTCTCCATCTATGAGAGTTTCCTGGAAATGGAAGAGAAAATTTTGATGGTTCCAAACTCAAGCTTTTTTGGGTACATGTAGACAAGAGAGAAACAAGGAAACTAGAGGACCTGCATTGTCAGGGTGACGTCCACACCAGCGGAATTATAGCCAGCCGTTCGAGTTCACTGAGCACATGATATAGCTGGCCATGGTTGGAAGCACTTTACCCACACAAGTATAGGAGGCATAAATGGTCAACACTGCTGTTAAATTACCCATTAGTTCCTGCTCCTTTGCATTTGCTTTATTTTTCCTGATTTATTTGTAAAAATTTGTTTTACGTAATGTTATCATGCATGAAATACAAGGACATATAAAGAAAGAGACCACTCATTTAGTTTACTATAGTGAGATGGAGTCCTCTGAAGGGAAGATTGAATTGAAGCATTAAAGAATTCAATTACTTCACAAAATTGAGCCTTTCTCTGAATTATTCTTTCTACTCATTTTTAGTATTTCTGGACTGTTTTGTTTTGTTGTTTTGTTTTGAGACAGTTTCACTGTGTAACTCAGACTGGCAATGAACCTGCTGTGTAACTCAAGATGACCTCAAATTTGTGATCCTTCTACCTTAGTCTCCTAAGTGCTGGGATGATAAGCATGTGCCTGGTTCATTTTTAGTATTTCTGAAGACAGATGTTCATTTAAATAAATAATCAGAAAAAAATAACAAAGAATTTTTCTGGATTCTTATAGCCACAAAGAAATTAGGCAGAGTCAGTAAATTACTCTAATGCTGTTTTTATGACTGTCTGAGGGTTGTTAGTGTTGGGTTACATATAAATAGATAGCCCTGCCTTTGCCTGGAGTTTATTCTGGCCACTTTCAAAGCAAGAACTTCTTTTCAGGCTTTTTTTTTTTTTTTTTTTCTTTTTTTTTTTTTTGCAGATATATTCATTTGCAAGCAAGAAAAGCATTTTGTTTTT
This sequence comes from Cavia porcellus, assembly GCF_034190915.1. Classification (NCBI taxonomy): domain Eukaryota; kingdom Metazoa; phylum Chordata; class Mammalia; order Rodentia; family Caviidae; genus Cavia; species Cavia porcellus. Next base: position 23,488,652 of record NW_026947496.1, on the reverse strand, counting down.
GGAGATGGTGAGAAATTGCAACAGCTTTCTGTTTACAAAGAATGGCAGCATCTTAAAATACAAAGCAAGACAACGAGAAACTCAAAGCACCTTTAAAATATAATGAATTTTTTTCCTCACACAAGGGAAACTTGGTTCTTTCAACGTATCCTAGGGAGATGTTTTGATGTCCCCCTCTTTGCTTCTTTTAAAAATAACCTTTTATATTCCAGTGCTTGTGAAAAAATACCTTTGATTCTCACTTGGCCTTTTCCACTGAATTGGAAAATTTGGTTCCATTCTCTTAGCAGGTAAATAGCCTTAAAAGCATTCATGGTTTTGTCAGGGTAGAGAGAGCTGAAAAGCATTACACATGTCCCAAGAAGGGAAAGGCCAATCTTTTGCTGTTTTCAAGTGGTTCCTTCCCCTCCCTTCTTCTATTAAGGGTTCAACCACAATGGAACTTTAATCAGCTTCATTGATTTAAAGCTAATTTGGACTTGGCTTCAAGGTTAAGGTCCAGAGCACAAGCTGAAGACCTTTAAATCAGAAGTTAGAATGAAAAGCCTTAGGTATATCATACTGTCTGCTGTGCATAAGAATGACAGCTCTTGACGGCTGTGAATTAACTATTGGGAAAAAGGCACAAAGCCAGTTTCTATTCTGTGTTAATATAACGTCTGCTAGCCGAGTTACACAGCATTGCTATCAACATTTCTGCTTCATCATGTAAATTGATGGATTTGGCTGAAAAGACTTTGGTATTGTGATGTTTGGAGCTGTCAATTTCTGCTTGGTTTCAGTTGGATTTCAACCTAATTGCCAAACTGATTCCATCTGTAATAACTTTTAACATTTATTTTTCCCAAAGGGAAAAAAATGTCTTGTCTGTATTCTGCAATTAAGAAGGTGATGAAATATTCAGTGTATGTCTCCACTCTGACTAAATTCTTTTGTTAACTTTATCAGATAAACTATAAAATATTAACCAGGCTCACTGTTTGAGCATGTGCAGATGGCATAATATTTACCAGGCATATTTTAATACACATTTAATTTTATAAATTGAATTTACTATTATACAGCTAATTTTTCCCTCTCTTTTTCAAATAGGTGTAGCAAGCATCTGTGATGTTGTTGTGTGTGCTACAAAAAGACATTTGCGGATAATCACATAAGTTTACCTGTGTATGTAATAAATAACATTTCCTCAAAATTTAACCACACAAAATTAAATCAAGCAGAAATAATGCAATTTCCAAGTGAAATTATGCTGAGTAGCAATGTATAGATTCTTTGCTTTTCTTTTCTTTCTGACAGCATGGTTTTCCAAATTTCTAGAACATTTAAATGGGTAAGTTAATTTTACCCATCTCTCTTCTCCTTCATGCAGTTTACATTAAATATCCTTAGCCACATCCTTTTTGTCTTTCCTCAATGTATTTATTTATTAGCCACATAATACTTAAAGTAGATTTTCTCAGAATGTGGTTTGGACTGAATCAAGATTAAATCCTAAATCATGGTAGAAAGCTTATTTTAATTAAGATCCATACCTTTTTGCTAAACTATGGAACAAAAACTTGATGATAGGTGAGTGGCTGAATCATCTAAATGCATCTGCTTGTCAGAGTATGGATTCCTAAGCCATTCATTGCTATCAGGAGCTCGAGTTTATCTAGTAAGAAGAAAGGCATGAAAGGAAACAGTCCAGTGTGATTCACATTATAGGTTGGAAAAAGGAGATGTATAGATAATTCTGGGACTCAGAGATAGTATTTTGGAGGAGATTATAATTTAACTGAGAGTTAAACATTTGTCTGTATGGACAAAGAGTGCGCATGGTAGAAAGATTATGCAACAGAGGGGAAGGCATATATGACATGATGAGGGTGCAAATGCTGTGTAGATGTGAAGATGGATCAAGTATGAAATAGTCAGTGGCAAGAGAAGAAATGAGAGGTGGGTAGTTGCAGCCTGTACCTCAGAAGTGGAGTTAGCAAGAAAAGCAGATGGTTCAGTGGTCTTTGCAGTGGAAGGAAGATGAGGTGGTAGAAACTGTTGGCAGCCAAAGGGCACACAGAAGAGAGGACAGTGAAGTTAGTGAGCGAATTCCTTGAGGTCCCCAGAAATTATTTAAAGAACTGCATTTTGGAAAAGAATGGAATTCAGGTATGAGCATGTTGGGGAGCGTGGGTATTCAAAAGAATTCATTTTGAAAATGAGATATGATTCGATGCCACAAGTTGGTGAGCAGGAAGTCAACAGTTACAGGCATGAAGCATACTCAAGTATGCAGCAATTTTGGAGCTGTCGGATCTGACTCAGTCATGTCTTACTATGCACTTAAAAGTGGCCTGAGAGTCCCTCACTCCCTATTAATTGATTATGAAATCATTTTAAAAAGAAGTATCCTACAATGTTAAATTATCAGTCCTTAAAAACAGTGAGCAATCTGATTCATAGTGGATGGTATATAGTTAAGCCAAGAAAACGTGTATTTTCCTAAGTGAAGAGAGTAGCGCCAGATGCCAAGTGATTGTGGTGAATGAAGCCTCTTTGAGCTTTCACTGGACCTGTTGGAAAGCATGAACGTATCACATTTTTAATAGCAGTGTTAATTTAATGCAAAAATGCAATTTAGAATGAGAGGTCATAGTTGCAATTACGCAGAGTGCTTGTAACACTGAGGCTGAATCTTATCTCCTTATTTTAGAATGTAACAGTCCATAGTAATGTTGACAATTGACTTCAAGTCATACATGTAAGTTAAACAACAAACACATGTTTCATAGATAAGCTGAGTCCTTTAGATGGGTTATCACGGTGGAAGGAAGGCAGATGACGTAGAAGAGACATTTTTGCAGTAGAAACTGGATTGAAACTAATTTGTTCATGCAGAGGAGCAGTGGCATGAGCAATCACTGAATTTCCCAAAAAGCTAAATTTGGAGGAATATTCTTTTAACATCGTGTTTACTTCCTTCATTTAATATTAAGACATTAGTTTTTAATTCCCACGGTAATATAATCTGCCTCTACTACATTCGTTTAATTATTCATGGTGCTCTTGGTGTGATTATCATCCTCAAGGTCCTTCTCTGCTTTCCTGCTGGTTGCCACCCATTTAGGGCTCAGAGCTCTTACCACCTCTCTGACAACCCCCTATGGACATCTCCTCTAGGAAAAACAAACAAGCAGATGTACTCACATTGAGGTGCTAAAATGTGAGAAGCTTAATTTAACTTTCTCTGAAGGGCATCTGCAGGATCACTGCGGACAGTCCTTAAATACAGGAGGGCCTGTGTGTAGCACACGTTGATCTTTCCTTCATCCTGAGCTTATGTCAGGGACACAGTTGCCTGTTTGCCCACCATCTTTATCATCCTTTATCTGTTTCGTGACAAATATATTCTGGCTTTCCTCTTTAGTAAGTCTTTCATCATAACAGGATCTAGAAACCTAACAAGATATAGAGATAGAGATGACAGAGATATAGATAGATGAGATAGAGATACAGATAGAGATATGAGGTTCAGGATTCATGATTTCCAAATATCTTAAGCGGAAGGGTTCTGACTAAAACAAAACACTAAAATAAGAAAATTTCTCTTGCTTCTTTAGTTACTTTGAATGAAATCCCCTTTTCTTATCTCATTTCCTCACACTGCCCATGCCATTCTTAGTGCTATGATTTGCATCTGGAATGTCCTGCCCATGCATTAGTTCTGGTCTTCAGGTTGAAGCCACTGAGACATGGAAGGGCTTTTAAGAGATAGGACCTAGTGGGATGTCTCTGAATCATTAGGAGTGTGTCCTCAAAGTGATCTATGGGACGTTGGTCACTTCCTTTCTCTCATTTTCCAGCTATGAGGAGAATGGTTTTGCCTTACCACGCTCTTCTGCAATGATGTGCTGTCTCACCACAGGCCTGTGTCGGCCAACATAAACCTCTTTGCTTTGCAGAGTTGGCTCATGTGTTTGCTATAGTGATGGGAAGATAAGATATGCACTAACTCCTGGCATACTCTGCCAGTCTCTCATCTGCCACTATCTTTCCTCTGACTGGTTTTGGTTGTTACCGAACACAGACTCATTTTACCCGACCATCATTTTTTCCTATCCTTGCTCATTCTGATCACCTACTTTTTCTGCATGATTTTATTGTGTTAGGATGGGATCTCAGTCTCTTCCTTTTTCTCGTGTCCTCTCTTTCATTACACATGATGTGAGTCTTAAGTGTTTGACACAGGTAGCAGCTTATTTCTAAGCATTTCCTATTGTGCTGCTTTAGAGGGATAATGTTAAATATCTCTATGAACTTGTCATTCTTGGTGAACAAGGGACAATCAACACCGTCAAAGCAGTTTCTGTGTGTAACCGAAGGCTAGATAATTTTCATACATGAGTAATACTCCTACCAGGCAGTTCTTACTCTCATGTTGTCAATAAGTAAACTGAGGCAAAGAGAAGCAAGGAAACTAAACCACATTGGCTAGTGAGTGGTAAAAAGAGATATTCACCCTACTCTCTTTGTTGGAGCATTGCCTTTCTGTCACTTTGGTATTATTCAGACTTGCACTGGTCTGTGGAGGGAGAGGGCTTGCTTTTGTTGTCAGGGATTTCATTTATGAGTCCTGAAAGCTTAGTAAACATGACTGGTTGGGCTTGCCCTTTAAAATTAAAAACAGAAGATTTAGATACTACTAATGTGACAGGCATTTGCAAGCACTGCTTAATTCACCTCACTGCAGTCTCTGGTCACGTGACAGAAATATAATTTCTCGCAATTACAGCCACATAAGAAACTGACAAACTGATGCCAGGAACAGAATCATACTGCAAAATTCACTAAGTCCCATTTTGTAGATTTATGCTCTAAGATCATGTAAATTTATCCCGTAGCATCAAAATTATAGAAATCGTTAGAGGTAGTCATTACATACTTCTAACTATTGATCATATATTGACATGTATGTGTCTGGGTTGGGCAAAGGATAGACCAGGAGATAAAATTAAAAGGAATAAAATATAACTATTTAATTGCATCTGTGGCCAAGGGACCTACATTATACAGCAACCAGCATGTAACAGTGTACTTCATGTTCCATGATTTACCTTGCTGATAATTGCTTTGCACGCCTAATAAATTAACTCACAGAAAATCTATTCATCTGCATCTTCTTTTTATGCAGAGCTAGAGGAAAAAGGACCAGTATAGCAATTTGAGTGGCAATCATGTCACTGATTGTAGCAAAGAAAGTAGCATGGTGAGAGTCTTAAGCATTCTGAAAGCATTTCTTTGTAAGAAAAGAGGTAGGGAAAAAGAAGAGAGGGCTTTTGCTAATTAAGTTCTTTTTTTCATCTTATATGCTATGGAGAATGTATTGTGTTCTAGGTAAAATTTTTGCCTGTTACAGTACATTTCTGGTCAGATATTTTAATATAATTTATTTCTTTTAAATATTCATAGATAATTTTCATTGTTCAGGCTAGGGTTCTTGGAAGGGAAGAATGTGGAAGCGTGTTATTGCATTCCTATGAGCTTGTTCTCTAAATATTATCTCATGCTAAATCTCATATTTTAAGCTGCTCAAGTTTGTTAGATCCTGTAATCAAAATCTTTAAAAATATTTTATCCATTTCCATTCTAATGCTTTATGTACTTCCAATACTTTATGTTCTGCTTAGTGCCTTGATATTCCTCAGCTTGTTTGATTCTCTCAGTCAACACAGCAGAGTGCAAAGAATATTGAATATTGAGTGAGGAGACAGAATTTCTGGTTTCCAGGTTGTCACCAAATTGGATATGAGGGCCTTATCGTTTTACCTATTTGAACCTAAGTTTCCTTTTATTTTTTTTTTAACAAAAGGGGATTATAAGAGGTGACTGTTCAGGCCCTTGTCTGATTCAGATACACATACAAAAAACACTGTGAGAGACGAAGTTTCACAGAGGCAAGTGGCTCCCCAAATCTCTCAAGGTGGGCAGGTTGTAGCGAAATGAAAGAATGATTCTCTTCCAGCAGTGTGCTAACTCTGTAGAAGAACTGATCACTCTGCAGAAAACCATCTAAAAATACTGTTAGAGTCTTTAAAAAGCTGTTTAGATGCATCCATGAATTGGGAAGAAAACAAGAATTTGTCATTGCAATGTTGCCTGGAAATCTAGTCAAACTTCAACTTCAGACAAATAAGGAGTAATTTTTTTTTTAAGTATGATTATGTCGCAAATTGTACATGGGGCATACATTAGGAAATTATTTGTTTACCTGAAATTCACATGCATTTGGGGATGCTGTATTTTTATTTGCTAATGCTGACAACTTATTCAGAGGCAAAGAACTAAGGGGAAACAAGAGTCTGGAGAGATAAACTAGCAGTGAAGCTGATTTCATCATCAAGTATTTGCTGAATACAGATGACCCGGAGCTTTGGGTTTTTTCATTCCCACAGAAGAGGGGAGGAGATGGAAAAGTAACTGGAAATCTGTTGAGTAAAATTGAGGCATCCCAAAACTGCATCCTGCATAAGAAACTAGTTAAACCTGGTACATGTCCTGATCTCTCACATGTGAGAATAGGAAGATCTGATTTCAGTAATGCTTCCTCAGACTGCAAGGCTGGTTGGAGTATGGGAGGACACTAAATTCATGAGTTCATATCTGAATTTTATATTTGGATGTTCTCCATAACTTCAATCTAATAATTTAATTTTTAGGGTGTTGTTTATAAATATGGTAAAGTATCAGCAAAAGCAAAGAGAAATCCTCTGGGAAAATTCCACATTCAATCCAGTCCTTAAATACTTGCCATATGCAAATTTCCAAGGAAGACTGTAAGAAAGAACAACTTCTCATTTGCTACAAAGTCATACCTGAGACTCCTGAACAGAAGACAGATTAGCAAAAGACAAGCATAAAAAATTTTTTTTGTCATTTTCCTTTTTATCGGTACCAGGGATCAAACTCACGACTGCCTGCTTGCAAGGCAGGTGCTTATGTCACTGAACTAAATCCCCAGCCCCATAAAAATTTACTGAATATAAATTTTATATGATATGGGAGCTTTGAAAATGAGAAACACAGAAACAATAATTTGGGTAATTTTATGGGTGTCATGCAGAAATATGATTGGAGAACAAAAGAGTTAGTAGTAATAAACTAGGGATAACTTAGGGACACCGATTTGTCCAGAATTTTCATGTTATTTTCTTGTCTTTATTCTTTTCCCTAGGATGTAGAGAGAGTATCTGTGGAGCGATGCCCTTAATGATCCACTTCAGAAGAAGTGTAGGGAGTCATATCTATGGTCTGCTTCTGAGGAAAGAGTCAAAGAGGCTTTCTTGCTGTGACTACTTCCCCAGTCACTAAGGTAATGCATGTTAGGCTATCATTCCCTAAATCTTTTCACACATAAATGTAACAAAACATACAAAAACATATGACACTTTGAACAAGACGTGGCATACACAAAGCTTCATAGAATCCTAAAGACTTCAGATATTGCATTATCAGACAGGCAATATAAAATACATATTGTTAATAGGCTTAAAAAGACAAAATGGATATTGAAAATGCACAAGAGGTGTTGGTGATCAAGTACTTTGAAAATGAAGGAGGGTCTTTAGAATGAAAAAATGCAATATTTGAAATTAAACATTCAATAAATGGTATAATTGAGTGATTAAGTTTATACATGATAGGATGCATGATACATAATATATCTGAAGAACATTTATAACACAGAGTAAGTAAAAAGAGATGGAAAGCAAGAGAGATGAGAAGAAATTATTCACAAAGAAAGGAGAGAAGAAATGAAGAATAAGCAATAATTAAATAAATAACAATTTATCAGTTTTCAGAAATGTTTAAGGACATTAATGCTCGGTGCCAAAAGCCATACTAAATGCTGTAGGACAGTTAAAAATGTAGATCTACACATAGTGTTATTAGAGAACAAGTTTAGGACACCAAAGACAAAGTGTCTTAAAGGGGCGAGAGGAATATATAGTAGAAGAAAACTGAAAAATTATGTTGATATATGAAATAGCCATTAATCTGAAAGTTAAATACATTTAGACAGAATATGGGTTAAATGTCTAGCTAACAAGAAGTTGAATGTGCGTATGTCATGTTCTTATATGTAGTTAGGGACTTTGCTGTGAAACATAAAGCAAAGATCAACTGAACTACAAAGAGAAACTGACAGCCAGGTCTGCCATAGCAGGGAAGTTAAAAATCTCATGCTTAGTAATTTTTAGGTAAAGCAGATGAAAAAAAAATTCAGAAAAGGCAGAGTGATCTAAACAGCATAACTAACAAGGGCTAATTGTGAATCATATTTTAAGCATTCATTGAAAAATAAATCATATACTGGATTAAAAAGTAAGAATCAATTAGTTTCAAATAAAATTTTGATCATCTGGATCATTTATTTTAGCACAATGCAACTCAGTTGCAGATCAAAAACAAATTATAGACAACAATAGGATGGAATTTGAAGATCAAAATTCCCCTGTATTTCTAAATAACTCATTGGCTGAGTAAGAAATTACATGTAAAATGAAAATTAGAAAATATTTAGAACACAACAAAAACAAAAATAAAATGCAAAAAATTTACAGAATATAGTGACATTGACACATAAAGTTTAGATTTAAATATATTAGAAAATAAGAATACTACAGAATTCGGACTTTATTGACATACACAAAAACATACGATATAACCTAAAATCATAAATTTTATGATAAGCTGAAAAGATCAAGCCACAATAATATCCACAAAGTCAAAATGTATTCTTTGAAAAATTACTTCACTAATCAAAGTGAATAAGAAAAAAAAGAATATGAAAAACAATAATTCTGGAAGAAGACATTACTGCTGAGTCTATATATATTCAAAGAGCAATGCAAAAACTGAAGCTTTACTCAATTTGGAGCCCAGTCTCAGAATATAATTGACATATTAATAAAACAGAAATAATCACAATAATCCTATAATTATTAAAGAAACTCGTTCAGTTGTTACAAACCTCTTTTTTCATAAAAAAGAAATTAAAATAAAATATTAATCTCAGGTAATCTATTCAGAGGAGTATGTGATATTTAGATTATGTGATAAATTATTCCTATTTTATACAACCTAATCTAGGAGATGTTTCATTTTGATCATAGAAAATCTCCTAAACAAAACAGTAATGATATTAATTGTTCAATGTATGAGAAAAATATTTGATGAAATTGGCATTATCTAAGAATATAAGTCTAGCTTTACATGAAAAAATTTTAATTTATCTTAGTATGTAAAAAAAGAGAAATATACGATCACCGTAATAGATGAAGGAAAAAGTTTTTGATAAAATTCAGGATCTTCCAATTACAAATACTCGTAACAATTTAAAAGTGGATAATATTTCTTCAAGAAATATACAAAATTTTAGTGGAATAATTCACATTTAGGTGAAAATATTTGAATTATTTCTTTAAAGTTTGGAAATCTGACAGATTTGTATTTCATTAACATTTCCTGTTTATGTATATCAGAGATCATAATCAGCACATTAAGATGAAATAAATAAATCATGTGGGTTAAACAAGATGCAAAATTATTTCATAAACTTGTCTATATAGAATACAAAATATGCTTATAATTTGAGCAGAATTCAGAAATATGGCTAGATACACAGTCAATATATTTCTATTAATAATATAAAGAGAATTACATAATACTTAAAACTAGAATGATTGAGCTGCAGTGGTAATTCAGTGGATGAATATTTGCCTAGCATGCATAAAACCCTGTTTTAATCCACGGTACAAAACATACTCAAATATGTATGAGATACATAGTACTATGCTAATATGCAAAAACCTAAAATATAATGCATCTTGAGAAAAGATATAGGATGTGTGTTTCAGTTTTATAGAGAAAATGATACAGCTTTATGGAAGTGCATTGGAAAAGCCCCATGTATTGGAGGACTCTATGATATACATGAATAGAAGACTCAATATTTTAAATATGTACATTTTGCCAAAAATTATAGAGACTAGAATTCCAATAAAAAGTATAACCTTTTGATGCTTTATATGTTAATTCTAAAATGTATATGGAAAAGCCAAGAACTGATTAGACCCCAGATACTAATTAGAATCAACAAGTGGAATCCCATCATATTGAAAAGCTTTTGTATAGAAGAATCAAAAACAAAAACGAAACAAAACAAAACAAACAAACAAACAAGAAAACAAAACAAATCAACAGCAGAGTGAAGAGACAGCCTACAGAATGGGAAAAATTTTTTTCTAGCTATTCCTCAGATAAAAGACTACTAGAATATACAAAGAATTAAAAAACAAAAACAAAAACAAACCTGACTTCCCCAAATTTAAAGACACAATCTAAATATGGGCAAGTGAAATGAATAGACATTTCTTAGAAGAAGAAGTACAAACAGCACATTAATATATGAAAAAAGTTCAATATCACTGGGTCATTTGAGAGAGGTAAATTAAAAGAACAGTGAGATTCCATCTCACTCTAGAAACAAGGGCTATTACCAAGAAATCAGGAAATAACAAATGCTGGTGAGGTAGCAGGGGAAAAATAACCCTTTTCCACTGTTGAAGGGAGTATAAATTGGTACAGCTACTATGGACGTAAATATGGAGATTCCTCAAAAGACTAAAATTAAAGCTTCCAATTGACCCAATTATTGCCCTTCTAGATATCTTCTGAAAAGAGTTAAAAGCATCATACTATAGCGATATATGCACAACTATATTTATAGCAGCACAAATTGTAATAACTAAATCTCAGAAGCATCCCAGATGCCCAACAATGGATGAATGATAAAATACTGTTTTTCTATATGATGGAGTGCTCTTCCGCCACGAAGAAGAACAAACCTGAGACATTTTTAGGTGAATGGATGTAACTTGGAACCAGATTTTTAAGTGAAATAGATCAGACACATGTGTTTAAATATAACAGTTTCTCTTGTGTGAGGAAACTGAAAATGTAAATAATGACCAAAGTGGAGGACACATACTGGGAGGTAGGATGAAAGTGTTCAGATGGGACGTGGAACAAGGGAGGTGGGAAGAGAGAAGGGAAGGAAGGGGAAAAAATGAAAGCGAATAGAAAGAAAAAAATGGATACAAAACTTTTGTAGATAAGGAGGGGAAGGAGAGTTGAAAGGAGGAGAAGGGAATGAGGAAAAGAGAAGAATCAATATATACAAGTACAAATTCCCTATGATGAATGGGATCATTAGGATAGCCAAAAAGTAGTAGGGAAATTAATTAAAAAAAAAAAAAAAAAAACAGAATCCAGACTTGAGTGAAGAAACCTTCTTTCTAGATATCCAAGTTTAACATTAAAAGAGAATACATAATTAAAATAATAGGATACTTGCAAATGGACTGACAAAGAGTACTATGGGCTAAACACAAGGAACCCCAAAAGATCCTTATGATTCTGGACATTTGATTATTGATTTAAATGACATTACAGATCACTAAGAAAAGTTATTAAACAAGTGACACTGGAATAATATACATATAGTAAAACAGTAAAATTAGATCTCATATTTTACACAACATACATGTCTGATTTAGGCTGATTGAAGACTTATATGTGAAAGGTAAAATAGCAAAATTTACATAAGATAATACAGGAGATATCTTCATGATTTTCATGTAATGATCATATCTTAGATTTCAAGGAAATGAAAATTAAAACCACAATTAAGTAACATTGTGTACCCAGCATATAGGAAACTAGTAGGAGGTTGACTAAAGTAATTATTAGTAAATCTGTGACCAATCATAGCATTTACACACTGCAGGTGGAGTATTCACCTATATTTTGCAACTTCACTGGGCATTGTCTAGCAAAGTCAGCTATATATATATTACATGAACTAGCACACCTACTTAGTTACATATTCTGGAGAAATTCTTATACCAGAAAAGAATACAAAAGTCATTATAGTGGTAATTTTTACGCTAGCAATAAACTGGATATAATGTAAGTGTCTTTTAAAATTAGCATGGATAAAAGTTATGATATAATCACACCATGAATAAATGTACCCATAAATATATGATAATTAAAAGGATCATTGCACAATATATAGGTCTTCAAAACCTCATGTTATGCATAATAAATACATACAATCTTATATGTCAATTGAAAACACTTGGAAAAAAGGAATGAACTGCAGCTATAGGTAACAAAAAAAGCAAATACACGAATGTATCTTACAAATTTAATTTTGAGTGAATAAAACCAGTTATAAAAGACAACCAACGAATAAAAAAGAGTCCATGCACTAAAAATGAACCTAACTAAAGACATTGTTTCATGATGCAAGTCATATGATAAAATTCAAAAGAAACAAGGAGAATGAGAACTATGTTGAGAGAGAACTAAGAACTCAAATTGTGACAGTAACCCTTGTTCTAATTAGATGGTGCCTAGATAGTTGTTGATTTTAGTGTGTGTGTGTGTGTGTGTGTGTGTGTGTGTGTGTGTGTGTGTGTGTGTGTTTGTGTTTGGTACTACAGTTGCTTAGAAATGCTTCTTTGTGTGTATTCAATATTTAACTATATTGGTCAGTTTTTCATTGCTGGAACAAAATACCTACATCTGCAACTTATTTTGGCTTACAGATTCAGAGGTTTCCATCTATGGTAGGCTACCCTCAAGGAAGGAACATCATGGTGGAAGAGTGTGGTGGAATAAAGCTGCTCGCTTTATGGTGGCTGGGAAGTAGAGCACAGGGGAAGAGCACCAGGGAGAAAGGAGCCAGGGGCTAATATACTTCCTTAGATCTATAGTCTCTCGTGGCCCACTAGAACACACCCAGAAGTGTGCTTTACTAAACCTCCATGGAGCTTGCAAGCCAATTAAGTCAAGATTAGTCTTTGTCAATTTAACACCAAACCATGTTTTCTTAAACCATACTCAACTTCCAAATAAACACATTAACAAGGTCATAATTCCTCTTAACATGATGTAACTATCCTGTGTACAAACAGAAACACAATCATCATTTCCCGAATGTCTCAAAGGTTCCATCATTGTTCAAAGGTCTACGTTTACAATCCATTGAAGGCAAACTGATAGCTGTGAATCTCTGTTAAATCCAAAAATCAAGTTACTTAACACCAACATACAAGAGTGTAAAACAAAACACTCTATTCTAAAAAAGGAGGAATAAGGTGATAGAAATCAAAGTACCAAAACAAGAACCAAATTCAGCAAATTAAGTCCTGTAGCCCCACATCTGGCCGCCCCTGCACATAATGGTGAGATATAACTTTTAAAGTTACATCTTTACAACCTTGGACAATGTCATCCCTTGGCTTTGCTGTACTACAAACCACAAAAGTGACTCCAGTAGATGTTCCTAGCTCTCCTCAACGGATGTTCCACATTTCTGACATCTCCAACTTTCTGGAATCTCCATTTTCCTCACTCCCCAGATTTGCTGTTTCACCTTTTCAGGGACAATTGCCTGGCTTCTAGGCTTTCTTTAAAATCCAAATGGAAGATCCCACAACTCTCGCATTCTGCATCCCTATAAACAGGCCCCTTTGAAGCATGATTGCAGAAGCCTCTAAGTATCTGAATAATTGAATATAATAAACAAATATTGGGGAGCCAATTCTCTACACCCCTTCTTGAGGGTCCCAGGAACTCTATTCTCAAATCAAAAGCTGACACTTTTAATCTACAATGGGGGAATCATCCTGATTATTGTAATGCCTTTAGGCATCTTTTTTCTTGTCTTGGCTCAAAATACAATTAAAAACTTGAGATTTTCTGTAGTATTCTGAAAGATGAACGAAAGTTTCTATCAAATTTTAGCTTTGTAAGTGAGTGACAACTTTCAATATGACTAATATGTGCTATTGAAGGTCACATGAGCACAAGTGAGTCAATGGTTCTTTTCTCTCTTCCTTGCTGTGGGACTGTGGGTGATTATCTCCCAACAACAAGATGTCATAAAGGAGAGCTCATCTGCTGTGGGGGAGAAGAAAAAAGTGGAGGAATCTACTTCAAATGAGATCAGGGAGATGAATAAAATATGAGAAACATTACAAAATATTGTAGAATAGCACCACCTAAATAAGGCTGTTGCAGTATGAGTGAAGGATCTGTTTAATCACAGTGCAATATCACATTTTTGTGAAATCCTCAAAAGGAGACAAAAGCAAGTGTCATTGGATAGGTTCTTGTTAAACTTGCGTGAAAAGAAAATACCACTGAGCTAATAGATAGCAGTGATTCTTCTAGTGATAGTTAATGTCATCCTACACAATAACTTTACTTTTTCTTATCTGCTTCACTCTAACCAGCAAAGTTTCAAAGGTAAGTTAAGTGTAATTTATTTATTTTTCTTCATATTTGTATTTTCTTTACATTTTATATTATGCTACAGAAAGTATAATTTTTATATGAATATTTTTGGGTTATGGAATGAATCATCTGAGTTTCCATTATTATGAGGAAATTTGCAAGTCCTTTAGATTACAAACATGTTTCCAGATCAAATGTGCTTTCAAATCAAGGTTTTACTGTGGTTGATTTATTTTTTAATGATGCTAATTTCTTCAACAGTCACACCTATGGTGGCACCAATTTATACATGGTTCTTTTGGCGGCCAGAATATAAATTTTTAAAATCTTTTTAGCTCTCTTTTTGGTTTAACATTCTCACTATAAATCTTGTTAAAAGCAGACAGGAGCATGACACATCCTGGATATAGGGCTACTTTAAAATTTCTTTCACCAGATGAATTAATTTTAAATTAAACCTCACACAAAGGCTTAGGGCATAGAAAAAAATGTATGTACAGTCTTTGACAATATAAAGTATGCATGGGTGCATTTCCAATTCCTAACACAGTCCACCTGACCTTTATTGTACAATTCCTGTGGGCATTATGGTTTTTTGACCTCTGACAAGTGTCTCCTTATCAAGTTCTGCTTATAGCATTTTAGGCTTTCTTTAGCCAGCTTCTCCAAATTTCTCCTAACTCCTCCCACAAACCAGTTCCAAAAGCTCTTGAACCATGTAGTCATATGTAGTCACAGCAGCAACCCCATTCCAGCCACTTTTCTCTATTGGTCAGTTTTGTTGCTGGGATAAAATACTAGACATAAACTTAAAGGAAGAGACTTCTATTTTGGTTCCGACATTCAGAGATTTCACTCCATAGTTAGCTAGTCCGAAGCAAGAATATCACAGGAAAAGGATATGGTGGAGCAAACCTGTGTTCTTCATGGTGACTAAGAAGTAGACAGCCTGAGATGAGCCAGGGAGGAAAGAACTTGAGGCCAGATGTATGCCCCATTGTCATACCCTCATGTCATAGAAGTGTGCTCTACTATTTCCCTAGGTAGCCTTCAAGCCACTCCAACTCAAGATAAAGATCAACCACCATATCAATAAAGGTATTTTAAAGAAAATGAACAAAATAATCAGTTTTCTGATCATTATTACAGTACTCATTATAGTGAATTATATAGAAGTCACTATTCTTCCTCTGGTTGGTGTCGTCTTCTAGAACAAAGACTCACAGGAATCACACACATACTATTGTCTTTATAAGAGCTTTTGGGTTTTCTATCATCCAGCTATTTAAAATGATGCTCAAATGCAAACTGTTATTATTTTTCAAACTTGGTCATGTTATGTTTACCGGCTAGTTGATAGTTATTAACAATATTACATTATTAAAAAATAAAGATACAAAGTTAATATATACAGCTATAGGAAACAAAAATGTATTTCAAAATTAGCTTTGCATTATCTTTCTGACATGATAACAGATGCTTGAGATAATTAATTCACCAGCAGAAAAGTTTTATTTTGGCTCATGGTTTTCAGAGGCTCAATCTCTGATCGGGCAGTCCCACGGGTTCTGTGATGAGAAGCACATCACGGTGGAATCATGTGATATAGCCAAACTCTCCACTTCAAGGCCAAGGAGTGATGGAGAGTGAGAAGGGACCAGCGACCTCAAATCCCCTTGGAGGGCATTCCTAGACTTCTCCCAAGAAGCCCAAGCTCTTAAGAGTTCTACCACCTCCTAATGGTTCCAAAGTGAGGCTGAAGCCTTGGATGCATGGGCTTTTGGGAAATAGCCAAGACACAAATTCTTATAGTTTTTACTCAAAATTAAATCTCCAGTGTCATAGGCTTTCGAGAGCATTTTGCTTTTTATGGATGAGATGTAAAATGAATAAGTTTAGTTTTCATTGTTGGCCTATGTTTATCACCTGACCTAATCATCTCTCTTTTCTCACATGAAATATGATGGTTATGCTGAGATAATGATACTTTTTCTCTGTATTTCAGTGGGATCTTGTGACTCTCTAATGGGGTAAGAATATAAAAAGATAATACATATTTTATTGTTATCATAGTCTAAGAAACATTTTTGGTATATGTGTTGTAGTTTTTTAAGATCAAAGATAAGCATTCCAACTTTTAACTTGTGGTTATATTTTCATGACCTGAGATCATTACCACTGAAGTTGTCCAAAGTGCAGTTGGGTTAAATGTCATGTAGTAATATGTCCCGTCTGCCTAGCAACAGGAAGAGGAAAGGTTGGAAAACATCAAAACAGAGAATGTATGGAAAATCAGGATCAAAAAAATCCTCAAACCCAAACTTTTTGTCTTTAAAACACAACACAACACAGCATAACACATCAGCACAACACACACACATAAACACACACACACACACACACACACACACACACACACACACACACACACACAAAGCAATCCTGAAACTGTGGTCAGATAGAAAGTCTACCTAGCTGCCCAGCAGTATCCAATTCATTTCTATTATAAACCTCGTGGTGTATTTCATTTAAATGGTACAATTTTAAAGTGTCACAGTAATCTGGATGACTACCTTCTCTCTATGACTGATGTGAGGCAAGAGGAATAGAGAAAAATTCTCCTCTGGCAAATTAACTTTTCAGAACATCAGGGTACAATTTAGTACTCTGTAAGAGGTTATTTATTAAATGGTATCTGGAAGAGTTAATTTACTTCATAGCAGTAAATAGATTGCAACAGAAGAATTGCCTACTCACCTAAGATACTTGGCGTGAAGTCACTATTGGTTTACTCATTTTAGGGCCAAAGGAACACATTTTCTGTAATGATGCATAATTATGCCATACAATTTCTGCATTATGCTGTTCACCAGCTGGTGGACCACTGTTTTTTTTTTTTTTTTTTTTTTTTTTTTGTTTTTAAAACAAGTTTTCCTTCTGTTTTGATGGGAATTAAAGAATTTTGAAAGTTTTTAGAGGTATTCTTCTGTTAATTCTCTCTTTCATCAGCCCTAAAGCTCTATTCACTATAAGATGTCTCACTGTATTACATCAGAAGACAGAAAAATTCTGCTAATTAAACTCTGACACAATAGATTTTTATTACTTAAGAAAGATTTTACTTCATACTTGTTGGCAGAATGTTTTTAGACATATACAGATTTATATGTTTTAATCACATGCTCCTCTTACAGATTCATGAGAAGTAGAAGTATATATAGTACAGTATATTCAGGTATTCCTAAATGTCTTCAAATTCAGGATGTGATTCTCCTGAATTATTTTTCAACTTGGAATAATTTATATCTATGTTTCTCTATAAAATGGTTTCTTTTGTGCATGAAAAGGACTAATAAACTTGGGTAGTTCTAATACTATTTCATTATTGTCATTGTGTTAAATTTAAGGCAATTGAAAAACTCAGCTAGTCTTAAGGTGATTCAGTCTTCTCAGAAAATGTTAATAGAAGGGATTCAAATGAGAGCCAGGGCTCATATTCATTTTCAAATGGTGTTTAATATTTTATTTCCTGGAAACCAAGACTCTGCAGTTCCTCTGTTAAGCCACCAGGAAAAGCAATCAAGTTTGCTGGAGATTAAGCACACATCTAAGTCAAGAAGACTTTGTGCCTGTAGTGATTTAACTGACACTAAAATGCAATTTTATTTCTAAGACCTTAAAAGTGCAAAAGGGCATGTTTTTATTGATGAAACATGGCAGGGAAATTTAAAAATCACTTGAATCTATTATAAACAGATTCACTTGCATGAATCATTGTGCAACTTTGGTTATTCTCTATCTTGTTAGTCTCGTTATAAATGGATGCGAACAGTATTTTAGGTACATTTTTCTCCTTTTCTTCCATTATATACTTGATATCACAGTTTGGGTTGTAATTTTGAGCCTTCCCATAACCGTGCTTTACAATTAAACCTCTTATTTATTGGTTATTGTCTAGTTCTTGGAAAGGCTGGACCACTGATGCTGCCCCAATACATCTTGGGATGCATGCCACACTTCCTTTGCATCTTTAAATCTCCTCTACACAGGGATCCACTAGATTTGTCTACCTCCATTGATTTTTACATAAATAATGCAGCTCAAAGTGATCACCACTATCTTCTCCCTCTTCAGATACCATTGCTTGCTTTTATTTTATGCAAGAGAATATCGTGAGCAGGTTACAAAGTCAGAATAGCTGTTTTCATGTTGAGGAACCCACAACTATGTAAGTTATAGCCAAAATTTTTAATCCCTTGGGCATGATTGTGATTGTACAGCCTTTTAAATGAGAATCATGCGCACTTAACTGGGGTTTTGAAGAAAGAATTTTGTATTCTGAGCATCTAACTGAGGGTCTGGCATATCATAGTTGTCTAGTGAATCACAGCAATTACTATTACAATTATTAGGAGGCAATGGGGGGATATTGGAGAATTTCTGTGGCCCATCAGATTGTTGAAATTGAGCGGGAATCACTCCTGATTTCAGACTTTTAAGGAAAAGAGTGATAGCAGTAATCACAAATACTTTAGAAATATCTTACAAGTAAGGGGAGGGCATGGACTGTCACGTATTTTCTCTAAGAGGGCGGTGTCATCCTTTTGACAGAGAGGTCACTACAGCCTAGAGAAGTAAAGTATCTTGTCCTAGCTCTGGGCTTGTAGTGGAACTGACCTGTGATCTGGCTAAGGTCTGTTTTTTATATGAGGTGGATCTCTTTTTACATGTTGCCAAGTCTGGCTGTTCCCTCTTTTTGAATAGATCACACCAGGGCTTCCTCCATAGTCTGTCTCATATAATTAGCGTGGACATTTGTTTGACGTTGATAAGTAATAATTGAAACAGCTGAAAAATATTCTTACCCATATGTTCTTTAAACTCTAGTAAAATGAGTACAGCTGCACTGTCAAAACTTCTACTGTCAGGCATGTATTTTGAGTTGTAGGCATAGAGCTATTGATTTTTACAGCAGAATTTTGAATCAAAACCAGGAGAAATCTACTGCTATTAAATTGTTCTTATCTTGGAATTGTGCAGCAAAATTAGTGGAAATGTAGATGTAGAATACAAAAATGAAAACTAACATTTTATATAGAAACTTATTAACATTTTTTCAATTTTATAGGTTAATAAATTTTAAACATGACTTTAAAAGGCTATATCAAAGTTCACTTCATCAGCTTCCTTAAGCACTTGTTTATTTTTATAATTATTAAGACATTTATTGAATATTGTTATATATTAAGTATGCAATATTTCCTCAGGTTGTATTTCTGAGAGTAGAATATGGGTCAAAACCAGACATATTAAAAAAAAAAACTTATAGCATATTGTATTAGATTGGCTTTGAGAGACATTTCAAGCTACACTATTTACAACAGAGGCTTGCTTTCCAATACTATTGCCAGTGGTGAATTTTATTATTTTTATGAGTTGCCAAATATGTAAATGAAAATGGAAGCTTATTTAATTAGCATTTTATTCATTATAAGTGAAGCTGATTCTTTTCATGCATAAACTATGTACATTTCTTTACATTTTCTATGCTTGACTTTTATGCATTTTTCAATTGGCATGTTCACTGTTAGTGAATTGTGAAAGAGATTCATAACTTAGGCATTTGCAATGTGTATTGTAAATATTCTCCCAGTTTATTTTTAATTTTATTTATTCTGATTTTGGAATTTTTCCCCATCCCCTCCTTAAATTTTAGTTTGGAGATTTATGAAATGATTTTAGATTGTTTTCTTATGGAAATAGGTATCTTTAATAAGCCTCATTGAGCAACATAGATTAAACACGCTACCATAATCTTCAAAATCACAACTGGGCCAAGGTCATTAAGTCAAGGTCTTCTAGCCAAAATACCTGATATACATTATATTATATATTCTATATTGTACTATATATTATATTATTATCAAAATATTATGAGATCTTGTATTGCTTCCATCCCTCTTTCCACTTAGGTTCAGACTTGCATCTCATGACAGCTCTCCTGCCTTCTCTAATTCTTCCTCTACTTTCTTTCACAGGCACTTCCTCTAATAAAATCCTTGCATGCTTGCTCTTGTTTCTGTCATCTTTTTCTTAGAGAATCTAGATTAATCAGGATAACAATTGTTGATCCATTTTCTTATGTATTAGGAGTTCTAGATTTCTTTCCCTGTTTCAAGAAGACAACAAAACTCTTTAGAAATCTTATTAAAGATATTTTCTTCTCCAGCTAATGGCAACAAGACACACATATATAAAATCTGCATGCAATTGTAGTAGATATATGCAAACTTTGGAGACCGTCCAAGGATCCTTTGAAAATCTACTGGTCACCAGGTCAAGCATCCGCATCATATTTTCTGAAGATACTGATAGTCCATACTGATGAAGACTAATTATGTTTTATGGACTTTTATTTTCCCCTTGTGATTCCTGCTGCATATCCATTCATACCCTGTGGGGATATGTAAATTGCTTAACCGGTCAGAACATCAGACTTTTACAACATGAATTCATTCCCACCCTGTACTTTCCCATTCTCTTTCTTCCATATAATCAATAATTCTAAGCATATATTTTGTGAATTTTCATTATGAAATTTTCAACTGTTTTTATCAAATGTCAACAATGTATGTGGCCTTGTGTAGCGGCAAATATCAGGGAGAAAAAAGTCCCACAAAAACTAAAAGATGGGAAAATTAGCAGTAAGGAGTTCCTCTTTTACTCGAGAGTTAAATGTAAGCATGGCTTGAATGGTTTAAGTTGGAGCAACGGTTTGTACACCACTATTCTTTAAATAGCCAACAAAAGGTTTTCAAAGCAGCCATTTTTAATTGGTCCAATCCTCATTCATGTCTTTTGAAAAACCCTAACAATTTGTGTTGAACTGCATGTCTACCTTCTTGTGTTCTAACCCCTTGGTTCACTTTGTCTCTTGTCTTTCCCATATGGTTCAAAAAAGCACTATGCATAATGCTTTTCTCTGGCATGGGCTTTTGATTCCTAACATTCTTCTGAGGGCCTTAACTCTATAACCATTACCTGATCATGGTGCTTTCATCTAGGATTAGGTTTTGCACTTCTATTGATCTTCCTTTATGAGGTTGAATGTAGTAAATGAACCTCCTACCTCCCAACAAATTTGCATGTAATTGCCTGTCCAGTCCTGAACACTGAATACGGGGCTAGAAGAATACACCAGTTTTAACGGAGCCAAAAATGTTTTTCTTTCAAAGGCTCTACTCCTTTGTAAAAATGGCATATATGGAAAGAATCAGAAAGCTTTCTCAAGGTTTTGGAAAATGGTGAGGTGGGGGGATGTCCATACTATCAAAATCATTGTAACCTCAAATGCGCCCTTTGAGTTAATCTAGAGTTGGCATTAACCTCTTTTTGGCCACTGGAACATACAGACCTACATCTAGGCATTCCTAAAGGGAACTGAAACACTTTAATCATCCCTGCTTTCCTACTGTTGCTTTAAATGCATTTTACTATGTAGTGATAAAAACTTCAGTCTTGTACCATGACTTTGATGGCGTTAATAAATTCAGTCATAATTGAAGAGCTATTGTTGAATTCTTTTGAATCAAAAAGTTTTTTTATTCAAAGTGAAATCATTTCATATTTAATGCTATATACACCTTCAAACTTCTCCTCTGATCTGCCACAATGGACAAGATGTGACGTTCTTAAAGGAGATACGAAATTTAGTACAAAGAAAGTCTGTTATAATTTTAATGACCTATATTTGGTGCTGAATTGTTTTGGGGTTTGGTTTTTAACTTTTTAGAAATTCTGACTTCCTCAAAATTTGTATGGCACACTATTCACTGTCTCTCCCAATGTGGCTCTCTTATATAACAATACTCCATGTATTTTAAAGCATTCTGTGATGGATTTAAA
Source organism: Cavia porcellus (assembly GCF_034190915.1). Lineage (NCBI taxonomy): Eukaryota > Metazoa > Chordata > Mammalia > Rodentia > Caviidae > Cavia > Cavia porcellus. Next base: position 23,466,398 of record NW_026947496.1, on the reverse strand, counting down.
AAACTAAATGAGAGCTTAATTTGCTTTGTGATAATTGGAGACCCACTGGGGGAGGTGTTATATCAGGAAGCCTGGGAATTATTTCTTAAAGTAAGCTTCATGGTTCTTCTTTGGCGGGCACAGCAGCTCTGCATCACGATGGAATACTTGGCATGTGACAGAAAGCAGGGTCAAGGTTACTGGCCTTATTTGTCCCTTTTAGCCTGAGGAGCTGATGGAGTCAGCAGGCTAAGGCATGCTCTGGAGTAATCAGGAAGAATTACTGAGGAGGAGGTGTGGTTTGTGAGGAAACCCTGAAAGGATTTTAAATTGCACTAATAACTGACGAAGTTAAAGCATTATTAGCATTGACAGGAATCCAGCTGTGTCTTTGGTAACATTCTAACTTTTTATTCCATCTCTATGAAAGTGGCAACAGTAACATTAATTTGAATTACATTTGTAGACATCCTACTTCCGATTAGTTCAAAATGCAGAGCATTAACTACTATTTCATAAAATTCTGAGAGTTATAAAAAAAACAGAGATATTTAAATTCACTGCAAAGGAGATTTCAGAAAATAGAGTAACTTCCATTGTTCTGGACTAGATCATTATACCAAGAATCTTTCCTGCCCTGGCTGCTCTGTTAATTATGTTAAGGATGTCATTTGACTAATAATGGTACTTTTAGGCACTGTGTTAAACCCTGCATGTGCCAGTTCATTAGATTCTATGGGAATAGTGAGACTATGAGGTGTGGAATACATTAAAATGAAGAAACTGAGTTTTCACAAGAATAGGAATCCATCCAAAGTCTGCCAGCTTGAGAAACTCATTCTCCAGCTTTGGGTCCTTGATGTCAGATACAATCTTTTGAATGTATAAAAGGACCAGATGTGTGTCTCTTGTGAATTGCCCTGCACTGAAAACCAGGTGATAAACCAGGCGGGTTCCAGATTAAGAATCAGATCTATGTTGTAATGCTTCCACTGGCCTCACTTTGTTTGTGATACACTTCTTAAAAAATTAAACTTATGTCATAAATGCTAAAGGAAATCAACAATTAGATGAGCAACTTATGTTCCTCCTCATTCATACATATCTCTTCCTTCTTCATTATGCTTTGGTTTTATTTGTACATTCTTCAGTGAATCTACATGAAGAAATGTGCTTAAAAATAAAATAGGGATAAAACAATTTTCATGAAAGGACATACTTCAAGTGAATTTGAATTATGGCTCACATAAGATAGCATTATTAAATTATCATTTTTAAAAGACTAGGACAACTGGGACTAAAGAAAGGAGCATGCACAGCTCTTTGAAATGAGTTCCACAGACTCGATTTAGAAACATCAGTTCCCAAAATACAAAAGTAACTAGCAGAATATTGCAGAAAATATTTTGACAGGGGTTACTGCTGCAAGTATTGCCTAAGTCAGCACAGCAGAGATAAAACTTTTGTATAAAACTGTAAAATTACGTAACTTTTGGTAATTTTGCCAGACAGTTGGTTGAGATACAGGTTCACCAACAATGAGCAATACCAGTGTACTTCATTTCACATTTACGGAGGTTTATTAAACTAGATAGGTAGAGGAATTTCTGTATTGAGTTGAAATAGCCATGCATATTTAAAATTCTCAGAATTTTCACATGTACTCCTCTAATGTTTCGATGCTGATTCAGTAGGTCTTGGTTAGAACCAGGAATTTGTATTTTACAGACCTCTCAGGGCATTTCTTCTAATCAACTTCCATTTTGGGAAATTTCTGTATTTTTTCTTTGCAGATACAAGCAAAAGTTTCTTTTGACCTTCTTGTTCTATGCTGCGAAGTAACATCTATTTTGGAGTCTTATCAAACTTTGGGCAATAGAAAGGATAAGAAAAGAAAGCAAACCAAGTCTCCTTAGGAACATGCTAAAGTAACAGTTTCAAGATTAATAGTACCCAAGTGGAGCATCTTTCCTGCTTTCCTGGCTATGTATGATACTCTGCTTGTTTCTGCTTTTGTTTGTTTTTACATTTTAAATAGTAACAATTCTTCCTCACTGGGTGTTTCTGTGACTAATCAGGACACAAATAAACTGCTTATAGCAATGTCAGTTCCTACATGTACATCTGATAGCATTAATTTCCTGCTTCAAATCATCATGGCTACCATTCAGCATGGAATAAAGTCAACCTCCTTAGTAGGATCAGCAAGTCTTTTCAGATGTTCATGTAGAATTACAAGAAGGAGTTAGCAGAGTTGAGAGCTGAGGCAGCCATGACAGTGAAGAAGCTGTTACTGAGGTAAGAGGTGGTGGGGTCAAGGCCAGCATGACGGCACAGGAGTTGGAGAGAAATCCGCAGTGACTGCTGGCAGGAAGACCCCGGACTCCTTGGAGGACAGACATGCTGGTGATAGGCAGATGACGATATGAGTGAATGGAAGAAGAAAAGATGTCTCAAATTTGTTCTTTTGGCAAATAAATAAGGGATGGTCGCTTAAATTGTTGTGGGAAATATACAAAAAAAAGCACTTTTGGAAAGAAAAATGAGGTCATGAGTTTGATCCCTGGTACCAGTAAAAAAAAAAAAAAAAAAAAAAGGAAAGAAAAATGAGTTCTATCTGAGCCTTTAAGTTGATTTGTTTTTATATCCATATAGAGCTATCCAGTAGGTGACTGGATTTTAGACATAAGCTTTGGGGAATATTGATTATGGAGTTACCTCCTAATGCTGCCTTTATAAGTTAGGAATTGACTTTACTACACTCCATGGTGCAGGGGCTTAATAAAGGCAAAGATGCAGTTGTCTGTCTTCTAAACAATCCTGGAGATACATGGTTCAGAGAGAGGATAATAGCTTTATCAGTCTTTTTTCTCTGTCAGCTCACTTTTCAGTTATCCCTGGGTCTAATCTGCTGCTGAAGTTCTAACATTCATATTTACACACACGGTTTACTGGTAGCAGTTTGGAGGAGGAAGAGAGAAGGCCTGTGACCCTCATCATGAAAAAACAATCATTGCAAGTGTCACACTTCTGCTAGTACCTGGATGGGCTAGAAAATAGTTACACAGTTTAAATCAGGTTCGAAAGACCCTGACTTACGTAATAGTTTAGCTGGATGTATATGTGTCTGGTTAATTGAATCTTGTTTGAAAACATAGGCTCATGTGGTGGTGCATACCTATAATTCCAGTGCTATAACAGTCTGAGGCAGAAGTGTTTTAAATTAGATCCGGACTTAGGTAACCTAGCGATCAACCCATCCCTCCCGCAAAAGAGCTGATGATGTAGTGAAGGCTCAGGGTTCAATCCCCAGCACTGAAGGAAAAAGAATAGCATGCATATGAAGATATGTGTCCATTTTTATCAAGGGAGTGGGTAAGTTACACTTGAAAGGTTAGAGCATGAGGAGAGTGAGGTGAACTTTGATGAGTGGGCGAAGCATTTCACCATTTTGTAGACACGTTTTACAAATTCTACCCTTCTATTTACCCCCACACTGTACCCTAGGGATGTTCCTTTTTTTGTTCTCAACCACCGCTGTGTGTTTTTCCCCATTCTGGTTCTGTACCCAACGTTGGCTACCAACAAAGACATGGCTGGAAAAGTAAGTTTATGAAAACATCTAGATTACTTTATTATTCAAATCATATGCACTTCAAATAAAGCCTAATCTGAGTAATTTCAGGCCAGAAATATATTTTCTTAACTTGATACAAAGTTTGAAGATGCTATTTTAGGACTTATAAAATCTCACATGGATTTTCCTTTAATAGTATGGTTAGGGTGCTGCTGAAAAAATCTGCAAGTGGGAAAAAATTGTTGGTGTTCTCTTTCTTAAAATCACATCAACAAAACCTAAATTTTAAAAATTAAATTTTTGTTTGTTTTTGCTTTTTTGGTGATTCTCTGGAAGGTGAACTTTCCTTTATTTTATTTGGGATTATAACTCCAGGAAAGGTACCATGAATAGTCTAATGAGAAGATAATTCTTATTTGTTTCAAATTGTAATTTTTATTGCTACAATATCTGTTACAAGCTGACTATACATGGCAACAACTTTTGTAAAGTTTTTATTCCACTGATCATATGCACTGGGTTTGAAAAAGACCCATTGTGATATGTATAATACATTCATATCAAAGCTCCCCATTAGAATTTCAAAATAAGTTGATTCCAGGGAGATCAATTAATATACTTTAAACAGTGGACCACAGAATTTGCAGTAACCAGGTCTATTATAATAACATCATGTGTATTACAATGAAATCTCATAACTGTCAATTATATTTAACTTCATTTCATTAGCAGAGAGGCCAGATTTTTTTTTTTTAAATCAGTACCAGGGATCGAACTCATGACTGTGCGCTTGCAAGGCAAGTGCTTATGCCGCCGAGCTAAATCCCTAGCCCCAGAGGGCAGATATTTTTGTACAACTTACTGAGATCTCATGTCACTAAGTATACAATTGTATTGTAAATTGCTTTATTTTAAAAAGTGCCTGTTTGTGTCAGGGTATGATTGACATTTTGGCAGAACTGTGTAAAACTCTGGAAATAATATTTATCACTTAACTAATGCATTTACAGGAAAGATTCAAATATGGGAAAATATTTCTGTAGAAAAATTGGCACTGGACAGCTTTATGATCAGAGCCATGTAGCTTTGGGTGGTAGCTGAACTATCTCATAGGTTTTCATGAATAAGTAAAAAGTTTATGTGTTCATGCATTCATTCTGCAAATGTATGAATACAAGTTATTTGTTGTGTCCTATAATTTGTGCTGTGTATACATTGCAGCATTTGTTACACTGTGGTAAATACAACAGTCCTGGCTCTTACCATCAGCAGGAAAGTCATTCTATGCAGGAAGCAGAAATAACAGGAGGTACATTCATACATACATCTATACATAAAAGGGGACGTCAGACACCAGATTCCAAAATGAGGTGGTACTGAGTCTAGATTTTAAAAGCAGATGGCAAAAATTCATAAAACTTTTAGTTCCCTCCTGTAAATAAAGAAATAAAAGTGTTCAGAAAGGAGAGAGGGGAGGGGAAAAGGAGTGAGAGAGAATTAGTATTTGAGGGGAAGACTGGTTGATGTTCTGTGCATTCTCCTTTCCTACCCAAACTCAGTAAGAAAAACCTGTTACATTGGATTCTTCAGCATAATAAGAAAGACTTCTGGGAGATAATTCTGAAAGTGGCACATGTTCTCCACCAGAGAGGAGGGCCTGTGGGCAGCCAGCGCATACCAGAGACATGGAGCACTGCAAAGGCCACCTTGTCCTGCACTAAGAAGTGACTGCGATGCAGAGAATCTGCAGTATCAGACGTTGGTGAGACCAACAGGCACGTCTTGTGGGTTAAATTTGGGAGAAGTAAAAGAACATTCACCTGCAATCATCTTAGATTGCTTCTCTGATCTGACCATCTCCAAAGAGCCAATAGACTTTAAACAACAAACTTGCTTAGAACAGTGACTGGCACATACTAAGTACTATGTAGGATACGAAATCAATTGAGGAGAACAATCAGTTCCTAGATACAAAGTCGAAGGAACAACGGGGTGGTTTTCAGGAAGAAGAATGTCAGCCATACATGAAAATTCCTTACAGGGAAGGAAACACCATACATGATGTTCTGGAAAGCTTGCATTTGGTCGTTAATCTTTACACAATGATTTTAACTCTTCATCCCTTTTTCCTCTGGAAATTTCACTGCAGGTCTGACATGGCATGAAACAAAAACTGCCAGTTTTATCTGGTTTAAAGAATTATTTTCTCTCTCATTATTGTAATCATCATTGTAATCATTGGAATAAAGTCAAACTTTGCCATAGAGAAAAATGGTGCTAGTTATCTTTGTGAAATGGGAAACATGGTATTAGCTATGTCTCCCTAAATAGATCGGAAGTGCTCACCAGGGCACTTGTTTATTGCTATCAGTGCCCACTGACCAGAAATCACTTAGTGCCGAGGTTTGCAACCCTGTATTTCAGATAGATGATTCCTCCCACAGCTCCCAGGTGGAGCAGTGGTTCCTGACATACAAGTAGGGCCTGCATATATACTTGATGCGAAAAGAGATGTATTTAGTTTAAAAAAAAAAAAAACCCTTCTAAGTGGTTCTGCAATGGGTCTCCTCTAACTCTTCTTTCTGTACATTCACATCTTGGTAATCCAAGTGACTTTCCAAGGTGATTCACTAGTTCTTGAGGCCTTTTTGGAAGAGAAATGATGTTCATGATTATAAACTTTTTTAAAAAAGGTTTATTGAGAAGTAACTAATGCACAATACATTTCACCCCCTTTAAAAGGGGGTGAATTTAATGGTTTAAGTATAGTTTAATTTAATTTAATGGTTTGAGTATAGTTACAGATGTGGGTGGCAATCCCTGTAGTCCACTGTAGAACATTCTCATCACTACACATGGAAGATCTGTACCTTTTAATTATTACTTCCTAACTCCTATCGCTATGCCCACCATCCACCCCACAAACAACCATATATCTATTTTCTATTCTGCATAGGTTTATCTACTTCATATACTTACATAAATAACATCACAATATATGTACTTTTTGGTGGCTTGAGCTTTCATTTAGAGCAGTGGTTTCAAGCTTTATCCATGTTGCAATATGTATTAGGTTTGTTCCTTTTTATTTCTGAAAAAAATATTCTATTGTATGAATAAACCATATTAGTATATTCCTTTATCTGTTGATGGGCATTTGACTTTCTTCTACTATACATCATTTCAACTATGCAGTGCATCCAATCACAAAATTAATTTTATTTTGGATGAAATTACTAGGTTATTGATGTCTAACCATTTACCAAAATCGAGAAATATAACCTAGAGAATTGCAAACAATAGTGGAGCTATCACCATGACTATCAAAACATGACTAATTGATCTCAAACATTAAAAGTGAAACAGAGTCCACAAAACTGGAATTAGTTACTAAGCCAAAGGAGCTTCCCAGGCTTTTGGGATTCTTAGAATCAGTTTTATTGCTACTAATTAACACTGATATTTTATTTATGGATTGAAGAACAGGTATGGATTAAATCACCAAGAATTTTAAAAAATGAATTCTTTTACTTATTTATAGCAGTCAACTGGAGGTTGAACAAACATATCTCTTAAAGGATACAGCAGCTTTTAATACAGCACTGCCAAAATATTAGGGTGAATAGCTTTATTTTTGGGCTTGGCACAGTGTACATAAACATACAATGGCTTGCTTAAATATTCATAGACTCCCGGCTTGCAGTACAGTAACTTAACAATAAAATATTTTGAAGAGGAGACGATGCTGTGCAGCACGCGATACCACTAATGGGTTTGAAGAGGATGCTAATGCATTGTAGGAGGAAGTGAATTGAGCTCTCGTGTGTAAAGGAGGATTATAAAAATATAATTATGAAAAAGGAAAAGTGGCAGGCTTGAGGAAGTTCTGTTGATGTGTGGGTACTACAAACGACATGTTTTGTTGATGAGAAAGAAGGCTTAGATGGATATTTACTGTGCTGGCAATCTTCTCTATCCGGGAACATGGAATGCATTATAGAAATGGCCATTTTGTGAGCTCCAGAGTGAAAATTAAATAGTGTAAGATGGAGGCTGACAAGACCCAGGCAGCTTTTCATTCTGAGTAACAGTTGTCTAGGAGAGCACAGCTTTCATATCAAAAACTTCATGAAGGCATAGAAAGAAAAAAAAAGTGACATAACTGTCAAAGTAGAGGAAATCTTTTTTTGTAAAAAGAAGCTTTAGGAATTATAGAAAATTAAATAATTCATAGTATCATGCCAGGTGTATAGAAGCATAAAGACTTTCTAAGTATCATTTCTTGGGAAGCTTTGACAACTTGTTATAGACTTGTTATAGACAACTTGTTATGGGGGTCAGCCCATGTCCCACTCAAGCAACAAGAAGAAATGTTCTTAGAGTGTTAACCTGGTACTTATAAAAAAAAAAAGTACAATGCCTAATAACTCAGTTGGGGTTGAGAGAAGGGTTCTAACTGCCATAGGTTTGGTTTCAAACTGTAACTCCTTCCCTGTTTGAGACATTCTTAATGATTATGCTTAAAGTTCACTCTTTTACTCCCTATTTTAAACAAAGGGTGTATGGGAAATAGCAATACATCTTATTTTTCAGAAGTGCTTAGCTAAATAAATGTGATCACTAAGCAGGGCTATTTGGGGAAATCAGTGTTTTTTCTAATAATTTAGACATTGTTTAAAACATTAAACACTACATTTCTGTAAGTAAATTCATAAAAAAAACACAGACTAATATACATGCAGTACCAACTTTAAATAGTTGTCAATATTCACCATATTTTTTTAGCACCTGTGAGGGACTAGGTTTGATTGTGAGCATTACACACACAACACAGTGACTAACCATATCAAATGTTAGGGAGAATGCAGGGCTACTGGGACACTTACACATTGCTGGCAGAAATGTAAAATTGTTCAGTCACTGCTCTTTCATTCCCATTTTCTCTCTCCCTCTTTCTTTTTTTTTTTTTTTCTTTTTTTTTTTTGTTTCAGTACCCGCATCAAACTCACGACCTTGCACTTTACAGGCAGGTGCTTGTACCACTGAGCTACATCGCCAGCTCCTTTTCTCTCTCGTACACAAATAGCCTTCTACTGATTTATCTGGATTCTCATCTTCATTTATTCTCTTTTCCTCCTCAAAAGAAACTACTTTTGAGAAGTGGTTGTCAATTTTTCTCATGTATTTTTGATGTAGTTAATGCTCTGTCTCTCAGTAGTCTCTCTTTAATGGTGTTCTTTGCAATTTCTTTACACCCAACTTTGTGTTTTAGGATTTGTCTAGCTATATTTTTATGTCTTTACAATGCTATTTGGTATTTTAATGTATTAACAAACCAAAGTTTTTTTTCTATTAACTTCCCTTCAAAGGACAAAATAAATATAAATATAAACATAAATGTAAACATGTATCACAAATTAGAAGTCATTCAGATATTTAAAGTAAAATTTTTAATTATATCCACTGGTAATGTTTTTTATGGGTACTGAGGATTGAATCCAGGCCCTGTGAACCGCACTATATACACAGCCCTTTTTATTTTTTCAAATCTTTGACAGATCTTGAATTTTGGTCCTCCAGCCTCACTTCTTATAGGGCTAGGATCACAGTCTTACACAAACATGCACAGTGGTGGCAACTTTTTGAATGAATATTTTGGTTTTTTAATTTTTGTCAAAGAAGATCTTTTTCTGCTCTGGATACTATTGACTTGTCAATTATAGGTACTGTAAAGTCTACCAGCTTGCATTATTTTTTGTTTATCCTTTGTTTAAAGTAACTTTAACACTGAAGTTTTAAAATTAGAATGTTCTCAGATTTAGCGTCTTCTTTTATATTTTGTGTTTAGTGTTTAGAAATTCTCTTCTACACTAATATTGGGCATGTATTCATTAATATCTTATTTAAAATTGCAAAACAAATATTGCAGGTCTTAATAATTGTGTGTCTGCACACACATGCATATGCATGTATGCACATGTGTCTGCAATGCAACATAAGGATTTAATTGTCTCCTTTCCTATACTTTAGTAATTGTTCCACCACTAACTCCTTATTCCTCCACTGATCTGCAAGGCTGTCTTTATTCATATATATTCAATATTCTGTTTCTAATTGGGTAAATAACAGTGGAGCAGAACACCTCTGTATTTAACTTTCTTAGATACTGTCAAGTAACGTTGTATGGTGACTGAACAATTTTACATTTCTGCCAGCAATGTGTAAGTGTCCCAGTAGCCCTGCATTCTCCCTAACATTTGATATGGTTAGTCACTGTGTTGTGTGTGTGATACTCGCAATCAAACCTAGTCCCTCACAGGTGCTAGGCAAGTACTCCACCACTGAGCCACACCTTCAGCTCTTGATCAGTGTACTATGCAGCATTCTATTGCTGGGACAAAATATTTGACATACACAAATTAAAGGAGGAAAGATTTGTTTTGGCTCACAGTCTCAGAAGTTTCAGTCCATGATTACCTAGCTTCAAGGAAGAAACATCATGGCAGAACAATCTGACAGAGAAAAGCTGTTGGCCTCACAGCAGCCAGGAAGCAGTAAGAAAGGGAAAAAGTGACCTACTTCCTCCAACTAGACTTTACCTCGTAATAGCCCATTTACCTAATGAACTCATCAATCGATTAATCCATTAATGCCCTCATGATTCAATCACCCTTCAGGGTCCCGTCTCTGGGATTGCTGCGTTGGAGATTCAACTCTCAATACATGAGTCATTGGGGGAACATATCATGTTTAAATCATGTTCAGCTCTAAAATCTCTCTGCCAAATCTCATATGTTGGAAGGTGATTGGCCCATGAGGTTTCATTCACTGGTGAGTTTTTAGCTGCGTGTGTTGTTAGAAGATGGGGACTGGTTGGAGGTAGGTCACTGGGGATATGATCTGAAAGGGTGAATTCTTATCCTCAGTTCCTCTCTTCCTGTCTTTCTGTTTCTCTGTGGCCATAAGATGATCATTTTCCTCTGGACATGCTCTTCCACCAGAATGCTTCTGCCTTGGAAACAGCTGACCATGAACTGAATCCCGTGAGCTATCGACATATTTTTTTTTTTGTCTTTTTCTCTTTTATCGGTACCAGGGATTGAACTCACGACCACACACTTGCAAGGCAGGTGCTTATGCCTCTGAGCTAAATCCCCAGTCCCTGAGCTATCGACATATTAACCTTCTCTTCCTTTAAGCTGTGGGGGCTGAGTATTGTGTCCCAGTAACAGAAAAGCTGACTAATACACAATCATAGTTACTTGTTAATTTTTTAATAAGAATCCAGTATGCATTCAGTGGTATCTCACTGTGTTTTATGAGTTTGTCCTTTTTGGTGATGTGCCTTTTCCAATTTTGTTCACTCTTTTATTGGTTTGTTCCTTTACTGCTGACTTTGAGAGTTCTAGATACAGTCTGGATATGAGTCCTTTGTTAGATATGTTATTAACTGATATTTTTTTCTCAGTTGGTAGTTAGCCTTTTATTCTCATAATCATGCATTCCACAGAGCAAAAATTTTAATTATGATAAAGTCCAAAATATCTTTTTAAAAATTGGCTGTGTTTATACCTTTGGGTCTAATAGTTTTTTTTTTTTTTTTTTTTGCCTAATCCAGGGTCACAACTTTTTCCCCAAGTTTTGTGTTACAAATTCGAATTTATCAATAATTTCATATTTTCCATTTAGGTTTACAATCTATTCTGATTTAATTATTGTAATAGGCCTAGGGTATATGTTGAACAGAATTTGTAATACAAATGTCCAATTATGCCAACAATATTTGCTGAAAGACTATATTTTCTGTGATTTGGTTTTGCCCCTCTGTCAAAATCAAATGGCCTTATTTGTTTGAGTCTATTATTATACTTCACTGCCTTGATAACTTTGTTTTATAGATCATGAAATCATGTAGTATGATTTTCACCCTTGTCCTTTTTCAAAGTTGTTTGGCTACTCTTTGTGTTTTCATATGTATATTTCAGATTTATTTGCCTATATCACAGATTTCTGCTGTAATTTTGATTGGGTTTATGTTTAATCCAGAAAACAATTTGAAAAAAATTAATGTTTATAACAGTGAGTCTTCAAATAGATGAATAAGCCATGGTCTTGGTTACTTTTCTCTCATTGCTGAGACAAAATACCCAACGTCCCAAATTAAGGGAGGAAAGGTTTATCTATCTCACAGGTTTTGGAGGTTTCAGTCTGTAATCTGCTGGCTCTGAGGCAGGGCAGCATAAGGCAGAAGAGCAACAGGTAATGGCATTAGAAGACACAAAAGGACCAAGAGCAAAAGGAGGAAGAGCAAGCCCCTTTTCCTCCCTTATATTATAAGGAATGGGGTTCTTTACACCCTGGGATGTAAAACTGCTGAGTCACTTAGTTATATTTCTAAACTTCTCAAGTTGACACAATGTATCAGCCATTAAAGACATATTTTCCAATTTTTATAGGTTTTGTTTCATTTCTTTCATAGTGTTTAGTAGTTTTTAACTTTTAGATCTGGTATTTACTTTAAGTTTGTACCTAAATGGTACTGCTTTTTAGTTTGTACTTCAGTATGTTTATGTCCAGTATGTAGGAATGAATTAAATAGCAATTAATGTATATTTTTAATTGGAATGAATTGTTTTTAAGATAGTTAATATTTTAATGAGTTAATCTATTGTATATTTCCTCTGTTTTAATTTTATATCTTTCCACGATTTTTCTTCTATAAATAATTTTGTGGCAATTGTAAGTTGTTTTTCATTTCTGTTACTAGGATTTGAACCCAGGACCTTCAGAATGAGATAAATCCAAGCCCTTTTTTATTTTTTTACTTTGACACAGGGTCTACATTGCTAAACTGTACAAGTTGCACTTCAACTTGCAGTCCTCAAACCTTACTCTTCCAGAATTCTATGTTCACAAGTGTGTATCGTCTTATTATACTTGGCAATTCTCAACCATATCATAACATTTTATTCATCATTATTTCTTGGTGCATGGAAATATTATATTTTACCAATAATACCACTAAACTTCTAGAATTTAAAACTTCTAAACTTTAAAATGCTTCTCAAGTTTAAAAATACAGTTTATATTATCTATGTAACTTATAATTTTAATGTACAATAAACATATAAAGTAATAATGAGATTTTATTTCATGTTAAATGCTCAAAATCAGGTACGTGTTTTATACTCGTAGGAGACTGGCAATTAGACAGTGAATTTTCAGTAGTTAAAATAAAAAGCATTTTATTTAAACCATAGTCTTTCCAAAATGATATCTTTTGAGAAAATATTTTATTGCTCAGTTTTAAAATTAATGTTTAAATTAATTAAAGTAATAAATATTCACTTCCTCACCCACCTGTAGGTGATAAGGAGACACATGAAGCTAGGGACAGCTTTCTTGGAGAGAATGGCTTTAATTTGTCCCAACTTTTTCCATTTCATAAGTAATATTTTGACCTCATTTCCATTGAATATATTATCTTGTTCATTCTTTTTCAACTGAATGATTAATTAATTAATTAATTAATTATTTTGGTACTGGGGATCAAACTCATGACCTCACACTTACTAGATAAGCACTTGAGCCACTGAGCTAAATCCCTAGCCTATTTTTATTAATTTAAAATTCTACTTTTGTGTTATGATATAACATATTATTTAAGAAGATTACAATTTTATTTACTGTATTGTTCGTATGTATGTCATTGCCAATTTAGTTTTATGTTTATTCTAATTCTACTTTCAAATCTTCTATGATTCATGAATACTTTAGGGACTTTAAAAAATTTTCCAAATATTTTAGCGTTATTTCTATCATTTTAGTTTTATTGCAATCACAAGTAATTTAGTTGGTATGACATATATTTTGTTATTTTTTGAGACTGTTTTGTGATCTGGTATGTTTTATCTATCCCTAAGGCCGAGTTCCAAACTTAAGATGTTTAGTAATTTTTACTCAATGTGGTCTCTCAATGCTAAAGACATCCTGTTATAGTCTCCTATGTAAATGTGATTCTGTCAATTTCTTTACCATTTTAAGAAGTTTTAGTAGTATATTGAAGACATATTTTTGAGAACACGTTTTAAAATTGTTCCCGACCTTTTAAAATTGTAGTAGTTGTGGTGTCTCCCTCCTCCCTGTTCCTTGCTCCTCCTCTGTTAGAGCTGTTGAAGCTGAATACATGTGCAGGACTGTGGCATGACCAGGGCATGGCTGAGAACAAAGAGATACCTCAAAGGGCAACACAGGCTGCAGCTCAGGACACCTGGCCCTCACCCCAATTAATAAGATAAAAATTGTAGCTGCTGGCATTTCACTCCTGTGGTTTCACCTACAGACTTCCTTGTAGGATAATTCTTCTAAATTAACATAGCCTGTTACTTGGAGGGGTCCTTGAATCCCTCCCCAGTTCCTGCTCAGGTTTCCTGCATTTTTAATCCTAATCCCTTTGTTTGAAATCTAAATAGATATGGGCCACCCAGAGACATTCTTGTCTTAGCCCACAGAGTCTTAAACTCTACAGAGGGTTTTGACTTGTCTCATTTATTTAAGCCTTCACTGTACACTCCTTTGGGAGATTGGGAATCTTGGCCAGGTCCCAGATACTCCTCTTCCTTTCTCTGTCTGTGCTTTCCTTAACCCCTCTCTCTACCTATCTCTTTCCCTCTTTCCCTCCATCCTGAAAGTAACTGAGTGAGACCAGGAAACTTGAGTGAGAAAAATGGGAGAAGTGGAGCACATGAGCAGAGAGCCATGATATTGGAGTTGAAGAAAGCTCTCTGGAGTTGGGGAGGCTGGGAGACTTACATATGATTTACTTATATATGATTTATTGCACATTGCCTTGGGATGTTAACTCCTTCCCACATCCAGACTGGTCACAAGGCAATCAGCAGGCTTACCAAAGTCCACAAGCGGAGGAGAGGAGAACCAGGTGCTGAAGCTGGGGATTTGTTATGGAGGAGGCAGCCCCACAACAACCGCAGGGGGCTCAAGGGGCAGAGGAGTGCTGCGGTAAGGCGTCAGTGATGCCTGAACTTAATGTAACTATGGTTAGATTTAAGTTTTAAAATCCTATCTGAGAATGCCTATTCTATAGCTCTTGTTCTTTGTCTATGTTCATTGCTTGGATTTTTGTTCTAAGTAGTTTTGTTCTGTCTGTTGGATTTTTTTTCCCCTCCCATGTTTTGATAACTATTAAATATATTGAATTTTATTAATTTTTTTCTTTTGTACAGATTTTGAAAATAAAACTTATATTTGCGTTTTCTTGATGGCTACCCTTAAAATTTGAATAGGAAATATTTATCTTAACCTAAAATTAAATACTTATTATTCTTAACTTTTTTTTTAAACAGAAGAAATAGAGCTCTTAATCTGTAAATCTTCTGTGCTACATATGGGTAGTTGTGTATATTTTAAAATTTCTACTTGGTCTTTCTACTCACATAAATAGTTGACATCATTTTATGTGGCCAATGCTTACTACTAATTTATTTGTTTGACATTTTTTCTTGTATTATATATGTTCAATTTGTATTCAATTTCTTTTTTCATTAAATATGTCTTTTGATACTACCTTCGGTAAATGGTAAATTGTTTCTCTTCCTTTCTGTGTCTCTGTTGTCTCTCTCTCTCTCATACACTCTCTCTCTCCCTCTCTCTCGCCAAAATGATATTATTTTCCACTCTGAAAAATTGTTTAATCACATACAAACTCCTGTGTGACTATTATTTTTGAACAAAATTCCATTGTTCTGTGGCTTAATTTTGTTTTTTATCTCTTTATTTGTCTCTTTGTAGATAATTCATTCTTCTGCTCCTTCTATTCATTTCTCTTTTCTAAAAGTAGTTGTTTTTACAGCAATATACCTGGATATGGAATTAATATTCTTAGCTTCTCTAGAGTCATCGAACATAAAACTCCCATCTGAGGACCTATGTCTTTCAAATTTTATGAAGAATAACTTGGTGATCTTCTTCTTTCATTGGGCCTCTCCCTATTCCATCTATTCTCCTGAAATTACCTTAGCCTTGTATTGATATTCCTTATTTTATCTATTATGTCTCTTCATCACTTTATATTTTTATTTTAGTGACCTTCAATGTATCATTCCAAATAATTTCCTTAGATGCATATTTCAGTTTACAAATTCTATTATCTATTGCTAATATATTGTTTAACTTATCTATTGAGATTTTTCCATAATGATAGTTTTTATTTCTGTAAGTCCTCTTGGCTTATTTATATTTTTTTCTGATCTCTTATTTTAGCCTATCAATTTGTCAACTGTGATATTTATGCTTTTAATTAATTTACCATTTTCGCCACTTTTTTGATTGTTGTTCTCGCATCCAAAGATCTTGAGTTGTAATACTTTTTGGTTTTTGTGTGTGTTGTATTCATTCCTTTTGTATATGTTAATTTTCCTGGTGATCACATTTTTCTTTCTTTCTTTCTTTCTTTTTTTTTTTTTTTGTAGGGGCAAGGGAGACTTATTCTTTCTATGAGAACTCTTTGGTCTGAGTTTTAGAATTGTCCAGGGGCCTCAGGAAGATCAGTGGTTCATTGCCAAGCTTTACATTAATTCTCAGCTTGGGTTTTCCCAGATCACGTGGTGATATTTGACCATGAAGAAAGTGTACCTGGGTTTAGATTTCCAGCACAGTTTTTTGTTTGCTTTGCTTTCCAGCACAGCCCAGACAAGGATAACTTCTTTGTTTTCTTCTTGTCTTCCTGTTCTTATGGGCAGAATGTTTGCCTGCTCTCTGACTTGTATGCTGTTCAGTAATACCAGTTTTATTAGGTAGTTTCTTTCCTAACTTTTTTATTTGTTTTACCCAGATGATAGTCTTACCTTTGGCTATAACATGCATACTAAAATCTAGCCTTTAAGTGACCAAGATAGAAGCCTTCCCTTTCTCTAAACACCAGGAGATCTGCAGAGGATGCCTCTGACCTACTGTTGTGAATTTTCATTGCTTTTTAAAATGACTTCAAGAAATTCCCTTTTAATTACTGAAAGCTCAGCTAAACATCAAAACATCATTTATCTTTTATTAAGTGATTTTAGAAACATACAGGCATTTTATTGAGATAGTCTACCATATTGCTAGATCTGAAAGCTGTAGTAATTCTTTTGAAACAGATTTCAGGACACACTTGCAATCTGTAGACTAAATGATCTTATTGGTGAATAATCACATATTACATGCCCAGGTTTGCAGAGGTTCAAATAACAGCCCATAGGGATAATGTCAGTAAATTCGCTTCTATTCTAAGATTTGAATTAAGGTTTTATGAAAATAGAGGGAACCGAACATGTATTTTCCTGTGTACATTATGCAGTACTTCCACATTATACAGAACCTGTGACATTAAGTAGACCAAACATAAAAACTGAATATTTGCTCTCTTTTCTCTGTGCCCCTCAGTGCTACTGAATAATTCAATCATAACAAACAGACTGAACCCATCACATTTTCAACTACTTTTAGCTGACCTAGGGCTTTGGGAGCTCTTGTATTTCTTTTTCTTTATATTTTTTACCCTATTTATTATCTATCTGGGACAGTCTGACATGCAGCTGACAATGATTTAAATAGAACTTAATCTAGTCAGTAGAAAAAATGGAGACTCATGTCATTCAAATTCTGAACTTCTGTATTTGGTATATGTGATTGTGGCCCTCCCACCTGTGAAACAGGATTGCAGTCTTCGGTATAGAGTTAGTTGTATGAAATTTCAGAATGAGTCAAACATTGTCTCTTACACTATGCTGAAGAATCACTGTAGAATTAAAACAGTTCTTAAAATCACTAAAAACACACACACACAAAAGTAAAACAAAGCAAAACACACTTTGAAGGGTGAGGAGTAATTCAGTTGTCCGTATAAAAAGCATAAAAATACTCTTGAATACAGTGTGATTTTACTGTCCTCCCAATAGCACCTTCAATAGCGGGGTCTCTTGTGGGGACCCGCGTGTGCCACCACTTTCCACAGAAGTTGGGATCATGGGTTTCCATGGAGGCTTATTTAAACTGGTCTTGAGAAAAGGTAAAGAAATAGAGAAAGAGGCACAAAGCTTCATACCTTAAGCAGGAATAGAATCCTGTAAAACCTCAAAAAAGCAGCAAGAACAAAATAACCAAACTGAGATAAAGCAGCAATCTACACATTAGAGAGGATAGAACCAGGCACAGTCTGACACTTGTAACCCTAAAACTAGAATATACTTGTATTCAAGATGGCTAAGAAAGCTAAATAAATTACAAGTTCTTTGAGATTAACACTGTTTATTTCTGTGTTTCCCTTCATGTCTCTAAACAGTACTTTTTTTTGATTTTTTAAAAAACGTTATTTTTAATTTTTTAACATTACTTCCTATACAATAGCAACTTTTAAAATTGTTGAAGAAAGTAAAAGAAATAGTTGGGTGAGAAGAAGTGCTCTGTTGTATTAGAGCTTTTATACCTCGCTACTGAATGTGTCTCTTTATTGGTCCATATTTTAGAGTTGACTAGCTACATTGTCATTTTAATATTACCCTGGGTGTTATTTTTTCATTTTAATTAAGTTTAATTGGTTGGATAATTTCCACTAAGTTTTTATTCTCATAATTATCTGTGACTGGAGGAAATCTATCCATTGAAATTTGACTTTTTAGAATAAGTACTAACATCTGCCTGCTAGAAGCAACCTAGAATATTTTAAAATTCACTTCTACTTTAATGACAAATATGTTACACTGATTTAGAACTTGTTTGATTATTTTGAAGATATGGCTTTTATTTCAAGATAATATAAGGAAAGAAGGACTGACAGGGTTGGCTTGAGCATTGACTAATCCATGCAAGGCTCTGGTGTGTGGGACATTGGTCTCATAGTTACACATGTACGTAGATATTTACTGCTTTATATTTACTGGTTTACAATGAAGGGGTGCTAATTGGCATGATATGAATTTCAAGTTGCTTTTTCAATGAATCAATGTCTTGGACATAATCACTCCAATACTTTTGCCTTATTTGTGGCAAATGACTGACCAAAGTTTAAGCAAGCAGCATAGATAAATAAAAAGAGCTCTTCCGACCCCCGTGAAGATGATTGCTTATTAATGAATTAAGTCACTATTTTCAAGCTCATTTTCACTACATTACCAGGCCTGCAGATGCTTCCAGTTGTCTACTGACTTTACTCTTGTGCTATCTCCAGCGTTTTATGAACAAGGATATAAATAAAATTGGATAATAAATATAAACATTAAAAAGAAAAAATTATTTAAACATTAAAAAAGAAAAAAATCAAAGATGATTTAGAAAAACACAGAAATTTAACAGAACGGGAGATTTATTTGTTGGTGTGCCTGAAACTAAATTGAGCTCTGTATTTCACAAAGGACAAAGCACAATATAGTCTTGGTACAGGAAAAGATATAGGAAACCCAGTAGGCAAGATGGTATTTATTGAATAGTAATTAGGGAGGCTACAAGTTATTTTGGAAAAACAGTTACAATAAATTCTGGCAGGAATCTATCATTTGCATCTGTGTAAGGGATATTGGGTAATGTGATAAACAATGTGTTCAGTCATTTTGTAAGAGATCTACAGTCTTTCTACAAATGGAGGCAAGGAGGGGTTGACCAGAGAAGCTGGAGTTATAATATGCAGCTGTAGTGCCGAGAAGTCATTTTTCTAAGATCTTGGTTACTAGAGTTGACATGTATAGTTCTTAAAGACCATATTTAATTCAGAAAGAATTTCCTATTGTTGGTTCAACAATTAGAGTTCTTATCACCTGCAGAATCAGAATTAATTCATGATTAAACTATGTAACCTGACTAAGGATGTGGATATTGTTTTGAAAACATCTCTGTGTTTTAGATACCAGATGCATGGATATTATGACATGATTTTTAGTCTTACCCATGTGGGTCAACTGTGACAATGGTTATACATAATGCCCCATTATTATTTTAAAAAATAGAGTTCAACTTTTTCAAGTAGTTAGAGCATTCCAGATGTGCAATATGAAAGAAAATATTTTACTGGGGCTGGGGATTTAGCTCAGTGGCATAAGCGCCTGCCTTACAAGTGTGCGGTCGTGAGTTTGATCCCTGGTACCGATAAAAATGAAAAAGACAAAAAAAATTTTACTTAAAAACAAATTCAAATACTGGTATTACCAGCTGAATACTGAAATCATTGAAGAGCTCTGTAGAACACCTGACTTTAGAAAAACTCAGAATCTTCCTTTTGGGCTCTGGAACATGAATCAGCTAACAAGAAACAATGGTATTTAGCTATTAATCTCATCCCTGGTCTAATCACACAACCTAAATTCAAATCTTAGCTCCACAATTTCTTAACTGTGGAATCTTGGGAAAGTGCTTCTTTAATACTAAATGTCCTTTCCTGTATAGTAAAAACAATATTGAGATTTAGTTTGAGGTACCACTGTGATAGGAGGCAATCAAAGCACTTAGCAGAGTGCCAAGAATGTGCTGTGTATTCAATGCTATTGATTATAATTAAAATGATTAGATAAAATTAATTTCTCCCAGATATTTGAATAAATTGTGCTATGTTTAAAAATACTATTTAATTGGAACATATTTGTGAAATATACTGGTTCTGGTTGATGCTGAACCTTTATTTCTTATAACGATTAGTCACTAAGCCTGGCTATTTTTTAATATTAGCCTTGGCTGGTTTAATAAGAAGGCACCTACTAATTTAGTGACTGTGTATTAGTATGCTGTCAAGCAATTTGTGCGACTGATGAGATTTCAGTTATAACTTTTTTTTTAAACCAAGTTACTTAAAACAGGAAAGAAGAGTGATAGGGTGTAACTTTTATTTTACCTACTTTAAAAACTATTTGGATATTAGCTGATGTTCAAAATATAGGAGTTCTGGGCAGTGTGCCCTCTCAATAGGCCCTGTTTGTAAGGAGAACTTGTAGATTCAGGAACTATACTTACACTATAGTTAGGGCTGAATTTACTGTTCCAGGAGACCCTAGCAAGTGTGAGGGGGCAGAGGGAAAAGTGGGAATCTACAGAATATTTCAGAGTTTGCGGGAATATTCATGATTTGAAAAGTTTGTTCTTAGTTTAAGAATACTATTTTAAACCAGAACAACAGATCTCCTGAGGGAAAATGACAAGAGAATTAAGCAAAGGAGGGCATATTTTTATGTTTCTCTTATTGGGGTCACAAACTATAAAAGATTAATCCCCTTCCACAGAGGCTTTTGGGTTCTATTTAAAATAATGAATCAAGAGGACGCACAAGGACATAATATGGTCAAATTAAACAAGGTGTGGTGGGTTAACTAATGACCAGCTTGTTACCCCTAACTGAACTGAATCCAAGTGGTGCTGGGTATACAAGACCCACCTGAGGATTGTTGTTAAAAGCGTAAAAGGAGAATCGTAGGGGAAGATGGTGTGCTGTTGCTGGAGAAGCTTGCCACACTGGTTTTCCTGATATGAACCCCAACATTCTCATTGTCAGAGGGGTTTGGGTGTTTACTGTTACTGAGAGTGGCCCAAGCTCTCTTTTGGGGAGCTCTGGTCCTTACCTAGAGTGTTAATTCCTGGATCCAGTGCACATCCCTAAGCCTCCTAGCACAAATCCTTCATCCTCCTGGTGAGGACTTTCTAGCTTCCACCATTGACCTTTGGGCCTTCTCAGTGCAGATCCTTGATACAGACTTGCATGAGACATCATCATGTGCTCTAGGCTTCCAGCTGGACCTGTGGAGGACATTGCCATGGGCTCTAGGTCTTCAGCTGGATTTGTGCAAGACATTGTTGTTAGATCCAGGCCCTCAGTAGGCATTTCTGGGTCTCTAGTGCATGGACAGATCTGTTACACTCTGTTGCAGTTGCATTTTGGGTGAATATTATAAAATAATACTATAAATTATTGCTCTATATTAAATCTGTCCCTTTGAAAACTCTGACTACAATATAAGCATAGGAAACTTGGAAACAACAGTGATAAGAAAACTTTTTAAACTTAAAAATATTAACTAACTAGTCAACCAACCAAGCAAAAACCCACATTAATGACCAAATTGCCTTTAGGAAAAGTAAAATGGGAGAACAATGCCCTATGCATCCTGAGCAATAGAGCTTATTTGCAGAGGTGTTATAGAGTAAGTTTACGGCTGGCAGCATACTAGAGATCAGCATTCTATCTAATCACTGCTATTCCTGGTGTGCACTGAGAATGAATTTGGAGTCCATTTCACAGAAGAAGAACAATGAGTTTAAGGGTGAGATCCAATCCTGATGATAAACAACTTCTGGGGCCCCTCTGCAACTATCTGGCCTTTAGCTCACCTTATACCAGCAAACCTGCTGATTTCCAAGGGCTTTTTTTTTTTCTCAGATGTGATGGGGAAAATGAGCTGCAGGGAAGTCACTTTTGTCATAGGCCTTGCTGTGGAGATCAGAGTTTGGCAAACCAGGACCCGTGGCCCACATCCTCAGGGTTTCCTGTTTTTGTGTGGTCTTTCAGTTAAGAATGATTCTTGCACTTTGAAAAGCTGTCAAAAAATGTAATATGTGATAACTCTATGATATTCAAATTTCCATGTTCATAAATAAAATATTATTAGAAAACAGCCACGCTTATTCTCATATTATCATTGGTGCTAAAATGACAGTTGATGAGTTGCAACAGACACCCTAGAAGCTCCCAAAGCTGAAGTATTTACCATCTGGCCTTTTATAGGAAAAAATCTAGTGTGCTCTGTTGTAGATAAACTGAGGAGAGAGATGGGCTCTGCAGAAGACACAGGATCCTTGGAGTCTACCACAGTATCTACTAAGTGAACTCCCAAAATAGCTGATGTAAATGAATGAATGAATAAATGAATAGTAAAAACTACAACCTATACTCTTTTTTATTTTCTTTGTGATTTATTTTTGTGAATCATCTGTGAGAAATCCTCCCTAGGAGAGTAAAGACATTCGTGAACCCAAGTTGGAAGAGCGGACACCAGGTTATGTGAAGCAGAGCTGCAAAATGCCAGAGCTGCAAAATGCCTTGTGGGTCAGTCATCAGCCTTTCCCCCTCCACTTGCTCTTGCTGACCTATTCACCTGATTCGGATACATCTTATGTATTTTTACCCTAAGTTTCTTTTACACAGGTGGTTATTGCTGTAGGACATTGTGTTTTTGGAGATGGTGAGATCTCCTTTCACGACCTTTTAGGTAACCTCTGAGGAAGGATGAATAAAGACCCAGAGAAGGAGGCTAACTTTTAGGCAAGTTCTTAGTCAAGGCTCCCAGACAGAGGCCAGAGAGGCAGGAGGTCCTAGGTCTACATGTGCAGAAAGAGGACAAGGGATCACTAGGAGACAGCCTGCATCGGTGGGAATTTTGCCACCATAGGTCTGTCGTAAGGTCACAGTGCTGAAGGACACCCTGAGATAGTTGTAGGCCTTGGACGCACTCACACAGGCTGTGGACAAATCCTGCTTACCTCTCCAGTCTGTCACCTTTTGTGTGAGAGAATACCTTGTCCAGACTTACAGATGAGATTCTAGAAGCATGACCAAATCAAGACAAAGCGGAGAAAAAGGTATGGGGGCCTATTCGTGACAGATATCTATGGGATTTGCACGGTGGACTTTTTTTTTTTTAACCTGGGTTCCCTCTAATGACTCTTGTTTTAACTCCTGATTTGTGTGCCAGAGCTGCGGACCAGCTGTCTGCACTGAAGTGCTTTGACACATTATTGTACTGTACACCGGGTTGCTCATTTAATCAGCCGTGGTGCTGCTCTTCACATAGAGCATGTCACAATTGACAGATTTATCACAAGACTGTGGGCTTTATTTTCCACAGCACTGTGGAACCCTTTCCCATTAGTGATAGCAGGAGTGATGTTTATGCATGAAGGGAGCCTGTTCGACTGTAGCCCTCTACGGCCTGCGTAGGCACAGTTCCCACTTATCAAGTGGGGCTAATAGGGGATATTCGTATGCACCGGAGAATCAATTCTCTGTACATGGACCTCTACTACAAAAATAATTGCTACTCACTGGTGGCAAAGATCTCAACAATGTCAGAGCCTTAATGGTGAGATTAATGCTCTACTGCTCCTGGGCTGGGCCATTTTTCTACAATGAGGAAAAAAAGTCTGGTCTCAAATCTGGGTGAGATGTTTTTCCAGTGAAGTCCAGGGCTGTGCTGATTTGCTGTGCTACTGGGTAAGACTTTTCTTGGTAGATAATTTTTTGTAGATTTTAATTATGTTGAAGCAACCAATGAATGGCTTGCAGTTTAAACCCAAGTCTGCTACTTAATAAATCTCTTTTTGAGCCTCAGTATTCTCAGCTTTAAAATAAAGAAGCTGTGTTAGATGGTTCCTAAGCACTTTGTTCATATATGTATTACACAGTCATGTTATACTGGAAATGCATTTAAATTTTTGTTTTCTTTTATATATTAGATTGTGATCATATCTCTCATTTTATCTCAACAGCCTATTCTAATTATTGGTATATACTGCATGCATAGTGTATAATTAATATAAATTAAATTGTATATATTTAATAAGGTTCCATTATATATTTTTAACTGAGAATGCAATTTTTTTTAAGTCTTTTTATTTTATCAGTGCATATTTGCTTACATTTTCTTGTGTGGAGTTGGCACATGTACATAACACATCTTAATTCTTTTTTCATCCCTGTTCTTCTTTTTCCTCCCCTCTCCAACTCTTGATCCCTTTTCCATTTGAGAAAGGCCTATTTTTCCAATTCTTCTATTATCTTGCTTTTATGTTGCTCTTTATTTATACTTTGGCTTTCTAATGTAAAGAAACCATATGATATTTAAGCAAGTGTATCTGATTTATTTCACTTAGCATCATGGTTTCAAGGTACATTCATTTTAAGGAAATAAAATTTTTAATCTAGGTATTATAAATCACATGTATACTCATTCAACTCATTGAACTATAATGAAACTCAGAATGAGATATTTATGGTTATTTTCTTTCTTTATTCCTTTTTTTTTTTTTGTTTTTTGTTTTTTGAGACTGGGTCTCACCATGTAGTCTAGGCTGGCCTTGAACTCGTGACGATTCTCCTGTCTCAGCCTCCAGAGTGTTGAGATATGAGATGTGTACCACCATGCCTGGTTTAAAGTTCCTTTTTCTTATATCAACAAAAATTTCTAAAAATCTTAGGTATTATATTTATGGCATTAGTAGAATAGGTATTATGCTAATTTATTATGAAGTATTTAATAAAGAAAACATTGAGCACTTAATACTGACAAGAAAAATCAAAGAAGACTTCATAATAAACTTCTTTTTTTGGTACCAGGGATTGAACTCAGGACCTTGTGCTTGCCCAGCAGGGGCTTGTGCCACTGAGCTAAACCCCTGGCCCATAAAAAACTATGTAAGTTAGATGTAATATGATTTGACCTGTGAAGCAGATTGAATAAGCATAAAAGTGGGGAGAAACCATGTACAATAAAGATAAATAAACACTACACAGTCTGAGCAGCAGAGATATTCTGTAGAAGGGTGATGATAAGTGGAAGGAAACAGAAGTTGTAGTTGAACTGAAGGAAACCAAGTGAGCATAGAGACCATGTGTTAGGGTTCCACTTGGAAACCAGGCGTGACTTGGAGTTATTGCAGCAACAAGATTGTCATAGAAATCAATGGCAATGCACATGAGAAACCCAAATTATAAGTGCCATGAAAAATAGAATGTCTTATAAAAACTGGCTGGCAGCAGAGATACTTTGAACTACGCACCCAGTTCAGAAGACAATCTGACCCTTTCTTCTCAATCAGGAAGCTTAGCTTCTGCTTTCTATGGAATGCTTTCAGACTGATGCTCTGACATGTATTACTGAGTAATGTGTTTAGAAAGGTTGTGTGCATTACGATATCACTTCACTATCTGTTGAGTCATCCTTTACTTTTCTCCTGGATTTCTGTGACTTTTTCAAGTGTTTGCCTTTATAAAGATTGGTTTTACGTGTGAGTCTGACTGGGTTAAAGCATTACATATTTGCTCAAACACTGGTACAGATGTTGCTGTGAAACCAGATATTCTTTCTTTCTTTCTTTCTTTCTTTCTTACTTTCTAGGGGATGACTTTTAAATTAGTACAGTCTGCATGCTAGTGTCAATAGATAGAGGTTCACCAATGAAGAAAGAATTGCTCTGAAACAGGTAATTGTGGAGTCAAAGTGCAGTGTTGAGCTCTTCCTTCAGGGTATCCAGTATGACTAGATATATAGAAGATTTTATTTTTTATTTTTTAAAATGTTTTTGGCATGTGCTTAGAGAATATGATGACTACATTCCTCGTGGGGAGTTGGTATACATACATAACACATCTTAATTCTTTGTTTATCTCTTTCCCTTCCTCCAACTCTTGGCTCCCTCCCCTTTTGTGAAAGATTTATTTCCCTACTTCCCATTATCTAACCTTTTATTTTGCTATTTATTTGTAATTTGGGTTTCTCATAGAAGAGAAACTGTGTGATATTTAAGCTTATGTATCTGATTTATTTCACATAACTCTATAGTCTCAAGGTGCACCCATTTTAGTCTTGTCAGCTTTAGTGCCTGAAGTGACCTAACACAATTCTTTAAAAAGCCTGCCCCCCATCTTATTGGCTCTGCTTCTTTGGAGAATCCCACGTCACTTAGTATTTTTCTCTTTTTTTCATAGTTAAAATGCTCTGATGCTGTATTAATTTTTTTTTTTTAAACAGTGGGTGAATTTGAAAGTCACTAAATCATGTTTTTCTGCTTTGGTCCCAATCCCTGAGTTGCTCCTGGCTTAATTGTTATACTGCTTGAAGAAAGATAATGAACATTTCCTCTATATTATTTCTTTTGTTCACTTTTGGGAGTCCAAGGGAAAAAATACATATTCTGGTACCTATGAGACTGCAATCTAGAAAAAGTCACAAAAATAATATTCTTTTTCTCTCTTCTTTTCTTCTTTAAACAGTATTTTGACCTATTCGTGTTTTCCTGTTGCCTTTTCTCTCATCTGAATCTAGAACTCACCTCATTCAGAGACAAAAAAAAAATAAAATGGGTACTGTTGAAAAATACTGTCTTGTTACCCTTATTCTGTAGAAATATAGAAGCTTAACTTGACTGATACAATAGTAAAATCACATTCCTAGAATCTGTTGCAGATAAATCTCCTAGCTTTGGAAATGGTGAAAACAGAGAGTAAGCATTCTAAAATAAGATCTGTTACACTCCTTATGTCAGCATTTGTAAACACCGGGCAGCGGGTTCTTCTCCACTTAAGAGAACTATTTTGGCTTCAATTTTCCTGCTCTGTTTTGACTCTATAAACTCATTCCTTGGATTTTACATGGAGCTACGCGGCTAGTTGTAGATCAAGAGGTGCTGTTGGGCAGTAGGGTGTACATGGGGCTTTGCTTGTCATCCAGTTAGGCTCTATTGCTTTTGTGATTTTGAAGTTAATACATGTTCCCTGCAAAAACCACAGAACATAAGAAAATTCCCTAAATTAAACAGCACCAGCCATAATTTAATATCATATAAATAACAGCTGTTAATAGTGACAGTGTAATTTTTTTCTGAGGGTGTGTTTACCTGTAAATGTGTATTTAGAGAAAAAAAAGAAGCTGTGAGGAGAGAATAGGTCTAAATTAATCTTCAGGTAAACTTAATCTCACATTTCCTTCTTTTTTGGAGGGTGTTTAGTTTTAATTTTCCTTTTTAAAATTTTTATTTCTTCATTTACTTGTTTTTCAGTAGCGAGGATTGAATTTGGGATCATCACACTGAGCCATGTTCCTATTCTTTTTATTTTGTCAGAGGGTCACACTAAGTTGCTCAGGGTGGCCTTCCAATTTGCTTCAGCTTCCCAGAGTGCTGGGATTGCAGGTGTATGTCACTATGCCTGGCTTCCCCTATTTTATTTTTCAAATTAGAGCATGTTAGTAATACAGAATGGTGAAATGTGTTTCAGACAGATTTCCTTGTACTGGTTGCAATTAAATTTCAACTGACTCCATTCCAGTTCATTAACACGAAGTTTAGTCTTAGTTGTTTTCAGCGCCTCTTCAACCCTCTCTTATACCTGAACGGATAGGGAGTGTTTCTCCAATCCGTGAAGTGAGGAAAGGCCTCTCCTCTTCAGTTTGTTGGAGACTGTGTCCCCAGGGCTTTGCTGCACATAGGGAAATGCAATGGCTTACAAAGCCACAGAGCTTAGTGTCATTGTTTTCCGACCTTCTACCATCAGAGTCCCTATCATCTCCTGCTTTTTCAAACATTATTATATTTCCACCTCAACTCTCTCGGTGAAGATGCTTCCAGTGTTCTCATTCTTCCCTCACAGTCTTGAGGAATCCTTTTACTCTTTGAACCACTGACTTACCCATGAGCAAATCAGGCCACACTCTCCTGAAGCCTTCAGAAACACTAGGTCTATTTTTCTCATTCATTTGGATCACAGTACTTGAAAGCTATTCTGAACAAATCCATGTTTAACATGCCAGATTCCAAGCTCTTGGACCGCGTAATTTTCCAGGAGTACAATGTGCTTCAGCCTTGACATGTGATTGCTGGTAGTTCATTCTGAAAGATTCTGAAAGTAGCAGAAAGTAGTAAATTTGAGTTTCAATATCCTATTGCATTAAATGATCATTTATCAAAATATAAAGTTATGATAAGATTAGTCAAAAGATCTAAGTGACTTTTACTTGTGATTTAGAATCAATCAGTGTCTCTATAAAGCAGAATGCATGCATGTGACAGAATAGTTGGTTTTGCATTGAGAGCAAGGAAGGAGAATAAGTGAAAACAGCAGGTGGATTAACCTCAGCTTACTTCAGGTTGCTTTTCTTGTGAGGGTTAAAGCAGAAAGGACTTGGTTATTATACTGACACAGGTTGATTAGGCCTTTCATTTCTGTGAATCTCCTGTTTGCGGGAAAATGTTGATTTATTTGGAGGCCTACCCACCTTCTTAAAGTTTCAGTTTGATCATGTGGCTTCAGCATGGGTGCATCCTTTTGTTTTGATCAAG
The DNA here is from genome assembly GCF_034190915.1 of Cavia porcellus. NCBI lineage: Eukaryota > Metazoa > Chordata > Mammalia > Rodentia > Caviidae > Cavia > Cavia porcellus. The sequence goes on along the minus strand of NW_026947496.1, from coordinate 23,437,762 downwards.
TCTTCTGGATCTCAGTCCCAAACAGTAGCCTCGCATATGTTCTAGGGAGGAGCCCCAAACTGGTCTTCCCATTGGCTGTCCATCGTGCTCCCAGCCAACAGCCAGCATCAACTGCTGGTCTAGGGTGTCCAGATAAATTGAACCATCAGATAAGTGCAAGGTTGGCCGAAGTCACAACTGCCTAGTCAAGGTGCAGATTATTGATTTATCATAACACATTTATTTTAACCCAATAGTGTTTGCAGTGGTCTACTATGAAGCAATCCAAGGGAAATACGTTCTTCTGATGATTTTTACTATATGACTGGAAAATCATGCTGATAGTTAATTGCCTTTAACTTTACATCGTCCTTATTGATTTTCACATAGTGACACTATCTTCTTCAAGAAGACCAAGTTTAATTCAAGAATATTTGTTGGCAAGTACCATATATAAGGTATAATGTTAAATTTTAAAGATAAACAAGACAAAGTCCATGTCAGCAACAAGTGAATGAAAAAAATATTTAAATGCACAATTCATACCTCTTTGTTAGTTTTGTTGCAGAGATGACGTTTATTTCACAAAGACTCTAGTGTCTAGTATATGCCATGTACCACACAAGGCAAGTAAAGTCCTTGTTCAGGAGGCATTTACTCACTAGTGGAGGACATAGATTGTAAGCAGAGATTTCTATTGTGAGGTGGCCAGTATTAGGAATGAACCATGAAGTTGTTGGTAACCAAATGTTATTGCATGTAAATTGCCAGTGTAGAGTGACATAAAATGGGGCTAAACTCACTTTCATCAGTGATGTGGCAAGTTGTATCTTCCAAATATGGTACCGAGAATGTCTTCTAAACCAGTGCCCTATCATGTCATGGTCTTGCAATCTATTAAGTAGGAGGAAGATTCTCATTGCACACCTTTGAAGAGGAGTCTGACCCTCAGGAATCACTTGGAACCAAAGAGCAGTGATGGAAATGGTGCTGAGACTGGACCAGAAATGGACAAGGTATGTCAGCCTTGGCCTTCTCAGATACTCACTTTCCAAATGCTCTGTCTCAGTTTTTTTTTTTTTTTCCTGGAAACCAAGGGTTATTCTGTGAAAAAAAAAAAAAAAAACAAAAAAAAAACAAAACCAAGCCACATGGTGAGCTCATGTGCAGGCATGCTGGATGGCCTTCCTGGCTCAGCTCAACTCAGCACTGGCCATGTAGAGAAGCAGCCTCCAGATGATTCCAGTCCCCGGCTGGTTGAATCACACTCAGCTTCCTGAGCCTTCCAGCTGAGTCCTCAGATCCTATGGACCCAAGCCAAGTCATCTCCTCTCTGTCCTGTTCAAAGCCTTGACCCACAGAACTTATAGGCCAATAAAACTGTTGTTTGGAGAGGTTGATCACACAGCATTAGACAGTTAGGATGAAAAGGTCCAAGAGAGACTCATTCTACAATGGATTATATTATTTTTGAGTAGTATCTATGCTGAGATTAAAAAAGTTTGTCATTAAATAATTTTTGAATTCAAATCTCATGGTTTTAGGACCCTATCCCTGACTACGTTTTTTCATCATGTATAAAATTATGGGTCTACTTGCTTGAGGAATATTTCATTTATTCTGATAAGGACCATCTCTTTTCATCTTTAGATTTAGTGCAAATGAAAATGTTGTAAATACTGATTTATTTGATGTTCATTTCATAAATCTGCAAGACACAACATTTGTAAGTGATTGGTGGGACTGTGTGCTCTGATATATTTGGAGATACTGGTTACTCTGAAGTGTAATGTATTTTGTGGCCTTTATCAGTAATTATCATTTACAGGAAGAATTTGTTTGTATCAAGAGGATTTGGAGACAGATATGATACACAATTATAAATTTCTTTTCCATTTTAATCATTAGTCTTACCACTTATTAACAATTAAACCATGTACAATTTCAAGATTGGCAACTTAAAAATTGTCTATAGAAGATATTCATTTTAAGTACATGAAATGAAAGAGATACTTCTTGCAATTTTTCTATCTTACAGTAATTGAGAAATCATTGACAATTGGAATGCAGTTTCATTAAATTTAGAAGAGGAGAAAAGAAACTGTTAATATCCAAAACATTCCTTTTCTTAGACTGTAGTCTTGACAGATGAGATAATTATATCTGAGTCTGGTGGCAAAATAGTGACATTGAAAGAAAACAAAGAGGTGCAATATATGGTTAATTAACGGATGCCAATTATATCTCAGCCAGAATTGAATAGGGAAGTGAGAGAACTAGTTAAAAGAGGTCAAGAGTTGGAGGCTGAGGGACTATGTTTAGGTAAGCTATTCCTGCCTTTTCCCCATAGCTGGGTGCTGCTAGACAAGATGAAGATAGCACCCCTCGACATCTCATAGGCACACTGCACATTTAGAGCCTGAGAAGTCTGACAGTAAAAGCCTGTCGCCTGAAAAACAAGCATGCTTTCAATGGCCAACTTTCATTTCTTTGCAAATTTAGCTACCTAAAAGCACTTGGTGGACAGGGAGGAAGCACACAATGTAGGACACCTTTCCAGGCCTCAAACTTTGCAGCATCATCCCTGTCACTTCCTGTCCCAGTCTTCAGATTTCTCTGACAGTTTTTTTTTTTTTTTCAGACCCATATGTATTTTTTCAAGAATTTCTCAAATTTTACCTGAGGTGTTTAATCACAAATTTAAGAGAAGACCAAAATAAAAGTTAATTCCATGATTGTTTCTTCTGCCACTTTATTGTTAAGCTCTTTCCAAATGAAAGAATAAAAGCAGGGTGTTTCCGGAGGCAAGAAACATTGAATTAGTACAAGATGCAATATGTATTGAAAATGAATTAGAATGTTTTTGTATTTTTATACATTTATTTGTGGAGCATATCCCTATGTTAAAACTAATAAAAGTATTCTCAGAATTTTTTTCTAGTGAACTAAAGGAGATTTTTATTTAATTTTCATTTCAGGTTATTTTTATAAAAGTCATATACCTTTAAGTACTGGTTTGAGGGAATGCACATTTGTAGCATTTCTATTCCATTAAAATAATTTTTTTGAGCTTACTTGTCAGTTTAGTCACCAAGCTTCACTAAGCTTTGCTAATTTTGTGAAATTTGGAATAGTGTTTTGCCACTTTAGAGATAATCCCTGAAAGCTTCTTTCTTGCAGATGGCAATAAATCATTCCCCTCCACTAAAAGCCTCAATGTCATTTGAAATTTATTACACAGAGTGAGTAGTGGACTTAAAAGCCATTTCACGTGTCTTATTACTTCAATCATCTAATTTATGGGTTTCAGCTGCAATTGGAGTTGGAAAACTATTTTCCTTTCCCTGATCAATATGAGGCTCATTCTGTATTCATTCCCCCACTCACATTTCCTGTCCCGATTCATCCAGTGCTTCTCTTGGATTTTGCAAGTTCTGTTCCTCATTCTTTAGTTTCCATCATTTAAGAAAATGAAGATCTGAAATGGAAAGAAAGTGCCATCAAAGCAGATGTAGATTGACTGAGCTTTATCAGCTCTTAGCTGAACTTGTCAAAAGATATCTTAGTTATTATTAGTTGAGCAATCTTGCTCTAGGGACGGGAAAGCTATCAAAAACTTCTATGCTTAATGTGTACATCTCTGGATTCATGAGGAGCTCATGAAGGAAGCTGATTAAATACAGATGGATCAAGTCCAAGAAACACACACTAACACAAAGGATAAGGAATTGGTGTTTTTTATTGCCATATTGGAAGTAGTGCTTTTCCCATCTCAAAGAAATCAATCTCTGCTCCTATATGTCAGCTGTTGTCATCCTCCTGATGAAAGAGCATTCATGGGCTGAAAAAGTGAACTGGGTGTAAGAAAGTAACAGGAATACAAATGCACCTTGATTTACAGTGTAAAGGATTATATAAAAAATTACCATAAATTGAAAAGTACTGTAAGTCAGAAATGCATTTAATACACCTAACATGCTAAACATCCTAATATAGCAGCACAGTGTACTGTGGAGTGTTGGTTATTTATGGTTATTTATCCTCATGATTTGGGGCTGACTGGGAGCCTTCGTTCTCTGCTACTAAGCAGTGCCATAGGAATATCAGACTCACATAATTAGCCGGGAAAAGATCCTGCCATAGTTTGAAAGAGCCCTTGTCTTATATACTTTTCTCTCATTGCTGAGACAAAATGCCTAACACCCAAAGTTAAAGGAGGAGAGATTTATTTAGCTCACAGTTTGTAGAGGCTTGGGTCCATTATCAGCTGGCTCCAAAGTGGAGTAGGGTGGCAAAGGGACCACAGTTAGTGATAACAGAAAACAGCAAAAGAAACGAGAGCAAAAGTGGGGGAAACAAGTCTCTTTTTGCCCCTTTTATTTTACATAGAATGTTGGGATTAGAGTGAGGCCAATTCAATCAGCAGAGTGATCCAGCAATCACCTAATTTTAATCCCAGCACACTTAATCCTAGGATTGCTCAAGTGAATCAATCAATATTCTAGAGTCAGCTACCTCCAGGAAGAGCTGCCTCCCATGACCACATGAGGCTCTGGGGGCGGGGGGACATCCAGATACAAACCACAGTAGTCTCCCAAGGCTCCGGACTCAAAGTTTGGTCTCCAGTCTGGGGCTCTACTGGGATGCAGGGAACCTTTAGGAGTTGAGGGTCTGGTGGAAGGAAATTGGATCATGGAGGACATGTCACTGAAGAGAATATTGGGACCCAGGTCCTCTCGTTTTTCTCCCTTTTCTTCTTGGCCACCCTGAGGTGAGCAGTTTTGCTCCCCGCATTCCTTGCCATGATGTTCTGCCTCACCATGAGCCCCAAACAAGGAAGATAATCTGTCACGGACAACTGAAACTTACTCAGAATAAATCATTTCTCTTTTAGGCTGATTTTTATAGTAAAGGAATAATTGTCACAATGATGGAAGGTTGACCAATACAAATTCAAATTCAAATTTCTGCTGAATGTGCTTTACTTTCACTCAAAGGAAAGGTAAAAAAAGAAATTATAAATTGGATCTTCATAAATTAGGGGCTTTTTGTACATAATTATCTATTTGCAGAGTTGTGAAGCATATAAAATGACATTTAAAAAAACGAGCACTAGGCACAAACTTTAGCATAGTCTGATAAAATTATTAGCCAATTTTACTTGTAAATGTAAAGATTCTAAATAAACTATAAATAATTTGTATCCAGAAAACAGTAAGAATAAAAAATCTTGTCTATGTGATTGTTATACCAACAATTTAAAAAAGCTCAATATAACAAAAACTTCTCATGTTTTAAACTGAAGGCTAAAAATTGCATAACACCAATCCAAAACAAAACAAAAAAACAAAACAAAACAAAAAACCACAACCTAAAAACTCAAAAAAACTTTCTTATATTTAACATCATTTTTATCCTGTATAAAGAACTTTTTATAACATAGAAAAAAATGGCTGTATCATTGTTATTGATCTGATTTATAGACAGATAGAAAGCTTAATGGTAGAATATTACAGCCAGAAAATGTAGATTTGCCTTCTACTTCCTTTCACCCTGTAGGCCCTTACGTGTATCATGTCATCTGAAAATTATTGGTGATAATGGATGCTTTTGAAAAATAATATGATACAAAATGCATCTAACACATACTGGTTTTCACAAATTGTTGCCTTTTAAAGTATCACCTTTTCTGGTGAGTTACCCACCAAAACAGAGAGAGGAAAAATATCGTGAAATATCTGAACTTACTTGAAATTTTCTAAAAATAGTTCAGTAGGATGAGTATTTCCTCCTAACAATTCTTCAGGTAAGTTCTTTAATAGTAAGGTTCAAACACCTTTCATGGTACTCAATGCCATAGAAGATTGCCTATACTGATCATTCATTTAGATCCAAAAGAAGAGTGTCATTGTCACAGAGTGTGTCCATAGTGTAGTGATTCGGGAGTCCACTGTGTTCCCCCTACATTAGGACATTTGTCTTCCTGGAGCTGCTCACATGTGGAGTGAGTCTTCCATCTTCTTATTTTTCTGATCTCCTATTCCTCCAGTGAAGCACTCATAATTAATGAATGGCCAGAAAAACAGTTACTGTTTTTTCTATCTTCTGTAAGTCTCATTTGTAACTACAAATTAATTTCCATAACATATCCTTGCAATTTTCCTAACTTTATGATCATTTATTTCAAGTCCAGAAATGAAAGCAGGGAGCAGTAAATGATGGCTTTTTCCAGGTGTCCATTTGAATCTTAACAACATCACATCTTTATGGAATCTGATCATTTATTTTTTGTATCATAATCATTTTGCCTGCATTGTGTTCCAATGACTTGGCATATCAGGAAGTATAACAGGTATTGGTTACATTTAATAGGGAATCCAAGGAACAAGGTTTCTATGTATCCTGAGTCTAAAATATGTCTTCATTTGAGGAAAAAGTTTAGTAAGTTTATTTCACAAATTTTTACCACATTGAACTTATCTAAATAAATGACCACATTTTGCTTTATTTTCTTCTAGGTATCCCATAAGTAATTAATGGACAATTTATAGTTTATGTCATTTTGTTCATTATGTCTTGCACTGAATAGGTCTTACAAAATTGATGAAACAATCTCTTGCTCTCAACTCTGAAATATAATTTATGCCCAACAACCATCACTTGTGAGCAGAAAGTATTTTTTTCTTGTTTTTGTGTTAGGTGTCCCATCTGGGGCATGTGAATTTAGCTTTTCTATATTTAAATCAAATTTCTCGTATTTCTTGCTCATAGGCACTTAGGCCACAGATGCTCTTGTAAGCTAAAATTATTTAAAATTATTTCTTGCTAAAAATTTCAAGCAGACCATATCAAGGGGACTATTAGTAGAAACAAATTAGTGGTATCAAAATATCTTTTTCTCATTATAAATATTCAGAAATTTACAGAGTGCAGAAAAAATAGAGAGAACAAAATACTGATTGTTGTAGTCTACCATCGAGGGAGAACTTCTCTTGAAAACTTGTTTCATTTTCATCCTAACTTCTGCAATGTCCATATTTGAGATATATAAATATCTTTATTCATTGATACCTACTTACAGAGGGCCGAGTGGGAAGAGAGGTGGTCTTGGCTTTGCTCACAGTAAATCTTAGGATAAACAACTGGGATCACTTCAATTTAGAAAAGATTTTGTTCACCAAAAGAAGACACCAGCAGAGTGAAGAGACAAGCCATGGAATGAGAAAAAAAAATTTTATCAACTATTCTCCTAACAAAGGACTAATACCTAGAATATACAAAGAACTAAAAAAAAAAAAAAAAAAAAAAAAAAATCGGACCATATAAATTTAAAGACCCAATCCAAAAATGGGCATGTGAAATGCAGAGACACTTTCTTAGATAAAGAAGTATAAGCAGCAAATAAGTATATGAAAAGAATGTTCAACAACTCTGGTCATTTGTGAAATGAAAATTACAACAATACTGATATTCCATCTCAATCCAGAAAGAAAGGCTTTCATCAAGAAATCAATAACAAGTGCTGGCAGGGCTGTAAGGGCAAAGGAATCCTTTTCCATTGTTGGTGAGTGTGTAAATTGGTACAGTTACTACAAAAATTGGTATAGAGATTCCTCCAAAAGCTGAAATGAGGGGTTCCACTTGACCTTTGTAGCTATCTTCCCAAAAGAGTTAAAAGCATCATAGCATAGTGACATTATATATGCCTACTCATGTTTATAGCAGCACAATTTATAATAGCTAAACCTTGGAAACAGCCCATCAACAGAAGAATGGATAAAGATTATTTATAATGCAGTACTAGTCTGCCATAAAAAGGATACACTTGATACGGTTTTAGGTCGATGGACCTTAATACCATACTTTTAAGTGAAATAAATCAGGCACAAAAGTTTTAATATCACATTGTTTCTCTTGTGGGATAATTCCAGAAAAGATAAATAAGGAGCAAAATGGAGGATAGATTTTGGGAAGAACATGTTCAAATGGGGAGGGTAATAAGGGGAGAGAGGGAGGGAAGGAAGGGAAGAGGAATTTAAAAGGAATGGAAAGAAAAAATGGACACAGCTTTTGTAAATGGGGGAAGGAAGAAGGATTGAAGGGAGGGGAAGAGAATGGGAGAAAAGAGTGAAGATATATTATGCACAGATAAAATCCCTGTGATGAATGTGATCATTGTGTATGACAAATATGTACCAATAAAATATTTTTATGATGCTATGTACTTTATCAATTCACAAACTCATTGGCTTGCTTAGTGTGTCCTTAACTGTTATTTTGCTAATAGCTTATCAGGGGCCCAGAAAGACACAGAAACTGGCCAATTATCATCTAAAACCTCTACTGTGTTAATATTAAATTGATCTAATTCTTTTAGAAAAATAGAGGCCATTGCAATGCTTTAAATTATGTACTTCCTGCAAAATGTAGAGAAATTCTCTTGCCATCTAGGTGGATATGGATTTTTTATCTAATTCCCAAGTGTTGGGAATTCACAAATGTATATGTTGGTCCTTAAAGATGGTCAAATTTAACTTTCTTATTCACAGATAAAATTGGTCTAATATTTGCAGTTCTGGTGACTCCTTGAGAGCTGCCAACCCAAATCCAAATCACTTGAAAGGATGAGGCAGGCCTGGCCAACTTAGCAACTTAGTGACTGTCTTGAAGTAAAAAGTTAAAAAGGGCTAAGGATATAGTTCAGGGCAAAGTCTCTAAATTTAATCCCAAGTAGTGCAAGGAAGAAAAAGTAAAGAAAAAAGAAGGAAGGAGAGACAGAGAGACAGAGAGAGAGAGAGAGAGAGAGAGAGAGAGAGAGAGAGAGAGAGAGAGAGAGAGAGAGAGAAAGGCAGGCTAGGTAGAGTGACACTGATAAGAAAGGGCATATTGTCCATTTGTCTCTTGCCGTAATGGTAGCATATAATGTGTAAAATACTACATAAATAAACCCTTTTAAGAATATAAAAACTTTCATAAAGTGAAACTAGTTTTTGAGAACTACTACCACTTTATTTGTAATTAGAAGGTAATACACTTCTAATTAAATTTTTTTTAAGAAAGCAGACTTCTTTTTTTTTTTTTTTTTTTTTTGTCTTTTTCGTTTTTATCGGTACCAGGGATCGAACTCACGACTGCCTGCTTACAAGGCAGGCGCTTATGCCGCTGAGCTAAATCCCCAGCCCCAAGAAAGCAGACTTCTGATATTCTTTATCAGTTAAAATTTTATTTTTAATTTTGAAAAATATATGTTTGCTCACAAGAATTAATTACAATTGTAAATATTCATCACACAACTAATGAAATATCACGTTGAAATGTGTTTGTAAGCAAAGTATTACCACACATCCTAATAAGGTGAATAGAGTTCTCAGATATTGAAATTTGCCCTGTTAAATAAAGAGTCTTTCTAAAAATCATATTGGTCAATTCATACACATGGTCTAGTTGATATCTGTGTATAATTTTAGGTGGAGAAACAACTCCAGGCATGGGTTAATCCCTCATGATTCTGTCTTGATATTTCTCGAAAAACTGATCTGCTAGGGCAGTAATTAATATGTCCCTTTAGGAATTTCATGAAGTGCAACTCAAAAGAGGAATTCCCCACCTCATTCTCCTATAATCTTTCTCAGAGAAGTATCTGTGTTACCTGACTTGGTCTTACATCCTTCTGGAACAGTTAAAAGTGTGGCACCCTCAGCTGTTAGAATTTATGGCAATAATATTTAAAAAAAATAAAATTCTCATATTTAATAATTTATTAAGATTACATTAAAGTTGTCTTCCAAATTATATTAAAGAGTCTTGTAAGTGACATGATTTTCTCCAGATAATGGGCCAAAGCCTTTTTGCTTGACAATCTGATCTGTAGGATGGTGTATTATAAACATTTGCTTTTCTCTTTTACTGGACTGAGCTACTGGAGGACCAGGACAATTGCTAACGTATCTTTTTATTCTTATGAGCAAACTTAGTGCCTAACACAAAGTAAGCATTCAGTATGCACTGATGTACTTGAATTAAGTGATTATTCTAAAGCATGTTGGAAATATATATGCATATGTATATACATGAAACACATATGTAGAAATGTCATAATTGAGATAAACAGAAATCAGTGATTATAAGCAGGTGTTTTGATTTTTCAATATGATATAATTCTTACCTACTTAAAGAAAAAGAGAAAATTTTGTATTAAGGAAATCAAGCATCCACTTTTGCATTTACTATCTATGTAGCACTGGACAAACTAATGAACTGTTTTGACTCTTAGTTTTTTCATATATAAAATGCAATCACTGAATGTACTTTACAGATTCATATGGATCAAATGAGTTAGTATTTGTAAAGAGAGTATAATATATTCCACATTATAAGGTCTCAATGTTACTAAAAACTGACCTTTCCATTTTACATCTCCAGGGTAATTTATTCACTTATTCTTTCTTCTTTAACATGTATTTTCTGGGCAAGGGTTAATCATTATAGCATTCAACTGTTGAGTTGAAAATGCTTTTCACACCTCCAAAAAGTAAAAACTAGAAATTCTATTTGACCCTGCATTTCCTAGGTATCTTCCCCAAAGGGTTAAAGAAATTTTATTACAGTGATATATGTATACTCATGTTTACATTAGCACAGCTTGATTTCGGAAGCAGCCTATATGTCCATTAGCAGACAAACCAGAAAGAAAAAAAAAAAAACAAAACAAAACAAAACAAAAAACGTGGTATTGACACACAATGGAATATTACTTTGTAATAAAGCAACATATATTTAAGTCATTTGTAGGCAAACAGATGAACCTTGAGATCATAATCTTACGTGAAATAAATCAGATACACAACCTTAAATATCAAGTGAGTTCTCTTATATAGGAAAAAACAAATTATAAATGAAAGGCAAAATAAAAGATAGGTAATAGGAAGTAAGGAGATGGGTCATTCTCCGATGGGAAGGGGACAAAGAAAAATGGAGAAAAGGATGTGGGAAAAGAATTAAAGATGTGTTATGTACGTGTCTCAGCTCTACAGAGGAATGGAAACATTCTGTACTTCAAACATGCACTAGTAAGAGGGCAAACATCTCTTCTTAGCAATATAAGTAAAAATCCTTTCACAAAAGTGTTTTTTTTACATATAAATTTTACATGCACATAGTGTATTTTTGCATATTTATACATGCATGTATATATTTATATGTGGAACCATATTATATTTATTAATATATTTGTTTTTTCACATAAAGCTAAGATTACTGTATCATTTTTAGAAGTTGCACAAAATTAAGTAGATTATATGTATACTTTTTTAAAAAAAATAACCACCACTTGGTTCCTATTTTGGATATTTTTCCACTTTAAGGTTACAAAAGAAAATCCTGTATTTTTCTACTATACTTTCATGTTTATGTTTTTATATTTTACATGTACGTCAGATACTCATTTTCATGCATGCTAAATTATCTGGATTATAAAAAGACTATGCATTGCTGTATATCACATTTGCTCTTGTTTAATAACCAGTGTATATGTTTTAAACAATGTAGTTAAGTGGTAAAGTACTTTTCTAGCAAGCGCAAGACTGTGGGTTCAATCTCCAACCAACACTGTGAAAAAAAAGGTACAAGGAATTCCCTTATGTAGCAACCACATTGCTGTGTGTTAATACCTGCTAGTTTGATTTGGTTGTCAAAGATATTCTCCTCATTGAACAAACAAATTGTGTCAAATTAATTGAAACAAGATTTCCAGGGAGATGCTAACATGAATTGTGGTACAAATCATAAATCAGAGCAAAAAGAGGTTAGTATAAATGTTTCCAGAAGAACAAAATTGAGACTTTTCCATTAAATACTTTTAGTACTTAAATTAATAAAATGTATACATCTATTCCTGATTATTATGAATATTGCTTTGCTATATTGTTATTATGCGTATGCGTATATACTCATATATTAACAGATAACTTTGTTTTCTTTCTTAGTATTCTTACTTACTATTCTTTCTAAGTTGACTGACTTAGTATTGGTAGTTACAATATTTAAATTATTGAAAATCAGGGGAATATTACCCAAAGAAAAACTTTGCCTACTCTTTTCAGGAAGCAACTGGCTGCTGGTTGTACACACCATAATTGTGTCATTTAATTATGAACTTGCAATTGTCTTTATTTGGAAACTGAATACGGATTAAGGATATGTGGTTGGTTGTCAAGAAGATAAGGGGTTGTTAAGTAGATAAGATTGTGTCAACTTGACTGGATTCAGAAATGCCTCGAGATGAGGGAAGCAACTATCTGGGTTTCATCTATGGAGCTGTTTCCAGAGACAATCACCACGGTGGCCAAGAAATAGGGGGCAAAGACCCACCTTGACTGTGCCTGGTACTAACCAATAGGCTGGCAGCTGGGAGGGAGTGAAAGGGGAAGAGGAAGTGTTTAAAAGCTGGGTTGTACTTCAGTGGGTGTGCCTCGTGCTATTGCCATTGCCATGGACATCAGAGTGTGGATTTTTCAGCCTTTCAGTGAGGCACTCAGCTCCCCAGGTTGATCTTAGGCCTTCGGGTTTGGACTGGTCCTGCATCCTTGATTCCTCTTTTTCAACAGCTTTCAGCTGCTTGGACTGAGAAGCTACTAGATCTCCTACCTCTCCAGTATGCAGATAGCTGTTATGGACTATCCTGTCTCTGGTTCTGTAAACTGATCTAATAAATTCCCTTGTCTGATTTTATATACACATATTCATTTTCTATTGATTGTATTCTAGAGAACCCTAATCAATTAAAACCTCAATATTGTAACCATTTCAGTAAGAACTAAGTAGAGTTCTTTTCTTTACACATTTTTTTCTATTTAAATTTTATAGATTAAATCTATATGAATGAATATATATGTGCTCTTGATCATATCAGAGAAAGCAAAATAACCATTATCTATTGAGATTACTGAATAGTTTCTTCTTTCTTTTAGAAACTGTTTCTTTTTTCATAGTACAAACTTGGTTATCCCAGAGACTAGAAGTAACTTCACATGTAGTATTGAAAAATCATAGTTTATCAAAGAAATTTCTGTTTTATCCATAAATAATATGAGAATTGCTAACAAAGAGAAAGAGGTAGATTTACATTTTCTTCCTTTGTATGAAGAGTAGAAAATTGGTCATGATGCTATAAAAAGTGCACATAAATCAAGGCCTTCAGACAGATCCAAGCTAGACTCCCCTCTGTGTAACTTTGCAATGGCTGAATCAGAGCTTTCAACAAGGAGATGATGCACTTGGAAATATGTTTTATGTGATTCACCCTAAAGTAGAGCTCTCACTGTACATTGTGTGCATTAAATAATGCATTATTTATTATTTCCACTACTGTATTAGGAGCATACAAGGTTTGGTCAAAATACATGGTGATTGTTTAAGTGAAAAAAAATTACTACAGTAAAAGAAACATTTCCATCGATGTCCTCAAAACACTTCCCCCACCCCGCCTTCAAACACTTATCTCAGTTTTTGCCGCTTTCTGGAGCATTTCTGAAAACAATCTCATTTTCTGAGTATTTTTATAAGGTGTGATAAAAGAATATGGAATGTTGCTGTGAAGTGCAACCCAACTGAAAGGCAGGCTCCTAGAAACGTTAGCGTCCACATCCACCTTATACACTATGTGGCACTGTGTGTGACTTCTGGCTGTTCCCTCAAGTCAAAATGACCTTGAACAGTAAATGTTTTGAACTGATTCAGGACCCCGAGGCAGTTATAACATTACACTAAAACTATTCATGAAAATAGACTTCCAGAACTGCTTCAGAAAGTGGCAAGACTTTGGAGGAAGAGAACAAGAAGTTACCAAGAAGAAAGCCCTTGCTGCAAGTTGGCACCATGCACGGGCCATTGGGAGGACAGCCAGACACCAGCCTCTTCCTGTGAGTTAGTGCCATTCACGGACTGTGGGGGAAGAGAACAGGAGATCACCAAGAAGCAAACCCTCCCTGTGAATCTTCACCATACATGGGCAGCCGGGGAGACAGCCAGATGGCAGCCCCTTCCAGTGCAGGCTGGGAAACAAGAAGAGCCCTCAACCCTAGCTGTAAGTGACCAGCTGATCTGGAGAAACACATGTTGCAATGATAGCTATTGAGGTAAAATATTATTTAATGCTTGCAGTTTTTAGTATTTCACTGGCTTTGCAGGTCTAAAACCAGTAGTCTGATTGTTTATTCAGAGCATAACAATATTCAATGTAGCATCTATGGGATCTATGGAGGATTTCCTTCTGAGGGTGGTAGCCATTGTTAATTCCCTATTATCTTGTTTTGAAGTCCTGTATCATTTTTTATTTTGGGGGGAGTTGGGTTTTATTCTGTTTTGTTTTGCTTGATTTTATTATATCTGATGGCATGGGCAACTATTTCAAAGATAGTAAGATACATTTTAGATTTACCATTGTCTTGTTTTGCAATGCTTTAGTGCATTCATTGTTTTGTTTTTATTGGTTCTATTCTGCTTGATTTTATTATGTCTAAAGTTATCTGTACTTATTTTGAAGACAAAAAGAGGCATCATGATAACTATTGTTGATTTCCTATTGTTTTGAAGTCCTACGTCACACTTGTTTTGATTGACTTTATTCTGTTTTATTTTGCTATTTTAAAATTCCCTTTAAAATAAAAATTACAAAAAAAGTGGCAAAGTGATGGAATAAATGTGTTCAGGGTGAGGTGGAGTATTTTGAGGAGGAATTCATGGCAATGTGTTTTTACTGTAAAAATTAGAAAAAAAAGTTGAACAGCACGCTTTCCTGTCATACCTTGGGAAAACAACAGATAAGATTCTAAGAATAATAAACCTGGTTTCTTAAACCTTACTAGAAGGTACTGGAATAGCACATAGCCTGAAGAAGTCCCTTCATGTATCTTCTGACTTTTAGGACAATATTTTTCTTATTTACTTATTTTGTTATGCTGGGGATGGAACCCTGACCTCTGGTGTACTAGGTAAGTGCTCTACCAATGAGCCTCATCCTCAGCTCTAGAAAACAAATTTTAAATAAACAATAGAAAAGTGAAATTTTATGTTGTTCATAGAAGATTCTCTTAAAAATTTATTTGATCATTTCTCTGTAGACATATTTCAAAGATGTTTATCTTAGTCCAGAAAGGACTACCTCTTTATAAACGGTGCAGAAAAGGTAGAGCGTGGTATTCAGGGGCTGGAAATGAATGAAATGAGGAAAGTTTTTCTTTTTATCACCAGAGTGTTTTCTCTATCTCTGTACAGCTACAGAGCTCAAACTGAAAAATGATTCTCAGGTAGTCCAGTGTATATGATCCATTCCACTCTCTGCTTCAAAGCTGTCTTACGTGTGTGTGTGTGTGTGTGTGTGTGTGTGTGTGTGTGTGTGTGTGTGCTCCTTAGCTGCCAGCTTTATTGGTTCTTGGTTTGTACTCACAGGGATAGAAAATGTCTTGTGAACATGTCAACTCTCGACCTGCGAGTCATCATTAATACATCAAACCACTTTTTCTCTCTGAGCTCAAAAGCATGAATCAGGCAGCTATTACAAATCAATCAGCACTGTCATAGTAGATAAAATCTGATCATCTGAGTCCTAGATTTCAATCAGCCACCATACTTCTGTCAGGGGACAGAAGGGTAATGATTTCAATGCAAGATAGATTTCATAGTCTAGAGAAAAACCTCAAGAGTGATTTTCTGTCACCTCTAACTTTCTAAGCAACAGTTCCCTCAGGTAACAGTAAGTGTGAATTGGATCTATATGTTTTGAGACATCCTGTGCAGTCTGCAGTACTACAAAAAGGCTGAGACCTTGGGTCAAGATATAGAATCCTTCGTGGCTGAAGATAATTGTAAGTGACAACCATAAGAGTGCTTTTCAATAAAACTTTCTGAGATGAAGAAAGTATTGTGTGCTTCCGATACAATAGTTACTGGCCGTGGAGCATTTGAAAAGCAGGGAGTATAACTATGACTATGAATTTTTAATTTTATTTAAATGTAAAAATTTAAACAGCTATATATTAATAGTAGCTATAACACTGGAAGGGAAAGCCTATGAAATACTTCTACAGAAAGTATCTCTGCTATTTATGATTGAGTTTGGATGCTCTGATTAAAGTATGTATTCCTTCTTGTTATAAGCCTACTTAAAATATGGAAAAATAAGAATAAAGTATGGAGTTATGGCACAAATTGGCAGTATGTGAGAAGGGTGATGACTGATGTAATTAAAAATATGAACTAGGTAAAGATGAACTAGTCCATATGAAATTATTTCTGTGAACTTCTTCACAGAATAGACATGATATTTATTGTAGATATTCAAGTCTTTATAATTACATGTTCAGAGTCTGTCTGAGAGCTATCATACCCTGCTCTTTTAAGTAGAAACTCTGTCTTCAGTAATTTTATTCTTACATCATCAGGAACATTCAGGAAGTATTAAAAAAAGTTTTAGAACCTGATAGATGATCTGGCTTTTTAATTAAAAATATTTGTTTTAGAGACTAGATAAAGTCTATCATGTTCTAGCACTCATATAAAGCTGCTGAGGAACAGTAATAAAAAGAAAGGGAAAGAATAGTTCTTTAACAAGTCACCATTTTTTTGCTGCAAAATTGCTCTTGGCTAATCAACACTTCAGGGAACTCAAGAGAAATGAAGGCACAAACGTTGATCCAATAGCATTTCATAGTGCATATACAATGCTTTTTGACAAATGTAACATCAAATTGTTACATGCTTTATTAGTAGATTTTCTCTGTTCCCTACATAAGTACAGAATTTCAAGTGTCTCAATTTTTTATTTCTTTAACTTACAGTGACCTCAACATTTGTATTGCATTCCCACAGGGTTCTTAGTGTTCAGCAGGTGATGCTGAAGAAGAAGACATTTAATGCCAGATGATGGAACAAAATATTTCATATACTATTTTAGATAAGGAAAAAGGCTCTGCAGTTATTTTTCGTCAGGCGATAACACCAAATTAGCAAATACTTACTGAATCTTAGACTAAAATTTTTTTTGTGTTTGGTCCTACATGACAATCTTGAAAGTTTCAAGTGCTCAGGAAAAAATACATTTTTCTACAAAAGTGCAGTGAGAGTACAAACAATTCTCAGGTGAGGATCTTTCCGTAAACTCTCAGCTCTTCATCAGTGGAGGCTAAGAATACTCATACATCAATTCAGGAGGACTAGTGAGTAACATGGATTTTTTTTTTTTGGCATTTTCTAGCTTGTCACCTAAGAGTCTATATAATTCTTATAGCTTGACTTTAAATATCAGAATAAGAATTAGCATCCAGTTGAAATATATTTCTGTATGGCTTGCCTATGATGTCACCAGCATGTGGATGACTGGAATCTATAACAATATCTTTCGAAAAGTCTTATTTATGGTGCATTATTCATGTTACCATAGGTGAATAGATTGAATTTGTTAAGAAGTATCTCTATCCTCTAAATCCTACTCCTGGTATCAGTTATAAACCAATATGAAGTGTGACTTAACAAAATCCATACCTTTTACTCAAACTTGTTGCCATGGCTAGGAGATCTTATGTCACTGAAACATTCCAAGGAGGTTATATAACACAATTGGACATTTTTATGACAAGTGGCTGGAAGCCTCACTGGATTTTAAATAGCTTTTACTTTGCTGGTCATGTATAATAAAGAAGAATAATAAAATTATGACAATTTGCATACACAAAAGAGTGATTTCAAGTCTTTCTGGGGTATCTAGATGATTGCTGTATGCATTCCTAATGTTGAATGCAGTCTGTCTCCTAAATTATACCACCCAGTATGGTGCTGAAATCTTTGTGATGTATAATTTTTTTTTATCACATCCATGGTTATGATTGGTTTTACTTTTAAGAAAACACAGCAAATCTAGTAAAGATTTCTATGTGTGCAAGAATACCCAGGGGCTAACTGCCTGTAGGCATGGGATGTGAGAACTACTTAAACTTCTATTCGATGCTGCTATCTTAAAAATTATTTTATGCTGGGATAAGTGTGAGTAGGTGAAACATTTTGTATTTGATACCAGTAATAATGGAACACTACCACTCTTGCCAAATTAAAAAAATTTACTCTTTGATAATTTATCTATTCAACCCTCCTTCTTCTCTTTGGTAATTTATATTTTACTATAAAATTGTGTATTTTGTTTAGTTTTTAAAGTTTATTGGTCATTTAAAATATTCCACTATAATTAAAAATTAAAATACTGTCACATGGCCACATTTATTAATATTTTTTATTTTAAATTATATGTTATTTCATTTTTAAAGTATACTTACATAAATATTTATTGGTTTATTTTGTTGAAACAATTCTGAGTTTTTCGTATGCTTATTTTGGAAGTTTTCTTTTTCTTCTCTTGATTTATTTGAGATTATTTTGTTATTTTTCTAGTATATTCTGTAGAAAATCATCTATTGTCTTTTTATAACAAATAATTTCACCTATTTTGATAAATAACTTAACATTTATAAACTTCTCTGAGAACCAAGTTATCCTTACCCCCACTGGCTTTGAAATATAGCATTGTAGTTTTTGCTTTATTAAATACTTTGCAATTTACATTCTGTTTTCCTGCTCAATTCATTAATTATTTATATGTGAAAAATTTCAAGATATATGGATGTGGGCAAACAGAGGCTGTCTTCCTACTGGTTTCTAATATTTCTGCATGTGAATGTGAGCATTGGTACTTAAATTGCAGCGTAGAATTTGGTGAGACCTCTGTGTATCTGAAATAGTATTTGTAAAACAGTTTCCCCATGTTTGAGAGAACATATATTCCCTGTTTCTGGACCTTATATCTGGCACAGTTTTTGTAAAATGCTGTCTCTGTGTTTGAAGAAAATGTGCATTTTCTGGATGCATAGTTCTTCCCAAATCTATTATGTAAGACTTGCTTCAAATTTCCTATGTTGTTCAAATTTCATATGCTTGCTTTGTTTTACTTGAGCAGTCAGTATCTGAGCAATGGGTCTATGATGTTGCATTTGTTTCTTTCACTTTGCATCAGATTTTGCTGTGTTTCAGATGTTAAGCTTTACCTTGGTTTATGCAAGTTCAAAACTATATCTCATTAATTTTTTTCTTTTTATTCAAATATGAAGCATCTTTCCTTGGCTTCTATTTGGTTAGATTTAATATTATTATAGTTCTTTTGGTGTGATTTGACTTGTTTGCACTTTCCCATTCTCTTTACTTTTGACTTTTCATTTCTTTAGTTTCAAATAATAATAATAATAATAAATATATTACATTGCATTAGTCTAGTGTTGTCTATTCAGAGGTTCTCTTTCTTTTAATACACTTTTTTCATATTTATTATAAACATTAAGATCTTTATTGTGATCAGTTTCTTATTGATGTATTTTATATTTAGTTTGCTTTCTCATTGTTTCATTTTTTTCTTCTTGGCTTTTACAGACTTGGTCAAGATTTCTTCATTCCATCTGTTCCTCAGCTGGCTTAAAGAAGCTGCATAATTTTTATTCTTTTATTGATTGATTCCTTTATATTTAAAGTGTTTATTCAGTGGTACTGAAGACTGGAACTGGAGCCTTCACACATTTCCAGCCCTTTAAAAAATTTTTTATCTTATTTTATTTTATTTTTATGAGACAGGGTCTCACTAAATTGTCCAGGACTGACTTCACTTTGTAATTGTCTTGCTAGTGTCTCAGATCTGTGACACAACCCCTGGCCAAACATTTTGCATTTCAAATATATATTATTAAATGTGCAGCTTCCTAGTGAAGTCTGATGTTATTCAGTTGCTTTCACATCTCCTGGAAAATGATAAGATTGCTAGAATATTTTTTATTTTGGGCTCCTACTCACAAACTTCCTTCATCCTCCAACCCTCAAGTAACCCATGCTATTTCTGGTGTTTTATTTTCAACTAATTGTTCAAATATTTGTGCTTATTATCCAGATTTATTCAGATTATCACCAGTAAATCTTTACTGCTTATGTATTAGCTTCCATTGAATTATTTAACTTCTTTGTTTCGAGTTTATTTTTCTTCTGTTAAAATATTTTATTTAGATGTTCACTTCTGGGGAAATCTACCAGTAGCAAGTTTTTTGAGTGCCTTACTATATTAAAATAGCCTTATTTTTCTCTTTGGTAATTTACTTTTGCTTTTGACGTTTTACTGCACATTAAATTCAGGCTTAAATTTTGTTCTCCCTGGATTTAGAAATATTTTCCACTCCTTTCATTCTATGATGCTGAGAATGAGTCTGAAGTCATTCTAATTCTTATTTTTGAAATTAATCTTTCTTGTCCCTCTGGCAGATTTTATAATTTTCTCTTTATTGTTATGTTTGTGCTCAGAGTATTTTGAGCAAGATTTTGTGTTTATTTCCCTTCTTGGCACTTAGCACTATCTAATTAAGACTTAGATTTTTCTCCCAATTCTGGGAAAATCTCAGGACTCTATTTTCTAGCATTGCTTCTTTTTCACTCCTTCCATTATTTGTTTCTAGAAATAACATTAGAGGAACATTATACTTCTATGTGTCTATTTCAAATAGTTTGAATTTTCCTTTTGAATTTTCATCTTATGTTTTTATGCTACATGTAAAATAATTCTTAAGTTCAATCTTCTGAATAACATTGATTTTTCAGCTACTTGGAACATAAATTAAAATTGCATTTTATGGATTTGGACATACAAAATTGGGCTAATTATAATCTGAGGTTTAGCATACACTAGCATCACTACTCAAACACATTTTACTTTATTTTCTTGATATAATAAGTATCAGATCTACATCAAAGATAAAAAGAGAAACATACACATGGACTTACCTATATTTCTCCTTTGTCTGTTTTTTTCTCCAACTCAACTGTCCCAAATTTACTTTTAGTTTTGACTTGCTTCCTAAAATGATCACACACAGACGTATATGCCTAAAATAAGTGGTTTACCTTTACATTTTTTATCCATTAAAAGGGCAGGTGTCTAGGTCATCTCTGGGACTCTTGTTGGCTGTCTGTAGCCCATTCATTTTCTGGTGTATCATATTTTGTTGTATGTCTTCACTACCATGTTTTTATATACTTAGGTCAATGGAATTCAGGTATTTTTACCTACACTATTTAAAATAGTTTATTCTAAGTGTATTGAGAAGAAAAGTATTAAATACAGAGCACTAAAGTCTGTTGTTGCAGTATGTAGGAGGCCAAGGCAAACATTGTGGAGACCACATTTTCCTAATGTCCTGCAGGAAACATAAGACACAGGACACCTAGGCGGGCTGCTAACAATGGTGCCAAGCACGTGCGGTGGGAAAGTGGGCTATTTCCAGAGCAGTTAGCAACTCCCTTGCTGTTCTTTACCATGTTATCTGCTTTGCTCATAGTTGCTGCTGGAGACAAATGGCTTCTTCTTTTATATCTTCCAGATTTATAGAAGTGTGTCTCATTGCTATCATCTAAATAGTTCTTATCATGTTCTGCTACATAGAAAAGAAGTCTATGGGGAAAGTGCTAAGTTAATTTTAGAAAATGTGTAAAGTTTTCTTTTAAGTGGTTGTGATTTACATGAATATTTAAACTACAGGTTAGTGACTAATATTATTTTCTGATTTCACCAGAAATATGTGACACCTTATTTATTACATCTTCTTGATCATTTTAAGTTGTCTGACTTTCTAAAGTTTTGCCAAACACATGAATATAAACCAACATCATATGGTATTAATTGGTATGTCCTCAATTTTTATTTTGTGGTATTGGGAATCAAATTCAAGAGCTTTCACTCACTGAGACTCATCCACTATCCTATTTGTCTCTTTTTATTTTGAAATAGAGTCTTCTTAAGTTTCCCAGCCTTGTTTTGAACTTGAAATTCTTGCACTTCAGCCTCTCATGTACAAGTAGTTAGGATTACAGGAATGTATCACTGCACCCAGCTTTCCTAATTCATGATGAATAACTTTAGTAGCACTGTTGTGGCTACCTTGATGTTCTGAATTTCTCAAAGTGTTTTTACCTTTCACGGTCAGTTTGACTTTGGGGAAGAGCCAGCAGTTGCATGTGCCAACATCTGGGGAATCAGGTAGATGAAGACATTCAGTAGTGTTTCTACAGCCTGTCTTTCCATTGGATAGAACTTGGTAGCAGAATTCACTCTACTTTTGATCACACTTCATAAGGACACAAAACAGAACTTTGAGAACAGATTGAGATAGTGGGAAGAAACCTAAAGTGTGCTTGAAACAAGAAAGAATATTTTGAGAGGATTAATGGCAATCTATTTTAAATGATTTGTGTCTAGATGTCCCCCTAAAGCCTAATTCAGTCATGGGACAAGGGTCTAGAATTTGTGGTTAATTTATGGTCCAATGTTGGGATTATGTGTGGGTGTGGCCTACATACAAAAAAAGGACGTAATAGTCTTTTCTCTGCACTCCCTCTTTTTTTTTTTTTTCCCTCATTGCTTTTACTGTCTTCCAGTTGCCATGGACTGTTGCTCTCTGCTGTGTGTCACTCTGCCATGGAGTCAGCCAACTATTGACTAAAACTTCCACAAACTGTGCGCTAAGTAAATTTTTTCTTCCTTAATTTGGGTGTCAGGTATTTTGTCTCATCAGTAAGAGAAAAGTAACCAACAGGTGTCTTATTCTGTAATAACTTTTTAAAAAAAATTAAACATTCACTGGATATTTTGATCACATTTCTTACATATTTCTCATACATTTCTTTTTCTTTGAAGTGGCCAATCAACCATTTTCACGTTAGAAACATTTTTCTTCAGTGTTAGCTTGTTATTTTATTAATGTTCAGGATTTCTTTAAATGTTTATTACTAACGAAGAACTTCTGGCTTCCAATAATGACATGGTAGTTTATATTAGACTAAGCTGCAGCTGCTAAAAATAATAAACTGAACAAAATCAACCTCATAAATAAGCACCTTTCACTCCTCCCTCATAAAAATGCTACAGTGATGTGAGATATCCTGGATGAAAACCACAAACTGGATAGATACAAACCGGGTAAGATACAACTTTGAAGAATAAGTGGTTATAGTGGATGATATCCTTGTTCATCTGTTATTTCTTCCAAAGCACTTCCCAGTTTACACAGTCCAGTGAGGTCAGAGATCAAGAAGAAGTCTCATATGACTGGGAGAGAAACCAGAGGGCAGAGTTTGACATTGCCAAATCCACAGGAAACTGAGCAAGTGGATCTCAGAAAGGAGGGAAACACAGTGGCGGAAGCACTCAGATCTTCAGACAAAGATCTACCAAATTCTTGACTGCCTGGTATATTGCATGTTTAGAGGGAGAGGTAAAAAAAAAAAAAAAACTCAAAAACTAATGACAGTGGAAGTGAAAAAGATGAGCTTTGATTTCAACACCTGTCAGAGTGAGCAGATAGAATTTGGAGTTAAAAATCATTCCAGGATATGAGTGCTCAAAAGGTTTGACGAAGGTTTAAGGTTTAAGGATTACATTGGAGGTCTAAGAGATATCTGTAAAACTAAAACTATGCTTTAAAATTGCCTAGTGCCAAATCTCAGTAGAGTCAATAATTTCACTGTCTTCCAGAAGAAAATCCTTGGTCTCTATATTGTTAATATTAAGATTTTATCTATGGAATATATTGCAAATATAGTCTCCCAATTTGTCAGCTGTGTTGTGGCTTTATCTATGGTGCTGTTTTCTAGAATAAAAAAAGCCTTACCTGTATCAGTTTTCTTTGTCTTTAAATTTTGAGTCATTGAAATTCTTGCCACATACCAAGATTTAAGAATTCATTCATACTCTCTTAGAATTTTTTAACACTTAGATCCCTATAGTTCATTTTTGTATATTATATGAGGCCAATTTTTAATTTCGCTTTTTGTCATAGTGACTGTTCATTTATCAAAGAGCTATTTATTTTTGAATTAGTGAATATTAATTAAAAATATTGAATCCTGAGTTTCATTGTGGAATTTTCCTGCATGCATGTCAAATACTTTGGTAATACCCATCCTCACTACTTTCCCTGTCCTCCTCTACCTCCTCCTTCTAAACACCTTCATCTTTTCTAATACTTTCCTTTCTATTTTCATATCATCTTTATTGTCTTTCCCTTGGTCCAAAATTGAGGGAAAATACAAAACATTTGTCTTTCTGAGTCTGACTTATTTCACTCAACATTGTGATCTCCAGCTCTAGTTACATCCTGCAAATTGTGTGATTTTATTTTTCTTTATAACAGGATAATATTCCCTTGTAAAGATATACCACAGTTTCTGTATCTATTCACATATTCTCAGTCATCTCTACTGACTCAAAATTTGGTTATGGTGAATTGGCAAGCATGAGTCTGCAGGTATCTGAATGACTTTAGTTATTTCAGGTGTACTAGTGGTATAGTTGGATCTCATGATAGTTCTTTATTTACTTTTTGAGGAGCATCCATACTAGTTGCAATAATGGAAGTAGCAATTTACATTCCCACCAGCAATGTATAAGAGTTCCTTTATCACTCCTTGAAATGTTTTTTTTCCTTTTGTGTTCGTGATGATAGCCACTTAGTTATTTCTGAAGTTTCTATTCTATTGCTTATTGCAGCACTGTAGAATTTTATACAGCTTTTATACCATACAAGTTTTAATGTCTGGTAGGGATAGTTCTTTCTTGTATTTTTCTTTTCTATTGTTTTACTGACTATTCTTGTATTTTTGTTTTTTCCATACCAACTTTAGTAGCAACTTGCCTAACTGCTTAGAAATGGTCTGTATTTTTTATTAATATTGTATTGAATTTATAAATTAACTCAGAAGAACTTGAGGTCCTTACTATATTGAGTCATCATGCCAACTTTTGTGGCTTTAATGAATGATTTATAGCCTTTTGAAAATTTATAATGAAAATTAATCCAAAAAAAATCCCTTTTGCTGCAATGGTAAGTGAAGCTCCCTCTGCCTGCATTTTCTATTTATTATTTGTGTATGTGAAACTTACTGATCTTATTTTTTGCCTTGCTGTTCAATTCTTTATAATTTGTTAATTATATCATCCACTCATCCACTCTTTGGAAGTTTCTGCCACTTGCAAATATAATTCTACTTCTTAACTTAGTTTTATGTCATTATTTTTGTGCATCATTTGACCATATTCGTTAACAGTCTAGTACAATGTAGAATATCAGAGACAGTAAGAATCTTTGTCTTGCAATCTATGTAGTATTTTCCTATTAAATAAGTTTCTAGCTCTAATATTTAAATATCTCAATCTATTTCTGTCTCTAGATAGATATGCTTTCATTTTAGGAAATCTCTCATATCCTATTTTCTTTAGTATATTTGTTAATGAATGTTAAATTTGGAAAAATATTTTGTCAGCATCTGTAGAGATAATTATATTTTCCTCTTATATTTACTAATATGGTGGATTATAATTAAAGCAGTTTCTAATATTGAGCTTCATTTCATCTAATATTGAATTTCATTTCATCATTACATGCTATATTCTTAAAATGCATTTTTGACTGCTAACGTTATTTTAGTACATTTAAATTAATATTCATCAGTGATATTGGACTTCAGTTTTATTCTTTTCCTAGTATTTATATTGTTTATTGATTTGTATATTTATTTTATAAAAGAAATGTGAGATTTTCCTTTATTTTGAATACTTTTTAATAATTTGAGTAACGAGGATTATCTGGTATTTGAAGATTTATTGAAGTGGTATGTGAGATCCTCTGGGTCTAGTACCTTTTTGAATTGTAGTTTCTTAAAATTTTCTTGATCTCTTCCATGGAAATGATCCGTTAGGTTTGCATTTAGTTTTTCCTAGTCTGCTTGGGCTCACTGCAAAGCCTTGCTGCTGGAAGTGCTAGAGAGAAAGAGTTTGAGAGGTTACACCAAGGATTAGGTGCTTTGTTTTGCTTTCCCTTCTTTTATACTTTTTGCTTTCTATGTTTTTACATAATGGTACCACGGTCAGTGGTACCTGTCTACTTACTTGGGTCACAGAATGCCTAAATATTTGGTAAACACTATTCTGAGTATTTCTGTGAGAGTATTTCTCGATGAATTTAACACATAAATCAATGGAATGAGTAAATCCTGGGATACATGTGGTCTCATCCAATTAGATGAAGGCCTGAATAGAACAAAAAGCTGAGAATCTTCTAAACAAAAGGACATTTCCTTCTCTTTATTTCCTTCGATTGATTTTCTTGAGATGGAGCATCAGTCTTTTTCTTGAAGTTGTGATTTGAAATGACAACTCTAAAGAACCCTGAGTATAGATTTTGGTACCAAGGACTAGAATGCTACAATAATAAATTCTTAAAAGTATTGACCCAATGGTGAAGTTTATTAGGGGAACTGGCTCATGTGATTATGGAGGCTGAAGTGTCCTGTGACAGACCATGTATAAGCTGGAGACCTTTTAGTGTAGTAAAATAAAATTGTTTTCTCTACTTTTTGATCTGCCTGGGTTCCCAGCTAACTGGATAATGCCTGGCCACATTCGGGGTAGATTTCTGCCAACCCACTGCTTCACATACCAATATGCTCTAAGTTTTCACAGACAGATTCAGAAATAATGTCTTACCAGTGTTCCGGGTATTCTCTCATCCAGTCATGTAGATGCCTGAGGGTAGCCATTGCACTGGATAATGGTGGAGACTTCAGGAATTTCAGGCATATGTTAAACAAACTATAGTTAGTAGAAATATGGGTGTTAAAGATGGCTCTAGTGAAGAATCAGGAAAAAAGTGGAGAGTTGAAGCAAGTACTTCCATCTCTTTAGAAAATTATGAACTGGCTCTTGATATAAATGTGATGAGCACTTAAGAGACATTCTGGTGAGGTCACACCCAAAGATGAGAAGCACATTATTAGGAACTAGAGAAAAGGTAACCTTTGTAATACAGTGACAAGGAAATTGGCAGAATTGCATTCTATTGTTTCTTGGAAAGTAGAACTTACAAACCATGCAGTAGGATATTTAGCTGATAAACTTCCTCAGAAAACTCTTGGGTAGATTACATCTTTTTGACTTTTATAATAAAATGTGGGGAAGAGACGTGTAAATTGAAGGAAGCACTAGGCTAAAAGTATGAAGAATCTAAAATTTTGGAAAATTCTCACCTTATCTATAAAGTAAAAAATGAAAAAGGACAGCTGTGGCTGAAAAATGATTCAAAAAGAGCTTTTTTGGAGTAAATCAAGTATTTATTGTTCTTCTGAGCAGAATGTAGGGATAGAGATGGAATTATACCACAGAAACACTGATAGTTGGGATTAAACTGAACAGAGGAAATGAGGCAGAATGAAGGAAGATTATTGGGCTGTTTAGATTTCACAGGATTGAACAATAGAGCCATTTGGCTTGGTTGTTGTCTTCCGGGAAAACAAAAGAATGTCTGAAGATAATTCAGATACTTGTGGGATTGCCCTTCTCCCCATAGTTCAGGGTGAGAAGGGCAATCCTACAAGTATCTGAATTACAGGTATCTGAAAAACAGTTTTTCCTGTTTCAATGAGTAGGCCTCAGTTTTTGGAGACCAGGATGTTCTCATTTGAGTTCTCAAAGTGGAGCCACTTATTCTAAGACCACTGAGGTGTTATCAACCTATGGGGTGAGGGAAGAGCTTTGAACTCCAGGGCACTTTTCCAGAGCTTCAGAATCTAGTGGAATTTGCCTTTGTAAGTTTCAGATTTCCTGGGGATCTATTAGCCTGCTCCCTATCTCTGTTTGTTTTTGTATGAGAAAGTCCATCCGATGCATGTCTCACAGTTATATTTTGGAAACATATAGTTTATGTAGTTTCACAGGTTCATAGCCTGAGAGGAGTTTAACCTCATGGTGACTCATAACTCAACCCTACTCATATCTGATTTACATGATATTTAGGTGAGATTTTGGACTTTATGGTTGATAGTGGAATAAAAAGAATTTGGGACTTTGGGGAAGGAATAAAAGAATTTTTCAAGTGAGAAAGACGAATTTTGTAGGATTAGGGGTTAAATGTTGTGGATTGACTGTAATGTATCTCTCTCAATTCATGTATTTAAGTCCTAGGACCCAAAATGGCAGCATTTGGAATGAGAAATTAATTTAATTTAAATGAAGTCATAGGATGGGATCTTGATTTGTTATGATTAGTATCTTTATAAAAAAAGATATCAGGGAGTCCATTTTTTTCTCCTCCAGGTACTTTGAGAAGAAAACTCATATAAGAACAAAGCATTTATCTGTAAGCCAGGAAGAAAGCCCTGATCTGATAACCACTTGACCTTGATCTGAGACCTTCTGATTCAGAATGTAAGAGATCAATTTCTGTTGTTTGAGCCACTTAGCTCATACCATTTTATTATGGTGGCCTGAGTGGTCTGATACAAATAGCAAAGACATTTTTAAAATAAAGGAACTTTTCTAGTTACATAGTCATCTCATTACATTTCTGAATCTAGTCTGTTTGATAATGTTGATTCTTGATATATTTTAACACTGACAATTTCTACTTGTGCATTTTTGTTTTATTTTTGGATTAAATGTAGTGATCTTTTTTTCCTTTTAACTTTTTATCATTCATATTTAGATACTGTATTTATTACCCCTTATTGACTACCAATTTGCTACATATACTTAAGATAACCTAATCTAAAGTTAAAGGATACTTTTTTATCCTCATTTTAAAAAAGACACAATCTTCTTGCTTTGGCTGCCTTCAAGATATTTTCTTTGCCTGTAGCTTTACTGAAGTTTGCCTTAAGGAATTTGTTTTGACTTTGTTTGGGACAAGTTGTAATTATTAGATCTACAAATCCATGTGTTTTTTGTTTTCTGAGAGACTATTCCTTTATCTCCATTCCCTCTGTGGGCCTCAAAGTAGACTTAGAGTGTCCTTACCATTTGTATTCTAATGTTTCTCTCAACACCTCATATTTTCTAATTATTTTATGCTGTTTTGATTGCATTAGGAGTAGCTTTGGGGTATACTATAGTTTACCAGTTCTCTTTTTAGCCAATCACATTGATATTTAATCTGTCCATATAATTTTTGATTTCTACAAATAAATTTCCATTTCTAAGAGTCTTCTTTCTCTATTTTTTATTCTCCAATAATTTTTGATGAATGCGTTGTCTTTCTAAAACATTGTCTGTTGCTATGACATATATCTGACAAATTAAACATCTGAGTAAATTTATTATTGCTTTTTTGTGTATACTGATGTTAATAGCAGTAATTGTACTAATTTTGTTTATGGGTTGATAACTTGTTCTTAGTCTTGGTAAGTCTTTCAGTACTAACACATTTTCAGTCTTGTTTCTCTTAAATTTATGAGTTTATTCTACTAGGTTATCCTAATTATTGGTATATTGGTCTTTTCTATTAAATCTTCTTGCCCAACATTTTTTTTTTGTCACCTACTATTTTTGGGTTAAAAGTTTTACCTTTTTTACTTATACAATTTTTTCTCTCATTTAAATTTACATACTCTCTGTTTGATGGATATAATTGAAATTTAACCATATGTAGACAAAAAATATTAGTTAAACATCTCCTTTATCTGCATCCTATATGATACATGAATTTCAGGACATTTTCCTTGGGATTGTCTTCCTGCACTACAGATTAATTTCCACTATATTTTTCCTTTATGATACATCAGTGCTTTAAGTCTGTCCTGCTCTAGCTTAGTTTTCAACTCTGGCCTTGATACCTACCAGTCCTGATCTAAACTCTATGTGTTCCTCACCTGACTTTAAGTTCTTCTATTTCAGGTTTCTGATTGAGAAACCCTGGCTTCTGAATACTGAGCAGGGTTCATTTTTATTTCACTGAGGGCTTCCTAGAAGAACATTATCCCCTTTATCAGACCAACAATACCTCCAAGGATAAGTGATTTACCATGGTTTCCTTACTGTGAGGAGGTGAGTCGCCCACAGAAGTAGCCATTATAATATATTGACTTTGAACCTTTACATTTTCCCCAATGATTGTTTATCATTTTAAAGATAAATATTGTGTTAGTTTTCTTATTACTAAGACAAAATGCCTGATATCTAAAACTTAAAGGAGGAATGGTTTATTCTGGCTCACAGTTTGAAAGGTTTCAGTCTATACTTAGCTCACTCCAAGACCCAAACAACATAGCTGAGGGACATGGCAGAAGAAAACTGCTCAACTTATGGCAGCTAGAAGCAAAGAATTAGAGAGGTAGGGGAAGGTGCCTGGACATGAATACACCCTTCATTGTTGTACCCCCAGGGACCATCTCCTCCAGCCAAGACTCACCTGCTACAAGTGTGTTCAGCTATGAACTTGTGAATGAATTGATCTACTAGTGAATACAGTGCCATCATGATTCAAAAGTCACACTTACGAGTACATGAGCTTACTGGGGAACATTTTTGATCCAACCCATAGCAATTAGTTTTTAAATAAGAACTTATTCTTGTTTCATTACATT
The DNA here is from genome assembly GCF_034190915.1 of Cavia porcellus. Classification (NCBI taxonomy): domain Eukaryota; kingdom Metazoa; phylum Chordata; class Mammalia; order Rodentia; family Caviidae; genus Cavia; species Cavia porcellus. The sequence goes on along the minus strand of NW_026947496.1, from coordinate 23,407,303 downwards.
CATCTTTTTAAATTACCTACTATCATCTTTTCATATATGCATTGATCTAATTAATTCTTTATCTAAAAATTAGTTATTGAAATTTTACTTTGTATAAGAAATTATTCTAGATTTTGGAGCATATAGCAGTAAATAAATTATCTCCCAGAGCCAATGAAAAAAATAATAACTGTTTACAGAGTGCTTAACAAATGTGATGTTTTACTCACTAGTAATATTTTTCATAGTTTGTAAAAAAGCAACTATTTCTACTTACTTATTGTCAACTTCCATAGTGGAGGTTTGTATTTTATTTTATTTTGTTAAATTTTATTTTAATGAAAATACAATCACACAAAATAAAATAAAGTCAATTAAAACAAAACAATGAAAGTGATACAGGACCACAAAATAATAGGAAATCAACAATGGCTAAAATAATGATTCTTGTTATCTTCAAAATAGCTGCCCATACCATCAGACAATAAAATCAACTAAAACAAAACAGAATAAGTTTAATCAAAACAAAACAATGAAAACAATATAGGTCTTCAAAACAAGACAATAGAATATTGACAATAGCTACCATAATATATCTTATTATCTTCAAAATAGTTGTCCATATTATCAGACACAATAATATCAAACAGAACAAAATGGAATAAAACTAAAACAAACAAAACAGTGAAACCAACACAGGACCTCACAACAGAATCATAGGACATTAACAATGGCTACCATAATTCCTTGTTATCTTCAAAATAGCTATCCAGACCATCAGTCATAGGCATGTAAAATTAACCAGTCAGGACAAGAACTAAATTGCTTCTTTGCTTCAGTTGTTATCTTTTCAGAAATTTCAGGTATGTGATCTCTAATGTGTCTGTCTCCTGAACTTGTTCTGTGTGGGCTGGAGGTCTGAGATTGTATTTTTCTCCTTCATCTTGACATTTTCCTGTGTTTCTCCAAATCAGCCCATTGCTACATCCCAGGTTGTATTTGTTTTGCTGCCAGTCCCTTGGTGCAGGGGATTGGACTAGGTACCTGGGTTCCTCTGATCCGGGGATCCCGGAGCGGTGGAGGGGCACATCACAGTGGTTCAGAGATGCTCCCACAATGGCAATGGGGCATTGGGGTGTGGCTTCTTCTCCAGGCTGGTGCTGGGCTGTCTGGGTCTCTATTGGCCTCTGGCACCTGGCATTGGTGTGTGGCTTCTACAGCACTGTGCTGGGCTCACCAGATTTTCCCTGTGGCTAAGTTGGAGCTTCTTCCTATTAAGTCCACTTGTCTACAGGTTTGGTTTGGCTTTGATATTTCCTTGCTGATTTTCTGTCTAGTTGATCTGTCTCTCAGTGACAGATCACAGAGGATCAAATTACAAGTGTGTTATTGCTCATTTGATTTCCCATGTCTACCAATTTCTGTCTTAGATAGTTGGGTGCTTCCATATTAGTGCATTATTTTTATGACTGTTAGGGCATTTATTCTGTCTCCTGCTTTCTCACAGACCCCAATCAATGTCGTGTTATTCTTTTTGTTTCATTTTGTAACTGTTGGGTTGGTTTCTCATGGTCACTTGTTATTTTTAAGATACCTTTCTTTCATGATCACTAGTTGCAATTCTGTCTTCAAGATCTGAAATTTGATCATTCAATATGTTGCACATATTTTCAGTGGAAGTTTTAATCTCCTATGTCTCTTTTTGTACGTGTTTCATGGATTCCATTTCTCTCCTATGTTGGCCATTTTTTGTCTCTATCATTTTCCAAGTCATCTACTCTTTTATTTGTGTCTTCTCTAATATCTTTGATTTTAAGCATCATCTCTTGTTGATCCTGAGAGATCATTTTCCCTCTGCAGCCTTTTCCACTTGTTTTTCTTTACTTCTGTTGTTATCATTTCAGATAGTTCTAGTGTTTGACTCCAACTTCATCCATGTTTTTGAGTTCCAGGCCTGTCCTGAATAGGCTGGGGTCTGGGGCTGCATCCCACCTCTGCATCTTGCCACTCTCCAGCTTCTCTTTTATCTCATACTTTGTATTCTGTATTGATGTCCTCCAACTTCCAACAATATATATCTCTACCACTAGCATTGAGGCCTCTCTCAAGGAGGAAAGGTAATGCCCTCCCCTCAGGGATGTCCTCCTGATGCTGTTGGTTCTTTACAGCTATCCCAAGAAACTGCCATCTTCTGATTTTTACAGCTCTGTGCGAATGTCTGTGTTGCCTCCCAGAGATGTGCTGAGTATGAAGCTGATCTTGGCCTCTGGATGCAGGGACTGGGGCTTGTCTTTTGTTGGTGGAGTTCTCCAGGGTACAACTGCTGTCTCCTTACTGTTGCTTTAGACTCTCCCACATTATTAGTCTCACTGATTACTTTGCCCTCCAGAGGGGTGTGTGCGTGTCTGTGTTCTGGGCTGTTGTCCTGGGTCTTGGGGTTCCCATCAGTCTTATACTCTTTCAGCTGACCCACCCTCCAGGATGCAACAGTAGAGGCCTGGATCACAAACTCCCTATCTTCCAGCCAGCCCCTTCATCCAGGATGTAATGGAGGGGTGTGGAGCACAAACTCACCATCTACCAGCCCAGCCGCTCTCCAGTATGTAATGAAGGGGCGCAGAGCACAGGTTTACTGTCTGCCAGCCAGACTGCTTTCTGGGATATAGCAGTAGAGGCTTGGTTTACAAAGTCACAGTCTTTCAGCCAGTTACTCTGCCCGGGATGTAATGGAGGGGTGCAGAGTCCAGACTCACTGTCTTCCAGAAAGGATGCCCTCTGGAATGTAAAGGGACATATGTATTTTAAAAAGCCATTTTAAATTACTCTTTTATTTTTATTTAGATTTAATTCTTTTATGTGTTAGATTTCTAGATGCTTGGTGTCCTACTATTTTAAATTATCTTTACTGTATAAGTAAGCAGAGAGTATGTTCGATAAAATTTTCCCCTGTAAACATACACAACACCCAAAACACATTCTTTATCTGTCCCTATATGTGTGTATCTATACATATACGCATACATATACACATAGACAGATGTAGACATACACATATACATGAATTCATAAAGATACACATATCAATAAATGTAGTTACACATGTATATATGTATACAAACATATATATGAAGCACATACATATAGAAGTTTGATCTTTTTAACCACTAACCTCTTTTTTCATGATATTTTTCTTTTTGGTTTTCTATTTTCAGTTTTTCTATCTAATCTATGAAAATACTCTTTCTTGAATTTCAAACACAGATATGTATTGATTAGTTTAAATTATCTTTTTTCCATAAATTTTGTGAATTTGGAAGACATGCCATTCATTTCATTCTGGATCTATAATCTTAAAGGGACTATCTAGTTTTCATTTCACTGTCATTTCGTATTTCACTTTTTTTTTTTTTTTTTTTTTTTGTCTTTTTCCTTTTTATCGGTACTGGGGATCGAACTCACGACTGCCTGCTCGCAAGGCAGGCGCTTATGCCGCTGAGCTAAATCCCTAGCCCCTTGTATTTCACTTTCAAACTCCTGATATGTTATACATGTGTATTAACCAATAGGATTGATAACTTTTAAAAAAGGTCTCCTACTTTTTTTCATAAGTGATATTGTTTCATTTTTTTGTTGCATATAATAAGGTTCAGTTCAGTAAGTAAAGTTGTTGAAAATCACCATAATTAATTTCACATTTAGTAAGGAATAAGGAAAATTTCACAATTGCTGTGCTGACTTAGTTGCCATTATTGGTATATAAACCTCACTATTCTTGTTTGGTTGTTGAATCTAGGATTACTTAAACCTTTGAATACTGACACAGGTCCATTGTAAAATGGACTTTACATAATCTTATAAGTCCTTCAAAATCCTTTAGTCATTGGTAAAGGAAAAGTGGCAAAAGTATTTTATTATTGCTAACACTTGAGCTATATATTAAATGTTAGAAATAAATAGATGCTTACACTGTGCTGTCTCTAACAATTGTTTCATGATAGAATGAATTCCTTTCAGCATGGAAATCCTCTGAAGTGGCATGAATACCATTAAAATCGTCAATGGATTCCTAAACACATGTTTTTATTTTCCTCACATAGATAATGAAAAGTGTATAGATCGCTGTGTAGCCCCACTTGTTATTTTCTGTTCTTTCTGTACCTGAAGATGCTTTTCTAAGAATTTATTTTCTGAATAGGAATTGCCAGTTCGCTAAGTAGCCACCTCATAGTCACACATTATTCCAACTGTGCAAGCAACAGCTGTGAACGAGAGAAATGCATATCATCATAGAGCTTATGGAGCTCAATATGTTAGTTCTGTTTATTCAAAAGACCACCTGTGTTTCTGGGGAAATTGGAGAAGTTCCAAAGGAGAATGAAGACACAGCAGACAGTCATGAAACCTTTGGAGTTGTAAGCTGAAGCATCATTGCTTTGAGTTAAACACAACGTGACAGTCCTCTGGGAAACTGCATTTCCAATAACTATAGCACAGCATTTTTGATTAGAATATTAATTAACAAATAGATGGCTAGACTTCCCAGCTCTCTTTTCTCACACATGAAAGGATATGGAATTATGACTGTCACTGTGAGGAGAAATTATATTGAGATGTGAAAGGAAATGCTCTCAGTTGTCCATTTATTACATCTATATTTTTCCATGTTTAACATTTGGGGAGGTGTGTTGCTGACCAGAAATACAGAAAATCTCGGTTTCTCTTTTTTGAGTGGATAATAACTGCATCCTCCAGGTTGCTGAGGGAAATTGAGTTACCTTGGAGCACCTAGTAAACCTTGCCTGTCAAGAATTTTGCTGTCACTCTGATGGTTGCTGACTTAAATGGAGAATTCTGGAGAGAAATGTCTAATAATGAATGAATGAATGAATGATGCATTGTGGTACTCGGTGCTCTTGTATTACAGGCCACTGAAGAAGGAAATGTGCAGAATGTACCTGACAGGTTATCTAAACTGAGCATAGCTTCAGGGTAGGAAAAAAACGCCAGCAGTTCCTTCTTTCTGTTTCCTGGTTGTGTTCAAGACAGGGCTGAATTTGAGAATTACCCTGCATAACAATGCCAAGTTACTCTATGTATATGAATCGTATTAGTGGTGGTCTGGTGTCTTTCTCCAGCTTCCTTATGCTCAATTAAAAGCTCTATGGAAATGCAGAATACATCCCTCAGAGCTTTGGCATCTACAGTAACCTAGACACTGGGGGAACTTTCACCAGGTTGTTTTATTACAGGGTCTCTAAGTGCATGTTTGGGTCCTACAGCAACTTGAAATTATTTTACATTAGCCAAACAATTACTTGAGACCAAGTTGATTTAGAGTATATCGCTTTTAAGTACCTCCAGAGCATACTTTTCATTCTGGTTTGTCTGGCTTTGTTTTGAAAGCATAGAGACATTAGAGGGAAGCAAAGCTTTCCAAACAATCTGATATGGTCTCTGTTTGCATTCTTTAACTTTTTGCTATATTTTTAAAAAATGGTTCGGATAAAGATGTAGGCTAGGAAGGGAAGCATTAATTATAAATGTTTTTTTTTTTTTTTGTTTTTTTTTGTTTTTTTTTTTCTTAAGAAGCTAAGCCGCCATTTGCGAGAAACCAGAAAAACACCAAGAAAAGAATAGAGGCTCAGTTGGGGTATTATTATAGAAAGCAAAGTATAAAAACAAGATTATAGTGTAATACAGGAAAACAACGTATGAAAAGCATGATGGCAAGAGACAAAGCTCTCAGAATTTGAAATACATTATATTCCTATACACACACATTGTATGTACATACCTTATCCTCCCCCTTGTACTTTTAGTATGAAATTGTTGATGTTATTTATCATACAATGAGTATTTGTGTGGATGGTATTCTGGGCCAGGACAGCTGAACTTTCTGCTTGTGGCTAGTTAATTGGTAGTGAAAAAGAAATGCCTAGACTTGCCTAAGAGAAATTTCCTAACTGTTCTCACAGCTGGTCTACCTGAGAGTGGGTTTATGAGCCAAGATCTGGTGTGAGGAGGCGGCCTTGGTTAGGAGATCCTGCCTGTGAAGCCCCCTTAGAAAAGCATTCCACACCTGTGTTTCAGAGAATAAAAATTTCTTTGTTATTTCTGCTCTCTTCTGACTTTGTTAGCATTACACTATGAGCTCTTAAAAGTTAATTGGGTTCTTGTCCTTTGTACGGCCCTATATTCTTTCTCAAAAACAGTGGGAAGGTACATTTTTCTCCTTTAAGCAAAAGTAATGTGGGCCGTGCTTCTCAAAACTGAGTGAATTAGCATCATCTAGAAGGTTATCAGCAGTGTCAGGTTTTTGTCCCTAAGTCAGGCCCGCTGATTTAGATTCTTTGAGATAGACCAGAAATCTTTGATTATATCCTCCAAGTGAGTTTTAGAAAGTCTAAATTTGAGATGGAGTCGAGAGTGAGGAGATAATCACTGCTTGAGCCCATCCAAGTATATTTACCTGGATAGTTCCAGAAGGAAGATGAGAAGAAATAATCAAGAGCCAATGGAAGAAAAAGTTGGATTCCCCAGGACCTGAGTAATGGAAGAAAACAGGCTCTACATTTGGCAAATGCTGCCCATTTTCATGTAATCTTTTGTAGGTAGCAGAGCCTCTAAGGAGAATCCATCAGGATTTCTGGAGACAGATCACGAAATACAGGGCTTTGACAGTGAGGATCCTCCTTGGAGAAAGTAGACACTGCTCTTAGAGGTATGCAACCTTCCGAGTGACATGTGAACTTGAATAATGATAATGTCTTTGGGAGGGAAAACAAGAAGGGAAAATCAGGGACCCTTTCTTAGAACTGTTGGACTTTGTCAGCCCAGGACTCTCAGACAATCCCAGCAAAGTACAGTAAGATCCTGACTTTGGAATGAGTTCTGTTTCAAGAGAATGTTTGTAAGTTGGATTCATTTGTAAGTCTAAGGAAGTGAGTCTAGTGCAACTTTGATACAGATATACAATGGAAAATGTATAAAAACCACACAAACACAAATATTGTAAAAAAACTATTTTTACTTTTATAGCTACCTTAAAATGGTGGTACAGCACAACAACTGTCATGTTATTGTTGGCTTCAGTGTTCCATGATCTTGTCTTAGAATTGTGTCAGTGGTTGAATGATTGATGTGATGAGAACAAGTGAAGTTTACCATCTTTTTGCATTGGTTCAGCCTCTCAATTATTCTCACTTTTGTTTCCATGGTTATTGCTTTGAGCTTCTAGCAGTCTCCTCCACTTCCTCTTGCTTCCGGACATCCTCGGCTCTGATTGAGCGCTGTACCGATCCACACTACCGCACTGAACAGTAAGCACACAGCAGCCTATCTGCAATTTGTTCACATCTATAAGAGTTCCTAATGCGAAGTCTGTTTGTGTCTATGAACATTTATAACTTGAATATTCATAAACTGAGGACTTACTGTGAGACATGCTTCAATTTTAATTTCCTTCCAATTTTGGCAGTTGGGTAAGAAGTAATTTTTAGTGCAATATCAAAAGGTAAATGAAGTATATGCTTGAGTGCATCATAAAAATCATTTATAGCCATAACAGAAGAAATAGAATTCAAGAAAAAGATGTTAAACATGAGAATGTCTTTTTCTCTTATTGCCTTTCATAACATTGGAAAATTCTTATAGCCAAAACTCTCTGAGGACTGCTCTTTAGAAGGTGTTTAGAAAATTCACTCTGGTTAACTACTTGGCAAAAAAGAAAATGTGCCTTTTACTTACTTGTTTGTCGCTGTATAAGAAAAAGTTTAAAGGCATTTGAGGAGAATACAAGCAAAAGAAAATGACATGATTGATTGGTTTAAGGCTGACCAGCAGAAACCCACATGTGTTGCAGTGGAGAGCAGGCAGCTCTGGGAGTTGGCTTTGACTCCCAGCTCAGCCACTCACTAACTCTGTGACCTCAGACAAGGTGATTTCATTTTCGTATGGTTTACTTTCATTGTAATGTTCTAAGGCTTCATTTAATTAGAGATTCTTACAGCTTTCTCTTTCTTACCATGGAGTTTGCTTTCCCTGATGTCCCAGTGCTTTTCAATTCCTTTATGCCACTTCATTTCCCTCTTGATCTTTGTCTGAAATTATGTAAGTTACTTATACATTTTCTTGAAGATAGCCTGTTTCTTCTCCCTAAAAAGTCAGCTTCAGGAGGACAGGAGCTGTATGTACCAGGCTTACCTTGTCCTTGGCCTGACTCTGAGAGGTCCCTGAGGCTGAATTAAGGGACATAACCAGGGAACCTCACCCACCCTTTTGCAGCACATGTTTGGATGTTTGCTGACTCTTGTTTTGGGAAAAGAATTTTCAGGACACATTGGTAAGAGGTATAAGAAAGCATTTACTATACAGAGATTTTAAGACACTCAAGACTGAGTGTAGACGCTCAGAGAAGTGAGATGCATTATTTCCTAGAACAGGGAATATTGTGCTTCTCTTCAAGGAGTAGAAAGTCTGGGAGAAGGTGGTCCACACTGCAGAGAGGTACTAACCCATTCTATAGATGTGGACTCTGTTTCTTTCTGTTTAGACAATTGTTGGATTTGCTTACCATGTTACTTTATGTTAGCATTAGTTTTGCAGTCTTTAATTTTTCAATTAAATAAATTTATGGCCTTTCAGTATTCCTGTTTAGTGTGATGAATCTGGTTGACAAGGAGCCTAAATTAATCACTGGTTGCTGATATGGATTGCATAATATAGCTTCAGCTGAGGGCCAAAAGTGGCAGTCTTCTTAAAAGTACAAATTTAGTTATGATTTTTGTGTGTCCTTTCTTTTTCTTATTTCTTCTATTGTCCATCAGCCTTTCTGCCTCCATGACTAGAAGAGCAAGTGGAATTGCATTGTGCCATTTTTTCCTAAAGTTTAATTTTAATTCAATGGCAGCAGAAAATTTCGAAACAATTTTGCTTTCAAGGAATCCTGAGAACTAGGTAGTCAGAGTAAGAGATACTGCTCAAATAGGCTAAAGACCAACATTTATGTCAAATGCATTTGACATAAATACCTGAGGATAGATTAAAAAAAGAGAAAAGTAGAGTATTTAAAACAAACCTTTTAAAATCACTTTCTGCTCAATTCAGAATATAAATCACTCTGTATAAAGGCTTATTCGATGACTTCTACTTTTCCAGCAGTGACTGGAGGAAACCTATGGAACTGTTCAGCTGTTGGCATCACTGGTTTCCAGTCTCTATAAGCTGTCAGTCTTTGCTCCTGGTGGTGACTGCCCTTCTCTGAGGGCACTTCTGGGTCTATAGTAGTACCAAGATCCTCCATTGCTTCATGGGTAGAGATGAATTATTTTCTTGAATTGATTTCCTCCTCCTGTGCTATGTTATGATTTTGTGAACAACATAAACTTACACTTGATTGTATCAGAACATAATCCTAATGTCTATTTAAAGTGATGCCTTATTTATTTTTAATTATGCAATCTTTATCTTTCTCTTACATCGACATCTTCTATTGCATTTTATCTTCCCACTTGAATCAGAAATTATTTCATTTTATTCCCCCACCCCTCAGCCCAGGAATCTTAAGTTTATGATCATGAGAGGTTGTAGAGAGGGGAAAACCCTTCAAAGCAGGTTGATGAAGTGATTGAATCTATAAAAAACCAGCATAATGCTGCATACCGCATGGCTACCCAATATTAATGTGTACAGATGAACACCAAGGTGACAGAGGTCTTTTTTTAAAATGAGATAAGAGACTCAGCAGAGCATTTTAATGCAGCCTCATCTCACTCATCCTCAATTATTAGAGCAATGTTCACTACTGTTTTTTAAAATGTGCATGCAAATGGCATCATTAGTCTATAATTAATGCTGCTTGTCCCTGGGAGCTCTGAGCGGCCTCTGGGTGATGTGAAGGACGCTGTCTGTGTTGCTGCCCTGTGTTCTCACTACTGTTATTTACTCTGTGTGGTGAGTATGGGCATTACGTGGACTTCTGTTCCTTGCCATGCTTCGATGCTCTCTTCCAATGAGCAGGTAATAAAGTCAAAGTGAAAGGAATCCTGTGCTTCCAAAGAGGTCAAAGCAAGTATTCAGAGATCATTTTCTATTCCTTTGTGCTTATCAGATGCCTTGCTAAGTGCCTTCAGGGATAGAATTGAATCAGGACTGCAGTCCATGGGAGGGTGCTTGTCCAAGCACAAACAAAGACTCAAAGTTGTTAGCATATGATTTTGCATACTATTTGCATGTTAATGGATTAATGTCAAAACATACAGTCATCTACCTATCCCGTTCCTTCCCCTCTATTGTCAAGATGGGCTGACTAGCCTTATTAAAATTAACTCTTCAGCATCTCCTGTCCCCAACTGCAATGAAATGAAAAGCTGCTGTAGTGACACAAGATGTAAATTGTTCTGATTCTATTGAAAAATTCTTCATGTTGATTAAAAAAATTAAAGTGTAGAAGTCAGCTGCATGGATGAAATTTCAATTTGTAAAACAAGAGACTGATGCTTGTTAATCTTCTTTTCTAAGTGAACTTTTTCTTTGCCTTATTGCTGGAAAGCTCCAAAAAATTATTTGACTCTTTTGCCAATTATCCCTTGAAGTTGGATTTATTTTTAAATAGACAAACAAAAGTGACTGTGATCACAGCATCAGAGGTGCTGGTGTTTCTACAGACTTAAATATTTTAGATATTTAGCAATATAGAGAAACCAAATGAAACATCGTACCAAGCAGAGAATTTTAATGAAGAATATATTTGTCCTAAGGTGGCAGAGTAGGAATCCAGCCAAGATGGTGGAAGGAAACCTATGAGTTTATATTATGCAGGCAGAAATTTGCGCTCTCACTGTAGTTGGCGTGCGAAGAGGGGTCACATTGTGGGACCCAACTCTTGACCTATAGAGTTTAATGTTAACTGTGGAAGTTTCAGGATTGAATTGAATTGTTGGCCACCCATATAATTTTGTCCAATCAGTAATTCACTGGTATTGGAAAATATATCACACATTTGGCATAAGAACCAAAAGAAAAAAAAAAGCCCTCTTATTGGACTCAGGAGGACATTGAGTTGGCCTATACTATTAGAGAGTTCAGATAATTTATCATTCTCAGTTGTCTGCCGTGTTCATCCTCAGAGACAACCTCAAAATGTATGATGAAGTTAGCTAGCTCTAGGTCCAGAAAGTTATTTTTGTGTAACTGTAAGTCAACAATATAAAATTCTGCAAAGAATTTATACAGAATGATGATTAGAAGGTCACCAAAAAATAAGGCTCCAGTAAAACATATGATGATTGAAACAATTCCAAGTAGGTGACATGAACCTGTATTTTCAGGATATGAAGACCAAGTGCTATGATCTGAATGGGTGACCTCAAATTCCTGTGTTGAAAATCAGCACTAAGAGGTATTAAGAGGTGTGAACACTAGGAGGTTATTAAGGTATGAGGCTGGAGTCCTCAAATTTTTGTTGTTGTTTGTTTGTGTTTTAACCCTACTCAGGGGCTAGTACTATAGAGAGATACTTTTAGAGAGATCTTCCAGGACTCCTGCCCTCCAGGGCATCGCTCATTCTCACTGGAGGACGCAGCCTCAGGCACCATCTTGGAAGCAGAGACCTGACCCTTACAGACTTTGGACCTTGTGGTGTCTTTATTTTGAGCTGTCCAGCTTCTGGAGCTGTAAAAAAAAAAAAAACAAAAAACAAACAAACAAAAAAAAAAAAACAACCAATTTGTGTTGTTTACAAATTACCAAATGTGAGCTATTTTGTCACAGACATATGAAGAACTAAGACATTAGGTACACAAACCTCTTGTTTGAGAAACAGTATATTGAAAAAAAAAAAAGAACTGGGTTACCAAAGCATTCTTCTGACACCCCTGATTCTGCTGCTTGATGCTTGAGTATTTTTCTGCAGGGAACACTTGAATTCTACCCCAAATATGAAATCAGAAGCTATCCTCTATGTTTGATCAGTATCAAATGAATTGACTTAACATGGGAAATATACTATAACTAGAAAGAATAGTGGGTATGGAGACAAATGTCAAGCTGTAGCAGAGGTGGGAGTGATATTTGTAATTCTTTAAAATGACCAACTTTCATTTCAACTCATAAGGTATTTTTATACTTGGACAGGACCATAGGGATTGTACAACTAAACCTGTTCATTTTACATTTGGAAAGGCAAAGTGACTTTTCTGGGTCTCATGACTAATTAGTGGCTGAGTGGAGGCTGGAGCCCTGGGGCTTCACTCTCCTAAATATTTCCTTTTCTTCCCTAGTGTCCTCCTGACTTTGTACCTGGTCACCATGCTTCGGGCTATGTGAAAACTATCTCCTCACAAGTCTCAGTCCCTGTATTTTTAATCACAGTGTTTTCTATGCTTGTTCTAATTGATTCTCTTACCTATCTATGCTAAATATTTTCCTTGCTTTGAGATTATTTTAAAATGTCATGCCCCCCATGATGATATCTCCGAATAACCCTCCTAAAAGTTCTATCTTTTTAAGTTTTCAAAGCACATTAAATTCTTGCATTACTCATACTTATGTACTGGGTAAAGTGTCTAGCCATTGTAAGAAAATGCCCCTAATGCATACATGCTTTCCCACAATGTCTATTGTATCATTCTATTTGGTCCTTATTTCCATATTTTTCCCATGTTAATGGTAAAGGGTGTTTTTTGGTGTAATTGAATTACTTGAGCATTAGCTAACTGGCAGGGCCTGTCTCTTCCCTTGTACTCATCTTCTTGGACCATTGCACACATAGATTCACGGTGCAGAACATAAAATGCATGTAGTGTTTATAACAGGCAGCAAATAGTAAATGTATCAGTATTTGAAGAGAGGACTGAATAGTGGCTTCAGTTAAAGCCAATTTAGAATAGAGTATAGAGGAAGACAAAGAAAATCTCTATAACTTTGGAAGATGATAGTGGAATCATTACCAATAAAATATAGAAAGCAGTAGGGGCTCCAAAAATCTTCATGCATTTGACGACTTCTCCCTGCTTTATGACAAACAACAGTGGTGAGGTAATAATTCTAGGTCTTCACTTTCAGTTTCAATAAATTTATTATTTAAAGTAGATAAACATGATTAACAGAAACTGTCTCTTTTACCAAATCCTGGACATTAATTTGTACCACTGTTCCCAAGTCTTTTCCAATATAAGGGTAAAGTCCTTAAAATGCAATCAGACTTCTATCTATATGAGTAAAAACCTATATTTCTTTTCTTTGAGCTGATTCCTGGTCAACTAGGCCATGTCATTTATGAAAAGCTATGCTGTATCACACACTGTGTACATGCGCTGAATTAAAACACTATACCTCATAAATATATATAATTATCATGCCTCAATTAAAAATAAGCTTTTAAAAAAAGTGATGTTATGGATAAACTCTTTAAGATGGTAATAAAAAGACTTTCCAAAATAATAATTGGCTTGTATATCCAAAGATACAAGGGTAAGAAAGATGTATTAGTGCCACATCCCTCACTCCAATTTTATATGCTCTGATTAAAACACTCTGCTAGTAGAAACATTATTACACAGTTCAGCCACCTCTGCGCCCTGTGAAATGGCTGGGCCACGCTCAGGTGCAGGAGAACACTAGAAAGGGTACAAAAATGACACGAGATCTCCTGGAATGTCTGATCATTTCTGTTTACAAATCTAATGACCTGGTGAGATTTCTCCACTGCTGTTGACTTTTTCAGTTTTTGTTTTTAAACAACCATGGAAACAACACCTCATCTGGATGTGAACTACATCTCTCTGGCTTGACAAGCTTAAGAGCTTTTCCAGGAAGATCCTTATATTAAATACTTTAACAACTTTTAAATTAAAAAACAAAAGATATAAAATAGAAAAAAAAGACATAAAATAGAAAACCCCTCCCCCCCCCAAAAAAAACAAACCCTTTCTCAAAAGTGTGTTCTTTAACACAGTATTTCTTTAAGCCTCTACTCCTTTTTATTTCCTTTCTTTCCTTAAAGTATTGGGCACATTTTGAGTTGTTGTTGTATAGTTTAAAAAAACTAGAACCTTCTATTTGTCAGTGCCCTGGCAAGGCACTGCTTTAAGGAGCACAGTGGAAAGGTTTCCTCCTTTTCCTTGCCTCCTGTGAGCCACCTGTGGGTGTGGGTGCTTCACCCCTTAAACTTGCCTACAACTGTGTGATCCATGATCGGTTTTTTTCCCCACCTCCAACTTCACATTCTTCTTCAGTAGTTGACTGTGACTGGGAAAATAAGCGTACAAAGCATTTTGCATTCTCTGGATGTACCACACAGTAATTCTGCTGTCTGAAAACTCTGTAATGTCAATAATTGATGCACTTGAGAAGTGGTAATTAAATTAGTTAATTATGCTGGTAAAATTACATGCAATTATGTGACTGCAGGGTATGTTTAGTAAATTAGGCTTTCCCATACTCACTACATATTGTGGTGCCAATTTTGTTCCTTGATGATTAGGTAGCTTTTGATACTTCTTAATTGATTTAATACCTGGATCTTCATTAGCCCTTGATTGCTATGCTATGTATGTCTGACTTTTTTTTCCTCTCTGATATTTTACTGAGATCGTACATCAGGGAAAATATACGTACATGTTTGTGGATGATATGTAGATATATGTGAACTGATTGTACATTTTTAAATTTTGGATATTTAGATGTTGAAACATCACCTTTTCTCTCTACCCTCTCATCTTCTGGGAAACAATCAATCTGAAATGTTGACTCAAATAGAAACCAAAAATTAAATGCTAATTTTCTTGGACACTCTAAAAAAGGGAAGCAAATGTCTTTGTCGCTGTTGTTTTGCTTCTGAAGTATCAATATAAATTATAATAGGCAGTATTGGAAGAAAAATTCAAAACTCCAGGAAATTTAATTACTAAACTTCTTTAAGAAGCAATAAATTATAGATAAAATCAGTGTCATTGAGGAGTTAGCTACAAGGGCATAACTAATAGAGATATAGAGCTGTCATTTACTCCTGAGGACTTACGGTCCATTAAAGCCTTCTCTAAAACATTTGGAAGTTCTTATGGGACAAACAGTCTGGGAGAAGAAATCATTGATATTATAGACTGAACTTCTCAAGATTTTGAGTTGTCAGGAGCTGCAAAGAAGTCTGGAAAATGCTTGTTCTACTCCCTTTAGCTAGAGATGAAGAAGTAAAGATCTCATGGGATTCCTTATAGATATTTTAACGACATAGGTTGGCTCTTGTGAACCGGTGTAGTGACTGACAATAAACAACACTCTTTACACATACAGGGATTAGGAATATTTTTAAAAGAGATCCTTCTAAAATATTAACTGTCAGGAGTTATTTATAAGAAAGCACAGAGGAAAAAAAGAAAAAGAAAGAAAGAAAGATAGAAAGAAAGCACAGCAATTATAACTGCCTGCAATCAAAAACTAGAAACTTAGTTTTGTTTGTTTTTTTGTGAAGTCAGCACAACAGCTAGCATCTAAAACCTCTTCTGTACTGTGTGTCTTACTCTTAGTGTGGACCATGAGGTGTGATGATGGAGTGGAGATTTATGGAGTGCAAAACTGCTTGACCAGTATCGAGTGGATGAGACAAGGATAGACCCTGTTTAGAGCTTCTATCCTTCTTCAAAACCAAGAAAGATGGATAAACTTATCATATATATATAAGTCTATGTCATGAGAATGCTTATTCCAGTTTAGGGGGATGTAAGAGAAACTTCCTGGCCAATATTTCTATCTATCTATCTATCTATCTATCTATCTATCTATCTATCCACCCATCCATCCATCCTACTTGCAGACAAAGCGAATTTCGAGCCAAGACTGACTCGGAGAGATAAGGTAGTTACTGCATACTTGCAAAGAGAACAGTCCAAGTAGAAGAGATAATGATCACAAGTATATATGCACCAAATACCTGTGCACCCAACTGTGTACACCAAATAATGATGGGCATGAAAACTCAAATAAGCACTAATACACTTGTAAGGGGGGAGTCTCAATACCCACAAATAAACAGATCAATCAAATGAAAAGTCAACAATGAAATATCAGAGTTGAACCAAACTTTTGAGCAATTAGACTTAGTAAATGTCTATTGTTCCCCCACACAACATCAGAATGCACATTCTTAGCCGCACATGGGGTGTTCTCCAAAATAGACCACATACCAGCTCATATCACATGTTTAAGTAAATGCAAAGGAATTGAAATTGTCCTCTGCATATTATCAGACCATAGTACAATGAAAATGGAAATTAATGTAAAAGAAACCACAAAAACTTTATAGACACATGGAAATTAAATATCACCCTCCCAAACAACCAATGAGTCACAGAAGGTATAACAGAGAGCATTAGACAGTTTTTACAGTTAAACAATGATGACTGTACAATATACCAGAACTTATGGGACCCAATGAAAGCAATCCTACAAGAGATATTTATAATGATGAATTCCCCCATTAGAAAAACAGAGTGAACTCAAATATATGACTGAATTGGAACCTCAAACTTCTAGAAAAAGAAAAGCCAGTCAAGTTGAAAGCTCTTAGGGGAAAAAATGTAAATATTAGGGTAGGAATTAAAGCCATGGGGGCTAAGAAAACAATACAAAAAATCAATTAATTGAAGTGTTGGTTATTTTAAAGATTAAATAAAATTGACAAACCTCTACCCAATTTTATCAAAAAGGACAAAAAGACTCAAATTCATGTGATTAGAAATGCAAAGGTAAAATCATAACAGATCTTGTAGAAATCCAGGTTATCAATACCTACTTCAAGAACCTATATTCTAGTAAGATGAAAAACACAGACTAAATGGAGAGATCCTTATATACATGTGAATTACCAAAGCTGAATCAAAAATATATAAAACCTCTAAATAAACCAGTATTAGTCAAGGAATTGACGACGTAGTTAAGAACTTACCAACAATGAAAAGCCCAGGCCCTGATGGTTGCACTGCTGAATTCTACAAGAAATTTTGAGAAAACCTTAGGCTGTTATTTCTCAAACTCTTTAATGAAACTGAAAGGGAACTATTACTCCCAAATTCATTCCCAGGAGCAAGTATTACCCTGATATAAAAATCAAAGAAAAATTCAAACAAGAGAGAAAGCTACAGGCCAATCTCCCTAAGAAGTATAGATGCAAATATCCTCAACAAGACACTGGCAAACAGTAAATCATCAAGAAGATTATACACCAAGACCAAGTAGAATTCATACCAGTGATGCAGGGATGGTTCAACAAACACAAATCACTAAGTATAATACTCAATATTAACAGAGCCAAGGACAAAAAACATGATTATCTCAATAGATGCAGAAAAGTGTTTGACACAGTCCATACTTTCCAATTTTCTGTAGGATTAAGAAAAAACCTGCTGAAAATTGGAATTTATGGTCTTTATCTCAATCAGATAAAAGCCATCTATGACAAATCAATAGCTCACATCATACTACATACTGGATAAAAATTGAAAGTTTTCCCTTTAAAATCAGGGACAAGACAAGGTTGTTAACTATCACCATTCCTATGCAATACAACTCTGGAAACAG
This sequence comes from Cavia porcellus, assembly GCF_034190915.1. Taxonomy (NCBI): domain Eukaryota; kingdom Metazoa; phylum Chordata; class Mammalia; order Rodentia; family Caviidae; genus Cavia; species Cavia porcellus. Next base: position 23,389,750 of record NW_026947496.1, on the reverse strand, counting down.
CCAGAGCAATTAGACAAGAGAAAGAAATAAAAAGAATAAAGAAAAGAAAATAAGTTAAATTATTATTATTTGCAATGACCTACATAGTAAAAACTCCACCGAACACTTCTAGATTTAATAAACAAATTCAGATCCGGATAGAAAGTCAACACTCAAAAATCAATAGCATTCTTGTACATAAACAATGAACTCACTGAGAAAGAAATTAAGGAAACAATCACAACAGCATACAAAATAATGAAATACCTAGGAATGAATCTAATGAAAGAGGTAAAAGATCTTTATACTGAAAACCCTCTGAGAAAGGAGATTGAAGATGGTATCAGAAAATGGAAAGATATCCATTGCTGTTGGGTAGGAAGAACCAATATAGTGAAAATGGCCATACTTCCAAAGTTGTTATACAGATTTAATGCAATCCTGATCAAAATACAAGTAGCATTTCTTAAAAAATTCAAGAAAATAATCCTAAAATTCATTTGGAAATGTAAGAGAATTAGAATAGCAAAAGCAACTCTGGGCAACAAAGGTAAGTCAGGAGGCATCACAATCCCTAACTTGAAACTGTATTATAAAGCTACTATGATAAAAACAGTATGATGTAGTTAATAATTCCAAACATACTCAGTCACCTTATCTTTGACAAAAGAGTCAAACACATTCACTAGAAGAAAGATAGTCTTTTTAATAAATGATACTGGAAAAACTGTCTTTTGACATTGTTAAAGTTTATAACTAGACCTGTATCTTGCATCATGCACTAAAGTAGAAGTGAGTCAAAGATCTAAGTATTTTAAAAAAGCACTGTCTACTGGCAGATTGAATAGATACGATGTAGGCAAAGACTTTATGTGCAAAACCCAAATCACACAGAAAATGTTACAAAGAACCAGGAACTGGGATCTCATCTTACTAAAAAGCTTTTGCACAGCAAAAGAAACCACCAAAGGAAGGAAGTGACAACTCAAAGTGTGGGGAAAAATTTTTGACAGCTGTTCTTCAGGCAAAGGGTGAATATCTAGACTATATAAAGAACTTACAAAATCAGATTCCCTAAATGGAAAGATCCAGTCTGATAATGGGCATCTGAAATGAACAGACACTTCTCAGATGAGAAAGTGCAAAAAGTCAAGAAGTATATGAAAAAATGTTCAACATCACTGGTCATTTGAGAGATGCAAATTCAAACAACACAGAAATTTCATCTCACTCAAGAAAGAATGGCTGATATCAATAAAACAATCAACAATAACAATAACAAATGCTAGCAAGACTGGGGAAAAAGAAACCTTTCTCCATTGTTAATGGGAGTATAAACTATTGCAACCACTGTGAAAATCAGTGTGAAGATTTCTAAAAATTCTAAAACTAATGGTTCCATTTGATGTGGCTGTTTCCCTTCTTGGCATCTCCGGAAAGAATCAAAAGCATCATACCACAGTGATATGTCCACTCCCATGTTTATGGCAGAACAGGTTGTAGTAGCTAAATCTTGGAAGCCACCCAAATGTCTATCTACTGATCAAAGGATAAAAAAGATACAATGGAGTACTACTTTGCCTTGAAGAAGAATAAAGTTGAGACATTTCTAGTGAAACAGATACACTTTGAGACAGTAGTTATAAGCCAAATAAATCAGACACACATGTTTAAACACCACATTGTTTCTCTGGTGTGAGAAACTGAAAGTGTAGATAAGGACCAACATGTAGACTAGATTCCGGGAACAAGGGGTGGGGAGAGAAAAAAGAGGGATAAAGAAACAAAAAAGAATAGGAAGAAAAAATGAGAACAAACCTTTTGTAAATAAGCAGGGGAAGGGGATTGAAAAGATGGGAGGAGAATGGGGAAGAAAAGAAGAAGCAAGATATACACAGGTACAAATTCCATATGATGAATATTATCATTATGCGTATCTAAAATGTACAAATAAAAATGGTTCTTTTAATTTAACTCATAGATTTTCAATATTTAAATAGTAAACAGCTTTGTAGATTCAATCAACCTGGTAAGGATGAACAACTTACTCCTAAATTTCCTGATGCCTTATGAATTCAAATTTGTAACAAAACTAATCTTTGAGATTGGCCAGGACGTTTTTCCTACATTCTTCCAAGCTGGAGTAAGCATTCTTGTAATACCTTTGCATATTCCAATGACTAGTTCTGCTCTTTTTCATATGTTTGACTGGTATAATATTTACACATGACAGTAGATACTCAGTTCTCCACAGAACATGCTCTGGTTGATTTGTGTTCTTATCACATTGATTTTTAGTTTACTGCCTGGCATCTGGTAGATGAGTAATCCATAGCTGCTGAATGAGTATGTGTCGGAGTAGAAAAGCCAACATTCCTAACATCACAGATAACATTTAAACTCTTACCTCCGTATTTTCTCCATAATAAATGCAAAAATCTGTTATTAAGATCATCCAAAATGTTTTCACTGTGCTTACTATTATCATGTGCTCTGGGCATTTGAGTGCATTCTCTGTTTTTTAAAAAGAGATAACATCTAATTGAATATAAACTGCAAATGCTCCTGATCATGTGTCTGAAATTTTTAATTTATATGTTGACTTTTACAATTCTGGTTCTACCTGCTCCAAAGTTTTATGACTTTTAGTTTAATTACAAACATTTCCCAATCTTATGTGAAACATTAGCTTAAAATTCTCGCTGTATTTAAATGTTTTTCCTCATGGCTTATACAAATAGCTTAGGTGAACATCGTTTAAGATATTTGCTATTTAAATTATCATGCATGCTAGTGGGAAACGAGAGCCACAAGGAAGTCTGAGAAATCTCCCAGTGGGTGTCAGGACTAGGGAAAGAGGGAGGAATCCCAGAGAGTAAAGGAGAGCATGAAGGAATTAAAGGAGGCGCCAGCAGAGCATTGATAGAAACCCTACTGCTTCCCATTAGCCCCGCCAAGAAGCAGGCAATAACACCACCTGTCTATTTGGCAGCCACAGGTATCTGCACATGGTTCATGTTTTTTTCCGCTCCAGATTTCAAGATGTACGTTGGAGATTCAGCTAGTTAAATCAACAGGTGAAATAAACTGTTGTGCAGCAGAGAGAGAGAGAGAGAGACAGAGAAAAATAAAATCACTCCCAACATTGCTATGTGGGGAAAGGGAGAGAAGGGAGAGACAATCCGGAGCGCTCTTCAGGCATCCTTGTAAGTTTGTAAAGGCTCCTTGTCTAAAACCTTTTCTTGGCCCTTGGGCTTTGGCAAAGCCAGCGAGCTACCCTGTCAGCTGGCACGGTGCCACTGTAACAGATGGCCAAGAGTGCAGGCAGTGAGGAAACCATGTAGCATCATTGCAAGTAAGCGCTGAGGGCCAGAGCTGCACACACAAGCCTGTCCATTAGCCAGTGTGCAACTCTTCTGCAGAGTGGGGACAGGGAATATTTTGGTGGGCAACTTTGGCTGCTACCTACTTGAGGCAGAAATGCCTCAAGTTTACCTTCTTTATACTTTGTGCCTTAGGATTTCTAGTCCAAGTCTAATGAATATAGGGTATGCTAGAGTGAGAGAATCATATTTGGAATCAGACAATTGGCATTTCTGATTTATTTGCCTTGTCTGATTCTTTCTGCACACTCTGACCAAATTCATCACCCAAGGCACATCCAGGATCATGTTATGATGTGGATCTTACATTTTTCCCGAAAATCTCCTGCAGCAGTGTTCAGAGGTCGGGTCTTTGCGTGTTGATTGAATCATAAGTGCTCTGACCTTATGAGTAGTTCATTTATCCATGGACTCACAATTTAACAAGCTATCTGGAGGTGGTGGAAACTTTAGGAGGTGGGGATTAGTTGGAGAAAGTAGATCATTAAGACATGTTCTTGATGAGTATATTTGGAGATGGTGGTGTAGACAGAGCCAACAACACTCTGGGATATTTATCCAACCAACAGGTACATGGCTCTGTGCAAAGATATGGGAACCCTAGGAAGTGAATCAACTGGCAACCATGCAAAACACAGAACTATTGATACTTAGGGAAACTTCCCCTCCTGCCGCATGGGTGAAAGAAAAACCACAGCATATGAAGGATCAATTATTCCTTCATTAGGAATGAAGGAATTAAGGGCCAAATAAGCAACAACCTTAGTAGTTAGTTTGGGTCCAGAAGAATGGTAATTATGTCAGGAGAAAACAAAAAGCATGAAATCAGAATAGTCCCCTATTTGGCTCTTGAGAAATCAAACTCCAGGTTAGGAAAGTCTCAGTGGGGTACAGTGCACAGAGTCAGCCAGGTGGAATGAAATGCCACAAAGGAAAAGGACAGGAAGCAGAGACCATGGTAGTCTGAAAATGGAAGCAAGAGGAGCGTGGTCATGTGAAATCTGGCTTTGGGAGGGGTGGATCTGTAGCTATAGGAACCTAAAGAAGCTGCGCCCCACCCCTGAGCTCTGCTCCAGGCACTGAGTAAACACAGCAATTTTGCAGATCTGAGCCAGCTATACCTCCAAGTGCAAGGCCTGGAAATTTATGAAGCTGGGGCCTGTACTCCAGACCTACCCACGTGCTATGTCAGTGAGAGATTTGGCCGACAGCCCAGGTTTTTCAGATGCCCCCTTTGCAGGTATGAAGAACACTGAGTTTGTGGCATTCACTGGTTTCAGACCTGCCCCAGGTCTTTACCTAGGAACATGAGGTGGGAAGCCCTGCGCCCAGAATGTGCTAAACAACGTCGCCTACTGGGACAGAGACAAAGAAGAACCCTGAAAGAAAACCACAAACTGCCACAGAACACAACTGAACAAAACAAAACAAAGCAACAAAAAAGATTTCTGTATCATCCCCTTTACCAGGAAATATCCAATAATAGAAGTCTGGGGAAAAATTTATCTCCTACAGAAGAATTTCGATCCTCCTCCCTCACCACACTGGGGATTAAACCCAAGGCCTTCCCACTGAGCTATATCCCCCCACTACTTTTTTGTTTTTCTTTTTTCTCTTGATAGTATGTTGTGTTTTAGATGCAGAATATCTGAAATTCTCCCATGCTCAGAGGCAAGACTTTCAGGAGGTGGCTGAATCTGGGGGAGTTATAAGCTCTGATGAATTCAAAGTAGATTTGTCAGGAGGCGGGGACTGGTTTGATACCAGTTATGGGGTCCTGACCACCCCCCCTCCGTTTCCTACCCACCATGAGGTCAGCAGCTTTCCTTGCTACAGGTCCTTTTTACCATGAGTTTTCTACATCTGAGCCTGCCAGTCTCCTTTGAGATTTGGGAAACTTTGAGCCAAAATCAACCTCTCCCCCTTTAAATTCTGGCTATGGGGTATTTTTGTCCCGGGGATGAGAAAAGACTAAGACAGAGCCTCACTAAGTCAGCAAGTTGCTCAAATTGAGCTTGAGCTTTTGATCCCCTGTCTCAGCCTACCAGAGTATAGAGACTGCAGGTGTGCACCACCACACAAGCTAGCTTTTTCTTTCGCGCACGTGTGTGTGTGTGTGTGTGTGTGTAGGGGAGTTGTGTAAGCATATATGAATGTTATTGTGTTTTCTTCTATAGTGTCTTACCTTGTTTGGTCATATTCTTCCTGACAAAACAAGAGTTGTTCCTTAAAGTTTTATAACTGTATTTCTTCTTCATGAATTGAATTCAATTCAATCTTCCTTTATATTCTCTCACTTTCCATTTATACTTCCTTCTTTTATTGTTTTTTTTTCCTCTTTCATACCACTTTTACTTGCATGCAAATATTATCATCAAAGCCTATATTTTTCCTTTTTTCTCTAGCCTTTCTTACCTTATTGTTCTCTCTTTTGAGCTGGACTCATGGAATACTAGAGCTTTAAAAAAAGTTTTAAAATTACATGCAGATTTGTAGCTCATGTTTTTGGATATTGCTATTATAAGTAGTTGCTTTTTTTCCTCAAAAACCAGTGCTAGGGATAGAGCCTAGTACTTTGAGTATGCTGAAAAGCATTTTCATGCTGAAACACACCTATAGCCAAGGACACCTTGCAAACAGAAAGCTGCTTTCCAGTGCCATGTTGGTGAAGATACCTATCTCAACTAATCTGAAAACTTCAACAAAAAAGCATAGGAGTCCAGAAAAACCTCAAAAAACAAGAGTCCATGACAAGAAACATCCAAAAGTTCCTAACTCCTCCAAACTGATTTTATAAATACCGAAGTGTATAAAATTTCAGAGTTAAAAATAACTGATATTTGAAATGATCGGTGACATCAAAGAAATATAAAGCAGCTGAATGAATTGACTTTTAAAATGATCAGGTAACTAAAAAATGACATAAATAAACAGCTAAATGAATTAAAGAAGGCAATACAGGAAATAAAAGATTATTTCAGTAAGAAGATAGTGATTCTGAAGAATAACCAAACAGAAATCTTGGAAATTAAATCTTCAACTATTGAAGTAGAAAACTGAATTTTAAGTCTTAGCAGTAGGCAAAATGAATCAGAAGAAAGACTATCAGGGCTTGAATACAAGGTGGATGTTCTAGATCATACAGATGGTAATAAATAAAAAAGAATAAAACTGACAAAGGTTTATCCAGAAGTTATTGAACAATTCTCTTGTTTTGTTTTTTGGAACCAGGGATTGAACTCATGACCTTGCACTTGCCAGGCAGGTAGTTATGCCACTGATCTAAATCCCCAGCCTCTTGAATAGTTCTAAAAGGACTAATTTAAGATTCATTGGTCTTGAGGTGAGTAGAGAAGTATAAGCTAATGGCATAGAGATACTACTTATTGAAATTAAGCAGAAAAAGTTGCAGATCTGGGCATGAATAACTGGATATTAAGTGTATTTAGAACCTCATTGACGCATGACCAGAAAAAGAATCTCTGCATGACATATCACAGTCAAATTGCCAAAAATTCAAAACAAATAAAGAATCTTTAAAAAATATAACACTTTTACTCTCTGTGGACTCCTTATGATATATCTGAAATCAGTAATTATGAATGAACAAAATGGTTTAGTTTTTTTTTTTCCCTAGAGACTAACTGGTATTCCATAATTTTATTTTAAAACTGACTCTTTTCTGCCACTTTTTTAGTTTCAGTAAAGAAAAGAAATTTTATCATATTCTTGAAAATACTTATCCTGTGTAACAGTTATCTAGTGCCACATAGCAGATAATCATAACAAGCCTGGTGACATGCAGAAATAGACATGCAGTCTTACAAGTCTGAGATTAGCCTCAGAACTGACTGGGGCTCAGTTGATGTACATTTACATGGTCTCACCTGTCAGTTTTAGTGTTTAGCTTGGCTAAGTTCTCCCCTTAGCAGGGGCAGAAGTACAAATGGACAAACTCAATCACTTAAGCCTTTTGCCATGCCTTTGATCATTTCACACCAACTAGCATTGTGTTGTTCAAAACAAATCCAATGTTGAAACCAAAGTGAACAGATATGTTTTACCTCTTGTTGGGGTGTGTGTGTGAGAAATGTAATTCATTGAATAAAGAATGGTAATGAAGGGAGGAGTTGAAGGATTGAAGCCATCAGTCCAAGTTTCTGCCTTTTCTTTATTATCTACTCCCTTTATATTTTTGCTCTAAACAATTATGTACTGAAACAGCTACGCATCTGTATCAGACCTTTTGTTTGTAGTTCCACATTCAATGTGAGTCTCGAATTTTTTCAGCCATTCAGTCTACTGTGAATAAGTAATATTTGAAAGATGGTGTTTTGTGTATGAGGACGCTCTAATAAAGACCTTATTCAGGTAGAAATTGTCATAGAACTATGTTTACCACTTAGTACATGATAAGGCCTCTTTTCTCTACTTTTCTAGAATCTGAAGGCTGTATTATCTAAAGACTTATCAACTACACACACATTGCCTTTTGAGTTCAAATTTCCATTTTATTAAGGATCAGATAAGAAGTAGGAGGAACGGGAGAGGAAAAGTGAGAGGATGAGAGACAGGAGAGGAGAGCAAAAAGAGAAGAGAGGAGAGATTATCTTTGTGTGTATGAATTTAGGTATTCATATGGTCAAGCAGAATATATGTATTTATAATTAAGTATAGTCTTTGTTTTTGTAATAGCTGTGCTGTTAAGTGCGTCCTATATCCATCAATAATGAAATATGAATTTATGTTTATGTTATGTTTTAGAATGAATAGACACACACACATACACACATACACACACACAATACACACACACACACACACACACACACACACACATCTATGACCACTACTTAAGTTCAGTTAGATGCACTTTGAAAATCTCTGGTCTGTATCTGTTAGAAAAATTACAATTTAAGATTTTTGTTCATATCTTATTTTCATGCTAACCAGGCAGAACAGGCTGATTTAGGCCTTTGGCAGCACGATAGTACTTAATCTGTTAGCATTACTTTGCATCATATCATGTTCTAGACTTTCTAGGAGCAATCTTTTATTTTTGGAGCTCATAGAATTCATTTGAAAGAGTTAGGAATATTTCACAGCTTGTTTTAGTGAACTTACTCATATTTTGTCCCAATAAAGAAAAAATACACTGTTTTAGAATGAGTATTTGTAGCATTTTTGTAATAGGCTATTGTTTTATTGGAAGATACCAAAGACAAAAGATACGTACTTTCTGAGTTTTTCAAGTACATGGGTGTGGGCATGCAAAAATAGCACACTGCTGTTATTTACATAAGGTGCAGCTCTTACCGAAATCTTGTTTTGAATTTACTCCTCACACCTGGTATTTTGTGCCTTTAATCCTTCCTTGCACCCTCTAGTAAACCTGTAAACATGACTTCATTTTTAGAGCTATTTGGGTGATGCATATGCATATTTGTGTCAGAGTTTGTTCTGTCTATGATGGTAGGATCTGTTGCCTGGTTATTTGTGGTTATTTTTGCAGCACCTGTGGATTCCAAGATTTCCAGTTTGGTTTCATGAGAAGTTTATGTCATATACTTTTCTTAACTCACTGAACACAGGTGTTTCCTGATTGTCTATTTGATTAACTATACACAGTGACCAAATAAAAACAGAACAAATAAACCCTGCTATAGTTACTTTCCCTTTTCATATTCATTTCCCTTGTCCTGTCCATGGCATTTTATTTCCCTTGTCCTGAATGGTGTGCCACCATATCATACTGATTTAGGAAAACCTAATACCAAACACATTGCCTGCAAAGTCTTCTGCGTGAATAAATGACTCTATCACTGAATAGTATACATGTATGTATGAATACTTTTAATATAAACGGTTGCCACAAACAAGACCATGGATGAATCACCCTACTTTTATTTCTATTCTTATTTTAAACTTCCCTTCCAGATACTATTCTCCATATTCAGACACTGTTGGAAGCATCATGCATCAGGAAAGAAAAGAGATAAGGAAAGTAAAAGGGACTAAATCTTTCAGACCATTAATCAAACCCATAATTCCCATTAAGGCAGGTAAGACAATGAATAGTGCTGAGAAAAAAAATTACTCTATATCAGAAGCATATTTAAAAGCTAAAATCAACCACTGTTTTCCCAGGGCACAGCTGAGATTCTTCTAAAAGGCAGGGAAGTTAGAAGACCCTCATTAAGAAGGTGTCGCCTGCAAGCACTGATAAAACAGGAAAGAAAATGTATCTAAAGTTCCAACAAAATGTAGTTCATATTGTTCCTCCCACTCTGAGTCTGAACAATTGTCTAAGTTGCAATATGAATAAAATGGAGCTTGAAATAGACAAAATGAGATTAGAGGGTTTTTCCCCCTCCTGTGTAATATCTTAATGGAATTGCTACTCTCTGCCTTCTGAGAAGTGATTCCCCCCCCCCCCCCATATACTCTAGAAGGAAAATTCTAAACTTCCAGGTAATTCATGGATTTTCAGTACTCACCAGTGCCACGTTTGTAGATGTCCCAAACTTAATGTATTCAGTGGATATGGTTATGCATTTGTGCCATATCCAGTTAGAGTAAGTACCCTTTGTATTTGCCTGCTTTAATGAAAGTGATAGCTAAAATGTGAATGAATGCCTCTTCTGAGGGTAAAACTAAGCCCAGAAGCCAAAAACTGTAGCAGATAAATTTGTGCCAATTCTCATAAAAAGAGCAGCCACAAGCAATGAAAGCTGGACTGAATGCACAGAACCAGAGAAACTCTCCCTGAGTCACTTTCTCTGTAAATCTGTATGCCTGCCTAACCCTTTACTAATGCTGCCCTTCTCCCCATTAACAGATGCAAGCACCCATGCACATCCTATAGCCCAAATGAGAGTAGAATTTGTTTGTCTTTCCTTTAACAATATTCAAACTCTCTCTGTCTCTGTTTCTCTGTTTCTGTTTTTCTGTCTCTGTTTCTCTCTCTCCTCTCTCTCTCTCTCTCTCTCTCTCTCTCTCTCTCTCTCTCTCTCTGTGTGTGTGTGTGTGTGTGTGTGTGTGTGTGTCTCTTTAAAGAATAGTTTTAAAAATTTGTTCATTTATGCATCACTATTTGGAATCATCGAAACCACTGTATTTCAGATTTCAGGGAAGAATTATTCTCAGAAAGGTTTGCACTTCACGCCTGGAGAGTGACAGTCAATTGGCTCCTCTACCCAGTGAACCTGTTAGCATCTAGTTTTTAAGGCTCCTAAAACTACAACTTATTAAAACCCCAAACCAAGACCAAACCAAAATGAAAAGAATTTTCTGTTATTCAATATGTACACTCAAAAGTTTTCTGACTTACCTCATTTTGGCCAATCTCATGAGGGGATTTTGGAAAGGAGTTCCTTGTCTTGTAGAGTCCCTAACTTGGTAAGCTTTATATCCATGATAATGCAGAGTGACCTCCAAGCTAACTGCACTCATTCATTTCTTTCATTGACTCAATGAAGAGGTGCCAGGCCCTGTGTTTCCTAGTAAAGACTGTGCAATGGATTAAGATGTAGTTTCTGTCTTCAAGAATACATGATCTCATGAGAAACATAGAAACATACAAGGTTAGGAAATTATGTATTTGCATATACAAGTACCTTATGGAAAGTGAGTTACAGAAAGAAAAACGAGAAGCTCAGGAGTTCACATGGACTTGTTGCGAAGGCTTCATAAAGGAACTCCAAATGATAACTATGGTTTGCTGTTATGATTTATATCTGGATGTATCCTCAAACTCCCATGCACTCAGAGGCAAGGCCTGTGGAAGGTGATTGGACTATGGGGTATTTCTGCTGATTTGGTGTTAGGAGGTGGGGTCTGGTGAGAAGAGGCTGATTACTGGGGCATGACCTGGAGGTGTTTGTCTCCTTCCCTGGACCCATCATTCCCTCACTGCTTCTTGGCCCTCACGATGTGAGCATATTCCCAGACCCTGCCATCATGCCACTGACTATGTAAGGACTGAAACTTCTAAACTATGAACCAAAATAAACCTCCCCTTTTTTAAGTTGTGTAGGTGGGTATTTTGTGCCAGTGATGAGGAAAGTGACTATGGCACTTTACCTGCTGAAGAAAAGAGTGTATTTCAGGTCATATTGTGTGGATGGCAAGGAACTCCCTAGGACTGACACATAAGATGGTCAAGACTTTGTATTTACACCATTTGATAAGGTAACCAGTACCATCAACATTTAGTTCCTCTGGGTACTAGCCACATTTGAAATGTGCAGTAGCTGTAACTGGCTGGCAAACATCTGGACAGGAGGCTATAAAACATGTGCATCATGACAGAGATCCATTGGACACTGCTGGTGTAAAAAGCAGGGAGGGAATTAGAGATGAGGGCTTGTGAACACAAAGATGTATTCAAACTGTGGTTGAATAGATTTAAATAATGACAGAGTAAAAAGGGAGGCTAAAGAGGTAGCTGTGCCCTACCATTTAAGGATGGTTAGAGGAGGAGATGGTGCCGATAAATGATTTTGAAAAGAATAGTGAGGAGAAGAATGGAGAGCAGCGAGAACAGAATCTCATAAGAAGCCCTCCACGGAGAATGTTTGGAGAAATCCTCTGCTGTTAATGATGGCCAACATTATGGTAAACCTTGTGAAACCTGAAAATTGACCTTTAAATCTAAAATTTTGGAAGTCATCAGTGTTGTTAAGGAAGCGTAGAAGTAGGGAAGGTTGATTAAGTGAAATTTTGTGAGTCTGTTGAAATGGGTGTGAATAGAAGACAAGTTGGATCATGTAGTGAACTGAATGATGGCCCTAGATTCTTCTTGTGGCAACCACCAGAAAACTGCAAGAGAAGAACATGAATATGTCTTCCTCTAGAGCCTTTGGAAGGTGTATAACCTGACCAACGCCTTGATTTCCGACTTCTGGCCTCCAGAACTGTGAAAGCATGAAGTTCTGCTGTGATAAGCCACACAGTTTTTGTGTTTATTTGTTACAGTCACTACAGGAAGCTAATACCAAGGGCCTTTAGAAGACAACAGGGAGATAAAAATAGAGACAGATTTTGAGAAATGCTTACAAAACTAAATGTTCTCAGGGAGAAGCAGATAGAGAAAGTGGTTGGGCTTCTCCTTTCTGGCCACGCTCAACTGTGGAGTTCTAAGCAAGCAGGCAGGCTCCCTCTGTTCCCAGAGCCCAGCCTGTTTGGGACCCTCGCACCATCTGGTGCAGTGGAACAGTGAGGCGGGTCTGGGGCACCAGCATCCGCCTCCCCCTGTGTCTGGAGGACTGTGGATTTCTAAGCAAGTAGGTGAGCATCACCATTTCCAGAGGCTGGGCATACTGGGGGAAGTGCCCCGCGCACTCTCTTCCCCCCAGCCCAGCTTGTTCTGGACCCTTCAGCCTTTTGGGTGCAGTGGAACAGCTAGGCAGGTCTGAGGCACCTACATCTGCCTCCCTGTTCTGGCTGTGCTTGGGGAGCTGTGGAGTTCTAGGCAAGCAGGCGAGTGCCACGGGTTCCAGAGGCCAGGTGGCCTGGGAGAACTGGGTGCCAGAGTCCCAGGAGCTGAGAACATAGAAGTGGATTTCCAACAGACCCTGAGGAAGCTTTCAAATAACACTTGAAACACAGAAATACAGGAAAATGACAAAACGAAAGACCAAATTACAACCTCGAACCTCCAGCCCATCTCAAGAAACCCTAGGAGCGATGTAGACAGAAGAAAATATATGCCATTCACCTCAAATATCGGACATAATAGCAACTGAAATAAACAAGTAACTCTGGTAAGCTTTAAAGGAATTCAAACTAGAATAATCCCCCAAGTAAAAGAAGAAATGATAAAAGAAATGAAAGAGATGCTGAATATATCTAAAGAAAACACAGTTAAAAAATTGGAGGAACTAAACAAAAAGAGAATCAGTAACAAGCAATATAAGAAACAAACAGAATACATAAAGCAGATGCACAGAGATATACAGGAAATCAAAAATTCCTCTGAAAGCAAATGAAAATCACACTGAGATTCCATCTCACTCCTGAAAGAATTGCCAGGATCAAGAAAACCACCACCAACAAATGCTGGAGAGGCTGTGGGGAAAAAGGAACTCTCCTGCACTGTTGGTGGGAGTGTAGACTGGTACAATCATTGTGGAGGTCAGTCTGGAGTTTTCTCAAAAGCTGGGATTGGAAGTCCCATTTGTTCCAGCTATTCCACTTCTAGGCATATTCCCAGAAGAACTGAAAGCATCATACCACAGTGATATATGTGCACCTATGTTTATAGCAGCACAATTTGTAATCGCCAGATCTTGGAAACAACCCAAGTGTCCATCAACTGAGGAATGGATAAAAAAAGTTGTGTTTTTTTTTTTATACAATGGAGTACTACTACTCAACTATAAAGAAGGATCACATTGAGATATTTATAAATAAATGGGCACAGCTTGAGACCATACTCATAAGTGAAATAAATCAAACTCACATGTGTGAATACCAAATAGTTTCCCTAGTGTAAGAAATGATTCAAATATATAAAAGTAGGTGGTAATCATGATTCCTCATTATGAGGCTTTGAAGCTTATAAAGTTTTCACTCATTAATTGGAATGGCTTTATTCTGGGCTGCTTGATATTATTGCCTGTGATGAAATGAACGGCTATTTTGAAGAAAACAAGACATCATAATAGCTAGTGCTGATTAAATATCATCTTGTTTTGAAGCCCCACCAAATGTTGCTCTTCTGTCTCCATTGGTTTTATCATGTTGTATCTTACTGGATTTTATTATATGTGATAGTATAAACAAAAATTTTTATAGGTAAAGAGATAATATAGAAACCATTGTTCATTTTCCGTTAGCTTGTTCTAAATACCCTGTAATACTTTCATCCACTTGAATGGTTTTACACTGTCTTGATATGATTGATGCTATAGTATATGAAGTTATATTCAAATATTTCAAGGAAAAAGACATTATGGTAACAATTATTCAGTCGGGTTACTTGTGGTGAAGCACTAGGTTGCTGAAATTTTCATGCTTTGACCTGTATTGTTATGTTTTTGTGTCCTCTTTTGTCTCAATTTCCCCCTTATTTATTAAAAAAAATTATTTTTTATTATTTTTTAATTAAGGGGAAATAAAAAATTAGCAGAATATTTTATAGTAACTTTTTTGACTTCCTATTAACTTGACTTGAAGCCCTGTATTACTCCCACTATCTTGTTTTGACTGATTAAAATCTGTTCCATTCTGTTTGATAGTATGAAGTTTGAGAATATAGGCAATTACTTTGAAGGCAATAAGATTCACTAAGATGCCCATTCTGGTTTGACTATTATCTTCTTTTGATGTCCTTTAATGTTTCCAATGTTTAGGTTTTATTGGTCTTGTTCTGTACTGTTTTGTTCAACTTTATTTAAGGATAGGCAATTCTTTTTAAGGAAGCAAGTGGCATTATGGTAACCATTGTTGATAACCTTGTACTCTGTTTTTACATCATGTGCTATGTCTATCCTTTGTTTTGGCTGACTGCTTTGTTTTGTCATATTTGGTTTTATTCTCTTCCAAAAAAAAAGTAATAAGAACTATGGGAGTAATAAAACCCATAAAGTGTAAATTTTGTTGTAAAAAAGAGAGGAAAAAAAAGTGCTCTAAAGGATACACTGCAAGTGTGTTTAGGTGTGTTTAGATGACCATATTACTGAGTTTTTGTTGGATCATTGAACAGAACTCTTCACAGTCTCACTGTTTGAATGTCGACTTTGTATGCTTTAATGCTGTATCTTGAACACCTATTTCTAAAATGACAATATGTAATCTATTAAACAGTGATTTCTTACCATTTTTTTTGTAATTCTGTATTACTTGTACCCTTATACTGTTTTGTTTTGTTTTGTTTTTTTCCTTTTAAATTACGAAAAAAAGTAAGCCTTAAAAAAAAAGTGGTTGGAAATGAAGCTGGGAAAAGTTCAAGCTGGTGAATTTGTGATCATATACCCAATCTTCAAAATCAACCTACAGATGGTGTTACTAAACACCTCTGCTACTCTTCACACCTAGTCACCCACCTGTTATATTTATTGCAACATTTCTCTAATTCCATTGTATCTTGCATATGTAATATGCATGTATGTATATACCTAGATTCTTAGACATTTTGTTCACCATTTTAGCAAACTCTTTATGTCACATTTAAATCCCTCTCATTCTTTTGACCCTGTAGTATATGCTTCTTGTTAATTCTAAATCCTGGAACCAACTAACTTCTTCAACTTCTCTTCTTTTAAGAGAAATTCTGGAACTCGAATGAGTTTTCCATTTCATAGTCAAGTTCTCTGACAACATTTAGGCCTTCTCTACTGATCAGCTTTGTTTTCATTTGCTCCAATTTCTTCTAATTTTCCCCACAGTACCTGTCTTGGAATTTTACTTTTAAGAGCATGACCTGTCTTCTTACCTTTAATGAGAAAGGTGGAATTACCGGCATGTATTCGTCAACTCTCGTTCCTTTCACTGCACAATTTCTTTATGCCTTTGCTGCATAAAGAAAGTAGTCATTTTTTTCCACTTTAAGCCTGATTTTTCTCCTTTGGGAATGAGATTTTGTGTTTTTCTTCTTTCTGAATGTGTACATTGCTTTCTATCCTCCATGTTCCTTAAGTATTCTTAGTTCAGTTCATTTCCATTTTTATCCCACCCAGCTTTTTAGGAAAATTTCATTCTTCTTCCCATCCTCTTTCTTGGGCTCTCTGACTATTGGCCATCTTCCAATAGATAGCTTATAAAAATTCAGACACTGATCTTAAACATTCACTTACCATCTTTCTCTCTAAAATCTACGTCACCCTGAGAAAGTTGTTTTTGTTGCCACAGGGGAAATTATACAGAATTTGGTATAATAAAATTATGTAATCACCAAAGTCACTATCATGCTCACAGAGAAAGACTTGTAAAACCGGATATGAATTGACCAGTGAAGAACCCCTTTTTTGTGTGTGTGCTAGGTGAACTGTTTTGTCCAAAATTTGTAAGCTAGTAGCCCATACGAGATAGCTATTTTTATGGACCATTTTAAAACAATTATTGAAAATGGAATATAATCAAAATAAATAACGGCAATGCCCCCTTTCTCTTTTTTGCAAGACAGCCAGGTATTGGGAGGTCCATCTTCACTTGACCCTGCTCTAATAAGTCCTTGGCTATTGGTTTTAGGGTGGAGGCAAAAGTTAGGCCAATTCCTGTGCTGTCTCTTTCTTAACAGCCTTCTTATCCATTGAATTACCCTTGGGATCTGTCTTGAATCTACAGTGACTATAACTCACTGGGGCTCAGCAAAGCACAAAGTATGTACAAGGAAACATCACTGTTTTCAGTATGATTATTAGGTTTGTTATCAATATGATCATCCCTAAAGTTTGACTCAGATTTGGAAGTCTTTCATTTTATACATGAACTTCATATAGTGTATAATTTGTTAATGGTATTATTTTTATTCTTTGTTGTGGCTCTCCAGGATGTTCTACCACTGAACTATAAATTCAGACGTCTTTATTTTTCATTTTGAAACAGTCTTGCTAAATTGTTTAAGACAGCCTTGAACTTGGGATCTCCTGCTTGAGCTTCCTGAGTATGTGGGTAAATGGTATTCACTACCACACCTAGCTAAGTATGTTCTTTAATTTGATGCTTCTTTTCTAAGTGTTTAGTGCTTATCATGTAGGTGTCTCATGCTTTCTTTCAGTTGACAGGTAACTCCTTTTTACAAAGTCATTTTTCTTAGTAGCCCAATAAATACTAATAAATCCATTGAGATAGTATATTGATTAATTAAAATATGTCTTCAATGAATATTGGCTTGATAGGATTATCTTTTGGAGTAAAGCTATCTACCTTGAAATGTTGCTCTGCTTGTATTTAAATATAAAGCAATAAAAAGAATCCTGTTTTTATATTGTATGTCAGTGTACTTATATGTCTGTGTGAACAAGGAATGATTTTTTATATGAAAGAATTTTTATTAAAGGAAACATTATAAGTAACCTTGACTAAGAAATGTAAAAACACAGCCTTTTCAAATTCTACATCTTCTTGTCTCTATACTCAATTAGGTACAAACACAAAGTCCAGTTCTTATGTAGTGTTTAATCATACAGATTCCATAAAAATCAGTTAATATAAAGAAAACAAATACTCTTTTTTTATTGCTACACTAAATACTTTTGCCAGCAAAGGCTTTTGGGGGTGCTTTTTTATTTATGGATTTTTCACAATGCCAGAGAGCTTTTGTCTTTTTTAGTGTTTTATATTTATAGTTGTAGGATGATCATTTTCTGGTTGGTTTCACATTGAGCTCTTTCAGAACTAGTTGGAGTAGAAATAGTTTTATACGCTTTATACTTTCTTCCCCTGAGTCCAATATTAAATCTTTTTCACTCTATCAGTGACACTGCAGTATATTATGTTATACATTCTTAGGCTATTAACTTTAGGCACTGCTAATGATTTTCTTTTTATATATATACACAGCACATAAAATGTTACTTATTAAAATAGGAAACTCAAAATATAATCAACTCTAGCAGCAAAAGAAAAAAAAATAAAGGGGCTGGAGATTTTTTTTCCCAAAGTGAGATTGCAAGAGAAAAATGGATTTGCAGACTCTCAGTGTTAGAAACAAAAGTGAATTAAGAAAGACCCCTAAGGGGAGCAATTTTGTTTTCTTAAAAAACATCTTGGTTGGTATTCCATTCTTACATTCAAAGTTTTTAAAAAGTCAACACATTTATAAAATTAGCGCTAGCAACATAATATTTCTTAACTAGAAGAAAAAAATGCTTGCGGTTCTGAGAAGGTAGAAGGGAAGACAAGGTGGGGAAATTCACGAGGTCCTCTGGGATCCTGCCCCTTGTGCTCAGCTACTTGTCAAGCAGCTCTGAGCAGTAGCTCACCTTGGGTTCTGGCAGCTCAGCTATGGGGAGAATTTAAGTTGAAGGTGTCAACATGCAATGTAACTGGAAAACACACTCTCTTGGGAACAAAAATTAACAACAAAAGACTTGAAGAAACAGGGCGATTGCGAAATGACCTCCTGAATATAAGAAAACAAAGTGATTAGAAAAAAGCAACCAATATTTCTATCTGAAAATGAAGATTGTGTAGTTTTAAAACAAAGTCAAAAACTAAAACTGAAATAAAAAACAAATAAACAAATCAAAACCAAAATTAAATGACGCTAAGTGAAAGGAAACAAAACCAAACTTGTCTTTGAAAACCACTGGGCTCCTGGCTTATTTTACTGTATTTCTTTATGCTTACATTTTGGAATGTTAGGATTTGTACCTAAAATATCCCCCATGCCTTATACATTTAGAGTAGGGCTTTTGGAGGCAGTGTATTCCTCAGTGGATTCATCCATTGATAAGTTCATAGGAATCCACTGATGAGTACATAGCTAAATATGTAGTCAGTAAGTGGGGTCTTTTGGAAGAGGTGGGTTACTTGGAATGTGACCTGAAAGAGTATGTTATGGTTGTGTCTAAGTGTACCTCCAAAAGCCTCAGGTGGTCATGGGGGACAGGCCTTTCAAAGACAGCTGAGTCTAGAGGTTTTGATTGGTTTATTGTTTAGCACTAGGATTGAGT
Source organism: Cavia porcellus (assembly GCF_034190915.1). NCBI lineage: Eukaryota > Metazoa > Chordata > Mammalia > Rodentia > Caviidae > Cavia > Cavia porcellus. Next base: position 23,370,768 of record NW_026947496.1, on the reverse strand, counting down.
GCTACACTGCCTAGGTTTGGGTAGCCAGCTTACCATATAAAGGAGGGAAGAAGCTGTGCTTTCCCTTTCTTGCCTTTTCACTCTTGTTAATGAAACCATCATGAATGGTTGCCCCTTAGCCATAGCATCTTGCTTTGGAGCCAGCTGAGTATGGTCTGAAACCTCCAAAATCTGTAAGCTAAATAAACTTTCCTTCCTTCATTTTGGACATGGTATATTTTGTCTCAGCAATGAGAGAAAAATAACAAAGACAGGGTGTAATCTTGTCCCTGATTCCTCTTTTTTGTCTCTGCTTTTTGTCTGCCATGAATTTTCCCCCTGCCATGCCCTTCTACCATGTTGTTTCTTCATTAAAAACATCTGGTCATGCATGAACTGTGCCCTCTGAATAATAAACCTGCCTTTCTTTAAATTGTGAATATTGGGTATTTTGTTCTACAAAGGGGAAAGCAACTAATAGGAAGACTCAGAAAAACCCTTCAAAACTTGCATCAACACCTAACTGGACCATTGTCAGATGAAGAAATTTGTCAGTAAAGAATGGAATAATTATGGACAGATGGAGGAGAGAGTTGGACACAGACAAACAGGTCAGGAAAAGAAGTTGTATGTAAAGACAACAAGAGAGGATAAAAACAACGGGAAAACAGGCAGCAAAAAGAGGAAAATAAAGAAGGAAAAGGAGTCAGACTTTTGTTATAATTTAAACCATGCCTAGAAGTACATGCTAGTGACACGACACACACAAAAACGAGAGTAGAAAATATGTCCCTTAACGCACAAAAAGACATTGAAGAAACATTTGTGCAATATTTATTGGGGTTGTCCTAGTAGCACACAGATGGCCACATCTGGTTGAGTCTATCCTTGACTAGACTTACTCCCATGGGGCAATGGAAGGAGCATTGAAGGGGCCTAGTCTCTCTGTCTTTACAGATGGTCATCTGCTGCTAGAAAATGGTGTCTAAGATGGGCCAAGTCAGCAACAGAAAGTGAGGTCAGTGTCAGGTTTTCATGCCAGGAACGGATCTGGGTAGATTGGAGAGTGGTAGCCACTCAAACCCCGACTCTGCTCCTTGCAATGGTCAGAGAGGCTATTTGAGAGTCCTATATTCCTTGGAAGGATCTAGGGAAAGAGAAAGACTAAAGCAAAAACCCAAAGGTAATTGTTACACATTTCCCCCATCTTTTAAAACAAATTTATTATGAACTACTTAAAGTTCTTCTGCTCATTTCAGCAACATATATACTCAGAGTTCTTTTCTTAAATTCCTAAGTTCAGAATCTGACTTCCTAGCAGAAATATTTTCTCAAAACAAAACTGGGTACTTTCTTAAGAGCTACATTTGCAAGGTTAAAGTGTGGTGTATGCCTTGGCCTTTTTGGACACTCAGTGGAGAGATAATCAGTGGATTTGTTGTCTCCAGGAAACAGAGCAGGAAAACAATCAGCGCTGTTCTCCTCACGGAGCCTGGGGAGTGAGCTGTAATGAGGGCACACAGGAAGGCACTGGAGCCCACAAGTCCAAACACATAGGTTAGCACCATCTGGCTGACCTAACTCACAGGTGTGCGGTTGCCTGGTAACACTTGAGGCCTCAGGGTGCTTTTAGAAGCCCTGCAGTTGGGCTTGGAGAGGTGTGGGCACAGCTTGGGGTGATTGTGAGGGCAGGGCCAAGGGAGTCACTTTCAGGGCACCTGGCAGTGCAGGTAGTTGCTCCTCACCCCTGTGGCAAGTGGAAACAAGCCAGGCCTAGCCCTAAAGACTGGTTCTTCTTTCTTAGCTGAAATTAGCAGTGAGTTTACAGATGCAGATGAGAGAAAATGGAACCTGTACTTTGCATTAGAGAATGTCCTCTCTATTCTTTCTATCATCTCTTATATTTATAGTTTTAGTAAAATATATTTTTATTCTACCCCTTATAAATATATATTTTAAAAATTCTTCTAAACCTTGACACATTTATGAAGCACATTTTCACATATGTGGAGAACTATATCTATATACCTATATCTATATTTATATCTTTCTCTCTATATATCTTTTTTCTTTTTTTGAAAGAGGCATTGACTCATTGAAAACACCTGGATTCTAACTTCAAGTGTGCAACTTTCTTTACCCTCAACATTAGCAGGGAGTTATCTATGCACTTGGGTCATATGAAATCTCAGATTCTTTTGTGTTCTAAGAAATACAGCATTTCCTTCTATCTCTTTAGGAATTCTCGAGAGTTTGGTTTTCTTATCCTCTGTGACATGTACTGCCTTCGTGCATAGGTGTAAATCAGATCATAAATCTTCACATATTCTCTTACACCTCTATAGAGTCTGCTGATTCCAAAACCATTTATCTGGCAAATTTATGAATCTGGGACATCTTGCTACTAAATAATACCAGATGTACAAAGAATCACTTAGTTCTAAGCTAATGCTTATTTGGTAGGTAGTAGCAATTATTGGCCGAGAAGTTTAGGTATCTGTAAGTACATCTCATTTTACTTTTTCAGATAATCTTTATGTGCATTGCTACTTTGTACACTGTTATGGTTTGTGACTGGATGCCCCCCAAAGCCTCATGTGATCATAAGGAGAGGTATTTTTGAAGAAAGCTTATTAAACATGGACCTCTTAGTTTCCTGCCTTCACTTTAGGAAGCATAAGGACAGCATGGCCACCTAGACTCAGCAGGAGCCAAGGTTCTCCGATTGTAAATATCCTCAGCCTGTGCAAGAGGAGGACATGGAGATGGTGTGAGTGCTACATCCACACTAGAGTGTGGATGCCTGTATACATGGAGGAAAACAAGCTTGCTTTTCCCTTTTTTGCTTTTGTTGCTTTTGCTGTCTTCTGCCTTCATAAATGATTGCCCCTCAGCTATACCACCCTACCTTGGACCCAGCTGATCACAGACTAAAACTTCCATAAACTGTGAGCTTAATAAACCTTTCCTCTTTAAATTTTGGGTGGTCAGGTATTTTGTCCCATCAAGAAGAGAAAAGTAATCAAGAGACACCCATGAACAGATAGGAATACTGTTATGATACACAGCAGAATAAATTGTGCATTGTAGTGGTCCTGGACTAGACCTAATTTACAAAAGCAGATCCAATATTTGAAAAAGCCAGCATTTTAGACTCTGCACCAATAAAGTAGTTAGATTCAGAAATGGACTGATATTGGGAACCAGCTGGTCTCTTCTAATCCATGTCTTTATAACTCTTTCCTATGTATAGGAGTTTTGCTTTTTCATTTTGAGACATCTGACTGCTATTGACTCTGTTCAGAATGAAGATTAGGTAAATTATCTCATAAGGCAAAAGGGAAACTGAGAACTTGAGGCTGGAAGCACGACAATCAAGCTGCTTTGTTAACACCTGGAATTAGGCAGGCCAACAGGGAGATCACACAGGCTAACCTTCCTAGCCCAAGGGCCATAATTCTGCTTCATGTGTTTGTGTCATGTGAGAAAAGGTTTATAGGCATTCTTTCAACACTTATCTCACAAATATTTATTGAACACCTACTCTATTCTGAGATCTGCAGAAACTAGAGGTGCAAACAGGACATATTTGCCTACTGTACTTCAATGTTGCTTCTTGGAATTGATGTTAGGTCACACCTAAGTATCCATCCATGCACTGACTTACATAAAGATATACGTGTAGCTGACATTGTCAATATTTGCAAAGTCTAAAACCTGGAGATTTTGAGGGAGCTTATTTTCTTGGGCATGTACTTTTATGTACCTTATATTAAAGTGAAACACAGGTTGCATTCATGTTTAAAAAAGCTTTTAACTGTCAAAAACCAATCAACCAACCAAGTAAAAGTCCCATGATACAAACACAACTGAAGAGTGGGGGAAACAGGCTTAAAAGCATTTTTCAGTAGCCAACCTAACTACTCCCCTTGATTCTAGTACTGCAGCATCTTAGCATCAAATATACATTTGAGAAGATGTCTCTCTAAGAAAAGTAAACAATCTGGTATAGGGATGTCAATAATTCAATAGATGAGATTTTTCTGACTTAATCATTACCAGACTCTAAGATCTACAATATGGCTAGATATATTTAGTTCATTAAAGAGATACTGTGTTTGGCATAAAAGATGCAAATATGTTTTTGGTAGGCATCATCATCAATGATGTTGTATCTAACCTGTGTGAATGAGGAAAATGCAATCTTTGTAAGGGTTCTGGCAGATTCCCAGAGGTGCACAGAGTGCCAAAGATGAGGACTTGACAGAAGAGCTCCTGTTTCCATACATGCCAACCCTCTTTAGACATTGGAACTTCTTCCTAAGGTGAGAGCATGGGGTTTCAAATCAGAGTGGATCCACAGAAAGAGTTTTGTCTTGAAAACTGCAGAGCAGTGTTACCCAACTTGTCAAAACTTGAAACTGCTCTAATGCTTTTTTTTCATTCTGTCTTCTAGAGAATTCAGGCCAGTCAAAAAGATGTTGTACAAAACAAAACAAAACAAAACAAAACAAAACAAAACAAAACAAAACATGTTGTCCAGCTACAGGTTCTCTGTTTTAAAGACATTAAGCATACTGGATAGGCTTTATCCAGCTCCTTATGATCATCTATATTGCGGTTGGGTGGAGCAGTATCATCTGCTTCTTTTCTAATACTACACATATTATTTTAATTATCATTTTGGGAGCTTATTTTGTTTCTCAGAGCTTGAGGTTGGTTAGATGTTGGAGGAATTTTCATAATTAATAGTTGGCAAATGGAGGATCTTCATGCGATTTCAAGAGCTTTGGGTTTCATACAAAGCAGAGACCAGTGCCATAGTATTCCCAACAGGTCAGTAATGTGACTAGATATTTGCTTCAGAACAGTGTATTTCAATAATATAGATGAGCAGAAATTGAAACAGTAGCAATGAACTTTGAGTTATACCCTTTCTGTGAGAAATCTTAAAACTAACATTCTCTTGAACTTGAATGAAAAAGAACTGTTATTGTCAGTGAATTTCAATTAGATTCCTATCACTTGTGCTTAAATTTCTCAAACATAGAGCATTGGATAGTATTTTTTTAGTTATTATCTTTCAAGAAGATTTCTGTGTGCTATTAACAAAGTATCACAGCATCCCAGAGCAGGATGCCTTTCAGTGCTGAATTAAGTGATTCCCGTGTGCTAGGACATAAATTGCTAACTGCTTGGGGACTCATCGGGATGAAAGATGCTTTATTTATTGTCCTTTGAGATGAAAGATGCATAATTTATAACACTAGGATTACTATTTTATTTACTCTTGTGATGCTGAAATCACATTCTTTTCTAGTGATGGAACTGCAGAATCCATTTTAATTTGTGGGCAAGAGTCTTATTAGAAACTGCAGAGTTGGAGGGTCTGGCTACACAAAAGTGGGTGTTGTGTGAAGGGAGCAGTATGCTCCTTTTGTTGTTAACACAAAGGCTTTGTTCTCTTCCTTGCAAGTGTCAGTGAGATGTGAAGCATGTGTGCATGAGGTAGAAATATTGGCTCTTGGTATGCTCATGGAGGCGTATGTTTTATGATGACATCATTAGGCACATGCTGTAAAATTGTCTTAAAATATCATAGTCATAGACTTGGCACAGCTTCCTTCCCAGTGGCCTGGGAGCCTGTATGGCCTTCTTCTGTGTTCCCAGGCAATTATATGTTTTCAGCATTGAGACAGACAAATAATGTCACATTTAGGATGTTGCAGTGTGCTTTGTTATTAAAAGCTTCAGGATTCTGTTGGCTGGAAATCTATTTGCGGTTTTGTTGGAAAGGTTAGTTTTGTTTGTCAATTTTTTTGCTTTTAATAAAAAAGTGTGACTCATTTCTTGGCAGCAAAGTTTGGGGCGATTTTCTTTGACTTTTTTTAATGTTTACCTATACACGTCTGTGTCAAATGGTTTGTGTGTAGATGAGGGTGAGGCAGAAGGGTTGAAGAATTGTTTTCTAACTAAGTTTTGCCACCAACATCCCTTTCTTTCCCTCCTTGTGGAACCAATGTCATCTTCTCAATGTTAGGGCTCACAGCAACAGAGAACATTTGAAAATTAAAGGGTCAGGGGAGTGTACAGCTTCTTTTTCTTTAGGTTCATTTCCTTATGTGCATTAGACTGGAGGCCAAATAACAATGAGGAAGGCAAAGAGATCTATCCCTGAGGTCTTCAGAGTAGTACTAGTCAAATAATTGAGCATGAACTATTCAGAACAGTTATTGAATATCATTTTTAGATAGAAAATCCTATTTAGTTACATGATTCTGTTTCATTAGGATATAAATTTGCTTTCCTACCTAAAGTGAGTTTGACATTCCTGTGAATGTTCTTTAGGAAATGTAAAAGGTATGTCTAGAAATGGAAACTGCCCTGTCCTCCATCTCTAAGGCAGGGGAAGGTGACTTCAAACAGACAAATACAAAGAAACCAAAGACCTTTCTGTTTGACATTAGAAGCAAATAAATGAAAACTAGGACAACTAATAATTGTCTTTATGTGTATGGAAAACTTGATATAAGGTAAGGAGGATGGAGAATCATGTCTTTATGAGGAGTAGAAATGTACTTTAACGGGAGAAAGGGTTTAAATTGAATTTCAGAATGCTCTTTCTATCTGAAATAGTCTCCTGCGGGTGCTGGGTTTTATAGAATTTTTCTGTGGATATTCATTTTCTTGTCATTATTGCTGTGGTTGTAGATGTTCAACAATGGTTAAATGCTTACCTATGAGGAAGAATAATAACTTTAAAGAATATTTAACTTTTCACACTAAAATAAAGTCCAGATAGGGAATTAAGTCTGACTTCTCTTCAGTCACATGATTAATACTAAGACAAGAACCTCAGTTTTTAAGCCCCAATATTCAAATGTTTTCTATGTGACCAATTCTAGGGCAATTCTCAGAAGCAAGAGATCAAGCTAAAGAATTATGAGGCTCTTCCTAACCTGGATATCTTAATCTAAAAAATGGATCTTACCATTGCAAAATTTAAATCATATTTATTGAATCAAAAAGGAATTGTTTTCACAATTGTAAGGCATATAACTTTTCCATTTTCCCTTGATTTTTAAATAATTTATTCCTGCCCTCGTGTGTGTGTGTGTGTGTGTGTGTGTGTGTGTGCGCGTGTGTGTGTGCGCGCGTTTAAGCATGCATTTAGAGTATAAAGTGTTTGCTTGTTGCCTAGGAAACTGTATGATTGTTGAGAATGGCACCTTGTCATTGCCAGGTCAATAGAGCTGTTTTAAATATATATAGCCATATATTATTTAGGCTGTGATGAATAAAATTTGTTTTTATCACTTGTGATGAATGTTTCATTTTATTGAGATTGATTCTAATTCTGGAAATAAAGTAGTCACCCTAGAGAGGTACATGGCATCATGTCTGAGGAAAAAAAATGTCTCATGAGGGAAATCTGGTTACATTTGCTTTTGCAAAGACCCAATAGCCATCTCAGGAATAATGAACTATTATATTTCTCTTAAAAATATTCATATTCACAGAGATTAAGAAATGTATACTTTATGCCTGACACTCTTGATTGTCTGAGAGACTCAGCTTTAGAACTAAGGGAAAATTAGAGCTCATTTTAATTCCTGTGTTTTGCAAATGAGAAATAAATAGCACAGAAAAATAAGATGTGTTGTTCAAGATCATGTAGTTTGATGGAAGAAACTAGGTCTTTCTCATTCATTACCATGATATACATGTATAGACATATATACATTATCTATATGCACAAAAATATAGTTTTTAAAAAGTATGTTTTCTCTGTGCTTCCTGTTTTAATATAAAGTAGGAAAGTATAATTTCTTTTAGGCAGAAGGAAAGTAGAGACTCTGAGAGGTCAAGAGATTCAAGTCAAGGTCAACAAACAAGTATCAAAACCATATATATATTATATATATATATATATAAAATGTACATTGTATATATTATGATGTATATATATTATATATATTATATAATATATATATAATATATATAAAGTATATATATTATATATAATATATATAATATATATAAAGTATATATATTATATATAATATATATTATATATATATATAAAGTATATATATTATATATAATATATATAATATATAATGCATATTATATGTATATGGAACTGAGGCTATAGATAGATAAATACTTCAAGTAATTCATTACAGACACGTGTGGACTACGAGTGTGTTTGTTCAGGATCACTATAGGACAAGATACTCCTTAACCACTATATTTTTCCCTACATTGTATCTTCAGCCCCAGAGCCCTAGAGCAATATGATAAATCAAGATATGCAGGTCCTAAATGAAGTTGAATAGAAGTGGATACATTTTCCACCTTGTCTGTAGCAAGGCCTCCCAAAGACCTGATAGTCACCTACAGTGATGAGTTTAAGATTGTTTCCTATCTCCTCTGAATTGCTCACTTGCTATGGCTATAATTTTACAGCATTTACTTGGCAGTTCTGATGAAACAAAAAAGAAGCAAAAGCATAAAATGTGTATACTGGCTGCTGTTTCTCTCCTATGTCTGGATAGCTATTGTGGACAGGAAGCATGGAACTGATTACATGGAGAAAGAGATCATGTTCGGATGTTCAGACCAAGGAACTTACAAATTGTTTGCTGTTTCATCTGAACATAAAATCATTCCCCATTATGTCTGCTCTGTCTGGCTCTTCATTTGAAATACATTTCTTAGGATGTTGTCCATTTTCAAGGTACTGTCTTGTAGTGTTCATTTGGTTACTGTGGTATGATTCCACAGTTCCTGGCAGGCAGATGGTGTGAAGTGTATTCTCACACTGGCATATTCCTTAACTCATTCAGTTTCTAAATTTCATGACTGCCTTTGCCTCTACTTTCAGTTAAGTGATGTCTACTGATGGTCTGAGATTAAAGTTGGAACTGGTATATTCCTTGTATTGTTTGGTTAGTTCTTCATCAGTGCATTTTCCAGCTTTCCTATTTCTGGTCACAATCCCAGAAAACCACACTTAAAGGAGGAGAGGTTAAATTTGACTCATTATTTTAAGGGGTGCAGTCCAGGGTCAACTGGCTTCAAGGCAGAAACATCATAGTAGAAGTGCTCAGTGGAGCAAAGTTGCTTAGTTTGTGGTGGCCAGGAAGTAGAGTAAGGGAAAAGGGTCACAAAAGTGAGGTTCAGACACGTACTCCTAAATCATGTCTGCATGACTCATCCAGATATATTCAGAAGTACATTCCATCAATCTCTTTGCAGATCTCAAGGTCAATCATTGTGACATTTTACCTTAACCATACTCAAGTGCGTGCATGAGCACACACACACACACACACACACACACACACACACACACACACACGATAGTTCACATTGTTGGAGATGATACTGTTTCTACTTATGTGGAGGCTCAGAAAGAAGGAGGCTTGGTCAAATTCCCACAGCCAGGGTCAGAAGGTATATTAGAGCACCACTCACCAAAGTTGCCCTAGATAATTGCTAATGGAACTTCATTTCACTCTCATTAGTGTGTTTGGTCAGTATATTCTAGACTCACCCTAATTAAGCAGCTCCATATTGTACTGTAGCAACACTAGGAAGTAGGAGGACACGGTTTTGGGCCTTTATTGAAACTGATCACCCCACATCCGTTTTTTCGCCTGGGAATACACGTTTTTACTGGTGTGCCTCATAGCCTCCTGTTAATCTTCCTTTTTGTTTCTGAGCTGGTTATTAACTAGTTTCTGGTAATACCTGTGCAGTTGTTTTTACTGGTATCTTTCATTTACCTAGCTGCCAAGGGTTTTCAACCATTTTGCTCTGAGAATTTCTGTCCAGGTCCAGTCTCCTCTTTCAGAGAATTGTATGAAAGCTTCTGGTTATGAAGGTAATACTAACATCATTTCTTGTCCTGGGTTGGGGTGTAGCACACTGGTAGAGCACTTGTCTAACATGTGGACTAGTTTGAATCCCAGCACATCAGTGAAGAAGGGGGAAAGGTTTAATCTGGTATTCGGATTTTATGATTTCTCTTCCTCTTTCCTTATCCACTCTATTTTTTGTTTTCCTCTTCCCTCCTCCTTCCTGTCCTCCTCCTCTTCTTTTCATCCTCCATCTTCCTCTTCCTGTACCTCCTCTTTTCCTTTTTTCTCCTCTTACTTCTCCATCTTTAGCTTTAACCCAGGACCTTTGCACTGAGCTACATTCTCAGCTTTAAAATTTTTTTTTTTAAATTTTGAGACAGTGTCTTTCTAAGTAACTAAATTGTTCATGCTAGGTTCAAGGTTGTAATCCTCCTGTCTCAACCTCCTAGAGTGTTGGGATAGCAGGTGTGTGTTACCATACCTGGATTACATGATTTATTCTCCGTGTTCCACAGAAATTTATGTATGACGTCATCTCTAGGATTTATAAGTATGGTAATTATATAATTTAATCTCTTTCTTTTGGTCAAGATGCTTCCTGCTCATAAATTTTTTACAGCTCATAAATCAAAAAGGGATTGGTGTTAATATAAAAGAAAGTGGGCAGAATAATTGAGAACTATTTACAAGAATAGCAATCTTACTTATCACAGGGATGGGTCAGTTTTCTGTTTTGTACAAATAAAGTTCATCTTAGTTTATTTTCTTTTAAAAATGCATCTTTCTGGCTTGACTTGTTTGGTGTTTGCAATATAGGCTTTTTTTTCACCTAACAATGCCCTTTGACTTACACAATGAATCCTCTTCAAATAACAAAAACAACAACAAAACTGTGTGAGTGTATATGATTTTTAATTTTACTAGCAACACAGGATATAAAATTTACCATCTTAACTATTTGAAGTGTATAGGTCAGCATGCTAACTCAATATTTGATTATGTTTATCTTACCTGTAGTATTATGAAGCTGGGGAACAAGGGTAGTGCTTTCTTACCATGTTCTCAGCCTAGGCATCTGCCTGGAATCAGTCATTGGAGACCTGAAGGGAGGTGTCCCTGTGTCCCTGGCTCCCTGTTGCTTTTCCTGGTTTCCTCAGTTCATATAACTTTTTAATTGTTGATTCTTTTCCAGGATTTTTGACTATTGACTTTTTTTCTCTTTTACCACTTTAGAGAGTTCTCTACTGTATTTTTGAGTCTTCTTTCTTACTGCATTTCCTGGTATTTATATTGTTTCAATCTCTTTCTTCTTAGCTTGGAATTCATGTCTACCTGACTTTGCAGAAGTTCCAACTGTTTTAATACCCAGATTGTACTCAAGATATACTCTGTTTACCTGTTTGGCTTACCTTGTTCTATAAAATTTTCATCATCGTTGGTCTGTTTGCGAGATCTGATTTTAGAAGAAATGGATTTGAGCCCCAGAGTTTGTATTCATTTAATTCTATGACTAGAAATTTAACCTCTCTGGGCTCACATTTCACATCTGGGAAAAATAGGTAATATTAATATTCCCCTCAGAGAAATGACAGAAATAATAAATAAAGAACTTTGCAAATTGACACTAAGCTGCTTCTGTCACATCCTAAATTAGTGGAATATCCCTGCACCACACCAGCCAAAAGGATGTTCTTAAACATAGAAAATCCTCCTTAAAGCATAATATGACTCCCCTGAAGCAAGGAGTAAAACATTAGGTTTTGGCATAGCACCTTGGAAAGATAGCCAAGTCTAGACTAGATCATCATTGGAATCAGCTAAAAGTACTGTTTTATAGTTTGCTAAATTTAGGGAATTGAGACACATCAAATTAAAGACAGAATGTTGTATAAGTGTCTATTAATGTCTGAAAATTATTTTAATAGTTTCTTAGAATTTTACCCAATTTTGAATGGTGTATGCCTGAAAAAATTATTTTCTATCATGTATAATGGGTACAAAAATTACAAACTAAGGACTGTCATTACCATTGGATAGAAATTGCCTGTAGGAACAGATAAACAAGACATGAGAATTTAAGAAAAAGTCAGACTCATCTTTCCATGCAGACCTCCTTAACTTGCTTATCTATCAGTCATGTGTATCTGATGTATTAAAGTTTCGCAGAACTAGCTTAAAACCCTGAGAGAATTCTGCCATTTAGGATATGAAAACAAATTTCAAATATTGTTGATTTCATGTATAAAATGTTCAAACTATCTGCTTTGTAAAAGTCACAGTTTTTAACAGGCTTATACCATTGATATCATCTGTGAAAGGAAAACACATTTAAATAACATTATTCTTTTTTTTTTTTTTTAACTTTAGGGGACCATCTGAGAAATTGTGGTTCAGGAAGTCGCTTACAGAAAATATTGAATAAATGAGAATGTTTAACACTAACAAGTGTAATAAAGATGTTATATTTACACTAACTTAATGAGTTTGAATTTTTCTGTAACTTGGCTTATTTTTAAAAGTTCTTTTGACTGTTAGGCTTTAGTTGAAAAAAAGATTTGAAGTACACTATAAGTTAAAGTGCTTTAAAAGGATTTGAAATTTAGGAATCAACAGCAGTTGTGTTATGAATCTCTTCTGGTACAGATGTGAGTAATAACTTTTGCTCTGTAGCACTATTTCATAAACTCAAAATCTTGACTCACAATAACAGTGTGTTGTTTCAACCTAGCCAAGTGATTGTGGAAAACTTTCAGAGAGCTTATGACAGTCTTGGGCCAGACTCCAGTGAAGGCCTGCAGACTTCTGGAAAACTGATGCTCTTTTCAAAATGGCCGAAGGGAGTTAAGAGAATCACTACAATGCTCTGGTCTTTGTAGCTTTGAGCACACTTCAATGCTTGTTTTCACCTACAATTCTGTTAATTCCCAAGGTATTCCTGGTGTTTCAACAGTAAGCCAGATGTGCATAACTGGTAAATAAGACAGAATTTAAGGAGATTCATAGTAAAAGATATAATGCTATACTCAAAGCCAGACAAACTTTTTCTACTAATGGCACACTGTAAATATTTCTGCTTCTTTTGTATGTACTTACTTCTGCTGCATTTTTGTGAAAGCAGCCACAGATAATACAGAAATAATCACAACTGTGTCCCAATAAAACTTTATGAAAACAGTCAGCGGGCTTAGTTTTGTCCCATGGGCTATCATTTATTCACACCTGTTCTAAGCAATATCTTTGTGATTACTTCAAATTATTTTGGCCTATTTTTCTCCATAAATATAGAAGATTCAGCTCAACACAGGTGATCACAGAGATGTCAGTTCATCATTAAGTCTCAAGATAAGAAACAAGACTTACTGCTGCAGCTAAAAGTACTGTTTTGGTATGAAGTAAGTGATTTTCTTTTTAATCCTCCAGGCTTTGTTCAGAGTAAATAAACAGCTGATGCACAAAATTAAACTAAGACAATGTGACCCTCTCCTTGGATGAGCCTCAGAGCCCATCCTCTAACTTCAGTTATTAAAGATTTGCCTATATATGGATAGATTGTTTATGAACTAAACAGAGACTAAGTCAAGATCCAGGAAAAATGCAGCCAGATGCTTGGATCTGAAGCATTTTAATGTTATTTAGTTGATGATTCACTCTGTTAGTTTCATCTCCTTTTGCTGTGGCTTAAATTTAACAATTTCTCTTTTTGTTTCTACATCCAGAGGATGGGAATAAAGCTAGGGGATGTAAAACAAATGTTTAGAGTTCACCTCTGGAGAAGAAAGTGTGAAGGCAAACATTTTTTTAAATGATAAATATGTAGTCAATTTGAATTTTATTATTTTCAATGTTGGCCTGACTCCATGCAAAATTTGTAAGCAGATATAATTATTTTTGGAACCAATGCTTTCACATCTTTTCACCCTGTCTCATCATTTGTACTACTCAGAGGATTAGTACCATGTGGGGGACCCTTCGAGCTTATCTCTGCCTTGGATCTATTTGTCCAACTCTGTCCTCATTTACCTCTTATCAACAATTTCTGGGGGCTGGGAATTTAGCTCAGCAGCATAAGCGCCTGCCGTGCAAGCAGGCAGTCGTGTTTGATCCCTTGTACGGAAAAAATGAAAAAGACAAAAACAAAACAAACAAACAAACAAACAAAAAACAACAAAAAAACCCCCCAATTTCAGATAATTTTGTAAATCCTCTAAAAAGAATAGCAATTTATTTAAACCACTGGCATACTAATGTGGGAATGATTCATGTGAGTCTTTACAATCCAAATTTATCTCTAATTTATAATATTCAAGAAGTAGAGGGGGTAATTTTAATCAGGGAGAAATTACATAGTGTCTCTTAAGTGACATCAAATAAGTCAGTCATCTACTCCAAATACTGATTATAAAAAGTAGAAGTCATAACACTGTTATAGTCCAAGGGTCACCTGACACTGGATCACAAAATATTCTAGAGTAGAAGGTCACCCTTTCACTTTATCACACAAATATAGTGGCCTTAGACTTCACTTTGGTCCTAACTTGAGCTGTTATAACAAAAATAAACAGTCTGGTATTTCTCATAGTTCTGGGGACTGAAATCTAAAATCAGTTTTGCAGAGCAGCCTGATTTTTGTTGAGGCTGTCTTCCTGATTTACAGACCTCTGCTTGTTCCCCTGAGGCAGAGAGATTATCTTTCTCCTTTTCCTTCTTGTAAGAATGCTAATCTAGGCATTTGCTACAAAGCCCCACCTTTCTGATACCTTCCACTTTGGGGAACAGAACTTCCACAGGAGAATCCAGGAGCATTCAGTCCCTAGCAAGCATGTATCAAGTTGTGAAAATGTCCCCGTCCTGCTCACCCTGTGGAAGCGATGTCTTCTGATTGGACTGCACAGTGTTTCTTCCTAGACATCACGCTCAGTGGCTGAAGGTTCTTTCTGATCTGCTGATTCTCTATTGATATGTGAATGACCACAGTCATGGTGTTTTGATTGGCAGTTTTCTAAAGGGTTGAAATAAGAGTAGATAATTACAGATATAACACTATGCAGACATCAATTTAAATTTAATATTACAACATGATAGTTGTAAACATTTACTAGCCATTTCTGAAAATTGTCTATTAATTTCCTCTCTTCTTTAGGTCCTTCCCTTGGTACAAGATGCTTTTTTTCTACCTAGCTCATCTTCACACTTGTCATTCTTTATTATCTTATCTTCAGGCTCTTCAACCTTGCTTTCTATACAACTTCTTCCCCCTTCTACATAAGCTAGTTGTGCTTTTGTATTTTAAACTCTCCTCTAAAGATGGATAGAGTGCTTTGTGTTCGTGCTTGCATGAGAAAGGTCACTAAATTTCTTAAACTTAGGGTCTTCTCCTAAATATGAATTATGACATCATCCTTCAATAAAGAAGCCATCTTCAGTCAGGTCTTGTGTTTTACAGCAACTTTGCTCTTTCTCTGCCATATTTAACTACTGATTGTCTAGTAATTCTTTTTAATTTATATTTTAATTATAAATTGATAAAGCATAGTTGTAATGGCTAATGATCTTCAAGTTGCAAATTCATGGTTGATTTTTCCAGTTCTACTTACTTCTTGAAATTTCTGGCATATCTAATTGTTTTTTTAAGTTAAAATATGAGCCACAATTGGAAAGTTGCATAAATAGATGACAAGAGGCAGGAAGGGTCCCAGAACACAACAGCCTAAATTATTGTTATTCTTTTACCCCTGGCCTTTCCTACAGGAGCTTAAAATATACAACTAAGATAATTTTTAAAATATTTGTTTTACTTTCTAATTTCAACAATTGTCTCTATCATCAACACTTCGCACTCTATCTCCTCTTCACTTTTCTGTTGCCAGTAGTAGGTACAGTGCATTTAGTCATTCAAATTGGGAACGTGGTCATCACTGTAGACATCCTTGTCCCTATTCCATAGACAATGGCTAGGTCCTCACCGTGTTTTCATTTTCAGTATCTCTCACTTCTAGTTTTAGGCTGATCTGATATTCCTCTCAAATTTTCCGGTTACTTATGGAGACAAAAAGTTTTGAAGTGAATTAATGAAATTGATCCTTGAAGCTCAGTGACCTTAGTACAAATTCATTGTAAAATTTCAGCACCACATATGTATTCTATTACAATGGATGCAGTTAGGTCTGCATTGGTTTTTTAATGAGATGAAGGAAGTGCTATTTGAATTTTCCCAAATAATGGGCAGGATGCTACTGTCCCTAGTCAAAGAAAATGGATATAATGTGAAACTGGACAGAGGTGACCCTTAGCTGCCAAGTATGGAATAATCTAAGAACAGAAAATGGGATCTGGATGTATACAAGCTTTGTGTCACTTAAATCTGTAGAGGCAGACCAAAAGAACTCGATCCTAAGCAAATAACTTTATATAATTCAGTAAGTATTTTCTGAGGATAGTCTTGAAATTCATGAGTGCATTGGAGGAAAGAGGATGCCAGATGGATTGAATATCTCACCTCTGTGTAGGACAAGGGTAGCAAGGTTAAAGATACTACTGAACATATCTGGATGGAAATGGATGCTTTGTGATCACAGTATATAAACTGAAAATAACTGAGAACTTAGGAATTAAAGGGATGTCTTTATACTTACTCCTCCCATAACCACATCTTTAGCATGATTACGTCTTCATTTTATTCTTTAATTAATCAGAATTGTCACAATGAATTATAATTGAATTTTGACACCAATTACTTGTGATGTGACATTCTTTAAATTACTAATGGACCTATTCAGTTAGAAACGTGAATTTCATTGCCATATTTAAATTTTTCTCTGTTTTTTAAAATTTTATTTAAAAGGAAAAAGAGAAAAAAACAAAACAAAACAAAGTGGTGTAAGGGTACAAGTAATACAGAACTACAGAAAAAAAAAAAAAAACAGTAAGAAATCACCCGTTAATAGATTACATATTATCATCTTAGAGGTAGTTGCTCAAATCACAGTATCAAAGCATACAAAGTAGACATTCAAACAGTAAGACTGCAAACAGTTGTGTTCAATGATGCAACCAAAAACATTAATATGGTCAGCTATTTAACACCCCTAAACACACTTGCTGTTGTATCCTTTAGAGCTCTTTTTTTTTCCTCTCTTTTTTACAACAAAATTTACACATTGTGGGTTTTATTACTCCTTAGTTCTTATTACTTTTTTGGGGGGGGGAGAGAATAAAGTCAAATATGGCAAAACAAAGCCGTCAGTCAAAACCAAGGATAGACATAGCACATGATGTAAAACAGAGTATAAGGTTATCAACAATGTCTCTTGTTTCTTTAAAAAGAATTGTCTATCTCATTAGATATTATAAAGTTGAACAAGACAGTAGAGAACAAGACCAATAAAACTTAAGCATTGTAAACATTACAGGACTTCCAAAGGAGACAATTGTCAAACCAGAATGGGCATCTTAGTGAATCTTACTGCCTTCAAAGTAGTTGCCTTGATACTATCATACAGAATGGAACAGAGTCTAATCAGTCAAAACAAGATAGTGGGATTATTACAGGACTTCAAAACAAGTTAATAGGAAATCAAAAAAAGTTACTATTATATAACCTGCTAATTTTTTAAAATTTTTCCCCTTAATTAAAAAAACATAAAAATAACTAAGTAATTTGTTTAATGAATAAGGGAGAGATTGAGATAAAACAGGACATAACAATATAACAATACAGGTCAAAGCATGACTGTTTCAGCAACCAAGTGCTTCACCACCAAATAACCCGACTTAATAGTAGTTACTATAGTGTCTGGCTTTTTCCTTGAAATATTTGAATAAAACTTCATATACTATAGCTTCAAATATTTCCATATCAAGAAGCCCAGAATAAAGCCTTTCCAATTAATAAGTGAAAACTTTGTAAGGCTTCAAGGCCACAATGGGGAATCATGATTACCACATATTTTTATATATTTGAATCATTACTTACATTAGGGAAACTATTCGGTATTTACACATGGGAGATTGATTTATTTCACTTATGAGTATGGTCTCAAGCTGCACCCATTTATTGATAAATATCTCAAAAAAAAAAAAAAAAAGAAAAAGAGCTCTAACGGATATAACAGCAAGTGTGTTTGGGGGTGTTAAATAGCTGACTTTATCAATGTTTTTGGAACATTGAACACAGCTGTTTGCAGTCTCCCTGTTTGAATGTCCACCTTGTGTTCTTTGATACTGTGATTTGAGGAACTATTTTCAAGAAAATAGTGTGTAATCTACTAGCAGGTAATTTCTTACTGTTATGGTTTTTTGTTTTGTTTTGTTTTGTTTTGTAGTTCTGTATTGCGTGTACCCTTACGCCGCTTTGGTTTGTTTTGTGTTTTTCTCTTTTTCCTCTTAAATAAAAAAAAAAAATAGAAAAAAAAAGATAAATATCTCAATGTGATCCTTCTTTATAGCTGAATAATACTTCATTGTATAGAAATACCACAACTTTTTTTTTCTATTCCTCAGTTGATGGACACTTGGGTTGTTTCCAAGATCTGGCAATTATAAATTGTGCTGCTATAAACATAGGTGCAAATATATCACTGTGGTATGATGCTTTCAGTTCTTCTGGGAATATGCCTAGAAGTGGAATAGCTGGAATAAATGGGACTTGCAATCCCAGCTTTTTGAGAAATCTCCAGACTGACCTCCACAAAGGCTGCACCAATCTACTCCCACTAACAGTGTAGGAGAGTTCCTTTTTCCCCACAGCCTCTCCAGCATTTGTTGTTGTTGGTTTTCTTGATCCTGGCCATTCTTTCAGGAGTGAGATGGTATCTCAGTGTGGTTTTAATTTGCATTTCTCTAATGACCAATGATGATGAACATTTTTTCATGTATTTATTTGCCATTTGCATTTCTTCATCTGAGAAGTGCGTATTCATCTCAGATGCTCATTTTTGGATTGGATCTTTGAATTTTGGGGGTCTGAGTTTTTTTTAATTCTTTATATGTTTTAGACAAGAGTCCCTTGTCTGAGAGAGAGTTCACTAAAATCTTTTCCCAGTTTTTGGGTTTTCTTTTCTCTATGCTGGAGATTTCTTTTTACATGCAGAAACTTTTTAATAAGAAGTGGTCCCAGTTATTGATTTTGGGAAGTATTTCCCATGCAGTTTGAGTCCTGTTCATGAATTCTCTACCTACTCCTATGTCTTCAAGGTTTCTACCCAATTTGTCTTCCAATAGATTTAGTGTTTCTGTTTTAATATTCAGATTTTTGACCCATTTAGATTTTAATTTAGTACATGGTGATAGACATGGGTCTAGCTTTAGTTTTCGGCAAATGGAGAGCCAGTTTTTCCAGCACCATTTATTAAAGAGACTGTCGTTCTTCCAGTGAACCTGCTTGGCTCCTTTATCATAGATAAGGTGGTTGAGTGTGTTTGTAGTTGTGGTTGTATCTTCTAATCTATTCCATTGATCTTTGGCTCTGTTTTGATTCCAATACCATGTTGATTTTACTACTGTTGCTTTGTAGTATAACTTCAAGTCAGGGATTGTGATGCCTCCTGCTTTGTTTTTGGTGCTTAGAATTGCCTTTGCTATTCTAGGTCTCTTCTGGTTCCAGGTGAAATTTAGGAGTGATTTCTCTAGATCTATAAGGTATGTTGATGGTATTTTTATTGGGATTGCATTGAATCTGTATAACAGTTTTGGGAGAATGGCCATTTTCACAATGTTTGTTCTTCCTATCCATGAGCAAGGGATGTCTTTCCATTTTCTGAGATCATCTTCAATTTCTTTTTTTCAGTGTATTATAAATTTCACTGTATAAGTCTTTCACTTCTTTCATAAGAGTAATACCTAAATATTTCATTTTTTTGCTTGCTAATGTGAAGAGTGTAGTTTCTCTTATTTCCCTCTCTATGATTTTGTTGTTCATGTATAGGAATGCTATTGATTTCTGATTATTGATTTTGTATCCAGCTACATTGCTGAATTTATTTGTTATATCTAGGAGTCTTTCAATGGAGTTTAGGGGATCTTCTATGTAGAGTATCATGTCATCTACAAACAACGATAATTTAACTTCTTCTCTTCCTATGTTTACCCCTTTTATTTCTCTCTCTTGCCTAATTGCCCTGGATAGTACTTCCAGTACTATATTAAATAGGAGTGGCGATAAAGGACATCCTTGTCTAGTGCCTGATTTTAAAGTAAAGGCTTTCAATTTTTGGCCATTTAGTATGATGCTGGCTGTTGGTTTGTCATAAATGGCCTTTATTATATTGAGGTAAAGACCATCTATTCCAATTTTCTGTAAAGTTCTTATCATGAATAAATGTTGGACCTTATTGAAGGCTTTTTCTGCATCTATAGAAATGATATGATTCTTACTTTTGGCTTTATTGATATGGTGGATTTTTTTTTTTTTGATTTACATACATTGAGCCATCCTTGCATTCCTCTACTTGGTCATGGTGTATAATCTTTTTGATGATTTGTTGCATCCTATTTGCCAATATTTTACTGAGGATTTTTGCATCTGTGTTCATTAGGGAGATTGGTCTATAGTTCTCTTTTTTAGTTGGGTCTTTCTCAGGTTTTGGTACTAGAGTAATCTTTGCTTCCAGGAATGATTTAGGAAGGATTGCTTCCCTTTCAATTTCATTGAATAGTTTGAGGAGTGTCGGCATTAGGTCTTCTTTGTATTTCTTGTAGAATTCTGCAGTGAATCCATCTGGGCCTGGGCTCTTCTTTGTAGGTAAGGACTTAATTACATTTTCAATTTCATTAACAGAGATTGGGTTATTCAACAGTTTTACATCCTCTTGATTTAGCTTTGGTACTTCATGTGTTTCTAAGAATCTATTTCTTCTGTGTTATCAAACTTTTGAGAGCAGAGGTTTTCAAAATAGGTGTTGATGATCTTCTGTATTTCTATTGGGTCTGTAGTGATTTCACCTTTTTCATTTCTTATTGCATGAATTTGAGCTTTTTCTTCCCTTTTTAAAATAAGGTTGGCTAGGGGCTTATTGATTTTATTTATTCTTTCAAAGAACCAACTCTTTGATTCCTTGATTCTTTGGAGTGTTTTCTTAGTCTCTATTGCATTGATTTCTGCTCTGATTTTTATAATTTCCTCTGTTCTTTTGGCTTTGGGCTTGAGTTGCTCTTCTTTTTCTAGCTGTTTGAGGTGTAGCATCAAGTTATTTATTTGTATTCATTCTGTTTTCCTGATGTGGGAACTCAGTGCAATAAATTTGCCTCTGAGGACGGCTTTCATTGTATCCCACAAATTCCGGTAAGTTGTATCTGCATTTTCATTTTCTTGTAGGTATTGTTTAATTTCCTCTTTAATTTCTTGTGTGACTCACTGTCTTATTTACTTTATGCTCATCGCTGAGACAAAACACCTGATGCCCAAGTTGGGAAAGGAAAGGATTATTTCTTACAGCTTTTGGAGGTTTCAGTCCACACTCAGTTGGCTCCAAGATAGGCAGGCATGGCTGGGCTTCAGTTCATGGCAGCTGCAAATGGCAAACAGGAACTAGCAAAAAGAGAGACACACCTTCTTCCTGCCATTACATCACATCCTGGCTCCACCCCTATGTGGTTGGAGCACTGACACCATCAATCCAAGCACTATACAATGAACCATCACAAATGAACAATGCAAAGTCATGATGCCTGGGGGACACAACATAAACCATGACACCCACTGATTACTCAAGAGTGTGTTATTAAGTTTTCATGTGTTTGTGGGATTTTTGCAGTATCTTTTATCATTAATTTCTAATTTCAGAGCGCTATGATCTGATAACATGCAAGGGATGATTTCAACTCTTTTGCATTTGTTTAAATATGTTCTGTGAGCTAATATATGGTCTATTTTAGAGAATGATCCATGTACTGCTGAGAAGAATGTGTATTCTGATGTTGTTGGGTGGAACATTCTGTATATGTCTATCAAATCCATTTGTTTGCAAGTGTGATTCAGTTCTGTTATTTCTTTGCTCATTTTCTGTCTGGTTGATCTGTCCCTTGGTGTCAATGGCATATTAAGGTCTCCTGTTACAATTGTGTTACTGATAATTTGAGTTTTCATTTCTGTTAATAGTTGTTTTATATAACTGGGTGCTCTGGAGTTTGGTGCATATATATTTAAGATAGTTATCTCTTCCTCTTGGAGTTTTCCCCTAATGAGTATGTAGTGACCTTCTTTGTCTTTTATGGTCATTGTTGGTTTAAAGTTCACGTTGTCTGCAAACAGAATGGCTACTCCTGCCTTTTTTTGGATTCCTGCTGCATGAAGTATTGTTTTCCATCCTTTGACTTTCAGTCTGTCAGTATCCTTCTGGGTTAGGTGGGTTTCTTGTAAACAGCATATGGTTGGATTTTGTTTCTTGATCCATTCTGCTAGTCTGTTTCTTTTGATTCGTGCATTGAGACCATTTACATTAATGGTTATTACTGTTAAATGCTGGTTTATTGTTGGAATGTTATCTCTCTGCTGTTGCATCTTTATTTTTCTGTTCTGTTTAATTATGTGCTTTGTTTAGTGGTTTTTTCCTTTGTGTATCTAAACTGTCTTTCAATATTTTTTGCAGGGTTGGTTTGGTGTTCATGAAGTTCTCCAGCTGTTCTTTGTCATGGAAGTATCGTATTTCACCATCAATTTTGAATGATAGTTTTGCAGGATACATCAGTCTAGGTTGGAAATCATTTTGCTTTAGGATCTGGAATACTTCACTCCATACTCTTCTTGACTTTATTGTTTGTGCTGAGAAGTCTGCTGTGATTCTGATAGGTTTTCCTTTATAAGTGATCTGTCTTTTCTCTCTGACAGCTTTTAATAATCTATTCTTGTGTTGGATTTCTGGGATGGTGATTATTATATGTCTGGGTGTAGTTTTATTTTGTTATGACTATTTGGAGTTCTATATGTTTCACTGATCCTGATGTCAGTTTCTGATCTCATGCTTGGGAAATTTTCAGCTATTACTTCTCTAAATATACTCTTGACATCCGTTATGTTGTCTCCTTCTTTTTCATTAACCCCTATCATTCTTATGTTATTTTTCTTTGCATTGTCTTGCAGTTCTTGAATTGTTGTTTCCTGATTCCTTGTTATTTTTAAAAGATCTTTCCTTTCCTGTTCACTAGCTTCAATCCTGTCTTCAAGGTCTGAAATTCTATCTTCACTTTCATTAAGGTGGTTTTTACAACTTTCAGTGGAGTTTTTTATTTCCTGTATATCTCTGTGCATCTGCATTATGTATTCTGTTTGTTTCTTATATTGCTCGTCTAGGGATTCTCTCTTTTTGTTTAGTTCCTCCAATTTTTTATCTGTGTTTTCTTTAGATATATTCAGAATCTCTTTCATTTCTTTTATCATTTCTTCTTTTACTTGAGAGATTATTTCGAGTTTGAATTTCTTTAAAGCTTCCTGGAGTTGCTTGTTAATTTCAGTAGCTATTGTGTCCGATATTTGAGGTGAATGGCATATATTTTCTTCTGTCTACATTGCTCCTAGGGTTTCTTGAGATGGGCTGGAGGTTTGAGGTTGTAATTTGGTCTTTTGTTTTGTCATTTTCCTATATTTCTGTGTTTCAAGTGTTATTTGAAATCTTCCTCAGGGTCTGTTGGAAATCCCCTTCTATGTTTGCAGCTCCTGAGACTCTGGCACCCTGTTACCCCAAGCCATTGGGCCTGCAGAACCAATGGCCCTCCTCTGCCTGTTCAGAACTCTGCAGTTCCAGATAAGCTGGGCCACAGGGACACTGTGCCCACCTGCCCATTGGAAGCTCCACAGCTCTCCAAGCGCAGCCGGGATGCGAAGGCAGATGTAGACACCTCAAACCTACCTCTTCACTACACCTGGAAGCCTGGGGGGACCCAAACAGTCTGGGCTTTGGGCAGAGTATGCCGAGCACTCACCACAGGCTGCAAGGCCTCTGGAACCTGCGATGCTTCACTGCCTGCTGAGACATCCACAGTCCTCCAGACACACGGGGGGGGGGGGGGGGCTGATGCAGGCACCCCAGATCCGCCCAGCCTCTCCTCTGCACACTGATGGCGAAGTGCGGGAGTCCCAAACAGGCTGGGCTCTGGGGATAGCGTGCCCCTGCCTATTTGTTGGAAGCTCCACAGTTCACCAAGTGCAGCCAAGATGGGGAGGTGGATGTAGAGGCCTCAAACCCACTTTTCCACTTCACTGCACCCAGAAGCCTGGAAGGTCCCAAACAGTCTGGGCTTTGGACAGAGTGTGCTGGGCCCTCACCACAGACCACAGGGCCTCTGGAACCTGTGATCCTTCCCTGCTTCCTGAGACATCCACAGTCCTCCAGACACACGGGGAGGCTGATGCAGGTGCCCCAGATCTACCCAGCCCCTCCTCTGCACACCACTGGCGAGGTGTGGGAGTCCCAAACAGGCTGGGCTCCGGGGATAGCATGCGCCCGCCTACTTGTTGGAAGCTCCACAGTTCTCCAAGTGCAGCCAGGATGGGGAGGTGGATGTAGAGGCCTCAAACCCACTTCTCCACTTCACTGCACCCAGAAGCCTGGAGGGTCCCAAACAGTCTGGGCTTTGGGCAGAGTGCGTTGAGCACTCACCACAGGCCACAGGGCCCTGGAACCTGCGATCCTCCCCTGCTTGCTGAGATATCCACAGTCCTCCAGACACATGGGGAGGCTGTTGCAGGCACCCCAGATCCGCCCAGCCCCTCCTCTGCACACCAATGGTGGGGTGCGGGAATTTTTCTCTGTTTTAACAAAGTACATACTCTTCAAAAAGAAATTTAACTGTAGATTAACAGCTGTGCTAAAATGCAAAGTATTGAAGTTACAACACTAGGAATGTGAGAATGTATACTCAGCCAATTGAACAAATCTGATAATAAAAAGTGTATCTTCTGCTCTCCAAAACTATATGAATTCAAAGTCTGTAAAATAGAAACCATGTGTAATTAATCATAAGAATATACAGAGGATTTAAGGGAACTGGTTTGGGATCCTATCCCATGTGGAACAGGGCCTCAGCAGGCAGCTATGGTGATAGGCAGCCTGCTGTCTAAGTCTTAAAGAGGCCCATGTGTATGTTGTTTTGTTGCAGGGAGCAGGAATGCAAGTCACCTTGATGAAAGAAAAGCTGGGCTATTTTTTAAAAAAATTTTACTTTAAAAAGATTAAGACAAAAGAGGACATAATAAAGCAGAACAGAACAATGTAAGCCACACAGTATTTCATCACAAGACAACCCGTAATTGACAGTAACTACCATAATGTCTCTTTCTTTGAAATAGTTGAGCATAACTTCATATACAATAGTATCAAACATAACAAAACAGTATAAAACCATTCAAGAGAATGAAAGCATTGCAGGGCATTCAGAACCAAATAACAGAGAATGAACAATGGCTACTATATTATCTCATTTTCCATAGAAAATTTGTTTATATTATCACACATAATAAAATCCAATAATATACAATATGATACAACCAATGGAAACAGAAGCACAAACGCATGGTAGGACTTCAGAGTAAGATGATATAAAATCAGCACTGGCTATTATAATGTCTTATTTCCTTCAAAATAGCTGTTCATTCTATCACAGATAATAAAATCAAACAAACCAGGATAAAAAATCATTCTAACTAATGAATGAAAACATTATAAGGCTTCAAAGCAATGTAATGGGGAATCATGATTACCATAAACTCATATGTATTCTTACCATTTCTTAAACTAGGGAGACTATACAGTATTTATACATGTGAGTTTGATTTATTTTGCTTATGAGTATATTCTCAAGTTGTGTCCATTTATTTGTAAATATTCCAATGTGATCATTCTTTATAGCTGAGTAGTACTCCATTGTACAAAAATGCCACAATTTTTAAATCTGTTCTTCAATTGATGGACACTTTGGTTGTTTCCAAGATCTGGCTATTACAAATTGTGCTGCTAAAAACATGGGACACATATATCACTGTGGTATTATGTTTTCAGTTCTTCTGGGAATATGCCTAGAAGTAGAATAGCTGGGTCGACTGGAACTTCCAAACCCAAATTTTTGAGGAATCTCCAGACTGATCTCCATGATGGTTGCCCCAGTCTACACTCTGACCAAAAGTGCAGGAGAGTTACTTTTTCCCCACAGCCTCTACAGCATTTGTTGCTGGTAGTTTTCTTGATCCTGGCCATTCTTTCTGGAGTGAGATGGAATCTCAGTGTGGTTTTAATTTGCATTTCTCTAATGATTAATGATGATAAACATTTTTTTCATGTATTTATTTGCCATTTGTATTTCCTTCATCTGACAACTGTGTATTCATCTCAGATGCCCATTTTTGGATTGGGTCTGAATTTTGGGGGTTTGATTTTTTAAAATTCTTTATATGTTTTAGAAAGAAGTCCTTTGTCTGAGGGACAGTTCACTAAGATTTTTTTCCCAGTTTGTGGGTTTTCTTTTCACTATGTTGGAGATTTCTTTTGACATGCAGAAACTTTTTAATAAGATGTGATCCCAGTTATTGATTCTGGGAAGTATTTCCTGTGTGGCTTGACTCTGGTTCACAAATTCTCTACCTACCCATATGTCTTCAAGATTTTTACCTAATTTGTCTTAAACAGATTTAGTGTTTCTGTTTTAATATTCAGATCTTTGATCCATTTAGATTTTAATTTAGTAAATGTTGATAGGCATGGGTCTAGTTTTAGTTTTCGGCATATGGAAAGCCAGTTTTTCCAGCACCATTTATTAAAGAGACTGACATTCTTCCAGTGAATATGTTTGGCCCCTTTATCAAAGATAAGGTGGTTGAGTGTGTTTGTAGTTGTGGTTGCATCTTCCAATCTATTTCATTGGCCTTCAGATACATTTTTATTCCAGTATCATGTTGATTTTATTACAGTAGCTTTGTAGTATAACTTCAAGTCAGGGATTGTGATGCCTCCTGCCTTGCCTTTGCTATCTATGTCTTTTCTGGTTCCAAATGAATTTTAGGAGTGATTTCTCTAGATCTATGAGGTATGTTGATGGTATTTTTTATTGGGATTGCATTGAATGTGTATAACAGTTTTGGGAGAATGACCATTTTCACAATATTTATTCTTCCTATCCACGAACAAGGGATGTCTTGCCATTTTCTGAGATCCTCTTCAATTTCTTTTTTAGGATATTATAAATTTCACTGTTTAGATCTTTTACGTCTTTCATGAGATTAATTTCTAAGTATTTCAGTTTTTTGGATGCTAGTGTGAAGGTTGTGGCTTTTCTTATTTCTCTCTCAGTGATTTTATTGTTAGTGTATAGAAATGGTATTGATTTTTGAGTACTGATTTTGTATCCAGCTACATTGCTGAATTTATTTGTTATATCTAGGAGTCTTTCAATGGAGTTTTGGAGGTCTTCTATGTAGAGTATCATGTCATCTGCAAATAATGACAATTTAACTTCTTCTTTTCCTATCTTTACCCCTTTTATTTCTCTTTCTTGTCTAATTGCTCTGGCTAGTATTTCCAGTACTATGTTGAATAGGGTTAGTGATAAGGGACATCCTTGTCTTGTGCCTCATTTTAAGGTAAAGGCCTTTGGTTTTTGACCATTTAATATGTTGCTGGCTGTTGGTTTGTCATAGATGGCTTTTATTATATTGAGGTAAAGACCATCTATTCCAATTTTCTGTAAGATTCTTATCATGAATGAAGGTTGGACCTTATCAGAAGCTTTTTCTGCACTCAGAAATGATCATGTGATTCTTACTTTTGGCTCTATTTATATAGTGCATTACATTTTTTTTATCAGTACCAGGGACCAAAGGATTATATTTATTGATTTATGTATGTTGAACCATTCCTTCATGCCTGGGATGAATCCATTTAGTCGTGGTGCATAATCTTCTTGATGATTTTCTGCATCTTGTTTGCCAATATTTTATTGAGAATTTTTACATCTGTGTTCATTCGGGAAATTTACCTGTAGTTCTCTTTTCTAGTTGACTCTTTCTCAGGTTTTGGTACAGAGTAATATTTTGTTCTAGGAATGACTTAGGAAGAATTGCTTCCCTTTCAATTTCATTGAAGAGTTTGAGGAGTGTCGGCATTAAGTCTTCTTAGTATTTCTTGTAGAATTCCACAATGAATCTGTCTGGGTCTGGGCTCTTCTTTGTAGGTAAGGACATAATTACATTTTCAATTTTGTTAATAGATATTGGGTTATTTCAGCAGTTTTACATCTTCTTGACCCAGCTTTGGTACTTCATATGTTTCTAAGAATCTGTCCATTTCTTCTGTATTATAGAACCTATGAGAGTAGAGGTTTTTGAAATAGGTGTTGATGATCTTCTGTATTTCCACAGAGTCTGTAGTGATTTCACAGTTTTAATTCCTTATTGCAAGAATTTGAGCTTTTTATTTCCTTTTTAAAATAAGGTTGGCTAGGGGCTTATCAATTTTATTTATTCTTTCAAAGAACCAACTCTTTGATTCATTGATTCTTTGAATTGTTTTCTTAGTCTCTACTGTATTAATTTCTGCTCTGATTTTTATAATTTCCTCTCTTCTTCTGGTTTTGGGCTTGACTTACTCTTTTTTTTCTAGATGTTTGAGGTGTAACTTCAGGTTGTTTATTTGTATTTGTTCTATTTTCCTGATGTGGGAACTCAGTGCAATAAATTTTCCTCTGAGGACTGCTTTCATTGCATCCCACAGATTCCAGTAAGTGGTATTTGTATTTTTGTTTGCTTGTAGGTATTGTTTAATTTGTTCTTTAATTTCTCCTGGGACCCACTGATTGCTCAAGAGTGTATTATTCAATTTTCATGTGTTTGTGTGGTTTTTGCATTTTCTTTTATCATTAATTTCTATTTTCATGGTGCTATGATCTGATAACAGGCAAGGGATAATTTCAATTCTTTTGCATTTATTAAATATGTTCTGTGGGCTAGTATATAGTCTATTTTAGAGAATGTCTCATGTACTGCTGAGAAGAATGTATATTCTGATGTTGGATGGAACAATCTGTATATATCTATCAAGTCCGTTTGTTCACCGGTGTGGTTCAGTTCTGTTATTTCTCTGCTGTTTTTCTGTCTGGTTGATATGTTCCTTGGTGTCAACGGTGTGTTAAGGTCTCCTGTTATAATCGTGTTATTGCTAATTTGATTTTTCCTTTCTATTAATACTTGCTTTGTATAACTGGGTGCTCTGGAATTTGGTTCATATGTATTTAAGATTGTTAGCTCTTCCTCTTTAAGTTTTCCCCTAACCTGCATGTAGTGACCTTCTTTATCTCCTAGAATTATTCTTGGTTTAAGTTCACATTGGCTGCAAACGGAATCACCCCTGCCTTTTTTTTTTTTTTTTATTCAGTTCCTATTGCATGAAGTATTGTTTTCTATCCTTTGACTTTTAGTCTATGATTTTTCCTTTTGGGTTATATTGGTTTCTTATACATAGCATATGGTTGGATGTTGTTTCTTGATCCATTCTGCCAGCCTGTTTCTTTTAATTGGAGAATTGAGACCATTTACATTAATGGTAATAACTGTTATATGTTGGTTATTGTTGACCTATTGTCTTTCTTTTTATTTTTATTTTTCTTTATTTAGAGGAAAAAGAAAACTTGAAGCATTATAAGGGTACAAGCAATACAGAATTTCAAAAGAAAAAACAGTAAGAAATTACCAGTTAACAGATTACATATTGTCGTCTTAGAAATAGTTGTTCAAGTTACAGGATTAAAGCATACAAAGTGGACATTCAAACAGTGAGACTGCTAACAGTTGTGTTCAATGATCCAACAAAAACCCAGCAATATGTCGTCTATCTTACACACCTAAACACACTTGCAGTTGTTTCTTTTAGAGCACTTTTTTCCCCTCTATTTTTTACAACAACATTACACATTTTTGGTTTTATTACTCCCATAGTTCTTATTACTTTTTTTTGAAAGAGAATAAAACGAAATATGACAAAACAAAGCAGTCGGTCAAAACAAAGGATGGACATAGCATATGATGTAAAAACAGAATACAAGGTAATCAACAAAAGTTACCGTAATGCCTCTTGCTACCTTAAAAAGAATTGCCTATATCATTAGGTATAATAAAATTGAACAAAACAGTACAGAACAAGACCAATAAAATCTAAACATTGGAGACATTACAGGACTTCACAAGAAGATAATAGACAAACCAGAATGGGCGTCATAGTGAATCTTATTGCCTTCAAAATAATTGCCTATACCCTCAAACTTGATACTATCAAACAAAACAGAAGAGATTAAAATCAGTCAAAACAAGATGATGGGAGCAATACAGGGCTTCAAATCAAGTTAATAGGAAATCTAAAAAGTTACTATACTATATCTTGTTAATTTTTTTGATTTTTTCCCATAATTAAAAAAATAATTTTTTTAAAAGGAGAGATTGAGATAAAAGAGGACATAACAACAAAAATACAGGTCAAAGCATAATATTTTCAGCAACCTAGTGCTACACCACAAGATAACCCGACTTAATAGTAGTTACCATAGTGTCTCTTTCCTTGAAATATTTGAGTATAACTTCGTATACTATGGCTTCAAACATATCAAAGCAGTGTGAAACCATTCAAGAGGATAAAAGTATTACAGGGTATTTCGAACCAGCTAACAGAAAATGAACAATGGTTTCTACATTATCTCTTTGCCTATAAAAATTTTTGTTTATACTATCACATATGATAAAATCCAGTAATATACAACATGATAAAACCAATGGAGACAGAAGAACAACAGTTTGGTGGACTTTAAAACAAGATTCACTCATTTTGAAAGACAGTTTTGCAGGCTACATCAGTCTAGGTTGGAATATTTTACTCCATGCTCTTCTTGACTTCATTATGTTGAGAAGTCTGCTGTGATTCTGATAGGTTTTCCTTTGTAGGTGCTCTGTCTTTTCTCTCTGACAGCTTTTAATATTCTGTTCTTATGTTGGATTTCTGGGATGGTGATTATTATATGTCTGGGTGTAGCTTTATTTTGGCTATTGGCTATTTGTGGTTCTATTATCTTCACTAATCCATATGTCAGTTTCCATTCTCATGTTTGAGAAATCTTCAGCTATTACTTCTGTAAATAGCCTCTTGATATCATTTGTGTTATCTCTTTATCAGTCTTATGTTGTTTTTCTTTGCATCATCTTGCAGCTTTTGAATTATTATTGCTTGATTCTTTATTATTTTTAAAACATATTTCCTTTCCTGTCTACCAACTGCAATCTTGTCTTCAAGGTATGAAATTCTATCTTCATTTTCGTTCAGGTGGTTTTGACAACTTTCATTGGAATGTTTGATTTCCTATGTATACTCTTTGAATCTGCTTCATGTATTCTGCTTGTTTCCTATATTGTTCATCCAAGAATTTTATGTTTTTTTTTGTTCCTCCAAGTTTTTAACTGTGTCTTCTTTAGATGTGTTCATCATCTCTTTCATTACTTTTATCATTTCTTCTTTTACCTGGGAGATTATTTCTAGTTGAATTCCTCTAAAGTTTCCTAGAGTTGCTTCTTTATTTCAGTTGCTATTATTTCAGGTATTTCAGGTGTATGGCATATATTTTCTTCTATGGAGGTTTCAGATTGCATTTTGGTCTTTTGTTTTGTTATTTTCCTATATTTCCGTGTTTCAAGTGTTGTTCCAAGGCTTCCCCTGGGCATGTTGGAGATCCTCGGCTCCTAGGACTGAATGGAGATTTCTGAGCATAGTCCAGTCAGGCCCACAGGGCCTCCCTTGCCACCTCCAGTGTTCCAGGAACCTGGCCGGCCTCCTAACCACCATGAATGATCATCTAAAGCTCTCCTCGGCAAGGACCAATGCACTAGAATTCACTTCACGTGCTCTCAACTCCTCTGCATGAAGAAGGTCACTGAGTGTAATCTAGTAAGGCCTCAAAACCTCCCAAGCCTAGTCTAGTGTGGCTGGAAGCTGCGTGCATCCTTGACTACTGGGAGCAATAATCTTAAATTGTTGCAGGGCTCGGGATGGTGTACAGGAACTCACCCCTGCCAGAAGCCCAGTTCCCTCCTCCAGCAGCTAAAAATGTGGGCTATTGCAAGAATTCAATTGGCTGAAATCAAAATCAGGAATCTTCTAGATGGATAGCAGTTTTAGGGTCTTACCATCTCGTGATCTTTTCATTGATGTGTTTACTCTATTAATTAATGAACACTTTCACTATTTACTGTTCCCATCAATGAAGATGTAACAGGAAGTAAGACACTCAAGGTCTTTTTTTCCTTCTGTGTAATTTATTCCACCGGGAGGAGGTAGCCAACAAAAGAAGAAATAACCTAACTAAAGTGAAGAGAAATACAGCGAAGTAAGGAGACCAGTCAGTAGAGAGGAGCATGAACAGGGAGATCTGAATTTAAACTGGATGGTGAGGGAGTAAGCACTATCCAAACAGAGCCCTGCATCACGAGGAGCCAACCATGCAATGATATTTTTTCTATGAGGAATGGGAAACAGAATCATAAAACGTAAGTTATTCCAAGACAGGAAAAGTGACAACAATTACAACAAAATTAGAAAAAAGTATGATTGCATCACAGAAGACAAGGAAGTGGTAAGGGAAGAGAAATAAACAGGTGTTAGAAGTATCAGAGCTTTTTAGCAGAAGAAGCTGTATTAGTCACTTTCCCATTGCTGAGACAAAATAGTTAAACCAGCAAATTAAATGAGGGAAGATTTATTTCTGCTCACAGTTTAGTCCATGGTCAGCTGGTTCCAAGACAGAAACATCACAGTAGAAGAGCATGGTGGAAGAAAGCTGTTCAACTCATGGACTTGAGGAAGCAGAAAGAGAGAAAGAACTGGGAGGAACAATATACTGGTTCAGGTCACACACTTCGTCACTGCCTCCAACCAGACCTCCACTTCTTGCTTGGCAGCACATTCAGTTATGAAATCATCCATGCATTAATCCACCAAAGAGTATAGCATGATCTAATCACTTTCCTAAAGTTCCACTTCTGAACATGTGAGACTTTGGGGGCCATTTTTGATCTTAGCCATAGCAAAAGATTTCTGAGTGTATGTCTAAAAAGCAATGTCCAACCATCGAAGGTGTCTAGAGAAAAGAGTGATACTCTAATCCATATTTTCCTCCTTTTATGGTTCATCGGGTCACTCTGATGATAATCCTATTGCTCACACTCATCTTTCTCATTTTCCTTCCTCATTCAGAATGCCTACGTTCACTACTCTAGAACAACCTATAGAATTGACCATCTAATTACGTTTAATCAGGCATCCTCTTTTATTGCTAGATGAACCACAGGTTGGCTATTCTTAGATCAGCAATCAACTTTTTATATAACCAAGTAGTGATAAATACGCAGGAGAAAACTTGATTGCTTTTATGTGCAAGGGGCTCAGCACAAGGAATTAGAGAGGGTGGAGCTGAAATCAGGGACTCGTGTCCAGCTGTTGTTACCTTCTGCATACTTGAAGCTAAACATCAAACAGAAAGTAATTGAAGCAAAAATACACATGATACTACGATAGTATGAAATTATAGGGTTATTATATATTTTATAATCTATAATTAAGATACTATATGATCTATAAGATATATACCTATACACAAAATAAAATTTTTATTTTGTTATATAATTATGCATTATATAGCATTGGTTACTTTCATAATCTATAGAACACATTTTCTTGGAAGTGTGGCAATATGGTTAGAAGAGATTAGCACATGGCTGATAGTCTTTGATGGAGATGTCCTTGTGTAGTTTTCTAGCAGATCTGCGGATAATCTGCCCTTTTACATCTGGTGGATTGCTGTGAAGTGTCGCACTCAGAGCTTCTGAAAACACCTGTTACTTGTTTCTTTCCATACTGAAAAGCATATAGTTTAAATTTTGTGTTATTCACATGGTTTTGTACATCTTGGAGATACTGGGCTAATTTAACTCAGTTTCAGGGGAATCTATCATCCATGGAATAAGAAGATTTCCATAAATAACCAGGCTCTACAGTGGTGAAGCTCAGTAGAGAGCATGGGCCATTCATTTTCCAACCCACTGATTCCTTGCATTATGGCTGGAGAAAATGAGAAAACAAGAAGATAATGCAACAAGTGGTGAAAATGAGGTATAGGAACTGAATTGTGTTAGGCAGAAGCAATGATAAGGGTGACTAAAAGAAAAACAGCAAAATCAGAGAGAAAGAGACAGAGAGAGACAGAGAGAGAGACAGAAGCTGAGAGAGACAGAGAGAAGCAGAGACAGAGACACAGAGATAGTGAGAGAGGGAAGGAGGAAGGGAGGAAGAGAGAGAGAGGGAGGGAGAGAGAGAGAGAGGGAGGGAGAGAGAGAGAGAGAGAGAGAGAGAGAGAGAGAGAGAGAGAGAGAGAAACCAGGCAAGAAAGTGGGGAAAGTGAGTGTAATAAAAAGGAAATGCACAGTAGGGAAAAGTAGGTAATGTGACACATAAAATGTTTGGAATTCAGTGAAATCCTTTGTGGTCTCAGGAGAATTTTTCATATGGTGACAATTTAGTCAGGTTGATTTGTTTGAAGCTAACGCAACATGAAATTCTGCATATCTAACTATATATCTATCTACTTTAAGAAGTGGGGCCCCGGAGAAGACTTTAGGTCCTTAGGATTGTGTCCTCAATGGCTATAGTGACACCCCAGCCTTTTTCTCCTCCTCTCTTTCATGTCTCACCTAAGACTTGAGCTACTTTGCTCTGCTGTGTGCTCTTTAACATATATGTTGCCACAGGCTTAAAAACAATGGAGCCAGTGTATCATGGACTAAAACCTCGAAGACTGCAAGACAAAATGAACCTTTTCTACTTATGAGCTAATTATCTCAAGTGTTTGAATAATGGTAAAATGCTTTATGGAATCTTCTTGGCTGTAGTACTGTATCTGATTTAAAAGCCATGGATGCAACACAATTTTCAAATGTGTGATAGTTTCCCAAAGGTGATGAATGAGACACACTGAATCACTGAGTGTTGGATCATTGAGGCTGTACCTGTCCAGACCCTGAGGAAACATCAGTGTTTAGCATAACCCTCTAGATTCTCCTTTCTTTTCTAATATGCTTATATGCTTCTTCCTACAAGAATTCACACTGGAGAATAAAGAATAAGTCTTAAACTGTTCACTCTGCAAAAAATTAATCTATTGTTTTTATAGACAAGATATGCTATTCTAGATAAGTAAGGGTCAGCAAACTTTTACTAAAAAAGATCACATTGTATATACTTTAGGCTTTATGAACTATAGTTAAAATTATGGGTCATGATACAGTTAGAAATATTCAACTTTGCCAATGTAGCAAGAAAGTACAAAAGTTTTTGATTTGTGTGGGTTTACTGTTCTCTCATTTTTAAAGCAAATCATAGCCATTTAAAAATATCAAGTCAGTGAAGCAGAAAAAACTGAAAGAAATTGAAGAACATTATCAAGCAGACCAATAATGTAATGTGAAATCCTACAAAAGAAGCCGGAGAGAAATGGGTAGATAGCTTATTTGAAGAAATAATGGCCACAATTTTATCAAATTTGAAGAAAGAAATAGATTATAAATTCAAAGGGCTCATTAAACTCAATCTGGAAAAACTCAGATACCCTTACCAATGCCTATAAAATCAAACTGTCAAAATTGACAAAGAAAGAACCTTGAGAGTTATAAGCCAAAAGTGACTGATCATGCACAGACTATTCCTAAGAGAGTATCCAGGAGTTTATCAGCAGACACATCACTGATCATAAAAGGATGGGATGGTATCACTAAATATACTTAAAGTAATAAAAGAGAGAATAATGTCAACTCAAAATTTCATATAAAGCAGAATTGTCTTTCAAAAATAAAAGACAGTGCTAATTTTACAATTGAGTTAAACAAGATTATCAGAGATGTTATATTGCACTCCCATGAACCTTAAATAATGTAAAAGTGACACATTTCTTATTCCTGACTTTTTATTGTTACTTTCAATTGCCTACAGAGGCGTTACTATAACAACACTTCTGCAGGCAGGTGAAAATAACACATATATTTCAGTGTGTGTGGGTAATGCATTGTACATTTTCCAGAAGCAACACACAAATAAGTCATTAACATGTAACTTCTTGTTCTATATTTTTACTGGTTATTAGGTGAAAACAGATGCCTGAAAATTTAGAAGAGAAAAAGCTTTTGCTTTGGTAATTTAAAAACCAGTAAAGAAACCAGTATTCTCCCATATTTTCCAAATGCAGCTCTTGATATATCCTGGTCAGTGGTAACAATCCAGTCATTCACCATTGCTTTACACAGAAAGCAATCCTTTTGGTTGTGAAAGTAGCAAGTTTTATCCTATTAGAATTCCGTTATTTCGGAAAGTTTAGAGTCTTGCACCAATTAAAATGGTGTGTATTCTTGTAAAAGGATATGCATGGTTTAATTCTATAAATATTATGTAAAAATTGCATGCACTTCATCAAATACTCAATGAGAATTAGTTTCTGGAACTTTTATGCCTAAGTCTTGTGTGTGTGTGTGTGTGTGTGTGTGTGTGCGCATGTGTGTGCATTGCCAGCAGAAGCTGTATGAATAGACAGTCTTATCATCTGTGTTAGGAGCGGCTGCTTCCCTGAAAACACTTCCTCCATTCCCCTCATACAGCAATTAATCCAGATGATGGTTAGCTTGCGGAGGATGGCTCAGTTCCCTGATGGAGCTCCACACACTTGGTGCTTTATGATGCCTGTAAGTGGGTGCATTGAAGCTTCCATAGTGGAAGCAGAGGGGCAATTTCTAAAACAGTGCCCTTGTGGTCGCTAAGTGTTCTTCTGCCTTAACAAATTACCCTGAGTCAAAGAGGCGGTTTATTAAACATGCCCTTTTATGAGGGGAGCATCTCAGAGAAGTTCAGTAGATACAGAGCACAGATTCAAAAACCCCAACAAATACTGGTTGCCTTCAAAAATATGTGAAATTTATTTCATGACTGATTTAGGAACTTAGTGAGTATTTATTGAACATCACTTTACCAAGAACTATGATCAGAGCCTGGAGTCAGAGTAGGAAGGATTAAAGTGCTCTCCTAAGACTCAGCAGCTGAAGGGCAAGACTTGTGAAAGGGGACAGTCCAAGCCTCTCAGGAGCCTGGCACCAGAGCCCTTGCCAAAGACAGAATGCTCTCTCTTCCTCTTCATTTATCCTGTGCATATGAGCTCTGTGACCATGTGAGTGCAGAAAGAAAGAGAACAACATTTCAATCAAGTCCTTTGTTGCTGCTTATTTTCCACCAACAACCTTAGACAGGAGTGACTGAAGGGAATCATTTAACACTTCTTTTATTTAAATATGCAGACACTTGTTTCATTTTAACCTAAGGTGTCAAACATTTCCACTGTCAAAAACAAAATCAAATCTGTTTAGGAAATTTTACCGTGCATACAAATGAACTGTTCACTAGCCAGAGACCTTTAAACTGAGAGTGGTAAGAAACGATGCTTAAGGTAGTTGCAATTCAATTTATGGAGCGGAAAAGAGGAAGTATTTTGACCCTCTTTTCTGACTGGCTGTTATTCATTAGCATTCTTTTTAAGGTTAGCAGAGCCATGTAAGTTGATTTGTCTGTAAATTATCAGTCTGTTTTCACCCAATCGTGCTGACAAGGACATTACTTTTGTGTTGTTTATGACCAGACATAACTTTTCAAGAAGTTAAGCAAATTTTAACTGCATGGCTGGGGGTGCTTGGCCTTGAGGTATATCTACATTATGGCCTACATTTTAATTTTCATTAATGCTCCATATTCATAAAATCTCACCAAATACCAGAGTGAACATAATCACAAAATCCCTAATAAGAGCAAAGAATGAGAATTTTGTCTTTATCCAAAAGGCCTATTTGCTTCTTACTGTGCATGTCATGTCTTTGAAAATCAGTGCTATATTTTTGAGGGATGTTACTGCATGATTACTGATTTTGGGGTTGTCAATAAAAGCTCAATTTTAAGAAATAAGAACAATTTCTCCAACCCCACAATAATTTAAAACATATGATTTTGAAAAGAAATTTTTGTGTAGCCATGAGTTTTTGAAAGGGTTGATTCTCTTTTTTGGTGTCTTTACCTGAACACTTCTTGTAGGTATAATGCAGTCTAATTTGAATGTTTACAACATGATGCTAAAATGATAAAACAGAAGTCAACATGATATTATGTCATGACTGCATCAGTGTTGAAATATATAATCATGTGAACAAAGGCTGGAATATTCATTATGATAAGTACAGAATGATTTATTATGCTAAATGAAAGATATTTTACTTCTAATATTTTTCCTATAGTGCTAGATATGGTGAGACATTCCTGTAATTCCAGCGACTACAAAGGCTGATGCAGGAATATGGAAAGTTGGAGGCTGGCCTGGGCGATTTAGTGGGATGCTTTCAAGGAAGAACAAAGCCAAGCAAAGTGAAGCAAAAGAAAACAAAGCAAAACAACAGTGGATATAGCTCAGTTGTCTACTATTTCCCTGACATGTGAGAGGACTTGGATTCAATGTCTATCTCTGGAAAAAAAAAATCAAACCAACCTTTAATACTGCTCTCAATATGATGTCTAGTGTTTTAAAAAGTTTCAAATTAATCATACTAATCACTTTGAGAGATCAAAGTTACAATAAAGCATTTTTAAGTATAATCAAGCCTTTTATAATAAAGCCTTAAATTTCCTTGACTTAGAAATTTCATTGCCCAGTGAAATTATGCACAAGATCATGAGAAGCTCACATTGGGTGACTTTTACGTCAACCCAACAAGGGAAAAAAACGTGCACTTACCATCTACTATCTCCATTATTTCCAAGAAGAAACAAACACCAGGTATCTTTACTTCAACATTATTAAGTTAAAGTTGTAGAAATCAGGCTATGTCCAAATTCCTCTTTAGAACCAAAGCTCTGCAAATACAGTAAGCTCTACCTTTGGCTTTGAAACCATTTGAAGTTGTGCTGTTTGTGGCCAGACTTGCAGTCTGCCCACTGAACGATCTGTCAGGTTCTCAAGCTTCAGGTGATCTGTCAGGTTCTCAAGCTTCTTGCTTCAAAAGCCAGTTTAGAATTGTGTAATTCTGAACCAGTCTTCCTGTAGAAGATAGGAGGCTCCTTGTATCAGCTAGATCACTGGATCTCAAACTAGTGTGCACTAAAGTTTATGTGAGTCTGGGTAAGCATGGATGTATGGGCCTTATTCCCAGAATGCCTGATTCCACAAGTCTTTGTTGCAACCTGAAAATTTGCATTTGTAATTCTTTCAGTTATTCTGGTCCAGGGATCACACTTTGAGAACCACCAAACATTCCTGTAAGCCTCAAGGGTAAAACTGAGCTTTTTCCTTACTGTCTGCATGTTCCTGTCCCTTAGAGCTTCTGTATAAATGAGAGCTTCCAAGGGTCTCTGTTGCACTACAAAAGCCAAACTCAAGGGGTGTCCAGCCCTGCCTGGTTCACAGTTACTCTGTTGGCTGTCAACAACTCACTACTGGATACATCATGAAAGTTCTGGCCTGTTTCCTGGAGCCTGCGTCATGTGTCAACTTTTGAGTTTATCCATGCCTCTCACAACATATTTTAAAATAATTTCTAGAGAGACAGTTTCAGAGACAGCAAAAGGTATAAAGAAGATGCAAATTACTTATAATTCTTCCACAAAACATTCCATGCTCATCTATTTTCTTGCATTTGTTGAGTGATGGTATTTATACTGAAATTTTGGCCCTTTTTCTCCTTTTTATGCTCTAGCATGGTTATTTTACACTTTGTGTGAAATTATAATGTTAAATGGTTTCACAATACATTTAACGTGATTACGAATGTGATTAGCCATTTCCTCCATGAGTAAATACTTAATTTAGTTCTGAGTTTTAATAATTTTAAATGACCAAATGTTACATGTGTTTACCCACAACTTTGATGCTTTCTTGGTGTATATTCTTAGAAGTGAACGTAATGGCCCAAATTATGAGCATTTTTAAGATCCTTAACTACTGTTGAATTGCTCTCCAGAAACACTGCCACCTTAGATTTTAAGAACAAGTCAGGAGTATGTTTGAATGCCCATTTTTGGATATAATAATGAACATTTAAAAGCATTTGGCCAATGTTAAGTGTGTAGAAAACAAACTAATCAATAAAAAAAGAAAGGAAGAAATAAGGTAGGAGGGATAAAGGAACAAAAAGGAGAAAGACAAACAATGGAGGGAGCAAAGAGACTAAAAGAAAAAAATT
The DNA here is from genome assembly GCF_034190915.1 of Cavia porcellus. NCBI lineage: Eukaryota > Metazoa > Chordata > Mammalia > Rodentia > Caviidae > Cavia > Cavia porcellus. The sequence goes on along the minus strand of NW_026947496.1, from coordinate 23,330,658 downwards.
GTACCTTGTTTCTGTTTGCAATTTTGATAACTAGTAAAACTTTCATTTTAGATGTATCATCTATAACAGAAAAATAATACACGAACTAAATCGCATTTCCATATGTATCACTACATATAAAATTAAAGAGAATATTTAGTTTCATTGTGATATATTCATACATGCATCTAAATATGTGCTTCGATCATGATTTTCTCATTCACCCTCTTTCCCTCTCTGCCAGATGCCCTTCTTGTCTAATAGCCTCCATTCCATTAATATGTCATTTTCCTCTAGATATCACATAAAAAGGAAAAAAAAATATGATTCTTGGCTTTCTGAATTTGACTTCTTTCATTTAACATGACAGCCAGTTTCATCCATTTTCCTGTATATGACACGGTTTTGTTTTCCTTTATTGAAGGGACAATAGTTTTGCAATGATAATGAGTAAAATTTAACTGTGTGTGTAAGTTCATAGTTTCTTTATACATACACGTGTTGATGGGTACTTCGGCTGGTTCCATAATACGTCTATTGTTAACTCTACCTTTGTTTCTTCTATTTGAAGAGTGCTTTGGAGAATATAAGGATTGCTACTCCTTCAGGTATTTGGATTTTCTTTGTATATTAGTTTTCATCTTACACTTTCAGTCTGTGTATGGCTTTGTTGGGAAGCTGTGTTTCTTGCAGGCAACAAAAATTTGGTCTTTTTAAAAGTCAACCTGCCAGCCTGCATCTTTAATTGAAATATTAAGAACATTTATATTCAGTGTTATTTTTGAGAGGTATGTATTCACTTCTGTTACTTATTTTGCTTTTATAATGTTTAATTCCTTCCTAATTCTCACTTGCTTATCTGCTCATTTAGTGAGATTTATTCTTTCTAGCACTTTTGAAGTACATATGAAAATTAAGAAAAAGCCAACAGAAAAGCTAAAAATTAGGCAGAAATGGAAGACAGTGCAGAAAGAAGAACTTAGCAGCCTTCTTTTGAAGGTTCAATCTTCAGGAGCTTGAGTAGGGAAGAAAATAAACCACAGTAACTATGATAACGTAAAGACAAACCAGATATTAGGATACAGTAAGAAGAACCAATCACAATCAACAACTATATTATCAATAAAAAAGAAAATAAAGGAACAAAATTTGCTCAATAGAGATGAAAATAATAAAAATAAAGTAATAATAAAAACAGAAGGGGTCGGGGAAAGGGAAAATGAAAAAAGACAAGCAAAGAGATGATAAAGAAGAAGCAAAAGAATGAGAGAGAAAAGATACAATGAAGATATAAAAATAAATATTTCAGAAGTAAGGGGAGGAAAAAACCAAGAACCCAGAAAACACAACAAATGGAAGAAAAAGACAAATTAAGTCCAAAATTTTCCTCTCTGCTGAGGTGTTGGGATTGGAAAACCTTCTTTCTGGTAAGTCTGGTAGCGAAGCCCTCCTGGCATGACAGAAGAGCGTGAGGCTTGCCTGGGCCTCTCGCGTCTCTTCTCTGTTCACCCCTAGCAGATGGTCCTGTACGGAGGCTGAGCCCTGCTCCGTCTGTCCCACCAGGTAGAACTGGTGAATGGCACGCTGTCCCATTAGTACTGCTGTATTAACTCCAGGTGTTTTGTTTGTTTGTTCATTTTTCTCCAAGGCCCCTGCTGCCACCGCCAGGCTCCACTCTCTTCTTGGCACACAGACACGTTAGATGCCTCCCTCACCCTAGTCATGCACTGGGGTGTGGCGGATACCCAAGCTGAGGCCTGTCTCGAATGAACCAAAACAGAGCTCAGGCTAAGCAAATGGATGGCTGAGCTCTGTGCTGGAGGGGTGCATCCAGGGAAACCCAGCCAGCCTCTGGTTGTAATCCTGGCGCTTTTTAGACTCAGACCCTTCAGAAACTGTATGCCAGGGGTCTTAGTCCTTACCTTGCCCTCCACAATCTGAGCTTCTCACTGCTTCAACTTCTGCAAGCGTCTGTTAAGAATCTTCTTCCTCTTCATGATGGCCTCTCGTGGCTTTTTCCCAGTCACTGCAACAAGGACCCTGAATCCTGGTACTCAGTCACCTTGGATTCTTGCAGCAGTTCAGTCACAAACAACAGATCACTGCTCAAAGTGGCTGCTAGTTATAACATTCCCAGATGTGGGGAGCACTGCAGTAGATTTCTTCTCAAAGCTGCCTGCCAGCTAGACACAGTAGTGCATGTCTGTAATTCCAGCAGTGACAACGGAGGCTGAGGCAAGAGGATCACTATTATAAGTCATAACCAGGAAACTATGTGAGACTCGAAATAAAAAATAAAGGGCTAAGGATATAGCTTAGTAGAGGCCCCTAGGTTTGATCTCCAGTAGGAGGAAGAGGAGCAGTTTATCATGCAGAGGGAATTGTTTTCAGACTGAGTTTCCACACTGGATTTACAATTTACAAGAAGTATGGCTTCTCCTGTGGCTAGGCTGCCAATTCACTGTTACCGTTGGACCTGCATGAATTCTCTGGGCTCTCTAGGCTCCCCTTTCCAGGAAACCAGGGCTGGAGCTGCATATTTTACTCCACACGCACCTTAGATTTCCTGTCACTTCCATTTTTGATTCCTGGGCCTCTTCCTCTTTTTCTTGCCCCATAATAGTTTTTTTTTTTTTTTTACTCTAATTCTTCTCTGATATCAAGATGTTGCAATGTAAGGCATTAGTTTATTCTAGTTGCTTCTTATCTCTGATTCACTATTTTAACGAAGATCTACTGACTACCTATCATGTGGTAGGAATCATACAAATTACTTAATATACAGTGAAAGAGCATGGGATTAAATTACTGTCTCCTGAATTATATTTGTTTAAATGATATAATGATACTAATAAATAAAATGCTTTTTAGGTTTCAAATTAGCTGTGGATTTATTTTCTAAAGGAACAGGAAAATGCACTATACATTCATGACCTCCAGAATTCTTAAGGACCATATAATATACAATTAAAGAAGCACTGTTTTAAAAGAATACTAAAATAACATCTGGCTAATAAACATAGGTGTGTTCAGCTTTCTATGTTAGTAAATAATATGTGATCTGTAGAATATGAGATAAACTCATGTTTTAAACATTAATTATAGATGAAAATTGTCTCATGTGCCTCTTTCTTCCACCTGTGTTAACATTTATGGAGATGAGAATCTGAACTCAAGTTCATTTGGAAATAAATAAAAAGTAATATAGAAGAATCATTAAGTGATTTTCAATCTTTAGCATTCTCTACCTCTCTTTAATTTTGGCTTGCTGGAGTTTTCAGTTTAAATTTGTTTTTGAGTTTGTTGACTATTTTGGAAAAAAAATATCTATTGTTATCTATTCTTTGAAATTTGAAAAGGTCCATAATAAATTATAATTTATTGAAATAAATAATGTAGGTTGCTTGACAACAATCTGGATTTCATCACTTTTGATAAAGCTGGGAACTCTGAGAAAATGAAGAAGAAACTATTGCTGGGGATCAATTCTGTAGCCTGGAATTCAGAAATGGGAGTTCATCATTTAAACTGATATACACTTTTTTGAAAAAGTATGTTGACAGTATAGAAAATATATTGCTCGCAAAAATAAGTTCCTTTCACAGTGAAAGATAAGTTAAAGTTTTCAGAAATCCATCACCGTGTATTTTCTGTAGAAGCAACAAACAGGAATAATCTTTTCTTTCATTAAAGAATTGATTTTATTTTAATTTTGACAGGCATTGAAAGTTATCTACCATCTATAGTTTTGACAGTGATTCAGGAGAAGGCATTCTATGAATAGGACTTTTCTATGATTGGAGTAGTTGTCATTACTAGAAGGTTTTGTGTGAATAATAGATGCCAAACTTGGCCTGACTCCTCATTTCCCATCCTTTTTACTTCTTTTGTATCAATTTGCTAATAACTAGCTTCATCTTTTGTCACCACAAAAAGAATAGCTTTTTTGTTTGCCCACAGAACTGTATTACTCAGTCCTGAGCAATGCATTATCGAAAGATGATAATCCACTACTCTGGAAACAGGTATATGAATCCACAAGCACTTCCAAAAATATAACAGACTATGAGCTTCTGAGTAGATACTTTTACGCCCTTTTTGAAAGCTGTTTATTAAATCTAGAGACAAACTGGTTGAATGAAAGAAAAAGCTATACTAAATAGGATTATTTCCCTGACTGTACTTAGCATTTCTTGCTCGAGGGAGTGGTCCATAAGAAATTTCAGAAGTTTAATGCCTTATAGACAATACACTAATATCTACTACAATTAATATATTATATCTATACCATCTCATGACAGTCAGGTAGGGGTCAGAGATAAGATGTAGTGCCTACATATAGATATTGTTTATTATATCTCTCTTCCAAACTGGTCATTACAATTAAGAAAAATATTTTAAGAGCATTAGCCTAGGATATTTTAATAGATACATTCTAATTGAATGCCCTCCTAAGAAAATCACTTACAAGAACACTTGCATTTAGTGTAGAATCACTTTTCCTGGTTTCTACAGGAAACCATCACTTGGAATCTCTATAGTATTATAGTATAGTATCTATTGTAGTATAGTATCTATTGTTTCAGTCAGAGAATCCCCTGACTTATGGGTCAGATATTGCACCACTCAGTAGCAAAGGGAAGGGAGGCCAGGTGGGAGTCAGATTGAGCCAGGAAGACCATCTGACAAGGTGGACAGTGACAGGGAAGGTGTTAGCTGTGGGAACTGGGCCTCTAGGTAGCAGACCTGCTGTGGATTTTCTCCAAGGCTTTTGGTGGTGGCCTAAGCTGATGCTGGTCAGCCAGGTTGGCTGGAAGAGAAGAGCTGGATACAGAAGGAAAGACGGAGGGTAAATTTGGTCACATCTGGTACATCTCTGCATCTACTGCTACCTCTTCTAACCATGCTGGCTTCATTCAGAAAGCACTGACTACTGCTTTATTTCTACCTGCACATTTTATGTGGATTACCCTTTGGAATGAATTTGAAAGTGTAGTGGTACAAAGAAAGAGATTATAGTCAGTCATGTTGGTCCACAATGCATTACTGTGACAAAATACTGAGAATAAAACTTAAAGGGGGAGAGCTTTATTTTGGTTCATGATTGCAGAAATTTCAGTCGGTAGTTGGGTGGTTGCATTGGTTTTAGGACTACAGGAAGTCAGAGACATCATGGTGGAGGATATGGTAGAGGAATGCTGCTCATCTCATGGCATTTAGGAAGAAGGGGTAGGGGACAGAGACAAGCTATAGTGCCCAAGGGTGCACCCCAAGTGATGTATTTCTTCCAACTGGGCCCCCACTCTGAACAGTCCACTCTGCTATAAACTCATCAATGGATTAGTCCATTGATGAGTTAGTGTCCTCATAATCCAGTTACCCCTCTATGTTCTACCTCTGCCTACTGCTGTATTGGGGATCAAGCTGCCATACATGAGTCTTTGTGAGACACTTCACATTTAAATCATGACATAAATGTCGTTGTGGGTTATTCAAGCAAGTCCTTCAAAATGCCCTGAAGAATTTCTGAGAGAAAAAGGCATACGAGAGAAAATAATATTTTTTTCACATTTTCACTCTCTTAATTTCTTGAGATGATTTGACTTAGGAAAAAAATCATGGTATATTTTACAGTATTGTCTACAGTCTTCAAAGAATATCTTGGTCAAGACCTTTAGTTTGAAATCATTATGTGTACAGTTTTTGCATTGGTGACAAATGGCAATCAAACAAACATCACTAACTTTTGCAGATAAAACACTCTAAGGTCAGATTTTCATGTGGGTGATTCTCAGTACCCTGAATTATTTTTTCTGTGATGTCTCTTAGGATTAGTTTCCTATTATTCCTAGAATATGAAGAGACACAGTTTCTTTTGAGTGTGTATGTCTCTTTTCATACCATGATTCTTATGTATTTACTTTTCTGAATGATACATAACGATGATATTTATGCAGTCTATCAACTCTGAACTTCTTGTGAGTTCTATTTTATGAAACAAGGAAAGAAAAAGAAGCCCTTGAATTATATTTACTGAACTAGAAAATAAATATTTTTGCTATGTAAATCAGAAAACAATGAAAATTTACCATGCTAAGGAAAGTTTGGTAAAAGCATTATCTTATTCTCAAATCAGTCTTTAAAATAGGACTTTGCCAAATTTGTGATTCTAGCCCTAGCCAATTCTAGTTTAAGAAAAGGATGTCAGCCAGAGTTTCCCAACTTTCTTCTGTTCATATACACTGAGTGCCTAGGTAATTTCTTCAAAGTTTTTATAGGTCAAAAGGAATATCTAATAGTTTTATTTGTTAGTTTAGTTTAAGTCTCAATGAACTTGCTTACCACATTAACTGCAGTACAAGAATCAGAGTCGCAATAGCTCATGCAGTATCTAACATATTCCACTGTTTCTCTCTAAAATATAGATTATTATGAGGTACTTACATGAGTTCACGCAGCATCAAAGGTGTCACAGTACATAGTTCGGGAGCTGATGAACCAGACTTAGAACAGAACCTGAATCAAACTGTCTTTTTGGTTTCTTTTCTCTGTCTTGACACTCCAGATATTTTCTCATTATAGTTTTTAAAAATACATATTAATGTACATCACTCAGTATAATTTTATACTCTGTTCTTTTGAATGTATACTGAGGAATAAACAGCATTAAATCATTTAAACTAATGTTTAATTTTAAAATATATTGTGTAAGCACAATTCTAACTCCATAAATTAACACACAGCTTTTTGTGGTGCTTTCACTTTCAAACCATATTTTTTGTTGTTGTTTTATACACAACTATTAAGAAAATTAGTTTCTACGGAAATTACACCCCCCACTACATTCTTAAGAAGATTTGAAATGCCTGCTCCCGATGTGTACTGTATTTTGGCTATACTCATCATATTGGGGGAGGAGGTAGCACTAGGTACAGTGCAGAGACAAAAGAATAAAATTATTTTGACTCAGCCATTCTAAGAATATTTAGCATCTCAGAGACAAAAATTATTGCAAAAATAATCTTTTGTAAAGTTTTTCGATTCAAGCAGCATTTTTTGAGGCCCGTGCTTTAATACAACAACAAATACACTCCCTTTTCTGGAAAAGCAGTGATACGGAGATTTACCATTGTGCTTGTTAGCTGAAAGTCACGATGATGTTCTGATTCATGCTGGCCTTGAAGTGTATGAGTTTAGGGTCATCACATGCAGCATGACATCTTTCTGACCTCTCTTCACTAACTCACGGGTGATGATAATATCTCAGGCAGAGAGGAAAGCATCCTAGGGTGGTCCAGCCTCCCTGGGAAATTCTTGCTCCCTGAGGCAACAGAGCCCTGCCCAGGCCAACCACAGCTGTGCACAAAAGACAGGTCTGATGCATGACTCATGGACCCTTGGCAGAGTTCTTAGAAACACATCAGCAAATATCTTAGAGAAAGAAATTGGAAGGTCAGAGGCACTGATATTTGCATGTAAATTTACTCATGGTTTGATGAGAATTGAATTGCTCCAGTATCTCTTTGGTCCTTTGTCTCTTACCTACAAGCCACTGACTGCTTCTCACTGGTGAACACATTTGACCCTATTCCTAGCTGCCCTGGCATAGGAGGGTTCTCTCCTACCAGTGATGATAGGAGTTTGGAAGCATGGATAGGTTGGCGGGCGGGCACTTAAATTAAGATGCCTTTGGTTAAGTTCAAAAGCCTTCCAAGCTATGCACGATTCATTCAAAACACCATGCAAGTTCCTTACCCGAGCAGAAGCCTTAGTTTGCTTTCTTCATTCCAGGAACTTAATTCTGGTCATCTCAGATCATATGATTAACCCCCAAGTCATCTTTATCTTAACTTCTAGGAGGCTGTGAAAGGCTTCTGGTGAATAAAAATCTCAGCAGCTCACACGGACCTTTGAGAACTCACCTTCATTTAACTGCAGCCTCTCCTTTCCCCCCTCCATGAAATCCTTATGAAAAATTCTCAGCGCCAGTGAGTCTAATCACTTAATGAATCCTCTTATCTTTTTGCGGTTGCACCTTCTGAATTACTTATGGAGCAAGCTAACTTAAAGTGCCCTTTGATCGAAGTTTTCAGTGGCAACAGATGCAGGCTCAATTTTGCAACAGACAAGTAGCAGCTACAGCTCTTAGAATTCAATTTGAAGATTTGGGGTAATTAATTTTAGCCTAAATAACTCTGGTAATGTGGAAAGTTCATCAGGGAATATATATATATATATATATATATATATATATGATTCCTTATGAAAATTCCTTGAATATACCCCTAGTCTATTAAACATTTTGATTCTTAGAATTGCCACTTATATCTTTATACTATACTGGAAGTAAAGAGCAATATGACAGTACTTATCTGAATAGACATTTGCAAATCTTTATGAGAGAGAGAGAGAGAGAGAGAGAGAGAGAGAGAGAGAGAGAGAGAGAGTAATTCCTGTGAAGGTTATTTTTTCATAGTTTTTTGTAAGATGACAAAATGGTTGGAAGTGAAGAATGGTTGGGAAAAGCCGAGAAGCTGTGCTTACGTTTTTGAAGTTGTGATTGCTTTTATAAACTGTTTTAAAATTGAATAATATTTTAAATGTTTAATGGTATTTGTTACTTAGATCATGCATAAGAACATTTAAAATATGAATAATTCTTGAATCAAATTAATGAATATCCCAAAAGTATGGATTGCATTGTTATATTTTTTTTTAAAATAAATTTTCTTAAGGCAGAGAATTCTTGAAGAATTTCCTCATGCCCTGTTGTTCTTAGCACATGCTGGCATTCTAAAGTCTTTCTCTCTCTGTCTCTCTTTCTCTCTGTGTGTGTCTCTCTCCCTTTCTCTCTCTGTATGTGTGTGTCTGTATGTGTATGTGAATACGCAGAAGGTAGGAAAGAGAAAGGAAAATATTAGTTAAAAGCTTATCCCATTATAATTAGAAATACATCATTTTATTGACTGTCAAAGTCCTTCGGCCTTTCTTTGGGAATTCAGATCTCAAAGCGTACACTCTTAACTGATGTATTTGTTTACTTCTAAATTAGCATTTATGTGGACTGCATTCTCTTTGTTCATTTAAATCAGCATCGTTCCTTTTGTCTCTGCCTTTCTGTGCTTTTCTGATCTTCTTTCTATTTTTCTGTGTCTTTGTCTCTCCTGTTCTCCACCTGCCCTCCACGCTCCACATTACCTCAGTTGTGTGCACAGTCACTTTTTGACCCTTGCCACACAAATAGTAGAGGACACAAGAACTCTTTTCTGTGTGTTGCCTTCCTTTAAACTAAGAAGTAGAATTACAAACATATGACCATGGTGAGTGTTATTCTCATTGATTTATAATTTTTTCTGCCTTGGTGAGCAAAAGGGGGTGGCAGACAAATTTAAAATAATTCAAAGTTGTACTTACCAAATGTAATCTATAAATGTAAAAGAAAGCCTTAAGTATTTCTACAAAAACCTAAACAACAGTCAGATCTCTCAGGAGTGTAGAAAGAAACCTGAAGGGATGAGGGAAACAGACCAAATGCTTCGTAAGAGAGAAAACAAAGCCTAGCTAGGATAAGAGTCATCAATTGGCAATTTATGGTAAGTGCAGGAAATTTTCAGGGGAAAACTCTCTCCTTCAAGCCATTACAAATAAGCGTGTTAGAGAAAAAATATACAGTGTTGATATCCAGAGTTGTAGATTCCAGAGTTTTCAATGTGTTTATAGAAAAGCTCCTGAATTTTCTCTAAAATATACTATAGTATATTTTTAAATATTTAAATAATAAGACATATTTTTGTATGAACAAAGGTATAAGGTCTAGGTATTCTACAGTGATTTCTAAAGCATGTGATAATTACATTATTTCAGTTAAAAACAGCCACATTTGGAAAGTACAAAAACATGTGCTAATAAAATTAATACTCACAGCCTAGTCTAATTACCAAGTTGTTCTCTTCATTGATACTGAATAAAAACTAGAATTTATATTATTGTCAGGAAAACTGGTTTCAAACAGAAAACTTGAGAGAATAGATCTCAATATTTACTTCTAAAATCTTTATATCACGATGAGCAAAAATACACAAGTTTGATTTCCGTGGAGAATTTATGTCTGGTAATATTTAAATAGATGAAACTCTACGTGCTATAGAGTTGAAATGAATTATTACATAGATAAAAGGTGGGTTTATAGCAACACAATGGTCTCAATGGTAAATTCCTGTTCCATTTCATGTTTTATTTCCCTTCCCATCACTACTTGGTACCCTAATACTCTTTGCTTCCATCAGTGAACTTCCCAAGCTGGACCTGATGCTAATGACAGAAGAGGGAGGTGCCTGGATTGTAGGACTTGCAAGTAGCAGGTTAGGAGAAAGAGTGAGTGGAGGGCAAAGCTGATAAGCAGCAGTGACAACAGGTGGCGGTGACAAATAACTTGCTGCACTTTGTATTTGGAGAGAGGAGGTACAGCAGAAGAATTCTTTGAACTATCTCCCTTCTTTAATCTCCTTGATGGAATTCCTACATGCCTGATGCTCTTATAATGTCTTTGTTTGGGTTTCTTTGTCTTCCCATCTCTCCACCACCAGATAATGACTTTCCTGACCTGCCCTTAACTGCCCCTAACTGTCCTCTTAACTATATATTGAGCCCATTATCAAATCCTCCTGGATGTGGGTCTCAGTGCCACCCAGGAACGTAGATACAGATCTTGAAGCATGCCTATCTTTCTTGTGCTAGTCGGCTGAAAATTCTGCACTTAGAAAAATATTATGATTAGGGTAAGATGTGAATCGGCTCACAAGAAGACAAAGAAATGAGTGTTAGAGAGACAGAGAAGAGGCAATTAGACACAGAACTGCCTGTAGAAGTCGAGTCAGATAATCTATGAACATGACAGATGAATATAACCATTCATTCAACAAACATTTATTATACATTTACAGTGTTCCAGCAACCTCAGTGATAAAGTCAGATATGTTAACAATTGCTTATTTACTTTTGCAAGGGCAGGACCTGGCTCAGGGTTTACTGCTGCAAGTCTATGGACAAGTAGTGTGAGTACACCGGGATGAAGGCAAAACTGGGTTAAACTAAGGGAATAGGTTAGGTAGAGATGTAGGATGGTGATTTTCCACTTCCAACTTAGAAGCAAGGCTGGCTGCATTGACTTCAGTGTGGATAAGCCCAGCACTCTGTATCTTTTGAGTACTTTCAAACTGATTCCTAGTAAAGGATTCCTGATTAGGTAGAAAGATTGATTCATACAACATGTATCTGTTAAACATTTGCTACAAGTTTATAGAGAAAGATAAATTAGAAAAGATTCCTTGTGTTATTTACATTCTGATAATACAAAAATATATTTGACACAGAAATTAAGCAACATAAACTAGATCCAAACAATTTAGAAGTATAATTTATTGAAAAAGTTTCAGGACAAGCTTTGGACAGACCAAAGAAACAAACAAACAAGCAAACAAACAAAAAACAGCTTTTGAGCTGCAGTTTGAAAGTGAGTCTCATAATTATTTTTAAAATAAAAGAAATTCATGTTTACTTTTGAAATACGAAATACATATAAGCTACACAAGTATATACTTTTAAAATTTTATCATTGCTGAGACAAAAATAGCACCCAAAGTTAAAGGAGGAAAGGTTTATTTCAGGCTGGCTCCAAGGCAGAGTGGCATGGCAGAGGGACATCAAAAAGGAGAAACAGTTCGTAATGTGACAGGTAGAAGGCAGCGAGCCTTCCCTTTTATCCTATGCAAGGTACCAGCCTTTAGGGTGACACCACCCAGAGCTGTGCTAATTCTAATCAGTGGACTAATTTAATACCACATACACGTAATCTCCATGTCACATGTCCTAGATCCAGCCAGCTCCATAAAATCTAATCTATGAGCTCATGAGTCTTTCAGGGGGACATTCAGATATAGCCCATACTATGCACTTAAAATCCCCTGATCCATTGGTATTTCCAAGCTCTCAATAAAGCTTTGAATATGGATATAAATGGTCATATATATATATATATATATATATATACACACACACACACACACACTTAGGAATTTTTTATAAAAACAATGTCATTTTTTATTTGCTTGTTCTGTGTTTTTTTTTCCATCAAAAAGACATCATGGATACCATCTGATGAGCATCAGTATAAATCTACAGAATTATGTTTCATGGTCTAAGTATGATATCATTGCATATAGATGCATAGTAATTCATCTATTAAAAATTTGGAACTTCATAATCCTTTCTCTTTTTTCTCTCATAAATATGCGAAGGAGGAGATCTTGATGCCAATTAACTTTTTTTTAAAATGAGAAATACCTAGCAGTGGAATTTCTAGGTCAGCATGTATGCATATTTTTAAAGGCTATTAAAGATGCATTCTGAAGATGGGAATAATAAGCACCAGAGGTCTAGATATGGGAAAGTACAGACTCTTGAGGATAAGATGTAGAGAATGACATGGATTTCTTGAAAATATACAGTAAAGGGTAGTAATAAAAGGTAAAGAATCATGGATGAAAACTTAGAATCAAAACATGTCAGCCTTAAAAGTAGATCAGAGAATGCAGCGAGATAGGTTTTTTTTTAATGTGATGCTACGGATAGACTCTGAGGGTTTAATTTTCTCCAGGTCACTAAAAGTTTGGGGTAATTCTAAAGTCATTCCCACTATTTCTTGTGTGCTTTCAACTGCCGGTTAGTTATGCAAGCACTTTTGACAGAGAAACAACAAAACTACTGAGATTTTAGAAACCATCAGTGCTTTGCTAAATGTGCTCCCTTGATGGAAGGTCTGGCAGTAGCTGCTCTCAGAGTGAGCGTCAGGGTGGTTGGTGTTCAGGGAATCCACTGTCAGTCATCATGTTCTCCTCCCACCGCAAACACACTACAGAGCTACGTGATGATTGACATTACTTTTTTTATGGAACAAAGACACTATGCACTCAGTTTTTCTCCTCCTGTGCATGCAAGAAATCTAAAATGGCAACACCTAAAGCTCCTAAACCGTAGTCAGAGGAAAATGGAACATCCACGGGGACAGTCACCACTGGCTGTTCGCGTTTGGGAAGAAGTTTCATTACCCTTCTTTAAATTTCCTCGCACCCTGGGAAGCCATTATTATTCTGGCATTCCTCCTGACACTTTTATGACTGTTTGTTTTAATACATGGTTCATTATTTGCTTTGGAGCATCCCTCCAACATATTCCTCCAAGTGCCACTTTATCTTACCCAGTGAGATGTTACAATATCGCCTGTGTTGTTATCGCCTCTTGCAAGTTGGCTAAACATTGCCCCTTGGTTAAGGAAAGCACTTCTGGACCATGACATTGACTTACTTCTCCTTTGGAAGGCTGGAAAAATTCCATAGCTATTAATAAGCTCTAGAATGGATAAATTTGGATGGGTTCCCCCATCTTGATGAGGATCAATATGCCCCCACCTCCGTTAAGGAAAAAACAAAATAAAGCAAAATTATTCTATGCAATGAAGTAGTAACTAACTAGCAAAAGCAGGCCTCACAAAGGCATTCTTTCCTCTGGAGTGTTTTTCTTTCCTTCTGTGCAGTTAAGTCCCAAGTTTGATTGACTTGGCTCCCGAGCTGATGTTTACACTGCTGTATTCATCTTGCTTCGATGACTGTGACATGCCACCCGGATGTGGTGAGGCTGACAACGAACGTGAAGGGGACCAGACAGATGACAGCATCTTGTTCTTCAGAGCCTATGCAGGATGATCTGTCACCTGATGATAGGCTGCAGCCTGTCATTTATTTACTTACAGCTTTAATGTGGGTAAAATGAGCAGGAGAGGGGTAATGACAAGAGGCAAGGAGAAAAGTGTGGGGCTATGGGAAAGAAAAATCTGACAGACTCCTTTTGGCATCAAAATATCAACAACAGCGATTTCCTACATCTCAATGGGCACACCGGCCCAGGAGCCAATTATTAGCAGAATTCTGGGCAAGAAGTCAGATTTGCAAAGCAGGGATTTAGCCATTTAGTCTGTGGCAGTGGAGTAGGAAAATCCCACTACTACCTGATTATACTAAGTGCCTTGGATTCTTTTACTTGCACATTTAATTTCTGCATTATTCTATGATCATTTTGGCAAGCACTTTTTTTTCCTCTTTAGTCTTTCATTCACTGCATATTTTGTGAAGTAACTTTCATAGGTAATTGAAATAATCATCCAGCTGTCCTATTTTTTATGAAAGTGTGGCTAGAAATCATCTGTAGTTTTGAATATCAAACTTTGGAAACCATTGGCCAGCTTCTTTGATGTGATGGCAACTTGGTTATGGGAAAGAACCAATACAAGCCAGGGAAAATGATTATAATTATTTAGATGATAAATCTGCAAAAGGAAACTGATTACTATGATTGCAGAGGGAGATTTTATAAACCATAAAAAGAAATTGATCTTTGCTGCTATGAAATATTTCTAAGTAAATCAATTTAATATTGAAGAATCTTAAAATTTTCTGTGTAAGTGTATATTTGAAACAATAACATGTTTTAAAAGGTATCTAAGATCTATAGCTTGGGCATTCTTTATTTTATGATGTCAAGTCTTAGCTTGTAACAGAGCATTTGAGTGTGAGATCTTAGTATTTCCCACACACTGATGATCTTGTGCTAAGGGTCAGATATATTCAGAGGCAGCATGCCTGAAGATACATCTTTATATGCCAAATGTTCTATCATATTCCTATATCATCACTAACAATGGGGTTAATGAAGTCCATATGTTGAATCCAGCATTATGTAAATAAAATCCATCGTGGAAAAATACAGAGGAATTTACATAGTACCAGAAGAAATACCATCCTCAGGAAATTATGATTGTTATCCATAATAACCTGAAGCCAGCAATCCCAAGACTGTTATAAATGAAGTTCTCTTTCTCTGCATGTCATTTGTCATTGCTGCTTTAGACCCTGTTAGGAAGACAGGAAGCTTTGCCACATCTCTGCACGGGTCTCCTGTCTGAAGCTAGAAGTACAAACTACACTTGACCTACCTACTACTTCCCCCGTGGCACAGTCTCCAAGGAAACAGAGATAGTTTTCAAAACCACAGTGATAAAAGAATCCTGCAAAGTGTGTTCCCAGCCAGAGATATATTCTGTTTCTAGAGCTGGTAGTATCCTTAATTCTTGGTGTGTGCAATCTTAATTGGTATATTCTTGGGAATTAGCCACATGGTGAAGTAGAGTCTGATGAACTCTGAAAACAGCTTGATATTGTTAATTCATTTTGAGGGGTTTCCTTTTGTACTAGAAGAAGACTCTCAGTTTTAAAGAATTTAAGAAGGAAAGAGAATTCTGTACCCTTTCATGTAGTTTTCACTGTGTCTCTGATGTTTCAAGGAGGGGAATTTCCTGTCTCATTTTCCTGCCTTGGCAAGGGAGCCTGATGAGTCTTATGGCCTTGCTTACAACTACACAGGATGGCATTCATGTTGGATTTATGTGGACATAGGTATTCTTAAGGTCCAGACTTTCATGGGGAACACCGGTTTCCATTCTTCTGTTTGCATTATTGCAGGATATGACACGTGTAGGGGAGGACCTGAGGTAATGTTGCCTAGTCCAATGGGATGAAAGTGTTAAATGTTATGATTTTATTATAGCTGAGCTTTATTGTTCTCAACAGCCCCTCATGACTATTTAGCACTTTTATTTCTCTGATTAACATGTTGTAATACCAGTGACATAGCAAGAATTAGAAAGAAAAGGGAAGGGCAGAGGGTTCTTGAAGCTGCTTCTGCCTATGAAATGTTTACTTCCAGCTCTTCTTTATAATAATGAGCATTGTATAATTTATCACAAAAATCAGTTTCTATGATCACATACTCTATGTGATCTGAAGTTGCAGGTAGTACTTTTAATAAGGTAAGGAATGTGTGAAAAGTACCTCATTGATTTTTTTCTTCCATCAAACACTAATAGAGAATTTTTCTATGTAGGATCCCTGTACATTCGAACATCAGATGATCTCAATCTTTTTATGATGTAGGCAGAGTTTAAAAAATATTCACATTCTCTACCCTTTTGTAAGTGGAAGCAGTTCCTTCCCACTTGCTATCATTTATTCTTTTCAAAAGAATAGCACAAAAGTGAAAGTAATTATCATCCACTGGATCATCTCCTGTTGAGATAATAAGATATGCCCACATCTATAATTTGTAATTTTTTTATCATGAACAGTTTCATTCTTGACCTTGGTGGGTTTCTAATTCCAACTAACATCAGTTGCTTTATGAAAACCTCTGAACGTAAAGTTATACCAAACATACAAAGACATATCCAGACAAACTGAGTCATGTAACTGCAACTGAATAATATTTCTCCATAATACTTGTAAGCAACGGAAATGTTTGATAATTTTCCTGTTTAGTGGCTTGGAGTGGATGTTGGTTGTAAAGGAACAGTACAATTTGAGACTTAACCAGGAGAGCAGTTGAGAGTTTGAGTGGAGGAGAATGTAATGGGAGAGTATCATTTGTAAAGGTTCCTCACAGTCTTAGTGTGCTAGGACTGCCACAACCAACAGCCTCAAACTAGAGACTTAAAAGAATAAGAAATCTGTTGTCATATTTCAGGAAGCCAGAAGCCCAAAATTAAGTTTTTTACAGAACCACACTCTCTCCAGAAGTTCTAGGAGAGAATTGCTCTTCATCTCTTTGTAGCATTTCCAGACTTGGGAAACCTCTCTCCAATTTCTACCTACATCAGGACTTGGCCTCCTTCTCTGCATCTCTATATTTCTTCTTCTTCTGATATAGATACTTGTTGCTGCTTTTTTGGTCTTCCCTAAACCTAAAGATGACTTTGTTTTAGATATTGAATTTACATTGATAAAGGCATTATTTCCAATAACATCATTTTCTGAAGTTTCAGGTAGGCATGATTTTGGGGGGATATTATCCACTCAGTAACCTTCATTCAGCTTTCAGCCTTCCTCAGATTAATGTCAGAAGCAGAAACACGCTTAATAAGAGTGTATTTTCTTAGCAATGTTTTGCCTGAAGCAACACAATAGGAAGGTATTAATTTATAATTTTTTGTACTAATTATTCTTTTTTTTGTTGATAATTCAGATGCTGTTTTGAGACACCTCTTACAAGGGCTTAGAATTTAAAATTCCAATTCTTTGATAAATTTTCTGTGTTTTTTTTTTTTCATGTGTAGCACTTTCATTTGATCTTCTCAGCAGGCTAGTGAAGGAGGAGGGACAAGTGGCATTAGCCTTAGCCTCAGAGAGAGGCGCCCAGGCTCATTGGAGGAGGAACTGCGCCATTCTTCCTTCATTAGTGATGATGGAGGTAGCCCGGGCCGTCAGTATCTATTTCTTTTCATTCTATAGAGAAGCAGCCTGATTTTCAGGTTTTTCTCATCACAGTACTCAGGGAAACATCTTCTCCCAGTTCTATTTCATATTCATATTTTTACTGGGCTTTGAGGTTTCAGGATACACTAGCTTAGACATAATGGCTTTGGGGTCCATCACAGCTGTGTTCCCTTCCCCTATCTTCCAATGTTAACATTGCATGAGTTATGTAACTTTCTAATTTTCAGCTTTTTCATGTAGAGAGAAAAGTAACTCTTTTGTGAGAAGATAACCAGAAAAAATAATTTAATATGCTTAAAGCTTCTAATAAGCCACTTCAAAAGCCACCAGCCCCTTTGTACAGTATACATGTTGCTTTTGCATGGAAGAAAGAGCAAAAGACTTGAATAAACCCTGCATTTTGGTTCTGCAGAACCAGTGGGATGATCTTGGACACATATCAGACATTCTTGGTTTCAGTGTCATCATCTATAAAGAGATGGGGGGTCTCCAAGCCCATTCAATTCCATGATTTAAGGGTGAAAGAATGAAAGGGAATTGCAAACTAAGAACTTTCCCATTGCCCTATCTAAACTCATATCAATTTAAACTTCATAGGAGGAACACTTATAAAACACTCTGGGTACAACATAAGGGACAGGGGCTCTGCAAGAGGCCTGGAAAGCTCTTCTTGTTGTTTCTGTGTTACATAAAGAAACTTAAGCATTTCTTAGGTACTTAAAGAGTTTTTTTTTTTTTTAGGTTACCTTTATTTTCCATTCTTTCAAGAGATAATTGCACAATATTCACATTCCTTGGAGCACTTTGAAGATCACTTAGGAACTGAAAATTTCAGTGTTTCCAAAGGAATCGAGAAGCACAGAACAACATTAGGCTCAGACCAAATAAAAATAAATTTTCAGGTCTCCACTTAGTAAAGAGTAAGTTTCACATTCAAGAATTTTCTTGCATAGCAATTGCACACAGGCAGAAGCCAATTTTAAACCTTTAACTAGTCCTTTTTGACAGCTCTGTAGCCTTTCGTCTCTGGCTCCAGTGTTGCTCCTGCACTGAGTTCACCAAAGCAACAGACCAAAGGCAAATAGAGACCACAGACTTTGCTTCTTCAGGTGAACTTCTTACTTTCGTTGGCTACAAAATGCAGAGGCTTGGTGAGAAAGTTGATGTGGAAAAAAGTCTATGTAAGGCCGCTGTTTGACACTGCATTTTTAAATGTAGATGGCAAATGAGGACCTCAGATACCATTTCCACAAAAATTGATACTTACAATGCCACTCTCAGAATGTTATTCCCAGCCGCAACTATGTGGCAGTATCTTCATGTGTCTGCTGCTTTTCTACTTTCTGTGCTATTTCCAAGACTTCTTGGTTCCATCATTTTTCTTTCAGACTGTCATCTCTCTTCCTACTTTAAAAATTCAAACCAGAGTGATTGCAACTTTTCCTTGGAATTTATTATTTCTGTCAAAATTAGAACACATCCCTTTATTGTAGATGCCCTGTTGAATTTAACCCAGCTCAGAACAGATGAGATGCAGAGCACCAGCCTACTCTGATAGCTTTCTTTAGTGTAAGAATTTGTGCTGTCTTGACAACTCCATTCTGTGAAACAAATATCTGCCAGTGTCATTCACTGCACCAGCTCTGGGTTAGTACCAGACAATGACTGGAGATAGTCCCTGCCTTCAGCTAGCTTGCAATCCATGAGGCATAACTGAAATGAAACATAAGTTCTGTGTATAGGTTCTTTGATAAAGTACTTGACTTGGAGAAGTAATGTTCACTTTCCAACTGAGCCCTTTACTGGAGACTGACTAAATACAGCATGCTAAAACTTTCTTCTTTATTTTCCTTACTTAGAAAGTGACAGTGGGAAATGGTTTTCTACCTGACTAGTCTATATTAGGTTGAGTAATGAAGGTTCTTTGGCTTCCTCATAGTCTGGTATGATTTTCCTCCTTCAGTGATCTTTAGTGTCTCTTAGTGGAGTGGGGAAGGTAGATAGACAGAAAGGAGGCCTGAAGAAATATCTGAGTGCAACATTCAATTCCCCTGTGTTTTTCTAGTCTAGGGAGTAGAAAGAATACATCAAGTCTGCACACATATTCAGGTTTGACAAAGTAGACTCTACATTTTGACTTTGAGTATTTAGTTGAGAGTACCTCTTCTGAACTTCCACAATTTCATTATGATCAGATTCTCTAGCTGTACAGTAGGTGAAATGCTGCTCTCCCATGCCACCTGTGTGTCTTGGGTCAGAGCCCAGGATTTGTTCTTTTCTAAGCTTCCCATCATTAACGTATACATTCACCACATGGAAATCACAGTATTTTTTAAGTTTTTCAATTAATATATGTTTGTGATTCATAATAATTAAATTCATCTTAGGAAATTTATTATATATGTTATATATGCAATATATCTTGTCTCTCTCACATACACACATTATATATATATATATGCTTGTTTATTGTAAGAACAGACCGTGAGGACAGAAGCATAGACACTGAAATGGAATTTCAGTGGCTCTGCCCACCATGACCTGGGTCAAACAGCAACCAGTCTACATAAGGCTCAGACCGCTTCAGTTAACTTTTAATCTTTAATCACTTCAGAAGTATAAATGCACTCTCTTATAGCAATATCTTTTGACACATTTTTATACTTTTTCTGTGTATGCAATTTTGTGAACTTTAAATAATTTTTATACTTTGTTCTTTAATAAGTGTGCCATTTTACAAAGATAACTTGGAGAAACTTAAAAATAGACTTTAAAAATTCACAAACCTGAGTAAGTGTAAGGAAAAAGTTACCATTAACTTTTCAAATGTTATTCTTTGTATGTGATAGTTTTTTTCCACAAGTTGTAAAAGCTTAAAACTACCTTAAGATTTTTAGGATGCCTTGTAATAGAGGGATAGTTTTCTGATTTAAGTAGTATTATCAACTTTTACAAAATGGATTCAATAGATTTAGTAACAGACTATCATGCTTTCTCACAAAAGTCAATTTGCTCTCATAGGTTGTGTAACTGAGAAGTATGTTTTCAGCAGTATGCTTTGAGACTCAGGGTGAGATCACAGGATTCTGCTAATTCTGGAGATCAGTTGGAGCTTCTTTTGGAAATTGAAGCAGATGAAACAGGCAGCGAAGAACCAACACATAAAAATGCTTAGTGAGCATCTCATGTTATTTTGACATAGTCTCTACTTAGAATATATTCAAGCTTTGGTCACGGATAGGATTTTCATGTTAGACAAAACAGATGATAAAACATGAGATGACAGTACTGAATCTTACACTTTTCTAGAAATGAAGATGTTATATGCTCCTGTTCTATTGAACATTTGGTTTGAAGAGTGCAGGGACTGCTCAGGAAGAAGAGATAAAGCTAAGAGGCAGCACCATGGGGCTGCAGGACAGATCAGAGTGTATGCTGATCCTTTTGATTTGACAGCAAATATTTTCCCTGACTTTAAGTATCTTTGGTTGGCTAGATAGGCTTGGTGTGCAGAGTGGAGCACTATGAGTTGTGATCTCCACTGTAAGCCCAGCCTTCTAAGGGAGCTTGGATGCTTGGAGAGTCATGGTCACCCGCTGGCCTGTCTGTACTGCTCACTTGTGCCTTGGCTTCTTACTCAGAGGATTTTTAGTAGTAATTACTTGCTCATAGTCCTATAGCACTGTCGTTGCTTTACTGACAATAAGCTTTATTTTAACCAGCTACTAACCCTATCTTGACAAACACAATCATGATTAAGCAGATGTTTACAAAGTGCAATGATTTAGTAATATGAAATAGAGTTGGATTGTTTGTAAATTTTATTTGTAATAATGTGCTACAGTCTAAACTTGCTTTTGGATTTACTGGCCTTGAAAAAATGGCTAGAAACAGATCCAAACTTGACATTGCACTAACGAAATTAATTATCCTACCCTTCCAATTTTACTTTACCTTTCACATTTTACAGTTCACCAGTGGTACTTTTAATGACCAAGTGATTCAGGTTTCAGGATTCAGAGTTCATTGTGATTTGTAAAGGGAAATTACTTGAAGTGAGAGCAACTCTGCTTTTTGGTTCAACTTAATTATTCCCTTTCTAAAAACTGAAATCGTTTGGAATTGGGATGGGTTTTTGGTAGGTGGTGAGTGACCATCACTGGGAGTGTTCAAACAGAGACCACCTGGCCACCTGCCAGAAGGCTGGACAGAATCCTTACATTACACAGCATATGATAATCTGTGGAGCTTCTTCCTAAAGTTCTGGGTTATTATGTCTCAGTTTTGTAATGTTACAGTGAACTTGATCAAAGATTTTCTGCTGAGTACACTGTCTCAGTTTCCACAATTTTAAAATATGCATTTGCCCAAATAACAACATTTTCAATTTCCTTTTATAGCTCCAGTCACAGTAATATGTGTGGTGAGATGCTGAGATGCCAGACCCACTCCGTTTTAGCTCTCTTTGATAAATGCCTGATATGGATAAATTTCCAATTGTTCATTGGCCAACTTCAATCAAAAGACTACAAAAAACCTTATAAGGTATTTAGTATAAGGCACGATGCTTCTAGCAAATACACTGGAAAGTATTACAAATTTGTTAGTTATGGTGGTTTTTATTATTCACCTGACTTGTCAGCAAATCTGTCACTTTTCTGCTATGAACAAATGATGGATTAAATCTCAAGGGTTTTGTCAGTTATTGACATTTAAAAGAATAACAAATTACACATAGCACTCAGTATTTATGTCTTTTCATCTTGCTGTACCTTATTTCTCACAATTCCATTAATGAAGTTATATTTAATAATGGATTTAAATTGTTTGAATAATTTCCTTTTGAGAGTACAATTTAAAATTCTTCAATAGGCCACAATTACCTCACAATTTTAGAGTCTCTGTCACTTATAATCTATTTCTATTATCATTATCATAACAGGGGAATATATATATATATATATATATATATATATATATATATATATAATGAGAATATTTGGGCTTTACATTTTTTAGGTTTTCATTTTATTTACAGAACGCTGATCCATACAGAAGTGGTAGCTCCAGGTTAATGTATGAATTATGCTTGCCTGTGTGGCTTTCCTTTCCCACTGAAATGATCCCAGTGAGTGAAAAGCAAAGATAAGCTGAGAATAGAGTTGCAATCTTAGTTTGTGCAGTTGCTGTTTTGTTAACATCCTGGTGCATGTGCATTGTATTTTTGCACACACAGTAATAGTCAATTTTTTGAACATGCATTACAATGTTCAGCTCATTACAAGTCATGACAAAGCCCTGTTGGAACCAAAGAGAAATCTTATGCTCTTTATATCCTGAGAAGCTGTTCTCATTGTAACCCAAAGAATTTTAGTCCAGGAAATATCAACTGGCGATTTGCTTTGTTAGTTGTTTACAGACGGACTACTTTTTGCTTTCTATTTTTTATGTGCTGCATTGAGATGGTCTTGCACTTTGAGGTTATTCTCCTCAAATGTGCTTTAAGATGATAAAAATCACACCAGGTCCAACAGCATCTTTATGTCACAAAACTATGTCCCTTTTCCCTCTCTTACTTCTTTTCCTCCATTCAGAGCTAAAACAAACCACTTCATAAGAACCTCATAAATTTTTCCCTGTGTACATTTTAGTTAAAAGGGCCTCCAATGCTGTACATTCAGCTCTGTGGGGACACCATGTCACAGTCAGCTTGCTGGGAGATCAAAGTGGTGCATCCTAGCTAGCTGCATGCCTGATGTGTCCCTGTAACACACCTAGTGGGTTTTCTGAGTGTACTCAGTTTCAAAAGAATAAGGGGAAAGGGCATTTTACCACAATGCATAATAGATTCAAATTTGGGGACAGTTTATAGAATCAAAAATAATTTTTCTTTCCACAGTTGAAATGACTTAGCAGCTTTTTCTAGGTCATTGGACCACTTGCATAATAGATACTGTCAGATTGTGTGTGTGCAATTTTTTTTAATCATCAGAGTTTTAACTTGATTTATAAATTATGAATGCAATCTCCTGATGCTTTAACATACGATCTTGGGGAAGGGTTGTATTTGCTACTGTATTCTCAGGAAATTAGGTAATACAGTGTGTATATTTTAAGAAACATGAAAGCATGTTAAATAATCATTGTATGTGCAGTTTCATCTTAGGATTTTTGACATCTCTCCTTTCTTTATTTCTTTTTCCTTGTTTCTTTCTTTCGACTCTGGTGTTTTCTTCACAAAACTGTTTCCTCCCTAATGGGTAGAGGTGGTTCTGGTATTACAAACAGATTACTAATTCCTACCCAATAAGGCAGATGCCTCCAGTGTACTCCTCCAGTTCCAATTCTTTCTTCCTTTCCACATTATGGTTCTCTACTGTAGGCTGTCACCTCAAGGATGATTATTTACAGTTATTAAGCTCTGTGAGACACATTCCAACCTTCATGCCCTGAAACCTGTGGGCTGGATGGAGGTGACAATGGTCCATGGAGGCCACATTTCCTGTCTGCTCAGGAAATTACTCCATTCTCTCTTCTGAAGAGAAGTCATCTCTCAGGTTGAGAGAGGTGATAGTAGTTTCTTTGTAGGGAAAAGACAAGATCTCATGTTGAGAAACAATAAACAATTAGAAATAAAGGAGAAAGATAAATACCAAAACACTTGTTTAAAAATGTTTACCAACATTTGGCGAAGTGTGTCAGGATGAAGTAAAGATACCTTGATGTTTGGACTTTATCCTTCCTTCCTAAACATATATTTTGCATAATTGTGGCTTTTGGGGAGATTCAGAATTTGTCATTTAGGTTCTAGTTGGTGCTAACTTGCTTTGCTAAAGTTTGTTTTCTTCATTAACTTAGTTAACTTTTCTTGTTGCCAGACACATACCTGACACACACAAATTAAAAGAGTAAAAGTTTATTTCATCTCACTGTTTGTAGAGGTTTCAGTCCTTGGTCAGGCAGCTCCAAGGCAGGATAGTGTAGCACAGGGGATGGCAGAGGCGAAACAGCCCATGGCAGGCAGGCAGGAGACAGTAAAACAGCAAGCAACAATAGTGAGCTTGATTTCTTTCCCTTGTATTCCATCCAGCCTAAAAGCCTATTGATTGGTACCAATCATATCCAGGGTGGGGATTCCATTATCTATACCCTTAATCTCAGTAATCAACCCCTTAACCCACTTCACAAAAAACAATCCAGTCATCTTTGAAACTCTTCACCTATGGGACCTTGGGGGAGGCATCTAGATAAAAGCCAGAACACTTACTTGCTCCAAAGATGATAACAGTTTCTAATAAATAGGGAAGAAGTAATGTGTGTACCAACAAGTCTCAGAAATCACCCTTGTTGAGTTAATATCTTGATTTTGTTACTCAGTACTTTTCATTCTATTAAAAATATCACAAAATTAAGATAACAGCTTTGTAATACTGACTCAGATAATAAGTTCTCCTTTGCTTGTTTTCAAAATTCTTTTAATTAATTTTTCCCCCAATGTGGCTGATATTGTCACCGTTTAGAATGGGAATGCTGTGTCATTAGAAATTTTTATAAGGCTCCTCTTATATGATTATATCACTTTGATTTTTTGAAATATCCTTATTTCTTGGAAATTATCAAATTGATATAAAAAGCCATCTTATAGTAAGAGTGAATTCTCATAAGCTATTCTCATAAAAGCTCACCCCAGATGCTCTACTTGGACCTATGTCATCTATTAGACTTCCTTTGTTGCATTATGTTTCTTAATCTAATAAAGTGATTACTTATTGATTGTATATTTATTGTAATACAGTATACATATTAATTATTGCTTTTATTTCTGCTTCCCAATCAAAATGATAGCAAATAAAATTACACATTTTAAAGCTATACGTATGAAATACAAAGTAAAGGATGAAATTGATGGTTTTTCTATTATACTCCATGGCAGATAGTCACTGTATGATTTCTATCAAAAATTCCTTTCAGTAATGAAATTTAATGTATCAGGATTACCACGATATTATTGGTTTCTTTCTTACCTCTGAGTTTAAAATTCCTTAGTTTACTTGTTTGCTGGCCACTATTTCCATTCTGAAGCATCTATAATCGGTTGTAAACATACTAAAACTCTGCAAACTATTTAGCAAGTAACTCTTACCAAGTAACTTCCTTATATTTTTCTAGCAAGTCACCTCAGCAGCAGATTGGAAGATGAACATAAAAGACAGGGTATTTTCTTTCTTTTTGGCTTTAGACAGTACTTTGGTAGCAGCAGCAGCAGAAAGAAAAAAAAAAATCCTTCTATGGTCTTGCAAAGTAATGGCCTCGGTGTTTCCAAAAGACTGCCCAGCAGATTTAGGGACAAAGATCATGGGCTCTCAGGTAGATTATTTTGTTTTCGTTTTCCTATAAGTGGAGTGCATGTATCATCTTGCAGTTACTGATCAAATCCTTCCTTTTTTATTCCTTTTTTCTTTCATTGTTGACTACACAATAAACTGTATTGTTAGGTCCATTCAAAATACATAAAATTGTCTTTGTTTTTGGATTGAGCCCTGAGCAATGCATCCAATAAAACCATATGAAACCAGAGAGAAAAAAAAGCTCATATGACAATCCTTGAGTTCTTTTACTAGTTGTTCATACAGGTCTTAATGATTAAATAGCAAATACCTGCAGGTGCCACAAACAAATTTTGCACAAAGTTCCAGTGAAGAACAAAGGAAGTATAAAGATTTTGTAGTTTGGCCAAGGCCGTCATTTTAGAATACAAGGAGAAGTTTCATTGAAGTCTGTTTATCTTTACTCATTTTGCACCAATCTCATTTTTCTTCTCTCTTGATGCAGAACTACCTTGATACAGATACTTCCTATTGCTCATTAAATACATTAATTTTATGAAAAGAAAAATCTCAGTGACACCAGGAAGCCTCTTTATACCCCTTCTAGCTTCAGATATCTACTAATTCTAGAAAACAACTTCTTGGTTCATCTGAAATAGAGGAGATGACCTTCCCACCAATCTGTTACAGAGATTTTAGTAACATACCTAATTGTTGGCTCTTTATTACAATCTCCTCTTCCTGAAGTGGGGGTCAGAGGTTTGTATTAGTCAATTAAAAATGCTGTGAAAAAATATCCAAACGTGCAACTTAGATGAGAAATTTCTATCTAGGCTCACTGAGGTTTAGGGGATTTGGTCCATGATCAGCAGGTTGTGAGGCAGGAATGGCACGGTGGAAGGGCCT
The DNA here is from genome assembly GCF_034190915.1 of Cavia porcellus. Taxonomy (NCBI): domain Eukaryota; kingdom Metazoa; phylum Chordata; class Mammalia; order Rodentia; family Caviidae; genus Cavia; species Cavia porcellus. Next base: position 23,304,068 of record NW_026947496.1, on the reverse strand, counting down.
AGCTGAAGAAAGTTGCTCACTTCCTGGAGCAACCAGGAAGCAGAGTGAAAAGGGAGGGGCCTTTCAAAGCCACGCTCCTTGTGGCTCATCTCTTCCAGCTGGGCCTTATCTCCCAACAACACAGTAAACTATGAATTCATCAAAGGATCAATCCAGTGATGATGAGTGTAGTGCCCCCATGATTCAGTCACCTTTAAAAACCACAGCTCTGAGCACACAGGACCCTGACAGGACATTCTAACTCCATTCAATACCAGGGTGAATTACAGGCACAGAATGTGCTCAGAAAACTCTGTCCCTTTCTGTTCATTTTAAATGTCTCACTATGAGGCAGTACATGGAGGCTTCTTAGCTAGGCCTTCCATCCACAACTTTCCTACTAAACCAAATGTGTCAATATTCTATTGTGAATTAAATTTAGGCCCAAGTTGGACTCCTAGCTATATATTTTGATACTTAATTTATTAATATATTCAGGTGCTATATAAGATTTTAGTCAACTGACTGTATATGCAATGGTAGTCACATAAAATTATAATGAAATCAAAACACTCCTGTCACCTAGTGACTTAGCTGTTGTTATATTCTAGTACAAGACATTACTCACGTTGTGGTGACACTAGTGTAAACAAATCTCCCAGACTGCCTGTTCTATAAAAGTATATGATCTACAACCATGTGTGCTAAATAGGTCTTTTAATGACAATAAGCAACCACGTTACTGCTGTATATATTTGTCCTATATTTTTATCGCTGTTATAGAGCATCATCTTCTACTTATAATAAAATAATTTAATGTAAAATGGTCTGCATTATTATGTCACCAGCAATACCTCCTGACAGAGAGGTCACTTGGAGGGATTGACCTGGGCCATCTAGGTTTGTATAATTATAATCTATGGCATTTGCATAAAGGCAGAGTCATATAACAAATTTATTTCTCAGAAAAGTCTGTTTTTAAGTGACTCATAACTATATTTCAAGTGTTCCTGGTATTGTCTGTGCTTCAGTTGAACCTAATGTTTGAAACTTGAACAATTCAGTTTTACCATTCTTGAATTTTCTAACATGTTTAAAAAGAGATACCATAGGATCAGGGAGAGATTTTTGGTATAATACTTGTCTACTGACAGCAGTTGATTCCAAAGTTCTTTTCATAAACATCTATCATAAAAATGTTTGCTGAGTGGTAATAAATTTCATTTCATTGTTTTGCTTCAGTATCATGGAGTCTCAAAGCTCTGTTTTCCCATTTTCTAGCTCAATTTTTCTCAATTATCTAACAGTCCATAGCTGTACAGGATTCCAGCCCTTTAATGTTAAGACAAAGAATTGTTTCTGGAAAGCTTGCATGTTTCCAGATCTTCTAATTTTCAAACAAAGTTAAAAGAGAATCTTTTGAAAGTCACCTGGAGTAATGTTAGAAAACCTCCTAAATCCCCCCTCCCCACTTTTTAGGCTAGTGATGCCTAATAAAAAGTTTACCTTTAAAAAATTAATCATCAAGAAATGAATACATTCTGTCCTTGAGCTTCCCTTTCTATTCTGCGCTAATAGGGATTTATCTTTAGCTTTTAATGAAAGTGTGTCTATATGTTTACTCATGTTTCTGCATATACACACATGCCCACACATGCACGAGTTGTGCATTGAAGTGACACTTCTTGTGCCATTCACTTTGTGTGTGCCAGTAGAGACCTTGGAAAGATATCACAGGGAAATTTGGAAAACAGACTCATTTTTCATTTATTTTATTGTCACCCCTGTGCCTGGAGTTGTAGCCTGGATGACAGAGCAGGATTTTAAGACAAGGTTTTTTGTAGTACTTTTTTTCTCCTATTGTAAGTCCATCTCAGAGTTAATCATTTCCTCCAAGAAGGGGATGCTGTAATAAAGATAATTAAATTGAAATTTAATATAGTGGGGCATTGCACTATAGCTCTGCATTACATTAGGGTTCTGAGAGAAACCATTTACTGTGAGGGTGGAGTGCATGGAATGTAATTAACAATTATGTCGGTCAGGTTTATGAAACAGAAAATTAATAACATAGAAACTGTAAGACAGTGAACAAAGCTGCAAGTCTGAGTTAAGGTGACTCAACTATCTTTTAACCTTAGAGCAATGGCATCTTTCCTTTTCAGAAACTGTACATGAATTATGTTGATTTAGTCACTTTTTTAAAGTGTCACTCACTTTCAGTGTAGAGTATTTTCTCTGTAGAGCAAAATTCTTGATTGTAACTGTGCATTAGAAAAATTAGAAAAAAATTTAAAAACATTCTAATGTCCAGAACAACTTCAGACTAATCAAAGAAAAAATCTCTGGAGTTGGGACCTGAACATTAGTATTTTGAAGAGCTCTACAGGGGAAGCTAATCTTCAGGCAATGTTGAAGACCAAATTGTTGCACCTCTACGATGAATGATTTCCCTAGAGGAGGGGTATGTTAAAAGAAAGAGGAAAGGAGCACAGTGAGGACAGAATAATGAAGCATCAATTGACTGTTTAATTTGACAAGTGAAAATTGCAGGATTTGTGCACCAATAGGAAGTAGTAAGAAGATGGGATGGCCGTGGTTAATATTTAGACACCTCTGCTTCCTGGGAATAAAGCTCTGAGAAATGTTGGCCCCTTCCTACCTTTCACTTCTTGGTCTCTCAGAACGTATGAATGTTTTTGGATTTTTAAATCCAAAATTCCCCTGGCCAATCAAAGCTCTGAGAAGCTTCATGGTAAAGTAACTGGAGACTCCTGTGTGATGATCCCTCGACTGGGAGATAAAAGTGTGTGTGCTTGGCCTTTGGCATGCAACACAGCCTGCAGATATCTGCAGAGACCAAGGGTTTCTGAAGTCAAATCATTGGTCTTTGCTCCAGGGGGAAAGCTGGTGTGTATGATATGCCCATGGTATCCATATATATGTATACCTATGCATACCTATATTAATTATGTGTATGTGCATATAACAGAAACCTGCACACATATATAATGAATAAAGTCTCAGAATAGTCCTTAATAAGTAGCATTTCTTTTACTAGTCTATGGCTTGAGAGGTCATCAAACTAGAGTAGATTGTGGATGAGTTTATTATGCATCAATTTGCATAATCTATCTTCTATGAAATACATATTTTAAAGCTACTTTCCTGTGAATCTCTTGTGCTTTTATTGAGAACGTTTGAATTTGATAATGGTAGATCATTTAAAAGTGCTTTCAAAGACTACTTAGAGTAATTGAATTTTGCCTGTTCTTTGTACTTAAGCATGTTCTGTGCCTAAGACAATAAATTGTGTGGGAGTCAGACTGCATCCTTGGATTCACATGCTGCAAGTTTCTTATTTTTTCCTGACTCAGTTTTGACACAAACTGTTAGAACTATAAACTAACTATATAAGTATTTTCATATTCCATCATATTTGAAGAAAACAATGTATTTGCTTCTGATCATGGTCAATGAGATTCTAAAGGTTTTCTTTGACACATGGCCATATACAATGCAGTCGCAGGACTTTGATAACATTTATTCTCACTCAGATCAGTTTTTCCCATTGTATATTTTTCTACAAAGATTATTCCGATTTTTTCCCTGACATTAAATCAAAAGAATGAGGGAAAGCAATTATGCATGTGACTCACAGAAGACTAAGTCTATTAAAATAGTAAAGCTTTGAAATTTAAATTGCATTAATCACATTTATCAATATAACTCATTTTTAATTTGCTTTTTTAAAATTAAGCACTACTGTTTAATTTGATGGGCCATGATTGTGTTTATATAACCAAATAACTAGAATTAAAATCCTTATAGTCTTGGCTTTTTAAACTATTTCTGATGATACCTGTGATGTGTAACCAGACATGACAAACAGTGGTCTAAAGGTACAAGCATTGGGATGCCTGCAAATTGTCCTTGTGTCATAGAATTGTATCTACAATTGCACACTTTCAAAGTAACCCTATATTTCCTCCTATTAGAATATTTAGGTTTTCAGAGCACTTAAGAATGAGAACTATTTTAACAAGTAATTTACATATATTAGTGATTACGCTGAAAGCATGAAATATAAACTTCTGAAACTGGAATACCAATTGTTCTAATTTTTATCTTATGCAAAACATACATTATTAATGTTTGATGCTGAACATAGCATGTTAACTGAGATTAAAATAAATTCTATGAAAACTCTTGGATTAAACTAAAATATAGACAAGAGATATAATGTACTTGAGAAATATATTTTTAATATTCTTCATTATTCAATGAATAACCAGGATTATTGTTTCTATTAAATCAGCAAACAAAAGTCTCCTGATATTCTTAACTATTATTGTTTTACCTGTGGAAGTATCAAATCGTTGTTCTTATCAGTTTTGCTTTTCAAATCACACTCTATTTTCATAATTGTCACATGATCAGGATGGCAGGTGAGAAAGCTCAAGAATAAGTGATTATGGATTTCCTCATTAAGAGTGTGGTCAGTTTGGCTCAGTTTGAGATGTGATGGCTGGTAGGAGTGGAACTTATACTTAGAATGTGGTCCTTGTTTAATTGCTTGACACAGAACCCCATATCAGCAATTAATGTTGCACCGTGACACATTTCTTTTACAGAGGCCCTTTCCAGATGCTCTCTTGACCTTCAGAGTTCCAAGTTTATGCAACCTAAGAATACAAAGAGTGCATTATGTGACTGACAACTAGTCCTTTTGAGTGGGAGGTTGGGCATTTGGTGGAATATAGTTGGAAGACCTGGACTGGGTTGGGTAAGCACATTCGGCTTCTTCCTTGTTTCTTTGAATCTTCTTGTAGACCTGTTTAAAGGCTCATCTGAGGAGTCCCACAATAAAGAAGATCATGAGTAACTCCCAGCATCCCTGTGCACTAGTTGAGTATGGCCAAGCACTGTATACCAGGACCACCCGGACCAGGGGCAGGGCCTATGGTTTTCCATTCCTGATTAGGGACAAAGATTTCCTACAGTGTGGGCCACCTTCTCAAATATGTGTCATTTTAACCAAAATGTGTCTTCTAGAAGGGCAAGAGATGGAAAAAAGGGAGCTATAGGTGGATGCACTGCTGAAGGGGCTCTGTATCTTTATTTTTACATAAATTTTACACTTAAATTCTTCTCCTAAGTGTGCCTTTTGGTGGCTCATAACCCAGCTGCTAGGTGATTGTTTTAGCAAACCTAGTAAAGGTGTATAAATGCTTGCAAAGTGTCTTAGTCACAATATTCATCTCCCATGATTTAAAGAAAGAGGATTTTTTAAATTTGTTTTTCATCTTGTTTTGTTTTTGTACCTGGAATTAAACTCAGGACCTTGCGCTTGTCAGGTAGGCACTGTGCTACTGAGCCACATCCCCGGACCAGAAGGAAATTTATTTTGGCTCACAGTTGCAGAAACTGTAGTCCGTGGTCAGCAGGCTGAGGCACAGAAATAGTTTAGTTGATGGGCCTGCGGTAGAGGAAGCCTGTTCATGTCATGGTGGCCAAGAAGTAGAGAGAGAAGGGAAGAGCTGGGAGGGAGATGCATCTGTCTGTGTTACACCCCAGAGAGCCGCCTTTTCTGACCAAACCCTGGCTCCAAACATCACATTTAGCTATGGGTTCACCAGTGTGTAAATCCGCTAATGAGTATAATACCCACATGGTCCAATCACCTTCCAAACAAATGAAACTTCTGGGGGACAATTCAGATCTGAATCATAACAACTGGTATTAAAAAGTTAACCTGGGTTTAAAAACCAAGTATGCTAATTAAAAAAATTACAATAATCTAAATGATAATTTAAGAAAAGGAAGTTATTACATTATTTAAAATTCCACTACTGTAAATAATTGAAAGAATTAAAGATGTTTTAAAATATATGTTACTTATATGGAAACATGTCTTGGGAAATGAATACCAAAAATTTGTTGAAAATCATTGTGGCAAATCTTTAGTTAGATACTATGTCATCAATGAAAACTTAAACCTAGTATATAAAATAAGTCAAGTTCAAATTTCTCTTACATTTTGTAAATACTTGGTAGTTTAATAAAATATAAGAATATTTTCCCAAAGTTATAAATTTTATTTTTCTTATTACAATTTTTAATATAAATATGATAAAAGATATTTGCAATCATATCCTGAATGAATGTTCTCAGGCTTATTCCTATTCGCCACTATATATGGTCTATGTGTTTCATGAAAAAGGGGTTGATAAGATCCCCAAATATCTGTCTATAAGACTAAATGATGTAGTTAAAAATCCATGTATGTGTGTATGTCTATGTATGTCTATATATATCATATATCACCTATCTAAATGCCAAAAGTAAAATCATCTGCCTTCTGAATACCTTCTCATTTTTCTTTATCATTTATAATGGTGCATGAATTTTCATTTTTCTTTCAAAGGGTCAGGCAGAGTAGAATATTTATTATGAGCCAAGATATATTACCATTATGTTGATGAAAGTATGTCACACAAGCTCATATTTGTGCATCTATATACCCCTATGATTAAGACATTTCTGCAAGTACAGTTTTTAGGTAAATATAAAACAAAGCAAAATAAAATAAAGGGAACTATAGCCTTTTGGGTTAATTTCTATATTTTAGCATAATTTTGTAAAATGATAGAATGAATCAGAACAAAAGAAAGTGAAGCGTATAAAGATGATTTAACCCTTGCATTTAAAATTTGAAAAATCCGAAGTATTCCAAAACTCTGCATATGTACATGTGTATAATCACACATTTCGTTTCATCACTGGTAAACTTCTTGCCTGCTTCTCTGAAGTCTTCTATCACTTGAGCAGTTAGCTCCTGTTATTTTAGATCAAAGACACTTGGATACCTGCTAGTTCTCTTGGCACACTGATGGGATTTTGAAGTTGCAAAAGCCTCACAATTAACAAAACATTTTTTTTTCCTATTTTGAACTCGCTGTCACTGCCTTTTTTTCCCAGAAGACAAAATGACAAGGTTTTTCTTTAATGCCTTTTCTTATTTTCTGCAATATGTATTTTTAAATCACATTGACAGTTTTATTCCACAGCACTCCAGCAATTGCTAAGCTCTCATGAACAACTCTTTCCTAGCAAAATCACTTAGGAAAGAGAGGCTTAAGGAGACAGATTTCAGCTTCATGCTTCAGAAGGGAGGTAATAAATCATGGCATAGGAGGAGGAAAACAAAAATAAAAATGATGAAATGTACCTTGATAGGGGTTTGTTTTTAATCATAGGCAGGTGCAATTCTCCAAACTTGCCCTCTGTGGGGTAATACTTTAGGAAGCCCACATGCTTTCTTTTCGGCAGAATTCATGCATGCAATCTCTTTTGCTTATGATCATGCCGATTGCTCTTTGTATGGGCAGAATTCCAAATCTGGACAGTTTCAGGGGATACCTAACCTTTCCACTACGGGCTTGTTCCTCCTCCTGCCAGCTGAAGGATGTGTATACAAGCGCATGTCAGCTTGGATGCAATGGGGTAGCTTCCGGAATTGCTTAGAGCCAACTACCATTTACCAGCCTCTAAAGTGGCATTAAAGCAATGTTCATTTTTTAATGAGTATGAAATTTACTTTTAGCCAAACCCTCTAGCTGACAATAAAGTGTTCGCTGGGCTTGCTATTGGCTTTCTCTTTGGTAATTACTCTGTTGCTGGTGATTACTCTTTCTCTCTGGATGTAGAAGCTTAATATGTTTGAATCTTATACTTAATTTCAAAAGTAGGAATAATGGCAAAACACCCTTGGATTTCAAGTCTCCAAGTGGGGTCTCTTCTCAATTTTGAAGCTAATCCTTACAATGTAATGGAAAGATCTGTGGTTGTGGTATACATTCTAGATTCAAATACTAATCCTACCTCTTAAATCAGATCCTGGTAAACTACCAACCACAGACCAAGTCCATTTTACTGTTTCTTTTTTTGTAATTTTTAAGCTAAAAATGAGTTTTGCATTCTGAATTGTGGGGAAAAATTGAAAGAAAAGGGAGAATATTTTATAACACGAAAATTGTATGAAATTTAAATTTCAAGTGTCCATGAAGGAAGTTTTATTGGAATATAGTCATAATTATTTATTGGTGTGTGGACTATGGTTGTTTTCATCCTACAGTGGCAGCGCTGAATAGATTAAAAACTGACCTAGATGTAAAAATGACTGCGCAAGCCACAAAACCTACAGTATTCACTGTATGATGCTTCACAGAGAAAGGTGGCAATGCCTGATCATGGGCACATTTTAACTTATTCTTAGAACCTTATTAGCTTTGTCAGGAGCAGGGATCAGTTACAGTCACAACACAGAACTACTGTAAAGAATAAAGAAGTTTGTCCATCCTCCCCCTTAGAAATCTCTTTGTTAGAAAAAGAAAGACGGAATTACAGATCACTAGTTTGCTCTGATCATCACACATGTCCCTCTACCTGTTTGACTTAACTTAACTTATTTTTAGATAGATGGTGGGTGGTTCCTTAATAAATTCACTCAAATCAGGTATGATTTTAAAAGAATTTATCCAAATATTCATTAACTATTTTAAAACAAATACTCATCTCTGAATATAGATTATGTGGAAATGAATCCCCTCCAATCTCTCAAAATGTCTCTGGCAAAAACTCCCCCAAAGCATATCTACATGTGTAATTTTTTCACTTTTTCGTATATTTTGGATATGTCTAGGTGTTCTTTTTAATTTTTCTGAGATCACTAAGCGGAGATAAAGTAAATCCACAAACACATTTGGACTCTATCAGCAACTGCACACAAAAGTAGAAGAAAAACCCGAGGTACATATTTCTCTCGTTGAACATAAATTATATTTATCTTTACCATGAAGTTGAATAATTTAGGAGAGTTGTTTAAATTTTCCATTTTGAATTTTATCACACAAACTGATTTTTGGCTAAAAATCCAATAAGGACTTCTCTGCTGACAGGATGGAAGCATTTGCCATCCTGCTAATGAAGGAAGAAATAGAGGAAATCCATTTGGTTATTTCCTGACTCTTGTCCAAAAGCAATCGCCTCCCGCTGAGGTTTGTTCTTAGCATTCGCACAGCGCTGGGCTGTATCCAAACCTTCCGTCTATTTTGATCTAGGAGAGCTGACTGCTTTGATGTGTATCAGTGGTGTCTAACACGCTGCGCCAGGTCTAATCAAAGGTATGGAGCTTCAGCAGAAATAAAGGAGGAGAAATGATCACAGTGCCACACGCAGGGTTTTACAGCAGCCTCCAGACTGTGCCACGCTGGCCCCCTCCTCTGAGGACAAATGCAGGAACCCCAGAGGGTCGCGCTCAGATGAAATGATTGCAGGAAAACAGAACAAAGGAAACAGGGGCGATCGTCTCAATCCCTTTTATTGTGCTGTACACTAATATTCTTCTGACCGTGGTGGCTGCGGCTCTGCGCAACTCTGCAGCTCTCTCTCAGGGTACAGGTGGCCTAGAGGTGTGTGGGTAGTCTGACCCTAGAGTCCCTGGCCTTCAGGCCTACATGCCAGACACAAAACAGGAGGCTGGCTTTACAGAGACACCCTAGCTGGCACCAAGCACTTGTTCATTTAGTGGCCTTTATAACCACACATTCAAACACAGAGATGGTCTCTAGTTTCAACACGATCATGACACACTCATTTATTCATGGGACAAAAAGTCCCAGTCCAGTGTGGCAGCACACCTCTCAGTCCCTGCACTCTGGGAGGCTGAGGCAGGAGGACTGCAAGTTCTACCCAAGTTAAAAGAACTTTAAGACTTTGTGAGACCCTGTCTGGAAAAAAATAAAGGCTGGGATATAGTTCAATGTGAAGTTCTTGGGTTCAATCTCCAGTACCTCACAAAATAAAATAAAATAAAATAAAATGAGCAAGAAGTCTCCGTTAGTTGTCTACTGATTCGATCACTGCAGTATAAGGTTCACAAGTATTTTATATTATTGTCAATTCATATCAAATATACAATGCAATTCAATAATACACTAAAATTTAAATTCTTGTAGAATGTATGCCTCTATGTATTATTTTATGCATGTCCAGAAAGCAGAATATATATTTGGAGGTCACTACTATTTTTTACAAGTTAGTCATTTTCAGAAAAGTCCACTCAATTTTAAATACCAAGATTCATAAGATTTTTCATTCTTTAGGATGTTGTAAAAGACTTTGTTATTCTTGCAAAATTCTCCATTGTCAGCCTCTACTCTTTCCTCTTACAAGATCTCATCTTACCCCATGGTATTAAATATTATAAATATTTGGACAACTACCAAGAGTTTAGCTCCAGATGAGACTACTCTGAACTGTAGATTTGCACACTGTTGTACACTTAATGTGTCTATACTTCATTCTTTGTTTTCCCCAGTGAACTGCTTCTTGGTGAGTTCTCAAATCAGTAAAGGCAGTGACATCCTGTCATACTAATCATGGACTCACCTTTGTCTTTTCACTCTCTTGTACCCTACATAAACAAAATTTACAGAGACATACTAACAGCTTGCATCACTGTCACATGAATTCTCTCTAAGTGGCCATCGTCTCTGCAACAATTTCCTATTAATCCTCCCTACCTCCACTATAGATTTTTTCCTAACACAAACTCCAGAATAGATTGTCTCTGTACTATAAACGTTACTCGGTATTCTCCAGTGGCTTCCCATCTCAATGGGAGAAAAGGAACTGATCTATCACTGCAGTACAGAACTGATCATCTTTCTCTTTTGAATCTTGCATTGTATACTCTCAGTTCTCCCTGTTTCAGTTGCTTCTTAGGGTGCGCTGACTACATGTCCTACTTAGGGACCTTCTCATTTGCTGTTCTGCCAGTCAGAGTTTTCATTTTATCTTTTCCCCTCTTGTCTCAAATACCTTCACTTCAGTGAATACTTCCTTTACCATCCTGTTTAAAATTATAAATTACACTTCTCAGCCATGGTTTTTCCTTCCTTTTTTTTTGTCCTTAGCACTTATCAGAGTCTGGTAAACTATGGTGTGGCTTATTTTTTTCTCATTTTATTTCTTCTCTCAATGTAAGTTTTATGAGAGTACGGACTTTTAGTTTTATTCACTGCAGTTTTCCTGGCAGAAATAACATAAATTTGGGATGAAACAGTTGCTACAAAAATCCACTTGAATGGATGAATGGTTTTGCATGAACTGCAGATAAAAGGATATATATATATATATATATATATATATATATATATATATAGTGGCTACCTTATTATCATTGAATTAATGATGATTTTCATTGGTTATATAATTTCCCATAGTGTGATGGTTAATTTTGTTTGTCCTTAAGACTCTCTTGAGAGACACCTAGCAAACTGGCCCAGCACACTTCTGGATGTGTCTATGCCTGTATTCCCAGAGATGAGACAATGAGTGTGTATGGGCTTTGAATGTGGATAGCATCATCCAATAGGTGGTGGACCCCCATGGATCACAGTGGAAAAGGGAAAGGGTGCAATCAGCTCTTAAGTGGGTACAGCTTTTGCTGCTCAGATTCTTCAGCCTTGTCCTGGGACTGTGTGCCTCTTGTTCTGAGGCTTTCAGATTCTTGGTTGAATAGCTACTGATTTTCAAGGCTGTCCTATCTAAAGATGCCATGGTGGGACTATTCAGCACTACATCATGTAAGCTAATCTAGTAAATTCTTTCTTATTATTATATACATTGTACTATGCATAAGTTTTCTTTAACAAAGAATGTTTGTTAACTTTATCATCAAAGCAAGAGAAATATTTTATTAAATGCATTTTAATGTTAAAGGAAATAAGGTAGCGAAACAATAAAAAGCTGAAAACAAAATCTTGAGAGCACCTAAATGAATATATCATAAATATGTGTGAATATAAGCACAAAGAAAACCAAAAGTAAACAGACCACAATACTAATAATGTTTAAATGCCAGCCAAAACAATGGCTCATTTTTATATTCTATTTTGTATCCTTCTATTAATGTCCATGAACTCCTTTAAAATAAAACAAATCAATGTAGAGGTTAAATAACTAACAGATAAGTGAAATAGTAAGTCCATTATGTTAGCTTTTAATCATTCATTAGCAGTCCTAATTAAGTTGTTCCAATGCTGTTATTTAATTTTTCAAAAGTGTTACTGATTTTTTGGTTTATTATTTTCTATTAAGAAATAACATTTGTTTCAAAAATATGATTTCATCTTGTTCTAAACTCATTTCCAAATATTGAAGTTGTTGCCATCCCAAAACAAAGCATTCTTAAAGTGTGTATATTTAGTTTTTAATAGTTAGCTTTTCTGTAAGGAATGTTTCAGAAGTATGTATTTCTGGATGGTTAAATTAAAATTTTCAATAGAAAATATGTTTTTCCAAATGTCAAATTCTTTAAGATCTAATATGATCCAATAATCTTATAAAAATTATTTCAATTAATACCAATTTTGAAATATCTTATGATAATTTAATTAAGTACACTAAAATAATTTCCCTTCAACAGAGTCCTCTGTTGATATCTGGATAGTTACTAACTGAAGGGCCCTTTGACATTAATAGCAATTAATCTGTACAACAACCAAAGCCTCTTCTACTTGGCCTCTTGCTTAGATACACAACATTTGTTTTGGGAAATTGCATTTTGGAAGATAAGCTTAGATGTTTATTTTGCAGAACCTATTTTATTACTGCAAAGGAGAAACACTTATGTCTCCCCCAGCGTGTGAAATCAGTCAAAGGCACCCTCTTGATTCAAGGGGATAGCTTACAGCCTCCCAGATTTCTTTCAGTGGGCATGCACGGACATTCTCTTCCCAACCAAAACCACGACAGCTAAATGCATAATCAAGATGAACATGGCTCAAAATTTGTCACAGTCTCAGGCTCAGAATTAGGAAAATGTCACCATAGGGGGAATGGGGTCACTTATCACTACATGCAGTGTAGATATCAGTATATGTTCTTCTGTATTCCCTCCAGGGCTCCTCAGCAGTTTCCTGTCACTTTCAAAGTGCTCATCACACCAAAGCTAATTACTAAATTTTAACATAAAAATTTTGAATAGCACTTTCCATAGGAAAAGTTTTCGGAGGACTTGGAATGAGATAATAAATATAATATTGATACTAGATGTGTATTTTCTTCTTAGTCAAATTAACTGAAATTTAAATAAAACAACATTATTATTTTTTTTAACTTCTATTAAAGGAAACACAAGAAACTTAATAGTTGCTGTAGGCCTCCTCCGTGGTCCTCTGGTGTTATTCTTGTAGTGTAGGGAATCTTCCTTAGACCTACATCAGCATTACAAAATTTAAATAATCTTCTCAATTACCATTGTGTTGATAGCACAAAGATTGGACTTGGTTTCTTTCTTTGAAGGGAAAAGATATATATCAATCACACCATGTAGAAGGAATATAAGAAATAGTCTTCTAGATTAAAAAAACCTCAAAAAGTTTATTTTTGACATTTATAATATTTTATGACTATAAAATGTGATCTATGAATTGCATAAAGCATTTCGGCAGAGGAGGTGTCAGGAAGAAAGGAATGTACTCAAGTCAGCTATAATAAAGAAGGAAAAAAAAAACTTCAATTGCAACTTTTTCTACCTTAATCTTCAGAACAGAAAAGACAAACCGCGTGCATGGTGGCACCCAGCCAATCTCTAACTAGAATCAATTGCTTTGCCAACAAGGAACACAAAAGATGTTCATTGTTTGCAAACCCAGTTTCTTGCAAAGGCACCTTTTCTCCAGGCTATCGAAATGGGAGAGACAGACATTTCCTCCACAGCTCTTGACTGTTGCTTCTGTTCTCTGGAGCTCTGAAACCTTCCTGGAAGAAGGCAAATCCACATCTAATCCCAGAGGATAAGGAAACTTTTCACTTTCCAGCATGATCTCTTCATTACAGCTGCGTATCCATTGCATGCAGTTGTTCTGAAAGACAGTGGCCAATACTGTGATTATCTACATAAAACATTTCACTAGGTAGCCTCTGTTTTTTGAAGGTTTTTTTTTTTTTAATTGTACATTGTTTTTTATCTTCACATGTTGTAGCCAGATAGATTTAGGGAATGTGCAGGGAGCTGGTATCTGACAGTAGCTGAAAGGAGTCGGCTCTGACAGGAGAAGAACGGAGAGAAAAGAGAAAGAGGGCGAGCTCTGCCCCTTCACCTTCTCTCCAGCTTTCTGTCCCCCAGTAGCCAACAACGGGTTAAAAATGAGAGTGAAATTGAAAACAGAATTACTCCTCATCTTTTTTCACCATTTCAAGCGTTTTTAAACCTTTCCCACAGCCTCAGACCTTGTCTTTTTTCTTTGCACCGTCCAGGTTAGTTTCTTTCTCCTCTTCAGCCCTTCCCCGAGTTTTTCACTGCTTCAGCCCACCAGGTGCCAAGGGTCCTGATAATGTCTGTCCTTAGGCCTCTGCTTCTGCAGCGCTGGTAACTCCATCGGTAAGACCCATAGACATCAGCTGCAGGCCTCTCGAACATTTACAGTGTTGTTTCTAAGAACAAAAGTAGATTTTCAGCACCAAACCATCTACCTAGACCAACTGGTTGGTTGCCGCCAAGTGGTAACTTTAAAATATACATGGCATTTTTAAAGAAAGCACAAGAAAAGACTAGATATTTGGCAGGAAATTACAAAGATGTGTACATATCATTTGAAAAATAACATTTAGATCCCAGAGAAGCATTTTCAACCACTGATCATTTTATTATTTGTGATTAAAATTAAATATATTTAGTAAACTGTTCTTCCCCTAAAGAATTTTTGTTTTGATGTCAGATATGGGCTTAAATGCTAAAATATGGTGTAGAACTACAGGGATTCTTCTCTATGTTATTACTTTTGTATATTTTGCAATAAGCCACAATCATTATCTACAGAAATTTGGAATGTATTTAAATTAGTTTCTAGAATGGTTTTTGAAAAAAAAAAGATATTTTCTCTTACAGGGGTGAAGCGGTTTTAAGAAAGGAAATATTTATTTCATTGGTAAATAAAACAACACTCATACTGCACGTAAATCTATTTAGTATAGAAAATTATTGATTTTTACAATGTGTTTTACGAAAACCACGTCAGTATTTGAAAAATTTGATTCCAAATATAACTAGCTCCCAAATTAAAATAACTTAGATGCTTTTCAACACATTACAATTGATGCTTTAAAGTGAAGCTAACACTTTAAGATTCTGATTATATTAGATGTAACAATGTATTAAACATATTTAAATGAACTTGAATACCTTGAGGTTGTAAGACATTAACAGATTTTTATGAATCTGTTGCTAGTAAATACAAAGATTAAACAAAGTCTACCTAGATGCTTATTTTGTTATTTACTAATGAGCCCACCTAATACCTTAGAACATATTTTTCCCTCTCTGCTCCACAGTCAACTCAAACTCAATTTTGTGAAGACAAAGATGCATTTTTCTGTCTTCCTAAATTGTCCTGTGCATGTTGGTGACTGCACTGCCTCCCACTTAGGTGTCTAGTCCACACAGAAGTTGCTGTTTATATTGTCTGTTAGTTTCATATCAAATCACCTCTCTCTCCTCCATCTGCCCTGCCTCCTTTCCTGTTCCTTCATCATCTGTGTTGCTCTAACGCTTATCTATTGTCTTTGCCTCAAGCCTCAGCCTCTCCACCATCCGAAATACAGCTGCCTGAAGAATCTGGTCACAGTACACCTGACTTAACAATCTTCACCCCTCACTCCTCTTTACCTTCAGGCTCAAATCCAAAGCACTTAGCATGGCTTATGAAACTCTTCCACATGTGCGCCTCGGGTCCTATCTCACGTTCCAGCAGCTCACAATCAATGGTTGCTCTGTTAGGAGAGCCAATAACCGGAGGTGGCTGCTTGAACGCATTATTAAACGTACTAAAATAGAATAAGGTTTAAAATTGCATTCTTCATTCGCACTTGCTAAATTTCAATAGCTTGGTCACAGGAAGTTAGTGCTTCTCACGTTGGAGAGAGTGGAGTGTGGACATACCCCAGTGCAGAAAGCGTTACAGGATAATACTGCTGTATAGCTCAGTGCCATAGCAGTGCTCAGGCTGGCCAGGACGTCCTTAACTATACCCACTCTTTCCCCTTCCATAATGCAAGTGCTGTATTTATCCTCTTTCTGCAATATGCTAGTTGTTTTTCTCTTAGCTAAGTCTTACTCATCCTTTTCTAATCACACCTACTCCAGCCTGGGTTTGGTATTCTCCCTAAGGATTTTCAGAAACTCTCTGATGATCTTTCTTCCTGCGCTCTGCTTGTAGATAACTATTTTCTTAACTGTCTCATTACTAGACTGTGAACTCTTTACTATGGTTGCCAGTGCTATTCCTGACTCGTGGAAAGCACTGAAATCCGTATCTCAGGATAAATAAAACATTAAATATCAGAAGAAATACTTCTTTCCCCATTGTGACTACCGCAAAGAGAACTTCCAAAATAGCTTTATGTAGTTAGAATTTTACAATTAGGATTTTCAAGCCATTTGCTTCTCAATAGTTAAATCTTTTGGCTTCATAATTAGTTTTAAAGATATGTAGTAAGATAGGTGAGTACTTTAATATAAATTTATGAGTTAAAATATAAAAACATTCAAAGAAGGAAACATTGGAATATGTAATTCAGCTGTTCCTAACTATAAACATAAAATGTAGTCAAACAGTCACTTTGATGAATACCATTGATCAGTAGGAGCTAGTCCAATACTGAAATGATTATAATATTCCTAGCCTAAGTGTTTTCTTTAGTAGAGCATTCTATAGGTAATGTTCAGGAACAAAATTCTAGGATACATTTTCCATCCACAAATAAGTGTGTTACTTATAGTCTATGATGAATTCTACCTGGAACCTCATGAAACAGGTAGACTGCATTTATAGTTTCCTTCTTATTTCAAATAAAACAAGCAGAACAAGAGCCCTAATTGATTTAGGATTATTGTATCATGCAAATTTTGGCTAAATGATACTGGAGTAACAGATCAATTCTGAAATCTTGGTGACTTAGACAAGCGAGGCTTTTTTTTTTTTTTTTTTTGCTTAGGCTCCACATCCGGTGGAGATGTAGGCATGGCGGGAGGTGGGGTGAAGCTTTCTTCATAGAAGCTTTGTGATCCAGCTGACAAAGGCTTCACCATGTGGAAGAGAAAGTGCGTAAAGGACTCGCATCTTCTGCACTATCCTTGGTTCAAAAGGGATCCATACCACTTCTGTTTGCTGCCCATGAACCAGAGCTGGTACATGGCCTTGCTGGACGTAAAGGGGGCTGGGAGATGAATATTGGATGAACACTTCAGTTCTGTCATAATCAACTAAAGGAAGAAGCAGGTCCATGATGCCTCAATTCCCACTAGTACCAATTAAAATAACTTGAAGATAAATATTAATCTGAGACAACTCTATTTTCAAAGTAAATGAAAGTTGAATTGACTTTTAGTCAGCCTATTTTCCCATTGTTAGACTGGTTTACAGTGACTAGCTTTTGATTCTCCATAGTATTTTGAGGCATCTGGCAGGTTGAGTGGAGAGCATAAGAAATTCAAACATCAGAGAATGTAAATAAATCAAGTATTAAAATAGAAAATGAAGTCACAACATGAATTAGCTCTTCTTCCCAGACCAATCACCCACTGTCAGCTGGGGCTCAGTTAGGTTATAGTGCCAACCTTTGCGCAGAGGAACACACATAGTATCGCATATTCAGATTCATGCTGGTTCATTTGCTGGGTCTTTATGTCCACATGTCTTATAATTGTGTAAGAGGATAAATTGTGTGAGAGTATATTTTAGGAAACATGGAGGCTAAGGATGGTGCCATGTTTGCTTATGTGATTGTGTTTTCTGTGTGTTCTAAAGAGTAGGTTCAAGTCTACATGGTCTTAATATTTTTCCCTGAGAATTTTCATTTCTGTCACATCACCTATCTGCTTTTATATGTTGCCTGTTCTTTTCATTAAGACCCTTAACCTCTTATAGGTTGAGAAATCCTAATTCTGAAATGCTCCAAAAACTGAAACTTTTTGAGCATTGAAATGATATTCCTATAAGTGGAAAATTCCACACCTGAACTCATGTGATAGGTTATATAACAACCAGGGAATACTAAATACATATAAAACCAGTTTTAAGTTGTACATAAAAGGCATATGTGAAACATAAAGGAATTTTATATTCAAATTTGTGTTTTATCCCTGATATGTTATTATGAATATGTAATTATTGTAAAATCCAAAAAACAAATCCAAAACTGAAATACTTCTGAACCCAAGCATCTTTAGATAAAGATGCTCATCCTGAATTGGTATTTCAAAATTCTATGTCTGCTAATTCCAAGACCTGTATTCTATCTGCACCTGGTTCTGATGATTGCTTGATCTCTTAGGACTGTTGGGTTTTTTTACTTTTAGTATGTTTTATAATTTTTTTTATAAACCAGACATACTACATGAGTAAAAGGAATTAAGGTAATTTGGCTTTTATGCGAACTTTCTGGGACTGAGGCTAGGGGTTAGACTACATTTGATGCTTGCTACAGCTACAGGTGTAGAGACCTCAAACTCTTGTGACACTGATATTTTTGAACATGTTTTTAGTTTTCTTAAGAATTTATCCTCAGAGTATGTGTTATGCTCTTAATATTTATATTTTCATATAATTTATATGTTGAAACTTTTCCCTCTAACATGATGATATTAGGAAGTCGAACCCTAAAATATTCTGCCTTCAAGATTAGGATACAACCCTCAAAAAAGAGGTTCAAGGGAACTAGTCCACTCCTTCCACCACAACAGGACACAGAAAAAAGATCTGTGTATGAACCAAGAGACAGGATCTCACCAAAGAGTAGATTTCCTGGTAACTTTTTTTTTTCACCCTCCAGAACTGAGAAATAAAAATTTGATGTTTAAGCTTCCAAGTTTATCTTGCCATAGCATTATGAATTAACTAAGATACAGCACTTCCTAGATCTTCCCAATGTAACGTGCTATTATTCTAATGGGGTCTGGTTAGTGTGATGATAAATCGCAAAATCAAAATTCACAGTAGTTTTTGTGCTAAAGTTACAGTTACTTCAATTTTTAAATTATGTCTTAATAGACACAGCAATGTAGAAATAGTATTTCAAGTAAAATGTTGAACATATTTAAAAGACTGCGACCTCCAGAACTAACAATGTGCAGGTTTTACAAAGTCTGAATACTGCCTGTGTGAACGGAGGTGGCTGCAAATTCTAGTTCAGTCACATGTTGGCAGGGGACATGAGGAATTATCTTAAAGGTATTAAATTTTAGTTTAATGTTCTATTGCATGGGAATAGCAGTTTAGGTCTGAGAATCCCTTTATCCTAAACTCATAAATAGTCTGCGTGTCAAATTTGCATAGGTGTAAGAACAAATTTTGAAGTTCAGAGTTAAGTCTACATATCAAAATACACCTATGTCAAATTTGCATAGGTGTAAGAACATATTTTGAAGTTCAGAGATAAGTCTACATATCATAAATAGTCTGCGTGTCAAATTTGCATAGGTGTAAGAACATATTTTGAAGTTCAGAGTTAAGTCTACATATCAAATCAATTTATGGCTCATATACACCTTATAACAAAAAGTAATTTTACAACATGGCTTTAGAGTGCCTGTGTTTTTCTACTTTAGCCCATCATATGAAGTCATGTATGCATATTCCCAATTGTAGTGATGGCATGTCAGGATTCAAAAATTTTACATCTAAAGAGTCTCTTGTGTCTTCAGGTTAGAGATGTTCAATCAATTGTGCAATTTAAAATATCTTGATAAGTAAAAAGTAATTTATTTGACAGAATTTTTTAATGTGTTTAATGTAAATGCCTGGTGCATACCAGTTTTTCAACAATTTCTATTTTTATTTTCCTCCAGGTACAGTAGGTACTTCTGTTGACATATTTCTGAACATATATTTGTGACTAAGAATGCTTGGACTGTTTTCCATATAATAACTTTAATACACAATTTATTTGGTACTGCTAATGTTTATTTCATCCTTTGCATATGTAATTTTTGTCCTCCAAAGACCAGGCTAAATCATTAAGAAACTAATGGGCCAGAGATTTCTAGGCTTACCAAGGTGGTATATCCTGGTAGTACTCTGAAAGGGCTTGATTTCTCAAGAGACACTTAAAATCTTACTTCAAGTTTCCTTTGCCCCCCTTCCTTCCTTCCCTCCTTCCTTCTTTCCTTCCTTTTCCCTTCCTTACTCTCTTTCTCTTTGTTTCCTTCTTCCTTTCTTTTACTGGATCTTTGTGAAGGAAAATTATATATTTCATTCATGGAAAATATCACTGATCTTATTAACTAACATGCTTAATCTTATGGTTTCTTTTTTAAATGATGACACTTTGCAAAGTCCTTGGAGAGTTCATTTTCATTTTATATTTGGTAGCTAAAATCTTATAAAAAAAAATCTTATCCCTTTAGAGAAGTGAGAAGCTGAGTGAGGAACCGATGAGTGAAATTTTCAAAAATCCCATATTTCTCTCCCTTCTTCGAAGTTCATCATTTTTACTTTTGAACATTTAGTTCTTGTCTCCATGCCACTTGTACATTTTTTCTTGTTCTTTCTTAAAGGATTTATGTGTTTCTTTGTGAAATGTCTTCATTAACTGGTCTTTGGTTAACCGTTCACAGGAATTTTATTGATGTTAGTATAGTACGTAACCAATAAAAACATTATTATATGCAACTCCTTTCCAACTCACTCACTTTGTCTCTGTCTTTAAAGGGCATGCTTTACTTAAGAACTTTGAACTTTGTGTAATCCATACTCCTTTCATGGTCCACACACATTTGCACAATCCATAACTCCTTGGCTTTCTTTGAACCAGCTCATGATCATGCATAAGAAATACTCTTCATCTTCCACTTGGTCCTGAAACACTGCATTCATCCATTTATGGAAGCAGTATATAAACATTGCTCTTATTGAACAAGCTCTGGTCACAAAAGAATTATCAATAGTTGTAAAAAGTGTGTATGTTTTCAATTGAATGATGTTCACGAAGAATTCAAACTGTTAGCTCATGTCAATGGATGTTTTATTTACTGTGTTTGTTCTTCTAGATCCACTGAGTAAAACTCTAGGTACTAGTTATGGGTTTTATTTTGTAAGGATGATCCAAATTTAGAAAACTTTAGTGCCTCCCAGTGTTTCACTAATATGACCCAGAAGCAAAGAGCACTAAGCCACTGAGGATCTTAATCTAGGGCATTTTCTTCCGTAATAAAATGAATTTATATTATGATCCCTGACTCATAACTCTATAGAAGATTTCCCACGTGCTTTCTGGGAATGTCTAGAGAGCGGTTGTCTTAGAGTCAATGTGGTAAGGTCACTGGTATATGGAGATGGCTGTCCCACCAGTATCTGAGGTTAATAGTCTTTTGCCTGCCTAAAGTTATTCTTTTTAAAATTCTTATATTAAGAATAATATGAGGATCAGGATCTGCCATGCCTCTCAGGCACAAGTGTACTTTTTCATATACTCAGAGTAATTCATAGTGTTACTTCACACATAAACTTACAGTTTTTAATCAACTCCCATCTTGTAATTATTTAGCCTAATAAGTAAATTTTTCAGCTATTTCACAATTTCACAAATTTTAAAGGATGGATTCTTGCTTTTTATCAACATTTGGCCTTTTATAATATATTTTTATTTTTGGCAATTTTTTACATTTTTTCCTTTTCTGATCCTATCAACAACTATAGACACATAAGTTACTGTCTCTGTTTTGCACATCAGAAGCTAAAGCCCAATGAAATTACATAATTTCTGGCTAAAGTTACTCAAGTAGAAATTAATAAGCTGGCTGTTTTAGTCTTTCAGCATTTCTTTCTATACCCATTTAATTATTTATAAGTATTACATACACGGTGCTGCATTAATATATTCAATTTGTTATAAAAGTTACAAAAAAGAATCTTAAAGCATGACATAAAGACAAAATAACCAATGGTTTTTAAAGTTAACTTTTTTGTCAATGAAATAAAAAAATGTTCAAAAAATAGTATTAATGATATTTTTAGGGTAACAATATGACTCAATGTCTTTTGGAAAATTTTAATTTCATACTTATAATCTGGTCTGTATTCAGTTTATTTGTGTATCTGAGTTGATGGACAGATGAAATTGGAATTACTATTCAAAGTTAATATGTTAATATAAGTATAAGTACCTGTTAAACATACAGATTGATTTATAAAAGTAAGTTCCAACCGGTTAACTAATTGGGCAATAATTTCTTTTAAAATTCCTCTCTTATCTGAACTTAGCTGGCTATTCTTGAAAAATATATTAAAGTGCTATGACTCTATAGTATTAACAAATCAGCTCAGACCTCCAGCTTTAGCTCTGATATGGAAAGAGCTCTGATACCATCACTCTCACATTTTCATCAAGAAAACCATGACCTAAGTAAGCACCAGGGACTTTTCTGGTATGAATAAAAGAATACAGATACCAGGCCAGCCTTGAGGTCTGCTTATCTGGAGTAGAAACCCCCGGAACCACAAAAGACTCTCTAGAAAGACTGAGGTAGTAAATTTGATGAGTTTCTGGGGTCTTAACACGAATACTCTTTAGAGAAGAAAAACCACAGCAGCTGCAGAAGGGGTGACAGTTTTGCATTTACAAGTACCAGTGAATCTTCCTTAAGCTAAGAAAGACCTTCCATGGTTCTGTCCGGACAGCCAGTGGGAAACACACCCAGGGCATTCTCAGTGAGAAAAGGCTGCTCTCCAGGACCAACAGTGCTTTCCAAGAGCCTTGTGGTCTGTAGAAGTAGGACATTTCTCTCACTTCACATACCCTGAGCTTTTTCTATTGAAATATCAGCAATCACTCATTTATGCCAATTGTAACAATACTGTTTAAAACATTTTCTTCTTCCTTCAGAACCAGTGGTTAGTAGAAGACAAACCAGGCTATTCCTAAATTGAAGATTAAATAATTTTATACATTAATTGAAAAATACTGTTAAATATTTTTTCTATGTACAGCGACACTGTTCCTTTTCAAATACATAAAATGTATTAGTTAATAAGCCATCACAGAACTTACACACCTGTGGTGAATGAATCTTGTCTTACGTGATATTTTGTTTAGCTAAAATGTGAAATGTTCCTTATTCCATCTCCATTTTCAAGGACCAAGACAGTGCTAAGGGCTTGCTTCCTGGAACGTAAGAAAAAGAAGAATTCTTCAGAATTCTCAATAGAGTTCATTGTGGTGGTTGTTCCTCCAACTGCTTTCAGTATCTGCTGTAAGAGAACGTTAAGTATATACCATAATCTGACCCTGAAGATGGTGGTCTGAAGGATTATGTGATTATCCCTTGGACCTGACTAGGGTCAAATAGGAAGCAACAGACAAGAATGGCCCACGGTCTTTAGGGAGGGGAATGCAAGCCGGTGATGACTATTTGCAGAGTTTTGGTCTCTCCATTTTTATTTGAAATACAAGAAAAATACATGACTGTAGTCATCTCTTTAAAAAGAGAATGGCTATATGGAAGATCCTTTATTCTGCTGATCCTGAAAAATGTCTTAGAACTGAATCGAGGTACAGAAGGTAGAAAGGTCTGAATTACTTATAAAATAGAAAAGAACTTGCAGCCTTGCAGGAGAGTAAAAGTGATGCCGTACAAGGTGTGCAAAGAGAGATGTGAGGGCAAAGCAAGATGGGAGCGATAACAGACTGAATGTGATGTGAGGTTGGAGTATTACATTGTGGAGAGAATGAAATGACTTTATAAGAGATGGGTATCCAAAATTTAACTTGAAAGTTTTTGGGTTGTGAGTATGAACAAGCCCCACTATGCAACTCTCCAAATCTTTAATGAGCTCTTTAAACACACAGGCCTATGAGGAGTTTTAATATTTCATTTTGCTTTTGCTGCATTGAGAAGACTCTGGGTGGATGTAATGTAGAGAGGAATAGCTTTCTTGGGAGTGTGTAAAAATATTTATTAATATGAAATAATTCAGATTGAAATTGGGAACTGAAAACCAGAGGCAAACTCCACTATGAAGAATTAGTAGAAACCTTGGAGAGAACTTTCAATTTCCACCAGATGTGAAATGGGAATTCAAGCAATCTTTGAAGATATTAAGAGGCAGGGAGAAAGCAGATAACACCTGGGCTGCATATTTATATTAAATCAGTGCTTTTCTTGCGATGCGTTTTAAAAAATTTATCAGTAAAATAGCAAAATTGTAAACATATATATATATATATATATATATATATACTGTCTTTTTCTAGAAAAACAGTGATATTCTCACTATCATATAGTGATATTCTCACTATCATAAAAGAGGAACTCTACACACACCAAACAATAACTCCCTTGATAACAACCTCAAATTCTATCACTATGACTTTGACTACTCTAAGAATCTCACATACATGCAATCATATTTTTAATCAAATTTGACACCAGAAAGTTTTTCTCTGATAATTACATATTTTTTAAGAGTTATATCACTGCATTCTTTTTTACACGTAGTTTTTAAAGCCTGTTTTTCTCCAATTAAAATATTGTGAACATTTTTCATCTCATCAAAAATTCTCTTCTGATCATTATTTATAACCATGCCTTGATCATTTTTTCTTGCATCACAGCTTTCTTTTTTATTTTCAAAGTGATACATAAAAACCATAAAAAGCTCATGTTCATGGTGCACCATGGAAACTTTTGATACATGTGCACATTACATAATTTTCAAGTCATGGTAAACATTCATTTTCTCAAATGTTTATCATTTATTTATGGTGAAAACATTCAAGTTTTCTTTCAGGCTTTAAAAAATACATAATACATTAGCATTATACATAGTCATATTACCGTGTAGTAGAAGACCAGGATTTCTTCTGTTCTCTAACTATATCCAATGATCAAAACTCCAGCCTCTGGTGACCACCATTCTCTTCTCAATTTCTATAAAATCACCTTCTTTTAGATTCCACATGTGGGTGACATCGTGCAGTACTTTTCTTTCTGTGCCTGACTTATTTGATTTAGCATAATGATTTCCAGTTCCATCCATGTTGTTGCAAATGGCAGGATTTCATCTTTTTTGTGAGTGAATAATATTTTCATTATATTGCTTTAATCTGTTTATTCAATGGTGAATACAGAAGTTGTTTCCATTCCCTGGATACTGTGAATAGTGCTGCCATAAACATGTAGAAGTCCTTTTCACAAACTGACTTCATAGTCTGCAGTTTCATAATTCATAAACATTAACAGTCAAAGATCTTTCTTAAAGTAGATTAAGTTTTGGTCACCATGAAAGCAAAATATTCCTCAGTAAGGTATTTACAAAAGCCATATAGTTCTAGGGGAAGATAAACTGGTGCCTCTGAGGGAAATACAAATAAATGATACCTTATTGTATATTTATAAAAATGCGCTATTTTCAAATGATTTCCTGTTCTGTGTTGAACACTGTTGATTGCCTGTGCAGGCTCTGTTCTGTCCCTCACAGGTCTGCACAGCAGTCCAATTTTGTTTAGATGTTTTTTACTCCCTCAGCTGCTCCTTAAAATTCATAAACAAGTTATTTTTTCCCAAATCCAGAAGTAGATCCTAATGAACCAAAGATAAATCCTTCCAGGAATGTAGGTTTAAATCCATCATAACATAGTTCTCTAATCAATATTCTCAGTCCAATAATGGGTAAAAGATCTGCAGAGCAGTGTTACATCGGGAGGGTCTGGGGTGTAGGAATCACCAGGTTTACCCTCTGAGGTCTACCTGTAGAAAGAGGAATCAGGGAAAATCAGTGCAAAGTGGAAGCAATTTTACTGCAGGCATTTCAGGGAACAATACAAAATCATCCCAGGCAAGGAGTGGGAGTGCTCAGAGCGGAGACACTGTTGGGTCCAGGGCAGCAGGGGTCCTGTTTTATGAGTAGGGATCCTATCTTCACCTCCTTGAGGTTCAACACCTGATTGGTTGCTAGATTTATTGCCAGGGGACTGAGTAAGTAGGGAAATTTGGGAGGGAAATATATTTTGTTTTGTTTTGCTTTGAGATATAATCTGCTTAAAGAGGGGTTTAGGGAGCACAGTGCAATGCATAGAAGGGGGTGTGAAAACCACAGGCTGCCAGTTCCCTGTAGCTACACAAAGGTGGGTGTCAAAATTACACACTGTCAGCTCTGCTGCCTGTTTCCTGCTAAGATGCAGAGACGTCTTACAGGGGCCCAGTCTCTAACGTAATTCCACCCAAGAAACTTACTGTCCCACAGCATTATTTCTATTTTTTCTCTGAAAATGAACAAGAAGTCAGGAAATTTTGACTATTGAGTGTAGCTATTTTATAGTCAGTGGAGAAATAAGTCCATATCTTGAAAACAGAAAGGTGAATAATAAAGAACATGTATTCCTGATGGTCACAACTCTGCTGAAGGCATTAAGTCTGTAAGAAACATAGTGGGAAATTACTTGGCTTTTCAAGGAAGTTTCTTTGCATGTGTCAAAGGAGCTCAAAGCCTTCTAAAGACATCCAGGCATATCTTACTGGATTCTCATAATACAGCTCTGTGACATATATGGAATACGCATGACTATTGCCATTTGAAAAAAGGGGATGTAGTCTTGAAAATGAGGTGTGACTTCTTTGGGCTACTAATCAGGATATATTTTAGAAACTGCTCTAGAACCCAGCTATGCATTTTATTTTGAATCCAGTTTTGTTTCTGTTTTTCTTGTGATCACTAAAAATGAGTTGTAGATACTTATTGCAGTTTAAGCTACAACAGAATTGCATTTTCTTTCCAAATCTACAACTATTTTAATACCTGATTTTTTCCTTTATATTGTATTCTACATATCTTTTTCACATTTACACTGCACTTGTGTTGTATGTGGTGTGTGTGTATGGAGAGAGAGAGAGACAGAGACAGAGAGACAGAGACAGAGACAGAGAGAAACAGAGAGACAGAGAGGAGAGAGAGAGAGAGAGAGAGAGAGAGAGAGAGAGAGAGAGATTCTAGAATTTATTTCTTATTTATCCAAGAAAGGTTTTTTCACACACGGCAGAAGTGGAGTAATACAGAGACTTGATTTGAAGCAAAGAGAGACTTTGGTCATCTTGCACAAGGACAAGTTTATGCAACTGCTTGACCGCTACAGATCTTTATCCTGTACATCTTAACAAAAATTGGCATGGTTTGCTCAATGCCATTTGGGGTTTTTAATCTGCATAAAGTTGGAAGAAGGAGGAAAAGATAATGTTGTTGAGAGTAGACTTGTTGGCAATATGGGCTTAGATCCCAGAGCCACAGAAACAAAAGGGGTTTAGTGTTTCTTCAAGAATCAAGGTGAGACATTTTTTTCAGTTCTAATAAAACCTTAGTGGGGTCCTAAGGAGACTGCTCCTTGTATAATTTGAATCACTTTCTAAGGTCAGTCTTGGGTCATCTTTTGCTCATAACGAAAAAATGTACTGTGTAGGGGAGCTAGAGTGACTCACCTAGCCCTGTGCTGAGCCCAATCTGATAGAAGATCAGACAAAAATCTCATTGGGACTGAGTTTTCAATTCTTCCTCAGTACAGAAACTTAAGTAAATATTGAACGCTGTTCCAGATTTTCCTTTTTAAGAAATTATCTTCTTGGTTTTCTGATTCTTTAAAATCTTAAAGTAGAAGAAAAAAAACCGGAAGTAAAATGCTCTATTAAACAATCTTATCAAAAGCTGCTTTTTCTGGCAGCAAGATGTGACTAATGAAAGAGAAGCGTACATTCTAAAACAGTCTTCTCATTAAGAGCTCGAGTCATTGCCACTTTGTTTTTAGAAGTCTGTGACTACTTAACCAATAGGATGTGGTAGAAATGATATCTTATCAGTTGCCAACTTTGGCTATGAAGACGCTAGTAGCATTCATGGCAGGAAGAATTCTAAGATGTCTTCCAAGATTCTTACTCCTTGGAGCATATCTGTTGCACATCCTCCTCTTGGATGAGACTTCTGATTGTGATGAATGTCACTCCAGGAATTATATTATGCAGCAAAAGTGAAGGTGTCTGCAGTTGTAACTAAAGTTCATAATAAGTAGGCTGTAAATTAACCAAGGAGAGATGAACCTGGTTATGTTAGTTTCTTTTAAAAATAGCTCTAGGTCTTTTACCAACAAATGGTGTTGGGACAACTGAATAGCTAAAGAATTCATTTGTATCTCTCCATCACACAATACACAAAACTTAATTAAAATGGATTTTTACATCAAAATATAAGAATTAAAGCTAATAAAGTCTTAGAAAACAAAATTAAATCTTCATGAATTTGAATAATAATGTCAGCTACATCAAATGCACAAGTGAGAAAAAGCAAATTAGGTAAGTTACACTTTGTCAAAGTTAGAAATTACTGTGATTCTAAGGACATAATCAAGAGAGCAAAAAGTCAACTCATAGAAAGGGGAAAGTTTTTGCAAATCATATATTTAAAAATGAATTTACGACCATAGTATATAAAGAATGAGAGAAATAGCAATCTTCATACATTGTTGGTAAGAATGATACAGTTTGCTTTGGAAACAATTTCTCAGATCCCCAAACTATTTGATGTAGTTACAATGCAATCAGCAACTGCAGTTCTTCCTAGGTAAAAAGCCAAGAGAAATACAAACATATCTACAACCAAAATTTTAAGTGAATGTTCATAACAGTGTTATAATAGCCTTGCCTAAGACACTCTCTTGTCACTGAAACTCAGTACATGGT
This sequence comes from Cavia porcellus, assembly GCF_034190915.1. Lineage (NCBI taxonomy): Eukaryota > Metazoa > Chordata > Mammalia > Rodentia > Caviidae > Cavia > Cavia porcellus. Next base: position 23,275,303 of record NW_026947496.1, on the reverse strand, counting down.
AAATGGAACTTAACAGGAAAAGATTGCTTTTGCTTACTATTTTCATCTACAGTTGGTTGGATCCAAGGCAGAAAAGTGTGGAAGGCCCTGGATGAAGGACAGTTGTCCATGAGATAATGATTATGAGCAGAGAGAAATCAAGGGAGGACTGAGGGAAGGAGATATCTCCTTTTACGTTATGCCTACAATGACCCGTCTCTTTTGACTGGACCCTCATGAGCTCATGAGACTTTGAGTAAACATCTCATTATAAACATAACAAAGTAGAAACAATCTGAGTTCCACCAACTGATGAATAGATGAATAAAATATAATACATCTATGGAAGGAATACTATTCAGTAATATTTTTCACTAATACTTGATACAATGTAGATGAAACCCAAGAACATTATGTTCAGTTAAAAAAGATCACGTACTGAAAGAGTCCATTAATATGATTATGGGTAGAACAATAAAAATCTAGCGGCACAAATGATTGTCTAGTGCTAGTAATGGTCTGTATTAAGAAGCAGTGGCTAATGGAGACAAGGTTTACTGGGTGATAAAGTTGTTCTAAAGTTAAATTATTGTGATTGCTCTATGACTGCAAACATACTAAAAAAACAAAAAACAAAAAACAAACAAACAAAAAACACCCCAAATTGCATACTCTAAGTGAGTAAACTATATGGTATATACATTAGGAAATGTGAGATAAACTATGTTACTTAAAAATACGAAGGTATTACGGTAAGAGACACCTTACTATTAACCTCCATCAAAGCATTCTCCCTAACTTTGAACACACATCATTCTTACTACTCTCTGAAGCAGTTCTGGATGTCCTCTTTCTTTCTTTTTTTTTTTTTTTTTTTTTTTGGCTACCTTTATGTCTTGAATCATTTCAAAACCTTTGCAACAATTTCTGACCAATGAAAATATTACACTCTTTCCTTATGCAGTTTACTCACTGGATCTGATACCTCCAACTTTTGGTTCTTCTTCAAAGTCAAAACAATGATGAATGGTAAGTGGTTTGAATGGATTCAGGACATTGAGGCAGCCACAACAGTATAAATAAAGACACCCACAAAAGAGGACTTCCAGAACTATGTCAGCTGTGATATGTGAGTTCAAAGTGATGGGAACATATTTAAAGTAGAAAGAATGATGTGGTAAGTACATTCAAAGAGAGGGCAAACATTTTTAGAGGGATTAATGGGAATGCATTTTTTACTGTAATATTTTTTCTAAATTTAAACATTCATTGCATATTGTGATCACACATTTTTACATCTAAACAAAACTAACCTTGTTTTTTAAGGGTCAGTTTTTCACGGATCTCTGAGACACTTTTTTTGTTATTATCAAAAGTCAGTTGTACATTCTAGTTTCTAGAAACTGAATTCTGTCCATCTGTAAGGTTGGAAAAGGACCTTTGAGAGTGACTGAGCCTTTAATCACATCATTGTGAGCTTCTAACCAGGAGACTCAGTAAGCCCGCCAAAACTTCCAACCTACAGAATCTGTGAGATGCCATAGTAAGTGGTTATTGCTTTATACCACTACATTAGTGGCAATCAGTTAAATGGTGATGGAAAATCAATCTCATACTTTTTGTCTCCTGGAACAGTTGAATTTGGAGTCCAGTTGTCAGAATGTGTGAAACCCGTGTCTCAGGGAAACGCCATATATACCTACATTCTCGGTCACCACTCAGCATCATCTACCAGCCATGGCTGGGACCTCCTTTGGCAGTGCCATTCATCTTAAGCCCAGGCTGCAGCTGCCTAAGTCTCTCATACAGCACAATTCAGCTGTGCTCAGTAACCCCACAGAAATGTAATGGACAATAACAACATTTACATTATAAGATAGTTGGTTATACAGGCGTAGATAATAGAAATTTTTAAGTGTCTTTCATATTATTCATTGAAAGGAGTCATTTGTCTGTTCTCTTAGTCTGATGAGGGAAAATTCTCTTGAAGTTTTCTCCCTTTTACTCCTTGGATTCTTTTAATGGTATATAGTCTAATGACAAGTGAATACTCTTAGAAAAATAAATTTGCAATTCAGAATTAAAGACATGTTAGTTGAGTGAAGATGTTATGATTCTTGCTGCACTTAAAGGAAAAGCATAATAAGGGTCACACTGAGAATACTATAATTAATTCAAGAATTCGTTATCATTATTGGGTAATTTTGTGTTCAGATAAAAAACATATTGAATTCACATTAAGAAAGTACAAGAAATTTTACTAAAAATTTATTCATAATTATACTGTTATCAGTATGGAGAAATAAAAATAATGAATAAATTATTTTTATGCTTCCAACTGGTGATATTACCATACTAAATAAAAAGTACCATTGGCAGCAATTTTTGCTCTTGTTTCTAATTGTATTATTCACTATACCTAAAACCAATTTGTTCACAAGTAAAATAATTCTGGAGAGGAAAAACTCTTAATCACTGAAATAAAGTTGCCAATTCCAATCAAAAGAATTTCTAAAAATTCTTAGACAAACAATTATACAAACCTCAAATCTGATTTGTTTTGTTAAAATTAGAATCAATGTTTTGAGGTCTGCAACTTAGTAAGGAAGTCATTGCATCAGTCACCCTCCTGGCGCTACATAGGTATTAATTTTCTCCTGTCATCAGCCTCTGACTCTTGCACAATGTTATGAGGTCCCCCACAAAGCCTAGTTAAGTAGGACACTTCAAAGCTTATGAGTGTGCAATAACAATCAATGATCTTTGGCAAATAAAGGAAACAGTTACAATTTATAACTTATTTTGTTTTAATTTATAACTTATTTTAATATACAAATTATAACTTCATTTCATGGGATAGAATGAGTAATTTCTTACCTGTTCTATGTTTATCACGAACAATTTGTATTGAAAACTTATTATCCAGATTTTTTGTGCTCTTATTATTAAACTTTATGCATGCACTTGGGATTTTTTTAAAATTTCATTTTCCATGTTTGATAATGTTTCCATGTGGTTAGTACTACATAATTGACCATCCAAGGCTTCTATTTGCCCTCACCTCTTCAGAGCACCCTAGTTTAACTATCATATACTTTCTGTTTTCTTGCTTTTGGATGAATTTTTCTTTCCTCTCAGACCAAATCTCTGTCAAAGAAATGACTTTGTCACGGGTGCCATGGAATTTCCAGCATCTATAACAGGGCCTGGCTTAGAGAAACTCAGTAACTTTCATTAGTGAATTAAATTCTAGTTTCCTCTTCATTAACAGTAACAATGCATAATAGTAGGTGTCAAACTGTCTTCACAAGTGGCTGTATAAGCTGGTTGCTAATACTCATTTTGAATTCTAACTGGAAAGTTCGCCTCAATGAGGGGAATGTACTTGTGCAGCCCATCTAAACAACACCAGATTCACAGATAGAATCATCGATTTATTTTTCTGAAGTCAACTGGTTAGTGGAGTTGCAGCAGATTTCAAACCAACTTTGCAATTTGACCCATCTATCAGATTCAAATAGTTTCCCATCTTGTCCACCAGCATGGAGGGGATTTTCAGATATTAAATTTCAGGTAGGCAAAGTTTGTTACTATCTTTAATACCAATCTCAGTTTTTCCTTCAACTCTGTTTTGCTACAACTTTCATTAAATTTTATTCTGCTATAGTGAAAAAGGAAGTAAGAGAGCTCACTCATAAGAACTTGTCATGCGGAAAGTACTACATAAAACCCAATATTGTGTTCTCAAAAAGCATGAAGTTTGGAGACAGCCTGACCCGAGTTTCAATTCCTGTTGTACCACTTTTAAAGTATGTGGCCTTGGGAAAGTTAATGAACATCTAGAACCTTTCTTTATTTACCTGATTTTCAGTATGCCTCTGGTAGATTACATCACATAACCCTATTGAGAACAACTCATGAGTTGACATAAAGTAATATTGTTATAATTATTATTGTATCATTGTTATTCATTTTCCCACTTTTGATCAGTGGTGAGTACACGATTACAATGGATGAAAATTCATTTTCTTTGGCTTACAATTTTCATCATTGTGTTTTCCCTTTTCTAGTTGGAAATTCCCCTTCTCCATCCCTCCAAAATTCATTCTTTACCCTCAATTTCCCTAAGGATGTTGTTCATCCAAAAGGTAATATATTATGCAAAGTTCTGATTCTGTTTACTAATTCTTGTTTCTTTTTTATTTTTTTTTTATTTTAAAGAGACTAAGATAAAAGAGGACATAACAAAGCAGATCAGAACAGAACAATTTAAGCAACACAGTATTTCACCAACCTGATATAACAGTAGCTACCCTAATTCCTACTTCTTTGGCTAAATCAATGTGGCATAAATGCTTTGTCTCTCGGGTTTTATACCATTTTCTACTTGTGAGTGCATAATCTCTATCTCAAAGTAAACAACTTAAAGTCACTTGCCCAGTAATTGAGGGGACACTGTCTTTTTTGGGAGAAGTCTGTATCTATGGATGTGGAGAAAGTCAGAGATTTCCTTCTCCTTTCAACTCCAAAGTGGCAGGACACTATACTTCAGCAGTAGACAGCAAGGACCCACAAGACTATTGGACTTATTCTATAATTAGGGATGCTAGCTTTCTTTAGATTGCTGAATCAAATAGAAAAAACTACTAGCTGGCTAGCAATTTTGACACTCTTTTCTGTGATAAATTTCAGATCAAATGATAAAGATCATAATTAGGTATTTCTGAAGAAATCATACAAGATTTTGGTACTGATAAAAAATGCAAGAGAGATGGTAAGATAATCACATACCATGAAGTGCTAAATAGAAGTAAAATGTCAGTGAATTAAACTTAAAAAATACAGGTTTGATCTTCTGATATTTGTACATAGAGGCTAAATTCTAAGATCTTCCAACTACATAGTGTTTTGAAAATTATGTAAGTTTAATTCTATCAGATACTGAATCATCTTTAATCAATTTGCTGGTGGAATGAATGAAATACAGATAAATTTATATAATGATACAGTCTCTCATGCACCAATTACTGTTTTGCCCATTGTGATGTTTTATAAGTACAGAAGAGATAAGAAAAAAATGTCGACCCCACACCCACTTCAGTGTTCAATTATACTAACATAGTTTGAAGTCTGTGCCAAGTCATTTTTCACTTAACTGTTGAACCAGTACCAGTTGTTACTTGTCCCTACTTAGATAAACAGCTGCAGCAAGCTCAGGAGTGTGGCTTGTGCTGATCTCATCAGGAAGCCGTGTGTAGGTGGATTCTGTGGAAGCTTTTCATTCAAGGTCAGAAAAGTAAAAGTTGTCCAAATGATTCTCACAGATATAAAAACAAGTTGCTAACTCCTTTCTGTCTCTTATCTCAGTCCTTTGCCTTGTTCCATTTCAGATCTGTGTTTTAATAGTTCATAATGCTTAGGTTACTAGTTCTTTTAAGGGCGTCACTGATCTTTATGCAAGCATGCTTGTGTGCATCTATTTTATATTCAATTCAGACTTAGAGTCTTTATTATGAATATTCCAGAGAAGGGCTCACTTTAACTGAAACATGACAGCCACTATAAGCTGTGCTCTTGAAGATGTGGGGGCAGTAACAATGAGCCCAGCATGATTCTTTTTCCTTTATTTTGAAAACAAAACAAAAAGATAGAAATAATACAGAATTTCAAAAAATAGTGGAAAATTAACACTAATTAATATATTGCATAGCATTATCTTAGAAGTAGTTGTTCAGGTTGCAAGGTTTAGGCATGAAAAATATGATTCCACTTTTAAGAGGCTCAAAGAATTGCAGCAAAGTAGACGTGAAATAAAAATAGATTAAAATGTCTGACAGAATGCTGAGCAAATGGAACCGGGCGAACAAGACAGGAGGAAACTGCCGGAAGCAGAGAAAAGCTCACAGAAGAGCAAATTCAAGCGGTATGGATTTGTGCTGCCACAATACAAGGAAAGTCGAAGAGCTTGGAAAGCTTGGAGAAGACCAGGAGCAAGTTGATGGGAAACAGAAGTGTGAGCATTGTGTTTAATAATGGAAGCAATTCCAACTGGGTAGAGCATAAAGTGCGTAATGGAGAAATGACAGATGGTGAGAAGGTACACTCTGAAGAGTGTGAAAGTTTGGAAGACCAAGAGAAGTTTGTACATGAGAGAGCAGCTTATTCGTGCTTCCATTTTAAAATCAAAACCCTCAAGGCAGTAGAGAGAATGGACTGTTTTGAGAAGATTTAAGAGACAAATGAGAAGTTCTTGAGAAAGGCAGTAGAAAATGTATTAAAGGAAGTGTTCCAGTAATGCTTCTGGAATAAAACTACAAAATGTAGTAACTGTATGAATAATAAAAGCAGCAGAAAATAATGTATCACGCGTTTATTAATCTAGTGATTATATTTTTATTAAGTCCCTACTTTGCTAGACATTGTATATGTAGAAATTTATAAAGCAAAATTCTTGTACTCATATGGCTTAGAGTCCAGTGAAAGAAACAAAATGTCCAATTTCTATTTTGGTTTGTAGATAAGAGATACTTAACTTTTTATAATGATCATGGATATTTTAATTTTTTTCAATTTTTATTTTTATTGGTACATTGCAGTACATAATGTTTCTTTTCCTCATAGACAGTTTGCTCATGTATATAGTGCATCCTAATTATTTCCTATCCCCTTTCACACTTCTCCATCACCCACTGAAAACATGGGGATAGGTAAAAGCTAAAAGGCAATGGGACTTCAAGCTGGGCTTCAGACATGGTCCGAACAAAGCATTTGAAAGCTGACCACAAGAGTAAAGATAAAGAAATGACAGGAAAAGAGAATGGAAGCGCACTATACAGAGAAGAATAATGAGTTCAAAACCTCATCATGACAGTATATTAAATTTTCTAAAAAGAGAAAATAGAGGAGAAGAAGGTAAAAGATAAAGTCCTGGGGAATGACATTATGTTTGGTTAGAGGAAAGAAGTTTGACATACAAGACCAAAAACATACTCAGAGAATAAAGACAACCACAGAGAAGGGAAATAATCTATTCTAAAATATAGTAGTAGGTTCTACCCCTGTTTCTGGGTAAGAATGTTCTTCTAGGATGTGAATTATTCAAAAGACTTGAGATATTTCTATGCTAAAAGATTCAGATGGATTCCATTTGATGCATTTTGTTCTTTTGCTAGAAATTATCCTTTAGTGGGATAGAGATACACATAATCAAAAAGAATTTTAAAAAAGGAACATGCAAAACCTATCTAGGAATTTCACAGATAACTTTCTCAGGGTAGGTGATTACTTCTTACTTCATACTCAGTGGTGAAGCATGACAGTACAGATTTAGACATGAGAAACTACTTGGCTCAGCTGAGAACTTTAATCTGAAGAGACAGCCAGACACAGTTTTGGACATCTTGAAGCTGATTTTTATTGTTCCAGAATTATTGGTAATTTCTCATAACTGCGCATTAAGACAACTGTGCTATACACCAAATACAGCATACTGAAAAATCTGTGTGCTTCCTCTTGTGGTTACCAAATAATATTCTTTGGAATGATCATGAGTACTTCTAAGTGTCATCATCAGTGCTGCAGAATACATTTTAAAACATAGGAGAAACAGGATGCATGCATACGGACATTGTTTCATTTCAAGACATGATGGAATTGCTTCAAATGTAGAAATTACTTCAAAAAATGGCTAGGTTTTCATTTTTCTAGTAGCTTATATGCCATGAGTAATTTTCTGAATGCCATAAGAGGCATGTTAAGAAGCACATTTTAGATACTGAAGGTGTTTTGCAATTTTTTTATAGACAAGGATATGACATTTCAATACTAAAGAGTACAGATTATAATAATAGATTACAGTACTTGAAACTTTAAATTTTCCCAGAAGTTTTTGGATGAGTGATGGTCAAGGTATGGTGGATATTTATGTAATACGGTACCATTTCCATACGGGGCAGGGAAACAATTACTTTACTCTGGAAATTCTACCTATTGCTTTGGCAAAAATGGGAATTATTGTAAAGCTTTCTATTTACCATCTGAAACTAATTTGTGTACATGTGGTGCTAAAGGTGAGTCACCACAGCCTATTTTCACTACCGAATCTAGGTCTTTAACTATGGTAATATGAAATACATAAGCTTCTTTTTAAAGCCTGAGGTCACTTCAACAGTTTGGAGGTGGGGTTATTGACCACTGAGCCAAGCAGGAAACCTTTCTGGATTGTGTGCAGTCACAGATAATACTGTCTCTCTACCTGGCTTAAAAAATTGAAAGAAGGCAGGTGTCATTCTCAATAATCTTTTCTGTTTATACATGTGTGACAATGGCTAGAATTACAGTAAATAGTTCTACTCGAATGTCAGCAAGAGTTTTATAATCCAAGAAAGTTTCCATGATTTTTAAAATAAGGAGGCTGTTTTTGAAAGAGTCCTTTTATTTCAGTTGAAATAGAAAATGCTTCTTAAAAAATGTCTGACACACAATACATCTTCTTGTAGTACTACATTATTGTCCTTATCCTTTACTTTAAGGGACAATTCAATCTTTGGGAGAACTTTCTCATGAATGAACAAGTTTTAGTGCTGGTGACCTCTGAAGTGGACCATTCAATGCTCTTACAGTGATGACGTGCTATTATAGCCAGAGAAGCGGCTTGTCTGTAATTGTATCTGCTCCTGCCTGAGGTAAGTGATACTGAAGTAGATGAACTACATATTGCAAGAAAAAAACTGAAAGGAATTTAGGTATGAGACTGTATACTTGTCCTCAACAATTCACTAAGTGGAGCTGGAGTGGGCAAGATTTTTGTGTCCTTGGGGTGGGAGAAAATTCTGGGTTTTTCAAAATGAAAATGAGGGTGCTTTAAAAAATGACTGTTTTCTCAAGTATTACCAGAGTTTGTAGAAGGTCCTAATCTCTCTCGGATCATCCTCTTTCCCATTATGGACTCAGGGGCTTACCAAAGAGCCATATTGAAAGAGCTGAAAGGATTTGGACCAAAACTGTTTTTTTAAATTCTCCCCACGAAAAGTTTCCACTGTTAGAATTCGCTGCATGGCACACTGTACTTGGAGACAGAACACAAGAGGCAGTTTGAAACTATTGTGTTTAATCAAGAATGAACTAAATGTCAGAGACTCAGTGTTCTAGATCAACAATTTTCAGGATTGATACATCTTAATCAAGTAATTAGGTGACTTTTTCAGGGGTGTTTTCCACACCGGAGAGAGGAACAGATTTGCCGCTTTGCTCTGATGGCTGCTAGCAGCAGTGTTGGTTGTTAACAGAGACATTTTACAGGGAACCACCAGTTGGCAGGGGCTAACACTTTATTACTTGCTATTCCCACATGCTGAGGATTGTGGAAGGCTGCCAAACCTTCTGTCTCATGTAGCTCTTCAGTATAATAACAACGACAGCAACAAAAGCTTTAAAAAAAAGAAGAAGGAAAAGAAAAAAAGTGAGTAAAGGAAACAATGAAACTAACTCCCTGGCTTCATTTTAATGTAGAACTGAACATGGAATGAACTTCCTTCTTGTGGCATTTCTCTTTCCCTTTCTTCTTCTTACTCTGTCCTTCCATTTATATTGCATTTTAAACTATATAGCATTTCAAATTGAATCTGTAGTTTTTTGGACTTTAAAGTCTTTCAGCTCACCCATGGAAGCCTGTTAACATGCAGATACTGCAGGTTGGAAATGGGATCCAGAAATCTGACACCTTCAAAGTGACTCTGCTACTGTGACCCTGAACTATTACCCTAATAGCAAAGGTTGGTGAGATGGGAGGAGAAATACACATGACACATAAATGTTACCAATGGTTGTAGTTAGCTGGTAAACAGCACTTCAATGTGACAGACATGCCTTTCGGTCTACACCTGGATTGCTGGGGATCATAATTTTATAATTTATATAATGTTATATTATGATCCCATTCAGTAACCTCATCTGTATTGAAAAAAATTAGAAATTAGATCTTGACTGTAGTTCCAGTTCTGAAACTAACCAGTTACATGGGAACAAGTGAGTCATATAGCCTTCCTAGGTATCAATTTGCTGTTCTCCATTTACAGAGACTACATCTTCTGCACTGTTATACACTTTACAGTTCTTTCATTGATAATTTGATGAGATGTCCTGATCTTTCTATTGAAAATTTATGAATTCTGTTGTACTTGAAATCAATAACATCTGAATTTTCCTTTGAGTACTTTGTCTTTCATAAAATACAAAATGAAGTCAGCTTCAAAGAATGAATAAGCCTTTCCCACTGTGTTTCTGTGAGCTCCAGTGCCAGAAAAGATCATGATGAAGGCAAGGAGCTAGCAACCAGGAAAACTATATATATGCAAATGATCCAAAAGCCCAGAAGATAAATATAGGATGGTTAGAAAGGTGAGGGCACATCTAACAAGTGGTAAAGACCCAGTCTGGATTCTAAGAAGCAGGTAGTTACCAAGAGTTCATCACAATGACTGTAGTTTTGGATCCTGGAATGACTGATAAGCTCAAAGCAGGACGTTTTTTAGACCAACTAGGATAAAATGTGATATCTGTCTTAATAGGATGGAGAGGTGGGCAAGCAAAGCTTCAAAATTTACAAGTCCAGTGCAAATACCAATTCAATTCTCTTATTCAAAAACTTGTTCCTTTCTTCTATGGCATGTGTATCTCATAGGCTATTTTATTCATTATTTGATATCACTACAAGTGAATGAATACCAAAATATTAAATGGCTGTTTTTAAATTGCATGATGATGGTTTAAGTAGAAATATAAGTACTTAATTCATATATATATTCACCAAAAAGCCGTACTTTGAAGCTCATGTGTGCAAACGTATTGAGTGCTTGCCACAATAGTGGAAAATGCCCAAAACTAGTCCGACTCTTTGATATGCAAAACTTCTACCCAAAGTCCCTACTTTTCCTTTACCTTTAAATAAAAAATGAATTTTCAAAGGAAGAAAAGATGGAAGGGCAAGAGGAAGGGAGCAAAAAGAGGAAAGGAAGAAAGGAAGGCGTGGAAAAAAAGATAGGTGGATGATGCATGTAGCATTTAAAAAAAGACCAATGAGTTCCTTAATCTTTTGTATTTCTTAGAATGCAAATGATTTCTTTTCGAGTTCAAAGCAAGATCTGATTGGAAAAGAAAGCGTGCTCTTTTGGAATCAGTATTTCTGACTTCCTCTTCCTGCCTTACGTGGTGGTGGGTGTGAAGTGGTTTTCCCGCACTTGTTCTGGGTCTCCTGAAGCTCCATGGACCGTGAATCCAGCACCGGGACTCACGTCCCCATTGTTATAATGGTGGACATTTTTGTTGGGCATATTTCCTCTGCTATCGTTGAAATGGCCTGAATGTTTACATTTCCCCGAAATATGTTTGTTAAAATGTTAGTCTCCATTGGTTTGCATTTGGAAGTGGAGTTTTTATATGAAATTTGGTCATGAAAGTAGGATCTTCATGGCGACATTAGTATTTTTATAAGAACAGGACAGAGAGCAGGCTCATTCTTCTTTGGTCACCTGGGATATATAGAAAGTTGGCTGTCTAAAATAAATAAATAAATAAATAAATAAATAAATAAATAAATAAATAAATAACTGGAGCTGGGGATTCAGCTAAAGCGGCATAAGCGCCTGCCTTGCAAGCAGGCAGTCGTGAGTTCGATCCCTGGTACCGATAAAAATGAAAAAAAATATATAAAAGAAAGTTGGCTATCTGCTACAATGATCTTGATTTTTTTCTATCTCTTACCACTGTGAGAAGTAAACATTCATGCTTAAACCTCATAATCTATGATAATTTGCTATTGGGGCTTAAACTAACTAAGACAATACACATATTCTATTGTCCAGAGAACTCCACTCACAAAACACAAGTTCAAAGATTCAACTGTTCAGAAATTTAAGATATCACCAGCAAAGCTGACATTAAGACTGAGTTACCAGGCAACACACAGGTCACATGTATGGGAAATTAGGACATGAAAAGGAATGAAAGCAGTGATTGATCAAAAAAATCTAGCAACAACAATTACATCCCAAGGTTATAATGGAGAAGGCTCTGAACTCAAAGATTAAGGAAAGGGTTGGGCTCAAAGTTGAGTTACATAAGGCATGAGGTTTGGAAATATGTGGCATAGCTGGAAATCTGATGTACCTTGTCAATGAATTTCATACCATGAACATTTGCACAATATTTCCTTTCAGTATAGAATGAGAGTTGAAAAGTAACAGATTTCACAGGTGAAGAAATTGAGATTTAGGGGAATTAAGTGATTTAGCATAGGTCACACACCTTATTAGTTACATGGATTAGCCTGAGTATTGCAAGTCCTAATTCAATATGCTTTTGAGTCCCTCATGCAGGTTCCTTCCAGACCTCATAAAGATGGCAATATGTCTCTAATGGTAGTGTTGAAATATGCTCCATGGACTCAGAAACACTCAGAAGAAAATAAATTCAAATACTATGAAATGAGTCTCTACCTTTGGTGAAATGATTTCTGAAGTGTATTTTCTCAGATTTCTGCAGTCATGAGTTGGAGAGAAAAGAGTTGAGACTGACTTATTCAGAAAGAGTGATTAATTATGGCTTGCACTGCAGATATGAGTAAGGCAGGGTCATAAAGTCAAGTGTTATGTTGGTGGTTGCTGACAGATTAATGTGAAATAAATGAAAGAGGGCCTTCAGTGACAATGGAGAAGGATTCTGATGATTTTCAAATTTAAAATGCTATCCCATAATACAGTGTCTTTGGTTTTTATTTCCCCTAAAATCCATATTAAGGCACAGGAAAAACAGACAGAAAACAAAACAACAAATTAAAAGCAAAAAATATATATATAGATAGTCTGTTTTTGCCAAATCTGAGAACAAATTCGATTAAATGAGCTAATGGAATAATAAACTCCTCCATTTTCTAGAAAGCAAGAACAACTTCCATCTGAAAAAGTAGACCAGTGGTTCTGAGGCTGCAGGTTGTTACCAATGAAAATATGTTTGCTTCCTGATGGCTGCACCAGGACTGATTGAAGGCATATATTGTTTTTATCATATTTCTGATTCTTCTTATGTATCTCTTCTGAAATGGAAAGTTCAGCAGTTCAGTGTGAGAAAAGATAAAACGGGGTGGATGAGAAGCATAATTAGTTGCAATGTATTGTATCAAGAGATATTTGGTTCCAAGAAATAAATCATAGTTGATTACAGTAGAGAGATTAAAATTTGGATCTTTTTTGGCTATGTATTTAAAAGCTTTACAATGTCAAAAAATACTAGGAGAGATGCAAATAATTCTAAGACATTTAGCAGAATAACATGAGTTAGTTTGAAGCTTACTAGATAATGGAACTTTTACTAGAAAAAGTTACCATAAATATGTCTTCCTGGTTCAAATTAAGCAAAGGAAGCTAGGCATAGTGACACACCGTTATAATCCCAGCACTCTGTGAGAATGTAACCTGGACACTATAGCAATTTAGTGAATCCTAGTCTCAAAAATTAAAAAAAAAAAATAAAGGGCTTGGGAATGTAGATGGGTGAGAAGGCTTCTAGGTTCTAGCTCCAGTGCTAAAAGAAAAAAGAAAAATGATTCTGCTATACTCTTATAGGATGGAAAACCCAAAAGAAATAGATTTCTAGAAAGATATGAGTTACCAAAACAAGAAGATATAAAAATACTGAATAACCCATCATCAGTTAATGAAATTGAAAATGTAATTAAAAACACACCAACAGAGAAAAGTACAGGTCCTGATGGATTCACAGCTCATGTCTATAAGAAATTTAGAGGAGATGTAACATCAATGCTCCTCAAACTCTTTAATGGCAATTGAGAAGGAAACAATTATCCCTAACTCATTCCTGGAAACAAATATTACCCTTTTATCAAAACCAGAGAAAGACCCAACCAAAAAAGACAACTACAGCCCAGTCTCCCTAAAGAACACAGATACAAAAGTTCTCAGTAAAATACTAGAAAACAGAATGCAACAAATCATCAAGAAGCTTATATAATCAAAGGGGATTCATTCCAGAAATGCAGGGATGGTTCAATATATGCAAATCAATAAATGTAATATAACAAATCAACAGAGCAAAGGACAAAAATCACACAATCATCACAATAAACACACAAAAAAGCTTTTGATAAAGTATAATACTCATTCATGATAAAAACCATAGGGAAAATTGGAATAGATGGTGTTTACCACAATCAGATAAACACCATCTATGACAAGCATCATATTAAACAGATAAAACCTGAAAGCTTTCACTCTAAAATCAGGAAAAAGACAAGGATGTCCACTACCATCATTATTATTCAATATAGTTCTGAAAATATTAGCCAGAGAAATCAGACAAGAGAGAGGAAGCAAGAAGATAAATTATCATTATTTGCAGATAACATGGTACTCTATATGGAAGACCCCAAAACTCTACTAAACAACTTCTAGACCTAATAAGCAAATTCATCAGCATTGCTGGGTACAAATTCAATACTCAAAAGTCAACAGCATTCCTGTACACAAACAGCAAACTCACTGAGATAGAAATTAGGGAAATCATAGCCTTCATGATAACCCCACATATACACAAAAAGGAATACTTAGGAATCAACCTAATATAGAACTTAGGAGATTTATACATTGAAAATTACAGTACTCTGAAAATATAAAGTGAACACAAATTCGGTAATTGGAAAGATATCCCTTGCTTATGATAGAACCAACATTATGAAAATGGCCATACTCCTAAAACTCCTCTACAGATTTAATGCAATCCTGATCAAAATACCATTAGCATATTTCAAAGATCTAGAAAAATCATTGCTAAAATTTATCTGGAACCATAAGGCACCTAGAATAGCAAAGGCAATCCTGGAAAACAAAGGCAAGGCAGGAGGCATCACAATGCCAGACTTGAAATTATACTACAAAGCTGCTATAATAAAATCAACACATACTATCAAAAGAAACACCTGAGGATCAGTGGAACAGAACAAAAAACACAGACACAATTCCAAATACACTTAGCCACTTTATGTTTGGCAAAGGAGATAAATATGTTTCAATCATGTTCACTGGAAAAAAAGCCTCTTTAATAAGTGGTGTTGGAAAAACTGGCTTTCTACATGCTGAAAACTTAAACTAGACCCATGCCTATCATCATGTACTTAACTAAAGTCCAACTGGATCAAAGATCTAAATATTAAGACAGAAACATTAAATGTACTGGAAGACAAAGTAGGTAAAAATCTTGACAACAGGGGTAAGCAAAGAGGTCATGAACAAAATTCAAACTTCAAGGGAAATACATCACAGAACCAACAAATGGGATCTCAGCTTATTAAAAAGTTTCTGGACATCGAAAGAAATCACCAACCGAGTGAAGATAAAACCCACATACTGGAAAAGTATTTTTGCCTTCTCTCCCTCGGACAAAGGAATTTTTCTCTAGAATGTATAAAGAAAAAAATCAGACCCCTACATTTTAAAGACTCAGCCCAAAAATTGGCATCTGAGATGAGTACACAACCCTCCAATGAAAAAATATTCAGCATTATTGGTCATTCAAAAAATACAAATTAAACAACACTGAGATATCATATCACTCCAGAAAGAATGGCTAACATCAAGAAATCAACTAAGAACAAATACTGGAGGGGCTGTAGGAACAGAGGAACAATTCTCTATTGTTGGTAGAAATGTAGATTGGTACATCCACTGTGGAAATCATTGTGGAAATTCCTCAAAAAATTAGGATTCAAGGTACCATTCAACTCAGCTATTTCCCTTCTGGGTATTTTCCCAGAAGAAACACTGTGACACAGCGATATATGCGCACCTATGTTTATAGCCACACCTATGTAATAGCCAGATCTTGGAAACAACCCAAGTACCCATCAATTGAGGAAAGGATATAAAAGGTAAAGTATTTTTATACAATGGAATATTACTCAGCCATAAGGAATGATAAACTCGAGGCTTTTATAGGTAAATGGATGCAACTAGAAACCATACTCATAAGTGAAATAAACCACACTTGCATGTGTACATACCTTGCATGTGTTACATGCTAGTGTAAAAACCAGACAGTGTAAATAAGATCCAAAAGTTGAAATAGATACAGTAAGAGGAAAATAAAGTGCTCAAAGGGAAATTACATCATTTGAATAATTCTGCATGCTTGTATCTGGTAATTTGAGAAACTATTTTTGCAATATAACAACCATTGCTAAATTTTTATCATCTTGGTTTGAAATCCTACATCACCCATTGTTTTTTATTCTTGTCAGGTTTTGTTGTTTGTTTTTTTACTTCTTGATTTTTTCTGTTTCTTTTCTCTTTAAAATAAGAAAAAAAGATTCTGTTTTTTTTCCCAAGAAGATACTGAATGTGGTCAAGAGAATGATTCTACTATTTCTTCTCAAAACTACTTTTTCTAACTTGAAAGCTCTTCATTATGGGATAGATGAACTACAAACATAAAATGAGTCAAGTCTGGTGTCATGGATGGATGTTTGTGTCTCTCTCTTCCAGTCACATGCTGACATTCCGTTTACCATTGTGATGAGATTGGGAGGTAAAGTCTCTGGGGATGACTGGGTCGTGGAGGTTGAGGCCTCCTGAATGGGGTTGATTTCCTCATAGGAAAGACCTCAAAGAGCCTTCTCACCCCTTCCATAATGTGAGGGCACAGGCTATCCATGGTTTTGGAGCCAGGTCTCACTAGACACTGATAGTTCAGGTGCTCAGAGTTAGACTTCATGTCCTATAGAACTATGAAAATAAGCATTTATTGTGGAAGCCAGTCCACTTGTGGAATTTTTATAGCAGCCTAATGAAGACGGTTGGTAAATTAAAATATTATAAACAAACATATGCCAGTATTTCTATTTTTTTGTCATTGAGTATTTTATTTAAACTTTCTATCAATTTCACGGGTGTTCTTACTATGGCTCCACAATTAATAAATCCTGTTTTTGCTTTGAGAGGAAGGTGATTAATTCCTGCATGTATGATCATCCAATATTAAAAGTATGTTGAGGAGGAAGTCCCGATAACAGCTGCCCCAAAAACATAAACATGACATCATCAACAAAATGCACAAGCCTGAACATTACATTTTCAGTGAAAAGTCTTGGAGTGCATCATTGTAGTTAAGGGCTTGAATAAACTTCATTCCACACCTAACCATCATGGCTACATGTGTAATGATTTTCACCCTGCTGTGTTTTTTCTCCTGTTCCTTTTATATACAATCAAATCATCCTACAGATACAGAAAATTAGATCTTTCTTGTTCTGCTTGCAACAGAAAATGATATGTTTGTGTTTCAGCAGTGCTCGTGTTGTGTGAGTAATGTCTACTTGATCATGTGGGTGCTTCTTAGAGGCAGAAATTTCACATTTGTTCTTTAAAAATTTACACAGATCACACGCCACTCCCCTGCTCATGACAGAAAACATATATAAACTGTAGAAAAAAGTACATAAGTACATAAAGTAGAAAAAAGTTAAAAGTAAATCAGAATAAAAAACACATACACATGTTTAATTCTTCCGGAAATATCAAGAAAGGGAAGAGGTAGGTCAAATGTTATTTTGGTCAGGAATCTCCATACTCATTTCCACACTGGTTTCATTAGTCTACACTGTTAACACTGGGAAGTTCTTTTTTTTTTTTTTTTTTTTTCCCCAACAGACCTACCAGCATTTGTTATTGGTTGATTTTTTTTGATAGTAGCAATTCTTTCTCCAGTGAGATGGAATCCCTACGTTGTTTCAATTTTTTATGCATTTTTTTGTTAGTTGTAGGTCTTCATCTGTCTGAGAAGTGTGTATTCATCTCAGATGCCCATTTTTGGATTGCGTCTTAAAATTTAGAGGGTATGATTTTCTTGAATTCAATATATATTCTAGATATAAGTCTTTTGTCTGGGGTCAAATGGTTATAATTTTCCCCCACTCTCTAGATTGTCTTTTCACTCTGGTGGTGATTTCTTTTGCAATGCAAAATCTTTTTAACAGGGTTAGACCCCAGTTATTGATTATTTGTATTATTTTCCATATGACTGGGGTCTTGCTCATGAAATATTTGCCAATAGTTATGTCTTCAAGAGTTCTGCCTATTTTCTTTTCCAGCAGATTTAATTTTTCTGTTTTAATATTTGGATATTTGATCTATTTCAATTTTAGCTTAGTTCATGATTCCACATCTGGGTATCTTCCCAGAATAATTAAAAACATCATATCACAGCGACGTATGCACACCCATGTTTATGCACAGTTTGTAATAGTTATATCTCAGAAACAACACAAACACTCATCAATTGAGAAATGAATAAAAAGTGTGGTTTTTATGCAATGGAGTACTACCCATACATAAAGAAGGATAAGCTGAAGACATTTCTAAGTAAATGAATGGACCTTGAGATCATATTCTTGAGGGAAGTAAATCAGACATACAGGTGTAAACATTGCATTATCTTCCCAGTGTGATAAACTGAAGAGTAAATAGAGACCAAAACGTACAATGGATATCATGAATTAGGAGTAAGGTGTTATTTTAAAAAGATTAACTGGAGGAAAAGTAGAGGGGAAAAGGAAAAGAAGGAAGGGAAAAAGAAAAATGATAAAAAGGGATAAAGTGGAAAAAAAAACTTTGTAAATCGAGAGGTGATAAGGGACTGAAGGGAGAGGAGGAAATTGGAAAAAAGGGGAATTAAAATATATCATACACAGTACAAATTCCCTATGATGAATATGATCTTTATGCAATACAAAATTATACCAATAAACTTAATTTAAAATAAAAAAATGAGAAAAAATTTACATTTTGCAGCTTTTCTTTGATTAGAGGTGGGTAGAGAAAAGGGAAAAAAAGAAGAACTTGGTTTATCTTTCTGGAGGCGTTCCCAGAGTTAAATTCAACAGTGTAGCCCAAAGAGTCAGTTCGTGCATCTTCAGTGGGCTTGTGGTCTTGGTAAATGCAGCCAATTTTTAATTATGAGTACACTGAAATCACGGAGACTGCCATACCTTGTTCAAGGTTCTCTTCTTGAGTTGTTAGGACACTGGGAACTCTTGTGCCAGAACACTGAACAGAACTTACTGTCCTTGCCTTCAAAACGCAGTGCTAATGAGAAGAAAACTTGGTTAGAGCAAAGAAGACAAGCGAGAAGACCTAGACCTGCATATTTCACTGTGTGGTTAATCAGTCCCTAAATATTTTAATTGAAGGTGGACAACTTGGAAACCACAAAGCTGATGTTTACCTTCCATGGAGCTGCCATGTCAGAGAAGATGGAGGAGCAAAAGGAAAGCTCATCCAGGAAGGGTACAGCTGGACTATGAAATTTTGTCCCTTTATCTTTTTGAGGAAAGAGGCAAAACAATGGAGGAGTCATAGGAAAAACAACAAACATAAAATTGGAAACCTAATTTTCATTAGAAAAGAAAGGTTTGCTTTAGAAATTTTATGTCATGAAATTCTGCTTCTTTTGATGAAAATTAAATTAATCTAATTTGATGAAATCAGGGAGTATTATGTAAAACTCATCATCTTTTTATTCAGGCAAGCTGTAAGAAGCAACCTGAAAACTCAGTTTTTCAAAGTTCTTAGAAACAATGAATTTTTGGATTTCTCATTTATTCACACAACTCTAATCTCTACATTTCTAAGTCTGTCTACACTAAGACCACTAATAAGGAATGAAAAATTCTCACATATGATGGTTTCATTTTCATACAAATTATCAAATAACTTCCATATAGACATCTTTTACTGCAAAAAATATTTTTAAATGAATAATTTATTACCTACCATGCAGACATTGTCTTATCTCTGTCTCTTGCTCTGGTTTAAGTTCCCAGACGATGGTAGATTCAGAGAAATTTCAAAGCACTAGGGAATTAACTGGTTGAAACCTTATTCTTGAAACTTTCAGAAAATTCAAAGTGTTTGTGAATATAGTTTCTAGGTTGTTCCTGATTTGAAAATTGCAGATAGGCAGGTATCTTTAAAGACTGCATGAAAAGCAGAGAAATGTTGCATTGGCACAGAGTTTAATAGAAGAGATAAAGCAAACCCCAAGAAATGAATGAAAGAGATTCATTTGAAAGAAGAAATCAGGAAGTGAAATATTAGCTTATGTTTGTACTGTGCTTATACTTGCCTTGAAACTAAGAGAGAAAAATCTTGCATTTTTTTTGATTACTCGAGGCTTTCTTTTGTCTCATATGTTTTTACAGGAGCAATTCCATACTGCTAGCATGCCAGACTGGCTTGGAGAAAGGTATCTTGAATAAAATGCTACTCTCTCTAGTCTTATGGGAGCTCATTCAGCATCCCCATAACAAATGGCAGAACTGGAATGGGAGCTTGGGTACCAAACTCCTGTTCGGTTCATGATGCTATAATATTTTCTGATTTGTAGTCAAAAGGTTTTTAAAACCCTGAAATTAAGTTATTATCCTTGTTTTTCTGTTTATCTATAGGGAGAGAAGAGAAACAATATAGAAACAACAAGTTGAGAGTAATAGGTATGGGCATAAATAAGTCCAAAGAATATATACCAAAAAGTGGGTACATTTGCTCAAAACATTTTTCTAATCTCAATCCTAGATTTCCAACTGCCCACTTCCCTCAGTAAGATAACCTAAAATGCATTCTGAGGGTCTTCTGCCTTGTAACTGTAATATAGTCCTATTTTCTGACTACAAAGTTGCCAGGATAGGGAGGGGGAGAGGGAGAAGAGGGAGTGGAAAAAGGAGAGGAAGGGGAGGGGAGGAGAAGGAGAGAGATGCTGAGGCAGGATAAGAATAAATAGCAATAATGCCTCCAACATCTCCCTGGTAGTCTATGAACAGATGCTTGGCATCTCTTGCTTTAATTGACAGTTTATTGTAAACTGAATTTATTGCTTTATCCATCACAAAAGTGACCCAGATGATCAAGATTTGGATCAGATAGAAATTGGAAATGAGAAGAAATAATCATTGATACTCAACTGAATAATGTAGGAAGACCTTTAGAAAAAGTGGCATTATCTGAATTTAAATATCATTGGCAAAAACAAAACAAAGACCTGTGGTCAAGAGTACACCTTGTATTGGATTCCTAAAGCTCATTCTCTCAATTTTTGAATGTTAAGAAATCACAGTTTGAAGTACATTTGGTCCTCCATATTCATGATTTTTGCATCTGTAGGTTCAATTAACTGCAGATTGAAAGTATTTGAAAGGAAAGTTGTGTCATATATACACGGAAGACCTTTTATTTTATCACTGGTTTCTTAAAAATACAATTCAATAACTACATAGCATTTATATTCCATTTGGTATTACATGTAATTTAGAGATGGTTTAATGTGATGGGAGAATGTGTGAAACTTCTGTGCTAATCCTATGTTATTTTATACACAGGAATTGAGGAGCTGTATATTTTGGTATCCACAGGTTCCTGGAATCCACAATGCATGGATCTAGAGAGACAACTGTATTTGTCTATGTGATTCCTGTGGATTAAAGTCACCTCCCGTGTTGCAAATAATAACAGCAGATTCTAGAGCCAATTCCATGGTTGAGAACTAAGAATTTGATTTTCTGGCAATCATATTTCTGTATAGATTCTGGAGTGGCATTTTCTATTCCTTTGAAGAAGTGAAAAAATAGACGATGCTTCAATGAAATGACAAAATGTAGAGAAGGGGCAGAAGAAGATTGTTAGGCTCTGAAATTCTGAGGGGAGAAAATAATGTAACTGTCTTAGGAAATGCTTGTTAACACTAATCATGTAGAGCAGTTTCCCAAAGATTAGTTTGGATTTATTGTAAGCCTAGCTCAGTAGCAGAGCTATTTGTGCTTCTTGTCAATGGAAACAGCTGCTATTTAGTTACTTGACTGGAGAGAACCACATCCCTTTTGCCCTTTCCCCCTGAGCTCCGAAACCATCTCACCAGGGCATTAGAATCATAACCAGATGTAGGGAGCTGAGTGACAGGCATTGCTGCCTCGATGTCTCTCTCTCTCTCTCTCTCTCTCTCTCTCTCTCTCTCTCTCTCTCTCCTATGGGCACTGCGTCTGCCTACATTAACCATAATCCTCTTCTGCTTACGTCACTTATCCGGATGTGATGGTAACCCTGTTGTATTCATCTGTTTAACCTCTTCCTGTCCCAGCTCCCACCCTTAGCCTATAAAAGGTGTGATTATTTTCTGAATAAACCGGAAGCTTGATCGGATCATTTCGACTTGCTTTCGTCTCTTTTTGTCTCCCCCATGTCTTTTATTTAATCCCCGTTTCCCCTCCAGGAGTTCTGAACTTGTTGATCTGCAGGCCGGATCAACCAGATTCTTCACATTTTATTTTAAGCCAATTTATTGTCAAAACAAGATCTTAAAAATGTGGCACAGACAGTAACAATACCATTCATCTTTAGAATGTGGCATAGACAGTAAAAAATATTCATCTTTTGCCTACAAGTATGACCCGGTATGTTACTGGGGTCCCACCAGCCTTGAAGAAGAACTTTCTGCCACCACAAACAAAAAAAAAGGTCATTGTTTTTCTCAAGCACAGCCCAGTTCACTCAGGAAAACCTTCTATATGTTCCTGGTTCACTGGTGGATCTGTCCTGACTGCTTGATGTTTTCTGGGAGCCCCAACCAGAACTTAGAGGGAAGCAGAAACAGTGTTTGAAGGCAGGTATCCAGCACACTGGGGTCTCTTTGACATGCTAGTCCAGGGCTGGTGGAGAGTGATAGGCTAAGCTGTCAAGGAAAACAAGAAATGCAGCCATGTGAAAGAGGAGTTGATGTGGTCCTGATGTTAATGCTCAGTGTCCTGGGGATGATTCTCAGTTCCTCGTTGAACAATGCATACATCGTTTATATCTTTCAAGATGAAGATTCCTAGGTGTCAAAAGGCAACCATTACAAAGATAACCTAAAGCCAATATGAATGTCATTTCGTTTCTCCTCTCAAAAACTTAAAAATTCCAACTTTGTTGGATAAATCGTGCAGAACACTCCAGCTGTCTGTGACTCTGTGATAGCCAAGTCTAGCATTCCTGATTTTCAGAGAGTGGTTGTAAATTGGTCGGTCTGAAATTGGTGACCTCACCTATGTATAATTATCTCCACATTCTTGCCTTTTCCTTTTCTATTTCCCTTTTTTAAAGCAATCTTTTATTTCTAATCTTAATATTTAGTTCAATCAAGCTTTAAAAACTTTTGGTTATCCCAGAGAATATACACACTGCATTTCCAAAATCCCTTGGTATCATTTATCACTTTGAAAAGGGAATGAGGGTTATGTTTCTGTGGAGACACAGCAGTACAGTTGAAAATACACAACCTTTAAAATTAGACTTGGTTTGAATCTAGTTTGGTTCAAACCTGTGACTTTAAGCAAGTTGTTTGCTTATATTTATTCATACTTCTAAGCTTTATTCAACTATGAATAAGGGGAGAGAGACAAAATTAACCATGAGGGCTGTAAAAATAAAACAAGTTAGTATGTTTGTCATCATGTACAAAATACACAATGAGTGGGTGTATAGTTGAAGATCAATTCCTTTTTCCATCTCTTCGCTGTGTATTCAGGAGGCAGCTGGCTCTAGATTCTTGGGCATATTCTTAGACAACAGGTTTTGAACTTGTTTGTTTCTGGTATGTGTATTGTTCTTCCATGCACATCCTAATGGCACACTCTATGAGGTGTGATCAGAAACTATAGTGAATGTTGACATTTTAAAAAATTGCTACAATAAAGATACACTCTTACTATTTTCCATCAAAATGCTCTCCCTCCCACTTCAAACATGTTTATGTTATCATTCTTGTTACTTTCTGAAACTCTCCCTCATGAAGGATTTCAGGTTCGCTCTCTTGGCTGCCCCAGTATTCTGAATCAATTTAAATGTTAACTTTTTCTTGGGCATTTTGACTTCAGAGAAGACCCTTGAGTCGCCTGCTTCCAGATCTGGTGAATAATGTGCATGAAGGTACACCGCAACCTTGTTATGAACCCACCTTTCCACTGGATAGCACTAGGAAGAAGCATTTACTGTAGTTTTCATCACATCTTGTAAAGAGACTCAGAAGGAGGCTTTCCAGATCTGCTTCACAAAGCAGCAAGAATGATGGCATAAACTTTGGAATGAAGCGGAGCATTTTGAAAGGAATAATCAGCAATGTGTCATTTATTGCAATATATTTTTATTTTTAAAACAGAACAACAAAGAAAAAAAGAATAAAAACAATAATACAGAATTTCAAAACAAAATGATAGGATATAAAACTAGTTAATACATTGCATATTGTTATCTTCAAAGTAGTTGTTCAGATGATAAGATTTAGGCATGAAAGCAATGAAACGATCAAACAGTGAGAGCTGTTAGTACTGCAACACACTTTTTTAAACATTCACGGTATATTTTGACCACTATTTGAATACTACAGATGAAGATGGAGCTTCCCTGGATTTTGTGGGCTGCATTCTAACATGTTAGTGCTTCTGAACCCTGAAGCCATGAAAAGGTTTGCACAAAGCAGCACAATCTGGCTTTACAGCTGGAAGTCTCGTACCACCGCATCTAGACCAGTGACTTTCCAATTCCTCTATGACACTTTGACAGATATCAGATATTGTGATCCAGCATTCAAACTTATGCATAACTATATGCACATAACTGGAGGAAAACTTTAAGAAGGATAGTTATGCTTATTATGGACAATATATTCTGGTATTTTCTATTTCATTAAATTTTAAAGTGTTTGCTAATGCTACTAAATTAATTTAATGGTTGATTATTTCAAAATTGATGATCAACACCCATTGGACAATATCAACACTATTGAAAATGAAATAGAAATCTAACTCATCTTTTTCTGTTTCATATTTCTGTCTAGTTATCCTAAGTACAATCTCTATGATTAATTTTTACTGTTAATATATAAATCCCAGAAAGGTTTTGATATTAAATTAGCATGTTCTTTATTATGGGCTTTGTCTTAACAAAATTCATGATGAAGAGAACATACCACTTTAAGGTGCTTTTGTAAAAGTTTTCCATGTAGCTAGTAGAACTCTTAAATCCAGATTTAATACACAGTGCCTGACCCATCACAAAAAGCTATGGGTGTGGCTTTAACTTGTGCATAACCCAGTGATATAATGGGCCTGAATCATGTTTTCTTCAGAGAAGCATTTGGAAATATCTTAAAAATAACTCCATATCCTCATTGTCCTTTTGACCACCTGGCCCAAAGGCTGAATAAGATGAATTAAATAAAATGAATGTCTTTGCAGCTGTTTCTAACATCACTACACTAGCTCTGGGTAATTTCTGAACCTCTGTGTCTGCCAAATGGTTTGTCTGTTTCTGCCCAAGCTTGAAGTTCCCCTTAATTTTCCTTGGAAAGTTGTCTTGTGGCAATTAAAAATAAAGCAGTTTTATCCTCAAGGATTTGAGAAACAAAACTTTAATCAATATTCACAAGTATGAAATGTCATTGAAATACTAAAATATTTTAAAAATCCATGTGTCTATAGAAGTTCATTCTACGTACAACTTGAAATTTTTAGTCAATCTGCTTACTTTTTTTGGTCTTTTCTTGAATGATGTGATGGATATCCATTTTTCTGGCACTTTGGTGAGTCCTCTTTGCAGAGAATGTTTCTCATATTGAGAAATATGGAAGAAACCCTGAACTTTAGACCTGGACTGGCCAGGGTTCAAACCCAACTTCCATTACTAAACAACTCTGTTAACAAGGCTTCAATTCTCAAACCTTTGATTTCCTCATAACCAAAGTCTAACAATGAAGTGTTTGTGGGATTAAATGGAATGATGAATATAAAGAAGTCAGTATAGTATACAGGGATAACAAATGTAGATTTTTCTTTGTCTCTTTCTCTTGGTAATAAGTGCTACAATGAGTGATGTGAAATACTCTCTGGTTGGCTCTGTTTGTATTAAAATCAGATATTAGATGTTCTGTGCACAAGTAGTATATTATTTTGATAGTTTATAATGCACAGAACATATAATGGTTTGTGATTATAAACTGTGATTTCCCCTGACTTTCTTATATTAACATTAAGACTGTAACGAGAACTGACTAATGGAATTGAATTGACAAGCCCATCATCAGTGATAAACTGTGCACTTCAAACACACACTTAAATATTCTGAGTAATAATTATTGGGTCAAATGATCCCTAAGAATAGATAAGCTTAATTATTCAGATTTAATAATTATTATCCATCAAAATTCCAACTGTGATTTTGGCACTGAAGTCTATGCAAGGTGAGAGCCTGTCAATTCCATCTTATCGAGGTGACTCATCACCTTGTTTCTGATCCCAGTGGTCTGCCACTTCCAAAGCCACTTTCCTGCCTACTCATCAAAAACAATTGTGACGGGGAAAGGAAAATAATACCTGTGTCCCCAGCCAGATTAGTCATCCATAGAGAATTTTTGAAAAGTAAGTTCATGAAAGTAAAATTCTTTGGTTCTTATAATGTCAATCAAGTTGATCCCTATTGTATTTTAGAGGAATAATAAGTAATTCAAGGTCAAAGATAGATTGAAAGGAAGAAGGCTTATTTTAGCTCCATTTTACACACATTTTCTCCTTTTGTTCTCAATGTCATAGAGGCCAGATTCTCTACCTTTATTTTTTTTCCATTCTCTTTTCTGGAAAAGAAGAAATAATATTTGGAAGGGGAAATAAGAGTTATTCAAGTTATTCAGACATTATCCTTTTTCATGTATACTTCTCTAGATTTATTTTGTGTTATACACAGTATTGTGGGCTGATTTGTATCTCATGATCAAGTAAAGTTTGAGAACCATTAATTGGTTAATTGAAAGTTCTTGTGCTAGAGGAACAGATAATGAAGACTAGGGAATTTCCCTTGGTATCCTTATCCAGAAATGACCTTTTGTGACCAGAATGTTGATATTACTAATAGAGACTGGAAGGTTGTGGTGACTGAGGCCATAGAGCCCCAAGGCATCTAATGACATAGAAAGTCCCCCCACCAAGAACATATTAATATGCAGTTAGTAAAATAAAGGAGTATTTTATATGCATACTACTTAGAACATCCTCAAATTTTACCCTTTACACTGCCAACTTATGGAGTTTTAGGTGAAGAAGTATCTGGAAAAAAAAAAAGTAAAACAGGAAACAAAAACCAAAAAGAAAAGAAGTCCAAAGAAATTCTCAAATCTCTGTCATGATACTGAGAGACCAAGCTGCTCCTAGAAAAATAGACGTGATGAGCATCTCTCCTCTTTAGGAAAAGGATTGCTGAACATGTCAGGCAGTGGAGAATCTGGGAAAGCTGATGTTGCACAGGGAAAGCAACAGCCAATTGGAGCACAGTGGGCTCAGCTGGAGCCCAAACACTGACAAGGCCAGGAGGCCTCTTAACATCAGGGTCAAGAGACAAGATGAGGGAACCAAACATTTGGCCTGTATATTGGTGACGAAGATCAGGGCCACATATAGTCAAACGAAATTACAGAGTTGATAATAAGAGCCTGAAATGGTGGAAGAGGTGAGGACTGGAGGAGAATGTTGGTATAGATTTAAATTTTTTCCTGCTAATTCACTAGCGGGAAAACTATGCAAGGGTATATCAGTTATACGGTACTCATGCCTACTGGTTGAGCTATCTATTATCAGTCTTTGTCACCTTATAAAAGTAAAAACAGCTAACTGTAAGGATCTTCAAAGTCTACAAAGAGTTTAGAGAGGGTTTAAATTAAATTTAGGATGAAAATAGAAGAATGTTATAAATTATGATAATAATGTTGCTAAAATCTGAATACTTGTTATTGAGGGAATACTTGATCAGCTGTTGTACATCCATATAATGAAATATTATAGGGACATTAAAATAATGAGCTGCATCTATATTTCATGATCTGGAATTACTGCCACACTGTACTGTTAAGTA
The DNA here is from genome assembly GCF_034190915.1 of Cavia porcellus. Lineage (NCBI taxonomy): Eukaryota > Metazoa > Chordata > Mammalia > Rodentia > Caviidae > Cavia > Cavia porcellus. The sequence goes on along the minus strand of NW_026947496.1, from coordinate 23,247,338 downwards.
AGTAAAATAAGACAGAAAAAAGCATTTAGAATATGACCCCTTAAGCAAAACTTTAAGAAGAAGACCATTAAATGTGCATTAGCGTAAATGTGATTCTAAGAACTCAAAGAAGATGTGGAACTGATACCCTTAAAGCCATCTATTTTGGTTGGTTTTGATAGGAAAAGGTAAATGTGAAAATAATAAAGAGTTTAGTAAAATAACAGAGAAACCATGACAAAATATTGAAAGAAAATGTAGTCTATTGAAAATTTTATGATTTTGATCTTTTAGATGTGTGTATATGTGTGTGTGTGGGGGGGCTAGAACAGATGCATTACAGTTGCACTATAAAACACTGTAAAATTTGATAGTTTTAACAATCACCAGTAAATTGGAAGTGATGATGCACACCTATAATCCTAAAATTCTAGAAAGCTAGGAAAGGAGAATTGCCAGTTCAAGTCCAGCCTAGACAACATAATGAGACCTTATCTCAAAATCATTTTTAAAATCCCATTAAATATTTCTCACAAGTCTATGTGTGGCTCGCTGGTTCTCCTAATTAGGATAAAGTCCAGCTAATTTCACATGAGATCAAGTAAGACAAGAGCAGTCATTTTAAGAAATGATTTCCAAATGAATTAATTTTATATATCTCCTGATTTTTTAAAAATAAAGTTTCCCAGAAAAGTCATATTTCAATATCTGATACCAAGGTGTTTACTATTACTCAAATAATAATGACTATTACTTCTACTCTGTTACTATCTTAACTAAAGTTGAGATTTATCAATCACCTACTTGAATCCAAAAATAGAATATATATATATATATATATATATATATATATATATATACTTTTTAAATCATTTTCTTCACATTCAGCATTAAGAGGTAAAAATTCTAAACACTAATTTGTAGATAAAATAAGTTGAGACTAAGACAACTTAAATAACTTATGTGACTATAATGAAGCAATACCAACACAGTATTCTGGACCCTAGATATTCAAATTATCTTCAATAAAGTTAACAAAGATAATAAGACACAGGTAGGAACAATTTTTCATAATGAGATAATTGATATGTGAAGACTTCTAATAGAAAATATAATTAAAATGTAGCAGTGGTAAAAAAAAAAATAAGGTTTTTTTTCCTTGTTATATAATATATGTGCTATTGCCTGTCCTATAGCTTATGTTACTTGTCCAAAGGTGTTCATGTTGTGATCGAGAGTATGGGGTACATCGAAGTTTAGTTTTATTGTTAATATCATTTGGCTGCATAGATATTTTCTAATTCCCAACTTCATAATGAGCGCCTTGTTTTTTGATGTAAACAAACAAAATGATTGTTAGTAATGACTTTTCTTCTCTAGTTGTATGTTCCATATTTATATTTTCCCTGATTCTTGCTAGTATTTAAACTCTAATGTTTCTCTTACTTTCTCACTTTTGCTCAGACAAGTCTCTCTCTCTCTCTCTCTCTCTCTCTCTCTCTCTCTCTCTCTCTCTCCTCTCCTCTCCTCTCCTCTCCTCTCCTCTCCTCTCCTCTCCTCCTCCTCCTCTTCCTCCTCTTTTTTCTCTTTCCTTCTCTCTCTTGCAGCTTCTTATTTCTGGAAATAGATTGCCACCATAGGAAAATGCAGAATGTGACTCTGGTTCTCATGTTTTTCCTGTAACGAGAAATCTCTTTCCTGAGTAGTCTTACTAAAGCAGATCAGTTTGCATTCATAAAACCTCCAAAAGGTCAAACCAAAAACCTTGTGGTCAAGATCACATCTCCCAGTGAAGAGCAGATTGATTTGGGTGTTGAAATGTTTTAAATATGTCTTGCTGGGGAAGTGTGCAGCCTAGCCCACGATGGTTATTAACAGACATTCAGTTTCTTCCTCTTCACCTCAAGCTAAGCTTCATGCTTGTCACTTGCCTTGCTTCAAGCCGCTCTCCCTGCTGGATTCGTCTCTGCCCAGGCTAGCTAAAAACCAGAACAGAGTTTCTGACTTTCCCTCTCTGTAAAACCTGCAAAACCAATTTCTCTTTATTTTTAGAATTCTTGAACTGTAAGTAAATACCACAAAAAGTCAAACAACAACGGTAAACAGAAGGGAAGTGCTGAGACAGTTATAAAGGACTCAAAAAGGCTCGAAAAAGAAATTGTGAATCAGTTCTTGGTTTTCATTCAGTTATCCATGACTCTGAACTTGCCTTTCTCATAATTCTATAATTCCCATTTCTATCACTCTTACATCACTGTAGATTCTCTATGAAAAGAACAGAACTCGAAGTTTGAGAGATTTGTTGAGGGGACTGGTTGTTAGTGTAAAAGTTATAGGGAACAAAAATAAGACATTGGGTGAGAATTAGACCAAGAAACTGATCAGAGATCTGTGAGAAAAGACAGGCAAGAGAGGAAATTTGGGTAGAAAAATCCTGGCCCTTTTATAGCCACAAAAAATCATATAATAAAGTATAATTAAAAAATCTGAACCAGGCTGATGCGGATTTCTGAAGCAAAGATCACCTGTGGCAGAAGCCATGTCCCAGGCAGAAATGGCTCAGCCTCACTCGGGATTGGCTGGAAGACACAGGAGTGAAGTTAGGCTTGGTTGCGCGCTATGGAAGATCCTCAAAGCGCAGCATTTGAAGACTGCTCATTTATTTACTCCACCACCTACAGCAGGTTTCCTCTCAAAGACAGATCGCGGCACCTCACCTTCCTGGCTAAAACAGCCCATCCCACATACTGCTCAGATCCACCTCTGTGTACACATTAGAGCAACAGCAATGTACCAGCTCTGAGGAGATGCTGTCTTTCTCTTTTCAGAACAGGAAATTTAGAAGAGGGAAGATGCGCATGTGGAAATTCTAACTCTTGCAGCTGCACGCTCTCTGGAAACTGCAACAGGAACCTGCTGCTTTTCTTCCCTTACTTCCTTCTAAATATGCTTCACCTTCAGCTATGATCTCTGTAGGTATTAGTGATTTATTTGGTGATATGTTCTAAACCTAGGTTTTGGAGGCCTTGGCGCTCATACCTATGTCACAGCAAGATTTCTGCTATGTTTATTCAGTTATAACCTTGCATAGATGGACCAAGAGATGTACAGGTAAATACTCTGGTCCCCAGTGCTTCTTTTCTACCTTACTATATAATGGCAACAACATTCCCTTATTATTATCAGGATTAACTGCTTGTGCCAAGATAATAATTCTTCTTGCTTGCTCATCTATGCATAAAAAATTTCCAAGTGCCCAAGCAGCTATATACCTTGTAGTTCAATAGGCCTCTTTGTATGAATGCACTCTCACTGAGATCAGAACATTTAAATTTAGAAACCCAGAGTAGTAGGGATGAGAAGCATAAAGTTTCTCCTAGTGAACACACAATTTTCTTTGAATTCCAAAGTCGTGGATTCTTTGTATTATACAAATAATGCAGTGAAAATATTTGACTTGCTGAACATAATCAACCAAAAGATAATACCTTATTCTTGTGGAGTATTGGTTCTGAGCTGGTGCATCAAATGTGCCTTAAGCAAGAAGTTCTTTGAACTTGGCTGCTTTTGTATATTGCAATATGCAATAAGACCAGTGGATCCTATGCTTTCTTCACTCTAATATCAGATGTTACACTGTGTGGGATTCAATGCATGTGAACTAGCATTTTGAAAGCTCCCCCAACAATAGTAGTGTTAGCTAAGGCTCTGTATGTAGCAAAAGCAAAACCTACCTAGGTCAACTGTTCAGCCCCAGGCTCACAGATGTGAATATGTCACTGTACTGTGAAGTGGCCACTTGTGGACTTCAGTGCTCTGTCCTCCTTCAGGATCAGCATTGGCCTTGTGCTGGCATAAGCAGTATTAGCAAGATTGTCTATGGACAATACCACCCTGTTGGGAATTGCTAAATTCCCTACTTCTGCCTCCTTTGCCACTTGGTTATGGGGCCATTGTACTAGCTCTAGTATATCTACTATCATAAGATTGCTAGTTTAACAGAGTGAGTCACCTTAACTGGTTACTTGGTTCTTCAGTGCTTCTTCTAGTGGGTATTAATATGTGGTACAAAAACATACTTATGTTCATTTTCATGACATCCTTTCTAATCATTTAGCCCTTTTTTCTGCTAGAATCTTGATTAAATGGCCAGGCCATTAGCCACTACCTAGAAGTTTGGATATAATTTCACCTGAGCCAAGGCCCCATCTGTACAATATATATATGAGTACATGTGTCACTCACATCTCTGTTTGCTAGAGTTTCCATCTTCCATGTCTTTGAAAACCATTCCTGCCTTATTACTATGTATCCACTATCTCATTCCAGCTTTCTCTATTACTGTATCAGGCCAAGGCATTCATGAAATAAACTGATGCTATCTCTTCTTCTTTCATTCATCATAAGAGGAACCCATAGTTACACAGGTAACTATGAGCTGGGAGAGGGGCATCATGGTAATTTATGGGGAAGTTTATATTCTCCAGACTTGCAGGTAACTTATGCCTTCTGATCATGCCAGGCTGCATTCTGAACACACTTTCCTCATCTACCAATGGGCTGTTTCTGTGCAGTCCATCTTTAATGACTTGGTAGATGATGCAACCTAGTCCTGGAAGTTGGAGGTATATAGTTAATTGATGGTCAGAAATGAATCAGTTTTCCATACCTGGATCTAATAACATGACAGAAGCTAGTTCTCAAAAGGTGTTCAAGACTCCACTGTAGATCACCCTTGGCTCCAGAAACTCAGGGGCTACATTTATGATGCCTTCTACTTTGGCTTACTACTTGGGTTATAGACTGGGGAATTTGAAGTGTCGAATGTGTTCTCTCCAAAGTCCAAAAGGGCTTCTGTTCATGTATGCCTGAACTTCTTCTTCTTCCTGATAAGGAATACAAAATGCAGCAAGTTAATCTTTATATTTGAAAGGATATCCTAGAATACACGTGACTACTGAACTCCTAAACATTTCATGAGGTGATATATCATTGATGCTTCATGGGGTTTATTTCTCACTCTGTGGAATATATAAGTTCCTTCCAATGTAGCTGGTGAGCCAGTCAGTTACGATTTGTGCTGCATTATCAGCATGGTTTGATTGATGTAAAGGATCAATTAGACTGATAAATATCCATATAAACTACATGCATCTGGATTGTGGACAAGAAATTGGATAGGGAAGGGAACTTAAGGTTGGATGTAAACCTGTAGAACATCATTATGTTTCACATGGATGCAAGCCACTTCTTACCTTCTTTCCTGCAAGGAATGCATTTGCTAAATTGATACCATGGACTCATTATGTTTTATTGGGATAAATGCTCTTTACTCTCCTACTCCTCAATTCTTTCCTACTTATGATTACAGTGTAAAACAGCACCTTTGGTGGCTGCTAATCTATTTCACTTCACACCATGACCATCTCCACAATGTCATGTGGGTCAAAACCTATTTACTAGTCCTCTGACTTTGCTGATCATTACAGTAATTGCAGACTCAAGGCTTCTGGCAATTAAGTGGCACCACCTGGCTGCTTTTTATTTCAGTATCCCTATCTTTCTTATTGCTAATAATGACCCCAAATCTGTGACTACTTCTCCTATCAGTTCTGATCAACAGAAAAGCAGGAAAGAGTTAAATTGATCTTCTTGTTGATGATGGGGCCTCTAACTAGGCGGCTGCTGTGCGTGGTGATAGTGTGTACTCCAGTGTCCTCCTGAAGGATGTACAGTTCTGCTGGGTCTCTGACTTCATAAATTATATCCAATATAGCACCCCATTAGCTATTTTTTATTTCTATTTGTGCTGTCTGCTGTGGCAGCCCAGACATTTCATCTTTGCTCAACATGCACAAATACTGGCTTCTCCTGGCTTTCAAGTGCCATCTGTCTTTAAGATCCTTGCCAGAGTATTGATCCTGTGTTCCAAGCACTCCCAAGTCAATGGCTTCTAGCTTCTCAAGTTACTTGCTGCTTTCTTAGACCAGATACCCACAAAATTTGAGTAGCATCTCCTACTAATTCTTGTAGTTTTTCTGGAAGCATAATATCTTTCCTTTCTTTCTGATCTAATCCATCCCCAAGCAGGGCTATGCAATGATTTATCAGGCTAGTAGGGCTATGCATGGATTTTCCAGCCTAGCAGCCAGAAGAGGAGGTAACAAGTCCTGTGGGGCACTTATTGACTTTCAAGGGAGAGAAGTTTGCAGTGTTTTCTCCCATGGGGAGAGAAGTTTGCTAGTTCTTAATAGGGAGTAAAAGTACAGGTAAGTCTATAGAGATAAAATCAAGATATTTGCTCAGCCCTATCCCATACTTCAGAGACACAGTTTTTCTAATCAGATCCCTAACATTAACATAGAAAACTTGTTTAATTCTTTAATCAAATGCTATATTTGCAAACTCAACTGTGTCTGCTTTCCTCTAGCTCTCACCTTAGTATTTATTCACTCTCAGCCTTCATGATTTCATTATGTTTCTATAACGCAATTTAGCAGTAATCATCCAACACCATTTTCTTAAATGAACCACTTTCTCTGCACTCTTCAAATGCTTGCATTTTCACACTGGCAGTGTCATTTCCCTCCACTGTGAATTTTTACTCCATCGTCACATACCATGGAGGTAGCTTTCACCAATGGGGGCACTATCTTGGGTTATCTGTGCTTTATCTAACTCATGAAAATATGACATTCTTACCAGTTATATAGTGAGTGATCTACACCCAAAATCTCATCTTATCAATGGTTTTCCCAAACCACTCTCAAAGCTGTTATTTTTGGCCTTCTCTGAATAGTTGCCTGGACTGGTTGAGAAGTACAAGAGACTCTGTGGCAGAAAAATGGCAAAATAAACAAAAGCAGGTAGAAGAAAGCTTGAAACATAATGCAGATTGCTGACACTTCTTTAGGGGACAAGAGGATGGTGAAAGCTTGAACTGGAAAAGTCTCAGAGTACAACAGAGCTCTGAGGAAGTCATAGCCAAGCTGGCATGGAGCTCCCAGCAGTGACTCCCTGTTCCAGGTGCTATGCATTATTCTGGCTCTATAACTTTCTATCTGCTCAGATGGTGGCTTAATCATCCACAGCTGAACGTGGTCTGTACATGAACACTATCATAGGGCCTGATGGTGCTATCCTGGAGGTTATCATCCAGAGCTTCTGATGGCAAATTATTTCTTTAATGAAGCTTTGAATGTTTTGCCTCCGTGGCTGTTAAAGGCATACAAAAGTCTTTTGCAGACTTTTGGGGTCTCTCGTTGTCACTAGGTCAAGTCCGAGTTTCTCAGACTGGGTTAGCTTCAAGTGTGTCACTGCTAATAGTTCTGGAGAATCCTGTGTCACTTAAAAGAACCTGTTTCCTAACCTCTTTTAATGATAGTTATTTTATTATCAACCTCCAAAGACACATCTAGGTTTTCTGTCACTAACCTGGCTCAGATGTGTTTACTGATCCTGAATTCTCTTGGGTCCCATTGCTAGAATACTGAACTTGGCTTGAAATCCAACTGTATACTGTAATCCTCAAAAAACATTTAATCCATGGAGCCCTATATGTTCCCTCAGGGACACAAGGACCAACATCCTTGTTTTAAAAAGTTGTTATAAGGGTTAAATAATATATTATTTGCAGAATGTCTAGCCCAGAGCCTGATACAGAACAGCCATTCAAATATTAGTTCCCTGTACCCGCATTTGCTCAGATTCCCCGAAGATTTCCCTTGGTTATTGTCAAATGTGAGTCTTCCTTTTGGTGACTTTCTTGTGTATTTTTTCAAAGTCATATTATAGAACTATCTACCTCACAACAGCTTTCTTCAAGAGTTCATAACTGAATCTTGTCTTTCCTTTTCTAAAAGTTGCTTTCATGGTTTACTTGTTAATCCATTTATGCTCCACCTTTGAGAAATATTTTTAGACACTGGCTCATTTTTACTTCAGAGAAGGAGGATACACTTTCCAGTGAAAGGCTGATTCCATATGGTAGAAGTCGCCTACTCAGTCCACATCTCCACATACTCAGATTCCTGTCTAGTAGTTACACCAACCTGTCTCCCATCTCACATCCTCCTGAAGAGATGTGAAATAGTCCAGGAGTTAAAAAACTTTAAACTTTGCAAAATTCCAGCAGGCATTTAAAATATGATTTTTAGGGTAGAGTTTGTTGTTCTTTTACTCATTCCTCCTCATGCTTAGCACTCAAAATACACATGTTCTGGGCATATGCCTGTGCAAACACACAGACATACTGACTTTAAAAGAGGCATATTTTTGCACTCCTTGACATCTGCTTTTGTTGATTAAACACATAACTCTTCTGTTTGTGCTTCAACATGGTCAAAAAACACACTTGAATGTGTCAAAGCCTTATTAATTGATGGAAATTGTTGTAGACACAACGAAGCATCAGTTTGCCAGGTCGTTTGGGGACTTTGGCAGGTCTGAATGGGGAGTAGTCTGTCAAACAGGGCATCATTATTGGACCGCACAGAAGCATATATACAGAGTCATCCTTTCTAATGTCCACTTCCCTTTCCCCATTATTTTTAAAAAATTCTTATAACAATAGATCAGCGTTCCTTTCAAGACCAGGAAAATTAAGCAAAATCAGGACTGATTTATCATTGGAGAACCGGAGGCTTAGAATTAAAGAGGATCCCCCCCACCACTCTGTTCTTCCATTTTGTCACCAGCCCATGGTGTAACATGGCTACTCTGCCTATGTGCATTTAAGGACAGTGTGTACTATCACAGAGACGAGACGTAGGTGAGTGATTTTATGCTTAAATTTATATACTCTGGTTTGGGAATGCTTAAATTTGCAAATGTAAATGACATCGCTTCTGGCTTTCATGTACCACAGAGAGTGGCATGATTTTTTTTAAAAAATTTTCTTCAAACGCACTTTGAAATTCTATACATAACCATTGGTCATTTACACACATATATTCAAATAGTTGTTGGGTTCTTTTCACATTACATTCTATGAGCAGGCTACCTTTACCCATAATTTATTGCAGAGGTTATTACTATTATTAGTAATATATGAGTAGTGGTTACTTATAAAAGAGCTAAATATTTAAAAAAAAAACCAAAGCACACAAAAGTAAACCATCACATTCAAATGAATGACAGTAAAGCTATAAGTTTATAAGTCTGGTCAAGATAAACCTTTTAGCAGTGATTGTACTACCTTTACTTCTATAAATGACAATCTCCCAGCAGGCTGCACTATTGTGAGCACATCCTTTCTCTAATTGGCTGCCCACAAGCCCCTCCTCACAGACAACCTTGTTAGCTCACGGGGAAAGAATGGTATAGACAATGCATCAAAAGATTCAATATAGAAAAAGAATGAAAGACCCAACAGCCTACTGCATCCTGATAATTGAAGAGTTGGACAATTGTGTGTGTGTGTGTGTGTGTGTGTGTGTGTGTACTTCTACACAGTGGTTCACATATTGAGGACTGCCAAATGAGAAAATAATCAGGATGGAGAATAGAGATGCTGTGGGACAAAAACAGCTGAGTGAATGTGCCCTGGCAGCTAGCACACATTTCACAGAATAACTTCCCAGTCTTCAGATGAAATGTGCCACTGCTGCACCAAACACCTGTGCAATTATTGTCTGATCATAGTTATCAATGAATTTGATCATTACACTCAGGGGATCTGAAGCTTTGATTTTTGCCTTCCTTTTAAAATGAAATGAGCAATGGAGAATAAAAGCATTTGCAATTAGAACTCCATTTGCCATGTAGATTTGAAAGCGCAGGATGGTGTAAAGAAAATCACTCTTGTAGCCAAAGAGAACTGGGTTTGATCCCATGTCTATTGATTCTTGGCTGTGTGATACATCAGAGGGAAAACTATTAACCAATCAATCATTGCTGCAATTTTTCAGTGGAGATAATAATACCTACTCTACAAGGTTTTCTTGGGATTAAATAATTAGATTGTAGCAAATATCACACATATTGTAAGAAGCACACTTGTTTCTTATGGGTAGATAAGTGTAGTAATTACTTCTATTTGTTCTTGCTGGGAGAAACCAATTGGTATGCACCAAAAAGAGTAGAGATACCTTTAACCTGATCTTGTGACTTACTTTTGCATGTACAAACAATTGAAAATAGCTTTTCTATGCTATAGAAAAATGTTGTCAGTTGTCTTCCCAAAGTGGAACAGAAGCATAGGCCATAAGGCACAAATGAATCTAAATCTTACAAGGCACACTCTGAAGATGTGTGGTATGCCTCTTGTTCACAGTTACTCTGCTAGAGGAAATCTCTTCCATGATTCCTTCTATAATATCAGAAATGTGCTCCACTCATCTCTAGACTTTCTTTTTTCCATCTTCAGACTTTCATAAAAGCTGTCATCTTCCCTGTCTCATGGGGACAGAAATTGTTACCATTGTCCTTAGTAATAACAGAAGTCTTCCATTTGTCTTTGAAGTACAGGCTGTGTGTCACTACATTGTCCCCTGTGAGACCAAGACACTGATTCCCTCAGCTGCTGGGAGTGTTTACTATTAATAGAGCACATCTGGGTCTTTCCCTGGGAATTGCCCTTAGATAAAGGGAGCTGAATCACCTACGGTTCTATCTCTCCCTTGTGGCAGCCTTTATCCAATGATTCATGGTTTCAGTGTAGAAATTATTGGCCCTCTTGCCTTAGTTTTCAACAACTCTGAAGGGCCATTCCAGGTCCAAGACTCTTCATGAGATCAGACAGTTGCTTTTTTTGCAACTGCAACTGCAACACAGTTCAGCTTCTCCTTTTGAATTCTTCTTCCTTGAATCTCTGATCATTTTCTTAGTGAGCAGTCCTGTGTCAGTTAGTGTTCTCCAAAAAGATAACAAGCTAAAATTAGATGTGCAGGTATGAACTGGGGAAAATTGCTTTCAAAAACAATGGCCAGAAAAAGGAAGAGTAACAGGACAACCTTCAGATTGGACTGTATGTCGAACATCTGTGAAATTAGCAAGAAAATGAAATGGGATTAGGTAGGGGAAATATTCAAAGTTCATTCATTTTAGTTTGACAAAGTAGTGGCCACTGTGATGAGTGGTTGTAGAACAACGACTGACCACCAGAGGAGTCCTGAATCAGGCAGAAATGTTTCAGCTTTAGTACTGCTGTTGAGTATAGGTCTTGTCATCAGTCACTAAGCTAAAGACACCCAGGGGTACTTGGGGCATAGTGTGAATGTTACAAAAAGCCCGAAATTGTGGTGTTTTTAAGGCTTTCTTTCTTTATTTATTTTCTTATTTGAGGTTACCCTTTGGAAACATCTCAATGGCACACCTCCATAACCATCAATTTTTCTTGATTATCTTTCTACAATGAAAATCTCCAATTTGTAGTCCATTATTCATTAATTCAGACTAGACTTTTGGTACCACAGGAAGTCTGAAGAAAGAAACCCTAAGATGGGATTTTTGAGCTGGCTTACCTGTGGTCTACATAGACTCCATCTCAGGGATGCATCGTCCTTGTCATGGGATAGTGTAGAACTGTCAATATATCATAACTTTAAACTGCAATGGAGCGCTGACACAAGAAATTTGCATTGGCAATATCCTATCTCAAGCATTTGAGGAAAAGAGATAATAGTATCATAAAGACAAAGAAATAAAATGGCTATTGCAGAGCACAATTTTTGTCTTAGAGAAAGACAATGAGAGCTTGAGGTTGATTAATCACCAATTAAAGGCAAAGAGTGAAAGTCAGAGGGTATCTTTGGCAGCACATGAAAAGACTCTTATCTCCTGCAGCCAGAGGGCAGAATAAGGCAAAGATCAGCTCCAAGACTTCGTTATTAGCGTAACAAAGCTCCAGCAAAAGGTTAAATTCTCAACCTTGGAAAATCTGCTTTGCCAAGATCAGGGCCTTGGTGAGAAACAGAAGACCATGAAATATCTAAATCAAAACACTAAAAAAATTTAAAATCTCAACAGAAGTAGATTATCTTCCCTATTAAAGACCAGTACCTCATCTCTCTTAGAGATAATGAAAATATCTCTTCTTTGCAGAATGATGTCAATCATGTTATAATCTTTCTCTCTTCCCCTTTCTTGGCCATTAGACAAGAAATTAAGATTAAATTATTATAGTATGATATACTGGGAAGTTTCTGTATTTGGTGAAAAACAAAATATCATATCCTGAAAGAGCCATAGGACCTGGTCAATATATACTACAAAACGTTGAAAGAGTATTATTGAACCGAGTACCAGATGCCAACCTTTTCCCATGAGTCAGCATCATTCATAGACTATGGGGGAACAGAAAAAGAAGTCACCAAGAAGCAAGACCCCTCTGAGAATCACTGTCACACTTGGGCCACTAGGGGACAGCCAGATACCAGCCTTTTCCTGTGAAAGAGCGCCATTTCTAAACTGTGGGGGAAGAGAACAAGAAGTCACCAAGAGATGTGCCTTCCTTGCAAGTCAGCATCATGCACAAGCCACTGGGGAGGGAGCCACATATCAGCTCTTTCAGGCATGTTAGCTGGAAAAGAAGAGCCAACACTGCCCCCCACCCACACATACCATAAGCAAACAACTGATTCAGAGAAACACAAGCTGTGATGATAGCTATTGAGGTAAAATACAATTTAATTTTAGTCTTTAGTGTTTTACTGACTTTGCAGTTCTAAAGCCAGTAGTCTGATCATCTTTTCAGAGGATAACAGTATGCAATGTAGCATCAATGGTAGGTCTCCTGAAGGTGGTAGCCATTGTTAATTCCCTACCATTTTGTTTTAAAGTCCTGTATCATTTTCACTGTTTTTTTTTGGGTTAGGTTTTATTCTGCCTTACTTTGTTTGATTTTATAATATCTGATTACATGGGCAGCTATTTCAAAGATAACAAGGTATATTACGGTAGCCATTTTGAATTTACTATTATCTTGTTTTGAAGTCCTTTATTGCATTCATTGTTTTGTTTTCATTGGTTCTATTCTGTTCCATTTTGTTTGATTTTTTACTATGTCTAAAGGTATCTGAAACTATTTTGAAGCCAACAGGAGGACTTATAGTAACCATTGTTGATTTCCTATTGTTTTGAAGTCCTATGTCACTTATACTGGTTTGTTTTGATGCACTTTCTTCTATTTTATTTTGATTCATTTTATTCTCTTTAAAATAAAAAAAAAGTACTATGGAGCTGAATTCTAAGAGTTTTAGGTCACAGGGTTAGAACATAAAACTAAATAAGGAACAGGTTTTTATATTATGCTACTTAATCTTACTTGGCAATTGGGTAAAGAGACTCCTCGAGAGGTGATTATGGAGGTATTTGTACTCCTCAGTGCATTAATCCACTGATGTTCAGAGCAGAGTGCGGTTAGAAGGAGGAGCCCAGTGGGATATGGGACAGTGGACTGTGCCTATGGAGAATATTATATCTCTCGCTTGTACTCTTTCCCTATACTCTGCTTCCTGGGTCATGAAGTGAGCAGTTTTGCTCCACCACACCCTTCCATCGTGATATTTCCATTTGGGAGCCAGCCAACCATGAACAAAACCATGAGAACTTCAAACCTTTCTTCCCAAGTTGCAAATGTTGGGCATTTTGTCCCAGCAATGGAAAAGCAAACCAATACAATAAAAGAACTCTGTCCTTTAACACGGTGTAAAATCTTGCCACAAGCACAAAAAATAGGGCTAACATTCTAGTGAGACAGGTACTGAAGCTTGGAAATAACACAGACCTATACTTAATGGACTGAAATTTCAGAGCTACCTTGGCACATGGTGGAACAAGTAATTAAAAGATAATGAATAGTGAGCACACTAGACTGGATACACTCAGGTAGCAAATCCATTGGCCAGTTGTGCTCTGCAGAAAGGCTCTTAGGAGATGCAATTCTCCTACAAGAATGTGCTTGTGGTAAGGAATGTGGTCGTGAGAATTTTTTTTTTTTACCAGTTTCTATAGGTTAAAAAGAAGTTGTTTTGGAACACGACTGATAGATAATAAAAAATAAGAAAAAATGTTGATTTAGGACATGACTCTCTAGTAGTTAAGAGGCAGAAAGAATGCTGAAATAGTGAAACCAAATTGTTAACACTTAACTCTTAGCAAGAAAGAGGGTGCAATCATCCAAATAAATTGCAAGATGGGAGTGGCATCCAGGTGGCCTGAATCAAGAAAGCCAGGGGATTAGTAACAGAATACAGCATTCTGAGAGCAAGATAAATGGCTAGACAACAAAGGTATTGCTTACTCTACAAAAAAGAATTCAAAGGCAGGTGATCAGAAGGCTGAGAGAAGTTTCCTCTGTAACAATTTCTAGACCTGAGCTATGTGTTAGACTTAGGATCCTTGACTGGGGAAGAGTCAGGTTGAGCCACTAAGGGGAAGAAAATTGTAACATCATCACAATTGTCTTTCCTTAAGGGAACCTACATTCATTTACTTGGGTAACATATAGTGAGAAAAAGAGAATACTCAGATATTTCAAGGATTGCTGTAGACTCCTTTGACCTTGGAAGAGGCTACCATTGATCTTGAGTGGAATCAACATAGATTGCAGTTATGAATTTTCCTTTTCTGACTTGAGGGCTCCAATCAATAACACTGTCTGTAGACTTAGGGTATAGGAACCATCAAAGTAGGCTATTAAATAACTCCTCATTGGAATAGTTTGCCCATTTTACAGAAAAGGAGGGGATATGGTAGTAACACAAAGCCATTGGACCTACTGTTACTATCATATATAACACACCATCCAGTATCTGTGTGCATGATTTACTGATAGAACAGGTTTATGAAAGGGTAGTTGTGGTGTTACTCTGGAGATGATACTCTCAAAACATAATAAATTAACCATATCAATAACCTTTATATGGTGTTCTATTCTAAATAAATAAAATATGTGGCCCCAGGAGACAAAAACAGGTAAACAAAAATGTGTTTGTTCAATATCATTCCCGCTGATACACATGTAGGATTGTATTTCTCATTACATGTCTCTGAGTTCCACAAATTTAGATAGACTGATTCTCACAGGAGGATCATTTCCTCGAAGAATCATGTTACAATAATTTCCTAGTCATTAGAGGTCAAGGAGACACAGGTGTCACATCTTGGCAGCAGCAGTTGACCAAGATCCTTAGAAGATACAGGGTTGCAGTTACAAATTTATACAAGTATATACTTGACACCAGATGGTGAAAAATATTTCTTCTCTGAGTTTTGATGTTAAAATGATATGATTGACAGTGATTGCCTTCAAAGATATAATGTTCAGAGATGCAGCTCTCAGGGATGAAGACTGTGTACCCCACCAGGTAAGCTTTCTAGACAAGCAATGGTATAAGTGGAAGGTGAAGCTGTGGTTTGGAAAGTAGAGGAACACTCTTACACAGAAGCAGCTGCCACAGGGGTGGCTCTGGTTCATCTAACTCTTCCCAAGAAACAAGAATCCCGAAAGAGCTTCTCCAAGGTGATGTAAATTCACCTAGCAGGCTGATTTCAGTGTCACAAGTAGGTTATAGTGGGCACCTGTCATCTTCCCACTCCCCTGAGGATGTTCATTTCTCAAGCTGCCAAAACAATGTGCATCAATAGATTTCAGAAGAGCTCCTGACTGGGAATTATCATTGGCTGATAGGAATTGTTTCCTATGAATATGATTATGCCTGTTTCCAATGAATAGTTAGTGTAGAGGTACAAGATACGATCACATAATACCATGAAAGTTAAAATTAAAAAAAAAAAAAAACTATAGCATGAAGCACTGCCATTAACCATCTCCTAAAATAATTTTGCTTTGAATACATTTATCCTATTATATCTTCCACTTTATACAGCAGTTCTGAAAGTCCTTATGTGTGTCCTTGTGTCATCATGTCTGCCTTGATGGTCTAAATTATTTCACATATCTACCTTTGAATTTTGAGATTGGTGGTCATTTCAACATTGGGAAGAGCTAAGAGTCACATCATGCTAGATCCAGAAAATAAGGACAAGGAGATACTGCAATGCTTCCATTTGATTGAAGTTACTACAAATGTTTTGAGTAGATGCAAAGCAGCTTCAGAAAATGGCAAGGACAATGGAACAAATGTGTTGGAAGTAAAGGAAAGTGTTTCATGGGGGTTAATATAATATGACTTTTACTGTAGCAGTTTTTATTTTTATTTATGCATTCAGCTTATCATTGATCACACCTGGTAGGTGTGAAGATCTTATCCTTTTGGCCTTCTTCTGGATTGTGCTGTTGAGAAATTCCTGCTTCAGAGCTTCCCATATGGTCGCCAGAGTTCTTTAGTTAGAGAAGCTGTGTCATAGCTCAGTATTTCCCTCTATCTGATCCAAAGTCCATCACTTTCCCACAGGGACAGTTCCTGTGAGAACTCCTCAGTACAACTGCTGAAAACAAGTATCTATCCCAGAGCCTACCTTCCAGTTAATCTATGCAAGAATGACTTACTTTCTATTATTTCTTCATTAATTTCTTCTCAGTTTTACATCTTCTCTTTTTCTCCAGTTTACTTTTCTAAAAGAAGCACGTTTAAAATATTTCTCTTTTTTTGTCATATGTGTAAGAGAACTGATATTCCACATGTGTTATAAGGGCTTGAAAGATGGCTAAAGAATAGACAAAAGAACAGATTAAGTGACTTAAGAAGTAGAAGAACATTTACTTACTGTGGAAAATCTCAGTTAGAAAAACAGAGAATCATATCATTTGAAGAACATTTCTAAAGCAGAATGAAATTTTGGAGATTTCTGAGTATCCTGTCTAGCCCCTTAACATTTATTGCCTTTGCTTTATTTTTTTAATTAAAAAAAAAGACACAGAAAATGAAAACAAAAAGCAAAACAGACAAACAACAGCAATAAACTCCAAACAATAACAATACAGGCTTTCAAAGTAAGATGATGGAAATTTAATAATGATTGTTATATTGCATATTGTTATCTTCAAAAAGGTTGCTTAGATTATTAGATATGGACACGCAAAATTGATCTAACCATAAAACTGATCTAACAGTATTGACTGTTCTTTTCAAAGAACTAATACAATTAGTTGTATAATCACCTGAGCCATCTTATGTGTGTGTATACACACACACACACACACACACACACACACACACAAATTTATATCTTTTTCCTTTTCCTTTCTTTCTTTTCTCCTTTCCCCTATCCAAGTTACTTTTCTCTTTTGGGCAGTTTCTTACCCTTACACAATATTTATTGTAGATTTTGGGTCTTATCCACTCTTTCAATTTCTTACAGTAGGGAGATAATACAGTATTTATACATGTGAGTTTGATTTATTTCACTTATGAGTGTGGTCTCAAGTCATATCTATTTACTTATAAAATCAATCTTTCTTTATAGCTGAGTAGTACTGCATTGTATAAAAATGCCACATCTTTTATATCCATTCCTCATTTGAAGGGTATTTGGGTTGTTTTCAAGATTTGGCTATTACTAATTGCGTTGCTATAAACACAAGTGCACATAAATCACCGTGGTATGTTTTCAGTCCTTCTGGGAAAATGCCCAGAAATGGGATAGCTGGGTCAAATGGAACCTCTAATCCTAGCTGTTTGAGGAAACCCCACACTGATTTCTACAGTGGTTGCACCAGATTACACTCCCACAAACAGTGGAGTAGAGTTCCTTTTTCCCTACAGGCCCTCCAGCATTTGTCATTGGTTGAATTCTAAACCTTAGCTATTTTTATGGAGTTAGATAGAATATCAGTGTTGTTTTAATTTGCATTTCTTTAATGACCAATGATGCTGAATTAAACTAGACTCATGTCTATCACCATGCACTAAACTAAAGTCAAAATGGATCAAAAATCTAAACATTAAAATAGAAACTCTAAATCTAATGAAAGACAAAGTAGGTAGAAATCTTGAATACACATGGATAGGCAGAGAGTTCATGAGTAAATACCAAACATCACAGGAAATGCTTACCAGAATCAGCAACTGGGATTTTGTCTTATTAAAAAGTTTTCATGTGAGAAGAAATCTCAGCAGTGCAAAGGAAAACCCTTTGGCTATTACTAATTGCATTGGAAAGGAAAATTGGAAAAATATTTTGGCCAACGGTCCTTCAGACAAAGGACTTCTATGTAGAACATACAAAAAATTTTTAAAAATCAGGCCCTCCACATTCAAAGGCCCAATCCAAAAATGGGCATCTGAGATGAATACACACTTCTCAGATGAAGAAATACAAGTTCCTTTGCTTAGAACTCTTCTGTGCTCACCTGCCTGCTCCAAACATTATCAGTGGATGGTCTCTTTCAGTCTTTTTGTGGCATTCCTGTGAACAGTTTTTAAAATTGTAATTATTTTTCATGCTGGAGTAGAAGGAAAATAGAGGCTAACTTTTAAGTCCTAGTTCTTGTCTAAGTTCTCCTGCCATCTAACTGTGCCATCTTCCTAGCTTCAATTTTCACATCTATAAAATAAGTGGTGTGCCCATAACACTGGTTCTTGCAGAAAGCAATAGACCTTGTTTCTCCGCAGGAAAATGTGCAGATATTATTATGTACATTTATCTTCTCTGAAGTCATTTTATACATGGTCATAGCTAAAGTGACTTCTCATTCTGATATCTATAAAACTGAACCTCAAGGTTCCTCTTAGCTTCTTATACACATGTTAATTTTGCTCTCATATTGCTTTGCTAATAAATGCAAGACATACTTGTGGAATGAATATTTGCTTAAGACCAAGCATTGAATTGAGATTATAATGATATATTAGGTAGAGGATTGATGGGTAAAAGAAACACTATAAATACTATAAAACATTTATTCTAGGAATTAGATCTTATGTAATGGATAGTGATGAGGAAGCCCATAGGAAGATGTTGCCTCTGTATCTGGTGATAAATCCAGTTATGGATGGCTGGGGGAGGACAAACATTTAAGAAGAAAAGTTGAATATGAGTTAGGAGAAAACGAAGACATTGAACTTGTAAAGTCAACTTAGAACCCGTGAGATCAGTGACATGCATGACCCGAAGAAGATATTGTCCTTTTCCATTAAGCTGGCAAAATGGCTAGCTATATACTTGGAGAAGCTCTCGAGGAGGATCTATTAGGTCAAGGAGGAGTTGTAGGCTCAGCACTCTGTGATCACAATATGAACCAGAGATCAATGACAATGGCTGTGAGTTGCCCCAGCACTGCCTCTCAGAGATTAATGTCTCCTCTTGTACTTACTCCTCCAAATTTTGCGTAGTCTTCACTCATAATAACCAAAACAGTAAGCCTACAACAGATTCTGGGAATTGATGTTCTAACTAAGCTAACTTGACACAGTAGAAATTTGCATGAATAACACATAGTCCCTCTGTCAAGTCTGGGGATGAAAGAGTAGTGAAATACAAATAAGTATAATATAAGAAATAATATGGATATCTTTCTCTAGAGTAGACAGTTCATTAAGCAGTTGTTCAACAATCAGGAGAGAAATGCATATTTTGTAGAGGGAAAAAAAGCTATAAGGACATCACAGGCAGAGGGAAAGTACACAGAAAAACAAGAGCTGAATAACTGGCATTTTCAAGGGTCCAGAAATATTTTTTTGAAGCTAGCAAATGGAGATGGAGGTGCGAAGTTAAAATTGGAAAAAATACACAAGGATAAAATTATCGTAGGCTAATGTACTAAGGAGTTTGGACTTGATTCCATTTTACGGTTGTTGATTTGGATTTTATGTAGTTATAATTCAAACTTTTGAATAATCATAATAAAAGGAGAAAGCCGTCTCAAATATGTAAGAAACTACATTCAGAGAAACTAGAAATGGCCAACACAATTTACTTGTATTGCCAAGCTCTCATGCTTTTGCACAATCCTCAAAATACAGCTTTTCTTGTCATTTTTATTTAATTGAAAAAATATCATGAGATTGCAAAAGTTGCTATTAAAAACCTGTTCCTAATTTAAAGCATACATCAGTATAAATTAGGAATTATTTTATTTTCAACTACATTAAATTCTAAACCAAACCCAGAAATAAAATTGGATGTGATATTGATAGAAGGCTAAACATTTTTGCACAAATCTAATTTCAAATTTTGGCAATAGTCTAAATACCTCAGTGTTCTTACTAACTGCCTTTAGAACAAAGTAGTTTGAATTCACAAAATAAGTTATTGTGATACAATGCCAATTGATTCCAATTGCTTAGCACAGTAATGTTCCTTTGTTTTCAAAAAGTAGCTCATTACCCAAAATAAAAACTAAAAATATAAAAAAAAATCAAACAATGAAAGCAAAAACTGTTTTATTTGATGAACTAACAGAGATTAGTATTACAGTTGTTTTGTTAATATGTATATGTACGAGCAAACACTTCTAAGAAGATATTATGCAATATATTAACTAGTGTTAATTTCCTATTCTTTTAAAATGCTGTATTGTTTCTATCCTTTTTTTAAATTTGATTTTTAAAATAAAATAAAATAAAATAAAATAAATCACACACACACCAAAAAACCCCCTAAAAATAGCTGACACCAATAATGTTGAGTCAATGAAGGATTTTAGGAGCAACATGATGCTTTTTTAATTTGGAAAAAAAAAATCGAGTGGTGAAATTAATGAGATTTGCAGAGAGACAAATTGGAGGCATAGTTACTGTTCTTCAGAAGGAAGCCAGTTCTGTAACTCCCAGAAAGACTGGGAGAAAAGGCAATGCTGTTCCTTCAAAGAAGAGGTAGGGGCTGTAGCACAGAGAGGCCCCAGGGATGCTGAGGATGGGGAATTGGGCAGAGAGTTCAGTGACTGGGTGTACTTCAAGCTTTCTTCATTCTTAACTTTCTTTCTCTACAAGCCTCGCACAGTAGCTCTCACATAGAAAATATTCAGTAAATATTTTGAAGTGTTAAAATACATGGCAAATAACAGTACCTTGGCTGGCTTATGATGCTTGGAGAAATCCCTTTCAATTGACTGTTAGGATCCTACAGTTCAGTCTTTTTTCTCTTGAGGAGTTTTGTCAAAAATAAGAATTTAGTTCTAATGCCTGCTTTTATTTCTTCCAAGGTGGCTTCTTCTGAATCAAAGGATGTTTTCTACTAAGAAACCTCCCTTTCAAGAAATCCTTTTTGCTTTATGGTTTGGATAGCACCTAAATGGAAAATCCTCTTTTACCCTAAATCTGGTGGGTAAATTTCTAGTATTGCATTTGGAAAGCAAGAAAACTGCTTTAACCAGAACTCAAAAACAAAATAAAACAAATCAAAACAAAACAAAACCTTCTTGTATCTTTTTTCCTATAAGGAATATTTAGGGAAAGGTATTTATTTCTGAAGCAGTTACAGATTCGTGGGAAGTTGCAAAGAATGTACAACAAAGTCCTATGTGCCCTTAACTAGAAAGTACATTTTAGAATCTCGATGAATTAATTTCCTAGTGCTGAGTATTTTTGGATATGTATGACAACTGGGTGAGGCAGGGATATTAGGGTAGAAAATAGCAATATTGACATGTTAATGGCTCATTAGCTTCTCTCAGAAGCAGTTAAGTGTTGCTGTGTTTCTAAAGGTGTCCTGTTTGGACTAAAGGCAATACAAAATTCTCACAAGTGTGTGGAACTGGAGACAGTAAACATATTTTTCTGAAATTTAATTAACTCCTCAGAACATAAGGCAAGCAAAATCCATTTCTAAAGAAAAAGCAGTAATCACAGCTATTAGAAGGTGTTTAAATGCACGCACACACACTCATGCAAGTACGTATACACATAAGCAAAATTAACAGCTGAATGAATTTTAAATCTAAAACATACTCAGCTTCTCTTGTGCATTGCATTTCTAAATTTCTTGGTGTTTTTCCCAGGTAAAAATATTAAATATTATAGGAGGATCAAATTTTTGGCAAAATTCTATTGAAACACATGACTAATATATGACTGATGTCTGATTATGTCTCATTTTTAAACTAAAATATCTCTTTAACCCTAATACACTGAATTTTTACCTTTATACTGTTTTGTAGACTTTTCTTGACTCTCTCACCACTAACCATTAACATATCCCAAACTAATACAAAGTTGTCATAATCTGTGTATTTTCCAGACCAGTAGTACAGTTTTATCGGTCATTTGTATAGCATATTAAAAACCAAATATTTTTGTTTCTCTCTCTCTTTCTTTCTTTCTTTCTTTCTTTCTTTCTTTCTTTCTTTCTTTCTTTCTTTCTCTCTTTCTTTCTTTCCTTCCTTCCTTTCTTCTCTCTCTCTCTCTCTCTCTCTCTCTCTCTCTCTCTCTCTCTCTCTCTCTCTCTTTCTTTTTGAGACAGAGTCTCATTATGTGGTTAAGTCTGACCTTGAACTCATGCAGTAGCCCAGGCTGACCTCTAAGTTACAGCAATCCTTCTGCTGAAATTACAGGTACCTGGCACTATGCCTAGCTGAATACTTTTCACATACCTTGTATTATTTCATCAGTCAATAATCCTTTGCATTATTATTTCCATATTTAACCTCCTACAAAGATAAATCTTGGGTAACAGAAAGATTTCATTTAAATAAAACAACTAGCTACCAGTGAGGCTTGGGTTAAAATGCCTGTGTTTGTACTTCTAAATTCAGTAATCTTTTTCTCTCTCTTGTTCATCATAACTATCCTTGCTCTTTGTATTCTGAAATGCTCCAGCTATTGAGAACCTCTCTCAGTGACTATTTCAGTAAAATAGCTGGATGCCTCAAATCTCAGACTCCGGAAAACTGAGCATGACCAAGCAGTTCCCAGGCTGAGTAAGACTTTCCTTTTCAACTCTAATCTAAATTTTCTATTTTTATTGCTTTGTGACTCTCTGCTCTACATTACGTTCCTTTAACTTCTGTCCTTCTGGAGATGGGGACGTGGCAGTGAGCTTCCACCAGCAGAATCCAAGTGCAGCAGACTGGGACCTCTTCCAAAATGATCATTCCGTGGTCATAGCACATTCACCTGTGCTCTCTCCTGCCTCCCAAGAATCAAATGAATATTCATTGTAGGAGAGCCATAGTCTGAATTGGTAGCCCATAAATCACTGTGGAAGGGAAAAGCAAACTTCTCCATGTCTTAAATCACTGTAGTACAATTGTCTTAACAGATCGAAGTTTCCTAACTGACAATGTGAATTAAAGTTTTTTCCCAACCAAAAGTCAATTCTCTTTTTACTCAAAATACTAACTTTTCCTTATCTCCATCAGTCTTTTAGATATAAAATTGTGTGTTCTCATTACACTATGTAGAGTGACACAGAATGTTAAAAAACACATAATCCTTGGGGTTCAAGTATGCATTATACACTTTTTTTAGGTGTATGTTGTTGGAAAAGTAGCTTAACCACTGAACCGTAATTTCATTGTTATGAAAATGGAGTACTTATGAAAATTCACTATGACAATATATGTAAACTATTATAGTTTTCCTGAATATGTCTGGTAGATAGCCAATAAACATTAGTTATGCATGTTACTCATTAAATACATGTTTTAGATTTTCTCCATGATTGTATAGTACGTGTCCCAAAGGGAATAGAAGGTTGATTGTTAGAGATCTTACACCTGTGAGAGATGTAGTCATATAACATGACCTCCTTATTTTCTCTCACATTTTAAAGGTTTTTCTCTCTCTTTTAAGTGCTGTTTTTCCCAGCCCATGCCCTTTTCCAACCTATGGAGAGGCATATGGCTTCCTAGCCCTTTACCTTTCAGAAACTTTGGTTTCCAGTCTTGATAGCTTGTCCACAATAATAATTCAAAACTTTTCATTCAGCTTTAGTCTGTCAAAATAGGTTACAATTAAAAGATAATTTGACTTAGCAGTGACTTTGTTTTCCAGCCTTTAAAAAGCAAGATGAAAATTTTGGTAAAAGAAAGAAATTACAACAATTCATGAAAAATGGCACAAATATGGAAATGTAATCATTACATGACAAACTATGTGAAATTATAATACAGATCATTAAAAGCTTTCACACCCTTAAAATATCTATTTTGTACTTTTTAGGAAATACAGAAAGTTAACACTTGAAAAAAACCCTTATTTTTCACTAATTGATGGTCTATCTTCACTTTCTTTTCCAATCCCTTTTCCCATTGAATTGATCTTTGATCTTTTTTTAATTTGGATTTTTGAGTTCCTACTGTTCAGTTTTATATTTATCTTTCTTTCACTGACTATCACATAGTAAACTGTTTCCCACCCAAGCACATTTTTAGGCTCGAAGTAACATTTGTACTTCATTGCTACAGTAGTCATTTAAATTTGTAATGAGAGGCAAAGAAGATTTTGGAGATCCTAAATATTATTCGTGGCACCTCTCCTGTAGGTGTTGTAAGAAATGGTGCCTTTATCAAGCTCTCTTGGCCCCTGTCACACGATCTTCACTTGCTGCATAGAGTAGCAGTGCTATTGAAAGATAGCATAGTGTTCCCCGGTGCTTTCTGGGAGCCAAAGTGTTCCTCAGTGGCACTTTCTGGAAAACATAGGGAGTACTGTAGTTCCATATCAGTAATACACAGATCTTTATTTTCCCCTTAAAATGCAACACACCCACAATTTTTATGTCTTTTGCCTGTTATGAATTGTCTTTTATTTTTCTCTCAGCAATCATGATTAAATGTGTTCTAATACAAAAACATACTATAATATACTTCAGGTAATATTATTAAGAAAAGGGAATGATAATATCCTCCTATCATCTGGTTTTGTAGAGAAAAAAAGACATGATTTTAACCCAGAAATGTACAAAATCACTGAGTGGCATATTTTGGCATCACTGAGGGTTTTGGAAACCTCTTAGAATAGTGAGGGTTTTACGCTAAATGATCATATATATGTGGACTGAACGATGAAAGAGTCAATTATTGCAACCCAATAGAAAAGAAAGGGCACTTATATTTTTAGCCTACAGTTTATACTTTCTCTCCCTCTCCCCATGAAACATGCCAAGAACACTTAGTAGACTCATAATGCTGAATTGGCAACCAATTTTGTAGGCAGGCTAAGTAAGGAGGGGGAAGATGAAAACCAAGGGATTCCATTAGAAATTGCCATACTACCTCATTAATCTCTTACAACAAATAATACATGTGGAACTGAGGCTACTGAGGTCTCCAAAGAATATAATTTTTGTGGGGTTATAACAAATTAAAGAAATAAATTAAGTCATCAACCCAGCAGGGAAGTACTTGAAATCCTGAATTTTGTAGTCTTTGCTACTGTTGTGAATTTAAAGTAACAAAGTGGCCTTTGTTTGAAATAGATGCTTCATATTTATATTTATTATATGTAGTATAATTATATATGTGTAAATTGTTAATGTATTTTCATTTTGTATTGTTATTAGCCTTAGCAAGCTCTGAAAGACCCTCCTGTGCCTCTAATTCCAAAATTTGTGCCTGCAACATACTGATTCCAATAAAGAGAAAAACATTCTGTAGGACAGAATGGAAGCTGGAAATTTGATTTTTATACAGAAATAAAGACATACACACTCTGTCTTTGGCTTTGTAGATTTATAGGTACAGATGCACACGATATTTTGTACAGAGACAATCTTAATCCCAATAAACCAGGAGATAACAGAATGGATGGTCAAGAATTGTGGTACTCTCTGAGAAAAGCAAGTTCTTTTACGGACCTGTGTGTGATGGACTTCCTATAATGGGAGGCTTGTCTGAGTTGCTCTGATTTAAAGAGCTTCCCAGTAGTCCTTCTACATGGTGTCTCTTGGAGAAGATTGAGGGTGTGTGGGGGCTAGTTTCCTAAAACAGGATGAAAAAGAACGTGGGATACCATCATTTTTCTTTTGTCTTCTCTACTACCATGTATTTATGAGACCTTTATAAAATCCTATTGTTTATCTGTTTTAACTGAAATAAACAGTTCTACAGTCAGGGGCATCAAACTTGGAAGATACAGTGTTTTATAATCCTACTCTAGAAGGCAGAAAATTGAATATAGACAACCAACCACCACCATTCAGACTGCACCTATTTTTTTAGCATTATTGAATTTTTGAGCCAAGAAAAAATAAAATATCATCCAACTCAGCATTTCCCACAGACAGAGGCAGACACTGAGAGAAATATGTACACTACTATAAACTTCACTCTCTAGTGTGTGACTCAAGAGTCTTTTCCTGTATAATAGGCTTACTTTTACACACACACACACACACACACACACACACACACACACACACACAGAGTAGCCCTTCCCTTCTCAAAGCATTGTTTCTAAAACCTCTAACTGCTATCCACAGTCATGGAACCTGGTGTAGAAAGATAAGCTTAAATTCTGGTAAACAGAAAGTTAGCCCTAAAATGGAATTTGTATGCTGTATAAACTGTCCAACATGAGAAAGGCTGATGAAGGGAAGACCTGCCTCCCCCACCTACCTTCTCATACGTACCTATGGTAGCATGCTAGGCTGGTAATTTTCTGCTTCAAAGGTTAACAGGTAGGATCTTTCTGAATTCTAAGTATGTCCACATTCAGAAACAATTCTATGTGCATTTAAATCATCATCATCTAGAATTTATGATGCAGCACAAATTTCAATCAAAGTAAGGACTTTTCTTTTTCATATTCTAGAATGGACATCATCTTTAAATCTAAAGTATCTAAAATGTTTCCATGTGTTTTTACTTTGAAAATTAAATAATAAAGATGATCACTACATGTTGGGTACCAACTAAGGAGGTGTCAGAAAAAAAGTTCAAGGAAGAGAAGACATTATTCTTCCTCTGATTCTACTCAGAAAATTTTTCTTGTCACCTACTAATATTGTTGTTTTTCTTCAATAAAACGAAAGCATTGGAGTTTATGAGGTGTAACCTTTAGAGTATGCGATGTGAACACATGCATATGCATCTAATCCGTCTGCTTTTGATGTGAGGCTCTTTCTCATGTAACACTACCTCCTCACTCGCTGCCTCGGCCACACAGTGGGAGACCTGCAGGAGTCACTGCGCAGCTGTCCAGTGACTGGACTCTCTGCATGTCTTGGTGAACAGGAAAAGTGCTGGATGATACTCACCAGCATAGCATTAAACCCAACATATCCATTAAACAATGCAAGACGGGTAAGTGAAGTGACAAGAGTATAAGGCTCAGTCAGGAAAAATCCTGAGTTTGAATGTTACTGTTTTCTTTGTTAGTCATTATTGCCTAGTCAAAGTATTCAGCTTTCCTTTGCTTCACTTTCTTCAGTTGTAAAATTAATGGGATGATTAAATCAAATAACTGTTATAAAGTGCCTAAAATAATACAGTTGCGAGATTTTTCAGAGATTAATCAAGATTTCTAAGTACTATAGATGTCTGAAATTTCATAATTTTTTGGCAATACTTTATGTGGTTCCCACTGATTATAAGCATGGTTTCAACTCTTCAATTATTAAACTTATTGTTTAATAATATCTCAAAAATGTGTGAAATTTTGAAATCTTCCAAGAGCTTCCACTATATGCCATTGTTTCCTTTTGGACAGGACAAGGATAGTTACTTATATTTTGTTGGGAACCTGAGATATAAAACTATTATATGATTTACCAAGATGAGTATGATTCATAAATAAAGCTAAAATTTACACCTTATTGACTGTTAAGTCAGTACTTTCTCAATGATTGTGTGCTGCAAATTAATAACATGCACACACATCCATTTATATCTATACCCACTACAGGTAGACAGAAAGACTAAATAAAGCTAAATGTACTTATAATCCTATTGCATACTTCATGTGGCTATAAATAGTTGGCCTAAAATTAGAGGTCTATCCATAGTAGTCTTATTTAAAAAGTTGCTGAAGATCTATCCTCAGATAATATTCAGCTTTCATATATAAATTAATATTAAAATGAAATCACTTCAAAAAATGACCTATTAATAATTGCTTCAGAACCACATTACAGTGGGATTTTCTCTGGCAAACAAGGACTTATCATCACGTAGGCAATTGGTGAAGATGGTATTATAGACTCTGAAACTTATTAGGAGATGAGACTGGAGAAAAATGTACAGGACATATCCAGGTTCATTTTATTTGATTTTTTCCTGAATATGAGAGTAGTTTAAGTATGAAGATGATTAAACAATATGGTGAATATTTGAATTAAAAAACATTTATTAAAGTAAAAGACACCTTGCTATTAATCCTCCTCAAAATACTCCGTCTCATTTTGAATACACTTATCCATCGTTCCTGCCACATTCTGAAAGAGATGTAGAATTTTTTTTTCATAAATGAAACAATGTACAGAATTGATTCAAAATATTTGTTTCATGGTTATTTTCACTTTGGGGAAGAGCTGACAGTTTTAGGACGAATCAGAAGTTCCATAGTGATGAACAAGGCAGATGAAGATACACTGTAATATTTTTACCTGACAGAAATTACCATAAATGTTTTGAATGGGTTCAAGACATTGAAGCAGCCACAAAAGACACTAAAAAAAGAGGATTTCCACAGTTGCTTCAGAAAGTGACAAGATTGTTGGATAAGTGTGTTTTACACAAGGACATTTGGGGTTGATTATTGGCAATATGTAATTCACTGTAACACATTTTTAAAAATATTAAACATTTATCATATATTTGATCATGTCTTATAGAAAGGTGCAAGTTAAAGATATTAAGACACAACCTTATATACTTGATATTCAAACAAGAGAAAATTAGGAGTCATATGCAATTGCTTCTGTGGCAGCAAACAAAATATGAATTCTTCTTTTATTAAATTATCACTTTTCTTTCTCCTTTGGTAAGAAATTAAAACATCTGAGATGAGCCTAATCACATAGCTTGAAGGTAAAGGGAGAAGTACAGTTTGGAGATGAGTTTTTTCTTAGGGACCTATTTTTGTTACCCACTTATACCACAAATCTGATGCATGTTTCCAACAATTACGACGTGAAACATATCCCACATATCCTAAAAATATTTGCCACTTTAAATGTTGCTCTTCAAAAGTTTGCATCCAGGAAAAGAAACAGTGAATGGATAATGGGAATGGAGAAGTTTCGTATATGTTTAACTTTATTTTATTAAACATTAATTTTTATATTAATTTGCATAGCAGGTATATTGTAGACACATATAGAAAAATAATAGTAATGTGTATATATTTAAATTTTTAAGAAACTGCCAATTGTTTTTTATACCAGAAAAAAATGCAGGGCCAGAAAAAGAATGAAAAATGAAAAGGGCAAATATCCAAAGTTTCAAGTGACCTTGATTATGTTATATTCACAATTATGATATTTTGTGAATTTTTAAAAATATACAGAATTCAAGCAGGCAGTCATGAGTTCGATCCCTGGTACCGATAAAAAAAAATACAGAATTAAAATGCATAGTAGCAGCATATAAGATAGGATAAATGATATTAATAGTGTTCCAGGGCTTTGTATTATACAGTACGATGTAAAAGTACATACTCATATTTTTCTAAAAGTACCTATTCATCTTATATTTTTCTAAGGCAAAGAAGAATTTTTAAGCTTTGAGAAATATATTAAGTAGATTTTGTCAACCAAAGTCCAGCAGACATGTTTCTGAGCATCTAGTACCTTTATATCAATTTTAAAGTTTGGAGCGTTTCTTTATATGTTATATATGAGAAAGTATTAAAAACTGCCCTTTTAAGGAAAGCAGTGCAAAGAATCATCCAAAAGTTCAAATTCAATTTTATGCTTTTTTATCTCTTTGGAAAAAAATCACCTAAAATAACTTTGAAGCAAATGCAGTTAATGTTTTAAGGGTGGACGTTCTGGAAGCAACACAGCTGTTTAGCTCATTGCTGGCTGAAGAACCGCAGATACAAATCCAAGACCACGCTTCCAGTGTCCTGCGTATGAACCAACTCTTTTAATAGACCGATTTGCCTGAAGGGTTGTGAATCATTTCCTCAATCTGGATCACGTGACCTGTTTTAAAATGAAGGCTGGTCCAGAGGAGATAACGGAATGAAAAGAGTATAGGTCACTTGGGCATGAAGGAACAATTCCATGGCTCAGTTGGCATGTCAGATTCCTGCAGGTGGGAATCAGCACCTGTATCTTTTTTCTGTACCTAGGAGAAGCAGCTGCCTGGGCTGCAGCTCAGGGAAAAGGGGTTGTGATACTGATTCTGCTGTATCCTAGCAAGTCACCCTGTAATTATAACAATAGGGATTTTTTCCCCTTGTAATGTAGGCAAACTAGTTTAATTCACAGACTGAGTGTAAGAACATTGATATTTGTGAAACCAGAAAACTATATACAAGTATAGGACATTATTATTACTTTAATATGTATAACTACCAGCGAATAAAATCAGATTTTCATAGTGAATAGACCAGGATAAGAATTTCTATTTTGTCATGTATTTTTACACTGGTAATACAGAAACTGTTGTCAAATTTTAAATTTATTTTTCATTTTTGCAAGCAGTCTTTTGGTTTTGATGTCTTGTAATATATCTAAGAAAGCATGGAAAAACAGAATATCAGCATGAATATGCTTCTGATAATCTTTCATAGTTTAATCTGGAACTTTATGAGAAGAGCATATAGTAAATATATGCATTTGGAAGATTTAGATGGCATGATTAAAGCTATTTATTATTCTACAATGATAGTAAATGAAATGCTTCTAATTTTAGATAAGTAGAAAAATTTGTGTTTAAGAATGTGTTAGATTATTAGAGAGATTTCAAGAGGTAGATGAGCTCCAAATGATGATCTGAAAGAGTTTATGAATTAGAAAGTCCTGTATCAACAGTGACAAAGAATTAACTACTATAGCTTTTTAAAAGACTTAAAAGATTTTTAAATTTGTACAATGTGAGCTTCCTAGGTTGAATACTTTTTGCTGCCTTCAAGGCTTTCTCCTTTGAGCACTTGCTTGTGTCCCCATGCTGTTCCTTTTCCAGTCTCCCACCCGGGCAGCTCCCTGCCACTCCCCAGACTTTTACACTATTTCTTAAGATAGAACAACTGCATTCTGAGTCAGACTAATAGGATGGTAATAGCTATCACAGAAATCTCTGACCTATTGCAAAGTCTTATCTTTGCCTATTATCATTGTTGTTGTTGTCTCTGTGAGGCAGGGTATCACTATGTGTTTGTAGCCCAGGATGGCCTTGGACTCTCAGTCCTCCTCCCTCAGCCTCCCAAGTGCTGGGATTACAGGCGAAAACCTCCACGTCCAAAGCTTTGACTGTTTTAATTAATTAATCTCACTTTTCCACTTTGCTTTCTGTCTGCAGTTTTGGCTACAAATAAAAAAATAAAAAAAAATGTTTCACTCTTCTTGTCTTCCTTATTTCCTCCTTCTGCATATGAAATTGCAAGGGGTGATATTTTAGTATCCAGAAGTATTCACCCTCAGTCTCACTAGATCTCTTATTTTGAGTGTTACTCTCTCCTGGAACTCTTGAATTTGAAGTCTCTAATGTTCCTATAAAGAGGATAAAAATCCAACCACTAGTAAAGTCTTCTGATGAGAGAGCTGTTTATCTCCGTGGAAGTTGAGCTGGAACCATGGATACTCATCTGAGGTACCAAATAGCCGTATAAGCCAAATAGGGAGAGGGTAACGGCATCACAGGAATAAAAGTGCTTCCAAAATTTATTTAACTTTTCTTTAATACATACAACATGGAAAATGTGACAAAACTTGTATATACCAAAGACTCCAGACTACAGAAGACAGATATGATTGGCTAAAGTTCATGGAAATTTCTTCCCAGTGTACTCAATGAAATGAGACAGAATCTAATATTACTTTAAAACAATTGTTTAATATTTATCAAAGGTATATCCTCTTCTTATTAAAGTACCTTCTGAAACTGGATAGAAATATAATTAGCTGAACCTTTAGGTCACTTAATAAATTGTAAAGATTAAAATACTTAAAATTTTTGTTGTTTTACATGTTTGTTTTTCATGAAATAGAGAGGACCCGACTCACCCCTTTCAAAATCTTCAAAAACACTGAAGCAATATCAGTTATTTCTGGAATGAAGAACTTCCAATCACCGCTGCAAGGACCATCACCCTCCAAGTAGCACGTGGATTTAATTCGTTGGAACTACATTGAAGTAGGCAGCCCATTCAGCAGGGGCCGGGTTCCTGCTGTGTATATATAGTCCTGTGAAAATTACATAACTTAGTGAGTCCAAGTTTCCACATCTAAGAGAAAAGAAGAAGGAAAGAAGAGAAGGAACCAGAAAGAAGGAGAGAAAAAGAAATAGTAATATCTAATGCATAGCTTTCTGAGCGATGTGGAAAACATGCAGTGTACCTTTTATACCTATGTACTCAGTAAACTTTAGTTGTTATTAGTGGTAAAATTTAAACAACATACATAAAATATTCAGGTTTTTTGTATGTCTTTTGATATAGTTTCTTCGGCTCAAGGATACTGGGTATCATGATATTAATGATATTTATGGCTATTAGTACTGTAGAGAAGAACATAAACTGAAAGGGGAGAACACCCAGTGAGACTTCTTCAAAATGGACCGTGTGCTTTGTACTTATAATCCAATAACTGCTCCATGGTTTGCATAATTTGGCACTGATGAATATAATATATCTGTATGCAGCTTCTTGGTGGAGGAAAAGTTCTGCTGATACCATCTCATTTTTAGGTGAGCTATACCAAAATTCCTCTCTTTTTTTTGGTACCAGGGATTGAACTTATGACCTTACACTTGCCAGACACTTACAACACTGAGGTAAATCCCCCGCCATAATCATGTTTGGGTTGTTTTAATTCTCTCATTTCTGTTAGGTGATTGGATTGGGTGGTTGGATTGAAGGAAGATCTGTTTAGTTGTGTTTTGTGTGTGTGTCCCAGGGATCAAACTCACAACTCACAACCTTGCACTTGCCAGGCAGACACTTATGCCATTGAGCTAAATCCTGGACCCCAAACTTTCTTAATCTAATTCACGTTCAAAAGCTTTTACATAATAAGAATAAAGCAAAGCTAATTTCAGATGGACAAAGATCATAGCCATTTAAGTTTAAATATTATAGTTGGTCAGGGAAAAGATACTTAAAGTAACTTAAAGAATACCAAATATGTTCCAAAATATGTCTTCCCATGAGAAGCAAAACTACTACTTTTTGGTAGTCTGCAAAAAAAATTTTTTAAATCTTTTTTCCAGATCTCTGAGTTAAGGATTTTATTTAACAATGCCATTTGACATGTAGTGGAATTTGTCAAAATTTATTCAACATTCATAGTCACCCCATGGTGCTGTATTATAAAAGAAATAGAAGAGACATTGAAACTGGAGCTTAATTCCAAATCTAACTCTTTATATCCCACTGTAGATAACAGATTAAACTTAAACTAGTTTAACCTTTGGTCACCCCAGAAACTTTGTTCTATACTAGGCCCTATGTTTGTTCTCGAGGAAGTTTTACAAATGCATTGTGTTTAAGATGATTAATGCAATACCTTGAATCTCAGTGGAATTCTGCTGGGACACCACAAGATGCTTTGCTAAGATGTTTCCAAACGAACAGTAAAGATGAAGGCCAGAGAGATGATGTCTGGGACAGGTAAACAATTAAGTTACCACTTAACTGAACTTTACCCCTACAACATCTATTTCTGTTCTTTGTAAAGAAAATACTCTAATAAAAAGTCATAAAAAATTGTTAACTGGGGCTTCAGTCCTAGAAGCTGTTGCCCCCAATCCCATAACTGTCTCTCTGGTTTTCTTTTCATCCACCGCCCTTTGTTTTCAGGACCTGTCTCCTCACAGAAACCAGCACCCAACTACCCAATCGACCTTTTATCTTCATCTATAAAATCAAAATAGTAATGTCTCATTGATAGGATTCTCATACTACTTAAATGATTGAAAGCATGTGAAAGCCTCAGGACAATACTTATGGCATAGTAGTTATATAATCAAACAATAAATATTAATTCTATTTTGTCTCCTACTTATCAAGATAGTTCTTAATTTGTCATTAACCTTCACTTCTTCATGTCAAATAGCTAAGTATCCTAGTGAAATTTGTTAAATGATAAACTCTGGGAAAATACTTTATCTTGATACTCAAGGTAAATGAATTAGAGGTTACATTTTGTTATTAGCTAATATTATTACATTAAAATTCCAATTTTTAATCTATATCTCATACAACAAGAATCCTAGATACATAAAGCTTATCCAACTTTCTTCATCCAGATAATAGGATATGAAGAACCAAAATACTTGTTCGTTTGTTATTATTCACTCTTTGTCTGTCAGAGGTGAAATTAAATCCAAGGATATATTGTTAGCTCAGTAAAGGAATGTATCCAAGATAGCTCTTGGCTTTTATCAGTCTTTTTTCCACTAACTATAACAAAGTACCTGATACTTGGTGACTTAAAGTAAAGCTGCTTATTTAGCTCACAGTTTTGAAGGGTGAAAGTCCAAGACCAGGCAGATCCATTGTTTCAGACTGTCAGGATCCTCCTGTGTGTCACAATATGGTAGAAAAACAGAAAGGGAAGCAGCCATGTTTAGGTAAGCAGGAAAAGATTAGGAACACAGGGGAAAGATTTTTTGTTTTGTTTTGGAAAAGATTAGGTACACAGGGAAGCCTGGATTTGTAACAACCTGTTGCCACAAGAGCTATATCGATATGTGAGCCACTGGGGACACAGGTCCCCAGTAACCTAATCACCTCCCATTGGCCCTCATCTCTTAAAGGTTCCAGGAACTTCTGACAGCATCACACTGAGGGATCAAAGTTCTAGCACATTGGCTCTGCAGGAAATATTCAACCCGTATTCAAACCGTAGCAAGGCCCAAGAATGAAGTCAAGAACATATAGTTTGGGGATGATCCCACCTTTCATGCTGATCTTCATTTTGTTTCTTTCTGGTCTCCATTTCTCTTTTACATACTTCTTCTTACACTCAGACTTCTATGGTAACCCCTTTCCTGTCTCAGCCTGTTATCACAGCAGAGAGTGGAGTGGAGAACTGACCAGAAAGTAACAAGGCTACTGCTATTATGTCTCTGGTTACCTGTAGAAATGATCTTGAACAAGCCACCCCCTTGGGCTTCTCTATTCAGAGTGGCAAATAAGATTAATTAACTTTTATGAGGTTTATTACATTTTGACACAATGTAATACATTACTTAGCTAGGATGTTTACCTGTGTTTATTTGCTTTTCAGTCTAAATTTTGGATGTCTTTCTAGCTAGCTGGTTCTAGTGGGGAAAGAATATAGCAATCTTTTAGTCTCCTGAAGCACTTTCAATCTTTCAGTTTTTCAGAGGTCAGGATAGCATTAGTTCCTGAGACAATCTGTCAGTAAATTGGTACTATTAGAGGATATTTTTTTTTTACATGTGGGGTGCCCTACCATTGGAATTTCAATAGGTTTTCAATTGGATTGATCGGCAAGGAGGCTATCAAAGATCTCTGTTATTAAAAAGTGAGCCACACACTATTCTGATGCATACTTGGGGTTGAGAGTCTTAGTGGTAAGGTCAAACTGGTTGAATTACTTCCTTTGCCCACATCCACAGAAAACACTGGCTCTTAGACTAGGTCCTTGAGAAACAAGATCCTGTGACAAAGGATCAGGTGTATGGGTTGTTTGAAGATGCAAGCCCATGGCAAGGAAGGTGAGAGCAAAAGATATAAGATGCACAATGATATGGAATGCAATGTACTACCCCACTGGGCATCACTTCATAACAAACAATAACAGGTAATTTGCAAGACTGTGAGTATCATCCATTAGGACATGACAGAAAGTTTCTAAGGAGAAATGCTTCCCTAAAGCAACTCAGAGAGAGAAAGAGAGATAGAAGAGGAAACTTACTTGCTCAGCTGTCTCTCATCTCTCATTTCCAATGGGCCAAATTTGTCACATGAGGAGCTAACTCCCTATCTACTGGGGTCTGTTAAGTGCTTTATTCACTTTTTCTCCAGAAGCTGATCCTGTATCTCACTGTGGGACATCTTATTGAAATCCAGGAGAAGTAAAGGACTTGGGCCTGCTGGAGGGAAGTATTGATAAAGCAATCAAGGGTGGAGGAAGAAAGAGGAAGCAGAGTTATGAAGGCATCTGAGAAAGAAAGACTTGTGTGTTTTGTGAGACAGTTATCGTACCCTAGCTTAGGATATGCCACTTTAGCGCTTGTCCTAATAGAATGCAAAAATTAGATCCTTTGCAACACACGTGATTAATGCAACACATGTAATTAATGAGAAAGAGTTCTCAGAAGCCCCTCCACCAAAGGTCATTTTAAAAAAAAATTTCAACATATACACTTGGTGTTGGCTATCACTAAGAGAGTTTGAGTGGGAACTTAAAAATTATTTCAAGTTTTAAAGTGTCAACCACAAAACAAACATTTCAGGAAAGTGTTACATTTAAACACAATGATAAGGGCTCACTTCACTTGCTGTATTATAGTTTAAAGTTGAGTCTGAAATTTATGTACACATGTAAAATTGACCTGTAGCCCTAGATTGGCAGCTCAACTGAGTACTAAAAAATACGTTTGTAAACTCTCTATATTACTCTCTTGAAATAAAGTATTTTATCCTCTCTGCTTCCTTTGGAGGGAAGCACATTAGTTCCATTGATGCATGATTTTGTTCTCTGTATTTTTACGATGAAGTTCAGTCATCACAGAGGTGAGTCATGCCTTTCTTCAATGAGTCATCTACACTCTGCTTCTTGTCACATCCATTTGCAACCTTCTAGAATGGTAGGCTGGAAGGGGAATATTGCCAGTGGAAAATTCTGTGTGGTAGCTCAGGATGCTAGAAGTTTATGAACGATAGATTTTTATGTTTTGTGGAAAGTATTCAATATTCTTCCACAAATTACATGTTTTCTCCACTTTATCTAACCATATGTTTCATTGCTAGACTCTCAGAAAAAAAAAAAAAAAAAAACTCATGGAGAAAAATGATAACTGAATTTCTGTGAATATTTGCAATATAATGTAATGTGTTAACACTATGCTTGTGATTGTGTGATAAAGATTAGATACAATCATGGTCAAATGTATTCATGTATTTCAAAGGAATGGATCACAAAAGGAGAGATATTGCCTACAAATTTAGCAGCTGATGATGTACTGAGAGTTTTCTAAAATCTAGTCTCGCAATTTCCATATGTAGCATTTTTCTATGCAGATGGTCCTCAATTCGTGATGGTCCATTCACAATTTTTCAACTCCATGATATGTAAAAGCAATATGCAACCAGCATGAAGCTTATTTCTAAGTTAGAGTTATGAGCTCTTCCTGAGGTGAGACAGGTAGTGGGTAGTAGGACATCCTCTGATGGTACTGACCTGCAGCTCTGCTAGCCACAGAATCATGAGGGCACACATGTAATTAATGAGAAAGATTTCTCAGAAGCCCCTCCCCCAAAGGTCATTTTAAAAAAAATTTCAACATATACACTTGGTGTTGGCTATCACTAAGAGAGTGATACTCTGTAGTGTCTCATGTTGCTATGATGTACCAGCACTTAAAGTATAGTAAACACATTTTTACTTCATTTTCCTGCTTTGGGTGGGTTTTCTGGGATGTGACCCCATTGTAAGTGGCATATATTCCTTTTAGCTGTCAGAATGAGCCCTTTAAAAGTATAAGTTGGATCTTGATGCATAAGATATCTATGACATTTGTAACAGAATATAAAGTTGAGGAACAGCAAAGCCCTCCGTGATCTGACCTTTGGTTCTCTCACTGATATGAGCATTTAGTTTTCTCCTCCCCAGTCCACTCCAACTATACTGGCGTCTGGGCCATATATTTTGGATGCAGCAGAACAGGTTTGATAGGTTTAAAAGGAGAGTTGAAGAAAAGAGGAATGAGTAATTAATTGAGAATTCATTGGAGGCATAGTGTTGGCTCTTTCTATGAGTATTATCACACATTAATAGTAACTGGATAACTTTTCACATAGGTTTGTAGCACTGATAAATTCTACTTTAGTTTGCCTACCGAGTGCTCCTAATGGAGGCAGAATTTATTGTTCTCACCTTCACCACTGAGTCAAATTCTCCAGTTTTTATGGATATCAGTACAATTTATCCCTGGAAAAGCTACCATTATTCAAGTTTATGAACTACTCTCTCACTGTTCATATCTGTTTAACTTGATTCTCAGGGACAGGCAATATAGTATTCATTTAAAAATGTGAGCCAGTTTCCTTTTCAGGAAGGAGGAACTGGTAGTCTTCATTTTAACATGCTCTCCATGATCTTCGCACATTCTGAGCATCATAATCATTGTTATGAAAGATTTCTTTGGATTTGAGGTACTTTGTTAAGTGTATTGAAAGATAACTTTGAGTTAGCCACCATCACAGAGACTGAGCATTTCTCAGATACCCAAGAAAGCAAAGATTGAACTAAGAGTCCTGGAACTGATGGCTGACATTCAGTTCCATGTGGGATATAGATTATTTTTCACACCATGCAGGAAGGCATATGTATTCAGTACCCATTTGTCTTTTGATTCTGAAAATTTTTCAGACCCAGACAATTTCTGTATTCATTCATTGCTGTTTAGGGGTCATAAGCTACGCTTGCAGAAATGATCCACTGGCCCTCCATCCATCCACTGTCTGGAGCATGAACACTTCTGTGGACTCTTGCTTCTTCACTCTTTTTGATGTGCTTTTGTAAAGAAACCATGGAATTCTAGGTGCTGAAAAAGGGTGAAAAAGAAGCTAGTGGTGTGATAACATCCTCTTGTCTTTCTTTCATGCATTTCATAGAGGCAAGAAGATATTTAAGGGTATCTTTTCATTATGTTCCCCAAAAATGCCTGCAAAACAACAGAGTTTGAATGTTCAATTTTAAATATAGGACACATTTCTAGTTACTTTTAAATCCTATAGAGGAGGACACTGGCCATCCACAGTTCAATCCCTACCAGGGGAATTTGTCACATTCGTAATTTAAATTCAATTTACTACATTCACATACAGAGGGGCTGGATTTATAAGCCCGATGATGGGACTGACATCAAATACAAGATTGTGTAGCACTTTAAAGAACTTTCCTTTTATTAGCAGCCCCATAATCACATTAACTTGGGCCGAAAATCTAAACTAATTCTTTCCCTAGGGGCCAGAGTAGTAATAATTGTAGAAATCTGTGAAAAGGATAAATACAATTCAATAATTATATTGATAAATAAAATGAAAATCAACTAATTGTGTCATTCACTCAGATGCTCGCTTCGGCTCTTGCTGGCTTTCTGCTTCACTGCCTGCTAAACTTTTTCTGTCACACTTCAATAAATTTAATTGTGCAGAATAAATGAGCTAATTTTTGAAGTCACAGGCTCTGTTTGCAAGATAAGGGTGGTGATTTATTGACCTCTCCTAGCTCTGTAGGAGTGTCATGCCCCCTCCTTTTCTCCTGACAACTTGGCGCTGGCCATTCCACCCACCTCACAGCTCTTGCTAAGGTCCACCCTAGCCAGCACTCCCTCCTCTCTTCCTCCACGAAATCATTCACTGCGTGTCTTAAATGCCTAGTAGCCCTTCATTCCTGTTAGCTTCAGAAGAAAATTCTGTCATTTCTGTAGAAATTGTTTATAGGGTGATTATATTTCTATTTCTGCAGCAATCTGAGCCCCTCATTCAGAGCTGAAGCCCCAGTTTGAGGACTTCTACCTGGTCTTACCTCAAGGCAGCATCCAGCTCATCTGTGAGGGTAACAGAGGTAACAGAGACAATAGTTGTCTGTCTTGAACTGAAAACAGTTTTTGCAACAGGCACATTGAGGTCATCATAGATTAAAACTCCTGATGAAACACAGCTTTTAAAGCAAGGCTGTTTCCTTTATATCAGCTGGCATATGACTACTTAAAATGTAACAACCATTCAAAATTCTATCAATTATTTGCATAAGCAAAATATAATTTGCTTGTAGAAATCATACTTTAAACCAAATATCTGAAGGCCCAAACTAATTTTTATGTACAATTTTTCCTACATTATATCTCATTTGTATTAATGATTAATTATTTCTTATATTAGATCCAAATTTTCAATGCATGCTAATGATATTATATTCCTTATTTTGTCTTATAGTACCCAGTTTCTAGCTCAAAGCTGGGAATTTGTAGGTGTTCAATAAGTAATTATTGACTGAAAGCATGAATTATTACGAAATGAATTACATGGATATGAAAAACTGTCACAGTAAAATAATGTGTACATATATATATTTCATACTTTATGAAACAACTTGGAAAGTGTGCAATTTTCTGCCATGTTGTGACATACTAACCCTTAAGTACAAGAAGAATCCCCTAGAGGATAAATAGAAAAAATAACCATTTTTAAATGTAACATATTCTGGGAATCATCACTAGGCACCCAAATGTTGTTCAAATTTGTACACAGAGCAAACAGTGTAGCCAACTACTAAGGAAATCACACAGGAGACCTCCCAGAGGAGTCAGCCAGTCATCAGCTCAGAGTGGGCTCGGTTTCTGCCTTTCTTGGCATCAAAAAAATTGGTGGGACCATTGACACTGACATTTGCAGAATTTAGTATTATGATTATCATCTGATTCGCAAAACTCAGAGTTACAAACTTGTTCCTGGACAAAAGGAAGTAGTAAAACTGTGTGTGTGTGTGTATTTGTGTCTGTGTGTGTATGCATGTGTGAAAATCAGTTGGTTCTCTTGAGTATGAATGCAGTGAATTCTTTATTTTTCTTTTTTTATCCTTTTATTTAAGGACTTCACCTTTTAATTGGGAAACTTGTGCTTAAATGTCTTTTCTTTTCAAAAAAAAAAAAAAAGAGAGAGAGAGAGAGAATTTGGGTTGGGTTCTTCAAGACCTGAAAACATGGCATGGGGAAGGATGATGAGCTGGCAGTGCTCTTAATGATAACTTACTGTGATGGGCATTGTGCTGAAACTCAGCGGTACCTGCCCAGAAATCTTCAAGAGCTTGTAGGAAGTGCTGGATTCAAGAAAAATCAGCAGAGATCCCCAATGGGAATCCTGAAGTTTGGGAGAATTTCTGTGCATCGGGTACTCTTTCTGTCATTGTTACCATTTTTTTTTTTTGCATTGTCAGTCATTTATAATACCACTTTTTAAAAATAACCAATGAGAAGGTGGGAAAACACAGCATGTGAAGAAGGCTCTAGGTTCCTTCCCAAGGAATAATAACCCAGGATTTTAGATTCCTGGTGCATCAGCAGAGAACAGAGGTCCTCATGCTATTGACTATAACTCATTTTCCCCATGTGAAAATATTCACTTGGGCTAGGACTGAAAGAACCAATAGGTCTCTGTAGTGAGGACTTTCTTATTTCTGCCAAAGTGTTTATTGAATCCCTAACTAAAACCACTTGTGCTTCTGAACTCTTCTTGCACACAAAAAAATAAGCAATTGTTGTTTCTTTGTCAGAGGGCTACAAAGAGGGATTACCACAGGAAATCCAGAGAAGCTTTAGAAGACAAGCTTGAGTTGACAGAGGAGACGGAAGCCCACTTAGCCTGTGCCTCCACGGGACCTGGCATGGAGGCAGGTGTATGATAGTAAGTGTTGCAGGGCCCTCTTGTGAAAAGGAGAACTTGGCATTCAGTTTCTAAACCCACCGTCCTCAGCCTTGAGTGCCTGGGAATTCTGAGAATTGTTGCTTAGGCAGTGGCTCTGATTTGTATCTTAGTATGAACTTAAATGAAAACATGAATCGAACTCATTACTTGAGGAAGGAAACGCTGCCAGATTTAACAGGATGGAATTCCAGCAGGGTGTAAGGTTTTATGAGCCTGCAGTGGAATACCTCATAGAAAGGTTTCCAGTTCATAAAATGCTTTCAAAACATGCTCAGTCCTTTTAAGTTGAGGGGACGTTATCATTTTATCTATGGTGTTTCTCTGCAGATTGAACTCAAATATCCTTTGTGCTGACTACACAGAGAACAGAAGAAAGAAGGAGAGTAAACTTGGGCTGAATATCTTCTGAAAAGGTTCCCTTCAGGCAGAATTAGGTGAGAACAAATGACATCATGAACTAGCATGTCCACATAGTGTGCCAACTCCATATGGTTCCGTTTCTTTTCACAGGTATTTAATTCAACAAATATTTTTTTGAGTCCCTATCAAGCATGGAGTACTGTTCTAGGCATCAGAGTATGGTAAATTAAACCATGCTCTCGTGGTTCACTTATCCCAGAAGCAGATAAAAACAGAAAAAAATATGAAAGATGTAAAACATTAGTGGTGATTGTTGCTGTGAAAAATAAAGCAAAAGAAAATGGCATAATAATGACAGAGGTAGCAGCTGTCATTTTAGTTTGTTGTGCAAAAATTACTCTGGAATGGTGACATTTGAGCTGAAGCTCAATAAAGTGACCAATATTTTGATTCTGGATATATATATATATAGATATAGATATAGATATAGATATAGATATAGATATAGATATAGATATAAACTAACAAAAGTTTTAGAAGTCATTTTCATTTCAACATAGTTTTCAAAAAACCATGAAGCATGCTTGCTTTCTCCCCTTGCATGGTTACATTGACCACACAGATACAGTTCTGAACATTTTCTTGGGACTTTCAGGTCTGTAAGGCTGATAACTCGCAGGTGTTCTGCAGTCTCCTGCTTGACCTCTTTATTTTGCAGAAAGAAGGAGAGGCTATGGGGATTGGCATATAAAAATGGAAAATAATTTCATGACTTTAGCACAGGATTACCGAAAAAGTAGGTGAGCTTTGGAAAAACAAGAAACGAAGAAGACTGCCAAGCAAGTGTTCCTCTTGTGTTATATGTGTATTGTTCCACAGAGTTCTCCGTGGTTCTATTAAAAAGCAAATATCACAGCAAATTTCATTTTATTTTACCTCAACACGTGCATATCAGCTTGTTAAGCTGGCTTTTTTTTTTTGTCCTCTATCAGATGCAAACTCCACATGAACATTTTTGGAGTTTTTCACATATTACTGTAGTAATGAAAGTTTTAAGTTGGCCAATGTCAATATCCACACTGAAACTCCCCACATGAAGCACATTTGCACAGAATGAAAGTGAGCATGAGCAAGTTTTCCAGTCTAATTATAAAAGATTTATTTAGTATTACAAAGTATGAAAAACATAGACTTAGAGCCAGTGCCATGGTGATTACTGACTTTTACTCCAAAATTACTAATTAGGTAGCAAGGTCATGCTATAAGTTTAGGAGATTTCTATATCCTGGAAGTATTTTTTCCCTAAGCTAAAATATCCTTTCTAAACAGAGATTCACTTGGAGATAGAATTTGGATTTGCATGTGTTTTAGTTTGTATCTAGATGTCCTCCAAGAGCACCATTACTCATAGGCAAGGCTTTTGGAAGATGACTTGGTTATGGAAGTTCACGGTTAACTTGCTATTAGATGGTGGGGTCTGGTCTCCTTGGAAGAGGCAGGTCACCAGGAGCTTGGTCTGGAATGATTTGTCCCTTTCCTGGACATTCTCTCCACACTCTGCTTGCTGTCTGCCACGACGTGAGCTGCTTTCCTCCACCATGCCTTTGGGTCATGCTGCCTCGGGGCCAGCCAAGTATGAACTGAAACATGAGCCAAAATAAATCTCTTTTCTTTTAAATTCTGGGTGTTTGATATTGTGTCTCAGGGATGGAAAAGTAATGAAGAGAGCGTGCATGTGTATTAGTGTACTTTTCTTTACACACTACCAGGTGAAGGCACACATGCTATGCCCTGCATGCATTCCTCCTGTCACATACATTGAAAGACACACACAGAGTGGCCCTCAGAAGTAAAACCATCTGAAAATACAGCATTGTTCAATGATATTTCTAGAGCTAGTTCTGCTCAGATCTTCTGTCCTGGAAGCCCCAGAAATGAGCTCACTTAAGACATTCTCAATTCTGGACATGGAAAGTAGAGGAGGTCTAGATGGGAGGGTGAATGACAAGATAGGGGGCATAGTGACATTCTATATAAGAGCCTACCTTTGTTGTCTGACATACTTGGGTTTTAGTCCTGGTTTTTCAGGTACAAACATTACCTTGAGCAAGCTAGCCATTTTTTTTGACTCTCAATTTCACTTTCAATACTAAGGAGCTACTTCATTGAGTTTTGGGGGTATTCCATGTATAAAATGTTTTATAATAAAAACTAAA
This sequence comes from Cavia porcellus, assembly GCF_034190915.1. Classification (NCBI taxonomy): domain Eukaryota; kingdom Metazoa; phylum Chordata; class Mammalia; order Rodentia; family Caviidae; genus Cavia; species Cavia porcellus. Next base: position 23,203,210 of record NW_026947496.1, on the reverse strand, counting down.
GAAACTTTCATGATTTATGGAATTTACTTGTTCACTTGCTACGCTGGTCCGTAGTTATATTCACGTGCACTCTCAGAAGCAGTGAGGAATAGCTGTGAACCTGGCATCATCTGTATGATGTTATAGCAGTCTCATTTTCTGTTACAGACCAAAATAGCTGAAACCTTATATACACTTTTCAAAAACCCAAAGAGGAAAGTAACCAGAAAACTGGATATAATAGAAGTGTTTCTTTTTAGAATTATACCAAATCCTATGTAATTGATGAGAATTTTGCTCTTTAAATTGAAAAGTAAAAACCTATTGCCTAGATTTGCTTAAAAGACACTGGTGAAAACAATGATTATCTGTTTTATCATACAGGAACAAATTGGACTGAAACAGAACTTAGACTGAAACCTCAGATTCTGATTTTCTAAGTTCCAGAAAGAATGAAAAATATAATTTTTGGAGGGTTGGAGGTGAGTTAACGTCATTCTACTTTGAAAACTGAAATACGGTTCATGGCTATGCATACTCACACATACTCCAGGAAATTATTGGAATATGAGTGAAATTTATCAGAACTCATATCCCTGGAGGTATGTAGGGTATAAGTCCAATTTAAAGACAATAATCTTCATGTCAGTGAATGTAGTGTTGGCTAGTATTAAAAATATGAAGAAAAATAGGCATAAAACAACTATGATGGTTTTTTACTTGAGAAATCTAATCTTTTAACTTCTAATACTTATAACTCTACCTTTTTTCAATAGTGCATGAGAAAAAATGTTTATACTTTAAGAACTAAATCAAACAACACAGTGGTTTGACCTCTTAGTAGGTAGCACGTAGTCTGATAAGCAAATTACCTAATGATTTAACTTAATTTTTTCAATTCAGGAACATATAACTACTGTTCCTGTTTTTCATATAGAAAAATATTCCAATAGACTCAAATACTTAACTAGTTTATATAACAGAATATATAATATTGTATATAATATACAATATAATATAGTAAGATTTTTAAAGTCATGTATTTGAACAAAAGCCTTATGATTTCAACTTTTCCATTCAGTGTATTGCATTCTATGTAAGAAAAGTTCTATGTCATTCCATAATCATGAACAGAGCTTTCCCCATTAGGACCTTAACATAATGGATACCAAGGAACTGAAATATGATTGGCCAATGAAATCTTTAAGTTTTATTCATTCCATCTCTAAGAATTTTCTCAGTAAACTTTTGTTGAATATTTTAAATAGCTATTTAATTATTTTTGAGCATCTAAGTATGACTATTCAGTGCAATAACTTCCAAAACTTGATTGTGTAGTAAATCTAGATGAGGAATAGGAGCTCAGAATCGGCACTCAAGTGAAATCTTTCTACCTCTATGTCCAAATCTTTCAACCAGTTGCCAGTTACTTCAGAGATTAATTAGGTAATTTGCAAGATTTGATGTAGGTCCTGAGTCCAAAACTATCTAGAGTTTCAGGATTGCATCACTAGAGCTTTAAGACACACTGGAACCCTTCTGAGCAGGAGGGCCCTGGCACTTATGTGGATAATCCTCCCGGGAAGCCACCTTGATCTAAATGTTGTTGCTTGCTCAGTAGATGCAAAAAAGTACTCCAAAGAAGTAGAACCACATTAAGATGATTGATTCAGCATCATCTAACTATAAAGGTAGAAGCTCCTATATAAAATTGCTTAGGAAAAAAAATCAAAAACCAATTTGAAATTTGAAATGAGATTCATCTGTTAAGGAAGGGAGGAAGCAAGAATTTCCTCTAATTATGCTAAGTGTGAGCAAAATACACTGTAACCATTTGATTCTCTCCCAAAGTCAAACGACCAAGAAAGGTAAAAGTTTTGAATGAATTTAGTATATCAAGGAAACTACCACAGTGCAACTAAAGACACTTGTGAAAGACAATTTCAAGAACTACTTCAGAAAGTCACAGGAATGATAAAGACGATTGTGTTCAAAGCAAGGGGAAGTGTTTTCAAAGAGCTTAGTGGCAATGTGTTTTATCGTAATGACTTTTAAAAATGTAAATATTCACTATACTTTTCAGCCATGTCTTTTGCATAGCTTTTGAGAAAAACATAGTATTTCCACTAATGTCTTGCTGAGTAGATTATTTTCCTTAGTTAATATTTATCACCTTATGTCGTCTCTTGTCTTCAGGGTTGTGGTATTTCTGTACTAACTCTGCTTAGTGGCTAGAGCTTACTTGCAGAGACTTCAGAGCAAAAGTTTCTTGTACCACCTTTTTAATTGAAAAATCCTCTAGGTTAGGAGAGCAGAGACCATGCCTATCTTTGTCACTGTTATTCCCAGTACTTTATAACATAATAGATACTCCATGACTATTTGTTGAATGATTAAGGCATTGAATAACTGAAATGAGGTTGAAGGAAAAGTAGTGAGTGACAACAAACATTATGGCAGTGAATAAAATGGGGGAAATATTGTTTCTACACACAAAACTCTGGAACAGAACAAGTCTTTGTTCATAAATCTAGTGACTGATAATATTGCTACATTCACATGTCTTATTTGTTTGTTCTGTTTTGGTTTTTACTGTATCATAGGGAATTGCTTTGTAATAACAAAAGTCAATGAACAAAATAAGAGAATTGTGAAGTTTTCCCAGCTGATTCGATCACTGAAATGTTTTTTATTGTGTTACTCCAGTGAGTGGAATCAGTTGGTCTCAGAGCTAAAATCAGATCTGTGAAAATATGTATGCATTCATGTATCCCCCTCTCTGTCTCTCTGTGTCTGTCTCTCTCCATCCCTCTCTGTCTTTCTGTCCCTCTCTTCTCTCTTATAAACACATGGGGCCCTCATCACTGAGTCATTTGAAAAAGAAAATGAGGCTGAAATTTGGAATATGAAACATATAATGTGCCTCTTGGGTTACAGAATGAAGTAAATCCAGCAAAACTTGGAGACCTCAATAAGCCACTCCTGTACACAGAGGACTGAAGTCAGTTTTTTCCTTCTCTTCCCTTTACGTTTAGTCCAATAGCAACTAATCCTGGGGAACTAAAAATATACAGGGTGTACAGTAACTCTCCTCTTTGGCTCTTTCTGTAATGTATACAAATCTGCCTGATAAAAGACCCGATTCACTCAGCGGAGAGCTGGCTCCTGTAGGATGGAATTTCATCATGGAGTTTTGCGGGGAGAGCAGTTGGAGCCTTTCTATCGCTCATCGCGCTCTGTGGGAGACAGAGTTTTATGAATCTGAGCGATAGCAATGAGCAGTCTGGGACATGTTGGTGGTTGTGTCTGCAGGCATCAGACAAGAGGAAAGTGCAGTTGCAGCAATGTGTTTGGGGAATCTGGCTTTCTCCCTCAAAGCCCTCTTTATTCTGAGCTTACCTGCCATTATACAAGAGCCAAGAAGGCAAATTAAATTCCTTTTATTCCGTCTTTCCTGAGAGGTGAAAAAAACCCCAGACTCAGGTGCAGCAGTAGTTACTGGCTTGCTCTTTTCAGCAGCAGGCAGTTGGGCATTAACAGCCAAAAGATTCAGGGTCGTGCTCCTCCTTTTTCCTTATACCTCAACCTTCTTTAATGCAGGATTCTCCAAGTAAATTTTAGGCCTGTGTTTGTATATTCAGACTAATTATCAGGGCTACCATCCCCCATCCCCTGGGTTTCTCTGCCTCTGAAAGGACTATTATCTAAGATTATCTTAGCATCAGATAGTTCTCAAATGTTTTCATACTCCATTTTCCACATTTTAGATTTAAATTTAAAGTTATTCAAACCATTCCCTGGTTGGACTTGAAATAATTATGATAGTAATCACTGTACATTTTCTATGTGCCACGTTTGATGGTCAATAGCATAGCCTTGTATTTTTCTCATTGTTGTTATAACAGCTAGATGGTGGTTCAAATCTGCCAAATTGGAATTATGTTCACAGCAAGAAAAGAATTTCAAACAGTTCAAGTCATTGTTTGGTCTGGAAAGCCTCTGCTAAACTAATTATAAAATTTGAAGATTTTGCTAATAGCTATACTTTCCAAGGTGAGAATGCTGCGCAATATCTAATATCTATAAGTCAATTTAAATTTCTGGCCAAGAAAACAAGACCAGGAAGACCTCCCTTGGTTAAGAGAGGATTTCCAAGGAAAGTGCTTTCATCTTTAGACATCATAAAGTAGCAGAGAATAGAGTCAGGCAAATGCTCTTCTCTTTAAAGAAAGAAGCAGAGGGGGAAAAAGAAAACAAGCTGAAGTGTGAGGATGGCAAGAAGAAGGGAAAGGGAGAGGAAGAATAACTATGAAGGAATTTATGAGAGGGCTAGACCCAAGCCTTTCCCTGTGAGATAGCACCATTCTCTGGCTTCAGGGGGAGAGAACAAGGCCTCACCAAGAAGCAAGCCCTCCCTGCAAACCAGTGCCATGTGCAGGCCGCTACCAGTAGGGAGACATCCAGCCCTTACCAGCAAACAAGAAGAACAATCCCCCCCTCCGGCCCCTAAAAGCCAGCAGCTAAACCTGAGAAACACAAGTTGCAATAACAGCTATGGAGGTGAAATGCAATTTGATGCTTGTGGTGTTTTGGTGTTTCAGGTCTAGGGCCAGTGGCTGGATAATGGGCAAGGTGAGGGGTGGGCTGGAGAAGCCTACAGGGAAGACAAATAATAACCACTATAAACTGCTGTCAGCCGGTGAAAGGCTCAAAGAAACAGATTTCTGCTCAATGCAACGAGAGAAGCGGTCTCATGGAGATACAGTCCTGATCCCTGAAGGTAATTAATTAGCAGGCAAGTGACATTTGGCATAGGAGAATTCATGTTTGGGAGTTAGCAATTTGACTATAATTTTTTTTAAATTTTTCATGTGACACCAAGATGCTTTAAATCTGTACTTTTCTTGTTTTTATATGTATCGATTTCAAAGAATTCAAGTTCCCAGTATAAGAAATGAAATAATGGCTATTTTTAAAAATTGCATTGCACTGTATGAAGCTCAAGGGTTGTTATAGAAATATTGCAATTGACCCAACAAATTTATGAAATAAATTTACACAGTGACCTGCAGTTCTGTGATTCTATGGAATCAATCATGGTAAAGGCAGAGCATTTGCGTCTATGGTGCTGAGTATAACTCATATTGTTCAGAAGTCATATTGAACACATTAGGCAAAGGACACTTTCTAACCAGCAATAGCCCATGGGATGAAAATGTTGATTGAAGATTTGATGAAGCCTCTTTTTAAACTCTGGTCTGTTTTCAAAGACTACAAAGCAAGGAGATGTTACAAGAGTCTTTATACTGTGAATGGCAGAGCTGCCTTAGCAAAGTACTCCAGAGTAGGTAGCAGAAGTTCCTCTCCTCCCAGATTCCAGGCTTAAAGTGATGAAGTCAAGGTGTCAGAAGTGTCTCTGTTTCATGAGACCTTTCTCCTGCCTTATGGGTGGGTGCTTCTCTCTGTTCACACATGCTCTTTTCCTGCATGTCTGTGTCCTAAAGTCTCTTCTTATGAGGATTTAAGAGCCTGGCAAATGATTGTATCAACTTAATGGCTTCTTTCATTTCTCCAAATAGAGTCACATTCTGAGGGTTAGAACTTAAAACATACTAATTTTAGGGGTATGCAATTCAGCCCACAACATATATCAATCCCCTTTTCATAATTTCTCCCTCAGAGATCATTTATATTTCTTCTATCCGCCCCTCCCCATTTCATCTTTTGTAGCAATGGAAAATAGATCACTGTTCTCCAAATAACCTCCTATGTGTTGGTCTGGGCTAGTTCAGCCCCTCACCTGCCTTTCTAGATTGTGTCCTAATTTGTAGTGCAGAGCATGAGCTCATGGGTGTTGGATAATGTATTTCTGTTTAGTGCATCAAAACTTGGGTTTGTTTTCTGGTCCATGAAAGCTATATCACAGCTTCCGTGTTTATGTCATGGTTCACTGTGATTCCTGTCACAGTTGTCCCATGTCTTCCTGAATCTATACTCTTATTTCCAAAAGGATTTTCACTGCAATTTGAAAGTTACATTATTCTTACGCATCTTCTCCAATCTGTCATGGTCCTTTTGAATTCTATCTCATGGCTGAAGAAATATTCTTCCATCTATAACATACAGACTATCCAGTGAGGTAGCTCTCTTGTCCCAAATAGACACAAGGAGAAGATGAGGCCAAGGTTGAGGAAGTAACCTACCATGGGCACACACAAAGAAGACAGCAAAGTTTGGGTTAGTGACATACTGTACGCAAGCTCAGACTGTACAAGATATAACATTCCTACTCTATCTGGTAGTATGAGTTTTTCCTTCAATCCACTTCAAACTTCAATAACTTTCCTAAATTTCTCAGAAAAACCTGAAGTCATCTTTCCTTCCTTTGACTCTCCATATCATATTAGCCATCAAGTTCTGCTAATTTCCCTTAACACATGCATGTTGCAACCTATTCTGTCTACTGCCATCAAGTTCAGTCCCTTTTCATTTTATCTCTTGCCTATTACGAAAGCATCCTTCAATGTGTCTTAGTTTACCCATCTTCACTAGATACTTCCTTTTTTCCCTTCTCCCTTTTCTTCTTCTGGTACTGGGGATGGAACCCAGGGTGTTTCCACTCAGTTATACCTCAGCTAATCCACTCAGTGCTCCTAAATTATCTTTTGATTCTCAGGATCCCCTTCTCCCACTACTCCTTTGCCTTCTCCTTGGTGAAGAAATATTCAGGTCTAAATTCTGCCCTTCACCTGCAAATTGTATTTTATGACATTAACCCTCAGTGTGAACTTATTTGGAAATAAACTTTTTGAACATTTGTATTAGTATCTGTTTACCATATACAATGCTGACGTTCCTTGTGTGGAGCTTGTACATGCACATAACGCATCTTAATCTCTTTTTCATCCTTTTTCCTTCCCAAGTATCCCCTTCCTTCTACCCCTTAATCAACTTCCATTTGAGAAAGATCTAGTTTCCTACTTCTACTATCTTTTATTTTGCTTTTAATTTATAATTTGTGTTTCTCATATAAGAAAAACCATGTGATATTTAAGCCTGTGCACCTGGTTTATTTCACTTAACATTATGGGTTGAGGTGTTTCTATTTTCTGTCCTTAAGACAGAATTTAGACCAAACGAGGCCATTAAATTGGGTTCTTTTAAAAAGCATCTTAGGATGTGCAGCTATAAAGAAGCACAGAGGGAGAAACCATCTGCAACCAGAAGAAAGAGGTTTCAGGAGAAACCAAACTTGCCCATCCCTTGACCTTGGACTTGAGAATGGTGAGAAATAAATTGCTGTTGTTTATACCACCCAATCCGTGATGATTTGTTAAGTAACCAGAACAGATTAACACAGAAAGTGTGAATTCCTCATTCAGGCAATTGAAACTCTGAGCAATTTCATTCTTACCTTCATTCAACCTTATTCATTCACGTACTTCCTGTTCCAGTGAATCCCTTAGCACTTAATTCTCTTTTCCTCTGGACCTCTGTTCCTGTTTAGGAGGGCTTCCTCTCATTGTCTCCCCAACCCCTGCACAGGTCCTGCCTATTTTTAATAATGAGGACTAATCTCAATCTTGCTTCCTTGTGGGGCTGATGCCTCCTGATTTTTACCCCTTGAAAGGCCCAGTGTGACCTCTGACCTAGTTGCCCAACAGGTGCCTGGTGGCTGAGGTATTCATTAATTCGGACAGCCATGATTTCTCTGATACTATTTTATTGCAACTTTCTGCTTGTTTTGCAGCACCCACAGTTTTAAAGCTTGAATGATTGTTAGGGAAAGTATGGCTGCCCTCTACAGAGTGGACTTGTAAGATTCAGGAACTATGCAATTGTCATGAAACAAATTCTTTCCCAATAATAAGCCTTTTTGCTATAATTCTATTCACAGCTAAGTTAGGGACACTCACTCTCTGTCTCTTGTCACAATCACCAGCAGTTATCTTGCATGTCACATGTAGGGTAGCCGATGGTAGCCATGCCTCCCTCTTAGCTCTGCTGACACTTAAATATTCAGTTTCTGGTAGAAAAATATTTTGGAAATGAACTGAGAAAGGGAATTTTACTCAATTTTCAGATTAAAGTGGTAGGAAATCTTGCTTTGTGTCTCTCCAGAATCTTTAATTATCTGCGTTAAAGGTTGGAAAAGAAGACTCACTTTCTCCTTCCTCTTTCCAGCTGAAAGCCTGAAGGCTTAGGAACACTCATCAGTAGGTCTGAGAGATGTGGAGTTAAGGAAGTTGTTTAGAAGCCTGTTAAGTCTTCCCTCAAAGGCAGTGAATGAAATGCACTTTCTCCTTGAAGCTGGAACAAAGAAACCCAGCCATTAACATAGAAAAGCCTCTTGTTTGCATTTTTTCACAGCTGACATTTGTACCTTTTGGAGGAAAGGGAAGGGCATCTCATTGCTTCCTTGCTTAAATCAGCCTGGGATTAATGCGGATGATAGGGATGCAGGGCTAATTTCCTTTGTCTCCTATTCAGCAGATAATGGTGGTCTGTGTGGGGTGTTAAAGGCCAGGCTGCTGGGGTGACCCGGAGATGACTTCATTCTTCCGAGGTTTATCAAAGGCTCCTGTCAGTCAAACTCATGCTGGGAGACTGGGGAATGACCATCTGGCTCGCTGCTCATCAGGAGAGGGGAGAGCTAGGAGGTGAAACATCTCCATGTGAGTCTGAGACAGGGACAGGTGGAAGAAAGGGCAATACATTTGGAGGTGGTTTTAGCACCTCCTGTATCCACACAGGTAAGAGAAATAAACATGAGGATGTCAGGGAGAGAAAGAGAGAGAGAGAGAGAGAGAGAGAGAGAGAGAGAGAGAGAGAGAGAGAGAGAGAGGAAACAGGAGGAGAGATAAGGAAGACAAGATGAAGACTTTTATTTCACCCCGTGTGTGATCATCTTGAATCGATTTTAAGAGGAAAGACAGAAGGTCACTCATGCTGCTACCCATGTAGAGAAACCTCTGAATTGTTTCCCTGGCTGTGGTGAAGAAAGAAAGTAAGTGGCTCCCAGCAGGGAGCTGATTTAATTTAAAGCACAACGTTTCTGTTCAAAAGCTAGAATTCTTTCATCCCAGCCATGTTGATTGCTACTACTAAGTATTACAAGAAACACTCCAGCAAATCATCCCTCCTCCCCGCACCCTAAGTCATCCTATGGTGAACTGGGACATCCTTCGTGAGGGACACAGTGAGTCTCCTGGGATGACCCTTAAAGAGCCTTCCCTGGTTTTTCACTTCTTTAGTCCTTATAGCATATAGGTTTGCAAGAATTCTTACCAGCAGCTATGAGAAACATTTTATTTCTGGACAACAAGGATATCGAAGCGAGTATACTTTAACACTTCAAAGATCTGTAAACAAAAAGACACTTTCTCTTGCTTTCCTGTCTTCCTGTTTTCTTTGCTTTTGCCTTATTGTTACAAAATGTACATTACATAAAATGTTCTAGCATATCATTTTTAAGTTTGTAGATTAGCACCATTTAAATAAGTCACATTGCTTGACAGTCATCACTGCCATTTATTTCCAGAACAATTCCCATAACCCTATAGCTAAACTCTGAATCTACTAAATAGAACTCCCCAGTTCACTTTCCTAGTTCCTGGCAATCACCATTCTGTTCCCTGTCTGTATGGATTTGACTGCTCTAAGAACACATGCAATTGAGACCAGGTAGTATTTGTCCTTATTCACTTGGCATAATGTCTTCAAGTTTCACCCATGTGTTGGAATTCCTTCCTTTCTAAGCTGATAATATTCTACTGCATGTGTTTACCATTCGTCTGATGTTAGACACTTGGATTGTTTCCATTATAGGGTTTATGTTACCCCCAAGTATGAGAAAGCAGCAGAAACAGGAAGATCACTCTCAGCTTCTCATCTTTCTCCACTGAAGCAGGACATGCGACCACAGGGAGGAGGTCCCCTCCTTATATCAGCAGAGAGAAACATCTGATCTCTGAAGACTAGGAATACAGAGAAGGATCTGAATAAACAGGACAGACAGAATCCCTTTGGTTTATTACCATCACATCTTACATGCTTTTTCCAAAATTATCCACCTTTTCATCAAACCTAGCACAAAAATATACAAATTGTCCTGTTTCTTTGGGTCTTTTATTTCTGAAAGCTCCCATGTCTCGAAAAGTTGATACGATATAAATGTGCATGCTTATATTTTTATTACTTTGTTTTTTTAAAGGGGACTCAACCATGAGCCAAAAAATTCTTAAAGAAAATATGTTTTCCTCTGCTGCACTATCCTCTCCTTCCTGTCCACCTTCAAATTAAGCCACCACTCCGTAAAAACCTGTTTCTTTCCAGATATTAGGAAAGAACTCACTCAACCAATAACTGAACTGCTGAAGTAAAAGTCTTGTCTCCCTGCCGATCCCACTTCTCTGACGGGAAAATGGGACTGCACTTGTAATTAGTTTTCTGTTACTTAAAATGGGGAGAAGCTTTGATCCAGACAGAGTGTGGGGGGAGGATAAGAGGTGTGTTATAGAGAGACTATTTCCCTCTACTAGCAACAGCAGCAGCAGCAGATTACCAGAGAATCTTTCAAAGTATGAAAAGCAAACTGGAATGACAAACTTTCCATTATTCTCTCAGACAACATAATCAGTTTTTGCTACGTGACTAATATGTTTTTCATATCTGTATCCAACTTGCTACTTCCCCAAACTTGACTTATTTTAAATTTTTCCCCTTATTTTAAAAAGTTTACATCAATAGAGAAAGCTCCACGAAGAGTGAGAGAAATGACGTATCACCTAGAATCATCAGTTGTTAATTTTGTCACCTTTGCTTTATATTTCTCATCTGTTATCCATCTATCTTGTCACTTGTCTTTACATTTTTTCCTGAACAACCTGAAAGCATTTTGTATACTGACACTTCATGTATTAATACTTCACGAATAAAAAAACAAAGACATTGTTCCTCATTACTGTAATGATAGCAGTTAGGACATTGAATATTTATATCACATGATTATATAATAATTATATAATAAACACTTACAGCACCTGATTATATAATAAATAATCTATATTCAGGTTTGCTGATTGTTCCAATATATCCCCCCTGCCTACTCCTTTTTTAAAAGATCCTTTGAGCCATTTGGCTGTCATTTATTTTGATTCTTCCTGAGGTTTCCAGGCTAATTTTGTCTTTGATACCAACTAGCTTTATGTGGAACAGTCTTGCAAACTATGATTTAATTTCTGAAATGGTGAGAAGAGAATTATGACTCTTTGTGAATTTGATGTCATCATGGATTCATCCATATTTATATTGTTGACAGAGGGAGAGAATTGGGTAGCTGACAATGTTTAAAAAATTTCCAACTTTTTGACACTCAAATTTCCTGAGATGTTTGGAAAGTGCAAAGATGATAAGACATTAACCAGTTCAAATAAATTAGTCATCCATTTGAGAAACATTTTGCTTCTGCCTTTTGAGTTATTTCTGAAAGAAGGGCAGGATTTCTTTTTGTTCCTGTTAGTATATATTTAACTCATCCTAATGTGATTCTAAATGTATCTTTGAACATTTACTAGTAATGTCATACAGAACACTAAGCCAGAACATCTCTTGTTTAAATGGGAAGGAATTTAGCTTAGGGGTATTTGGAGCCTAAGATACCTAGATGGTATTCAGGCAAGCTATGATTGGTGACCTCTCAGGATCATACGGTCTACTTAAAGATACTAAACATAAATGTTCTCATTCTGTTAATCTGTCCAGCCTCAAAAACAGTGAGAATGCAAGATGCTCTGGATGCATTCAATATGAATGAGTAGGGCATCTGAGTTGTCTATTTGCAGTAGAATTTTGTTATCATGTAAGAATGTACTATTTTTGCATATAATATTACAATTTGTAATTTTAACAAGCTTATTTTTGAGTAGTTTAAGAGTCACCATGTTTTAGTCAGGGGTTAGAAGGAGAATAATTACAGAAAAGACACACAATATATAGAATTATTTTGTAATAGTCACCCAAATTAAATAAAAGAAGTGTAAGAGATCTGTCCACAGCACTAAAGATTTAGAAAATCCAGCCAAGGGTCATGGTCTCATGGCAGTAACCTGCATGAATTCAGCTAAAAATCTAGAGCCTGTGACAATGACTTACGTAAGTCTATTTCAGAGATCTGCACTGGGAAGACTCAAAAACCAGTGGTGGAAGCTAGAAAGTCTAAGACAGTAGGTTGAAGGTGTGTGTCAGTAGGTTGAGGGTTTTGTGGAGCCAAGAAATGGTGCTCAAAATAAGGACCAGTGCTACCTTGAAAAGTACCACAGTCATCCTCAGTGACAGTGAGGTCCCAAGTTATTCTGACAATGAGAACATACAAGTACATATTAGGAAACCAGTGTGATAGACTTCTACTGGAGATTAAACAGCACACATTTTCCCCTTGGGAGCAAGGAAGTAATACTCAAAGTAAGACCAGGGTTCCTCCAAAGTGAACAACAGCCATTCTCAGCGACAGGGTCTCAAGCTCTTCCAATGGTAACAGCCAAGTTCCTATCAGGGGAGCCAGCATGACAAGATCCTCCAGGAGAGCAAACAGTTCCAAACAACAGCAACACTTATGAGAGCCCCAAATGCTACTCTTCCTTCACAAGTCTCCTTTCAACAGTCCTCATTCACACTCAGCACCACGCTGATTCAGTTCAGCTGGCGTTTAAATTGGCCACCAGCTACCAATGCACTATACACAGCCAAATTTAGAGAATGCAGAGATTTCCCATATACTTCTGCAAGCTGTGCCTATGGCTACTTTTACCAACATCCCTTACAAAGATGGACACTTGTTATAACTGATGAACCTTCTTTGATATATCATCATCCTTCAAGCTCATAGTTTACCCCATTGATACTGACATTCAGTTGGTTTGGAAGAATGTATCACAATATATCTCTACCATTCTGATTTCATACTGAGACGTTGCATCACCCAAAAGTTCTCTGTGTGTTGAATAGTTAACACATTGTATGAGTAATATACTTTGTGAGTCAGAATTATCATTTTATCCTATCACATAATTAAGAAATGCTATTTTGATCTTTTATTTTCCATGGTTTGTTTAATAATATAACAAGTAAGGGTATAATACTTTTAAGATGAAATCTAACATTTAAATTTTTATGTATCATATTGCATTGCTTGGCTTTTGGGGAACTATAAAGACAAAGTTTTCATTCACTTAGCTGATAGGAGAGGCTCCTCTACTATGTACCTGAAGTATCTCTGTGAAGGTCCTTATCTGTGGTAGCAAGGGCTTTACACATAGGACACATGGACTCACCACCCTATGGACTCACTCACGTTAAAAACATAGTAAATTCAGTGAACATGTGAGCACTGAGGTCATGAAGAATCATATCATCCACAGTGCAACTGAGGAAAACTCAGGTGGATGTGAAGAAGACAAATAGTTTGTCTTATCAGGAGGTATCAGGAGGTTCAATCTGTTTAAAGAAGAGGAGGTTGAGAATAGTGCTGGAAAGGTAATAGGTTGAGATCAAGACAGAGGATGAACTCAGTTATTTATAGAGACCAAGTACTTGGCTATCTATCTGGCATTTTATTTTTAAACAAAGTCTGCTGAACAAAACCATGGATTGACTAGAGTACTTTTATATACTTTGGACTTACATTTTCAGCTTTTATATCTCTTCTTGGAAATCTCAAGAAAATGGGACTAGTTGTCTTGATTCCATTTGAAACAACCTGGGAAATACACACAGTTTTCCATGTAGTTTTCTTTGATTTACTATATTTTATAAGCTTCTGGCTTACTTTCAAGATGTCTATAACAAAATATATTCATGTTCATCCAAATTTGGTTATCAGAGTTCCTAGTAAAAGGAGGTTGAGAATGCTCTGAGCATTTAATAAATATAGGGACTCTGGCCAACAGGGAAGGAAAATTGCTCCAAAGAAGTGGGAGTTTGTCTCTATGTCTAGTTCTGTCTGTTTTGGATTTTTTTTCACATGAATGCTATAGCTGAGTGAATCCAAAAGGAATACCTCTGGCCCTTTAGTTTATGTATCTGTCCTATTTTCCAATCCCCAGTAAATGCAAAAAAAGAAATGTATTTCTTTTTAAAATTATTACTCTTTCAAAATACACAAAATATTTGTGTCTTATTCTTTTTCATCCATGCATCACATTGGAAAAATGATAGCAATAAATAATTATTTCCAGTAAGGTATTGATGGCCTACAAATGGAATGATAGGTTATATTTCTGTAAATTTTATATAGCAATTGGGTCTTAAGAGATAAAATGTCTTAACATGAAGATATCAGAGCATGTTTTAGCACGGGTATTGAAGAAATTAAGAATCATGTTAGGCAAACTCCAAATACCACTGAGCAGTTGCCATGAGGATGCCATTCCCATGCATTTCTGGAATCAGGTTGGACTCAGAGAACAAGACTAAGGTCATCAGACAGGTTGCTGTGTGTCTAGTTGTAGAGGGCAGAGCTGCTGAAGTGGAATGTGGGGTGGATGTCCTCATCCTATTCCTCCAAGGCATTAGCAACTTTCTGTTTGTCTGAGCATTCCCACACCACATAGAGTACCCAGGCTTTTGATCCTAATGGTGAGGATTAGAAGCATAATCAGTACAACTGACCCACTCTAATCCTGAGCATCATGTCTCAAGGGAGATCTGAGTAGTCTATTATAATTCGGTGTTTATTTGTCACTCAAATAGATAACATGAGGCTAAGCAAAGTCCCAGTGCTTAAATGTGGAATCAAATGGTTCCCAGAAGGCAAATAAGAAAGTAAACTTGAACATAGGTCTAAGAAAGCATAGCGGAAAAGTCTAGAGAAGGCAGAAATCAGCCGTTTGTGAAAGGTGCAGGAGAGCAGATTCCTAAGAAAAGTGTCATAAATTCAGTAATTGAAAGAATGGATAAAGACACAGGGACCTAGAGGACAGTGAGGAAAGCAATTTTGCAGAGGTCTAATTAAAAGTTTAGGATGGGACCTTCAGGCTGTATTTGACACTGGGCAGAAATGGCCAGAAACTGCCCTAGGAAGCCTCACCTCCTGCTGTCCTGAATGTAAGGATGACCTTCAACTAGTGAGAAGTGGAGGGAGTAATTTTGCTTGCTTTGATTTGTTAGAAGGAAAGGAAGACAGAATACACATTATGGTTATATAGGAACCTTTAACCAATCAAAGGAATAGATATGTGGATTAGGAATCGTGGTCCGTGTCTAGCTTCTGCAATAGGGCCAGTATCATTGAAATTATACTTAACAGGTAAAAAAATGGATTCTATGCTATAGATCTTCTCTAATAAGTAATGTCTGTGATGTCAGTGGCCCTGAGTTCCCTTCTCAGATGAGAGGTCAAAGGGACTTTTAGAGGACACATAGACTGTCCTCGTCAGATGGATCTGCCTTCATTAATTCAAGGAGAAGACTTGTCAGATGCATCTCGCCTGTGAGTGTCTCACCAGTCTTGTTAAAAGTAGGTCCTGCAGAGCAGAAAGGATATGAGGAATCAGCAGTTACCTTGGTTTCCAAGAAATTGCTCCACCCTTCAGTTGGTTCTGAAAGTAACAGTGTGTTTCCCTTGAAAAGGGAATGCATGCTGAGTTCTCTTCTCAGCTTATAAATTATGCTGTATTAACACTGGCAACAGTTTCATTTTCTCTGTGTAAACATGAGGCAGCACAGAATGGAAAGGGGGCTGGAAGGGCTGGCTGCCAGGCCCCAGCAGAGGCTGGGGAGCTGCTCTTTGAATGCTGGATGGTGTTCCTGGGACCATGGAGGGCGGGTTCCCCAACACCTGTCTCCAGCAGTCAGGCCTTTTTCATTATGAATGCCTCTGCCAGCAGGGTTGGCTTTGTGTGTGAAGTGCATGGTTAAATAAACGCTGTGATTAAAATAGTTTTGAGAAAGGTGCCTCTTCTCAAAAGCAGTCCATGGCTGGCTAGCTGCTCTGACTAAGATTCTATTATCGAATCATTTATGGGGGTTATTATATCACCTCTGAAAAGTTTTCTGATAATCCACAAATGCTTTATAGATGAGTTCACATATTCATTTCACTAACCTTATTATTTACTAGAAATAAAGGGAAATAGAGGAAGTCAGAGTAGAAAACAACAGTAACAATTGTGCCTAGATTTGTTTTAGAGACAATTTGTACAGGCATGCATTGTGGAGCCAGAAAGATCTTTAAAGTAAGGAAGGGACTTTTGCACATGAAATTCACTATAATAAAGTCAAGTTTTGAAGGGCTGGGGGTATATGTCAGTGGTAAGCCCTATCTAACGTAAACTATGTTCTGAGTTGCGTCCTTAATACCTCTCCCAAAATGAATATTTTTCTTAAAGAATTGTCCCTTTGAATTAGAAAAGTGAAAATTTTCAGTTGAAATATCTACCAGAAATGTGCAGATTTAGGAATTCTTCTAAGAGAATATTTTTTTCAATCTTGTATCAGGTGGAAAGCCCATCAGTTAAGATAGCTCCTGCAGCAGGTAACAAAAGTTCGCCACAAGCAGGCATTAGCAGTGGAGGTATCATTTTATATAAGACTTTGAAGGGTAGAGTGAGCTTCAGGGGTGCTTGAGCCAGTTTTTGAATAAATTCATCAAAGAATTCATCCAATTATTTCCTTCTTTCCCATCCAAGTACTATTCAGGCTCAACCTTGCTTAGTTTAGATCAGACAAGATTAGGCATGTTCCTGGTGGTATGGTCAGAGACATTCTTTCCTTTTGTCTATAAAAACAATGCCAGTATTATTGTGTTCCAAGAATGGCTTTTCAAACAGTTATTAGATGGCTAAGTTCTTCCTCGTTCGTGTCCAGTGGGAGAGAGAACTCCTTTCTCTTTGCTTTCTTTTCCATATATATATATATATGGAAATATATATTGATAATTGCACATAACATACATATCTTGATCATTTTCAGTCTCCCTCCTCTCCTTTTTCTCCATCCTCGTCTTAATCTCTTTTCTCATCTCCAAGAACATACCATCTAGTTTCTCTTTTCTTTCTTTCTTTCTTTCTTTCTTTCTTTCTTTCTTTCTTTCTTTCTTTCTTTCTTCTTTTCTTTCTTTCTTTCTCTCTCTCTCTTTCTTTCTTTCTTCATCCTTCCTTCCTTCCTTCCTTCCTTCCCTCTTTCTATTTTATGTCTGCCATGTGAAAGATGTAATGTTTAACTTTCTGAGTCTGGCTTATTTATCTTAGTGTGATAGTTTCAAATTGCATCCATTTTTCTGTAAGTGACATTGTTTCATTCTTTTTTATGGCAGAGACTTATTGCAGAACTAATTTCTTCCTGTTGTTCTCACTTGACCAATGATCTTCTGCCCCCAGTGGAATCATAACTACTGATTGGCTTCAGCTTAAGCTGGTGAACCGACCAGCAAGAGGACAGTGAGTTTACATGACTGGCTTGAGGACTAATCAGCAAGTGGAATTCACTCCTTATAATTCAGCATGAAGTATAGAATAGGTTCCTAAGCCAACCATAACCTTCATACCCTAATTAGTGAAAGTACTATGGTTGTGGTAGGTGTAGGGGTTTGGAGATCCCTCTACTCCATCCCTAAGCACCATCATTATTCTTTATCCTTTGTGTATCACTTCATACTTTTGTACATCTCTTAAGATTTACTTTGAAAACTAATGTCAGAGCTAGGACAGCATCACACAACCATGTTGGTATGAAAGATGAGTAACTCAGTCTTCTTCAAAGGCTTAGAAATTCTGAGCTTATGTCTAAGGCATTTTTTTATACCAGAAGTACTTTCACTTTTAGCTTATCACATAAATTCTTTCTCATGTATGCAGGAAAAATAACCCAGAAGTATGGTTTGGAAGTTTCCAGACAAGGAAAGAAAGAAAGAAAGAAAGAAAGAAAGAAAGAAAGAAAGAAAGAAAGAAAGAAAGAAAGAAAGAAAGAAAAAGAGAGAGAGAGAGAGAGAGAGAAAGAAAGAAAGAAAGGAAGGAAGGAAGGAAGGAAGGAAGGAAGGAAGAAAGAAAGGAAGGGAAAAGAAAGAACTGATAAATAATGAGAAAAACCACTAAGTTCCCTACTATTTTTGTAAGTGATTCTCGGCATCACTATGCATGTTTATTAGCAACCACAGTGGGCACCAGTGAAATCCACAGGACTTATGAATTCCAGCTCAGGACATTTCAAGCTAAGTACTGATACTGCCATGGAGGTGGAGCATTACAGGCAAAGAGAGGTCAGATGATTTCCCTGTCCCTCTGCCTCCTGGAGACTCTGCTGTGCTCATCAGAGGCTCGAGTTCCCACTAAACTGTTGCTCCTTTCTAAACCCCAATTCCCACCAACTGAACTTCTTGGACGAATATTCAGACATGGTTGAGTAGTTATGTTGATTTCTCTGAAGTTATGCTTCTAAAGGTCCTCTTGGATCTCATCTGCAGTATCCCAATGCATATTCAGTGGTGGCTGCATTCAGCACCCAGGGCCCAGTAACAACATCGTCTATTCTCTCTCCATCCCTAGGGTTGGTAGTAAAGTTCTGGACCTTCCATGGTTGCCCTTTCAACTCTTCTAATAGCTTTGAAAACATTTCCCACTATTATGTTCCTGTGAATTATTTAGCAAAAGGTGTGTTTTCTTAGCTGGGACCTAAGTAGCATGATAGAGAGATGACAGCTTTTACGGCAGAAAGATTTTTCAGTGTGCCCACCATGTAGTGCACAGAACTACAAATGATGATGCATTTTTAAAAAATAATGTCACCTTCTTGGTGATTATTTTTTTGTTTTCTTTTGTCTCTTTTATGGAAAATTTGTAAGTTCACATTTTGATGTATACAAGGATGCTTGTGCTCATTTTGAATGGTGAGCAAGTTCTCAAAGAATGGTAACCTTAAGTGTATCAAATAGGTGTGAAATCTACTATTGTGACAAAAATGGTAGCATGTTGGGCTACTTCCCCTTTTTATTTTAAATACTTGCAAATTTCTGGCTAATTACTTTGTGAATTTTTCAATGGCAATAATGCCTTTGAATCCAATTTAGTATTGGTAAAACTTTAAAAAGAAGCATTTTCAGAGTTTGCAGACAATTTTCCATGTTTCTTATTTAAAACACTGGTTCACATTAAAAGCTACTTGGAGCTCATAGATTTGGACCAAAAATTGATTAAGCTAAAGAGAGGTTGAGAGTTAGTGCTGGTTGGATGAGTCTACATCTTTGGTTATAAAACTTCAGAGAGTTTTCAAACCAAAGTATCTAGAAGCCCATCCTTGTCAGAGCCTGTACCGCTCTGGAGTGGACAATCTTGAGTGCAAAATTGGGATTATTGTAGTGTTTTTCGTGTCTATTGCTGCTTAAATCATGAGTGAGATTAGTAGAATATGAATGACTCAGGTGGGTTTTTATTTGCACACTGTGACTTTGGTCTTTTCCATAATAAACACTCAAGGGCACCATAAAGGGAAAGAATAACAATCATAATTTCTATTTTTTAAAAGGACAGACAGAATAATCCCTTCTAGAAGAGTATTCAAGTTTTTCATTCCACTTATGAAGGATCTAAGAAAAGCTTATGTTAGACAATTTCACATAATGCAGCCAACAAAACACAAAAAGTCAAGGTTTTTGTGAGATGTGTAGAGAATTCCCCACTCCTTGTTCAAAATACACCACTCCCACTAAATAAATAAATAAACACAGAAGAGCAAATCACATAGAAACACATCGGCTTTCCCTGGCCCCACTCCCACACCCCCACAAAGCAACAGAAAAAAATTGTATTGTTTTTCAAGGTATGGTAGAGTGAATTTTTTTAAAATATGCTTTCAAATCCTCAGGGACTTTATAATTTATCAAGAAAGACACATTCTTCCTAATGAAAGGTTACTGACCTTCATGAATGTGACAGTTCAATTACAGCCCATTCATATGCAGAGCAGCGTTGATAAAGGATTTAGAAAATGTGACTAGCATAGCAAAAAAGAAAAATGTCTAGGAAATTATTATTCGTTTTTTCAAATTTTAATTGTGAAACAAGAATACTAAATAAGATTTGCTCAAGTAGTAAAATCGTCCCCATCCCCCTTGGCCCAGAGGCCCATTAGATTTGCTTCAATGGATATGTTGCCTCTTTCTTTTTTCCCTCTAATATTTCTGCCTTTTTAATCCTCCAAACCACTAAAGCTAACAAATCAGAAAGCCCTTGGGGTTCTGAAACACAGAGTTTCAATTTTCCCCCCTTTTCCTTTTGACTGGCAGGGCAAGCTGGAACCTATCTTAATGTTATTTTAAGTGCTTGACTACTATTTAGATGCAGAAATGGATGGAGAGTTACGAGGGGGAGTGTGCAGTCTCTCAGCCACCCACATGCATGGGCTCAAGTCCTCCTCCATGGAGGTAGAGACCCCCCTCTAGGACAGCAAATACCTAAGCCAGACCTTGGCTAGACTCCTTGGAGCCAGCCTGCAGTCAGACCTGGATGTTACCTGCACATTCTGTTCTGTTTGCTGAGCTCCCCCAGGTGTGGGCAAGACATCTGATTAGCACTCTGTAAATCAGTATAGAGTGTGACTTAGTCACAGCTTTCTGGAATATCCCAGATCCTGTGATTCTTCAGGGATTGCTGGTAAGGATTCCCCTATAACAACAAATTTTTCATTAAAATCAAAAAGACAAACTGCATCAAACTGTAAAATTCCTCTCCAGGATTGAGCCAATATAAATATCTGAAGCCATTTCTAAGTGCAAGCATTATTTTCATTTTTCATACTTTGCCTTGGCAATTAATATCAGCCACATGTGTGGGTGGCACGTGCGAGACACTGAATGGTAAAGGGCCTGAGAGACCTGAGAAAACACAGGTGTCCCCGACACCCATCCTGTTACCTGGCACAGGGTGACTATTCAACGTTTGTTGATGATCCCTTTTATGGTGCATTTCTTTTCCACTCCTCCATTTTTGGATCAGTTGTACAACCTGTGAATTATTTCTTTAAAACATTTAACCTTTCTACTTTATGCCTTGTGGTCTGCATCTTCCTCTTCTTGGTTAAATATTTGTCTTTAGAGCACTTCGAATACCATTGCATCTTTTAATTCAACTCTACCCCAGAACCAAGAATGCATAATTTATTGCTACTTGAAAAAAAAAAAGCTTTATGTGAGCTTTATTTTCTTAAACATCACTTCATTTTTGTACAACTTGAAGGTACCACCTTGGTGTTAAAAGATTTCTCATTTCTGCTTTCTGCATTTCAGACCTAGGCATATTCAGAACTGTGGCATAGCCTTCAGACTCTTAAAAGTTTTGATGCAATGATCCGAGAAGATGAATTTTGGACTTAAAAAAAATAAATACGGAACAATTCTTTATACTTCATATATCACTTCAGATGAGTTTTTAATATTCATTTTTGCCTTAATAATTTTTTGTATCACCCAGAAGCTTTAATTTCTTTGGGCAAATTCTGTGTGGTAGAGACTAACCATGCATTTATATTGTATGGATAAGAGTCACACATACAGTGTTACACATCTTGTATCTAGATGATGCCTTAGCATCATGTGGTCATGAGGCCTTTTCCAAGGTGGCTAGATCTAGGGTGTGTGACCCTGAGATCAAGGAAGCCATGCTGGGATTGATTCCCTGTGCAACGCTACAATTAAGGGGGCTCCAGCCTGCGTGTGTAGTCTGGGTAGGATATAAGGAATGTAAAGAGAGTCAGTGCTTGTTGCTTGTCATGTGTTGCTTTCTACCTTGCCGCCTTCTGCCTGCCATAACCAGTACTCCTCTGTGGTGTCCTCTGCCTTGGATCCAGCCAACTATGAGCTGAGACTTCTAAAACTGTGAGCCAAATAAACCCTTCCTCTTTTAGCTTTGATTTGGAGTATTTTGTGTTACTAGAAAAGTAACTAAGACAGATAGAAAGTGGTTTGACTGGCTCTAAAATCTTTTTTCCTAACCAATTCATGACCGTATCATTAAGTATACTTAGCAACAAATAACAAAAAACCTAACCAAAAGTGGCATAAGTAATGAGAAGAATTTATCTCTTATGTAACACATTTTTCTACGTTGAGTACTTCTAGTGTTAAACAATTCAACAGTTCAGAAATATGGAAGGTAACTCCAGCACTGTGAGAGGCTGAAACTACAGAACTGGATCACAAATTCTAGCCCAGCATGAGCAACTTACTGAAACTCTAAATAAATAAATAAATAAATGAATGAATAAATAAAGTCAAGGAGGATTCGTCTTGTCAGATATGTTAGTTTTCCTCATGGTGGCAAGATGGCTGCTACATTTAGTTTCAGGAATTGCATTCGTTTTCTTGTTTTCTTTTTCGTTTTTATCGGTACCAGGGATCGAACTCACGACTGCCTGATTGCAAGGCAGGCGCTTATGCCGCTGAGCTGAATCCCCAGCCCCAGGAATTGCATTCTTGTAATTAGATCTTAAAGGTAAAAAAAATATGGTACAAGCAAAAGGAAAGAAAAGCAATATGCTTTGGGGGGGGGGTACTTTTTAAGAGCAAAGAAACCTTTCTCTGAAGCCCTTCTAGCACTCTTACCCTCTTACCCTCACATCTTAGCACCTAGAGTTCTTCCTAAAATGATACTGCTCTTCCTAAAAAGATCATTGATAAAGAATGGAAATGATCACAATGGGTTTAGATGAATCAAAGTTTATTGGAGCCAGGGCTGTCCTTTCCTCAAAGAACGGTTGCTGATAAATAAAAATGTATGCATATGAACAAAATTAGGTTACTTCACCAAAGGTGGAGGAAACTGTTGAGAGGCAATCAATAAATCTGGTTGGAAGGGAGCCATCTCATCACCACTGGGTATAAGGAGGAAGATGAAGAGTTACTGAGAGGGAACACAGTGGAGAGAGAAAGAAGAGAGAGTAATCTTGTGTAGAGCAGGTGTTCAATAATTACTGATGACAGGAAATGAATGAAATACAGTTTACAACAAAGTTAATCTGACACATATTTAATGATATGTGTTGTTCCATGTCAGTTCAGGTCAATAGTTTAGCAGTTCACTCAAATAACTGTAATTAGGACTATTTTTGACAGATCTTTATAGTTTTTAATCTTCTGTTTTTAATTAACTAGTTTAAGTACAAGCATCAATGTTCAGAGTCTTTTTTTTCTCATTCATCTTACAAACAGTTGAATCTTAATCATATATTCGCTGACAAGTGCCACATGATGCTCTAGCATTTGAAGAAGCCCATGATTTCTCTGGTCTCTCCCCACCCATCTAACTGTGTCTAGAAATGAGCCTCCCTTCATTTTCTCAGAAAAGTTTCTATTGGAAGGTAGAAAATACCAAAAGATCAGAACGCTTTACTGTCTGAATATCAGATATGATGCGAAGGCAAGGGTAATGAATAACTTCTATCTTTTCCTTTGTTGTAAAGACAAAACAGTGAGCATAGACGTGATGCTTTTATGATGGATAACAAAAATAGTAGTAGACAATAACTGAGTAACATGGCTCTTTTTCGATCCAGCTGTGTAATGATTAAAGATTCCCCTTCTTAGACATAAAGTGAGTAGCTGGAAATAAGTGGTATTTAAGACCTCTTCCAACCCTGCCATCATTTATTCCATTACAATTTTGCTTTAAGCCTGAAGGGTTAATTCAATTATGAGTGGATATATAAAACACTATATTTGAGATCATTTCATTAAGGGAACATTGGCTTTCATTAAATAACCTTTTAGGGATTTAGGTTGCTTTCTGTGTTTTGATGTTGCCTATAAAGCACTCCACTACAGTATAATAGATTACATCAACTCTTCTATAATGCATACTAGTTTCTTGAGAGAAAGGTAAATCACTTTGTGTTGTATGTTTTACATTCGTTTCACAATCCTAATGCCAAATCTTCAGTAACTTAAGCCAGTGCAAAGAAAACAAAAATGACTACATTACTTATTATTATTCTCAGTTTGTGACATGAGAAACTCTCTTAATTTCATAGCACTGTAAAAGCTATAAAAACAAAGAAACAAACAAATTAAAAAAAAAACAAAACAAAAAAGCCAGGTTTCGGGAATGTCCAAGTTTTCCTCCCCTAGAATATATTTTCTAGATGGTTTCCAGTTTTTCAAGAGTCTTCTTGATTAACTTTGAGTTTCTTGATGCATGTTTTTTCTTACTCAATTTTCTAAAATGCAACATTTTAAAATGGAACAATTGAAATAAAACAGAGGGCTACAGCACCAGTCACAGTAGCTCATACACCCTGATGAACTCTCCCATCCAGAATGTGATTGTTCTTTTCTCTATTTTTATTGCAAGTCCCAGATCCTTGACTTATCAAAAACAAGCCCTGCTAATGCCAGCCAATCTTGCTGGCAATACCAGTGCTGGTGCCATGGTGTGCAGTGGGGCAGAACGTCTGATCTTGTCGCCAACTCCCCCTTCACAGGGCCACTGTGACCAACAGACTCCTTCGTGAATTTAGAGGAACAGTACTACTGCACTGGAAGGAAATGAAAAACCTGGCGGTGGGGCACAGCCTGACACTGACCTTCCTTTCCCTTTGTCCTCTTATTTTTGAGGATGAACTGAAAAATGTGGGAATCAGAGTAACAGGTTTTCCCTTTGATGACACTGCCCTTTTGGTCCATCAGAAATACTTGAAGGTGAGGATTCTGCCCATACTCAAAGAAGAGCTCAAAGTATTCATCTTTTGAGTCCTGTGGGCCACTTCAAGTTCAGGGCATGACTGTCATTGATTAGACCCGGACTAGTTACTGCCCCAAATACAACTTCTAAAGCCAGAGCATGTGTGCCCTTTTTATATGCTGCGCCAATCCCAAAGCATAAAACTTTCCAGAAGGAAAGTTATCTTTTTCTAGCCCAGTGATGGTGATTCTTTTAGAGTCAACATCCAAACTGTAACCCAAGACTCACTTATTTATTTCAAAGTATGAACAATGCTATTCAACCTGAATACTAAGGTTTAAGTTTAGGAAAAAACACAACTCATACATTAACATATTTTGTCTTAAAAGAGAAACAACATATGTGCCATAGGTTTGCCACTGTTGTTCGAGTCTATACTCAACCTTGGTCTTCCAAGACCTATGCAGATTGTAAGGCCCATTTGATTAAG
The DNA here is from genome assembly GCF_034190915.1 of Cavia porcellus. Lineage (NCBI taxonomy): Eukaryota > Metazoa > Chordata > Mammalia > Rodentia > Caviidae > Cavia > Cavia porcellus. The sequence continues at coordinate 23,178,079 of NW_026947496.1, read as the reverse complement.
GTCTCCTCTTATCCTGATTGGTCCTCAATTAGCTAATTTTACATTCACCTGCTTTTTACATATGTACTTTAATCTAGGGAAATAATACACATAAATTTCTAAGTGACACCTGAGTTTAAAAGCATGATGTCTCCTTTTCTTATCTTGATCGGCTCTTCACAACATGTTATCCTCAAACAGTGCACCTCTCTCAAGAGTGGAAAATCCAAAAGTAAGAAATAATTTTGATTAAAAAAAATGTCTGCAAGAAGGACAAGGGAAATATGTTAGTAAATATTTGCTGACTTTCACACATTTACTAATTGTTATTTGAACTGTTTTCCTTAAATCTTCTTGATTTTACTCAAATATTCAGCTTAATTGGAAGAAGATACGGTTCCTGTGCTCAACCTCAGTGTGTGCTTTAAAAAATTAATTAGAAACTGGCTAGTGTGACCTGGTGAAAATACGTTACGTTCACTGAACTTAAAATGGGAAATTTTCTTTTGTTTCATGAAAGCAAGATTCAGGTGGTTCAATAAATGCCACTTGACTCGGGCAGACTTGATCAGGGAAGTTGCTGAATTGGGAAAGCAATTAAGTCTAATTATAATTAGCATGCACTGCTGCTTAATTGGGATAGGTGGTCCACTGAGTTGGTATCACTGTAGGTAATTAAATGATGCTCTTGGAGGTTAAGAGATAGAGTCTTCTTGATGTTTTCAAGATTGAAGACAATTTATTTACTCTATTGATCATGCTATTGCTGGTTGATGAAAACTCAGTTTTTAACTGATGCTTTCAAAATTTCTTGCCTTAAAAGGACCTCTGTATTTATATTGTGTACTCCCCCCCCCCCAACAAACCACATATGCGTACTTAAATCTCTCTTGTAATGTACTATTGAGACATTAAGGATTATGCATTGTAAATGTAAAAATAGATATGATGAGACACAGTTTTAAAGACTGGCTCAAATGAACCCCGATAAGAGCACAACTTGAGAATTCCTCTCTCTCAACTAAGCAGCAGACGCCCCCCCTTGACTGGCAGGACCAAAGAGGCTGAGTAGAGCAATGGGAACTGCCTGCTTGAGCTCAGGACCTGGCTATAGCTTTACCCCTGAGACACAGAGAAGTATCATCAATGTCTTGGCTTCATATGCTTTTATTAAATAATGATGTGGAACTAATCATAAGACACCTCCAGCTGTAAAAACAAAAGCATCTCAATTCAGTTGTTTATTGAAAATTTGTTACTGGGGAGAAAATGTCTTCCTTTAACACTTGTATAAAGCCTTTATTTATTAGACAGGTCATTGGCAAAAAGTAATGATAATCTCTATTTCCACAGTACAAACAAAAATTCTTGTTGCACAAGATGTAGATGGGTGCTTTTTTGAAAGACAGATGGAGACAGATTGAAAGAGATGCAGAGAGGGTATTTGTGGAATGATTGTTGTCAGTTCTGTAAAAAATAAAATTAAAAGCATAGATGGATAAAATAAATTAATAAAATATTTGAGTCTGGAAAGCTTGAAAAATATATGGAAATAATGTAGTGAAGAAATGAGAAAATGAGAAATAAAAATCTGGGGTCACCCAAAAATGTAGATCCCAGGTCCTGAGGAGTCTTGGCAGACAAGAGAATTAAGTAACCTTGGACGTGGTATTTAGGAAAGATTGCAATGGAGAAATCAGGCTGGCAAGCACTTCTTATGGCTAAGACAAGAGCTGAAGAGCAGTTGTTAGGCATATTCTATTTTGACTTGGATGAGAACATACGGCATTGCATCAAAAATTAATTTTGTCTGCATTTTTCTTGTAAGAATCAACATAACCAATAATTTGGACCAAGACATTCAAGCATAGTAGAAATATGGTGAATAAATAATGTGTCACATCCAGACTATCCTCTTTTTTTTCTTTAATCTTTTTTGCTCTGCATTTATCATTTGCACATTCCCACGAAGCAATATCACAATCAATTCTGGATCACTGACGACTAATAACTATATTTGGAATTTGCAGAGATTTTCAGTGTTTCATATTAACTTTTGAACTTGAAGAATGTTTTAAATGCCTCATTGGCCTGCTAACTGTAAATGCTGTCTAAATATTTATTTTTAAGTCACAGCATAGATAAATATCATAGAAATACATGTAAACGTATTTATGCACACAGATAGAGAGATGAATCTGTGTCTTATAGTTTTGAAACAAAATAATATGTAATAAAATACTGTGCATCTGAAAATATATTTGCTTTTTAAAAACTTAGTCTTTTAGTCACATCCACTTAAATTAGCAGGTAAAAGACCATATTTAAATTACTCTTTATTCCTCTGTGTTGTTACTATAGGCAGATTGATAGCAAGTCAATGAAACATTTCCAATGATAATTTGAAGGAATGCCTGTGATTTATTTTAAAAAAGCAACCAGTAAACAAAGGAACATGAAGTTGCTGGAGGAGTACGCCAAGTCCAAAAGCTGTTGCTCTTGTAAGAGAAGTATCCATGCTCATGCATATAACAGTAGGCTGATGACAGTGGCCTTGAGCTGAAATGATATGTGTCCCATTGTGTAATTTGCCTCAATTTTTTAACTTTATAAATTAAAAATCTATGTGTGGTGTTAACTGAGTTTTCCTCTATTTCTTACTATTATATTATTCATATGGTTCTTGAATAAAGTTGTCTTTGGTAGACAGGCTTCATAAACTTTTCTTTCATTGAGAAAGTAAGCTATTCATCTGGATTTAACAGCCCTAATGTAAGTAAACCGTCATTATCTGTGTCAAGTTTCTTCTTCAACGCCACTTGGGAAGTGCAGTCAGGCACAAAGGGAACAGAACTTTAGGACAACTGCAGTAAACTTTCCAGCTAAGCTCCTTCACTGGGGGACAGAACAGTTCACTGACACTCCAGTTCTGATGAACTTTGTACTCTGAATGCTTTACTGCTTGATTAGAAATGTGCTCATGCTTAAAAACAGATTGCTGATGAAGTTTATAATAAGGTACAAATACACAGAGCAATTTATTGGAGGTACTTTATGTAATAGTTTTTCGGGAATGTGATTTTGTTTGAGAGTTATTAGAGGCCGGAATGACAACTCCTCTATAACTCTTTGGTAAGTTTTCTGAACCAGTTCATGTGGAAATCAAATTGCACCTGAGCAAATATTGAAGGGTGCAGCAAAGGGAAGGAATGGCTTTCATTCTGCAACCACAAATATTACAATAGCCTATGCACATATTTTAGGAAAACATTTTTCCTTATGTGAAGTCACTTTGCATGAAATTGCAGGATGCGTGGTGGCAGTGTGGCTAAGCTGAGTTGTTCTTCCACTGATAAAGCCTCCAGGACAATTAGGATGTAACCCCCCACAGAAAAATAAACTAGAGGAAAAGAACCCTCTGTCTTGTCAACTCCCACCACTACTGGTATAATTCTGCACCTTGACTGCAGATGAAGAGGTAAACCTAGATACTGACTTAAAAAAAAAAACAAAAAAAAACCACTCCAAACCTTACCATAACAAATAGATGAATATCATAAAATAAAGCCAGTATTTAAAATTGATAATAATATTAAATGCTAAATGTATTGAATATTTAATATTCCAGGCACTGTTCTAAGGAGATATACATCATTTCCATGTTATAATCCTCATACCATTATGATTTACCATACATTTGTAAGGCTAAGGAAATGGACATATAAGTTATTCAGGATTGTGTTAAATATTTTACACATATTAGGGTAAAATTAGGGTCCAAAGTGAGGAAATCTTACGCTGAAGATCATTGTTTGATACCATACACAAAATACTTTCTTAGATTCACACAAGTTATAGACAGAGACGGTGTTAATGCCTAGAGATGATCAAGGTATTAGTACCAGGAATTCTGCCTTATGATAACTCTCAAAAAGTAGAAAATAATTCCATGTCCTCTCCAACATGTAAGGACAAATGAACAGAGTGATATCCCTTCCTTTTTATAAGAAGACAAGTACGGAAAAAAATCAACTTTGAATTCAGACACTCCAGTTGACAAGTGTTATGGTTTGGAAAAGTGTCACCCAAAGGCACATGTGTTAAAGTCTTGGTCCTCTGGGTGGTGGTACTGAGACATGGTGGAGCCATTAGGAGGTAAAACCTAAGAGAGGAGGTTATGCGGCTGGGGTATGACCTCGAAAGGGATGTTGGGACCCTCGTCCCTTCCTCTCTTTCTTTTTTCTTCCTAGTCATGATGAAATGAGGATCTTCTCCTACGATGGCTTCTACTGTGATATACTGCTTGCCACAGCCCCAAAGACAGCAGGACCAAGCAACACTGGGTTGAAACCTCTGAATAGAAGAGCCAAAAGAATCCTTTGTCCTTTAAAGTTGATTGATTTTCAGATAATTGTTACAGGACATAAAAGGTGACTAGTACAAGTCATTTATCTTTATCTATGCCTATTTTTATAACTGTAAAATAGTGATAAGTGTAGCCATATCAATTTTTGGCATGAGGTGGGGGGCAGGACTGAAATAACTGCTTGATAAGGTCAGGATTTAGCTTTTAATATGTGCCTAATAAATAATGACTGTCACTCTATTTCCCCCAAAATAAGAACAAGTCTCATATAAATTTTTCCAGCAAAAGATGCAATAGGGCTTGTGTTGTAGTTTATTCCATGTACAACAATCTACATTTATTCATGTACAAAAATCTACCCTTATTAATGTTAAAAAATTTACATTCATTCAAATACAATCCTGTCATCTTCCTTGAACATCCTCATGACTCTCCAAACCCTGAAATCCAACCTGAATTTCTTGTAACTCTTTGTCCTGTAGAACTGTTGTCCCCAGTCTCTCAGTTCTTGCCATAGAGCTCTCCTCAAATCATTGCTTTTTCCCACCTAGCCTGCGTGTAGTGCACTGGCAGCACAGCTGCAGTGATTGTATCCCAAGTCAGGGCCTCTTGCAAGCTGAGCTTCACAGTTTCCACGAAATCAAATGTTAACTGAAGATGTACAAGAGTGGCAAACAAAAATGATAGTTAAGAATGATGGTCCATGCAAAGGATGAAAAATCAAAGTCACCAAGATTCACTAATCATTTCTTTATTGCACATAAATGCATTCAGTGCTACATGCATTACAAAAGATGATGCATCGAATTATGAAGATTCATGTTAGACACAACCGCATCCGTCTATTATCAGGGTTTGTGTGTTGTATCTGTCTCTGATCATTCAGCAATAAGTCTTGAGTTCATCTGTTTACATAGATGTTTCTTTTTTGTTCAAGGCACACACTTAAGTATTTACAAAAATTATATGCTATCATTTGTTTTTGAGCATTATCAATATTATTTATTTATACTTTATTAATAATATTATTTTATAATTCAATACATCTGTTATATGTCGCAGTAGAAATACTAAATATGTTCATCTAGCTGATCATCTTAAATGGAATTTATTTTGGGGATAGGGCTTATATTATAAGCATCCTTAAAAATTATGTTAAGGATATTTTCCAGTTAGGTCTTATTTCAGGAGAAATACAGTGTCATTTAAAAACATCTAAATAAAGAACATTAACTGGATATGGAAATTCCAACTTACTTGCTATTTCTTACCTTTTCCCTTTGTTTTCTTTATCTGTCTTTTCTCTTTCATATTTTCCTCACTTTCCTGTGCATACTATAAAGAAGAATTCCTTCACAAAGTGTTTTTACAACATGAATTTCTAACACTTTGGGAAAAAAATTTTGTTTAAATCTACTTAGAAATTATGGATGAAATAGACAACTGAGAAAAAAAAAACCTGTGGGTATGGAAAAAGGTGTATTTGGGGATGGTGATAAGTTGAATTAATACATTAAAAAACACGTGGAAATGGAGAAGAAAACTCTCTAAAAGAAAGAGTGTGCTTAGACTGAACTCAAGGGGGGGGGGATGATGGTGATTCAGCTAAGTGAAATACTACTATATTACAGCCTAGATTCAAATGGTACATAAATGCATGTGACATTTGCAATCATTGCCTCAAGCCACATGAGATTGTTCCACCACTGACTTCAAATTTTTAAAAGCATAGTTTAAATCAAGTTTAATTTTCCATTAAAGTTTGAATAGGTCCTACAGAAGAAATCCATACATTTAAGGATGGCCTTGTACAGCCCAGTGAAGCAGCGTCTTAGTGTGAGGGCACCCCAGTCTGATATCTTCTAGCATGTGGCAAGTTATTTAATATCTTTGAGCCTCTTCCTCACTTGCTGTGAAACCAGTACCCTAGTTGGTGGTGCAGATTGTTCTAAAATAAGAGTTTTATTTCTTTATTTCTGAGACAACTTGGGTAAAAGTTTGCCAATTTTCTTGATCTTTTCAAAGAATCATTCCTTGGTTTTGTTGATTTTCCCTATTGTTGGAGAGGTATTTTGAAAACTGCCAAAAGTTTTCTCCCTGAGGCCTAGCATTAGTTTAGCTTGGAATGGAGTCTGGAAATGTGTATTTTCTAAAACGTTCCTAGGTGATTATATTGTGAAATCAAGTTTAAAATTCACTGTTGTAAAAGATTCTTGATTTAAGGTATACCAAATGGCATTTTCCTAATTCAATATTTAAGTAATAAGGAACTTCTTGTGCAAGTTAAGGTAAAGTAATGTGGTTATGTTACGTGGCATTTGTCAGTAAAAAAACAGTAAGTAGGAAATTTAATCTTGGCTTCTTTTACTTTCTTCTTGGTGATCTTGTTCTCTTACAATAAATGATTATTTGTGCTACAAAAATATTGTTAAAATCTTTATAATGCATAGGTATATGTCATTTAAGTTTATTTATAAAACTTTCATTGCTAATATTCCATGTCATTCCATAACATCGCTAACATTATCAAGACAAAAGCTTTTCACAAAATTCCAAACTTTGTATTTTATCTAATCTGTCTTTGATTTTATGACTGCTTTGAAGGACATTCTATGTCTATGTCTATGTCTATGACTAATCATGTCATTCTATGTCCATGTCTATGACTAATCTATGTCTCACTTCTTTTTAGTTTTCATTTTGAAACATTGACTGTCTAAGTCACTAAATTGCCCAGGATGAGCTTGTACTTGTGACCCTCTTGCTTCAGCCTCTTAGAGTGCTAGGATTGCAAGACATACACTAAAAATTTTTAATGTTTTAATGAAATCATCCCCAAAGACAATAAAACCTATGACAAAGCATGAAGTCTAAAAGTGAAATCTACATTGAGGTATGAAAATATTTTTTTAAAAAAGGTATCATTGTGACTAGGGATTTATATTAGTGACTCAAGTACTTCCTGGTAAGCGCAAGGTCATGAATTCAATCCCCAGAACCAAACCAAAAAAAGTGTTATTTCATTAATTAAATATGCAACTCTTTACCTAAGCAGAAGTATAAACTAACAAGAAAAGGATAACATGGTCCATCTATTCAAGTACTCAACGTATTTAATTCATAAGTTTTTGTTGATTTGGGTCATGTGCATCAAAAGTTCCTCGTGCTCAAATCACTAATCAAAAGCTGACTGTGTGTGCATTTATCTAGGTAACAGAATTTTTCTCTAAAAGTCCAGGAAAGACAGAAGATAAATTCCTGCTATGTCCTCCAGTCACTTGACTCTGAGTTGCTTAAAGAGAGTTTACCAGCTAAAGTTAGACATGTGCTTTCAATAGAAGGGCAGTCAAATTTCATGTGTTCCTCCCAGGCAGTATCTGTCTTGTCCAGATGCGAATGAAGCCAGTTGGATCTCAGTCCAAGTCTCTCCCTCACTTCTGCCGAGAAAGGAGAAGAAATATAGCATTTGATTACATGAATTAGTAAAGCCGTGAATCTGCACCCACCCCTGTGCTGGTGATCCTGGAAATAACAGCATGCCAGCCTCTCCAGTGTGCTCTGAACTTGGCAGGTCAGAAGAGGGAACACAGCATTGAAGATGTGCACCCTTCGAACCTCCAGGAGAAGCTCCTGAAGATCAGAGTACTCTCCATCCAAACAAATGCAGTGACCTGGCAGCTTTATGTGGCAGTGATTCAAGATAAAAACTCAGGTCAACACACTGTACAGAAAGCAGGGAAACTAATTCTTTTGCTTCACCCTTTTTACTTTTATCCAGCAACATATCTATCTTGTGAAGATTTTTTAAAAGTTTCCTCATATATTACGCAAACTTTTTTGGGGGGAGAGGGTGGAACAGTGTAAAGGATTCCCTCAAAATGAACCTGTTTTATCAACTTCAAGATAGATAAAGGATTCAATTAAGGAAAAGCTGGATTCTTGTCAATAGTTATGAGTGAGGAAGGAATGAGCTAGAAGAATACTCCTGTGTTAGACATGTTTAGCTTCTCTTAGTGGCTTCCGTTATTTTATTGTCTTCTTCTCTTGGACTGGGGCCCATGTTACCAAGCCTCCATCTGTGATTCATCTTGTAAGGAAAAGGCAATAATGACCACAGCACAACTTACTAAAATCCTTTAGGCTCATAGCTGGAGACATTTGCATCAGAATGCTTTATACTTTGAAGATCATCTTTATCGAATTTAGATGATACTTTAGATTTTTTTAAATTGACCTAGCAAGCCACCAGGGTGGAATGAGCGTAGTTTGCATGTGAGAAGCTCACTGTTTGGGGGGTCAAGAGCAGAATGTCACGAAGTTAATGTTATGGCTGCTACTATCAAACACACTGATCCTGAGAGGGGGTCCTTTGTCTTCCTCCATGTGTCTGTGGCTCATATTTGCTTTGCCCTCAGAACATCTCAGAGCTTTAGCCCATGACTCTTACTTAGGGAATTGGTTATAGGTTACTGGGAAATTATTTTCCTAAGGCCCTACAATATAATCTTAATTTTTTTCTTAAAATGACTTTTGACTTGAACATTACACAGAAATTAAAATTAAGAAAATACTTGAAGTATAAATGGTCACTAGCTTTCAAATATTTAAAACAGTCTTTCCTCTTTCTTCTTTCCCCTATTATATGCATTAATAACTTGCTTGCTTTTTAATCATTTTGGTACTCAGAATACTAGGCCCTCTGACTTCCACCACTCAAATATTTATTCTCTGTCTCCCTTGATACATTCTGTACCTCCCTAAATCTAAATATTGAAATTTCTAGTAAATGGCCTTTATATATCCCTTTTAAAGCTTATGTTCATATAACTCATGATTTAAATATTTCCTGTATTTTGATAGCTTCCAAATTCATACAATTATCATCGATTCTCCTTTTAATTGCCCTGTAGTCCTCAGGATATTTACAGCTAGGTATTCAGTAGATGTATTGGATTTAACAGATCCAAAATAGAATCTTCCACTATCTCTCCAAGTATCCTGCTAGTAGGCATTCTTACTCAGATGTTCAAGCTCTAGTCTCAGAATTCACTTTTAAATTTCCTCTTTTTCAGAATGCCCCCCTTTCTTCCCATGTTAGTGGCTTCTCTGACTACTTGAATTTTCAAACCAATCTCTACCACTTCTCTAGCTATCACTTAAATCTGCACTACCACTATCTCATGCTGCAAGTATTCCAATAGCCTGTGACTGGTTTCCCAGGCTTTGACTCCTTTATGTAATGATTGGGGTGAGTTTTTAGGTTGTAAATTAAGTCACATCAGTCTCCTCAAAATCTGACAACAGCATCCCAGAACTTTTCGGGAGAAATTCAAACTTGTAAATATCACAAGATTTTGCCTAAAAAGTTCAGTTTTTATCTTTGATGATCTCACTTCTTGCCTCATCCTCTCCAGCTCTGCTAATTTTCTCAATATTCTTGAACTACTACAATATCTTCTTTCACCATTTTTTCCTCTTTCATTTTGCTTCCCAGAACCTCCGTATCATCATCATATTCCTATTCTCTCTGTTATCTCTATCTCCTGCCTATCATTATATTCTCTGTCTCTCTGTCTCTATGTGTGTGTGTGTGTGTGTGTTCTGTCTTTGTGTATACTTGTTTATAAGTGTGTATATGTGTTCATATGTGTATAAACACTCATATATACATACACAGTTTGAGTTTTCAATGAAATCTTACTTCTGGTCTTAATATAAATACATCCTTAACCCTTTCTTTTATCAATATAAAATTTTTACTGATAATGTATATTAGTGGCTGATATTTTATAATTTTTATTTCTCACAAAAGAATATGGTAATGCATGCCTGTAATTTCAGCTACTTCAGAGCTGAAACAGGAGGACATTTTAGGCTAGGCTGGTCAAAGTACTGACAATGACTCAAAGTAAAATATAAAAAAAGGTTAAAACCGTAGCTCCTTGATTGAGTCTTCCTGTGTTTGATTCACTGAACCACTGAACAAAGGAAAGCTGGAGTAGACATGTTTCCCACTCCAAACACAACAACCTAAGTAGCCCTAAGTAGCAATAATATTTTAAAAATTTGAATATATATTTATATATATTTACACACAGTAATAACGTGCCAAAATGTTAACGTTTATCATCTGAGAGATCCAAGATTTTATCTGAAAGTGTACAATATGTTTTTGTTTCGGTTTGTGCTCCTGGGAATTGAAACCGGAAGACTCACACCCTGACTGTACCCCTAGCCCTTTTTAAAAATTTAGTTTTTGAGAAGGTGTCTTCCTAAGTGATTAATTTGCGCAGGCTGAGTTGCAATTTGCGATCTTCCTGACTCAGTCACTCAGAGTGGTGGAAATATAGGTGTGTGCTGCTACACCTGGCAGCATTTTTAAAAAATATTACTCTCAATTAATTTTCTTGCTTTCAAAAATGGCCTTCAGCATGTTTTCTTATTCTGTCACACAGCCATACAAATATTTTATTCTTTTTCCACTTTTTTCCCTTCCCTTCCCTTTTCTTCTTTCCCCATCCTTCCCTTCTTTCCTTTTCATCTTCTTCCTCGCTTCCTTCATTCCTTCTTTCTCCTTTCCTTCTTCACTTCTTTTGATATTTTTCTTTTAACCACCTCACAGTATCCCTTCATTTCATGTGAATTTGTTGCATTCCTAAGATCCCTTTTTTTTTTGAATAAAATATGGTTTTCCACTATTACAGAACTAACATGTTTCTATAATTGTCTTGGTACCATGTGAAAAAGACCGCACCCACAGCTTACAAATAAGTTTTGTTTATTTCATTATCCTTGTTTCAGGGTAAGATTATGTTGCTGAGAGGTTAAACCATGAATTATAAGTCACACTACCTGCGTTCCATTTCCAAATGTGCTGTTAACTAATCTGCAACCGTAGACAAACTATTGACCTCCTGCAGTCTTGCTGACCACCTCACCTCAGGCGTCAGTTTCAGTGTGTAGAGCAGCTGGGAGAGAGTGTGCATGTGAGGGGCCCAGTGGAAATCATCTGTTGTCATCCTCATTCCACCATCACTGTTAACTTTAATGAATTGTTCCTTAGCACCTTCAATTACTTTAGCACCTTAATTTACCTTAAATCTGTCTATTGCTGTTATTTTAAATTGTACCTGATGTCTGTCATGACACTGAAGTGCTGTCAATCTGTACTGAGGATTTCTCTTTTAAGATCATTATGTTTCAAGTAGGAAAACAAGAAAATGAGCATGTCTCTTTCTCCCCATCTCCCGGACCTCATAATTCCCTTCTTTCTCACTCTTGATCTTCCTGCTTTCTGAAGACTTTCAAGTTTAGCATTTTGAACTTTTAGAAATGTGTGCATTGCAGTTTTATGTAGCTTTGTCACTCACTCCTGAGTGTATCTGCAGAACACAGTTTTGGTCACTAGTTCAGGATGTTTCCTCAGATCCACTTGAAAAACAAAACAACAACAAAATACAAATCAAAACAAAGCAAAGATAACCGTTGATATAGGGAGTTGAGTCATTTATGATCAATTGGAGGCTTTCTCGGGTATCATTTGTGTAAGCCACTGAGCCTCACAAAACATTAATTGTTTTCTTATAAAAGATGGGAGGATACAACTAAAGTGTGTTTTTTTTTTTTTTTTTTTTTTTTTTTTTTTTTTGGTACTGAGGATTGAACTCATGACCTGGGACCTGGGACTTGCCAGGCAGGCACTTATACTGTTGAGCTAAACCCCCAGCTCAACTAAAGATCTTGAAAATTTATTTCACACAATATATTGACCTGTGGAAAACAGTATATGTTCACAATTAAGCCACAGGATCGTAAATGTATCGTGCTGTGTTCTGAACGCCAAGGCAAGATGTCACTAATGTTGTTAATTCTATTTTATAGAAAAAGTAGTGGCATTGCCTGATTGCCCCATGGCATGAAGTTATACAATGCTTTAATGAAGGAAGGGTGGGTCTTTTACGTAATTCACATATGAAAGTATGTGTGAGAAATGATAAAACCTTAAATCTTTACACTGTTATGACCTGCAAATGTTCCTGTATGGGTTTCTCCTCTGCCAAGACAATGCTTATGCTAACACAAAATTGATGATTTGCAAACATTTTATTCATTTACAGTTTTTTAATGATTACCAAGATTATTACACTTGGTGCTAGTTTCTAACTAGTGAACTTGTTATTGGCTTATTTAGAACAGAAAAAAAATTGTAAAACATTGATATATTTGCTTTTGTATCTCAGTAATATAACAAACTTTATAAAATTCCTATGTAAGATTTAAAATTCCTTTTTCAAATTTCTTTAACAGGGAATTTTTTCCTTTCTTGTTTAGAATGTATTTCCATGAAGAAATTGTCCAGCCAAGCCCAGGGAGGTGTATATCTTCCATTTTTTCACAGAAACATAATTTGATCCTTATTCAGAAAAATACTTTTTTCCTCCTTTAGAAATTGTGTGGGCTGGAAAATTCTCCATGCTGTCAAGAACTTCATTACTAATAAATGTTACCTGTATCAAGTCTTCTAATTACCTCTAAGATTTTAGATTTTAGAGCCAACAATTTCATTATTTTACCATCTGCCAAAGAATATTTCTGGCAGAGTTCAGCAGAAAAATAGGCAGTGTGGATGTAACTTGATTAATTAAATACCAAACCTATGTATAAAGATGATACTGTAAAAAATTTTTAAGCCAAACTGAGCCCTCATTTGGTACCATTAGATCTATGGTGAATTTAAACCCTTACTACAATTTGACTACTGAATGTGTCAATCATGCCCAGGGAAATTAAAGAGAAAGAGAAGAGTGTTTTCGGTAGCAGTTTATGCTCAGTTATCTTGGAGATTAACTTATTCATAAGCAACTAGTAATTTCAGGTTACTTATTCAAATATCAAAACAAAGAAACAAAAATATAAAATAATATATTTTTAAATTTTTGTTTGCTATAGAGACCTAGTGTGCCTCCTTTGATTCTTATATATGTCTGTCCGTAGACAAGAGATAGTCAGTGAATGGCGAATGAAGTGTGAAATTCTGGACTCATTTTAAATGCTTCATAGATGGGTAAACCACTCATAAACAGAACTTCTACATGCCTGATCTTTCATTGAAACAAGACATTTAGATGCCGATTGAGTCCAGTCTTCCGATACCACGAAAGTGTCAACTTATTATTTCAATGAAGAATCGATGAGACAGCATGTCTGGTGCATTATCCTGTAAAGATTGGCATTGGACCTCAGTGTCAGGAGAGGATCACAGGTCCCTCTCTTAAGTTCCACCGTCAGGACATGAATTTGAACTCCAGGTATGTTATTTCCCGTGTAGCCCTCATGGAAGTACTTAACTTTTCATAGGTGCCTCACACTCTGCCTCCCTAACACTGAGACAATAATAGCTGCCTCTGATGTGGAGATGAAATGAGCTAATATAAATGAAGCACTCAAAACAGTCTGACATAGAATAAGCCCTTCTTTGGCATTTGCTATAGTATACAACGTTATTTGTATTATTTGATCAAAAAATTCTTAAAAACCTTTTTGTGCAGAATGATGCACACTGAAAGATTTATGACTACATAAACATGGAAAGAATTAGCATGGTCAAATATAGGAGAAGGAATAAATAAACAATGGATAGTCATGAAATGGAATATTATATGAAGTGTGCAAAACTGTTCATAACATGTACATTTATTTTTATGATGTTGAACAATAGAAATATATAATCAGGCATGTGTAAGTATACTGTCTCCCTAGTATAAGAAGCTGAAAATGTAAATAAGATCCAAAATATACAATAGACATTGTGAAATGGGAAGAAACTGTTCACAAGGAAAGATAAAACAGGGATATAGGAAAGAAGAAAAAAAGAAGGGAAAAGGAAAAAAATATATATACACAAAATAGTTAAGATAGTTGTACTACATATTGCTACTAGTTAATTGAAAACAAAGGTTTGTGCCTCTGTTGTTGATCAATTTTTATGCCTATATCTTGTAATGTGATCAACTACTTTAAAGATAATAATATGCAATGTGCTAACCATTGTTATTCTCCTACAATCTTGTTTTAAAATTTTGTATCATTATTTTTATTGTTTTATCCATTAAAATAAAACAAGTAATATATAATCAGAGCAACTGAATTTTCGAGGAACAACTTTGGGAGTACTCCTTCCCTTTTGATTTCATTAAGGAGTTTGAGGAATATTCAGGGACTTAGAACTTCTTAAAGTATTTTCAGAATTCAACAGTGGACTGATATGGACCTGGTGATATTCTGGGTTGGTAGTTTATTATAGCTTTGATTTCATTGTCTGTTATTGCATTATTCAGAGTTTTTAAATCTTCTTAGTTCAATTTTGCTAATACATATGTATCTAGAAATCTATCCATTTCTTTTGAATTCTCCAATATTTTGGTATACAGGTCTATAAAGTAGTAGTTAATTCTCCTTTTGATTTGGGCAGTGCCTGTAGTGGTTTGGTATTTTTCATTTCCAGTTGCATTGACTTGGGTCTTTTTTGGTTTAGCATGGCTTAGGATATGCATATTTTATTTTTTTAAAGAATCAAATCAGCTTTATTAATTCTTTTTATTTCAATGTGATTTTTGCTCTGATCTTTATAACTTCCTTCCTTTTATTACCATTAGATTCAAATTGTTCTTGTTTTTCTAGGATTTTGAGGTGCATTTTTAAGTTGTTGGAGCTCACTCTATTTTTCTGATGTGGGCATTCACAGTATTGTTTCACTGTGTTCCATAAGTTCTGGTATGTTGCTCTGGCATTTTATTTAGACCTAGAAACTGTCTTATTTTTTCATTGATTCTGTATTCTATTGTTTACTTGATAGTATATTTTTTATTTTCCATGAATTTGTATAATTTTGTTATTTCTCTTGTCACTGATTCCTAACTTCATTGTGCTATGGTCTGATAATATGCATATTATAGTTTCAATTCTTTTACATTTACCTAAGGCTGATTTATTGGCTAAGATGTAGTCTATTTTGGATAAAGTTCTATGTGTTGCTGAAAAGAATATGTGTTCTCCTGTGGTTACCTAGCACAGTTTACATATGTATTATATCCATTTGTTTGATATTTTCTTCAACTCTGATATTTGTTGATTTTTTTGCCCAGTTGATTTTTCTATTTGGAATAGTGTAGTTTATAGTTCCCCACATTGTAATTATGTTTATATCTAGCTGATCTTTTATGTGTAGTACTATTTGTTTTATGTATTTGGATGCATCATTATTTGATGCACATATATTAATAATTGTTATCAGTTATTGATGGATTTTTCTTATAATCATTATGTAGTGAACTTCTTTGCCTCTTTTGATCAGTTTTGGATTAAAGTTCACTTTGTCTGAATACTATGGTGACTTGATTCATGAACACTTTTGTTTCAAAACAAGTTGCTTTGCAAACAAGCATTTGGCAAAATTTTGTTTTGGTTAGCAAACTCTGCATTGGGTGGCAAACATGACATATGTTTCATACACAACTGTGGCCATTTTTTCTAAACTTAAGTTCATGAACCAAGTTACCATTGTGTAAGATAGACACATTTGCTGTTTCTCAGATTCTTATTATATGCAGTATTGTTTTCCATCCTTTGATTTTTAACCTATGAGTTGCTTTTGTGTTAAATGTGCTTTCCATATACAAGATACTGTTGATTTTTATTTCTTGGTCCACTCTGCTAGTCTTTGTCTTTCGACTGGAGAACTGAGACCATTTATATTGAGAATTATTAATCATATATACTGATTTATTCTTGTCATTGCTTTACTTTCTGATTCTTTGATTCTATTGTTCCCTTATACTTAACTACTAACTCTACCTGGTATATTAATTCTGTAGACAATATGTCACTATTAGTTTCACTGTTTGTTTCTATGATGTACTTGAGAATTCCAAGATTTGATAGTCATCAATTTCTTTGGTGCTTTTTATCATAAAAGTTTATTATTTCTCCATCAATTTGAAAGACCCTGCTATGGTTTGTGTCTGGATGTCCCCTCCAAAGCCTCATGCAGTCATGGGGGGTGCTTTTTGGAAGTGACTGAATCTAGAGTTTGTGATTGTCTAGTTCTGGGATTGGAGGTGTAAGTGCTACACTTGTCTTAAAGCAAATAGCTTGCATACAATATAAGGGAGGAAAAGGCTTGTCTCTCTCTTTTTGTCTTGCTGCTTTTGTTGTCTTCTGCTGCCATGAGCTGTTGCCTTTCTGCCATGTGTCACCCTGCCTTGGAGCCTTCTATGGATTGAAATCTCGACAAGTTGTGAGCTAAATAAATCTTTCCTCCTTTGGCTTTGGGTGTTGGGTATTTTATCTCAACAACAATAGAAAAGAAATGAAGACAGATGCTTTAGGATGATAGGTCAGCCTGGGTTGGAAACTGTATTATTTTATGACTTGAAACACTTTACTGCAAGTTCTCCTGCCCTTTAAATTTTGTGTTGAGAAGTCTGCTGCAATTCTAATGGGATTTCCTTTGTAAGTGATATTTTTTTTTGCTTTTCTCTAACTGCTTTTAAGATTTATTATTGTGTGGGATTACTGAGATTTTGAGTATGAAGTGTCATGGGGCAATTCTTATTGATATTTTTGGGGTTTTATAACTCTCACTTATCAGTATGTTAAATTTTTTACCTTACTTGGAAAACTTTCAGCTTTTATTTCAGTAAATAAAATGCATATTATATTGTTACCATGATTTTTCACTTAATCTTATGTTAGTCTTATTTGCATCATCTAAGAACTATTGGATTCAATTTTTATGGCCATGTGTTGTTTTTATGATGTCTTTCATTAATTGGTCACTGATGACAACCTTGTCTTCTAGTTCTGAAACTATCCTCACACCAGTGAATTCTGTTGCCATGATTTTCAAAATAATTTTTAATTCCCAGAGTTAGGAATTTTTATGAACTCTTTTCAGAATTCTTTTCTGTGTTGATCATACATGTTTTACATCATTTTATTCAGCTCGTCTGTCTTTTATTATTGCTTTCTTTAGACGTGATGATGACTTTAATTGGTCCAATAGCTTATTACTTGCATTTTCTGTGATCTTGCCAATTGCCTTATTGGGCTGTTTTATTATCTCCCCTAATGTTATTTCAAATAATTTGGGTGTGAGGCTATTATTTTCCACCCTTTAATGGAAAAAGATTTTAGAAAGTTGGGCATTTGGGTTTTTTTTTTTTTTTGGCTTGTCTTTACATGTTTCTATTTTAGTTCATTTATTTTGTGTTGAGACTTGTGAGAATATTGTTATGGAAAGCTTTTTGCTGTAGTTATAGACTTCATCTGTTAATGTTCAGCTTTTATCCTCTCAATCTGGCTAGCTACTGGTGTTTGCTTCTGTTTATAGCATTAAATCACCTCTATTTACATAGATTGGTAGATGTTCACATCATTTCAACCCAGTAAATAGTTCTCCCAGAATGGGACAGAGCATTATTAATGACTCAATATTGGTAGCGCAAGAAAACCAATTAATTAAAATAGCTATGTGTTATGGATTAAGAACTGGTGGTCAACTTAATGCCAGTTGGATTACATCAGCATGGCAGTGAGCATAGATGCTTCACCCGAGGAATGTTGCCAGCATAAATAGAGACATGGAGAAGGAGAAGGAAGGCGTTAATGCATTATTGCATTGAGGCATTGTGGGTTCTCCTATGAGTTGCTGTTTGAGCCGTTAGGTTCTCCTGGAGAAGCTCTTATTCTCACATAGAGCATTGCTTCCTGGCTCCGGAGACAAAGACATGTGCCACTTGGTCTCCAGGATGAACTCGTCACACTGGCTTCCTGGCATGTACTTGACTGTGCTTATCGTCGGGGGAGCGTGGGTCCTCCATGTCACTGAGGATGGTTGTGGTGCTTTTCAGTACAGCCCTATTCTTTGTTGTGAATTTGATTTCTTGGCTCCAGCATATAACCCTCCTCCCATCAACACAGCTCCTTCACCCCACTGGCATAAACTTTCTGGCTGCCACCATTGATCTTTGGGCCTTCCGGGCACAGATCCATAAAGAGACTGGTGTGAGTCCTTCTTCTGGGCTCTGGACCTCCAGTTAGACTCATGGGAGACATTGTCATGAGCTCTGGATTTTCATTTGGACTCATGTGGAACATTGTTGTGGGATTTAGGCCCTTGACTAAATATTCTTTCTTTGGTGTTGTGGATAGATTTCTTGCAGTTTCTTGTGTTAACTCTGGGTGACCATCATGAAACAAAATTATAAACTCCATGTCCTGATTCTAATTGTTCTCTGCACAACCCCTGACTACCACACTATGATACTTTGGCTAAAAAGTTAAAATCAGCATCAGTTATAGCATTAAGTATGGACTGAATATTGTAAAATGTAAAGAACAAAAAGTACCAGACTTGTTCATCAGAAAGAAATCCATAATTACACTATAAATACTAAGATAAACCAAATATTGTCCTTCTATTGACATGATAAATAACTATTAAATGGAAAACCTTACTTGAACTATAGCACCAAATTATTCAACAGCAATAGTGTGAAGTTAATTATTTATCTATAGATTCATAAGGCTTAGTAATTCTTCTAGTAAAAGTGAGTGAGTGAAAAGTGAGAAAAATTAATACTTAAAAATACATTGATAGGATATGAGCAGGAAGAAAGAAAGTATGAATGGGGCTCCATTAAGAGCAAAAAAATTAAATTGTGATAGAGAACATCACTGAAAAGAACAAATAAGAAAAAGAAGAGAAAAGACAAACTGCAAAAATAAGAGATGAAAGAAGAGAAAAAAGTTGGAAGAGAAGAAAAAAGACAAATAATAAATTAAAAGAACAGAAAAAAAGTGGAAGAAAAACTCCAAACCTTGAATAAAGGAAAAATAAGTATAATACAAAATAGAAAAAACAAAACAATATACAGTTGAATAAAATATTGCTATACTATTGAATAAGTGGTTTATTTTCACTATTTACAGTTTTAGGAACCAGCCAAACATAATTTTCTATGCCCAACTGTGCGAACTGTGGGATTTTGAGGTTCTTCCCTTACACTAGAGGCCTGTTTGTTTGTTCCTCCCTAGACTGCAGTTACAGTTCATGCCAAGGTGTGCCCTTGCACTTATTGGTAGATTGGAACATGATCAGCCCTCTTTTTATCTGCTAGTTGTAGACTAGAAAGTAGGAGTTCAATTGGGGTGATGGACTGAATATCCACAGCATTGGGTCCTGTTTTTCCCTTTTCATAGGACTGGGGATGGGGTCAATGATGGAGCTCTTGCCTTTCATGCAGAAGGCAATGCTGTGATCTTTCGGGGGGTGGTTCACTGCTACCCTGCATTGGAATGTCTCTTTCATGTAGAAGACATGTGTATTGCTTGTTCTGAATGTAGATGGTCTCTCATGTTGAGGGAGTGAGGCACTACTTTGGGTCAGTTCCCTTACTGACAAGGTTTTACTGATTGAATAAGCTCTACAAAAAACAAATAAACAAACACAAAAACCCTACTTGCTGAATGGTTATAGCTTCCTTGTGTTTTGAAGGTACAAACCACCCATTTGAGATACAAAATACATGCACTTATTAGGATACAGGAGAGGAAGTGATTACAATCAGCCACAAGACTTTATCAAGTCTATCTGCCATGAGATCACAATATGCTGTCCCACCTCACTCTCTTATACTTTCCAGAAAATGAGACTCAACCTGAAAAAAATGACAACCTCAATCAGCCTATCCTTGCTTTTCCTGCTATAACTGAGTAGGCATCTAGCAAGAGGATACTGAAGCATATCTTTTGCATGACACTGGTCATCACCATGATGATGATCAGCTAGGTCATTCCAGTTAGGTCATTCCAGGTAGGTCTTATTTTGGAGGAAATACAGTATGTTACTATACTGAATATTTCACCTTAGTATTAAGTTCATTAATTAATATTGAATAATTAATCATGTGTGTGCCCCTCAAAGATACAACCTGCTATGGATCTACCACCACCACACCAGAAGCTATACTTTGAAACATTTATATCTCTTAAGGAAAATTATTGTGAATATTTCTAGAAAGTCTCAGTACTACCTAATTAAATGGAAATGATATAATCAACCCAGGAAAGAGAAACATCCTAAGATTTTATGACTCTCTAAATATAAAATAAACCCAGCATTGAATGTTGAGAGAAAATGTCCCTTTTATATGTAAAAGACCCCTCAGCACTGTGCTCACTACATATAAAATGTCAATGTACAAGTTTCTTTCAAAGCGAAGATGTAAGCATTGACTAATGTTTCCCAATTTGGCTGTTTCTAAATAGCACATTAAATCAGGCAAGATGGTGTGCAACTGTAATCTCAGCACTTTAGGTGACTAAGGCAAGAAGATCACACAGTGGAATCTGACCAACTTCCTGATTTAGGGAAACCCTTAGTGTATATTTGAAAAAAAAATCTGAGAGTACTATTGCAGTTCATTATGGACATGTAACACATAAGCCCTAATAATTAAAAAGTAAAAAACTGATAGGTAGATTATAGATAAAAAGATACATAGTTACTTAGATAAAAATAGTAAAATATGCAGGTAGCCAGATTTCTTTTAGCATGAAGAAAAATATTGGCTAAAGGGTTCTCTTATCAGGGAGGTTACTCTGGTTGTAGATGCTCAAGGCATGACATTACTTCCTTGGCAACATGGTCAAATAGAACTTGGAACCCTTGTTAACAGGCACCTGTCTCCCGAGTTCACCTGACTGGAGGCTGTTAACAGTGAACATGCTGAATTACTTCCCCACTAAGAGAGGCTGCAGCCTCGGGACACCAGGCAAGAAAAGTATCTCTACAATTCAGAAGATGATTGACTCCATTTAGATTCCCCAGGCAACAAATTAGGAACCACCTAATCATCATTGACTCCTCAGGGATGGTGTCCCCAGAAATGATCACCAATGACATAGAAAATCTAAGCTACCCACGTGCAGTCTCTGTAAGCCACCATACCAACAACACCGAAACTCAAAAGATCCAGGGAAAGTCTTGCCAAGTCCCAAGATATTCAGTAGCTCTGGGAAGGTTTCCCCAGAGCCATACCCACAAAAATTAGAGAGACAAAGAGTCCAGGGGAGGAGACCAAAGGTACAGACATCAAGCCCTTAGAAACACTGAGAAGTCCAGATTATATGCACACCTATCCAGTCACCGTTGGAACTCACTTGGCAGAGAAGTATGCAGAAATGGGGCCAGTATGGTCAGCTCAGGCAGTCAGGTGACACTCACTCATCAAGCCAGTTTTCTTGGGCAACCAACTCTTCTATGGTATCTTATTCCCACTAAGCCCCTCAACTATCCATATCTCCATCCAACAGTCCTTGATTATGGGAAGAGATGACATGATAACATATTTTGAGATTTCCTTTGGAGGCCCTTTGCAATGAAATTCAAGACATTAAGTGGGTAGATGAGGAAGGAGACATACATACTCTATCACTTCAGTTGGAGCTAGAAAAAAGCTTTTGGGATTTATGTGCAAAACAAGGATTCAGAAATCTTAATTCATGGATTGGTTTGTTTACCAGAATATCCTAAAATGTCTTGTCCAGAAGATAAATCTATTTACTGTAGAGGTGCAGGGGTCTGGAGAAAGTTCTATTATGCAAATAGCCATACTTTTCAAGTCAAACGTTTCAGCAGGCTTGCGATTTGTGTTATTTGTTCAGACTATATAGGGAGATTTGGACACCAGGTATATAAATGCATCAGCTGTAAACTCTTGTTCATAAGAAGTGCCATGAACTTGTCACAACTGAATGTGACAAAAGCAGCACAATTGAATGGCAAAGAGCAACGCTCTTTGCCCCTGGAATCCAAGATACCAATGAATCAGTCATCCATGGCTTCAGATCCTGCACAGATAGTCATCCCATCTAATCCTTCAAGCCATAACCAAGTTGGTGAAGACAGGAAGCAGTGAACAGCAGGGAAAGTGGCAAATCTTGATGCAGTTTAGGGCTTCAGGACTTCTATTTGCTCCAGGTAACAGGAAAAGGAAGTTTGCAAAATTACTATTGGTTCAATTTAAAAAATCATATTTATACAATGAGAGTTGTCAAAGAGAGTTTGTCGACATGGATTGGGTACAAATAGAGAAGCAAGCATGTTTTGGAGCAGGCATGTAATCACACTTTTCTTGTTGACATGCATTCTTGCTTTCAGACAGAAAGAAGACTGCTTTTTTTCTAGAGTATGTAAATGCAAGAAATCTAATGTGTTATATGCATCAACAAAGAATGCTTCCTGAAAATCATGCCAGGTTTTGCTTTGCAGAAATCATTTTAGCACTAAATTATCTTCATAAATCAGGGATACTTTATACAAATTTGAAAAGGGAATATTTATTACTGGACTCAGAGGGGTGTATTAAACTCTCTGACTATTGCATGTATAAGAAAGGACTAGGACCAGGAGATATGATCACCTTGCTCCAGAAGTTTTAAGAAAAGACTATGATTTCAGTGTGGATTGGTCAACTGGTAGGATACTAATATTTGAGATAGTCTTCATGTCATATTGTTCAGAGGTCTAATAACGCTGATCAAAACTCAAATAATAATTTCTTTCAATTTATTTTGGAATGAAAAATGTGAAAGCTGCAGTTGTTCTGAAGAATTTTCTGAACAAGGACCCAACGGAATAATTGGGTTGTCATCTTCAAACAAGATTTGCTGTTATTCAGGGGTATCCATTGTTTCAAAATATTGACTAGAATATTATGGGATAAAAGCAAGTGTTATCTTATTTTAAACCAAATATTTCTGGAGAATTTGGTATGAACAACTTTGATACTCAGATTGCCAGTAAACCTGTCCAGCTCACTTCAAACAGTAATGATGCTGTGAAGAAGACTGCCGGTTTTGAGCATATCAGTCATCTTTTGATAGGAAGAAGAATGGGTCTGATTCTCATTTTTCAGCTGTGCAATCTGCCTATATTGCCATTGGATGGATGGAAAAACTTATTACGAGCCAGAATTTATTTAAACATTTTGCACTTGTCTGGAAGCTAATCTTAATTTCTTTTTTTGAAATATACTTAGATGTACTACTTGATTCTTATAGTCTATACTAAAGAATATTGAATTTTTTTTTGCTAGAGTCACTGTTTATGATTTGATTTTAATAATGATGAGAAAACTGCTTGTTAACCGAACTGGTAAACACATTCTATTTGTTAAGTTGAGATAAAATGTACAATATTTTCTCTTGTTATTTATGACACAGGCAAATACTTGGTCATTTAAGAAGAATGTCCCAAGTATGCTTGTTTTTCTACAAACTATTCTACATGTCCTTTGTGGTACTAGATTATATAGTCTTCATAGAAGTCCAAAAACTAATAACAATTTTGAATAAATATGCAGAAAATGCATATATTTCAGTTCTATTTCCTTAGTAAAGTTTTTTTTTATTATTTAGTAGACTAACATATGAAATACATGATATAATTTCAGGGGTAGAATTCTTCAAACTATTTTTATTACAATTAGTGTTGAGTAATTTATTATTTAAAGAGTTGCCAGTTATTTAGCATTCTTCTGTTTTAGTACCATTTTATGCTAATGACTTGAAAAGCAACCACTATTATCTAAATAGGTTACAATAGTACAATCTTAGTAAAATTTCATTTTAGGTAATCTAAGTTTTAAATTTAGAATGATTTAATATTTGTAGGCATTTAATAAATTATATTTCTTATGCACTTCATCATAAATGTAACTTTTCTAAAACTTTTAAGTACATATTGTCTTAGTAACTAAGTTTGAATGTAATGAAAACATCAAAGGAAAATGTTCACATGCATCTGCATGTTCATTTGCCAGGTATATGTTTCTGTTAGTCTTGGGACTGGCTTTAAAACAAAAAGTAATATTCACAGCATAGACTTACAGAGACTTCTGCCATGTCAGAAATATGCTTATGATCTTGCTTTTAAGTGTTGTGCTTTCCCACAGGGCATGGTAGAATGTAGAATAATCACATTGAGTTTGTTTAAAATGTTTATTACTGAACCCACATTAGAATTCTTTAGGGTCTTTGGACTTCATTTTGAGAAATGTTTTCTTCAAATTATTCTTTCGTCTTTTGTTTAAACAGTAGAAAGTGTATTCATGGTATAATATTTTAAGATGGTATAAGCACCAATTTACAAATTTATTAATCCTTTTGAAAAAATTTTAAATGAATGAATTTGTTAGATAACTTCCCTGTTCCCCCAAACAAATCTCATCAGTTTTCTACCAATTATTTTCAAATGATGAGCATTTTTTGATGAAGTTCAGTGTAGCTTTTATTTTTAAATAGTAAAATTTATTGTGGGTAGTTTATGCAGAGTTTCACTACAAGCAGGTTTTTTAACCTGTATACTTTTAAGTCTTTTAGTGTCATGTGAATATTTTTCATATTATATAGAAGTTCTCTGAAAATACTCACCAGTGGATTATAAGCAGTTTATAGTCAAAATGGGTTGCATTTTAGTGTTCTAGGAAATAATTTATTTTGCATGATTTTGGTTTTATTCATTGTTTTCAAAATATGTACCTGTGTACCACTAAAAAAGATTATTTGTTGATTGATTTTGGCTTCATAGAAATGTAGTGTATGCACTGACACAGTGAATTTATTACTTAGTTTTTCTACTCAGTCTTATTTGTTTGAGATTCATCCATGCTGCAACATTTCACCATACTTCATTTCTTATCATGGTTTATAGCTAAGCTATTCTACAAATAGACCATAAACTCTAAGTCTGGGCAATTTCAGGTAGATATATACATCCATATTTTTTCTATTACAAAGACTGCTAATATTAACATTCTCACACATGCCTATTTGTGCATAGTTGCATGAATTTTTCCAGGTTTTTTTTTTACCTAGGAATGGAAGTTCTGTATTTTATAATACTGAGTTATTACTGTTGGAAAAATATGAGTTCCTTTTACTATACATATGCACCAATGGTTGGCACTTTTTTATGTTTCAAAAACTTTATGACAATCTGTTATATCTATTTTTTTGTAACTTTTTATGTTAAGGAACTGGAGATGTTCATGCCAACAAATTTGCACAAATCCTCTCATTAACTGGTATTTTTGTCTTTTTAGAGATTTTTTGAATAGTTTACTTCGTTCATCCAAATAAGTCAGCAAGAAGAATCCAGCCCTGAAGCTTATCCTCTGCTTTATAAATGAGGAAATCCACTGGGTTCACTCTAAGAAATTGATTACAAATGTACACTTTGTGGACAACTCAGTGAACTGTCCAGTGGAGCGTAGAGGTTCAGTTTAGCTTTGTGGGAGTGTAAGTTCTCAAGTTTTTAAAATTACTTTTTATCAAAGAGATTCACAGTTGTGAAAAAAGTAACATTGAAAAGCTTATCCCAGACATAAGTTTTCTTGATTGCTCAGCATCCATTCCATTTTATTACAATGACTTTCTGATGTTTCTTGGAGTCATTGCTTGCTATTTTTCAGACCATGTGGTTTGGACAGTCTGACTCAAACCTGGGTTTAATGGGTGAACATATAAGTGAGACTTTATCGATCAGCAAAGTCTGTTTCCTTGACCATACCGATTCATTTAGAAGTGTTTGTGTGATTCACAAGTTGGATCAGTGACCACTCAGCTAAAACAATTTTACTCATTTGTGGAGGAGGAAAAATTCTCTTTCCTTTAGCTTTGTAGCATTAAAAACATTTTAGATGAACAGAGTCTATCACAATGAATGAACCAGCGGGAGAATGGAGCCAAAAGATGGAGAGATTTGAGTCCGCATGACGTTTGTGCCCAAGGATCCAATTGTGCCTGATGCTTTTCACTTATGAGAAATAATGCATTTTTGCTTACGTTTTTTTTTTTAAAGAACAATTAACATACTAATTTTTCCAAGAGCTGCTACTACAACTCTTTAGGTAAATTTTCTCACGAGTCTTTTTCTCCATCAGCCAGATGTGGATTCTTGAGAATTTTCTTATAACTTCAAGTACTGTTTATACATTTAGTTTTTTATTTTGATTTTAATTTTGAGGATCTTTTCTGATATTGTTTTTTTAAAGCTATTTGCTGTTTGGGGTTATATAATCTCATGTTTTAGTTTTTAGTATTTTTCTTGCCTATTGGTTATTTACTTTAACTGTATGCTGTCTAGTTTTACATGTAAATGTATTTTGTTATGTGACATGGAAATTTTTTTTTCTGTTCTCATCACTTCTCTCTCTCTCTCTCTCTCTCTCTCTCTCTCTCTGTCTGTCTCTCTCTCTTTCTGTATTTGAACTGCTTGTGTTTAGACATCAAACTTCCATGTTGAAAACTTTTCACAAATGATTCTTGACAAGAGCTCTAGTTCCATATTCAAGACTAAATCTCAAGTAGGCTAGGTTGATGTTCTGTGTGAGTGCAGGATCAACAATGTAGAATGATAAAACCGTAAGTTCTTTTCCACCAGAAGGCTAACTTTGACAAGAGTAAATCTTACGTTTGTGTTTTCAGGTGTTTCGATAGTTATCTTGCAACCTTCTCTCTAGTGGCCAAACACAATTTTTCATTTCTTGCCTGTTGTCCTATAGAACTGATGATGAAGCTGTACTCTATCTGTGCAGTCAGCACAGTTATGCTTTGCATGATCATTACTGTAAACGAGAAAGTGGCCTTTTATTACAAAAACTAAAATTGAGTCTTAGTTTCAATAGCCACTTCTTGCTACCATATTAGACAACATAGTTCTAGAATACAGCAGGAAGTGTGGGGCTATGAAATTCCACTAGTATTCTAATGAACTTCTCTAACCCTCCATGTATTTGAGTACCTTTCCATAAATGACTATTGTGTTAGAAATCTTTTGGTCTTGAATATATATGGTCTATACCTCAAGTCATGTAACTTTTCCAAAGCCTGTCTTTTCTTCTAATAATTAAGTCTAACAGTAATGAAAACATCAAAGAAAAATATTTATAAAAATTAATGTGTTTATTTGAGCAGTGAGTGTGTTTGTCATACTGAAAATCAGTAGTATGATCGTATCACACCTGTACTATTTATGATTGGAATGTTACAGGGAAGAGAAAGGAATATACTTTATGCCACATTTTTTTTTTTGTCTTTTTCCTTTTTATCGGTACCAGGGATTGAACTCATGACTGCCTGCTTGCAAGGCAAGCTGAGCCGCTGAGCTAAACCTTCAGCCCCTTTTATGTCACTTTTTAACGTAAGCATTTGACTTGACTTCTTGTGTTCTAAGGAATATTCCAAGAAGTGTGAATTTGCATATAATTATGTGAGTTTGATCTCCAGGAAACATAGTAAGACCTGATATACCTCCCTGTATTTAGCAGGAAAAAAATTATTTATAAATGGACTGCTATTTGTTTATCATCCTAGACTTAATATTAGCAAGTATCTCTTTCCTTC
Organism: Cavia porcellus; assembly: GCF_034190915.1. Lineage (NCBI taxonomy): Eukaryota > Metazoa > Chordata > Mammalia > Rodentia > Caviidae > Cavia > Cavia porcellus. The sequence continues at coordinate 23,150,265 of NW_026947496.1, read as the reverse complement.
CATTTCCTTTGATACCAGGAGAATAAAAAAAAATGTAGTTGAGATTTTTTTTGTGAAAATTTAATTGCTTCAGAAGTCTCAAAATAATACTACATTATCTTCTCAAGCCAGTATTACTATTAAGATACACAATATATTTTTATAGTTTTTCTTAGACTATGATAGTCTTAAATTTCACTAAATTGTACCTATAGTTCTTTGGTACCCTATTTCATACTATCTGAGCCTGATTTATCCAAACTATTATACTGTTTATTATTTGCAAAATTCCCATTGTTTTCTCAAATATTTTTTCTATTTTTTTTATTCTCTGGGATTATTATTGGACAGATTTTGAACATTATCTGTTTTCTGTTTTTTACTTTTGCTTTTCATTTTGCCTTTTCTGATGTGCTCTGGAAATATACTCTAACCTAATTCTCTGTTCAATGAAGTTTTTCCTTTCTCTGTCCATTAAGGTACTTTTAACAGTTTTTCTTTCTTATGCCAAATATTTCCAATCAATTCTCCATCACAGCTATGTTTTTCCATGTCAAATATCCAATATCCTCTTTTATCTATGAATACTTAAAATTTCTAATTTTTCTCCCATTAGTTCTGTCTCCTTTTATAGAATTTTCTCCATTTGTTATTTTATTTTTATATTCTTATAAGTCCCCAATGGCCTAGATTTTCTAGTGAGTGAAATTTCATCATCATCAGCTAATATGGGCTAGTTATTTCTCCTTTATCAATATTGATGAAAATGTGGTGCACTCATTCTGTTGAGTCAAGAGACTGAATTCCTTCAGACTGGAAAGCCTGTAACTTGTAAAATTTTTCCTCTTTATTACTGAGCATTCCAAATATCCTTTAACAAAAAGTATATGTTAACACAGTCAACATGCTCTGAGGACATGGGCTGGTTGTTAGAAGAAATCATTTGAAGCATTCTAAGACTGCTTGCTGTTGCCTGCCAAGAGAAGCAAAGATACAAGCATAAGAAAAAAGAACTTCTGACACACTCTCCTAAACTTAGGCCACAAATGTGTACACTGGGGCTTTTCTATTGGAAAGTGTTCCTCACAACTTAGTCTCATTAACTTTCTCTCCCTCAAGTCTTTGCTATTTTTATTAGGTTTTATGGCATCTGCAAGGCTGGCATGAAAGAAGGAAGCCAAAGCCTGGACTTGGTTGATAATAAATATATACTACATAAATTATAGGTATGTACTACATCAATTCTATGTTGATTATATATTGATTTTATTTACTACCTTCTATAGTTTAATTTCAGGGATATACAGGGAGTTTAACTTAAATGAAGATCATTATAAACACTATAAGGAATTTATAATTACAGAGGAAAAATTATGACAATATTTCATATACCTCTAAACTATTTTATATATTTTGATTAAATGTATGATTTTCTGAAAAAAATAAAATAATTTTAAAAATAAAAAGCTAAAAAAATCAAGAATCAAGATCTATTAAAGTTTCTATGGCCCAATGATGCAAAAAAAAAAGCTTTTCAAAAATTTAATGAGAAGATAGTTATTAAAATAATACAATTAATGAAAAAGTTTAAAATAATTTTTATGATTACTGTTATTCACAAATAACACTGTTTCATAAATGTGTATTTCCAAATAATTGATAAACAATGTAGATTAAATCTGATGATATATTGAAATCTAAATACTACTATACCTGAGAAAGTTATATTCTGAACATGGAAAGAAAATGCAACATTAGAAAGATTCTTAATAAGATATGTAAATAAACCAATGAAAGTGTCCCATATCAGTGATGGTGAGTCCTTCAGTACTTTCAGTGATTAACAGCAGGCTGCAACACATGTGCTGTATGACCACCACTGCATGACTTTGTGCACAACAAAGGGGAACCAGAAAAAACAAACAGCAAGGCATGTGACAGAGTAATACAATAATTAATACTGTAAATTCTCAGTATGCTAGAAACAAAATGGTAATTCTTTTAATATTAAAAAGAATACCCCATCCCAACAGCTGCATGTGCACCATTCCTTATATCCCTGCAAAGAATACATCATTATAATAAAAAATAACGGAACTGTACCACTCTGATAGCTGAAGTCATATTAATGAATCTTTTCCTTCTCCCTTCTGCTAATAAAATGTCATAATGATTCCAACATTCCGTACCCATGTGCTACATGGGGCGCTGGCCTTCTTGAGTCCCAGAGGGTGAATCTTGACAAATCTAAACTAATCCTGGTAGTATATTATTGGCCTATCAAAGACTAGTTTAAAAAGGGACAAATGATAAAATTCTCAAACAAAATATGTGCTGTCTGTTGTGGGGCCTCTTGAAAAACAGGCAAAAATCTCAATGCATCAGAGTCTCTGAACTCTGGTTTTAGTACATTTTGATGTGACTCTATGATACTTGAAACTGCAGCACCTTTTTTCAACCACAGAGCTACAAAATCTCCTGAAGATGACAGGGAGGGAAGATGGAAAGAATCTGGATCATTTACTGATGAAGTGAAGCTATATTAATCAGCCTTGAAAGTGAAAAAATTAACATTTAGGTCATTTTTATTTTGGATTTCATTAGAGTTGAAGCCATTGATATATCTCTCTATGCTTACAACAATCACTGAAGAGTGATCTTATGCAAGCATTGAATCATCACCAACGTGATGTTAAATTTGGCACCATGTGCTGGAAAAACTGGCTCTCCATTTGCCGAAAACTAAAGCTAGACCCATGTCTATCACCATGTACTAAATTAAAATCTAAATGGATCAAAGATCAGAATATTAAAACAGAAACGCTAAATCTATTGGAAGACAAATTGGGTAGAAACCTTGGAGACATAGGAGTAGGTAGAGAATTCATGAATAGGACTCAAACTGCACGGGAAATACTTCCCAGAATCAATAACTGGGACCACTTCTTATTAAAAAGTTTTTGCATGTCAAAAGAAATCTCCAGCATAGTGAAAAGAAAACCCACAAACTGGGAAAAGATTTTAGTGAACTCTCTCTCAGACAAGGGACTCTTGTCTAAAACCTATAAAGAATTAAAAAAACTCAGACCTCCAAAATTCAAAGATCCAATCCAAAAATGGGCATCTGAGATGAATACGCAATTCTCAGATGAAGAAATGCAAATGGCAAATAAATACATGAAAAAATGCTCATCATCATTGGTCATTAGAGAAATGCAAATTAAAACCACACTGAGATACCATCTCACTCCTGAAAGAATGGCCAGGATCAAGAAAACCAACAACAACAAATGCTGGAGAGGCTGTGGGGAAAAAGGAACTCTCCTGCACTGTTGGTGGGAGTGTAGACTGGTACAGCCTTTGTGGAGGTCTGTCTGGAGGTTTCTCAAAAAGTTGGGATTGGAAATCCCATTCATTCCAGCTATTCCACTTCTAGGCATATTCCCAGAAGAACTGAAAGCATCATACCACAGGGATATATGTGCACCTATGTTTATAGCAGCACAATTTGTAATCGCCAGATCTTGGAAACAACCCAAGTGTCCATCAACTGAGGAATGGATAAAAAAGTTGTGGTATTTCTATACAATGGAGTATTATTCAGCTATAAAGAAGGATCGCATTGAGATATTTATCAATAAATGGGCGCAGCTTGAGACCATACTCATAAGTGAAATAAATCAATCTCGCATGTATGAATACCGAATAGTTTCCCTAATGTAAGTAATGATTCAAATATATAAAAATATGTGATAATCATGATTCCCCATTATGTGGCCTTGAAGCCTTATAAAATTTTCACTTATTAATTAGAAAGGCTTTACTCTGGGCTTTTTGATATGGAAATATTTGAAGCTATAGTATATGAAGTTTTATCCAAATATTTTAAGGAAAAAGACAGACACTATGGTAACTACTATTCTTTAAAAAAATTATTTAGCTATTTCTTATGTTTATTTTAATTAAGGGAAAAACTTAAAAAATTAGGATATATAGTAGTAACTCTTTTTGATCTCCTATTAACTTGTTTTGAAGTCCTGTAATACTCCCAAGATCTTGTTTTGACTGATTAGACTCTGTTCCATTCTGTGCGATAGTAGCAAGTTTGAAGGTATCGGCAACTAATTTGAAGGCAATAAGATTCACAAAGATGCCCATTCTGGTTTGACTATTGTCTCCTTTGGAAGTCCTGTAATGTTCACAATGCCTAAGTTTTATTGGTCTTGTTCTCCACTGTTTTGTCCTGCTTTATAATATCTAAGGAGATGGACAATTCCTTTTAAGGAAACAAGAGACAACGTTGATAACCATTGTTGATAACCTTGTACTCTGTTCTACATCATGTGCTATGTCTATCCTTGGTTTTGACTTACAGCTTTGTTTTGCCATATTTGACTTTATTCTCTCCCCCCCAAAAAAGTAATAAGAACTAAGGAGTAATAAAATACAAAATGTGTAAATTTTGTTATAAAAAAGAGAGGGAGGGGAAAAAAAGAGCTCTAACGGATATAACAGCAAGTGTGTTTAGGGATGTTAAATAGCTGACTATATTAATGTTTTTGGATCATTGAACACAGCTGTTTGCAGTCTCTCCGTTTGAATGTCTACTTTGTATTCTTTGATACTGTGATTTGAGCAACTATTTCCAAGATGATATTATGTAATCTATTAACAGGTGATTTCTTACTGTTATGTTTTTTTTTTTTTGTAGTTCTGTATTATGTGTAACCTTACACTGCTTTGTTTTGGTTTGTGTTTTTCTCTTTTTCCTCTTAAATAAAAAAAAAAATTTGGCACCATGATACTAACTAATACTATTCTAACTAGGGACCACTTACATTTGCCACTTTATAAGCTAATTTTCTTATTCTGTTCTAACATATAGTTTATAATTCCCAATTGCATTTACTCATGATGCTTTTTCCAATCTGAAGATTTCTTCAGTCTTTTGAAAAATGCTGAATTTTATTTACTAATATATGTTATGTCCTGCTTCTTTATTCAAAAGATATTGGCTTATACTTTTCTTTCCTATGATAGTTTGTTTGATTTTGATTTCAAAATAATACCAGCATCATAAAATGAGATGTTTTCTCTTCTCTGAATTTAAAAATGATTTTGAAGTATTTGGAGGCAACTATATTTTAAACAAGCAGAAATTACAAGAAAATTATCAAATCTTAGGCTTTTCTATTTTTATTTCTCCTTAAATCAGGCTTTGTAACTTATGCTTAATTATAAATTTGTTTACTTCATTAAACCAAAAAAGAAAAAATACTTAAACAACACTCAAACCTATTACGTTTAACAGATATCTATAGATGACAAATTTCCGGTTGACCCAAGTGTATAAAGATCAGTCTCCATGATAGACCATAGGACCTTGTATATGCAAATTGCAAAACTACAAAAAACTCAGTGTATTTTAAAGTATAGAGATAATAGAGTTCCTCCTATTAAAACACAATGTGACTATATTAAAATCAATAGTAAGCGAAAACTAGGGAAATGCATAAATATGTGGAAAATAAGTAATATCAAGTTTATCAAAGAACACATGTAAGGAGGCATTAGAAAACAATCTGAGATGAATTGATATACAATGGTGCATATAATACCTCCCAGAATTATGCTGAGCAGTACTTACAGACAAATACATAGATTACATGTATATTCACTTTTTATCTCCAATTCTTAATGTTGAATTGTGTATTTATTCTCACAGTACTATATGTTTTTTCAATTTTCTTTAGCATTTTGTTGTTAAATGTATATTAGTGCTCTATATTCCAGATGGGTTGACTCTCTCATCACTAAAAAGTCTGTTTTGTCTCTAACAAATTATTTTTTATTTTTTGATAGTGGGCTGAACTACATTCACTGTTTGTATGGTGTGCAATTTCTATCCTTTTATGTTCAAATGAATTGTGTTTGAATATACTGAATAAGGTCAATAGTGTTTAGTTGGATCATATATCGTCAATCATTTGCGTACATCTTTGCCTTTTCATGTAAGTGTTCATCCAATCACATTTAATAAGATTATAGATAAAACACAATGCAGCATAGCATTTTTGTTTGTCTTATTTTCTACCAACCCTTGTGACATTTTTACAATATAAGCCATGTTGCTGAGAGCAATATGATACATACATATATAGCAAAAGGAAATTATTTTGAGTATCTTCAAAAGGATTAATATAGTAATGCGTCCTCTAGTGTAATAAGATTTTAAAATTTTACTACTTACTGTGCTTTTTTCTATCACAGCTTGTATTCTCTCCCAGATACTCACTGTATTACAGTCACAAAATAATACATGTATTATATGCCCATCAACATGGATGTCTGATTTTTCCTTTATGCAGTTGTTATTTTAAATCATACACAAAAATATATTTAACTTCCTTATACATTCCTACCTGTTTATGAGTATTGTTTAGTACTTCTTTTCTATTTTAAACAGAAAAAGTAAGAAATAGCAATAAAACAGAGTTTCAAAACAAGTAGTAGGGGAATAAAAAGAATCAAAACATTGCATATGGCTATATTCAAAGTAGTTTTTCAGAGTACAAGATACAACATTGTCCAGAAAATTACTAGCACAAAACTTTCACCATCAGTAAACCAAGAGAAACCAGCTTTATAACTATTTTAACTGTCATGTGTATATTTTTATGTTTTCCCCTTTCCCTGCCTTCTTTGCTCTTTTCTCCCAAACAGTACTTCTTTTGAACAGTTTCTTCCCTATTCACATATCTATCATGCATTTTTGATCTTGTTTATTTTTGTCTCACACTAGTGAGACAATATGGTGTTTACACATGTAGGTCTGGTTTATTTCGCTTATCAATATGGTCTCAAGTTGCATTCATTTACGTATAGAAGTCTCAAGTTAAGCTTTCTTTATGGCTGAGTAGTAGTCTACTATAGAAAATCTTTTTTATATATTCCTCAGATGATGGGTATTTGTTTCCAAGATTTAGCTAATGCAAATTGTGGTACAACAAACATGGGTGAACATATATGGTTTTGGCATGATATTTTTAATTTTTCTGGGAACATATCTAGAAGAAAAATACCTGGATTGAATGGGAACTCTAATCCAGGATTTTAAGAAATCTCCACACTGATTTTCATAGTGATTGTGCCAGTTTACACTCATACTACAGTGGTGAAGGGCTCCTTTTGCCTCAAAACCCCTCCAGTGTTTGTCATTGGTTGATTTTTTGAAGACAGTCATTCTTTCTGGAGTAAGATGGAATCTCAGCATTGTTTAATTTACACCTCTTGAATGGCCAATGATGTAGAAAATTTTTTATTTTCTATTTGGATTTCTTCATCTCTGATGCCCATTTTTGGATAGGGTCTTTAAGTTTCAAGGTTCTAATTTTTTCAGTTCTTTATATGACCTACATATAAGTACACCATATAATTTTTGGCTATAATTTTTCCCAGTCTGTAGGTTGTCTTTTCATTTTGTTGATCAATTGTTTGTGTAAAAGCTGTTTAATAAGATGAGACCCCATTTGTTGATTGTTGTATTTCTTAGTCAGTCGGAGTTTTGTTCATGAAGTCTCTGTCAACATCTATGTCTTCATGATTTCTACCTAATTCTCTTTCAATAAATTTAGTGTTTGTGTTTTCATATTAGGGTCATTGATCCATTTTGACTTTAGCTTAGAGCATGATGGTTAGACATGTGTTTAGTTTTAACCTTTGGAATGAGGAAAGTCAGTTTTTCCAGCTGTATTTGTTTCCTTAATTTATTTATTTTTTGTCTTTTTCCTTTTTATTGGTACCGGGGATCCAACTCATGACTGCCTGCTTACAAGGCAGGCGCTTATGCCGCTGAGGTAAATCCCCAGGCCCCCAGCTGTATTTGTTAATGTCACTTTCTTTCAGTGAACATGTTTTTCTCCTTTGTCAAAGATAAGGTGCTTTAGTGTGTCTATAATTGGGTCTTGATCTTCTGTTCTGTTCTACTGATCCTCAGTTCTTTTTTTGCCAATAACATGATAATATTTATCACAGTATCTCTGTAGTATAATTTCACGTCTGGAATTGTAATGCCCCGACTTGCCTTTGCTGCCTAGAGTTGCTTGTTATTCTAGGTCTCTTCTAGCTCCAAAAGAATTTTAGGAATGGTTTCCCTAGTTCTATGAGGTATATTAATACTATTTTGATTGGAATTGTACAACATCTTTATACCAGTTTTTGGAGAAGGCCTTTTTCACTAATTTACTTATTTCTATCCATGAGCAAGGGATACCTTTACATTTTCTGATATCTTCTTTGATTTCTTTTTTCAGAAAACTATAACTTTCAGTCTGTAGATCTTTTACTTTGTTACATTGACTCTTAAGTATTTCATTTTCTGATACCATCGTGAAAGATGATTTCCCTAATTTCACTCTGGGTGAGTTTTTTGCTTGTGTACAGGAATGGTATCAATTTTTGAGTATTGACATTACACCCAGCCCCTCTACTGAATTTATTTATTAAATCTACAATTTTTTTTTGGTGTAGTTTTTGGGGTCTTTTATGTAGAGTATCGTGTCATCTGCAAATAATGATAATTTAACTTCTTTCTTTCCTATCCTTATTTCTTTTATTTATTTTTCTTTTCTAATCACTCTGTCTAATGTTTCCAAAACAAGGAGAGGTAATAATGGACAACCTTATCTTGCTCCTGATTTTAGAATGAAAGATTTCAGGTTCTGATTATTTAGTATGATGTTAGTTGTTGGTTTGCCATAGATAGCTTTTTCTGACTAAAATAAAGACCATCTTTTTCAATTTGCTGTAGGTTTTTTTCATGAATGGATGTTTTGCATTTTGTCAAATTCTTTTTCTGCATCTATTGAGATGATCCTTGATTTCTATCCTTAGTTCTGTTAACATGGTATTCCATTAATTGATTAGCATATGTTGGATAATTCTTGCATCCCTGGTATAAGTCCTTCTTGGTCATGGTGTATGATCTTCTTGATGATTTGCTGCATTCTGTTTTCTGGGATCTTTTTGAGAATTTTGGCATCTATGTTCATTAGGGAGATTTGCCTATAGTTTTCTGTTTGGTTGGGTTCTTCTCTGGTTTTGGAATCAGGGTAATACTTGCCTCTAGAAATAATTTTAAAAGTACTGCTTCCCTTTCATTTTACTTAAAGAATTTCAGCATTAGTAGCATTGTTCTTCTGTAAATTTCTTGTAGAATTCAAACGTAAATCCATCAGGGCCTATGTTTTTCCTTGTTGGAAAATTTTTAACTACATTTTCCACTGGATTGGCTGTTACCAGGTTACTTAGAATTTTCATGTCTTCTTGATTTAGTTTTGGCAATTTGGTTGTGTCTAGGAATCTGTCCATTTTTACTGTGGTTTCCATCTTATTGAAATATAGATTCTCCTAATAGGTATTGATGAGCTTCTGAATTTCTGTAGTATCTGTTGTGATTTCTTCCTTTTCATTATTGTTTGAATTTGTGTTTTTCTTGCCTATTTTTGATGAGTTTGGCTAATGATTTATCAATTTTATTAATTCTTTCAAAGAACCATCTTTCAAATTCATTAATTCATTTTTTTTTTTGGTTTTGTTTTGTTTCTATTGCATTATTTTCTGCTCCTTTTTTATATCTCCCTCTTTCATATTAATTTTAGGTTTGATTTTTTTTAAAAGAACCTTGAGGATCAATATTAGATCATTTACTTGAGCTTATTCTATTTTCCTCATGTAAGAGTTGATCAGTATAAATTTAACTTACATTGTCACCTGCCCATGCGCAGGAACCATAGTTGAGGGTTCTGGAAACTGGTAAATTGTACCAGTGTACTGTCCACAAGCAGGAACCATCTCTGCGGCCTGTGGGCTCTGTGAGTCTGCATCCACTGATGTAGGGTCATCAAGGAAACCACAGTGAGTCCTTGTGTGACTGGAAAGCTGCATCCAATGATTCACAGTCATCTGGGAACCCTCCCTGAGACCCATGAGGTTTGAGAGCCTATATCCAGCAACCCATCTACACCTGGGAAGTAACTCTGAGGCCCATAGGGACCAAGAGTCAGTGCCTAGCATCCTGAACCACCTTAGAACTCTTGGTAAGGCCCATGGGTACTGGGAGTCAGTACCCAGTGACCCATAGTTTCCTGAGAGTCCTTGATGAGACTTGTAGGGGTGGGAGTCTGCCCCCAGCAACCTTCCACAACCGGGAACCATCTCAGAAGCCATGGAGATTGGGAGCCCGTACCCTGAGACCCACAGCCATTAGCAAGCAAACCTCAACAAAGGCCCCTGCCAGATGGGCTTCCAGGTCAGGAAGCATAGGACTTGGCATCTAACTGAATCAGAGGAACACAAGAAAATTCCCAAATGAAAGAAAAATGCAATCTCATGCTTCTGGTCCTTCCAGATCTAGTACAGGACAGAAACATGGATGAAACTAGAAGTTACCTGAAATTTCTGAAATTATAGCAATGAAAGTAAACAATTCCAAGAAACTAAAGGAAATAAGATCAGAAATAATTACTCAGATAAAAACAGAAGTGCAAAACATAGTGGAAGAATTGGTGAGTATAGCCAAAGATTAAAAAAAAAATAGATAAGCACAAAAAAGATAGGAACCTTGAGTGAAATATACAGGAAATAATTAGCATATATGAAACAGATTCAAAGAGATATTACAGGAAATCAAAAATTACATTGAAAGCTAGTATAACTACAAAATGAAATTAAGACAGGCTCTCAGACCTGAAAGAAAAGAAAGATCTCTTAAAAATAACAAGAAATCAAGAAATAACAATTCAATAGCTGAAAGATGATGCAAAGACAAACAATGTAAGTTTGATAGGCATCACTGAAAAAGACAGAGGCACCACAAATGACATAAAAAGACTATCTGCAAAAGTCATAGCAAAAAATTTCCCAAACATTGGAAACTAGACATGCAGATGAGTGAGACACATAGAATTCCAATTATCCATAACCAAAGTAAATCTACACTTCGACATATAATAACCAATGCTACCAGCAAGTCAGCAGAAGTGCAGAATATTAAAAACTGCTAGAGAGAAGAAACATATCACCTATAAAGGAAAACCTATCCGAATCATAGCAGATGTCTCAACACAAACTATCAAGTCAAAAAAGAGCATGGAGTAAAGTATTTGAAGTACCAAAAAGAAACAACTTCCAATCCAGATTGTTGTATCTTGTAAAACTATCTTTCAAAATCAGTGGAGAAATAAAATACTTTCATGAGAAACAACAACTGAAGAACTTCATGAACACCCAAACAGCTCTACAAAGAGCAGTGAAAGACATTCTAGAAAGAGATAAAAAATGGCTACAATTCTAAGAACAACAGAAAAAAGCCACCAAGCAGGGCATAAATACTGGGGAAAAGTAGGGAACAGCAGAACGATTACATGACAAAGATAAATCAATGCATATCAGTTACAACTATTAAAGTAAATGGCCTCAATTCACCAATTGAAAGAAACAGACTGGCAGATTAGATCAAGAAAAAATACAACGATATGCTGTATACAAGAAACATATTTAACGCAAAAAAAATTCATAGACTGAAAGCCAAAGGATAGAAAACAATAATTCATGTGACAGGAACCCAAATAAAATCAGGAGTAATTAATTTACTTGCAGATAATGTGAATGTCAAACCAAGAATTATCAAAAGATATAAAGAAGGTCACTTATATACTTGTTAGGGAAAAACTTCGAGAGGAAGAGATAACAATTATAAATATATATACACCAAAAATAGGAGCACCCAACTATGTAAGACAATTTTCTTTTTTAACCAGGGATCAAACTCAGTACCTCTTACTTGCCAGGCAGGCACCTACGCCACTGAGCTAAATCCTCGGTCCAAGACAAATTTGAACAGACATGAAAAAGCAAATAAGCAATAACACAATTATAACATGTGACATTATCACCCCATTGACACAAAAAGACACATTGAATAGTAAAAAAAATGAGCAAAGAAATAATAGAACTGAATTAAACTATGAGCAAATTAACATAGTAGATGTGTATAGTGTTCCACCCAACAACATCAGAATACACATTCTTCTAAGATGCACATGGGACAGTCGTTAAAATAGATCATATACTAATCCATAGAACAAGCTTAATTAAATGCAAAGGGATTGAAATTATCTCATGCATATTAGTTGAGGATAGTACACTGAAATTGGAAATTAATGACAAAAGAAATCACAAAAGATTCATGAATACATGCAAATTAAATAACACCCTAGTGAACAACCAATGAGTCACAGAGGAAATTAAAGAAGAAATTAATATATATATATATATATATATATATATATATAATGAAAATTCAAATACAACCTACTGGAAACTGTGAAATTCATTGAAAGCAGTCCTCAGAAGGAAATTTATAGCATTTAACTCTCAAATCAGGAAAATATTACAAGCATAAATAATCTAATGCTGCACCTCAAACTTCTAGACAAAGAAAAATAAGCCAAATTCAAAGCCCAAAAAAGAGAGAAAATCTTAAAGATCAAAGCAGAAATTAATGCAATTGAGACTAAGAAAACAGTACAAAGAATTAATGAATCAATAGTTGATTCTTTGAAAGAATAAATAAAATTGATAAACTCCTAGCCAACTTATCATAAAACAGGAAAGAAAAAAACTCATATTCATGCAATAAGGAGTTAACAGAGTGAAATCACTACAAATCCCATGGAAATACAGAAGATCATCAGTACCTACTTTGAAAACTTTTAGTCTCAGAGGATTGGAAACACAGAAGAAATAGACACATTTCTACAAACATGTAAATTATCAATGCTGGTTTAGGAAGATATAAAACTTCTGAATATTCCAATATCAGTTAATATATTTGAAAACATAATTAAAAAGTTAGCAACCAAAAAAGACCAGGTCCTGATAGCTTAGCAGCTTCATTCTACAAGAAATTTAGAGATGATTTAATACAAATACTCTTGAACATTTTAATGAAATTGAAAGAGAAGAAATTCACTGTAACTCATTCTGGAAGGCAAATATTACCCTGATAACAAAACCAGAGAAAGCCCAACCAAAAAGAAAATTATAAGTCAGTCTCTTTCATGAACATAGATGCAAAAATCCTCAAAAAATATTAATAAACAATGCAGCTAATCGTCAAGAAGATTATATACACAATGACCAAGTGGGATGATTCCAGGAATACAGGCATGTATGAAAATCAATAAATTCAATGCACCATGTTAACAGATTAAAAGAAAAAACATCACATATTCATCTCAATAGATTCATAAAAAGGTTTTGATAAAGTCTAACACTCTTTCATAGTAAAAATGCTAGTGAAAATTGAAATAGATGATCTTTATTTCAATCTCATTAAAGCCATCCATGACAAACCAACAGCCAACATCATACTAAATGGTCAAAAACTGAAAGCTTTTACTCTAAAATCAGGAGCAAGACAAGGTTGTTCACTAACACCTCTAATAATTAGTGTAGTTATGGAAAATATTAGCCAGATAAGTTAGACAAGAAAGAAGAAAAGGAATAAAGTTAGGAAAAGAACAAGTTAAATTACCATTTTTTGAAGATGACATGATACTCTAACTAGAAGATGCCAATAATTCCACCAGCAGGCTTCTAGAACTAATAAGCAAAATCAGAAGTATAGTGGGGTATGAAATGCTGAAGTCAATAGCATTCCTGTACACAAACAACAAACTCACTGAGAGAGAAATTAGGGAAACAACATACCTTCCAATGATAATAAAAAATGAAATGCTTAGGACTCAAAAGATTTATAATTAAATATTACAATGTTCTGAAAACAGAAAATGAGATGAATTCAGAAAATGGAAAGATATCCCTTGTTCATGGATAGGAAGAACAAACATTGTGAAAATGGTCATACTCCTAAAAGTGTTACACAGATTTAATGCAATCCCAATCAAAATACCATTTGTGTACTTCACAGATATAGAGAAAATATTTATAAAATTCATATGGAATGAAAAGAGACCTAGAATAGCTAAGGCAATCCTAGGCAAAATGCAAGGCAGGAGGCATCTGAATCCCATTCTTGAAGTAATGTTACCAAGCTAAAATTAGTATGGTACAGGCAAAAAGCAGACCTCGGGATCAATGGAAAAGAGCAGAAAATACAGACACAACTCCAAACACACTCAGCAATCTTATCTTTGGTAAAGTAACCAAACATGTTCACTTTAAAGAAGACAGTCTCTTTAATCAGTGGAGTAGGAAAAACTGGGTTTCCACAAGCTGAAGACTTAAGCTAGACCCATGCCTATCACCATGCATTAAACAAAAGTCAAAATGGAACAAAGATCTAAATATTAAGACAGAAACACTAAACATACTGGATGACAAAGTAGGTAGAAATCTCGAGGACACAGAGTAGGCAAAGAGTTCATGTATAAAAATCAAACTGCAAGAGAAGTACTTCTAAGAATAACAACTAAGATTTCATGTTATGTAATTTTTTGCATATCAAAAGAAATCACCAACAGAAAATCCATAGATTGAGAAAATATTTTTGCCAAGTGTCCCTTAGAAAAGGGAATTTTGTCTAAAATATATAAAGAATTAAAAATCAGGCCCCCCAAATTTAAAGAACTAATTTTAAAAAAGGCATCTGAGATGAACACACAATACTCAGTTGAATAAATACAGGTGGCTAATAAATATACGAAAAAGTATTCAATGTCATGGGTCATTTAAGAAATTCAAATTAAAATTACACTGAGGTAACATCTCACTCCAGAAAGAATAGCTAACATCAAGAAATTAACCAGTAACAAATGCTGGTGGGACTGTGCAGAAAAAGAAACACTTGATTATTGTTGAAGTGTAGACTCATAACTAGGAATAAAAATTACATTTGACCCAGCTATTTCTCTTCTGTTTTTTTTTTCCAGAAGAATTGAAAACATCATAGGACAGCAATATATGTATCTTCATGTTTGTAACAGCACAATTTGTAGTAACAAAATCTTGTAAATATCCCAAATGCCCATTAACTGAGGAATGGATAAAAAAAAAGCTGTGGTATATTGGAATACTAGTCAGCAATACAGATCAATGAACTTGAGGCTTTTTCAGGTAAGTGGATGTAACTAGAAATCACATTCATAAGTGTGATAAATCAGGCTTGCATGTGTTAACACTATATTGCCTTGGTAGTGTAAAAGAGTGAAAGGATAAATAAAACTTACAATAGACATAATAAAAGTAAAAGAAACTACTCTAAGCGAAATTTTATTGCTTGATCAATCTTGCATGGCTGCATCTGGTAACTTGAGCAATTACTGTGAAGATAACGATATGCAATATAACAACTATTATTAAATCCCTATCATCTTGTTTTAAAATATTATATTGCCACTGTTTCTTTTGTTGTTGTTGTTATTGTTGTTATCATCTTGCTTTTTTTTTTTTTTGTCTTTTCCGGTTTTTTATCGGTACCAGGGATCGAACTGACCGACTGCCTGCTTGCAAGGCAGGCACGTATGCCGCTGAGCTAAATCCCCAGCCCCTACTTTTTTTTTTTTTTTTTTAATTGCTTCTTCTTGATTTTTTTTACTGTTTATGATTATTACCTTTTCTTCTTGGAGTTTTCCTTCATAAGTATTTAGCGATCATCCTTGTCTCTTTTGATCACTTTTGGTTTAAGTTTGTCTGCAAACAGACTAACTACCCATGTTTTTTTCTGGGTTCCAGTGTCATGGAAAATTTCTTTTCATCCTTTGACTTTTACTCTATGAATTTCTTTCTGGATTAAATATGTTTCTTGAATGCAGCATATTGATGGATCTTGGTTCTGGATCCACTCTTCCAGTCTGTTTCTTTTACTTGGTGAGCTGACATCATTTACATTGATGATTATAACTGATACGTATTTGTTTATCTTTTTTATGCTATTTCCCTGTTGTTGGTTCTCTGACTCTGTCCAGTGGTTAATTGCTTGCTCTTTTGGGTAGTTTCTTTCTATTGGTATTCACATGTTTGTGTTTTTCATTATTTCTTTTTAATATATTGTTCAGAGTGTTCTGTGGAGCTGGTTTGGTGCCCATGAATTTCTTCATTTGTCCATTGTCCTGGAAGTATCTTATTTCTCCATTGAATTTGAAAGATAATTTTGTTGGATACTTGAGTCTGGTTTGAAGATCGCTTTTGGGGCTTGAAATGTCTCATTCTGGTCTCTTCTTGATTTGAGGATTTGTGGTGAGAAATCTGCTGTGATTGTGATTAGCCTTTCCTTTATAGGTGACTTGTTTTTCTTCTCTAGCTGCTTTTAATATTTTGTTCTTGTGTTGAATATATGGAATATTGATTATTATATGCCTTGGTGTAGGTTTATTTTGGTCATGGCTATTTGGAATTCTGTATGCTTCATTTATTTTTATGTCAATTTTAAAATCTATGTTTGGGAAGTTTTCTGCCATTATTTCTTTGGAGAGATTTCTCTTTCCAGTTTTCTCACTGACTCCATTCCATCTTATTTTGTTCTTTTCTTTATCCTGTAACTATTGGTTTGATTTTTCATGGTCCCTTGCTATTTTTAAGATATCTTTCTTTTCCTGGTTGCCAGTCACATTCTTGTCTTCTAGGTCTGATATTGTATTTTCACATTCATTCAATTTGTTGTATGTACTTTCAATGGAGTGTTTAATAGCCTAGATTTCTGTTTGAATCTGTTTCATTGATTCAGTTTTTATATGGGCATTCATAGTTTCTATAATTTTCCTGATCTCCTATAATTTTTTTTCTGTGGCTGATTTAATTTCTTTCATTTTGATGGTCATTTCTTTTTTTTCCCAATGGTCTCTTAGATTTGTTTTTTTCAGAGTTCCAGTGGTTGGTTTCTGATTTTCTCTATCTCTGTGAAGTCTGGATTTCTCCTGGGTTGGCTGGGCATTTGGCATCCCATGTTGTTTTTACTTCTTGTCATTTTCCATTTCTTTTTTGTTTTCTATCTTGATTTGTGTAGAACTTTTTATGTTAGATAATTTTATCCCTTTTGCTAAGACTTTTCTAGGTGATGGCCTTTCCCTAAGGATGTCTTCTAAATACATATATTCTTGGTCATTTGGTCCCTCCCAAGAATTTACTTTCTCAGTGTATTAAGGATGTGGGGTTTCTATCTTTTGACTCAAGGCCCATTCATTTGGCGCTGGACTATGTTGATGTCTAGGACCCCTTGCAATCTCAGTGTTGTCATATAGGTGAGAAAAAACTGATTATAACAAGTATAGCATCCTAGTTATAGTACTACAATTGTAATTAACAATATACTCAAGCACAGCCTGGCTATTGACAAACTGGTTACTATTAGCCTGATATCTTTAATCATAGTAACGAGCTCTATAGTTATAAAATAATCTAATTTGTACTAGGAACTTGTGTGTAATGTTTTTCCATTTAATAGAGTGGTTTTATCAGGTTGTGTGGTGGAGTTTAGGAGGTTTAAGGGGTAGGATGAAGAGGCACATGGAAGTAAGTACAGTGGGAGAAAATTTGGTGGGCATAGGATGACCATCAGAGTTTTGGGTAATTGTAGGATACAGAAGGAGAGATTAGAAGAGAAAGCCTAGGAGCACTGAAGTGAACCAGAAACGGAAGGGATACTGTTTATGTACATAAAATCAAGTGAGATAATTGGTGAAATAGAGGAAGAGGATAAGTGGAATAGTACAAAAGCAAAGTTTAGTGTTCTAATTGTGAATAAGAGGGAAAAGAATGTAAAGTAAGAAGAAAGGAAAAAATGAAACAGATTATCACATACATGCAAAAAAAAAAAAACTCTACAAACAGATAGAAATAAAAACAGAATGGCCAAGCAGAGCAGAGGGAAAAGAGAAAAGGAGAAGAAAAACACAAATAAACAACAACAACAAAAATAAAATAAAAAAATACACAGCAAAATAAACACAACAGACTACTGAGGAGAAAATCCATCAGAAAGAGAAAAATAAAAGTAATGAGATTCCTTTAGTGGCCACAGTTCAATGGTAGGTCCAAGTATGATCCCCAAATGTGTATTCTACCCAAGATTGCAAGTGAATTTATTCTGAGTCTGAGTCTGATCTTTTTCTCTGAATTTTGGGTTGGGATTAATTTTCTGTTACTAGAGTTCTTCCCAGCCATGAGAGAGAGAGAGAGAGAGAGAGAGAGAGAGAGAGAGAGAGAGAGAGAGAGAGAGAGAGAGAGAGAGAAGAGGGAAATAGGGAAATGAAAAGAAAAGGAAAAGGAATAAAAAGAAAGAAAAAAATAAGAAAAAGAAAAAAATGAAAAGAAAGGAGACCTGCCTACTTCCATTTCATGTGTCTTTTTATTGATATTCTCCATTTTATGGGAACTTCATATGATTTTGTAGAATTCTTTAATCATAGTTTCTTTTTGTTCTTTGAGTATATTCACCTTATTTGCTTTGAATGCTTTATGTGATCAATAAGGCATACTTTCTCAAATACAAATTCTATTGCCTGGATTCTTCCAGCCTGAGCACAGTTTTCCATGTGTTTTCATATTTTATAAAATTTGAGATTTATTAAAATATGAAAATGTAAGTAGTGTAGTCACTCAATTCTAATACTGATTTCATTTTGTCCAGTTTTTGTTTCACTGCTTGTTTATTTAACTTGTGGCCCAACTAGACTACTTCATAGTCAGTTTTCCAGCAGTTTTCCTCCTCAATTGATGCCTCATTGAGGCCCCAACTTTGGGACATGCAGTGTCAGCCTGATGACCCCTAACTCCCAGGATGACAGATGCTTCATTAACTGTATCTTTCTGTCTCCTACCTACTCTGCAGAGATTGGTATCACGTAGTACTGTTAGCCTCCACCAACTGCTCCTGTATTGTCAGCAGTGCTATAGGGCATGTATTTTCCTGCCATTTGATCCAATTAAAGTCAAACCTTTTGTAATCCTGCTTGTAATTTTTAAAGTACAAAGAAACATATGGTTAAAGAGGAAATTGCAAGAGAAAATGTTAGAATATTTTTGAATTGACCAAAATAGTTCTGAAACACATCACAAGTATATTAAAATATTGTATTAGAGGGAAATACAGCTTTAAGTACTTTTTGTGCGTCCCTGAGATTGAACTCGTCACCTCATGCAAGACCTCATGCTTGCTGGGCAAGTGCTTATGCTGCTGGGCTCTATCATCAGCCCCTAAGCACTCATATGTTTAAAAAGTAAGTTTTAGATTAGTAGACATAAGCTTCTACTATCAGAAGAAAAAGAGAAATTTCTCCTCTTAGGAATTCCTCTAAAAAGAGAAAATTTAATACAAAATAAAGAAAAAGAAAGAAATATTAACAATGTAAGTGTAGGTAAAAATGAAATGTAATACAGAATAATAATATAAAGAATAAATGATACTCACAAGTATTTCTCTGAGAAAAATTATTTATAAATTTATAAATTTATATTTAGAATGAGCAAGAAAAAGAGAAAAGACAAATTATTGTTATTGAATAAACATGAGACATAATTACATATTATACAGACATTAATATTATGTAAAGAAAATATGACAATTTAAAATGAAATTAAGCAAATACTGGAAAGATACAAAACAACAAAATTTAAAAAAAATAGTTATGCTTATTAATGGAATTGTTTTAGTCAAAACCCTTTCAACAGAGGAACTTTAAAAATGAGATTCTTTCACTGAAGCACTTTGTCAGACAATTAAAGAAGAAATTGTTGAAATTCTGCTTAGGCTTTCCCAAATATTTCAGAAAATTGTCATTATTTTTCCTTTACTGACTTCTAGTTTAATTTCATTATCATTTGACAGTAATATAATTTCCTTTTATTTCACATTTCAAAAAAGGTTTTAAAAGTTGTTAAGGTTTCTTTTTGAAATGTCACAGGTGTATTGTATTTTCTGTGGGTTTTCTATGAATTTTATATACATGTCTATTAGGTCAATATGTATAATATTTTCAATTCCTTTGTATTCTTACTAATTTTCTGTTTGCTTACTTTTCTATTACTGAAAAAAGAAAGTAAACCTTTAATTATATTTAAGGATTTGTGTATATGTTTTTTCAGTTTTGACTTTTCTTCACATAATTTGAAAACCCACTTTTCAGAAGATATCATTTTTATATATCCTTTAATAATCAACCTCATTCTTATGATAGCCTCCTATTCTTGATAATATTTCTTGATGTGAAACGTATTTGATATTAAAGCAACTATCTTTCTTTTGATAAGTGTTTCTATGATTTATTTTTTCCATTCTTTTAGTTTAAACATATGCATAGCTTTGTACTTATTGGAAATTTTTTATAGGCAACTTGTAGGTGAGTCTTAATCCTTAATTCAGTAACTCAACTTCTGCTTTCTTTGTTTATAAAATTCTCACTTAAGATAGTGTTTATTTGCATGGGTAGATTATAACTTTCTAGCTATTTCTATTCACTGCATTTATTTTATTTCTCTTTTTCTGCCTATAATTATATTTTTTTGTAGTTTAATTCTATCTTGTTCATCAACATTTACATCTTCTAAGGAATGTTTGGTAATGTCTTCGAGTTTTATAACATACATCCTTAAAATGTTAGTTTCTATAATTAGGTAAGATATCTCCTCAGGCGTAGTGCAAGAAATTTATAATGATGTACACTGATATTCCCTTTTGATCTATTGTGCTTTTTTTGCTATGCTGTAAACACAGTTTACATTACTACTATCTATAAATTGGAAAATCAATTTTATTATTCTAAAAGAGAAATACAATGTCCTATTACCTCCATTTTCAGTGCTCTTCTTTGTGTGGATCTAAGTTTCGTGTTTCTATAGTTTTCTGTCCAGACAGATTCATTCAATATTTCTTGAAGAAATTTTCTGTAGAAGTCTCACAGTTTACTGATTTTAACACTGAAAAATTATTTTCTTTAATTTTAAATATATTTTAACAAGCAGAGAATTCTGACCTGATATTTTTGCTTTTAGAAATGTAAATTTCCATTATTTTCCAGCTCACAAGGATTCTAAAAGTCTGTTTTCATTCTTACTCTTATTCTTGAGTAGATAATATTTTTCCTTTGATTTCCTTTTAGATTTTACTCCTGATTTAATAAAGTAAGTACATATTCTTTTGTAGTGTGGTATGTGTGTAAACATAGTTTTGGACAATTGGTAGTTTTTCCACTTGGATTTCCTGAGCTTCTCTGTCTCAGGTTTGATGCTTCTCATTAATTTTCAAAAACTTTTCTTTTTTATTTCTTTATGTTTTCCCTATGAAATTTGATTTTACTTGGCGATAACAATTGCATGTATATTAGAATACTTGACATCATCTCAGGTGATCTTTCTCTTTTTTTCCTTTTCAGTTTTAATTTGTGTGAGTTCTATGAATGATATTCAAACTTTTTGATTCTTCCATTATGTTATTAATGAATTATGTCCACCCAACCCTTCCTTATACTTTGAAGTCCTAAACTCAATATTTTATCATCTGAGTGCATTTAGAGATAGGATCACTAAATAGGCAGTTAAGTTAGAATGAAGTCATTAGGCTCGGCTCTAACTGAATGTGACTGAATGTAAAAGAAAAGATAAGAAAACTGACAGAGATTATGTGAGGGCATATGGAGAAGACAAGAATCCACAAGTCAAGGAGAAAGACCTTAGAAGAAACCATCCCTACAAACCTGGATCTCACTCTTCTAAACTGCAGAAGCGCAACATAAATATTATAACAAAAATGCTCATTCTAGGTACACAGTAGGGCTGTTCAATGGTAATGTGACTCTTACACTTTAAAACTTTAATGTCTCCTCAAAGTGCCATGTGTTCAGTGGTAGGATTTCCATAAAGCGATTGAATCATGGAGGAGCATACTCACCAGAGGATTATCCCATTGATAAGTTCATTATTAATTGTGCTGTCAGGAGGTAGGTCCTAGTAGGAAGAAATGGATTACTGTGGGTGTGCCTGTGAGGGTGTATTTTCTCCCCTGGACCATTTCTTCTTTCTCTCTGCTTCTTAGCTGCCATGAAGAGAGTACTTTCCTTCCCCATACTTTCCACTGTGATGTTTCTGCCTTGGAGCCAGCCGACCACAGAATGAATCCCATGATCAATGAGCCAAATCAAACCTCTCCTTTCTTCCATTGCGTGCCAGCATCAGGAATTCAGTACACTGGTGCTTTCTATTCCTGTTGTATGGTAAGATTGCATTTTCTTGCCACCTGAAAGTTGGGGATGCTGTTTTAACTGTTTTGGAAGATGAAATTGGACCAAAAGTGTCAAGATACAGTTTGAAATTCTGCATATCTCCTACTTCTATTAATAGAAGATGTAGCTAGCCCTAGCCTCGTAGTGACAGAGTTTCTAAATTTAGAATCTGGAGAGAATAGATGTAAAATGGCCAAAGTCATTGCAACACAGATATCTATCCAAGCAAGAGAAAAACATTTATTGTTATAAAACATTTATATTTTGGTCATATTTTCTATCTTCCTATTACCTAGCTATAACGACTACTACTGCATTTCTCAGAGAAGTGAGTTTCCACAAATCTGTCTATATCTCAGTTGATATTTTGCCCTTTCTTAAATGTGAAAAACTCCAGACAAGTTACACAATATTTTATCAACAATGCAGGATATTCTTTAATGTGGAAAATGTGCACTAAAATTCATATGAAAACCTCATGCTTTACTTAGTGATGTAGGAGCTGAAAATAGAACGGTTGTCTGCTTTATCCAAGCATTTTGTCAGGAGCCACTGGGTTTTCTTTCCTGTCTCTGGGACAAAACATCCAACACTCATAGCTTAAAGGAGAAGTTTATTTTGGTTCATGGATTCAGAGTTCAGTGGATGGTCAGCTGGTTCCAAGACAGAAATGGCATGGTGGAAGGGCATGATAAAGGAAAGCTGCTCAGCCAGGGCCGTCAGGAAGCAGAGAAAGAGGAAAGAATGTGGGACAATTAACTCTGTTCCAGCTCACAAATCCAATGACTCACTTGTCCAAATACGTCCAATTTCTTAATGGTCCAGGTATCTATGAATTCACCAGGGCACAACTCCATTGATTGAATGGAACATCCCCATGATCCCTCACATTCTGAAAATCTCACCTCTGAACATATGAGATTTTGGGGGGGAAATTTAGAGTTCCTTCAATCTGTCTGTATTTTTATATAAATTAATATTTCAAAACTTTTACCTTTTCCATTTGGCAAATAATACACCTCATTTTTATATCACTTGGGAGTAACCCTTTTAAACGATTGTATTCACTCTTAACAATTATATTCTTAATTTGTGTTAAAATGCTGTTACACCTGAAAGATTGTGAATATGGGTATGATTCAGTCATTGACAGATTCAATTTAAAAAATAAACCTGTAGTTAATCTTTACTCTCACAGAATTGCTATTACCAGTCCTGTACATGTATGTGTTTCAAAGTCCTTTTATATAACTTTAGTTTTAGTTTTACAGAGAATCCATGTAATTTTCCTTTAAAAATATAACTTGAAATGAGATACATGGTTACATATAACAGAGAAAATATTTAATGTTAGTTTACAATGATCATTTATTGATGAGTCAGGAATTGAAAAATTACACTTGAACTAAATAGAAGATCTAGCATGTTTTCTTTCTTAAGTAACAGCAAAGGAACCCTGTTCTGAAAAGCTTGTGGCAATACAGACAGAAAACCTGGAAGGCAAGAACGCAGACTTATGTGTAGGTTGACAATGAATACAACCCTCTGTCCTCTAGTGATTAATTTTCAGGCGATCTTATCACCAGCCAGAGCAGGAAACGATGCCGAGGGTGCCTTATAGGGAAGAAAAATCAGGCTTTGAGTTCTGGGCCCCCGGATGTTTGACTCTTTCAGGTACTTTGCTCATTTGGTGATACCATTTCGTGAGGGATTTTGTTTAGTTTTTCTATCAGCATTTCCCCTCACACTTCAGTAAAATGTAAAATAAACTCACCAGCTGCCAAAACCAAGCTTGTAAGTAAACACTGCTGGAGAGAGCAAAGACAGAGTGCTGAACTGGAGGCCATGGGAAGAATGTGAGTCCAGGCTCCCCTAAGCCTTTCTATGATCCCCCTTGAAATGACTAATAAAAACAGACTAAAACATTTAGGGAGAAGAAAATTTTTCAAAAAGATCATAAAGTGAAGAGGCAAGGAGCAAATATGTGACACAAAATGTTCTGAAGCTGCTTCACCCCTCTTGCTCCCAAAGCGATCTTGGCTTGGTTTCAGGTTCCAGGATGTGGCTGAAAGAGACCTCTGTCTCAGAAACCTGGTGTGTGCCAAGAACCCTTGGTCCAGAACGCCTTTAGGAGCCTGGCCTGGTTCTGGGACTTGGCAAGACTGTGGGGGCTACACACACGCACGCACGCACACATGCACACACCCAGCACATACACACATGGAATTATAGATCTTTATAAATCCTTCTTCTCTTCCTCTTTTCTATGTCTTTCTGATTTCTTCACATTTGAGATATTCTAATGTAGATTAAAAAAAAAAAAAAAACAACCAGTAAGAAAAAGGATAAATGAGAAGGAATTTTCCAGCTATGAGAAGTCTATTTCAATGCAACCTTTTCAGTTATTGTTTCTTTGGATATTAAATATTCTTTTTATCCAGATTCCTATGGTGCTTAGAGCCTCCATCTTTATGCTGATTTTCTGTATCTACGTCTTTAGTTTTCAGTATTATTGTTAGAGATTTCAAAACTTTGAGGTCAAACCATATAATATTTTATTTTTCAGAATTTGTATCTTTTGATAAATCAAACGTGGTTCACTAGAATGTGGTAAAAATTGTTGCATTCTTTGATGTTGTAGATATTATGCACCAAAAAA
Source organism: Cavia porcellus (assembly GCF_034190915.1). Taxonomy (NCBI): domain Eukaryota; kingdom Metazoa; phylum Chordata; class Mammalia; order Rodentia; family Caviidae; genus Cavia; species Cavia porcellus. Next base: position 23,125,392 of record NW_026947496.1, on the reverse strand, counting down.
CAAAATTGGAGTGGTGAAAAAATATGTGAACATTTCTAGATTACCTCATTTATGATGGCTCAGGGTTAAAGCTAATCATTAACTATGTGTAATCCATATAAAATTATATTCTTTTTTCGTAATATAAATAAAACTACAAAGAAAATATCAAAAAAACAAGAATGGGGAAAAAAGAGCACTGGTCAATTTTCTATCTGCGTAGACATCCAAAATTAAAGGGAGCAGAGGTTTATTGAGGTCTACTGTTTCTGCATTCTAGTCCAAAGCTGGAAGGCTGAGGTATAATAGCAGACGTGTTGCTAGGGGAATGCTATTCTATTTATGGCAGGCAGGAAGTGGAGAGGTTAGAAAAGAGAAAGGACCCAGAGACCAAGTATAGTCCCCAGATGAGTCCATGACTCGTTCTCTCCAACCAGATCCCACCTTCACATAGCCCACTCAGCTATAAACTCATCAATGGTTTGGTGAAATCAGCGCCCTACAATCAACCATCTCTGAGAACCTCTTAATCCAGTCAAGTAAGCAATCAAGATGGACTAGCACAGAAAGTTACCTGAAGGCAATGCAGGAAAATTTTTATTATTGTTCACACTAAAAAACTATTAAAAAGCTATAAAGAAATATATATATAATGAAGAAAATGTATAAATCTATAGATTTATAAAACTCTAAATATCTGTAAAGAGAAATATGTATATAGAAATATAGATTAGCAAAGTGCAGCTTGTGGGCCAGTGCTGGTCAAAGCCTGGTTTCATATTGCCTACATTTTTCTAACAATTTTAACATGTTTTTAGCTATTAGAAAAATCAAACATTCATGACATCTGAAAATTGTATGAAATTCAAAATGCGGCACTCATAATAAAGTTTTACTGGAACACAGCCATACACATTCATCCACACATTACTTATGCCTGCTTTTGTGTTGTAATGGCAGAGGTGATTAATTGTGACAGAGACCTTCTGGCCTGCATTGTCTAATTCTAGTGAACTAGAAAAATGATAGATTTAATACAGAAAGACAAAAACTGGCTGTTTTTAAAATGAGCAAATAGTTAGCTAACTTACGGAAAAATGACAATTTAAAACAAACAGTGAAATACACCTGATAACTAAGGAAAACAGTAAACATACCGCAACAGAGGAAATTAGATTCATAGGAAGACTCAACTGAAAAACTTGGATGAAATAGATTTTAAAAATTACATAAGCACCATAAAATTATATTAAATTAAAACAGAACTACTTCAATCAAAGCAATATGTAATGTTATCAAAAGATTATTTCCAGTTAAGCAGTATGTTCAGATATATTCATTAGGAAATTCAGAACCTTTAAAATAAAATAATGTCAATGCCATCAAATGGTTCCTGAGAATTGTAGACAAAATAAATTCATCAAATTAGATTTGGGAGATAGTATAAAACTGATAATGAAAACTGACAAGGATGTTGATGTATAAGCAAAACTATGGATTAATCTCAGTTTTAAATAATGATAGAAAATTTGTAATTTTTCCAGCAAATACAATCTAAAAACATAAAAAAGAATAACTATTTTGACAGATAAATTGATTCAAGAACTGCAATCATTAGTGAAATGGAAATCAAACTCACAATAAGATGTCAGCTTCTATCTATTTGGATTATTTTTTAAAGATAAGTGTTGGTTGACAAAGGTGTAGAAGAAAGAGAATCCTGCAAATCAATATAACCATTTGGAATCAGTACTGGGAGTCCACAGAAAATTAAAATTTTACCTCTAGTTATCTATACAAAGAAAATGCAATGAAGGTCTGAAGAAATAGCTACAATTACATCTTCACTGATTGAGTCAATGGCTAAAATATGGTGGAACCCTAATATCCATCATTGGATTAATATATAAAGAATTGAGGAACTAGATTCTATTAATCCTGTAGGAACATCATGTACACACAATGTAATATTCCTTAGACTTCCAAAAGAATGAAATTCTGTCATTTGCAATAACATGAATAAACCTGGAAAATATCATACTAAGTGAAAAATGTCAAACACAGCAGAATAAAAATTCTACATGATCTCATTAGATAAGAAATCTAAAATAATCAAGCTTATGGAACCTGACAAAAGAATGGTGTTTTCCACCAACTAGTGAATGGGAAAACTTTCAATCAAAAGGTGCAAAGCTCCAGCTAAGGAAGAGGAGTAAGAGATACACTTACATATAGTACATAGCTTGCAATACGGCATGTGACTAAAATTTGCTAAGAGGACAAATCTTATGTTAAATTTTCTTTTCATACACATAAACTCACAAAGAAGAGGATATGTATGCTTATGGAATTGATTGTGGTGATGATTTCTAAGTACATATTTATTTCCATAATCAAGTTGTAAAAGAAAAATATACATGACTCTTTGTTTGTTAACCTTGCCTCAATAAAACGTTTTGCTTGTTTTAAAAAAGAGGTTCATTATTGGGAAATCTTTTCATACATAACTTGTAATATTAGGGAAACAATCATATAACTAAAAGTAATTTGACAAAATAGTAACAGCAATTCTCTATAAGCCCATTCAATTAAATAGGGATGTAGGGGTATTGTTCAATCATAGTAAACATAATATTTCAATTCAGAAGTCAATATATTGGTCATTGGAGATATCCAAAAGCATTCCTACAAACTTAAAATGAAGATGAGAATATTGACCATCATCTCTATTTTCCACAAATTCTTGGCATGTTTAGTGAATACAATTAGATGAGATAAAGGAAAATGTGATGCATAATCATCGTAAACTGTAGCTACGAATAAATGAGATGATTGTGCATTTGAAAACAGAAGAGAATAAACTTAAATACTTAGAAGAAAAACAAAATTCAGGGATGTCATAAATGTAAATATTAATAAATTAAAAGTAATACATGGATGATATACAAATAACAAGCAAAACACATACTGGGTAAAAGCATTTAAAATACCAAAACAAGCCAAATAATGCCTGTAGAATTTTAATGAGAAATGTACAAGCCTTACGGAAGGGAAACTAAAATATTTTTAACTGAAGCTAGACTGACTAGTCAACACATGTTATTAATCTGAACTACCTGAGAAGAAAAATATCAAATCTGTACTTTATCCCAGTCAGGAAGAATTACAGGTAGAGCCATTCTTTTTCTTGTTAATGGAGCTAACCCTAGCTAGGCATGGTGGCATACATGTCCCAGCACTAAGGAGGCTAAAGCAGGTGGATGGCTGCTTCTCAAGGCCAGCCTGAGTTACATAGTGCAACTTGCCTACAAAAAAATAGGTCCTAATAATTGTATGGAAAAATACAAGAGCATTTTATAAACCTGAAGTGAGAAAGTCCTTTTTAACCAACCCAAAATCTAAATATAAAAAATGCAAAAACATAGGAAAGAACATTTTCTAAGCTTAAGCAAAAATAAAGCAAACAACACAAAACCATCAAAATAAAATCAAGAGATACACATATATAGGGGGATTGTAATTCATATTAAACACTCATGAATATACTTCCTGAGTCAAAATGGAAGAAAAAAATTCAAGAGAAAAAATAGAAAATGAATTGAATAGACAGTTCAAGATTCAAAGTGTAAAACTTTATCAGCTTCACTTATAAGAAAGAAAACTACAGAGATATAACATAGTTTACCTGTTAAACTAATTTAGATTCCAGAGTTTTACTACTATGGGATGTTAAGGGAAATAAGCATTCTCCTACGTTATAAATGAAAACGTGTACTCACACAGCTTTCCATATCTTTTGTTGGGAAATACAGGTCTTCCTAGGGCACTGGCAGCTAGCAGGATCCTGCCAGTTAGAGCTCCTAAGTTTATCTCCTTTGACCATAAGCCAACTTCTCTAAGGCTCCAAATCATTTCCAATTTATTTCAAGTTTTGTTTGATGGTTTTATTTACTATGAGTGTTATCATGTGAAAGTTTTCATGAGACCTGAAATGGTACAGTTGCTACAGAAGGCAATTTTATGTTACCTGTCAAAATTTTGGAACTTTTAAAGCATTTCCAATTTAGAAGTCAATTCTATAGATACACATATGTGTCAACATTCAATGACATGCAGTTCATCAGTATTTGAAATATCCAAAAACCCAAAAATTCATCAAGACTTTAATAGAAATTTAGATGAATTGTATCATCCTAAGAATGAAACACTCTAAAATAAGACCTGAAAAAATGAAAAACTATGTACTGAAATGGGAAACATCAAATCAAATTGTTAATAATAAAAGGAGAGTATAGGACAATACATATAGCTATAATGACTTTAGTCTAAAGATAGAAATAATGTATTTTCAGATTTTATTGCATATATACATTGGATAGGTACACAATAGATAGTACTTTCCTGGGATTGGGCAATGTGGGCTGAATCTCGTAAACAGGAATCTATGGTAGGAGTGAGACATCTCACTATATACATTTTTGTATTTTTAATTTGCTTTTGATATTTGATGTAAATGTGTCATTGTATGAAGACTATTAACACAAAACCAATGTAAAATGTGTCATTGTATGAAGACTATTAACACAACACCAATACAACATCATCTATTTGTTTTTTTAATTTTTTATTTAAATAAAGACTAAACAAAACAGAAAACAGGTAGAAATGATACGTATTTTCAAAGAAAAAATAAACAGTAAGAAATCACTGGTTGATGTTTACATATTGTCCTCTTACAAATAGTTGTTCAAGATACAAAAGTGGAATATATAAAGTGGGGATTCAAACAGCAAGACTGCAATTAGTTCTGTTCAACTATCCAACTGAAACTTAGTATATATGGCTATCAATCCTATACACTTAAACATACATGTAGTTATCCATATCTTCATTTGGGTTGAGATTAAACAAAACAAAGCAGGCTAAAATCACTCTGAAAAAAGAATAATAGTTTTGCTGGAATTCACATCATGACACTCTGGGATCAGCACTGAGTACTGTAGTGTCTTTTTTTCTTCACAGTATTTGTTCATTTCATCATGTGTCATAAGATCAGTTCTCGTAAACTGTTTATATGTTCTACACATGCATGAGTCTTAACATGTATTTCTATCCTTTCAATATTAGAGGGATAAACAAAACATAGCAGGACAAAACAAAACATATTCTTATAAACACATGAAATGAAAAAGACATATAAAATCACTGTACAACGAGTTCTACCATGGTTACTGAGTTGTCTCTTGTTATCTTCAAAATAATTTTCTATATCATCAGACATAGTATAATTGAATATAGCAGTACATAACAATATTAATAAAAACAAAACTTTGTAGAGAGTGTAAAGCTTCAAAAACAGGTAATAATCAAACCAGAATGGGTATCACAGTGAATCTTGTCATCTTCAGTGTAGTTGCCTGTACTCTCAGACTTGATACTATCAGTCATAACAGTTTTGAATAAAATCTGTCAATACCAAACAGCAATCGAACAAACCAGATTTAACTAAGATTAGTCATGATAAAATAGTATAATTTATACAGGGCCCCAGATTAAGTTAATAGGAACTTAAAGTGATTACTGTGCTATGTCTTGATATTTTGGGGATAGCTGTCTGTACCCTCAGATCTAGTTCATGTGGACAAACTGGGACAAAATAAATTCCATCTAAGCAGAGCAATGTGAGTAATATGGGTTTTAATTCCTGATACACTATTAACAATATCTTCTGCCGTCTTTTTAAAAATTATTCTTCCCCCTTCACTCCCCCAGGGTGCGCTGTGCATTTTTGGGTTTCACCAACATCCTTGGTTTTAAATTGGGGGGGGGGGCAACCTGCTATTTACCTAAGTGGTTCCTAACTTCTCCCTCCTGGAATTGACCCCTAGTTGTATTCCTTTGTCTATTAAAGCCTGTCTTTCCAAGCTATCCACAAATGCTGGTCTAGTTGCCCTATTACTCTCTGGTTCCCTGTCTCATAGAGCATTGTTTTCTCATATTTGATTTTTGGTCCAAATACCTTTTTTCAGGGTAATTATATTTCCTATAAAGAGCAACTCAGTGGACCCTACTTCCTTATCTACTCTGTCTGTGATTCTTTTTTTTTTCATTTAGTGTATCAAGGCCATCTATATTAGAGATTATAGCCAACCTTCTCTGCCTCATCTCTGTTGTGCTCTTTTTCTGCCATTAGTTATCTGTTTGTCTTCTTCACTTCGCTTTCTGCTCTATTCATTGAGGCCTCTCTGCCACTGTTCCTGGAATCCTGGTTCTTTGTCCTCTCTCTCGAATGTCTTGCAGCATTCTCTGTAGAGTTGGATTGGTGGTCCCGAATTCCCTCAGTTCCTCTTTGTCTTGGAAGCATCTTGTTTCTCCATTAATTTCTAGAGACAGCTTTGCAGGGTGTATCAATCTGGGCTGGAGGCTATTTTTTTTCAGGGCTTGGAATACTTTGCTCCAGGCTCTTCTTGATTTGATGGTCTGGGTTGAGAAGTCTGCTGTAATTTTGATGGGTTTTGCTTTATAGGTAATCTGTTTCTTTTCTCTGACAGCTTTTAATATTGTTTTTATATTGAATTTCTGGGATCTTGATTATTATATGCCTGAGTGTAGCTCTTTTTTGGTTTAGGTAGCTGGAGTTCTATATGCCTCATAAATCTGAATATCATTTCTTTTTCTTATGTTTGGGAAGTTTTCTGTGAATAGCCTTTGTAGTTATTTGTATTATTTCTGTGAATAGCCTTTGTTGTTATTTGTATTATTTCTGTGAATAGTCTTTGTATTATTTCTGTGAATAGCCTTTGTAGTTCCTTTGTTTGTAACCTTGCTTCTTTATTCACAATCTTTATTCTTAAGTTATAGATCTGCTTGTCATCTTCTAGCCTTTGTATTGTTACTGCTTGTTTCCTTGTTATTTCTAAGAAATCTTTCCTTTTATGATCCCACATTGCAAATCTGTCCTCCAGTTTGAATAATCTATCCTTAGTTTCTTTCAAGCAGTTTTACCAACTTTCAATGGAGTTTTTAATTTCCTGGTAATCTCTTTGACTCTGTTTCATGTATTCTATGTTTTCTTTATATTCTTCATCAAACGATTCTCTCTTTTGTTGTGTGTGTTCCTCCATTCTTCCATCTGTGTCTTCTTGAGAGGTGCTGAGCATTTATTTTATTAATCTATTTATATCTTGCTTTAATTGGTTAAATATTTCACTTTTGAACTTGTCTATGAGGTATTTCTGAAGATATTTCTTTATGTCCACTGGTAGTGTGTCTGATATTGCATGTTTGCTGTCCTCAATCTCCTTTGTATTTACTTTTCCTGGATCAATATTCTCAGGGTTGGGGACTGGGGACTTTTTCTTGTTGCTTCCTTTTCTCATATTTTTTGTTTCTTCTATACAGGCATACATAGGAGGCTCCAGTCTCTTTCTTTGTTGGCAACGGTTTTTCTGGAGCATGTTGGCTAGGTGATCCTGCCTCCTCCAGTGTGTTATTGTGATGCAAACAGGGGCAGAAAATGCTGGCCACTTTTCTCTGGGTCAGTCAACCAGCTGAGGACTTCACTGTGATAGTGTATGTCTTGCACATAAGGGATTGGTTTGGGATGACTTACTGGGCCTCAGCCAGGGGTGTGGCCCAGGCCAAGCACGTCCCACCAATCCTGTCTGGGATGGGAACTACTAACTGAAGCCATGGCTGTTCCTTGTTCTTGCCAGTTCTGCCGGGTTCCAAGATGTGGAACCCTTTTCTGTGGAAGGGTTTTATTTCCAGCACTCACTGCAGTTCGACACAGGTCCCCCATCAACTTGGCTCTCTGTTGGGCCTGCTGACCCCCAACTTTGGTATGACTGTGGTTCCAGTGAGTCAAAACGGCAGGAGTTCAGGTAGCTCGGTCATGGCTGCGCGAGTTCGGGCACTTAGTTTCTTCCTGGGTTGAAAAGGTCCATCTCCTTCTGTCCAGGACTCCCCACGCAGTGTTATTTTTGGCATCTAAGTTGACTATCTTTGGGAGTTTCTGTAATCTACTCTTATCTATCCACTATCCTTACCGGAAATCAGCATCATCTATTTGAAAAATAAGGCTTTAGGATAAGTGGTAGTGAAATGTGCTTTGAGGAATTTCAGGTACACGGCCACGTATAATGAATCTCTCAGACATTTTTGGTCAAGAGATAGTAAATGTGGGCAATACTCCTAAACTTTCTTTTTCATTATCACTGATGATTTCACACTTTGTTCTAATGTTTTAAGGAGATGAAAGAATGGATTCTTTGCAAACATTTCATCTTCTTATGCATTAACTTCAAAACAGCCACCAATTGATATTGTTCTGAGCTTTCAAGGAAAGCATGAACTAAAATTTTATTCCTTCTATCACCTATTGGACATGACAGGTGCCGCTTTTAGCACCTTGTTAGGCTGCTGTGTAATATCCGCCTTAGAAAATTGATTGCGATATTAACCACTTCAGAGTGTTCCTATGAGTCAATCCACACAGAGCACCTAGGAGAGTGTGTGCCCTTTAGAACACACACCCTGTACATTTTATGTGTTGTTCTTTTTGTTATGTAGCTACTAATCATTGAAAATATCTTGTCCTTCTAGAATAGTGACACCAGCAGGACCTACTCTGTACTTCTATATCCTGCACTGAACCTGACCTGCTGCTATGTCAGCTAAAGAACAACTGAACCAAAGTTTTCTGACATTTATTTAGTTAACTTTAAAAGGCCAACTAGATAGAAGTCTGAAGGTGACAGATTGTCTTCTAGTTTTGAATTAGTACAATGACTAATAACCTAAGGTTTAGAATCACATAACTGAATCGCGTCCAGTTCCACCAATTATTTACTTTTCTATGTCACACTTTCTCCCTTCTATTAGCCTAATGCCAGGCTTGCAAAAGTCAAGAGTGTGGTGAGAACAATGAGATGCTGCTTGCAAATATATGGAAGGTGCTGATTAAGTAGGTGCTAGTTAATTATTTTCTTTTAATGTGTCATCATGACCCAAGGAAGAGTCAGCTAACAATCAGTAAGCCAAAGGAGTAAAGTATGTAGTCCAAAGGGAAACTTCCAGAATTAAATAACCATATTGGTATTGAAAGAATGTCTGAGGTTAATTTTTTGAGGAAAATTTCCACCTTGTTCTGTGTCACATGCCATTCCAGAACTATAAAGTTCAGGTTGGTATCATTTTATGACTTCAGAGGTCTATTATATTCTCTCTAAACTCTATGAAATATCAATTGTGCTTTATACTTTAGATCTTGGCTCTTAAAGGAGTCCTCTCTTTTTTATAAATAGCACAAGGTCACATGCTACAAAAGCCTTACAATTCACAGGGGATATCCTCGTGAGGGTCTGCAGCTGTTCCAGATTTTACTGATAAAAGCTTTGCCTCTTTCTCTTGCCCTGATAAACTGTTCATTTGACAAATTTTATTTTGCTATAATAGTAATTCAAATAAAGCTCAGAAATGTAACCATCTTGCTTTCTTGCTTGGGGTTACAGATATATAACCTCTCTTGCTGTCTCCAAACCTCCTGGTAAAACGCCTTTTTACACTGCCAAAAAATTATCTCTCTTATAAGTTCAATACTTTCAGAGAAATGTAGAGTCCATGGTATAAATTAATTGAGTGACCCATTAAGTAGAATTCTGCCGTCTTAGTTACATCTGTGGAGTTCTGGTTATCTGATTATGGATTTCCCGGGTATAAGGTGGTGCTTTGCTTCAGTCTCAATCTGTTCCAAGTCCTTGGGGAGATAATGAAATATTATGTCAAGTAAACTTAATATTAAATAATCTTCTGCACCAATGCAAGCCTCAGATTATTAAATGTGTTATAGTAGGCAGACCATCTGTTATGATCTAAACTATTTTGTTCAAAAATATGTCTGGCAGTTTATAACAATTTTCATAGTATAGTAAATAGACTTGTACCCCATGAAGGTGCATATATGTCACTAGGAACATATATTTACATATATCTGTGTTTTAATTTCACTAGTTACATAATGGAGATGAATGATATTTAAATTGCAGGAATCGCAAAATATCTTTGTAACTATAGGAAGAAGAGTGAGGATGAAGAACAGTTAATCACTTAGTTTCATGTATTGCAGCCAGAATGTAAAGGAAGAACAATAATGATGACAAATTTTGAAGTGCTTTAAAGTCAGGATGTACCCTTTTACAGACACTGATCATAGCACATTTACAGTTACTCTTTTTGGCTTGAGGAAAGGATAATGATTAAGACACGCATGCAGAGCCATGTATTCACGTGATGTTAGCACCTTTGAAATGAAGGGCAGGTTGATTGTCATCTTTTCAATGTTATATAATAAGTCCTGACTTGGTTTTCATGACTTATCTACGTCCTCATTGTTTCACTTACCAGGATTCTGCTGGCAGGATTTTATGTTGGTAACAGGATTGGTCATGTATGTAAACTGATGCAAACAGGGGCGAATTGCCTTGTCTTTAAATCACATGACATAATAATATCACAAGGAACAGTTCTGCTTTCACACTAATATTGTAACTGTTTTTTCTTGTCTTATGCTCACCTTAGATTTTACTAAACCAAAAGCCAGCATAATTTTCTATAATCATACATCCTGTAGCATGTGTTTCATATTTATTGAAAGCAAAGACTGTTTCATTTTTTTTCTATCAGTTCCTATATGGTGCTTTCTGCATACAAGTGCGTGTGTGTGTGTGTGTGTGTGTGTGTGTGTGCGTGTGCGTGTGTGTGCGTGTGCGTGTGTGTGTGTGTGTGTGTGTGTGTGTGTGTTATTAGGGATTAAACCCCAAGTCTTTATGTAATCTGCGTTCTCAGGTCTTCTTTTTATTTTGCTTTGTTCTATTTTGAAACAAGTTCTTGCTAAATTGCTACATTTCTCAGGCAAGGCTCAAAACTTTTGTTCCTCTTGCCTCCAAGAGTGCTGAGATTACAAGTATTTAACATTTAGCTTTATTTATTACTAGATTCTTAAATGATTGATGGATGTATAAATAACTTCTTTCAAAAATTCTTCTAAATGATTCAGATAATTAAAGGAGCATCCTACTTAGTACTATAACTTACCCTCAAATCAATAATTTTATTGTTTAAAAAAACCTGAGATTAGGGGCTGGGGATTTAGCTCAGCGGCATAAGCACCTGCCTTGCAAGCAGGCGGTCGTGAGTTTGATCCCCGGTACTGGTAAAAAAAGAAAAAAAGAAAAAGAAAAACAAAAAAACCAAAAAAAACCTATTGCTTTTTAGGTCATTTTCTGGAGGATATTTCCAGTGGTGAAACACCAAATGCAAAGGATATTTGACTTTTCCTTCCCAGTTTTTCTCCTGTTGATATTTATCTTTATATGACCAAAGTTCCTAACGATGTTACATTCTGAACAATTTTCATTTATTAATGCTACTTTAGCTTATAGGGGTCATAATTCAGGCTGTCTTTCTTAGGGTTCTCATTGAAACGCTGAGGCTATTTGCAGTATTTTTTGAACTTCACTGAAAATAACCGAAAAGGATGATAGCAGTTTGAAAAAGAATAGCTCTCAAAAAAAAAAAAAAAAAAATCACTGGTAATTCTACCTAAATAGTTGAGGTATATTTGTTTTGTTAGAACTTAGAATCCCTAAGGCTCAGTCTCTTATTTTGGATGCACTGGGTTTGATCAGTGATCCTGAGCCACTCTGTTGATCTTGGGGACAAGATTTGATATGACTGGTCACCAAAGGAGAAGGAGATGAATTTGTACTAGCAAAATAATTCAGAAATGAGCTTTGCATTTGGTAGTCATGGTCTACACCAGGGTGGTGAGCCCACAGCATGCTTGCCATAGCAGGCTGTTTGTATCACTAAAATCTCTGAAAGGTTCACCATCACTGTCCCATGCCGTGTAACCTATTTCTCAACACTTACACCTGCTGCTGTTCTTGGTACATAGAACACATCACATTGGCCCAGGTAAACAAGCCACACACTCTTCTTTACTTCCTTTGTTCCACTGTGTATTTGACATCCTGTATCTAGTGCTCTAACCACCCATGCATTTCTTTCTTTCTTGCAACCCCTTTTGCCATCTTCAGTCTCTCCTCCACCAGCTGAACTGTTCACGACGAAACTCTGCTGACAATATTGAAAGAGCTGCTCTGCATCAGGTGACCTGAGAGTCATTTTAAATACTCAACTTCACTTGCACCTCATCAGGCTCATAAGAGGTAGGCATTGTTGTTATTTTTACTTAACACTTAGGAAGTTTCAAAGAGATTGTGTAATCAAGATTTAACAGTCAGAATGTTGTTGTACTTGCATTTCCTCCCCCTCCCCCAGCTCTCCCCCTCCCCTTCCCCCTCGCCCCCCCTCCCTTTCCCCCTCCTCCTCCCCCCTCCCCTACCCCTCTTCTCCCTCCTCCTCCTCTTCCTGTGCAGGGGATTGAACTCAAGACCTCATGATTGTCAGGCAGGTGTTTGTGCCACTGAGATAAATCTCCAGCCCTTCAGGACATTTTCTTAAATGAACAAATATGTGAATTAAACATTGAAAGTTCAACATTTGTTTTTAAAAAGGCAGTGTTATCCTGAAAATTCATAGAAAACTATGTCTCATTAAATGAGAGGAAATTTATTCTGCTCTGTATGTGTCCATGTTCCCTATGAGGTAGGAATAGGTCTTTAAAAATAATAAATAAAACATTAAAATGAAGATTAAATAAAAAGCTAGTAGCTTTTATGAAAAAACTTTAACATTTTTGGTATAAAACAATACATTTTAAACCTTAATTGGAGCATCTCAAAATGTTAATGGGTGAGTTGAGCACACAGCACTCTCAAGCTTGTCAAATTAAATACCTAAAAATTAGAACATTTGAACATGTAATTAATAAATCCAACATAATGTCATATATGAACTTCATGAAGGAAACCTATAAAATCTACTAGAGCTCTTCAGAAGGCTTAATATATAATGGGTCATGTTACTGTAATGTTATAAAGATAACAGTTATTCTATGATTCAGTTTATATGTTTAAATGTTATTCCAAATAAAGTTTGAGTATATTTAATTGTAGGACCTCAGGAAAATGATTTGAAACCTTCCATAAAATGAAATTTCAAATAGATTAGAAAAACAGAAGGGATCGAAAAGACATACAGAATCAATAATGAAATTAGATTTATTAGTATATATATATTACATATTTTGAAGCTGTAACAGCTTAATTAGCAAAGTGCTAAAACCAATAGTTGGAATAGAAAGTAGAATACTTTCACAAGATCATAAGTATTGATTTATTTTCTAAAAAAAATTTGACTTAAGAGGCTTCCAGTTTTAGCTTCGTCATGTAAACTGCTTAGAAGTCAACACTCCCACCCCCATGTCACTGAAAAGCTGAAAATCATCCACTTTAGACTATGGCAGAATTGTCATCACAAGTTAAACATATTTTGAAATCTACAGGACACGTGAATATAAGGAGTCACAATTGAGAGAAGCCAACATTAGGCAAAACCTAAGGAGCCACATACCTGTAAGAACCAAGGTTATTTAGTGGAGACAAATAACTCAAAATGGATTATGTTGTGTACACAGAATATAAAATGGTAACACTTCCAGATCATAAAATAAGATGAAATTTAGGTAACTTTGGATTTAGTGGTGAGTTTTTAAATACGACAGTAAAGATATGATCAATGAAAGAAAAATCAATGTTTGATTTTATTATAATTAAAAAGTTTTGCTCTGTGAAAGTCTGCATTAAGAGAATGCAGTGGCAAACCACACACTAGGAGAAATGTTTGCAGAATACATCTGTGAAAAAAGGCTTGTATCCAAGATATAGAAAGAAAAGACAACAGATGTCTCATTAAAGAATCTATTTAGATAGAAAATAAGTGTAATGAAGGTTATTCAACATTATCATTGCAGAATTATAAGTTAAGACAATGAAATAACACTATATACTTGTGATAATGGCTAAACCTAAAATGTTAACAATTTCAAGTTCTGACAAGGATGTGACGCGCCAGGCACTGTCGTTCATCCTGGTGGGATGCAAGATGGTACAGTCATCTGGGAAGGTAGTTTAGCAGTCTCCTACAAAACTCAACCTTGTCTTACCATATGGCTATTCACTGTTGTTCATGATATTTACCCAAATAACTTAAGAACATGTTTGCACAAAATCTGCACACAGCTTTTATAACAGCTTTATTCAAAGTATATAACCAAGAAGTAATTCAGTAGGTTAATTATAAACTGTGATAAATTCATACAACAGAAATTTACTCAACAAAGAAATGAACTATCAAACATGAAGACATAAAGAAACCTTAAATGTGCCCTGATAAATGAAAGAAACCAACTTTAAAATACTGTATACTGTCTGATTCCAATTATGTGACATTCTGGAAGAAGAAAACTATGGATATAGAGACATTAAAAAGGATTAGTGTTTTTTGGAAAGGATTAAAGGAAGAGAAGGAAAGAGAATAGGTAGAATGTACAGAAATTTGGGGGCATCAAAACCATTCTGTTTGACCCTATAGTGGTGGATTCATGGCATTATAAATATGTCAAAAACCTTAGAACTTTTCAACATAAAGTTTGAAATTTAATGCATAAAAATTTAAAAAAAGAACTCATTTTCAAGGTCATAGTAGGTTATGAAGACAGATCTAAATATTACACACATAGAAAAGCCTCATTTCAAGGAATAGGAGAAAAAGTGCCAACCTAAGTAGCTTTGAAAATGAATAGAGTTTGTAAGGCTTAAGAAAAATGAAACTACACATAAGTGTTGTACTTGAATTGCTAATATTGTTTTCCATAGTGGCATGGTCATCAATTATGACTCTGCTGGAATTGAGCAATGACATATATATATATAGATAGCTAGTGGTGAGGAACTAGCTTCTCACTTATGGGCTGGCAAATTACAGACGAGCAAAGAGAGGCTAGAATGAACTAAGACCTAGTAAAAATTCCTATTTAATTTCATACATATAAATGATTACACCTATATTTTGCTGTTTCACCTGAAAGGCCTTAGAAGAAACAGCATTCTAATAGAAGTGAACACATCTTGCCCACGTTACTCTAATGCATTCACTCAAAATGGAACTGTATGTTTTTAGAGAAATTATTTAGTGTAGGTCTTGGGCAGGAAATACAAAAAATAAGCTTGGAGTGTGCTGTAGTACAAGAGAGTAAGCAAGTTCAAAAAAAGACAGAAAAAGAAAAAATGTTCTCTACTATCCTCCATCCATCAATGGATTATATCCGAGGAGAACATTCTGCTGAAAGTTTTCAGTGGTTAAAACTGGAATAGTTTGAGAATAATAGTAGGCAAAGTAGTAGTGGACAATAATCCAACATCAAAATAACTGGATGTAAGTCTGTACTAATATAAATAAGTAATTTAATGGATAAATAAGGAAGCAGAGACAAATTTACCATGTAGAGTTTAAATAAATTGCATAAATAGTCTCACCTAAATGAAGGGTAAAAGAACTCTTCAATTCAAGTGGTGGGACATTAATAGTGACTTTTTCTCAAATGACACAATGTAAAATAGAAGGGGGATAATTTTCAGGTAAACAAAGCTGACAAGCACTTCTTTACTAAAGTGATAAAAGTCAGTATCAACAACATAAGCCATGCTTTTAATATATACCCTTGACATGATAGAACACATGGTGAAAGTCACATCTGGTACTTTCCTCCTCAATTCCTCTAACCCCTAGCTAATCACAAATTAGTCAAATCCTAGTTGAGATACTATTCAAAATTTTTAAGGTTATCAAAAGCAAAGAAAGTCTAGGAGTTTATGATAGATAACAGGATTCTAGGTGACTTGACAATCCATGTAATAACCTAGGAATGGAAAAAGACCTTGGGTAAAACGTAAAGAAATGTAAATAAAATATGGGTTTTAGGCAATAATGATGTATCAATATTTATCCATTAATTATAACAAACGCACCACACTTATATTAGGCAATTGATGGGGAGATTGGGTGCAGCGTGTATGAGAACTCATTGTATTATACTGTCAGCTTTTCTGTAAATCTAAAATTGTCCCCCCAAAACTACTAAGAAAAAGATTTAAAACTTGCATCTTAACTCCACTATGTACTACACTATGTATTCAGTGTTTGCAAAGGTTATGTGTCACATTTTCCCCTTCTGCAAAGCAGTAACAATATATAGCTACTTATTTAGTTACAATAGTTCCATGTACCAAAGTATTAACTTTAAAACATTATGAATACAATATGCATTGAGTAGTAGCTATGCTGTAAATTTTGAAATGTTATCTTTTCCTGGGAAAATAATGGTTATGATACTGTTATTATGCTGAGTAATGGCAGAGAGAAGCCACAGTTCCCATTTTGACACCAAATCAGAATTATAAGGGTGAACAATGGATATACTCTAGCATACTGAGTTGCTAAGCTATGAGGTTGGGTAGGTTAGATATATTAAAACATTTTTGTTTTATGATATGTTTAACTTGCATCAAGTTTATGAGACTGTAACCCTGTTATAAGCCAAAAAGCACTAGTAAATGTTTTGTGCTTAGCCTTATTTTAATATGCTGAATTTAGTAACTCAAATAAAGTGCTTATCATAGTGCTTTACATATAGTCAGTGTTGAATAAACTGTCATTATACTTAAGAAGTATGATCAAAACTAGTGTTTAAAATTTTTTAAAAATTTATTTTACAGCAAAAGACATATTTCTATTAATCTCTCTCAAGATACTCCCCTCTTATTTCTCATGCAGTTATCTTATTGCTCCTACCACTTTCTGAAGCATGTCTACAAGTTCTCTTTCATGAGTTTCCATAGCTGTGATTTTGTGGCCGCCTCAATGTCCTGAACTGATTCAAAACGTTTACCTTTCATGGTCAATTTTACTTTGAAGAAGAGCTGGGAGTCCCACTATGCCAAATCTTGGGAACAAGGTAGATGAAGGAATATAATTTTTTACCAATCTGTCTTTCACTTGATAGCAACATTCACCGTGTGTGTGTGTGTGTGTGTGTGTGTGTGTGTGTGTGTACGCTCAGCTATTTTGGGTGAAATTTTCTTTTTGGAATTTTAATCCATTTTCTATCATTTCTGTTAATAGTCTGAAATGGTAGAACATAAAACCATAAAAATGCACAAAAAACAGTATGTAGCAAATATCCAAAAGTATAGTATATTTCAAAGCTGAAATGCATTGTAAAGGTCAGTAGCATTAGCTTAACAGAAATTTACAAAATCATAAAAGAGAATAAATTTAGAGGTGGATTTCAGTATGAGGAATATATTTTCTAAAGATAGTTTTACCAGCCTAAAATCCACATTGTTGACTTCCTGGAAGGTGGCAGCAGAGTTGACTTCCTGGTAAGCAGCAGAGTAAATGGCCTCTCTGATAGATACCATCTAGATGCAGGAGTACACCACCCTAAGGAAGACAAGAAGGAAGAAAGTAGGTCCTTTGGACCCAGGAAGAGTCTGAAGTCTGAATACAAGCCCACAGAGAGAGTAACAAGAAAAACGTCAATGAAAAAGGCAGTAGCTGATGGTGCCCTTGCCTGGGGCCAACTCACTGCATGAGAGGAGCTGTTGGAACCTGGGAATGCACCATCACAGTGATAGTGGCAGCTGGCAACCCCAGAGGCCTCTATGGAGAGACTCTGCAGTGGAAGGGAGCGGCCGATGTGGAGGGTTGTGCTGGCTGGCGCCTCTGTCCTCTCATGGGAGAGAGTAATTGGCCGGAAACCATTTGAGAGTTGGGCCGGATAAGTCTGGAACCAGAAGCACTGCTGGCTTCCTCCAGCAGATTCTAGCTGGGCACAGATCCATGGAAATTGCTTAGACTGCAGCAAGCCCAATGAGTCTGGTCTTGGGGCCGGCCTGGTAAGGTTGTCCACTACTCCGTCATAAAGCAACTCCTGGCTTGCAGAGATATGGTGATTTGGGACGCTGTCTCCACAGGCTGTCTACTAGTGAATCTAGGGAGAATCCCCGAAGTAGACTGTATTTTTGTTTTTGTTTTCTTCTTTTCTTTTTTTAAAATTCAGTTTGTTTTTCATTTTTCTTTCTCTCTTATTGTTTTCTCTTTTTTGGAATGTGAGTGTGGTTCCCAACCTCCTTGTGCATGTGGATTTTTCTGTTCTAACTTTTATCTCTTTTCCTTCAGTCTTCTGCATCAGTTTCCCCAAGTTGGTGGCATCTATCTTTGTCCTCCAACCTACTTGTAATTTCTTTTTCTTTTCCTACTTTTATATTTTCTCCTTAATCCATTTTGAATTTTAACCTTTGAGGACAGGCTTGACACATTATGGATTTATACATTGAATCTTAACCTTTGAGGACAGGCTTGACATATTATGGACTTAAATATTGTATATAATTTTTTTCATTCTGTTATATAGTTCAGTGTATATGGTTAAAGTCAGGGGTTGGATCAGCTTATTGTTTCATAGGCTATGTTTCATGCTATCAGTACCACTACAGCCAAAATTGACATCATTGTTCTAAGTAGTGTTGGCCCTGATAATCCATGACTGAGATTGACTAGAGGTCACAGAGAACACTGTGGCACAGTCCCAAAGGAACAGGGACTAGGACATATGAGTAATAACTTCTCATCTCCAACAAACTGAAGAGGGAAGACCTTCCAACGGACTCAGAGCCCCAAAACCAGCTACACCTGGAAGATATTTCAGAGAAGTAATCATCACCTGGGTGTCCTAAATATCACCAATAAATCAACCCACCATAGACAACTAACAAGTATCACTCCAGGAATTAAGCTTAAAAAGAAAAGAAATGAGAAGACACTTTAAAAAGACACAACCTCAGACACCTAGTTCACCAAAGACAAACCCAGGGGCAGTGAGGCTGGAAAATCTGAAAGCCCCCTACCACATGTCTCCGAAGTCGTTACAAAGCAATTGCATGAAGCTCTAGAAAAAATGACATCAGAAATAATTTCTCAAATGACTACAGAGATTGCCAAACTACACACCATGCTTAGGGATGTTAAAGCAGACTCAGACAAAAATATAAACAAGCTTAAGAAAATTATGGAAGCATAACATAGGAAATAAATGGAATTCATAAAGCAGATTCAAGCAAATATCCAGGAGAATAAAAACACCATTAAAAGTGTTCAAGCAAATTGAGCTGGTGTGAAGATAGTATCTCTTATTGAAGGCAGGCTTGCAGTTAGTAACCAAGAAAAGAAAGTTTTCTCAAAACTAGCAAAGGGACATGATCAATCAATCCAGTAGCTGCTAGATAAGATGAAGAATAATTTAAGATTAATTGGAGTCAATGAACAAGCAGGAGATACCACAAATAACATTAAAAACATATTCACAGATATCCTGACAGAAAACTTTCCTGGTAGAGAAAAATAATGTGAAATTCATCAATTAGATACTGGCTACAGCAAATCATCAAAAATATTGTACACATGATCAGGTGGGATTCACCCCAGGAATGCAGGGATGGTTCAACATACATAAATACATAAATGTAATACATCATATTATCAGGGCCAAGGACAAAAATGATATGATCATCTCACTAGATGCATAAAAAAACTTTTGACGAAGTACAACATCCATTCATGATAAAAAAAAAACCCTACAGAAAATTGTAATAGATGATCTTTATCTCAATCTGATAACAGCCATCTATGACAAACCAACAGCCAAATCATACTTAATGGACAAAAACTGAATGCTTTCACTCTAAAATCAGAAACAAAGCAAGGATGTCTAATGTCTCTAATCTTATTCAACATAGTCCTGGAAACTTTAGTCAGAGCAATTAGACAAGAGGAAGAAATAAAAAGAATAAAGATAGAAAAGGAAGAAGTTAAACTATCATTATTTGCAGATGACAGGATACGCTACTTAGAGGAACCCAAAAACTCTACCAAAAGACCTCTAGATTTAATAAGCAAATTCAGTAATGTAACTGGTTATAATGTCAACACTCAAGAATCAATAGCCTTCTTGCAGACAAATGAAGAACTCATAGAGAGAGAAATCAGGGAAACTATCTTTTACAATAGCATCCAGAAATGAAATACCTAACAATCAGTTACTCAAGGATGTAAAAGCCCTCCACATTGAAAACTATAGTACTCTGAAAAAAGAGATTAAAGAGGGTATTAGAAAAGGAGAGATAGGGGCTGGAGGTTTAGCTTAGTGGCATAAGCGCCTGCCTTGCAAGCAGGCAGTCATGAGTTCGATTCCTGGTGCCGATAAAAAGGAAACAGACAAAAAAAAAAAAAAAAAAAAAAAAAAAAAAAAAAAAAAAAAAAAAAAAAAAAAAAAGAAAAGGAGAGATGTCTTGTGCTCTTGGGTAGGAAGAACCAATATAGTGAAAATGGCCATACTCCCAAAACTGTTATACAGATTCAATGCAACCCCAATCAAAATTCCAATAGCGTGTCTTACAGAATTAAAGAAAACAATCTTAAAATTCATCTGGAATCAGAAGAGACTTAGAATAGCCAAAGGCGATTCTGGGCAACAATAACAAGACAGGAGGCATCAAAATCTCTCACTTGAAATTATATTATAAATCTACTATGATAAAAACAGTATGGTACTGGAAATAAAATCAACAACAACAGACCTAAGATCAATGAAATAGATTAGAAGATGCAGAAATAACTTACAGACACACTAAGCTACCTTATCTTTGACAGAAGGGCCAAACACATTCACTGGAAGAAAGCCTCTTTAATAAATGGTGTTGGAAAAACTGGCTTTTCACATGCCAAAATTAAAACTAGACCCTTATCTTTCATCATGTACTAAGTTAAAATCAGAATGGATTAAAGATTTTAATATTAAAACAGAAACATTGAATTTGATGGAAAATAGAGTAGGTAAAACTCTTGAAGACATTGGTGTGGGCAAAGACTTTATGAATAAAATCCAGATTGCACAGGACTTATTGAAAAGAACCAACAAATAGGATCTCATCCTATTAAAAATCTTTTGCACAGCAAGATCAATCCCAAGAGATCAGAGAGACAACACAAAATTTAGGAGAAAATGTTTCCCATCTGTTCCTCAGATAAAAGATTACCATAGAGAATGTACAAAGAACTAAAAAAAATTGGTCCTCTCAGATTTAAAGACTTAATCCAAAAATGGGCATCTGAGATGAATGCACATGTCTCAGCTGAAGAAGTACAAACAGCAAATAAATATGTGAAAAAAGTGTCCAACAGCACTAGTCATTTGAGAGACACAAATTAAGAAATCAACCAATAACAAATGATATGGGAAGAGAGGAATCCTTTTTCACTGTTGGTGGGAATGCAGACTGGTGCAGTCACTGTGGAAATCAGTGTGAAGTTTCCTCAAAAAATTGGAGGTCCATTTGACCCAGCTAATCACCTTCTGGGTATCTTCCCAAAAGAATTAAAAACATCATACCACAGCGATGTATGTGCACCCAGGTTATAGCAGCAGTTTGTAATAGCCAATCTAAATGCCCATCAACTGAGGAATGGACAAAAAAGATGTGGTATTTTTACACAATGGAATACTGTTCAGTCATAAAGAATGATAAATTGACACTTTTATAGGTAAATGCATGTACCTTGAAAACACACTTACTAGTGAAATAAATAAGACATGCATGTATAAACTTCATATTGTTTCATTAGTGTGACAAGCTGAAAGAAAAAAGTACATGTACGTGAAAGAAAAAAAAATATATAAAGATAGTTAAAAAGAAAAAAAGAAGAAGCATAATGGCCTCCTTTGTTACCCACATGGCCTGTTCAGTAGCAAGTTCAATGCCTCCCTTCACTGAACACCTCTGGAGGTTCTGCCTTACCTTCTATACCTTGTCCCAATCTTTTTGTCCCAGAGAGAATGACCTCAACCAAAGCAAAACCTCAGGTTGCACCTACCTTTACTGTAACTTACCCACTGTGAGCCATTTTGAATTGACTTTTGGATGTTTTAAAAAATTTTTGATGTACTATAAGGTTTGGATTTTTTACATGTGGATATCCAGTTATTCCAGTATATTTATTGAAGATACAACCCTTAATTGCTTTTGCATCTTTGCCAGAAATCAATTGTCTGTTATGTGGATATCTATTTTGAGACTTTATATTGATACTTTGGTGGTCTATCTTGATACCAATGCCATTTTGTCATGATTAGTGTAACTTGTGATGAGTCATGGGGTTGAGGAGGGTTGGAGTTCTAGTTTTGTTCCTTAATCAAAGTTATTTAGACTATTCTGAGTCTTTTGTATTTCTACAGAAATGTAAGAATCAAAATATTAATGTTTATAAAAATTATATTGGCATTTTGATAAGGGATTGTGTCTTCTAATCTCTATTATTTTCTTCTACTTGTTTTTAGCTTTGTTCTGTCTTTTATTTATAACTTCAGGAAAGATATAATATTTCATAACTTTCTAATAAATGTATTTGGTGTTAAAAAACAAAATTCATATTGTTGATATTTTAATGAGACTTTCAGAATTAGAATAATGCAGGAAATATAAGGATATGAGAACAGTCTTTTAAATATTACTGTTTGAAATAAATAGCAATAGAAAATTTTACTGAGCATCTTAAAATGTATATATATATTAATATAGTACAGACTTACTTGTACAACTGAGATTATATTATTAATTTTAAAACAAAAATTTGTATAGAGAATATTTCTGATCTTAGTAAAAAGCTACAAATGCATAGTATCTAAATGGGTGATGGTAAAGTATTTTCTATTATATCAATAATGTTAGCATGGATAACATGTTACATGGCATTTAATAATTTTCAAGTTTTGTAAAATTCATTTAAAATTAATGCATATTCATTTTGAAGAATTTAAGCAATTAAATAAGACAGGACAATGCTATAAATTTTCAAGCTTCTCTGAACCAAAGTAAAACAGAACTTTAGGCATCTTTCCCTGTACATAAATATGTAGGTATGTAAAAAGGAAAAAGAACACACAATATAAAACAAAATAATACAATAAACTATGAAACACTTATTGGTATGGCATTTAAAAAGTGACAATACCAAATGTAGGTAAGAATTCAAAGCAGATTATGACAAGATTCTTTTATACATATCTGTATCAGGATTTTTTATCATGAAAGGATCTTCGCCTTTTCTCAATCTATTGAGGTGCTCGTGTGATTTTTATTCTCACTTCTATTTATGTGATTTGTTACATTTGTTGATTTGTATATGTGGAACTATCCCTCCACCCCTGGAAAACAACTTTTTTGATGATTGTTGTATTCTCGTTGCCAATATTTTGTTAATATTTTTATATTTATATTCATTGAGAAGACTGATCTGTAGTTCTCTTTTTTGGTTTGATCCTTGTCTGGTTTTGGAAGCAAGGTATTGTACTGCAGTGACACATGTATATCCATGTTGATAGCTGTACGAGTCATAAGAGCTAAATTTTAAAAATTAGTGTCCATTCTTTATGTCTGTCAACAGATGAATTAACAAAGACAATGTGGCATTTATGCACAGCAGAGCACAGCCAGAAAGAAAGACAAACGAGTCACTTGTAGGAAAATTCATGCACCTGACACTATAATGTTCCATGAAATAAATCATATACTCAAGCTTTTTTAGGCATCACATATGGTTTCTCCTATGTGAGAAACCTAAAATAAAAGATAGATAATAAGATGTAGGGAAAGGGAAAGATAATAAGATGTAGGGAAAGGGGATCAAAAGATTGAGGTAGTGGGGAGAGAGGAGGAGGAGGGATGAATTGAAGGATTTGGAATGTGCAGTGGTATCTCGGTTCAGGAATGTTTTTGTTTGTAAACAATTTGGTTTGTAAAGAGAAGCGTTTGGCACAATTTTGGTTTTGTTTGCAAACTCTGCATCAGGTGACAAACACACCACGGCCATCTTTTCCAACAGTGTACAACAAATTAAGCTCCTGAACCAAGGTACCACTGTACTATGTACATGTAGCAACTCCAAAGAATGTAAGCATTATTTACAACAAATATGTTAAAAAATAAAGGAAGGCAGTCAAGAGGTGCATGGAGGGAGGGAAGGGACAAGGGAAGTAAAGGTAAATTAAGACATGTTATGAGCATGTACCAACATCCCACAAGGAATATAAGTAATATGTACTACTCACATCTACTAACAATCTAAAATTAATACTTAAATGATAAAAAGGAAGATATAGGAAATTAGAATCATGCATATCTGTCATAAAAATTGAACTTTTTGAGAAACACTTCAGTTTCTGATTAAGTAATACACATTATATCTAAATATATTAGATGTTTATATCTATTAGATGTTAATATACACGTTTATATATAAATATATTATACAATACACAGAAAACTCATTTAAAGTATTTATACAGAAGAAGTGGAAATAAACACTTACATATAAATCTGTACAAATATATGTAACAGCTTTAACCATCCCCAAAAAAGCTGAAAACTAGCCAAATGTCCCCAAATTGGTGAATGGGTAAATTAAGCAAATTATAGGATAGCACAGGATGCTATATTATTCAGCAATAAAAAGGACAAACACAAATAATGGGTGAATCTCAAAGGCACTATGTGATTTCATTTATATGACATTCTTAAAAGGTAAAACAAAAGGAAAAGAAGTTCTTATGAATCATTTCCTGGGTGAGGGAGATAGGGTGAGACTTACAACAAAGAGGCCTCAGGAAAAACTTTGGAGTAACAGAAATATTTTATATCTTGATTATGGTAATTATTGAAAGTGTGTATGTGTCAAAAGCCATAGAATATGGTTCTTTGACTTTAATTATAAAAGAATAATGAATGGAAGGAAAATTAGAGAAAAGCTGAAATTCTAGATACATTCTATTTTGCAGTTTATCATTTCTTAAAAGATCATTTTAAGGTTAAGAAAACAGTACAATAAACTGTAAGCAGGTGGATTTTATAATGTTTATAATGAACCTATTTTATTGGACAACATACTCCCTGCCTTATTAGTATAAAGATGACCTTACCATTTGCAAAATATTCTTCATCTTCTTTCTTGATTTCAATAAAACTTTATGCCTTCTTCTGTTCACATGTTATTTCACAAATTCATAATTCTAAAATTTATTTTATTATTAACTATTTTAGTGAATGCATAACTTAATTGTACATTTAAGACAATTCTAGGCCTGAAGCCCTCAAATTTTATATATATTGTTCTATTTTTAAGTAATTTCATAATGTATTTAATATTCATCATTGTATGTACGTTTTTCCCTAAGTATACTGTGAACACATTAGAAATGCATTGAACCATTGTTATGCATGAGATTTTTTTTTTTTTTTTTTTGCCTTGTAAAACAAATCTTCCTGTTGTCTGTAGACTTGAATTACATTACTGTGGAGCTTAATTTTCTTTGCAACAGTTTCTTTCATCCAGAACTTTATTGATAAACTAAGGCCCATCCGTGAATGTGAATGAGGAAACATTTATTTTTTTCTTCTTTCCTGAAAGCTATTTAAGTTTTTTCTTACCAGGATTCATGAGGCAATATTTATTGCTCTTTGAAGTTCATTCAGTACACCCAATTGTGTCTGATATATCGAGTTATTCTTTTAATTGCCTTGTGTAGCTTTTTTCCATTTCAAGCAAAGTTTTTCTTAATATCTTTGAATACTTTTTTAATTTGTTGAGTTTTTAAATTTATGTTAATATATATAAGATCGGCTTAACTGTCTTCCATTTCTGTTAGTTTTTTTCTGTTATTTTATTCTGTATATTTTTAAAGAAACTTCACTGTGCTTATCTCAAGCCATTTTCTTTTTAAGTACAGTTTTTGTTATGTAAGTTACAATTTTTTGGTTTCCAATTTGTTTTTTAGTTGTCCAATGATGTCATTTTTGTCCTAAATTAATTCTTTTAGCCCTGTACTCTTCCTATTTTGTCATTTGGACTTATTAAACTTGTGTTCTTAGGAAGCTTTTTTCTTGTACAAAGTGCATATATCAAATTGCATTACACAATTAAGAAGAAAATATTCTTAAACAATTGGCGGTCTTACTATCTTTGCTGTTAAGTCAAGTCCAATACCAAAGTTCACTCCATCAAATTGGAAAATGTGTCCCTTTCCCATAGTGAGATATCTAGTTGACTCTTTTCAGATTGATATAAGGCCCTGCATCACTGATAGCCCTCCATAACAATCAATCCTGTGATAATTTCTATTCTCTTTGTTTCTTCCCAAGAAGTTTTCAGTACTTCCTGAAAGAGGAAATAAATCATAGGCAAGGGATGCCTTCTGTTAAGAATTCTATCTAGATGCATCCCCCTGGTCGTATGTGAAGCTTTTTGGACGGGCTGGACCAATGGGGTGTGATTATTAAATCAATTCACTGATTGGTTTAGCATTGTTCTGGGTGTGATTAGTAGAAAAGCCCACCCCTGAATGTGGCTTGCACCAACCAATAGGCTTGGTTGGTAGCCCAAATGACGTAAAAAGGAAAGAAAGACTTACAGTTCACTGTCTCCTCCCTATCCTGCCATAGACTATTTCTCTTCTGTTATGCCCGTCTGACATACTGCCCTGCTGTGGAGCCAGTTGACTATATATCAAAGCCTCCACAAACTGTGAGAAAAAATAAAACTTTCCTACTTTAACTTGTGGGTGTCAGGAATTTGGGGCCAACAATGAGAAAAGGAACTAAGATAAACTCTCTGAATGAATTTCTCTAATTTGGGGATGTTGATCTGGATTCACTTATCTGTACAGTGCTTGTGTATGAGGATAGTGATTGTGGCACACAAACCCCTTGGCACTGTGCTTCTTACTTGAGCTTCTAAATAACATTTTTGACGCTGACTACTTAACATCATGACATTGACTGCACCATCATTTCCTAGTGGATTGCCATAAGTGAAGTCTGTCATTTTATACAGATCTTTACATTTCTTCTTCCAAGGTATCACCAGTGCCCTAGATCTCACTGTTTAGTATGAGGATGCCTTTTGTTTAAATAAAACAGCAAAAAAAAGTTGCTTCAGGTTCAAGTCATAAGCTATAATTATCAAGTAAGTATCTTTTTTTAGCAAGTCTTTGAACCCTAGAAATTCCCCCTAATAAGTCTATTATTTACTCTTTTGCAGATAGCTAGGTAGCAATTCCATTTATAAATGATTTCTAATTAAATTTAAGGAGGAACTCTAAGAAATATGCTTAACTGTGCTGACATTTAGAAACACCTGAAGATAGACAATTAGTATACTGTGAGTAGACACTTCTGTTCTAGAGGTGTCTCTACCTCACACCTTGTTCACTATTCCGTGAGTGCTTTTGCTAGGTGCTTTCTCAGACAAAGTCTAATTTTGTTGCTTTGAAATGACCTCTGGCAAAGTACTGTTAATTTCTATTTGTTGGGTCAAGATTAACAGTTAAACTCTTTCTTGAGCTGCATTTTCCATAACTATGATAAAATATATTGGGAGAAGGTCACAAAGATACATTATTGTCACACACTAGTGGTCACTGATTGGTCTGCACAAATGTCCTGTGGGTTTGCTGGAACTTGATGGCTAATCTTGTGGAACAGTTGAGCACTCTGAAGATGACACATTGGTTTAACCTTGCACATCATAAGTATTCAGTTTGTACTTGATAATCAAGAGATTTTCTTTCTGGAGCACTCCAAAGACCAAAGGCAAAAATAAATAAAAGTCATTTTTCTTAATCTCATCTAGGGTTCTTTTCTATTACATTTAGAAAGGGAAATGAATCAACTTATTATTCTGGTAATGGAAAGTTAACTTTTTGGTTTATTTCATATACATGGTTAGTCCAAGTTGAGAATGCTTATAATCATATTTGCAGCCTGAGATTTATAGGGAAAATTATTTTGCCTACACTATCAATTTTCTCCCCAAAACAG
The DNA here is from genome assembly GCF_034190915.1 of Cavia porcellus. NCBI lineage: Eukaryota > Metazoa > Chordata > Mammalia > Rodentia > Caviidae > Cavia > Cavia porcellus. The sequence goes on along the minus strand of NW_026947496.1, from coordinate 23,097,463 downwards.
ACTGCAAATAATGGGTTGAGGTACTTTCTAGCTGTCAAAGTTGTAAGCAGTGTTGATACCATCTCTAAAACATACCCCTCATGTTGACTGTAACTATTTCCAATTTCCTTTTAGGTCATAGATATTCAGAGTTGTAGAAAGGACAACTTTGTGAACAGTAAACAAGAGGCCATGGAGATGCTTGTGTTAGTGAAGGAGGTTGTAGCAACCTCCTAATCACCCTTCCTAGTTACCTGACTTCCTAGTGCTGGGATTACAAAGAGTGATTGCAGCGGTCAGCAAGATAAAAGAAAGTAATTCTTTTTGGATGGACCCACACTGTCCAAGTTAACCAAGTTGAAGACTGATAGAAGAGAGAGGAGAGGAGAGGAGATAAGAGCTGTTTCTTCAAGGCCACAATGTATTACACAGGCTTTTATCAAAATTGTAGGCTGTATCTACCTTCTTCTTAGAAAATAAAATAAAATCTAGCTTGTTGCATTGTGCTTTGGTCTGCAAACTTTAAGGGAATGGAAATATATCTTCTAACTGGGAAAGAATTCAGCATAAGTTTTTTCTGTTCATCAAATACATAAGCCCCAGTCTCTAGGCTGTGCTATGTTCACCAGGATCGTGGCCCTTTTACAACTGAGAAGGCAGCACCAAGTGGAGGTTACCTGGAAGTGGAGCCCTGAGCGGGGCCTGCATAGGAACCTTACAGAGAAATACTAGGGCAGGCTGTGACTGATGGAAAAAAATGCTTTTTCATTCATCAAAGAGCTGTATGGGAGGAGGGAAAATCTTTCATAAAGACAACAGGCTGAATACAAAAAAGCAATTATCTTTTATTCATTCATATTCTACTTGGTAAGAGAAAAATTATATGCTGTTGGGCTTGCTACCCTTTAAAACACTGAAAAATCGATCAATCAAATAAATTGGGCACTTTTGAATTTTACAGTCTATGCCAAACACATGCCCTAGGGATTGCTTACAAATTCAGAAGTTCTTCTTTTTTTATAAAATATTTTGCATTAAAAACATTTTGAAATGATTTGAAACAATACAGTATAATAAAAATAAATGTGGAAAAAGAAATCATAGCAACTAAGCTGCAGCTTCATTTGGAAGGGTGGAAAAAGTCCATGTAAAGCTTGGTTCTGCAAAGCTTTAAATGTAGTGTTGGGGTTTAGTTTTCAGAAAACAGAATTTGAATACAGCAAAATCTGCTAATGCCAGGTAACAGCCATACTACATAAAGTAACACCTCTGCCATGTATTTCTCCATCTGACAATCTAAGATGTAGAATCATCTTGTTCTGCCCCAAGATCTACAATGTTAGGCCCTGTAGGAAGCCCTCTATCTACTCAGTATTGAGCCTCTAAAACAATAAACAGCTTTAGAGGAAATGATGTTGGATTCACAAAGGATTACAATAATCAAGTGGCCTCTCCATTGTTCTGTAACACTGAGTATCTCCAAGCCCTCAGTAGTGTGCACTGCATGTGAATCTTTAGATCAGTGCTATCTGGGATTTTGAAGTCATTATGGCTTACTCCAATAATAATATGAGTGTTATAAAGTAAGAGTGCATTAAAGTTAATTGTAGAGACTAAGAATAGCGGCAGGACACAGAACTAGATAACTGGGAAAAATATAGGGTCTCCCCATAGTCTTCTGATATAAGTAGGTGACTCCTTTCCTCTTTCTACATGGGAAAGGGTTTTAAGCCCATAATCCTTATGATGTAAAGTAGTTGAGAGCTTGAGAGGATCCAAAATCCAATATTTGTGATACATTAAGTTATCTCAAAATTCTTTGTAAGATTCTATTCATTGGAAACACTAGAATCTCACCAAAGCAAAGAGGAATTATTTTAACTGAAAGAACCAATGTGCTCATCAGTCATATTTGAATTTGAATAAGACTGTTGGGTGGCTCTCAACCCAATCAAGTTTAATCATCACATTTCACTTCTTGTCAGTTTGGTACTTAGACATATTTCCTTAAACCATACTGAATCCCCACAAAAAGAACTTATAGTTTTGCCTACTGTAATATAACTGTCTTACATTTAACTGAAAATGCAGTAATCCCTTCCCCAAAGTCTTAACAATTCCAACATTTTTAAAAGCCTGACTCCAAGTCTCTTCTGAGACTCAAGAGAAACTCTTAGCTATGAACTTCTGTAGAAATATTAATAAAATTACATAATGCCAAGGTACAATGGTACCAGGTAAATATTTCCATCTAAAAGGAGGAGTTGGAGGAGAGAAAAGAACTGGGCCAAAACAAGACTAAAATCCAGCAAGGCAAGCATTAATGCTGTAGCTCTGCATATGTCACCTAGGGCACAATGTGACTCAGAGCTAATAGCAGTTAGGTAATTGACTTCAGGGCCCAAAGAGCAGAGAGGAGGATACAGTTTCTGAACTCAAAAAGAGAGAGTAATACAGAGTAAAGTGTTATAGAACATAGCGAGCCAGAGGCAACTCTTGGGCTGGATGCCAAGGGTAAGTCCTTGCATCATCTTCCTAACTTTATGTAGTTCCCTGCTGTGGTTTCACCATAAAATCTAAGGACACCAGAACACATTTGCAGAAATCTATATAGGTTAGCCATACAGGTATGCAAAGATGGTGTTTTAGCTGCATTACAAAATTTTATTGCATGGTATTTCATCTTTCTATTCTTGATACTTTGCAAATTGCAACTTTTTTAAAATTCAAAATTACCTAAAATCTCTAAATTTTCAAATATGTAATTTTAGAGCCATCTTTTAAAAACTGTTTCATTAATACAGATTTGTGGTACATAGTGATTACATTCATCATGAGAAGTTTATACATGCATATTATGCATCTTAATTCTTTTTTCTTTCCTTTTCCCCTTCTTCTGACCTCCTTCCATCCCTTAGGTACCTCTTTGGCAAACTTTGTCTTTTATTATCTATATTTAATTTTGATCTTTAGTTTATGTATATTTTGGGTTTCTCATGTAAGAGAAACTATGTGTGTGCATGATTTTCTGGAGCTGATATTAATTTTCTAGCATTATCTGAAAACACAGTCTCCATTACATAATTTTTGTTATTTGTGGAGTCATTTGTGTCAGTATTATGGTCAGTTCAAAATACTGACCATCATGGGTAAGACTGTGCAGTCTGTAACTATTGATTATGAAGTTCAATATTTGTTCATCAGATTTAGCTTGTTAATTTGCTGCTCACATTTTATATATTCTACTTTTTTACTTTCTTAAAAATTAAAATTTTATTTGCTTGCTATCTATGATTTTTTGCCAACATTTATCATTAAGTTTTATTACCACAAGCACAGAAATGTTAGTATTGTTACACATATCTTTCAAGTATCATAAGTAATGATTTCATTATGCTTGGTAAGGTTTTCCTGGAATTTTAATTCTCCTTATGTTAGCATGGTTAAACAAGCTTTATTATTTTAATATCTTCTTAGATATACAAAGTCCTCCAAAAAAATGTGTAAACACTTCAGTCGTGTGCTGTACTAATAAATGTCTGGAAGCTAATGTCCATCATTCTGAGTACCTCTTATAATTGTAAAGGTCAAAAGTAACCTGTATTAATCTCATAATTAACTAATTAGTCTCAATAAATTTAATATTAAATTATTTATAAAAGCTTTTCTTTTCTGGTGTATATATTATTACTGGCAGACTCTTTTTAATTTTTAATTTTTTGACTTTTAAATATTTTGTGTACTCACATTTTAGAGACCTCAAACAGCATATAGCTAGATTTTATTTTGTATTTTTGTCACTGACAAAAATCACTGTCAATTTAAATGATTTTTATCATAATTAGTATTATTCTGAATTTTCTTTTTCCTGTAACTATAATTTTTTGCTTCATTCTTCTGTCCATTGAATTGACTGAACGTTTCCCTTTCTTTTTTACCTCTTAACACACTTAATTTGTGATTAATTTTACATTTTCTGCTACCACAAGTTCTAATTCCCCCACTTGATTCTGCAAACTCTCATAACTGATCATTGTCCTGAATGATTTTTGGTTTTTAATTAAATCTCATCTTTCATGTTATTCATTTATCTATGAGAACTTCATTCACTCTAGGTTGTATCCTCAGAAATGAATTTTATTTTCTTCTTCTATAGGATCTAATATATACTCTAATTATTTTTATTCTTTATCTTTGTAATTCTTGAATTATATTGGTTGTAGAAGTCGAGACAAAATTTTTCTACTAATATTTTAGGTTGAATTTTTACAGTCTGGCTTTTGTAGAGAGAGCAGTTCTTCTGGGGACCTTTCTTTACACTAAAGTCCCAAATGTAACTCTTGAAGTTATGTCAAACCAATCCCATATTTCCCTTTCTAATATGGACTTTATAACTAATACCTAGCTGTTTGATGAACATCTCATCTAATCCTCTTTAGGTATCTTTAGCATTAACCAGTCTTTAAACTCTGTCTTTTCTTTCCTATTTAACATAAGGATTGTATTTTGAACACTGTTAACACTAAAAGCACCTTGGGTCATATTTTATATTGTGTTTCTGAGCACTGGCAGAAGACCTGTGAAGATTCTAGCTCACACTACTACAATACTTGCTTTTAATATATTTGAAAACTTTTGAGTAAAATGTATTTTTAATACTCATTGTAAAATTTCATGGATCTTCAAAAGGCAATATTGTAATTTCTGGAAACACTGAGAAATTGAACATAGTCCACAATCTCAGTGACCTGTGAATAGTCATGTTAGTGGCTATGCACTGAATGATCTCAAGATCCATGTGTTGAAAACTAACCCCAAATGCGATGGTTTAGGAGGTGGTTAGGACCTGTGGGAGGTGCCCTCATGAATGGGTTAGTGGCTTCATAAGAGAAGGCCTGGGGACTTACCATGTCTCTTCCCCCATTTGAAGACCCAGAAAATGCTGATGATGAGCAAGGAAGAGGACCATCACCAGGCACCTTGTATACTGGCACCTTGATGCTGGACTTCTCAGCCTCCGGAAGCCTAAGAAAACATTTCTGTTAGTTATAAGACAGCCAATTTATCATATATTGTTATAGTGGCCTGAGTAGATGAAGACAACATTTATAAGTAAGAATTTCTGAAACAGAGATATGAATAAAATGAAAACAAAGCACAGAACTCTGCAGGATAATTAGAGATAATTAAATTTCAAAGTATGACTAAGACTTGATTAATTTCAAACATATATTGAAGTAGAACCAGGATATAAGTGCCACTTTCTAACCCCAAAATCTCACTTTTTAAATGTAGAAATGATAGCAGCAGTGAGTAGTGAGAGAATGGTCTCAGGTAGGATGCTGGTTACATGTCAGATTTTGATGAATGACAGCTGTTTATCTAGCACTCATGGCAGAGATCTCAAGGACTAAACGGAAGTGGATCAGAAGCCTGAAATTGGGGTTCCTGACAATTTAAGGTCCAGAAACCATCAGAGAAAAAAGGCCTACCAAAATGAGAATTTGACTCTAGAGTAGAGTTTGATGAAGTTCTGTGTAGCTGGTTGGTGGGAAGTGGATCATATCTCTGACAAGAGGGCTTTACAAAACTGGAATTTGATACTGCAATCATGTAGGGAGCAGTCCTATGCTTTCTGCTATGCTCTCTTGTTGATGAGTGGAGAGACATCTCAGATAGGCAGCACACGTAAATCTCCTGCCCAGCTGGTAGGCTTTGAAGTTTTCATTAAATTTTATATTAAATAAAGTTGACTTTTTCCCCTTTTTAAATGTCAGTTTCTTTCTGTCTCTGTTTGTATGTGTTTCATTTGATGTGGAACAAGCCTTAAAAAAAGTATGAATTGCTTCATTTGATATTAATTTGAAATGAAAAATAGGAAGGAGGAGGATTTGCTACACTGATGATGTCTTGTAGCTAATTGGGCTCAGTGGGCAGTATTCACTTCAGCAGACAAGTCTAAAGGCTCCTATTAACCCGCTTGCCCCATCTTTTAAGGAATTGATGCATGCGTAAAAATAGATCTGCCTCAGGCTCTTGTGACTTCTTGTGTGCCCTGAACAACTTGGCCCAATAATCAAGTTCATTTGATTGTCAGTTTTCAAACCATTGTCCAGTGATACTACATTTGCTAAGGTTCTGAAAGTACTCCAGATAGTACTTTTGTATGTAAGTCTTACCAGTTAATAATTTTCTTGCTTGTTGTCAGCTATAGCAGATAGGAATCTAGATCAAAGCAAAGGAGCTTCTCAGAAGGATGAGTGCAACACAAAAGGAGAAATGAAAGACTTTTTTGTAATCCCTATGATGTGTATATGTTGAATTCACATCTTCATAAACATCTCTTTTATATTCTATGTATCTTTACACATAAAATTTTAGACCGCTTATTGAACACCACCTGCTATTTGCATGTTGCCTCCAAGTCAATATGTTCAATTTTATTTTTTATCTTCCTACCCTTTTTTGTCTCGATATTTGCCTTTCTTTCTGTATTCTTCACAGTGGCAAATGGCATCATTTAGCCAATTGCCAAAGTTTTGACAGTTGGAGTCACATCTTGACCTCTGTGTTACTCTTTCTGAAGCCCACATATAGTAACACAGTATTATAATTTATTACCATTTTAAAATTTCATTTAAAGGTAACAGGAGTGCTCTGTGGAACCTATTTTTTTCTGTTTCACGGATTACTGAGGTTCAGAGAAGTTAAATTATATGCTCATGCTCACATCAGACTTAAACGGCAAGATCATAAGGTACAGTTTTTAGTTTCCTCAACTTCTGCACCTACGCAGAGCTTTTCTTTACCTTTCCACAATGGACTTGCCCCATGGCCTTCAGGTTTCTAAGCCTAGCAGGGATGCTTTTCCCATCCCACAGCTTCTGTACCTCTTTGCTTTCTGATGTGCTCATCACACTGCATTACAGATGTGTTTACTCACCTACATCCACCATCATGAGTCTGTGAGGGCAAAGTCTGAGCTTCCGTCATTGCCATCAAGACTTCAGCCAGTAACAGATGTGAAATGTTGATTTAGTGAGTAGATGAATAAACAAGAGAATAAGGAAAAATCCATAGAAGTATAAATAATACAGCCAGTATGTCAAACAGAATTACATGCAATATTACCTGATGCAGCAATCCTACTTCTGGCTGTAAACCCAAAGGTATTAAAATCAGTATGCTAATAGAGATATCTGCATCCCATCTTCATTGAAGCGTTATTTATAGGAACAAAGATACATTAGTAACTTACTATCCATCATTAGCTGGGTAGATAAAGAAAATGTGTATATGCACAGTGGCATATGATTCAACATCAACAAAGGGGAAAATCTTGTTGCTATTAATAACATGTTCAATCCTGGGGGACGTTATGCCAAGCAAAGTATCCAGGTAAATAAAGACAAATATGATCTCACCTACACATGGAATCTAAAAATAGCAAAGTCATAAAGTAGAGGGTAGGATGGTGGTTATCAGAATGGAAAACAATGATCAAAAGTATAAACTGTCAATTCGACCACATGAATAAGCTTCAGTTATTTTTTAAAAATGTTATTTGAAGAGCAGAACAGAAAAAAGTGTAGAAATAATACAGAAATTTAAAAAAAGTTAAGAAATCACTAGTTGATAAATTACATATTGTCATCTGAGACATAGTTGTTCAAGTTACAAAATTAAAGCATACAAAGTAGACATTCAAACAATGAGACTGCAAATAGTTCTGTTTAATGATCCAACAAAGACTTAGTAATATGGTTATCTATCTTACACACTTATACATACATACAGTTATATCCTTTAGAGCACTTACTTTTCCTCTCTTTTTTACAATAGCAATTACACATTTTGAGTTTTATTATTGTTACAGTTCTCATTACTTTTTATACTAGAGACACAATGTGATATTTATAAATACAATTCTTATTTATTTCATTTATGAGGATAGCCTCAAGTAGACCCCATTTACCTATGAAGGCCTCAAGATCATCCTTCATATAGCTGAGTAATATTCCATTGTAGAATTCACTCTGCAGTGGATGTGCACTTTGGTTGTTTCCAAGGTTTAGCTATTACAAATTGTACTGCTATGAACATGGGTGCACATATATCACTGTGACAAGACCTTTTCAATTTTTCTGGGAAAATATCCAGGAGGGGAATCGATGGGTTGAATGGAACTTCCAATCCTAGTCTTCTAAGAATTCTCCATACTGATTTTCATAGTGGTTGCACCAGTCTACACCCCCACCAACATTAGAGCAGTGTTCCTTTTTCCCCACAGCCTCACCAACGTTTGTTATCAATTGATTTCTTGATAGCAGCTATTCTTTCCAGAGTGAGATGAAATATCAGTGCTGTTTTAATTTGCGTTTCTTGAGTGACCAGTGATGGTGAACAAATGTATTTCATGTATTTATTTGCCATTTGTATATCTTCATCTGAGAACTGTATGTTCCTCTCAGATGCCCATTTTTGGAGAGGGTCTTTGAATTTGGGGGCTTGATGTTTTTCAATTCTTTACATGTTCTGGATATAAGTCCTTTGTCTGAGGGGTTGCTGGCTAAAATTTTCTCCCATTCTATGAGTTTTCTTTTCAGTCTGGTGGTGATTTATTTTGATGTGCAAAAACTTTTCAATAATATGAGATCCCAGTTGTTGATTCTTTGAAGTGTTTCCTGTGCAGTTTGTGTTTTGTTGTGAATTCTCTGCCTACCCTGTGTCTCCAAGACTTCTACCTACCTTGTCCTCCAGTAGATTCAGTGCTTCTGTTTTAATATTTAGATCTTTGATCCATTTAGACTTTAGTTTTGTGCATGGTGATAGGCTTGGGTCTAGCTTTAGTTTTTGGCATGTGGAAAGCCAATTTTTCCAACACTATTTATTAAAGAGGCTAGCCTTCTTCCAATGAACATGTTTAGTTCCTTTTTCAAATAGCAAGGGGCTAAGTGTCTTTGCAGTTGTGTTTGCATTTTCTAATCCATTCCATTAACTCTCAGATCTATTTCTTTCCCAGTACCATGCTGATTTTATCACTGTAGCTTTGTAATATAGTTTTAAGTCAGGAACTGAGATGCCTCCTGCCTTGCCTTTGTTGCCCAAAATTGCCTTTGCTATTTTGCCTTTGCTCTAGGTTTCTTCTGTTTCCAAATGAATTTTAGGAGTGTTTTGTCTAGATCTGTGAGGTACATTAATGGTATTTTGATTGGAATTGCATTGAACCTGTATAACAGTTCTGAGAATATGGCCATTTTCACAATGTTGATTTTTCCTAGCCAAAAGCAAAAAATATCCTTTCATTTTCCAATATCCTTTTCAATCTCCATTTTTAGCATAGCATAATTTTCAGCATATACATCTTTTACATTCTTCAATTGATTCCTAAGTATTTCATCTTTTTAGATGCTATCATGAAAGGCAATATTTCCATAATTTCTCTCTCGATAAGTTTTTTGTTTGTGTACAAGAATGCTATTGATTTTTGAGTGCTGACTTTGTATCCAGCTACACTGCTGAATTTGTTTATTACCTCTAGTAGTCTTTTAATGAAGTTTTTTGTATCTTGCATATAGAATATCACATCATCTGCAAATAGTGATAATTTAACTTCCTTCCCTATCTTTACTCTTTTTATTTCTCTCTTTCTTGTCTGATTGCCCTGGATTGTATTTCCAGAATTATAATGAATAGGAGCGGTAATAGTGGACATCCTTGTCTTGTTCCTGATTTTAAAGTGAAGGCTTTCAGTTTTTGTCTATTTAGTATAATGTTGTTGATTTGTTATAGATGGCCTTTATTAGATTGAGGTAGACATTCTTAGTTTCTGAAGGGCTTTTATCATGAACACTTTTTGGACTTTATTGAAAGTTTTTTTGCATCTATTGAGATGGCCATGTGGTTTTTGGTTTTGACTCTGTTAATGTGGTGTATTGTATATACCGATTTGCATGTGTTAAACCATCCCTGCATTCCAGGAGTGAATCCCACTTAGATGTGACACATAATCTTGATGATTTGTTGCATTCTATTTGCTAGTATTTTATTGAGAATCTTTGCATCAATGTTCATTAGTGTGACAGGCTTATAGTTCTCCTTTTTGCTTGGGCCTTTCTCTGGTTTTAGTATGAGAGTGATACTTGCCTCCAGGAATGATTTAGGGAGGATTTCTTCCTTTTCAATTTCATTGAAGAGTTTAAGGAGTATTGGCATCAAACCTTCTCTAAATTTCTTGTAGAAATCAGCCATGAATCGATTTTCTTTGTTGAGAAGTTTTCAATTATATTTTCAACTTCAATAGCTGATATTGGGTTATTCAAAACTGCTATATCTTCTTGGCTGAGCTTTGGTGGTTTCATATGTTTCTAGAAATCTGTCCATTTCCTCTGTGTTTTCCAGTCTATGTGAGCAGAGATTTTCAAGTAGAATTCATGATCTTTTGAATTTCCATGAAATCTATAGTAATTTCCCCCTTTTCAGTCCTTATTGCATGAATTTGGGTTTTTTCTTTCTTTTTCTTGATAAGGTTACCTAGAGGTTTGTCAATTTTGTTTATTCTCTTAAAAACTCAGCTTTTGATTCATTAATTCTTTGTATTTTGTTTTAGCTTCAATTGCATTGATTTCTGCTCTAATATTCACAATTCCCTCTCTTCTATGAGCGTTGGGTTTAACTTGCTCTTCTTTATCTAGAAGCTTGAGATGAAGCATTAGGTTGTTTATTTGTGCTCATTCTGCTTTCTTGATATGACAATTTATTGTTATGCATATCCCTCTTAAGATTGCTTTTATTGCATCACACGGATTACAGTATGTTGTTTCTGCATTTTCATTTTAATTGTAGGCATTTCTTCTTTAATTTCATCTGTAGCCCACTGGCTGTTCAGAAAGTTGTTATTTAAATTCCATGTATTTATGCAGATTTTGCAATTTCTTTTGCCATTGATTTAAACTTCAGTGTGCTATGATCAGATATTATGCATTGGATAATTTCAATACCATTGCATTTACCTATGAATGTGTTATGGGACAATATGTGGTCTCTTTTGGAGACTGTCCCATGTGCAGCTGAGAAGATGTGTATTCTGATTTGGTTGGGTGGAACATCTGTAAATATCTACTAAGTCCAATTGGTCACAGGTATGATTCAGTTCTATTATTTCTTTGCTGACTTTTTGTCTAATTGATCTATCTCTTTGTGACATTGGGATATTAAGGTACCCTGTTATAGTGTGTTCTTATGTATCTTGTTTTTCACGTCCATTGGTATTTGTCTTATATAGTTGAGTGCTCCTGTAAACAATATTTATAATTGTTGGTTCTTCCTCTTGCATTTTTTCACTAACAAGTATGTAGTGACCTTCTTTGCCTCTTTTAATCATTTTAGGTTTGAAGTTCACATTGTCTGTAAATAGAATAGTTACCCCTGCTTTTTTCTGGGTTCTTGTTGCATGGAATACTGTTTTCCATCCTTTGACTTTTAATCTATGAGTTTCCTTTTGGGGCAGATGTGTTTCTTGTATACAGCATATTGTGGGATCATATTTCTTGATCCATTCTGTTAACCTATTTCTTTTGATAGGTGAATTGAGGTCATTTACATTTATGGATATAACTGATATGTACTTGCTCCACTTTGCCATGTTATGTTCCAGTTGTTTGCTTTCTGCTTTTCCCCCTTATTTAATTGCTTATCCTCCTTGGTGGTTACTTTCTGTTATTGTTCTGGAGATTGTGGTCATTTTTATGTCTTTCTAGTATGTCTTTCAATACTCTTTCTAGGGTTGGATTGGTGGACATGAATTTCTTCAGTTGTTCTTTGTCATGGACGTATTGTTTCTCCACTAAATTTGAACGAGAGTTTGAGTGTGTCAGTTTGGGTTGAAAGTTGTTTTCTTTCAGGGCTTGAATTACCTCACTCCAAGCTCATCTTGACTTGAGGATTTGTGCTGAAAAATCTTCTGTGATGCTAATGGGCTTTCCTTAATAGGTGAGTTGTGTCTTTTCCCTAACAGTTTTTAGTATTCTGTTTTTATGCTGCATGTCTGGGATCTTAATTATTATATGTCTGGGTCTGGATTTATATTGGTTGTGATTGTTTGGCATTCTATATGCCTTGCTTATCTGCATATCAGATTATTTCTCCATGTTTGGGAAGTTTTCTGCTATTACTTCTGGGAATATTTTAGGTATGTCATTTGCATTGACTCCTACATCTTTACTGATGCCTAGCTATCTTATATTGTTTCTCTTGGCATCGTCTTGAAGCTGCTAGATTGTCATTTCATGCTGCTTTGTTGTTTTTATAAGTTCTACCCTTTCATGATCACTATCTGCAATCCTGTCCTCTAGGTCCAAAATTCTATCTTCAGCTTCATTTAAACATTTTTGCCAACTTTCAGTAGAATTTTTTTTTTCTTGGATGTCTCACTGAATTTGTTTCATGAATTCTGCTTGTTTCCTATATTGTTCATTCAAGGTTTCAGTTTCCCGTACTCCTGTACTTTTTAAATCTATTTCTTCTCTAGGCATGCTAAGCAACGTCTTTACTAAGGCTATTGTTTCTGTCTTTACATGAGAGATTACTTCTAAGTTGATTTCCTCTATAGCCTCATGGATTTTTTTTTTATTTCACTTGCTATATTTACAGAGATTTCAGGTGTGTAACTTTTGAAGTGCTCTGTTTCAATGTCTCCTGTACTTGATCCTGATAGACTAGATGTTTGAGATTGCATTTTGCTTTCCTGTTTTGCCAGGTTCCCCTTTTGGGTTAATATTTGGTCCTTCAGTCCCACTAGTGTCAATTGTTGGTAGCATGTATCTTGGGGTCCTACTGTAAGGTTGATGTTTGTCCATTTGCTGGGTCCAACAATGAAGAGATGGGCCAGTCACATGAATTCCCCCTGCAAGGCCTGTTGGGTGAGTCCTATATTCTTCCTAAGCTGCCAAGCCTAGAAGTTCTGGTGGAAATCAACCCCTAGTTTCTGCTGTTATTATGTCTTCAGATTGTTCAGAGTCACCAGATCTTCCTGTTTCTAGTATTTGTCTTTGCCAGGACCCTACTGTGTCCCACAGCACCCCTTAATTTTCTCCTGGTTGGGGAAGGCCTTATTGGCACCCTCCTCAACCTACCTGATATTCTCTGTGCAGGAAGGACTCATCCACACACTTGCCAAGCTCACCAATGGCCTAATTCTAGAGGGGGCTTTGCTATTGCTCCTGCTGAAGGTGGCAAATTCTATTCCTAATTTTAGAGGCAAACTCCCCTCACCGATGGAAGCCTGCTGAGTTCTTCTGTTTAAATGAGGGGTTACCGAGTGTCCCTTTGATACCATATGGTTAATTCACTGTAGTCCAAAGTTCTGGGGTAAAGTGTGGGAGCTGAAGATCAACAGCAGTACTAGGTACAGGAGGTGGGGGAGTTCCTAATGGCAGGAGTGGGACTGTGGGGGCATGCATCATGAGCTGGTTTTCCTGGGTCCCATGAGGTGGTCAGCCAGGGGTCGCAGGAGGGTACTGGGTCTAGCCCCATCCCATGCACACTGCTGGCTGGAGTTTCCGGATCCCATGAGGTGGTTTGCCAGCTTTTGTGATTTTTTACACAGAACAGTGACTATATTATTATAGCACTGCATCACATCTCAAAATTGGGGAAAGAGTAGATTTTAAATATTTTCAACACAAATAAAAATTGTAAATATGTGAAATAATTGATCTGTTGATTAGCTTGACTGACTCATTCTGTTACAAACCATATCATACCATTATAAACCTTCAGAGTATCCCCACAATTATATACAATCATAATTTTTCAATTAGAAATAAAATTTAAAAATAAAAATAAGAGTACGTTATGAAAAAAAAGGAAGATCTTCTATTAAAAAAGAAAGTTTACAAATTCTGTTGCTTTTAACTTTTTGCTAAGACTTGGTCCTTTATAATTTACTTTTTCTGGAACTCTTCTTAATCCATAGAGCTGCTTCTTCTTAGTTTCATGTATTCAACTCAGTGCCAGGTTCTAAAGCCTGCTCACTTACAGAAAACAAATCCAAGTATTTACCATGTTTATTTAACAAAGCAGAATGTTTAGCTTTTTTGTGTTCTATCATATAAGCTTGGAAGGGATGATATTTTCTTGTTTATTCTTTATTCTGTGGTGCCATCTCATTGGATTATGGAGTGTTAATGTTTAAATGCAACTTAGAGATCATTTGTTTAAATCCAATAGGGGAAAGGGAGTTCTAGAAAGATAAGAGACTTTACCCAAGGTCTTTCTGCCTGCAAACAGTAGTGGATTTCTATTCTATTTACTCTCTATCTATCACTCTGCTTTTTTTAGAAGGTCAGATAATTCTCCTTTTGGGAAAGTGGCCATGAAAAAGATGTTCTGGAATCTATACATCTGGATGGCACATTCAAGAGGACTTCAGCTCTGTGCCTCATTTCTTGAGGATCATGTAAATATCTGATGTCAGGATTAGGAGTCCTTCCTTTTCCCATTATGTGATGCTGTAACAGCCAGCAGCCTGCAGTCACCAGTCACTGACAAGGAAAACACTGAAGAGTGCAGCCAGTTCTGTCTCCATCCAAGGATTTGTAGCTCAGCCATGACATCTGGGGAAAGTATTTGCAGGGTCCAGATCTGCACTCAATGATGCCACGTACTCACATCTGGAGTCTAGACTGAGTGGCTCTCTCAGTTAGGGCCTGTAGCCTTTTCTCCCCTTGCCACATTTTAACTTTGCCAACTTTTTTTTTCAATTTGCATCTGTCTTCTGACTTTTTAAATTTGCTCTTTAATGTTTTTTCTCCCTATTTTCTTTCTTTGGATCAAATTATTTATGGCTTACATTTTTCAAGACACCCCTGACAACGTTTTAGGTAAAAGACTTTCCCAACAAGGAGGAGCTCAGAGGGAGGACTAATGTCATAATGGGCAGTGTCCTAGCAATGTTGTGGTAAAAAAAAAAAAAAAAAACTTTTAATAGCCAGATACTTGACCTTAAAATTTTTATTGCCAGGACTTAACATTTTTTATCTTTACATTAAGAATGAACACACATCTTTTGAGAATTTTTGAAACAAACTCTTTTCTTTAAATGAAACTTTACAAGGAACATAATTTAGAAAAATATTGAAGAAGGCCTTTCTCATATATATGGGTTGATGTGGTATAACTTTTCCACTTTTAGGCATGCCTGATGATGCTGGAAGCAATAGAGTCCCTGGAGTACATAGCTGGGAAATCCCTGGCCTCCAAGATCTTTGAGGTCTCTTCTGCTTATTAGTGTGGGAAAAACAATGATGACCATCACTAGTCTTTTTGCACTGTTACATTTTTCAGTCACTTGTGACTAGTTATTGCATGTAAGTAGTTTTGACCAATGTCAGCAAGAATTATTTGTGACTTCTGAGATAATGTAGTGAAATCTGTATGATTGTTGATGACTTTCTCTCTTTCTGCAATGACAAAAGATGTTGTCTCTTATACAGGGTACAGCTATGAGATCAAGAACCCTTTCAACCGGAGTCCTTGAATGACTCTAAGAAGCAGAGAATTCGGTGGTGCCCCAATGGTTGTAAAGATAACCCTTCATTATGTCAACCTATTGAAATTTGGTACTAATGTGTTTGCTAGAATAAAACAAACCTCTGTGGATGAAAGTGTCAGATGAGAAGAAAAATTAAGAGATACGATCAAACTCTCTTTCGATGTTAGGTCTCAGTCAACCATTTACACATTGTAGAAAGTTGGAATAACCACAAGTTACTTAAACCATTAGACAAAACACATTGTTTGTGAATTAGTTTATTGAATTCCTTCATCGGAAAAATGATACTACTCATGTTATTCTTCTGTTTTTCAAGGGACCACATCCCATATTATTAATCCAGAACTGTTCCATTTGATTGACTTCTCAAAAGTGTCACCATTATCTATTTCTTTTTTTTTTCTGGTTATATTAGGTGAAGTGGAATAACATGTAATACTGTACATTTAAAGGACATTAAAAGAATTTTATAAAATATTACAGTATCATGATTATTTAAAATATGGGATACACACATTTATTTAATGTGTGAAGAGGTTACCAGGAAAAGTAGTGTGAAGTGTTAGTACTTATTAGCTCTAGAAAAAAAACAGTAATTTTTATTTTATTCTTTGTACTTCTGGATCTTTTCCAAATTGTCTACAAATAGGCATCTTTTACTTTTATAATCATATAGACATATATTCTTGTTTTTATCTTATAAAATCAAGGCTAAGTCTTTTATTGTTTTTATCTTATAAAATCAAGGCTAAGTCTTTTATTCTTGATCTTTTTTATCTTTCTAAAATATTTCATGGATTTTCTTTTACTATTCAGTGAATTTTATTGAAAAAGTTTCTTTCTAGTTCTAATAATGAAACAAAATGTTAATTTTACAATAGAACTATAGTGTATCTTCTTTTATATCCTATGCCCCACTATTTCTTAAAGCCCTACTGTGCAATGAAATATGGTGTTCTTTTCATTTCATGTCACTACTTTAAAAAGAAATAAACCCTGTATACTTCTGGAAAGCCAATAAAGTCAGGCAACTGGTCAACCTTGCTTTTTACATTAATGAACATGTGGAGGAAATACCATCCCCCCAAATTTTAGCTGCTATTACAAATTTCCTGGGGCTTTTTTTAGTAAGTAAATCTATAAATAGCTAATCAATAGTGCCTTCACAATGAAAACACATTTCTCTCTACCTAGATAACAAAACATGATTAAATATAATATTCTAAATGAAGATGATCTACATATAAACTAATCTGAAGAAGGATTTCCCAAAAAGAGGAACAAAAACTTAACTATGGAAATTTTAGAAAGATTATAAATATTCTTATGTCTTCAAAATATGAGTATGCAAAATTTTTAAATGTGACCCATGTTATACAGAATTTTGTTATGCATAGAAGAAATGATTCATATTTTAATTTCAAATATCTTAGTGTCAAAAAAATAGCATCTAAGAGCTAAAAGCTTGTCTTTCCATTGGGTTCAATCTTGAGAAAGATAGCTCACAGGATTCCTTCTTTATTGTCTTCATAAACTCTTACAAATGTACCTCTGGGTCTGAAGCAAGCAGAAGTTTACTAAATTTCCTCAACTCTTTACTTTTTTATTGTGTTGTCTAGCATACACTGGGTCACTGTCCTCTCCTTTTATGGAATAAGCAGTTGTGGAATTTATTAAAAACTTCATACTGTGTCTTTGAGTTGAATTCTTTCTGTTAAGTGAACACGGATGGAGATGATTAACTTTTCATTTGGTATTAATAGAAAAAAGTAGAATTTCAGTAGCACTAACCTACTTTATAGGCTATTACTTCCATTGTCCCCAACCAGCTCTCCCCACATGTGACCATCTGGTTCACTAAATGCAGCTGTTCATTTGTGTCATTTGCATGACTACAGGTCCAAAGAGCATAATAAGAGGCAAAGGAAACCATGCACATGTTGGAAGGAGAAAGCTGAGTTATGCACCCCAGGAGTTCTCATTTTGGCTAATTTCACAAAATGCATAGTGTATCACTGCTGCCCAATGCAACTGTTAAACTGATATTTTGTCCTCAGAAACAAAGTGTGGGTACAATTGGTGTTTAGGAGAAGAAATTTATTTATGGTATTACAAGTTTGAATGCCACATATGGTATTTAATAAACAGGGGCACAATGCTTTCTGCCTTTACTGAACACCAACTCTAAACATGGAAAAGAAACCTATGCAATATGTGCTTGATAGAAGACACGTAGAAGACACGTAGTCCTACCTTCTGGAAACTGGGGACTTCTCCACCTTATGACTCTAAACCTAAGGAAGAAGTCTGGGATTCCAGCTCAGAAATCTTTGTTTTAACAAACTCCAGAGAAGATTCTGATGCATGCTTGGGCTTAAGAATGGCTGTTATCATCTTTCAACCATTCATTCCTGGTAATGCTTTCTGCAGCATAGAGGCAGCTATGTTTTGCTTCTGTTTCATCCTGCCATTTCTTCTGCTTTTCTTCCTGGGTAACTGGAGCTATTCATTACAAATTTATTTATGTCTTGAAAATCACTTCTTTTTGACCTAAAATCTGTTTGTGTGTTTGTTTTGTGGCACTAGAAACAGAACATAGGGCATTGCATATGCCAGACAAATGCTCTACCACTGAGCTAAACTTTCAGCCCTTATCTCTTTAAAGGAAAACATCTTGAAGTGGGTGCCATAGGTTCCAGAGGCTGGACGGCCTGGTGTAGGTGCCCCGCATATTCCACCCCCCAACATCCTGAGTCCAACTAGCTTTGGACCCTCGCTCAGCCCTGGAAAGGGAACTTGGTGGCTTCCCAGTGCATTGGATAGCACAGAGGGTCCTGAGCCAGCCTGTGGTGGCCTCGCTATTCCCAGCCACACTTGGCAGACTCTGGAGTTCTGAGCAGGCAAGTGGGCACCATCAGTTCCAGAGGCTGGGCTGCCTGGTGTAGGTGCCCCATGCACTTTCCCCTGAGTCATGCTAGTTTGGGACCCTTGTTCAGCATGGAGAGGGAACTTTGTGGCCTCCCAGAGCACTCGACCAGCACGGCGATCCTAGGAGGGCCTAGGGTGGCCTCACTGCTCACTGTTGTGCTTGGAAGACTCTGGAGTTCTGGGTTAGCCAGAACTCCAGGAGCTAGGCTGGGCCAGCCTACCCCACCCTCAGTGACACTCTCTCAATTCAGGGATCTGGGTGGCCAGAGTCCCAGGAGCTGAGGGCATAGAAGAGGATCTCCAACAGACCCTGGGAAATCCTTGGAATAGCACTTGAAACACTTGAAACACAGAAATATAGGAAAATGACAAAATGAAAGACCGAACTACAATCTCAAACCTCCAGCCCACCCAAAGAAACCTTAGGAGTGATGTACATAGAAGAAAATATATGCCATACACCTCAAATATCTGAAATAATAGCAACTGAAATAAAGAAGGAACTCCAGGAAGCTTTTAAGAAATTCAAACTAGAAATAATCTCCCAGGTAAAAGAAGAAATGATAAAAGAAATGAAGGAGATGCTGAACATATCTAAAGAAGACACGATTAAAAAATTAGTGGAACTAAACAAAAAGATAGAATTCCCTGGATGAACAATATAATAAACAAACAGAGTACATAAAGCAGATGCACAGAGATATACAGGAAATCAAAAACTCCACTGAAAGCTGTAAAAACCACATAATTAAAGTGAAAATAGAATTTCAGACCTCAAAGACAAGATTGCAGCTAGTGAACAGGAAAGGAAAGATATTTTTAAAATAATAAGGAATCAGGAAATAACAATTCAACAACTGCAAGATGACACAAAGAAAAACAACATAAGATTGATAGGGTTAAATGAAAAAGAACAGGACAACATAAAGGGTGTCAAGAGGTTATTTAGAGAAGTAATAGCTGAAAATTTCCCAAACATGAGATTGGAAACCAACATCAGGATCAGTGAAGCATATAGAACTCCAAATAGTCATAACCAAAATAAAACTACCCCAGACATATAATAATCACCATCCCAGAAATCCAACATAAGAATAGAATACTAAAAGCTGTCAGACAGAAAAGACAGAATCATTTATAAAGGAAAACCTATCACAATCACAGCAGACTTCTCAGCACAAACAAGAAAGTCAAGAAGAGCATGGAGTAGAGTATTCCAGATACTAAAGGAAAAAGATTTCCAACCTAGACTGATTTACTCTTGAAAAACTTTCCTTCAAAATCAATGGAGAAATAAGATACTTCCATGACAAAGAACAGCTGAAGAACTTCATGATCACCAAGCCAACCCTGCAAAGAATATTGAAAGACAGTATAGATACACTTAGGACAAATAAACAGAACTGAAAGATAAAGATGCAAGAGCAGAAAGATAACGTCAACAATAAACCAACATATAACAGTTATATCCATTAATGTAAATGGTCTCAGTGCACCAATTAAAAGAAACAGACTGGCAGAATGGATCAAGAAACCACATCCAACCATATGCTGTCTACAAGAAACCCATCTAACCCAAAAGGATACTCCAAGACTGCAAGTCAAAGGATGGAAAACAATACTTCATGCAACAGGAAAAAAAAGTGGGAGTAGCCATTCTGTTTGCAGACAATGTGAATTTTAAACCAATAAAGATCAGAAAAGATAAAGAAGGTCACTACATACTGGTTACGGGAAAACTGCAAAAAGGAAAAGATAACTACTTTAAATATATATACACCAAATTTCAGAGCAGAGTTATATAAAACAGGTATTAACAGAAACAAAAAAGAAAATTATCAGTAACACAATTATACCAGGCAGAAAATCAGCAAAGAAGTAACAGAAATGAATCACACCTGTGAACAAATGTAATTGATAGACATATACAGAGTGTTAATTTCAACAACGTCAGAATACACATTGTTCTCAGCAGAACAATGGGTCATTCTCTAAAACAGACTATATATTGGCTCACAAAACATATTTAAATAAATGCAAAAAGTTGAAATTATCCCTTGCATGTGATCAGATCATAGCACTATGAAATTAGAAATTAGTGATAAAAGATACTTCAAAATACCACAAACACATGGAAACTGAATAACACACTCTTGAGTAATCAGTGGGTCACAGGGGAAATTAAAGAACAAATTAAACAATACCTACAAGCAAATAAAAATACAAATACAACTTACTGGAATCTGTGGGATGTAATGAAAGCGGTCCTCAGAGAAAAATTTATTGCACTGAGTTCCCACATCAGGAAAACAGAACAAATACAAATAAATAACCTGATTTTACACCTCAAACATCTAGAAAAAGAAGAGCAAGTTAAGTCCAAAGCCAAAAGAAAAGAGGAAATTATAAAAATCAGAGCAGAAATCAATACAAAAGAGACTAAGAAAACAATCCAAAGAATCAATGAATCAAGTTGGTTCTTTAAAAGAATAAATAAAATTGATAAGCCCCTAGCCAAACTTATTTTAAAAAGGGAATAAAAAGCTAAAATTCATGCAATAAGAAATGAAAAAGGTGAAATGACTACAGTCTCTATAGAAATACAGAAGAGCATCAACACCTATTTTGAAAACCTCTACTCTCAAAGGTTTGGTAACACGGAAGAAACAGACAGATTCCTAGAAACATATGATGTACCAAAGCTAGAACAACAGGATGTAAAACGGTTGAATAACCAATTTCTATTAATGAAATTGAAAATGTAATTAAGCCTTTACCTACAAAGAAGAGCCCAGGCCCAGACAGATTCACTTCAGGATTCTACAAGAAATACAAAGAAGAATTAATGCTGACACTCCTCAAACTTTTCAACGAGATTGAAAAGGAGGCAATCCTTCCTAAGTCATTTCTGGAAGCAAATATTACTCTAGTACCAAAACCTGAGAAAGACCCAATTAAAAAAGAGAACTATAGACCAATCTCTCTAATGAACACAGATGCAAAAATCCTCAATAAAATATTGGCAAGTAGGATGCAGCATATCATCAAGAAGACTATACACCATGACCAAGTGGGATTCATCCCAAGAATGCAAGGATGGTTCAACATACATAAATCAATAAATATAATCCATCATATCAATAAAGCCAAAAGTAAGAATCACATGATCATTTCTATAGATGCAGAAAAAAATTTGATAAGGTCCAACATTCATTTATGATAAGAACTTTACAGAAAATTGGAATGGTTGGCCTTTACCTCAATAAAATAAAGGCCATCTATAACAAACCAACAGCCAGTATCATACCAAATGACCAAAAAATAAAGGCCTTCACTTTAAAATCAGGAACAAGAAAAGGATGTCCCTTATCATTGCTCTTATTTAATACAGCACTGGAAATACTAGCCAGAGCAAATTAGACAAGAGAGAAAAATAAAAGAGGGTGAAGATAGGAAAAGAAGAAGTTAAATTATCATTGTTTGCAGATGACATAATACTCAATATAGAAGATCCCCAAAACTACATTGAAAGATTTTAGATATAATAAATAAATTCAGTAATGTAGCTGGATACAAAATCAATACTCAAAAATCAATAGCATTCCTATACATGAAAAACAAAATCACTGACAGAGAAATAAGTGAAGCCACAGCCTTCCCCCTAGCAACCAAAAAAAAAAAAAAAAGAAATATTTAGGAATTACTCTCACAAAAGAAGTGGAAGAACTACATAGGGAAAACTATAATACACTGAAAAAAGAAATTGAAGATGATCTCAGAAAATGGAAAGACATCCCTTGCTCATGGATAGGAAGAAGAAACATTGTAAAATGGCCATTCTCCCAAAATTCTTATACAGATTCAATGCAATCTTAATAAAAATACCATCAACATACCTCATAGATCTCGAGAAACCACTCCTAAAATTCATCTGAAGCAAGAGGCCTAGAATAGCAAAGACAGCTCTAAGACCTGACTTGAAGTTATACTACAAAGCAACTGTAGTAAAATCAAAATGGTACTGGAATCAAAACAGAGCCAAAGATCAATGGAATAGATTAGAACATACAACCACAACTACAAACACAATCAACCACCTTATCTTTGATAAAGGAGCCAAACAGGTTCACCAGAAGAATGACAGTCTCTTTAATAAATGGTGTTGAAAAAACTGGCTCTCCATATGCGGAAAACTAAAACTAGACCCATGTCTATCACCATGTACTAAATTAAAATCTAAACGTATCAAAGATCTGAATATTAAAACAGAAACACTAAATCTATTGGCAGACAAATTGGCTAAAACCTTGAAAACATAGGGGTAGGTAGAGAATTCATGAACAGGACTCAAACCACACGGGAAATACTTCTCAGAATCAATAACTGGGATCACCTCCTATTATAAAGTTTCTGCATGTCAAAAGAAATCTCTAGCATATTGAAAAGAAAACCCACAAATTGGTAAAAAAAAATCTTAGTGAACTGTCCCTCAGACAAGGGACTTCTGTCTAAAACATATGAAGAATTTAAAAAAATCAGACCCCCAAAATTCAATGATCCAATCCAAAAATGGGCATCTGAGATGAATACACACTTCTCAGATGAAGAAATAAATATGGCAAATAAATACATGAAGAAATGTTCATCATCTTTACTCATTAGAGAAATGCAAATTAAAACCACACTGAGATTCCATCTCATTACTGAAAGAATGGCCAGGATCAAGAAAACTACCAACAACAAATGCTGGAGAGGCTATGGGGAAAAATAAACTCCTATGTACTGTTGGTAGGAGAGTAGACTGGTGCAAACACTGTGGAGGTCAGTCTGAAGATTTCTCAGAAAGCTGGGATTGGAAGTCCCATTTGTTCCAGCTATTCCACTTCTAGGCATATTCCCAGAAGAACTGAAAACATCATACCACGGTAATATATGTGCACCCATGTTTATAGCAGCACAATTTTTAATAGCTAGATCTTGGAAACAACCTAAGTGTCCATCAGCTGAGGAATGGATAAAAAAGATGCGGTATTTTTATACAATGGAGTACTACTCAGCTATAAAGAAGGATCACATTGAGATATTTATAAATAAATGAGCGCAGCTTGAGATCATTATGAGTATGAGTGAAATGAATCAAACTCACATGTATGAATACCAAATAGTTTCCCTAGTGTAAGAAATGATACAAATACATAAATGTATGTGGTAATCATGATTTCTCATTATATGGCTTTGAAGCCTGATAAAGTTTTCACTCATTAATTAGAATGGTTTTATTCTGGGCTGTTTAATATTATTGTCTGTGATGATATGAACAGCTATTTTGAAGAAAATAAGACATCATAATAGCTAATGCTGATTTAATATCATCTTGTTTTGAAATCCCACCAAACTGTTGTTCTTCTGACTCCATTGCTTTTATAATGTTGTATCTTACTGGATTTTATTATATGTGATAGTATAAACAAGAATTTTTATAGACAAGGAGATAATATAGAAACCATTGTTCATTTTCTGTTAGCTGGCTCTAAATACCTTGTAATGTTTTCATCCTCTTGAATGATTTCACAGTCTTGATATGTTTGATGCTATAGTGCACAAAGTTATACTCAAATATTTCAAAGAAAGAGACATTATGATAAGTACTATTAAGTCAGGTTATCTTGTGGTGAAACACTATGTAGCTTAAATTGTTCTGTTCTGACCTGTATTGTTATGTTGTTATGTCCTCTTTTCTCTCAGTCTCCTCCTTTTTAAAATTTATTTATTTTATTATTATTATTTTTTTAATTAAAGGAAAAATTTTTAAAAACTAGGATATATTATAGTAACTTTTTTGATTTCCTATTAACTCGATTTGAAGCCCTGTATTGCTCTCACCATCTTGTTTTGACTGATTTTACTCTATTCTGTTTTGTTTGATAGTATCAAGTTTTAAGGGTACAGGCAACTACTTTGAAGGCAATAAGATTCACTATGATGCCCATTCTGGTTTGACTATTATCTTCTTTTGAAATCCTGTAATGTCTCCAATGTTTAGGTTTTATTGGTCTTGTTCTGAACTGTTTTGTTCAAATTTAGGATTCCTAATGATAGAGGTGATTCTTTTTAAGGTATCAAGATGCATTATGCTACCACCACTGGGGACTGGAAGGTGCATGTCCAGCCGAGCTGAGGCCAGCCATGCTGCTGCCTCTCCTGCCCGGGACCCATACTACCACCTACTGTCAAGAAATCAAGCAATAGGGGGCACCTACATCGGGCCCTCCGTGTGTCTGGAGGACTGAGGATATCTCAGCAAGCAGGGGAGCATCGCAGGTTCCAGAGGTCCCATGGCCTATAGTAAGTGCTCAGGGCACTCTGCCCAAAGCCCAGACTGTTCGGGAGCCTCCAGGCTTCTGGGTGCAGTGAAGTGGATAAGTGGGTTTGAGGCATCTACATCCTCCTCCCTATCCCGGCTGCGCCTGGAGAACTGTGGAGCTTCCAACAAGCAGAGGGGTGCAGAGTGTCCCTGAAGCCGAGCTTATCTGGAACTACAGAGTTCTAAACAGGCAGAAGAGGGCCATTGGTTCTACAGGCCCAGTGGCTTGGGGTAAGGGGGTGCCAGAGTCTCAGGAGCTGTAAACATAGAAGGGGATTTCCAACAGACCTTGAGGAAGCTTTCAAATAACACTTGAAACATAGAAATATATGAAAATGACAAAACAAAAGACCAAATTACAACCTCTAACATCCAGCCAATCTCAAGAACCCCTAGGAGCAATGTATATAGAAGAAAATATATGCCATTCACCTCAAATATCGGACACAATAGCAACTGAAATTAACAAGCAACTCCAGGAAGCTTTAAAGAAATTCAAACTCGAAATAATCTCCAGGTAAAAGAAGAAATGATAAAAGAAATGAAAGAGATTCTGAATATATCTAAAGAAAACACAGTTAAAAAATTGGAGGAACTAAACAAAAAGATAGAATCCCTAGATGAGCAATATAAGAAACAAACAGAATACATAATGCAGATGCACAGATATACAGGAAATAAAAAACTCCACTGAAAGTTGTAAAAACTGCCTCAATGAAAGTGAAGATAGAATTTCAGACCTTGAAGGGAGGATTGTAGCTAGTGAACAGGAAAGGAAAGATCTTTTAAAAATAACAAGGAATCAGGAAACAACAATTCAACAACTGCAAGATGATGCAAAGAAAAATAACATAAGAATGGTAGGGATTAATGAAAAAGAAGGAGACAACATAAAGGATGTCAAGAGGATATTTAGAGAAGTAATAGCTGAAAATTTCCCAAGCATGAGATCAGAAACCGACATCAGGATCAGTGAAGCATATAGAACTCCAAATAGTCATAACCAAAATAAAATTACACCCAGACATACAATAATCACCATCCCAAAATTCCAACACAAGACTACATTATTAAAAGCTGTCAGAGATAAAAGACAGATCACTTATAAAGGAAAACCTATCAGAATCACAGCAGACTTCTCAGCACAAACAATAAAGTCAAGAAGAGCATGGGTGAAGTATTCCAGATCCTAAAGCAAAATGATTTCCAACCTAGACTGATGTATCCTGAAAAACTATCATTCAAAATTGATGGTGAAATACGATACTTCCATGACAAAGAGCAGCTGAAGAACTTCATGAACACCAAACCAACCCTGCAAAAAATATTGAAAGACAGTTTAGATACACAAAGGAAAAAACCACTAAGCAAAGCAGAAAATTAAACAGAACAGAAAGATAAATATGCAACAGCAGAGAGATAACATGTCAACAATAAACCAGCATTTAACAGTAATAACCATTAATGTAAATGGTCTCAATGCACGAATCAAAAGAAACAGACTAGCAGAATGGATCAAGAAACAAAATCCAACCATATGCTGTTTACAGGAAATCCATCTAACACAGAAGGATACTCACAGACTGAAAGTCAAAGGATGGAAAACAATACTTCATGCAGCAGGAATCCAAAAAAAAGCAGGAGTAGCCATTCTGTTTGCATACAATGTGAACTTTAAACCAACAATGACCATAAAGGACAAAGAAGGTCACTACATACTCGTAAGGGGAAAACTCTAAGAAGACGAGATAACTATCTTAAATATATATGCACCAAATTCCAGAGCACCCAGTTATATAAAACAACTATTAACAGAAATGAAAACTAAAATTATCAGTAACACAATCGTAACAGGAGACCTTAATATGCCATTGACTCCAAGGGACAGATCAACCAGACAGAAAATGAGCAAAGAAATAACAGAACCGAATGACACCTGTGCACAAATGGATTTAATAGACATATACAGAATGTTCCACCCAACAACATCAGAATACACATTCTTCCCAGCAGTACACGGATCATGCTCTAAAATAGACCATATATTAGCCCACAGAACATATTAAAACAAATGCAAAAGAGTTGCAAGCATCCCTTGCATGTTAGCAGATCATAGTGCTCTGAAATTAGAAATTAATGATAAAAGATACTGCAAAAATCCCGCAAACACATGGAAACTGAATAACACACTCTTGAGTAATCAGTTTGTCACAGAAGAAATTAAACACTACCTAAAAGAAAATGAAAATGCAGATACAACTTACCAGAATTTGTGGGATGCAATGAAAGCTATCCTCAGAGGAAAACTTATTGCACTGAGTTCCCACATCAGGAAATCAGAATGAATACAAATAAATAACTTGATGCTACACCTCAAACAGCTAGAAAAAGAAGAGCAAGTCAAGCCCAAAGCCAAAAGAAGGGAGGAAATTATAAAAATCAGAGCAGAAATCAATACAATAGAGACTAAGAAAGCAATCGAAAGAATCAACGAATCAAAGAGTTGGTTCTTTGAAAGAATAAATAAAATCGATAATCCCCTAGCCGACCTTATTTTAAAAAGGGAAGAAAAAGCTCAAATTCATGCAATAAGAAATGAAAAAGGTGAAATCACTACAGACCCAATAGAAATACAGAAGATCATCAACACCTATTTCAAAAACCTCTACTCTCAAAGATTTGATAACACAGAAGAAATAGACAGATTCTTAGAAACATATGAAGTACCAAAGCTAGATCAAGAGGATGTAAAACTGTTGAATAACCCAATCTCTGTTAATGAAATTGAAAATGTAATTAAGTCCTTACCTACAAAGAAGAGCCCAGGCCCAGATGGATTCACTGCAGAATTCTACAAGAAATACAAAGAAGACCTAATGCCGACACTCCTCAAACTATTCAATGAAATTGAAAGGAAAGCAATCCTTCCTATGTCATTCCTGGAAGCAAATATTACTCTAGTACCAAAACCTGACAAAGACCCAACTAAAAAAGAGAACTATAGACCGATCTCCCTAATGAACACAGATGCAAAAATCCTCAATAAAATAGTGGC
Organism: Cavia porcellus; assembly: GCF_034190915.1. Taxonomy (NCBI): domain Eukaryota; kingdom Metazoa; phylum Chordata; class Mammalia; order Rodentia; family Caviidae; genus Cavia; species Cavia porcellus. The sequence continues at coordinate 23,069,584 of NW_026947496.1, read as the reverse complement.
AAATAGGATGCAGCAAATCATCAAGAAGATTATACACCATGACCAAGTGGGATTCATTCCAAGAATGCAAGGATGGTTCAACATACATAAATCAATAAATGTAATCCACCATATCAATAAAGCCAAAAGTAAGAATCACATGATCATTTCTATAGATGCAGAAAAAGCCTTCGATAAGGTCCAACATTTATTCATGATAAGAACTTTACAGAAAATTGGAATAGATGGTCTTTACCTCAATGTAATAAAGGCCATTTATGGCAAACCAACAGCCAGCCTCATACTAAATGACCAAAAATTGAAAGCCTTTACTTTAAAATCAAGCACAAGACAAGGATGTATTTTACCACCACTCCTATTTAATATAGTACTTGAAGTACTAGCCAGGGCAATTAGGCAAGAGAGAGAAATAAAAGGGGTAAAGATAGGAAAAGAAGAAGTTAAATTATCATTGTTTGCAGATGACATGATACTGTACATAGAAGACCCCCTAAACTCCATTGAAAGACTCTTAGATACAATAAATAAATTCAGTAATGTGGCTGGATACAAAATCAGTACTCAGAAATCAATAGCATTCCTATACATGAAAAACAAAATCACAGAGAGGGAAATAAGAAAAACTACACTCTTCACATTAGCAAGCAAAAAATGAAATATTTAGGAATTACTCTCACAAAAGAAGTGAAAAACTACATAGGGAAAATTATAATACACTGAAAAAAGAAATTGAAGATGATCTCAGAAAATGGAAAGACATCCCTTGCTCATGGATAGGAAGAAGAAACATAGTAAAATGGCCATTCTCCCAAAACTCTTATACAGATTCAATGCAATCCCAATAAAAATACCATCAACATACCTTATAGATCTAGAGAAATCACTCCTAAAATTCATCTGGAACCAGAAGAGACCAAGAATAGCAAAGGCAATTCTAAGCAGCAAAGGCAAGGCAGGAGGCATCACAATCCCTGATTTGAAGTTATACTACAAAGCAACAGTAGTAAAATCAACATGGTATTGGAATCAAAACAGAGCTGAAGATCAATGGAATAGATTAGAAGATACAACCACAACTACAAACACACTCAACCACCTTATCTTTGATAAAGGAGCCAAGCAAGTTCACTGGAAGAATGACAGTCTCTTTAATAAATGGTGCTGGAAAAACTGGCTCTCCATTTGCTGAAAACTAAAGCTAGACCCATGTCTATCACCATGTACTAAATTAAAATCTAAATGGGTCAAAGATCTGAATATTAAAACAGAAACACTAAATCTATTGGAAGACAAATTGGGTAGAAACTTTGAAGACGTAGGAGTAGTTAGAGAATTCATGAACAGGACTGAATCTGTACGGGAAATACTTCCCAGAATCAGTAAGTGGGACCACTTCTTATTAAAAAGTTTCTGCATGTCAAAAGAAATCTCCAGCATAGTGAAAAGAAAACCCATAAACTGGGAAAAGATTTTCGTGAACTCCCCCTCAGACAAGGGACTTTTGTCTAAAACATATAAAGAATTAAAAAAACTCAGACCCCCAAAATTCAAAGATCCAATCCAAAAATTGGCATCTGAGATGAATACGCACTTCTCAGATGAAGAAATGCAAATGGCAAATAAATACATGAAAAAATGTTTATCATCATTTGTCATTAGAGAAATGTAAATTAAAACCACACTGAGATACCATCTCACTCCTGAAAGAATGGCCAGGATCAAGAAAACTACCAACAACAAATGCTGGAGAGGCTGTGGGGAAAAAGGAACTCTCCTACACTGTTGGTGGGAGTGTAGACTGGTACAACCTTTGTGGAGGTTAGTCTGGAGATTTCTCAAAAAGCTGGGTTTGGAAGTCCCATTTATTCTAGCTCTTCTACTTCTAGGCATATTCCCAGAAGAACTGAAAGCATCATACCACAGTGATATATGTGCACTTATGTTTATAGCAGCACAATTTGTAATCGCCAGATCTTGGAAACAACCCAAGGATCCATCAACTGTGGAATGGATAAAAAAAGTTGTGGTATTTCTATACAATGGAGTATTACTCAGCTATAAAGAAGGATCACATCAAGATATTTATCAATAAATGGGTGCAGCTTGAGACCATACTCATAATTGAAATAAATCAATCTCGCATGTGTGAATACCGAATAATTTCCCTAATATAAGTAATGATTCAAATATATAAAAATATGTGGTAATCATGATTCCCCATTATGTGGCCTTGAAGCCTTATAAAGTTTTCACTTATTAATTGGAAAGGCTTTATTCTGGGCTTCTTGATATGGAAATATTTGAAGCTATAGTATATGAAGTTTTATTCAAATATTTCAAGGAAAAAGACAGACACTATGGTAACTACTATTAAGTCGGGTTATTTGGTGGTGAACCAGTAGGTTGCTGAAACAGTCATGCTTTGACCTGTATTGTTATATTGTTATGTCCTCTTTTATCTCAATCTTTCCCTTATTCATTAAAAAAAATTATTTAGCTTATTTTCATGTTTTTTTTAATTAAGGGTAAAATTTAAAAAATTAGCAAGATATATAATAGTAACTTTTTTTGGTTTCCTATTAACTTGTTTTGAAGTCCTGTAATACTCCCACGATCTTTTTTTGACTGATTAGACTCTGTTCCATTCTGTATGACAGTATCAAGTTTGAGGGTATAGGCAACTACTTTGAAGGCAATAAGATTCACTAAGATGCCCATTCTGGTTTTACTGTTGTCTCCTTTGGAAGTCCTGTAATGTTTACAATGCTTAAGTTTTATTGGTCTTGTTCTCTACTGTCTTGTTCAACTTTATAATATCTAATGAGATAGACAATTCTTTTTAAAGAAACAAGAGACATTGTTGATAACCATTGTTGATAACCTTGTACTCTGTTTTACATCATGTGCTATGTCTATCCTTGGTTTTGACTGACAGCTTTGTTTTGCCATATTTGACTTTATTCTCTCCCCCCCAAAAAAGTAATAAGAACTAAGGAGTAATAAAACCCAAAATGTGTAAATTTTGTTGTAAAAAAGAGAAGGAAAAAAGTGCTCTAAAAGATACAACAGCAAGTGTGTTTAGGGGTGTTAAATACCTGACCATATTAATGTTTTTTATTGGATCATTGAACACAACTGTTTGCAGTCTCTCTGTTTGAATGTCCAATTTGTATGCTTTGATACTGTGACTTGAGCAACCATCTCTAAGATGATAATATGTAATCTATTAACTGGTGATTTCTTACTTTTTTTTTTTTGTAGTTCTATATTACTTGTACCCTTACACCACTTGTTTTGTTTTTTCTCTGTTTCCTTTTAAATAAAATTTTTTTAAAAAGCAAAAAAAAGTGGTTACCTTGTATTCTGTTTTTGCATTTTACATTGTTGATTACCTTGTACTCTGTTTTTACATCATGTGCTGTGTCTATCCTTTGTTTTGACTGACTGCTTTGTTTTGTCGTATTTGGTTTTATTCTCTTCCAAAAAAAGTAATAAGAGCTGTGGGAGTAATAAAACTCAAAATGTGTAAATGTTATTTTAAAAAAGAGGAAAAGAAAGTGCTCTAAAGGACACAACTGCACGTGTTTTTAGGTGTGCAAGATAGATGACCATGTTACTAAGTTTTTGTTGGATCATTGAACAGAAATATTTGCATTCTCATTGTTTGAATGTCCACTTTGTATGCTTAATTTTGTAACTTAATCAACTATTTTTATGATGACAATATGTAATCTATTAACTAATGACTTCTTACTGTTTTTTTTTGAAACTGTGTATTACTTGTTCCCTTTTACTGTTTTGTTTTGTTTTTCTTCCAAATAAAAAAAAGAAAAACATTAATTCATTGCATCATCTTACTTCTTTCCCAGAGACAGAAAAGCCACTTGGATGCAGCGCCTTTGTTCTACCTTGTTCTGCCAAACTACACCTCACAAGCTTCTCCTCACAATGTAGTTTTCACTCCGGTGAGACTTATTTTCTCTGTTTCTGTACCATGTATTACATATATTTTTCCTTTGTGCTTTTGCTTACACTGTTCTTCTAATTTTAAGTCACTCTTCTAAATTCACCATTTGTTTTTTTATTAAACAATTAAAACAAATAAGGAGATTAAGATAAAACAGGACATAACAACATAACACAGGTCAGAACAGAACAATTTAAGCAACATAGTGTTTCACACGGGATAACCTGACATAACAGTAACTACCATAGTGTCTCTTTCCTTGAAATATTTGAGTATAACCACCTTTTGTTTTTAAAACCCTAATCACCTTCCAAACTTCCCTCACCCAGGAATAGTTCAAAAAGGCCTCTACATAGCATTATCTCTTTCTTATAACTCATAGCCTTCCTCTGACAACTGCTTACAGAATATCATATTCATAGTATAGAAATCAAAATTTGGAGGATGACATATATATGTCATATATTTTTTTTCACTCAATAGCTTCCAAGGAACAGACTTAAATGTTCAAAAACTATATTAAATTTGGAATTATAATTCTAAAATTTTGCAAAATAGATGAAAGGTTTATCTTTAGGAGTGCTATTATTCAGGTGAATGACATGCTGTTATTTATTTCTTACTCATGATTCACTGTCCTAAATGGAGATTTTATAGTGTTTTTGGAGGAAGGCAACCATGCAATTAGAATTCATTCTTCTGTAGAGGCAGGGGAGCTATGGTGGCCAGTGCTAAATGGACAGCTCTAAGGACAGACTTGTTAGATAAGAACAAACATAGGCACTGTATTTCAGATTGTATTAGAAAAATCTCAAAAACTCAGAAACACAAATGTAACATTTTCATATTTTGTCAATGATCTAAAAAACCAAAGAAACATAGTTTAGTGTTCTCTGCTTACCTTTGCTACTGCAGTAGGAAAGTATCATGATAAAATTATGTCATATATCTAAATAAAATGATGTAAGAAGCCTTGACTGTAAGTTTCAGATAATGTACTTACCTGCCATGTTATGGTCAAGTTCCTTTGCATGATTTTCAAACAATTAATCTATAAAACAAAGATCATAATGCTTTTCTTTTGGGATTGTTGTTGCAAAAATTCAGTGAAATGATGCTAGTTTTGGTTCAGAGATTGCAAAATTAAACTCTGGGTATAAGAGGTGTAAAGTGTAGGATACTTTTCAATCCAGAACATATGGAAGCTTTATTTTATATTTTGCATCCTTCACCTACCACTGAATATTAATACCTCCAGGAAAAATGAAGACAAGAACATGAAATGCTTGAGCAATATGAGAGCAAAATGTTTTTCCTGGGTATCTGTAGATTCAGAAATGGCAGTTTTGTGCTCAGTTCAACAGCATGTATGAAAATGGAAAAGTCTGTTTACCTTTAGAAGATATCATTGCACAGCACCTCTACTCCTGAGTTACTGTCACATGCCAGGTGATATGTCCCACGATGTAAATAGCATGAAGAGAAAGGAAATAAAATTGTTAAACAGATTTATCAATAACCAGAATTTTTTTCATATCAAATTTGATATTCTTTTTCCTCTACTAAAATACTGTTTTGAAGTTGGTACAACCTAGTAGAAGGCACCATCCTCAGAAACAGGAAGACTGACACAAATTGTAAAGAAAAGGTTACCTAGCAGGAATTACATTTTTAAAGTCCTTAGATTCTTGTTTTATTTGGGATAATCTATGCAAAGACATATGAGAATTAAGAACATTGAGAGCTGGAAATTAATTAAAAATATAACATATCCATACCTATGAAATAGTTTCTTGAAGCTAAATCGGAAGGGGATAAACATTTCATTACTTGAAAGCTATATGCAATGTTCATGCCCTTCTGATTTGGCTTCAAGAACCACTGACACACATTTATCTGTCACAAAGAGCCCTGGGTCTGTTGCTCCTCACCATTACATTAGGTGTGGAGTGGCCTCGGGATACCAGAGGACATCAGTCCTTCTTAGGCATTTATCAGGGAAGCACAGGAGAACCTTTGGTTAAGAAATATCTCAAGTATATGACCTGAGCTTTGTATCAGTTCTATGTACTAACAAAGACAAAATTTTGCTAATCTAACTTAGAAATCCCAGTGAATTCACACAAAAAGAACTGAATTTCCCCTGCATATCACAAGCCAGTCATATATCTGTTTTAAGAAAGCTAGGACATTCTGTTGCGCATAGTCATTTGGGAATCCAGCTCCAGATTGAAGCTTGCCATTTTGAAGAACCTCAGATTCTTCAGTTGTATTCTTTACTTTTGGTAAAGTGAAAGGGAATCAAGCATTAGTAGAGAATATCTCAGGATATTTCTAGAGGTCAGGCCTAAAGGGGGAGTAATTCTCTCCCACATTCCACTGGCCAGAATTCAGACACATGACTTCATCCATCTGCAATGGAACTTATAAATATAGTTATATAAACAGGAATAAAAGAGGCCAGCGTTTGGAGAGAACCCTCCTTGTGTACCTATTTGGGACCAGAAGTACGAATGGCTTCTCCACCATTTATACCTCTTGCCAAATGGAAGAAGACTGCTTAACTAAACTATGGAAATCCCTATTTGGTTATTTTATATTCCAACTGAAATTTGATAAATGTAAATTTCATTTTTTTTTTTTTTACATTTTGTACACATTCACAAAATACACTATTAACTTTTTTGGCCCTGGAGATTAAACTCAAAGTCTTCTCAATGAGCTACATCTTAGCTCCTTTTTCATTTTTAATCTGGAGACTGGGTCTCACTGTCACTAAGTTGCCCAAGTTGGGTTCAAACTTGCAATCCTTTTGCCTCAGGAGAGGTTTATGAACTGGTCAAAGTCTTTTTAAAAGGATGATTTTATGAATGCCTTTTGATAATTTTCTACATTTGTATTGGCTTAGAAATTTAAAACATTAATGACATATTATTACTTGTAATATACTTGGAATACACTTCTTATTAGATGATGTAATAGCTAACCAAAAAGAAAGGACCAAATGGTGTTCCTATATCAGTGGTTATTTTTTTCTCCAAAAGCATTATTTTAAATAGCAACCGAAGAGATTGCTACAGGGTTAGACTTGAAAAAAATCTTTTTTAGCAAAACCCGCTGTCTTTCATTCACTCAAAATTAATAATGGTAAATACTAAATAATTATAGCTTGACATTTGGTAATATTTAAGTTTTCGTAATTTTCCCATACTCCTGTATGTTGTCTATATTATAAGACACTAATATTGCCTCAAGCATGTTTTTAACACTATGAAAAGTGTTGTGTACATGGAAGTCTATAGATGAGGCCAGAATCAGAAAAACAAAAACCAATTCAGATTCCTACACCAGAGAGTTGGTTACACAGATGATGGAGGAATTGAGGAAACAAATAAGAGGCAGTAGTACAACCTAAGAAATTCCAGTAGCAGAAAGCCGCTCTACTCACAGAGGGGGAAAAGTGGTCTTTCTTGATCTCAGTACACAGGCTCACTCCTAGAAAATTGGAAAAAGAATATGAATTCATCCAGGAGTTTTGAGGCACACCTATAATCCCAGCACTTGAGGCTGAGGCAGAGGAATTTCTGTGAGTTTGAAGTCAGCCTGGACTACAGAGAGAGTTCAAGGCCAGCCTGGCCGGCATCGTGAAACTATCTCAAAAAGATGAAAAGCAACAACCAGAATACGTATTCAGAGGAGTTAATGATACAGAGAGCTGGAAGGAGCTGGCCTTGTGGAGTGTATGAGACAGAGGGAGAGGAAAGACTTGAATTCTTTTCTCTTCTTTTCTCATCCTTACTCTAACTGCATGCTCCTGCCTAGGTCTGTCATTGACCAAACACAGCCAAAGGGTGGCTGATTGGTATCCTACCTTTCCCCCTGATGATACAAAGGAAGGCAGTGGAGTTAAGAGGGTGGCATAAAGGTAAGAAAGCCAGGATAGGGTGACAAAAGCCCAAGGGAGAGTGTGGTTCATGCTTTGCCATCTCCTCTGGACCTTACTCACTGTGCCTGAGCAGTGGCCTCTCCAGAGTTGCCCAGCTCAAAAGATTCCAAACGAATGCTTCATGCAATTCTTCCAGCAACAATGTTTAGTTTAGGGAAATTACCAAGGTACACAACTTTAGACTTGCATCCATGCCGGAGAAAAAACACACAAAGTAAAAATAGTTGGAAAAATGCATTTAGATTTATCCCCATGAAAAGCTTCTCTAGAAACTCTGAGAGATGAATATGGGAAAGAGATTGTGTTCTTTGAGAATCAGAGTAGCAAATATTTTAAATGTCAAACTAACAGGACAAGGCGATACATCCTACGAATCTTACTCTCCAGTTGACAAGTGAGGATTACACACGTAAGTCCTCAGACTTCCTGCATGGCTCTCAAAATCTATAAACACTCCTTGGAGTTTACTTCATAACAATGCAAGTGTCCTCCAGAAATAAATAATAGGAGACAGGGAGCTCTTTGGAAGATTACAGACACAAAACAAAAGTCGCAGAAATAAAAACAGTTGGGCACAGGGAGAATGTCAGGACAATAATGAAAGTGACACATTTTCAACCCAATAGTGCTAAACCTTATTAAAGAAACAACTAGAAACACATTAAATGTTTTACTGGTTCATAAGAATAATTAAGGTTCTCAACAACTTCAGCCAAATGGTTGTCCCAAGAATTTTCTAAGGATAGTAACTAATGTATGCTTTGTGAAAGGGTAATTTTTATTTTCTTTGGTTTTGCTTTGTCTTAGAACCATACCTAATGGAAAGAACCTGAGCTTTGTAACCAAAACAACTTAAAATTAAAATTCTGATTTAAATGTGTAGTCTTGGAAGAAGGCATGTTACTTCTGTAACATTCAGATATTCTTTTTTTTATTTTAAAAAGCAAAACAAAAAAGATAACAGAATTTTAAAAACACAGTAGGAAATTAATACTAGTTAATATATTGCATATTGTTATCTTAGAAGTAGTTGGTCAGGTTACAAGAGCTGGGCATGAAAATAAACAATGACAACAAAACTGTTCTTTTTGATAAAATAACAGAGATTGGTAACATCGTTATCCATCTTGTATATATATATATACACATACATTTATATATGTTTACCAACAGAATCTTTTTCTTTCTTCCTTTTTTCCTTTGCTCTATCCCAATTGTTCTTTCCTTTTGAGCACTTTCTTTCCCTTTCATTATTACAGTATCTATTGTACATTTTGGATCTGATTACTCTTTCAGTCTTTTATTTTTATTATTTTTTGAAACAACTCAAATGGTCATCTACTGCATAATGGATAAAAAAGATGTGGTATTGTTTTACATTGGAATATTACTCAGCTATATAAAAGGATAATCTTTAAGGCTTTATAGGTAAATGGAGGCAACTTAAGACCATACTCATAAGTGAAATAAATCAAACTCACATTTATAAATATTGTATTGTCTCTCTATTATAAAAAATAAAAGAATAAAAGTAATAAAAAATAAAACATTGAGATATTCTTATATAAAACAGATACTGTCTCTCCTATAATTTGATATATGAATTAGCAATAATGCTTATAATAGACTCAACACAAAAATTAAGCATTATATAATTCTCTTAAATTATCTTATTCTTTTATTTTGAGCATTTTTAATAACACAAATTTACAAGCTAGTGTCTTTTAATATTATAATTCTTTTCTTATCAATAAAGGTAATATTTCTTGGATTGAAGCTTAAAAATGAAAACACCCTTGGGAGGAGTTACTTTTAAACTAGTATCTGTGTATATTGTGGTTATTTTTAACACCTCTGCAAAGTGCAGGTGATGCCATGTAAGAGCAAAATTAGGATGGGTAGCAGGAAGAAAGAAGGGCTGGAGAACATTTTATTTCACTTAAAAATTGAAGTGTTTATCAAAAACACATGTTGGAATCTAGGAATCTGGTTATCAGGCAAACAACTGACTGAGTGATGTAGTACAAATTCTACTTTAAAGTCATTGCTTCAAAGAAAAATGAGAAGCTAGTTGTTAGGCAGAAGAAATTGAGAGGGGTCAGTGGTAATCCAACACAGACTGATTCCTTTGTGCAATTTTGATAAACTTCTCATTTCTGACCGATTTCACTGCCATGTAAACAGGAATAGACTAGAGTAACCCAGAGATCACATCCCTTGATGTCTCTAAAGGAAGTCACTCAAATGTCAGGCGCCAGGATGGGATGGCAGTGGGGTGATCTTTAACAGTAATTTCACATTTAGAATTGCAGTTTGGGAAAGATTTTAAAAAACAGTCATCTCTGCAAAACTATAGCAAATGTTAGTGCAGGTGGAGGTGTAAGAGCCCAGGTTGCTAAGGCACGGGCACTCTCCAACGTGGGCGGGCTGACAGTAAGTCCACGGCTCCCCCCCCCCCCTTTATGAGTGTGTGTTTGTGATACACAGTGAATGCCCTCATCGTGGAGAACTGGAACATGTGCACATTGCTTGCATCTTGGCCATTTTCACTTCCCTTCTCCTTTCTCTCCTTTCTCACTATCCCCAGACATATCTTTCTATTTCCCAGCATCCCTGACTTTTACCTAAGGAAAAAAAAGTTGCTTCTCTTTTACCATTTGATCTTAACCTCTTCTTGATGCGTTATCTTTAAATTTCTTTCCAAATTATCTTTATTTTATATTCCCCATGCTTCCACAACCATTCCTCTCCTCTGATTTCTATTGAGTGGTGGCTAAAATGGGCACTCCTCCATCCTGCATTTCCCAGACTAAATGAAACACAGCTTTACCTGAGATTTTGGCATTATTAATATTAATAACAAAAATCACGAATTTCTTTTAGTAATACTCCTACCACTGTGAGGGGTATAAGAAGTAAAAGAAAACATATGCTAGGAAAACTAAAAACAATTTTTAAATAAAAGGTTTATTTTTTCTTGTTGCTATCTCATATGATCCCCATTTTTTAAAAAAGACTTGAAAACTATCTAAGTTCACTGTTGTATCTGGCTTTTTCAGGGCCAACATGAGGAACTCTCAATAAATTCATGTGCAATTCAAAAGGAGTCATCATTTGTAGTTTATTCTTTCTTAGGGAATATCTGTCTCTCCATGATAGAAATAACTCAAGTTGCCAAACCACAGAGTAAATAGGCAAGTATCCTTCATCGGTCGATGTGTGAAATGTGTTCCTCTGGCTGTTTTGATTTTGGGACCTCCTTGGATCCAGCTGTTCATGAAAAGAAGTGCAGTCTTTCATCCATTAGCCTCAAAGCCTCTGCTTACTGTGCATCTGGGTGATCTATGTTACTGAGAGCAGACCTTCAGTGTCAGGCAAGGGCTGACGTATAAATCTTTGTTTAATCTGATTTCATGGAAAGCCTCCCTCTTCTTTTGCTTCAGAGGTTCTGCAAAGTGTAAAATCTGTGCTGTGTATTAATTCCGGTTCATGCACTTTAATAATTTTTTAGACCATGATCAGCTTCTCATCTAATTTTCTCTTCCTCCTCCCAACTCCAGGAAAACAGGAAAGTTGCTTATTTTGATTTTCAGTAAACATGAAGCAAATACAGGAAATGAATCCCGAAATTCTCTTATACTGAATATTTGATATTATTTGTTAAAATCTTTTAATGTAAGTATAACTATTCTTTAAAATTTAATAGACTTTACTTTCTGAAGAGTTTTAGATTTACAAAAAAGTTGAAGAGATAGCGCAGAAAATTCCTATAAATCCTCTCCTTCTCTGTACAACATTTTATTTTACTAACATTATGGTATATTTGTTTTCATTAATAAGCAAATATTAAAACAGTATCATTAACCAAAGTCTATTGTCTCCACTGAGATTCATTCTTCGTGTTGTGCTGTTCTGTGGGTGTTGACAAATGCATACTAACTTGTGTTCGCTATGAGTGTCACACACAACAGTTTCATCAACCTGAGAATCCACTGTACTTCATGTAATTATTCCTCTCTGCATGCTGTCAAAACTCACCTACCAACTGGTGATCTTTGTACTGCCTCCATAGTTCTGCATTTTCCAGATTCATTTTATACAGTTGAGTTTTCTATGTGTCTTTTCATAGTCTAATAGCCCAACCTCTCCCCCATCCTTTTTGGTTTTTAACTGAAAAGCACTCCATCATCTTTGATGGTCCACCATTTTTCATCTTTTGAAGGCTGTCTTGGCTGCTTCCACTCTTTGGAGACTATTAATCAGATTTCTATATATGTTAATATGGAGGATTTTGTATGAACATGAAGTTTCAACTTAGCTGAATAAGAGCTTTAAAGAGTAGTCACTGGATCTTATAGTATTAAGACAATGTTTAATTTTGTAAGAAATGGCCAAACACCTGTGCTATTTTGCATTTCCACCAGCAAGGAAGGAGAGTGGAAGAAGGAGAGTTTTTGCTGTTCTGCTCTGTGTCCTTGCTCTCATGTGGTGCTGTCTTGGCAGGGGGCAGCGGGGGAGGGATTTTAGTCATTCTAATGAATGGTAGTGGTGCCTTGATCTAATTAGTAGTTCCCTGAAGATATGATGTTGAGTGTCTTTCAGTAAGCTTGTTTGTCATCGCTCCTGTACACATCTTCTTTGTTGAGATGATCATAAGGATCTTTGGTCCATTTTTAACTGAACTATTTGGTTCTTTACTGATGGGTTTTAAAAGACTTCTTCGTATAATTTAGGTACCAAATTTTTATCAAATACATTTAAAAATACTATCTCTTTAGTTTGTAGATAGTATTTATATTCTCATTAATTTTAAGAGTGCCCAGTATTATTTCTTTCCTTCTTGGAGTACGTTTTTGATGTATTTAAATGCTTATCACCAAACTCAATGTCATCTAGATTTTTTTCCATGTTATTTTCTGATATTGTAGCTTTACAGTTTAGGTTTAAATCCATCATGTATTTAGAGTAAGTTCTTGTAGAAGTCATAGTGGATGCTCAGTCTCAGCACTGAAGAAAAATAATCAGTGCAGCCTTTCTCAGATGATCTCTCAAATTCCCATCTCATTTGCCTTAGTTGTGTCATGTACTCATTCTTAAAACAATTCTAGTGAATGGGGATGGGAGGAGGGGTGGACAGTGAGCTCTAAGAGGCACTGGGCTGTAGTCCTGTGCTACCCACTGGCAAGTGGATTGAAATTACACTTCAAAATGTAAGACCCCTTGCGCTTGGGACGGTCACATTTCCTTGTATGAGGCAGTGACAATGCGAAGATATTTATTAGGAAAGGATCTGAGCTCAGAGTAGATTCAACAATTTTCACTACAGTTGTTCGTACTCTTCCCAGATTATGATCCCCCTTCCTTTTACCTCATCTCTTTTGTGCTGTTGTTATCATAAATGGGACTAGTCCTGTTTCCAAACATGCTTAGGAAGCTCCCTCTGTGCCTTAGCTACTTTATAGAGGGAGGCATTAAATTATTTTTCTTTGATTATTTTTAAAAACACTTTTTTGTACACTTTTATTGAATGTAGGGTGATAATTTGATGAACATATATAATGTATAATGACCAAACAGGGTTGTTAACATTTCCATCTCATTAAACTTTTAAAAATAGTTTTGATTAACTCATCATTAATTTTACATAACTATGAGATACAGTGTGATATTTTAATACATGTACAAATGTATACTAAACAAACCTGAATAATTAATATGTCTCTTTATTATCACTATACATTGAGATACTTTGAGCTTTTCTCTTCTAGCTACTCATGAAATATGCAACAGTCATCCAATTTGCTGTGGACTATAGACCTGACTCCTTTCATCTGCATGTTGAAATTAAATTTTTGAGTCAAACATACCTGATTTTGTACTTTTGCTCTTTTTTCACACATGAGTAATTTACCCTTACAATCCTCAGTTTCCTCCACTGTATATATAGAAGTAATATGTACCTCACTGAGAAACACTAATTGTTAGGTCGGTGGACTTACCGCAAATACCCATTGCAAGGAATAATAAGGGATTCCCACTGTCTATGCTACCTCCTTGTTTATACTGCAGACACCATATGGATTTATATCCTGTGGTGGTTAACTGATTGCTAATTTGAGCATGGAATGCCCAGCTCAATGAATTCAGCATGGTTCTAGGAGTGAAAGATCCACTTTGAGGATGATAGTTGTCTAAACATTATAAAAGGAGATAGAGGGAAGGACTTTGGCTGATTTTCCCTGGAAAGGCTTTGTTGTGCTGATTTTACTTGGACTGTTCTGTTAGGAGAAACTCCAACCTTTCCTTAGCCTTCATTGTCTTCTGGATTTCTGCACAGATTCTTTAGCTTCCAGCACAACCTTTCGGCCCGAGCTTCTAGTACCAACCCTTGGACTTCCCTGTGCAGTCCACTTGGTATTTTGTTGCAGATCTTTCAGTCTACCATGGTGAACTCCTGGGTTCTAGGACTTTAGATGGATCCTTCAGATCTCTAGCATGAAGGCAGGTCTTTTTCACTCTTCTGCATTTGCTTCTGTGGGAGACCATACACGCCAGTCTTTTAAATTTCTTTCTTTCTTTCTTTTTTTTTTTTTTTTTTGGTATCGGAGATTGAATGACTGCATGCTTGCAAGGCAGGAGCTTATGCTGCTGAGCTAAATTCCCGGCACTGTCTTTTAAATTTCTGTGTCACTCGTGAACTCTGACTAAAAGCATGTGCAGTCTCTTGAGGAGTTTTCACCCAGCCCTGCAAGTTTTTGTAAGCACTCACTAATATACATCTCTATCTTGTTTTTATCTTAGTCAAGAGTCAAATAATAATCAGGAAGGAGAAACATGGAGGCACAATTTTTTCCCAATAAGTTTATTTTAGACTTTGGAAAAGTGATCTTCCAAGATATATCCTGAATACTGAAGATGAACGTGAGGGAAAAGAAAGTGGCCCCTTATGCAACCGCATACTGGTCACCAAAGACGCTCTCTCTCCTACCTTTCCCATCTGGGTGATTTCTTTATTTATCAGCATAAATGTCACTTTCTAGGGAAGATACTGACCCTTCAGACCAAACCAAATGTTCTGTCATTGACACACATAGTACACATTGACACACATTGTTTTCCCCACTGTGAGCCTTGGCACACTTTTGACACAGGTCTTCTCTCTGTCTTCCTCCTTGACTATGAACAGAAGAAGACTCAAATGGCTTTGCCACAGTTGCAGTGCTTGATGCATCCTCAGGACACACACTAGACACTCAGACAATAAGGTTTTTGGCATGAGGAAAGAGAAAAATATAAAGAAACAGTAACCTTCATTCCAAGGATGTGTAGAAGAGTCTAACTGCCAAAGATGGCTGAGGATCTTCTGATTGGAATGTGGGGTATGGGATACATATATATAACCTCTGACTGGGGGTTGTGTTTAGAGCAGGATTAATGAGGCATAAGGAGCTGATTGGAGTTTTTTTTGCTCACAAACAGGAAGGGGATTTGCAATTAAGGCTGAGGAAGAAGCAGGAAGTGGTAGGTGTTCCCGCTTTGGCCTTCCACCATGCGAGACCACCGCCATACTAGACCACCGCTGTAATTTCTACTAAGGCAAGAACCTTTCATTCCCATCTTTGTATTGTTAGGAAAAGGGCAAAGTCTCTCTTTCACTACTTACTGCTGAAAGTGGGCGATGTATTGGGGTTTAGGAAAGTTGATGGGATGATGGTTGATGCCCATGTTGCCTTATGATCTGCAGTGATGGAACCAGTGGGGGTGAGAAAGAGACCTAGATATCTGATTTTTGGGGAAGCTATTTGGGCTTTAGCAAGAGAAAGCCTGTGTCCACTACTGACAAGAAAACTAAGGAGACTAGCTGAATGCTGTATGGCTAACGTATGGGAGGGAGAACATAAGAGGAGGTCATCTATGTATTGAAGGAGAGTGCTAGGTTTGAGATCAAGTTCTGCAAAGTCAGAAGCAAGAGTTTGGCTGAAGAAGTAAGGACTACCTCTGAAACCTTAGGAGAGCACTGTCCAAGCAAGTTGTTGAGATCTGAGCGTGTCTGGATCACTCCATGTAAATGCAAAGAAAATCCTGACAATTGTGGTGTAGGGGGTTGGTAAACAAGGCATCTTTAAGATCTACAACTGTAAAGTGAGTGGTGGAAGGAAGGGTATGAGAGAGCATGGGTTTGGCACTACTGGGTGAATTGGGGTAACAGGACTTGATTACCCTAAGGTCCTGCACTAGATGATAAGACAAATCAGGCTTGAGTACCAGGAGAATGGGAGTATTATAGGATGAATGGGTAAGTTTAAGAAAACCGTTTTCTAAAAGGTGCTTAATTATAGATTTAAGTCCCTGTAAATGTTTGGGAGCTATGGGATATTGGAGAACGCAAGGAAAAACTGAAGGATCCCTGAGATGAATTAAAATAGTCATGGCATGGGTAGTGTGGGTGATATTAGAAGTATCCCAAACTATGGGATTGACCAGAGAAGAAGGAAAGGGAGGAGATGACTTTGCAGCACACTGTGAAGGTGTTTGAAGGACTAGAGCTGTGGGGAGGGAGAAGGTAAAGGAGAAGTTAAGCTTTTAAAGGAGATCTCTACCTAAAAGGGATGTGGGACATGTTGGAATCACAAGAAAGCTATGGGTAAAAAAGAGAGTCTGGAACCTGCATGGAATAGGCCCTGTCTGCAAAGGTTATGTAGGTTGGCCATCAACACACACTATAGAGACTGAGGACTTAATATAGCAGCCTGAAAACTTAGGAAATACACTATTAGTGGCCTCTATGTCCACAAGTACCGAGAATGTCTTACCCAAGACTCCAGTGGGACTTGGGGCTTTGAGAAGGACACTTACTGGAGGGCTGTGGACCCCAAGCCCTGTCAATCTTCAGTAGGAAGTCTGAGTAGATCATCCAGTGATGAATCCATGATGACGAGATATCCTATGAGGGCAAGGAGTTAGAGAATGGTTTACCCACTCTCTGGCAGCTAGGAAAGTTGCTCTTCCAATGACCTGTGAGATTGCAATAGGGGCAAGGCCTCAGAAGAATGTCAAGGTTAGGGCACTCTCTTGCCCAATGTCCTTCTTTGTTGCACTTGAAGCATGGTCCTGCAGGGACTCAGGCAGCTCCATCTTGTCTCGGTTTATGTGCCTCAGAGCTCCAAGTGTCACTGCTAAAAGATCAGATTGTTATTTTTCCTTTTGATTTTTATCTCTGTTGTTGAAAACATGAAAAGCCATATTAAGAAAGTCTCGCTGTGGGGTTTGAGGGCCAAGTTTAGCCTTTTGTCTTGGGATCTGGCCCACAGTGGAAGGTATCTGTCTCCTCCACAGTGACAAGACATCTGGTTTTTATCTTGGGTAGGTGTACAGCTTTAAGTCTAAAGAAGACAAAGGCAAAGAATCAATTATGTATGCAGGAGTTGAATAATACAATCAACAGAGTATTTATGATTATAACTTTAGTAATGGTTTCCCATAAGGAGGATGAGGATAAGGTCCAGGGAATTTTAGAAACTGGCATATACCCACATTTAGGTTTTATAATTGTATAAGTATCTCTAATGCTCTTAGAATGTCTAATGCCATCTGATTTTTGGAGGATGACCTGTTTTATTGATTTTACCTTTTTATTTAGGGGAGAGATCAGTTGCAGTATTATTTAATGCCAGTTGAGTTGTATAATTAATTATGGCCCCACTATGCATCATATAATCTTTTTCTGGAAAAGATCTGGTAGATCCCAGCAAAGGAATTTATAATTATATCTTAATTTTAGTTGTTAAACATCCAGAAATTGATAATAGTACAGTACAGTACAGGAAGTAAGCTTAACATAAAACATTAAATGGAACTATTATTTTCTACTAACCATGTTTGTTTTAACATTTGAGCACTAAAGAAACTTGTGACATTGTTTGGACTGCTCACTATTTAAGTATCGCTAAGTATAACATATACTTATATAAATTTTTGTTTAAAAATTATCATTTGACTGGTGACCTTGTGTTGGTCTGACCTGAATCTCCTTGCTGTAGCACAAGAAAAAGGTGGATTCCTGGATCTTAAAGAAAACAATACCAATTTTGTATTTGAAGGCATAAATACACCATCAGATCAGCAACAATGAATTGTCTTAGTCATATGAATTTTAGATGAGATGTCTCCCACCAGGCTATGGAGATTATTGGGGCCTCCAATTAATGAACAAGAGCTGGTTAAAGTTACCAAGTAGCCACTTTCTTGTTCATCAATTGAAGTCCTGTCCAATGTCTCCTCACCCCAAGGGATTTTTTTTTAACCAATTTTAGCATCATTTTGACCAGCTGGCAACCTAAGTGGAAGCATGTTATTTTTAACTCTATAACCCAAATAAACATTGATTAAATAATCTGAAAATGTAAAAGAGGAGGAAAAAGTTGTTGAGCTCAAATAAAAACAAACAGATGTTTACAGAGCAGGCAAACGGACAAACAGACAACAGATATATAGACTGACAATCATATAAAATTAGAGTGCACTCAAATATATTTGGCCAATTTGAACTGTAATAAATAGACCTTTTTGTAGATCAATTAATAGAGGTCTCTTGAAATAAGAATACCAGAAAAGGAACCTAATTTATGGCTAATCTGAGATAGCTCAGAAAGGAAAAAAGGAACATAAATATTAGCTAATCCTTTGGGGCCAGCCTGTTTCCAAAGCAGGAGATTGAGGCTGAGAAGGCTGTGGAGTAGATGACCACTGAGCAGCCAACTGTCCAGCAGGCATGTGTGGTCAATTATCCAATGATTGGCTACAAAACATTGGCTCTTCACCATGGGACAAGGAAACACAGGCTGTTGCCAGGTTATCATGTGACTCACAGCAGGATGGCTGCTGCTGATCACACAGGGGCCACAAGGGGGCAACTATTGACCCTGAGACCCCTTGCAAGATGGCAGCACCCTGTCACATGGCAGAGGGCCACAAGATGGCAACTGTCCTCTATAGGAGCTGCAGTGAGATGGCTGCTGACCACTTTGTGGCCTACCAGAAGGCTGGAACGCCTGAGTCCACATATGGTGAGCCAGTGGAGATGGCGATTCAGGAGAAGGGAACAAAGAACCCTCAGACAGAACAGATGGCTTGGGTGGGGGGGATTGAGAAGTTGGAGACTGGGGAGAGATGCTAAGGGAAGGATTAGAAGCCACTGTGAGTGAGGGAGGAGGAGAGGATGGCACAGCGGGCAAAGAAACCTCTGGCTGATAAGGCTGCAGGGTTTGGTATAAGAGCTGCAGAGAAGGAGCCGTAAAGATAGGAGCCACATCATCTAAAGGGGTCTGGTGGGTAGGAAAGAATCCTGGTGGCGCAGAGTGAGCCAGAAGTATTTGGGCCATCATAGAAGACAGAGTGAGAGAAAGACACATTCGTAAAGTGAAAAAGGCCTAAAGATGAAGGGTTTCTGCCAACTTGCCACCACTGTTATAAAAGCATAAATAAAAGATCAGCTTTTTTGGTTTTTATAGCTTTCTAGAGGCCCATTGCACCAAGGTTATGAACTAGGCACTCCAGAAGTGTGTTTTCAGGGGACAAGAAACAGTATTCCCCATGAACAAATTAAAAGTGAGCCAAAGTACAATTTTGCCTCAAGCTGTGAGAGCTCTGGCTTTGCCCCAAGGAACATGAAAATTATCCCAGATCACACTTAACAAAGAGATAGTTACTTACTTTGGAAGCATGATTAAAATGGCTCCAACCTGAACCCATTGGCCATCACCAAAGACACCGGATTGGGATTCCGGAGGACCAGAGTAAGAGTTCTGCCTCCAATCATCCAAAGAACTGCTCTCTTAGTCCAGGGATGCAATGGGTAATCCAGTGTGGGGCTGGCCCATGGTAACAGCAAACCCTGGATGGAAATTGGCTCACCTGTGGTAAATAAGATAGGCTGGTGTTGTTTGCAGATTGATGGCAACAAATTGAGCTGCTCTTGCATGTTGAGAAATGAGGAATTAATCCAAGATATGGTCTGGCCCATGAACTAGCAGGGAGACTCAAACTGGGAAGATCCCAGTACTGGGAAGATCACTCACACTGCCTTCCTGGTCAGGGAACCAAATGATAGGGTTTTCAGTGTGAGGAAAGAGAAAAATATAAAGAAACAGTAGCCTTTATTCCAAGAACGTGGAGAAGAGTCCAATGAACAAAGATGGCTGGGTCTCTTATGATCAGGACATAGGGTATGAGATATGTATATAACCTCTGACAGGGGATTGTGCTTAGGGTGGGCATTGATGAGGCATGAGGTGCTGATTGGAATTTTCTTAGCTCACAAACAGGAAGGGGAGTTTCAATTAAGGCTGAAGAAGAAGCAGGAAGTGGTAGGCATTCTCATTTTGACCTTCCACCACATTAGACCACCACCACAATTTCTACTAGGCAAGAACCTTTCACCAGCCAATTTCTTAATTCAGTAAACCAACAACTAGAATTGGGAATGGAAGGCAGCACTTGTTAGAATCCAGGAAAATAGACCTATATGTTTACTGTATATGCTTTGGAAGAAATACAAACAATTTAGCAGAAATAAAACATATCTGAAACAGCATTTAAATCCTTTTATTTTCCCTGTGAGAGTATGAAAGGTCCAGAAAGTTCTGTGAAGAGTAAAAGTATATCAGGAAACTGTTGTTTTTCAATTGCCAGACACATTTTTCACATAAGCTCTATATCACCTTGATGGAATTAAACCATATTTCAAAACTGTTAAAAATGGACTGTTAGAAAATATATAAGCTAGAAATATAAATTAAAATAAAGGTGGGAGGAAAAGTGATTAGTATAAATTTTGTATATTTGTATAAATTTTATAGTATAAATTGAAAAGTTGAGACTTAGGAGAAATTTGTACTGAGAACAAATTCACTGTAAGAGTTTAATGATAAGGAACAAATGTTTTGAATCAAAGTTTTCCTGGTTATAATTATCTGTCTTGCATATATATGCATACATACATTTATATATGTATACCTACATACATATAATCTTTTCTTTTTTTCTTTTTCCCTTTACCCCATCACAGTTGTTCTTTAACTATATTACTAATATCGGTTAGCTCATTGAAAAGAACAGTCATTGTTGGATCTTTTGATCATTTTTTAAGCCTAGATCTCATTACCTGAATGACTAGTTCCAAAATAACAATATGCAATATATTAACTAGTGTTAATTTTCTACTGTTTTTTAAAATTCTGTATCATTTCTATCCTTTTTATCCTGTTTTGTTTTCTAAAATAAAAAAAAAGTTTTCCTGAGTATAAACTTAAATTTTCTATTTGATTTATAGCCATCTAGTTAAAATTTATTTCAACCACCTATTTTTGAAGCTTTTTAAAAAATTAATGCGTATAATACAATAAAAATATAAACACATGTATAAGTATAAAGCTGTTTTTCCTCCATAAATTTATATATACCATGCACAGAATTACAGGGAAATAATATTAGTTTTCAATAATAATATACATCAAAAATAATATATATCAAGCACCCCGCACATAAATAGCAGCACAACAGTGGGTTTAATTTTATTGTATAAGATGACAAGCCAGCTTCTCAGCATCTACACATTAGAAAAACAATATGCTGCTTCCTTAGAATGGCATTTTCAATATCAAAGTTGAAACCATCAAGAGTTACAAAAGTATCCAGGTAAAGAGAAATATATTTGGCACTTGTAGACTAAAGAAACATTTCTAATCTGCTGCAAATTACATTTATCATAAACCCTACTGGCAGCTTTGGTAAGAAATCCTCAAAATGAAAATACGTGCAAAACTAGGAAATGTATCAAGAACTGAAAAAAGAAGACCCTATTTTCAGCAAAAATACCTTCAAGAAAGCCTTGTTTTACTCATATTTTTGTCTCAGTCTCAAGGCCACCAATTTCTTCTACCAACTGCCAACATGAGCAGAACAAGTAGCCTGCAGGATGAATTCAAAGTTGTGTTTCTTTGAGCCTATAATGGCAGTATAGGGTCCAAGGAAAAAGCGCACCTCTGTAAGAGATCTGATTCTTCAATTTAATTTTATAATTGTCTTCAGTCTGACATAGTCAAAAACAAGATTTCACACAATCAAATAAGGCTCTATGTCTTCTTCATAGGAATATTGACCTTAGGAGACATAAAACACTGTATAGTTTTTTGCGCCTTTGATGTTTTCTGAAACATTGGTTAAATCATGAGCTACTTTTAATTCCTTCTCTCATAGAAAAGGAAGTCTAACAACACCTTACCTGTGCAAAAAATGACACTGCACCAGTTGGTAAAATGTAATAATAAAATTTGTATAACAATGGTGGCATTGCTGTAGGCACTTTCATGCTTTTGTCATATTTCTGTTAGATATTTTAATAAAAGACTTCTTTTGATGAAAGACACAAACAAAAGAAACAACTAAATAATTTTCAGAAGATACTAAGCTGTGATAGATCTGTAGATATATAACACAAGATGGCTAGAGGGAGAACCTTTGGCATATTTACATATTAATTTATTTTTATGCAATTACGGTGTACTTTGCTACAGAAGGATTTAAGATATTGAAAATCAATATAATATGGTCTCTAAAAATTAACTTTCTGAGGACATTAGGGTGATTTAAAGTAAAAAATATAAGACCAACTATCAATGAGTACAAAAGCTGAAGACCATATGTTTGGTACAGGTTCAGTGTTTGTCTGTGATTTAGAATCAATTTTACAGTAGGTAACAGTTGTACAAATACCTATGGGCCAACAATGATTTTACTTTCTAAAGACCAGAAAAAATAAAAAAAGAGTTGCCTTGATTAGCTTTCCCTGGCAGCCTCATCTTGTCTCCCATCATCATGACAGGTGGCTTGCTTCATTTAGTCAATGTAATGCATTTTACAGCTTGAATGACCAAAGCTTGATAGCCAGTAAACTTTAACAAAAGAGAAAAGAATATTCTATATGTAATAAAAGTTAAACCTCTGCAGTCTCCAGATAGTCATCACAGATGTGTCTGTCAGAAAAACAATGATGGCTTCCTGAAGCAATGAGAAATCTGAAGAAAACTACCTCAGTGATAACCTAACTGCTGCTTCTATTGTAGATATGACCACTCAAATTCACAGAAAGGATTTCCAAGGTTGTGACTGTGTTAACTTTCTCTCCCTCTAGGTCTCATGCAGGTATCCTCTATGTCAGGAATAATATATAGATTTTTATATTGTTACAATTCAACTCAATTGTCCATTGATAGTAGATATCTAAAATTGAACATTGAAAAATGTTATGGAGCCCTATCTCAGCCCAGTAAGGAAGATTAATGCCATAAGGTAATGAAAATGGCCAATAAAATAGGAAAAAAGTGATAGTGAATATATTGGAAATTTCTGCTTGAAAGGCCTTCATGGTTCTTTGATTCTAATGATATCTTAGAATTATAAGAAACAAGCATTAAGAAGAATAATTGTATTTGTTAAACATTTTTTGTCAACCTATTATATGAATAGATGAATTATTCTCCCTATCCCATAATTCCTTCCATGTATATATGTTCTTCAATAAAGGGTGGCAAGGTGCACAACAATATATTCTATATATTGAAAAAATTCCCCAATCTAAGCAATCTGGGTTACAGATGAAAAACAGGAAAATGAGATCTCAAAAGCTGTTCTTTAAGTTTATGTATTTTCTTTCACTACTTTAAAAATCTTTTTATTATAATAATATAACTTTGAGCCAGAACTGGGTGGTTCTAACAGTCTTCTGTTTCTAGCATGTAGGTGGTTTCCAGTTTAAGATTCTACCCATTATGGAAGTGAAGACAATGCCAGGTCTAATGCAAGTCATGTTTGCCATCTAAGTTTCTGAAGATATTACTTAATACTTTAGGAATATGAAAACTATTGTGGGCATTATCATGATTGAAAGGGTAAACACAGATGTGTGTTGCCAGTGAAATTTTGAGCATGCATAGTGTGAGAACATCATCAATGGAATTTCAAGAACTTTAAATGCTGTGGGAAAGTGGCTTCCAAGGAATTACACACCATCTGACATGCAACTATCCTCCCACTCATCATTTCTTTAGGAGCCAATAGCATTCATAAAGTTAGTTGGTTGATGAAAAGTATTTATGGAAGAAAATTTAAGCTGTATTGAACTAGTAGCATCAACTGAAATTTGTACTACAAATTCAGTAATAGATGACAATAATAGAATACTGACAATTGCAACTAATTTCCATGAACAAATGTGTAATACATTGATTCATGATAGAAGTCACAACAATATTAAAAAATGATCAAATTTATTCAAAAATCTAAGGCATCTTCAAATTGATAGATAAATTTATTTTACTAATGCCAGGTGTACTTATATTTTATTATTGGAATAGAAATCCGCCTGGTAATATGTGAACAGGTGTCTCTAAAGAGAAGTCACAGTGGGAAATGCTCATGGAATTTCCATACTTGGTTTCAACCCAGTAGTTCATATTTCATAACATTTCAGCTAAATTAGCACATCCATTTTCGTATTGCGTGGGGCTGGGAAAAAAACTAACCTTTTTGATCTTTTGAAAATTAATCAGACTTTTTTAGCTTTCATCTCATGAAATAAAACATTCATAAATATGAACTTCCACCTTGGTTGAATTAAAAAAAAAACTCATTCAAGCATGAAGAAAATCAGTGTTGAGTCGGAAGTAAAACGAAATGAAATGACTCACTTTTGAAGATTTGAAATATAACTCCGAGCCTGCTGGGCCCCATTTTTTTCATGTTATCTTCAGTAGCTTCTGATTCTGCAGAGCACAATCTTATGAACATGGAAGAACAATACAGAGTTTGGAAGAGAAAAAGAGTGTCTGCACCTCTTGGGACTCACACATGTTACTGACACTTCTGAACTGGGTGTTTGGAAGATGGTAACATTAGTCTAATATGAATGAACCTCATTCCTTCCAGGACATTACCAACAGATGATGGAAAGGGGGCAGTTTAGGTCAACAGTTGAGATTGCTAATTGATCACCAAGTCTACTTTTAATTTTTCTTGTGTACATATCTAGGTTCACATTTCTCAGCCTCCCTTGAAGTTAAATGTGGCCATGTGAATGGATTCCAACCAAAGATGTATAGTATTTCTAAGGCCTGATCTATCAAAAAATAAATTATTCTTTCCCTTTCTTTGGCCTCTTGAAGCTAAAATCTGGATTCCATTTTTGAAAATGTTATGCTCTAATGTAGAAGAAGACTAGGCTAGGAATTAGCCCTTTTGGAAAAGCTACTTGATAAAGGAGGTACATTGTGTTAATGTAAATAAGAAGCAAATTTTTTATTGTGTTGAAGTTATTGATATTCACTTATTAGTTATAGCTGTTAGCATCACATTAAATAATATATTTTCCTTATAATATACAGAAATACATTCAAATATAAAGTTAAATATTCATCATAAGTAAAATGATGTAGATTGCAGGTAAAGGTAGTTTTCGGGCAAGTG
Organism: Cavia porcellus; assembly: GCF_034190915.1. NCBI lineage: Eukaryota > Metazoa > Chordata > Mammalia > Rodentia > Caviidae > Cavia > Cavia porcellus. The sequence goes on along the minus strand of NW_026947496.1, from coordinate 23,044,151 downwards.
CTCTTGACTCCAATTCCTTCCTCTGTAAAAATCATGCAGAAATCTCCAATGTGCTTTCCTCCTACAATACATCCCTTAAGAGGTACACAATGACTGATATGCCAACTGAGAGGTACCAAATAGAACTGGTTGCCTTGCAAATAGGATCCAGTGATATTTTGATATAATAATAAATGCATATTTGGTTTCTGCCCTGATTTCTGGAATACAGAAACATTAAAACACTTGTAGGTGGGATGCTAGGAGCATCTTTTGTTGTAATACTGGGTTTGGGACCCACTTGTTAGCTAGAACTTCTAATGATTTTTATAATTTCCTGAATGATAGAAATGTTTGGCATAGAGCTGCTAAATTTATTGGAAATTTCTATGTGAGAGAAGCATCTTTTGTTTTGAGGCGATTCTTGATCAGCTCCTTGAAAACCTTCAGTTGGGGACTGGTTACCAGGGAACCAATCATGAAGTTTAGAATTTTTATTCTCACTCTCTTACTTTCTGGGAAGGGAGAAGAGTTGAAGGTTGAGTTGATCACCAATAGCCAATGATTTAACCAGTCATGCCATACAATAAGGCTCCTATAAAAATCTCACCAGGCTGTATTTTGCAAACTTCTTGGCTGGAAAGTACATCCACATCTCAGGAGGGTGGAGTATCCTAACTCTCTAGGCAAAAATCCTACATTTAGGTCCTCTCCAGACTTTGCTTTATATATCACATCAGTAATCACACATATATATCTTTCATTATATGTTAATAATAAACATAAATAAATAATTTATCTGAATTCTGTGTGATTCTATATTAAATAAATAGAACCAAAGAAGAAATCAAGGGAACCTCAATATGCATTTGGTTGGTCAGAAGCTCAGGTACAAACTGGAGTGGGGCAGTTGACATTTGAAGTGTAAGCCAGTCTTGTGAGACTAAGGACTTAACTTGTAGGAACTGATGCTATCTTCAGGAAAATAGAGTCAGATCTGAGTTGAATTAGAGGGTACCATTACAGAGCTGCTTAGCAGATGGAGAGCAGCTCTCAATATTGCAACAGGATTGTGTTGAATCCTGTATGAGAGCAGGTGAGACTCTTCACTTTTCTTTCTTTCTTTAGTAGACTTTTCAACTCAATTCTAGATACTGCTTTGTAAATAAACAAACAAAGCACATTAACAAAAAGCATTACCTTAGTAAAATTAAACCAACTTACAAGCCTGCAAAAGACTTGGGTATTTGGCTATGTACTAAAGTTCCTAGATATTTTGTTGTTTTGTTGCTTGTTTCTTTTCCTTTTTGCAAGAAATTTTGAAGCAATGATAATTTTTAATGTCTGGCTAATAGTGTATCTGAAACATGAAATTCACAGAAGCAATAATAGCAAGGATTTATGCTCCAGACTTAAAAGGTAATCACATGAGCCCAGACTGGCAGAATCAAAAGTCAAAATTTCTGTTTGTCATCTGGAAGTTGCCAAATACTCAGATGTTTAACAGACTAAATAAATGAGATAGCTTTCTCTTTTTTATTAGCTTTTGGGAAAACATTTAATGTCTATTAAACATTAATTGAGAGAATGTATTTTGAATATGCATTATAAATTGTAGAATGATGTAATACCACCACTATTTTAAAACTTCTGGGTATAACTTTGAGAGTTATTAAAAATATACTTTACATGTTTAAATCTTAAATATTTTGACTGACAGATTCTACTCATGCATTCTGTAATCTATCTGGAATAATTTTCAGGAGTAATTTTCTTGAAATGTATCTCATTTAGGTTTTACTTTTTCCCTGTATATTGTGAACAAGCATATTTAAGTCTCAATATGTCAACTAAAAGATGATTTTCTGCAGTCATAGAAAAAAAGCAGAAAAACAGAATGTTGGTTGAGACAGAGACAAAAGACATCAGGTAGAGTTCACGCTGTCCCAATTCACGTTCAATGACATACCATGAGACTTTTGTTATAATATCTGTAAGGACTGCAAGTAGTCCTCAACTGTGGACAGGTTGTACTTTAGTTGGATCCAATACAATTGCTCTGAAATTGCATTATCAATAAGGTCCCATGAAGAGAAAAAAGTATTTCATGAGATTTCTATATCAGAACATTAGGATTGTCTTGGTTAAGAAGAACTGGGACATTAACTAGATTATATCCTTTGCATAAAGAAAGAAATGTGACAATAAGAATTTAGTCAGTATCAATTATTGGTCTTATGTCAGGTGCAATTGTGAAATTCATTTTACAGAGGAAAACAAATACTATGTTCTAAAAAAATTATAATGTAAAATTAAAGGTAAGCAAACACTTTAAAATTAACGGTAAAGCAAACAAATACCATGTTCTAAAAAATTATAATCTAAAATTAAAGGTAAGGAAAACACTTTAAAGATTTGTACACAACAATATATTTAAAAGTATTACAAGGATGCAGGAAAAAACTATTATTAATGGGTAATAACACCCTGAGACCTTTGAGGTTGATCACCAACGATGCATAGGTATCAACCAGTTAAGGAAGGACTGTCAAATGAGAACAGGAAGGAGTAAATAATGGAAATTTGCAGATTTTTTCATGTAGGGTAGAGTTTAATTTACCTTCAGAAGGCAGCATCTAAGAATTGTGCTTTTTGTGCCACTTTCAGCAGATTTTTTAGTTCATAATTTTCCTCTGGCCTTGGTTGTAAGATATTTATGCTTGACTGTGTTCATTGTTTTTTGTGAACTTATAAAAATTGCTTTTTTATTAGTCTATAAAAGCCATGTTTGGAGACAGCCTAAAATAAAAATTAATGCAACTTATCACCCTAAAGCATGGAACAAGTGCCTGTTTCGGTCTCTTATTTAAGCACCGCAGATGCGTTGAAACCTAATAAAAATTGTTCCCGGCCCATCAACCCTAGCCAGGAAGTGAGAAGCTGAGATCTATGAATTGCCCACAGCCAATAGGGAGGTCCTCTGAGAGCTGCATTATTAAAACTCTGAGAACAGGTATATTATGGCTAGACGTATAAAGCCTGAGTTTTGTGAAGAAGAAAATGTTTCTCACTTAATAAGCACTCTTCTTTCTCTAGTTCCTTGATTTTAAAAATCATTCTTTCGATTGTGATGTGATTCTCTTTGAAATCTATCATAAAAATAAATTGCATTATCTATGTTACTTAAGTAATAACTTCAAGTAGTAAGACATGAGATTTGTTAGTTTAAGGATTATTTAAAAACTATCTTTCTACATCCAGGATGGCAAAGGGGATAGAAAATATGTAAAATTTGGCCTGATTTGATAAATCATAGCAATTAGCAATAATAAAAATATTAGTATCATACATTACAAACCAAACATTAACACGTAGCTCTGTAGATGTGATTGATTTCCAGAGCTGTTGGGGTTCCTAGTTCACTTGTGACTTGAATAGTGTTCAAGGATGTTGCATGGCTTTCCAAAGCTTCTGATGTAAGCCAGATCACTGGCAGCCAGAAAGCAGAAGGTTTAGAGGGAAACAGCTCAATAAAGTGAGTGAGTGTCTCTCTGAATTTCTATATAGTCTTTTCAGAACATAAGCAGACAGCCTTAGAAAGATGATGTTTTTTTCCAGTAACAGCAGCTCCCTTGCCCTTCTGATCTTGATTTAGGTCAGAAATCTTCATGGGAAAAGCATGCCCTTGTCTTCATCAAATTAGCTCCTTTCCAAGGGAAGAGAGCTCAGAAAAAACTGATAGGAAAATAACACCCCAATACTGTTCTCTTCTCAGAGGCTGTTCAGACATATTTTCAAGGATGGATCCATCTTTGAATAAGAATTTGTGTTCTTGCATCCCATTCTACTTCAGCTGGCTCACCCATTTCTTATTTGAACTGTAAAAATCAAACGCTGTGTCTGGTTAGTTTTATGGAAAGTATTCTGGCCCTTCCAAATGTGATAAGAAGCCAGTTACAGTGATCTGGGTGTTAAAGCAGCCACAGTGAAGGAATGCTAGCTAAATAGATACCATCTGTGCCCTAGAGTGAACACATCTCATCCAGCTTCTGACCTGATTATCTCTGAGCTATTGCTCTTACAGTTTTGAACATGAGTCCAGGCCAGAGGTTCCCAGGATGCAAACCAACTGGTTGTGCAATGAAGACTTTATGAGAAATATTTTTTTCTCTTTTCCTAAGGGCCTGAAGTCAGCAAGCCAAAAAGCATTTTATCCTAATATAGAAAAGAATTAGACACCAGATGCTTCTTCACAGAAGCCTGCGTACTGGAGAGAGAAAAGAAATGGTACAGCCCTTTCTCTGGCAAGACTTAAGAATGAATCATCATGGGAGTGTTTGTGATGAAATTGCATTTTTCTCTTAGATAATGAAATTATTATCACTGAGTTATTGACAGCAGGTCCAGGGTGCCTTTGGTGAGATACCCTCTTTTTCATCACATACAGAGTATGTCTTTAGCTCCAAGGGAGCAAAATATCCAAAAATATGTCATCATGGGAGAAGAGTAGATAGAAGAAAACCCTAGAAAATAGTTAAGATCAAGAAGTCAGGGGAGCCAACAAAGTCATGAAGAAGATTTGTTTTCTCTGTAAACTAAGCATGGTGAGTATGTCATATTTCTATAATCATGCAAAAACAAAAGGTCACCCAAATGAATAATTTTCTTAGTGGCCACTATGAGACAAGCTATAAAATCAATTCTACACCACCCAACCAAGGACCACCACAGAGGTGAGGATACTTTCTTAGGCTTGATGAATAAAAGCATGACTCTATCAGTATTACAGCATTACTTAGAGGTTTATTCAGATCATAAATGGAAAGAAGTGGGAAAGGAAGAGTTAGCAAGGAAGCTCCTTCAGTACGGTATTTAGCCATTTCTAATGCTTCAGGTCTTCATCTGTACCTGGAAACTGCAAGAGAAGTCTATCTGGAGTCGTTGATGTTGATTTTTTTTCAATGAATCAGTTTTTGTATTTAGCTTAGTCTGATCTTCCTAGAAGACTAACTTGTCTCCCACAAATTTTTATTTTTCTTAGTTTCCCATAAGCTGTTCAAATACAGCTTTGAAAAAGTGAACATTTATAAAATATGGATAGCCAATGTTTCCTCCATTCCCTATCTCCCAACTGCCCTTTGACCCAGAATGACTTTCTTGTCACTATTCCTGAAACACACCCACTCCTTTCTATAGACTCACTACCTTGTTCAGGTTGCTCCAATCAAAAACGGCCACCATGTTCTCTAGAGCTGCCCATCATCCCCTAGCTTCCTCCTTTAAAGTAATCTCTTTATTCAGATGCATCTCATATGCCTCTCAATATCTAGAATATCAATTGTTTACACTTTAGAAATTTTAACACCCCATTCAAGCTTTTTTTCATTAGTACATGTATTTATAAAGAGTGTCTTCTTCAGAGTGTGAAAAATTCTGTATAACATGAACTGTGCCACAGACATTTTATATTTGTCATAAATAGATCACAGATCTATATCAATATATTTTACTCCTGATTTGATTGGACTCTAAGTCCAGTCAGTGACCTCTAATCTTCATCATAAATCCAAATGAAGTCAATTGGACACTTTCAGAGTTACTGTATCTTTACCTTTTTCTCATCTCTAGGTTCTTTGACAGTATAAATCTTTGATCTCACATGAGATGACATCAACACTGTTATAGATTAAAAACTGGGGGTCAGCTTAACTCCAGCGGAATTAAATCACCGTAAGTGCTGAGCATAGATGTTTCACCTGAGGAAAGTTGCCAGCATAAAGAGATGTGAGGAAGGAAAAAGGAGGCATTGAGGCATTCTGGGTTTCACTAAGTGTTGCTGTTTGAGCAGTTGGTTCTCCTGAAGAAGTTCTGGTCCTTACACTGAACATTGCTTCCTGGCTCTGGAGGGGAAGACATGTGCCACTTAACCTCTAGGACAAACTCATCATGCTGGCTTCCTGGCCTGCACTGAACTGTGTTTATTGTTGGAGGAGCTCGGGACCTCTGTGTCACTGAGGATGGCTATGGTGCTTTTCAGGACATCCCTGGTCTTTGTTTTGAGCGTGACTTCTCAGCTCCAGCGTAAAACCCTCAACTTATCAGCACAGCTCCTTCACCCAGCTGTCATACACTTTCTAGCTTCCACTGCTGACCTCTGCACCTTTCCAGTGCAGATCCATAAAAGAGACTGGCATGAGTCCTTCTCGTAGGTTCTAGACTTCCAGCTGGACTCGTGGGAGGAATTTTCATGAGCTCTGGGTCCTCATCTGGACTCATGCAGCACATTGCTGTGGGATTCAGGCCCTTGGCTGAATATTCTATGCTTTGGTATTGTAGATAGATTTCCTGCACTTAATTTGTGTTAACTCTAGGGGACCATCATAAAATAATATTGTAAATTCCATGACCTGGTTCTAATTGTTCTCCTCACAACTCCTGACTACAACAAACACCACACACTCTTTTTTAGAGTTGGCTACTCCCAAACATAATGTAACCAATGTAGATCACAGAACTACAAGGTTTATAGCAGGAACTGAAAAACAGAATCACATCTCCACAGATAGCTAGGTAATGTCTTCTCCTTTTGTTATATTGCTTCTTATCCTGGTCTTCCCATGACTGATGGGCCAATACAGATTGGTTAATTTGATTTCAGAAAAAAACTTAAAGAGATGAAAGCAGTAAGAGAGAAAAAATAAAACTGAATGTTGGCATGAACAAGTCCCTACTTTTCAATTAAGTCTTCAATGCATTAGAAGTCCTGTGTGTATATAGTTGTCAGTTACAGCTGTTGGCTTTTTCTCTTTGATTGTTTTAATATTTGTTTAATGTTTCAGAAATTGTTTCAGATTGAATTAGATATTTTTCTCACATTGCAAACGATTTTCCATCATCTACAAAAGACCATACTCTGCTTTCCACATTTCTGGGTTGTTGTTTTATTATTGTCTAGAATTATCTCTGAAGTACAGTGAAATGCACAAGGTTGGATCCAGAGAAAATGTCACCCAAGAGAGTTCATATGAAAATTTATAAAATATTCAAAAGTAGACAAATGCTTACAGTGTGAAAGAAGAATGGAAATTTGATATATGTCATAGATATCCTAAAGTTATTATTTTTATGCTCTGAGTGATTGAGGGGCATTTCAGAAAGAAATAAAGTGAATACATAAGCATGGCTTTTAAAAAAGAAGCCAAAAGCAAAATCCAAAAGTCCTAAAATTTAGCCCCTTACCAAAGCATTATTCAATAATTTTCTTATTTATTTTCCTCATCAGAAAAAATTACATGTGTTCTGCACAACTCACATGTATGTTTTTATTATTAGGAGCATATACAAAAGTATATGTAAAATTTGTTTGTGAATTCAACCTATCTTTTGTGGATGCAAGAAAGAATTTTTCCCTGGGCTAAGGTTTATTTTGCTGGTCATGTTACACAGATTTTCTATGCACATTAACCAGAAATAAAAGATTTTTATTATTCAAATATGGTGCTCTCCCTGATGATATGCAATTTTTCATTATGCCCTCATTTTCTCTTCTTTCTCCCTAATAGTCACATCTGCTTACTACCTGTTATGTACCATTTCTTTGTATTCTTATCCTGCAATCAGATTGATCCATAGCTGATAGGAACTGTCCTAGGTAGATACAGCAACTCACAACACACAAGCCACATATACATGTCAGCCATTATTAGAGGTGGATGCACACAGGACAATAATACAGTAGTCAACAATAACTAGAAGTTTGGCTCATTTACCTTGAAGGATTTTTGCATGCTGATGTAGTGATATGGACATTTTTGAACCTTCACTGTATTCAAGATAACTCTGACTAAGTTCACTCTAGAACAGTAGCACATATAGAGTGGTTAATCACAGTGTCTTGAGTTGAACAGTGTCTACTCCAAACTTATTATGACACAGTAGCATCAAGAACCCTTCTCTGTGATTTTGTTAAGAATATATTTAAATGGGACCATTGTGAAGAGAGTCTTAGACTTGAGCCAAAAGTAAAACCAAAACACATTTTATCTCCCACAATCATCTTTAGTATCACTGTTGGTTAAACATAATTAATACATGTGCAGAGCAATATTATTTTTTTTTCCATAGGTACAAAGTAATTCTTTTAATATAGTAGTTAGAATCTAAGTAAATCTGTTTCTACTTCCACCTTATAATGTTTTGTAATAAATCAAACTTCTTAGTGATAGACAAGGAAAATGGATCAAATGAAAGTAGGAAATTAAATCTAAAAATATGCAAATATAACAGTGATAATAGCCCCCAAACTATCACATGTCTAAGAAAAATATACAAAACCTCTGCCATGCAGATTAAAAACAGCATTTGAAAATTAAAGAATTTATACAGAAATAAAAGCATATTCCATATTCATAGATTGAAGACTCAATATTTTATTGTTAAATTAATTTTTTTCATTTCTCATAATCAGAAGTGAATTATGTAGTGTTATATTTTGTGAATTATATCTTACTTCAGCATCGATATCTTCCTACTAACAAATGCTAAGGCCAGCTTGCACACCAAAAGAGTCTACCTCCAATCCTATCAGTATCAAATATTAAGGTTATTCATCTTCATTCCCACAACAGCTACACTCATATAGCAGAGTGGCAAAAACCAGTGTGGGAAGTAATAGTATCCAGATCAACACTGTAGGTAGTGCTAAATCATCTATAATCAAATACAGCCACAGTGTCAACAGTAGCACACATAGACTGATTAATCACACTGTCGTGAGTTGAAAGTGTCTACTCCAAATTCATTATGATACACTATCATCAAGAATTTCTTTTCTTCCCAAATTGATCTGTAAGGTTACTGCAATTCTTACCAAGATCCCAGAAATTTTTCTATTGCTATTGCTTGTCATAATGATCAGAAGAAAAGCAGGAATTGTCATATATACATATATGTTTTATTATAACACACAATCTTGAGAAAAAAATTAGAAAACTAACACTGACAGAACTTATTCAACTTACCAGAACTTATTCAAAGGCTTCATTATTAAGACAACATGATATTGCTTTAATAATAGATAAACAGACCAGTGGAACAGAATAGAATGTCTAAAAACAGAGCCATAAAAAATATAGTCAACTGAAGCATAGAAAGCAGTCAGAGAATGCAGTGAGGGAAATTGTACTTTCAATAAATGATGTCACATGAAATATATGTCATTGCTGAGCATACATTTGAGGAAGCAATAATTTTTGGAACAGGACTTGAAAAGCACTAATCATAAGGAAGAATTTTGTAAATTGAACCCAATGGAAAACAAAATTTATGTTCATAAATACACACCACTGAGAGAGACAAGGCAACCTGCAAGGAGGGAAAAGGCATTGGCAATGCATATATAACAGACTTTTATTGTGATTACCTAAAGCATTCTTGCATAACAATCATAAAAAGACATGCCAGTAGAAAATAAGCTAAGGATTTTAACAAGCACTCCTCACAGAAGCACAACCAAAAGGCCAATAAATGCAGGAAAAGTGTCTACCTTCACTGGGTATCAAGAAAATTCTAATTAAAAATAACTTGTGAAAGCCCTACACTTCAACTAAGTTGGCTAAAATAATAAACACTGACTATATCATGAGATCTGTAGGGCAGGCAGAATCCTCAGACATTTCTGACTGGTGTGAAAATTGCTATGGCTGTTTGAAAACAGTTTGGCTGGTGGTTTTCACTAATTTATATAACAATGCACACAAGGAAGTACATGACCAACGGGACTCACTTATGTGTACCAAAGCAATGTTGATCCTGTACTATTTGCATCAACTAAGTACCAATGGACATTTAATGGATATGAGTGCATAGAATAGTAACTAAGCAGCAGGGGGAATTTGCAGGCTAGTGTCACATGCCATAACATGAACGAATCTCTCCAGAAAAACCGTTAAGGGAAAAAAGCCAGACTTTAAAAATACATCTTATATAATTTAACTTATATAAATTTAAACACTGGTTAAACAATAGTGATAAATGTCATAATATTTATCACTATAGTTTCTGAAATCTTGGGTTTAAGACCTTTATTGTTTATTCTTAATGTAATTGTTAGTTCCAGGTGTATACTTTGATCAATGGTATCAAACTGATTAGTTCAAAAATTTTGCCTTTTTGTACATTTATATGTACTTCACTAAAAAATTTCTTAAAAGTAACTCAAATCTCCTATTGCTTCTGCTTCTCCTACTCAGTCTAAATCATTTAATGCATTTTTACAGTTGCCCTCTGAAACGGCTGCACAATATCAGTGCAGCATGCACAACTTTGCCTAAAGTAATCAGGAGTTTCTGACTTTAAAGGTTGTGTGCTGTTGTCCTTTAAAAATCCACACACTCACCATCAAGTTGTCAAGGACCTAGTTTGTCTAACAGAGATAGGGAGATTCAAACCAAGGAGAGAATTTTAATACGGTCATGCATTATCTATAACCTGTAGGATGAATAAAGATAAGAATTAGAGTGGACTTAACTGAAAATAGCCTCGCGATAAAATGAGTCACTTTATTTCAATGACACTCACTTCCACTGTGATTTTTATCTCATGCTTATTTAGCTCCTAGGCCTGGACCAGCCTTCCTGGAGTTTCTCTTTTTTTCTCCCTTTCATTCTTTATTCTTTTTTTTTTTTTAATCTTTGCTCTGCAAGGTCAATGTAACCTATGGAAATGGAGTCGCTCTTTTAGCTGCTTTGCACAGTGTCACTGAAGATGCAATTGAGAAAGAAAGCAGGTGTAAAGCCAAAAGTATTTATAGTCTGAACTACTTGTTCTGAACTTGAATTTCAAAAACATTGTTTGATGTGGCCCTGATGTTATTTTGATTTACTGTTTCAGAGATAGCCTGATCTTTGTTAGCCTAGACTTGTAAGCAAGCCACATAAATTAAAGCAGAATTGAGAGAGAGGGAGAGAGAGAGAGAGAGAGAGAGAGAGAGAGAGAGAGAGAGAGAGAGAGAAAGAAAGGAAGGAAGAAAGAAAGAAAGAAAGAAAGAAAGAAAGAAAGAAAGAAAGAAAGAAAGAAAGAAAGAAAAGAAAGGACAAAGAGACAGAAAGAGAGACAGGAGAGACAGAGAGTTAAAGACAGAGAAACAGAGAAAGAGAACATTTTAACAAGAAAGCAATATTTATAACTGAAATGTTGGGGGAGGTCATTTTCCAGTTAAAAATTCGAGTACTTAACCTTCCAAATGGTATTCTTCTCAATAAGTTCAAATAGTGTGCCAACTTGACTTCATTCAGATGCATCGGCCGTACTGGAGATATAATTGCTCTCTATTCTTTCCTGATTTCTCTGGTCCCACTGCCCTTATTTTATCCTTGGTCCATCCCAATATACAGACAGAGACTCCTTGAAAGGATTTCCTGAAAAAGAATAGAAATAGGATCTCTTGGGGCATCTTTAAATGTCATCTTGAAATTTCTAAGTAAGGAAATATGAAGCTGATAAGAATGAGAGATGAGAAGGGGAGGAGCTATAGTGAACCTATTTCTGTGGGAATAGAACTATGCCTCTTATTACATGGATCCTTTGAAGAACAAGTGAAAAAGGGTGAATAAGTGGATTGTCAAACATAAGGATGTTTGTAACACTATAGTGTAATATGTACCCATAGAAGACTTTAACTTCCTAAATATTAAGTAGACATTAATGAAGCCACCATAACTGATTGTGATTAAATTTCTCACCACAGGAAATCTTTAGAATCATGCAACTTGCCAAGTGATAAATTGCAGCTGCCTGAGAAAGAAAAAAATTTTATTGTGCTAAATGACACGTCATAGATCTGTTCATAAGGAAATGAAAATTTAATTCCTAACAAATTTTCTGAGTAAAACTGTGTTTTAATAATGCAATAAGTGGCCTCATTGTAAAACTCATGCAACCAACTCAGTCATGCTTACTAAGTCATTTTTATCACAACTGTCTTGTGAGACAAAATTATTTTTATCACAATTATCTTATGAAACACTTGATAATTTTTGATCTGTTTGCTTCTTAAAAATCTACTTTTCCTTCAAGAAGTTGATCATGTCACTGTGATAATCATGATGTGAGGAAAGACATAGAAATCAAACTGCTTTATTGCAAATAGAATGACTATCCCAAAATTCAAATCATACTTCATAAGTAGAGGTGTGGGCTAGATCTTTCCTCAGTGAGACTCATAAAAGCTTATCTGCTGTAGCAGTGGACAATGCCTTCCAGTAGCCAATCTAGCAAAACGGAAAAGTAGCTGATGGTAACTTCTTCCAGAGCTAGCATTTGGTGATGTGCCCATATCTGAGCAAAGATAAATCCATGTTTCTTGTGTCCCATTCAATGAAACAAAGAACTTAGAAAACAGTAAGATTTTTTATCTTGTCCTGACCATTAAAATTTTAATAAATTTCATGACTTTGTGAAGTTATTTATACATAGTTGAGACTATTAGAAAGACAGAAATCTTATATGTGACTTTCATTTTATTTTTTTATAAGTCAGGTACAGCACCACTGACTTTGTATTTTACTGAAATGCTAGACAATATTAGTTATTCCACCAAATGGGAAGTAAGATCCTCTGCAAAGTAAAAGACAACTTGTAGGAGACAGGGAGATAGATTTTGAGGAGATCTGAGGGTGGTTTGAGGATGGGAGGAAAACAGAGGGAGAAAAGAAGTAAAAAAATGATTAAGATTTGATAGGTGCATGTACTAATCCAAAGATAAATCATTTATTACATATAAAAACATGCACTGCAAATTGTAAAAGGCTCTGACCCTAGATTTCTAATAATGTATTTCCCTTAGTGCACATGAAAAGTAAATAATATATACATTAATAGTCATTTGTGCACCTCCTAATCACTGCACAAATAGTAGTTTCCAAGCAAATTAAAATTTAGCGTGATTTTTGAGACTCTATGTATGTAAAAGCCAATGCTAAACTATGTACTGTTTCATGAATAGGCAAGCAAAATATTATATGAATTTAGAAAACTACATTTCAAAGATGGAAACAAAGAAAAGACATTGTTAAAGATGTAGAAAAAGTAGATAACTACAGTGGTTAAGTCACATGTTTTAGAGTAGGAGGCTAAAATACAAAGATATTTCTAGAAATTAATGGAGAAACAAGATGCTTCCAAGACAAAGAGGAACTGGGGGAATTCACAACCACCAATTCAACTCTACAGAGAATACTAAAGGACATTCTAGAGAGAGAGTAAAGTACCAGAATTCCAGGAACAATGGCAGAGAGGCCTCAATGAATGGAGCAGAAAGTGGAATGAAGAAGAAAAGCAGACAACTAATGGCAGAAAGAGCACAACAGAAATGAGAAAGAGAAGGTTGGCTCTATTCTCTAACATGGATGGCCTTGATACACTAAATTAAAAAAAGATAAACACAGGCAGAGTAGATCAGAAGGTAGGGTCCCCTGAGATGCTCTTTATAGAAAATATAATTAACCTGAAAAAGGGATTATGGATCAAAAATCAAATATGAGAAAACAATGCTCTATGCGACAGGGAAGTAGAGAGTAATAGGGGAAACTAGACCAGTATTTGCATATAGGTCGGAAAGACAGGCTTTAATAGGTAAAGGAACACAACTAGAGATCAAATCCAGGAGGGAGAAGGTTCGGAACCACTTAAGTAAATAGCAGGTTGCCCTCCAGTCTAAAAAACTGAGGGTGTTGGTAAGACCCAAAAATGCACAGCGCACCCTGTGGGAGTGACGGGGGAGGAAAAAGACGGCAAAAGATATTGTTAACAGTGTATCAGGATTTAAAACCCACATTACTCACACTGCTCTCCTTAGATAGATTATATTCTGTCCCAGTTTGTCTACTTGCACTAGATCTGAGGGCACAGATAGCTATTCCAAAAATAAGAGAATATAGTACAGTAATCATCTTTAATTCCCTATTAACTTAATCTGGAGGCCTGTATGAATTATACTGTTTTATCATGACTGATCTTAGTTAAATCTGGTTTGTTTGATTGCTGTTTGGTATTAACAGATTTTATTCAAAACAGATATGATTGATAGTATCAAGTCTGAGAGTATAGGCAACTACACTGAAGATGACAAGATTCACTATGATACTCATTCTGGTTTGATTATTACCTGTTTTTGAAGTTTTACACTATCTACAAAGTTGTGTTTTTATTAATATTGTTATATAATGCTATATTCAATTATACTATGTTTGATGATATAGACAGTTCTATTGAAGATAACAAGAGACAACACAGGGGGCTGGGGATTTAGCTCAGCGGCATAAGCGCCTGCCTTGCAAGCAGGCAGTCGTGCGTTCGATCCCTTGTACCGATAAAAAGGAAAAAGACAAAAGAGAGAGAGAGAGAGAGAGAGAGAGAGAGAGAGAGAGAGAGAGAGAGAGACAACACAGTAACTGTGATAGAACACTTTGTACAGCGGTTTTATGTCTTTTTAATTTCATGTGTTTATAGGAATATGTTTTGCTTTATCATGCTTTATTTTGTTTCTCCCTCTAATATAGAAAGGATGGAGATACACATTCTGTTTCATGCATGTGTAGAACCTATAAATGGTTTACAAGAACTGATCTTATAATGCATGATGAAATGAACAACTACTTTGAAGAAAAAGAGACACTACAGTACCCAGTGCTGATCTCATAGTGTCATGATGTGAAATCCAGCAATTCTATTATTTTTTGTTCAGAGTGATTTTAACCTGCTTTGGTTTGTTTAATCTCAACATAAATGAAGATATGGATAACTGCATGTATGTTTAAGTGTGTAGGATTGATAACCATATTACTAAGGTTTTGTTGGATAGTTGAACAGAATTGTTTGCAGTCTCATTGTTTGAATCCCCACTTTGTATGTTTCACTTTTGTATCTTGCACAACTATTTGTAAGATGATGAATATGTAATCATCAACTAGTGATTTCTTACTGTTTATTTTTTCTTTGAAGGTATGTATTATTTCCACCTGTTTTTCTGTTTTGTTTAGTCTTTTTTAAATAAAATTTTAAAAAAGAAATTAAGCATTTTCAAGTTCATCAGGAACAAAAACAGGACTAAGAGAGATCTAATTTTCAGTCCTATTCTTGTTCTACAAACTAACTACATAATTCTTCTGTTAGAAGATGTGATTTTTATACCTGTAACTTAGCACACTTTGTTCATATTTTATAGAGTTCTTTTCAGACTGATCATTAGGAAAATCTGTTTACATACAAAAGTAGCACATATTGCATAAGGGAGCAAAAAGCCTTTAATGTACATGTTTCATTGCTGGTTGTTCTGGTTTCCAATCCATTCTCCTTTGCATTCCCATACTGGGAATATGTTTAAATGCCCTGCAGACTTGCTTTGCTATGGATCCTAAAGAATTTAGGTAATCACTAACCAGAGTCCAAAAACAAACACCATAATTAAAGGATAATACATTGAATCCCTGTATATTGTGAGCTGGTGGGGACTCTGCCAAGAGAGGGGTCTGTAATCTTTAGGTCTTTAAATTTTAGCATGAAGAAGCTTTCTAGAATGTTTAGTAGATCCAAGTCATGAAGACTTCTTTTAAAGTCCTGGCAGTTTCCTTAAATATGATGTTGTAGTCAGGGGTTGAGCAGAGAACAATTAGAATAAAGCCATGGAATTTATAATATTATTTTATGATGGTCACCCAGAGTTAACACAAGGAACTGCAGGAAACCTATCTTCAACATTAAATACATAGAATATTCAACCAACGGCCTGAATCTCACAGCAATGCTCTGTATGAATCCAGATGAAGACCCAGGTAGAGATCCAGAGGCCACAAGAAGGACTCATACCATAAAAGGTCTCTTTTATGAATCTGTGCTGGGAAGGCCTAAAGGTAAGTGGTGGAAGCTAGAAAGTCTATGCCAGCAGGGTGAAGGAGCTGTGCTGGTAGGTTGAGGGTTCTATGCTGGAGCCAAGAAGTCATGCTCGAAACAAAGACCAGGGCTGCTCTGAAAAGCACTACAGCCATCCTCAGCGACATGGAGGCCCCGAGCTCCTCTGATGAATAGCACAGTCAAGTACATACCAGGAGGTCAGCTTGAGTAGCTCATCCTGGAGATTAAGCCTTCCCCTCCCAAGCCAGGAAGCAATGTTCAATGTAAGGATCAGTGCTTCCCTAGGAGAACCAACGGCTCAAACAACAACATGTGGGAGAACCCACAATGCCTCAATGCTTCAATGCCTCAATACCTCAACGCCTCTCTTCTCCTTCTCCATGTCTCTGTTTATGCTGGCAACTTTCTTCAGGTAGAACATCTACGCTCAGCACCATGGTGATGTAATCCAGCTGGTGTTAAGTTGACCACCAGTTTCCAATTCATAACACATGCTATTGATATTGCTATTGTCCCCTAGCATAAAGTTCATTTTACCAAATCTTACACTGAGAATCAGGAAGGTCACTACTTTTTTAAAGGTCATTACTTTTCCTATCACTTAAAAAATACAGTTTGTCAAAGATTTTAACCACAATTGCTTAGTAGTTTTCTATTCAAATGGCATGTGGTTGTGCATTTTTCTCTCTAAAGACTGGCTCTACTCTCATGATTTCTACATAAATTAAACTAAAAAAGAGAAAATACTCAAAGATGCTGCTCAGCTTAAATGTGTATCCTCAGTGATTTTGTGGAAAGGAAAACCAGGAAGATAAATGTAAAACAGAAGTAGTCAATGTGGGAGAGTTATGTGTAGATTTGATACATCATAGGCTCATTCATTCAGTTTGCATTTGTTTGTTTTATTTGCAAGGAATTCACAATCTTATAACAAAGATAGGTAGGCAAAGAGACAAAGAAATAGATAATTATTTTCAGGTAAATAGCCTGGTGAATTTTTCCACCAGACACATTGAAAACACTGAGCATAACAATGAAATAGGAACTGGCAGATATGACTATACATGGAGAAAGTAAACAAAGAATGTAACAATTTTACCAATAACAGCAGAATTCCCTTTGAGCTGGAAACTATTTTTGGTGAGCATATGACATGAAAGCTTAAGAAAAAAAAGCAGATTCTTATTACTGATTCACTCCAAAGGGAATAAACCTAAGTTAAACTGTTCTGTTACATACAGAATGAGGAGAGAAACAGACAGACAGACAGAGAAGAGAGAGAAAGACAGAGAGAGACTGAAGGAGAGACACAGAGAAAAGACAGAGAGGCAGGCAGAGAGATATAGAGAGACAGAGAGAGACAGAGAGAGAGAGATTGGATGTATGGGACAGAGACACAAGATGGGAAAGGCTAGATTTTATAACACTTCTAAAAGTGTAGTTTGCAGAATTTTGAGGTCCTTGAAAATATTACAATGGGCCTGAAAGGTTTAAGATTTATAAAATAAAGCTTGAACATTATTTATTTTTGTCCATTGCATTGCATGTGTTCTTTGGCATAGAAACGTGTTGGGTACAGTTGCTGATGTCTTGCCACGAAACCAGTCAGTGACACCAAAATACTTTTTAAAATGAATTTCATTTAAGAATGCATTTGATGAGGTAGTAAAAATTAATTTTATTAAATCTCGGTTCTTGAGTAGATAGCTCCCTTTTCAAGTATCTATTTGAGTTTGACCAAATTTTCTTCACAATCTTCAACTGAAACCATCACACTAGGTAAAATGCAGAAGTAGCTCTGTGAATCACCTGCCCTCTGTTCTATCAAACTCTAAGAAAGTTTGCAAAAATATACATAACACCATACTTCCTATGTCATACAACTCTGATGATACCTGAAAGCAATGGCTACAGCCACGTGTAAGTACTCACATGCAAACCCATTAAAATGAAAGGAAATTAAACATGATTTCTTAGGCATACCAGACTCAATTCCATTCCTCACTGGCCATCAAGGAGTCTGGAAGCTGTCATACTAGATAGAAAAGGGAACTTTGCCATGATCATAGAAAGTTCTTCTGGGCCAGCCCTGTAGACTACATGCACGAAGGTGGCTTTTTGGTCTATGCATTCCTGGACTAAGATGAAATTCTTTTTTTTTTTTTAAATTTTATTTAAGGAGAAAAAGAAAAAAAAGCAGAAAAAGGGTACAAGTTACACAGAATTTCAGAAAAAAAATAAACAGTAGGAAATCACTAGTTAATGGATTACATATTGTCATCTTAGAAATATTTGTTCAAGTTACAAAATTAAAGCATATAAAGTGGACATTCAAACAGTGAGACTGCAAACAGTTCTGTTCAATGATACAACAAAACTCAGTAATATCATTGTCTATCTTATATACTTAAATATACATGCAGTTATATCGTTTAGAGCACTTTCTTTTCCCCTCTTTTGTACAATGACTATTACACTTTTTGGGTTTTATTACTCCCACAGTTCTTATTACTTTTTTGGAAGAAAGTAAAACCAAATGTGACATAACAGAACAGAGTCAGTCAAATCAAAAGGGTGGACATAATAGATAATGTAAAAACATAATACAAGGTGATCAACAATAAGATGAAATTCTTAAGGGAAAAATGAATATTTTTATTAGCATGTTTAAAGGTAAGCATTTTCTTGTCAAGACAGTTGATCTGTTCTTCAACTTTCTTTCTTTTGGGCATTTGGAATTTCCCATTTCCATTGTCAGGGTCATTTCAGAACAAGAGCAGGAGAAATCAACACCACTTTTTGATCTCACATCCCAGGATGTATCAACTTCAAGGAATCATAAAAACAAAGGTCATCTGAGATCTGGAGTCCCTGAATTCAAATGGCCCAATAAGGCAGAAGAAGAAAGAAATCCTTTCCAGCATGTGTTCGAGTTAGCCCCTTAACTAAAGTTTCCTGATGTTACTGTTCCTAAGGGCACATCTTTCTCTTTTATGTCCAGTTGTATAATATTTACAATGCACATCTTATAAGGTTTCTACCCTAAAATTCCCAGGCTTGATAGATACCAGGGTGGTAGAGTGTCTGTTAGCAGAGTGCCAGGGCCTTACTCTCCAGTATTTTCTTTTCCTGTGATAACAACCAAAATCATTCACTTTTTTTTTTTTTTTTTTTTTTTTTTGTCTTTTTCATTTTTATCGGTACCAGGGATCGAACTCACGACTGCCTGCTTGCAAGGCAGGCACTTATGCCGCTGAGCTAAATCCCCAGCCCCAAATCATTCACTTTTTAGGAGACAGAAACCCATGTACAGAGATGTGTGCATGCGGTTACTCAAAAGGTGACAATATTTGAGTGTTCCTCTCATGTTGGTGTTAATTAGTTCACAGCATATTTAAGTCTGGGAATAACACAAGTCAGCTCACATCTCAGAAGGACATCGTTTACACAGTTACATTATGTTCTGACAAAACCTAAGCAGCATTGCCAAGACACTAACAGTGCCTGGTAAACACAATTTTGGCAGTGAACAGAGGGATTTTTCTCTACTGGCAACCAGGCAAATCCAGGTTTACAAATGTACCACCCTTGTTAATTACTGACAGTGCTGACTTTTAATTTAATTTAAGCAACATAAGAAAAAAATATCAAGAAAAAAAGTGGATAAACAAACCCACTAGTCTCACTGCTGGAGAAATGAAGTTACACAAGCATGAATGATCTAGTCCTGCAAAGAACTTGATGGATGTGGTTGTGTCTGAAACACAAGAACATCTGGCTGCACTGCACAGTTGAAGGGTGAAAAAAAAGCAGAGACCGAATTCATGGGCACATTTCTGTCACAGACATCCGGTAAACAGATGGCATTGGTTCCAAATAAAGTCTCATAGATATGCTGAGAGGTTTTGAAACTCATGTGTCCCTAAATGCATTCTTTTAGCCCTTTATTTCCAGCCCAGTGACTTGTCATCAGTCCTTCCCTGCTTGCTATCTTCACAAAAATGATGTTTTTTAAAGACAGAAGTAGAAGTTGCCTAAAGACAGTCTGTATTCTCCACTGAGCATGGGGTGATTGAGGAAAAACAAAATGATATACCATGGGGTAGGATTTGAGCCTCGGCTGCACTCTATTGTTATGAGAGTCAAAATGCTCTAGATATATGACAAATTAATATTGAGTAATGGCTAGCATGTAATAAGCACCGTGTTCCATGCATGGACTAAATGTTTCTATTATTTCCTATAACCTTCATTACAGGCTTATATGGTGGCTTCTATGATATGATCTCAATTTTAAAGGTGAAAAAGTTCAGATACCTGTGTGAGGGTATCCAACTGGTCAGTTGCAAACCTGAAGTTCGTGCTTGGTTCTCTCTTGGTGACAAAATGGGTGTTTAGCCAAGTCCCTACACAAAATAGAAATATTGAGAGGTTCAATTCTGCACTTTTTGTTACAGTGGACAAATCTCAGACAATCTAAAGATGAGCTATATCATCATCTTGATTGCCAACTCAACTGTTCTGAGAGATGCCAAGAAGATTAGTAAAACATACTTTTAAGTGTGTCTGGTTGGTCATGTGAGTTTGACTTGAGCACTGTGTCTGAGCCCTGATTTTTCCTTGTTGGCTCTTCCTCTCCTCTCTGCATCCTGGATGCCACAAGTTGAGTATCTTTTCTACCAGACTCTTTCTCTATGATGTTCCTGCCTTTGAATTAGTTGATATGGACTGAAATCAGGAATCAAAGTAAGCTTCTTTTCATCCTTTAAAGTACAGTGTCAGGTGTTTTGTCCCATAAACAAAAACAGATTAAGACACAAAAGTAGGCTGGTTACCCCAGCCCAGATGAAATGAACCAGCCACAGAGTTAAAGAGAAAACATCTCAGTGCCTTTCTCAGAGGCAGTCACAAATGTCATCTTCTATGCTGATGACATACAGTACAAACTAAAAGCATAAACATATATAGCTTCAAAAACCCCCAAAATTAGTGATGTGCAGAGACATCAAGAAGTCCTATGGATTTCTAAAAATCAAACCACAAGCTAACAATTGTTAATGCTGAAACAACACCTGCTTTCATTAAGTATGACTCTGTTGGTCTCATTTTTATCAGTCAAAGAGAATTTGGTAGTAAGACTACATGCAGAAAAAGTCTCATAACGACAAAAGAAGTAATAGTATTATAGCATCACATATTGATTGATTGCAAGAAATTTTTGAGACCCAGACTTATGGCATAAACTGATTGATGGTAGAATTTACTGAAAACAAAAAAAAGGGTTGTTTGTTTGCTTGCTTGCTGAGTTGGGAAGCTATGCAAACGTAAGTACAATAATTTGGATTAGTATTTGGTTGGTTGAATGATTACATCCACTGAAGAGGTACATGAAAAGAATTAGGTTTAGATTTCAAATCACAGAATAGAATTTCAGAACTAAAAAAGAAAAAAGACTACTGTTTCAAGACTCACTGTTACACACATAGTACATGCGACAATAACAATATTCCTTATAAGTGTATATAGTGTGAACTAGAGTGTTGGTTGTGTGGCTTGTTGAGTGTGTTACTTATATTTGTATTGTCTCTTCAGACCAGGTCCAGGAGCCTACATTAAGGTCAAAGATGAACCCACATGGGAGAAAGACCATTTAGGGTCCCTCTCCTGAGCCTAACACCAGGGAAAATGCTACTCAGAGTAAAGCCTTGGTACTATGTAATGGGCATACCTCATTAAGAAGCAGGCCATTAACTGCAAAAGTCATCAGAGCTCAAACTAACTCCAATCTATGGGGCTATTCTACATAGGGCATGGCAAGAATGGTGATGAGATTGATAGCTAATAACAGTTATTAGATGTTTCTGTATGTTCCAGGCAATGGTTTCAGTTCTTTATGGATATCATCTTCCTGTAATCATTTTATTTGATAAGTTCTATATTTACTCTCCTTTATCATTTGAGGAAACTAAGGTCCAGAGAGAATGAAACTTGCCCAATAATGTACTTTTCCAAATATTAGACAAAAATAATGAATTTGCCTTCAAAGTCTGGTCTGCCTAAGGTCAGAGCCCTTACATTGAATTGTTATCCCCTGGTGAGTGTGTAAGAGACCTAAGAGTAGAACAATCCCAGCACATAACATCCTCTTGGGAACATGTTTGAAAGTGCAAGGAGATAGTCCTGATAATCATGCCAACAGAACAGCAGCAGTGGGATATATGAGCATGTTACTTAAAGTACTGCTAAGGAATGTGCATCTGCCTAGAAGGATAAAGGACAGGTTGGAGGCACTTGGCCATTAACACATGACAGCATGTCCAATATTTTAATAGAAGTGTTTTCTTTTTCTGAAAAGAGACTTCTGCTCTCAGAGGGGCATTTTGTTTTATGTACTTGAGATGAACAACTGCCTAAAATATAGGCATCCACATGACTTGGCCTGGTTTTTAGCACCTGTTTCTAGATTCCTTTTGTGCTGTCACAAACATTTTTTAGAAAATTATGGACACTTTGCTTTTAAACCATTGATGACCTTTTTAGTTTAGATTGTAATTAAAGTAAGCCATTGTATATAGTTGCGCTAAGGCAGAGCCACTATGTCTTTGCTCACCAAGGACCATTTGCAAATGATTTGGTTTTCTCTTGAAATCTTGACTTCTATGAAAATATGCTCATAGCTCTTGGCTTAAAATATCAGTTATCTCAATATACAGGAGGCTGACTAGGGGAGAAATATCACATATCTTGCTATCAATTCTATTTTCACACATTGCCTGACCCAAAGCAATATATGTAAAACAGTATTTCTTTTAAGCAAGTCTTGAAAAATATGAAACTCCTGTCATACTGATGCTGTAGAATGTTTCTTTTTTATTTATGTATGTATTTTATTTTATTTCATTTTTTATTTAAAGAGAAAGAAACAAAAAATACATTGATATAAAAAGAGTAGAAATAATACAGAATTACAGGAAAATAAACAGTAAGAAATCACCAGTTGATAAGTTACATATTGTCATCTTAGAAATAGCTGTTCAGGTTACAAAATTAAAGTATGTAAAATGACATTCAAATAGTGACACTGCCAACAGTTCTGCTCAATGATCTTTTTTTTTTAAATTTTATTTAAGGAGAAAAAGAAAAAAAGGCAGAGAAAGGATACAAGTTATACAGATTTACAGAAAGAAATAAACAGTAGGAAATCACTCGTTAATGGATTACATTTTGTCATCTTAGAAATAATTGTTCAAGTTACAAAATTAAAGCTTATAAAGTGGACATTCCAACAGTGAGACTGCAAACAGCTCTGTTCAATGATTCAACAAAACTCAGTAATATCATTATCTATGTTATACACTTAAATATACATGCAGTTATATCGTTTAGTCTGCTCAATGATCTAACAAGAACTTAGTAATATGATTATCATTCCTACACACTTGTTTTTTATGTTAAAGAAGGTAAGATTAAACATATCAAAACAGAACAAAACAGTTCAAAAAGAAACAGTTTAAAGAAATACATTTTCAAAGCAAGTCCACTGGAGATCTTCACTGTTTATCTAATTGTCTCTAGTTTCTTCCAAATAGTTGTCCCCATTTTCACACACATTAAATACATACTTTTTCTTTCTGAAATTCTGCTCTAATGATTTCCTGGAACTTTTCTCTTTTTCCTCCTCTGTTGTATCTGTCTTTTCTCCTACACCCTGTAACTGTTGGCCCCCACTCCAGTTCCAGTTTCTCCTGTTTTCTTTTGTAATTTTTCACTAAATTTTATGACATTTGACAAACTCATCTGGTTTAATAGATTTGAGAAATGATTCCATTTGTTACAAGGCTCTTAAATTTATACTTCCGAATTTGGTACACTCTGCCAAACTACAACACTCTCTATAACACCTGATCAAGGAGTTCTCCTTGAAATAAGTACACCCAAGTCTGGTGCCACTATTTTTCTTCTCCTCAATAGCTGCTGCCTCACCCACGTCCTATCTACACCAAGCATACAAGAGTTTAGCAGTATCACAGGTCACTCATGTCTCAGAGACTCAAAGACAGTTTCATGATGGGAGCATTTTGAGTTATGCTTGTACCAGTGTGAGCTAACTTACCCATATGGCAGCTATGGGTAGAACCAGGCAAGGACTATGTCAAGTCATGAAAAGGAGTGAACTGGAACAATGAATCACCTTGTTCAAACCACAGGGCTTCGGAGTGAGTAGATATCTTTATTAACTTAATGTAGTTAGAACCATTCATTTCCCTTCTGTGGGCCAGCACTGCAAATATAACTCCCGGGGGTTTTCTCCTTGCAAGTGACAGATGCTAATCGGGGCTCACAGTCATGGCACCTTTTCCATTTCCTTTTCCAAAGTAAAGCCAGTGAAAAATTCTCTGTGTTTCAACACCTTTAGTATCTGTGGCTGAATTTTTCTAACAATGCTTTCTCAGACTCTTAATAGTTCTCACTTGAATTTGATAACTGATCTTCTCAACTCTTAATTCCTATCTTGTGTAATAGAGCAATGAAGCCAACTGAAAACTGTTTTGGTTCTGTGATTTATTTTCTTCAGACTATAATGTAAACAAAATTATTTATTCCATACTGTTCAAATTTATCAGCTTAGCAGCCTAGCAGCAGAAATTTACTACTCAGTCCTTAGCCATGACAGCATGACTTTTCTTCTGGGAGTCTTTCTGAGAACATACTAGTGTGTTGTACAACTCTGTTCTGAATTTCCACAAAACCCATCTCCCATCATAACTTGCACCACACTTTATTCAAATGACTTATTTACTCATTTCCTTCCCTTAAACTTGATAATGTACCCAAGCAAGGAGAACAGAAAACATAAATTCATAGTTGTATTTCCTGGCCCATATGAGGACTTTAATGAACCTCTGTTAAATTAAATAATAAATAAATGGATCTACTAATCTTAGATGAATGAATGTCCTCATTTCAAAACCCTGTGGTTGTCCCATTTTCCCATTTTCCTGGCTCCATGAGGTCCTTGGCTGGTCCTACCCACAGTCTTCACATGTTTAAAATACGCTACAAAAGCGTAACTCAAAATGCTCCCTCCACCAGGAAAACGTCATACAGTCTCTTATAAGTGACCTGTTCTAAACCTTGCAATATTTGTTGCTCCTTTTATGGTATTGAGTGCTTTCTACTTCATAGCATGAATTACTTAAATTATGAATAAATCTGGAAACTCTCTGAAGTGAAAATATTTGTTAAATTTTAGTTATCCTAAGTTCCTAGCTAAAATGTCTCCTAAAAATCTCAACAGATCAATATTTATTAGCTGCAATAATAATGAGTTACCTATATTCATAAAGATATTCATCGCAAACTCATCAGATTTATATTTCTCAATCTATTGTGAAAAATTCATTCAGACAGATCTTCAATCTGAGAAAATCAAGTTTTTCAGTGATTTTCAGACTTGTACTTAGCTGATCAGTAAGTATCTTCTTTCAAATAGCTGAGTTCTATGTGTGTATATATGTGTGAATATATATGCATGCATATGCGCAGGTGTTGATAAATTCTATTAAATTCATCACAAGTATGCAGTTTCATAACCAATGCACAAATAGAGAGACAGAATAACCCAGCTCTGCCAAAGATTCCGCATGCTCCATTGCATGCATTAACTTTATAAGGGTAACCATTATCTTGATTTCTAATAGTATATATTAATGTTTCCTGTTTTAAAATTTTAAGTAGATGAAGTGATTGGTAAGATTTTTGTAGCTTTGCAAAACGCCTTTCATGTTCAATTTAAAAGAGTGTACATTTACTTTGACTCATGGTTTTTAAGAGGCTTCTCTCCTGGTCAGCTGGCTCCAAGGCAGTAAAATCATGGCAAATCATAGCAGAGAACAGTTGTTCACCTCATGGCAATCCAGAAAGAGCACCATGGAACAGCCAGAAAGAAAGGCGACAGGGAACAGGTAAAGCAGACAAGGTCATATTGTCATGGCCTGTTTAGACATACATGAAGTGCCTTCAAAATAATCAAGCCAACAATCAAGATGAACATCATAATACCATAATACAGTGTGTGTTCTTGCAAGTGTGGCCCAATATTACCTTTCTGAGGTTCACCCATATTATTATAGCTAGTTGTAGTTTTCTTATTCCCATTGATTTACAGAATTATGCAGTGTCAATACCAAAACTTTACTTTTTGTTCGTTCATTCTAAAGTCCATGAACATATTGCATATTTCTAGTTAGTTGCTAGTAGTACTGCTACGACCATTCACATTCTTTTAGTGACTATATTCATACATTTCACTAGAACTTGTGTCAAAATAGAACTGTTGGATCTCCAGGCATGTGTAACTCAAGCTTTTGAAGATACTTCTGCATAGGTTTCCAGTGTGGCTGTGTTAATTTAACCTCTAGACCATGATGTATGGAAATGCTAAGTTTCATCAATATTTGGATTTCCCATTCTGTTTTACATTTTTATTTTTCTGGTGATAAATTAATAGCACAATTTTTGGTTTTAATATTCTCTTCTCTGATTTAGTAGCAAAACTAAACATCTTTTACTTTTGGCCATTTTCGTATCTTCTTGGTAACGTTCCAGTTTTTTTGCCAAAGAGGTTTATGTTGCAGATATCTTCTGCCACTCTCTGATGGATTGTTTACATGCTCTTACAAGAGTTTTTCTACTCATTGATCTTCAAGTTCAAGGATCATAACATGTAAATGTGTTTCAAGAAATATTTTTGAGTTTGACAGTTCAAAACTTAATCTGGGTTGCCCTTTGCCTTACTCAAGTTAGATGATAAAGGTGTAGCAGCGTCTATAACCTATGGCATCTCTTTTGTCCTCTTTGTCACCGAATAATGCAGAGCAATGAAGAGACCTCAGTGGGCACTTGCATCAGTATACCTAAATTTGGCATCTCTGAGTTCTAGGGTCTTAGGTTTCCTTATATGTGAGGTTTGGGACTGACAGCTTGTAGCTTACTTTTATCTAACTGTTTAAAATGTTTACGTCAGACTTCATTTGACACAAACAGAATCTATGCTTTAAAATGTAGACTTTTTTCAACTATAGTGAGTCCAAGTCTCTCTAGCTCAGTTTAGGAACTCAGTTTTCTCCATGATTCTATTCTAACAAGTGTGCTTGAAGAGTGAGTTTACATGTTTAGTTGCTGGTTTAAGTTGAGTTATACTTAATACATGAAAAACTGATCCCTGGAGAATGCAAGTGCTCCAGTGACTTTACACAGTGTACTACCATCTTTCACCAATTGATGCATTTCATTCATTTCTTTGATCATTCCAATGCTGATTTCAACAGATTTGAACAGGTACAATAGGCAAAGCCTACTCTACTCCTTTTACTTCTTCATCTAAGACTTCTCTGAGGCCAAAGTATGAGATATTTTTCTGAGACCCTGCCTAGCACTCATACCTGTGCAGGCCATAAGTGCAGGTAAGTTAAAACGTACAGGTATGGGTGCCAAGAGATGAATGTTTCACTTTTTTTTAGACTCCTTTCATAATATCACTGTGAAGTTCTGGTATAATAGAACTTGAGCTTCTCTTTTGGGCAGCCAGCTTGATAATATATTTGGTGGTAGCTTTTCCTTCTTTCCAATTTCTTTCCTCTTGCATTTTGTACTTGTTCTTTGCCATCGCATTCTGTAACACACTACCTCAACTACCTTACCTAAGATATAATCTCAGATCTACTTTCAAGAGGATCTAGACTAGGAGGCATACCTACTAAGCTAGGAACAGATCCAAATCTTAAACTTTAGCTGTGTAAGTTTAAATTGCATCTTTCTGCTTCTCTGCCCCAGAGGTGAGTTTTGCAAATAGTAACATATTTTCATTTCATTATTTCAAGACTCATTACACTTAGTAGCAGAATTAGACAAACAAAATCCATTTTATTGGATACTACTTTTTCCCAATGAAAGAATAAAGTAATTATTTCCCAGAAATATTGGAAGCATGAAAATTCCATTTTGGAGCATCGCTCCAAAGAACACAGAATACATGCATAACTCAGATACAGATTGAAGAGTTATCATCATTAGTTTCAAAGTTAAAACTTCAAGCAATGGCTAAATGTGATTATTGCTGAATTTCCATTCACATAGAGAAAGAGGAAATCTGAAAGAGAAAAGATGAAGAAATAAGAAACAGGCAAATACCACCTAGGTCATCAGCAAAAGACAGCAATAAAAATGAACTGACCACAAGCCAAATCCCACACTCTGTGGCCAAACCACCATCGTTCTAGGATGAGATGTTTACAAACCTGTTTCTAGTGTGTGTCAGAAAACATCTTAGTGCTTCCTTATTGACTGTTGGCCCTGCAGGCATCGTTTAAAATCTATGAGTAGAAACAATTATAATAATAGCATCTCCCTTTGTTAAATGTATGCTTACAAGGGAAACAGTATTATAATGCTTAAAACTATATAGTTAACAGTCACAACAACCTTTTGAAGTATGCAATCTCATTATATCCATTTGTCAAGTGATGAAGTAAAATTGCTATAACTTGTCTAGAGCTGCAGAGCTGGTAAGAAATCCTGCATTTCATTCATTTCCCATTGTCTGGGCCATATTATCTTCTCTTAGATGTCACTCTGAACATCACTACTTGGGGAAAATCTGCTCAACAACAAGTGGTGGACACAGATTGAACTCAAGATCCTAAGGTCTTAATTTCAGATTGTGTCTACAATTTCCATAGTTCTCATCCTCCATGTGTCCCTAGGTATTAGATTTCCCCATCTGATTTCACATATCTTAACACACTCATATACTTGGCTACATAACCATGTTGTTTATCTGCCTGGTCACCTAATTCTGATTGGTTTTGTCATCTTCTGCATTTCCCAAGCCATGGTCTGGGCCATATTCTCTGAGATATCACTCTTTCACCATGGCTACTTGGTGAAAATCTGCTCACTAACATGGACAAATGGACTTTCTTTTATCCTGCACAGATCAGCTCAGAAGCACAGTTCTTTATTCAAAGAGGATTTTTTTTTTTTACCATGCACAAGTCTAAAGTTTACTCTTGTAATACTTTCTCATTGGTTTATGTACCCGTTCTGAGAATCTGACCCATCATTTTAAAGACTGGTTTTATCATGTGTCTAAATAATTTCAAATACAAACTTTCTTTATTTCTCCAGTAGTAATTCTTAGCCATTTACTGTGGTCTTTAAAACCACTCTTTTAAATCACTTCGAAGTCACTGAGTAGGTTTCTCTTTCGGCAAGCACAACTAGCACAATTTATATATTATTTTCCCTAAAGAAAGAATACTGTTTTCCAAGTGAGATTTTATTTTTAAACAGTTTGATGCTTATAGAAACATAGTAAAGGCAGTTTAGGGAGTTCCCACAAATCTAGAATCATTTCTTATCTTGGCAATATGTGATATTACTAAGGTACATTTGCTACATTAGAAAACAACATTGATTAATTGGTATCAGGTACACTCCATACTTTCCATAGTTTTGTGATTTTCCTCTTTCAAAATCTCTTAAGTATGCAACATTACATAAATTGTGGTTTTACTGGGCTGCTAGAGTTCCCTAGATTTAAGATGACCTTGACAGTTTTGCAGAATACTGGTCAGGTACTGTGATGACCTTGTGATGATCCTGACAGTTTTGCAGACTACTGATCAAGTATTTTGTAAAATGTCCTTTAACTGAGACCTGCATGGTATTTTTTTTTTCATGATTAGCATAGGGTTATGCATTTTGTAGATAAAGGTTACAAAAGCAAAAGGTCATTTTTATCATATAATATCTTATGTCAAATATACACACTACTGAAATGACATCACTGTTGTTTTTAGTGCCATTTGTATGGTTTCCCTATACCAGTGTTACCCATTTTTCCCTTTCCTTACTGTGCCCTTTGAAGGAAAGTCATTATGCACAGCTATGCTTACTGAATGAGGAATTCCCTGGCCATCATTTAGGGTAAATAATTTATTTGTAATTATTCTGATGGGATAGAGCATTTACTTAGCATGGTGAAAGCCTGGATTTAATCCCCAGCTCAGCAAAAGAGAAACCATGAGGGCAGCACTGAGCTGGAGATTGATCACGTGTGAAGAGTGAGCCCAGTGAACAAGTAATAATTCCAGCCCTGAGAATACAGGGGACCTGAGGGGAGCTAGTTGAATCAGTTGTTAGGCAGAGCATTTTCCATTGACACCAACCTGCCAAGTGTATAAATAAATGCACTGTAGTGGTGCATTGGGTAGTTCCTTTTCTCCGACTAGGAGAGCAGGGTCTCCAGCTGACCTCTGCTTTCTGTATTCAAAGGTCTTGTCTTTGTTTCTTCGTCCTCTGGGAATTTCAAGAGCTGCATTGGCTATGGCATAAAACAATTCTTTTATGGAAACATTTCTCATGAGAGGTTTGTCTTATCCTGCCATTTCTTTACTGAAATATTCACTTAAATCAGTATGAACTCATAGATACCTATTTTATACTTCTGCTTGTCATCCACTACTGTTTTTTTCCCTCTAATTGTTTTAGCTTTGGCCACTGAGTGCTCCTTCAGTTGGCTTTGTGTATCTTGACACAATTTCACCATAAAAGGGTTTGTCTACATGTGAACAGTTCTTTACTCTTTGATAGTGTAAGATACTTGAGGCTCATCTACTATATCTCCAGTCTCACTCTTTGTACCAGTCATTTGGCTCACTTGGCCTGATTTCTTTAATTGGAAGATGGCATTAGAAACAAAGATCCAGGTGTTAGGCTTATTGTTGCTTTATGTCACCTCAACTGACAGAGCAAATAAATAAGTATGACTGTATTAAATTATTTATACACATTTTCATGTGTGCTTATATGTGCAGTACTCTGCACATGAAGCTAAACATGAGCTCATACTGAAGTCTCCTAATCCATCACTACATGAATCAGCCCAGCCTCCTCCTCTTCCCTATTTATTAGCTCCCTCTGCAACAGTATATGTGGCTTCTACTCTCTGCCCGGTTCCAGTGCATATAAACAAGAGCAGAATTATCAACCTGTGCCCCTGTGGGAAAATCTTTATTATCTGCGATGTAGAGCAATGCCAAGTTTTTGAAATCTATGTTTGAAATAATTCTGAGAAACTCTTGATTTCTACTTTTGGTCCACTTTCTAAGGGAAACAAAATATGAGAACTAGGAAAAAATATAGAACTGACCTATAGAAAGGCTCAGAAATGAGAATCATGAAATCCACATACAAATGGAGAGTTAAAATAGCAGGGCTACCAGAAGAGGGTGTTCAATTTAATGGATGTGCTTACCAGCCCCAGAGCAGATGACTGCATTGCTCACTTGCTGTACAGTAGAAAGCAACTGCTCCACAGGGTCTCTGAAAGCTGGTTTCAGGTTGCAGGAGCTAACTGTTCCCTTTCTGCAGTACCTGGGCTTTGAAGCAACTCCATGATTCACTTACCCTTATCATGACTGGATCATTTCAGCAATGGATACCATAGGCACTTTGCTTTGATTTTTAGTCTTCAGGTTTTTTTTAATAGTAGTTTCATGTTTAATGCAAAGTTGTCCATATAAAGAGTTCACAGCATCATACACTTTGTGTCCTCACATAACACGACTTTCCAATGTTCTGGGCCATAGTGTTCTGGGCCATCGTGGTGAATCTCTCATAAGGAATCAGCTTCTGTACAGAAACTTTGGAATTATGTACCCCAAGTCCACAGGGTACATTGAAGTTCACTGCTTTCATTAATTCATTTTAAGAATTTTGACATTTGCACAATAATATGTACCCACCACCGCAGGATAGCATGGAGTAGTTTTACTGCCCTAAAACCACTTTATGCTTTGCCTGACCATCCCTTCCTTCTGCAGACTCCTGGAGGCCATGATCTTTTTACTGTCTCCATAGTTTCACCTTTTCCAAAACTTAATATTGAAACAACACAGTATGCATTTTAGATAGCTTCATTCATGTAGTTACATGCATTTAATTTTCCTGCTTGTTTTTCACAGTTTCAGAAAATGTTTCCTTTGTTGCTCAAAGTATTCCATTGTCTGCAAGTATCACAGTTAATTTATTCATTTTTCTATTGAAATACATTTTGATTCTTTACAAGTTGGCATTATGATTAAAGCTACTAAAAACATCAATTTGCAAGTTTTTGGATAGACATAATTTTTCAAGCTTTTTTCTGCAACTTCCAAAGAGTATGATTACCAAAATATACAAGTAGTTTGCTTACTTTTATAAACAAGCAAACAAATAACCTGCCAAACTGTCTCCCAAAGTGACTATACCATTTTCAATTTGTGCCTGCAATGAATGAGAGTTCCGGTTGCTCCACAGTCTTTTCTTCCCTCTCCCTCTCCCCCTTTCTCCTTTCCTCCCTTTTCTCTCGTTTTCCCTCTCTCATTCTGTCTTCTTTTCCTTAACTAAGCTTAATGACCAGATTCTTCCCATCAGGACAAAGAGAATTAACAGTAAAATTACTTTGATATCAAACTAAGGAAAAATAAATAAACAATATAAGTTTTTCAACTATTCCCACAATAAGCACTGTGGAAAAGGTAAAAGCTTATGAAAAGAATAAAAGAATATTTTAAAATATATTTTCAGTACATGAGAAACAATAAAGAAAAGAATACAGACTAAAGTGAACAAAGTTGGAGAACTTATACTACCTAACCTCAAGGCAAAGTTATAGTAATTAAGACAGATTACTATGGGGAAATGAATTTAAAAATAGGTCAATGAAACAGAATAGAACCCTGAGATAGACCCATACTGATCAACAGAACTTTACAAAGGAACAAAGACCATACAGTGAAGAGAAGTTAAATCTTTTCAACAAATGTTACTGGGGCAACTAGACATCCACGTGGAAAATGGTAAATCTAGACATAGAATTTTCATCTCATAAAATTACTTCAAAATGGATCATAGATATAAATACAAAATTAAGAACAATACAATTCCCAGAAAGTAATGTAGATGAAAATCCACATGACCTTCAATTTGTTGGTGACATTTCAATGTAATACTAATGCATGATCTACAAATTGAACATCAAGTTAGTTAGAGTTAATTAAAATAGAAAAAATAGTCTGCAAAAGATAGCCAAGATGAACTGCAAACCAGGAGAAGTGTTTGTAAAACATATACCTAATAAAATATTTTTATCTAAAATGTACAAAGAATTCTTGAAATTCAGCAATAAGAAAACAACCTAATTTAAAAATTATGCAAGAGAACTGAACAGACTGGGCGATTCAGATATATACTAATTTTCATTTATAGAAAAGTCTCCAAATTGTGTTGTTTTAGTCATACAGAATTAAGAAAGTTGCTCATGTTTTATTCAAAATGAATAGTGCGTTTCAGTTGCAAAGAGTTATTGAAATAGAAAAGGTAATAAATGCTTTGTTTTATATTCTAGAATATCAGGAAAAGCACAGAGATACTACTTAAGAAATGAAATATTTCTTTAGGTATAGACACTTTTGAGTATTAAAGTAAAAGTAATTAAAAGGACCAGACAGAACGATTCGTCAAGACCAGTACTCCACACATATGAAACCATTTGGGCCTATTTTTAAACATTAGTATGAAATGATTCTCTTAAGTGAAGAAGTAAAAACAGCAAATAAATGTATGAAAAAAAAGTTCAATATCACTCGTCACTTGAGAAATGCAAATTAAAACAACACTGAGATTCCTCCTCACTGCAGATGAAATACCTACTATCAGGAAATCAACCAATAATAAATGGTGGTGAAGCTGTGGGAAAAAGAAAACACTCTCCATTGTTGATGAGGCTGCAAATTGGTACAACCACTTTGGAAATCAGTATGGAGATTCCTCAAAGACTAAAACTAGAGGTTTCATTTGACCCAGGTCTTCCCCTTCTAGGGATCTTCCTGAAAGAGTTAAAAGCATCGTACCACAATGATGTGCATATCTACGGTTATAGCACAATGATTTATAATAGCTAAATCTTAGAAAGGGTTCAAATGCCCATCTACAGGTGAATGGTAAATAAAACGTGGTATTTATATACCTGAGAGAACTACTCTGCCATGAAGAATTATAAACTTGAGACCTTTTTAGGTAAATTGGTACATCTCAAGACCATAATTTTAAGTGAAATAAATCAGACACACAAGTTTAAAGTTTTCATTCTCTTGTGTAAGAAATCCAAATGATAAATAAGGAAAAAATGGAAAATAAAGGGAAGTAGAAAGAACTTGTTCAAATAAGAAGGAAAGTAAGGGAGAAGGGAGGAAAAAGGGAAGAAAGGGGTTTAATAAAAGACAATGGAAGGAAAAAGCTTTTGTAAATAGGAAAGGGAAAAAGGACTGAAAGGATGGAAGGGGGATGGGAAAAAAAGAATTAAGACATTATGTACAAGTACAAATTCCCCTTGAGGACTATAACATGCATGGCAAACATGTACTATTGCAAAATTTAAAAATAAAATGCATTTTCTATTTTTTCAGGAGATTATTGAAAACAGTAACCCAGGGAATTCTGATACACTGTCATCACATATTTCAGTGTTTTTCATAAATGGTGAGGGTTAGCATGATGGTCAGCTGCTGTTAGTTGGGCGGTGTTCTTTTTTACTTTATTGTTTTTTGTGTTATTTTGGCCGGCTTAATGTGGTTGTTTTAGTACAGTCAAATTTTCCTGAAGCAACTTGCTCTTAAACACATTCTGAAAATAATGTTTCACTCAAAATTACTCTACATCCCCACCCTGCTTCCTCAGATGAGCTGGGTACCTTTTATAATCTGACCTTCAGTTTCCAGATGAACAGAATAAGTTTGCAATTTGTCTTTCAAATGTGACAAATTTTGAGCATGAACAAAGTATACATTTCAATCTAGTTTTTAACATCTTACTAACTACTTTTTTTTTTTTTCTAAATTCTTAACCTCTTTGCTGAGGGATAGGAAATTCAGGACTCACGATGCTGTTAGAGAAAATTTGAGGATAAAACTTAGGACTCATTTTCTGTGGCACTTAAGAATTTTCTATTTTCATTTAGCTTGTGTGTGTGTGTGTGTGTGTGTGTGTGTGTGTGTGTGTGTGTGTATTATTTTGTTTGTTTATTGGTTGGTTTTTGGGGGAAGGCATACGGACTGTCTATTTTGTCTTTCTAAGCTAGAGAATCTGCCATGACATGAACTTCTCTATTTGAGTACCAGAACACTCTACATGAACTAGAGCAAAAGAACTCAATTCCAAATATTTTGTTGAATCTAGGACTTAACTCTATTACATTTCCTTCTTTCCAGAATTGGGACCTGTGAATTCTGTCAGCCTTCACTGGTCTATGCTGAGATGTCTTTTTAAGAATATGTTCTTCTCTGCCATTTAATCTGGTATCCTCTTGCTTGTTTTTTTTCTGACACAAATTTCCAAAAAACTTCTCTCTTTTCTTAAGCTTTGTGCTTTATCTCATTTTTTCCCTTTCTTTCCATCATTTCCCTTGTACTCATTATCTATTACTAAATAAAAAATGTTCATGATACATAAGCAAGTTGCTGGGGGAGTGAGCTGGAGGGCTCTGGCTGCCTCCCTGGCTTCTCGGTTGTCTGGGTTCCCTGAAGACCGTAATAGAATTAAGCCTGCTAAACATCAATGGAAACATTGTTGGTGGTGTTCTTTTACCAATCACATTTTATTGGTACATTTTAGGTATATATAATGATCACATTCATCATATAGAATTTATACCTATAGAACATTTCTTTTATTTTTCCCATTTCCCTACTCTCCTTTCAATCACTCTTCCTCTTCTCATTTATAAAAACTTTGCATTTTTCCTTCTTTTCTAATTTTTTAAATTTAATCTTCTTTCCTTTCTCTCTCCCCTCACTCTTCTTTCCCTCCCCATATGAACATTTTGGATGGAAACTTATGAAACTGTACGCCAAAATAAACCTCTCCTGCTGTAAGTTTCAAGTCTCAAGTATTTTCTCTCAGCAATGTGAAAGTCATGCAAATATAATGCTTTTTGGACTTATAAGATTTCGGATCTATCCTTTCTGTCACCTTTAAATTATCACAACTTTGTTCTTCATTTCCCTCATTAGAATTCCTACTCACCACTACCAGCATTTCCTTTCAAAGACATTTTGCCCCCCATTTTCCATCAATAGTGGACAGCACAGTTCTGGATTTTGGCCAGTTATCCTTAAGTACCCATGAGCAGCATCATTTAGTCCTCCAAATTATTCTAGTCTGAAGTGATTTACATTACTATACACTAGCTATCCACAGTTAGGAAACTTTTAATCTTAATCTTCATTGAATCATATATGCCACCTCCTTAGAATTTTTGTTGTAATTTGAGCCTTTAATGTCTTTCAAAGAGCTGTGTATTAAAGACCTGGTCCCAAGAAAGTATTATATTGAAAAGTGGTGAGATGTTTAAGAAATAATGCCTAGCCAGAGATCCTTAGGTCACTAAGGATAAATTCACTGGGGCTATGTGCTTGAAAGGATTGTGGGACCTTATGTGGAGGACCACCTGGATGACTGTCTTGAATAAAAAGCAATTATCTCCATTTTGGCTAAACCTGGCCCTATTTCCATGTACTGAAACATATAGAGGGGGTAGACCATTTCTTCATCCCTCCAGTTGGCTTTAAGCAACGTAAGTAGGGCTGGTTGAGGGGCTGATGCATAATCTTTGAAGTTTCCCACCCTCTGACTCCCAAAAAATGATTGAGCCAGGTGGGATGAAAAACCACTGCTGTATGCTGTCAACTGGGATCCAGCACTGAGGTAAGAGGCTATGAGCTCCCAGAGCAGGAAAGTTTACACATCAGAACTGAAGCACAGACCCCAAAACATTAGCTACTACTTCAGTTGTGTTATGCAGATTACTCTTTCTGCATATCTTTCCCCCTAAATATTGCAGAGGTGATCTCAGGCCACTTATCTAACCCTGTTCATAGCACTCGTGTACTTTCAGCCTTTCTCTCAGTTACTCATCCTCAAGACTCTCCCTTCTTCATGGGTTAATAAAATTCAGGTTGGGTCCTGGATCAAGGCCTTTGTTCAAATGAACCTGCATTGTGGATGGACTTAGTATCCCTTTGAGTCCTCGTAACTATGAATATGTCTTAACGTCTTTATTCTCACTGTGGGTCACATCATGTTATATTGCCCCATGATTGGCCCAGTGTTATAGGGCTACCTGATCATAGACTAAAAATCTATGAGACTATAAGCCAAATAAGCGTTTTCATTTTAAAAGCATATTAACTCAGATTATTTGCTACAGTTATGGAAAGCTAACATAGCTCCAGACTGCTTTATCCTACTGCATACCTGCTATGTGCTCTAGAAATCCACGTGTTTTTCAGAAAAAATGGATAAATCTTGAGACCATTATGCTAAGTGCAAAAAGTTAATTACCACTTGGTGCCTTTTACATGAGAAACCCAAATAGGTTAAAGAGCAAAATAAAGGTGAAATAGTAAAAAAAAAAATAGGGAGGCAGGATTTTTAGATATAGGGAAGGGTGTCTAGGAAAAGAAGGAGCATGAGGGAGAGGGGAATAAAAATTTATCAAGATGAGATATATATGCATAAATCTCCTAGAATAAACATGAATATTATGCATCACAAATATTACCAATAAAAAGTAAAATCTAACAGTAATTTCCTGATTAATATAGCACCAACAAAACTTTTGTTTTTCCTCTCCATATCCATTACTCTTAAATTAGTCCTGCTAATTTCTTGATTTTAAATGACACCAGCATCCACTTAGTTGCTAGAAGTAAATCTAAGCATCATCATCAGAGTCTATACTTTCCATTGCCCTGGAAATACATGCTGAATTCTTTCATTTCCTCACATTTGAAATAGAACGTAGTGTTGTACCTGGGTTGTTGTAAACTTGCTAACATGAAGCTGTCCATTCTCTACATAGCTCCAAAACGATCATTCCTAAAATGCAAGGATTGTGAATGTGAGCTGAGACTACAGAAAGTAACTTGAGAAATATTTACAAAAAGGAAGCAATCCAAAGTTTTTTACATGAGTGAGGGCCCTGAGTTGTAAGTGGTGTGTTCAAAGAAGTGATATTGTGTTCTGTCTGATGGCACTGCTACCCTGATTAGTAATTTTATGTCTTACTTCAGTATCTTCTCAGTATAAAATACTCCCTATGGCCTATACAACAACCTTGCTTGATTTACTCCCTAGCCAATATTATACAAACCACTCTCCTCTTCATCTAGCACCTGTCATTCTGGCCTCTTTTACTTCTGATCCATTACACTATTATTCCATTTTTATGTAATTATTTTTTAAAAACACCAGTGAAGATTGATTAACATGTAAAAAGTGCTATATATTTGACACATGAAATTTAGTGGATTGCAGATAAGTAAAAATCATCACGAGCATCAAGGACATACATGTCTGTTTTCCAAAGTTTCTTACCATCTCCCATTTCCTTTAGTAGTAGTAGTAGTAGTACTTGTGATGATAACCCATAACATAAGATCTCTCAGCAAATTTTGAACTAGCAATATAGTATTGTTAGCTATAAATACTATGTTGAAAGTTAGGTCTCTAGAAATTATGTTCAGTTTATCACTACACCTTTTGACCAGTATCTCCCTATTTCCCTCATTCCACGATCCCAAGTAATCATCTTTCTATTTCCTGTTTCTGTGAGCTCAGGTTGCAATGATCTACATATAAATAACATGCAATACTCCTTTTTCTGGGTCCACTTATTTTACTTGATGTAGTATCACTTAGGTTAATCCACATGGTTGCAAGAGGCAAGGTGTCCTTAATTTTAGTCTTAACAATATTTTATTGTCATTAGGAACACATTCTTTTCATTCTTCTATTGATTAACATAGAAGTTGTTTCCACACCTTGTGTAGTGTGCATATTTTCTAGTAGTTTTATACCTTTGGGCCTTACACTTAAATTTTTAATCCATAGTGAGTTCATTTTTATATGAACTTTATATGAGAAAACCATATAATTTAATTCTCGTAAATATTAATGTGTAATTTTTCAACACTAATTTACAATCAAATTGTCTTTTCCCCACTGTATGCTGTTGGCAACTTTACCAAAAATCAACTGATCACAAATACGTAGATTTATTTGGGAGCTCTCTATCCTGTTGCACTGTGTCTATTTCTATGCATGACCATGGTGTCTTCACACTACAGATTTACAATATATTTTGAAATCAGATAGAGTAATGCCTCTGACTTTGTTCTTTTGCTCAAGATTGCTTCAGTGAGGTATTTGTGGCTCCACAGAAACGTAAAGATTTTTTTCTAGTATAGGGAAGAATGTCTCTGATATTTTTATAGTGATTACTTTGAATCTGTAGGTTATCTTGGTTATCATGGATAATTTAGACAATATTAATTATTCCAATTCATAAACATGGGAGATCTCTTTATTCACTTGTGTGTCTTTCAATTTTTCATCAAAATTTTATAGTTTTCACTGTACAAGTCTTTCACACCCCTGGTTAATTTAATTTGCAAATATCTTTTATGCCATCATAAATGGGGCTTCTCTCTCTTTTTTTGTAAGATATTATCTATTATTAGGCCATTAAAACATTATTAATTTTACATATTTATTTTGTTTGTTTATTTTTGTTTTGTTTTGTTTTTGTACTGGGGATCAAACTCATGACCTCTTGTTTGTTAGGCAGGCACTTATGCTACTGAGCATAAATCCCCTGCCCTGTGTATTTTGTATCCTTAATCATTACTGGATTTTTAAAACTGTTTCTAACAATTTTTTAAATTAATTAACTTATAGTATCTAACGTTTATGCCTAATAATATAATGTTATCACCAAAGAGGAGATAATTTTGCTTCTCTATTTTTATTTGGAAGTCTTTTTTGTATTTTTTTCTTGCTAGTCACTCTGAATAGGATTTCAAATATAATGTTTAATAGATATAGTGAGAGTAAAAATCCTTTCATTACACTTATCTTAAGGGAAAGCCTTCATAATTTCTAAATTAAGTATGAAGTTAGCTCTGGGTTGGTCACACATATGACCTTTATTGGACTGAGAAATATTCCTTTTATATCTAATATGTTGAGTGCTTTTTTTTAATCATGAAAGACATTTGATTTTAAGCTCCTTTTTTTCATATATTGAGATGACCATATGATTTGTACTCTTCTTGTGTTAATATGGTATATTATATTTACTAATTGTTTTTTGTTGAATCACATTTACTC
Source organism: Cavia porcellus (assembly GCF_034190915.1). NCBI lineage: Eukaryota > Metazoa > Chordata > Mammalia > Rodentia > Caviidae > Cavia > Cavia porcellus. The sequence continues at coordinate 23,003,990 of NW_026947496.1, read as the reverse complement.
TAACGATAAATTCTGTATGATTAGAGTAAATAATTCTTTTAATGTGTTGCTGAATTCATGTTGCTAATACTTTATTGAGGGTTTTTTATTCTTGTAGTGTTCCAGCTTTGGTGTAAGGTTAGCGCTATATATCAGAACAAATTTCAGAGATTTTCTCTTCAATTGTTGGAAGAGTCAATATTATTTCTTTAAATGTTTGTTAAAATGTTGCAGTAAATTTAACTGATTCTAGATTTTTCATTGATGGGAGACACTTTATTATTGTTTCAACCTTCTTACTTGTTTTGGGCCTGTTTAGATCTAGTACTAATCTGTGGTTCTTTTTCCATATATCTGGATGCCCATATTCACTCCATACTTGAGAAGCTTCAGCCATTATTTGTTTTGAAATGAACTTTCTACCCTTTTTCTTTCTGTGTTCCCCTTGGAGTCCCATAATTCACATTTTTGTTTGCTTGATGTTGTTCCACAAATGTTGTAGGCTCCCTGTAATCCTTATAATTCTTTTTTATTGCCTAATTATCTGTCCTTAATTTCACTTATTTTTTCTTCTTGACAGCCTTTGTTGTTGACACTCTGAATTTAAAGCTGCACCCAAGTCATTGTATTCTTCAGTCACAGAATTTCTGCTTTTTTTTTCCCTTTCATGTTTTACATCACCTCGTTGAACTTCTCCTTATGTTGATATATTATTTTTCATGATTTTATTTACCAATTTCTGTTCTCTTATAGCTCACTGAGTTTATTTAACACATTTATTTTGTTTTCTTCTACACAACTCATAAATATATAAATTTCATTTCTTTGTAGTCAGATGCTTGAAATTTTTCCTTTGTTGTTGTCAACAGTTCCTTTATTTTTCACATCTTTCCTTTGCTATTGTCTTATTTCTTTTATTTTTCATATTCTTCAAAGAGTTGTTTTGCTGTTTACATTCATCTTTGCTTTACATTACCTCCAACATTTACTGACCATCTTCGGGTGAGAAATACCTTCAGTAATCAGAGTGGTTAAAGAGACTGCTGTTATTCCAGATTCTTCGTTTTATAATTTTTATTTTTACTAGTATATGTTTCAGTTCACAATGATTACAATATTCGTGGAGAGTTGGTACATGTGCATAACTCATCTGAACTGTTTTATTCCTCCCAAATGAGGTGGAGTCTTGGTATCTTGAGATTTTCTCAACCTCTCAAACCCAGGCTTTGTTCCTAGAACATTCTGTTCATTTTCTCTAGGTCAATAACCCAAAAGTTCAAAGCTGCATGCCTTCTCTCAGTCTTGCAGAGTGGAGCTGGCTGTAGATCACTTAGATTGGAGGCACATCAGTTAGTTGGTGTACACTTTGGTGAGACACTCATGAGGCTCATGAGAATGAATCGGTGGAACCCTTGAATCAGAGAGACCTGCAGTTGGTTTTCAGAATTGTGTGCCAGTTTCTACAAAGTTCTTCTCCTCTTACCTGTTCCTCGTTACCCCCAGATGACTCAATCATACTCCATCCTAGGCAGGGCATTGGGCAGGACCCACAGAACACGTAAGTCTTACACTCAGCTTTCACCACCCATCCTGCCTTAAGGTGAAATTTTAGGATTTAGCACTGAGCTAGTTGCCTTGGAGGAGAGGTAACATAGTTAAAGTGAAATCATTCTTTTTACCTTCGTCAATGCAACTGGCTTTCAAATTTACTCTAATTACTGGTCTAAAACTTTACAGTTGGAACAGCTGAGCTCCCATAAACGTATTTTCCCATGAGTAGTTGTTTAAACAAGCACTTCTATGGGAGCTTCAGGACTGGAACTTTCTATTCTGCCACTGTGCTTGCACCTCCCAAGTATAACCTTCACTACAGGAAACTGGCTTCATGCCTACTCTTTATGAATCCTACATACTTATCTCTTCAGCTTCCTCCTCTAACATCAATTCAACAGTCATCTCTCTGCTCTATCTGAAGAAGCCTCTCCCAGATCTCCTAGATCGTATAGCTTATTTACTTTGCTCTCTCTCTCTCTCTCTCTCTATATATATATATATATATATATATATATATATATATATATATATATGACAGCATGAAATATGTGTATGTATGTGTGTATGTATATAGATATAGATATAGATAGATAGATGCTGTTTCCGTCTATATTTTGTATGTGTATGTATGTGTGTATGTATATAGATATAGATATAGATATAGATATAGATAGATAGATAGATGCTGTTTCCGTCTATATTTTTTGCCTCTACCACTGTAAAAATGTTTTGGGAGCTTCATCTATCTTGTTTATCCTTGTAGCCCCTAGAGTATTATTCAATCTAGAGAAGATATTCTGGTAATAATTATTTTTTTAAAGTTTTTTTTTTTTTTTTTATCGATACCAGGGATCAAACTCACGACCACACACTTGCAAGGCAGGTGCTTATGCCACTGAGCTAAATCCCCAGCCCCAATAATTATTGAATAAGTAAGTTTTTCAAAAGCTCTGAAATTTCCTTTAAAGTTACAGACATTTCTAATTAATCTATTACTTTGCTGAAATAAAATCAAATTTATTAAGCATCAGCATTTGTAATAAAAATGATTTATTATTCAGATTTATATTTTGATTACATATGTAGTGTAGCAAATTATATTTTATTGCCAATCTAAAGCAGTCCTGTTATATTTTAGATCAAGTAGGTTTTATGAGCCTTCCAGGGAGCCTAAACTGTTTTTATTACATTATTTCTCTGTGAAAATATGATGCATGGTCAAAATACCAAAAGTTTTTCTTCCCAAAAAGTTATTAGTTCAAAGATATTTTTCTATTGATGGAGCCCTAAGTATGAATTCTTAGCAGTTGCACGTTAAGAACATCCTAAGATTTATGCAACAACTACATTATATCTTATTTTCAAAAGTATTTTCAGAAGACATGAATGCTGAAAAGGGAAATATGGCCTTTTATGCAATGAGCAAGATATGTGGTATATAATTGCAGCTTTAATTGTGTATTTTTTTCCTGCTGTGCCATCATGTTTGGTTGCAATACTTGAAGATATCTGGAAAGCCATAATGACAGCCTCTACATAGACCTCTTTGCAACAAACTCTTTAAAAACACCATTAAAAATATTCATTAACACACATTTGCCTGTTTAGAACACAATTTAGAATGGATTGAGTTCTATTCAGTAACTTAGGAATCATCTGAGAGACAAGGCAGAAGAGGTACTCTTTTCTACAACAAAATATATGTGTTTTTATAATGTAATTCTATTTTCCTTTAATATTTGTGAGAAAATTAGTTCTATATTCTCTAAATTTGCCTAAACTATTTTTAACTAATTGTTTTATTTAACTAAATGCTTTATTTTAAACAAATAAATGAAAGTTTAACATGATCATTCTCACCAGAAATTAATGTACAATTTACTCCACCACAGTTAGCATCCAAATTCCATATTAATAGTCACAGGATCAAAATGTCACTCCTATAGAAAACTATATAAATTTAATGACTCTCAGAGTAAAATTAAAAATACTTCCACATACATGTATCAGCAGAACTCCATTTATAGCTATCTTTTTAAAATAAAATTTATTTTCTCTGAAGTTCAGCAAAAATGATTTATCTTTAAAAATACTGAAAAAAAGATAGAAAATGAGTTTAAAATGTTTTAATATTTGGATGCTGGAAATGGAGAGTATGTACACATTTTTCTCATATTATTTAAATGCGTTTTTTCTTTCTGAACATTTAACATTAGATATAATACTTGCCAAAACAGGCTGTATTGGTCAATGTGTCCCTAGAAGAAGGTGTTTTCTATCTCAGAGGTAGCATAAGCACCATTAGATGTGATGTTGCTATGGTAACTTCTCTTTTTTAATTGAATAGCATAGTAAGTAGTCTTATAAAACCCACCAACCCATAACTTGCTGGTGCTCCAAGACAGCTTTAATTTAAGCACTTTTTTTTTTTTTGAGTGCAAAGGCTTCAGTGTTTGACCATAAAGGTTTTACAAGTCTAATGTGCTTTGGAGCTTAAATCTTTGGTTTGTTGACCTCAGTACCTAAATAGGACCTCAAAATGATTATAAAAACAAGGCAAGGATAAAAATAATTTCCATTCCAAGAAGAACAAATGAAAACTTCTACATAAACCTATGCCTAAGATATTCACAAGGAGCAAAGCCCAACTTTTGATAATCTGGTTTCACCAGACCTCATCAATTCACTGTACACTGCAGAGAAATCATTTTAGAAACACAGGAGCCACAAAGAGTGTCATGATAAATACACTTGTGAACAAGAGGGACACATATTTTAATTTAAATAGAAATTCTCTTGGATTCTATGAGCCCTGTTTTCCTTTCTGACTCAAGCACTTATCATGAGTAATTTATGTTCTGGTGCAGAGATATTGGATAGGATCAAAAAATTTATTATAACTCACTTTCGACCTCTTTTCTTCTAACAGACAAAAATTCTGTCAGTTGTTTAGCTATTTATGTTTAAACTGTTAGTAAACCTATTTAAATTAAAATTGAACATACAACAATTGATAGTGATCAACAAGAAATTAGAGGAGTTATAACTTGTATTTATGTAGGAAAGGATTTCATGATTTGGTAAAGAAATAATTTTGATATTATTAATCAAAAATTCTCTTCTTACTAAATAAAATTGTCATTTTCCAAAAGATTAAGTGGTTAAAAATAATCACAAATAACAGTTTGAAAATTTAGAGGTGGTATTGACCCTTAATAATATCAAAGAAACCCGAAATTCACAGCTTAAAATTGACCTTGTCCAACTTCCTTTGCAATTAGAGCTCCCCTTTACAGTATTGCCTAGAATTAATCTGAAAATATGCTTCTGTTACTTTGTCAGTGTTCTTGAATTTCATTGCAACTCAGATATGCATGCTATGTGCTTTCCCAAGTCTCCAAACATGACTATACAAGGCCAATAATTTATAATTGATTACTTAATGAATATCATAACCAAGTGAGTAATTATGACAGTTTACTCTATGGAGGATGTCTTAGTTCATTTTCTCATTGCTGGGACAAAATACTTAATACCTAAAGTTATCAAGGTTTATTTAACTCACAGTTTGTAGAGATTTCAGTTCACAATGGCTGGCTGGTTTCAACACAGGGGGCCATGACAAAGGGGCAAGAGTTCATGGTGATGTGGAAGACAGAAAAAGCAATGAGAGACTAAGACAAGCCTTTTTCTGTCCCTTTTATTGTATCCAGTCTTCTAGGAAAAAGGTGATGCCAATCCAATCAGTGTAGTGATCCAGCAAATACCCATACTTAACCCCAGCATTGCACTATGAATCAACCATACACTCTAGATTTAGCCGCCTCTTAAAAAATTCTATAACCACATGAAGTTTTGAGGGGACATCTAGACATGAACTATAACCTATCTTTGGAAGGACAACTCATTGAACTCAGAACATGGAGTGTCTTTTGACCCTACTCTTTCCCTGATTATGCAAATAACTCAAACATCTAAGCATTTTTTATTTGAGCATTTTCAGTGTTCTGTCCCTGGAAAGCAATCTTTCTGAAGAGATAATGTGTCTCTCTGAGAAAGAGATTTAGCTTGCTATAAAACAGCAAGATTCTAATTGTATTTTTCCTTGGAAAAGCCATGGCATGTGTAACCAATAAATACTCTCAGAATTACCCCTGTGGATTTTGGAACCAAAAAGAAACTGAGGCAAATGTGTTTGGGCTTATACAACTTGCTTTGGCGTAATCAAAATCTTCACATCTAATTCAGGATTCTTGTTTCTTATGTCAGTATATGAACAGTAACAGGCTTATTTATTAGTTTATAAGGTTAAGATTCCAGACCAAAGAGAAGAAAACTATATTCACTCAAGGATGAGTAATTAGCTTTAATGACCACAAAATTATAACATGAACATTTCAGAAAAGAAAGCTAAGATTTAATTTTTCTAAATCAGAAGCTATTATATTAGTAGATGATGTTCCCTAAACAAGCAAAACTTTTGTTAACCATATGCCATGGAAGATGAGATAGAAGGATCATAAAGAGTCTGTTTCAAATAAAACATACAAATGGCTAGCTCAGTGTGAAGGCCCTGCATTCAATTTCTAGTACTGACAAGTTAGAATAAAGCACATACACAATATTAAAAAGAGGTAAACATTACTTAAACATTTCTGCGTTTTTTTTTCTCCTTGCTAAGACAAAAATACCCAACATCCACAAGTTACAGAAGAAAAGGTTTCTTTTAGCTCACAGTATGTAGAGTTTTCAGTTCATAGTCAGTTGACTTCAAGGTAGTGCAGCACAGCAGGGGAGAAATTGTTCATGGAATTGCAGGCAGAACCAGGAGGCAGCAAGTTTCCTTCTCTCTTTCCATTTTTATTCCATCCAGGCTACAAGCCTGTTGTCTGGTGCCTTCAACACACCAACTGGGACCCTTTTCAATAAATCCATCACACTCAGAACTATGCTAAGCTAATCACTGGACTAAGTCATTATCACACATACATGAGCAAGTATCACACGTTCATGATCCAAACACTGCCAGAAAGCCCATCTATGAGTGCCTGAGCCTCTAGGGATGAGGCAACACATAGAAACAAGTCATAAGAGTAAGTAAACTTAGTACTTTAAACATTAGCCTATTTGAAACAGAATTTTGAGCCTGTGATGACTCTTGTGTTTAAATGTTATTGACTTTGAACCCATCAGAAGCAGAATATTGACATATTCTATGGACTTGCCACCCTTTAGCAAAAGATACATTAGGTCCTTATTAGCTTTGGCAATTCAGTTTCACGTAAAAATGTCAAATCTACCCCATTATAGATACTTATTTGTATTCAAATGGTGACTGTAAGTTCAGTGAATTCAGAGAGGATGATCTGAAATGTGCTCATGCTCCATAATTATCAGATCTCCAGGTTGGAGAAATAACACTTATGAAAATAATCTAAAGAACATGTAGTCCATCTATTTTTCAGAGCTATTGTTTCTAAACTTTTTATATTTATAATTATTATCTAGAGGAAACTTTAAAGATTTTTCACCCTGGTCATTTTTATGTCATTGATACATAATAACACACACTTTTCTGTCATTTGGCCCTGTGAACTGCCAGAAAGCATGGAACATCTAAATTGTTGGGGTTTTTTTTGGCTTTTCATCATCACATTTGTGCATTGTAGACCCCATGTTGAAAACTCCTGCTCTGAACATTAAAATCTATCCCTAAATTTAGCTGAAAACTTCCTGACACTTTCCATTATATTGGCTATTTGCTTCTGAAAATCTATCTTGTATTTTGGAATATGTTTATATTTAGTAGTTCTATAGGAAATAGCACCAAAAAACTTCTACAAGCCTACTACTGATATGTTGATCATAGGCAGCAGCATAGAACATTGATTAAAAATTGTATTTGACTACTTGAATTTAATCTTGACATTACTACATGGTAACTGTATTACCTAAGCATGTTATCTACAATTCCCTAGTCTCAGTTTCCCCATTTGTAAAGTGAAAATAACAATAGTATTCAAAATATAGGGTGATAAGGATTAAGGATAAAATGAGCAAAGTTCCTAGATTTTTGTAAATGTTCAGCAATTTTAGCTTATATAGATGATATAGAGATAGAGATAGAGATGAAATGTAGTGACTATGAAGTGTAGTGACTGATTAAAGTATTAAAAATTTATTATAGAAAATGACACATTGCCATTAATCTTCCTCAAAACACTTCTCTTCACTTTGAACACACCCCATAATTCTTGGCAATGTGTCTTTTATTGTAATAAGTATTTTTTTTTAAATTAAACATTCACTGTACTTTTTGATCACTGTCTGTATATATACAATGATGTAGAATCTACTCCACAAAAACTCTAAGTAAAATGTTCTCTGTGGCCATACTATCAAGAATCATTGAGTAATTTATTTTATGTAAGGGATTCTGGGAGTACATATTGAGACATGATTAATCAAAAAAATTTTTCTTCCTTGAAAACCTTTATTCCAATGTGTGTTCTGCCATTACCAAGTACAGTGAATAGTAGTTCATAGTATAGGCTGTACCCTTTGGTGGAAGCTAACCTTAACTGTCATCTTGACTGGATTAAGGAAGTCCTGGAGAGGCAATTGGATCATGGGGACAGGTACTCACCAGTGGATTAATCCAATGAAGCTATTAGCTAAATGTACTATAAGAGGTTGGGCCCAGTTGATACTCTGACTTTCATGTTCCTTAGTTAACATGCATTATACTGTCTTAGTCTTGGCTTGAGTCTTAAATACATTATGGTGAAGCTGGTTAATCTTGATTATCTTCTTTAGTTCAACATTCCCATCACCACTTATAAAACGGGTTTTATACTGGAATCTAACTACTAGGATTGTTTTGAGAAAAATATATAATCTCTAATAAGAATTCAATAACTGTTGGTTCCTTTAATTATTTTACTGGACTCTGGAAAGAGTATCATAACACATATCATGAGCCTGGGAACAAATCCAAATGCAAAATACAAAAGTACAGTCACCATGGTAATATCAAAAAATCAAGTTGAACCATCTCGAGCCAGGGACAGTCTGTGTATGTCAACCTGTCCTCCCAATTTCAGCACAAAGCTGACACTTTTGGAAGACTTTCTGTTGTCCATATCCAAAAAGAATCTTTCATGTCCAAAGCACTTTCCCTCAGTTTTCTAATGGCGTGGGGTAGTTTGTACTATGTTCTCCAGGTATTTGTATGTCTTACTTCATCCATGACTCTGAAATTTATATATCATAAAAATTATGATTTATAAAGGAACACAAAACTTGGCTTTGGTCCTTGCACATCTCTGGTGGAAGAAGGTTCAAATGACAGATTAACTGCTACCTAGACAGCATAATGATGAACTGTTCCCATCACTTTGGAGGTTGAGCTGTTAGGACTGTGCTTTGGTGAGAGTCACAGAATTCATAGCTACAGAATACTAACATATACACACTGTAAGTACATAGTATGGCTTACAATATTTCAGGAGATGGAAAGATTTTCTGTCCATGTTTATAAGCTCTGTCTGTCTTTCTACATCAGTGTGTGTGGTAAGAGATAAGAGGTTGATTTTAATTAATAAGAACAGAGAAGATATTTGAATGTCTGTTTTTAATTACAATGATTTTTTCAGGCTGCATAGTTTAAGCTATTTTCTAAGATTTTATCACTTAAATCCTTATAAAATTTATAATATTCTTCTTCAAAGGCCCATGAAGAATTGAGATACGTGCATTGTCTGTAAACCTAAAGTCATAATGAAAATCTCTTTATGAGATGAAATAGAGGCAAAATTCACACTAGATTCAAAGCAGGCAATTTTCTGTGATTTTATGTATATCCAAAGAAATTCTGACTAACCTGCATATTGAAGTTGTAATTTCTAAGAAATAAAGATGTGGGGTCTACTAGTGTTCCAAGGAATTCTTTTTTTGCTTCTCCAAAGGCAGTTATCTCTTTTTGTATTATTATGGATGGAATTGGTTTAAAACATAAAAAAAACAGAATTGATTTTTTTAGCCTTGAATTATACTGAAGATAATATATGCAGGAAAGTTTTTCCAAATCATGCCTGAGTATATACCTTTGAATTTTACTGGAAAACATGTCATTCTATTCAGAACTCTGAATTAAGATGCACTACTTTTTGCTGAAGGCTATTTTAAATGAGGCTAATAAATTGCTATTCTCTGCCTTGCGTGATAATGCATTACATTATCTACTGATGTACATGTATTGTTTGACTCTAATGGTGTGGAAATTAAATGTTAGACATGGGCCAGATGTTCCTGTAGATGAATATGAAGTATGACTCTGATATGGTTATGTCTCATTGGGATGGAAAGGAAGATGCAGTTACCAACAACAGAAATAATCACCAAACATTCCTCTGATATTGATTTCTAGTAAGAACTGACCTTGCACAAACTGGATGCTCCCTTGGTCTCTGTCTTTGAAGAGTATTCTAAATGTCAGCAGTATTTGCACCTGCTTGGAAGAAAAGAAATTTTATTTCCTAAAATAGAGAATAAAATAATATTGAGAATATGAAAGTACCTGACAGGGTGTCCAGAGATGCTAAATATTTGTCATTTTTGTTTGTCATTCTCTAGGTTTTGTGACACCACATGGCAGTGAGATTTCCACGGGTCATTCCTTTGCTCTGTATACTGCTCAGCAGGGTAGGAAGGATAGGGGACTTGGAGGAAGGAAAATCACATACAAATGTGCCTCATGGTGAATTTTATTGAAGATTTCCTGTTGGCTTTAGACCCACTGGGAAAAAAGGGAAAAACAAAACCATAATGTCCATAATCTCTTATCCATTGCTAACTTACGAATGGCGTCATAATTTAAGTAGTAGAAACATGTCTGAGTAAGGAAGTGGGGACAGAGGGGTACATAGGATGTTTGTTACTCCTACACCTAATAGTATGTAGATATAACTTTGAACATTTATCAGTATGGGGGTAAGAGAAAACAGATGTACTACATCATCACAGTAATATATTCTACAGATCTATGCTGATGAATGTAGGTTGGACTTTCAGAAGCTTTGAGGTGGGTGCATTTCAACTGTCAGCAAAAAGATGTAGAAGGAAACCTATGAATATATTCAATAATATCTGAGAACTGTGGAGAGACAAGGTAACTCGATGAAAGGTAAAGCTGGTGTTTTACCTTCTTCTATACCAGGAGGGATATCAAGGCAAAGATGTACTGTGGAGAAAAAGACGACTTTATTCCTTCAAGAGTTATTTCAGCTACGGTGCTGCTGACGATTTTTCTTTTGCTCTCTGTGGTTTACTCAAAATGTAGGAGAATGGGTAATTAACTGCTGTGCACACTACATTTTCTGTCTCTGTGCTTCTCTTCATTAACAGCATTTTTCTTTTCTGATTTGTGTAAATCAGTATTTTTCCTTTATTTAGTGTCACTTCTGAATTTTAAATCTTTAATTTCTTTGGAATCGTCTAATTTCTGTCTTTTACCCTCAGCACATGTACTCTGTCATTAGTGCTTTGATATTTATAATAACATTAGAAAGAGGGCTTACTTTTAAGAGTCTAATAATACAGGCCTCTTAAAACAGTCACATAATTCTAGGCACCAATAAAATTCATCTTTTATTTTACTGATCATGTCATATATATATATATATATATATATATATATATATATATATATATAAAGATTTCTGTGAGACTGGTACTACATGTGTTATGAGCTGATCATGTCTATTTCAATGTATTGCCTTAGTTGTAGCAATATATAATATTTTTAGAAAACTAATTTCCATTCCCCACCTTGCTGTCATTATCTATTCATAAAATCAATAAAAATGCATCAAATATGCCATCCAATAATCTCGACGCTGCATGATAGATATGTACATTTTCCCTGGATCTTTCAGTCTTGATAGGCTTCAATTTTGCATGCTCTGAGAAGCAGAGAATAACATATAAAAAACAACATGAATACAGAGATAAAAACAAGACTCTGTATAAAAGATGTTGCCTTAAAGGCTATTTGGAAATGTACTTATCGAGTTAGGGCTTTGTGGTTGTTCTGTGTGAATTCTGGACTTTCTAGTGACTGCTTTCTTTTATTTTAAAAATATTTTTAATAAAAGCTTGCTAGTGCATGTTTGCAGTACAAAGTGAATACATTCATTGTGGATAGTTTAAACATGTATATAATACATCTTAATTCTTTTTACATTCCCTTTTCCTCCCTTTTACCACTTCCAATATCTCTTAGTCCCCTTCTCATTTGCCACAGATCTTATCAAACACTTCTTACTTATTGCTAAATTTGAGTTTTGCACTTATGTCAACCTAAAGTAATCTTACTTTGACTTCTGACGTCACTATTCTAAGGACTTACATTTGGCGTCCAGCTCTGGTTCTTGCTAATTTCTGACCATTATCGACTCTCTTTAATTTCACAGTGACATTGTCAAAAGACATTGCTCAACATGTTGATATGACATTTATCTTGCATTTTACAGTTTACTAATATTCTCAAATGTAAATGGTTTATTTATACAGTTAAGTTCTAAATTATGTAGCATATAATGAAGCAGTGTAAGAATACAGATAAAACAAATCAGGAAATGATGTTATAATTCAGGGATGGCTTCATAGAATGGAAAAAACTTGCTTGGTATTGAAAACTGGGTAAAAAATGTTCATTTTCCAAATCTTCTAACTTTTTAAATGTTTGTTTAGTTTTTATGCAACGTACGAATAAGCTCTCCTTACATGACACTCAAAGGTCACGATGTATGTACAGCTGCCTCTCTGTATCTGCAGATTTCATGTCTTAGGATTCAACCAACTGTAGATCAAAACTTTGTGTATTGAACATATGCAGACATTGTTCCTTCTAATTTTTTTCCAAAACATTCAATGTAACAAGTTACATTGGCACTGCATATCGTTTATAAGTAATCTAGAGACAAATTAAAGTATAGGGGAGGGTGTACACAGGTTATGACAAGTAACATGCCAGTTTATGTAAGGGATTTGATTACCCTCCAAATTTTATATTCATCGGGATCCTGGAAATAATCCCCCACAGAGTTCAGCATCAACAATGAAGAGTAAAAAGTCTGCCTTTTGAAATCTCAGTGCAGCTTTCTTCTTCAGAACTAGGTATTCAAAGGTTCAGTATAATCACTCCAGTTGATACACATTTTTAATCATAAATATATATATGGCAAAACATACATTTTGAAGTAGAGGTGACACTATTGTATTCTGTAACTTTCTTTTTTTCCATTGAGTATATTTTATTGGGTTTTTAAACTGATATAATAGTGTACTGAAATATAATTCATGCATCACAAAACTTACTCTGAGTATTCAATAGTTTTTACTATAGTCACAACATTGTACAGTACTGTCATCAATAACACTTACTGTAGAACACTTATAATAGAACATTTTCATCACCCCAAAAAGAAACTACTTATTCCTAAAGCAGTTTCCTCTCCATTATTTCTTCCTGTAATCCCTACAAATATTTATCTGATTTCTACCTATACAGATTTTCCCATTCTTGACATTTTGTATGACTGTTGTCTATGGTCTTTCGGGATTGCCTTTTCTCATTTGGTTTTATGTTTTTATCCTTTATCCATTTTGTAGCATATATTAATACTTAATTTTAACATTGAATATTCTATAGTACATAAAATTTTGTATACTCATTTATCAATGAGTAGAAATATTGATTGTTTTTATTTCTTAGCTATTGAGAATGATGGTACTATGACCATTTATGCAATATTTTGTGAGAATATATGCTTGTATGTTATTATTTCTCTTGCATATGCACCTTGAATTAAAATTACTAAGTCATATAGGGATACTCACTTTGGCATAAGGTGACTGCTAAATCTTTTTCACTGTGGCACTCTATTTTATAATCCCACCTGCAAGATATGAAATTTCCAATAATCTCAACCTTGATATCCTCTCTGTTTCTGAGTTTTAGCCATTCTAGTGGGAGTGAAGTAGTATTTTATAATAGTTTTGGTTTCTGTCTCCCTAATGGCTAATGACATTGAACATCTTTTGTAATCTTGTGGACATTTGTGTTTCTCTGTAGAACATGTCTGCCATATTCTTTAACTATATTGTAGTTCACATGTAAAAGCTGCTGGAAACTCCTTGGAATTTTCTGGATACTAGATTTTGAAGAGGTATGATTTGCAAATAAGTTATCTTCTCACTTTCTTGAAAATTTTTGATCTGTTTTAACAAGACTTGGAAACTTTGATGGTTTAAAATCTATTTTGTGGGGGGTGGGAGAGTAAATGTAAAAGAAAAAGAGGAAATACAGAGGAAGAGAGAAAGATATTGCATAATGTAAGGTCACAAATATTTAGGTTTCATAGATTATTTTAGTTGTAAAAGTTTGTGTGTTTGTGTGTGAACCCAGTAGGATTTTCCATAAAAACACCATGTCTTTAGAGGAAGTTTTATTTATCCTTTCCAACTTAGATGCCTTGAATTTCATTGTCTAATTGACATGACCAGAACCTGTAACACAGAAATAATAAATAATAGTAGAAAGAACTGACATATTTGTTATTATTGACATAAAAATAAAGCAAAAATTAATAGATGAAAGAGAAAAAGACAAATTTCAAAATAGAATGCTTGAGGCACAGAATCCCACCCCAGTCTGGGGGAACTCTCTTCATCTCCTGGGGACCAGTGTGTAGTTTCCTCCTGAGTATCAGCAAGTGGGGCCTAGGCACGGAATCCCGCCCCAGTCTGGGGGAACTCTCTTCATCTCCTGGGGACCAGTGTGTGGTTTCCTCCTGAGACCAGCAAGTGGAACGTAGGCACGAAATCCCGCCCAAGTCTGGAGGAACTCTCTTCATCTCCTGGGGACCAGCCCGCAGTTTTCTGCCTGGACCAGCCAGTGGAGTAGGCATGGAATCCTGCCCCAGTCTGGGGAATTCTCTTTGCTGCCTGGGGACCAGCGCGCGGTTTGCTTCCAGGACCAGTGAGTGGGGCCTAGGTACACAATCTCACCGCAGTCTGGGGTAATTCTCTTTGTTGCCTGGGGGCCAGGCAGCGATTTCCTGCCATGCCCAGCGAGTGGGGCCACAGAGCAGAACCCAGTCCCCATGTGGGGGAACTCTCTCCCTCACTTGGAACAACACTTGAAGCTCAAAAATATAGGAAAATGACAAAATGAAAGACCAAAATGCAACATCAAACATCCAGCCCATCCCAAGAAAGCCTAGGAACCACGTACATAGAAGAAAACATATGCCACAAACCTGAAATACCTGAAATAATAGTAACTGATATACAGAAGCAACTCTGGGAAACCTTAAAGGAATTCAAACTAGAAATAATCTCTCAGGTAAAAGAAGAAATGATAAAAGAAATGAAGGACATGCTAAACATATCTAAAGAAGACACAGTTAAAAAATTGGAGGACCTAAACAAAAAGATAGAATCCCTGGATGAACAATATAAGAAACAAACAGAATACATAAAACAGATGCAAAGAGATATACAGAAAATCAAAAACTCCATTGAAAGTTGTAAAAACTGCCTCAATGAATGTGAATATAGAATCTCAGACCTCAAAGACAAGACTGCAGCCAGTGAACAGGAAAGGAAAGATCTTTTAAAAATAACAAGAAATCAGGAAATAGCAATTCAACACCTGCAAGAAGACGCAAAGCGGAATAACATAAGGTTGATAGGGATAAATGAAAAAGAAGGGGACAACATAAAGGATATCAAGAGGATATTTAGAGAAGTAATAGCTGAAAATTTCCCAAACACAAGATTGGAAAATGATGTTAAAGTCAATGAAGCATACAGAACTCCAAATAATAGCCATAACCAAAATAAATCTACACCCAGATATATAATAATGACCATCCCAGAAATCTAACAAAAGAATAGAACATTAAAAGCTGTCAGAGAGAAAAGACAGATCACCAAAGGAAAACCTATCAGAATCACAGCAGACTTCTCAGCATAAACAATAAAGTCAAGAAGAGCATGGAGTGAAGTATTTCAGATCCTAAAGGAAAATGATTTCCAACCTAGGCTGATGTACCCTGAAAAACTGTCCTTCTCAATCGATGGAGAAATAAGATACTTCCATGACAAAGAATAGCTGAAAAACTACATGGTCCCCAAGCCAACCCTGCAAAGAATACTGAAAGACAGCCTGGATACATCTAGGAAAAAACCACTAAACAAAGCAGACAATTAAACAGAACAGAAAGATAAAGATGCAACAGCAGAAAGATAATGTGTCCACAATAAACTAATATATAACAGTTATAACCATTAATGTAAATGGTCTCAATGCATCAATTAAAAGAAACAGACTGGCAGAATGGATCAAGAAACAAAATACAAACATATGCTGTCTACAAGAAACCCATCTAACCGAAAAGGATACTCACAAACTGAAAGTCAAAGGATGGAAAACAATACTTCATGCAACAGGAATCCCAAAAAAAGAGGGGGGTAGATATTCTGCTTGCAGATAATGTGAACTTCAAGCCAATAATGATCAGAAGGGATAAAAAAGGTCACTACATACTGGTTAGGGGAAAACTCAAAGAGGAAGAGATAACTATCTTAAATATATATGCACCAAACTTCAAAGCACCCAGTTATATAAAACAAGTACTAACAGAAATGAAAAACCAAGTTAGCAGTAACACAATTCTAATAGGAGATCTTAACACAACATTGACATCAATGGACAGATCAACCAGACAGAAAATCAGCAAAGAAATAAAAGAACTGAATCACACCTGTGAACAAATGGACTTAATAGACATATACAGAGTATACCACCCAACAACAACAGAATACACATTCATCTCAGCAGTACATGGGTCATTCTCTAAAATAGACCATATATTAATTCACAGAACATATTTAAATAAATGCAAAAGGGTCGAAATCATCGCTTGCATGCTATCGGACCATAGCACTATGAAATTAGAAATTAATGATAAAAGATACTGCAAAAATACCACAAAAACATGGAAACTGAATAACACACTCTTAAGTAATCAGTGAGTCACAGAGGAAATTAAAGAAGAAATTAAACAATACCTACAAACAAATGAAAACATAAATACAACTACCAGAATCTGTGGGATGCAATGAAAGCTGTCCTCAGAGGAAAATTTATTGCGCTGAGTTCCCATATTAGGAAAAAAGAACGAATACAAATAAATAACCTGATGTTACACCTCAAACATCTATGAAAAGAAGAGCAAGTCAAGCTCAAAGCCAAAAGAAAAGAGGAAATTATAAAAATCAGAGCAGAAATCAATGAAACAGAGACCAAAAAAAACAATCAAAAAATCAACGAATCAAAGAGCAGGTTCTTTGAAAGAATAAACAAAATCAACAAGCCCCTAGCCAACTTTGTTTTAAAAAAAAGGGAAGAAAAAGCTCAAATTCATGCAATAAAGAATGAAAGAGGAGAAATCACTACAGATCCTATAGAAATACAGAAAATCATCAACACCTATTTCGAAAACCTATACTCTCAAAGGTTTGATAACACAGAGGAAATGGACAGATTCCTAGAAGCATACGAAGAACCAAGCTAGATCATGAAGATGTAAACTACTGAATAACCCAATTTCTATTGATGAAATTGAAAATGTAATTAAACCTTTACCTACAAAGAATAGCCCAGGCCCAGACAGATTCACTGCAGAATTCTACAAGAAATACAAAGAAGACCTAATGCAAACACTCCTCAAATTCTTCAGTGAAATTGAAAGAGAAGCAATCCTTCCTAAATCGTTCCTAGAAGCAAACCTTACTCTAGTACCAAAACAGAGAATGACCCAACTGAAAAAGGGAACTACAGACCAATCTCCCTAAGGAACACAGATACAAAAATCCTCAATAAAATATTGGCAAATAGGATGCAACAAATCATCAAGAAGATCATACACCCTGACCAAGTGAGATTCATCTCAGGCATGCAGGGATGGTTCAACATACATAAATCAATAAATGTAATCCACCATATCAATAAAGCCAAAAGTAAGAATCACATGATCATTTCTATAGATGCAGAAAAAGCCTTTCATAAGGTCCAACATTCATTCATGATAAGAACCTTACAGAAAATTGGAATAAATTGTCTTTACCTCAATATAATTAAGGCCATCTATGAAAAACCAACAGCCAATATCATACTAAATGGCCAAAAATTGAAGGCCTTTACTTTAAAATCAGGCACAAGACAAGGATGTCCCTTATCACTGCTCCTGTTTAATATAGTATTGCAAATACTGGCCAGAACAATTAGACAAGAGAGAGAAATAAAAGGCATAAAGATAGGAAAAGAAGAAGTTAAATTATCATTATTTGCAGATGACATGATACTCTATGTAGAAGATCCCCAAAACTCCATTGAAAGACTCCTAGATATAATAAATAAATTCAGTAATGTAGCTAGATACAGAATCAATACTCAAAAATCAATAGCATTCCTATACACTAACAACAAAGTCACACAGAGAGAAATAAGAGAGGCCACACCCTTTGCACTAACAACCAAAAAAAAAAAAAAAAAGAAATATTTAGGAATTACTCTCACGAAAGAAGTGAAAGACCTACACAGGGAAAATTACAACATATTGAAAAATGAAACTGAAGATGATCTCAGAAAATGGAAAGACATCCCTTGCTCATGGATAAGAAGAATAAATATTGTGAAAATGGCCATTCTCCCAAAACTTTTATACAGATTCAATGCAATCCCGATAAAAATACCATCAACATACCTCATAGAACTTGATAAAGCATTCCTAAAATTCATCTGGAGTAAGGAGACCTAGAATAGCAAGGACAGTTCTAAGCAGCAAAGGCAAGGCAGGAGGCATCATAATCCCTGACTTGAAGTTATACTACAAAGCAACTGTAGTAAAATCAACATGGTATTGGGATCAAAAAAGAGCCAAAGATCAATGGAATAGATTAAAAGATACAACCACAACTACAAACACACTCAACCACCTTATCTTTGATAAAGGGGCCAAATATGTTCACTGGAAGAACGACAGTCTCTTTATTAAATGATGCTGGAAAAACTGGCTCTCCATATGCCAAAAACTAAAACTAGACCTATGTCTATCACTATGTACTAAAATAAAATATAAATGGATCAAAGATCTAGATATTAAAACACAAACACTGAATCTATTAGAAGACAAATTGGTAAAAATCTTGAAGATGTAGGAGTAAGTAAAGAATTCATGAACAGGACTCAAACTGCACAGGAAATACTTCCCAGAGTCTATAACTGGGATCACATCTTATTAAAAAGTTTCTGCATGTCAAAAGAAATCTCCAGCATAGTAAAAAGAAAACCCACAAACTGGGAAAAAATCTTAGTGAACTGCACCTCAGAGAAAGGACTTCTGTCTAAAACATATAAATAATTTTAAAAAATCAGACCCCCAAAATTCAAAGACCCAATCCAAAAATGGGCATCTGAGATGAATAAACAATTTTCAGATGAAGAAATACAAATGGCAAATAAATACATGAAAAAATGTTTGCCATCACTGGTCATTAGAGAAATGCAAATTAAAACCACACTGAGATTTCATCTCACTCCTGAAAAAATGGCCAAGATCAAGAAAACCAACAACAACAAATGCTAGAGAAGACGGGAATAAGGAACTCTCCTGCACTGTTGGTGGGAGTGTAGACTAGTGCAACCATTGTGAAGGTTAGTCTGGAGATTTCTCAGAAAGCTGGGACTGGAAACACCATTTGACGCAGCTATTCCACTTCTAGGCATATTCCCAGAAGAATTGAAAGCACCATGCCACAGTGATACATGTGCACCCATGTTTATAGCAGCACAATTTGTAATAGCCAGTTCTTGGAAACAACCCAAGTGTCCATCAACTGAGCAATGGATAAAAAAGTTGTGGTATTTTTATAAAATGGAGTACTACTCAGCTATAAAGAATGATCACAGTGAGATACTTATAAATAAATGGATACAGCTTGAGGCCATACTCATAGGTGAAATAAATAAAACTCACATGTATAAATACCAAATAGTTTCCCTAGTGTAAGAAATGATAAGAATACATAAAAGTATGCAGTAATCATGATTCTCAATCATATTGGTTTGAATCCATATAATGTTATCACTCATTAAATTGCAATGGTTTTAACCTGGGTTGTTCGATTTTAGTATCAGTGATAGTACAAATAGCTATTCTGAAGAAAACAATGCATCATAAAAGCTAATGCTGATTTAATATCATCTTGTCTTGAAGTCCCATCAAGCTGTTGTACATCTGTTTACGCTAGTTTTAACATGTGGTATCTTACTATATTTTACTATTTGTGATAGTATAAACAAAATTTTTATAGGAAAAAAGAAAGTATAGAAACCGTTATTTATTCTTTGTTAACTGGTTCTAAATACCCTGTAACTTCTTCACTCTCTTGAATAGCTTCAGATTGTCTTGATATGCTTGATGCTACAGTATATGAAGTTATACTCAAATAATACAAGGAAGGGGGCACTATGGTGACTACTATTAGATTATCTGTGGGTGAAACACAATGAAGCTTAAATTGTTCGGTTCTGACCTGTGTTGTTCTAATACAATGTCCTCTTTTATCTCAATCTCTACCCTTTTTAAAATTAACCTATTTTTTTCTTACATTTTTTTTCAATTAAGGGAAAACTAAATGAAAAAATAGTGGGATATATTATAGTAACTTTTTTGTTTTCCTATTAACCTGATATGAACCACCGTGTTGCTCTTCCCATCTTGTTCTGTCAGATTTTACTATATTCTATTTTGTTTGATAGTATCAAGTTTGACGGTATAGGCAACCACTTTGAAGGCAATAAGTTTCACTATGATGCACATTATGGTTTGACTATTATCTTCTTTTGAAATCCTGTAAGGTCTCCAGTGTAGGTTGTATTGGTCTTGTTCTGTATTGTTTTGATCAATTCTATTATACGTGATGATATAGGCAACTCTTTTTAAAAATAGCAAGAGGCACAATGGTACCCATTTTTGATCACCTGATATTCTATTTTTGTATCTTATACTATGCCCAACCTTCTGTTCTAACCAACTCTGTTTCGTTTAGTCATGTTAGGTTTTATTCTTTTCAAAAAAAGTAATAAGAACTGTGGGAGTAAAAAAAAAAACCCAAAAAGTATAATTGTTATTAAAAAGAGAGGAAAAGAAGGTGGTCTAAGGGATATAACTGCGTTTATGTTTGAGTGTGTAGGATGGAAATTCATATTACTGAGCTTTTGTTGGATCACTGAATGGCACTGTCTGCAATCTCATTGTATGAATGTACACTTTATATGCTTTAATTTTATAATTTGGACAACTGTTTCTAAGATGACAATATGTAACCTATTAACTAGTGATATCTTACTGTATTTTTTCTTGAAATTCTGTTTTATTTGTACCCTTTTACTGCTGTTTTTTTATTTCCTTTCTTTTTCTCTTTAAATAAAAAATAGAATGCTTAGATAATATTATTTCAAAATTAAAATTAAAACAATTTTAATTTTAATAAACATAATGGGAGAAAAATAATTATGGGTACTGAAAGAATTGCAGAACTTCGGGTTTTTCATGTTCTATGATATTATAGATACTAAAAGATCTCTCTAAATTTAAGAAAAAACCACTCAAATTAATTTAAATAATTATGTGCTCAAAATAATTTAGAGATATACTGAATCCGTGTCTTTATTGGATTAGTCAGTGAATTTAGAGCACTGGCAGGGAACCCACATTGGTTCCTTGGATTTTATATTCCTTTCAATGTAGATTTATCTGTGTTATCTTTTAAAATCAGTGCCTTTCTCATATTTGGGTGTATTTTAATAGTGCCCTTGCTTTTTTCCCTCTTCTGTCTTTGATCACACCTTATTCTTATTCTGAAATAGCACCAGTAGTTTCTTCTGTACCTACTTCTACCTCACCAACGATCACACATCTTCTCTAGGAGCTCTGTGAACTTCCCTGTGAACAGGCACAGAGAGCAGGGTGCAGAAAGAGGGAGGAACAGCTAGGGCTCGTTGCAGTCTTTGCTGAGGTTCTCGATTCACTTGTTATTACTAAGCACTCAACAGCAATTGGACTCCAATCCACTCAACCTGGCATGAATTCAGTTTTTCTGGGATTTGGCGTACTCTTTCAATTTAGCACTATGCACTGGAGCAAAAGAATTGGGGACCCTATTGCTTCTGCCAAGGTCCAGATGTAGTTAGCACAGCATCTGTTTAGTGTTTTGCCTTGATTTTCTCACACATGTCTACTTCATTCTACTTGATGTGAAAAGGCACAGTAATCTTCCTTTATCTGTAGTTTTTCTTTTCATAAATATGAGTTATCAGTGGTCAACCAGGGTGCACAATGTTAAGCAGAAAACCCCAAAGCCAAATCATATGTTTGAAAATGTGCACCATTCTAAGCAGTGTAACATGATGTCTTGCCTTCCCACCCACAATGTGAAGCCTCTTTTTGACCATTGTATCTTTTCTGTATATGCTACCTTTCTGGTATTCACTTATTAGTCTCAGTTCTTAGGTCAGCTGTCACAGTGTTGCAGTGCTTGTAGTTCAGTCACGCTTATTTTACTTATTGAAGTGACCACAAAGTGCAGAGATTGATATTGGAAATTCATATATAACAAAAAGATGCCATGAAGTTTTTCTTTATCAGTGAAAAAATAAAATTCTTGATGTAAGGAGAATGAACTAAAAATTACATATTGATGTTGCTTGGATTTATGATAAGAACAAACTTCTTATCCATGCTATTGTAAAGAGAGAAAAAGAAATTAATACTAGTTTTGTGATAACATCCTAAACTGAAAACATTAAGAACATAGTGCATGATAAATGCTTAAAGTCAAAAATAAATTCAATTCATAGGTGAAAGACACGAACAGAAAATGAATTCTGATTAACAGTAGTGCATTACACTAGAAAGTACTGAGTATACATGAATCATTTGTTAATCCCTTTGGAGTGTGATTTATAAATTAAATCGTGTAGGAAGGTAATCACAGGAAAATATTATCAATCTACAGCTCGGGTTTAATCCGGAGACTTCAGATAGATATTCACTGGAAGTCTTGAAACATGGCCTTGAAAAACAAGGAGGAGGGTCGATGGGGCTAATGTATTCACATATCCTTACAATTTCTGCAATTTCATCATCCTCAATGCCGTTTCTGGAGAGGAAACAAGGATGGAAATCCTGTCACCTTGACATTTGTACCAGAATCTTTCGTTATTTCACTGTTCATAAATTTGGAATTTTATAGTCATTCCCCATTGCTTTCTACTTCATGGTTTCTGTTGTTTCCTGCCGTGCATTGGAGGAAGGAGACTTTACAGCACAACTTGATGGTACATCAGCCCTCAAGGTTACCTTCAAGTGTATTTATGAGATGTACATCTTAAGAGATTAAAGAAAATATATCAAAAATAAGTAAGCAAATATATGAAATACACTCAATACCTTAAATTACCCTCTATTACTGTTCTTCACCAATGATCAAATGTCCACTTTATACAAGGAACTGGGCCGAGTCATATGAGACATAAAGGTGAGTAAGCAAACAGAGACTGTGAAATGGAAAGAGGCAAATACACACTGGGCATTCTGCAAGGTGGCTTTAAGAACTTTCACTAACAAATCATAGACAGAAGGTGCAGGTGAGTTAAAGAAAGCATGCATCCATTAAGGGACTGGCAAAAGGCAGCATGGAGAAGGTATAATTAATAATACATTCCAAGGATAGGTAAGGAAAAGAGTAGGTCATTTCAGATAAGGAGGCAGTGTTAGATATGCACATCAACATGTCTAAAATAAAGTTGGAAACAAATCTATATAATAAGCATATACTTTTATACATGGAGCAGTGAAGAAAAAGGCTGAAACTGAAGGGAAACTGGATGTAGGTGACTAGATATTAGAAATACTCACCCACATAACATAACCGGCAATAGAAGACTATAAATAAACTGATGTGACCAGAGGCAGCAATGATAAAGACAAATCCAGCAGTAGGATAGAAATTGAGTCCTGTATAATGGGAAACGTCACTCTAGGGATAATGAGACTTGGCCCCTTGGTTCAGTTTTGTTCTCTTACTCTGACATATGAGTCTGTTGACTACTTTTGGTCCCATTGAGCTCTCCATAAAATGTGCATGGAGAACTTGGCCTCGGATTGCCTTTCTAGCTTTCCCATAGCACAGGTATATGCACTGTGGTGAGGCAAATGTGGAATTTGGATGCTTCATACAATGTAGAAATGTTATTGGAAAAAATAAATGGAATGAATTACAGTAATTGAAGTACTTACAGAAAAAGCTTATGTGCAAAGGATTTGCAGAGAAAGAATCAAGAAATAGGAGAAATTTCATTCCAAGATGATTTCAAGTTCTGATTTGAAGTTATTAGAAGAGTACAGGTGACTTTCAGGAGAAGTATGGAAATCAAGCTTAGGAGATATTTTGAAACCAGTATTATTATATCAACATGAGGGATTGGAGGGTTAAGGTAGTGATGTCTATACGCAGTGATTAAAAAGTTGGCAAATATTTCCTTCCAGGAATAACTTAGGAAGGATTGCTTACCTTTCAATTCCATTGAAGAGTTTGAGGAGTATAGGCATTAAGCCTTCTTGGTATTTCTTGTAGAATTCTGCAGTGAATCCGTCTGGGTCTGGGCTCTTCTTTGTAGGTAAGGACTTAACTACATTTTCAATTTCATTACTAGAGATTGGGTTATTCAGCAGTTTTCTTGACCTAGCTTTGGTACTTCATCTGTTTCTAGGAATCTGTATATTTCTTTTGTGTTATCAAACCTTTGAGAGTAGAGGTTTTCGAGTAGGTGTTGATGATCTTCTGTATTTCTACAGTCTGTAGTGATTTTGCCTTTTTCATTCCTTATTGCATGAATTTGAGCTTTTTCTTCCCTTTTTAAAATAAGGTTGGCTCGGGGCTTATCAATTTTATTTATTCTTTCAAAGAACCAACTCTTTGATTCATTGATTCTTTGGATTGTTTTCTTAGTCTCTGTTGCATTAATTTATGCTCTGATTTTTATAATTTCCTCTCTTCTTTTGGCTTTGGGCTTGACTTGCTCTTCTTTTTCTAGATGTTTGAGGTGTAACATCAGGTTGTTTATTTCCAATGTTTCGGTTTTATTGGTTTTGTTCTGTACTGTTTTGTTCAATTTTATTATAATTGACGATACAGGCAATTCTTGTTAAGATAGCAAGCGGTATGATGGTAACCATTGTTGATTACCTTGTATTCTGTTTTTACATCATGTACTATGTCCACCCTTTTGATTTGACTGACTGTTTTGTTATGTCACATTTGGTTTTATTATTTTCAAAAACAAACAAACAAACAAACAAAAGTAATAAGAACTGTGGGAATAATAAAACCCAGAATGTGTAATTGTCATTGTAAAAAACAGAGGAAAAGAAAGTACTCTAAAGGATGTAACTGCATGTATATTTAGGTGTATAAGATAGATAACCATATTGCTGAGTTTTTGTTGGATCGTTGAACAGAACCGTTTGCAGTTTGAATATTCACTTTGTATGTTTTAATTTTGTAACTTGCACAACTGTTTCTAAGATGACAATATGTAATCTGTTAACTAGTGATTTCCTACTTTTTTAAAATTCTGTATTACTTGTACCCTTTTCCTATTTTTTTCTCTTTAAATAAAATTTTTAAAAAGTTGGCAAAGAGAAATACAAGCCTCGTACTATAAAAGTATAAGAAATTTTGAATTCTGCTCTATGACAGTGATTATTTGAACTACAGAAGTGAACAATGGACTGAAGAGTGTCGTTCCCATTCATATGTTGATGTCCTAAATCACAAATATGAAAATATTTGGGGAGGACACGTTGGGGGGTTATTAAGGTTAGAAAATCCATCCCTTGTACCTACCAATGCTTGAGTTAACTTCAGTGGACCTTCTTGTTTGTATAGAGTGTCATAAACAAAAATGACTCTCACAGTCACCTGGAATGCTTTCTACCACATTCTAAGTTACTACTAGAAAATTCTATCAATGTTAGCTTTCCCATTTTTGAATAAAATAAAGCAATTATTAACTATTGCTTTTCCCTACCTTTGGTTCTTTAACTGAGCTTAGAAGGCTGAATAAAGGAATTCTTTTTCTAGGAAAACAGAACCGAGTACAAAAATATATCAATTGATTTTTTAATTTTCTCTTAACTTTTTCTGCTTTACTTCCCTTTTTAAATGTTTGTAGCTGACCTGTGTTCTATGTAATTTGTGTATTTCTTAGAAACTAGAAATGCATAAAAAGTTTAACAGGTGAATATTTACTTAGCTAATGATATTGACCTCATATTAGAATCAGCCATTCACTTAATAGTGTTTGTTATCACATCAATGCGAAATATACTGCTATAAAAATTAGAAATACTCTGGTTTCTCTTCAGATTGTGTAACTCTTTCACCTTACAACAATGTAAAGCATGCAGAGGAAGAGCTCATAAAATATATGGTGCAGATAAAGAAACAGTCATTGCTCATGCAGATTCCATCTCAATTTAAGGTTGAGTCAAATGGCTTCATATTTGTATTCAGTATTTTCCTGAATACTCATGGGTATTGACCATGTAAATGTCTTTCCTTGATATTAGGCTCACCTGTGGAAAATGTAATTCTCAGAGAGGAGCAACTCAAGTTAATGATACTATTGGACATGTACTGGGATTGCTGCGCAGGACACCTGCATAGGTTGTGCAATTGCACCTCCAAGGTCAGCAATAGACATGAGTAAGGGTGGTTGCATGGGAAAGATGTTATTTGAGAAGTTTTTCCACATTCTATGGTGCAAAAGTGTCACCTCTATAGATCTGTCAGTATGTTAACATTCCTACATCATCGCTCTTTTTTCGAACATAACAAGAAATCTTGTTTAAAATGTAAGATTTACTCCATGTAAAAGTTCAGTATCTTAGTATCTTACGGCAAACTCTGATTAGAGTCATCAGTGAATTTGTCAAGCCACATAAATGTTTTCACAGAAAAGAGAAGTTTAAGAAATAACTGAAACATGGGCTTTCCAGAAGAGAATCAAAGGGGAGGACAGATGATAAAAAGAGAATACTGGTTGAGTGGCCCTTCTCTGAGAGAGAGGTTGACTACAATACAACATCTGCTGCAAGTACTAGACTCAAGTGGCAATAGAAACAGAGACCACTCTTATTTCTTTCTTATTGAGTGGTATAGAGAGGAATGGCTACACTATCATTCTGGATCAACTTCATGAGTTTGTCCAAGGAATCAGGCTCCTCTATCTTTTGTTTCCACTTTCCTATAGCGTTGCCCTCTTCTAACTCTTACCATTAATTGCTGGGAATCACCAGATGTTCCAAAATATGTGCTCTTGAACAAGCCTGCCCTGTCAGGCACCCGTCTGCCTGCCTACTAGCATCCTAGTACATCTATTTAGTTCTTCCTAGATCCCCAGTAGCTAGAACAAAAGCACCAATGATACCACATGGCTCTGCCACCCCCTGGCCATTTGATTGATAAGTCTGGTGTGGCTGACTGTGACAAAGTGGCAGAACATGATTCTTTCTCTTTTGGTTACAATATAGCCTGGAGTTCCTGAAGTAAGGTAATTTATACTCCAATTCTCTACAAAATGCTTAAAGAATTAACTGAATAAAAGTAACTTCAGCTTTAGTATATAATCCCTGCTCACCACTGTTCTGCTTGTGCATCTAGAGAGAAGTAGAATGCAAGATACAAGAAAGGGAAACCATGCTACAGTCACAATTGCATCTTCTCACTCATAACCTCTATTATAGTAAGCATACTGACTTGGCTTTCACCTTCCCAGAAACATGCTTTTTAATTCCTCCAGCCCCATATGTCCCTATTAGGTCACAAGCATTCTCTGATGGTTTATATTTGAAGTCAGTTTGCCACCACAATATAACCAGGATACAACTTCAATGCATCACTTTGGTGATCATAATATCTAAGAAACAATAAATGATTTTATCCATTGGAAATCTTCCATTGCATAGGATGCACTAGCAAAATGTGTGAAATTGTGACACTTGTTTTTATCAAAATAGCCACTTTTTGGTGAAGTATTCTGCTTGAGATTTGGATCTACCAGTTGAAAGTTTTGTTATGATTCCAAGGTAATTTAACATACTATATTGTAAATGTCAGTAGCTATGAGTTTTAAAACAACACAAAAGGTACTCTAAAAAACTAATAAAAGCACATTATAATATTTCCTTATAGGAGTTAAAAACTTATGTCCAACAAAAAAATCTGTACATGGTTTGTCAAAACTTGGAAGCAACAAATTTGTCCTTTGGTGAATAAATAAACTATTAATACATTCAGATAATGAAGTACTATCCAGGACTAAAATCATATGAGTTATCAAGCCATGAAAAGACAAGGAAGAAATTTAAACACATACATGAAAGAGAAGTAAGCCAATGTGAGATGGCTGCATACTGTATGATTGCAACAATATGACATTCTAGAAAAAGCCAAAGTAGGGAGACACAAAGGATATTGGTAGCTTCTATGGTTCACAGAAAGGGAAGATTAACTGGCAGACCATAGAAGATGTTTTTATGGCTATGGTGAGGAATATGTTTCACTGTACATTTGTTCAAACTCATAGAATGCACAACAAAAAAGTGACCTATGATTCAGGTGTCATCATGAGTCAGTACAGACCCACTGTTTATAACTAATGCACCAGCCTTGTGCTGGCTGACATAGGGTACTGGCTGTGTATGTGTGGCAGTCCATCTTCCTCACATTTGCTGCAAACCTAAAATGCCTAGAAAAAAGTCTATTTTGAAGGGCACTCAGAGGTAGGTGCTAGCATGAAGTTTACCTGAGGTAGATGTTAATATTTTCAATATAATCCATATTTCATCAATAAAAGAGTACCTCCTAAATCCATTTATGAAACTTTTTTTTTCTAGGTTAAAGAGTCTGGAATATTTTGTCAATTATAAATTTTATAAACATAGGTACAAATTTTATAAAAGCCTCCTGAGTAATTCTGAATATTAAGAAAAACTTTCACACCCTTCTTTCTTCAGTATCATGGGAATAGATCCCATATGTTCCAAGCCTGAGATATTAAATAATTATAACCATCTGGACAAGCAACTTGCCCTTAAAGGATACAGGGGACATTGATTCTAAAATTTGGAATGTGCTGATGTATGGCAGCAGCTTGGAATTCATTATTCATTGTAAATTATAAAACAATTTACAAGCAGACATTATTATTCCCACTTTATTAATATTTTGTTTAAGGCAGGCTCAGGTTTTGGTCTTACAAACATGTTTTGTTTGATAGCGTATAATTCTTCAGGTGGCCAGATTTCCTGCTCACAGAAAGACAGTTTGATGAGAGTTAAATGAGAAACTTCAGTGACAGATTAGTGAACTTAAATAAGAAAAAACACTATAAAAATGGACCAGTGAACATAACATAGGAAAAGATAATAAACAAGATAGGGATTGGTACAGAATGCTCAAGAAGTATGCAGCATTTCAGACCCAAGGAATTATAAGAAATAAATGTATTTTTTAAATTGTGATCAGAAGGTTTAAAGAGAACAAGATAAAGGTGGGTAAGTTTTTACCAAAACGAGGAGAGATGAAAAAGGACCAGAAGAGGAATCTACCAACTGTGGTCCACTGGTAGAGAAAGAATGGAGGTGATCGGCAGTGTATAAACTGGAGGAAGAGGGGTGAAGTTTTAAGTACACATTTTAAAAAATGCTCATTGTTTCTGAACCTCAGTGCCAACTTGAACCTGACCTTTCTCTCATCATTCAGTGTATTAATATGGGAAATGGTATTATTAAATTTTTAACCAAACTTCTCTTGTCGTGGCTCTGAAATTGGAGATTTATTTGCCACCAAGGTAAGGTCATGTTATGCCATGTTATTGCTATGGAGTTAGAGCAGAAAATAATATCCATTTCCCAGAATTGTCCACATATTTAAACCAAACTGACATTTGCTTTGCTTTGCCAGTCTTCCTCTCTCATTCTTGCTAATGCACATAGTTGTGGCTTTTCTGTTGTATCTGTTGATGAGAGTGGCCTAAGGTTGTAATATTGCCTATCAACTAGCCTGGCCTGGGCAAATTTTATAACTAAAATCCTGAGCACCACTTCAGAAATTTTTAACTAAAACTTAGGAGATGAGAAGAGCCCCCCAAAATAACATGTTTAAAATATTCCCCACATGACTATAATGTGTAGTCAAGTTTTAGAAGTACTGAGGGAGTCTGCATTTTTCTTTGGATTATCCACAGTGAAATAAAGAATAGGATGGTATTTATTTAATTCGTGAATGGGCTTTGAATTCCAATTTAACAATTAGGACTTTGCTCTGATTTTTTTTCTACCAATAAAACTACCTACAAAATATTTTAAAGACAATATTTTCGTGTTCCTAGCATAGTGAACAGCATGTACTAATATTGAATCACTCATATTCTGTATTTAAACAAATCTGGCATTTTTCCTATAACTTTTAATAAAAAAAATCAATGTATTATCATCTCTGAGAAATAGCAAGAAATGAGCATTTCCCTTGGGGTGTTATTTAATGTGAGTGCCAATAATTCCTTTCTAAACATCTCAGATACACAACTAAAGACTGTTAAGAAGAAAAACGAAATAAAATAAGAACATATTTCAAATACTAAACCTTAGAATAATTTCAGACCATAGAAAGTCCTTGCTAGATCTGGAGTGTAACTAGCAATGTTGAAAAGGTAGAAACCCTCTCCCAAAACATGCTTCAGCACTAGAGCGTGGCATGCTGAGAAGCATGCAAAGAATTTCTTGTTCCTATACATGTGAAAATAATAAGTTATTGCTTTGTAGAGATAGACATTATGACTAGGATATGTTCTAATTGAAAATAAATAAGAGTAGAAAGAATATTAAGTCCGAATATTCAATGACACAAAACAAAAGAAGTTTCCGTAGATTGAATCTAAGTTTCTCTTCCCTTTGAGCATCCTATCATAGTCACTGTGGAGGATGTTTTCTTTGTGATACTATGCGTGGGCATCTTATGAAATGATAGGCATTTGATCTTGGTATTCTCGATGTGTGCACAACTTGTATGCTGCCTTTGGGGTCGATTTTCCATGGCCTAACATTTATAAGAAAGTTCCACATTTCATAGGCCTGGCCTATTGATGAGGTCTTTTAGTCTCTAAATTTATATTTTACTGATATGCAATTGTGTATCATAAAAATTATATGAAGGACAGAAAAAATCCCAAAGCTTCATCTCACTTATGAAGATTTTAAAAATTAAATTCTTGGAGTTGGTGTCATGTGCGGGCTGACTAGAGCCAGACACCAGCCCTCTCCTGTGAATCTGCACCATTTGCCCACTGTGGGGGAGGAGAACAAAAAGTCAACAAGAAACTAAGACCTTCTGTAAGTCAGTGCCATTCATGGGCCAACTGGGGAGAGCCGGACACTACCTCTTTTGGCACTCAGGCAGGGAAACAAGGAGAGCCAATGTTCCTTCCCCCACTCTGTAAGCAATTGGCTGATCTGGAGAAATACAGGCTGTGATGATAGCTAATGAGGTAAGATACAGCTTAATACATATAGTATCTAGTGTTTCATTGACTTTGCAGGCCTAAAGCTAGTAGTTTGATCATCTATTCAGAGGATAACAATACACAGTGTAGCATATATAAGGGATTGCCTTCTGAAGGTAGTGGTCATTGCTAATTCCCTATTATCTTGTTTCAAAATCCTCTATCATTCTTGCTATTTTGGTTTGGTTTTATTCTGTTTTATCTTGTTTGATTTTGTTGCATCTGATGGCATGGGCAGCTATTTTGAAAATAACAAGATATATTATGGTAGCCATTTTGGATTTACTACTTGTTTTGAAGTGTTTTAGTGCATTCATTGGCTTGTTTTTATTGATTCTATTCAGTTTCTGTTTTATTTGATTTTACTATATCTGAAGGTATGGGCAGCTATTTTGAAGACAAGACATGGTAACCATTGTTGATTTCCTATTAATTTGCTTTGAAATCCTGTGGCATTTAAACTGTCTTGGTTTGCCTTGCTTTATTCTGTTTTATTTTGTTTGCTTTTGTTCTCTCTAAAATAAAATTTTAAAAAACAGAAACTTTATAATGATGTATTATGCTCACAAAATTCCAACAGTTATTTTCCACCAAAAATTCTTATATACGTGTTTGTGTTCTTAATTCCTAAGAATTATATTGCTATCCACTTATACTTGTAAAGAACCTGGAAGTCCCCACCTTGACTCTACTGTAAGTAAAATGTTGATACCTGAAACATCAAAAAGTCTTCTTGTATCTATGAAAGCACAAGGAAACCACTGCCCCCAGGACTGGAGAGACAGGAAAATGTAGGAAGTCATGGCTTACGGGAGATTCATGAGTAGAACTTGCATAAACATCAAACCTGTGCAGGATTACCTGATGTGAACTGCTGGAGGCTCAGTAAAAACAGTTCTAAAAATTTCTGGAAACACAGCCATAGGGAACCCTTGATTTTTTTTTTTTTTTTTGAGATTTATTTCCAGGAACTTAAAGACATTCCGATAGTATATATCAGAGAAGCATTCCTGGAAGCTTAATTTATGGCATATTATTATTACTTTATTGACTAAAGGGAAGACAAATAATGAACTCCAGACAACTCTATACTTCAACAACAATAACAACAAAATATTAAACTCCAGCTCAATCTAGCCATTCTGTCTTATCCAATAAAAGGCACAAAAAACTTAGGAGCTTGTGTAAAATTCACATCCAAGCACACAGGGTCACTACAGACTGAGAATTATAGGACTACAAAACATGTTTCCAGGGCCCCCAACACACACAAACACACACACACACACACACACACACACACACACACACACACACCTTACTACCCACATTACTGAAGGCCTATTTATGGCAGGGCCTTGTACTTAGAGCATTGCATCCACATATCAAAACAAAAATTACAAGGCTTATCAGAAGACAAATCAACCCAACCTGAAGACTCAAAGCAAGCACAGGATATGGCAGGGATGCTGGAACTCTCCAAACAGGATTTAAAGCAACTATGATTAATATGATGAGGTTTCTAAAGGCTACAGTAAACAGCATGGAAGAATAAATGGGCAATGTATTCAAAGATATGGGAATCCTAAGATAGAACCAAAAGAAATACTAAAGTTACCAAAATATTGTACCTGAAATGAATAATGGCTATGATTGATTGATTATCATACATTCCAGGACTGAGGTAACACATGTCTGACCTTAATGATATGACAAAAGAACTCCAAAAATTAAAAACTCAAACAGAAGGATGGTTGTAAAAATGAACAGAGTAGTCAAAGGCTGTGAGAAAGTTACTTAATTTATAACATATGTGTAATGGGAATATCAGAAGTAGAAAAGCTAAAAATTAAAAAGTGACATTGAAATTTGTGGATGGAACAAAGGAAGAGTTTAAAGGGAAATTTATAGAACTGAGTACATACATTATAAAATAACCTATAATCTATGCTTTCACCTTAGGAAAAAAGAAAACAGAGCATATTAAATCCAACCATTTAAGAAACACTATTAAAAATTTTTTATAATCTTTTAAAAAGTAGTAGAATGAATCACCCTAATACCAAATCTAGAAAAAGAAATGTAAAAATTGCAGAGCAATATGTCTTATGAAATAAAGACACAATCCTCTCTACACACATCATAAGAAATCAAATTCAATACTGGATAATAGAAATTATGTACTATCACTGAATAAGATTTGTACAAGGCTGGCTAAGCATTCAAAGGCCAGTGGGTGTAATTTGCCACATTAATAGACTAATACATGAAGAAAAGACATTGTATAAAATCCAACACCCACTTATGATTAAGTACATTAAAACTTACTTAACTTGATAAAGAATATCAATAACAACTTAGAAGCAACATTATGTTAAATCATTAGAAACTTGAAAGCTTTCTTAATCATTTGAGGATCAACAATAGACAATAATATCCCCTAACAACTCATTTTCAATATTATACTGGATATACTATATAAAACTAGAAGTACTAGTAAAGGACAGAAAACAGTGAGGTTGGGAAGAAAGATAAAATTGGCTTTATATATAGATGACATGGCCTCTCATATAAAAATTTAGAAGCACTGTCAAAAGCAAAACAAAACAAAATCAAGCAAACAAAAATTATCCTGAAACAACTAAGCAAGAATAGAAAAGTTGCAGGATGCAAGGTTAATATATAATTGTTAATCACTTTCCTATATACTAGCAATGAACAGGTAGAGTTTGATATTGAAAGACAAAAGTATTTATATGAGGACCTCAATAATGAAATACTTTGATACAAATCTGCCAAATTATGTTCAAGAACTATGTAAGGAAAATTAACTGTGATAAATGAAATCAAAGAAGAATTACATCAATAGAAAGGTGTTTCATGGTCATAAATAGAAAGGTTGAATATTTTCAAAATGACAGTTGTTCTCAATTTGACCTCTATATTTGATGCAATCCCCACTGGAAACTGATTCTAAAGTTTATAAGGAGTGGCAAAGATGATACAAAATTTCCAAGGTAGTATTAAAGGGAACTAATATACCTGATTTCATAATGAACTCTAAGGCTACAGAGATCAAGACGATTTTATAATAATTAATAATAGGTTAATAAAAATAAAAACCTAGTCAAAAATTAGCAAATAAAATGCATGAAAACTTCTAAGAAGAAGAACCAATGGCCAATAAATACATTAAAAATATTCCATATCTCTAGACACTTGAGAAATGCAAATTAAAACAACTCTAAGGTTCATCTTACTGCAGAAATAATGGCTATTATCAAGAAATCAAATAATGATGAAAGCTAGTGAGCCTATGAGGAAAAGGAAGTTTCTACATTGTTGGTGGGATTGTAAATTGGTACAACCATTGTGGAAATGAACATGGAGATTCCTCACAAAACTAAAACTAGAAATTCCATTGGACCTAGGCATTTTCCCCCAAAGATTTAAAGTCATCATATTATAGTAATACATCATATCCATGTTTATAGCAGCTCAATTCATAGTGACAAAGTCTTGGAAGTGGCCTATATGCCCATCACCAGACGAATAAAGAAAATCTGGTATTTATACAAAATGACCTACCACTCTGCAGGATAAACTTGAATATACTGTAGGAAAGTGTATGTGCCTTGAGACTAATAATAAATGAAATGAGTCAGATACAAAGCCCAAATATTGCATGTTTTTTTTTCCTTAGGTAAGAACGCTAAGATATAAACAAAGAGCAAAATAAAAGATAGACAATAGCAAGTAGGGAGACAGATCCTTTGCGAATGAGGAGATCAATATCTGGAGAGAAGAAACAAAGGGTAGAGGATAGCAAGAATGATGGGGTAAGTGTGTTCCAGTTGAGGGGTGGGGCGAGGTTGGAGGAGGGTTAATTACGATGAATCTTCTATTGTAATACATTTTTAAAGTTAAAAAAATCAGTGAAACAGAAGAGAGAGCTCAGAGGTAGATATACACAAATGTAGGTGACCAATTTTGACAAAAGGGCAAATGCAATATAATAGACAAAAGATAGGCTTTGCAACAAATAGTACCAGAGCAACTAGGTATTTTCTTGCAAAACAAAAAAGTTACAGATCTTTCACCCTTTACAAAATTAAATAAAAATGAGCCATAAGCCTAAATGTATAATGCAAACTATAAAACTCCTAGAAGATAAAATAGCAGAAAATCTAGATGTCATAAACACAGTGATGACTTTTTAGATGAAACACTAAAGTCATAAAATACGAAAAAAAATTGATAACTAGACTTCAACAGCAGCAACAAACTTCATATTTCTAAATATGGTAGCAACAGAAAAAATAATCCACTAATTGGGAGAAAATACTTCCAAAAGTCACATATGATAAAACATTCTTATTTAAACTGTACAAAGAACTTTAAATCTCAACAATAAGAAAGCAATCAATTTCATACAAAATGGGTCAAAAGACTTTAACAGTCAGCTTATCAAAGATAACTAGATGGTAAATAAGCATATGAAAAAACATTCCACTTTTTAATCATCAGAAGAATGTCACGTGAAACAAGCAGAAGTCACCCAGTAGTAGATAACCCAAAATCTTAAGTACTGACATGAACAACAGCCAATGTGGATAGTGGTGTTGGACAACAGACATCATCACTGTCGGTGGAAATACAATTTATAAACCCATTTTGGAAGACATTTATGTTTCTTATAAAACTGACATGTTCTTGTCACACAACCTAGCAATCATACTCCTTAGTATTTACTCAGTAAAGTTGAAAAATTATATCCATACAAAACTTGGTCACATATATTTATATTTGTTTTGCTCATAATTGCAAAAACTTGAAAACAAC
This sequence comes from Cavia porcellus, assembly GCF_034190915.1. Lineage (NCBI taxonomy): Eukaryota > Metazoa > Chordata > Mammalia > Rodentia > Caviidae > Cavia > Cavia porcellus. Next base: position 22,967,854 of record NW_026947496.1, on the reverse strand, counting down.
CAAAATGTAGGTGAACAAAGAAACTATAGCATATCCAGACAGTGAAATACTCTTTAGCTCCAATGAGAGAGGAGCTATTAAGCCACTGAAAGACAGAGAAATAAACCTTAACTACAAGTTGCTAGTGAAGGAAGCCAACCTGGAAAGATTATATATAGCATGACTCCAACAATAGCACATTCTACAAGAGGGATAATTACCGAGATAATAACACAATCAGAGTTTAACAGGGTTGGGGAGGAAGTGGTGAAAAGGTAGGAGGATGCAGAAGACTTCAAAGGAAGTGAAAGTACTCTGTACAGTGTTGGAGTGGTAGATGCATGTCCTTTTTATTTTGACTCAAAACATGGAATGTACAACAGCAAGAGTAAAACGATGTAACGTATGGATTTAGGAGATAAAGTATAAACATAGATTTATCAATTGTAACACATATATCCCTTTGGTAGAGGATATTGTTAACATGGGATACTGTTAATGTGTGGAGGTAGAGGCATTCTGGAGTCTCTTTGTGTACCTCTTCATTTTGCTGTGAAAATAAACTGCTCCAAAAATAAAGTCTAGATGAATGGATGGATGAAAGAATGGATAGATGGATGGATGAATGGGTGGATGAATGGATGGATGGATAGATGGATAGATGGAATGAAAGACAGAAGAACTAGGTCCTTCAATTTTTCATGAAAAGTATAGAGCAAATGCACTCTTTATCAGGAAATGACTCTAGACTGATAAATTACAGACCTTTATTGTTGACTCAGTCAAGACTAGCTGGTAGATATGAAAATATCTATAATACCTTGATCTTCCTTGTGAAATTGCAAGGGAATGAAGACAAAACTGTAAAAGATCTAAACATATTTGTGCATGATTCTGTGACAGAAAATTGAAACAAATTCTTAGATATTGAAATAGAGAATATAAGATACAAAAACACAGAGAGAACAAATAGTTTTGAAATTAAAAATCACAAATCCATTTGGTAAGTAAATGGTAAGAGTTCAAGACTGGTTTCGTTTCCTTGTTGTATAATACTCATAGATTTCCAAAGTATCTCCAAGCCTTTAAGTCCTATCCATAGCATGACATAACACTCCTTACTTTAAAGACTGCTAGAAAGAAATAGAAAAGATAAGTTTATAAAGTATCTCACATGGTGTTTGGAATATATAATGGAAGTGATCAATAAATGTATATTACTGTCTCTTCTCCTTAATTCTTCAGAAATATAAATACAAGTATAATATCATCATGAAGAACTTCAGAGGAAAACAAAGCAAAGGTAAGATGTTTATACTTTATTACACATTTCTCTCAGGCCCTGAAGTGCAGCTGTTTGAGTCTGAAAGGGAAAACAAGATCCCAATAAGAAAGTCTGGGTGTGTAATCTGGTGTTGCTGAGTTGTTTTCATATCAGATCACGATGACTCACTGTGAGTGTGCTTCAGGCACCTTGAAAATGGATTGCATCAAAACACTTCATTGTACAAAAACAAGGATGTTATGAAAATGCTCCAAAATCCTGGTCATGGGGGTGCCACAGAGATTAAACATAAATTACAAAGTACGTGCATCAGAGCAGTGCACTCTTAGTGAAAATAGGTGGAGTGGGAAATGAACCATAATAAACTTCTTCTTTCTGAGTTTGTTTCTGCCAAGTCTTTAGCCAAAAAGAGTTATAATGAAAAGTAGATGAGCAACATGATCCAGAAGTTTCTCAGCATAGTGTGTCTTTAAAGGAATGAGGTCATGCCATTTTCTCCATTTAGTCTCTACTACATTTATGAAGACAAAGATAAACACATCTCTAGGATAGCTGTAAAATCAGTACAGAGAAATGGTTAATATGTAATTTAAATGCTAATGAAAGTAAATGCTTTGGAGGAAAAGAGAATTTTAGAATAACGAAAGATTTTAGACAACAATCTTGTCTGACTTGTACCATTTTATACAAGAGGTAATGGAAGCTCTAAGACGTAAAGGCCACAGAATTGCTAGTTTCACAATCTAGAATTGAACTCAGACTCTCCAACACCTCTGAGGATTGTTTATCTTTTACATCTCTTGGCTATAAGAATATGAGATGAAAACATTAAGCAGGGGTCCAATTTCCAATCAATAATAACACTCAAAGAAATACTGGTAGACTTCATAAAATAAATGCAAGGCAAATTTCACCAATGAAAATGATCTGACTATAATTTAAACTGTACATAATAATCTCTAATTCTGCTCAAATTGCAAAGAACAGGTTATAACAGAGTTGCTGATGAGTCCTTCTCAATGGGATTTAAATAGAAGTGATCTGATCACAAACAATTATTTTGTTTTCTGGTTTAGTTTATACACTTTGACAGTTGTGCCCATTTCCCAAAAAAGGGAATTTCTTGTGAATTCTACAACCTCGAAGTCAGAAATAATAATACTCTTAAGTTTCTCCTCTTTCTTGTCCAACTCCTATTTAAATTTATCTTTTTGACACAAATACCCTAGCAAAGCTCTGTTCAAGTCTGAGAGAACTTTCCATGAGATTGCAGGAAAAAAACACAGCAAACTAATATAAACAGCAATCCTGACAGCAGAAACCAGGCTCTGCTTTCTGTGTCTTTCCTAGCTGCTCAGTCAAGATCTTGATGCCTGGTGATGAATGGATTGCATGTGTACAGCAGAAGATAAAATGATCTGTGTTGGCCCTTTCCCAGCCACAGATGTCATGGCCTTAGCTTTCAACATCTTATTTTAGCCCCAGTGTGCTGAAATGCTCCAAGGCAAAATATTCCGTGTCACTCTGCCTCAGTGCAGCAGGAGACTCCCAGGTCCTGGGAATGTGCTCATATTTGGTGATGTCTTCCTGCATTCGCTAAAGCACTCGGATGCACCCAGCTTGAAAAGACAATAAGGGATGGACAAAAGCCAAGAGGGTAAACAGATGGGTAATAATCCCCTCTTTTATCATTCATGTCTATGGAGAATTATTCAGCAAAATTGAACCCTCTGATGAGCAGAGCCCAGGATAGCTTTGTGCAGTGGAAATGATAGGATGCTTTTTTATTTGCTTCTGTGCTCTTAGGGAGATTGTAGGAGGATAGCCTTATTCATAATAGTAGAGAATATTTTCCAAATAAAAAGGGACCCATGAGTGTTTGTTGTAATCAGTTAGTATGATACCAGAGAGTCAGAACTTTTAGTCAGACTCCCTTTATCACAGATGAAAATTGTTAGGGTTTAGATCTCAAATGACCCCCAAAGACCTCATGTGTTTGGAAGGTGACTGAATTGTGAAGGTGGAATATATGACTTGGTGTTGGGAAGAGAGGTCTGATCAGAGGAGAAGGGTTGCAAGGGCAGGAGGTGGGGGCATGGCCTGGAGAGTTTTATCTCCCTTCCCAACTCCTCCTTTCTCTCTTTGCTTCCTGGCAGCCATGAGGGAAGCACCGTTATGCTTTCCAACTTGGAAACAGTGTACAACATACTGAAACCTTTATAAACTGTGAGGTTTTAAAAAAATCCTCTGCTCCATTTTTTGTTTTCTGTCAGAAAGGGTCTGGCTGTAGCACCAGGCTGGCCTCAAACTCACAGTGATGATATTTCTGCCTCAGCTTCCCGAATGCTGGGATTACAGGCATGCACCTCCATATCTGGCACTTTCTTCCCTTAAATCACAGGTGTTAGGTATTGTGTCTGGGCAATGTAAAAATGACTGAAACAAAAATGCAAAAGGGGTGTCTGTGAACACCTTAATCATTTCCTGGGTTTTCTAATGTGGGCTGGATAAGGTTTGGGAAAAGAGATGGGATAGATGCTGCTCTAAATTGAGACTGGAAATCCAAATATTTTGTAGAAATAAGTGCATAGTAACCCCTATTCTGTAAATTTTTAACTAATTCAATAAAGTATGATTTGGTAACCAGAAATGGCCTTGGAAAAAGGTGAATTTGTCTCCAGGACTAGGAGGCTGCTAATTTGGGTGGTAGTTGCTAAAATGAAAAATTCAATAGCTACTTGCGTATTTTATGTGGTCTGTTGCACAATTAGTCCCAGCTGCAATAGCTTTGAGAAGATGCCCCATGGGAGCTAGTAGACAGCAAGGGTGAAGCGTAAAATCTAGAGCTGCTTACCACTTCAGGAGCATCCCTTGCCAACCGTTTTGTTGTAGGCTAGATTTTGTGGTGTGGTTTTTCCCCTTGAAACTCACCAGGAAATGTCTTGTGAGTTTGAGCTCTGGAGTTTCCATCAAGGAAAAGAAAATTTTCACTGTTGTAGTGAGGGTTTGCAAGGAAACCAATTTAATACAGGACACATAACTTACAGAATTATTTTACAGTAGTCACTCAATCTGACCACACACTAAAGACCCAAAAATCCATTTGAGGGCCTGGATCCCATGGCAATGTGCTGCATGAGTCCAGCTGAAGACCTAGAGCCCATGACAATACCCTCCACAAGTCCAACTGGGCTAGAGCCTATGACAATGACTCTTGCATGTCTGTTTTATGGATCTGTGCTGGGAAGGCCTGAAGATCAGTGGCAGAAGATAGGAAGTCTCTGACAGAGGGATGAAGGATCTGTGACAGAAGATTGAGGGATTTTCACTGGAACCTGGAAGCAATGCTCAAAGTAAGAACCACAGCTCCCCTAAAAAGTACCACAGCTGTCCTCAGTAAAAATGAAGTCCTGAGCTCCTCTGACAATGATAACAGCTGAATTCATGTCAGGAAGCCAACGTGACAAGCTTCTCCTGGAGATTGAACAGCACACATCTTCCCATCTGGAGCCGGGAAGTCAAGCTCAAAGGACCAGAGCTCCCCCAAAGTGAACTGCTACCAGCAACAACAATAAAGTCCCAAGATCCTCTGATGATGATAACAGCCAAGTTTATATCAGGAAAGAAGCTCGACAAGCTCCTCCAGGAGAACCAATGGCAACAGGAGAACCATCAACCCCTAATTCTTCCTCCCCAGTTCTTTTTATGTTGGTAACAATCCTCAGGTGGGTCACACATACCCACTACCTTGTTGATTCAATTCATCTGGGTCTTACAAGTGGAACACCAGTTGTCAGTCCATCGCAATCACTTATTAGAGACACCTAGATATACACACCTAGAAAAAAGTTCTTTCAGATTTATCAACACTTTTATTTTTTGTCTGCCATTCAATAGATTTCCAAGAGGAAAACTGGGAACATCCTATTTTAATCCCATGTATTAAAGAAGCTATTTTTTCACTTAGGATATTTTATTACACAAAAAGAAATGCAATCAGTACTATTTCTTGAGTTATTCAAGTTATTAAGGATAAACACACACACACACACACACACACACACACACACACACATATGGTTTATCTCCACGAAAAATCATGTGAAGAATTGATTCTAAAGTAATGGTACTGACAGGTTATATAAGGACCTCTAAGGAAAGTCTAGGTCATGCAGGTAGAACTCCTAAGAATGAATCACAGCTTCTCTTATGTGAGTTCTCACTTTTGTGGGACTGGATTAGCTACCATGAAAGTAACATAGAGTTAGCGTGACCTGTGCATTTTACCTCTTTTTCTCACAGCCACATGCTCCTCTACATTCCACCATGAGTTAAAGCTGCATGAGGCTCTCACCAGAGCCCAAGTAGAGGCCAACTTCTGTCCAAGCCCTGACCAGGGACTAAAATAAAACTTTTTTCTTTATAAAGTATATGACCTCAAATGTTATAAAAACAGAAATTATACTTAGATACACATACTGTTAGAGATTTAGTGATTTTCTTAAGATGCCATATGTCAATTTGAGTAAGAACCACCTAGCAGATGAGTAAAGTTCTTTGTGTGCCGGTGAATGGTTGATATATAGGCTGCAAACTGAGGAGAGGAGCCCTACCCTAGAAGTGGTTGTCAATAAATGGTAGGCTTGCATCTTGGACAAACTAGAAAGAGTAAAAAATGTCTTCTCTTTGTTTTCTTTGCAGGAGCCTTGGTCTTCACAATTACCCATAACAGTGATGGCGAACCTTTTAGAGACAAGTGCCCGAACTGCAACTCCTAGCCCACATATTTATCACCAAGTGCCAATAATGTGATTAAAAATTTTGACTAAAACAACTCATACATTATTAATATCTTTTATCTTAAAAGAAAAATAACATGTGTGTCATAGTTTCACTGCCATTGATCTACAGACCGTCATCTCCAGTTTCTTCAGTCTTCCAAGGCAGATCTTTCAGCTTTTCAACACACAATTGCACTGGACTCTGCAGTGAGCTTCCAGATCTTTGAACTTTGACTGGTCTTCTGGTCTTCCAGCATGTCGATAGCTATTTTGTATTCTTTTTCTGATCAAGCAGATGGTCACCAGGACTCTTCTCCTTCTGATGCTAAAAGACTATCTAGTAAAGCATTTGTATAATCAAACATATACTTTATACTAAATTTCTTCTTGTAGTGAACCCAAGGTTATACATACCTTATTTGTAGCACTCAGGTGAAGTTAGTTCTACATTGCCTTATGTATACTCTATGTATTCATGATTCCTTGACTGTACTCTGTAAATTCCTTGAGGATAAAATTTATATTCTATATTTCTTATTTCTCTCACCGAACCAGAGACTATTAAGCAAGAACATTCTTGTTATATACATCCAATGATTATCTGATGGTATTAACAGGCCTCAAATCATCAGTAGGTTTGAAAGATAAGGTGGGATTACTTACTATAAGATTGTTCAGAGTCTTGTACACACAGTGTGTAATAGAGATAGCTGCCTCTCTACTGTCTGTGTCTGGCTCCTACATTTCTGTCTTCAGTTACAATTGGGTCATGATGACCCTGAGAAATAAATCGCTGGTCAAAACAATGCATGACATGTGTCAGAGCAACTAAGTTAAGTTCCCTTCTTCTCTTCCCCCACCATGGTGATCTGAGATGGTAGCACCATAAGATAAATATAGCTTGAGTTTCTTAGTGATGAAACAGAGGAGAACTCTTTTATCAGATTTTGCTAGAGAAAAAATACATTTTTATTCTTTTAAGCCACTAAGATTTGGAAATATATGCTACTACTGTAAACCTTATCCTTTCCTTATTAATATACTATACCATGTGATTTAGACTTTATTTTAACCAGATTGGAACACTGACACTTTTTATACAGAGAAATGCCAATTCAAAATATCTTTACTATGAAATTAGCTCATTTTAAATCATATCCTCATATATCCTCTCTACCTGAAAATTTCTAAGATCTTTTATTTCCCATTCATTCATTCAACAATTTGTTCAACAATTGTTCAACAATTGCTCACTGTTACTTGTTGATTGTCAGCTACCTATTTATCTCTACCATGAGTCTAGTGTGGCACATTCAAATAATCTTTGAAATATTTAAATAGAACCTACTATATTCTAGTGCTTATCCAGCATTGAATTAAACTTCATTGCACTGTTAAAAAGCAAGGCCATTGTTTCTATTTTGCATATGATGGAAATTGAGGCACAGAGAAATTAAGTCACTTGTTCAAAATCACAGAGCTAGTAATAGGAAAAACAAGTCCTTGAGGCCAGGCAGTGTGGACCAGAACTTGGGCTCCTAACCATCGAGCTCTGTTGGTGAAGGCAATATGGTCTAATCACTGCAGAGAATAGAGCTCTACTGCTCCGTGATAGGCAGTTTGGCTCTTGCCTCATGTGCCTTATTGAAAGTACCTTAGCTTCTTTCTAACTTAGCCAAACATCATGATACACTTAAGAACAGGAGTTTCTCAGGAAATTCCTGAGAGACTTATCAGGGAATGATCCCATTTCTACATTCCTTTAATATTTTCATTGCTTTTCCACCAAGCTACTGCCTTTCCCACATTTTTATTTATTTACTTAGCTATACACAAAATGTATTCATCTTGGCATGCCTACAGCAATTACTTCACTAGATAAATATGCAGAGTGAAAGTCTGAAGATGATGTAAATGAAAAAAGTGAATAAACTAATTAGTACAACGTAAGCCATATCTAGTGCTAAAATTTCACCAACTTTGGGTATTTCTGATAAAATGACGAAATAGACAATCTAACAAATAATACACTATTTTTTGGAGAGACTATATCTTAACTGATACTTTAACAAGTGCTTTTAAAACAATTTATATTGCCAATTCCAACTGTAGAGTGAATTTTTGCCATTCTAGTTCTGAAAATATAATAATAGAGAGTGTTTATTAAGTTAACCAGTTAGTATGGACTAATGTTTGTCCCTCCCAAAATTCACCTTAATTTCTAGTGGTATGGTTTTGGTAGATGACTTGCTGGGGAGGGAAAATAATTAAATCATAATGGTAGAATCTTCATAAATGGGATTAATGTCTTGTAAGAGACACAAGTCTCTCTCTCTCTCTCTCTCTCTCTCTCTCTCTCTCTCTCTCTCTCCCCTCCTCCTCCTCCTCCTCCTCCTCCTCCTCCTCCTCCTCCTCCTCCTCCTCCTCTTCCTCCTCCTCTCTATCTCCTTTCTTCCCTCCCTCACTGTCCATATTTCTCAGGTCAGGATATAAGACTGAAATTACTTACAAACTCAGAAACAGGTCCTCACTACAACAGAACCAGCTAGTACATTAATCTTGGACTTGTAGTCTCCAAAACTACGAAAAGTAAATGTTTTATTTTTTAAACTACTCAGTCCATCCAGTCCACGGTATTTGTTATAGCAATCTGAACTACTGAACTATGAACAGAGATACCAGTGTAAATATATATAATATATATAATATATATATATATATAATTTATAAATAAGTTGTTAAATTCTTAAAAATAACTTAGTGACTCATATGCAAACAGTATTTATTATTTACCACAGTTATATTCATAACTTTTCCAAGAATATTGAATTAACTAATATTTCTATTCCTATGACAAATGAGAGGTTATGTTCTTCTGTGTCAGTGGTCACAATCATTTCACCATTAATATGTGACCTTATTTTATGTGAGATTAGATTTACAGACAGTTTATTAGTATATAATATTGGCTCATTTATGTTACACTCATAGCTAACAACATGGTAGCTCTTGCCTGACAAGCTCATTTTGATTGGATACCTGGCCCCTTCTCTGGTGCTTTGTCCAGCCTGTCCTGCTTCCTGCCTGCCATGAAGTGGACATGCCCTTCTTCTGTGATGCTCTCACACTGAAGTCAGATAAACATGGACTGAAACCTCTGAAATCATGAGCTAAAATAAAACTTAAAAGTGAAAAGGACATTTGTTTACTATATAAGAGTTGAAACCAGAAGACAGGGTGTTGTTTGTTTGTTTGTTTGTTTACCTTAGATGGAACCATGTGTATCAGGTGATAAAGTTTTCAGTTCTCTGGGCATGTCTGCAGAGGACTATGTAAATGCCATGAGTATTGATGTTGAAGTCAAAAAATAAAGTGTAATAAGAAGACAAAAGCACAAATGAGAATAAGTTAATAATGACTGATGAATTATTTGTGTCTTAAATTCAGTGTGGAAAACCTACTTTCTTGTGTGGCTTTATGTGGAGATGTGGTTGCAGGATACTTATGAATAATGAGTTTATAATAGTGGGGCCCTAATTTGATACTGGTAGAATTAGTGCTCTCATAAGAAACTCCCGCAGAGCTGCTATGTATAAATTCTCTTTCTCTCTGTCTCTGTCTCTCTCTCTGATTCTCTATTTCTCCTCTCTCGTCTATCTATCTATCTATCTATCTATCTATCTATCTATCTATCTATCTATCATCTATCTTTCTATCTATAATTACTTGTGTTTGTTTCATTCTCTAAGGAAAGATCACCTAGTACTCTTTCCTGCGCTCATAATCTGAAGAAAGGTCAGTGCTACACTTTCCTACACTTGAGATCATCATTTGAAGCCAGGAAAGGAGATCCTTCTATTAACCAAATCAGCTAAAACCTTGGACTTTGCAGTGTCATAGATAATCGTGAGAAAATGCATTCTTGTTATTTAATCCACGCAACTGGGTGTTTTGTTTAGGAGCACTAGCAACAAGGCTCAACCATGTGAGTGCAGTTCTACTTTAAGGATGAGGGAGCCTGACCACAAAGATGACAGGTAAGTAACACACACCTCTTCCGATCACCTATTAGTCCAGCTTTCAAACCCAAGCAGTCTGACTCCAGATGATTGCTCTTAGTCCTAGAACATAATTCTAGGTCACTCTCCCTGACTGCACCACATGATGTTTGGCTTTTCTCTTTCCTCTGTAATGGCCTGTGAAGTCATCAGGCTCTTTCTGAAACATACTTATTCCCTTCCTGAGGGTTCAGAGAATTCTCTTTGTATCACTGACTCCTCTATAGCTCAAGACATGAAAAGAAAACGCAGACGTGATCCATCTGCCTGCTGCCACATCAGCCCTCTCAGCTCTGGAAGTGACGTCTCTCTTCTTGGAGATATATTTTCTTCAGCTATGCTGTGTCCATTAACGAGGGACAAACTTTTCCAAAGGCACTGTCCACATGATTGCATTGTCCTAACAGAAAGTATAGAGTTATATTCTCTCTATAAATCTGGTGTGGCCAAAGCATTTCAGTTAGTGACACTTTAGTTCACTGATCATTAATGAGTTTGCAACTTTATCATGGATTATTCAGAAAATCTGAGGAAAATCATGAACTCAAAGATGTATAGGCAAAATGATACAAGGGCTTTACATAAACATCCTATAGTTCAGGAGACCTAAGGAAGTCGTGTCATTTACACAGGAGAGATAGAAGCCTCTGTCTCACTCCATATAGTAGTAAGCACAGCAGATACAGATCTTAAGGACTGGCATTTACATGGTGTTACATTTCTGGCCATTGAGGAGCCCCTTGTTATATTGTTCCAGGCTTATCTTTATCTTATATTTCAGCACTTCATCCTTATTCCCACAGTCCTTTGGCTCTTTGAAAGCTTTTCCCTTCACTAGGAAACAGGGGCAAAGCACAACATGTACTTGGAGAGAAAGAAAGGCTCCGCTCCCCATTAAAGGGGTGCTGGTTTCTAACCTTGGGAAAGGGGCAATGTTACCACACAGCCAGCCAGAGTTTCCAATGGCAACTGAAAGCAGAATAGCAGGAAACCAGCTCAACAGCTGACACCAAAATGCTTTTCCATATGTAAAGCTGCCTTAAACCCACAAGAGACACTGAGAATAAACTTTGTGCTTTCTTTTCTTTTTGCCTCATACCAAACGGGTCAGGGAGAAGCCCTGGATGCTTTTAAAAATGCACTTACAATTTTGAATCCAAGCTGTGTGAGTACCCATTGGAGACAACTGTTCTCTCATGGCCTGCTTTGAATAAACAATCACGGCTCTGTGTGATATTCCTTCTTCACCAGATTCTAGCATTGAGCTTTTGGCTCGCCATGGTTACTTGCATTTGAAGCCAGTGGCTCCCTTTCCTTCCCCTTGGCTAAGATTCCTGCTTACTTGGCAGTGACTCCTTCTCATTTGAACTTCTGCCCTCTTTAATCTCCACCAAATTTTAGTCTAAAAGAACCTTTCACGGGCACCTTTTGTTATTCAGAGTTTCTTTCTCGTATGAGAACCGGCATAGGGAGCCGGTTACTGGAAAACACTCAAGAGCCTGTCTCCCTGCTCTGTGAAGCCAGTAGTGACGGGCTGTTTTGTGCGTGCTTTCCTCCTTTTTTTTTTTTTTTAAATTAAGGAAGCACAAGATACAAACTGTTTGCTGAAAACAAAATGTTTGCTTCCCCAAGCAAATGAACACACACACATACTTGTATATATCCTCGCAGCTTCACTCTTGCCCCACTCCAGGGCTCTCCATCTTTCTTCCTTTTGCACAGAGCTCCGCTGCAACCCATTTCAGATCCAAAGCCGTGCCAGTGCGGGTTCATTCCTTCCTGACTTCCCACAGCAGCCGTGATTCAGTAAGGCCCTCCACAACCTCAACATCTGCTGGGCCTGATTTCGTCTCAAAAGAGTAACTGGCATCTCAATCCCCCTCTCATTTTACAGTTAGGGAACCCGCCTTCTGTGTGAGGGGAGTCTGTACATTGCTTAAAACCTCTTACTGTATCTATCCATCTTCTGAGTCCTTTTCCTCAGAAAATCAGTGCTGCTGTATTTTCCCCTCCTCCTCTAGCTATGCCTAACCACTAAGTTTCCTTCCGAAAATCACATCTCCCACTGCATTCCTTTCTCAAAGCCCCAGAAGATACAGGTAGGTTCAGAAGTTCCAGTTCTATCCACGGTCTGACAACCACCTGCAGCTGGAATCTCCTCTGTGGCCTGATAGTATGGTTCTGCATATTTTCCCTCACCTTTATCCTGAATATTCCACACCTCTTGTGCTCTTTCCCCCCTGCAATGCTAGCAGTTTTCGTGCTTTCTACCTGACTCTGAAGATAATGGTTTGCTTTTTAAGCTACTCCTTTTTTACTCACACTCTTTTTCAAACCTTAGTAAACAGCTGGACACCCTCTTCCAGTCATGGATGGGGAATGGCCTTCCACTTTCCCAAGGTGAAGCTCCCCAGCTGCGTGAGCTCCTGATACAGTCCCACTGGATATCAAGGGACAAGGCTCATACACCGCCACGCACTCGCTTTCCAACCTTGACTCCTCTCTCTGCCTTTCTATACACATAAAATTGTTAAAAACAAGGAACTCCAGACACGATTTCCTGTTCCATATGTTCATGAGGCTACTTCCCAGCTTCTCTCCTTCTTGTAACTCCCCACTTTACTAGTTTGCATGTGGCACCTTCAGTTTCCTATCTTTCTTCCTTTGCTTTCTTATCCTTCTTCTCTTGCTTTTAGTCTCCTAAGAATCACACACACACACACACACACACACACACACACACACACACACACACAAAAGCACCAGTGAACACAAGGATGCTTCCTTCTTTTACATTTTCACCTTCTTTGCTATCACTGGACTGCTTTTTGCAAAACTCTGATTTTCTGGTTATCACATTCTTTTATTTTCTTTTTACATCTGCTACTTCCTTTCTGGTGCCTCTCCCCAAGACTGTATCAGTTTTGGAGTTTATCAAATACCTGTAAGACACTGGCTCTGCCATAGCTCAAATGCAATAGATGTGAAACAAGAGGGATTTTCTTTTTTTGTAATCTGGAGATTTCACTTCAAATGACAATTCAAAGATATTAAGAGTAGGCAGGGCTTCCAGAACATGGTTACTAACATACAGAATAATTCTATGGAGCTAGTAGCTGCTTGCCCAAACTATACAACCTCACTGCCCTGGCCTTGTTCTTAGAACTCTATTATCTAATAATGCAGAAATTAAAGAATTAAATCCTGGCTCATCACAGACTTTTCATACTTCTATTTCAGCTTTAGGGTCTGAATCTACTCTCATGCTTCCACGGTGGCTGTTAATCATTTTGAATATCATGTATCTGTGTTTCAAAGAGCAACCAAAGAAGTATTTCAAAGAGTTTCCTAATTGGTCATTGAACTTTTTTCTCCCACTGAATCTATCCAATAAACACAGAAGACAAGAACTCTTAGAGCGAGACATAAACTAAAAGAGGACAGAACTTTTCTTTAGAAACTATTATCACTGGTAGTGCATGATACACATAAAGAGAGGTCCCCCTCTATCTACCTGAGGGAAACTCCCAGGGACCATCAGCAGAGATTTCAAGAAGAGACCCAAGATCAGTCTCTCCAACCAGATATTTTCAAGCTGCAGAACTTGTTGGTCTCAGGCTGCACATCAGTGTTTGATGAGAGAGGCCTTGGGAGCACTTGACATTTTGGAAGAATTTATGTCTGTCCTCTGAATTTTGACAGAATAAATAAAAATAGATACTGGTGTCTGATGCTAAACTGGAAAAATCTGAAGATGAAAAGCTGGGTGGAACTGACTTTCATAGCACAGAAGAAGGAAGGAATGTGGCTGGGGCTGGACATAAGTCATGTGCTGGCATGCAAACCACAGAGTTTGAGTCATCGTGGTGGGACCACACTTCAGCAAGTGTCTGGGATAAGGAGATGCTCACAGAATGGATCCCTGGGGACAAGGCCTGAGAGGAAGTCCTGCCAGTACAGTTGGAAAGAACATCGTCCATGTCACAGAAAGATGACCTGGAATAGTCTCGGGGGACAAGGTTTGGGGATATTCATGGAAGAACTCAATGTTAAAAAAAGAAAGAAAAAGGAGAAAGAAGGAAAGGGAAAAGAGGAAAGGAAAAGAAAAGAAGGGACAAGAATGAAAGGGAATGGAAGAAAAAGCAGTACCTTAGATGCCTGTTAGAATGAAGACCAGTCTGGTTCCTTACTAAGAGCGTGCTACAAAAACAGCAGTTAAGTAAAGGCTTCAAAGGGTAAATGGGAATGCTGAAATTTGAAATCATTGCCACCTCCTGTTGCAGCCTCAGAGGCATGAGGAAAACAAATGATAATAAAATAAAGCAAAATAAAGTTAAATTAGGTGAAACTTGAATTTTGATTTTAAGTTTGCCCGGAAATTTTACTTTCTGAAGATGTCGTGTGTGCCTAATATACTTGTAATAAAAAATTATTTTAAACCCGTGGAATTATCACAAAAATTCAGAGCATAAAAAGAGATTTGCAGTCATATCAGAAAAGAGAATAATAAACCCATTTCCTCTGTACATCTCTTCTCAATGTCTAGTTGTACACGGTTCCCAAAAATTCAGTTTAATGATGCATTTTTTTATTAAGTATTTTTTTGTTCAAAAATACTTTCAGTTGCAGGTGACAGAATGCTGAGTCACCTCAGCTGACACAGAAGAGCAGATATAACAAAGAACTCTACAGGTATTTTTGATTTAGGAATAACTCAGAACATTAAAATGTTATCAAGACACTGGCTTTCTTCTTTGCAATTCATTTCTCTCTGTTTGGCTTAATTCTGCATTCCTGTTCTTTCTCAGTCAAAGGCACAATGGATCATATTATTTCTGCTTAATAAATCTTGCAAAAATTGTCAGACAGTACAAAAGTAAATTTCCATTAAATTCTCTCACTGGCCCACTTGTCTTGGATTCTATCTCAACTCCAAAATCTATGCTGTGTGTCTTATGAGATATGATCACAACTAGAGTGCATGCAGCGCTGAGTGCCATCCACAAAAAGGGAGAGGACAGGCTCAGGAAAGAATTACTGTGTGTACTCATCCACCTAGGTCACCAGATCTGATACCGTGTAACCTCTGGCTCTTCCCAAAAGTCAAAATCACCATAAAAATTAGAATTTTTGAATTGATTCAGGGCATTGACAACACATTTAAAGACATACATGAAAGAAGACTTCCGGAACTGTTTCAGAAAGTGTTAAGCATAATAAGTGTGTTTTAAATGAGGGTGAATATTTTGAGAGGGTCAATGGCAATGTGTTTTACTGTAATAATTTTTTTTAAAGTTTAAACATCCACTGTAATTTTCAATAATACCTCATATAGTGCCCCAACGGGTGACATGCGTATTAAGGTTCCCGTCTCTATGGTTGCAAAAGTGGGTTAACCTCTCCTGAACCATGGGGGATGAGCTTCTACAGAAGAAGGGCTCTTAAGGGAAAATAACAGGATGGGGATGTAATTCAGAGGGAGAGCACTTGCCTAATATATGCAGTCCCTGGGTTTGATCTCCAGCACCTCTAAAATGGTAGGGAAGATTGAAATAAGGATAACATGTCCATTAGTATGTCCTAATTTATAGCCTTTTTGATGATACCATTGCCCATTTTTGTGTTTAATTCTGTCAGTTTTCCTCGTGCATCTTGAGTTTCTCTTATTAAGGTCACATAGCTAGCTAAAGAAAGGGGGAAGTCAAAATGATGTAAATTGATGGTGGAGTAAATTTGGGAATGTTATAAATAGATTTCAAGATCTGGAGTTTGTTTGGCAAAGCAGGGTTATTCACCAAGACTAAGAAAGGAAAGAGACAGTAGATATGAAAACATTTCAAAGACTATAAGTTCAAAACCTGGAGAGAATCAAGATTTTGATGATTATTTTAGAAGTATATTATCAATTACTTGCTATAATCCTCCATTTTTGAATTTCAAGATTTATGTAAGCAAAGCAAT
Organism: Cavia porcellus; assembly: GCF_034190915.1. Classification (NCBI taxonomy): domain Eukaryota; kingdom Metazoa; phylum Chordata; class Mammalia; order Rodentia; family Caviidae; genus Cavia; species Cavia porcellus. Next base: position 22,951,790 of record NW_026947496.1, on the reverse strand, counting down.
ATTTTACCACTTTATAATTCTATAATGTGTAGCAGAGTTTAGCTCAGATGATGAAATGCCTGCAGATTAAGCATCAATTTAGAAAACTGGTATCATTGTGAGGGAAAAAGTTAATTCTCTGAGTGTAACCACGTAACCTTGTTGTTTGTTTGTGTTTTTGTTTTTGTTTTCCTTCTGATTCATGAGTCATCATAAAAGCTGTTCCCTTTCCTTGGCTGTCCTCTTTTCCTATATGACTCTTGATAAACCTATTTGCCTTTCAATTCACAATTCAGATATCACCTTCCTAATAAAACCTTTTTAAATAACTGAAGATTTCCTCTGCAGTGCCTTCCATTTACCCTAGAGAAGCCCTTGTCACATAGTCTGCTTCATAGTCTGCTCTCAGAGCTCACTAAAGAAAGGTAGCTAACTTCCTGTTTTTTATTTAATAGATAGCATAATATGTGGAAATTCAACAAATCCTCTATTAATAGTTAAATATATTTAGATTTAAGAAAAGAACTGTTGGGGCTTGGGATTTAGCTCGGTGGTATAAGTGCCTGCCTGGCAAGCACAACATTGTGAGTTCAATCCTTGGTACCAAGAAGAAAAGAAAAGGAAAGAACTGTCTCATTCCTTATTTCACATTCATATACCAGGATAATTTGGCATTAAATGAATTGGTTTTTGGTCAAAACTGAAGCCTATCATAGCTTCTTTTAAAGAATAAGTATCTCTAGACCAAACGATAAGAAGTTCTTAGGGAACTTTCATCAACTAAATTCTTTACTGGAATTCAGATTCCATTTACTTAACAATCCCTAGTAACATGAATTAAGTTTGTTTTAGAAAGATTAGTTGATGGGTAATGCCATTAATTTTAGGGCTCAAATTTAATATATTTCACTAATCTGAGCTAGCATTCATTGTGATACTCACCAATTTTATGAACACCCCCCCAAGAAAAGCTGCCAACTTTGCTGTCACAGTGATTAAAAAATATCAAGTGAAAGACATACTTCAATTTCAAGAAGTTAGATGTGAAAAAGATGTATGCCACAAACTAAGTTAAGTATACGAGAGCAGATCTGGAATTATAGAGGGTGGAATTACGTACAGCTTCATTCACTTCAGTATTCACCAATCTATAAATAAAATGCAAAAACCAAAGATTTTAAGTAAATATAGGTATACAGATATCAAACAAGTCAATCAGCTTTTGAGACAAGATTGACTGGTTTGTTCCAGTGTTTAAAAGTTCGTAATTCTGTGTAAAAACATAAATGTTAAAAATGAAATCCTGGGGGATATATATCATCATCAAGTGACAAATATTTCCTTTTGTATGACAGAGATAATTAATTTAGCCCCACAAAATAACATTATTTTAACTTTAATGTGCTCAAATGCCTGAATCTTTGCATATCGCCGGTGCATCAGACCTTAGAATGAGACTTGAATGCAAGTTACTCAGTTAAGGAAACATTTAATGAAATGTGGATATACCTAATGGTACAGCTGATTATTTTTTCTCCTGCTATCTGAAGTCGTTTTATTTAATAAAAACCATTTGCATGGCATTAAAATACAATATTTTATAAGATGAACAAATCACCATCATTATGGCAATTTTTTAAATCACTCTGATGGTATAACTTTAAACTTGGTTTGCTTCAGTAAATTTTAGCTTTCTCACTACATAATTCTGTAAGTTTTGTTTTAAAAACCACTTACTCTCTTACTCCTGTCTTCATTTTCTCCTTCCCTTAACATTGCAATTGAAAAACTCCCCCTCAACTCCACCCCCTCTCCAATTCCCCCACCTACCTGGAACCTCATGCCCTCTTTTCATTACCTTGCTAATAACAAAAGCATCTTCATTTTCTCTGGAACTCATGCAGAAGAAACATTTTAAGCTCAACTAAAGAATTATCCACCTACTTTATATTTTCTCCCAAGGTGGGGGGAAGAATCCTGATTGACTGAAAAATCACCAGGTTGTTGTCACCAGAATCCTTAATATGAAAACTTCCTTACAATCTTCCTCTTCGGCTTTCTGTTTTGATGTGGCAAGTGGTAAAATTAAGAGAATTTGTGGTTGCTCTGAGAAGACGCCAGCAGGTAAATAAGGGGATATTTAATTGAGCTAGTCACTGAAAATGCATTCAGCAGATGAGTGGCATACTGAGGAGAACCACAAAGGGTGAGAAGTGTGTGGTTACTGTTTTGGATGTCATCACCTCTCACAGAGTCCTGGGCGGTCCCTGGCAATGCAGGGACTATGATGCTCACAGTGCAGGCCACCATCAGAAGGACGATCTGGGCATGCCTGGTGCTCAACAAAGCCTGCCCAGCAGATCCATACCCCAGTTGCTTCTTTGCCTCTTTTTTTTTTTTTTTTTTTGTAGAAGCCACATTCCTTTGAAAGAATAAGAAGAAATCATGATTTTACTTAAGAATAGCTCTAACAGAACAAAACAGTCTTGCTTACTAATTTTTACATGTGTATACACACACACACACACACACACACACACACACACACACACACACAGTCAATTTTTAACCAGCTATAACCCCTTCTGAAGCCAGAGTTGGTCTCTGAACAATCTTGTGATTTAGCAAAGCTTGATTTCCCATTCTTTGTCTTTTATTAGTGCCACCTTGCTCCTGTTTACCTCTTCCAAGTGTCTCATTCCAATTGTCTCTGACAGCTATATATCTTCCCCCATGAATTTATTAGCTAATAAGTAACTTACTGTTCTCAGCTGCTATAACAAAATATTCTAGACAGAATGGTACATGAGCATCATAAATTTATTTGCTATAACTTGGGAGGCTGTGAGAGCTAAAAATAAGGCAAAAGCAGATGAAGTTTCTGGTGAGGACTCTGCTTTAAAGATGGTGTCTTGTTACTCTGTCTTCACATGGGAAGTGGAGTGCTTTCCCTCTTTTTCAAGGTACTAATCCCATTTCCAGACTTCACTACGTTCCAAATTATCCCACCCCTTAATGTCATCACACTGAGTTTTTGGTTCCAACTTATGAATTTTGGGGGACACTAATGTAAGCAATAAATATTGGAAACTGTTGTCATATGAGAGGCCATTTCAGTGACAGTGAGAGGGTCCTCAAAGGCAGAGAGCACTGTCATGTGAAATATGAACGCACTAACTAGGGATTTGGAAATTAGCCATTCTTGATCTCAGCAGTTTAGTGTCAGGAAACATCCACGTGATGTACCATGGTCCACTGCCAACTACACCATCAACAGATATTTTCAAAAAGTATAGAATCTGGAAAAAATCACAATAAAATGTTGATCTCAAACTATGTCCACATTTTTCAAATGGAGACCAAGGACCCGAGAGAGAAGGAAGGCAATCCTAACCTCTCCCAGATCCCTGGGTTTGTGGTTTCCAAAAATCCTGCTTTGGAACAACTGAAACTGCTCAGATGACTTGAAATTCTGGCATTTGGAAAGCTAAATTATTTAATATATGTCGCACTATGAAGATTAAAGGAATAGATCTAATTTATGGACTCTCATGTCTGAAGGAATATTTAGACTCACTCTATTTCTATCATGATTGCTTAGAAGAAAATTTTCAACTTAATCTTATAGTGCCACAAAGTACAAGAGAAAAAATGATACTAAATACCGATGTCGTGGGAAAGAGCTACCTACTTCAATCCTCTAGCAAGGAGACCTTGATAAAATCATTTTTGCTATGTGTTTCTAGTGTCTGGTGCTATGAAGACCTACAGGATGCACTCTCCAAAGGCAGTGTATTTGCATTTGAGTTACTTGAGATTTCCACACTTCCTCTCCCAGCTCCTAACAACGTGAAATTCAGTGGAACACTGAGGACACTGCCTCCAAGGGTCAGGAAAACCAGACGTGTCCAAAGTATGAGTTGGGGATAATGCTGCTCCTCTTGGGTACTGAGTCTTGGACAAGTATCACAGTAAGATAGTTATTTAAGACTCTTGAACTGACCCTGAAGGTAAACAAAAATTGCTCTTGTTGCTTTGTGTTATGAGTAGTTTTTGTTTTTGTTTGACCATCAATGGTCCCAAAATCCATGGGTGAGAGGTACAACCAATCTGAAAGGAAGTCATCTCAGTTTTTGAACTGTGAGATTTCCACCAAAGATATTGAGTGATAAGTTTACGATAAAAAAAAAAATCATTAGCGAACGGGAAAGGAGATTGTTGTCAGTTATCTACAGCTGTATTCAAAATTCTTCCACAGCTTAAGAGCTTAAAATGACAACTACCACTTTCTGTTTCCCTCAGTTGTAAAAGGGCTCAGGATTGTGAAGACTTGTCATCTGTGCACTAGCTGCATCCTCTGGAGGCCTGCTAAAGCCTGGGGGCCCCACTTCATAGGCCACTGTGCAAGCAGGTGTGTGTTGGCTGTTGTTGGGGGCCCAGTCCTTCTCGCCCTGGGCCTCCACTCAAGCTGGACCAGAACAGTTGGCTTGGCCAACATTTAACAAGTCAGGAGAAAATAAGCCACACAGAAACCACTGCTTCTATATCCTAGCCTCGGATGAAAACATGAGCACATTTCTCTGCACTCCTGGGGAAAATTTTTAAAAATCTAAGCAGGAATAAAAAAAAAAAAAGATTAAATTCAACCACATTTAAATTAAGACATTCTGTTTACCAGATGTGTCTTTAAGAGAATTAAAAAAGCAAATATCAAACTGAGATATTTCTAATTCACTTACAAAGGTTTAACATCCAGGATAGATAGATGATGTCTACAAATCATTGATACACTACCCATCAGCAAAGCCAGCAAAGGCCAAGTCACTCAGCAGATGAGAAAACAAATGTGACCAATCCATCTCCTAAAAGGTCCTCATCATTATTAACAATAAGGAAAGAAAAATTGTTACCATAATGAGGTATAATTGTACACCTATTTAATTGTCTCAAATTAAAAGTTCTGATAATTTTTTGAATTGAAGAGGAAATGAATCAATGGGAAAGCAAGTGGGCATTAAATACTGTAATCACTTCCAAAAGTGAGTTGACATTCTCTCATTCCTACCCAATGACTTTATCTCCAGGTCGGTGATTCTGAACAACAGAATCATATCTGGTAATGCTTAGAAATATTTTTAGTTGTGATTACTTGGTCACACTCCTGGAATCTAGTGTGTAGGAGTCTAAAGCGTTGCTGAAGACCCTGCAATGCACAGGAAATCCCCACACAACAAAAAATTATCTCACTCCAAATGTAGTGCCAAGGTCAAGAAATGTGTAGGTGTAAATAACATAGGAATTCTTAGGACTTAAAATGACAGCAAATGTTCTCTATTTCTCTCAGTCATGTATCCAGTCATACAGAATAATGTGTGTTCATAACAATAGCAACAAGCTGGAAGTGATAATTCCACTTTGATAAAAGATTTTAGTGCAATTATGGCAGAGTTATTTAATGAAATATACCTGGTTGATTAAACCACTACTACGGCAAAACAAAACATACATTTAGTGATTTTAGCGAAAAAGCAAATGTTATGAGAAGATATCCACTATTACACATTTAATGTAAGGTTTAAAAACAAACCCTAATTATTAAGCATACTTATATGAAAGCACTATAAAGATAACCTAGGCAATAATAACACAAACTTCAAAGTATTGGTTATTACTTAGGCAAGATGAGGGGAAGATTTTTAGAGATCAGGGAAATAAGTGGAGGAAAGTTTTCTGATCAGGTTCAAACATCTGGTTGGATAATGGGCTTTCAGTTATTCGTGATATTATAATCTTTACAACTTCACTGTACAGTCACATACACATGCCACATATATGCTTATCAAGTAGTAAGAGATAAAGAAATTAATGAAACATTCAGGGTAGAAATTGTAGGTTATGCTATCTCTACACAAATAGCTTTTTGCAATTAGGGCAAATAAGTTTTTTCATTTCTTTGAAGAAAGGAGACACTGCTATTTTTATGGTAGGAGTTGGCTCAAAGTGGCACGTCATTCATCTGAGGAAGTCTTTCCTGGCAGCTTACTAGAAGAACAACTACTTCCCCAACATTGTTGGCCTGAGCATCCCTTACTGTTCAGTTATGTTGCCAACAAATGCAGGGCAAATTAAAGAAAACACAGAAATTGTAAAGACCTTTTATTTTTTGTCTTTCTCTTTCTATACACTGCATTCCTATGCTGCAAGGCATCATATTCTGGAACATCAGTGACAAAGAGGATGATTGGCTCAGTTTCTTTGTCTCTTATGAAAAAAATCCTGGTTTCTTTTCAAAAACAAAAATTTTAAGGTCATGTACTTTTAAATCACAGGACACAATAATAAGGAAATCCAACTTACTGGGAACACTCTGGCCACTTACCTGTTGTAAGCAGAATTTGCAAAATTTGCTTCTATTTTCTTTTTGCTTTCTTTTTATTCTACCTAGGTTTTCTAAGTGCCTGGCTGCCCCTTATTCCTATCCTCAGCTGACTTTGAAGTAATCCCTGCTAGAGCGTTAATTGAAAAGTAAGGTATTAACTGATTATGGCGCGGTATGATCCCTCCTGGGGTGAGTTTTATTTTCATAGGGGACTCATAAAGGTTTGTGTGGGTAGTAGGGAGGGAAGGCTCAGAGATGACCTTCAGCGGGCTATAGCTGCCTTCAACACCTGATGAAGCAAATAAAGAATATTTGTTATGCAGTCTCCAAAAGGTTGGCAAAACCTTGCTTCAGGCCCTGTTTAAACATCCAGATTCAGTCGGCTACTTTTGGAACAGAGCTGCAATAAAATCTCTTACTTTCCAGACTGGAGAGGAAATATTTTATAAATAATAGTGTAAAGAATTATTTGGTCAATACTTAGGCCTGAAATACTGCAAGACTGAGAAAGCTACAAAAAAACCCAATCAACACAACGCTTACTAGTGTAAAGAGAAGAAACTTTTCAAGTACCCAATCATAAATGTCAAGAGCATTTCAACAAAACCCAAAAGACTCGAAGTTGAAGCAGGTATGAAAAAAAAAAAAGAAAAGAAAAGGAATACAGAAGATTCCCTCGGAGAATACAATATGTGTAACTCTATTTACAAAATAATTTTTCCATCATGTTCCCAATCCATAGTTCTTTATTTAATAAGACATTTCATCAGCTCAAAGAGAAGAGGTATTCTTGGGTTAAGGTATTTAAGTTAGCAAAAACTGGCCATCATTGAGTTACAAATCCAAATGTTCAATATTCGTTTACAAATCTTTGTTTACAAACTCATCCCATGGTGTTTATGCAAAAGGAAGATTTCAGAACTTCTTGCAAGATGATTACAAATTGCTATTCTTGGGCAAGAGCTAGGCATCTGCATTCAGTAAGCAAATCAAGTGATTCTAGCACACCTGAATCACAATACAGCAGGTTCCAGAGCCTGACCCAGGGTGTACATCTGTGCTGTACCCTGCTGACATACTCCCACATTGTTTTTGGCTACAACCATTGCTGGAGAAACCAGCTTCACTCAAGTAAAACCTGACAGCCCCTCTTGTAGTAGCCCCACACCTCTGTAAAGTTCTGTCTAGGTAGTCTCTACACACACACACACACACACACACACACACACACACACACATACACACACACAGAGAGAGAGAGAGAGAGAGAGAGAGAGAGAGAGAGAGAGAGAGAGAACTGTAAAATGTAAGGAAGCTAACACTCCCAGAGGGATTGTTTTGATCAACAGAAGTGACCAGTAAACAGATGTTCCCACCTTTTATTCCCTTCTGAAAAGCACTTTTTTGAACCTTATTTAGTATGATTTTTCATGGGGTCCTTCTAGGAATGAACCCCACTGCCCATAGTCTTTCTCACTTGCAAATTTCCAAGAATATAACTTTATGCTCAGTTCAAATTGGAAACAGCTATCATTATTTGTGGATAACATGACATTTTGCATAGAAGACCCCCTAAAAAACTTAACTAAAAAACTGCTAGATTTAATACAAATTCAGTAGCATAGCTGGATCCAAAGTCAACACTCAAACATCAATACTCCTCCCCTACACAAATGACAAACTCATTGATAGAGGAATTAGGGAAACAATACCCTTCACAGCAGCATCCAAAAATATTAAATACCTAGGAATCAATTTAATGAAAGATGTAAGCGATCTCCACATTGAAAACTACAGTACTCTGAAAAAAGAGATTGAAGAAGATATTAGAAAACAGAAAGATATCCCTTACTATTGGGTAGGAAGAACCAGTACAGTAAAACTAGACCTACTTCCAAATTTAATACAATTCCATTCAAAACTCCAACAGCCTATCTCACAGAATTTGAGAATGCTATCATAAAATTCATTTGGAACAAGAGGAGACCTAGAATAATAAATACAATTATGGGCAACAAAGGCAAGGCAGGAGGCATCACGATCTCTGACTTGAAATTATATTGTAAAGCTACCATGATAAAAACAGCAAGATAGTGGTAAAAAAAAAAAAAAAAAAAAAACCAGACCCAAAGATCAATGGTACAGATTAGAAAATTCCTAAACAACTCCAAACATGAAAAAACACCTTAATTTTGACAAAGGTACCAAACACATTCACTGGAAGATAGATAGCCTCTTTAATAAATGGCACTCAAAAAAACTGGCTCTGAACATGCTCAAGATTAAAATTAGACCCAATTTTTCATGATGCACTAAACCAAATTCAAAATGGACCAAAAATTTAAAGTTAAAACAGAAGCATTAAATCTGCTGGAAAACAGACTGTGTAAAACTCTTGTAAGCAAAGACTTTATGAATAAAACCCTGATTGCACATGAACAACCACAAAGAATCAACAACTGGGAGATCATCTTATTAATAAGCTTTTGTACAGCAAGAGAAACCACAAAAAGAATGAAGAGACAACTGTCAATATGGGAAAAATGTTTTACAACTGTTCCTGAGACAAAGGATTACTATCAAGTGCACAAAAGGAACTCAAAAATATCAGGTCCCTCAAATTTAAACTCAATCCAAAAATGGGCATCTGAGATGAATACACACTTGTCACATGAAGAAACACAAGCAGCAAATAAATGTGTGAAAAAATATTCAACATCACTGGTCACTGGAGAGATGCAAATTAAAACAACAGTGAGATTCCATCTCACCCCAGAAAGAATGGTTATCATCAAGAGATCATCCAATAACAAATGTTGAAGGGCTGTGAGGAAAAAAGAACCTTTTTCCACTGTTGGTGTGGGTGTAGACTGTGCAACCACTGTGGAAATCAGTGTGGGGAATCATCAAAAAATAGAAGTGGAGGCCCCATTTAACCCAGCTAGTCCCCTTCTGGATATTTCCCCCCCCCAAAAAAAATTAAAAACATCATACCATAGAAATATATGTGCACCTATGTTTATAGTAGCACAATTTGTAATAGTTAAATTTTAGAAACAACCCAAATGCCCATCAACTGAGGAATGAATAAAAACGATGTGGTATTTTTGTACAATGAAATACTACTTAGCCATAAACAAGTATAAACTCATATGTAAAAATCACATTTTCTCTCTAGTGTGAGGAGCTGAAAGTGTAAATAAGATCCAAAACATAAAATAGATACTGTAAAATGGGAAGAAACTGTTCAAAAGGAAAGAGAAACTGGGATGGAGGAAAGGAGAAAAAGGAAAGGAAAAGACATATAGATACAGATAGATAGATACATATTAGTTAAGACAGTTATACTACTAGTTTCTCTTGACCCATTGAAAAGAAGAGTTTGTGCTATTATTTTTCATTCAATTAAATCTTATATCTTGTACTTTGATTAACTAATTTAAAGAAACGACATTTTTAAAATTTTATTTTAAAGAGGGTAAAATTAAACACATAAAAAAAAATCAGAAAAAAAACAGTGTAAGAGACACAGATTTCAAAGATCAGGAGATCTTTACTGTCTATCATATTGTCTTTTGTTTTGCTCCAAATAGCTGTCCACATCTTCATATACAATGAATTAATACAAAACAAAATAGTATTAAACTGATCAGAACAGGATGATGAAGACATTTTATAAAGGTCTTCAAAACCAGACAATAGGGAAGTCAACAATGCCTGCCATAATGTCTCTCATTCTCTTCAAAATAGCTGTCCATACCTTCATGTATGTTGAAGTTAAACAATAAAAAACAGACTAAAATCTTTGAATAAAGAATAATAGTATTGCTGGAATTCACATCATGATGCTATGGAATCAGCACCGGGTACCTTAGTGTCTCTTTTTCTTCAAAGTAGCTGCTCATTTCATCATGCATTATATAATTGATTCTCATAAACTGTTTAGGAGAAGTTCTATGCCTGCATAAGTCTCTACGTGTATAACTATCCTTTCTGTATTACAGGGAAAAACAAAACAAGACAAAACAAAACAAATTCCTAGAAAAACATAAAGCCAAAAAGACAAATAAACAACAATAACGAACAGCCCAGAACACTGACAATACAGGCCTTCAAAACAAGGTGGTATGAGCATACCCAGGGTTCTTATTTTGCATAATGATCTTCAAGAGTTCCTCAGATCACCATACAATAATATGCACAATTGTTGCACAATCCTGTGAATGTTAACTCTTTTGTTCCAAGAACTTGTAGCACAATCATCTTAGCTATCTTAAGTGTGTTTATATAATTTTAGATATTTTTTCTCTTCCTTTTACTTTTTCATCATTTTCCCTGAGATATTATTTTTCCTCTTTAAGCATATTCTTATCCTTTCTCTGTATTTATTGAGTTTTTTGTATCTTATTTACTTTTACTGTTTCTTACACTCGGGGACTATATGGTATTTTTACACGTAAGTATGATTTATTTCACTTATGAGTATGGTCTTGAGATATACCCATTAATTATAAATATCTCAATGTGATCATTCTGTATAGCTGAGTATAAAAATACCACATCTTTTTTATCCATTCCTCAGTTAATGGACACTTAGATTGTTTCCAAGATCTGGCTATTATACATTGTGCTGCTATAAACATGGATGCACATATATCACCGTGGTATGATGTTTTGAGTTCTTCTGGGAATATGCCCAGAAGTGGAATAGCTGGGTTAAATGGGACTTCCAATCCCAGCTTTTTGAGGAACCTCCAGACTGACCTATACAATGGTTGCACCAGTCTGTACTCCCACCAACAATGCAGAAGAGTTCCTTTTTCCCCACAGCCTCTCCAGCATTTGTTGTTGGTAGTTTTCTTTATCCTGAGCATTCTTTCAGGAGTGAGATGGAACCTCAGAGTGGTTTTAATTTGCATTTCTCTAATGACCATTAATGCTGAACATTTTTTCATGTATTTATTTGCCATTTGTATTTCTTCATCTAAGAACTGTGTATTCATCTCAGATGCCCATTTTTGGATTGGGTCTTCGAAATTTGGGAATCTGATTTTGTTTAATTCTTTATATGTTCTAGATGGAAGTCCTTTGCCTGAGGGACCATTCACTAAGAATTTTTCCCCTATTGGTGGGCTTTCTTTTCACCATGCTAGAGATTTCTTTCAACACGCAAAAACTCTAATAGGACACGATCCTAGTCATTGATTCTGTGAAGTATTTCCCATGCGGTTTGATTCCTGTTCATGAATTCTCTACCTACCCTTATATCTTCAAGTATTCTACTTAGTTTGTCTTCCAACAGATTTAGTGTTTATGTTTTAATATTTATATCTTTGATCCATTTAGACTTTAGTTTAGTACCTGGTGATAGCCATGGGACTAGTTTTAGTTTTTGGTATATGGAGAGCCAATTTTTCCAGCACCATTTATTGAAGAGACTTTCTTTCTTCCAGTGGACATGTTTGACCCTTTTATCAAGATAAGGTGGCTGAGTGTGTTTCTAGTTGTAGTTGTATCTTCTAAATTATTCCGTTGATCTTCAGGTCTGTCATTATTCCAGTACCAAGCTGATTTTATTACAGTAGCTTTGTAGTATAACTTCAAGTCAGGATTGTGATACCTCCTGCCTTGCCTTTGTTGTTTAGAATTGCCTTTGCTCTTCTAGGTTTCTTCTGGTTCAAGATGAATTTTAGGAATGATTTTCTCTAGATCTATGAGGTATGCTAGTGGTATTTTGATTGGTATTGCTAAGGACTTAATACATTTTCAATTTCATTGATAGAAATCGGGTTATTCAGCAGTTTTATATCTTCTTGACCCAGCCTTGGTATTTCATATGCTTCTTGGAATCTGTCCATTTCTTCTGTGTTATTGAACCTATGAGAGTAGAGGTTTTCAAAATAAGTGTTGATGATCTTCTGTATTTTCGTAGAGTCTGTAGTGATTTCACTCTTCTTTCCTTGTTGCATGAATTTGAGTTTTTTCTTTCCTTTTTTAAAATAAGGTTGGCTACAGGCTTGCCAGTTTTATTTATTCTTTCAAAGAACCAACTCTTTGATTGATTCTTTGTATTGTTTTCTTAACCTCTATTGCATTGGTTTCTACTTTGAAGATAACAAAATTTAATGTATTAAATATTGTTACTCTCCCATTTTCTTGGTTTTTTTTCCTTTTAACATAATTTTTTTTAAAAAAAAATATTGGAAACAGCATTAGGTCTGCAGATAAAACTTTTCTGGGGGGACACTGGCTCTCAAACTCAGGACCTCACGCTTTCCAGACAAGTGCTGTGACATGAGCTGTATCTCAGGCCCAGATGAACTTAGTTACCATGAAGACATTTCACAGAATTATTTAACCCAATTGCTAGGGATTATTTCATCAAATTACAGGGACAAGCGGCTTTGTAGCATATCCTTCTATCCAGTCCCTTTCTCCTCCAGTCCCTTACTCTTACTCTCCAGGGTTTATTCAGCAGTAAATTCTCTCCATGTTACTTGCCTCAGACCCTGCATCCTGGGAAAAACACAAGCTAAGGAAAGGCTGGTTTCCTGGAGGACTGGCCTGGAGCCTGAGAAGGAAAGGATGGACAGGGCATGGTGCGTCCTGGCTGTGTCCTTTCAACACTCCTTTTTTCAGAACAGCCCCACTTTGAGGTATTTTGCACATTATACTTCCTCATAGAATTTTCCTTAAAAATAAATTTATGGGGCTAAATGGCATTTAAAAAATAACTAATACAACAGAAAAAATCCAAATCTTGGTGGTAGAACCTGAATTTCCCTATTCATAAAATGTGGAATGGAGTATATAATATCCCAAACATCAGTTAGCTTGGCTACATTTAGCATTCTTGATAGACACATAAGTATTATTAGTAGATAATATAATTTCAAATCAAAAGCTGTGAACTTTACTGTCCAGGCATGATCATCTCTCTATCCAGCTCTTGCATACCCCCATGGATTCATTCATACTAATGAACACTTGGACCCAATCTCTAAAATTCTAGCATTGTTGGTTAGAAATTTTAGGATATTTTTGTAAAATTTGGCTCTATTAGAGGATGCTGCACCAATGTGAGTCTTATAGTTTTAAGAAAGAAAAAACAATAAAAGGAAAAAGAAAATTTCTTCATCAAAAAGAAGCATTATTAAATTTCTAAGATCTGTGATGTTGGTTAACCACCACATTCGTTCTTTTTCTGATTTTTTCTCACTAGTTTCTTTCTCATGTTATCTCACATTCACCTTCTACTCAGGTAATTTCTCCACAGCAATATTAAGCATTTCTTTAGATTCTTGATAGGTTCTGCTGACATAAAACTGCAACAAAAAAAACAAAAACCTTGCTTGTTATATCAGAACATATCTGAACTCACAGACTTTCCTAATTTGTCCCCAGTGTTTTCTCTATGGAGGAAAAATGAGCAGCACTGAACTAAAACAGAGTGATTAGGTCTATGTTTCACATCAATATATTCAAGCAAGTTTTTCTAAAATACAGTATACAGAGAAAAACGTAGGAAACTCACACGTGCAAAGTTTGAGGACTTTTGAGTAAATAAATTCTCCCATATAATTCACTCACCTTCCATAATGAAGATTATCACAAACCTCCAAATAAAAACTTTAATTGTACTCTTGGTCATTCCATCCACTCCCATAGAGAACTGATACACTGACATTTATTGACACCAACATAGTCTGCTAATTTCTGAAGTTTGTATATATAGAAATGCAATTTATACTCAATGCATTGGGTTCCTTTCAATATTGTGAGATACAGTAATGTTGTTTCTTATCACAGTAGTTCATTTGCAGTGCTGCACATAGAATTCACTTTTATAAATGTAAAATAATTTTTCAGACCATGTATATTCATGTCTTTCACTTTGTTTGCCTGGTTACCAGATTTTACCTGTTTCAAAGATTGCTGATACAATCATTCTTGTGTATATCTTTTGGTACACTATGTTTCTGCTACTTTGAGGGGCTGTACCTGGATATACCTACTCAGCTGTATGGTAAAATGTTTTCCAAATGAATTAGGAACTACCAAGATCACTTAAAATATATGTTAACATGTAGCACCAAGTATAGCAAGAAAATTGAAGGAGAAAAAATAAACGCCTCTTCTGAACATATTTGAATGCTTGATTTATAATAAATATGACATTGTTGACAATTTTGGAAAAGGTAGTTTTTTACTCTGTGGTACAAGGACAGTAGTGATATTTATACTGAAAAACAGATTTTGATCCCTGTCTCACACCATATACTAAATTGGATTCACAGTCTTGTAGAAACTTATAGATTTATCAGGATATATATATATATATATATATATATATATATATATGCTCTAAATCTTAACCAGATGTAAAAGATATAACCAGATATAAAAGTTTTTGTTTGGTTCTTTGTATTGTGATTCACACCGACATGTCAGATAATCTTTTCCATTGGGATTAAGATTAAATCTTTGTGTATACTTTTTAAAAATCTACTTCATTCTCTTATTTTCCATTGTTCCTCAGTCCTTCCTCCTTTTATTCTTTCTTACTTCTCATTTGTTTTTTTACTTATCTAACAGAGTATGTTAAACTTTAAGCGTTAAAGAATAGCAGCCTACATGTGAAATATGTTTTGCAGAACTTTTTAAAAATGCACAATATGTAAAAAAATCAACATTCCCAGCATGATCATGAGATTTTACATGAAATTCATGTATCTTTTGAAACTCTGGCAGATCTGGTCACCATAGACTCCAGTAATTCACAGCAAGAGTGCAGGATTTTGTGATACACTAGTTAGCATAAGATAGGATATGCTTCCCAGGTCCACATCAATCCTCACTGGGCCTGCAGGGCTGGTATGCATACCAGCCAGACCCAGGCAGGAATTTGTATGGAGGAGTCCTGTTATCACAAACGTGTGAACAGAATAGCTACATATAAAATATGTTCCTCGAATTATAGATGCATAAATGTCAATACTGTTTTCTATTTACATGGAAACAAGTATTTATATAGCTTTCAAGGTACTACACATGGTAGTTAAAAGATTTTTTTCTTCTTTTAGTTTTTGGACATAAATCCTTTCTTATTTTCACAGGAATGTTTGTTCAAAAATGTGAATACTGTGTGCTGAAGATAAAATTGTAATATTTAAAACCGTATGTCATGGTGAAGTGTTCAAGGGCCATCAAGCCTTTCTCACTTGAAGATCTTATATATAATTTTATGCTCAGTTAAGATGGAAAAGAGCACTAAGTTTGAGAAGACAAGACTATTTACTCATAAACTTATTTAGTGGAGGCATTTCACTAAACTATTCACCAAATTGCTAAGTGAAAGAGACATCAGTACAGTATGTTAAAAAAGATATTTTAAGCTTACATGTGTTTTCCTTCACATCAACAAGCTCCTAGGAATTATAATCTTGGTAGTAACAGGACAGGGCAAGAAACAGCAAGCAGGTCCTGGTCCCAGTTTACTTACACATTTCTATTTACTTTTTAGAAGTTGTAATGAGACTCTCAATTCATATAGTGGCTATGAATATTTTAATATTTTGTGAAATGTTTCTCTATTTCAGGCCACTATCATATATGATTATAGAAAAGCATAAAACTCTATTATCATTTCACAGAGGTGAAAAATCAAGTTGAATTACATAAAATAAGCAGTTCATAAGTTTGAAAAGTCCTTCAGAAGTAAGCCACAGTTCACTATAATGATTCTTCATTCTCATATGTATAACTTGGGCATTTTTTCCAAGACAGAAACACATAATCCAAGTTTATGATTTGTTAAAAATTAAACTCTTAAGGCCCTGTTCTTTTCAGAAGCACATCTCAAACACACACGCACACACACACACACACAATGAATTCAAGTGACAAGCAAATTAAATTCAGATCTCAGTCTTACAAAGTTGGCTTCATTCTGCTGTGTAGCATGCATGTAGATACATATCCTTTTATCCTATTTTCATCTCTAAGGAAATCATACAAATTCCCTGCAACTATCTTACACGTTATCCACTTTTCTGGTGTCTGAGCTTCAACTGGTAGATAGATTCTATCTTCACGTTATCCCCAAGACTTCCTTTTCCACTTAACTTCAGCCAAACATCTTCTGGTAAGGCAGTCTACAATGAACTCTTCCCTTTACTTTTCCTGTTCTTCTTTTGAACCCTCCAGTGTCTTTTCTCACTCACATGCTCCCCATTTCCCATTCCTTTCATTAAAGCTTCAATATATATTATCATCTGCCCATTGGGTCCTTTCACTGGACATTTTGTAGTCACTTCAAACTCAGTATGTCTGAAAGAAGATTTATTACCTTCCTTTTGCCAAACTATTCTTCCCTGATATCACGTAGGATAACTTTCTTTAATTTCTCTTGTTTATTCTTCATGTTTGATAAATAAAAGATGCAAAGAGCAAGGGGTTACTGCTCAGCTCTCTTGCGTGGCTAAGACACCCACATAACCACAATATCTCATGAATGAGGCATCAATATCTCATTTAGAGAAAGCAGAGGAGTGAGTGGGCAACCCGCTTTTACTTGGCTGTTTCATTTGTGTCCCTTATTATGTCAACTTCTTAATCAAGAAAAGTGGGTTTCTCTGCTAGTTGAAACTCACGTGTGTTCACATTCCCTGGATGAAATATTCTGCTTCATTTCCATTGATATCTTTTTTTCTGATCTATAACTTGATCACCATTAGTACAGTCTTTTCAATTTTCTCTTGATTTGTGCCTGCATGTTACATTATTTCCCAAATTTTTATTTTACTGCTTTCTTATAAATGGCACATAGTTGTATCTTGCTTTTTTAAATTTATTTTTATTTATTTATTTTTTTGAGATAGGATTTCACTATGTAATTCAAGCTGGCCTTGAACTCACTGTGTAGACTGAGCTGCCCTCACACTCACAGCAATCCTCTTGCCTCAGCCTCCCGAGTGATGCGATTATAGGCATGGACCACCATGCCCAGTTTGTTTTGCTTTATAATCCACTCTGACAGCCATGCTTTTGAATTAGAATGTTTACACCACTTATAAATAATACAATTATCCATATGGTTATGATCAATCACATCAAGCATTTTGGTATTTGTTCTATATGTTCCATCCCTTTTTGTTTCTTTTTCTGTCTCTTTTGGATTAACTGGATAGATTTACCTGTCTAATTTATCCACACCTATGTCATTTTATTTTACCAATACTTAATTATTTCAGTCATGTCCATATTAATCCTATAACAACTGACTTTCAAACAATTTTATATCATTTTATGTTTTTTTTTCTTTTTTTGTAGCAAGGATCCAAGTTAGGATCTTGTGCTTGCCAGGCAGATGCTGTGCTGCTCTGCTAAAGACCTGGCTCACATTATGAACAATGTAAGAATTTTTGAAACAAAATAGAGTTTTGATTTGCAGTCATACTCATTACAGATTCCTTTAAACTGTTCTTTGTAATTTCATTTTTTTTTTTTTTTCGGTTCCAGGGTTCGAACTCATAACCTTGCATTTGCCAAGCAGATGTTTATATCACTGAGCTAAATCCCTAGCCTACTTCAGTTTTTTTTCTAGTTTCTTTCTGTTAGTTTGAATTGCTGGTGGCAGATTTTCAAGTTCACTAATATTTCCTTCTGCACCATTTAATTTTATTTTAATTTGATTCAGTATTTAAAAAAATTTTACATTACATTTTTCATCTCTTAGGTTGGGTACTTTTCATTGCTTTATATTTGATCTATTTTTAAAATACTTGAACATATTCCAAAGCGTGCTTTAAATTCCCCCTAGTTTTATAATTTGTATGTATTTCAATTTATTAGTTTTTGTTTGATGTATTATATGCTTTTTTCTGTATGTGTTTAATAATTTTTATTTAATGCTAGGAAGAGCAAATTTTATATTGTTAAAAGTTCTGGATTTTTTTGTCTTTTCTTGTATCATCAGTGCTTACTGAAGAAAAAGTTATCAGGCAAGGTATACAAATATATAAGCTCAGAAGACTCATTTACAACAGCTGCCCACAGAGTCAATGTGCAAAGAATGTAAAGGTGCCCTGGAGACCTAAGGAGCCAGTCAGGCTTGGAGCTCACTGGAGTGTCCCATGCAGGTCCATATCAGGAAGCTGGAGAGCCTGCCCTAGAAGCCAGGAGATGATGCCCAAGGTGAGACTGAAGACTGGAGCTTCTCTGAAGAAACCGAAGCGAGCCTCTTTTCTTTGTTTCCCCTTTATTCCATTCAGGCAACCAGCCTAACCAGGGTGGGTCTTCTGTCTTCAGTCAGTCCCCTCAGCCACACTCAGAACTATGCTGATTCATTATAGTTGGGTATTTCTTACTCAAATTCATGCAGTCAGTTAGCTATCACGTTCCTTAAAATGTTTTGGACTTCGTTCTGAGAGGAATTAAGTTCCTTATAGTCCAGCTTCATCTTTTGGAACTGTGTTTCTCAGGACTGCCACAGCGTCTAGCCTTTCCCTTACATCTAGAGCAGCTTGCCCTCCCCGTGGTGCAGGCTAGAAAGAGACCTCAAGCAGAAATCTAGGGTAACTTATTTGTTTTTCTTCTCTCAGCATCACCATTTTGCTTTAATTTTTGTTTAATATATAAAGTTTCATAATAATAATATAAATTATTAATTCAGCATAGCTGTAGAATAAACTGTGACATCTTGTTTTCAACTAAACATAATATAATACATAATCTCTTTGCTTACAACAGAGAAAATATTGCACTCTGGGAGGCTAAAGTGAGAGAATCATGAATTCAACCCGACCTTAGCAACTTAGAGACTTAACAAGACCTGTTTCAAAATAAAAATAAGTAAATAAATGAAGAAAAGTTCTATGAATACAGCTCAGCTGAAACATTTGGGTTCAATCCCCTGTACAGCACCCCTCCCAAAAAAATGGAGAAAAAATATTGTCTGAATAGAACAGATAATATTTCTTATCTCAAAGATTTCCAATGGAATGAATGGCTTTTAGGCTTAGATCATCATTTTTTTGTAGCGAAAGAGAAATAATTTTATTATCTGTACAATCTATTAAGGAAAAATTTGAATAATACACAGTATCAGTTGAATAATACACAGTAACTTGTTTTACTGTGTAACAAGGCATCCTACAACTTTACTGGATTAAAATAAAACCATTCATCTTCTTCCCATGAGTCCTGAAGTGGATATATCAGTTCTGCTGATCTGAGCTTGCTTACCAAGGCTTGTTCATTGACTGCCATCTGTCTTAGAACTACTCACTGGCTTTGAGATCCCAGCCAGACTTTTTCCTACAGCTCAGTCTTGGTTGGAATAAATGGACAGGCTTAAAACCCTTCTATGTCTTCTATACCTGGTCTCACATTGATAGCATTTCTACGTGTTCTTTGACCAAAGAAACTCATAAACTCAGTCCATATTCACCTCTTGCTCAGACCCCTGATAAAAAGATTTACATGATCCTGCAAAATTTTGAATCACAGAAACAGTGGAAAAACTTTTGGGCCATTTGTGTAATTCATCTATTATATAAACTTTACATTTATAAAAGGATCGTATTTTTGGAAACCAACTAGACTCAAAGAGACTACACTGATCTGATGTTTTTCTCTGCTTAGCTTCACTTATCATTATGACTCACTGTACCATATGGGCAGTGGAAACACTAGAAAATCTCATTAATCAGCCATCCATATCTGTGTCCTCTGGCTTCTGCTTAGTAAGCCTTCCTCTCCTTCATTGCCTTGTCCTTTAACTCTCCCAAGTCCTGCATATAACTTACACTCAAGCAAATTCCACCTTCAGTTTTTAAAACTATCTTGAATGTCTTAGAGAAAACACTTCCTTAATACTTAAGATTGCACTCTATAGTGCTTGTAATGCTTTAGATCTAAAATACTCCCACCCAAGTCTTATGTGTTTGGAAGATGATTGGATCAAGGGACGTTATACTCACTAGAGGATTTATTCATTAATGAATGCAGTGGCTGAATATGCAGTTAGGACCTGGAATGTGGTTGGAGGTAGGTGACTGGGGCACGCCTGGGAGGGTGTGTTCTCATGCCCAGCTTCTCCTTTCTCTCTCCACTGCCTCCCTGTCATGGGATGAGCTGCTCTCCTCTGCTGGGCCCTTCCACCATGTAGTTTCCACCTTGGACCTGGTTAACTTTTCACTTAGTCCCTTGGAAACTATAAGCCAAAAAACCTCTTCTCACCTAAATTGTCATATTGGATATTTTGTCCCAGTCCCAGAAAAGTGTTCAACACTATATTTATCATAGTTTACCTTTATTCCAGTTGTTCTATTGGATGGTCCCCTACCACATTGTATGAGCCAGGAGACCAAATTCATGTCCATTTTATCTTGTGTCTCTTTCAGTATTAATTTGGAGACTTTTACATAATAGCTGCCCACTGTATGAACTGAGTGACAAATGTATGAATGTATGTATTCTTTTTTTTTTTTTTTTTTCATTTTTCCTTTTTATCGGTACCAGGGATCGAACTCACGACTGCCTGCTTGCAAGGCAGGCGCTTATGCCGCTGAGCTAAATCCCCAGCCCCTGAATGTATGTATTCTAATCAGCAAAAAGTATGATTTGAATTGCAATTTTAATCAATATCATAAATACTGAGAACTATCATTTATTGTGTTTTATCCAAACACCACCCATAAATTTTTAAGAACTAAATTTGGAATAATTAGGAATTCTTCACTGTTGCCCACCTCTGAATGTCATTGCACATTATGCATTTTCTGTCAATACGTGTTTTAATGCCTACTTGTTTTTGCCAAAAGAAAAGTAAGGGTTTTGAAGACAGAAATTACACTCAAATCTATCATTAAATTTCTCAAATTTTATGCATCTTAAAATTCTTCGCCAGTGTTATGGTTTGAAAACTGGTGATCAACTTAATGCCAGCTGGATTACATCAGCATGCATTGAGAGAAGATGCTCCACCTGAGGAGGGTTGCCAGGATAAATAGGTGGAGAAGAAGAGAGGTGTGGAGAGGGATTGAGGCATTAAGGAGGCATTGTGGGTTATCCTTCCAGTTGCTGTCTGAGCTGTTGGTTCTCCTAGAGAAGGTTTGGTCTTCACATCGAGCATTGCTTCCTGGATCCAGAGGGGAAGACATGTGCTGCCTGGTCTCCAGGATGAACTTGTCACACTGCTTCCTGGTACGTACTCAACTGTGCTTGTCGTCGGAGGAGCTCGGGGCCTCCGTGTTGCTAAGGTCAGCTGTGGTGCCTTTCAGGACAGCCCCGCTCTTTGTTGTGAGTGTGACTTCTCTGCTCCAGCGTAGAACCCTCATCCCACTAGCACAGCTCCTTCATCCTGCTGGCATAGACTTTCTGGCTTCCACCGTTGACCCTTGGGTCTTCCCGTCACGAATCCATAAAAGAGACTGATGTGAGTCCTTCTTGTGGGCTCTGGACTTCCAGTTGGACTCGTGGAGGCGTGGTTCTGAGCTCTGGGTTTTTATCTGGACTCATGTGGGACATTGCCGTGGGGTTTAGACTCTTGACTAAATAATTTATGTCGTTGGCGTTGCGGATAGATTTCCTGAATTCTCCGGTGTTAACTTCCGGTGACCATTATAAAAATATTATAAACTCCATGTCCTGATTTGAATTGTTCTTTGTACAACCCCTGACCACAATAATCAGCAAATGAAAGCTTACCAATAATTAACTCATAGCAAGAAGGTGAATAGTAAAATAAAATGTATAAGCATTTGGATATAGAGCGAGGAATTGCTACATGTTCACTTAATTTTACCCCCTAAATTCTATTTCTTTAAGAATGATTGTATATTAACTTTAACATCAATGAATACAGAGCATAAATGAATCCTTATAATTATACAACTGTGGCTGAGAAAGATGAGCTTGAGAGTGAAAAGAGAAATTTGGCTTAAACAAAAAGACAAATTTCTTTCCATTTCTCTTTAGAAGTTTTAGAGAGATATCTTATCAAGCATCTGAGGAGCAGAGAACTCCCATTTTCTAACATCCCACTCTGAAAAAGAGAGTGGAAATCTCTCTTCTCAAAAGACTAGGAATTAGGAACAGAGCTTCTTTAGTGTAAGAGAAAGAAAGTTCTAATATTGCTTCTTTTGCATCCAGAGAGTCTGATGGTCCATGCCAATTGCTCAAAAATAATTTGGTCATATTCTCCTTTCTCTTCCAGTCTTTTCTTCTGTGCTTTGTTAGTTATAGCTGGTCCACTCTTAGAATTTTTCATTCTTCAAACTTATCACAAGTCTCTGCCCCTAAATCACTGAGAGAGATTTCTAGTTTTCAGAGTTCCTTTTGTCAGTAGTGCCTACTTTTCTGCTTGGCATCACAGTGGATAAAAAAGATGTGAAAGGAGAGAGAATGCTAGAAGATATCTGATCAGGCATTGGTGCAGCAGGGAAAATAATGCCTCTTCTCCTCCCACAAAGACATCCACATCCTAATCCGGGAAACCTAAGCTCCTGACATTTTAACTAGCAAAAGGTCTTTGCAGATTAAATTGAGATGGAGAGATGACCCTAAATGATCCAAAGGACCCTCATCTTTCTTGCCTATGGTCAGAAAGAGCTTTGATATTGGGAGATGTGATGATACCGCTTTTGAAAAGTGAGGAAGTGGTCACTATGAGAGAAATTCAGAAATTCTCTAGAATCTGGAAAAAATATAAGATATGAGAACATAACATGAACCCATCAGAAAAGCATAGAATCCTGCCAACACCTTGATTCTGGACCAATGTGATCTATCTTATAATTTTCCCTACATACCCTTAGGTAAAGTTTCGTACCACTGTGGTTATCTGTTACAGAAGTACTGGGAAGCTAATGCAGTGGGAACAGTAAGAGAGTGTAGAAGAGATGATTCCTAGTCACAGTACACTGTTGTTTTCAGATACTCACTTTGAACATTCTTTTACAGAATAGAGGATTATTTTTAAAGTCATGGAATATAAATGCTCTTATGAAAGTGATCTTTTCTCTCCCAGATAATAGTCATCAGCAGGTGCTTTTTCTCCCACTCCATAAAGTTGTACCTTTACACATATGAATATTTGAGTTTAAAATCCATAAATGAAGAGAAATAGAGTAGTAGATGCAGGTAAGACGCCTTCAAATTCTATCACTCTCATTGCCCACAGATATCTGCCACATATGTGATGCATGGAAGATATGTTGCTATATATTGAAGGAAAAGGAAATTGTACATTTGACTATTGCTTTCAATAAGCTGATTATTTGATTAGCTTATTTTTAAAAAAATTATTACATTTAGGTGTTGGGAGCCGCGGCCGAGCCCGGTCGCCTTACTTGGCGGACGTGAGGCCTGTAAGAAAGAGCAAAGCCTGAGCTAGATTACCCCTCCCATCGAGTGTGCTAAGATGGCGCTTATCTCCTGCTTCCTGCTTGGTAAACAACCCGCTCTGTAAGATAGTCTGCCTAGCAACAACTGATGTTAGCCAATCAGCCCGCATCGCGCGCTTTGAACTGATTGGCCACTGTTACCCTATAAAAGTGAGTGCCTCTCCCGCCACGAGAGAAGAAGCACGGAAGGAGCCACGGAGAGCGGACCGGTAGAGGCTTCGGGACAGACTGTAGAGAAGAAGCACGGAAGGAGCCGCGGAGAGCGGACCGGTAGAGGCTTCGGCCGGGAAGAATCCCGGGGCAGACTGTGCGGAGAAGGAAAATAAAGAGAGCCTAGCCACTGCCAGATCTTGTCGTGTGTTCTTCCTGCCGGCCGGGAGCGACACTGACATCTGGTGGCCCGTACAGGGAACTGATCAGCCCTGAGACGTGGCAGTGGACAGCAGTCTCCGATACAGTGCTGCAGGACAGGTGAGTAGAGGATAAACCTGGGCCCTGGGTGGCATGCACCTACAGGGTTTTTAGACTCCTCTCGAGCTCATGCGTAAGTGGCCGGTCGCCTAGGCCTCACGAGGTGAGTCAAAATAATAGAACACAACAAGATATAAATACATACCGGACAAAGACACTCAGCCCTTGGTGTTGGTCCTTCGGAGACTCCTAAAGTCCAAGGACCTCAAGGTGGGGCGTAAGACTTTAGAAAATTTCCTTGCAGAAATTGACAGCTTTGCTCCCTGGTTTCTGCCTATAGGGCATGTAAATCTACCCTCCTGGGAAAAGTTGGGCAGAGACCTTTCCCTAGCAGAACGGCAGGAAGAACACACGACAAGATCTGGCAGTGGCTAGGCTCTCTTTATTTTCCTTCTCCGCACAGTCTGCCCCGGGATTCTTCCCGGCCGAAGCCTCTACCGGTCCGCTCCCCACGGCTCCTTTCGTGCTTCTTCTCTACAGTCTGTCCCGAAGCCTCTACCGGTCCGCTCTCCGCGGCTCCTTCCATGCTTCTTCTCTACAGTCTGTCCCGAAGCCTCTACCGGTCCGCTCTCCGCGGCTCCTTCCGTGCTTCTTCTCTCATGGCGGGAGAGGCACTCACTTTTATAGGGTAACAGTGGCCAATCAGTTCAAAGCGCGCGATGCGGGCTGATTGGCTAACATCAGTTGTTGCTAGGCAGACTATCTTACAGAGCGGGTTGTTTACCAAGCAGGAAGCAGGAGATAAGCGCCATCTTAGCACACTCGATGGGAGGGGTAATCTAGCTCAGGCTTTGCTCTTTCTTACAGGCCTCACGTCCGCCAAGTAAGGCGACCGGGCTCGGCCGCGGCTCCCAACATTTAGGTAGAACTAGAAAAGTTACTCAAGAAGTTTTCTATCCTATGTTATTTTATGCTTTTCAGTACTACTTGATTTTCCCAGTGGTAATGGGTTTTTGAAAGTACCCAACCATCAAAGAAGAAATTTGTTTTATTTTTCATCCTATTTTTACTAAGTTACAATTTTTAAGTCATATATTTAAGAATGACTCATCAGAAACTGAAAATTTCAGAGGAATCAGCACTACCAAAAGGTCACAATCTTTTGAGTTCTAGTCAGTGAAGATCATGTTATGCATTTAAAACCAATTGAACAAAGAAATGGATGACTGTTGTAGTTAGTGGTTGTACACTGAGAACAATTAGAATCATCAAATGGAATTTATAATATTATTTTTACAATTGTCTCGGGAGTTTACACAAGAAAATGCAGGAAATCTATCCTCAATACCACAGACATAGATTTAGTCAAGAGCCTAAATCCCACAGCAATGTCCCACATGAGTCCAGATAAAACCCAGAGCTCATCACAATGCCTTCCACGAGTCCAATTGGAGGTCCAGAGCCCACAAGAAGAACTCACACCAGTCTCTTTTACAGATCCGTGCCAGGAAGGCTCAAGGGTCAGTGGTGGAAGCCAGAAGAAAGTCCATGCCAGCAAGATGAAGGAGCTGTGCTGGTGGGATGAGAGTTCTACACTGGAGCCGAGAAGTCACACTCACAACAAAGACCAGGGCTATCCTGAAAGGCACCATAGCCATCCTCAGTGACACAGAGGCCCTGAGCTCCTTCGACGACAAGCACAGTCAGGTACATGCCAGGAAGCCAGGGTGACGAGCCCATCCTGGAGACCAAGCAGCACATGTCTTCCCCTCTGGAGCCAGGAAGCAATGCTCGATGTGAGGACCAGAGCTTCTCCGAGGGAACCTAATGACTCAAACAGCAACTTGTAGGAGAACCCATAATACCTCAACAAAATGCAATAATGCATTAATGAAATAATGCATTAACGCCTCAACACCTCCCTTTTCCTCCACCTATTTATCCTGGCAACTTTCCTCAGGTGGAGCATCTTCCCTCAATGCCATGCTGATGTAATCCAGCTGTCGTTAAGTTGACCACCAGTTCTTAATCCATAACAATGACCATTCACAAAAGCTGATTATATAGAGAAACAAGTTATTTTTCTAACAACAATAATTTAAGAATTGCTGACTTACAAATTTTGAAAATTGCAAATGGTGTCACAAATCTGCCAAGATTTGCATAAAATTCTTTAACTGAGCAATTACAAGTTAACTCTCCTTCTTTTGTTTCATACTATAGCTTTAGATGTTTCATAACCAATTCCTTTGGAAAGGAAAAAAATACATAGCACATAAGTATTGTTAAGCACATTAGGATTTGAGCAGCTGAATGACTATATTTCCTGCAGGAGAGAATTTCTATTCACAGAGCCTGAGATGAAAATCATCTGCCCCAGTTTTACAAGTTAGGAAAAAGTTTCCAATGCCTGTTCAGTTAATATTTTTCTGATATTGGAGATCTGGTGGAAACACTCAAATTGAATGCCAGCTCTCTAACAGCCTTTCAGGTAAGACTCCCATGTCTTTCAATTCTTAGTAAAAGTGTGTGTATGTGTGTGTGTGTGTGTGTGTTAAATTGGTGTGTAGCAATCAAGAAAATCTGCTTTTACAGGCAAGAATTACTATATGGATTTTAAATTAGAAAGCTATTAAGATGTGTTTAACTTGTTATGTAAGAAACCTAATTGTCTACCAAGAATTCTTATCCCTGAAAGCAAAACAGAATGACCTAGGTAGACTTTTAAAAAGTACTCCTATGCAGAAGTGTCCCATTTTGATTTAATTAGACTAGGATGGAGCCAAGACTACAATGGGATGCTTTAAAAGTTTCTTTATTGATTTAATGATTTGCCAAATTTGCAAAACAGTGCCCTACATCAGAAATTAGTGGTGCATAGTCTGGATGTTGCATTAGAGTCACCTGGGGAAGCTTGAAAGAGTACTGATTTCCAGGGCACATACCGGATTTATTAAATAAGAATGTGGGGGATGAAACTCAGGCATCAATACCTTTTAAAGCTCCCCAGTGTGTGCTACCCAAGGTTGAGAACCACTGCCTACACCATGCCAGTGATGTAATGATTATGATGTACATTAGGCATCAAATGATCCATTATGCAGCTTTATATTTCAAATTGCTGCAGCTGGGACTCAAATGAGACTCCTCATCTTTGTTTCACATATGGAATTAACAAAATTAATTCCAGGTTCTAGCATACGTTTCCTAAGATGAATACTGTGTCAGTGTTGAGAGAATTGCCTCTACTGTTTCTGATATGTTTGCTTTCTCAATATTTTGAGAACTAATAATCTACTGTGAGCAAATATTAATATCATTCCATGTGAGTAAGTTTTATCCTGGAATTGACCCTTGCAAATTCATAACTCCATGAGCAGTGGCATCTCTTTCCTTTTGCTTGAAATCTTTATTCAATTGATATGTTACATTTTAGAAATTTTTATGTATTCATGCAAATCTAGATCCTTCATGCTCACCAAACTTTAATATCTGCTAATCCCAGATGATAGTTTAAATATTATAAGGAAGTGTGGGTTCCATAATAATTTTGTTAATATCATTTTCCTGAAGCTCAGTCATGCCAGGACATTAGAGAAGCTTCAGGGGATCTTCATCTTATCTTGTCACCTGTCACTTGTCAGCTGAAGTAGAACTGCCATTACTTTGTTCAATGTTTCATCAAGTAGCAATGAAAACACTCATCTGGAGTTCCTGAATAATTTGACTTGATAATAATTATAGTCTTTAATACTGGAGATTCTTATGCATTTTATTACCAACTTGTATTACCTTATATTCGTTGGCCCTCTTGTAAATCTGCTTTGGAGTAGGATCTTCAGGCAGTAGGATTTGAAAGAGACTTTGCCAGATGGGAAATCCAGTTCACAGTCCATCCATGGTTTGGGTGGAAGAGGTTTGTCTGGTCTATTGCATTTCAACCCGTATTCCAGAGGCAATGGACTCCCAATAATATAAATACTTCAATTCTAAATCAGCATAAAATTTTCTTTCTCTTTGTTGTTACTTATCTCTATGAGCATCCAAACCTCAGGAATCTAAAATATATTGAAAGATACTTATAATAAAGAAACAAAATAGCATCATCATCATATTTAAGTCATTCCAAAATATTCTGGTTTGTGTTTTGTTCAGGGTCATGGATGATTTATAATTTCTTCTGAATATGTTTGCTTGCAAGTCTGGTGATTTCCTCCTATTTCCCTTCAGATTATTATTACATGATCACAAACTGACCCTCTCTGCCATTAATGAATCACACTTGCTGCAAACAAGGTCTTTTTAAAAGTTCTGAGTAATAAAACAATGTCTTGGGGCTGGGGATTTAGCTCAGCGGCATAAGCGCCTGCCTTGCAAGCAGGCAGTTGTGAGTTCGATCCCTGGTACCGGTAAAAAGGAAAAAGACAAAAAAAATGTCTTATGTTGTTGAGATGGAAAAGGGGCACAAAACTGATCTCACTGTAGATTTAAACATGCACATACACATAACTGTAGTGTGT
This sequence comes from Cavia porcellus, assembly GCF_034190915.1. Classification (NCBI taxonomy): domain Eukaryota; kingdom Metazoa; phylum Chordata; class Mammalia; order Rodentia; family Caviidae; genus Cavia; species Cavia porcellus. Next base: position 22,923,093 of record NW_026947496.1, on the reverse strand, counting down.
CTACAATCTGGATCACTGCTGTTCTCTGGATATAGAAGAAAAAATTCACTCAGAGCCTTCTATAAAGACCACCAACAATGGCTGACTTGACTCTTAAGGATTGTTATTTGTCTCCTCTCACGAAAATACAGTGACAATTGCCAGTTTTTGGACCATGTCACTACAGGTGGAAATACAATGATTCAAAAAGGAGGGACAAGAATGAAGAATTTGATCATACTTTGACCTAGAATGGCATCCAATGTGGAGGATTTACACAATAATAAGAGAGACCATTTCCTCCATCCCTCTGCTAGATTCTCAAATTTACTCTGTTTTCAAGTACAACAGCCTGCTGTCAAAGCCTTCAGATGACTCTAATTCTGGGAGCCTAATTTTAGACTACTCTCCGTCCTCTTAGAGAGAATAGAAACCAAGAAGAGATCCTAAAACTGTAATACTCAAAGGATAACTCTGCTTGAAGATCTGAGGCTGCTGTTTAAAAGAATGACCACAAAAAGCCATTTGGGGTTCAGACATCTCAAAAGTTAATGTCCATAAGTATCATCGGAATTACTTGTCAAGAATTCAGGCTCTCAGGTTCGTTTCTCTGATTCAGAAGGTTTGGGTTAAGGCTCAAGGTAAGAGGCTGATATAAAACTGCACCTAACTCTGATGTGGTCATTTCATAGAATACACAGTGAGTGTTAATAACCGAATCTATAAGAGGCTTGGGAACACAGAAATCAGAATTATTTTTAGATTTTATAGATGAGTCTTAAGGTATATCTGTTATCTCTTGGCTTATTTTTGATACCAAGTAGCCCTGAGAAACACGTAAGTCTGAAAGGCATGTGAAGTTCTTTCTATTTTCACACATCTAGGTATGTGAATTGGGATTCCTAATGGGAACACACCCCTAATTCATTAGGCAAATAAGAGTTTAGTTCTTTCTCAGCAGAGAATCATGCTAGTTACTGGCAGCAAAGGGACAAGTAAAATTTTGTTCTTGCATTTAAGGAGTTCAGTTTAGTGAAAGAAATAACAATATGAATGAATTAAATATAGGGATATGAAAAGTGTTTTCAATGAATGTAGGAAAATGCAATTTACTCTGCAAGGGGAGATATAAGAAAGATGATGGAAGATGAGATTTGTTTCAACAATTGTAGAAAATTGCACAGCATAAAAAACTTGAAAAACAGATAAAAGAATCATGCAAAAATAGGGGATAGAATATAGTTTTCTATAGTCAACATGTTACAAATACATGTCAACAAATTGAGAAAAACACAGGGATTTGACCTTGGTAATATATAATTGAAAACATTATTGAGAGAAAATAAAGAATGCCTAAATAAATGAAGGACTCTAATATTGATAGATTGGAAAACTCAATATTTTAAAGATAAACCATTCTTCTTCAGTTGATCCATAGCTCAACACAACAACAACAGCAACAAAACCTATGAATTTTTGTGAAAGTCAGTTAGCCTATTCTGAAATTTTCATATACACTTTAAGGTTGAAAAAATAGCCAAGAGACTTGTGAAGAAACCAAGCAGAGTTACAGGTCATATTCATGACTTACTGTAAAGCCAAAGCAATTCTGGCCGTTTGATATTATGAGGGTAGCTAAATAGACCAAAGTAATAGAATAAAAACTAACAGAATCAATATTCACAAGACTTATTGTAAAGCTAGAATGGTTTAGGTAGTTTGACATTATAAATACAGCTAAATAGACCAAAGTGATAGAATACAAAGCAAAAGAATAAAGAAACAAACCATGTGTGTAATATCTCTTGATTTATATAGAGACATCACTACTGCATAGTGGGAAAAGACAATCTTTTAAATCAACATAATTAGGCTCATCAAATATCTACATGGAAAGATAAAGTTTTACTCATACCTCATTTTATTCATAAAATTTAATTTTAGATAGCCTGCAGATCAAAAAGTAAAATAATCATTCTGTACAATAGCATGTATACACACAGAAATTTATTATTTTGTAAAACATCAATAAAAATCTTAATAAACTTATCCACATTAAAGCCCAAAGCCTATCACTTACCAAAATATTCTTGGGGTGACAAAGAAGGCCACCAAATGAAACATTCTTGCCATGCATGTATATAGACAAGAAAATCTTATACCAAATACATAAATGAAAGGAACCAACTAACCCTTTTAAAATAATTGAAGTCTTTTCATTATAAAAAATCTAAATTGTCAATCAGTTCATGAAGTCAATGTGATTAATCAAGATAGAATAAAATAGTAATTAATAAAACTGTATGCTCACTTTAGATGGAAGATACTAACAATATCCAATACTACCCAGATATGGATAAAGGAATGTTGTCATACATTGCTTCTGAGAATAAAAATACACAAACAAAAACAATATAATCATGTGGGAAAAGCAACTGGCAATGCTAACAATGTTGAATGTTCAACAGCCTGACAATTTTGTACACCTACGAATATACCCAACAAAATTGAGTGCATATTTTGTCCAAAGGTCAAGGAAAAAAAGTGTTCACAAATGCTCTTAACAATAACCTAACTGAAAAATTCAGCTACCAATAAATATCAAACTAGATATACTGTGATATCCACATATAGTAACTGAATATCACACAACAATGAAAATAGCAAATTACTGTTATACCTAACATAACCAAAGAGGAACTTCAAAATTAAGCAAGAGAAAATAATCATAGAACTTTTCTATTGACATCCAGAATTCAAATAGGAAACACTAATTGACAGCAACAGAAGTCCTGTGAGTAGTTACTTCTGGAGGAAAATGAAAGAGATCTTCATGGATACCAGAACACTGTTTTGTGACCTATAGTGATTTAAACATGTGCTCACTTTTTGAAAATTTACTGAATTATAGAAAAGTTATGTGTACAGTTTTGTGTATATATATATATATGTATATATATATATATATTATAGCTTAATAAAAATCTTTTAACAGATTCATGATAATTTAATAAGAATAGAAGAAGCATGCTATTTCATCCAATGAAACATAGCTCTTTCTACCACTGTGTTAAAAGAAAACTTGTTTCTTCCTGGTTGTTATTTCCTCTTCGACAATGTTTTCAACAATAAATACTGAAGATATTTGCTGTACAAAAGGAAAGAGAGAGATTATCATATAAGTGCAGGAAATAAATGATGAAAGTCTAAATTATGTGGAAAGGAAGACATGAGGCCAAACAGGAGCCATATATCAGAGACTGAAATCACAGGACTCAAAGTTTGATTATCTATAGGAGAAAAGACACCCTAAAGTTGCTAGTTTGCTAGATTTGAAGGATGGCACAGTTGAACAGAATCTCTCTGTCTCTCTCTTTCTCTGTCTTTGTCTGTCTCTTTCCTTCTTTTTCTCTTCTTTTCTCTCTCTGGACAATTTTAGTTTGAGGTATTAGAAGTTTATCCAGGTGAACATGCTTTTATGCTATTGAAAATATGGGTCTAGGCATAGTAAAAAAGACAAGATTAGAAATGTAAATTTGTTTCTTTTTATGGGTGGCTTGAAAATCAATGCTGCCCTCCCTCTTTCCCACCCACTTTTCACACAAAGGGTGAAGAGACTGGGGGGCAGGAGCTGGGGCATTGAGGCTAAAGATGCCAAGCAAAGAGCCTTCATGTGGGTCTTTTATCTCACTGCTCTTATTTAAGCATTCTCAACGTATTTAAACACTCAGCTGATATAAATAATTATCTTACCTTATAGTTTGGGGTGTGTATTTCAAAAGTATAAGAATTATTACTAGAACAATTACAGATAGTACTTAATGTTCCATAAAATTTATCATAGTGCTACCAGAAAACAGTATTATATTGTATCTGTTATAATTGTAATTATTTCACAAATATTTTTAGTTTAAAATTGATGTGAATTTATGTTACAGCCAAATATCAGATATCTAGATCAAAGTATAATGTTTTATATATATATATATATATATATATATATATATATATGTTTTATAAATGTTTTTAAAGTATAACAATGTATAATAGTATATAATAATGTTTATTATCTATTTATCCACATTTCATATGCTTATTATAATATGGTAAAATTATGTATTATGTATTTATTGTGATGCAGTTGTATACTGATACGTGTTTGGAGGTCAATATATATCTTATGTTCCAGATTGCTTAATTTCTTTCTGTTTCTTACACTAGAAATTAAGTACCCATCAGAGTCTTGGATCTATCATTCTACTCCATAAAGTGGGGCATGCTAAAATGTTCTTTAAATTATACATGTTCTCAGATATACTTAAAGTAAGGTTTCTGCTAATGTCTTTAAGAACAAGCAAAACAATCACTAGTAATTGCTGTCAGCATTTTTTGTGGTAAATACAACATACTGTATATTTCCAGTCTGAGGTTTCAAAAACATGCCCATGCCACAGTTGTACTCTGAGCTCTAATACTCACTTTTCGTTGCAGGAACAGCCATACTGAGTTGGCAGGTATGAAAAGTGGAGGTCATCATGATGTGCTTGGGCAGGGCAGGACCAGTGCTGGCATCATGCACAGGTCTGGCTTTAAATCATCTTAATAGCACCCTACTGAGCCAAAGTACAAAGAACTTGATTGGTATTTGTTTGGTACTGATTAGAGATATTTCTGTAAGACCTTCATTTGCATTGTTCATAAGAAGAAATGACCTGCCCAAAAGGAGAGGTTAGGGATTCTGGATTCAAGCTGCTTCCAATATTCAGCAGGATAACCTGCTACATCCTACCTCAAGCATCTTACTGGCTGCCACAATTACCTAAAGACTAAGTCAGAACTGCTTTACACACATTTAAAGCATTTTATCTGTTGCCTGATTATATCTCTACTCCTTTCCCACTCCCCCCATTCCTCTGTGAAACCCTGAGATCCAGCAAAACTAAACCATCTCAGTTATAGTGTATGTTATCCTTCACCTGCATTTCCCTGCAGGTAATCCCATTGGTTAAGGGAACTGAAAAATTTCAGTTCTCTGGCCAAGCCAGAGAACAACAACCCAAAGGAAATCCAGGACACCCACAAAAACCTCTGGGAGAAGGAAGTCAGGCAGAAGGCAGGCGCCACGATTAGATGGACACTATGACAATTGAACGTTGCTCTCTATTTTCCCTCAACTATAAGCCAAAAGGTTGAGTCTAGAGACTACTTCTGAAGGACTTCAGATAAGAAAGGATAATACAGGGAAGGAAGTATGTATGTGCTTCTCTGATAGAAGATATAGTGAAAATTCATCATAAAAATATATGAAAGATCCACCCACTAAGTATTTTACATATGGTAAATCAGGTATATCTCTACACACGGTCTCTGATCTGTCACTAATTAAGCAAACATCAAATCAAAATAATTCAATCAGAACTGGAACCTCAGAGATGTCAGCCAAAAAGGTAAGAAAAGCCAAAGTATTCTAAAGTCCGTAACTGGAAGACAGAGAGAGACAAAGTTACCAGTAGTAGCATGTTGCTCCATCAGTAGGTGAGTAGATTGTGCTGTTCCTGATTAAAACTGACTATATTTGCAAGCTGTTTTATTTTATAAGTGACTAATTTAGAAAATCAGAAGCTGCCACTCAGAAGAAGCAGAAAGGTGGAGCTGGTGGGCTCACAATAATCTGTACTCTTTAGGACTTTTGGGGTTCAAGAAGAGAAAATGAGAAAACTGTCCATATATCCAGTAAGTGTAAGAGGTGATATAATATTTTAGAGCCACAATAAACCTGGTCTGGCTTCTTTGGAAACACTAAGTACTCTCTGTTAATGGTGTAAGCTCAAAGGGAATAGAGAAAACTTACTGGAGAATGAAGCATCAATAAAGGAAGTCCTGGCCGTTAACAGTAAGAACTTTCCTTCTGCAGATTTAGTAAATACCCAGTGCCTCAAGCTTCGGAGCTTCTGGAGAGAAGTGGTCAGAAAGCCATTGGTCCCTTTGAGTAGATTATGATGTAGGACCATATAGAACTTAGGAATATGACCTTATTTGGAAAAGAGGCCTTTGATTTATAGTGAAGCCAAGGTTCCTAATAGGATCATACAATTTGGGGAGCCTTAGACATAATGATAGGTATCCTTAGTGTTGGGAGCCGCAGCCCCGAGCCCGGTCGCCTCACTTGGCGGACGTGAGGCCTGTAGTAAAGAGTAAAGCCTGAGGTAGATTACCCCTCCCATCGAGCACGTTAGTTTCCTGCTTACCGCGTAAGCAACCCGCTCAACAATATAGTCTGCCTGGCAACTGATGATGTTAGCCAATCAGCTTGCCTTGCTTACTTTAACATGATTGGACACTGTATCCGTATATATACTGGTGCCACCCCTGGGGGAGAAGAAGAAGCCCAAAAGTAAAAGCCCAGAAAGAGCCGCGGGGAGCGGACCAGAGGAGGCTTCGGCTGGGAGCGATCCCAGGGCAGGCTGTACGGAGAAGAAAAATAAAAGAAAAGGTTGTCCACTGCCAGACTTTGTCGTGTGTCCTTCCTGCCGGCCGGGAGCGAACATCGACATTTGGAGGCCCGCACGGGGACTGATCACCCCCGAGACGTGACAGCGGACAACGCTCCAGTACAGAGCTGCGAGACAGGTGAGTTGGGGATAAGCCTGGGCTCTGGGTGGCGCGCACCTACAGGGCTTTTAGACTCCCCTCAGGCTCACGCGTAAGTGGCGGATTCCTTGGGCCTCACGCGGTGAGTAACATATTAAAAGATGGGAAACATGCTAGGTAGCAACACTAAGAGCGAGGGTGGTTGTGGAGAAAGCTCTCAAGAGCTTACAAAAGTACGCAGGGTATTTGAGCAGGCCCAGTCGAGGAGCTCCCGAGAGGGGCCCGTCAAGGGGAACAAAGATGCTAAGGAGAAGGACGGGGCTCTAGCCTCGGAGTCGTCTGACTCCGAGGACAAGGGAAAGTTGAATGGCAAGGAGGCCAAAGAGACCAGCTGTCAGGAGCCTAAGTCGCTCGATAAGGAGTCGCAGGGTTCTTTACCTTGGGGGCTGTTCCCGGAAGCGATCCCTCGCCACGAGGCGGCCGCCCGGGAGCTCCCTTCCTCTTCGCCAGAACAGGAAGTGATGCACGGGCCCCCATTTTCCGCCCAATCATGGCCGCCGTCTTATGCTCCGCCGCCGGCGGGTCGGTATTTTTACAGGCGGCTTTGGCAGGGGGGACGTTTGTCTCATGAGGTACATCCACCACCTGGGATAGATAGTGGCCCCTACGGGATATTTCCTGTACAAGTAGCTATGGGCCAGGGACGTAATGCATGGGAGCCTTTTGAGATAAAGCAGATTAGAGAACTTAAAAATGCAGTTACAACCTTTGGGCCGACTGCGCCTTACACCATTGCCATGCTGGAGAACCTGTCTTCTGGGCCCCTCACCCCCGCGGACTGGATTCAGCTGGCAAAGGCGTGTCTGCCCTCGGGCAGTTACCTGGATTGGCGAGCCTGGTACGCAGAGTTCTCTGCAGAGCAGGCTGAGAGAAACGCCAATCGGGGAAACCGGGGGTGGAACAAGGAAATGCTTATGGGAGAAGGTCGGCACGCTGATGATCAGACTCAGTTCCCCGGCGCTGTCTATAAACAAATCAACGCCATAGGGCTCCGCGCCTGAAAGCAGGTAAGTGGTGCCGGAACAGCCTCCTTGTGTCTTTCAAAAATAATTCAGGGTACCACAGAGCCATTTGTTGACTTTGTGGCCCGAATGCAAGATGCTGCCGATAAGATATTTTCTGATCCGGGAGTGGCTCGACCGCTGGTAAGGCAGCTGATTTTCGAGCAATATACAAAGGAGTGCAAGGCAGCGATAGCGCCTCATAAAAACAAGGACCTCAACGCCTGGATTAGGATATGTAGAGAGATAGGGGGGCCGCTCTCCAACTCGGGAGTGGCTGCTCTCCTGGCCGCGGCTGTACAGCAGAGGGGACCTCGCGGGTTAGAAGGGGAATGTAAGGCTAAAGGGTGTTTTGCCTGCGGGGAGCCAGGACACATTAAACGTCATTGCCCAAACAATACAGATGCTAGGCCTCGCCCTAGGAATGAAGAACCATATGTTTGTGGGCGATGCAAGAGGGGATCACACAAAGCTGAGGAGTGTAGGTCGGTCTTTGATGCTCAGGGCAACCGTATTTGTGGACGAGATGCTAGAGGGCCAAAAAACGGCCAGAGGGGGCCCCCTTCACAGGCGGGCCCCCGCCCCAGAGACAGGACAGCTCAGGATGGCAGCCTTCAACAAGGGCCACCCCTGGGTCAGCAGGTGTGGACCTCAGTGTCGCCTCCAGACTTATATTAGTGTTCCTGTCTATCCAGACATTGCTTCAGAACAGACACCATAAGGTCTTCACCACCCACATAAGAGCACATACATCCCTGCCAGGGCCCATGGCACAGGGGAATGCGGCTGCTGATACTGCCACTCGCCCGTTATGGATTTTTACCTTACTAACACCAATCGAGCGAGCCCGTGCCTTCCATGATAAGTTTCATGTCAATGCCAGGACACTAGCAAACCATTTCCATGTTTCCAGAGCAGATGCACGAGATATCGTGCGACTATGTGACTCCTGTGCCACATACAAACCTGCCATACCGATGGGAGTAAACCCTCGAGGTTTGATCCCTGGTGATGTTTGGCAGATGGACATCACACATATACAGGAGTTTGGGACTCTTAAATATGTTCATGTTTCCACAGACACCTGTTCTCACGTCATATTCGCAACAGCAGAAACAGGTAAAAAAGTGTCTAATGTGATCAATCATTGCCTGGCGGCTTGGGCCGCATGGGGCAAACCAAAAATATTAAAAACTGATAATGGACCAGCCTATATAGGCAAAGCCTTCAATGAGTTCTGCAAAATGATGGAGGTTCAATTAAAACATGGTATCCCATACAATCCCCAAGGTCAAGAAATCATTGAGAGGGCTCATAAAAGCCTCAAAAAAATTTTACAAAAACAAAAAGGGGGAGTAGGCCAAGGCCTGGCCCCAAAGGCACGATTATCCATGGCACTATTCACACACAATTTTTTAAATTTAAATAATGATAATTGCTCCCCAGCCGTGGAGCACTGCAACCCTTCCCCCAACCATAAAGGGTGGGTGAAGTGGAAAGATGCCCTGACAGGACAATGGATGGGCCCGGATCCAGTGGTCAGCTGGAATCGAGGCGCGGTTTGTGTTTTCCCACAGGAATCGGGACGAGAACCACTGTGGGTACCGGAGAGACTGACACGGGCGATAAAGCCCTCGACTAAAGATCAGACCTGCCCTACCGGAGATCCATCACAGACCAACCAACAAGATGAATAAAAATAGCGATAGCCCAAAATGGACAAGAAGATCCTCAGACATATGCATGGCTCGCTCGCCTAGCCTACAACCGAGTCTAGGGGTGGTGAGCTTCCCACACTCCTCCTCTAAAAAATTATGACATAGCTGGGTAAGAGAGTCAATGACGGGTAAGAGCGTACTCCCCCGGTGCGACTCAACCTAAGCCAGGCCCTACCCCATCCTGCACGTAAGCCGCTAGACTGTTAGATGCTGCCCAGGTCTAAATTTCTCTCCGAGGGGATTTCTTTACGGAGAGGAAATGAGTGCAAGCTTGTGTACATCCAGGTTCCGTCCAGTTTGTGCCTGGCCCTAAAAAAAAGGACGAGGGCCTCAGGGCCTTGACAGACCATGGGACGGCCGACCAGGGTCTAAGCCAAAGACCTACGGTGGGCCTACGCATAGGGCATAAGCCTCTGCACCCAGTCCAGAAAGGGCTACGATGCACACATTTATAAAAAAAATAAAAAAGGGGGAGATGTTGGGAGCCGCAGCCCCGAGCCCGGTCGCCTCACTTGGCGGACGTGAGGCCTGTAGTAAAGAGTAAAGCCTGAGGTAGATTACCCCTCCCATCGAGCACGTTAGTTTCCTGCTTACCGCGTAAGCAACCCGCTCAACAATATAGTCTGCCTGGCAACTGATGATGTTAGCCAATCAGCTTGCCTTGCTTACTTTAACATGATTGGACACTGTATCCGTATATATACTGGTGCCACCCCTGGGGGAGAAGAAGAAGCCCAAAAGTAAAAGCCCAGAAAGAGCCGCGGGGAGCGGACCAGAGGAGGCTTTGGCTGGGAGCGATCCCAGGGCAGGCTGTACGGAGAAGAAAAATAAAAGAAAAGGTTGTCCACTGCCAGACTTTGTCGTGTGTCCTTCCTGCCGGCCGGGAGCGGACATCGACACCTTAGAAGAGGCAGCAGAGGGATACTTCACTACAGAAGAGAAATCAATTTGTATGACAGATGTAGAGATTGAAGTTACCCTGTCACAAACCAAGCAAAGCCCAGAGGCAAGAGAAACTACGAGGGAAGCAAGAGTCTCCCTCTAATGACTCCAGGGTGCAAATGTCCAACTGACATCTGGGTTTCAGATATTTGGCTTCAGATTTGTGATTTGTTATGGAAGTCACAGAAAACTCAAGCAAGGTTCCAGTAACTTAATGATGGAGCCAAAGAAAACATAGGTAGAGAATCAGAAAGTGAAGCAGTAAAGATTGGGTACCCAAAAATAAGGTTATCTAGGTATTAGGGTAAGCAATTCTCCAATGGCTGGGCAATTCTTAATATTGCTAGTGAAGGCCAGAGAACCAATATAAAATGTGTGCTTGAGAGTTGATTGATCCTAGCAGCAGGAAGCTAGGGTATTTATGCTCAATCCAGTGAACCTTTGGCTGAGAGCTCCTTTGAGGAATGTTAGGTCCCTAGTATTTGAAACTTTCTGTGAATTACGAAGTCAGCTCTAGCAGCAAGAGAATGATGCCACACCATGAGTGGAAAGTCTGAGCACAGAGAAACCCCAAAAGAAGTATTACAGTTGTTTATGCTCACAGTTCCCTGGGCAGAATAGAATATAAAACAGAAGAAAACAAACTTTATGTAAGATCTTTATTTTAGATTCCAAGAGAAAAATATGGTCAAGGCAGAATACTTTAGGTTAGGATTAACTAAACAAAATACGTTTGCAGACACTAAGATATAAAGACTATCTCTTAGTTGTCTGGTAACTGGCCTCAAAGTGCTCAGGAGAGTGGCCTTGATGATGAGATTTTCCTGTGGGAGGTGACTGAATGTATAAACTTATTTGGCTGGCTTAGAAGAATTTATTTATCTGTATAGGCTCAAAAATTGGTCTTAATTTTAAAAATTTAAAACTATAGTTTTAAAAATTACATTTCAGTTAAACAAATGAAAGAACTACATAAATGGAAAGGATATTACATGCTCTTGAATAGGAAGAGTCAAAATGTCAGTTCTTGCCAACTTGATCTACAGATTCAATGCAGTCTCTATCCAAATCCCACAAGTTGTTTTATGGATATCAACTTAGGTTCTAAAATTTACAAGAGAAGGCAAAAAGATAAAACAAATAAAAGAATATTAAAAACAAAGTAAGATGATTGATACTACTTGCCTCAAGACTTCTAAAGTTATAGTAATCAAGACACTGAGATAATGACATAAAACAAATCAATGTAATAGAATAGAGGGCCCCAAAATAGGCCCACATAAAAATGACAAAAAAGAAAAGGCAAAAATACAATACTGGAAAAAGTATTTTCAATAAATAGTGTTTAAACAACTTATACCCTCAAAAAGAGGAAGGGGGGTGGGGAGAGAATGAATCTAGACACAAATCTTACACTTTCCCAAAAGTCAACCCCAAATAGAACACAGTTCTAAATATAGAAGGCAAAAATAAAGTGTACCTAGTTCAGCCCATGCTTGCCTGTCTCCAAAGCAGAAAGCCTGGTAAAGAACAGCTGCTCATCTCATGGGAACCAGTAATATGCTGTGACATAATTTCTTGCTCTTTTGTTGGTTTGATTTTTCTCCTCCCCTCATCTTTTGTTCCTTTCCATAGTATTATTTACTCCTTTTGAAATTTTTTGTTCATTTTCTGAGTGGCTGTTTGGTTTGTTTGTGCTTGTTTTGTGTTTGTTTTTATGTTGGGGAACTGGAGGTTGAAAATAATGTAAAAAGATAACCACATTTTTCTTATCTTATGAAATGAGAACAGAAGCTTTTCCTTCTTGTAATAGGCAAAGATCACAAAGATACTGTTTATAAGAGTTTTGACAATAAATAAAAGTGCCCAGAAGTATTATTGCAACTATGTACAGGATCAGATAGTTTTTATCAGAGATAGAAATATTCAGGGCAATTTCTGTGAGAAATAGATTAGGCTAGGAAATTAACTATTGTCTTTATATTTATAATCTGTAATCCTTTGTGTAGTGTTGCTGATTTTTAAATACTTTTTAAAAAATGATGGTTGACTGTCTTTTTAAAAAGCTTTTACTATCATAAAGAGCATACACTGAAACATCACAATGTAGATCATAAATATACAAAACTATAAAATGAGGTTAAACTTTAACTCAGATAAGTTAAGTCATAGAAATTCTAGCTGTTGTAGGCAAAACAATCAAGATAACATAATAGTTCATCAAATGACAAGTTAATATAATTTCATGAATAATCATGAGAGGAAAAAAGCATATGTTTAGTATTTAAACTTTATAAACATCACAAAGCATTAAAATAAAAGTGAGGGTAAGGTGAGGAAAATGTAAAGATAAATAAATACTAAAAGAAAAATAAATGATTGATTGATTATTGATTGATTGATTGATTACAATGCTTGGGAGTCAACCCAATGCCTTTGCAATGAGCTTCATTCCCAGTCACTTTGTTATAGTTTTTAATTTTGTGACAGGGTCTCCCTATGTCACTGAATTCCCAAGCTGGGTTTGAACTTAGAATTCTCTTGTCTCATCCTTTCAAAGTGCTAGAATTACAGACATGTGCCACCATACCTGGCTAAATTCTTTTTAATGTCATCATGTCTGTCAATTGTAGGAACAATTTTATTTTCAAAAATAGATGTAAATTAGGCATCCTTACTCTAAATATTCTTTTGACAGAAAATAACTCAAAAATAAATTATGAGTAGCTAGAAAAATAGTTCACTAATTTAATATCAGGAAGATGTAATTCTTTTCTTAAAGTTAATTCTCAGGGAGATGACTAAGAAAATGCTTTGTATGTTAAATACATGTCAAGGTGTCTAATCATAGGGCAAGACTTGCAAACTTCAATTTCAAGTAAGCTTTACATATTTGATATTGCTTTAATGAGTGAAAAAGTCATTTTTATGTCCTTCTCACTTGCCGCTATACAAAATTTTCCTTCCCTTTACTTATGCATGCAGCCCTTTGGGGTCTTGATGGTACTACATTGAAGGCAAATGAGCTATCTCGTTTCTCAAATGCACGCCACTGTGAAGGAATGGAAGAAGCTGGCACCTTAGAAACTTCACTGTTCTTGAAATGTATTGAGCTATACACCAAGATATGCATATTTATTTTAGGAAAAAGGTTGGACTTTTACTCCATGAATATGCAAGAGTACAATATCACTGTGTGCAGTAAGGTTTCTGAAGTCTAAGGATAGCACTGTTTATTTACCTGTTCTGTCCTGGGAGGAAGCTGGTACAGGATGTTAGAGGAAAATCAGCATAGCTAAGCCGTATTGTGAGAGAAGTAACATTTATGTGATGTTTGTAGCACAGCTAGTATCTCCTGCTGGCTTTTGTGAAAATAAATGTTTAAGAGCATAAATATTAGGCTCTTGCTATTGCTTCCTATATCACTTACCTCACTTTAGTTCTACAAACCTATTGATGTTGTCTTGGTCTACACGAGCATCTTCCCTGAAACATAACAAGGACAAATGAATGTTGGGAGTAGAAAAGAATGAAGATTCTTCCCATCACTGAACACCACTATGAACTTGGTTTGCAACCAAGCATGTTTGCTGTTTTCTTTGTTCCTTTCCAAATGTTTGCCTGGAGTTATCATGCAGGAAGGATAGGTACATTCCTGTCCCGACCCTCGGGTTTTCCCTTTCCTTTGTTTCAAGCAGCATGCAGAGGATGTGAAGAGAGATCGCTTCTGAATTGATGTTTGTTTGGTCAAAAAGTAAAACAGAACCAGAGGATGGGGGGCTAGGATGTGTGTCACCACAGGAAGGACACGTTTTCCCTTTCCAAGTTGCCTTCCATATGCACAATGTCACATTTAGTTTTTACCTTGTCAAACGGAAACTCTTGGTCCCTTTCTGCCTGCTAGTTGGTTTGTGTGTACTATTCTTCCCTCAAAATCAGGAAAATATAAAAGAAAAAGAAAAGAAAAGAAAAAACTTCAGAGGGAAGGAAATTCATCTATAAAATAGCTTATGTCTTATAGTGTTAAAATGTCTGAAATTATTATACAGCCTAACGAATACTTAGTTTATTTTAAAAAATGAAACGAATTTTTCACTACAAAATATGATTTTTGAAGATTTATTATGATTTTTGGATAGGTAAGGTTTCTATTTGCCACTGGCTAAGTAAAACTGTTGTGGACATCAGTCTTCTATGACTTCAGAATTTAAAGCAAACCCTGTGGCAGAAACCCCGGGAGACTTAGGTTAGGAGTATCACAAGTTCAAACCCTTAACTTACTTACTGATTTAGCAAGATTTTGTCTCAAAAAATAAAAAGGTGTGGGGGATGTGGCTCCTTGTGCAAGTTCAGGGTTCAATCCCTAGTACAGGTGATGGGAGGAAGCTGCAGTTGTCCATGAGTAACTAGCTGTGAGTTGACACTGGAGGTCTGTAACCCTAATTTATCAAATGTATACCTGTTTCGAAATCATCTTTCTCTGGCAGAAGCTCTAATTGTGCTCTGCAAGAGAACCAGCCTGGCACCCTGAAAGGAGCCCCTGGGCAGCTGACAGACAATGGGCTCCCCCTAGGGGCCACCCAGCTCCGCAGAGGGACTGCTTGGAGGTTGGTTGCGGGGAAACCAAGGCCTTAGCGCTGCTGATAAGGAACCGGAGCATCGGGGTCTCCTTCCTGCTGCATTGTTTGCTTAGGCGGCACCATCTTTCCCTAGCACACCAGTTGAGTACAGATCCAGTCTTAACCCTCTGAAGCCAAGTTCAACTCGCTGAATCCTAATAGAGAACCGTTCCTGTCTCACTTTCTCCTCCCCCAGAGCCATCACTCTCCCCTGCTTTCCTTGGACTCTTTGTATTTGTTTTCAGTGGTTGCTCTTGCAAACAGAAGACAAAGCTGAAGAAGCTTCTATAGGAAAACACATGGCAGGGCTCCAGTCATCGGCAAAGCAACGCAGCATAATGAGGGAATTTTCTTCTTGGGGCTTCATACTAGAGTTTGTTTCCTTCTGAAACCTGGAAGAGCAATTCTGGTCTTGATTTTGGGCTCAGTGAGAGACATGAGGTTTTACAAAACACAACTTCAAAAGAAAACTCTAGAGAAAAATCATACACTATTTTATAATTAATGTATTTATGAAGCACTATAAGATACTTAGCTGCAAAGTGTTTCTAAGCCACAGCTTTTGTTATTCTGATTACCTTCTGATTAGTCTTCATATGCACTAGAAAGGATTTTATTTTATTTTATTTTATTTTATTTTACCACTCAGCTCTGTGTCCCAGCGTCGTCTTCTTGATATGGACCTCCCTGAGTATATTATTTAAAACTGGAACACATACACCCCACCAGAACATCCCATTTCCTGTCCTGTTTGCTTTTTCCACAGTGCTTGTGTGAATCAGAATTCTGTCAGGAAATCAGGACCACTAAGCGCAGCATGTAAGGTGTGTTCTGAGAGAAATAAGACCTGAGATAGATAAAAGTAAAGGTCAGAAGAGGGGCCTGGAGAATGAAGTGCAAAAAATAGTCCTATACCAGCCCACCTGACACAGGACAGCAAGTGGATAGATAGGAAGTGGCAGGAGGATGCAGGTGCTGAGCCTAGAGACACCCAGCTGGAGGGGAGGTCTGGGAGAGCCAGCCTAGAAAGCGAGACACTCCACCTCTGCCTCTTCTGATCCAGCTGATGTTTCTCTGGCTCAGCAAGGAGGAATAACAGCCAGGCTTCTGATGAGGGAAAAGAAGATAGAATCTGGGAGGCTAAGCCTACATCTGTCTGTGATGACATCATGGTACAGATGCAACTTCACTTCTAAATTCCAAATCTTGTACAAAATTCACTTTGGGGCATCTTTAGCAAGGAACCATACAAGGAAAGAGTTTCTGAGAGATGTTATAGCTGAGAAAAATGCCACAGCATTTAAGCTCCCTATTTATATACAGTACATGTAAGTTGCATGTGTCTTTAAATCTGTGTGTAGACACACATATGGATCCTACAGTGAAACTTGAAATGAATGTATTGCTAAAGAATTCAGAGTTGGCAATTCAGACACACCAAGACCTGCCCTGGAGTCTTTTGATTGGGCCTGAAGTTTGATTTCACTATGACTCCTGCATAATCTGTGTATCAATTGGGATAGTTTTCATTACAAATCAAACCAAACAAGACAAAGGGACTTAAGCAGTCTAGGAGAGTTGTTATTTCACGTAATTAAGAAGCTCAGCCTTAAGGCATGAGTTGATCAGAGTTCCATGTGCTTGTTGTTGTTGTTGTTTTGTTGTTTGTTTTTCTTGTTTTTCCTAAGCTATTTGCTACCCTCTGACTGGCTTCACAAGTTGACATCCATAGCAACAATAGCTACATGTTTCCTTAGACACATTTATCAGGAACAAAAGTTCAGCTTCACCACCCCTACCCAAAAGCCTGAAGGATTATACTAATGCGAGTCCCCTTGAACCAACTGCTATAGCCTGGCCTAGGTCAGGGTTATCTGAAACAGTTATGGTGGAGAAATGGGATGGAGGAACTGATATCCTAGTATAGGGTCCAGTAGTTTGTCAAGGGCTGCTTTAAAAAAAAAATTTAAAAGCGCTTCAAACTGGGTGGCTTAACCAATAGAAATTTATTTTCATTTAACTCCAGAGTCTAGAAGTTTATGATCAAGTCAGCAGGGCTGGTGTTTTCCTGAGGCCTTCTCTTTTATTTGGCTTAGATGGCCAATATCTTGCTGTACTTTTTGCTGTGCTTCTCAGTGCAGGGCTTCCCTTGTGTCTGCACTAAGAATGCCATCTCCCCAAAATGCCAGTCCTATCTGAGCTCCATTCTCATGTCTTCACTGACTCTTAATTACCTCTTTAGGTTTTATCTCCAAATGTGGTCAGATTGAGGGTTAAGGTTTCACCATTTGAACTCAGTTCATAACAGATGCTGATAATGGGGATAATCCTCTCCAACAGTATGATTACAGTAACATAAAGGCGAAAGAGGTGTTAGAAAATCAACTAAAATGTCTGTTATAGTCCACAAAGTCCTCTAATGTCAGTTCCCTTTGATCATTATTTTTAAAAAAGCCTCATTAATTATGTGGTAAGCTGCCTCAGGATAAACTGCTATTAAATGTGAATCCCCTGGGCTTTATTGTTTTGTCTAGGCAAACATTTCCAAAAGTGTTTTCTAAGAATCACTTGTCTCTTAATGCACTCCGCCTACACACACACACACCTGTGCACACACGCATATGTGCACACACACATATACAATCCTCTTGTTTTAATATAATGGTAAATATTACATATTGTGTTTGTCAGAAATTTTACCTGGAAATTAGTATACTTGAATGACCACAGGAAACTCCAAACAGTTTCTAAAAGTTTATTTTCATATAACATAGGACTTTCCAAACTTTTTGACATCTATTTCTCCCCAAATATGACCTATTGCACTTCCCACCAAACACATTTTAGGAAATGTTCATCTCGTGAAATGTTACCTTTCATTCAAAGTAAGAAACAATGAATTTTAGGAAAGCAAACATAGCAGGTTGAATGATGCCTGGATATAAGCGCCTTGTACTACACATTGTTCTGATTAAGTTTGGCTTTGCTTTTTTCTTTTAAGCAAAGATTGACGTTTGCTATCCCGGGAAGGAAGCACATAGATTTTAGCATTAGTATTTGGCTCTAACAGAAGAATAACTCGGGTGCTCACTTCACAGAAGCCACTCAAACAGAACACATGAAACCGTGTGGTCATTGCCTGGTTACATCTGCTGCAGCCAAAGGCTGTGAGAACCTGAGACAGGAACAAAAGGCACTCAGGTTAGGGAATAATGAAGTGTCTGTGCCAAAATCATTGTACACTAAGAACTCTGAAAAGCTGGAAGGTAAGGAGCCAGTGACCACAGGAAAAAATCAGTGGCAGCAGCCCAGAGACAAGAGAAGCCCAGAGCTTCAATCCGCAATGACTGCATCCGCTGGTGTGCCAAGATCTCCACTCCACCTCCTTGCTCTTGGGACTCCCTTTCCAATTTTGAACACTTGGACACCATAAGGAGTAGACGCTTCCAACACATAACCCAAGACATCTGTTAAAGCAAAGTAAAACAGAAAAACCTGAAGGTAATTTGGAGCCTTCCAAACACCTGTGAGTCAGACAATGCACAAACCTCCCCTTCCTTAAGAGCACAGATGAGTTTGAACCTTCTGGGCATTTCAGCAGTTTACCATCTGTACCCACAACCCTTTCTGCAGTACAAAGATCTTCGAGGAGGATGTAAAACCCAGGCACCAAGTTAAGGAAACATGTTTACACCTGCTACATCTGTTCAATCATTTCTAGGCTCTGATTTGCACTGGACTTTCTGTGCAGTCTCACTTTTAAATCATTCTTGCCCTTTTAGGGTTCATGTATGTTCCCCAAAAGCAGAGAAGGAAAAAAGAGAACTCAACTATAGAAGCTCTGTAGACTGAGGTTGTGTTTAAAGGAGATACAATCTCTCTTTGCCTTTTAATGTAAACAATCATGAATTCAGTCATCATTAATAAGGTTAAATACAGATCTAAAGATAGGTAATAAAATCACAAAAGATGGGGCAGGCATTAAGCAGCATTTTGGAAAGTAAAAGCTTTAGACAAGATAAATGCAGTAAAACAACTGATATAAACTATTATCATTCTCTTATTTTTGTGAAATTTTATTTTCTCCTAAGATAAAAAAAATCCTCTACAAAGTACTTTATGACACCTGAAAAAAAAGAACAATAAAAACCAAATGACCCAGACAAAGAACACAGTCATTCTTTTTTGTAAGAATAATATAAGTAACCTGAACTGATTTCTCTGTCCCCAAGATAGTCAGACACAGCAAAATGTGCTCCAAAGACAATCGAAACTTCAGAAATAAACTATGACTCAGAAAATCCACTGTATGGCAGTGAAGTATGAGCCCTGAAGGTGCTCACTGGGTTGCATATACGTCCTGTATTAACATAAGTGTCACACATGCCACAGGCTACTTAGAAAGGCTCTGAAGATGGGTCAAATTGTGGACACCAGATAGCATAACAACTCTGCAACAGCATATTACTTTTGAACTGTCCAGAGCATTTAAGCCATGACAGTCAAGTAAATGATTAATATTTCCACTGGATGGAGCTATTTTGTATTTTGTAATAATATTGGCACTGATATCAAAAATTTGGGGGGATCAATCAACAGGTGACAGGTAAGTTGACAGTGGTCCCTGTTTTGTGACCAAGCATGATTGTGCTGAATTTTCTCACTGGAATCAATTACTTTTGCCCATCTCAAAATGGAATTGACTCTAAAGACAGAAGTGTAAAAACTTGATTGTCTGGCATAGTATCTCCATCCCTTTTTTCCTGAGTGTACAATGAATCAGCTGAAATTAAGAATGGCCTAGGATATCAACAACAATGGCAAAGTTCAGAAACATTTATTTGATGATTCTTTCTGACCATGTCCTAGAAGAACTTAGAGTTTTCTCCACCTATAGCAGACTCTCACCACACCACAGGAAGGCTTTTCTCAGGTTGCCTTTGAGTTCTTAAGTCACCTCAGATTTCAGTGGTTAAAGCTTTTTTATAAGAGCACTGAAGGATAAATACAATATATAATAATGTCATTTTGCCTAATAAAACTGACAGATCATGCTTCCTTCCCTTCCGGGAAGGAAGGACATCAAAAAAGTGACAATTTGTAACTTGTCCAGGTAAACACAAGGAGGAGATAGTTTGGCCCAAGTCTGCCATCACTGCAACAGTAAAACCTGAATGTTCTACAGCTTCCTTTTGGGGCTCTTGAGTAAACCTACAAAGAATCTAAAGACTGATGATCCTGAGTACTGGGAGAGACAGAAAAAAATAGTTATTTCTTCAATAATATTTACTAAATTATTGCTGCACACAGAGCATTTACTAACTATGAGTTGATGAAGATAAACTAGATTATCCATGAGCTTTACTCACAAGGAAGTTATGGGCCCATGGAAGAAGCAGAAAAGTCAAAATACCAGGACTGAGAGAATGTGACCATGAGCCCATTCCCTGGCTTTGTTTGCTTTGGTAGCTTCCTGACTTACCTGTAGGACTTCAGGCACTGAAATCTCTAACATCTCCAAATGGATTTGTGTTGCTATTGCTGTTAGAGATACATCTCTGACTGGTGGAAACCTCAGATCTCAGTACTACTTTGTCATTATGTAAATTAAGTGCCATCTATGTGTCAGGTATGGCACTGATCCTCTTGTCATACATTTATTAAAAGATGAAGGGTTGTTACGTACTATGTTTCTGTTATTTTTAGAGAAGCATAGAAATGAAGCAGCTCTATCAAAACTATATTTCTGCTTTTACTTCTTCCCTATGCATAATCAAATATCAAGGTCAGATAGTATTTATGGTTTTTGTTTTAAAGACTGGAGTTCTGGGAGGATTCTAAGGTGATTTCTCTTGTTGTCCTCAGGAACTCCTAAGATTTAGACTATCTGTTCCCCTTGGTGTGAGAATAGCACAGCTGACTGTAACATTCTGCTTGCATCTTCTTAGGGGGAAGCTTGAAGGCACAGTAGAAAGAGCCTGGCCTTTGATCTAGATATAAATGGTCTATGACTTTGATTCTTTAAAACAATGAGTTGCTGGCCATTGGGAAAATAAAAGAAAGGTACTCTATTTCTCTGGAGTACCATACATTAGGGTACATCATTAGAAAACTTGAACAGAAAATGTATAACTTGATTTTCACTTTGGAATGCTGACATTTTGAAACAGCAGTATGAGGAAGATAAGGATGTAGGAAGCGGGTCTGGGGGACCCAAAAAAGATCTAAAGAAAGAATTAGAACACACAAACAGTGAAAGGAGGGGGCAAGTGGTGCTTTCTCACTGAGTTATGGATCACAGCGTGGGAGGGGTGGCTTGAACTTGCAGAGGCACAGTGACTGCTGTGACCCCAGTAGCCTTGAAGGAGAAACAAACCAGTAGGACTGAGCAGTGAATGCTTAAGACTGCAGTGGCTGATAAGTTATTCAAGTTCAGAAGCCCCACAGGAGAGAGTGACTAGAAGGTAGCCATTTTGGAAAGGAACCAACAGAAATCAGAATTCAGAGTAGCTGTGGGTTGACTCTATCTAGTAGTTTCAAGGGTCACAGTGAGGGGGAAGCAAGTTCAGGTCAGCAGGAAGTCAGGGAGCCAAATGCAAGCTGGCAGGAGTCACTTGGGATGCTGTGGACTGAAAAATTCAGATCCCAACCTCACAGCTAGAAGCCAAAAACAGCCCGAGCTTCAGTGAAACTGAAGGCCTAAATTTTATGGGATTATATAACACTGCCTGGTTTGCTGGGACCAATCAACACAGATTTGGACTCTGTCTGCTCTTTCTGTCAACTGGTGACAGCAGGGACACACACTGGATTTTTTTTTTCTGTTTTTCTTCCTTTTTTTTTTTTTTTTTTGCTTTTGTCTTTTTTCTTTTTCTTTTTTATATTTTCTTGATTGTTTTTGTTTGAAAGGTTCCTAGAAACATTGCTCCTAGGTTTTTTTTGCTTGTTTTGTTCTGTTCCTGTTTCTTTCTTCTTTCTTTCCCTCCTGTCTTCACCAGTTCTGAAAGCTTGTGTAATCTTCCTTTGTCCCCCAGCCTTGCTGCTAATCTCTTTCTATTTTCCACTTTCTCTGTGTTTTTCCTGAATCCCTTTTAAATTTTGCCCCTGAGTGGTATATTTACTGTACATGATTTTCTAGTTGATTTAGATTTGGTTATATAAGTACGAATCTTGCTCATATGGTTTAAGCTGGTAAATTAATAGCTACCATAGTTTGTTACTTTCTAGGGTCTGTTTGATGCTATTGTTATTACTGATTGTACAATTTTAGCCAAGGTTACAAAATTATTCTAATCAGTTGTTTTTCTTTGTATACTAAGACTTAGATTCCCCAAGGGTCATAAACAATACTATAGGCCAGTGCTAGAGAATCAGCGGCTAGGCCACATAGGCAGCAATTTCTCCTGTCCAGTAAATTGAAGACTTATGATCTTGCAAAAGATTCAGAATCAAAATGCTACAGCTGGAAGACATTTCAAGAAGCAACCATTTCCTAAGTGTTCTCAGTACTAGCAATAAAGCTAAATACCATAAACAACTTAGAAGATTCAATGCAGGAATTAAAGTTTAAAAAAATTAGAAAATAAAAAGGCATTGAAAGCAAGATGCAACTCCAGACTTCCAACTCATAAAAGGCAAACCTGGGGAAAAATGAGATAGAGTCATTAAAAAGCCAATCACCTGAACTCTCTGAGGTAGTAACAGTGGGGTTAAAAAAGTGAATAAATAAGGCTCTAGAAAAGATAAAATCAGAAATTGTCAGATAACTTTGAAGATGATGAGCATAATGAAAGGCATGATTAGAGAGTCTAGAGAATATGTAGCTTAAAAAAATAGAGGAGTTTAATGATGAAAACCATAAATGCCAACATAGGAAAGAAATGGAATCCATGAAAATTATTCAATCAGGTATCCAGGTTAGAAATTCCATTGAAAGTACATGGAGAATGAACCAATGTGAGAACAGAATAGCAGATCTAGAAGACAAGATTTTGATTAGTGATAATGAAAAGATTTAAGATTTCTTTAAATCATGATATCATAAAAAAATCAATCCAACAGCTGCTAGATAATGCAAAGAAAAATAACGTAAGATTCATTGGCGTCAATGAAACAGATACCACAAACAACATAAAAAAGCTTTTCACAGAAGTAATGACTGAAAACTTCCCAAGCATGAAAAAACAATCAGACATACAAATAAGTGAGGCATATAGAACTATAATTAGCCATAAAACATAAACAAATAAATAAAATAAAAAAGAAAAACATAAAAAAACCAAAAAATTATTCCAAGGCACATAATAGTTATGAGTCTAGAAATTTGATACAAGAACAGTTAAAAAAAAACGAATCATTTATAAAGGAAAGCCCATCATAATTATAGCAGACTTCTTATTACAAAACCAAAAAATTATTCCAAGGCACATAATAGTTATGAGTCTAGAAATTTGATACAAGAACAGTTAAAAAAAAAACGAATCATTTATAAAGGAAAGCCCATCATAATTATAGCAGACTTCTTATTACAAACCCTCAAGTCAAGGAGAGCTTGGAGTGAAGTATTTCAAGTCCTATAAAAACAAAACAATAGCCTCCAACCCACATTGATTCATGCCACAGAATTTTCTTTCAAAATTTATGGAGAAGAAAGATACTTCCATGACAAAGATCGCCTGAAGAACTTCATGTCCTCCAAACCAGCACTCTAAAATATTCTGAAGCACATTTTGAAAGAGAGAATGAAAACTATAACTCCATGAACCCAAACAGGATGAATCCACTAGACAAGACAAGTAAATAAATAGTGCAGAAAGAAAGGGTACCAACAACGAAAAAATAACATGATAAAGATAAACCAATTCATATCAATTAGAGCAACTATTTTGAAGACAGCAATATGCAATATAATAATCATTCCTATCACCTTGTTTTTAAAATGTATAAAACTATTGTTTTTTGTTCTTTTTCTTTTGTTGTTATATTATGATGTGTTTGCTTCTTGATTTTTGTGTCTTTCTTTAAAATAAAAAACTACATATCAGTTATAATTATCAGTGTAAATGATCTCAATTTACCAATACAAAGAAACAGACTGGCACAATAGATTAAGAACAATATGCTACATACAAGAAACACATTTTGGACTGGAGATATAGTTCAGTGATACAAGCACCTGCCTAACAAATACAAGATCCTGAGTTCAACTCCCAGTATCAAAAATTAAAATTAAAAATATTCACAAGAAACATAGTTAAATCAAAAAGAAACTCATAGACTGAAAGTTAAAGGATGGAAAACAAGTCTCCATACAACAGGAACCAAGAAACAAATAGGAGTAGCTATTCTATTTTCACACAAAATGGATTTCAACTCAAAACTCAGTAAGAGACATAAAAGATTACCATATCCTTGTTAATGGAACAACTGAAGAGGAAGAGAAGAAAATCATGAATATATATGTACCAAATACCAGTGCACTCAACAATATAAAACAAATATTAATGGACACAAAAAAATCAAATAATCACTTAACACAATTGTAATGGGAAAGCTCAATACCACATTGTCAAAAATAGACAGATCAACTAGACAAAAAAAATCACTAAAGAAATATCAGAACTGAACCTAATTTTTGAGAGACTGACATAGTAGATGTTTACAGAGCATTCAACCCCACAACACTAGAATACACATTCTTCAAAGCCACACAAGGCACATTCTCCAAAACAGAGCACATACTAGCTCACAGAACATGTTTAAGTAAATGCAAAGGAATTGAAATTTTCCCATGCATATCATCAAGCTACAGCACAATGAAACTGGAAATCAATGGCAAAAGAAATTTTAAAAGCTTCATATACATGGAAATTAAATAACATTCCCCTGAACAGCCAATAGAAAAAGACTGAAGAAGAAATTAAACAGTTTCCATAATTAAACAATAGTGCCCACGCAACATACTGGAACTTATGGGAAACAATGAAAACAGTCTTAAAGAGAAATTTATAACAATGAATTTCCATATCAGAAAAATAGAGTGAATTCAAATAAACAACCTTAGATCGAACCTCAAGTTTCTAGATAAAAGAGAGCAACTCAATACCAAACTTTGTGTGAGGAAGGAAATTATAAAGATCAGAGCATAAATTAATGCAACAAAGACTAAGAAAATAACACAAAAAATCAATGAGTCAATGAAACAAAAGTTGGTTTCTTAAAATATTAAATAAAATTAATACACCTTATCAAACCTTAGCAAAAGAACAAAGACTAAAATCCTATAGATATCCAAATCATCAATACCTATTTTGAGAATCTGTACTGTAGTAAGTTGGAGAACACAGAAGAAATGGACAGATTCCTAGAGGCATACATAGTACCAAAGCTGAATCAAGAAATAAAAATTCTGAATAAATAAATATCAGCCAATGAAACAGAAAATGTACTTTAAAACCTACAAAAGAAGAGCCCAGGCCCTGGAAAATTTACTACTGAATTCTACAAGAAATATAGAAAAGATCTAATACAACTGCTTCTTATACTCTTTACTGAAACTGAAAGGGAAGCAATACTTCCAAACTTATTCCTGGAATCATACATTACTCTGACACTAAAAGCAGAAAAGGATCCAACCAAAGAAAGAAAAATGCAGACCTATTTCCCTAATGAACTTAGGCTCAAAGTCCTCAGTAATATCCTGGCAGACAGAATGCAACAAATTATCGAGAAAATTATATCCCATGACTCAGTAGGAGTCCTCTCAGGAATGTCGGAGTAGTTTAACATATGCAAATTAATAAATGTAATATTAACAGAATCAAGGAAAAAGTCATATGATTATCTCAATAGAGGCAGAAAAAAGCATTTGACAAATTTTAACACCCACTCATGAAATAAAATCCTACAGAAAATTGGAAGAGGTAGTCTTTATCTCAATTTAATAAAAGACATGTAAAAAGCAATAGCCAACATTATACCAAATGGTCAAAAATGAAAGCTTTCACTCTCTAATAAGAAGTAGGCAAGGATTTCCACTATCAGTTTCCTATTCAGTATAGTTCTGGAAACATTAGCCAGAGCAATTAGACAAGAGAACAAAATAAAAGGAATAAGGATAGAAAAGGGAGATGTTAAATTATCACTATTTGCAGGTGACATGATACTACACATAGAAATCCCAAAACCTCCACCAAAAGACTTCTAGATGTAATAAAAAAAAATCAGTAGCATAGCTGGATACAAAGTCCATTCTCAAAAATCAATAGCATTCCTGTATGCAAATAACAAATTCACTGAAAAAGAAATTAGTGAAACAACATCTTTTATAATAGCATCCAAAAAAAAGAAAACTTAAGAATGAACATAAAAAAGGAAGTAAAAGACCTTTACATTGAAAGCTACAGTACTCTTGTTAAAAAGGAGAACAAAGAGGATATCAGAAAATGGAAAAATGGCGGCAATTGAAGATGACAGAACAAACAGTAAGCAGCAAACTAACAAGCCTCTCTGAGGGAAACAGCCCAGATGCTGGAATATAGCATTCTGGAGAAGGAAAAGCAGGAAAGACGCAGGTCCCCTTGACCCAGGAAGAAACTAAAGTGAGAACTGAAGCCCACAGACAGAATTTTTAAAAAGAAAAACCTGAACAGAAGAAGGCAATAGCTGGCGGCACCCTCCCCAGAGCCTGTCCTACTGTGCCAGAAGCACTGTTGGAACCCGGAGATGCGCGGGCACAGTGAAGCTGGTGGCTGGTAAGGCTGCAGGCCTTGGTGAGGACATGTAAGGGCAGAAGGGAGCAGCGAACCAGAGAACTGCTCTTGCTGGCATGACTGAGGTCGCACGGCTATGACAGCGCACTGCCCGAACTGCCCGGGTTCCTGTTGCTTTGACTGCCGGAGCCACGGTTGTGCTGGGGTGCAGGCACACCGAGGTTGGGGATCGGATCGGCAACACCAATGGAAAGCAGAGCCAGTAGGGGACCTGCATTGACCTGCAGTGAGTGTCGGGAATAAAACCCTTCCACAGGAAAGGGAAGGACATCTTGGAGCCTGGCAGGACTGGTAGAAACCAGGTACTGCAGAGACTTCAGTCAGTTGTTCTCTTCCCAGATGGGATTGGTGAGAGGTGCTTCGACAGGGTCATGCTCCTGGTTCAGAACCAGTAGTGTGTCCCAGACCAGTTCCCTACAGGCTGTGCACAAGAAGGCATAGTGAAGGCCTCAGTGGCCTGGCTGATCCAGAGGATTAATAAAAGAGATGCTAAGCACCCCTCAAGCAGACACAGACAGAAGAAGGGAAGAGCACAAAGGAGAGAACCATTTGATGAAGAATATAAAGAAAATGTAAAATACATGAAGCAGATTCAAAGAGACTACCAGGAAATTAAAAACTCCATTGAAAGCTGGCAAAACTGCTTGAAAGAAACTAAGGATAAATTATCCAAACTGGAGGACAGGTTTGCAATGTGTGATTATGAAAGGAAAAACTTTTTAAAATAACAAAGAAACAGCTAGTAACAATACAAAGGCTAGAAGACAACAAGAGGATCTATAACTTGAGAATAAAGAATGTGAATGAAGAAGCAGGGGTACAAACAAAGGAACTACAAAGGCTATTCACAGAAATAATTAAGGAAAACTTACCAAACATGGGAAAAGGAAATGATATTCAGGTATATGAGGCATACAGAGCTCCAGGCACGTATAAGCAAAACAGAGCTACACCCACACATATAGTAATCAAGATCCCAGAAATTCAATATTAAAATAGAATATTAAAAGCAGTTAGAGACAAGAAACAGACCACATATAAAGGAAGGCCCATCAGAATCACAGCAGACTTCTCGACACAAACCATCAAGTCAACAAGAGCTTGGAGCAAAATATTCCAAGCCTTGAAGGAAAATAACGTTCAGCCCAGATTGATATACCCTGCAAAACTGTCTCTAGAAATTAATGGAGAAACAAGATCCTTCCAAGACAAAGAGGAACTGGGGAATTTGCGACCACCAACCCAACTGTACAGAGAATACTCCAGGACATTCAAGAGAGAGAGAAAAGTACCAGAATTCCAAGAACAGTGGCAGAGAGGCCTCAATGAATGGAGCAGAAAGTAGAATGAAAAAGACAATCAGACAACTAGTGGCAAACAAAGAGCATAACAGAAATGAGGCAGAGAAGGGTGGTTATAATCTCTAATATAGATGGCCTTGATACACTAAATTAAAAAAAAAGAGAGATCATAGGTAGAGTAGATCAAGAGGTAGGATCCACTGAGATGCTCTTTATAGGAAATATAATTAACCTGAAGATGGGTATATGGACAGGGAACCAGAGAGTAATAGGGGTAACTAGACCAGTATTTGTGAATAGGTTGGAAAGACAGGCTTTAATAGGTAAAGGAATATAATTAGAGATCAAGTTCAGGAGGGAGACGTTTTGGAACCACTTAGGTAAGTAGCAGGTTGTCCCCCCACCCCAATTTAAAACCGAGGGTCTAAGTGAGACCCAGAAATACACAGTGCACCCTGGGGAAGTGAAAGGGAAGGAATGGTCTTTAAAAAGATGGCAGAAGATGTTAATAGTGTATGAAGAATTAAAACCCATATTACTCGCACCACTCTGCTTATATAGATTTTATTCTGTCCCAGTTTGTCTACTTGCATTAGATTTGAGGGCACAGATACCTATCCCAAAAACACCAGGATATAGCACAGTAATCATCTTTAATTTCCTATTAACTTAATCTGGAGCCCTGTATGACTTATACTGTTATATCATGACTGATCTTAGCTAAATCTGGTTTGTTTGATTGCTGTTTGGTATCGACAGATTTTATTCAAAACTGATATGATTGATAGTATCAAGTCTGAGAGTATAGGCAACTACACTGAAGATGACAAGACTCATTACGATAATCCATTATGGCTTAATTACTACCTGTTTTTGAAGTTTTATACTACATACAAAATTGTGTTTTTAGAAATACTGTTATGTACTGATATATTCAATTATATTATATCTGATGATACAGCCAATTCTATTGAAGATAACAAGAAACAATACAATAACCATGGTAGAACCTCTTGTACAGTGGTCTTATATGTCTTTTTCATTTCTCATGTTTATAGTAATATATTTTGTTTTATCTTGCTTTGTTTTGTTCCTACTTCTAATATAGAAAGGATAGAAATACATGTTAAGACTCATGTATGTGTAGAACCTATAAACAGTTTATGAGAACTGGTCTTATGACACATAATGAAATGAACAAGTAGTTTGAAGAAAAAGAGACACTACAGTACCCAGTGCTGACCCCGGAGTGTCGTAACCCAGTAACACTATTATTCTTGACTCAGAGTGATTTTAGCCTGCTTGGATTTGTTCAGTCTCAACATAAATGAAGATATGGATAACTGCATGTATAAGTATATAGGATTGATAACCATATTATTATTAAGTTTTTGTTGAACAGAACTGGTTGCAGTCTCGCTGTTTGAATCCCCACTTTATATGCTCCACTTTTGTATCTTGAGTAACCATTTGTAAGAGGACAATATGTAAATATTAACTAGTGATTTCTTACTGTTTATTCTTTCTTTGAAAGTATGGATTATTTCTACCCATTTTCTGTTTTGTTTAGTCTTTCTTTAATTTTTTAAATGGAGAAATGCCTCTTGTTCTTGGGTAGGAAGAATTAATATTGTGAAAATGGCCTTATTATTTAATTAATACACAAATTTAATGCAATACTAATCAACATGCCACTAGCATATCTCACAGAATTAGAGAAAACAATCTTAAAATTCATTTGGAACTGAAAGAGACCTAGAACAGCAATAGCAAATCTGAACGCAAAAGCAGAGCAGGGGGGCCTCATGATTCCTGACTTAAAATTACACTGTAGAGATAGTGTTAAAGCAACATGGTATTGCCAAAAAGATGAAGATGATGATGAAGGAGAAGAAGAGAAGAAGGAAGAGGAGGAGAGAAGAGAAAAGAAAAGTAAACAGAGCTGTGTATCAACAGAACAGACTAGAAGATACCAAAAACAACTCCAAAAACACTTCATCCCCTTATCTTCAGCAAAGGGGGCAAATATCTTGACTAGAAGAAAGCTAGCCTCTTCAGTGAATCGTGCTGGTAAAACTGATGTTCTCATGCAAAGACTAAAACTAAACCCATATCTCTAACCAGGGATTAAACCAAAATTAAAATGAATCAAAGTTTTAAATATTAAAGCACAAACATTAAATTTGTGGAAGATGGAGTAGGTAGAACTCCTGAAGACATTGGTGTAGACAAAAACTTTATGAGCAAAACTCCAATCACACAGGAAATACCATAAAGAATCAACTATTTAGATCTCACCTTATTACAAAGTTTTTGCACATCGAAAGAAACCACCAATAGAGTGAAGAGACAGCCCAAAAAGTGGGGAAATTTTTTCCAGCTGTTCCTCAGACAAAATACTAATGCCTAGAATATATAAAGAACAGAAAAATAAAATCCTCTAATTAAAGACTCACCCAAAAATGGGCATCTGAAATGAATAGACATTTCTCAAATGAAGAAATAGAAACTTCAAATAAATATATTTAAAATTGTTCAACATCACTGGTCACAAATTAAATTATTGTTTAGATTCTATATCACGTTAGAAAGAGTAGCTACTGTTAATAAATCAACTGATAACAAATGCTGATGGGGCTATGGTGAAAATGAAATCCTTCTCCACTGTTAGTGGTAGTGCAAACTGGTGCAATCACTCTGAACCCAGTGTGGGGATTCCTCAAAAAATTAAAACTAGAGGTTCCATTTGACACAGCTGTTCCCCTTTTTGGTATCTTCTTGAAAGAATTAAAAGCATAAAATCATAGCTACGTGTGTGCATCTGTGCTTATTGCTACACAGTCTGTAACAGCGAAATCTTGAAAGAGTCCAAATGCCCATCAACCTATGAATGGACAAAGAACATTTTTTCATACACAATGGTGTAATACTCTACCATAAAGATGGATAGACTTGATGGATAAACTTCTAGGTAAATGGTTGTACCCTGAAACCATATTCTGAAGTGTAGTAAATTGGACACACATATTCAAATATTACATGGCTTCTCTGGAGTGAAAAACTGAAAGTATAATTCAGGACTAAAATATATAATAGATGTACAATAGAGATAAAATGTTCAAATGGAAAAATAAGGATGGGAGAGAGAAAGGAAGGAAGTGAACAGGAAAAAAGAGACTAGAAGGAAAACATTGGAAGCAAAGCTTTTGTGAACAGGGTGGAAGGAAGAGGATAATAGGATAAAAAGAATCATATACATATATATACATATATATGTATAAATTCCATATAAGGAATGTTATTATTACGTACATCTAAAATGTACCAAAAATTTAAAAAGCCTACCTTTCAAACACCGCCACTATGCAACCTTAGATTTCAGCCCTTGACACACTCTTTGGTCAATACATGACCTTGTTTAGCTTCAGTTTCCTAATACTGTATATAAAATAGGACCAATAATAGTTCCCTCCATGACCGTGAGTAGTAAGGAGCTAATTTACTGAGAGTGATGCTTGGTTGGCCATCTACAATTACTCACCAGACTTTCCCTTTAATTTAACTGTACTAATTTAAATAGGCTAACTCATACACACGCCTGATTTCCTAAGGCTGTAATCCTCAAGTCTGATCTCCAGAATGAATGATTTTCAAACCTCCATTTTATATCCATAGAACTATAATTATCCTTTATTTTTCACTTTCAAAATATTTTGAAGGTTAATTGTGACCATACAGCTATAGATGCAGATTAATCCAGAACATATCCAGATATGCAAATATCTATACAATTATATAGCCTTTAAATCAATCAAGCTGATACCAGCTAACATTAATTGTCTCATTAGGATTCTTTTTAGCCAGAATTGAAGCCAAAGATTCTTGAGAAATCTAAATGACTTAAGTTAATTGTGATTCTTCCTGAGGTTTTATTCTGGTAAGTCCTAAGATGATTATAATATTCTGCATATGAACAGTGCTCAGGTTCTTTAAATGAACTATACTTCTACATGGTGAAAGTCTTGAGAATAAAGACAAAGCCCATTGTGTTTTGTTTTGATTGTCCTTTCCTGTATTCCATTCCTAACCTCTCCCTGTCTTTGCTGTTTACTGAGCCTTCATTTTATACTTGTTAATATTCTTTGTTTTCTATGTTTCTGCATTTTCGGTATAGTTTTCCATATCTCTTTGTTAGTTAGATCTGTGTTATAAGAATCCTGCTCTCCTAAGCTATCTTAGGGAGGTAATAAAGATAGGCAGAAAGGATGCACATTCTAGAATTACAAGGACCTAAATACAACCCTAGTTTTTCACTCACTATAGGATCTTGGAGAAAACATTCACACAAAACTAGGAACTTCTCAGACATAATGATAGATAACTCAAGTATAATACTCAATACATGCAGGCTTTTAATAGGAAATATGTAAATATAACCATTTAATATCCAGCATATTACTTGGGCCATGTCTATTCATATAGTATAGAATACGCATTTCATAGGTTTTTAATAAGATTCTGTAATTGTGATTTCTAAGTTTACTTTTTACAATATCTTTTTGTTGCTTTTTATAACATAAAATCCAGTGTTTGAAAGAATGTTCTTCAACATAGATTGGTCAAGCATTATATCTTCCATCTATCAGCTGAGAGACATTAAATAAATCATTTTACTTCCTAAATTTATTTCCTTACCTATAAAATCAGGATTGAAAAAGATACTCTGTAACGTATTCCAGCTTTGAAAATATTAACCCTATTTTTTTACTAAATTAAACAATCAATTGTTTCTTAATGGTAATGTGTTCAAATTAAGCTGTACAATAACTTATTCACAAATCCAACTTGGCAACACATTTTTAGAAAAATACTCAAATTATATTAGAATATTTTGTTGTGTATATTAACACTTATTTTGTACTTTAGCTGTCACATGTGCTCAGACTCTATATTATGCATCATTTATAAGACTATTAACTAAATAATACTCAAATGGATGTGTAATATTTTACAGGTAGAAACCCAGAAAATCTTGTTACTGACATTCCACAAAAACTGTCAGGCAAGTGTTAATTTTTTTTCTAGCTTTGGGAACACTCTAAATCCTATGGTTTTAATTTATTTTCTCTTTGACTTAGTCTCAAATATAAAGCTTTAGAATATAATTTGTAATGATATTCTTCTTAATTATAGGAATGCACTACAAAAAGTGAACTTATATTCCTTTATGAGTTTTTTCCAAAGCCTCTCCAAAGCCATAGTATCTAAAATAATTTTTATATTTCAGATTCCATTTGGATAATTGTTGGATGGTAATGACATATCACATGTTTAATGTGCTTTCTCTACTGATACTCATTTAAATACCTACATTTTAGGGCCAACAATTTCCAAGGGTGATCCTTAATTTCTTACATTTTACTGGCATCTATTGCAGAAAGAAGAGGATTCTGGTTTGAAATCCAGTAGTGAAGAGCTTAAATACCATTTTACATATGTCATTCCTAGTTTCCTAAAATAAAATGCATGGAATTTCATAGAGATGTGTGCATGCTGCACCTACATGGTCTATAGATATTTGTGACTTAATATTCAATAAAAGCTACTTTTATTAGCATCTATGTAGATACCGACACTCCTGAAAACTGAGCATTGAATTATGAAATTAAAATAGTTAGCAATTAAGACTCTCTGACTTTTCAAAATTGGCACAATACTTAATGGTTGGGGCTCAGAAAAAAGGCAGCTATCAATTTGAAACCCACTTTGGGAAAATTGCAAAATTTAAGTACGGTTATTTAACCATTTTAACTATGTCTTCACATTCAAAATATGGCCAATAATGTCTGTTCACTGAAAGTATTGCCAAATGTGAAAAAACGTAGGTATACCAAGCACTTCACAGCATAGCACACTTTATTAAAATTATAGTGCTTAAAATTTGAGTCCTCCAATGCCGTGATTCAAAATTATGTCTTAAGAATTGGGGGATCATTGTATTTAATTTATCAAATAACTGTTCCCTGATATAACTGTGTAGTCATCTAGCAAGACTACGAGGCATCAAGCATCACGAGTTGCTAGGCAACATAGGAAAGCAAATAAAGATTCAGTTCGACTGAGCCTGGGGAATATATAAATCAGCAGCAGAAGCAGATCATGAAGAAGTAATCTGCAAAGAGATCTTGGTCCTACTTGACCTTTATAGTTACACTAGCATGGGTGGAAAACTAACATCATCATCATCATTATCATGATCTTCATCATCATTATGATAATTCCCTACTTCTGCATTTTATACATAAAAAGACAATGGCTTAGAAAAAATTATGCAGTTCCTCCACCAGAAATCCTATGGTATTGCTGAAATTTTCTAATTTCTGGTGTATTTCTAAGTGGCACAGAAAAGGTTAGAAGTAAAAATTCCTTACATGTTGAAATATCTATATTTAGTGGGCATATAATTTGTGAGTTCATCAAGAAACTGTACTCATTTTTTCTGCTTAATTCTTATCACAGGATCCAAAATATATATGATGTGCATGAAACATTTCTTGACTGAACAAATATGTTTATATATAAAATGTAGATAAGACCTAGTTGGCTTTATAGAAACAGTGAGAAGTGAACAGTGCTTTTAATAGAACAGAAACATCAAAAAAACAAATACTATTTTCATAAAACATTGATCCCTTTCCATCCTCTTTCTCCCTGAAAGTTCTCTGAAATCTCTTTGTCAATGATGTTTGTTTACACCAAAT
The DNA here is from genome assembly GCF_034190915.1 of Cavia porcellus. Classification (NCBI taxonomy): domain Eukaryota; kingdom Metazoa; phylum Chordata; class Mammalia; order Rodentia; family Caviidae; genus Cavia; species Cavia porcellus. The sequence continues at coordinate 22,888,350 of NW_026947496.1, read as the reverse complement.
TACATCTTTGTTGCCTTCTAGTATTGCCATGTTTGAATGTTTACCACTCAAATCTAGCATAAAAGTGTTTTCTTTTTTAGGTAAGATCAGGCAAAGAGGTACGGAATGAATAACACTTGATTGGGAATGGTAAATAACCATGTAATTAAACTGTAAACACTGTGTGTGGTGATTTTAATGTAATTTGAGGACTTGTAAATTACATGGTCATAAAATGGCACTTGGGCTTCTGCTTTACAAAAATATCCATGTTTGTATGAGATTAATTAGTGCAGTTTGCATAAAGACATTGAGTAAAGCACTTTCAGAACATTTTCATTTGCAAGGTTTTCTTATTTATAGGGCCTCCTTGAGGATTTTCCCTCTCTCTTCTTCTCTGTTCTCTCCATCTTTCCTCTCTTTTCTCTTTCTCTTTTCTCCTCCAGGAAATTTTCATCATTACCCACAGATTTCTGTAGCTGAAAATTAAATCTGGCTATTTTATTTTTTTTATTTTTTTTAATCTTTTTTTTTTCTTTTTCCTTTTTATCGGTACCAGGAATCGAACTCAGGACTGCCTGCTTGCAAGGCAGGCGCTTATGCCGCTGAGCTAAATCCCCAGCCCCAATCTGGCTATTTTAAATGACTATTAATCTTAAATTACTGCTATATATTTTATTTTAGTTCTCAAAAAGAGTTGATCATTTTACAAACTGATCATATAACTATTTATTAATTCTTGAACAATCAGTTGCACAAATGAGGATTCTTTCCTGTTAGTGGGGTTCCCAGTCCTTATTCTATGAATCAAAACCTGTAGAAAATAAGCATAGAAAAGGGAACAATTCAGTGCTCTTGCCACAGCCTTTCCCTCATGGTAGGGACTGCCCAGCAAATGTGTTCTTTTAGTCTGTGCACTTATAATTGTAGGAGACCCGAAATGACCCTATCTGAAGCAGCCCATGCAGTTTCCTATCTCCAGGAAACTTCAGCTTTGCAATTTCAGACCCAAGCTACCACTGTGCTACTGGGAATTCTCACAGGTTTATGTTATGATGAAATAATGATAGTAATGATGATCATGTATAATTTTTATTGATGACTATTTGCCAGATGCTCTGCTAAGTATTTTATAATCATTATTTCATTTAGCCCTTACAGTGCTATTAAGTTCATTTGTTTTAATTGTCCCTTTGCACTCGAAAAAGCTGAAATGTAAAGAGGTTAACATGATCAAATTCCGAAGCTGTACAACAGGGGAGATCTATTATGAAATTTGTCTGACTCTAAGGTGCTCACTCCTAACCTCTTACATTGCTTCAGTACATCAGGAATAAACATCCCTGGAGATCTCAGGGATAGCTCAGTGGCAGGTAATTTGGCTTTAAGTGACTCACATCCTAACCAGCTTCATGTTCTACCTTGACTTCACAGCTCACATGCAAAAGTTGTGAAATCAGTCTCTTCTGATCTTACATAGATTTGGGCTGTATATGAAATATTATGGGTTGTAGGAAGTCTACTTATTCACTTTTGAGATAGCTGGGAGGACACAATCCATGCCATCAGGAGACAATGTGGCATATTACAGGGAACCATCCCCTAAGATGCAAGACACATGGCGAGACTTTTAAGAGGGGTGGTAATTAGAATGTCTGCAAGTATTTTCTAGGAACATGGCTTTAAATGGCTATAGAGTCACAGAACACAAAAGAGATAAGGATAAAAAGCATTGGTCATGCTCCATTCAGGCTTTCCCACACTGGAAATCTGATCATTTCCCCCAAAGATTTCATTGTTCATGATGATGACTACTTTAATCCTGATCTAAAGCAGACATCAGCTTTTAAATGCCTGATTATTAATTCATGACAAAAAATAAGACACACAATGCCAAATTTCCATGGAGCAAAGTAATCACTGAACACTTAAAAGCAGACAATTAATTGAAACTAGACAGATATGTTTTAGGGTTAAAGCAGAGAGATTAAGTACTCTATAGATTTCCCATTTCATTCACTTATTAAGCATTTTGAGCAAATACTAGATGTCAGGTGTCCTGTCAGTTGCTGAGAATATAAAGATGAATAAACTAGCAAGCCAGGTTTGGTCAACAGAAAGCTTCATATTGATTTTTGTTTAGAAGTAACTATTGTGCACATAACATATTACATGGCCATATATATCAACGAATTGGAAACATTCTGTGAGTAAAAGTTTTTAGTGCAGGTGGATTTAATTATAGCAGGTTATTTTGATTTGGACAGCAATATTACCTGCCCTTTCTCTGTCAGACTTCTGCATGAGATTCAAGATATCTTCACCTCCTACATATTGTTATTAAGTCCAGCTGCTTCTTTCTCTGTAATAAACTTATAACTTTCTTTTTTAAGGCTTATCATGCATTCTTTTGACCCAGTTGATCTTGTGCTATGAAACAACTGCTAATAGACTATGATGCTAAAGTGCAAAATTCCAAAGTGAAATGTCCCAACTTTATAACCGTGAATATGCCAAAGGAGTGCTGTTCTTTGCTTTGGCTTTTAGTCAATGATTTTGTTACTCTTTTTGCCTTTAAATTCTTAAGAGAACTTCCATTTTTCAACATGGCACAAACATTCAGCTTGTGCTCACTGAAGCAAAATTTTCAAGGATTTGATTCTTTCTTAGATTATTGTACTCCCAGGTAAATTAAATGTCAGCATGAGGGATAGTGTCACCCATTTTGGTAGCTGGCTTTATTCAATCCAAAAAAATCATAAAAGGACAGCCAGTACAGCCTGCCATGCAGGATGAGAAAGGGTTTTATCACGCTCTAAAGGTTTCCCCGCTGTGGGCCTGCCTGTCCAGCCACACAAATTTGAAGGACCAAGAACCTGAAAGCTCATCTTATCTCAGAAATGGGCTGGAGAGAAGTCTTGCTCACAGGCATTACACAATAGAACCTCTCATTGTGCACAGCACCAAGTGAAGTAAGCAACTTAATGTTTTCAGGCTTTATTTATTTATTACATAATAGTCTGTGCACAATATTTTCATACATTTTGGGAAGTTAAAGAGAAAATATAAGAACCAGAACTCAAAGGACAAGATTGTATGGAAGGGGTAAAAATATAGGAAAGGGAAAGAGAAATGCTCTTTTAAATTCTCCTAGGGGCTTCTTTTCAGAATTTTCATACCATGCATACTGTCCTCCCACATCTTACCACAAAATCAAACGCAAGCTAGGATAGCCTCAGTTCTTCTTCAGCATGCAGGCCATGCTCCTGGGCTTCCCAGCCAGACTGGATTAGCTATCATAAGAGACAACCCCAGGATCTTTTGTATGGATAGGAGCTCTGGCCACTTCCAGGAGAGCTGGAGAGACGAGCCCATCAATAGAACACAGAGCGTACCTCACACTCCTGGGGAATGGATTTGAAGGAAAGACATATCATCTGCAAAGTGTTCTGGGTTTATTTTTAAGAAATGTGAAATTTTATCAGTGGAACGTGGTCTCCAGAGCATGTTTCTCTGATTTGTCTCAGTCACAGACAGCTGCACAGAGGACTTTGTGCTAGCCAGAAGGGGTACCTTAGCCAAACATGGATCCTGAGCTCTGTGTCCCTGGGAGGCTTCAGGTCTTTCCCAGGTTATTCTCTAACCTGGTCTCCTTCATGGCTCATTACCTAGGACCAGAATGTTTGAAAGTAAATGAATTACAAATAGATAATGAGCCTTCACCTGGAAATACACTCAAGAAAAAAGAAATGAGAAAGTAATAGATTCTTTTACATGTAGCTAGTTCCTGAAGGAATATGAAAGAACATAAGAAAATATCAGTATTTTACCTGCTGAAAGCCCAAGCATGATCTACTTGATATACCATGTTAATAATATACCTATATATAACATAAAATATACCCAAATCTGTATAGTTGTTGAAAGTTAATATTTTTATCTATCTACCTGCAGATCTATCATACCTATACTTATGAACAAGTTTCAGAATGTCAAAGCAGCTAGAACTCACACTATAAAAATCATAAAATGTTCAACTGTAAAGGGGCCTTGGACTTTAGCAACCTATACATGAATGACAACTAGAAATGAAGTGACCTGTATTTTCAGGAAACTCTTCCAGTAAATATACACCCTTAGAACTCTGATGTGAAGAAGAAGTCCAAGATCTGGGAGGAAAGCAGTATGTTTTGAAACTAACTCTACTCAAAACACTTGGCGTAGTTCAGTGATCCATGAAGGAGAGCCGTATCTGGGAACAGGACCAAGTTCCCCCATCAAACAAACTGGAGATGCAATCTGGTCTGTTGACACTAAAGAAATATACTACTTTTTCCACTGTGAGCAAAATTAGACTATTTCTGAAGCAAAATTAGACTCTCAGGCAGCATGATCTAGTCAGAATAGACTCGGATTCTTACCAGCTGCTGCTTGCGTTATTACCATCTCTGGGCCAATAAGAGCATACTGCTGAATTTGAAATGCTCCTTGTCCGTCTCTGGACTGCTATTTTAGCCACTCTGAGGATAGATAGCTGATTTTAAAAATGCTTTACATCGAAATGAATCTCACATTAGTATGCACTTCATGTTCATAACTGTGTTACCCTAAGTAGCTTTTTAATATTTTATTGTAATTAGTAGACGTAGCTGTGTGCCCCTCTCAAAACTAAACTTTTCTTTTATTAACTCCAGCTGTTTTCTGATCCTATAACAAAGCTAACACGGCAAGGAAAGTAATAAACCAATCAAGCCAACAATATTTATTGAGCACCTATTGATGGTCATGTCAGAATGAGCTGTCCAGGATCAGGAGTTTCAACGTTTCCAAGCAGTTGGTTTAATCACTGCTGCTTTGGTGACTTAAGAGAGGAGACAAGGGATTTCAATGAGAACAAGTAGTGAGTCTTCCCAAGTGCTGGGCACATTGCATCCTTTCAATCTATATTTGATGAGTAAAGGAAGACCTGAAATTTGGCTTCAGGCTTTCCTGCATACCCTCTTCGTGATGGGCCAGCTGAGATCATCCATGAACTTCCATGGTCACTTATTTACTAACAGCCCAAAACAGATTAGAGGAAAGCCTGAAATCCCCCCTGGGCAGCATTCTTGCCTTCCTCCCACTCTGGTCCTCTTTGGCTCGTCTGTCTTATTATATTGTGGATAAAGGAAGATAGAACAAATTTTCTTGATTTCTGCAAGATTATTTCCCTCCCCTTGACAATCCATATTGGCCCCAAGCTTTGTTTTGGAAAGTGACCTGGATCAAATACTGTGGTATGGTGTGAATGTGGTTTATGTGTAAAGATCTTGTGCTGTCAGTGATTCTTACCAGAGTCCATAAATGAGACCTAGAGAGCACAAAAACATGTTGAGATTTACATTTGTTTTTTCTCAGATTGAGAATCTAAAGCTTTCCTTAGATTATGAAGCACAAAATTAAAGACAACTGTCCTACAAATTACAGATGTGGGATCAAGACAAACTGTACTTAGAAGAAAGCTAAAACCTGACAAAGGAAAACCAAAATGCTGTTTTCTCACATCCATACTTAAAAGCTCACTAGAAACTTAAGACTATAAGAACCAATATATGGTCTCCACTTTTAAAAGTGATTCTTGGGGCCTGGGAATGTGGTTGAGTCACAAAGTACTTGCTTAGGCCCTAAATTCAATTCCTGTTGCTACCAAAAACAGTAATCCTTCACTCCACCAAAAACATCACTAACTTTCTCTATATGTCGTTATATTTTATTTCTGGACAATGGTACAAATTATAAAGCTAAATTTCAGTACATGTCTTCTGATAAAGGCAAAGATGTTGATGCTGATTTCTGGTGATATAGAAAGAGCACCAAATTATTGGTCAATTAATGAGTGAGACAAAATGACAGAAAATACAATGGTATTTTTTTGGCATCTTCCAAAGTGCACCTAAAGAAATCATGATAATTAAAGTTCTGGAACAAACTTCTCATATTTTCTGCAAGATTTCATAGTGAGATAAGAAAATAATCTACTGACTTTTATAATTACAGATGGACAATTGTTCACATTACAGAAGATTGTTAAGCAATAGTGCTGAGGGATAATGTATAAAATAAATATACATAGAAATAAAAATAGGGAACTATCAATAATCAAGTAACATTACTGCAGAGAAGAGCTTTCAAAGCCATTAGAATATACACATTCCAACACAGCTTTATCATTTACAAATGCATGAAATACATTGCGACAAGGCTTTTGTTATCATTTTAAACTTAAGCCTCATTTAAATGCCCCAATATAAGAACATACAAAACAAACTTTAGGAACTAAAAAAAAATTGTTCAAAATCTAAATAATGAAAAGATGTTATTAGTCCAGGAAAAAGAAAAGTGAATAGGAAATTAATAGTAAATCCTCAGAAATGTTATGATTCTTACTTAGTGATTGTACTACTCTATTCTCTACCTTCAGAATAGATGGACTAAATGGCCAGCTCAAGGCAATTAGATGAGTCATACATAAGGTTTATCAGACTGTGTGAGATATATCCTGAAATATCTGATCATAAAGGAGATTGGCAAGTCTCTTTCTGAAAGCCAGACTGATCCTTATCAAAACTGAGTGGATAATCTCTCATCTTTTCCATCAACCTAATGAATCTTTAGTCTAATAGAAGCAAATAAGGAAGTAAATATTTTCCAATAGGTGAGAATTTCCCTCTTCACCATGATGTGTTTCTAGAACACACAGTAATAGGTGAATCCATAATCTCATCACTCGAAAAAACTTGAATCCTTATTTCTGAAATAGATCATCTAGTTCTCTGTGTGTATTATCATTGCATCTCCAAGATTAGAAGCTCACTATAGCTAAATACAGTTAATTGAATGATGAGCCTATACTAATGTTCCTGGGTGTGTAGACAGCAGAGATAACTTAATATGCATCTAACATCCCTATTAATTTATTTATTATATCCTCAGTTCAATTCTGAAACAGAGTAATTTCTGAATAAAGAGCCAAACATTTGCAGAAATATGTTCTAACGATTTTATGAAGGAAAAAATTAACCATACCTAAAACAATGTAATAAGTTAAATAAAATTTATTCATCATGTTATAAAATTTTTAATATACTTTGATCCCTTAAAGAGTGCATTTACCATGGTCTTTTCACATAGAATGTAAGGCTATTTACCACTATATCATGTCTTGTCTTTATAAAAAATTTTACGACATGTGAAAATTTCGCAAATTATACTTAGAGCCCTTATCATGAAAGTATTTAAACCAATAGCACCCTTTCATTAAAACTAGCTCATCATTAAGTTCTCAGTAAGTGAAGAGGTATTTAGGAAACTAGTAATACGTGCCCTTCATTAAGTGACTGCAGAGTCTGATAATAACAAGGCTTCAGTAAGTCTTTCTTTTTCCTTAGACCTGGGAGAAATTTTTACAATCACATGTCCTTGACGCTGTTTATTCCCTTGACCTCATTTTCTTCATCACTTTTAGTTGACTGTGACTTTTTCACACTGACTGGTCACAACGTATATTGATGATTATGAACTTCAAGATAAAATCTCCTTCGAGCAAACACTCTATCTGGCTTGTCCAGTTCACTTCACTATCTGATTGGATTATTTCATACCATTTTTCTTTTTAGTCATTACCCTACCATATTATCCTCTGCATCCTCTCTCAGCCAATAATGTTACTTTACAACTTCACAACAAATCATTTAAGCAATCTTGTGGGTTACAGAAAAAAAGTGAAAAGGAAGTTTATGGTAACAAATGCATAACAAATCATAAAATGATTTCAAATAAAAAACTTTACAATGTGCTTTAAGGATTTGCATACACAAGGGCAAATCAAACCTCAAATTAGTTGATGGAAGGAAATAATAAAGATGAAAGCAAAATAAATACAATAGAATAAGGAATACAAAATATCAATGAAAGAAACAGTTGTATTTTTGAAAGGATAAAATGAACATACCATTAGGTAGATGAACCAAAAAAGTGAAGACTCAAATAAATAAAACAGGAAGTGAAAATTAAGACATTACAATTAATACCACAGTAAAAGAATGATCATAAGAAACTACACAAGAAATTATACTTTAAAACGGTAGAAAACCTAAATGAAATGGCATAAAAGACTTGCCAAAATGCAGTCAAGAAGAAAGACAAAATCTAAACAGACCAATAATGAGTAAGGAGATTGAAACACTAATCAAAAATGTCTTACCTCATAAAAACAATAAATCTAGAACCTAATGGCTTTAGTTCTTCATGCTGCAAATATTTCAATATTTCTAGTTCCAATTCTTCTTAAACATCTCCAAAAAATTGAAAGAGACGTAACTGCCAAAGTCTTTTTACTCTTCTACCAAAACCAGACAAATGAGTAACAACAAAAAAAGAAAACTAATGATCCATATTCATGATGAACATAAATGAAAAAAAAAGTCAAAATACCAGCAAACTAAATTCAGTAGCATGCTAAGAAGACCATCCACAATTATCAAGTGAGATTTGACCAACCCATGCAAAGATGGTATAGTATATGTTAATCACTAAACATGATACAGCAATGCATCAACAAAAAGAGTTTCTGACCATCTCAACAGATATGGAAAAGGCATTCAACAGGACTCAACATCCCTTGATAATAAAAGCTCTCAACAAATGAAATATCAAAGTAGCATACCACAAAAACATAAAGTCTATTTGATCTTGAAGCACAAGTCCATCTCACTGTCAGGATACTCATTTCTGCTTATACTTTAGACTCTCTAGAATCAGAATCTCAGGCAAAAGGACATTGATATCCCTGTATTGGCCTATTATTACCTGCAGGCCAGCCCTGCCAAGGTGAGGAGATACATAACTTCTGCCATAGTTGGGGTGTAATCTGATTGTCCCCTAAAGGGGCCTAAGGTGTGAAGATGTGGTCCCCAAGGTGGTAGTATTAGGAGTGCTGTGGACCTTTATGAGCTGGGATCCTTGGGAAGTCGTTAGGTCACTGGGTGTTTGTGCTTGAAAGAGCTTATGGAACTCATTCTTCCTTAATCACTTAGTGTTCCTGGTTCAAGAATTGACTGTTTGCTGTGACGTGGATTCTGACATGATTCACTCACTCTCACCAGAGACCCAACCCAATGGGGTCACTTGATTTGAAGTTGAACTTTCAGAACCAGGAACTAAAGAAAGCTTCTTAAGGAACCTATGTTAAGTTTTTTGTTATAGTAACATGAAGCTGACTGGTACAATTTCCTAGGCATACCTGCATAAGGCAGCTCCACTGGCTGCAAACTGCTCTAGACAAGGGAAGAACCAATGCTTGGAGAATCTAGAGATGGAAGCCCTGGTCCACTGAAGGAGTCTACCCCCTTCACTCCTGGTCTACTTTCTCCATTATATATGGCATCTGCCATCTTTATGTTTCATGTTAGTTAATTGTATATTTTTCTTTTCAAACTAGTATATAATATTCATAAGGTCAAGTGCCTTTTTCTTCTTGTTTAGTCTGTATCCCAATATCTGGAACTGATCTTGGCACAAAGTAGACATGAAATATCTACCTAATTAAATATATCTTTGCTCACTGGGGTCTTGATGCACAGTAATTTTGCATATTTTATCACATTTTGTTTCTGCTAATGCTACTTATCCTAGGAGAGCCCGCTTCAGTGACATCCCTTTCCATTCTTACAGAGCACTTCTGTTGTGGCCAACATGGCAGACACAGTGGGCTGAGACAGAGACATCCATCAGCCACAGAGTTTAATCCCAATCCCAAGGAATGAAGGTATCTTGGTGAGTTCACGAAGTTTTCAGACCTATAAATGAAATTTTTTCACCTCGCTTAAAGAATGGACTCAGAGATGTTCATTCAGAAGTGCACAATTCATTAAAAGATGCCAATATAAGAAATCCAAAATGTGTAAATTTTGTTGTAAAAAAGAGAGGGAAAAAAAGAGCTCTAATGGATATAACAGCAAGTGTGTTTAGGGGTGTTAAATAGCTGACTATATTAATGTTTTTGGATCATTGAACACAGCTGTTTGCAGTCTCACTGTTTGAATGTCCACTTTGTATTCTTTGATACTGTGATTTGAGCAACTATTTCTAAGATGATAATATGTAATCTATTAACAGGTGATTTCTTACTGTTTTTTTTTTTTTTTTGTAGTTCTGTATTACCGCTTTGTTTTGTTTTGTGTTTTTCTCTTTTTCCTTTTAAATAAAATTAAAAAAAAAAAAGAACTCTAATGCTGACTTGTTCACTTACAATTGGTATGGCTTAGAAAAGTGAGAAAATCATCTTCTCTGCAGAGCCAGTTGGATATGTTCAGCACATGAGTTAGGATTATGTTTGGCTATTAACCTGATACAAAGACTCAACAGGACTACTTCTCTCTCCCACAATAAGGCACATAGCTCAGAGCTGGAACAAATCACTGGGTAACGAAGTCCTCAGGGACTCCAGCTCCCTGGATCTACGGGCTTCACAGCTTCTATCTATAGTCCATTTTCCTAGACTACAAGGCTGCCTATCTATGTACACGTTAGGCAGCACAAAAGAGGAAGGAGAGGACAAGGAAGTTCACACGCACTATCTAGAGCTTCACTTTATTTACTTATTGATATACAGTGAATATTTTTATGATAAATAGTAAACACATTCATCATAAGTAGTGATACATAATAAATAGTGAACACAGCAAATAAGTATATATATATATATATATATATATATATATATATATATATATATTTCTCTTTCCTTCATCTCCCTTGACTTTCCCTCCTTCATCCCTAAGGCCCCTTCTCTTCTGCAAAAGGTCTACTTTTCTATTTCCTATTATCTATCTTTGGACTGAGAAATAGCTCCGTGGCACAGCACCTGTCTGGCAAGTGCAAGGTGCTCAGTTCCCCCCAACGAAATACCCCCAAAATACAAAGAAAATGAAGGAAATATATATCTTTTATTTTGCACTTTAAATGATTTCTATTTTAGGTTTCTCATATAAGAGAAACCATAAGACATTTAAATTTCTCTGCACGATTTATTTCAAGTACCATTATGGGCTCAAGAAGCAAGAGATGGCCTGGAAGCAGCCACATGACCACTTCTGCTCACAACCTGATGACCACAGCTGAGTCACATGGTCACATGACCCTTCGTGATTGGAAGAGAAATTGAGAAAAGTCATTTTGATCCTAAGTAACAAAGTGCATAACTAAAAGTACCTTTGGAGGAAAAAGGGAATGGGTATTTAGGGACACTTAGTTTCTTCTGAGGTGTGTAATCATTACTTAGCTTGTGGAGGGGTGAGCTCTGTTTCTCCAGCCTTTTGTGAAGGGGCATGAAACAGCTTAGCCCTAAGAACAACTCTACTTCTTTAAAGGCCCACACATCAGAGCCCCAAGCCCCCTGAACACTGCTGAGTAACCACTGTCCATTGTTTTTTTTTTAAACAGACATGAATACAAATTTTTAGTAGTGCAGTTATTTTACCAGCTACAAAAACCCAGAATTTGATACTGACCATTTTCACAGTGTCTTTAAAGAAACCACAACTCTGTAAAACAAACACACACTTGGAATCAGTCTCCTCAGTTGGGGCCAATCGAATGTAAACACTTCAAAATGATCACACAGAATTCTCACCAAACCAGAGAGCACTCTGCCTTGCTGCTTCATCCTACAGGCACCACAGGGCAGCGCCATGGGTGCACCAAGCACAGATAGACAGACAGACACACTCACACACACAGAGAGACAGAGAGACACACAGACACACAGTCAAACACACATTCAGAGAGACAAACCCAGGCACACACAGAGACACAGATACACACAGGCATACATACACATAGCTGTTTGAAAAAAACATTCTGTATGTTCGTTGGCACAGGGTCAGACAACACTGTGTCTGGTCTTGGTTTCAAATTCTTTAATTGCTTTACTTTCTAGTCAGAGTTGTACCTACTGTCCCTAGATCACCTTGACGGGCACTTTGGGGAAATGTGTAAACTCTTCTTCTACAGTCACTTGGTCTAAACCAACTTCTACAGTCACTTGGTTTGCTTCTACTGTTGAAGGATGTCAGCCACTGTATTTTTGTTGTTTATAGTCAGACAATGACCTTGCTTCTGTGTTACTTGGAATATTTCTCTGACATTTTCATGCACCTATTTTGTGCCATAGTTATTCAGGCATGTGTCTTTAAATCTCCTCAGCACTCAATCAGGGACTTTATACGGAATGGATCTGCAATAAATGTGGTTAAATATGTAATGCATGAATGAATCTATCAAGAAAGAATGAAACTTGCCTTTTGGCTTTACCCAGGCAGGAATCAACTTCAGAAGGGTCTTTCTTCAGTTAACCACAATGATACCAAAGTAAATGGGCAGCTTCTGACAAGTTTCAGTCTGCGGTCCCAGATGTGGTTGCTTTGTCACCAACTGGGCAATGTACCCTGCATCTCTCACCAACTTCCAATCAACGGGCATCATACAGGAATGTCCACCAAGCCCAAAGAAACTGGGTGCTGCCGCTCCTTGATAAAGCAAATTCTTGTTTATTCATCCAAGCACTCTCATTTTGGTTTCAAAAGACAAAGCAGCAAGCTGGAGCTTGTTGGGGGAAGAATAAGAGCTGCCAGAAGCAACGGGGGGGGGTCATTCAGTTGTCACTTGCATCCCATTCCTTGTCTGAAGCATCTTTAGCCTCCAAATTGTCTCCTCCCCTTTCGTGTGTTTGCTGCTCACACACTGCAGGCTCCCAGACAGCTTTACAAATTGGCTCTGAAACTGTTAGGCAGTAAAAATTCCACTGAGTCTTAAAAGTACACATTTTTCTCACCCATGTTTACTAATCAGTTGCTATTTTATGCCCATTCTTGTTCACTTCATTATGATCAATGCTGCCTGAGCAATACTGAGACACAGGCAAAGCTGGGTTTTGTCCTCTGTTTCTACATCCCTATTCTGAGGTCTTTCCCATATTTTAAACGCCACTTCCTCATTCCTTTTCAGAGGTTCACCAATGTCCCTATCAGATTTGTATCCTCATTCACACCAGGTTACATTGACATATATGTCACTCATCCTGCATTTTAAAATACCTAGAGATGGCAATACCCACCCTAAAAGGGTCAGCTCTCTAGCCATATGATTTTAGCTGCTGCAGAGACTGGATAGATTTAGTATTTCAGGGCAGGACATTCCTGGCAGCCCTTAGATCGTGCACAGAAAGAAGCTGTTCACCATAGAAGCTGGAAATATTAGCCCTAAAGATTCTCATCTTGTCACAAAACTAAGAGAGCTATAACTTCACAGCACATAAGCACTTAATATCCACTGCAAATGCAGTTGGCCCAGAGGTTTCCAAAGGTAACTGAACAGAAAGAATACCCAGACTATTTTAAATTGCCATGCTGGTTTTCTAGACCTGAGTTGTGTGAACACTTGCTTAGTTTTGAAAGGTTCTTATGAGAAAAATCAAAGTTCTCAAAGTCAAAGCTGATGGACTATATCTCCTGCTGTTCCCCAAGAGTAAGCAGGCAAATCCAATCATGATATTCTTGTGCTAGAAAGTGTTTAGTGGCCCTACGTGTCCTGAAAATGTAAAACCTAATATCTTAGCACAGAGCACAGTCTCTCCTGCCTACCTGACCGCCTCTTTTCTAATCATCTCCTCTCTCCATTCCTATCCTTCTTCCTTACACTGGTGCTGCTGAGATAGTCACATAATGCAAGGACCCCTACTAAATGTTTCTCCACAGAACTCTGCACATTTTCTTGGACTGTTGGTTTTTAAAATGCCTTCTGTCTGGTAGACCTTACTACACAGTCTCAATATCCTTTCTTCCCCTTGACCTATGGTCACTCTACACACCCATATGCCCAGTACATCACACAGTGTATCACACTGTAGTGGTTTTCTGTCTAGGCAAATACAAGATTGTAAGAACCTCGAGTTTTACACTTCCATATTCCCAGCGTCTAACACAAAGCCTGGAGCAGGGCAGATACTAAAAACTTGTCTGATGCGCCATTAAATGAGTGAAACTAATACTCGGAGAATGCTGTACAGTTTCTTTTATTTTGTGAGTGCAATGGAACCACCTTTTTAGCTTTAACACAGAAATAAGCAGACCACATCCTGTGGGTCAAATGGAGCCCACCACATGTTTTTTTACAAATAAAGTTTTATTGGAACAGAGCCACACTCGTTCAGCAGGGGATGGTCTTTGGGTGCTTTTGTACTGCAATGCCAGACCATGAAGGCCATGAAACCTGGAATCTTTACTACTTGTAGTTTTTCATACTTTAAAGCAGAAATTTGCCAACACCTGCCCTATGGAAATGAGAACAAAGAGAGCTAGTGAGTTATGTGTGTAACTGAAGAAGGGAAGAGGGACTCAGGAGAGTCCGTACTCAGTAAAGTACTGTGATAGCCCTTCACATCCTCCGCTCTAAAATGAGATCCCATTTTCAAGCATCCTGCCAGGCTGGAAATACAGGACTCCAGACAGAGGCTGGGAAAGTGAGAACAAACTCGCCACAGGAGCCTGGCACACCAGGGCGCTGTTGTCAACTGTTTACTATGGCAGAGAGAAGGGCAGAGCTGAAGTTAGGAAAACCACTGATGCCTAATAATAATCGTAGCAGAGAGCTTTTCAGGTGTCCCATTAAAAAGAGTGCTTGGTCCTGATAAATACCAAGATAACTGTCTGTTCTCAGAGCCCCCTTCCTGCACTTTACTCTTAATGAGCCTTCTAATGAGTGCGTCGTATTTATTTCCTTGAGAGACTCATCACTCCCCTTCTCAGCCCATTATTTAAATATATGGCAGTGTGTGAAAAGCTGGAAGAAAAGGTCAGAGGATCTTCTGTTCCTTGTCCAGTGGACTACGTCATGCCTTCAGGACAGGGGAGAGTGTGAGCTGAATTTACAAAATAACAGGTTCCTCACTTTTAAGAAACACACACATAGAAATTGAGAAACACCATGAAATTTTAGAATTTTAAATTGCTTCCTAGATACATTTGTTCAAAAGAATTTCATTTAGAGTATAATAGCTCCACGCTCTGATATTTAATCTTAAAAAGACACCATCTCTTGGCTACTCAAAGAAGAAGATATCAGGATTTAGTAGGTTTACCTTAGGGCTTCGGACTTTCCACATTTTATATTATTTCATACTTTATTAGTATTTTTGAGTTTTTTGCTAGACAAAAACAAAATTGTCAAAGAAAGAAGTGAGTTACCTAGAGTCCTCTAGTTATCAGTCAGTCCTGGTTTTTAATTTTTTTTCAGATAAGTAAAGATTTACACTTGTTCTATGTATCACAGTATTCAAAACAGTACATACTATAACCATAAAGCCATCATCCCACCTACCTCAAAAAAAAAAAAAAAAAAGCAAAGAAAGGAAAAAAAGCACAAGAAGGAACACAATAATTCCTTAGTATTACATAATACCATCAAATGTCCATTGTGCTCAAGTTTCCTTGATTATCTTATAATTGTTGGGTAGAACAAATCTCACCCTCTTTATTTACAGATGTTTTGGCAATCTTATTCTATCTAATATACTTTGTTGAAGAATCAAAGAGTTTATTCTATAGAACTTCCAATATTCTGAATTTTGTTAGTTGTATTCTTTCAGGATCTTTTAATATGCTAACTTGAGCTTTCTGTAGTTAAACTAAAACCTTGCAACATTAAAAAATAAAAATACAAACCGTGCCAGGCATCGTGGCACACAGCTGGAATCCTAAAACTCTGAGAGAGGGAAACCATGAAATCACAGGCTTGAATCCTGTATGGACAACTTTATGACTTGGAAAGTCCTGTCCACAATAAAATAAAAGTAAAAAGAACTGAATGTGTAACTACGTGAAGGGTCTGAGTTTCATCGTTAGTGCCACCCCTCTACACACACATACACACACTCCTCGTAGGTCAGAGAACCATGGTAAAATGATCTGAGTTCCAGGATTTGCATCAGACTAATGTCATGAGAAGAGTTGTAGATGAAGTGGATATAAGGGTACATAAAGATTTCTTATTTTTCTACTCTGGTATACATTTAAATTTCTCTGTATTAAAATGTTAAATATTGGAATGTGGATGTAGCTCCGTGGTAGAGTGTGTTAAAGCATGCAGAAATCTCTGGATTCAATTTCCAGCACCAGAAAATTTAAATATATATTGTATCATTCCCATAAAATTCTTAAGCAGGACTCGAAACCTTTAAAAAGTGCAACCCAGTTACATAGATCCATTTCCTGTAACCCAAACTTTGTATTTGAGATTATCTAGAATTACTTCTACTTCTTCTTCCTCTTTTCCTTCTTCCCCTTCATATTCTTTTCCTCTTGCTGCTCCTTTTGTCCTCCTCTTTTTTTCCTCCTCCTTCTCTTTCTTTTACCCCTTCTCCTTCCTGTTCTCCTCCTCATTCTTCCTATTACTGTTATTTTAGAAAGAAAAATAAATTAAGGATCAGTCAAAGATGGTGGAGAAAGCCTGAGATATGGACTGCAGACTTTGAGCTGTAATTAAATATTTTTCTTTTCAGTCTGTGACTGACACTAATGAAGATCAGAATGATCAAGATTAAGCATCACAGTGTTCACATGCTTGGTAGCTACATGTGGTGGGTGGCTACTATACCGGGTGCTCTGTTATCACTGAATGATCTCCTGGACAGAGATTTTCCAGAATATTCATAGCTTATGTGTTTCAATACAAAATTTGAAAAGCAAGTGAACATTAATACCAGTCTTGCAGATACTTCTGAGCTAACCTGAAGAGAATGGATCTGCAAAAAACTTCTAGTGACATGAGGAGATGAAAGCAGGACGTGAACATATGAAAGAGGAAAAAGTGGAACATACCAAGCTAATGCAGATATGTAAGACTGTCTAGAGATTAGCAAGACCTGAACTGAGGAAGAAATTATGAAAAAAAGGCAATATATAATTCAATCGGCCACTAGATTAAAAATAAATCTTTACCCTACATTGAGGAAACTGTAAAGTAAGTTAAATGATCTTATGTGAATTTAAGAATATCTGTTGTTAACAAAACTAACATAATGAGAATTTTAAAATAAAAGTATGAAAAACATGGGCATACCCATGCTTAAACTTGACTGTCAAAATAATTGGGCTGGGGAAACACCTAGGAAATTAGTAAAGCACACTTTTAGCTGTGTCTGTGAGTGTGTTTGCAGAGATGATTGACATGTGGGATGGTGAACTGATGGGAGAAGACCCACCTAGACTGTGAGCGGTATCATCCAATGGGTGGAGGCACAGGTGGACCAACTCAGAGGGAGCAAGCCAGCCAGCATTTGTGAGTTCATTTCTGCTTGAGGATGTGTATCTTTCCAAGTAGTTCATAGACTATTAATATTTTAGAGGCAGCTAAGTATTATGGAGGACAGACAGTGGTAACAAGAAAGACCATAGCAATGAATTCCCAATTATATTAGAGGTGACCATGTGTCTTTCCCACTATGAAGAATAAACTAATTATACACTCAATGAGGGGAGTGGAGACACCCAGAAACATATGTTCTGTTTGGACATTTATTTGGCCAATTTAAAACACTCAGGAAGTTGATTAATAATTAAAACAATGTCCAAGTGACCTCAGTTGTCAGTTAGTATAACACCTCAAGTAATAAGAAACACAAAAGTACAAGTCCTTGAAGTTTTGTGTGTTGTCCTTACACCTGGTCTTTCCTAGGCCCATTTACTTGTTCAGGAAATTTTAGGAGGTGAGGCCTAGTAGGTGTGGCCTTGAAAGAGGCATGGGAACCCCAGCCTCTTCCTCTCTCGCTTCGCTTCCTGGAAACCACGGGATAAACAGCTCTGCTCCACCATGCCCTCTCTGCCATGACGTTCTGTCTCATCAGAGGCCCAGAAAAGAGCAGAATCAAGATACCATGGACTGAACCTCTGAAACTGTGAGTCAAAACAACTTTTCTTCTTTAAGTTGTTTTTCTTGAGTATTTTAAGACAAAGTTAGAGTTTACTAACACAATAAATGTGGGATTCTTTTGAAGTTCCTGTAAGTGTGTTAGCCATTAGCACTCTAATTACATCTAGAAGACTAAAATTAAATAATTTCCTTTTCTGAGAAGATGCTGTAGCAGGAGTAGAAATGGGGGTGAAAATGTAATATCAGACACTCATAAAATTAAAAGTTGGCTAGGGAGAAAAACAAATCCATCACTCAGCAATGTTAACAAAATGTTGACAGGAGGCATCTTTTCTTTGTTTCTGATGTTAGAGGAAAGGTATTTTTTTATTATTAATATGCTGTCAGCTGTAGTTTTTCTTAGTTTCTTTTCATTAGGTTAAGAGCATCCCTTTCTATTTCTAGTTTCCTACAACTTTATCATGAATGAGTGTTGACTTCTGACATAATATTTCTGTATATACTGAGATATGTATGAATTTTCTTCTTTATTCTGCTAATGTGGCTAGTGATGTGACCAATGTTAAAAATAATTGCATTTCTAAAATAAAGTCTATCTATTTATGATGTGTCATTCATTTATATCATTTTGGAATTCTCCAGTATTTTATGAAAATTGTTACTTCTTTTTAAGATTGTTATTTCAATGATGACAAAATTATTTATCCACACTTTTTCCTATTTCACAACTTGAAACTTGATCTATAATGAATTTGATTCATTCCTTCATCCCCTATTACGTAAAAGAATTTGTGCAGGATTAATACTATTTTTTTCAGTGCAGCTAGATGGTCCAAAGCCTTCATTTTGGAAGACCTTTAAACTATGTATTTAGTTACTTCAATAAAATATGGATATTTAGATTTTTTTTTCATGAAAAGCTTTTCTGAAGATTTGAGATTTTTTAATTTTTAAGAAATATTTCTTCAAAGTTGTTACCATAAATCTAATTTTAATGTTTTTTGTAATTATTCTAATATCTATACAAAGTACTGGGTCTGCCTCCTTTTTTGACTCCTAATGTGGGTAAGAGTGTCTACTATCTCTTTGTATGATCAGCATAGAGTGTTGTCAATTTTATTAATCCTTCTAAGCAAACAACTTTGAATTATATTTATTTCACACTCTCTTCTTTTTTAAAAAAAATGTTAAACTTTTAAGGATTTTTCCAGTTTTTCTCTACTAGTGATTTATAATTTAATTTGTTCTGTTACAAAATATTTTTAAATCAATCATTTTAAATTTATTGATACTTATTTTATAAAATACCATACAGTTGAGCTTGGTAAGTGTTCCATATACATTTGAAACAATGTCTATTCTGCTGATTTGGGTTGAAGTATTCCTTATATGCCAGTTTAATCAGGTTGTTTGAATTTTCTGTATGTTTATTGATTGTGTGTTTACTTTTTAAAAATGGAGAAAGGAATATCGGTATTTGTGACTTTGATTGTGAATTTATTTCTCCTTTAAATCCTATGCATTCATTTCCTGCCTTTTCAAGCTCATTTATAAAGTGCATAAACATTTAAGCATATTATATCATCTTGATGAATTGAACACTTTTTATTTTTATGAAATTCCTTTCTTCACTCCTTATAATATTCCCTTCTCCTTCACCTGATATGTTACTATCCACTCCAGCTGCTAGCATTCTAACATTTAGAAATTTTATAATGTATTTTTTCATCATCCTACTTTGACTTTATCTATTTATATTTAATGTGCATTTTCATAAATAGCATAGATTTGGGTCTGATTTTCATCTAATATGTCACCTTCTGCACTTAAAGGGAACATTCTCATTTAGTCTGTCATACTTTGAAGTGCATTTGCTAATTGTAGTGGAACTGAGTAGAGGAAAACTGAATTACCATATGGCACGGTTTCTTTCTTCAAATGCTCTGTAGTAGAAAAGCAAGAGTAGGACATAAGTTTCCAGACTGCCAGTATACTGAGTGATTTAGCCATTGAATACTCTATATGTTCCAGACTGGACATTTCACAGAAGTCTTGTCTGTTGTCTGGATGCTTTGTGGGTTTGAATATGCCAAAGGAAACCATTAAATTACAGACTGATGAAAGAACCTGAAAGTCCTGGTAGCCCAAGCCCTTTAGTTTTACTGAGATGGAAAGTAGATCAGAAGGTCAAGTGACTTGCTCACACATGTTGTAATCCTTCTGAAGATTGCTACAGGAAGTAATCTTCCTGAGACAAGAGCATAGTGTTGTGTATCCCCACCCCTAACCACCACCAATGTATATTAGGTAACACTGATCATTTTTGAGCTACTGAGACACTTCATGGTCATGTAAGTCTTTCTGAAAGGCAAAACTCTGTCATCTTTCATTGTGAACCGGATGGGGCACACCATCTGCCTCACTGTACCTCATCTTGTACCTTCTATGTCATTTGCCTTCTATACCTTAAAATACATAATCTCCTTCTGTGATTGAGAATAAATGTGTTGTTTTCCTTGAAGCTTGTGTCAATTTCTTTACTTGTGAGCTCACAGAAAGCTGGGCTCAATGTGTGTGTGTGTGTGTGTGTGTGTGTGTGTGCGCGCGCGCGCGTGTGTGTAGTGTTTGTGCATAGATGCATGTCTGTTTTCATGCCTAAATCACACTCATCATAAATGACTCTTTGAACTTAGTAAGGTTCTCATCTAGTCATTTCTTTATAAAATATTAGTAACAGTTTTTACCTGCCTCACAGGAACGTCTTAAGAATTAAATTACATTTACAAAGCACTTGGAAATCCTTGAATTTGAGATGCTGTGGAAGTGAACACATTATTATTATGATCAACTTGAGGCAGATAAATTGTAAAGAGAATACAGAGAATTGGGATTGCTTGATATTTACAATAATATAGGTCTCTTTGTTGGGAACACTTTGTTGGGAAATATATATTATGAGATATAGTCTGTTTCCCTAGAAAATAATTTTTAAAATCAGGCTAGACCTCTGCACTCATTAGATTTTGCTTCATTTTTAGATTTATCTACCTCAGGGCAACACATTATATAGCCTGCTATGAAACACTTGAGATACCCTCAAGGCATGTATAAGCTCAGAAGGAAGGAAAGGTAATTTTCTATTTTTATGAAGTAGCTGAATGAAATGTCATCCTTTTCTACTAAATCACGTAAAGCAAGCATTCTGGATGTGGAAGGTTAGAAATCAGAATGTTACTTAGGTTTTAGTTTCTATCACTGTCACATGTTAGGGGGAAATGTCTCTGCATCTTTCACACCTTTTTCAACTGTCTTTTAGGCTGCCTGACCATAGCATCTGAAAGCCACAGTTCTTGGTAATACTTTGAAATCTTTGTTCCACTCACCAGCAGCATCAGGATGATTTAATGCTGCTTCTCTCACTGTCTCACTGAGCCAGAGCACTGCGCTCTGATAAACCGGCTTGCTCTTCCTTGATCAATCCTGCCTGCCTTCCAGCACTCGTCTCCTGGGCCAATGATGTCATAAGCTGCTCCTTAACTTAGCCAAACTGTCGCTGAGTCTCCATTGTACTCCACATAGATTTCCATCAGAATAATTTATTATTTTTACATTTGACACTTTGGCCTCTTTCTTCTGTATCAGAAGCTTCTTTCAGTAAAGTGCCCATGATCCTAATGCAGTCTCATCTATGTTTACCCAATAAAAAAATTTACAGTGACATCTAAAAATTCCTACCTCTTCAAAGCCTTCTATTGCTCGCAGAGTGAAATGTCTTAACCAGTTTTGCTTTGAAGTATCTATATTGAATACTGGGTTCTAAATATATTAAAATATAATTGGTTTTAAGCTTGATTCTCCCAATGTTGGCCTATAAATATGTTTAGTTTTCTTGTTTCTTTTACAATTATCTTGGATTCACCTTAGAATCCTTAGAATAAAATGCTTGCTTTGTATACCAGCTGTTCCTTTCCTTCCTTGGGTATAATTCAGAAGGAAGCAGAGGGCAGAGTCCAGGTGAAACTAATTTAGATATTAGCTAGAGGGAACTACTTGTAGATCAATTTTATTCTGACAGATAAATTTGCCTTTGAGATCCAATTATATACAATATTAAGACTAGCATGAATCACCTATCACACTTGGAAACAGCTGCTAATTAAAGCACAGAGATACTGGAACACTCAGAGAACACACTGAAATAGAGGTTTTAAGGATTCAAAAGGAAATAAAAAAGAAAGATCATTTTATTTATTTCTCAAAGATAAATTCCAGTGGTCACATTTGTAGAAAATTACTTCTGGATTCAACAAGTCACAGCAAAATCTATTTTAAAATAATTTTTATTTTCATTTGCTTTTTAAAATTTCTAATGTTATATACTATATTAAAAATATCACATTCTAGCCAAGAGCTCACAGAAGTGTTATCTCACTGCAGTAAAGGTGCTAAAAGCAAAGGATAGAATGTTTTATTTAAAAACACAGCTGCATCATTTGGTACATAGTTTGAGGTAGTCCTTTAAATGAACTAAGTCGCAGTTCTCAGTGAAAATTATAATAATAATAATAATAATAATAATAATAAATCCCTTGTGCATTGTGGTGAGGACTAAACAAGCAAAACACTCCTCCATGAGTTTGGAAGAGAATACAGACACATCAAACACATGTGCAAGGTTACTTAGTTTTTGTTTCTTCTTTTGTCCTTGATTCTTTAAGAAGAAATGAGAACTCTTCACTGTATAAGGAGTGAAACAAAATAAATGGTGGCGTGTTTAAAAACTCTTTACAGTAAAATACACATTGCTGTTAATCCTCCCCAAAATACTCCACCTCACTTTGAATTCACTTATTCTGCCATTTTTATCACTTTCTGAAGCACTTATGGAAATATCTACCCAAAACATCTTCATAAAATGTGATTAAAAATATGGTGAATGTCATCTACCTGGTGGGGAGGTGAAACATCTCACCAGGCCTCATCCATCTTACCATTCACTAGATACAACACAAAGAAATTCTAGATCTTCCCCAGAGTCAAAATGACCATGAATGGTCAACGTTTTGAACTGATTCAGGATATTAAGATATCAGCCAAAGATACTCACAGAAGAGGATTCCCAGAACTGCGTCAGAAAGTGCTGAGGAATAATGATGTAAGTGTGTTCAAAGTGAGGTGTACATTTTGAGAGAGAAGAATGACAGTATGTTTTATACTGTAACAAATTTACTCAAATTCACTGTACTTTTTTATCATATCTTGTAATACATATGCTGCTCTTCAGTTAACTAACTACTGCTCTTCATTGTTTGCATAGGTATATCTGTAAATCGCTGATTTTTATGGCATTTGAAATCATATGAGAGGCCAAACATCGTGCCGCACACCTGCGATCCCAGCATTCAGGAGGCTGAGGCAAGAGTATCACTGTGAATTAGAGGCCAGCCTGGGCTACATAGTGAGTTCAAGGCTACACAGCAAGACACAAGGCTACACCTCAACTACACAGCAAGACCTTGTCTCAAAAACAAACCAAAACAAATCAAGGGAAATTAATAAATAAAATAAAATGAGTAATACGGGTAGTAATGTTTTATTGTTTAGGAAAGCATAATAATATAGAAACCTGTAAACATATCTTGGCCAGATGATGACTACCCTGCTGCATTTAGCATCATTCACACCCCTGGTGATTAAAATCATACATGTATGCATATATATATATATATATATATATATATATATATATGTAGTTTAATAGGTCAAATAATGGAACACTATTTTGTTCCTCATTATATTTGCTTAAATATTTGGAGGATACTTTTATTTTGCTAGAAATGAATATGGTTAAATAAACCTACACTGCTTTAGGCAAAAAAAAAAGTTTTTCTCAAATTATGAAACAGTAATTTTTTGAAAACTACAATTTAGGTATAAACAAAAATTTTAAAGGCAGCACTCTTTCCACAAATAGTCCATTCAGAGAAGAACCCCAAAATAAAACAAAAACAGACCAAAAAACAATGAAGAATGCTTGTTGCTCTTTATGCAAAAGCTCATGGACTCCACAAGTGGATGACTTGTGCACGTATGGTCTATGTCTTCAGTATGTGAGCCAGACCTAGAAAAACCTGCCAACAAGGAACATGAATATTTTTAAGGCCAGCTGGTTGCTTAAACTTTGTGCCAGAACTTATGATACAAAATACACAAGAAATCAAGTGAAAAAAAAAAGACACTTGACTTCCAACTAGTGAGTGTTTACTTGAAACTGGTAAGAGAATCTGAAAAAAATAAAGACAAACAAAACCTGCCTCTGTGACTGACAGTGATTTGCAGAAACAGAAGAAATGGGGTTTGATGTTACACAGCCTACTCTCTTTAGGTTAATAGATGTTTCCTAGAATGTTCATTTATATATTGAAGGAAAATCTATATAACGCCATATTATCTTTCTTCCTATTAAGTTCAATCAAATTGTGACCTTATTAAAGTTGTTTTGGGGGCAGTGGCTAAATACACTTTCTTTTATGAATGTTACCTGAGTAACTGACAAGAGATTAATAGGTTTCCTTGAGTTTGGTTTCCAGATTTGGGACTATTGAGGTTATTAGCATCTATGTTAGCAATACTAATCAGGTAACAATACTATATTTGCAGTTTTTGGTGCATTTTGCTAGATTGTTTTCCTGAAGGAAGAAATGAAGGAAGTGGAGAATCACAAAAGGACTTCCCGTCCCCATAGGACTAGTGTCAGGACTAGTGACATAGCCTTGCCAATCTCCAAAGGTATTGGAAAGTATAGTACTTTCTAAACCAGGAAAAAGGAAGAAAAAAATGGAAATTGATGAACACAATTTTTTTTCTCAAGATATACTTTATGAATTATATATAAATTAAATTAAATTATATCAACAGAAATGCATAAGTAACTTCCCTTCACCTTCAAATTTTTGATGTTGTATTCAGTTTTTTCTGTATTTAAAAGTAAGTACAAATATGCATTTTAACAAATGATTGAGAAGTTCCCTTCTCACTCTGATGCAGCAAAAGAAATATAAAGAATTCTAATTTAAAATTGCATCACATTAAATTTTTTGATGTTTAGAATCCTATCAAAGATGTGTAATTCAATCCCCTTTGAGTTGAGAAATTTCAGGGTCTTTCTCAATCCTGTTATCAAAGATGTGTAATTCAAGCCCCTTTGAGTTGAGAAATTTCAGAGTCTTTCTCAATTCAATAGCTATTGTATCCTTAGAGAATTTAGAGTTGCTTTATTTTAGAAAATAACTATAACATAGGCCATATGAAATCGAAGATAAATACTTCATATTATCTGAATTTCTGTTATTGTATATGCTTTTTGTTTTCTTGACTAAAGGAGATGGCTGCAATGTTTGTGTCTACAGCACAATCTCCAATAGTGGCGAACTTGTTATCTCTGGAAACATCACATAAGGCTGAGAAAAAAGACTTATGTTCATCAAATTCCACTTTCTTTTTCTTTTCTCTGGCTTAGATAATACTATATTTTTCAACTCCTCTGCAGATCAGCAAGGTCATGTGCCTAGTCCTGGCTAACTCAATTTGGAAAGAAATGACACACATGAGCTATAGTTATGGGAATTCCCTTTGTGATTCTCCTGTTCTTTATTCTCTTCCACTAGCCAAGTCTAAAGACTTCTACGGAATTGGTAGCGCTTATAACAGCCTAATCCCTGGGTGACCATGTGGAGAAGAAAGCCACTGTTTCTCCCTATCCCTATGACCTTGATTTGAACATGGAGCAAGAAATAAACCTGGCTGGTATTATGAAGGCAGGTAGTTAGTTTGCTCTCACAGTAGAGTCCTCCCTGACCAATACCTCAGGTGTGGTCACAATGCCTCTACTGCCAAATCTGTTCCCCAACCCAGTAACACAAAGAGGTAGATCAAGGTATCTGCAGAGCCCGGAAAGGGAACTTTAGTCTGCCCAAAGATGCCCACACACAAGGAGTGACAGTGTCTGTGCATTTTATAAGCCCCAAATGCAAGTAGAGATATTAAAATGGATATAGAAGAAAAGAATTCTCCAAACAACAGTTTCGATTTATAATAACAAACTTCAGAAAACTCATAAAAGCCCATCTGTTCCGTGAAGCATTCCAACAAAAATGACCACTTGGTGCTCACTGTTCTGCGCCACCGCTTACATCGTATTTGTGTGTATGGCTCTCATATCCCCAAGTGAGCCTCAAATCCAGGGCCCTGCAGGGCAGCATATTTTATTGTGTTTTCTGCATGACAGTCCATGTAAAGATAAATGAAAGGAGGGAGGAAGTAGCTCGAAAAGAAAACTATCCCTTCTACCCATGTGTGGGGGTGAATTTCAAGTTCCCCAACAAATCAAAGCAAGTATTTTCTTTGTTTGACCAGATTGCCAATTCATTGCACTTCCTCCCTTTACAACTACAAAAAAATATTTTCTGAGAGCAGACACAAGGAAACAGAAATAGACTTTACTCCCTTCTATCTTAGAGGCTATGTATGGTTTAATGTGGGAAAAATTCATCTTTTGTTGTAAGATTTTGCACTGAGGCTAAGTTTTTTACCTTGAAAAGAAAGATGAAGAGAATTTAGGGTCATCAACCATATTCCAGGTTCTTCCTAAGGTCCTTCATATAAATAGCTTAATTCAGCCCCTCCAAAACTCTAATTTTTTTCTCATTTATAATGTGGATGATAACAATATCTTTTGACAATTAAATGAGAATAGTTATGTGAAAAATTTTTGCAAATTATACAGGAGTACCACAAGAATGCAAATTATTATTTTCAAAAAGTTGGCTGTTTCCAACAGGTTAGCTGTGCTCTCTTGGGAACAAGAAGGGCAAAAATTGCCTGGCAATGATTAGTATGCAATAATTACAGGTAAAAGAATACTGCTTTTCAAATGTTACAAGATTCATAAATATATCTTTATGTGCTAAGAGAGGGATAGGAAAGGAATATAGTAAGAGAGAAAAAGAGAGATAAGAAATAAAAATAGAAACAAACTTAACCAAGAGAGTAAGCTCACACACACACACACACACACACACACACACACACACACACGCACTAGAGAGAAAGACAGAAAGAACTGTGTGTGAATTTTGTCTGTTAATTTGCAGGATATTATACATTACCAATAATTAAACCTCAAAAATTTTGAGATATCTTAGTTTTTAGGTAGGTGCCTAGAAGTAAACTACAATAATTTACTTATGCACATTAACAGGAAATCTGAACAGTCTATCTGGTCCTCAATTTGTCTGTTAATATCCTAGAAGGGTGCATTTTCAGTTTCACAGAGATAGAACATTTTAGTAAGGAGACATATCACACCAGGCAGCAGAACAGAACGTTTGAGTTGTTGGTCCAGAGTCAACACACACGGGCACCTTCCAGTAATCAGGACTGACTGATGTCCAAGTACAGTCTGGAACCTGCAGTCCCCCTCACAATGTCCCTGCTGACTCACATTGCAGTTCTGTGCTGCTGGGAGTGATGCTTTACAATGGCCATGATACTCAACTATAGAAGCCCTTGCCCCTAAGAAACCTTGTGAACATGCAGCATGTGAGTTCCATTTCCAAGACTCATTCAGTTCTGAAACCCCTTAAGCTCTTTCAACTCAGCACCCAGCACTTCATATGAACCAAAGCTCCACAGGTCAGCAGTGAAGGTACAACAATGTAGAATGGTACCCACTTCCCCCATGGCAAGACAGGAGCTGTCTCCAGCTTCCCGCGAGTTTCCTCTGCTCTTCCTTCCAATTGCCTTAACTTTTTCAAATGAAGGAGCCCAGCTCAGAGAGGCTACATGGTTCATAGTTAGGAGCCCAGGAAGAATCCTAAAGTCACTGTAAATACTGCCTTTTCACCCCCATTTTTGAGTATAAAACAAATGACAAAGGAATCCCTTCTTCTTAGTGTGCTGCATGTTCATAAGCAATTGTAACAGTATGAAAGGGCCCTGTTTGCTGCTCTGAACTTGAACTGGCATCCAAAGAAAGTGGGGCACCTTTCAAACATATACTTACTGCAAAAACAAGCATGAAGAAAAACAACAAAACAAGAATGCCACCAGTGGAACAACCAATTTTTGTTGCTTGGTTTTTGTTTCATTTTTTGATGTGCTTATGTGTTTATTAATTAATTGATGAAAAGGTTCTGAATTTAATAGATGAACAACTGAAAAAACTGCTGCAAATCTTAACTAATATGATTAAGCATAAAATTTAGCTTTGAATTTTCTGAGAACAAGAAAACAAGAGAAAACACAAAGTCTATTTTTAAGTGATTTTTAAAAATTACTTTGCTCCAGAGGAACAAGAAAGATGAAAGCATCCGTGCTCATATCTTTTGTGTTTGAATTTGTCTTGTGATTTCAGATCACGGATTCAAATGTTTTTTTTTTTAAAGTCATTAAAAACACCTCTGCCAAGAGTATTCTCAGGGATCAGGTTGAAAATGAGAGGTGGATGGGAGAAGGGACTCTAAAAATGTCAAAATGCAAGGTGTCCACTGTCGACTTGTGTTTCCGTGAGTACGGAGCAGAGCAGAGTGATATTTTGGAGGCCATACAGGAGCTTTCTACTTTGTGTGCCAAAGGAGACTTGCAGGAGGCTGATGCAGGTCCAGCCAACAGAAAGAGGCACACAATCTGCTGATGGCATGATCGGACACCTTTACATCCTCATGCCAGCTTCCTCTCCTAAAGCAGGGATTTACTAGTTGTTAAGGTAGTACGGTCCAAACTCTTCTCTATTTTTTTAACTCTTTTTTTCATATAGAAGAGGTGTTTGACAGGAATGAGACTCCCAGTCAAATAAATTTCAAAGACCAAGTCCATAATACGCCTCGCTGGGATACCTTTAATGAGTATTAGCAGATTCTCATCAGACTATCTACAAATCAACTTAATTTCATACTCTGAAATTTTTTCCTATCTATAGATTTTTATGTATTTTATTTTTTAAAAAATTCATTATCTCTGAAACGGTTGAATGGAAATATTGTTCGGTGGGCAAGTGCCGGAATATTCCTTCCTTCCATTCTTGCAAAGGTCCTGAGGCCATTCAGCCCAGCTGCCACTTTACAATCAGACCTCCACATGATGGTTTTCAATAGACATTAATGCTTGTAACCTAAGGGAAACAACTTCCTCTGAGGATCTGCAAGTCTCCTAGCATCATTATAAATAAGATGAAGTTTATCTTAACTATTCCCAAAGCACTATTTGAAAGGATACTTCTTTTGCCTGAGTATTACCCTATACAAAGAAAGACGAAAGTGGAGATACGAATACATTTCTATTGGTTGAATAGAGCAGTATTTGATTAAAAAATAGCAGTGAGGATTGTGTATAGAGTTCCTGCTTCTTTTACCCTGTAGAAAAATGTATCTGCAGAAAAATTGTCAGAAGGGCACAAGAGGTAGTGGTGCTTTTATCTCATGACTGATAACCAGGCACTCTTTTGGACCTGGTAAAACCTACCAGAGTTTTATATTCTATTCCTTCAAAGGATAAGTCATACTAAGTACAAATCACCTCAAACATTTTAGGAGAGTTCATCCATCACATTTACATATTTTTACATATAATCCTTATATCTCTTATTAAAGGATGAGACATTAGGAATTATTCCCAGAATTTTTAAATAAGTTAAGAAAGTATAAAAATTGAAAATTGAAAAATCTATAACTGCAATTATTATCCCATTACCCCACCTGGGAACCAATGTTTTTCACTTTTAGAAGAAAAGGAGCTTTAGTCTCTTATAGTAATCTTAGAACTCTAAAGATTCAAACCTTAATCTACATTTACAAGTAAAGAAGTTTATACTTTTGATTTCTCATTATTTCTTCCAAGACATAATTGAACTATCAGTATCAAAAGTACCAGTATTCTCATACGCTGACTTGAAATTGAACTAGGACAACAAAGAAGCTATAGGGCAAAAATATTGTGATAGGGAATCATGCAAACCAAATAATTAAAATTTCTTAGACAGTGAAAGTGGTATATTATAATTTGTTCTACATATTTCAGCTTGGAGAAAAAGTGAATTAGCTATTTGCTGTCAAGTGAAAATGTAGCTCTAACATGCAAGTATATTTCACGGGTCACTTGAGATTCTATCAAGTTTGAACTAGATTAGTTCTCTGAGCATAACTCACCACTGCCTATCACAGAATTTAATAGCACTGATGAAAAAAATTCCAAATACTTTTATCATTTTGTTCTATGTCTCTTAAGTGATTATTTTTACAATATCAATAATATAATTAGCATAACTTTTGCAAGAAAATCTCTCATAGTTATATTATTCAATGGTGATTTATAAATACCTACCATATTATGTTCTCCTTCACTAGATTTTCTGTCTTTTCTCTTTTTTTCTCTCTCTCTTTCTTTCTTTCTTCTCTTTTAGAAGAAAATAGTCTACTTTGTGTTTCCCATAGTCAATTATTCAGAAACAAGTTATTGAGATGGAACCAATTATTGAAATAGTTGGCCAAATACATATAAAATTCAGCAAAATATCTTTGCTTCCCCACAAGGATCCAAATGAAAATTCGTCATTTAACTAACAAGCACCCTACCACGACAGAACAGAGCTACTTCAAATTACCAAAGCAGCATAATCACCTATTAATTTTCTGACTCATGACAAGTCTGACTTCTCATAAATCATCTCATCCCATCTGTGTTCTCCATGACTCAGTGTATCAAGATTGCTTAGCTCCATATCAACCTTACAACAGTGTGGTGGGGTACAGTGTCCTGCTCAGCAACTTGAATCAGGTGCTATCTGAATCCAGTGTGCAAATATTCCTAAAATATATCTCTAGAAATCCCATTTCTGAAACTAAGGTCACTTAGATTTAATCACAGAATCATAGGACAGATTTTGTTTCAATGACTCTAACAACCCCAATTAAAAAGGAAGAAAGCAAAATCTTCATAAGTGAAGTGACTTCATTAGGTCTCAGAGGTAATTTAAATTGCAGCAAAGAAATCCAGCCACTTTTAGGGCTCTCTGTTCTTTCTTCTGAGTCGTGAAATCTCCCTTCAAAAGTTTTCATGCACTTTTAAGAATGGAAGGAAAGAATTCATAGAAATGTATCCAATGTCATGTAACAAATTAATTCTCTGCTTAAAACATCATATTACTTACTGGTTGTTTATTAGTTTATTTGCCACGGAAAGCCTCACCTATCCAGGAGACAAAGCACTTCTGTTCAGGTGTTACTGTTTGGGGTTTACCCATGCAAAGGATGTTTGCCTAAGCATGAGGAATTTTTTTCAGTTGAAAACAGGTATCTTTCAAGTAAGCTGAAGAACTTTCCCTCATCTTACATGAAACCAGGAACAATTGCCTCAATGACAATTAATTAATGTCACATTCCTTGCTGATGGAGAATCTATGCTTGACACAATGGTGAGACTAC
This sequence comes from Cavia porcellus, assembly GCF_034190915.1. Taxonomy (NCBI): domain Eukaryota; kingdom Metazoa; phylum Chordata; class Mammalia; order Rodentia; family Caviidae; genus Cavia; species Cavia porcellus. The sequence continues at coordinate 22,856,929 of NW_026947496.1, read as the reverse complement.
CTCACTTAGTATATAAAAGGAATACACACTAGCTCCATCATGAATCCAAAGATCATTTGCTAAATATTTCTTGGGAAAGAACTACAGAATCAAATTCAAAAGGAAAACTGAGATATTTTCCTCTTCTGAATTTATGTCTAGAGGAAATAATCTTCATGCATCTCCTTTTTCAACAGTACCATAATGTTGTCTGATATGTAACTCTACCTCTTGCTGTTTTATCAGGGAGCTATATTACAGAAGAGAGCAAACTAGTTCTATATGTATTTCTGTACAAGTACATTACTGCTCAGAAAAACTATGTAAAACAAATGCAAATGGCAATTATAAGCCCAGCTTGGGCTGCTCTGGGCCCATATTTCCCAGCTCTGTACATATCTAGAATATAATGACTTTCTTCTACCTTAAATATCCCAGAGTCCCTAGGTCTAACTCTCAAAGCTTTTGAGTGTGAAAAAGAACTAAGCCAGTGTTAGCATCACTCATAGTTTTAAAGTTCTTCCCCATCTTCAAACTATGCAACAAGTCCAAGTCAGTACTGACTTCAGTTCCTTACTCTGTCTTCTCTTTCTATCCTTAGTGGAAACAGCTTTCCCTTCTCTAAGCTTCTATTAAATAACTGCTTGATTTCCTCAGTTTTATTTATCATATACTTGCTTGTGATATTGGTTGTGATTTTCATGCTTGCTTTTGTCTGAAAACCAGTTCTGGTCTCACTTCTGAAAGTCTCCCGTAATAAATAGTACAAACTTATACTGCAGACTGTGAAACATTTTCTTGTCTTTGTATTAAACTCCTTTGTCAGGCTTTTAAAGTAGAAACAGCGCCCTAACATTTACAGGTCTTTAAACCTTACAATACTTCCCAGCACAAGATAAATATTTGTTTAATTAACTAATACTTTCAAATTTATGCATAGATAGCCCTTGCTAATTCTAAGATATTTGCTCTTTGGGTTTTTTGTGACTCTTGTCCTAACTAAAACCATTTCATTTCCTGTCTGCCATGATCCCAACGCAGACAGGCAAGATCCAATTCATGTTATTGGCACATGGAAACTAGCATTATCGGAATGCAGGTGAATTTGAAAAGTGAATCCTTACACAGAGCAAAGACTAAGCTAATGTGGAAAACTGTCATTTCAACGATTTAGAATGAAGAGGAAAAGCTTATATTCTCCGCTTATCCATGAAGCCAAGCTTACCCTCCTGGGCACAAAGCTAGAACACAGCAGGGCAACAATGACGGTTCAGCCATCTTGGTTGCTGGAACCTTGCAATGGCCCAATTGCAAGGCATTTGAGGAGTAATCAGGGCATGTGCAGCATCATTTTTGTCCTTTTTTTAGAAAATAGGAATACTGGCTCATTCAAGAGGGATTTGTTGGAGAATTAATTCCCCAAACAGCTTGTTTTGTTTTGTTTTGCTTCCTTTCTATGTAGGCAGCTTGTTTTAAGCTGCCAAGTAGGAAATAAATGACATTAAAATGTGTTCCTGTGAAGGAGCAAATTATCTTTTTACACTAATATTCCTCAGATTTCCTGAAATTTTGAAAACAACATAAAACCACCAGTGAGGTCCCTGTGATTCTTCCTTTGGATCCTTCTTTCCTTTCTTCCTAAATCTAATTTCAGTTCTTTTTCTGCTTTTCAAAGTTGCTAATGCCTGTGGCAGTATGCAATATCACACCAGTTTTAATTCAGGTAAAGCTAAAATTAGAGGTAAACTTACTGGTTAAGTGGTCTCCTATCACATATCACACTGAAGCTCAAAGTAGACACTTAGGGCTAAATTTTAAAAAGGACTGTCCAAATTTGCATTCACAAAGCCCTCATTGGTATGCAGAGCAGCTTTCAGGCTACCTACCCCACCCAAAAGCAGGCTGTGATTTCCTTATCAAAGGCTATATAAATCCTGGTCTAAAATGATACCTGAAAAATGATAAATCATTGAAACTACAAGAAGCAGGTTCTTATTCATCGTGCTAGAATGCCCTTAATCCTATATCAACTATGTGGTCAATATTTGGACTCTCCTATAGTACCTGCCTTTAGTTCAGTGATGGTATAGATACTCACCTGATGGAGTGTCACCTTACCATGGCAGAGGAATCTTCTGAAATACAAAATCCAGTAACTGGGCTATAAGACATATACAATCTGAATCTCCACAAGCTGATCTATAAGCAAATCAATCTTTAAAACTAGGTGTAATACTTTTTTCCCATTCTCTTGCTCCCCATATGAAGACTGTTATGAATTGTTTACCTCCTCAAGATTCATATGTTAAAGGCGTACCCCTCTGTGAGATGCTATTGAAGACAGAGCTTTTGAGAGATAATCAGTTAGAAAACATCATGAGTTTGAGGACCTTATGATGGGATCATTGCCTTTACAAGAAAAGATATAAGGTGGCTTGACTCTTCTTGATATGAGAAGGTAGTCATCTAAAAGCCAGAACAAGATTTAGCAGAAACTAAATCAGCTGTCAGTAGGATTTCCAGCCTCCAAAACTGTATCAAGCTATCCTATTATTTGCTCCATCTATGGCATGTGACAGAGCAAATTGACTGTAACAGAGATCTAGTTATAGAAATGATTATATCTACACTTATCTAAATAGTAATATCATAGTTGCAGTGAAATAAATATCATTCTATGGTTGTATGTAGCTTTAGATACAACCTTACGTCATTAAGCAGTATCGCAGTTTAAACCTTCAGCTGGTAAAAGTTTATCTCTCTGTTTAGCCCATTTGCAAAAGGTATTCCCTTTGGGGGACTGTTTAATAAGTCAAAGACATAACAGAAATAGTGTTGACCTCATTAACATAAGCTCCCTTTTCCTGTTTATAACTTGGTCATAAACCTTCATAACTGCTCAGTAAGAAAACCGTCTGGATGGTAATAGTACTCAAAGGGGGTGTTGTTTGCAGATCCGTGAAGCCAAGCCACATGTCCCTCCACCAAAGAGCTTTAAAAGTGCTACTCTCAGTAAAAACAAAACTCCTTAAAATTTATTGACACATCAGAGCCACTATATAGAAGACAATGTGAGCATACAGAATATAGAGGAAAGAGATTTTAACTGACCTGATGTAGACTTCCCACACATACCCTTGATTTTGAAATGTAATACATCCCAAAACACATCTTAGGCTACAATTCATTTTTTAAAATATACGTAGATATATGTGTATATCTAGATATGTATACATATGTGTGTATAGATTATTTATATGCTTATATACATGGAGGTATATACACACAGACATGTACACATTCATAGAGACTTATTCTGATCATCAGTTGTTAGTGTTAAGAAAAATGTAATCAAAATGAATAAATGTTAATTTATTTTTAAATGAGAAAGAGAGAGAGAAAAGAGGAGGAAAAGCTTTAACCTTTGAATCTGCTTGTATGAACTCCAAAGTGTTGGCAAGACAGGTGCTTCATACACAGCTCTTTAAGGTACATGGTTTGGAAAAAAAAAAAAAAGAGGCACCAAAGGACAGAGATTGTGGTTTATATATGGCTGTTTCTTCCATAATCAACAATTTCTTATTAACCAATGATTATAACTTCTATCTAATATAACAAGAAAATTGAATACTACTCCAAAACATTATATTTCTTTTCACTGTAGTTAAATTCCTACATACCATAATTCTATGACACCCAAATTCTTGTTTAGTAAGAGTTGACTTCAAAGATTCAGCAAGCATATGTGTCAGAGTCCAGAATTAATTGAAACAATTCATGAAGTATAAAAACAGTTGCAAAAATATATATCACACTTGTTATGGTTGATACATTGTGTCAATTTGAGCAGTTTAGAAGTTTAACAGAGAGACTCAGCAGGAGCCAGGGTTCTTCCTTCCTAAATATCCTCATCCTGTGCAAAAGAGGGCAAGGAGATTTTGTGAGTGCTACACCAGCCCTGGAGCGGAGACTGGCTTGTGTACAATATACGCCAGGAGAAGAGCCTTGTTTTTCCCTTTTGTTTTGTGGCTCCTTTTGCTCTGGCTGCCGCCTTGAAGTGTTGCCCCAGTGCCATGCCAGCCTGCCTTGGAGCCAGCTGATTATAGACTGAAACCTCCACAGTGAGCTAAATAAACCTTTCCTTCCTTGTGGATGTCAGGTATTTCATCCCAGCAACTAGATAAAAGTAACCAAGACATTGCTTGGAAGCAATGACAATCACTTTCAAACAATTGCATCAGAAGGGTGAGTCAACTGGATCTCTACTCCTTATGCCTCACCCCTGAAATAGTTTTTCTGAAAACAACTCACCTGAACTTCATTGAGACTGTGAATTTCCAGTTGAAGAAGCAGCAATCATGAGGGAAGCCAGTCAGGCAAGGAAGCAATGTGAGAAATTCAGGGTGTAGAACTTTCTTCAGGATAGCCAACTGAGTTGGTTGAAGAGATACATGATCCAAGGGAACAGAGACAAAGCTGGGTTCCAAGGCGAAAACTAAGAAACAACCAAATGAAGCATGTGGTCCTCAGGTGGATCATGCTTTGACTCACCATCTGTCATTTTTAAGGCTAACAAGAGAAATCTGGATAATAAACAGAATACTCACTGATATGAAAAACTTGAGATGATAATACAGTGGTGATTATGTTGGAAAATGTCTTTATTTTGGAAAGTGGGTCCTAAACCATTTAGAAATGAACTATCATGAAGTCTGTAACTTATTTTGAATAATGCAGCAAAAAGTTTACAAATACAGTGAATAGAATGCAATTACAAGTATTAAATTGAGCTGAAGAATGCATGGGCATTTATTATACTCCTAAACTTATTTTCCTACATATTTGAACTTTTCCCAATAAAAATAAAATGAATTTGAATCCACTAAGTTGTTTTATAGACATAGCATCATTTCAATGCTTTTACAATATTGGATAAAAGAATGCACATAAACGCATAAAAAGATGTATTATTAGGGAATTAATTAGCAAAATGATTACTTTAAAATGCAAATCCTTTCTTTATGTCCTACTTGATTTACCTTGTAAAAGTAACTTAACAGCTGGATTCACTAGTAAATTAGGGGGAACATAACTCTACCCTCAAAATGTTGTTATGAGGATGAAGTGATGTAACATTTTATAAACCATATATTGTGATACAAATGGTACTTACAAGTCTAATTATAAATTGCATTTTGCCTTATAGTTAATTTCCTAATAGCAATTAACATGTCCCTCCTCCACTTAGGAGAAGCAATGTACCAGTAAATCCAAAAGTATAAATATTCATATCTCCAAATACATTTCCTATTTTTGTGTTATCTGCCAAGGAAAGACTAATATCTTACTCCTAATAAAAGTTAACATATGCACACAAGCACAGTGATCTATGGTTATTGGATATTGTTCTCTCCGTATGTGTTTAAATTTCATCTAGCTTACCTTAAATCCTTCCTGAATACTGTTAATATCAGAGATCAACATCAAGTCAAAGATAAGACTGTTTCTGCAAGCTTATTGGGGCATTGACAGAAGAGAGACGAGTGTCTAGTTACAAAATCCTATACTTTGTAGGCTTTGAAAATGCGAGAGACAGATCTGCCTCTGCTTGCCAGGCACCACCATTGGAAGGCCCTTCCCTACAGGCAAACAGTGCAGGCAGAGAGAGCCAGACAGAGCCACCTGTGCTTGCTGAGTGCCACCAGCAGAATGTTCACTCCCTGGGTGGCCAGAACAAGCTGAGAGAACCAGCAGATCTGCCTCCCCCTGCAGGAATCTGCCACTAGAAGGCTCCTTCCTGCAGATGGTCAGCAGGAGCAGGGACACACAATTATGTAAGCCCTGTGCACCTGTAGGCCATCATTGGAGGCCCTTGGTTCTCTTGGGCAGCCATCACCCAATAGCAGAAGCAGATAAATACACCCCCATGTGTCTGCCACCATCATGGGAGTCCCAGTGTAGACACACAGGCTGAGAGAAGCAGCCACACCTCTATGCACCCCTGATCATCAGGGAAGCCCCAGAGTAGCTGCACAGGTCTGGAGAAACACACTCATGCCCTGCTACCTCCCTGTAAATCTGGGGTTAGAGGAATCCATGTGCCTGTCCCATCCCCCACCCATAGAGGGGCAGCCAATGTGGGAAGTGCCTGGGGCCCCACAACCAGCTTGTTGGGAAGAACCCAGGAGAATGTCAAGACGCAGGAGCAAAAGGCAACCTCAGACCTTTAGCCCACACAGAACAAGTCTGGGAAATATAGTCATGGAAGAAAATGGAAGTAACATACCTAAAATCTCTGAGAGGATAGCAACTGAGTAAGGAAACAACTTCATAAGATTGTAAAAGCAGCAAAATCAGAAATAATGTCTCACATAAAAGAGGAAATCACAAACATACTGAAAGAACTGTTCAGCAGGTCTAAAGAAGACAAAGACAAAAAAAGAGGAGCATAGAAAAATGATGGAAACCTTGACTGAATGTAGAAAGGAATTCAATGTATGAAACAGATTCAAAGAGATATCCCGGAAATTAAAAAATCAATTGAAAGCTGGAAAAACTGTTTGAAAGAGACTGAAGACAGACTTTCAAACCTTGAAGACAGGATTGCAGCTAGTGATTGTGAAAGGAAAGATCTCTTTAAAAATCATGGAACCAGGAAATAACAACTCAGTGGCTGCAAGATGATGCAAAGAAGCATAACTTAGGAGTGACAGGTGTTGGTGAAGAAGCAGGAGTCAACACAAATTAAATTAAAAAGATATTTACAGAAGTAATAGAAAAAATGTCCCAAACATGGAAAATAGATCTGGCACACAGATAAGTGAAGCATATAGGATTTCAAGTAGCCATAATCAAAGTAAATGTATGCCCAGATATAATAATCAAGATCCCAGAAATTCAGCACAAGAATAAAATATTAAATTAAATATTAAATGTATACCCAGATATAATAATCAAGATCCCAGAAATTCAGCACAAGAATAAAATATTAAAAGCTGTTAAAGAAAAGAAACATATCACCTATAAAGGAAAATGAATCAGAATCACAGCAGACTTATCAATACAAACCACCAAGTCAATAAGAGTTTGGAGTGAAGTGTTTCAAACCCTGAAAGAAAACATCTTCCAACCCAGATTGATGTGCCATATAAAACTATCTTAAAAATTGATGGAAAAATAAGACACTTCCATGATAAAGAAAAACTGAAAGAATTCATGACTACCAAACCAACCCTACAGAGAGTGTTAAAGGATATTCTAGAGAGAGATAAAGATGACCATGATTCCAGGAACAGCAGCAGAGGAGGACTGTCAAATAAGACAGGCAACTGAATGAAGGGGAAAAGTGGAGGGCCAACAGCAGGAGGATAGCATGGCAGAGACAAACCAATGTATGCTGGTTGTAATCATTAATATAGATGGTCTCAGGTCAGTAATAAAAAGAAACACAGGGAGAGTGGATCAAGAAACAAGATCCATCAATATACTGTATACAAGAAATGCATTTAACTGGAAAGGAAATTCATAGACTGAAAATCAAAGGAGAGAAAATTGTTCCAAGTAACAGGAGACTAGGAAAAAAAAAAGAGTAACTTGCCATCAGCCACAGAACAGATAAGAAATATATGATATTTTCAGGCAGTGGAAAGCTACCCAGCTATAAAGTAGAATAAACTCAAAGCTCCTGTAGGTAAATGAACCCAACTGGAGATCATGTTCCTGGGTGAAATAGTTCAAACTCATATGCGTGAACCCTAGCATAAGAAACAAAAGGAGTTAAGGGGATCAAAAGCAAAATATTGTAAGAGTGACAGGAGAGGAAACACCTGGGAGGGAAAGGTGATAACTACTGTGAATTTCTTACTGTCTTGTCTTGAACTCTTGTATTGTTTTCACAATTTTGTTAGGTTTGGCTTTGTTCCGTCTTGTTAGATTTTACTCTGTTTGGTGATAGGGGCACCTATTTTGAACATAATGGGAAATACTATGGTAATCTTGGTTTTCTATTATATTGCTTTGAAGTCTTATAATGCTTTCATTCACTTGTTTAATTGGTTTTATTGTTTTGTTTGATTTTATTATGTGTGATGGTATGAGCAGCTATTTTGAAGAAACTGAGATGTTATTGTAGCCATTGCCGATTTCCTATCATCTTGCTTTGAAATCCTGTCATGATTTTTTTCTTCTGTTTTGATTGGTTCTATCCTGTTGTGTTTTATTTGATTGCATTATGTGTGATGGTATGGACAATATTTTTGAGGAAAATGAGATCTTATAGTAGCTATTGTTCATTTCCTGTTATTTGGTTTTGAAGTCCTGTAATGCTTTCCTTCTTTTGAGTGGTTTTATACTATCTTGTTATGTTTGTTATTATTGTGTGTAAAGATATGGTCAACTATTTAGAAGAAAATAAAAGAATTGCAGTAGCCATTTTTTTTTGTCTTTTTTCCTTTTTATCGGTACCAAGGATCAAACTCACAACTGCCTGCTTGCAAGGCAGGCGCTTATACTGCTGAGCTAAATCCCCAGCCCCACAGTAGCCAATGTTGATGTCTTATTGTCTTGTTGTGAAGTGCTCTGTTGCTTGCATTGTTCTGTTCTGATTTGCTGTGTTCTGTGCTGTTTTCTTTTGTTTTATTCTCTTTAAAATAATTTTTTAAAATCATTGTAAAACTAGGTTATAAAAATACTTTTACCTTTTATCCATCATTTAGAATTTTCTTTGAAAAAAAATTCCCCACAAGAGGAGCTCTATCAATTGTGGGCTGCCGCTAGACTGGAAACTGCTAGTCCCAAGCCTTGCCCCCTAATCCAGTGCCATTCACAGACTGAGGAGAGGGAGAACAATGCCACACCAGCAAGCAAGCCCCATCTTGGACCAGCACCTTGTGTGGGCCACTGCTGGGCTGGAAACAGCTAGACCGAAGCCCCTTTCAGCAAGCAGGCTGGCAAACAAGAAGTACCAATCTGCCCCAACCTTAACACCCCCCATAAGCAACTGGCTTATTGGAGAAACACAGACTGTGATGATAGCTATCTATCAAGGTGAAATGCAATTGGATGTCTGTGGTACTTTGGTGTTTCACTAACATTGTAGGTCTATGGTCAGTGTTCTGAGCATAAGTTCAGAGGATAGTGGTATGCAGTGTGGCATCTAGGGGGAAATCTCTTTCTGAGAATTGTAGCCATTGTTTATTTCCAATTGTCTGTTTTGAGGTCCTATATCATTTCCATAGTTTTGTTGCATTGGGTTTTAGTCTCTTGTTTTGTCTCATTATGTTAAATCTGATGGCAGGAGAAGCTATTCCAAGGATGGCAAGATATATTATGGTAGCAATTTTGGATTTACTGTTTGCTTGTTTTGAAATCCTTTATTGTATTCTTTTTGTTTGTTTTATTGTTTTTATTCTATTCTGTTCTGTTCGATTTTTACTAAGGCCAAAGTTATCTGCTGCTATTTTGAAGACACCAAAAGGCATTATGGTTACCGTTGTTGATTTCATAATGTTTTGAAGTCCTGTATCTCTTACACTGGTTTGTTTTTATTGGTTTCATCCTCTTTAAAATAATTTTTTTAAAGTTAAAAAAAGATAATGGAAGTGGACGTTCATATTCTAAAAAGTCAGGTTCTTCATGTCAATCTCTGTTTTAGTAATTTGAACCACACCTCCTTTTGTTACATCACCACTGAGATGAATTATTTTACATGACTAACCAAATTAGAAATGACTTAAAATACATGAACAACCAAATCAGAAGTTAATTTTTCTTCTAGACACCTAGACAGTGCCCTTAAATGCTACTACTGGTATGTAAAGAGTAAATTACCAAATCATAGCTAAAATACATTAAAATGTGCAATTAAATATTTAAAATTATAATGAACCACTGAAGTCTTTTGGGAACTTAGAATTCTTAAGCTCAAGATACAAATTGATATATAAGTTCAGAAAGTATGATGACAATATATCCATGGACAAGGAATTTGGCATTTGGTGAAAGTTTTGTCTCTTAAGTCCCTGATTAGAATCATCAGAAATCTTATATTCATTCAAGACATCTCTCTCATATTCGTGGAGCCAAATAAAGCAGAGTTAGGAGATCTCTTGGATATGTTGGACTTAGCAAACCATCTCCCCCATCAGTCTACAGTGCTTAGGACTTAGCCTAGCTTTGATTGAGCAGTGTAGATACTGGTTGAATGAAAGGTATGACCAGTAGGCACCCAAAAAGCCACCTGCATACCTCTCCCATAATACCAAGATTTACAGAAGACTCAGAAAAATTCTCATTATCTACTCTATCTACCTGCCTAGCATGAGTTTAGAGGTTTACTAAGAATTCAGAACAGAATTTCCTGCCAGACACTTGCCACAGCTAGAGTCAGGTGATTGCAAAACAGAAAATGTAAGGTACTCAGGCTGCAGCCGCCCCAGGGGGAGAACCACCAGTGTCTCCTGAGATCCCCGCCATGTTGGAACTTAGGACACTGGGAAACCAAGCAGCTCGCTTCCCTGGTAAGAGGCTGCAGTGAGTTTGACCACTGTCATCAGAGGATCTTGATACCTTGTTGGTGAGAGTGGCTGGGTTCACTTTGGGGGAACTCTGGTCCTTATGTCGAGCATTGCTTCCTCGCTCCAAAGGGGAAGACATGTTCTATTTAATCTCCAGATGCAACTTGTCATGCTGGCTTCCTTGCATGTACTTGACTGTTCTTATCCTTGGAGGAGCTCAGAACCTCTATGTCACTGAGGATGACTGTGATGCTTTTCAGGACAGCTCTGGTCTTTATTATGAGTGTGACTTCTCAGTTCCAGTGTAGAACCCTCAATTGACCAGCACAGCTCCTTCACCCTGCTGGCAAAGACTTTCTAGCTTCCACCACTGACCTTTGGGTCTCCCCAGTGTGGATCCATAAATCAGATTGGCATGAGTCCTTCTTGTGGGTTCTAGACCTCCAGTTGGACTCATGGGAGGCATTTGTCATGGCCTCTAGGTTTTCATCTGAACTCATGCAGGACATTGCTGTGGGATCCATGCCCTTAGATGAATATTCTGAGTCTTTAGTGTTGTGGACAGATTCCTGCACTTTCTTGTGTTAACTCTGGGTGACCATCATAAAATAATATTGTAAATTCCATGTCCTGATTCTAATTGTTCTCCTCACAACCCCTGATGACAACAGGCATGTTGGCAGGAGATGGATCAGCCAGTACCCAAGGTATGTCACTTAGGGCATAGTCATGGCATAGTCATGCTGGGCAATAAATCATGTTTTGCATAAAAGACAGAGTTGGAAAACCAACAGCTCCAGACAGAGGTGTTATCACAGCAGATGCCAAGAAGGACCTGAGGAGCAGGAGCCTTGTTTTGCAAAGTAGAAACTTTCTCCTTGTTGTTATGGAACTTCTCCTTCCCTGTCGACACACTGTCCTGGGGAAGAAGAGGAAGAAAGAATATTTGAGAGAGGGAGCTGTTGGGATTTGGTTGTAAACTGGCTTAGAAAGCCCAAAACAGCTTTGGAGAAATAAATCTACTCATCTGAATATTGGAGTGTTGTGTATAAAATTTCAATCCCACTACCAATTGTCCTGAGTATACTGCCTAATTCTCTACTCAGACTGACGTTTTTCCTATGTCCTCCAGACAGAACTCAGAATTGCTAACGAAGAGTTGAATTTTTTCACTTTTCTTCAGCACAATATTCGCAGGGTAAACCTGCCTCCTGATCCAGCTTCCTTGGCTTTAGGGACTATGTAAGATTGTCAGCGCCTGCCATTTCAATGTGTTTTCGCACAGCAGGCTCATGCAATGTGGCAGCTGGAGGCAAGTGTAAGATGGGAACAGGGTTCGCCAGCTTCTGAGTGAAACCAAGATTTTCCTAGTGAGGAATTTAAAGGCACAGATACACGGCCACCTCCAGACCAGCACAAAACTGGCAACAGTTATGTTCCTGCCATTCAAGGGAAGAATAGGGTCAAAGACAATAAGAAACGCAATTAAAGAACAGCACCCTTGAGAGCATCCAGGGGATAGAAAGAAAGAACCTAACTTTAAAAGCAAACAATACAGGAAAAGGTTTAAATATACCCGCTGGATGTGGCAACCAAAAAGAACAGGTTCCAGACAGAGCAGTCCTTATGCATTTATCCAGAATGGTAGCCAAAGAAAAAGTGAGGCATTGCTTTTAAGGACTTCAATGTATCCAAATTTGCTTTCCTTGCATCCTAACAACATTTATAGTTCATTGATCTCAAAGATTTTGCTGTGGTTTTCTGTATGTGACAATGCATCTCCTCTATTCTTAGGGCTGTATTTGTGTGACTATTTATATATAGATCTGCTTCACTGGCATGTGTTTGTCTTTGTGTGTGTGTGTGTGTGTGTGTGTGTGTGTCTGTGTCTATGTCTGTGTATCTGTGCTTTAAGCAATAGACATAGTATGTGTCTGATGGTTAAAAGATATTTTAAATCCTTAATAACCCATACAATATTCCCTACAATGTATCCAAACAGAATGCTAAAATTAGGGTGTGATTCTAACAAGCAGAATCAGATATTATGGTTTTAGTAATATCTGGTGTCATTCATGTACACACAAACTGGCTTTTTAGAAAAATGACATCAAGAACACTTTCTTTTCAAAGTTTAATGCAGTTTGCTCAAATTATCATTGCAGTCTATTCACCAGGATATCTGATCTGACACTGTAATTAACCCAGGTGACCCATCACCATAGTAAACATTCAGCACCCTTGTTCTGGGAAGGACTGTAAACTTCTTTCCCCACCATCAACTTGCATTTTATTGACTAGCACAATTATGAGCTTCTAACATTTTGCTTTAACTTAAGCCTATGAAATATAACCAAGGATGTCCTTCTTAATTAAATTTGTACTGCCTTCTCTAATTATATATGCTTCTGACAATTCTGACACTTCAGCCCAGTATGCAAGACTTAGCAAGACATGTGAGCCCTTGCAACTAAGAATGAGGCATGAGATTTCTATCAACACTAACCACTGGTCTAGTTTCTCAGTTCATTTCTGAGCTCAACATATGCTTTAGAAGCTAGACTTTCAAATTAATATTCTTCAACAACTTCTCTGCCATCATCTGTAGTTTCAGAGTTTATAATTACCATCAACACAGTTGGCAAGCCTTATTCATTCATCTGTTCTTCCATCCATTCATTTATTGTGCAAGCTTTACTAAAATAATATGAGTAAACAAAATAACAACAAAATTATACTAAGCATCTCTTATGGGTTGGGAATAATAATAGGCCATGAGGATACAAGCCTAACTCAGAATTCAGAAGGAAAGTCGACATTTGTCTGTATAATAGAATTTGGAAGTATCACCTTCACCAAATATATTTTAATCCTTCCTTTTTTTAATTGCCTATTTCAAACCCAAAAGAAATCAGATTGTATATAAAGGATAGGTAATTATTAGATTTCTCATTTGCAAAACTGGAATTAAAAACTAATGAAGGATAAGTAGTGGGATATAAGCAATTTTTTTGAAACTGGGTTCGATATGCAGTTTAGGCTGGACTTGTATCTACTGTATAGCTCAGGTTGGCCTTGTATTCACAGAAATCCTCCTATATCAGACTCCTGAGTGCTGGGATTATAAGCATGCACCACCAAGCCCAGTCAAGCAAATGCATTACACACATTGAAACCCTCCAAAATAAATGTAAAAGTAGAGGGGGTGGTGCAAAGGGGGGAAACAGAGGAATGAAATGTATCACAATATGCTATGTACATAGAGACCAGGGGTTTAGCTCAGGGGCATAAGTGCCTGCGTGGCAAGCACAAGGTCCAAAGTTCAATCCCCAATCTTCTAAGTGAAACCCAAGAAGAAAAAAAAAAAAAGTTGAACAAAAAACTGATAATGCAATTCTGAAAATAAATAGATGCAAAACTATCATTCAATTGTGAAGCAGAAACTGAGAGTTTATTATGTGCAATCAAATCGTTAAAGGATATACCTTGTCACAAAGAACCTTTAAAGGATATACCTTGTCACAAAGAAATGTGAACCCTAACACACATGGAAAATGGAAAGCACAGAAATTTATCAAATGCAGTACTTTAATTGGTTCTTGATTAAAAAAATAACTAAAATTGAGTTAAAAATCAAAAATGAGATAAAATTCTAGGTAAAACAAATAGAAGAATGAACGTAGAAAGAAGAATACTAGATCTTTTCTTCAGACTCCATAATAGTTAAATGTATGTCTAAATAGGATTCTAATTTGCATGTATTCTGGAAGAAATCATTTTATAGGAAAAAAAATCAAAAATTTTTCCTAAAAACATGTGACCATATAAAGACAAAGAACTGTTAATTTTCTTTTTGAACCTTAAAATCCTTTTTGATACCATTCAGTCATCCTTGCCTTCTTTTTCTCTCTGAACATGTGAAAGACTCGATCTATGGAAACACAATGAACTTCTCAGAAAGATAGCTAACGTTTTTGCTCTCAAAATAGTGTTGTGAATTGTAGTTACTGCTTCCTTTCCCCTACAACTATGTTGTCAAAACTTAGACCTCAGAACACTGGTACACATCCAAAACTCATGTAAGCTCCAGAAAGTTTTGTTTGTAGGAGTTTTATGTGTTATTATGTACAATATTACAAATTTAAATTTTAAAAAAGTAAATATGTTCACTTCTTTTTTAAAAACAAACATTTTTATGAAAATAACACCTTGATTAAAAAATAAAAATACCTTCCAGAGAAAAACATTCTGTAAGAAGAGTTACGATCATCTACATTTTTGCAAATCCCCTTGGTGTCTGGTTTAGTAGGAGCAGCTTGAATCTCACATTCAGTTCTGTATTCAATCTGATGAGATGTGTCTATCTTACTGAAGCATGAAAAATCCTGACACCACACAGATACACACTTGAGGTAAGGAACTCTTTTCCCTTTGTAGATAATTTTGTATTCTTTTGTGATATTGTATCAAATTTCAGTAAGGGAAAGTTTCTTAAGGTTTAGGTATACTATAGTATCTTAAATCATATAAATAAACACTTTCCCCCATCATATTAAAATTCATTGGCATATCTGGCACATGAAATGTTTTTAATCATATATAATTTATGGCCTCATATATTGATATTTTTTGAAATATTCATTTATTAAATTTGGCCCGTCTTCCAAATGTTCATATTTTATATAGTATATAAAAGTTATAGTTTTGTATAATGTTATTAATATCATGACCAAGCACCTCAGAAAAATCTTTGAGAATCAAGAAGCTCTTGAATTAATGAAGGCATTTAAGAGTTTTAAAACCTTGAAAATTTAACCTGAAATCTCAAGTTTTATTATCATATTGGCAACCAATACAGTTGAAGGTTTTCTTAAATCAACATTTTCAAGGAAATGTCAATCATCTACACATGTCCAAACATCCGCAGTCTGTGCATCATGGCTTTTCTCAAGTAGAAATGGTGTTCCGGGCAGAGCTGCTGATTCTGATCAAAGTTCAACCTCTGGATAGTCGTCAGCCTCTGATACAGAGCAGAAAGGCAAACTTCTCATTTTGTCTTAGCTAATGTTTAAAAACCAATGTCTTCCAAATTGAGTTTAATAAAATTAACAAATAGCATTTTGTCAATGAAAACAACGTTTAAAATACTTTCTTCCTCTTATGGTATTCACTGCACTGAGCAACCTTTAGTTTGCTACTGCTGCCTTGCATGATGCAAAGATATTCTGTTTGCTACCCAACATTGGGTTCCCACTTCCCTGCAAATGCCACACTGGGAAAAATCCAAAAAGCCCATCCAGTTACTATGAATGTACTTTGGATATTGTGGGTCCCTTGCATGTTCTTGGAGACCACTATGGGGTGATGGACCACTTTTTAAGAGCTACTATCTTCAAAAGATAAGGGAAAATAAAATCTTATGAAAGGGAGCACCCTCCTAAAATATTTGCAGAATGAATAGAGGAGCTAGAAGTGTGGGATGTTCTTAAGTGCTCTGAAGATGATGCATCCATCAAATTTGTCAGAATAAGTGACACTTTCCTTTTCTAGGACCTGTACAGGAGAAGCACGCATTGGACTAGTGAAGAGACGGTGACAGAAGGTAGGATGAGGAGCTGAGAGGTCTTTTGACAAAAGTGGCAGATTTTTTAAAAAAAGAAAGAACAAAAAGAAATACAGGTGGATCTTTGGAAATGGAGTTGCTAAAGAAACAGTGTTTTCTTGAAGAATCTTTTCTGTTGTCTAAAGTGTACTTGAGAATATTTCAGCATAGATGGTGTGCTGTACTCACAGGTTCATTTTTGTGTACATCCAAAAGGTTATTAGTTAACATTTGGTGTATTCTAATTAAGATTATACACTACACAATATGCGGTTAGTGTTTGAAAAATAACCAAGAGTTCACATTCCAAAAAGCTACCACGGAACGCTCTTGATGGCTTGACCCCTACTGAAGGGTTTTATAACTAGCAGGAGATGGTTTTTCATTAGTAGGATGAGTTTAAGATTGTCTGAACATCACATCATGCTTTTGTCTTTCCTGAATAGAGTGAATAGCCTGAGCACCTTCAGCAGAGGCACCAGGGTCTGACTTCAGACTCAAAATGCTGTCGCCATCTAACCATTTGCTGAAATTGTAAAGTTAGAGCACATTCGCATCTGCCTCCAAAGAATCTTTTGCTCAATATTAAAAGGACAAAGAACCAAAACTCTGTCAGATTTAAAGATGATTTTCACTATGTAAAAAAAAGTAATAAATACTGATTTCTTGTCTGCCTGCTAATAAAGATTTGCATGTATAAAAATTTAGTTTTAAACTCATCTTTCTAAATATATTACCTAATAACGAGGTTGCCAAGAAGGATACCCAAGTCCTCATTTATGTCAGACTAAAAAAGCTTCTTCCTGCTGGAGGGGAAAAAATAAAAAACCTTACCAGTTGCAGAAGAGCAAAATTACTTTATAACAGAAACCAGGAAAAAGAGTTGAAAACAAGAATGAAAAAATTAAGTGGCAGATATCATTTGAATTAGTGAGCACTGCCTGAAGGAGGAGGTATTTCACAAGGTTCGAATGTAACAAAGGATAAATAGATTAATCTTTTTTTTTTTTTGTCTTTTTCTTTTTTATCAGTACCAGGGATCGAACTCACAACTGCCTGCTTGCAAGGCAAGCTGAGCTGAGCTAAATCCCCAGCCCCCTAAATAGATTAATCTTGCTCATTGCTAACAGGTCATCTCCAAGCCCATGGAACATCACATCATGCTTTTGTCCTTCCTGAAGAATGAACTCCTCCTTCATTACAGGGTTATTATTCACATGAGGGCGTGGGCCATACAATTTATGGTGAGAGAGCTTTGTCCACACAGTGTCATCTCTGCTTTTGTGGGGGGTGAAGACTAAAGGTAGTTACTCAGATGGTCACACATCCCTGTTACATGACTGAGCCACAGCAACACCTCAGAGGCCAAGGCTTTTCGTGGTGACTGTCCATATGGCTATCGGTTACCATTGAGACGAGTGGATGCTGTCTTCACAGCTCCACTGAGAGAGGGCAGCTGGCAGCTGCACACTTGTAACTCCTTGGCCCCTCCTCCCTTGTTTGATTTTAATTTCTATCCTTTTGCTTCAATCAGCCATAACCATGAATGCTGTGTCTTAAAGACGTGAGTCCAATTTAAAATTATTGGACCCAAGAATGATCTTGGGAAACTGTGAATTTATATTGAATATCTAGAGTGTGGGTGGCCTGTGATACTTACTCTCAAACTTACAGTTTATATTATAAATGAGGATGATATTGATTTCAATCTTTGTAATACCCAAATATATAATTGTTTCATTTCTCCAGAATCAAAATGAGAAAAAAAGGCTTTGGAATAGAGAGGCAGAAAAAAAGATGCTAAATTCACCAGCTCCTCTGGAGCAACTGGAATCTGACAGAGGGTCTAAAGCTTAAAAAAAGGACAAAAAAAAAAGGCAGAGAATAATTACTCCTTAAACTTCACCTAAATGTACCAAGTACTGCGAAGTGCTGTGTTAAGTTACCCTTTGGAATCCTGAATTTGCTTACATTCTACAAGCACATTTTGGAAGCAAAGCACAAAGGGTTGCTATCTACAGTAGGTGGAGCTGCCAGACTAAGAGGTAAAGGGGTCCCTGATAGGGACAGCTCCCCTTTTTGCTCTAAATAGATGACAAGTTCAGAGCAACAGCAGAGGAAAAGAAAGGGACTGATTTTCAGCCAATCTAATGACTCAAAACTTACTTCTTCCCCTGTGACTCCGACAGCCATGGCCTCAAGTTCACTTTTCATGTGATGATAAGACAGGATGGCAAGTCAAGAAGGAAAACTAGGGCCCTGAGGGCCTCAGCATGGCCAAGGTATACATTTCAAAGTGAGAAGTGTTTAGGAAACATGGTGTTTCCAACACCCTCGAGTGACAGTTATGTAAAACCCCCCAAAACAAAGCATCAGTTTATTTCCTTCCAGACACTCTGTTCTCCTCTCAAAGGCTTATGTGTACTGTACACACCAGCTAAGGGGAACGACAGGTAGGTAGATTTCAAGAACAAGGTTCCCTGCAAGTTGAGAAGGCAGCCAGGCCTGTGCAGAGCTGTGTCTGTTGCAGGCTCTGGCACCTGCTCCGCCGTATCACCCACCCCTGACAAGGACAGTTTCTCTGAGATGATAAAGAACAGCTGGCTCCAATTCCCTTTGTTTAGACCCCTGCTTCAACGAAAATGACAGTCATAAAATATATGAAATGTATATATGTTTATAAATATATGATCAGAGAGACAGAGACAGAAACAGGAAGAGACAGACAGGAGAAGGAGAGACAGAAAGAGATAAGAGTCCAAAACCAAATATCATTTGAGGAGGAATCATCATTGTTTGGGCCCATCTCAGGATCTGCTCACTGCAGTGATTTTTATGAGACCCAAAGGCTATTCTACTCCTGCTTGTTTTTCATGTTTTATCTTTCAACCTTTTTACCTTCACTCACTCGTCAATGCACTCAATAAGCTCTGTCTAAGACATCAGTAAACTCCTCATGAGAATCCCTTTTTCAAAGATCCAAATTTTTGAATCAATTTACATTTGTTTGTTTGTTCATTTCATTAAAGAATCAAAGTTTTGCAATTTAGGGATCTGAACCTATTCCTGAACCCGGTGATCCCTTGCCATTTGGCAAGCTGGTTGTTCTGAGGGCTTTCTACACTGAGAATATAGGCAGACTTTTGGGCTTAGGAGTGAATCATATGCCAGAGGGATCTGCCCAACGCCCCCTGATTTCATTTATTTCAGTAACAATTCATTTTGTTAAACTCATTTCAAAAAAAATCTATTATACACTTCAACTTTTTCATGGGCTTTTGATACTTTGTTCATTTTTTGCCTCTACCTCTCTATCTCTGTCTCTCTGTCTCTTTCTCTCTCTCTTTCTATCTCTTTCCATCTCTCCTCTCTCTCTCGTCGCTCTCTCCTCTCTCTCCTTTTTCTCTCCCTCTCTCTCTGTTTCTCTGTCTCTGTCTCTCTGTCTTACAAAAGCCTCCAAAGAAAACTAGACATATTTTCTCATTCTATTTTCCAGCAGAGTTCTGTACTGTCTCAAGAATCCAAAACATAGTCATAGTCGGAGGGAATCTAAATAGGAAAGAAACTAATATCCATCTGTCTACCTATCAATACTTAATACTCTCAATTTCTAAAAACTGATCACTGGTGATAAAATGGTGGAGAAGACTGTTGTGGTCTCAGTCCTAATGAGACAGCATTGAATGATGAAAAGAGAAATAAAGTAAGGCATTCAGGGCCCCTGTGAATGCTAGTGGGACACAGGTGCAGTATCTTCTGCAAGAGGAAGTGAGTTTCCCAAGTGAAACTTGAAGATCGAGTAAGAATTATGGGAAGAGAAGATGGAAGATTGCCCTAATTTGGAGGTATCAGAGGGGAAGGAGCATAGAAACTGCTGGGATGAGTGTCAGGAAAAGCAGCAGGGAGAGGGGCATTTTGTGGGTAACCTTACATGCCTTGGTGAAGAACCAGGAACATATCCAACTAGCAGTGAACTCTGACTAAAGGATGAGCACATTTAGATTTAAAACCCTTCAAGGCTTACCAATGACTTTAGGATCAAATCTAATCTCCTTAACTGGGCTAACATGGTATTAGGAAGCACAGAATCAGGATTCAGAGGATCCAATCAAAAAGAGCCTGAAGTTTGAAGACAGAATATCCAGTTTGCAATGCAGCACTTAACACAACTGAGTTCATGGTAAAATCAGCCTTCAAATCAGAATGTAGCCAACAGAAGGACTCGCATGGTAATAAGTTTGAGAAATCCTGACATGGTTCCTTTTATTATCCGTACTAGGTAACAAAATCTGGCAGGAGGCTCAACCTATAGTGCAGAAGACTTAGTTCCAGTTGTTGGAGGGATATGGCCAGTCATTCAGAATACATCCACTAGTTCTTTTGAACTTTCTTTTTTTGCACCCAAAATTCATTCATAGGGCAGGCCACCCTAGGGGAGTATTTCTCCTTGCTTAAAAATATGCATGTGGTGAAATTTCAGTGAGTAGAACATCTAGAAATCAATGTATGCTGTGTATATTTCAAGTGCCTCTCCGAGACCAAATACCTGACTCAGTGTCAACAGTAGACAGATAACCAGGCAATATTAATGGCCAAAATGACCTGTGTTTCCCAGTTGGGCATATTCTGCATTCCAGAATGCAAAAGCAACGTGAAGATCAGCCTAACAACCAGCACATTTATCATGTATTATTTTTTCAGCCTGCTGATGAGGGTTTTTATTAAGCATTTACTGGTTTTTTCATGAGTACATGCTTGCAGCACATTTCACATACCTTGGGAGGAGACAACACGTGTATACAACACATCTTAGCTCTTTTCTTCCTCAGCTTTCTCTCCATTGCCTCCCCACCCCTGCCATCCCTTGATCCCATCCTATCTGAAAAAGAAGATAGATAATTGGAAATAGAAAGATAATATTTACTGTTTTTCATAAAGACTCAATCTGATATTGAGGAATTCAAAACAACTGAGAGACCCTTTGTCTCTTTGTCCCTTTGTTGTTTTCATGACATGCCAATTGAACTGAAGGTTAAATTGATGTGCAAAATAGAAAAATGCATGTTGAAGAATAATTCACCCAATGGGTGCAGTGAGTTTATAGTGGGTGAAGAAAGACATAAGAAATGTAGTGGTGACAGTTGGATAGGATTAGAAATGACTACTAATAAGATAGTATTTTTTGCTATTTCTTGTTTTCATTTTTGCTTCATTGGGGACTTAACTCAGAGCTTATGGGTGCTAGGTAAGTGCTCTAACACTGAGCTATGTCTCCAGACTTTTTATATTTTATTTTGAAATAGGATCTCACTAAATTGTCCGGGCTGGTCTCCAACTTGTGATATTCCTGCCATACGGTCCTATGAAGCTAGGATTACCGGTGTGTACAATTATGCCCAAACATTTACTTTCTTTTTAGATGGAAATATTACAATGTCAACCATATATGTGAGAACTGATTCACATATGCCAGTAGCAAAATTGCCATCAACTTGGTCCTGTGTATCTTGCCCTTTCTAATTTCACAACCAATTGTCAGAATCTAGTGCAGGAAACTAGTACTTATTCTTCCACATTCTTTCTGGCTACTTCTTACCTATTCTAAAAAGTTTCTTAGAATGAAAATCAGATAGATACTTCTCTTCCTATTCAGAAGGCTTTGATGTAAAGATATTTTCCTACAATTTCAAAGATTTTCAAGGAGCCATTTCAAGGGATTTTTTAATGCCTTATAGATACATAGATGACATAACAGACTAGAACTTCCTTGGTCTATTTTCATGAAGACATCTGTCTCACAAACCAACCAAAGTAGTTTTACTTTCTGAGTAATATAACCTTTCAGAGGCTGTTGTGGTCTCAGCCCTCATGAAATTTAGCATCTAATGGTGAGTATAGACATACAGGAAGGCATTCAGATCGAGTGAGCAGCAAGCTTGGGACTACAAAAGTACGTCCGTCGGTGAGATCCTTAACACATTCTCTATTTGTTGTGTGTCAGAGATCCACTCTGATGACTAGCAATGATCAGTATTGAGCTAAAAAATCGCCTCTCTGCTTGACTGATAGTCCCTTACCAACTACTCCCATGTTCATTACTTTCAAAAGACTACACTACATGGTATTCAATTCTAATCCTCCTTTCCTGCTAGGATCAAGTCTCAGTGTTGAATTATTAATTCTGATAGACATTTGAAGAGCATAAGAGTCCTGTTTCAGCAACAGTCTTTTACCTTCTCATCAATATTTCCTGAACAAGACCTCTCCCCTCACATGTAGATAGGGGGACATAAGTTCTTGTATTTTATCCATAATGTCTGATCTTTCAATGTTTATTTTTTCATATACAGAGATTTCAAGACAAATCCACAAAAAACATCAGCCAAACCCTTTGAATAACACATGTATAGTTAGGGGTAACATTTCTATATTTCAGAACACTATCAGCTGATCTCCTAAAAGAGTACATTTTGGATCATTAAGAACTCCAGGAGAAGAAAATTTATAATACTATTTTGGGGATAGAGTACAAGGAGAATAAAATTTAATGAACCTTTCTTTTATGTAAATACAACAGAATGTTGGATTTATAGAACTGATAACATCAGGGAACTCATTTAATTTTATATAACCCAAGGTCCCAAACTTAAGGAATTAATCTGTTAAAGTTATTACCCTGTTAGATTAAGGGCCAGTAACTTTGTAAAATATGTATGTCAAGACACCAGCCCCGGGTAGCAGGGAGCAGATTGTGGTTTGAGCTGATGCAATGTAGAAGGATTTTTCTTCTAAAGGGAAAAAGGTGGGCTCAATCTACACAATTTTACATTCTAAATAAGTTAAGGAGCATGGGAATCATTCAGTCTTAGTACATTTGTAACTTGACAGACAGCTATCTTCAGGGCTTGGTTCCATGCAAGAAATTCTGAGAACTGTCCTTCAGGGATATAGAGAAAAGGAGATGAAGTCACTCCAAACATAGCAGAACTCAGGTGATGGTGATAACTTTGCACTAAACATTGGAGTTCGGGGTCACATGAGAAAAATAAGATCAAAAGATGAAGATGGTGTAAAAAATGAGAGGAGCTAAATGACCACTGGACAAAGTGAGTTACACAGTGGGGAAACAGTAAAGGGCAGCACTACAACTGCTCTGAATTAATCTGTTACCTACAATTACTATGGTACGTGTTAGGCAAAATAAGACACTAGCACACTCGAGGCAGACATAATATAGTAATTATATAAAGAAATGAGCAGGAGGGTCTAGGGATATAGCTCAGTGGCATAAGCACCAGCCTGGCAAGTGCAAGGTCTTGAGTTCAATTCTTGATACCAAAAAATAATATAAATAAATAAGATAAATAGATCCTTGAAACACGGGGAGACTTTTCAACACTCAAGTAGAGGAAACACATTGCCTACATCAAGATAATGGTGTGTGTGTATGTACCCATGGGTGTTCCCAAGCATCTCAAAAAACCTTCCCATTACAAAAAAAAAAAATAGAATAAGTGGGCAGGATATAGGAAACTGACAAGGAAAACCACAATAATTTGTTAGCTATAATGAGCCAACATCACACCTAGGCCGAATGAAGTGAGATAAGGAAGCAATGATTTGTGCTTATAAATAGAAAGCAGTGATTTGAAGGCCACCCTAAAAACTTAGGCAGAACAGAGATCACCTTAAAAAGCACATCACAGGAGGGAAGCCAGAGAAAAAGAAATAGCCAGATCTCAGTCTGCTTCTACCTTCACTCTCCTACCATGGCTCCCATGTACTGAGCCTGGCTGGAAAGCAGAAGACAAGTCGTGTGGGTCAGCCTCCCATGGCTTAGAGCGGGGGGGGGGGGGATTGTAGAGGTTAATGTTCAGGAACCCCATGATGTTGACCATCACTGGGAAACAAGGAACCCACAGGCTCACCAAGAAAATCTAGCCCCAAAGACATCAACCCAGGTAATGAGGTCAGAGTCTCCAAAAACCTCTGTCCCATGCTGGAGTCAGTTAACAAAATGTACTTGTCCAAACAGTTAGTTAAACTGATTCTAAACCTTGTCTAAGAAAAAGAACAGTAAAGAACACTCCTGACTATGTTCTGGTTTGGTCATAGAGGTATGATCTTGGGGTCTATATCTGGACTTTTTTTTCCTTTCTGGCACTGTTGCCCCTCTCTGGTATGGAGCTGTCAGGGACTAAGTAGCTTTCTTCTCCAGAACCGCTTCATAGTGATGATCCTGCCTTGCCTTCAGCTATCCATGGACTGAATCCCTGAAACCATAAGGTAAATTAAACTTCTCTTTTGGGTTGTGGTGATATTACTGTGTCTCAGAAATGGAAAAGCTGGCTAATGCAATATCTGTGCCTTCAAAGATGTTAAAGGAGATCTTAGTGAAAGCAAAAAATTTACTTGAAAACCTTAAAAGGTAAAGAGCGAGATGAGAGAGATTATTATTATTAATTAGCAAATGATATAGTGGAAATCTGAGAAAATTTGGTTTGTAGAAAAGGAATAATAACATGCACAGGAAGAAAAACATTTCTCAGACACTTTTGAAAATTCTTCATCAGATCCTGAGATTTTTTTCCCTGTAACATCAGAAGTCTGCAAAGCTATTTTATATGTTAAGGAACACAATCAGCTTCTGCCCTCACCAACGCAGGTTTCAAACATTCTTCAAGGCTACAGTTAACAAGCATAGCATCTTTAGACAAATTTTAAAAATTTAAAAAAGACAGCTCAACTCCTAAGCTGGATCACTGTGGAAATAGCCCATCATCCAGAGTGGAAACATTCACAAACAACAGTATGTGGCTTGGTAACCAGGAGACAAGGTGGACTTCAGCTCCCATTTATACCCTATGACTGGGGCTCTTATACATAGCACAACTTCAGTAATGAGAAAGGGCAGCACTATGCTCATTCACTTAAAAAATTTAATACTCATGTCCCAAGATAAGCAATTGTTCTATGGTGTTTTAATTTTCCAACCAGACAATAGACAGCTATGATTTATGGATAGGTCACAAACTAAGATCCTAGAGAATTCTTCAACACAATTCAACCCAATTCTTCAATACAATTCTTTGGTTTTCAGCAACCAAAGGGGGGGGGGAACCAATAGCCAGTGAAAAAGTAAAAGAAAAATGCAGATGAACACTCCCTTGATTCTGCCATTGACTCCATGTTTCCACAAACAGATTTCCAAATTCTGAAGCCATGCTGTATTGGAGAACTTCCTTTTCTTTGATTCTGGTCTCTCTGTGTGTGCCTTCCATAGCTGTCTTTTAAAAAGTTATTCTGCACCTCTCTCTAATATAAGCATAATGTAGTGGATCATCAGGAAATCAATTGAGAAAATAATCATGAAGGCAAAAAATCCTACTATGTGGCTTCTAAAACATTCAGCTGAAGACGAGACCTTGGGTTTGCACTTTACACCTGTGTAGAGCTCTAATTTAAGCTCTACTGAGGCAAAACTTCTCTATGCCTCAGTTTTCTAATTTTCAGAATACACTTTAATTAGATCAGTAAGTGCTCCTTAAATTCTTGCTTTCTGTATGATTACAAACAGAAATTGTGTCTTTGACATAGAGGGTGTCAGACTTTGTATTTGGAGTATTCTCTTAAGATATCTGTAAAGCATTATCATTACTCCTTTAAGCTCTTTCTCAGTCTCCAAAATCAGGCATCCCAATGTCATTTTCCCTATTTGCCCATAGCTGAACTTCTCCTTCTGTGACTTCTAAAATCCCCTTGGTGAGAGAGTTTTCCCTCCTGCCCTGTAAGCCACCTGCTAATTGGCATGTGATGGAGCATCCCACCTGTACGATATCTCTCTCCAGCTAATAAATGACACAAATTAAAATGATCACACTTATCGTATATTCCACTTGAGATTAAATAAGGGAATGTTTTATTCTGGGTAAGTATCTTCCAGCTGTAGGAAGAAAATGTTAATCAGACATTAAAGATGCCAAGAAAAATAAATTAAATGTGTAAATAGCTACTTTGAGTAATTAGCTATTTACTATTTAATAAATGCTAAATAAGTTTCCCCAGTTCATTGTGACACTGAAGAAGAAGTACTGTGAAGGGCACCACAACAAGGTAGTTCTGAGAAGACCCCAAAGCCCAAATGAAATACCTAAAAGTTTAAACAGGACGTTGTAGTAGTAAAAGAGGCCAGCATCTGAGTTAAAGTCAGTAGAGTGGATCCGGGGAAGAAGGGAGAAGATGAAGTGTAGCTCTTTCATAATCAGCAGTATAGACTCACCAAGTACATGGTGAGAACAACACTTTTTGGTTAAAACTCACTGCTGATGGGGCTATAGATGAATTTAAACCATCACAAGTAATCAATGCTCTGCTGCGAAATACCTGGTGGACTTTCTTGTTGGGAAATTGCAGACAAAGGAAGCTTGACAATGAGGAGCTTGACCAGGGACTTACTAGACATGGAATCAGATGGGCAGTTGGTAAATGTGGGCATGTTGATTCAGCCAAGACAAAGACCTTCTTTCACCCCAAAATGAAAAGCCTTGGTTCAAATTTGTCTCCAACTGATTATGCCCTTCATCAACAGCTTACATCAGAGTTTCACAAGACATGCAGCTCATGTCTGTGAGCTCATCACGGACCTAATACAGGTGTTTTTTCTGTCCCTTATATTGTCTTCTCATAGAAAGCCACAAAATGAAACCAATGAAGAAAATTACTTCCTCTCCTTTAAGCAACCAGGTATTTGCTACATGCCTGAGGTTGTGAGTCTAAAAGAAGTTGTGTGACTGTCAGGTTCATTATTTCCCTTTCCTCTTTTATTCTTCTGCCTGGTATGCTGGAATCACCCCAACCCCAAACTGCTACTGTTTAAAGAAATCACTGGCTCACATCATAAAACTGCACCTAGCTTTATGTCCAAGTGTGGAATGAGGAAATTTGGAAGACAGGAGCCTCATTGAGTCATGCACCAAATTTCTGTCTCAGGGATCTCCAGCTAAAACATAAATGTATACAATTATTTAGTACCCACTCCATGGCCCTGTCACAAAGATGGAGAGACTTTATGCACAAGAAGCCCTGAGAACTGTGACTGCAACAGAGCCAGCAGATAGTACTGCAGCCCACACTGTCAGCAGGTCCCAACCGACAGCAATGTGTGACTAAGAAAAAACTAGACTCGTATTAAAAGGAAAGTTTGGGTTGATTTCCCATTATCTTGTTTTGAAGTCCTGTATTGCTTTCACTATTTGGTTTTGATTGGTTTTATTCTGTTCTGATTTTCTTCTTAGGTCTGATAGTATGGGCAGCTATTTTGAAGATAACAAGAGATATTGTGGTGAAAAAAAGATAAAAAGAGAGTGAGAGAGCAAGAGAGAGAGAGAGACAGAGAGACAGAGAGAAAGAGAGAGAGAGAGAGAGAGAGAGAGAGAGAGAGAGAGAGAGGTCTGGGACCAGGTATGACTTGACCTCTCTGATGCAGAGGCAGTGACAATGTCTTCATTAATATAACTTAAAAAGCAGGTGGAGGACACGCATAACTGGGTCAAGAATGCCAGGTCTCAGAGCTTTTCTGAAATCACTGGAAGTAAAACATTGTCAGAACTATCAGTGCTACAGTTAACAGAGAAAAACACCAAGGTCAGACATCTGTTGTACTGACCTTGCTGTAGTCCCAACAACTTGTTTCTATGGCTCACCTCTGGAGCTCCGTGTTTTGGGGCTCAGAATTGGTCTAGTCCCAAGGAGTTTGTCAACCTCCAGCTCAGCCGCAGCTCAGCTGCTCCTCACATCTCCCTCTTCGCTATTTCTTAGCTAAAAGCAGTGGATGGTTAGTTGAAGTTGGAGGAGTTGTGTTTAGAGGATTCTGCAGAACAACTTTTTATTTGAGGAAGGCTTTTTTTCTCTCTATTTTAGATGTCTGCAGCAAAGTTTTGTTTTGTGAAGGCTTTTTTGTCTCAAACACTTTTCACACTGAGTAAACTTACTCATTTAGGCTAAAATTTTCAGTCCAACAATTTTACGTCTCTGTGTTTAGCAACTTAAACCTATATAGCTCATTAACTCATAATAGTAGTCAGTTACCAGTGAAGCTGGAAATTGTCAGAAGGTATCAGCAATTTGATATTTTTTATAGCTAGCTTACTACTATGGCATTGCATTATATATATTGTAGCTATATTTTTCTGCTGGATGTTTGAGACCAAGTTAAAGTGAGATATATTAATTAAAATTAATCTCTTGCCATCTATCAAGGCCAGTTAACTCTCCTCAGGATTTACTTTAGAACTATGCACAGCACCTCTTAGTTTTTCTATCAGTATCAGCTGTCTGGATGAATCATGGTCATTGTTTAACTAAGTTACTTTTGGTGAAACCTTGAGAGATTTTTTTCACCTGATGACTCTCCTAGGCACACTATACACTGTTGATCTTTTCCATTTCTGTTTCTAGCAGTCTTCTTGGTCAGGAGGTTATGTAATTCACCAGAGTTGTAGGATGTCACACAAAAGGTTTCCTTTTTTCCTGAGTCTTCATTGACTTCCAATGGCAATGGCCAAAATATGGGCTGCCCTCTTATCCCATCTACCATTTTAATTTTAGTTTCTAAACTTTTGTTACTGAGCATCTAGGAGAAGGTTAATGATATTACATTGTAATGGGAGGTAATGAGCTTAACTAATAATTTTATTTGAATATAATGCACCTTGAAATATAAAGTATGGCCAAAGAGCCATTATTTTTACCAACCTTGGATGTCTTACTAGTTGAATCCCTGAAGAATGTTAACAGGATATAGTTTTACACAGAAAAATTGAGATCAAAAACCATACATAATATTTTACCATGACAATAATGAAATTTTTGTAACACACTTAAATTTCTATTTTGAAAAAAACACTCTATTTTGAGTAGAATAGCATTTTCAGTCAATCATCTCTATCTAGTATATAAGAAGCTCTTACCTAAGTTGTTGTCCTTTAATGAAATGTCATTGAAGTGTCTGACATTTTTTGGACTGCTTAATGTCTAAGCATTTCTAAGTGCAGTGGCACATACACATCACATAAGTTTTTGTCAAACTATTTTAATTATTTATTATTGCCTGGCGACCTCATGTTGGCTTGGCATGAACCTCCTTGGCAGATATCTGGAGCACAAGAAAAAGGCTGATGTCTGAATCTGAAAGAAAAAGTCTGTTACCACTAAACAGTCCTTGTTTCACATTTTCGAAGATCTATACATCTAAAGGCATGAATACATTTAACAACAATCAGTTAGTAAAAATTAATTATCATAGCCATATGAAAACTTTTGTTTCTTAATTTAGTTTTGCACCAAAGTGTCTTTAAATCAGAAAATCTTATTGTGTCATTTCTAGAAAATTTAATCCTTTGATGATGACCAAAGTAAAATCACCACAATAATATATTTTAATAACATTTATTGAGGTGTCTCATATAAGGATATAGAGATTATTAGGGCCTCCCATTAATGAGAAAGAACTGGGTAATAATTATTCTAGGAAGCTTCTTTCTTGTTCATCAATTGGAGTCCAATCCAATGACCTCCCCTACCCAAAGATATTTTTCTTTAATTGTCTTAACAATTTTAATGACGTATGAACACCAGATTATATCACTTAACACATTATTTTTGAAAACTAAGAGACTTTCACAAGTAACAATGTGTGTTACATCCACAAAACCAATTTTAGCTTCATTTTGACTGGATGGTAACTTTGGCTTCACTAACCATATAGCTTCTGAGGATCTTGGGATGAAAGACTGTGAGAGAGTGAGAAAAATAAAGAAGAGACAAAGCTAGGGTCAGATTGAGACCTTACTCACCTGATGGGAGGAAAAGTACTGCTCAACCAGTGTAGCATGTTTGTTTGTATACTGAGAAGAATAATGTCAATTTCAGCCCCTTTGCCTAGCCACCCATAGCTTGGATTGTCTAGGAGCTTGGTGTTTTCTCTGGGCTGTAACAACTTCTTCACGTGGCCGATCCAGGCACTCTTTGTTTTTTGGTAGGGTCATGTCTAGGTCATGCCTTAGGTCAATTTCCTGCTTCAACAGCTCCCAACTTTTGGCAGCACCATATCAGACAAATGTTTCAAAAATGCAATAATGCAAAAGGAAGAGAAATAGATTGGACACACAGTGAAAGAAAATACACAAAGACAAACAAAATATGTAAGACAAATTCATTTATAAAATCAGAGTACCGTCATATAGTTTTGGTCAAATGGAACAATAATAACCCTTTCATAATTTAGACATTTGTAATTATAAATAGACTAGTCAGAATTATATATAGGTGAATTAACAGAGATCTCTTACAAGAGGAATTTGGAAGTAATAAAACCTTTTATCTATAATCTTTTGTATTTGGTTTAGTCTTAAGAATGCTGGCAACCCTTGTGTCCCCTTTTCTATGTAACTTTCTGCTCAATTCTCTCTACAAATGCCATCACATATTCACACCTCCTTTTTTTCTAACACTACATCCTATAAAGCTTAATATAAGGTAGGTTGATGTTAACACTTATGTAGACTCCTTTTGCTGGTTGCTATTTATATATTTTGTTTTCTTCTATACATAATTCAGGAATTATTTTTATTATGTTTTTATTGTCCCTCAAAGACCACAATTTTCCCTACCTAAGTTTTAATAATAAGCCACCATATGATGATAATTTATTTTACCATTTCCAGTTCATTGTTAAGTTTTTAGATAATTTTCAGGTTTTCCATTATTAGCTGTAGAAAACTGACTTCCTTGATAATTTTCTTGGTTCACATTGTGATGGCCTCCTATATAGGCAGTTGAATCTGAAATCAATTTCTGATCTTTATACTAACAGATCCTTCAGGATCAAGATATTAGGACTCCTGTTTTCTAATATATGTAATCCTCATTATTCAGATAGAAGCTAGAAGTAGAAAGTGGTGTTCAAGAGGAAGGATAGAGCACTTTCCTAAATTCTGTGAGGTGTCATGAAGACAAATATGACCAAACTTTGACATAGGTGTATTTCACCTACTTAAGCCTAAGTGTTAGGAAAAATTCACTCTGCATTCTGGCAACAGGAGTTCTGGATTGTTTTTGTCTTTTTTCTTTGCTCAGTATAATGTTTGAGTGTGAGACTGAGGCATGCCATTGGAGAAACAGCTAGTTGATTTCTATTTTTTTCATAGTTTCATACATTCATGGTTGTGCTTATATATTTGTGACTGAATAATGTACAGAATCCCATCAATCCTAATGGCACCTGTTATTCTGGCATGCTACTTTTATCACTTGATCTCTTAGTCATATTTCTCTATGGTTCTCTCTTTGTCTCTCATTCTCTTCCCCTTCTTCTTTTCTCTTCCCTTTCCTTCATTCCCACTTATTGTGTCTCTTATGTCCAATTCTACTCCCCTTCCCGCAGATACCTGCCACCCATACTCAAATCAAATATTTGAGGGGTATTTAAGTTATTCAATCAACATTCCAGGCCCGTTTTTTTTTACATATGTATCTGTGAAAATACAGCATTATATTCTATGTGTTTCAAAAACATATGTATATAAATTTCATTTTGTTACTACAATTGCATATTTTGCATCACTTATCACTGTAGTTTTACATTTTGTAAATTTGTACCTGTTTTCATACACAAATTCAGTTCATTTGTCATGCAAACCATCCTGTTGGTGGATATATTATGCATTTACTTCTTGCTTCTCTTCAGATAGTTGCTTTGTCTCCAATTGTTTGCTGCCATCCATAGTTTTTGTTCTACATTTTGTACAGGGTTTCTAGTAGAAAAAAAATTTGTGTGCAGGTTTTCCTTATAGAAAAAAGAGAACTGCTGAGGCACAGAAAATTTTGAATTTAATTTTCCTGTTAGATTTCTCACTGAAAGCACTGGATCAGCCTTCTTGGCATTTAGCAGGAATTGATGATATTGGCTCCTCCACATGGTACTCAGCACTTAATATTATCCAAGTGTTTGGGGGCAATTATGTAGACATATACTAGCTTCATTTACTTTTTTACCAATGAAATTGAGTATCTTCTTATATATCTCTCTGCTACTTTGGTTTCTCTCTTGAAAATTGTTAAATTTTGTTTTCCCATTTAGCTTGAGGGTTTTCTTTCTGTTGTATATCTTAGAATTATTTTTATATGTTTTGAATTAGCCCTTCATCAACTAGAAATGTCGCATATGTCTTCTTGCAACCAAAAACCCAGCCAAACACTATTTCAAATAATTTATAGTTGTTGACTACAGAAGAAACTCTTGTCACTGGATGAGATACTGCTGGAAGTAGCAGACGGGCTCCTTTTCTCTTCATCGTCCTTTTCCAGACCAAGAAAACACTCTATCCTCCCACCTCTCAGTTTTATCTTTCAAACAGGAAGTAGGCTTTTTCACTGCCTTACATAATGACAATTATAGCACAGACTCTATTGATAAACATTCTGTATAAGAATATCTCAAAAAATGAGGAAATTCAAGTATATCCTGTATATTTTGTCATTTATGTGATAGAGAATGGAAGAGTGTCTTTTTTCTAGGTCACTAGTTTTCACTAATAGTAATTGTTTTTTCTCATATGTATTTTAATATATACATACTGAGTTTTTGACTTTTAGTCTTGCTTTCCTTACTTTTTAAGATTCTAGTTTAGAAGGCTAACCAGCTGGCCAGGAACTATCAAGCATTCAATCACCACAACTTCTCCTAATCTGGGAGAGGCACAGAGCAACCTTAAACGTCTCAGTGAAGGGGAATACAATGACACACAATAACAGTCCAGAACCTCAACAGTGTTTCATAGACTACACCTCTGATAGAATAATCAAGGCTTCAGACATTTCAGGCATACTATATCACAGAGTCAGCATTAGGATCTACTAGGAATACAGCTAGTTACTGCAGAGAAATGTAGATTCTAGATTATCCCAGTGGGTCGTAAAAAAAACGGCATAAGAATCGCTTAGAATTTGCATGAGAGATGCTGGAAGTTTATTGCTTATTTGCAGTGCAATCTGATTTACTCTCAACTTTGAAGATAGCCATGTGGCACATTAACCAAAGTATAGTTCTACTTCCTGGTGAAAACAACCTAAGCTCTGTAGAGAGCTTATATTCTCCCTTCTGTCCCAGAAGATTGCAGCCTTCTGGATCTAGATGCTTGTGACTTATGCCTCAATGTTCTAACACTGGAGCTCAGCTTTAGGAGCAAATTATAACCACAATGGCAATTATCACTTCCAAACTCCATTTTTTAAAATTTCGTTTTAAAGAGAAGAAAAAGAACAGAAATAAAATAGTTCCAAATCAAGCTGATAAGAGAGTTAGGATAATCATTACTTGAATATTGTTATCTTCATAGTAGTTACCCAGAGTACAACATATAGGCAAGAAACTTTAAAAGTAATCTATGTAACGTATTGAAGCTTTTTGTTATTTATCCATAATCTTAAAACTCAGGAGGCAAAAAGTTTTGATGAGATAGATCCTAACAAGTGTACAGTTTGTTAAACAATACATGTAGTTAGGATCCGCTCCCAGGAATCTTGATATACTAGGACTTTAATTGGAAAAATTCCCAGAAATTTTTGTATTGTTTTTAAATAAGTCTCCATTTTTGACAAGATTCTCAGGTGAAACTACAAACAATTCCCATGATAACTCTGGAAATTTTCAAATATCTTTAAGAGCACTGGGAATATTTATGAGAAACAAATCATTCTAAATTCAAGAAATACAATTTCACTTTTATTTGGTTTTAGGTAAATTATATAGCAAAAGTTAAAATTTATTGAGTAGCTATTTTTTAACCAGTCATAGAATTATTAGCTTTTAGATACAGGAAAGGGGCAACTCTTAAATTAATTTAAAAAGACATTCGTTTTTTGTTCCAAATTTTTCCAACTGAGGAATTCAAAACATTGAGAAATTTAGTGACTTTCTTACATTTCTTATAGTTTCTGACAGTTCTGAGATTTGGACTCGTACCTTGTGAGTAAAATGCATCTTTCATTATACAATTCTGTTTTCTCATTAACTCTTATATGTGCTCATGAAGTGAGGCCTTAACCAGTGTATTCTCTCCCAACTTCCAAAATTATTACCCAAAATTTCTGCTTTATTCCAATATTTAATTGCTATATTTAGATCATTTCAGTAATTATAACACTCTGCAAATAAGACAGCATGCCTTGGTTGAGAAAGGAACAAATGAATGAAATGAAATGGGTACATGTGAGTTGATCCTATATTCTCTTCCCAATAATGTACAATAATAAATCCTGGTTATTTTTTATTACTTCATTTTCTGTCTAGGCACCAAAAATAAAAAGTCTGTTTAGAATGCCATAATAGAAAGATCCTAGAAATTGAGATAAGAATTCATAAGTTCTGAACTTGCCTTCCTTACTGTCTGGCAAGTCTTTTATGCTATTTTAATCTGAGTTTTCTTCCACTGTAAGATAATAGTTTACATCAATATCAAGTTATATATTGCCAGTTCTACTGTTAGCTGGAAACACTTCCCAGTGTATAATACTCCAGAAAGCTAAGCTAAATGATCATTTTTGGCAAGGAATCAGAGTTCTATCTACTATTACTAAAATATATCATAATGAAAGTCTTTTCACCTTTAAACCTAAAATTGTTGCGAGTGGAGACCAGAGACAGCAGCAATTAAGACAAATTCCTCATCCAGAGTTTAACACATACCTCTGAAAGCATTATGGGAAGATCATATTACCAAAATAGCTTTTGTTGAAACACTAACTTTCATATAGAATTTCCATAACTAGTGATTTATTTCACTATCTGCAAATATATAATAGCTTGGTCTTGGTGTTAGAAAAAAATTAGAAATAAACCTCCATGATATCTCTTACTCAGATGGTATGAAGCATTATAAGCAGTGATGGCAGAGTATTTGTTATGAAGTACAGAAGAAAGCCTTGCAATAAATATGATCTCATAGCAGTTTCAAAGCTCCTGGGGCCAGGAAGGTGCAAACAGCTATGCCGCTGCCTTAAGGCAGGTGGAGTAACTACCATGGGAGCCACCAGGGCCTCATTAGGAGCAGAATGTCAGACTGCTCCCCAACCATAGCAGTCTCTCTTTACGTCTCTCCCAGTAGCCGCTTCCAATAAATCACACCTAGTTAGACAGTATCATCATCAGAGATACAAAATCCCAAGAGTTATCTTCAGGAAATTAGTTCTTGGACAAACGTCTATCTACCAGGCAGACACCTCAGCAAACTACCACCCCCTCCAGGGATTAAAAATACCCTGTGGATATTGCTCCACCCTCATCGCCAAACTATTTCAAGGCTTTCAATGATCCACACTTCTAAGTGAGACCATTTGAGTTCAATCCAAAAGCACTGTTGTGAATCTGAGCAAATTTGGAGTTAGCACGCTTATCATGTGTACAATTTAATCAAGTAGCACTTTTCAGTTCTCTCTAAATCTTCCCTGTTCTACCTTTATGAGACTCAGTGTTAGTGATTTCAGGTCTGTTTCCCATGTGATACACATTTCTCTTGCTGATAATATAAGCTTCCTGCCACCTGTGACCCAATAAGTTTAAATTGTTTGTTTGCTAATGGACACAAAGCTCTCTCGTACTTAGCCCTGGACTTGACCCTCCTCTGCCTCATATGCTAGAATCTAAATAATTCCCCTGAGTTCTAGTTACAAAATGCATCTGGCTCTGACACTGCTACCAGAAGCCTTCCTGGCAGCGTGAGCCTGTGCTAGGGACACAGGTGCTTTAAGGATGAAAGTCAGGTATTCACAAGGCATAGAATTCAAGAACTCCTTGTCCTTCCCTGCCACACATATCCACACAGAACTCCTTGTGTGTGCCTTCCCTGACAGTTTGAAAGGGCCTTTGAGGTTTAATCAGTAGATAGTGGCAAAAGGATAACACCGTGTTCATAGTGGGAATTCTTATCTCAATGCTCCTGCCGGCAGAACACCAAAGACTGCATGCCTTGCAGTTTATTTAGCTGTAAAAAATAGGGGTCAGGGCAATTCTTGGGTTGCTGTATATAAAAATCCTACTTTCTCAACTCAGAAGTGATCTCTAGGCAATATATAACAGCAACTTGTGAGAAGTTCAGGGTGAAATATTTCTTTTAAGAGACTGTATTTCGTTTCCTTTCAATCCATATTATACTAATTTTGAATTCTAATGTTTGGGTTTTTGTTTTTCAAAAAAGTGCCCTTTTTACTTTTACTTTAACAAATGATGGTTCCTAATCAGGTTAATCATGGAAAGTGAGAAGTTAATCTGAACTGATGCACTAGAGAAACAACAACAAAAAGTTATCTGCAGCTTGCTGTGACTAAGCACAGAATTTTAGAACAGTTTCATCATAGATTCATAAACATGATTAAAATATTTTGTGAAAATGCCTGCATTTTTAATCTAAAAATGGTACCTTTTACATATTTGTCTTATAAATTTTATTTAAGTATTCTTTGAGGATCTCGTAGAAATATTATCTTTTTCATTTTTATCGTTACCAAGGATCGAACTCATGACCGCCTGCTTGCAAGGCAGGTGCTTATGCCGCTGAGCTAAATCCCCAGCCCCCAGTAGAAATATTATCTAGAATTTTAATTACTTTACTGATTCAGAGGTTCCGAAGCACATTGCAAACTGCTTTGCTGTCCCTGTGTGATCCTTGGACTTGAAGTATTGATAAAACCTGAAGGTATGTTGAAAAAAATAGTACTTTCCTCTTCAGTGCTACTAATCCAGAATCTGCATTTTTATTTAAGATGTCTGTGTGGTTCTGACTAACATGAAACTGTAAGAAGCTTTGGAATAAAGAAATGAGCCTGGACTCCTTCCATCCCACATTCCAGATATCAGAATCAAGGCTCTTAACGTAGTATTTTGGAGCAATATTCAAGGTCTTTTAATGTTGTATCCATTTTATAGAAGAGTACAATGATGTGTGTTATGGAACTGTTAGAGGTTAAAGACAGTTGATACACATGAAGTAGTTAATCAGGATTGGGAATTCAAAAGTAGAATGTGATCTACATTTGTTCTCTTCTTTTTCTAGTAAGGATTTCTATTGTAGAATTTTAATTAACTCTCTAATTCTCTACACTACACAACCTTAATCTTGATTTTTTAAAAAAAGTTTAATACAGGCAACCCAGCCTTTTTGATAATAGGAGGAATAAAATCTTTATAATAACTAAAGAAAATATATGTGCTAAAATCAATTTCTATGTATAAATCCTATTAAAGTCAGTATTTATGCACACCATTCATTTTGAATACATTTATTGACATCTTATTTTCTGTACTTTATTTGATGTGTAAACACAGATTTCAGAAGTATGTGCTATGATTTATATCTAACATGTCATCAAAAAGTCCTCAGAAGCGAGGCCTGGAAGGTGGAGGTGAGCTACAGAAGCATGATCAAGAAGCAGATATTCAGGGGCTGGGGATTTAGCTCAGCGGCATAAGCACTGCCTCGCAAGCAGGCGGTTTTGAGTTCGATCCCCGGTACCGATAAAAAAGTTAAAAAAAAAAAAAAAAGAAATGGGTATTCTTGACCCCACCTTTGCCTTCTCTTCCTGCTTCCTGGCTGCCATAGGTTGGACAGCTTCCCTCCCCCATGCCCTCCATCATGCTTGGAAGTCAGCCAACCATGCACTGAAACCATGAGCCAAAATAAACATCTGCTCTTTGAGTAGGGTCAGGTATTTTGTTCTAGTCATAACATGTGTGTATAGAAGTCTTCATACAATCACATAAAATTATTAAAGTACAGTTTAATAATGTATCACCATAGCTGATACATTTCAGAGAACACACTTGAAAATCTCAACAAAATAGTACAGAAAGTATGGTCATTACAAATGATACAGATGCTTGTATTCACATCACTTATGATCAGTTGCACTTGGTAATAA
Source organism: Cavia porcellus (assembly GCF_034190915.1). Lineage (NCBI taxonomy): Eukaryota > Metazoa > Chordata > Mammalia > Rodentia > Caviidae > Cavia > Cavia porcellus. Next base: position 22,818,862 of record NW_026947496.1, on the reverse strand, counting down.
ACCATTACCAAATTTCAGTGGTTTAAACTAACAAAAAGTTATGCTTCATTTAGAATCATTCATTCTGGGTCTGATCGGTAATCTAAGGCAGGTCAGCTGCTCTGAGTATTCCTGCTGCTTTACTCTGTTCCCTGTTCAACATGACTGCATGATTTTAGATTCTCTGAAGTAGAGGGAAAGCACACAGAAAAGATGGCAGTACTATGTAATTGTTTCTAATCAGAAGAAATACATGTGACTTCCATTCCCTTCTGTTGGATAGGGCCAGTCACTTGGGCATGAGGTCTAAGGGTGTAAAATGTTTTCACATATGTTAGGGAGAAAAGAATTGGAGTTCTTCATGAAAAAGACATTAACAAACAACACAACCTACTAGCAATCAAAATCCATTTGCAGAGGAAACTGCAACTCAAAGACATTTTCCTGTACTTCCCACAAATACATGAATGCTTATGATATAGTTTAATTTTTTATCGTATCTTATTTTAAATGAACTTTGCATTCTAAACGTGTTGTTTTACAACTTGCTTAGATGTGTTGCCACTATATTTTGTGATTTTATTGATATTTCAGCAAGTCAATCTTTCATTTCTGGAAATGAAATCTATTTTTAACAATGTATTATTTTTATTTATTAATTTTGATTGCTAAAATTTTGTCTTAGACTTCCTACTTTGGAATGGTAATCACAATCTGAGTATAATGTAAAAGGTAATGTCTTGTTTTAGTAACATATACACTAAAATATAGTGTCATTCGTTAGTTTTGGAACTTTTTAAGCTATTAAATAGTCTTTTTTCTCTCATTCTCTAATTATAGTTCTTTTGTGCATAGCATTGACACATATCTTATATTCCTTTGAGGATTTTCCATTTTGTTTTTAAGAAAATTAGTTTACATTCTTTCCCCAAAAGAACTTCTTTTTTTATTTAAAGAAAGAAAGAAAAAGCTTAAAAAATAGAAAAAAGTAGAACAATACAGAATTTAAAAATTAATATCATAAAATTGCTAGTTGATACATTACATATTGTCATCTTAACAATAGTCGTTAAAGTTACAAAATCAACGCATGAAATGTGGCTAGACATTCAAACAATGATAGTGCAAACCCTTCTGTTCAATGATCCAACATAAACTTCGTACTATGGTCATCTATCGTACACACTATATATATATATATTTTTTTTTATATCCTTTAGGGAACTTTCCTTACCTTTAACTTTTACAATATCTATTATACTTTTTGGATCTCATTACTCTGTCAGTTTTTATTATGTTTTACACTAAAGAGACAAAGTGATATTTACTAAAGTGAGTCTTGTTTGTTTCACTAATGAGGATATTCTCAAGTTGCCTCCATTTACCTATAAAGGCATCAAGATCACCCATTTTTATAGATGAGTAGCTTTCCGTTGTATAAAAATACCACATTTTTTTCATCCACTATGTGGTTGACGGGCATTTTAGTTGTTTCCAAGATTTAGCTACCACAAATTGTGCTGCTATGAACATGGGTGCACATATATCACTGTGACATGACCTTTTCAATTTTTCTGGGAAAATACCCAAGAAGAGAACAGCGGGTTGAATGGAACTTCCAAACCTAGTTTTTTGAGGAATCTCCATACAGATTCCCACAGTGATTTCACCAGTCTGTACTCATACCAACGGTGGAGCAGTGTTCCTTTTTTCCTTCACAACCTCGCCAACATTTGCTATCAGCTGATTTCTTGATGGCAGCCATTCTTTCTGGGATAAGATGAAATCTCTGTGCTGTTTTAATTTTCATTTCTCAAATGACCAGTAATGGTGAACATTTCTTCATATATTTATTTCCCATTTGTATATCTTCATCTAAGAACTGTGTGTTCATCACTGATGCCCATTTTTGGAGAGGGTCTTTGAACTTGGGGGGCTTGATGTTTTTCAATTTTTTATTTGTTCTGGATATAAGTCCTTTGTCTGAGGGATTGTTGGCTAAAATTCCTTCCATTCTGTGGGTTTTCTTTTAACTTTGTTGGTGATTTTTTTTTGAAGTGCAAAAACTTTTTAGTAGTATGAAATCCCAGTTGTTATTCTTTGAAGTACTTCCCATGTGATTTGCATTTTATCCATGAATTATCTGCCTATCCTATGTCTCCGAGATTTCTACCTACCTTGTCCTCCAGTGGATTTAATGTTTCTGTTTTAATATTTATATCCTTGATCCATTTTGACTTTAGTTTAGTTTATGGTGATAGGCATGGGTCCATTTGGAAAGCCAATTTTTCCAAAATCATTTATTAAAGAGGCAATCTTTTTCCAGTGAACATGTTTAGCCCCTTTATCAAGTATAAGGTGGTTGAGTATATTTGTAGTAATGTTTGCATCTTCTAATCTGTTCCATTGATCTTCAGGTCTGTTTTTTGCAGTACCATGCTGATTTTACTACTGTGGCTTTGTAGTATAGTTTCAAGTCAGTAATTGAGATGCCTCCTGTCTTGCCTTTGTTGACCAGAATCATCTTTACTATTCTAGGTTTCTTCTGTTTCCAGGTGAATTTTAGGAATATTTTCTCTAGATCTGTAAGGTATGTTAATGGCATTTTGATTGGGATTGCATTGAATCTGTATAACAGTTTTGGGGGTATGGCTATTTTCACAATATTGGGTCTTCCTAACCAAGAGCATGGACTATCCTTTCATTTTCTATCCTCTTCAATCTCCTTTTCTACAGTAGTATAATTTTCAGCATAAAGGACTTTTACATTCTTGGTTAGATTGATTCTTAAGTATTTCATTTTTTTTAGATCCTATTGTGAAAGGCAATATTTCCATAATTTGTCTCTCATGGAGTTTTTTGTTTGTGTACAGTAATGCTATTGATTTTTGAGTGCTGACTTTTTATCCAGCTATGCTGCTGAATTTATTACCTATAGTAGTCTTTTAATGGAGTTTTTTGGGTCTTCTATGTAGAGAATCATGTAGTATGAAAATAATAATTTAACTTCTTTCTTTCTTATTTTTATTCCTATTATTTCTCACCCTTGTCTGATTGCTCTGGATGATATTTCCAGAACTATATTGAAAAGGAGTGGTGATAGTGGACAATCTTGTCTTGTTCCTGATTTTAGAGTGAAGGCTTTCAGGTTTTGTCTATTTAGTATAATGTTGGCTGTTGGTTTTTTATAGTGGCCTTTATGAGATTGAGGTATATACTGTCTATTCTGAGTTTCTGTAGGGTTTTTATCATGAAAAGGTGTTGTACTTTATCAAAAGCTTTTTCTGCATCTATTGAGATGATCATGTGATTTTTTTGTCTCTGTTTATGTGGCATATTACGTTGTATTGTAAGTATTGTTTTTTACTTCTTTAATTTCATCTGTAATCCACTGGTTATTCAGAAGGCTATTGTTTACTTTCCATGTATTTATGCAGGTTTTGCACGGGTTTTGTCATTGATTTCCAATTTTAGTGCACTATGGTCAGATATTATGCATGGGATAATTTTGCTCCCTTTGTATTTAGTTAAGAATGTTTTATGGGTTAATATATGGTTTATTTTGGAGAATGTATCATGTGCAGCTAAGAAGAATGTATATTCTGATGTAGTTGGGTGGAACACATTGTAAGCATCCACTAAGTCCATTCACTCACAGGTCTAATTCAGTTCTGTTATTTCTTTGCTGACTTTTTTCTAGTTGATCTATCTCTTTGTGATAGTGGAGTGTTAAGGTCTCCTATTACAATTGTTTTTTGTATATTTGGTTTTTAATATCCATTAGTATTTGTCTTATATAGGTGGGTGTTCCTGTATTTGGTGCATACATATTTATAGCTTTTAGTTCTTCCTCTGTAGTTTTCCACTTATAAGTATGTAGTGGCCTTCTTTATCTCTTTTAATCATTTTAGGTTTGAAGTTCACTTTATCTGCAAACTGAATAACCTACTCCTGCATTTTTCTGGGTTCCTCTTGCATGGAATACTGTTTTACATCCTTTGACTTTTAATCTATGAGTCTTCTTTTTGAGTCAGATGTGTTTCTTGTATACAGCATTTTGTGGGATCCTGTTTCTTGATCCATGCTGTCAAACTATTTCTTTTGATAGGTGAGTTGAGCCCAATTACATTTATGGATATCATGTATATGTACTGGCTTGATTTTGCCATGTTGTGTTCCTGATGTTGGTTTCCCCCTTTGCTCCCTTGTTTAATTTCTTGTTCAGGCTGGTGGTTTCTTTCTGCTGTTGTTCTGAAGATTGTGAACATTTTTATCTCTATCAACAATGTCTTTCAGTATTCTTTCTAGGGTTGATTTGGTGGACATGACTTTCTTCAGTTATTCTTTGTCATGGAAGTATCTTGTTTCTCCATTAAATTTTAAAGACAGTTTTTCTGGATACATCAGTTTGGGTTGAAAGGGTTTTTTTAGGGGTTGAAATACCTCACCCCAAGCTCATCTTAACCTGAAGGTCTGTGCTGAAAAGTCTGCCATGATTCTAATAGGCTTTCCTTGATAGGTGAGTTGTATCTTTTTTCTAACAGCTTTTAGTATTGTGTTTTTATGCTGTATGTCTGGGACCTTAATTATTATATGTCTGGGTGCAGATTTATGTTGGTTGTGACTGTTTGGCATTCTATATGCCTCACTTATTTTTATATCAGCTTTCCCCCCATGTTTGGGAAATTTTCTGCTATTACTTCTGTGAATAGTGTAGTTATGTCATTTGCATTGACTCTTGCATCTTCACTGATGCCTATTATTCTTGTATTGTTTCTCTTGGTATCATCTTGAAGCTGCTGGATTGTAATTTCAAGCTGCTTTGTTGTTTTTATAAGTCCTACCTTATCTACAATCCTGTCCTCAAGGTCTGAAGTTCTAGCCTCAGCTTCACTTAAACAGTTTTGCTTGCTTTCAATAGAATTTTTTGTTTCTTGGATATCTCTTTGAATTTGTTTCATGGATTCTGCTTGTTTTCTACATAGTTCATTCAAAGTTTCAGTCGATTTCCCATGCTTCTGTACTTTTTATCTATCTTGTCTCTAGCTATGTTGAGCAACTCATTTACTACGGTTGTTACTTTTGTCTTTATGTAAGACATTTCTAATTTTATTTCCTCTATAACCTCATAGATTTGTTTCTTAACTTTCTATCTTTTCTGAGATTTCTGGTGAATGACTTTTAAAATCCTCTATTTCAATATTGCCTGTACTTGCTCCTGAAGGACTAGATGTTTGAGACTGCATTTTGCCTTTTTGTTTTGTCATTTTCACCTTTTGAGTAAGAATTTGGTCTTTCAATCCCAATAGTCTCAACTGTGTGTAGTGTGAATTTTAGGCTCCTACTGCGTGGTTAATCTTTGTCCAATTTCTGGGTACCACAATAAAGAGGAGAGCCAGTCACTTGAATTCCTCCTGCAGGGCCTATTGGGTGAGTCCTATATTCTTCCTGGGCTAACTATCTTAGAAGTGTTGATGTAGGTCAACTCTTAGTTCCTACTGTTTCTATGTCTTCAGGTTGTTGCAGGTCACCAGATCTCCCTGTCTATAGTGTTTATGTCAGCTGAGGTCCTGTTGTGTCTCTGGGGATCTCATAAGCTCTTTTAATTTTCTCCAAGTTGGTGGAGGCCTTATTGGTGCACTCGTCAACCTGTATGATGTTCCCTTATGGAGAAGGGGATTACCCACTGTCTTGCCAGTTTTGACAGTCTTACAGTTGGAGGGAGCTTCACTTTCACTCCTATTTACTCACTGAAGACCTCTATTTTAGAGGCAAACTCAACACACTGACTGGAGCCTGCTGAGGACTTTTGTTTGGATGAGGGGATCCTGAGTCTCCCATGGAGCCAGCATGGTATCCACTATCATCCAAGGTTCTGGGAGAAGGGGTTGGAGCCAAAGATCAACCACAATACTAGGTCCAGAAGGTGGGGAAGGGGCTCCCAAGGAGCAGGCCCATGGCAGTGGTCTGGGGTGCCTCAGGCATGTGAAGGGCTTCTTAGGCATTCTTAGCTGAGAGGTGGGCCCCAGCAATCCAGGCATCTCAGGCATGCCAGGGAAGTCCCTGGCATTCTGGGTCAAGGGACGAGTCTGTGGCAGTGGTCCGGGGCATCCTGGTGTGCCAGTTCACGGGCTGGGCCCACAGCTGTGGTCCAGACATCTCAGGTGGAGTTATGCTTCCCTTTGAAGTCTTCTTTGAATCTTTCCAAACTCTGAAGTTTTTTCTAAACATTAAAGATCTTCTCTTTCAATATTGAATTTATATTTTAAATTCTTATATTTTTAATATCACATTGTTATAAAGTCATTATTTTCTTATACTTTTCAGTGTTTTGCTAAAATTTTACATCTTGTGATCCCGTTTCTTGAATATATAATCTTATTTTGTTAATACATGATGGAATATTCCAATATTTTTATTGTCCACATGCCAATTTCTACACTGTATTTTTTCTTTTGCTTTGATTAATTTTTTTTACTTCTTTCCAGGCATAGTAATATCACCAATTATATCTACACTAAAATTTCAACAATATTTTTAGTTAAATTGAGAATTTCAACGTTGATTAATAAAAAGATTTAGGTAATATTTAAAGGAACAAATTAGAAGGAATAAATCCACAAGTTAAATAAATTTATTCCAAAATTATGATTTGAGATAATTTGATATTGGCAGAGGACTAGAAAATGAACCAAAAAACAAAACAAGGTATCTAACCATGAACTCATAAACATGTAGTCGCTTGATTTATTTTTCAAAAACGATAGTTCACAGAATGAAAAATGACTGTCACACATGCATAGACAGATAGATATAGCCTCCAGTGTACAATGGTTCAACACAATTTTTCAATTTACAATGATGCAAATGTGATAAGTGTGAATTAAAACTATGCCTTGAATTTAGATCTTTTCCCAAGTTAACAATATTCATTATAATCTTTTCTTATGAAATAGGACAACACTAGTGAGTCATAGCTCTCATTTAGTCTCAGAAAAATCACAAGGGTAATCAATACTCTAAAGCACTCTCTGTTCCTAAGTATAATGTTCACTAGATTAAGTATTAATATACTTTCATTAATAATAACTTCAATTTATGAATAGACATAACCCCACTGTGAATCAACAAATGCTCACATGTGTGTGTATGTTTATTTAAAAGGTAACATAGAAGAATGTCTTCATTATGGTGGTATAGACAAAATCAATTATATAAAACCCAAGCTGAATTATCATAAATTACATAAACATTGTATAGATTATTGTAAAATGAAATATGGCTGTGTACCAGAAGGTGCCACTGACAAACATGTCAAAATAAAGTACAGAGTGGGAAAAGATACTTTCAATGCATATATTTGGCAAAGCACTCACATCAGTATACATAAATAAAACTTACAAAACAATAAGAAAATGGAAAATGAGGCTGGGGATTTAGCTCTGTGGCATAAGTGCCTGCCCAGCAAGCATGAGGTTGTGAGTTCAATCCCCAGTACCAAAAAAAAAAAAAAAAAAAAATCAAAATGATGAAAATACTATATTTTGCCATCAAGAAGTATATCCAAATGGTAAATAAGCTAGTAACACACTTAACTTCATTCTTCAATAGAAAAATGCAGACTAAATTATATAGTGCTGAAATGAAAGTAATAGATAACACAAAGTTTTGGAGATAATGTGAATTAATTAATGCACAAGCTGTATCTCTATAATTTGTACGTTTTTATGTGTGCTATACTTTGATAAAAAATTAACTAAAAACTAGTGCCCACATATGCTAAAACACTTAGCAAAGCAAGGGCAAAAGGGAACTCCACAGGCAGATTAAGGATATCTAAAAGATGTAAACAAATCATGATTACTGGTATACTTTCAATGGCTTTAGTGGAATCCTGCCCTAACTCACCAAATGAATGGGAGGTGGATCTATGTGCTTGCAGTGCTCCTTGCACAGAATACTTTTACACAGAGATCAGCCTAATGCCTATTTGCTCAACCCTCAGATGAGAAACTTGTTCATACTAGCAGTTGCCCTTATGACTCTAACCTGATCTGTATCCAGTTTGTATCTGCCTGACCATAGCTCTGACATGAAGAATTAGACTTTAGAGTCCTAAAGAAAACCCTGGCAAAGGACAGTCCCTAGTCCTTTAGATGGGAAATTCAAACTCAGTTACTACAATAAGTATTATTTATAAATGAGCACCATAAGTAGAAAGATAATTTTCTTCCCCTGGGTGAGTTAAGACTTAGAGTCAGGTAGAGAGAAGAGACATGAGAACATGTAGCATTTATAATGTATGGCTCACTTTAAGTCTCTGGACATATGCCTAGATATTTCCTAAAACAAGAAGCCAAAATCCAGAGATCCACTCTGCTAAGTGGATGAGGTATCTCTCAGTCTTTTATTTCTAAGCACCTGCCTAAGCCATTTGGTGGGAGCTGTAGGAACTGGGAACTGTTCTGGGAGTGACTGAAGCCTGGCTCCTGCTATGAGAGAGTTAAACATATATTCAAAATATCCAATAAGGCAACATGAAATTGTAAGAATTCATTATGTGATAAAATAAAACTTCCTCCTTCAGAGCTAAATCATTATTTCCATCGGTATTTAATTAGAGAGAGCCTACAGTTATCAGGAAAAGGAAAAGGAAAGATATAAAGGAGGAAAAAAATAAGGAAGAAATATTGAGCTATTTACTTGACCATAGCCACATCAGACACCCCAAGGCTTCTCTGAGCAGACCCCAGATGAGTTCTCCATTCTGTTTTTCAGGATGACTCTACCCCTTTGTAGCCCTCCTGTCATGGTTTATGTCTGTGTCCCCCAGGCCTCATGAGTTTGAATTGTGCATTTTTTATTTGTTCATTGTCTAGTGCTTGGATTGATGGTGTCAGTGTGCACCCACATAGGGGTGGAGCCAGGATGTGATGTAATGTAATGATGTAAAGGTGTGTCTTGCTCTTTGCTGGTTCCGGCTTGCTGTTTGCAGCCACCTGAGTTTGAATTGTGCATTTTTTATTTGTTCATTGTCTAGTGCTTGGATTGATGGTGTCAGTGTGCACCCACATAGGGGTGGAGCCAGGATGTGATGTAATGTAATGATGTAAAGGTGTGTCTTGCTCTTTGCTGGTTCCGGCTTGCTGTTTGCAGCCACCTGAACTGCGGCTCAGCCATGCCCGCCTGCCTGGGAGCCAACTTAGTGTGGACTGAAACCTCCAAAAACTGTAAGAAATAAACCTTTCCTATCCCAACTTGGGCATCAGGTATTTTGTCTCAACAACGAGCATAAAATAACTAAGACACCTCCTCAGTCAGGTCTCCAAGGAGGCCTTGCCCTATCCATGGCTAACCCGGAATCTGACAGTGTTCATTTATGAGCCTGCCCTCCTCCCCATATCAGCAATCTCCTCGTTACTTTAATGTGACAACCTGTGCATGCTATAACACAAAGTTCCACAAAAGATTGTGTCAGGTGGCATATTTTATCTATTACTTCTAATCAAGTAGACCAGGCTGAGATAAAATAGAGTTGATAACACTGAAGGCTATAGGCACATTTGCGGCCAGTAGCTGGGGCTGGAAATACTGAGGGTGGTTAACAGCCAGGGAATGACAGTGGGCAGTGGAGAACAACTTGGTGCCACCATCTTTAGTCTCTTCAGACAATCTCAAAGTCCTCCAGAAAAGTGGAAGAATGCTTCCAAGACTAAAATCTGATAGCTCAGGCATTCAAAACCCAGGGTTTGTTAATACTAAAAGAATCATATGTTGTATATTCATGATTTTTATCTGGATAGAATAAAAGAATTGTCAACCTACTGGTAGCAGAAAGAAAAAAGGTGTCAGAGAAATTCATAAAAACCTATAGACAAACTATTGGCATTAACATATAAATTTGGGACATTTGAAAGTTTACAGTTTCTTTCTTCCTTAAAATAGAAAATTTTCTTCAAAATAAGACTTTTAACCCTCTCTGTGAGTCAGTTCCATGCACAGGCCACTGAGGGGATAACCAGATGCCAGCCCTGTCATGAGTTGGCACCATTTGTAGACTACGGAAGAAGAGAACAAGAAGCCAAGCCCTCCCTGTGAGTCAGCACCATTCATGGGCCGCTGTGGGGAGAACCAGACACCAGTCCTTTCCCATGAGTTGGTACCATTTGCAGACTGTGGTGAAAACAAGAAGCCAAGCCCTCTGTGTGAGTCAGTACCGTGTGCAGGCCACTGGGGAAAGAACCAGATAACATCCCTTTCTCATGAGTTACTGCCATCCACTGACTGCAGAGGAGGTGAACAAGAAGCCAACAAGAAGCCAGTCTCTTGCCTGTGAGTTGGTGCCATGCTAAAGCCAGAGGGGAGAAGCAGGTGCCAGCTTCCTCCAGCATGCTAGCTGGGAGACAAGAAGAGCCAACCACCTTCTACCCCCAACGAATGACTGGCTGATCTGGAGAGACACAGGCTATGATGATAGCTACTGAGGTAAAATACAACTTAATGCTTGTAGTGTCTAGAGTTTCACTGATTTAACAGGTCTAAAGCCAGTAGTCTGATCATGTATGCTAAGGACAACAATACACAATGTAGTGTCTATGGGGGCTCTCCTGAAGATAGTAGCTATTGTTAATTTCCTATTATCTTATTTCAAAGTCCCGTATCATTTTCATTGTTTTTCTGGAGGAGTTTTATTGTTTTGTCTTGATTTTATTATATCTGATGGCATGAATAGCTATTTCAAAGATAATAAGATATATTATGGTAGCCATTTTGGATTGACCATTAACCTTTTTTGAAGTCCTTTCCTGTGTTCATTGTTTTGCTTTTATCAATTCTATTCTGTTCTGTTTTCTTTAATTTTTAATATGTCTGAAGATATGGACAGTTATTTTGAAGACAACAAGAGGCATTATGGTAATCACTGTGCATTTCTTATTATTTTGTTTTGAAGTCTTGTATCACTTACACTGTTTTGTTTTGATTGGATTTATTATGTTTTATTTTGATTGGTTTTACTCTCTTTAAAATAAAAATTACCAAAAAATATTTTAAAGTATAAAATATTTAAATTACCCAGTTATTCAAGTGGTATCAGAATTGTTTTAGAAGTCCAAGAATATGTTCCCCATCTCATTATTATAAGGTAACCAAAAATTAAAACAAAAAAATATATAAACCAATCAGAATTACTACATTTAAAAAGAACAAATATGGCTGTGAATTTACATAATAATAGAGCATAGGCCTAGCATGTGTGAGGCTCTGGGCTTATCACTAACAAACATAAAAAAATGAAAATTTTAAGTTTTATTGCAGACTTTTATTCTATATGAAAACTGTTTTAAAATTTTTGAAAATGATAGAGCATCCACTAAAGCTGAACTGTTTTAATATACTATGACCAGAAATGTCACTTCTGGACAAACAGTAACATTTTACCTATGTATACATAAAAACATGTGAAATTTTTGACCCAAAACTGGGTATAGTTCAAATATTTTTAGAAAATGAAGAGAATGAATAAATGCATGGTAGTATATACCTACAAAGTAGTGGGCACATAAGAGAGATTTTTTTGTAAATAGTCTTTCACTGTATTAGCTAATTCTCTCTACTTAATCAGCTAAAAGAAAAATGAGCGTTCATAATGTTTTTCTTTAACAATTTTACATTTAAAAGAGGAAATCATTTTAGCAACATTTACCAAAATTGCTATAACATAATAAAATGTATATTTATAGCTTCCAAACCATCAAGCAAAATAAAAAATAAATGAACAAAAATATGAGTGATTTTTAAAAAATTTTTTAAAGAAATAAAAGAAAACAGAGGGCAGAGAAAGGAAGAGGAAAAAAGAAAGAGAATAAGAGAGGAAGAGACGAAGTTGGTTTTGACAGCTAATGGGAAAAGCTGAAAAGTACAATGCCTATGGATTTACTTTTTACCCCATATTCAATAATATAATATTTTTATTATATATACTGATGTATATATATGCATATGCACATTTGCTTATAAAATGCTATCCTGTGAAAAAATATCTAACTAAACTAACTTTTAACCAGTGTCCTAGTTTTATCATCAGAAAACCAAACAAAATATTTCCTGCATAAATACATACTATCATCTCTAAGTTCAAAAAACTCCTTCCTCACCTTTCTCTCCCACCTATATAAAAATTAAAACCAAGAACACAAGTCATAGTTAAATTTAGTAGTGTTGATAATTCTAGTTTTATAGGTTATTTGCTCCTCTTGAGGTCTGGAAATTTTTTGAATTTTCAACTTTGTCTTCATATTGGAGTTATGACAGTGTTTGCTTCTCTCTTTCTCTCTGACTGTTTCTGGATTTAAACACTGGGATAGCAAATCTTTGGTGTTCACTTGTGTTCCCTACAAGAGGTGGCTTCAGAGCTGTCAATTCCTGGCATCAGAGCTTTCAATCACCTGTCATTTATAATTTAAAATTATTCATAGTTTACCAGGTATTGAATTTCTTATTGTTCCTTTTCCAGAGATAAGAGTCAAATCTTATGATGCATTTAATATTCATAAAGTTTTCATCAACATGCACTACATGTATGTATGGCTCTACTTGACATAATTGCAGAAAATCTTGATAAGAAACAATTGAACATGAACACTGTTTCTTTTGTAATCTCAGAATTATCTGACAGAGGTCTTTTGGGTTCTAGTAACGGGTCAAATAAATCACAGTATAGTCGATTACATTTATACACATGACGCTTTGGGGTGATTCACTTGATTGTCCTTGGAAGGCCACAGAATATTTTTAATTCATTCCAGCCATTATTGAGAATATGCATTGCACGGAATAGTCAGTCGCACTTCATAGAAAATGCCCTTGAAAGTAAGGAAATGCCCTTGAAAGGAGGAAAAAAATCTCACTAGTTTTTCCTTTAGTCTGGAAAAAAGAAAACCAGAATTTATCTATAGAAACTTCTTTCAGTAGGTTTCTATGAGCAAAATTGAATGTCATACATTTTGCTACTAAGAGGAATTTGGACCATGCATGAGTGCATGAAACACATCTGTAGTTTAGTCAAGTTGAGTTAAGATCTCAGGAGCTGAGGATAGTCCAAATTTCAAATATGCTTACTAAGACTTGCTAAATCGCATGTGCTGCAGGGTATGATAATTCCTGAAAAAACATTTCTTCTGGCAGATTAAGAGAACAGTTTGCTTTTGCCTCAGGCCATTAACATTTTAATAAAATGGTCGTCAACTGCGATAACAATTCATCTTTAGGGGACTTTATCTATTATTAACCTTATTAAATAACAAGTTTATTATTGCTGACATGTTGAGTTTTCCAGCCCTCATCAAATATGCTTCTCACTCTATCTCTCTTTCACTCTCTGTCTCTCTCTCTTTAACATTTTAGTGCAATGAAGCTGAATTTCTGTGCCAAGTACATGTTTACAAGTTTGTTGGTTTGTTTTCTTTTGGAGCAATTTGAAAATGATTCTCATTTCCAATAATAGTTGATTAAGCAAAACACATTTTATGGGCTTTGTTGAGAACCACAATCTGTTTAGCAGGGATAATTTACTACTTTTGACTGATTTGAGGAAAACAGACAGTTACCAGACTTAAGCAACATTTAGGAAAGAGCAGGAGATCAAAAACTACTTTAGAGCTTATTTTCACATGGGAATAAGAGAGTAAAATGAGAGGTTATATCTTTTTACCAACAGTGGGATGCTCAGTCTTTTTACTGAAATGACCATAACCACCCTGTTTAATCTACTAGTAGTAAAGGAAAATGAATCCAATATCTGGCTTCTAAAACACAAGATGAAGAAAACAGAGGATAGAAATGTGGTTGTGATGTTTTGGGGGAACTCTGACTAGTCCACCAAGATGATAACGAGGACTGAACAGAGAAAAAATAAGTAGAAGGTAGGACTAAAATTGTTTTAGAATAAATCTTAAATCCTAAAATGTTATAAATGTCTCACCTAAAGTCTAAGAATGTCAGGGAATACAGGAACTTCCTACATTAAATGAGAAAATGTGGTCAGATTGGGTTTTAAACTTCTCTGTAGCCAGGTACAGAATCAGTATGGGTCATAAAATTCTAAAATTTGGAAAAAAAAACTTGCAAAAATATTAAGCAAAAGATGATGAGTTCCTAAACTTGTTAGAGGCCACTAGGAGAGAAATTATATCCACAATGACCATTTCCAAAAATAACCGATAGAAGTTAATAAGAAATAAATGGTGGCTATTAGAAAGAACTGTAATTTTGACTTTAAGACTGCATCACTGGATTGTGATGGCCTCAGTCATTGATTATAATAGAAGAATATAAATCCAAACTATTTTAGGGAAAGATACTGTGTTTTTTATTATAATACTGTTTTCAGAGTCTGAGGGTAACATCTAAATATAGCAACAAGTATTTCTAGAGAGCTAGAAAAGTAAAAACACTGACTTTTACATTCACTTCTCTAGGACTATGCAAACCAAGCTATTTAGTTTTTTAAAAGACAAACACTTTGAAGTCCATATAGATAAGATGGAACATTTTCTCAACTTGGATTTGCTCCAGCTCCCACGTAATTTCCATTTGTATTAATAGATTCCCCCGATGCACCTCTTCACTTCTAACACCACAAACACTAAACAATCACTCAACTAGTCATCCTACCTTTTATTTTACCCATCATCAATTTGTTTAATGAACATTTATAAAAATTACCTTTGTGGGATACAAATATGTATTTGACAAAAATGCTTTCAACCACTGGCATTGTGAGATACAACATTTTTTATGTAGTCTATTTTATGATGTATTTTATTGTGATAAAGTGAAATCTACAAATATTCTAATGCACCAATAAACTTCATTTCAATAATCAGTAAATAACGTAAAAATAATGATGAAATAAAATAAAAGTAATCTGTGACATGATGTATGTTTCACTATGCAAACTTTTAGGCAATAGTAAACCAAATGTGGTAATGAGGAAGAGTATTTCAATGTATAAATAACTAAACATATTGGATGCAAATACCATATGTAGATTGGTAAACAAATCCAAGGTACTGCAGTGCCTTAATTTATTTAAACCCATATATAACTCCTAGTGAAGTTACCAATAGTACAATGGAAAGTCTTCATTGTATCTATGTGATAGTTGCATTCTGGGATACATAAAACCCGTACACTGAAATATAAAACAGAGTTAAAGTCCAGATTGAAACAATAATAATTCAGTTTTAATACAAATGAATATCTAAGAATAGTTAAAAGTTACTCAAGAGGCAAAAATTAATCTTCATGTGTGGAACAAGCCTACGCATTGAAGGGGAGCTCAATGCTGGATCTGTTTACTCATGCCAATCATGTTCCCTAAACGGGATGAAATGTAAATATCATTTCTGTATACTTCATATGCCCTCCATTGATAACTGGGCTCATATCTTTCCAAGGATCTAATACTCAAATAACAAAGTTCATTTTTCCTTAATGTATAATACCACCAGATATCTATAGGTGTCTTTACAATTCTATCTCAGCATTTTTGCCTAACTCATACTCAATTGCTTTGTATTAGACAGAAATTGTTGATTGGCCTTTTGTGGGACCCATTCTACCTAGGATGATGATGATGGTGGTAAGGATGAGGATAATGATGATGATAGATCTAGTATCTAATATCTCCTAGTGCTGGTTAACCAATTTTTCCTACATTTCAAGCAAGAGATTGATTTGTGTCTAAAAATCCACAATAGAGAAAACTTTGTTCTTTAATATTGGTAAATTTGCCTATTAGAAGAAATTTATCTATTTGGTAATACAATCTATATAATCTAAAACATGTGGAAAACATGTTTGAGAATATTGCAGGGCTACCTATGTAATGAAGACACAAGGGCCTAATATAGACTGAAGGAAAAGTCCAATATTCATTATTGCTTTTTATATTAGAGGTATTGTTGATTCTAAGGCAATGGCTGATAATCCAAAAAGGTAACAAGAAATCTTGAGTAAAACAAAATAAATGAAGATTCAAGCAGTCATGTGAGCTAAGAAAATACAGTGGGTACAGGATCCATTAAACTTGATGGACTCTACTAAGGATATCAGATGTTTGCTTGGGATTCTCAAAAATACCTTTAAAAGATTAATGATAATTAGCTATATTTCATGAAGGCTGAAGCCTAGCTTCAAGTTAACCTAATACTAGAAAAAGTGATCATTCTGTATGATTAACCATGGCCCCAAACAATTACAGGCCACACAAAGGAAAATAATATCATTCATAGACTCATATAGCTTAACAATGGTTTATATAACATTATGCAATGGTGAGGATTTAAAAATTAATTACCAGATATTATCTGGACAAAAGCAAGGAACCAAAACTCAGAAAAAATAACATATGGAAATAGACCAAAGAACTGAAGATACTATATTAGTGTTATCAACCATAGAATTTAAAATATTTATGATGAAAATGCAAAGTGAATTAAAAAATATTTTTTGACATAGAAATAGAATTTATTTTTAAAATGAAGTGGAAATTCTGAAACTTCATTCCAAATAAAATCTTTGATAAATAAGTTGAGATTTAAATTATTAGCCACATTCATGAGAGGAAATTAATAGGCTGAATCTAATAAGATTAATGTCCAGTTAAAATAAAATTCAAAATTTTCAGATAACTGTAACAACACAAATGACCCCACCACAACTGCAACATTCAGGTTACATTCTAAAACTGCCAAAACAGAAACTAGAAAATTGGAAGGCAAAGAAAATACACAGGTATCAGACAGTGACCAGATACTGGAATTATCTGATGAAGAGTTTAAAACAACTAGCATAACAGTGAAAAATGTGTAAAAGACAATTTAAATACTCGAAGGACAGAAAGTCTCAGCAGATAGTGCAAATATTTAAAGACAAGAAATTCAATAATTTAAAATTATAACATCGGAATTCTGACAGACCTGATCTCACAATGGAAATAAAAAAGAGCCAACTCAAAGATGATTCATAGGAATTATTCAAACTGAAGAACAGAAGAAAACTGATTTACTAAGTTTCAGAAATCTGTGAGACAATATCAAGAGATACACATTTAATTTGAGTCTCATAGTTCTGGGTCAGGAAGCAATAATATTTGAAGAATTAATGATGGAAATTTCAGATATGGTGAAGGATATGTTTACAATTCTGGAAGCCTATCCAATCAAAATAGGACATTTTCAAAGAAATTAGTGCCTACATACATCATAATCAAATAGTTATACTCCAAAGATGAAGTTTCAAAAACAGCTAGAGAAAATGTGACACACTATATGTAGGAAAAAAATTAAATAATTGCATATTTTTCTTTTTTTTTTTTTATTTAAGAGGAAAAAGAGAAAAACACAAAACAAACCAAAGCGGCGTAAGGGTACACGCAATACAGAACTACAAAATAAAACAAAACAAAACAAAAAACCATAACAGTAAGAAATTACCTGCTAGTAGATTACACACTATTTTCTTGAAAATAGTTCCTCAAATCACAGTATCAAAGAACACAAGGTGGACATTCAAACAGGGAGACTGCAAACAGCTGTGTTCAATGTTCCAAAAACATTGATAAAGTCAGCTATTTAACACCCCCAAACACACTTGCTGTTATATCCATTAGAGCTCCTTTTCTTTTTTTTTTTCCCCTCTCTTTTTTACAACAAAATTTACACATCTTGGATTTTATTCCTCCTTAGTGCTTATTACTTTCTTTGGGGGGGGGGAGAATACAGTCAAATATGGCAAAACAAAGCTGTCAGTCAATACCAAGGATAGACGTAGCACATGGTGCAGAACAGAGTACAAGTTTATCAACAATGGTTAATTGCATATTTTTCATCCGAAAACAACGGACCATGATTTTAAAGGCTTGAAGTAAAGAAATCTGAGTGTAATGTGATTTCAGCAGGAATTAAATAAAAAGGAATACATCTGAAGACAAACGGAAGATAAGGAAATCTTAGCCCAAGAAATGCTTCACAAGAAATAATAAAGGAATTTCCTTAAACTAGAGGAGAACTGAGAAGGAAACCACAATCTTCAGAATTTAAGGAAATAAGATCAAAAGTAACAATTATTAGCCATGTATGGAGCCACATGCCTGTAATGGTAGCAATCAAGAGGCTGAGGCAGGAGAATTGCCACAAATTCTGGACCAGCTGAACTATATAGCAAGACCCAGTCTCAAACAAATTATATAAGTATAAAGCATGACAAGATTTTTAACATTTAGGTATGGTTATAGATTAAAAACAGGTGGTCAACTTAACATCCGTGAAATTAAACAACCTTGGTGCTTAGCAGAGATGTGGAACAAAGTTGCCAGCATAAATAGAGATGTGGAGGAGAAGAGAGGCATTGAGGCATTGTGGGTTCTCCTATAGTTGCTGCTTGAGCCATTGGTTCTCCTGGAGAAGCTCTGGTCCTCACATTAAGCATTGCTTCCTGGCTCCAGAGGGGAAGATGTGTGCTGCTTAAATCTTCAGGATGAACTCACCACACTGGCTTCCTGGCAGGTACTCAACTGTGCTTATCATCGGAGGAGCTCAGGATCCCGTGTCACTGAGGATGGCTGTGGTGCTTTGCAGGATAGCTCTGGTCTTTTATTATGAGCATAACATCTTGGCTCCAGTGCAGAGCCCTCAACCTACCAGCACAGTTCCTTCACGCTGCTGACATAGACTTTCTAGCTCCCACCACTGACCTTTGGGCCTTCCCAGCATGAATCCATAAAAGAGACTGGCATTAATCCTTCTCATGGGCTCTAGACCTCCAGTTGGACTCGTGGGAGGCATTGCCATGAGCTTTGGGTCTTCATCTGGACTCATACAAGACATTGCTGTGGGATTCAGGCCCTTGGCTGAATATTCTATGTCTTTAGTATTGTGGACAGATTTCCTGTACTTTCTTGTGTTAACTCTGAGTAACCACCACAAAATAATGTTATCAATTCCATGTCCTGGTTCTAATTGTTCTCTGCTCAACCCCTGACTACAACTATATCAACATTTATATCAAATTTATCATATTACTTTCTGTGGTTGTCAAAGTACATACAGTTCCTTCTCGGTAAATGAATCCATCTTGAGACTGTACTCTTACATGAAATAAATCAGACACATGTGAAATATTGCATTCTTTGTCTGCTATGAAAGGCCAAAGTATAAATAAGGAACAACATGTGTAATCAATATTGTGAAACATGAGACAATGTTCAAATAGGAAGTGGAGCTAGGGAGCAGGGCGGGGAAAGGAAGCAAAGGAAAAGAAAATAAGAAGGAAAAAATGGAAACAAAGCATTTGTAAATAGGCAGGGGAAGGGGGCTGAAGGGAGAGGAGGGGAATGAGAAAAAAAAGAATCAAGATTTATCCTGTACAGATACAAGTTCCTTATGATGAAAATATTTATGCATATCGAAAATGTGCTAATAAACTTAAGTAATTAAAAAAATTAAAATTAAAATTATCCCGAAGGTGAGGGAAAAGCACCTTTTTACAAGATTTCTACATTTACATGCATTGGTGCAATTTTGTTTCTAAGTAGATTATGAAGGATTATGCATATTATTACCCCTACCCCAACCAGTAAAATATAATGTGAACAAAAAAACACACACAAAAAAGGAATAGGTGAGTTAAAACTTTTAAAAGTATTCAGGTAATTCAGAGAAGGAAAATGGGAAGAGATGGAAAGGAAAATGAAGGAGAAAAACATTAAAATATTAAAATAACAAACCTATGCAAAAGTAAGTAAATGCTGCCTCTGAGGAAACCCTTCAAATACCAAGATTCAGAGAGGCTTGGAATAAGTAACAATACATCATGCAAATACTAAGTAGTCAAAAGTTGAGAAGACTACATTAGTATCAGACAAAAGAAATTTCAAGGTTTAAAAAGAAAAAGACCAGAGAGATAAAGAGGCACACTTAAAAGAAAATTCAAGAGGAAGAAATAAAAGCTATGAATGTGTATGTGCCTTATTTAAAAGCACCCAAATAATATAGAGAAATTCATACTAAAAAGAGAAATATACAGTGATACATTACATCATACTTCTCTAAGTGACAGATTGGGGAACTGAGCGAGCAAAATCAGTAAACAAAGGAAAGCCAAATGACACTGTAAACCATCTTGATCTAACTGATAATTATAGAACACTTTCTGTGTTACCAAAAGTGTTCGGGGATCTTTGAGCTGAGCTACATCCTTAACACTTCTTTTTTTTTTTCTTGTATTGTATTGTATTGTATTGTATTGTATTGTATTGTATTGTATTGTATTGTATTTTTGAGACAGGGTCTTTCAGTATTGCCCAGGCAGGCTAGAACATGTATGTGATCCTCCTGACTCAGCTCCTACATAATAATATTTTTAACAACTAAAGATTTCATGTTCTTTTGTATTACAAGTGATAAATTCACCAATTTAGATAATATGGTTGACCATAAAACCAATTTTCATACATTTAAAAGTAAATCTTGAAATATTTTCTAACCAAAACAATGAATTTTTTTTCTTTTTTGGAATTGAACTCAGGGCCTCACTCTTGCCAGTCAGGTGCTGTGCCACTGAACTGTATCCCCAGCCTCAAAACAATGAAATTTGAAATCAGTATCAAGATATCTTAGAAGACCTCAAACATCTGGAAATTAAATAAGACACACTTTAAAATGTTGCATGGATCAAACAAAACATTACGAGTCAAACATTACATTTCAAATGTGTTTAAAACTGATGAACAACAGTATAATACTTCAACATTTATAGGAAGTAATTTTGAGATGTAAATGTTTAGGTTTAAAGGCATATGTTAGGATGTAAAAAAAATTAATTTCCTGAAGTTCTACCTCCAGAAGCCATACAAGTACAAACTGAATTTAAAACAAACAAAAATAAATAAATAATAAATATTGTACTTAAAAAATTAATGAAAAGAACTACAAAAACAATACAGAAAATAAATAAAACAAAATCTACCTCTTTAAAAAGACAATAAAATTTAGAAAGTCCTAAGTAAATTGACCAAGACCAAAAAAAGAAAAAAATTATAAACCTCTGATATTAAAGGAAAGAAAAAGATTTACACCACAAATAACCAACGCATTAAAAGAATAATAAAACAAAATCATGAACAAATTTGAACCAATTAATTTGAAAATTTAGAAACAATTTTTTTAAAAATTTAGAATTTCTATTGTGCAAGAAACTGTACATGTACCTAAGGACTACAGTGTATAACAGGTATGGTGAAATAAGAAATGACTCAAAGGAAAAGGGAACTTGGAAGGAAGGAGAGAGAAAGGGAGGAAGAAAAAGGAAAAAAATGATAAAAGAATAATAAAATGTAAACAAATCTTTGTAAATAATGAGGGGAAGAGAGGTTGAAAGGATGGGAGAGGACTGAGGGAAAAAGAGAATTAAGACACATCATATAAAGGTACAAATTCCCTATTCTGAATATGGTACCTATGTATATCTAAATTGTACCAATAAACTCAGTTGAAAATTTTTTTAGAAATATACAATTTACCAATATTAACACACGAACAAAAGTAAGAAATCTTAATAACCTAATGGGCTATTAAATAGATTGAATTATTTACCAAAAATCTTCACCAAAGGCCAGCTTCAGATCCAAATACATTCACTGAAGAATTCCATCAAACAGTAAGACAAAGACACTAGTTTTATACTAACTATTGAAGACAATAGAGGAGAAAATATTACTCAATTTCATATTTATAGATGAAAAATTCATAACAAAATAGTAGGAATTTTAATCCAGTATTACCTCATAGCACTTAACATCATAGGAATGCAAGATTACTAACTTCTGAAAGTAGAAGTAATTCACTATATTAACAGAATAAAAGATGGGGTTATTCAATCATTTTAATAAATACTTCTAAATATACCATTTCAATAAATATTTCTAAATATACCATTTGACATAAAATCATTGAGAAATTTCTCAAGCAATTATCAAGAAGTATCCAAATTTTCAAACTGAAGGACATCTGCAATAAATTTAATGCTAACATTATACCAAAAGTTGAAAAACTGACTTGATTTCTCTTAAAATCAGGAAGAAAATGTACACTTTGTCATTATGTTCAATAATGAACTGGAAATGTTAGCCTTTGCAATATGGCAAAGGAAGCAAAACAAATAAGAAAAACCACAGCTATTTTAATTATACAAAGAAGAAAAATAAACAATTTTAAAACAAGATAATAGGAGAGTAACAATAATTAATATTTACATATTATTTTTGGAGTAGTTACTCAGTGTACAAGATATAACCACGAAATACTGTCCAACAATGTCACAAACCTCTCATTGAACGAAGAGAAACTAAGAGTGTATTTCTCTTAGCTATCTTGTTTATATATGTCTATATTTTTTCCTTTTCCTATGATTCCTTTCCTCTTACCCTATTGTAGTTTCTCTTTTCTTTTGAACAGTTTCTTCCCAATTCACAATATCTATTGCACACGTTGTATCTTATTTACTTGTTCAACTTCTCACACTAGTACTCCTATATAATATTTATACATATGGATCTGATTTATTTCACTTATGAGTATGGTCTTAAGTTTCATCCACTTATCTATAAAAGTCTCAAGTCTGCACTTCTTTATGGATGAGTAGTCCTCTATTATATTAAAAAAACTTTTTTATCCATTCTTCAGTTGATGGACATTTGGATTGTTTCCAATATTTAACTATTACAAATTGTTGTGCTATAAACATGGGTGCACACATATTGCTATGCTATGACATTTCAATTCTTCTGGGAAGATACCCTGAATGGGGAATAGATCAGTTGAATGGACTTCTAATCCTAGTTTATTGAGGAATCTCCATACTTATTTCCATAATGGTTGCACCAGTCTACATTCCCACCAACAGGTGAGAAGGGTTCCTTTTTCCCCACAATAATTACAGCATTCGTTATTGGTTGATTTCTTCAACCTTTCTGGAGTGATGTGGAATCTCAGTGCTGTCTTAATTTGCATCTCAGATGACCAATGATGTTGAACATTTTTTCATACATTTATTTGCCATTTACATTTCTTCATCTGAGAAATGCATATTCAACTCAGATGTTCATTTTTGGATTGGTCTTTGAATTTGGGGACCTGATTTTTTTCAATTCTTTGTATGTTCTAAGATGACAATTGGCTATCATTTTTTCTCATTCTGGGGGCTGTCTTTTCACTCTGTTGATGATGTCTTTTGTTGGGCAAAAGCTTTTTAGTAAGGTCACATCCCACTTGTTGATTCTTTGTATTATTTTCCATCCATTCTGGGTTTTGTTCATGAAGTCTCTGTCTACACCTATGCCTTCAAGATTTCTGCCTATCTTTTCTTCCAGTTGATTTTACATTTCTGCTTTAATATTTAGTACCTTGATCCATTTTGACTTTAGTTTAGTGCATGGTGATAGACATGGTTCTAATTTTAGTCTTCACTGTGTGGAAAGCCAGTTTTCCCAGCACTATTTATTAAAGAGGCTTTCTTCCAGTGAGCAGGTTTGGCCCATGTGTCAAAGAAGAGGTATCTGAATGTGTTTGGATTTGCATTTGCACCTTCTAATGTGTTCCACTGATCCTCAAGTCTGTATTTTTGCCAGCACCATGTTGATTTTAACATGGTAGCTTTGTAGTATAATTTCAGATCAGGGATTGTCATGCCCTAACTTGCCTTTGTTGTTAAGTATTGCTTTCATTATTCTAGGTCTCTTCTGGTTCCAAATGATTTTTTTTTTGAGTGTTTTCTCTAGTTCTGTGAGGTATGCTAATAGTATTTTCATTGGTATTGAATTAAATTTGCATAAAAATTGGGGAGTATGGCCATTGTCACCAATATTGGTTCCACCTATCAATGAGCAAGGGATGGCTTTCCACTTTCTGATGTTTTCTTCAATCTCCTTTTTCAGAGTAATGTATTTTCAGTGTATAAATGTTTTATTTCTTTGTTAGAGTGATTCCTATTTCCTTTTTTCATTTTGTTTTGTTTTGAATGTTATTGTAAAGAGTGTGATTCCCTAATGTTTCTCTCTGAGTTTATTACTTGTGTACAGGAATGCTATTGATTTTTCAGTGTTGATTTTGTATCCAGCTACTCTCCTGAATTTACTTATTAAATTCTACATAGAAGAGCCTGATGTCATATGAAAATAATAATGTAATGAAATAGTAAAATAATTTTCTTTCCTATCCTTATTCCTTTTATTTCTTTCTCTTGTCTAATTGCTCTGGCTAGTGTTTCTAGTACTGGATTTTAGTACAGGATTGTTGATAGTGGACATCCTTATCTTGTTTCCTATTTTAGAGTGAAAGATTTCAAATATTGATCATTTAGTATGATATTAGCTACTGATTTGTTATAGATGGCTTTTATCAGATTAAAGTAAAGACTACTCCAATTTTCTTCAGGGTTTTTATCATGAAAGTCAAATGCTATCTCTGCATCTATTGAGATGATCATACACATTTTTTCTTTGATTCTGTGAATATGGTATATCACATTTATTGATTTGCATATGTTGAACCATCCCTGCATATCAGGGATGAATTCTACCTGATCATGATGTACAATATTGTTGATGATTTGTTGCATTCTGTTTGCCAGTATCTTTCTGAGGATTTTTTTGTCTATGTTGATTAGAGATATTGGCCTGTAGTTTTGTTTTCTTAGTTATGTTCTTCTGTGGTTTTGGGATCAAGGTAATACTTGCTTCCAGGAGCAATTTTGGAAGTAGTACTTACTTCCCTTTCAATTTCCTTAAAAGTTTTCACATAAGGGGAATTAGTGCTTCTCTAAATTTCTTGTACAACTCAACAGTGAATGTGTCAGGACCCATATTTTTTCTGTTAAGTTTTTCATTACATTTTCAGTTTCATTGACTGATATAAGATTATTTAAAATTTTTATATCTTGATTTATTTTTGGCACTTTGATGGTGTCTAGGAAATTGTCTTATTTCTTCTGTGTTTTTCATCTTATTAGAGTATTGGTTCTTGGAGTAGGTATTGATTATATTCTGGATTTCTATAGGATCCGTTATGATTTCCCCCTTTTCATTCCTAATTGAATTTGTGGGGTTTTTTTCCTCTTTTTGATGAGCTAGACTATGGTTTATCATTCTTTCAAAGAATCAACTTAACTTTTTTTTATCTTAAGGAGGATAAAATTAAACATAACAAAACAGATCATAAGAAAAAAATTTAAGAAACAGATTTCAAAGTAAGACCACCGGAGATCTTCACGGTCTATCATATTGTCTCGTTTTCTTGATTTCTTTCAAATAGTTGCCCATATCTTCATACACAGTGAATTCATACTGAACAAAATAGTATTAAACTGATCAGAACAGGATGATGAAGGCATTTTAGGTCTTCAAGACAGACAATAGGGAAGTCAACAATGGCTGCCATAATGTCTCTTGTTCTCTTCAAAATAGCTGTCCATATGTATGTTGAAAGTAAACAAAACATACTAATATCACTCTAAACAAAGAATAATACTATTGCTACATTTTATAACATGACATTATGGAATTTACACTGGGTACCCGAGTGTCTCTTTTTCTTCAAAGTATATGTTCATTACATCATGCATTATATAATCAATTCTCATAAACTGTTTAAAAATTCTACAAATGCGTGAATCTCTACATGTACACCTGTGCTTTCTGTATTAGAGGGAAAATAAATAAAAACAACAAAAAACCAAATTCCTAGAAAAACAAGAAACAAAAAAGACATATAAAACCACAATATTAAGTGATCTACAGTAGTTACTATGATGTCTCTTGTTATTTTCAATAGAATTGTCTGTGTCATCAGGCACAGTATAATTGAACATAGCAACACATAGCAATATTAATAAAAATAAAACATTGGAGACATTATAGGACTTCAAAAGCAGTTAATAATCAAACCAGAATGGGTATACTATTGGATCTTGTCAACATCAGAGTAGTTGCCTCTACTCTCAGACTTGATACTATCAAGCATATCAGATTCAAATAAAACCGATCAAGACAAAACAATGATGTAACAAACCAGATTCAAATAAGATCAGTCATAGTAAGTCAGTGTAAGTAATGCAGGGCTTCAGTTTAAGTGAATAGGACATTAAGGTTAGTTACCATAATATATTCTGTCATTTTGGGGATAGCTGTCAGTACCCTTAAATCTAGTACAAGAAGTGTACTTGTACTAGAACAGGGTAAAATCAAACTAAACCGAGGGATAAGAATAGTGTAGATTTTAAATCCTGATACACTATTAACAATGTCCTCTGCTTTTCTTTTTTTTTTTAGGCAATTACTCCCCTTTCACTTTCACAGGGTGCTTTGTACATTTTGGGTCCCACTAACTCCTTTAGTTTTTAGATTAGGGGTCAACATGCTACGTACCTAAGTGGTTCTAAAACTTTTTACAACTGAGCTTGATCTTGAGCTGTATTTATTTACCTACTAAAGCCTCAAAGTTTTCCTTCCTTAAAGCTGAGTAGTTCTCCACTGCACAAAAGTGTCATGTCTTTCCAACCTATCTGTAGCTACTGGACGAGCTGTCCCTATTTCTCTCTGGTTCTCTGTCACATAGAGCATTGTTTTCTCGTCTTTGACTTTTGTTTCATTAACCTTCTTACAGGTTGATTATATTTCCTATACAGAACATATCAATGTACCCTATCTCATGATCTACTCTGCCTGTGTTTCTTTTTGTTAGTGTATCAAGGCCATCGTATTAGAGATTATAGCCAATCTTCCCTGCCTCATCTCTGCTATACTATTTTTCTGCTGTTGGTTGTCTACTTTTTTTCCTTCATTCCACTGTCTACCCCATTCACTGAGGCCTCTCTGCCACTGTTCCTAGAATCCTGGTGATATTTCTCTCTCTCTAGAATGTCCTTCATTATTTTTTGTAGAGTTGGATTGGTGGTCATGAACTCCCCAGTTCCTCTTTGTCATGGAAGCATCTTGTTTCTGCATTAATCTTGAGAGTTTTTCAGGGTACATCAATCTGAGTTGGAGGTTATTTTCTTTCAGAGCTTGGAATACATTGCTCTGAGCTCTTCTTAATTTGATGGTTGTGTCGAGAAGTCTGTCATGATTTTGATGGGTTTTCCTTTCCAGGTGATCTATTTCTTTTGTCTGACCACTTTTCATATTCTATTCTTGTGATGAATTTCAGGGATCTTGATTATTATATGTCTGGGTGTAGATCTGTTTTAGTTGTTGCTGGCTGGAGTTCTGTATGCCTCATATATCTGAATATCATTTCCTTTTCCTATGCCTGGGACATTTTCCTTAATTATTTCTGTAAATAGCTTTTGTATTTCATTTGTGTTTACCCTTGCTTCTTTGATCACATTTTTAATTCTTAAATTATAGATCCTTTTGTTGTATTCTAGCCTTTGTATTGTTACTTTCTTGTTAAGAATCAACTTTCAATTCATTAATTCTTTGTATTGTTTTCTTAGTCTCAGTTGCATTAATTTCTGTTCTTATTTTTATAATTTCCTTTCTCATATAAGCTTCGGATTAATTTTGCTCTTATTTTTGTAAAAGTTTCAACATTAGCTTGTTTATTTGAGCCTAAATGAGAAAAACTATAGTATTTATGCTTCTGTATTTGACTTATTTCACTTAACATTACAGCCTTAAGGTGTGTTCATTTTTCTACAAGTATCTCAAATTTATGCTTTATAGCTGAGTAGTAGTTCATTATGTATACATTCTTTGTCCATATATCTATTGATGGACACATATACTTCTTTGAAGATTTCATTATTATGAATTGTGTTGCTATAAATATTGGTATGCATGTATCTCTGGAATATGATACTTATTCTTTGGGAAAATATATAGAAGGAGAATAGCTGAGTCAAATAGCATTTCTATTTTGTTTTGTAATAAGTCTACACCAATTTCCATAGTGGTTGGTTTCTACCAACACATAGAAAGGATATTTTTTCATTACAATCACACCAACATTTGTTGGTTGATTGATTGATGATTGTCATTCTTTCTGGAATAAGCTAAAATCTTAGCATTGTTTTTATTTGCATTTTGGTAATGACCAGAGATGCTGAACAGTTTTTTCTAATTTATTAGCCATTTTTACTTCTTATTCTGAGAAATGCCTCTTCATTTCACTTGTCCATTTTTAATTGTGTCTTTTATTTTAAAGGATCTAATTTTTATGTAGTTTTTTAATATATCCTAGATATTAGTCCTTTGAGGCAAGGACTTATTCTCATTCTGTAGGTTGTCTCTACACTTTAACTGTTAATTCCTTTGTCGTGCTAAAGCTATTTAATTTTATACAATCCCGTTTATTGATTCCTGCTGCTATTTCTTGTGTAGTTGGCATTTTGTTCAGAAAGTGTTTAAGAACTTAAAGAGTTTCACATATTTTAATAGGTTAAGTGTTAAGTTTTACCTATTTTGAGCAGGTTAAGTGCTTCTGTTTTAATATGTAAATCTTTAATGCATTTTGATTTTAGTTTTCTACATGTTGAGAAAACCAAGTCTAGCCTCAATAGTCTGCATTTTGATAGTCAATTTGCATAGCACCATTTGCTAAAGGGGCCATGTTTTCTCCAATGCATTATTTTGACCCCTTTGTCAAAGACTAAATCACTGAATATGCCTGGGTTGTTTCTACTTCCTCTACTTTGTTCCATTGATTCATATGTCCGTTTTTATGCCACACCCATGCTGAACTTATCCCTGTGCCTTGCAGTATAACTTGAAGTCACATATTGTTATGTTTCCTACTTTGCTTTTGCTGCCCAGGATTGCTTTAGGTATTGTAGATATCTTTTGATTCTATGTGAATTTTAGGTTTATTTTTTTTAGTTCTGTTAGAAATAGTGTAGATACTTCCATTGAGATTGCATTAAATCTATATATCAGTTTTAAAAGAACAGCCATTTTGACACTATTAGTTCTGGCTATCCAAGAACAAGGGATATCTTTCCATTTTCTGATGCCTCTTCAATCTTTGTTTTCAGAGTACTGAAATGCAGTTTTACTTTCACTTCCATGATTTTGTGTATTGCTAGGCATTCTTTTTGATCTTGTGAAAGGTAAGATTTTCCTTATTTCTTTTTCAGTGAGTTCATTATTGGGGAGTGTACAGGAACAATATTGATATTTGTGTCTTGATTTTGCATCTTACTACATTTGTAACTAGTTATTAACCATAGGAGACTTTTGAAGGCATTCTTTAGTCTTCTTTGTACAGGATCATGTCATTCACAAATAGTGAAAATTTGACTTCATCCTTTCATGTATATATACCTTGTATAACTTTCTCTTGCATGTTTGTTCGGGCAAATGTTTTGAGTAACTTGTTAAACAGATGTAGTGACAGTGGGGACCCTCATCTTGTTCCAGATTTCAGTGGGAAAGATCTGTTTTCCCCATCAATACACTGTTTGCTATTGGATTCTCATAAGTGGCTTTTATCAAACTCAGGTAAAGTTTTTCTATGTCTATTTTCTTCAGGGTTTTATCATAAACAGGTTTTGGATATTGTCTATTGCTTTTTCTGCATCTCTTTATATAGTCATGGATTTTGTCCTTGTTTCTATTGGCGTGGTGCATTACATGTATTGATTTGTATGTGTTGGATTGTCCTTGAAATCCTGGATAAAATGTATTTGGCCATGATGTATGATCTGTTTGATGATTTGTTATATTCTATTTGTCACTATCTTGTTAAGGAGTTTTGCATCTATATTCATTAAGATTGCCCTGCAGTTTTCTTTTTAAGTATTTGTTTTTATCTTGATTTAGGATTAGAGTGATTCTAGCATCCAAAAGTGAGTTTGGAAATATTCATTCCCTTCCAATTTTATTGATAAGTGCTAGGAGTATTGGTGCTATAACATCTTTAAAGGTCTTATAGAATTCAACAGTAAATCCATCATATTTTGGGCTTTTGTTAGTTAGTAGATGTTTTTATTGTTGTGTCAACTTCATTGTATTTTATTATATTGATAACAATTATGTATTCTTAATTTATTATTTAATGAACAAATATAACAATAATTTGATGTAAATATTTTCCTTATCTTATTTTACGTGGCTTATGTATAAATAGAAAGTACCAAATATATACTTAAAAGTTAACACTCCAAACACATTTTCTCCGAAGCCGTTACATCCATGGATTTTATTTAAGTACACTTCTGTCCCCCAAGGGACATTTGACAACTTCTAGAGACATTTTTGACTCTCACAATTGACAGGGAACTACTGGCATCTAGTGGGTAGAGGCCAGGGATGCTATTAAATATCCCACAATTCTCACATCAGGGTCTCATAGTATTACAATTATCTGGCCCAACTTGACAGTAATGACACCAAAATTGAGAAATCCTACCTTGTATGCATAAACAAAACTCTTATCTCCTCTGAGATTATATTCTCCTCACTTTTTTGGCCAAGTTCCATCCTACATTCATGATCACTTTCACTTAATTAAAAAGAGAATGAAATGAATGAGTCTATATCTGACTTATTCCAAAAGGCTACCTTCATGCAACTCCCCCCATGATTTCCTGTTTCTAATGCTTTCTCCTACAGATGGCACAGACTATCACCATGTCCTGTGAGAGCTAAACGCCCATCTCCATGTAGCTCCCTTTGTTGTGTGATATTAGGATTTGGGGTAAAAATGAGGAGAGGCTGCCTGGGCCCTTTATCATTTTACTATCTTTCTTATTTAATAGCCCACAGTCTTCCTTCTGATTCCACCATCATCCTCCCATAGGCATCGTCTACCATGCCTTCAGTTTGTGTACTAACCTATTCACTGCCTGATACAATGATTATCTTTATAAGCACAAGAGGAATCAAAAAATGAGACCATCCAATAAAATTTATTGGACTAAAAAACAAAAAAAGAATACAGATTCAATAAACAGATGTCATATATAGCAAGTATTTTTAATGACATTACTGATAATTTAGTGAAATAAACCCATAGAAAATTTAAAGAAAAAAAGTACAAGACATAAGAAATTGGAAGTTGTTTACAAATTTAAATCTAAACAGCCTATTATGATTTACACTCTTATAACATCTTCTCTCTTTTCCAACCTAAATAATCTTTAGCATTCTTGTTGGCTAATTCAGCATTGACTTCACTTTTTGTCAGGGTGAAAACAGTAATAAATGACTTGGAATTGGAACAGCATATTCTGTGTCAAAATGTGGCTCACTTCAATCTTTCTATCTAAAAAAACCCAGGACTAGAAGATAATTTTCATTTACAAACCACTGCTACAGTCAGTATTACAAGTCATTCTTGGCTTTGTACATTTCTACTTTAAAACATCTAAACAAAACATCAGCCTTCTAAAATAGAACACTGCCTCCACCTGCAGTTAGAAAGACACTCGCAAGAACCCCTTCCCTTAGAAAAATACTTTCCCCTAGCAAAGAACATGGAAGAAAAAAAATTACTAAAAATAATTCTTAACAATCATCAATTCTGAGTCCAATTTATGCATCTCAGTATACCACTAGGACTTCTACAAGCTGTTAATAATAGTTATATTTGCATATTTTAATTGATCCATCATGAACAAGCATGTTATTGCTCTGATTTGAATAAGTTAAAAACTGAAGTAGAGTAAGGTTCCAAAGCTTTATCTGCAGTACCCCTGTGTATTTTGGTTTAGGATTATCTTTCTCAGTTTGTCTTTAGCAGATTTTTCTGACAATTCTAACTAATTAAAAAGCCTTTTCTCAATTGTTTTCAGGGAGTGTTGTTTGGTCTCCCACTACAGTATAGATCTGAGAGCCTGTGAAGAAAGCTAGCAAAATCTTTAAACTGAACTTTGTTTTCAAATGTGAAGGCTAAATTTTCAGAGGAGTGTACATTTCATATCAAAATTAAGAGAAAGTTACATAGAATCCCTGTGTATTCCCTCTACCTTCACCACCAATGTACTACATTTGTTATAATTAAAGAATCTGTTTTGCACATTATTATCACCCACAGTTTATATTTGAATCCATAATTTATACTTGAATCCACTCTTAGTGTACATTCTATGGGTTTGGACAAATGTACAAAGACATGCCTTTACCACTGTGATATCACACAGAGTATTTTTGATGTTGCAAATGTTCTCTGTATCCCACACATTTCACCTCAGTCCATACTCTCACAAGTTTATGCTTATTAGTGTTTCTGCATTGTCAAAAACTGGGCATTGGTGAACTTACAATAGTTGTTCTACAAATAGAAAGAGACAAAGCTGAAAACCCAGTAAAGCTTTTAGACAATACAAGAGTAGTTCTTTATCATTAGTTCTTTATCATTATGAAATGTTCCTCCACTTACATGAGATTTGGCATCACAGAATGACCTACATTCAATGTTGTGTATTATATACATCACATGTACTATATAGAATGTGATACTCTCTACTATATGAACATTAAATGCAGTATTACATTAATTACCCAGGTGCTTACTCCAAAACACAATTAGCCTAAACCTGATATCAATACTTCAGCACAAGTCCCTGACAAAGCCTATTGCTACCAGGTACTAGACTCATTTCGTCATTACGTATTACTAAGCCATACAAGAGTATTCAGCAATAATTCTATGGTAACAGGAAAACTTAGAAGAGCAATTTCCAGTTAACACAGAAGAGCATCAACTGATTGACTCCAGTGTCTTGAAGACAAGATATTTTTATCATTTAATTACCTCCATTGAGGAGCTGCCAAGCCAGGAAAATGCTGGAGTTCAGTTGCAGATACGTGTAAGATGATCTATTCCCTGATACATGGTTATGTACCTAGCCTATATTTCCAGAAAAATAGTAGAAAGTCAAGTATTATATTTCCTTCAAATCACCATAACACAGATCTAGATAATCAGAAGGTAGGGATAAATACATGAAAAAGACAGAAAAAATTATAAGAGATTTCAGAGGACACTGCCATAGGATGTCTGCTTGTAAGCTTAACCCTATTCTGGTGATCACTGACTGACTGGTGGGACTGACTTTGTTTCTCATTACATTCTTCCATGGAATCATCTCATTTTACACTTCCCCTTTCAGTCCTGTGAACAAACAGCCTCCAAAATGAGAATCCCATTAATGTATTCAGGATGGGTAAATTGTATCCAAAGAACTTTGAAATACCAGGGCCAAATTGAGGGTTCTTTTTGAAGCAAGCATACCTCATTCATTTCATAATTAACTGGTTATTCCAGTAGCTGTCTCTTAAAAAATCATTTAAATCAAAACGCACTTCTACTCACAGACAGACGAAAACACTTGCAGCTAATCCATCTCCTACTTTATTGCCCATAGAAATGAAGAACAGCTTGCAAAGCACAGTGTACAACAGGAGGCTCGGAGACAGCAGCCATCCATTTCCTCGTGGTGTACAAGTTTGATCGTGTTTGCCTAATTATCCCATTAACCTGTACCTAAAGATCCAATTACTCCAGCTGTGGGTGATTGAATAAAGGGCAGCTGCAACAGATACCAGGCAGGGGACTTGTGTATTCCTCATCTGTAAAGTTTGTAATTGCTGGTTCAGTCCTTCACCAAGAAATTCTTTTGGCAACAAAGATAACAGAAGAATTTCCAAAGAGTAGTTTCTACACTGGTAGCTACTTATTTAAATTTCAAATGCATATTATGAATTTTAAAACTCCTCCTTTTATTGAGTTCAGCTTTGTGTCATTCCCACTGCTCTGCTGGTTAGAATTTTGAAAATCAAGTGTACTGAATTGGTTTCTTTCCTTCTCATCATTATTTCTCTAATTTAAGAAGGTGTCCTTAAATAGACACAAGGCTCTAACTCAAGTTAGGGATGAATGAGTCAACCACATCTCTCCTTGAATGTGATTGAATGTGTATAAGTTATTCATTTTAGTAAAATTTTCTTATAAAACATGAATAGCTAGGATAAACATTTATCTATGTTCTCTAATGTTAAAGGCACTCTTAATGTTACCCACAAAGCCTTGCATTTCTTTTCTAGTCAGGTTTCAATAGAAGCTCACACCAGTTTTGTCTCCTTGTCTTAAACACCCAATCCTATCTCTGACTGAGCAGATAAAAAGGAACTTAATCACCAAAATGTCATAGATTCCCTTCATCCACACCAACATCCCCTCCATCTGCTTCCCATCAAACACTAATAACTCATGACTTGGATCTCTGTCCCTCTGATCTCAGAGACCACCGTTTGCATTGATTACCCTTCAGTCCTGTACTTTCTACCACTACCTCTCCTCTTTCCTGGCTTCGCATCATTTTATACATAGTCAACACGTTCCTGTCTTTTAAAGAAAAAAATTATTTCCACTCTGCTTTCTCCCTTAAGCAACCTCTCTACTCTTTACTTTCCTTTTTCCAACCAAATTTCTTTTTTAAAAATCTGTTTTTAAATGGGATTATATAAAAGTAAAAGTCTTGCTAGCTACTCTTCATAAAGCATTAATATCTATACTATATAAAGATTTTTTAATTTAACTCTTAAAAATAAAGTAACCCAAACATTAGATGGGCAAATGACTTGAACAGACATGTCTCAAAATAAGTATAGAAGACCAACAAGTGTACAAAAAAGTTCATCTTAACCCAATAAGAAATATATTAACCATTGTTAATCTATTATTGTTTTGAAATTGTGTATCATAGTTTTTGTTCTTTTTTGTGTGTGTTTAAAAGAAAAAGTTCATTTTTAGAAAATCAAAACTACACTGATGTTCCATCTACATTTGTTGCTGTGAAATGCTCAATAGCTAAGCTCTGGAAAGAACATACGTGCCCATCACCAAATGAACAGACAAAGAGAATATTGTACATACACACAATGAAATATTCTCTGGATGTAAGAAAAAATAAACTCATGCCATTTTCAGGGAAATGGATGAAACAGGAGAAATGCATGTTTTTCTCTCATATGTGTGATCTAAAAACACAGAGATAACAAAATGTAAAAGAGAGACAATCAGGGAAGGTGAAAAGGGTGAGGGAAGGGCAGAGATGCTAATGAGGAGGATGAAAATGATCAAATTATGTTGTGTACATCACAAATACACAAAAGCAAAATCCACCATTGTAAGATACACCAATTTTTTGAAAAAACTACGTCCAATACTTTCCATTAGGTGCGATTCTATTTATGGATCGATCTACCACAATGGGGTTTGTGCTTTCACTGTTTCACCACCGTGGATCTTGTCACAGCCACAGATGACTGGAATCTGATAAGTCAATGCACAATTTTTCACTGTAAATCATTACATTCTTCTCCTCCTGAACTGACCTATCCACTAACTGTTCACTTTTGGTCCCCTTCTTGTGCTCACTCCTTTTGTTCTTTATGTCTTTTTTAAAAGAATCTGGGCATCCCCTCACTCTCTTAAAATCACCAATCAGATTTTATCTACTCAACAAGGATTATCTTCAGCAAGTAAAAAAGGATCAAGGTATTCTTTAAAACATTTAAATGTTTTATAATTTCCTATGTTGAACTTTACACAGTTGCTCATAAATTTCTTTCTTGTATTTGATATAGCTTTTTGTTGTTTAAAGAGATTATATATTTTTGCATTTTAATTTTTTCTAGAATATTAACATTGATCTGTACCCTGCTAAATTTATTGTCTTCATTCCAATGACTTATCTGTAAATTTTTAGGAGAATTTTTCATATATCCAATTGTATTTCCATTAAGAATGAGTTATACATTCAAAAGTTTTAAACATTTTATTTCTTTGTTTTAACAGATTTATACTTATAATAATACACCAAATACAAGTCATGACATAAAACATCCTTATTTCTAGTAGTAGGAAAACAGATACCTAGAGTGAAAAACCTGTATAGAATATAAGAGTGAACATATCCGGCATTTTTATTTTTTGTGGGTTATTGGAACCTTAAATCCTAGATATCTTGATTATTCTCTAATATATTCTACAGATAGGCTTTTGTATTTTATCCACCTTACCTTACTGTATACAAAAGAAACAATGAAGTGAAGAGAGTGCATATGCTAAGGGACAAAATCCATTATACCATAATTGAAAGTAGATATACAGTGAATGTTTTTTAACACTGTGTTGCTTCAAGATGAGCCAACTTTACTTTTCATTTCTGAATATTTTAACACAAGCTGAACAGGACTTTTGCTGAAAACACACAGTGGGCTTTTTATACAATTTTAATTTTAATCTAACTTTGGGTAATGAATAAGTCCCATTGGATTGTTGGAAAGAAGTTTCTCTTTAAGTCAGCTCATAAAAATTTTAAAAACTATTTTACACCTACTATTCCAGTAACATAGAGCAAAGATTATAATTTGCTGTGTATTTGTTGCTAAATCTTAAATCAATACATTTTATTTTTATAATCACTAGCATTCTTAGATCACTAATATCTATACAAATGGAACGTAAAATTAGACATCACTAGTTGTAATATCATAAAAAGGAAGAAAATGCTCCTGGCCCATACTTATGTCCTTTGCACAATCCACATCTTAAAAAATACAAAACATAATGGAAGTGTGTAAAACTTTTCTGGGAATTTCCTGACATGTGAAATGAAAAGTAAACAAATGTGACTTGTCTAACTTTTTCATTACTACATGTTATAAGTTCACTGTTTCAGAGAGTCCTGGTATCTACACATGTCATGTAAAGGCACACAAATTTTACGCAGTTCAATAATCCATTTAATAACAACATAGAGAAAATAGATTCTGGCATTATCTAAATAGCTTTAAATGAACATCAATGGATATTCACACAGCATTTTTCATCTTCAAAGCTACTTGTCACATTGTAATTGATAGTTCTGTGACCCTGAAGGATGATAGTATGATGATACACAATAATAACAATAATAATAATGACTAACATTTATTGAAGACAGTCTTCTTTTACAGCATGATTTCATAACAACTAATGCTCAGAGGAAGTATGTAAATGAGATGATAACAAACAAGAAGTTGTGTTAGTTTACATAATAGTTGTGTTAGTTCTGGTGTGGCATAGCAGAAATAGAAAAAGAACCAGAAGGAAAGGCAAAGAAACAAGGACAAACAAGAAGTGTACCTTACAACTCATGCAAAAATTTTATCAATATAGATAATAGGCCTAAGTGTAAAATGTTTGAAATTTTCGAATAAAAGTACAGAAAAAATATGTGTGATATTTGTTTTGGACATGAATCTTTAGAAAACCCCATATACCTGAGAGGTGAAACTAAAAACTGATGAGTTGAATGTTATTAAAATTTAAAAGTTCTATTGTATGACAGACACTTGTAAGAGAATAAAATGGCAAGCCACAGAATTGGAGAAATATTTTCTAATCACAAATCTGATAATTGACTAGTATCGAAATACATGTAAGTGATTGAAAAATTCAACAATAAGAAAACAAAGGCAGAAAGAAGTAGGCAAGAGAGGACAGATACTTCACCAAAAATTAGCAATTATGTATTGGAAATAAAGGTTTGAAAGATGCTAAACATTGTTCATGATTATGAAATTGAAAGATCATAATGATATTCCAGTATAACATGTGTTAGAATAGATAAAAGTCAAACAAGACAAAACAATAGCAAACCCTGGTCATGACAAATACCAAGTGCTTTTCTTCATTGATGGTTAGATTGTGAAATGATACTAGAAGTTTGGAAAGCTGTTGAACAGTTTATTGCATTACATAATATACAAGAGATACTTAAAATGCAGAAATTATCATGCGCCTAGGTTTTTTTAAGTGAAATAAAAGCTTACACTCACACATCACAAATACACAAAAGCAAAATCCTGTATGTGAATGTGTCGGGGTCGCTCCCGGCTGGCAGGAAAGACACACGACAAAGTCTGGCGGTGTGCAACCTTGCCTTTATTTGTCTCCGCGTGGGCCCCGCGAGGCCTCCTCTCTGCCACCAGTCCTTTCTCGCCGGTGGACTTTCTCTATCTCTCTCGTGCTTCTTCTCGTGGCGGGAGAGGCATTCACTTTTATAGGGCAACAGTAGCCAATCAGTTCAAAGCGCGCGATGCGGGCTGACTGGCTAACATCAGCTGTTGCTAGGCAGACTATCTTACAGAGCGGGTTGTTTAAGTCGCCAGGGCAATCAGGGGGCAGGAAGCAGGCGCCAACTTGGCTCACTCGATGGGAGGGGCAATCTAGCTCAGGCTCCGCTCCCACCCACAGGCCCTACGTCCGCCAAGTAAGGCGACTGGTGTCGGCCGCGGCTCCCAACATCTCCCCCTAATTTATTTACTTTGAATGAATGTATGCATCGCAGCCCGCCCTGGATCGAGTGCAGAGGCTTATGCCCTGTGTTGAGGCCCACCGTAGGCCCTTGGCTTGGACCCTGGTTGGCCGCCCCCGGGTCCGCCAAGGCCTTGAGACCCTCGTCCTTTTTCCAGGGCCAGGAGTGAACTGGACGGAACCTGGATGCACATAGGCATGCACTCATGCCCCTCCGTGTGATCCCCTCGGAGAGGCATCTAGATCTGGGCAGATTCTAGTAATCCAGCGGCTTTCATGCAGTATGGGGTAGGGCCTGGCTGGGGAGGCACACTCTTACCCGTCATTGACTCACCTACCCTGCTGTGTAGTGTCAATAGGGAAGGAGTGCAGAAGACCCGCCACACCTAGACCCGGTCGTAGGCCAGTCGAGCGAGCCATGCATAGGCCTGGGGGTCATTGTGCCCATCACGGGCTGCTGCCAGGGCCGCATGGGCAACCAGGCGTACTTGACGCCGGGCCGCCGCAAGGCGCCCATTAATAAATGATGTGACCCATCGGAGCAAGCATGGTCCTATAAGCAGGAGCAAGAACAAGGAGCATAGAGGGCCTAACAAGGGTAGCACATAGGGGAGCAAGCCATTCCAGGCCCCCAAAAAGGGATTGTCCTGCAGTTCTTTTAGGGCTCATCTTGTTGTTGGGTCTGCGGTTGGCCTCTGGTGGAACAGGCCTGATCTTCAGTCGAGGGACTTGTCGCGTCAACCTCTCTGGGACCCACAGTGGTTCTCGTCCCGGTTCCTGCAGAAAAACACAAACCACGCCTCGGTTCCAGCTAACCACCGGATCCGGGCCCATCCATTGTCATGCCATAGATAACCGCGCCTTTGGAGGCAGGCCTTGGCTTACTCCCCCTTTTTGTTTTTTATTTTTTTATTTTTTTTATTTTTGGTCTTTTTCGTTTTTTTTTTTTTTTTTTTATCGGTACCAGGGATCGAACTCGCGATTGCCTGCTTACAAGGCAGGCGCTTATGCCGCTGAGCTAAATCCCCAGCCCCCGTTTCCTCGACCGGCGTTTTTCTCAGCCTGCTCGGCAGAGTAGCCGCCCATGAAAATACCGTCCGCCCCGCGGCGCAACGTCATAGGACGGCGGTCGCGACAGAGTGGAACGGGGCGTCACTTCCTGTGCCGGCTGAGAGAAGGGAGGGTTCCCTGTAGCGGCCTCTCGGCGGGGAGCCGCTTCTGGAGAAGAGCTCCAGGGCGGAGCGGATGGCTCTCTATCTCCTCCCGCCAGAGGGCTCTCGGGGGTCCTTTTTCCTCTCTCTGCTTTTTTCGAGCGGCGCACGCACACAATTCGCGGCGCAACTCGGCATAGGAGTCAAGGCACGCATGTATCATTTCCCACAGGGGGCGAATAGCCGGCAAAATATCGCCTTCCAATTCCGCCGAGGCGAGGTCCCCGCCTAACTTCTCCCATGACGGCAGGTTTAAATGTCCCGTGGGTAAAAACCAGGGAGCCACCCTATCTACCTCTGCTATGAATAGTTCCAGTGTTTTTTGACCTACCCTGAGGTCTCTAGCTTTTAAAAGCTTTCTAAGGGCCTTTACCAAGGGCCGCGCCTCCGCGCTCCGTAAATTACCCATCCTCAACCTCTAAGGGCTGTAACTCACCGCGTGTGACTTAAAGAACCCGTCACCTACGCGTGAGCCTGAGGGGAGTCTAAAAGCCCTGTAGGTGCGCGCCACCCAGAGCCCAGGCTTATCCCCAACTCACCTGTCTGGCAGCACCACGCTGGAGCGTTGCACACCACCGCCGTGTCTCGGGGTTGATCAGTCCCCGTGCGGGTCACCAAATGTCGAGGTTGCTCCCGGCCGGCAGGAAAGACACACGACAAAGTCTGGCGGTGTGCAATCTTGCCTTTATTTATCTCCGCGTGGGCTCCGCGAGGCCTCCTCTCTGCCACCAGCCCTTTCTCGCCGGTGGACTTTTCTCTATCTCTCTCTGTGCTTCCTCTCTGTGCTTCCTCTCGTGGCGGGAGAGGCATTCACTTTTATAGGGCAACAGTAGCCAATCAGTTCAAAGCGCGCGATGCGGGCTGACTGGCTAACATCAGCTGTTGCTAGGCAGACTATCTTACAGAGCGGGTTGTTTAAGTCGCCAGGGCAATCAGGGGGCAGGAAGCAGGCGCCAACTTGGCTCACTCGATGGGAGGGGCAATCTAGCTCAGGCTCCGCTCCCACCCACAGGCCCTACGTCCGCCAAGTAAGGCGACCGGTGTCGGCCGCGGCTCCCAACATGAATGGTCACAGCGGTTTTACTTAACATTGCTTCAAACAGGGCAATCAAGCTGATGTTCCCTGGGTGAATGGATTTTTAAAAAGCTGTGTTAAATCCAAGCAATAGAATAATAATTAGTGTTAAAAAGATCTAGCTATTGATTTGTGTAACAACATAGATAAATCTTAATTTAAATACATTTTGCTAAGTCAGAAAATCAAATTCAAAAAGCATACACATTCCATCTGGAGAAAGCACAGCTCTCAGGATGCAAAAAGATCCGTGGTTGTCAGGGATTGGGTAGAAGAGAAAAGTGGACATGGGGTTCACAGTTGAGTTTTTATGGTTGTAAAGTTGTTCTGTGTGGTCTTTGGGCAGAGAATTGTATGCATTTGCCAAAACCATATAATTATATATCACAAAACATGAGCATTAACACATGCACACTAAAAAAATTAAACAGGATGATGGGGAGGGAGTCACAAAATGGAATATACAGTGTAACAATAAATCTGTCTTTAAAATATATGAAATAACTTGATCACGGGAGTGGTTACAAAATAAAACTGACCTAAATATATGGGAGTCAACACTAACAATATATATGAAGCCCTTTGCATCTAGGCTGTAGACCTGACCCTCCCGAGAGGTCAGCTAAGGACTCTGCAGACAGAGAATGGCGTGACTTGGAGGGAGGCCATAGCCTTGCAGCTGCAGGATGTAGGCAGATATTCTGTGCCATTCCCAAGCATTCCCAAGCCTATCTACTCTCCAGCCTATTAGCCCCGTTCCTAATGCTATCAACTCAAGTGTAACATGCACTTTTCCCAAACTGTCTTTTGGGCTTTTCTAAGAAGCCCTTTGTTCTCTTTCCATACTTAAGACAGAGTATTTCTTTAATAAACAGAGTGGTCATCAGCCTTCTCATGTCACAAGTCTTCTTTTATCCTTGAATCATCAGAGATGTGTCTCATATTAATAATTGGAGAAGTACATAAATAACTTTTTAAAACAGTGTTTTGAGCTGGGCTTATACTAGTAATCCTCAGCAGAAAAATCACCAGTCTGAGTCCAGACTGGGCAACTTAAAACTTGGTAAGAGCCTGTCTCAAAGCAAAAAATAAACAGGGGACCGGGGATGTAGTTCAGTGCAAAGGCAAAATCCTCAGTACTACAAAAATTTTATTTTAATTTTAAAAGTGTGTTTTGCTGGAAAATTTAAAGATATATAAGAAGCCTACACACAAACATATACTAGTTAGTAAATCTGAATATACCTGAATCCATATTGATACAAGTAAGTGGAGGAATAAATATGTGAGGGGTCAAATAATCTTCCTCAGAGAAAAATTCCCAACAATATACGGAACAAAGTTCAGTTTTCTTCTCCCCCCTGAGAATGGACAGTACTTTTTGGCTACCTGCAAAGACA
Organism: Cavia porcellus; assembly: GCF_034190915.1. Classification (NCBI taxonomy): domain Eukaryota; kingdom Metazoa; phylum Chordata; class Mammalia; order Rodentia; family Caviidae; genus Cavia; species Cavia porcellus. The sequence goes on along the minus strand of NW_026947496.1, from coordinate 22,776,834 downwards.
GAGTATACAAAAGTTACAATTGAGAAGTACAAATGACAGCTTGTTGTATGGAGCACAAGTGTCCCCCGGCTGATGTGATAAAATGACGCCACCCCCTGTGATATTATCCATCAAAATCCAAAGCCACCACCCATCTTATTATGAGAAAAACTTCACACATCAACTGAGAAATATTCTACAAAATACTTCACCAGCATTCTCAAAACTTTCTAGGTTACGAAAAGCAAACAACAAAAAGATGATGAAACTGTCAAAGGGCAGAGGAGATTGAGAGTAAGAAACCATAAAGTAAAAGCCAGAATGGTATCCTGGCTTGACCCCCAAATGGAAAAGACCTTAATGAAAAACTAGTGAAACCTGAATAAAGTATGGAGTTCAAGCCATAGCAGTGTCCCAATGTTACTCTCTTAATTGCATCAAATATACCATTATCATCAGGTAAGATGCAGCGATTGTTCGAATTTATGACATACATTGTGCTATTGCATTGCACGCTTACATGTGCACTGATGAAATCAAAGTACTATAGTATTTTCACCTCTCTGCCATATCTTTATGTTCGGAATCTTCAAGCTCCTCACCTTTTATTATTAACCACACACACACACACACACACACACACACACACACACATATATATAGGTTATTGTAGAATACAGTCATCTAACTGAGCTGGAAAAACACCTGAACTCATTTCTCCTGTCGTCTTTTTGTACCCTCACCAAACCTCTTCTTTTCTTACTTCCCCTACGTTTCACTCACTCTCTACTCTCTTGTTTATTGACATCAGTTTTACAGGAATTATCTAATTAGCTATACAATTTTTATTATAAATATAAAATTACCCCAAAATATAAAGCTTAGTTTTAAATATTTTAGAAGATTCAGTTTTCATAAGAAATTTAATGATTTTAATATTTTAATGTTAGTATAATTTGGGTTTTTACTGTCATAAAAATTTTCTTTCCAAAAATCTTAAAAACTTAAAACTTTTATATTTGTTACATTTTATGTCTCACACAAACACAAATCTTGTGGACTTCTTACTCTGATTGAAAGACATTTTATAAAAATCTTGATTATATTGGCCCTTTACAATGAACCTGAATTTGAATATTGAACAATGTTGACATGTAACAAAAAGTCAACTACCGCAAGCATTTCCAATTTTATTTTATTGGCACCCGGGGATTGAACACACAACTTTGTGCTTGCCAGGGAGGTGCTTATGCCACTGAGCCTAATCCTTGGTCTTCAATTTTATATTTTAATAAAAATTAAAATATTAAAAAATAAAGTCAAATTTAAATGTTAAATATCTTGCTTAGAAAACAAGAGGAGTAATTTTCTGAACAAAACAATCACGTCAAAAGCTTGCAACTTCCTGTTTCTCTGCATACAACTTCCTGTTTCTCTCGCACTCCACTCCCAATGCTTTCAATGACAATCAGTAGCCAAGGAAGGTCAAAGTCAATAAAAACAAATCTTCCACCTCCTTTTCTCACTGTGCAAAAAGTCTTAAATGTGGACAGCACTAATTAAGGGCACTAATGAAAATGCATCCAGGCTAATCAACTATTACTACAGAGCAAAAGTAGTTTCAGAAATGCTTCTGAGGTAAGTAAACTAATCAACCTACAAATGTACTTCCGGCAAAAAAAAATTTAAATTCCTGTTATCTGCATGCTAAAGAGAAATAGTTCATGTATAAATATAAAGACAAAGGTGTTTTTAAAAATTTTTAGTTGAGATTTCTCCCAAGGAACTAAGTTTTAGTGTCCACTATGTTAAGCTGTTGGTTAACAGACATTTGGGCCTTTCCATTTTTGAGGGGAAATATAGGACGTATTTTGACTAGCAAATGTGATAACTAAAAACACTTAAATACTTAGACATATGATGGGAGAAATGTCAGAGAAAGTCCTGTCAGCAGCAAACCCTGTCTCAGCCAGCTTCTGCCTAAAGTAAGCCTTTTTATCAGGTGACAGTGAGGAGGTACCATGGGGTCTCTTTAAGTTACAGCATGTACTTCTATAAACATATTTAACTGTAGTTTTTACTGGGGGTATAAAACTAGAATCTTTAGTCTGGCAATAAAAAAAGCCCCAAAGTATTCTACTGTACCATTCTCCCAGGAGTGAATGGCAACAGGTCAGTGTTCCTCTCTGTCTCCCCGCAAAGTCACCTCTGAAGCGCCATATGTCTCTCTAGCAGGGGTTCCCTGTCTCCTGCCAAGCAGGTGTTAGAGGTGTCTTTTGAGGAGGTAGTGAAGATTGGGCATAGTGACTCAGGCTTAATAAAAGCACATTCCTTTTAAACCACTGACCCTGTAGAAGGAAAATGGGCACTCTACTCTGAAAGAGCTATGCTGATTAATGGGTTTCATTTGGGCAGATTCATACACATACGTAGTATACTTAGATCACTTCACCCTCCTGGTTTCACATGGCAGAGTGGGGTCTCTTATCAGCATAACCTTATGAATAGTTTTATTATTGTTATTTTATTCAACCACTTATGACTCATTACTTATTTTGATGCTGTATTTGTCCAATCCTTATCAAATAGAATCTCATCAAACTAGCTTTCACATCGTTTTGACTTATTCCACTAATTTTTATAGAACTTTTGTACTTTCTTGCTTTACAAGTTAGGCCAAGCTGATCCTATAGTTTTTCAACCTTGTACCTGGGATCAGGCATTCCTCAGGAATCCAGCTTCCTTTTAATGGAAAAAAGTACTGAAAAACAATAAACTGAAGTGGAATTATGCAATCAAGAAATTATTTTTTGGCAATATAGTAGTCAGTTTTATTCTGTGACAAAACAGTACCAGTGGCAATTAACTTAAAAAGAAAAGGGTTTATTTATCTTTAGCTCTGCAGGTTCTAGACCAAGATAGGGAAGCACCTTACTTTGAGCCTTTGATGAGGGCGTCAAATGTCAATGGCAGGAAATGCATGTCAGAACAATACACTGAGCTCATCGATTAGAAACACACAGTGACTCAGAGGCTAAGGTCCCATAAGGCCTTCAAGGGCATGCAGCACACCTAAGGGCCTCCTACAAGCATGACACTTCTAAAGGGTCCACCATCTCGAAATTGCTCTACCCTGAGGACCAAACTTTGACACACAGGCTAAGAGGGACAGTCAGTATCTGAACTATAGCAGAGAACCCTTGTAGTAATGACTATGGCAAGAATCACTGATGGATGTTAAAATTGATAAGTAAAAGGTTTCGTGAGGAATGGGATACTTAAATGTCATTTCAAGGTATCTCCCCACAAAATGCTTATTAATTTCAAAGAAAAATGAGAAACTTTAAAGTGGAGCAACTTGGTAAATATCATCTGAAGTGATAAGAGTTAATATCATCATTTCAAAATGACATATATCTCCTGAAGTAATGTGCCAAAACAGAGTATGACTTACACAATATTCTTGCAAAAAAACTACATAATACAGGTCTATTAATGGGAAAATATTGGACAAGCCCGGTTTGAGAGGCATTCTACAATATGTCAAGGCCATGGAAGGCAAAGAAAAACAAAGAAACACTTTCAGAGTAAAGCAGATAAGACAGACAACTAAACTCAACCAGTTCAATTCATGACGGACTGTTGGCCATAAATATTTATTCCACAAGAACCTTAAAAGAAACAATGTTGAGCTTTTATTTAAGTGATAAATTAGATATTAATATTTTCTAAAGGTAATTTTATCATTTTCATAATTATTCTATGGGTATATAAAGGAGTATTTTTTACTTAGCTAGTACATACTGAAGCACTAAGTGGTAAAGGGGATTGAGTGTGCATTACATTCTCTAATTGTTCAGAAAAAGAGTCCATGTTTATGTACATGCATGTACACACACCAGAAGGGGTAGAAGAGGGAAGGAGAGAAGATGACAGTTCAAATATAAAATGTCAACAACGGGTTTCTGAGTGAGTGAGTGTTCCATGGACGTGTTCGTACTATGTTTGCAACTTTTCTCTAAGTTTGGATTTCAAAATAAACACAAAAATTAAGCAATTTCCTTGAGTGCAGAGGTTGCATTCTGTGTCCAAAAGTCCCCAGGAGGTCTGGAGGAACTGGTCTGCCACAAAGGCGCAGAGAAAAAGCATAGTTAATTCAAATACCTCCATAAAAAGGTCAGACTAGGAGGGAACTGGGCAAAGCAGGCTGCAGTTGTGCAAGAAGGCATACTATTTTCACCGCACATGGGAAACCACAGGCTGGGCACACTGGGACTTCCATCCCTGGGACCAGGTTAAATGATACACCTTTACCCATCAAACCAAACTGCTTGAAATGAGATTTCCAGGTGTTCAGGCTCCTCGGTCTAGTACATTGAAAGGTAACTGAATGAAATGTTCATGTAAAAATAACAACCACCTTTTGGAATCATTTGTTACATGGTGAGCTTGGAGTCAGCAATTTATAATAGCAGCCCAATAGAGTTTTTTATTCACATTTTATAAGCAATTGTTAGCTCAAATAACTTTGTAAGAGTCTGACAACTTCCAGGGATAGACAGCAGGTAGGCCTTTGCTCTAAGAATTTATCCAGGGACCAAGACAAGGCTTACCAAAACATATTCAAGTTAGTAAGCTGTTCTTAGTATATTCTATAGGAAAATATTTTCAAAACTAATTTGGAGGCTAATAATCAACCTGTTATCATACTTCTGGCATAGAAATTTAATCACCTTTATTAAGGAGTAAATTCTTTTGGCAAAGAATCCAAAAGTAGATTTTTGGGGGAATAAACAAACTTAGCTTCTAAAACTATCAAAGGTATTTCCTACTAACAATCAAGATTTCAAATGTCACAATGGTTAGTGATCTCTGCTGAAGCCCAGGTAGATTGATGCAGCTTTTGATGGCAGGGCAGGGGAAGCTATTAACACACTTCTGATATATTTTCAGCTTAATTCCTTTTGGTTTTAGTCATGGGGTTTCTGGATTTGAGGCATGCCAGTCTCTTCCTTTACCATTATTCTGAGAGAAGAAAGCAGGTCTAAAAGCTTACAAGCTGTGGAAAATATCTCTGTATTAGAGCCCAGGAACAATATACTTGACACTCAGTAATGGCCTTTCCCCTGGAGAGAGAGAAATTCTCAATCACTCGCTGAACTGCAAATTCCCCCAGACCAGCGTGTGCACAATGGAGGTACTAAGAACTCGGAGAAAATAGCCATATTAAACCGTTTTCTCTTGAATGCATTTATGCAGGACCACTTTGTCCTTTTATTCTCCTTCTCTATAATTTAACTCCATTCTTATAACTACTGCATTTTTCCTGGTTTCTTTCTTTTTCTTTGTCTGTCACCTAGCCTTATTCCTATAACTGTTAAATTCATTTTTCATCCTTAAAAACAGTAGTAACAATTTATTGTATTTTTTTTACATCAGTTGTAATAAAAGGATTGACATCAACAAGTATGTCTTATGAGATAATTTATTGACGGTGATATCAGATTCATTGAGGTATTAGTATTAAGAGCATTATTAGCGGTTGTTACCATTTGAAAACAGAAGCATGTTATTAAAATGTACCTGCTCTTTAAAAAATGCCATTACCTATTTAAAAACTAAAATAATATTTCCCATTTTAATGAATCTGAGTTAAGCACATTTTCAGGATATATTGGCATCATTCACGGTTTGCCGTTTAAAATATGCCTCTAAAGAGGGATATATTAAGGCATTTCCAGGTTTGCTGACATACATGAGCTATAAGGGCTCTGCTAATGTTCTTTGGAGGAGTCTTAGTAAGACAGAAGACCTCAAAGGTGATGGTCATTTTGGGGTAATTTTGCTTCCCTTTTTCAAGGATATTTAACAATATCTAGAAATGCTTATAGCCATCATATCTGGGGGTGGGTTGCTATCAGCATCTAATGGCTAGAGATTAGTATGCTGCATAAATACTCTACAAAGCACATCAGCCCCTTCACCACAAAGAATTAACCACAACAGAGCCTCACTTGGACAGCTTTGTTTACACACTGACCATCCTAGGTGTTGCTAAGTTTTTCTTACTGTAAACTGCTTATTGTAAGGTAATTTATAAACATATTGCTGTCTTCAGTAATTCAAACAGTGGACCATGTTTTTTTTTCTAACAAAACAAAATCAACTTGCTGAATTTTCTTCTTTACCTCTTGTCTGAGGATGGAACTTGATTTTCATTAATCCAGAGCTCCTGCTTTGGAGACGATCTCCTTCAACTCTTTGGTGATGATGGCTTGGTGGGTACATCCGTATGTCAGAGTCAATTTATCAATCATCTCAGAAGCGTTCTTACTAACACCGTCCATCCCTGTCATCCTGGCACTCTGCTCACTGATGGTAGATTCCTTCAGGGAGTAGCAGACGATGTTGACCAGACTACACTCTTGGTAATTCTGCAGCACACTGGAATCAATATCATCATAGATGTTCATGCTCTCAGCACTTGCAATGGTATCAAGAGAAAAGATGGGCTTTTCTTCTGTCTTGTAGGAGATAACAGACCTAAACTGATTAAAGATGACAGAGTCTTCATCAAACGCATATCCAGAATTTAGTAATTCCAGAGCAATAATGGATGCATCTTCAAAAGGGGGCTTTCTCCCTACAGCCTTGAACATCACCAGAAACTGGTCAGAATGGGTCCTGGAAAATATGCCCCTGATTTTATCACCAGTTCCAACAATCCTGACCTCTTTTCCAGCTGCTGTTTGTGGCCAGCTCATTTTTCATGGTTTAGCGATTTAGGAATAAGTAGCACCACAAAGCTCTTGATCTGAGGACACACCAATGAGAAGGTGTTTTTTCTTGTCTTCAGGTACCTTAATATCAGCTTTTTCATGCAGAGCTAAAGATCTTATTCCATATATCCCAGCCGGTTTCAGCTCCCTCTCAGCTCGAGCATATTTTGCTGCTGCTACCATTTTCATAGACTTGGTATTTTCTGGATATTTTTGATTGACTTTAGTTGCTGGGTAATGTCTTGCAAAGCTGCCATATTTCTGATTTGGATCCACTGCAACTGCAAGGCCAAGGCCAATAGCTCACCGATTTTCGCCCAAGAGAACACACTTTGCTGAGGGCCAGGCAGGCAGGCCTTCCGGCGCATGCGCCCTTCCCAACCTCACTCACGCCTGCCTTCAGTCCGGTTTCCTCCGTGTCAATAATATTATGGATGTTGTTAGCAGAACTAACCAACATCTAACAAGCTATCCACTAATCAGAAAATGGGAAAAATATTGTTATAAATATTTATGCACCTTCTGGACCAAGCAGTATGGAACTCATTCATTATTTATTCAAAACTTGGGGGTTCAAAAGTCATTTACAAGTTAGATTAAGTCTAATAGACCAAATAATTGAAAAATACAGTTGAGAAAAATACCAACCTGGACGTCGACCATCACCTTCACCATACATTTAGGGCGTAGACATGTTATTAAAACTGTATCAACCACAGTAAAAAAAATGCCAAAATGACAGTTTTAAACATGTAATCCATAGAAAGATGAATCTGAAGAGATTAGATGTGACTGCCCAAATTGTTACACTGCATTGCATATTGAGTAGTTTAAAATATCTCATACACTGAAAATTACTGAATAAATTTGATTAAATTGTCATTTTTATATTTCCTACCATATCTATCTTATAAAATTTAGGAAAATTCTACATTTGTATTCTACATCTTGTATTTAAATAATTGGGGGTTAATTATCCCCAAAGGTTAGAAAAACCTTACTGTCTGGAATGTTAGCTTGAGAGATCAATGAAATTCACTGGCAGTGCAGAATCAAAATATTTCAGATTAAAGGAATACATACCAAAAAAATAAACATAGGTAAGTGCTACAACTCTTCTCGCTTGTTTCAGTCGTACTGGGAAAAAACCTAGTGACTGTTGGTATATGTAAAACTGCAACTGCAGGCCATCTGCACATGTTGATTTAGAAGTCTTTACTACTTAAGTGAAGTACATGTATCCACAGATCACAGCAGTCACAGCCTCAGGATTTGCTGACCTATCTGAAGAAGTGTGTTATTCTCTGAGAATATTCTAGTAGCCACTTTGGGAAGTGCTTATGACAAAACCTCAGCACATCACTGTTGGTAAAAAGATGTTAAGGTAAACAGCGAATAATTGAAATTATCTCCACATGAATATTAGGAAATTTTCTTTCACAGATATGGGCAACTCACTTCTTTTTTTAATTTAAAGAAAGACAAAACAAAATAGAAAATTGGCAGAAACAGTACATACTTTCAAAGAAAAGAAATAAACAGTAATAAACCACTAGCTGATGTATGCATATTGTCCCCCTATAAATAACTGTTCAAGTACACAAGTGGAACATATAAATGGGAATTCAACCAGGGAGACTGCAAACTGTTCTGTTCAACTATCCAACAAAAACTAAGTATTATGGCTATCAATCCTCTACACTTAGACATGTATGCATTTATCTATATCTTCATTTATGTTGAGACTTAACACAACTTATTAGATTAAAATCCTTCTGAACAAAGATTAACAATATTGCTGGATTTCACATCATAACACTCTGGAATCAGCACTGGGTACCGCAGTGCCACTTTCTTTCCTTCAAAGTTTTGTTCATTTCATCATGTGTCATAAGATCAGTTCTCATAAACTGTTCATAGGTTTTACATAGGCATGAGTCTTAACATGTATTTCTATCCTTTCTATATTAGAGGGAGAAACAGAACAAAGCAGGACAGAACTAAACTTTTTCCTATAGACATATAAAACTAAAAAGACATATAAATCTGCTGTGTAAGGAGTTCTACCATGATCACTGTGCTGTTTCTTGTTATCATCAACAGAATTGGCTATATCATCAGATAAAGTATAATTGAACATATCAGTACATAACAGGATTAACAGAAATACAACTTTGTAGAAAGTGTAGAGCTACAAAAAACAGGTAGTAATCAAATCAGAATGGATATCGTGGTGAATCATTGTCATTTTCAGTATAGACAACTCATTTCCATTTCTTGTCCAGTACCTCACTTCTTGTTTCTAAAGCTAAAAAATAATAGTTCACATCTAACACAGAAACTGACTGAAGAACTATGGAGTATTCTTCTGTGCAGCACTCCAGGTATTTTGTTGGCTGTTGCCCAGCTACTTAGCAGACTGTAGCATTCAGAGCAGCAGTGTGACCAACAAGCCTGGGCATGTTTTTATTTGTATTCATGTTACTTGAATAAGATTCAACCACTGCCCCTTCCATTAACTAATGTGAAGCTTGTTAGTCTTAGTACTGTGAATGTTCCCTTTCTAATACATCCAGACAATGTGCTGTGTCACTGATTTCCCATTATAGTAGATGATTTGGGGATAAAAAAAAAAAAACAGTGCCAGACCCCTGGGCTGGATCCAATCTCCCAAACATGCCACACAAATTTGTATCCCCTGGTATTCTTTCTGGCTCTTTTCAGTGACCGCTGGCAATGCTTACTCTATATAAACTGTTATACTATCCTTGATGGTGTTGCTTAATAATATCAGAGAAAGGTGGTTCCAACATCAAGATACATGTTAAGAACATCCTTCTTTACTACAGGGGTTCATGATTTTACAGTTAAAATAGTTTGCAACATGCAACTCTATCTTTTGTCTCAAAGCAAAATGACTGATAAATCCCACTATTTATTAAGTGCATCAAGATAATGAACAACTTTCCTCAGTGCTGTCATTAACAATCTGAGTGTCTTAGTTTCATTCAGGGCAATAATTGGAACTTTTTTACAGGAGAAAACTGCTTGACTCTTTTAGCTCAGTCCTCTTTCAGGCTTGGAAATGTATCAAGCCAGGGGTATGTCCTACTTCTCCTTTATATAACCCAAAATCCCATTTTAAATCTTGTCCTTTCTATTTCTCTACTCAACAAATCTTATTTCTGTAGCTCCAGAGAACTAGATTTCAAGAAACACAGGAGATAGGAGACATTCATGCCCAATTACATAAGAAACATTAACCAGATCCATGGATCCACAGTCATAAATCTTATTAGTAGATCATCTGCACGCCAATAAAATCTCCCAAAAATGAAATCACTTTGAGGCATCTGCCACGTCCAGGTGGCACCAATGATCGATTACAGAACTATCAAGCAGTTAAGACTTTGCCTTTTCCATACTAATTCCCTCATTATTTCCTCCAAAGCCAGCAGAGTAAAAAAAAAAAAAAAAAAAAAAACAGGGAAGTGACTGAAGAAACCACTCTGACCTCTCACTGCACTCTAGAATCAAGCCCACAACAGGAGAAATATTTATCTGGCCACACATTTGAAAGACTTGATTAACACTGTAGACTGGACTGGAGCTGTGTGATTATTGGATAGACAGGAGTTTTAATCCCCAAACAAGGGACCATTTGTTTATCACCTAAGAGGTAAGACCTGCCAAAGGGTTCATCCAAAGGCACAGAAGGAACTAATCCACAGAGTGTGCTCAGTGGGACCGAGGGTGCACTTTGAAGAGAAAATCACATTACTATGTTTTACACTTTTACTTCTCAGAGCCCAACTTATTCAAAGAACCAGTTACACCTTGATTTCGTGTTTGGTGGGGTACGTGCCAACCCCAAATGAAAGCACACTCTCTTCTTTATTTACATTCAATCACCAGTGCCTCCCCAAAAACCTTTACAAAGGAAAGGTCTTTATCTGTCATTATAATAAGCTAAGAACTAGAACTCCATGGACCAAGCCACATGAGTACGGAATTATAATAGTAAAGGTTGTTCACACATTCATTCTGGTTTTGCCAGCATTATTTTAGAAATCAGTCTAACTAGAAACTAATATCTCACCTATGCGGGCTTAATTATGGGACTATAAGGAGACTGATGCCTGAAAAGGTGGTGTGCAAAGCACACAGAATAAGACGATTACCCCTAGGACTCAAGCCTCCTATTCAAATAATTGTGCTTATAACTTTTTCTAGCCTTCTACAGTATTTGTACCATTATTTTTTTTCTTCTTAAGAGACCATACTGGGAACTGGAAGAAAGCTACATAAAGAACAATTCACATGTCTTGCTGCAGAAGCAAGTATATATATACGCTTGAGTGTTTCCTTGCTCATGACTTTGACAAAAGATGTTTTCTACACATCCTAATGTAGATATATAAGAAACACATTGCCAAGGAAATGCTATCCTTGAAAATCTCACAGAGCATTTGTGCTCAATCCTCTGTCACTAGAGCCTCACAGTGCACATGGCTGCCATCTGAGACATGGGACACAATGTACACATACACCAGTATACTATATGTCTTGCCATCCTTTGTGCCAAGACGAGAGGTAGTGCCAATGTTTTTCTCACCCTGCAAAATTATAGAATATTTTTTCTTATGAAAGAAGATAATCATAAGCAGAATTGTAAGCACCTGCATCCCGTTCTTGGCCTGCCTCTTGCCTCAAGAGCTACTTTGCTTGGCCTGTGATGCCTGTGGGTACTTCAAGGACCAAAGGCTCAGTGGACATTGTAATATCCATCTTACCTGCTGTTTTTTGGAAAACTAAAAATTCAACCCACTTAGAGGAAAAATAATTTCCTTCAAATAATTGAACATCTGGGGATTTTAGTGGGGCATTTGGTACCTGTAACATCTTCAAATAGAATGCCTTCTCCAGGTTCATTACTGAAATAATATGCACAGCAATTTATAAAGTGATAACAGAGCAGCTATTATGCTTGGAGACAGAATCTTGCCTGGATAAATAAACAGACCTAAGTTAAGTGCAACGTCAGTCTTCCTACTGTTTAATACTGTAAGCCATTGATCTCTTGGACATCTTTAAATTTTCATGTATTTGGACCAGGGCCATTTTGTTCAGGTAGCCTTGTTAAAAAGGGATTTGCAGGTCTTTGCAGTGTTACAGCCCTGCCAAGGTAAAATAACTCAAGACAAGGTCAATGTCTAGGACTCTCTTGTATTAAATCAGCAAGTAAGCTTATATGCATTGCAGATTCCTTGCCCATGAGATCTCTTGTCTAAAGCAATCTGCTGAAAGGTGATAGGGTTGAAGCATGGGTAGACAACATGCATATGGCAGAGAGTTTGTAATATTCTACATGGCATCAATTGTGTCCCCTTGGGTCCACATAGGAACAGTATTGGTAAATCAATAGTTTAATCCATCTGAGACAAGACTATTTATCAAAACTTTACCTTATTAAAAAGAATTCTACTAAACAGAATTCTTTGCTGACTTAGTTGGCAGGAGCCATCTTGCATCATATGGTGTATCATTCTCACACTGAAACAGTAAGAAATAGCCACAGTCTCCTCGTATATCTGCTCTGACAGAAGGTTTGCTAAACAGACCAAGTGTTTCCCTTATGCTTAGGCACATGGCTATTAAGCAAATTCTGATAAATTGAACTGTAATTATGGCAGATTTGGAGAGTAGAGGCATTACTCAAATATTAAGTCATAGTTGGAATGACAATAAAAAATCAAATTCAAAAATATGCTAAAATCTATAGTGTCTTAACTATAATTCAAAAAAGAAATGTCTTTATATAACAGTTGACTTCATATAGAGAGAGTAAGTCTTTTAAAAATTGTACACTGAAATTGAGCTGGTTTAATTTAAAAATGAGGAAAAAAGAGATAGGGAAATCTCTAGGTTGTCTGGTTTCGAAATATTCTATGAGTGTTGGTTAAAAAAAAATAGGAGGAACAAAAACATTGTTTTGATACATTGAAAACCTTTCCTGGAATTCTGTGTTCTTTAAAGAATGAAAGAGAAAACATGTAAGTTAACAAACAAAACCCTCCATGCTGCACAGAAGCTCAAAGGGCAAATTTCCACCCCAGACTTCTCAGGAAGGTGATCTCCCCACACCTCCATGAATCTTGCAGTCTCTCTGCTCAGGATTGGGACATAGAATAATTGCTGAAAACTGGGGTTTTTGAATCTCCTCCAAGGTGTAATTATATAGAGAGCAAAGTATCCATAGTCACCCCTATACATCTATGGTCAAATTATATTCCATGTTTCCTGCTTCCTGACAATGTATCAATGAAATATTTTCCAGTATACACAAAGGAAAGATTCCTAGGACACTGGGAAGCTAAAACTGTTCATGCTTGTTTAGGAATAATGCTCTTGCCCATTGGGTAAGGAGGTGGATTTGCTGATGGTCATTTATGTCAAGAATCAAAAGAGCATGATTTTTGCTTGTATATATTTAAGGGATGATACAGAGGAATAACAAATTTTTCACTGATGGCATATTTTAGATATTTAAGCCTGGATACAAGCTTCATAGCAGTGGTAAAAATTCAACTGCTGTCTCAGTTAGCAAGGGTTCATACTAGTTTGAAGAATATTGATAGCTAAGGAGTGTGGAAACAAAAAAAACTTTGCTGTGATCTGGATTTGAGACATCTTCTAGAACTCTTGCACTAACAGTTTGAGTACTATTGGGCTTTGGGGCAGTGATTTGATCATAAGGGCTCTAACATCATCAGTAAATTAATCCACTGATAAGATCATCATATGATGGCATTATTGAGAGGAGATGAAAACAGGCAGTGGGTTTGTTGAAGAGAGTGGTTCACAAAGACACAACCTTGGGGCCTAGATCTTGTCCCTGACCCCTTCCTCTCTGCCTCTTTCCCTCTTGTTTCTTGACTTTCATAAGATGAGCAGCTTTTATATGTCATATCTTTCTATCATGATGTTTCTGCCTTGCCATAGGCCTCAAAGCAGTGGATCCAGCTGGCCATGGGTAAAAACAGGGAGACAAAAACAAATCTTTTTTCCCTTAAGTTGACTTTCTCAAGCGGATATTCACACAATGAAAAGTTAACTAACATACCCTTTGTCTAAGACAAGACATAGAACTCATGGTAAGTTCTATGTCTTTGGCTAAATAAACTAAGTGCCTTATGCATTTTATAACAAGTGTGTGTGTGTGTGTGTGTGTGTGTGTGTGTGTGTGTGTGTTTATGGTGGTGGCTTTGCTACAATGAGTTAAATTGAAGGGTATTTGAAGGGAAAAAAATTTTAAAAAACAGTTAAAACTTCTCAGTGTCCTTGGATGATACGTGAAGGATAGAAGAGCTCTGTCTAGGTGACTGCTTGTGAAGTTGACTGAATAGTGTCATTCCAAGAATATGTTTTAGCAATAGCTAGAAATATTAGTTGCCTCCAGAAAACACTGGTTATGCCCACAGGTATAGACATTTTACAGAGTAGTCCACTGTCTTGGTTTGATTAATTGTGCCCTAAGGACATCTCTGTGCACAACATGAGAGTCAGACTGAATTTCTTATTCAAGTGTGATTGGCATTATGACCTTCAAATCCATGTATCCTGGAGCAGATCTAGCCTCAAAGTTCAGGAACTATATACAAAAAAGATTCAGTGGTAAGAAATAATTTGAGATTTTTAAACTTTTATCTTCTGAAATGTATGTTAGAATAGAACTCTAATATCAGATAATGTAACCGTTAATACCTGTCTATGCCATGTTCTGCCCGGTTTCTTCTAGATAATTCTGCATCCCAAGTTCAAATTGGATCAATCCATCAGACTCACTTATCATCAATATCTAAGAAAATCCTAAAACACTGTCATTAGCTTTAATATCTCTAATAAAGTGAAATGACCAGTTTCCTCCATTTTTTGTCATGGGTAATAAAGCAGCAGAGAAATTAACAGCCTTTCATCAATTTAGTAATCTAACTCATTTATATAGTGTTTTTCTTGTTACACGTCGCACAATCAACATTTTTGTATTTTCTAGTTTTTTTCATTGGTGGAACAAAATACTTGGCATCCACAATTTAAATGAGGAGAGGTTTATTTTGGCTCATAGTTTCAGTCCATGGCTAGCTGGCTCCAAAGAGTATTGACATGGCAAAAAGGCATAGAAAGGCTGCTTGCTTCATGTCAGCCAAGAAACAGCGAGAGATGGGAGGAGCCGGGAGACAGGGCACACCCCCATGGAGGTGGAGTCACCTGTTGATCAGTATAATGCCTACATAAACCAGTCACCTCCAAATTCCCTACCTTTGTCTGCTGATGGTCTTTTGGCTAATGATTTGATCAGAAGGGCTCTAACTTCATCAGTAGAGATCATCACATGATGGCATCATTGAGAGATGATGAAAACATGAGGTGGATGGGCACAGATGGCACCTATAAATACATGAGACTTCTGGGAGGCACATTTTAATTTTAAATCACAACATAGTATTCTATCTTTGTAAAACCTCTATGAGGTGTCCATGGTGTTTCTGCATTATGAATAAGGATACAAAGCATAGACTAAGACTCAGGAAAGTGAACTAAAACCTTGGATCTGTTTCAGCTCTTTCCCAACTATGTGTCACTCTTGAGACCTGTAATTTACTTATGTAATTTGGTGCCCTTTGGCCTATAATCAGCAAATACATGGTTCTAAACTGCGTGTCCCCTGGTGAAACTGTGGTCACCCTGGATTCTCTAGTTTCCCTCCATCCTCAGTCATTATAAGCCCAGATGATACAGACAAATCCATTTTGTTAATACCCTAAGCAAGACATAATTATGATATTAAAAATATTATTGAGGTGAAATGATTCAGTATGAGAGTTGCTCCAACTTTTGCACTGGGAGCAGCTGCAGAAAAGGTGAGTTCCTTCTGTGCAATACAGACCTGTTGCCAGTACATTTCTCACTAGTATCTGTGAACAGAAGGGTTCATTCATAGATCACTTGTTAATCAATAACTCTTCTTCAAGTACCATGCTAAGTGCTAAGGTATAAATGCTAAGTTCCTGCAACTGAGGCCCTCCAATCTAGTAACCAATAGACTGGATGAGTACACACACAAGAATAACAAGCCTAGGGACTGCAGATGCAGAAAGAAGGATCATGTGCAAGTTTCTGAGGGTCAGCAAACAAATATCCCAGATAGAGATGCTGATGCTGAGGCAGAAAAGACCAGTTATAGTTACTGTGGCATGAGATGGGAAAGAGAAGCAGAACATCTTTCACCTTGGGTGACGCTCTATGTCTTATTATTTCTGGTTAGACTGCCCCACACACACACACACAAAAAAAAAAGCTTTTATTAGCCTTTTTTTATTGTTACAAACTAGAAAAGGTAAGTTCAGAGAACATGAGAGACTTAGAACTAAGGTCACTTAGCTAATAAGTAAGGATCAGGAGCTAATGCCAAGTCTCTGTGACCACTATGGTTTCAGAGAAGAAAAAGCATCTAGCTGAAATTAAGGCAGCTGGAATTCTGTTCTGTCACCAAATCCCTGTGCAACCTTCAACAGGTCACTGCACAGCTATGCTCTGCTTCCCTTATCTGTAAAATGAGGGGATTTAAGTCAGATGACCTCCAAAGTTTCTCGGGTTTGCAGTCTGCGACATTTAACTCTCTCCTGCTCAGACCAGTTCAAGATCAGGAAACTCTATCATACGTCTGCATAGAAGGGACAATGTTCTACAATATTCTCTAAAAGCTAGTATTTTTTGAAATGACAAATGTGTGATTTTTCAACTAAAGATTCCTTCAGATTAATGGAGATAACAGTGACAGAGCTGCAGTTTCATATTATTCCATTGTTTTGTTTTGGGATGGTGAATAAAGAGCCAAGTATATTACAGATGCTCTTATAGCCACATCTTACCATATTTTTTAAATGCATTTCTACTTTTTAGTTATTGTGTAGCCTCTGGATAAACCAGCACTGTAAATATAAGAAATAAGGCATTCAAGTTTCCTAAGGAAACACTCATGTACCTGAAGAAAGAAATGATTTTAACACATAAAAATGAAAGGCAGGAGAAAAGAGACTGTTCCAGAATGCTAACACACTACTGAATTGTCAGTCTTATGTGAAAGATAATTTTAAGGCTAAGATCTTGTTAACAAATTATGTTTAAATGATGAAAAGTATAACAGAGTTTAGATTTTCCTTAGCAGTATATATTTAGGAGATGTTCTCTCATACCTCTTGAGATTAAAAAACATTAGGTGATATATAAATCACTGTAGTAATTTGTTCTGCTCTAACAGATTTGAGGATATTTTACACACACACGCACACATACACACACACACACACACACACACACACACACACACACATACACACACACTTTTTAACCTCACAATACCATGTGAGTCCATTTCTTCAGTTCCTAGGGCTACTGTAGCAAATTACCACAATGAGGTGACTTAAAGCACCAAAAATTCATACTCTCATAGTTCTAGAGAAAGAGTCCAAGCGAAGTTTCACTTGGGCCACATGGCCGCTGAGGCTCTGGGTAGAATCCTCTGCCTCTTCCTGACTGCTGCTGGTAGCTATTAACTGTTGCTGGTTTCTTGTTTGTTTGGTTGTTTGTTTGTTTAATTTGTAGCTGCATTAGTCCAGTCTCTGCCTCTATTGTTTTATGACCTTCTCCCTGTGTTTTCTATGTCTAAATTTCTCTGTTTTTATAAATAGTCTAACTGGATTAGAATCCACCTTTATAACTTCACCTTACCTTGATTACCCCCACCAAAGGCCATTTCTAATAAGGTCCTACTCATGGTTCCACAGGGTTAAGATTTCAAATTTTTTTGAAGAGTACAATTCAGCTCATCAATAAGTGCCCCTCTGGTATTTATTTCCATTTTATAGATAAGTGAATGAAGCTATAGAGTACCTATGTGGCTTCTCTAAGGTTATTCAAACTGTTACTACCAGATTACATACAGAAGATCCTGTCTTCTAACTCATAAGCTGGGTTTATCCCATCAAAGGACCATGGAAGATCACCAAATCAGTTAATGACTTGCCTGAAATCTGAATTTACAATTACCTGAATAGCTGTCTTACTATAGTCCTAACTACTTAAGAATGAGTACATGCTTATTGTTTATAAAAGTCAAATTCAATTGCCCTGGGAGTGATTATATAATATAAATCTCAGAAGAATAATGTATTTTCTTTCAAAAACATATTTTTCAGTGTCCACTTGCAGGTAATTTAAGTGTAAAAATAATAGGGCATTCATTAACTGATTCCATTCATAACCTCAAACATTCTTTGGCTAATATGAATGGCACTGAAAAAACTTGGAACATTTCATAGTGCATGGGACATGCTGGGACCTTTTTCTTCAGTTCCTATGCCAGGAAATACTTCATTTTGGTTTATAGGCTGATAGAGACAAAAATGAAAATTCAGATGCTTCAAGTGCCAGCGTAGGTGTCCCACGGAAACTGAGCTCTCTTTTCTCAGATCTCTGATCTATTTATCAATTGTGTCCTCCAGTGAAATAATAGTCTTTATATACACAACCTTCTGCATACTGGATTTCATTTCCTTTCTAATGTGTTGGTCCAGCTATGAAAAGGAGTTGTGGGCTAGAGTACAAGGCACAAACTGAATCATCTCATGGCCTCTCCTCTCTAATTCATGTGATTATTTTTAATAGGCATCTCTGAGGAATTCCCCTGAAACCCTTTTGCATGGCCAAGTGCCTGCTGATTGACTGAATGACTTGATTGTATGGCGCTCCACCCTCATGTTCCATCTTAGAGATACAGACAGCAGAAAGAGATCCAATGATGGATAACATACTCGTGTTAGAGAACATTAAATCCAACTTAAAATTCCACCTCTATGTGCATATTGATTGTGTATATTGTTGGCAAAGGTGGATCTATTGGTTTTTCAGAGTAAGTTGTAAATTTTACTTTAATATGATAACCTTCATTTCTCTTATTTACTAATTTCCTTACTAATATTCACAGAGCATCTACTACATGCAAGCACTCTATGATGTCTGGGGATATAGTTAGTAGTAAATGAGAGACATGCAGACCTATCTTTTACTTTGGAAGACATTTTCCATCCCAAAACAATACAGTACTAACCATCCACAGGGTGATGAGACAGAATGATAACTGTACAGGAACCAGAAAATCTGGCTTCTTTGCTTTTTGTGTACGTTCTTCTCCCTGTAGTTGAGTTACTTGTTTACAAGGTGAGAGAGCTGGACAAACATACTTTAAGACTTCAATTCCATCCTTATTGTTAGCTCAACTCTAAACTATCCCATGTGTCAGACACAGGAAACTGTTGTGAGTATTTAGCAATTACATTGAAACTTTCCCCAGAATTTATAGTGAAAGGGATAGGAAGAGAGACTGCCCCAGAGATCAAAGTACAAAATCTATACAAAGAAAATCTCAGCACAAGTGTATAAAACACCCTTCTTCAGGACAAAAGGGACTTGCCAGCCCAGTATTCCTAACTGCTGTAACCTTAGCTGAGACGCAAGCATTGGTTAGTAGGTCATACATACCACATGAGTACATAAGCCTCTGTGATATTATTATACTACAGAGAGGTAGTTTTTTAAAGGAAATATTTTGAAATGTGTTTACTTTTAACTTTGTCAGATAAAAAGTTATCCTTGGGCCAGGGGTTTAGCTCAGCGATAAGTGCCTGCCAGGCAAGTGCCAGGTACTGATCCCCAGTACAAAAAAAAAAAAAAAAAAAAAAAGTTACCCTGTTCTGCTAGTCACCAGCATTTCCATGAGAGTGGGAGCCATGTTGATCTTGCTCATAGTTAGAATTCCACCCTTATGATAGCACCTGGAACTCTGTAAGTAGTGGAAGACTAAATGAACACATGAAAACCAAAGAACCTGTCATTTACAAATGAGATCCCTGAAGTAGTTCAACTTATACAGTCTTCCTACAGTACCAGATCTCTTCTGAAGAGCCAAAATCACATAGTTAAAAAAAATCTTAAAGATATTAAGTGACTGTATAACATGATTACTTCTTCCTACTAGCTTCATTCATGCTGGATGAACCAAGATTCTTTTTCCCTCATGCCTTCCCAGCATGGGGTCTGCAAGGCCAGTCTACAGCACCCACAGAGCAGGAGGAGAGAAACAAGCAGACCCAGAGGCAGCCTGCATTCATTGTCTGTGCTTCCTAATTACAGGACTCCAAATCTTTAACTCTCTTTTTGCCTGTTAAAGATCTGTTTTATAAAAATATTGGTTTTCAATCTTCACTGCATCCATGGGATAATAAATCACAGAAAAACTGGGAAGTACTAGGTATAGTGAGGATTTAGGAAAGCATTGCTCAAATAGTGAAAAATCTTATTTTAGTCAAAAGTCTAAGAACATAAAAGGTTCAAAGTGAACAATAGGTATAAGCTATAACACCAACATGCTCTTTTGTCCCCACAAAGATTTTACTTTGTACTTATCTGCAATGTCCCTCCTCTAAAAGAATAGGTCCATTATATATCACAGTGGGGGAAATCCATAGAAAAACTATGACTAGTTACTACAGAAATTTTTAAAGCATGTAGTTATAGTTATGTAGTTAGTCAAGAGCCTCCTCTGTAACTATCACTATGAAGAAACTGATTTTTAAGACTTAAAATTCTGTGATTAAAGAAATAAAACTTCATTGGTCATATTGAATCTATAGACTTTACTGACTTGGAATAAAGATATATTCAAAGCTATCTCTATAACTTTAGGAATATCTGCCTTACTGCAAATCTAATCCAACTGATAAGTGGAAATTTCCTAACTTGCTAGCTGCACTGAAATCTAGTCGGTCACCAGCAAAAATAAAAATATCAAGCAAACAACTAGGTATCTATTTTATCCCGTAAGTAGAGTAACACTGAGGAAGTGAAAAGTGAAGCTGATTTGTTGAGAAATGTATGAATTAACAAAATTATTGCAAAGGCAAAACACACAATGGACTTCGTTATTCTTTCTGTGTTCCACTGTACTTTGTCCTATTAGAAATGTTCTCAACATTACATTCTGTTGTGGCTACTAAACTGTAAGATAATTCATTAAGAAGTTAAGTTTTAAGTCAAAATAATGTTATTTGGAGAACATGGCACAGGGCTCTGTGATAAGAAATATTCAAACACTATTCTTAGTTAGGAGAACTGGATGCTATCTTCTTGCTAAAAAAGTAGAAAGTAGGCATAGTGAGACATAGGACTGTCCCTTACGTATTTAAAACTTTTAGGGGAAAATAATCTAGATTGTTTTTAGCATTTCATAGTAAAAATGACTTAGGCTTTGGGATCATCTAGACCAACATTCTATTCCTAATCTTTCAGCTGTCTCTGAACTTGAATTCAATTCTTGATTCTCACCTGTTCAATGGGAAAAATATACCTGCATTCCTGATTATAAGTTTTATTCATATATAAATAATAGTATAATACAGGTAAGCTTTGACTCATTAATAATGTTAAATAAAGAGTACCTGTGGTTTTCATAAATTTGATGCTAAACATCATAACCAGTGATAACAGTAGAGGTTTATTTAAGTTCACTGAAGAAATTCTCTAAGATTTACATTGTCTCCAAATCAAATTATTAGACTACCTCATATGAAAGCATAACTTCCTCATCATTAAAAGCCTTCAGGCACAACTAAGTGACCTTTTGTTAGGCATGATAGTTAAAGAATTAGCCATGAAACTTAAACTCTAGCATTTAAATGCTCAGTTTCTGTGATGCTGAGGGATTCCTGATAGATTTTGAAACAATGAGCACAATGTTTCTGATTATTCTTGAAAAGCAAAGATAATGACATCAGACAGGAAGCAGGAAATGTGTCACAAGATGTTGAGTTTAGCTTAAATGGTAACTTCACATGTCCAAAAAATTATTAGTCTGATTCATGATTTTTTTCTACCAATAGACTTTAGACAAATAAAAAGCTTTAAATATTCCCCAGCCTCTGGCTTCAAGTTGTCTGTTTAAATAGCATTGACTGTGGGACTTCATCTTTTTCTCTCCTGGGTAAAAGAAGACATGACAAAGGTACTTTAAGCACACACTGTTGATTAGCCCTAAAAAGAAAAAACCATTTTCTTCCAATTCATCAGAATATCCCCTGGGAAGGTTCTGTAACCGCCTCTCACTTTCTCAGTTGACTAAAGTTTTGTCTCTCCTTCTTCCTTAATCCACTCAGAAAAAGGCAGGAAAGCAATTCCTTTTTGTCTCATGTTTGCTTCTCTGGTGACTCAGTACACACCACGCTATCAAAGATTACCTGGTCTCTCAAGGCAATTCCTCTACAAAACTATTCTGTCATTAGCTGGAAACCTCATATCACCCACAAAAAAATAGTTTTGTTCATTGCATTGTAATTCATTTCCTTTTGTCACACTTCATCTGATTTAGAGAAAAGCAAACCCTGGTGAGAGAGATACACATTCCCATAGATTTCCATAAAAGTGGTGTCAAAGCCTTTGTTGAAATTCTTGAAAATGTATGCAACATTTCGTGGTAGTTTGAACTTGGCTAGATGAAAATCCATGGCTTCATCAGATTCTTAAATTCTGTGTTTGATACAAAAATGAGCTAAGAATCACTGTCTTACAGGAGGAAATAGTCATGTTAGCTTTTTATTTCTGTGACAAAATTCCTGTGATAAGTTAGCAAGGAAAATTTTAGTTTGGCTCACAGTTTAAGAGGATTCAGTTCATGGTAAACTGGTCTCATTGCTTTCAGGCCTGTGGTGAGGCAGAAATATCATGAATAAAGTTAGAGCCCTCATGGTCTGATTACATTACAAACACGTGAACATTTTGGGGAACATTATAGATCCAAACTATATAAACAACACTTACAATCCAAATATAAAAAAGATAAATAGTCTAACTTAAAATGAGAAGAATATATGAACAGGCATTTTTTCCATGTTGTCCATGTGGCCAAGCTGAATTTCTAGCCTATCTTAATCTTATTTATCTTTGAAGACAAAATGGAGGCTTGGGATATAGTTCAGTGGCATAAACCCTTGCCTGGCAAATGCAAAGTCCTGAGTTCAATTCCCATTATCAAAATAATATAATAATAATGACAAGATAGATCCTGTATGTCAGAGATCCTTCTTTAGGTGAGTTAGCAAAACTTGGATTTAAGATGATGGTCAGAGAAACCTCAGACAATTTCTGACTTCATAATAATCCCATTTTCATGCTAAATAGCACACACGCCAGCAGTACAACAGTTGACGTGTGCTATGATGACAACAGGAAACAACCGTAAAAAAGTGAAAAGAGCCAGGGATTTAGCTTAGCGGCACAAAAGCCTGCCTGGCAAGCATGAGGTTATGAATTTGATCTCTGCTACAAAAAAACAAAACAAACAAATAAACAAAACTGAGTGAAAAGAGATGGCACCTAAATTTGCACAAAATATCTCTTTTCAAAAAATGCATAATGTTTTTCCTATTCTTATTCTTTCCTTCCCCTCATACATCTAGAACCTCCAACAGCAGAGGGAGAAGCTGATTGGGGATCCATGCTTCTTGTTACTCCTTATCTTTTCTTTCTTTTTTCTTTTGCTTTTTCTTTTTTCTTTTTTTTTTTTTTTTTTTTTTTTTAGCCAAAAATAAACTTTCCATCCCTACCCAAATGGGATTTGGTTAGGGTTATTGGTTTCACAATTCTGAGAGGGAAAAAGGACCCAGGTGGAGTGAAAATTAGTCACAGATATACATCATCAACAAATGCAAGATAATCAACTTTCTAGATCATGAGAGGAAGGCGAATCAAAATTGCTGTACTTCATACCCACTAGGTCCTAGGATATTAAGACAGATAAGCAATGTTGATATAGAGAAATTAGGAGACTGACCACAGACTAGTACTACATATAGAATCCCATAAATTACTGATTTTATAAAATGGGAATCAAAGAGACTCCTATATTATAAGCACGATAGTATCTCTAGCTATTTGAACCCAGGCCACAAGTAACTATGAGTGAGAAAATCACAAATTTGGCATCAATGACACATAGTGGAACCTTGACATTTGCAATCTTTTCCAATCAGAGAGCGAAACCACGGTATCTCATTCTAGGTTGTTGTCAATAAGATTAATGCAAGAGCATCTTTCCCAAAGTTTTTAATCTTTGACTGAAATATTCCTCATTATTTTGAGGTGATATTCACGTATTTTCCTATTACCAAAGAAAATTTTAACTTAAAAAAAGGGTGAGAATGCATTGCTGAAAATATTGTTTTATTCCATCAAAATTGAGATATCGTGAACCAAAGAGCCAGGTGACCAGGTGTTTCAATTGCTTCATAACAAGCTAACCCTCAGCTTATTGTTTTAAAATAACTATTTCAGGGTCCGGAGTATAGCTCAATGGCAAAAGGCCTGCCTGACAAGCATGAGGTCCTGAGTTTGATTCCTGGTACAAATATATAAGAAATAAAATAACTATTCTATTTTGCTGCTGCTTTCGTAGGTCAGGGATTTGAAAAGATCTTTGCAAAGAGCTTCATCTGGAACCCATGTCATCATCAAGAGTGACTGAGGTTGGAAGATTCACCTCCGAAATTCAATACCAGTGTGAGTGACAGTTCAGTGTCATATTCTCTCTCTCTCTCTTTCTCTCTCTCTCTCTCTCTCTCTCTCTCTCTCTCTCTCTCTCTCTTTCTCTCTCTCTTTCTCTCTCTCTCTCTCTCTCTCTCTCTCTCTCTCTCTCTCTCACAGTTTCTTCAAAGCATATCATCATTTAAGGACTCTGCTTATTGTATGGATTTCCAGAACACTGTGATCTTCAGGACTATAGGTTTCTTTCATTATTCTCTCTCCTGAGAGAGGAAGCAGTAGCTGACAGGTCATTTAAAAGCTATGCTCAGGGGGATATAACTCAGTGGCACTAGCACCTGCCTGGCAAGCACAAGTTCCAGAGTCTGATTCAAGGTACCAAAAATAAATAAATAAATAGAGAGTTTCTGTGACAAATAAACTGAAACTCATCTGACCTCGCCATAGTAGTTATACTTTATTTATTAAAAAATATTTTTAAAAATACAGCTATGCCCAGACCCAGGACGATGCCACTTGTGCTGTCTTCTATTAGTCAAAGCCCTCACAGAGTCTGCCATGATTCAAGAAAAAGGAGATATGTACTCCAACTCTTGCTGGAGGACTGGCAGGGTCACACTGCAGTGAACCACGTTGATAGGAGATATTGCTACAGCTGCCTTGAGAAATGACAGTCAGCACCCTCAAGTACTAACCTTTACAACTTTTCCATTGACTTTGTACTGTACTCCAAGAATGCGTCTCTTCAGTTGGACATTGCAGAGATTGGACTACAGTCCTCCTTAGAATCTTTGGGTTGCAAGGAACAGAATCCAACTCCATTGTCTTAAGAAAAGCAGAGTTCTTCTAAATAAACACAATACATTTCCATAACACAAGTAGGACTTAAAGCACTAGCTGTGCCCCTAGCCTCCCAGAATGTTACAGTATGTGTGAGAGTGCATGTCCGCGTAAAACCGACTGGATCATTTCCCTAACCCTTACAGGTACACTGCCTGTGCTTTTATTAGATCTATCACTTTTAACTCTAGTTAAACATTCTCCCCTTAGTTTCATATTAACCCACTGAAAACCAACTACTGCCCCCATCTTTTTAGCCCATCACATCTTTCCACTGTAGCAAATTACACAAGACTCTCTCCTCCAATGATTGACAGCTTTTTGTCAGTCATACCTTTTGTCTAATGAGCTGTGGTAGTTAGGAGATGGGAAGGTGGGTGTTGAAGACAAAGATAACTTCACTTGGTACAAAAAATTAAAATAAAAGGCCATCCAGAAACCATAATGATCATGAGTAATACAGTTAAATAATCCTTAAAGTCATTCTAGCTCCCAAGAGTGTATGGATTTTGTAAAGGTAATTTCCATTAGTTTGTGCAGTAACACAATAACCTATTCCTTGCACAATGCCTCACAGAGTGTTGTAAAAAAGAGGAGCCACTGAGCAGCTTCCATTCCCTAGGGAGAAGAAAGAGTGCTTTAGAGACCCAGCCTAATTTCTTATAGCCATTCTATTATCCGAGCTGTATTTGTGGTTTCTATTAACCCTCTGTGCTATTGATCAGTCTGGTCACAATGAAAGAGCTTTATTGAATTCCAAGTAATGGAAACTCATTACATGGCCTAGATAATTAATTACCAATTCCTTCCTTTTAGTGAAATTGAAACTGGCTGTGGAGAACAAGCTGAGCGCATCTAGTAATGCAGCCCGTCTGAAGCTTTATTTAATGCCTATGAGGAGCTCTCTACACTGGCCTTGGAGATGTGTTTGATGTACTACAGACCCTTAATACAACCTGAGCATTTTCCTTTAAAATAAACCATCTTTTCAAATAGAATCAATTGAAAAGAGGAGGCACTTAAGCCACGCAAAGTAAAAATATCAAAACAAAAACATAAATCATATAAAGATACATAAGTAAGGCATCATTTCACTGGTGCTTTTAAATCAGGTCACCGAAATGTTTTTGGAGCCCACTGAATAAGTTAGAAGTAGGAAATGAGTTTCATGTCTTTATTCTTATCCTTTATTCTTGCTCTGTGTCCTGTTAGGTACCTTGCTAATGTGATTTTCAATGAATACATAGTTGCTATGCAATAGTAATAACTAACATCAACACTGAAAGGGAGTGAAAACCAAGCAAATGATAGTTACTAATAACAGTTGGCACTGATTGAATGTCTACTCTGTACTGGGCACCAGGCTAGCTCTTTTACATACAATGGACCATTCTTATCAGAGGTCCTAGATTCAAACCATCACAGATCAAATGAATTCCGTCTGTACTGAGCATGTATAGACTTATTTTTCTTGTCAGTAACCCCTAAGCAATATAGCATAACAATTATTTGTATAGTGCTTACATTGTATTAGGTATTATGAGTAATCTCATAAGTATACCAGAGGACGTACATAGAACAAAAATACTAAGCCACTTTATATAAGGACCTAAAGTATCTACAGATTTTGGTATCTGTGGAGGATGCTGAAGCAGATCCCCTAGGCAGACTGACCTATGACTCTATATTGTGCCATTTGATCCTCACAACTCTGCAATAAAAGTTATATCAAAAACTACTTTGAGCGTGAGGATAAAGGTATTTAATCAAATTGCTAAAAGTCAAATGGCTGCAATTCTAGAAATTCAAATTTAGGTCTGCCTGACTGATAAAACCTACTCAAGCCATTGTATCATGGTTTCTCCCGTGTACCTGTCTGATAAAAAGACAAATCATTTCAAAAGTCATTTACAAGAAATGTAAGTTAAACTAGTTTATCCAAAGATAAAAGGAAAACACAGAAAATGCAACTGTGTCTGACATTAAAGCATAAAAGGAAATAATTATTTCCTTGACATCTAGTCTAATCTTATGACTACTGGTAGCAATATGTAACATTACAGTAATTTCTTTTGCAAAAGTTGGCACTTTGAAATCTGGCAGTTAAAGCCTGAAAGGATAGACTTTCAATAATTTACTCAAACTGCTATGTTGTAAGAGGCAAGATTTGTATAACTGAAAATATACAGAACAGTCTTGAATTCACTTCCTCCCAAAAGAAGCACAAGTTAGAAGCCAAGAAGCAATGAACTAACCTTGATGCTCTTAATTTTTTATATCAAATAGTAAAACCATGATATTCAGAACACTTACACATAGAATGCTGTTCTACTATCTGATACACTGACATACTTCTGCAGTAACCGTTAAATTATCTCATCAGCTAGAGTCAGTAGAATTTGCAACTAAACTTGCTTAGCTGCACTAGCTATGGCAATCATGTAATTTAATCATTACATAAACTGATGAAATAAGAACTATTAAAATGAGCCGAAGGTTGCA
This sequence comes from Cavia porcellus, assembly GCF_034190915.1. NCBI lineage: Eukaryota > Metazoa > Chordata > Mammalia > Rodentia > Caviidae > Cavia > Cavia porcellus. Next base: position 22,749,085 of record NW_026947496.1, on the reverse strand, counting down.
TTCTAAAAAGATAAACAAGACCAAATGCTATTTATAAGAGTTGGATATTGGTTGAAATATTACAATTGAGTAGGATGTGAGACAAGTGTTAAGGTCTAGAGATTTTATGGAAAACACATTCTGTACTTCAATTATCTCCCAGGTTACTTCTAAAGACTTGCTACATTTTAAAGAAAATTAAACTGACTTGTGGTATATATATATATATATATATATATATATATATATATGTAGAATAATGCAGATATACTATCAGTTGATGCAATATCAAAAGTCATTGTTTCTAACTCAAAGCACGCACTCACAATTTAAAGTAAAACTCAGAGGGAACATTTTTTATCCCCACAATGATGTAAAGTAGCCTTTCCTCTGAATTTTCAGGTTCTTCACTCATGGATTTAACAAACTGTAGAGAGTTCTTTTTATCCTAGAAAATTTACAAAAAAAACACAACTTAAATTGGCATAAGCCTGGAACTATGCGGAAAGTCTACAAATGGAGTAATACACAAGCATAGCCCTCTGCAGCTCCTGCCATTCCAAAAATCCTCAGCTCATCTTGCTTCTCATACAAACAGCAGGTGATTAGGTCTGCAGTGGCCACACCTGTCATGAACATGTACACATGTGTTTTTCCTAAAGAATAACAATGACTTTTATAATATTTGTATTGTATTAGGTATTACAAGTGATCTACAGATGATTTCAAGTATACAGAAAGGATCTCATTGGCTATATGCAATGTTATATAGTTTTATGTTCAGATTTGAGCATCCACAGACTTTGATATCCAAAGAGGGTTATGAAAACGATCTCTCCTGGATACCAAGGGATCACTACATTTTTAATCAAATAGTTGCCTGTTGAATTTATCTGGGATAAAAGGACATCTAATATATTACAGGTCTCATTCTCTCTCTGTCTCTCTGTCTCTGTTTCTCTCTCTCTCTCTCTCTCTCTCTCTCTCTCTCTCTCTCTCTCTCTCTCTCTCTTTAAAATCCTAAATTTTCTTTGGATCTATTTCCCCTTTCCTAAAGTTTCATCCCATCTCATAGCTGTCTGATGTCTACCTAGGCTCTCAGCAACTCTCATTCTTCATCCTGGTTGTCACTAGCTTTATATCTCCTACTGTCTCTGCCTCGTCCTTTCTTACAGAGACCAACTGAAACCTTTTAGTTTTCTCTAGTTCTAGTTTTCTCTCTATCCCCACCTATTACATGCTCAGCATAAGAAAGACACAGGAGGAAAAATGAAAACAAAAGGAGGAAACTTCTTACAAGTAAAGTAAAAGAAAATGTTACCCCTGCATATATTTTAATATTTATCCCATTTACATTTGAATAACTAATTTGGGCAGACATTTCATTCCCAGAAAATTTCCTCAACAGGTCCTTTGCTTGTAAAATATAAAGCAGAGATCGTTTGCTAAAATGAAACTGTTCAAAGAGAGCTGTCACTACCTAGCAGTCAAAACTATGCTTTGAGGATGAAGTGGGAAAATTTAAAAATATTGTGTGGGAGAGAGAACTGCATTTAGAAAGAACAGGCAACTCTTTTTGATGGATGAAGTTAGTGGCAGGGAAATGAGGACAGTAAGATATTGACGCTGAATATTAGAGGTTCTGCATCTTTTTTGTGATCTGATTTCCAGACGTTAGAGTGGCAAGGGGGAGAAGTTGACAGAATAGTTCTTGATGGACAGAGCCAATGCAGTTTTGATATAGCAGGATTCAGGAAGAAAGAAGTGTAAGCACAGGATGAGAAAAAATTGTAGCAACACTAGTTTATATAGTGTAGTATATGAGATTATGATTATGCAAGCCCACTGGAAACCTTGAAATCTGCAAGAAGGATATGCAAGGCAAAGAAAATTCCACATGCAAATGCCCTGGAAAAAAACTATGCTTGCTATGTTTGAGTAACTGAGGAGGCCCAGGTGTCTGGAGCTGAGGGAGCAAGTAGGGAATAGCAACAGACAGAATCAGAGCGTGAGAGCTGGCACAGCACTTTCAGGGCCACTTTTACTCTGGAACGAGAGATTCTAAGCATAGGACAAGTTTGTGGCTGACCCACTTGTTTAAAAACAAAATGAGGCACCCAAAAAAAAGTAAACTGAGTGATTCATTTATAGGAACTTTGTAGAACAGGCACTACTATTGAAAGGGATAGAAGTCTAAATAGTTGGGGAAAAGGCAAATACTGATAGGGAAAGGACATGGAATAGTCTTAAGAGATGACATTGTGTAATACTTTGATGTAGGCAAGAGTTACAGTGGTACACACATACGAAAAAATGTAGATTCTACATTCAAGTTTCAATATTTTTCTGTATATACAGCACACCTCAGTTTGTAAGAATACAAATGTGTCTGGCCATGTTGGAACTTAGGGTACTGAGCAAGAAAGCAACCCACTCACATTCCTGGTAAGCAGCTGTGGCTTGAGTGAGTGGCAGGTGAGCCAGGAAGAGAACCAGTGAGCATCTTTCATGATTCTACTGGTGCTCAGGATGAGAATCAAACATCCCATCTGCACCCTACCCCCTCCACTCCATTAGCAATTGGGAGCCAGAGGTCTGAGCATCTCTTGGGAGGATGACTATATGCAATATAGCAAATATGGGGGATTTCCTTCTCACATCTCTTTGAAGGAAAATATTGTTTTCACTGTTTTGCTTCATTCTGATTAATTGTTTTGCTGTATTCAATATTCTGCTTTGATAGGTTTTATAATGTTCTATTTTGGGTTTGATTTTGCTAGACCTGATTGAATGTACAATTATTGTGAAGATAACAAGATATACTATGGCATCTATTAGTGTTATCCCGGTAACCTGCTGTGAAGTTCTGTACCAGTTTCACTGCATTGTCTTGATTGGCTTTGTTCTGTCTTGTTCCGTTGTATTTTACTACCTTCAAAATACAAAAAAATACAAGTGTGTATGTAGGGATTGAATAAAAGCACTCCACACCCAGTAAGCTTTTCATGAACCTACAAGATAAGAAGTCTCTAATTTAGCATTAATAATTGTTTTGGTTCTGCTTTCCATCCAGAATACTTGATTTTCAGTTCTTCAAAAATGCATGAAATTATCCTTGAACTTTTTAAGTCCGTTCTCCTGGGTGCCCCAGAAGTTTCTTCCTGTCTTTTTATCACAAACCTAACAATTGTCTACAATGATAGCTGAATTCACAGATTTGTAAATTAATATATAACACATTACTCATGACCTTTAATAAGGAAATCAACACAAACTTCTCTACCATTACATACCCCTCCAAGGTAACTACTTTTCTAGCTTCCATCACCATAAATTGTCCTCCTTAATGCTAAGATTTATGTTTTTTAAATCATAGAGAATGTATTATGTAATTTTGGACCTTTGTATTACTCAGTTTTCGCTAACTAAAACAAATACCTGAGTTAATACATAAAGATAAAAGTTTCACTTTGTCTCACACTTTTAGAGACTCCTGTCTACGAGTGTTGAGCCCACAACTTTCAGGTTCATGGTTATATCAGATAATATCCAGACACATTTGGGCAAAAACTCCTTAAATATTTGTTACAATCCACTCAAGGATGGCTTGATATAGTTTTTTAAGAATAGGCATGTGGATTCACGGGAGCTAAGGGTGCACAAGGTGAGCTCCAGAGTGCTAGGGGAGAGCTTTGGACCATCTCTCCCAGCAGGTAGAATCCAGCATCCTAGAACACTGGAGGATACACAGGAGGTCCCCATGGGTCTGAATGGGCCACACCCAGTGACATCTATTCAGTTCCAGAAGCTGAGGGCATATGAGGTGATTTCCAGCACACACAGGGGAAGCATTGGAACATCACTTGAAACCCAGAAATACAGGAAAATAGCAAAACGAAAGACCCAAAATGCAATCTCAAACTTCCAGCCCATCCCAAGCAAGCCCAGGAGCCGTGTACATAGAAAAAAATATAAGCCAGACAGCTGAAATGCCTGAAATGATAACAACTGAAACAAAGAACCAACTCCAGGAAGCTATAAAAGAACTCAATCAGAAATAATTTCCCAGGTAAAAGAAGAAATGACAAATGTAAGGAAACAAATGCTTAAAATGTCCAAAGAAGACATAGTTTAAAAAATAGGGGGACAATGCAAAAAGTTGAAAACCCTAAATAAATAATAAAAGAAATAGAATGTATGAAGCAGATTCAAAGAGATATACAAAAAATCAAAATTTCCACCAAAAGTTGACAAAACCACCTCAATGAAAGTGAAGATAGAATTTCAGAACTCAAAGACAAGCCTGCAGCTTCTGAACAGGAAAGCAAAGATCTTTTAAAAATAACAAGGAACCAGGAAACAGCAATTCAACAACTGCAAGATGATGCAAAGAAAAACAACATAATATTGATGAGTACAAACAAAAAAGAAGATGACAACACAAATGATATCAAGAGGTTATTTACAGAAGTAATAGATGAAAATTTCCCAAACATGAGACTGGAAGCTGACATACAGATCAGTGAAGCATATAAAATTTCAAATAACCATAATGAAAATAAACAATCAGACATATGATACAACCAGATATATAATAATCAACATCTCAAAAATCCAATGTCAGAACAGAATATTGAAAGCTGCTAGAGAGAAGAGACAAATCACCTCTAGAGGAAAACCTATCAGAATCACAGCAGACTTTTCAAAACAAACAATGAAGTCAAGAAGAGCATGGAGTCAACTATTTCAGATCCTAAAGGAAAATGACTTCCAACCTAGAATGATGTACCCTGAAAACTGTTCTTCAAAATGAATGGAGAAATAAGATACTACCACAACAAGGAACAGCTGAAGAATTTCAGGATCACCAAATCAAACCTGGCAAAGAATACTGAAAGGCATTTTAGATAAGGAAAAACCTTAGAGGAAAAAACCACTGAGAAAGGCAAACAATTAAACAAAGTGGAAACCTAAACAAGCAATGACAGAAAGATAACATGTCAAAAATAAACCAATGTATGACAGTTATAACCATTAATGTAAACGGCCTCAATTCACAAATTAAAAGAAACAGATTGGCAGAATAGATCAAGAAACAGCATCCAACCATATGTTGTCTACAAGAGACCCATTTAACCCAAAAAGAAACTCAAAGACTGAAAGTCAAAGGATGGAAAGCAATACTTCATGCAACAGGAACTGAAAAAAAATCAGGGGTAGCTATTCTGTTTGCAGACAAAGTGAACTTCAAACCAAGAATGATCAGAACAGATAAAGAAGGTCATTACATACTGATTAGGAGAAAACTTCAAGGGGAAGAGATAACAATCTTAAAAATATATGCACCAAATTTGAGAGTACCCAGTTATACAAAGCAAGTATTAACAGAAATGAAAAATCAAATTAGCAATAACACATTTATAACAGGAAACCTTAATATATTATCAACACCAAGGGACAGATCAACCAGACCAAAAAATCAGCAAAGAAATAACAGAACTGAATCACACCTGTGAACAAATGGACTTGGTAGACATATACAGAGTCTACAACAACATCAGAATGTACACTTTTCTCAGCAGTACATGGAATATTCTCTAAAATAGACCTTATATGAGCCCATAGAACATGCTTAAGTAAATGCAGAAAAATTGAAATTATATATATATATATATAAATTATATATATATATATATATATATATATATACATGAAACTAGAAATTACTGACAAAAGAAACTGCAGAAACCCCACAAACACATGCAAATTGAATAATACACTCCTGAGAAATCAATGGGTCAAAGAGGAAATTATAGAAGAAATTAAACAATACCTACAAGCAAACGAAAATACAAATACAACTTACAGGAATCTGTGGGATGCAATAAAAGCAGTCCTCAGAGGAAAATTTATTGCAGTGAATTCCCACATCCGTAAAACAGAAAAAACACAAATAAACAACATGAGCTACACCTCAAACATCTAGAAAAAGAAGGGCAAGTCAAGCCCAAAGCCAAAAGAAGGGAGGAAATTATAAAGATCAGAGCAGAAATCAATGCAATAGAGACTAAGAAAACAATACAAAGAATCAATGAATCAAAGAGTTGATTCTTTGAAAGAATAGATAAAATTGATAAGCCCCCAGCCAACCTTATTTTAAAAAAGGAAAGAAAAAATTCAAGTTGATGCAATAAGGAATGAAAAAAGTAAAATCACTATAGACTCTGTGGAAATACAAAAGTTCATCAACACCTGTTTTGAAAACCTCTACTCTCTTAGATTTGATAACACATAAGAAATGGACAGATTCCTAGAAACATATGAAACACCAAAAATGGGTCAAGAAGATATAAAACTGCTGAATAACCCAATTTCTAAAAATGAAATTGAAAATGTAATTAAATCCTTACCAACGAAGGAGAGCCCAGGCCCAGATGGATTCACTGTGGAATTCTACAAGAAATTCAAAGAAGACTTACTTCCAACACTCCTCAAACTCTTCAATGAAATTGAAAGGGAAACAATTCTTCCTAACTCACTCCTGTAAGCAAATATTACCCTAGTAGCAAAAAATGAGAAAGACCCAACTAAAAAAGAAAACTACAAGCCAATCTCCCTAGTGAACATAGATGCAAAAATCCTCAATAAAATATTGGCAAACAGAAAGCAGCAAATCATCAAAAAGATTATACACCACAACCAAGTGGGATTCATTCCAGGAATGCAGGGATTGTTCAACATACATAAGTCAATAAATGTAATCCACCATATCAATAGAGTCAAAAATAAGAATCACATAATCTTTTCTATAGATGCAGAAAAAACTTTTAATAAGGTACAACACTGATTCATGATAGGAACCTTACCGAATACTGCAATAGATGGTCTTTACCTCAATATAATAAAGGCCATCTATGACAAACCAACAGCTAGCATCATATTAAATGGCCAAAAGCAAAACTTTTACCTGGAAATCAGGCACAAGACAAGGATGTTCATTATCACCGTTGCTATTCAACATAATGGCAGAAATACTAGTGAAAGCAATTAGACAAAAGAGAGAAAAGATGCAAGGATAGGAAAAGAGGAAGTTAAATTATCATTATTTGCAGGCATGATACTCTACATGGATGACCCCCAAAATTCCATTGAAAGACTCCTAGGTATAATAAATAAATTCAGTACTGTAGCTGGGTACAAAGTCAACACTCAAAAATCAATAGCATTCCTATACACTAAAAACAAAATCACTGAGAGAGAAATAAGAGAAAGCCACAACCTTCGCACTAGCATCCAAAAAATGAAATACTTAGGAATCAGTCTAATGAAAGAAGTAAGAGGTGTATTCAGGGAAAATTATAATGCCCTGAAAAAAGAAATTGAAGAGGACCTCAAAAAATGTAAAGACATCTCTTGTTCATTGATAGGAAGAATATTGTGAAAATGGCCATTCTCCCAAAATTGTTATACAGATTTAATGCAATCCCAATGAAAATACCATCAACATATCTCATAGATCTAGAGAAATCACTCCTAAAATTCATCTGGAACCAGAAGAGACCTAGACTAGAAAAGGCAATTCTAAACAACAAGGCAAGGCAGGAGGTATCGCAATCCCTGACTTGAAGTTATACTACAAAGCTACTGTAATAAAATCATCATGGTACTGTATTAAAAACAGACTTGAAGATCAATGGAGTAGATTAGAAGATACAACTACAACTACAAACACACTCAGCTACCTCATGTTGATAAAGGCGCCAAACAACATCCAATGGAAGAAAGTAGTCTCTTGAATAAATGCTGCTGGAAAAATTGGCTCTCCATATGCTGAAAACTAAAATTAAATGCATGCCTTTCACCATGTACTAAACTAAAGTCTAAGTAAATCAAAGATCTAAATATTAAAACAGAAACACTAAATTTGTTGGAAGACAAAGTAGGTAGAAATCTTGAAGACATAGGAGTAGCTAGAGAATTCATGAACAGGAATCAAACTACATGGGAAATACTTACCAGAATCAATTACTGGGATTACGTCTTATTCAACAGTTTCTACATGTCTAAAGAGATCTCCAGAGTAGTGAAAAGAAAACGCACAAAATTAGGAAAACATCTTAGTGAACTGTCCCTTAAGGACTTCTGTCTATAACATATAAAGAATTTTTAAAAATCAGATCCCCAAAATTCAAAGACCCAATCCAAAAATGGGCATCTGAGAAGAAATAAAAATGGCAAATATACATAAAAAATGTTCAGCATCATTAGTCATTAGAGAAATGCAAATTTAAAACCACACTGAGATTCCATCTTACTCCACAAAGAATGGCCAGGAAAAAGAAAACTACCAACACCAAATGCTGGAAAGGCTGAGTGGGAAAAAGGAACTCTTCTGCACTGTTGGTGGAAGTACAGATTGGTGCAACCACTGTGGACGTCAGTCTGTAGATTCCTCAAAAAATTGGGATTGGAAGCCCCATTTGACCCAGCTATTCCACTTCTGGGCATATTCCCAGAAGAACTGAAAACATCATACCACAGTGATATATGTGCACCCATGTTTATAGCAGCACAATTTGTAATAGGCAGATCTTGAAAACAACCTAAGTGTCCATCAACTGAAGAATGGATAAAAAAGATGTGGTATTTTTATACAATAGATTACTACTCAGCTATAAAGAATGATCACATTGAGATATTTATAAATAAATGGATGTAGCTTGAGATCATACTCACAAGTGAAATAAATCAAACTCACATGTGTAAATATCGTATAGTCTCCCTAGTGTAAAAATGGGTAAGAATACATAAGATTTTACGGTAATCATGGTTTCTCATTATATTGCTTTGAAGTCTTATAATGTTTTCATTCATTGGTAGGAATGGTTTTATTCTGTTTTGTTTGATTTTATTATGCATGATGGTATGAACAGCTACTTTGCAGAAAACAAGATATTATGGCAGCCATTGCTGACTTAACATCATCTTGCTTTGAATTCCTATCATCATTTTGTTCTTGTTTCCATTAGTTCTGTCCTGTTGTGTCTTATTGGATTTTAATATGTGTGATAGTATAAACAAATTTTTTAAGAAAAATGAAATATTATAGTAGTCATTGTTCATGTTCTGTTATTTGGTTTTGAATGTCCTGTAATACTTTCATTCTCTTGAATGGTTTTATACTATTTTGTTATGTTTGATATTATTGTGTGTGAAGGTATGCTCAACTGTTTCAAAGAAAGGAGACATTATGATAGTTACTGTTGGTATCTGGTTGCCTTGTTGTGAAGTGTTGTATTGCTTGCATTGTTCTAGTCTGGTTTTCTTTGTTCTATCCTGTTTTGTTTTATTCTCTTTAAAATAAAAATTAAAAAAAAAAAGAATGGGCATGTGCAGAAGAAGGAAGCTCATCCAAAAGATCTTCACAAGCCCAAAATCCTCTGGAAAATCACAACTCCCCCAAAGAAAAATATTAAAGGGCATGAGAACCACATAGTACTGCATAAAAGAATCCCCAAGTTTTCCTTTCTCATCATCCATCCAGTCTACCAGCAGCTTCTCTCTTTTCCTAAAAATTTCTCTGCAACCAACCAGTCAGGAAGACAAATTTGAGCTTGTTTTCTGCTTCTGTTCTTGGTCTGTTGGTCTCATCTTGCAATAAAGTTCTTACATTTTTGCCAAAATTGGTGCCACTGAGCAGCAAGTCCTTGCTTGTTACAAACGTTATTGTTGGAGTGTATAACAGAATAAAACTGTTCATCTTACACCAGGAAACAAGACAGAGAAAGAGGTCCAGGGTCTCATGGAGTCCCTTGAGTACACACAACAAATAACCTAAAGAATTCCTAAAGATTTCTCACTGCCAAAAGTGAGAAACCAGGCCCTTAACAAATGGGTTTCTGGAGAATATTTATAGAAATCAGAGGAGGTGTTTTCTTTCATTTAAGAGAACGGCTTTGAAAAATAGTAGTCTGAAATATCCAAGCATAGACACAATTTCAGAAAACTAAAAATATAGAGGACTTATGATCTGAACTCAGTTCTACTTTCCAGTTATATAGAAAATTCTGGAGCACTTACTTCAGTTGCTAATGAAGTCAAGTCCACTTGAGTGATGGAACAAGATACTTGGAAGTCTGACCACAGGCAGTTGGTAAGCAAGGCCCTGAGAAGTTTGAAAGAAGAATGAACAGTCTAAAAGACTGAGAAAGCAGTTCCAAAAGGAGGTAATGGTAATCTGACAAACAGGTTGACCACTGCAATGGGAATCCCAAGGCAAGAGGGCCTGAGAAGAAAGACATTTACAGCCAGTAAAATATGCCAGGATAACAGAGCACAGCACATTGATCGGGGAGGTAGAGCAAGTCACTGCTGTGCTCAGGGAAAGGAATCATATTGGGCAACCAGACTGTCAGAAAGTCTGACTTTAGGTCATGTTGTCAAGTGCTATGGCTCTAAATCCTTTGCCCTGTGATTGGGCTTAGTCTGTTCTGCTTTATAAAGAAGTGAAAGAAAACATGAGGAATCTTGAACAAGGTGAGAAATAGACTTTGCTTTCTGTAGGACAGAATCTGATGACAAAAATTATTAGCAGTCTTTGACTGACAAAGAGATGTCTACTGCCAAAATGAAAAGTAGCAACTTCAAGTCAAAGAAATCTCAGTAGGAAAAGAAAATAGTTTTTATGGCAAATGGAGGCAGCCACCAGTCAGATCATAATCTTGACATTTTTTTCATCAGTCTACACTGAAGTGTAACACCTAACACACAAACTTAGAGCACCTAGCCCAAACTTAAGTGACAGTGTTTCCACTTCTGCCAGGTAATTTTGTAGTTTCTCCTCCATCTCTTTTTTGTATGTAGCAATTTTAGCCATCGTAAGCTTGGTGATATCCAACCACCTCCTCCACTATTTTTAAATGACTGACAATATTGTGCTGTAACTCAGGCCACACCAGTGATCTAAGTGAAAGATGGAAAAAGTTTCCTCTGTTGGTAGAACAGAGGGTATCTCCAGCTTTACTCAGATCACACAAAATCTAACAGAATCAACAGGAGCACTCACTTTAGTGTACAGGGTACCATACCAGTCACATTTAAATCCCTACTTTAACTACTCTTGGTTTTGAGATTGTTTTGTTCTTTAGTTTTAATGAAATACCCTCAGGAAAATTAAATTTTGCTTGGTTGAATTCCAATTACCATAAATCTTCAACAAGCCAACTTATGAATATTTAGTCTTCCCCTCATGTTCAAAAACACCCAAATAAGGATGAGAAATCAAGGAATGGCCCCTAACGGGCATGATTATCAGCGCTTAAGAAATGTCAGTATCTATGGATTTGAGATATGAAATGTAGTTAATATTTTAAAAACTCTTAAACAAGGTATGAACTTTCCTCTTCAATTAATAATTGATCAAGGCACTCTTTTGCCTTTCTTTTAAAAGTTTCAAAAAAATGTCTGAAGAATTTGAGTTTGGCACTGGAAGAGAATGCAAGAATTAGCTAACGTTGTTTGGTGGTATGAACAGAAAGGAATTTTAACAATGTTGTGGAGAAAAGGCACAACATCGTTCATTATCTTTCCATTCGATGTTGTTGGTGCCATCAAGGAAACACTAAATAACAACAAACAAATTCTGTTGAAATGTTTAGCTAAATGGAACCAAAACAGTCACAGTTGACAATTTCATAAATACATTAATTAGAAGTGTCTTCAAATAGCATGTGATTTTGAATTATTAACATAAAACACTGCATTATAAATGACTGCAAATTGCATTCCTAGTGTTCTCCAAGCTTAATTTACTGTGCTGTAGGAAAATTTGCAAATTACTTCACTGTTTTATACTTAACAGCCAGTTTTAGTGTATGTTATTCCTTTAAGATAAAATTAAGAATAATATACACACCATGTCATGTGACATTATACAAGATATTCAATGCTAGATCTTAAAAATTATTGATCACTCTCTCAGATGAGTTCTTTACATTCACAGTGATTTATTATGAAAATTCCACTTAATCTCCTGGGTACAGTTCTCTGTCTCAGTACTGTACTTTCTTTTCCATGGATATAGTTCCTTCCCTATAATACATGACTGTCCAAAGTATGTCTTCTAGCAGTGATTACTTTTTTTGTACTATGATGGTAAACACACAGAGATTATACTTTTTCAGTATGAAAAACACAGAATTTAGCAAAAATTACATAGAGGCCAGACGCAGAAATGGGTTGGCTAGTGGCTATCCTGTCTCTCCTCCTAATGTCCTCCAAACTCCTACCCCAACCCACAGTGGACTCAGACAATTCACCTTGGTGTGCTGCCTGGCTATTTAGTAACCACTCTTTTCCAGGTCACTGCAACAGGAGTATAGCTCAACTGTCAGTCCAGCACCTACCCAAGCCCTCCCTGCACCACTGCAGAAACTGCTAATGCCTCTAAAAGGGGGGTGGGAAGATCTTAGATGACTAAAAAAAGGGAAGGAGGCATCTGGGCCCAGTGTTAACACTCATAACAACTTCAGTTAGCTGTGGTGAACACAGTTAGCTTTCACAGATTCCCTGAGTATAGCCCAGCTAATTTTTTTTTCAGAGACGTTAACACTGTCAATCAAATGGCCAGCTTGTGCAGGAACCAATCATCAGGCCCAAATTTGAACCAGTTGTGGGTCTCCATTTGGACCAATCTAAGGCCTGCAGCTGATCTGTAAGAAGTACTTCTTACCAATTTCTTGGTTAGTCTACGAGAGTTACCTTCAGTGTACTGAATCCCCTGTGCTACCGCACAGCTCTTTCAAAATATTCATTCCAGTGATTTGGTTACCTGTTTATATTTTATTTCTTGGGCACAACGAACACTGAAGGTCCTATAAATCCACTCAGTGTTCTTATATCCTGAATAGCATGGATACATCGGTGCTTTCAAACGAACAAACTATAAAACTAAGATTTGTTAGCCTTGAGAGCTCCAGAGACCAGCAACCAATAAAGATTAGCAGCCAAGACCAGCAGCACCCAGCAGCTGTCTAACAGTATCCAGTATTTCCATTTAGTTTTACTGGAGAACCATTGCACTGTTCCAATATGTCTGTGCTAATTTACACTTTGATCAACATTCCTTTTGCCCCCATTATCACTAACGCTTTTCTTTTTTAATAGATTTTTTAGTAGATTGGAGATAATATCTCATTATAGCTTTAATTTGCATTCTTCATATATATGTGTGCATATATATATATATATATATATATGTGTGTGTGTGTATATATGTGTATACATGTAAAACAAATTAACCTTTTATCAGATTAATGATTTGAAAATATATTCTACCAACACATGAGTTGTTTCTTCACTCGGGTTATTATCTCCTTTGCTGAGCAAAGGTTTTATGGTTTGGTAGAATTTATTTTGTTTATTCTATTTTGTTACTTACATTTTGAGGATTATATCAAACAATCATTGCCCAGGCCATGCATGGGAGATTCTCTCTGACATTTTCTCCGTTTTGATATTTACAGTTAAGTCTTTAATCAAATTTGAGTTTATTTTTGTATAGGATGTGAGATACATTTTTAATTTAATTCTTCTACATGTGGATATCCAGTTTTTACCACATTATTTATTGAAATAATTCACTTTTCTCTATTGTGTATTCTTGGGTCTTTTGTCAAGCATCAATGGGTCATAAATTCTTAGGTTTATTCTTATGTCTTTGTCCTGTTCCATTTACCCATATATCCTTTCTACACCAGTACCATACTGCTTTATTATAACTAAGTAAATGTTTTGATATCAAGTAGCGTGATGTCCCATCTTTGTCTTCGCCTCCAAATTACCTTAGCTAGTTAGTATCTTTGGAAAATTTTTATTTCTGAGGAAAACAATATTAGAATTCTGATATAAATGGCATTGAATTTATAGAACACCTTGTATAATATTGATATTTGGTGATATTTATTCTTCTAATGCATGAACATGGGATATCTATTTCATTTTCTTACATTTCTTTCATGATTGTTTTATACTCTTTTAGCACAGTACTTTTTATACCTTCTCAGTGTATACAAACCTATTTATGTTAGTATGTTGACTTTGTATCTTATAATGTTACTGAATTCCTGTATCAGTTTTAATAGTTTTTTGTTAGAATACCTAAGATTTTCTTTATATAACATATTATTAATAGACTATGTCCTTTTTTCTTCTCTCTGTGGGAGTGTCTTATTTCTCTTTCTTTCGTAACATATCTGGCTAAGCCTGCCATTACTATTTTAAATAGAAGTTGTGACAGTGGGCATTGTTGCTTTATTCCTAATTTTAGAGGTAACAATTTTGACTTTTCACTGTTGAGTATGAATTAGCTATGGGCTTGCTATATATGATCTTTATTGTTTCAGGGTACATTCATCCATGCCTACTGTGTCCAGAGTTTTATCAGGAAAAGGTACTAAAATTTATGAAGTGCTGTTTTGCATCTATTGGGATGATCATAATTTTGTCTTTCATTCTATTAATGTGATTTATTACAATTATTGTTTTATATTTTGAATCATGATGGCATTGCAGAGACAAATCTCATTTTGAGATCTTATGGTAAATGATCCTCATTATTTACATTAATCCATTTAAATTCCAATATTTATCTAAGAATGTAAAATTTTATTTTTATAGAAAATCTGTGTGCAAATCATCTGAAATTAAAAATGTTCAAGTAACTTTCAACTTGTGAATCTATTCTAAATTAAATTATATCTAAATCATAATATATCTATATAGAATACTACTTAAAAATGAAAAATAACAATTTCCTAACGTATAAAATATGTGTGTGTATCAAAATTTAAGAAGTAACTAAAATTAGAAGACTTTATTTCTATGATCCCATTTCTACAACATTTAAAAAGGGCAGAATTATAGGAAAATAATCTATGATTGCTGGGGTCTTGCATAGGAGGAGAAGCTTACTATAAAATGTAAAGAGAATTGTTTTAAATCTATGTCTTGATGGTAAATAAGTACACTATTATTTATATTTGTCAAAATTTTTAGAACTATATACTAAAATAACAAATCTTACTGCATAAAAATTAGCCTAAATAAACATAAGCTTACATATTTTACAAAACTGAAAAAGGAAAACAAATTTTTAAAAAGACAAAAATATCAAAACTAGAAATCCCATAGAACAGAACTTTTTAAATGATCAGTTATAATTCAACATTAGACTCTCAGATCAGTAATTGTTCAATGTTCAATCTTCTGATTGGAAAAATAAAAAATAGATAAACTTCACTTGGTTATTATGATTTTAGAAAAGCAGGGAACTAGAAAGAACATTGCTCCCATGGTTATAACAAAAATAGCTGTATAAACTCAAAATTAATAACTTTTACTGAACTCATTAAGTAACAGTTTAGGATAAGCAATAAACCTACAGGAGGAGAGACAGAGGCTGCAAGAAGAAACAGAACCCAAGTATTTGCTAACCTAGGAAAAATATTGTGGGACATCATATAAGCTAATAAGGAGATAGCTCTAAAACATGTGAATTATGAAAAGATGACCTAGTCTAAGCCCCTGGAGTCACAGCTAGCTACAGGTGGATTTAATTCTCTTGGTAAGCTTTCTTCCAAAATTATTTCCAGATTCTCCAAGGAGAGACTGGAGAATTTTATGAAACTTTCCTCACAGTATTGGCTAACAAAGGAGAACAGTAAACATAAAATCCTACTCTCTCCCTTATGAAATAAAAGCTTTCACCTGGAATAAGAAGAGCATAAAAACCTTATCTTCTGGGCAATGGTGACATCTCAAATAACTGTAAACGAATATAAAAAGAGACAATAAAACATAGGAGAGAGGCAGAAACATTTGGGAAGTTCTCACTGCCGGTATCCAGAGTCATGGTGCCCACATAGGACTGAGAATTCAGAAGACATGAAAAGTCCACATTCAGGGGCTGGGGATTTAGCTCTGCAGCATAAGTGCCTGCCTTACAAGCAAGCAGTCCTGAGTTCAATCCCTGGTACCAATAAAAAAAAAAAAAAAGAAAAGTCCACATTCTACATTCTGCCTTCACCACATGAACAAGATTTTAGCTAAAATAACTGGAGGATATGTCTTGCAGAGCTGCATACAACCTATTCTCTTTGGGGAGCAAATCAAAGGAAACACTCAAAGTTAAGCAAAAGAAGAGACACTCAGAAAAGTCCTCAAGCACAGTAACCCAAGCTCTGAACACAAGCATTGCTAGGGAATTTAAAGCCATCATTCCCTTGTCCATCTCCTGGCTAGATCAACAGACTCTCAAAGGAAAGGCCTAGGATAAGGGAAGGCATATCTAGCAAGTATAAAACATTTAGTTTCATAAAATATGTCCAATTTCCAGCAAAAATCATAAAATATGGGAGAAAAATTATCGTCAGAATCATACTCTGTGCTATAGACTAAATTTTACCTCCCCATACCATCTAATTCACATGCTTAAAAAATTCATTTCTAATGTGACTGTATCTTTACAGAAGGTCTTCAGAAGGCAAATAAAATTAAATAAGATCATAGTGATGGAACCATAATTTAATAGGACTGGTCCCATAAGAATGTTGCAGGTGGTGCTCTAATATGTAAAACAGATGAATTCACAAGTCTGGAAGAAAGCCCTAATTAAAAGCTACCCATGCTGTGATCCTAATTTCTGACTTCCAGCTTTGGAACTGTGTGCAAGAAAAGGTCTAGTGTTTAAACTTTTCTGTCTGTTATTAAACTGTCTGACAGGAAGTAGCTATGATTATATGTAAAGCAGCTCATTGAAAAGATACCCTAATATAACAGATACATAATTTTACCTAAGAGATGACCAATATTTGATAGAAAAACAGAAATACCAAAAGTCAAAAATACAGTAACAGAGATGAAAATTACATCAATGCAGTTATTGATAGAAGCAGAACAACTAGGAAAGAATATGTGAACTTGGAAAAATCCAAAGAAAAATACAATGCACAGGGAAAGAACATTTTAAAAAATAGAACAGAACACCAAAGAAATGGTGGCCTACTATTAAATAGTCTATTATATGCATAGTTTCAGTACTAGGAGATGAGCAAAAATAACCAAAGGAATAACAATGGTTAGGACTTTCTAAGTTTAATGGCAATCCCCAAAATACAAGTCAAAGAAATCCTATAATACGAAACTGAAAGCATATGAAAAAATAGCCATATCTGGGGATACCATCCAGAAATAGATGAAATCCATAGGAATCAGTAAAACATACAAGACATTCCAGAATAAAAAATATATAATATTATGTGATATAGAAGTATATGATAAATTAAATGATCTATAAAAGGACAAGACTAAAAATCATGAGAATTTCTCAGATATAATGTGATGCAAAAGAAAATGGTTTAACAATATTTAAAATACCAAAATAAAAATTATCTCTACCCAGGAAAGGTATATTTCAAAACTAAAACAAATATGAAGAATTTCTTACAAAAGTAAAAACTAAAAGACATCATCACCAGCAGAGTCACTACACTACTATATAAGAAATATTCAAAGAAGTTGCTCAAGTAGAGGACTATGCTACACATGAGAAATTCTGGAACGTTCCATCACATAAAATACTTTGTAAATAAGTTGTGTCAGTTTGAAATCTTGTAACATTAAAATAGAAGGTATCCTAAAAGATTCCACGGCGATAAAGGGCCTAAAACTTCAGAGTCCAAGGGCTTCGTGTAGGACAGTGGTGGCAAACCTATGGCATGCATGCCATATGGGACTATTTGTATCACTGAAAGCTCTAAAAAGTTCACTATCACTGGTGCAGGATGTCTCATCAGGGAAAATGAGTTTTAGAAGATAGTAGACTGCATCATAAAAAGGGAAAAAGCACTTTTAACACAAGATTCTTTATCCAACCAAACACTGCCCAATGAAAATAAAAGCACTTTCACTGTCTCTTACGGAGCTTCTCTGGACATACCCCTACAAATTTTGTCAAACTATTTTCTTTTGCACCATATTATTCAAATTAACAAGGGAATTTTCTTAAATAATAATGGTATAATGATCAAAATCAGGAAACCAAATATGTTGTAGTTTTATTATGTAACACAGAAAAGTCAAATTCCCACAAATTATCTCTTTAATATCCTTTATAGCAAAATAAAAAATATGGTTCAGCATGTAAATGGTTAAACTTAAACAATTATAGCAAGTCAAGTAAAAGATTATAGGTGTGAATGAAAATTAACTACAGTAAAATAGGGCAAGGAAGGATAAAATAAAGTACACTGGAGGAGGAGCAGGGAGAAGAAAGAGGAGGAAGAATAGAAGAAAAGATTGAAGAATAGGAAGAAAAGAGCAGGAGAGCAAGAAGAAGAGAGAGGTGAAGGAAAAAAAGAGGAGGAGGAGGAGAGGAAGCAACCAGGCTTTGGTGGAGAAGAATGCTCCCTTTGCATATGTATATTTGATATATTTAATAAATATCCAAGTACAGGTATTGAATGGTGAGCTAGCTGTAGAAAAGCTAAATGAACATAGAGATATACAAATCTGAACTGTGGAAGATAAATTAGGTTAATATATAAATTTGGATTTTAATAGCAAATAGAACTAATGTGGAACCATGAATAGAATAAGACCAAGCAGGAAGTTTATACAATGAAATAATATGGTAAGTACTAGGATTGATGTCTGAGCAGTCAAGTTTGAAAGACCAATTAGATGAGCAGAAGTAGCCAAGAAGGGGAAAGGAGGACCAGAAAACGAGTGGGGCAAAATGCTCTAAGGTGGAAATGTGCACCTGTATCAAATATTGAAAGTGAGTGAAGTAAAAGGTATACTGGGTAGAGTTCATTATATTTAGCAAAGTAGAAGTCACTGGTGATATTCACAGAAGTTGTTTGGTAAGAAAGAAAGCTCCAGAGAAAGGAGAAGAGAAAAGCCTAGAAACAATTAATATAAAACTTTTTATTGTTGTTCTGTATTAATAGATAATATATCCTTTAAATATCATACAACTCATCTTTTGAAATCATATAACTCAAATTTAAAAATTATATTCAGATGTTCAACTCCTGCCAGAATTTTTGTCTTTACACAAAGGCAAAAACAAACTCTGACCTTCAAAGATTAAGGAGTTTGTCAGATATAAGACATTACAGAATATTTATACATTGTTTGGATAATTTAGAAGAAAAGATATAGGATGAAGAAGATAGCAGGGATTGTTGGAGTCATATCCTGAAGAAGGAAAAGACAAATTATAATTAAGTAATAATTGAGAGGCTGCCCTTAGACAGGACCACATCAGTAGTTCACAGTAACACATACAATGGACACAAATTAAGATGGTAGATATGATCACCAGAGACATTAAAAGTTCTCTTGCCATTGAACTTGTAATTTCTCATTAAAACAGAAAATGAGCTCATCTTTTGAAAGTATGAATGATGAAGATATTGGAAGGTTTAGGGTAAGAAATAAAATATGTTTCAGAAAGACACAAGTGCAAATTGTCTGTAAAAATACAAAAAAAAGGAATTTGTACACTCTATTGTACATTTTCAAGTATCAAGATGTATTCAAGTATCAAGATACTGACTCTGAGCATAGCAGCATGATACAACCAGGGTGATTTGTCCAGCAACTATGATTAAGGGAAGTGGTTAGAAACTTATAAAGAGCCATTTTTATAACAATAAACTCCTGAGTCTAACCTATATAAACAGGGAATTATCATGCCAAGGGAAAAGTGGAGATAAACAGTAATAGAGTTAAAATACTATATAGCTCTCAATGGGGTATTAAAATCAGAATACGAAACTGAAATGAGTTCATAATCAATATGGGAATCCAAGCAGCCAAAATGACAAACTGGGATTTTATCAGCTGAACTCAGCGACCACCCACACAGACCCCTGTTTCAGAGTCAGACAGTGGCCCCAAACTGGAGGGTTACACAGTTTTTAAGCAGAAAACACAAAGCAAGACATCCTGAAGGAAACATTTTAGCTAGAATCTTACATTAATTTTGGTTGACATCTATCCTGCTTTTTTGTTGAGCAGGTTAATTTTTTCTTGTGGGTGAAGTCTGTTCTGCTTTTCTCAGGAGACTTATACCCTGAGTAATTTTTTGCTCTTCTAGGTCAAATACAGGGCACAAGATGGCATAAGTTATGCCAAGCTGCAACAGAAACAGAATTTATTTTCCTTCTCAATAGTCTATTCATAAGCAATTGTTGTGAAATAAAATTTTAATGTTAAAAACTTGATTACAGGTAGAGCTGGAAAATCTTAAAGAATGTGAGAAGGCTATGCCATGAAAAGAAGGCTTGATGAACTTTATAATATAGAACAAAAGGTCCAGAAACAATGTCTGGGATTAATGAAGAAAGAAGCAGGCAGTAAGGGTACAAATTAAGACAGTAGTGATCAATACAGAAAAATTGAGTAGCTAAATTGGGAGAAAAGGGGAAGGAAATTGGATTGCTACCCAAGTTAAGTCATCATCTGTCACAGTAATCAATAAACACTGTCAAAAGTCAATAAATTAAAAATAAAGATATAGCCACAAGCTTAGGAATAATCTAAAAAGTTGTAACCATCAGCATGGACAAAATTGTAAAGAGAATGACCAAAGCCAGAGGTTAGAGGAGCAAAACTAATAGACAGTGAATAAGGGAAAGATGTGTTGCATTTGATAAAAGGTTCTCCTGTACTATTTGAATTTAGCTATTGAAAGTTTGGCCAAGACTATTTCTTTTAGAAACAACATATTCTACAATATATAGCTACTGTTAGCTCTATGCAAAAGAAATAGGAGTTATTACATTAGTTTCAGTCACAGTGATTTCGGAGCATAGATAACATTGAAGGATAAACAGAGTTCCTGCATGATAGCAGAGTAGGTTCTTCAAGAAAACCTAACCATTCTTGATGGGTTTGTATCAAATGCACAGGAAAAAACAAATAGAACCTTAAGGAGAAATAGATTAATCCAATATTATAATTAGAAACCTCAACATTTCTGTAACAAAAATAGATCTAGTAGGCAGAAAATTAGTAATTAGACAACACCAACAACAATTGGATACAACCAAAATTTATCAACTACTTCATATAAAAATATTAAAATATATATTCTTTCCAAATTCACATAGAATATTCACCCCAAAAAATCACATTTCAACAAGTTATGGTGAACATTTTAAAACTTTTAATGATAATAAACAGCCCAGTGTTGCACATGTGCGATAGGTTCGTCACCACAAGTGAAAGTTACCAAATTTAAATAACAGAAATGATAGTGTCTTTTCTCAAACCACAGTAAAATTAAACTAGAAACCAATAGTATAAAAATAATAGAAAAATCCCCAAATACCTGGAGATTAAACAACATAATCCATGAGCCAAAGAAGAACTTTTAATTAAAACTTTAAAATTTTTCAAACTAAAGGAAAATGAAAATACAACATATCCAAATTACAACATATTCAAATATGTGTGTGTGGGTGTGTGTGTGTGTGCGTGTGTGTGTGTGTCTGTGTAAACTTTAAATAAATCACATGAACTTCTGCTTCAGGATACTAGAAAAAGAAGGAACAAATTAAATCCAAGATAAGCAGAATAAAATGAAATGTAAGGATTACAGAAGAAGCCAATGAATTCAAAAACAAGAGAAAATCAATACAGCACAACAAAAATTCTTTGAAAAGATCAATTGTGATAAGATAGGAAAATAAGTAAAGATGTCTTGATTACAAAGGAAGGAACAGAACTATCTTTGTTCATAGATAATTTGAATACTTAGAAAATGCAAAAGAAATGATACAATTCTGGAAATAAAGCTGTAAGTTAAAAGATTAATATTAAAAAGTAAATGGTTTTCATATACACCAGCAATAATTAAGTAGAATTTGAAATAAAAACATGGTAACATGCATATCAGAGCCTAAAATGAAACACAGATAAATCTAATAAAATATGTATAAAATTTATATGAGGAAAACTACAGAACTCAGATAACTGAAATCCAAGAACTGAATAAATGGAAGAGTACTTTATTTACAGACAGAAAGATTCAATATTGACAAGATGTCAATTCTCCCAACTTCTTCTGTAGATTTGATGCACTCCCAATCAAAAGTCCTACGTTACTCAGTGAATAGTGATAGGTTAATTCAATTTTAGTAATACACTGTTGAAGCAAGTACTGATAGACTAATTCAAAAGAGGAGCAAAGACTTATAACATCCAGCTCAACACTGAAAGAAAAGAACCAAGTGAGAAGACTGACTTAAATCCTACTATAAAGCTGCAGAGATCAAAATGCTGTGGTGTCGATGAGCCACAGATAAATGGAAAAATAGTATAAAATAGACAGTTACAAAATATGTCCCTACTCACAGTCAACTCGTACTTGAGAAGGAAGAAAACACAATTCAGTGGAGAAAAGACTATCTCAACAAATCATCCTCAACAACTGGTCAACCACAGGCAAATACAAAACAAAAAAAAAACCTAGACA
This sequence comes from Cavia porcellus, assembly GCF_034190915.1. Lineage (NCBI taxonomy): Eukaryota > Metazoa > Chordata > Mammalia > Rodentia > Caviidae > Cavia > Cavia porcellus. The sequence goes on along the minus strand of NW_026947496.1, from coordinate 22,726,563 downwards.
CAAACTTTCTACCTTTCAAAAAATTAACTAAAAATATATCACAGATCTAAATGTTTAATGTAAAAATATAAAGCCCTGGAACATAATACATAAGAAAACATATGATTTGCATTTGATGCTAATATTTTAAATGCAACACTGAATATATGGTTCATGAAAGACAAAATTGATCACCTTTACTTTGTTAAAATTAAAACTTTCGGCATCATTAAAGACACTGCCAAGGGAATGCAAGCAAACTACAGACCAGTAGAAAACATTTTTACAAGCCATACCTCATAAAGTAACTATGAAGAGCTCTTAAAGCTCATGAAGAAAAAATGACTAAAAAATGAGCCAAAGTTAATGATAGACACCTCACTTGAGGATATATGCCATTGGAAAATATACATATGAAACAGGGCTCTGTTTCTTATTTCAGTGAGGAAATGTAAATTAAAACAGTGAGATACAGTCACGCTTACTAGAATGGCCAAACTCCGTGACACTGACAGCACCTAATGCTCAAAAGGATCTGAACTAATGGGGATCTTCATTCATTGTTGATAAGAATACAGAATGGTGCAACCACTTGACGAGGTCACAGGTGTTTTTTATGACAGACATACTCTAATCATACAATCTACAAACCTAGCAACTTGTTATTTACCCAAAATAGCTGAACAGTGTATCTATACAATCTATACATGCATGATTACAGAAGCTTAATTCATATCCTCCATTTCCTTTTCCCTTCTCCCCTCCATCTCTAGATCCCCCTTTCCCATTTACAAAAGATTCATCTCTCTGTTCCCTATTATCTTTCATTGTATTCATTAAATAAGTGACACATTGGGCTCCTCATTTAAGAGAAACTGTGAGATACTTAAACTTTTGTGTCTCATTTAATTTACTTAGCATTGCAGTCTCAAGGCATATCTACTTTGACAGAAATGACTCACATTTATTCTTCTTTAAGATAGATTAGTACTCCACTGTGTATAAATACCACATTTGCTTTGTCAATGTATTTATCAGTGGACATATAGGCTGTTGCCAAGATTTAGTTACTATGACTTGTGCTGCTACAAACACAGGCATGCATGTAATACTGTAACATGTCTTTAACTCCTTTGGTAAGATATCTAAAAAAGACTATCTGAATCAAATGGAATTTCTAATTTTAGTTTTCTAAGGACTCCCCACACTTATTTCCATAAGTTATTTTACCAGTTTACATTCCCACCAATAATGTAGAAGTGTTCCTTTTCCCCTACAGCCTTCCCAGCATTTGTTATTATTTGATTTCCTGATAATATCCATTATTTCTGGAGTAACATGGAATCTCAACATTGTTTTAATTTGTGTTCTCCAATGGCCAGTGATGTTGAACATTTTTTCATGTACTTATTGGCCATTTGTACTTCACAATGCAGAAAAAAACTTGGAAGCAAGATGTCCCTTCATAGGTAAATGGACAAATAAACTCTGGTATATGTTCTTCAGTAATAAAAAGAAATGAATTACCAAGCAATGAAGTATATGGAAAAATGTAATATATACTTCTAAATGAAGTAGCCAGTTTCAAAGCTACATATATATATATATATATATATATATATATATATATATATATATGACATTACAGAAAAAGCAAAACTGTGGAAATATAGTAAAAAGATCAGTGGTTGTTAGCAGAGGGAAAAATATGGCACCAAGTATTTTGGGCACAATGAATCTCTTCTGATACTATAACTCTGGGTACATGTCAGTATACATTTAGCAAAACCTCTACAATAAACAAACCAAGAGTAAGCCCCAATATAATCTATAGATCTAGTATATAGCTCTCTGACAAGAGACGCTAGGAATGTTTGGGGACAGAGAGATATGAAAAAATCAGTTCATTTTGCTATGAACCCAAAACATCCCTAACAAATAAGGTCTATAACAGAGTTCATGGCACACAAATTAGCTGCTAGATCTAGTAATTAAATCAAATCTTTAACTACCTAGTAAAAGGCACACATATCTTCTGATTTTTACACAAATCTATTTTACTTACAACTAACGAAATTAGTAAGGTGCATAAATTTCTTATTTCTCTAGCCTTCTTAAGGAATCTAAGCTAAATGCTCATATCAAAATTGTCCAATTTCACTTCTAACTCACAAGGAAAAGTGTGGGAAGGTTCTGAAATTGTTTAAAGAAAAAACTTTAATTTTAGCAAATAGCTTTTACCCAGAAACATTTTGATGAGCCCCATAAACATTTTGATGAGTCCAGTGGAAACAAACCAAAAATAGCCTTCCAAAAAATATGTGGTTTGCGGGGGAAAGTGCTAGAAAAACACATCTTGCTTTTCCTTATCACAAAATATGTGCAAATGAATTTGAGGCTTTGTTGTACGTGCAGGGCAAGTAGCCTCTCCACCTCCAGGTTTTCATTTGTTAGCTTTATGCCAGAATTTGGGGAAAGAAGGACATGAGAATTACTGGCACATGGAGTCTAAGGCTGCTGTCAGGCCATAGGTTCACAATTGCTCCCTCAAAAAATATTTAATTGATTTTTACCCTTTTTATTTTTAATACCCCAAATTATACAAAAACTGGGGAGAATAGTATGGTGGATCCATTTATTCAGCTTTCCTAGCCTCATCAGTTATTTACATGTAGATAACTTTTTCTCATTTATACCACCTACTTACATAATTTCTATTATTTCAAAATAAGCTTCAGACAGTACATTATGTTACGTAAGTATTTAATCATATATTGATGAAATCCAGGCATTACTTTTCAATTTGACCCCTTATACTTGCCATCTAAAATTTAATAATTCCTTAATATCATCAAATATCTAAGTAGTGTTCATATTTTCTTAATTTTCATAGTTTCAGCTAAAATAATTTTAAACAAGGATCCAAAAATAAATCTATATGTTATGATAAGGTATGGCTCTGGAGATTTTTGCATGTAGAGATTTTGTCTAAATGTTTTTCCCTTACAATTTTCCCCAAAGCTACTCACTTGCTTTTATTAATAACACTTCTGACAGATTTGATTTTATGTCCCAGTGGTACCATTTAAACATGTTATTTTCCCTTAAAATGATACAGGCTTAACAAGGTTAATCAAGTTCAAGATTCAGATTTGTAATACTCCTTTGTAGGTGATACTATGTGCTTCCACCAAAGAAAAACAATGACCAATTACCTTCTTTCTGTCACATTGCAGCTGTTTAGTTATTGCCAAGGTCCATCAATTCATTATGATATTCTAATCCAACATTCCTCTTTCTTTATTAGTTGAAATATATCAACAACAGGAAACTTTTTATCAACTAATTATTCTGAGATTCACTTGTATATAAGTGGGGCAGATTCCTTTGGATTCCTCGGAGATTTTTATTTCCTTATCAGTTTTCAAAACTATGAATAGGTTCCTCTACATCAAACAAAGGTGATCTATTGAGTTTGTTTTCCCTTCAGCATCATATAAATTCATGAAATTAAATGTAATTTATGTGTTCCAACTCTTAAAAGCTATTGTCTTTACTAACATCCAAATTTGTTCCATCTTGACCAGAGAGAGCCTTCTCCATGGACTCCAAAGATCTATGTATCTTATATTAAATTAAGTTGATCATCTCTGAGGTCTGCCCAATACACTGGTTCCTCCTTGCACAGAAGGAAGGAGTCTCTGTTTTGTATCCCTAGTCAGTTCCAGTCACAAACAAGTCTTCCTAGAGATAGTGTATCACTTGAGGGCCTCGAGAGTCCCATGTTGTCCCCAGCATCTGCTGAAACATTTAGCCAGGCCTTCTTCATCACACAGCAGACTTCTTCTCTTTCCTGAACTTAGTTCTGAGTCTTACATCATCAAGATTACACCATCCACTCCCTATTGCCTTCTTCCCATGACTCTCAGCTTATTCTCCAGCATTCTGAACTCCCAGCTCAGTTTCATTCTTTAACTTTGTTCCTCATTCCTCGTTACAATCCTTTCAATAAGATTCCTTTGTCAGCTACCTGATCCAGTAACACATGGACTATTTCTCCTCTTCTCTTCTGCTCTGCCTTGGAATCACTGAATATTTTTAGAAATGTCTAAAAACTGAACTAAAATAAACATTTCCTCCTTTTACTTTGGGTACCAGGTATTTTGTCTTAGTAACAAGAAGTACCCAAGGCATCCTCCAATACCAATTTTCCTACCAAAGTCCCAAGACAGCAGGAGCTCATGGTCTAGGTCCTCTCGTGGCACAGAAGTCCCTTCCAAGGTTAATTCTGGGAAAGATTAATAGTACCAAGCTAATTCTAAGATACCACTAAGGAGGAATACAGTATCAGGGCTATGGGAAGACTTCAGAGCACTTGCTGTGATTTCATGGACACTTTCACTTTTCTGTATCTGAACAATCCCTACCCTCAGTGCCTCATCTTCCTAAGCTGTCTGTATCCAAAGAGTGGCTTTTCCATAGATTCTTCACTTCTAAGAGCCACTGGACTTAATTTGTTAAGCAGTAGAAAGTTTTGAAGTAGGAAAGAAAAAAGCCCGCTCTTCCAACCAAAATTTACAGACTGACATAAAATACCTCCCTTCTAGAAAACATGCACTTTCCCAAGATAACCACAATAATATTCTTTCAAATATTTCCAAATCCACATTTTTCCTTTATTATTCCCATTATCTCCCTTCAGAAACTAACAATAAATTGAGGTTGTTCTTCCCCAAATTAAACACTAATGTGCCCACACAACTGATTGGCAGGTAAGTCATTCCAAAACAATGACATTAAAATATGTGACTTAATCCTATAAAGACTTGGGGTAAAACAATTAAAATTAGAACCACCATGAAGACTGACATATTACACTCCAACAATATTTCTTCTGTCTGAATCAACTGCTCCCACTCTCTATGTCTTTATCTCTGCCATTGAGGATGCTTTATGATTAGGCCAATGAAGCAGGTGTGGTGATGGACACCTGTAATCCCATCACTCAGGAGGCTGAGGCAGGAGGTCTGCTACAATCTTGAGGCCAGCCTCAGCCCCATGGTGAGTTCAAAGCCAGCCTAAAATATATAGTGAGAACCTGTTTCAAAAAAAAGACTCTTCCTGAAAGAGTTAAACATATCATATTCCAGCAATAGATGCATGTCCAGGTTTACAGTATGCAGTTCATATTAGATAAACCTTGGAAGAAGTGTATATGTCCATCAACAAATGAATGGATTTTAAAAATGGGGTTTCTATCCACAACAAAGTACTGCTCTCCCATAAAAAAGATAAATTTGACTCATTTTTAGGAAAATTAATGTGCTTTAAGACCATAATTTTAAGTGAAATAAATCAAACACGCAAGCTTAAATATTTTGTGATTTGTTTTATATGAGAAACTCAAATTATCAATAAAGGGAAAAATAAAAGATGGATAATAGTAAGCAGAGATATCTTTTTCAAATGTGAAGGAAGTTAAAAAATTGAGAGAGAAAGGAAAGGGAGGAAAATGGGATGAGAAAAAGATGTGTTATGTACATGTACCAACTTTGCACAGGAAATGTAAACATACACTGCAAACATGTACTAATAAAAAGTAAAAAAATTCATTAAAAACTTTATGAAGTGCTGTATATGGTAACAACACCTCAGAATGTATATGCTGTTGACTTATAACCTAAGACAGGTGGAAGACATCTGAGACAGAGGACCAAAGACTTTCTTGAAATGTTTATCTTTTAGACTTGTCCTAAATTTAGCATTGTTGTGTCAGCTTCCATTTTAATCTCTGCCCATTGATCTCTAATGAAATTTCTTGGTTCCAGCTGTGCTATATTCATTGAAGTACACCCAGTTGTAAATGTCTCCCTCTTTCTCTCTCTTAGATACACCCATGTGTACATGCACTCATGGAAACAGAGATAAAGAGAATTCTTTGTGAACAATAGATGCTAAAGGGCAAATGTAGAGCTCTATAAAGCTCTGTAAATCTCTGCTAGGATAAGGGTAACTTACAGCAAAAATACAGTCTGTTGGACTCCATCTTCCAAATGTTTTCCTGCCTGCTTTGGTCCTTCTCCTTGGCTTCAAAACAGCAGTGCTCCCCTGAGCTTCCCAGATCCTCACTTGCTGCAGCTCACCAGGACTCCAACAGTCTTTCATTCCTTACTCTTTATGTTATTGCACAGTGCGTTCATTTGGTGATCCACTGAAGCAGAACGCTGCTCTCCCATGCCTCGAGACTGACGATGTGAGGCAATATTTTATTTCTGAATTTCTTGTTACTTGTTTTTAAAATATCAAACTGCTAATGTTACTGATATTAGGTGTATTAATCCTGTCTAGAGTATACATATTTGAAATTTACTAACTGCTGGGGCTGGGATATAGCTCACAAGTGCAGTGCCTACCTGGCAATCATGAGGTCCTGAGTTTGATTCCCTCTGGTCCCCATACAAAAAAAAAAGTTGCTAGTTCCCATCTAGCTATGAAAACAAAAGTGGTTTTGCCCTATAAAGAAAACTGGCACAGCTGCCATAATAGGAAACCAAACCAAGAGTCAACACATACTTCCTGAAAGAAATTATTAAAGTGGTTTCTGTCCCCATGGGACATAACATGCCACACAATTTGGGACAAGAAAGAGAAATAGATAAGGAGTCAAACTGAAATAGACTGATGTGAAATTTAAAATGATTTTTTAACTCCATTATCTCTGAAATTGATTGATCTAGAAGGTAGGCTGTATCTCAGAACATAGATTCCAAATTGTGCAGAAAACCTGCCAAATCTCAGTCTACTCTCTGCTTTTGATCAGCCATTTTCTCTTGGGTTGGTATCTAAATGAGAAGCTTTCCTGGAATGATTCAGAATAAGCCAAACAAGGCCTAATGGGATCATCCTCCTGCTCCCACAAACCCCAGGAAGTGGGCTGAAGGGAGAGGTGTTTGGGATCCAATTTGGATTCTTGATCTATATGGCAGAGCAACTGCATAGCATCAGCTGTCCCAGTAGGCAAAGCTAGGCTAAGGTGACAGATTCCTACGGGACAAAGGTTTAGAGCCTGTAGAGGATTATTAGAAGAATTACTTGCTATCCGTTTCAATCATTTCTAGTTTCCCTGTGCTCTCTATTCAAAAAAAATGACTCACATCAAGAACATCTTAGTCTGCTTCAAAGCAATGTGAGTTTAGAGGGACAATTTCAAGGCATGAAGGCAGTATGTTTTGTTGTTTTTGGTCATTTGCTGTCTCTGACTTTAAACCTCTCATGTGGTAAATTTGTGTTTCCTCAAATCTCAACTGAGATACCTGCCACTGTCTATGATACTGTATGTTTTCTTATTATCTTGCAAGTTCCAGAAAGGCCATTTTCCTTTCAAAGAAAAAAATTGGGCTTGTGCCTCTACAACTCTCCATGAGCTGTGGTTTTATCAGCTCCTCAAAGTTTTGTTTCAAAGAAATTGGTTTTCTCGCAAAATTTCTTTCCCACCTGTTAACATTCCCTTTATTTCATTACTGAAACATCATTTTCTTAAGTTTCAGGGGATATTCAATATAAAGTACAAAAATCTGGCAAAAAAATACGCTAGAAAATGTTTTAGCTGTTTTAATTTTCTTCACTTGTTAACAGCTAAAGAATAGGCCTTAATCAATTGGACAACAGAAACTAAATATAAACTCTACTGAAGAGCCAGTAGAAAATGGTAGTAGAGTAGGAGACTGTCATGGATGAAGAACTATCTCTTTTGATCCAATCAGAGAGAAGGAATGGATTTTAAAGAAGGATGATACACCCAAATCTCTGTTTTACTCAGGCTGTTATTGCTCCCACAAAAACAGAACTACCTGTTGGGAGCCGCAGCCCCGAGCCCGGTCGCCTCACTTGGCGGACGTGAGGCCTGTAGTAAAGAGTAAAGCCTGAGGTAGATTACCCCTCCCATCGAGCACGTTAGTTTCCTGCTTACCGCGTAAGCAACCCGCTCAACAATATAGTCTGCCTGGCAACTGATGATGTTAGCCAATCAGCTTGCCTTGCTTACTTTAACATGATTGGACACTGTATCCGTATATATACTGGTGCCACCCCTGGGGGGGAAAAAGAAGCCCGGAAGTAGAAGCCCAGAAGGAGCCGCGGGGAGCGGACCAAAGGAGGCTTCGGCTGGGAGCGATCCCAGGGCAGGCTGTACGGAGAAGAAAAATAAAAGAAAAGGTTGTCCACTGCCAGGCTTTGTCGTGTGTCCTTCCTGCCGGCCGGGAGCGACATCGACATTTGGAGGCCCGCACGGGGACTGATCACCCCCGAGACGTGACAGCGGACAACGCTCCAGTACAGAGCTGCGAGACAGGTGAGTTGGGGATAAGCCTGGGCTCTGGGTGGCGCGCACCTACAGGGCTTTTAGACTCCCCTCAGGCTCACGCGTAAGTGGCGGATTCCTTGGGCCTCACGCGGTGAGTAACATATTAAAAGATGGGAAACATGCTAGGCAGCAACACTAAGAGCGAGGGTGGTTGTAGAGAAAGCTCTCAAGAGCTTACAAAAGTACGCAGGGTATTTGAGCAGGCCCAGTCGGGGAACTCCCGAGAGGGGCCCGTCAAGGGGAACAAAGATGCTAAGGAGAAGGACGGGGCTCTAGCCTCGGAGTCGTCTGACTCCGAGGACGAGGGAAAGTTGAATGGCAAGGAGGCCAAAGAGACCAGCTGTCAGGAGCCTAAGTCGCTCGATAAGGAGTCGCAGGGTTCTTTCCCAGTAATTCAGGGTACCACAGAGCCATTTGTTGACTTTGTGGCCCGAATGCAAGATGCTGCCGATAAGATATTTTCTGATCCGGGAGTGGCTCGACCGCTGGTAAGGCAGCTGATTTTTGAGCAATGTACAAAGGAGTGCAAGGCAGCGATAGCTCCTCATAAGAACAAGGACCTCAACGCCTGGATTAGGATATGTAGAAAGATAGGGGGGCCGCTCTCCAACTCGGGAGTGGCTGCTCTCCTGGCCGCGGCTGTACAGCAGAGGGGACCTCGCGGGTTAGAAGGGGAATGTAAGGCTAAAGGGTGTTTTGCCTGCGGGGAGCCAGGACACATTAAACGTCATTGCCCAAACAATACAGATGCTAGGCCTCGCCCTAGGAATGAAGAACCATATGTTTGTGGGCGATGCAAGAGGGGATCACACAAAGCTGAGGAGTGTAGGTCGGTCTTTGATGCTCAGGGCAACCGTATTTGTGGACGAGATGCTAGAGGGCCAAAAAACGGCCAGAGGGGGCCCCCTTCACAGGCGGGCCCCCGCCCCAGAGACAGGACAGCTCAGGATGGCAGCCTTCAACAAGGGCCACCCCTGGGTCAGCAGGTGTGGACCTCAGTGTCGCCTCCAGACTTATATTAGTGCCTGATATGGGTGTTCAAGTGGTTGAAACCACCTTTAAGGGACCGTTACCCGAAAATTCCGTGGGTCTGGTGATCGGGAGATCCTCCACGGCCCTTCGGGGTCTCATAGTAGTCCCGGGGGTCATAGACTCAGACTACACAGGACACATTAAAATTATGGTTCAATCTCTTGTGGGTACTATGGTAATCAATAAAGGAGACAAGATAGCGCAGCTCTTGCTGCTCCCCAGTCTCCACAAGAGATTCCCCTCAAAGCAGAAAATTAGAGAAAGTCAAGGTTTCGGTTCCTCAGGGGAAGTCTTCGAGGGACTCCATATAATACTTGATAAAAGGCCCATGCTCTCACTTAAGGTCAATGGCAAGAATATAACAGGGCTCCTAGACACAGGAGCTGACCGTTCCATTATCTCTAGAAAGGATTGGCCCTCCAACTGGCCCACCAACACTGCAGATAACACGCTGCAGGGCCTGGGGATGGTGTCAGCTCCTCAGGTTAGTGCTTCAACCCTGTTCTGGTGCGATGAGGAGGGTCATCAGGGCCATTTCCAACCATTTGTGTTGCAGTTGCCAGTGTCTCTATGGGGAAGGGACATCCTCACTCAGATGGATGTCACGCTTACGTCAAACTGCTCCCCCCAGGCTAAGGATATACTCAGGAACCAGGGATATACCCCCGGCAAAGGCTTGGGCAATGCCCTACAGGGTCGGACATCCCCAATACCAGTAGAGAACAAAAAAGGTAGGCAAGGGCTGGGTTTTTCTTAGGGGCCGCTGAAGAAGCTCTCCTACCCACTTCGATCAAAATCACCTGGAGGTCAAATGATCCGGTTTGGGTACCTCAGTGGCCCCTGCCTAAGGAGAAGCTATTAGCCTTGTCAGAAATAGTCAGTACACAACTTAGATTAGGACACATTAAGCCGTCAACCTCCCCATGGAACACCCCCATTTTTATAATTAAGAAAAAGTCTGGCAAATGGAGGCTGCTCCATGATCTAAGGGCGGTCAACGCGCAGATGCAGTCCCTGGGGGCGGTCCAGAGGGGGCTGCCAGCTCTCTCAGCCATCCCTCAGTCCTGGCCAGTTTATGTTATAGATCTTAGAGACTGTTTCTTCTCAATCCCCCTGCATCCAGAGGACACTCATAGGTTCGCCTTTACTTTACCCACCATTAACCAAGAAAGCCCTGATCTCAGATACGAGTGGATAACGCTGCCCCAAGGTATGGCCAACAGTCCCACTATGTGTCAGATTTACCTTGATTCCCTACTGGCCCCCCTACGGAAATCCTTTCCCAAGATAAGATGTGTGCATTACATGGACGACCTTTTGCTCAGCGGCAGGGACCCAGACATGTTAAATAATATGCTCGGCCAGTTGGTCGAGGCCCTGAGACAAGCTAATCTGCATGTTGCCCCCGACAAGATTCAGGGAGGAGAAATGGTGACCTACTTAGGCGCGAAAATCTCCCCTATGCTAGTCTCTCCACAGAAGGTCACCATTAGGACGGATGGCGTTAGGACCCTAAATGACATGCAAAAGCTATTGGGAGACATTAATTGGATTAGGCCATATTTACATATACCAAATTCAGATCTCAAACCCCTGTTCGACCTTCTGAAGGGAGACCCAGATATAGCCTCCCACAGGAGGCTCACTCCTGAGGCAAGAGCTGCCTTACAGAGAGTGGAAAAAGCCTTAGGTGGGGCTACCTTACACAGAATTGAACCAGGGCGACCCTTTGATGTCTGTTTGCTACAGACTAGTCTACAGCCCACAGCGGTGATTTGGCAGAAAGGACCATTACTGTGGATACACCCTAAGGTCTCACCTGCAAAAGTCATAGAGCATTACCCGGAGGCAGTCGCTTCATTGGCCCTTGAGGCGCATGATAGAGCTGTCCAACATTTTGGCTCAGGACCACAAGCCATCCGAGTACCCTATACCGCCAGCCAGATCAAGACCCTGGCTGCCTGCATAGATACATGGGCCATTCTGAGATGTGTTTTCCATGGGGATATAAACAATCAATACCCTAAAGACCCTATCTTGTCATTTGTCACTCAGCACCCTATAATTTTTCCAAAGGTTACTGCCTCTGAGCCATTAGTCCCAGCAACTACAATATACACAGATGGCTCCAAGACGGGGATAGGCGCCTATGTGATCCTAGGCAAGCCCCCGGTTACCATACAATTTGAACCTGATCAGCCTCAGGTGGTGGAACTGCAGATCGTTAAAATGATTCTTGAACGGTTCTCAGAAGCCATTAATATTGTCTCCGATTCTAGGTATGTGGTCAATGCTATGCAAGTGCTTGAGACTGCCGGTTTAATTAGATCCACTTCCACAGTGGCTGGGCTGTTCCTGTCTATCCAGACATTGCTTCAAAACAGACACCATAAGGTCTTCACCACCCACATAAGAGCACATACATCCCTGCCGGGGCCCATGGCACAGGGGAATGCGGCTGCTGATACTGCCACTCGCCCGTTATGGATTTTTACCTTACTAACACCAATCGAGCGAGCCCGTGCCTTCCATGATAAGTTTCATGTCAATGCCAGGACACTAGCAAACCATTTCCATGTTTCCAGAGCAGATGCACGAGATATCGTGCGACTATGTGACTCCTGTGCCACATACAAACCTGCCATACCGATGGGAGTAAACCCTCGAGGTTTGATCCCTGGTGATGTTTGGCAGATGGACATCACACATATACAGGAGTTTGGGACTCTTAAATATGTTCATGTTTCCACAGACACCTGTTCTCACGTCATATTCGCAACAGCAGAAACAGGTGAAAAAGTGTCTAATGTGATCAATCATTGCCTGGCGGCTTGGGCCACATGGGGCAAACCAAAAATATTAAAAACTGATAATGGACCAGCCTATATAGGCAAAGCCTTCAATGAGTTCTGCAAAATGATGGAGGTTCAATTAAAACATGGTATCCCATACAATCCCCAAGGTCAAGGAATCATTGAGAGGGCTCATAGAAGCCTCAAAGAAATTTTACAAAAACAAAAAGGGGGAGTAGGCCAAGGCCTGGCCCCAAAGGCACGATTATCCATGGCACTATTCACACACAATTTTTTAAATTTAAATAATGATAATTGCTCCCCAGCCGTGGAGCACTGCAACCCTTCCCCCAACCATAAAGGGTGGGTGAAGTGGAAAGATGCCCTGACAGGACAATGGATGGGCCCGGATCCGGTAATCAGCTGGAACCGAGGCGCGGTTTGTGTTTTCCCACAGGAATCGGGACGAGAACCACTGTGGGTACCGGAGAGACTGACACGGGCGACAAAGCCCTCGACTGAAGATCAGACCTGCCCTACCGGAGATCCATCACAGACCGACCAACAAGATGAATAGAAATAGCGGTAGCGCGAAATGGACAAGAAGATCCTCAGACATATACATGGCTCGCTCGCCTAGCCTACGACTGAGTCTAGGGGTGGTGAGCTTCCCACACTCCTCCTCTAAAAAATTATGACATAGCTGGGTAGGAGAGTCAATGACGGGTAAGAGCGTACTCCCCCGGTGCGACTCAACCTAAGCCAGGCCCTACCCCATCCTGCACGTAAGCCGCTGGACTGTTAGATGCTGCCCAGGTCTAAATTTCTCTCCGAGGGGATTTCTTTAAGGAGAGGAAATGAGTGCAAGCTTGTGTGCATCCAGGTTCCGTCCAGTTTGTGCCTGGCCCTAGAAAAAGGACGAGGGCCTCAGGGCCTTGGCAGACCATGGGACGGCCGACCAGGGTCTAAGCCAAGGACCTACGGTGGGCCTACGCATAGGGCATAAGCCTCTGCACCCAGTCCAGGAAGGGCTACGATGCGCACATTCATAAAAAATAAAAAAGGGGGAGATGTTGGGAGCCGCAGCCCCGAGCCCGGTCGCCTCACTTGGCGGACGTGAGGCCTGTAGTAAAGAGTAAAGCCTGAAGTAGATTACCCCTCCCATCGAGCACGTTAGTTTCCTGCTTACCGCGTAAGCAACCCGCTCAACAATATAGTCTGCCTGGCAACTGATGATGTTAGCCAATCAGCTTGCCTTGCTTACTTTAACATGATTGGACACTGTATCCGTATATATACTGGTGCCACCCCTGGGGGGGAAAAAGAAGCCCGGAAGTAGAAGCCCAGAAGGAACCGCGGGGAGCGGACCAAAGGAGGCTTCGGCTGGGAGCGATCCCAGGGCAGGCTGTACGGAGAAGAAAAATAAAAGAAAAGGTTGTCCACTGCCAGACTTTGTCGTGTGTCCTTCCTGCCGGCCGGGAGCGGACATCGACAACTACCCATGCTATGTTCTCAAGTTCAAATCATTAATACCATTAAATATACTGTTTCATAAGTCTGGCATGGTGGAGCACTCCTGTAATCCCAGCACTTGGGCGGCTGAGGCAGGCAGATCCTTGCAAGTTTGAGATCAGCCTGGGCTACAAAGTGAGCTCAAGGACAGCCTGAACCATATAGCAAAACCTTGTCTCAAAAAGACAAAAAAGAAAAGAAAAGAAAAAATATTGCTTCATTTTATTTTAAATCATTGAACATTTTTTATATATATTAAATGTAGAATATTTTCTATAATGATCAATATTTATTGAGCTGTTATCTTAGTAATTTATCTCCTATGACTGGTCTACTTGCTATGACAATCCTAGTGAATTCTTTCATAATGCAAGAGCCCCATTAACTGGATTACTAACTCAATAGTAATAGCAAATAGTACTCAGGCAGATTTACAAAATTCTCAACTATTTCCACCAAGTAATTTATGCCCTAGAAGAACCTATCTGGTGGATCAGCTATCTTGTAATACACATTAAACTCAAACTGACACTGTATTTTGTATGCCTATATCATTAAACTCTCGCAACCCAGTTAAATATAAAATATGTGCAATAACACATGTATACACACAAGAGAACACATTCCAGGTGCCTATCATACTTCTTCAAGTATCTTTGTATATAAACAAAACAGGAATGTGCATTATTCTAAACAACATGAACAATAATTCTTATGTCACCCTCACCTGCCTTCAGTAAGACACAATTTTAACTCGAATAATTTCAAGCTTGCACTTCAGGATGCTGGAACCATGTTTGGCTGGAAGTAATCACACAGCCTGGGATATTTGTTTCTTTGCAGTTCACACAAAATCCCTCCCATCATTTCCTTGTGATATTCTTCGCTCAGCTCTGCCAGCAGGCTGCAGGTTCACAGAATCAGAAGAATGTAGGAGAGAAAACCCCTGCACAGAAATGCTTGCTTCTTTGCAAGTGTCAGACCTACTACACAGGTTGTTTGAATTGCACAACCTGCATAACTATTTATTGCTGCTCATTTGCTTTATAATCTACCCCTTTCGTTTTTGCTATAATGCATTTTCTTCCTTTTCCACCCTCAGGTGAGTTTGCTTTTTGTAGTCTTCTTTTTCCCATCTTCCCACTCTTTCCTTCTCAAAAATTTGGTCTATTTTTTTTTGCTGTGAAATATAATTACCAAATAGCATACAAATATATGGCCATGTATGTTCTAAAGGAACAGCTGCAAAATTGCTAATATTAGGTCTAATTTAGCTACAATAAATTAGCAAATGTGTGGAAGCACAATGATGACAGCATAATTATAACAAAAGTCGATGTGTTGAAGTGTATGGATGACAATACATACTAATTTTAGAGAGAGAAAAAAAGAACCCTACACGAAATGAAATGCATGCCATGAACAGACGGGACTAATAGCTCACACACATATACTTAATGTGGCCAGTCACTGTAAAAACAAAAAGATAGATGAAGCTGTTCAAAAATCTAGCACTAACAAGCAATGTAGTCTGAAACCATTAACTGTCAGGGGTAATAACACTCAAAGTGCTGAAGTGCAGTAAAACAGCGCGCTTTCCTGGGATGGTGGCTGTTGTACCAATGCACACCTGTGAAGAGGGCGCTAAATCTATCCTTGCATTCATTATAACGGAGGGAGGAAAAACAACACTAATAATGTAAAGTATAAACGGAAATAGCAGACAGCACAGAGTGACATTTGCATGGTCCCAGTCAGCTTGTTAGCTGAAGTGGGTTTTAATTAGCTATTTTCTAGCAAGCAAACGAGCAAATTAGAGGCAGCTATAAACAAGAAGAGACAATCAGGCCCTAAGAAAAGGAGAAATGATCAGGGTGCCTTTGCAGAGGGTGGGAAGGGGAAGGCAAGGAAACACAAAGCTTTTATTTAAAACTTTTCTCAATTATACAGCTAAAGAATGGTTCTCTTGAAAGCACCTTAGAGATGATCCAACCCTCTCTTTTTATTACAGATGAAGAGGCTGAGGTCCTCAGACAGCATCCAATGTTACATCTCAGCAGAAAGCACTGTTTAAACAGACATCCTTGGGTCACTCACTTGGGATCCCTCTTGCCTTTTAGGAGCTATCCCCCCTATTCCCCATTCCCCCATTCCTGTGCCAATAAATTTTGCCACTCTTAAAAAATTTAAAAAGCAATTAAACAACAAGCAGACATCCTCTGAGTCTATATTTCCCAATTAAAATGTTTTCAAATACATGTGAGTAAATAAACAAGAGTACAAAGAGGTAAAAAATCATGCGCAAAATATGCGTGGTACTTTAGGAGTCCAACTATCCTGAGATATCATACAAAGTGAGAATAAATACTTGAGACAACATGAAGCACTTTTGCAAAACTATTATTTGACACAAATACTCATGTAGCCAGTGTGTACCCATTATGTACAAGGCAAAGGATTGAGAGCTGAGGATATAACATAAGCTTCAGTGTTAGAAGTGTAAACATCAAACAGATGTAGTAGGACCAGGTCCAGAAACTCTAGAAGAGACCTGAGGGTCCCACCAAAGAGACTACTAAGTTAGTTCACCCTGTGACTAGCATTTGACAGGACAAGAGTGTCAACCAAACCCTCAGTGCTGCCTTAGAGATGTTAGTGTCCTCACAAGTCCAGAGAAAGCACGTAAGTCCTGAAAACAGTCACCTCTGTAAAAGGAAAATTCAAAAAACCATGGCTCGCATTGCAGTAAACAAAAGAACAGCTCCAACAGGCTTAGAAAACAAGGATAGTAACTATATTATTTTCATTATTCAATTTAATATGATTTACTGCCTGAAATATGCTGTTTAAAAAAAATTAAAATGATTAGGGAAATCTTGGACCAGGGAATAACAGAAATTCTTATATCATGAATTTAACCAATAGATTAAGAGATGTAAATGGACAGAAGCATTTATCTGTGCTGTAAAGAATGAACTCAAGAAGAGTTCATGAAAGGAATTGAGAAACTGAGGGTTCTATTCACTACGAGGCACCAACTTCACAATCATAGTCTGTATTTACAGAATTCCAATCAGAATGAGAAATATTGCATAACACAGAAAACTGGACCTGTATCATGACTTCACCTCCCTAAGAGAGGCTTCAAATATGAGACAGACATAAAAGATGATAATGTACAAGAAAATGTAAAAAGTTTGTACCTTGCCTCAGCTGCACATTTAAATGAGTTGAAAATGTACTATTAATTTTTCATTCAATAAAAATTTATTGAGCCCCTATTATCTTTGGGATATTGGATCAGACACAAAACAAAAGGGTATGAATGACTCTGAAGTTCATTCAGGTCTAACTCTTCCCTTACTGGCCAGATCTTAAAAAAAAAAAAATAGAAGACATAAGTCCTCTTTGGTTCTTCTTTTCCTAAAGCTAAATGAAAATGACCGTATTTAGTTTATTCTTGTCTATACAATGTTTCCAAGTGCTTCCAATATCCTTTCTCTAGTATTCAGGGGATTAGTTCTATCATGTCTATGTATTGCAAAATTAAATATACTTATCCCCTCTTTTTATAATACTTCATTAATCTAACCCTCAATTCCAATGCTTTTTTACTAACTACATACAATGCTAAATGCATACCAAACAAAGAAACCACATTTACTGAGTAAACAGATACTATAATTATCCATAGAAATGTGCTACTAAACTTATAGGAACAAGGATACAAAAACCAGTCTTGAGAAAGCTTTAAAATGGTGTCTTCTTTGGAAGTATTTGTTAATCTCAAAAGTCAGGAAATTGGGTATTCATGGCACTTGGTAGTAAAATTCAGAATCACAAATTTATAACTCTACACTACCCCTTACACACATGAATAAAGCCAAATCTAACACCGTTAGCCAAAAAACTGGTTGGGGAAAATTTTCCTTTTTAGGAGAAAAAAAAGAAGTTTGTACTGGTTAGCTTTCTAGCTGAGAAACAATGTATGACACACACAACCTAAAGAAAGGGCTTATTTATCTCACAGTTTCAAAAGTTCATTCTAGGGAAGGAACATCGTGGCAAAAAGTGTGGCAGAGGAAGACTACTTGTGTCACAGCCACTGGAAGCCATGACACAACACAGAGGCAGAACACCAATAAAGGGAAACATAACTAACCAGGCCCTGTCTTCTGGCAGCACATTCAGCTCCAAAAATCCAGGGATTAATCCTCTGTGAAGTTTAGCACACTAATGATTCAATCACCTCTCCAAGCATCTCTTAATCCAGTCAGGTTGATAAAAGGTCACAAAGCTGTTCTGCTGCATCACGAAATCTAAATAAATAAATAATCTCACCTGAACTATGCATGCTTGGGATTAAAATATATACTATGGGCATGAAAAAAACTCTAAGGTAAAATATAATTGACTTAGCTCGGGGCCTAATGAAAAGAAATGTGCATAGTATCTGTAGCAATCTATCTTCTAATCCAATCACACAGTGGAAAATGATACACATGTGAAAAATGACAAGTGTTTGAAAAGACACATGTGAAAAATGACACACTTGGAAAGCACAGATGATTCTCACAGATAATTTATGAACATATGTTCATATTCAAGATTATAAGCCATCTTCACCTCCATAAGCAAAAAAACTTGTAAAAAACCAGTGTGATAGGGGCTTCTGAAACCTCAAATATGAAAATATTAATATTGATAATTATGATTAATAGTAAAATTAAAACATGAGTTTTAAAAGGAATTTTCATATGAGTACTTAAAAAAATTCAAAAATCTGCCCACTAGAATTAAAATTACGTTAATTGTATTTTGAAGTAGTGTAATAAGTGAGTTAGCCTGTTGGAGTGAGTTGAAGAAGTCATCTGTAAACTGAAGGATGAAGAAGAGAAAATGGGTCAGATGATAGAGAGAGAAAAGCAAGGATGATACAAAGCAAGGCTATGAAACCTGGTGGATAGAACAAGATGGTCCAACATACGTAAAACAGAGTTATAGAAAGTATAAACACAAGAATTGAGACAAAGAAAGTGCAGGGATAATTAACATACAATTTTGAAAATTGAGAAAAAACAGATATTCTTCTATTTAGATGGATGACAGGTTCTGGACAAGATATGTAACAATTAAGTTCACACAGAATTTGTTTCAAACTATGAAACAAATGGAGCCTTGACAACAATGAAAAATAAAAAAGACAGTGAGATACTGAGAATTTTCATTCACAGAAATGAGCACAGCTTTCAAACGCAAGCTAAAAAACACACAGCAACAGAATTCACTGCTCTCCAGCTGTTGTTCACTCTAAAATTCCACAAGCTCACTGCCATTTAAGAAATACAACGAAACTGCACACATATTCTCCCAAGAACTCCTAAGATCTCCATGTTAGACAAAAGAAAATTGAATCCAGAAGGAAATACCGATTTCTGTGCTGCTATCTAGCACAGCTTGGTGCCATCTCTTCCACAGAGTGCCATGTGAATATTTTCTCCTGGAGCAGTACGACTTTCATGCATGTAAGAGCAGTGTGACAAAAGTCAGGAAAGAAGTACCTAAATCTAAATAAACATCACTGTATATAACAAAAGCAAGCGTAACAGAGAGTAACCTTGGGAATAAAAGGGAATACACAAGTAAAATAATTGAAAACAAAAACATGTAAACTAGGAAGTAATGCTTAAATTCCTTTTTAAATGTTTTAAATACATGAGTAATCCTAGCACTTGGGAGGCTGAGGCAGGAGGGTCAGTGCAAGTTCTAGACCAGGCTGGGCTACAATGTGAGCTCAAGGCCAATCTGAACTGCACAGCAAGACCCTGTCTCAAAAAGACAAACAACAACAACAACAAAACCATGCAAATACATGTGTCAAAAATTTAAGCATCTGGGTGCACTGGTACACACCTATAATCCCAGCACTGCAGAGGCATAGGCAGGAAGATCTCAAATTCAAGGCCAGTTCAGGTTACGTTGTGAGATAACCCGTTTCAAAAAAAAAAAAAAATTAAACCTTGAATATTAGAAATAGAATTAACTACTCCTGTACCAGTAGGTGGCAGTAGAGAGCAAATGCCATTAGTCCAATAACAGAAAAAGCACGGGGAAGAAATGAGCAAACAAAATGTGAGGCAAACCCAAAATAGATGCGGTATAATCCAAATGTATAATGAGTCACAGTAAACACAAAATAAATCTATTAATTGCTTAAAAACTGTAACGCTCAGAATGGATTTTAAAACACAATACCCAGTTCTCTATTAGAGGGAACACAACTAAAGTGTAAACATGCAGAAAAGAGGAAAATAAAATGAGGAAAAATAATTGAGAAAACTAGTATTCAAAAGAGAAAGTGATCATACTAAAAGTGATAAAAACTCTAGTATAAATATAGTACTAGGGACAAGAAGAACCCTTTATAAAAATGCAGGTCGTGTTTTACCAGGAAGATCGCGAGTTCAAAGAAACGCAGCAGGCTTAGGAGGCTGTTGGCAATGGAAGGGACGGGAATGGCTAGCAGAAGGTCTCTGTGCCCTCCTCTCAATGATGCTGTGAACCTGATATCAATATAACTGATGATAGATTTTTCCAGTGAAAAGGAATGAATAATCATTAAACACATTAATGGGGAAGTTAAAGGCTCATCTATTCCAGCAATAATTAAAAATAGAAATCTGTATAATCATTATGCTGTCTTAATCCACTAGTAAATAAAATTTCAATTTTATGTGAACTATTCCTACATATAAGAAAATTTAAAAATAAATTTACTTTCACTCATTTTACAAAGTTGATTTTACCTTGGTACCAAAGTATTACAAGAACCACAGAAGTAAAGGAAATTGCAAGCTAATCTCACACTTGAGTATAAATAGAAAATTATTAATGAACGTAACAATATATTAAATATAACTACCACAGTATGATGATCAACTTGGATTTATAATAAGAATGCACAGTTTTGTCAGACTTATAACACCTATTGATGTTTATAATTAAAATTAAAAATGAACATGTCAGTAGATACAGGAAAAGCACGTCCAACATTTAAGAATTGTTTGTGATTAAAAATCAATCCTTAGTAAATTAAAAACTGGAAAAATATTCATAATTTCATTCAGCATATCCATCCAAAAGTACTATACCCCAAAATATAGTACATTTGTAGATTAAAATTGAGAAATGTTTTCTTTAAAATCAGTACTTAACATCCAGCTAATTCAAAAAGTTTCATTTATTGTTGTAAGAATCAGGCTGGAAACAGAGTTGAGTGACACAGACCTTGCCTAGTATGCCTAAAATATTGGGTTCAACCCTCAGCACACGCACACACACGCACACACACACAGAGGTATACAAACCCTTTAATTGCAAAGCAGCAACAAAAAAAAAATCATTGTTCCTGATAAAATGTTGTTTGAATCAAAAATTTAAAAGCATTTGAAAGTAGTAGAATTAGTAAGAGTTTAGCAGTGCCATGAGATCAATGTAGCAAAAATTAACCACATTTCTATATATTTGCAAGCAGAAGAAAGTGTAGCATGTATCATCAGCAATCATGCAGCAGTCCTGGTAGTACATCTCTCAGACCCCTCGAATGTAGTGTGTCTGGCCATGAACTGCACACTTTGCAAAGTCACACACTGTATTACCCTGTTCAACCAATCGTAGACTTTCTACTTCATAGAAGTCTCTGACGGCCTTTTCAGTCTAGACTCCAGAGAGTTAGGAACTGTGCTCCTCTATGAATTCCTTCATATGACACCATCAATTTTAAACACAAAAATAATATTTGCTCACTTCTCCTCTTGCTCAATGAGTGTTTTAGTTGTCCTCTGATATTTTTCAAGTTTTATATGGTGTTTTAGTTTCTCTAAAGTTCATAAGGTTTCGATCCTCTTGCAAATTTCCTGCATCTGTTTCTTTCTTTTTATCACTTATCACTTGGGAAATCTGGACGCGTAAGGGAGATATTTCCTGGGTGTTTTGATTTCTTTGACCCTGGAATTACCCTGCTGAAGAGCTTTGCTAAATGTGGCAGGTTTTCTTTTCTAAAGTTTCACACTGAGAATCTGTTTGTGTTTACTCTGACCTTACCAGAAGGTAAAGACTAAAGTTAATTTTGCTGCCTATACGAGTTAAAATAATCATAAGTAAGATGTGACGATAAGTTCGAAACATCATGAATATGACAATATTTATCCCTTTTATCGCTGCTACCCTGCTGTGAGTGATTTATGGGTTGATTACAGCTGTGCTCAATGGCATCAATATTCTGGATCACAAGCTGATGGACTAGTGTCTTCTAAATCATGGTCTGTCTCAAGGAATAAAAGAAATGTTATTGTTATAATTTCTTTTCCAAATTAACATGTCCTGCAATGACAAGTCCTTACTCAAAATATTTATTTATGTGGCCATCCCTTATTTCAGCAGTATTTAGAAAGACCAGCCATAAGTCGTAAAATACACAATAACTGTACATCTTCCAAATTACCAAATTAACACTACCAGATTGGCAGAGTCTTTTTTATTTCAATATTTTAAAAGCATTGCTCTATTGCTTTTGACTTTTATAGCTTCTCCAATAAGTCATCTGTCTTTCCAATCTTGTTCCTTTTTGTCTAGTTTTAAGATTTTTCTTTTCATCGACAGTTTTTAATAATTCTACTGTGATGTACCCTGGTATGTTTTTCTTTGTTTTCTCTACTCGGTGCAGTGAGCATCTTCAATTCATGGCTTTCTAATTTTTGATTTACTTGGAAAATATTTTGCTATTATTTTTCCAAATTTTCTGTCCATTCTCTTTTTTTTTCTTACTCTGAAATGTCAATTATGTTAAAGCCTTCTCATATTTTCTCAAAAATAACTTGTGTTGTTATTTTTCCCATTTTCCCTTTTGTTTCATTTTGGAATATTTTTATTGCTATTTTCAAAGTCACTGATTTTTTTTTCTGTCCTGTCACGTCTAATCTATTAGACGTATACACCGATATATTTTTAGTTACTAGTAATTTTAGAAAACTCATTTCAATCATTCTTTATATTTTATTTTTCTCTTCTTTGAGTTCATGCTTTACTCCCCCTTCATTAATTAGAACATATTTCTGATAGTTATTTAACATCCATGTCTAATTATGTCATCATTTATCTAAGTGCTAATATTTCTCTGAGTTACAGATCATAATTTGATCATTCTTTCTGTACCTACTGATGTTTTTCTATGCTGGACATTGCATTTTTTGTTGGATGAATGTTTTTTCTTTCATTGATTTAAATGCAAGTTTGTCATTCATTTTTGTCTTAAAGGCAGTTATACTGCTTTCTATTAATTTATTCTTATGCAAGATTGCTGTTTTAGAGCAGGTTCAGAAGAACAGCCTTTATTAGAGGGATAATTTAGGCCCAGTGCTAAAATAATCTCCTGCTAAATAGTCAACAATACTCCACTTATTGCAAAATTTCTCCACTGTGACTGACAGTTACAGAAAATATCCTTAAGGTTAGCCTCTGGAATTGTTCCATTTATTTCTTTTAAGTAATTTGTTCTCCAGTGATAAATTTTTAATTCAACTCATGAGTAGGTCGTTACTCTAACAAAGACTCCGAATGACACCTCTACAGACATCTCAGGCACTCTTTGTGGAGCTTCTTTTGTTCCACAGTTTTTCCTGGACTACAATCAGTTCCCAAAGACCTGTGGGATCCTATGCTTTAATGTATTTCTTCTTACTGCACAGCAATGGGGTCATGGCCTCTATGTAGTAAACCTGGGAAACCATTGAGTTTACCTTGTAACCAGGGATAACAATCTTGTATTCTCTGTCATTTAATGTCTGAGAGGAATTGTTATATACCATGCATTTTGTCTGGTTTCTTACTTGGCTAACATGAGAGATTAATTCTTGGCATGGTTGCTGTTTGGTGACCATAAGCAGAAGTCTCTGCTTCACACCTTAAAAAGAATGGCTTCGAAGATTGTGTAGGATATTTTCACATCCATATGGTTATTATGCTATATTTGGGGAGATTAGTGGAGGAGAGGCATATAAAGTATTATCATTACAAAACTTCTCCACTTTGGGAGGCTAGAATATTAAAAAATATATATATAGCCATAGCTGATGTCGTGTTTGAGCAATAGAGTGATAGTTAACTGAGAAAATATTTTCAGGTCTCAAGAAACCATATTTACTGACATGTGCAGATTGTGAATATGAATGTTCCCAAGTACAGAATTCATTCCAACATTGTGGGTTTTGAATGCCATTCAAATATTTTAGAGGAAAAAAAAAAGATATATAAAAACAGACAGTTTATTCATCATAGTAAAACTTGTTTTTTAAAATAAAATATAATACCAAGCATGTTAATACTTAAACCACATTTTTATATCTGTAACCAGGTGAATAAAAATGTTTTGCTTAAGTATTTGACATAACTAAAACTTGCAAAGTTTTGTCACAAAATTTCTTGAAAAAAATCCCAAAGCTGTTGGCTTTTGGTTTGTGAAACATTCATAGCAATCGTTTATAGATGCCAACTATTTCCCTGAATACTGGTGGTCTCAGAGACTCCAAGCTTATGGCTATGGCACTTACTGTTAGAATTTTACCCATACACATAAGTTTCCATGCAAACAAATCAAAAGTAATAGAAAGCAGAGAAAAATCAGATTTAATGTGTACCAAGACCCACTGTAAGCATACCTTGATTTGGTTTGGCTGGTTAATTTGTCATCAACCATGAAACTTGGCACAAGTGTTCTTAATGAGAAATAAATATTCACCATGTAGTACTTTTACAGATTCTGGGGATTTCTGTAACATACTCTTCAAAACCCACACAAAAATTCTCTTGTTCATCAAATCATAAAAAAAAAATTGTATCATTGCTTTTATTGTTTTTTCTCTAAAAATAAAATAAATAATGTATTTTTATTATTTTTATAAAACACCTTCAGGTGTGGTGACAAACACCTGTAATTGCAGCCACTTGGGAGGCTGAACCAGGACAATCATTCTGAGTTTGAAACTAGCACCAGCAACATAGTGAATGTGAAGCCCACCTGAACTACATAGCAAGACCTTATCTCTGAAGCATAAAAAAGAAAGAAAAGGGAAATATGTAGAGATATAGGTATAGATAAATAACAGTCAAGATTTTAGTGTTTGCTTATATATTTCTTAGTAGATATTAAAGAACAGTATTGCCAACACTAAATTGTTGGACCATGAAACATGATTCAAATTCAATCTCTTTTGCTAGATTGCCCAGATTTCCACAGAACTTTTGTGACCCAGCATACAAGCAATGTTAATTGCAGTCTTTCAAGATGCCAGCATATTTTATTTTTATCTTGATTTTTTCACTATTACTTAGAACACATAGCATGCAGTTCCAAACTTATGAATACGTTGTTATGAACGGTTTTTGCATAAGTACATTTTCTTATTTTAGACATTAGTATGCATGTTATGATAATTAACATGTTTTAGATTGCTTTTTACTTCAAAAGTCACCACCATTCTGTCTCTAAAATACCATCATCAATTTCTGTTTCTCAGGATAAGGATATTCCCAGTTGCCTTTACATATTTTAGAAGATTAAAGAAAAATGCATATAATATTTATTATACCTGCCTTTAATCTCTCCTTTGCCAGTGTGCTCTGTTCTATAATGACAGAATGGTGGGGTTATTTTCATAAATAACACTATATACCCTAAAGGCCACCAGACTTCTCTTTTGGTTCCAAAGATATTCCTACTACCTTTTATTCTGGCCTATTAGGCATTGTAATTAAGTAATTAGATGCTCTTTAAAGACTATCTTAGGTAGCTCATAGATTAAAATGGTTCCTCTGAAGCAGTTACCAGATCTGTTATGTAATTACATAATTAAATCCATGTAGTAAAAATATTAACAAAAACTCTTTAAAAAATAAACAGGCTGCACTGAAGCAACAGAAGACTTTGATTGCAAATTAGAAGTGGAGACAAAGTGGTAATATGTCCAACCTCAAGATTAAAGTTTTCTCAACACTAATTTTCATACTAGGATTGCATCACTCAAGTGAAAACTTTAGGTAGCTGAATCCAGCCTCTCAGGTGTTCATAACATTGACCTACACATGATTTTATCAGTAGTACTTCAAGAGCATTTCCTCACCCTGAACTTTTTATTCTACCTCCTTAAAGACACTCATAAAATAATATGCTTTGTGAACCCCCAAGGGAATAGAGTGCTACTAAGATACTAAATAAAATAAACCTCTTTCTACTGCAATTATTTCATATTTTAACTCAATTAAATTCTGTCACACTCAAGGTAGCCCAAATATGTCATCTGAACTACCAAGTATTCATATTATACTTGCCAAATAGAAATAAAACAATTTAAATGATAAAATAAAATTTGGAGTTACAACTCAACATAAATTAATAGCGATATTTAAAATAGTTTCTTGGTTTTTATTTTAATTTATATATAACAATTATACATATTTATAGTGTGTAATTCAATATATTCACACAGTGTATAATGATCAAGTCATGGTACTTAACATATGTTATCACCGTAAATATTTATTATTTTTTGTGTTGGAAACATTTAAAACTCTACTATTTTGAGATATACATAAAATTATGATGTTAACCCAAGTTACTCTCCTGTGCTGTAGGATGGTATAGCTGTAGGATATTATTGCTTCTAGCAGATAGTACTTTCTGAAAAAGTCCACTGGTACAATAGACATTCTGTTAGTTACACAAATATGAAGCTCATAATGTGAAAGATGGCCTTTCAGAGGATTTGTATGAGTCAAAACAAAAATTTTCCAATCTATAGGGAGAAGGACATTTTAAGGAAAAATAGCCTTTAGCTATTTGTCTTTTGTCAAAATGTCTTATCTTTTTGGCTCCACAAATACTCAACTCACCTTTATCGGTCATTTGCATACCCTACTCAGCTGACTTTCACTGACTGCTACGCCAGGCTTCTTTCAATTCTTTTTACCATCAACTCCATGTGAAACTTTCTTAACCGCCTTTCACTTCACTCTCAGCAATTAATTTAGAATGCTCAATTTTTTAAACTATAATGCTATTTTAACAAAGGTTATTATAGATAGTTCAAAGGTTTGCTTTGTGCTAATTTTCAAAGAAGGAATATTTTAAGCCAAAGATCTCATATTTCCTTGTTATTAATTCATTTCACTGTTTTTTATTTTACTATAACTTAGTGCCTTAAAACAGTGACTTGTCATTATCTCTTAATGGGCTTGAATTGTTTGCATGAATAGTTATCACTTCCAGCCTTCCCATAGTGATAGCTGGAGAGTTAGGGGGCCTGATGTTATCTTAAAACCTAATCAGAGTTAAATTATCTGAAGAGTTAACTGACAGAAATGTCCATTATGGCTCCAGCACTCATGTTGTTGGGACCTCACCTGATAACACTGGAATGACTAGGATCTAGACATCTCCCTGCACACAGCCTCCCTCCACAGCTAGTCTGAGATTCTTCACAGCATTGCAGTCTCAGAATGATGGCTAAATTCCTACCAGTGTCCACGTACCTTCCCAGAGACCAAGCTATCTTTATGTGTCTAACTTAGAAGGCTTAATGTGCCACTTCACTTCCACCATACTCTGGAATTTTTGCACAGAGGCTGCAAAAGAATATAAACATATACAGTTCCTTGTGTGAGTTGGATAAATGAGTAGACCACACTTATCAAACATATTAGCTCACTTGTCAAATATATGACAAAGCAGAGTAGATGAGCTAGGGAATATGAAAAAGAAGAGTAAAAGATAGTGACAACCCCTGTAGATGCCAGGGTAGTTAACAGGTTTTTTTTTAATGTGTCCAGATAACCATCCACCTTGGATGAGACTACAGACTACTCCAACCCCATTGACATTGAAGAGTCACTTTAAACTCATATTTATTATACAGTACTCAAATTCTAAATGAATTTTTAATTCTTAAAAATTATCCACAATATCATCACAACTGTTTAAACACTGTTAAAATCTAAGAGTGAAACATCAAGCTATCTATCAAGTAATATAGACACACAGCTGTACACACATATTCCATCTGCCGTCAGGCATTGGGTGAGTGCTATTTGTACCATGCTTATGGAAATTTAGATACAGCTTCTCTGCGAAGAAATCAACAATGTGTTTACCTTACATGCTGATCCACTCATTCCATTTTTTAATTCTCTAAATTAAGATAATTTAGAAATTAAACTGAACTACAAAAAATCTTTTCACATAATGATTATATAGAAATCTATAAGCAACCTAAATATCTAAACATAGGAGAGCAGATAACTAAATGGAAGTATGTACCAAGGAGAAAATTATATGCAGTCATCTAAAATCATGTTTCTGAATATTTT
Source organism: Cavia porcellus (assembly GCF_034190915.1). Taxonomy (NCBI): domain Eukaryota; kingdom Metazoa; phylum Chordata; class Mammalia; order Rodentia; family Caviidae; genus Cavia; species Cavia porcellus. The sequence goes on along the minus strand of NW_026947496.1, from coordinate 22,698,468 downwards.
CTGATAATGGGATAATAATAACTATACTAATAATAGAATAGTTAACATTTATTGATCACTTGCTATGTATCAGACACTATAGCATATAATGGTTTAACGTACATGTCATTTGATTTCCCTATAATTATCTGATGTTTTATGATTTCATAGAAAAGATAAATAAGATTTAAAGAAGCTGAACTACTTTCGTAAGTTTGGACAAAAGGGAGAATCCAGATGTGAACACATACACTCTGCACTCAGAACCATGTTCCCGAATTTAGGACCGTGTTTCTGTAGCGCTGCTGATGAATAGTGTCAAGTGAGACCATACAAACAATATGCACACAACACTGGAGATAGAACACAAATGCAACTGGTTTACAGAATGAGACTTGAAAGAAATAGGGAAATTTGAAAAGATATACACTAAAATTCTGGTGATTATTGCCTTTAGGTAGTGATTAATAAATACCCTGGGCTGTTTTCTCTTCTGTTTTTGGATATTTTTAAGTTATTCCAGAATACACAGTGTTTTTAGTTCTGCAGGAGAAAAATTATTTTCAATCCTATGCATATATTCTTTTTTGTGCTGCTAAGTAGGCCAGGGAAGTTTATATCTACTACAAATAACCTGAGAATGCAGAATCTAATAAAGACTAATAAAGCTGGAGTGAAAAGCCTGGGGAAGTACTAAAAAGTTAGAAAGACATATGTCACCTTTCACTAGATAAGCCGTAAGAAGAGGAAACATTCTTAGCAGAAGGAAGATGGCTCAAAATAAAGGTGTCTGACAGAAAGAAAGCTTTGCAGGTGGTTGGAAGCAGTGGAGTTCCTACCACTCTGGGAGTCCCACTGAGTTAGAGTCACCAACACCCAAAATGAACCAAGGCAGTAGAAAATTCACTTATCTCAGGGGCAAATCAGAGACAAGTTATGTAACCAGACCTCAGTTTCCTTTCAGTTACGATTTTTTGACTGATTAATCAATGTTTACAGTAATCGCTACATGAAGTTCAATGCTACAATGATTGATTCAAATGTTAATGTTCATCTCTTTAATAAAACTTTATTTGTGAAGGAAAAGTGTACTGAATGGAAAGTAAGTATTTTCTCATTTAATAAGTTTGATCTTCTTAGTTTCCAAAGCTCAATCTTGCTGCAGTTGATCTGAACTGGACAGCAGCTATGGGAGATAAAAATGTGAGAATATCAGATTCACAAAGCAAAATCTCTGTTGGCAGAAATGACATAGAGGTATAAAGAAGGTAATGAAGTGAGAGGATCCTACCATTACTCATCCCTGTATTTCCACCCTGTGTTTGGTGGTTGCAGTTAGGCAACAGTTGAGTAAAGTGGTAATTTGATCACTTTGTCAGTTTTCTGTTGTTATAACAAAATACCTGAGACAATTGGTTTAACAAGAGCACAGTCATAATTTTGGAGGTTTTTTATCCTTTTGCTCTTGTCTGGGTAGCAAACTGGAAATATCATGGTGAAAAAACATAAGTAAAGAAACCTATTTGCCTCATGTCAGCTGGAAAATGAAAGAGAGAAGGAGCTGTGATTAAAAATCTCCTTTGAGAGCGTAATCCCTAGGGTCTAACTTCTCACACTAGGCTCCATATCTGAAACTTTCTCAGGTGGAACATCTACACTCAGCACTATGGTGATCAAACTCAGCTGGCATAAAGCTGACCATCAGTTTTTAATCCATAACACAAGGTCTAAAAATAGTAGTCTATATAAAAACATGGTACATTCAATGGTATACCACAGTATGAGACATCTTTAAAAATTTTTAGGTCCAGTTTAGAATGTCTTATACTCTGGTTATTAACTCAATAAACAAAAGTTTTAAAACTTTTTTCTGGTCTATGTTTCACCCACACCAACTTTGATAAATTAATACAACCTTAAAAAGGAAAATTTTAATTATCATTTTTAAGTAAATAACACCCAATTACTATGATTGTTTGCATTTTATTTAAGTGTTTGATTTGAAAGTAACTTCCAACGAGTTTTGTTAAAACAGTAGTGTACCAGGAGCACACCACTGACTATGTGCAGTAAGTTCCAAGGCTTGTCCCTCTGCTATGTGTCTGATGTCAGACTCAAGTCAAAATGAAGCAACCTGAATTTTAGAAATAAAAAGTACACCATAAAAATGTGTCTCACAATGATACTGTTGCTTTTCTAAACTGAGGAATTTCAATTATTTTTGCTTTTCTGAGTTTGCAGCTTAATCGCTATTATCCTATGTAAATTATACCAATTACATTTATTCTTGGAAGATGAATTTCTCCTCTAATATCTTGTTCATCATTCTCTTTAAGACCTTTTCCCCTTCTCCAACAATGTCTGCCCATCCTTCAAAGTCCAGCACAACTAATTCTCAACACTCTGTGGGTCCGTTTTATTACTCCACTGGACAAATATTGTTCCTCCTCTGAACTCAATCATATTTGCTAACTATATAATTTGTTATAGGAATATCCCCCAGAAAGACATATTGTTATCCTCTTACTAATACCCGGCAACTCTGAATGTGACCTTATTTGGAAACAAGTGTTTTAGATATAATAAGTAAAGATGAAATATCTACAGTGGACACATCTAATATGACTGGTATCCCCATAGAAGGGGAAGAAGAGACACACAGGAAAAATGTCATGCAAAGACAGGAACACAAAGTGGAGTGGTATATGTACAAGCCAAGGATTTCTGGACACCACTAGAAGGTAGGAGATGAACAATGGAACAAACTCTCCTTCGGAGCCCTCAGAAAGAACCAACCCCTCCCACCTTAGATTTTAGATTCCAGAACTATGACAGTTTCTGTTACCTTAAACCTCCCAATATGTTATGTTTTATCACAGAAATTCTAGGAACCTAATATGCTATTTATATTGCTTTCTTTCTATGCATCACATTATTTCTTATCAATAAATCTACAACTACGCCTGAACTCATATAAAAACTCCTTTGAGGTAAAACCACATCTTAATGTTGTTGTTGCATACAAAAATGAATCCTTCTCTATGTTAATGCTGCCAAATTAAGTACAAGATATCTAGTTAACTTGGCATCCTGCATTTTTATTGGCTAAATCTGGTAACCTTAATTTATGTATAAACACCTAACAAATGAATGAAGCCCTACTGAATCAGCTCTATGATAGTTTCTTTTTTGCTCTTTATAACAATTAACTGTCACTTATGACTGAATATTTTTAATGTATGTTCTACTAAATTTTAAAGACCAACACCTAGAATACTAAGATATTATAAGGGTACTTCAAAAGTAGAGAAGTTCAAAGAGAATAATTATAACCAAATTTATAATACACAATTATATATCACAATATATAATAATTATATATACAATATATAACAATTATAATATATGAACTATTATATATTATAACATATAACAATTATATATTGTAATATATTATGATTATAATATATAAAGGTAGATGCCACTGTCAAGATGAACTAAAGAGACTAGAATCCCATAATTTGAAAAATTCAAGCTGAAAGACCCTTAATAAAATCTAGAATCATGGGCTGGGCATTTAACTTAGTGGTGTAAGTGTCTGCCTAGCAAGAACAAGGTCATGAGTTCAATCCCTGGTACAAAAAATAAAATCTAGAATTACAACAGATACATCAGTGAAATGATGCATTCTGTAAGTCTAGAAATACTAGTCTAGAAATGGAACTAATATTAATATTTTATGTTTCTGTGCACTAGTACTTTTAGACACATTAATTCATTTCACCTTAGACAGTACATAGCTATATCCTGCAATTTAAACATAAATACACTGAGGCTTGGAGGCATTCAAGATCAAAACCTGCAGTCCAAGACCTCTGCTCACCCCATACCTCAGCTCACCCTCTAAGCCTTTGCTTCCTGAGCACATCAGGAACAAGGAAAGAAAATGCATATTTGCTGAGCAGAAAACAGGAATTCGATTTAGGATTCAAAGAGCAGCCTGGCACAAGTACAGAATGATGTTAAATTCATGGAGGATCTGAGTAAGAAAGTCACTAGCGGAAGTAGCTTCACACAGAGCTCGCCTTTGAAATTACATTAGAAACTTCTGAAGCTTTCAAAACACCTGGCTCAACAAACATCAGGTCTATTTCAGGATGACTCTCTCCATTTACAGATCTGTTATTTGCCGCTTTTTGTGTCCTAATTACACCCATGCTTTATCACTAGTATACTATTTGCTCCACATATTGCATAGAACTTTCCTCATTTTATGCCTTGTTCTTCATTTACTCAATCTATTGCTCTCCTACTCTTCATCAAGAAATGTGCAAGCAGCTAGGTGTAGCTGGATGTAGAGAGATAAAAGTATTCAATTTATTAAGGTTACAGAGCAACAGCAAAAAGGAATAATTAAGATTGTCAGAAATATAAAGATAGCGTCTCCATAGATCCCCGCCATGTTGGGACTGAGGCCCCTGGGCAACAAAGCAACCTGCCGACCTCCCTGGTAAGTAGCTGTGGCCTGAGCAAACAGCCGACAACCCAGGGAAAGACCCGGCCAGCCAGCATCTCCCAAGATCCGCGCCATGTTGGAACTTAGGGCACTGGGCAATGATTCCTGTTACCAAAAAACAAAAAATAAAACTAGTTAACAATTTAACTTCAGTCTCTGGGGTCAAGGGAAACTTTTCCTGAGGAAATGAAAATGAATATGAATATTTAAACATGAAAGGAGAAGCGAATCTAGCAAGTGAAGAATTTGGCAGAGTTTTCCTGGTGGAGATAATACCAGTTGTGAAGGTAGGTTGGTTCAGGAGGAGGCTGCCATCAAGAGCAAACACAGAGGTCCCTGAGGATAGAGCTCAATCAGTGATTACACTGTGTTTTGAGATGTGGCTGGGTAGTCACAAAGGAGAGCGGGAAATTCAATATTTAGAGCATGGGTTAAACAGATATGTTCTGAAAATATACCCTCTCTACTATATGGGCCAGATCACAGCAGGGCATGAAGAAATAACAGGAAAACAGAAGGATTAGGCAGCATTCAGAATGGAGCCAAGTCATGCCTTGAGTTACAACAAGGACCACAGAGATGGAGATGATGGACACAGTTCAGATGTATTTGGGAGCTAGAATGCCAGTAGTCAGTGAAGTAGGTGGAGAAGGAGAATCAAGAATGGCTCATATTTCTTTGGTGAGCACCTGGGAGAGTGCAGGGCCACTTGTGGAAATGTGGGCTACTGAAGGAGTGGGTATAAATGGGGGAACAAGAAGACTTCTGCACAAACCCAGCATGAAGTTCCTGTGATGCATCATGATGTGGAGTCACACACGAGTCAGGCCTTTTCATAGTTCCATGTACATGGCCACAGTTCATCAAACCAATGTTCACTTGATCTGTGATTAATGATAAATGATAACAGAAAAATGAAAAACAAAGAGGAAGTGAGTGAGAACTGACTAATTTAAGTGAATTTGATCAATATACAAAGTGGTCCCATGCTGCCTGAATCAGACTGGCTGGGAAATTGTCTAGAGATACATTGAAAGTTTGGATCAACCTCAGCCTCCTTCCGTACCAGTCTGACATGATGATTTTTCTTTACAACTTTTATTAGTATCATAGTCCCTACTGAGCTTCTGTCTCCAGAAAGTACCTGTTACAAGGTCGTAATTTACATAAAAGACACCTCCAGCCTCCTCTACCATTAGCACAAGAGTATAAATGAATGAGTTCAGCCAGGTAGGACAAGCAAGCAGTAAAAGAAGGAAAGAGAACCAAGACATTAAGAATTTGTATCAAGTCAGGCTTAGCAGCTCCTGCTTGTGAATACAAAGTTTGTGCTAGCATAGACAGTTATAGTGGGGAGCCAGCAAAAGTTAGAAAACCCCAAAAAATAGATGTGGGAAGTATATAACAACAAGCTCTCTAGAGATTTCTGGCGTTTATTAATTTTCCTGTTATAAACATTCCCAGGATGACCAAATTTAAGGTGTCTTTAACAATTGGCTGCCAAAATTCCTGCAAATTTGACCATCGGCTCCCTTAAACAGGTATGACAAGCTCCAGTACCCACTGTGTTCTGGCGGACTTAGAACAAAAGGAATGCTGAGAAAATCTGCTTTATTTCTCACTTTTACCCAGGCCTTTTCCTGAATGCAAATTCAGAGGTTAAATGAAAAAATCAATATATGGGAAAGGGTCACTTAGCCACCACCTCCTCTTTTGCTGTGAGATAAAACTAGTTAGAGGACTTACTTTATATTACTTTCATCAATTATCAACATATTCGTTTGGTTAAACTCATTACCTACATACAACACTTTGTCTACTCCATACCTGTATCCATAGCTAGAAGAAAATGCACAGAATAATTGTATTGTTAAATTAATCACTTTTTTCTTTATCAGAACATAAATACCTGACATTCCTAATTTAAAAGTGGCTTACTCTGGCTCATGCTTTCAGGAGATTCATCACGGCTCGAAGGGTAAAACAAAACTGCTCAGTTCCTGATGGTTGGAAACCAGAGCAGGAAAACAGTGCCAAAGAAGCGGCCTAGGATCCGATAAAGACTTCAAGATCACATCTGCATGAGTCACTCACACAGATGTGTGCTCCTCCAATCCCTTGGGGAGCCTCCAAGCCAATCAAGTTGATACAATCAAGCTCAACCTCAACACATGTTTTTAGATATTCAAGGTGCTCCTCGATATTGCTGGTAAGCATATGACTGCTTCCTAGTTATTTCTACTCTGTTCTACACATTTTAGTATCTTACCCTGTCTCCCACATTTCCAGAACTTCTCCCCTATCAGTAATCTCAGGTGATCAGCTCATTTGAGACTTCTCTAATAAAATGAAGGAATTTTTAAAAATTACTAAAAAGTTCCATCTCACCTGTACCCCTAAACACCTGTATCCCTGTACCTCTGTACCCCTGTCCTCATCCTCTGCCCATTCCTGAAGGCTTCTCTCTGGTTATGCTGGATGAACTAACTTTTCAGAGGCCAACGTTCCCTTTGCTTGATAGCTCCCATCTTCTCTGAACTTCAAAGGGAATCGTCAATTATCTCTTCCTCCACCTGCCACATCAATTTTCCCTTCTCTCCCCCATCTTTTCTCCTCAACATACTGCCTGGTTACTATTTCTCCCATCTAAAAATATTTCATTCTAACTTATTTCCTTTTCTCCTTTTTATTAAGGATATGTGATGTGTGATATATTGTATAATATATAATATATTGCTCTTTCAGATCCTCCGTTCCACAGTGATAAAAAAGGAGGAATAATAATGCTTGAGCCAAAAAGGATCGCAATCATGCACAGCCTACTCCCTGCACAAACTACACTGGGTGCAAACCCAAGAATAAGACCATTAAGAAGTTCGTCATTTCAAAACACTGTAGAGGCCTCTACCATCAGGGATGTTTCCAAGCGAGTGTCTTTAACAGTGATGTCCTTCCCAAGCTCTATGTGAAGCTGCATTACTGTGTGAGTTGTGCCATTCACAGCAAAGTGGCCAGGAACCGATCTCGTGAAGCCCAAAAGGATTGAACAACTCCACCCTGATTTAGACCTGCTGGTGCTGCTCCATGACCTCCACCAAAGCCCTTGTAAGGAGCTGGATCTTAATGGGCTCCAGAAAACTGTGTTTTGAAAAAGAAACAATGAAGTGAATGTTAAACTTTAAAAATATATGTAATATATAATGTCTGCAAAGTAGCTCTCATAAGAAAGTACAGTGATATTCCCAAATATTATTCAGATATTTGTTCAGTATTTTATTGTACAATTCTAAAAGTTTTGACAAATATATATGGATGTGTAGCTACCATCACAATCAAGCTATATAACATTTCTACCACCCCAAAATATTCTCCTTTACCCCTTTCAGGTCAATCCTTACTCCTTCACCACCTGCTCTGGAAGTCACTGAACTGTTTTCTTTCCCTATGGTATATTTCTTTACGATTATTATATAAATGGAGCCAAATCTGCCTTCAAGTTATATCTGACTACTTGTGACATTGCCAGCACACCAACCGTGATACAGGCTACTCTAATTTCTGTCCCAACTGGTTTCCCTGTTAGCTTAGATCCCAGCAAAATATAAATCACTCACTCCATTTCTGCATTCACAGCCCTGCAGACCTCCCGTTTCCCTGAGGATAAAAGCCAGAGTTCCCATACCAGCCAAGACAATATAGAGTTGATGGAGATGTAAGCTCCCAAAAACAGGACTGACTTCACTTTTCTCCTTCTCCCCTTAAATTCTCTCTTTTTGTTGTTTCTGGAACATGACAGGCCAGCTCTTACTTCAGGGCATTTGTGGTTATTGGTCCCTTTCCTTGAAATTTCCCACCAAAAACTCATATTTTATTGTGTCATATTCTTCAGGTCTTTCTTACTCACATACTAGTTCTTCGTTGGCTTCTACGGCCACTGAATCTAAGATCGTACCCTGCTGTCTCACCACAGCCCCTGACCCTTATGCCCTGCTCTACTTTTCTCCTTGGCACGTTATCCTCCTAATGTATGTATACGTTAAATTAAGCACTTGTTGCTCTGATTCATCTCACAAGCATGTAAATGCCATCTCAAAAAGTTTGGAATGTTTGGAAGTCTGGAAGTTTGGAAGCATGGTTGACTGCTGTATCCTCTGCATGGAATCATACCAAGTACATAATCGGGAGGAACAAATATCGGTTGAAGTGATAAAAGATGTCGCTGTCTAGAATTTCTTAAACAGCTGAGAATGTCACTGTGCCTTCTTAAGAGAGCAACTTCGCTTTTGTAGGCAAACATAGTTCTTGTTTTGTTTTGTATTTTTTGGAGCTTCCTGAAGTGATGTTTCTTTCCAACCTCATTAGTGGATCAGGAGACTGTAAGAAAAAAGTTTTACTTGCCGTTTATACTTAAAGCTTATACACTCAGATTTATTGATCTCTGCAGGCATATATGCCCTACTGTTTATTTATTTGGAATTATTTTATTATCATCTTTACATGGTTATAAACCATGGCCAAGATAGAAAGCCCTCAGAGGACTGTTTACTCATCCTCAGGGTGTTCTCTGCCCTGACCTTGAGAAATAACTGCAGCTTCTTGCAGAATATGATGAACATAAAATCTTCCTCACTTGCTTTGGACCAGAGAGATTTCTGCCCAGCAACAAGAGCAGTTGCTATTAACTGTGGCGAATTGCAAAGCTTGGGAATCACCCCTCCAGGCCCCATAACAGATATATCCTCCTCTACCATAGCCAGCAGCCCCTGGAATCAGCCACAGCCAGGTGTCTTTGAAAGTTATGTTCAAAGCATCCTTCTGTTCCCCTAACAAGGGAAGAATATAGCAACAGTTTGTGTTGCTATAACAGAATACTATGACACAAGTAAAAAAAATTTTGATTAGGCTTATGATTCTAGAAGCAACAAAGTTCAAATAAAATGGTGCATATTCTGATGAAGGCTCCTACCTACATGAGGAGGAAGTGGAAAAGAAACTGGGTGTGTGCTGAAGGGAAGAGGGGTGTCAGATGATAGGACAAGAAGCAGGAGAATAGGAGGATCCAGCCTTGCTCTTCTACAGCATTTTCTCTTGCAGGATCCAGTGCTCTTCTGTAAGACCCAATCTACTATAAAATGCCAGCACTATCCCATCATGAAGGTGGACCCCCATGACCTAATCATCTTCCCCAAGTCCCCACCTCTTATGAAGACCCACCAATTAAATGCCACCATACTGGGGACAAGTTTCCAAGACAGGGAACTTAGGGGATGGGGTCAAACCATATTTCTGCCTTCATTCTTTTTTTCAAAAGTTCTTTAAATTTTGTGTGGAATGCTATTCTACAGAAAGTGTCAAAAGTATGACAAGGTATCTGTAGTCCCATCATCCCAAGGCAACCAATAATCTCAGTTTTGTGTGTCACCTTTCTTTTTCTTTATATGGATATTTTGATAGCTGTGAGTTTCATGTACATGCAATTGCCTATGATTTTTAAAATAAATGTTATGATCATAATTTATCAGATGGCTAAGAAAAACTTGATGAGCACACACTATAAACCATGGACACTTGAGACATTCAATTCACATAATACCAAACAAGCAAACCCTTCAGAGTCACTAGTCTCAATTACCATGCTTCAATGGGAATATAATACAAGCCACCAACACAAGCTCAAATTTTTAAAGAAATGGGAAAAATCAATTTTATAACTATATTTATATAATATACCAAATAGTATCATTTCAACATATAATCAGTGTAAAAATTGTTAATAAAATATTTTCCCTTTGTATACTAAGGTGTTTTTTAATCTGGCATCTGCTTTATCCTTTTTGTACATCTCAATTTGGATGAGCTCTATTTCCAGGATTCAAAGGCCACAAAGGATGAAAGGCCACCAGCTGGGACAGTACGTTGGAAAGGACACTGTTCATGTTCCTAAAAGATTTTATCTTTGCAGTTATTGTCATTCATGCTTTCATAATATGCTTTTGGTTGAGTCAATCCTCTTTTATTTAATCAATTCTAGTTTTGTTTACAATTCTAGCTATGGATTACTTTTTCTATATTTTGAGTTAGTATTAATTAGATCACTCTCACAGATATGAAATGGTAGAAGCAGAAGGTTCACACATGTAATGGATTTTGGTATATAATTTTTAAGTTGCTTTTCATAATGTTGAGTGATTTTACCCAGCCTCCAGCAACAAGTATGCGCCAATTAAACTGGACACACTTCTGCACTGGTGGTGCAAACCTGCCTTTTTTCTGACGTCCTTTCCAGGCTCCTTGGGCATTAGATTGCCAGTTTGTTTGTTTGTTTTTGTTTCTTTGGTTTTTGTTGTTTTCAATTCCTCTTGCACTGTTTCAGGGTACGCATTGCCTTTGCTGTGGTGGTTTTATGTTAGAAAATAAAATTCTAATTCCTCTCACATCTACCCCATAGACTTTCTCTCAATAATGGCCCAACTCCCACCCATTAAGGAAACCCCTATTCATGAAAGGCTCAAGTTTTCTATCATCTTCACCATACTTGGCCCTCTTTGTTGTTATTTCAGAGAGATCCTTCAGAATGGAACATGTTTAAAAGTTGTGCTATGAAAGATTAAAAATAAGTTAATTGGTGAGAGGCAGATGTAAAAAATGTGAGAACCCCAGGTAATTGGTGTTTTTTGTTTGTAAGTGATAGTGACAGGAGATTAAGCCAGGATCCAGTGCAAAGATAGAGAACAGAAGGTGGATGCAAACCCCATGTATGCAAGTAGACTCAACTGTAAACAAGCATTAGTTTCAGATCAGTGTAAAAAATAGTTATACTGTCATCTAGACTTTAAGAAATAAAGTGAACCTTACTTTGTGTTATTTCTGGTGATAGACTGGCTTGGTTCATCATTCTTGTCATTGGAAGTCAAAATAGTAGAGCCACATACATGTTTGGCTCATTAAATAAAATAAATATATCCCAGAGGCATTTTATTTTCATTTTTGAGAGCACAGATTAAATATTTTCTGAAAGTTTGTTTCTTTCATGCAATTTTTAAACTTTGTGTATGGCAGTAATTAGAACTGCAGAAGAGTTTCAGAAAGTACAAAGAAGTCCCACATACACAAACACATCTGTGTCTCACATATGTATAGTACATTTATCAAAACTAAGTATTTAATGTCCCTGAAATACTATTAACAAAACTACAGGCTGTGCAGACTGTGTGACTTCTTCCATTAATGTGCTTATTCTGTTCCAAGATTTAACCCAAGGATGATGCCAACCATAATGCAATTATTTTTCTTCTTAGGCTCCTGCTTTGCTTCAGTTTCTCAGTCTTCCTTCATGACACACGTTGACATTCCAAGGAACATTCTAGAAAGACATGTTGTAGGACACATCTCAGTTTATGTTTTCTGGTGTTGCTTCATGATTACGTTGAGGTATGGTTTTTGGGGGAAACACTAGAGACCTGAAGTTTCATTCTCCTTGTGTGTGTCAGAAGATACCTGTTACCAACATGATTTAATACTGATGTTCTGGATTACATTTCTATTTAGCCCACTCTTGGTTTATTGCAATCGTAGTTTTTGTTTTTAATTATTTATCTCCCAAAACCAAGTGAAAGAAAATAATCATGTTTGGGTACCAGTGATCTCATTAAAGACATATGAAAAGTTATATCGTAAATATTATTGCTTTCAAACTATTATCCATTAGAGATTTCATTTTGCAGTGAAAATAACACCAGCTCACTTATAAATTTATATTAATTTATAGTTTTTTTAATTTGCAAAATAGAACAAGTGGTTTTTTTCTTAGCTATTTAAATTATTAGCATAAGTTTTTATCAACCTCAAATATATTAGTATGTGATTCTCAAAAATAAAAACATTCACTGTATAATCACAGTAAAACCTTCCAAATCAGGAAGTTAACAGTTGTATTCTTACCATGATTCACAGGTTTTAATCTAATTAACCAGTGAGCCCTTTCTAGAGCATTTTTGGCTTCTTTCTGAGGACAGAGCTTAATCATTTCCCGAAGGCTGCTCTTCCTATTGTCATCAATTCTGGGTTTAACATTCCACTTGTTGAATTTAGGAAGTGACACACATATCCAGACCATGGGAAGCTTACTTCTTAAGGATCTCATTACTCTATAGTCACATTTTTCCATGATAATAACAGTAAGTTGGCTACAAATAATGATTGTTGCAAACCTACCTTTAAAAGATAAATATTATGGAAGATAATATTACTCAAACTTTATTACCATTCACTAGGGTGAGTACTATCAAAAACAAGTGCTATTAAGGATGTGAAGAAATTGTGGAAATGAAAAATAGTCAATCACCTGGTGAAAAAAAAGTAACAACTTTCCTCAAAAACTAAAGAAGTTATTACACGATCCAGAAATTCACCTTTTCAGTGCGTATCAAAAGAAGTAAAAGCTGGAACACCAAGAAGTAAAAGCTGGTGCACATTTGTAGCACCACTACTCACATAGTCAAAAGTGTGCAAGCATCCCTATCTGTTAATAGATGAACAAATAAACCAAATGTGGTATGTATGCACAATGAAATAATTTTTCAGTCTTTAAAAGGAAGAAAATTCTAATACATGCTGCAACATAGATGAATGTGTTGAAGACATACCTAATGTCCTTCAGGATATTGTGCAGAGTGAAATAAGCCGGTCACAAAAGGACAAAGATTGCATGATTCCACTTACAAGAGATACTTACAGTAATCAAATTCAGAGACAGAAGTTACCAGGGGCTGGAAAGTATCATTTAATGGGCATAAGATTTCATACCTTATTATCATAATAAAATTTCAAAGATTATTATACAAAGGAAGAATATTGATTCAAAATAGAAGTTTTAGAAGTGTTCCAAGTGTGCAAGCATAAATGAGAGCAAGTACATAGTTTCAGAGAGGAAACTCCATCAATAGAATACTCATAATTCTCTCCTATCTCATAGAAATACTCATGCTCACATTAAGCATAATGGTTATCTACCTTTAAATATGAGAACAGAAATTGTAGATTCTATTTTGATCTCAGATGAATTATATAAATTCATTTCTCTGTTTTTGTTGAAAAACAAATCGTTTCAGGATAATTTTAGCTAAGCACAAGTCTGAAATGTCAAAAAAAAAAAACACCTTCTACCACATACAGAGCAAAAGAAAAGGAAACAACAGATAAAACACAATAAATTCTTTTGAGTCCAAAAAATAAATTGAAGTTATAATGAATAATGCATTTAGACTATGTGAATGTTTTTGGCAACTTGGTTTAATTCAAGAAAGTTTCACAAATTCTTTTTTCAGTAATGAGACTGTAAAGAAGAGTAAGACAAAATTTCTGTTCTTTAGTATTGATCATATTTTAATGAAGATAAGATGGAGACTGAGAATAGAAGTGAAATTTACTAAGACCCTGAATACCTTATTTTCTATAATCCTTGCAACCTTCTCTAAGGTAGATGTTATCAGTCACATTTTTCAGATAAGGGAATTGAAACTTAGGGAGATTAAGTAAATCACCTCTAGAAAAATAATTTCCCAAAGAAAGAGATCTAATTTCCACCCCAGTCCATCTGATTTTAAAGTCCATGTTCTGTCTCCAACCTTATCATGAAATAGTGAATCATAGCAAGGTGTATCACCCAGCAGATACATATGGGAATAATTACAATCACTGTAATGAGATACTAAAGGTATCCACCACACAGAGAAGTGATGGAGAAGGAAATAATCAATTTTACGCATATAAACGGTAAAAATTTGAAGTTCATTTGCAGTCAGTCCTGTAGAACTGAGATCAGGTAGGCGTTTTTACAAGCAGATAAAAGAGGTAAACATACAAGAGAATGGGAAACACTTGAAATATCCCTTTTTTCTCCATATCAGGATTTTGCTTTTGACAGAATTTTTTCTCCTTTTGTTTCTCCATGAATATATCCAAATTTTCCCTTTAAAATGGACAAAAATATATCAGCACACAATTCTTTCTCCAAAATTTCTTTTCTCAGTGTGTCTGCCTTCTCCATCCTTCCTGTGGTCTGCAGCCTTCCCACGAAAAGGTATCCTACCTGAGCTTTGCTTATAAATGTTCTCGGATCTTGACCAACTAAGATGCTTCTTTCACTGCTCCCTTTACACAAATAGATGATAACACAGGTGTCTCCGAATGCATGCTACATTTCTATAATGTGTTTATATGTGGCAGGTCTTGGTGAGGATCACCTAGAAGTGATAGGTATGCCATGGTATATCACATTCTGTCTCTTTTGCATCCTCATGTAACATCTATAATCCTCTTCAGCACAGGGGGATGCTCAGGAGATATTACTAATTGATTTTAAGTTTCCTCAAAGAACATTCATTATCATTATCATTATACCCACACTGGAAGTGTCAGATGTCAATGTCTACTTGGTAGAAAGAAGTTGACTTGTGAATGTTAATACCTTGGTGAAATATTTTTCTGTAGGTAATAATTTTCTAGGAAAGTGTTCTTTTGATGTAACAATTGCACATAGACTCAGTCTTCCTCTGGGAGGGGACAAGAAAGTGTCCCCTGGGTTCCACACCTTCTGTCTGTGCTGGAGATAGGGCTATCACAGATGCCCCGAGCTATGTCCCCTTCCCAGAGCTGACAGATTCTTTTTATCCATCACTACTCAAGCATCAGATCACTAATTCATGTACAGGATAAGACAACTGCCAAATTATTAGACTACAGAGAAAAGCTCCTCAGACACCTGTCATGTTGATGAAAGCAGTACCATTCTCTGACCTTTGCCAGTTCAAGGTTGATAATGAGACAAATCAGGCAGGAAGAGCAGCGTGTGCTGACTCCATTAATCTGTGCTGTGTGTGTGCTCGGGAGCCCCACATCTCCTGTCAATTAGTGTGGGGAAGTCAGTGGCTGCTGATTACCAGAGACAAGGCCTAGAAAGCTGCGGTTACCTCTGTTTCCGTACCCTGCTGCATTTTAATTAGCCCCAGTCCCTTGACTATTTCTCCCAAGCTTCATTATTGCCATCTTCAAGAAATTGGAGGAAGACTTTTTACATTTCACATCATTAATTGGAAGAAATGTTGAACATTTTAGTAATGGGGTTTGATGACACTGGTCTCTGGTGAAAGGCTTTGTAAGGCTTCTTGGAACAATGCAGTCTAGACTTGCTGAGAACTGCATGTAGGGGGAATCTGTCACAGAACCATCCAAGAGAATGGCAGTTCCTGGCAGGGAAGCCACAAGGTTGCAGGCAGGAGAAGTAAAATACATGTGAGATAGCTACTACACAGCCAGGTGACTGTGTAGGAGACTTGCACACTCGTGCACAATTAAAAGCAAGAAGCTGGCAATATTTAAACCCACAAATGAAGAAATAAAAGGAAGAAATTTTTAAAATTTACCAAAGATGGTCAGGTATGATAGCATACACCTATAATTTCAGCACTCTGGGAAGCCAAGACAAAAGGACAGCATGTTCTAAACCCAGCCTGGGAAACTTACTTAGTAAGACCCTCTGTCTTACAAAATATATATATATTTTTTTAAAATGATGGGAATGTGGCTCAGTGCCAAAGGTCTGGGTTCAATCCTCAGTGTTGAAAACAAATCTACAAAGGAAATGGCCTCCATTCTTTTCATATTTCTTACAATGAAATAGTTTAACCTTTTGCAAAATCATCCTTTATAGATAAATTAAGCAGAAAAAAAATATAAAAACATTACAGTCAGTAGACCTTTCTTTCTATACACCAACATCAAGGTCCCCCCAGAAGGCTATTTTCCAAACGTAAGTTGCATAAACTAAATTGCATAGAAGGCTGCTAAAACACAAACTGAGGAGCTTCCACCTCTGCTCCCCGAGTTACTGCCCTATGAGGTTTGAGGTGGGGCCTGAGACTTCACCTAACAAGTTCCTTGCATGTCACTGCTAATGGATAGGAGAGGACCACACCTTGATGGCCACCGTCCTAGAAGCAGCTACCCAAACTGCAGGTGGAATGCTTAAAAGGAATAATTAACCCTTGCCATTTAAAACAAAGAAAAATATCAACTACAGCCATGTAAACACATCATTAAGATCTTAGTATGAAGCTGCATATGTATTAACATATTTTATTTACTTGCATGAACTAAAATATTTATTTTGTTTTAGTGAAATTCTTCAACACAGGAATATTTAAAGAGCTCACTGTCAAATAAAGTGAAGACTTCTTTATTTAGGATATGACTCCTTCATGCTACTTTCTTGCCCTAAGAAATTTCATCTTGATCTGGTAAATGTGCAAAGTACGCTACCCCATGTGTGTGATTATACTGCAGATTAGTTGTTTATCTTAACTGTTGATATATCAAGAAAGTTTTAAGGCTCAAATATAAATAATCAGGAAGACTGCTGAGCAACTTGCTTTAATGTATGTAGACTTCAGTTACTTATCCATGAGATGTGGAAATGCACTTAAAAATCTCGGTTACTTCAAGTTTTAAAATTTCATGACATGGATTCCTATTTTCTACTTGAGTCAACATGTTTAGCACCTGGTATGATGACACTCAGATTAGAAGTAAACTTTTAAAATTCTGAGCTCAGTCCCATTTAGCAAGTTTTAAAATCTGAATCAGCACCAAATTGAAAATACCTCTTTAACTTGCATCTACTCTGAGTTTCCACAGGCAGAAGTCAGAACCACACTACACACCCAAAATGCCTACAGAGACAGAAAGCTCTACGATAATTCATATATTCAAAGAGGTCACACTCTACCCCAAGAAAGATTGAGTCAACTAAGGAATTGTTCCTATGGTAGAAATTATCTATTTAAAATTATTGGAAAGGGTATTATGAGGTCTTTACATTCAAGCTCAAGTGAAAATTAACTTCACAAATTCCTTTTCTTTAGCTTTGTTTTGATGTAATATTAGAATGGCCAAATTTACTGAGATTCTGAAACCAGTGAGCTCATCCATTGCAAGTAAATGCTGATTGTATGAGTAAGGCTTTTAGCCCAACCCTCCTTTCACTAAATCTAACTTGATTTTTGGAAGCACAGAGGCATGAAGTGCTTCTAGGAGTGAGCCTGAATTATAAGTGGCAAAACAGAGGATGGAGGTAAAAGGTTCTACCCACATGGTAGGTTCCTAGAAATGTTTGTTTGGAGGACAATGATACCACAATTACAAGTTGCCTATGATGCAGGCAGATGGAAATCTGATAATTTGATAAGCAAGAGATATTGACAGGTTGGTAAACATTGAAGGCCAATCACCTTACAACTTAGTGGTGGGATCTTGGATGCAGAAGATTAAACTCAAGTGTTCAGAAATTGGAAGTCTAACCACAAAACTTTCTCCTAACTCCAGAATTTCAGCATTTGACTGAGTCTCCCAGCTGCCCTTCCTTTTTCAAAAAACCCAGTAACTCCTAGTTCTGTGTCTCATTACTATGGATATTAAAATCAAAAGATTTTCTCTTACCTCTCAGATTTTTTAATGGCCAAGCTTCTATGCAGAAAATTCATTTTCTTCATGCAACACTTTTTGGGGTCCAGAGTGGTACTTTCAAAAAGGAAAGACAGGTGAGTGTAGGTCCATGAGACAATGAGGAGGGAACTTAATTCTTTTCTCTTTGACGCTCATCTACTGTTACCCACAGAACACACAGAGATCAAATGTATCTTCCTTCATAGAGGGGCAAGTGGATGCCAGAGAATTGTGGTAATTCCTCTGAGATCAGTAGCTGGTCGGACTCAGTAAAGCAACACTGGCTCTGGAAGATGCTGAAGACCAGCTCATAACTGAGCCATTCATTCTACAATGATCATGTTTTCAAAGATCATCACAAACAGGCAGTTCAAAGTTGTATTAATTCCTAGTATATATTTTCATGTCTAAATCCAGAAAAATATATAAAATTTAAATGAGAGTATAATATATGTGAATAGAGTCACATATTTCATCTCAAAAATGAGTTTATTTATTCTTCATATATTACACACCAAAATCTCACAACCAAAATCTACAACCATGTATATTCATAACCTCTTAGACCTACTTGGCTTAGGTCAAATACTATGTCTTGAAATGTTATGCTATATTTAAAACAACAAAAAATTGCACTGTGTCTTTAAAGCCATCACAATATGTATAATATATTCTTATATGGACCTAGAGAAGATAGTTCAGGTATTCACAAATTAAATCATTGAGACAATGTGAGATATAGGAAAAGGAGTTTGCAAATGAGACTTTTTTTTAACTACCTCATCTCTGAAGATCACTTTCTACAGGAAGGAAGTTATAAAGGAAGGAAGAAAAAAGAAAGAGGATGGTGTGTGTGTGTGTGTGTGTGTGTGTGTGTGTGTGTGACCAGATTGCCCTCTGGTGGACACAATTTATTTCTTCATTCTTCAAAAATATAACAAAGATTAAAGTGACAATAAAGAAAAAGGAAAAGGGAACTTAGGAGAAAAATGAAAAGCAAGAAGAAAAATTTGAAAAGGGGAAAATATAGGAAAGAACTAAGTTAAAATTAAGAATGAAACTGGGAAATACAGATTTAAAAAGTCACAAATGATATTGAGGCTAACGGAAGGGATGCTGAGGAGCAAAAGAAAAAACAAAGACCAAGAAATGGCTAGTCCTGCCTGACCATTTGATCACAGCTAGAATTATTTATGGAGAAATAAAACAATTATCAATATTAATTATATATGGCAAGCTATTTTTTTTCTTTTTCAATATAACAGCTAAATGTATTTTAATAGCAGCCATAAGGCTTCTTAACAGTAACAGAAGCACTTTCTAGGACTTAGAAGAAAGTTTTGAAATGAAATTTGCTTTCCCTTGCATCTTTGTGAGTTGCCAGAAATCCCAACAGAACATACAAGCCACAGATACACAGTGCTGGGCTGTGGACATGTTTATCGCAGAGATTTTTATTTGAAATGTAGCTTTTTCTGTTGGTTTTAACTTATTGGATGGTTTGCTAACAGATTTTACAGTCATATGGTTGAAGAGGAAAAGGCAGATAAAATATATAAAATTTAAGATCATCTGATTGATTATATAAGGAGTACAGTAGGGTCAAAATTTTGACACCTGCCAATTTCCCTGATCATTACATGACAAAGTTTTGGAATGTATAACATTAAGATCAGATAAGAGGAAAACTAAGTATTAATAATTATTATTACATGTATTAGGTAGTGTACTGCTGTAAGTATAATCCAGGTTGAGAAGAGGTCACCTCCATTTTGAAGAAACTGCCCTGCTGCTCACAAACGCTGAGACCTTCACAATGGACTTCCGGGAGAACATGGCAGACAAATAACAGCAGCCACGGAGGCTCTCTGAGATTACCAGTTTAGAATCCAGGAGCAGTGCCATGTGAGGATTCCTACGCCCTACGCAAGGGGAGATGTACCCTGCCAACCCAGGAACGAAGTAAGCTGAGAGAAACCAACTGGAAATGCAATCCTGATGCTATAACAGGAACATATATAATCTCAGTGCAGAAGCTGGATCCTGTGCCATTGGAAGCCGCGATTTGAATTTCCTGCTGCCGATACTGCGTCCCAATCCGCATGGCAGGGAGAGAGACATGCGAAAGCTCTAAGAGCGGGAATCAGCGAACCAAATGGCGTTGAGAGCAGGACTGGCAGAGAGCCCTGCATCGACCTGCAGTGAGTGAGAGAAATGGGGAGCCTTTCATAGACTAGGAGGCTCCAACAGAGGACATTCTGGGAATGAGCAGACTAGCTGGAACAAGGCCCTGCAGTGACTTTAGTTGCATATTCCCCTCACAAGTGGGAGTGGTGGGGAGCGCTTGGCCTGGTGACGCAGCAGACTAAGATCCAGTAGGCTAGCCCAAATCAGGTCCATGCGCCTGGCGGTGCACCCTAGCAATGAAACATTCAGTAGGTTGACCTGGAGGGGCGGGCCTAGCAGAGGCTGCCCAGGTCTGTGTCTCCCTAGTACACTGCAGTGGGCGGGAACACCTAGCCGGCAGATTCAAACAAACTGTAACAGACAAAGAGAAAAAAAAAAAAAACTGGGCCTCCTACATATGCTTGTATGGAAGGAACAAAAAGTATGGGAAGAGGGAGCAACAAGAAAGGGTCCTCAGTCCCTAATCCTGAGAACACTGATCCAGAAAAGGTAAATGCAAAAGAGAATGAAGACAGAAAACATGCAATATCAGACATGGCACCTATAGATATAAAGCGGTATATCCGGAGCCTC
The DNA here is from genome assembly GCF_034190915.1 of Cavia porcellus. Lineage (NCBI taxonomy): Eukaryota > Metazoa > Chordata > Mammalia > Rodentia > Caviidae > Cavia > Cavia porcellus. The sequence goes on along the minus strand of NW_026947496.1, from coordinate 22,677,713 downwards.
ATAGACAAGTTCAAAAATGAAGTATTTAATGAAATAAAGCAAGAAATAAGTAGAACAGTTAGAGAAATGCTAAGCACTGCCCAAGAAAAAACAGATGGTGGAATGGAAGAACAGAAAAAAAGGGGAGAATTGTTTGATGGAGAAAATAGAGAAAACATAGAATACGTGAAGCACATTCACAGAGATTACCAGGAAACTAAAAACTCTATTGAAAGCTGGCATAACAGCTTGAAAGAAACTAAGGATAGATTATCAGAACTGGAGGACAGATTTGTAAGGTAGGAGCATGAAGTGAAAAACTTCTTAAAAATAACAAGAAAACAAACAGCAATAATACAAAGACTAGAAGACGATAAGAGGATCTATAACTTAAGAATTAAGAACATAGAAGAAGTAGGGACTCAAACAAATGAACTACAAAAGCTATTCACAGAAGTAATCCAGGAGAATTTCCCTAATTTAGCAAAAGGTAAAGATACTCAGATGTATGAAGCATACAGGACCCCAAACACCTACAACCCAAACAGAGCTACACCCAGACATATAGTAATCAAAATTCCAGAAAGCCAATATAAAAACAGAATATTAAAAGCCATCAGAGACAAGAAACAGATCACTTACAAGGGAACACCCATCAGAATTACAGCAGACTTCTAGGCACAAACCATCAAATCACGAAGAGTGTGGGGGGAAATAATTCAAGCTTTGAAAGATAATAACCTCCAGCCAAGATTGATATCTCCTGCACAACTCTCCCTAGAAATTGATGGAAAAACAAGATGCTTCCAGGATAAAGAGGAACTAGGGGAATTTGCAACCACCAATTCAACTCTGCAGAGATTACTGCAGGATATTCTAAAAATGAAAAATACCAAGATTCCAGAAACAGTGGTAGAGCGGCCACAATGAATGGAGCAGAAAGCGAAATGAAGAGGACAAACTGACAACTAATGACAGAAAAAGAGCTCAACAGAAATGAGGCAGAGAAGGTTGGATGGTAGGAACAGCCATTTTGGAGAAAACAAGATATCATAATAGGTAGTGCTGATTTAATATCCTCTTGTTTTGAAGTCCCATCAAGCTTTTGTTCTTCTGTCTCCATCAGTTTTAACGTGTTGTATCTTATTGGATTTTATTATATGTGATAATATGAACAAAAACTTTTATAGACAAGGAGATTATACAGAAACCATTGTTCATTTTCTGTTAGTTGATTCTAAATACCCTGTAATACTGTCATTCTCTTGAATGGTTTTACATTGTCTTGATATGTTTGATGCAACAGTATACTAAGTTATACCCAAAGATTTTAAGGGAAAAGACACTATGGTAACTACTATTATGTCGAGATTATCTTGGGTGAAACACTATTTTGCTTAAATGGCTATGTTTTGACCTGCACTGTTTTGTTGTTATGCCCTTTTTTATCTCAATCTCCTTTTTATTATCTACTTTTTCTTTTTTATCCTTTTAATTAAGGGAAAAATAAATAAAAAATAGCAGGATATATTATAGTAACCCACTTTGATTTCCTATTAACTTGATTTGAAACTCTGTATTGCTCTCATCATCTTGTTTTGACTGATTTTCCTCTATTGTGTTATGCTAGATAGTACCAAGTTTGAAAATATAAGCCACAAATATGAAGACAATAAGATTCATTGTGACACCCATTCTGGTTGACTATTATCTTCTTTTGAAGTCCTCTAATGTCTCCAATGCTTTGGTTTTATTGGTCTTATTCTTTACTGTTTTGTTCAATTTTATTATAACTGATGATATAGGCAATTCTTTTAAGATAACAAGAGGCATTATGGTAACCATTGTTGATCACCTTGTATTTTGTTTTTACATTATGTATTATGTCCATCCTTTTGATTTGACTGACTCTGTCCTGGTATGTCACATTTGGTTTTACTTTCTTCAAAAAAAAAAAAAAAGTAATAAGAACTGTGGGAGTAACAAAACCCAAAATGTGTAATTGTCATTGTATAAAAGAAAGGAAAAGAAAGTTCTCTAAAAGATATAACTGCATATATATTTAAGTGTATAATATAGATAACCATATTACTGAGTTTTGTTGGATCATTGAACAAAACTGTTTGCAGTCTCACTGTTTGAAAGTCCCCTCTATATGCTTTAATTTTGTAACTTCAACAACTATTTCTAAGATGACAATATGTAATTAACTAGTGATTTCCTACTGTTTATTTTTTCTGAAATTCTGTATAACTTGTACTCTTTTTCTGTTTTTTTTTCTTTTTCTCCTTAAATAAAATTTTTTAAAAAAGTATAATCGAGGTTGCTAATGCCAGAGTAATAGGCTATATTTTAGACTGTTCATAATATCAACTTTGAGCTTTCAGCAATTTGAGAAAATCAAAAACATAAAAATTTTTGAAAATTACATTCCATTTTTAAAAACTCTAGAAAAATGAAGATTCGGGGCTGGGGATTTAGCTCAGTGGCATAAGCGCCTGCCCTGCAAGCAGGCAGTCGTGAGTTCGATCCCTGGTACCGATGAAAAGGAAAAAGACAAAAAAAAAAAAAAATGAAGATTCAATCAATCAAGTTAGTTCAAAGAACAATTCTGTAACTATATTAACTCATGGAATTATCATTTATAAGATTAATTTTACTTGAGGTTTATAATTATTTCCTTAGTAATTTCTAGCTGAGGCCCACAGCTATTCACAAATTTCCTTATTCACACAGAAATATGTATTCATTACTAAGGGCTAGGAATACAATTTTGTTTTATCTTTAATCCATATTTTTCAGGTGTCAACATTAAGAAAGAGACATACAAGCTTATGATGTAGTTTGACAAATGCCTTGACAGTCTGTTACAGCGAAACAATGAAAGACCTCCAATCAAACCAGGAAGAATTGCAAAATCTTCCCAGAGGAGGTGATATATCAGTGAAAACTGTTACAATAACAACACTAATCTAAATGTTTTATTCTTTTTTTTTATTTAACAACAACCTGATGATGAATGTACTATTTTATTGCATTTTACAGATGGTAAAATAAAATTGCATTTTGCTCCATTTGTGGGATCAAAAAAGACTTAAGCCCCTTGCCGAAGGCAATAAAAGAAAGAAATGGAAGTGTCAGGGCCAAATCCAACAGCAATGAATTCGTCCTTCCCTCTTAACCACCCTGCGCGTGTCAGGCAAACAGCAGAAAGAGTTCAAGATGCTGAAATCCAGGAAAGAGCCACGTATCTAGGGACCTGCAAGCAGATCAATATAGAGAAAGCAGAGTGTATGAGGTGGGTAATTAGAGCCTCAAATCAATCTAAAGTTGCCAGTAAGAATGCAGACACTTATACTCATAGTTTTGATTCAAACGTACAAGAAAAAAGGACTGCGTTGTATCACAGAAGCAGTATTACTTCAGCTCAGTGGCTTCAGAGCCAGTGTTTATGTCTTGCTCATATGGTACGTACCACATGGGAAACTGCTCCTCGGAGATACTCGAACACCTTGGCTAACATACACTTCCCTTTACCTCTTTGTTTCCAGAGTAATTCTGGCAGGAAAGGAGAAAACTACAGAATTGAGCACCAGCAAAGAAATGCTGAATATCATTTTTACTTCCATTTTATTGCTCAAGAGTGGCTCTAGGATCACAACTAACTTCTAGAGGGCAGGGAAGCACCATTTTCCTTTACTTTGAAGCTTAGTAGTACTGGGCATCAGTAATAACTAGTCGTCATCCCATAGTGACATTTTTCAATATCAAGAAGTCATAGCATGCAACATATAAAAATACTATTTGAAATTGAATACAGAGAGGCTAGAACTTCAACTCCACACACAGCTTATTAGTTTGTGTGATTCTGAGTAAGGTACTTAACCCTCAGACTTGCAGTTTCCTTTTCTTAAATGTAGGAACATTATCCTCTTAAAACTGCAATAAAGTTCAGATAAGTTCATCTATAAAAAGCCTAGCAAGTACACTGACATAGAAGTCAATAAAATGTGGCTCATTTCAGAGTGATCAATAATTCACAATGCAGGAGAAGTCGAAAGCAGAGTGCACTAAAGAACTATAGCATAGTGGTTACCTTGGGTGACCTAATGAAATATTTAGTGAGGAAACAAGAAATTAAATTAATATGCTGTAAACAAGGGATTCTTCTGTTTATTTCTCTTTTGTACTGGGGTGTTGCTGCATAACAAATTAGCACAAATTTAGAGACTTCAAAGAATTCCTGTATAACGGCTCACACTTCAGTAGCAGCCTAGGCAGATCACTTTTCTGAGCAGTGGCTCACAAGGCTGAAATCAAGGTGGTGACCAGACTCCACTCACATCTGAGGCTCAGGATCTTCTTTCAGTCTCATGTAGCTACTACTGGATTCAGTACCTTTCAGGTGTAAGAATGAGGTCCCGCTCTTTGGGGGCTGATGGTCAGCAGTTGCCATCAGACCTACAGCCTGCCGATAGCCCCTTCCTGTCTGACCTCCAAAGGCAGTTCACATCATGGATGTTTGTTTCCTTCGAGGCTCACCGGAACATTTCCTAATGACTTTTTCCTTTGTGAACAGGCTGAGAAAATGCCTAGTTTCTAAGTAGATCATCTGATTAGCTGTGGTTGTTCCTTTTGCAATGTAACATGATGAAATTGTGGGAGTGACACCTCAGTACTACTAAGAGGTCACACCTACATTCAGCAGGGCAGGATTACACAAATGTGAGAGTTACAATGACCAAATATGATGGTTTGGCTGCTGTTGTTGCTATGAATAATAAACCATCATTTCTTTCTGATCCTGGTATTTCAGGCCTTCCACCTGAATGCATGAAAACTGTAGCAAACTAACATATTGGCTTGCATATAAAGCAAAATCTTAGATCTTCCATTGTGCTTAACAATATCTGGTGTATCAGCTGGGAAGAATATATGAAATAAATGGACTACTCAGAAAAACAAGCTAACCGCACTCAGTTGTAAAGAAATATATACACATTTCCCTTTAGGTTATAATTATTCTGGCAAGATGTTTATAACTAAAATAATCTAAATTGATAAAAGTTTTAGTGGTCAAACTGACCAATTTTGACTATTGAAATCAAAAATTTTGAATCTTACAGAAATATTTCACTATCTGTTCATTTTCTCTAATGTTGACTATTAATAGAGAACATATCTTTATATATTATATAAAATAGTTTTCAAAAAATTTTCATTAATCTCTACAGGTAATTGGTCCTTAGTCCCTAGCAATTTCAGATTGCTTCCAATTTCTCTCCTAATACAGAATATTTACAATTATAGATCTTACTTTCAAGAAAAAATAACTTAATAGATAAAAGAAACCATGAAACTATGACCAGGTTTTACAGATTATTTAAAGTAGATATTTTTTTCCAAAAGTTTTACAAGCAAATAAAGTGAGATAAATTTGTGTAGAAGTTTGATTTGTCATCAAAAATTTTCTTTCTCATCTATTTATTACTTATACTACTGGGTAATCTACGAAACACACACACACACAGATTCTTGTATAGAAAAGTACATCTATTAATAAACATGGGTATCTTTGGAGAATTCACCAAAATAGAATCTCACATCAAGAATTACACTGACATGTATTTAATATTTCTTTCCTGGATTAACTTCTCACTGACTAGCATTACAGGAATATTTTAAATGACATAAGAAATGCCCTGGCCTCTAATTTTAAAAGAACCAATTCCTATAACCAGAAGAGCAACAGAACATCTTCTATGCAACTTGCCACAAATTTTTCACTTTTTCACAATTTATTAACTTGTCACTTTTTCTAAATTTCCATTTCAGTTATGGATATATCATTAAGTCTTTGATTATGTACAGTTTAGATGTGGGCTGTCAAACAGTACAAAGGCCAATTCAAAGTCCTACTTCAGTTAGTTGTAACTAAAATGACCACCACATTTTCCATAGCAGGCATCTATTCACCAGTAGCCTTAACCTCATTACAAAATGATAACTAATAAGCATGAGTTAAATTAAATCAGAAGATATGTGAAAACATTTCCTAAGTCCTTGAACTTTCATGAATTGTAGTTTACAAAGAGTTTATTCTGCAAGGAGAACAAAGACTAAGTCATCGTGTGTTAGATAAGGATTTTAATATTTCCTCTGACTATGCAGCTTTCTTTTTGGAAACTGACTCTATCAGACATCAATCTATTCATGATGGCATCAATTTTTGCATCAGAATGCCCAAGATATATACATCATTTTTGTTCCTGTACATACTCAGGAAGTCAGAATCCTAATACCAAAAAAATTAGAAAGCTTGTTTAAAAGGGGGAGAGAATAACATATTATATTAAAATTTTGTTCTGTGTATTAAAATCTAAAATACTGGTTTTAAACTTAGCTTTCTGAACATAAAATAATAGGTAAAATGGAGACAGAGAAAGAGATACATAAATGAGCACTTATCATAAAACTTGTTGATACTTTGAGAAATATAAATGAAGTATGATTAAAAATGCATGTTTAAATTGAAAAGTAATTGCAGTAAAAGGCACAGTGCCATTATTCCTCTTCATGATCCTCCCTCGGTTTTGAACACACTTATCCCATCATCCTTGCCACTTTCTAAAGCAGTTCTAAAAGTCCTCCTTCCTAAGCACCTTTAACCACAGGGAACAAGAATAAGACTCTCAAGGAAGAAAGCAGCTGTACTCCCAGGTACAAAACAGGGTCACCACATGGCATCCGGGATGTGGGAAAACATCAGTGTGATCAGGAGGAGGGAAAAGGCAAGGCCAGGATTTTATTGAGGTTTCTTGGGAAAGCCAAAGTACAGAAGACTAAATGGTTTAGGGCTGGTAAGTTGAAATGATTCTGAGGGACAGGCTCTAGGTCCCCAAGGATGGTCTCTGTCTGCTATTCCTAGGGATGGGGAACGTGTCTTGGTGTATAAACATGGTAAGGAGGTCGTTGGTGAGCCCTCTTAGGGAGGGGTTGATTTGCATATAAAAATATGCTCCCAGGCAGCCTTATGTGATGTCTGAGAAAGGGTTATCTCTGAGAGGTGCAGTTTCTCCCCAGACAGCAAAACCACAAATACTAGAGCCTTAATGGCCCAAAAAAGTAAGAAAATATATTTAATATAATCCATTCTCTGGCTAACAAATATCAAAAAGAAAAATATAACATCCCTAAGAAATGACAGAAAAAGACAGCTTTTTCAAGGCTGAGTAGTAATCCTTCAGAGGGATATACCAGAAATTACATAGCAATTTCACTCTTATTAGAGAGTTGTCTTTTATACTTTTTATATCTTAAACAATTCTATATTGAATGACTTTCAGGAAAAGATAAGATAAAAGAAAATACATTTATTTAAAATAAATATGCACATTACATGCAATTCTGTATTGCATGATGTATATATGAATATAAAATATAATATGTGATTATATCATTAAAACATATATTTATATGCTTCAGGAAACTTGGAAACAAAGGTTAGATATGTATTTACTGACTTTTAGAAATGCCCACCATATTCTGACCAGTAAAAGAAATATACAAAAAAATGTATATATTAAAATACCACTTTAGCACTAAAAATCAACCAATAAAAATCCTCTTAAAAATACACTACATATATTTGTATAAGCATAGAAGGCTGAAAGGTACATACCAGACACTAACAATGCTTTCCACAAAAGAATGAAAAGCATCTGCAAGAAAGGTAATTTACTTTGTTTAAAAACTTTTTGTACCACAAATTTAGAGATGATGAAACTATGTCAGTATAATTTAAAATATCTGATACACACATTTTAAAAGAAAGGCAAAAACATTTGTATATATTTGTATTTTCAATAAATTCCTAGAAAGGATTTGCTAAATGAAAAACAGTATGTTTTCAGGATATACCTGTACAGAATAATTGTTTGTATATAACTCAAATATCTTCATATATGTGAAATATATGTAGCATATGTATGCAATATATGTGTATATAGTTGTAATGGATGCAACCTATCCAAACTATAAAAAAAGAAAAATGCATGTTTCCTGGCTCCAGGAAAGGTAGACCTGTCTTCATAAACACAAGATAAACCTGCAAAGAGTTAGCAATGCCAAATAGAAACAATGAATAAAGTTATCAGCACTAGCCCCAAGAATAGTCACTGTGTTTTAAGCTGCAAATACAGTGTGCAGTTTACTCTGAAAGCACTTCCTGGATGGCAGGCTAGAATTGGAGAAGAAATTTTCCACCATACTTGGGGACAATTATTATCATAAATCATTCTGGAAAGGGGTTTACCATTTAAGACTGAGTAAATGTGGGAATCAGAAGTCACAGAACACCTCCACTGCAGGTCTCTAGTGTCACACTAACACAGGGACTGAGTGGAAAACAGCCAAAAGAGTCCATTGTGGAGGAAGGGAGGGACAGGTGCAGACAATAAGTTTATCAGTGGTGAGCGAGCGCTGTGAGAGAGATAGCAGTCATACTTGCTGTGGAGAGATGCCAGGCTGGTTGTGTGGTTTTCTGAGAAACCTGGTCTGAAGTGCCATTAGACAGTCTACTAGACTGTGAACCTCACTGCTGCCTACTTTCAGCACAGAACTCAGTGTTGGTTTGCTTTTCCCTCCTGCCAAAGTGATCAGGGATATTCAGCTTTGACAGTTGCCACATCCTGAAGTGCATGGACAGGAGGACATACCTCAGGAGCCCACAGGCTTTAAAGTCTGTGGGAGATAGCAGCAACTTAGGGCACTTGGGAGGGCGTAAACACTCAGAGTTCCTGGAGTGAATACAGTGCTGAGGTAGACAACACACCACTGACCAACCACGACCAGTGGGAAAGGCAGAGCAGAGCTCAGCATTCACAAAGCAGGACTGGCCCCAGTTGCGACCTGCTATCCCTACCTAATAACTGGTGGATTCCAACACTACAGGTCCTGAAAAGAAGCCACTCATGCAAATATTGAGAGGAATATTTTAGCCTGATTTATCTCTCTGTCTCTCTGTCTCTCTGTCTCTCTGTCTCTCTCTCTCTCTCTCTCTCTCTCTCTCGCTCTGTCTCTCTCTCTCCCTCTCTCTCATATTTTGTTTTTGTTTTCTTTCCCCGTATTTTTCTCTTTGTTTTTATTCTCTCTTCTTGCCCTTTTGGGTTTTTTTTTTTTGTATTTTTCTATTACTTTTATCTAATTTTAATTTTCTTTTATTAATTGGATTTTATCTCAATATCTCTCCTTTTCCTCATCTTCATTTTCTTTCTTTTTCAAATTTTCCTTCTTTTGTTTTCAGCTTTCTCCATTTCGTCTGATTTTTCAGTATTACTATTAAACTTTATTAAATTATAACTCTTTAATTGACTCCATACTTCTATTGCTGAGTTCTTTTTATTATTAATGGTGAGTGGTAAATATTCACTGACAATGTTGGGCATTATTTGTGCCTACAAAAAGTTACTGCAGTTCTCTTTCTTATAATTAAAAATGGTATAGTTTTAGCTACTATTAGGACTTATAGTATGTCAATAACTAGTTAGCCATTTACTCTGTTATTATTCTTTATTTCTGGTGTTTATAACGGTGACATAGTGGTTGATTTTAATTGCTTTTTTACTGCATATCATATCTGATTTGTCTCATCAACATTAATGAAGTTCATCTTTCCCTCTCTGAGTGTTTTGAGCAAATCCTCAAATAAGCCTGTTCATAAATTAAGACACTCAAATATTACATTGAATAGGTAGAAGAAGGGTATAAAAAACAACATAACCAAAACCAAAAACATATTACAGAGAAACAGAACCTTATTAAAGTGACAGAGTAGAGACACAGTAACAGCATGGTAGTGATAGAGTTTCTTTAGCCTGCCTGATCTTCAGCCTAAAGCACAAAAAACAACAGGAACACAAAAAGGGAACAAAATGCCTGCAAAACACCTCCTTTCTCAAAAGTTGATCTCATGCATGCTCAACTATAGGAAATTGTAGGCAGAGAGCTCCAAAACCAAGTAATCAAAAGTTTGAAGAAATAAAATAAGAAACATATAAGCAAATGTGTAAGATACTTAATAATCTAAATGAAGATTTTGCCAATTAAATGTTCACCAAATTTAAAAAGCCAAACAACAAACTAATTCAGTTAATCGAGACAATACAAGATGTAAATGACTACTTTAGAAAAGAATTAGAAAGTATGAAAAGAAAACAAGCAGACATAGATGATCCAAAAAATTTAATGGAAAGGAATAGACTTGACCAATATGAGGTTAGAATATCAGAAATAGAACATAAGGTGGATATAGTGTATAATTAAAAAGATGCTTTAAAAAAAAGACACCATCCAAGTTGTATCCAACAGATCCTAGATGATTCAAAAAAGAAAAACACCAGCATCAGAGCTTGGCATAGTGGTATGTGCCTCTAATCCCAGCACTTGGGAAACTGAGGCAGGCAGATGGGCAACCTGGACTACATAGTGAGTTCAAGGCCAGGCTGAAGTACATAATAAGATCATGTCTCAAAAAAATCTCAGAATTTAGGAATAAAGGAAAAATAAGAAGGTGACTCAAAAAGTATTTTAAAAAATTTGTTCATTAAAATCACAGCAAAACATTTCCAAATCTAGGGAAATCAAGTACGAAATGCATATAGAACTCCAAATAATCATAATCAGAAACAGACCTCTGAATAATACATCATAATCAAAATTCCAGAGCAAAAGGAGAGAATACTAAAGCTGTTAAGGAAAAACATCAAGTAATATATAAAGAAAGCCTACTAGAATAATTGTGGATTTCTCAGCTTAAAAGGCCAGGAGAACCTGGAGTAGTTTTTAATCCCTGAAGAAAACTATCACCAACCTTTGATATCCTGCAAAATTAGCCTTCAAACTTGACAGAAAAGTAAAGACTTTTCAAAACAAAGAAATTCTAAAACAATGCATGACCATTAAAGAAGCAGGACAAAAAGTACTTAATGGAAGCCAACCAGGGAGAAGGAAGCCACCAGCCCCAAAAGTCCAAAGGAAAGTATATACTGGCAGAGTCATTAAAACAACAAACTAAAGGAATCAGCATTGGAAAAATTACCCAATGACAAGTTCAATATGCAATTTACAGTAATAACCCTTAATGTCAATGGTTTCAACTCTCCAGTCAAAAGTCACAGACTGAAAGAATGGATCAGAAAAACAAAATGCAATCCTATAATGTCCACGGGAGACACACTTCAGCCAAAAGGAAATAAAAGGACTGAAAGTTAAAGAATCAAAAGAATCAAAGTTAAAGAATCAAAAAGGATACTCTGTTTAACCAGAGCCTGAAAACAAGAAGGAATAAGGATTTTATATTCAGATACAATGGACTTCAAGCCAAAATTTACCAGAAAAGACAAAGATAGCCACTATGTGCTGTAAAGAAAACAATTCAATAGGAAGAACTGATGATTGTAAATATCTGCATTCCAAATGTGGAGGCAACCAATTGGTTGTTGCATATGACAAGATTTCCTTCTTTTTAATGCTTAGTAATATTCCCTTGAAGTTATGTGCCATATATTTTTTTAATGGTACCAGGGATAAAAGTCACGACCTCATGCTTGCCAGGCAGGCACTTATGTCACTGAGCTAAATCCCCAGCAATGCTATTGTGGGGGATCAATGAAGACACATACAGATTGTTTACACTTTAATGAAGAGACATTTTGGCTGTTTTCATTTATTGGCTATTGTAAATAATGTTGTGATGAATATGGGAGTATAGATAGCTCTTCAACAGAACAATTTTATTTCTTTTGGATATATACTCAGGAGTGAAATTGCTGGATCTTCTGCTAACTATATTTTTAACTTTTTGACGTGCTACTGTTATAGGATGGCATAATGTCTGGTGATTCCAGGCTCTTTCTGTCCCACCCAAAATACTGGCCAGGACAACTAATGAATATGTATATGCAACTTATATTTAAAGTAAGTGAATAGGATTGGAAGTTTGGTTCAGTGGCACAAGTGCCTGCTTGGCAAACATGAGGTCCTAAATTCGATCCTTAGTACCAAATAAATAAATAAATAAAAGCGGAAATGCAAAAAATAAAAGAGTGAAAAATAGTAAGAGCAAAAACAGTTATGTCTCTCAAGCAGGATAGGCTACTGAAGAAATAGGACAGCGCAACAGCAAGACAGCAGTGGCAGTGAAGTCAGTGGCACCATCTTTTATAACCTCCCAGGCCTTATTCATACTTTCTGGCTGTGATTGACAAGTCACATACTACTGATCCTGTTAATGCTCTTTTCATCCAGTCTACCATGCCCCAGTCCCCTACTTCATCTCCATATTGTTTTCCACAATAAATGCACCATTTTACTTTCCCATCAACAGTGTAATAGAGTTCCAGTCTTCACATCCTCGCCAAAGCTTTCTATCTTTTTTTGTTGTTGATAACAGCCATCCTAACAGGTATGAAGTGATCTCCCACTGTGGTTTTGACTTACATTTCCCTTATGATTAGGGATTGGCTGTTCATGTATCATCTTTAGAGACTGTCTATCCAAGTTCTTGTCCAGTTCATAAAACATGCTAATATTTTTACAGGAACAGTATTTACTTGGTAAATGAATTTGGAGTATTGCATACTTTATAAATATCTATCATATTACACTCCATTTATTAAACTTTTTGTGTCATTTATCAAGCTTTGCTGCAGCTACACTTTTTTCAAACTTTTATTTTACAGAGGATAAAAAGAATAAAATGGATCAAAACAAACCAATGTAAAAGATACAGAACTTCAAAACATTACAAAATCAGCAATATTTACCATAATGCCTTTTGATGTCTTCAAAACAGCTGCACATAACTTGACAGTAAAAATCAAACAGAACACAATAGAAACAACAAAAACAAAACAATGAATGCAATAAAGGACTTCAAAACAAGCCTGTACCAAAATTGCTATCATAATATACCTTGTTATATTTGACATAGCTGCTCCTGCAATCAGACAAAAAAACAAAAAACAGAATAACACCTGTCTTACTTTTTACTCGTCACTGAGACAAAATACCTGATATCCAAAGCTGAAAGGAAAAGTTTATTTCTTACAGTCTTTGGAGTTTTCAGTCCATACTCAGTTGGGTCCAAGTTAGGGTAGCATGGTGGGGCCACAGTTCATGGCAACTGCAAACAGCAAGTCAGAAATGGGCAAAAAAAAAAAAGAGACACACACACCTTCTTCCTGCCATTACGTTGTCTGCTGGCTCCACCCCTATGTAGGTGTAGCACTGACATCATCAATCCAAGCTCTAGACAATGAACAAATCACAAATGCATAATGCAAACACATGAGGCCTGGGGGCCACCGACATAAACCATGACAACACCTAACCCAACAAAACAACAGAAATGATATAGAACTTCCAAAACAAGACCACAGGGAATCAACAATGGCTACAGTCCTCAGAAAGATATGCCCAGTAAATGTCATATTGCATACCACTAACCTCTGAACCACTGGCCATAGACCTGCAATGTTAGTGTGACACCAAAGCACCACAGGTATCCAATTGTATTTCACCTCCACAGCTATTATCACAGCCTATGCTTCTCCAAAAAAGCCTGCCACTTATGCAGAGAAGGTGGGTTACTTCTTGTTTGCCAGCCCACTTGCCAGAAAGAGATCGGGACTATCTGTTCCACGCCATCAGCAGCCCATGCATGGTGCTGGTTCCCAGACTGGGCTTGCTTGCTGGTGTGGTTTTGTTCTCTCTAATCCCAGTCCATGAATGGTCTGCAGCTATGTCCTAAAATGGTAATTCTTGGATATGTTTTACATATTTGCTATTCTTCAGAAGTTCTTTTCATTGAATTTTGTAGTTATTTCAGACTTATACAAATGCTACTAATTTCAATGTGGTTTGTCTTTGTTTTTATTTTGTTTTACCTGACCACCCATCTGAGCTATCTTTCAATTTGTCTCACATTTCAGTGTTTGTTTTTTTTCTGAGAGTTACTAGTTCTACTACATGTGAAACTAGAGCTAGGAATTTTCCTTTCTTATAAGTATTTTGATCATTATCGTTTTCTACCTCAATGAATTAATGAGAACTTCCAGAATAATACAATGAATGTAATATCAAATTATTCTTACCTCCTTTATTAGGGATAAATCAATGTCACTTTTCATTATTTCAAGTATAGTTGTGCTTAACTTATTTTTGTTTGCATTTACCTAATATACGTACTCCTATTTTTCTACCAAAATACTTTCATTTATTTGGCTTTAAACCTAACCTGAATATCTTTATGTTAACAAATATACATTTATGGTCATTGTCATGATACTTAATTTATACTTTTCTAAAGTTTTAAAACTTATTTATTACTTTGCTTTTGATATCAACTCTCTTGTTATATTATTTCTTAATTTTCAGTGTTCTTTTTTCTGCCCGAATAATCAGGTTATCTTAATTTACTCAATGACTAATTAGGGTTGTTAAAATCATATTAGAAATTCCACCTTTCAATGACTAAAAAGGAAGCCATCTACTGTCATCATACCAGGCAAGATAATTCAGCACATGAATGGTTTCCACAACATGCATTATTGATTTTGTTCACAATATGCCATTTCTTTAATTATAAATGCAAGAATTAGTTTTGACATCCAAATATAATATTTTACTATCAACAACATTCTTCATAGATATTGGAAAAGTGATGTCAAAGCCTTCATTACACTCTTTTTTAGTCCTTTTGATATTAAATGTGAGCTTGCTCAGTTCAATGAAATTGTCTCAAAACTTGTAAGATTTTCCTTTGTGTTTAAAAACTATTATGAGATAAAGTCTTGGTTCCTTTTTATAAATCATGTCCATCAATGATCCCTTAAAGGCAGATACAAAACTCTCATCAAATTATGGACAGGCCTGATGGTATGCGCCTTTAATCGCAGCACTAAGGAGACTAAGACAGGAGGGTTGTTGTGAGTTCAAGGCCAGATCAAGCTAAAAAATGAGTTTAAGCCAATTTGAACTGCCTAGTGAAACTCTACCAAAAAAATAAATAAAACTTCAATCAGATTCATAAATTTATCTTCTATTTCTTTAAGATCATATAATATCCAGATTGAAATATCTTGATATCATGTTGCCCTGCCAACTTTTCATATTTATCCTTGTCTTCTGAAAACTATGTAAATATCTCAAATTTTTCATCTTATTCCCTTACTTTAATTTTCTGCATTCCATAACCTAATTTCCTGGATTTAAAACATTATTTATATTTTTAATTTTTAAATTTTTTATTTCATGTTTTATTTCT
Organism: Cavia porcellus; assembly: GCF_034190915.1. Classification (NCBI taxonomy): domain Eukaryota; kingdom Metazoa; phylum Chordata; class Mammalia; order Rodentia; family Caviidae; genus Cavia; species Cavia porcellus. The sequence continues at coordinate 22,662,409 of NW_026947496.1, read as the reverse complement.
TGTGTACTAAGGAGTGAACCCAGGGAATGCTGATCTATATCCCCACCATTTTTTTTTTTTTGTCTTTTTTCTTTTTATCGGTACCAGGGATTGAACTCACGACTGCCTGCTTGCAAGTCAGGCACTTATGCCACTGAGCTAAATCCCCAGCCCCTTCCCCACCATTTTTAATATATTACTTGGAGAAAGGGTTTCCCTAAGTTATACAAACTAAGCTTAAACTTGAAATTTTCCTGCCTCAACCTGGAAAGTACAATATTTTAAATTTTTAAGCACTGTATTTGAATCATGCAATCGTTTCTTCTTTCTTTCTTTATCCTGGATTTAAACAGACATAATTTATATCTGAAAATATAAACTGTTCTAAAGCCTCCAGTTTCTTGGGCTAAATCTATTTGAGCAAAAGGAGTTTCCTGAGATTTATTTTTTTAAGAGCAGACCATTTACTTTTACCCATAGTTTATCTTTTATGCTTTTTCCTAATCAAGGTCTGCTCTATTGAGTAGTATCACACACTAGGTTTTTCTAAAACTTACCTTCATTCAATACTACACTTAAGATAATTGTCTGTATTCCTTTGTATAGGTGTCTTTCATTTTCATTGATATAAAATGGTGTGTGGTACTAATATCTGTAATTTATTTACACATATTTCCTGTTTGTTGGCATCTGAATTATTTATAATTTATTGCTGTTAACATCTTCCTGCATATCCTCTTACCACATGTGAAAAAGATTCTATAACTCATTCACAAAGAATGAATTGTGGAGAAGAGACCTACTAGAGAGGCTTTGTGATCCTGGAAATCCCCCATGCTTCGAGCAAGTCCTACCAAGTGAGCTTGCAGTGAGATCAGCAGCCTTCATGCTGTAGGACAAAAGGACACCTTAACAAATCACCCTGTCATCCTGCATGCACTAAGAAGCCCAGGGCATTCACAGAATGGATGGCGATTCTCAATAGTATTGATAATCACATGTTGCTCTTTCTAATTTTAACTAAGATCAACTGAGTTCAGTATTTTTTTTCTATGAAACTATTTGGATCCCCTCCTTTTGTGTGAAGGTGATTTCTTAATAACTTTATTCACTGTATGAAATCTATCTTTCTAAATTTTCTGTGATCTTTGAGTCCAATTTTGTTAGTAGCACTTGCCTTGAAAATTATCCATGTGGCATTTCATGTGTATTGGCCCAGAAGAGTAAAAATTGTCTGTTGAATTTTAAATTTTCTTTATTTCAAAATTCATTTCACCATCAGCAGCTTGTGTGTGTGTGTTTGTGTGTGTATGTGTGTTCTCTCTCCTTTGACTAAGTTAGATGGAGTTTTTTTTTAAATTGTTAACTTTTTTAAAAAAACAATTTTGTCATATTAATTGTATCTTTAATTGTTTTTTCATATTTCATTAATTTCTTATGTTTCTTTCCTGAAATTTTAAATTTTCTTTATTGTGGGTGTTTACCTTAATTTTTTAAAGTGAAAAATTACTTATTTTGATCATTTCATGTTTGTTGATAAAAAATATTCAGTTCTATTAATTTCCTATTAATTGCTTTAAATAATTGCCTTGTCTGATACTGATATTCTATTATATATAATTTCTCTTTGTATTTTTTACTTCACTCAAAGAGTTTAATAGTTTTATCATTTTGGGGTTTAATCTTAATTGCACTTTCTTTTCATTCATATGCTTTAGTCCTTATGAAAACATTCCCTTCAAATCAGGATTATGTATTTCCCTTAAAATACAGATAGATTTTCCAAAGTGTACTAAAACAGATTTCAAAGCATTGATTGATTTCCTTGATTTAAAAATATACTGATTATTGTCTTTGGATCTGTTGATATGGTATAATACATTTATTGATTTGCATATGTTGAACCATTCCTACATTCCTGGGATCAATACCACTAAAAATTTTACAGAAAATAGGATTAGATGGTGTCTACCTCAATCTGATAAAAGCCAACAACATACTAAATGGACAAAAAATGAAAGCTTTTACTCTAAAATCAGGTACAAGCATGTCCATTATCTCCACTCCTATTCAACATAGTTCTGGAAATGTTATCCAAAGCAATTAGATGAGAGAGAAATAAAAAGGAATAAAGACAGGAAAGGAAGAAGTTAAACTATCATTATTTGAAGATGACATTGATATTTTACATATAAGTCCCTAAAAACTCCATTAAAAGAATACTGGAGTTAATAAACAAATTCAGCAGTATAGCTAGATACAAGGTAAACATTTAAAAATCAATAACATCCCTATACACAGACCACAAACTTACTGAGAGAGAAATTATGGAAATAACATCTTTCACAGTAGCATCCAAAAAATGAAACACTTAGGAACCAATCTAACAAAGTGTGTAAAAGATCCATACATTTAAAACTAAATATTCCAAAAAATATTGAAGAAGGTATCAGAAAATGGAAAGACATATTGTGCCTTTGGATAGGAAGAGCAAACACAGTGAAAATAGTCATACCCCCAAAACTGTTATACAGATTTAATGCAATCCTGAACAAACTATTATTAACATACCTCACAGACCTAGAGAAAATATTCCTAAAATTCATTTGGAAAATTAAGAAATTACAAAAGCAATCCTGAGCAACAAAGGTAAGGCAGAAGGCACCACAATTCCTGACTTGGAATTATACTACAAAGCTACTGTGATAAAATGAGTGTGGTACTGGCCACAAAAAGCAGATGTGAGGATCAACAGTACTGACTAGAAGATTCAGACAAACTACAAAGATAGTCAGCCACCTTTCTTTGATATAGGAGCTAAACAAGGTCGCTAGAAGAAAAATAGCCTCTTTAATAAAGTGCTGAAAACATTGGCTTTCCACACACCAAAGACTAAAGCTAGACCCGTATCTATCACCATGTACTAAACTAAAGCCAAAATAGATCAAAGATATAAATATTAAAACAGGAATACCAAATCTTCTGGAAGACAAGGTAGGCAGAAATCTTGAAGACATAAGAATAGGCAAAGAAATCATGTACAGAATGTAAACTGCATGGGAATTACTTCAAAGAATAAACAACAGGAATCTCATCTTATTAAAAAGTTTTTGCACAGCAACAGAAATCACAAACAGAGTGAAAATAAAGCCACAGAAATGGGAAAAAAATTAGCAAACTGTCTCTCAGACAAGGGATTATATCTAGAATGTATAAAGAACTGAAAAACATCAGGCCCCTAAATTCAAAGACCCAATCCAAAAATGAACATCTGAGATGAACACCTACTTCTCAGATGAAGAAATACAAATGGCAAATTAATACATGAAGAAATGTTTGATAACATTGGTGATTTGAGAAATACAAATTAAAATAACAATGAAATTCCATCTCACTCCAAAAAGAATGGCTATCATCAAGAAATCAACCAACAACAAATGTTGACAGGGCTGTGAGGAAAAAGGAACCTTTCTCCACTGTTGGTGGGCATGTAGACTAGTACAACCACTGTGGAAATCAGTGTGGAGATTCTTCAAAAAACTAGGACTGGAGATTCCATTCAGTCCAGCCATTTCCCTTTTGGGTATTTTCCCAGAAGAATTGAAAACATCACACCACAGCGATACATGTGCACCCATGTTCAGAGCAGCACTATTTGTAATAGCTAAATCTTAGAAACAACCCAAATGCCCATCAACCACAAAATGGATTTAAAAATGTAGTATTGTTATACAATGGAACATTACTCAACTATAAAGAAGGATAAACTTGAGGCTTTTATAGCTAAATTGATGTAACTAGAGACCATACTTATAAGTGAAATAAATCAGAATCTCATATGTAAATGTTGTATTGTTTCCCCAGTATAAATACAAAAGACTAAATAAGATACTAAATGTACAATAGATATTATAAAAATGAAATAGAGACCTCCCTCCCCTGTGATGTGGTGGTGGTGTGGCAGACTGCAGCCCTTCCGGGGGAGAACCAGCAGCAGATCCTGAGATCCACGCCATGTTGGAACTTAGGACGCTGGGAAGCCAAGCAAGCACCTCCCCTCCCTGGTAAGTGAAAGGGTTTTGGCCCAGACAGGACTCTGTAGCCAGAAAAGCATCAACCAGAACCAGGAAGCTCCTATCTCCCCCGCCCCTAGGAATTTACCTGTGACGTCATCTTCCCCACTGCTGGGAACTTACCTATGGCCCCAAACCTAGGACCAATGGGCTACCTGTGCATCCCTGATAGCCCTTTAGGTTCCACCCCAAACTGAGGCTACTTACATACCCTTGACGCCACGTGTCCGCCAGAGAGAAAGCCAGACTGCAGCAGTTGGGGGTGCTGGTTCTCTCTCTCTGTGTTCTCAGAATAAAAGCCTCTTTTGTTTTATACTTCTCATCTTTTGGAAATAATCCTATCAGTAAGCAGTGGCGGTGTGGCAGACTGCAGCCCTTCCAGGGGGAGAACCAGTAGCTCCTGAGATCCATGCCACGTTGGAACTTAGGACCTGGGAAGCCAAGCAAGCACCTTCCCTCCCTGGTAAGCAGTGGTGGTCTGGCAGACTTCAGCCCTTCCAGGGAGAGAACCAGCAGCAGCTCCTGAGATCCGCACTATGTTGGAACTTAGGACGCTGTAAAACCAATCAACCAGCCTGCCTCCTTGCTAAGCAATTGTGAACCTACTGGTGCACGGCCTAGAGTCAAACATCCCACTTCCCCTACCTCCCTTCTCCTGTTCACCCCGTTAACAAATGGGAACCAGAAATCTGAGCATCTCCTGGGAGGTTGACCATAGCAAATAAGGGGAACTTCTTTCTACCATCTCTTTGAAGGCAAATATTTTTATTACTGTTTTGCTCTATTCTGATTAATGGTGCTGCTCTATTCAATATTCTGTTTTGATAAGTTCTATAATGTTCTGTATTTCATCTCATTTTGATATACGTGATTGAAAGAACAACTATTATAAAGATAACGAAATATACTGTGATACCTATTACTGTTATCCCGGTAACCTGCTGTGAATTTCTGTACCAATTTCACTGTACGATCTTAGTTGGCTTTATTCTGTCTTGTTCTGTTGTATTTTATCACTTTCAAAATAAAATTTTAAAAAATGAAAGGAGAAGGAAGTGCTCAAAAAGAAAGAACAACTGGGATAGGGAAAGAAGAAAAGAAGGGAAAAGATTACATATATATACACACACACACATATGTATACATATAGATATGTCTGTGTGTGTATGCGAACATACCCAAGATAGATAACTATAATACTAATTTCTATTCATTCCTCAAAAAGAACAATTTGTTTTCATTTCATGGCCTGATTGTGTGATCTTTTTTTCACATCTAAATCTTGTAATATGAACAACTCACTTCAGGGTAACAATATGCAATATATTAACTAGAATTAATTTCCTATTTTTTTAAATTCCTGAGTGATTTTTATCCTTTTGTTTTGTTTTTAAAATTAGAAAAATTCTAAACCTCCTCTTCACACAAGAGTCATAAACAGAAATGTGGTTAGTTGCGTGTACTGAACACATCTAATTATCATCACTTTCTCTCAGACTCCACCAAAATAGCAAAAATTGAGGAAAAATTTAAATCCTCACAATAAAGAGAAAGGAAGTAAGATAACAAGCTCAGACTGTCAACCAATTTTTTAAAATCTGGAAAGGCAATAGTAAGAGTAATTGTTGAATTAAGTCACATGACAAAGAGCTAAAAATATCCATGGACTCAAAGAAGGTGATACAAAGGAAAAATAAATTGACCCTTTCCCAAAGAATGTTTTAAGAGTTTGGGAATTAGAATATGAGATATTAAACATGATGAAAGTTAAGCTTCAATTTTGGAAAAAGAATACAATGACTTTTAAATGCATGTAAGGAGAAATTAACCCATAGCTTCCCTCTTCTAGTTTACACTTCAGAAAGCTATCATTAACCACAATCATGTAAGAATAAGGGTCTATTTCCTAGTGAAACTGACATGGGGATAGTCTACCTTGAAGATGACTGACACATTTGAATGCAAGGGTAATGTGCTACATGGAAAAAGTGCAGATTAAATCTGTTTACTGAAAGGTGAGACTGGCATTACAATCTTTCCTTCATCCAACTGCCAGAATGCTACAGAATATCTACAGACTAGAGAATACCTCTCGAGCATTATGGAAGGCAGTCTTCCAAAATGGGTTTCAGATAAACCTTGTCTGCTGGCATTCACAGCCTTGTGCTGGCATCTAGCTTTCTCTTGAATGTGGTCTGGATCTAGTGATTTCTTTTTACCAAATAAAATTTGACAAAAATGATAGGAAGTTTATGAAACATTATTAATTCCATATGGCTTTCTCACTTGCATTCATTTTCTCTTTCCTCTCTCTTCTTTCTTCTGTCTCCTCTCTCTCTCTTCCTCTCTCTCCCTCTCTCTCTTGGCCTCTTGCTGTAATAAAGCAAGTTACCATTGTTGCAGACACCAATTTGGCAAAACATTGATGACAGCTAGCAGACAACAGACAAGAAGAAAGAGAAGTGCTCAGTCCAACAACCATTCAGGGTCTGAATTCTGCCAAAAACTGAGTTTACAAGCAGGTTCTTCACCAGGTGAGTCTTGAGATAACCAGAGCCCTAGCTGACATCTTGGTGGCAGCCTGTGAGACCCTAAGACAACAGAACCCAGCTATATCCATACCCAAACATACAGAAACTGTAGGATAACAAATATATCAAGTCACAAATTTGGGAATATATCTTATATATATATATATATATATATATATATATATATATATATCAGCAGTGGATAACTAAAACATCTATTAAAATATTAAATGACAAATAGACCTACAGATAAGGACATGTGATTCACTCCTAAACAAACAAAAACTTTAGGACATTACATCATGAATACTACCAGCCCATTAACTTTTATACATAAACACAGATCTAAACAGTTTTTAAAAATATAAGCAACAGTCATAAATTGTTAAAGGTGATTAAAATCTCCAAGATGGGGACAGTAATCTAAAACAGATATACAAAGAAAAAAAATTTGAGGAAACAGATGCATTCATAAAAGAAAAAGCTATTTTCCCAAAAGTTAAAGACATCGTATTGCAGTGATACATGCATACCCATGAGTACAGCAGCACAAATCAGAACAGCTGACTCAGGGAAACAGCCTGTATGTCCATCAACACATAAATGAGTAAAGAAAGTGTGGTATTAGTGCAATGGGATAGTATTCTGCCATAAATAAGTATACATTTGAGTCATTTGGCTGCATTTTGTGACCCTAGTGTTAAATAATCAGATATACAAGCTTAAATATCATATCATTTCTCTTATATGAGAAATACTAAGTGTAAATAAAAATCAAAATGAAAGATAGAGGGAAACAGGGTGATAGATGTTTTGCAAAAGGGGACAAGTGAGAGGGATGTGAACTAAGAATTAAGATGTATTATGCACATGATCCACTCCACAAGGAATATAATCAGAAGGTACTACAAATATCTACTAATAAAAAATGATTAAGCTACAAACAAACAGAAATTACTATTTTCTAAGAGATTAAAAACAAACACTTCATCAATGAAAAATGAAAATTCTGAAAGAAAAAAGAGAATGAAAATTCTGGTAGGAGAATGAAAATGGCTGCTGAAATGGAAAATTTAATGAGATTGGAAATATAATTGAGAGAAAACCTAAGAGCATACAAAAAAAGAGAAGTGGTAGTTTGAGATAAATGGTTTAAAAAAGAAAACAATTCAGAAAGTTTAAATTCTGACTAGTAGGAGTTCCAGAAAGAGGTTCAAAGAGAGGGATTAATTTTAAAATAAATAAATTTCCAGGCTTAAGAATATGCTTCATTGATATAAAATATCTCACTGAAATCTCAAAAACATGAAGAAAAATAAGTAAAACACATTAACAGATACATTCACGAAAGTTTAGACCCAAAATTAAAAGAATTTAACAGATGACAGGATGGATAGAAGCCATTTGCAAACAATCTACAGGAAGAAAAGCTTTGATGCTTTCAAAAGCAACACCAGACATCAAAATATAAGAGAATAATGCCTTCAAAGTTCCTAAGGAAAGTAACTTTTACCTAGAATTCTATATCTACCCAACGTGACAATGGACAGGGAGAGAATAAACTGGTACGCTGATCTTGAAAAGCTGTACACCAAGTATCTCTGCACCAGGAAGTGATTGAAAGTGTAAACACCAACAACATGTGAGAATAAATCAATACAGAGAAGGATGGGGACCAGGTCAGAATAGAGACAATGTTTGAGAAACATAAAAACATAACCAGAAAGAAATAAAACTAAATTCTCAGGTTGATAACACTGCCACAGGCCTAGGATGGACACTTTCCAGGATGGAGAAAAGGATTTAAGGCCCCAAATGCAAGGGTGGGGAGGGGGGGAATCTAACAATTTACCTGATAATTGTATGGAGAAGACAATGTAGGTTTGAAAAACTATTAAAGAGGATAATTAGAATTTATTTCACACAAATTAAGGAAACAAAACATTTGAGACAATTGTATTAACTGCAATTTGAGGTTTTGAGACCTTTTTTAAAATTAGGAAGACAAAATCCTTGATGAATGATTTTTGTGATGTGATTTATTAGTAAACAGTGCTTCATGGAATATTATGCTACTTGTAATCATAAAAATATAAATATAAAATATTTGATAAAAATATTTGGAATAGGATTATATTTGGGAGAGAAAAGATAAGGAATAAAATAAGGGACAGAGATGTAAGGCAGAAAAATGCTCATATACTATAAAAGAGAGTGATAAAATACCTTTGAAATGATAAAACAAGCAGTGGCAGAATAAGAATATAATATGGAATGGAAAATCCATTAGACAGATAAAAAACTAAAACTGTTCTCTGTGAGAAGTTAAATGGACGGAAGAAAGTAGAAGTGTTCTTTATAATCCTTTTAATGATATTTGTCTTTAACAATATACCTATAACACCTTGATTAAAGAGAAATTTAAAAATAAAACTTTTATATACATATATTGGTTTTTTCAAAGTATTATCTGAATCTGCAGATACATTAAAAAGCCATGATATGTCTTAGTATATATGAAAAATAGTTTTTAATTTTTCATTATACACTTTGGTATGTAAGTGTACTAGTCAGGTTTCTCATTGCTGAGATACCATATTTGACATCCACAGTTTAAAAAGGGAACAGGCTAAATTTGGATTATCAGTCAAGGGATTCAGTCCATGGTTTGCTGGCTGCAAGATAGAAACATCACAAATGAAGATCGTAAAGTAGGAAAACTCACTACCTGGCAGCCAGGAAGTAGAGAAAAAAGGGAGGATCCAGGGAGGATCCACCAATGGGATCCCCAATGTTGTATCCCCTTCAACCAGGCACCCCTCTCAACAGCACATTTAGCTAAGTACTCACCAATGGGTCAATGAATCCACTGGTGAGTACAATGCTCCTGTGATCCTATCATCTTTCAAAAGTCCCACTTGTGAACACATGAGACTTTTAAGAGGGCATTTTACATCCAAATCATAGTAGTGTGACTATAGAGTATATTGAAAAATACACATATATTCATTCTAATTTATTTGAATGGAGTAGGATTGAAGTAAAGGAGAAAAATAGTTAATTTTCATCCACATCCATAAGCTTTTGCCATAATTGTTTAAGTTTAATCATTTGCATGCTGAACCAGATTTTTTATTTTGCTATAAAGGATATTAATGAGACAATTTGTAGAATTTGAACGTTTTCTATGTTGCATAATAATAATACATCATATTTAATTTCCTGATTTTGATCATTATACCATTATTATTTAAGAGAATGCCCTTGTTTTAGGCAAGGCACACAGAAATATTTAGAAGTAAAGAAGGCTTTACAACCTCAACATATTCTCAATCAGTTCAGAAAAAAATTACAGAGATATATACATATATGTACTATTTGAAAGATAAGCACTCAGAAAAAAGAAACAAAGGGAAAAACAAATATTGTTAAACACTAGGAATCTTTCTGAATGAAGAAGTTAAGATAATTCTGTGTACATTTTTGCAACTCTTTGTACATCTAAAGTTATTTCAAAATAAAATAATAATAATTGCATAAAAAATATTATCAGGGTACTTCTGGAAACATATCCTTGAATTTGAGAGAAAAAAAAAATATCACCTTCCTGTCAGGGTTATGAATGAAGCCCAAGTTTTCTCATTACAGGAATAATTTAGAAGCCAAGAGATGCTTCCTTTGTGTTCTTCCTTAAAAAGAAGGAAGTTAAAATGACAAACACAACCCACACCTCGAGGCATTTTTAAGAAAATGGACTATAATAGTTTTACAAACAATGATGTAGAAAGGAAAATACTTTTTTGCTCAGCTTCTCATCTTGAATCTGTATTACAGCAGTTGATCTTATTAAAGATAATTGAAATGGGATTTTACAGCATACTTTTAAAACATGTTTCAAGAATCCTAAATAAATTGAAATGAAGCCAGTTCCCCAGATACACCCAGACAGTAATTGTTTTTTAAACTTCATTGAAGGTATTTCTGAACTAGGTCAGAGTTTAGCACAGGTTAACTTTTTCTGGTATCTTACTTTTCTTCAAGGCCAGTAGATGATTACTACACTAAATTTGATGGTGGGGCACAGATTGTACTGGCTGTTAAATTCTATTGAATTATTCATCAACTCTCCCCACTGAAAATAGCAACTTTTATATTAAAAAGTTTAAACAATCTCATGCAGTCATATATATGTTGTCTGGTTTGCAATATGTCTGATTGAGTATGGCTTTGTTTATAAATGCAAAGAATACATTACATGGGAAATGCACCTACCTAGCTGGGTAATTTCAGTAAATCAGTTTGTTTTCTGGACTTCATTTTTCCTCATCCTTTAAGAAAGTAAGTACACTGAACTAGATGACAAGCTCCTTTTCCACTCTGACAATGTGTGCATTAGGTTTTTTCAGAGAAACAGATCAAACAGGACATGTATAGTGTGTCCCTCAGAATCAGTGAAAAATCAGCACAGATATTAAACATTGGGACTGTCAAGTTCCTTGTATAAAAAGCACAACATTTGCAATACTCCATACTTATATCTACCAATATACTTTAAAATACTTCTAGATGATTTATGTACTCAATAAAATGTATTACATAAATAGTTGTTGTGCTGCTTTGCATGAAAACTAGGAAAAGAAAAACGTCTATGCATGTTCAATACATAGGCATTTTTTTGCAAATATTTTTAATCCTAGGATAACTGAATCCATGGGTGCAGAACCCACAGGCATGGGTAGAGAAAAGAGAGAGATTTATTTTAAGAAACTGGTTTACTTATTTTATGAAGGTACAAATCCAAGCTCTGCTGGGCAAGTGGCAGGGAAGAGATCCAGGGAACTGTCACCATTCAAATTCTAAGGCGGAATTCCTCTTTTTTTAGAAAGATCAGTCTCGCTCTATAGGGCCCACCTATGTTATGAAGGAGAACTGTTTCACTCAGAATCTACTAATTTAAATGCTAATTCATCTGAAGAGCAGTTCATAGAAATATCAGAATTAATCTAATCAGGTATCTGGGCCCTATGCTCCAGCTAAATGGACATAAAATGAACCATCACAATACTTTGCCACTTTTTTAACTTTATTCTAAAACCTTAAAAGAAAAAAAAAACAGTAAGAACCATTTTTATACTTTTCTAACATAAAAGCTTATGGAACTCCCCACAAATACTGGGGAAGCATTGTTACTTTTCAACATTGGAGTTCTTATTGATGAATGTCTTTGAGTCATAGCATGGAATGAAATTAGATCTTAAACAGCAGTTTCATGGCATCTAACATAGGGCTTCAAAGAATAATATTGAATTCTATGTTGAATCCATCTCAGACAAACTAAGAATAGTTTTGACCCGGGTCATAGCAATAGATCTCAAAAAGATGCAGAGGCCAGTGGTCTACATCCTTTCCTTACAGAATTGCATTGACTGCCTTAGTCAAAATTCTGTCCATCTTTCTGATGTTGTGATGTCACATACATGAGAAAGAATGTCATACCAGCATTTCCACTGCATCATAAAAGATTATTTATCTCAATAATAAAAACACATTAAGAAGAAAAAGCGTTATTACAATGTTATAGTAATTCTGTACCACTTAAGTAAAATATAAATCTCTTTTATTCATCTTTTGATGATTTTTTTCTTTCAGAAATTCTCATATCTTAGGTTGTGGAAGCAACAATAAAACAAATGAAAATCAGGCTTTCACTAGTATTGCTTCTTATTGCAAAATGACTGAAGAAATCTTGTTTTAATCATCACAGTGCTAGAAACTGTAAGTTAAATAGACCACAATTCAACAATATAGCACTCCCAAGTCTGTATTTCTTATTTCTTCTCTCACATAGGAATCTGAGAACTTGAGATAAAAAAGCAACAAAAAGTCCAATTGTTAGGGTGGTTCTAGGATCCTAGAAAGACTAATGTTCATATATGTTCACGTGGTTAAAATGACCTTCAAAAAGTCTTCCTGTCTATACATCCCTGATAAGGCTGAAAAAAATGAGGTTAATCTCACACAGCCACCTCACATGTCAGTAGAAGGTCTGACTGACTCCAATTGTTGAATATTTGATGAAGTTTGATGAAGAAGAATCCTGATGAGTCTTATAAATAAATGTTGTCAGTCCCCTTCTCAACAACATACATCTTCCTACTTCCCAGAAAGAGTGAAAAAGAAGTTTGTGTAGCAAGATTGAATTCCTCACTGAGAGGTTTAGAAAATCCTGCATAACTTTAAGTTCAGATATTCAATGCTCAGCTCCTTTCCAAGAAGATTCTACATGAAGAGGCACAACCTAAATACCTTCAGTTTCCTCCAGATCTGTCACCCACAAGTCAGATCTGATGAGAAAGTCAATATTAACAATCCTACATCCATATTTTTACATATTAAGAAAGACTATTTGCTTTTAATGCCAAGAGCAAAAGAAGTCATCATTGTAAATAGTGAAAGAGGATGATTTAAAGGGTGTTAAAAAGTTCTTTCAAATCAACAGAAGTGTGAAATGAGTGATTCCAATTGTAAGCACATTCCAGGGAATAGGAAGAAATTTGGAGCCATCAACATTCTATTCATTAACCTGGACAGTGAAAAAGAACTTGTTAAACAAGAGACTGATCAAGGACAAGGTTGGCAAAGACCTTTGGACCAGACCTTAAACCATCACTGTCCCAAATATGAGTGTCCTGAGAAAGTATTCTAGGTCCATAGATCTCAAGGATTCCCAAACCCCAAAATATGAGAAACCATCTATGCTTTGTTCTGGTATCCCAGTTCCCCATTCAACTTCCTTGATATGAAACTTTCCAAGAGAGTGATGGTCAGTTTTCCATCACTATAACAAATATCAGAGACTATCAATTTTAAAGATAAAAACGTTCATGGTAAATTGGCTCTCTTGACTTTTGATAGCACATCACGGCAGGAAGCACAAGGCAGAAGAATGCTGCACACCTCGTGGTCAGACATGAAAGAAGAGACCAGCGTCCCAACTTCTTCAAGGGCACAACCCCAGCAACCCAACTTCCTCCCACTAAAGGTTCTGCTTTTATCCAACTGTGCCACACTGAGGACCCAACCTTCAGCACATGGGCCTTGTGGAAACAGTGAGACAGAAGGCTAACGTTCTCTTCTTACTACAGACCCTAGTTTCAACATTTTCTAGGGATCTTATGAAGAACTATAGAGTCATACATGATGTCCTATATGGGGTTGAGTTAGTTATTGAAAAGAAAATCTCTGTGCATGTACAGGGTTGTGATAGAGGCACAAATGACACTGCCTTGTTCCTAGACTATTTTAAATCTTAACCCAATAAATTAAAAATTGCCTGTTTGGGAAGACAAGATCCAACTTCCTATCAAGCACAATTCATCCTTCTGTTTAGGATGGTACAGGGAACAACTCAGCAATTTTTATTCAAAAAGTAATATCTGATAAATAGAGCTTCAAAGGCTGTATAGATTCCATCTGGGCCAGTAGGAAGTATTCAAATGGAAATTATTTTGCATAATCAACCTGATTCTTAGTAAATAAAAACAGCCATAAATATTTAAGACTGTCAAATACTACATGTGAGAGAAAACAAATGATCATAAATTTCATCTAATTCCTGCTTCCATAGAAAATAAAAGCAACAAATTTAAGAATCAAAGTCTTGTAAAATTGCTGATTGAAAGTAATGCTGTGTTCAAAACATTGTTCAAGGTGTACAGAATTTTTCTGGGATTTTTTAAATGTCTAATTATTATTAATTACAGAGTCCCTGATAAGTGGCTCAATAGAGCATTAAACTTGTCCTCTCCTTTATGGAGTTACAATGTATAAAAACATGTTAATCTAAGTTTCCCAGCATTACTTTCCCAGTACCTCTCTTCATCTTTACTGTTACCATTTTATCTCCTCTTCCCACTCACAAAAAAATCCACCAAGCCTCCTACACAGGAAGCATATCTATCTCTGTTCTTTACTTTCCCAGATAGTCTTGGCCTTTCTGTTTCTCTTGATATTTTCATTTGTTTTCTTCTCTTCCCTTTCGCAGCCTACACTCTCTTCCTTCTTGTTTCTTCTCTATTCCTCTTCTGCAGCCAACGTTTTTATTCTCCACATCTGTCTTTGCTTCATTACGTAATCTCTTTAAACAAACATTGAAGAGCTTTCCAGGGCATTCATTTGGCAAAACAATAAAAAGAAAAGAAAAAGGAAGATGTTTAAAAGTGATAAGATGGCATTATAGAGAAAGAACATTAAATATGTGATATAGAAATATCTGCAAATACTATGAGTCTTTAGACCTGCCTTTCCTTAATTCCTTAATTCATTGTCCTGTTGTGATCTGCTATGGATTTATGCAATCAAAACACCCTCTGCTGAGCTCTGCTAGGTAGTTTGAGGGACTGGAAAGTTTCAGGAAAAGTTCCTCTGTGTGCAATCCAGGGATAGTATAGAACCTGAGATGCTGGGGGTGTAGCTCAGTGGCTCAAATGCCTGCCTGGTTAAGTACGAGGTTGTGAGTTTGATCCCTGGTGAGACTTCCAAGGGAAGAAGTGATATGCTAGAATAATGAAGGCCAACCTAGAAAAATAAATAAATAACACATAAATAAGCAATCCAGGCAGGGATATACGATTTAATTAGAAAAGTCTTTCTGAGTAATAAGAACCTAAAAGAATCTACCATGAGAAATAAGCCAAAGAAAATTAAGAGCCACAGAAACTAGAGATAAAGTAGAATTAAAGGTAAAAGAAGTAAACAGGATACAATCTGAGAGGTCAATTGATAAAATGTATAGCAAGCAACAGGACAAAGCCAATCAATACAGCTCAGTACGAAGTGAATCACAGCCTAAGAACCACATCACATCCACTTTATGGTACTCTCTGTCATACAAGCAGAAGGAAGCAGTGGAAAATCAACTCCCTGCACACACCAGTGGCCTGGCTCCCAAGCATTCTCTTAATCAAAAACTGTTATGTTAATTGCTTCCATAAAGGGAATGAGTTGCAGACAAGCCATTTGCAGAATATCGTGTGAGCTCCTGAAAATACAAGCACAAGTGACACTGAAGAAAGCAGGATGAGAGAGGGGACAAGAAAGACTAGAGGCATATCCAGGGGAGGCCTGAAAGCACAGCTCAGGTTCAGCAGCAGACTGGAAAGTCCCGTGGATTCTCCACCAATGCATTAGAGAAAAGGAATCTATCGCAGTCAGAAGCTGGACATGAGGGGAGGAGAGGACTGGAAGGCACTGAAGTCACTAACAGAATGAGGCAGAAGCAGATACTTAGCACTAAGTGGAGCGTGTAAAAGTAGGTAAAGGAGCAATTCCTCCACCGCGTGCCAGGAGCTTTTGTTCAGTGACTGTTTGTTTGTTTGTTTGTTCTACCTTCATATCACTGTGGCAGTTTCATTTTTATACTGGAAAACAATTCTGAGAGAGAAGAAAAATAACATACGTTACATGTGTTCTCCAAGCAACAAGTGTGCCGTGTCCCAAAGGCTGTGTGGTGCCCCGGGGTGTTCTACACCACCATCCTCCCTCAGCCCTCATCTTAGAAAGACTGCAACACTCCCCTGCAGCAGAGGAAGCGAAGGCAGCAACTGAATCCTCAAGGGTTACATGTAGGCATTTTCTAAATGTGTTTCATCAAGAAACAAACAATTTTTTAAAAGCAATCAATGTGTGGCCCTTTTTTTTCACTATTGTTATTTTCCACCACCATTTGATCCAATGTGCTACATTTTTACTGCCTTTCTTAACAGAGATGTCAAGTCTATTGCAGCCCATAAAAAGCAACCCATGATACAAAAACCTCAGAAATTAAAAGTGTGAGGGTGTTAGGGTACCATCCTCTGAATGAAGGGACATGGTCCAGATGAAACTTGTTCCCAGTATTTGCTCTAATCACTCCAGGGAACAAGTGTTGGAGTTGGTTAATTGCATAATGCCCAACTTGCAAAAAAAGTATACATATATATATACCCATATATATATATATATATATATATATATATATATATATACCCATATATATATATATATATATATATATATATATTCATCATAATGAACTTTTTAAAAACAGTCTTAGTGACACATACTGTAAGACCTTCCCACCATTTGTCAGACACATTAAAAAAACTCATTAATCAAGAAACTTCTCTGACTAACCAAAAGGATTTCAATAGTTTAAAACTGAAACTTAGTCATTGTGTTTTAGGCAACCACAGATTTTGTGTATTGGTATAAAGATATTTACTTACATGAAGTTTTCTGCCTTAGATTTTTGGTAGATACATTTATAAAATAGCTCCCCTCACTTTAAAAGCATTCATTATTTTTCTCCAAATTCTTTGGCAATCTAGGTAAAAAGACACAATTCTCTTCTCTCATTATAGTGAAAAGAATCTAAAAAGGGTTTTTGCCAAATGGACATTTCTGGAGTCAAAACTAAATAGACTTTAAAGGCTTCAGTGTTGTCCTAATTTCAAATCCAGAACTTAAGGCTAAATATCTGAATCTATATTCTTGGTTTTTCCAAGATCTACAGAAAATAGTTTTTTCTCATAAACTTCTAAACATTGGATTTATCATCTCATATCAAAGTTTCTGTTCAAGTTGTTTCCAGTCATATCAAGTAAACTATTTTCAAAATGAGACTTTCAACATAAGATCAACTTCTCTAGTACTTTATGTAACAACAGAAATATGCAATTGTATAGTAACCACTCAGAAATCCTTAAAAGGGATCCCTTAAAACATATATATCATATATGTGTTATATGATAAACATAAATATATATGTTTTATATCATAAAGCACCTGGTGCACTTTCACATAAATACAGTTAAGCATATAAACTGTATTCCTTACAAGAAGACATATGCATGTATGGAAATTCATAGGTATGGTTGTGGAAACATAGTGAGAAGGGTTAGAATGTGAAGAGAAAGAGTGAAACAATGGAAAATCTCTGAGTGTTTAGTAACAGGAGAATCCTACCAAGTGCCTTTTAACGTACACAGTATGAATAAAATATGGTGACTGTTTAAATTTTCATTACAATAAAACTTAAATTTCCATTAATCCCTCTGTAAATATTCCCTTCACTTTAAAAACCTTTAACCCATCGTTCTTGCCATTTCCAAAGCATTTCTGGATGTCTTCGTTTATGAGGGTCTTTAGTTGCACTCTCTTGGCTGCCTTGATGTCCTAAATCAGTTGAAAATATTTATATTTCATGATCATTTTGACTTTGTGGAAGAATCAGAAATTGATCAGTGATTGATGAAGTAATAAAATAGAGGAAGATGCACTGTAATTTTTTTGACAAATTGCGATCAATGTTTTGAATAGATTCAATGCAGGGAGACAGCCATGAGAAGACACTCAGAAAAGTCAGTTTCTAGAACTGCTTCAGAAAGTGGTAAGAATGATAGGATGTGTGTTTATGCTGAGAGAGGAGTATTTTGAAGGTGATTAATACCGTGTGTCTTTTATGTAATAAGACGTTTACAATTTAAACACTCACTATATTCTTTGATCAAAAAATTCAAACTGAAAAAAGAATATGAAGGAAGAAAGGAAAACAAGAGAGAAATAAGTACACTGAAGCAGGTACACCAATTATTCAAATGAGTTCGGGGGACGGAATGAATGGATGTAATGCAATACGTTCATCATAATCTTGGGAAATGTCTAAGAAAGACAACTAGAGATGGACAAACTGTTCCCTTATAACAAATTTTAAAATAGATGCTGGAAAACACGAGACATGTTTCTCTATCATTCCCTCACAAAACTGCAATCATTAAAGCCTAGTAAATTGTATTTGGTACTAGAAAATCAACTGTATAAATTCGAGAGATTTAACGTGGACAACAGTTTCCCAGAGTGAAGTCATTAATAAACAAATAATCAGTCGGAAGCCTAGAAAATGTGTTTTTTTAGCACTAGATATGCTGGTGAAACTGCAAATTAGTTTTTTAGATCAAACAAGTTATGTGAGAATAATTTGTAAAGTGTAAATCATAAAAGAAAATCCAGGAATTATTTTTACCAATATGCTTGAAATATTTCTAAGGGTAAGTAAACTGTCCACGGATGTCATTAATGCAGGAGCTCTGCTGCCTGTTTGGACAGCAGGAAGAGAAACTTATTTCATTCTCAGTGGTTAGGCAACACTTCTGAGAGCCTTACAGGGTATGATTTTCATCTCCTTCTGTCTGAAAGCCTGGCATGAAGGAGCACCGTGGTATATATGGAGTATTTGCATCTTCCCAAAATTCTTATGGTTCAATTCTAACTCCCAAGATGACAGAAGTAGGAAGTAAAAACTTTAGTTAGTGACTAACACATGGAAGAGGAAGCCTCATGAATGAATAGTGCCTGCATAGAAAGTGGGTCCTAGAGAACTTCCTTTTCTCTTCTGCCATCTAAAGAAATAAGATGGCCTTCTATGGATCAACAAGCAGGCTCTCACTAGATATCAAATCTTTCAGAGTCTTGATCTTGGATTCCTAGCCTCCAGCACTACAGTAGGTAAATTTCTGTGATCTATGAGAATTTGCTATGGCCGTCAGAATGAACAAAGACTGATTATTTGCCTTCTTGCAGAGCAGAATCAGGAGGATGGAATAGATAGTACTTGAAAAGAAATTTCAATTGGTTTAGGAACTGACTAGAAATATTTGTCATGGTTCTCAAACCCAATTATACTTTTAAGTAATGGCTAGAGAAGTTGATAATCTAAGGAAGAAGCACCTGACCTCAGGGTTCTGTGAAAGGCACTCCTGGAAGAGTGCAGCACAGAGTCCTGCAGAGAGGGAGCTTCCTCCGCCCACAAGGAGGTGAGTAGTGACCTTATACTTAAATCTGTAGAAATAGCCAAGAATTAGAAATCTTGCCCCATAAATGGGCAGCCAACTCCCTGTGAAGAACACTTGCATCCCTTCCCCAATCTTCAGGAAACTATTGTCCAGAGTGGACTCTTCCCAACAATTTTTTCCCAACTGTCAGGGACAGTTTCCCTGACCATGCATTGCCCTTAACACTTAAGGCATGAAATGAGATGGATTAAAAGATATTTCTCATCTCTTCACAGACACCTTTGTGGGGAAATTAGAGGGCTCACTTCCTCATACAAAGCATTCATGTATGTGAAAATAGCAATGACTTTCCTCAGTCAGATTTCTAATGCCTTTAAATATTTAAAACTGATAAAGTTCTCTAAAGGATATAACTGCATGTATGCCTAAGTGTATAGGACTGATAACCATATTACTAAGTTTTTGTTGTATAGTTGAACAGAACTGTTTGCAGTCTTGCTGTTTGAATGTCCACTTTGTATGTTTCACTTTTGTAACTTGAACAACTATTTGTAAGAGGACAATACGTAATTATTAACTAGTGATTTCGGACTGTTTAATTTTTTTGAAATTATGAATTATTTCTACCCCGTTTTTTTTTTTCTTTAAATTAAAAAACTGATAAAAGAAACATACACAGACAGTTGGCCCAAAAACTTATTTCTGATGCTTGGCTAAAGAGTTAAAAGACCATGAAAAGAGTCTGTCAGAAACAAAACACAGTCCCTATACAAAAAACACTACCAGGTTTTCTCAGTTCTGCAGGAATCAAAAGCCAATGGCTGGAAATCACTGGATCCCATGCTGAAGCTTGTGTTCAGTATGTTGTTTTGTCTGGCGGCCAAAGTGTGGCCAAAAAGAGAGCCAGAGGGGCACTCTTCACTGTGTTTTCATGCGGGGAGCACCTGCCAGGGCTGCTCTAACTACAGCTTTCCTGTCTCACCAGGGGTTGTTAAGAAATCCTTGCAAACACAACCTGCCACAGCGTGAAGAGTTCTGGATTCACATATGTAATCCTTCACTAAATCTACAAGTGCTTGCAGTGAATATCAAAACTATCCACAAGCTGAATATATTCTTCCAGTTGCACTCCTTGAATTCTATGGTGTGCATTTTAGCTTGTAAAAGAGTATCACTAAAAATGTATGTCACAAGAGGTAAATCCATTGAGTTTTGGGGAGAGAAGAATAGAAATCAGGAATAACTACTCACAGGGTACAGGGTTTCTTTTTGGAGTGGTACCATATAAAACTGAATAGAAGTAATAATTGCACAGAATTATGAGCACACTAAGTGCTTAGGAATCATTCCCTTTAAAAGGATTAAGTTTATACTATGTGAAATATGTTATTAAATTGGGATTGATGATGATTCTCAGAGGGAAAAAGCTGTGTTCGGGGGGGGATCAACTTTCAAGCTCATAAGAAAGCACAATGTTATCTTTTTGTATTGCCTGTAGGGAAACTGTCATACTCACACTCAGCCATATGAAATCATCTTCCAAACTCATGCAGTTTGGCCCAGCACTGAGTCAACAGTGAATGCTCCTCTGGGGCCTAGCAGTTGGCATTTAATATCTTCCTTCCTTTTGAAGTTCAGAAACAATGGAAATATTGTCTCCCATTTCCAGACTTGTCACAACTCTCACAGAAAGTTCTCTGTGAAGAGGTTTTTGTCCAATGTACTGATTGAAGTGTGTCCAATTATTACTGACATTGTACTTTCCCCCAGACTGACTTATTAAATGATTTCCATCTATATGACTCAAAAAACAAAACCTATTGGGAATTCACCTAATCTATTTTGGAGAGCAGCTCCAAGCACAGAAATTTCACATAGAAAGGAATGTATTTGAAGGGCATTTTTGAAATCAGCTGGTGTATTAGGGTTCTCTAGAGAAATAATAGAAGCAGAACAAACTCTGTCTATACGTCAGTTTTCCAAAGAACCAGTAGGATATATATATAGATATACATGTATATGAAGATTTATTATGGGAATTGGTTCACACAATTATGGAGAGCAAGTCCCATCATAAACTACCTAAAAGCTAATGAACGAGAAAGTTGGTGGTGTAATTCAGTCTGAGTCTATAGGCCGGATCCAGGAGAGCCACTGGTGTAACTTTCAGCCTGAGGCCAAAGGCCTGAGAATCAGGAACTTTAATGGCTGAAAGCAGAAGACAGATGTCCAAGCTCAAGAAGAGCGAGAATTTACCTTTCTTCAGTATCATGGTTTATGTCTGTGGCCCCCAGGCCTTATGAGTTTGCATTGTGTATTTGTGCATTTGCATTGTCTAGTGCTTAGATTGATGGTGTCAGTGCTACACCCACATAGGGGTGGAGCCAGGATGTGATGTAATGGCAGGAAGAAGGTGTGTCTTGCTCTTTGCTGGTTCCGGCTTGTTGTTTGCAGCTGGCATGAACTGCGGCCCAGCCATGCCCGCCTGTCTTGGAACCAACTGAGTGTGGACTGAAACCTCCAAAAACTGTAAGAAATAAACCTTTCCTTTCCCAACTTTGGGCTTCGGGTATTTTGTCTCAGCGATGAGTAAAAAGTAACTAAGACATTCAGTCTTTCCATTCTTTTTTGACCTTCAATATGTTAGATGATGACCTCCCAACTGATGAGATCTTTTTCTCAGTCTACTGATTCAAATTCTAATCGCTTCTAGAAATACTCTCACAGAAGTAATGTTTAACCATCTTCCTAGGCATTTTTTAACTCAGTCAAGTAACACAGAGTAGTAACTATACATATAACATACACGCACAAACATGCATATGTGTTATAAGGAATTGACTTCTGCAATTATGGAAATTGAGAAGTTTCAAGATCAGCCGCAGTCAGCAAGCTGAAGATCAGAAAGCTGACAGTGTAGTTACACTCCCGAAATCTATAGGCTTGAGACCCAAGAAGAGCTAATGTTTATTATCAAGGTCAAAGGCAGGAAAAGACCAGTGTTCCAAATCAAAACCATCAGGCATCAGGAGTTCCTTTGCCTTTGGTAATTTTGCTCTATTCAAAGCTTCAGCTGACTGGCTAAGGCCACTCACCTTACAGAGAACCATCTGTTTTCCTTGGTTCACCAGTTAAAATCTTAATCTCACTCAGAAATACCTCCATACATATCCAAAGTAATATTTGACTAAATTTTAGAGCAATTCATGATCTGGCAAAGTTTAAATAGAAAATTTACCATCACGCTTGGTCATAGAATCTTGCACGGAAGATTACATGTCCTATGGTTCCCAACTCAGAACTCCTAAAACAAGTGTAAACTGAATTACTGCTAAAGGGGGATTTAGATCTTTATTTCTCTAAATTTGTTTCTTCAAGAAATGCATGCAATGAAAATATTCAAGTGGTTTCCCAAGCCAGGTGAGCCATTTAGAATCAATTATGTTAACATTATTAACTTTGCATGATCAGTGTAAGTGCTTATAAAAATGAAAAGAAAGGGCAAGAAGAGTTCCAGGCTAGCCAGGTCACCGTCTTATAACTTTTCAGAACTATAGAAGTGTCCAGATGGGAAGAACTAAATGAGAATTGATCCCAGAGTAAACTGAAAATAATGTGGGCTGTTTTTGTGACAATGTATAAAGTAATCAATATAATTGGAAAAAATTCTATGCCAATAGAGATAAGTATATGTTAAATAATTCTCTTGAATAACAGAGGTTTAAGGCATGGGTTTGAAATGAAAGAATTTGGCTGAATTAAACAACCATTCTACACCCAATAAGAAAATTTGTATTTATTTATTAGTTATAAAATGGGGAAGGCAGCACTGCCTCTTAGATTCAGTATGTTGACTAATTCAAGTATGATTCAACAGTGGTAAGTGAGCGAAAATATGCGCCATCTTGGAAATTTGTGAGCATTTTGGGAAGTTATCACACACACTAAATAACCCTCTTCTGAGACTGAAGATTTCTGTGTTCCTGACAGACCTTGGGACATCAGGCCAAAGTCACAAACACAACTCCACAGAAAGGTCAGCTACAGATTCAATTTGTCTGCCCAAGGTGACAGCATGGACAAAGGAAGCAAAGGCAGATGTACCTGTCTCCCTGGACACTGATGTCCTCACAAAAAGCAATACATGTCACTGCACTGTCCACAAAAAGATTTTCCAGATTTTGGAATCCCTTTTCTGCTTCAGGCAAAAGAGAAAACATACATGAACGTATACAAGTCATATCAAGGTCATCCTTAGAAATTATAAATGCCTTACCTCATGATCCTATGACCAAACTGAACATGGGTCAGAAGGACAGCAGATTCATCCCCAGGGATCACTCAACTGCTTCTCTGTTTCCTTCTCTGTTTCCACTGCATCCTGGAAGGCCCAACTCCCACAAGTTCTGATTCCTAACTTTGGTTAACGCACTTCTGTCTTCGTGTTCTGATACTGGGTGTGGTCCAAAAACACAAACCCATCGTCCTAACACACTGTCCACCTTCAATGTGTCAACCTAAAATTAGCAGGAGAGAAACCATCTCCAAAGCAAAAAGATAATGTAGGAATAACAGAGAATTGCAACAGAGATAAAAATCAGTGGAATCAATGAATTGGTGGAAGATAAGCACGTTCAAGAGGGTGAATATGCAAGGGAAGATTTTAAAACACAGTAAGGAGGGCTGGGAGGCAGATCAGTGGCACAGTGTCTGTCTGGAAAGCATGAGGTCTTGAATTGATTCCTGGTTCAAAAAAAAAAACAGAGGAAGTCCATATAAACTGTTCTGCAACAAAGACCACTGGGTATAGGAGCTTGTTGCAGGAGCTTATATTAACTCACTGGTGATCACCATTGTTAGACAAATGTCCCCATGCAAGTGGCTTATATGAAATATAAGTTCTGAGGAATTCTTCACATAGTTCTAACATAGGCACATAAGTGCAAAGGTCCTCCATCACCATCTCCTGCTTCCGTTTTGCTAGAACTTTGACTTCAGTGATTTCATTTTAATATCGATGATGTTCACAAATATATATTCAATATTCTTTATATGCCTAAGACTTCACATCCTCTCTGTGAGTAGATCAGATCTCTTTGTTAATTAGCACGATATATACTGAGTATCCAAAAAAAAAATATTTAAGCCTCATGAGAAGTTTTTCCTGGTATTATCACCCACCACTCAGCTAGACTGCTGCCTA
This sequence comes from Cavia porcellus, assembly GCF_034190915.1. Classification (NCBI taxonomy): domain Eukaryota; kingdom Metazoa; phylum Chordata; class Mammalia; order Rodentia; family Caviidae; genus Cavia; species Cavia porcellus. The sequence goes on along the minus strand of NW_026947496.1, from coordinate 22,637,793 downwards.
AAAGACCTCAGTAAAGAGAGTTATTCAATGAAAGGTGGGATTTTTTATTGCATTATTGTTATTAAAATTTGTATTCCAAGGAAAAGAGGTTCTCATGTCTTGACAGTCACTTATATCACAACTGGAGAGAAATAGCAAATTTTAGGAGAGAGGAAAAAATTAATAAAATAGCAAGCAACAGATCCTTGACCAATCAGTCCAGGACTCAGGGAGAACATGAAACATTAGATATCTGACAAAGTTGTGACAGAAAATGAAAAGAATAAGATAAATATGGAGCTGAAGAAAAGCAGTGCATAGAAGTGCCCTGGGATCTAATAAGCAACTGTTCCTTTGTTCCTCCCTCCTTTAGCACAAAAGTCAGAACACACCCCGTGGATCACAGGGGACAACAGTGTCTTTGCAAAGGACCATCGCTACAAAATTTAAAGGAGTGTAATAATGTCCTACAAGGTTAGTTGATAAACAATCAAACATTTTATGACATGATGACATAATGGCTTTTAATTGCTACACAAATTTTAAATGGTTTTTCAACTCTCATTTAGCCACAAAGCATTGGTTCGTATTATTTCCCCTCACACACACAGCTTGCCTCCAGAATTCCACCTTCTTGGACGTGCCTCTCTGTACAACTTGAGTAGATTAAGTCATAATGTATCTCAACCCATATCTTCCTGTGGGCTCGAGCCAGCATGAGAAACCAGTATCCTAATGTGTTGAAGAGAATGCTATGTTCTCTCTACCATGCACTAACTCTGTTCCAGTGGTGGAATTACACTCAATGATATGAATGTTTAGTGCATCAATAAATATACCTTTAGGTAGCAACACATTAAACAGAGCAGTCTAACATGTTAAGAGAGAAGAACTTTCTTTCAACAGTCTCAGTGATTTAGAGCAGAAATCTCAAACATTAATGTGCACACAAATCACCTAGGGATCTTGTTAAAATTTAGTTTCTGATTCAGTAGTTCTGCATTTCTAACATGTTCCCTGGTGATGCTGAGGCTGCCAGTCTACATACTCATATTCATACTCTGAGTAGCAAAATGTGAGAAGCAGCATGTGAAGGAAGATAAGACTGAGTAACAATAAAACTCCAAAGAAACATAAAATTATAAACTTCTAGTGACTATAAATAAATATGTGTGCATTCCTGAAATTGTTCCAATAGTCACTGTGAAAGGTAGGATTTTTTTTTTTTTTGATTCTTGGTTCAATTTATAGCTTTTACATGAAAAATTTGAGAAGTAAATTTGCACATGTAAAATCTATAGTTATCTTCCTGAAAGTTACAGTGTGTCAGTGCTCAACTTCATGGCTTTTTTTTCTTTGCTGACAGACTGAAGTTGTACTTTGTATTATAGTTTTATTTCTTTTAGAAACACATTGGAAAGTGGAGATGATCCCGGCATAGGGAAGAATAAATTTCATGGGGCTGGGGATTTAGCTCAGTGGTGTAAGCACTTGCCTGGCAAGCACAAAGTTGTGAATTCGATCCCTGGTACAAAAAAAAATAGACTTCGTATAGAAACTAAATTAAAAGAAAATTTAAAAGATGTTATCTAATTTCATTCTCCAATCTGATTAATAAGGAAACTGACCCCATTTTAGTTTTGTCAAAGTCACCTTTCAGTTCACAAATTAATCACTGGGAAACCTAGAGCTAGAATTATGAATTCTACACCTACAATTTATGGTTTTGTGTATCGTCCACAGTGTTAAGATTTTGCATTTTGAACTTTTAATTATTGGCAAACAATTTGCAATTATAAAACTTTAAAGAAAGTGAAAAGATGGGTTCTGATTTAGCATCTCAAGTGACTTACTGGAAAAAGAAAGCGTAATGTTCTCCTGCAGGTCTATCCTGCTACAATCAATAAGTCAGTCTTGTCCACATAGACCTAAGGGTACAGAAACAGAGACAAGGACTAGCTGTTTTGAAAAATGCATGATCAGTTATGAGTGCTTTAGGTTTAAAATAAGTTTCAGAGAACTCATTACGGAAATTACAACCAACATCCAAACAATCTTACTCAAGACAGGATCTGTTTCAAAAATGGGAATTCTATCATCCTGTGCCAGAGAACATTGCTAAGGATGCTTCCACTTTCTCAGAAACAGTTTGCTTGCATTTGTGTCAGGAAGAACAGAGAGACTCTCACTAGGTTAATTTTAGACCAAATAAAAAAAACTTTCTCTGAAGCCTTGTCCTATGTGCAAAATGAGAAACTGTTAGCTGCATGTGAGGTTCAAAACAAGGCTCTTATTTATTTTGATCTTCTATACCATTAGCAGACATTCTGGAGCATATTCTTTTCCAGTTCCTGATATCTTTGCATTAGGTACTGCATATTTATTAATAAAAAACAGTTCTAGATGACAAGGATAGATGGAGATTTAAAAGTACTCTTACCTTAAGAAGCTTGGGGAAAAATAGATATGTCCATAGAAAGCACCTAAAGAGAGCAAAGAACTTGACCTTGCCTCGGTATTAAGTAACATAACCTCAAGCTTCCAGAATGGAAAGATCCACAGCCTCAGCACATACTCTGACCCTAAATTCTCTATGTTCAAATCATGGCTTCTCCAGTTACTATGTGAACTGGGCAGGTTAATTAATATCTTTATGACTCAATTTTCCCATTTGTAAGATCATGGCAGCACAGTAACTGCTCACATAGTTAGCATGAAGACTTTAATGGATTATACTGATAAAGATATCAGAATCCTGTCTAGGACAGATAAATGCTACAGATATGCTGGTTGCTTTAATCCCTTTTCAGTGGTTGACACTGCTTGATTTCCAGTGCCTTGATTTATTACAGTCTTTCCAGAACCTACCTGGTAAGGGAGCAAATCAGAGAAACTACAGTCACATAGTTGGAATAGTCTAGCTGTCTACCTGTCATGGCCATGGGAGGAGGGCTGAAACACCCATCCCCAAATACAACAAAAGCACAACCAAAGTTTGCTCTGTGTGGTTCACATTGTCTCAATTTGTCATGTGTGCCAGACCAGCTACAGCAAACTGACTGAAACCACTGAAAGCAGGCTCAGCCTAGTGGGCGTAATCTGTTCCCAGAAACTTTGGCAAGTACTTCATGCTTAGACCAGATTTGATTTACAGTACAAGAAAGAATGGAAGGGAGAAATATTAAAATAAAGTGCAATCGTGTTGCTATTTAAAATGGTTACTGCCAGCAGTATTGCAAAATAATGCTGGCCCGCAACCAGCGAGCTGCACCTGCGTAGATTCCAGCTGTGGAATACTGGAACCCTCAGTGTGATTGCTCAATAATTCTCCTATTTAGCACCAATGGCAAAATTTGGCAAATCTCATGTACACACAAACACACACACACACACGTACACACACACACATATTCACACACAGATACATGCACGCACACATACCCTGGTAGTTTGCAGTGCCCTGTATCATTAAGACACCAAGACATTCTGTTTAAGATTGTCAAAAGGGTTCTCTTTTATCATTACCTTTAGAAAATACTTTTCATTTTACTCTCTGAATGGAAATTATGCCTGGATTTCTATCCAGCCTTGTCGAGCTCCTGTTCAATCAGGCAGCATGTCTACAATGAATATGGCTTTATTTCCTCAGTTTAACATCTGTACACCTCTACAAAGTTTGTCTACTTTGAGGAATATCCATTTAAAAGCCAAGGTGTAGGATTCATTCATGTAGTTAGTGTAGTTTCCATTTTCTGATCAATTCCTAGTGAGAAACATGGCTATAATAATGTCACAGGATTCAGTGAGTATGTTGTATAAAGGATCTGTGTTGATAATGTCTTGGAGGAACTGAGTTTGGGGCAGGAGGACTGGGTATTTAGCACAGGTTAAATCACTTAGCAACACCCTACCTGCTTCCCCGGGACAGGATGCTTTCTGGACCACAGTTTGCTCCTCTGTATAACAGGAGTTACAGAGCCCATCCTGCCCAGCTCACAGGATTGCTGCAAGAAATCTAGTAAAACACACAGGAAAAAAGTTGTGAACTGTAGGATACCTTAGATACACCACCCACAGGGCTAAATTAAAACAAGAACTTATTTTAAATCCTAAGAAAGTATCTCAGAAAAGAGGTAAGGTGTAAGTCTTCATTCTTACCTCTTTATAGTCACTCATATTAGCGATCTTCAACCAAGTATTTTCTCTTGCCAACAAACGTTCTAAAATATTCTGTAGCATGAATGTGAAACACAAAATATGAGTGAAGGATTTGATTCCTACAAAAAGAACTCCTTGGTAACTTTAACTATGGCTTAAAGCTCAGTGCGTGGTGGGAAGTAGGAAGGGTCTCTGAGACTCTGAATAAGACCAGAGAGAAATTTTACAAAAAAAGACAAGTTTCAAAAGATAAAAATGAAAAAAATGATAGAAAGATGGAGATTCATTTGGACCTTCCTAGGTCAGTCTCTTTCATTAAAACTGTACTGATAGATAAGACCAACAATTTAAGTATTTGTCTTTATTTCTTATTATTGTCTGACTAGAAAAGCATTATAAACAAATAATAATAATGAAATGCACTAAGTGCAACAGCAGAAAAGCAGGAAGGAAAAATATTTAATGTGGCTCATCCAAGACAGGCTTCTGGAGGAAAAAAAAAAATCCTGAACTAGGGAATAATAACAATCCAGTAGACACTGAGGAAAACATCGTTCCCCAAGAAACCATCCCTTTTCAAGCTGGCACCAGCCCTGGCTTCCCCAATAAACTTTGTGAAAATATCTCATGCTTCATGTAGAATTTTGTCTATTCTCAGCCTCAACAAACACATGTGTCTTCATTCTAGGTACTGATTCTGGTAAGTTAATCAAAAATATTTAAGTATTGTACATCTCTTTTTTTAACCAATAGCAAAAGTCAGGGGAACCTCCTTTTACTATGTTTTCTAGAAGTCAGAGATCAATCTTCTTACCATCAAATATGCAACACGCAGCTTCTCAGATGAGTAAAAGCTGAAGCAACACATGAAGAGTGATGTGAGTGCAAGATAATTTGAACTTCTGCATCATCTCACGTTTTTGAGTTGTTGGCAAAATGAAATCACAAAATGAAGCGAATTCATCCCTTGCTACTTTGCTGTATCAACTTAGTCAATCAACAGCCTCCTGCCAGAAGATGGATAAAAAGCAGAGCCTGGAATGTAAGCAGGTAACGAAGTGTACACCCATAGAGCAAGCACCTTGAGGCAGAAAACAAATGGAAACAAAACCCCCAATTCTGGTCTGACCACCTCACTTCCTGACCTGCTCAACGCCTCTCATTCTTCTAGAGCACATAATCCCAGAGCAAAAGCTTATTTTGCCTTCCGTCTTGCCTGTCAGTACAGAACATCTATTTTGATGAACCACTGAAAATGAAGAGTATGACACAGAGCCTTGAGCAAAACTGACAGAAGTGCTGGGATACATTCCCATGCTTCTCATCGCAAGTCAGAGAAGGACAATAACCTTAAACTTTCTTTAAATTTTCATCTCTTCACTTACTCAAGAGCAGAATTATTAGTTTCTAAAGTATGGGATTGGGCCAAGAATTAAAAGTATCTTTTGTTTTTAAATAAGCCCTTGCTTTCAAGATCTTCTTCTTGTGGTTAATTTCACCTCTGTTCTGTTTACAATCCTTCTCCAGATTAGTAGGCCAAAAAGTACACTTTGTGCACACTAGGCTCGCACACAAGTACAGTGGGTTCAGGATATTGGCTCCAGGGGCTGGGGATTTAGCTCAGCGGCATAAGCGCCTGCCTTGCAAGCAGGCAGTCGTGAGTTCGATCCCTGGTACCGATAAAAAGGAAAAAGACAAAAAAAAAAAAAAAAAAAAAAAAAGATATTGGCTCCAGTGACTGCAAGGTGACAAACCCAGAAGGAACAGGGGAGAGTTCAAATCCCTATTCCATACATAGCCCCTTTGCTTGGGAGCAAACTGGGTTCCCCACTTTCGCATCAGTAAATGAGATGTCTTATTTTAGAGAGGGATTCATCAGAAACTCATTAGTAGATATGACCCTTGTACCTGATTAGCAATTTGTTCCCCAGTATTGTAATAAGAATTTAATATTTTGAGGAAAATCATCTTTAAAAGAATTGAAATTTAGTTCTGATTTTCCCACTAGCATTCAACTCTTTTGAAAATACGTGAGTCTTCTTTATGTGCTCAGCCTACTAACACGTAGCTCAGAGCCCAGGGAGTAAAATCCTGACAGTTCCTATTAAGGTAAAAATGAGGTTACAGAATTCATTTTCAAAGTTTATTCTCACTTTATTTTTTTTTTTTTAAATTAAATTGGCACTACCAAATTTAATGACAAGTCTACCCTGCTGAGTGCAGAACCCGGAAAGCTATTGTCTCCCTGGTCTATGGATTCTACTCCTCGCTAATGTTTCTTATAATGCCACTAATAACCAACCATCAGCCATAAACGCCTTGTCGTCTCATTGTTGCACACAGCACTAGCTGGAGCGGTGATGCTAACAAATGACCTGCGTAATCACTTCGGATGTCTTTGTTACATTTCACAGTGTGAAGATGGCTCCCGCTCAGCACGTCACCAAAAACAAACAAGCACTGCTGAGGTCCTCTCCATCAATCTCTCCTCGTTGTTGTCATCCCAACCCCTGTGCTGCCCTTACCCAGCCCATCCTCCTCCTAAGAAAGAAAATGTCCCACATCTTTGAGGTTCACACCTTTGATATCCTTCTCCCACTGTTTCCTTGCCGACTGTATCTCAGAAGAAAATGGAAATCCAGACAGCAAAGGATAGAAAGAACACAAACTATACAGCACACTGTTTTCCTTGGAAAAAAATAATAATAAGCTCATTAAAATCCAGTTTAGTCTGACATTTTGTCTTTTACCTTTTCAATCTTTTTATAGTTTCAAATCATTAACTATCAGCATGCAGCTCAAAGGTAGTTCTTGCCATCCATGAAACAGTGACACATTTGACAATAATACTTTTGAAGAGCCTGTCACAGACTCTCCCCAAACAAGTCTCATTAATGCTCAAACTGTCTTTCTTTTCTCTCTGCTTCTTTTCTCCCGATTTCTCTCTAATTAGCTTGCTTTTTTATGCTCCCTTGTTCCACAGTTTGAGCTTAAAAAAAAGGAGGTGGATGTCATTTTCATGAACCCCAAGGCCAAGTTAATCAGCAGAATTAATGACTCTATTATCCATTAGACTGGGGGCGGTAGCGCTTAACTCCAAGTACCTAGTGTTTGCTGTCTGCCACACTTCTTCATTTTGTTCTGACAACTGTAAACTTTTTCTCTCACACAGCAGACTCTGAGGTTCGGCCTATTTGTACAGCATTTCTTTTTCTTTCCTCCAGGGTGTGAATTGGGAAGAAAGTCTGGAAGTATAGCTACCTCTGCAGTGTCCATGCTGAGCAAGTACCATACCAGAAAATGAGGACAGATAAAAGGAAGTCACACCGAAGCCTAAAAACGAGTCCAGACCTGGTGGTCCCTGTGTGACTTTCCACAGTCCGTACTTCTTCACCGCAGAACATTTCCTAGTCTCATCAAAACAAAGAAATTCTTCCCTACCTTTTTCAAACTCATGCTATGGAAGTAAAAGAAAAATGGAGATACAAGCCAACACAGAAGCTGATTTGATAAATTTTTAACAACTATAACTGAAGGTGATGTGCTATTTGAAATTTCATTTTCAATGGATGGAGGAGGAGAAAAGATTTCTAGTACTCTTGTCATTCCTTTGTAACAAGATTCAAGAAATGTCATTCTTTTATGCTAAGAGTCAATACTAACAAAACCAGTTAAGCATTGAGTATGTATTCAAGATACTTTCTTTAGAAGCAGCTATCTCAAATCTACCAGATTAGAAAGATTTATCTTCCATAGTTTAACAAAAATATTCTCCTATAAAGTTCCTGGTTTAATCCTGTAATGATATATTAATGCAGATTTGTCTGGACAACCAAATAGTATTGCAAAGAATATAATAAATACCAAGGCCATTCCACAGAAACTATTTTTTGCATTTTCTTTTGGTTATGATGACACCCTCACTTAATAGAAAAATATTTTTTTATTATTTGACAAGCTACCTTTATCCAAAAACTCCCCCCCCCCCAAAATGGCTTTTTAGGAGAAACTGTGGCCTTTGTTGGATTTGATATATCTTGAGCCAGAAAACAATAAATGTGTTTATGCCTTCCAGCCTTTCCTTGTCTTCCACACTATTTTCATTTATTCCACAAAATAAATCTGAAAGGATATTGGCAAGAATGATTCTCCTAACACTGTTTATTCTTTTGTACATGTATTCATAGAAGCAATACAATTATTGTCTTTTTTTTTAATTATGAAGACAAGTCCTCAGGGCATTGAAAAATATTTAAGTCAATGGCAGAACTCAAAGTTCCAGCAAAAAGCTGTGGTAAAATGACATCTAATGGTTATTAGTGAGAGCTTTGTGTTACAAGAGGGTATATTCAATACTTGGAAAGGAAAAATACTTGCCAAATTTGAGAAGCATCAGTTAGTGTCTCTATCTTCAAATGTCATTTAAATATATGCCTTATCTACGAAGTGTAGTCAGGAGTATGAAATATACAATGAAGTCTATTTACGTAGTAAAGAGACCCCAAACACTTGGTTTTGAGTTAGTATAGCACCAGTAAGTTTTGTCTCAAATCTGAAATTCAAGTAATAAGAATTGTAGTACCAATTCACCAAACCCCCAGAATGAAAAAGAAGAGAAATAGACTAGGAAGATGAGCAAATTGTACCATCTTATTTACCTCATGTGTATGCAAAGAATAATGTTAATAGTATCATGGCAAATGATATCACAGGTTGTTAGTCAGCTTTCCTTTTTTTTTTTTTTTTTAATTGGTACTGGGGATCGACCTCAGGACTGCCTGCTTGCAAGGCAGGCGCTTATGCGCTGAGCTAAATCCCCAGCTCCTGTTAGTCAGCTTTCTGCAATGAGCAAATACCTGAGATTATCAGCTTACAAAAAGAAAATATTGCCAGGTGTGGTGGTGCATGCCTGTTATCTCAGGACTGGGGAGGCTAAGGCAGGAGGATTGTTGTGAGTTTGAGACCAGCCTAGGATACAAAGCGAGCTCAAGGCCAGCCTGAACTGTATAGTGAGACCCTATCTCAAAAAGACAAAAAAAAAAAAGAAAGAAAAGATTTATTTTGGTTCATAGCATTGGGGCTTTATTGTCCCATGGTGGGGTGACACTATCCCCCTAAGAACACACCCCCAGTAACCTAAGTCCTCCCACTGAGCCTCATTGCACAGTTTCTAATACCTCCCAGTGACACCATTATAGTAACCGAGGCTTCAGCATGTGTCCTGTCAGGAAAATTTAAGATCTGAACATGGGGAAATTAAAAAAAAAAAAAAAAAAAGTTCATACAAAACATTGTGCAAAGAGTCTTATCATACAAATAATTTGTAGGACATTCTTCAAGAACTTATACACAAATACACTGAGATTTCTGTTTGTGGTTGTGGGTGTTAATCCTTGGCCACAAATAAACCCATTTTATCCTGTATCTTCTTTCCCTTCCCTTTACACAGATAACACAATGTTTATAGACTTCTAGTGATTTCTGAACTCTTGTTGTGTTGCACTGAGTTCCTGAGAAGCCCCATTGCATCCTCTACTTACCACCATGGAGTTTATCACATGTATGTCTGCTCATCCTTCGAGGAGCAGCAAGGGCGGGAATGTGATGCTTCAGTTATTCCTCAGCTGACCATCACAACATGTGACCTGCAGCTGGTTTCAACTATTTGTTGAATATACAACTAGGAGAAATGTGAGTCTACCAATATGCCTAAAATAGCAGTTACAAAGTCTAATTTCTTTATAGATCCCTTCTTAATAGTCACCAAATTATCTATACCTTTTAAGAATCCAAGACAAGTCTCAGAATCTATAAAAGTATAGGAATGTTTTCATGTTAGTTGCAGATAAATCACGTTAATGGGAAAAGCAAATGTTCGTGTCTTATCTTATCTCTGACCCCTTGTAACATTTAAATTTGCAATTATATATAGAAAGAAAATAGTCAACATTGTACAAATTCAAACTGTTTCCAATTTCTAAAAGGGAAAATAAAAAGTCTATTACTTATACACCCTTTGCCCACATTGAGAAAAGAACATTCTCAATCCTGACTATTCATGAGTGTCATTTGGGAAGCTTCAGAATGATTACTGTTCAGCTCGCACCACAAAATTTCCAGTTTCGTTGGTCTGAGGTTGGGCCAAGGCATTGTCTGAACTAAAATGGGACCAGAGTTAAGAGCACCGTCTTTGAAGAAGTTGGTGAGCAGGAATCTCAACTTTGAAATAATATCTTTACATGAGTATCCTCCGCAAAGACTTCCAAGTGCCATGAGAGACAGCACCTTCTTTCCGAGGAACATTTGCCTTCTAATCCAGCACTATGACATGGCTGGTCTCCACAGAGAATTCCCAGGACAGCACTCATGCTGAGAGACACTAATGAATTCAGACTCACAACTTAAATCCTACCACTCGGAGACAGTTGCATAAATTTCTCATTTCTAAAGCTGCCTGGATATTAAAATCAACTGAAAGTCTTCTTAGAAATGCAGATTCCAAGACATCACATTGACTGAATCAGTCTCTGGGGACAAAGCCCTGTAATTTGCATTTTATTAAACTCTCCAAGTGAGTCTTACGTTTCAGCTTGTTAATAGTTGTAAGATTTACAGCGATAAAAGCATGGGGATGTCATAAATAACATGGACTGAAACATGCATTTCAGTCGGAAAACACATCCATTCTGTGGTGTAATAATAATAATAAAAAGCTCCAGACTTTGGGTTCTGACACATTTGCAGTGGAATTCCAGATTCACCAGCACGAGGTCTTGTGACCATAGTAATTTACCCAAAGCCTCTGTGCAGTATGGAGAGTGACAAAAGGAGAATACATCCTTCCTAGGGCTGCAGTGAGCTACCCAGCTGCCAGAGGAACAGTGGAGAAGCAGATACATGTTCCTTCTCCCCACACAGCACCCTGTGAAATGCAATCAGTGGAAAGAAGAGTACAAGAAATAGATGACACACAAAGAAAGACTGACATACAAAAAAGAAATAGAAACACAGCATATCAGGAACCTGTGAATCATTTCCTTTCTGTCTAGAAATTATTTCCAATAACTAAAGAGTAAGAATCTCAATGCTAAATTTTTCTGCATACAAACTACTTACAGTTTTGATGATTTTTCAATAATTTTGTTGACCTCATGATATAGTCATATGCTAAAAGATTTGGAAGCGATTCAGAACCTATGACTCATGACATTGATGAAGGCAAAGAAAGACCAGGAACCATTTGAATTGCAAGTATTGATTGCGAAAAAGAAAAATATAGTATAATCAGGTTCCTCTCCCTTCTAGTTTGTTAAGTAGTTCACTCTGACAAAAGCAAGAACTTGGCCTCTATTTCATTATTTATCAATAATATCAAAAGTCAACAGCTCTGTGAAGATGCTCCTGAAAATCCTCTTTTAAACACAATGAATCCTTTCCAACAAATATTTATTGATCAATTTATATGGCAAAAGCCTCCTGCTCTGTGCCACCAGATTACCTACACTAGGCCTTTATTATTGCATTTTTATATTGTTTTGTAAATATTTGTTTCCTTTTTCTCTCTCCTGAAAGACTGTGTTTTCCTCCAAGGTAGAAATCAGGACATATTTGTCTTTGAATTTCTCAAAGTCGATATGTAGCTAACTCAATGGTTTGGGATTTGGGGAAAGGAACATTGGAGTGAATACTGCCAATTTATCTAATGATGAAGCACTATATATCTGAATTTTATAGATGTATAGTGAGCATCTAACAATGAACAATCCCACTCATAAAACTTTAAAAATCCCATTCATAAGGGAAAGCATTCTCTTTCCCACAAAACTGCTGGAACAATTAATTATAGAGCTGCATACAAAAATGATATTTTATTCTATGTATTTTCTGGATATTGAACTTGCAACTTTGTATTTGCCAGTCAGGCACTGTACTGCTGATCTGTATCCCCAGTGTATGAAAAATGAAATGAAACTTTATTCTTAGTTCATAAATTAGATACTATTAACCTAAATAAGAACATAGAGCTAAAGGTAAAGGTTAAAACTATAAAACATAGACAATTCTAGACATATCATGCTTAGCAAAGTCTTTTTAAATAAAGCACCAAAATCATAATCCATGAAATAAAAAAGGGAGAAATTGCTCTTAAATTCTTTTGTTGTTCAATGAACAATGCAGTAATACTAAAAAAAGCAAGACATGGATTGAGACAAAATATTTGAAAAATGTAAACCCAACAAAGAATTTATACATAGAATACACAGTTATATAGTGCACTTCAATAATAAGTACACATACAATAAAATAGAAACTGAGCAAAATATTTAAACCAACTCTTCACTAAATAACAAATAAATACATAGAAATACTTAATATTACTAGCATGCAAATTACAGCCACAAGATATATCGTTTCACACTCAATTGAATGCTAAAATTTAAAGGTCTTACTACACCAGAATAAACTTAATTTTTGCCATAGAAACTAAGAAACATTAAACAAATGAATATAAATTGAGCATATAAAATTAAGCACCTCTATGTTATGGGCAAATAACTGCACTACAAACATTTGAAAAACAAAAGTCAAACAAAGAAATAATATTTATAAAACATATAACAACATGTTACTAGCCTTAATATACAATTAATTCTTGCAAATTCTTTAAAAAGTACATGAGAATGGGCAAGTCCCCAAAGAAAAAAATAAAGTATTCAATAATAATATGAAAAGACGTTTTTTCTCAGTTATTTTTAAGGAAATAAAAAGCAACTAGATATTATATTAATAAACTGGCCAAATTACTTGCAAGGCTGTAGACCCTACTGAAGTGCATAGCCAACTTTAAAAAAAGCAAATAAATAAATGAATACATGTTCTCTTAGATATGGCGCTATATAAGCATAAATTTCTAAATTAATTTGCATATCGAATTACAATAGAACATTATAGAAATTTATTCAAAAGCCCATATAAAATTTCTACTAAATAACCTTGAATTTGGCAAGATAAAGTTTGACAATATTTCCAATTATTTCTTGAAGTCATTAAAACAATAAGCTGGTCTTTTGTAGGAAAAAATAAAATGCTAAAACATCATCTCCTTTGTTTAAAACCTAGAATTAAGCTGTAAAATTACTAGTTGAAATTTGGATAGAATTTTCTGTTTTAAATAATCATACAGTAAGGCAAGTCTTTTAGCATATAAAAACTCAGAAACAAAGGTATTGATAAACTACCACATAAAACTAAAAGCTTCAATATAAGAGGAAAATGAAACATATTGAACATACTCAAGTAAAAAAAAGGGGACTGATTTGGGAACAGAAGTCAAGATGGATCAACTGAACATCCTCAACCTGGACTTCTCCCTGCCTGGCCTGGGCAGGGGAGAAACTGTGCTAAAAATAAACTAAGAAGTGTGGAGTGGCTACATCCCATGGGCACTGAGGGTACAGAGAAACAACCTGCATTAGCTGAAAACACATCCTCCCTAATTTGGACCCCACTGAATTCACAGAGGTCTGGGTGAGGTTAGACAAGTGAGTCTAGAGCTCCAGAGTCATTGAGAAGATGGGGGCGGGGAGCACCCTTTAAGTTTGTGGCTGGAAAGAAGCCCTGGTGTGGAATTTCAAAAATGGCGGCTTGCTAGGGGATTGGGTGGAGAGTCTCTCCTGAGAAATCATATTAGATGCTAGAATATGACAACATGGAGAGGGCCAGATGAATGGATAATGATTCTTTTTAACCAAGACAGCACAGCTGGAGGATTTAAGGTCGTGCTGAGACTGCGATGGCTGATAACGGGAGTCTGCAAATCCCACGCCGTTAATGCGGCAAACTGATCAGTGGACCCAGGAGGAAAAGCTGTATTGGCTTTTGGTGACTGCTGGAAATTGAGACCCAGGACCCCACCAAGTATCCAGGGCTGCCTGGCTGCACTGAAGGAGATTGTGAGAAGCTCCCGAGTTCTGAAGCTGGGCACCATGCAGTTTTCTGACCATTCTGTGCTGTGTCGGGAATGCAGTGAAGGCAAGCGGTGTATTGTGCAGTAGACTTAAGAGGAAGACCTGCACTGAGTCCTGGTGAGTACTGGGGACTGGGTCCCGCAGCTGCTGTGGCTGGCTGGAAGACATCTTGAAATTGGGCAGAGCCCGCCACCACAGCAACATCAATAACACGGAGAGTCTGGTGGAAGACATCTTGGAGTTGGGCAGAGCACATGGCTCAGTGACATCAGACAGTCGCCCCTGGTGTAGAGAGGTCTGGTGGAGGACATCTTGAAAGTGGGCAGAGCCGGGCGCCATATTGGCATCAGGGACATAGAGAGAACTAGTTGGAAGACATCTTGGAATTGGGCAGACCCTTAGCCACGGGGACATTACATAGTTGCTCGTGGCACAGAGAGGTCTGGAAGAGGACAGCTGGGATTTGGGCAGAGCCCTGTGCTATGGTGACATTAGCCAGCTGCTTCTGGCACAGAGAGAACAGGCAGGACCTGCTGGGGCTGAACCAAGCCTCTGGTTGGGACCCAATAAGCAGATAGAAAATAGTCATGATTCTGTGACACCCACAAAGTAGAGCCTAATTTGCAGCTTGACTGGCACAGAGGCTGGAGGCTAGCCTGCACCATCCCTGCATCCCTGCCTACCCCAGATAATAGCAAATTGGGGAGGACAGCAAAAACTCAGGTCAACACACTTGTGAAAGGCCCTAAGCAATACAGAGAGGGCTACAGATCCCCAGAACACTCCAGTCTGAAAGAAACCAGAAACATGACAAGAGATAGAAATTAAAAAAAAATCTCCAGCTGCCCAACATGAGAAAATAAGTCCAGGAAAAGTAAACACTGAAGAGAAAAAGCACAGTAACCATCCAATATTGGACACAGCATCAGCCGAAATTAAAAAATACCTCCATGACCTCATAGATGAATTTAAAGCGGTACTCATGATCCAAATGAGGCAAGATATAAAGAGATTAATTAAAGAAATGACAAGCCCTGCCCAAGAGAACACAGATAGAAGAACTGAGGAAATCAAAAAAGAGATACTTCTGAAGAAGAGTTTAAACATAACTTAGAATACATGAAACAGATCCAAAGAGATTACTAGGAAACTAAAAACTCCATTGAAGACTGGCAAAATGCCTTGACAGAAACTAAAGTTAGCCTTTTGAAACTTGAAGAGAGATTTAGGATCATGAAAGAAAAGACCTCTTAAAAATAACAAGGAACCAGAAAGAAACAATTCAAAGGCTAGAAGATGACAAAAGGATACATAACTTAAGAATAAAGAATGTGAGTGAGGAAGCAGGAGCAACCAAAAATGAAATACAAAGAATATTCACAGATATATTAAAGCAAAATTTCCCATGTATAGCAAAAAGAAATGATATCCAGATAAAAGAGGCATACAGAACACCAGCTACCTACAACCAAAACAGATCTACACCCAGATATATAATAATCAAGATTCCAGAAATCCACCAAAAGAACAGAATATTAAAAGCAGCCAGAGAAAAAAAGCAGATTACCTACAATGGGAAAATTATCAAAATAACAACAGACTTATCAACACAAACTCTTAAATCAAGAAGGGAATTAGGGAGAAATATTCCAAGTCCTGAAAGAAAATAATATGCAACCAAGACTCAGATACCCATCAAAACTCTCTCTCAAAATCAATGGAGAAATAAGATGCTTTCAAGACAAGGAGGAACTGTGGGAGTTTTTGACCACCAACCCAACCCTACAGAGAGTGCTGAAAGACATTCCAGAGAAAGAGAAGAAGGGATACCAGCATTCCAGCAACAATGGCAGAGAGGCCTCAATGAACGGAGCAGACAGTGGAAAGATGGAGTAAGGTGGACAAATTATAGCAGTAAAGTGGAGTAGCAGACATGAAGCAGAGAGGGTAAGCTATAGGCTTTAGTATAGATAGCTTTGATACACTACAAAAAAAGGCAGAGATCATTGTTAATAGTGTATCAGGATTTAAAAGTCACAGTAGTTTTATCACCCTGTTTAGTTTGAATTTAATTTGTTCTGGTCTGTCCACTCATATTGGATTTGAGGTCACAGACATCTGACCCAAACATAGCAGGTTATACCATGGTAACTATCCTTAATTTTCTGTTAACTTGAACTGAAATCCTGTACTACTTATATTGTCTTACTATGACTGATTTTATTTGAATCCGACTCATAAGACCGCGGTTTTACGTTGGCTGATTTTATTTGAACTTGATATGCTTAATAGTATCAACCCTAAAAGTAGAGGCAACTACTCTGAAGATGACATGATGTAAAAGATATCCATACCAGTATTAATTATTAACAGCTCTCAAGTTCTACAATGTTTTCAAAGTTGTGTTATTATAAAAATAGCTAGATAATACTATGTTCAACTATATTAAGCCTGATGATATGGACAAGACTATGGAAAATAACAAGAGAAAGCATAGTAACTATGGTAGATCACCTAATATTATGGTCTTATGTGTCTTTTTCACTGCATGTTTTTCTAGGAATTTGTTTTGTTGTCTGGTTATGATTTGTTTTCCCCTATAATACATAGAGGATAGATATACATGTATAGATATACATGTAGAAATTCACACATGAGAATTCTTTTTAAAAAAACTATTTACGGGAACAGATTATATAATGCAATATGTAATGAACAGATACTCTGAAGAAGAGGAGACACTAAGAAACCCAATGCTAATTTTGTAGCATTATGATATAAAATCTAGCAATACTATTATTCATTGATCATAGTGATATTAGTCTAGTCTCAAGTTCAATATCAGCATATGTAAAGATAAGGACAGCTACTATGAAGAGAATGAGAAATGCGATAGTAGTTATTATTGCCTTCCCCAATGTCAGATCTTGAAGACCTAAAAAGCCTTCATCATCCTGTAATGATTTGATTAGTTCTATAATATGCAGTATGTATTTAATGTGTGTGAAGATGGGGACAACTATTTGGAAGAAACTAGAGACAATTAGATAGATAGTGAAAATCTCCAGTGGACTTGCTTTGAAACCTGTGTTTCTTTAAATTGTTTCTTTTTAAACTGTTTTGTTCTGTTTTGATATGCTTAATCTTACCCTCTTTAAGATATAAAAGAAGTGTGTAGGACTGATAACCATATTACTAAGTTTTTCTTAGATCATTGAGCAGAACTGTTGGCATGCCACAATTTGAATGTCATTTTACATACTTTAATATTGTAACCTGAACAGCTATTTCTAAGATGACAATATGTAACTTATCAACTGGCGATTTCTTGCCATTTATTTTTCTGTAATTCTGTATTATTTCTATCCTTTTTTATCTCCATGTATTTTTTTTTGTTTCTTTCTCTTTAAATAAAAAAAAAGAAGCCCTGGCAAAGTATATGCTCTGCCATTGACTATGGGAACATTAAAGTTCCCAAGTACAGCTGGCTCAAGATGGTAGCAAGGAAAGGTTTGTGATGGAAAAAGGTCTTAGACTGTGGAAGTGTCCGCAGGGAGCAGCAAAAGTCCCTGAGTGCCACTTCCTATCTCCAAACCCCATGAAATCACTAAGTGAAGACAGTGACATTGTTGTTGACCCACCACGTCTCCAGGAGGGCCAGCTGGGAGTGCTAGCACCCTCCAGACATGCCTGCAGATAGCATGTGTGACACACGCAGTGGACTGCTTGGGTCCTCAGGCCCCCTCACTCCTAGATACAAAAGACTTAGTTGTTGGGAATTATTTCAACCACTTGTCCACATACACAGCTTCCCAGCGTAAACAACAGAGGAGTAGAGCTTAGGCTCCCACAAGCTCTACAAGGCTCCTTCATTTGTATCTGAGCTGAAGGAGAGCAGTGATCTGGCCTATTTCAGACTCTAGTATAAATGTGATCACAACAAGGAACATAGGACTCAGTTCTTCTGGCACCCCTTGGTGTTTCTGAGAGAAAACAGAAATAGAAGGTGAATAGATGTTTGTAAGGGCTCGGTGGTGCTGGTTATTGATTTTACTTCTATAGTATTTTACCATGTCTCATTAGGTTCCCCCACACCAAGGGGTTTTTCATAGAATATGCTAAATTAGTGCTTCTGTTAGATTAGTTGGCCTTAATCTCCTTACACTGTCTCTCACTGTCCATTTATATTCCCTTCTCTTTTCTTTACCCTCCCTATTATATGTTCCAAATTTTCCCTCGCACTCTTTATAAAAGCTTGTTTTTTCCTTTGCCTTATTGAGAGTATGTGTGGGTGCATATGTTTATGCAACTGTGTATAAATGTTAATTATTGTTTTAGTTTCAACAGTGATTAACATTGAATGCATCAAGTTCTCTGTCACTGAGGGTTGCTTCTGTAGTTTTCTAACAATGGCTTTCTGCTGGTCCATTAATTGGGTCCAACCTCCATGCAGCCTCTCCCACTTCCCACTGACATATTCTTTTATTTTCCCCTTTATTTCCACCCATACATATAACCTCTCGAAAATCCTCTCCCCCTGCCTTCATTCCAGGCACAGAATAATATCATCAAGGCCTATTTATTTCCCTTTCCTTTTCTATCACTTTTTCTTCTTCCTTTTCATATTTTCCAGGGTATTCTACATCATTAGTATTCCTTAGCCTTTCTTGATTACTGAAAATTAATCAATAATGCAAATGGATAATGTATCTAAAGTGTACCTTGATTTAGAACAATGGGAAGTAGCTGAGAATATGCTGTCACTGATTATGAGAACATTATAGGTTTAAATGTACCTAACAGTGACCTTGACTTTATACAACTGTCTTTCATGTTTTGCATGTTCTCTGTCCTATTTGTTTGGATTTGCAATCTGTATGTATGATAATTAACTTTATTTTTTATTTTAAAGAAAACAAAACAGAATAAAGCAAAACAGAATAGAATAATGCAAGCCACATAGGACTTCAAAATAAGACAAAAGGGTATCAACAATGGCTACTATCTCTCTTGTTTTCTTCAAAGTATCTGTGCATACTTTCACACACAATAAAACCAAACAAAACAAAACAGGCTAAAACCAATCAAAACAAAAGAAGGAAAGCATTACAGGACCTCAAAACAAGATAATAGAAAATGAACAATAGCTACTATCATATCTCTTGTTTTCAAAATAGCTGTCCATACTATCACATATGATAAACTCAAATGAAACAAACAGAATAAAATCAATCAAAACAAAAGAATGAAAGCACTATAGGACTTCAAGACAATAGGAAGTCAACAATGGTTACCAGAATACATCCCATTGTATTCAAAATAGCTGCTCATACCATTGGACACAATAAAATCTAATAAAACAGGACAGAATAAAATCAAACCTAAAAAAATTATGAAAATGATACAAAACTCAAAACATGATAATAGGAAATTAACAGTAGTTACCACTTTTCCTTTTTAGGCATGTCCTCCCCTATCCCTTTCATAATACCTATTGTGTTTTTTGGATCCCACCAACTCTTTCAGTTTTTTTGCTAGAGAGGTAACTTGGTGTTCACCCAGTCCAAACCATTTCACCTATGAGCATGGTCATCAGTTATATTCTTTTACCTACAAGAGCCTCACAAGTACCCTACTTTATAGCTGGTAGCCTTCCATTGCATGAAAATATCATATCTTTCTTACTCATTCTGCAGTTGATGGGCAAGTTACCCTTGCTTTTTTTCTGGTCTCCTTTCACATGGAACAATTATATTCTCCCCTTTGATTTTCAGTCTATGAATTTCCTTTCCAATTAAATGTGTTTCTAGAATACAGTGTATTGATGGATCTTGTTTCTTGATCCAAAATCCATGTGTTTCTTTTTGTTGGTGAATTGAGGCCATCCACATTAGTGGTTAAAACCAGTATGCATTGGCTCATCTCTGCCATGCTATCCCCCTGCTGTTGGCCCTCCACTTCTACTCTTCACTCAGTTGCCTGTCCTGTTTGGCAGTTTTCCTCTGCTGCTATTCGTGGAACCATAGTCATCTTTATCTCTCTCTCTAGAATATCCTTTAGCATTCTTTGTAGGGTTGGTTTGGTGGTCATGAGTTTCTTCAACTGTTCTTTATCATAGAAGTATCTTACTTTTCTATCAACTTTGAAAGATAGTTTTGCAGAGTAGATCAATCAGGATTGGAAGTTATTTTCTTTCAGAATTTGAAACACTTCAATCCAAACTCTTTTTGGCTTGATGGTTTGTGTTGACAAGTTTGCTGTGATTCTGATCAGGTTTTCTTTAAAGGTGATGTTTCTTTTCTCTAACAGCTTTTAATATTCTGTTCTTGTGCTGAATTTCTAGAATATTGATTATTACATGTCTGGGTATAGATTTACTTTGCTTATGGCTAGTTGGAGTCCTATATGCCTCACTTATCTTCATACCACAGCCATTTCCCATGTTTGGGAAGTTTTCAGCTATTACTTCTGTAAACAGTCTTTTTTGTTTCATTTATGTTGACCCCATCTTCTTTGCTGATACTTATCATCCTTAAATTATTTTTCTTTACATCATCTAACAGTCACTGAACTGTTATTTCCTAGTTCCTTGTTATTTTTAAGAGATCTTTCCTTTCACCATTGCTAGCTATGATCTTGTCTTCAAGGTTTAAATGTCTATCATCAGTCTCTTTCAAACAGTTTTGCCAGCTTTTGATCAATTTTTTAATTTCCTGGATATCTCTTTGAATTTTTCATGAACTGCATTTCCTCCCTATGTTGTTCAACATTTCCATGATTTTCCTATGCTCCTCTTTTATATCTATGTCTTCCTTTGAAATGCCCAGTAATTCTTTGTGATTTCTTCTTTTACCTGAAACATTATTCTGATTTGATTACTTTTACAGTCTCATGAAGTTGTTCCTTTACTTCAGTTGCTATCCTCAGAGATTTCAGATGTGTGACTTCCATATTCTTCCATGACTCTGTCTCCCAGACTTTTTCTGAGGGTGCTGAAGGTCTGAGATTGTCTTTTGCTCCTTCATCTTGACATTCTCCTGGGTTCCTCCCAACAAGTCGGTTGTGGGGTCCCAGGCATTTCCCACATTGGCTGCCCCTCCATGGTATGGGGGAATGGGACAGGCACCTCGGTTTCTCTGAATCCAGGTCCCAGGGAGAAAGCAGGGGATGGAGAAGACTTCTCCAGACCCATGCTACTACATTTAGGCTTCCCTGATGTCCAGGGATCCAAAGTGGTGGGGTTGCTTCTTCTCTCAGCCTGTGTGTCCACAATAGGATTCCCTCAATGATGGTAGTCACACAAGGGTGTGTTTGTCTGATTCTCCTGGTGGACACTGGCTGCCCATAGGAAGCATGGATCTCCAATTGCAGCCTGCAAGCATAAGGAGCATATCTGGCTGCTTCTCCCTGCCTGCATCTGCTGTGCACAGCAAGCAAGATTTCTGATGGTGGCAGTGATGCGCAGGGGCAGATCTGGCTGCGTGTCCTTGCCTGCACTGGCTGCCTGCAGGAAGCCAGCCTTCCAATGGTGGCAGCAAGCACACAGGGGCAGATCTGCCTGCATGATAATCAACTTTATAAAGTCTTATAAATAAATGCATCTGATGCCAGAAAAATGAAAAAGGAGTGGAGGGAAGCGGGAGACATGAATTGAAATATGTATATACCAGTTCCCTACAGTGAATGTAATTGTTATGTACTTAAACATGTACTAATAAAAGTAAAAAAAAAATACTCATTAAAATTATTGAAGAAACCGAAGATGTAAATAAGAAGCATAAATAAGAATCAGTTACTAAGATGATCAATGAGCTTTAAAAAGATACAAGTTAATATGAATAATTAAGGAAAGCAATGCAGGATATGAAAGGCTACTTCAGTTGGGTTACAGTTTATGAAAAGGAATCAAGCAGAAATCCTGGAAATGAAAAAACTGAAAGTTTTGGTGGTAGGTAAGATTACTCAGAAGATAAAATACCAGACCTTGAGGACAGGGTTGATGAAGTAGAACACTTACTAAATAATAATGAAAAAAGCCAAAAGCAGCCATCAAAAGACAATCCAAGAGCTTCTACATGAATCTAAAAGAATCAACTTAAAACTCATTGAAATTGAGAAAGCAGTAGAAATGTTGGTGCACCTAATTTCATAAAACCAAAACTGCTCAGCATAAATGGACAGATAAACAGACAGGTAGTATTTAAAAGTTAATTTGCCAAAATTGTTGCAGAAAATTTCCCAGTGTAGAGAATGAAATGGACACCCAGCTAAAGGAAGCATTTAGAACCCCCAATACACATGAGCAGGAAAGAGCTTCCCCATGACAGATCATAATCAAAACTCTAGAAACTCCAAACAAAGGGAGAATACTAAAGGCTGTCACAGAAAGGCATGAAGTTATTTATAAGGTTAAGTCCATCAGTATAACACCAGATTTCTCAACAAAAACCTCAAAGACAAACAGATTATGTATTGAAGTTTTGCAAGCCTTAACAGAAAATAATTGCCATTGCAAGGTACTGTATCTACAAATTTATCTTCAAAATTACACAATAAACATAAATAAACCAGCAACACAAAATCAGCACTGTGGAAAATATTTAAAGTAATTCTAAGGAGGACAACATCTGTGAGCCCAAGGGAAATTGTAAATCCCACTAGGAGAGTAGTTAGACAAATGGAAATCAGAAAAAAATAAAACACAGGAAACAAAAAATGACATATGAACAACTTTCAATAATATTATTCCAACTTTCAATAGTATTATTAATGGAATATAAATGATTTTAATGTGCTAAGACCATGGTAAATGATCTTAATGCACTAATCAAAAAATGATTGGCAGAATTAATTTTTTAAAAAGCCACAAACATATACTGCCTATAGAGAAACATTCATCCACAAAGACACATAGACTAAAATGAAAGGATAGAAAGTGGTACTCTGAGCAGCTAAAGCCTGAAAGCAAGCAGGAGTAACTCTTTTAATTTCTGAAAATATTGACCTCAAATCAAAATTGATCAGAAAAAATAAAGGGAATAACTCATCAAGATGAAATAATAATTGTAAATATATATGCTCCTAATGTTGATGCATGCAATTTCATAAAACAAAAATTATTCAGTGTAAAAGGACAGACACAAACACAATAACAGGAACTTCTATATTCCACTGTCACTAATAGGATTTTGTGTTGCCAGTTTATTTATCTGTATTGTGTAAGGCATTTATTTCTCCATTAACTTTGAAAGACAAATTTTTAGGATACAACAACATAGGTTGGCAATAAAATCTACAAAGAAATATTAAAGTATACAATAGAACAAATGGATTTAACCTGTGTCTACAGAATTTTTAACCAACAGCAGAATACACATTTAGCCACAAAATATGTCTCAATAAATAAAAAATAATAATCTCTTGTACCATATCAGATCACAATAGAGTAAAACAGAAAGTCAACAGCAGAATTTCAGAAACTGCACAAAAATATGGTGCTTGAATAATACACTCTTGAATGCTTAATGGATTACAAAAGAAATTAAGAAAAAAATAAAATTTTTAGAATCAAGTGGCAATGGTAAGATACAGAATCTGTGGAACACAAAGGAATCCTAAGAAGGAAGTTGATATAATTATGAGTGTCTACACTGGAAAAATAGAGCAATCCAAAATAAGTTGGTGATGTATCTCAAGGTCCTAGAGAAACCAAACCATTCCAAACCCAAAGCAAGCAGAAGGAAAGAAATGTTAAAGATAAGATCAGAAGCTAATGTAATTGAGTCATAAAATGCAAAGGATCACAGTTAAAAGTTTGCTTCCCCTTAATCAAGCTTACCAGAAGAGAGAAGATCCATACTGAAAGGATTTTGCCCTAAATAGGATACTACCGCAGTGGGAGGCCGGACCAAGGAACCTTTACCTTGGGTCACTTTCCCCTACCCTAGGCAACTTACCTGTGGCGCGAAAAGAGTTCCAATCAGCTACCTGCGCATCAGCGATGCCACCTTTAGGCACCACCCGAGACAAAAGCTCTCTGTATGCCCCCCAAGCCACGTGTCCAGCAGAGAAAGCCAGACCCCCAGTGGTCATGGGATTTCTCTCCGCATTCTTTGAATAAAGGCCATTTTTACTCTATATTGTCTTTCTTTTACCGCGCGGAACATCCTATCACATACTAATAAAATTAGGGAAAAAAGCAAAATTATAACACACTACTGAAGAACAAAGGGTTATTAGAAATTATTTTGAACATTTATATTTCAATAAATTAGAAACTCTAGAAGAAAAAGATAAATTCTTACACACACATGACTTACCAAAATTGAACCCAAAAGACATTAAAAACCTGAACATACCAATAGCAAGCAATGAAAATGATGCAGCAATCAAAATTCTACCAATAAAAGTCTAAGTCATTATGGACTCATCACTGAATTTGACCTGAACTTTAAAGAACTAGTACCAATACTACTTAAACTTTTCCATATAACTTAAAGGGGAGGAATGTCTCTAAACCCATTCCATGAATCCAGAATTACCCTGATTATAAAACCAGGTAAGAACCCAACAGAAAAAACAAAGAATTTTGAATCAGTATCTTTGATAAATATAGATGCTTGCATTAAAAATAACGGTAATTCAAAAATCATTTAAAAGATCATATACCATGACCAAGTTAGCCTTACCCAAGGAATGGAAGGATGGTTCAATATATTAATAATCAATATAATATCCATATGCAAATAGAATCAAGGATAAAAGCAGAATCATCTCAATAGATGCAGAAAAAACTTTTGAGAAAATCTTACATTGATTTCTGACTTTAAAAAATAATGAAAATAAAAATAGAAAGATCTTGTCTCAAACTCATAAAAGTCATTTCAAAAAATCCATATCCCACATCATACTGAATGGGGAAAATCAGAAAGCATTACCTCTAAAATTAGCAATGACACAAGGATGGCCTCTCTCACAACTCCCATTCAGTGTAGTGCTGAAAACCTTGGTCAAGGCAACCAGGCAAGAGAAGGAAATAAATAGGATACTGTGATAGCTCGGACCCCGGAATAAAACCCAAGGAAGCAAGAAATTAAAATTTGGGGAGCAAAGGCTTTATTTTAGGCCAGGCCTGGCAACGCATTCCCCAGGAGCCAATTTGGAGACTGCACGCCTTACAGCTAGAAACTTTGGGTTTTAAAGCCGAAAACCACAGGAATGTTGCGAACTTTGACCCAATTTGAACGTTAAACGTTTCTTAAGGACAGCACATTTTATTACAGATAGCCGGATGAGGGGTAGAGGAGGAGGTTACAGGAAACTGATACCTAAGGCTTTTACAGCTTTCTCAGGAAATAGAAACTTAACCTAGAAAGATGGGGGGGGGGTACCGAGTGGCGCATACAGAACAGAAATGAGGCACAATGGTTAGAACTAGGCTATAACAGGGGCTGGACATTTAGCTCAGCGGTATAAGCACCTGCCTTGCTACCGGGTGGTCATGAGTTCGATCCCCAGTATTGGAAAAAGAAAAAAGAAAAAAAAAAAAAAAGAACTAGGCTATAACAGATACATATGGAAGAGGAAGAAATCAAATTATCTCTATTTGTAGATGGTATCCTCTACATGTAAGACCCAAAAAACTCCACCAAAATTCTCTTCAGGATGGCTTTTACAATTCAGAATAATAGCAGGCTACAAAATTTAACACAAAAAATAAATAGAATTCCTATATACCAATAATGAATTCACCAAGAAAGAAGTCAGAAAAAAAATCTACTCATGATTTTTTCAAAAAACTTAAATGTCAAGGAATCTGTTTAACAAAGCAATTGAAAGACCTCTATTACAAAAGCTACAGAATTTTGAGGGAAGAAACTGAAGAGGACACGAAAAATGGAAAAACGCCCTCTGTTCCCGGGTGGGAGAGGGGAGGAGAGAAAGGAGGGAAGGGGACAGCAAACACTGCCAGACAGCAAACGCTGATCCTGAGGGAGTATAGTTAAAAACCACAAATGATTGCAAGGTTGAGGCTAAAAAAAGATTGACAATTCAAAATCCGGAAAGAGAAACAGTCCAAAAGAGTGGTGTCAATAAACCAGTGTACATAGCTAGTGTTAAGTTACCCATCCATTTGGTCCCAGTCCAGTCAGATATCTCCTCCAGGTTCAGTATTTGCCACTGAGGTAAGCATTAAAATTAAAGGTATGTCGGTGCCTAATACTACTGGAGAATTGTTCCAATTCTGTTCCAAGTTTGCTCCCATCAGGAAATGCTCTATGATGTTTGATCCTGGTCTAAGATTCAAGAAATGTCATCACAGTAGTCTTATTTTCTTCTCTACTGAAAGTTTTAGCAGGCCAGGTGTCGTTTGTCTGTATTTATACTCTACATATGGAGATTAATCTGGATTATTTTCCCTTTAAGGTTAATAACTAACCTACTCAATATCAGAACTTCTGCAGATACTCCATATCACAATGCATATCAAATAGCTAAAATTTGGACCTAATAATACTAATTCTAAAAATTTCCACTAAGAAAATAAAGTCTTATTTAAAAATTTGAGTGCAACACTATTTTTAACATAAAATAAATATGTACACATCCAAACAATAGGAGGCTGGATAAATTTTAAAATCCACACAAGTTAACATTCTTTAAAATGTCAGTTTCTAGGATGAAATGGTGCAGTAATGATAGTATCACTAGGAAAAAAAAGACTTCTACAGCTGATTTTATGCTCCTTTAAAATACTTCATAGTCACAAAATCAACACCTCTTTTCTGTTGCACATAGAAAGTTCAAAGTTTTGTGACTAGTATTTGTAACAACATCCTAGAGTGCTTCATGTCTACCTCACATGATGGCTGAAGCTATCTTTACTTCTCATGCCCTGTTTGCTTCTTTCATTTAGAGTTTTGATTTCACAATATTTCCGTGGTCCAACTTTCCAGGCTGGTCAAATAGTATAACCAACCATGAGAAATTTCAGATTGGTCTATGGTTTAAGGTGGTATAGGAAGATGCTGGGTATGTACTAATACAGGAAAAACTGTGTGTGGTTCAAGCTGTCGCTCTGAGCTGCTGTTCATAATGTGCACATGTACGAAGCATTCCTGATACTGTTCCAGAGGACAGTCATCCCCACTATCTAGGTCGTGCTACGCTTGATTTACTTAAAACTTGTTCATTCCAAGATTTGAACATGGAAGATATTTTGATCTGAAATTGATCATAATCCTGAAAAGGAAAGTAGAATGTGCATTCCACATTATTGGGCATGATCCAAATAAGATACATTTTTCCCTATTACAGAAAGTAACTAAGAAGTCTTAGTAAAGAATTCATGATTACTTTGCAAGGTCAAAGGATAATCTTATAGATTATCACTGGCTTTTTTAAAAGAACCAAGTCAATCACAAACCTCTGCTAAACAATTCTGAGCCAATTATTTGACACAAATTTCTGGAGAGATTAAATGTTGGCAGCAGTTTTGCATTTACTTATTTTGGTTCATGCATTCAAATTTACTCTGACTCTTTGTTTAAGCAACTGCTCAGATTACAATAGCACACATTAGGAGGTATGCTTTAGTGAAGTATTAAGAGAAATTTGCCTAGTTCCTGCTACTTCATGCTTAACAACTGTTAAATTAGTAACCAGGAGGTATTTAAAAGCTTGTTTTTCCCAATTACAACCTTCTTAAGGAGTATAAATATAGAATCAGAATACTTGGATTTGAAAACAGTTTAGTTCTGTGTGTCCTTAAACTCAGTTTTCCCACCTGTGAAAAAAATGATAAGGTCTGCCTCAGAGAATTGTCATAAGGATATAATGAGAATATACTCAGTAAATCATAAGAACTACTTAACATTAGAACTATAGTTTAACTGCAGTTATTTGTATTATTATTAGTGATATTTGTTGTTGTTTTTAAGAATTTTAGAACAGTTTTACATTCATATAAAAAATGAGAGGAAGGTACATAGACTGCCCATACTTCTCCTATGCCCACACAGGCTCACCTGTATAATTATGTTTTAAGGGCAATCAAAGAAGAGAACCAGAAGTAACTCAGGAAGTGACTGCTTCCCAGGAGAACACGATCCAGGAAGGAGCTGTCCAGCCCTTAAATCCCAACCTCAGAGGTTTTACAAAGACATTTTTTCCTAAGTTTTGTTGATTGAATTTAATTACAAGGAGACCAGTTCAGATTCAAGGAGACAGGAAGCAGATATGACCTCTTAATAAGAGCTATAGAAATGAATATGCAGCTATCTTTAATCCACCACAGCCATGTCTTCTAGAGACGTTGGAACAATCATGATTTTCCTTTTAATTCAACCTCATCATTAGTAATTTTATGTTACAGTAATTTGGAGAACAATTAAACAAAGTGAGGTCTGATACCCCAAAAAGCCTCTACTAAAAACTTCCTTGTTTCCGAATACAGATTCCCTGAACACAATTTTTGAGCTGAAAACCAGAGACAATTCAGGAAGAAGAGCCAGGTTTATTGGGTAATAAGATTATAGATGTAGAGGATGCAAAAGATGAGGGAATGTGGGGAATGTCAAAGTCAAACCCCACGTGGCTTGCCTGTACAGCAGACATAGCTGACACCTAGAATTCCAATTATTCTCCAAATCTGAACCCAATTATCTTGAACTTGCAATTGAAATTTTATAAAGGTGACTGTCTTTAAAAAAAACTTCTGTGATTCCTAGAAAGCTCCATGTTTCTGGCATCTTTTATGTGCCTTATTTTTTGTGTCACCCAAGACATGAATTTTACCCCCTTCCACATATATATGTGCCCAATTACACCATATGCAGTTTTTTTATAATGAAGAAAGATTTACATTTAAAAACTCACAGCTCTTATTTAGAAACTCAAGCATCTCCTTTCTTATAACACTCACTCACCAAAAGGATGGGATATAACAGTGCCTTTGAGTAACCCCAATTTCTCTCTATGTCACTGATTTTTTTTCCTCCCTTCTTTCTTCTCCTTCAATTTCTCCCTGCTCTACCCCCCCCAACCCCATGATCTTTCCCAGGAGAGAAATAGCACAATACCTTTCAGCACTGGAAACAGATCAAATTTCCCCCAAGCTAAGAGTTTCATCCAGCTGATGCTCAGGTTCCTGGAAGGGTAGGAGAGAAAACCAAGATTCTTATCCATACAGAAAACAATATTGTACCAGTAAAGAATTACAATGAATAATTTCACTTTGAAGCAATGAAACACCAACTACACAAGGAGAATTTTGCAGGCTTCTTTGATAAAAGGGGCAGCAAGGAAATTGCAACCATCTTTAATTCACTGTAGTTATATCTCCCCAAGACACATTCATTTGGGGCCACTTTGACTTTCACTCGCTTTTAAGACATCAAAATACAGAGGTCAAATACAAAGCTAGGGTTTTTGCAGTAGAAATATTTAAAGATTTAGAAATATTTAAAGATCAATTCGCAAGTACACATCATTGACTGTCCACGTTAGGGATGACTACAGGCCTTTCTCCTTGTATAGAAAACCCTGCGAATCCAAATTGTAAATATAGATAACACATGTACAGGAGAAAGTAGATTCACAAAAGTTATCTTTCTTTTTTTTTAATTTGTGGTCTCATGAAAGGATATCCATTTACAAAAGAAATGCTCAGCACAATATTTCTTTGCTAAGCTCAGCACTGTGGCTCCATTTTGGTTTTAGAGGTCACAGGCTCTCTTCTTGCCCTGTAACCACATTTTCACCAAAGATGTCACTCACACCCTTCTGCTCCAGACAGTGGCTCAGAATGTGCTACAGACTTTAGCAGGGTGGGTGAACTGCACTCAACTAAGCATCATTTGCAAGAAGAAAATCTACCATTCTCTTAGTGGTGTGCTGCTTACAGGGGGATCTTAATTAAATTGTGAATCTCAGACACCAGCACGAAGAGTCAACCCAAAGGGACGTGCAGTGAGTCAGGTTTCTTATTCACTGAACATGCTGATAGCCCCCTCTTAGAAAATATTATCAAAAGGAAGCCAGAATTTGACATCACATATGAAGTCACCATCTTTCCCCATGCTATCAAAGTAGATCTACCTGCACCTGCCTTCGAGGCACACTGAAACTCTTGGGGCTCATGCAGCGAAGGGGAGGTCTAGAGATGATGTTTCAAGCTTATGTTTTAAGTTCTGAAAATCAAAGGCAGCATTATCTTAAAAGATCACTTTCCTCAAGCTTTCAAATCCATTCATTTTGGAAATGAAGCAAGATAAAAAATAATCGGAAGAATATGTAAGTGCTAGAACTCCATGATCGCCACAGTTTAAAACGTTGATAGCCTCCTAATTTTAAAATCAATAGTGAAGGCAAGCCAAACCAAAATAGTTTCTGAGCTTTGGTTCAAGAAGCTGCTGGCCACCTCATAAATTCCTCTAAGCCTCTATCTTCACTTTCCCTTAATTTAGAATCTGCTGCTTCCTGGAAGCCTTCTGTACAACTGCTCTGTCCAGGACTCCGTGCTCAGTGCTGGAGCAGCATGGTGGATAAAGATGACATTGTTTTACAGTACATGTCCAAGGTGACCAAAGAGAAGTAAGTAGCTTGAGTATGCCAGAGGTTTGGCTGGCCACACCCAGAAAGCAGCTTCTGAGCACAGAGTCCTGGACAAGCATTGAACAGCATTAGTTGGACTGGTCCATTAGATCACTGAAGCTGTGGCATACTGTGCAATCCCATTTCCATTTTGGATTCTGCCTGATTGGCTTTCTGTGACATTGAATTTCAGAGCTTGGAACTTTCCAAATCGTAGCGATTTGCAGACAAATGGAGTCCAAGACAATCAAGCATTTTATGAAAAGAAAAACAATCTACTGAAAAGTGACTCACAGCAGACACTGGCCTAGAACTTGGGCCTCCTAATTTTTCTCTACCTTTTTACTTTGTGCAGAAAAGTAGTACATTATGATACTGGTTTGATAAATGCATCCTTTTTGCTAGTTTTGAGTTTCATCTCAGCTTATTAATGGTATGCAAACAAGTGAATTTATTTTTAAAAAAACGCAATTTTCCATTCATGTTTCCTTTCTGGTTCCACATGTTGCAAATGGAGACCATTTGGTGGGGGCTGAAGCGGTGAAGAAGGATCCACAAAGTGTGGTTCTGCCTCAGCGCTCAGCAGGGCTGTCAGTAATATCTTACTTAACATACTGTCACAGAATTTTCCTTCAGTGTCACCTCGGTCGCTAGTGTAACACTCCATAAGAAATAATGCCATCTGTTAAAATACACAAGGCAGGAAAACGCAGCTGCTGTCATCACACAAAGATGGAATTAGCCAACACGAAGCAATTACTTTCCTTTTAAATTTCACAATTAAAATTTTAGTCTTGCTTTATTTGTATCACAAAAGTCACCACAACACTGTGCCTGTTGAAGTAACAACACCACTCTCTGGATGAAAACAGAGGAGGAGGAGTTTAGTTGGGAATAATGGTAATTGTTACTGTTGCCTTTTTCAGAAATTTTTTTTAAATTCCATTGGGCAGTGTTAATTATAGGTAGCAAGGCTAAGAATAATGGATCTGCACATAGCACTCACATGTAGGTTATCCTAGTATTCAATTAAAGAAAAGGAAAAAGTACAAAGTAAGGTTTATAGCCAATGAAGTGATTATTATGCTGCCTATCCAGGTTATCCACTTTCTTTCTCCTTCCCTCCTCTCCTCTTCTCTCTCTCTCTCTCTCTCTCTCTCTCTGCTAGAAGATTTAATGAAGGAGGAAGGGACTCAGCTCAGGAGACAGGTTTCTAATTTAAACAGAGATGAAATTCTGCCTCTCAGCTTTTATTCCATTCATTGGAAGGAAGCAGATTGCTGGCTAAATAACAGAAGGGTGGACCTATTCAGAGCTTCACTGCTGAGCTAACTCCTCAAAAAGCTGTAAGAGATCAACAATTGCCTTGGCCATCCTCCATTATGAGGGTGTCAGCAAGCTGGTGTTTCTCTCTTTGATGCAATTTTTTTAGGATGGGAATTATATACTATATTTTCTGGGAGCAGAGAATTGGCAAAACCTGACTTAACTAGTTTTCCAATGGGCAAAATTCTCTTGCAAAGCAGAGCAAAAATCAGCGTCTATTTTTAAAAAAGGTGAATCCCCAGTTTTTCTCCAACTTTTGACCTGTGTAAAGATCACTCAGTAACACTGCATGCTGATGAAGCCACAAGTATAAAATCTAAAATTTGTGGCTTGGTCCTGAGAAAGGCAGCTGCAAATATTTACCCTTCTTATAATGTGTATTTCTTTAATTTTCAGTAGAATTTCCACTTAGAACATGCTGCAGATTGTATATTTCTATCTAAAATTCTGAAATATAAAATCCAAATTGCCCTTAAATCCAAAATTTTTTGAAACACTGATATGATAACAAAAGTGCAAAATTCCACAATTGACTTCAAGCGACAAGGCACAGTCACAGCACAGGTGCACTAAAAAGATTATACAAAATTACCTTCAAGTGATGAAAATAAGATGTATATGAAAGATAAACAGATATCATCTTTAGATTTGGGTCTAACCTGCAACATATCTCATTACATGTATATTTCAAAATTTAAAAACATCCAAAATCCAAAATACTTTTGGTCCCAAATATTTCGGAGAAGAATCCTCTACCTATACTTGCTTTTAATGAACTTTTATATATGTCTAGTACATCAACAGAATGATTCATATACCATCTGCTAGAATGGCCCTTAAGTCACCTAGAAAAAACATTTCATTCTATCTTTTAAAAACTTCAGTCTATGCTCTGCAGATAAGACATAAGCTTTTATAAGAAAACTAGTTATTAAATACCATACACTTGGTACTTTAACACAAAATATTAGGCAAGACATGGTGGTACATCCTGAAATCCCAGCACTTGGAATGCTAAGGCAGAAACATTAGCAGGATCTCAAAACCAAAATGAGCTCTATAGTGAGTTCAAGACCAGCCTGGACTACATAGTGAGATCCTGTCTCCAGAAAAACAAACAAACAAACAAAAAGACTTATAAAATTAGCCACTTAAAAAAAAACAAGTAGAGTCTGGTTTCCTAAACATTGAAATGCCTCAGACTTAGCACCATGTCTTCTCTTTTCTGATGCCTTATCATATATAACCAAATACCTTGGTTAAATTTGTCGCTTGGTCCTGAGAAAGGCAGCTTCAATTTTTGTGAAGTGATTTCAGATGTTCAAGCCTGGGCATTTCCACTTTGAAATCATCTGTGCTATCCATTCAGTGCTCCAAATGAGATATGGCAGGGGGATGGTAGCTAAAAACATTGTCAAACAAAATCCAGACAAATTTATTACTCATACATATGGATTTTGCCTTGTTCTATTGACCAAAATCTTGATGAGGATAATAATGTCTGATGTATTATTATAGAGAGAAAACTCAATTTTATCACAGACTGAAAGACTCTCGAGGTCCTTAAATACAAAACATTGTATTTAAAAAGAAATTGCAATCTGTAAATATAATTCACAATCAAGGCTCTCAAAATCCCAAACAGCACTGACTGCATCTCTGATTACTAATTGAATCAGGTACTACCAAGGCTCCAATGAAGAGGAACCAAGCAGAGGAAGCTTCCATGATACACTTGCCTATATTTTACACCATAGGACACATCTCCCTGTTCACCGTTCTAAAAGATACTGTGTATGTTTGTACAGATTTATAAAAAATACTAAAAATGATGAGCTGAACATTATATTAATCTTTTTGACTATAGCACTATGTAAGTTTAACATTAATAAAATGCTTTAATAATCACCTTTTCATCTTGTTTTGCCTAGTGAGAGATTCAAAGCCAATCTTCAGTCACTAGGTTGAAGTCCTATTGTAATAACCCTTCTTTCCTAAGACAAGCTCAAAAGATAGAAATACCAAAAACACATAGTTAAAAAGTTAAAAAGAAAGCTGATAACTTTTCTTCCATGCAGCATACAAAGGAATCCTTTGGGTTTCAGAGAGGAAAACATACACACAATCTAGTGAAACCACTCTTTCCTCATTTAATCCTCCTCTTGCCTGTCTCTGACTAGCTCTTCATTAAAAAAAAATCCCTTGCCTTTCCTTTTCTCCTGTACTTCTCTGTTGGGTCTCATACACTCCAGGTATCTGCACCAAGAGTCAAGTTCTCACAGACATTTAACATAATCATATATTAACATGTAACATGTGAACATTGCTTAATGCAGCACAGGGGAAAAGACATACTTTGACCAAAAGCAGTAATTGGAGAAAAACCTGTACATGTAAATGAAATGAAATCTTACCTACCACAGAGTTTAGATTTTCCTCAACTATAATTGCTATTTTTTCCATTTCAATAATTTCCCCCCAAAGATGGGCAGCTTTATTAAGATTTAAAACAGGGAAGAATAAACTTAAAAGATGTGTGGAAGTGACACAAGATTAGTTTTGATTCTACCTCTGTACCTAGGTGTGACAGGAAGTGGTAAATAAAAAATGACTCAGACAAGCTGAAGACTTGAACATTAGCTCAAATCTCACCTCCTCTTCATGAGCACAGAGCAGATGGCTCCAGGGCAATCAGGAGGTTTGAAATGAGGCGATCATTTAGTCTGCAGCTGGAACACACATCACTGCCCAGTTAAATAAGATGCAAGTTTATTCAGATGGAGCCCATATAAATGGATTACATCTCAGAGGACACAGTTTTTCTTTAAGATTTTTTTAAAAAGTTTGAACCTAGTGAACAATATTCTTGCCCATCCCTGTCCCAGCCAGATCGTTTTCATTATTGAATTCTCTTCTATGCCACCTGAAAGGCATATGACAATTTCTCTATATTCTTCATACTCATATGGCTTTTTAAGTGAATATATGCCTGTCCTATATTGTCTTGTTTACAATACAATACCCAGTTTAAGGGAGTTTATGCTAAGACTTCTAGAAATTCCCGTGTATAATCAATTGGGCTAAAAGTTTTCCAGTATTTAAGCAATCACCTCTACAGCTTTATATGAATTGGACTTATCCTAAAAACTTGGGGTTTTATCTTGTGCATGTATGACACAAACCATGTTTATGTATTATTTTTATTTTTATTTTTATTAAATGATTCTGCCACTGAAAACTCTTATCATTATTACCAGTCATATTCATGCCAGAATATGATCAAGGCAATAACTTAATTTATACATGATTCTGCCCAAGTAATTTTCCCACTTGTACAAGCTATGGGGAATCTTGTTTGGTAAACAAGCAAGATCTTCACCCTGAATATAGAATATAAAGATGAAGTATGGGTGGTGGAAGTTTTCCAAATTTCCTAGCTCCACCAATATGTTATTCATTTAACACTATGCAAATGAAGTAACAAGGATACATGCAAGATTCCTGGGGTAAATAATTTCCATTTCTGTCACTGCCTGGAAACCATCCCTAAGAACCTCCTAAATATTCATGCATAGAGAAATAGACAACAGAATGAATTAAAATGATCTCTCATCCAAATTTCTTTCCTAAAGAAGGGGGTCATGTGGTGACGAGACAAATGGAAAAATAATTTTTATAATTTATTTTTCATACTTTTGAAGCATTTTGTTGAGGTTTTCTAGAATTAAATTTGCTTTATTATGACTTTGTGCACATCATACTCTAATGCTCACTGAAAGCACAAAGTTTCCAGAAATTTTGAAACACAAACTTCTGAGAAGAGCTCTAAATAATTAACATTGTTTATTTCTGATATCATTATGCTAAAAAATAAAATTTAATCACAATTTAAATTACCAGCATAACTGTATCCCATTGGGCAAAAGCAACATGCGACAATAAAACATCATATTTAAAAAAATACAATCTGTGCTATAACAATAAGTATTTTGATGTACTACATATATTTCATATATAGAATCGCACAAATCCAGTAAAGTTTGGGCAACTATAATGAAAGTGCTTTACTCCTACTTGTTTTGAACTAAAATGTATCTTTCCCAAAGTTTATACATTGAAGTCCTAATCACCAGTGTGACTGTGTTTGAAAACAGGGATTTGAGGAGAGGAAGGAAGAGAAAGGAAAGGGTTGAACAAGAAAAAAGCATGTGTTGTGTACATGCACAGATTCCCCACAATGAATATAATCACTATATATTATAGACATGTACTTAAAAAAAGGAAAGCTAGCAAAAATAAAAATAAAAGAATAGATATTAAGGTTAAACTTGGTCAAAAGAGTGATAATTTAATCCAGTAGCACTGGTGTCTTCATAAGGAAAAAGGACCACAGTGACCACTCCTTCTCACCCTGGTGTGCACAGAGAGGCCATGCTCTAGCCAAGTAAAAGTTCCTGTCCATGAGCCAGGAAGAAAGAGCTGCTGAAAACTCAGCCCTGACCCACCTTGGTCTTGTACTTTCAGCTTCTAGAACTGTGAGAAAATCAATTTTAGTTATTTATTCTGTGGTTCTTGTTATAACAACCTGAGCAGACTGATATGCCCTAGTTATATCAGACTTGAATTTTCTAAAACTACTGATACAAACTTCCTAAGTAGGTGCTACCACATCTCATCAGACTTGCCAAGAAAAATGAGAAACTGGCACTAAAGTAAAAGATCTGGATGGACACGGTCCTTATTACCACACAAACAAACTTACTGGGCATTCAGATACACTAACGAGAGTTATCAGCATCAAAAAGGCAGCCAGCCGGGCACCCAACACAGAAGGATGGCTGATGAAGGGCTGCATTCTAGTTGGGGAGACAGTGTGCACACAAATAAATTAACAACATGATTTTGAGCAGCAGTGCTGCATGAGACAAACAGAAGAAGGTGTGTGGCAGG
This sequence comes from Cavia porcellus, assembly GCF_034190915.1. Taxonomy (NCBI): domain Eukaryota; kingdom Metazoa; phylum Chordata; class Mammalia; order Rodentia; family Caviidae; genus Cavia; species Cavia porcellus. The sequence goes on along the minus strand of NW_026947496.1, from coordinate 22,600,819 downwards.
AAGTGACTGGGCTGTGCAGGTGCTGGGTAGGAGGTCTCCTTCAGAGGGTGGCACTGAGTGGAGACATGAATGAGGGAATGGAGCCAACCATAAAGAGGAGAGGAGAGACTGAGAACACTGACACTGAGGAGAGCACAAGGGTGGACATCTTGTCTCAGAACTGGCAAGAATATGAGGGCCACAGGAGAACAGTGAGCAAATAGGAGTTACTGGCCAAGGAGAGGGGTAATGGGAAGGCCATAGGAAAGAGAGGAACTCAGCGCCATATACAAAGCATGGAAGCTACTGGAAAGTTTTAAAAAAGGACAAGAAGATGGTAGCTTGCTAGGTAGCTAGGTAGAGAGCCTCTCTGGGAAAAACAGCTCAGATGTTGGAATTTGTCAACATGGAGAGGGCTGGTTGAGTGAAAAGGGATTCTCACGACACCAGGAGGAAACTGAAGAAAAAAGAAAAATAGGAAGAAGAAGGAAAAATGTGGGTGGAGGGCTAGAGCCAGATGCGCTCACTGAGATCCATCCCACGCTGTGCTGGGTGCTCCATGGAGTCAGATGATTCAAGATCACACTGAAGCCATGATCACTGATAACAGGAGTTGGTGAGTCCCAGGCCCTTGGTGGGAGGACGCGGTGCAGCATGGAGTAGAGCCAAGGTGGAGAGCTGCATTAATTCTCAGTGAGTGCTGGAAATTGGGTCCCATGGTAAGTGTGGCCAGCTGGAAGACATCTTGGAGTGGGGCAGAGTCTGTCGCCACAGTGGCATCAGTTAGCCACCCCTGGCCCAAGAGAACTGGTGGGATCAGCTTGGGCTGAATCATGCCCCTGGTCAGGACCCAATAACCAGGTACGAAACTGTCCCAACCCTGTGACATCCACAAAGCAAAGGCTAAGTTGCTGAAGGAACTTGTTGTTTGACTAGCTCAGAGGAGAGGGGCCAGCCCACAGTCCCTGTGTGCACCTCAAATAACAGCACACTGAAGAGGGCAGCAAAACCCCAGCCAGCATGCTTCAGAAAAACCATACACAATACAAAGAGGGCCTGAGACCTGCACCATACACCTGTCTAAAAGAAACCAGAAACATGACAAGAGAAAAAAATAAGAAAAAACCTCCAGCCACTGACCCTGGGAAAATAAGCCCAGGAGAGGTAAATACAGAAGAGAATCAGTGCAGCAATCATGCAATATTGACCACAACATCAGCGGACATAAAGAAATATCTTTGTGACCTCATAGACGAACTTAAAAATGAAATTCTAATCCAAGTGAGGCAAGATATAAAAAAAATTAATAAAAAAATGCTAAGCCCCTCTCAAGAAGACACAGATGGAGGAATTGAGGCACCCAGAAAAGAAAGAGAAACCTTTGGTGAAGAATATAAACAAAATCTAGAATACATGAAACAGATCCAAAGAGATTACCAGGAAATTAAAAACTCCATTGAAAGCTGGCAAAATGCCTTGACAGAAACTAAAGTTAGCCTTTCAAAACTTGAAGAGAGATTTACAATGTGTGATTGTGAAAGAAAAGACCTATTAAAAATAACAAGGAACCAGGAAGTAACAATTCAAAGGCTAGAAGATGACAAGAAGATCTATAACTTAAGAATAAAAAGCGTGAGCGAAGAAGCAGGAGTAACCACAAATGAATTACAAAGGCTATTCACAGAAATAATTAAGGAAAACTTCCCAAGCATAGGAAAAAGAAATTATATCCAGACAAATGAGGCATACAGAACTTCAACTAACTACAACCAAAACGGATCTACACCCAGACATATAATAATCAAGATCCCAGAAATCCACCACAAGAACAGAAGATTTAAAGCAGAGAAAAGAAACAGATCACCTATAAAGGAAAAATCATCAAAATAATGACAGATTTATCAACACAATCAAATTGAGAAGAGCCTGGGGGCAAATAGTTCAAGCCCTGAAAGAAAATAACCTCCAACCCAGATTGATGTACCCTGAAAACTCTCTCTCAAAATTAATGGAGAAATAAGATGCTTCCAAGACAAGGAACTGTGGGAGTTTATGGCCACCAATCCAATCCTACAAAAAATAATCAAGGACATTCTAGAGAGAGAAATAAAAAAATACCAGGATTCCAGCAACAGTGGCAGAGAGGCCTCAATGAATGGGGCAGACAGTGGAATGAAGGAGAAAAGTGGACAAATAATAACAGAAAAACTAAATAGTAGAGATGAGGCAGAGAAGTTGGCTATAATCTCTAATATAGATAGCCTTGATACACTAACAAAAAGAAACACAGGCAGAGTAGATTAGGAGGCACGATCCATCAAGATGCTCTGAATAGGAAATATACTCAACCTGAAAGAGAGTTAATAAACTGAAAGTCAAAGATGAGAAAACAATGCTCTATGTGACAGGGAACCAGAAAGCAATAGGGACAACTCGTTCAGCAATTGCAGATAGGTTGGAAAATTATGACACCTTTGTACAGTATAGAACTACACAGCTAGAGGGAAGGAAAACCTTGTGGCTTCCGTAAGTAAAGGAATACAGCTGAAAATCAAGCTCGGGATAAAAAGGTTCAGCACCACTCAGATAGATAACGTGTTGACACCCTAATCTAAAAACTAAAGGAGCTAGTGGACCCAAAATATACAAAGCATCCTGAGAAGGGGAAAGGTGAGGAATTGCCTAAAAAAGGAAGGCAGAGAACACTGTTAATAATGTATCAGGATTTAAAAACCACAGTAGTCTTATCACTCTGTTTAGTTTGATTTTATTTTGTTCCAGTCTGTCTACTCATACTAGATTTGAAGGCACAGACAGCTATCCCAAAAATAGCAGGCTATACCACAGTAACTATCCTTAATTTCCTATTAACTTAAAATGAATCCCTCTATTACTTACATTGTCTTACTATGACTGATCTTATTTGAAGCTGGTTTGTTAGCTGTTTTGCTTTGACTGATTTTATTCAAATTTGGAATGCTTGAAAGTATCAAGTCTAAGAGTAGAGGAAACTACTCTGAAGATGACAAGATGTAATAAGACACGCATTCTGGTTTGATTATTCACTGCTTTTGAAGTCCTACAATGTCTCCAAAGTTGTGTTTTTATTAAAATAGCTATGTAATGCTATGTTCAATTATATTATGTCTGATGATGTGGACAATTCTACTGAAAATAACAAGAGAAAGCATAGTAACTACAATAGATCACCTAATATTGTGGTTTTATATGTCTTTTTCATTTCATGTTTTTTCTAGGAATTTGTTTTGTTGTCTTGTTTTGATCTGTTTTTCCCTATAATACAGAAAGGATATACATGTAGAGATTCACACATGGGGAGAATTTCTAAACAGTTTACAGGAACAGATTATATAATGCACGATGTAATGAACAGATACTCTGAAGAAGAGACACTAAGATACCCAGTGCTAATTCTATAGCATTATGACATAAAATCTAGCAATACTATTATTTACTGTTCAGAGTGATATTAGTCTAATCTCTCATGTTCAATTTCAGCATACATAAAGATAAGGACAGCTACTTCAAAGAGAATGAGAGACATTATGGCAGTCATTATTGACTTCCCCAATGTCAGGTCTTGAAGACCTAAAAAGCCTTCATCATCCTGCTATGATTAGATTAGTTCTATAATGTTCAGTATGTATTCAATGTGTGTGAAGATGGGGACAACTATTTGGAAGAAAACTAGAGACAATAAGATACTCCAGTGGACTTGCTTTGAAATCCGTGTTTCTTAAAATTGTTTCCTTATGATCTGTTTTGTTATGTTTAATCTTACCCTCTTTAAAATAAAAAAAATTTAAATTTTAAAAAAAGAAAGCTTAAGAAATGAACAAGATCATAGAATGTGCATTATTTTTTAAACATCACTTTAGCTACTAGGCAGGAGTGGCGAACCTGTGGCATGCATGTTCTTTTTCTTTTAAGAGAAGATGTTAATGGACAATTTTTTTTTTCTAAACTGAAATCTCAGTACTATATGTAGGTCGATTTGCAGTGTTGACACTTTGTCATAAATAAGTGGGTTTGGAGTTGCAGTTTTGGTACTTGTCTCTAAAAAGTTCACTATCCCTGTACTAGCGGATGAGTGATCAGGAAGGCCAGTGCTGCAGGAGATGAGATAAAGGAGTAAGTGGCAGCCCTAGGCGGGTGGAGGTACAAGTTGATTGGGAAAACAGATCAGGTCGTAGATTCTTGGATGGATAATGAGCAAGCATTTTGATGGTTATGCAAACTGGAAAAAAGAAAAGGAATTAAGGTTGACTTTTTAGGCTGTGAAGTTAAGCAGGCAGCAGTCGATGCAGGCTGCCTATTTGGTCATGTGTCTCTGCTTTACAATGGCTGGCCACACTAGGCATTCAGCCAAATATGTATAAAGGGAGGAGAACGGAGTGGAGAGAAAAGAAGGGCTGGAGAGAAGAGCAGGAGGGGGAGGAGACAACAGCAGAGAGAAGAGAGGAGGAGAGAGGAGGAGGGTAGGGAGGACAGAAGGAGGCAAGGAGGGAGTGAGAAGACAGGCCCAAGGGAAGAAGGGAAGGAGGGAAGGAGAGAAATGGAGGAGAGAGAGGAAGAGGAGAGGTTCTCTCTACAACTTTACCCAAAAAAAAATCATTGTTTTTCAAATATACAACTATATAAATAGTACAATTCCTGTTTTTAAATGTATACTCCATATACATCCCATAAATTTAGTACACCAATTACTGTGCTTGACTTAAGTGTTACATTTTGCAAAACTTCTGAGAACATTTCCAAATAAAGGAAACTTCAAATTCCCTTCAATATTAGGCTTTAGAATTAAGCACATATATAGTTTTCTTCTACACAAAATAACATTCATGGTACGTGGCCTTTTCTGGGGCCAAATTGTTAAACAAAAACAACCATTCCTTGACTATGTCTTTGAATAACTAGTTTATTGTATTACTAAATTTAAACCCAGAATATTTTAAAGACCATGACTACATATGTCACTGGGGCATTCAGGCAGTCTCTAGGGAGTTTTCTTTTTAAATAAACATTTTTAGCCTATAGTTGGGATTCACATTATTAGTTTTCTTAAGTGGAAATCACTGAAGTAACTATAAATTCACATTTGGGTTTTTTCTTTTAATTATGCATAAAAATATAAACATGAAAATCAGTGGGAGTTCCAGTTAGGGACAAGCAAGGGAAAATGTCAGACATACTACTGACCTCCAAGACTTCATGAGAAGCACCCTTCACTCTCTTCCTACCTTGTCTCCAGAAGACCAGGCTGCGGCACAACACTGCCGCTGTGTGACACAAGACAGATGCATGTTGACCTGATAGCTGCTAGCTTTCCACATCTACCTTTACTGTGGACATGCAACAGCAAGCAGAAACACCGAAATGACACCTCCAAGATTTGGAGGCAGATTTATTTAGTCAGATGAGCACTGACTAGGAATCAGTTGTTCCTCAAAGGCCCAGGGAGGGAGGTTTTTATGAGGGTTAAAAAGCAGGAAGGGTTACAGAGGTAGAATACTTGGCTGTCTTTAATTGGTTCTTACAACACGCATCACAGTGACCTGCTACACATCACAGTGACCAGCCATTTCTAAGAAACAGGAGCATCCAGAGCTGCAACTGGAACTGTCACCTGGGCAACTGAAGTACACTGGCTAGGGGGCAGAGGGGGCATTTTCTGCTACAGATAGAACTGATGGCTCTACAAGTAGTTTCAGGTTCTATGCTCCTCTGATCACCTGAGAGAGCCACTTTCCCTAAGTCTTAATGAAAAAGGCAAGAAACCCAGACCCACAAGAACACTGTACAGCCTGTCTATAACCACAGACATACACACTACCTGTGGAAACCTCCCCCAACACAAAGCAAAATAAAAATTTCAGTCCCTTAAGTACCCTGTGTTTTGAATATCCTTACTTTCCTCTTGTCTTTATTAACCTTGTCAACGTATGTGGTATGACCAAGACATATGGCGAATGTTTACATTTTATAATGCATTGCAGTAAAAGATACATTGCCATAAATCTCCCTCAAAATACTCCCCTCATACTTGCCAGGAAATTCTCTTTCATGAGTATCTTTAGCTGTGCTACCGTGACTGCCTTGACATCCTAAATTAATAATCAAAATAATTACCTTTCATGGTCAGTTTTACTTTGGGGAAGAGCCATAATTTTCACAGTGCCAGATCTGGTAAATAAGGTGGAAGAGGACAGATTACAATGTCTTTACAAGCCTTTCTGATGGATGGCACTCAGCAACATTATTCACTTTATTTTTTCTCACACCTCAAAAAGACATTCATGAAAGAGGACTTCCAGAACCGCTTCAGAGTGTGGCAAAGACAATGCGATGAGTGTTTCAAAGTGAGCATGAGCATTTTGAATGGAATTAATGGCAAGTTGTCTTTTATGGTAATTTTTTTATACCAGGAGTCAAACTCTCAACTGCATGCTTGCCAGATAGTCACTATGCCACTGAGCTACATCGCCAGCTGTGATTTTTTTATTTAAACACACACCATACTTTTTAGACATCCCTTGTACCTATGGCACACTGTTAATAGTGATTTTGTTACTGATTCTACACAAGTTCTCTATCCAAACTGCTGTGAGTTGAATGAAGCGGGTGCTTTAAAGAATACTGTCTAACACAGTGTTGCTAGAACCATACAAACCACATAACAAAAGAATTGCAATGTATAATTACTCTCCTTCACACCATGAGTGAACAGTTTATTTTAAAATGACTGATAGCCCACTTTAAGTACTTATTATCCAACTGATATAAACAGAAACACTGGAAAGTCTGTGACTTTAATAAATGCATATTTTGCTCAAAGTTATTGATTACAGAGAGGCTGTTGGAACAAGTGTATACTTAGTCCCCCAAAATACAGGAGGTGAAAAAACTGAAAGAATCACAGAAAAGAATCTCAAAGAATGTGATCTTCTTTGGCAGTATAGAGAAATTAACTTGTCTCACGTGAAAATATTGACTGTCACAATGAGGAGCACATGATTTCAGCTTGCCCTTGGAAAAAGAGACTTAAAAATATAAGACATAAAACAGAAGTCTGGAAATTTGAGGCCACATATTATAAGAAATATTTTATATACTTAATTTGGGAACAAAAGCTGCATGGTTTTCAATTATATTTTAGGCTTCAAAATGAAGAAATGAAAGAGAAATAATAGAAGCAGGTATAAGAAAAGCAATTTTAATGAAGTGAGAAAGAGGAATTGAGAGGAAGCAGATATCTCTCAATCTCTCTATCACTTTCCAGAGACAGAGGAGGTCAATTATGTACCACACAACACCTCCTGCAATTCGATTTCCTGGCTGACCTTCTTTGAATGCTGTTCCCTGCAGGCTGTCTTGACAGGCTGCCCTGCACATCAGCAGAGAAAACTTTCACTACCTGTAGATCCAGAGAAGCTCATTAAAAACACACCAAGTGTGCCATGGGGCTGTAAATTACTTTAAAACTCTCAGATTTTTCTCTTCTCTCTCAAATTGTACAGATCAATTAGGAAGCTTTGCCACAGTGAGGTGGTTCATGATGTCTGTTTAAAATATCACAGCTTTATTAAGCTTCAAGGTAACATTCACTACAAAAAAAGGAAGTTTCGTGACTATAATAAAGCAAGTCTTATCACAAAAGAAAAAAGACAGGAGAAAGGAAAGACGGGAAGAAACAAAGAAAAGAGAAAGAGAAAAGAAGAAATGAAGGGAGGAAGAAAGAAAAGAGGAAATAAATAATTTGGTAAAGATAATTGTAATGACAATTAATAAACTAACATTTATTGTACTAATTAGCATCTCCTAACGCATCTGTGTATTTATATTAGCTAAGGACAGCCTGATTGGACAAGAGAATACACAGGCATCTCACAATAGAAGTCTGACTTTACCGTTCCCCGCCCTCCCTTACTGCCATGAATACCTGAGAGCATGCAGAGGAAGGTGGAATCATTCATTACTTTGTCTCCTACTGCTTTGTATATTGAACATTTTTTGAATAAACACAAAATCACAAATTAGCTTGTAGCAAAACAAAATTAATTGAATGTCCCAAGCATGATCATCAAACCAAGGTTTGAGTCAATTTATCTGCCTAAGATTTTGTTAATGTAGTTTCAGCTCATTAGAGCGAGAGCTGATACTAGAGATGGGACATTATTAGACATAGAAAAGGAAACTGTCAGATCAGAAAAATCTGATTTCTGCTTTTGATACAGAATTTCTTGAAGGCTAGAAACATAAAACAACTCTCTGACCCTCTGAACAATAGTTTATGATTGAAAAATAAATATTTGTCATTAAGTCAAAAGGTATTTACATGTATATGGCACCTAGAAGGCTTGATTTTTTCCTTCCCTCAAAGGTCCTTACCTAAGACATCTTATAAACATTGAAGGGAACAGTAAGAGTGGGGGTGGGGGGCAATCCACAATACATAAAGCTCTTTTTATGTATATATATATATATATATATATATATATGCAAAAATCTAGTCCATATATATCAGCTGTTGCCTGTAAACAGAGAGACATCATTCTGATTGTTTCATTCAAATGAATTTTTCAGGCACAATAGCAAAACAAAATAATGATAAATAAGAAAAAAACAGCAGTAACATTGGGGAAAATATTTCCTGTATTTTCTATAATGCAATCAGTAATAATCTGTATTTTTCTAGCAAAAGGTTTCCCCCTGAGAGAATGGATGACAGACACTGAATATTCTATCTGATCCTTGTCAGCCACAAGTACACAAAGGGCCATGTCTGCTCTAACTCCACGTTGTTCCAGTAAGCTTTCTACTCACAGCAAAAATAGCAAAATCTCGGAACTCCTTAGATAATGTTGCATAATGAGTAACAATAAACTAAGGAAAAACGAAAAATTACATTAGAGTTTATGAAATACTAACTGGACCGAAATGCACTGGGTTTGTGAGCAAAAATTTCATTTGATTAATTCAAATAGTAAAGAATCCATATAATGGAGCAAATACCGTCCAGGTTGTACAGCCAGAATAAAATAACTAGATGTCATAGAGGTTTGGCTCAGTAGAAAAATGAAGTTAGTTACTAGATGTAACCATCATCAAGTTACATACTCTCCAAGCTCCAGCATTCTCCTCTGTGAGATCTGGAGAACAGTGAACCCCCATATGTAGATTGACTGTGAGCATCAAAATAAATGATGTAAACTGGGCATCATGATGCACACCTGTAGTGTACTCAGAAAGGTTAGGACCAGTAATTCAATACCAGCCTGGGCAACATAATGAAAGCGCTCCTCAAAATAAAACTAAAAGTGAAATAAAATAACATAGAATAAAATGTGCCTTCAAAGCACTTAGCATGTGGGCTGACACTTAATAACCACCACATACATGCCAGTTACACCATTTGTCTTACTCACTAGACAATTTTTCAATTAGCTTTTAAGTTAGCTTTTAGTGCATTCAAAGGTGATATAATAAGATGTTAAATACCTCCATTTTTATCATGGTATTTTAAAAAAAAACTTATCTGGCTTTTAAAATCAGGTTTAAAAAACATAGTAAGATATTTATCATTTCTTTTCTTCTAGGGCTGAAAAATCAAAGGCTAAAGAACTGTATACACCAGAAATCTGCATCAAGCCTAACTTCATGACACATCCATCATGTGCAGTCTCATATACAAGGTGACCAGGTTTAATTTTGTGATGGCTCTCATAGGAAAACAACATACGTAAGGATCTTAGTGTAGTAGCCCATCAAAATTATGTTTTCAAAATTTTCCTATTTCGAGCTGAGTTGAAATTATAGTTAATACGAGTTTCTAAAGTTTGCTCTCCTATAAGGGAAAGAGTGTTGTTATCTGCCAGAATTAGAGATGACCTTGTCCAAATGGCAGCAGCAAGAGATTGTTTATTTTGGGTGAATTTGTTATTTACGAGCAGCTAAATCTTTCTCTGGTGTCTCTGACCCTCCTCTCTGGTACTATGAGAGGGCGACTCTGGTTAGTTACTTCCACTCACATCCGAACAGAGCAGCAATAACAGCAAATGGGCCTTGGAAATCACAATCACATTAGGCTGCTGTTCAAATAGCTTTTAAGGTTGTGATAATAGGAGCCTTTCCTAATAACTGGTGACTCTGTGAGACCCTGCCCAGAAGGCCTCCAAATGGCAGCACACAATTTAAATTTTAATCTGGAAACAGTGGAAACGATGAGATTCCAGCTGGGGACCTTCTGGTCAAAGGGCCGTTGTTCAGCCTCCCCATTAGACATCCCAAAGCTTCACTGAGTTGATGAGTGAATGCCCCTACTCTTTGCATTCTTCCACTAAATACTCATCTCCTACCTGATGTCCTGCATCTCAAGGGGTCCTATTTTCTTGCCTCCAAAGGAGCTGTCTTGGAGTGGATTGAGCATGTCCACATTGATATAATCCAACCAAACATCTGGGCTTGACATTAAGTGGAATGATACTTCTGTTGTCCTGACAAATGATAGCATTCTCAACTTTTTCCCTTCCATGTTCTAAGTGGGCTTTAGGACATACTTACCCACTTGAAGCATCAAGTGAAAGTTGGCAGATGCATGTGATGGGCAGGAGGAAAACACTATTTTTTTCCTATGATAAGCAATAACCTTTAGGATAATAACTCAACACAAGTTAAACAGCTAAAAGGGATATTAGTGGGACCATCTTGGCATGGAAAGGAACAGCTGGCCATGCTAGAAATCACTGCATGTCATTATGTGGGAAGTCCACCTCCAATTCCACTACCAACTTGCATTCCTTGTATGCATAGGCTATAACCTACAACAGATGACAAAGTACTATCACAAGACATCCAATGTAGAACTCATGCTTGACATGCTAGTCTTACTTTGCAATGAGCATAGAGGAAAAACAATTTACTAACCAAAGTCAAGCTGGGGAGAAAAAATTAAAGACTCTTCTAATACTACTTTCATACCTCTGGCTAAATTATTTTTAATAGGGAACTTTTTATTTCCTGTACACATCAATGACTCCCAAGAATGGAGATTTTTCTGAGTAGGAATGTGAATCCAAAGAAAGGATGAATATTGATACCTGAATGCTTGGAAAACTCAACAGTGCAGACTTGGCTGCTTCCACTGGGCTCCATTAGGAAACCTATTTCAGTACCCCAATACTCTCAGCAGCAGAATTAGAAAGTTGTTTTGATTTTTTTAAACCACACACAGGAGCAAATTTCTGCAAGGTAGAAATGGGAATAGAAACCAGTGTTTTGGAATACTTTCCTTGCAGATAGTCATCAAATGAGGTACAATATTTGCTAACAGAGGGTAATTTGAATTATCCACGGATAGTTCAAAAACACAAAGAGTTCATTACCCAGATATCTCTATTTAAAATAGATTTGCTTTTGTTCATCAGTGCACTGCACGTGACTGGGAAATGGCAAAGTGCCAGAATGAAACTGCTCCTAATTTTCAGAGGAGGCCACCAGCTAATTACACAGACTGCAGGTGTGAAGAGAGAAGCTCAAAGTAATCAATAGCAGTAATTAATCTGCTAGACTGGAGCTAAAGAGCTAACAGCTGGACATCAGAAATGGACACATGCAACAAGATCAGCAATAATTACCTCTTTAAATATTGAATTTCCATAGCAACAATTAGGCATATAAATAAAGGCTGGAAATCAAGGCTTCAAGGCATGACACTGCATGGCAAACACAACATTCCCCAAATCAACCCTTTTAATAAAACACCAACAATATGCTTGGGCTGGGTCGACCACTTTCCAGGGTTGGAAGAAGCTGCATGTATGTCCTCCAGCCCAGATCTCTTGGCAACCTGTCACTGACTCTTAAATCTCTGAGCCACAAAGATGGCCCTAGAAGCTTGCTTTGGGCAAGACAGAAACATCTTTCCTATTACAGCAGAGTGAGCTTCAAGACATTTTTCTGTCATCTGTGAAATGGTCCCTTTATTAAAAAAATCATAAAACCTACAAGTAAATTTTCAGTTAATGTTCTGGAACCAGAACCTAACAATATTTGTTTGATGATCTAAAAGAAGCACATGAATATTTGGATTTGCCAGAGCCTCTTAGACAAAGAAAGAGTAATGGGATGACGATAATCTGAATCTGCCTTGTGAATTTTTAAGATATTTTAGCAATGCACTCAGAAATCTTTAGAGAAGGAATCATTCTCTGAAACACTGAAAATTATTGTTATGATTTGAAAGGCAATTTAAATTATGCTATTTATGTGCTCTTGCTGTTACCAAAAAGTCAGTGATGGGTTAGATTACTCAGAAGACATTTGTATAATTTTCTTTCCTTTCAGTTTTATTGGTGTTGACTTTAGTTCACAATTTCCATGTCCCTTATTCAAACAAATAATCATTACATAATATGAAGAATGATTATCAATCACTTACTCATACAGAGCCAAATGGGGGAGTAACTTTTGAGTTTGTAGTTATCTGGGCACATCTCATTTTAATTGTCATTAAATTCAAATTGTTTTTATAAAGTTCCTATGCTTTCTGCCAACTACTAAGCAAGGCACTTTTCATGTATTATGGCATTTAATTCTAATGATAGAACCACAAACTATATAATTACACTCATTCCTACATAGAAAAACGAAGTTAAGCAATGAGAAATGTGAGAAGTTAATCAATTCCCATAGACTTGTTTGTCAATACTGGCTTCTTTGAGTTAGGATTTATGTCCAGTCTACACTCGGTCCTTCTATGATACATCCTTTTCAGCTGGCATCCTAAGGCACTAACTCCTTTTCTAAGGCACTAACACCAGTAGTGAGCCGCCCAAACGATGATAGACAGTGGCAGCATTCTACTAGAAAGCATCCAGCTTGGAACCTTAAAATACAGTTCAGGTAAACTCTGAATGTGAACTCCAATTTTATCAACCAGTAGTTTGCTAATTATGGTTATTCAACCTCCCTATAAAATAGCCAAAATCAAAGAACTGCATGGTATTGTTCAGGACTAAAAAGTTTGAGTCTGATAAGCATTTGGCACAGATCTGGCATACAGGAGGCACTCTCACAGTGCACGGTATCACTGCTGTGCTTCTGACTTCTCCTGTCTCATCCCTGCATCGCTGACCACCTTGCTCCTTTATATTTTTACCACCTGTGAGCAGGGCAGGCTCCTTATTTCTGCACTCATGCCTTTTTCATCTCCCAGCATGGCACAGAGGGCAACAGTGATTCTTACTCGTGTAAATATACAAATTGATAAATCATGTCAATCTGCATAGACCACAGATCATTCGGATGGTGAAACTACCACTATAGATAGGTCCCTGGGGAAAATGTATTGGAAAACAATAGTCAGCTCTGGGAGGACTATCTCAGAGCTGTGTAATGTGTGTCATTTCAGGACCCCACTGTGAAAATGAAGGCAAGACCATCATTAGGTTAGGTACATATATTAGTTTCTTCAGGGAGCTACAACAAAATGTCATATACTAGATGCTTTATGAGCATATAATCCCCATCATTCTGGAGTGTGGATGTCCAAGATCAAGGTACTGGTAAATCTGACATGCACCAAGGGCCTTTTCCCCAGCCATAAATGATACATTTTCATCGTGTCCTCACATAGTGGTAGGGGAGAATTCTGGTCTCTTTAGTTCCTACTGGGGCCATAAATCTCATTCCTAAGGACTCTGCTGCTATCACCTAAACACCTCTCAAAAGCCTCACTTCCTAATCCCATCACAGTGAGCATTGGGTTTCTGAATGTGAAATTGGGGGCACATTTAGTCCATAACAGCATCTAAGCTTACTGCATGTAATGCATAGAAAGATGTGTTAACTCTCACCGCTGTCATAAGAAGCTTCTGAGCAATAATTCCACACTCAGGACACACACACACACACACACACACACACACACAACATGAATTATTGTAGACTTTTAAGAGGGAATTTGAGATGCATAAGTATTTCAGATACACATGTAGAAAATAAACTATATTCAACCATGTTCAGTCAGACCTATAAAGTGTAACTAAAAACTACTAATTGATTAAGTTCCGTTTTCAAAGATAGACTATTTTATACCAATCTCAGGTTCACTATGTGTTTTTGCTATGAACCTAAAAAGTAGATGGCTTTAAGTATTAATCTATAACCTTGATACTAAATGCATTACTTTCCAGAACTATTAGACATGCTGTTTTGTGACTTCTCTGAGATGTTTGGTCAAAAACTGAAGGAATAAAACATATGAATCTGAGTAGAAAAATACATTTGCATTTCAAATTATCTTTCAGCCACTGAAGTTTGAAATTTTGCTAAAGTTCTATAGCTAAAACTCCTATCATTGGAACATATTAAATATTAAGCCTCATTAATTCATAGAAATACATTAACTGGACAGCACTTTGATCTTTAAATTCTTATTGGAGAAAGACAAGTAAATCATTAGAATTTAGAAGGAAAATGTTCATTACAAGCTCTTCATGTTTCCATAAAAAGAGGAAGACTTGTATTCTAAAGCCCAATAGTAAGTAGCTTGAGAGGAACCCTCAAGTCTTCTGCCTACTCTGTGAACTGGAGTGGAGGGCACATTTAATGCCTTGCTTGCTCTTCTGTATGAAATAAAAGTAATTTAGCTACCATAAGAATCCAAAGCTAGAGGTAGGGTGGGAAAAAATAGAAAGAAATGGGATGAAGGATAGATAGATAGATAGATAGATAGATAGATAGATAGATAGATAGACAGATAGATAATAGATGGATGGATGACAGGTGGGGAAATAATATGAAAGTAAATAACACATTGGAATTTCTCTCCAGGGAAAGACCTAGTATAGAATTTAGTGGCAGGTCAATCATGGAGGATTGGAGTAGACCACAATAATATAAAATGTCATTTGATCTGACTATGACATTAAGAGGAACTGTTTATCATAAACATTGCAAGAATTTCAGGTTGTCAAACACCAGGAATTTCTATTTCTGAAAATAATTTCCAATCAAAGAAAAGCAGATGGTTTGGCTGACAATCTCCCTCCAAAAGGAAATGACCTGCTGATGGTGATTCTGTATCCTGGCTGTGCTATGACCATAGAATCGAAAATTATAGTCAAGGGCTGAACCTTTGCCTCCTACTGTCTGCTTTGGTGTTTGACTTGTTTTATAGCCATAATTATGCTTGTATCAATTTATATTTGTACAGAAGTAAACTACACACATGAGGTTCACCGTTCCAGTTTCCTCAAGTGTTGTGTCAGTAGCATCAAATACATCTACTGTGTGGTACAGCCGCCACCACCATGCACCTTTAGAACTTTTTCACCATCTAAAACTGAAACACCACACCCATTAAACCACAATTCTTCACCCTTCCCTTATCTTCAATTCCTGGAAGTATTGTTCTTCTTTCTCCATCTGAATATGAATATTTTACATACCTTATATAAGTGGAATTATGTATATTCCTCCCTTTGTTCTGGCTTATTTCACTTAATATAATATCCCCCACGTTCATCCATGTTGAAGCCTGCAGTAAGATTTCCCTCCTTTTTAAGGCTGAACAGTCTTCTTCTGCATGTATGTATACTTTTTCCATTCTAATGGTCACTTATGTCACTTCCACCTGTGGGCTACATTGTGAATAACACTGCTATGAACATATGAACATACGCTTTTGAGTTCTGGCTTTCCTTTAGGGGAGTGGTAAATATCTATGAATAGAATGTTTAGATCATATATATCTATGTCAAACTTTTTGCAGAACCTGCTGCCTGTTTCTGTAAATAAAGTTTTATTGAGACCCAGCCACACTCACAGGTTCATGTGTGTTCTGGGTGCTTCTATACTAGATGGCAAAGCACAGTAACAACAACAGAGAGACATGTGACCATCAGACTGTGAAAAGTTTCCTTGCCCCTTGTAGAAACAGCTTACCATGCCCTCCACTGGCATCCCCCGAGGGGCTTTATAGAGTCTAAATGCCTGTGCACCTTCAGAATCTCCAGGAATAGGAACTATAGAGCTATTCATGTATATATACTTTCTCGGTAATTCTGACACTGCTAGTCTCAGAGACAGCATTTGGGAGCCACTGACCTCTTTCTTGAGGACCTCTGAACTCTCTGGAAATGTGTGCTAATGTATTCCATGTCAGGAACTACAGTATTCAATTAGCCTCAGCACTGAACAAACTCTGGATGCATACCCTAAGCTGGAAATCATGTACGCTGAGAATACTGAAAGATGAGGACAAATGGTCTTGGACAGGTGAGTGATAACATCCACGGGAGGAGGTATTTCAGCAGCCTCCTTCGTATTGATCCATGCCATCAGTGAGCAGAATTTCTCCATCTCAGGCGCCTGTCATTTCTCTTTACCTCAGTATCTCCAACCTTCTGACCTCTTGACGGAGCCTCCACTTCTCAGCCTGCGCTGTTTTGTTTGGCTCTGCACTTTCTACGTCTCCTCATTGATCTCACTCTCTTTTCTGTCATTCTGGGGATTGTGTCTCTCCATCCAACTTAAAAACCGTTGGTGTGAATTCAATCTGGAGACGACTGTGACGAAGCCCCACCTCTCTTTCCTCCCTTTTCAGATGCTCTTTAGTTCTTTGTATGATCACAGAGAAAACACTTCTGGTTTCATAAGCTAAATAGTACTCAACACAAGTGTAAGAGTAATAACACATTTTTCCAATAAAACAAATGTCTTTTGTTTCATATCTGATCAAGTTGAGATTTTTTAAGAGCCTCATTTTTAATTTGTAGTAAAACTTTAAGACTTGAATTCTTCCAAAAAAAGGCAACAAACTGCAAGCATCTGTTAAGAGAGGTCTTAAATAACTGTCTTTGTGAAAAAAATTAAGAATAAAAATTTTTAAATGTCATTTAACACAATCTCTATAATAAAATATTCTAAATTAACTTAATCAAAGACTTTGTTCAGGCAGTATTCTTTACAAATAAGTACAACCTAACAATTTGGATTTTCCTTATATAGGAATCATTGATAAATGGATATCTTTAATAAGTGAAAAGCGTTAAGATCTCAGCACCAGCATCTGCATATAAGAAAAGTTAGTAACAATTATTAGAACAATACAGTTTATCTAGCTTCATTTATTTAAGTCAACAAATATTCAGCATGACTGTGTAGGCTCTGGAGGGACAAAGATAAGCAAAATAAACCACATCCACTAAGTCTTGGGCTTTTCAAGTTTCCTAACATTTATGAATGCAAAACTTTGGAAGGCACGCTTGCCTACCTTTGGTCATGCTTCACAGTCTGAAGAAGTTCAGATAGACCCATGGACTTCCCTGACTGTGATCTCTTTTGTTGGGCTTCAGGAAGTTCTTACCTGCTCCCAGGAAGCAAGCCAAGACTTTTGGTTGGAGGCTTTGATTTTATCCTACATGTTAACTTTCACAGACTGTTGCAACCTTCTGTACAGCTCAGTGCTCATCCATCATTCACCAATAAACAATGTTAATTCTCCATGGCACCAAATATTTTAAATTTATATTAAAAGTTGTCAGTACAGTTGTGAATGGTTTGATAATTGTATAGAAAAATAAATAAAGTTAATGTCTAACTTTTTCCTCCTCCTAAGCTAGGCTCATTTTCAAGAACTTCAGTTTTTATTTAGAACTTTCAAATGCTCCTGTAGTACTGTAGACTATTTTCTAAAGACATGATTCCTTCCACTTTTTAAAATCATCGTAGCCAAGTATGGTGGTACATGGCTGTAATCCTAGTACTCAAAAGGATGAGACAGGAATATCACTATGAGTTTAAGGTTACCTTGGGCTACATAGTGAGCTCAAGGCCAGCCTGAACTATATACCAAGAACCTGCCTCAAAAATTCATTCATTCATTCATTCATTCATTCATTCATTCATTCATTCATTTCATTCCCAGATGATTTTTATCTGTCTTTCTTTTCAGGATCAAGAATTTAGTGGAAAAAAACATGAGGCTTTTTTCCTGGTCATGGTGGCACATTCCTGTAATCCAGTACAAGGAAGTGTGAGCAGGAGGATTGCCATAGTTTGGAGGACAATCTTACCTACATTGTGAGCTCAAGGCCAGTGTGAACTAAATAGTAAACCAAAACTAAATACATAGGCTTTAAAACCAACAACCCTGGTCTCAAACCTTGCTCACCACCGATTAGCTACATTGTCTTGAGCAACTATATTAAATTCTCCAAACCTTGCTTGCCTCACCTATAAAATGAGAACACTATTCTTGTCACAGTTTTTTTAAGAACTAAAGAGTAGAATTCAAAGTACAAAATACCTCTAAAGGTTATGCATAAACAGACCCTCACTAAGAAAGCACTATTCTCTTATTAACATCCTTGCTTAAATGACCACGTTAGCCTCCTCTCTAGTCTCCCTGCCTCATATTACGCTCCTCCCTACAAATGTCCTGCAATGCTTTCAAAGCACAGTCAGCATTCTGCAAGTGTGGCTTCCCTATAACATCATCCCGTTTAATTTCCTTCCCTGCCAAGATTCAGTGGCTCCCTCACACTTTTTCCTCCTTGCAGCTCCCTGAATGGAACTTCCTATTACTGCCATGACCAATAACACCAAACTCAGTGATTTAGTGGTTATAAAACCACTACTCCACAGTTCTAGAAGTTAGAAGTCTAAATCAAAGTGTTAGTAGGGCTGTGTAACCCGCTGGAGCCTCCAGAGGAAAACCCATGACTCTGATTTCTTCAGCTCCTAGAGGCCACTTGTGTCCCTTGACTCCTGATCCTTTGTACTACCTTCAAACCCAGCATGTGGCATTTCTCTCTGTCTCTATCTCTATCTCTGTTTCTGCCTGCCTCTCTCTCTCTCTCTCTCTCCTTCTCTCTCTCTCTCGCTCTCTCCTTCTCTCTCTCTCTCTCTCTCTCTCTCTCTCTCTCTCTCTCTGTCTTCCACTTTAAAGGACACAGTGCTTACATTGGATCCATCCAGATAATCCAGAAGAATCTCCTTAATTTAAGGTGAGCTATATGTAAATACAACTCCATTGGTAAACTTGACTGCCCCTTGCCATGTAATGCAGTGCATTCAAAGGGTCACAAGGAATAGAACGTGGATGCCTCAGCATGGGGGCATCATCCTGCCTACTACAGGGGCCACATTCTGTTTTGCTCCTGTATCAGGTATGCTATTCCCCAGCCTCTGTTTCTCTTCCACCCATCCTCATCATAATCAACCTGCTTCCATTTCAGACTTAAATCAATTATCAAATAACTGAATAAGCTTTTATACAACTGGTTCAGTAAGCTCTCATACATCATAGCCCTATACATATTAAATCCTTTCCCCTGTACTTACCTAACACTTTACACATTGTGCAATAATATTTCTATTATTAAGTTATAGTTATTGATGTATCTATATGAGTCACCAGATTAAAAAGCTCTGATCATCAGAACCCAGGTCATTGTCCCATCAGTCCTTAGTAAAGTGTCCAAATTAAAGTGTTCTGAAAAAAGAACAAATGTACATGGAGGGAGGGAGAACAAATTTTATATTTTCTGCTGTTTGTTCTTATTATGTGAGTGTGTATGTGTGTGTGTGCGCACACAGGCTTAAATTCATATCCTGATTTTTGTGAACACAGAGAAACTGTTAATCTAAAATATCAATGAAAGCCTATGTAGGGCACTTTAAAATTTTCTGATGATTTCAACAGGGCCATCAAGATGCTAATGTAATTCTGTAGTCTGGCCTGGGCGAGGAAACATTTAAAGCTCTCTGGAGATTATGATATACAGCAAAGTCTGAGAATCACTGGTTCATAGCTAGTACTCAAAGATCTCCTGTGACAGTACAAGAATTATATTCCATTTTATACGATCAACAATATTTAAATAACAACAGTATTCGTTATTGATCAACTGTACCACAGCTACTGACAAATGGTTATATTTAGGAATATATTTTTAGAAAAGAAAAAAATCAGTCTGAGTTTAAATACATATTTCCTTTTGCTCTATATAAATATCTTCCATTCCCTTAAAAACAAGCTAAGTTTTATGTTTTCCTATTAAGTGTCCTTGTGCTATGAAGTAGAAATTGTCTCAGCCTCTGAAGAGCTGATTTCGCTGCTGCATGACTGGCTCATTAAACGACAGTGCATGGGCCTCATTTCCTCTGTCTGGGGCTTAGCCTGGGAGGCTTTTGCAGATCACCAAAAAGAGAGACAAGGCGAGTTTGTGCCTGTAGAAGTTCTGTGAGGCTGGACCCAGGCAATGCCTGATTTATGAGGACTCTAGAGCTAGGAATTTTGCCAAACCATTTGGATTTTTTTGCCAAACTGTTATCAAAGCTTCAGTAGTAAGGAAAAATATTAAATAAAGATTCAAGTGCCTGAATGCACAATATTTTGCTGAAAGGAAGTTGTCATGTGCAATCAATATGATAGGCACAAATGAACATTTAGTATCTCATTTTACTCTAACCCCAAACACTAGTGTATCAAGCTCTGTGCTTAGGGCAAGAAAACAGGTTTATCCAAGTTCCCAACTGGTTTAACTCTTACAGGATTAGAACAGATTTAGGAACAAAGTACTTTAGATCTGGCTTATACTTGCTAAGATACTATTTCTTTTTTTCTTTTCTTTTTTTTTCTTCCTATATTAAAGAGAAAGCAACTTGAAAATCTTGAAAAATATAATGCAAATTATTTCTATGATTATAGCTATAGAGCAAATTACATAAAAGGAACTATTCAGTTTCTAGGATTAGTTATCTATTGCTGAGTATCAAGTTACACAAACTTAAGAGACTTAGAGAAATACACATTTATCATCTCATAATTTCTGTGAATCATGAGTTAGGAAGAACTTAGTAAGTCCTCTGTAATGGCCTTAAAAGGCTATAATCAAAGTATCAGCTGAGGCTGAGGTCTCTCTGAAAATTCACGTGGGAAAGAATTCACTTCCAAACGCATCAGGTTGGCAGAACTCATTTTCTTACAGTAAGATGAAGGGCCCTGGATTCCTGCCCTCAGCAAGTAGAAGTTGCCCCCTTGCCATGTGACCCCCTCAACGTACTACATACTTCTTCAAATCCAGGTAGAAGGAGAGAGTTTCTATAACAATACTGCTAGCAGGACAGAGTCTTGATGAGGGCTCCACTTACAATTTTCTGACTTTACAGCGAAAGAGCACTCACTAGAAAGTGTGCTTCAAAGTTTGGACTTGCTTGTTTGTTTTGGGGGAAATGATCTTGTAGTCTTCTCACGGAGCTATATCCTCAAACCTTTTTTTTAATTTTTATTTTGAGATAGGGCTGCCATAAATCACTGAGCTGCACAGTCTGCACTCGAACTTGAAAAGCTTCCTGTTGCAGCCTTTCAGAGCGCTGAAGTTTGAAGTTTGATTGTTTTTTGCACCAGCAATATGCAATCCAATCCTCTGTGGTGATGCCTGCCAGCAGCAGTGAGGTGCAGCTCTCCATCAGCTACACAATCGGGAGGATAAATAGCTTCAGTACTGTGTCGCTAAGCTATGTTCCATGAGTTGGGTGCACTGAACATATTTTCAATTTAAACTTATGATAGTTTATTGACCTGAAACCCCATTGTGAGTATTTTCATAATAAAATCATAGAAGTTACCACCATTATCTTTGTATATTTTCTTGGTCAGAAAAAAGTCACAGCTTCCACCACTTTTATGGGAGGAGAGAACACAGAGACGTAAATATCAACAGAGAAAGATCAGAAGGAAGCACTATGAGTCTTTCTCAGTCCCCCTTCTGCCATAGCATGAGCTGGGCTAATATGAGATAGAGACTGAGCCTACCCATCCCCTCTGTCCAAGATAAGTGGGTCTGAATGGAGCTTCTTAAGCCACGGCTTCCCAAAGTTGAAAATAGTTATGTGACTTTCATTAAAATCAAGGCGATCTAACTAAAGGAACTAGAACTCCTTTAGCCCTTTGCTAAGAAAGGTAAGAACATAAATTCAGAACTATCTGGATACACTTAACTATTCAATCACTTAAGTATTCTTGTGCAGTCACAATCCAAATGAAATACTTTGTTTTTCAAGAGTTCAGTGAAAGTATTGGCCTTGTGTCCATGTTAGTTAATTCAAAAGACTACCAGGTACAATAAATTTGTGACATGAGGGAAAGATCCTATTTCACCTAAGTGATATAAACAGGCCAGGTGCTAAGGGAATACAACTGAACTCAAGTGAATTTGGACTGTTTTAGGGTCCTGTGGATAAGGAGGGACTTGACCACAGGCACACTGTTAGTAGCTTAGGATCTGTTATATAGCAGGAAACTTGTCTGTCTGCTGTTTTCTGCCTTCAGTGGCCGTGAGTAGTGTGTGTGTGTGTGTATGTGTGTGTGTGTGTTTGTGTGTGTGCGTGCAAGTGTGTGTACTTATGATGAAATTACATTTGGTAACTCCATTATTAAGCTGGAAATGCATTTACTACACCACACCTGTGGAACAGACTAGCTTAACACCACAGTGCCCTGTAGAAGGTTGGTTGTGTTTCTGACTGTGTGGCTGTCCCACACTGTTTATGACTGTGTGTTTCTGGTTGTGTGGCTGAGTAGGAGCTATGGTTCACTGCTTCTGTCTGGTATAGGGAGAGTTTTATAACATATATTGCCAGCTGGAGAAAAGATCAAAGTTTGAAGTATGGTTTCCACTTAATTCACATCATGTTCATACAATCATACAGTAAGAAAATTAAAAAACAAATAGGAACCTTAAGTTAAACAAATGTAGGTTAGGAACCCACACACCCACACATACAAATACATACATCCCATTTGGTCTACAAAAAAGCCCCATTTGAAATAGGAAGAAATTGAACCTCATGAAGATAAACTAGTTTTTGAAAAGCTATAAACTCTCCTTGATAAAGCCTGACTACAGATTCATATTTATGTCAGGTTTAAACTCTAATTTAAAGTAGTACACTCTCCATTACATTGAACAGACATTGTACTGCTAGTGAGACCACAATACCCCAGTTTTAGTGAGTCTTCGACATACAGACGAGGTATTGTGACTTACATAAAAATCACCTCTCCAAACACTGATAGGAAGCTCTGCTATGCAGTGGTGCCATCTGTGAGCTCCACACTCCCATAGCATACAGGGATATTTGGCACACACTTGTGGGGACCCTGTGGAGTTCCCGACCTCACAGTCATTTATCAGATACCAGCAACAGCAGCAGTGCTCCTCAAACAACATGACTGAATGCAGAGCTCCAGCACAGACTTCTGAGAAACATCACTGGTTAAGTGGTAAGGAAATACGTTTGTCAACCATTCCACTAGCTGGTTCCTTTAGGGACACTCAGTTCCAATTCATTTTTCTTTATAGTACTTTGGAGAATTAGCTGTTTTCCCTCCTTTAACATTGGGGAAATTGAAGCAAGAGAAATGCAGACATTTTCTAAGTATTGAGTTATAAAGATAGGCGTGGAACACCAAGGTCTAAGCAGAGTCTATCACACCATATTGTCTTTGTAGTAAAGGAGAAATGGAGGGTTCTGGCTTCTCCTTTCTACTTTTCTTTGTGGTTGCTTCAGCAGCATGCATACTACCAACAGTGTGACTATTGGCAATCACTTGCCTGGCATGGAACTCTAACTAGACAATCTCTTAGCCTCCTTTCCCTTGAGTTGTAGACCGTCATGATTCTTCCTTGCAGTATGAATTAGTTAAAAAGGATGTCGTAGTCAAAGCAAGACCAAAGAAATTCTCTTTTTTTTTAACCCGTAAAAAATGAAAATTGTCTATGCTCTGCTTTCTGGAAAATTAAAGCATCTCATATAATACTTAATGTGATATATTTCACAGCTACAATATATGAAAATCTGACTTCATTTTTATTTGAACTTGATTCTTTTTCTGGTCAACTTCTCTTTCCACATACAACATATGTAAGACTTTATAGAGGCCTATTTGGCAAGGCACAGGAAAGGCATATTTAAATTAGAAAATCTAGCCTTACAGCACTTACAATTCAATTGGGTAGGTTAGAAGTTAAAATACCTAAGTACATAAATATCTCAAAAGGAAATATATCTATTCAAAAGTTTTTGAGAGCCAGGTTGGTGACATAACGCAGTAATCCCAGAGTTCAGGAGGCTGAGGTAGGACAATAACTGTGAGTGTGAGGCCAACTTGAACTGCATAGCAAGACTATCTAAAAAAGGCTTTAAAGAGAAGGTGGGCTTTGAGCAGAATTTTGAAGAAAAGAAAGAATACAGTTAAGCAGCGAAAACATCTATTTTGGGGATGATTAGGCCAAGTTTCCAGAAAATTCATACAAAGATAAAAAAAAGACTAATAAAGGGATCACTTGCGGAGTGATCATGTCCTCTTTCCCTGATTCCTCTCCCCCTTTTTCATTCTTGTTGATATTATTAATCTTAATCCATATTCATGGCCTAGAGTGTTCACATTTATTGGGTCCTGTACATAGCATATCTTCACTCTACCTATTTCTCCACCCCATCACCCTTGGTCCCTTGGACCTCTTCCCATCTGCAAAAGATTCATCCCTTGTCTCCCCTTATTCATCTTTTATTTTTCTCTTAACTTGTACATTCCCTTACTCAAATGAAATATCCTAATGATATGCAAGCTTATGTATCTGATGTATTTCAATAATTTTTAAAAGATATATAACAAGAATGTATATTAGTTCCCTAGGTTTCCGCAACAAATCACCATAAATCATTGATTAAAACAACAATTATTCCCTGACAATTCTAGGAGCCAAAACTCTAAAACCAGGGTATTGCTCAGTTTGGCTGCTTCTCAAGGTTCTAGGGAACATCTATACCATGGTCTGCTCCTACCTTCTGGTATTTACAGAAATCCTTGGCATCCCTTGGCCTCTAGAATCATTCTGATCTCTGCTTCTAATTTCCCATAGAATTCTCCCTGTGTGACTGTGCAAATTCCCTCTTCATGCCAAGAGATGGAGGGAGAGGAGAGGAAGTAGATGAAAAAAGAAAAACTAAGATTCACTATGTACATGTACCAAGTCCCCACAAGGAATGTGATCATTATGTACTACAAATATGTACTAATAAAAATAGAAAAAGCAGCACAAAAAAAACCTCATTTTTCTTATAAAGACATGAGTCACAAGAGTAAGGCCCACCGTAATGCAGTTTGATGACACACTGCAGTCTCTACACACATTCATAGGTCTGTGTGTGTGTGTGTGTGTGTGTGCATGTGTATGTATGTTTTGTGTGTGTGTGTGTGTCTTTTTTAATGAATTTACTGGACTAAAGTTGAAATGGTACAGAAATGAAAAATATTACTTATCTATAAACAATAAAAATTACATGTAAATTAGACACCTCTATGGACATTCCAGCTAAATAGTCACACAAATACATACTCACGTTTTTCTTTATACATGCAAAACATGAAGATTCTGGCAAAAAAAACCATATTCTCACATTTATAAAATGCTGTGGAATATGTTTTCTACATGTATGTTTACATTCTACATGAATGTAAACCCCTAATTTACTTTCATGGTTTTATCATACCAGAAACATGGTTGGTCTTAATTTTTAAAAAAGACATTGATATCATCACACAGTGGCACATAATAATTAAATCATTTTGTATGTATGTACAGTATCTTACTGTGAACAAAAAATTTTAAGGTTGATTATTTGCTCTGATGTTTTAAGCTTTCAAATTTCAACATAGGGAAACAGTTACACACAATTTATGTAAATATTTATTAAAAAAATATTGATGACTGGTGTCTCCTGCTCCTTCTAATAAGTCTTGTTTTGTTTTTTACAATAAATTGTATTTTAATGTAAGACTGCATTAAGACCAAATAGTTTTTAAACAATATTAGTAAATAACCATAAGTCCTGCATGCGGCAAAGGCCAGCAGACTTCACGTGCACTCTCTTCTAACCGAAGTCAAAATTTCTCCTTTTGGCTATTTTTCCACTACAATGTGAAGTAGATTCTTAGACTTTCATTACTGGGTTCATTATGTAGATTGCTAAAATAAAAAGATGATGTTGATACTTTCCATAGTTCAGAGTTAGAAATTCTTCAGTCCAGAGATGCTTTGAGTAACAAAATATTCTTTTTTTTACCCAATATTCTTTATTAGATGAAATCTATCAGTGTGACTTCAATAAATAAGCATCTACATCCTTAGTGATATTACTCAGAACCGAAGTAAAATGATTTTCCTGTTAATCTATTTCATTGTCATTCTGAAATCTGAATATTTCTATAATTTATAACTGCTGTTTTGGATGATAGTTTTGACCGCTCCCTTTTTTATTACTGCTTGAAGTCAGCTCAATCAACTACTACATATTCTTCAAATTTGCTTTTAAGTAATGGCTTTCCTGACACAGTAAGTCTACATAGCCACCCAGTGAGATATATTGTTTTGCTCCCTATAACCTATCGGTGAGCACATGAAGGCAATCTACCACCACTCCAAGGTTTTCTAATCTCACCAAATAAGCTACAAATTGACCTCTACCTTTTTTTCTCCAGAAAGTTAAAGCTACACTCAATCTCAAATTCCTGCTGAACAAAACAACCCAGGGTTTCACAGTCCTATGAAACCTCAGAGAAAAATTCACTAAATATTTTGATGATGGACTTCCTCTTTATGAAGTACTAGAGTCAGTAGAGAGAACCAAATATGTCCAACTGTCACGCTGCAAGTTTTCAGGCCAATGGTGTGCACAAGCCAGTTGATTTTCTTTATTGGCTGTGTCACAGCGCCCACCTTTAAGGGACTGGGCAGGGGATGTTGTTTGTTTTGTTTTGTTTTTTAATAACAAGGATTTGGGAAGGGATGATAAACTTTCTGTGTGATAGATCACTTTATAGAGTATACTTGGGCTTTTCACAGCTTGTCTAACTATTCTATTTATATAAACAGCCAACTCTTCTGGTGATCTCTTAACCTCCTTCATATTCTTAGAGAAAATTAGAATTTCTTTTTCTAGGAAGGTCAATGAAATGATCCTCAATGTTATTACAAAAGCTCTGTTTTTTAACACTGTAGTTTTCAGATGCCCTAATGTCTTAAATACCAGCACCTCATGGTACCATGGCCCTCAGCCCAGCCTGGAGGGCTAACAAATTGCACCAGGCAGCCTAGAGCATCCTCATCTTCACTTTCATCTTCATTTTAGAGGCCACAATTTAGCCTACATAAAAGAGAAACTATTTACGAGTACTCCTATAACTAAATTCAAAGAGAACAAGTCGGATGGAATTTAGCATAATAAGATATTAGAATTACAGATGCTATGTATTGGGAGGATGGGTCAGCTTAGGGAATCATGAATGTCCACAGACCATGCCTTACAAGGACATCTTTAATTCTGGATAGGCTTAGTTTCCTGAAAGAGGAATTTAGGCTCCTCTGAGAAAGGTAGAGAACTAAAGCTATAGAAAAAGAAAGAAGACAGGAAAGGAGTTGTATGAAGGTAACAAAAGTTAAAGTTAGATTGACAACTTAAAGAGGACACAAAACTAAACACCCCAAACAAATATATCAAACTGTCAGAGAGAAGATCAAAATTGTATAGCTTAGTAAAAAATGTGAATGTAGTTTTAATGAGTCACTGAATAAATACATTCTCATGAATTACTTTCATTTTGAGCATACCATTTGCTAGAAAATCAGTCTCAAGATAATTGTACACAAACAGAAGGGGCCAAGGAAAAACCCCAGGCACTTTCTAAAACTGTACAAATTACAGAGGAGTAAAAGTTTGTTCTTGAGATTACTTATACTTGAAATGACTGCTTCATTCCATGTCGGGTCTCCATTTCCTTTTGATGTCTCCACAAATCAGTGACAGACACAACATTTTTGCCTAGCCAGCACTTTTCTGATAATGTCTGAGATGATGTCTGGGACTTCAGATATTTTACACAATGCAAAAGAAGACCTTGCTTGCAAATGGCCTTAAACCAAGGCAATAATTGCATAGATCATGTGGCACACTACAGAGATGAAAAATAAAATGTTTCAAAAGTTTTAAAGCAAATAAAAGAACAGCCACTCATCTGTGGAATCTTAGGGCCAAAAATTTAGTCATACATTTATTGGAGCCTCTTTAACCAGAGAAAGATAACAACATCAATGGAAGAATAAAAAGAAAGGCAGAGGTGAAAGTGGGCATTTGGTTCGGTTCCTGGTGAAAACAGAAAATACAATCTATCACATGAAGTTGGAATGTGTACTTGTTCTGTTCCATTCTGTTCATTTTTTTTATTGTCTTTCTTCTTCTTCCACGCTATTTTTCCTACTAAAATACTATTTAAACTTCATAATATCTTCATGCATGATTCTTGAAGAAAAATGGTTCTAAGAAATGAAGAAATTGAGGCAGGGAACTCCACTGAACAGAAAAGAACTCATGAAAAAGACTCCAGGGAGAGGACAGAAGATTTGAAACTGTCCTTAGCTAACTGGCTCATTAACTCTCTGTGGTACATGAAGGCACATTTACCTGTTTTTGACCCATAGTTGTATAAATTGCCATAGTCCAGAATCATAATCTCCAACTTTGCCAGTGGTAACAGCCATTTTTTGTTCCATAAAATCATGGCAAGAAAGCCATGTGTCAATGTGAAGATGAAGTTCTTGGACACAAGCAAGATA
Organism: Cavia porcellus; assembly: GCF_034190915.1. Classification (NCBI taxonomy): domain Eukaryota; kingdom Metazoa; phylum Chordata; class Mammalia; order Rodentia; family Caviidae; genus Cavia; species Cavia porcellus. Next base: position 22,572,134 of record NW_026947496.1, on the reverse strand, counting down.
TTTATAGTCAGAATATGAGTTTCTCCACCGAAGAATGACCTCCCTACCTTGGGGGATCCTAGTGAATGATGGGAAATCAATTTAGGGATTTTAATGCTCAGAGGAGTAGGAAGTTTCAGTGAAAATGGGCTGAAAGATCAGAAAGGGCACAAAGATCTATACCCAATTTTTTGAGATTTTTCCTGGGAAAAAGCAGCACCCTCTCCCACACAGCCCTGCTGTGAAGCAACTTATAAATCTGCTACTCCATTTATGATGGGGTTACTTCCCACATAAATACATCATAAATTCAAAATATTGTAGGTTGAAAATGCATTAAATATTCTTGACATTCCAAAACCATAGCTTGGAAGCACAGCACACTGCAGAGGGAGAGCCATTCCTCCTCACAATCGAAGGGCTGGCTGGGACCTGTGCTCAGAGCCACAGGCCAGCATCATAAAGAGAGGATTGCACCACATAGCAATAGAAGGGCAAAAGAAGAAAATTTAAAATTTACAGTGTATCTTCAAGTGAAGTAGTATCACGAAATCCTAATTCAGTCCTAAGCAAGCCAGCAACCATACCTTTTCTGTCTCTGTCCCTATGCTGAAGTATGACCTTCTGAAAACCAAACTCAGTAGTCTACTTTCTACCCTGTTCTTCATAACCTACTCTGCTCTGCCTATCGGATCCTTCATGAAACTTCTTATGCCTCGTTGAATTTATATGATCTTCATGGAGTTCTTTGTCTCTTGTTACTCTCTTTTATCGTTCCATTTATCATTCTTTCTCTAAGAAATCTCTCCCCAGAGTCATTGAATTTTGCATTTCTTTCACTCTACATTCTTCCTTGGTCAGTGCTGTCCCTTCCCATGGCTTCCATCATTATCACTATGTGTTTGACACTCCAAAGAGTCTCCCACACTCAAGTTCTCAAGGTAGCTCTAAACTGAATTTCTAGCTGACTCCTATACACTTTTTTCAGTGTGTTCCACAAGTCCTCCTAAGTATAAAACTGAATTTACCTCCCCACAATCACTAGCAACTCCTTTGAACTTTTCTATTAAAGGCATCACCATGAATCTCTTCCTTTTCCCTTCCCCCTACCCCATACCCAACCAGCTGAGCCTGAAAATTCTCCTCACAGTCTCTTTCTCATCACTTTAACTGACATCTCCTTAACATCACTGCAGCTTGCCTGGGTGGTTGCCTTAATCTCCCAGTGACCTCCCAGCCTCCAAAGTGCTACTGTTCTCACCCACCCTTCCACCACAGCCAGCACCCACTTGCTTGCAAACTTTCAATTTATCTTCCTTCTTGCTGAATGCAATAAAAAAATATGTCAACTCAGCCCTTAAATCCCTATGGTTTCATCTCAAACTATCTTTTTAGAAGTATCCTCCATTATTGCCTAGCAAGATCCAGCACCCCAGCCCCTTGCTCAACTGCTAAGTAATATGCCTCGTCTCTGGCTCTCCAACCTGAATCCCTGTCTCCTCTCTGCCTGTGAGCAAAACTCACACCTTCCTCGAAGATCAACATCAAAGATCATTTTCATCATGAAGACTTTGATGACTCAATCCCCAATTATATTTGAATATATCTATTTGGATCTGTATCATCTGAACTACTTTCCAGCCTGTGGAAGAGTTTATTAGTTATTCTCACCTCTTGTTTTTCTTTCAGTCTACTACAGTAAAGCAGTCTAGAGGGCAGAAGCCATGTCTTATCTTTTATCTCCACAACTCAGTCTACTGAAAATTTTTCTAATTGAATGTACTTTTCTTACACAGGAGTGAAACTCCAAGCAAAGGAGGGACAGGTTTTTATGGATGCCTGCCTTCAAATGGCATCTAGATTCAAAATTGCTTTCATTATATATAGAAATATTATGACCCTTCATCTTTCAGGACAACTTATTACCCCACTGATCACAAAATGGAAACTACTTAACCACTTTCATATTCTCTGAAAGGGGATGAAGTCAGAGAAAGCAATGGGATTCCATTCTCTAGACATATTATGTGTGACATATATATTTTTGCACAACTAGAAAATCTTGTGACTCATTTTTCTCTCCTTAAAGAGCACCTCTTTTTTGCCTTCTTGATACAATACATAACCTATACTTTACTTGTAAAATCTTCAAGCCCCTAAAAGTACTTGCAAACATACCATAGTATTTTTCCCACCTACCAGTAATTTAGGCTCATATCATCAATAGAAAATTGTCATATGTTTTTACCTGGCTATTCGAGCAGTTCTAAGGAATGGCACCTATTGCACTGGTGCTTTATGCCAGTAAGATAATTAGTGTGAAAAAAATGGTTCAAAATCCTGGTAAAGACATTCTAAGAGCAGTGTTAATATGGTAACTTTTTGCACTAGCCTGAATAATCTTTGCAGAAAAGTGGGGCAGGAAGCCTGGGGAGATGAGTGATCCTCTTCCTCCTGACCTAATTGCCTGGCTGCTATCTCATTTTCCATCACATTTTATTTAACTTTTCTGTACTTATATCACATAAATTAATTCAGCATCCATGCAGAATAATTTTTGCTTCAATTGAATCTAAATTAATGAGCGTGATCACAAAGCCATGTGTACAATTTCAATAAAGATACACTATAATTATTCTATTGTATGGTTTAGCATTTCAGCCATGTATTAATGTGTTTTGAATAGGTAATATATGATGCTTCTGTGCTTTTCTGCCATAACACCCTTCTCAAAAATATTCTAAAATATTCTCCATTTTTTAAAAAAAACTGCTTAAGTAAATTATTAAACACAAAGGAAAGGACTAGAAATAAAAAGAAATGACAAAAGGAGAAGTATACTCATATGAACTCATTTCTTTATACACATTTTATTTCTAACCACTTCAATAATAAAAGCATAAAGAAATTCAATAATAGATCATTTTTCCCAGCATTTAAGTGAGAGGTTTGTTAGTTAGGGAACTCCGGGCATTTGAGCATATGTAAGGAATGGAGAAGAGAAATCACAAAAGAACACAGGCATTTATGTCTGCAGCCAGTTGTCAGTTTTGCTGGTAAGTATCAGCTTAAGACCATGAATTATTTCTGCCCAGGCCACACAGTTCACAGAGGGCTGTTCAGGAAACACGACCCTCTAAGGGCAGGCAATCGTATATCTTTAGGGTTAATCCCAAACAAGACAATAATTTAGAAATAGACATTCTCTTTTGAGGAGCTTTTAGTCATAAGAATAATTTCTTTCTTCCTTACCCTTAAGGCCTTCTAACCCCTCTTTCTCCTCTCCACTATTAAAAGTATAAAGCAGCACTTCCACTTGCTACCACTCACAGACCCATAACTTTAATTTTTGGCATTTATTTCAGCTAAATAGACCAATCCACACCAGTTTCCCCCCAATTAAGTGACAACATAAAGGCTACAGATTGGAAGCTGCCAGCTTCCTGAACTAAGAGGAGGATCATTTTGTTGCTGATGTGAGCAAACTAGGGGTGGGGGAAAGAAGAAAGAAAATTTTTTTCTCTTTTAGAGAAACTAAAAAGGAAATCACAAGCACAAAAAGAATCATCCATGAAGAGTAAAGGAAGAGAAAAAATTGTAAGCCAGTAAAATGAATAGCATCCCTTAAAGTAACACACAGTCATTGCTATGTAACAGCATCTAAAACCCTCTAGGGTTTCCAATTCCCTTCCCAGTTCATTACCTGAAATGTCACCCTGTGTCACATTGTCAGAAGTGAGAAATATGGTTCTTCATGAAGCAAAAGAAGATTGACAGGGTGTCAGAAGTCCACAGCCTCCTGACCAGGAATTTGGATTAAGTCATACATTGAGGAACCTCACGGTCCTCTTGGGTGACGTGAGAATGAATGAGGCAGTGTCTCTGTTTCTCCTTAGCTTGGCTACTCTGCTGTCATTTCACTTCCTGTCTACAACACAAACCACCACTAAAACTAGAGGTGGAAAAGAAAACAAAAATTGTAGAGAAAGTGTTGCAAGTTTTCAAACCGTCTCACATGACTGGAAGGTTTGCAAAGTTTCAAACCACAGTAGATGAATTTTACAACTTAGAGGAAATTTAAGTGATCATCAACTTCAACTTTCTTATATTACAGTTAAGAAAACCAAGGCTCAGGATGCTTACCTGTTTTGTCCAAACTTCACAGAGAATATTCAAGACTAGAAATCAAGCTCAGCTCCCTCTCAGAACAACTCTTTAGTAGTGAAATAATCTGACTGGGAACATTCACTGTTTGGTTTGCACATAAAGAAAAATGCACCAATTAGGAAACACCTGCTGCCTGTTCAAGCCCAGGTGCAGTGTTCTCTTTCCTTTTGACAGTTTGCATAGTTTCACGTATGCCCTGGCTGCTCAGTATACTTGTAAGCTTGATATAAATCATTCCCCAATGGCTTGTGAAGATTAGTACTGTAGAGAATATCCATATATTATACACATACAGATATTCTTCAACTTACTACTGAGTTACATATTAATAACTCCATTGTAAATTTAGAACATTGTAAGTTAAAAATCCATTTAAACTGGGGAAGGTGCTTATCTGTAATTCCAGCATCTGGAAGGCTGAAGCAGGAAGACTGCAAGCTAAGGCCAAATCTGAACAGCATAACAGCATAATAAGACACTGCCTTAAAATAAAGTTTTTAAAAAAAAACTCCTAGGCATATAGCTCAATGCAAAGGCCCTGTATAATCCCCTAGTACTACAAAAAAAGTATTTAATAGTTCCAAGAATCAACAAGTGGAATTATATTAAATTAAAAAGCTGGGCTGGGGATTTAGCTCAGAAGCACAAGCTCCTGCCTTGCAAGCGTGCAGTCATGAATTCGATCCCCAATACCAAATTAATTAATTAATTAATTAATTTAAAAGCTTTTGCACAGCAGAGGAAACAACCAACAGAGAAAAAGTCTATAAATGGGAAAATTTTTTTCAGTGACTCTTCAAACAGAAGGCTCATGTCTAGAATGCATAAAGAACTCAAAAATAAAAAGATCAAATCAAAAATGGGCAGGTAAAATAAATAAACATTTCTCAGAAGTAAAACTAGCCAATACAGATGAAGACATGCTAAATATCACTGAACACTAGAGAAATGCAAATTAAAACAACACTGACATTCCATCTCACCCCAAAAAGGGTGGCCAATATCAAAAAATCAAATAACATACTAGTGAGGCTAGGGACAAAAGGAACTCTTCTACACTGTTGGTGGAAATATGAACCAGTACAATCTCAAGAAATTAGTATAAGAGCCCTCTAAAAACTAAAACTAGAAATTCCATTTAACCAATAATTCCCCTTCTAGTTGTTTCCAAAATAGTTAAAGAGATCATATTAGCGATACATGCATATCCATGTTTATAGCATCACAATTCATAATAGCTAAATCTTGGAAGTGACCCATATGTTTATTAACAAATAAATGGATAAAGAAAATGTATTTATACACAGTGAAGTGCTGTTCTGCCATAGGACAAACTTCAGTCATTTGTAGGAAAATGAGACCATAATGATAAATGAGATAAATGAAACACACAAGCTTAAATATCACATTATTTCTCTTCTATGAGAAACCCGGATTAAAAACAAAGAGCAAAACAAAAGACAGATCATTGGAAATAGGACAATAGACTGCTCTTAAAGGAGAACTGGATCAAGAGATGGGAGGAGAAGGGAAGAAAACGATAAAGGATGAAAAGAGAATTTGGAATATGTTATGTATATGTACTAACTCCATACAAGGAAGGTAAATATGGTGCACTACACACATGTACTAATAAATCCTTTAGAAAGCATTTAGTGCACACAACCTACTAACCACTATAGCTTAATCTAACACTTAAATTAGCCTACAATTGGACAAAATCACCAAACACAAAGCCTATTTAATAATCAAGTATTGAATGTCTTATATAATTTACTCAATCCATACCTGAAGGGAAAAATACAAAGGTTATGTAGGTGTACTTTTATACCTGCATAAAGTTGGACCACCCTAAGTAAAGTCACTGTATGTCAGGAGACATCCGGATTGCATGCAGGCTACCAGAGCACAGCAATTCTGTATTTATTCCCATCAGTAGCTTCCATTGCTCCAAAGATATATTTCAAACTTTTAACCATGCATGAGATGATCTCCATGCTCTGCACGCTGATCTTTTCTTCATACTTCTCTTTAGCAAATTGTTTCTTGCAGTCTTATTGAACAATTTTGTTCTCACAGGGGACCTTGTCCCGTCTTCTCCAGTTCCCTTCTTAGGTTGTTTGCACTCATCTCTAATTCATCACTCAAGCTGCAGACTGTATTTGACCCTCCTAAGGCACAGTTAGTTGAATACTACCTACCTCCACCTACAGATTTCTTCATTTTATTGTTTTTCATTTCACCAACTTGTCTCTCCCACTGCACAGCGAGCTTATCAAGCCAAGGGATTTTCTTCTTTACTATAAAATCACACATAGTGCTCAGCAGTGGTAATCAAAACACTTGCCAAATAAATTAATATCAAAAGAGTAAAAATTATGATTATATTACTGGGAACATCTTTGTTCATGGATATTTTAAAGAATTGACTGCATGTCTTTATAAGCTTGCATACAAAGTTGAAACAACTTCCCTGATGGTCAAGATCCATTGAGCACCTCACATTCATCAGGGTTAATAAAAGGATGACGAAATCATAGCCGTGATCATGATAGAAGACTGAATGGTCCAAAAGTTATATCTAAAAATGTCAGGATTTGATTTTCATGTCCTTTCCACATCCACCTCCACCCTCAATAAACATCTTTAGTCTATTAATTTTATGTTTCTTTTAATATCTACAAACACAAAGCCCTGGAATTAACTTTGGATTCTTCCTTCTCTCCCACCTTTCATTTTTACCCTTGCCTTCTTTACTTCTTCACCATCTTAAAATTATATAGCTACATACTTCATAGCTTTTATTTTTTAGTTTTTAAAACATACTTTTTTGGAGACAGAGCTCTTGCCTTCAAGTATGAAATACAAAAAGAAAATACTTAAACCACAAACTTTTCCCGGTGTTTTCATGTTCTCCCCAAACACAATCAGAAAAAGAAAAATGAACTAAAAAGAATTGTAGTCTAATTACACATACACTGACCATGTCTCTCTCTCTCTCTCTCTCTCTCTCTCTCTCTCTCTCTCTCTCTATCTATCTATCTATCTCACACACACACACACACACACACACACACACACACACACACACCCCTTTTGAAATAACCTAACTGCTTTAATTAGGAAGATATATTCTACATAAATTCAAAGACAGACTTTCCTAGGGAGTTGCTTATGCTTGTTTTTAAATAGTAGGAAAGAGGAGACGCTAACAGTAAAATCCATTTCCTTTCTCCAATTCGATTTTCATTGTACTGATAGCTTTTTTATAAGACCAATTATACTTTAAAAAAAGACCAATTATGCTTTAAGATATCAACAAAACTTTTTTCTCTGCAGTCTTAGAAATAAGTAAGTGAAGAGAAAGATTGATTGTAATTCTCTCTGGAGATTTGTCAGACTCTACTTGGGTAAGACAAACATCCAATTAAATTTTTCTGGCTTTTGTGACCTCTCGGTTCTGGCAAAATGAGAAAGGCTGAGGAGTGATCTGGGATATAATCTCTGTGTACTCATAACACCAAGTCAGCTGCAAAGTTTACATCATGATCACAGCCTGACTGGGTGCCCAATTTAGTGGACCAAATCCTATTTTATCTTCTTGGAAACTATCATAATACTGCACAATGCATCATGCACAGGAAGATTTCCCAATGGTTGCAGGCAGCCCAACTGCAGTTCAGGAAGTGCCCTCACTTACTTCATTAATTATAAAACAACCTTCTGGTTTTAAAAAGCGTCACAGGGACCTGCCTATTTGACACCGACTGCCTGAACTTAGAGACAAATGACTCTATGTTAATAATGATTCCTGAGACCGATACAACTCCACTGTATTCAAAACTAAGAATACTTTTATAGGAACAATTTCATTTATTCTTAAAATAGTTTTGTATCAAAGAGTAAATTGTGAATCCATTGAAACCACAGGGTGAACCAGAACATATTTCAAGATTTGAGATTTAAAGTAAATGGAACAATGAAAACATGGGAGAAAACAAAAATCAAACACAAGCTTTGTATTGAAGGCCTTTTAAACTAGACATTCAAACATATATATTACTTTTAAAAATATCACGATGGAAATTTTGAGATAAGACAATAATCATAAAATGACTATTGAAATTGTTTAGACTTCCTGAAGTAAGCCAGTATTGAGGAAATAAAGCCCTATTAATGGAAGAGATGAGTTACCTAATGCTAAGTAGAGTGAAAAAGAATGTTTTCTGGACTTAATTGCAAATTCTTTAAAGTATTATATTCTCATAAAATTTGCCAAGGGGATTAAAAATGGGCAGCTAAAATCTCGCAGGATATACCCTCTTGTCACATGTACCTTTTGAAAATCACGTCGTCACTTAACTGTCCTTCAGTGACCACTGGGCCAGATGATATCCCCTTGTTAGCATCACAACTGGCTGGCTTGTTCAGCCAATTCTGATGGTTGACTCAAACTAAAATAAGTGCCTTTCAATGCTTCCCAAAATATAAATTTAGATAAATCCCCTAATGTTACCAAACATAAGAATAAGAAGAACCAGAAACAAATAAGCAAGTGTACTCAAGCGTTAGTCATATATAGAGCTTCTTGAAGCATCCCATGGCTTGACTGCCTCTTAGATTTTATCCCTTAACCAAATGCCAGCTTACATATTTCATTCTGTAACAGGATGATGGAACTTTCTCATAGCCACCTCAAGGACTTATATCAAACCTAGTCAAACATGATAACAGCATAATTATCCCTTTTCTACTTTTTTTAAAATTTTATTTAAAGAAAGACTAGACAAAACAGAAAATAGGTAGAAATAGTACATACGTTCAGAGAAAAAAATGAACAGTAAGAAATCACTAGTTGATGTTTACACATTATCATTTTACAAACAGTTGTTCAAGATATAAAAATGGAACATGTAAAGTGGGAATTCAAACAGCGAGAATTTAAACAGTTCTATTAAACTGTCCAACAAAAACTTAGTAACATGGTTGTCAATCCTATATTCTTAAGCATACATGCAGTTATCCATATCTTCATTTATGTTTAGATTAAACAAACTAAATCAGGTTAAGCTCATTCTGAACAAAGAATAATAGTATTGCTGGATTTCACATCATGACACCCCGTGATAATCACTGGGTACTGTAGTGTCTTTTTTTTAATTTAATTTAAAGGAAGATTATACAAAACAGAAAATGGGTACAAATACATAATTTCAAAGAAAAAAATAAACAGCAAGATGTCACTAGCCAATGATTACAGATTGTCTTCTTACAAATACTTATTCAAGATACTAAAGTGGAGCCTATAAAGTGGGGATTTAAACAGTGAGATTGCAACGAGTTCTATTCAACTATGCAACAAAAACTTAGAAACATGGTTATCAATTCTATACACTTAAACATTCATGCAGTTATCCATAGCTTCATTTATGTTTAGACTAAACAAACTAAAGCAGGTTAAATTCATTCTGAACAAAGACTAATAGTATTGCTGGATTTCACATCATGACACACCATGATCAGCACTGGGTACTGTAGTTTCTTTTTTTAAATTTAATTTAAAGAAAGACTAAACCAAACAGAAAACAGGTAGAAATAATAAATAATTTCAAAGAAAAAATAAACAGTAAGAAATCATTAGTTGATGATTACAGATTGTCTTCTTACAAATAGTTATTCAAGATACTAAAATGGAGCTTATAAAGAGGGGATTCAAACAATGAGATTGCAACCAGTTCTGTTCAACCATCCAACAAAAATTTAGAAATATGGTTATCAATCATATACTTAAACATACATGCAGTTACCATCTCTTCAATTATGTTGAAACTGAATAAACCCAAACAGGCTAATATCACTCTGAACAAAGAATAACACTATTGCTGAGTTTCACATTATGACACTTCAGGATCAGCACTGGATATTTTAGAGTCTCTTTTTCTTCAAAGTATCTGTTTATTTCATCATGTGTCATATGATCAGTTCTTATCTGTTTATAGCTTCTATACATGCATAAGTCTTAACATGTATTTCTATCCTTTCTATATTAGAGGGAGAAACAAAACAAAGGCAAGGCAAAACAAAACTCACTCCTACAAACACATGAAATGAAATAAATATATAAGACCATTGTACAAATCGTTCTACCATAGTTCCTGTGTTGTCTCTTGTTATCTGCAATAGAATTGGCTATATCATCAGACATAGTATAATTGAATATATCAGTACATAACAGTATTAATAAAAACACAACTTTATATATAGTATAGAAATTCAAAAACTGGCAGTTATCAAACCAGAATGTGTATCGTAGAGTCTTGTCATCTTCAGAGTAGTTGCCTATACTCTCAGACTTGATACTATCAATCATATCAGTTTTGAATAAAATCTTCTCTGCCTCATTTCTGTTATGTTCTTTTTTTGCCATCAGTTGTCTGCTTATCTTCTTCATTCTGTTTTCTGCTCCAGGCATTGAGGCCTCTCTGACACTGTTCCTGGAGTCCTAGTACTTTTCTCTCTCTCTAGAATGCCCTGCAGTATTCTCTGTAGAGTTGGATTAGTGGTTGCAATATCCCAAGTTCCTCTTTGTCCTGGAAGCATCTTGTTTATCCATTAATTTCTAGACACAATTTAGCAGGGTATATCAATCAGGGATGGAGGTTATTTTCTTTTAGGGCTTGGAATATTTTACTCCAGGCTCTTCTTGACTTGATGGTTTGTGTCGAGAAGTTTGCCATTATTCTGATGGGCCTTCCTCTGTAGGTTATCTGTTTCTTGTCTCTAACAGCTTTTAATATTCTGTTCTTATATTGAATTTCTGGGATCTTGATTATTATATGCCTGGGTGTAGCTCTGTTTTGGTTGTAGGTGGATAGAGTTCATATATCAGAATATCATTTCCTTTTCCTATGTTTGAGGAGTTTTCCTTAATTATTTCTGTGAATAACCTTTGTAGTTCCTTTGTTTGTATCCCAGCTTCTTCATTTACCTTCTTTATTCTCATTATAGATCCTTTTGTCATCTTCTAGCCTTTGTATTGTTACTGCTTATTTAGTTTTTAAAAGTTTTCCCTTTCATACTCCCACATTGAAAAATTATCCTCCAGTTTGGATAATCTATCCTTAATTTCTTGCAAGCTCATTTGCCATCTTTCCATAGAGTTTTTAATTTCCTGGTAATCTCTTTGAATCTGCTTCATGTATTCTATATTTTTAAAATATTCTTCACCAAATGGTTCTCTCCTTTGAGTGCCTCCCTTCTTCTGTCTGTGTCTGCTTGAGGGATGCTTAGTATCTCTTTTATTAATCTTCTTATATCTTGCTTTATTTGCCTAAATATTTCACTTTTGAACTCATCTATGAGGTCCCAAAGATATCGTTTTATGTCTATTGGTGCGTTGTCTGATATTGCATGTTTGCTGTTCTCATTCTCCTTTGTATTTACCTGTCCTGGGTCAATGTTCTCAGGGTTAGGGTCTGGAGACATTTTGTTATTGCTTCCTCTTCCTATATATTTTGCTTCTTCCAGGAGGCCCCAGTTTCTTTCTTTGTTGGTTACAATTCTTTTGAAGCATGCTGACTAGATGACCCTTCACACTGCAGTGTGCTAGTGCCTTGCAGATAGGGACAGCATATGCCGTCCCCTCCCCTCCAGTTCAGTCAAGCTGTTGAGGCCTGTACTACTACTGTATTACTTTGCGGCACCTCCCCTCCAGACCAGCCAAACCTCCGAGGCCCCACTGGGTCAGTGTCGTTAGTGTGCACCACCACTGCAGGGACTTGACCTCAGATAACCTATTGGGTCTCAGCCAGGTCACATGACCCAGGTCTGGCTCACTCCACCAATTTCGTTCAGGAAGGGAAAAATTGACTGCAGTCATTGCTGCCCCTTGTACTTGCCAGTCTTGCCCAGTCCCAGAATGTCATCTGCCAGAGCCCCCCTATTTATGGAATGGCTCCACTCCTGTCACTCACACAGGTCGATGAAGGCTCCCCGCCAACTCACATGGGGCGGGGGGCGGAGGGGAGGACCTCGGCAAGTCATGGCGGGAGCCCGGCAAGTCACGGCTTCGGCCAGTCACAGTGGGACCTCAGATGGTTGGCAAGTCACCTTAATTTCTTCTTGGGAGGAGAGAATTCATCTTCCTCTGTTTGGGGCTCCCCACTCTGTATTATGTTGAATTCTAAGTTGACTATCCCAGGGAGCTTCTGTAGCCAGTTGTTATCTATCTGCCATCTTTGCTCCTCCCCCTTTTCTACTTTTAGAAAGTGTCATCACAAGCTCGATCCTAAGTCTGGAGGTCACAGCTCTGGTCACATAGCTATCCTTCATGGTCATTTCTCTTTCAGGACTTTGGGAACTCCCTATGTCAGCCATTCTGGATTGTGTCTTGTGGTTTCTCTGCAATCTGAACACACCATTGTAAATTGCCCTTATGTTAAACTCTATTCAGATTATCCAAATTGCCTTCCAGAACTTTGACTGACATAATCTGTATTCAACTACCATTCTAAGGACAAATCAGGAGAGTAAACAAAATTGTGGATCCAAAATCAACTATAGCAAACTGTACAGAAGACATAGCATTATAGGTTGACAAACCAGTATGATCTCTGGAAGCCAAAAGTATCCAATTCATCTTTTAAAGCTGGTCTTACTACAAAAAAAAAAAAAAGCTGAGTTTACAATGCTTGCCTTTAGAGCGAATGATATATTTTTAATAAATGATACATATAACTCTAAGTAAATGACTATTAAAATAATTTAACAGGGAAAAATTCCAGGTAGTAAAACATTGGAATTTATCCTGTTAATAATTTTTAGAATTCTAGAATATTTTTCTACATGAAGTACTATAGTACTTTAAAATATTTTGATAAAAAATAGAAGAAATCTTGAACACACATACACACACACAAGCACATGCACATTAGTTTATTTTAGCTTAGTGTTGTCTTATTTTATTTTGTTTTGTGCAAGCTTTGTATTTCTAAATATGCAGAGATATTTTTATCTTGGCATGCCAATAGAGAGACAGTGCATTTCACCCTTCTTCAGAAGGGATTGCCACCAAAGGTCATTCAAGTCCTCTTTGAGTTTGCAACTCTTTACTGAGGTGAAGACATGCTAATATCATGATTCAAGAAGAATATTTAATCAATTCCCGATAGAAATGTTCTTCTGACCCACAAATGCTGATACACTCATTTTGTACAAATATTTTAATAGTCCATTTGATTCTAATCCAAAACATGGCCCTATGCTACAGCCCTAAAATGAATTCCCCTGCACTTTTCATTTTGTTGGTGGAATTGGACTAATTACAGTGACTACATTGAAAAGAGCAATAGTTTGAAAACATTGCCTGAAGGATGCAAAAGTTGTTTTATTTCATAATTAGGTATTTCTGCCTCCAGGGCATTTTATAGCCATGGTTTGAAATAACAGCCATTATTTCATTACAATTTTCTATTTTTTGCACATAAAAATATTTAGAACATGTTTTTAGCTGGGTTTTATTAGTCATAATACCAGGAAGCATATAGTGTTATGGATGATGGAATTATCTTTGAGGGCTTCCCTGTAGTGTTATTTCTTTCTTATAGTCTACATTCTCTCTGTGGTTGGTACTAGAACTAAAATATAAAGTGGAAATTGAAATATTCTGTCCATTTGCACGGAGACCTATGCACAGGGATAAATTTAGTGAATTCCATCCATATATCTCTCCATTCCTCTTTGCCCTGATTAGCATTAAATTCTCTATGCCACGTGGAAAGCTACTTATGTGGTTAGTAATGCTATATTAACAAGAAGTAGGGATGTGAAGTTAATTTAGCAATCACAGAAGTAACAATTCAAAAGCAACTGACATTAAATGATGACCTTATCAGGCAACTGGATTACATTTCCTCTTAGGGGACTAATCACCACAAAGATGTGGGCATGCACTTGTAGATGTATATGGAGAGGAAGACAGAATGAATTTGTAGAAACAGAAGGGATTCTCTAAATGTATTAGGGTGATTCTTGAATCCAAATAGAAATGACACATAATTGCCATCAATTTTCTGCTTAAGTGCTTATAGGGATAGGGCATTGGCTACCTTACACAACAACCCACACTGGTACTTTATGAGAACGTAACAAAAATTATTTCTCTTAACTTTTTCCCATTGGTATTTGTTGTTTTCCTTTGGAAGATGCATAGAAATATCCTAATCCTTCTCATATATTAGAATTCTATACACATTTGAAAAATGCAGCGGCTGATCAAAAACTATATGGCTAATGTTTAAAACATTTTAAAAGTTTATTACAACATAAGATAATGCCAAGAATGATATAATACATCATTCAAAGTGAGGAGAAACATTTTGAATGGAATTATGGCAATGTGTCTTCTAATCAAACTTACAACAACATTGCCTTAATGTAACTTTTTAATTAAAATAGTCACCACATTTCATGATCATCTTTCACTGATCACATACAGCAAATTCTGTCTAATAAAAGCATTATGGTGTGTCACCAGCCTTATTCACTGCATCTGAAACTGTGTGACTTCTGCCTTTTCCCCAAAATTAAGCTGAAATCAAATGTTTTGCATTGATTCAGGACACGGCGGTAGCCATAATAATGTGACTAAAGACACTCAAAAAACAGGGCTTCCAAAGAGTGGAAGAATAACAGGATAATTTGTTCAAAATGAAAGGTACTATTTTGAGGAGGATTGATGGCAGTATGTCCTTGGTTGTAAATTTTTAATGCACGTAATTGCCATATTTTTAGATCACACCCATCATCAAGTCTACTGCAGTGAAGAATGTCAGATTTTCCTAGCCAGAACCTAGCTATTGCCCTTCTTCTGATAACAGTCCCGAATTTTCCACTAACACCAGCCTTTCTGAATTTATGTGGCTACTTGCATGGATTACAGGCTCTTCCAGTTGGAGTGGGTATAGTACGGTCCAAGTCTGCTGAGAAACACAAATTTCCTGTCCCAGTACTTTTAGTTTTTAACTGGGCACTTGATGAAAACTAAACCGATGAGATGTGCTTTGTATCATTTCTTTAATTGAAAAATAATGTTCTGTTTTGTCTTATTCTGTTCTGTTTTGTTTTGTTTGATTTCATTGTATGCAATGGCATGGACAGCTATTTCAAAAATAACAAGATATATTATGGTAGCCATTTGGGATTTACTATTATTTTGTTTTTGAAGCCCTTTATTGCATTCATTGTTCTGTTTCTATTGGTTCTATTCTGTTCTGTTTGTTTGGTTTTTACTATGTCTGAAGGTATCTGCAGCTATTTTGAAGACAGCAGGAGACATTATGTTAACCATTGTTGATTTCCTATTACTTGGAAGTCCTGCATCACTTATACTGGTTTGTTTAGATTGGCTTTGTTCCGTTTTGTTTTACTTGGTTTTAGTCTCTTTAAAATAAAAATTTAGAAAGAAAAAAAGAAGAAAAATAAAATATATATATATTTATGGAGTATAAAAAACCTTTGGAGGGCTATCTTGGTGGTCTTTGTCATCAAAGTATCTTATTTCTCCATCAATTTTGAAAGATAGTTTTGCAGGATATGCCAGCCTTGGTTGGAGAAGTATGGCAGAGGAGAAATGGTCCAATGGCAGGTTGAGCTAAAAAGAAAAAACTTTTAAAAAGCAGCAACCAGGCAGCAGCAGCAAGCCTCACTTACCTTTTTATCCCATTCAAGCTACAAGGCTTTTCGATAGTGCCATACACACACCCAAGGTGGGCCTTCCCAGTATCCGGACACAGAACTATGCTAAACCAATCAGTGGGCTAATTTAGTACCATACATCCTAAACCCAGTATCACACACCCTAGACCCAACCAGCTCCAAAAACCCCCACTCTATAAGCACATGAGGCTGTGGGGCTACATTGAGATACAAGTTATAACAATATTTATCTATTTATGTCAAATTATACTTGCATCCCAGGGATAAATCCCACTTGGTCATAATAAATAATCTTTTTAATGTGGTAATTTCAGTTATTTTGGGGGAGCCCTGGAGAAAGAACTCTTTCTTCTGCTATAAATCGTGTTTCTTGTTTATTGTGGGTTTTTTTTTTTTTTTTTTTTTGGTTGTTCATTTGTTGGATTGGTTTTGTTTGGTTTTTTACTCTTAGTTTTTTGTTTAAGAGAGGTATTTACCCATTTTTATGAATACTGAAGGTTGAACCTAGGGAAGGCCTTTACACTGTGCTATATCCCCAGCCATTTTTCTTTCTCTCTTTCTTTCTGTATTTTGTTTTGTTTTGTTTTGTTTTGTTTTGTTTTGTTTTGTTTTGTTTTGTTTTTGAGACAAATTCTTGCTAAGTCATTTAATTACCCAGCCGGGCTTTAATTTGTGATCCTTTGGCCTCGCCCTCAGAACACTAGGATTCCAGGCATGCACCCAGCTGACTATTAGTTTTAAATGATACATGATCAGTTTCAGGTACCACCTCATGGAGAGGTGATCTTTCCCATGAAACTGAAGGCAAATGAATGAAATGTGAGGTAAAATAAAAAATCCATATGACACAACTAAAAATCTGAATATCATTTGAGCCTTATCATAGATCTACTCCTGAACTTTTCAGTTAGATAAATCAATTTATTTTCTTTTTTAAATCATAATGTCTCATTTCCAACACTAATAAAGTGTTTCTGAGTCTTATTCTTCTTAAGGACAATCATAGTCACTTAAACTGTTCTTTAAAGGCCATGTTCGTCATCTCAATCAACTTATATTTTGAATTGTTCCAGTAGAAATAAGTATTAAAAAGTACCTCCTAGAACTAAATCCAAAATAGGTGTGACTTAAACTGTAGAGTAATATTCACCGTTACTGATCTGGACATGATAGTTCTATCCCTGCAGCTTAATATTTCATGAGTACACTGGTGTAATGGCACATGCTTATAATTCCAGCACAAGGCTGAGACAGGAGGATCACCATGAGTTTAAGGCCCACCTGGGCCACATAGTGAGTTCAAGGTCAACCTGAATTGCATAGTGAGATCCTATCTCAAAAAACAGAAAGACCCATTAAAAATATTTATGAATAATATCATGATGGTGAATTTTATTTGTGTATTTGGCTTGCCTATGGTACTTAACTTGTTTGATCAAAAGCCATGTTAGGTGTTGCTTTAGAAGGTAGACTTGAAGTAAAGCAGCTTACCCTACATAATGGGGAGGGGATCTTATCCACTGTGTTGAAAGCCATAAGAGAAAAGGCTGAATTTCCCACACGAGGAAAAATTCCTGCTTCCACACTTTCTTTAGATTCAAGATTGTAACATCAACTGCTGCCAGTATTTCCAGCCGGCCTGATTTCAATCCCCAAAATAACATAAGCCAATTCATATGTGTGTCTTGGTGCATGCACACTGCACATATGTGTGTCCTTTTGGTTCTGTTTTTCTCTATAGAACCAACTGATACAAAAAAATTAACATTCTTTTCTTGCTTGGAGAGTTCAGGCAGTGTAGATACTTAGTTCTTTTACTCGCATAAATATTGTCCTCTTACATTTCCTCAATTCATTGTTTTAAATTAAGCTCATTATATTTTACACATATATGCATGCCATGATTTTGATCAAATGAGATATTGCTGAAAAAGATTCCTTCATCTAGCATATTCATTAAGGTTCCCAGTTTGGGACTTATACACATTTGATAAGAAGGCTTTGATCTCTTTATCCTAGTAATTAGAAAAATGTTCATTAAACTATAGCTTATATTGGAGCCCTGTTGAGCACAACTTGAGCTCCCATCAATCAGCATCCTATTGTGTGAGCTCTTTAACCAGTTGTTAATCCACATAACAGGGTTATCACCCAGCCCATACTTCTCTATCTACAAAAATATTATAAGGGTCTCCAATTTATTTCCTTGCAGAAATAAAATAGTGTATATAGAATTCCTCTTATCTTTCATGGTAAATATACACACAAAAATAGCTGCTCTGACATGTCTATAGACACACTCTTGACTCTATCTTGTCATTGTTTTCTCTGGTGAAATATCTCATCAACAATGCATCTAGAATTTTGCCAGAATCAACCTGCTGGTGATAATAAGCTTAGATTCCATGTTTTTACTCATTTTTGAAAGTACTGTCTTATTCAAAACTTAGAAATATTGCCTCCATGACTGTGTCTCCAAATTCTTTCATTAGTTGGCAGAGTATTTGATTAAAGGATGAATAGCTTTGCTCACTTGAAAAACCAAAGTACTTCTCACCTGTTAGGATTTCAGCTAACATTTATTCGTGTTAGTTTTACTCTTTCCATCTTAACTGTCTCTCTCCTTGATAAAGGAGACAAAGAAGACAGCATTAAGCAAAAAAAAAACAAATTATCAGGGAAAAAGTACTATAAAAGTAAAATAGACTAATGATTTTTATGTTATTTCTATTAAAAAGTACATAAAATTGGTGATCAAAGCATCAAAACTTCTAAAGATAAATCAGTAAAAGGCATGAATAAATAACCCACCAAAGAAATAATGTTTATGAATAACAAACCATGAAATAGTTTGTTACTTCAAAGTATTACAATAAATAAAAGTTAACACAAACAAGCTTTGTTCACCAAAATAGACTTAAAAAAATAAATGTACAGTGCTAACACTAAAGTTATCGCCTATATATATGCATATCCATATATTACATGATAACATGTATTGATAATATAACCTGTAAATGTCTTCGGTAAAAACTATATATCAAGTTTTATAATGCCATAATTAAATTAATTTTTTAATTCAGGAACATGTATAGTTACCAAAATGTTTATAACATTGTTTTTAATAACTAAAGATATATACCACCACTGTGGTATACTAAGTTATACTAAATGATTTTTATAGTTCATCACTATAATTTAATAGTATGTAGCCATTAAAATGATGATTACTAAAAATAAACTATAGAGGATTCATACAATTCTAGTTTAAAAATGGAAGATATGTATGTGCTATAGTAACAACTATATAATAAAAAGTCAACACAACTGTTTAATAGAAAAAAGATATAAGAAAATATACTAAAACTATTATAATTATACAATACTGAGTACTAATTTTCTTGCCACCTTTTTTAGATTTCTGTTTTCTAAATTTCCTATAAAGACTAAGAATAATAGTCATTTACATAGTGAAGAAAAATTATGACAGTGATTACATTTTGAGATGCTCTATTCTAAATAAGAAAGAGATAATGAATCAGTCAATCTCTGTATGATCTATAAGAGCTAATAAAAGCCCTCCTCCTGTCTACTCCTTTGCATCTGTTACAATTCTTTACAAGCATACATAGAAGCATTGTAACTACTCCTCAAAAGGTTATCACTCAAGATTTTCAGTCATATATTAATGACTAAATTATAGCTAGCTGATCACAGAGCTTTCAGCATAGCAGGCATCAGTTTTGCTGAATTAAAGGGTAGAAGAAAAAGAGAAGATGCCACACATAAAACATTCAACCTCTTCATTACTGAGACACATCCATGGGAGCTCTGGTGCAGGTTTTGTGTAAACCTAGGTTTTGTCGATACAAGCCTAACATTTTGGATTCCTTTTATAAAGGTCACACTCTCAATACCATTCTATACCAATAGAATAATAACATTCTATCCTCACTGAGTATGAGCAATGTCATCTCATCTTGAACCTTACATTACACTAGAGGTACCTTTGAGCATTCCTCCAGGTATCCAGGTAAAATGTGATATAAGATGGTTGTTATTACAAAATATTGAAACACAAAGTATTAAGTGAGACTGAAAAACTCTCTCAAAAAATGTATTGAAAAATGAGGGGGAAATGGATTGTTTATAACCCTAGTCTGACATTTATTACTTAATTGCACCAAGATAATTGGGCCCATTTTCCACACTTTGAGAAAGAAAAGTAGTATTCCAATCTACTCTGTAGAGCTAGCATAAGGGGTATAAAAGGTAGATGCATGTGACAGAAGAAGACCACTGGAGGAGGACACTTCCCTCACAGTTACCTGACAGAAGAACCAACCGAAAAATTAAATTGATATTAAAAGACAAGAGGCTCCAGACTCACAAAGAACCTGGAGGTGAATTATGATAAAGTCCCTGGATAAGCAGCCTGGGCTACAAAATCAAGTGAAGCTCCAAGCACAGAGGAGAAAAGGCAAAATCAACCCAGAAAGGAAGTCCATTTGATCCAAGCACAAGACAGACTTTCTTTTTATTTCTTTAAAGGTTCAATATTAGGATTAAGGAGACATAACTAAAATTTACCATTCACATGTTAAATAAAAGCAATTCGTTATGTTTCATTTTCCAGTAAAGTAGTCACAGGTAACTGTTGACTTTTTCTTATAATAAATGAAATAAACAATAAAATACAAACTTATAAAAATGTCTGTTTCTGGAACCTTTTCTTCTTCAACACTACCCATTTTTTATTCTTCTCCTGTAGAAGCTAGTCCCCCAACTCCATTCTGCTTCTAGCAATATGGGCTGCTAATTAAGAAGTTAGCTAATGCCAGAACTGATACTACTGTAACTATGGTTTCAATATAGTTCTGAAATTTCACCTCATTCAGAAAATGTTAGATGCATTAGTACCTTTGAACACAGTAGCCCAGCCTTCTAGGGCTGCTAGATCACTTGTTTTGCTGCCAGTAACACATCATTCTTTTTTATGGCTGAGTGATATTCAATCATCTACATATACCATATTTTTTGTCTATTCATCTGTTAATGGGAAGCTGATTGGTTGATTTTATAACTTTGATATTATGCATAGTGCAGCAATAAATATGACCTTGCTGTATGCCAATTCCATCTCCTTGGGATTTATACCCAAACTTAAGGTAGCTAGATTATATCATAGGTCAATTTTCTGATTTTTTGCAAAATCTCCATCGGAAGAAATAGAACCGGTAATCACACAAAATTAGTTAGATGTAGTAAGTTCTAGTGAACAGTAGGGAAGAGAGTTCTTCATAATAGCCTACTTTATATTTTATGAATAACTAGCAGAAGGATCTCAGTCTCCAAACACAAAGTTATTATAAGATAGAAACATTAACTGCCTTAGTTTGATAAGCTCAGATTGTCTAGAAATTCATACTGTATTCATAAATATGTATAATTACTACATATTAATAAAATTTTTTAATGTTATGAACACTGAAATGTTAATTACCCTGATTGATCATTACACACAGTACACATGTACCAAATTACCAAACCATACCCCATAAATTTTTACAATTAAAATAATCATTTGTAAATGTGAAAGAATTCACAAAATACCAGGAACTGACTGGGTTATAAATAATACAGTTTAGTTTATCACATTTCTGGAGACTGAGGAGTGTGAGATTCAGGTGCTGGCAGAAGCAATGTCTGGTGGGGACTTGTTTCCTGATTCATAGATGACACATTCTCTCTGTCTCTCTTGTCACCTAGTAGAAAAAGAAATAGCTGCTCTGGACCTCTTATAAAGACACCATTCACACCTCAGGGTTTTGTCCTCACATTCTAACCACCTCTAGAAGTACCCACCTCTCAATACCTGACATTATGGGGTTCAGAATTTAAACATATGAATTTTTGAAAGGCACACAAAACATTCAGACCAAAGCTCCAGGCATCAGATTTAAATGCCCCAGATATAAAACAACCTGCTTCAAAAGATGCAACATTGGCTTCTAGATCTATGATTTTTTTTAATGTTTTGATGTTTATGAAAAAAAATCACAGATCTGTGATTTTTTTTCCTACCACAACTACAAAGGATTAGTTGAGATAGTTTCTTCTCATATTGTTTTAGGTGTCTTCCAATGTCTTCAAACATATAAATTAGATTTATTAGGAAGTAATTAAAATTTAGTCTCACTAACAATGGGCCAGCCTGATGCTGTATATGTGATGGGATACGATGGGAAGAACATAGCACTGCCAGTGTGTTTCTCATCTTTGGAAAAAAACAAACAAAACAGAAGGAAAAAATACAAGCAAGTTTTGAAAATAAAGAGGAGAAGAGAAGTTAAAGGGAGGAGAGAATGGGGGAAAAGAAGAATCAAGATATACTATGTATTGGTACAAAGTCCCTATAATAATAAATGTGTTCATTATGTATATCTAAAGAGCGCCAATAATATTAATTTTTAAACAAGGCTTACCTTGAATCTAATCATGGAGAAATAATCAGACAAATTCAAATTCAAATCAACTGGACTTGACCTTTCAAAAATGTCTATGTAATAAAAGACACTAAAAAATTAGCAAGAGAATTATTACCAATTAAAGAAAATTAAATAGACATGTCAACTAAAAGTAATTTGTGATCTTCACCCATGCTCCTAGATTGAAACGGAAAAACCAAGGTACAGAACAAGGAAAATTAAGAAATCTAAATTTAGATAGGATATTTTACTTGTGGATACCCTATCAGTGATACATTTCTTGGCTAGGATAATTTATGTGTTGTACATATATGAATATCTTTGTTCTTAGAAGACATACTCTGAACTACATATGCATATAGTTATATAGAATATATATTTTGAGGGAGACCAACTGGTCAACATGTTAACAATTAATGCATAGCATAAGAGAATATTCATGGTCACAATACCTATCATTCATTCTACTTATCTGTAGATATTTAATTTTCAAAACTGCATTGGGAAAAAGCCCTATAAAATCAGTACATAACACTGTGATATAAAGAAGGTATGTTATGGAGTCTGGAAACTGGTTTCTCTATAAAAATCCCACACATATATTTTGGTTGCAGGAAATCTAAGTTCTTGGGACTTCAGTTTTTCTGGAAAATGAGCCGAGTGGAATGAAAGATCATCGTGACCGTTTCCTATACAATGGGTATGTGTTTGAGAATAGTTACGTATCTCCGCATGTAAATGTCTCTTGATATATACAGACAGCATAATAAAATTGCTATTTTTCTTCAAAAACTCATTCCCTGGTAATTTCCTAATTTATAGATTACTCATTATTCCTTGACTAATTGTGTATGTCAAATGATGTTGGACTGTTTGGCACTAAAGTTATGTTTCTTGATCCAAGAGTCTCTTATTACCTTTATAAAAATATAACTCCATACAAAATAGCACAAAAGGGAAAAAGGAAGCAAAAGATAAAAACAAAATAAAGCAGAGAGAGAGAGAGTAGAAAAGAATGGAAAAAAGAAGGGAGGAAATAAAGGAAAAAAAGATGAAGGAAAGAGAAGGAAGATGGGGGTGGTAGAGGGAGAACTGAAAGTGAGGGTGATTCAAACTGTGTATTTTAACACTGGAGCCACACTGTCAAGGAGATACTGATGATTGTGCTGAGTGGAACAAATCTCCCAGTTGACTATCACTAAGCACGAGTTGGAATCAGACCCACCATGTGCTTCATTAACCCATGAACAAACATAGTCTGCACATGTGTGTTAAACTTTTTGATATTTTCTAACAACTAAGAAACAGATGAAAGCAAGAATGAACAATATCGAAAGAGTCAACAGATGAGTTTTTAAAATTGTATGGAACAAAGGTGCTAAAGATGGCAGGTCGATAAGCAGCAGAATACAGAGGCTCCCTGAGAGAGACAACTCAGAGGCCAGAATAAAACATCATGGGGAGGTCTGGACAGAGGGAGATGGATCCCCTTGACCCAGGAAGAAACTAAAGGGAAAAGAACCGATCAAACATGCAGTCTCAGGGATACCACTGCAGCAGCTAAGATTAACAGCCACAGTGCTCTCACCACAGTGCCAAACTTGCACACCCGAGACTCAACAAGCAACCCTGACTCCTGACACTGCGATTCGCTGGAACCATGGTCATGCTGAAGTCAGATGTCAGTGAGCCAAATGGAGAATGGAGCTGGCAAGGGACCTGAATTGAACCACAGTGAGTGCTGGCAATAAAACACTCCCTCGGGAAAGGGGCGGCCAACTGGATGACATGTTGGAATCGGGCAAGATGGGCAGGAACAAGTAATGGCAGTGACTTCAGTCAGTTGTTCCCTTCCCAGACCAGATTGCTGGGATCTGCTTGGACTGGGTCATGCCCCTTGCCGTGACCCAATAAGTTATCCCAAACCAATCCCATAGGTGCAGCACACACTAATGCAGTGAAGGCCCACTCAGGTTGACTGGCCCAGAGGAGAGGGGCCAGTATACACTGTTTGCACCTCAATGACTAATAGCAAACTGGAGAGGGCAGAAATCCC
This sequence comes from Cavia porcellus, assembly GCF_034190915.1. Taxonomy (NCBI): domain Eukaryota; kingdom Metazoa; phylum Chordata; class Mammalia; order Rodentia; family Caviidae; genus Cavia; species Cavia porcellus. The sequence goes on along the minus strand of NW_026947496.1, from coordinate 22,547,729 downwards.
TAGCCAGCGTGCTTCAGAAGAACCATAACCAACAAGGAGAGGGGCTGCGACCTTCACTATACACCTATATGGAAGAAACCAAAAACATGACAAGAGAAACAAGTAAGAAAAAGTTCACTGCCCCAAGCCCTGAGAACACTAATCCAGGAGAGGTAAATACAAAAGAGATTGAGAGAAGCAAACATGCAATATCAGACACAGCATCAGTGGACATAAAGAGACATCTGTGGGACCTCACAGGCAAGCTCAAAAGTGAAATATTTAATCAAGTAAAGCAAGATATAAGTAGATTAATAAAAGAAATGCTAAGCACCTCTCAGGAAGACACAGATGGAAAAATGGAGGTTGCATTTTCATGCATGGAACCTCCAGTAATTCCACTCTTTGATTGAAAAGAAGCAGAGTGCTGTAGCCAGAAGAGTATGAGTGTTGATTCCAGAGATGCCCTGGTTTATATCTGAGCTCTGGCATTTGGTAGATGAATGATCTTGGATATTAAAGTTTTCTGGCACTCAATCTCATTATATTTACCTTGAAGAGTTGTTGGGATGAAGTAAAATAACTCATGCAACAGCATCTGTTCCAAGTTAGCACATAAGAGAATGTATTCTGCTTATTATTTTAAAAATGCTTGCATGAATTTGGTCATAATCAAGGAAAAACTATTGTTTTTATTTAGAGAGGAAAGAGTTTAATAAAAAACTTACTCTGTAGTCTACCTATACTTTATATAGGCTATTACTTAATTCCTATTCTGATTTCTCAGTTACCAGGATTTTCTATATTATGTATGTTATTATTTTGTACGTAGAAATATGTTTTTACATAAGCTTGAAACTTACAATGTGCTCATCTGTTTGTATGTATTTTAATGTGCTTTTGTGTGGTTAGTATACACAGCTTGAAATGTATCTAGTTGATCTATTCTGTATGGGGCATTTCTTACAACGTTTGCTTATTGTGAGAACTACAATCTTAACTTCAGAGTTCATTTGGTCAAGAAATTCGACTACACTTTGGGTTCTATCTTAGCTAGTTTTCTCATTGCTGAAACAAAATACTTGAAACCACAAGTTAAAGGATGAAAGAATTACTTTGGCTAACAGTTTGTAGGGGTTTCACTTCATAGTCAGCTGGTTGCAAGGCAGGGTAGCCTGGCAGGGGATCATAGTACAAGAGAAACAGTTCATATACAGTAGGCAGGAAGTAGCACGACTTTCTTCTTCTTTCTCCATCTGAGCTGCAAGCCTATTTGTTGCTGCCAGCCACAGCCAGGTTGGGGTTTCGTCTTCAGTGAATCTATCATCCACATCCAGAACTACACTAAACCAATCAATGTACCAATCCAGTGTCACACATCCATGATCCAGTATCACATACCAGTGTTCTAGCCATTTCCCAAGTCGCCAGATATGAATACGTGAGACTTTAGAGGGGACATGTAGATAAAGCCACAACAGATTTCTTAACTAAAACTTGATATAGACAAAAGAACAAGAAGAACCCAAGAGGAAAATGTTATGAAATATTATAAATGTGCCTTTTAAAACTCTGGTAACCAAAGTTTTTTATTATTTTATTTTTTATTTTAAATAGAATATAAAACAAAACCAACCTCAACAAAGGAGATCAGAACAGAATAATAAAAACAACACAGGAGTTCAAAACAAGACAACAGGAAATCAACAGTGCCTACCATAATGTCTCTTGTTTTCTTCAAAATAGCTGACCATAGCCTCACATGTATTAAAATCAAATAATAGAAAACAGACTAGAACCAATAAAAACAAAGAATAAAAGCATTATAGGCCTTCAAAACCAGATGAATGCAAACAGCAGTGGCTACCTTAATGTCTCATTTTCTTCAAAATAGCTGTTCATATCATCACACATAATAAAAATGATTTTTGTAAGCTCTCTAGGAGAAGTTCTAGGCATGTATAATTGTATACATGTACTTCTATCCTTTCTGTAATAGAGGAAAAACAAAACAATACAAGAAAAATAAGAAAAAAAGAGATAAATAAATAACAATAACAGAAAACCCAAACAATAACAATATAGGCTTTCAAAACAAGGTGGTAGAAACATAACAAAGGTTGTTATTTTGCATAGTTGTCTTCAAAAGCGTGGCTCAGATTACTAGATATAGACACACAAATTGATCTAATCCTATGAATATTAGGCATTTTGTTCCAAGAACTAATTGAGTTAGTAGTACAATCATCTTAGTTATCTTAAGTGTATATATACAAATTTATATCTTCTTACTTTTCCTTTTCGTCTTTCCTCTTTTTCCCTATCTGAGTTGTTTTTCCCTTTTGAGCAGTTTCTTACCAGTTCAAAGTAGTTGGTTTTTTTTAATCTTTTTTTAAAATTTTATTTAAGGAGAAAATGAAAATAAAACAGAAAAAGGGTACAAGTTATACAGAATTTTTGAAAAAATAAACAGTAGGAAATCACTAGTTAATAGATTACATATTGTCATCTTAGAAATAGTTGTTCAAGTTACAAAATTAAAGCATATAAAGTGGACATTCAAACAGTGAGACTGCAAACAGTTCTGTTCAGTGATCCAACAAAACTCAGTAATATGGTTATCTATCTTATACACTTAAATATACATGCAGTTACATCTTTTAGAGCACTTTCTTTTCCTCTCTATTGTACAATGACAATTACACATTTTGGGTTTTATTACTCCCACAGGTCTTATTACTTTTTTTGAAGAGAATAAAACTAAATGTGACATAACAAAACAGAGTCAGTCAAATCAAAAGGATGGATATAATATATAATGTAAAAAAAATACAAGGTGATCAACAATGATTATCATAATGCCTCTTGCTATCTTAAAAAGAATTGCCTATATCATCACTTATAATAAAATTGAACAAAACTAATAAAACCAAAACATTGGAGACATTACAGGATTTCAAAAGAAGATAATAGTCAACTGGAATGGGCATCATAATGAATCTTATTGTCTTCACAGTTGTTGCCTATACTCTCGAACTTGGTACTATCAAGCAAAACAGAATAGAGGAAAATCAGTCAAAACAACATGGTGAGAGCAATACAGGGTTTCAAATCAAGTCGATAGGAAATCAAAGTGGATTACTATAATATATCCTGCTATTTTTATTTATTTTCCCTTAATTAAAAAGATAAAAGAGGACAGCCACTGATTGAGATAAAAGAGGACATAACAACAAAATAACACAGGTCAAAACATAACCATTTAAGCAAAATAGTGTTTCACTACAAGATATCCCAACATAAAAGTAGTTACCATAGTGTCTCTTTCCTTGAAACCTTGAGTATAACTTCATATACTGTAGCATCAAACATATCAAGACAATGTAAAACCATTCAAGAGAATGACAGTATTACAGGGTTTTAGAATCAACTAACAGAAAATGAACAATGGTTTCTGTATAATCTCCTTGTCTATAAAAGATTTTGTTTATATTATCACATATAATAAAATCCAATAAGATACAACCTGTTAAGACAGATGGAGACAGAAGAACAAAAGCTTGATGAAACTTCAAAACAAGATGATATTAAATGAGCACTAGCTATTATGATGTCTTGTTTTCTCCAAAATAGCTGCTCCTACCATCCGACCTTCTCTGCCTCATTTCTGTTGAGCTCTTTTTCTGTCATTAGTTGTCAGTTTGTCTTCTTCATTTGGCTTTCTGTTCCATTCATTGTGGCCTCTCTGCCACTGTTTCTGGAATCTTGGTATTTTTCTTTTTTTAGAATGTCCTGCAGTATTCTTTGTAGAGTTGAATTGGTGGTTGCAAATTCCCCTAGTTCCTCTTTATCCTGGAAGCACCTTGTTTTTCCATCAATTTCTAGGGACAGATGTGCAGGATATATCAATCTTGGTGGAGGTCATTATCTTTCAAAGCTTGAAGTAGTTCCCCCCATGCTCTTTGTGATTTGATGGTTTGTGCCGAGAAGTCTGCTGTAATTCTGATGGGTGTTCCCTTGTAAGTGATCTGTTTCTTGTCTCTGATGGCTTCTAATATTCTGTTCTTATACTGAATTTCTGGAATTTTGATTATTATATGCCTGGGTGTAGCTCTGTTTAGGTTGTAGGTGGCTGGGGTCCTGTATGCCTCATACATCTGAGTATCTTTACCTTTTGCTAAATTAGGAAAATTCTCCTGGATTATTTCTGTGAAGAGCCTTTGTAGTTCATTTGTTTGAGTCCCTACTCTCTTTTTTACATTCTTAATTCTTAAGTTATAGATCCTCTTATCATTTTGAAGCCTTTGTATTACTGCTGTTTGTTTCCTTGTTATTTTAAAGTTCTTCATTTCATGCTCCCACATTACAAATCTGTCCTCCAGTTCAGATAATCTATCCTTAGCTTCTTTCAAGCTGGTATGCCAGCTTTCAATAGAGTTTTTAGTGTCCTGTTAATCTCTTTGAACCTGCTTCATGTATTCTATGTTTTCTCTATTTTCTCCATCAAACAATTCTCCCTTTTTTTTCTGTTCTTCCATTCCACCATTGTTTTTTCTTGGGTGGTGCTTAGCATTTCTCTAACTATTCTACTTATATCTTGCTTTACTTGGTTAAATACTTCACTTTTGAACTCTGTGAGGCTCCAGAGATATTGCTTTATGTCTATTGGTACCGTGTCTGATATTGTATGCTTTCTGTCCTCATCCTCCTTTGCATTTACCTTTCCTGGGTCAGTGTTCTCAGGATTGGGGGCCGAGGACCCTTGCTTGTTGCTCCCTTTTCCCATAATTTTTGTTCCTTCCATACAAGCATATATAGGAGGCCCAGTTTCTTTTTTGTCGGTTACAGTTTGAATCTGCTGGCTAGGTGTTCCGCCCACTGCAGTGTACTAGGGAGACACAGACCTGGGCAGCCTCTGCTGGGCCCGGCCCTCCAGGTCAACCTATGTAACGCTTCACTGCTAGGGTGCACCGCCAGGCACTGGGACCTGGTTTGGGCTAAGCCTACTGGGTCATGGTCCACAGCGTCACCCAGGCCAAGCGCTCCCCACCAATCCCACTTGAGAGGGAATTATGCGACTAAAGTCACTGCAGCGTCCTGTTCCGGCTAGTCTGCCTGGTCCCAGAATGTCCTCTGTTGGAGCCTCCTACTCTATGGATGGGTCCCTGTTCCTCACTTACCACAGGTCAGTTCAGGGCTCTCCGCCAGTCCCGCTCTGGACTCTGTTCATTGATTCCTGCTCTCAGAGTTTTCATGTCTCTATCCCTGCTGCGCAGATTCAGACACAGTAGCGGCAGCAGGAAATTCAAATCGCAGCTTCCAGAGGCGCAGGTTCCAGCTTCAGTGCTGAAATTTTATCTGTTCTGGTTATAGCACCGGGAATGCATTTCCAGTTGGTTTCTCTCAGCTTAGTTCATTCCTGGGTCGGAAGGGTACATCTCCTCTTGCTTAGGACTCCTCACAGTGCACCATTCTAAGCTGGCTATCTCAGACAGCCTTCGTAGCTCCTGTTATCTGTCTGCCATGTTCTCCCAGAAGTAGTCACAGTAGTTTTTAAAATAAAAGTTTTATTGTTTTGACTTAATAAGTAACTCATAATGACTTGTCACAACATCGGCATGGAGATATATTAAACTGAAAAAGAATAGGAAGTTTCTCTTATAGCTGAATGAAATGCACTGGAAAATTCTTATAAAAGATCAGATAAAAATTTTAGCTAAATCTTCTACACATAATAATACAAAAACTTACTAGGATAATGATGAAAGTATACAAAGCAGAACTGCAGGGCCTCGGCACTATATAGCAGAAGATAACGAACAAATTAAAGGAGGTCCGTCTTAAAGATGGTGGATAGGGAACAGCAAGCAACAGAGGCTCTCTTAGATTCCAAATATAATACAGTGTGGGAAGTCCCAAACAGAGGGCATTATATCCTCCTGATCCAGGAACAAATTAAGCTGAGAAAAAACAATTAAAAATACAGTCCTGGTGACATGATTAGAGCAGCTACAGTCTCAGCGCTGCCACTTGAACTCCCTGCTTGGACTCACTGCCATTGCTGTGCTTGAACTGGCACCTTCCACTCACTTCAGAGGCATTCGCACAGAGGGTGGGATTTGATGAACTGAATTGAGAGCAGAGCTGGCAGGGAACCCCACATCAACCTGCAGTGAGTGAGTGGAATAAAATCTCTTTCATAGAGAAGGGGGAGCTCCAACAGACGACACTCTGGGACCAGGCAGATAGGCTGGAACAAGGAGCAGCAGTGACTTCTGCCGGCTACTCCCTTCTCAAGAGGGATTGATGGGGTGCACTTGACCCGGGTAACACCACAGACTAAGACCTAGTTAGTAGACTAACCCAAATCAAGTCTCTATGCCTGGCAGTGCATCCTAATGCAATGAAGCCTTCAGCAGGTTGACTGACCTGGAGGAGTAGGCCCATCATAGGCTGCCCTGGTCTGTGTCTCCCTAGTACACTGCAGTAGGTGGGAACATCTAACTGGTGCGATTCAAACAAACTGTAACCAACAAAGAAAGAAACTGGGCCTCCTATATATGCTTATATGGAAGGAACAAAAAGTATGGGAAGAGGGAACAACAAGAAAGGGTCATCAGTCCCAAATCTTTTTTTTTTTTTTATTTAAAGAGAAAAAAGAAAGGAAATTAAAGAAAAACAAAGCAGTAACAGGGTACAAATAATACAGAATTTCAAGAAAAAATGATATACAGTAAGAAATCACTAGTTAATAGGTTACACATTGTCATCTTAAAAACAGTTGTCCACATTATAAAATCAAAGCATATAAAGTGGACATTCATGCAGTGAGATTGCAGACAGTTAAGTTCAATGATCCAACAAAAGCTCAGTAATATGGTTTTCCATCCTACACACTCAAACATACATGCAGTTATATCCCTTAGGCCACCTTCCCTTCCTCTCTTTTTTACAATAACAATTACACTTTTGGGGGTTTTTTATTCCCACAGTTATTACTTCCCACACTTATTACTTTTTTTGAAGAGAATAAAACCTAACATGACTAAACAGAACAGAGTCAGTTAGAACAGAAGGATGGGCATAGTGTATGATGTAAAAATAGAATACCAGGTGATCAAAAATGGTTACCATTGTGCCTCTTGCTATTTTTAAAAAGAGTTTCCTATATCATCAGGTATAATAGAATTGATCAAAACAGTACAGTACAAGACCAATAAAACCTACACTGGAGACTTTACAGGACTTCAAAAGAAGATAATAATCAAACCATAATGGGATCATAGTAAATCTTATTGCCCTCAAAGTGGTTGCCTATACCCTCAAACTTGATATTATCAAACAAAATAGAATATAGTATAATCAGAGAGAACAACATGGGGACAGCAATACTGGGGTTCAAATCAGGTTAATAGGAAAATAAGCACCTTTCAGGAAGATGTAGATGGAAGAGTGGAGGAACATAAAAAAGGAGAAAAATGTTCGATGAAGAATATAAAGAAAATCTAAGTATAAATAACCTGAAAAGGGTTTTATGGACCAAAAATCAAATATGAGAAAACAATGTTCGATGTGACAGGAAACCAGAGAGTAATAGGGGCAACTCGACCAGCACCTGCAGATATGTTGGAAAGACAGGTTTTGTAGGTAAAGGAATACAACTTGAGATCAAGTCCAAGAGTGGAAAGGTTCAGAACCACTTAGGTAAATAGCAGGTTGTTCCCCTCCCAATCTAAAAACTGAGGAGTGGATGGGACCCAAAAATGCACAGTGCACCCTAATGGAGTGAAAGGGGAGGAGGAATGATCTAAAAAATGAAGGCAGAGGATATGTTAATAGTGTACCAGGATTTAAAATCCACATTAATCAAACCACTCTGTTTACATAGATTATATTCTGTCCCAGTTTGTCTACTTGCACTAGATTTGAGGGCACAGACAGCTATCCACAAAATAGCAGGTTATAGCATGGTAATAATCCTTAATTTCCTATTAACTCAATCTGAAGCCCTGTATAACTTATACTGTTTTACCATGACTGATCTTAGCTGAATCTAGTTGTTAGATTGCTGGTATCAACAGATTTTATTCAAATCTGTTATGATTGATAATATCAAGTCTGAGAGTATAGGCAACTACACTGAAGATGACAAGATTCACTAGGATACCCATTCTGGTTTGATTATTACCTGTTTTTGAAGTTTTTACACTACAATGTTTTGTTTTTATTAATATTGTTATGTACTGCTATATTCAATTATATGAAGCCTGATGATATAGACAATTTTACTCAAGGTAAACAAGAGACAACACAGTAACCATTGTAGAACACCTTGTACCGTGGTTTTATATGACTTTTTTCATTTCATGTTTTTATAGGAATATGTTTTGTTTTGTTTTGTTTTCTCTCACTTTGGTTTTGTTTCTCCCTCTAATATAGAAAGGATAGAAATACATGCATAGAACCTATAAACAGTTTATGAGAGCTGATCATATAATGCATGATGAAATGAACAACTACTTTGAAGAAAAAGAGACACTACAGTACAAAGTGCTGATCCCGTAGTGTCATGATGTGAAATCCAGAAATACTATTATTCTCTGTGCAGAGTGATTTTAGCCTATTTTGTTTTGTTTAATCTAATATACATGAAGGTATGGACAGCTATGTTAAAGAGAATGAGGGACACAATGACAGCCATTGTTGACCTGCCTGTTGTCTGATCTTGAAGACCTAAATCACCTTACTCATCTTGCTCAGATCAGTTCTACTACGTTGTTTCATATAAATTCTCTGAATGTGAAGATATGGCCAACTATTTGAAAGAAAACAGACAATATGATAGATAGTGAAGATCTCATTATCTTGCTTTGAAATTTACATCTCTTACATTGCTTTCTTATGTTCTGTTTCGCTCTGCTCTGTTGTGTTCAGTTTTACCCTCTTTAAAATAAAAAATTGTATGTAACAACTGTCCCAAAGTGCCACCTGATAGACTATTAAGAAATAGACCAATTTGACCAGTAACACTTAAACTTTAAAAAGGAAAGAGTAGAACAAAAGAAGAAGCTTCAGAATTATGAGTGTATACCTGAGATTGCTATTTATTTAAAAATACAAGGAAACAGCACAAAAACTCTGTACTAAAAAAGGTAAATAAAAAATCACTCTAATAATATTTATACTTACATATATTCCCACACATTCTGATTTTTTTTTTTTAGTCATGGCCGTCTTTTTAACTTTTTTTAATTTTAAAAAGAAAATGAAATCTCCATGCAAGAATATTTATTATTTACCTTTGTTGTTGTTTGTTTGTTTGTTTTTGGTACCAGGGATCGAACTCACGACCTCCTGCTTGCCAGGAAGACACTTGTGCTGCTGAGCTATATCCCCAGTTATTTACCTTTGGTACTTAAAAGCATTCCAGAATACTCACTAAAGGAATTAATAAATTTATTGACCTTCATAAAATAATTCTGTATTTGAAAAGTTTTTGAAATAGAAAAAGCTATGATAAATTATATGAAAGTGTTGTCATTCTTCTGTTATCAAAGTGATTGTTTGCCTTTTATTGTTCTTAGTGACTTATGTAAGAGTTGCCAGGAATCTACTAAAAATTGGGGTTTTTTAATTTTAACATATGGCTACTTGATTTCCTTGGTAAGACAAATCTTCGTGGCAGAATGAAGTGTTACTCTATCCTGCTCTCCACCAAGGGGAGGGAAGCCTACTCTCCCTTCTAATTCCACCCAGTTTATCCTACCTCTATTTTCTCAACTATACAATCACTAACAAAAATAAAAAGCAAAAATGATACTATTATCCACCCACATTGATAACATGGCCTTTGCAGCAGTACAAATGCAGTAGAAAGAGGATTTCCTTTAAATCATGACAGTCCATCTAAGATGGAATTATGCATACTCACTGAGAAGAAAGCATAGTATGACAAAATTTTGTTTGAGTTTCTGCTTCTCCCTGTGAGCCATTGTGGACCCAGAATCTTGTCTAAAATAGTCAGAAAGGGTCCATCCAACCAGGTACTCAACATCACTAAGGGTTAAAATCTTTAAATGTTAAAATCCAGCACTGAAATAAAGCATACATGTGCACACTAATGGAAAACCAGTAGTAGAGTTTGTACGGTATTTCCTACTTTCAACATCTAGTTCCTCCTCTTTTCCACAAATGATCTTTCCCATCACAACCAGAGTGAGCTGCTCTTCTTTTGCAGGTATCTGACTTGCTTGGGAATAGCTGCAGCGTGCTTGTCCCTGTGAGCTGTCCCCGCAGTGTAGACTGTGCTCTTTACTTTGTTGCTGCTGCTCACCTGCTCACTCTTTGTGCTCTCCTAACCTGCCTCTGCCATGATCAGTGTTCTGTGAAGTGTAATAAGTACTCTAAACCACTTTGTCTGGAAAATATAAATTCTTTTTTGAGTGTCAATGAATAATACCAATGTCCTCTTTGGGAACATTTCCCCTAGAGCTGTAGCAACCAGATAATGCACTAGTATGAACCACCACCATTGCCTGCCCTCACTGTACTGCTGCTTGAACCATAATATTTTTTGTGGTAAGCAGGCTGTTTGACATTCAAATATATGCATCCATCAGTGCAGGTCTAAGATTTGTATCTCAGTAAAGGCAGAGGACTGATCCTCACTTTAGAGTTGTAGCTAAAACACTAATATGACTTTTTAAGACTGCTGGAACAAAAAAGTTGTGCTATTTCTATACAATGGAGTATTATTCAGCTATAAAGAAGGATCACATTGAGATGTTTATCAATAAATGGGCGCAGCTTGAGACCATACTCATAAGTGAAATAAATCAATCTCGCATGTGTGAATACCGAATAGTTTCCCTAATGTAAGTAATGATTCAAATATATAAAACTATGTGGTAATCATGATTCCCCATTATGTGGCCTTGAAGCCTTATAAAGTTTTCACTTCTTAATTGGAAAGGCTTTATTCTGGGCTTCTTGATATGGAAATATTTGAAGCTATAGTATATGAAGTTCTATTCAAATATTTCAAGGAAAAAGACAGACACTATGGTAACTACTATTAAGTCAGGTTATTTGGTGGTGAAGCACTAGGTTGCTGAAACAGTCATGCTTTGACCTGTATTGTTATATTGTTATGTCCTGTTTTATCTCAATCTCTCCCTTATTCTTTAAAAAAATTATTTAGTTATTTCTTATGTTTGTTTTAATTAAGAGGAAAATTTTTAAAAATTAGCAGGATATATAATAGTAACTTTTTTTGATTTCCTATTAACTTGTTTTGAAGTCCTGTAATACTCCCATGATCTTGTTTTGACTGATTAGACTCTGTTCCATTCTGTATAATAGTATCAAGTTTGAGGGTATAGGCAACTACTTTGAAGGCAATAAGATTCACTAAGATGCCCATTCTGGTTTGACTATTGTCTCCTTTGGAAGTCCTGTAATGTTTACAATGCTTAAGTTTTATTGGTCTTGTTCTCTACTGTTTTGTTCAACTTTATAATATCTAATGAGATAGACAATTCTTTTTAAGGAAACAAGAGACATTGTTGATAACCATTGTTGATAACCTTGTACTCTGTTTTACATCATGTGCTATGTCTGTCCTTGGTTTTGACTGACAGCTTTGTTTTGCCATATTTGACTTTATTCTCTCCCCCCCAAAAAAGTAATAAGAACTAAGGAGTAATAAAACCCAAAATGTGTAAATTTTGTTGTAAAAAAGAGAGGGGAAAAAAAGAGCTCTAAAGTATACAACAGCAAGTGTGTTTAGGGGTGTTAAATAGCTGACCATATTAATGTTTTTGGTTGGATCATTGAACACAACTGTTTGCAGTCTCACTGTTTGAATGTCCACTTTGTATGCTTTGATACTGTGATTTGAGCAACTATCTCTAAGGTGATAATATGTAATCTATTAACTGGTGATTTCTTACTTTTTTTTTTGTAGTTCTGTATTACTTGTACCCTTACACCGCTTTGTTTTGTTTTGTGTTTTTCTCTTTTTCCTTTTAAATAAAATTTTTAAAAAAAGACTGCTGTAACATTTGGCTTAAGTTCTTTTCCACTTCATCTTACATAGCAGAATAGTTGCATACATCTTGTTTAAGTCATCACTACCCTATTTCTGTAGAAAAGATAAGTTATAGAACATCTAATTCCATCATGAATATTCTCTGATGGACCTCAAACAGGAGTAGAATATTGAAAATGCAGACATTATTCAAGAAAGACCAAAACTAGAGACTCTGCCTGTGATAAGCAGTCAATTACAACAGTGATGGCACCAAAAACCGATGTGAACCCAGGGGCAAGGAAGGAGTTACAATTCACAAGAGAAATCTTTTTCTAGCAGAGCAGAGGTATTAACCATTGACAATCACAATATTCATGAAAAAAATAGAGCACTTTGAGAAAATAAAGAGTAACTACAATCAATTGCTAAACCAATAAACATACGATTCTGAAAAATTGCCGATCTAATTCTTAGTCAAAGTCAAGGTGTAGCTTAGGCAAAACAAAAGCAACTTACTCCATTCTCTTGGTTGTAGTAATATCTTTATATCTGTAGGCTTTTCACATAGTACAGTATGTGATTATATATATATATATTCAGAAACTTGAAAGAAGCTGAACATTTCCGATCAATATTTTAATAAGCTATATTAATCAATCTGGTTCAAAGGCTATAATCAACTCTCATTAGCTGCTATGTTTTCTCCTCAGTTTTTGTTTGCTCATTGGATTGTTTGGCAATTTTCACTAAACTTACATTAAAGAAAGAGAAATGGGCCCAACTTTTAGAATCAGGTGAAAAATTTTTGCCCTCATTCCTGCAGGACTTTCTGCTACAGTTTTTTCAGCTTAAAATAAGGCTTCAAATGACTAGACCTGTCATTATTTTTAAACTAATAACAACTGACACTGAGGAAGAAAAAGTACTAAATATGTGTATTTATTCTTTTACCTTTCCTTTCAACTGAACAGCTATTAAAGGGCAATGATAGTCCCATGGAAACAATAGCTCTTATAACTGCATCAGAAAATGCATTTAAAAACCTAAACAAGCTAGCTGCAGCCATATCTTTGTTTGGCAACCTGAGTATTCTGCTCACTTAGCCCTGTTCATAGGGACACACAAAGGACTACTCTGCAGCCAGGGATAATAGCCGATCCCCTAATCTGGCACTAACACTTAGAAAGATTAATTACCCTATTAAAATGTTAGACATTACTACAAAAATCTTTGTATAAACCTTTTAACTCACAACAAATGCAGCTCCTTGGTGCCTTCAGCTTGTTACACAGTGAAGGTCCTCACCCTCCCCTCCTTGTATATCATTGTTCCCAGCATCTTCAGGAATACCCTGATACACTTACACAAAAGTGCACACATATTGGTACACCCATGCCGAGCAAGAGAAAGCTGAAGCTGCTTCCTCATACAAAAGCGTAAAGTCAGAATGTGGCTGGAGCAGATAAAGCAAAAACTCCTCCCACCTACATACTGGCTGCTCCAGAGATTAAGCAGCAGGGGGAAACACTCAGTGATTTAAAAGCTGCTGCTCTGTCAGAAACCAGAGGCACCTAAGAAGATTCAGGTTGTAATCCCCATCCAAAGTATATTCCCAGCACAGGAAATGAGGAGGAGGGTTAAAGTCTTGATGCTGAGTATCAAAGTTTCCCTCTAGAGGTTAACACAAGTGATTAGGCTTTAGGAATACCTTGACGCTTGTTCATTTCCACCTTTGCTCTTAGCCTACTATGGTTTCCTTTCCTCTCCAGGGCTGCTTCCTTCTCCAATATCTGAACACATCTTCAAGGAGAACTTATTAGTTTTATGCACTTGGAAGAGAAAGTAGAGGCTCAACCAAGTTGGTTCTAATTCCCTTATGGTCCAAATAAGAGGAATGATACCTTTATCTCCATTCCTCCCAACTATTATGACATTTCACTGACTATATCATCATAGACTGTAATCAAATGTTATCTTTTTTAAAATGCTGAGATGCTGCTAATAGCACATTAGTTAAGAGGACAGTCCATAGAGTAAAAATCCCAGCCTGGGCATTTACTGGCTCCCAGAGCCTAAGATAATTAAATTACCCAATTACCCTTGCCTACCCCACCTGGATGATAGGAAGGACAGTAATACCAAATTCATAAGGGTAAAGAGAGACCAAATGAGGAAAGGTCTGCAAATGTACACCACAATGTCTAATACATAGTACACTTAGAACTCAAGAAAATGTTAACCATAGATATGATTATGGTGGATAATCACTTACAAAGTGATTCCAGAGTGAGAAAACTGGCTGCTGTCTGTCTGTCTGAGCTAATCACTTGCCATTAGGTTAATGAGTGTGCCAAGCTTTCTTCTTAAGGAAAGTGCTTGTAAACCTAATGGCAGGGACATACAGGATACTAACATTCATGTTTGTTCACAGAACTGGCAACACCTTCAAAGCTACATTTCACTTTCTGTTACTCTATCATCTCCACCACCCAATAGCTGGTTTATTTCATTTATTTTTCCTGATACCATATTTTTGCTACTATCTCAACAAAAACAAGACAAGATTTTTCAACACAAATGATAGGTGTACATATACAAATTTATATTTCCAGAAAGCCCCAAACTGTTCCAGCAGTATTAGCCCTTTCAATGAAAGGGTTCTTTGCATTTCCAGGTTAGTATTAGAAATTTCCTATTTTAAAAAAAAAACTGGCAAAGAAAATACGAAATTATAAATGGTGTAAATAATATGAGCAGAATTGCAATAGTATCATATCAATACTTCAAAACAAAAAATACTTTTACTCCCAGGTAACAAAGACTTCCCATCACTTACACTTAATCAGAGGAGTAAAAAGCATTTGATTCTTGACAAATATTGAACTACAAGAACATGAGTGCCCAGACATGTCACCTGAAACCCTGGCCTCCCAAAAAAAAACTCTCGCTGAGTGCAGAGTGAAATTAATGTTTTCTGTTGCTTGAAGTAAGAAAATCAATCTATTTCTCCTGTGTATGGGAGTGTTACGCTTAAGAAAAGGGAAGAGGCTGGGGATTTAGCTCAGCGGCATAAGTGCCTGCCTTGCAAGCAGGCAGTCGTGAGTTTGATCCCTGGTACCTATAAAAAGGAAAAAGACAAAAAAAAAAAGAAAGAAAAAGAAAAGGGAAGAAAATTTCCAAGTGATTAAAACAAGATCCAGTAAGAAAGTAGTTTAGATGTTCAAAATTCTTCACAACATTGTCAAAGCGGTGACTGTATGTCTGAATATTTGTGACCCTCTAAATATTGTAGGTTAAAATCAAATCCCCAGTGTGTTTGTGTTTATGGGTGGGGCTTTTATGAGTTCACTAGGTCACAAGAGGCTGTGATGAATGGGATTAATGTCCTTTAGAAAGAAGCCAGGGAATTTCTTGTCTCTTCTACTATTAGAAAATGCTTTTTATGAAGCAGAAAGGGACCCCTCATCAGACACCAAACCTACTGGCCTTTTGATTGATTTGTTACTTTCTAGGGTTGTGGGTGATATACGCCTGCTATATATAATAATCAGCCTAAGGGATTTTGTTACAGCAGATCAAACTGATAGGTAGTGACTTTCTCCAGTACTACAATGCTTTGTTTCTCAGTTATTGCTCTCCAGAAAATTTCAGACAGAAATTCCTAGTTACCAGTTCTGAGAACAGGAATTGTTCAGAATTCACTAAAACTAGAAGTTAAATGAAATCCCTGAAACATGACAGTCAAGGGAACTCAACATCAAAGCCCTGAACACCATTTTCTGAAAGACATCTATATTACCACTTATTTGAAATATATTTTTACAATTAGGCTTGATTTCTAAATTTTAATTCCAAACTCAAAACATAGAAAATGTCACCACCACAAAGCCATCTAACCAAGGTAATCAGCTCCTGGTGAAAAACATCTGATTAAATCATCTATATATAACACAGATAGAAACCATAAAATATTGTTGGACTATGATTATTCTCCTGAATAGATTTGCATTCAACTCACAGATCAGAAGCCAGCATTGTTCTTAGAAAACTTTCCATTTCAAGGACCTCAAAATCAATCACTGGTACCAGGGATCAGGGCAAAAGTCCTGTTTCCTGTCTCCCTGAGACCATAAGCAGTCCTTCCTGAGAAGCAAGTTGAAGCAATTTCAGGAAGAGTTGTGAACACCCAGACTTCCTCCTTATCAAGTCTTTCTGTATGTCTCAAAGCTTTCCTTTTTAGATATGATAACCCCAGTGATAGAGGAAGATTTTCTTATCCTGGCAGTCTATCTGAAGTAAATGCTTGGCAAGAAAAGGACAGTACATTTTAGCCTTTTCAAAACAGTTTATGTTCCTTATCAAAGAAATACAAAGATTCCAAGTGTGCTTTTATTTAACCCATCAGCCAGTATGTAATGAAGAAGTGTACTGGACATTGTTCTAGTTACAGGGAAGCAAATCAAAGAACATCAAGGTGGTAATACTTACATTTAAAATACGTATAATCAATCTGGCTGTGACAATATATGCATGTAATCCCAGCACTCAAGAGGCTAAGACAGGAGGATTACCAAGAGTTCAAGGCCAGCTTAGGGGTACCTAGTTCAAGACAGCCTTCACTACAAAAAAGACCCTGTCTCAAAAAAAAAAAAAATATATATATATATATATATACACACACACACACATATACATATTTGATGAAGAGCTATAATTTTTATGGTAAGAAATTTGTTGAGAAACTTCAATGTACAACTAGTAATGTTAGAGACAATTACCCACAAACTCTTTTTCTGTGGAATTTTATTATCAACTCATTCATTTTATATTATCTATTAAACATCGATCATATGCGTCACTATATAAAGTTTTTTATATACATAGTTACTATTGCTTATCATTGACTTGTGTTCAAGTTAAAATTTAACTTTGGGGTGGAAATTTAGGACCAATTATGGCTATTGTACAGCCCTATTCTGTGACCAGGTTACAAAGCGACAACAGTAAAATATGATAGGGTAGAGGATTCCTCCTCTTATCTTACGTTATGCAATTTTTCTCACAGGAAAGCTGAATTTGGTTATGTGACCTACTTTGGCCAATGGGATGCTTGCAGGCTTCATGAGCAGAGGCTTCATAATTCACACATTTATGATATAATTTATACATGGCAACTTACTCTTTCAGAAAATCTGCACTGAGAAGACAATGCTATGAAGAATCCCAGAAAGAAAGACTATGTAGAAACAGAGGCCCAACCACCAGCCACCCTAGCAGGGCAGAGTTTCCAGCTGACCTCGTATTTATCATGCATTTATGTGGGTGCTCCCAGGGGAGATCAGCAGAGCCACTGAGTTCCAAAAGGCTCTGGGAAATAATAAGTCACTGTCATTGCAAGCCATGACATTGTGGTGTGGTTTGTTTCACAGCAAGATAGAATGATAAAATGGGGCTGGATGTATTGAAAATGGGGGTTAGAAACCCATATTCAGAAGACATGGATTCCAGTCTCCAATGACATGACAATTGTAATGTGTAGCTGCTTATCACATAATGTGATGAGATTTCATACCAAATTGAAATGATAGAGCCCCAAGAGGAAGATCAAGTTATTTGACTGACAAAATCTCTCCAAGCTTCTTCAGCCTCAAGAAAATTTCCAGTGTTGGCTATATTAAATCTATAAAAAATCAACCTCTAACATCTTCACTCAGTTCTGAGTTATGAAATCATGAAACTCTGATATGGGACCTGGGATCTCATACAGTTGCACAAGTGGGAAATCAGTTTTGTTTTATTTGCCAACACCAATTGACAGGTAGTGGTTTTCTGGCCTGCAATGTGGAGCCAAATTACTAGTAGCTGGGGAAATGTGTTGACATCAAAATAGATATTGTGCCTTCCATGGTCAAGAGAAGGTGGATTGCCAGCTGGCTTCCACTTACTCACCAACCTAGGTCTAATTCTACACTTTTCTTTTTTTTAAAGAAAAGTAAAGAAAATTGAGACTAGTGGATAAAGAATTGTTGGAAGATTGTGCTTCCAGGAGTGGTAGAATGTTCAATTCAAAATCTAACAGTCTGCCAAGATTATCTTCACTCTCAATCAACGCTTTAGCAGCCATGAGTACCAAATGCATAACAAGAATTGTATTGGGCAGTAAGGACACATGGTGACAAAGGGATCCCTCACACTGGAGGAGACCACATTCCAGAGCAGAAGACAGACACTTAAGAAGACAGGAAACAATAAGCCAAGTCTAGAGACAAAAAGCATTCACTGACACAGAGTACTCCACAGGAGTACACAGGAATATGTCAAGAGCAACTGCATCAGCATACTCTGAGGGAAAAGTTGCCAAGAGCTGGGGGAGCCATCCCATGTCCCCAAATTCTGCTTCCCTATCAGTCTATGTGTTCTTACCCTGGAGCTTTGCCCAATCTGGTTGCTAACCAGAACAGAAACACCTGAAAGTCACCGGAGCCCATCTGAGCCCTGATTCTTTCTATGAGGTGCTTTAAGGATGCACTGCTCATGGTCATATCTAGCTTTGAACTTCTGCACTACACCTGACTTTTTATAGACACTAAGTGAGTTCAAATTTCCTCAACCATGGGTCCTTACTACATAAGCAAAATAACTAACCTCAGGGTTGTTTTAAAGACTCAATGAGGTAACAATTTTTTAAGTAATTAGTAACTGGTAAGTAGGAAGTGCTAAGTAAATGTGAGTTTCTTGAGTTTCTAAGTTCTGCCCTTACTATTCTTTGGCTACTGGAGTTTACACAGATTTGAAACAGTAGGGAGTAAGTCTTGAATAGAAGCACACCTCCATCCTACAGGACCACCAGAAGCTCAAAGACCTGAGTCTGCCTCTTCCCTGTTAGTCTGTAGCACCAGAAACCTCCATCTTCATTACTGCCTGGATAGTGACCACTTAGAGATTCATCATAGCTTGTGGGCTCCAAAATAATTCATCACCTTCTTCAAGTTGACACACCAAGGTCTTAACTATCACTTTAACCGTGCACTAAGACCATAAGATAATGATAAGAAGTCAACCTGTTAAAGATTTTTCATTTACCATTCACAAAATGCAAACACAAGTAGACTTCAAAGTAGTACAGCTTTTCCTAAGAAATGAGAGGAAAACTTTGTCACTGCAAATCTTTTTTGTGACACTGAATTTTTTCATTGTAGCTTGGAAGAGGGGAGTCCATGAGTTATAAAACCAGAAACTCTTAATTAATAACTGGTAGTGAGCTCAGATCCTGTGCAAATTACTTCACATTAATTATTTTATTTACGCTCACAATAACTTTAAGTTAGTACTATTATCAGGCCCATTTTATTCATGGTAAAAGATAAAGTCCTTGAAGTTAATTAACTTTAAGTTCAAACAAACAGAAATGGTGAAGCTGAGATCTGAACTGTGACATCTTGACTAGCGGACTTAAGGACCAGGATACCCCAGGTTCTATTTTCAGTTTTATAATAATAGATATTGAACAAATATTTATCTTTCCAACAAATATTAATTGTTCATATACCACATGCCTGCCAGTCACCGTTTTAGTACTAATAATAACAAAGATCACTCTGCTTTCATGGAGTTTATTTTCTATTTGATTGTGCAAGGTTACAAAGAAAAATAAAGTAGGCTAAGGGACTACAGAGGAATTGCTCCTTAGATAGGGAAAGGAGATGATCTTCAACCCAATTCTATATCATCAATAACCTACACACTATTATCCCCAACTAGTAGGTTAGAACAGAAAGGAATCAAAAATTAAGTGACCTGTCCAACATCCCCCAGCTGGCAAGAAATAAAGTATGAATTAAAAGCAAACTTTCTGACCTTGCTGTTTGCAGCTGCCATTAACTGTGGCCTGCCATGCCACCCTGCCTTGGAGCCAACAGAGTATGGACTGAAAAATCCAAAAATTGGAGACAATTCGAAGCTTATACATGGGGGAGGATCAAAGATGGCAGATAGATAACAACTGGCTACAGAAGATCCCTGAGATAGGCAACTTAGAATTCAACATAATACAGAGTGGGGAGCCCCAAACAGAGGGAGATGAATTCTCTCATCCCAAGAAACAATTAAGGCGACTTGCCAACCATCTGAGGTCCCGCCACGACTTGCCAGGGTCCTGCCGCAACTTACCCAGCCTTCCAAGGTCCCACCGCTTCAACTCACTAGGGGCGCAGTTACATTGAGTTTTGACGTCAGTGACTCACTGGAGGTGCAGTTACATTGAGTTTGGGGGTCAGCAAGCCGAATGGAGGGCTGAGTTGGCAGGGTGCCTACATCAACCTGTGGTGAGTGACAGGAGTGGAGCCATTCCATAAATAGGGGTGCTCCAATAGATGACATTCTGGGATGAGGCAGGACTGGCAAGTACAAGGGGCAGCAGTGACTTAAGTCAACAGTTCCTTTCCCAAACGGGACTGGTATAGTGAGCTAGGCCTGGGTCACATGACCGAGCTGAGACCCAATAGGTTATCCGAGGTCAAGTCCCTGCAGCGGTGGTACACACTAATGACACTGGCCCAGTGGGGCCTCAGGGGTTTGGCTGGTCCAAAGGGGAAGTGGAACAAAGTAATACAGTAGTGCAGGCCACAGCAGGTTGACTGATCCAGAGGGAAGGGGCCAGCATACACTATCCCTGTCTGCAACTCACTAGCACAGGGCACTATGAAAGGTCATCTAGCCAATGCACATCAGAAGAATTGTAACCAACAAAGAAAGAAACTGGGGCCTCCTGGAAGAAGCAAAATAGATGGGAAGAGGAAACAACAACAAAAACTCCCTAGATCCCAACCCTGAGATCATTGACCCAGGACAGGTAAATACAAAGGAGAATGAGAACAGCAAACATGAAATATCAGACACAACGCTAGTGGATATAAAAAGATATATTCAGGACCTCATAGATGAGTTCAAAAGTGAAATTTTTAGCCAAATAAAGCAAGATATAAGAAGATGAATAAAAAAGATAAACTAAGCACCCCTCAAGCAGACACAGACAGAAGAAGAGAGGAACTCAAACAAAGGAGAGAACCATTTGGTGAAGAATATAAGAAAAAATATAGAATACATGAAGCAGATTGAAAGAGATCACCAGGAAATTAAAAACTCTATGGAAATATTGCAAATCATCTTGAAAGAAACTAAAGATAGATTATCCAAACTAGAGGACAATTTTGCAATGTGGCAGTTTGAAAGGGAAAACTTTTTAAAAATAACAAGGAAACAAGCAGTAACAATACAAAGGCTAGAAGATGACAAAAGGATCTATAACTTGAGAAGAAAGAATGCAAATGAAGAAGCTGGGATACAAAAAAAGGAACTACAAAGGTTATTCACAGAAATAATCAAGGAAAACTTCCGAAACATAGGAAAAGGAAATGATATTCTGATATATGAGGCACACAAAACTCCAGCCACCTACAACCAAAACAGAGTTACACCCAGGCATATAATAATCAAGATCCCAGAAATTCAATATAAGAACAGAATATTAAAAGCTGTTAGAGACAAGAAACAGATAACCTACAGAAAAAGGCCCATCAGAATAATGGCAGACTTCTCCACACAAACCATCAAGTCAAGAAGAGCCTGGAGTGAAATATTCCGAGCCCTGAAAGAAAATAACCTCCAGCTCAGATTGATATATCCTGCTAAACTATATCTAGAAATTAATGGAGAAACAAGATGCTTCCAGGACAAAGAGGAACTTGGGAAATTTGCAACCACCAATCCAACTCTACAGAGAATGTAGGGCATTCTTGAGAGAGAGAAAAGTGCTAGGACTCCAGGAACAGTGGCAGAGAGGACTCAATTAATGGAGCAGAAAACAGAATGAAGAAGATAAGCAGACAACTGATGGCAAAAAAAATAACATAACAGAAATGAGGCAGAGAAGATTTTATTCAAAACTAATATGATTGATAGTATCAAGTCTGAGAGTATAGACAACTACACTGAAGATGACAAGACTCAATGATATTCTGGTTTGATAACTGCCGGTTTTTGAAGTTCTATACTATATACAAAGTTGTGTTTTTATTAATACTGTTATATACTGACATATTCAATTATACTATGTCTGATGATATAGCCAGTTCTATTGGAGATAACAAGAGACAACACAGGAACAGGAACTATGGTAGAACAATTTGTACAATGGTCTTATATGTTTATTTCATTTCACGTGTTTATATGAATATGTTTTGTTTTGCCTTGCTTTGCTTTGTTTCTCCCTCTAATATAGAAAGGATAGAAATACATGTTAAGAATCATGTATGTGTAGAATCTATAAACAGTTTATGAGAACTGATCATATGACACATGATGAAGTAAACAGATACTTTGAAGAAAAAGAGACACTAAAATACCCAGCGCTGATCCTGGAGTGTCATAATGTGAAACCCAGCAATAGTATTATTCTTTGTTCAGAGTGATATTAGCCTGCTTGGGTTTATTCAATCTCAACATAATTGAAGAGATAGATAACTGCATGTATGTTTAAGTGTATAGGATTGATAACCATATTTCTAAGTTTTTGTTGGATAGTTGAACAGAACTGGTTGTGATCTCACTGTTTGAATCCCCACTTTATAAGTATCTACTTTAGGATCTTGAATAACTATTTGTAAGAAGACAATCTGTAATCATCAACTAATGATTTCTTACTGTTCATTTTTTTCCTTGAAATTATGTATTATTTCTACCTGTTTTGTGCTTTGTTAGTCTTTCTTTAAATTAAATTTTTAAAAAAGACACTAGAGTACCCAATGCTGATCACGGAGTGTCATGATGTGAAATCTAGCAATACTGTTATTCTTTGTTCAGAATGATTTTAACCTGCTTTAGTTTGTTTAATCTAAACATAAATGAAGATATGGATAACTGCGTGTATGCTTAAGTGTATAGGATAGACAATCATGTTACTAAGTTTTTGTTGGACAGTTGAGCAGAACTGTTTGCAGTCTCGCTGTTTGAATTCCCACTTTATATGTTCCATTTTTGTATCTTGAACAACTATTTGTAAAACGACAATATGTAAACATCAACTAGTGATTTCTTACTGTTTATTTTTTTCTCTGAACGGATGTACTATTTCTGCCTATTTTCTGTTTTGTTTAGTCTTTCTTTAAATAAAATTAAAGAAATAAATAAATAAAAGCAAATGTCCTGCTTGCTACTCCTTTTTTAGTATGCCATATTTAGTTTGTCGATAATTCTCCAACCTGAAATTGGATTTCATTATAAGCGCACTTTTAAGCACAGATATCCCTACTTTTTTCTTATTGGTCCCAATAAAATGAGATCATCTCATAAAAAACATAATACAGACACCACAGCTGCCCGCCTGGAAAAGTGAGCTGGGCCAAGCCATGGGACCCATCTCAGGCCTTCCTGACCACCCACTCTCACCCGGAGGGCACACCATAGCTGCCTGCCTGGAAGAGGGAGCTTGGCCGAGCTGTGGGACCACACTCCGGCCTTGCTGACTGCTTTCTCTCCGCTTTCTCTCACCCGGAGTGCACACCACAGCTGCCCGCCTGGAGGAGTGAGCTGGGCCGAGCCGCGGGATCCCACTGTGACCTTGTTGACCACCCTATCTCACCCAGAGGGCACACTGCAGCTGCCCACCTGAAAGAGGGAGCTGGAATGAGCCATGGGAACCTGCTTTGGCCTTGCTGACTACCTTCCCTCACCCGGAGTGCACACGGCAGCTGCCCAGCCTAAAGGAGGGAACTGGGCCAAGCTGTGGGAACCTATTCCAGCCTTGCCTGTGACCTTCTTTTGGCCTGGAGAGCACCAGCACTACTGTCACCACCTGGAGAATGGAGCAGCCCTGCTGGGGAGGTTTGAGGCCTACTTAGGCCATAGGAGGACCTTCTATCAACCTGGGAAGCTTTGTCATTCAAGGAGCTGGATGGTTACACAACATCCAATCTCCGAGAGAATATGAGATCCTTGCTCTAGGAAGTTGGGGGCCCGCTGGGCTTGCGGCCACACTAGATTGGGCTTAGCAGGATTTGGAATTGCCTGGACAACATCAGGTGCCCTTCTTTCCCTCAGGGGAGCTTTGCTTCCAGAAGGGGGAGCTGTGTAGCTTGAGGAGGCTTTAGGTCTACCTGAGAAGAGCCTGGTAACCTTCTTTTAATCCAGGGGCATTGCTGAACATATCTAAAGAAGACATAGTTTAAAAATTGGAGGAACTAAATGACAAGATAGAATCCCTGGAAGAACAATATAAGAAACAAAAAAATACATGAAGCAGATGCAAAGTGATATACAGGAAAACAAAAATTCCATTGAAAGTTGTAAAAACTGCCTCAATGAGGGTGAATACAGAGTTTCAGACCTCAAAGACAAGACTGAAGCTAGTGAACAGGAAAGATCTTTTAAAAATAACAAGGAATCAGGAAATAACAGTTCAACAACTGCAAGATGATGCAAAGAAAAACAACATAAGATTGATAGGGATAAATGAAAAAGAAGGGGACAACATAAAGGATGTCAAGAGGATATTTAAAGAAGTAATAGCTGAAAATTTTCCAAACATGAGAATGGAAACTGACATCAGGATCGGTGAAGTGTATAGAACCCCAATAGGCATAACCAAAATAAAACTATACCCAGACATATAATACTCACCATCCCGGAAATCCAACGTTAAGAATAGAATATTAAAAGCTGTCAGAGAGAAAATACATATCACCTATAAAGAAAAACCTATCAGAATCACAGTGGACTTCTCAGCACAAAAACTAAAGTCAAGAAAAGCATGGAGAGAAGTATTTCAGATCCTAAAGGAAAATGATTTCCAACCCAGACTTATGTACCCTGCAAAACTGTCCTTCAAAATTGATGGAGAAATAAGATACTTCCATGACAAAAAACAGCTGAAGAACTTCATCATCAGCATGCCATCCCTACAAAGAATACTGAAAGACAGCTTAGATACACTCAGGAAAAAACCACTTAGCAAAGCAAACAAACAGAACAGGAAGATAAAGATGCAACAGCAGAAAGATAACATGTCAACAATAAACCAATATGTAACAATTATAACCATTAATGTAAATGGTCACAATGCACCAATTGAAAGAAACACATTGGCAGAATGGATCAAGAAACAAAATCCAACCATATGCTTTCTACAAGAGACCCATCTAACCCAAAAGGATACTCACAAACTGAAGGTCAAAGGATGGAAAACAATATTCCATGCAACAGGAAATCCCATAAAAGCAGGAATAGCTATTATGCTTGCAGACAATGTGAACTTCAAACCAAGAATGATCAGAAGGGATAAAGAAGGTCATTACATACTGGTTAAGGGAAAACTTCAAGAGGAAGAGATAACAAACTTAAATATGTTTGCACCAAATTCTAGAGCACCCAGTTATATAAGACAAGTATTAATAGAAATGAAACACCAAAATTAGCAATAACACAATTGTAACAGGAAATATAACACACCATTGACACCAAGGGACAGATCAACCAGACAGAAAATCAGCAAACAAATAACAAAACTGAATCACGCTGTGGACAAATGCACTTGATAGACATATACAGAGTGTTCCACCCAACAACAACAGAATAGACATTCTTCTCAGTAATACATGGGATATTCTCTAAAATAGACCATATCTCAGCCCACAGAACATATTTAAATAAATGCAAAAGAACTGAAATTATTCCAAGCATGTTATCAGATTGTAGCACCATGAAACTAGAAATTAATGATAAAAGATACTGCAAAAATCCCAAAGACACATGGAAACTGAATAACACACCCTTGAGTAATCAGTGGGTCACAAAGAAAATTAAAGAAGAAATTAAAACAATACCTACAAACAAATGAAAACACAAATACTACTTACTGGAATCTATGGAATGCAATGAAAGCTGTCCTCAGAAGAAAATTTATTGCACTGAGTTCCCACATCAGGAAAACAGAACGAATACAAATAAGTAACCCGATGTTACACCTCAAACATCTAGAAAAAGAAGAGCAAGTCAAGCCCAAAGCCAAAAGAAGAGAAGAAATTATAAAAATCAGAGCAGAAATCAATGCAATAGAGATTGAGAAAACAATCAAAACATTAATGAATCAAAGACTTGGTTCTTTGAAAAAATAAATAAAATCAATAACCCTCTAGCCAACCTTATTTTTAAAAAGGGAAGAAAAAGCTCAAATTCATGCAATAAGGAATGAAAAAGGTGAAATCACCATAGACCCTATAGAAATACAGAAGATCATCAACATCTATTTCACAAACCTCTATTCTCAAAGGTTTGATAACACAGAAGAAATAGACAGATTCCTAGAAGCATATGAAGTATCAAAGGTAGATCAAGAAGATGGAAAACTGCTGAATAACCCAATTTCTATTAATGAAAATGAAAATGTAAATAAGTCCTTACCAACAAAGAAGAGCCCAGGCCCAGACAGAGTCACTGCAGAATTCTAAAAGAAACAAAGACCTAATGCCGACACTCCTCAAACTCTTCAATTAAATTGAAAGGGAAGCAATCCTTCCTAAGTCATTCCTGGAAGCAAATATTACTCTAGTACCAAAACCTGAGAAGGACCCAACTGAAAAAGAGAACTACAGACCAGCCTCCCTAATGAACACAGATGCAAAAATCCTCAATAAAATATTGGCAAATAGGATGCAGCAAATCATCAAGAAGATTATACACCATGACCAAGTGGGATTCATCCCAGGCATTCAGGAATGGTTCAACATACATAAATCAATAAATGTAATCCACCACACCAATAAAACCAAAGTAAGAATCACATGATCATTTCTATAGATGCAGAAAAAGCTGTTGATAAGGTCCAACGTTCATTTATGATAAGAACCTTGCAGAAAATTGGGATAGATGGTCTTTACCTCAATATAATAAAGGCCGTCTATGACAAACCAACAGCCAGTATCATACTAAATGGCCAAAAACTGAAGGCCATTACTTTAAAATCAGGCACAAGACAAGGATGTCCCTTATCACCACTCCTATTTAATATAGTACTAGAAATACTAGCCAGAGCAATTAGACAAGAGAAAGAAATAAAAGGGGTAAAGATAGGAAAAGAAGAAGTTAAATTATCATTGTTTGCAGATGACATAATATTCTACATAGAAGACCCCAAAACTCCATTGAAAGACTCCTAGATACAATAAGTAAATTCAGTAATGTAGCTGGATACAAAATCAATACCCAGAAATCAATAGCATTCCTATACACTAACAACAAAATCACAGAGAGAGAAATAAGAGAAGCCACATCTTTCACACTAGCAAGCAAAAAAAAAAAAAAAAAAAAAAAGAAATATTTAGGAATTACTCTTACAAAAGAAGTGAAAGACCTGTACAGGAAAAATTGTAATACACTGACAAAAGAAATTGAAGATGATTTCAGAAAATGGAAAGACATCCCTTGCTCATGGATAGGAAGAATAAATATTGTGAAAATGGCCATTCTCCCAAAACTGTTATACAGATTCAATGCAATCCCAGTAAAAATACCATCAACATATCTCATAGATCTCTAGAAATCACTCCTAAAATTCATCTGGATCAAGAAGAGACCTAGAATAGCAAAGACAGTTCTAAGCAGCAACGGCAAGGCAGGAGGCATCACAATCCCTGACTTGAAGTTATACTACAAAGCAACCGTAGTAAAATCAACATGGTACTGGAATCAAAACATAGCCGAAGATCAATGGAATAGATTAGAAGATACTACAAACACACTCAACCACCTTATCTTTGATAAAGGGGCCAAACAGGTTCATTGGAAGAAAGACAGTCTCTTTAATAAATGGTGCTGGAAAAACTGGCTCTCCATATGCCAAAAATTAAAACTAGACCCATGCCTATCAGCATGTACTAAAATAAAATCTAAATGGATCAAAGATTTGAATATTAAAACAGAAACACTAAATCTATTGGAAGACAAATTGAGTAAAAACCTTGAAGACACAGGAGTAGGTAGAGAATTCATGAACAGGACTCAAACTGCACAGGAAATACTTCCCAGAATCAATAACTGGGATCACCTCTTATTAAAAAGTTTCTGCACATCAAAAGAAATCTCCAGCATAGTGAAAAGAAAACCCACAAACTGGGAAAAAATCTTAGTGAACTGCTCCTCAGACAAAGGACTTCTGTCTAAAACATATAAAGAATTTTTTAAAAATCAGACTCCCAAAATTCAAAGACCCAATCCAAAAATGGGCATCTGACAATTCTCAGATGAAGAAATACAAATGGCAAATAAATACATGAAAAAATGTACCTCATCCTTAGTCATTAGAGAAATGGAAATTAAAACCACACTGAGATTTCATTTCACTCCTTAAAGAATGGCCAAGATCAAGAAAATCACCAACAACAAATGCTGGAGAGCCTGTGGGGGAAAAGGAACTCTCCTGCACTGTTGGTGGAAGTATAGACTGGTACAATCATTGTGGAGGTCAGTCTGGAGATTTCTCAAAAAGCTGGGATTGAAAGTCCCATTTGACCCAGCTATTGCACTTCTAGGCATATTCCCAGAACTAAAAACATCATACCACAGTGATATATGTGCACCCATGTTTATAACAGCACAATTTGTAATAGCCAGATCTTGGAAACAACCTAAGTGTCCATCAACTGAGGAATGGATAAAAAAAAGTTGTGTTATTTTTATGCAATGGAGTACTACTCAGCCATAAAGAAGGATCACATTGAGATATTTATAGATAAATGGGCGCAGCTTGAGACCAATATTCATAAGTGACATAAATCAAACTCACATGTGTGAATACCAAATAGTTTCCCTATTGTAAGAAATGATAAGAATACATAAAAGTATGTGGCAATCATGATTCCCAATTATATTGGTTTGAAGCCACATAATGTTTTCACTCATTAATTGGAATGGTTTAATCTGGGTTGTTTGATTTTATTGTCTGTAATAGTACAAATAGCTATTTTGAAGAAAACAAGACATTATAACAGCTAGTACTGATTTAATATCATCTTGTTTTGAGGTCCCATGTTGTTTGTCTGCTTCCATTGGCTTTAACATGTTGTATCTTATTGTATTTTAATATATATGATAGTATAAACAAAAATTTTTATAGGCAAAGTGATAATATAGAAACCGTTGTTCATTTTCTGTTAACTGGTTCTAAATACCCTGTAATTCTTTAATTCTCTTGAATGGTTTCACACTGTCTTGATATGTTTGATGCTATAGTATATGAAGTTATACTCAAATTTATTTCAAGGAAAGAGACACTATGGTAGCTACTATTATGTCTTGTTATCTGGTGGTGAAACACTATGATGCTTAAATTGCTTTATTCTGACCTGTGTTGTTTTGTTGTGATGTCCTGATTTATCTCAATCTCCCCCTTTTTTCCTTTTTTTAAAAATTAATTTGTTTTTATTATTTTTTTAATTAAGGGAAAAATAAATTTAAAAATAGCGGATATATTATAGTAATATAGTATATTATAGTATATTTATTATATATTATATAGTATATTATAGTAATATAGTATATTATAGTATATTTTTTCCTATTAACCTGATTTGAACCCCTGTATTGCTCTCCCCATCTTGTTTTGACTGATTTTACTCTATTCTGTTTTGTTTGATAGTATCAAGTTTGAGGGTATAGGCAACCACTTTGAAGGCAATAAGATTCATTATGATGCCCATTATGGTTTGACTACTATCTTCTTCTGAAGTCCTGTAAGGTCTCCAATGTTTAGGTTTTATTGGTTTTGTTCTGCACTGCTTTGTTCAATTCTATTGTACTTGATGATACAGGGAACTCTTTTTAAGATAGCAAGAGGCATAAAGGTAACCATTGTTGATCACCTGGTATTCTGTTTTTACATCATGTACTATGTCCATTCTTCTGTTCTGACTCTGTTTTGCTTTGTCACATTTGGTTTTATTCTCTTCAAAAAACAGTAATAAGAACTGTGGGAGTAATAAAACCCAAAATGTGTAATTGTTGCTGTAAACAAGAGAGGAAAAGAAAATGATCTAAAGGATATAACTGCATGTATATTTAAGTGTGTAAGATAGAAAACCATATTACTAAGTTTTTGTTGGATCATTGAACAGAACTGTTTGCAATCTCACTGTTTGAATGTCCACTTTGTATGCTTTAATTTTGTAAATTGAACCACTATTTCTAAGATGACAATATGTAATCTATTAACTAGTGACTTCTTATTGTATATTTTTTTCTTGAACTTCTGTATTACTTGTACCTTTTTCTGTTTTGTTTTGTTTTCTCTTTAAATAAAAAAATAACATAATACAAAAAGAAAGACAACTAAGAAAAGAAAGCCTTCCAAACTCATGAATAAGAGACTGAACTTTCCAGGATGAAGTCTTTCTCCCACTGTCATTCTAAAATTCCTTAATTAATAGCTGATTATCAAAATGTCTTCCATTGTCATACTCACGGATTTGACTTCTACAGTTAGAAATATCCTGGGTCCAACACCTCAGTTACTAAGGGGAAATAAAGAACTCCAAAATCACTACTAACAGCATTGAAATAATCTCCAATCCTGCTCTTCTAATTTGAATAATAAGAAAATGAAACGTCAGTGATAAACTGATTGTTCTGTCTTGTGCCATAGACTATGGGAACTCTAATAGGCTGAATTGCAATTATGTGGCTTTTGAATTGACAAATATTAATCAGTCTAAATTCTCTGAAGACTTTTTGGAAAATATCACCCAATGGGGAGAAATAAACTCCATTCTTGTAACTGATTAACTGTCTTTATGGTTGTTTTCTTCCCATGGCTATTTTTTTTAATATTGGAAGAGCATATAATTGAAAATTGCAACTCTGAACTACTTATAGAATGCAGGGAAAGACTAACCATATTTATACCTGATGGGGTTTCAAACTTTGAACTAAGGTTTTCTGGACTGGGCATTTGCTTAACTGAAAATCAATCTGAAAATATTAGTTATGAAATATGCGTCTTTGTAAAAGGGCAGAGATTACCTGGGGTGATTCCTTCTTAAGATTCTGAACAAATTTATTCAAATCCTATTCTAACTGCAGTGAGGAGCTCACATACTTCTCAGTGTTTACGGTAATTCCAGGAAGCTTATGTTTTATCTTGATATCCTTGGCTCCAGTTCTCTACTGAAATCCCAGGGTCTCTCTTTGCTCCTCTTTCTTCTCTCCTCTCTCTTCTTGTGGTCATTCTGCTCTCTTCTTCTTCTGTCAACCTTTTCATAGTATATAGACCCTTCATGTCAGTTTTCCAAAAAGACTTCTAGCACACGACCATGCTATGTGGCAGACTGGGATGGTTATGTATAGAGTATCACCGAACAGTTTAAGAAATTGATATTCATCATCTTTATTCCCCAGTTCTGAGGATTGAACCAGTACCTTCACACCACACTCCATGCCCCACCATGTTTAATTGCTTTTAATTTTGAAACAAAATCTCACTGCCTCAGTCTCCTAGAGTGCTAAGATCTTAAAAGTCCTGCAACTGTGGCCTATCACCATTTATCTACCAATAAAGAATTTTTCCCACCTTGTGTTGACTCTCCATTATCAAGTATGCTCTCTCTCTCTCTGTCTCTCTCTCTGTCTCTCTCTGTCTCTCTCTCTGTCTCTCTCTCTCTGTCTCTCTCTCTCTGTCTCTCTCTCTGTCTCTCTCTCTCTCTCTCTCTCTCTCTCTCTCTCTCTCTCTCTCTCTCTCCTTTCTCCTAACTCAATATACCCCTACTCCAGAATAACACTTTATAGGGGCCCTGGGTCTCCTGTTTACTCAAAATATCCTTATACTTCAAATGTCCCACTGGATTCTTATTTATTCAGTAAGACTTCTCTCATTCAAACCACCTGACCTATGACAGCTTTCTTTCCCTGACAAAATGGCCCACTCAGTTTAAAAAACCAAAACTTTTTTTCCTCAAGACATATTCCCCACTAATATTACCTATCTTCTCAAAAGTTAGGAAAAAAATAGTCATGGCTTGCCTTTCACCTGCAGTTGAAATCATGATGGCTGCTCTTCCTCCACATCCCTAGCATATTTCTGATGCTAATGGCTCCACGTTGCCAGGTGTGACACTTATGTCTCCGTATGGAAATGCTACCAACTTACCCTCATTGTTAAGCTGTATTTCCCAACAGGCCTTCAATTTGTAGGAAATCTGTATGCCTGCAAAAGGCACTGGAAAGTAAAATATTGCAATACAGGTCTTATTTTTCTTTAGAAACTTTTGTAGTAGTGATATGTTCCTAATCAAGACCTTGACTCACAAATTTTATTGGGCAAAGTCAGTTAACTTTTTGGCCATGTGTAGTTAAGATACAAACAATGCTATATATATATATATATATATATATATATATATATATATAATATCCAATTATGACTAATTTTATTATCAAATGTCTTTCTGATAATAAAAGCTATATGTTGATTAGAGAAAGTATCAGAAAAGAAAAACCAGCTGCAATTTTACTACCAACAAAAAACCAGTGCATTTGGTAATATGCTCATAAAGGTTTTTCCTCTGCATATTTTTTCAGAAATGGGAATACAATCAGACATAGTTTTGCATTCTTAGTTATGTACATAATATATAGTGAGCATCTCCCATCATAAACATAGCAATGCCTGTAATCTGTATGTTTGTGTACTAGTTTATATAACTTTATCATTACTCAGCACTTAGGCTTTATAAATACCAACTCATCCTCATATTAAACCAACTTCTTGATCAACTCTGATAGAAACATGCTTTTACATACTGCAAATTGAAAAAAGACAACTGACATATAATGGAACAATCTAGGAAGTAATCATATAGTTTTGCATGTATAGTCAGGCATTAATAAATGACAGGAGTTGTACTGCTCTCACCATCTTGTTTTGACTGATGTTCCTCTATTCTGTTTTGCTTGATAGTACCAGGTTCGAAAGTTTAGGCAACAGCTGTGAAGATAGTGGGATTCATTATGACGCCCATTCTGGTTGACTATTATCTACTTTTGAAGACCTATAATGTCTCCAATGTTTTGGTTTTGTTGGTTTTGTTCTTTACTATTTTGTTCAATTTTATTATAACTGATGATATAGGCAATTCTATTAGAGATAGTGGGAGGCATTATGGTAACCATTGTTGATCACCTTGTATTATGCTTTTACATTATCTATTATGTCCACCCTTTTGATTTGACTGACTCTGTTCTGATATGGCACATTTGGTTCTACTCTCTTCCAAAAAAGTAATAAGAACTGTGGGAGCAACAAAACCCAAAATGTGTAATTGTCATTGTACAAAAGAGAGGAAAAGAAAGTGCTCTAAACGATATAACTGCATGTATATTTAAGTGTATAAGATAGATAATGACATTACTGAGTTTTGTTGGATCATTGAACAGAACTGTTTGCAGTCTCACTGTTGGAATGTCCACTTCATAAGCTTTAATTTTGTAACTTGAATAATTATTTCTAAGATGACAATATGTAATCCATTAACTAGTGATTTCCTACTATTTATTTTTTTCTGTAAATCTGTATAACGTGTACCCTTTCTCTGCGTTTTTTCTTTTTCTCCTTAAATAAAATTTAAAAAATAAAAAGAATAAAAAAATACATGACAGGAACATGTTCTGAGAAGTTTAGCAGATGTCACAGAGTCCACTTATACAGACATAGATGGCATAGGTCCATCATTTGATGTGGCCATCAACATGGCATCAAGAGACACAGTAAACCACCAGATATATGAAGCTGCTGCCAGCAAAGCAAGGCGGCCTGTGCTACAGACAATCTATTTTTCCCTTAAGAAAAAAGACATTCTCAAACAATGCTGAAGAGCCATGCACAGTAAATAATCCAACAACTGGCATTTATTATCACTGCCAAATATTATGCACTGTGCCTAATTATGTGTTGTACTTTGTTCTATGACTGGCAAGTTTGTGGACATTAGCATCAGCAGAAACACATCAGTAGTGGGTGTGCACAATGGGATGACATCTATGACACCACTAGGTCTTAGGAATTTTCAGCTCCATTGGGACCTTATGGGACCTCTGTCATATGTGGTCCATCATTTACTGAAACACTACTATGTGACATATGACTCTCCTACAGAGCCTACATGGAAAACAAGAATTTTGAAGTTTCAAGTAAAAACCTGTATGTGACAATGGGGAACAAGCAGCATTCTAGCTCCATCCTCTATTCCATCCCTACTAGACAATGCTGAAACCTTGCAGAGTGAGAACAGAGGACTGTAAAAACAAGAGAAGGAAAGACAGAATACTTTCCAATGGTGTGTGTCCCATCATCCATCTACACTGCATGGCTTCTACTCCATCTACTCAAAATGCCACAAGTAGTTGCATGTGTGAACACAGAGATGTGGATTCATGGTGTATTATAGTCCCACAAGCTACATAAACATGAATGGTGTGGTTTACTCCACTAATCTTTGTCTCCCAAATATATGATCCTATATCCAATCGACAGTGCTTTTTTGTTTCGCAGAGATTGGGTGGGTAGGTCTTTTATCATCCAGGAAAAAAAAAAAACAAGTTCCATGCACCTGAGTATGTTCTAGTTAAACTGTGCTCCACACATCCAGCACAACATGATTCCAATGATTGTGTGATTTTTAAAGCTGGCACATACATGAAATATTATGTGGTGATGGTGTCTTAAAACAGTCATTCTGCTGCTTTCTAAACTCCAGTCCCATCTCCCTGGGCATATCTCAAATTCTCTCTGTCACTGGGAATGCTAAAGACCGTAGCCTACAATACTACCAGAGCTATAGAAAAAAACTCAAGTCCTATTTTATTCCAGATGCTCTCCAAAGGCTTAACTTGAGTGGTATGGTGAAATTGAAATCTGTTATGACAGCATGCTAGAAATCTCCTACCTTTCATGGGAGATGGCCACTACAAATTGAGTTAAGTGGGTTTGGAAGGAATAAATAGAAGAGACTAGGGGACAAGCGTTCATTCCCCAAAAGTGTAAAGTTATCCTCTCTATAAAGAAGTAGGATGAGGACCCGCCCCCTCAGCCTCCCAGCTTTGCCATTCCCCATATTGTCCTATTATCCTGTGAAGTGCCTGAAAGAACCACACCTTGTGTCTTAGTCACTTGTTACTTACTCATCGCTGAGACAAAATATCTGACACCCAAAGTTAGGGAAGGAAAAGTTTATTTTTTACGGTACTTAGAGGTTTCAGTCCATACTCAACTGGCTCCGAGGCAGTGTGTCATGAAGGGGTAGCCATTCATGGCCACTGCAACAGCAAGGCATCAACTGGAAAGAGAGAGAGAGACACACCTTCTTTCCACCATTACATCATATCCTAGCTCCACCCCTGGGCACACTTACGCCACCAATCCAAGCACTAGACATTGAACCAATCACAAATGCTAGGTTTGATTGAGTCCACCATTCATGAGACTTGGAGGCCATTGACATAAACCATGACATTTAGAGATAAATGCTGGGTGCTGAGAGGACTAGATGAGGTTGCCTACCTGGACATAGGAAGCAAAGACACAATATCATAGGGAATGCTATGATCATGTGATATATCAGAGCCAGAAGCTTAACAAACCCAGTGCTGTTCTACATAAAATGGACTAAAAGCCATTAACTTCTAAAACTCCACAAGTTTCTTCCCCTGGAGCTCACTCTGAGTACCAACCAGGCAAGCCAGCTTTCTCAGAGCGAACACCATGCTGTAACCCATCACCTCTCTGCCAAGAAGAATGAGAGTGGCCAACAAACCACTGTGCTTTTTCTTTTTCCAAAAGTTTCCTTGGCACCAAATATCTGACAGAAGACTTGCAGAAGTTACCAGTGCTTCACCAGGGGTTCCTGTACATGCCAGTCTTGTTATCTTGCTGAGAACCAAGCAGGAAAATCAAAACAGACATGCATCCTTTCCATTGATACCTCCCTCCTCTCCCCCACACATAGGCATTTCATTCCAATTCTAAAAACTGTAGTTTATTTCTGAAGCCTCCAGCTAACTCGTACTCTCCATAGAAGGTTGGCCTCAGAGGCAGTACACAATTATTCTTGACAGCTAAGTTAGGTAGAAATATTATGGAGTCAGACAAAGCTAGGCCCTCAAGAATCAGTATAGAAGATGAAAATACACTTCAACTCTTGGCGAGGCACATTCGTTAAAGGCCACACCTCAACACAAGAAGCAGAATGAGTACACCCACATACTTTCCCTAGGGATGAACAGCAGTGACTGAAATTCTAAGTAAGTATCCATCACCTTGAATGGGGGACCAAAAAAAGTCACTGACCCACTCTCTCCAGAAAAAGCCCCTGTTACTTCCATGTACATTGGCTATGGGTACTGCCTATTTGATCCCCATTCAATCAATATTGCCTGAGCAATGGTACTCATAATCTTACTGGCTTAAAATAGTTTGTCCCACTTCATACCCACCTTGTGAATTCCCATTGGACCAATGTCACTTAAGTGACTATACTTGCGATCTTATTGGCTAGTTATAGTTTTTATATCTTAGATCCATCTTGCTTTGAGGTTTTGTTCTATAAAACTCCCTTGAGAAGCACAGCTCCCAGCAAGCCATTCAGGACCCCTTCTATGTCTCTTAGACAGAAGCTTTCTTTCCCCAATAAGTATAGCTTTTTTCTCAATAAATGTTTCCTGCTCTTGGTTTTCACTGTTCCTAGAATTCATTCTTTGATTTTAGAGCACGCAAACTTGGCTAGCAGGTTGGAAGTCACAATATTTCCTTTATATTATTTGGATTGTTTGGAGGTCTCATATCATCCCTATATCACTTGAACTATCATCCAAGAGACCGCTTACCCCTAAACTTGGGACCTTATCCAAACAAACAAATAAACAAAATTCACATGAGGGGTGGAAAGGAAGAAACTAACTTAATTTTTTTCTGTATTTCTTGAATCAAATATATCCCCTAATTGATATTCTCAGGTGATAAATGCCACAACCCTTTCCTTAGATTCAAGGAAAATTTCACAGAAGTTCCTTCATTGTTTTGAAATGTCAATTCATTTCCCAACCCAGCTATCAGTTGACTGTTCCCCTTTTGAATTCTCCTTCCCCTCTTAAAGAAGCAAATGGTCTCAAAGGCTTCCTGACACTTGGCCACAGCCCTGGGCCAGACACTGGGCCAGAAGACCCAGGACAGACCTGCAGGCTGGGCCCAGGACATTGCTGGAAATGAGGCAGAAGAGCTGTTCCCTTGGGGTGGCAGCTGTTTCTACCTTAGCAGGCAGCTGGCAAAGGCCCCCTGTGTGAAACCCAGGCAGCAAAGATGGATTCCCACATCCTATTCAGCAGATCCCTGCTCCATCTCCCATATCCTTCCGGCCCACGCTGCTCTTGCCACAGTGATTATGGAGGCAGCAGTTTGTACAGTAATTAGGATCCTCCCGGGCCAGCCAATCTCAGTGAGTGCAGATGCCAGCTGCTGCATCACCAGAACATCTCCTTGGCATCCCCTCTCCTCGGCACTCTTGCTCTCTCCCTGACTCTCTCCTGTCCTCCTGGCCGCGGGCATCACTCACACCGGGTGAGACCAAGTAGACTGATTTCTCCCCCATCCATTTCTGTCTTCTGTCCCAGGTCCAAAGTTATTTCTTTTCTTGGCTCAGTGGGATCAGTCCCAGTTTGAGGCCAAATGGAAAAGCAAAGAGTCACCAGCCATCCTCAGTAACCCTCTGTTAAAGGTGGGTTTCAAAGATTGTCACGACAGGTTTTGCTTCAATTTTCTATTTCTTGACCTTTATGATTATATAATGTCGTGGATTCCTCCAGCCCACTGGACACTTAAAGATTTGTGTTTCTCCCAACAATCATGAGTGGTCTTTTCAAGGCTATCGCTGGTTCATTCAGGATCCAGACACAATAACCTCCATGATGAGGACAGGACAGGCATCCTGGGTGGGAGCCCCCTGGGGTGCCCAGATTCCTCTCCCCTTCAAACCTTACAGTTTTCCCTCTTCATATGGCTCCTGAATCTGACTCCTGATGAAAATGTAGGTGCTTACCTAGCATGTAAAAAACTGGCTTTCTTGACCTCCTAGTTCCAAGACACAGAATACAATGAACTGATCAGAGCTGACTCTCCTAAGGGAAAGCAGGACAAAGCCTGCCCACCAAACAGGCTGGACCAACTGCCCTGCCAAGGACCCAGGCAGGCTGTCTTACTGCGCCCACTTCCGTCTCTATTCTGCAGTGACTCACACTTGCCTGAATGCCACATTTCTACATTACCAGGGAGAATGGGTATTTTTAAGCCCCTCTCCCCTCCCTATGACTCAAAAGGACATTGTAAGAAAGTGGTTCCCCAACCTGGAAAGCTTTCCAACTCCCTGGGGCCAACCCGCCCAACTCCAAGTGGGTGACTACCTCACTCCAGGCAGAAAGCCAGCCTGTCAGGAAGTGACAGTCCAGCACCAGGACTGTGCACAGAGGAGAGGGGTCCTAGAGGACTATCTTTTTTGTTTGTTTGTTTGTTTCTTTGTTGGTTTTTGAAGATCAAAATTTTTTTAAATTTATTAATCGTGTTGGCAACAAACATTCATTGTAAGGAATTGGTAAATATACTAATCCCACTCTAGTCCTTTTTACTCCTCTTCCCTCCCCTCTTTCTCCACCCCTAGAGGATTTTCAAAAGTCCCCCAGAGCCTCCTTTGGATGGTCTTTAAGTGCCTGAGGCTCCACTTTAATCCTGATTGGATACACTGGAGAAGAAAAGGGAGAAGGCCCTAAAAGAAGCAGCTTCATTGTATTGAAGAAATGATCCTCCTAATAGCTTTCTGCCTGCAGGTTCTGTAGCCCTTCCCTAACTGGGGCAGACACCCCCACTTCACACACTGAACTCCCAGGGATCCTTTTGGCTCTGAGTCTGGGCAGATTGGTGGTAAGCAGCAAACTGGCAGGACTGTTAGGGAAGCCCAAGGAGTTCTCAAGTCCAGGAAAAAGAAAAGTGATTGATAATAAGTAATCAATCAGCCAAAGTGAAGGCATCCTTCTTCCCTGTCATAGGACCAGGAGAGTGAAGACCTGGCTCAGATGCCCGCAAGAATAGTGTGAAGGAATCAGCTCGCCCTAAGGCAATGAGAGATTGACATCTAAAGAGGCCAGGAAAAAAAAAGGAGCAGAAGGCATTGGCACAGCATGGAGAAGACGATTTCTGAATCATATATTAAGACCCTGGGAAAATGTTGATCCCTATAGCTTCTTGTGAAGTGTAAGAATCATTCCATTCAAGCATGAAAACCTAGAGTATCCAAAATTAATGAAACAGAAGCACAGACTCAGGGACTGGGATGTCGCTCAGTGGTACAGTGCTTTCTTACAATGTCCCAAGTTTGATTCCCAGCACAGAAAAATAAAATAAAACCCAAAGAGTAAAGTCTCAGGCTAAAAATGAGTCTATCCTGAATAACGTGTTGAACCCAAAGTGGGCGTATGCTGCCTATGACAACCGCAGTATTCAGAACTAAATTAATAATTATATAGGCCACTTAGGACTTGGCTACCACTCCTTTCGGGTTTGTTTTCACTCCTGGTTTCAGAATGAACCTCCTGGCAACCATCAGCATCATCTCTAACAGCCGGGTCTGCCCATGAGATGCATTTGGCCTGTCTGGGTGCCCCGATGGAGACTGGATGATCAGTTTATTAACAGTGGTACCTGTGGGCTCCAAAAAGGTCCCAGTCTTGCTCAATCTTGTCAACTATTCCAATGTTATAGATCCTAAGTAGACCGTGTCCTTTTGAGGTTGTGGGGAAGGAGGGGAAGAAAGAAAGGAAAAGCTGACATTGTCATGAGCCCAGACTTCCACTTGGCCGGTGGGTAAGAGTGAGACGTGCGATTCCTCCCCAATCTCTACCTCTCACCCCTTTGCTGCCTCTCTTCCCAATCTGCTCCTTCTCCTGCATTCGGTTAACAGATGATTATTTTCATGAAAGCCTGCTCAAAGCTTCAAAATCTTGCAGGAAATTGTTATTGTGATTCCATCTTTCAAACTTTGCCATGCTAATAATCCCTGTAGACTCTTAAAGAGCTTACTGGAACCAGCATTGGAATTAATTGAATTTGTAGCTTCACCAAACAGAGACAGCGACACCATTATTAATATTAAGATTTCTATGATACATTTGATAATTTTATATTCTTTACATTAAAGGGACAGTATCAAAGTAAACACACGGCAGCCTCAACTCTGTATGCGGCCATCCACAGCTCTTCTTGTGACTCAAAGGTAAGATATAAACCATGCATTTACTTAATGTCTATGTATTTGTCCTTAATGGCTCTAAATTAGTAAAAATAAAGTTTTCTTACTCCATAGTTTTTTTGTTTTTTTGGCATCCTTGCCTCCTGTTACAATTTTTCTTTATGAAAGACTTTTTTTGGTGTGTGTCCCATTTCATTTTTCTTTGAGAATATCTCTCATATTCTGAGCATTTATACAGTTTGGCCTAAGGACCTGTTAAAAAGATCACTTTTAAATGTTAGGGACAGCTTGCTGGCATTCCTACTGCAAGATGTAACAGCATAAACTCAGAGCCACAGGCCTGAGCTCTGGTCCCAGCACTCATACCCTCCACATCATCTTTTCCTTTCATTACTAAAGTTTTAAGAAGTAAAGAGAAGAAAAGATGGGTGATTTCTAACATCTCTAGACTGTCTCTATTTTTTGCAATTGTATAGTGCTATTTTAAAAGGCCTATAAATATCCCTCTCCGGGGCAAATCACAAATAGTTCTATTTTCTAATTTACTGTACTCCTTATTATTGCTTTAGAGTCTAGGAGGATAAGCAAGACTTTTTCCCATAAGAAAATACTGCCTAACACAGTATTTTGGTATTTTTTTCCCTAAATGTGTGTGTGTGTACGTGTGTGCACACACAGGCATTATGTGTCATTTGGTGAGTGCAATATACATAAATACAGTGAGGAAGAAGGTTATAGGGAGAAAGGAGTCAAATTTTAGAGCAAACTGTTTAACCACTACTGCCCTGGAGTTTCAGGAGGTTAAAATACATTAAGAGGATAAGGGAATGTCTGTTTTGGGCAGCGCCAAAACTACGTCCATTCCTTTGTACCAGTACCAGGGATAGCCCCAGAACTTAACACTGAGCTACATCCACAGCCGACAGCCCACCTTATTCTTAACGTTTTATTTTGCGACGAGGTCTTGCCACGTCACTGAATTGCCAAGGTAGGTTCAAACTTGCTGTCCCCCTGCCTCAGCTGCCTCTGAGTACTGGGATTAGCAGTGTGCACCACCGCGCCCCATTCATGCGCCATCCTTGATGAGCGCTCCAGGTGGTAAATGTTGTCAGTGTACAACCATCCAGGCTTAGCAACCACGGCCTTTAGGGTGTGCATCAGCTGGACTTCGGTGTGGGTGTCTGGTGGGGAGAGAGAGAGGAGGTAGCATGGCTAAATCTGGGTTCTTTACGTGTTAAACACATACTCCAGAAGAAAAGTAGAACTTTAGGATTGGAAGAACTATCAGTATTCTTCTAGTCTTAACTTCTGTGCCACGAAATTTTTACAAAGATTCAGTGACTCAATCCAAAAGAGATAAGCTGGCGTTGTAAGATCCAGGTGTTCTGCTCAAGACTGGGCAGGTTCGAAGGATATTACTGCCTCCCTCAGTCACTCACCTGACACTGTATTTCCTCAAGGAGGTTTGCAAAAAATGGGAAAATAACACCCGCACCCTAACCCAACTAAAATTAAAAGAAAGGGCTGACATGCACGAGGAAGCACACTTCCCCCCGTTCCTACTCCCCAGCAGCGCGTACTCCCGCGGGGATTTCATTGAGAGATCCTTGGCAGGTGGCAGCACGGATGGAGACAAGATTCTGGTTAATTCCACGTAGTTGCCCGCCCTCTAGTGATACAAGTGGAGATGGCAGCTCTCTGGTCCCTCTCTGAGTCTGGCTGGAGAAATAGGGGTTACCCCACCCCCAAAGTTTTGCCTGTCTCTTTGAAACGTCAGTGCTAAGTTATAGAACAAGTTGCCTCATAAAGGCTTCTTAATTAGAGCATCTCGCTTGTTTGTGACGATCATGACATTTGCAAAAGACCATATGTCTTTGAGACGCTGCTCAGCAAGGCTTTCTCCAATGTTTACCAAATCTATTTTGTGTCCCATGCTAATAATAGTCCAGTGGGTCCCCTGGCAGAGCAGTGGGCACTGAGGACTTCTTGTTTGTCCTGTTACTCAGAATCCTGCCTTCAGAATGTGAAAGGCCCCTTAGTTCCTGTGAAAGAAATAAAACAGAGCTCCAAGTTTCCCAAATGCTGTTATTTTGGGAAACACTTATTTCAAAGGCTAAATTGTACGCTTTTGACAAATCAACATTGAGCATTGCTTTGAAGTTTTTGTTACACATAGATTTAACTATTCTTTTTTTAAAAAAACTCTCAAATGCTTGCCAAGTCACTTTACAATAGTATCCATAGCATAAATATGTCCCAAAGCATTGTAACATTTTAGGTCAGGAAGACTAGAAGTGAACTCAGGTTTTAAAGGGAAAAATTGATGCCTGCTTTTGGAAGTAACTAGTTGGTCTAGGTCACACAGCTGGATTTTCCCTACTGTACCACCCTTTCCATATTACATGTTATTAAAGTCAGATGGAGAGTGACTGGGTATACCTACACTGTCTACCACCACCATATACTAAAGAAATATCGAGCAATCAATTTGTTTCACTTCAATAGCATGGCAGTAGCAGACATGCTCCATTAACCTACTGTAACTCCTTAGGTCTGATTTTGGTCACTGATTTCAGCTATTATCAGTCATTCCAGCATGGAGTTTTGTGGCAGTTTATAAATGTCTTCAAATTAACGGGTTAGATTTAGTATTAGGTCTGGGTTAGTTCAAAAGCTGTTTAGCTTAATGTGAATTAAACATCAATGTGTGAATTTGGAAATTAGACATTTTTCATGAACACAGAGTACAGGCTTACTACTCAAAGTTTTTCCTTAAGGATTTGTCTTTTCTTAATAGTGATGACTCAGAAGTTCAAAGCGGCAGATTTCTTCATTGCAACACGGTTTATGTATTGGGAATGACTATTACCAAATTTGTCTCACTACTTGGGAAATGGTGGCAATCTAGCAACTATTTCTACAGACCTTTGATGTAGCTCAGAGTGTGAGAAGTGACCTGTTGCCAAGCAGGAAATGTGAACCATCCAAATCACAAGTATGAGGAAGCATCGGTTCATTTATCGGTGCATGCTTGCACTGAGGGGGAGGGCATTGCCCAGCACACATTGACAGTTTAACACGTGTCCACCAGCCATCGAAATGCCTTATCCCTAATTCATCAATGCCACACAGTAAGCTTTTGATATAATTAACATAGATATCCCTCACTGAATGCATAAATCGCTTTACTTTCATCAAAGTATCTCCAAGTTTTCTAAATACATTATCTCATTAATCATAACAAGGTTTCTAAGGGATTATCAAATGCCTCATTTTTTAACCTCTCTTTAGTAATACTATATTATGCTGGAACTATGTTCCTAATTTTTACTATCATTGTTGCTGCCTTGAATTCCTCACGGGCAGGATATGTGCTATAATTCTCTGCATTTTCTCTTTATAAATAACTTTATTATGTGTAGTGGGTGGCTTCTCTGAGTTTATTTATATCTAAATTTACAACTGACATTTTATTAATCAAGAGGGAGGATTCATGCCATAAAAAGACCTTATTTCCCAAAGAGGAAAGCTGAATTTCATTGAAAGTTTAAGAAACAACAATTAAATTTGACTCTAGGGACGTAGAACTGTTTCCTTCAGCCATAAAAGTATTTTGGAACCGTGAATACTAAGGGAGAGAAGTTGGAGAAAGTTCACTGTTGATGTGATTATGTACTCGTTAGAGACTCAAAAAAAAAAAAAAATGGTCACAG
This sequence comes from Cavia porcellus, assembly GCF_034190915.1. Lineage (NCBI taxonomy): Eukaryota > Metazoa > Chordata > Mammalia > Rodentia > Caviidae > Cavia > Cavia porcellus. Next base: position 22,503,681 of record NW_026947496.1, on the reverse strand, counting down.
TGCATGTGTCGATGCCAGAATTTTAACAAGAGTGAACAGAGTGATAGTGAGCAGCTCCTAAGAGGCAGAAGTGTAACTCTAGGAAATCTGGATTGAAGCCAAGTTTACAGGGCTGATCTATCTCTCAGGTTTTGGAGAACACCGAGACATCCATTCCCAGGATATGAAATACTTTGCATAAAATAACTGACCACACATACCGCACAACTATTTTTTAATCAGTTTGTCAAAAGTTCAACTGCTATTCTCCTCTAAGTACAAGCATACACCTACAAAAACTTACTTCCTTAATATTTGTGACTCAGGTGGTTCATATTTTCTGTCTTGGGAATAGAGGCAAATTATTTTGCACTATACTGTTGTCAGTGACTATGTACTTTCAAACTCAAGATGAAAAGTGGAGAAACAGTACACATAATTTTATTATAATGTGTATTTTTAACTGTCTTTGGTAAATAAGCCCATTTGAGTATCTCCTTTAGGAGAGCTCCTTTTTTGAAACTATTGTTAAGGAAGCAAAAGTCCTGCTTCTTAAATGCTTACAGCTTATGTCTACTCAGAAATAGGCACTCGGGCATCTACTAGGATAACAGGCTGCAGAATATAGTGGTGGCTAAGGGGAGTCAGAGGACAGCTATGGGAATACAGAAAAGAGAGTATATCTCCAGCTATACGAATTGAGATTATTTGAAGAATATTTAGAAACTTAAATATGTGGATCTAGAAGAAGACTTTCTAGGGAGAGTTAACCATGCAAACCAAAGGTCATAATTGCATAACCAATTGCATAAAGGTCAAATATGGGGGAAATGTTTTGCTCAAAAGGAAGGAATGAGAGATAAGGCTGAAACAGTATTTTAGGGTTGGACAAATTTTTCAGTCTACTTTTACAAATGTTCTGTAGCTATGGCTTAAAACTAAAAGTAGAGTCATCATAAAAATGCTACTCTATCCAGGCGGGAGCCCATACTGGTTATGCAAAAGAAGTTTAAATGACTCCTGGAGCAAGAGGCAGAACAAAGGAAAGGAACCCTTCCAACAAGTGAAGGGCAAGTCTGGGGATAAGACAAACAAGGTAATTAGGACAAATGCTGCCTAACAGCATGCCTCTTTCCCTTGGGAGGTAGCAGCTAGATACCAAGTTGAACTCTGAAGAATTGGATGTGGGCACTGCACATGGGGCACTTCAACTCTGGCACTGACTCTTAATGCCTGCAACTTTATTGGTCCTTAGGGCACAAGGTCAAGACCCAACTTTTTTATCTAGTCCTCTACAATTATAATGAGGGTGCTTTGCAGTAATGGCATAGATTATATTTTCTAGTGAACACACCCAGTGATTAGCAGCATAATGAGAATACCTTCCACTAATCAAACATGCAACATAACACTGAAATGAGGGATTTATTCTCCCCCCCCCAAAATAAAGTCAGTTTGGTTTTCATTTGATTTTTAGATGACTTAGTCTAGGAAACACCAGCAACACAGTCTAGTTGTTAGTTCCAATAGTTGAACCCAGTAAGACAACTGGAAAAATTGTGGGGATTCTTGCTTAACGTTTTATTTCTAATCTTTTCCCATGAAAAACGTGACTCTTTAACCCTTAAAGGTACAAAACATTTCATATAGAGAAAAATAAAAGCTCTGCCAAACAAAAATTGCATAAGACTTTGAGGCGAATACATCATTTGCAGAGCTTCAGCGATTGTCACTATTTAAAGTTCACAGTCTATTTAGTTCTCTCATGTTCTAGAGGATTCTCTTCTAGTTTTAGAAAGACAGACTGCATCAATTTGAGATCAGTTTCCCCCCATGCTAATTTGTTACCCTCCTAAATTTCTTCCTATCACAGAAGCATTCTAAGTTGGCCTACACATCCAATTTTGGCTACTACCTTTGCTTTTGCTTTTGTATTTTCACATCCACATTTTATAAAGTTCACAGCTATTGATTACCCACTAGGGCTAGGAACTCACTGTAATAGTTTATTTCTCTATTTTTCACGCAACCCAAAATTCCTGTGTGTATTCCTATTGGCATATATGATGGTATATACCTCGGTGTCCCCCCAAAACTTTATGTGGTCATAAATGGGGCCTTTTAGAGATGGAAGAATACAGGAAGAAGGTTATTTGATGCTTGCTGCTTGCTCCCTTCTGCCTTTTGCCTGCCCTTCTCTCCTGCAATGCCCCTCTACCATGCTATACCGCCTTGGAGCCAGCTAACAATGAAATGAAACCTCTACAAACTCTGAGCCAAAAAAACCTTTAACTTTGGGTGTTGGGTATTTTGTCTGAGCAATGAGAAAAGTAACTAAGAAAATATAATTCACAATTTTATTTAAAACTCATTCAGGAAAGTGATAACATGTTTTCCATTGTGCTGGCAGGTGTATCTAGTTGGGAAAGGACTGACAAGAAAATAAGAAAGGGGAGACTCAAATACTAAAAGAAAAAGGTAGCTAAGCCTCCATTTTAAATGCAAGCATATCATCATTTAACTGAATTTCCCAAATGCATTCAGTTCTTCTCCTCTGAGGTTCAAGCAAATAATTCCTGAGAATGTCCACTATAGTGTTCACTACTACTTTACATTTCGATAAATATTAAACAATCAATGATAACACCGAGTTAACCTGAATTATCTGTCATCAAGAAGAGCAAATACTATTTTGTCTTGTTTTGTCATGTTTACAAATTATGATATAAAATAAAGATCTGTCAGAGAGGTGCTTAGTTTGTTGATCAGTTCAGAGGACAACATCAAAGTTCCAAAATAGGCTGACCCCTGGGATAGATGCAATAAACCAATTATTCTTTCTTTTACCTTTACAGTGTCAGAGATGATATTCATCCCACTCATGTTCAATAGTACATACTCAGTTGGTATCAAGTATATCCTTGCAGTCAGGCTTTCATAGCTCTGCTGGGAAAGAAAATAATCAATTCCATTTGTTATATTTGCTCTCAAAAGACAAAATCAAGAATTTGGTATAATCAAGAAAAAGTAGGCAGGTTTCACGCAGATTAAAAGGATGAAACTTAAACATCCAAATTGTTAAATACATCCTTAGGATCTGTTTATAAACACACATTGAATCCTTCCATACAGAACACTGGCAGCAAAAATAACATCTTCCTGTTTGCTCAGCACAAATATATCCACAGCCAATTGTGTCCTGGGCTCCTCGCTGGGCAAGGTGCTGGGAGACAGGGTATAATCTCTGCTTGTTAAAGAATGTCAAACCGATTGGAGACCAGGATAGAGACCACATTCAAAAAACAAACCAAGGCCAGGGATTTAGCTCAGTGGTGAAAGCGCCTGCCTGGCAAGCATGAGATCCTGAGTTCAATCCCTGATACAAAAGAATTTTTTTTTTAAATCAGACATACTTTATTTTAAAAAGTGCTATTGGGATTCTGAATGAGTGCACAAGGCCCATAAAGCTGAGAACAGTTTTGTGCACAGCAAGAAACTGAGCTTAGTAGACGAGCAAAAGAATTCATTCTATTCCACCTCCTTCACTTGTACCCTGTCACTTGCAAATGACATATGCTCTCCCTGGCACTTTGTCTCACTATGTAATGAATTTCAAGGTTCTTCTCTCTTGGTTTGGAAACTTTGCCAGAACCAGGGCCAAGCAGAACCATGCTGAAGGAAGAGTAAGTGAGGAACTACTGAGTCCAAACTGGATGGGAAAGGTATCATCTGCTTACCCAGCTGAACCTGTGAATGCACTGATGGACTTGAAGGGAATGTGGGTAAAACAGCAAATCTAAGTAGTTTATAAACCTCAATCCTGAAGGCTGGAATAGACACTGACGATGGTTTCCTTGTGTCTCCCAAAAGCTCATGTTGGAAGATTAATCCCCAACATCGTATGTTAAAAGTAGTTGGAGATAGAGCCCTGAGAAGATGATTAGGACTAGATGAGAACATAAGGGGGGGGGGGGCTTCCTGGGTGGCATCACGGGCTTTGTGAGAAGATAGAGAAAGTCTTGAGCTAGAGGCTTGCTCTGTCTCTCCAGGTGATGCCCTCGGCCAGGTTAGAATGCAGCAAGACTCACACCAGATGCCAGCACCACCCTCTCTGCCTTCCCAGCCTCCAGTACATCAGTCAGGTCAACTTCTATTCTTTAGAAGTTTCCCTATTTGTGGCTTTCAGTTACAGCTACATGAAATGAGCTAAAATGATATTGATACAACTTGGGTTTGTGACACAATGTAAAATACAAATTGCAAAACATCAAGATAAGGATTAAAAATACCAGTGCAAGATTGCCAACTATAACAAAGCCAAATTAAACATTAGAATTGTCAAGGAGACCAAGAAAAAGAGAGCAACATAGACTAAGCCAATGGAGGAAGAATATAGAAGTGAAAAATGTTCAGAGGAAACAGTAAAATGTGTGGGTCAATCTAAATACTAACTCACAAAGCAATCCCAACCTATGAGAGAAAATGATGAGAAAAGATGAACACTGAACTAACTTAGAGTCTAAGAAAATAACATTGTGTACGACCAAGCGGTAGAAAAGCAGGAACATTTAGGATGTCAAGGAAGGGCCCAAACAGGTGCCCATTCCAAGATTTGGCCAAGAATTGGAAAACAGTGACGTTCATCTTTTGAAATGTTGGATTCTGGACCTAAGAACAGTGACACAGAAACATTCCCAGGCACAAACATCCGTGCTGACACAGAGGCCCAAAGGCTTGCTATCTTATGCTTTGCTCTTTCTCTCTCACTCCAGGGGATCTTCATAGGATCCTTCCCGCTCCACGCTTCCAACCCTTCTCTCTGAAAACTTCAGTGTTTTCTAACTTCTCAGCTGTACAGGCCAACTGAGTATCTACCTCCTTTTCTTCTGCTTCTAGAATGACATCCCTGAGCTCAGGTGCAGAATCTACTCTACAGGCATGTTGTCCCCTTCACAGGTCCACGGACAGGGACCACATCATTTTGTTTTCACTGCTATGAGCCCACCTGGCTCCTGGAAGATTCCACTTTTGAGCAATAATTTGCTTGTACTGGTTTGCTTCTTTGGGATTTGTCTCCTGACACAACGTCATGCCCAAAGAGTTCACACAGAGAATGTGCTCCTGTTTGTCTGGCATTGGTGATACCAAACATGTCCTTTCAGACTCAGAGATACCTAGTTCTTGATTCATGAAGAACTTATCCTTATATGGACATACATGTCCTTATATGGACTCATTATCTTTCCCTTAATTATGCTTCTCTTTCTTTTGTTTTGTTTGGGTTTTTTTTGAGATAAGGTTTCATTATGTAGTTCAGACTGGCCTTGAACTCACTATGTGGCCTAGGCTGGTCTCAAACTCACAGAAATCCTGCTGCCTCAGCCTCCTGAGGGCTAAGATTATAGGCATGCACCACCATGCCAGGCTGAACGTACCTCTCTTGTCTGCTTTACAAAGCCTCAAATCTCTTACCCTATATTCTATTCTCCTCAATGAAAAGTAAGAGGAAAAATTAAGGAGCTCACAGGAATGGAAACACATTGGCTGCAATTCAGACCAAGTGTCAGAGTAGTAGATCTTCTGGGAGCTGGTGATCAGGAAAGGAAGGTGAGGTGATGAAAGCCCTGTGTGCTTAAAGGATGGTGGATAGTTGGTGTGGACCTGCAGAAACTACTTCACTCTGGATCACAGATGTCACAAGGCAACAAGACATATAAACACAAGCCCCAGACGGCTTGGGTTCTTTTGTCAACCCTAAAGTACTGTGCGACTTCACCTGTGACCCTGTGTTTCCCTACTGTGAAAGAAAGGCTTAGATAATGTTATGACTTGTGTCTAGGTGTCCCCACAAAGCACCATGCAGTCTTAGGGGGGCTTTTCTAGGGGGGTTAGATCTAGAGTGTGTGATGCTTGGATTAAGTGTGTGATGCAGGAATCAAGGATGTGTGATTACTAACTTAGTTCACAGATTGGGTTGGATTGGCACACTTCTGGGTATAGATAATGAGAAAGTCTACCCTGGATGTGAGTGCTATTCACCCTAAGGGCATGTAGCCTGGATAGAATATTAGGGACAGAAAGAGAGATGCTTTCATTTTTTGCTGATTTGCTACTTTGCTGCTGGATACCTTGTGATCTTCTGCCTGCCATGAGCTGTTTCTTCTGTGTGACATCCCTTTGCTATGTGACCCTGCCTTGGAGCCAGGCAACTAAAACCTTCACAAAATGTGATCTACATTAAACATTTCCTTTTTTGACTTTGGGTGTCAGATATTTTGTCTCAGCATGAGAGAAGTAAAATCTCAGGACTATTCCAACACAAAAACCCTGCAATCCTACTGATGCTTGAAGAGAGAAGACAATATATTTGCACAGAGCCTCTGCAGTAACTCTGGAAGTGGCAGGCATGGTTTAGCATATTAAAATAGTGAGTTAGTCACTTTCTTGTCACTAGGACAAAATACCCAAAACCTGCACCATAAGGAGAGATTTAATTTGACTTATGGTTCCATTGTGGTCAGTCCATGATCAATAAGCTCCCAAGTGAAAACAGCATGGCAGAAGGGCCCAGTGGAGAAAAGCTATATGACCCATAAATCCAGAAAACAGAAAGAGAAGAAAGGAGCCAGACTCAAAAATACTCCCTTTAGGTAAAGCCTCCCAGTGACCAATCTCCTTCACCAGGCCCCACCTCCTAACAGCACAGTCAGCTCTGAACTTATTAATGAATAAATCTGCTAATGAGTGCAGCAATTCCTAGGATCAAATCACCTTCCAAAAACCCAAGCAGTGAACACATGAGACTTCTAGGGGACATTTTAGACCTAACCATAACAATAGAGCTATATCTTATTTATTATATATTTATAAATTTATTCATTTTACATTAATTCATGTATTTTATATTTATTAAAATATACTCCATAACTATTTTCTAGAAGACTCGAGAATGGTCTCCAAATATCTGGAAGTTTCTCACATGGATGCCCACTTCTTTGGTAGAATTATCCTACCTAAACCCATAAGGCAGAACTGAAACCAATGCATAGAAGAGAGTTTAAAGTTTAGAGGAAATATTTTACTCCTTGAGGGAATAGTCCAAGTCTAGAATCAATTGGTTTATGAAGTAAAATAATTGCGTACCTATATTTATGGGAAGTATTGAACCATGGGATAAGCAAGCACATAATACTGATTTAGTTGATGAGCAGTGGGGATAGAGATGGAGGTGTGGACCTCATCTGTGACTTATGAGAATCTAAGGTTTCATGAATATTCTGCTACTAATGCATTGCTTTTTCTCAACAAGATCACTGAAATTGAGTGTTTGACTCTGTAACAGTGAAATCTGACAACTGTTGTTGCATTGACTCTCCTGGATAAAGGATTCTTCCCAATGCTTCTTACTGCTGACTGCCTTGGCCAACAGCCTGTTCAACAGAGGGGCTTTTTAGTGCTCGGATCAAAGCCTTCTGTGTGCAAAGTGCCCATTGTTCATTAGTGAAATGTGACTTGCACCTGCTCCCATGAGGTGTACAGCTTTCACTGGGTTTCTCTCCATTTCAGCAGGCTGCAGCAAGATCACAGGGCCAGTCACTGTGGTGATGAAGGAAGCCACACTCTGCCAATCAAAAGCTGGACCAGCTGTGCTGGTCCTGTGTGAACCAGGTGCCTACTGCTTCCCCAGGAGCATTCTGCCAAGCCTTGGCAGCGGGCAGACCAGCAGCTGTTCATCCTGCTTCAGTCCTGTCCATTCCTCTCCTCCTCAGACTGAGAATCCAGGCACCATCCCCAGGGAAGCTCGCTACAAAAAGGAGAAAAGAAAACTTTGAAAGAGGGTGACACAAGGGCTACAATTACAGTGAGTTGACTGAGGGCAGGAAACACAGTAAACGTGAGAACAAAGATTGACTCCATATCACGATTGGATCATCCTCAAGACAGTAGAAACTCAAAAGAGAAAGAAGCAAGCAAATACATTTTTTATTAACCACACAGTGACCCTGTTTTTATTGAAGATGCCGTCTCATAGATTTTAAATCCTTGCTAGCATTGATCCAGATAAACCCATCATGATGAAAACAAACAGCCTCAACTTAGATGATGAGACAGTGCCATCTGCCAGGCAAGATATTGACTTCCATAACCTCTCATGAATTAATTTGGACAGCAGATTTCAAAGAATAAGATTAACAGTGGTTCCTGTGAGCTTTCCTCTTTTTAGTTCACTCTATGTGATGTTATTAAGCTACAACTGAATCATGTAGAGTCGGATCTTCAACTGGATGTTACATCTGCTTTTTACAGAAAATATTTAAACATCCCTAAGCCACTCAGCCACTTCACTGCGACCCTTAAGCCCCACCATCTCCCCATTAGATGCAAATGATTCCACTCTACTAGGTGGACCAGCAATAAGCAACCAATTTGCTAAGGGACTTATTTCCTCCCTCAAAGGCTCTTCCTTGTACACGGCCCTTGGGGATGTGGCAAAGAGCTACTTCCTAAGAAGAATCTCCCAGGCCAAAGGAGATGGGGGAGGGATGGGGTGAGTGTAAATGGCACCGCTGTGCTGTGACTCATCCTTTCACTGACTTCATTCACGTCTGTGTTTTCAGCCACTTGGACAGCTGTGTTGCCCATGTGAAGTCAGAGATGTTTTTTGTTCCAAAGACAGGAAGACGGAATGGTGTGGGCTGCAGCAGAGGGGGACAGATAAATCAGTGTGTGGATCCATAATTGCTGTATGACTTCAACTTCTCAGCCCAGCTAGCAGTCACCACATTAGTCACTAGTCCTGCAAGGATGAGATGGCACTGAGTGGATTCAATGCGAAGGGCCTGGCAATCCTGGCTCAGATCTGAGAAATGTTTCTCACCACCCTGCACAAAGGTAAGGGGTAAATGTTTGCAACTAAAGAATGTGGTCTTTGGCTAGAAACTGGGGAAACTATTACAGAAAAAAGTAAGACAAGGATCTTGCCATCAAATGTCCGCAGAGGCACCTCTGATTTTCCAGAGATACATGCAGCACTCTGGATCACAGAAGGAGGAAGGAAGCAGAAGCAGATTCTCATGTCTTTCGTGAGAATCATGAAAGACAATGCAGTGTAAGTAGAACTACAGCCAGCACGTCCTTGCCAAAGTCCACCAAACCCTGCGCTCCATCTTCTCCTCTTCTGTGTCACTAATCCACATGCATTCTCTCATTCCCACAATGGCACATCTAAACAACAAGCTCAGACAAGTTGGCTCACCAGCTACATGCAGTCAACTGCTTGCTTAAGTAACACCTTACTGAAATAGAACATTAGTTTAAACTATGGCTGTGGCTGCTTTCAACAAGGAACAAAAAGAGTAGAGCAGTGGTGACAGAGACACACAAAGCCTAAATTACTATCTGGCCTTTCAGAAAAGTAATTTGCTAACTCGTGCTCCAATGTATAACAGAACAGTGCCTCTTACTTAGGAGAAGAGCTCTCTCAATGTGTTGACCTGATACCTATGAAACCACTTACCTATGCTTGTTCCCATTCAGGCCTGTCCAGATTCAGTGGATGAAGGTGTCTCCTCACCCATCCAAGATCAAGCCATCCACTGTAACCCCTAATGCCATCCCCTCTGTTCCCTTACTGCTGTTTTCTCCTTTGTCTCTAACCTAAATTCAAGAACTTGTCTTCAGCCTACACTTTACTACTGTCCTTGTATCAGATCCTCCTTTCTCTGACAGTATCATCCAATCAATATCTCTATGCTGTCCCTTCCTGCAATTTTTGACATTCATTTCTAGTGGATTATCAATTTTTGTAACTTAAATAGCCTATCAGAAGCTTGGAATAATGCTGTCCACAACAAAACTCAGTATCTTCCTTGTGAAAACGTTGGACTTCTGTCCAACATTTTGGTCTCTGCTGACACCACAAACCACCAAGAAATCACTAAGACAAGGACTAACGATATTTTATATAGTGAAAGGCAACCCACTAGGATGATATAAAATTATACACACAAGGTACTCACACATATGTGTACAGTAACAGAACACCCACGTATATGAAAAGAACGCCAAGTATATAAAAGAAACATTGACAGAACTAAAGAAAGAAACTGGGAGCAATGCAATAAGTAGGATACTTAAAAATTCCACTTAAAATATTTGATAAAAAACAGACAAAAGATCAATAAGGAAGTATAGGATCTAAACAATCTACATCACACACACACACACACACACAGCCCGCTCCACACTACAGAAGTGTAACGATACTGTCTAAGCACACATAGGACAATGCCCAGGGTAAATCTACACATCCAAGGTATGAAACCATGGAGAACCGAGCTAAAGCAAAAACATCTTCCCCTTTTTCTTGTCATTTTAGTGTACATTCGCGACACATCACAACTATAATCATCCTGGTGAATTAGCACTTATACCTGTCACATCTGGACCATTTTTGTTACCCCCTCCCCCACTCCGCCTTTCCACAGATCCCTCCTCTATCTCCAGAGACCCAACACTGTTTCCTTCCATCTCACTTTCCTTTTGCTCTTTAAACTTGTATGTTTTAGATTTGTCGTGTAAGACAATCTATGCAACTTACAGCCTTCTGTGTCTGATTTGTTTCACTGATAATTTTGTTCTCATAATCCATCCCTTTTCCTACAAATGACACAAGTTTATTATTGTTCATAATTGAGTAGTTATATATATATATATATATATATCCACATTTTATTTATTCATCTATTGATCCAACAATTTAACAATTTAACCAATAATTCTCCATGACCTCGTAGCTCTCATCCCAGCCTCACTTTTTATGTGTTGTCCTGCCCTACACCTAGACACAACCTGATTACACCACAGTACCTTTTTGAACTCACCTGTTCTGAAAGATAGACCACAAATAAATACACTGCTAAGTTCTAGAGCTTTCACTCTGGACCCAACACCACCACACACACTTATTCCCACATGACTTGGCTCCTATTTCATCTTCTGAATCTGTATTCTTCCTTGAAAATGACCTGGATCCTTTTCAGGACTTGTAAGTTTAATATTTAGAGTTGATTTTTATGGTGAATCTAAACCTTCTTCCAATAGACTTTGGCTTAGTTTGAGTCTCTATTTCTTGGAATCTTTGTTGGCTTTAGGCATGAATATCCTGTACTAACTCAAGAAATCAAATAATAACAAATGCAGGAAAGGCTTCCAGGAATAAAGCAATCCTTGTATATTTTTGTGGGAATATAAGGTAGTACAACCACTATAGAGATCATCAGAGATTCCTCAAAAAGCTAAAACTGGAAATTTCATTTGGCTTGGCTATTCCTTCTACATATCTTCCCAAAAGAGTTAAAAGTCATCATATTACACTGATATATGCACACCTCTGCTTATAATAGCACAATTCAAAATAGCTAAATCTTGGAAACAGCTTATATAGCCATCGAACAGATGAATGAATAAAGAAAACGTGTTATTTATATGCAATGGAGTACTACACTGTCGAAAAGAAGGATAAGCTTGAGGCATTTGTAAGGAAATGGATGCACCTCAAGATCATAGCGTTAAATGAAATAAATAAGTCACACAAATTTAAGTATGACAAACCCAAAGTATAAATTAAGAACAGAATAAAAGATAAATAATAGGAAGTAGAGAGACCTTCTTCAAATGGGAAGGGAAACCAGTGGAGGAAGTAAGGAATAAAGGAAGGGGAAAGAATTTTAAAGAGAGAGGATTGGAGAAAAGTAGAAATACAGCTCTCACAGATGGAAAGAGGAATACGAGTTGAAGAGAGAAAAGAGGGGGTAGAAAGGAAGAGAACAAAAAAATTAGGGTGTGTTATGTGTAAGCACCAATTCCCCACAATAAATTGTGTACTGCAAAAATACACCAGTAAAGACTTTATTTTATTTTATTTTATTTATTTTTAAATAAATAAACAAATTTTTAGAATCAATTCTAAGTCATGATTCAATCTACGCCCATGGGGACCTAACACCAAGGAGTGAGGCACTAAAATACCTCTGGCTTTAACATGTCAAATTACCTGTGGTATCCTCAGTTCCACTGTAGTGCTTTACATCCAGGCTCCATCTGAAATGTGTTTAACTCCTTCACCCAGACAAACACTAGGTCTTCCACATTGGCATCTGATGTCTCTTCTACCACATATCCTGCAGCTTAGTAGAAAGTGCAGAAGTCATCCAGTACACAGGAAAAGAGGAAGGCACCCCAGGAAGCCAGCCAGACCTTCAGGAGAGAGAAAGACAAAGAGAAAAAACAAGGTGGTGCTGTGGAATGGTCCACCTGCTTTAAACTTTAAAAACTGAAATAAACAAAATAATAGAAGGAAGTTCAGCCTAATAGAATTTAGTTATAATGAAAGGTAAAGAAATCAGTTATAATTAAATTAACATTTTCCCTGACAATGGAGTCCAAACCTTATAGCAAGGGCATAGTAATGAGGAAAATTCCACTATAAATAAATACGTAATAACTGGAGGCAGCATATTTTCAGATTAGCTCAACCTTAGAGGAAGATCCAGAATGAGACTTGTGAGGTATTAATGACACGAATAATGCAGAAATAAATGAAAATAAGATGCATGTAAAAGAGTTCATTCAAGATTGCATATTCAGGAGAGCTTTCAGCTACAGCTACATGTCACTTCTCCACCTGGTTTTGTTCTGAGCAGCACTAAGGAGAGACAAAACCACGAAGCTGTGTGTGCTCTGGGTCTCAGCTGAGCTCTTCTTTCCCTGTGGCTTGGGAGAAGATCCTAAGCACCAAGAATTTGTTCTGAGAACGAGTGGATGCTCTATCTCTGGTTTCTTGTTCACAGTAATCTAGGCAAACTGCTGCCTAAGTCCTCTCTCCCCTTGCATCTACTCAAAAATAAATGCAGGGATAGAGAAGAAGAATGAGAAGAGTTCATTCATACTTTCCCTAAACACTCTCCAGTTAGAATGACTCTATGGCCACTTCTTTAGGTGCAAAACATGTCTTGTGTTTAGTCCACCACAGCATTCTTTCTTGGCAGTGTCTGTTTATGTGCATATATGCATTTCCTATGAGTACTATATTGTCCTTGGCAATTTAGGGTGATGTGGGTTAGAAGGTGCAGTAACAAACTCTGAATTCCCAGAAGTGTAACACAACAGTCACGCAATGTCTGATGCGAGTCGGTAGGCTTCCCTTCTTTACCAATCAAGGGCTGAGCTGCTGCACCTGGGGACACTCTGCCATGGCGACATATGATTTCCTGGGTCATACTGGACTGGGAAGAGACCCACAAGTAGGGACAGTTGGGGTACTTAGGTAGGGTTAGATTAGGGTCCCTATAAGAGGCAGGAAGGAGGGGGCCTGTGCATCTCAACAAGCAGCCAAGCTGACAGCCGGTAACTACTTCTGTGTGGTTACCCTGAGATGATGGGCTGGTCTTGATAGCCTCCTTGGGTGGCTATGGTGTCCCACAGTAATCTAGGTACTTCTGTCCTCAAAATTCCCCAGTTAGCCAACCAAACCGAGCCCCTAGCAAGAAGTCCCATGACCAATCAAGTAGGGACCCTGGGTAGTGGGGGGAGAAAGAGGGTGGAGACAGGGCCCCTACGCCATAAAAAAAGACGGTAGCCCCAGATTTGAGACTAGCTCTGGGCCTTGTCACTTCTCAGGGTGGCTCTTTACCACTTCCTCTTGCAATACTACACTAAAGTTACTTCTGCTTTGCACCTGTGTTCCCTGACTCCTCTTCCTCTTTCTAGTTAGATAGAGATAAGTCCAGCATGGGTGAGTCTAGGGACTCCCTAGACCCTAAAACCTCCAAACGCAACACAAAGAAGTAGCATACTGGCTTTTAAATGTCTCGGCCCATGGTTCACATTTGTACCATCTGCCATCACACTTCAGGCCTGGAACTGGTCAGATGCCTCAATATCTGCAAGGGACTGAAAGGCATACGCTTTCAGTATGTTAGGAAGGAGATGCAGAGTGTGATGTGGGGAAGCACAGGAAGTCCTCATTGAGCCGTCGCACTGTCATCATTACTCCAATACCCAGAAGGAAGGCAAGGATGTGCTAAGTAGTGAATAAAGGTTTGCTGAACTATGTTGACTCTGCCTGGTGAACATAAGTCTCCAAAGAAAATGAGATCAGGAAGTAGACAAAGTTTGTTTCAGAACCTCGGCTCCAAGGTGAGAAGATTGTGAGGTTAAGCCCAGCTGGGCAACTTAGCAACATAGAAGACCTAATAAAAAATGGAATGAGCTACGGGGTATATAGCTTATGCAAGGATGCTAGGTTCAATTCCTAGTACTGCAAGGTAGTTAAAAGACGAGAAAATCCAGGAGAAAGCTGTGTTAAGTCATCCAAATGAAAGGATTGAGGATAATCAATAACCCTGCATGCCACAGAGGGAATAAATAAGGTGGCTGAAAACAGGCCATTAGATTTGACAACTGGATTATTAATGGCTCTTCTCTGATGCAGGCCCAATCTCATTACAGTGAGTTTTAAAGAAGGTTCTAAATCATTTCGACGAGTTAAAGTTTCATAATATGTTGCACAAAACAGATGGCAATTTGCGGACGTTTGGATACTCTGATTTTTTTAAACCCTAATAAAATTTCTTGCCATGCAGTGTTAATGAGAATAACTATTATTCATCATACACCTGCTATGTGCTCAGCACTCTGCTAAGAACTTTATTCATATTACTGGAAATATTTTATAACCTGTCTCATAAAAATATTGTTGTAATCTGGTCTCACGATCTGTACATACTGCATTGAGGAATGGGACACAGGTATGTTTCATTCCAAAGTTCGTGCCCTTTCAACTATGTTAAAAATTTTATTTTCTAAAATATTCAGTGGTTGATGCTCTCATAATGAGATCTAGGTCACCGCTTTAAGAGTGAAATAAAATGGGTGTGATGGCACATGCTTGTAATCCCAGCACTTCGGGAGGATGAGGCAGGAGGGCCACAAATTCAACCCTAGAATAGGAAATTTGCAACTTAGTGAGACTCTGTCTCAAATAAATAAAAAAGGCCTGGGTAATAGCTCAGTCCAAAGGCCTTGAGTTCAGTCCCCACTAGCATACAGAGAGAGAGAGAGAGACAGAGAGAGAGAGAGAGAGACAGAGACAGAGAGAAAGACAGACAGAGAAAAAGACAGACAGAGAGAGAGAGAAAGACAGACAGAGAGAGAGAAAGACAGACAGAGAGAGAGAGAGAGAAAGAGAGAGAGTAACATAATATGTCAAGGTAGAAGAATCCTCTTCTTTGGATTTAGACATCAGACTACCCTTTTCTTTTTAGCCTTAGAATCATTCCATACCAAAGCAGAGCTACTTTTACACATACTTTGAATGATCACTCTGACATTTTCCTCATTATAGAGATCAGTTATGCAATGTACAGAGCATCCAAACTTTCCTCATTTCTTTACTATTTTCCTCACTTTCCATACTCTCGGCCTCCCTTTCACACATGTAAGTTATCTCTGTTACTGCTCGATCCACAGCTGTTTACTTTTCACACAAAACTATGAACAGGGCGCCATATTTGGACAGCTCAAAGTAAATTAACAATAAAATGTACTTTTAAAATTTTGTTAAGAAAAACACTGATTGATGTATTTGGCTTGACTGCCATTGAAACGGGAGCGTATCTTTTGAAAATTCTCCTTGGAGCAATAGGAAAACTGTAAGACTTGAAAATGATATTTTAGCCATACCACTAGGCAAACAATTTGACCATAGTTTATTTTTAAGGTGCCCAGAGAAAATAATTCTTATTTTCACTCCTGATTAGTAGAGTCCTACAGAACTATGGTTCTAAATTGCTTAAAGATCCTAAAATTACTAGCCAAGTGACATTTTTTTTTCCGATTCATTCTTAATAAATTCTTAGCTGCTATTGAGTACTTACTTGGTTGGTCCATGAAATCATGACTTATACACATAATGTCACATACAGTTTTTTTTTTCTTTTTATTTCTGTTCTTTAAAGAGAATAAACACAACTAAGCAAATCAGAACAGAACAATGCAAGCAACATAGGAATTCAAAACAAGACAACAGGAAATCAACAATGGATACCACAATGTCTCTCATTTCATTCTTTTGATTGGTTTTGTTCTGTTTTTTTGTTTGACTTTATTGTGTATAATGGTATGGACAGCTATTTTGAAGAAAATGAGAGACATTATGGAACCCATACAATTTTTTCATATGTGGCTTTTTATTTTATTGATAAATTCACTAGACTTCCTGGAAAAGGGATATTGAAGCGTATATTACATTTTGACCTATTAAGTCAGAAGCCTATGCAGTTTAACATTTATAAATTTCATTGTGATTATGAATTTCATAATCTAAACTTTATCAGCAATTTCAAGTGTATAGTTTTTCTCAGGGCCCTAAAATTAAATGCTAATTAAAAGTAAGAAATACGTCTTATAATTCTTCAGAGATGGATTCTAAATATTAAATGTAAATATTAAGAACCATAGACTATCATAAGTATATTTCATTTACTAAACAAGTACTTGAAATACATGAAGGACTAGACTGGGTACTTTTAGCCCTTGATGCATCATGCTATAACAGAAAAATAAAACTAAGTGAACAGATTTACATTAATAATGCAAAAATATGTCCACAGATGTAAAATAACATTAAAAAGTCTGCCAATACTCCTGGATACTATTTGACATCGAATTGATAAAAGAAATTCAAGAATCCAATGATAAATTGTTGGCTTTAACTAGTAGTCTCATTGGCATGGAAACTTCTGCGGTGATTCTCTGACACTTATCTCCCCTAAATCCCACACATTTTTTATTGTGCTACTCACCCCTAACCCAGCCCTATCCCATCATTGTCATGGAGCAGACTCAATTTTTATTTCACAGAGAAAATAGAAAGAGTCCGTTTTTCCTTCTTCCTTTTTTCCAGGGAAGGTGACATCTCACCATCGATGAAGTTCTACTGCTTCAGATGCATTCTGCATCCATCCTACCTGCTCTACTGCTTTCAAATTTTGCTTCTTAAGTTATCCTCTCCTCTGCTTTGGGCTTAAGTCTGCAGTTTAAGGTATTTAATGCTCATTGCTAGTCTTTTCACCAAAGTTTCCCAGTCACTGTTGTTGGTAGGAGTTCATCATCTCACATAGTCTCTTTCAGTTGTCTGTATCTTTGCAGGTGCCTGGTGCTTGCCCAAGTTCATTTCATCATAAGAACCTGACATTTCACCTGCTCACCCAGCCTATTCTTTTGTCTAATTTTAAGATATAATTTTAGGATGTAAGTGAGTTTTCTCACTTTTACCTGGTACATGTAGATGTGTGCCTTATTTTCCCATTCTTAGAAATTTGAATTGTACTTTTAAAATATGTATTCTGTTCTTTTGGATTTATTTTTGTAAGAATCTGTATATGTCTGATGTCTGCTGCTTGTGTTTCATATCTATATCTTGTTTCTAATTCTTTTTTCTGTATATTTCTTATTTATATTATGCATTTTTCTCATGTCGAGTTTCTTTGTGTCTGATTCTACAACCAGTGTAACTTCTCTTCCTTAGGCTCCATCTAGTTGGGTCTTTGCATTTGAAATAATTTTGACTTTTTCTTTTATATCTTTCTAATCTCTACCAAAACCCACTTTACCTCCTTTAATTTGTTTTTTTTTTTGTTTAAAGAAAGACAAAACAAAACAGAAAATGGGCAGAAATAGTACATACTTTCAAAGAAAAAATAAACAGTAATAAGTCACTAGGTAATGTTTATACATTCCACCCCCCCACACAAATAATTGTTCAAGATACAAAAGTGGAGCATATAAATGGGAATTCAACCAGGGAAATTGCAAACAGTTCTGTTCAACTATTCAACAAAAACTAAGTAATATGGCTATCGATCCTATACATTTAGACATGTACACATTTATCCATACCTTCATTTATGTTGAGACCAAACAAAACATAGCAGATTAAAATCATTCTGAACAAAGCTTAATAGTATTGCTGGATTTCACATCATGACATTCCAGAATCAGCACTGGGTACTGAAGTGCCTCCTTTTTTCTTTCAAAGTATTTGTTCATTTCATCATGTGTCATAAGGTCAGTTCTCATAAACTGTTTATAGGTTTTACACAAGCATGAGTCTTAACATGTATTTCTGTCCTTTCTATATTAGAGGGAGAAACAGAACAGAATAGGTCAGAACAAAATATATTCCTAAAGACACATAAAACTAAAAAGACATGTAAAAGTGCTGTACAAGGAGTTCTATCATGGTTACTGTGCTATCTCAGAATTGGCTATATTATTGTGCATCAACAGAATTGGCTATATTATCAGATAAAGTTTAATTGAATATATCAGTTCATTACAGAATTAATAGAAATACAACTTTGTAGATAGCGTAGACCTAGAAAAACAGGTAGTAGTCAAATCAGACTAGGTATTGTAGTGAATTGTTGTCATTTTCTGTATAGTTGTCTATACTCTCTGACTTGATACCATAAATTGATCAGTTTTGAGTAAAACCTGTCAATAGTAAGCAACAATCAAACAAATCAGATTTAACAAGATCAGTCAAGATACAACAGTATAAGTCATACAGGGATCTGGATTAAGTTAATAGGAAACTAAAGATGACCACTATGCTATATCCTGATATCTTTGAGACAGCTGTCTGTGCCCTCAGATCCAGTGCTTATATACAAACTGGGACGGAACAAGTTCCATCCAAGCAGAGTGGTGGAGTAATGTGAGTTTTAATTCCTGAGACACTATTAGCAACATCTTCTGCTGTCTTTTTTTTTTTTAAGACTATTCCTCCCCTTTCACTCCTCCAGGATGTACTTGTATTTTTGGGTCTCCCCAACACTCTCGGTTTTATATTAGGTGGGCAACCTGCTATTTACTTAACTTTACTTAACTTTCTCACTCCTGGACTTGATCTCTAGTTGTATTTCTTCACTTATTAAAGCCTGCCTTTTTGACCTATCCATAAATACTGGTCCAGTTGCCCCTATTACTCTCTGGTTCCTTATCACATCGAGTTCTGTTTTCTCATATTTGATTTTGGTCCATATACCCTTCTTCAGGTTAATTATATTCCCTATAAAGAGCCTCTCCGTGCAACCTACCTCTTGATCCACTCTGCCTGCGATTCTCTCTTTTCCCTTAAGTTAGCGTATCTAGGCCATCTGTATTAGAAATTATATCCAACCTTCTCTGCTTCATTTCTGTTCTGCTCTTTTTCCATCATTAGTTGTCTCTCTTCTTCATTTCGCTTTTTGTTCCATTCATTAGGGTTTCTCTGCCACTGTTCCTGAAATCTTGGTGCTTTTCTCTCTCTTTAGACTGTCCTGTAGTATTCTCTGTAGAGTTGGATTGGTGGTTACGAATTCCTCCAGTTCCTGTTTATTTTGGAAGCATCTTGTTTCTCCATTAATTTCTAGGGACAATTGTGCAAAATAACTCAACCTTGGCTGGAGGTATTTTTTCTTTCAAGGCTTGGATTATTTCACCTCACGCACTTCTTGATTTGCCAAGAAGTCTGGTGTAATTCTGATGGGCTTTCCCTGGTAAGTGATCTGTTTCTTGTCTCTGACAGCTTTTAATATTCTGCTCTTAGATTGCATTTCTGGAATCTTGATTATTATATGCCTGGGTGTAGCTCTGTTTTGGTTATAGGTGGCTAGAGTTCTATATCCCTCATACATCTGATTTTCTTTTCCTTTTCCTATGTTTGGGAAGTTTTCCTTAATTATTTCTGTGAATAGCCTTTGCAGTTCCTTTGTTTATACCTCTGCTTCTTCGTTCACATTCTTTATTCTTAAGTTATAGATCCTCTTATCATCTTGTAGCCTTTGTATTGTTATTGCTTGTTTCTTTGTAATTTTTAAGAAATTTTTTATTTCATGTTCCCACATTGCAAACCGCCCTCCAGTTTGGATAGTCTATCCTTAGTTTCTTTCAAGCAGTTTTGCCAGCTTTCAATGGAGTTTTTAATTTCCTGGTAGTCTCTTTGAACCTGCCTCATGTATCCTATGTTTTCTCTATTTTCTCCATCAAACAATTCTCCCCTTTCTTTTTTGTTCTTCCATTCTTCCATCTCTTTTTTCTTGGGAGGTACTTAGAATTTCTTTAACTATTCTACTTAGATCTTGCTTTACTTGGTTAAATACTTCACTTTTGAACTCGTCTATGAGGTCCCGAAGATATCATTTTATGTCTATCAGTGCCTTGTCTGATATTGCATGTTTGCTGTCCTCATTCTCCTTTGCATTTACCTTTCCTGGATCAATGTCCTCAAGATTTGGGACTGATCCCATCAAGCTGGTGTACATCGGTTTCCACTGGTTTTAACATGTTGTATCTTACTATATTTCACTATATGCTATAGTATGAACAAAATTTTTATAGGCAAAGAGATAATATAGAAACCATTGGTCATTTTCTGTTAACTGGTTCTAAATACCCTGTAATTCTTTAATTCTCTTGAATGGCTTCACACTGTCTTCATATGCTTGATGCTATAGTGTATGAAGTTACACTCAAATGATTCAAGGATAGAGGCACTATGGTGACTATTGTTAAGTTAGATTATCTGGGGGTGAAACACAATGATGCTTACATTGTTCGGTTCTACCTGTGTTGTTCTGTTACAATGTCCTCTTTAATCTCAATCTCCCCTTTTTTTAAAATTAATCTATCTTTTTCTTATTTTTTTCAATTAAGAGAATACTAAATTTAAAAATAGCGGGATATATTATAGTAACTTTTTTGTTTTCCTATTAACCTGATTTGAACACCAGTATTTCTCTCCCCATGTTGTTCTGTCTGATTATACTATATTCTATTTTGTTTGATAATATCAAGTTTGAGGGTATAGGCAACCACTTTGAAGGCAATAAGATTTACTATGATGTCATGATGGTTTGACTATTATCTTCTTTTGAAGTCCTGTAAGGTCTCCAGTGTAAGGTTTTATTGGTCTTGTACTGTACTGTTTTGATCAATTCTATTATACCTGATGATATAGGCAGCTCTTTTTAAAAATAGCAAGAGGCACAATGGTAACCATTTTTGATCACCTGGTATTCTATTTTTACATCATGCACTATACCCATCCTTCTGTTCTAACTGACTCTGTTCTGTTTAGTCACGTTAGGTTTTATTCTCTTCAAAAAAAAAGTAATAAGAACTGTGGTAGTAAAAAAAAACCCAATAAGTGTAATTGTTATTGTAAAAAAGAGAGAAAAGGAAGGTGGTCTAAGGGATATAACTGCATGTACGTTTGAGTGTGTACAATAGAAAACCATATTACTGAGCTTTTGTTGGATCATTGAACATAACTGTCTGCAGTCTCACTGTATGAATGTCCACTTCATATGCTTTAATTTTATAATGTGGACAACTGTTTCTAAGATAACAATGTGTAACCTATTAACTAGTGCTTTCTTGCTGTATATTTTTTTTCTTGAAATTCTGTATTATTTGTACCCTGTTACTGCTTTGTTTTTTTTTTTTTTTTTTCCTTTCGTCTCTTTAAATAAAAAAAAAAAAAAAAAGATTTGGGACTGATGACCCTTTCTTGTTGCTTCCTGTTCCCATACTTTTTGTTCCTTCCATATAAGCATATATAGGAGGCCCAGTTTCTTTCTTTGTTGGTTACACTTTGTTTGAATCATGCCAATTAGGTGTTCCCACCCACTACACTGTACTAGGGAGACACAGACCAGGGCAGCCTATGATGGGCCTACTCCTCCAGGTCAGTCAACCTGCTGAAGGCTTCATTGCATTAGGATGCACTGCCAGGCATAGGGACTTGATCTGGGTTAGTCTACTGGGTCTTAGTCCATGGCATTACCCGGGTCAAGTGCACCCCACCAATCCCGCTTGAGAAGGGAGTAGCCGGCAGAAGTCACCGCTGCTCCTTGTTCCAGCCTATCTGCCTGGTCCCAGAATGTCGTCTGTTGGAGCTCCCCCTTCTCTATGGAAGAGATTTTATTCCGTTTACTCACCGCAAGTCGATGCGGGGTTCCCTGCCAGCTCTGCTCTCAATTCAGTTCACCAAATCCCACCCTCTGTGTGAATGCCTCCGAAGTGAGTGGAAGTTGGCGGGCTATCCTGGCTGCACCAGTTCAAGCACAGCAGTGGCAGTGAGTCCAAACAGGGAGTTCAAGTGGCAGCACTGAGACTGTAGCTGCTCCAATCATATCACCAGGACTGTATTTTTAATTGTTTTTTCTCAGCTTAATTTGTTCCTGGATCAGGAGGATATAACGCCCTCTGTTTGGGACTTCCCACACTGTATTATATTTGGAATCTAAGAGAGCCTCTGTTGCTTGCTGTTCCCTATCCACCATCTTCAAGATGGACCTCCTTTAATTTGTTCGTTATCTTCTGCTATATAGTGCCGAGGCCCTGCAGTTCTGCTTTGTATACTTTCATCATTATCCCAGTAAGGTTTTTGTATTATTATTTGTAGAAAATTTAGCTAAAATTTTTATCTGATCTTTGGTAAGAATTTTCCAGTACATTTTATTCATCTATAAGAAAAACTTCCTATTCTTTTTCAGTTTAATAGATCTCCGTGCCGATGTTGTGACAAGTCATTACGAGTTACTTATTTTTTAAGTCAAAACAATAAAACTTTTATTTTAAAAATTACTGTGACCACTTCCAGGAGAACATGACAGACAGATAACAGGAGCTACAGAGGCTTTCTGAGATAGCCAGCTTAGAATGGTGCAGTGTGAGGAGTCCTAAGCAAGAGGAGATACACCTTGCAGACCCAGGAATGAACTAAGCTGAGAGAAACCAACTGGAAATGCAATCCCAATGCTATAATCAGAACAGATAAAATCTAAGCACTGCAGCTGGAACCCGTGCCTCTGGAAGCTGCAATTTGAATTTCCTGCTGCTGCTGCTGCTGCTGCTGCTGCATCTTAATCTGCGCACGAGGGATAGAGATGTGAAAACTCTGAGCATGAATTGATGAACAAAGTTCAGAGTGGGACTGGCAGAGAGCCCTGCAATGACCTGCAGTGAGTGAGCGAACGGGGACCCTTCCATAGACTAGGAGGCTCCAACAGAAGACATTCTGGCACCAGGCATACTAGCCGGAACAGGACACTGCAGTGACTTTAGTCGCATATTCCCCTCTCAAGCAGGATTGGTGGTGAGTGCTTGACCTGGGTGAAGCCACAGACTAAGACCCAGTAGGCTAGCCCAAACCAGGTCCCAGTGCCTGGCAGTGCACTCTACCAGTGAAGCCTTCCATAGGTTGACCTGGAGAGGCAGGCCCAGCAGAGGCTGCCCAGGTCTGTGTCTCCCTAGTACACTGCAGAGGGCGGAACACCTAGCCAGCTGATTCAAACAAACTGTAACCAACAAAAAAAGAAACTGGGCCTCCTATATATGCTTATATGGAAGGAACAAAAAGTATGGGAAGAGGGAGCAACAAGCAAGGGTCCTTGGCTCCCAATCTTGAGAACACTGATCCAGGGAAGGTAAAAGCAAAGGAGGGTGAGGACAGCAAACATGCAATATCAGACACAGTACCAATAGACATAAAGCGATATCTCTGGATCCTCACAGACGAGTTCAAAAGTGAAGTATTTAACTAAGTAAAGCAAGATATAAGTAGAAAAGTTAGAAAAATGCTAAGCACCACCCAAGAAAAAACAGATGGTGGAGTGGAAGAAGAGAAAAAAAGGGAGAATTGTTTGATGGAGAAAATAGAGAAAACATAGAATACATGAAGCAGGTTCAAAGAGATTACCAGAACACTAAAAACTCTATTGAAAGCTGGCATAACAGCTTGAAAGAAACTAAGGATAGATTATCTGAACTGGAGGACAGATTTGTAATGTGGGAGCATAAAATGAAAAACTACTTTAAAATAACAAGGAAACAAACAGCAATAATACAAAGGCTTGAAGATGATAAGAGAATCTATAACTTAAGAATTAAGAATGTAAGATAAAAAGTAGGGACACAAACAAATGAACTACAAAGGCTCTTCACAGAAATAATCCAGGAGAATTTCCCTAATTTAGCAAAAGGTAAAGATACTCAGATGTATGAGGCATACAGGACCCCAGCCACCTACAACCCAAACAGAGCTACACCCAGGCATATAATAATCAAAATTCCAGAAATCCAGTATAAGAACAGAATATTAGAAGCCATCAGAGACAAGAAACAGATCACTTACAAGGGAACACCCATCAGAATTACAGCAGACTTCTCAGCACAAACCATCAAATCACAAAGAGCATGGGGGGAACTACTTCAAGCTTTGAAAGATAATGACCTCCACCAAGATTGATATATCCTGCACATCTGTCCCTAGAAATTGATGGAAAAACAAGGTGCTTCCAGGATAAAGAGGAACTAGGGGAATTTGCAACCACCAATTCAACTCTACAAAGAATACTGCAGGACATTCTAAAAAAAGAAAAATACCAAGATTCCAGAAACAGTGGAAGAGAGGCCACAATGAATGAAGCAGAAAGCCAAATGAAGAAGACAAACTGACAACTAATGACAGAAAAAGAGCTCAACAGAAATGAGGCAGAGAAGGTAGGATGGTAGGAGCAGCTATTTTGGAGAAAACAAGACATCATAATAGCTAGTGCTTATTTAATATCATCTTTTTTTTTTGAAGTCCCTTCAAGCTTTTGTTCTTCTGTCTCCATCTTAACAGGTTGTATCTTATTGTATTTTATTATATGTGATAATATAAACAAAAACTTTTATACACAAGGCGATTATACAGAAACTATTGTTCATTTCTGTTAGTTGATTCTAAAAACCCTGTAATACTGTCATTCTCTTGAATGGTTTTACATTGTCTTGATATGTTTCATGCTACAGTATACGAAGTGATACTCAAAGATTTCAAGGAAAGAGACACTATGGTAACTACTTTTATTTTGGGATATTTTGTGGTGAAACACTATTTTGCTTAAATGGTTATGTTTTGACCTGTGTTATTTTGTTGTTATGTCCTCTTTTATCTCAATCAGTGGCTATCCTCTTTTATCTTTTTAATTAAGGGAAAAATAAATAAAAATAGCAGGATATATTATAGTAATCCACTTTGATTTCCTATTAACTTGATTTGAAACCCTGTATTGCTCTCACCATGTTGTTTTGACTGGTTTTCCTCTATTCTGTTTTGCTTCATAGTACCAAGTTCCAGAGTATAGGCAACAACTGTGAAGACAATAAGATTCATTATGACACCCATTCTGGTTTGACTATTATCTTCTTTTGAAGTCCTGTAATGTCTCCAATGTTTTGGGTTTTTTAATTTTGTTCAATTTTATTATAAGTGATGATATAGGCAATTCTTTTTAAGATAGCAAGTGGCATTATGATAACCATTGTTGATCACCTTTTATTTTGTTTTTACATTATGTATTATTTCCATCCTTTTGATTTGACTGACTCTGTTTTGTTATGTCACATTTAGTTTTATTCTCTTCAAAAAAGTAATAAGACCTGTGGGAGTAATAAAACCCAAAATGTGTAATTGTCATTGTACAAAAGAGAGGAAAAGAAAGTGCTCTAAAAGATGTAACTGCATGTATATTTAAGTGTATAAGATAGATAACCATATTACTGAGTTTTGTTGGGTCACTGAACAGAACTGTTTGCAGTCTCACTGTTTGAATGTCCACTTTATATGCTTTAATTTTGTAACTTGAACAACTATTTCTAAGATGACAATATGTAATCTATTAACTAGTGATTTCCTACTGGTTTTTTTTTTCTAAAGTTTTGTATAACTTGTACCCTTATTCTGTTTTTTTTTTTTTCATTTTCTTCTTAAATAAAATTTTTTAAAAAGATTTAAAAAAACCAACTACTTTGAACTGGTAAGAAACTGCTCAAAAGGGAAAAACAACTCAGATAGGGAAAAAGAGGAAAGAGGAAAGGGAAAAGTAAGAAGATATAAATTTGTATATATACACTTAAGATAACTAAGATGATTGTACTACTAACTCAATTATTTCTTGGAACAAAATGGTTAATATTCATAGGATTAGATCCATTTGTGTGTCTATATCTAGTAATCTGAACCACGCTTTTGAAGATAACTATGCAAGATAACAACCTTTGTTATGTTTCTACCACCTTGTTTTGAAAGCCTGTATTGTTATTGTTTGGGTTTTCTGTTACTATTTATTTGTTTCTTTTTCTCTTATTTTTCTTGTATTGTTTTGTTTTTCCTCTATTACAGAAAGGATAGATGTACATGTATACGATTATACATGCCTAGAACTTCTCCTAAAGAGCTTACAAAAATCATTTTTATTATGTGTGATGATATGAACAGCTATTTTGAAGAAAATGAGACATTAAGGTAGCCGCTGCTGATTTCCATTCATCTGGTTTTGAAGGCCTATAATGCTTTTATTCTTTGTTTTTATTGGTTCTAGTCTGTTTGCTATTTTAATATATGTGGGGCTATGGTCAGCTATTTTGAAGAGAACAAGAGACATTATGGTAGCAATTGTTGATTTCCTATTGTCTGGTTTTGAAGACTCAGAATGTTTTCATTCTCTTATTTTGTTTTGTTCAAATCTTTGTGTGTGAAGGTATAGACAACTATTTCAAAGAAAACAGGAGACATTATGGTAGCCACTGTTGATTTCCTGTTGTCTTGTTTTGAACTCCTGTGTTGTTTTTATTATTCTGTTCTGATCTCCTTTGTTGAGGTTGGTTTTGTTTTATATTCTCTTTAAAATAAAAAATAATATAATAAAAAAATCTGGTTACCAGAGTTTTAAAAGGCACATTTATAATATTTCATAACATTTTCCTCTTGGGTTCTTTTTGTTCTGTTGTCTATATCAAGTTTTAGTTAAGAAATCTATTGTGGCTTATATCTATATGTCCCCTCTAAAGTCTCACGTATTCATATTTGGGGACTTGGGAAATGACTAGAACATTGGTATGTGATACTGGATCATGGCTGTGTGACACTGGATTGGTACATTGATTGGTTTAGTATAGTTCTGGATGTGGATGATAGATTCACGGAAGAAGAAGCCCCAACCTGAGTGTGGGTGGCACCAACCAATAGGCTTGCAGCCCAGATGGAAAAAGAAGAAGAAAGTTGTGCTACTTCCTGCCTACTGTACTATGAACTGTTTCTCTTGTACTATGATCCCCTGCCAGGCTATCCTGCCTTGCAACCAGCTGACTATAAACTGAAACCTCTACAAACTGTCAGCCAAAGTAATCCTTTCATCCTTTAACTTGTGGTGTCAAGTATTTTGTTTCAGCAACGAGAAAACTAGCTAAGAGAGAACCCAAATTCTGTGTAGTTGAGTTTCTTGACCAAATGAACTCCGAAGTTAAGATTGTAGTTCTCACAATAACCAAACATTGTAAGAAATACCCCATACAGAATAGATCAACTAGATACATTTCAAGCTGTGTATACTAACCACACAAAAGCACATTAAAATACATACAAACAGATGAGTAAGTTTCAAGTGTATATAAAAACATATTTCAATGTATAAAATAATAACATACATAATATAGAAAATCCTGGTAACTGAGAAATCAGAATAGGAATTAAATAATAGCCTATATAAAGTACAGGTATACTACAGAGTACGTTTTTTAATAAACTCTTTCCTCTTTAAATAAAAACAATAGTTTTTCCTTGATTATGACCAAATTCATGCAAGCATTTTTTTAAATAATAAGCAGAATACATTTTCTTATGTGCTAACTTGGAACAGATGCTGTTGCATGAGTTATTTTACTTCATCCCAACAACTCTTCAAGGTAAATATAATGAGATTGAGTGCCAGAAAGCTTTAATATCCAAGATCATTCATCTAACAAGTGCCAGAGCTCAGATGTAAACCAGGGCATCTCTGGAATCAGCACTCATACTCTTCTGACTACAACACTCTGCTTCTTTTCAATCAAAGAGTGGAATTACTGGAGGTTCCATGCATGAAAACGAAACCTGGAGGGAGATAATAACTTAAAACATGAAGAGTGAGGTGGGAAGTTCATTGAGTTCTAGCCAGATGTGGCAAAAGCTCAAGTGTGAATAGTATTACTTCAGCAGGAACACAGAGGGAGCAGGGAAGTCAGCAACCATATTTATTAACATTTCTAATGCAATTGCTTCAACAAACTGGAGAGACATTTAAGATTCGCACAACTCAGTGCATCTGGTTTCACCCCCCAACAGTAGCCCATTTTGACAGAGTGGGAATTAAATTCACAAATGCAAGGAACTATAATAGCTTATCAAATTTCTTCCTGCTGCTATGAAAAATAATGTTGTGGTAGAGAATGAGATTAAACCCTTTAAAAATCAAATTTAGGTTTAAAAACAAGACAGAGAGTGGCAGACTAACTGGCCTGCCAGAGGGAACTGAAGTATCAGGTCTAATTCTTGGGAAATGGTCTGCAGAAAGAAAATATGATTCTTCAAGTCGCTGAAAAGTTATTAAAATTAGAGAAGTTCCAAAGATATGAAAAGAGGTAATCTATAGGCCTTTCCCAAATCACAGACATAATGTATTCAAAAACTCACTGCTCAGTCTAGCATTGATGAATCATCTTTATCTCCAGAAAACCCACACTGGGACCCTATTGGTAGCAAAGCCTGGCTTACGTTTAATCTTGATTTCTGCAAAGGTCCTCTACAAGTGAGAAGCCTTTGGCAGATAGGAGAAAATTATACCATTAAAGAAGACAATGATTTGAGAGCCTTATGTAGGTTTAACCAAAGGATATTCTCCATCACTGCCACAAATCTATACTTCATTAATTTCCAACTATTCCAATAAGTTATTCAATAGAAAACCAAGCATTAACCCTTTATACCCAGACACTGGTGCCTTTAAGTTTCATTAAGCTTTCTTTCACCACTCTAGTCCATATCAGTCTCTACTTTCCTATGGGTGATGCAATTTGATCTTTGTTCTTTGTGATGGTTCATGCAAATAAACTTTGGCTCAAACCAAAGAAATATGTTTTTTTTTAAACACTGAAGTCAACCTTTGTGTCCAACTAAAGCAGATGCATATTATCAACTCACTGATCCCAAGAGAAAGAAAATTATAGTGGAAAGCTTGAAAGGAAGGAGAATGAAATGCAAAGAAAGGAAAGGCTTCATGAAGCACCATAGCATTGTACTTGGGGCAGCCAGAGGAATCCCAGGAACCTGTGAGAAGGCAGGGCAGAAGCCAATAGAGAAAGCATGAGAAATGTCAACCGGTGTGAACACTGAGCTCGAGGCCACGTTCTTTAAACCACACATTGTTTCATGATGTATGCATGTGGACACCAGAGGAAAAAGACACACTGCCCAAGAAGGCCACCCATAGGCACCAATGTGGTAACAACTATCAAAGCAAATTTAACTCTTATCCTAGGAAGGAATAAGAGAAAATAGCAAAGACAAACACAGTATGTCCAAGAAAATAGAAATGATGTCCTGGTTACTTATCTAGGCCACCAAATTCAATGAATTATGCTTTCCCCATTCAATTTACTCCATACTCAATCCATCCTTCATTGTCTCTAGTTGCCAGGTTTAAGGAAGAAAAATAGCATTTACAAATGGTGTGAGATTTTCTATGATTGATGCACGTGTCATTCCATATTCATGGTTTTCTTAAGTTCAAAACAGTAATAACACTTTTATTAAATGTGCTGTTCTAAAGCACAAACAGGTCAGACCTACGCAAAGCAGTTTTTTGCCTTAAAAAGCTTAACCATCACAAGAACAAATTTTGAAGTTGGATAAACTATGAAAGACTGAGATGAGAGCATACTTTAATTTTTTTTCTTTACTGATTTTATTCTCTCTTAGCCACCTCTTGGCTTTCAGGGGGCAGTGAATTAAGACAAGCTTTTAAAAATCAAAATCACCCTGAATTGGGTTTAACAGCTTTACTTTCAATACTGAGAAAGTGAATTGCAATGCTGAGAGCTGGTATAAAAATCAGTGGGAAGGATTCAACTAAGGTGAATAACAGGAACTCTCTCTCTTTTATTCAGTTTTCAGCATCTCTAGATGTTGTTCTAATTTTTTTAAAGTATATATTTGACTGGTTATACTGAGGATCGGTAGAAGGGGGAAAGGGACAATGATGGTCTAATATGCTACTCAGGAAAATGAGAGTGTACCTCTATAATCCCCAGAGTGGCTTTTGTTTAATGTTCTGTTCATCCAACCAACATAGAATTCATTGGCTATGTGGCAGAGATAAAGTAATTTAGCTACATGGTGATAATTAAAACAGTAACTTTGAACCTAAAAGAATTTATAATTTGTTAAAGGAGGGATTCTAAAAATCGTAATATAATGGAAGATAGTAAATACAGAAAGATCAAGACTACTGATGTAGATCAAGACTACTGAGTCTAATCCAAGACTCTAGACTCAGATTTCAACATTTGCTTCACTACCTGGATGCATTCATTAAATTCTTTGACAACTGTTAATGCAGTTTTTCTGTTCAACCCAAATTCTGCCATCATTTTTTCCCTGTGCTGGGAATTGCACCCAGGTCCTTAGTTCTAAGATTTATCTTCAATCCATTTTTATTTATTTTTAGACAGTCTTGCCAAGTTGCTACAATGTCCATGCTGGGCTTGAACTTGCCATCCTTCCTGTCTCCATCTCCCAGAATGCTTCAGTTACAGGCCTATGCCATCACACTGGGCTTCCGTCCATCATTTGAGTGACTTTTCATTTTCATCAACAACCTAACTCCATGACCTCAGAAACTTCCTAACTCTGTTTTGTCTACTCCATCAGTCTTAGTCCATCTGCCATGCTATCTTAAAACATCAGAAGTAAGTAGTTTCTAATCAAAAGAAACTTATTTCCTGTTTCTTGAGAGATTGACAAGTCCTAGATCAAAAGATCAGCAGATTGCATACCTGGTGAGAGTTCTCTTCACTTCATGGGTAGTCACCTTCTTGCCATCTTCTTGCTGTCACGTGACTGCCTTTCACAAGACACTCATTCCATTCATAAGAACTCCACCAGAATGACCAAATGTGTCTCCTCCCAACACCATCACATTGGGGTTAGGTTTCAACATATGAATTTCAAGGTAACAAAAACATTCAGCCTTGTAGCTCTCTCTCCTATGTGGCATGACTCAGAGCTATAGAACTGTTCCTCTACTAAACTGCTTACTGATATAAGCCACCATTGAACCAAATCACTGTCGTTGCAGCCTCTCTACTCTCAAGACAGATATGCCTCAGGCATGGAGACACCTCTGAGGTGCTTACCCTGTACCTTCTCCTTTCTGTGCTTTCTAGGGTTCATTTCCTTCCTTTTCCATCTATAATTCTGTGGTCAGTAATCTCCATCACTCAAGTACCAGTCCTTCTATCGTTCGATGGCAAGTGTCGAACAAAATCCCAGTCCCATGTGAATTTAAAGTTGTACATCTAGGTGGATACCTCACAAGTTGCTAAGTATTACCAGAGGAATTAGCTCCACCCAGGTAACTAGGACCATCATAAGTTCATTGCCGATAACTCCACTTAGGAGCTAAGAATATAGCTCAGTGGTAAAGTATACACTTAGTATGTGCAAGGTTTTGGAGTCAATCTCCAAAACCAAAATAAAACCAACTTCACTTTAATTTTGTTTGACATCTCAGAACACAGCATTTTTGCTCACTCCCACATATCAAGAGATTATTTTTGCTTCCTTAACCTAATACTCTTCTAAGTTAATTTTCTGAGCATTGTACCTGTCTCCTTTCTGGGGTACTACTGTGTTACTTATCCTTTAACTAGTTGAGTTCCTTAGTTGGATTTCCTCAACCTTTTTTTGTTGTTGTTGTTGTTTCAAAAGCTGTTGGTTGCTATAAGCTTCATTTTTCATGGTAGGGTTTATTTTTCATAACAGTACATTTAAGAATAGTACTATTAATTTTCTGTGTTAGGAAAACATTTTTCTCTAAACAGAGCAAACACTAATGTTTTGATGTTGTATTAAAAAGGATAAAATTCAACCATGACTTCACCTTCTCTTATTTAGATTTTGCAGGTAAAACTTTTATAGACCAAAGGGTGACAAGAGTATACTAGTCTGCTAGAAGTACTGAAAATTCTCTCCTCCATAAAAGAAAACTCCTGGCAAAATAGTCAAAATCAACTTTTTCAAAATCTTGGAAATTAACCAAAGGCTTTCAGTAATGGTTTCAAAAAAAACTAAACAGGGAATGTTTGTTTGTTCAACAAAATTTGTGTTATTATCCATTTGTTTTTTGTAAAAACCTTTTGGGTGTTTGTCTTCTATTGAGTACTCTGAAAACAGCAATACACAGTGTTGTTATAAATAATAATGAATAATAATAAGTGTCATCCTCTTATCTAGGCATGAAAATTTGTTTTATTTTTGCATAAAATAAAAAGAAAACCAGAAATCTTTGCAGCATTTTTAACTGTTGTATTCCCATGTAACCACGTAGCCTTCAGTGTGGGAGAGAAGTTAGGGAAGCTGGAATAGGTCACATAACAAAGATGGCAAACTGACAAAGCAACACCATAAACTGTTTATAGATACATATAAATATAAGTATAAAATATTCACAAGAACTAAAACTCCACATTCAGGATAGTTCCTATGTCTGTGGATAGCAAAAATAGCACCAGATTAATTATAGGGGTTGCGACTATCTTCAAGGTTTTCTCTTTGAGAGTTCACATGCACCTCCCATACCTAGCTAGCCCTTTGTTTCTCTCCATCATAGTTTTCCTTGTGTCCAAAAATGTTGGCCCTAGACCAACCACCATGGCTGGTTAGTGACAGCAGTACTCACAAGATGCTCAGAAGATGCTCACCAAGGTCCACAGGTGCTAAGTTCACAGCAGGCAAACAAGAGCCTAACCACAGCAAGGCAACCTGAACGAGAAGCCCATCAGATGAAATCCAGTAATCGGTGCTATTTAGAATAAGTAGGGCTGCTTCTGGTTGCTAACACTGCTTCCAGCTCAGATGAAGCTACTACCTTAAGAAAAGTTTAACCCCCCTGAAGGAAGAACACACTGCAGCAACAGCTGCCAATAGGTGCCCAGCCCAGCAATCACTGTCCAGTCCTCACCTGTCCTAATTTTCCTGCCTGGAGCCCAAAGGGTGAGATACAACGATTGTCAATTAGGATTACTATATCCTGCAAAATTATTCTTCAAAATTAACCAAAAAATAGAAACTTTTCATTATAGAAAATTTCAAGAAACTCATGACCACCAACCAAACAAGCATTGCAGAAAATATTGGAAGGCATTTTAAACAGAGTAGGCCAACATGACCAAAGAGCCCAAAGAAAAATACAGCTTTCTGGGAGTTAAACAAAATGAAAACAGAAAGGAATCAGTACAGAAGAAAGAATGCCATGACAATAGGCAGTAAATACCTGCCCATATTATATAAGGCTCTATGTAAAATGATCTTAACTCCCCAAACAAAAGACATAGTCTGGTAGATTGTTTCAAAAGCCAAAATCCAACTAAATACTGCCTGCAAGAGACACACTTTATCCATAAACAAATAAACTGAAAATGAAAGCTTAAAAAAGAAAAATCCATCTAATGAGAGTATAAAAACAGAATTAGTCACAGTAATAATAGAGTGAAGTTCCAGACAAAACTGACCAGAAGAGACAAAGAATATCGCTACCTATTAGTAAATGGGACAATTCAACAGGAAGAGATAACAATTATAAATATATATGCACTGAATCTTAGCACAACCAATTTCATAAAACAAAAGCCCCTTGACATAACAAAACCAAAGCCCTTTGACATAACAAAACCAAAAGATGCTATACCAATACCATAACAACAGGGGTTTTATTTATGTATTTATTTATTTTGGTACTGGTAATCAAACTCAGGACCTTGTGTTTGCCAGGCAGGCCCTTGTGCCACTGGGCTATATCCTCAGCCCAATAGTAGGGGTTTTAATATGCTGCTCTTACAAACAGTTCAACTAAACAACAAAAATGAACAAAACATCAGAGTTGAACTATTCCCCTTAACAGGAAATTATATAGTGTCTTATCTAACAATAGCAGAGTGCATGTTTTTCCCAGCAGCCAAGAGAATTTCCTCTAAAATGGACTATATCTTTAACCATAAAGCTCACTCTGTTAGGGGCCTCTCCCCTGGAACACTTCTGTATTATGGTAATGCCCTTACCTGTGTTCATCCTGTAAGGGTCTCCTCTTCTTGTTCCTTTACTATTTCCACTGTCTCAAAACTAGCCTGCCTGCCAATATGTGACTCAATGTATTAACCAATTATGTAACATTTTGTCACTTGCTTTGTGCCTTCCACTTTCATTCCATATGAACTAAACTCTTCCTAAATGCAGCACTGTTGCTTTTGAGGAATTATCTCTGATACAGTCCACTGGTGTGAAGATCCAACAGTCCACTGGTATAAAGATAAAATGCTACCTTCTTATCTCCTCAATGCAAAAAAGAAAGAAAGCTTAATACAAAAGAATTGAAATAATTTCTTGCATCCAATCAGATCACAGTACAATGAAACTAGAAAGCAACAGAAAAAGAGATCAGAAACTATATGAACACATGGAGAATAAATACTACATTCCTAAATAAACAGGTGATCACAGAAGAAATCAGGGAAGAAATTAAATAGTTACTAGAACACAGCCAGTTATAGAGGTGCATATATGTAATCCCAGCACTAGGGGACTTGAGGCAAGAGCGTCACCATCGAGTTTGAGATCAGCCTGAGCTACACAGTGAGTTCAAGGCCAAGCTATACAACATAGCAAGACCCTGTCTTGAAAATCAAAATAAAAACAAACAAAAAAATTTCTAGAATCAAGTGACAATTGCAATGCAACTTACCAAACTTGTGAGACACAATGAAAGTCATTCTAAGAGGGAAGTTTATAGCTCTAAGTGTCTACATTAGAAAAATAGAGCATTATCAAATAAATAACCTAATGATATATCTCAAGGTCTAGGAAACAAGGACACTCCAAAATCAAAGACTATAGAAGGAAAGAAATACTAAATAGCAGAGTAGAAATCATTGAAATTGGTACTAAAAAGAGAAAACAAAGGATAAATAAAAGTTGGTTGTTTGAGAGAACAAATAAGATTGAACCCTTTGCCAGACTTACGAAAAGAAAAGGAATATCCTTACCAATCTTATTAGAAATAAAAAAGGTACAATCATAAACTGAGAAAAATACAGGTAACTCTTTTGAAAACTTACAGTCCAATAAACTGAAGAATCTTGAATAAATGGATAAATTTTCGAGACACACATGACTTGGTAAAACTGAACCAATAGGATTACAAACTCTAAAGAGACCTATAACAGACAGTAAAATAGAAGCAGTCATAAAATTCCACCAATTAAGAAATTCACCACTGAATTTTATAAGAATTTCAGATACTTCAGTAATGACAATATTTTCCAAATTCTTGCATGAGATTGAAAGAGAAGGAACACAGCCAAACTCATTCTTGAGGCCAATATAACCCTGATTTTTAAAAACAGACAAGAACTCAACAAAAATGGAAAACTACCAGCCAATATCTTTAATGGACATAGACACAAAACTCTTCAATAAGATAGTTGCAAACAATACAACAAATCATTTTTTTAAAAAAACTATATACCATTTGTCCTTTCCTCTATCCCAATTGTTCTTTCCTTTTGTGTTGGGGTTCTGCAAGCAAAGGGAAAATAAAGGGTCACACATACTAAGGGTCAGCAAAATGGCCTCCGCTCGGCCAGCCTAACCAAGTAGCTTTTATTGAGATCAAGAACTAAGAAACTGAAATTGTGCATGCTCAGATTATATAACTTGTTTACTTCTTGACTTCATGTTTTTATCTTGCGGTGGGGGCAATGTTTCAAGGCCTGCACTTTTCCTATAACATTGTTGACCAGATGTGTCCAGGACAAAATGGAGTCAGTGTGGCCTCTCTACACTTTTGAGCACTTTCTTTCACTTTCATTATTATAATACCTACTGTATATTTTGGACCTTATTATCCTTTCAGTTTTTTATTATGATTTACTTTTTATACTAGGGAGGCAATACAATATTTACAAATGTGAGTCTGATTCATTTCACTTATGAGTATATGGAAGAAAGGAAAAGATTATATGTATGTAGGTTTACACATATAACTCTATGTATGTATATGAGTGTAAGATAGATAACAGTTTGTGCTGTCATTGATTGTTTGATCATTTTTTATGCCTAGATCTTATATCCTGAACAACCACTTCTAAGATAACAATGTGCAATATATTAACTAGTATTGATTTCTTACTGATTTTCTTAATGCTGCATTATTTCTATCCTTTTTTCTGTTTTGCTTTTTTTAAACTAAAAAAAAAACTATACATCGTGACCAAATCGTCTTCATCTCAGGTATGCAACGGTGGTACAACATAAGTAAATCAATAAATGCAACACATATAAATAGAGTCAAAAATTAAAATCACAGTCATATCAATAGATGTGGAAAAACACTTTGACAAAAACCAACAAATATTCATGATAAAAATCCTGATGAGAATAGGTATAAAAGAACCTTACCCCAATCTGATAAAGGCCATTTATGATGAATATGGTTCTGGCAGAAAAATAGACATGCAGACCAGTGAAATAAGACTCAGAAACAGCTCCATTCACCTTTAACCATCTGAGCTTTGACAAGGGGCTTCAAAAAGGGTTAGAGAAAATGTGGTCTTCTGAACAAATCATGCTGAGGAAGTTGGCTATCCACATACAGAAAAATGAATCTAAACCCATAACTCTCACCAAAATGGACCCCTACACCCAGATATAAGAACAAAAACACTGAATGTGCCAGAAGATAAACTACATTAAACACTTAAAGAGGTTAGCATAAGCCAGGGTCGCTTGAACCAAACCCCAATTGCATAAGGAATAATTCAAGAATCAACAAATGGGATTAAATCAAATTGATAATCTTCTACACAGCAAAGGTAAAATCAGAAGAGTGACAAGACAGGCAGGCATGGTGGCACATACCTATAATCTCAGAATTTAGGAGGCTGATATGTGAGGATCACTGTGAGTTCAAACCAGCTTGGGCTACATAGTGAGTTCAAGACCAGGCTAAACTACATAGTAAGATTCTGATTCAAAAAACAGAGAGAGAAGAGACAACCTATAGAAT
Source organism: Cavia porcellus (assembly GCF_034190915.1). NCBI lineage: Eukaryota > Metazoa > Chordata > Mammalia > Rodentia > Caviidae > Cavia > Cavia porcellus. The sequence goes on along the minus strand of NW_026947496.1, from coordinate 22,466,452 downwards.
ACAAAGAAAGCAATTTTGGCAACTGATTTTCTAGTACAGGACCAATATCTAGAATACATTAAAAGTTTTAAAAAATTAGAACCCCAGAAAAACAATGGGAAACTGAAATGAATAGATATTTCTCAAAAGAAATGTCAGGTAAGTACATAAAAATATTCAGTATCTTTGGCCACTAGAGAATTAAAATCTAAACAGCACTGAGATTCCATCTTACTCCAGTCACAATGGCTATCATTAAGATCTCAAAATATAACAAACACTGTTGAGAATGTGAGAAGAAAGCAAATCTTCCACATTGCTGGTAGGAAGGAAAAATAGTATGATGAATATAGAAATCAGATAACTAATGTTAGAAATTCCTTTTGACCTGAATTCAGTCCCTGAGTGTATGTAGGTTGAAATCCAGCATACAGGAAAGGCTTGGAATGTCACTCCAGGGGGTAAGACACATCCTGCATCTGAAATCACAGAAGGACACACAGGAGGTCCCCTCTGGCCTAACTGGCCCATGCCCAGTGAAACCCAAGTAGCTGGCAGGGCCCTGAGCATAGGCAAGTTGAATCCCAGCATACAGGAAAGCCTTGGACATCACTCCCAGGTGGTAAGACCATGTCCCATGTCTCAAATCACAGGAGGACACATGTCAGTCCCCATCGGCTTCACTGGCCTATGCCCAGTGAACTCCAAGTGGCTAGCAGTTGCCTGCTATCTGCCCTGGGAGCCAGAAATAGGCTAGGTGATTCTCACTGCATGGGGCAAACCTTGAAACATCATCTGAAACCCAGAAATATAGGAAAATGACAAAACAAAAGAGCAAAATGCAATCTCAAATTTCCAGCCCAACCCAAGCAAGCCTAGGAGACATGGACACAGAAGAAAATATAAGCCATACTTGAAATTCCTGAAACAATAATAACTGAAGTAAAGAAACAACTCCAGGAACCTATAAAAGAACTCAAATCAGAAATAGTCCCCCAGGTAAAAGGAAAAATGATAAATGTAATGAAAGAAATACTGAACACATCTAAAGAAGATACTGTTAAAAAATTAGAGGAATAATTCCAAAAAGATGGAAACCCTGAATTAAAAATATAAGAAACAAACAGAAGTATGAAACAGATTCAAAGAAATATACAAGAAATAAAAAATTCCATCTAAAGTTAGCAAAACCACCTCAACAAAAGTGAAGATAGAATTACAGACCTCGAAGACAAGATTGCAGCTGGTGAATAGGAAAGGAAAGATCTTTTAAAAATAACAAGGAACCAGGAAATAACAATTCAACAACTGCAAGATGATGCAAAGAAAAACAAGATTGATAAGTACAAACAAAAAAGGTAACAACACAAATGATATCAAGAGGCTATTTACAGAAGTAATAGCTGAAAATGTTTCAAACATGAGAATGGAAACTGACATACAAATCAGTGAAGCATATAAAACTCCAAATGACCATAACCAAAATAAAACTACAACCAGACATATAATAATCAACATGCCAGAAATCCAACAGAAGAACAGAATATTAAAAGCTGCGACAGAGAAGAGCCAGATCACCTATAAAGGAAACCTATCAGAATCACAGCAGACTTCTCTACACAAACAATGAACTCAAGAAGAGCATGGAGTGAAATATTTCAGATTCTAAAGGAAAATGACTTCCAGCCCAGACTGATGTACCCTGCAAAACTGTCCTTCAAAATGGATAGAGAAATAAGAGACTTCCACCACAAAGAACAGCTGAAGAATTTTATGACCACTAAGCCAACCCTGCAAATCCTGAAAGACATTCTGGACAGGCATAGGAAAAAACCACTAAGCAAGGCAAACAATTAAACAAAATGGAAAGGTAAAAAACAACAGTGGAAAGATAACATGTCAAAAGTAAACCAATATATATCAGTTATAACCATTAACGTAAATGGTCTCAATTCACCAATTAAAAGAAACAGACTCGCAGAATGGATCAAGAAACAACATCCAACCATATGTGGTATACAGAATACCCATCTAACCCAAAAGGAAGCTCATAGATTGAAAGTCAAAGGATGGAAAACAATGCTCCATGTAACAGGATCCAAAAACAAAACAAAACAAAAAGCTGCGGTAGCTATTCTGTTTGCAGACAATGTGAACTTCAAACCAAGGATGTTCCAAAGAGTTAAAGAAGGCCAGTAACATACTAGTTAGAGGAAAACTTCAAGAGGAAGAGATAACATCTTAAATATCTATACACCAAATTTGGGAGCACTCAACTATACAAAACAAATATTAACAGAAATGAAAAATCAAATAAGCAATAACACAATTATAACAGGAGACCTTAACACACCATTGATACAAAGGGACAAAACAACTAAACAGAAAATCAGCAAAGAAATAACAGAACTGGGAGCTGGGGATTTAGCTCAGTGGCATAAGTGCCTGCCTTGCAAGCATATGGTCATGAGTTCGATCCCCAGTACCAATGACAAAAAAATAATAATAACAGAACTGAATCACACCTGTGAACAAATGGACTTAGTAGATATATATAGTGTTCCACCCAACAACATCAGAATATACATTCTTTTCAGCAGCACATGGAATGTTCTCTAAAATAGACCACATACCAGCCCATAGAACATGCTTAAGTAAATGCAAAAAATCGAAATTATCCCATGCATGTTATCAGATGATAGCACCATGAAACTAGAAGTTAATGACAAAAGAAACTGCAAAAACCCCGCAAACACAAGGAAATTGAATTAATACACTCCTGAGCAATCAGTGGATCACAAAGGAAATTAAACAAGAAATTAAACAATATTTACAGGCAAATGAAAACACATACATCTTACCGGAATCTGTGGGATGAAATCAAAGCAGTCCTCAGAGGAAAATTTATTGCGGTGAACTCACACATTAGGAAAACAGAACAAACACAAATAAACACCTCAAACATCTAGAAAAAGAAGAGCAAGTCAAGCCCAAAGCCAAAAGAAGGGAGGAAATTATAAAGGTCAGAGCAGAAATCAATGCAATAGAGACTAAGAAAACAATACAAAGAATCAATGAATCAAAAAGTTGGTTCTTTGAAAAAATAAATAAAATTGACAGGTGTCTAGCCAATCTTATTTTTAAAAGGAAAGAAAAAACTCAAATTCATGCAATGACGAATGAAAAGAGTGAAATGACTACAGACCCTGTGGAAATACAGAAGATCATTAATACCTATTTTGAAAACCTCTATTCTCATAGGCTTGATGCCACAGATGAAATGGACAGATTCCTAGAAACACATGAATTACCAAAGCTGGGTCAAGAAGATATAAAACTTCTGGATAACCCAATTTCTATTAACAAAATTGAAAATGTAATTAAAACCCTACCAACAAAAAAAAAAGCCCATGTCCAGATGGATTCACTGCACAATTCTACAAAAAATTCAAAGATTTAATGCTGACACTCCTCAAACCCTTCAATGAAATTGAAAGGGAAACAATTCTCCCTAACTCATTCCTGGAAGCAAATATTACTCTAATACCAAAACCTGAGAAAGACGCAACCAAAAAAGAGTACTACAAGTCAATCTCCCTAATGAACAGAGGTGCAAAAATTCTCAATCAAATTTGGGCAAACAGAATGCAGCAAATCATCACCAAGATTATATACCATGACTATTCATCCCAGGAAAGTAGGAATGGCTCAACATATGCAAATCAATAAGTGTAATCCAATATATCAATAGAGCCAAAAATAAGAACCACATGATCTTTTATATAGATGCAGAAAAGGCTTTTGATAAGGTCTAACACTTATTCATGATAAAAAAAAAAAACCTTACAGAAAATTGGAATAGATGGTCTTTACCTCAATATGATAAAAGCCATCTATACAAATCAACAGTCAGTATCATACCAAATGGCCAAAAACTGAAAGCCTTTACCCTAAAATCAGGAACAAGACAAGTATGTTCATTATCACCACTCGTATTCAGTATAGTGCTGGAAATACTAGCCAGAGCAATTAGACAAGAGAGAAATAAAAGGATTAAGAATAGGAAAAGAAGAAGTTGAGTTATCATTATTTGCAGGTGACATGATACTCTACATAGAAGACCCCCAAACTCCTAGGTATAATAAATAAATTCAGCTGGATACAAAGTCAACACTGAAAACTCAGTAGCATTCCTATACACTAACAACAAAACCACTGAGAAAGAAACAAGAGAACCCACATCCTTTACAATAGCATCCAACAAAATGAAATACTTAACAAAAGAAGCAAAAGATCTATTCAGGGAAAATTGTAAAACCCTGAAAAAAGAAATCAAAGAGGACCTCGGAAAATGGAAAGACATCCCTTGTTCATGGATAGGAAGAACAAACCTTGTGAAAATGGCAATCTCTCAAAATTTTTATACAGATTTAATGCACTCCCAGTCAAAATTCTACTAGCATACCTCAGAGATCTAGAGAAATCACTCCTAAAACTCACCTGGAACCAGAAGAGACCTAGAACAATAAAGACAATTCTAAGCAACAAAGACAAGGCAGGAGGCATCACAATCCCTGACTTCAATTTATAATACAAAGCAACTGTAGTAAAATCAACATGGTACTGGAATAAAAACAGAGCTGAAGATCAATGGAATAGATTGGAAGATACTACAAACACACCCAACCACCTTCTCTTTGATAAAGGAGCCAAACATGTTCACTGGAAGAACAATGGTCTCTTCAATAAAAGGTACTGGAAAAATTGGCTCTCCATATGCCAAAAATTAAAACTAGACCCATGCCTATCACCAAGGAATAAAGTCTAAATGGGTCAAAGATCTAAATATTAAAACAGAAACACTAAATTTGTTGGAAGACAAAGTAGGTAAAAATCTTGAAGACACAAGAATCAAACCACATGCGAAATACTTCACAGAATCAATAACTGGGATTGCATCCTATTAAAAAGTTTCTGCATGTCAAAGTAAGTCTCTAGCATAGTGAAAAGAAAACCCACAAATTGGGAAAAAATCTTAGTGAATGGTCCTTCAGACAAAAGACTTCTGTCCAGAACATACAAAGAATTTTTAAAAAATCAGATCCCCAAAACTCAAAGACCCATTCCAGAAATGGGCATCGGAGATGAATACACAGTTCTCAGATGAAGAAATACAAATGGCAAATGAATACATGAAAACTGTTCAGCATCATTGGTCATTAGAGAAATGCAAATTAAAACAACACTGAGATTCCATCTCATTCCAGAAAGAATGGCCAGGATAAAGAAAACTACTAACAACAAATGCTGGAGAGGCTGTGGGGGAAAAGGAACTCTTCTGCACTGTTGGTGGGAGTGCAGACTGGTGCAACCACTATGGAGATCAGTCTGGAGATTCCACAAAAAGCTGGGGACCATTTGACCCAGCTATTCCACTTCTGGGAATATTCCCAGAAGAACTGAAAACATCATACCACAGTGATATGTGTGCATCCATGTTTATTCCAGCACAATTTGCATTTGGGGGGGTTGGGGTTTTTTTGTTTTGTTTTTTGGGTTGTTTTTTTTTTTTTTTTTGGTACCAGGGATTGAACTCACAACCTCATGCTTGCCACTTAAGACACTGAGCTAAATCCCCAGCCATTAGCAGCAGAATTTCTAATAGCCATATCTTGAAAACAACCTAAATGCCCATCAAATGAGAAATGGATAAAAAGATGTGGTATTTTTATACAATGGAGTACTACTCTGCTATAAAGAATGATCACATTGAGATATTTATAAGTAAATGGATGCAACTCGAGACCATACTCATATGTGAAATAAATCAAACTCACATGTATAAATATCATATAGTCTTCCTACTGTAAGAAATGATAAGAGTACATAAGATTACAAAAAACTTAATGAATACAGTGAAAAAATAAGAATCTGCTTAAAGGGGAAAAAATAATACCTCAGGAAAAATGAGGAAAAAGAAAAAGGAAGGGAAAAGAAAATATCTCTAAAATTATATAAACACACTTAGGATAGCTAAGATGATTGTGTTACAAACTCTGTAAATTCTTGGAACAAAATAGTTAACATTCATAAGATTGTAACAATTGTGCATATTATTGCCTAGTTATCTGAGGAACTCCTGAAGATCATTATGTAAAGTAACAACCCTAGTTATGCTCACACCACCTTGTTCTGAAGGCCTGTATTGTCAGTGTTCTGGGCTCTTTGCTATTGTTGTTTATATGTCTTTGTTGTTTCATGTTTTTCTAGAAATTCATTTTGTTTGTTTTGTTTTGTTTTTCTCTCCAATATAGGAAGGATAGGTATACATGTAGAGACTCATGCCTGTGTAGAACTTCTAAAAAGTTTATGAGAATCAATAATATAATGTACGATGAAATGAACAGCTACTTTGAAGAAAAAGAAACACTAAGGTACCCAGTGCTGATTCTGTAGTGTCATGATTTGAAATCCAGCAATACTATTATTCTTTCCTCAGAGTGATTTTAGTCTGTTTTGTTTTATTTAATTTCAACATACATGAAGGTATGGACAGCTATTTTGAAGAGAATGAGAGACATTATGGCAGCCATTGTTGACTTCCTTATTGTCTGGTCTTGAAAACCTAAAATGCCTTCATCATCCTGTTCTGATCAGTTTTATACCATTTTGTTTTGTATGAATTTACTGTATGTAAAAATATGGACAGCTATTTGGAAGAAAATAAGAGACTATGATAGTGAAAATCTTTGGTTGTCTTGCTTTGAAATCTGTGTCTCTTACATTGTTGTGTTATGATCTGTTTTGTTCTGTTTAATTTACCCTCCTTAAAAATAAAATTAATAAAAAAAGAAATTCCTTTTGACTCAGATTTTGACCTTCTGTTAGGTTTCTTCCTGAAACAATTAAAACCATAATACCACAGTGATACATACACACATACCCACGTTTATAGCAGCACAATTCATATCATCTAAATTATGTAAATAGCCTAAATGGTCATCAAAAGATGAATGAGTAAAGTAAAAAAAGTTTGTGTGTGTGTGTGTGTGTGTGTGTGTGTGTGCATTTTAGCCATACAGGAGGATAAATTTGAGAGCTTGTAGGAAGATGGATAGACCTTGGGACTACTCTGCTAAGTGAAATAAATCAGACACAGAGGGCTAAATATTGCATAGTTTCTTTTATATGATAAACCTAAAATATAAATAATTTAAAGAATAAAATAAAAGAGATAGTAGGAAGGAGGGTAGGCTTTGTGAAGATGGGGAATGGAAGGTAGAAAAGGGAATGGGGGGAATCTGTGGATGGAGGAAGGAGGAAAGGAGCTAAAAAATTATCATGATAAAAAATGTAATTTTCCAAATAAATATAATTATTAGATACCACAAACACTGATTTAGTCATCTTCTTGTCGGTAGCACCCAATATTGGATATCCACTTCATAAAGGAGTTTATTTTGATTCACAGTTCAGAAATTTCAGTCCATGGTCAGCTGACTTAAAAACAGAAATGGCATGGCAGAAGGGCTGGGTGAGGAGAGCTATTCATGTTTGTAGCCAGAAATCAAAAGGAAAAGGGACCATTGGAGAGCAAGACACCCTTCCAGGTCGTGGTCCCAGTGGTCCACCTCTAACTCAGCTCCTAAAGGCAAGTCAGCCGCTGTGCTCCATAATCAAATTACCCCCCAAAAGCACTATCTCTGAGCACATGAGGCTCTTAGGAGACATCCAGATAGGAGTCATAACAAACATGTACCAGTGGAAAAATTTAAGATTTTTATTTGAAAGCACAAGAGAAGAAATAAGACAGATCTAAAGCACAGAAGCCAAACTGTACTGTATGACTGAGTGGTAAATATATAGTCTTTTTGTATATTGGTGTTGACATTTATGTGTGGGAATTCTATAATAAAATAAAAGATGTGCATATGTGTGTATGAATACATACATATATGAGATCTGTGTAATATATGTGCCTTTAACATATATATGACTTTAGCATACACATACACACACATTAAAGTCAAAATAAGCCTGACTGTGCCTGGATATATCTTTTGACTTTTAATTTTCAGCTCTTTCAAGTGTCAAGAGCAGAGAAATTAGAGCTGAAAGTGGTCACTGATGTATTGCTATAGCAGTGGTCCTTGGATCTGTCTTGTGTCTTTGCACAGCTTATTCTCCTTTCTCACTCAGATCAGAGTTTATCTGCCATTTCCTCTGCATCCCTTCCTATCCCCTGGAGCCTGCTCCATATTGACCTAAGGTATTGATCACAACAATACCCACGTCATACAAACATCTATTTGCATGTTGTCAAAAATGCAACCTCTATTGCAGTGGAGATGTCATTTTGTTGACTGCATTCTCTCAAATATCTGTAATACCTGACATATGTGTTCAGTAAATAAACATGGACTTAGTGAATAAGTGAATATTCTGGCCTCCTGTTTTTTAAGGTTTTCTTTAAAAAAAAATCCTCTCCATTTTTTGACAAATAATAATTGTATATGTTTATGGATCACAAGATAATGTTTTCATAAATGTTTAAAATGTAGAGATAATTTAAAAATAGAACTCACTAGATATAAGTCCAGAAACTTTGGAACTTCTGGAAGAAAACAGAGGAAACACTTGAAGCCAAAGACTGTCCAGTGGAGGCCCAGTCCTACGTGACCTAACTCCAGTCGTTTTTTGGCTCTGGTGTCCACATTCAATGGTCAAATTCCAGGCTGAGAGAATCTGAGTAGCCCCCTTACCCTAAGCCAGGCAAGTAGGATTTGATTACAGATAGGGTGTGATTACAGATCGTACGTGAGCTGTACAGTCCCTCCCAATAGCAAAACAGAAGTAAGAGCAGAAGGTAAAGAGAGAATGATAAATGAGAGAAAAAGAAACTGGAATAAACAAAAGATGGCAAGGAAAGAGAGAGAGAGGGAGGAACCCTTGGAAAGTGCTGAGTTCTGCATCTGTCCCTTTAATACATTAGAAAAACCAGTAGCTATTCATAATACTACACAGCAATTTTCTTCAGATTTTTAGAATATATTTAGAAAGGAGAGGTCCCATTAGAGTCAGAATCTTAAAGAAGTTTCCCAGAGTAAGTTGTCATTGTTTTTATTGAAGTATTCTCAGGAGAGCCCACCCATGAAACAGGCTGAGGTTTTCCTCAGCAAAGGGCTGATTCTATTCTAGATCATATCTGAATGCTGAATGGGTCAAGCATTTGAAACTGACATTTTACAAGACCTGATACTTCAAAGTCTAAATAGAAATTATGGAATCCCAAGTTTCCAAATTTATAGACCTCCAGTCATGTATACCATATATAAGAGACAGAAAATCTTACAAAGATATTGATCCTTGGAAATGACTTACCCCTCTGGGATTTAATTTCCTTTCTTTTAAAATGGGTTTAATGGTACTATATATATCACTTTGTACTTACTGTGAAGATTAAAATAATGTTAAAAGTTAAAATAAGGTTAAGACTCTTAGAGTGGAACTCCATATTCCGGTTTCTTTCCCTTCAAGTCAGTGGAAAGCACTGTGAAAACTCCCTCTGACTGACTACATAGATTAGTGTGTGAATCCATTCCAACGTATACGTTTATGTATCTTCGCTTACAGGCACAAAAATATACACTTAAAAGTATATATTCTTATCTATTCATAAATAGGTTATACACAATCAAACCAGACAGACACTCCATTTATGATGGGGATGCTGTTAAACCAGGCTAGAGCTAAAAGTTCCTGTCATAGATATTGTAACATCATAGTGCAGTGTAGTGCTCCTGTTTGGTAATAATGTTGTACATCTGCTCTGTTTCTAGTTACATAAAAGTGTTGTACATGCAACTATATACAGTTATATAGTGAAAATAAGTGACTGTTATTTGTTTACACATTTAGTATATTATACATTTACATTATAGAGTGCACTAATGCTTGTTTTTTTTAAAGTGAGTCAGCAGCAACTTCACCCATTTCATGTTTCTTGCATTGAGTCACTGACTTCCTTGTAGATTTGTGTCAGTAAACTATGATGTTCGCACAATGATGAAACTGTCAAACTCATTTCTCACACATATCTCTGCAGTGCACTAACACTTGACTATATTTAATGTATAAAAGTCATCAATAGGACTCACATATAACAAGTTTATATATCTATACATGTGTTTAGCTATAATAAGCCTTATGTATATAAATAAGTCTTAATACTTCAACTGTCTCAAGCAAATCTCACTCTTATCTGTAAACAGGAAATAGACCCTCTGCCTGAAGTTGCAGAATAATGAATGGTAGTGAAAATATATTTCACTTTTCCTGACAACCTAACATGTCTTCAGGAGAAGCAAGTCTTCTTTGTACTAAAACAATCAAACATCTCAACTTGACTGGAACTGAGGGGGCTCTGGGAGGCAGGATTATTAGAACTAAAACCATGAAAGTCCTGAATAAAATGGGACAAGTTGATCATCCTCCATCTATCACCTAATTCCCTTGAAAAAAAGTGAATCAAGAAAAGCACAGTCACAAAGTCCTAACTCTAGAACGTGTTGTTTTACACAAAATGAGGTTAAACTTCTGAGGCAACCTCAGGCTAAAAACCTGCAAAACCAGCTGATCTGCTGCTTCTCAGAAACAGGTTGCTAATTCACCTCAAAATGCTCCTATTAATATCTTAAGCATCTTTTATGAGTAAAATGAAATGTCAGTCATTGAGGATAACAAGTGTCTTTAGATATAGTAAAATATTCTAGCATTTCATCATAGGAAACATGGTCAGAGTTAGAATTATGCAACAAGAGAGCATATATATATATATATATATATATATATATATATTAAGTAACTAGATCATATTATACTTTTTTTTGTCTTTTTTAGTCAGGGTCTCTCAATGCAGTTCAGGCTGACCTTGAGCTCACTTTTAGTCTTGAACTCGCAATGATCCTCCTGCCTCAACCTTCCAAGTGCTGGGATTACAGGGGTGAGCCACCACGCCCAGCTCGTATTATACTTTAATATAACACAAACCATGATAGATAGTTATATTTTCTCAATCAAAAATTAATATGCATGCCTGAAGAATTTTATTTTTTCTATTCATTTGCTTATTTATCAAATAATTTCATATAATATTTTAACAAATTATCATTACAAAAATACTCTAAAATTAGGTAAAAAATTCAGAATGAATAAAGAATAATAGAAGCCATAATTAGAGTATTAGGAAGGAGGCGGCAGGGTGTACTTATACAGCCTGTCTGAATCCCAACAGAATACTATTCCTCAGGGAGCTCTGGCAAGTTCCATTTTACAGCTAATGGAAGTAAAGCTCAGAAAAGGCAAATGTCCCAACTCAATTTAGCTCTGACTCCTAAGCCCATGCTATTTCTGGTAAACCATGTTACTGTCCAGGAAGATAATGTGACCCACAAGGTATCACTACAGACTAAACAGCAAAGCCATCAGGTGCTAAAGATGTGACTGGTTCAATCAAGTGCTTAGACCCAGCATGAAGAAGCCAATGATCACTTATACACCTGACCCCAGTGTGTGGCTGAGCTCACAGGAGATGCTCAACATGGACCCGTGGAATGAGTTACATCTGCAGTTTTAGGAAAGACTGGAAAAGGCAAGCTGCCAGATGCCAGCAAACACATTAGAAAAAGGTCCGAGAAACTATCAAGTTTCAGATTGATAACCTCACCCAGGATTTCAGGATTTTAAAGAGGAAGCAAATGATAAAAGAGGAAGATAAAGAGGAAAGCAAGAAAGACAGAGACTAGAACGAGAAGTAGAAAGAAAAAAACAGGAAGTAGGAGAAAGGAAGGTCTAATAATCTCCGCATGTCTATTCTAGATAGTTCATGAAAGATACCTTGTGAGCTCTGATTTTTATCTTCTGATTACTCACAGCATTAGAAATTCACCTTTCAAAAAACCTGATGTTCAAAGCAAATGTGAAAACTCAAGATACCAAACGTTATTTTGATAGACATCTACTTACTCATGATATAAATACATTGGAAAATCCTGCAAAGGCATTGATTCTAGAGTACGTCTTATTTGGATAAAATCACAGAACTAAAAGACATTCCTTCAAAGTCTCCTTATTAGAGCTAAAATCTATCTTACACAAACATGACTTCTCTTTTTCCAGTATTGCAGGTGATTGTTTTCAACTCAGGTTAGAAGCCCGAATTAACCAGATTCTTATAGCAAACACCAAGGGGGTTTCAGTATGTACACAGCAGACCTCTTTCCTTTCCCAGACACACCACCCAGTTAGGTTCTAAATGAGGCAGCGCTCCAGCAGGATCGGCAGCAACCCCACCCACCCCTGGAGGAGTCCAGTTATTAAATTATTTTTTAAAGACTCATCTTCCCCTAGTCTTTGGAGGCAGTACAGCTGGGAGTCATTAGCTGTAATCAGGGGGCAGCCGACGAACGGAGGAAGCTGTGGGTGAATGCTCTGCCTTTCAGCAGCAGCCATCTGGGCAGAGGGAATTTGGTTTTCAGCTCTAGTGGGAGGGGGGAGTTATTGGGATCTTGTTATATTTGGACTTGACTTCAGACCCTAAACAAAAGCTCTCTCTTTTTTTTTTCCTTGAGGTCTGCCTTCTGGAAATGGGAGTGAAAGACAGTAGGAACAAACCAGTGGACATCTCAAGGGACATTATGGTCGGAGCAAACAGGCATCCTGAATAGAAAAGCCAGACACTAGCTGGTTGGGGACTTTCCTATTTCTGGTTTAAAGCCTTGGAAAGGTGGGAGGAGCTCACCCCTCTGTGAGATATCTGCTTTGCTTTACCCTTCCTCCGCCGTTCCCAAAGATAAGCGCATCTCTTCCATTCCAGAAAACAGACCCATGCTTGTCTTTCATGTTTTCAGTAGATAATGACCACTTTCGATCCTAAAATAGGTCTTCAAATAGAGAAAGCACTCCATTTTTTTACTTTACCCTTTCTCTTTCTTCTTTGAGGATATTAGAAATATGATTTAATAAGTCATACTGAGGCCTGAAACCTGGGTTTCATCAGGCCTCTGCTACATTCCAACTGTGTGACCTTAGCAAATTCGGTCAACTCTGGGCCTCAGCTGTCTCATTTGTAAAATAAGAATAGTGACAGATAGCTTGCAAGGTTGCTAGAATCTGTGACGTTGTGTGTTAGGCACTCTTGGAACACAGTAGGCATCCAATAATTGATAGCTGTTTTTGTAAGTGCTACTTATCTCAAACTGTTAACAAAAGTAGAAAAACCTACCAACTCACTTCATAGAATATTTCAGGGAAATATTTACAGTGACTTAAACAAGGGTTCAGCCTCCAAAGACAAGTTTCCTAAGTTACATATCTATAGACCCAAACACCACCTTTAGATGTGTGTGTACATTTGGACCATGTAGTATTTCAATCTTTTTACAATTATTTTGAACATCTTAAAATACATATTTCACATTAAAATCTGTTCTTCCAGCTTTCCCAAGTTAAAAATTTGGCAACCCTGTGCTAACTGGCCACAGGAGGTAGGACTGAATGGAGATGACCCCCTTTAGATCAGGACATGTGCTCTTGAATTTGCCACAGGCCCTGGCTCTGTGTTATAAATCTCAGGCTTTGCTTCACCGATCTGTCCTCCCTGGCCCCTGCATGCATTTGAATCTGTGATCCCTTCTCTTGCCCTTTGCTATCAAGGACAGAGAATTGAGAATAGAAGAAATGGGGCTGGAGATTTAGCTCAGCGGCATAAGCGCCTGCCTTGCAAGCAGGCAGTCGTGAGTTCGATCCCCGGTACCGATAAAAAGGAAAAAGACAAAAAAAAAAAAAAAAAAAGAGAATAGAAGAAATACCATGGTGCTTCATGAAAGATACTGAGCTATCTACTGGCTGCAAAATATAAAGATAAAAGCATGAAAGCATGTGGTCTCATGATTAGACAAAGAGTAGACACCAAGAGATTGACACCAGGCCTAGATTCTCTTCCTTGCCGGTCAACATCAATAATTCTCTGGTCCCTACTATCAAAAGCAGCTACTATCTGGTAGCCACTCACAAGTTGCATCTGAGCATCAAGTCATGCAACACCTGTGAGCAAGTTGGAAAATACTATGTATAATGTAAGGCAAGTTAACAAACAGTATGGACACAGTATTTACAGAAAGAAAATCACTTGGTAGCCCATCTCTAACATAACATCTCCCTTGGAAATCATGCAATTAGAAGGGATTTTTATTATAATAGCCTTCAATTTTACAGATAAAAAATCTGAAACTCAAAGAGCAACTCTCAAGAATCTTATGACACAGTGAAGTAAGACATAATATACGTCATAATAATATGAGACAACTCATTAAGGGTTCTCTAAAACCATATGGGCAAGAAGTCTGGGGTGAAAACAGCAAATCACCTGGAGCATATTCTTTGTTTCTTTATTGTACTTGAGAAGAGCTTGGTTTTTAAAAATTAATAATTTTCCCCTGCCTTCTCGGCAGGTATGGGTAACAAGCACCCCTTGCTATGAGGAAAGGATACAAAAGGACATGTGCAGACCCAGAAGACATCTCTCCCTTGGTTCCGTGGATGGGGTAGGAGCATGTGCAGGGGGGATCTACACATCTCCTGAGGAGTCCTTGGGAAAGCAAAACCCAAGTTCCTTATGAATCACAGCCAAGAACATAGATAGATCATAGCCAAGAACAGAGATATCTGTTATCTTTGCTTTGGAATTTCCAAACACCCTCATTGTCTAATTATTTAGAGGCCAAGAAGAACCAAAATGGCCCCACCCCAAGGTCCACTGGCAAGAAAGGAACTCTCAAAACGCACGCTCTGAGAAATGAAAGAAATAAGGCTAAAATATATATCTAAAGGTTGTGGTAAGTTTGAGGCCCTCTGTGTCATTTGGATCTTCCTAAAAGCAGATACTATAGCAAGATTAGATACAAAGGAGGCTTATAAGAGGAATGTTCTCATAAAATAAAAGGGAAATGAAAACAAAGTATGAAGCATTTTCTGACCATGATTCAGGACTGACACTGTGAAAGGCAAAGTTAAGTGGAAAGAGCCCAGAGCAACGAATAGTTCTGAGGATGGCTCAGCCAGGCTAATAGGAAGAACTTAAGCCCAGGTTGCCTCTTAGCAACTGTGTGGGGCAGAATCTCCTGGTTCTAGCACCAGTCTAAAGATGAGACAGTAAGGGTTATCAGACTGCTCTATTCCCTTCCAGACATGCTCTTGAAGACACCTGAGCACTCCTTTCTATGGCCAGTACAGAAACCAGGAGCACATCACACTCCCCTGCATGGGGACACACAGCTTCCATTGTCTAGACAGGCATCTAGGCCTGCGAGAGAATTATTCCTAAGTGCCAGCATGTGCACCAAGCAAGAGAAACCACTGTTCAACCGTGTGCTTCTGGAATTCTCAGATCTTTCTCTCTCTCTCTCTCTCTCTCTCTCTCTCTCTGCCTTTCTTTTGAAAATAAGACTTGAGTCTTGGATACCTTTGGCCTCTAAATAATTAGACAATGAGGGTGTTTGGAAATTCCAAAACAAAGATAACAGATATCTCACATTAGCATGAGAGAGAAGGAGAGATGGATAAAAGGTGAAGTCATGAATTCAGAAAGTATCTTTGATATCATATATGCCCTGGCTGGTGAAGTGAGTTGTACTGATCAGACACGTATGTGGGCTGTGTTATATAACAAAACGATTCTGATAGTGAGTCAGATCTCTAAATAGCAGGTATAATAACTTCTACTTGCATAGGAACTTTATACATGATGAGAACTTTTATATATGTATTACATTCATGAACCTCCATGTCAGTCAGGCAGACTAGAAAGAATAATTATTTCTACTTTAGCAATAAGGAAAGGGGGCTCAGTGAAGACTGATAAACTTAGTTGAACTATGCCTGTCAATAACGAAGTTCCTCCTACTCCTCCCTCGCAAAGCTTCCTTTCTTGGTTAAATTTTTTTTAACTGGTATATATGTGCCATACACAATGACCACATTCATCTTAGGGAGTCTGTACCTGTACACAATACATCTTAATTCCCTTTTTTCCCTAGTTCCCCTTACCTCTCTTCAGCCTTCCTTCCCCTCCCCATTTACAGAAGCTTTGTTCCCACTTTTACCTTCTATTCTCTTTTGTCAATCACTTCTCCCTTCCTTCCCTTCCCCAGTCCCCCAATTCCCCTCCCATTTGAATGACTTCTTCCTACTTCCCAATATCTATCCTCCCTATGGCAAAGCCTTCTTCCTATCCCATTCAGTTGCCTAGATTGACTGTCTAGCATATGAATGCACTTGGAGATAACTCATGGAAAGTTAAAGAAGAGTAAGAGCCCACCAGACTAGGATGCTCAGGGAAGGCGTCTTAGAGTAGGCAAGGTTCATAGAGGCAGGGAGGAGTGTAAAGGGTTTTTCAGATGGAGAAAATGCAAGATTTGGGGAAAATCCAATTCAACAGCCTGATTAGTATAAGGAAGAAATGAAAAATCAGAAATAGTAAGCTGGGGTCAGTTAGGAAATTTTATTCAAAGAGAAGTGGAAGGCATGGAGATTTGGAAGGAGAAAGAGTTCCTCAAAACCATAAAGAAGAGCACTGTGACCAGAGCCCTGCCTGGTGCCTCAAAAAGAAAGAGAGATAGACTAGAGGTTATGGAATTAATTTAGGTAACAAAAAATCTCAGAAATAATTATATTTATGATCACCACAGAAAATATGAATGTTAGAGAAGTAGATAAGCAAATTTCCATCGAAGAAATTTCAGAGATAGTTTCAATAAGGAGAGACTCAAAAGACAAGATCAAACACAGATATGAAACCACTTCAAACCCCTCTTATCTTGAGGATTCTATATTTGGACCAATCCAGAAGCAAATGAGGTTAAGAATGTTTATGTTAGAAGATTTGCATGTAGAACACTGTTTTCCTCTTCTTGGTTTCGGGGCAGCCAGACAGAAGAAATTAAGTGTAATTAAATATAAAAAGTATCAATTAGCACTGATTCTCCCATCCAGAGAGAAATGGCCAGTTGGGAACGAGTGATCTAATCTTCTCCCAGGCTTTAGAATGAGTCGGAAACCCAGACAGCAATCTAATCACATTGGAAGACATCATAGTAAACGTTTTCCTATACACAAATGGGTCATTTTTCCCCCAAAGAAGCCCTTGTTTGGCAGGTCATTATACTGTCTAAAGTAATAAAATTTGGTGTCCTGCTCACTTCAAATCTGACTCACTCAAATCTGACTACTTTACATGAAATAGAAGGCAGTCTTGAGCTACCATTCCCACCTATCACTGGATATTTAAGGCCTTTATATCTAAAAACAATAAATATGGTAACAGGGAAAACACACTTTGCACCAGTTCTACTTTGACAAGTTTTTACCAAGTGATTTCATTTTCCTGCTCTCAAAATAATATCGCATCTCAGCGACGTTTCACCATATTCCAAGCTTATAAATTTTGCAATCCTCTTCCGTGGGTCCCCTGGACACCTTTGTCATTTTCCCTGTCCCATTTCTCTCTATTCCTTGTTTAGAAACAGTCACATTTCTGCAGTATCAGTGTCAGTGTCTTTACAGGGTTTTTCCAGGGCACTGGATTCATGACATTTCCTAATTGGCATGATTTCTTTCGACTTTCTTCAGTCTTAATTTTCAAATCCACTTCCAAACTAACATTGACAAACTTTTGGGAAAACTCCTAATACAGAGAAGATACATTTCCAAAGAGATACATTAAGTTTAACAACATAAAACAGTGCATTTGGTGATTCTATAACCTGTCAGTTCTCTCAATTAGGCACTCCAAAGTCCTACCGCTTCACCCCACAGCTACGCCTACTTGAATTCACTCAGGTGCCCAGAGCCCAGACGCCCTCAGTCTGCACGGCCTTCATTCTTCTAAGACAAACTCCTTTTATTATCTAGAGAAAGGCCCAGTTCACTCTGCCTCCTCTGTCTCTGCTCCACCTCCTGTGTTCCTCTGTCCCTAGCTCCTTGACAGATATCCTTCTGACAATCATATTCCAACCATGTTGACCTCATGGTTTTTCTGAATTTCCTAAAACATCTGGAACACAGAATCACATGTGCAGAATTGCCTGGAGAGTGATAGAGAATAATTATAATGCAGAACTGGGATAACTTCCTTTCAAAATCAATTAAAGGCACACATGTAGTGGCCATAATTGACTACAAAAAATTTCTCAGGAAATTTTTTACTTCTCCATCAATTACACACCATCTCCCTCCATCCTCTGAAGGCTTCCTTCTCCTCCTCACATTCTCCCTTCCCTTTCCTTCTACAGAAATCAGCCCCTTTAATCTATTTTCCTTTATTACACAGAACAGTGAAGCAACATCTTTATCTCATCTGACTTATCCCCAATATGCCCAGGAAGTCTTGTTCTTGATCAAAAGAGCTATTCCAGAAAAATAGAAGCATTCCTTTGGGAAAGGTATATTAGACCATTTCACTGGAAGGAGGAAATAGTAATACACTTTTCTTCTGTTAGCAGCTTTTTTCTGCTTGAGTTGTGATGACTTGAACGAATGAAAAACCTTCTCAAAACTTCACACTGCAATGTCCCAGGACTGCTGGGCAGTCCTACAAGATGTGGCCCCAGAAACATCAGGGACTGTATGGTAATCTCACTGAAAACTCAGTCTCAGGACAAGACTTCTCCAGGCTAAGGGAACTTTATTTCCTGGCCATGAGCTTGCTATTACAAATCTTCCCAGCTGAAGTAGAACATGACAACACCCTCCCTTCTAATTTTAACCCTGACCTTGTAACAAGGGTCCTTTTTATAAGTCTGTTTGTTGTCATAGGTTTTAACCTTTGTATATTTTTGGTGATATTTGATATTTCTAAGGCCTCCCAAGCATGTCTGGGATTCCTAAACACAAGAAGCTTGTGATGTACCTTAAGAAGAAAATGCACAGGTCAGATAACCATCATTCAGGCCTGTTGCTGTGAGTTTAATGTTAATGAATCAACCATACACAATGAATAAGATGCCTTTAAACAGAATCACACATCAAACAAGATCGTAAATTGATCAGTTGCTGAAGATGTTGTAAACAGAGATTCTGAGAAATCTAACCTTTTATTTACTCCAAGACCAATAATTCAATATTTACTATTTTCTGCCAAGTGTTTCTGTTTTCTTTATAAGGCATAGACCTAGTTATGTTCTATGAAGTTGCATACAGATGCTTTGATGCTTAAATGAGAAAATATAGTCAGTCAGTAATATTTCACAGCTATTTCTGAGTGTGTATTACACACAAGTCTCTATATAGACACTATGGATAGTTCTCTAGGATACACCAATCAGGGTCCCTGCTCTCATGGAGGGTGAGATAAACAAGCACTTGGAAAATGTTTAAGCTTTATACAATATGCTATCATGTTCATTTTCTCTTCCAATTTTTCCTATGATAAAACACATATAATAAAACATTTATTTAATTATTTTAACTGTACATCTCAGTGGAATGGGTATATTTATATTGGTGAAAATTCTCGCACCCATCCATCTCTAGATCTTGCAGAATGGAACATTTGTACCCATTAAATATGACCTCCCAATTCTCCTGTCTTCCCAATCCTTGGCATCTACCATGCTATCTCTGTCTCTATCATTCTGACTACTCTGAATAGCCCATATAAATTGAGCCACACAGTAATTGATATTTTTGTGATAGACTTATTCACTTAGCATAATATCTTCATGTTTCATCCAGGTTCATCTATGTTAGAATTTTTTTTCCCTTTTTAAAGCAGATTAGTAAAGAGGGACCTTACATCATGCTTTTATTTGTTATCTGTACGTCGTTGAGCTTTTTGGTACTCATTTACTACATTATTGTCTTTTGTGTTTAATTGCTTGGTTATAGTTAAATGGTTAAATGTCTTTATCACTTCTTTTTATATATAATCTATATCTAATTTCTTTGTAGTTACAGTAGGGATTATATTTACTATACTAAAGTTATATGTTCTAATTTGCATTTATAAAAACTTAAATAACATACATACATGCTGTTGACTAATTTCTTCATCCATATATTATGTATTTACAAACACAAATTAGTAATTTTTAACCTCTCAAATTATGTAGAAAACAAAATATAGCATTACAAAACTAATTTACAACAAATATTAACTTTAAGACAAATAATTTCGTCTTTAAGTATGTATTATCATATTATGTAACAAACAGTTACAAATTATTGTTTTAACACTATCTTTTATAATTTCCCATTTATCGAGATATTTATTTATTTATGCAACTTTAAGTCGCTGTCTATTGTCCTTTCACTTTAACCTGCAGGACTCCTTGCAACATTTCCTACAGAACAGATGTCATGGTAACGCACTCCCTCCGCTCTTGTTTATCAGAAAATATCTTCATTTTTTTCCACCCTTTTGAAGGACATATTTGCAACATAGAGTTTTCTTGACTGATGAATTTTTTTTGTTCTTTGAATATACATACTTTCTGATCTTTAAAAATTTCTGAAGAGAAATCTGCCAATGACCTTGTTCAGGATCCCTTACAGTGATGAGCTACTTCTGTTACCACTTTCAAGAGTCTCTCTTTGACTTCGCTTTCAAAAGTTCGATTACGATGCGAATCTCTTTGAGTTCAACCTATTTAGAATTTGTTGAGCCTCTTGGATATCTTTCATGAAATTTGGGAAGTTTTGGCCATTATTTCTTCAAATATTCTCTTTGCTCGTTTATCTCCTCTTTCTGGGACTTCCACAGTACTTAGGCTAGTCCCATAGGCTCCTTATCCTCTGTTCACCTTCCTGGACTCCTTCATCTTTCTATTCTTATAATTTCCTTTGTGCTATTTTCAACCTCGCTTAGTCTTCTTCCTTTGAACCCCTCTACTGAATTCTTCATTTCAACTGCTGTCCTTTCCAGTTCTAACAATTTCTTTTTAATTTCTTTTCAAGTCTTTATACTCTTTACAGACCTTCTATTTTGTTTATACAATATTTTCTTGACTTTTTCCATGCTTTCCTTTAGTTCTTTAAGAATCTTTAAAACAGTTATTTAAAGTGTATGTCCAGTACACATCCACAACCAGGTCCTTTTAGGGACATTTTCCGTTATTTGTTTTCCCCCTGCTTTGATCCACACTTTCTTGTTTTTCTATGTGCCTTATGGTTGCATTTTTTTGTTGAAAATTGGACATGTGATCTGATATGATATGATGCCTCTGGAAGTCATCTTTTGCCTTTTACCCAGGATTTACTGGCTTTTATTGTTTTTGATTATATTTTGGCTTATTGTAGATTGGCTGTGGTACAGATCAGCCTGAAAAGTAAATCTAAGTCCTTTTCAGGTAGTTCCTGAGACATAACATTTCCCTGGGTATTTATGTGATTTTGTAATTTCTCCCACGTATCTGGCTGCTTTTAAAGAGAAAAGGAGAAGGGATAGTTTGGCCTTTTAAAACCAACTGGATGTCATGTCAATGGGGATTAGAGATATGCAATCATGCAGGAATGTGGAACAATACTGTCAGTATCATATCAGCAACCATGGTTCCAATCAGCTACATACAAGATGCTCCACAAACTCCTGCGTAGCTGCCTGCCACAGGGCTAAGGATGCAAAACGGTAGATGCTACCATGCTAAGAGCGGAAGTTGAACAACAATGACTACAATTTAACACCCAAATCTTCCTCTGGAAATTGCATGCCTTCAGCAGACAACATACTTCCAGAACTGGTACATCGGGCAGATGCTGACAGAGCTATTATTGTCTTGGTGGGAAAAACGGATCCCTAGTCCTTTCTACTCTGCAATCTTGCCAAAACCCGCTGTCAAATTATCGTTTATGTTTATGTTTAAATGTTTTCTAATATTAAGACTTTTTAAAAATCCTTTGCCTCCAATCTGTATTCTTTATACCGGACCAGAAATGGATTGTCTAAATTGTCAGTTTTTCAGAATTCCCAAATTCAGGCCAAAAAGTTAAAAAAACAAACAAAAACATTTCAAGAAAATTTTAGTATTATACTTTGGCCTATTACAGTTATATTTTAATTTTAGCCACAATAAATACAGAGACTTAATAAAGACAAGGAGATCAAAATTCCCAACCAGTCCTTAGAAGACTGAATTTACTTCAGGTAAAAAGCAGATGCAAAATCAACAGATACTAGGTTACCAAGGGGTCACTTAGCTCTAGGTGCTCAGAAAAGTAATCAAATACAAGGTAAAGGTAAAACTAAGAAGCATCAAAAGTAAAACTAAGAAGTTTATCTGGATATCAGTGCCTTTCTCCCCACTATTCAAATTATGGCCACTGGAGTGTTAGAAAAATAGCAGTAATCAAGAAAGGCCAAAGGAGGTAGAGAATATTTTAATCATTGCACCATTTTAACCAGTGAAACTTCCATTTTGGAAAATAGGGCTAAAATATTTCAGGTGTTGAAGTGTCATGTTGAATGATGATGCGGCCTCCCCAGTCTATTTCTCCTAACTTCACTACCAGTTGATTGAAAGGACTTACAATTATGAAAATCTAATGTGCCTTACTCTCCTGGGTGGGTAAGTTGCTATGTAACAAAGAACATGCCAGTTCATCTTCCCCTAGCACTAGGCACAGCTGGAGGGAAAGAAAAGGAAACCCATTTTAAAGCACTTTAAAGCTACTCTCTATTCCAGACTACGAGGCTGCTCTGTTTAGGATCTGAAATATGCTTACTGTTAATCCATCTTTGTTGACACAGCCACAAACTTCAGCAAGTACTGAAACCAGACTCGACTAGATTTCTTACAAACTTTCATATGTGAGCAAAATCCCCCCTTGATTTTGCCTAATGTTCATCTGCTATCATTTTTACCAACTTCTAAAAAGGAAATCTTTGAGCATTTTCTATTCTATATTTTACAGTTTAAAAAAAAGCCAATTGGACGGCACTTATCCATTTCAAGCTATAGTAAATTTTGCCTCTTCATTCTCTCAAAAGGTTTCTTTTTTTTCTGGTAGTCATCATTTGTATTTATACTGTCCCAGCAGTCCTTCCATCCCATGGAACTCTGACTACCAAAGTAGTAAGGATCACTGGACCTGCACTCGTGGAACAAAAGCCAACAACAAAACTGAAACAGAAGTCAAAGCGTCAGGTTATGGGAGTGAGAAAGGAATCTTTTTTTTCTTTCTTTCATTTCATTTATTTTTAAGGAGGGTTCTTTTTTTATGTCTATACTTAGCTGAGAGAAATGTTATGTCTTTAAACAGAGCCAAGGGTCACTCCTCTGACCTATGTCCTCTGTGTCCTTGTCTCTCACATGGTGTCATAAGCCCTGGTAAGATATCTTAGTCTCTTCTTCCCAAATGGTAACTGGTCACACTGAGCCTGTATCTGGGAATTTTTCTGAGCTTCATGATCCTGGTCGGTAAATCTTCCTGAAAGCTTGAGAATAGACTCTTTCCACTGAAGATTCAAGCTTCCAAACCACTTATCCAAGACTGTACTCAACCAGGCCCCAAAGATCACTCCTAAGACACTACTTTCTCTTCGCTTCCTGCCCTGTTCTAGCTTCTATTCAGATTAACCTCCTTTCTATAAAATTCAGACTCAGTTCCTATAGCATCTACTCCATTAAGATTTCCCTGACCTCTTCCAGTAATAAATTCTTTCTGCTTCCTGTCCGTTCCTTCATTATGGAATTTCTTATATTCTTTATGGTACTGCTGTATTTTCTCCTTTAGATAGAGACAAAATCCTTGAATTACCTGTATTTTTTTAAAGTTACTAATCATGTTTTATTGGTACATTTTAGGTATATATAATGATCACATTCATCATAGAGAATTTGTATCTTTACATGATAAAACTTGTTCCTTTTTTCGCATTTTTTAATTTTTCCTTCTTTCTCCCTTCCCTTCTTTTGTTCCGTTTCTCATTTGAACATTTTTTTCCTATTTTCCATACCTGTTATACCTTTTTGATCTTTATGCACACTTTTTGTTTCTCACACTAGAGAGACAATGTGTTATGTACACGTATCCAATTTACTTCACTTAAGAGTATGGCTCAAGGTGCATCCATTTACCTAGAAATATCTCAAGCTTATCCTGCTTTCTGGTAGAATAGTACTCCATTGTATCAAAAAAGAAACACATCTTCTTTATCTGTTCAC
Source organism: Cavia porcellus (assembly GCF_034190915.1). Classification (NCBI taxonomy): domain Eukaryota; kingdom Metazoa; phylum Chordata; class Mammalia; order Rodentia; family Caviidae; genus Cavia; species Cavia porcellus. The sequence goes on along the minus strand of NW_026947496.1, from coordinate 22,442,258 downwards.
CATTTGATGGGCATTTGGGCTGTTTCTAGGATTAGGCTATTACAAACTATGCTATTATAAACGTAGGTATTCCCTGTGTTTTACCTGTATTTCTAACTCACTCTAATCTCTACTTCAAGCCCAGACAGTATTCAGTTTTAATGAATATTAATTATTACATAGGCTATTAAATAATAGGTTACTTCCCTATGCTGGTTCTATGTACAAGTGAGCATAGCTGGGTGTGATGGCACACACTTGTAACCTCAGCTCCCTGAGACTGAAATAGAAGAATCATAAGTTTGAACCCAACCTGGGAAAGTTAGTGATTTAGCAAGATCTTGTTTCAAAGTTTTAAAAACTAAAAAGGGAATGGAGATGGAGCTTAGTGAGAAAGCCTGAGATCAATCTCTGACATAACAAAAAAAGTGAACAGAGAGAGAAGTCACCATGTTTGTTAACTAGGTCATAATCATCTAAAGGAAAAGAAAAACAAATATTCATTGTATAATTAACAATGTCATAGATGAGCATAAACCATGGACACAGGCACAGGCACATCCAAATCCTGTCATTGCTTCCAGATTCTGATTCTATTATTTGAACTTTGAGAGACAGAAATGTGTACTCCTTACAAATGGCCTTCCAAATTCATGTTCCAATGACATAGTTCTTGGCATATTCCCTAGGCCAGGATCAATCTGAACACTCAAAGGGTTTCTCCACCTGTAACTGTTGAGACAATTTCAGCCTCTTTGGGTACTTAAAACTTCTCTCTCTGAGAGAAGGAACATAAACATGTGATAAAATAGCAGTCTTGAAGTCAGGTGATGAGACTAGTTCATTTTAACGTGCCTCTTTTATAAGATGACACATTCCCAACCAGGAAATAACAAGATACTAAAAATATATTCTACTTTCTTAGAAACCAAACACCTTTCATCTTCAAAAGTCACACATGACTTCTTAAGTTTTACAAATATCAGTTTTCTTCCATGTGTGTAATGAAATGTGCAAGAAAGAAGTGTGATTGGAAGAGCTGCATTGAAGCCCTGAGCAGCAGCACCCATGAACATCCCCAGGCTCGTCCTCACACAGGGAACAATCCACAAGGCCACTCTAACCTGGACCTCTTACCCCTGCATTCTTGGGTATCTGACACAGGAAGCAGATGGCCCATTTCTGGACACTTCCGGATATTCCTGGAAGTCATCTCAGCTTTACATTTCTGCCCAGTTCTAACCCTCTCTCCTTCCTCTTCTCTGCTCAGTGAAGCTCTGTAAGACTTTAATTCCTCTCTTCTCTTTTGGGTCCATCCCAAACTGAGCTATTTGTTCCTCTACCTGTCCCACATATGATTCTATTTAGTAAATTGATATCATGTTGGTCAGTAGGGTGCCCACATAGCCATCACCATCCTAAAGGACAATATTTAACCACTTTTTATCTCTAGTAATTAGCACAGTGCATGACATGTAATTATTTTCCTACTTTGACATATTGGTTCTACCTTAAAGTGTCTATTTAGGCCAAAGCTAAGAAATTCTTAAGCTTCTTCTTATCCCAGTAGGACCACTGAGGCAGCTCTCTCCATAATGCATGAGCAAGTGTAATATTTGTCTCTTTCAGGCCAAATTACCCAAGAAATGGTTTTGCCTTATCCATCTTCTGCTTCCTTTCTGTCTGCTAGAAATAGAGGACACTGAGGTCTAGCAGGGTCATGTAGGGAAGAAGACTGAGTCTTTTAGTCATTGCACAGAAGCCTTCCACGAACTGAGAACCTCCTCCAGGAGCAAGAAACACTTTCATGTGTTAAGTCACTAAAATCCAGGACTTAATTTGCTACAGGAGCTTTATCACAACTAATACAGATTAATTTTCTAGAAATGAATATTTTATATAATCCTATGTGTCCAGTGTGCTGCCCTTGTCCCTCAAAAGTCTAAATCATAAAATACAGATAAAGGAGAAAGGAGAGAGAATGGGATAAAAAATGGGACAGGAGGGGAAGGAAGATAAACACAATGAAGAATTATGTAGCAAACTGCCATCTCAAGATGTTGAGTACATTATAAAGAGGTCATTGGTTGATTTTGTTGTTCTATCCACAATGCCTGAAACATTCTCCATCAGAATCGACATTAATAAATGTGTTTAGACTTCCTTAGTAAATAAAATTATGAATACTGTCTTTTCTTCATTATAAAATGATACTAGGGAAAGAAATCTCACTAAGTCCATAGATTATGGCATGCAGCTAAGTATAAAATCATGTCTCCTTAGAAAGCTGAAGAAACAAGACAGATATCTGAATATCTATAAGGTGACAGGTGTCCCATAGAATTCACGTTCTTTGGAAGCTTTCTTCTAAGTAACAGAATGTTACTTGTTACTAAAGAACTGATATTTAGTGGTTGGCTCTGCACTATAAAAAGCAGCACTTTCCCCATTTCTTATCCTAATCTCCAGAACAACTTAGTTATTGTGATTATTATTATAAGACTGTCTAGAAAAACCTTCCAAATATGTTTTCAAGGGGGAGGGCAGGGCAAAAAAAAATTACTAATACAAGAAAAGTGATTCAACCTTCATATCAAGGAAAGAAGAGACCACATGTGGTGATGAGAGCAATTTAAGCTACATCCTATGGTCCAATGGTCCAATTATTGCAATATATATATATATATATATATATATATATTCTAAATTTTGCCCAGTCCTGCTAATCAGACAGCAGCTCACTGTGTGTGTTTATCTCTAAGCCATTACCCAGTTGTACAGTAAATCTGCATTTCCAGAGATGGTCTAAAATAGAAACCCATGCTGGCTAAATTTGTTTTGGGACATATCAGGCAACAGCTAGAAATTTTTAAATGACCAACTTGTATTCCACTGAGGCACTGAATGAATTGATTAGGAAAAAAGCTAAAAATTGAATACTATTTTTTGGAGTAGAGCAGGGTTAGTACTGCCAATGAAAATATGTAACTGCCCAAAGAGCAGCTATCAATCACAATTGATTTCATATAGAATTTTGAGGGGAGAGGAAAATGAGATTAAAGGAGAAGAGGAAACGTTTTATTCTCCTTTCTGTATGCCCCCTTTCAACCGGGTCAATAATATAATGAAGTCAACAGAAGTACTCTGAAAGTCCCACCAATAAAATCACAATAGAGGACGACACGTTTCTACCAGCTAAACATCATTTCTCAGTTCAGACAACCTTCGAGCAGCAGAGCAGCCCAGTACTTGTACTATGCAAAGGCTAATGTTCAATGGACCGATACTGTGTGATTGATTGGTTTATGATCGGAGTGTGCAGAGCGCCTGTGAGAAGAGGACTCTTGAGAGACAAGCCTAGCTATTGTTTGGCTGCTCTCGTGTTAGCGAGTGCCCTGCGGTAACCCTCATGCTCTGAAATACTCACATTGGTTATTTCAAAGTTGGGTGCAGAATTGTGCTTTCCCGTGTCTGTCACTAATGACTTGCAGCTGTTGCTAATCTGTGCCTCTGATTTCCTTTGATTACTATGTGTATTGATGCCTGTGGTAAATAGGCATCTGCCAGGTGCCAGCACAATCAGGGGAAAAATATAAAAAGTTCCCTGTTTCAAATTCAATGTGACATTGTGCAAGTTGAGAGGCAGCCATTTAACTATTCAGAGGAAACAGCTTCCTGGGGCACCTCCGGCCTCCTGGCCAGGGACATTCCTCCCGTCCTCCCCCTCATCCTCCTCCCCGATGGTGCTTCCTTTAGAATTGTTTTCAGCCTTGAGAAGAGGGTTTCCATACCATGTAATGGCAGGGGTAGGCTATCTGAGATTAACATTTATGGCCCAGGTTTCTGGAGAGTGAATGGCTCTCACCTTGGTGATTTAAGCTTTAAAGAAACTCACCCGTTCCACCAAGGCTTTTGCACAATGGCTATCCTATGTTTTCCTCCCTGAGGAATACAACTTACTCAGGAAAGGACATGGGTAATATCACTTCCTCCTTCTGCAGAAGATAATCAGGAAAGAAACAGCAAGAGAGAGGCTCGACCAAGAAAGATGCCAAAGAGTTTGACCAAAACCCAACATTTGTAGATATAATATCAGGTTGAGTCTCCAGAGTAACTTTCCTTTGGTAGGGAGAAAATTCTTAAGACAGCTATAGACAGGATAAGTTTAGCTGTTTTCCTCTGAACAGCAATCTTAGAGCTCTGCATAGAAAAAAAAAGCCTCGGGCATCCCTAGATGGGGTTTTGCCCAATGGCTTCCCGCACCTTTGGACCTGCAGCAGCAAGAGTGAGGGTGGACAACGGGGCGGTACTGGCTCTTTTCATTTGGCAAGGGATTGTCTGCTTTCACCAGCATCTCCTTCTCCCACATGTGGATCACGGAGACGTAAACACTTAACCACACTTGGACAGGTTCACTCCTGAGTCCTGTTTTAAAAAAGTAAAAAACAAAAAATCTTAAGTCATTGAATCCCATTTGTTATAGTATTGTTATTGCTAGTAAATAGAGGAGAAAGCAGATCCACTCTGGCATTAACTGCTGGGCTGCAAAGCTCAGCGCCCCAAGGCTGAGACCAAAGCTGATTAAATGATACCTAGAGAACGGGAATAAAGTGCATGAGATCTCAGTGGTGGACATGAAATGAATCATTTGAATCTTACAGAAATCTGAAATGAAAATGAGACACAGATGGATTTTTCTTCCTCACTCATTCTTAAAACTCACACTGTAGCTGTGACACTCATCTATACTCATCGCAAAACTATTTGGCCTTTTTGCATCAAGGACTGTGTCCATGCTAGACACTTTACCCCTGCGCTTCAAAGACTGATAAGCGAGACGGTTGGTAAAAGCAAGTTAGAACATAAGGGAAAGAGAACGTCATTTCTAAATCAAAAGAAATAATAATCAGGCTTTTGAGAATGCTCCTTAGCTCAGTAATGAAGACAAATGAACTCAACATGGTAATTATCTGCATATCTGAACAAAGGAAATCTTGGAACCCAACAAAATACAAAATTAAGAATAAAAAGATATATATAGAAATACTATGAGTCAATATTTTTAGAAAAAGGTAGTACGGGTTGCATATTCCTTATCTAAAATGCTTGGGGCTAAAGTCTTAGATTTTAGATTTTGAAATATTTGCTTGCACCCAATGAGATATCTTGGGAATGGAACCCAAGACTAAACATAAATTTGTTTACAATTTATAACCTGAAGGTTATTTTGTACATACTTTTAGTGCAACTGTGTTCTGACTGCAATCTATCACATGCGGTCAGAGTCTGGAATTTTCTACTCATGGCAACCTACTAGCATGCAAAAATCTTATAGATTTTACCTTTCTCTCTTTCTCTCTCTGTCTCTCTCTCTGTCTCTCTGTGTCTCTCTGTGTCTCTCTGTCTCTCTCCCTGTCTCTGTCTCTGTCTGTCTCTCTCTCTCTCTCTCTCTCTCTCTCTCTCTCTCTCTCTCATTGCTTTTGCTGTCTTCTGCCACCATGAACTGTTGCCCCTTTGCCATATTCAACTCAGCTTTGGAGCCAACAGATTATGGGCCAAAACCTCTACTAACCATGAGCTAAATAAACCTTTCCTCCTGCAATCACAAACAAAAAAACTACTTTTAGAATTTAGAGCACTTCAGATTTTGAATTTTCAAATTAGGGATGTTCAACCTGTACATCATTCCTGAGTACTCAGTCCACAAATAGTTCAAAAATATTTCACTACACAGTATTTATTTAAACATAAGTGTAACATAAATCCCCAGTTCCCAAACTAGAAGTAAGTTAGCATCCAAGATGATCCTACTAGATTAAAAAGTGAGAAGAGATATTTCTGCCAGGGAACTGGTTGAAGGTAAAGACATCAAAGAGACTTTACTCTGCTCTGCCCTTTTAATCAAAGGCTCACAACATACACAAAAGCATCACTCTACTTGTTGGTAGTCAAAAAAGAGTTAAAAAGTTATAATGTATATGGCTGATAATCATTCAGAAAACATCTAGCAAGATACACACATTACTGTATAGATGTCAATCCACATAGTCACCTCCCACCACCTCCACAAAGAAATGCAGATGATAATATCAGGAACAATAAACTGTCAAGCCCTCACCTAGGCAGCACAAGGCAGAGAAATTTTAGTTTCCAGTCTTTGATGGAACCTCTTATAATACCAATAATCTTAGCAGCCGGCTTTAAATTATCATAAATATAACACAGTATATTCCAAAAAGACTTATAAAAGAGCTCTGTCTAGGGTCTGGTTCCAGCTCAAGCAATGAGGCTGAGTAGAAGCTGGCCCTGGCAACAAGGGCTAATGATGGAAGGGAAATGAAGTAACCAGCTGGGTTTTTCTGTCTGGCAACCTGCACAACCCAGCCTCAACAATGCTCTTAGTCAGGGACTTAGAGGCAACAGAGAAAATTAAAAAATCAGTCCACCAAATGAGTTCGCTAAAGTGTTACACTGGGTCTCCTTTCACCACTGAGTGAAGGTATATGTGTAGGTAATGCTTACGGAGTCTACTCACATGTGTACTCCCAGCTGTTGCAACCACAGTCACAAACACAGAGTTTCTTAGCTAACTGCCCAAAGAGTGGGGCAGAGGAAGTTAACATTGTGTACTGGACTGAAAACTTTTTAAAAAACAGTTAAGTCAGCCATGGGGTGCATGGCTGTTACCCCAGCATTCTGACAAGTTCAAGTCCAGCTTAGACAGTTTAACAACTTAGAGAGACCCTGTCTCAAAAATAAAAATAAAAATAACTGAGGAAGTAAATGAACAAACTGAAGAAGTGTTAACATATTTTACGACTCCTTTTAAAGATTCCTAAAATACAGTGGCACATAGGGATCTGGAAAATTCCTAAAGTTCAATAAGCTTTAACATAGATGAGTCTAGAATTTTCTAAATATGTGATAGAAAATTCCTATATCCATGCATCAACATATTCTGTATGAATACAGAAAATTTATTTTTGAGCCAATTTTAATTATTCATTTTTCTATATAAAAATGTATTATTTTTAAATTGGCAAACATAAGATGTACTTCAATGACAGATTGTCATCTGTATAATTTGGCCTATAAACTGGTCATAATATTTAATTAATAAATCTTGGAAATAATAAAAAGGAAACAAAAATTACTGCTCAATTGAAATCCTGTGTTATGATAAGATCATTTGGAGTTTTTATGTCTTAATTGCATATTTTATATTTTGTGAAACATTTCATTTGTATTAATGAAAACAAACAATGTTATTATTTTTACCAAAAAGAATGTGACCTCAGAAAGATTCCACTAGTGTTTCATTACAATATTCAACCTTTCTGTTCCCAACTCCAAAATCTGTATGTAATAAGCTGCTAACACAAATTAAAGAATACTTGCCATGTGAAATATAAATGATAAATCCTAAGGCTCTCACTACTTAGTTTGGAGTTTTCAGTAGAAAAAAATGAGAATAACTATGCTAATAATTAAAAGCATCATGTTGTAAGCCTTGTAAGAGAATTAAAAAGGAATATCTCTGCCTTAACACCTAAGAATATCAACCAGGCAAGTCTGCACAACGCGGGTGTCATTTGAGTAGTGCCCAGGACAATCATTAATCATTGATGAGTAAAAATGAGAGAAGGAAGGGAAAAGTATGACAGGAATGGGGAGAAATAATAGAAAATGAAGGAGAGAGTTACTTTCACATTATTCAAGATCTTGAATAATAGGGAGGGCATTTGAAAAGTGAAAATAAATGTAATGAGTAATGAGCAATGAAGGATCCATGAAGACTTCTGAAAACAGATGCACCCCACAGAGAGCTGTACCCGAGGAGTGGGGCATAGCATAGATGAGGGGAGCAGCGAAGAGCAGGGGCTCACCAGCACCAGCAGCAACAGCACAGGAAGCATGTCAGAAATGCACATTCTCAGGCCACATCCCAGACTTACTGAGTCAGACACTTTAGCAAAAGGGCCCAGAACTCTGTCACATGGCCTCCAGGGAGAGCTGATGCATGGCCCCAGGTGAGACTCTCTGCTCTAAAGACAAGGAAGCGAACTGCATGCTCATTTTAATCGTCTGATGGCTGACACTGAAAAATCTAGGTAAAATAATCAAATGAGGGCTATAAGTACCTGATTGTATCAAAAGATCAGTAACCTGAGGGTTGCACCATCTCTTCAGATTCTGTCCCTGGGAAGTCACACACACACCCAGTGAGCATGCCACCATTGGCCAGAGGAGAAAAAGCCACATCCCTAAGTCCTGCCACCATTGGGGGAGCATCACTGAGCCTCCTTCCCACATCTCTCCACCACCCAGAGAACCAAGGATCAGAGGAACCCAGGTGCCTGGCCCAATCCCTGGCTCTGCAGGACAGGCAGCCAGTGCAGGAAGCACCCAGGCCTCAGCAACTGGCTGATTCAGAGGAACAGAGGCAAATGTCAAGATGAAGGAGCAGGGTGAAATCTCAGACATCCAGCCCATCCAGAACAAGTCCAGGAGACAAAAGACACAAAAGAAATTAGAAGCCACACATCTGAAATTTCTAAAGTGATAGCAACAGAAGAAACAACTTAGTGCTTATACTGTTTGATAAACTTTGTTGCCTATATCTTATTCAGAATAAGTCCAGGAGACAGGGACATATAGCAAGTAGAAGCCACACACTTGAAATTTCTGAAGTGACAGCAACTGAAGTAAAGAAACAACTAGGCACTTACATTGTTTGGTTTAACTTTGCCTGCAGATGTCCGGTGGTCTGAGCATTTATTTAGAGGATAACAACATGCATTATAGTAACTATGGTTGATTTCCTACTATGTTCTGTGTTTTAAATCCACTATCATTCTCATTGTTTTGTATTGTTTCATTTTATTGTTTTGTCTTGTTTAATTTCTCTTTAAAAGAAATTCAGTCCACAAACCCTCCCCAAATCCAGCTGATATTTCCCTCCCCTTTTCCCCCAGTTTGTAAGAGATATAATTGGTGTACAATTTCCAAGGACTATCTCAATGCAGGGAACAAGGGCTAGAGTTTTAAAGTTATCGTGAGTTTTACTCCTCAGAGGTAGACAAGTTAAAGACGACTTAGTAAAGGGATGAATAAGCAAAGCAGGAGAAGACACAGTTGGAAAAAGAAGGTAGACCTACACTTTAGTTTTTATATGTTTTTGTACCACTGTCTAATTTAAAAAGAATTTGTAGCAGCTCCCCAAAATGCAATACTACAGAAAGGTAAAATAATAAGATGAAATTTTAAAAACAAGGGAGAGAAGGATGGTAAGAAACAATGAGGTTAAGGGAAAATATGGGTGAGCCAGAGTGCTCTATGATTTTAGCCTAAATATTTATGATCACAGCTGCCACCCACACATTCAAGGCATCCATGCAAATAGAGCTAATTGATCACTTGGGAAAAGCTTGCCCTTTTGGTACAGAAACCAGAAAGAAATTCCATCCTAGACCAATTCTCAAAAAGAAGACTTGATATAGCAAGCAATATTCTCAGTACAGCCCTTTGAAATAAATAATTTGGTTTGAGAATATCATATCAAACTGTACTTGCCCGTAGAAAAATACAGTAAGCATTTCCTGCAGAAAGTTGAGAATGTAAATTTGAAACTCAGAAAGTCAGGAATGAAATTAAGACTGAATACGAAATTTTACCACACAAAAGAGATGCTTAGTATGTACATGATAACACAGTAAAAGAAACAGAATTGAAAAAGTCCTGTTGCTCTGAGGGTTTATACTTATGGTATAGAAAACTCTGTCTAAAGTATATTAAATATGTAAGTAAATTAAGCAAGCCAATAAAATTATACATTTATAGGTTTTAAAAATGCATTAGTAGTGGCTGGGGATTTAGCTCAGTGGTATAAGCACCTGCCTTGCAAGCACGTGGTTGTGCGTTTGATCCCCGGTACCAATAAAAACAAAAAAATGCTTTAGTATTTAATTGAAATATGAAAATATTTCTCTTTTGGAAGATATTAAATTCATTCAATTTTAAATTTATAAAAGTGATATATGTTTTGCATTCTAAAAAATTTCAACACCAAATATCAACTTAGATTTTAACTTAGTAATTACCCTTAGTGAAATCAACTAACAAAATATTTCTCATTTCAAAATTTTCAAAATACACATCTTCCATTAGTATGGCCAACATATTTTTAAAACTATAATTTTGAAAATGTGTCAACAACAGGTTCTATTCTAGACATGAAATTAGACCAAGTGACTGTTAGACAGATTAGCTATTCTGTTGCAGCACAAAACAGAATTTTCTCATATGGCTGTTTCAAAAGCAGTAAATATATTCCCAACACTAACATATGAGGTTAGGATTGTTGAAATTGATTCTGATTTAAAAGTTACAAATACACACACACACACACACACACCCAACTGGCACTCTGCATCTAGAAGTCTTGCATGCATTAATTCAACCAACCACAGATCAACTATCTCTAGGGAAAAAGTGTGTTGAACATTTATAGACTTCTTATCATTATTCCCTAGACAAATAATAGAACAATCATTTATATAGCATTTACATTTTGTGTAGTTTTATACACAATCTAAAGATGATTTTAAACACACACATATCTATAGATTATATATATACATATATATGGGACTTGAGTGTCTACAGATCTAGATGTCTAAGTTTCCCATGAATATAATGGAATGACTATGTACACGTGCAGTTCTGTTATTGGACTAACTTGGTAGGCAGCTCACAAACCAAAAGAAACATTGAAGACCGAGGCCACAAGAGTCCCCAAGAACTCCAATGGACAGACTGCGAGAGGAATGAGAGTCCTCAGGATGAACACTGCTGCTCCTCCTATGCACAGGAACTGAGAGCCCCAGTCCTGGCATAGAGGGCACCACTTCACCTGCCCATCTGGGCTAGAGAAGGGAGGACCCCTTAGTCAACAGAGCCTCTGAGGCAGTGTGCAGCCTTCCGTAAAGGGAAGTTGAGGTCATGCTATGAAAAAAGATCATAAGAAGGAGGAAAACAATGCAAAATGTCCAACAAAAAATGATAGAAAATAGAAACTAGTGAGTAAAACAGAAATAGCGCGTAGAAGTCAGAAATAAGATACTCTTCTTTCATTGAAGAGAGAATTTTCTAGTAACTAAAACTAACAAGTGACAAGTTTGCCTTGTGAAGTATCAGAGCTCCCAATGGAAACATTCAAAAAGGGCGGGATGGGTACCAATGAGGGGACAGGGGAACAGCCTCCTATATTCTGAAGGTGGCATCTAAAATGCCACCTTCCTAATCTGAATGCCTATGACTTTCTGATAGAAAACAAAAATGAACATGAAAACTGACCACTGACTTATGATATAAACCCAATCACCATTCCAGAAACTTGAATATTGTTACATTTATGCCCTTAGATATCTTAAGAGACCGGTTTGCTTTTGGCTATCCGGGAAGTTCCTTCATCCAACCAGGAGGATTTCCCTTTTAATTATAAGACTGTAATAGGATTACTTTGTCTCATTCTTCATTTTATAAAACTGAAAATAAAATTAGAGGGAACAAGGAGTATTGCTGACCTTATGCTTGAAAAGAACCAACATTATATTAAATTATTAATACAACCTTAGACAATGTTAACGGAAAATTAAGTCCCAACTGCAGGAATTACTGTCTCCAGTCTTCTCTGTCCTGTTCAGACAGAGCTCTGTCTTGACTTCTAGATTTACAGTTTATAAAGCAGGCTGCTCTGAACATGCTTTTAGTTTGCAGCCTGCTTTATAAACTGTTTCAGAGAATGTGATAGGATAGGAAGGAGCACCGGAATCAGGATGGAGGGAAGTGGGAGTGTTTAATATGTAAAAAAGAGGAACTTGGGAAGTTGGAGACAGCATGCTGAAGGGCACCGTGCTATACCATAAAGAACACCTGACTGTGTTCACTCAGGATCTAGGATTTCTCCTCATTTTCTACTCAGTTATGTGATCACAAGCCAGTTGTTTACCTTCTCTCAGTCTCAAGTCTTCCCAGCTATGAAAGGAGGTGCTGTGTTGCAGACAATAGCAGGGAGTTTTAATTTAACATACTAGGTTCCAATCCCGCCATCACTGTGTCTTAGATATATGGCTTTGGTCTGAGCCTTAGTAAACACAGATAAATAAAAGTGAAATCTCCCTCCAACTTTATCAAAAAGAATAAATACAACAGTATAAAGTAAGACAGCCTGATAGAGGGCCTGATACATAGTTGACACTCAATAAATTTAGAGTCTTTGATTACCAATTACCAACAAATGGAAAGTACAACTATTCCAGAGTACAATTCGATAAAATACTTGGAGTGTCATTACAAGAAAGCCCTGGGGTGCTACAAAACTAGTGAGTAAAAGTCACAGATGGGCATGTTCTTTTTCTATTTAAGACAGAACTTTCTAATAACTAAAACTAACAAGAGACAAGTTTACCTTGTGAAGAATCAAAGTCCCCAATGAGAGCATTCAAAAAGGGCAGGATGGTATCAGTGGGACATACAAGACAGCAAACTCCTGTATTTTGAAGGTGGCATCTAAAAAGTCCCTTTCTAAGCCGAATGCCAGTGACTTTTTGCAAACTGGCAGTACCCCATGCATTCCTAGTTTGTTTACTAATGTAACACTGCCCTCTAGTGCAAAACCTAAGAAGACAAAATCAGATACCAGAAAAGAACATTGCATGACAGCAGGCAAAATTATTTTTTCAGCAAGAAGTTACATGGCCAAGAATTCGATAGCATCTTCTTATTGTCAGAGGAGCAAAATGAGAAAGAGAAAAAACTGACTACCCTGAAGCACACAGAGCTGCAGAGCAGGGGCAAGAATCTCAGATCCCAGAGTGCTAACCTGCAGGTCCTGTTCCTCCTGCTACACTGCATCGCTACCCTGCAGCACAAGTGCAGTCATCCCTGAGTAGCATCACTTGCCTGAGCCCAGGGTCCTTGAGTTTGGCCTTGGAACTGAATGCCCAAGTTTCCCTTAGCCCTGTGCTAAGTATGCACCAGTGCATCCTCAATCACAAGTTCAAACCCTTATAACTGTTTAGCTGAAAAACAATGGTTAATGAGGTCTTGTTGACAGGAACAGGCCGTTATCAGCAAGCTAATGACCACTTAGGCCACAGCAAGCCCAACAGCCTACAATTAGATCTGCAGTGATGTACAAACAGAAAGGGACACTCATTATAATCAAACCTGATCATTTAGTCCATTTATTCATTAGGAAAGAAAATAAACCACAGATTCCACCCAAGAAGGCCTAAAACTAATACACTGGCCTAAGGATGAAATGCTAGGCCATTGACCTAGTAAGTCCATGTCTAAGCATTTGTCTCTGAATAAGTAATAAGTGTGGTTGTATTCTTCCTTAAACTACTTTGCATTGAAAGGAAACTGGATTTTTTTTTTTACATCGTACTGATTTTTAAAGTCATGGTTCACAGAATGATGCATAAACTTTTATTTTATTCCTTTTGCTTACCCCTACTTTCAGTTTTTCCTCCAGATGTGTATTAATTGTGTGATTAAACATATTAAAATGTTCTAAATCTTATATAAATCTCTCTAAGTGTTGAAAACTGTCAATACCGTAATTATGGGAATATACAAAATCATGAACGTCTCATAACCAGAAGTCAATCTGCTCTACTAAAAGGCAATAAGTAAGTCTGGCTTATGGCTTCCAGATACAAACAAACCCAAGTTTACACAACAGCTTTACCAGTTCATGCCTTCGAGACACCCATAGTATCTAAAACCTGTAAGAAAGGTAAATGTGCTTAAATAAAAGGTCTTCTGTAATCCCAGCAGGTTCAGAAAATAAGTGATCCATACATTACAGACTCTGTTTGCTACGTTGCCAGTTCTATCTCCTCATAATGCCAAGAATAAGTCCAAATCTAGAAAGAGAGATGTCTTACTAAGACCCACCTATCAACAATTTAGACAGCTGAAGGAAGAGGATGGGAATGAACATAAGAAGATAAAGTAGCATAAAGAGGTGAAGGAAGAGAGGCAGGGCTGACGGTCCCCTCACCCCAGATCTGGACCTTGCCATTAGAAGAGTTTCCCTGTTCCTGGGCTATGGAAACAGACCCACCAACACCCTCTGGAACCTCCATCCGTTATTTTGCATTACCCTTTCTCACACATTTTTCCAATCAGTTCATCTCTGCTGGTCTCTTACCTGGCTCCAGGAAAATGTTCTTACATTTTCTCTGTGCTTAATGCTCAACTCTACAAGACTTAAATTGCCATATATTATTTTCTGAGTAATGGAAAGGAAAAACATTGGAAAGAGTACATAATTTTTTTAAAGACGGTTCCTGTGCCCAGAGGGTTTATAATTTAGTTGTGAAGACAAGATTTCTACTGTACTAAAAACAATGGTGATCAATAAAAGGCAGTAGATAGTTAAGTTCTGAACTGCAATGTGAGATTCAGTTTCTTTTTTTTTTAATTTTATTTAAAGAAATACAAAACAAAACAGAAAGCGGGTAAAAATAATACATACTTTCAAAGAAAAAAATAAACAATAATAAATTACGAGTTGATGTTTACATATTGTGCTCTTACAAATAATTGTTCAAGATACAAAAGTGGAACATATAAATGGGAATTTAGTGAGACTGCAAATAGTTCTGTTCAACTATCTAGTGATATGGTTATCAATCCTGTACACTAAAACATACACACATTTATCCATATCTTCATTTATGTTGAGATTAAACAAACCAAAGCAGACTAAAATCACTCTGAACAAAGAATAATAGTATTGCTGGATTTCACATCATGATGTTCTGGAATCAGCACTGGGTACTGTAGTACCTTTTTTTCCTTCAAAGTATTTGCTCATTTCATCATGTGTCATAAGATCAGTTCTCATAAACTGTTTATAGGTTTTACACAAGCATGAGTTTTAACATGTATTTCTATCCTTTCTATATAAGAGGGAGAAACAGAACAAAGCAGGACAGAACAAAACATTTCCATAGACACATAAAACTAAAAAGACATATAAACAAGGAGTTCTACTATGGTTACTGTGTTGTCTCTTGTTATCATCATCAGATATAGTGTAATTGAATATATCAGTACACAACAGTATTAATAGAAATACAACTTTGTAGATAGTGTAGAACTACAAAAACAGGTAGTAATCAAACCAGAATGGGTATCGTAGTGAATCACTGTCATTTTCAGTATAGTTGTCTATGCTCTCAGACTTGATACTATCAACCTTAACAGTTTTGAATAAAATCTGTCAATAACAAACAGCAATCAAATCAGATTTAACTAAGATCAGTCATGATATAACAGTATAAGTTATATAGGGATCCACTTTAAGTTAATAGGAAATTAAAGATGATTACTGTGCTGTATCCTGATATTTTGGGGATAGCTGTCTGTACCCTCAGATCTAGTGCTTGTATACAAACTGGGATGGAATAAGTCCTATCTAAGCAGAGTGGTGCGAGTAACATGGGTTTTAATTCCTGATACACTATTAGCAATATCCTCTGCTGTCTTTTTTAAGACTATTCCTCCCCTTTCACTCCCCCAAGGTGTACTGTGAATTTTTGGGCCTCCCCAACACTCTCAGTTTTATATTGAGGGGGCAACCTGCTCTTTACCTAAGTGGTTCCAAACCTTCTCACTCCAGGACTTGTCAGAGACACAGATTACTTACAAGGGAAAGCTCATCAGAATTATGGCAGACTTCTCAGCACAAACCATCAAATCAAGAAGAGTATGGAGAGAAGTATTCCAAGCCCTAAAAGAAAATAACCTCCAGCCAGATTGATGTGCCCTGAAAAATTGTCTCTAGAAATTAATGGAGAAACAAGATGCTTCCAAAATAAGAGGAACTGGGGGAATTCACAACCACCAATCCAACTCTACAGACAATACTGAAGGACATTTTAAAGAGAGAAAAGTACCGGGATTTCAGGAACAGTGGCAGAGAGGACTCAATGAATGGCGCAGAAAGCGAAATGAAGAAGACAGACAACTAATGATGGGAAAAAAGCACAACAGAAATGAGGCAGAGAAGGTTAGATATAATTTATAATATAGATGGCCTAGATACACTAACTTAAAGAAAAAAAGAATTGCAGGCAGAGTGGGTCAAGAAGTAGGGTCCACTGAGATGCTCTTTATAGGAAATATAATTATCCTGAAGAAGGATATATGGACTGAAAATCAAATATGAGAAAACAGTACTCTATATAACAGGGAACAAGAGAGTAATAGAAGCAACTGGACCAGTATTTATGGATAGGTTGGAAAGACAGGCTTTAACAGGTAAAGAAATACAACTAGAGACTCAGTTTCTGAAGCTAGGGGAATGCATTTCCCAAGCAATATAATCATGGATGGCCATGCTAGTTGGAATATGCTTTGCCCTCCCTGAACTCAAGCAGGAGCTTAATCTCCGTGGTGTTAAGAGGGCAGAAATCTAATCTGACTGTGGTGTTTAGGTGCCTGAGGGAAGTGATGTGATTAGATCATATTAGTGTGAATCCTTGTGGCTGTATAAGGAGACACAGAGGGACCACATACAGATATGCAGACACGCCCACCATGAAGTGATAGAGGTAAGGAGATCTTTGCCCTGGGTGTTCGGTCTCCCAACACCCAAAACTCTTAGCTAAATAAGTGTCTCTTCTTTATAAAGTAGCCTGCCTGGAATATTTCATTACAGTAATGAAAAGATTACTAGCACTCAATCAGAGCATGACACATAGTAATTACCTAATAAATCTCTATGGATTAGTGTAAAATCAACTCTTAGCTAAGCCTTGAAAATCATTGCCATAAGATGATCAGTTCTCACTTGACACTGATCCTTTTCAGTGGTTTTAAAGTTTTTACTGCTTAACATTTTAATAACTGAAATAAGAATGCACCTTTTAATAAGCAATTTTTCAGCATAGGTTACACATTGGCAGTGCTTTTAATTTCTTATTGGCATGTAAAATATTGGTACAACTTACAACTGATCATTTCTTAAAGTTCATAATAGACAATATTATTGCACATCTAGTACACTCCAGGTTCT
This sequence comes from Cavia porcellus, assembly GCF_034190915.1. NCBI lineage: Eukaryota > Metazoa > Chordata > Mammalia > Rodentia > Caviidae > Cavia > Cavia porcellus. The sequence continues at coordinate 22,425,184 of NW_026947496.1, read as the reverse complement.
GAAGTCTGTAAATACATGAGGAAGAAACATAAAAAGTCTGTCTTGTGGAGTTTGCACTGTATTAAGTTAACAAATTAATAAATATGTGACACACTGAAGAAAGGCACTGTGATAGTGACTATGTGGAAACCTAACTTAAGTCTCGATCCCAATCTACAAAATAATAAAAAAGTATTTGCAAACAGATTTTTAAAAAATCAGATCTCACACAGAGAAAAACATTTCAATATGGAGGAATTTACACACATTATGGGTATTCTTGTACATCACTAGACTGTGCATTCCTTGAAAACACTTTTTTAGTTTATTTATTTTTATTAGTACTTGTTTGTAGTGCACAATGTTTACATTCCTTGTGTGGAGTTGGTACGTGCACATAACACACCTTAATTCCTTTCTTCATGACCTTTCCCTCTCTTCCCTCCTGGTCCTCCATCTCGATTCCCTTCACATTAGAGAAAATCTATACAAAAGCTTAAATAACACTTAGTTTCTCTTATGTAAGAAACCCGAATTGTAAGTAAAGGAAACACTTTTTTAAAAGAACAATGTGTACTCCCTTACCAAAAAATTCTGTAAAATATCCAGGGGACTTGGCTGTTAAGGGCTAGCACATTTTCTCAGAATAGGACCAGGAAGGCAACAGTTTCAGCTTTGCCCATTATATAGTCTCCGTAAGCAACTCACTTCTCCCATGAAGCATGAAAGCAAAATGGACTACACAGAGATGAGTGTGGCTGTGTTCCAATAAAACTTTATTTACAAAAATAAGTCACAGGTTGACCTGACTCCATACAGTAGTTTGCCAGCCTTTGAACTAGAAGGCTGTTCCTGAAGCTCTTTCTGCTCCTGGAACTCTGAAATTCTACTCTGAGATCAAATCCTAGAGACCTATCCAAGCATAGTCACGTATATTGACATGAGCCCCAAAGTTTTAGGAAGGTGTGTTAGTTAATTTTCTCATTGCTGAAACAAAATGCCCAACACCCAAAGTTAAAGGGCAAAAGTTTTACTTCTTTCACAATTTATAGAGGCTTCAATTCATAATCAACTGACTCTAAGGCAGGGCAGATGGCAGAGGGGCATTGCAGAGAAGAAACAGTTCATGGAAGGCACAAACAGCAAAACAAACAAGGGCAACCACATATTTTTCTATCCCCTATATCTTATCCAGGCTACTTAGAGTGGTCACACACCCTTAATCCTAGCACCTTTGATCCTAGCATTGCACCAATAAATCAATGCCAGCATCACATACTCTAGGATCCAGCCACCTCTGAAAAATCCCATCTATGACCACATGATGCTTTGGGGAGACATCTAGACACATATGGATCTAGACACAAGCCATAACAGAAGGCTGCAAAAACAAACCAGATAAAGAGATCAGCAATGATTTCCTGCATATAGTAAGTGGGAAATGAACCAATTGATCAGTGTCTGCTCAATGATCCAGAATTTCAACTTATTCTACACAACATGCCTTCCAGAGAGACTCAGGGAACCTGGCACTAAAATGAACAAAGCTTTGTCAACCACAGGTTGGAAGTGAAGTTTATGCTCGGCCCTAGCTTGCTCCACTGAGGTCAGTTACACAGCTGATTACAAGTGTGTGTTTGCACCTATTCAAGACTTCAAATGTGCTGATCCCTTATTAATTAAACAACTCCTTTAAAACAGGTAAAACATAAATTAGATCCTGCCATCCTGTGCCTGTCCCAGCTTTCCCCTGGTGGTCCCTCATCTCTACCATATCTGCTGCAGGGCAATGGAGCTTTGTAATTAGGGAAGGACTCATTATGCTCCACCAATTAGCACTGCCACCACTTAATGAAAACAGTTGTTAGTGTGTAATACCTATCTATTTAATTAATAAGTGTGGATTAGCTAAACTTCCTCACAAGGCAGAGCACATCATTGTCCGCCTTCCACAAGGACTCTTGAGTGAAACAGCCACATCAACAGTGTGAAATGAGAGGCAGATAGTGATCCTCAGAAAGGTGATGCTCATCTCTCTGGATGAATTAAAACACAGCAGTCCGTATCCACACCTAGTCAGTACAGCTCCCCAGCTTTACACAGTCAGGTGACAAACTATCAGAGATGTTTGGTTTGTTATCTTCAAAATCATTGACAAAGGGAAAAAATTGGTACCATGGCAGATGAATGTGGGAGCTTGACTTAGAGGGTATTAAAACTGAGCCATGTTCACTTAGGATGTACAACATACTGTAGAACACAGAACACAAGTACTGCCTATTTAGATATCCATTTGATATTATTTTTGTGAGACATTGTTAGTCATCACTGCTTCCCTAAAAGTCAAGTGCAACAGCTGCTTAGGATTCCAAGGCTTGAACCTAAGTTGGTGCTCTGTCACACTCAGTCACAGAAGGCTTAATTCATTGGGATCTGCATGTCATGATTAGTTGGGATGAATCAAGGTCTACATGTCATGGATCACCAGTATCCTATTTGCTGCTGAAGATCTGAGCCCCTCCAGGAGTCATAACTAAACTAACCCCAGTATCCAGTCATTGTGCATCTGTCTTGGACCATTCCCATTACCATGTCTGGATCTGCATGAACCCAGCAGGAATGGAACACACAATAGTTTAAACTGAGAAAATTGGAGTGTAGACACTTCACGAACCATTATGACCTCAAATCAAAGTCTACAATTATCAACTGTAGACTCTAAAACCATTAATACCCTTTCACTGAGCTGTTTTCTTTCTAGAATGGAATTGTGAGATATAATCATATATGTGAGCAGAGATTTTTCAATATTGTGTCCTCATTCCTATTTGAGAATCCCTTATCTCTTAGATCTTCCTACTTCTAACTTAAGGTAGCCCAGATTTGATGCTTCCCTCTGAAAGGCTCCCAGCTCTGGCTAGAGAGGACAGTAGATACTTGAAATGCTATTGATTTCTGTAAGAAGCTTTTTGGTCCATCAGGATTTTCACAGTAAAACATCCTCAAGGAAAGAATGGAACTTCTTTTTGCTAATATCAATAATAATTTAATTCTATTGTTTTTAAGCAATGACTCAAGAACTTTATATTCAATTATAAAATATAATTTTATATTATAATAGGCAGAACAACCCAGTTATATAAAGATCAAACCAAAATTCAATCTAACTCCAGGAGCCCATCTTTTAATGATGACATCATTCTTTGCTATTGGGATAAATTTGATACTTTTACATTATCAAAGTTGTCACTGTTCTTTAGTTTCCTAAATGATCTCTTCCCACAAAGGTTGGGGAAAGAAGAAAAAGTAGAATGTTGGAAAAAATTCCAACCTATGTCACCCAAGAATATTAATCAAGGTACCTGAGTTCACATATGAATTTCATTTATATCTCAGATACAGATTAACAATCTGGTAATTGTACAGGATATTTTTAATGCACCTGTATTTTGACTGAAAATCAAAATCCCATGAGGTTAAGGCAGGGAATTTTCCACTTGCAATGTCTTGTTGGCACCCTAAAATGTTGCAGATTTTGGAATATTTCAGATTTGGAGTTTTCAGATTAGGGCTGCTTAACCTGGATATTTACCTTATCCATATCTAAATGGCTGGACGTATATGTTTCAAACTATTTTAAGTGTCTATCTCTGCCGAGAAACTTGTGATTTTTGCTTTGTGTTCTTCTGAATTACTGAAATTTTACAAGTAATACTGTTATACTGCAAGGGAAAAGTTCATTTGAAAAATGTCTTGAAGTGACACCATGAAACCATACACTCGCATGAGTCAGCCTGAGCTCTAATAGCTACTAAAAAAAGTTTGACGACTCTCACAGTACAGTAATTAAGTGAACTTACACTACCAGATAATGATATATTTTAATACTTCAATGACATAATACAGTACACATAAAAATTGATAGTGAAAACAAATAGAAATGAAGCCTAATATTACCAATTCAAAAAGGGCAAACAGTGAACACTAAAGGTGGCTTAAAAAGAGGCATTATTTAACAAGTGGTACTAAAATAACAGGTTAACTATTTTAGGGGAAGTATAAATCACTGCACTATAATATAATAATATATTATGGGCAGGTTAAATTAGTAATTTTTAAACCTATGCTCAAAAGACCTAAAAGAAGTAAGAATTACAAATTAATTTGTGATACAGGATTTAGAATACCTTTCTAATCAAATTGCCAAGGAAATAAGAGAAAATAATTTTCCGACATTTCTGTATATCACTGCCTCATACCAAAAACTGATATGAATAAACCTTAAAGGCAAAAAAATAAGCTAAGTCAAAATCTTCAAAATATGCCCAAGTGGTAATCATTGTATCATGACCAAGTAATTTGATAGATATTGTATTCTATAAGAAAGTTAATATTCTTAATATAATGCTATCTTTAAGTCAATGAGAAAAGACTGTCACTCTGATTTTTTTAAATATTGGAGAGAGACAGCCAACCTCTCCAGTCTATTAGGACAGGGAACTGTATGTCTCTTGTTTGCTGCAAATCTACAGTGTTCCACACATTAATAGGTAATCAATGAATACTAATTGACTAAAAGAGTGACAACTTACAAAAGAGTAAATAAAAAGCAGTCATTTAAATGTCCTCATTTAAGAAGTTCAAAAACCACTGGTAATCAAGGACTGCAAGATGAAATAAAGATACATTACATTTTATTAACTTAGCAAATAATGTGTTTTAAATTATGTTTACTGCTGTCAAGGACTCACTTCAGCAGCATGTATATTATTTATTGCAGGCAAGGATATGTGAAAGGAGTACTATCACCTACTGATACTAAGAGTTTAATTGGTTCAAATATCCTTTCACGTAGAACTACATGTTCCAGAAATTCACCAAAATGATGACCACAAGGAAAAAAAGAAGAGGTACCCAATGTAGATTTTTCATACAACATGCAGTTGTTCTTTGGGCCACATACATGTAAATGTACAAGAAAGACAATATTGGAACCACCAATGGAAAGGATGTTCAAATTCACAAATGCCACCACAGGAAGACTGGGATTCTGCAGCATTCCCCAGCATGCCATTGGCATGTTGTAAACAGACGTGTTATGGGCAAGATTCTTTGCCATGAGAACAAATATCAGTATGGAGCCCATTAAGCATTTTATGAACTGACATAGCATCTTGAAACATAGGAAGAAAAATGATCAGGAAAAGAAAGAAGGCAGATGGAAGAAGCACCTGGGTTTCTCAGAGTGCCAGGCTATGCCTCCCAAAGAAATACACTGTTGGAATTTGGGTGGGAGCCTGTCCTGCTAGGACCTGTTCCCTTGAAGTCACATAACAGGTACAAAAATAAACAAGTAAAAAGCCTCTAGAGCATAAAGAAAGACATTCAGATCTTCCAGAGAGCAATTTGTCAATACATATAAAAATCTCAAAATTGTTTTAACCCTTCACCAGTATTTTTACTTCTGGGAATTTATTCTGAGAAAAGAATCCAAATAAATACTGACACAAATAAACAAATCCCTGTGACAGTGATGTAAATTGGAAACAACTTGATTGTTAAACATAATGAATTGGAGATATATATAAAATTTGTGATGGAATATTCAGGTGTATAGAAAATTGTATGCTATAAAACAAATCCCAAACGATAAATACATATACATTTAGTTGTTCTGTCCAGGCTCCCTCAAAGTTCTCAATCAATTCAAACATTCACCTTTCATGGTCATTGTGACTTTGGGGAAGACCCAGAAGTCACATGGAGCCAGATCTGGTGAGCACAGTGGATGAGGACATACTGTGATGCTTTTACCAACCTGCCTTTCCATTGGATAGCACTCAGCAATAATATTCACTGTATTTTTTATCACATTTTGTAAAGACACAAAAGAAAACTAGAATTTCTTTAGAAAGTGACACTAAACAGAAGTACAAATGGCCAATAAATTCATGAAGAAATACTCATTGCTGATCATTAGAAAAACATAAATCAAAGCAATACTGAGATCCCATCTTACCCCAGAAAGAACATCAAAAAACAAATAATAATAAATACTGACAAGATTGTGGGGTAAAAAGAAATCCTTCTTCATTTTGGGTGTTTTCTTTTGTTCTGTTTTATTTTGGAGACAAGGTCTTACTATGTAGTTCAGGCTGGCCTTGAACTCACTGCAATCTTCCTTTCTCTGCTTCCCACGTGCTAGGATTACAGGTGTATGCCATCATTCCCAACTCTCTATTATACTGTAGGTAAAAAAGCAAAAAGTACAACCACTATGAAAATCAGTGTGGAGATTCTTCAATCAACTAACACCAAAGATTCCCTTTGACCCAGCTATTCCCCTTTTATATATCTTTTTTACATGAGTTAAACAAGGCATATTCTACTGATATATACACACCCATGTTTATAAACAGCACAACTCATAATAGTTGAATCCTGGAAATAGCCTATATGTCCATCAACATATGAATGAATAAAGAAATGTAATATTTCAGCCCCCTCCCCTGCACCTGGACAACTCCAAAAGCTGAGGAGAAGCTTGGATGCCCCTTCCCTGCACCCAAAAGACCTAAGCAGCCCATAGAAGCATTAGCCATCCTTTCTGCCAACTGCAGTACCATGGTGGGCTAGTGGGAGCATCAGCAACTCCTTCTCCCACCCAAAGGACCTTGGTGGACCAACAAGAGTGTGGTGGCTGCCCCCATCAAGCAGAGGACTTTAGTGAATTGGCAGGATCCTTGGTAAACCCTTCCCCCAATCTGATGGACCTTGGCAGGCCAGCAAGAGCACAAATGAGCCTTTCTTCCATACAGAGAACCCTGGGCAGACTGGTGAGACCACCAATAAGGCCTCCTGCTACCCAGAGGAAACAGGCTGGACCTGTGAGACCCCCAGTGACAAAGTAGGGTTCCAAATGGGGAACACACCATGGACAGGTAGATCCAGCAGCCTGGAGCAGTCTAAAGCCACAGTAACAATACAAGCTAAGGGTTGGTATATATCAATACTCCTAGACTAGTTAGCATAGGAAGAATATGGAACTTATTCAACTGGCCTCACAGGAGGAATTTAGGTGATTCTCCTACACTGCAGGACCCAGCAACTGGATGAACATCAGCCATACAGTAGGACACTAAGACACACATGACAGACAGTCAAGTCTAGTGGGATTGAAAAGATCAAAATATTAACCCAAGAGGAGAAAATGACAAAACAGCAAAATGCAATCTCAGTCCACCAGCCTATCTGGAAAAAAGTACAGGAAACATCAATGTAGAGGATACTGGAAGTCATACACCTGAAATTTCCAACAAGATAGCAAGTGAAGTACAGAAACAAATCTACAAGGCTATAGAGGAAATCAGATCAGAAATTATATCTTAGGTAAAGAAAGAACCTTAATGGAGAAGTTGTTCAGCATAGCTAGAGAAGACATATTAAAAAGTGCAGGAAAAAAAGAAATAAAAATTTTTAAAAAAAAATTTAAAAGTGCAGGATCATAGGAAAATGATGGAAACCTTAAATGAATAGTACACCAAAGAAATAAAAGGCATGAAACAGATTCAAAGAGATATCCAGGAAATTAAAATTTCCATTGACAGTTTGCAAAACACTTGAAACAAACTGAAGATAGACTTTGAGACCTTGAATACAGGATTTCAGCAAGTGATTGTGAAAAGAAAGAACTCTTAAAAATAACAAGGAACCATAAAATAATAATTCAACAGCTCCAATATGAAGCAAAGAAAAGCAATATAAGACTGATAGGTGTCAATGAAAATGCCATTAAAAAACTATTTTCAGAAGTAGTAGCAGACAATTTTCAAAGCATGGGAAAACAATCAGATATACAGATAAGTGAGGCATATAGAACTCCAATTATCCATAACCAAAATAAATCTACAACCAAACATAATAGTCAAGATCCCAGAAATTCAGCATAAAAACAAAGAAAGGAAACAGATCATCTATCAAGGAAAGCCCATCAGAATCACAGCTGACTTCTCAACACAAATCTTCAAGTCAAGAAGAGCTTGGAGTGAAATATTTCAATTCTGAAAGAAAATAATTTTCAACTCAGATTGAGGTACCCTGCAAAGCTATCTCTTATAATTAATGGAGAAATAAGATATTTCATTACAAAAACAACTGAAGAAATTCGTGTCCACCAAACTAACCCAGAAAGAGTACTGAAGGATATTCTAGATAGAGATAAAAGTGACCACAATTCATAGAACAACAACAGAGAGAAACCACCAAGCAAGGCAAGCAATTAACAAAGGAGAAAAGAAAGGAACAAACAAAAGGAAAGCAACATGACAAAGATAAACCAATACTATTAGTAATAACCATCAATGTAAATGGCCTCAATTCAATTAAAACAACTAGTTTAGTAGAATGGTCAAAATACAAAATCCAACAGTTTGCTATATACAAGAAACACATCTAACTCAAAAAGAAACTTATAGACTGAAAGTCAAAGAATGGAGAACAATATTCCATGTAACAGGAACCCAGAAAAAAAGCATAGGTACCTATTCTGCTTGCAGACAATGTGAACTTCAAACCAAAAATGATCAAAAGAGATTTTAAAAAGATCACAATCTATACATTAGAGGGAAAATGTTGGGGCTGGGGATTTAGCTCAGCAGCATAAGCACCTGCCTTGTGAGCAGGCAGTCATGAGTTCGATCCCTGGTACCAGGAAAAAAAAAAACCTGCCTTGTGAGAGGGAAAATGTAGAGGAAGAGATAACAATCTTAAATATATATGCACCAAATATAGGAGCACCCAACTATATAAGACAACTAATAGACATGAAAAATCAAATATGCAATAACACAATAGTAACAGAGGACCTAATACTACATTGTCATGAAGACCTTAATACTACATTGTCATGAAGAGATTGATCAACTAGACAAAAACTCAGCAAATAATAGAATTGAATCAAACCTGTGAACAAATGGACTTACCAGATGTTTACCAAGTGTTCCACCCAACAACATCAGAATACACATTCTTCTCAGCTGCACATGGGATGTTCTCTAAAATAGACCATATAATAGCCCATAGAACATGCTTGAGTAAATGCAAAGGAACTGAAATTATCCCATGCATACTACCTGACCATAATGCATGTACTAAAATTGAAATTAATGGCAAAAGCAACTGCAAAAACTACTTAGACACATGAAAAATTAATAACACCCTTCGAACAACCAATGGGTCATAGATGAAATTAAAGAAGAAATTAAACAATTAAATGAAAATGCCAATACAACATACCAGAACCTGTGGAAATGAAAGCAGTTCTAATAGGGAAATATACAACAATAAATTCTCACATTAGGAAAACAGAAAGACCACAAGTAAATCACCTAATGCTGTACCTCAAGCTTCTAGAAAAAGAAGAGCAAGTTAACACCAAAACTCATAGAAGAGAGTAAATTATAAAGATCAGAGCAGAGGCTGGAGATTTAGCTCAGTGGCATAAGCTCCTGCCATGCAAGCAGGCAGTCTTGAGTTCAATCCCTCGTACCAATTAAAAAAAAAAAAAGATTTAAAGATCAGAGCAGAAATTAATGCAATTGAGACTATGAAAACAATACAATAAATTAATGAATCAGAGTTGGTTCTTAGAAAAAATGAAACTGATAAACCACTAGCCAACCTTATCAAGAAAAGGAAAGAAAAAACTCAAATTTATGCAATGAGGAATGAAAAGGGTAAAATTACTACAGATCTTCTAGAAATTCAGAAGATCATCAATACCTATCTTGAAAATCTTTACTCATTAGGCTGGAAAATATAGAAGAAATGGACAGATTCCTAGAATCATATGCTAAATCAAGAAGATATAAAAATTTTGAATAACCCAATATCAGTTATTGAAATTGAAAACATAATTAAAAAGTTAGCAACAAAGAAAATCCCAGGTCCTGATAGATTCACAGATGAATTCTATTTTAAAAATTTAGAGATGATTTAACACCAATACATCTCAAACTCTAATGAAATTGAAAGGAAAGCAATTCTCCCTAATTCATTTTTGGAGTCAAGTATTACTCTAATTCCTAACCCAGAGAAAGACCCAACCAAAAAGGAGAACTACAGGTCAATCTCTTTAATGAACATAAATGCAAAATTCTCAATAAAATACTAGCAAACAGAATGCAGCAGAACATTAAGAAGACTCTACACCATGGCCAAGTGTGATTCAACCCCAGGAATTGAAGGATGGTTCAACATACACAAATCAACATACACAAACCAACAAATATAATACACCAAATCAACAGAGCCAAAGACAAAAATCGCATGATCATCTCAAAAGATGCAGAAAACGTTTGTTAAAGTTCATGATAAAAACTCTACAGAAGATCAAAATAGATGATCTTTTCCTCAATGTGATTAAAAACTATCTATAACAAATCAACAGCCAACATCATACTAAATGGACAAAAACTGAAAGCTTTTGCTCTAAAATCAGGAAGAAGACAAAGATGTCCATCATCACCACTCCTATTCAATATAGTTCTGTAAATGTTATCCAGAACAATTCAACAAGAGAGAGAAATAAGAGGAATAAAGATAGAAAGTTCAAAGTCAAATTATTATTTGCAGATGACATGATACTTTATACAGAAGACCCCAAAAACTCACCAAAAGACTACTAGAGTTAAGAAGCAAATTCAGCAGTGTATCTGAATACAGGTCAATACTCAAAAATCAATAGCATTCCTAAATACAAACAACAAACTCACAAGAGAAAACTTATAGAAATAATACCTTTCACAATGGCATCCAAATACCTGGTATTCCAATAAAATATCTGGAAATGCTAATCATCGTTCACAGTGTGTTGAGAGAACCAGGTGTGGTGTTGTATGCCTGTAATTCTCAGGAGACTAAGAGAGGAGGTTTAAGCTTTAAGGCCAACTTCAGCAATCTAGCAAGCCTGTCTCAAAACAAAATAAAAAGGGCTGGGGATTGTAATGGCACATAGCTTGCCTCGAATGCTTAAGAGCCTGGTGTCGATACCCAGTGATGCGCTCAGAAGTTGTCTCACAACTCTTTTCTCATAGCCTATCACTATCATTTACCACCCCTGTTCTCTATAACTATATGTATTTTAAGGATATTTCCCTGAGAATAACTAGGGAGAAGACCCCACCCTTCTAACTTCTGGGTCTCCCCCTCAGACACTGGTTTCCACATAAAGTTGGACACTTGCCCAAGAGATGTCTGACATTGAAGAAAAACGATCTGAAGAAAAACAATCTCACTCTGTCACTGCCGTTTAAAATACTATTAACCCAGAGCTACCCCATAAGCCCTTCCTCCCACTGAGAATTATAACCCCTCTTCACAAGAGAATGTATGCATATCCAGTATTGGATAATGACCTATGCAATTTGTAGTAGTCACCAAGGATTGGGGAAGGAACGTGGGAAAACTTTTGAAAGTAACAGTGACAGTCATTAACTTGATTTTGGCATTGTGTCATGGAAATTAGACGTAGATATCATTAAACTGTGCACCTTAATTATGTGTAATTTAATGTTCACTAATAACTCAAAGAGGCTGCAAAAGGTACTAAAGATTAAAGAAAATCTATGAAGAAAATCAATAAGTAAATTCTTTCCCTCAAGTGAGACTACAGGTAATAATTTTATTTTTGTGATAGATGTAATAATATTTAATGCTCTGCATTAAATAAAATGCCTATTGGCCACAACAATTGATGGGGAAATTGAGGCCTAAATTGGGCTACAGCAATTCCATGTCTGTCATAACTTAATGTTATTTAGGTTTTAATTTTTATTCCTTGATACCTCCGAATTTTCTATAATGATCAGTTGATTCTCTCATAATAAAAGCCTTCTTTTGGAAATAAGTGCATGATGAAAAGACTAATATAAAAGACCTCAATAAACGTTGAAAGTATTGGATGCTTAAAGATATTGAAATGAACAGGACATTGTTGCCTGACTATTGGTGTGGCTAGAGGGAAAGACTACAGAAGAGTCCATGCTAGTCTAGAGAAAAGAAAATAAAGGAGTTAGGCATAATTCTTTTCATAGTGGTCTCAGTTCAGCTTTTATTTCATCTACCACAAATCCTGTATGACGGGATGCTAAAACAACTATTTATAGTTTATCCCTCAAAATTCAGGGGAAGATGGGGGCAGCAATCAAGTTACTAGAATCCTTGTCATTCAGGTACTATTTTGATGTCACTGAAGGATGATAAGGACAGTCCAACCTGGATAGCAGCTGCAGGTTTCAAGCTCTAACACAGCTAGCAGTGCTCTGGGATCCACAGGTCTGAAATGTATAACAAAAGGTTTTACCTCTTGGGATAATATCACTTTTAGAAGACACTACCTTTTGCAACAAACTTAATAACTCAGGATCAATAAATATTTGAAGTGAGTTCTAAGCTATGGAACAGACCCATCAAGGAAAGACAGATAGCCCTTAGACAGAGGGAACGTGTGCTTCCTCATTCTACACACTCACACACAGAGCTGCAGACCCTGTAATATGAAAAGTTAGGACCCAGGATCCTTTCATACACTCTGTGTATTTCCACACACCAGCACCATCCTAATGTGTGTAAGAGAGGTAGGACACACTGACCTCAAAGGAACTAAAACTGAAATTTTGAAGACATGAATTTTTTTTTCTTTTTCAAAGGTGCATCCATGTTAAAAGTTAACCTCCTCTCTCCATGAGTCATTTCACACACCTGTGTGTGTCTCCTAAAACAGGCAAGTAAAATGCTGCATACTTCAAAGTGCTAAAGTTAAGGGAATGAATCCTTCCCTACTTCCCTCTCATCTCCACAATTTTAACTTACAAAACTATTTATAAAGTTCACTTAGCCCAAGCAGAAATCAGAACATGAGCTTCATTAAGGACTGGTAGTTAGTCTTCTTTAAAATATAAAAGCATAATTCTGCAAGTAAGTGTAGATATTCTTCCACTTTCTCCTTGAAATGTGGTCAGCCAACCTAGTCAGTCACCTGTCAGATGGCCCCGAATCAGACCAGTAGTTTTCTGAAGCTGTTGGTTTCAAGCAGGAGCCTAAACTGCTATCTTTCTATAGTCTGTTGTCTACTTCAGAACCTTGAAATGTAATGGTCAATTCATTATAAAGGAACAACTTACCTGCCACCATGGACATGGAGAAGCCTGGTCCCATGGTGAGCCTGCCATCACTGTGGGCCCAGAGGAAAAAAGCCATGCCTCCTCCATGAGCCTGCTATAACGGCCCAGAGAAGAGAAAGCCATGCCCCTGGGGTTTTGCAGCCACTGCAGGGACATGGATGAGCTGCTTTCCTAAACCGCCCCAGGAACCTTGGATCAGAGGAACCCAGGTGTCTAGCCCAATTCCCTGTACCACCAAATGGGTAGCCAATGCAGGAAACACCTGGGACTCAGCAACTGGCTGATTTGAAGGAACATAGGAAAATGTAAAGGTATAGGAACAAGGTACAATCTCAGACCTCCAAACCCACAAAGAACAAGTCCAGGAGACATAAACTCAAAAGAAATCAGAAGTTACACACCTGAAATTTCTGAATGATAGCAACTGAACTAAAGAGACAACTTAGTGCTTATATTGTTTAATTAATTTTTTATGCCTATATTTCACCTAGAACAAGTCTAGGAAACATAGACATAGAAGAAATTAGAAGTCACACACCTGATATGTGAGAGATGATGGCAAGTAAAGAAACAACTTAGTGTTTGTGCTGTTTGACTGACTTTGTATGCCTGTGTCTGGTGGCTTGAGTATCTATTTACATGATAACAATGTACGTTATAGTAACTATGGTTGATTTCCTACTGTCTTGCTTTTGAAATCCAATATCATTTCCATTATTTAGTTATTGTTTTGTTTTGTTTTATTCTCTTTTGCAAAAAAAAAAAAAAAAAAAAAAAAAAAAGGTCACTTGTCAGGCACTGGCAAAAAAGTTGGTCCTAATGGGAGATCTTCTGAAGCAAGTCCTGTTCAGTGTGCTTACCTCAAAGCCAATGATAGTGTTAAGTCTTTCTCCCTTTGCACAGATTTATAAAATACACAAAAAATAAATAAAAAGAAAAAGAATTAGTTGAGTTAGAAGCATCATAACTACCCATTGCATTGTGCCTAGTCAACATACACTGACCAATTAGCTCCCCTGAGGAAGGTTAATTAAAGGCAGTCTGCTATGCTATGAAATACTTACTCCAGAACTAAAGTGATTTCATGAATGATTGAGCTGGACACGTCATAAGATTGGGCATCCTGGTATGTAAAAGTTATGGATCACAGTTTACTGCTGAGCTCACAGAATACATTTTCAGCAAGTGTTAGAGGAACTCATCAGGCTGAGAAAATGACTGAGGAGGGGGAATTCTCAAGTCTCCCCACTTTCTGATGGGAAGTGGGGTCAGGGTGGTGGCCATTCAGGCTACCTATCCCATGAGAGAGCTTGACCGACTACAGGAAGGCCTGTCAGTGTACAGCTCCGACTAGTTCCCATACATCTCTGCAAAAGCTAATGTTAGTTGGTTGCATCACTGGCTTCATGAGCTAGTCTTAGTGCACTTATTTACAATCTAATTGGTACCATTTTGCCTTACTGACCAGAGATCTTGCTATAATAGATGGGCAGTAATGTGACAATTGTGATGAGCAGTCTATACGCTTGTCTAAATAAGTGTCTATGAGATCTAAAAACACAGTGTACAATAGACAATCCTTCTTAAAAATTGTCTCCATATTACAGAAATCAAGGCAGAAAGTAATTACATAATTGTCTAATGTCATAGCTAGCACTTATGCAGCCAAGATTGAACCCAGAGATCCAGTTCCAGAGCATCAGCCAGCACACTGCACTACCCTGCACTTAGACATCTCCATGGAAAAACACTCTATGGAAAAGCCACTTAGACATCTCCATGGAAAAACACTCTATATCAAAACGAAGAGTGAGCTCTGCTCTGGTGGGGAAAATAAAGTTGGTCCCTACTCAGATCACCTCCTAAAGCCACATATTTGGAGTTAATGAAGTTAAAGCAGTATCCTGTTCAACCTGTGGCCCAGGGCATCAATTCCTTCTATAAAACCTCTACCAGCTTCCTCCCATAGGTCACAGACCTGGTATGGCTGCAAATATCACAGTCAATAAGAAACAGTACTTGACATGTACTCCATATGCAATCATCCTAAGAACTTTATGTAAGGTAATTGCCATCAAGTAAGACGCACAGGATTCCTGTTTTACAGACTAAAAAATTAAGTGAATTTTTTAGTGAAAATGTCAGTTGAGTTACCTAGGGTCACCCATCTTGAAACTGGTAGGCACAATATTGTTTTTTGGAACAGGTTTAAGGAATCAAGGTCTGGGTACACTCTTACCAGGGAAGAAAGACGGGATGTAATGCAAGGCACAGCTATTGTCTGGGCTCCAAGGCGGGTGTGTAAACTTAGCAGTGTTGCTACTAATGTTCTCTGCATTCAGTTCATTCTTTCTGTGAGCTGCCTTTTTGTTGCTTCTAGTAAGTATTTAACCTTGTTTTATCTTTCACTAAACAGCACTTAATGAGCACCCCATATGAGCCAAAGCCTGATGTAGGTAATGTGGATAAAATAAACAAAATAGAAATTCTTCCTCTTCTAGAGCTAGTGTACTATTGAAAGCAGGAGGGGTGTGTGTGTGTGTGTGTGTGTGTGTGTGTGTGTGCCAGAGAGCTATACCTAAATCTCCGTGGATGAAGATAAATGATAGAGATAAAGATTTAAAGATAGAGATGATAGAGATTTAGACCTAAATATGGGGGGAAAGAGATAAACACATTTTCAAGGAGAGATATAAAGATTTTGAGATGCATAGACAGACAGACAGATAGATAGATAGATAGATAGATAGATAGATAGGAGATAGAATAGACAACAGAAAGATAAGAGAAATGGGTAAACAACACAAAAAGAGAAGAAGAAAAGATTTGGTGGTATTAGGAAAATAAAGCAGAGTAAGAAGAATTGAGAGAGACTGAGTAAAATGAGGGGGATAAAATTTTATATCAGTTAGTATGGAAAGCTTTGCTGATACAATGACCTCCTTAAAGAGGGTCTTTAAACAGTTACTTCATATCCTTTGGGTCTTTATATCAAAGAAAGTGTGGGTTCAATGTGTCCCATTTAAACATCCCCTGAGAAGTGCCTAGATATTCATTCATTTATCTTGTAGATTAGACTGTAATTTCATTATGCAAGATTCTGTGGAAGATACTATGGATGTCTTAAACTTCTTGAGACTAAGATTTGTGTGCATGAAAGAGCTTTTCTGAGAAGCACCACTGGGACACCGGAAAGTTCAAGATCAAGGGGTGTAGCACTCGACAGAAGGACATGCTGACCTCAGGCCTCCTAAGAAGTTCTGGAGCTAAGGGAACCACAGTGCCCAGCAGGACAGATCTTTGAACTTTCTCATCATCCAGGAACTGGAGGCAGGCTATCCTGGAGGAGGGATGCTCCCTCCTGTCAAAGACAACTGGAAGAGAGGAACTCAGGTGTAAATTTGTAACAACATTCACAGCAACTTCATCCATGAACACCCTGGCTCAGAAGGAGCAGTCACCACACTGACTCTGCCAGGGCTTTATCATGAGATTGTTAAGAACATTTTGGTCAGAGGTACTTGGGGTCAAACCGTGTTTCCACCAATTATCTACTGCTGTGGTGGATTAACTAATGGTAAATGTGTAAAATCCAGCTGAACTGAATCAGCATGGTACAGGCCCACCTGAGGATTGTTGCCAACAGCATAAAAGGAGAACTGGGGAAGATGGTGTGCTGTTGATTGTCCTGGAGAAGCTTGTCACTCTGGTTTTCTGCATATGAACTCAGCTGTTACCCTCTGACGAGCTGAGGTCCTTGCTGTCATTGAGAGTGACTGCAGTTCTCTTCAGGCGAGCTCTATCTTCAAGCATCATTTCCTGTCTCCAGTGCAGATTCCTCAAGCTACTGGCACAGCCCCTTCACCCTGTTGATGCAGACGGTCTAGCTTCCACCACTGACCTTTGAGCCTTCCCAGTGCAGATCCTTGATATAGACTTACATGAAAGATTGCCATGGGCTCCAGTTCTTCAGCTGGACTCATGCAAGACACTGATGTAGGATCCAGGCCTTCAGCTGGATTCTTTGGGTACATGGAAAGCTCTCCTGCACTCTTCTGCATTTGATTTTTGAGTGAATATTACATAATAATCCTATAAATTATGTATCCTGTACTAAATACATTCCCTTGTAAACCGTGTCATGGTTTATGTCGGTGGCTCCCAGGCCTCATGCATTTGCATTGAGCATTTGTGATTGATTCATTGTCTAATGCTTGGATTGATGATGTCTGTGCTACACCCATGTGGGGGTGGAGCCAGCATACAATGTAATAGCTGGAAGAAGGCGTGTCTTTCTCTCTCTCTCTTGGTGGTTTCCGCTTACTGTTTGCAGCTGCCATGAACTGCAGCCCCGCCATGCCACCTTGGAATGCCACCTCAGGAGCCAACTGAGTATGGACTGAAACCTCCAATAACTGTAAGAAATAAACCTTTCCTTTTCCAACTTTGGGTATCAGGTATTTTGTCTCAGCGATGAGTAAAAAAGTAACTAAGACACCCTGACTACAACTGTTTAACAAAACATTGTTAGGTGCCACATGATCTTATTATAGAAAAACTAATAAAATCGGAATAAAAAGAGGAGGAAGAGAATCATGGCTACATTCACTTGTAGTTAGTCTTTGCTCTGAGAGTTTAGTGGCCTGATGATAGTAGAAAACTACTCCCCACATTCTAGAGACTGGAGCCAGCTGGCACCTACTGGGTTACATCTCTTCATCTCAGTGTCTCTCCCATTCAGTCAGCACACAAGACTCTGTAAAGCATTGGGGCTCAAAGAAGTTCAAGTTATGGCCTTGCAGGCAAGTAATATGCAATCAGGGAAGGAGTGAACAGAAGGTGGAACTCTCTTCTCTGACCATGGCTCTTGGAAACATCACACCCTGATGTTGTTATCCTTAGGGCTAAGTCAGTGCTTGGCTTAAGAATCTTGTACATTGTGGAACTAGATCATTACAGACAAGAATAAGAGGGAAGAATGAATCATGACCAGAATCTCTTAAACATAGACAGATCCATAGTCATTCATATTAAATCCTTGAGATAAATATGCTTCAGAATTCAGAATTTTTCAAAAAAAATTTTTGCTTTCATAGGTGTTTTTTATTCTCTTCAAATCAGGTCACAATCAACTGTATTCCTGGCAATTTTTCAAAATTTTAGAAAGCAAAAATGGTGCACTACCAAGAACTCCAGACAGTCCAGAACGAAACCCCATGACCAAATACATTAATAGTATCAAAACACAAAATGAATAATCATTCTAACTGGAATAAATATAATGAGTTAAAACAGCCTTATGTGAATTACAATCAGGTATTGCTACAAATGAGTTTTGGTGTCAAACTTATAATAAAATTCTTGGTTTGTCCAACCTTTTGTGATATGGAAATTTGGTATAAGGTACTATGCACTTGATTAATCCTCTTAGCATCAACTCTTCAAAAAAAATCTGTACACTTTCAGCATCTCTAATTTGAAAATCCAAAGTCTAAAATGGCCCAAAATGTGCAACTTTTTGAGTGAGAACACACCTGACCAAGTAACAGGTCACGGTAAAAACCTTCATGCACTTAAAATATATTGTGTAAAGTTACCTTCAGGCCAAGTGTACAAGGTATATATGAAACAAAAATGAATTGCATGTGTAGAATTTTCCATGTGGATCACCAAGATATCCCATCATGACTATGCAAATATTCCAAAATCAGGGGGAAAGAATCCAAAATTGGAAACAGTGCTATTCTCAAGCATTGCACGTAAGTAATACTCAGCCGTCAGAAAGCACATGATCCTTTCCTGCTGTTTTATTTCCTTACCCTGAGGAAGATTATCCTTAATGTTCCCTTCAAATTTCCCTCTGTCACATAGCAATATAGGTGTTTTGGAAGACTTGCACTGAGCTGGTTTTTCTCCCCAGCCTGTTTCTGTAGTTTCCTGACCTCAAGCATGCATTACTCAGTGGTTCTCAAACTCAAGCCCACCTCATTGTCACCTGGAAGGCTTATAAAACCCTGATTACTAAGTCCTGCCCCAGAGTTTTTGATCCACCTGGGGTAGGACCCTGGAACCATACTTACAATCAGCTCCCAAGTAACACTGAGAATGCTCTCCTCAGGACCACACTTATAGGGTCCACTTCCTTACTGAACAAAACTTCTTCATCCCACCTTGAAGTAAATAAATAAACAGGTGCATTTTCATCTCAATAATCTCCCCAGTGGCCTCACTGTGTATTTCATGACTCACAGCTGCCTGGTTGTTCAACACATAAAGAAATGAAAAACCATCCTGTGTGCAAAAACTTTTACTGCCATGGAACTATACAGGAAGACACTCTCAGAAGCCCCGGTTAGGTGCCTCTGTGATAGACAACTCAAAAATGGCAACCCTAAAAGGGACTAAGTGGGGGAAATAAATTTTGATTTTAAAACATTCCTGTAAAATTTCTTTCCCAGATATACTGCATGCAATGTGATCAAAAAATGAGGTAAATATTTTTTAAAAATTTTAGAGATTTATTGCACTATAAAACATAGTGCCATTAATCTCCTTCAAAATGCACCCCTTCACTTCAAACACACTTATGCTAGCATTGTTTGACACTTTCTGAAGCAGGTTTGGAACTTGTCTTTTCATGGCTACCTCAAAGTCCTCAATTGATTCAAAATGTTTGTAGCATTTCTTCTCATGTAAAAATATGACAGAGAATTCTCACCCACTTTATTCACTGGATCTGGCATCATGTGACTTGTGACTCTTTCTCAACGTCAAAGTGACCATGAAAAGTAAATGATTTGATTCAGGACATCAAGGCAGCCACAACAGAACAGTTAAAACATTCAGGAAAGAGAACTTCCAGAACTTTCAAGTAGTTGCAAGAACAATGGAGTAAGTGTTTGAAGTAGGAACTATTTTGAGGAGGACTGAGGACAATGTGTCTTTTGCTCCAATGTTCTTAATCTAAACATTCACCATGTTTTTGGTTAGACCTCATATCACTTTGTTGTGTATGGAGAAAAGAAACAACACAAAAATCTTTGGGAATGATTTTTCAGAAGTCAATGAACACACAAATACTATTCTCCTTTTACCATATGTAGCTGCCAGTCAAAAATGTGTCCCTGGTGTGTGCATATTCTCTTCATTTGGGAGTCAGGGAAATTGTGCAAACTCTCATGAGTTGATTCTCTTAACTTCTCTACTTACAAGCCAGTAATCTATTTACAGGCCAGGTTATCTCTTTTTACCCATACAATATTTTTCTATTAATCCATCTTTATCTTCCATATCTTAGCTCACTACGCACAGGGGGAAAAAAATCTCTTCATGTTTGAAAAAACTGAAAAAATCTCTTCTATGTTTGTTTCAATTCCAACAGGAGAAATGGCCTGGTTGATGAAAGGGTTTTGGCCTAGACAGGACACTGTAGCCAGTAAAGCCAAGGAGCTCCTATCTCCCCCTCCCCTAGGAATCTATCTCTGGTGCCAAACAAAGACCAATGGGCTACCTGTGCATCCCTAATGCCCCCTTAGGTTCCACCCCAACCTGAGGCTACTTATGTGCTTCACTCCACGTGTTCCATGGAGAGATCACCGACCCCGGGGTGGAGATGCCATGCCCCAGGGGATCGGGGGTGTCTCTCCCCACATTCTCAAGATAAAGGTCATTTATATTTCATACTTCTTATCTTTTCAGCCACTGCCGCCGGTCCCCCACAGTTCTATCATATGGTTCCATGACCAGGAATGACAGATGAGAGACTCCTGGGGCTGGTTCCCAGTTTAAGTCCTATGCGATTCAGGACCAGGACTGGACTGCATCCTGCATTAATTCCTCACTCTACACTCAGAAGCTGTAAGCTTGTCACTGCCGGTTTGCAAACAATACCAACCCAATTTACCACAGGTGAGCAACCCCCCAGAGATTGCCACTGGGCCAGGCCCCAGGTGGGTTTTCTCCCCCTTTGCATGGGTTCATGACACTCCCACATACTTAAGACAGCCCAGGGTAGGGTCTTTCTGGGCAACCTGTGTCCACTCTGGACCACCCACACTGAGAGACCCTCACATTCTTCAGAGCTTTTTAAGTTCTCACGGCAGAGCTGTTACTTAACCCACGTAAAGTCCACTCATAATATTGGTGATGGCCAATTATTAGGAGTTTTAGAGCCATATAACCAACCAATTGGTCTGGAGTGCAAAGTGACGGCTTTAATCTTTTTTTTTTTTTTTTAATTTAAGAGGAAAAAGAGAAAAACACAAAACAAACCAAAGCGGCGTAAGGGTACACGCAATACAGAACTACAAAACAAAACAAAACAAAAAACCATAACAGTAAGAAATTACCTGCTAGTAGATTACACACTATTTTCTTGAAAATAGTTCCTCAAATCACAGTATCAAAGAACACAAGGTGGACATTCAAACAGGGAGACTGCAAACAGCTGTGTTCAATGTTCCAAAAATATTGATAAAGTCAGCTATTTAACACCCCCAAACACACTTGCTGTTATATCAGTTAGAGCTCTTTTTCTTTTTTTTTTTCCCTCTCTTTTTTACAACAAAATTTACACATCTTGGATTTTATTACTCCTTAGTGCTTATTACTTTCTTTGGGGGGGGAAGAATACAGTCAAATATGGCAAAACAAAGCTGTCAGTCAATACCAAGGATAGACATAGCACATGGTGTAGAACAGAGTACAAGTTTATCAACAATGGTTATCAACGTTGTCCCTTGTTTCCTTAAAAAGAATTGTCTATCTTATTAGATATTATAAAGTTGGACAAAACAGTAGAGAACAAGACCAATAAAACTTAGGCATTGTAAACATTACAGGACTTCCAAAGAAGACAATAGTCAAACCAGAATGGGTATCTTAGTGAATCTTATTGTCTTCAAAGTAGTTGCCTATGTCTTCAAACTTGATACTATCATATAGAATGGAACAGAGTCTAATCAGTCAAAACAAGATCGTGGGAGTACTACAGGACTTCAAAACAAGTTAATAGGAAATCGAAAAGAGTTACTATTTATATATCCTAATTTTTTTGAATTTTTTCTTTAATTAAGACAAACATAAGAAATGACTAAATAATTTTTTTGAAACAATAAGGGGGAGATTGAAATAAAACAGGACATAATAATATAACAATAGAAGTCACAGCATGACTGTTTCAATAACCTAGTACTTCACCACCTTATAACCTGACTTAATAGTAGTTACCATAGTGTCTTTTTCCTTGAAATATTTGGGTAAAACTTCATATACTCTAGCTTCAAATATTTTCATATCAAGAAGCCCAGAATAAAGCCTTTCTAATTAATGAGTGAAAACTTTATAAGGCTTCAAGGCCACCTAATGGGGAATCATGATTACCACATATTTTTATATATTTGAATCATTACTTACATTAGGGAAACTATTCGGTATTCACACATGCGAGATTGATTTATTTCACTTATGAGTATGGTCTCAAGCTGCGCCCATTTATTGATAAATATCTCAATGTGATCCTTCTTTATAGCTGAATAATACTCCATTGTATAGAAATACCACAACTTTTTTATCCATTCCTCAGTTGATGGGCACTTGGGTTGTTTCCAAGATCTGGCGATTACAAATTGTGCTGCTATAAACATAGGTGCACATAAATCACTGTGGTATGATGCTTTCAGTTCTTCTGGGAATATGCCTAGAAGTGGAATAGCTGGAATAAATGGGATTTCCAGTCCCAACTTTTTGAGAAATCTCCAGACAGATCTCCACAAAGGCTGTACCAGTCTACACTCCCACCAGCAGTGCAGGAGAGTTCCTTTTTCCCCACAGCCTCTCCAGCATTTGTTGTCGGTTTTCTTGATCCTGGCCATTCTTTCAGGAGTGAGATGGTATCTCAGTGTGGTTTTAATTTGCATTTCTCTAATGACCAATGATGATGAGCATTTTTTCATGTATTTATTTGCCATTTGCATTTCTTCATCTGAGAATTGCATATTCATCTCAGATGCCCATTTTTGGATTGGATCTTTGAATTTCGGAGGTCTGAGTTTCTTTAATTCTTTGTATGTTTTAGACAAGAGGCCCTTGTCTGAGAGAGAGTTCACTAAAATCTTTTCCCAGTTTGTGGGTTTTCTTTTCACTATGCTGGAGATTTCTTTTGACATGCAGAAACTTTTTAATAAGAAGTGGTCCCAGTTATTGATTCTGGGAAGTATTTCCCGTGCGGTTTGAGTCCTGTTCATGAATTCTTTACCTACTCCTATGTCTCCAAGGTTTCTACCTATTTTGTCTTCCAATAGATTTAGTGTTTCTGTTTTAATATTCAGATCTTTGACCCATTTAGATTTTAATTTAGTACATGGTGATAGACATGGGTCTAGTTTTAGTTTTCGGCAAATGGAGAGCCAGTTTTTCCAGCACCATTTATTAAAGAGACTGTCATTCTTCCAGTGAACCTGCTTGGCTCCTTTATCAAAAATAAGGTGGTTGAGTATGTTCGTAGTTGTGGTTGTATCTTCTAATCTATTCCACTGATCTTCAGCTCTGTTTTGATTCCAATACCATGTTGATTTTACTACTGTTGCTTTGTAGTATAACTTCAAGTCAGGGATTGTGATGCCTCCTGCTTTGTCTTTGCTGCTTAGAATTGCCTTTGCGATTCTAGGTCTCTTCTGGTTCCAGATGAAATTTAGGAGTGATTTCTCTAGATCTATAAGGTATGTTGATGGTATTTCTATTGGGATTGCATTGAATCTGTATAACAGTTTTGGGAGAATGGCCATTTTCACAATGTTTGTTCTTCCTATCCATGAGCAAGGGATGTCTTTCCATTTTCTGAGATCATCTTCAATTTCCTTTTTCAGTGTATTATAATTTTCACTGTATAAGTCTTTCACTTCTTTCGTAAGAGTAATTCCTAAATATTTCATTTTTTTGCTTGCTAATGTGAATAGTCCAGTTTCTCTTATTTCCCTCTCTGTAATTTTGTTGTTCGTGTATAGGAATGCTATTGATTTCTGAGTATTGATTTTGTATCCAGCCACATTACTGAATTTATTTATTGTATCTAAGAGTATTTCAATGGAGTTTAGGGGGTCTTCTATGTAGAGTATCATGTCATCTGCAAACAATGATAATTTAACTTCTTTTCTTATCTTTACCCCTTTTATTTCTCTTTCTTGCCTAATTGCTCTGGCTAGTACTTCCAGTACTATATTAAATAGGAGTGGTGATAAAGGACATCCTTGTCTTGTACCCGACTTTAAAGTAAAGGCTTTCAATTTTTGGCCATTTAGTATGATGCTGGCTGTTGGTTTGTCATAAATGGCCTTTATTATATTGAGGTAAAGACCATTTATTCCAATTTTCTGTAAAGTTCTTATCATGAATAAGTGTTGGACCTTATCAAAGGCTTTTTCTGCATCTATAGAGATGATCATGTGATTCTTATTTTTGGCTTTATTGATATGGTGGATTACATTTATTGATTTGCGTATGTTGAACCATCCTTGCATTCCTGGGATGAATCCCACCTGGTCATGGTGTATAATCTTCTTGATGATTTGCTGGATCCTATTTGCCAATATTTTATTGAGGATTTTTGCATCTGTGTTCATTAGGGAGATCGGTCTATAGTTCTCTTTTATAGTTGGGTCTTTCTCAGGTTTTGGTACTAGAGTAATATTTGCTTCCAGGAATGACTTAGGAAGGATTGCTTCCCTTTCAATTTCATTGAATAGTTTGAGGAGTGTCGGCATTAGGTCTTCTTTATATTTCTTGTAGAATTCTGCAGTGAATCCATCTGGGCCTGGGCTCTTCTTGGTGGGCAAGGACCCAATTACATTCTCAATTTCATTAGCAGAGATTGGGTTATTCAACAGTTTTATATCCTCTTGATCTAGCTTTGGTACTTCATATGCTTCTAAGAATCTGTCTATTTCTTCTGTGTTATCAAACTTTTGAGAGTAGAGGTTTTCGAAATAGGTGTTGATGATCCTCTGTATTTCTATTGGGTCTGTAGTGATTTCTCCTTTTTCATTTCTTATTGCATGAATTTGAGCTTTTTCTTTCCTTTTTTTAATAAGGTTGGCTAGGGGCTTATCGATTTTATTTATTCTTTCAAAGAACCAACTCTTTGATTCGTTGATTCTTTGGATTGTTTTCTTAGTCTCTATTGCATTGATTTCTGCTCTGATTTTTATAATTTCCTCTCTTTTTTTGGATTTGGGCTTGACTTGCTCTTCTTTTTCTAGCTGTTTGAGGTGTAGCATCAAGTTATTTATTTGTATTCGTTCTGTTTTCCTGATGTGGGAACTCAGTGCAATAAATTTTCCTCTCAGAACGGCTTTCATTGCATCCCACAGATTCCGGTAAGTTGTATCTGCATTTTCATTTTCTTTTAGGTATTGTTTAATTTCTTCTTTAATTTCTTCTGTGACCCACTGATTACTCAAGAGTGTGTTATTTAGTTTCCATATGTTTGCGGAATTTTTGCAGTATCCTTTGTCATTAATTTCTAATTTCAGAGCGCTATGATCCGATAATATGCAAAGGATGATTTCAACTCTTTTGCATTTGCTTAAATATGTTCTGTGAGCTAATATATGGTCTATTTTAGAAAATGATCCATGTACTGCTGAGAAGAATGTGTATTCTGATGTTGTTGGGTGGAACATTCTGTATATGTCTATCAAACCCATTTGTTCACAGGTGTGATTCAGTTCTGTTATTTCTTTGCTCATTTTCTGTCTGGTTGATCTGTCCCTTGGTGTCAGTGGCGTATTAAGGTCTCCTGTTACAATTGTGTTACTGATAATTTGAGTTTTCATTTCTGTTAATAATTGTTTTATATAACTGGGTGCTCTGGAGTTTGGTGCGTATATATTTAAGATAGTTATCTCTTCCTCTTGGAGTTTTCCCCTTACGAGTATGTAGTGACCTTCTTTGTCCTTTATGGTCATTGTTGGTTTAAAGTTCATGTTGTCTGCAAACAGAATGGCTACTCCTGCCTTTTTTTGGATTCCTGCTGCATGAAGAATTGTTTTCCATCCTTTGACTTTCAGTCTATGAGTATCTTTCTGGGTTAGATGGGTTTCCTGTAAACAGCATATGGTTGGATTTTGTTTCTTGATCCATTCTGCTAGTCTGTTTCTTTTGATTGGTGCATTGAGACCATTTACATTAATGGTTATTACTGTTAAATGCTGGTTAATTGTAGGAATGTTATCTCTCTGCTGTTGCATCTTTATCTTTCGGTTCTGTTTAATTATTTGCTTTGCTTAGTGGATTTTCCTTTGTGTATCTAAACTGTCTTTCAATATTTTTTGCAGGTTTGGTTTGGTGTTCATGAAGTTCTTCAGCTGTTCTTTGTCATGGAAGTATCGTATTGCACCATCTATTTTGAATGATAGTTTTGCAGGATATATCAGTCTTGGTTGGAAATCATTTTGCTTTAGGATCTGGAATACTTCACTACATGCTCTTCTTGACTTTATCGTTTGTGCTGAGAAGTCTGCTGTGATTCTGATAGGTTTTCCTTTATAAGTGATTTGTCTTTTCTCTCTGACAGCTTTTAATAATCTATTCTTGTGTTGGATTTCTGGGATGGTGACTATTATATGTCTGGGTGTAGTTTTATTTTGGTTATGACTGTTTGGAGTTCTATATGCTTCACTGATCCTGATGTCAGTTTCTGATCTCATGCTTGGGAAATTTTCAGCTATTACTTCTCTAAATATCCTCCTGACATCCTTCATGTTGTCTCCCTCTCTTTCATTAATCCCTATCATTCTTATGTTATTCTTCTTTGCATCGTCTTGCAGTTGTTGAATTGTTGTTTCCTGGTTCTTTGTTATTTTCAAAAGATCTTTCCTTTCCTGTTCACTAGCTGCAATCCTGTCTTCAAGGTCTGAAATTCTATCTTCACTTTCATTAAGGCGGTTTTTACAACTTTCAGTGGAGTTTTTTATTTCCTGTATATCTCTGTGCATCTGCATTATGTATTCTGTTTGTTTCTTATATTGCTCGTCTAGGGATTCTATCTTTTTGTTTAGTTCCTCCAATTTTTTATCTGTGTTTTCTTTAGATATATTTAGAATCTCTTTCATTTCTTTTATCATTTCTTCTTTTATCTGGGAGATTATTTCGAGTTTGAATTTCTTTAAAGCTTCCTGGAGTTGCTTGTCAATTTCAGTGGCTATTGTGTCCGATATATGAGGTGAATGGGATATATTTTCTTCTATATACATCGCTCCTAGGGTTTCTTGAGATGGGCTGGAGGTTTGAGGTTGTAATTTGGTCTTTTGTTTTGTCATTTTCCTATATTTCTGTGTTTCAAGTGTTATTTGAAAGCTTCCTCAGGATCTGTTGAAAATTCCCTTCTATGTTTGGAGCTACTGGGACTCTGGCGCCGCGCTACTCCAAGCCATTAGGCCTACAGAACCAGTGGCCCTCCTCTGCCTGCTCAGAACTCCGCAGTTCCAGACAAGCTGGGCCTCAGGGACACTGTGCGCCCACCTGCCCCTTGGAAGCCCCACAGTTCTTCAATCGCAGCCGGGTTAGGGTACTCACCACAGGCCACAGTGCTTCAGGAACCTGTGGACCCTCCCTGGTTGCAGAGATATCCACAGTCCTCCAGACACGCAGAGAGGCCGGTGAGGGCACCCCAGATCTGCCCAGCTCCTCCTCTGCAGACCTATGGCCAGGCGCGGCAGCTAAACAGGCTGGGCTAGGCTGGTAGTGTGGGCCAGCCCACCTATCGGGAGCTCAGCAGGTCTCCAAATGAAGCCGGAATGGGGAGGCTGATGTGGAAGCCTCAAACCCACCTCTCTCCTTCACTGTACCTGGAAGCCTGAGGGAACTCCAGCAGTCTGGGCGCAGAAATCCAGAGTCCTCCAGACACGCAGAGAGGCCAGTGAGGGCACCCCAGATCTGCCCAGCTCCTCCTCTGCAGACCTATGGCCAGGCGCGGCAGCTAAACAGGCTGGGCTAGGCTGGTAGTGTGGGCCAGCCCACCTATCGGGAGCTCAGCAGGTCTCCAAATGAAGCCGGGAATGGGGAGGCTGATGTGGAAGCCTCAAACCCACCTCTCCCCTTCACTGCACCTGGAAGCCTGAGGGAACTCCAGCAGTCTGGGCGCAGAAATCCAGAGTCCTCCAGACACGCAGAGAGGCCAGTGAGGGCACCCCAGATCTCGACGGCTTTAATCTTGACAGACCACGGTCCGTTGCCTCATCTGGTTCTAACTCTGTGGGCTAGACCCCACACCAGATTTTATCTCAGGGACCACTTCCTGTCCCCCCGCCCTGAAACCATACCTATCTATGGCTTATCACACTGCCGACAAGCTTACAAAACTCTCTATCTTTAAGCCTTTGTTTTGGGAATGTGTCCTTTCCCACCAGCGTCCCCGTCCCTTTGTCTCCTCGTCGCTTCCCCCCCATCCCCTGCCAAGCTGCCAGCATCCCTTTGTTTCCTGTGTGCACCAACCCATTCCCTGCTGAGATGAGAAATGAGCCTAGAAAGTGTTCAGAGATATGCACGGGACTGCTTTGGGGCGTTTTGGGCTCTCACGCCGCCTCCCAACTCCACGCGAGATGTCTTGACTCTCATGCGGCCAGGTCCACACACGTTTGGCTTTAACACCACACCCTAATCCACACGTCCCACGCAGTCCCAAGTTCGCATGGTGCCCGGCGGACAGGGTCCCAGCGTGTAAGTTTCCAGTTTCACGCTGTGTCCCAACTCCACCTCCCAATGCCGCACCACTGCCACCCCTGCCCCATGTGCCATCCCAGCCCCTCCCTCCACTGTGTGCCGTCATCGTCGCCGCCGCATTGCACATTTCTAGGGGCAACCCAGCCCGCCCCTGAGCACTATGTCTGGACGCTCACCCCACCCCCACGCTGGGTGTGCTTTGCCGGCACGCCTCAAAACAGCAGCTCGGCAGCTCCGCTCAGACATGCGTTTTTTACAATTCAGCTCCACTCAAGAGATGCTATTTTTGTTTATTACAATTCTTAAACCATTTAATCAAGGTTAGTGGCCACTTCCTAATTTTACCAGCCTTGTTTATCAATCAAAGCCTTCACTAATCTCCTGTTTTAAAGACTAAAATTAAGAGATATTTATCAATTCCTTTTGCTGTAGACCACCGCTAATGTTTTATGTTGGGCTTATTGCCTGTATTGTACTGTGTTGTCGCCGATCTCCTATTTAACAACTAATGTTATAAATTCTTTTTGCTGAAAACCACTAGCTCTGTTCCAAGACAAGGGTTTTGTTAAAAGTTTTAATGTTGGCTCGAGAGGATATAAATTGTAGAAAGCTCAAGAGGATGTAAATTTTACTTGAGGGAATATAGAAAGTTATAGAAAGCTCAAGAGGATGTAAACTTTATTTGTTTTGGTTCATAGTACTGCAAATAACAGGTTTAAAAATAATTAAATGTGTTCAGAATTTGACAGTATTAGATCAGTTTTGATAGATTTATTCATAAGATTGGTAAACCTTTACTGCAAAATGCTTCCATTAAAACGAGATTATACTCCAAAGGGGGGAGGGCAGAATAAAGCCTTTTTTGGGCAGACCAAAGCCTTTTTTGTTAATTCCATGTGGCACCCTAGAAAAAAGTGGTGTGCCATCCAGATAAAGCCTGCTCTCTGATCTGAAATGCCAGTATTAAACTCCTGCATACTTACTTAATTCTACTATAGTCCAAATCCCAAACAAAAAGGCAAAACTTGACCTTCAAACTCCACAGAGACCTTAATATGGCTTTTCATATTTTCAACAACAAAAATAACACTTATGACACTTGGAGTTCTGAGACAGGTGAACCTACACAAGGTGGAGCTGCCTGGCCCCCCCATGGGCCATGCTCAAATGCAGCAGAAGACATTAGGCAAGAGAGTGCCCCATTCTGGCATTTTTTGAGACCTTACTCCAGGGCTGGTGGACTGTCCTAGCCACCAGAGAGTGGGTAAGCCATCCTAACTTCTAGCCCTCACAGGAAATGCCAACACTGCCAGATTCGTTGCCAACAGAAAATTGCTGCCGAAGACTGAGGGGGCTTAGGGCCAGCATCCCCCTTTGTGGGTGTCCATCTCAGAGTCCAAGTCACACTAAAACTCTCAGGTAAGACATTCTCTACATTTATGGACATAGAGACCGTATGTACAGAGTTCTTCCTGAGTTTTCAGGCTGCTATAGTAAGTCCTCAATCTCTATGATGGGGTATTGATGGTCAACCTATGCCATTTACAAACAGGGCCTATTTTGTGCAGGTCCCAGTCCTAAATCTTAAAATGCTTTTATTCCCTTTTTATACAGGCTGACTTAGACACACTGAGGCCTCAACAGCTTACACCTGTTATTGCTAGTAAACCTCTCCTCAGTGATATAAGACCACCCCCCTTCCTTTCTTATTTACCAGTTTCTCAGGCAGCCCTGGTCAAGGCTGATAGATACATTTTGTCTTCTCACTTTGTTTATACTTTTTAAGGATACATAAAAGCCTTTCCCACAACCAGGAAAACTGCTGATATACTTGCTAAAGTTCTGTTACAGCAAATCATTCCAAGGACTACAACCAGGTTATAGTGACCCATACCTGATATTCTTGGCAACCTCAACAGAAATCAAAGTTGCTAGACTGCCATTCTGGTTTCACATCCCTCAGGCCCTAGATCTGACCATCCTTTTCCTACTCATCTCTGCCTTACCAAGGCCTCACGGCCATGACTCACAGGGTGTCATATTTTGTTATCCAATTTGGTTTCTAATTTCTTATTCTTTTACAGCAGGACTCTTAACAGTATTGCCTACAGACTCCAACATCATGCATACCAGAGACAAGCCTTACCTACTTACCCTTTTAACTTTTATGCTTTCAGATGGGGGAGTAATCACCTCCCATAACTTCACTCTTCCTAACCTCACATTTATTTTTCAGAATTCTACATTACCATGCAAATGTTTCTGCCTCAACATGGTCCTGATGTAATGACATGTCTAAATCAAAGGCACCTTTCCTTCTACCTCACCTGGATCCTTAAATATGACAGTGCCATGTCTCCTCATAACATCTTGTCTCTTTGTTTTTCCAGTCTAACATACGTGCATTCACCAGTGAAGTTGTCCTGGCTAAAACACCTGGCACCAGCTTCTACCTTAGCATCAACCATCATCCCGTCAACTCCCCTAGACCCCAGTACAGTGCCCTCTGACAGCAGGAAGCAGTTAAAGAGAGAAATCTTTCCCCTTTTTCATAATAATAATCATAAGACAGGATATGAAAGGGTTTTGGCCCAGACAGGACACTGTAGCTGGTAAAGTCAAGGAGCTCCTATCTCCCCCTCCCCTAGGAATCTACCTCTGGCACCAAACAAAGACCAATGGGCTACCTGTGCATCCCTAATGCCCCCTTAGGTTCCACCCCAAACCGAGGCTACTCATGTGCCTCACTCCACGTGTTCCACAGAGAGATCGCTGACCCCGGGGTGGAGATGCAGTGCCCCAGGAGATCGGTGGTGTCTCTCCCTGCATTCTCAAAATAAAGGTTATTTATATTTCATACTTCTTATCTTTTTAGCCACCGCCGGTCCCCCACAGTTCTATCAGTTGATAAATAAAACCAGTATATCTACTCTGGCACAGGAAAGCTCTACATTGTTACAGTGAACACACTCAAGAGCCAGGGCAACCATGAGCTCGAATTCTTGATGTCTTTCATAGTTTAAAAAGTAGTCTCTTCTTTGTATTCCCCTAACACTGCATTTCCTCAAACATCTTAATCTAAATAAAAATATGTTTCTATTGAATTTTTTTGTCTCACTTGTAATTTTGAATATTATATCAACATTCTTATTCACCTCAGTTACAAATTTTGTTATTTCATCTATATCATGAATTCAATGGATGGAGTCATGAATTCAATGGAGGGTTGATCTGGAAGTTTACTCATGATTTATAATTTTGCAAATAAGGAACATGCATTTTTCTCTCACACTAAAGATTAATCTGTAAATTGGTGTGTATATCTGTGTGGGTGGGTACACATATACATGGGTGTGTGCTCAGAGTATCAACCCAAGGCCTCAGGCATAATCAGCACACATAGTACCATTTGAACTACACCCCAGCCATACCCAGTCTATTTCTGTCAAACATTAAACGTACTTCTGTAGTTCCTTAAATGTATAACATACTTAACAACAGATATCTTTAAGGAGCACAGATCATCAGTTAGCTAACAGCTAGCTCTCAGATTATCAGTGAACTGTGATGATTATTTACTTTTCAAAGATTTTTTGCTTTGCCAAACAATTAACTACAGTTTGCTTTAAATAGTTACACAAAAGTACCCACATAAACTGTTATACATTTCTCTATTGCTAAAACTAAGAATAAAAATAAAATAAGAAAGAAACAAAGCTATCTTATTTTTGTTTTTGGCTTGTAGATTCTGCCTCATTAGACTGAGCCTTGTTTCTTTACAGAAGGGGTCAAAGCTCACATCCTTCTGTGTGACAGACAGAACATTAGCAGATGTGGTGACACACCCTAACTGCAGCTAGATGAGATTCACACCCAGAGAGATTTGGAGATGCTTTACATATAGAGTTACCCAGAGATATAACTAAACTGTCTGATGAGAAAACTTTTGTTTTCCAACACCCCTTAGCAACAAGAGATGGAGCTCAAGAATTCACTCCGTGACAGTAGTTCTAAAATAAGGACCTAATCCTACACACCCCTCAACAAGAATGCCTGTCTCTGGCCCTAATTCTGGATATTAAAATTGGGACCAATAAATGGATTCCTTAACATACTGTCCACTTTATGCTGTAAATGCTTCCATCTTTTCATACTACTTAGCTATCTTTTATGTTTTATTTATTAATTTTAGAAACAAAATCCAATCTTGTCCCCAGGGAAGGACCAGGTTTGTATTTGACTCTTAAAGATCCACCCCATCCTGCTTAGGGTCCCTGCATCTGTGGAAGAAAGAATCGAAACACTGAGAAACCTGCAAGCCAGGAGGTGCACACTTTCCTCCTCCAGATGTCAGTGCACCTGAGTCTATACCATCGATGATGGGTTAGCACGTATTTATCGTTGTCTCCTATGTGGAGGCATTCACAGGGCTAATGACATTGATTACCTTGGTGCCTACCCTCCAGTGGCCAGTGTCTCATACAAGGAATTAATTACTGTCCTTTCTCTGTAGCCTTCTTAATGTGTAACTATTTGTGGGTGTAATCAGTAATATAGCATGGTATGAATTTGCATATCTGTTCTTTCCTTCCAACCCTAAAGGATCTGTGAATAAAGATGATTCATAAAGAAAAATATTCTCAATCCTCCCCAAATATGTACAATGACCTACAAGTCCCAGTTTGTGAAAACTTACCATCTCCCCCCAAAAATTCACTCAGCAACAACCATCAACTTCCTAGGCCAAGAACCAGCCATCTGCTAGTATTTAAAGGAAGCAGCAGATGGCACCAGACACTGTCAAATCAGTGTAATCACCCAAGACCGCTTGGTGAACAATATCTTCTTTCTCCTCAGGAGTCAGTATTTCACATACACTGCCTCAGATTTGCCACATAGGTGTCACTTGCTCAGAAAAGGGTGGGGGAAATGAAAATAAACTGATACTCTGACAAGATCAGTGCCCACCATTATTCCTGTCAACAGTCTGACCCAATGCCAGGAGAGAGCCAAGCAGCTAGGAGGAAGTTCCTGACTCCCCAGCTAGGTAACCTTAAGCAACTTTGAACCGACCTTTCCTCATCTACTTACGGTCAGAAAGGCAACTTGCTCCCTGACAGGAATGCAAAAGAACCAAAAGCCACCGAGTATTTCAAAAGTTTTGTAAACTGGGACAAGTTATTCATTAATGACCATTAACCCAAGTTTCTCCCTGGGATCAGAGCTCCTACACACACTGGGGAGGGAAAAACCTCTTCCCTGCCTGAGCTGCCCTGCCAGGAAATGCGGTGTTTCCCGTGTGTTTGACCAACATGCTGCCCAGCATTCAGGGAGGGAACAGACACGTTATTCAGCTCTGGATCCTCAGGATTTGCCCTCTCTGCTTGCCCAATTAACATATCATCCCTGACTCACTTCCAATCTCAGGCAGACACCCTGAGGCACCAATTCCCTCTCCTCTCAGCAATAAAGCCTAAGCAAAAATGGTACTATGAAAAAGTTTCCAAAGCCCCTCTCTTCTTCCATATCCTGATTTCATCTTTTTTCAAATGTGTGCCAACACTCGTGCCCAGGCATGAGTCAGGAAATGAATGGGAAAAAGGAAAGATGCCTTAACATACTATCCCTTCCAGAAACTTCTATATTTTAAGTGAGAATTGTGGTGAAAAAACATTTTGTCTGATGGAAAATAATCTCTAATGTTCAAATTTAAGAAATTGTGGGTCTCCCTGGTCTATGCCAACTGACCACACTGTGTAAGTTATACCTGCTATGCCCTCTCCTTCCCTCTGCACCGCTCAGCATCCACACTTTTTTTAAGGACAACTTTTTATTTAATATCTACAAGATTTTGGAATGTTGCAGTTTTTGACCAGGTTTATATAATCTCAATTTTAAGACTGCAACCTGTGCAAAAAAGAAAGAACCTAAAATATCAGTTGTCTCTCATTTCTTTCTATGCATCCACACTTATAAATTTCCTAACTTTCTACTCAGTGTTGGAGTTGTTTCTACCTCTTTTAGCCATACACATACTCAGCAAAATTCAACCTGCCTCCCACTCAGAATATGGGTTGTACAGGTGGTACTGTATTAGGTAGCTTTTGTCCCATTGTTGGACAAAATACCCAAAACCTTGACTTAAAGAAGGAAGTTTAGTTTGGTTTGGTTTCGTTCACAGTTTCACAGGATTTAGTTCAGCTGTCTCCCAGGCAGGACCATCATGGCAGAAGGTGTTGGTGGATCAAAGATGCTTCATTCGTGGCAGCCAGGAAGCAGTGCCAGAGAGGAAGTGGTGTGAGGAACCAGATATAGACCCCAAGGTCAGGCCTCAGGGACCCACTCAGGCACACTCAGAAGTGTGCTTTGTGAATCTTCTAAGTGTCCCTCAAGCCAACCAAGTTGACAGCTAAGCTGAAACATCACAGTTACCTCCCTGCTGCACAGAACCAAATGAGAGTGCTCACTGGGCAACACACATACTAAAATCGGAACAATACAGAGATTAGCCTGGGCCCTGCACAAGGATGTCACTTATCTTAGTTACTTTTTGTTGAGACAAAATTCCTGATGCCAAAAGTTAGGGAAGGAAAGGTTTATTTCTTACAGTTCTTGGAGGTTTCAGTCCACACTCAGTTGGCTCTGAAGCAGCATGGCATGGTGCGGCAGCCACGCATGGCCACTGAAAACAGCAAGGCATGAACCAGAAAGAGAGAACAACACACCTCCTTCCTGCCTTTACATCATATCCTGGCTCCACCCCTGGGCAGGTGAAACACTCACACCACCAGTCCAAGCACTAGACAATGAGCCAATCACAAATACTTGATTTGGTCACAGCCATAATTCCATGAGGCTTGGGGGCCACAGACATAAACCATGACTCAAATTTGTAAAGTACTCAGTATTTTTGGATAAATAAAATTGATAAACCCTTTGTCAAACTTACCAAAAGACAGGAAACCTACATCAATAAAAATAGAAATGAAAAAGGCCAAATTATAAGACATCACTGAAAGCCAGAGAATTATGAGAGAGTATTCTGAAAATTTATATTCCAATAAATTAGAGAATACATAAAAACTGGACACATTTTAGACACATATGACTTACCAAAATTGAATCAAGAAGACATAAAAACACTGAACAAATGAATATCACACAATATAATTGAATCAATAATAAAAACTCTACCAACAAAGAAAAGCCCAGGAACCATGGGATTTACCACTGAATTTTGTCAGAACTGGAGAGAAAGATTAACATCAATACTTCTCAGTAAGATATTTCTTCTTAGAAATATAATTCAACAAATCATTGAAAAGTTCAAACATAATGACCAAGTTGACTATATCCCAATGATTAAAGGATGGTATAACATACAAAAATTAACCAGTGTAATGAGCCAGAGCCAATGATTTTTAAAAATCACATGATCATCTCAATAAAAGCAGGGAAAAAACTGACAGGATTGA
Source organism: Cavia porcellus (assembly GCF_034190915.1). NCBI lineage: Eukaryota > Metazoa > Chordata > Mammalia > Rodentia > Caviidae > Cavia > Cavia porcellus. The sequence goes on along the minus strand of NW_026947496.1, from coordinate 22,388,832 downwards.
ATGCTCATTCACAATAAAAACCTAGATGGAAATAGATATACAAAAATCTTACCCCAATTTGTTAAAAAGCCATTTATAATAAACCCACTATCATCATAATTGAATCAGGGAAAATTGAAAGTATTTCTTCTAAAATAGAGTGTAAGACTAGGCTAAGAATGTCTCATCTTACCATTCTTGTTCTATGTAGTTCTCAAAACTCTAGCCAGAGCAATCAGGCAAGAGAAGGAAATAAATGAGATAGGCATCAGAAAGGAAGAAGTTAAATTATCTCTGTTTACGGGTGACATGATCCCACATAAAGAAGACCCAAAATCCTCCACATAAGACTATTAAAGCTGGTGGTGAACAAATTCTGCAAAATGGTAGGAAATAAAATCACTACACACACACACACACACACACACACACACACACACACACACACACATGAAAAAGAAATCAGGGAAACATTCTATTCACAATAACTTAAAAATATTTTAAATACTAAGGAATCCACCTAATCAATGAAAACTAGAACTCTGAAGAGATTGCACATGATGTTAAAAGATAGAAAGACATCCTCTGTCCCTGCATAGGTAGAATTAATATTAGAATAACCACATTATCAAAAGCGATCTATAGATTTAAGGTAATCCCTATTAAAACATCAACAACAATCTCTACAGAACTTAAAAAACTTAAAATTTATGTGGAACAATCCTAAATTTATATGGGTCCAGAATAGACCCAGCATAATCAAAACAATTGCTAAAAGAAGTGGGAGGCATTAAAATTCATGATTTCAAGTTATTCTACAACACTATCGTAAGGCCAAGGAGATAGCTCAGCAGCCTCGTACCTGCCTGTCAAGCACAAGGTGGAAGGTACAATTCTCAGTACCAAAAAAAAGAAAGAAAGACTACAGTATGATTGTAGTCTTGGTTACTTTTGCTCTCATTGTTGGGACAAAATACCTAACACTCAAAATTAAGGGAGAAAAGGTTGTTTTAGCTCGCAGTTTGTAGAGATTTCAAGTCATAATCAGTTGGCTCCAAGGCAGGGTGGCATGGCACAGGGCAACAGTTCAAGACAGCAAAAGCAACAAGAGCCAAAAGGGTGTGGGGAGCAAGCCTCTTTTTCTCTCTTATATTGTAAGCAGGCCACCTACCCTGGGGTGAGTGTAGCACTCACACGGTATCTGTGCTCCCCTCTTGTACAGGCTCAGGATGTGAGGATCCTGCCCCTTACTGAATCACTTAGTTAAACTTCCAAACTTCTCAAGTTGACACAAGGAACATCCTAAAGAGATAAAGTCATGTTCTCTACACCACAGGATATAGGACTGCTGAGTCACTTAGTTAAACTTCAAGTTGACACAATGTATTAACCATTAAAGTTGTCTTAGTTAGGGTTTTCTCGCATTGCTTAGAGAAAATACCCAACACAAAAATTAAAGGGAAAAGGTTTACTTAGCTCACAGTTTGTGGATGTTTTCGGTCTTTATTGCCTGGCTCTAAGGTAAAGTAGCACAGAAGATAGTTATTATAGAAAGGAAACAGTTCATGGTGGGCAGGAGGTAGCAAAGCGAGCAAGGAACAAGGCAAGCCTCCTTCTATCCCTTATATTGTATTCAGGATATAGGGATTAAGATGGTGCCAAACTAATCAGTGGGAAGATTTATTAATCACCCATCCTTAATCCTAGCACCTTTAATCCTAGCTTGCACCATGAATCAGTCACACATGCTGGATTTAACTACCTCTGAACAAGTCTTATCTATGATTGAATGAGGCTTTACAGAGACATCTAAACATAAACCATAGAATTTTGCCCCTGGCTCCCCCAGAGATTCATACACATCCCTTTATGCAAAAAGTATTTAGTATACCTTTAAGAGTTACCTAACTCCTAACAGTTTCAACATTGCTGAAAAGTTTAAGTCTAAAGTCTCCTCTGAAATTGAAGGCAAACTCTTAGCTGTGAGTCCCTGTACAAATGAAAAAAAGTTAAACACTTCCAACATTCAATGGCACAAGTTATACGTTTTTGTTCCAAAAGATTCAAAAAGGGAGATACAACGGAATGGGACCAAAGCAAGTGCAAAATCCAGCAGAGTCAACATTAAGTCTTGTAGTAAGTGCAGCATTCAAGACAATCTGTGGCAAGATATGAACTCCAAAAGACTTGAATGGCTCATCCTATGGCATTTCTGGTGTTTGTAACTCTCGTGGCTTATCTCTTGGTCAAGCTCTGCTCCCTCCTTGCAGTTTTACTCAGACAATCCACATTCTTGGTTTCTCCAAACTTCAAGGGTCTCCACTGCACCTTTGGCTTTACACTCACAGCTTCACACACTGTCCTATCAGGGGCACACTGCCTGGCCTGCAAGGTCTTCTTCTAAAATCTGTGTGGAAACTTTTCTGATCCTACAACTCTTGCATTCCACATGTACCTAAAACCAGTACCATGTGAATAATGGTAATAAAGGTCTGCTGCCAGTTCTCTATCTTTTGGCTAGAGAAGTCCAACACTAATGAATCAAATCTTGAGGGAAAATTTGCCTATTCTGCCATCCTCCTGGGACTCCCTTCTCAAACAAGTCTTTCACTTTTGAAATTTTGAGACTGCAAAAAATGGAGTCTGCTGCTTCTTGTGATGCCACCTTTTTATATTCTCCTGTTCCTTCTCATCAATCAAGATCTCTTCTGTTTTATCTTTGCAGTACACATCTGTACTGGAGCTTCCTTTCTGGCCAAACTCAAAACGTGTTAAACCATTTTGCTGTGCACCTTATTCTTGATTCTCAAAATAAAACTGGCTAAAATCTCCAACATAGCCATACTATGACCTCAACATTAAACTGTCTTAAAATTTCTTCTGAAGAGAGAGAAGCAGCCAGCCCAGCCCCCACATGCATGCAGGCTGTCATCGGGACTCTCCCATCAGTAGCCAGTGTGGGCCAGGAGAACTAACCAGCAAGACATTGGAGAAGCCTTGAGTGTCTAGAGAAGCCCATCTTGCATCTCGCTGCTTTCTGAGTAACCTGAGTTGGGAGAAATCCAGCTGCTTGACTCATCCCCCACTCTGTGGGTGAGTAACCAGTGTGGGAAGCACCGGGGATCCCACAACCCACTTGTCTGGAAAAACCCATGAAAATGTCAAGACAAAGGAACAAAAAGTCTCCAGCCCAAACAGAACAAGTCCAGGATACATAGACATAGATGAAAGTTGAAGTCACATACCTGAAATTTCAGGGATGATGACCACTGAAGTAAAGAAACTACTTCTTGGGGCTGTAAAAGAAATCAGATCAGAAATAATATCTCAGTTAAAAGAAGAAATGGCAAGCATAATAAAAGGGTTGGTAAGACTATCTAAAGAAGACATAGTTTTAAAAAAAAAGGTCATAGGTGAATGAGGGAAACCTGAAATAAACAATATAGAGAAAAATTGGAATGCATGAAACAAACTCAAAGAGATATCCAGGTAAATTAAAAACTTCATTGAAAGATGGAAAAACCATTTGAAAGAAACCAAAGATAGATTTTCAGACCTTGAAGGCAGAATGGCACCTAGTAATTGTGGAAAGAAAGAACTCTTAAAAATAACAAGAATCAGGAAATAACAATTCAACAGCTGCAAGATGATGCAAAGAAAAACAATTTAAGAGTCACAGATTTCATCAAAAAAGCAGAAATCAACACAAATGATATAAAGAGACTATTCACAGAAGTAATTGCAAAAAACTTTCCAAGCACAGGAAAAAGACCTGACATACAGATAAGTGAAGCATGGACAACTCCACCTAGCCATAACCAAAAAAAAAAAAATCTACACCCAGCCATATAATAATCAAGATCCCAGAAATTCATCACAAGAACAGAATATTAAAGGCTATGAGAAAAAAGAAACATATCATCAATAAAGGAAAACCCATCAGAATAATGATAGTCTTCTCAATACAAATCATCAAGTTAAGAACAGCTTGAAGTATTTCAAGTCCTGAAAGAAAACAACTTTTGACCCAGATTGATGGATCCTGCAAAACTATCTTCCAGAATTAATGGAGAAATAAGATATTTCCATGACAAAGAACAACTAAAGGAATTCACAACTAACAAACCAACCCTACAAAGGGTACTGAGGATATTCTAGAGAGAGATCAGAACGACCATAGTCCCAGGAACAACAGCAGAGTAGGATCACTGAGCAAGGCAGACAGCTGAATGGAGGTAGAAAGTAGACAGCCAACAGCAGGAAAGAGATATGGCAGAGACAAATCAGTGCATTTTGATTGTAACCATTAATGTAGATGGCCTCATTTCACCAATAAAAAGAAACACAGGCTGAGTGGATCAAGAAACAAGATTCATCAATATGTAATACACAAGAAACACATTAACTTGAAATTCATAGATTGAAAGTCAAAGGAGATATAAAATAATGATCCATGAAACAGGGAACCAGAAAAGGCAGGGGTAGCTTGCCCATCAATTGCAGAATGTGTAAGAAAGATACAGCATTTTTATACAATGGAAAGCTCTTCAGCTACAAAGAAGGATAATCATGCGGCTCTCACAGGTAAATGGATGCAACTTGTGATCATGCTCTTGGTGAAATTGTTTAGACTCACATAAATGAACATCACGTTGTCTCCCTAATATAAAAAAACTGAAGGAGTTATGGGATCCAAAATGTATAATAGATATTGTGAAAGTGAAAGGGGAGGAAACAATTAAAAAGTGAATGTGGTAGCCATGGATCATTCCCTATTATTTTGTCTTTTGAAGTTCTGTATCATTTTCATTGTTTTGCTTTGATTGGTTTTATACTGTTCTGTTTTATTTGATTTTGTTACATCTGATGGCATGGCCAGCTATTTTGAAGATAACAAGAAATATTATGGTAGCCATTGTCAGTTTCCTATTATCTTGTTTTGAAGTCCTGTATCATTTTCACTATTTAGTTTTGATTAGTTTTATTCTGTTCTGTGTTTTTTGATTTTGTTAGGTATGATAGTATAGGCAGCTATTTTGAACATAACACAAGACATTGTGGTAGCCATTTTTTATTTCCTATTATCTTGTTTTGAAATCCTGTATCACTTTCATTATTTTGGTTTTCTTCTGTTTTGTTTGATTTTTATGTCTGGTGAAATGGACAACTATTTTGAAGACAATAAGAGGTATTATGTCAGTCATTGTTGATTTGCTGTTATCTTGTTTCAAGGTCCTGTATCATTTACCCTATTTTGTTTTAATTGGCTTTATTCTGGGGGTTTTTTTTGGGGGGGGGCTTGGTTTTATTCTCTTAAAATTTTTTTAAATGAAAAAAATTTTCTTCTGAAGATCAATTAGTCCACTACCCTTAATCTCAGTCTCAGGTAAATTCTCTAGATATGAACAAAATGGAGACAAACTTTCTGCCAAGCTGTAACACAAACTGTCTTGAGTCCAACAGCCAATGCGGTCTTTCCTCCCAGTATAAAACTTACACCCTGATCTTTACTGGCATCATTTTTATCATCATTCTGGTCTTCTGAGTTCTGACGAGAATCTCCCATACAGTATAGACTAAGGCATTCCAGTTCTACTTTTTCAGCCAGCATCTCCAAACCTTTCCAAATTCTTCCCACAAGCCAGCTCCTAAACCACGTGATCTGGTACTGTAACAGCAACGACCGCACATTCAGTACCAAATTCTTAGTTACTTCTTTCTCATTGTTGAGACAAAATATCCAACAGCCAAAGTTAAAGGGGGAAAAGTTTATTTAGCTGACAGTTTGTAGAGGTTTCAGTCCTTATTGGCTGGTCCCAGGCAGGGTGGTATGACAGACAAGCATTGCAGTGGAGAAATAGTTCATGGTGAGCAGAAGTAGCAAAGCAAGCAACAGACAATATAAGCATCATTCTGTCTTTTATACTGTATCCACACTACTGGGATTAGGCCAGTACCAAATCAATTAGGGGACTGATTTAATAATTACCCATCCTTTATCCTAGCACCCTTAATCTAACATTGCACCACACATCAATTACATATTCTAGATCCAGCCACCTCTAAAAACACCCCACCTTTGACTGCATGAGGCTTTCGGGGGATGTCTAGACACAAGCCATAGCAATAATTTTGTCACAAAAATGAAATGTAGACTGAAGATTATAATACAGTAGAACAGCCAGGTGTAGTGGCAACTCCTGTAATCCCAGCACTTGGAAGGCTGAGGCAGGTGGATTGTGGCAAGTTCAAGACCAGCTTGGGTTATAAAGTGAGCCTAAGGCCAGCCTGAACTGCATAGCAAGACCCTGTCTCAAAAAGACAGAAAGACAAAAAAAAAGGTACAATAGAACAAAACAGAATAGAATGAAGCAACTCCATACAATTTCAACCATCTGATTTTTTGACAAAGGAGCCAAAAATATGCTGGAGAAAAGATAGCCTTTTTAATAAACAGTGCTAGGAAAATTAGTTACCTACACATGGAAAAATGAAACTAGACCCATATCTCTCAAGCCAGAATTGATCAAAGACCTATACATAGAAACAGAAATTTTAAAATTGCTGCAAAATAACATAGGGCAAACACCTGAAGCCATTGGCATGAGCAAGGACTTCCTGAACAGAACTCTAACAGCATAAGAAATAATACAAGAAGACTAAAAGATGGTGAAAGAGGGAATATAAGAGAGAATTGTGACATGTTATCTACAGGTACCAACTACCCATGGAGAACATAATTATGTATTGCAAACATGACAGACTTGCTTTTGTGTACAGGGGGTCGAACTCGCAACCTCATGCTTGCCAGGCAGTCATTTAGCCACAGAGCTAAATCCCCAGTCCTGTATTGCAAACATGTACCCAAAAAAATGGGACTACATCAAAGTAAAATGCTTCTTCACAGAAAGGACACATTCAGTGGAGTGAAGAGACAACTCACAAAATGGAAAAAACTTTGCCAGTTCCCCTTCTGAGAGAGGGCAACTATTTAAAGTATATAAAGAACTCAAAAAATTCTCCCCCAAAATGATCCAATCATAAGTGGGCAAATAAATGAATAAACATTAGAGAAGATAAAAGAAGTACAAATGTTCTGTAAGTACAGAAAAAATATGTTCAACATGTTTAGCTATTAAGGAAATATGAATCAAAACAACTCCCAGATTCCATTTTATTCCAGTCAAAAGAGCTGTCATCAAAAACACACACATGGGGCCAACCCATTCCTGTGAGCAGTGGTAGCCAAGGGTCCTGGGCAGAGAACCAAGAAGTCAACCCCTTCTTGTGAGCCAGCCAGAATGTGAGCTGGGAGACAAGAAGTGCCAAGCACCACCCTCTCCCAAGCAACTGCCTGACTCAGAGAAACAGATTGAGGTGGCAGCCACTGAAATTTAAAAGAAAAAACTTAATGCCTGTATTGTTCGATTGACTTTTCAGGGCTAAAACCTGTAGTCTGAGTATCCATCTAGAAGATAACAATATGCAGCATAGCAACTATGGGGGATTTCCTACTGAAGGTGGTAGCCACTGTTAATTTCCTGTTGTCTTGTTTTACAGTGCTATATCATTTTCATTGTTTTGCTTGGTTTGGATTTATTCTGTTTTGTTTGGTTTGGTTTTATTATATCTGATGGCATAGGAAGCTATTTCAAAGATAACAAGATATATTATGGTAACCATTATTGATTTTCTATTTTCTTGTTTTAAAGTCCTGTATCACTTTCACTGTTTTGGTTTGGTTTTATTTTGTTCTGTTGTGTTTGATTTTATTATGTCTGATAATATGGGCAGCTAATTTTGAAGATAACAAGAGGCAATATGGAAGCCACTGTGGATTTCCTCTTACCTTGTTTTGAAGTCGTATATCACTTTCACAGCTTTGTTTTTATTGGCTTTATTCTGTTTTATTGTTTGGTTTTATTCTCTTTAAAATAAAGATAAATAAATAAGAACACACACTGCAAAACACGAATGGAAGCAAGAATGTGGCATAAAAGAAACCCTCCTGCATTGTTTGTGGGAATGTAAACCAGCCCAACCACTATGAAAATCAGATTAGAAATTCCTCAAAAAGCTAAAACAGAAATCCCACTTGGCCCAGTTATACCTATCTTGAGTATACTTCTGAAAAAGTTAAATAATACACGCATACCTATGTTTACAGTACTGTAATTTACAATGTCTGAGCTCTGGAACCAGCCGAGATGCCCATCAACAGATGAATGAGTAAAGAAGATATGGCATACATACACAACAGAATTTCATTCAACCATAAATAAGAAGGAATTCATGTCATTTACAAGAAAATTGATGGATTCTTAGTCCATAATATTAAGCAAATAAATCAGACACAGAAAGTTAAATATCACATGGTTTCTCTCACATGAGAAATCCATAATATAAATTAACCAAAGAATAAAACAAAGGAGATGTGTTAGGAAAATGAAAAGCAGACTTATTGGAGGTGGAGAAGAGGAAAACAGGTTAGAGGGTAGCAAAAAGAACCAAAAACAATCAAGAAATTGTGTGTGTGTGTGTGTATGTGTGTGTGTGTGCCAATTCCCCAAAGCAAGTACAACAATTATGTGTCACAAACACACACTAATAGAAAAGGATCTTAACAGCAATACTTTAATCCTTTTAACTAACTTATAGCTAACAACGTGTCTCCATCCAACAGGTTAGAGGAGAAAAACAGCCTGAGTTCCAAGGTGAGGAGTGGAGCTCGGCTCTAAGCCAGACTCCTGTCTCCTAGTACCCAAGGACATAAGGCGTTTTTTGGTAACTGGGGGAGAAGACCCTAAAGGACAGAATGAAATTACCACAGAGGTGGCCTCATGCCCCACACCTCTCATTGAGGCCCCGAGACTGCCCAGGGAGACCACAGACAAATCATACCTACAGCCAGCATGTGTCACCTGGCCACTAGGGGTAGGCAGGAGGATGAGGCAAAAGGTCTGGCTGAGCCCCTGCACTAGCTTTCTCACATATGCGCTTGACACTTAATACAACCTACACTGCAGGCTGAGCAAGACTCAGTGTAAGCTGCCATATCCCAGGTTCAACCTTGGACCTTGCATACTTTGACATACCCTAAATAGGGAAGCTCTAGGGAATAAAGGAACCAGGCTAAAAATCATGTTCTTGATCACAGATTCCTTAATCCTCCTGAGACTCTGGGGAAAGGCATTGTATAAAATGGGGCCACCACATACTTTTGGATTTTTAATGAAATCCTCTATCAGGACTTAATAGTCCTTCAAACTGCTCTTGTAGGGCTTCCTGCTTGGGGGACCAGAAAGCAGCTGTGCCCTCACCTCTGGGGTCAGCCCCTGCTGACACACACATGCACACTAAAGCCTGGATATAACCAACACCTCTCACCCCTGGAGAGAACCAAGAGTTCAGGAGAGATCATCTCCCCAAAACAGAAATGAAGAGCCACAACTCCTTCTATTCTGAGGGATCCAACATGGCGGAGAGGGTGAATGGAATGAGAAGAGCTCCCAAAAGAGCCCTCCAGCTTCTTATGAAAGTCCTGGAAGAGCTCCTCTTAAGGAAAGAAAAACTCTTCAACATCCACTCTGCAGTGCCTTTATGTGATAACTGGGAAAGTTGTCGTGGCTCTTCAGGGCACCCCGTGCTGCCCTCCATTTTGTATCCCTTAGCTAATGATGACTTCCACAGAGGCCATTGAAGGAAAGACAGCTTCCTGGTCATTTGTAGGGATGCATCAGGAAGCCTTGTCAGCATAAAGGTGGCAGCATAAAGGTAAGAATTATAGGTCCCTGCTGTACCTATAGTTGGAAGGTTGCTCTGTGTCACTTGGAGATCCTGAGGTACAATCTTGCTCCCATTGGACCAGATACTATTGAAGTTACACATTAAACTTTATGGCTGATGTTGAAATGTAAAATTTTTATTACATTAAAAGACAAATTCCCACTACATGCCCTGAAAATAGCCCTCTTGGTAATGAACACACGTATGCCATCATTCTTGGCATTTTCAGACACAGTTGTAGAAACCATTTTTCACAGGTGTCTTCAGTTGCGGGTCATGATCACCTCAATCTCCTGGATTGGTTCAAAACATTTAACCTGTATGCTCATTTTAACTTTGAGGAAGAGCAAGAAGTTGCAGGGTGCCAGATCTAGTGAGTAAGATGAATGAGGACTCACCATGTTTTTACAAGTCTGCCCTTTCCCTGGATGGCACCTGATAGCAGCATTCACCATATTTGTTTATCACACCATGTAAAGACACTCAAGAAAGGGGATACCCAGAACTCCTACAGAAAGCTGCAAGGAGGATGGGATAAGTGTACTTGAAAGCAAAGGAGTTAATGATAATGTGCTTTTTACTGTAATGAGTTTTTAAATTTAAATATTCACCATTATTGTAAACCCAAATATCGACTTCAATCATCCAAATATTGTAATCCTCTTTCTAGTTTTCCTCACAAACCAAAATTAATCCCATTGAGATGTTATTGGAATCCGAGCAAATTAATTCCAATCTACCACCACCAATCCAAACCATGGCGAGAGTAAAGACATCAAGACATATTCCAAGTTAAGGGCACCCAAGGGGTCCTAAATCCAATCCCCGTGAGGCCAGCGGACACAGGCCTTGATCTAGGCCTCTCCCAGAATTTATTATCTTGTGAAGAAGGAGGGTGACTCAGGAATGAGTAACACTGAGGATGGGGGTAGGGGAATTATATGAGTAACTTGAGCTGGCTGGCCAGGTGCAAGACTGGCATCTCCGTAAACTGCACAGATAAAGTTATACAGAAGGATCAACTTATATAATCCAGTTGAGGTAGCAGTGGAATTGTTTTGGGGGGCTATCCTTTAGTTTTTGATATGCAGACTCTTGTGCCCTGGAGAGTCCTAGCCTCTTATCTTGAGGCTGTACCTAGTTGGTGTTCCTGGAGCTATTTGCTCTAACATCTAGTGTGCTCATATCCTGTAAACAGAGAACACTATGCAAGGAAACAGGACTGTCTGTTGGCTATAGAGATTACATATTAGCACCTGGGCTAGCCTTATTTGCAATACTTAGAGCCAACTAAAGAAAGAAGGAAATACCCTAGCCAGCTTTTTACATATCAGTACAAGGAAATGAGTCTCCAAATAATCAAAGTTACAGTAATTGTTTTGCATTCAAAGGGAGTCACTGGAGCTGTCTCCCATATACCGTATATTTTGATCACATTTCATATACATATGTGTGTGCATATATTTATAATAAAATGTAATATACACATACACAGTCCTTCATGAATGTGACTGAACTGGGTCACAGCAAGTAAAGGCCATACCCCAACTTTCTATAAAACTGTCTGACTAGTCTGGGCCTCCGGCTCAGTGGTCTGTGGTGCCCCCAACTCAAAACTGTCTAACTTAATCAGCTACTTTTGCATCCAATACTACATTATTTAATTCCAAAATTATCAGGTAAATTACATAGATATTATGATTAGCCTAACTTAGTGAATGAGGAGTTATGACTCTCAATACACTGTGTTGGTTTGGATCCAAATCTGACTCTTGGGTGAATGTCTTGCTCACATCACCATGCCTACTACTGGCCATTGCTCAAATAGCTGCAGCTGAAGTAAAACTTTTAATGTTTTCCTTACCTATCTTGGGAATTATTTTTGCTGATAGTGCTTTCCATGTCACCTATCTCTATGAAGTGAAATAAAATAGAAATGAGTTTTTTAAAAAACATGTAAATGCAACTCACCTTAAACTCATTGTCTGGTCTATTTTTCTCAAATCTACCTGCACATTGGGAATCACACGCAGATCGTGTCTAAAACAGCAATGTTTTCTGGGGGTGGATGAAGCAAAGTATGTGTACTTTAAAGCTTGGCATGGGATTTTAATGTGCAAGCCTGGACTGAAATGGTTTGGGAGAACTCAGCCTCATCTAGTATACCACATGAAGCTAGGTCATTTTGTACATAGCTGCCTGTGTGTATGTCTGATTTATACAACCCAGTACCTCCAAGTCTGACAGGGGTCATCCTTTTCCTGTGATCTACCACTGTTATGTCTTGTGCCCCCTCCAACATTTAAGCCATGCCACAGGCTGGCCTCTTGGTTCACCCCACATCCTGCTGGGGCTGGGGTCTCAGTTCTCTCTGTGCTGATCTGTTTCTTCACCTCACCCCTGCTCTGTGGCCATCACCTTTCCACCTCCTTTCAATACCCACAGCAGCAGTCACCACATTCAGTGGAACAAGCTTTTACTAAACTCATAGGTTTGGGGGGATGTACAGCTCCTAAAGAAAAAGTTCCCATAGAATTTTAGGCATCCTTGTTCTTGAAGTTTCTTAGCCTTTCCACAGAGAAGCCCCACCGTATCCAACCAAACTTTTATTTCTTGTACGTGTGTCTGCGTGTGGCGCTGGGGATGGAACCCAGGACCCTGCATGTGCTCGGCAAGCATTCTGTCCCTGGGCTACATCCCCACCCGCAGTCAGATACTTCTGCCACGCTTCTTCCTCCTAGTCCTGGTCCCTACCAACATATGACCAAGCTACAACCCAAGAAAATTCACATTCCTTCAATTACACTATGCAAACAAGCTGGCATTTTATCTCCACCTCCTCTCCTAGACCATTCCAGGACATATAACTTTTTTTTTAGCAAAATGACCAATCCACTATTTTCCTAGACAACAACAAATCTACCACTTTTAGAATCTGTAGAACAATTTGAAGCTATTGTTTTTCTTTGATTTGTCACAGACTGAATTTGTACACTGTGACTTGTGTGGGGGGGGGGGAGAAGGAAAAGAGAGAAAGAGAAAAAAGAAGGAGGAGGAAGAAGAAAAAGAAGAACAAACAGCAGCATGCAGAAGAGAAAAAAGGAAAAGAAAAGAGAGGAGGAGAGTGGAGGGAAAGAGAGGAAGGGAGGCAGAGGAGTTCATTTCTTGACATCAGACCTAAATATCATTTCCCTCTGGCTACACTGCTCACTTTTTCTACCCTTCTGCACCCTGCTTTCCCACAACACACATCACAATGCCTGAAAACAGAGCACCTCTTCACACAACTGTCCACAAAAACTGCCTGGAAACGCCACTGTTTCAGTTTGACCCCAAGACGAGTTCATGATACAATTCAAAGCTTTGAACAACACACAGTTTTGTTGACTTAAGAGATTTTATCCCAGCACTCTTTCCAAGCTTGATTTATCACCTCTCAATCTGCTACCAGCTCTGCTAAAGATGTGAAATCAATGCCAACACAGCCTATAAAATTATGAGCTTATCACATTCCCAGCATTTTACTAAAATGCCAGGCAATCCTCAAAGGAAATCTATCTCAACTAAAAAAAGAAAGAAAGAAAAAAGAAAAAAGGACTTTCCAAACTGGGGCAGAGTCAACAGGACTATGAGTTCTGTAAGAATCACGAAGCCCTGACAGATCAGCTCTTTTGTTGTTGGGCTTTGCTTTCCTTATGGGAAATCAGGAAGGTTGAACTAGCTCAGTCGTGGTGAGCCTATGGCATGTATGCCACAGCGGGCACCCCAGGATTCCTCTGCAATGATGGCATGAGTTGTATGAGTTGCTTTTTCAAAATCAGGTCTAATTGCAGTGTTGGCACTTTGTGATAAGTAAGTGGGTTTGGGGTTCCAGTTTGGGCACTCACTCTCTAAAAGGTTCACCATCACTGAACTAGATAATCCCAAAGGTCCCTACATCCACAAGTGTCCCCTAGAATCATATGAATATCCTTAATGCCACCCAGCATGCTGGACTCTACCAGGTTCGTTCATCCAGGAGGACATACATGCTTTCATGAGCTACTTTAGCAAACTATTTTAAGAAACCCAATGTTGCTAAGAAGAATAAATGGGGTTACCCCAATTGGAATTTTCCCAGTAACCTGCTTTACTGGAAGGAAGAGTCTCAGAAGCCCAGTGGCTGTGGGCTATTATTGAGGTTGTAGGATTTCTCCTCCACAGCCAACATGCCAGCACCACAACAAAGGCCTCTCCTGAGGCTGACTCAGAGGGTGCTCACCCTGTCCAAACCCCCACACTGTTTCCTTTGGAATATTTTCTACAAACATTTAACTACAGCCCAGCCCAGCTTATCTTAAATGAACACACCAGGTCTCATTCCTCCCGGTATAAGAGCAGAAAGATAAACAAACCACTGACTGCTACCTTATTGGTGTCTTCTTGAGAAAGGGAGAAAAAAGGGAGAGGGAAAAGTGTCAAATGAGGGGAGGAGAACAGACTGGGTCAGTCAGCCTTCCGTCCTCTAACAAATACCTGAGACAGTCAACCGACAAAGCCAAGAGGCTTATTTCAGCTCATCGTGTGCGAGGGCCAGTACATCCTACTGTCTGGCCCCATTGTTTCTGGGCCTGTGGGCAGGCAGCGCATCATAGCAGAAGGGTCATGGCTAGGAGTTCATGGAATCCTTTGAGCTCACACACACCCCACTTCTCCATGCCACCCCTGTGACCTAAGGACCTCCTATTATCCTACCAGCTCCTACCTATTAAAGTGACCGCGACTTCCCTATAATCCACGTTTGGAGAACACATAATATCCAAGCTGCACCCCATGGAAAATACTAAATAAAAGAACCAAAGAGGAGAAATTACTATTAAAGTAGTGTGTTGAGAAGGAGCTAAGCAGTGGCCTCATGTCCTGATAGTTATAGAAGCTGAGGGATATGATTTACATAATAGCAAATCCATTTCTCAAATATATGCATCCAAGTGGCTTTAATACTGAGTACACAGGTTGGTACATGGCATTATGGTAGCCTTCTGGCTTAAAATTTAGAGACTTAATTTCAAGCAAAACAAAGATGAAATCAGTGTGTCACTGATTTCAGGGTAGAGTAGGTTACTCACAATGGAGCTACCACTATTAAAAGAAAAGTGAGACCAGTGCTCTCTCAAAGGGGCCAAGTGAGCACACAGTGAGATGGCAGGTGCCCACAAGCCAATGACACCTAGCTGGCTGTCCCTTGACCTTGAACTTCCCAGCCTCCGGAACTGAGAAAAATAAAGTATCTGTTGATTCAGCTTTAGGGTTACGGCATTCTGAGCAGACTAAGACACAAGACAGAGAAGTCACAATCCTCCAATTAATTCCTTACCACGCCCTGAAGTAGGTGCTGTGGGTTACAGGATGTCCTGAGCCCTGAGTCTATCGGGTACCAAGAGGAAATGCAAATAAATCCTAAGTGTCACAAGTTAAGAGCTGGGTTTTCCCTGTAAGCAGACCTCTTCTGCTTCCTCATTCCTCTCTCTAATTTTCAACACAGACATCTCTTCCCGGACCATGAGGCGGGTCTGTGTTTCTCTGGCCAGTGCAACTGTGTAGCTGTTCTCTGATGATCAACAGTTCTCCATGTAGCACTGAACTCCATGCCATTGTGGGGTTTGCACATAGCTTTTTCATTTCTGTTCCTCCTGAGGATCAATTATAAGCACCTGAAGAGCAGAGAGCACGTCTTACTTGTTTTCAGTCTCTGCAAAAGCCTAGCACAGCACTTGCATATGATAGGGAATCAATAAATATTTGATTTACTGGTCAAATAAAGAGCAACAATTTTTGCAATCAGATAAAGTGTAACAATGTATTGCAGTTTCCCGGTGTGTGAGATAAACCCGCTGCCTTTTGCAGTCGGGATACAGACCTATGTTCTCCCTCATCTTCACAGCTAGTAGCAATAATGGCCCATGTTTGGCAGCATGTCACAGGACACAAAGTGCCTCCAAGATTACCCCTATTCAAAAGTCTAGGAAGTGTGTTCTGCAGATGGGAGCCTCTCAGAGAAGATGGGACCATAAAATCCCTATTATCAACACCACCTGTCTCTCTCCAATCTCTTGAGTGACACATGGACGGCACCGGAGACCATCATCGATAGTAGAAATTTCAGTGGTTGAAATACAAGAAGTACATTTTAGAGTTCTGTTTATTTACAGAAGGATTTATTAAGGAAAATTTGTATATCTGGCCTAGCCCAAGAGAATGAGTGGAGTCCTTATATTCAAATCTTCCCCTTCCCACCCCTGCCCTGTGAGCTTGGGCCAGGCTGGAGTCTTTTGCTGGTTGGTGGGGAAGTGGAGAATGTGCTCTAGAATGAGGGGTCAGCCCACACAGAAGTCAGCGCAAGGCTCACTGAGAATCACCTAACTCTTTCTTTTATAGACAATAGAGCTAGCTGGCCTTTATGGGGAAAATAGGTCCTTGAAAGGAAACATTGGGTACTCAACCGGAGTGATAGATGCAACAGAGATTATCAAAATTCCTTTGTTCAGAGCTATAGACTAATCAGTTTATTATACCCCAAGAGCCCTTTCACTGTGCAGACCACCCCAATATGAGAGGTTGGGGCCAGCTGCTTTTAAAATAAGTAATAAATTATTTCTGTAGAAGTCTAGAGCGCTTATTGCTTAGTAAAACTAAGAATTGCTTCATGAAACGTTTGAGGTTTTATGTAAATCTGTACTAGATCTTCCCATGAAATGTGTTTCTTACTACAGCAGTGGTCAAAATAGTTTAAATAGCTTTGCCCTCACAGCAGCCGCAAGGGAGCTGGTGGAGAAGGACTGTTTGCACTTTCTCCCTTCCTGGTATCAACATACTGAAAGAGCAGTATTGTTTGTTTTCTGATAGAGCAGCCCTGGCTCAGCAGGAGCAGCTGAGCAGGAAGAACAAGCCCTGGATTCAGGCCAGGGAATCAGATGGCCGGTCATTGCTGCATAGGCGAGCCTGGAAGGAGGTACTTACCCTCCTGGTATTGGTTTCTTTTTCACTTCATAGGTAGAAGACCAACCTATCTCAAGCAAGCCATCTTTTTTATTCCTTGCAGTACTGGGGACTGAACCCAGGCCTTCCCTCTGAGCAACGTCCCCAAACCTTTTCTTATTTTGTATTTTGAGACAGGGTCTTGGTAAATTGCCTAGGTTGAACCTGAACTTGAGCCCCTCGTGTCTGAGCCTCCCAGAGAGCTAGGATTATAGGTGCGTACTCTCCGGGAAATATTTTAGACTGCTAGGACACTGTCTAAAAATACCAAGCAGAACTTGGCACACACTGCATAAAGTTATTCAATAAATGAGCCCGGCGTGGTGACGCGCGCCCTTGTAAACCAGCCTGAACACATAGCAAAACCCTGTCTTGTATGAATGAATGAATGAATGAATGAATGAATGAATGAATGAAACTTCTGCCCCATCCACGATGCCCAGTGCAAGGTTTCCCCAGTCTTTTTAGAATGAACTTCATTGACTCTAAAATGCTTTGTAACACTCCAAGTCATCTCCAAAGCCAGTCACTGAGCCAAAATGAGGTAAGTGCCGAATTTACTCAAAATTTCAAAAATGCAAGTCTCCAAAAATATGTAAAACGAGGACCTGCAAAGGTTCATTCTGTACCATGGCTCACACAGATTAACAGCCAAAGAAAAATGCTTTGATAAATGGAAGGTTTCAGCAACTTCAAGGTCTCCAAAAAAATACCGGTTTCATGTTTTAAGCAATCCGGACAACCTCAGTATCTCCTCCATCTGACCACACATTCCTGAGATGAGGGCGTTTCCATGGTGCTCAAGGAAGCACCCAATAAATATTAACCAAGAAGAGGCAGACCACGAAAAGTCCACTTTTCTCCTTTGCACGAGGGCAGAGACCTACTATGCAATCTGTCTGTCCCTGGAAACTTCCCCGACGCCCTGCAACTTGCCAGCAAAGAACAACCTCTGTCAGGCTGGCCTCAGACTCAAGCAGCTGCTGTTAGACCACTGGCAGAAACCGGCTGGTGTCGCTGCTGGTGAGCTGATGTTAAACTACTAACAAAGAGCAACTGCCCCATATTCCAATATCCTCAGGGGGCCAGTCAATCCTCCATGACCATCCACTGGGTCAGCCATCTTGGATGAGCTTCTGTGAGGCCATTTCCATGAGAGACCCTTGTCTTTCTCATCATTGCTATCTTCTATGGCTCTTGATCTCTCTGATCCATCCTCTGTATTTCCAGACAGGGTACTTGTATTTGTCTGTCTCACTTACACCATTCCTAGAATATATGCCTAGTCTGATTTGTTTAAACATTACTTTAAAAGAAGCCTGTCTTCCCTACAGATTTTAAGTACTTCAGGCATATATGTGGACTGCATCGGCTCAGTTATATACTTCCTTTGACCTTCATCCCCAACGCAGCGCCCAGCCCACTGTGAGCACTCATCACGGACTATAGAATCGGGTTGGATGGAATTCTCCTTACTGCCTTTTTTTTTTTTTTTTTTTTTGGCCATAATATCAGGTGAGAGTATTTGTATAGACAAGAAAGATGAAAAGAATCCAGAAAAGAAAGACCTAAAAGTTGCCTCCTCTGCATGGCTACGTTGCCAAGTTCCTCCTGCCTGCTTGCCTAGAGCTGCATTACTGACTCACCTACGATTTAGGGAGTGGTTTTACTTGAAAAGCAACTCGCTTATACTGAAGTTTGCAAACCTTCCTGAGACTATAATGAGAATTACATGATGTTTCATTCCAAATGAGAACTCTTATGACCGAAATCTTCAAGCATTTTCTAAAGATCCAATCAAGATGACAAGAAACCAGGCACAGTTAAATGGAAAGAGTAAGTTCTAGAGTCTCCAGAACACTGTCGAGCTACAGGGGACCATAACGTGACAGATATTTCTTGAGTAACTAGAAAAGAGAATGACAAAGAATGATGAGGCAATGGGAATGTTCACTGACTTTTTTTGATCAGTACATGTTGTATCCATGCATTGAAATATCACACTAAGTCCCATAAACATGTATAATTATAACAAATTTTTAACAGTATAATAAAATTTCAAAAATATATTTAAGGAGTTGGAAATGTTAACCACCCTGCTTTGTCATTACACACTGTCTTTATGCATCACTTTTCTGCAGAGTACACTATAAATCTGTCCAATTAAAATAACATATATGATCCAATCTTTATTAAATTATATATTTAATTCCCTTGCCACCTGTGATTCTTTCTACACAGGTTTTTGAAGACGTGCTAAGCCAAGACCCTGAAGAGATCAGAGTCCTACAAACCATAACCACCCACACTGCTACTTCTGATCACCCATCAACTTCCCCATGACCCCCGGCAGGCTGGCCATGGTCTGCTACTGCTACCAACTTCACGTTGCCCAAGAGGCAATGCTGGGAGCCTTGTCCAATGGCTGCAACATTATGCCTGACAGATGCTCCCACGGCCAGCACGATGGCAAAGGCCCGTTCAGTTCCCCCTTACCTGTATGGATTTGGCAGACGCTTTATGAGAGGTCTGGCTGGGTCACAGACCCTGTGCTCTGTGCCTCAACCCCAGAATGCTCAAAACATTTGCATATGGTGACTCCCTTTGCCAGGATCTTTACAAAAGCAAAAGAGAGGCATTTTTTCCCTTCAGGGCTCTCTGTGGCTTTGATGTTTCAGAATGTGTTCCATGATGTTTCAGAATGTGTTTCCAGAGGAAAATAGATAGATAGATTCACGTCTCCCCAACAGGGTTCCACCCAGTGGTCTCTTCCCTTCTCTCCAGACACTGTCAGACTGTGAGGACAAATGGGTAGCAAACCTTTGTGTAAGCTCCACCCTGACTAGCGTGACTAGGATTCTGTGTGGGGGCTGTCACATGTATTGAGGTCCACCTCATTCACCCAGCTGGAAAACACACAGACACTCCAACCTCCCACATACATGCCCCAAAAGCAAACACAGGGATGCATTTATTTACCTATAAGGCTTAAAGGACCCAACATGCTTCCATCCCCTGTGGCCCACAAAGCATCCTGGTTGTTTCTCTTTTGCTTGTGGACAGTGGTTTGGTTCTGTCTTCATGGTTCTCTTCCTCTGTTACTCTTCTCCATATGCACAATCACTATCTGGCCTTCAGCTGATAGTAGCACATTCATTGCTCTCACCCCTGAACTCTGTCCCCAAGGCTGTCAGTGTAAATTTTTTCAAATATTTAAATCTGGTCTCATCACATGCTTGCTGAAAAGTCTCCAGCTATGCTCCATACATTCTAGAGATGTAACTTCGGTATTTGGCCTTCTCTCTTGACCCATTTGCCTTTATTTTCTCCTTCCTTCTCCGGCAATGCTAAAAGACTTTGGGGTAAGGAAAACTGCTGGGCTTTTGCACCCCTTTGGAGATGCACCTGTCCCTGGAAAAGATCTACTCTCTGCATTATTTCCAGTTTTCAATACTGCCCAGGATTCAACTGACTCACTAATTTCATATTCTGTGCTGACCCCCCCTCATCCCTCCAGGAGAGATGTTAAGCCTTTCTGATCTACGCTCTACTTTTTCACCAGCCGAAGCCTGCAGAAGTTTGAAGAAGAGTTCACTATATTCACTCCACTTTCTCTAAGGAAGAAAACCTTAAGGGGCATCATTCAGAATAGAGTCTGATAAGGAGGACAATCAAGTGGCTGACAGAACAAAAGGAACCGTGTCTTTACCAACTTTGAACCACTACCTTGAGCCTGCTGGGAGGTGTATCATTCTCTAGACTTTACCTTTTCACCAGCCCAAAAAATCCCTGGTTGTTTAAGCCTGTTAAGATTTGGGTTTTTCTGATGGAACACAGAACCTTATCTGGTGCCACAGAAATTAATAATCTTCTCTTTGAAAGAAGCAGTTTCCCTTTGAATAAACAATAAAGTCATATCAACTTGTATGGACCAAGGGAGCTCAGCGTGGAATAGTCAGGAAGCTTGAATTGTTCAGGTATATTTGCCTGCTACTTCATGGGGCTCAGGTTTCTTGTTTTATTCTTCTGGGTATAAATTGAGTCTATTCCTATCAACTCTTTTCTTAATTTATAACATAGTTAACTGTAATAGTCTGGAAAGAGTTCTATTGTTCCTTTATACATGCAGTCAGTTTTTTAAAAATTATTAAGCATTTACAATGCACTTGGCTATGGGTGCTACACACATAAAAAATATGAGATATTTCCTGGCTTTCTTTCTGTCTTTTGTAAACAAAGATTTATTGGAACACAGCTACACCCATTCATTTACATGCTGCCTATGTCTGCTTCAAAAAATCTGACGGTTCCCACAGAACCATGTGTTCCACCAAGCCTAAAATGTTTATTCTCTGATGCTTAACAGAAAAGATTTATCAACCTTTACATTAGGCTATTTACCATGGCTTAGAGTTCTGGTTATATAAAAAACCTCCTTTCCCTGAAGGATGATACTGAAACACATACTTCACCAAATTTTGTATAAGGCAGTCCTAAATACCAAATTACATTCCTAGAAAATAAGCATCAGAGGAGGAAAACCTTAAACATAAATTCAAATAAGTGCATGTGGAGTTTCTAGAATTAATTGGTACCATGAGAGAGTCACAGGCCCCACAAATCATTGTTAGGGTCTTCCTTGAGGGATGGGCAAAAACCATGCCAGCTGGTGTCCGTGAAAACCCAAGTGCAGACAGCGTGACTCACTACAAAGATAAGAGCTTTGCTTTGCTTTTATTCCTCTTCAATTCCCCTGGTGTGATATGCTTCTCAGAACACAGCTCATATTTCTAGAAACTATGATCCAGAAATAGGATAAACAAAACTTAAGCCCATATCTGTAAGTTAATGTAAAGGTTGAAATCTAGAGATTAGGTCCCTGGTGACACACAGGTAAGTTTCTAGTCTAAATAAACTAGTTTATTGGATTCCTATTCCAGTTTTCAGGCAAGATTTTCATAAACCTATTTTTGGTACTAGAGGATCTAATAACATAATCACTTATATTATTGTCCAATGTGGTGGAAATTGCATAAGCAGATGAATCCAAAAAAGGCCTGCTTGAATTTGAACATTTACAATGTGCAACATGAAGAAACATATTTTTCTTCCCAGATCTGCAGTTTCTTCGGCAGTAGCCTAAATTCAAATCTCTAGTACAGTTGTTAGAGCATCAGATTGGACCATGTGTGAAGACGTCCAACACAATTTCAGACACAAAGCTCTTTTTCCATAAATGCACCTCTTTTCATTTTCCTCCATCTTTCTATGCCTGAGAAAATGAAACATAAGGCCGGTCTTAAAAAGGCAAACATAGCCCCTTAATATTTGTAGTCTTGGCTAGGTTAAAAAAAAAAAAAACAGAGATACAAATGAATTTAATTATTTATGAGACTTCCCTCTCCCCATTACAACTGCCAACCCAAGATTAGAGACAAGAATATTTCTAAATGAACAGGATGCTGCAGGCATCAATCAGTAGTAACCACTAATGGAAACTTGGCCAGTAGCACCTTCTCTGGATCTGTCTGACACATTTGGATGTTATTGGCAGTATGCTTTAGAACAGCCAAAAAATATAGTGTCATACACAGCACAGATCAAAGCTAAGCAAATTTGCTAAAAGCCATAGGGATTAGATTGCCAAAATTAGGCAGGCAGGGCTGAGAGATTTTTTTTTTTTTTTTTGGACACAGATAAATGCCCAGTAGCTTATTTAGAGAAAACCTCTAAAAGATTTAACCAGTTTGGATCCAAAACATAAAGTAACAAGAATAAGCATTCAGGCTAGCTGGCAGCTTGGGTGGTCAGAGAAGACACCAATTACTTTCATCACCTTCTGAATGAATGGAAACTAATTAATATTCACTTTGGGCTTTGACATAATGAGTAGCTGGGACTTTTCAGTAAGACACGTGTCCCAGGGCTATGCTCAGATATGTCAGCTATACCTGAAAACACATTGGCGTTCATTATTTTTCAGAGAAAAATTAAATTTCTCTCTTTAATAAGAGCCAAAAAAAGAATGCTTATTTCTAATTCTAGCATTATACAGAAATAACTGCCATAATTTTTTTAATTTTTATTTTTAAGAGAATAAAACCAAATTAAACAAAGCAGAATAGAGTCAACCAAAATAAAAGGATGAACATGGTACATAACTTGAAAACAAAATACAAGGAGATCAATAATAGCTACCATAATGCCTCTTGTTATCTTCAAAAGAATTGCCCATATCATCAGGCATAATAAAATCAAACAAAACAGTTCAGAACAAAACCAATAAAAACAATCATGGAGATGTTATAGAACTTTAAAAGAAGATAATAGTAAAACCACAATTGGATATCATAACACATCTTAATGTTTTCAAAGTAGTTGTCGATACATTAGACATGATACTATCAAACAAAACAGAATAGAATAAAATCAGTCAAAATAAAACAATACTGAGTGAAGCAGACAGTGGAATGAAGGGGAAAAGTAGGCAACTAACAGCAAAAAGGTAGCATGGCAGAGATGAGGCAGAGAATGTTGGCCATAACCACTAATATAGATGGGCTCAATTCACACAGGCAAAGTAGATCAGGAGACGGGGTCCATCAATATGCTTTACACACGAAACACATTTAACCTGAAAGGAGGTTTATAGACTGAAAGTCAAAGATGAGAATACATTGCTCTAGGTGACAGGGAACCAGAAAAAAAGTAGGGGTAGCTTGCTCGTCAGCTTCAGATTGGTTAGAAAGCCATGACATATATTAGCTCACAGAACATATTTAAACAAATGCAAAAGAGTTGAAATCATCCCTTGCATGTTATTGATCATAGCGCATTGAAATTAGAAATTAATGATAAAAGATACTGCAAAAATCCCACAAACACATGGAAACTGAATAACACACTCTTGAGTAATCAGTGGGTTACAGAGGAAATTAAAGAAGAAATTAAACAATACCTACAAGAAAATGAAAATGCAGATACAGCTTACCAGAATCTGTGGGATGCAATGAAAGCCATCCTCAGAGGAAAATTTATTGCACTGAGTTCCCACATCAGGAACCCAGAACGAATACAAATAAATAACCTGATGCTACACCTCAAACAGCTAGAAAAAGAAGAGCAAGTCAAGCCCAAAGCCAAAAGAAGAGAGGAAATTATAAAAATCAGAGCAGAAATCAACGCAATAGAGACTAAGAAAACAATCCAAAGAATCAACGAATCAAAAAGTTGGTTCTTTGAAAGAATAAATAAAATTGATAAGCCCCTAGCCAACTTTATTTTAAAAAGGGAAGAAAAAGCTCAAATTCATGCAATAAAAAATGAAAAAGGTGAAATCACTACAGACTCTATAGAAATACAAAAGATCATCAAAACCTATTTCGAAAATCTCTACTCTCAAAGGTTTGATAACACAGAAGAAATAGACAGATTCTTAGAAACATATGAAGTACCAAATGATCAAGAGGATGTAAAACTGTTGAATAACCCAATCTCTGTTAATGAAATTGAAAATGTAATTAAGTCCTTAGCTACAAAGAAGAGCCCAGGCCCAGATGGATTCACTGCAGAATTCTACAAGAAATACAAAGAAGACCTAATGCCGACACTCCTCAAACTCTTCAATGAAATTGAAAGGGAAGTAATCCTTCCTAAGTCATTCCTGGAAGCAAATATTACTCTAGTACCAAAACCTGAGAAAGACCCAACTGAAAAAGAGAACTACAGACCAGCCTCTCTAATGAACACAGATGCAAAAATCCTCAATAAAATATTGGCAAATAGGATGCAGCAAATCATCAAGAAGATTATACCAAGTGGGATTCATCCCAGGCATGCAGGGATGGTTCAACATACGTAAATCAATAAATGTAATTCACCATATCAATAAAGCCAAAAGTAAGAATCACATGATCATTTCTATAGATGCGGAAGAAGCCTTCAATAAGGTCCAACATTCATTCATGATAAGAACTTTACAGAAAATTGGAATAGATGGTCTTTACCTCAATATAATAAAGGCCATCTATGACAAACCAACAACCAGTATCATACTAAATGGTCAAAAATTGAAAGCCTTTACTTTAATATCAGGCACAAGACAAGGATGTCCCTTATCACTGTTCCTATTTAATATAGTACTGGAAGTACTAGCCAGAGCAATTAGACAAAAGAGAGAAATAAAATGAGTAAAGATAAGAAAAGAAGAAGTTAAATTATCATTGTTCGCAGATGACATGATACTCTACATAAAAGACCCCCTAAACTCCATTGAAAGACTCTTAGATATAATAAATAAATTCAGTAATGTAGCTGGATACAAAATCAATACCCAGAAATCAATAGCATTCCTATACACTAACAACAAAATCACAGAGAGGGAAATAAGAGAAGCCACACTCTTCACACCAGCAAGCAAAAAAATGAAATATTTAGGAATTACTCTTACGAAAGAAGTGAAAGACCTATACAAGGAAAATTATAATACACTGAAAAAAGAAATTGAAGATGATCTCAGAAAATGGAAAGACATCCCTTATTCGTGGATAGGAAGAACAAACATTGTGAAAATGGCCATTCTCCCAAAACTGTTATACAGATTCAATGCAATCCCAATAAAAATACCATCAACATACCTTATAGACCTAGAGAAATCACTCCCAAATTTCATCTGAAATCAGAAGAGACCTAGAATAGCAAAGGCAACTCTAAGCAGCAAAGGCAAGGCAGGAGGCATCACAATCCCTGACTTGAAGTTATACTAAAAAGCAACAGTAGTAAAATCAACATGGTACTGGAATCAAAACAGAGCCGAAGATCAATGGAATAGATTAGAAGATACAACCACAACTACAAACACACTCCACCACCTTATCTTTGATAAAGGAGCCAAGCAGGTTCACTGGAAGAAGGACAGTCTCTTTAATAAATGGTGCTGGAAAAACTGGCTCTCCATTTGCCAAAAACTAAAGCTACACCCATGCCTATCACCATGTACTAAAATAAAATCTAAAAGGATCAAAGATCTGAATATTAAAACAGAAACACTAAATCTATTGGAAGACAAATTGGGTAGAAACCTTGAAGACATAGGAGTAGTTAGAGAATTCATGAACAGGACTCAAACCGCATGGGAAATACTTCCCAGAATCAATAACTGGGACCACCTCTTATTAAAAAGTTTCTGCATGTCAAAAAAAATCTCCAGCATAGTGAAAAGAAAACCCACAAACTGGGAAAAGATCTTAGTGAACTCCCCCTCAGACAAGGGACTTTTGTCTAAAACATATAAAGAATTAAAAAAAACTCAGACCCCCAAAATTCAAAGATCCAATCCAAAAATGGGCATCTGAGATGAATACGCACTTCTCAGATGAAGAAATACAAATGGCAAATAAATACATGAAAAAATGTTCATCATCATTGGTCATTAGAGAAATGCAAATTAAAACCACACTGAGATTCCATCTCGCTCCTGAAAGAATGGCCAGGATCAAGAAAACTAACAACAACAAATGCTGGAGAGGCTGAGGGGAAAATGGAACTCTCCTACACTGTTGGTGGGAGTATAAACTGGTATAACCTTTGTGGAGGTCAGTCTGGAGATTTCTCAAAAAGCTGGGATTGGAAGTCCCATTTGTTCCAGCTATTCCACTTCTAGGCATATTTACAGAAGAACTGAAAGCATCATACCACAGAGATATATGTGTACCCATGTTTATAGCAGCACAGTTTGTAATTGCCAGATCTTGGAAACAACCCAAGTGTCCATCAACTGAGGAATGGATAAAAAAGTTGTGGTATTTCTATACAATGGAATACTACTCAGCTATAAAGAAGGATCACATTGAGATATGTATCAATAAATGGGCGCAGCTTGAAACCATACTCATAAGTGAAATATACCAAACTCACATGTGTGAATACCAAATAGTTTCCCTAATGTAGGAAATGATTCAAGTATATAAAAGTATGTGTAATCAGGATTCCCCATTATGTGGCCTTGAAGCCTTATAAAGTTTTCCCTTAGTAATTGGAATGGCTTTATTCTGGGCTGCTTGATATTATTGCCTGTGATGAAATGAACAGCTATTTTGAAAAAAACAAGACATCATAATAGGTAGTGCTGATTTAATACCATCTTGTTTTGAAGCCCCACCAAACTATGGCTCTTCTGTCTCCATTGGTTTTATCATGTTGTATCTTGCTGGATTTTATTATATGTGATAATATAAGCAAAAATTGTTATAGGCAAAGAGATAATATAGAAACCATTGTTCACTTTCTGTCAGCTGGTTCTAAATACCCTACAATGCTTTCATCCACTTGAATGGTTTTACACTATCTTGATTATGTTTGATGCTATAGTATACGAAGTTATATTCAAATATTTCAAGGAAAAAGACACTATGGTAACTACTATTAAGTCGGGTTATTTGGTGGTGAAGCACTAGGTCGCTGAAACTGTCATGCTTTGACCTGTATTGTTATGTTGTTATGTCTTCTTTTGTCTCAATCTCTCCTTATTCATTAAAAAAATTATTTAATTATTTTTATTACTTTTTTAATTAAGGGGAAAAAATCCAAAAAAATAGCAGGATATATTATAGTAACTTTTTTGATTTCCTATTAACTTGTTTTGAAGTCCTGTAATACTCCCACTATCTTGTTTTGACTGATTAGACTCTGTTCCGTTCTGTCCGATAGTATCAAGTTTGAGGGTATAGGCAACTACTTTGAAGGCAATAAGATTCACTATGATGCCCATTCTGGTTTGACTATTATCCTCTTTTTTGAAGTCCTGTAAAGTTTACAATGTTTAGGTTTTATTGGTTTTGTTCTCTACTGTTTTGTTCAACTTTATAATACCTAATGAGATAGACAATTCTTCTTAAGGAAGCAAGAGGCATTATAGTAACCATTGTTGATAACCTTGTACTCTGTTTTTACATCATGTGCTATGTCTATCCTTGGTTTTGACTGACAGCTTTGTTTTGTCATATTTGATTTTATTCTCTTCCAAAAAAAATGTAATAAGATCTATGGAGTAATAAAAACCCAAAATGTGTAAATTTTGTTGTAATAAAGAGGGGAAAAAAGTATCTAAAGGATACAACTTGTATCTAAAGGATACAACTGCAAGTGTGTTTAGTTGTGTTAAATAGATGACCATATTAATGTTTTTTATTGGATCACTGAACACCACTGTTTGCAGTCTCACTGTTTGAATGTCCGCTTTGTATGCTTTGATCCTGTGACTTGAACAACTATCTCTAAGATGATAATGTGTAATCTATTAACTGATGACTTCTTACTCTTTTTTTTTGTAGTTCTGTATTACTTGTACCCTTACACTGTTTTGTTTTATTGGTTTTTTCTCTTTTTCCTTTTAAATAAAATTTTTAAAAAATTAAAAATAAAAAAAAGAAAGCCATGACACATTTATACAGTGGAAACCTACTTAGCTATAAAAAAAAGATAACCTTGAGGCTCTTGTAAGTAAATGGATATAACTGCCATAATTTAAATAAGTGATCCCACTGAATGCTGTTCATCTTTTTAGCATTACAGATTACCAAAAATTTTGGACTTTCTTTCCAGAGAACTACATAGGCAACACAATTTTAACTGCAGTTTCAATACTGACATACCTGAGGACCCCCAAGGACCTCTGTGGATTCTACTTCCTAAGTTAAAGATTCCTTTACTAAATCTGTTCAGTTGAAGGACAACACCATGAACTATACAACAATTTACTTCTATAGGTCTGTCATTATGTCAGTGATAACAGTAATTATGTCCATTATTGCCAAATGACCACCAGCTCACCAAAAATTACTAGATTTATGTAATACCTTCCTTTTCTCAGAATTCCTTGAAATATCTGCTATATAGCACTAGGAAGGCTGTGACCCAGACTCTTAAATAATCCTTATAGCAAATAATTTTACAAAGACAGTAGATCCCACTCAGGTATGAGAGTCATTCATTTATTCAAATATTTATTGAGTATCTATTATTCAAGCCACAAAGAATATCAAGAGAGCAAAGCACCAGTGATACCCACCTTCACAGAGTTTAGGCCCAACTTTAAAACTTGGCCTTGTATTTACTATACCAAGTTATTAAAGTTTTATAAGATTCTGTTTTCTCATTAAAAATGATGATAACCTGTATCTTCAAGTTATGGTAAGCACCACAGTAGGCATCGAAATATTTTCCCTTGTTATCCCCTTTTATCTCTACCATGGGAAAAAATAAGTTTATGTGGCAAGCAGTGAGATCATTGATAAAAGGTCTTACAAAGTCTTCATTCTTACTGGGTACTTACATATTATCAGAGGGTCCACAGCCCTGGAAAGAATGGCAGGAAGAGGTTTGAGCTCACTTCTCTGGTTCTACCAGCCTTGATTGAGTAACTGTTTCCAGAATGCGCTTTGGTTATGTCATTAATAACTTTTGAGTTGCTCTTTGGTTCTTTTGATGGCTCATCCAACATGTCTGTCCCTGCTTCACTGTAAGAGCTGCCATCTTAGCTCTCCTATGATATTAATGCCTTGGCCCCTATAGTTCCTAAAAGAAAGTCCTTTTGTCTCAATTGGCCATCCATAGGTTCTGGGCTTCCATCTTTCCATCACTGAAATCTCTCTCATTAAAACATAGCCTTCAACAGGTAAGAGACTCCAACTCACCTTACCTGTTAAGCTTTCTGAGACCAAGAAATAGAAAACAAGAAGCGTGACATGCAACTGCCAGGAAATAAAAAATATCTTGATGATAAGAAGTAAATGCGCCTGACATCAATATTTTGGCTTTAAGATACCACACAAAGAATGTGTCCTGTTTTGTGCTATACTTCAGACTATTACAACCAAAACTGATGGGTTATAAAACTAATTCCAATTCACACATAGAAGAAACCCCAGTATCCCAGGACTTTCGGAAAGACTAAGGCTATAGCATTTAAACAGAATGGGAGAAACTAGAAAAAGATAATGAGGACCAGAATCACCAGGGAGAGATTCAATGAGAGGCTGGCTCGACTAACAAGGGAACCACAATTCTAGGATTTTGTCAATAGAAAAACCACAAAATCCTATTGTTCTATCAAGGCAGAAAAACAGGACCTTGAAGCCAGACATGTTTCTGAACTTTAATTCTCAAGAGAAATGTTGAAATGAGTATGTCAAAGGTTTTCTAAGCAAATACAGAAGAAAAGAAAACCATTAGACTACCAACAGAATTCTCCCTGCGCTCTCTCTCTCTCTCTCTCTCTCTCTCTCTCTCTCTCTCTCTGTCTCTCTCTCTCTCTCTCTCTCTCTCTCTGTCTTTCTCTCTCTCTCTGCCCCCTTTCTTTTGCATGCAGAAGCTGAAATAAAACATTTATTCTTAGGCTAAAATAATCATTGGTCTTCAAAAGAAAGTCAGTAAAATGTCTGGGGAGAACTAAGACAATTAGCATTGATGTTGGCACCCGAGAGAAAATCTTTCCTAATTGTGGAACTCAGAGGGTCACAGTGTAAGAACTGCTCCTTGACTACTCAGCTGAAAGAGAAACCTGCTACTTAATAAAGCTCTGCTGTGTACACAGAGTTCCTGATTATTCAGCTCCCTCATTCTAAACATAGGCAATCAAAAACAAAAAACATTCTAGAGAAGCCTCCAATATAAAAGAAATAAATGGTGGGCACTTTTTTTAAAGTAAAATTCTACCCAGGGTTCTCAGAGCAATGACAATAGAGATTGCATCTTTAACAGGATGCTCTGTTAAAGGAAAATATGAAAATAAGAATATGCTTCTGGAGATTAAATGCATCACTGCTGAGATACACAATAAAATAAAAGAGTTGCAAGATAACAGCACAGGATGTCTCATAAAGAGAACATGAACGGTGGGAACACAAGAGATGGGGAAAAGGTGTGGCATGCAGGATAACTCAGAGGTTTCAATATTTAATGAAAGTTTTAGAAAGAAATGATAGAGGCACAGGAATAATAGAAGGTAATTTCCAGGGCTTAAGAAGAAGACGTGCCTTATAATTGAAATTTTTATCAACTGATGGGAAAGGGTGAAGGAAAGAGCTCATGGCTGTGTTATTGTGAAAAGTTAAGAGAGAACAACAAATCCCCTGCGGAGGCACTAAACACTGAGAGACAAAATCACTATTTTTATATTTCTGAGAAAAAACAATTTACAACCTGAAATCCAACACTCAGTTAAACTCTCGATTAAATGTGAAAAACACCAAACTCCAAGAATGTGCCTCCCACACACATCTTAGTGGAGGGCTGCTCCTGCTGAGGAAGGGGCTAACACAAGGAAAAGCAGTCATTGGAGGCAGGAACATTGATCAATACCAGGAGAAGGAAAGGGAGATGTCAGCAGAGCAGCCACGAAGCTCTTCTAGAAGTAGAGGAAGAAGAGGGACCCGTGAACATAAAATCATTTGGGATGGGAAGACACCACTGAATAGCTGGACTGAGAAGAGGGAGTGCCTGATTACATCCCAGAAATGACAAGTGTGATAGAAAATGGTATGGGAAATACCTGGGGTAAAGCAAAATATTGTACAAGAAAATCATGGTATCATAAAGGAAACTAACCAATGAGCATGACACCTCCATGGCATTGGAAGCAAAGAATAAAATGAGTTTCAAGCCAAATATAGAGTGATTATTGTGGCAATTAATGTGGATAGGCTATGAGGAGCCTAGAGTCATGGAAGCTTCCAGATTTTAGCAGAAGGCCTAGAAGTCCAGGCAAAACATTGCTAGATTACGATCTTTGCTGGGAGCCCTAAAATGGTGATACATAAAGTCATGAGAGTGGAGTTAAAGCTACAATAGAACCCCCAGAAAGCTGAAAACACTACTGTGTGGAATCTGCTGAGGAATGCCACAGGCAAAGAGCAAAGCCAGTCCACAAGAGAAGCCAGGATGAGCAAACAGCTTGGCCACAGAGCTGGGGCCACTCAAACCTTCTGGAAGCCCCATCTCAGTACCATGCGCCCTGGGTGCCAGAGATGGGTGATTTAGATCTAAATCATAATGAGGACTTCATGTTTGCCCTGCAGGATTTTGAGCTCACTTTCTATGATCTTACTTTCTATCCCTGGCGTGTTCCTATTTTGAATGGGAATGTTTAGCCCATTGTATCTTGGGAGCATGCAATACGTTTTTAGATCTTACACAGTTTCACAGATAAGAGTTTGCTTTGAGTCTGAGAGGGGACTTTTGAACAATGCTGGAGCCACTGAAACCTGGGGGCAGGAATCAACACAACTTAAACTGTACCCAGGATAGTCACATTACACTAGGTGAAATTGTGATCTTATTTCTTTATTTGGAGTTGAAGTATGGTTTTAAAGATGTACTTCAGTGTCAACAAGGAGTAGAATGTGACAGATAAGCTTGATCATGAACTTGATTGGCTTGAGAAATGTCTAGATTAATAAAGCATACAGTAGGTGGATAATGGGGTGTGACCTTGGAACTATATCTGGTCTCTGATTCCTTCTCACGCTCCTCTGCTGTTTCCAGAGGCCATGAGCTTTCCTCCACCATGCCCTTCCAGCATGTCTCTGTCTTGGCACCAGCCAACCATTGACTAAAACCTCTGAAACTAAAAGCTAAAATAAGCCTCCCCTGCTCAAATTTGTAGGCATAAGATATTTTGCCCTCTCAATAGAATAACTGAGCAATCCAGAAAAGTGGCTACAACAGTGAAGCACTGCTTTGATTATGCCATGGGACGCTCTGAAATTGGTTTGTGGGACCCCATGGGACCCCAGTTTTCACTTCCCAAATAGAAACAACAAGGCACAGTGAGTTACCTAACTTGTTCGAGGTTGCACAGACAGTAACCCGTGGGTAACCCTGCAATGATCTGTCTGTAGAGATAGGATACTTGGTCGCTATGCTCTACTTCTTCCAACACCGTCTTTTCATGAAGACTTCTCTTTTCCAAGCAGTTTTAGGTTAACAGCAGAAGTGAATGAAAGGGTACAAAGATTTTCTAGATATTGCCCATCCCCAAACAGGCAAAGTTGATACCATCATTAATATTGCCCACCCAATCACTAAATTCATTACAAATAAAGAACCTGCATTGGCATATTATGATCTCTCAAAGTCTACAGTTTACATTATAGTTCATTTTTGATGTGCACTCTGTGAGTTTGAACAAATATATCATGATACGAATTCACCATTGTAGTATCCTACAATGTGTTTCCACTGCCAGAGTGATAATAATAAAAATAACATTTTTATTATGACTGTATTGTGACTGTACATAACATCTAGTGAATGTTTACTCTGTGATAAACAGCGATACATCCTTTTCACTTTTTACTGAAAGATTAAATTACAAGTGGTAGATTTTATGAACTCAAAGGGGGAAGGGATAGAAAGAAGGATACAAATGTTCCTAGCTATATTTGGGGGGAGGATCAAGAGATACACTGTCTATAGTTGATAGAAAGAGTAAAGAAGAATTTAATTATAAGAATGGAAAGATGGCCATTAAAAAAAGAATTAAAAGTAATGACAGACACTGACCCAGGCCTATTGGTCCCCAGTGAGCCAGTCACAGGGGATTCAGAAGCTGCTGCAGGTTGAAAAGCAAGAAGAGGTGTAAAAGGCCCTCAAGGAAAAGAATCAGAGGCTGAGGCAGGCCATAACCTTCAGGCTGAGGTTGGACAGCACCGCCTGCAGGGGGAGGAAGCTGCAGCCTGCAGCTGCCCCAGTAAAGTGGGGGAGAACAGGAAGAAGTGACCATGCTCCAGACTGACTTCCCGAATAGCAGGGAAGAAATCCTGGCTAACCTCATGGCTTCTGTGACATCGAGCCAGAAATTCGTGAAAGCTACTGCATAACTGGATAGAAGAAAGAAGGTTCTGTGGGTTGATGGAATATGAAGCTTTAGCAAAGTCGATTTCTAGTCTTATGAAAGACATTAAATCATTCCCTATGATAGGTTATAGGGCCCTTCACTTTTTGGAGAGTAACATATCTAGCTTCTTCGGACAACCTTTCTCCAAAGCTTTCATCATTTTCTTAGAAATTAAATGAACGTCTGTTTTCTTATACCTTTTAGCTCAAACAACATGTATGTTGGTGCTTTTTCTTTCTTAGATTTAGTAGAAAAAAACTTCTTTAATAAAGAATAGAAGGGATTACCTTTTTTACTTTTATATTTTCTTGAAGGCTTTTGTTATGAAAAAGTAGTCAATAGTTATTTGTAACTCATATAAAGCCACAGCCAGCCTTAAATTAGTATATTCTGAGGAAGGATTAGAACAGTGAGTACTAGTATACTTGTTTGGACTGTGTTTAGTTTATTTTAATCAAAATCTCTAGGTGAGCCGAATGTTCTGTTGCATGTCTACCATCCCAGCAGTCAGGAGGCTGAGACAGAAGAATCATGAGTTAGAGGTCAGTCTGGGCTACATAGTAAATCCAGGCCTGCGTGGACTACATAGTGAGCCCCTGGCTCAAAAAAATTTTGCTAGATGATAAGACTCAAGAACTTGTTGCTCATTATTTAGGGGACTTGTACTCATTTATGAGTAGAAGTAAAGGCTTTGTCAGGCAAAATAAAATAAAATGAAAATAATCA
Source organism: Cavia porcellus (assembly GCF_034190915.1). Lineage (NCBI taxonomy): Eukaryota > Metazoa > Chordata > Mammalia > Rodentia > Caviidae > Cavia > Cavia porcellus. The sequence goes on along the minus strand of NW_026947496.1, from coordinate 22,354,430 downwards.
TAGAACATTATTGGGAGGATACAAATGAGCTAAATCTTCATAACTAGGCAGTTATGAATCTTTCCAACTAGGCAGGAAAGTGACATTATTATAGTTATATCAAAATAAATTTCCCAAACAAGAATCATGTGGTAGAAATATTATATATATATATATAGTTATATTATATATATATATATATATATATATATATTCATTTATTTATTCAGACACTACTGTAGTCGTATCTGAACCCAGGACCTCATGCATGCTAGGTAAATATTCTTCCACTGAGCTACAGTTCCAGCTCCATACCCCTTTGTCATGGTTTATGTTGGTGGCCCCCAAGCCTCATGCCTTTGCATTATGCCTTTGTGATTGGTTCATCATCTAGCACTTGGACTGGGGGAGTGAGGCTACACTGGCTTAGGGGTGGAGCCAGGATGCGATGTAATGGCAAGAAGAAGGTGTGTCTTACTCTCTCTTGCTGGTTTCCACTTGCTGTTTGCAGCCGCCATGAACTGAGGCCCCACTATGCCACCCTGCCTTGGAGCCCACTGAGTATGAACTGAAACCTCCAAAAACTGTAAGAAATAAACCTTTCCTTTCCCAACTCTGGGCATCAGGTATTTTGTCTCAGCAATGAGTAAAAAGTAACTAAGACACCCTTTTTAATTTTATTTTGAAATAGAACCTTGCTAAGGTTCCAGGATGCTCTTGAATCTGATCCTCCTGTCTCAGCCTCTCAAGTAACTGGGGTTGTAGGCGTGTGTTACCATGTGTGTTACCATGCTGGGGTATACATATTATTTAGGCATAGAGAGGCATCAACAGATAAACTCAAAATGGAAACTTGGTTTTCTGGGAGTTGACTAAAAACAGAAAGAAGAGGCCAGAAGTTCTTATTTTAGGAGCCAGCATTAGCCATGTGTCCCAGGAAGAGAATGAAGAAGCTAACCCCTTCCTGTGAGCCAGTAGCAGTTGTAGACCAGGCCAGCCATTTCCTGTGTGCCAGCTTGCACTTGGGCTGAGAGACAAGAAATGCTGAGGCTCCCCCACCCTCAGTAAGCAACTGGCTGATTTGGAGAAACACAGGCTGAGATGATAGCCACTGAAGTAAAAATACAACTTAATGCCTGTATTGTTTGACTCACTTTTCAAGAGTAGTCTGAGCATCTATTTAGAGGATAGCAATATGCAATATAGCAACTATGGGGGATTTTCTTCTGAGGGTGGTAGCCATTGTTAAGTCCCTGTTATCTTGTTTTAAAGTCCTGTATCATTTTCATTGTTTCATTTTATGTGGTTTCATTGTTTTGTTTTGTTTGATTTTATTATATGTGATAACATAGGCAGCTATTTTGAAGATAACAAAGTATGTTAGGGTGGACATTATTGATTTCCTATTATCTTGTTTTGAAGTCCTGTATCACTTTCATTGTTTTGTTTTGATTGGCTTTATTCTGTTCTGTTTTGTTTGATTTTATTATATCTGAAGTTATGGGCAGCTATTTTGAAGATGATAAGAGGCAATATGGTAGCCATTGTGGATTTCCTGTTACCTTGCTTTGAAATCCTGTATCACTTTCATTGTTTTGTTTTGATTGGCTTTATTCAGTTTCATTTTGTTTGGTTTTATTTTCTTTAAAATAATAAAAGAAAATAAAAAAGAATTTCTTAATTTATTTCTATAACTATTTTCTTTGAAGGGTATAAAATGTGACATATTAACTCTAAAACCTTGCTTATTAACTCCATTATACAATTTTGTCTTCAAATGTTATATTAATAAAGTATACTAACATTTTCAATTTTATGTAAAAATATACTAACAATGTGTTACAATGTGAATGTTATTTTGATTAAAATAACTTTAAAGCATATATTAAAAGAGACTAGAAATATAAGTGAATTGGTAAAACAGAGTACATAGGGTTGAATCGATAATCGTTTTTCATGTAAAGTACTAAACAAAGATAAAATAGAATTGAATATTAGAATAGGTAATCAATCTTTGATTATTATGTATCAAATAGTTTATCTCTCAGAAAAACATACTTACAGAATATTTTCTAATGTTTTTCAAAAACACTTCTCAGGAAATTTCCAAAAGTAAAGCTTATATAAGCAATGTGATCCCAATAAAAAATAAAGAGTTGTCATCTTTTTAAGGAAAAACAAAATATGCCTCAACATTAAATCCTACCCAAATAAAACCATTATTGAGAGTGGAAATCAGTATTGTAATTGTCTATTTTGTAGAAAAATAATGTTAACAATGACATTATTAAAATTTACAGAAGGCTTTCAAAGTTATATAGGAAGAAAATGTCATGGTTTCAAATGATTTTATAATTTAACAAGAAAGAATGAAAATAAGTGATGCATTAAACACAAGAAGTAAACAACATTAAAGAAACTTTAAAAACCAGTAGTCAGGGGCTGGGGATTTAGCTCAGTGGTACAAGCACCTGTCTGGCAAGAAGAGCAAGGTTATAAGTTTGATCCCTGCTACCAACAACAACAACAACAAAACCCAGTAGTTAAAATTGGTAATGATTAAAATCAGTTTGACAAATTAAAAAGTAAAAAGTCAAATATCTAAAAGCTCATCATTTGAAAGGGTTAAGAAATAGACAAATATCTATTAAACAATTACAAGGAAACCAGCTAAAAACATCATTCTGAGCTTCATAGATTGATTTCATTTAAATGACTTCTCTATTTGACTTGTTAATATTTTCACCCAGTTAGTACCAAAGATGTCTTAACAGAACTATTAGAGGAATATTTGCATGTAGCAACATCTATGGAAAATTTTGGAAAGTTGTCCAAGCAATTCTGCACATTTCATTTTCCTCCCTGAGCATCAGTTGATCAAGACACAAGACCCCAGGGAGGCTATGTGTTTCTTACATTGTTGAAGGCCATGCTGGTTTCTGATCACCATCAACAGCTCTTCCTCTTTGTTTCTTTTTTTCCTTCTTCTCAAGTAATGGGTATTGATTATTAGAAAGCCAATTTGGCCAGAGTACCGTGTTCCTATGCTTTCATCCCTGTCTTATTAAGCAGGGCTCCAGCAGCTACTCCATTAAACATATGAATGGGTTCCGTAAGCAGAGGGCAAAAGAATACTCAAATAAGGATGAGCTAATCATCATTTATAACAGAAACGTTGAGCTAAGTTCTTCTTCGCATGCTAAATGAAAGTCCATATCTGATGACATCAGTGTGTCTTATGAGCAGACAGAGAGGCAGCTAAGGGGAAAGACACACCTCATGCGTTTCAAAGGGAATTCCTTTCAAAGTAAATGAGAACAACATGGTCAATTAACTTCCTCGAAGTGTTTTCAGAACTCTGCTCCATTTCCGGTCTTTGTTCAGCTAGTTGTATGCTTCAGTAAACCCTGGCTTTCTCCCCTAGAAGAGAAGGTAGTTGGGTGGATACCATTTTTTAAACATGACTGCATTCTATAATATAAGGAACCTTCCTCTGTTCCCTACTGTCATAACCAGGATTATAAAACCAAGGATAAATATTTAGATTTTATGCATGCAGACTGCCTGCTCCTCCATCATGCCCCATGAGTAATTTTATTTATTCCCTGCTGTGTTCCAAAAATGACTGCAGGGTGAGTCTATGAGTAAGACTCACATTAACAAAACCCGTTCTAATCTGCACTGGGTTAAGACTGATAGCAATTGTGTGGGGGTTTGAGGTTTTAAGATTCTACACAGTTTAAATTTCACGTATGAGCTCATTTTCCTGCAGAGTAGGACTTGGTATGTTATTATAACATACTGGATAACTTTTCAAAAGCATTGAGTTTGGGAATGATCTAGTCATCCATGCCAAATAACATAATGGACAGCTTTTTAAACACACTGCTTTGGGGTGATAATCTAGTCACCTATGCCCAAATGCACGCTTTGTCCATCCTCTCCTCTCCCTGCTCTGCTCTGTAAGTGCCTTGCTTCATTTTGTCATGGCTAAATGTTGTATCACTCTTGAAGCCACCTTGCTCTAACCCTATCTCCTCTGTTTGTTGGTCATGATCCTAACATTCTTTTAAACTGGATCTAGCACCATCTTTATCAAACACTGAACAAAACCATCCCACAAGGCCTCCACCACACTCTCCTAGCGTCTGTCCATGTGACTCACTTGGCATGCTCCAGGCAGGACCCAGCATGGTTTTCATCTTTCTGTAAATCAGTTCGTTCTTCCTCCTGAGTCTCTTGAGGCAATTGCCTGCTACACATTTGTTCTATAAGCAGGGTACTCAATACATGGTGAATAATTAGGACCCAGTCAGATAGACACACACAGCTACAGGTCTTAGTTTTCAAACAGTTGTGTTTGCTCCCTCAGGGGAGCATCAGGGACCCTGGAGCACACAAGATAAAGATGATTCATCTTTTGAGAAGTTACTTTTTTTCAGTAATTTAAGTGGTATTGATATAAGAGAATGAAACTCCCAACCTGCTATGTCTAGTACAAGTTCATGTTCTCTACAATCGAAGGATGAATTTTAGGAATAACGGAGGTTAAGAGTAGAATATATTTATTGAGGGAAAGAAAGCTTCTGTCTGAGAGACACAGAAGGGGTCCCGAGTAGGTTGCCATGGACTCTGTCTTTTCCAGGGACTTTTATAAAGTAAAATCATGGGGTGAGAAGGGTTCAAGGTGGGGAAAACTGGGAACTCACAAGGCAGACGGGCATAACGTGGGACAGAACTATGGTTAGCCAATAAGATTACTAGTTCAGGTAAAACTGATTACGTTAGGGACAAATGGGGAAGCGAGTTATGAAGAAAGTGGGCATTCTTAGAGAGCAATGACTCTTCTGTAGGGAGTTGGGATGTTGACTCCTGACTTCCTAGGGTGATAGGGAAGGATTTAGAATATCAGTCCTTAGAAACATGGATGCAATTTCTTGCTCTTTTTGTCTTGAAGCCTGGTCCACAGCAGGAGGTGCCTGACTCCTCTAGTTGTAAGGTATCTGACTTCTGCTCTGGCTCCTTTGAGGACCTAGCCCTGTCTCACTGCCTATCGTATTTTTAACTAACTCAACTGCTGCAATAGTCTCTTCTGAAATAAAATCAAATAATATGGAGCATATTGCAAATTGAAATGAATTTCAAAAATGACAGAATCTTAAAATAAAACAAGATATGCAAATTAGTTATTTGAAACAAGGCTTTCAGGCCATCTTCAGTTCCTTCCAGGATGAATATGAATTGCAATATCACTTGAGGACATTTAATAGAAATTTTTTAGAAAAATCCTGTAGATTTTAAAAGGAGAATGAAAGAAAAATACAATTATTCCCCTCCCCTATCATTTCTATTTTAAGGTGCTACCAGTACACATTTTGTTTTCATTAAAATATGTAAAAGAAATTAAGCCTGGCAACCCCACCTACTCAGGAAGCTGAGGCAGAAGGGTCACCAGTTTGAGGCCAGCCTGGGCAAATTAAATAAGACCATGTCTCAAAATAAAAATAAAAAGAGCTGGGAATATAGATCAATTTGGGGACAAGCATTCTTGAATTCAAAACAAGAAAGGAGGAAAGAAAGAAGTTAGATTTTGGAAGATTTTCTTTCAATTCTTAGTTTTTAGTCCCTTGGTTATGATTTATTTATTACATCTGGTGTAAATACTAGTGGATTTTAGTATGACTACTCTCAAAATTACTCTAATGTTAAGAGCCTAAATGGAAAACACTTTGTCACAAGTGGAAACAATCATCTGAAAGAACAGATTATTATGGGTTTCAAGCAATGCACAGAAAAAAAAAAAAGAGCAGATTTTAGTTTGAAAACAAAAATGTTTTTAAAAAATTCTTTTAAAACTAGAATCTACTCGATACATACGTACACTATCCAGTACACACATATATAATATTAACATATATATATATATATATATATATATTTAATTCACAGAATGTGTAACATCTGCTGTAAATACACAGAAAAAATAGTTACTTAACTTAGACCAAGACCCTCAGAATGTTCTATAGGCTATTTATATATATATATATATATATATATATATATATATATATATTTTTTTTTTTTTGTCTTTTTCATTTTTATCGGTACCGGGGATCGAACTCACGACCGCCTGCTTGCAAGGCAGGTGCTTATGCCGCTGAGCTAAACCCCCAGCCCCTATTTATATTTACTATAGGAAATATGCCCTTAGATTTCCGAAGCAACTTCTCTGGTAGGTCTTTTCAATCATCAGGACCTATCACCAGACCACAAAGTTCAAACAGTGTTCATGGAAGTTGTTCATTTTAAGGGAATTAGTAATATATTTCATATCCTTCTGAAGGTATCTATAATTTAGTATCTTCTGGGAATTATCAGTTCCTCATTTGATAAGATTTCCCCTTGAGCTACTTACTTTCTATGGCGTTCACAATGAGGGCTACAGGGTTTGTCCTTAATTTAAATGGGACTTTGGAACTGGACCTAGAAAATAATCACTTGCTAATGTTTTAGATGAGAAACTGAGATCAGGAGAAATTGTCCAAGGTCATAAAGGATATTAGTTCTCACCTTTCATTTTAGTATTCCATTCCTAATCAGAAGGCTGGTCATTCTAATTCATTATATCTGAAGCACCTGCCCAGAGTCTGTGTTTTGGCACTGGGAGACGATCATGATAAAAGTGAGAAAGGTGACTTTTGGTCAAGGCAGCAGTTGATCTAACATAGTAGAAACACCATCCTGTACACTGTCAGTCATGAAAGGAGTGGTCCTTCCTGACTGCGATACAAGATTCAATTCAATCCTGAATCTTTAGGTTTGTTTAGACAGATGCAAACAAGTTTTCTAAATCCACTTAGGGAAGTCTATTCCATGTAAAGACCAAGACCTCCTAAAAATTCCAGCTCTAAGCACGGTTGTTGTTGATGTCATGAATCCGCCAGGCTCACTAGCAACATTCAGTTGCTAGTGAATACCTTGTAGGTATTGCTCTGACCTCTACCCTCAGTTCATGAATTTTATCAAGCTGATTTTATTGCCTGTGCAAACTACTTGTCTTTGAAGGACAGGTAGACAGAATTTTAAATTTCCTTTTGAACATGAAAAAAATAAACACTCTCCCACAGGCACCTTAAAATTTTAAATAACAGAGGCCAGAGATGTGTTTGACAGGAAGTCAGAGATCTGAAGTCTGAGAAACATTTGATGATCTCGTGATGGCTTGAAGATGAAAGGGGCCACATGGAAAGGATGAGAAAAAGCTGAGTTCTGAAAACACCCCGTGGGCTCAGAAGACGACCCCAACCCCAGAAGAGAGTACAGCACCAGCTGACCCCTTGAGTTTTAGCTCAGGGAGACTGGGCAAAGACCTACTGCTACACCAAGCCAGAGATTCCAACTAACGGAAATTGAAGTAACAAATACATGTAAGTTGCTTAAAAATTAAAATGATAACCATCCTCAGCTCCTATAAGATGTGAGTTCAGATTCTAGTTCTGTGGAGACCAATGCCCACCTGGGCCCTATGCCATTCTAGAGAAGACCTGGGAACTGTGCACCTCACCCCCAGCAACAGGCAACAGAGGTGACAAGTGACAGAGAGGTTGACAGCAAAATGGAGATCTCTGGGGGTCCTTTGGGAGGCACAGGCACAAACCAGGAAGATCGCAAGTCCTGTCTTCTGCTGCAGGAGGCTAAGCTGGGTGGGCATCAGAAGGGCAATCCTGAAGAAGGCTTGTAAAATAATGATATGTTTGTGCTCTGGTCCCTCAGCTGCATTCAGCAGAAATTAATGGTCTGGACTACTGTAGGTCAATATAAAGGGTGGCCTAATTACATTCACTTAAAACCAAAACACTTTGTTTTGGTTAAGGGGTATTCATGCATGGTTCCTAGGGTTTGTCAATATCCAGTTGAAATTTGATGCCATTGCTATAGCTAAATTCACTACTATAGCTGAGGTAACAAATAATGGCATGGCAACTCTCTATGCCAATATCTGGATTGCCTGGGGGTCATAAACAATATTATGGCTGCTCCCAAAGAACAGGGAAGCGGGCCAAGGAATTAGCATACCCCCATAAAAAACAAAAACCCCCAGAAACATGAAAACAAAGGCAACAAAATGCCTCCAAAAACTCCCAGCTCTCCCAAAACCAGTTTAGAAGGCGTATTATCAGACCAGAATGCAATAAAACCACAGAAATTATGCAAATATGTGGAAATTAAACAACAGACTGGAATAATCAATGAGTCATAGAGGAAATTAAAGAATAAGACAATTCCTAGAATTAAATGATATCAATATAACATATTAGAAATTATGGGACAGAATGTAAGCAGTCCTATGAGGAAAGTATATAGCAGTGAATGCCCACATCAGAAAAATAGAATGAGCTCAAAAAAATAACCTGATGATGCATCTAAAACTCTTAGGAAAACAGGAACAATCCAAACTCAGATCTTGTACAAGGAAGGAAAGTATAAAGATCAGGACAGAAATAAATGAAGTGGAATGAAATGGGGACTAAAAAAAAATATCAAGAATCAATGAAATGTAGAGGTGGTTCTTTGATAAAATAAACAAAATAGAAAGAGTCTTAACCCATCTTACCAAAAAGATAAAAGACACAAATTAATGCAATTAGAAATGAGAACAGTATAATCACAATAAATACTTCCAAAGATCAGAAGTGGTACCTACTTCACAGACATATGCAAAAAGTTGGGGGACTCAGAAGAAATGCAGAGATTGCTAGATATATATGAGTTGTCAAAACTGAGCCAAAAAGATCTAACAACCCAATAACGAGCAATGAAACTGATGGCTATTTCTCAAAACACTAAAACTAGAAATTCCATTGATCCAGCTATCCTTCTTCTAGTTATCATCCCAAAGAGCTAAAATCATCCCTCAGGGAAACATGCATACCCATATTTATAGCAGCACATTTTATAATAGCTGGGTCTTAGAGTTCATGTCCATCAATAGATGAATGACTCAAGAAAACGTATTTATACATGGGGGAGTACTATGCTGCCATAAAGAAAGAAAAATGTGCCATTTGTTGGTAAATGGAGGTAACCTGAGAATATAGTAAATGAAACATCAGATACACAAGATAAAATATTGCAGTTTTTCTTATATGAGAAACACAAAGTATATATAAACATATAAATAAAAGGCAAAATAGAAGAGATAAATGGGAAGTAGGGAACTTCTTCCTTAAATATTCTGCTGTTTTAAAAATATATATGCTAATTTGCTTCATTTATACTATTTTATTTTAGATGGCTGAAAATAAAGTTTTGTGTTATCTTTTTCTTTTGTAAGAAGTTTTTGGTTTATATCATGTACTGTGAGTAACTATTTTGAATATAACAATATAGTTTACTAATTATGGTTATTCTCTTATTATTCTGCTAAGAAATTCTAGCTTTGCTGCTAACTTTTTTTTTTTTTTTTTTTTGTACCGGGGATTGAATTCACGACCTCGCGTTTGCCAAGCAGGCACTTATGCCATGGAACTAAATCCCCAGCCCTGCTGCTAACTTTTTACATGACCTTATCTCATTCCCCACCTATATTTTAGGGACAAGGTAACCATATTAATGTCTGCTTTCTAGAGTAATATGAAGAGCAAAAGGAAATATGCCTTGAAGTCCTTAGCGTACCTTAAGGTATTGTGTAAACGCAAGTTTTTACCATAACTTCCCATCTAAAAATTGTGTTGGTTTCAGTTCTGTATTTTCCCCTCCACATAGCCTCCATTATAACTGAGCATAAAATTCAATAGCTTTATGTTGTGAAATATCTCATTGTGAAAAAGTAACCTAAAGGAATTTACATTTACTTGAGGGAGTCGTGTCTCTCTCAACAAACATTCACAAGGTTAACATATATCCCAAGATTGACCCCCAACTTTTCCCCCACAGCTTGTTGGGGCACAATTATAATGTAAGAACACATTTATAACATAGCAAACTTGTATTTCGTGATCAATTAGAGGTCTCTGACCAAGTTTCTGTTCTGCTGTTTCTGAGGAATTCAATTGACCTCGACAGGTCTAATACCCAGCTGCATATCTCAGATGAGCATGGAGTCAGAGTAAATTGTACCTTAAGCCACCCTGGACTAATCAAGGACGCCTTTAACTATGCTCACTCCCTAAGGGACCCCTCCCTAACCTGCTCCCCCCACCCCAGTGTTCCTACATTATGATAAACAATTCCTTTGTTTCAACAAATCTGTTCAAGACTAGCCTGCCTGTCAACGTATGACTCAAGGCATGGAAGCAATTATATAATGTTTTCTCACTTGCTTTGTACCTCCCACTTCTAAATTCTATATAAACTAAGCTCTGTAAATTTAGCACTGTTGCCTTTGTGGAATTATCCTGCAGCAGTCTGCCAGCGTGAAGATCCAACAGTCTGCCAGAGTAAAGATTAAACACTGCCTTTTAATCTCCCCAGTGCAAAGAATCTTCCTATTTGGTTTGGCTTGGGAATTTTCCTGCAACAAGCTTATTTCAGGAAGGTGCCTGGCTAAAATTCACTGCCTGCCCCAATAGCCACAAGAACTCACAACACCAGGACTCCCCCTCCTCTCTCACTTCCTCAGCCAACAACAATTAGAAGCCTTTTGACACTCAAACCTGATCCGAGGTAGGGATGAAATGCTACTGTGCAATCTGTGTTTAGCCTGGACCGCATCACCAGTCAGGAACAGAGCCAGACATGAAACAAAGCCATCTTATTGCAAGCTGGGTGTCTGTCCCAACTCCATTCCACCTGGGTTGGCAGAGGGCGGGAAGGACAGAAGCTGCCACACACTTAAATTTTGTACCCAGGGGTGACACCAGACTTACCAGCCCCCTCCAAACACTGGTTCACACGCCCAGGTAGTGCCAAAGTCCCACCCAGCCTAGAATTCAGAACATGCCCTGCAGTGCATGTGTAGATTCTCTAATGTGTTTACTTTTAGTTAAACAAATTGACCTGGGTTCAAAACAAAAGTTAGGCTAATCAATAGTCAGAAGTCTTATAATTTACCCCAATAGAACCTACATGTTCATTTTATTCGATTGTGTCCAACACATTAATGCTAACGACCCATGACCCCTCCAGAAGAAAATACATACTCTAGAGTCATAATGGGTCATGAAGAAAGTATAAGATAAAATTTCTCACATTAGACCTAATTTCCGTCTCATGGAAAGCTTGAATTCAGTTTTTAACATATAAAAAAGCAAAACTAAGAACAAATACAGCACTGATAAAATTGAAAGTCATAAAGGCAGAAAAATGGGATTCCAAGCACAACTTTTTGTACACATCAGAGATTCATTCAGGAAATCCATAATTTAAAGCCCCATTTCATTTCATGACAGGCCACAAATGTGCATTCAAGTACAAATTGGAGTAATATGAATAAGAGAAGATTTGGATCTAGGTTAACCCTGGCTTTGAATCTGAATTGCATACATCAAAAGGCACCTGTGGGAATACATTTGGCTGGGGAGAGGAAAGTACTTTGGTTTATGAAGTAGGTGGACTCAGCAGTCTTTGTGGATCTGATATTAGGATGTCAATGCAGTCAGCCTTGTTATTTCTCTAAGGAGTCACAGTCCATCTCCTGACCTACTGTCACTGGGCCCTAGAGACAAGTAGGGCTGATCTTGATACAGGGTAGTGAAACGCCCAACCGACTAAATGTCTGGTAGGAGTTCCCATTCTCTAAAATTGAAAAATGAACTTCAGGAACAACAGAGGTTAAAAGCAGAACATATTTATTGAGAGAAAAAAAGCTTCTGTCTGAGAGAGACAGACAGAAGGGGTCCCCAATGGGTTGCCAAAGACTGTCCTTTCTAGAGACTTTTATAGTGCAAAACCACCAGGTAAGGCAGGTCCAAGAGGAGGAAAACGTGGGAACTCACAGGGTAGGTGTGAGGTGGGACAAAACTATGGTCAACCAATAAGATTAATGGCTCAGATAAAATTGATTAAATCACGGACAAATGGGGAAGCCAGTCATGTAGCAAGCAGGCATGCGTAAAGAGCAGTGACTCTTCCCTTAGGAGGTTGGGATGATGACTCCAGGCTTCCTCAAGGTGATCTATAGCTATCTAGAACATCAATCACTGATGTTTATACTTAGTATGTGGGTACATTTGTTTCACTTTTTGTCTTGAGCTCTGGCCCGCAGCAGAAATGTCTGTCTCCAAGTTTGCAAAGTATCTGGACTTCTGTACTGGCTCCTTTGAGGGCCCAGCTCTGTTCAACTGCCTACATTCCTAACTAACTCAGCTGCCTATAACAATCTCAGGGACCATTTGTCTGCCCTGTGCATGCTGTCACACACAACAGAACACTGGCTCAAAATGATGATTTGAAATATAAATGATTTTTTATCAATACCTTGGCTATCATAGATAATTGAACAGGAAATCTGTTCTCTGGATTCACAGATTTGGGAGTGTGGACAGGCTTAGAATTACTGACTGAAGGAAGAGCAGTAAAGTCCTTGTAAGAAGTCCTGTATTCTTTTTTCTGTCTGATCCTTGGCAAGAAAGGAACACTAAACCATTGCTTTCTCTGAGAAATGGGTCTAACATCTGTTCCATTTACCTCACAGGTTTGTTCTCAAAAGTTCTTTAATCTACATAGAAATATACAAATAAAAATATTATAATTGCTGTTAAAGTATTTGAAGAAATTCATGTAGACATGTAGACATTCATAAAGACATGATCTTTATGGTCCAAAGAAAAACTAGATTTGTTATCTAACAAATGAAAATAATTAAGTTGCAGAAAAATCCAATTATAAATCCTTTCCAAATTCATTAGATTTAAAATTTACATTGCAATGAGCTCGCTGGGTAAGGCACTGATTGAAATCACTGCTATATAAAATGGTTCATTCAGTTCTTCTTTGGGATGCAAATTCAAGTTTAGCAAAGAGTAAGCACACTTTGAAAATTAAATAATGTTGACATTCTAGGAGATGATTAAGAGAATGAAGAAACCACAAACCAAAAATGTTCTGATATGATCATATTGATTTCCCCAAAAATGAATGATTAAAAAATAAAATTTGAATTGTAAGTCAATTATGAACTTTTGAACTCAGGTATCATTTTAAAAGGAATGTAATATTCAATAAAAAGCAACAGTACAGGTAAAGACAGCTTTCAGTTTTGGAGAAACACAAATTCTACCTGTTAACCCGCTTCTGGCACCAACTTAGGCAAGTCCTGCCTTGAATACTAATCAAATGGAAATAACCTTAACATTCTAATGTAAACCTTTTCTTTAAAAACTGACAAGGAAACAATTCTTCTAACAGACTTCTGGAGGTCAGAACTAATCTTAAAGAACTGATCTTTTACTGGATGCCTATGACAGCAAGCGTTGCTTTTTTAAATCAGAATGGTGAAAGACCTGTATTTCTGGTTATTTCTCTGGACAATGATCACAGATTGTGCGCTGGCAGAGAGGCATATCCCACATTGAGTAAGAAAGTTTTCAACAAGGAAAGGCATTACACTTCCCAGTTTCTTATAAGAAACAAAATAGCAAGAGTTATTTCCATACTGCATACTCTGGTATTTTCGTAAATCCCAGTGTTGGGGAACAATTATAAGGTAAGAATATTTGTGTAAAATATAAAACTTATAGACACTTTATGATCAATTACAAGTCTCTGACCAAGTTTCTGTTCTGCTGTTTCTGCTAAATTCAATTGACCTTGACAGCGTCTACAGCCCGGCTGCACCTCTGATGAGCAGAGTCAGAGTAGCTGTCTATACCTTAAGGCACCTGGGCTAATTCAAGCGCCCTGTCCCCAGAATGTTCCTATATTATGGTAATTCCCTTATCCACACTCACTCTGTAAGGGCCCTCTCCCCTTGTTCCTGGAATGTTTCTATTGTTTCAAGGCTAGCCTGCCTGCCAAAATATGACTGGATGTATGTAACCAGCCATATAACATTTTCTCACTTGCTTTGTACCTCCCAATTCTAAACTGTATATAAACTGGACTTTTCCTAAATTCAGTGCTGTTGCCTTTGTAGAATTATCCTGCAACAGTTCCCCTGCCTTCTTATCTCCTCGGTGCAGAGTCTTCCTTTTGGTTTTGCTTGGCTTGGGAATTTTCCTGCAACTCCGGTATTTCTTACAAATTTTGAATCTAGTTTTTGATAGTAACTTGGTTGGTTCTCACAGAGTAAGACTGAACGTGTCTGTAACTGTGCAGCACAACAGAGGTTAACACAATTGATTTCCTGCTCACATTTATTGGGGCCAGAGAGACTAAAACAGTTATTTTCCTTTCAAAGAACTGGAAAAATATAATACAATAGCAATTTTTTAAGTACATAACAAAACATCCTGGATCATGAATCAACATGAGATGTAAAAGCTCAGAGATATCAACGCTGACAGCTTTATAAAATGTCGTTCATCTAAGGCATTTCTGAAATAGTCCTTGAAACTACACATATGTACATGATTCTATACACATAAAGGCATCTATTCATGAACAGAAAGAAAGTCTTTTAGAAGCACTGTGAACAGAAAGCTAAAGAAATACAAACATAGATCCTGAATATTTTTAAAGAGAAAATTTAGGTTCTAAGAAACAGTGATTTACATTCAAATAAACATGTAGATTTTTCAAACCTGGATAGATAACATTTTTGTGATGCAGACAACAAGAAAATTCACACTGTGAATTATTTGTTTTTCAAAGGCCACTTTCAAAGTACAGATTTCAAGTCCAAAGCAAATACCCACGGCATGAACAAATAAGATGCCTAAGATTCTAACATCTGCGTCCATATGGCTCTCCTCCTCACTTCCATATCTAAGAGCAAGAGAAAAATTCCTAGAAAAGGCAGTGGCTATATTTGTACCATTTTATCTGACCATGTCTGGATAGTGGGTTTTTACACCAGATTACAGCTTAGTCTATTTAAAAATTCTATTTCAAATAGACTAAACACTCCAAACTCAAAAAGATTTTGTTTCAACATCAAGCCTTACGTAGACCCATGCTCATTTTAAAACACAAAGAGGATCTCTAGGAAACAATAAAGGTAAGCGAGGAAGAAACAAGGTTAAACTCTGTCACTGGCCCTTTATCCAAGATGAAAACTTCAACCTCCAACATTAAAGTTGTCTGCTCTTTCCACTGTAAAAGAAGTCTCTAGTTTGGCTCGCATCACCCACTTTGAGGTACCAGAGATAAGTCTGGGTTCAATGTACCAACCTGTTTCTGTTACTCCTGACAACTCACGCACACTGTTACTTAAGGTGGAAGTCACCATTTTTTCAGGCACTTTACATCACTAAAAAATTAAATCTAGTTACTTAAAATCAGTTTGACAAACATTCCTTATCCCTAGCCCTGCCCTGTCCACCCCCAAAAGGTAGCTAATTCTGTTATAAAATCTCTACGAGAAGACAATTCTTTTAGTTTTGCCAAGAAAACAACATAGACATTTTTTTCCACTTTTCCTCTTTCATGAACTCTTCCTCTGAGATCACAGAATTTCAGTTACTTGAAATCTGCCCCTGTTTAAAAAGCCTTTGTGGAGCCATGCTCAGAGTTTACTAATCGAAGAGCGCATTGCCACCTCTGACATTCTTGGTACAAAAATTCAGTTTCAGCAGAGTTCCTGTGATTCCCCTGAGCAGTGATAAATGCCCTTTATCATGAGGAAATGGGCTATGTGTAAAACAAAGCAAATTAGCTATTCAAATATATGTACATTTATGATTATGCTTTAATATGAAATACGTGATGGGAGAGGGGTTTTTTCTTTCTGAAGTGTTTAGAGATTTGAAGGGAAACAAAGTCACTCACCATTGACAAGTTTCTAATAAAGGATTAAAAAATAATTTTGGATGGTTCATTCAAGTTTTCCCAGAGTTCTCATCTATATTCTACATAAATGGTAAATAAAAAAGTACATGACCAATGAATGCACTATACATGTACCAGGTAACATTATACACATGTGAATTAAAATTCCTTAAATATGTACATCCCCACTTAGGATACATTCTACTACATAGACAAATCTTCACCCTTCAGTCCAGAGAGCAGCAACTCAATAATCTAGTTACCCAGTTACCTCAGAAGATATGCTAGGTCCTGAATATTTCCTGACATGGTATCCCTGTCTTGCAGGAGAGGTCTCCATTAACATTTGTGTAGTTCTTGTGAAGCACCAGGCTGCAATGCTAATGGCAACTATCTACACACTGGAGAAACGTGTGTTATCCTTTCAAACCCAGTTATACAAACCTGACTGATAGTAAAATGGGAAACGTAAGTCACAATAGGGTGATATCAATCCAAACTATTTGAAATATATAAAATATTTCCATTTAATTTCCTATTTATCTTTTTATGGTCTCATCAGTGCCTTGTATACACAGAAAGTATTCACATTGTCCTACTGGACATAGAAAAAATATGCTAAATTATGTTGAGAAGAAAGCTGCTCTGAACTATTTGAAAATATGCAAATATCTTACTTATCAATTAGGGTTTTTACAGAGATAGTACACTACCATAGTAAGTTTCATTTTGAAAGAGTTCTTTCTGAGTCTATGTCCTTAAGTAAATTATGAGCTTGCAACCAAAATTCACACATACAGTATGCAAAGGCTATTGGGTTGATTGATGATAAACCATTTTAGTCACCGAAAGAATAACTTTCAGGTAAGAATTCATTGTGTGTCTCCTATTGGGTATGCCAATGCATGCCCAGTGGAGAAATTCTAGGTAAGCTGCAAGTCGTATTGGATTCTAGCTGTACAGATAGACTTTAACATTGATCCTTGATGTATACTGTTAGATCCAATTCCAAATCAGCTGGTTGTATGAACACAGAGCTCAAGAAAGGTCCCTGCCATCTAGGATGAAGGTTTTGAACCTCTCCTACTCTAACCTTTATTTCATATATGATAATTTTGTAGACCACAGCTACCGTCTGAAAGAGATGCGTTGATCACCTTAGAAAGTAACATTTGCGAAAGGACAGACACTGAATCAGACCACGCAGTTTTGCATGCTGCAACCCTTTTACTGGGAAAGGCAACTCCCTCTGCACAGCAGTTTTTCCCACTTGAAGCTGAGATCACACGAGGAGAAACCTATTGTGTTTCTGCCAAGTCACTGTGGGAAAGGTAGGAACAGCACACCCAGTAACTGGCAGAGGCACAACCAACATATCGACTTTTAAAATAAGCAGCCTGCTTTATAGTATAACTCTCATGAGAATTTCTCTTTCCGTACTCGTACCCTTCCCTCCCACAGTGGGTTTCCCCTCCCATATGTTTCTCACTGTGGCAAATCAACACAGAACACATCTTCGTCTCGGCATGTATGCTGTCAATCATAAAAGCACATTTATTATAGTAAACGTTCACTTAGGCCCTTGAATTAACACTAACAGTCCAGTGGGATCCTTTGAATGGTGAAATGATGATGTACTAATTCCTCCTAAGCAACCCCAAAGCTCCCGACATGCTCCATAGACACAGCCTGGATGCAGAGCCCAGTTCTTGTTACATGGGAACACTTGCACCCAGGACTTTCCCTTTCCCAATCCAGCACAGACAAAGGCTTGCAGGCAAGTTCAAGGTCTGGACACAGAGGCACTTCCAAAGTTTGGCAAGGAAAAGGAGGCAGCGTCACTAAGTGGGGCTTTGTCGTGTGCTGTCTCACAGAATCCAGACATCTGTGGCACGGGAATACAAACAGAGTGCTTTACGTTGTGGATGGGTCGTGCTTCTTCTTCTTGCCCCGACAGGATTTGCAGACACAACAGATGATACACGGAGAGGCCAGAAGTAACAAGGGCGAAGTCACCAAGGCAATGATACCTAGTCCTACAAGGATCCCCACCACCTGGAAATCAAAAATAAAACAATGTCAGCAGTTACACTTTCCTATAGGTATACGCATTCCAATGCACACTATATGGAAACCCTAACCCCCAAAGCAACAGACTTTGCTAATGAGGCTTTTGGGAATTAACTAGACTCTGAAGATGGGGCCCTCAGGATAAGATTAGTGCCCTTATGGAAAAGATAGACCACAGGAAAAAAAAGTGATTGTAATCCAGCATGCACAATGTATCTAAAAGTGTACCTTCATTTAGCATAATTATCTTATGTGTTTTTTAAATATGTTTTGGCTATTAATCTACATTTATGATAATTAGCTTGCTAAGAAGTTATAAAATAAATAAATGAGTCTGATGCTGATGAAAAAAAGTTTTAAGGGGCGGGGGAAGGGAAAACATAAAGAATTGAGAAATGTGACACACATGTACTGATTCCTCACAATGAATACAAGTCATTTCGGACTGCAGACATGTACCAACAGAATGTTTCTCATTTTTAAAAAAGAATTAGTGTCTTTATAAAAAGAGACACCAAAGAGTTTCCTTTCCTTCCTTTGGCTCTCTTTCCTTTAGGACACAGCAAGGAAATGGCTATCTGTGAACCAGAAGAGTCCTCGCCAGGCCCTGACCACGCCACCACCATACCCCTCAGACCCCAGAACTGTAAGAAATAAATGCTTATTGTTTACGCCAATCTGTCTATGATCATTTGTTATAACAATCCAAATGACTGAGACATGGTCTTGGGCACACAGGACAGCTACATTTACAGGATATTTTAGTGAATGTTGTGTCATGATGTGAACTGGATACAAACAACAAAGATAAAAAGGATTAAACCAAAAGTGAGGACACATGAAATGCTAATTCAAGCTTGGCAGCAAGCTCAGTGGAACTGTAAACTATTAGTGTTGGCTCATTCTCTACCTGAGTTTCCACAACAGTCTCATACTGATGCTAATGATGAGTACTAGGATATTAGCATGGGCTTCCTCAAAAGAAAGACAGCCTTTGATAGCTGTGAAACACTATTAAAAGTAAACCATGAATCCCTTTGGACCTACCACATAAACACACAATGACATGTACAAAGGAAGCTAAGCCCCAGCATGGGCTCACTGTATTTTAGAGCTCTGCCTTTGATAGCTACTATGCTTTCAAGGGTTGTTAAAAAGTACTTTCAAGAGGGAAGAACATCTGCATTCATCCTGCAGGTCACTGTCAATTGCTTGGCTGCCTGGTCCTCCTGACCCTCCACTTGTCCTCAAAGAGACCCTGAGCATGAATTGTCTTTCTCCTAGTCCCATCCCAGTACTCTCAGAACTTTGCAGGCTGGCACAGGTAGATGGGGAATAAAATGGGGAAAGAGGTTGGCTCTTTAAGCATGTCATCACAAGTCTGGTTTATCTCACATTCCCTTAAGGTCACCTGTGTTCGGTTCCACATCACTGATGCTCTCGAGTGGCCAAGTTTATTCCTGCATGGCCCTTTGTCGTAATGTCTGAGGAAAATGTCATTCTGAAAAATAAAAGGAGGACTCAGTAAACATGCAGCTTCGAATTGAAAGATGACTATAAACCACATCAATCACCTCGTAATATTAATAACATCCTCTAGGAATTCCCCAGCAATCTTTAGCATATTTTGAAAATTTTGTAAATCACCAAGTGAAAACAGATCACACTCAATGAGATTTTTGATTGATTGTAAGAAAAATAAAATAAAGACTGATGAATTTTCTTAGAAAGGTGATTATAGCCTCCTGCAGAGATACAAGATGGAATGGGAGTGAGTTATCTTAAAGGCTACTGCTGCAAACCAGGTAAGAGCAATGTCAGAGAAAGGACTGAGGCCAGGATGGAGAAGTCCTAAAATATTAAAAAGGTTACTACAGTAATGGGTGGAAAAACAAGAAAAGAAAGTCAGAGATAAGGGGAACGCTGCTGTAAGGCAGTAGATATGTCAAGAGAATAAGCAACTTTGAGATGGATTTGGAGGGGATGATAACCATGGTTTGGACATGTTAAACTTGACAAATAGTAGAGACATTCAAGTGAGTATTATTCACAGGGAAGTTCATTATAAAGATCTGGATTTTGGAAAAAGAGATTTGGACATCACTGTACGTGGGGTAGAAGAAATCACACAAGTCCATGAGATAGTTGGAGGGATGTGTGGACTCAGGATAACAGAGGCTGCTAACGTGCTTAAGGACGGGTCAAGCAAGGACCTGAGACATGGACAGAAAGGTTGATGGAAAATCAGCAGAGATGGTAACCAAAGTGGAGGTGGCCAGAATGTCACATGACGTGGACAATCTGGGAAAGATAAGGACTGAAGTTGCCACTGGATTTTATCAATAAGAAATCACTCAAAACTTTGGAAAGGATACAGCTAGGAGATGAGTACCTGGCAATCTGAATGCATTGAGATGACTAGAGTAAATAAATTTCCCAGGTATTCAGGCTTTTGTGACACTTGGAAGCTAAAGGACAGAGAGAAGTAGGGGAAGGCATGAGAAAAGGGTCACTCAAACAGCAAACAATGAAACGCATGGATGCTATTCATTCACTCATAGAGAGTGAAAGCTGAAGTTAGGGGACCTTAGAGCTAACTGAAGGGGACAAAACTCTGAGGCTATAGACAGGAGTCATTTCCAAGCAGACTATAAAGATGACCTTGGCCTCTGAAACTGCAAGGCTGAACATCAATGCAGGGACAAACTCAACGCCCCAGCAGCTCTCACAATCCATGCGGTGTCTGTCTCAGACTGTGGTTTCAGAAGGTCTCTCTTGTCCTGGCCCCATGCCTTCAACTTAACCATAAACAGAAATCAACAGCATCCCACCACATGGAACACTTGCCTGGAGAAAAGCATCATTACTGAGAAGCCAAGGCTTTTGGCTAAAAAAAGAAAAAATGAGATCCCCGAAAAAACAGCAACCAGAAAAAAGAAGCTTTAACATTTGAAATCTATATATTCTGCCATTTAACATCTGCAACATTTCATTCCAAGTAACACTGGGGGACAGGTGACAGAACAGGGTGTTCTCTGCAATCTCACTCCCCAAACATGCTTCATCCAAAGATCTGGCTACACCAGAAGGAAAACAAAATGATTTGTTTTTCATTTATAAAGCACATGGGGTGTACAACCAACAGAATCCTCATCCAGAGTTTCACTCATTTAAAATTACAATCCGTCTTAAATATCACATACACTTATAATTAAAGGAAATAGGGCAGAAAAATTTAAAGTAAAAAACATTTCCTCCATTCTGGACTTAAACTGCTAGAATCTAAAATGTCTATTTTTACCTCTTCGATTTACATTCTTTCTTAAAACACTGAAACCAAGCTGATTGAGATTCTTACTCACAGAAGTCACCCTAAACAATGTACCTAATTTTCAGTTGATAAAGCCAGGGCTGCAGTGGCCAGGAGGTAACCCGTGTCACCTGAACTCACCAAAAGGGTGAGATACATGCTGTTTGTTCAATTAAAACAAAACAAGAAACAAAAACGAAGAGCTGAGAAAAAGAATGGTGACCCACACATAAATTAGGGCTGATACTGATGTGGACACAGAAGTCCAGGACAGGGAAGACCTATGACCAACTGGCGTGACCCCAAACTTAGAAAAGCTGGAATTGAAGTAAGGCTTTTCCCCAATCCTTCCCACCAGCTGGCCCTAGAACAGGGCTGAATGCAACGACCTGAATTGGTGAAGACACGCCACGTGAATAGAAAGGAAGAGTAATAATTGGGAAGTTCTTTGATTTAGGAAGGGGACATTGATTGACAAAACAGTGACAGTACTGCTGTCATGCCAATGAACGCGAGAGTCAATCAGGAGACACTATTGAGCAGTTTTTTTCTTTCAATGCAAAAAGAGGAAAAGAATATAATTGTGGTAAACAGAGGAACTTGGACCCCAAAGATATTCATGGCCTAAGAACCTGTGGCTGCATTACTTTAAACAGCAAAGTAAAGTTGGAAAGAGTGATTAAGTTAAGGGAGATTATTCTATATATTATCCAAATGGACCCAATCTAATTACATGTGTGTAAGGGCAGAGAACTTTCCTAACATGTGGCTGAAGCAGTGGCATCTAAGGAAGAAGAATCACAGAGACGTAATATTGGTGACTTTGAAGTTGGAGGAAAGGGGGCCACCAACCCAGCAATGCAGGCAGCATCTAGAAGATGGAAAGAACGAGAGAATGGTTTCTCCCCTAGAGTACAGAAAGGAAAGCAGCCCTGCCAACACCTTGATTTTAACTCAGCAAGACCTAGGATAGACTCCTCATGTATAGAAATAGGAGGTGATAAACATGTCTCGAGCCATAAAGTTTGCAATAGTTAGCTACAGCAGCCATAGAAAACACACTAGCAGGGCTTTACATAATAAAGTAAGATTAATTCCCCCAAAGCATGAAATGCCCCTAAAACAGAAGCTTGTGTTTAAAATGAAAGTCACATGCCTAAAGCAACCAGAAAGAGGATTTATAGTTATCTGAAGTAGCAGGTTCAGGAAGCCTGATTAAGAAGACTCAATTAATTATTTGAAATGGAAGAGCCGTGGGGTCCTGGCTCTGGTGCAGATGAGGTATGGGAAAGGCCACGTGACAGCCCTCTTCCAGGGTACTCACATCCAGGTTCTGGAGGCAGTACCAGCAAAACGTGTGCTTGCAGTTCTTGCACATCATCTGAGCGCAGCCTTCATTGCGTTCGATGTAAACCCGGCAGACTGGGCATTGCTTAATGGGGGCTTCCGTGCCTGTCCCAAAGAGCGCCCTAGAAACGAAACGAGTGGAAACTGTAGTCGACTCATCGTCATCAATTGAATTCCTAGTGCTCTAGAAAGTTCCATAACCCAGTGCAGTTATCTGTACCTAATTCACTTCCCCAAGAAAAGGATGGAGGGGTCGGGGATTTGGCTCAGCATATAAGTGCCTGCCTGACAAGTGTGAGGTTGTGAGTTTGATCCTCGGTACCCCCCAAGAAAAAAGGATGGGGTAAAAACAGCAGAGACACAGACCATTAGTAGTCCAGCACACATTGCCTGAATAAGAAATACCAAGGAGTCAGTTATATCACAGAGAAACTAGTTCAGAATGCAGTGAGGGTATGCTCTATCATGTCACTGTTAACTAATTGGCAGGGTGGAACTCAGTGATCAATACTTTAACACAAATGCCATTATTGAACAGACCTGCTCCTAACAGATGAATGGGTCAGTAGAGGTGCATGGCTCAAAGGGCACAGAAAATAAGGAGCAGTGCAAACTAGGGTGGGCAGGAGCCATGGCGCTAGGTTATACCTTAGTTATGGTTCATCAAAATTACCATCAAGCACATGGACATATCTACTCTCGAGGGTTTTCAAAGACATGACCAGATTTCGTACTGAGTATAATTTTACATAGTGAGGTGACAGGCTCTATTTTAATCCCCTTATTTTTGGATCAGGAAATAGACTCACAGAGCCTAAGTATCTTTTAGGAAGACACGTAGATGTCAAATGACAAGATCAAAATACAAATTTTCCTCTCCTCATGAGCTGTTTACTTTGTCCTGTGATACCTAGGAATCCTGCTGCAGCGGCGGTAAGATTGTGGAAGGCACTGGTTTACATCTGACCATCTGGATCTGACAGCATTAAATCCTTTTCTTTTTCCTATTTGTTTTGTTTGAGACTTAAGCACAACACAGCCAGTCACAAGCCTATTCCTGAAGACTGGCTCTGCACACTCCCAGGGCACTGGGTGATTAAGCCAACTGGACTGTAATGGGCAGGAGCCATGGCGCTAGGTTATACCTTAGTTATGGTTCATCAAAATTACCATCAAGCACATGGACATATCTACTCTCGAGGGTTTTCAAAGACATGACCAGATTTCGTACTGAGTATAATTTTACATAGTGAGGTGACAGGCTCTATTTTAATCCCCTTATTTTTGGATCAGGAAATAGACTCACAGAGCCTAAGTATCTTTTAGGAAGACACGTAGATGTCAAATGACAAGGTCAAAATACAAATTTTCCTCTCCTCATGAGCTGTTTACTTTGTCCTGTGATACCTAGGAATCCTGCTGCAGCGGCGGTAAGATTGTGGAAGGCACTGGTTTACATCTGACCATCTGGATCTGACAGCATTAAATCCTTTTCTTTTTCCTATTTGTTTTGTTTGAGACTTAAGCACAACACAGCCAGTCACAAGCCTATTCCTGAAGACTGGCTCTGCACACTCCCAGGGCACTGGGTGATTAAGCCAACTGGACTGTAACACTGGTGTTTTGTTCTTGGGATGCAGAACAGCCATAGCCTCAAGCAAAGCAAGGGATCAAACACAAAGGTCTCTTACTCTGGCTCTGCTGCTGCCATAAAAACCCTGTGTACAAAAAGGGAGAGATTGAATTGCTTCTCATCATAGCAAAATCTCAATATTGGCACCATCTTTTTTGAAAATCAGGTATTAAGACTCTCTCTTCCTATATTTCTCAAGAATGTAGGACTTTTTTTGTATTGCTATGATTGGATACCCTATCAGGTGGTAATTTAATAAAACATCATTTCTGTTTCATTCTGCAAATAGGAAGACTATATTGTTTGTTTGTCTGTTTTGTTCTGGGGATCGAACTCATTACCTCACGCTTGCCAGGCAGGCACTGGTGCCACTGAGCTAAATCCCTAGCCCCAAGAATGAGATATATTGATAGTAGGCCGATTTGATAGCTAGGCAAATAGCTGTGGACAAATCCATGACTTCCTACTTGAGAACCCATAAAACACAGGATGTCTTTACCTAAACAGAAAGCAAAACTCACCCAAAGTCTAATTTCAGCAATATCTGAAAGATTCTGCTGAGACAAATAAATGAATTCCTTTTAGAATTGCTTTTTGGGGCTGGGGATTTAGTCAGTGGCTCAAGTGCTTGCCTGGTAAGCACAAGGTCACGAGTTTGATCCCTGATACCAAAAAAAAAAAAAAAAGAATGAAGGAAGGAAGGAAAGAAAGAGAGAGAAAGAAAGAGAAAGGAAGGAGGAAAAAATAAATTGCTTTTTGTCACTATTCTTTGTTAGCAAATTATCAATTCTGGCACACTTCTTTGGGAAGTTCTACAGGAAAATAATGTCTACACATTCTTGTGAGATAACTCTTCCAAAGCAACATAGGTTTGGTTTCTAAGAAAATTTGCGGCTTCAAAGACACTTTCCTCTCTTACCCATGTTCTGTGGGCAGGATAGCAGGCTGACTGTCTCTACAGGAGACTTCTGCATGCCAAGAGTCCTTGCAACATGAGCAGAATTTCAGGTGGCAAGAAGGGCACTCTACCAACACAGGCTGGCCTGGGTCACTCGAGGCAACGGGACACACGGTCTGACAGTCTGCAACCGGACACCATGTTCGATGGGGGTCCAGATGAACTTCTAAAACATAAAAAAAAATATGATAATCTATCTGCCTCCAATTCAAGCTTGAAGTTTTTCCCCCTTCACTTACCATTTTTGTGGACTAATATTTATGGAAGTATAATACAACCAAAGGTGGAAATTGTTACAATTATTCTTCATAATAGATTAATAGACTCAAACGTATCATCCATATGGTTACTCAGTCCTGTCATATTTCTCAAAGTAAGTACTAATGGTTACTGCTGTCTTTATGAGCATTTAATAAGTAATGTTCTATCCAAATGAAAACTGCCAGACTAGAATGTTTCTTGCCTTTGAACACTCAAAATAGGTTGAAATTTCAAGAGCTTTACATAATTATTCAAGTACAATCTTGGAAGAAAAATGAGCATAAAGAATCTGCCAAAGCAAATCTGTTTTGTTTTGTCTTGCTTTGTTTTGTTTTTCCCTCTAATATAGAAAGGATAGAAATACATGTAGACTCATGCATGCATAGAACCTATAAACAGTTTATGAGAACTGATCATATAACACATGATGAAATGAACAAATACTTAGAAGAAAAAGAGACACTATAGTACCCAGTGCTGACTCTGTAGCATCATGATGTGAAATCTAGCAATTCTTTGTTCAGAATGATTTTAGTCTGTTTTGCTTTGTTTAATTTCGACATACATGAAGGTATGGACAGTTATTTTGAAGAGAATGAGACACAGTATGACAGCCATTTTGACTTCTCTCTTGTCTGAACTTGAAGACCTAAAATGCCTTCCTCATCTCGTTCAGATCAGTTCTATACTATGTTGTTTTATGTGAATTCTCTGTATGTGAAGATATGGACAACGATTTGAAAGAAAACAAGAGACAGTGTGACAGACAGTGAAGATCTCTGATTGTCTTGCTTTGAAATTTATGTCTCTTACATTGCTTTCTTATGTTCTGTTTTGTTCTGTTTTGTTGTTTAATTTGACCCTCTTTAAAATAAAAAAATTTAAAAATGATATAAAATTTAAAAAACAGAATCTGCCAAGGCAAAAAAAAATCTGCAAATAAAAAAACTATTTTTCACAAAAGATTTTGTCCTTTTGGGCACTGAAAAATATGAAGTGAGGTTTCTTCTGTTGCATAGCAGTAAACTAAAGAACAAGGAAGAATCAAAATCTAGAGACCAAAAAGCATCTGGTGTGATTTAGTAAAAAATCAGATTACTTGTCAATTTGAGTATTTTGTTGTACCACCAATGTACTCGTTAGGGACAGTTTGTAAATGACTCACATGCTCTAAAACAAGCGGTAGAGACTTTTCAAAGACTATATAATAGTAGCCACATGTAACACTGGTGAGATCCACATGGCACCCAAGGAAAAAGATAGGATTGGAGAGTGGACAACTATATACACACGTATCTACAAATCTTGCGTAGTTTTCCCTTTCCTGTTAAATTACAGGTCTCATTTCTTCTTTGTGTGATAGTGAAAAATTATTTAAGAGATTGTCATAATTTTCTTTTCTCTGAACCAACGTATTTTGTACATTTTGAACTGATGAGATTCCAGTTGTGGACCTCCTAGGGCTTATGATTTCTGTGGATTTATATATGAGTCAAATAAATCCAATGGACCACACACAAAAAGTTAAAGTATGAATTCAGTTTTTAAATCTAACTTGCATGTGTAAATATCGTATGGTCTCCCTAGTGTAAAAAACTGAAAGATTAAATAAGATGCAAAATATATCATGGATATTGTGCAAATGAAAGAGTGCTCAAAAAGAAAGAACTGGGATAGGGGAAAATTGAAAAGAAACAAGAGAAGTATATATGTATACAAAAATATATATGTGCGTATATGTGTATATACAAGACAGATAACTACACTAATGTCTGTTCATTCATCAAAAAGAATAATTTGTGTTTTCATTGTTTGGCTGTTTGATCATTTTTTATTCCTAAATTTTGTAATTTGAAGAATTACTTTGAAAATAACAATATGCAATATATTAACTAGGGCTGATTTCTTGTTTTGTTTTGAAATTCTGTATCTATTTTATTCTTTTTTTGCTTTTAAAATAAAAAGGTTAATTATTTTATATATTCAACATTAGGGAGGAAAAGGATGAATTGTACAAATAAACACTGTCTCCACTGATGTCTTACCTAGAAATGAAAATCAATGGATCTACCCATGTCACAACTTCTCATCTGAAATAATATCCTTAAATATATTACCTAATCTAATAGTTCCGGGGAATGGGCCTACAGAATGGTATGCCCTTGACACGTTCATAATGTTATCCTGTGCTTCACAGGTCCTTAGACTTCAAGAGAGATGGACCTTCTGAGAGCTTTAAAACTTTGAAGAGCCAAGGGAACAGTAACCCACATAAGACCCAATTTCTTGTCCTTTTATTTCCGTGCCATTTATTATTTTTTCCAAACTGTTATAACTGCTTCACAAATAGACCAAAGAAATAAAGGCTGGTAGGTAAGTTACTACTAAGAATCCCTACACCAAATATCTACTTACCACCCATTCTAAGTCACAGATCTTTTAAAAATTTGAGAAAGTTAACAAATATATTCCTGTGAAAATGGATGGCATCCCCAGTGATCACCTTAAAAGGACAGAAGAACAAAACTTCTGCTCATAACTGTAATCAATTTAAATTACTGGGCAGAAGGTCTGACTTGTTTTTATCAGCTGTTATTTACGGTACTGGGGTGGTACATTAGAAACCATAAACAAAGAAGCAACTATAGAATTTGATGAATAGCTATACAGAAAGGACACTAGCTGGAGTGCAGCTGTGGCACACAATCCAATGCAAACTCAAGGGAGGACTCTGAACCACAGAAACAGCAATCTTCTGTATTTATTTATGACAGTGACACAAAGGGCCATGTGAAGGAGTGCAGAGGAAGGGAATAAAGAGGGATATTATAGCTTTCTGCTTAGTCATGTGGAACTTAACAACAGTGATGCTTCATTCTCAAATGCATTGTTACTGACTTCTTTGTTGCAAAAATACCAACAAGTACACTTACATAAGCTAAAATGACTAGGATGTCACTAGGCGATAGACTTTTAAGGGTCGCTATTACATGTGTGGTGCAACACCACATATTGTATATGTGGTGTGTCTCTGTATTTCCTATATTAAAAGTCCTGTTCCTCTAAGAGAGCTTATACAACTTCTAAGACCAAAAGTGGATTTAAGGGGGATAGAGTTTAACTCTATCCAAATATAACTGGCTAGTTTGTGGAATACCTATTCGCCATCTCTCCAAATCTCTGTCGACTTTCCTTGCTGAAACACCTGTCACTCAGTCTAAGTATTACCAAAATGTCTTTTCCCAGACTTCCATGCAGTGGAGGATTTGGTTTATGGCCTAATTCCAACCAATGGCAGGTAACACAAGGTCCTTCCCTGGGTTCCTGGGACAAGACTTCCTCCTCCCTGATATGCCAGAATTACTATTCTGTCTGTCTTTGAACACAGCAGTGTAAAGTCATGATTCTCAGGCTACCTCAACAATATGGGGATCCAGAGGGAAAGTCAAATAATTTACAGACATTGACTACTAAAGTGACCAAAACCAGGACAACCTACCTAAGGACTTCTTGCATACCCTGTTTTCACAAGCCATTTCTAGCCAGACATACTGTCCCTTGCAACTGAGAGCATCTTAACTAATATGGTTAACTCTAGTGACAGTGATCAAGTACTCAGTTCAGATAAGGACTGTCCCTTCCTTGTGACCTCTATTTTATTAAAAGCATTAAAAGTATCACAACAGAGAGGACCTGTAAAAACCTTTCCAAACCAATGGTTTTATCAGTCTACATATGAGGGACATGGAAATATGTGTACTTATTTGATGAATGAGAATGTCAAGAACATTATGCTTTGTTTTGCTTTATTTTTGGTACCAGGTATTGAACTCAGGACCTTGTGCTTGCCAGGCAGGCGCTGTATTGCTAAGCTCTATCCCCAGCCCTAAATGTGTGTGCACTTAATTAGAAGCAAAATAAACACCCAGATACATTATTCTGTAGAAGGCCTCATGCATCAGTTTAAAACAATCCATTATTCTAGATATATAAAATTTTTATATAGGTAAAGTAACAATGAATACATATAGCTGAATATACATAGATTTTTTGTTTGTTTGTTTTTTTCACTTTTATCAGTACCAGGGATCGAACTCACGACTGCCTAATCCCCAGCACTACATAGATTTTTAAAAATAAGGTAAATCAATGTGACCATATGGAAAGACTTGTAAGATGTATTATGTTAAAAAGTAGACTGCAAAAGGTGAATGAGTCATTTTTATAAAAATACAGATAGAAAAATGCTTTTAATACTTCTAGAAGAATATTGGAGAAACAACAGCAGTTACTCGAGTAAAGGTCAGATATTAGAGAAGAAAATAAGGATTTCCTTTAATCATTAATATCAATTTTATAAAAGGCACAAGGATTATATAAATAATTTTTAAAAACTGATTTTAAACAGCTGTTTTCAATCTGGCATATGAATAACAAACTCATAAAATAATTCTGAAACTAAGTAGTCCCCTGAAAATTTATCTTTTATAACATTCAAATTTCCCCTTTGTTTCAGATGGTTTTTCATTCTCTGTTGATCCTTTTCACTAAAAATCCCCTCTTCTTTAGCAAGTTGTTTCTGTTCTTAAAGTACTGACTTCTATTGTAAGCTGGCTTACCTTAATTGAGGGAGGAGTCACAGAATCAGCTTATTAACTATTACTGCCTATCCATTCCATAGAGATGGCGTTTCTTTCTTTATATTAGAGGCAGGGGACATCTCTTATTTTATTTGTGGGCTCCAGTTCACTGACATAATGATAAAATGCTACCTATTTATTTAAAGCAATAACTTGTGGATTTTAAAGTACGTAAGATACACTGCCGTACCAACCAATGACTTAAAATACATGCACTAACAGTAACACCATAAACTGCCTTGCACTGGAATTTATTTTCCATGCTCTTTTACTAGTGGATAGCAAACTAAAACCAACCAAAATCATCCTGGTGTTAGATATATGTTATAAAGTAGATTAGACCATAGGTTCCATCCACTTCAATTAGGGTTCTTAAATCTGGAAAGACATCAACTTGGCAAAACACAAAACTTTCAATGTAGCATTTCAACATTAAACTTCCTTTATAAAGTGTCATTTAGAACAGCAACAATGAAAACTTCTTCCATTATTAAAATAAAAATAATAATTATTCCTCTGAGAACTCCATTGTCTCTTAGAATCTATTTTACCTCCTACCTCATTTCAGGTATTGGACAAGCAATACACATTCACTGATTCTTATTTCTTCTCCCTACAGCTCCTTTAAATTTCTGAAACAAAGCTTTCATTATAATAAGCTGCTCCTTAAAAGTTACATGCGGCATCCCTCTAGGCGCATCTAGTTAATGTTTCTCAATCTGTTTTACATGAAATTTTCTTCCTGTAGCTCTGCTTTCTATGCGTCAGGCAATGCCCTCTCCCTTTCCTTCTCTTAACCTTCCTTCCTCCTTTATCAGTTACGCTGCTCCCTCGTTCCCATCCACAGATGACATTTAAGGCTTAACTCTAGACTTCTCAAGGTATCTTCTTATAGGGTTTATGTCATAACGAAGCCTCAGCTCTCACATTAATTTGGATTATTCCAAATGTGTTCTGCCTCTGGTGACTGTAAGATGGAAAATTAGGCACACGTCTAGTTTTTATTGTTCATTCAACAAATGATTGATTTCAAGTAATTGTTAGAGACCTCGTTAATGAAATTGAAAAACAGAGATTTCCTTCCTCAGAAATCTCATAGTATGAAAAGGGAAAGGGATGTTTAAAATAAACCCAGTGTTCAAAACACACACACACATACACACACATCAAGCAATGCAAATAAAAGTGCATCCCACAAGATAACAGAAATGGAATTGTTAATAAATGTCTATGAGCAGCTGGTGGGGTAGAGATAAGGAACATTTAATAGTTATTTACAGAAAATTTTTCTCACTTTTTTATCCAAGTATCCACAATGAAATTTCCCCCACTTAATCGACTTTAAAATCAGAAGGTAAAACTAGCTCCTCCTAATCACAGGACAAAGCAGATAGTACACACTGAGATGAAAAACAAAGAGATTAATTTAGAAAGAACAAAACTACCACATAAACAGATTAAAAAGAGAAAGTCCCTGAGGCTCCTCTGCAGGAAGCCAGCATGCGGAAGTACTAAAAGGGAGATAACAGCCTCTTCCTGATATTTGGATTAAGATTCTGTACTTGAAAGAAACACCGAGCAAGGACATGGCAGGGTTGTCCTGAGGTAGGCACTGCACAGCCCACAAACGCCAGCTGCGTTTCTTCCCAACTCCAAATTCAGTGACTTTACACCAGCACTTTGAACTAAAACCATGGTGAAAGTATTTGCACCTTGGAAACTGGCAAATACTACAAATCGCTGCTTGTTCTCTCCTAGAAAGCCTGTTTACCAATGCATCATGGAACACAGGCTAAACTGAGAGTGACGACACCAACATAAAATCTACACCCACACTGCGTTTTCAAGGCCAGCCTGGGCTACACAGGGAGTTCAAGACCAGCCGGAACTACATAATGAGACCCTGTCTCCAAGTAACAAAAACAAAAACAAATCTGCATCTCCCACAGACGAGTGAGGAACAGATTGAGAAGGTGAAGACTAGGCTTTGCACAGCATAAGAGGAAGAGAAATCAAACAGCAGCAGCCTCATTTGCTGATCAATCCTTTCTACTTCCTAACCACCTTCTGAACAGATGGGTACCACAGCTGAAGTGAAACTCAGATACACACACGTGTTTTTCTACAAAGTAGATGGTATTTGATTATAAATACTAATTTCTTGTTCAGTAATTGCTTGCTACACATCTCTTTTTGGGCTTTTCGATTTCAGTTTCTTGCTCAGTATTTTCTTCAAATACAGAATCTTACTTCAGTCCCAGTGAGGTACAGTACAGCACTGGCTGTCTGCCCCACATAAAGTCACAGTACGTGACAGTGGATGCTTCTAGACCTCCCTACCTGATTTTCAAGCATCTCTCACACCACCAATCAGGACACACTGTATATTCCTGTCGACCCCTGCAGCCAAGATCGTACCTTTCCCCAGAGGGTAGGGGAGAAAATAAAACCAATTATCTACAAATTCAAGCCAATTGGGGCTGGGGATTTAGCTCAGTGGCATACGAACCTGCCTTGCAAGCAGGTGGTCATGAGTTCAATCCCTGGTACCGATTTAAAAAAAAAAAAAAATTCAAGCCAATTACTGCTTTCGGAGTCTCCTCCTATCAGCAAGTCTTCTTTTTAAATAGAGTTTTAAAAAAAAAAAGCACTGCTGATTACAATCTGACATGACTAAACTTAAAGAAATTTCATCTGTACAGAAGTTTTTATCGGTACCAGGGATTGAACTCACAACCACCTGCTTGCAAGGCAGGTGCTTTACGCCGCTGAGCTAAATCCCCAGCCCCAGAAGTGTATCCTTAAGAACAGTAGAGCAATAGGGCAGCTTTTGCTCATGGAAGATTTTCTGTGGGGTGACATTTTGTTTTTTAAACCCATATATCTGAATTTGTCCAAAGGCTTCTAAATACTGCTCTGGTTATGTAGGACATACTTGCCAAAAGAGTTGTGACATATCTTCTTGATAACACACTGAAAGAGTAAATAATGATTCTGGTGGAAACAGAGAAGTCGGCCAAATTCCCGAGAGTCTTCTTGGTTAGAAAGTGGAGCTCCTGTGAGTAAGCTATGGAAAGTTTAAGAGTGCAACATACAAACCAGTAAATGACCTGATTTCTCTTACTGGGATTTGGAGACAGGACTAAAGCGATGTGTCCACTCTTCTCATGCGTGGTCTTTTACAGATACTCACCAAGGGCATTTTTTAATGAGACGCAAAAATGTATTGGTGCCTCAGGGCCTAAAGGCAAAGAATATGTACGTGCTTTGTTTTTCTTTCTACTTTCCCTTTTGTTGTCGTTGTTGTTACAGGAATCAAACTCAGGACCTCACGGTTGCCAGGCAGGCGAGACCCCTTGCCCCCTATTTTTGATTCACTGCAGTGACCCCTCTGCCCAAATGCACTTTCTGTTTTTTCAATTGGGTAACTACTAATTTGGTTAAAACTGTGAGAGATAAATCTGTGAAATTTTATATTTGTGAGAAGTAGGTGACACTGAATAAATATGAGTCTTGCTTTTTAGGTTTATTTACCATTATACAATTTTTTTAATCACACTTAGGTCCACAAATTACAAGCCTGAATCAATAGCCAATTTATACAAAGTTTTGATCTGATATCCAAATTTTATTGAAATAATGTAAGAATACGATTTATACATGTAATAAAGCAGTCTGATTTTGCAAAAACAAAAGAATTAGTTTTTAGTTTTTTTGCTTGTTTGTTTTGTTTTTAAGAGCAGAATATATTTGTTGAGAGAAACAAAGCTTCTGTCCGAGAGAGACACAGAAGGGGCTGTGAGTGGGTTGCCCTTTTTTTTTTTTTTTGGTATCAGGAATTGAACTCACGCCCTTGTGCTTGCCAGTCACAGCCCTTAGTTTTCAATGAAGTATTTGAGGACCAGCATCATACTGCAGACAGTGTGGTTCTACCACTTACAAGAGCAACTTTCCACCCAAAATGTCTTCTTTCCCTATAAGATGGAATGATCACTGTTAAACAGACACTGTCCACAACTTAATCAGTTCCTGATCTACAGCAAGTGCTCCACAAGAATCAGTAAAATTTGTCTCCATTTTCTCTAATTCTCAATCTTAATGTGCGTCACTTTAAGTTTCTTGAAAGGAGACTCACAATTCACAAATATTCTTTATTATGATGTTTTTCAAAGAAAGGAATGAGAAATCAATTTAATGAGTTACAAGCAGCAATTTAAAAAGATTAACTGGATTTGAAAAATTAAAGCACATCTCTTATGCTATTATATCCTTATAATTCCTAAAACAGTATAAATGCTATGTAAATAGTTGTACTGCATTGTTTAGCAAATGACAAGGAAAGAAACCTTTTACATATTCAGGGTAGGTGCAATGTTTTTTCAAATATTTTCATTTCATGTTTGGTTAATGGATGCGGAACCTGTGGATAAGGAGGGCCAGCTATTAAATATACTTCTATTCTAATACTTCACAAAATACAATAACTTTCCCAAAGTGGCATGCCATAAGCATCTAATAAATGATTTATGAATGTGTGCAACTTGAGAGATTTTTTAGTAAAACATTCAATATTTAGTTTCACTCTGCTTCATGTTACGAAAAGCTCCTCCTGTGGCTGTGAATCTCCATTACCCTTTTCCCTTCCTCACTCTCATCTACTGACCTTCCTTCTTATTTTATCTGGGAGAAAGGGCCAATCAGAAGAGAACCCAGACCCACCCAGTATACTAATCTACCTGTACCATGCCCAAATTCCTTCCATCTCTCCTGATAGAAAAGAGTTGAGCCTTTCCTTAAAACCCAATCTCTGCAGCGCACACTGAGATCCATCCTCTCTTATTTCCAAGGACTTTTTTGTCTGAAGTGATCTTCCTTCCCTCTCCCAACACTCTCTCTTGGATTGTTAAGTAGAAAGAAGGAAGAGAGGGGTGTGGAGGGGGGAGAAAGGGAGGAGGGAAGATCCTTAAAAGAGTTTTTCTTAATACAGTCTCTACACAGTTCTCATCTCCCAACAGTCTGACCCTCTCCAAGTAGGTTCTTTCCCCACCCAACTTGTGAGGGTCACTGGAGTCCCATCTGCTACCGAAGCTCCTTTCTCTCTTCATCTCTCAGTAGCACCTAACCCAGCTGACACTCCCTCTTCTTTGAACACTGCCTTTGCCTATCTCCCCATTTAATGTTTGTGGTCAACCTCTGTCAGTCTCCTTTCCTCTGTTTCACCTCTAAAACCTCTAGTGCACCAGGACTGTCCTGATCCTCCTGTTCATCCTCACTCTATTCCTAAATGACCTCAGTGTTACGGATACTAACAGAACTTCTATGCTGACAATTTCATAGTGTCTCTCACTGGTCCTGACTCTACACATACACACACTCATACTTACAAATCCAACTGCATTTCTACTCAGCAAACAGTTCCATCTTCAAAACGGACTCCAAAGCTGTCACTTTCAGAACTCCCACTTCTAATATACCATCTAGCGCCATCATGGCTTAGGTGATGGTGAGACCTCTGAAAAGATTACAATAGCTTCCTAAAGGATCCTTCTGCTGCTGCTTTGTTCCACTACTTTTTTTTCCTATGCCAGCCGGAGCAATCTCCCAAAAATGGAAATGAGATCCTGACACTGCCTTGATCAAAACCTCACAGTGACTTCTCATCTCTCTTAGTTATTATCACAGCCTCTGTCTTCAACCCTGACTACAATTCCCAAATTAGCTCCTGTGCTTCTCCTCTCTGCTCACACAGCTCGATCCTGGCTTGGACCTTGGCATTTACTCTTCACTCTGCCTCAGGTGCTCACCCTTGGGTATTCCTATGGTAGATCACTTCAGAGCAAACCGCTACTCACACGCTCTGCAGGGAGACCCCATGACAATCCTACCCAAAGCGCTTCCCTCTCTTTCTCCCCTGACCCTTTCTTATGTATGTAAGTGCTACACAGATACAGTCTCTAATGTTACTTCCTCACCTCTATCTAGCCCACTCTCTTGCTCAGGATACACCAAAACCATTCAGGGC
Source organism: Cavia porcellus (assembly GCF_034190915.1). Taxonomy (NCBI): domain Eukaryota; kingdom Metazoa; phylum Chordata; class Mammalia; order Rodentia; family Caviidae; genus Cavia; species Cavia porcellus. The sequence continues at coordinate 22,318,343 of NW_026947496.1, read as the reverse complement.
AGGACTTTGTCTTGATAATTACCGCATCCTCGTGATCCAGGACAGAGTTCCTGAGCAGCAGCACTACTGACAGCTTGGGTAATTCTTAGTACTGGAGGCTTCTTTGTGCATTAGACATTTGGTCTCGTCCTTGGGCTTCCCCCAGCAGATGCCAACAGCATCCTTATACAGCATGCCAGAGTTTCATGACTATTCTATAGTTCACAGGTGTGAAATCAAAAGTGTCCTATGGGAGAAAACTCACCCCCATTTAACAATCCCTGACCTAGTCAAATGCCTAGACTGTTGCATCTTTTGAATAATGATGAAGCACTGTAAGAGGTAATAAAGTGTATATGAATGGGGCCTAGAAGCCAGGTTAGTAGAGAAGGAGAAATTTTGGAAGAGATGTCAGACTGGCCTCCCTGGGATGTGATAGGACTGCTCAGACTTCAAGCCAAAAAGGAGCAAATTGATGGACACCAGGCGGTCAAAGCAAGATCATGAAGAGACCTTACTTCCTCCTTTTCTGTTTACCAATCACCTGAGAGGACTCTAAGATGAAACAGAGACGCCCCCAGGGTCAATGAGATACCTGAAAACCACTTCTCATTATTACTGTTGTGAATTCAGTTCCTCTTGGAGTTTGGCCTAGCAAACATAATTATTAAATAACAAAATGCACCATTGTCCAAATGCACCACTGTTTAAGATTTAGTTGTTTCCTTCCTTAAAATGGAAGAAAGTGTACTGATGTAGAATCAACTAACCTCTTCTACAACTCAAGTGATACAAGTATTACGTAGCTTTGAGATAGAAAAAGTTCAGCAATTTAGAATGTAAGAGTCCAGAGTTGGAGAAAGCAGCCCCCCAAACAGTGGCCCTGAAACTTGAATGTTGACGATGACTTATTGGTCAATAATGGACACATTACATCGCAGACAGATTTACAGACAGATTCACAGACAGGAACTGCAGAATACTCATAAAGAAGAGATATGATACTGAACTCGATTTTAAGACTGCACTGGTTTATGTACATTATAAAAGGCAGGAAATGCTATTTTAAACAGTTTTATGCTCTGTATTCTGATAATCAGAGAAAATATTTCTATTAAAAACTGCTATGACACTTAAGGGCTACATCTGACTCAAATGATTATTTTTAATTTTCAAAAACTGAATCCAAGACCCTTGATTTCTCTGCCTGATACCAACAGCATTAGATGCATATGCAGTTTCTTTCTTGGTCTGTTGTAAGTTTTTTCAACTCACAAGAGTGGTTTTTCCTGCCAACCTCTACTATTGTGAGTTTATGCCAAAAAAGACATCACATGAATTCTTATTACTGTGGAAAATACCATGCACCCAAACTAATTTAATTATCAGCTAAAATAAATCAAACTCTTTTAACTTTTATGACCTGCTGCATTTTTAATTATGCCAAAGTTAATTTGCTTTCTGATATCTCAGAGAACAAAGATCTTCTGCAGATAGTTAAAATGCAATTAAACTAAACCAATAAGAATTAACATCTGCTACTGCTACAGCAAATAGAAACACTGAAAATACTGTGGGGGGAAAGGGAGGTTGGAGGCAGATTTATTTACATTGTCAAAGGGCACTAATCCAGATCATTCCCAGCACATCAGGCCCTGATCTCTGGTAGTCTAGGGCTTATATGAGATAAGCAAGCAGGAAGTGCAGAGGCAGAATGGCCTGTCAATTGGGGATTGGTTTATACAATGTGCCTCATAGTGACCAGCTGTGCATCACAGTGATCAGCCGTTTCTAAGAGACCAGAAACAATCAGAATTAAGAAAGGAACTGTAACCTGGGCAACTAAGAAACTGATGTATACTGGCTGGAGGTTGGTCGGGGAGCATTTTCTGTTACACTGCAATAAACACACTCAAACAGAAGGTGCCATCATCAGAGGGATTGCAGTCAAGATATCTGAAGAAAAACACAGATTAAAAACTTGGAATCAGCCTTTGAAAATGGTAGATACACCTTGAGACCATACTCTTAAGTCAAATAAATCAGACACATATGTGGAAATATAACATTGTTTCTCTGGTGGGAGAAACTGAAATTTTAAATAAAGACCAAAATGTATAATAAATATTGTGAAATAGAAAAAAAAATTTTAAACGGGAGGAGGACTGGGGAGAGGAAGGGAAAACGAAAAATGGGAAAAGGAGAAAAATGGAAATGAAGCTTTTGTAAACAAGGAAGGGAAAAGGAGTTGAAGGAAGAATAGAGAAATGGGAAAAAAATCAAGATATATCATGTACAGATTCAAATCTCTTATGATGAATGTGAACATTATGTATATCTAAATGGAACAATAAACAATAAAAAAAAACTTTGAGGTTACTGTTGTTATACTGTTATTATAAGACCCATGCAAAATATTATATTATTAAAGAAATTTTAATTTCTACTATCACTATGGGAACCCATTCTCTTTAAAGTGACAGTGCTGGATGCCCTAACTTAGCAAGTCATAATCACCTTGGAGATGGCTAGAGAAGGTAGGGTTTATGCTTAGATGAAGTTTAAGCTGTATTCAAGGGAAATGATGCAATCCTTGATTTAAGGAATTAGGACTTACTACCAAGCTTCAATAAAACTCTCTAGAACACTGGACACTATGGATAGGAATGCTGAAAAAGATGTAAATTAAGTTGAAAACAGAAATGAAGTTATTATGCTACACTCTCATCCAAGGCATGATGCAGATTCTGGAAGGTGCTTTTTTTTAGTTTGTTTAGATCATTTGATAGAAGTTTAAGGTTTGGGGGCAATAGTGATGAACAGTCATAGCAACAACCTTAATAGCAATACTAGCTTACGGAATGTACGCTGTGATGACACATTATACTAACCTGCTTATTCTCCACAACCCGAGGCTAATCTCCATTATTATCCTGAGAAGACGAGGGCGTAGAGGTCCACACAATCAGAAGCAAACACTTAACACTATGCCTGTCCTTCAGCTCCTCTTGAGAGATTTCATCCAACCTTCTGGCACGTATCAGTCTTATCTTGGAAATACTGTAGCTGAAACATGGAGCAAGTGCTATTTTGGATTTAAACCTGACCTACAAGAAGGAACTGGCTGGGGAAGTAGAGGAAGCATGCAGCTGAGGAGAAAGTGTTACCATCAGGACAGAAACTGGACTGTCATTCATTTACCATAAAACAACAGAAAAGTGGGATAAAACACACACACACCACATGAAAAGAATGAGCTTGTGATGAGATAGTGTGAAAAGGGAGATGAGTAAAGAGAGATGGGAGGTGTGAAAAAATAAAATGGGGAGCTGATACAGTTATTATCACAGTTTTTTAAAAAGAGGAAAAAAGTCAAATAACTACTTAGGGAACTCTGATGAGATAAAACCTTAATGATCATATAAAAAAGATGCTACAAATAAGAACAAATAAAACCATGGGATGAACCTTGAAGAACAATATTATAAACACAAAGACTCAAAATGCAGACTTGTGCAGAACACAGAGAACAAAAGGGCTTTCAAAAAGATGGAACTATTCTGTGAGATATATAATGGCATTTTGCTTGGGATTACATTAAATCTGTATAACAATTTGAGGAGTATGGCATTTTCACTATGTGGGTTCTTCCTATCCAAGAGCAAGGATATCTGTACATTTTCTGATATCCTCTTTGATCTCTTTTTTCAGAGAACTGTAGTTTTCAATAAAAAGATTTTTTACTTTCTATGTTAGATTGATTCCTAAGTAATTCATTTTTTGGATGCTATTGTGAAGGGTGTTGTTTCCCTAATTTTTCCTTCAGTGAGTTTGTTATTTGTGTACAGGAATCCTATTGATTTTTGCATGTTGACTTTGTACCCAGCTATGTGACTGAATTTGGTTATTAAATATAGAAGTCTTTTGGTGGAGTTTTGGGGTTTTTTTTTTTATGTAGAGCATCATGTCATCTGCAAATAATTATAATTTAACTTCTTTCTTTCCTATGTTTATTTCTTTTGTTTCTCTTTCTTGTCTGATTGCTCTGGCTAATGTTTCCAGAACTATATTAAATAAGAGTAGTGAGAGTGGGCATCCTTGTCTTTTTCCTGATTTTAGTGTGAAAGCTTTCAGTTTCTGGTCATTTAGTACAGTGTTGGCTATTGGTTTGTCATACATTGCTTTTATCAGAATGACATGAAGACCATCTCTTTCAATTTTCCATAGGGTTTTCATCAAAAGGTTTTTCTGCGTCTATTGAGATGATCTTGTTATTTTTGTCTGTGGTTCTGTTGATATAGTATATTACATGTATTAGTTTGTGTATGTTGAAACATCCCTACATTGCTGGAATGAATCTCACTTGGTGATGGTATATGATCTTCTTGATGATTTGCTGCATTCTGTTTGCTAGTATCTTATTGAGGATTTTTGCATCTATGTTCATTAGGGAGACTGACCCCACAGAATTAGAGAAAACAATCCTAAAATTCATTTGGAACCAGAAGGACAAAAACAATCCTGGGCAACAAATACAAGGCAGGAGGCATCACAGTCCCTGACTTGAATTCATACTATAGAGCTACTGGGATAAAAATACCATGATACTGGCAAAAAAACAGACCAAAGGATCAATGGAAAAGATTAGAAGATCCGGAAACAACTCCAAACACAGTCACCACCTCACGTTTGACAAAAGAACCAAATACATTTACTGGAAGAAAGTTTCTTAAAGAAATGTTACTAGAGGAAGAGAAAAGTCAGTGTCTCCCCAGTCATGCTTGGATTGGGAGGACCCAACAAGAAGCCAACTAGCCAGCCTTTCTGGTAAGCTGAGCAAGTTGTACAGTTTCAAGAAAGAGAAAAGTCAGAGCCTCCCATGAGCCTACCAGCATGCAGGCTGAGAATCAAGCTACCCTTCCCCTTCCCCATAAGCAACCGGCTGGTTTGGAGGACAGGCTGAGTTGATAATAACTAAGGTACATAAGCAACTAAATGCTTGTATTGTCTGGTTGATTTTGCAGGCCTAAGGCCAGCGATCTGAGCATCTCTTGGGAGGATGAAAGTATGCAGTATAGCAAATATGGGGGATTTCCTTCTATCTTGTTTTTGAAATCTAATGTTATTCTCACTGTTTTGTTTGCTTCTGATTGTTTTGCACAATCCAATATTCTGCTTTGATTGGTTTTATTCTGTTTTGTTTTCAGTTTGATTTTTGCTATACCTGATGGAATGGACAATTATTGTGAAGATAACAAGATATAAATACTATGTTAGCTATTGCTATTTTCCTAGTATCCTGCTTTGAAGTTCCATACCAACTTTGCTTGCTTTGCTTTGTTCTGTTTTGTTTTGTTGGATTTTACTATAATTTTTAAAAATTAAAATTAAAAAATAAATAAAATAAATGGTAATGGAAAACTGACTTCCCAAATGCCAAAGACTAAAACTAGACCCATGTCTCTCACCGTGTACTAAATTAAAATAAAAATCTTTCTTTTTTTTTTTTTCGTTTTTATTGGTACCAGGGATCAAACTCACGACTGCCTGCTTGGAAGGCAGGCGCTTATGCCGCTGAGCTAAATCCCCAGCCCCTAATAAAAATCTTTCCCAAAGAATTAAAAGTATCATTCCACAGCTATATATGCACATTCATATTTATAGCAGTACAGTTTGTAATAGCTATATTTTAGAAACAACCCAAATGGCCATCAACAGTTGAATGAATAAAAAAGACATTTTTTATACAATGTAGTACTGCTTAGACATAAAGGAGGATAAACTTGAGACATTGAGGCTAAGTGGATGAATCTTAAGATCATATTCTTAAGTGAAACAAACCGGACACACATGTGTAAACACTGCATTGTCCCACCGCTGTGAGAAACTGAAAGTGTAAATAAGAACCAAATTGTGCAAGAGGTATGGCGAAATGGGAAGAAATTGCTCAAAAGAAAAGGGGAACTAGAGAGGTGGTGGGGGAAAAAGAAGGAAGGGACATGAAAGAAAATGAGAAAAGAAGAAGATGGAAACAAAGCTTTATAAATAATGAGAGGAAGAGGGGCTGAAGGAAGAGTAAGGGAATGGGAGGAGAGAAAAGACAAATCAAGGTATATTATGTACAGGTACAAATCCCCTAAGATGAATGTGATCATTTTATACCTAAATTGCACCAATAAACTTAATTAAATTTTAAAAAAAAGATGGACCCAGTAAGGCACAGTCACAGCTAGTAGGAGGCTGAGGCAAGAGACTCACTTGAGCCCAGCAGTTCAAAGCCAGCCTGGGCAACATAGCGAGACCCTGCCTCACTATGGTAGAGAAAGGGAGGGATGAATGGAGTAAGGGAGAGGCAGAGGCACAGGCCAAGGGAGGGGGAGACAGGGAGAGAGGGAGACAGAGAGAAGGAGAGAGAGAGAGACTAGAAGTGCATGCGGCAAGAGGACTCAGTACCTAAGTAAGCACAAAGTGAATGAGCAAAAAGACATGAGCATTAATCTAGTTTAGCATTAATCATCAGACATGCACTTTGAGCACCAAAAGAGAGCAAAGTAGTCATTGCTAACATTTGCCAAACTTTCTGCTCCCTCTTCTTTGTTAATATTGTAAGTACTGGCACCGAAAGGGAAATCTACTAACATGGTACTGAGCTGTCAATGGAAAAGTTGCAGAAGGAAGGAAAGTGAATAGAATAATCAACCTAAGACAATGGTATTTCTCTGCTTTATATAATCAGTGCCGTTGCTCCCAGACTCTGTTCAAAGTGCATTTTTACTGCAAAGCTTAATGACAGACATAGAAGGCAAACTAATCCACTATGTAACACAAAGCAGAGGATGATGCATGCATGAGACAAGAAATTAAAGGTTGAAGAAAGATTTGATAGGAAACTAAGATTTTGTTTTTGTTTTTGCTTTTTTGCCTACTGGGGATTGCATCCAATGTCTTCACACTGGACTACATCTCCAGCCTCTTTGTTTTTAATTTTTAGTTAGAGACAGGGTTTCATTAAGTTACTAAATTACCCAGTCTGGGCTAGAATTTGTGATCCTTCTGACAGCCTCCCAGAGTGCTGGGATCACAGGTGCCTGCCAAAACACCCAGTTAAGAATTATTTTTATAACAAAGAAATAGGACTTTAACTGATTCTACATTTCTCCAGGGCAACAATATCTACAATTCAATCAATACAGCCCGGACAATGGAATTGTAACCCATCAACGATATTGGTGAATATGCAGTACATCCAAAGATCCTCTTATAAGGTTTGTACAAGATATTTTCATGACATAGACTTCAAAGTCATGCAGCTAGTAAAGGTCTTAAGTTTGAGGCAGGACAGGGGATCTCAATCAAATACATTCCATTATGCAGTAATTTGTTAATTTAAAATTATTAGAATATCCACTTTCTAATAATAATTATTTATAAAAGACAACAGTGAATAATGACATGATTACAAATTGCCTTCCAGAATTATCTGAGATCAAAAGTTTTTCATTACCAATTCTAACATAATACACCGATACTTCACAATAGTAAATGTTTAATTAAACATATCTCAATACAGGGTTTTGCAATTTGTCACTTCCTCAAAAACTAAACATGAAACTTCCAAATGACCCAGCAATTCCACGCCTAGGTAATACCCCAAAGAATTAAAAGCAAGAACTTGAACAGATACTAACACACCAATTTTCATAGCAGCATGAAACACAAGAGTCAAAAAGTGGAACTCAAGTTTCCATCAATGAATTAAAGAACAACCAAAACTCGGTGTGAAAAGACAACAGAACATTGTTTGGCTGTAAAAATGAATGAAGTTTTGATATATGCTGCATGATTAAGTCTTGAAAACAGTGTACTAAGCAAAATAAGGACAAATACAAATGAACAACTATTGTATGATTCCACTTCTATGAAATGTCTAGAATAGGTAAATTCATAAAGGCAGGAAGTGGATCAGCGATTGCCAGGACTAAGAAAAGGAAAAGGGCAGAGTTACAGCTTGACAGCTGCAGTTTCTACTTGGGTAAGGAAATGGTTTTAGAAGAGGAGGGCTGACAATGGCGTACTTGCATCAGTGCAATGAGTGTCACTCCACTGAACACTTAAGAATGACTAATGTGGCAAGTTTTATGTGATATATTTAACACAATAAACATTATTTTATTTCACAACTCATATAGATAAGAAGCTTTTGTCTGCATGATCCTAGGTAAATCTCAACCTGTTCATGCGTCAGTTTCTTCATCCATAAGAGGAATAAAATCAACTGTCAATGCGGAGACCTAGAGCAGGGCACTGACCAGAACTTGTAATGGAGAAAAATAAATCCTCTGTATAAATAAAACTATTTGATCTTTCACTACCTTGGTTATATCAACTCCTAAGTATTTAATTTTTGTTGATGCTATTGTTAATGGTATTAATTTCCTAATTTCTTTCTCAGGAAGTTTATTGTTGGCATACAGGAACACTATTAGTTTTTGTGTGTGGACTTTATATCCAGCCATGCTACTGAGTTTGATTAATTATTCTAGAAGTCTTTTGGTGAAATTTTTGGGTCTTTTTTGTAGAAGATCATGTCACCTAAAAGTAATAATAATCTGGGTTTCTTCCCTTTCTATACATATTACTTATATCTCTTTCTCTTGCCTAAATGCTCTGGCTAATGTTATGAAAAAACTACATTGAACAGGAGGATGATAGTAAACATCCTTGTCTTGTTCTTGACTTTAGAGGAAAATCTTCCAATTTTCCCCAGTTTTTCCCAATGAATGTCTGTCATCAAAGACTGTTATCAGATTGAGAGAAGGTTCTTGTATATCTATTTTCTTCAGGTTTTTAAAATCATGAACGGATGTTGAATCTATGAAAGGCTTTTGCTGTATCTACTGAGATGATCAAGTACTTTTTATCCCGGCTGCTGTTAATATAGTTTTTTGTTTTGTTTTGTTTTGTTTGTGTGTTTGTTTTGTTTCAGGAATCAAACTCAGGACCTTGCATTTGTCAGACAGGCGCTGTGTTCTGTTTATATGATGGATTACATTTACTGATTTGGGCATAACCATCCATCCTTGTATCCCTGTAATGAAGCTTACTTGGTCATGATCTGTGGTCTTTTTGATTTTTTTTTCAATTTGTTTGCTAGCATCTTGTGAGAATTTTTGCACCTACACTCATTAAATACATTGGCTTGTAGTTCTCTCTTTTGGTTGGGTCTTTTTCTGGTTTTGGGATCAGCATAATGCTAGCCTCCAGGAATGACTTTGGAAATACTTCTTTCCTTCCAATTTCATGAAAGATCTTGAGGAATATTGGTATCAAATCTTCTATAAAGTTCCTGTAGAGTTCAGCAGTAAATCCACTGGAATCTGAACTAAGTTGGTAGTTTTTTTGTTTGTTTTCTTTTTTGGTACTGGGAATCTAATTAGAGACTCTCGCTTGCCAGGTAGGCACTGTGCCACTGAGCTATACTGCCAGTCAGCTGGTAGGTTTTTTTAATTATTTTTTCAGTTTTATTGCCTGGTACTGAATTGTTCTGGGTTTTTATATCTTCTTGGTTCAGTTTTGACAATTCACATCTATCTAGGAATGTATCAATTTTTTCTGAATTCTCTAATTTATTAGAATACCCATTCTCAAAGTAGTTATTAATAATCTGGATTTTGAAGGTATCCATTGTGACTTTGCCTTTTTCTTTTCTAACTGCACAAATCTGTGTCCTTTTTTTTGGAAGATTGGCTAGGAGTCCCTCTATTTTGTCAGTCTTTCAAAGAACCAGCTCTTTAATACACTGATTCCATTGGTTTTTAAGTATTGATTTCATTAAGTTCTGCTCTGATATTTATGATTTTCTTCCCTGTACTAGCTTTGAATTTGATTGTTCTTGTTTTCTAGGACCATTAGCCACTGTTTTAAAAATCAAAATTTTATGTTCATCAGTGAGAACCAACCCATGTAAGTTTTAATTCCTAACAGTATTAGAAGTTCTCGATTGCTGAAAGGCATTTGAGTTAATAAATAGTTCTCTAAAGTGTAAAGAATTGGGAATAGGTCCTAATGGAGCAGCAGGGTCACTGGAGAAAGGCAGCAGTCATGAGAGAAGGGAGGATCACTATAAGCAAACAGAGCCCTCCTAGTGAGGCTTACAAAGTTGATAGATCATGTCATCTCCTCAATTAAAGAGCAGCCTGAGAATCCAACCCAACTCTTTAGACTTTCTTCAGGTTGGAACCCTGAAATCCTGTGACTTGCTACTAGACATTATCATCCACAGTACAAAGACTTGGAATATCTGTGTTCCAATTATAACTGATTTTTATAAAGGAGAACATTGGATAAAGAGAATGGTGAATGGCAAGGCAGATGCTTGGTGTCCTTATCTTCAGGTATCACATCCAATAAATAAATACACGGGGCTGTAATGCTCAGTCTAATCAGCCCACGTGGGTGGATTATGGAGGGCCACTATAAACATTAATTTCTCAAATTAGCTTAGAATCCACATAGGACAGATGCATCAAACTATCTTTTCATTCTTTAAGCCCACAACTCATCTGACTGCCATGGTTGTGATGCCACGTTCAACAATATTCTATTCCCTGGTTTCTCTTCTGCATCCTCCGGGTAAAAATATACCTCTTATTTTTTGTAAGAATAAAAATTTTGAAATACAAAATTCAAGATTTTTTTGGAAGTTCAGCTAAACGAATCCACCTTATGACTTTGATTTGCTACAAAAGGGAAGTGGGGGGAGAGAATCAGTGTTCTTAGTCCATAAGTCTGAGCCAGGTTTTACACCAACGTAGAAAATGTTATCAGTGAATCCCCTGAAAGCATTCCTTTGATGTCCCCTCTCAATACTCTATCATTTTATTTTCTGTTTTTTTCTGCAAACATTTTCTGTCAGAGGACTTGAAAAATTAAGTGAAATAAAGGTAATCATACTTACCACACCTATTATACATGATAGATACATGTTTATTTACCCCCTACCCTCATCTCTGGACTTTAGTGAGATTAAAATGTTAGCAATCAGAAAATTTTAAGCTCATACTAGATTACGAATTCTATATGTTCAATGAGATTTATGTCAGTCCTATGAGTTCAGAGAGAAATAATTTTTTTCCAACTTCTCAGATACTAACAAATTAGCCATGTTATTCAAGACTATTTTAGGGTGTAGAAAAAGGGAATGGGCTCCTTTTAAAAAAGAGCGATTAGATGACAAAGGAGTTTTAAAAATATGGAATTCCTACAGATAAATAGTGAGTATAAGTAGAAAAGCTATCCAAACCCAAAGTTCCAAAGAAAAGTAGTTTAAAACATTATAAATCATGAATGATAGCAAAGCCAAATGCAGCCATAACTATGATGATAAAAGTAGTATCAAAAGAATAATTAGTGAATGTTATAAGGGGCAATAAAAATGTTTGGGCTGGTTACTGTTTTGAAGTGATCTTTAAGAATGGGAAAGCTGCTAATAAAATCCATTTTAAGAGTTACTTTCTTTTGCATTATGGTAATGAAATCACTTAACTTTTGCAGTACCTTTTTCATACAAGCAGAATTAAAAATACAAAACAACCAACATAAGAAAGTTCTGTTTCCTGCTAGTCTGCACCCCTACCCCACCCCTATAGTGTCTCAGAGTTGAAAATTGTAGGTTGCAGTTACAGTTTGCCCCATGAGGGTCCCTTTGCGACTTTGCCAGCAGCCCACAGCTGTCTTAATCCTCCATTCTGGTTAGAATAAAGATGACATATGTAAAACCACATTCACCACCATGATGAAAACAAGAATGCATACCTCGTTCAAATTTTAACCGCTGATAAAGCTGAAACTGATCCACAGGTACCAAACAGGCAATCTGAAACCAGAGACATTAGAAAGAGAGATTTCAGTCATCATTGGGACCTGAGTCACCAGCCTTTTATAATAATTCTCTCTCTAGCTTTGCTTACTCTGTTCTCCCTCTGCCGGTTATTTGCAAATGTCTTTTTCTGTGCATTGCTCACTGCAGCAACTTTTAAGCATCTACCAAGACCAGATAACAAAATTTTATTATTTAGACTTCCCAAGTTGGGGACATGCATGAAAGATGTTCTTTTTTTCTTTCTATATTCATTTAAAAAATGTAAAGACTATAGTTCTAGCTTTGAGCCCTAAAAAGCTAAGGTCAAGTAGATAGAGCCTCAGGAATTATGAAAACTTCTTTTGTCACTTGGGAAATAGTGACTTCCAAACAACATAAAATATCTTCTGACAAGTTACTTCTTGGAGGTCTTAGCTATCACACATTGCCATTTGAGACCCCGACAGAAAAGAAAAGCCTAAGACATTTCCCATGGCTAGACTCTAAATTTTGCATTTTACGTAGTTAAATGAACCAAAGGTTTACTAGTAAACAAAAATGACTCATAGTTAAGTGAATGACATTTCAGATTAATCATTCTAAATTATACTTCAAAGGCTGATACAGGAACAGCTAACTGATCTTTGACTGGTAGTCTAAAAATATTAAGTCCACTGACGTCAAGATATAAGTATACTGACATTGCTCAAAGGATTTATAGCTGAGGAAATAAATAGATTTGATATTAGCCTTTTAGAAGTTAAAAAAGTTAATACAGGACATAATGTTGACCTTACATTTTCAATTCTCAACTATTATATGTAATAGTAATACATAACACATGCATATATATGTATTTATAATATACATCCATACCTAACATACATAAACAAAAATGATTTTTTGTATAAAATATATTTAGATACAAGTTTTTTCAATTAACAAAAGAAAGTCTGCATTGAGGATACCAAAGTAAGATGATGAAGCTAAAATTATATTTAACAAATGTAATACATTTTAAAATGCATCAAAAATCTATTCCACTCACAAAATAATCTCAATTTATTTATTGTGCAAATGAATTAAACTAAGTTAGCTAAAATATATGAAGGACCACAGCCCAGGCAAGTAAATCTTCCCCATGCTGATTCAGTTCAGCTGTTATTACAAGTTGATTGTCAGTTACCAGTCCACCACAAGATGTATCTCAAATAAAATTCAGAATTGGAGACAAAAGATATGGGCAAATGAAGTGATAGGAGCCATTCAGGAATCTGAGCATGTTTCTTGACTGTCTTAGGTCATAATGCATGAAGGACAAATAACCTAATGCTATTTCTACTTTAGGACCAAGTTGACCTTGGGACCCAGAATTGGGACCCGGAGACCTTGATGATATCCCATTAATAATCCCCCCAAAGCTGTTTGAAGTCATTGATTCTATGGGACAATCCTGTACATACTTATCCCACCTAAAATAGTTGGTGGATTCATGCAAATGGTTTGCAAATTCATCCAAATTACACTTAACCCTTCTGATTAGTCAGTGATGAGCAACTCACATAACAGTGAAGATAAGGCAAAAAAGAAAAAAAGATCTTCCAGACATAGAAAGAAATGCTAGACATAGAGAAGAATGACAGCAATTAATGTGGGAAAAGATCACCAGGACAGCAGTGGATGTTTATTTCAAATTAAAAAGATAAATTACACTAGAGTACCCATTACTCCAACAAGGAAGCTGTCTCTCATTTTTTGTGTCTTACTCTACTCTGAATCTCCTGCTTATTATTTCCCAAGTCAAAGGCTTTCATGCCATTAGGCCTTTAAAAAGTAGATCAACTTTTCCATTGACAATTATATTCATAAAAAGTTAATCCCCTCATTGCTCATTCCAGTCAGTTCTTCTGGTATCAAGATGACACACAGAACACACCGTCTCTTCTACTCCAGACCTGCTTCTGGATCCTGCTTTTTTTCCATTTGCTCACTGACTGACCACTGTTCTTTCAAGGCAGAAAAACAAGACTTTAAAGCCAGACATGTTGCTGAGCTTTAGTTCTCAAGAGAAATGTTAAAATTAACATATCAAAGGTTTTCTAAGCAAACATTGAAGGGAAGAAAGCCATTAGACTACTAGTAGAGTTTAGGGATGAAGAATGAAATTTGACTTGAATTTTTGAAGTGTTGATCCATTTTAAGAAAGTTTGTTTTTTGTTTTTTGTTTTTGTTTTTGTTTTTTTTGATACCGGGGATCAAACTCATGACCTTGCGCTTGCGAGGTACATTTCCAGCATTGATCCATTTTAGAAAAAGTCACATAAACAGAAGAATAGGCTCCTTGGCAGATGAACGATGCAGAGCTGTGACTAGGAGGTGATGCTGTGGCATACAAGTTCATAGCGGATGTGAAGGTCAGTAAGGTCATTTGGGTGGGCTGCACCTAGCTGTCCCATAGGAAAAGTCATCAGAAAGAAGTTGTATGAAGCAGATTTCCAGATTGACCACACTGAGGAACCGGGAGGAGGTATAGAACTAGAATATGCCTGGAACTAGAAACAGTGCCAACTGAGCCCTGTTTCTGGTCTGACAAAGCCCAGCTTGTATTCAAAACAAATGTTAGGGCAACATAAAGTCATAATAATTCACTACAGGAGGATAAGACTATGAAAATTCTGTTTCTCATTATATGTGATATTTTGCCCTATAATTTCAATTCCTGTTGATAATTCCTCCCTAAAATATTACTGTGATATTTGCTTAATAATGATTTTCTATTTCTATCATTTGTTATCTATTTGGTGATTAGAAACCTGTAAGTTAGACCACAGTAAGACATTCTAGTCTGGTATTGCACAGTAGGGTGATTACAGAAAACAATAACCTCCCACACAATTTAGAAAGCTAAAAGAATGGCATGTGAACACTTTTATCATAAAGAAAGGATTGATGCTCGAGAACTTGATTTAAACAATGCACGATGTATACATGTATTGATGTATCATATGGTACTCGACTAACATGTAAAATTTTATGTTGTATGTATCAATTAAAAATGAACTTACAAGGCAGGCATGGTGGTGTACATCTGTAATCACAGCACTCAGAAGGCTGAGGCAGGAGGATTACTGCAAGTATGAAGCCAGCTTGGGCTACAAAGTGAGTTCAAGGCCAGCCTGAACTGCATAGTGAAAACTTCTCTCAAAAAAAAAAACTTTAAAATCATATATAAATAAGAATTATATGGTAGGAAAGAGCTGTCCCTTCTCCATTTAGTTGCTTATTTATTTTATAACTTAAGTAAATATATAGACTACTGATGCTTCTTCTTTTATTCAGAAAATTCTAGTCTATTGCTAACTAGATCCATATTTAAGCAGTAGTAACCAAGTCTGCCATTTTCTACTTACTAATTCTCTTCTGAGCTCTGAAATCACTTCCTTCAGATCAATTACTTAAGTCCACGGTTTAGTTCCATTTTGTTTTTTTCTTTGAAATTTGTGCTAATTTACCTGTTAATCAGCAATTTCTCTCCTCCTTCTATTCAAGCACTGAAGACTACTTTTCCTTATCATCATTCTAGAAGTTCTTTTCAAAAAGAAAAAGGTTTTTCAATTAAAAAAATTACCTCAGATTCATTTAACAGAACAAAAACAATAATAACAGAAAGAAAATAATACAAAACCTTTGTCTATTTTCTTTGTTACTGTTTTGTTCCGGTAAAAATGGGCCTGAGAATACTTTTAAAATACCCAGTTTGTACCCTGCACAAACTCTTTGCTTTTTCATGCCACTCACAGCCAAGCATAACAGGCAAAAAGAGGTCACCTCCACATGAGGGTACTGTAAGAGTTAGATATAATGGTTAACTTGGTATCTCTAACACCCATAACTGAGAAGAGATAAAACATGAGATACACCCTTCTTTATCAGTATTAACTAACTATGAACATAATGTTTGATAAACATTGCCAGCTACACTGACACTAACGTAGGAAAAGAAAGGAGGGAGAGAGAGAGAGAGAGAGACAGAGGGCAATAGGTGCAGCTCATCTCAAAAGCATTTATGTTGAAAGTGGTGTGTGACCCCATTAAGTCTGACACCTATTTACATGTACATGTGACCCCATAAACAATGTACATGGCTTTTTACTGAGAATACTAATTCTCAATCAATAAAATAAAATTGTGAGAGTAGAGTTAGGGATAGGCTACCAGGCAGTAGGGACAAAAGGAAAAAGGACAAGATTTTATTTAGGGTTAGCCCTTTAAATCATTCTTCTGTAACACTTGTGTTACAGATTGAATATAGACTTCAGCAGATGAGATGTCATTTATGAATGAGACTATGACCTGTCAAGGGTTAGCCAGTGTTTGGGATGGTATAACTTGTGGAAATTCGGTCTCAACTCAGAAAATAAAGACTGTTGAAACAATCAAGCTCAAGGCTCTTTATCTAAGGCTGATCAGAAATCATATCCAGATTGAAGAAGAGGACACCAATGAGAGGTGAAAGGCAAGGCCCACAGGGAAGTGGAAGACAGGAGGAGGAAGAGTGGAAGACACAGGACCTGCACAGTCCCCGGCAGGGCCTGTGTCTGCAGAAACCTCAGTTCACCCATGTAAACAACATGCCAAGCTTTTCTGACTTCCAGTATTCTATGGGCAGTAGAGACATTCTTATGTGTACATCCTCGTGATACACTCAACCAATCACTGCTTCATTCTCTTACACAATATTTGCCAATAGTTATACAGTAACCTTAGAGACCTTATTCTCCACTGACATGCAGTTTGATATTCATCCCCAAATGAAGTTTTATTTATTTATTTTGGTAACAGTATGAAACTCATGACCTCACGCTTGCCAGGCAGGATCTTAGGCCACTGAGCTAAATCCCCTGCCCTCAAAATGAAGTTTTAAATCAATGCTAAAATGAAATTCGTTGGGAGCCTGAAAAATACCTAATAACTATAGTTTGGTGAGTTCTTATTCCCTTTGCATCCCCAAAGTTTAATTTTCCTCCACACAATGTTTACCGCAGCACACTGCAAAGGTTATTACAGACACACCCATTCCCTTTCTGTGGTCAGGCTTTCAGCCACATGACAGCTGTCCATGCTCACCTCTTTCTGCTCTGGTTCCCCACTATGATAATGAGAAGGAAATATAGTAAGAGAAGAGAGGGCAAGTGCAGGCAGATATGAGGTGACTTTTGGAGAACACTTGGATCCTGTAACTCCAGCAGGCTTCCTCAAAGCCATCCTAAGTGACTACACAATTTTAAAAAGAAAAACTGTAGCTATTTTGCCAATACAGCTTCAAATTCCTTAGCACTCTACTCCTACCTCTCTCTTAGGCTTCCAGAATGCTGTGCTCTAAATCCCTTCCTAAGAAACCCTGAACTCCCTTTTTTGGCAAGAGCAGTTGTATCTCCTTCTCCAGTGCACGTTGTGGCATTAGCAGTAATAGGCAGGCTAGCCGTTTCAGCGCCCCAGGACTTGGAAGGGAGACCGGTGGGTGAGAAGCTCTTTCCTGTCCTTGGCCACCAGCTGGAATTTGGAAGAAGTTCAATCTCTCGGGCTGTGTAATGGCAGGTAGTATTCACATGGTTATGCACGTGCCCTTCTCATTTTACACGGTGTAAGCATTTGGTTGATTCTCACCAGCAAGCGAGGAAAGATACTTCCAGAGCACTGTAAGGAACCTGCTTACATTAGCTAGTGCTTTTTTTGAACAGGGATACAGACTTCGAGCAAGGGATTTGCTTGAAGTAATACTATCAGAACAACAATCTGTGTCTTGTTTCATCACTACTTGTTGGACAAGATTCTTGGATCAAGTGTATTGGAAAAGCCCTGTAGAGCAAGAGCTGAAAGTACAGGATGATGCAATGAAAGAAAGTCTGACTTTCCCTGGCTCCCAGGGAGTTCACCTCCAGCCCCGAACCCTCCCCAGTCACTGCCTCTCACCAGCTTCCATGCCACTGAAAGCAAGGCTGCCATTTCCTACCGGTTCCTGCATAAGCAAACAGGGCATGAACAGGGCACCAAATGCTTCACTAGGAGGCTATTCCTGATAGAAAACGTGAGGCAGCATTGCCCCCGCTAAGCAGATTGCGAGGAACCAAGGTGGTCACAGAAAGAGCCAATTATGAGAGCTAGACCTCCACAGGACAGGTGCAGAGGAAACAGCCTAAATTCCTAGTGTCTTTTGAAGATGAAGAAATGTTATGCCCACATGTATTTTACAAGACGATGAATGATAAAAAAATATATATGTACCATAATAGAAATAGCAGTAGGACAAAGGGAACCAGTTTAAGCAGAACTGTTGTAAACAAGCGTATGATATTTATGTGTTACCTGTATAATTAAACATTTCTTTTTAAGTGGAAGGGAATAGTCATGGAGGTGGAATCCGGTCGGGCATCCTATGACTGAGTGAGTCCCATTGAGGATGAGTCACACATTATCATAATGACTGTGTGTGGTGAAATCCTGAGGCAAAGCAAGTTAGAAAGGGAGGTGGTGCCACCCCATTCACCTGCGTGTGGCACTGTCATGTGTGTGGCATTTCCTTTCAGAGGAGATGGGCCATATAAACCGATAGAGTTACTCACATCTCCTCTATCCTCTATTCAGTGCTCAAGTCAGAATGAAAACAACCTCTAGCACTGCCACACTGTGTCACTGCTCTGAAAAAAAAAAGTAGCACGTTGGTTAAGAACACTGGACTATTGTACATTGATGTCCATCCATGGCCAGGCTCTTAGTAAGACCAGTGAGCACAAAAATGGCTCACTAATGCCCTTGAGTGTTTTATTACTCATCTAATGAGAAAAAACTGCAGGGAATTTAAGTTAGTTTCGTTTCGAATACAGTTTTGTTCTGTTTTTTTCAAGTATGCTTTTGTAATTATTTAAGAGCCATTATGGGTTTGTTTGGTTCTAATATAGCCTAAAAGTAAAATTGCTTTTAGAGGAAAACTGAATCAACAGGACTAGAAACAGGACAGCGTGGACGTGAATGAATACAGCTGGAAAAGGATAAGGAGCACAAAGAGAAAATGTCTATACAGAAAGTCAGAAGAATTAAGTCATGTTCTAGAGAACTGTGAGAAGCCACGTGTGGCTTCACCCACTTGCCTGAACATGTTAGCTCTGACACTCAGCATCTAAACCACCAAGTTTATGGTTACTTTACTGGAAAGTCCAAGGCAGCACCCTGCAACTGAGCTCTCGGCAGCCATAGGACTGCTCTAAGTCTTTGCTATCCAGCCAGGTAGCCATTAACCACAAATAACTCTCCAACACTTAAAAATCATTATTGACTTGCACAAGTGAAAAACTGAATTTTTTTTTCTTGGCACTGGAGATTAAACCCAGAGTCTTCACTCTGAGCTACATCTCCAGCCCTTTTTAAAACTGTTTAAAATTTGAAACAGTGCTTCATTTAGTAGCTAAGACTGGGCTTGAACTTGTGATCCTTCTGACCAGCATGCTAGAAATTACAGGCATGTGGCACCAAACTCAGATTTTAATTTTATTTAATTTTAATTGGTTTAAAATTAAATAGCTACAAGTGGTTAGTGACTACTGGATTGGAAAGCATAGGTCTACAAGACAAAAATCTGATTAATTCCATGGGCTTATTTCAAAGCGTTATCAAACTACTCATTTATATTTAGCAGATTATGCATCTGGATTTAAATAAGATTTCATGTCAGACCCAGCCCTTGTTACCTGCCCCTTCTCTCGAGTTTCACTTTTATAAAGATCTGACTCATTGTTCATTGTCTGCCTGTTAAATCAGAAACTCCATCTGGATAGCAGAGGGATTGCTTTATCCTCCGCTCAGTCCCAGCCTGGACCAGGGCCCCCACACTGCACACTCTCTCATAACACCTGGAAGCAGTTGGACACCATTGAAGCAGGTCAAAAAAGAAGCTTTTGTTCTGGGGAGAGATCATGCATAAAAAGATGCTCCCAAGCACTTCAATCTCTTTTTAAAAACAATTCTAAATTATATAGATCAGCCATTTTCTTGGTAGTTAGTCTTAATCCTCCTTTAACTTTCTTCTACCCATCCTCCACACAAAAGTAAATAGCAAGATTTACATATTAAATATTACTTTTTTATTAAAAACTAGATCTCATTATTTTCTTAAATCCCTTCTAAATCATTATGTGCTCCAAATTGTATGCTTCCCTAAAAAAAACACTTCAAATTCAGGTACCTCTCAGTTTATCCACAAACTAAACTCAGATAATCACTGTGTTAGGTTAGAAATAATTTATAATAAACTGATTGTTTTGCTTACAAAGGGTGTACAATTAGAAGCATATAAATTTAGAGGCAAAACACATACATACATCCATGCACACATCCACACATATCTACACACATCTAGAGCTATACACCCATATACTATGGTGCTTTTAATGACCAACTCTCGTTACACATTCTATCTCTACACCTAGTTCTATACTTAAGGCAATATAAGTATGATAGTCAGTTAGAATTCTGGCTCTTCTACCTTCCAGATATGCACATCTGAGTAATTTACTTAGATCCTCTAGGCCTCAATATCCTTATTTGAAAATAACACCCAACTTCATGAGGTTTATTGAGAAGATTAAGTTGTATACTGTCCATAAAAGCAACCAAATAGTACATGGTTCAAAGCAGGTACTCTGTGTTTTCTGACTGGATAATTTATTTCGTTTGTTTCTTGTGATTCCTTTCAGAAATCTACAACTCCCTATGAATTAGACAACAATTCATTATATTTTGAATATATATAAACAAAAACTAATGATTAAAAGGCAAGTTTAAAAGCAAATCAATGATCAGAGATTGAACAAAAAATGATGAGGTAAATTATAGACAGGAAAATATGAGAACTCACTTAGAAAAGAAAGACTTTTTTGGTTCAATTGAAAAGTCTCTCTCTATTCTTTGGAAATCATTCAAATCAGACCACTATGGTAGAATCACAGTAGATTATACATTGCATACCTGTGGCTAATAAATGATCTACTTATCTTTAATGTTTTCCAGATCCCAAGACCACTTAGTTTTCAGCCTTCAAACCTCACATTTGGTCAATTTGATTTCTAGTCTCTTTGCCTGTTTTAGAGCTTCTGTGTCTTACAAGATGGCATATATAAATAGAAGTAAATGACAGCTTTAACAATTTGTATAAAAAAAATTCAACACGATATGGCAACAGGGTGCTCCTTTCAAAGATTAACCTCTGTAATTTGTTGCTAGAGTCCCCAGTAGGGAGGTATGTAAAGAGTCACGACTGTAATAAATAATATCCACAGGTGAAAAGGGGAAGTCATGGCACATGTTCATACCTCAGCTTCCTGCAAGGTCCCATGGTTTAGGCACACCATGTCAGGGCAAGTGATGGGAGACCCACATCCTTCTCGGATTGCCAGTTGCATGTACTGCTTCAGGCACTAGAAGTTGAGAAGAAAAACGACAGACAATTACCCATCCCATCACAGTAGCACAAAAAGTTACATAACAGAGCCACCACTGCCTCTTCCTTAATCGGATGTTCCAGGGTTCTTGTACTCAAGAAATGTAAGTTATCACAAGTGCCAAAACTAAGAACCATCACTTTGCACAGAGACTGGCAATTAATTATGCGTGACTTCATCCCAAGAGTTTATTCAAATCAAATTCCCATATGCTCACACAATTTATCCACCATAGATTGAGAAAAGAAGTCTTCTGCACTCATCGCGAAGATTTGAGTATTTTAACATACAGAGCTTCCTACTTTCATTTTTAAGTAGTAGTCCTCACCCTCAAAGTTTACCCAAAAGTAGAATGTAACTCCGTGATGCTGGCCCTAAGATACACCAACAGAATCAACATAAGACTAAGACAGTGACTTATCAAGGAACATGTTAAAAGCTAAAGATAGTGTTACCTTTGGGACAGTCAGATGACTTCCTGCTGACCAAGGCAACAAAGACAATTTGGGAGAATGAGAACTCCAAAAACAGAGGCCTTGGTTAATGACATGTTGAGGAGGCTTGAATAAAAAGAAGGCACTAGTCACTGGGAGAAAATAGAATTGAGCTTAACAGAAGGAACCCAAAGGAGAAGGAAGAGGACACCCAGTAAGACCTGGGTCTACTCATTGGCTGCTGTGTGGTCCAGACCTTGGGCAATGAGTGGGTCATGAGTCAGACTAAGAATGCAGGGGGACTGCTACAGTCCAGGAGGACTCCAGCACTTCCACTTACCCACCAATCCAGCTTAACATGCCCACAGGAAGTTAACTGACATACAGTAGCAGATTCCAGGTTCCACATCTACAGACTGGACCACGTTCTGATCCAAAATGTTTGGGGGGAAAATGCTATATTGCTGCTGAAATATATTATGCAGTTAAGGCTCCGGTGGCTGCATCTATACCAAGCACGTACAACCTTTTTTCTTGTCATTATTCCCTAAAAACACTATAACAGGTAGTTATATAATATTTTAGCCCTTATTAGGTATACTATGTAGGCATACTTTCAAGTACCCAAGGATATGGAAATACTGTAACATTTTATAGAAAGTACTTGAGCATCAACAGATTTTGGTATTGTGCAGTGTCTTGGAATCAGTCCCTACAGATACTGAGAAATCATTTTAGTTCCAGCAAATATAGCTAGGAAATACAAAAGTTGGCTCCTCGATTTCTACTAACTTGCTCATCATTAGTAAGCCTTTTTATATATGCAAGGCAAAAAGACATGGAGCTCAAATGTTTAAGTAGTAGACTGTTCCAAAAATACACAAACCAATCAATGAAGCAACGACTCTATAGAGTAATGGCTATTTATAACTGAGTCTAGATTTTGAAATGTACACATTTATGTATTGACTTACATTAAAATACTGCCAGGTAGCACTGCATAAACCATTATACAAGTCTATGGCCAGAATATTAATGGTAATTGTGGATCCTAAGGCTTTTGTAGACCTTTTTTTACTCATTTTTTCCATTTGAAAAGAAACCTAATTTGCATTGTTTAAAAACACGTGCTTATCTGACTTAAATGCCTATCACATGTGCTGAGAAATTAATGACCAAGGTCAACCATTTAAACCAAATTTGTATCTCTTTAAGTAGTTAACAGTTTCTTTTTCATTTTTTTCTATCTCACTAAGACCGGAAAATAACCTAAATATCCAACACTTAAATAAACTTGCTGAATTCGTGCAATGAGATGCTGAAGAACCATGAAAAACATTTTCAAGTGTTATTTAAAGGCATGAAAATGTTCATGTTTTAGTATAATCTGAAGGATAAAGGAAATCTGGGAACAGGGGTCCACTTAAATCACTTTTCTCCTGTGACTAACTTCAATGTGCATAGTAGATTTTGATGTTCAAGTTCTTGTCAAAGAGAAAAGTAAACAATTACTTGCTTCAAGATTACGGAGCCAAAGACTGTATGGTCTTAATACCAGGACCAGTAGTGGGCAGGAAGAAGATAAGGGGAAGAACGTCAGGAGACAGGCAAAGCCCCAGCACAGCAATAAAGTAACTCACACCCAGAGGATCTACCAAAGGATAAGGAACAAAGACACAGTGCTTTGAGGACTTCTTAACCTTCCATCAGTCACACAGGTTCCAGCATCACTGCCTTCACCCCAACGTGGGTGCCAAGTAAAGACATGGAGGTAAACAGATTCTAAATGGTCTTCAGGCTTCCGAGGAAGGCATCTGAGGACTCCAAAGTGACCAGTTCAATGAACTACAGAACCTAGTAACTGGGTCCAGACCCCATTCCACTCCACCAGATGACCATAGGAAAATGATTCTGCCTAGGACCCAGATTGTTTTCTCTTAACCTTGAAAAAAGAGACTAACATTTGTTATGGTTACCTCATAGTGTTTTTAAACACATGCACCTGCACACACTCATGTGTACACACACACACACGCATGCATGCATGAGTGTACACACCTCTGAAATTTTATTTCTGAAGCCCCTTATAAATTTACAAATTGCAGAGTCATGTCATGTCTTTATTCTTCACTTGGCCTTTAGGAGTGCACAGTCATTTCAACTAAATAGGTGCATGTTTTTAAAGTTTAATTAATCCAAGTGAATATAAAGTTTTCTATCAAGAACTCCATAGAAAACTGTTACACCTTGGACCTTCTGAGATACCCTTTCTCTGCTCCCTGTAGAAACCAGTGAGGGATGAAGAATGAAGAAATTTTGTAGACAGAGCAGAGAGCTTTAACACAAGATTCTGTGTACTTCTCAGCAAGCTTCTCCTCAGAACTTAATGTTAAATATGAACTAGAGACACTATATGAGTCTCTCTGAGCAAAAAAAATAAAATAAAATCATTTAAACTTAAAGTGAAATGTAAGTTTTGCCATTAATTTACAATAGATGTTCCATTTCTTAATGCAGTATTCTTGGGTACACTGCAAACCAAGACACCCCAGCCTAATGAATTTTTAAAGTCTCCCAAAAGCACTATTTTAGCTACAAATAATACTGTGTAACCTATGATTTCAGAACAGAAACTGGAGTTGTTCACATTGACTACAGGCTTTAAGTACATATACCCTCTCTTTTTATTCCATGAAACACTTGGTGGAGATTTGAAATGCATGTTGTTAAGTAATCTTAGAGCATGGGCCTTTGACATGCCTTTGCTGTGTACATGCATTTCTACTAAGAATTGGAGTGACGACAGTCCTAGTTATTGCTTTTCACTGAATTTTCAAGCACCTTGGGTTCATTACATACCTTGTATTGGCTCTCATCAAGTATTTTAACCTCAAACTGACCCTCTCTTCTTCAATAATTCTGGCTAATAAAGCACAAAAGAACTGAGGGCATTGACATGAACTCCTATGTGTTTTGTACAAACCAAATATTGGTAAGCTGTTAACAATTCTAAAGAAAAAAAAATGGCATCTAGCTTTTAAATAGAGAAGCACAGAAAAGAAAACCTTCCAGAATCTCATCACATTTTAAAAATTACATTTCATTAAATAATGTTACATAGAAACCTTAAAATGCAAGTTTCTTAGCAGCTAACCAATTCTAAGAAGAATATTTTGGGTACATTTCAAAACACCAGAAAACCCATGAAAAAAAGAACAACTTTTTCTTTTAGTCAATACCTTATTTAATGTTATTTAATTAGTTGGTAGAATACAGAAGTACTATTAAGGCCATAAGGGCCAAGTATAATAACAAGGATTATTTGTCAAAGTCACTTGGCAACCCTCAAGGGTTCAGATGAGATCTAACCAAGGATTTAACCACCTTAAATAACTGGTGTGGGAGATGATTTATATTCCTCTTCTAAATCACAGCCTATGAATAATATCAATGTAATTTTTCAAGAAAAGAATTTCTCCTAGACCACTTTTGAAGGGGCATTCCTCTAAGGTATTGACATCTGTTATGGTGGCATATTAGGACAAAGCATGTATGTACCCATCCAAGAACAGCCACAGGAGAGGCTGTTCATTATTTTTAAAATTCACATTACTGTTCCTCATTATCTATCCCTACACTATGCCTCTCTTAAGGTTTTTTCTAAGAAAAAAGAAGTACTCCAAGGAATACGAATGGAACTAGATGCCAACAAATGCCTCTACGTGTTGGGTAAGTTATTAGCCTCTCTAACTACATGTTCTCATTTATAAAGTGGGACAGCACCACCTGTGTTGCCTGCTCTCAAGGAAATGGGGAGCCTCCAATTGGAGTGGAAACATGAAAATATGTGAAAAGTTGAAAAGGTCTGCATGTATAAAGCACAACATTTAGATGTTTCTAAATGATGGATAGAGAGACATGTACAAGTGTAAGTCCCCAGACAGATGTGACCTGTAGAGATCAGCCTCACAAGGGTGGGTAGGGGAGGAAGGAAAAGAACAGGGATTGCTGGGGGAGGAGATATCAAGCACCAATAGTTCAAAGTTAAATTGCCCTCCACCCCAGGGTCCTGTCTGCTTCTGGATGCAGGTTCAGGGATCTTCAGGTCAAAGAGCTAGCAGCCCTCTTGGCTTAAAGTGAGTTGGTGACCTAATAACTAGAGTGTCTCGACCCTAACTCAACCATGGAGGGCGAGGGTGGCTAAAAGCCAAAACCTTGATAGACTTTGAGTATCTATTTTGCTTTTTATCACTCTTAATATGACATGTAAATTAAAGTGGATAGTCCATAAAATACAGCAAGACATTTCCTCACCATTACACATAATATCCTCACAATATCTCCAGTGTGTTCTAAAAAACATTTCCTATTGAGGCCAGTATTGTGTTCATTCCAGTTTGGACTATGATCTCTACACATGATCCAAGAATACAGCCCCCTCTGTGGGATGTCAGTGGGTTTAATTATCAGTACAATTCACATTGCTCCATATTCAAAAGTCTACTAACAAAAGTATCCTGATTTGATTTTTAAACAATTCAAACAAATCTATACCTATGGAGGAATTCACGTCCTGGAAGAATCAGATTCTAAAACTCTTTCTTACAAAACCTCTTCTAGAGGGCTTGGCTTTTAGCCAGTAGGATACTACTGCTGGGGATCAACTTCCCACCACAGAGGCTGGACCACCACACAGGACATCAGAGAGGTACCAAATAACCGAAAATGAGAAATCCTAAGCCAATCAATAAGCCATAAGTATAGTTAAACAGACACGTAAACACAGTTCTCATCCTTCAGCTTGTGTCATTTCAGAAGTGTTTCCTGCCTCACCTCCTGTCTGCCAGGACACCCAGCCCATCTGTTCTGACAGCTCCCTGGGGCCAGCTAGCCCTGCACTTTTCACATCGAATGCAAGAGCGCATTCTTGGAAACCCATGAGTTCATGGCAAGCTTCTCCCATTTTATGTTTTCTCAGTAACCTTAATAAAAGCGGGCTCTGTGACATGTCAAGAAACTCCTTATTTCCACCCACTTTCAGTCCTCTCACTTGTGTTTATGGTGGCATGTGTTGTACTCCTGCTCTGCACAAGCAGATCTTGAGCTTTGTTACAAGCAGATGTAAAACCAATGGAAGAATCTAGAAAGCTGTACAAATCAAAAAGTTTAGTAAAGCAGAAAGGAAAAAGTGGCAGGGTCACTGAATAGCCGCTCACTCACGGGACACTCCAAACTCAGAGCCTACTGTAAACAGCGATTTAGCTAAAGCCAAGCATCACCTGTCCCATTAATGTTCTCGTAAATTTTATGGTCTGTGACTTTAGCCAATATTCGACTTGCACAATTATACCTGTGCTCCTGTTTAAAGGACACAAACCTTAACGTGCCTATACTTGGAGTTATGTTTGTATATGTTTTAATAAGACTCTAATAAAATAATTTAAAAATAGCTGAGTATTGAGGTTCTAATTATTTTGTCTTTCAAAACAAAGCCACATATGTCCCTCAAAAGGGACACAGTGATTCTCAATGCCAGGGAGGCTGGGGCCATTCCATTTCCCATGAGCACAATCAGAATATCACACTATACACAGGGAATTTTACAAACTATACAATTGCCTTCCATTTTCCTAGTTCCTCAGAAGACTTGGCATTTTCCTCCCCACTTACTGATCTTCCTATCACCACTTTAGGTAACACAAGATGCTAATCCTAGGAGTCTGTTGTACATATAAACAGTATAGGGTTGGCATGCTGCATTGTAGGAGTCTATGAATTTGCCTATCTTTCTAATAGCCCAGGAGTTTCATTCCTTTGTAAAAATATCAACTGTCCCACCATCATTTAAAAAAAAAAAAACATAAAAAACTCTCTTCTGTCCTCCTTGAATTGTCTTAGCATCCCTGTTGAAAACCAACAAAAATAAATATGAGGATTTCTATTTTACTGATCTGTGTGTCAGTCCTCATGACAAAATAACCTTATTTTAATTTCTGTGGCTCTATAGTAAGTTCTGAAATCAGGGAATTCTCCAACTTTGTACTTTTTCAAGAATGTTTTTAGTCTCAAATTTGTATGTGAGGCTGCGCAAGGAATGTGCGCACCAGGGAGAGAAAAGTCAGCATCTCCCGAGAATTGGCCATGCTGGCACTCAGAGGACCAACCAAGATATCAACCAGCCAGTCTTCCTAGTAAGCTGCGCAAGCTGTGAGTACTCCAGGGAGAAAAAAGTCAAATAGCACCTCCCCTAAGCCTGGTACAAGGGCTGAGAATCAAACACCGTCCATATCCCACCCACCCCCATCCTGCAAGCAAATGGATGGTTCCAAGGTCAGCCTGAGTCGATAGCAACTAAGGCATATAAAACAACTAAATGCTTGTATTTTTTGGTTGATAATGTAGGTTGGGACCAGCAGTCTGAGCACCTCTTGGGAGGATGATAGTATGCAATATAGCATATACGGGGATTCCCTTCTATCTTGTCTTTGAACTCAAATAGTTTTCACTGTTTTGCTCTATTCTGATTAATTGTTTTGCTTTATTTGATATTATGTTTTGATTCATTTTATAGTGTTTTGTCTTTGGTTTGATTTTGCTATACCTGATGGAATGGACCACTATTGTGAAGATAACAAGATATACTATGGAAGCTATTATTGTTTTCCTGGCATTCTGCTTTGAAGTTCTGTACCAGTTCTGCAGCATTGTTTTGATTGGCTTTGTCCTGTCTTGTTTTGTTGGCTTTTATTATCTTTAAAATAAAAAAAAATTTTTTAAAAACCCATTTCTATCTGAATTAAGGATGAGCTTTTACAAAGACAGTTAAGCTTTTTATAGGGAGTCTGCTTGACATACAAATACATTTGGCAAGTAAAATATTCATTTTAGGCAAAAAATATTCATTTTGGGCAAATATTCATTTGCCCAAACATAAACATGGAATGTCTTTCCAGTTATTTAATTTTTAATTTTCTTTTAATAATGCATTACAGCTTTCAGAATATGTTTTATACTTTTGTCAAGTTTATTCCTAAGTATGTTATTCTTTTTGAAGCTATTATAAAAGGAAACATTTTAATTCCATATCATTCCTAAAAATACTATTGATTTTTGTATATTGATCTTGTATTCTATACCCTTAATAATCCAGTATCAGTATTTTTAAACTTGTGAACTGATTCTAATGTGACACCAAGTCTGAGAAACAATAGTGCAGTGCCATCCATATCCTCAAATCTAGTCAGAGAAATAATACTGTATTATGCCCATCATTACTACTTGTAAGTCATTTTATAAGTTGACCAACATGAACTCCAGAAGAAGAAAGGATTCCTTTGTAACCCATGCCATCACAGAAACTACATGCATTCAACGGGCTTCAGAAAAAAAAAAAATAGTAAAAGAAATTACATATGCAAATTTTAAAACTCTGATTGAGTCTTCAAATACTTTAACTCAAAATAGTGCTGCAATTTTTTTTAAAAGGTGCAAAGGTCTACCTCGTAATCTTGAGAACAGTCATTCAATATGGGAGATTAAATCTGGACTCCAAGCAAAAGTACCTCCAGTTCCCACCAAGCAAGAGTGCTCAAACACTTCTATCTTTATCTCAAGTGATCATGAAACACCTAAATTGGAAACTCAGTGACAGAAATAGCTCTAGAAGAAATTCATTGGAAATGCTGTAGCCTGATCCATCTCTCACAATGAAGCAATTAAATCTGCTAAACTGGAAGAACATTCCAACAGGAACAGTGAACAGATACTGAAAGAAAGAAACAAAACCCCACATTAATGGAGTCAAGAGTAGAAAGATCTGCTTCCAACATAAGAAATTTAATAACTCTCCCACTGAGCTTTCAGAGGCTTTTCCTTTTGTCCCACCTGAGCTGCCTTTCTTAGCAGAGACAGCCAGCAATTCTTACATCCTGAAAAGATTCATCTGGGCCAGGTGCTACCTTATGACACAGTATACCCAGAAAAGCAACGGAGGACTCCAGGAGAAAGAAAACAAGAAGCCTTGCCAAGTTTGCACCCTTCCATTTCCTCCAAAGAAACATGACCCCTCAGAACTGCAAGCTGTAGCTGGCACCAAAGCTCCAGCAGACAAGCCCAACTCCAGCAGTGAGAAAAAGCACACCCCAGAGTCAGCACAGGCAGATTCCACATTGTTTCCTCCCTCCTCCTCCCCCGCCCTCCTCCTCCCCCCCCCCTCCTCCTGTGAGTCCCTACTTGAACTCTCAGGAGTACCCTGAAGCACTCAGAATGCACAGACCATAAGGTCTTCTCAAAACCGACATTAATGGAGTCAAGAAATTCCTTCAGTAAAGATGTAGAGTTATGCAAGTTATTTGAATAAAATATAACCAAAGCCATCTAAGTAAATAAATGAAGTATATTCTACCAAATTCAGACTAAATATGCAAATTATACCATGCAAAGGCTAGCATAAGTGGGAAGACAGATACATGATCAAACAAACACAGTATGTACCTGAAAACTACCTCACTTGACCTTCACAACTTTAGAGACCAACATTATCCCTGTTTATATAAAGCAATAGAGTAGCTCACCCTTGATTCCCATGACTAATACATACATCAATGGAGAGTTAAACCAGATCTAATTGAAACACAAACATTGCTTATTTCCCACTATATCATGATGGCTTCACGTTGTCAGAACTAAAATATGAGAAAATACTGGAATATTTACAATTCTTTTCTTACTGAAGGTGATCAATATCATAAAACATAAGACAATCAAAGATAGGTTGAGGTTACATATTAAAACAGCCTGTAACTCACACATTATATGGGGAAAGCAGATGTGCCAGGTATAAAGTGTTTTTTCCAGCTGCAGTGATCATTCTGAGCTCAGCACACACACACACCAGTTACCCTCAGCAAGCAAGAATCACTTGGGAACAGCTGAGATCTTTTTGAGAAGCCAGTGACTTCTACAAAGCCAGTGTGTGGAAGGAGCAGAACACCAGTGTGTGACAGAAGGCCCAGATTGAACCATAACTTTAATTCAATACCTGAAAATCTGCTGGGTGTGCTGAGAGCTTCCTGTTGTGTAAACCAGACCTCAGGATCTGTTGGGCTTGGCGTCCTCAGTTAACTTCACACAGATGAAAGTCTGTGTGACTGTCACACAGATGAAAGTTCACAGCATATCATTCAATCTCCTTCAACTGAGGTTATGGGCAGTGACCACGCAATGAGATTGCACACCCTCTATTTCCTGGAAAACACTCTGGGCCTGTTTTGGTCAGTTACTCTTTATCTCTGCTTTGCACAGACTGAAATGTCGCATATGTTAAAGGAGGAGGTAGCTGTCAGCCTGGCATCATACAGGCCATCCTCAAGCTTTAGAAACTGCAAGTGGGATCATAAAAACTGAATATGGACCTTCACCTTTTTTATGCTAACAAAATCTAGGGAAGACATACGATGTGCTAGACCTCTTTCACAGGTGGTTATTATTGCATCCAAACAACACCGTGATCTACGAATTAACAGCACGGATCTTGGACAAGTTACTTAACTCTGTCTGCATTGGTAAGCTGAAATGTAACAATAAATGAAAACAGAAATATCAGTAGATTGGCATGACATAATTACAAGGCCAATATTCAGATGCCCTTGCTTTTCCTTCTTCCTTGATTTCATTTTTACAGATGAGTAAACTGAAGTTCAAAGAGATTAACTAAACACCCTAGTTTCACAGTGAATAACACACACACTCCAAGAGTCCAGACTAAAGGGCCTCCTTACTGGAGGCTGGGAGCGAGTCAAGCCATAGGCCTTTCGCTTAACACCATTATTTATTATTTATTACCTAACGAATTTACTATTTTATTTAACAGTTATTTCCGTGGAAAAGAGGCACCAACTTTGTCCTAATTCCAAGAGCTCATAGCCTTACTTGGAATCCAACAACATGGGCCTTGCATAACTATTCTTTGATGAACTGAACTGTTCAGAAAATTGAATTTGCTGGTTAACTCACAACATTTTTGGTTCCAACTCACATAAATTTTAAAATTTCCCTTTTCCACTTAATGACATCTTGTCACTGAACATAAACATTTTGGTTATATATGTCTTAGAACCACTAGAATAAATATTATTTTTTTCATTTTTTTGTCACCTCCATAAAATAGATGTAGACTGTTTTCTTTTGAGTTGACAATATGGTGAATACCAGTTTATAAAATCAGCCAAAACTACCAGCC
The DNA here is from genome assembly GCF_034190915.1 of Cavia porcellus. NCBI lineage: Eukaryota > Metazoa > Chordata > Mammalia > Rodentia > Caviidae > Cavia > Cavia porcellus. The sequence continues at coordinate 22,286,336 of NW_026947496.1, read as the reverse complement.
CTGAACATATCATATATTCTTTTAAAGATAGATCATGAAATGCACCTATTTTGCTACAACCTGCTTCCTCTTTTAAAACAAGGAAGAATGGATTAAGTAGTGAAATGTATTCTTTCCACGCATAAGATTAGAGAAAGTGAAAAGTTTGAGAATACGAGTGTCGAAGAGGAAGCCTTCCTAACTACGGCATGGTCTGTTAAACTGACATAAAAGTTGGGAAAGTCACTTGGCTACAAATAATCCTGTAAAATGTACTTATCTTTTCTTAGGTAAATCTCCTTCTAAAGCTTTATCCTAGGGAGAGATAGCTTTACATTTACATAAGTACAGGGATTTCCATTTATAATAACAAACACTGAAAACTACCTTAAAATCCATTATTAGGAGGGTCTTACTTAAGTAAATCTGGACACAGCCATCGCATTGGAAGCTATGTATCATTTATAAATAAGGTAGAACTATATACTATTACATGGAAACATGTCCACAATACACTAGGTTAAACCCATAAAATTAAAGTTAAATAAAAGTATCTATAAATAAAGATCTCATTACTCTATTGAGTGAAGTGTATAAATACATATTCTTACATATGTTTATATTTTTATTTACAGAGAAGGAAAGAGCCTGGAAGGGAGGGGAGGCAATGTAGTCATACACTCAATATTTTTTTGAAGTTTTTGTTTAATTTTATTTTTATTGGGGGAGGTATCAAACTTGCAACCTTACATTTGCCAGGCAGGCGCTTATACTGCTTAGCTATATCACCAGACTTAATTTTCTTTTAAAACCAGTATTAGGGCACACACTTATAACCTCAGCACTCAGGAGGCTGAGGCAAGAGGATCACCATGAATCTGAGGCCAACCTGGGCTACATAGTGAGTCCAGATCAGCCTGAATGACATAGTGAGACCCTGTCTCCAAAAAAAGTAAATAAGTAAAATAAAATAAAATAAAATAAAACCAGAACTTTAAAATTCACAAATAAAAATTAATTTCTAGTTTAAAAGGAAGACAGCTGGAAAAATGAGTATGCAAGAGAGGAAGAAGGAACTGAGGTTCTGCTATATTTCCAATTAAATTCTTGACATCAGTCAGTGTACACGAAATTGGTCCCCAAAAGCTCTGCATTTAGCTGAAGTGCCATCTGAGACTGACAGGCATTCTGAGTTGGCAGGTGAAGGGACAATCAGCATGTCCTTCCCATGGCTGTTGGTTCCATGGTTCTACAAAAAGATGAACAGAAGAAGTAAAATCCTGTACCCCACCCCTGTATTACTTCAACTATGTAGAAATAGTTGCAGTTAGCTGGAACAGCTCTCTGATGGTGATACAAATAGCCTGCCTACATCCAATATGGCTGTAAGTTGGCAAGTCAGTGAAGTATTGGCTTAGAGGACCAAGTGGGCTTCAAAACACGGATGCCAATTCAAAAAAAAACCTATTATGTTAGGAATAAATCACTACGGCGTATCAGCTCCATGATGCTGACAACGGGGAGATTTCTTTTTGTATGTATGTGGCACAGGGATCAAGTCCATGGGCACTCGGCCACTAATCTACACCCCAGCCTTTTCCTTCTCTTTTTTTCTTTCTCCTTCTTTATTTCTTTGTTCCTTCGGTACTGTCCCTCTTCCTACTTTCCTGTCTGTCTTTATCTTTATTCTTTACTTTCTTTCTTTCTTTCTTTCTATTTTTCAGACAGGATCTTGCTAAGTTGCCCAGGCAAGACTTAAATTTCTGATCCTCCTGCCTCAGCCTCCCAAAGTACCAAAAAACTATAGACATGCACCATTGTGCCTGGGTAAAAATAGGGACATCTTTTAATGCTCAATTTGGATCATTAAACAGACAAAAAATGTATCAAAATAATTATGTCCTGTAGGGATTAAGTGACCAATATGTACTAACTGCTGTTACTGTGACAACAGTGTAGCCAGCAGTGCCTAATTGCCTTCCTAAATATCTGCCTTCAATAAGCTTGAATTCTAGGTGGAAAGGTAAACTGGACCTATCCCAGATGAAATAAGATCTTGCTCACTAGATTATGGGATATAACTGTAGAGGGCAAATGTATATTAATACAGTGATTAATAAGTTGAATTATACATAACCCTCAACAAACTGAAATCTCCGTAGGAAAGTGGGCTGGCTGGTAGAAGTAACTGATGGTTCTCAGAAGCAGAACTATGATGGGAGAACAAGCCTCATGAACTGCTTTAGCAGTGGTCCAGTGTTCCAAGCCACGCATTCGGCTGAGGGATGTACAAGAAACGATTTGCTCAGAGTTGCAGAGTGATAGATGGAATTGGAACCAGAGCCAGGCCTGACTTACTGTGAAGACTGAGTCAGGACAGCTCGCTCACTGCTTCCCACCCTGGACTGGGCACTCCAGAGAGATTTTTCACCGGGAATCTAATCCTTACTTTAACTCTAACAAAAAGATAAACTTAATTATTCAATAATTGAATGGCCAAGAAAACCCCTCCAATGAGCACACTAAACCTAGGTGACTACAATATCTTAGCTGTAGTTCAGGATCTGTGCTGAGTGCTTTATCTAGATTATTTATTGTTATATTCTCTATAATGCTGTGAGATGATTTATTAGCTTCCTTATACTAAAGAAAACAAAGATTTAGAATGCCCAAAGAGTTGACAGCTATCATCTGCTGGTCTAAATCACTTGCATTTATAGCTTGGATTATCAGATTTGTCTTCTAACTAGTGTTGGTTTTCACCTGGTCTCTGAGTTTACTGGTAAGAGATACTGTGATGTTAATGTCCTGTGTCAATGTGACCGATTGGGGGGGTGCTCCCAGATATTTGGTTGAACATTATTTCTGAGTGTTTCTGGATGAAGTTAACCTTTGAATCAGAAGACTGAGAAAAGTAGATGGCCCTCCTGAATGTGGCTGGGCGGCATCATCCAATCCACTGAAAATAGAACAAAAAAGGAGAAGAGGGGAGAATTTACCCTCTTGCCTGAGGGCTTTTCCCACACTGGGACACATACCATCAGCCTCCTGATTCTGAGGCCTTTGGACTCAAACTGGGACCTGTGTCACCAGTTCCCCTAGGTTTAAGCCTTCCCTTCAGCCTGCAGAACAAGAGACTTAGCATCCATAGTTGCAGGTACAGTTCCTTGAGAGCTTGTTTGGAAGTTCCAGCAGAGAACTGGAGCTACTGGCATACCCCTGTCCAAGGAGATGGTCCTCCTCCAACAGGGGTGGTGGTCATCTGCCTTGCTCAAGAGCACAGATTCAGGCCAAGGGTCACCCAGGGAGTAGTGAGGGAGGGTGGGGACACTTGCTCAGCCAGCCAGATGAGCCTGATCAACCCTGGCGATCAATAGGGTATCAGAGGTTGGAGCCAGATTACCCTCACATCCACAGGAGCCAATTCCTAACAAATCTATCTGCATATGTGTTTCTATTCTCTCCAACTGCCTTCCTACAAGGACATACATGCGCACGCATACACACACACACACACTTCTCCAGCCATACTGCTTGCTGTGCTACTATATACCTAGCAGGGTTTGTGACTTCTATACTGCCTCCCTCTGTCTAAAAATCTTTTCTCCCAGATAGTTCTCTGATTTACTCCTGTTTTCCTTCAAGGCCCTGCCCAAATGCTACCTAACAGTGAGACTTCCCTGACTATCTAACACAGAGTTGAAACCCCATCCCGCTCTGCACTCACTGCCTTCCCATCCTGCTTCATGATTTGAGAGGTGTTATTATAATCTGACTTGTCTTTTTATTTGCTAGCATCTGCATCATGCACTAAAAGTTGAGATATTTGAAACCACGCCTTGACCCAATGGTTTGCCATTACATTCTAACCATCAGAATTATGCATGACACATAAATGTTTGTTGAATAAATGAAGCCTGGACTACTGGACATGGGACCCATTCTCTTAAGTGCCAAGCCATGCTGGCATCCAGAACAAGGACTTCTTTCATTGGGTGAGAGAGGGAGGGGACGAGAAGACCCAAGGCTCCTTCCAAGTCAAGAACTGCAATGCTGCAACAAAGCCATTAAGGCTTTGACAGTATGGTTTTCTTTCGCTGCTCTTTCCTACTGGCCACATTTCACTATTTTCCACTAGTAAGTGGTGAGCATTAGGTGTGGATGAGATCATAGGTCCAGGAAGCCAGCTCCTCCTTGAAATCATCACTAATCCATTTTTCATGCTGTTACTATTTGCTTTTATTCCTCAGATGCCGTCTGACCCATCTGTAGCTCAGTTGTCAAGGGAAAAATAAACCACTGAAATTGGCATTTTAAACCAGTGACTTAACTGATAAATACAAAAGCTATTCTATGGTTTTCATTAATACTTTAACAGATACAGTGAGTATATAGAAGTCATTTCATAAAGACAAAGTCATTGACTTAACCATTGACCACCTAAAGAAAAAATAGGAAAAAACATAAAACTAACCTTGTAAGCTGAATATTTTAGACCAAAAACTTACAGGATAATAGTGCTTCCTTCCATCTCATAGTAATAGAAGACATGGTAAACTGGAAAGCTGGAGACTTCAAATTTTGCAGGTCACATGACCAGAAAAAGGGACAGAAAACAATTCTATGACATTAACCTGGAATAAGATGCCCCATTATCTCTTCCAGTTCCAGAGAATTCTCAGTAAAAGGTACTTAAAATGATATTCCTGTATTAAAAACTCAAAATATAAATAAAGAGAAAAACAAAGGAGAGATAATGGGAAGCAGGAAATAATACACATTCCCCAAAACAAACGTAATTAGCATGGGGCACAAACATATACTAATAAAAATGATACTAAACTAACTTATCAAGCCAACAAATTATTATATTCTAACTGGGGACAAGGAGCTCTGACACAAATGGCAACTTGAAATACTTTTCCATCTGAGGCTCTTACATCCGTCAAAAATGTGCTCCTTGATTCACACTCAAAGTCATAGTATTTTGTTTTTCCTGACCTACTTTTGGAACTTCAGTTTAAAAGTCCAGCTGTCAGCCACAGTTTGGAGAAATCCAACACAGAAATATTCTCATTCTCTCTTTCTCTTTCTCTCTCTCTCTCTCTCTCTCTCTCTCTCTCTCTCTCTCTCTGCGTGTGTCTTTCTATTTCTATGACTGTCTCTGTCTCTCTCTCTCTTCCTCTCTCTTGCCTTTTAAATTGTTAGTCTATGGATGTGTCCACATATATAACCATCTTTTTATAAAAGGTTAATGAGGAAGCCAATCAAATAAAGGCAAATCTTTATAGGCTTTCCTTGTTCTACAACATTTTTTAAAAGACAAAACAGCTTAGTATAAAATGAATCCTGGGAAGGAACAGAATGATGATATTGCCATCCTACTATGGGCTTGGTACTATGCCGGATGCTTTATTGAAATTCTCATTGATGTTTCTTACAAGACCCCAAGATAGGCATTATCAACTTCTCTCTCCCCCCGTCTTACCCATGAGAAAACTAAAGGCAAAGAACCTGCCCAAAATCACACACCATTAAATGGCAAAGTCTGAACTTGAGCCCGGGTCTTGCTGTATGGGTGCTCTTTACTGCTGTTCTGTATTTCAAGGGAGGTGGAGGTGGGAAGGGCAAAATGACAGTTCTTTCCTTAATACAGTGACACCAGTTAAAAGCCAGGAAAGAACCACGGCTGGTTCCTTCTCCCAGGGTTACAACCAGGCCCTGTGCACACGTACATGTGCATGTATGCACGCACATACACGTCAGACCTTTGCTAGTTGCTAATGTCTCCCAGGCCATCTGTGGATTTTTCTTAAAAGTCACCCAACAGGCCTCAGGGAAAGTAGGGCTTGGTCTGAAATCTTTTGTATTTCTCACTTTTTAAACAGCGGAAAATCCATTTGGCCCAGAGAAACGAATAGTAAAAGGAGTTCTAACTACCTCAAGCCAGTAAAATGTAATGGAAAAAAAGGCAAGAATATGACTGGACTTTATTTTCCTTTCTCTCGGCACATCCTGTCTTTAATCTGAAAGGTAAATAAGCCTTGCCCAACATACCAACTCTTTTCAGGTGAAATTATCTAGGTTACAGAAACATACAAAACTGTGTTTTCAATATTCCTTAGGTCATGGCTGTCAGAAATAGTATCCAAAATAAATCAGAGGCAAATATTGCCCACAGGACTGCAAATCCACAGATCTCACTAGTTGGATAACCGATTTTTGTGAACTTTTTTTCTTTCAGAATAAAAATTGTCTAACATTATCTGAAAGCTGCAAAGGGCAGAAAAGAAAAGTTTGAATATTTATATTTAGATTATTTGAATGAGAAGAGACAGACAGAGACTTTTTGCTAACCTTGAGATGTTTTAACAACTTCAGGACACAAATGATCATGCAATACCTCTTTTTGCACCCCCAAAATACCAGCTTTTTTGGCTGTATAACTTACCAAATGATCTACGACTTTGCTTGTGAATAGTAAGAGCTATACCCATTTTTGTCTTGTACATTCAATGCTTTCTACCACTATATTTTCTTCTGCACAATCAGGCTGAGCAGATAGTCTAACAGAAATCCTCTTTAAAAATAAAATATCCTCTAACAAGAAATTAGATAAACTGATGGTTTATTTGAAGCAATATTCATCACATTCCTTTCTCTGGACATCATTTAAATCAAGAATTACCATCATGAAGTAAAGTAACCTTCAAAACATCAGTTATGGGCAAATCAGTTATTCTACTTAAAAAGGTGGCAATATCAAATGGAAATGTTCCAGCAGAAGTAAAGAAGGGTCCCCCAGAATTCCTCTGAAGTACCAGATTTCAGTTTCCCGAAGGCCAATTTGTATTCCATCCCCCTAAGAGTAAGAGGGCATGGCAGGTTCCAGCCAGCGTGACCACAGATCATTTCATTCATGGATCACCAGAGCTGGTGGTCCAAAGCATATGCGTGGAATGCGAGGCAGCGATTTAAAGGCCAGGGAGTGGGTAACATTCAGTTGTCAAGTTGGATCTCCTTGTCAGGCCATTCTACACTCCCAGAGTACACCATACCCCACATTTGCGGGATTGTGAAGGGCCTCAGCACATTTGTTTTGCAAAAGACAAATCAGAGGCCCATCACACAGCTGAGCTGAGCAGAACTACAACAGGAGCATAGTAACCTTGGAAACCAGAAAACGTAAAGCTCCCAGCAAAATGGCCGGGATACCCCAGAGAGAACTGAACAGAGATGGGATGTATTAAACACTTCATCCAGTTCATAGCACCCCAGTCTAGCAGAAGGGCCATTACATTTGAGCAACGGACTAGAGCAGGGATAGGGGCTAGGGAGTTCTTAACAAAGCCAGTAAAACCATCTTGAAATACCTAGGCATGAGAAGTTTTTCCCAGTCAGTAATTGGGAGAAGTCACCAAATCCTATTTTAAAATGGAAACTAGGAATTCTGGCATATCAAGAACTACCACAAATTTCTTTCCCACCTTGAAAACACAAAAGATATTTGACATCCTTAATTTGAGCTGGGAGTATTACACATATTTTACAGCTTTTTTTTTAAAGAAGAAATCAATTTCTAACCAAAAAGAAAGTAAAATTTCAGTTGCATTTCATTCTAACTGCGAATGTGTAGACACAAGTACAGTCACACAATCATAGTTTATCATTTCAGTGAGTCACAGATAGGAGCAGAGTAACAGCAGCCCAGGGAATGTTCATGTTTATAAGCACAAAAAGTTCCAAAATTGGAGAGGTACCAAAAATATCGAGCCATGTGACCCTCTGCTTTTGACTGTACCCTAACAATGAGGAAGTCTGAATCTAGATGACAGAATAATGGTATTGTACTAACTCCTACCCTCAGATTGCTAAAGGAGAAATAAGAAGCAGTTGCGTTGTTTATAACAAGGAACTGAAATCTATAGAAACGGTAATGCGTCAATGTTAACTCCGGATGAATCTGAACTAAACCTTCGCTCAAATGTTCTTTTCCCAACATGGATGTGCAAACTTGAATTCTGCACTACGAAATCTCAGAGGAAAAAAAAAATTCTGAGTCCTGTGATTTGCTTTTAAACACTAGTAACCCTCAGAGAAAAATTTCCATCCTAGTTTTCATCAAATGTTGCTTCTGACTCATTTGTTTCAAGGATTAGCAAAGATCAGGGACATTTATGAGAAAGACAGAGAAATAATCATTTGTTGAGGACAGTATTCAGAAACTGAGCCAGACCAAAGGAAACCAAGGTTGTTCTGAAATGACAAGGCCATTGCCTCACTTCCTATAAAGCAACACTTGATGGCAAGATGAGGGAGAAGAAGAAACATAAAGATGCCTCTCAGTGAACCCCATTCCTGACCACCCAAGAAAACTGCCATGTCCTCTGGGTCCCCCGACTCCCTTTGCCAGACTCTCCTTTGTCCCTTGAAACTGTATTACCCAGTATGCCATAACTTAACTATTATCTACAGCTGTGTCCTTTGTGGAATTTTCTGTGATAAATTATAAGCTCCATAGAGCAAAGATATTTTCAGGGTTTTGTTACTTTAGCCGATTGTTGTAGTCAGCGATTGTGCAGAGAACAATTAGAATCAGGACACAGAATTTATAATATTATTTTATGACGGTCGGCCAGAGTTAAAACACAAGAAAGTGCAGGAAATCTGTCCACAACACTAAAGACCTGGAATATTCAGCCAAGGACCTGGATTCCACAGCAATGTCCTGCATGAGTCCAGATGAAAACCTAGAGCCCACGACAGTGCCTCCCACGAGTCCAACTGGAGGTCTAGAGCCCAAAAGAAGGACTCACGCCAGTCTCTTTTATGGATCCATGTTGGGAAGGCCCAAAGGTCAGTGGTGGAAGCCAGAGAGTCTGTGCCAGGAGCTGTGCTGATAGGCTGAGGGTTCTACACTGGAGCCGAGAAGTCACACTCATAATAAAGAGCCAGGGCTGTCCTGAAAAGTATCACAGCCATCCTTAGTGACACAGAGGTTCTGAGCTCCTCTGACAATAAGAACAGCCAAGTACATGCCAGAAAGCTAGCGTGACAAGTTTGTCCTGGAGATTAAGCAGCACACCTCGGGGGCTGGGGATTTAGCTCAGCGGCATAAGCGCCTGCCTTGCAAGCAGGCAGTCGTGAGTTCGATCCCTGGTACCGATAAAAAGACAAAAAAAAAAAAAAAAAAAAAAAAAAGCAGCACACCTCTTCCCCTCCAGAGCCAGGAAGCGATGCTCAATGTAAGGACCAGAGATCCCCCAAAGTGAACTACAACCACTCTCACCAACAAGGTCCTAAACTTCCTCCAATGACAAAGGTCAAACTCATACTGGGGATGCTCATGACGAGCTCCTCCAGGAAAACCAATGGCTCAAACAGCAACACTTAGAGAACCCCACAATGCCTACCTTCTCCTTCTCCATGTCTCTATGCTGGCAACTTTCCTCAGGTGGAACATCTATGCTCAGCACCATGCTGATTGAATTCAGCTGGTGTTAAGTTGACCGCTAGTTTTTAATCCATAAACACTGATAAATCCTGGTGCCTGCAACATGGTTGCTGCTCAGCAAGTGTATACTGAAGGAGCAGACAATACTACCCCTTGCCATCTCTAAGTCCTATAGGAATTCATCAGCCTGTCTTCTAATATTCATATCTTGGACACCAACCTTCAAGGAAACTCATAATAAGGGTCACAGGCCTAACACCAGGCATCACACTAAAAGAGACAAGTTCACCCCAGGAGATCTATGATCTGTGAGGCTCTTTTTTTTTTTCCACTTTCTATGTTTTATTAGTATGTGAAGTTCTTTTTATCACATGGAACAAAAAGCATTCACCATATTGTGGAAATTGTGCAAAAAGAGAATTGACAAACAGAAACAACTGTATATTGTGTGCTTCATAGGAGATCAGTAGGAATAGGGAAGAAAATCCAGTAGTTTCATGACTCAAAAATAGAAAGGTTCTTAGACATGGTAGTTAACTAAAACATTAAATGCTCTGGATTTTACTCTTTAGCTAGAACCTTAAAAATGAAAGGTGCAAGTCAGGCATGATGGCACATGCCTATAATCCCAGCACCTGGGAGGCTGAGGCAGGAAGATCATTGTAAGTTTGAGACCAGCCTGGGCTACAAAGTGAGCTCAAGGCCAGCCTGAACTGCATAGTGAGACCCTGTCTCAAAAAGACAAAAACAAACAAACAAAACTAGAAAGGTGCTATTTACTCTCTCAATAATTAAATTTCATATATATATTATACTAACTGCAGAACCAGTCAACGTTGGATTTGCTATTCAAGATGCTATTTGAAAGTGATCCAAAAATAGGACTGATTTCAAACCAGGATCACATTGCAGCAAACCTTGGCTTCTCAATCAGCCATAGACAAGTATCCTGTGCTTTCACAATTTTCGCTTTGTACTTTTTCATAATGAATGCATCAAGGAAAACTTACAGCTGTGCAAAAGATGCATTGGCATTCCTGGAGTGTGGTCATCTTGTCCAGAGACTGTTCACACAAGCAGAGTTTGCAAGTGATGAGGGGGGCAGGAGCCAGGTCTCCAGGTGTTGGGTTTTCAGTCATGGTGAGACAGTAGAGGCCGCCAACAGAGCCCATCAGCCTGTCTTCAGCCTTCCTCAGTCTCGACCCCTACAGAAAAGTCCAAGGCAGAAAACATGCAGTTATAGTTTGACTAACACATCTGGGAAATAGCTGAGCAAATCAACACTGGCAAAGATTTTAAAAGTACAGCTGATGCATTTCTGAGACCCATGAGCTGGAGAGTTTGCTGTCTTGGCAAAGTATTCCTGCAGTCCTGAAATTTATGCTGACTTCACCTCATGGTCCTGATTTATATCACCTGGGCTGTGGGAATTTTAAAAACACTACAGGTAGGGGACAGGAGAGATTGGTCAAGGGTATAGTTTCAATTGGACAGGAAGAATGAATTTGGGAGAGCATGGTGATGATAGCTGTGACAATATATACTTGAAAACTACTGAGGGCAGATTTTAAAAATTCTCATCACAAAAAATAAAAGTATGTAAAGTGATATGTTAATTAGCTTTATTAACTCACTTTACATGTATACACAGAATATCAAAATACCACATAGGATACTATAAACAATTTTTATTTATCAATTATATCTCAATAAAGTTGGCAGCGAGTGGAAGGAATCACAACTATAAACAAACACCATTTACAAGTTGTATCACTACCAACCAATTTAACAAATCCAAAAATACATAAAAAAATATGGTGGCACTCAAAAAGTTGCAAAAAGTTACCATATAATCCAATAATTCTACTTCTGGATATGTGTGCTGAACTGAAAAGTGAGGTCTCAAGGAGATATTTGTATATCTGTGTTCATGACAGCCAAAAGGTAAAAGCAACCCCAGTAGATGAATAAACAAAATGTAGTCTTTGCATGCCATGAAATACTATTTAGCTTTAAAAAGAAATCAAATTCTGACACAGGCTATAACCTGGATGAACCTTGAAAACATTGTGATTAGCAAAAGAAATCAGAGAGGAAAGGACAGTTGCTAGGCTGGGCATGAAGGTGTAATCCCAGCACTCAGGAGGCTGAGGCAGGAGGATTGCCATGAGTTGAAGGCCAGTCTGGACTACAAAGTGAGACTCTGTCTAAAAAAGAAAGGAAAGGAAAAAGAAAGTAAAGGACAACTGCTAAATTATTCCACTCACGTGCAGTACTTAGAGCTGTCAAAGTTATAGAAAGGAAAAGTAGGTCAGAAGAGGTTACCAGGGCAGGAGGACACGGGAAGTTATTGTTTAATAGATACAAAGTTTCTGCTTTGGATGATGAAAAAGGCTGTAAATGAATACAGTTGATAGCCACACAGCTATCAATATATAGAATGTCACTGAATTGTGCAGTTACAATGGTTGAAACAGAGTCTGGCACGGTGGGGCACACCTATAACCCCAGCACTCTGGGAGGCTGAGGCAAGAGGGTCACAAGTTCAAGCCCAACGTGGGCTACTTAGCAAAAATCTCACCGAATTTTTAAAATGAATGAATGAATGAAGGCTGGGAATATATGTGAATGTGAAAGCCTTGAGTTCAATCCCCAGAACCACAAACATAAAAGAGCTTGAAATGATGACTTCTATGTTACCTATTTTACTCCCAATTTAAAAAATTAGAATGTAATTGTTCCTTGCACACCCTCACATATATTTCACTTAATCTTTTGCAACTGTGATTATTTTAATTTTGTAGATTAATTGAGGTCTTGATTAAGTCATCTGCCAAAGTTCCCAGGGCTTGTACAAAGCAAAGCATAACACAAATCTGTACCTTCCGAGGCCAAGCCCAGGGCCTGATCTGTCCCCCTTCTCAAGTGGGTGTCCTAAGGAGTGCCAAAGGGGGAAGAGAAAACAAATAGATGAAGTTCCCAACTACAACTATCCTCAAGGCTCTTGAATTTACACAGAAATGAAATTTGTCTTTACACATGGTGTAACTATAGGAAAAGATATCTTTGTGGTATAAAATAAAAATTACAACCAAAGTCCTTCCACTGGATTGTTTTTAATTCAAAAATCTCTAAAAAAGGTAAAATGACTGTGGAAATAGTCTTCGTGTATATACGTGTTTTATAATCATGTTTCATATCACATGATGAAATGTCATGTTCTGATTAAATAAAAATAACATTCAGAGTTTTTTACTGGTCTAAAAGAATGCAGACAAATCTAATAAGTTCTGCCAGTGACAGAATTACAAATACCTCTCCCCCTGCAAGACCTAGTCTCTCTTCCTACCACTTTGGCAAAATAAATCACCAAGTATACGGCCCTTGCTTGATACCAAGCCCCACAAAGGCTTAAATCTCAACACAGTCATGCATGCTTAACAGCAGGTGTGTTCTGAGAGGCATGCTGTCAGGTGATTTCATCACGTGAACATCACACAGAACACTTCCACAAACTTGGACAGTGGCCCCTCCACACCTACCCTACTGTATGACCTGCTACTCCAGGGCTGTAATGAATAAAGCAAAGATTACATCAAGAACAGAAGAAAAAAAAGGAACCAAGAGACGTGGTAAACACAAGATGTAGAAAGCTGCTAACATAGCAGACTGTTTTAGAATAAACTTTTTTAATCAGTGGAAGCAGTATAATCTAAGATAGCAATAAATAACAAACCATTATCATGGTTGCTTGCCATTATTATCAGTTATCGTGTACTGTAAATAATTGTGTATGCTATGTTTTTATATGACAGCAGTATAGTAGGTTTATTTACCCCAGCATCACACAAACAGGTGACAATGTGGCTAGCTGCATTCTGAGAGCTGTGTCATCACTAGGCAGTAGAAATTTTTATCTCCATTATAATCTCCTGGGACTGCCAGTCTACATGTGGTCCCTCACTGGTCAAAATGTTGCAATGATAGGGGTGAGTAATATACAGATAGGAAAGTACCAAAACAAGGGGAAAATAAATTGGATTAGACAGAAAGACAAAAATTGATGAAATTTTTCCTCGTCAATTTGCCAACATCAAACCAGAAAGAATTAATGGTTACTAACTCTAGTAACCTGACATATTTGAGATTTTTCACCTTCTACCTGAATAGAAATTAAAGACTTTTGTTTCACAAGTAAATTAAATAGGAAGCTAACCAATGACCAGCTTCCAATGGGCAAGACTAATCTTGGCAAATACCCAACTAGTTTCAAAACACAGGATTCTTTCTCCGTTAACTATTGCAGATCTATCAAAAGCAAATTAAACTTGTATATCAAATTCAGAATTTTGACATTTTTAAAAACTTTGTTTAGAGTAAAGATAGGGGTAAAAATTGATAATTACCTCTTGATACCTGATAATTTATGCTTTGACAGTGATCATCGATGTTTTTCTCCAAGACTCTGTTACAGCCCCCATCTCCCTCTCGATCTCCAATCTCCTCTTTCTCAACCCTGTTTATGCTACACATTCTGGATGATCTTTCCCTCAGAAAAAGAGTTGTCCAGTGAACAACAGGAAAAATCATAACCAGTAAATGCTATGTGGCTGTGGATAATGGGAAATGATACAGGCCAGACTACTCCACACCCAAAATGTCAGTTACGAATAAGAGCTGTGAAAGGAAGCTGCTGTAGAGATCCAGTCCCTGACCAGGGGTATAGCTCAGCAGCACAGTGCCTGCCTGGCAAGCACAAGGTCCTGAGTTCAATTCCCAGTACAAAAAAAAAAAAAAAAAAAAAAGATCCAATCCTACACTTCCAACTATTCTCATAATCTCATCTTATATTATTTTTAGGAGACATTAAACAGGATAAATTTTTAACATAATCTTGAAAAAACAAAGATATCATTGGACACTTCTTACAAAGTATCTGTTAGGAGTGAGTGTAGTGTTCTTTTAAAGGCAGAACTAGCAATTGTGTTAATCAAAGCTGACTGAAATGTAGCTACATCTATGGTTATATAAATAAGTTTTTATTCCTTGGTTTTTGAGTTACATGCTTATAGGCTATGTCAAAATTATAAAAATTAAAATATATTTTTATACTTTTTAAAATTGACTTTCTTTGTCCTTAGGTTTGAACCCAAGGCTTCACATATGCTAAGCACATACTCTACCAGTGATCTACACCCACAGCCCCTAAAAATCTTTTTATGACATGAAAAGTAGCACACCCATTTTGTTTTTGTCTTCGATTAGAGAAAAAAAAAAAAAGAATTCCAATCATTCCAATAGACGATTCTTGTGACCCAGGGACACACAGGAAAGGAGTAACATATTTCAGCTCTTTGAGACGTGAACAATCTGAAATGATTCTTCAAAAAGAAGTCATTAATTTTCTTGTATACAATAATACCAATTCCTTAAAATAATGGCTTTCAAATGTTCCTCAAGCAATAGAATTTTATAAAAACAAAAATCTTTACTAAATCACCGTAGTACATTAGTGATCAAGGCAGGTTAGTGCTGGTTCCTCTGATGAGTCCCGGGTCCCCCCTCCAACCACCCGAGCACTGGCACAAAACCCAAGTCTCCTCCACGCACCCTGAAAACCAGCACTCTGAGTTTTCACTTGCAAAAATCAACAATCGAAGTTTAAAAGAATGACGGATACATAGGGAGCATTTCACTTAAAAAAAGAATATTAAACAAGATAGCTTCTCATCATGGATTTATTGAAACATTGAGCCCTTCAACCACTAAACAGAAGAATCCTGAAGTCCTCTCCTAAAATTGCCATACTTGAGATCTTGTAAATGGCTCCAGGGTTTCTGATAGTTTATTCATGTGTGCCTTAAGACTCACCAGTCTCAACCCCATGAAACCATCAATAACACATCCTGCCACCTGAACTATCTAATGAATGGCTCGCAGCTCAGAGAGCCCACACTGAGCGCACATTCCAAGCTCCTCCTTCCTTCTCATCCCACTGCAACTAC
Source organism: Cavia porcellus (assembly GCF_034190915.1). NCBI lineage: Eukaryota > Metazoa > Chordata > Mammalia > Rodentia > Caviidae > Cavia > Cavia porcellus. Next base: position 22,270,898 of record NW_026947496.1, on the reverse strand, counting down.
ACAAGCGACCCAGCCCCATTCCTCTCCAGCTTTCTAGAAAACTCTTCTTTCCAAACAGATGTCAACTCACTCTGCCTGGCTTCTTGGCCCGCTCGGCTTGCTCTGCCTCACACCTCATGCTTTTATCTAAGATATAAAAGCAACTTGAATGGATCCACCCTACCGCTTGTTTTCTTAAAGATAACAATTAGAATTACTTTTATTCACAGTTATTACAGATGTAAACGTGACTCTCCTTGGATGTCAAGAATGCTTTGGGAAAGAATTTTGGCAGAGAAAGCTAGGGGCACATTGGGAAAGGAGAGAAACCTGGCAGCTGCCTTCAGGTTTAAACGCTTTAAGGTTGGTGGCAGGTTTCACTTGCTTACGTGTGTCTAGCCATAGAGCAAGAATAACTGGCTAGGCCAGGGAAGGCAGAAAACCACACCGTACCGTCTGATTTTGCACTAAATAAACAGGAAAGGAAAACCAGCAGTTCTGCCTGCTTCAAGTATGTCCCTTACTGATAAAGTGTTCATTTCAGGAGAAGCAAGTACTATTTGATGAGAAAGAACAGGCAAGTTGCTTTTTCTCTCGTGTGTTTTCATTAGAATTGCCAAAAAAAAGGAAGACTTCAGATGTTGTGCTGGAAGCACAGGATACATAAGGAATTTTCACATTCTGCTGGTGGTCCAAAAAAGCAATCTGCTCCAAAAATGCAGAAGATCAAAGACAGCCAACATACACAGTATTTTAAACTACTATACTTTATGCCCATTTGACCAAAATCAAAACAGTTATCCATCCCTTTGTGCAATGATTGTGATGATAATAACAATGATGATAACAATGACGATATAATTGTTAAAATAGTGTTCTATTAGGATACTTAGTTATTTATGAATTTTATATCATTCTCCAAAACCCCCAAAATTGAGATAAATTGATAAAGCACAACTTAAGAGATAAGAGAAACAGAAAGCTAGCAAAATGGATCAATTGGATATTAGTGATATAACAGAAAAAAGGAAAAATCCAGTAGATCTGAGAACTTAATTTTAGGCTATGCTGTGAAAGTCTACCCACAAGGGAAAAAAACAGAAGACACATGATTACTCTCCAAATGTTTATGTGCCCTTGCAAGGCCCTGAGCTGTCCAATGAAGTAGCTGGGGTAACATGTGTGAATGCAGGACTGCAGGAAGGAGCTGCAAAGAGAGGGGCTCCCAGGATGAGGACAAGTGAGACTGATAAGTTGCCTCACGTAGTGCAGACGTCCACAGGAGTTTGGTCTCTAACAGAAAAGAAAGAAGCAGTGATCCAAAGGCCACATCTCTGCCTTGTTAGGAAATTTCTCCCAATGGCAGGCAAGAACAACATGCCAGACAACCAGGTTTCATTCAGTATCAGAAAATTAGTACATTGATTCCAGAGCTCCCCTCAAACACCAGAATGCACACATGGTCAAGGCTCTCACAGAAAACCGTTGCCGTGGTAGGAGGACTCCAAATTCTAGCCCACTTTGGCAGTTTAGGAACTTAGCAAGACCCAGTATCAAAACGAAAAATTTTTTAAAAGGGCCAAGACGTAGCTCATTTTATTTTTAATCTTTTCAATCCATAGTTGGTTGGACCCATGAATGTGGAACTCATGAATACAGAGAGCTGATTGTATTGCATTGACCTTTGTGCTTCTGTCTAATAGAGCGAATTAGCTACCTAATAGTCCAGGTTCTTTCTGGTGGAAGTGGGGAGGGAAAGGTAACCAGGAATCAAATTCACAACCTTGCTCTTGCCAGGCAGGTATTTATGCCACTGAGCTATGTCTCCAGCTAGTTCACATTGTTAACAGAAGCTACTGACAACTCAAATAGTAGTGGCTGGGGCTAAGGAAGTGCTGACCATCTTCAGTCATTAGTCACTTGCTGAAACTCTATCCTAAATACAACCAGGAAGGACGAGAAAGGAGTATGGTGTTGAGGGACAGAGGGAAGACTTACAATGGCCCTTTGAACTGGCCAGTACCATGGTTATTTTCCCTGTTTGCATCTCTGCCCAGTGCTCTGGGCATTCAGGGACAAGACAAACATATCAGTAACATCAGAACAATAGTTCTGGTACACAATCAAGAAGGACAAGAACAAATGGGACACAAGCAATCACATTAGTAGTCAGAGAAATGCAACAATTCAAATATATTTCATAGCTATTTTATTACTTTTGAAAAGAATAATGCTCAAAGCCAATAAGCACATAGTATCCTCCATACTTAACTTGTCACTATTTTAATAATAAAATGCCTCTGACATAAGCAAACCCAAGAAATACTCAGTTCTTAGATGTGATCCAAGTAAATATCCACCTACTTAGGCTCTATGAGATGGCAGGGTCCCCATACTCGGCTTGCCACTGTGCCTTCTACGGCACGATAGGGAACTTCTGTCCTCCCTAGATTCCTGGCTTTATTCAGAGGAAACAAAGACATTAAAAAAGCACTTCTGCCCACAGTTTCTTAGTCTTAACATTTTCAACTCAACAGTTCCAACTTTGAAACTTGTAGACTACTTTCTTCTAAAAATGGAACTGAGATGCTAGTACAGTCATGCATTGTTCTATGACAGGGATGCGTTCTAAAAAGGTGTCTCATTAGGCAAGTTCCTCATGCAGACATCAGCATGTACCACAGATACCTATAAGTCGGTCACTGTCATGGCCTATGATGCATTCACAAGACACAGTAAACACAAGGTGTGTGAGGCTACTGACCTGTGTAACACAGTTTACTGCTTTACAGTAAACTTCTTTTTAATAAGTAGGCATATACTGTACTTTCAAATAAATAAAAAAGCATAATATAGTAAATATACAATCTAGTAAAGCAGTCATGCATGACCATTATTAAGTGTTAAGCACAACATACAATTGTGTTACTTTTTTTAATAACTGTCAGTGGAGTATGTTGTTTATACTAGCATCTTGGGATTGGGCAGGAATTGAACTCAGGACCTTGCACTTGCCAGGCAGGTGCTGTACCACTGAGCTATATCCCCGACCATACACCAGCACCATTACGAGCACACAAGAAATGCACTGTAACTCCAACATCCCCGGGCAATCATTTTTCAGCTCCATGGGATTGCATATATGTGATCTGCCACTGACAAAACATCACCATGCAGTGCATCCCTATGACCCATTTTTAAAGTTTTATTAATACATGCTGTACACGAAGCTTACATTCATCTTAGAAGTAACTGCATGTGCACAACACATCTTCATTCTTTTTTACTTCCCTTTACCTCCTCATCCAGTTCCCTCCTTCTACCTCTAAATTTCCTGTCCTCATCTGCATTTCATCTTTTAGTTCATGTTTATGTTTATGACATTAATATTTACATTCACTGTGGGTATTTGGTACATGTACATGACTTCTGTTAGCCTGTGACTCGCTTTTGTGGATGAGAAGGATAGACACCCCATTAGGAAGGAGCACCTTAAATATTATCAAGAACAGTCTTCTTTGTTGTTTAAAATTAGGTTATGATTAAAGTCCATGCCAACTATTTTAATTACATCTAGTTCAAAATTTGTTTTCTTCAACATATTGGAAGGGAGACCACAACATTGTGAGAAGCACAGCCTAAGCCTCCAGAGCACAGGAAGTCTGCACATCGAGTTTTAACATTTGGAAATGCCATTTGTTTTCCCTAAAGAGCAAATTCCTTCTCTTGTCTTCTTTCCATGTTCTCATCACAAGGTAGGGCCAAAGAGGTAGAAATCCATTCTCAGCTTTCCAAACACATAAACTTACCAAAGAATGTAGAAAAGCATAATATTTGGGGCACTGTAATTTTACGTTCATCATGGTAGTTCCTTCTCGCCACCACCACTGTGCCCTGCCACTCTTTTTAATGAGTGGTTCACCCTCCTCCCACAGTTATTCATACAGGCATGCTGAATAATTTTCTTCCCCTTGGCTGGCATAACAACAAGGCTCAGACGCAGGAAGGAACACCATTTACAGGCAGGTCAGACAGATGTAATTAACAGATGAAGAAGTGATATTTCAGAAAGCCTCAAACAGCAAGATTCAGCCTGACTTCCCAAGCCAGGACACCATTAGGAAGCTACAGTTACTAAAGCACCGATATCTACATTGAAAATTTTTCTCCAAATGAATAAGAAGTATATGTAAATATGACGTCTCCTGCAAATGTTAAAAGCCTCATATAGAACTTTTCATTAGAATCAAATTTAAAACCAGCATAGAAGAGGATTCTCCTGCCTCCCACACTGAGCAAGGTTAAGGATGTGTGTTTTTGTACATTTTGACCAAATAAGTTTCTTATAACAGGACTCTATAATGCAGAAAACAGAGCCAACCTACAAAGAATCAAATTCCACAATAAAGGTGATTCAACTTAGCCCCTGCTTATAAAAGAGAAACCAGTTGAGGAGGTTGTCAATAGATGATTTCATAAACGAGAATTTATGAGTTTATAGTTTCAGCCACAAGTCCATCAAAGAGAGAAATGCATTATCTTGCCTCATCTTCCCAAGAAAAACAAAGAGCAAGCTGACTAAGGGATAGGGCTTCAGCTCCTGACCTCAGAGGAACTAGAAAACAGGGAGATATAGCTTTCAAAATATGCTTTTAAGAGCTAATACAAGCCATGTGAGCAAAAGATTCTCCAACTATGAACAAGAGAAGTGTATTTCACTTAGGTTGTACTTTCAAACCAAGAAAACAGATGCAATTGTTGTTAAGAAATTCCTCACTCCATGCTGCAAAAGCATTGGTCACTTTTACTGTCTGCAATATATAGTTTTCCATTTCTAATACCATTCAGTATGATGCGCTGGATTGAGAAGTACTCACAGACCAAGCAACTATCAAATACCAAAATTAATAAAAATAAAATGTTAGCCCTGAAAACGAAAAAAATAGATTAAAGTGAAAACATTTACAACAAATTAACTTAAATGCTGTTATACCTTTGCAGGGTACTTAAGAATCAAGTGATATCAAAGAAACACTACACACACACACACACACACACAGAACACATGATCAAGATGAAAACATCAAAGAATATCAAAAGAACTCTCATAATCTGGTAAAAATAAATAAGAATTAAGATCTGCCACCTTAGTTCAAGTTGTTTCTAAGACTTCTTCAGGACAGAGGCCAAGTCTTACACATCTTTATATCCTAAGCATCTACCATAGCACCTGGGAAACAGGAATCACCCAAAGGTATAATGAATAATCATCCTCACTGCACATGGGACAGAGAAAATATTAAAGGCTTTGTCGTGCTCACCAGTATTCACTCTCAACAATTCAAAAAGCTGCAAATATTGATAATTTGGTATAACAAAGAAGCTTCTTTACACTGAGGCAGAAATCCCTGAAAGAAATGTGTCAGTACTCATGAGCCATTGCTGCAGATACCTACTGCCTAACGTGGAATGCATGACTTGTGTGGCAGCTTGGCCCCCATCCCACATCCAAAATAATCAGTTGCACAAAGTAGGTTTAGTCCCAAAACTGTCTGGACTTTGTTCATCCACCAACATCTGGGTCCAGCATGATTCCTGACCTGTACCTCAAACTGGAGATACCAAACACTATGAACCTCACTCAACAAGAGAGTACTGTCAGGTCAAGGCCAGGAGAACCAGAAGCCACAATTAGCAGAAACACTTTAGAGAAATGATTCCAGCATTCATACAGATGTATCTAAACATCTAAAATGTTGTAACAACTTTTTCCAAAGGGAATTCTAAAGGTACTTTCAGATTAAAAGTATTCACACCTTTGAAGAGAAAGGTATTTTCCAGGAAGCCAGTCATACTAGGCAGATAAAATAAACTTTTTTTCTTTCTAGAGAGAGCATATTTTTCTCTTTGCTGCAGAGTTTGGCTGCAAAACCTAGTTCATAATTTGAGATCCAAAAACTGATTATTTTTAAAAGACATGTCTTAAACTGACCTACTTTAGAAACCTGGATGCCTTTACGTCGCCCCTGAACTGAAACCATTCATGAGAATGAGGCTTTTGAATGCTCAGAATGTTTTTCAGGGCTCAGCAGAAAGATATTTGGCACAGATGACTGTAAATATTTGTAAAACGCTGGGTAAATGGATGGTGTTTGACCACCCTCGAGCCTTCCTTCCAGCACAGCAGTGCAAGAGTAAGTTATCTAGGGTGATAGGTTTGGGGGGTCTCTGGTTGAATTTACCTTTTCTACTGATTTTAAATACAAAGCCAAGCAACCCAATTCTGCCCCTCAACACCCTGTTCACATTCTATACAGGTCCACCTTGTATGTTTTAACCCTTCAAAACATTCAGTTAGTTAAATGCTACTTTTGAAACAGGGATTTTTTTTCCCATTTTTCTAAGTTGATCTCCCACAAAGAATAAAATGCCAGCCAAAGATATGAAAATGCAGGAGTAAAATCATACTTTTGGATTTCGTAATACCATTATCTATTATCTAATATAATTAGTGTCCTGAGTTGGCTACAGATTTATTTCTTTTTCTTTCCCTCATCTCAAGGTAGTTTTAAAAACACTTAATAGGCCAGGCATGGTGCTCCACTCCTATAATTCTAGCACTCTGGGAGGCTGAAACGGAGAATCACAAATTCAAGTCCAATCTGGACAATTTGGGAACTTAAGACTCTTTCTCAAAATAAATAATAAGAGGGAGCTGGGATGTAGCTCAGTGTGAAGGCCCTGGGTTCAATCTCAGTATCAGGGGTACAAAAAGAAAGAAAGACATAGTACTTAAAGGACTGTAGCCCATGAAAAGCCCAAGGTTTGGAAGAAAGGATAGTCCAGACTCTTGGCGGCACACACCTGTAATCCCAGCACTCAAGAGGCTGAGGCAGGAGGATCATTGGGAGCTTGAGACCAGCCTGGGCTACCAAGTGGGCTCAAAGCCAGCCTGAACTGCATAGTGCGACCCTGTCTCAGACAAACAGGAGGAGGAGGAGGAGTAAAGAAGAGGGAGCCACAGAAGAATAAGATAGGACAAGGACTACAGACCAAGAGGTTTGTCTCAGTGAAAGCTGCGGCAGATACTTTCAGTAGCCAGCAACTCAGGACTGGCTGGCTTCCTTTTGCCTCTTATACACACCCTAAAAACTGAGTCATCCCCGAAGTTCATTTATTTTGTTTCTGGGCACAGACGCCCCTTATCCACTGTTTAAGGTGTTAACTATGTTGCCCTCTAATTCATGCTTCTCAACGTTCACATAAACATCCAGAAGTACCCAAGTAGAAGAACACTGATACTTCTATTAGGAAGCTCAGGTTCTGGTGAGAGATCCGGAGCAGCAAGCAGTCAGAAACTGACAGTCTACAACAGATACCTAAAGAAAGAGAACACCAGCTAGGAGAGGGAATTCATTCTGAGAACTCTGAATGCTAGCACATCAGGGGCACATTTACAACAGCATTACTGGAATTAATGGGGAAAGCAAAAGGTACCCTGAAAGGAGCATGCAAAAAATACCTTTCCCCTGTTGAAACAGGAATCAGTTTCATTTTAACGCAAACTGGAGAACGGGATCAGAGTTTCACTCTATTTTATCAGTATTACCTGATAAAATAATCAGCGTGACACTCGGTCAGGAAGGATTCTGGGGTTACCGTAACATCTTATTCATAGCCATGTGTGTCAACATCTTGCTGTGCATTTCCAAACGACACAAGGTAGACAGACACCCAAGATTATGCTAACTTTCGGTCTCGTCTTCAGGGTTATAATACATTCTGCAGAGACCATTTTATTAGACACGAAACTAATTTGTTTACCTTTACAAAGGTATCTATTTTAAAATGTTAACAGGTGTTCAAGCAATTTAGAATGCATGCGGTTCTGTCTGGCTTAAGCCCTGGAAGCAGAAAATAAAGCCCTGGCTCTCAACACCAGCACCATCCCTGACTTGCACCGCCCGCAGCTGGTGGAAGCCCGCCGAACCTACCTGGCTGGAGAGCGGGGTTGCTGGGCTTCTCCGGAGCCTGCCTGGCGCGCACCGCCAGCCCGAGCAGCTCGCACCCCGCGGGGCAGGCGCTCTCTCATTCTCCGCCCTCGCCCTCCGCGCTCTGCGGCTGACAGCTCTCCACTTTGCAGGACTGCACCAGCCCCGGAGCGCCCGGACCTCCCCGCCGGCCGGGAAGGGGAGGAGCCCCCGCCACCTCCCCGCCTCGCCCGGCAACCGCGACGCCCCGGAACCGCGCGCTGGGAGCGTGGGGCGCAGCTCATCCGCAGCTGCCGCCGCAGCTCTGGAAGCCGCGCGTTTATTTATACAGGAAGCTCGGGCGCCACACTTCCTACTTCCCATCTGGGTCGCACTTCGACTGCAGGTGGTAGCCTTAACCCTGTCCGAACCGCGCCGGGGTGCGCCGGGGGTGCGCCTGGGGACCTGGCCCTGCAGCCGCTGCACCGTGAGCCGGCTCCCCTGGGGCGCTGCCGCGGAAATCCGGAGCCGGAGAGCGGGGCGTCGGACAGCGGCCGCTGCCCTCATCCGGGGAGCCGCAGAGTGCAAGCACCCCGCGGCCGTCAGCACTGGCAGAGGCCTCTGGCTTCTCCCTCATTTCCAGCTCTTGAAATCCTTTTAATCTCCAGCAACCCAGACCTGCCTTCCCACCTCCTCAGAAAACGGTGCACAGAAACACTTCTCAGGCACGTCTCGTCCTAAACAGCTGATTTGTACCTGATTTGTCCTTTCTGCCTAATGATAAAATTAGAATAAAGGCAAACCAAGCCAAGAATAGTGCATTTGCCTCATGAAATACAGACACTGGTCTTTAGGAAACCGTAAATTCACTAGACTGCTTTGTCAACAAATTATGCGAGAAACACATGATAACTTCATTGGTCCTATCGTTGGTTAACAAAAGTGCAGCGAGATAATCCAGAAGCTGTAGGGCACGGTGACCTGCCTTCCTCACTCCAAAACTTCGCACGCTAAATTTGTGTGATGCTTTTGATGGATGACATAGCCGGCAGCTCTGCATACCGCCCTCAGGTCACAATCACAAGCCCAAATCTGTTGAACATTGTTATCTTACAAAGTCCTTCTTCTGACACAGAAATCTTTGGGCACTGGAAGGTTCAGCAGCCTCCCTCCACTCTCTCGCAGTCACTGGCAGGAATGTGCTTGTTAAAAGGAAAAGACTCACAGGCGCTTTGTAGAGCTGGACCGGTGCGCGCAGCGTAGGCACTGCTCCAAACACAAGCTGTCCGCTTCTCAGTTCGTATGCAAGCAGACCTCTGGGTCAAAGCCCAGGGCTGAAGGACAGTGTGAGATGCCAGGAGAAGTGGGAGGGCCAGCCCGCTAGTGAGGAGGAAGAAGAACGAGAGGACAGGAGAGATAGAAGGAGAGAGACAGTAAGAAAATGCAGGGACTAGGTAATATAATCAAAGAACACTATTTAGGTTCCCAAAGTACTCTGATCTATTTTAAGCCAAACATCTAATTTTAAAGATGAGGAAACTGATGTCTGTGAGATTTTAGTGGTTGGCCCAAACCAGAACAGAGCTGGAACAAGACCTAAATAGGTGTCACATGTGAAAAGTACAGGTGAAGGACCTAATCAGGTGCCAGTTAGGAACCCCACTAAAAGAGGTGTGTTTCAGATTCAGTAGTGGCTTAGATTGAGATGACCTATCTCAAGGAATTCTGTTGTTATAGTAACCATTGTTGACGCCAGGAAACAGGAAAGATAAAATATTTTCTTAGAGGTTAGTTTACTTATTAGTGTTGATGTAAATCTTCTGAGCCTTAAACCAAAGTTCAACAGAGTCCACTTTTTAAATTACCATGCAATTAAGTTATCATCTCTAATCAGCAGGATAAGAAAACCAGCCGCTACCATTGTGAATGGAAGTGCAGGAAAATGCATGGAGCTGGGGGAACAGTAAGTGAAACATGCTAGACACAGAAAGACAAGTTCTACATGTTCTCCCTCAGAGATACAAGCTGAACAGTGTTTATCTGAAAGTAAAAGTGATTACTAGAGTCTGGAGGATGGATAGATTTGATCAGTGTATACTGCATGCATATATGGAATATCACATGGACCCCATGGATGTGTATAAGTCGTATGTGCTAATAAAAGATTTCTAAAAAGAAAGTGCTCTAAAATTAATCTATAAGAAAACTCTAGATTAATATTTGAAATCATCCTTCTACCTTGGTATGTAAATTAGTTATATATCCCTTAAACTTGAATCACAGTTACATCTTGCACACACAAAAAAATCTTTAATGGTTCATTCAGAAGAAATATAAGTATATATAAGAATTGGGAAACCAGTTTCTGCAATAGATGTGATTCTTTCACCCTGGGACAATCTCAGGCAAAGGTCATGGCACCTTACATATACAGTTTGGTCTTTCCAAACAGCTACAATTTCATTTGCACTTTTTCCACTGAATCTAATGAGATTCTTTCAAAATGTACTTAGTACAATGCATAGAGACTAAGCTTAAAACACAATACCAAATAAAAACTGTTGAAATATGATGATAGATATGATGCCAGAAACAGTCTTGGGTGGTATGGCAGACAAAGAAGACATCAAACTACATGGGAAGCCAAACATGACCCAGAAGTCATAATCTACCTTGATAACATAAGCTCAGCAAGGCTGGAGATGTGTCATTTAATTGTTTCATACAGAGCCAGCTCAACACCTCACAGAGCAAGTTGTAACCAATAGGGCCTTATGAAAAACCTGACTTGGTAATCTCACACTACCATCACACCACACAGGAACCTGCTCAGGATGCAGAGCTGAACAAGACAGCAAGATCCCACAGGAATCAGGTATCCAAGGCTCTAACATCCTTCAGAATACCACTGACAAGCTGGGTTTAAGGGCAGTGAAAAAATGGAGCTCAGTACCCAACTCTAGACAAAAATGATACTGCAGTAGTCCTAAATTAAGATTCTCCAAGCCAGACGTGGTGGCGTTCTCCTGTAATCCCAGCACTTGGGAGGCTGAGGCAGGCAGATTGTGGCAAGTTGGAGACCAGCTTGGGCTACAAAGTGAGCCCAAGGCCAGCCTGAACCTCGTAGCAAGACCCTGTCTCAAAAAGACAAAAAAAAGATTCTCCAGCAGAAAGTCAGGTGAAATCATCTTAAGATTCCTTATGTTTGCAAAATTGGTATCGATCCTTCTGTTAACATGAACATCTCCTCCAAATTCCCGAATAAAATAATTTTTAAAAATCCCCAGTGTTCCCACAGTTGTCATCCCAGCCAGGGTGCACACTGGTTCACAGGAAATGAGCCACTCAGGACTATGCATCACCGCCCAACATTGATACAAAAGACTCCGCTAAACTGAAAAATAAGGCTGGGGATGTAGCTCAGTGATACAAAGCATGTGAAAGCCTGGGCAACAAAAGAAATATTTTTCTTTTCATGGCCTCAGCAACAAAAGAAATATTTTTAAAAATCAAAATACATATTATTCCCCTAATGGTGGGGAATTTTGTTCTTGGAATTAAGACCTACAAGTATCAAATTACTCATAGAGAAGAATATGAAGATGTTAGTTTTCATTTGAAAGTCCTAAAAACTTTAAATTTTCTTTGATGTAGATGCCTGATACCCCTTTTTTTTCCCTTCTCCCCCTCTTACCTTTCTCTTCCTACAACAGTGAATCACCAAGTCTTGAATGATACCAGAAGCCAGATGTAGCTAATAAATATTACCATCAACAAGTCTTTTTTCCAGCTTCCCAAAACAGTGTTTTTCTCTGAATTGATGGCTCTCCCACCATACAACAAATCTAAGAATCAGAACTAAAGGCAGATGTTGGGGCTGGAGGGAGACTATGGAGAGGACCAGAGAACACTGCAAGTCCTTTGAGAAGAAAAAGGGCCTATCTTATATTTTTAACAAAAGAGAAATCCCCTGGGGTGTCAGTCTCTTTATCTTCCGTATTTACCACTGGTCACCTGAGGTCCTCGAGAGCCTCTAGAGAGGATGTCTCAGAAGGCTTCATGTTGTTATAGCACACCTCCCCACAGCACACAACACTGCGTAAGCCTCACGGAGAGCACCTCAGGGACTCCTAGGCATAGCAACAAGCAGAGGCTCTCGGGTTAATGATGTTCATGCCTCTAACAAATGGACCTCCAAGAGAGGGGCTTCTCACAGATCAGCGCTCTGTATGTAGATCCTTTTTATTCCCCGGGAGATGAGTCTATTCAGAGTAGTAACATGATGCTCCTTTTAAATAAGCAATCACTGCATGCATGGAGCCTGGTCTTTACAAAGAGTTTTTTCCCAAGGGCGTCACAATATCTTCTTTGAACTGCTATGATGAGTAGTCACCAGAGCTCTAGCCATCTCATGAAAGTCACTATGTCACTATTGCATGTAATGACCTCATAAGGCCAGTAGTGAAGAAAATAATTCACTGTCCAAGACCCCCTCTTATCAAACACACAGTCCTTGTTCTTATTCCTCACCTGTGGCACTCATGAAACGTTCTACCTCCTCATATGTCAGTCGTCTGTGATAAGTGCTGTAATTTTTTACTTCCATCAGCCTCTCTATCCCTATACCAAAGTTAACAGTCCATGTTATCTTCCCAACAGTTTTCCCGTGCTCATTTAATCATATGCATATATGCAGTGTACACACACACACTGCAGCTATTTTAACTCTTTGAATCATGTACTCATCTTTTCCATGTTGCTTTAGGAGAGTTTATACTGTCTTAGCAATTTATAGGAACTCTTTGTAAATTATAGTTAACACTTTTCCTACAATATATTTACAAGTATTTTTTCCAGATATAGTTGATGTCTACTGATTTGGGTCAGCATTTCCATACCTTTTTGCTTTCCAGTCTTATGCATGCTGGGCAAGAGAAACACTCCCAGGAATATATGTACACAGAGAAAACTCTACACAGAGAAACACTCCCACAGTATATGTACAATGTTTATTGATTGTATAATGAAGGGTGTATTGATTGTATGATGGATTGTATAATGAAGGACAGGGACACATGTCTGTAATCCCAGCAGTCAGGAGGCTGAGGCAGGAGGATCATTGTGAGTTGAAGTCCTGCCTGATGAGTTCAAAGTCAGCCTAAACTACAAAATGAGTCCTTGCCTTCAAACACACACACACACACACACACACACACACACACACACACACACACATGCACACAAATAATGAAGGATGTATCATTTCATTATGTTATTTTAAAGTTTTAATGAAAGGTTTCAATCAAAGGTGTATTTCTTTGTTAATAAAATTGAAGTTGGTGACACTTTCATTGAACTCTTCTGTGTAGACCGTAATATTTTTAATTGGGAAAAATCTCTTCAGTATTCAAGTATCTACAAGTACAGGAAAATTCTTCCAAAAGGATTACATTTTTATTTTCCCTACTTTTATATTGAAATACATAAATATTCAGGCCAAAGCATTTTCAGAAACTTTTTCTACGTTAATATCTTTCTTGGAAAAAATTACACAAGCAAAGTTCATTAAATAAATTCTGTTTAAACAAATTTAGATACCTTGAAATCACAGCCTTCTAAAATTCAGCATATTATGAATTCTGGATATATATATATATTTATTTATTTATTTATTTAAACAAGATATATAAACGGTAGTTCCATCAAAAGAGTCTTTCCACGGGCTCAGATATTCAAAGTGTAACTAAAAGTATTTCAAAATTAAATCCCGTGTACTGCCCGTGTTTGATTCACCACTTGATTTGCTCAGGTCTTACCTTCTATTTGTAGATTCTAGTGCCTTCCTATTTGCAAGCTTTATTTTTCATAATTAAAATTTCTAAAACTTCAAATCTCTGTGTTTTACCTGCTTATCTAACAAATTTCTAACACATTTAAAACAAGATAGAACCAAAATTTAGGGTACTCTTTACAAAATAAAGAAAAGGAAATCCAATACTATTAGTTGGGACTGACTTACAAAGTAGTTCTTCAGAAAATCAAAACACTTCCAAAATCTGACCGTGGTTTGCAGAAACAAAATAGGTATGTGTGCTGAAGGATTTTTTTATATTCAATATCAGCTTCATTGCCAAAAAAAAAAAAAAAACACCTAGTATTCAACCACTTAATGTGTATACATAAATACAGTAAAACCCTGGTTTGTGAGCATAATTTGTTCCAGAAACATGCTTGTAATCCAAAACACTTGCATATCAAAGCTAATTTCCCCATAAGAAATAATGGAAATGCAGATGATTCATTTTATAACCCCCCCAAATTCACATAAAAATAATTACAATACTGCAATATAAAATAATAGATAATATAAAATATAAAGAAAAATAAACAAATTAACCTGCATTTGCCTTTGAAAATCTTTGTGGCTGGGGCAAGGGAGACAAGAGAGAGGAGAGTTAGTGTGTAGATGGCTTTTGTTATCACTAATTGAATCACTATTATCTATTGGCTGAATAGAATCTTTATTCTTTTCATGCAAATTTAACAAGGAACCTATCCAATGACACTTGCTTTTGCCTCCTTTTGAACATTTGTCAGAAATGTGACACTGCATTGTGGGTAAACAGATTCATTGCTCACACCACTACAGCCTTATTTGGGTAGTGCTTTTCTACAGAAGTTTGTACTGTTCCCCACATTTTATGTATCTCCCTAATCTCAGCTGAAGTGAAGGATTCTTCTGCCTTGCTTTCCTTCTCTTCTGCAGATAAGATCTCCTCCATAATGTTGTGCTTTTGGGAAACAATTTCCCACAATTCCATAGCAAGAGAGAGGACAGGGAGAGGGAGGGGAAGAAGGAGAGGGAGGAAAGGGAGGAGACAGGGAGGGGACATGAAAGGGGAGGGGAGGGGGAGAGGGACAGAGAGAGAGAAGAATCATTGGCTCAGTTTGTGACTATGAAACAATCAGCGTCAAGTACGACTTGTTAAGGCATTGCTTATTTACCAAGTGAAAATTATTATAAATGTTTGCTCATCTTGTGGAACACTTGCAGAACAAGATACTCATAATCCAAAGTTTACTGTATTTGTAAATGTTGGCATTTATTTCTTTTGCAGTTTGTTCCAAAGAAATGAGTTATATGCATAATCTTCTGTTCCATGGATTTCTTTCTTAAATTAATTCCATTGTTTACATTCTGACATTACAACCACCAAAATACTTAGTTGCATTTTCACTGCAAAAATAAGTCAGTTTTGGTGATTGCCTGAGGCTGGATAGAAAAGTGGGTATTGATTAGAAGGGATACCAGATAACCTGGAAGGGGAGAGCCATGTTCAACACTGGTCAGGCAGAGCAGCACAATGCATATATTCACTAAAGGCCAACAAACTGTTTAACACTTAAGATGGGTGAAGTTTAAGGATGTAAATTTTACCTCAACAAACCTGATGAAAAAATAAAGCTTATGCTTGCATAATTGTAAACCCAGCTACTCAAGAGACTGAGGCAGAAGGATCACAAGTTCAAGGCCAGCCTGGCAAGTTAGTAAGACCTTGTGTCAAAATAATAAGGGCTGAGGATGTAGCTCAGTTTGGAGCACTTTGTAGCATGTATGAAGTCCAGGTTATATTCCCAGAACAAAAAAAAAAAAAAAAAAACTTTTTGATGATGAATTTCAAACCATTTTTCTATAGAATTCACAAAACTATTAAGTGCTTCAATTTCAGTAGGATTTTTCTGGAAGTTTTACTTTGGTTCTATAAAGTAGATGAAAATAAGTCCTTCAAGTAATACATCAAACTAATGTCTACATGGAACATCTGGTAATATTAATGTAAAGTTAGCATTTGATTAACTATGGGCAAATTCCCTTTTCCCTCATGTAGCCATCATATGAACAGCTATTACTTCACTTATCATATAAGCAGAAGATAACATGACATTGAAAATGGGCAAAAAGTCATTTGACCTAAATGAAAACCATGCTTCACACAATGAAACAGTAACGATAACCTCCCGTGATTGCATATGTTAAATAGTTCCCCCTCAGAGTTTGTGAGGTGTGTAGTTTTTGTGGATTTCAAAGGGATTTTCTTTGATAGAGTAGATTGTTTGTTGGTCTTTTCTTCATGACTAATAAAAACATTTGCTGTTATAAATTTTTCACTGAGTTTTTTTGTTTGTTTGTCTTTTTCATTTTTACCAGTACCAGGGATCGAACTCACGACTGCCTGCTTGCAAGGCAGGCATTTATGCCGCTGAGCCAAATCCCAGCCCCTTTTCACTGAGTTTTGAGGATATGCTATGCCCTAAAGAAATAGTCATAAAGTATATTTTTTAGTGCTCTCTAAAAAACTGTCATTTCTTTTTGATATTCTCTTTGATCAAAGTTTTATCTGGAAGAGTGTTTCTGAATTTCCAAGTAACTATTTCTTTGATCATATATTTACTATCAACTTCTAATTTATTTGAAATGTACAAAATTTCTATTACTTCTATTTGTTCTAATTTTACTTCATTTAAAACAAGTATGTTAGTAACTATTTATTTAGTTTTTAGACTTTGGAAAATTGCACATTTCCAAAGAAATGTTCTCTGAGAAGTCTCATAGTAATACGAGCAGGTAAGCTGCCCTACCTTTTTAAAAAATAAATCACAGTAACAAGTACTCATGTTTCATTGTCTTATTGCAAAATGGATTCTAACTTGCATTTCTGGAGCCATTATACCACCAGGTAGAAAACAAAGCAATTAATTACTTTTAATAGTCAGATGATTGCATCATCTTGGAATTTAATCAAAATAAACCACCAGCCATGTAATTCTCCTGAATTGTACCTGGCGAGAACCTGGTCTATGTTTTCATTTTCCAATATAGCCATCTTGACTCTGCCTCAATATTAGTAACTCAGGCAAACCTGCTACCCACCCACGAATACAAGAAAAACCATCTGTCTCACATGTCAAAAAGTTCTCAGCATGATTCACTGAAACTTTCAGGTGAAAGAGACCAGAGCTATTTTAAACACAAGTAAGCAACGAAATATGTCATCCCACTGATGCTTGAAGATTCTGCACTCAGCTCAGCCTTGATGATCTGCAACTCATACAATAAGGACCTTTAAGACCAGAAGTGTTGCTTAAAATCACCAACAAAATTGTGAACTCTTACAAAAGCATCTGCGGATATTTCAGCCCAGGTACTGGTGAAGACAGGGAGTTGTTTTCTTAAAGTTTCTTCTGAAAGTTCCTAATGATGAAATAGAAGCTTCCTCATCTGGGGAGTTTAAGGAAGAAATAGATTCTATTTTTGAACACCCACTGTGCATGAGTCTTCATACTGAGCATTTTGCATATATTATCTCTTTAATCTTCATGAGCATCATTAGAGAAAATGATCTAAGCTTATCTACTTACAAACTATAAGTATCATATGTTAAATGGTTAGTAACTGAAATAAGAAGAAAAATTCATGAAAACTAGTTTCATGCCAGGGATTTAGCTCAGCAGCATAAGTGCCTGCCTGGCAAGCACAAGGTCGTGAGTTCGATCCCCAGTACCAAAAATAAAAAAAAAAGAAAGCTAGTTTTATGACATAGGATATATTCAATCATTTAGTGTCACATTGAGCCAGCATTATTTTTACTATTAAGTCAAAAATGCCTTGAACCTTTGAAAGTTTCAGCTTGTGATTTCAGTAAGCATTTGTTTCAAACAAAGGATGGCATACCCATGCATTTATTCTGAAGTAACTGTCACAAAAAAATAAATACTTAAGCTCTCCTAATCAGATGCCCTCACCCCTACCAAGTTTTTATGCTATTGATCATTACATAACAGAGGTAATTCTAACAAGCTAAATAATTATTTTAACGGGCAGAAAATTTATAGTAACATATATCCTGCCTTCTTCCATTTTAGACTCATATCCCTTTTCACTTTGCATTTAAGTTCCAAGCATATTACATTATTTTTAAGTATCCCAAATGTCTCATTCACAAATTCTTCAGGCCTTGCATTCACTGAGGCCATTCTTCCCTGTCTTCTTCACCCAAGAGTGTCTCCTCCCACAAAATGACAATGCTCCATCCTCTCTAAGATCCTTCCACCACCCACCTGCCCTACTCCCCATATAGTTAGATGTTTTTCCTGGGCTTCCTCTCTTAGTACAATGCTCTTATATTCATTGCCTCATTTAAAAAACATTTGTAAAGCTCCTATTATTTACCAGGTTGTTTATTAAGTGCTACGAATGCAATGATTAACAAAACCTAAGGTTTAAAGTGATATAGGAAAAGGAAGGTAATAAGTTACTATAGGCATATTAGTTGGTCAGAGTAGTGCCAAGCCCCTGAGATCCAGGAAGGCAAGGAGATTTTTGAGTCTAGACTTGCATGACCTGGAGACTTTAATGGGTAGAAGTGTGGGATGAGAGTAGAAAGGAGGAGGGACAGGGCTTCATGGGAAAAGAAACTGCATGCAAAGTCAGAGAGATGGGTAAGAGATAAACTTTTTTGATATAAAAAAGCAAAATTTCTCCAACTCAGGCATTCAACTTAAAATACAGCAAAACTTAGAACTACTCATAGGTAAATATTTTCAAGCTATAATAAAAGCAAAAGACAATCATAGAAAGCCAACTCTGGCTTTTTCCTAATAGTACATTAATATTCAGTACATTCCCAAGGAGGCTCATTAGTGATGAGTTACAACATAAAGCTTGCAAATTTCATCTGAAGACAAAGAGGTATTTTATGACTCCTCTGATAAATATTGTGAAACACCAACATAGCAAGATGAGAAACAGCTTGAGGAGGAAAGATTCATTCACTATCCCATGTAAGGAAAAGAACAAATCCAAACCAAAGAAACGTCAGTGCAAAGTTTCCAGACCATTCTATTGCATTAGAGGACCTTGTCCTTCCTCCACATACCTAATGTGCACATAAAGGCCAAGCCTTTCTCTCTTTATAGTTATGTTAAAATCAATGCAAAACATTCTCTTCTCCACAGAGTTAACCCATGAGTTGACCCTCAAACAAAATTTAGGAGAAAGAACAATGTTAATACCCAGTATTAGTTAATCCTAATAAAACGCTCCAATCTTTGCAACCTGCAATTTTTACACATACTCTACAGGACCTTGGGCTACAGATATGTTGCAGTACCTACCTATGATTATGATAAGGAAATAGAAATCAGATTCCATCATCCTTAAAAGAATTCTGTACATTTAAGTGGCTACTTGCCCAGTTTAATGCTGTTTTAGTTCGATGGTTCAGATTGTTCCTGATGTTCCCGTGATATCACATCAGTTTATGTCTCTTACCAAGAAACATGATGGCAGCAAATAGCCCCAAGTGAACAGGATGAGGTGTTGTGATCTGAACCTTTCCCTGACTTAGATTACACTGCATTTTATACCACACCTAAACATCAAATGGAGGGATTTGGGGTGTGGCCCAGGGACAGAACATGTGCGTAGCATGCACAAGAACCTGCGTTAATTCTACAGCAGCAACACCCAAGAAATAGAGGCTGACATCACAAAGGAGTGAACACTGTTAGCCCTTTTCCAGCAAGGTGAAATACAAGGGGCTGAGCATAATACGATTTAAAATAAATAGATATTTAAGTGGATTAATTAAGCCTTGCTCATAACGTATTTTGTTATAGGATATCTCTAATCTCTGAAAAGCAGTCAAAATCCATGTTAATACAGCAATATATGCCAAGGTTTATCATTTCCATTTTATAGCTGAGGAAAGCGAGCACCAAAAGATGAGCTAACTTTCCTGAGGCCACACAGATTGCTGCCTGGCAGGTCTGAGCAACCAAATCCAAGAATCCAGTGGACTCAAGTTTCAACTACAGCACCCTCACTTTCCAAAGTTAAGTTACAGGTGAAATCAGGCTCCTCTGTTTCTCATGCCAAGACATTTTTTGGAAGGAGGGCAAAAAGAGAAGGTGGGGATGTAAAACTTTTAAATCTATCTTTAAACATCTACTTAGGGCAAAAAGCCAGGTATTCTGCCAAAGCAAATTAGGCAATAGTTTTACACTAGCAGAATTCCACCCTAGATCAAAAAGGAAGATATATAAACATACATGGAAAAGAGAGGCCAGTAGCTCTGAGTACCTTGAGTTCTCATCATTGGCCTTCTGCAAGGAAAAAGAGGCAAGTTTGCCCTATGAGTGAATAGTCAGAGACTGACTCATAGACTATTTCAGTACAAGATCCTATTTCAACCTTGTTGTCCATCTGTTTGCTGAGAATGTAAAGTTGTCTGGTTCCAAGTTAGAAAAGGGGATGAAATCATCTGCTAAAGCCAAAGCCACATAAGCGGGGGGCTCCCACAAAGACATGCTGCAGTTACATAACACAGCAGTGCAATGAGAGGCTGGCTCGTGCTTTCTGGTTACTTGGCTGGACTCTTATGTTGTCATATGTCTCATCCCAGGGACCTGAATTCAGGGAGTCTGCTAAACAAATGAGGAACACTGTAAAATTCATTCTTCACTTACTGTAGGCTAATGGAGAAGAAAGAACAACTCAAAGAATTGCATACAAGAGAAACCAGTTAATAAATTTTTAAAATGCAATCACTGACTAATGACAATGCCTATTTATCAAACATTGTAAATAATTGTTTCTTCCTCCCTACTCTGCCAGCCTCCTCTGTCTTTCTTAAGAGAGTCACTAAGCACATAAACTCACTTATCCCTATTCTGACCTACACTTCCTTTGATACTATCACCCATGCATTTTTGAATATCTGAAGCCCACACTCCATCATTCACTTGAGTACCTCCATGGTTTCTCCCTATCTCTTCAAGGGTAAGAGAAAAATAGAAGGTATGGGGAGGATCAAACTTTGGAGAAGCTCAGTCATGAAGAAGCAGGAAGCTAATGAATTTGGGGCCATCATCAAGAAAAATTCAGACTATCATTTTAAGGATGAGGAAAATTTCCAGGTCATAATTACTATGCTATGATATGGGTCAAATGATAATTTACAGTTTGGCTACAAACAAAACAAGCAATGATAATATCATATCTGTAGTAAAATAATTCCAAGTTCTACACAAGTGACCTGCAAACAGACTTTTAGAAGACTAACTATTCATGAATGTGGTCTTCCAAGAAAACAAAATAACAACACATTTTTTTTCCCCTTGAGTTTCTTCTCAGCTACAGAAGAAATGAGTAGAGGTATACCTGTGTAACTGAGTATTGAAATTTAGCCTCCTTCTTAAGTGTTACTTCACCTAAGAAAGGAGTCAATAAACATCATTTATTTCTAAAGGCTCTCAAGAGAGGAAAAGAAAGTGGTCTAAAGGATATAATTGCATGTATATTTAAGTGTGTAGGTTGTAGAACCATATTACTGAGTTTTTGTTGGATCATTGAACAGAATTGTCTGCAATCTCACTGTATGAATGTCCACTTTGTATGCTTTAATTTTGTAATTTGGACAACTGTTTCTAAGATGATGATATGTAATCTATTAACTAGTGATTTCTTACTGTATATTTTTTTCTTGAAATTCTGTATTACTTGTACCCTTTTACTGCTTTGTGGTTTTTTTCTCTTTAAATTAAAAAAAAGGCACTTCGTGAATTTATTCTTCCCTGTGTGACCAGTGAGATAGGTAATTTCTCCTGACCAGATAACTGTCTGACACACACGTGTGTGTGCATGTGTGTATACAACTGGGTAATACAGGGGGAATGAGTTCAAAAGACGAAAATTATTGACACAAGACCATGGCTGAGTCTGTCCTAGGATTGTTTTCTTTTTCAAAGAACTAGAATGGGATATCCTGGAGGAAACCCTTAGGTTTTTCCAACCAGATAAATGATAAAAGACAAAAGTCAGACCTTCCTACCAGAAAAGGATGAAGACTTCAAATCCCATGGCATCCATGTCTGGATGATAAATTCTGCCTCCTTGACTAAAGCTCACTTAATCCAGGATAGATGCTGGTATGAAACAGAGTCGATCACATTTTTGTCCACTAGGAATTTGGATTTAGCTAATCTCTGTACTTGGTTGAAGCTTCGCAGCAGCTATATTCCATCATCTATGTAAGAAGTAGTGAAAGCCAGAGAGGGAATAATAAAAGAGATGTGCACAAGAGGAGAAGAGAGTCAGAGAAAGATAATTAATGGCTTTCTAGTTCTCAGTTTCAGTTCTTTCTGGAAGACATGTGCATTCCTGTCATTTGTTTCCTTGAGACATTCCCTGTCCTAATAATAAATTTTCCCCTTTCCTTAAAACTTGTTCAAGATTATTTTCATTATTTGAAACAAAAAACACCTTAATCGATCTGCACTATCAGGAGGTAAATCAGAGCTATGCTACAGATTTTTGGATCTGTCAATTCTAGGTTCAAATTATGTTCCCCTTAAATAAAGGATATCTACTCTAGATTGAGTTTTCTAGGCTGTATGAGCCGTGGTTTCTTCATCTACAAAGCACAGATAACTGCCATGAATAGTCGTAAAAATCAGAAAACTAACTCTAGAGTCCCTGGCACACAATAAGCACGAATTATGATTTCAAGTAGAATTTAGTGGAGTAGTATTCAGCGGTGACCAAAAACAACACAACAAATGTTGCTACCTACACATTACAAATAAAATACCCAAAGGTATCAGGCCTACAGCTGGAGACAGAAATTTAGAGAAATCTTTCCCCTCTAGGAGCCTGGGTTCCCTCCAGTTCTGCTTTAAAAAGACCCTTCAGATGTTTGCAGGTGACCCAAAAGTGACTGCTATTCTATTCCCTTATTCTTTCCTTCCACTCGCCTTCAAAAAGCTTTGAATTTATTCCTATGATGGTGGTATACCCAGGGTAAGAGTTCCCTGAGAGCACGGAGACAACACAAGGTTGGAGTCCCAGAGACATAGTGACTGTCGGGCAGGCAAAAACTGACATGGGTCAGACAAAAGCCACGAAGGCACAGGCTAGTGTAAAGGAGGTTTTCATGTGAGGGATGTGCTAATCATGTGTCAGGTAACCAGGCATGAAGCTATTTACCAGGTAAAAGTAGTGTGTTAATTAGCTTTCCTAACACAGCACCCGCAACTTAAAGGGGAGTTTATTGGGCTCCCCATTTCAGAGGATCCAGTCCATGACCAGCAGGCTCCAAAGCAGTAATATCATGGCAGAAGGGCCTGGCAGAGCAAAGCTGCTTTGCTGATGGCAGCTGGGAAGCCAAGCTAGGGAACAGTGCCAGAGAGGGAGGGGAAAGGGGTCAGATAAAATGCCCACCGTCACACCTCCATTCAACCAGACACACTCAGAAGCATGCTGTACTAATCCTCTAGGAAGCTCTCAAAGCTTTCAAATTGACTACTACGTTAGCTGTCACATCAGTGAAAGGCCCCGTCAACACCCAAATCCAACTCCCCTTCCTGTCCTATTAGACCTGCTAACCATACCAGTACTGCAGCCTTCATTTAGATGAGGAAACTCAAAACATATTGCTACAGACATCGTGTGCTACATGCAAAAAGAAGAACTTATGAATACTTCTGGATTTTTTAATGAATTCTTTGTGTCACAACTCAACCCAAGTTTCTTTACTGAGTTGCCCTAGTATATGTTAAGTAGGATTTGGTGTTTGACTTTAAAATATATTTTAAAGTACTGTCTATCACCAGTTACGTTTGTGCTCATGGGGAAAGGCCTGAGGAAGTTCCTTACAACTCTAGCCACAAGATCACTTCTTTTTCCATTCATTTCTCCCATCTCTATCAATTTACACATCAGAGCAATGGCCCCCTTTCAGAACATGTTAAACCATGAACTTTCAGTTCAGAAGATTCAAATATGTACCTACTATGAAAATTTGCATATTTCCTTGCATGCCTCGTGCCTGGTCCTGCTGAACCTCATGCATAATCTCCAAGCACTAAACAGTCTACTAAGCTTCTCTATGTGACTTTTTATTCAAATTCAGAATGTGCACAGATAAGAAGTAACCTGCATTAATGTCTCCACTCTAATCAATGCCCTGTACTGCTGAGTGAAACACAGCACAACAGTCTCTTCTCTTCGGGGAGGAAGACTTGCATATTCCCAAGGTAGTTTTACACAGTCGCTACAGCACTATCTTAATCAATTTTCTGTTGCTATACTAGAATCCTTGAGATTGGGTAATTTGTAAAGAAAAGAGGTTTATTTTGATTCCTGAGTTTCTAGAGTCTGAAAAGTACAAGATTAGGCATCGGCATCTGATGAGAGCTTTACAATACTTTAGCTCATGTCAGAAAGCACAGGAATATGTAAGAGAAACAAAACAGGAAACTGGAATTGTTTCATAACCACCTCCTCTCATGATAACTAATCCAGTCCCACAAGAGTGTGAACTTACTCATTTGTTCAAAATACTAATCCCCCTTAAAGTTAATCCTTTAAAGTCCCTATCTCCCAACACTGCCACAAGGGCTATCAAAATTCAGCATAAGACTTAGAGGAGACAAATAACTGTATATTCAAACTATACCAAGCACTGACTCTACCATAGTTTAATAACTACTTACTTGCATGTCTCACATAGTAACCGAGAGGGAGGGCAGCTCATGCACTTATCCTTTCTAGAAATACTGTGTTTCACATAGAAGTATTTAATAAATGGCAAATAAATAAATATGTAATGTTCTGCAAATATAAATTATATCTTACGTTGGTCTTTCACTCAAGAAATAAAAACTTCAAAATAATGTACAGGGAATCAAAAGGTTTTAATCTACTTCAGAGTATTTCCCCCTGAAAATATAACTCAAGTCACAACCACTCTATCCAGAGTGAAGGAAGTTTTTGCTTGGTCAGATCCATTGAACTGAATTTTTTTTAAAGAGTACCATATAATACATGACTTGCAGGCTTCCTCAATTCTAAGATTTCCCTAACATACACCATACACACAACCAGGGAAGCACCCTGTGTGCTCCCAACAAATACTGGCCAGATTTCATGGGATTTTCTTGTACCACACTCAGCCAAAATACAGTTCCCTATTGCTGTGTGTATGTTGGGGGTACTGATGGTGATGAGAGAATTAGGGTAAAGTCACCTCAAGGCATATATGAGGTATGATCAAAAGGTAGGGGGAATGTCTAACTTGAAATTTTTAAAAGTTAATAAAGTAAAAGATACATTGCTATTAGCCCCCCTCAAGATACTTCCACTAATTTCAAACACATCACCATTCTTCCTACTTTCCGAAGCAGTTCTGGAAGTCCCCTTCAATGAGTGTCTTTTTGAAGCTACTCCAATGTTCTTAATTTGTTTAAAACATTTACAGCAATTTCTGTCAAATAACAACGTTGTGGTACATCCTCACCCGTCTTACTCAACAGACTTGGTACAGTAAAACTTCTGTCTCTTTTGTAAAGTCAAAATGACCATGAGAGGCAAACATTTTAAATTAATCCAGGGCATCAAGGCAGATGCAACGATGTAACTAAAGACACTCAAGGAAGAAATTTCAAGAACTGCTTCAGAAAGTAGCAAGAACGGGGGGGACAGAGTGTTAAAAGGGAGAGGGAGTGTTTCTGAGGGAGATTAGAGACATTGTGCCTTTTATCATAATAAAATTTTCTTTAATTTTAGATAGTCACAGTATTTTTCTACTACACCTTATACAGTGCCCTTAATAAGATTTTGAATGAGTAATAAGCCAAAATCAAACAAAAATAGACACATAGAGCAAACTCAAGTCTTGCATTATTACTGCCTTAACTGATTCATAGATAACCTAGACACTACCTTCTTGTCCAGACTTAGCCTTTTATTAACTTATCTAGCAAATTTTCAATAAATCCTAATGTGCCAGGGAAAAAAGAAAAAAAAAAGCTAGACACAGGGATATAAAAGTGAAAAAGAAAGCCAGGTTGCCTGACCACACAACAACAAAAGGACCATCTCTCCTTCCCAGCAGAAAAGGTAATTTTTTAAAAATAAGTAATAATAAACCATGTGAGTGCTGTGCTAAGGGATACACCTGCAGCATGGAAGCTGTCCAGTGGGGCCTCGACTTGCCTAATCTAAAGTGTGCTCTCCAATCCAGTAAGTCACACTGGCTGGCACTGAGGGTGACAGGTTTTAACAGCCTCTCTAGGTAATTCTGAGTCACACCCCATCCAGAGCTGGTAAATTAGATCTCTTAAGTTTTTGCTTGGATTTTTTTCTAATGTCACCCAGCTGATTCTGATGTGAAATCATGAATTAAGAACTACTTTAGGCTAAGATCAAGCAGAGAACTGCTGGTCTCACAGAAGGAGGAAATTGCCCCTGGAACTGACATCTAAACTGAGGCATGGATTAGGAGAAGCCAGAAAACAAGAGACAGAAAAAACTCATGTTTAAAGAGCAGAGGGAAAAAGAATTGAAGGAGAGTTCTGAGCTTGGGTAAAGGGGTCAGCCAGACAAGAGAGACGGAGCTTGTAAATTTAACAGTGGAGCTAAAAGGCCATGGGAAACCTTTTTAAAGCAACTTAAGTAATTGTGTTGGCTGCAGTGTGGGACTAGGTTAAGAAAAGCAAAATTTCAGGCAGAGCTTTCTAGGTAACAAGGCTCTTGCAGAACAGGTTTAGGGATAATGAAGTGAACTCCTTCGGACACCTCTTAGAATTGCTAAGACTGCAGGATTAGCAGGAATTTACAGACACAGAAGCTCAATAGTCAATGTTTATTTCCATGTTTCTGAAAAAATCAACCAGATAGGTGGTTTTGGAGAGACTCCAAGTCCAAACTTAAGCATGTTGCTTTCAAAATGAATTATACAAGTGAAAATGTCTAGTAAGCTCTCTGACAACAGCCCTGTGACAATACTGGTGTAGGAGTCATCTGTTTACTTACTGGTTATAGAATGATTTATTCTACAGAATAATACAAGGTAGAGATAAAATCAGCTTAAAACCCAACCTTGCAGGAACACGAGTGAATACAGGTAGCCAAGGGTTAAAAACAGGAATGGCCAGGGAAGTAGGAAGAAAACCAAGAGAGTCAAGGGAAGGGTAAGTTCTGAGGAGCAGACAGAAAAAAGATCACAGACTGGAACGGTGGTGGAAGTCCAAGACCGGTAAAGATCCACAGAGCCCGTGGGCTTGGTGGCCCTGGATGTCAAAGCTAATGTCAACAAAAGAAGGCTCAGAAAGCAGAAAAGACGAAACGTGAACTGGAAGCAAGGAAATAATAACAAGTAGATAGCACAGTCAGGAAATAAGACTGTAAAGATGAAAAAACAGACTGGTATGCAGAGAGGATTGCGGAAATAACTGGATGCTTTTTAAAAGAAAAAAACTTGAATCTGCAACATAAAGAAAACATTTTGTTAGCTCCTAATAATTTAAAATTCTGCCTGTTTTGTTAACTGGATAAACTCTAGAAAGCTAAATTATATTAGATGCACAGATTTACTCCAGTAGGATAATAATTCAGCAGTTTCATTAAACAACACAATCTAGACACACAGTTAAAGTCAGCACACTAGCAAACAATGACTGTTGAAGGATGGGGAGGATTGAGAGCATTTTAAATAAAAGTGCAGAATTAAATTGATATAGTTGCATGGTTCAATTAAAAAATAAGCCAACACCAGATATGTTTTGCAAATATAAATTGATATTTAACAAAACAAATTTTATCATCTGCTAAAGCATTTATTTGCATTGGTTGTAGGAGTAGAATCCAGGGTGCTCTATCACTAAGCTAAATACCTAGCCCCTTTCTTTTTTTTGTTTTGTTTTGTTTTGTTTTGTTTTGAGACAGAGTTTCACTAAGTTGTCAAGGCTAGACCTAACCATACAATCCTCCTGCCTCAGCTTCCCGGAGTGCTAGGATTACAGATTTGTTCAATGGTGCCCCATTTACTACAGAGTTTGTTAGGAGAAACTCTGATGTATAAAAGTTAAAACTTTTCAGAAGTTACATTTAAAACCATTTAGAAGTAGTAGATAATGTAAAATTTCAGTGAGGTGGGTTTTTCTCCATTCTTTCTCCATGGTCATAGACATACACAGTCCCACAGATTCACACATATCTATCACAGCCATCTGAAATTATTTCCGGTATAGAACCATGGCAACATATGAATGATGCGGAAGCACAAAGGTGAGTATCCACACTGCTGGGAACACTTGGCAAGGATTCAGAGCCTGGGTCAATTTCCAAGTTCTGCAGGCCCCTCATCATGCACCCCTACCACAGCCCACCCTCGGGCTCCCTGTCAAATCCTCTGCCTTTCCCTATTTAGATGTGAGCTACCACCTGCTGTACATAATTACACACGGTACACAGAGTGCATCACTACATAGTACTACTGCATCACGTTTAATCACGCGTACTATTATTATCCTCATGAATATTCTTTACCAGGGGCAGTGACCATTGGCCTATGAAGCCTGTTACAAGTATCCAACATAATGGGGTTCGGGGGCCTGAGCCCTCTCTAATATGGAGAAGGAACAAAGGGGAGACTTCCACTGTATAAGTCTA
Source organism: Cavia porcellus (assembly GCF_034190915.1). Taxonomy (NCBI): domain Eukaryota; kingdom Metazoa; phylum Chordata; class Mammalia; order Rodentia; family Caviidae; genus Cavia; species Cavia porcellus. Next base: position 22,242,437 of record NW_026947496.1, on the reverse strand, counting down.
CCTGTGCATTCTGGCCCCTCCAGTGCATCACAGTTTTGCACGGTGAACTTCAAGGGGGCAGCCAGCTGGAGGACTTAATGGAAAGTCCTGTTCTTAACAGGGTACATAAGGAAAAGGCATGTGACCACTTCAGTTTTTCTTCCTCTGGCCATACCTGAATACAGATGTGCTTGAAGACACTGTGAGCCAATGCCCAGACACAAGCGCCATACTGATGGCAGCACAGAAATGACAGGGTCCTTAATCACACTATTGAGCTGCTACCATAATCACTCCTGGAACTTTCTACCTGTACTTCTGATTATGTGGACTTGTAAACTGTACCTTTTTCATAAGCCAATTTTACCCATGTTTTTGTTACAATCAACCATTGCTCACTATATCCAAAACAGTGATGGTTTTAAAACACGTCTAACATTATTTCTAAGGCCACAATACTCTTGTATCACTTGATCTAAACCAAAAAGTTGAGAAATGATACATCTGTATTAATCATGCTAATTCTTTTTATACTAAAATGCTTAGATGGACGTGCTACTGAAAGACTGCAGCACAATATATTAACACCCTTCATCATTCACAATCAAACTGGGTAGAGTCCTTTGGTTTTTCTCCCCACCTCCACCACCACCATGACGTCTCACAGTACATTTTGTGGCAAATAAGCCTAAAGAAACAGGAGGAAGGAAAGTTTTGACATCAATTCATATCTTACACTTTCATTACCATTTGACAAGTACTGCTTTTGCTACTGACAAACACCAGGTCATGAATATTAGACACTGATTCATAAGTCATGATCGTTACAGTATGCCTGCTAAAATAAAATTAGAGGTTAGCACTCTAAGACTTTGAAAGAGAGCTGGCACTTGTTCTTTGAAAAAGATCTGGAGCTAAAAGCACACTGTAGGAAAGAGGGAAATCATTGTCAAATTGGCATAACAAATAGCCTGAAATTCAGTTAGGTTTTGACTACTCCTCATCATTCTCCAGATGCCCAAGTATTAATTTGTTCATGGAAAATAAAAACCCAAAGCTGCTTTTGTTCCCTCGCACAAAGCTCAGCTGCATATTTACTGACTTCCTAGTCGTCTGCTGCTAAGCTGTGTCAGAAATGCCACTGAATTTGGTGGAGAGAAGGGAGGGTGGAAGGCTGGAGTTCTGCTTACTTCCTCAAATGTTTAAGTTATAGTGTGTAGTTTTCATTACTATTTTGATAGTCTTGAGTTTCATAATCTACTGATACCCATAGTATCATTCAAATCCCCAAAATTATTTTCAATACTGAAAATGCAGTGTTTCAAATTAGTTTCCCTTGTGGATGATACCAATACCTTTCCCTTCCCTCGCAATACTGAAACAAGTGTCCATGGTGAAATCAGAAACTACGGTTCTTCAGAGTAGTTACTTGAAGGAGGCAGTACCAGTTATGACAGTGGCTCTCACTCTGACCTCCACATTAGGATCACTTGAGGAGCTTTTGAAGAGTAACACTTGACTAGATCCTATGACAAACTAATGAAATCAGAATCTCTAGAGGTGCAGTCCAGGCCTTAGTATTTTTAAACAGATTCCCCCAGATGATTTAATGTGTACTCATGCTTCATTAAGAATTACATTTGATTGCATATAACAAAAAAAATAATAACAATGCCTTAAAATAAATTGTTTCTCCCTCTTACATTAAAAAAAAAAAATGATTTGAGCACAGTGGCACACACCTGAATTCCCAGCACTGAGGCAGGAAGTTCATAAATTCAAGCCCAGCCTGGGCAATTTAGCAACTTAGTGAAGAACCTATCTCAAAATAAAAACAAAACCAAAGAAAAAGTGCTGAGGATGCAGTTCAGCGCAAAGGCCCTAAGTTCAATCCCCAGCACCATAAAAAATGTAAATATTAAAACTCACACATAATGGTGCATGCATTGCGGCTTGCTTCTTGAGTGTTTCAGGACCTAAGCTTATTCTATCTTCCTGTTCTACATTCCTCACCCCAGGCTTCTACTTTCACACTTGGTGGTCCCCAAAGCCTGTTGAAATGAGCCATCACATCCAAAAACAGAAGAAAGAAGAAAGAAAAAGGAGAAAAATAATGTGTACATTTCTGGAAGGACCCACTTTAATAGCCTTAAGAATTTCCCACTTCTACTTACAACATACTGGCTGGAACTTAATCATGTGGCCACATTTGATTGAAAGGGGGCTGAGAAGTCTGACCTTTAACTGGACCAAAGTTCGATTGCTAAAGTAAAATGTGAAAGTGGAATGTGGGAAGGCAACTGGGGTTCTACCACACATGAAGAAATCAGCAACATCGCTCAGGCTTTCTACATTTGAAATGGCTCTCTTTTGCTCCTATCAACCTCACTCTTTAAAATATATCTTATTTTTAAGTAATGTGTATTAGGCTATTAATGAAGCCAGTGTGTTATTTCAACACATTCATATAGAATGCAAGGGTCAAATAAAAGGAAACAGCATTTCCTTCCCCTTACCATATCAGGCCCATTTCCCCACATTGTTACTGGCCTTAGCAGACCCTTCTATGAAGTAAAACATGAAATACTAAAACTCAACATCATCACCTTCTGCCACGCTGAATGGGCAAAGAGCACTGCACTTCATTCACGGCAGGATCTATAGTCTATAAAGGTCACAATGAACTCAGTTAGCTTCAGAGATGGGGCTTAGGATCAAGGGACATGTTTGCATTGCACAATACCCATATCCATTCTGGGCAAGGTACACACTGAGCCAGGAGGTCTTTCATAACATGACGCTAAGCTAAGAATAGAGACAGAGGTTCTGCTGTACCACAATGAGAAGAAGATATTCCAAGAAATAATAACCCCTAAGATGTAAATCACTCAAAGAATTCATCCTTGCAGATTCTGTATGTGATCAAGCAGCTAAGGTAAGGTATTTTCCAGTGATAGACAGCCATCTTGCACAGAAAGTGCAACTTCCATCTTAATGCCCCACTATCTCATTTACAAAGTCTACAACGAAGTTGCTCTCTTTCTACACACCTTTTTGGGCCCCTGGGATTCATGGTGGCAGTTATCCAAAGCACCTTTTAGGAATGTTACTGGCTAAAGTGTACATGACACATAGTGATCCTCTTCTAATGATTCTAGCAGATAGAGGGGGAAATAAGACGAGCTTTACAGTGGAAAAACCCAACCAACACCACCTCAGCTAAGTGGCAAGGCAAATACCAACAGCGATATGTCATGCTCCTGGCATACACCCCAGTCCAGATGATCTGAGGATGGCATTCTGTTTCTGTAGTCTTTCTCCTAAGAAGCCATAACCCTAGTCTAACCATGAGAGACGCACCAGACAACTCCCAAATCCTAACAAAGGGACAGCCTAAAAATATTCTTCAAATCTACCAAGGTATCAAAACAAGGAAAGTCTGAGAAATTTAGCCAAGAGCAGCCTAAAGAAAGGCGATGATTAAATGCACTGTGATGTGGTATCCTGAATGGAATCCTGGAAACGGAAAAGGATATTAAGTAAAAACTAAGAAAGTCTGAGTAAAGTATGGACCTTAGCTAATTAGAAAATGATGTATGTACCACTCTGGTGGGGAAGGTTGGTAATGTGCGAGGCTATGCATGCTTAGTCTTTTGTTATTGTTATTTTTTGTTGTTATTATATGCAACTACATCTCACCCCATGCCTACTGGTAGGAAGTATATAGCCCATCTCTGTATCTTCCTTTCGATTTTTCTGTGAACCTAAAACTACTTGAAGTAGTTAGTCTTTACAAATACAAAAAATGCTAAAAATGCTTTATAGACATAGTCTTTAGAATTTTATGAAGGCTCTTTTCTTCACCATCTGCATGCTCGTGCAGCTAGAAAGGAGGGGAGTTCATCACAGCATACAGACTGCCAGAATAGGGGCTGGGGATTTAGCTCAGTGGCATAAGCGCCTGCCTTGCAAGCAGGCAGTCATGAGTTCCATCCCTGGTACCAATAAAAAGGAAAAAGACAAAAACAAAAAAAAAAACCAGACTGCCAGAATGAAAGTAAGACCTGTGTGCATCATCTGTAGCAACTGGGAGTGGGTTTTCAGTCCTGAAACTAAAGGGACCCACATCGTAAGAAGAAAGGTCATCTGAAAAAGGCCAAATGGCCACCAGCTCAGTGATATACTCTTGATGAATTCACCTCTACCCAGAATCAACTCTCAGCTTCACTGGCTCAGGAATTACTTCATCAATATCTTTAAGTTAATCAATTTCATGGAGGCTGACTCATAGTAATAGAAACCAGGGAGTGTAATACAGAAAAACGGGGTGTCAAACAGATGGAAAAACCCATACACTGGGCTTTGGGGTGGACATGAGAATGTGCATTGCTAACGAACTGCTAATCATGCCAAACTGCTCACCCATGGACCACACTTTACATAGCAAGGGTCTGGATGAGCTGCTTGGAAAGCTCAAGTATCAGTTTATTAGGAAGCTAAATTTGAATTTGATCACAGGGAAGGTTGACCACACAATCAGTAATACCATCAGGCTTTGGCTACCTGCTCCATCCTCCTCTCTCCAGGATAGAAATAAACCCACAACTAGCAGTCCATAGTTTCAGACCCTTGGTTTTACAGTCTTGAGAATACAGCCACCTGACCCTGAAGCACAACCTGTTTAACCAGTCAACTGTGTTCCCCAGCATGTGTACCCAATTTCATAATCTGCTACTTTTATATGGCTGTGAAAAAACCAGAAAACAATTCCCATAAATTTCTACCAGGGAAAAATCAAAGCACATCAAAAACCAAACAACTATCTAGAAACCCTGTATCAGTGGTGGTGAATCTATGGCACAAATGCTAAAGTGGGCTATTTGTTATTGAAAACTCTAAAAGGTTCACATTCACTGCACTATACCAATCAAGGACAGGAAGTAAATTTACCTATAGTACATGAATAAACATGCTTCCAGCAGACTGGTCTGGAAGGAAATAAAATAATGATTCATTGTCATTCGTGTAGATACTTTCACACATGCCTACTAAGGGAAAATACTCTTTGGAAGATAGTTCTCCACTGGCAGCATGCAGAATTATATGGAAAGTATGTTTTTAATGTAAATTCCAGCTATTTCCAATCTCACTCCATTCCTTTAACCACAGCATCCAATTCAGCAGGCTATGGTTGGGGTTTATAAATTTGTATTTTTAACATGCACCCTCATTGATTCTGAGAAGTACTGACTTAAGTCTGATTCTCTATCTTAGTTATTTTCAATCTTGTCTTACAAAATTAGAAATTATCTGGCGGGGAGTGGTGGTCCTTAAGTACATATGCCAAACAAATCAGAACATCCATGTGAGAGACTCAGGCATATGTGGTTCTTAAAGCTGCCCAGGTGTTTTGGTGCTTAGTGTCTACGGGTGGTATTTTTGTCTGGACTGTTATGCAGCAGAGTCCAAGGCCCCTCCCTGGAGATTCCAATTCATGTCTCCAGCAACTCCTGTCTCCACGTTTCACTGGTATGCCAGGTGAGTCTCAGCATGGGGTTTAAGAAGTGTTTATCTTATTTAGCAGAAACTCTGGAACTGAAAAGAATATTAAGTAAAAACTAAGACATTTTAGTTTCTTTCTGGGGATTTTTTTACCCTATTTTGGAGCACCCCTGAGCTCCAATTTGAACTGATTGAAAGATGACTCACCTTACTTAATGCTGCATAGCATGAAAACACAAATTTTTATACAGCTAAAACATCTGCAGTCTTGTTTTTATTATTAATATAACACAGTATTTATTCCATGTTTAAATACTGTAGGTAGCTAACACTTACTTAGCACTATATGCTGGCACATGATCTTATAAGCACTTAATATATTAACTAAATATTCATAACAAAGTTATGAATAAGATCTCTTCAAAATGCTGAGTCTGTAGATAAAGGAACCCAAGAATGAAAGTTAAATAAATTGCCTAAGCTATCCAAAGTTGCCTAGAAAATGAATTTGAACCCAAAATATTAGAGGATCGAGATCTTCTGTCTTAACAGTAATACTGCAATACTGCTCAACACGCAAAAGTTGAAGAGCCTTTCTACACTTTTACTTGCTGCCAGAAAAAAAAACACAAAGAATGCACAGAAAGAATCAAGCAGGCTAATGTTTACTGCTTCCCTACATGTGTATCAAGCCCTGGGCTTCAGGCTGCATGTGCATTTCATTTACTCAGTCAGCCAGACTCTCCTTATTGTTCTGGACACAGTATACCACCTCACCCAGTAACAGAATCAAATAGTTGTACAGCACTATGCAAAGCACAAAGCAGCAAGAGAAAGGTTCCAAGCGTATCTGACAGGCTGGAGATGGAAGGACAAGCCAGGTAGGAAAGGAGTCTTGTAGAAAGACAACTGTGGAGAACTTCGAATCCAAGAAAAGACAGGGCTTCCTGAGGTCTGCGAAGCACACAGGAGTTGCATTCAGACTTTCTGCTTCTCAGGGCACATTTTAGCAAGTCAGAACACATGGCTGAGGTCCACCCACTTTAAGGAAAGACAAGACATGATGCTGTCTTGAAAAAACACCCAAAGCCTCCAACTCTTAAAAGGAAACATAACAGCGGTCCCTTTGCTGCCTTAGTTTGCTTCTTGATAGTAGGACACGAGAAAGATCATCAACCCAACTCTTGAATTTCAAGAACTTTAAACAGTTGGCCAGTGACCCGCAGAGAATATCTGTGTATTCAGGCAAACAATAGAGAGTGGCTGCTAAACTCTTTTTTCTTTTCTGCGATTAAGACACATACCAACAGACACATGCCAGGCCTTAGTAATTTTGAGACTTTGTGCCCAAGAGCTAAACAAGGATAGTCTCAAAGAAACCAGGGCAAGATATACAAAGACAAGCTCCAAAAAGATTGAAAAAGGGGTAGTTAGTGTATATGGGCTGCTATAACAAAATACCACAAACTGGGTGGCTTATCAATAGCAGAAATCTAGCTCTCACAGCTTTGGAGTCTGAAGACCAAGGCAAATTTCGGTGTCTGGTGAGCCTAGCTCCTACTTTAGAGAAAACAACCTTCTCACTATAACCTCACAAGGCAGTAATGACAAGGAGTGTCTCTCAGACTGCTTTTATAACAACACTAACCCCACTCATGGGTGTTATACCCGTGATTAACCACCTCCTTAAAGCCCCACTGCCTGCTACCATCACCTCAGGAGTCAAGATTTCAACAGCAAGAATTCTAGTGACACACAAACCTTTAGACCATTCCAAGGAGGTCTAAGAAAGCTAGCAAAGAACCTGCAATGGCTGCATGAGGATGCACCATCCATGTGATACACCTCTGATCCCAGAATACGAGCACTGGGTCTCTTCATGTGAGCTACAGGCAGCTCTGGGCCAAAACACATGCACTGGAACTGGAAGGGAGCTAGACACCTGCAGGGAGTCCCACCTATCACTGAAGACGGCCAAGGCGTGGGATTTCCACCAGCCATGTATTCCCTTCAAGGCCAATGGCAAGTGGGGTGGGTGAGAGTGAGGAAGCAGATAAGGAAACAATATGCAGTCCTGCCTAAAAGAAGCTTCCATACAAAGTGGAAACAGGCAGTGATTTTCACTGATGGCAATAAGTAATAGGCAAATATTTGAAATTATTCTATACTTCATTCTTTCTTATTGAGCTCCTACTATGACTTGACTACAAATTTGCAAAACCAATGAAAAAGAAGAAAATAAGTCTGTTTGAAACTGAAGAGTTTATTATTTTTCAAGCCATCTATTATGCATTATTTCCCTTGAGCACGAAGGGCTAAGCAAACCGTATTATACCAGACAAATCAGAATTAATAGTTCAAGGTTTTATTTGTATTATTTTAAATTTCGTTCATCCAAGAAATTATAGCTGACAGTGATTATAATTTAACATTGCTTCAAGACAAACTACATTCACATTTACCCCAGTCCATTTACCCCACCTTTACCCCAGTCCACTTAAATCTGTGCCTACTGTTTTCCCTTTGTACATTTTAACTTCTCAGTCTCCTTTGTGTGCTACACTGATAAAGACTTTTCTGTTGGCAAATGGTGCAATGCCTGCTTACGACCCACTGAACCCTCAGAGCAAGCAACGATACCAAATGTTCAATACTTTCTCAGGCATAACAAGTGAAAAACAAGCCTATTGTTCCCAGGAATTATCTAATAGCTACCATGATATCTAGTGAATTCTCAAAAGAAAATGTTCTGAGGGAAAAAAAATAGTTTAAGGAAATTATCCTTTTCTCAATTTGAACAAATCTCTGTGGGAGCACGTATTATGTGGTATTTTAAATATCTATTTGTGTATATCTCTCATTTCACTATAACTCTCAGAAGAGCAGCACGGAGGGACTTCGTACAGTTTTTCACCACTGGGAAAAAGTATTGCATGGATCATAACAAATGCTCAAGAAACATCTGTGGAAAGAAAAGAAGCCACCTAAGGTAGAAACAAAACGCATGTGCATTTGCAAAATATCTTTGATTAAAGCCACTAAAAAAAGGAAAACTGGATTAGGCTCTCCTGCAGACACCTACATCTTTTTACATTTACATTCATTTGGCATTTCCATGCCTTACTTAGTTGAAAGACACACAAGAGAGGGACCTCAGTGACACTGTCTGAGGAGCCCAGGTGTGTGGTATTGGAGTGAAGGCTGAGGATCCCTGCACCCTCAGAGCCAGCACGGTTTCCTAGGAAACCGCTTGACCTTTCTAGTTTCACTTTTCTCATCTATATCCTGGGATTACCAGGAAAGCTTTCTATGAGAATTGAATATGCTGATAGTAGCTAACATTGATTGAGTTTTTATTACTTGCTAGAAATTGTGTAAGTTCATTATAGTTTTTAAAATGTTTTTCATGCAGAAAGAATTCATTTAACCTTCAGATCAACGTGCTTATTAATTTCTGCATTCTGCAGCTGAGGGAAAAGAGGTATTGAGACTTAGCTACTTGCCCAGAATCATACAGGGTGAACACCAAAACCAGGACAGAAATGGAGGTAGTCTGGCTCTCAAGCTGATGCCCTCTCTTCCATGATGAAAGGATGGGATCCTTGCCTCCTAGGAGAGGAACTGGGTACCTGGGGTCCTGAATGATACTTTAAATTTGCATATTCTTTAAACTTTATAAATGTATTGTCTATCTATTCAGAAAACTAACATATGTACTGGACTTGGGGTGTAGCTCAGTGGCAGAGCACTTGCCTATCCTGCACAAGGCCCTGAGTTCAAGCCCTAGCACCGAAAAGAAAATAAAAATCAGAAAAATAATACACTAAAAAGGGTTTATGAACAAACAAAATTGCTACAAGTGCTAGCAAAAATCAGCAATAATAGTATCCTTTATGTAAAGAGTCGAGGGAGAAATACTGGCTTCACTATTTGGTGCAATAAGCCTCAGGAAATCTCATAGTCACAGGAGGCCCATCTGGGGGCCTGTTTAATACATGCTAAAGTTTCTAATACAACTGCAACATCAGTTCTCTTGGTTTTGTCTTCCCCTTTCAGAAAGGATCAGTTGAATACCAGAATAGCAACTACCTCAGAGCTTTGACGTTTGTTCCTCTGCCAAAAGCAACTCCCCGCCCCCCCAGCTTACCCAGCCACCGCCCTCCCCTGCCTCTTTCAGGTAGAAGTGACATAAATGCCATCGTTTCAATGTACTCTTTAAAATTACAGTCCCTTTCTTTTTCTTCATAGCATGAATCACCGTTAGTCGACACTACATATTTTACTGATTTGTTTATTGCCAATTTCCCACCCGTTCCTGAGAATATCAGCCTCACGAGGGGTGGGATTTTCCTCTTACATTCACTGCCATTTCTGCTGCCCCTAAAAGAGTGACCTCTCATTTAATCTTTGAATGAACACATTGACCATGGCCTGTGGAATTTTCCCACAATGAACAATTTCAAAATCCCTTCATGAAATAAATGTATTTCTTTTACATGGCCAACTTTAGCAAAGGACGAGAAGTGATCTACATAGTATTTAAAGTAGTTAAGAACTGGGGGACTTGGCTCAGTAGTAGAGTGGTTGCTTAGTATGTACACAGTCCTGAATTATTTAATGCCCAGCACTGAAGAGAAAGAGAGAACAGGGGAAGAGACAGACACAGACAGAGCCACAGAAACAGAGAGAGACAGAGAAAATGAATGAATGGATGGATGGATGAATGGATTAATGAATGGTTGAATGGATGAAAGTTCATTTGTCCAAAAAGTCACAATAAATCTGTGATTTCATTCTTTGGTATTCCTCTTTCTAAACTGTTTTAAACTGCAAAAAGAATATAATTTAAACTGAGCTAGTAATATGAAAACATTACGGTTCACTTAACATAAATCCCTGGAAAGGGTAACATGTTTTTCTCAAGGTTAGCACCAAACCATCTCATAAAAAAACTAAGTTAAATTTAAAGTAGACAAGATAAAGTCAAATTTGATTGATGATATGAAGTCAAATGTCACTTAAACTAATGCTAGGTTACCTGAGCTTTGCATTTTTTTTAGCTTTATGAAGCAAACTTGTAATGAACTCCAGAAAGTAGTGTTGTGAGATATGTGCCAGGGTACAGTTTAAGAATTCCAGAGATGAAAAGGTTTTCACACAGCACATTCTATCAGATCAAAGGACAAGGACCCTGAGAAACTATCTAGCAATACTCAACAGAAATGTTCAACTTCAATGAGGAAGCCATGCCTTCCTGATTGATAAAAACGACAAATAAAAATTTCCTGCTGCTTTTTATGCCCAAGTTATAAAACTGTAAATGAGTTCTTCCTTTGTTAAAAGCGTACAATCTTCTAGAGCCCAGACAACCTTCATTTGAAGGAAACAGAGTGACTGACAGATGTTCAACGTCATTCAATCTTGCTGATTTGCATGACAATTGGAGAACAGGCCGGTAGAAGGTCTGAGTGCCTGTCTAGCTTCCTCATTCTATAGACAGTGAAACTGACAGATTCAATGACTTTCCCAACTCTCCGGCCCATTCATTAAAAACAGGCACCAGTGTGTGTGTTACTTAATATGGAAATTACATCTAGGAAAAAAAAATTACTTCCCTCCTAAACCCAAAGGAATTAAATACATTGGATTAGTGGGTTAAATAAATAGCCCATATCACCCTCTCCAAATGTTTATCAGAGGCTTCTCAAGCTCCTTAATATTCCAACTGGGGTTTTCATGTAAGGGAAAGTATGTATTATTCCCCCCCAAAGTTGAAAAACATAAGGCTAATTTAAGATTTATTCAAGTTATAGTTATGTGGGGCTGGGGATTTAGCTCAGCGGCATAAGCACCTGCCTTGCAAGCAGGCGGTCGTGAGTTCGATCCCCGGTACCGATAAAAATGAAAAATACAAAAAAAAAAAAAAAAAAGTTATAGTTGTGAATCTGCCTTGAGGGAGTTGCTGGAACCTGTATATGTAAATATAAGAGATCCATCCAAAGTACTTTCTTACCTTCATTGTGACCATACGTAGAACCATCCCCTATACAAGAAGTAAACCCTCACTCAGGAAAATGTCTTTCTCCAACTGAATGCATCATTCCTGTAACCTTTAAACTGCTGTATGACCAGCATCATGCACACTGAAAGAGATGCCAATAAACTCAAAGGAGAATGACTTAAGGTTAATAAAACAGCCTGCATGAAGCAATTAATAAAACCAGCATCCAGACCTACAATCCCCAAGTGTTCAAGCACAATTTCCAGCTGACGGTTTTCCTATTAACTCCAAGGAAAAGCAGTATTTCATATCCAGACAGAAACTCCTATAGAGGATGTAACCTCAGAAAAGCCAAAATGGCTCTAAATACCATGATTACATCTGCCAACTAATAGGGTCTGTAACTTGCTAGGTATCCTATTGTCTATTATTTCACTTATCCAAACAACCTTGGCAACTGGAATTATCATTTCCATTTTTGAGACATGGAAACTGAGCCACAAAGAGGTTACACTATGTCCCTAAGATTGCCCAGTTAATAAATGTAAAGAATCAGGATTTATACCCTCATCTTCTTAATGTCAAAGCCAGAATTTTTCCTCTAGAAACATTGTTGACATTCCCCCTACTCGCCCGAATGCACACCATTATTTGCTCTTGCTAAGTATCTTCAGAAAATATCTTCATTTGATGTGAGGTAGTGACACTCTTCTGCTAATGTATTTACTCAGGTGATCATCTCTGAATAAATGTGAGCCTCAGCTAGCTGACAGTGGGTCCTGGGGGAAGAGACCAAAAAAATGAGATATTTCAATGTGTGCCAAACAAAATGGGAGAAATTAAAGGGTTGCAGGTGGGAGGATCAGGCTGATGGATGACAGTATGACAGTGATAACCAGATAACAAGCCAACCATTCATTCTGAATGGAATGAATTAAAGAGATTATATTAAGTGAGTTCTGAAAATACATATGAGAAAATTCACAAGTCCCTACAGTTAATATTTCCACACCTGTGTTTATGAAGGGACTCCAAGAACCTGATGCTACTCATTAAGATCAGTCTAAGGGATATTCACAAAGTCTTGGTTGAGCAAATTAAGTGTAGACAGTTCTTAGCTAACATTTGGAAGCATATCTCTCTCATGTTCCTGCTCCCAGATATGATTTCCATCTACCACGTCTTCGGGCTGTGAATGGAATGAATTAAAGAGATTATATTAAGTGAGTTCTGAAAATACATATGAGAAAATTCACAAGTCCCTACAGTTAATATTTCCACACCTGTGTTTATGAAGGGACTCCAAGAACCTGATGCTACTCATTAAGATCAGTCTAAGGGATATTCACAAAGTCTTGGTTGAGCAAATTAAGTGTAGACAGTTCTTAGCTAACATTTGGAAGCATATCTCTCTCATGTTCCTGCTCCCAGATATGATTTCCATCTACCACGTCTTCGGGCTGTGTTAAAGAAATCATGGCTTCCCTTTGGACTAAGCAGTAACTGGACTGTCTTTGGCAGTGAACTTTTGCTTTTTTGGTTCTACCTGGCTAGAAGCTGGCTGGTCACTTCAAAGCTTTGGGAGACAGAAGTGCTAGATGCATGTTACTCAGCATCTTCTAGATAGTCTTTAGGCTGAAACAAAATCATTTCCCGGTGAAAAGCAGCTATGCTATCATCACAGCAAGGCATGTGATGGAGTGGGGAGAAGTGTCTAATGTTCTTTGCTCAAAACACAGAATATTCCTTTATGGGTGCTTTCTCCTTCTCCTAAGACTAAAGGGAGACAGAAGGTAACTGGAGTGAAAAGAAAATAAATAACACTACAAGTTCAAAAGACCACATTTTGAATCTGCAAATGTTTACCCAGAACATGTTATACACAAGTAGGATATGTTTACTTGATTAAGTATAGGATTACAAGGAAATTAGTAGAGATGGTAAAGTTTATGTGGGAAAGTACCCTGAAGCACTAGCATACCTAGCAAGTTGGACCTGGATAAAACTAGTTTTTAACACCACTCACCTCCATAATACAAAATTACTTTTAGCTGTAACAAAATAAGCAAATAATAACAATGGCCAAAAATATACACAGAGAAATACTTTTATTTATTGAATTCAGTATATATAATCATGCCAATGAAAATAAAGAATAAAATAGAACCCACTGCCAAGTTTGGTGGTATATGTCTGTAATCCCAGCACTCCTCAAGAGATAGGAGGATCACTGCAAGTTCAAAGCCAGCCCAGGCTACTGAGTTCCAGGCCAGCCTGAACTACATAGAAAGAACCTATCTAAATAATTAATTATTAATTAATTTAATTAAATAGCCAGGGATGATGGCACCTGCCTGATATCTTATCATTCGAGGAGGCTGAGGCAAGAGCATCGCCAAATTCAAGCCCAGCCTGAGCAATTTAGTGACCCACCAACACTCTGTCTTAAAAGAAAGAAAGAAAAGAAAAGAAAAAGGCTCAGGGTTGTAAGCCCAGGATAAAGGCCCTGGATTCAATCCTCAGTATAATCAGTCAATCAATCAATGAAATATTATGATTTATATAAGGAGAAAAGGTAATGCATCAACACCTTTTTTTTTTGGTACCAGGAATCAAACTCAGAACTTTGTGCTGGCCAGGCAGGCACTATGCCACTGAGTTACCATCCCTGGTCCTTCAATATCTTTAATTACTTTTATGTATTTTTGGAATAAAAAGAAGAAAAATTACATCTCTATATTGGCCTTTATGAGTAATGAATATGAATTTGCCTATCTATATATAACAAATGCTATTATAGTAAGTTATGTTTCAATTTTAATAAAAGTGAAATTGAAAGGTTACAATGGACGTAACTATTAAATCATACTGATGTAACATATATTCTTGTTCCTTCTTTTGTGTTTCTTCTTTCTTTCTTTTTTTTAAAACATAGAATTTTAAAATAAAATTAAATTTTCATCTCAAAGAAGCTGCACAAGTTCAATAAAATGTGATGTGTGAACTAAAATCTACACTTACAAATAGGAATTTTACCTTTTATGATTGTCTTAGTTACTTTTCTCATTGCTGAGACAAAATGCCCAACACCCACAAGTTAAGGAGAAAAGGTTAATTTCAGCTTATAGTTGGTAGAGATTTCAGTCCATAGTCAGCTGGCTCCAAGGCAGGGTGGCATGGCAGAGGGGCAATAGTCCATTGCAGGACGCACAGGCAGCATCCGCAAGGAAGAAACACCAGGCCTGCTTTCCCCTCTCCCTTTATATCCATCCAGGCTACAAGCCTGTTGATAAGCGCCACCCAGTCTCTTAATCCCAGCATCACACCCTTAATCCACATTCATACACCCGAATCCAGCCATCTTCAAGACTCCCCTCTGATGACCACCTGAGGCGTGGGGGACATCTAGATATAAACCATAACAGCAGTCTGTACTGTCTCACATTTTAAATATAAATTTAAAATTCAAATAGTCACACTGACAGAACTGAAACAAAGAAAAGTGGTCACTGGCCCATCGTTATTTATTTCAAATTATGGTTTCAACACAAACTGTGGAGAACTGGGGGTGCCAGAGACTCCAGCTATCCTGGAATGAGCTCAACAGTGCTGACTTTCAGGAATTGATTCAGCATGAAGGCTTGTGGATTGTCTCTTTGGGGGAAAGCCAGACCCTATGATGAGCAGCCCTGGGAGACCCTCAGCTGGGGTCTCCCCACCATAGCCAGCGAGGAACTTGGGAAGAGCAGAGCTCCCAACCCCCTGCACCTCCCAACTGAGGCCCCAGCCTAAACAACCTCCCCAAACCCTGAGCCCGAGCCACATCCTGCACCACTCCCACATTCCCAGCCACAGAAACTTCAGGAGATAATAAAGGTTCATTTTGTATGTGCATGTGTGTGCGTGTTACTGTTCACTCGGGGTGTGTCACGAGCCAACTATTTCAGCAGGAGTTCTCTGTTCTGAGTTTAGGAGCAGGGTCTGGTGAGGAAGCAGCAGGCATCATGTCCGGGCAAGAAGGTGGCAAGAACAGCCCAAGAAGCTGCCCAGGAGACAGATGAGGAAGAGAAGACTTCCAACACAGACAAAAGGAAGGCAAGACATTCCGGGAGCTAAAAGCCACAGCAGCAGGGAATGGTCCCCAGCCACAAGTGGCATTCAGAAATCTAGCAAAAAGTGCCGAGTTGTTGCGGCTGAGGTGATGGTAACCCTTGATTCCAGTTCTGTCTAAACATCTGGAATCTTTCCTGCCATAACACCTTTTCCTCCTGTATCTGGGATCCAGTATTGTCTTGGTGTTTGTTGTACATTTGAGAATAAACTTTTGTTTGGAAAAAAAAACTCTTAAGAACTCTGTAAATTAACTTCTACATAAAAATAATGTTTATCAAAGAAAAAGTAACATAAATATGCCCATTTGTAGGTTATATGTATATTTTTAAAATTCAATTGTAACCACAACATTGGTTTAGAATTTAGGCTAGCAAAAGAGGTTTTTCATAGAAAAAGTGTTGTCACTGAAATTTGTTTAGAATAACCAGGGCATCATGATATTTAAAAACTTCTAGTTGATTGTATTACATTTTTAAAATTAGATAATGCAATTCTTATTGCATTCAGCCAGGGCAATTATCCCTATCACCTAACTTTGGTGGAGGGGTCATGGCCAATAAACAAGGACAAATCAATTCTGGAGTAAGAAATATAGATTCACCAAAAGAATAGCAAAAAAAAAAAAAATTGTAACAGATACAAAGACACAGATGTAAATTATACCTTTGCCTCAAGAACACTAAAGTCCTGCAAAGGAATCTATACTTCCACTGCAACTTAAGTAACAAAAACTTTGTACATAAAAATAGCACATAGATTTTTTTCATAAATCTATCACTATTATTTTTGACTGCAACGTAAGTGGAATATTGCATTCTTATTCACTTAAAAGAGATGCTGAAGGACACCAACCTACTCATGAATAGAGGCTACAAATGGAGAGGCCCCTGATTACAGGTTAAAGACAGAACATGAAACCCATTGGAACACTTTGACCAGGAAACCCAGCATAGCTGGGCATTCCTGAGCTGATATCTAACCTCATACTCTGTGCTGTCCTTGAAGGCTGCACTGCAAGGCCCCAGAGAACAAACAGCAAATCCAGCTGCAAAGTCACAAGAAGCCTGACATCTGCTGGCAGCGGAATAATATCACATTGTTGGTCGGCTGTGACAGTCGACATCCTGAATGACACCAAACATGATATGCAGTCTGTTGCTACACCAACACTAGGGGCCAGATCAAAAAAAAAAAAAAAAAATCTATAAAATGAGCAGCAGTCTTTTGAGTCCCAACTATTTTATACGGCTCTGTTTTCTGTATATTGGTTGATTCGATTGAGTTAAATTCAATCCATTTCAATCCAACTAAGGGTTATTTCTACGTCGGTTCCTATGCTGCACAGCAGAAGGGAAGAAGAGGAAATATGAATAAAATACTCCCTGTCTCAAGATGCTCACAGTCAAGAAGGGAAGGCTGTAGGAACCTTGAGATAAAGGTAATAACACAACAGTGACCAGGTATGAAAAACTACAGATGAGAGCAAAGACCAATTGCTATCTGGAGGGTGAGGCAAGGTACAAAAGAGCAGGGATTAAAGGACAGATTCCTATCAATTCACCAGGAATTGTCTCCCGTGTTACTGATACTATAAACAGCATGTCAAGTTACTTGATCTATAAGGACATTTGGTATCAAAAACAGCATATGCCATTCTTTGTTCAACTAGCCAGGCACTAAGAAATTTTTAATATTTGTACACACAACAAAAGCCTTATCAGTGAATATCTTTAATGAGAACTGACCCATTTGCTGAGGAATTACTTTGCCCTAGACATCACAATAGGCATACTAGTCTTACAATACTCCCTAAATATTATATATTGTCTTTACGGATGAAGAGATCACAGATCAAGATTGTCTGGCTGGTCAGTCATTTAGAAAGTTTCCTTTTTATAAATCACTTATCTCAACCAATCTCTTATTTGTTCATTTAATAAACATCTGTAAGTTGACACAGTTGTGTTCTACTGAGTTGAGTTCACTTGTCACAGTTGCTTAAACCAGAGCCCTCCTTTTAGCATTTGGGGAAGTATGAGAAGTTTGTGTGGTGTGGGGATTCCCTGCATCCAAAGGCCTCAGTTTTCTATGTAGCAAATAGAAGAGAAACTACAGTTGAAGTGACTCAAGAAAGAATGTAAGAAAATGTAATACTTCTGCGCGCCTCATTTCATCTAATGTTCTTCCGATGAATGTATAGAACTAAATGTCCTCAGTAGACTGAACCCAAAGAAAATGCCTTTCAAAGCTCAGAGGGCTTCCAAATGCTAGCACGTTTCAAGAAATGCTATTATGAAAAAAAAATGGAAAGGCAACGGGGAACAGGAAAAAGTTCATATGAAAACAAAGACCCACTGAAATGCTGAGGTCAAAGATGGGGAATTCCACACTCCGCACTTCATCTTGCTGAGCTGATGAAGACCAGCCTGTAGTTTCCAAGCTCTGGTTTCTCTCCACTATTCAGAAGAATATACTACATGGTGGTCCATCTAATTTCTCCTAATCAACAGATACACTTTCTAAACAACTAACTTTAGGATCTCTGAATGTGGCATCATTTTCATGCTTTTTAAGAAAATTATATCAAATTATGGTTGGAGAAAAAAACTGGCTAAGCTTTCTTTTAAAAGTTCAGAACAGCCTAAATTATGGGTTTGGACATACAAGGAAAAAAAACTTTTGTTTTGTTTTAATCTGATTCTAAATTGAATTAGTTAAGGCTCCTGCAAGGATGAACTATGTGATTACAACAACCTATTCAGCTAATTCAACTACAGTAAAAAAGCATAGTTAAAGAAGCATAGAAACCAAAAGATTTTTTTCCTGTTCTTTTCCACTAAAGTTGTTTTTCTCTTTAGAAACAGGAAAAGGAAGCAAAACTATTATATTTGCATATTTAATGTGCAAAACATGTGATATTAATTTTTAATCATATTTCTTATAAAATGTTTATTGTATGACTTTTTTATTTAAAGAGAAAAATGGGTAGAAATAATACAGAATTTCAGAAAAATAAACAGTAAGAAATCACTAGTTGATAAGTTACATATTGTCATCTTAGAAATAGTTGTTCAAGTTACAAAATTAAAGTATATAAAGTGATATTCAAATAATGACATTGCAAACAGTTCTGTTCAATGATTCAACAAAAACTTAGTAATATAGTTATCAGTCCTACACACTTGTTTTTTATCTTAAAGAGGGTAATATTAAACATAACAAAACAAAACAATACAGTTCATAAGGAAACAATTTAAAGAAACACAGATTTCAAAGCAAGTCCACTGGAGATCTTCACTCTCTATCATATTTTCTCTAGTTTTCTTCCAAATAGTTGTCCCCATTTTCACACACATTGAATATATACTGAACATTATGAAGCTAATCAAATCATTACAGGATGATGAAGGCTTTTTAGGTCTTCAAGACCTGATTTTGGGGAAGTCAATAATGACTACCATAATGTTTTTCATTTTCTTTGTAGTAGCTGTCTTTATCTTTACGTATGCTGAAATTGAACTTAAGAGATTAGACTAATATTACTCTGAATAGTGAATTATAGCATTGATAGATTTTATATTATAATGCTACAGAATTAGCATTGGGTTTCTTAGTGTCTCTTCTTCTTCAGAGTATCTGTTCATTACATCGTGTATTATACAAACTTCTTGTGAAAGAAATTTCTCCTTGTGGGGATGGAGTTGACAGAGTAGTCATTCCTTAAAGAATTACTAAATTACATGTTTACATTTAACAAAATTTTCACACAAACCAATCACACCCACACTGCCTGCAATAAGAGGGTTTAATATTGCTATGGAAATCAATTTTTTTCCAAATATCTTCACTTTTTATCGTGCAAGGAATGATGGCTCTGCTCACTGGGCACTTCTACAAGCCACACTTAAAATAAGTGACTAATCCCATCTAATTCTGGGACTCAAAAGAATCTCAAAGTTTACTGAAAAGCAGGGAAGTGATACAGAGTCAGATTTATACAAGGCCAAAAGAGTCTTTTTATTATGTTATATCAGCGAAAATTAAACATAACTGAACAAGTTTAAAAACAAACCAATCATGATGCTTATGAATTGGAAGATGGAACGTCTCTCAAATACGTAGGCTAATCACAAGACAACAGGATCATTCCAGTTTCAAAATGTAAAGATGACACATTTTTTTACAGTGCTTTTGTAAGTTAAAATCGAAAGACAAAATGAGTGATCATAATACTGGGTGAATGGAACTTTAGGAACTTACTTGTCTAACAAGAAACTAGTGTTCAGAGTCAGTGAAAAAAAGCCAGATCTGGTGACACATATTTAATCACCCAAGGACGGCAATTGAAGTGAAAAAGATTCCATTGGTACATTAAACGTTAAAACTCAACACCAAAAAAATAAAAGCCTTAACAGCAAATATTAATGCTTTCCCCTTACAAATTACACACAAGACCATGGTGTTTATACCAACTACAAATCTGCTGTTCAAAACTAGGGAGGCAATATTGTTCCTATTAGGTTAAGAGGTTGGCTTAAGGAGTGAATTTTCAAGTGCATGTAAAACGTGGTAAGGAAGTAGAAGCTGGAACATGGAAAAAATGAAAGCAGCTAGGTAATTCACTTACCAGAAAAGGCTACAAAAATAATCAACCCATTCAATGAAAACATAATGCAGAATTAGGTCAGCAGCACTGAAAACACAATCCGAATTAGGACAGCACAGTAGACCTAGAAACCTCCTTCCTGGTGGACTCCACACATAATTCAGTCAGCACTGGCTACTTTGTTCTCACCCAGCAATCCTGTTACAAAACAAAGCTAAGGAAGAATAACTCCAGGTAAAAGAGACTTTCCTTCTACAAGGGGGTTAAACTGTGTAAACCTGTACTGCGGCCTTTTCTGAGCCCTGGCCTAGGAATTCACAGCTGAGAGAAATTCTGTTTCCAACTGTTGACCCCACGTTCGCCCTGGAAACTTCTCCCAGGCCTCTGTCGCCAGAGAATCGGCAAAGGAGGGAAAGAGACTACAAACAAATCTAACTCTGCATACTCTTTTCAAAATTCCCAGTAGGCTAGGGAACCTCACACACATTAAGTGGCAGCTGGTAGGCAGGTGAAGGGCGGACCTGGTTGCATAAGACCAGCAGGAACCAGGGTCCCTCTGCCTTCTTTTCTGGGTGCTGTTCTCCCTCCCCTCCGCTCTCCCCAGGGGCCTGGCGCTCCTGTGATGTGTGGGCATGTGTGTTCCAATCTCATCTTTACTCTCTTTTCCAGTTCCATCATTGCTATTTAGCTGAGCTGGTACATGGCCAGAAACTGGAAAGTGATTTGATTATTTTATTTCACATTAAACTGCAGATAATTAGCAGCTTTTCTCCCTACCTGAACTCCCCATGCCCTTATTGTTAAAACAAACCAACCTCTGAGTCCCTGTATTTTGGGCAGGAGAGAGGTGGGGTTAAGGGATAACTCCGGGGGGGGGGGGATTGTCTTCCTTTTGTCTGAACCGTTTTACCTTTTTCCTGTCTTAGAAGGAAGCAGCAAACCAAACACGTAACGTTTTCCTGGTATTTTTATTTTAAAGATAATAAAACCAAGCAAAATACAACAGAATAAAACCAATCAAAACAAAACAGTCTAAGTGATACAGGACTTCAAAATAAGATAGTAGGAAATCTACAACGGTTACTACACTGCCTCTTGTTGTCTTAAAAACAGCTGCCCATACCTTCAGACATATAAAAATCATACAAAACAGAACAGAATAGAACCAATAAAAACAAAACAATGAGCACAATAAAGGACTTCAAAACAAGATAAGAGTAAATCCAAAATGGCTACAATAATATATCTTGTTATCTTTGAAATAGCTGCCCACATCATCGGCTATAATAAAATCAAACAAGACAAAATAGAACAAAACCCAACCCAAAATGAAAATGATAGAGGACTTCAAAACAAGATAATAGGAAATTAACAATGGCTACCACCTTCAGAAGGAAATCTCTCATAGATACATTACGTATTGTTATCCTCTGAATACATGATCAGACTACCCACTTTAGACCTGCAAAGTCAGTGAAACACTAAACACTACAAGCACTGAATTGTATTTTACCTCAATAACTACCATCACAGCCTGTTTCCCCAGATCAGCTGGCCATGTATGGGAGGGCCAGGTGGTGTTGGCTCCTCTTATCTCCCAGTCCCTGTGCCGGAAGGGGCTGGCATCTGGTTCCCCTTAGTGGCCCACACATGGTGCTGACTTGCAGGGAGAGTCAAACACGTAACTTTTGTCCCACAAAAGTAGAATGGGATACAAGACTATATTTTTCTCTACTGTTTTATCATCACTTTTACTGTACTGTCCAAAGTATCTGCTCCTGCAGCCATCTGGCACATACTAATCCAATCAAAGTTCTCCACTTTGCTAGAATTCTCAAATACTGAATAATAACCAAAAAAAAAAAAAAAGAGGCAGAATGCGGGGGGTTAAGCTCTAAGCACAGATGGGGAATTGGGGGATAGAGCAGAGAGACCAGAAGTAGAGAGTACTTCAGCATCATTTGAACCTGTGATCTAGTTTTCCTGTCTCTAGCCTCTATGACTTCCTAGTCATCTGAGCCTATGCATTCCCCTTTCTGGCCTGCCCATGGCCTGAATTCTTGAGGCTCCCTGGGCAATCCTCTTAATATTTATGACTTTCTATTGGTTTATTTACACATCTGTCTGGCCCACTTCAAGGGTAGAAACTTTGCTTGCTCACTTCACCAATTGCTACAATCTAGGTACTCACTTCAGGGAGGATGGGTGGACAGGTGGACTCTTCCTCACACTGACCTCTTAGTGCCAGCTCTGCTGCACTCTTGTACTCAGCCATTGTTAACTCACCTGCTCTAGAGTGAGACCATCAGGATACCCCAGTCCACTGGTCTAGCCTATATCCTTTCCTCCCAACTCTGTCTTTTCTGCTTCTGTCAGGCTCAGTTCTGACATTATGAGTCTCAAAGAAATGGTCAAAGGATGGAAGATCCCTGCATGATCTCTTTAACTCTGATTTCACCTTCACAGATTGAAAATTATAAAGAAACTTTCAAGGTGCAAACTGAGGGACCAGCAGTTTAGCTCAGCGGCTCAAGTGCCTGCCTGGTAAGCATAAGGTTGTGAGTTCGAACCCTCATACAAAAAAAAAAAAAGAAGCAAACTGAGTTGTTATCCAAGAGCTATTGTTGATCATTGTATACCTAAAACATGAATACACAGAAACACACCTGCAAACACAAGACACACAAACCCACGCATGCAGATGGACACACAGACGTGTACAGATACAAAGACCTGCAAAAGGTTATTGAAAATTTTACAGATTTCAAAGCATGCTAAGAACCCCTTCTTCACGTCTACATAAAACAAGAGTTATACAACTCCATTAACCAAACCATTTCCTTCCAACAGATAAGAACCAAGTTGTTAAGTTGCCTCTTCCCATGTAAAGAGCACCCCATTGGACGAGATGTTTAATTCACATTGGAACCCAGTCAAGAATGACAGCACATTCTTCAGGGGTTATAAAACTATATAGTAATAAATTTCCGTCAAATGCTAGACCACTCTGGCCTCAGGTATAGAGGGCAGGCGGGCTTCTATCTATCTGACATCTGCTCTTTGCAGATGTTTCGGTAACATCAAAACAGGCTAATAAGTTGTAGTTTAAAATCTCAAATAATTTTGGTCTCTGAATTTTTATCTAGCCAAACCTCACCAAGAAAGTCACTGAAATACAAACATTTGACCATCATTTTTGCTTCTAGGGAAATTTAAAACTAAGCAGCAGTGCTTAGATAATGTATTTTCTAGCATTTGATAAAAGAGCTAGTTAGCTCTTTACATTTCCACTGTAAAATGAATCATAAAGAACTTGATCAGGGCCCCAAATCCCCACTTCTTCCTGAATCAAGTTTTCACAGAGCAGCACCACACTCCACAGTTTAAGCGGAAGGTAATTTCTAGATATGACACCTCTCTACAAAGGCGCACTGAAGTCTAATCAAACCAAGTGTAAGAGTCAGAATTAGAGAGTTTCAGGCTGGAGGAAGACTGGGGAGTCATTTAGTTAACTGCCACACTTTAAGAAACAGGCCAGGATAGATTAAAAGTTGCCCAGGGTCAGAGAGGTTGTAACAGAATCACAAGCTCCAGACCAGACATCCAGCTTAAGGACATTTCCCCCACCATCATAACATTTCCTGAAGACTCCCACACTTGCTTTCCTAATCAGCAGTATTTTCAACACTTCCAAGAAAGGGGAGTAAAGTAGGTTCTACAAGAGCTAAAACAGTATCACCGGGTTGATAATCCTGCAGTTATTTTATCTAGTTGCATTAGACACACACAACCCAAAACCTCAGGTGAGACAGACTACCACCCTACCTTTACTTAACCTTCAAGCAGTTTTAAAACTTAAAGAGAAAAAAACTACTAAAGAAAACAAAAATAGGACTATAAATGAGAGAGGACACAAAAGCATTTTTTTTTAATTTTTCTTGTGCTAGATATATCAAAATTACTAATATTGATTTAAGTTTTTAAATCATTCACTACGGAAATTTATAGCAGAGATATTATGTGTTTCTTCATGTAAAGCAAAGCAGAATTTTTAACTATAGTCTAATGCGCCCTCTAGTGTCCCAATAGGAAACGTCCTTTAAAATGTGTGCTTTCCTTGTACCTCAGGTCTCTCTTTTCTGCCTTGGTCAAGGAATACTGTCCTGTCTTTTTGTCTGATTTAACATTTCCCCATTTTTTTTAACAAAGAATTTTCATTAACGGCTGCCCTAAAATAATCGGGGATTGTTTTACTAACCCTTTATTGTTAAGGGCCATTCTATATAATTTCATAACTAAATTGTGATTAGGACTTGTCTGAGGCCTAGTATCTTGCTATGTAGGCTGGCTATGGTATGTAGGGACATAAATCCATGTGCCCCTGGTCACAGGTGAGGCCCCAATGATTCTCTGATACCCCAGGGCAAGATTACAGCAGCTAAAAACATCCTGGTTCCTTGAGAAGAGTTTTACCTTGAGGAATGGACACCCCTTATTAACCTGCCATCTCTCCACCCTTCTCATCATCAACATAAAGAATGTCATTAGGATAAAACCACCACTGCCCTTTGCCCTTCAGGTTGTCCGTTAACTGTTTATTTGTTACTCCAGGCTGTACTCAAAATCTTCAGGTTTCATCCTCCCAAGTGCTGGGATTATAGATATAAACCACCACTCCTGCCTCCCCCCCCATTTTTTCTATAATCTGCATCTACAACCATTGGTTATGCTTTTTTTATTTTGTAACTAATCCTTTCAACAGTAACAAGCTCCAAAGCAGAAGTATAGCTAGGATGCTAGTGCACACCTGAAATGCCACCTACGAGAGAGGATGAAGCAAAAGACTCACAAGTTCAAGATTAGCCTGAGCAATTTAGCAAAACTCTGTCTCAGTAAATTACTGAGAATGTAATTCAGTGCTCCCTGAGTTCAGTACCCAGTATCATTTTTTAAAAACTGAAATAAATTTGACTCTCAAAGAAACTGATGATAAATCAAAATGACAGAAAATGTCATCGTCTGCCTCCCACCCCACCATCATACCCATGGCAGAGGAGCGAAGAGATATTAATACCAAGTGAAAATCCCAAAACATAAGTCAGCTGAAGAAACATTATAATTCATGTCAAAAATTAGCAACTATTTTGAGAACCCTGTCCTCGTAGTTTATAATTTATCATATGCAGCTGGAGACGGTGCTTACATAACATTTAGATTCTGTAATGGTCCTTTTGAAATGACTTTCCTGATTTTTTCAAGTTTGTCTTCAATGTGCAAAAAGTGAAGCAAAACTATGATGTTTTGGGAGGTTTTTTTATGTTGCACTGGAGATTGAACTCATGACTGTGCGCTTGCACGGCAGGTGCTTACGCCACTGAGCTAAAGCCCCAGCCCCAAAACTATGATGTATTAATACTGAAGGCAGGACGAATTTCATAGAGTTCACTGTTGCTCATTTTGTGTAGTATCATGGCTTTGCCTAGAAAGATCAGTTCATTAATCCTAATAATGGCTTGATATTTTTAATCTAATGCATGAAATCTAAGTAATGTTTTTGGAAATTGAGTCACTTTAAGAGGAAACATCTGATGTTACTGTGACAGTTACAGAAAATTTCATTTAAAAGTTGATCACTTGAGGCTGGGGATTTAGCTCAGCGGCATAAGCACCTGCCTTACAAGGAGGCGGTCATGAGTTCGATCCCCGGTACTGATAAAAAAAAAAAAAGTTGATCACTTAGCCAGGGATGATGGCATTTCCTGCAATCCCAACATCTGAGGACTCATAAGACAGGAGGATCACAGTTTTAGGCAACTTGGTGAGAACCTATCACAAAATTAAAAAATAGAAAGAGATAAGGATGTAGCTCAGCACACTCCTTGGTTTCGACACTCAGTGCTGGAGGAAAAGAAGTTCAATATTTAACATCAAAGTATTTGTTTTTGCAGTTATAATATAAATAAAAGTTATAGAACATGGTGTCCACCAAAAGATATTATAAAAGCAGTACCTTACTAAACTAAGATATCTAATTTTAAAATTAAGATGTGGGTCAGAAATATAACTGGTCACAACATAAAAGCATTAGTCATAATTTATCCAAAGAAGTGGCAATATTGTGTCAATTGCATTAAAAACTGTATTTGTTAACTTTAGAAATTTTGAGTATGCCACCTCATTTAACTATAAATGTTTTATTGAACCTTATGCTGAACTTTAAAAATGAGAAACTTCACCCTTTACAGAGGATTGCTATATAGGTCAGACTTTGAACTCACTATGTAACCCAGGGTGGCCTCAAACTCACAGTAATCCTCTTGCCTCAACCTCCTGAGTGCTAGTTTTAAAGCATGAGCCACCATGCCTGGCTTCCAAGATTTAATTTTGAAGTTCCATAATTGATCTCTCTGGAATATACCCATTTGTAGGGAGAAAGCTTTATACTGCCCACTGGATTGGAACAAAACTAAGAAACCTAGATTTGTTTAGTTTCTCAATTTGGAGACAAAAAATTATAAATAGAGATAATTTATTTGATGATGACCTTTGTCAACTAGAAATAGCTGTCATGGAAGTTACCCCGAATGGAAGGAAAACCCACCATTAATCAATGATTGTATTTCAGCAAAGCATTTAAATATTTTAATACAAACAAAATTAGAGTTTAAAATACTCTACCCTTACTGAAATTCACTTTGTTTTTGCCAGACAACTCAGTTCTTGCAGAGAGATTACTCTCAAGTGAAAATATTAAGGTTCACAGAAAAAGAATTGATTTCAGTTTTATTCATATAAAGCACAACTTCAAAAACAGATTTGAGGCATTATGAAAAATTAAAACTAAATCCATATGAGAGAAGAAAGCACCCTTCAGCAAAATGACATGTTAGAGAAAGATAAGGCTAAAAATTGGATTAGGCCAAGTGCAGTAGCACACACCTGTGCTCCCAGCACTTGAGAGGCTGAGGCAGGAGGATTGTTGCAAGTTAGAGGCCAGCCTGGGCTACAAAGTGAGCTCAAGGCCAGCCTGAACTGAGTAGGAAAATCTTGTCTCAAAAAACTAAAAATAAATAAATAATAAAAAATAAAAATTGTATTCAGCTTGTGGTTATGTAACAAAAATAATCACCCTATGATTTTTATTGTTCAAATAACACAGCATGAATGGTTTAATTTTTTATTTATTTTAATTTATGAATACCTGCTATTTTTATTTTTGAGAGAAGAATTTCATTTTCAAAAGTTTTTAAATAGAACAAGTTTTTAGGCCTGGCCATATAATAAAACCAATCTATGCATCAAAGTATAATTCAGAAATCATATAAAACATATAAATTATATGAATTTTTGCGTGCTTGTTTTTTGTTTGTTTGTTTGTTTGTTTTTGAGGCGGGGTCTGGCTATGCAGTTCAGGCTGGACTTGAGCTCACTTTGTAGCCCAGGCTGGTCTCGAACTCACAAGGATCCTCCCACCTCAGGTCCTGAGTGCTGGGATTACAGGATTGAGCCACTGCACTGGGCTGCATGCTTGTTTTTATAGTGCTGCTAATCATGTGTTCTACCATAAATTACTCTCCAAGATCCTAATATATTATTTTAATACCTTCTTCCATTTCTTAAAGAGTACTGGTTGAACTATAAATTACTCTAATAACCATTACCATTTACCAAGTGTTAACTATGTCAATTTGAGTGAGAAACACCCAGCTAAATTGGATCAGCATAGTTCTGAGTGTGGCTGGGGGGATTTACTGAAGATGAAAGACCCACCCTGGTTAGGTTGGTTGTCTAAATGGAATAGAGGGGAAGCAACAAAGGGAGGCTCGCTTCTGTGACTTAGGGGGAGCTCCAGTCTTCACCTTCACCTTGGACATGGTCTCCTGGCTTCCAGTGCAGACTCCGCAGCCTCCAGCACCAACCTTTCAAACACTTGATACAGACTCACACGGGACACTACAGTGGGCTCCAGGCCTTCTAGATCCTTCAGTCACCAGCACAAACCTTTTGCACTCTTCCATATCTTACTCTGTGTGTGGCCACTGTAAGCCAATCTCGTAAATTCTTATAAATTGTATCTATCTTGCATTAAAATCTGCTTCATTAGTAAGCACTGACTGATACACCAAAAGCTTACCATTCATCAGTCACTGTGCTCAAATGGCTTTATCAATTTACTTTTTGCAGCCTCCTAAAAGGTGGGTATTATCTTCATTTTTCAGAGGACTCGACCTGACAGAAGCGAGCTAGGGCACTGCTTTGCACCCAAGCTCCAGTTTTGGTCAGTCCTCCCCAACTGCTCCTTCTTTAACATGCTCCCAGCCCACCACACATGGAATGTGCCTTAAGTGCATGGCTACATTTTCCATCATGACCTCTGACCCATCACCCTGGTGGCCAACCAGTGCATTTTCAGGACAGTTTGCACATTTTAGATACTAGACAATGGCTAAAAACCTATGGAATTAATGGATTCCTTAGAACCTAGGAGAATTGCAATTACCCCACAGTTTTCAAAGTGCACATGAATTCCATGTGAGTAATCTCCAGTTCCACAAAATCTTACTGTGCATTAAATGGCAGCCTAGACACTTAATGAGTGAACTGTAACTAACATATAACTCTTAATGTAAATTAAATGACATCTGACCGCAACTCAAGCATCATTAAATTACAAATTCTTTATAAGTTGCAGTGTCTTATAATATAAAAGACACATGGAAAGCAGAAATAGAAGTGTAATTTTAAGTCCACTCATTAAATTGAACATTGGGCACATATATATTTGGCTCTCTCTTCAAATATCATTATTGAGACTGACAGCTCTTAAAATATGATTGCATTTGATTTATTTCAGGCACATTTTAGATGTACGAAGTATTTCCCTTTAAAAAAAAAATAATGAAGACATTTAGCAGACAATAATCAATAATGTCTGCTACTAGACAGTAAAAATATATAAAGTAACTGTTGAGTAGTAAGTAGATTTAAGCCAGGAATTTTTTTATCTGCCTAGTATAACTAATCAAAATATTGCCAGAAAGTAAGAGGTAGCCCCCAATACAGGGATTTGGTTTGATCTGAAACCAAGTTTGCTTGTAAATAATTTAGTGGAGAGTCCAAGAATACTAATAAAGGAGCAAGAAAGGAAAGATTGCTAGTTAAGGTTCTGTGTTATTAAACCAGTAATTAGAATTTAAATCCATCTGGAATCTGAAGATAAACAAGGCCTTACCATCAACCAATTCAAGCAGAGGGATCTGGAGTAATCATATGCCAACTCCCATTGGCCACTGCTTAAAGACTGATGGACACCCCGTGTTTCCAGGGGCTAGCATCTGGAAGTTGACAAGGCCATTAAAGAAGTGGGCAGGGCACTTACAGGATTTGCTACATTCTTCCAAGTCTAAAGCATACTCTTATATCAAGTAATTATGCAAATATTAACATGCTAACTGCATGGCCTCTACCATATACCAAGAAACAAAATCAAGTTTAGCAGCAATGCAATTTTAAGTAGTTACAACCAAGGACAATAGTTCTAATTTTAAACATCCTTTTCCAAACCAAAAAAAAAAAAAAAAAAAAAAAAAATTCCTAGAGCATAAAATAATTTAAAACTATTATATGAAAAGGAAAGAAATGCAAGTTTCAATTTCACTTAGGCTTTGGATTGCACACTGAGAAAAATCCAAGAAATTGGC
Source organism: Cavia porcellus (assembly GCF_034190915.1). Classification (NCBI taxonomy): domain Eukaryota; kingdom Metazoa; phylum Chordata; class Mammalia; order Rodentia; family Caviidae; genus Cavia; species Cavia porcellus. Next base: position 22,212,535 of record NW_026947496.1, on the reverse strand, counting down.
CCTTTTAAAATAGGAAATATACTGATACTACTTTAGCAACCAAAGTGCCTTCCAACTGTGGCTACTCCCAAGTTCAAGGGGATAAATATTCTTAGAGCAACTGAAGGAATGCAGCTTTCCTTAGCCATCAGAAGGCAAGCCTATAGTCCCCATGAAGAATTTCTCACCTAGTTTTCACCTCTGTACATCACTCACCAATCCCGTTCCATGCAAAAGGAAAAATGACAAGCATTCCCATGGTCACATCCTGCATGGATTTTAGAGTATTGGAAATAGCACATGCAGCTGTTAGCCTCTCCAAACACAATCCGAGGCATTTAAATGCCCAGTCTGCAATGCTGGCAGTGAAAGACAAGAATAACAGTTACTTTTTATACCAAAGATAAATGTTGGATTATGTCTGACAAAGCCAGGGTGGGTCTTATCCATAGGCAGAGAATAGTCCTGATGTCAAAAGGAGGCAAAGGCTTCTAGGAAGGATGCATACCCTATGAATTTGAAGGTCTTTTAAGGAAAATGCAACTTGTTTTTGTTAAATTTTGGAAAGAAAAATATTGCTCTCATTTCTATACATATATATGTATATATATATATATATATATATATTGCTATAGACACTTTTTAAAATTAAGAATCAGATTTTAAAACTCTTCAGTGAATGCAATGAAACAATTGAGTTCCATGTTATGGGTGTTATGGAAAGGAAATGCAGGTGTTGAAAGAAGGAAAAAAATCAAGTTACACATATTTTAAAAATGGAAAAAAGCTACAAAAAAGCATGTATCTCATGAGAACATCTTGAGTGTGTGTGCGTGCATATGCACACATTTTTCATTTGCACTGAAAAGCTTTAGAGGCTTATAATGGGTTAATGGGTTCTAAGTCAGAGACAGCAGTAACAAGTTCTGGTGTGCTGGCTCACGGTAGTGTAACCACGCTCTGTGCACACCGAAAGGCTAGACTAAAGGATATACTGAATGTTCTCACCATCAACAAATAATAAATGATTGAGGAAGTAGATATGCCCTAAACATCACATACTTATTCATATTTTGAAACTTTCCATTGTGAAGTACAATTTTATGCTTTTATGCATCAGTTAAATTTTTTTAAATGGTAGTTCTGATTTTTTTTTCTGAGTGATGGGATTTAGATGATTTTCATCTTTACACATTTCAGTACTGCTTTAATCTCTGACATAGACATGTACAAAGTTTATAACCAGAAAAAAAATTGTATAAGCTATACTGACCTTGGAAAAATGAAGAAAAGACAATAAGAAATAGAGAAAAGATACAGGAAGAGAAAAGGCAAGAAAAACATCAACTCTTCACTCAATCAATGGCAAAGGATTGATCAGATAGTGTTTGAGTGCAGTAATTACTGACTATACTGGTTGTTAAGAAAACTAAGTAAGACCACATACAGGTAGCACGGTCAGAGAAAGCCTGTCTGAAGAAATATTAAGCTAAATTCCCAAAGAATCAAAGCTAACCCTATAAAGGAGGAAGAGAGACAGCGTGTGCCCTTAGCACATAGAGCATAGTTACTTCGAGCTGCCCAGTGTGGCTGGAATTTGGAAAGAAGTGGAACCGGAGAGAGGGGTAGTAGAATTAGAGAGATAATGAAGTGCCAATTCTTCCTGGGGCCTGAAAGTCATTGCGTGATCTCAATGCAAAGAAAGAATTTAATGGGAAGACTAGAAGACAGAAGAATCCGATTTACACTTTAAATCGATCACTCTTACAACCCAGTGAATTCAAGAGAGAGAAAAGTAAGGATGTCCTCTTTGTCTTCACTGTCCTTGCCTATTCCTCCTCCGGCCACTTTCACAACTATGATTACTGACCACTAAGACCCCTGCAGCTGCAGATCCTACTTACCTGACAACTTCCACGTTCTAACAATCCATGTTCACTCCACCCCCAAATATCCCTGCAACACTCACCCCAAAGCTGTGAACTCATGTCTCCACTTTCTAGGGTCCTGCCGCACAGCCCTCACTCACCTCTTGCTCTGTAGCTTCCACAATCATGCCAAGGAGAGGATTAACCACCATCCCCTTCATTCCTCAACTTACCTCTTAGTTCAGACTCATGCATCTTTTATATTCACACACTGGATCTCTTCTTTTCTTTACAAATGACTTTAATTCATGGAATGGTAAAATGCTTCATATTAAAGGTCCGTTAGAGATATCTAGTTAACTTGTTAGTTTTTGTGATGAACCTGGCATGGTTAGATGACTTTTCTGATGTCAAACAGGACATCTGACGTCCTATTTGGAGTCCTTTACATGACTTTGAAGCAATTTTTAAAATGCCTACTTTGTCTCCTTCAGACTTAAAGCTGTACACCCACCCAAGATGAAAATTCCTGGTGTCTATCGAAGGCCTTTACATAGACCCTTGATAGAGTGTTCCTGACTGCCAATCAACAACTACAGCTCTCCTCAGCCTGAAGAAGCCAGAACAGTCATCCCCCATTTCTCCCTTATAGCAGTTCAGGATACTTCTTGAGAAGGGGGAATGTTATAGGCAGTTGAGTTAGTTAAAAACTTACAGGCAGTCAAACATTGTTAGGCCCTCAAAGGAGCCAGTGCATAAGACCAGATATCTTGCAACTTGGGAGAAAATGGTCACCTTCTGCTGTGAGCCAGATCTCAAAACAAAAAATTAAACAAATGCAACCTTACCCTATGGATAAACCTCAGGGATCCATATTCTGAATAGGTAGGATCTTGATACCTTGATCACCTTGAAGAAGCCAAAAGAAGCCATTAATTCAACTCTCTACAGGCAAAGGCCCTGTTCCTGCTTGATACGTGATTTGCTTTCCTACTGGATCCTAATTAATCAATCTTATCTGAGCCATTATACTCATAATCATACTGATTGACAGTAGTTCCGTCCCACCTCATGCCCATCTTTCGAGTTCTCATTTTGCCCCACCTTGGACCTGCCTCACCTCATGGTTTTACTCTATAAAAATCTCTAGGAAAGGCAGGTTCTTTGGCAACCCACTTGGGACCCCTTCTGTCTTTCTCTCTTCAACCGAAGCTTTCTTTACTCTCAAGTCAGAGTTAAAGTACTCTAATGTACTCTAAAGTCAGAGTTAAAGTACTTCATGTTTTATAAAACACTTCTGTGCATGTTTTCTCACAGAACAATAACAGCCCCCAAGGAATAGACACAAATTAAAGCTGAGAAAAATGGAAGACTAAGAGATTGAGCCAGATTTAGACTGAAGTTTTGTGGCTGTACATCCTGCAGAAATTACAGAACCTTCCCTCCTGATCAGCAGATGAAGTTAGTCCAGCAGTATCAAAGTCAGAGGTCTCTCTTTTCGCTCATTACTAGTTACTGATTAATAGATCTTTCTGTGTGTCAGTTTTCATTCCTTCTGAAGAGTAGATTTCTTTAGGTGGGTAAGGAGGGACTTTGTCCAGTACTGAGAGTTTATTGGAGTGATGGCTCTGAGAGAAAACTTTATAGAAGAAAGAAAATGATGAAGAAAAGATATACAGATTCTACTGAATTTACAATTTTGTCAGGGGTCAGATGTGGACGCAGATAATAAGATGGCATCATAGCAAATGCCATTGTCGAATGATGTTTTCTAAAATTGGTTTTCTTATTTTAACTATAATTTAATGCACCTCAGTTATACTCTAATAAAACAAGAATGTGAATGGTCTCTTGGAATTCATTACTGAAATATTTGAATTATATACAATTTGAATTTTTTTTTAGCACATTTGAGGTTCACAGTTTCAAAGCCAATGTTAAAAATATTCTAAGTAACAACAATCATGTCCTTGGATGCTTTGCAGGATGCAGAAGAGATTACTACTTCAGAGTAAATATATTTTGGAATGCATTGCATCCTGATGCTACAATTAGTCCTATTCTTGTTCTGAAAATGGAAAAAGGTCATGGGCCCCACATAACTGATACTTAGCAGCAGCAGCAGCTGGTGGGAGTTGGCATCCAACACTCAGTCAGAAGTGGCTCACTCTTGCCTTAGAGCCCAACATAGATAAGTTAACAGAACACAACATTTGTGCAAGAATAATTGCTTCCTAGCTCTTTAATTTGGTATTATTTGGATGAGTTTGAACAATTTGCCCCCCCAAACACCAGATCTACTACTATTAACATTTCTTTAGGGCATTCTAGGTATGACTACTTAAGTGTGTTATAAAACTTCTCAAGTATGAATGCAACAAATCTGCACTTAGCTCAAATGCTAAGTACTGTTAAGAATGGAACGCCTCTCTTTGTGAATAGCTGCTAAGCTAAGAGAAATATCTAAAGTAGTTATTAGGATTTTCTCAATATTATTTTTCACTGGACTTGGAGAAATGGATATGATAACAAATCAAGCTAACAACACTACTTGTTTTTAGAAGTATAGCAATTGTTCTATTAAAAATAGTCATGCAAAATGCACATTTCTCTCATACCATCAATCTGATCATTTTTAGAACATTTCTACTGCTGCACTCCACCCCAATCATACTCCTTCGCAAGTAAGCCACCCAAGTAGCAACTTTCAGATTCTGGCTTAGCTCAGTTGAGTGTTGCGAGTCTGGTGGCAAAAAAAAAAAAATCAGTAAAATACCTCACCCCACATACTTCTCATGCCTATCCAGAGACCCCAAGATTGTGGTTCACAAATAGACAGAAGGCTTACTGTCCATCACCTTGGGCTTGAGGATTACTGCACTCCTCAGGGTCAACTGAAACCTGGAGATGTTGAATCACTTTTTCCAACACTGCACTGCAATATACTGTTCTAGTCAATATTTGAGGTCAGGTAGGATGCATAGTCAAAAATGATATGATTATTAGCTCTATGATCACCATTCCTAGCTTTTTAAGGCATTAAAAGGTGCTTTTGTACATGGGACTTTAAGCTCAGTAAATTCTTGTGACTAAGTAATATTTATATTCATGTTAGGTTATTTTTATTTCTTAAGATATGTGCAGTGAAACTGTCTTTACATTTAAGATTTCAGATGAAGGGGGAAAAAAGAAAATTTTTTAGGAATGCAAAATAAGTAATATGTTAAAATAGCTTAATTCTGCTTTCTTAAAAATTAGTTTTATTAAAGAGCGTTTGATTTGACATTGAATTAAAACAAAGTGAAAGAGCCCAATATAGTTGAGTAGAATTGTATTTTCAGGTAGTTTCTGATTCTATAAAAGAATGTTTTAAAACCAAAGAGATTGGCAATCATTATAAATAACTTTCTCCATCATCTAAGACAAAAAGTACTATGCAAACTATATTTATGAACTACAGTATAAAAATTAATAGGTAAAAAAATGAAGACTCCATCAAAGAACTGGCTTACTTTTGCAAATCATTTAGTCTCTTCACCAATCCATTATGTTGGTAATGAAATTAATATAATTAGATGGGCCACTTGCCAGCAGGGACTATAGCTTTGAAGCTGTGCAGTTAGCTTACATTTGGCTCTAAGAAAACAAGTTACAAATCCAAGCATGAAACCACTGACACCACTTTCAGCATTAGGATACTTTTTGAATGTAAGCAGGCCTAGGTGTCCCTTAAGCCTTCTTTTCAAAGTTGACTGGGGAAAAAAAAAAACCTAAAAGATCTGATAGCTGGACCATAAATATAGCCATCATTTCACCTCCACAACAAGAGGATAATGCTGAACCTGTGGATATTTTTCCAAGGTCTTAGAACTCAGGAAGAGTTTAAGTTGACAAATCTCATTAAAAACTGCTAAGATGTTGAAATCTGCCTTTTTCTAAGAAATGAGAGAGATATTTAAAAACAAGTTAAACACAATAGAAGCACAGTTCCACCACATTCTTGAGAAATTTTTCTTAACATTAGAGAAGAAAAGAGTTCTTAAATAGAAGAAAAATACATTCAAATCCCAGAAAACCCTAGAAAATAAACTTTTAACACACACACATACAAAAAGACTTGAAGTAAAATTTATCCTGTTGTAGGTCAGTTCAAGTTTTGGATAATTAAAGATTCAATGACTTTTTTTGTTGTTTTTTTCTTTTTGGTACTGGGGATCAAACTCAGGACCTCATGCTTGCCAGGCAGGCACTTATGCCGCTGAGTTAAATCCCCTGCCCCTTAATGACTTCTTGAATGATTATACTTAGACCTAATTCTTACATTTTAAAATTGTGTTTAAAATCACCAATTCAGGAATTCAGGGTATAGCTCAGTGGTAGGTACTTAGAATGCTCAAGTCCCTTGGTTCAATCCTTAGCACTAGTTTTAAAAAAAAAAAAAAAGTCCCTAACTCAAAATAACTAGAAGCATGTTACTTTGATTTCCTGGAATTATAAATTAACAGAGCTAGGATGACATTCAAGATTTGTTTCAACACCTATTTATAGATGAGCAAATGTCCTGAGACCCAGATAGATTGAAGGTTACACAGTGGCAAAATGCAAGTTACAACCAGATTCCTTGACACTCAATTTTATTTACAGAATCCTAGTTGTAATTTAAAATGACAGTATTTCAAAGGATTTTGAGATTGACTGCAATAATTATTCCTTGCATAGTTTACTGTCATAGATGATATATTTTAAGGTAGGAAATCAAGATAATGATACAGAAACAACCCTCCAAAAAATATAACCTCAACAAGCAAAAAGAAAAAACATCAGACTTTCGGGAGAACATGGCGGATAGATAGCAGCAGCTACAGAGGCTGTCTGAGAGACCCAGCTTAGACTCCAGGAATGGTGCGGAGTGAGGAATCCTAAGAAAGAGGAGATATACCATGCTGATCCAAGAACGAACTGGGCTGAGAGAAACCAACTAGGAATGCAATCCTGGTGCTATAACAGGAACAGATAAAACCTCAGCGTGGAAGCTGGAGCCCATGCCATTGGAAGCCGCGATTTGGGTTTCCTGCCGCCACTGCAGCGCCTGAATTGGCTCGGCAGGGAGAGAGACACATGAAAGCTCTGAGAATGGGAATCAGTGAACGGAGTTGAGACCGGACAGATGGGAAGCCGTGCATCGACCTGCAGTGAGTGAGGGAAACTGGGACTCTTCCACGAACTAGGAGACTGCAACAAAGGACATTCTGGGACCGGGCAGACTTGCGGGAACAGGGAGCTGTAGTGACTTCAGTCACGTATCCCCCTCTCAGTGGGATTGGTGAGCAGTGCTTAGCCTACATGATGCTGCTGGCTGAGACACAGTAGGCTAGCACAATCCAGATCCCAGCGCCTGTAGGTGCACCCTAGCAGTGGGCCCTGCATAGGCTGCCCAGTCCGTAACTCCCTGGTGTGCTGCGGTGGGCGGGAACACCTAGCCAGCACAATTTAAACAGACTGTGGCCGACAGGGAAGGAAGCTGGGCCTCCTATATACGCTTATATATAAGAAACAAAGAATATGGGAAGAAGGAGCAACAAGAAAGGCTCCTCGTCCCCCAATCCTGAGAAACAGGCAATAGTAGACACGGCACCAATAGACATAAAGCGCTATCTCCAGAGCCTCATAGATGAGTTCAGGAATGAAGTTATTAATGACCTGAAGCAAGACATAAGCAGAATAGTTAGAGAAATGCTTAAGCACCACCCAAGAAAAAACAGATTGTGAAATGGAAGAACAGAAAAAGAGGGGAGAATTGTTTGATAGAGAAAACATAGAATACATGAAGCAGGTTCAAAGAGATTACCAAGAAACTAAAAACTCTATCGAAAACTGGCATAACGGCTTGAAAGAAACTAAGGATAGAGTATCAGAACTGGAGGACAGATTTATAAGGTGGGAGCATGAAATGAAAAAATTTTTAAAAATAACAAAGAAACAAACAGCAATAATACAAAGACTAGAAGATGATAAGAGGATCTATAACTTAAGAATTAAGAACATAAAAGAAGAGGTAGGGACACAAACAAATGAACTACAAAAGCTACTCACAGAAATAATCCAGGAGAATTTTCCTAATTTAGCAAAAGGTAAAGATACTCAGATGTATGAAGCATACAGGACCCCAGCCACCTACAACCCAAACAGAGCAACACCCAGGCATATAATAATCAAAATACCAGAAATCCAGTATAAGAACAGAATATTAAAAGCCGACAGAGACAAGAAACAGATCACTTACAAGGGAACACCCATCAGAATTACAGCAGACTTCTCGGCACAAACCATCAAATCACGAAAAGCGTGGGGGGAAATAATTCAAGCTTTGAAAGATAATAACCTCCAGCCAAGATTGATATATCCTGCACAACTATCCCTGGAAATTGATGAAAAAACAAGGTGCTTCCAGGATAAAGAGGAACTAGGGTAATATGCAACCACCAATTCAACTCTACAGAGAATACTGCAGGATATTCTAAAAAAGAAAACTACGAAGATTCCAGAAATAGTGGCAGAGAGGCCACAATGAATGGAGCAGAAAACAAAATGAAGAAGACAAACTGACAACCAGTGACAGAAAAAGAGCTCAACAGAAATGAGGCAGAGAAGATTGGATGATTGGAACAGCTATTTTGGAGAAAATGACATCATAATAGCTAGTGCTGATTTAATATCATCTTGCTTTGAAGTCCCATCAAGCTTTTGTTCTTCTGTCTCCATAGGTCTTAACATGTTGTATCTTATTGGATTTTATTAAATGTGATAGTATAAACAAAAACTTTTATAGACAAGGAGATTATACAGAAACCATTGTTCATTTTCTGTTAGTTGATTCTAAATACCCTGTAATACTGTCATTGTCTTGAATGGTTTTACATTGTTTTGATATATTTGATGCTACAGTATACAAAGTTATACTCAAGGATTTCAAGGAAAGAGACAATATGGTAACTACTTTTAGGTCAGGATTATCTTGTGGTGAAACACTATTTTGCTTAAATGGTTATGTTTTGATCTGCGCCGTTTTGTTGTTATGCCCTCTTTTATCTCAATCTCCATTTTATTATTTACTTTTTTATTTTTATCCTTTTAATTATGGGAAAAATAAATAAAAAATAGCAGGATATATTATAGTAACCCACTTTGATTTTCTATTAACTTGATTTGAAGACTTTATTGCTCTCACCATCTTATTTTGACTGATGTTCCTCTATTCTGTTTTGCTTAATAGTACCAGGTTCAAAAGTTTAGGCAACAGCTGTGAAGATAGTGGGATTCATTATGACACCCATTCTGGTTGACTATTATCTACTTTTGAAGACCTGTACTGTTTCCCATGTTTTGGTTTTGTTGGTTTCGTTCTTTACTGTTTTGTTCAATTTTATTATAACTGATGATATAGGTAATTCTATTTGAGATAGCAGGAGGCATTATGGTAACCATTGTTGATCACCTTGTATTATGTTTTTACATTAGCTATTATGTCCACCCTTTTGATTTGACCAATTCTGTTCTGTTATGTCACATTTGGTTTTACTGTCTTCCAAAAAAGTAATAAGAACCGTGGAAGTAATAAAACCCAAAATGTGTAACAGTCATTGTACAAAAGAGAGAAAAGAAAGTGCTCTAAATGATATAACTGCATGCATATTTAAGTGTATAAGATAGACAATGATATTACTGAGTTTTGTTGGATCATTGAACAGAACTGTTTGCAGTCTCACTATTTGAATGTCCACTTTATATGCTTTAATTTTATAACTTGAACAAATATTTCTAAGATGACAATATGTAATCCAGTAACTAGTGATTTCCTACTGTTTATTTTTTTTTTCTGAAATTCTGTATAACTTGTACCCTTTCTGCTTGTTTTTCTCTTTTTCTCCTTAAATAAAATTTTAAAAAAAGAAAGAAAAAACATCACTCTTTTCCCTTTAAGGAATGAATGTATGGCCTACATTATTCATTTGTAAATTAAAAGCATTTTCTTTCTTTCTTTCTTTTTTGTTTTGTTTTGTTTTGTTTTTTGTCTTTTTGAGACAAGGTCTCTATGCAGTTCAGGTTGGCCTTGAGCTCACTTTGTAGCCCAGGCTGGTCTCGAACTTGCAAGGATCCTCCTGTCTCAGCTTCCGGAGTGCTGGGATTACAAGTGTGAGCCACCATGCCCAGCTGCAATTTCTTTCTTTCTTGAAAAAAATTTTAGCAGGTTTGTCATCAGGGGTTACAAAAACGGCCCAGAGAGAGATTCCCTGAGAATTTCATAGCATTGACTAAAAACCCCACTCAGAGTATGTTATTAGCCCAATTTCACCATCCACAATACATCTGTCATAAGATCAGCAGTGAGCATGGTGGCATACACTGATAGTCTCAGAAGTCTGGGGCAGGAGGATCATTCAGGCATAGGAGTTTGGAGCCAGTCAGAGCAACATAGCAAGACCTTGTTTTTTGGGGTTTTTTTAATCCTGTTACACATCTTAAATATATGTAATTTTTTATTTTAAAAATTAAGAAAATTCTTACTCTAAAATAATACTCAACTCTAATTGAAAATCATTTGACAGACTGGTCAAAAAATCCCATTCAATCAGACAGAAATGCAGTCTCAGACGGCAGGATGCCAGAAGTATTTGGAGAACACTGTGAATAACTATCACACCTGATATTTAGGAGACATGAAAAAATTAGTGACCTTTTCTAACTGCCTATAAGAAGAAAATATGAAGTAATTCAAAAGAGGTGGTCCACGCTGCAGAGGACAAACTGAGACACCACTGGCCTAGCTGCCAGCCAGGAGGCAAAGTGAAACTAACCACTTCTCTGCTCACAGAGAACTGCAACCAGACCTGAAGAATCTAATGCAATTGGAAGCACCAGGAAGAACACAAGACACGGCTTCCTCAGCGACCCTCCAGGGTCAACTGTTGGTGAACGACTGTGGTACAGATGCCAGAGGACCCATCACTGGGAGCAGGAGCTGGTAGAGACGCCATTGTAGGGACAGGATGGATGTTTGAACCTGGGTCCAGAACAGCCCTTGGCTGCTGATTCACACTCCTCGATTCCCAGCCTGGCAGGGGAAAGGATAGTTAAGGGAGACTGCCAACAGTAAGAGCAGCCTGGGGGAATCCACTGAGAGGCAGGGACTGGGGATGCCAGTTTCAGCCTGATTTAGGCAGGATCGGAAGCTCGCATTGGCGTCACATTCCCACGGCTAAAGGCAGACCCAAAATAAGGTCTTACGATATGTTATTTCTCAACTAGCCCCACTAGGCTAGATAACACTACAACGGATTAGCCTGTTACTGCTGAACTTACTGCATAGGAATAATCCTGACAATTTAGTGTCAGGGAACTTGACTGCTGATATGCTCAGTGAGAGTTCCTAACCCAAAACAAAAGTTCCTAACCCAAAAACTTGGACTTGCTCAAACTCTTCAAGAATGCCTGCAGCTTCGCAGAATGAGGTCCTGAGCCTGAGTTAATTTCAATCTTCAGGGATCAGAGAGGAGTTACTGGAGTGTGCGGGCTGTCTCTCTGGCAAAGAAGCTACATATACAGTATCTCACTGGACTCTCTAATCCATATTTCTATTGAATATCTTGCTGATTTAAGTTTCTGTATGTTTCTTGAGTTATTTAGTAACATAGGGATTATGTTCTGGTATGGCTTCATTGTGTTTATTAGGTTTGTACTTGGTAGATTTATTCTGTCATTGGCTCTGATTTAGATTTGGTTTCTTTTGTGTGTGTGTGGTACCGGGGATCAAACTCACAACCTCGTGCTTTCTGGGCCGGCACTTATGCCACTGAGCTAGATCCTCAGCCCTATTGTCTCTGATTTAACAGGTATTCAATTTCTCTCCTTGTGTCAGCTTTTTATCCAGTCTCTTCACCTCAAATCCCTAAGGCAATATTATTAACATATTTCTATACTCTATTTCCAGATACATAAACTCCTCTTCCCCAGTTTTTTAATTTACCATACTTAGCTCCCGCAGCATCACTCCTGTCTTTCCTGGTGTAATTCCTCATTGTTTCTCATTGTAAGCCTTTGGCTCTTCCATATCGTACCTTATTGTCTTCCTTATAGACAAATTCTGATAACTATATAGCTTTTCTCAATCACAAGTAAATTCCCTTTCTCCTGTAGCTCACCCTTGCCCCCACAAAGTACCCTCTGAAAACTCTCAATATTAAACCTTCAACTCAACTAAAAGTATTCCAATAAAATCAGACCCCATATCAATCTTTTCTTCTCATCTACCACTAGTCTGCTTTTCAAACGTTCCCTTAGTGCCTAACACTTCTCATCCAAACATCCTCACATCTTTAGTCCCCAAACTGCAGTAACTAACCTTCCCCTAAAACAAGGGAAGAAAGGAAAGAGGGGGCCATATATGATTTTTTTTTAAAAAAGATACAAACAAACACAGATATAAGAGAATGGGGAAATGAGGAAACACAAGATTTCTGAACCCACCCCCAATTTTCCTAAGGCAGAGAGCAAGCAGTCACAAAAGAAGAAGAAAACGAATACTAGGAAGCAGAGATCCATAGAAAGTTCTTACAAGGGATGAAGAAAACAAGAGTTCAAAGAGGAAATGAGGTTCCTCATTCTTTTGAGCACATGAGCTCTCCTCTATCCATGTCTCTCTTCATAAATCTTTCCTACTCTTGCTTCCTTTGTCCTTTGGAATCCGTTCTTCGATTTTGGGGGACATGAACTCATCACATCAGCACCTCTGACATTATGTAGGTTGGGAGTTATATCTCACCTATATCATCTTGGACGTCTCACCAAAATCTTTGGAAAGAGAGAGGCTGCCCAATTCCAAGTGATTGCACAAATGGAGAGAAAAAAATGTACCAGTCTCTCTTTATGGGAATCCACTAAATTGACCTCGTGAAGGTGCTCATAGCTGCTAAACTACAACATGACTCCTATACAAGGCCCATTGGATTTTTCTCTGGAGAAAGTTTCTGACTGTGATCTCTCCTACACTGACACTTCTCAGCTCAAAGCTGCTAGACTGAAACTTTGCCCATGCAACCCTAATCACAGTTAGGGATACCTCTTCAGAGGGGAGAATATTATGGCCAGGTGAATTAGATAAAATTAATGTATAGCCAGAGAAGGCCTGGGCTCTCACAGAAATCAGTGGAAGACATCAGAATTGTGGTTGAAAGCACACCTGAAAAAGCCCTTATATACTTTTTGCTAAGGGATGAGTGGATTAGTGTAGGGGACCATCTTTAGAGTCTCCTTGAATAAAGAGCAATTACCTCCACTTTGGCTAAACCCAGCCCTATCTCCATGTACCTATATATATAGCGCTGGCTAAGTTATTTCTTTTTCCCTTCAAGTGGCGCTAAGCAATGTAAACAGGACTAACCTGAAGTTCTGATGCATAATGTTTGAAGCTACACAGTCGCTGTTTCTCCACCTCTGTGTCTCCCTAAATGGTTGAGTCCAACGGGACACAGAGCTAATGCTTTAGGCCTCTCAACTGGGTATGAGCCTTGAGGTAAGAGGCTGTGACTTCTCAGTGCATGAAAGTGCACATCAGAACTGAAGAACTGCAGCCTAAACATTAAATGTTCCCTCCGTTGTGTTATGCAGATTGGTCTGTCTGCATATTTTTCTCTGCATATTGCAGAGGTGCTTCCTGGCTTCCTAGTTAGTCCAGCTCACAATACTCAGGTAATTCCCACCAGTCTCCCAGTCATTCATCCTCTAGCCACTCCCGTTTTTCAAGAATTAATAAAAGCTGGGTTAGGGGACAGGGATTTAGCTCAGCGGCATAAAGCCTGCCTGGCAAGTGCGTGGTTGTGAGTTAGATCCCTGGTACCAAAAAAAAAAAAAAAAAAAAAAAAAAACAATTATAAAAAAAAATAAAATCTAGGTTAGGCTCTGAGTTGAGGCTTTTGTGTCAATGAACCTTCATCCTGGCCAGACTTAAGACCCTTGCTTTGCTCCCCAAGAAAATACTCAAGAATTTTTTTTTTATTTAAGAGAAATAAAGACACAGGAAAAAAAAAAGCAAAAAAGACAAACAACAAACTGAATACAATTACAGTATAGGTTTACAAAGCAAGATGATAGGAATTTGACAATGATTGTAGTACTGCATATTGTTACCTTCAAAGGGTTGCTCAGAATAACAGATATAGATATGCAGAATTCATCTAATCATATGAATATTGACTGTTTTTTAATAGCTAATACAATTAGTAGAATAGTCATTTTAGCTATCTTATTTATATATATACAAATTTATGTTTTTTTCTTTTCCCTTCCTTCTTTCCTCCTTTCCCAATTACTTTTCTTCTTTGAGCAGTTTCTTACCCATACACAATATTTATTGTAGATTTTGGATTGTATATACTTTTTTCAGTTTCTTACACTACAGAAACAATATAGTATTTACACACATGAGTTTGATTTATTTCACTTATGAGTATGGTCTCAAGTTGTGCCCATTTATTTATAAAAGTCTAGATGCAATCTTTATAGCTAAGTATTCCATTGTATAAAAATACCACATCTTTTTTATTCATTCCTTGATTAATGGGAACTTGGCATGTTTCCAATATTTGGCCATTGCAAATTGTGTTGCTATGAACATAGGTGCACATATATCACTGTGGTATGATATTTTCAGTTCTTCTAGGAAAATGTCCAGAGGTGGGGTAGTTGGGTCAAATGGGACCTCTAATCCTAGCTTTTTGAGGAATCTCCACACTGATTTCTACCGTAGCTGCATCAGCCTACATTCCCACCAACAGTGGAGAAGGGTTCCTTTTACCCCACAGCCCCCCCCCCACCCCCGCATTTGTTATTGGTTGATTTCTTGATCTTTGCCATTCTTTCTGAGGTAAGATGGAATCTCAGTGTTGTTTTAATTTGCATTTCCCGAATAACCATTGATGTTGAACATTTTTTCAAGAATTTTTTTTTCCTTCTTTTTTTTTTTTTTTTTTTTTTTTGTCTTTTTCTTTTTTTATCAGTCCCGGGGATCGAACTCATGACTGCCTGCTTGCAAGGCAGGTGCTTATGCCACTGAGCTAAATCCCCAGCCCCAAGAATATTTTTAACAGAAACAACAAATCAGAGGCCAGATGTTGTGGCACACACCTGTAACTTCAGCACTCAGGAGGCTGAGGCAGGAGTTCACTCACAGTGAACTCACTGTGAGTTCAAGGCCAGCCTGAACTGTGTAGTGAAATCTTGTCTCAAAAGCACAGAAAAAACGAAAAGAAAAAACAAACTGTATACAGTTGTACACAGCTAAAAACACAGAGGAAGCTAGTGGGATC
Organism: Cavia porcellus; assembly: GCF_034190915.1. NCBI lineage: Eukaryota > Metazoa > Chordata > Mammalia > Rodentia > Caviidae > Cavia > Cavia porcellus. Next base: position 22,197,327 of record NW_026947496.1, on the reverse strand, counting down.
AATGGATAAAGGGTAACAACAAGAAAAAAGTGTCAGGAAAAGAAAAACAAATGATACACCAACAGGCAAAGAAGGCAATGAGAGTGAGTAGATCCCAGGAAGAGCTCTCAATGTTAACAGCCTCAGTTCTCCAATCAAAAGACACAGACTGGCAAATTGAATCAGAAAAACAAAATCCAAAAATCTATTGCACTCAAGCAACTCATCCAATCCAAAAAGATATTCAGACTAAAAATTGAAGGATGGTAAAACATTTCAAGCACCAGGACCCTGAAAACAAGTAGGGGTAGCAAGTCCAATGTCAAACATGGTAAACCTCAAGTTGAAACTGATAAAAGACAAAGAAAGTCCCTACATATTCAGTCAAAGGAACAACCCAATGAGAAGAGATACACTGATAAATATATATGGATTAAATACTGGAGCACTTATCTTCACAAAACAAAAACTACTGAAATTAAAAGATCAAATAAACATTAACAGAATCATACCAGGGGATTTTAACACCCCACTTTTTGCAAAGAGACAGATCAACTAAACAAAAACAAATAAAGACATTTCAGACCATATGAACTTAATGGATGTACACAGAGTATTACAGCTCTGCACAATAAAGGGCACATTCTTTTCAGCAACACATGGTATTTTTTCCAAAATAGATCACGTTAGTCCACAAAGCCTGCTTAAGTAAATATAAAAGAATCAAAATCATATTATACATACTATCAGATCATTATGCAATGAAACAGAAATCAATGACAGAAGCAACTTTGAAAAATTAACAACATGCTCCTAAGCAACCATTTGAGCACAGAAAAAAATCAACGAAGAAATTTTAAAATTTCTATAAGTTAATGACAATTATAACTCAATGAAACCTCTGAGACATTATGAAAGCAATTCTAAGAGAAAAATTCATTGCAATCAGTGCTCACATTAGGAAAACAGAGCAAACTGAAATAAATAACCTCATGAGATATCCTAAGATACTTGAGGAATAGCAACAAGCCAGACCCAAACTGTAATTATGGAGAAAAATTATAAAAATGAGAGTGGAGATCAATGAAATTGATACTAAACAAACTGTAAAAAAAAATCAACTAATCAAAGAACTGCTTCTTCAAAAGGACACATAAAATATTACAGCCCTTAGCCAGACTCACTAAGAGAGAAGACTTACATCAATACAATTAGAAATGAAAAAGAAGAAATCACAACACATACTGTTGAAATCTAGACAACAGTAATTACTTTGAAAATTATATACAACAATTCTCAAATTTTGAAGAAATAGATTTCTAGACACATATAAATTACCAAAACTAACCCCAAAAGGCATAAATATGCTTAACAACCCAGAAGCAAGCAATGAAACTGGTTCAAAAATAAAGAATCTACCAATTTAAAAAGCTCACAACTTGATGGATTCAATGCTAAATCCTACAAAATCATTAAGGATATTTTACCATCTAAACTTCTCAAGCTCTTCAAAGATATTGAAAAAAATGGAGTGCTTCCAAATTTATTTATGGAAGCCAATATCACCCTGACCCCCAAACCAGATAAAGACCCTCCTCCCAAAAAATATAGGCCAATTTATTTAATGAACATAGACGCAAAAATTCTCAATATCAGCAAATGGAATACATCAAAAGATAACATGTCATGACAAGTATGTTTCATCCCAGAGATGCAAGGATAGTTCAACACACTTAATAAATGTAACACATCACTTAAACAGGAGCAAGTTGAAAATCACATGTTCATATCAATAGATGCAGAAAGGTGTTCAATAAAATCCAATACTTCTTCATGTTCAAAATGGTGAAGAAAATAGGTACAGAAGGACCAAATATGCATATGACAAAGACTATTTATGATAAATCAATAGATAACATCATACTAAATGGGGAAAACCTAAAAACGTTTCCCCTTAAAATTAGGAACAAGATAAGGATGTCCACTATCACCATTTCTATTCAACACAGTACTTGAACAATAGCCAAAGCAGTTAGGCAAGAGAAAGAAATAAAAGGGATACATATGGGAAAGCAAGAACTCAAATATCATTACTTGCAGATGACATGATAATCTATATACAGGACCCAAACAACTCCACCAAAAAACCCCACTTAGAATTAATAGTCAGCTTCAACAAAATAGCAGGATCAGAACACACACAAAAAAAATCATTAGTATTTGTGTACACCAATGAACAGGCTGAGAAGAAAATTATGAAAACAATACCATTCATAGTAGCTTAAAAAAATGAAAAATCTAGGGAATTAACTTAACCAAGAAAGTAAAAGAGCTCTACAAAGAACACCACAATATTCTGGAAAAGAAGATTGAGGAGGATATCAAAAAACGGAAAAATGTCCTCTGCTCCAGGATAGCCAGAACCAGTATTGACAAAATAAGCACATTTCCAAAACTGTTGTATAAATTCAATGCAGTCTCAATCAAAAAAGCAATAGCATACTTTACAGATTTAGAGAAAATAATCTTAAAATTGATATGGAACCAGAAGAGACCCAGAAAAGCAAAAGTAATTTTGGGAATAAAAGTAGAGCATGTGGCATAACAATTCCTTCCTCTTATCTATACTACAAAGCAATAGTGATTTTGAAAAATGGCACGTTATTGTTACAGGAGTGACATAGGGAACCTCCAAATGATATAAGGGAAATATTATAACCCCTACTCTGCTAGTTGTCCAATATGCCAAGTTCATGTTTCCCAAAATCGAAGATTAAATTCTGAAGAACAATAGAGATCATTATTTTTTAGACTTTGGACACCAAAAAACAGTTAATTTTAAAACATTTGATGCTTTTTTATAAATAATAAATACTGAAAACTCAATATTTTACCTTTTTGATATTTTTCCCTGTTAAGTACTCATTGTTTAACATTTAAAAACTCATAAACTTAAAATTAATAATTCATTGACAGAAATACTCTAAAGAGTAAAAGTGGGTATTTTACATCTACAACAATGTACCTGTATGACTATATTGACATTATGCCCCAAGAAACCTTCTTGAAGATAAATAAAATAGGTAAAACACTTGAGGACATAGGTGTAAGAAAGCATTTTCATTTTTTTTTTTTTATTTAAGAGGAAAAAGAGAAAAACACAAAACAAAACAAAGCGGTGTAAGGGTACACGTAATACAGAACTACAAAAAAAAAACATAACAGTAAGAAATCACCTGTTAATAGATTACATATTATCATCTTGAAAATAGTTGCTCAAATCACAGTATCAAAGAATACAAGGTGGACATTCAAACAGGGAGACTGCAAACAGCTTTGTTCAATGATCCAAAAACATTGATATAGTCAGCTATTTAACACCCCTAAACACACTTGCTGTTATATCCGTTAGAGCTCTTTTTCTTTTTTTTTTTTTTTCTTTTTTTTCCCTCTCTTTTTTACAACAAAATTTACACATTTTGGATTTTATTACTCCTTAGTGCTTATTACTTTTTTTTGGGGGGGGGGGAGAATACAGTCAAATATGGCAAAACAAAGCTGTCAGTCAAAACCAAGGATAGACATAGCACATGGTGTAGAACAGAGTACAAGGTTATCAACAATGGTTATCAACATTGTCTCTTGTTTCCTTAAAAAGAATTGTCTATCTCATTAGATATTATAAAGTTGGACAAAACAGTAGAGAACAAGACCAATAAAACTTAGGCATTGAAAACATTACAGGACTTCCAAAGAAGACAATAGTCAAACCAGAATGGGTATCTTAGTGAATCTTATTGCCTTCAAAGTAGTTGCCTATATCTTCAAACTTGATACTATCATACAGAATGGAACAGAGTCTAATCAGTCAAAACAAGATCGTGGGAGTATTACAGGACTTCAAAACAAGTTAATAGGAAATCAAAAAGAGTTACTATTTATATATCCTAATTTTTTAAATTTTTTCTTTAATTAAGACAAACATAAGAAATGACTAAATAATTTTTTTTAAAAGAATAAGGGGGAGATTGAGATAAAACAGGACACAACAATATAACAATAGAGGTCAAAGCATGACTGTTTCAGCAACCTAGTATTTCACCACCATATAATCCGACTTAATAGTAGTTACCATAGTGTCTGTCTTTTTCCTTGAAATATTTGGATAAAACTTCATATACTCTAGCTTCAAATATTTCCATATCAAGAAGCCCAGAATAAAGCCTTTCTAATTAATTAGTGAAAACTTTATAAGGCTTCAAGGCCACCTAATGGGGAATCATGATTACCACATATTTTTATATATTTGAATCATTACTTACATTAGGGAAACTATTCGGTATTCACACATGCGAGATTGATTTATTTCACTAATGAGTATGGTCGGTCTCAAGCTGTGCCCATTTATTGATAAATATCTCAATGTGATCCTTCTTTATAGCTGAATAATACTCCATTGTATAGAAATACCACAACTTTTTTATCTATTCCTCAGTTGATGGACACTTGAGTTGTTTCCAAGATCTGGTGATTACAAATTGTGCTGCTATAAACATAGGTGCACATATATCACTGTGGTATGATGCTTTCAGTTCTTCTGGGAATATGCCTAGAAGTGGAATAGCTGGAATAAATGGGATTTCCAATCCCAACTTTTTGAGAAATCTCCAGACAGACCTCCACAAAGGCTGTACCAGTCTACACTCCCACCAACAGTGCAGGAGAGTTTCTTTTTCCCCACAGCCTCTCCAGCATTTGTTGTTGTTGGTTTTCTTGATCCTGGCCATTCTTTCAAAGTGAGATGGAATCTCAGTGTGGTTTTAATTTGCATTTCTCTAATGACCAATGATGATGAACATTTTTTCATGTATTTATTTGCCATTTGTATTTCTTCATCTGAGAATTGCGTATTCATCTCAGATGCCCATTTTTGGATTGGATCTTTGAATTTTGGGGGTCTGAGTTTTTTTAATTCTTTATATGTTTTAGACAAGAGTCCCTTGTCTGAGAGAGAGTTCACTAAAATCTTTTCCCAGTTTGTGGGTTTTCTTTTCACTATGCTGGAGATTTCTTTTGACATGCAGAAACTTTTTAATAAGAAGTGGTCCCAGTTATTGATTCTGGGAAGTATTTCCTGTGCAGTTTGAGTCCTGTTTATGAATTCTCTATCTACTCCTATGTCTCCAAGGTTTCTATCCAATTTGTCTTCCAATAGATTTATTGTTTCTGTTTTAATATTCAAATCTTTGACCCATTTAGATTTTAATTTAGTACATGGTGATAGACATGGGTCTAGCTTTAGTTTTCGGCAAATGGAGAGCCAGTTTTTCCAGCACCATTTATTAAAGAGACTGTCGTTCTTCCAATGAACCTGCTTGGCTCCTTTATCAAAGATAAGGTGGTTGAGTGTGTTTGTAGTTGTGGTTGTATCTTCTAATCTATTCCATTGATCTTCGCCTCTGTTTTGATTCCAATACCATGTTGATTTTACTACTGTTGCTTTGTAGTATAACTTCAAGTCAGGGATTGTGATGCCTCCTGCTTTGTCTTTGCTGCTTAGAATTGCCTTTGCGATTCTAGGTCTCTTCTGGTTCCAGATGAAATTTAGGAGTGATTTCTCTAGATCTATAAGGTATGTTGATGGTATTTCTATTGGGATTGCATTGAATCTGTATAACAGTTTTGGGAGAATGGCCATCTTCACAATGTTTGTTCTTCCTATCCATGAGCAAGGGATGTCTTTCCATTTTCTGAGATCATCCTCAATTTCCTTTTTCAGTGTATTATAATTTTCACTATATAAGTCTTTCACTTCTTTCATAAGAGTCATTCCTAAATATTTCATTTTTTTGCTTGCTAATGTGAATAGTCCAGTTTCTCTTATTTCCCTCTCTGTGATTTTGTTGTTCGTGTATAGGAATGCTATTGATTTCTGAGTATTGATTTTGTATCCAGCCACATTACTGAATTTATTTATTGTATCTAAGAGTCTTTCAATGGAGTTTAGGGGGACTTCTATGTAGAGTATCATGTCATCTGCAAACAATGATAATTTAACTTCTTCTTTTCCTATCTTTACCCCTTTTATTTCTCTTTCTTGCCTAATTGCTCTGGCTAGTACTTCCAGTACTATATTAAATAGGAGTGGTGATAAAGGACATCCTTGTCTTGTGCCTGATTTTAAAGTAAAGACTTTCAATTTTTGGCCATTTAGTATGATGCTGGCTGTTGGTTTGTTATAAATGGCCTTTATTATATTGGGGTAAAGACCATCTATTCCAATTTTCTGTAAAGTTCTTATCATGAATAAATGTTGGACCTTATTGAAGGCTTTTTCTGCATCTATAGAAATGATCATGTGATTCTTATTTTTGGCTTTATTGATATGGTGGATTACATTTATTGATTTGCATGTGTTGAACCATCCTTGCATTCCTGGGATGAATCCCACTTGGTCATGGTGTATAATCTTCTTGATGATTTGCTAGATCCTATTTGCCAATATTTTATTGAGGATTTTTGCATCTGTGTTCATTAGAGAGGCTGGTCTGTAGTTCTCTTTTTTAGTTGGGTCTTTCTCAGGTTTTGGTACTAGAGTAATATTTGCTTCCAGGAATGACTTAGGAAGGATTGCTTCCCTTTCAATTTCATTGAATAGTTTGAGGAGTGTCGGCATTAGGTCTTCTTTGTATTTCTTGTAGAATTCTGCAGTGAATCCATCTGGGCCTGGGCTCTTCTTGGTGGGTAAGGACTTAATTACATTTTCAATTTCATTAACAGAGATTGGGTTATTCAACAGTTTTACATCCTCTTGATCTAGCTTTGGTACTTCATATGCTTCTAAGAATCTGTCTATTTCTTCTGTGTTATCAAACTTTTGAGAGTAGAGGTTTTCAAAATAGGTGTTGATGATCTTCTGTATTTCTATTGGGTCTGTAGTGATTTCACCTTTTTCATTTCTTATTGCATGAATTTGAGCTTTTTCTTCCCTTTTTAAAATAAGGTTGGCTAGGGGCTTATCGATTTTATTTATTCTTTCAAAGAACCAACTCTTTGATTCGTTGATTCTTTGGATTGTATTCTTAGTCTCTATTGCATTGATTTCTGCTCTGATTTTTATAATTTCCTCTCTTCTTTTGGCTTTGGGCTTGACTTGCTCTTCTTTTTCTAGCTGTTTGAGGTGTAGCATCAGGTTATTTATTTGTATTCGTTCTGTTTTCCTGATGTGGGAACTCAGTGCAATAAATTTTCCTCTGAGGACGGCTTTCATTGCATCCCACAGATTCCGGTAAGTTGTATCTGCATTTTCATTTTCTTTTAGGTATTGTTTAATTTCTTCTTTAATTTCTTCTGTGACCCACTGATTACTCAAGAGTATGTTATTCAGTTTCCATGTGTTTGCGGGATTTTTGCAGTATCCTTTATCATTAATTTCTAATTTCAGAGCGCTATGATCCGATAACATGCAAGGGATGATTTCAACTCTTTTGCATTTGTTTAAATATGTTCTGTGAGCTAATATATGGTCTATTTTAGAGAATGATCCATGTACTGCTGAGAAGAATGTGTATTCTGATGTTGTTGGGTGGAACATTCTATATATGTCTATCAAACCCATTTGTTCACAGGTGTGATTCAGTTCTGTTATTTCTTTGCTCATTTTCTGTCTGGTTGATCTGTCCCTTGGTGTCAATGGCGTATTAAGGTCTCCTGTTACAATTGTGTTACTGATAATTTGAGTTTTCATTTCTGTTAATAATTGTTTTATATAACTGGGTGCTCTGGAGTTTGGTGCATATATATTTAAGATAGTTATCTCTTCCTCTTGGAGTTTTCCCCTTACGAGTATGTAGTGACCTTCTTTGTCCTTTATGGTCATTGTTGGTTTAAAGTTCACATTGTCTGCAAACAGAATGGCTACTCCTGCCTTTTTTTGGATTCCTGCTGCATGAAGAATTGTTTTCCATCCTTTGACTTTCAGTCTGTGAGTATCCTTCTGGGTTAGATGGGTTTCCTGTAAACAGCATATGGTTGGATTTTGTTTCTTGATTCATTCTGCTAGTCTGTTTCTTTTGATTGGTGCATTGAGACCATTTACATTAATGGTTATTACTGTTAAATGCTGGTTTATTGTAGGAATGTTATCTCTCTGCTGTTGCATCTTTATCTTTCTGTTCTGTTTAATTATTTGCTTTGCTTAGTGGTTTTTTCCTTTGTGTATCCAAACTGTCTTTCAATATTTTTTGCAGGGTTGGTTTGGTGTTCATGAAGTTCTTCAGCTGTTCTTTGTCATGGAAGTATCGTATTTCACCATCTATTTTGAATGATAGTTTTGCAGGATATATCAGTCTTGGTTGGAAATCATTTTGCTTTAGGATCTGGAATACTTCACTCCATGCTCTTCTTGACTTTATCGTTTGTGCTGAGAAGTCTGCTGTGATTCTGATAGGTTTTCTTTTATAAGTGATCTGTCTTTTCTCTCTGACAGCTTTTAATAATCTATTCTTGTGTTGGATTTCTGGGATGGTGATTATTATATGTCTGGGTGTAGTTTTATTTTGGTTATGACTATTTGGAGTTCTATATGCTTCACTGATCCTGATGTCAGTTTCTGATCTCATGCTTGGGAAATTTTCAGCTATTACTTCTCTAAATATCCTCTTGACATCCTTCATGTTGTCTCCCTCTCTTTCATTAAACCCTATCATTCTTATGTTATTCTTCTTTGCATTGTCTTGCAGTTGTTGAATTGTTGTTTCCTGATTCCTTGTTATTTTCAAAAGATCTTTCCTTTCCTGTTCACTAGCTGCAATCCTGTCTTCAAGGTCTGAAATTCTATCTTCACTTTCATTAAGGCAGTTTTTACAACTTTCAGTGGAGTTTTTTATTTCCTGTATATCTCTGTGCATCTGCATTATGTATTCTGTTTGTTTCTTATATTGCTCGTCTAGGGATTCTATCTTTTTGTTTAGTTCCTCCAATTTTTTATCTGTGTTTTCTTTAGATATATTTAGAATCTCCTTCATTTCTTTTATCATTTCTTCTTTTATCTGGGAGATTATTTCGAGTTTGAATTTCTTTAAAGCTTCCTGGAGTTGCTTGTCAATTTCAGTAGCTATTGTGTCCGATATATGAGGTGGATGGGATATATTTTCTTCTATATACATCGCTCCTAGGGTTTCTTGAGATGGGCTGGAGGTTTGAGGTTGTAATTTGGTCTTTTGTTTTGTCATTTTCCTATATTTTTGTGTTTCAAGTGTTATTTGAAAGCTTCCTCAGGATCTGTTGAAAATCCCCTTCTATGTTTGGAGCTACTGAGACTCTGGCACCGCGCTACCCCAAGCCATTGGGCCTACAGAACCAGTGGCCCTCCTCTGCCTGCTCAGAACTCCGCAGTTCCAGACAAGCTGGGCCTCAGGGACACTGTGCGCCCACCTGCCCCTTGGAAGCTCCACAGTTCTTCAATCGCAGCCGGGTTAGGGTACTCACCACAGGCCGCGGTGCCTCAGGAACCTGTGGACCCTCCCTGCTTGCAGAGATATCCACAGTCCTCCAGACACACGGAGAGGCCGATGCAGGCACCCCAGATCCGCCCAGCTCCTACTCTGTACACTGATGGCTAGGCGTGGCCGCAAAACAGGCTGGGCTCGGCTGATAGTTTGGGCCGGCCCACCCGTCGGGAGCTCAGCAGTTCTCCAAGTGTAACCGGAATGGGGAGACTGATGTGGAAGCCTCAAACCCACCTCTCCCCTTCACTGCACCTGGAAGCCTGGGGGGACTCCAACAGTCTGGGCGGAGATATCCAGAGTCCTCCAGACACGCAGAGGCCGGTGAGGGCACCCCAGATCTGCCTAGCTCCTCCTCTGCACACCTATGGCCAGGCGCGGCAGCAAAACCAAGAAAGCATTTTCTAAACAAAACCTCAATAACACAAGAAATAACAGCAAGAATCAACAAACAGGAGTATATCAGATTAAAAAGCATTTGTACAGAAAAAGAATCAATCAGAAGAGTAGAGAGACACCTACAAAACGGGAAGAAAATTTTGCCATCTACTCCTCAAAACAGAGAGTATCTAGAAGTACTCAAAAAGATTAAACCATATAAAATTAAAGGCCCAATCAAGAAATGGGAATGAGAAATGAATAGAAACTTCACAGAGGAAGAAACGAAAATGATAATCAAACACATGAAAAAAAACGAAAAAATGTTCATCAGGAAGATATCAGAGTAGTGAGCAGCAGAAAGTCACCTTTTCTGTGTTTTGAATTCCAGATGCTGGAATATAGCAAGGTGAGAACCACAAGAAGGAAGGTAATGGGTCCCCAGGACTCAGTAAAGATCTGAAGGAAGAGCTGGATCCCATGGGAAGAGGGAAGAGAGGGACTTCAAAGCAAAAGGGGAAGGTGGCAAACAGTGCTTTCTCCCTGAATCCCAGCTCACAGTATGAGAGAGGCGCCCCAAATCTCTTGAGGCACAGTGACTACAGTTACCCCAGAGGCCTCCATAGAGAAATGTACCAGTGGAACAGGGCACTAGAGGCTGCAGGCTGCAATGTCTGGTGAGTGATTCCGATTCATATGTCCCCAGAAGAGGGTAACGGGCCATTCACCATTTTAGAAAGGGGACAGATGAACCAGGGACTCAGAGCAATGGCAGTTGGCTCCACCTCAGAGCTCCCACTGTCAGGGTAAGGTGCAGCCACTGGGGACACCCAGAGTCAAGGATCCAAGCGCAAGCATTCGAGAGGCACCTAGAGTATTGTGGGCTGAATAAATCAGGTACCAGCCAAAAACCAGGATCAGCCTGAGTGTCAGTAAAGTTAAAAGCACGGGCTTTCTGGGGTTATCTACCACTCTGCCATAATGCTACTACATAGGCTTGTTCTTTTTCATGTTTGTTCATCTTATTATATGAATGTGAATGTTTTTTGTTTGTTTTGGTACCAAAGATCGAACTCATGACCTTTTGCTTGCCAGGCAGGTGCTTGTGCTGCGAGCTAATCCCCAGCCCACTGAATGTTGTTTCTGGTTTTTTTGTTGTTGTTTTGTTCTGTGCTTGTTTCTGGTCTTTCTTTCCCTCCTGTCTTCACTACTTTTCCAAAGTTGTGTTATCTTCTGTCGTCCTTCAGCCTTGCTTCTAATCTCTTCTTCTGTTTCTCTATTTTTCTCCCAATGCCTCTTAAATCTTCTCTTCTGAGGGAAAAATTACTCTTTAAGGGGATTTTTACTATGATATAATTGTCTGGTTTGTTTAACATTTTGTTATACAGTGACCAATCTTGTTCATAGTTAAATGTGCCAGGTTAATAGGTACCACAGTTTGTCGTCTTCCAGGCTATTCTTGATGTTGTTGTTATTACTGATACATTAGCCAAGGTAACTAGTTGTACTTCCTTATATGCCAAAACTATAATTGCCCAAGAGTCATAAAAATACCACAAGTCACTAACAAAAAAAGGGGGGGGGGGGGCCTAGGCCAAGTAGGAAGTAACTTCTCACCCCCAATAAACGGAAGAGTTAGGATCTTGCAACAGACTCAAAATCCAAAAGCAAGCTACATTTAGAAGACATCTCCACAAAGCAGTCATTTTCTTTCTTTCTTTTTTTTTTTTAAAAAAGGACTGGAGAGCGCCCGCGGGTCTTGAACCACCGGACCAATCAGCCCGGGCGGTTAGGAAGCCAGACTTGAAGGAACCGCTGGGCTAAAACCAGCCCCAAAGCAGTCATTTTCTAAGGAGTTCTTGAGTCAAGCAATAAAGCTACCTACTATAAGCAATTTACAAGCCTCAACACAGAAACTAAACTACAAAAAATAGAAAATCAGAAGATAAGGAAACTAGATATCGCCCCAGACTTCAGCTTGCCCAAGGCAAACCTAGGAGGCACTAAGGAGGATAATGTCAAAGCCACTCCCCCGAACTCAGAATGATAACAGCAAAAGTAAAAAAGATGAATAAAGATCTAGGGAAAAATCAAATTAGAAATAATGTCTCAGATAACTAAAGACATCAGGACCATAATGAAGGACATGGTTAGTGAATGTAGAATAGATATAGATGAAAAAAAATGGAGGAGCTAAGGGAAATGATAGAAACCATGCATGCCCAACATAGGAAAGAAATGGAATGCAAGAAATACATTCAAGGGGCTGGGGATTTAGCTCAGCGGCATAAGCGCCTGCCTTGCAAATACGCGGTCCTGAGCTCGGTCCCCAGTATCGATTTAAAAAAAAAAAAAAAGAAATAGATTCAAACAGATATCCAAGAGATTAAAAATTCTATTAAAAGTATACATAGCAGAATCAATCATTTGAGGACAGAATATCAGATACAGAAGACAAATTTGCAGTTTGCCATCATGAAAAGAAAGATTTTTTAAAAATAGCATGGGAGGCTGATCATGGTGATGCATACCTGTAATTCCAGCACTAGAAAGACTGAGGCAGGCAGATTGCTGTGAGTTCAAGGCCATGTTGAGTTACACAGTGAATCCAGGCCAGCCTGAACTGTGTAGAAACATCTTGTCTTAAAAAGACAGAAAGAAACAAAGAAAGAAAAGAAAAGCAAGGGACCATGAAAATGCAATCTAATAGCTACTAAATTATGCAAAGAAGAGTAACATAAGATTTATCAGAGTCAATGAAAAATCAGGAGATACCACAAATGCCATTAAAAAAAAAAAAAAAAAACTTGTTCACAGAAGTAGTGGCAGAAAACTTCCCATGCATGAAAAAAGAATGTGACATGCACATAAGTGAGGAAATAGAACTTCAATTAAACGTGATCAAAAAAATCTACACCAAAGAGTCCAGAAATTCAACACATGAAAGGAATATTAAAAGAAAAAAACCCAAATCACCTACATAATAAAGTCCATCAGAATCACATCAGACTTTTCAACATCAGAAAATGAGAGCACACACAAATAAACAACTTCATGTTGAACCTCAAGCTTCTAGAAAGCAAGTGAAGGCCAAAGTTCATACAAGAAAAGAAATTATAAAGATCAGAGCAGAAATCAATTCAATGGAGACTAAGAAAACAGTACAATCAGGCCAAGCATGGTGTGCACACCTCTACCCAGCACACATGAGGCTGAGGCAGGAGGATTGCAGTGGTTTCTAGGCCAGCCTGAGCTACATAGTGAGAGACTTTGTCTCCAGAAAAAAAAAATTAATAAATTAAAGAGTTGGTTCTTGGAAATATTAAACAAAATTAACAAACCCTTATCCAATCTCATCAAAACAGGAAAGAAAAGACTCACTTCCTGCAACTAGGGATGAAAAGAGTGAAATTACAACAATTTCAGAAATCCAGAAGATCATCAATACCTACTTCTGCAATATTCTATTAAGAGGAAAATATTGAAGAAATGGACAGATTTCTAGATACATATGCATTATCAAAGCTGAATCAATAAGATATAAACAGCTATCAAAAAGAAAAGCCTAGACCCTGACAGACTCACAGATAACTTCTACAAGAGCTGTAGAGAAGACCTAATGCCACAACTTCTCAAACTCTGTAATGAAATTGAAAGGGAAGCAACACTCCCAAACTCATTCCTAGAAGCAACCATCGTGCTGATACTAAAATCAGAGAAGGATCCAAAAAATAAAAAATAAAAAGAGAACTACAGACCAACCCCCTTAATAAACAGAGATGCGAAAATTCTCAGTAAAATATTTGCAAACAGAGTGCAGCAAATAACCCAGAAGAGTATATACCATAACCAAGTAGGATTCATTGCAGGGATGTGGGGATACTTCATATCAATACACAAATCAATAAATGTAACACCAGAATTAAACAAGGATAAAAATCACCAATCACAATACATGCATAAAAGCATTAGACAAAGTCCAACACCCATTTATGATTCTAAAAAAATACCTACAGAAAATTAAAATAGATGGGCTTTATCTCAACCTGACAAAAACCATCTATGACAGAGCAACAACCCACATTATACTAAATGATCACAAAATGAAAGCTTTCACTCTAAAATCAGGAACAAGATAAGGATGTCCACTGTCAATATTGTTATTCAATGTAGCTCTGGAAATGTTAGGCAAAGCAATTAGAAAATGAATAAATATAGGAAAAGAACAATGTAAATTATCATTATTTGAAGATGAGATGATGCTTTACATAGAAGAACCCAAAAACTCCACCAAAAGACTTGGAGACTTAATAACCAAATTCAGTTATACACCTGGATAAAATGTCACCACTCAAAACTCAGTAATGTTCTTCCACACAAATTACAAACTCACTGAGAAATAAATTAGGGAAACAGCACATTTCACAATAGCATCCCCCAAAATGAAATACTTGGGAACTGATCTAACAAAGGAAATAAAACATCCTTACATTGAAAACTACAGTACTCTGGAAAAGGAGATTGAAGGTGACATCAGAAAATGAAAAGACATTCCTTGCTCTTGAGTAGGAAGAATGAATATAGTGAAAATGGCCACACTTCCAAAATTGTTATACAGATTTAACACAATTCCACTCAAAATTCCAACAACATATCTCACAGAATTAGAGAAAACAATCATAAAATTCACTTAGAACCAGAAGAGAGCTAGAATAGTAAAAGCAATTCTGGGTAGCTAAGGCAAAGCAGGGGTATTACAATACCTGATTTGAGATTATACTACAAAGCTACTATGATAAAACAGCATGGTAGTGAAAAAAATAAGAACCAAGGATCAATGGAACAGATTGAAGGATGAAGAATCAACTTTAGAAATACTTATCCACTGTGTCTTTGACAAAGGTATCAAACAAATTCACTGGAAGAAAGATAGTACATTTAATCAATGATACTAGAAAAACTGGCTTTCCAAATACTAAAGAATAAACCTAAATTACACACTAAACTAAAATCAAGATGGATTCAAGACCTAAATATTAAAACAGAAACACTAAATCTGCTGGAAAATAGAGTAGGTAGAACTCCTGAAGATGTAGATGTGGGCAAAGACTTTATGAACAAAACCCCAATCACAAGGAAATATTAAAAAGAATCAATAATTGAGGTCTTATCTTATTAAAAAGCTTTTACACAGCAGAAGAAATCATCAACAGAGTGAAGAGACAATCCACAGAGCAGTAAAAATATTTTCCAGCTGTTCCTCAGGCAAAAGGCTACTATCTAAAATACATTAAAGACTTTAAAAGATGAGCCCTCTCAAATTTAAAGACACAATAAAAATTGGCATGTAAAATGAATAGACCTTTGTCAAATGAAGAAGTACAAATGGCAAATAAACATGAAAATTGTTCAAGACGTGTACATTAAAAAAACACTGAAATTGGGGCTGGGGATTTAGCTCAGCAGCATAAGCACCTGCCTTGCAAGCAGGCGGTCGTGAGTTCGATCCCCGGTACCAATAAAAAAAAAAAAACACTGAAATTCCATTTCACTCCAGAAAGAATGGCTATTATCAAGAAATCAACCAATAACAAATGCTAATGGAGTGGGCGGGGGGGGGGCCTTCTCTGTTGTTGGTGGGAGTGTAGACTAGTGTAATCACTATGCAAACCAGTGTGGAGATTCTTCAAAAACTAAACCTAGAAGTTCTATTTGACTCAGTTATTCCACTTGTTGGTATCTTCCTGAAAGAATTAAAAGTATCATATCACAATATTGTATGTACACCCAAGTTCATAGCGGCACAGTTTACAATAGCTCAGTCTCGGAAATAGCCCATATTCCCATCATGTCTGCCCATCTGGTAAATGGGCAGGGAGGAGGGTTTAAAGGGAAAGTAGGGAAATGGAGAAAAAAGAATCAAGTTATATCATGTACAGGTAAAAAATTCTCTATGATGAATTTGATTATTATACATACACCAATAAAAAATCATTAATGGGCCCTTTCCCCAATCCAGAGGACCTCATGGGCTGGCAATAACATGAGTGAGCCCTCCCTCCATCAGAAGACCTCAATGGGCCTGTAAAAGCATGAGTTGCCCTGGCCTCATCCACAGGACCTCACACGAGCTCTCCCTCTACCCAGAGGACCTAGTAGGCCTGCCAGTGACTCCTCCTTCCATCCAGAGTAACCCAGGCAGGCCTGCGAGACCCCCAGGGACACAGTAGGACCCTGGCTGGGGCGCACGCCATGGACAAGTGGCTCTGGTGGCCTGCAAAAATCTGAAACAGCAAAACAATGTGAGCCGATATGAGTGACATCAATACTCCTAGGCTAGTCAGCCTGATAAGAATCCAGGACTCACTCACATGGCCCTGCAAGAGAAATTTAAGTGACTGGTTCCTGCCCTACACTGTGGGATCCAGCAATGGGATGAATGGAGGCCACACAGTAGAAGCCTGATGAAGATACACATGATGCACAGGTAAGGCCAGAGAAATTGAAAAGACTGAAACATTAACCAAGAACTAAAAATGACAAGATAAAAAATTAAAATGCAGTCTCAGCCCATCAAGAACAAGTACAAAAAACATGGACATAGAAGAAATTGGAACGCACATCTGAAATTTCTGAAAAGATAGCAAGTGAAGTAAGGAAACAAATCCATGAGGCTACAGAGGAAATCATGTCAGAAATAACTCTCAGTAAGAAAAGAAATGACAACTTTAATGGACCTTGGGGAGGACAACCAGATGGCACTCAGGCTGGGAGACAGAAAAATCAGGCTCACATGCATAAACACTGTATTGTCTCCCTTGTAAAACACTGAGAGAGTAAATAAGATTCAAAATGCACAGTAGGTATTGTGGAAGGGAAAGAGAAGGAAACTGCTCAAAAGGAAAGAACTGGAATAGGGGAAAGGAGAAAAGAAATAAGGGGAAAGATTATACTACTAATCTCTACTCATCAAAAAAAGGTTTGTGCTTTCATTGTTTGATCATTTTTTCATGCCTGTATCTTGTAATCTGAGCAACTACTTTGAAGATAACAATACAGAACATATTAACCATTGTTAATCTATTACTTTGTTTTGAAATCCTGTATGATCATTTTTATTTTTTTCATTTTAAAATTTAAAAATACTAAAAAAAATCATTTTAAAAAATCAACCACGCTAGGTGTGGTGGCGACATGCCTGCAATCCCAGCACTTTGGAGGCCTAGGTAGAAAAATATCACTGTGAGTTTGAGGTCAGCCTGGGCTACATATCTAGTTGAAGGCCAGCCTGAATATATAGAAAGGACCTGTCTCAAAAAACAAAACAAAAAAGAAACAAAAGCCAGGCCCGGTGCCACTATGCTGCTAACTCTAGCACTCAGGAGGCTGGAGCAGGAAGATCACAAGTTCAAAGTCATCCTCAGCTACAAAATGAGTTCACAGCCTGTCTGGACTACAGAGTAAGACTCTGGTTCAAAAACAAACAGAAAAAGAAAAAGAAAAGAAAAGAACTCAATCAATAACTAATGCTGGTGGGGCTGTGGGAAAAAGGAACCCTTCTTCATTTTTGGTGGAGTGTGGACTGGTGCAACCACTGTGAGAATCAATGTAGAGATTTCTCAAAAAACTAAAACTAGGGGCCAGGGATTTAGCTCAGTGGCTCAAGCACTTACCTGGAAAGTGTGAGGTTGTGAGTTCAATCCCTGGTACCAAAAAAACAAACAAACAACAACCACAACAAAAATAAATAAATAAACTAAAACTAGAGGTTCCATTTCACACAGCTATTCCCCTTCTTATCTCCCTGAAAGCATTAAAAGCATTATTCTACAGCAATATATGTACACCTATGTTTACTGCAGCACAATTTGTAAGAGCTAAATCTTGGAAACAAATGAAATGTCCATCAATGGATGAATGGATAAAGACAATGTGGATTTTTTTATACAATAGATTACTAGTCTTAAGAAGGACAAATGAGATATTTCTAGCTAAGTGGATGCACTTTGAGACCGTATTCTTAAATAAAATAAATTTGGTAGATGTTTATATATTGCATTATGTTTCTGGTATGAGAAATAAGGATCAAAATGTATAACATATACTGTGAAATAGGAAGAAAGCATTCAAACGAGAAGGGGAACAGGGAGGGGGGAGAGAGGGAGGAACGGAAAAGGACAAAAAGGACAGAAGGAGAAGTGGAAATAAAAGTTTTACAAATAAGGAGAGAAAGAGGGGTTAAAGTGAGGAGGGGGCACTGGGGATAAAAGAATCAAGATATATTATGTACATGTATAAATTATAATGAATGTGATCATTATGTTCTCCTAAAACATACCAATAAATTCAATTTATAAAAGAAAAAGGAAAAAAATGCTCAGTATCCCTGGCCACTAGAGAAATGCAAATTAAAAGAATGCTAAGATTCCATCTTACTTCAGAAAAAATAGTCATTAAGAAATCAAACAATAACAAATGCTGGAAAGGCTATGATACAAAAGGGACCCTCCTGTATTGTTGTGGGAATGCAAACTAGTCCAGTACAACCATTGTAGAAATCGCTATGGAGATTTCTCAATGAATTGTAATTAGAAATTCCATATGCCCCAGCTGTCACCCTGCTATATATCTTCCCTAATCAGTTTAAGTCATCGTACTATAATGATACACATATACCAATGTTTATAGCAGCATAATTTGTAATACAATAGCTAAATCTTGGCAGCAGCCTGTATACCCATCAACAGAATAAAGAAAATGTGTTCGCTATATGTAATGGAATACTACTCTGCTATAAAAAGGACATACTTGAGTATTTGTAGGAAAATGGAGGCACCTGGAAAGTATAATGCAGAGTGAAATAAAGCAGACACAAAAGCCTAAATACCATATGGTAGCTCTCATCTGAGTGAGGCAAAGTACAAAAAGAAAATGATAAAGGATGGATAGAAAAGGACAAGGGGCTGGATCTCATACAATAGGGAAATGGTCCAAGGGAGCAAGAGCAAGGGGTGAAGAGGAGAAGGGGAAGTGTCATGTACGGAAATCAAATGACCCCAATTAATGTAAACACTATATAGCACACCACAAGCTAAGACAACATGAACAAGTACGAAAAACAGGGTAAGGGGAGTAGAGGAGGTGGGCAGAGGGAAAGGAAAGGAAGAGGGGATTATAAAAATAGAAACAAGCTGTAATATATACATGTAGCCACTCACTCAGATGATTGTAAGCTGCATGAACTGCAAACACGAGCTAATAAACATTTTTAAAAATTATTTTAAAAAAAGATTTACAAACCTAACTTACAAGAATTTAAAGTGTGCATAAGAGGACTCTTCCCTGGTTATATTAACAATACTAAAACCAAGATATTTCCTCTTTAAAAGGCAACATCCAAATATAGAAGTCTTAATTTCAAAAAATCCTACAGAAAATAATGCTTATCTGCAGGTTGTGAGGTTTTTGTTTTGCTTAGTTTTATTTTGTTTATTAGTCACAAAAGCACAAAAATATCACTTTGTTCAAGAAATTATAGCATGTGGCTTGCAGACAAAGAATCTTACACCAACATCTAGGGCCAGTTTCCCCAGGTAAAGCAAAAGTTTTCTGATCATTCTGGATCTGACTACGCATCATTACGTTTAGATGAATAACCTTTTAGTTATCCATTGTTCTCTGCTTTTATTTCCCCTTGTCTTATAAGACTGAAGAATTCTGAATTCCACAGGCAAAAATGTATTTTTCCTTATAAGAATCAGCCTCTTGCATCTTACTTAATTTAAGGTCATTCCACCCAATCAGCTGAGATAAGGGCACTTTCATTTACTCCTGATCATTTAGATTAATCTTAATAGAAAAAAATTTGTTTTATATAACATAAAAGAGCATAGTTCAAGTTCCTCTTTGAGAAAGGAAAATGTGAAATTAGAAATATGACTATCTTTAATAGAAGTCACTTTTTGCTTTCTAATAAAAAATTATGAAGCAAATAACTTAAACTCAAAATACCTTAATCAGGGGCTGGGGATTTAGCTCAGCGGCATAAGTGCCTGCCTTGCAAGTGTGCAGTTCGATCCCTGGTACCGATAAAAACGAAAAAGACAAAAAAAAAAAAATTGAAAAAAATACCTTAATCAAATTCTGTATATTTTAAATGTGAGCGTTAAGGAAACTGAGGTTGGGGTCCAATGGATGAAAAGAGTGTTGATTAATTACTACTCAACTAAAGTAAATGATCTGAACTAAGATTAAAAGAAATGTTTTTTTTTTTCCTCTTCCAGCAATGATAGGTTTCTCCGTGGGGTTTCTTCCTACATTTCAGTTGAAGGAAAAGTACACTCTTGCTTTTTCCAGTTGTCTACAGGAGCCTGATTTACTCATCTGAAAAACCAAACCTTTATATTTGCACTTACCTAAAGACTTGTCAACCGTGTTGTAAAAATATTATTTGAAAAGTCATTAAATATCCCCAGGACAGAGGTAATACCGGGTCATAAACTATATATGCTGTTCATAACTTCTAATATATATGATTATAAAATAAACTGAGTAGGTCTTTAAAAATTATGTTCCTGCCCAGGACTAAATCCTTGTCCCACAGAAACTTTACAAACTGTAGTTTCCAGCACTGGACCACCAGCTCTGCCTGCTGTCTCCTGGCTGCAGCTGTTTACAACTAAGTTGGATCATTATAATTAAAGAACTTCTTGCAAATTCTGAACCCAAATACAGTGTAGAGCATTGTTCATTCATCAAAATTATAGAAAAACAAAGTTTCTTTTAAAAATAAAGGTCAATCTAAAGCTCCAAGTCATTAAGTCAGAAACAAAATTATTACTTAAAGGTGGTGAAATACAAGCTCAGGAAGAACTGGAGAAATGGAATTTAAGGCTTTAAATTCCTAACTACTTATGTTAACCAAGGCAATCTTAAATTAGAAGCATTTTTTTTTCCTTCGAAGGAAACTCATCTATACAGCAAGGATTGGACTACAGAAATAATTCCTAACCAGAAGAGTTATATCACAGAACCTAAGGAACTCTGCCAAATATACATACCCATCCACACCCTCCATCTACTAAATTCAACTCACAAAAGGATGCTGATGTACACTTTTCATTTGTAAATTCTAAATCTTTGAAGTCCCTTCCATCTCTTATGTTTAAATTAAAGGGAACCAATAAAAAAATCTAACATCTAAACTAGCAAAAAAGGTATTGATTACATAATAGCATTTTACTGAAAGAATACCTGGTCTCCATCTTGTATAGTTGTTGAGATGGCTTTAATATTAGATTTGTATTTCAGTCTTGTCTAGAAAGGGGAATGGGGTCTGGTTAGAGTTTCCACTGAGGTCTCTATGAGACCTCTTTGGAAACTTCCACTTCTGGGGTGTCTGAGCTGACACCATATCCCAGGAATGAAGCCCACCCAGCTCACTTGCACTAAAAAGTTGAGCTGCCCAGTCTACTAATTCTTCCATGCCTACTCAGAGTCCCACATGTCCTTCTTTCAACAAAGACTTTAGGAATTATGATTCCAGCACATGTCAAGTAATAAAAATGACATATGAATTTAGTTTACAAGTCTATTAGTCTTTTCTATATTGACTTGTTTCAAAAAGTTTTTCTTTATGCTAATGCATTGTGGATAATTTTATTATATGTCTGTTTTAAAGTTCTGAACTGGGCCGGAAATATAGTTTAACAGTACAGTGCTTGCATGGCAAATGCAAAGCCCTGAGTTTAGTTCCCAGTACCAAAGTTTTGAACTATATTTCGAGGCTAATAAATGAAAATGTTAAACAATTGAATTATTAAATTTGTCCTTTATCCTCACTAAGAAATTGAGTTAAATAATAGTAAATAGTCCAACCAAATTAAATTATAATGATTAGATAATTTCCTTATTCCATAAGCCAAGAATAATACTTAGAAGTAAGTTCTAAAACCTGAAACTAAATTTACCAATAATTACAAAATACTTATCTTTTAAATGCATACTTTTAATGAGACATTTTTTATTTAAAGTATTAAGTTAAATAGTGAAATATACCACATTTATAGACAGGACTTGATATTTTGAATATGTAAATTCAGGCTTTCCCATGAACCAGGCTCCGCCATGCAGATTAGGAAGAGACTCAGAAAACAAAGCACATTTTCCCATGAAGCAGGCTCTGCTGTGCAGATCAAGAAGAGACTGAGCAAGAAAACAAAGCACGCCTTCCCACTAGCCAGGCTCGGCCATGTGGATTGGAAAGAGACTCAGCAAGAAACAGAACCATGCCTTGCCATGAAGCAG
This sequence comes from Cavia porcellus, assembly GCF_034190915.1. Taxonomy (NCBI): domain Eukaryota; kingdom Metazoa; phylum Chordata; class Mammalia; order Rodentia; family Caviidae; genus Cavia; species Cavia porcellus. Next base: position 22,175,158 of record NW_026947496.1, on the reverse strand, counting down.
GCTCCACCATGGGGCTCAGTAAGAGACTCAGCAAGAAGACAAAGCATGCTCTCCTGCAAGCCAGCAGTATGTGGCCTGGAAAACCGGAAGAGCATCTCCCGCCACAGTAAACAACTGGTTGATTTGGAGGACTTTGGACAAGGTGACAGCAACTGAGGTGAAAGAAAGAGCTTGAAGCTTGTATCATTTGGTTTATGCTGTAAGCCTGGGGCTAGTGGTCTGGGCATCTGGTCTTGGCATCTACTTGGAGGATGGCAGTGTGCACTGTGCAACTGTAGGGGATTTCCTCCTGCCTTGTTTTTGAAATCCAATGTTTTGTTCCATTTTACTGTTTTGTTTTATTCCTATGACTGGTAACCTGAGCAACTATTTTGAAGATAACAATATGTAGTATCACAACCATTGTTAAATTCCTAACATCTTGCTTTGAAAACGTATAAAGACATTGGGTTTTTTTGTTGCTGTTGTTGTTTTGTTTTTTAGTTTTGTTTTCTTATGTTTTTTTCCCTTAAAATAAAAAAATGTAAATTCACTCCAAATTATCTATAGATTCAATGAAATTTCAATAAAAATTAAAATGAGATTTTGATGGGAAAGGTTACAAAATGAATTTAAAGACTTCCAGACAGTGAGGAATGCTGAAGAAGCCCACTTTATCCCCACCCCAACCCACACATTTTCATATATGTTTGTCTTAGTCACTCTTTTGTTGCTGAGACAAAATATACAACACTCACAAGTTAAAGGAGAAAAGGTTCATTTTAGCTCACAGTTCATAGAGGTTTCAGTCCACAGTTGGCTGGCTCCAAGGCAAGGTGGCATAGAAGAGGGACAGCACAGAGGAGAGATAGCATTATAGTTCCGTGTCCAGCATTCAGGTCAATATGTGGCAAAATGTGAACTCCAAAGGGCTTCGGGTGGTTCTACCCCGATGGCATTGCTGGCAGTTGTGCCCTCATGGTTTGTCTGTTGGGCTGGCTTTCCTCACTTCTTGTGGCTTCCTTCAGACAACCCTCCTTCCTGGTTTCCTCAGCCTTTTGGGGTCTCCACCTCACCTGCAGCTTCACGTTCACAGCTTCACACACTGCTCTCTCGGGAACATACTGCCTGGCCTCCTAGGTCTTTTTCTGAAATCCAAGTGGAAGCTTTCCTGACTCCCCAGCTATTGCATTCTGTATGTGCTTAAACCCAGCACCACATGGATGACCTCCATGTCCTCCACAGCTGGAACAGTAACCAGGCTTCATTTTTTCTTGGCTGTAAGGTTTAAGTGCCTGAATTGCTAAGTGCTACAAACCCAATCCTGGGGGATAAATCCCTAGGCCACATCATTCTGGAAAGTGATGCCTTGGGACTTTCTTCTCAAAGCAGTCTTTTACCTTTGCATTGTTGAGGCTGCAAAGCGTAGAGTTCTTCTAGTTCTTATGATGCTCCCATGCAATCTTTTCTATCGTCTAGTTCCAAACTGAGCATTTCAACAACAAAGTTCTCCTCTGCTCCATTTTTGTAGTCTGTAGTTTTACTGAAGTTTCCTTTTTGGCCAAACTCAAAAAACTTTTTAAATCTTTTTGATCAGCTGTTTTCATTGATTCTTAAGAAACATCAAGCCAAAAGCCCCCAACAGTAACCAGGCCACTGCCTCAACATTAGATTGCCTGGAAATTTCTTCCACTAGATCTATTAGTCCACTACCCATAATCACAGTCTCATATAAAGTCTCAAGGCATGAGAAAAATACAGACAAATTTTCTACTAAAGAATAACACACAAGGTTAGAGTACAACTGCCCATGCAATCCTTTTTCCCCAACTCAAACCTCCTAACCTCGTCTTTATCAGCTGCATTTCTATCAACATTCTGGTCTTCTGAGTTCTGACCAGATCCCCCCATCAAGCTCATCTTACAGCATTCCAGGGATGCTTCTTCAATCAGCATCTCCAAACCTTTCTAAATTCTTCTCACAAACCAGTCCAAAAGCTCCTGAACCACATAGCCAAGTAATGTCACAGCAATGACCTCACTTCAATGGTACCAAAATGTGGGTTAGCTACTCTCTTGTTGCTGAGGCAAACACCCATAAGTTGAAAGAGAAAAGACCTATTTTTACCTCATGGCTTGTAGATGTTTCAGTCCATAGTCGGCTAGTTCCAAGGCAGGCTCACGGCAAAGGAGAAACAGTCCAGCGCATAGCAGACAAGAGGAAGCAGCCAGTAGCAGCCTTCTTTCTGATTTCTCTTTTATTCCTCCAGAGTATAAGCCTATTTGATGGTACCACCCACACACCCAGAGGCCTCCCTATTATCCACACTCAGAACTATGTTAACCAATCAGAAGATTAACTCAATGTTACACACTCTTAATCCCATATCATACATCTGTGATTCAGTCAGTTCCAAAATCCCCTACCCCCATGACCTCATGAGGATGGGGGGGCATCAAGCCACAACAATACTCTGGGTAAAATTTAACTAAATATTTTTAAAAGCACAGCTGAGAGAAAAACTAGGAAGGAACCCCTCCCCCCCCCCCAAAAGAAACTCAAAACCTACAATGTTGATTAACAATTAAAGATCCAGTAGAAAATAAAAACAGGATATGCATCTTGGCCTGTAGCGTTTATCTACCATATGGAACTGGAATTAGGCATCTTATATAAAGTGAAGAGAAAAAACTTCTTCCTCTAAACAGAAAAGCCTCTTGCTCTGCTGTAAATGGAAAGAATCACTCATGAGAAATTAGAGATTTAAGCTTGTTGAAGATACAAGGAAATAGATCAAATGAACTCTACACAGGATTGTACACTGGATCTGAAAACTAAGAAACCAAGTAGGCTTTGACAAATAAATGTAAAACTGTCTCAAAAGAACACCTTCATAACTCAGGGTGCATGAAACTCACATACTGATAAACTTATAGTCAACAATGATGAGCCATACAGGCAAACCATCCTGAAAAAAAGGGAATTGGGAGATGAAACAAAAGAGAAAATTTACTTGCACTAGAAATATAGATGCCATAGTTCTAAGAATTTTAATGTGTTTAAATATTTGACAAAAAGTAGAATAAAACCCATAAGACATTATAAAACAAAAGATCAGGAAGATTTTAAACACTATCAAGATTGAGTCCTAGAATTAAAAAAATACTTAAGGAGGGAAAAGTAGGTTATCATAGTAAGATGTATAGATGTTCAAAAGTAGTTTTCCCTTTTTCCTCCAGGCATGAGTCTGCTTTGATAGAACTTATATGGTGTAGCACAGCATAGCACAGCACAGCATAGCATGAGAGGAGCATACCCACCACCTCACAGGTATCACTCACACTCACGAGAGATGCTTCCTTTATAGGATGTAAATACCTGTAGGTAGAAGTTCTGGGAGCATCGATTTTGCCACAGGGAAAAACAATAGTAGAAGATATTTGGTACTCAAGGTCACACAACTTATTGGTAAAGCACTTCTATTACTCTTACCTACACTAAAAGAATTGCACATGGCATCTAAAAAGCACTAGAGGAACCCAGCATTACTCTCAGGATCCTAAGCAAAAGCTTCCCTAAAGCCACAAAAGACTGGGTCACATTTCCATTCCACGGCATTGTCCTTCCTCTGTTCCTTCAGGCCACTTTAATTCCTATCCTTGGTCCAAAATTCCCTTCTAAGGAATAAACTACATTTGTTTTCTGTCACTGTAAATAGTTATTGTATAACTCACATGTGTTTTTCCAGTTGTCTTTTCAACACTTAAGAACACACTAACTCAAACATTATTTGAATTTTTCTCTTTGTTACTTCATCATTAAACGACTTTGAATAGCATTTCAAGTTCTGGGAACATAATCTGAAAACTAATAGTTTAAAGCCCTTTTAAAATTCCCAAATGCCGAAGAGAGAAATCCATTAGCATTCTTGTTTGTTCTAGAGTTTATTGGCTTATGAGCATCATCTTTATTGTTTTACAGGAACACAGTTTTTTTTTTTTTTTAATTGATCAGTGGCAGAATACAAATGGTGAACAATTCATCTTAGCTGTTTATTGCTTCTGTGATTCTCTGGAAACAGAAGGAGTAAAATGTCCTGTGTGTTTATTACACAGAGGCACTATCTCAGCTTATTTCTCCAGCTGTGGAGCAGATTGCAAATCTCATTTTAAAATTACCTAATGTATATTTACATTGATTAATTAAAATGCTCCTGGCATCATTTTAAGAAATGAAAATAGTTATGGCATTTCTGTGAATAATTCATACAATAATCATCTCTGCCCTTTCTTTTTACCCTCTTCATATGTATCACTGAAAATCTACAGATGATCATTATAAAGAGCAAGCAGAACTTGGATGATATAATGAGAAAGTTACTTTATCTGCATTGTATGTTGCCTCTTTGTGTTGGTTAATTTAATGTGTCAGTATAACTAGACTAAGGGATGCCATATTGCTGGGAAAACATTATTTCTGGGTGGGTCTAGGATGGCATTTCTAGAAGAGATTGACATTTGACTCTGTAGACTGAGTCAAGATCATCCCCTGCTAAAGCAAGTAAGCGACCCATTGAAGGCCTCAATAGAAGAAAAATGCAGAAGAGGGCAAATTCTCCTCCTAGAGTTGAGACGTTTGTCTTCACCTGTCCTCAGACATCACACCCCCTGGCTACTGGGCCTTCAGGCTTGAACTGAATTGTACCACTGGCTTCCCAGGCCTCCAGCCTACAGTCATCAGTCCTCTACCTTCCACAGCATACTGGACTGAAGGCAGGAGCTTCAACTCTCCCAGCCAGCCTTCTCCTTTTCTATGACTGCACTTGTACAATAATCACCCAAACTGATGCCCCAGGAGTTACCCTGGATTCCTCCCTTAACCTGCCATAACCGGTCGGTCGCCAAGTCCTATTAATTCCATTATTAATTCTCGCACCTGGCTTCTCCTCCCACCACCCCCCACCCTGCTTTCTTTAATGCCTTCATTGATTCTGTTTCATACTTTTTAAGAAGGAAAGTGGACCATGTTTACATGCTAATAGAGTCCTTGTGTAATATAATATCAACATGTTAACATGGTACCAAAATCTGTCTTAGTCACTCTTTTGTTGCTGGGATAAAATACACAGCAAGTTAAAGGAGGTAAGGTTTATTTTACCTCACAGTTTCTAGACGTTTCCGTCCCTAGTCAGCTGGTTCCAAGGCAAGGTCATGGCAGAGGAGAAACAGTTCATGGTCGTTTAGGAGGGAGCAGCCAGCAGCAGCCTTCCTTCTGCTTTCCCTTTTATTCCATCCAGGTTACAAACCTATTCAATGGTGCCACCCACACCAGCAAAAATACTTAAAGAAAAGACAACTAATGAAGCCAGAATGAGAGGTAGAAACTTGGCCTAGAGGGGAAATGAATTCTTAAGGAGGAAAAGGCAAAATTCATTGTCTGAGATAGTGTTTTTCTCATAAGGTTAGCTAGTTCAACTTTTTAATGTTATTCTACATCCCATGCTAGAGCTCAAACCCAGGGCCTTGCACATGCCAGACTGGTTGGTGCTCTACCCCTGTGCCACACCCCAGCTCTAATGTTAATATTTTCTTTCTACTCTGAAATAAGACATTAGAAGGTGATGTTTTATTTTATTTCATTTTGGTTTTTTGAGACAGGATCTTGCCATGTGGTTCAGGCTGGCCTTGAAACTCACTATGCAGCCCAGGCTAACCTCAAACTTGCAGTGATCCTCCTGCCTCAGCCTCCCAGGTACTGGGATTACAGATGTGTACCTCTATTCCTGATTTCTTTTTAATATCTTTAACTGAAAACAAAAGTCACCAACTTTTTAGCCTCTTTGAAAGTTTGGTATGACTTAAATCCAAATCTGATTCCCCAAGCTGAATATCTATTAATTACTGACTTCTTTCCCTGTCCCTTCCCTTTCTCCTATAGGATAAACAATTATATCAGCTCTTTACTTTTTCCTATCTTCCTTGCACTCACTAACCATTCTATTACTTTTTCTTTCTATCTGCACATCTTTACTGAAATTACCTGTGGCTAAAGTCACAATTAACTTCCTAATTGCCAAACCTTTGTTCTCATTTGACTGCTGTTTTGTTAAATTTTTATATTCCCAGTGATCCTTGGTTTGACTCTTTCCTGGTCTTTCTCCCATGTTCTGGCCACTCCTTCCTCATCTTCCTCTAATGACTTCTCTCCTGGGTCCTCAGAGTTTCATTGCTGAAAGCTTCTTCTGATCCCCCACTCCCACTGGACAGTTCTGCATGGCTGTCTCCTGCACAGCTGCTATCCATCTTGAGTCTGTGTTTTGACAACCTGTCTATTTATCTAAGGCGATCTTTACGGCTCTGTTCAGCAAATATTGTTTTTCCCAGGCATTCAAACCCTGCTTTCTAGGTGAAGGAAATGAGACAAAGAAAACTAATATGTAAAAAATTCCATTTAGTGTTGGGAAAGCACTGAGTCAACAGCCCTTCCAAACCCACAGGTTAACGTCCTTCAGGTTGACAGCAATTGTATTAAGGATAAAATAATTACAAAGAAGTTTAAAACTGGGTGCCATAGTTTGAATATGATTTGTGATCCCAAGATTCCACTGTGATTAAAGACTGGTGAGAGGTCCTTAGGTCTTTGGGGGTTCACCCCTTGGATTCTTTTGAGAAGAAAAGGAAGAAACCTATCCCTGGCTGTGCTCTTTCTTTCTGTGCTCTTTCTTTCCAGATGTGCTTACATGCGTGCTCCCACATATACTCAAACCATTGCTATCTGCCGGGATATAACATGGGTGAGATCTGAGCCAATACCAGCACTAGGGCTGTGAGCCTCCAAAAAGTGAGACCTATCTTCTTCAAAGGCATCCTGTGCCAGAAGCTTTAAACATAGTTGTTTTTAATCATTATAAGACTATTGAGTTCCACACACTAAATATATCTAAGCTGCAGTATAAAAATACATGGAAGCCAGGTGTGGTGATACGTCTGTAATCCCAGCACTCTGGCAGGCTGACCCAGGAGGATTACTGTTTGGGCAACTGGGTTTTTACCAAGTTTACCAAGATTTACCAAGAACCTGTCTCAAAACAAAAATAAAGAAGTCTGGAGATGTAGCTCATTGCAGAGACCCTGGGTTCAATACCTAGTACTGCAAAGTGCAAGCCCCTCCCCTACCAAAATGGTGAGTTTTTAAAAGTCTTTTCAAATTTTATACTCCCACAGAGACTCGAGAAGTAGTGTGCAATGTTAAAAGTGACATGCACTCTTGGCCAATGTGCTAACCTCTTGGGGTTACAAATCTATATAAAGGAGATCATAATGGCTGTTTCTCAGAGCTGAGAAGATAATTTCTGTATGTAAAATGGTAGCAAATTGTGGCATTAACAAGATCATTTCTTTCTTTTTTTTTTTATCAGTACCAAGGATCGAACTCAGGACTGTCTGCTTACAAGGCAGGCGCTTATGACGCTGAGCTAAATCCCCAGCCCCTAACAAGATCATTTCTTGATATCCCATATTATCTCTCAAGGTTGAATATAATCCTCCTGGTGACAATTAGGATAAAGTCTTTTGTAACTACTGAGAAAAGAAAAACAGTCAACACTAGAATCTAAGAAAGGTAAATCTTCAAGATGAAAGGTAGATCTTTAAGATAGAAGTTCTTGAAAGATACAAGCATCAAGATGCAGAACTTCTGGCCAGGTACACCCACAATCCAAACTACTCAAGAAGCTGAATCAGAAAGATCACAAGTTGAAGTTCAGCCTGGGCAACTTAGCAAAACCCTGTCACAAAAGAAAAAAGAAAAAAGGATTGAGATGCAGTTCAGTACTCTTTGGGTTCAATCCCTAAAACTGGGGTGCGGGGGGAGTAGGACTGTGAAAGGATTAGATTTCATAGGGCTTTGAAGACTAGACCATCTAATGATTACTTCTGTTATTTCAGAGTAAATCTCTGGAGAAGAATCTGAAGGCTGACTATTCCTGAATGACTAGCTCATTTAGTAAGTTCTAGGCTTCACACACTGTGAACTTACTCTTTCCCTCTCTACAGCCAGCTGTCTTCCTGAACCACTTTTCTTCCCGTCACCCAGATGAAGTAATCCCCTCACAATGTAATAAAAGCCCAGGACATCAGAACCTTTATTGTCTTTGTAAGTTACCTACATTGCCTTTAATGCAATTTTTGAGTCTCACTGGAAATCTACTTGCTATTTTGCTCCTATTGCCACATTACAGAACTGAACAAAATTCTCATTACTACAAAAACTAGAAAAACATAAAATTTAATGTCTATTCTCAAAGTTTAGATAAGCATTTCCAAATTCATCTCACTGTAGAAAGAAATGATTAAACCTAGATGACTTCTAAAGTGCCTTCCAAGTTTAATGCTATGTAACTATTTCAACATTGTTGAATCATTGGGAGATAACATAGTACAATGAAATAAGTCAGTTTGTGATGCAAGCTTCTAATGACCAGTCTTTGCCTAGGCAAAGGTATTTCTTAGAATACTGAGCTAAAAATGTAACCGCATTCTGCAACCTATGCAACCATGTTCTAACTGATGGGAGGAAAAATACTCAACCCTAAGTGCCAGCAATTCCTCTGTGAGCTGGCGTGGCAGGGCGAGTGTGGGGTCAGTAAAGCATCGAGTTACAGGCTAAATTAAAGGTCTGCAGAGGAGCTGCAGGGTCTAATCATCCACGGTCAGAGGCTGCCAGAACTGGCTATACCACCCTTACCCACAAAGGACTCTGCGTAGGCCAAGCAGGCAGTAGACTAAGAGCTACTCTTTAAAACATCTCTTTAAAAAGAAGAACTTCTAATTCCAAATAGCTCTTTACAGAATCATTTCTGTGAAGCTCTTAGTTTTCATATTGAAATGCCCAAGCAAAATTAATCAAAACCTAATGCTTATAATACTATACCACAGAAAATATTGTGGGTTTTTGTTCCTATTAAAAACATTATATATATATATATATATATATATATATATATATATATTAAGCACCAGATCAAGTGTACATGCACATACACAAAAACCTTAGAAAAATAATAATAGTTTTGCCTAACCAATAAAATTGTACTCTGGCGATAACTACTCTCATTAAGCCAATATTCTGCAAAGGTCAGCAAGCAATAAATAAGTCTGCATATTTTTGTGGCATGGATTGCAAACACTAGATCTATAAGGATGAATTAAGGTCACTTTAAAAATTCAAACAGTGTTTTCTAGACTTAGTTGAGTTGAATCATGTGCATCTGCACTATTTTTCTTGGGGGAAAGTTAATTTTAGAAAGGAGAAAAAGTTTGCCAAGAAAACAATCACATTGGCACAATAACTAGACAGTGAGTCTTTTCTTAAAAATTCAAATGCCTTTACAGTCTCCAGCTTGCCCTTAATATTCATGAAAGCAGGTACTGAATATCACTTCTATTTCATAGTAGGATAGTAGAGACCTCATTTTATTAAAGAAGAAGAGGAGGAGGAAGAAGAGAAATTATATGCTTTAAATATTTTACCTGTTATAACTTTTTTTTCAACATTAGTCCTTCACCTTCAATTTTCCAAGACAGACAAATAAATAACAGTCTTTATTTTCCTCTGTAGCTGCCCTCTGATGGCTTGAGGGGTACTTACAATGCCACAGACATATAGATGGATATATATGAAATGCAGCAGATAAACCTCTTTGACAAAGTCCAAAATGGAAAAACCATTTAGTAATAGTGTAAATAGAAGGTAATTTACAGACCCCATTTAATCAACTCAAGGTAGAAGAGTTTGGTTTAAATAATTAGGAGCATAAAAATGATGTAAATTAATTTAGATGATCATTCTTCCTCCTGGCGCTTACAGATAATAGCCCATTTAAGTCAGTTGCAGTAAAGTAAGCAACAGGTTTAAAATATCAATGGCCTGCTTCCATCACTGACAAAAAGCCAGCCAAGCCGAGTAGAAAAGGAGCATTTGCCGATTGCCAGGAGAACAGGCCCCAGCCTTTAAGTACAGCTGATAGAATTCCTACATTTTAAAAATTGATATCGAAAAGCTAACTCTCCAAATAACTCTTAGTATTTCTCCCCATCCTATATCTGAGTTTCAAATGAATGTTAACGTTTCCTTCCTAAAATTGTCATCTCAGAATCAGAGATACTGCAACAATTTCAAGCTGAGGGAAGCTGGGTTCACTGGGTCCCCTAGTTCCTGTTTTCACACTGAACATTTCTAGGTGCACCCTCCCTGTCCCATGCAGACCTTCCAGATACTTTCAAGGATTATTAGGAGAAGGGATACCGATCTTTAGAGGTGTTTAAACTGTAACACATGCCAGCAGACTCTCGCACACACACGCGCGCCCACCCGTGATCTGAACCAGGATCTCAGGGTGGGGCTCGACTCCCCCCCCCCCGCCCCAGCTCCTCAGTAAGAGCGATTGGGCTTTAAACTGTGATAAAGGTCTAGCCCTGTTATCACCCAGAAAACCTTGTACACTTACCGCATTATTTAACAAGAAGGAAAATAAATAAAAGCGTCCTAACCTATTGTTTGGTGTAAATATAAAAGGTGGCATATTTAGCACGTTTGGCATCAATATTCTTCCCAAAGTTAGCACAGTAATGGTAGGGCGGGGGCTGGAAGAAGAGGAATTATGGTTATCTCAAATTGGCTGTTATTCCAGATCCTGGGGGAAATCAGTGCGTGGGTGTTCGCACCGTATACCTGGAGGGGAAGGAGGACCTCTGCCTCCCGCATCCACCCAACATCTCGGGGTTCAAGGAGTCTGGAACCACCAGGAGAAGGGGGCGACAGTTAAGGGTGGAACCTGGGGAGAAGACGGGGGTCCCTGGTCAGGGGGAAGAAACCAGGATCGCAGAGAATCGGACCCCTTCGGGCCGCCTGCCAGCGCGTCAGCCTGGCGCCGACGGGATCTGGAGAGGGAAAAGGTGACGAGCGGGGAAGGCCGATCAGGCACCTGGTACTGCGGGTCACGGCGCCGCACGGGCGCAGGTGGCACCCCAGTTCTGCTTACCTTGAGCCCCGGGTCCGAGTGCGCAGTTGGGAGACTGGAGGAGCTGCCAGGCTCCCTCCAGGGCGCGCACCCGCTCAGGCTCCGCGGTGAGCGTCTGCGGCTGCGACTGCTGCAGCTTCAGGTATCAAAGACGTTCTGCTGCTCCCAGACCCTCCTCCTTCTCCTTCTCCTCCTCCTCCAGCTCCCCGGGTCCCTGGCCCGCCTGCGCCCCCTTCCCTGCTCCGCGGGCGCGGCCGAGCCTCCGCCGCTTCTTCCCGAGGGCGACAGCGATGCCCTCCCCGCCGCCCCTTCCCTTCCGCGCGCGCGCGCCTCCTCCAGAACCGCGCTCTCCTCTCCGGGAAGGAGGCAGCGCAAGGGGTCCTGGAAACCGAGCGCGGGACGGCTTGTGAAATCCTTGGCACAACCTTAATCTACGCAGGGAGGCCCCGGGCACCCTTCACAATCAGCCCTGCGTCCACTCTTTTGTCTATCACATCCCTGAGCGTCTGATGCTCACGTGAAGATCGTGTCGGAGAGACTCCGCTGCCAGACATTTAAATTTTTCCAGACCAAACCTTCCATTTTATTGCTCTTAAAATATAGACATTCCTACGATTTAAACTTAGGTCGAGTTAGCCCGGGAAAGCACATGCCCAAGGCTCCTTGGCCAGCACCGCCCGCGATACCTGCCACCTGTAAGGGCCCTGAGTCCGGGGAGGAGCGGTCGGCTGCACCCTGGCTTTGGTTACTGAGAGGCCTGGAGGCTCCGCTCACCTAGGAGGGACCGAGTTCTGAGGCTCGAGTTCCAGACCCGGCAGGCGGCGGATGTGTTCAAAGAGCTCTGCTGGAGGATGAACTCGCACAAGGCAGGGCTCACTGGAGAATATAGAAGCTGAGAACAATGGGAAGGGATGGGGGGGGACCTGTCACTAACCTGCAGGAACAGGGAGAATCCCCACTGAGAACACCGAAGATGAGCTGTCAATGCCCTCATTCACCTGGTTATATGTTATGAACAGGTTAGGGCAGTGTAAGGATCATAGTCACAGGCGTGACCAAGGCTGATGGGAATTTTCTTCCTAGTTTTTAACAGAACCCTGAGAGAGGCAAAGACCTATTAGAGATTTCATATAAATCCTTTTTATATATGTATCAAATAACTTTCTTGAAACAATATTCATCTTTGGTCTTTTCTTTTTTGGTATCAGGAATCAAATTCAGGACCCTGTGCTTGCCAGGCAAGCATTGGGCCGCTGAGCTACCTCCCTGACCTCCAAATAACTTTCAAATTTGAGGGTTTAAAAACATGAGTATGTATTAATAAAAGTCAGGTTTCTCTAGTAGGCAGGGTGTAGATACTGGAAGATAAATATTCACTAAACAAAAAGGGGAGGTAACTTGGGGCTGGGGCTAGCAGAGCGTTGTGGGGGAGGGTACATGCGCAGAGGCAATGTGAGCCATATTTGAGGGCCAGAGTCATTTGGCCTGGAGCAGGAGAGTATGAGGAGGAAGTTTTCCAGCAGGAGGAACAACATGAAGAGAAAGTCAAAAGTAAGAAAAAATGTGGCAATTCAGAGAATTTAAAGCAGTTCACAGTGGCTGCAGGACTACCTCTTGGAGGTAGGAGTGGAGATGACTGGAAAGAATGAAGGCCCTGACAGGGTAGAGAGGTAAGTGGAAGCCAGATCATGTAGCATTTGCTAGGCATGGTTTACAAACTGCATTTATTCCACAGATAACAGGGAGGCATTGATATGTGCTTGGCAAGTGATGTGGAACCAGGTTTTAATTTGAGAAACACTACTGGCTACAGGCAGAAAACAGAAAAGGATGGGAGAAAGGATAAAAGAGGATGAGGCCAGAAGACCTCAAAAGGAACACCTACCATCAGTCATATCAAGATTTAGCTTCTCATGCCTCTGTGGAATCTAAGTTCCATCCCTGACAAGCCCCTAGAAACACAACCTCCCTGGAAGGGAGGTAGGGTAGGTGGGAGAGGGAGAGAGGGGAAGGGGAAGGGAAGGAAGGAGAGGGAAGGGGAATCAGTGGTGAGAAACAACAGAGCTAAACAGAAATCAGAGATGGAGAAAAAAATGGCCTTTTTAAACAAAATATTTTATATATACAGTGACTCACACAGCTCAAGGATAAAAAGCATGTTGATTTATAATCGAGCAGTAAGATAAATGAAAGGGAAATTTGAGACACAGGGACCATGTTAACAAAGAGTTGTTCTTCAGTGTCCGGGGGATCATTGGTCCCATGACCAAAATCTGTGGATGCTGGCTTTTTATGTAAACTCGTATAATGTTTGCAAATAACCCACATACAACCCCCCTACGCTTTAAATAATCTCTAATGATTTATAATACCCAAATGTAAATGCTATGTAGTTATACTGTATTATTTAGTGAAAAGTGATAAGCAAAAAGTCTGTACATGTTCAGCACAGTCACAACCATCAAAGACTTAAGGGTATTTTTGATCCAGGGTTGGTAGAACACTTGAAAGCAGAATCCATAGATGATAGGTTGACTATGTGGATGTGTGGGGTGTTTTGATTTGTTTTTTGTACCAGGGATCAAATTCATGACCTTGTGCTTGCCAGACAGGCGCTTGTGCCAGCCACTGAGCTAAACCCCCAGCTCTGTGGATGTTTATATATGTATATACATATATGAAGAAAAAGAGGGTGGGAAATGATAAGGTATTAGCTCATATAATTATGGAGCCTGAGAAGTCCCACAATCTGCTATCTGCAAGTTGAAGACCCAGGGAAGCTGGGTATAATTCAAAGACTTTAGAGTCAGAGATGATGGTATAGGTTTTGGGTATGAAGACCTGAGAACCAGGAACAATGAAAGTTGGAGATCAGTGTTTCAGCTCAGTCACATAGATATGAGTGAGTTTGGCCTTGGTTTACCTCTTTATTCTGTTCAGATCCTTGATGGATTTGATGGTGCCATCTGTATTTGAGAGGGCTACCTGTTTTACCCAGTCCCCTATGTGGAATATTAACCTCTTCTAGAAACACCCTTACAAACTCTCCCATTAATAAAAGTTCAATCAGATATGTAGATATCCTATGGCCCAATCAAGTCCACACATAAAATTACCATCAAGTTGTCTTATCTTGATTTTCTTTCATCTTTTTTTTTTTGTCCCTTTTGCTTCATTTTTTTTTCCTTCCTTCTGTTCCTGTTGGCCTTTTATTTCTAGGACAAAATAGCTGACAAAATTAACTTAAAGATTTATTTTGGTTCGTTGGAGATATCAGCCAAAACATCATGGCAAAACAGCATAGCAAAGGAAGCTGAGAGAAAATGAAAGAACTCAAGAAAAGTTACACTCTTCAATGTGACCTTTCCTTCCAAAGGCCCTATCTTCTAACAGCATTTGCTGTGAGCTCATTCATTGATAGGTTAATTTACTGATAAGGTTAGCACCTTCAAAATTTCACCACCTCTTTATACATTTTTAAATACAATCAAGTTAATTAACTATCAAAGCTGGACATGGTGGCACATGCCTGTAAAATCCCAGCCCTTGGGAGGCTGAGGCAGAAGGATCCTACAAGTTCGAGACCTGCATGGGTTATAAAGTGAGCTCAAGGCCAGCCTGACTGCACAGCAAGACCCTACCTCAAAAATACAAAAAAAAAAAAAAAAAAAAACAAACAAACAAAAAAAAAAAACAAAGAAACAAACAAAAAACTATCAAGATTAACTATCACAGGTTTCTCCCGTTAAAATGGCAGAAAGCACATCTCTACAATTTCTAACTTTGTACATTCTAGATCTAATTACCACGTGAAATTAAAATTTCTCTCCTGAATTTCAAATTCTCAAGGAAAGGATAAACTTGACTGAGGTCAGACCTGATTTTTTAAAAAGTCTACAAAAATTCGTTATTGACTGGTACAGATCCAGGATACTGAATGCAGAATGAGGAATGAAGGTGTTATGCTTTGAATGTGTCCCCTAAAAGCCCATGGAGTAAACTGCTTGGTCATCAAACTATAAAAGTACTGAGAGGAAGGAATGGGACTTTCAGGAAGGTCTAGTGGAAGGAATTTAAGTCACTAGGAACATGCTCTTAGAGGAAATATTGGGAACCCAGAGCCGATATGCTGCCGGACCACAGGCCTAAAAGTAACAGGTCAATTGCCTTGGACTGAAACTTCCAAAACTGTGAGCCAAAATAAATCTTTCTTTTAAAATTAATTTATTTATAATATTTCTTGTAGGGAGAGTAAGCTAACTACAACAGAAGGGTATTTCAGAAGACTGAGAGAAAAAGCATCTCCTCAAAAAGGGTACTTCAGGTAGGTGACTCAATATATGATTGCTGGGGCTGGGGATTTAGCTCAGCGGCATAAGTTCCTGCCTTGCAAGCAGGCAGTCATGAGTTCGATCCCTGGTACCGGTAAAAATACAAAAAAAAAAAAAAAAAAGATTGCTATAAAGTAAGAATGTAATTAAGTAAGTACAATACAGCTTCATGTGTACCACAGTAGACATGAACAAAGTACTAAGAAAACATACAATGCAGCAAGGAAAAGGATTTCCAACCACAGAGACAACGAGGGGTACTTCATCATGAAGACAATGTTTTGAGTCTTTTTTTTTTTTTTTTTTGTCTTTTTGAGCCAGGGTCTCACTATGCAGTTCAGGCTGGTCTTGAGCTCACTTTGTAGCCCAGGCTGGTCTCAAACTTGCAATGATCCTCCTGCCTCAGCCTCTCAAGTGCTGGGATTACAGGTGTAAACTACCACGGCCGGCGACAATGTTTTCAGTCTTAACAGCTTAATCAATTCGTCAAACACACTAGCTAGTTTGTGGGATTTGCAAGATTTCTCCTTGTTTAGTGGACTAGTTTTTTTTGGGTGGGGGGGGGAGGATGAGGCTTCTGGGAGGGAGACCAGCTGAGGCCTGAAAGAAAAAAATAGGTGAGTATGAGAATAGTTAGAGGTTTAGAATCCAGAATACTGGATATGAGGCACTGAAAAGAAAGGCCAAAGATGATTTCAAATAGTCAAATGTGAACAATAAAGCACATAACAATGCGATTAAATGCATTAGTGAGAGATTTGTTGAAGAGAATTTTTTTTAAAATATTGAGTTTCAAATATTGATAAGATACTGCATGAAGGTATCCAATAGGCAGTTGATACTAGTATGATACTCAAAGAGAAGGTCAGTTAATAGATATACTGGTATGTACTTTTTTTTTTTTTAAATTTTTTTTTTCCCTGGTACTGGGGACCAAACTCACGACTGCCTGCTTGCAAGGCAGGTGCTTATGCCGCTGAGCTAATTCCCAGCCCCGATATGTACTCTATTATTCTAGAGTTCACAGGTGTCACAGACATGAATAAGATTACCCAGTGCCAGCCAGGTGTGGTGGCACACACTTGTAATCCCAGCACTTGGGAGGCTGAGGCAAGGGAATCGTTGCAAGTAAGCTCAAGGCCAGCCTGAACTGCATAGTAAGATCCTGACTCAAAAAGACAAAAAAAAGATCACCCAGCGCAATCAGGAATAAGGAAAAAATCAAGCTGGTGAATGGTTGATAGCCAACATTTCAATGGCTGCCAGACACATGATAGTACTATGTTCCACTCAAAAGATGGTTTTATTTCTTTTTTTTTTTGATGGTCTTATTTTTCAGTAAATCAACAAAAATATCAAAGCTCCATACTTCTCCATTTTTTTGGTTTTATTCTTTCAACACTTGATAAGGTATATTAATGAAATGCATTACAAATGATGCTTTTCTAAATTTAGAGAAAAACTAGTTATTGGAGCAAAAGCCTGGTAAGTTCTCATTCTTGGTCTTCTAAATCTACTACCATCTCTTCACCTTCTCTGATGGCTTATCCTGTATAGTCTTCCATGGTACTGCAAAGCTAGAACATCCTGTTTATTACCAACTAAGTGCTTATTGTTGTATTCAGATAGTCTCAAACTTAATCTCAAATCACTAAACTGTATACTTTAGTTAACTCTTTGTACCAACATAGAGTATGATGTAGTGTTTGTGGAACTAAATGTGTCACTATATTTGTATTTATGACTAGGTTTACAAAAGAATATGGTCATCAGCCTATTCAAACCATGTTAATTTATTGTCAATGTCATAGATAGTCCTTAAATAGCATCCAGACATGAGACTCATGTAACAGCCTAAGAACTCAATTGAGGCTCATTTCAATTATGCATTAGGTACTGTGCCAAGCTCTGAGAGTGAATAATAAAAGTATCAACATGGTCCCTGTCCATGATGCTTACAGCCTGGGAAAGATACTATGCATATGCAAGAGCTAGATTAAGTGTATGAGACAGGTTGATATGAGCATACAAAGAATATAAAAACTTCTGAAAGAACCAAGTTTTTAATAATGCCAAAATAAAACTAATAGATATTTTCAGGTAGATCCTGTTACTAACAATTATGTCATATTGCAATTATTGGCCCCTTCCATAGCAGAGACAGCAATACTCATCAACTCTTCCTCGTGTGCCCCTGTATCAACTAGATCCTTTGCTGTTGGGTGGAATCCTGTGGCCGTTTTGGCTACTGACTGCTGAACAGACTTAGAGAAGAGTTGTGAGGATGAATTCTCTTCCTGCTGTCTTCCCCTACCACTGAGAACATAAAGGACTTGTATGACGTGGTTGATGATCAAGAGCACAGAAGCCTAAATCAATGAATAAGAAGCATGAATGGAAGCACTGGAGAGTTGACTGAACCAATTAGAGAGCTTTATTAGGACACTGAAACCGCCTGTTCTAAAATACCTTCTCATCACTTAATTTTTTTTTTTTTAGTATGAGGGATCAAATTCATGACCTGCACTTCCAAGGGAGGCGCTTATGCCATTGAGCCAAATTCCCAGCTCATCACTTAATTTTTAAAAATATTCTTTTTATTTTGGTTTGCATTCACTCAACAGGCAAATGCTTATTGACCACCTTCAGGTTAGGAATTGTCTTGTTAAGAATACAATAACAAAGGAAGTTTGCAGCCTCAGGGAACTTACATTTTAGTAGGGAAGACAGACTATAATTTCAGGTAGTGTTACTTCTCTTCATTCAGCAGACCCTATCACTTTCTTGTGCACGACCTCAAACCACTCCCTTTTCTCCTTCTTCCTTGCCGTCCCAGCAAAAATTCTAACAGGCTAACTACTTCTTTTCCCTATTTCCCACCTCTGAATACAGTAATGCTGATCGTTACCTTGAAACCCTGGCCTCAACAAGTCCTTGTAGGAGCTTGGCCACACTATTTTGTCTAACCCATTCATCTCCCACCCTAAATCCATTATTTCCTTCATCCCAAAACTGCCAGCAGTCTTCTCCCATACTCATTCACCATCAGTGTCCAATCTCACTCAGAAACTTACAGAACTTCTGAAACCTTCACTACATCTGCCAATCTCCACCCTGAGTCTGTGCATGTATCTTGTGTTCCCTGTTACTGTTGTTTTGAATGTCTCCAAATTTCATGAGTTGTAAACTTAATCCCCTATTTAATTCATATATTGATGGCACTGGGAACTGGGGCCATGGGGAGGTAATTAGTTATGAGGGTAGGGTCTCAATGTTACCTTTACTTTATGAAAGAGACCCGACCTCGCACACTTTTTCTGTCACATCGTAAGGCCTTCCCTACATACTGCCACCACTTTTGGATTTCTCAGAGCCTCTAAAACCATGAGCTAAATACACTTTACCCTTTATCAATTACTTGGCCTTAGGTGTTTTTCTCTAAAAGCAGAAAAACAAACTTTACATTATGTAGAAGTTGTCCATTGTCCTATTTAAGGCCAACTTCCATTTGTGCTTTAGATACCATCTCCTATGGCAGACACAGACATGTGCCACTCAGGTCCCTTCTCAAGGAAGGATCTGCTATCCAGCTGCTGGCCTGCGGTCAACAGACACCATCTGCTAGTTCCTGTTGGACAGGCCAGCACCACAGGGTCATTTTACCTGCAGTCGTACCCTTCTGGGGTCAGCTTATAGGCAAAGACTGAGCAACTCCAGGGTCAAACATCAGAATACTCTGAAGAGTGATACTCACTTTAGAGCTCCTGACAGGGTTGGCTCCAGTGTGATCTCTTTCCCTGCCCAATCTTGTATCCCTTCCCTCCTTTTATAGGTCTTAACCCAATAATAAACACTGGTTGCCCTGAATTCTATTTTAGCATCTGCCTACAGACAACCAACCTGACTTGCCTACTATAGATTACCTTTAGCTACTGTCTCCTCTTCTTGCATCAGCTTTTCCCTCTGATTACTTATCATCATATAAACATGATAACATTTCTTTGAAAACACACTCTCTGAGCTCCATCTCTGCTCCCTTGCACAGCAAAATTTCTGGAGAGTACCTGAATTTCTTGCCTGTCCTTCTCTATTCCCAGTGTTGGCACTTTCATATTCAAGCATCCCTCCCCAAACACACATCTAGAGAAATAGCTCTTGACAGCATCACCGATATGACATTGTTCCATCTATAATCCATTCTCACTTCTCACCTGATCTGTTAGCAGTGTCTGACCCAAATGATCATTATTTTCCTGGAACACTCCTTTGTCACTTGGCTTCTGGGTGGGACACAGCTTTCATCCGATTCTTCCCCTACTTCACTGGCCATAGTTGCTCCTTCTCATCTCTTCTGCTTACTATTCTTCCTCTCTGAACCTATGAAGACTGAAGCAGTCAGGAGCACAGTCCTCAACTGTCCTCACCACTACCTTTATTCACTGTGATCTCATCAAATGCCAGGACTTTAAATACCATCTCCATGCTAACACCTACTAAATTTATACTTGAGCTACAACTTCTTTCCCTGAATGCTACAGTCATATTCAACTGCCTATTCAGAATTTCCATTTTGATACACACAAGAATACCAAACCTAACATGTCTAAAACAAAACAACTGATTACAATCTCCCACCCTTCCTAGAAAGAAAAAGGTCTGTCCACCCCTAACCTTCGAGGTGGGAAGGTTGCACCTGGGATCAAACTCACAACCCTGTGCTTGCCAGGCAGTCACTTATGCTACTGAGCTAAACTCCAGCCCTAAATATTGTTCTTACAATTGTTGCTGAATCAAAAACCCGAAGTTATCTTGCCTTGCTCTCATCACCCACATTGGATACTTTGGAGAATTCTTTAGAGTACATCTAGTTTCTTTCCACTACTCTTACTTTCTCAAGTTCTCTTTTCAAATGTTATCATCTCAAGGATCTGCAAGACCAAATTATACAAAATAAAATCCCATCCACCCTACTGGTACTTCCTATCTCCTTTAACACTTTTTTTTTTATTTTTTGTCTTTTTCTTTTTTATCGGTACCGGGGATCAAACTCACGACCACACACTTGCAAGGCAGGTGCTTCTGCCACTGAGCTAAATCCCCAGCCCCCAACACTTTTTTTTTTTGATATCTGAATCAAACACAATATTTCACGCTTGTTAGGTAGGCACTGTGCTATATTCCCAGGCCAACCTACCCTACAAACAAGTATTTGCTACACAATATATTCACTTGTTTGTTCACTGTGTCAAGTAGAATGCAAGCTTCAAGATGGGAGGCATGTGGTCCTGCTCTAGCTGCTAGCAACATCTATTTTTAAGTGAATGAACTAAATTAAAGAATGGTGTACAAACAGCGATAGTCTTGGGGGAGAAGCATTTGAGCAGAAAGCTAAATGACATAACGGGGTAAGCTATTTGAAGATACACAACGAAAAGCAGTACTGCCAGAAAAAAAAACAAAAATAGCATAAAGCCCAAAAGCATGAATCAACTTGGACTTACAGAAGTACAGAAAGGTTTTGTGTGGCTGAAACAGCTAATCTTGTCAGGGAGATAGCAGAAAGGCTGTCAGCAGCTGAATCATACACGAATTCATATATGCTATAAAGATTTTGGATTTTATTGCAAATATGATGGGAACCAATAGGGGCTTTAAGTAAGACAGTACCCAATTTAGTAATTTTTCTTTAAAACATTGCCTGCTTTGGTTCTTGTGTGACTATTGGGAGGTGAGGTGGGAATAGCAATGAGAAAGAAAATCAATAACAGGGTATACTGTACCCTAAGCAAAGAGCAAAGAAGAGTGCGTAAGATTTCAGCGGAATCATCAGAGAAGGAGACAGTATAAAATTTGAGAGTATCTATCACAGGAGATACTTGTCTTGGACAGAGGTACAAAAGAAAAAAAGGATCCAAAGAAAATATGTAATTTTTGCCCAGAAACCTTAAGCCAGTTTGGGCAAATGTAACGGGACCTATTTCCACCCAGAGCTTGAGGAGTTGGGAGAAAATAAGGGAGTATTAGAAAGAGGGGGAAAATTTGTTCAGTTTTTGAAATGTAGACCTTAAATGCTCCCTAACGAGACAGAGACGGAGACAGACTCTGACAGACCAAGACGGAAACGGAGATTTCTCCTGCGTTTACAGCCCTCAGTTCTGGCGTGGCTCCGTCGCGATGCGAACCTTGCCCGCGGCGTGTCTTCCTCTTCACGGAGCACCTCACAAGTCCTCCCGCAGACGCTCCCCGGGTCCCCCGTGAAGCCGCTCATTTCTTAAATACCCCGCCTCCCCAGGGAACGGCGGCCCACGGCGACTTCAGGGGATTCCTGAACTTCCTCACCACGTCGCCGCGCTCTACGGCCCCGGGCCGCGCGGCATCTTTTCCGGAAACGACCCGCGCAGACAATAAACACGCAGGCCTCCCTGGGCCCTGCCGCTAGGCGCTCCCCGCCCCGCCGCCCTTTGGCGCGCTTCGCTCTCCTTTCGGCACCCCAGCTGCGCCGCGCCGGCGCGCGAAACCCAACGCGCACCCCTCCGCCGGCGGTCGGGAGACCCCCGTGGCCCCGCCCAGGCCCCGCCCCCGCCCCGCGCCCGCCAACTCCCAGCTCGCAGTCCTGATTGGCCGCCGCATTCCCGCTCTCCTTCCCGAACCGCCATTTTGAAAAATCTTGTTGATTCCGCGGAGCAGAGCGCGCGGTGCGAGCGTCACGCCAGACAGCGGCCCGCGCACCTTCTTCCCGGCGTCGGCCTGAGCTGCCTCCCGCGATCCCCTCGAGCTCTCGAGCCAAGCTCGTGGCGGCCGGGACCCGTGGTGAGAGCTGCGTGCGCGGGCACGCCAAGGCTGGGCTGCCCGGTGCGGCCGACAGGAGATGGACGCAGCCATTTGGACAGTGGCCTGTCGCGGGGGAGGGGACGCGGGCGGCCGGAGGCTCCGGGCGGGCGGGAGGCGGCGCAGGCCGGGCGGCGGGCGGGAAGGGCGGCGCGGTTTGCAGCCTCGGGCATCGCTGGACGCCGGGCAGGAGCCGCTCCCGGGCACCATCCGGCTGCGGGAGGAAGCAACTTTGAGGTTGGGACCCCGCGCTTCTCTCCCCGGGTCGGGGAGGGGAGATGACGGCGGCCGCCCCGTCCTGCACGCAGGTCCCCAGCATGTCCTCCTCGGCCCCCGCCGCGGAGGGAGAGGGAACCCCAGCCCAGCCTGCGTCTGAGAAGGAGCCCGAAATGCCCGATCCGCGAGAGGAAAGTGAAGAGGAGGAGGACGACGAGGACGAGGACGAAGAGGAAGAAAAAGGTGGGGAGGAAGTCGCATCCCTAAGGCGATGAGTATTTTTCAGACCTAAGTTGTTTTTTGCTTTTGCGGGGTTTCCAATAAGGAAGCAGCTTTGCTTTTGGCGCCTACAGTCGTTAAATCGGAGTGATTGTTAGCTAAAACTGTTTATGTTGAACAATGGCAGAGCATCGGCTTTGTGCACTCTGATTTTTTAAGAAAATACTTCTTAACGTTGATACGGTTCGGAAACGCAGCTCACTTCCCGCCTCACAGTATGCGCTTCTAACATTTGATCATTTGACAGGAAGTTTGTAAGTCTCAGATCTGTTTTTTGTTTTCAAGTGGTATGCGTGTATGTGAAGTTTTCAAATTGCTAAGTGAATTTTGAGATTTTGCTGGTTTCATGACGCATTATTTTTGCCTCCTGAAGTTATTGTGAGGTTTCATTTTTATATTTACTGAACTTCCCTAGAGGTCCCTTTCTCTAAGGAGAGTTTCTTTAACGAGAAAAGACCAGAGAAAGCTGTTGCTGAGAAAGTAGTTACAAATGAAAGAAGTGAACTGTGAAGAAAGTTATTCTGAACCCGCAGCTGTCTCGGTTTTGATCTGAGTCTGGCCTGCAGAAGAGAGAGTGGTATTAACTGTTGATGGACTGAAACCATAAACAAGACACTTAGTGCTTTGTGGAGTGGGCCTGTGTAACTTACTAAAGATGTGGGCTCCAGTGGCTTTTTGAGTTACGCCAGCTTCCGAAGATGCTCCAACAATTTATAAATCCGTAATGCCACAACTCCTGGCATTCTTTGATGTTACCGGCCCAGTCCGAGTTTCTTTCATATATGGCTACGATTCAGACGAATTGGGAGGAGTTGGCGTTTTTTTTCCAAACCCAAATTTACATTGTCAGTTTAAATTTAAAATCAGACCGCGGTCAGCTCTCTGTAAATAGTGTCTGTAAATAGGGGCTAAAAAAAAAAAAAAGATTGGGCTAGGCTTTTTACCTGAAGTGGCATGTCACCTAATAAGGAACTATTTATTTCCATATTTGACTAAAGCGTTGCATTTAATTGAAAACTTTAATGTGAATTATTGCTTATATTTGTAATATTGGAACTGAAAAGTGGCTGTGTGTTTCATTTCTAGCCAAGTCATTTTCTTTTTTTTCTTTCCCCCTAATGTTTTAAGTCTTTCAGGGGGCTGGGTTGAGATAACCACAAAATTGTGGATTTTCTTTTTCTTTTTTTGTCTTTTGCCTTTTTATTGGTACCAGGGATCGAACTCACGACTGCCTGCTTGCAGGGCAGGTGCTTATCCACTGAGCTAAATCCCCAGCCCCAAAATTGTGAATTTTCTTGGTCAGCAAAAAATTGCATTATTTATGTAGATATACTGTAAATGACAAAAACACTGATGCTTGGAAGGGCAGTCAGTAGGCAGAGTCCAGATTTTCTTTTAGACTAATTGTGAATTTTGACTTTTAACACCCCACTACCACCACTACCACACACATGGCCCAGTGTTGGGGATCAGATCTAGGCTTGTGCATGCTCTGCAGACACTGAGCTACACCTCCAGCCTTTGTAGTTTGTTTTTTTTTTTTAATCTGTACTGGGGATCCATGACTGCGGGCTTGCAGGGCTTGCAGGGCAGGCGCTTATGCAGCTGAGCTAAATCCCCAGCCTGCCTTTGAAGTTTAAAAAAAAAAAATTTATGAAAAGTATGTGTTAAGTTTTGTAGTTGTGTGATTGATTGCACGCGTTTTTTTAAAAATTCTCTTCTCATTTGAGGTGTTTGTGGATCAATTAGCATTCTGAAAGTTCTTGTTCTATCATAGCTCTGGATATTTAATTGGAAGCAAGGCAGGAAAATTAATTTTGACAACTAAAGGGTCAGATTAGCCATGATTTGGGAGGAAGAGGAGAGAAAAAAACTAATGGAAGGATGATTCCTAGTTTTTGTTTTGTTTTGGTATTTTGTCTGACATCTGAGTGAAAGGTATCAGTGTTTACTTTTTCTTTCTGTTTTTTTGAGACAAGGTCTCACTGTGTAGTTCAGACTGGCCTCAAACTTGCAGCAGTCTTCTACCTTAGCCTCTCTTAAGTGTTGGTATTACAGGCATGTCCACCACACCCAGCTAGTAGTATTAGTGTTTTCTTAAAAAAAATTTTTACAGTAGTCATCAAGTTTGGAGACGATTATAACTTCTGTTTGGATGTGTTGCGTGTCGTGTAGGTACCTATAGGATGTAAAATGGAACAGTGTCAGATGTGTATTAGTTAATCTGAGTCTTAGAAAAATGCTCTGGCCCAATTATTTATGAGTGATACTCAGAAGCAAGTGAATAGTTTGTCACTGTGGAAAGATGTTGACTGATTGTATGTATTGCTCTACAGTGCTTGTTCTTCATTGTGTGTAACAGTGTTAGTATGTACCTGCTAGCACCCCTTTCTCCTGACTCATTCTGTGCGAAGTCTTACATCCCTAAATCTTACCTGTCTTTCAGAGCTGTCGCCATTGTTTTGTTCCCTTTTTCCTAATTGTCCTCGGCACACAAGATTTTACTTGTATTTTAAGGTGTTTTGTCATCTAAGTTAAAGTCTAAAATCTGTGTCTCATTTTCCTATGAAAGATGATCATTTCAAGAAATATTCAGTGTCTTGGTCATCTGTTTATTCCTGCTATCCAGTGCAGTTTTCAGTAAACTTTCATTCAAATGAATGAAAAACCGGCAACATCATGTTATTGTAGTTTATTTTATTTCAGTCAGTAGAATTGTTTGTTTTGAGACAAAGTCTCACTGTAATTCAGGCTGGCCTTGAACTCATGTTGATCCTCCTGCCTCAGCTTCTCAGGTGCTGGGATTGGCACTTACCATCATGCCTGATAGTAAATGGTTTTAGATACATTAATGTCTTAAACTTTATAAATATGCACTCATTTTCTGGTTCATTTTTTGTTTTAGACAGTTTGAGCTCAACAGAATTTTAACTTTCAGAATGATTTATTTTCATCGTTATGAACTTGTAGGTTTTTTTTAGCTGATAATGGATAAAACACAGTTGGGTACCACTAGTTCTAATAGTCTCCACACAGTAGGAGGTCTAATTTACAACAATGTATATATTTAGGAGGTTGGGAGTATAACTTGTGGTAGAGCACTTGCCTAGCATGCACAAGGCCCTGGGCTGAATTCTCAGCTGAGGGAAGAATGTATTTGTTTGATGAAAAATAGAGAAAAGGAGTTCAAAAGCTACCAAAGAAATGAGATGAGAAAAGTAATTCTCTTCATTCAGTCAGTACCTATTATATATAGGTGTTATCACTCTGTGCCATGTAAACATGTACAAAATAAAACAAACTTAGAGCCTGAATTATTCACAAATAAAATACTGGGATTTTAACAGCAATAATTATAGTTAGACAAGTTGAACAGAAGTTTGTTTTCTGTTTGCTTTTAAGTGGGTTCCTGTAAGTTTGCCAGGTAATAAGATGTGCTGCTGACAGCCATGCTCCAGAGCATGTTTGGGGGTTTCTTTCCTATATGTTTGCCTAATAAAGTTAACACATTCTTTAGCTTCTTGTTTAAGAAATATTAAATTGCTTTCTAGAAAAGAGTCTTATCGTGGAAGGCAAGAGGGAAAAGAAGAAAGTAGAGAGGTTGACAATGCAAGTGTCATCCTTACAAAGAGAACCATTTACAATTGCACAAGGTAAAGTGTAATCTATATTTTTTACATTTTATGGTGAAAATGTCCAAATATGAAAAAAATGATACTTAGCAGTATTTGATATGAATAGAGTATTTAGTGCTTGGAAAGTGATAATAAATTTTTGGTATAGTAATTTTATATAATTTTCCCCATCAATGCAGAGATACATAAGTTGTACTATAATTTTTTGTTTTGTTTTATTCTTTTAAAATTATACTATAATTCTCAAAATTAACTTTTAAATGTATACTAAGCAATAGGTATTTAAATGTGATTTTTTTTTTTCCAGGAAAAGGACAGAAACTTTGTGAAATTGAAAGGATACATTTCTTTCTAAGTAAGAAGAAAACAGATGAACTAAGAAATTTACACAAACTGCTTTACAACAGACCAGGCACAGTAAGACTTTTTCTTATACTTCTAGTTTATTTACCTGTTTATGTATTAAACTACTTCACGATAGAACCTTGTTAATGGTTCTATAGAAGACTTTAATGAGCCAGACATAATAGCACAAACCTGTAATCCCAGCTACCAGGAGGCTGAGGTTGAATTAGGAAAGGCTAGCCAGGGAAACTGAAACCGTGGCTCAGTGAGAGAGCTATGGTGGTGTAGCTCAGTGGTACAGAGATTACCCAGCATGTAGAATTGCTAGGGTTCATTCCCCTTTACTGCAAACCCCAAAAAAGATTGAGTTCAATTTCTGAGATGTACAAGTGAGCAAACTAGACTTTTTAAGACTTAACCACAGCTCCCACAGGTAATACTATTATTTGGGACTGTAATGCCCAGGGCTTCCTAGTGCCATTCTTTTTATTTCAAACAGAAATTTCAAATTATTTAATCCAAATTGATGCTTTTTATCTTTAAATGTATTAGAAGATACTTATTTTGGGGATGCACTGGCCATTCAGAAGAAATGATTCAGTGTAATTATATATCATTCTGAGCAAAAACCTGATAAAAGTAAATGATAATAATTGAAGAAACTACTTTGCCTTGGTGAGGGTGTGGATTGTTTCATGTTAGAATGTCTGAAGCATGGTGTAATTTATTTTCATGTGTTTAACCCCACTCAGACCTCCCTGTCCAAATTTCACAAGTCTCAACTAGTAATACTCCTGGTACTGGGACATAAGTTGTGGTAAAAGTTCTTATATGAGAATTCATTCAAATTCATAACCTTTATTTTTATAGGAGTAAGTTTGTATGATTTTTATAATGTTACTATATTACTAACATTTTTCAATTTTGAACAATAAACATTGATTAATTTAATATTGTGACTTGGACACATGAAAACAAGTTGACGTTGAGTTTTCCTTTTGTACATTATTAGATAAATAGTATTAATACGAAAAATATTTTAGGTGTCCTCGTTAAAGAAGAATGTGGGTCAATTCAGTGGCTTTCCATTTGAAAAAGGAAGTGTACAATATAAAAAGAAGGAAGAAATGTTGAAAAAGTAAGTTGTATCTGTAAATACCATGTTTATTTTTTATTTAAAACGAATTACCTGTTCCTTTTCAGTAGATTGCTGTGTTTTGTTTTTTACATTAAATGCCAAGAATGGAATACTTCATGGTATGAACTTGGGATATTCATTAATATCCAACGAATGGTGACTATCAGGATTATTAAGCGCTCTTTAAAGTCCAAAATTCAAAAGGTCTTAAGAGGAGTGTGAAAATCTTTTATCTTCCCATCAGCCCTCTGTTCTTTTTAAAACCATTTAAGCCATTTGAACATCATCAGTTTGATGGAAACAGTTATCTTTCATCATAATGCAAAAAAGTCACAACTCTTAGAGCTTTTATTAAATGCCTATAGTTTGAGTTTAATAAAATGTTCTTCAGGAGTGTGATATCAGAATGGTGAGAAAGTGTAATGTTTTATCACTAGTCAGAAGAATTCTCAGATTCTGAGTTTTTTAGTATTGAAAACTTTTACATATTTTTCTAATGAGTTTATTTAAAGTCTTTTTTTTTTTTTTTTTTTTTTTTTTTTTTTTTGTCTCACTATGTAGTTCAGGCTGGCCTTGAGCTCACTTTGTAGCCCAGGTTAGTCTCGAACTCACAATGATTCTCCTGCCTCAGCCTCCTGAGTGCTGGTATTACAGGAGCAAGCCACCACGCCCAGCTAGTCCATTTATTCTTATACTGCCTTTACAAACCTAATTAGTAAGGGCTGTTTTCCTAATAATCATCTCTGGCTGTTGTCTTTATATTGGAAGGAATGTTTATAAATCCTTGGTTTTTCCCGTTTTCTGTTTTCAGGTTTAGAAATGCCATGTTAAAGAGCATATGTGAAGTTCTTGATTTGGAAAGATCTGGTGTAAATAGTGAACTGGTGAAGAGGATCTTGAATTTTTTAATGCATCCAAAACCATCAGGCAAAGTGAGGATCAACTTTTACTGTTTCAATAACTAATCAGTAACCAATGGTCTTTTCTTTTTTTATGAAATAGTAATTTACCAGCAGTATGCTTGACATTCAGTAATGCGTACATTCATTGAAGTATGCCTTCCACTGATTAAACTGTAACACTTGTGATAGAAATAATATAGAAAGTATGTGAGTATGTTTCCTTATAACAGATATGAGGAGTAAAAAGAATGGCAAGAAAAGTAACTGAATTAATGTCAGATGAGACAAAGCGTTCTGTGACTAAAAGCACAGAACAGTAGAAAGAAACTGAGGATGAATTCTTAGGTGTAATCAAGGACAAGAAAGACAAGATGGGAGTTGCACTGGATGTTGCAACAAAGATGATCCTGCATTGGGTTGCCAGAATCCTCAGCAGAGGCTTAGGAGCTTGGACAGAAAAAACAAATAGTCTGCAAATTTTCCCACTCTACCCAAAATTTAGGTTTACACAGAATTAGGTAATAGCAAATGGTATCAGCAAAAACATGTTAAAGTGTTACTTAGATGACCTTACACTTTCACTTTAAGACTGGACTAGTATTTCTTATTACTTTTTACATTGTAGAAACTGAAATGCAAAGAGATCCTGTAGGCCTAGAAGTTCAGGAGAATGCCATTTGATGATTGGAGGAGAAAACATAAAGAATTAACTCATAAAATAATAACTATGACTTGATTTGCCTGTTCTGGATCCTGATCACTGTTGGCTAGACAAGGGCAGAGAAGGATAAGTCATGGTGCTACTTTAGTTATGCAACTGTAAACCCAAGGAATATGATTTCGATGTCTCAAATTAGCTTAAAGATAAAGTTTTTTTATTTTCTAACAAAGTCATCTATATTTGTGCTGCTTTAGGATTTCACATGGCAAGTTGATTAGGCAATTACTAAGTTGCCTAAGGTATAAAAGATACAGTTATACCTATTTTCTCAGTGCTTTTCAATTTATTGGTTTTAGGACTCTTTTTTTAAAAAAGAAATCAATGAGGATCCCTAGAGTTGGTTTACAGACAGTTTTCTAAAATAACATGTTACCAAAACACATTTTATATGCAAAAAGTATGCTTTCAAAAGAATCAGAAGAGTGGCCTCTTTTTTTCTGTTCTTTTTCATTCTCTTCATCTTTCAAGTTTGGTGTAAGAGCAAAAGCTTGCCAGGCTTGGTCGTGTATGCCTATCATCCCAGTATTTGGAAGGTTAAGGCAGGAGGATCAACGTGAGTTCAAGGCCAGCATATGCTACATAGGGAGTTTAAGGCAGGTCTGAACTACATAGCAAGACCCTGTCTCAAGAAGAAAGAAGCTTGGTTCTCTTCTGCTTTTCAGCCTCTTATAGTGTAGTGTTTTGCTTGAGATGTATGAAGAAAATTCAGCCTCTGAAAGGTATGTAGTTAGAAAAAGGAATATTTTAAGTCCTTTCAGGTGATTATGAATATTCTCTTTTGATGTAACAAGTCATCCACAATTGGTATTTAAAAATAAGTTGTAATGTTTAATGTAGATTTGAAGGCATATTAATAATCTTAAATTTGTTACTTGCATATAGTTATCTTGCATTTACCAGTTGGAAAATAATGTTCCCTGAATTATGCTGGTCTTCTAAAAGTTGCTATGAGCACTGTCAAAAAATCACATTCATTAATTAAACATCAGGAAAATTTTTAGCTACTAGGAAATCAAGTTTATGGTAGTAATAGATGTGGCTTTTCCAAAATTCTGATTTCTGGGCTGGGGATTTAGCTCAGCGGCATAAGCGCCTGCCTTGCAAGCAGGCAGTCGTGAGTTCGATCCCTGGTACCGGAAAAAAAAAAAAAAAACCAGCAACCAAAATTGTGATTTCTAGTTGAAGTTATAAAATTTATTAGTAATACTCTTTATTTTTCTATAAGCAGTAGATTCATCTGCTCACTTTGAGAACATGGCTATGAAATACCTAAAATCTGAAAAGCTAGATTTGTCAGTTTTTGTAAAAATAGTGATCTAGGCCTAGGCTCAGTAGTAGAGTGCTTGTTTAACTTATGTGAGGCCCTGGGTTCAGTTTCTGTTACTGCCCAACAAATAACCATATTCTTTGAAAAAAAGCTGGTTTAGCACAATATGCACAGATGCTTACTAGCGCGCAAACCATTGAATTTTGGTATGTAGCGAGAATACTTAGGTGTTTCCCATTTTGTCATAGGTATTATAAAGATCTGTACTAAGAGGTAATAGTTATTGCTTCAAGAACATTCTTAAGTGAAAGTGTTCCATTTTTGTTACTGCTTATGGAGTTGTGAAGCACACAATGACTATGAGTGTATCTTCTGCCTTTATTAATATGAAAAGGCCTGCAATTTTATCCATCTTTGCTTTTGTACAGTTATCTTTTTTTTTTTTTTTTTTGGTACCGGGGATCAAACTCACAACCTCGTACTTGCAAGGCAGGCTGATGCCGCTGAGCTAAATCCTTGGCCCCTATATACAGTTATCTTTGTCCCCCCCTCCCCCATGTTCTTCAAATGTGATCCTCTCTGATGATTATTCCATACAATGACGTTATACAAGTTCAAGCTGTTTTTTGTGCTAATATGCTTCCATCACTTAAGAAAAATGTTATCCTGGAAACTCATTTATTCATGACTATTTTCTCTCTGTAATTTTAAAAGTTCTAAAGGAATGCAGTGTTCATCATTATTTTACTGCCTTACACTTCTATCTTGCTACTTTTTTTTTTTTTTTTTTTTTTTTTGGTCTTTTTCCTTTTTATTGGTACCAGGGATCGAACTCAGGACTGCCTGCTTACAAGGCAGGCGCTTATGCCGCTGAGCTAAATCCCCAGCCCCCTACACTTCTATCTTGATTTTACTTGTTAATCACATTTTGTTTCCCAAAGGAGATAATACTATTGACATTGGATTCTAATTAATAGATAGAGGGCTCATAGAAGGCTCTAGAGTGTATCTTATTTTGTGGTTTCCACTTGAAATTTTTTTCTTGGAGTTGTATTTTATTTGTTACTTGAACAATATCCTTTCAGTTTTCTTAGATTTATTGAGCTCTCATTCCAGTGTCACTATTAACTAATTCTGCATACAGGTAATAGTCTCACTATTTGTATCTGATTCCTGAGGTTCCATAGTGAGGAATCCCATTTTTCTAGTACTTTTGAGACCTGGAGTTAATATAGTGAACCGTAAGAGTTTGAATAGTGAGACTTACCTTTTCTCTGAACAGTGCTGTCAGAATTGGGTCCTGGCAATAATAGTTGGTAGTGGTAGTAATGACACAGCAAGGATAACTGTGCATTCACGAAGTTTTTTTGTAGAGAATCCTGAGAGGTGACTTTGGTCCACTAATGTTAAATTTTTGGAGCGGCCAAAGTTGGCTTTTCTGGTTTGCCTTTAGAAAGGTCGATTGTTTGGTCAAGTGAGAGACTGTCCTGTGGTTCATTTGTAGATTGCATAAGAACTCTATATTGCACAAAACACTTTCTCTTAAATTTTGTATAGCAGAAAAGTTACTCCCCAAGACTGAATATTTCTGAGAGACCTGTGGTTCTGCTAATTTCAGGAAAAATACTTCCTAACATTACCATAAGCATTTACATAATTGAAAATATAAGTTTATTAAGAATCTCTTATCTTTTTTTTCTTCCTTCCTTTTCTTATTTTTTCTTTCTTTTGATACTGGGGATCAAACTCACCTCCTCATGTTTGCCAGGCAGGCACTTATGCCACTGAGCTAAATCCCCAACCCCAAGTATCTCTTATCCGAAACACTTGTGACCAGAAGTATTTCAGAGTCCTTTTGGGGAGGAGGGGTGTGTGTGTGTGTGTGTGTGTGTGTGTGTGTGTAATTAGATGTCCTAGTCCTTTTGGGAAGGAGGGATGTGTGTGTGTATGTGTGTAATTAGATGTCCTAGTCCTTTTGGGAAGGAGGGATGTGTGTGTGTATGTGTGTAATTAGATGTCCTAGTCCTTTTGGGGAGGAGGGTTGTGTGTGTGTGTGTGTGTGTAATTAGATGTCCTAGTCCTTTTGGGGAGGAGGGGTGTGTGTGTGTGTGTGTGTGTGTGTGTGTGTGTGTGTGTGTGTGTAATTAGATGTCCTAGGGTGGTATTAAAGCCTAAACACAAAACTCATTAGGGTTTCACATGAGCCCTAATGTACAGGTACACATAGACCGAAGGTAATTTTATACAGTATATTTAGTGCCCCTGCAATTTGAGTATAATTTACATCAGGTGAGTCAGGGGTGGAATTTTCTTCTTGTTAACACCATGTCAACATTTAGAGATGTTTGGGTTTGGAACATTTTGTATTTCCTTCATATTGTAGAGTTTACCTTAAAATTTTGCCTATTGTAGAAAATAACAGGCAAAATAAAGTAAATAATAAAATAAAATGACAGCCTCAGAAATAATATTGACTCCTTAGTGTGTATATTTTTAGATGTTTTATGTAAGGCTCCTTTTATTTGAAAATTTAGCAAATAATCCCCTAAGAAAACATTTAAAAATAAATTTGTTGATTAATATCATATTTTTGTCATGTGATATACTCTGCTTTAAAAATGTGTGATTTATTTATTTTTTATTTTTTTTGTGTGTTTTTCCTTTTTATCGGTACCGGGGATCGAGCTCATGACTGACTGCTTGCAAGGCAGGCGCTTATGCCGCTGAGCTAAATCCTCAGCCCCTTTTTTTTTTTTTTTTTTTTTTTTTTTTTGTGTTAAAATGTGTGATTTAATTGAATCTCGGTAATAGCAATGCATCTACTTTGTATTTCTTAATTCCTTTCATAATTAACATAACACTTTGCTTATTCAGAAGCATCACTGAGAATGTGATCTTCTGTTATTGAAAGAAGAGCTCAGAGGTAATATGGTACTTCATTCACAAATTTAGGATTTTTAATCAATAATCAGGTTTGAGTTTCCATATGAGTAGTTGATTCATGGGCCCTCTAAAACAAGAAGCTCCACTGTCAATGAGTTTTAATGCTTATAAAAAAATGAAAACTTGTCTAACTTAAAATACTATCTTGATAAAGTGTATGCAACTGTCTGAGCTTGGCCTCAGACACTTAGGCTTTTCATCCAATATCAAACCTAGAATACATATTTTTGTCAGCATTTACAGAGTTTTTACTAGATATTTAGGACAAAAGTGCGAATTGGTAATATAATTTTAGATTAACCTGACACGTTGTTAAAAACAAATTCTTTATAAAGATGCTGACCTTATAAATATTCTTGAGAGTTGAGAAATGATTAACAGTTGATGGACTTAGACATATATCTTACTAGTGCTACTATAAATTTTTTTTGTGCAGCCATTGCCGAAATCTAAAAAAACTTCTAGCAAAGGCAATAAAAAGGAACGGAACAGTTCTGGAATGGCAAGGAAGGCAAAGCAAACCAAATGTCTTGAAATTCTATCAGATGAATCTAGTAGTGATGAAGATGAAAACAAAAACAAGGAAGAGTCTTCAGATGAAGATAAAGAAAGTGAAGAGGAGGTAAAAATACTTCTTTTCTATGGGGAGTGTTAGGTATTCTTGCTATATAATAAATAGAGCCAGAAAAATTTCTGTGTTTTTAATTGTGAAGACACAGGTAATTAAAAGAACACTTAGTTTTATTGCCAAACCAGAATGTAAGAGTAGGCAGATAGTGAAGTTGATCTGGCCTGGAAGTGAAACACTGTAGGCTTTGAGCTGGACTTGAAGTTCAGAGTTAAAGTGAATGTACGGGAAGTGGGAGAAATGCTCATCCTGGACAGGAACACATTCTTACAGAATTTTTTTCGGAGTATATTATTTTGAATGATTACTTTTTCATGCAAAAACAAGGTTTTAAGGGTCATTTTTTAAAACTATTTACTTAATGAAATTATTATTTGGAGTTTATTTGATCAGTGAGGAATGCCTGCCATTTTCTGTTTGGGACTATTTGTAAAATGTTGAGAATACTTGGCTTCCACTATGTAATAGGGAGAACTGATAAAACAACTAAAAAATTTAACTTTCGTTTTGAACTGCGGTAGATTGGAGAGAATTGGTATGGAGGATCAGTTTCTACTGTTAATGATGGGTTGGTAGACAGTACTTTAATCTTGTTTTGAAGCCTTCAGAGGGTAGAATTTGCTCAGTAAATGATGTAATACTTGATTAACACAGGTTTGACATTTTGGGCTAAATAATTCCTTGTAGGGGCCATCTTCATTCACTAGTTATGACAATCCAAAATGTCATAGTTTATCCCCCCACCTCCATGGGGGCACCATCGACAGTTGAGCACCACAGGAAGATAGAGGGGCTGAAATGTCCTATTTTATAGTTATATGTATTTAGTCTGTATGTTTGTCTTGAGATACTTAATTTTATAACTTTTAATCTCAAATTTTATAAAGATGCCTGTAAAACTAAATATGAGATACTTCATAATTTGAAGAGAGACCTACATATCTAGGAGGGTGCTTCATTAATATATTTTTGCCATGAAAGGAAATGAGTAAGTTGATGACAAAGTTTTTGTGGATTAGACATTGAAAAGAAACTCATAGGGGCTGGGGATTTAGCTCAGTGGTATAAGCACCTGCCTTGCAAGCAGGCAGTCGTGAGTTCGATCCCTGGTACTGATAAAAAAGACAAAAGAAAAGAAACTCATTCATTTGAATTTGTGGCAATTTAAGAGTAATTGTGTCCTGTGTTCAAATTTTATGTCATCTATCATTTGTCACTTAAAGATAGGTAAAGCATGAAAAGTTGTCATAGAATGTATCGCATTTTTTCAAAGACAAAGCATAACCCTTAACAACTGCATTCAAATTCCAGTTCTCAAGTGGATTGTCATTGTATGACTTTGGGCAGTGTTATTTAAACTCTACCTCTGTTTCCCATAGTAAAATGAAGATAATAAGAGTACCACTGTATTAAATCCCTAGGAGCATTTAATACTACCCATGTATTAAATGACTATTTAAAATAGCACAGCGCTTTGGGTGGTACACACCTGTAGTCCCAGCATTCAGGAGGCTGAGGCAGGAAGATTAATGTGAGTACAAGGCCAGCCTGAATCACATGATAAGACCTTGTCTCGAAAAACACAGTGCCAGCCATCTGCTATGTAAATATTACTGTCAAAGGTGGCTTTTTATGGCAAGTTATATTTCTATATCTAATCTTCCTATCCTTGCTAAGGTACAGGTTTCAAGTGAAGATATTATATACTCATTTTCTTACTTTTTCCAGATTGTTGTCCCATGTTCTGAGTTAGTTTTGTCCTGTGATTTATAACCATATTGGTTATTGGATAATGATCACCTGTAGAGCTGTGGCACTAAATCAGTTTAGTGCTATAAAGTAAGGTGTGTTGCTAAAAATTCAGGTCAAATGATAGAAACTCATGGGGTAAAAAAAACATTATAAGGGCTTTTACATGCATTAATTATATAAAATCACAATATAAATGATATCAGTGTTCTTTTAGAGGTATTTTTACTGTGTGGACT
This sequence comes from Cavia porcellus, assembly GCF_034190915.1. Lineage (NCBI taxonomy): Eukaryota > Metazoa > Chordata > Mammalia > Rodentia > Caviidae > Cavia > Cavia porcellus. The sequence goes on along the minus strand of NW_026947496.1, from coordinate 22,138,937 downwards.
TGTTCTGATATGCTTCCTAAAATTTAATTCTAATATAGTTTAGATTGAGGGATATACTACTGCCATCCCCATAAAGTCCCGCTGGTAAGACTAGGCATTCTTATTACTCTAAAAGCCCTTTAAATTTAGGTCTGTCCTCAAAAACTTTATTGAGAAAGAGTATTTTCTATGGCAAGTTTTTTTTCTTTATTCTTCTACTTTACAAAGACTCAATTCACTGTTAGGAATGTTGTAAGTGGAGGTATTTTTGGTAATTATTATGAAAGGACCCCTTTTCTACAAGGCCATAAAAAATTTGCAGGTTAATTGGAAAAGTTACAGTGTTTTTTGGGGTAGCTTTTTTGTTGATTGCTTGAAATTTTACTTTACTAAATATTTGGCATTAGGATGAATTTGTTCTATTTTAAGAGAACAATCTAAGCTATGAAGATTAGTTTTACCTTTACCAGTTTCCTTTGTAAATTGAGAGATTTAGACTACAATTGGTAGTTCAAGCATACCCTGCATTATGTTACTAAAGTGAAAAGTTTTATTTTTTTTCCTTTTTTTTTAAAAGCCAGTCAAATTTAGCAGTGGGGGGGGGTGGTATACCAACTTTAGTGACACTAATGTTAATAAGTTCTGATAACCCACTGCCATCGGACCAGCCTAAAGTGAAAAGTTTTATACAGAAAAATTTCAGTTGTGGTTGTTCTTTGGCAGGTTATATGAGGTTGAATGTTATTGAGTACCTTGCTCGTTTTCATATTTAATTGTGTGGAAGAGTAAGATGCTTAATTCATAAGTAAATTCAGTATTTTTTTAAGTGAAGTTACTGAAATTCTAATAACAGAACTGATAGATTTCTAAAAAGTCTTATTTAAGACTAGATGCTAGAATTGGTATAAAGCCTTTGAGGTTTTCTGTTCCTGTACCTTTGCTTCTGTGATATGTAGTGAGTAGTAGCTCACAACCATTTTGTAATCTTGCTTTTCTAAGAATCAAATTAGAAGGTGCACTTTATGAGAATAACTCAGTTATTCCTCTGTAAGCAAAACTGTTGTGAATTTCGTCATTAGGTTGGACATAGGCTTTTTAGGACAAACGGAAGAATAGTTGGAAACCAGGAAGGAGCTAGTAGATAAAATCTCTTCAAACAGACTACAAATAACTACTTCCCAGATTGGGTTAGTACCTTGAGGAAATGAGATTACACTTTGCTTTTTTTTTTTTTTATGCATTTCACAGTTGTTAACCTGAAGCACAGAAAAATTATTATAGAGAGTATAGAGAAAGGAGAAACAGTGGCTATTGAGGAAAGAACTGAACATTGCAGACTCTTAAAAGCATACTTTTGGTTTTTCAAAGCTTTTCCTAATATATACCTCTTTCTCTCCAATTTTAGTTTTTTAGTGTTTTTAAAGCAGTTTTATCCCAAGAGAAATATAACATAAACTTTGTGGATTTATGCTTTGTATGTGGAATTTGAATGTTCCCATATGTATCAAGTTTTCAGCTGAAACAATTTATAATCTAACTGATGTCCAAAACAAATTCATTTACCTTTCACAATAAGTCCACAGATGGACTGTTCGGGAAAAGTATCCAGGATGTCGGTGCCATCTCTTCCTGACCTACTACTTGGTATATAACTTTTGGTGATGTTTGACTTTTTTGCTTGGAGAAGATGCCTTTTACAAGACATATCCATGTATACGGCTAATGCATGAGAAGCTGTGAGATCCAAGTGTTACCTTTCCTGCCTTCCAGGAAGGAGGTGAATTAAAAATGGGTTGGGAGTAACCTTCTACAAACCAGAGAAACTTTCATTTGAAAATGTTGGCAGTGGTAGAACCAGGCGTGGTGTCACACACTGTAAAATCCCACGTTACAGGAGGCTGACGCAGGAGAATTGCCATGAATTTGAGGCCTGCCTGCATTATAGTTAGCTCAAGGCTACCATGAACTCTATTTAGTAAGACCCTGTCTCAAATATTAAAGTTATGGTAGTCCTTAATTATGTCTTATTAAAAGACTAAAATCTTATTTACCAGAAAATTACAAAACTGCATAAACCATTTAAACCTTTTGTTGGAAGGCAAACTTGAATAATCACTATCCATTTACACATAAACTTGATTTTCATAATCTTTTGTGAAATAAAGCTACATTTGCACATTCTTTACTCTTGGCATTTTGAGTTTTCTCAGCCAAGTTGTTAAAAGAATAGTGTTTTAAGCTAATTTTATTTTGTTCATCTATTCACCCAGTACAACCTTTCTGCTGTGAGGACAGAAATCTGGCTCTGACAGGCGTCTTTTTTGGTGACCCTTCTTCAAGAGCCCAGCTGCCTATAAAAGATAGGTAAGCCATAATCTCCCAAGATTTTTTTTTTTTTTTTTTGCCTTCCTTCAAAAAGTGCTATGTCATTTCTTTGATCCTATAATCATACATGGAAAATATTTTTCCAATTTTTGAAAATTTATATTACTAATCTTTGAAAATTTAAAGTACTACCAAAAATTGATGACAGTAATCAATTTTTATCTGTTCACTTTTAGCATGTCTAAAATAGTTGATAGTCCTGCTTGAATTACTTGCAGCATGTTTAGAAATAGCAAAGAAATAGAAGTAGATCCTCTGAGTTTGAAACTAGCTTTTTAAATTTTTTTCTCCCCAAACTTGTTACCTATTCTTTTCCCAGTGTATTTTATTAAAGAGTCAGTCTTGGCTCCTAGCTGATTATATAACAAGATGATAACTCTCATTGTACTGTCAATATTTTTCTTTTGACAACATGTGTTTTAAAGATAATTACTAATTTAATTACTATTTTTGAATATTAGAGAGACTTAAAACAAGGTGCCAGCACTGGATTTATAAATGTAACCACCCTTTTTGGTTTTTTGAGACAAGGTCTTTGTAGTTCAGGCTGACCTCAGGCTCATGATGATCCTCCTGCCTTAGCCTCTCAAATGAAATGCTGGAATTACAGGTGTTTGCCAGAATGCCCAGTTTGTAAACACTTTTTAATTGTTCTACTTAGTACATTGGCAGAATGCTAAGTTTTGGGGGTGCAGTGGGGAGCAGGGAAGGCAGACACAGTTTATGGTTAGACTTGGGTGCCACAAAAGTAGAGCACTGAGAGATGCAGTTAGAGTAACGGAGTTAAAATCAGAATGTAGCAACCTCACGAGTCTGAACATCGTGTGTCTAGTACAGACTTTGGGGATGGAGTTAGCATTCCACTCTGTGGGAACAAAACACAAAAGATTTATATGACCTAAAGAGAAATTTGACATTTTGATGAGGAAGGAAAATGAATCATGTCCTCTGTACTAGGAGCTATGTCCTGAGGAAGCTCAGGAAGAACTGCTTCAATAAGCATTTACTAGAGCAGACATGAAGGCCAGCTAGGGAGAATCTTCATGTATCATGTACTTTTGTATCGTACATCTTATTATTTCTGATGCTTATTTATCTCTTGCTTTTTGAGAAGTAAAAGATACAGCCTCATTTTTGTATTTGGGGCTAGTACTTTTTTTTTTTTTTTTTTTTTTTTCAGCTTTTTGAGACAGTGTCTTGCTGTATAGTCCACACTGACCTCAAATTCGTAAAGTCTCTTCTCTCAACCTCCAGAATGGTGGGATTCCGAGCATGTACCATCGTGTAATGATCCTTCTAAGTGCTCTGTGAAACTTCGAGAGCTTAGCGATCATAAACTAGTATAATCCCTATTACACTAGGGATTAGATTGGACTTTTATTAAAAGTTTATTAAAAGTTATTAACTTTAAAGTTAATGAGTATAAATCCATTGCTTATTAAAACCTAAGAGGTTTTTAATGTAAACTTTATAAATTGAGGAATTATCCTTTTAAATGTTTTATATTTCTTTTTCTGCATGAGTCTTTGAGTCTTTCAGTAGTTATTTTCCCAACTCACAAGATAATGCTTTAAAGCAGTGTTATATAAGTTCTTTTCCCTTTTACTCACTTTCACAACTTCTGGGCTCAGTACAAGTAAACTTTACTTATTCATCTGTAGCATACAGATGAACAAGAAATATTTAAATGGGGGCTGGGGATTTAGCTCAGCGGCATAAGCGCTTTCCTTGCAAGTGTGCAGTCATGAGTTCGATCCCTGGTACTGATAAAAACAAAAAAGACCCCCCAAAAAAAAGAAAGAAAGAAAGATTTAAATGGCTACTATAAACTACCCTTCTAGTAGGTTCAGAACTGATAGAACTAATAAAAGGTAATAGGTGTCTGCTCTCCTAGCAATAATCACATCTGCTGTTAAGCTTGCAGTATGATTAATAACTAGTTTTATGTACATGCCTATATCTGTATCTATACATGTCTATTTATTTGCTTTGTTGCCTTATGTGTATTAACTTTTTTATCCTTGCTTCACCTCCATAGTTGTAGCCAAAGTTAACTGATCCTACCATACCTAAAAGGCATCGTTTTCATGTATACGGAAAGGCCCACGGCATGTTACAGAGATAAAGCTGATCAGATATGTTACAGTGAGCAAAGTGGTGCTATTAAGTACATTCACATTTATAGATGAGTAAAAAAGCATAGAAAAGGGTAACTTACTTACGTGAGGATGCAAAATTAGTGGTAGAGTCAGGATTTTAACCAGGTATCACTGTTAAGTCCACATCGTTACTCTTTACCATACCTTCCACAAAATAGGGATTTAATGAATAGCAGGCCAAGTTCTGTGAAAGTGTGGAGCAGTCAGACTGATGGCATAGTGAGAGCTAGAAGCAGTCTCCCTTCCCAGGCCTTTGAGGAATAACTTAGTTTCTTGTACCTACATGTTTTCTGTGTATTAAGAGGATCAACGGACTTTATGAACTTTTTAGTATTCCTACTCAGAGCCTAATTTGGTCTGTGTGAATGAGATGGACATCTAATAAAGTTACAACTAAGTTTAAGTTAGTCATCGAGAACTGAGATAAACCAGTGATGCCTTTTCTGTAGCCCTGTCTGGAACATCTCAGAATTATCAAATAGGTAAAAAAAACACCTGCTGAATTCAAACATCCACAGTAAAGCTGCCCATTGCCACCTCAAATGTATTTTGTAGTAGCATGTAGACTGGTTAGCTAGTTCCAGGCAACAGTACAATTATCAAGACAGTGCAGTGGTACTAACCTTATCTAGATATAGGATTTTAGCAAATTAATCAAATACACCTAGAAAAATGACAAGATCACTTAACTTTTAGAACAAATTGGACTGTGTATTCCAATACAGTGTTTATCGTAGGGCATTTGTATAGAATGCTTTGGCTTTGGAAGTATTAAGGGAAGAATTATACTTGCTACTTTTAAGACTTAGTTCATGAATTATAACTTTGTCATTTTGATCTGTCCACATCTGTGCAGTTTGAGTTTAATAGTTCTGAGCTAGTGTTTGCCAAAATAAACTCACGAGCTTAGCTTCCCCATATATTCAAAACTGCTTCGAGAGCATCTCCTGAGTACCAGGACTTTTAGGACTTAATGGGGGATACATTGAGGAACACGAGGTGGGGAAAACCTGTCTTCATGGAATTTAGATTGCAGTTGAGGGGGAAAGATACAAATATAGATAAGAGTATCTATATTTTAGGAATTTTTTTCCCCTAAGATTAAATGAAATAGTACATTCAAAGCTTTATAGCCATATAACAACAAATTTGGCATGTTTTATTTTTGTAATTATGTGTTAAGTGTATTAGTCATTTCTCACAAGTTGATAATTAGCAATGTTTAATTTATGATAATGTAATGTTGGTTTTCTCCAGTCAAAAGACATCAGGGAGAAGAATGGTTGCAGTGAACCTCATCAGTGTGTGTACCTTGTTTTCCTTTCCAGCAGCCACCAAAAAAGACATCTAAAAAAGAAAAAACTAAACAGAAAGCTACTTCTAAAAATAAAAAGTCTGTAAAAAGTGCTAATGTTAAGAAGGCAGATAGCAGTACCACAAAGAAGAATCAGAACAGTTCAAAAAAAGGTGCGTAAAAAATTACATTATCAGCAGATTTTTATATAATGGGTAGTAATTAAATGCTGCAAAAAACATTGGGGAAAAGGTAGCATGCCAGTTTTAAGAGTTTTTTAAAACTGACATGAAAAGGCTGGGCACAGTAGCACTTGGGAGGCAGAGGCAGGAGGATCGTTAGGAGTTCTAGACCAGCCTGGGCTACAAAATGAGCTCAAGGCCAGCCTGAACTACGTAGTGAAACCCTGTCTAAAAAGACAAAAAAAAAAAAAAAAAAAGAAGAAGAAGAAGAAGAAAAACTACACAAAATATTAAGTGCATATTTATCAATTGCAATTAAACTACAATTCTAAAATCTTTTAGAAAGTGAATCCGAGGATAGTTCAGATGATGAACCTTTAATTAAAAAACTGAAGAAACCACCTACCGATGAAGAGTTGAAAGAAACAGTAAAGAAATTATTGGCCAATGCTAATCTGGAGGAAGTCACAATGAAGCAGATTTGCAAAGAGGTAACTAGATAAAGTTTAGATCATTGTGTTTTAACTTGGATACTTTTCACCTGTTTCTGAATTTGAAGCTTCATGTTTTTTGTGTATTCATCACTGAGCAAGTGTTTATTAGATTACCATATATCAGGTAGTCTTGACAAGTACTGGGGTACCTACATAGTCATAACATAGTCTGAAGTCTGTCCTAGATGGAGGTATTTTGTAAAATCTCATGGAATTCCTTATTCGTGTTAGTATGCTAAATGAATTATTTTAGGTTGTTGTTTGTTTTTTTTTTTTACTGGGAATCAAGCTCCAGACCTGGCACTTTTGCCGCTGACCTATATCCTTGGCCTAGATTAAGTTCTTAATTCAAATTTCTATGAAGTTCTTCTAAAACTTCTCAGGAAATTACAGGCTCTGGTCTTGAGTATGATTTCATAGGTATTCCATACTCTAGATCTAAATTCAGAGATTTAAATATTTAGTTTCTTATGACAGAATAAAATTTTAAGTTTTGAAGTGTACTAACAGTAAAATATTCCACTTTTTAAGATGATAGATTGTTTATTGATTGAGCTGCTGCTGTATATCAGGGACATGACTAGGTGTTAGAGATTGTGCAGAGAAACTATTAGTTGACTTGCACCAGGGCTTCTGGTCCAGTGTCAAGAAAGGGCCAAATACTCCAATTAGGGCCCTGTTAGTGCAGCATGGAAGGAGCTGCAGCACCACAGAATGTACCTACTTGAGAGACTCGGAGGAGTCTAGAGAAGCTGTCAGAAGAGTTCTTCATAGTCAGTGGAACATCCCCTTTTCCATACAGCTAAGGAACAGTGACACTCACTGAAATACTGACAGTTTAAGTTACATAAACTAGGAATCTTTATAGAAGAGAACATTAGTTTTGTGGAACTGAGATTGGTGTTCTTATTGAAATTAATGGGGCTAGGAGGCTGTGAGATAATGGCAGAGGTAATTTTAAAGTTGTCGAAATATCAAGAAGGATCAGGCAAAGGGTCACACAATAGTCAGAAACACAGTTTATTTCAATTTAAGCAACAGGGTTGGGCTGGAGGTGCAGACCTACTGGCCTTGCACATGTGAGGGCCTCCCTTGGGTTGATCCATAGTATCATTGGGGGAAAAAGAAGGCAAGTGTGCCATAATCCACGTCATAAATAGGAGAACCGGATGAAATGTTGCTTTATTGTGATTGTGACAGTGGAGTTTGGGTGAAATAAATGATAATAGAGAATACAACATTATTTAAATAGAGGAAAACCTGAGTTTTATGTTGGACATTTTAAAATAAGCAAGTCAAGTTTTTCTATAATACAGCCACACAATGTGTGAACATTGTGATTCTCCAATTTAGAAAAAAGAGGTTAAGCCCCAGAATATTGCTGGAATTAAACCAGGAATACAGATAAGGTGACTTAGACTGGCAGATAAAGCATGAAGGTACACACAAAAACAATCCTGAAGACTACGGATGTAAGAGGTGAGAAGAAATTTCTACAAATACAAGAAATGATAGAAGCAAGGCCAGAGGGAGTGGTGCTATGAAAGCCAAGAGGAGATGGTCTCAAAAAGAGCACCAGCAGGCAACAGATACAGAAAAGAAACGCTCAGAAAAAACAGGTGACACTTAAAATTCTCAGCTTTGTGTACTAACACAAATTACATTAAACATTTTTTTAAAAGACTACAATAAAAATCGAAATGTATTGCTAAGAGGAATGTAGGGGGACAGATAGTCATACTTCAAGTCATAAAGTAGGATCTTTAAACATACCCTTTGAATTTGCAGTTCCATTTCTTGGTCACTATCCTATAGACATAGCCACGGGTATAAATGATATATATTTAGCATGTCTAATACTGAAAAATAAAATATAATCTTAAGTGGCCATTAGTAGGGAAATGTTTTACTGTGGTAGATCTAATTTTTTGGAATACTATACTTTGTACCAGTTTAAAAAGAACATGGGAAAACATTCCTGGTACTATTTTCTAAAACAGAAGATTGTAGAAAGAAACCATTGCCACTTACCCATATATTTGTGGCCTTTTTTTTTTTTTTTTTTTTTTTGGCGGTATTAGGGATTGAACTCACGACCTTGCGCTTGCCAGGCTCGCGCTTATGCCACTGAGCTAAATCCCCACCCCAGCTTCATTTTTTTCAAGGTGTGGAAGATACAGCAAACTGATCACTGATCTCTGAGGGAGAGGGATAGGAACAGAGTAAAGAAGGGGGTTAGTTTTTACCATTTAAAGGATTTCTGCAAATATATCTAATGTTTTTAAAGGGGTGTAAGTAATCAGGAAGTGACTATGTAACAGTGCTGAAGGGTGACAAAAACCAATTTTCTCAAATGGGGAAATTAGTGAATAATGAACATAAAATCAATTAAACCTTGTTTTAAGCAATATGAGTTTGATGAGAAAATATTTTTAAAAGGGCCAGGAGAGTGCACATGTGTTATACCAAAGATCAAGTAGTAGGAAAGGACCTACAGGGGACTTGAGGGATGGGTCTTCATAAACTGTTGATGAATGCAGGCCGAATTGGGGGAAAGCGGTATGGCCGAAAGGTAATGACTTGGGTGAAGCAGGACTGTGGGGCACTTAAATGTGGAGCTGAACCTGTCGCTGACCAGAGTAAAAGGAGAATGTGACCAAGGACTAGGGGTTGCTGGGAGACTTTGAAGTCCATCAATTTAAAAATGGGACCAGTCTCCAAAGCCTTTCAAAGTTAAAATTTTCCCATAGCAACCTATGGCCTATAGAAGTGGTAGTAAACCTACTGCATACAATTACTGTGTTTTTCTTTTAAGACAAAAGAATGTTTATGTTGTTAGTTACATTTATTTGTAGTCATCCACTTTGTGATACTTTAAGTGGATTTTGAGTTGCATCTTGGCAGTTGGTTTCTAAAAGATTCAGCATCACAGGCCTCTGGCTTACTGAAGGAAAAGTTAGTATTTAGACCAATTCACAGCTAGGGTTTTACAGGGGAAAGAACAAGGGGAAAACCACCAGAGTAATTTAAATGAGGGGCCCTCTCTTTGTGAGGGTGGCTGGGTCAAATCCATCCTACCACCTGGTTTTGTGAGTCAAGTTTTACTACTACATTACGGCCACACCTATTCATTTAAGCTCGTTTATAGCAGCTCCTACACTACAACAGCATAGTAGAGTAGTTTTAACAGAAACCATGATTGGGCAAAACTCCCAACTATTTACAAGTTGCTGACCCTGAAATACAATAGGATTTAGGCCAGTAAGATGTTTACAGGTATGTGCATATACATTGTGAAAGTTTACAGCTCATGCTACAGTGGGAATGAGAAAATTACAAAGTTGACAAAAGAGAGGGAACTTGTAGAGTAAAATTTTTAAGAATAAGGACTGCAGAGATCACTTACTGACTGATTTACTGACAAAAAGATAGAATAATGTAGAATAGAGGCCAGAATTCAAATTGTGGGATCATATGTAGAATGTTTGATGATTCAAAGAAAGTAAGTGGATATCTGTAAAAGATACTTCATAGATAACCTGTTGATACAGAGAATTTAGGCCACCTAATTGTGATCAGTAGATGCTTTCCTCACCCATATTTATTCCAATTCATATTCCCAGTTTGTAAAGCACTGAGACATTTCATGTTAGCTGATTCTCTTCGTATATGGCATTAAAGTTGCATGTTTGCAATACAGTTCTAGATGGTTTGTATACAGCATAAATTGCCTTTTTCAGATACAATATTATTGGATTTTAAAATCTGTTCACCCTTTTCATTATAGGTATATGAAAATTATCCTGCTTATGATTTAACTGAGAGAAAAGACTTCATAAAAACAACTGTAAAAGAGGTAACTTTCAGTCTTTCCCTGATTTGATCATTTTGGACACAGAAGAGTACAGAAATTATAAATATCAAACATTGCATATTTTTCAAAATATTTAAATCTGTCACATTTGATCCTTAAATTTCTTCAAAATGGATGGGGAGGCATGAATAGTTTGAATAGTTAATGACAGAATCTGAACTCAGTCTGTGATTTGAACCGTCACATATATGAGAACAAGTTCTAGCCGCCAGCCCGAAGCTAGAGAAGATTCATATTAGTAGCTAATTTTATATGGCTCCAATGACTGCTCAGGGTTACAGTCATAAAACTGATGTGAAAAGTGGAATATAATTGATGACCTATATATGCTTAATTATCTGTTGGGAATGGTAAAAATGTTTGTTTCATTACAGCTGATTTCTTGAGATAGAAGACAAAGATGACTTGGTCCCACACATTGGAAGATCTGATATATACATTATACCAGCAAAGAGAATGTATTTCCTTTTCTAAATCCTTGTGTTGGTAGAATTTACTAACCTTTTTATCTTGGGTGTTAATGTAAATTTATGAGTTTGTCATTTTAAATTGCATTTCTATGCTGTTTTTAGTTTAAAATGTTGCATGGCAGTAATTGTTACTTTTATAGCTGTATTTTGTACATTTTGAATTTCTCTATATAGGGCCATAGATTCCTGAATCGTGGGTTTTAGTGTACTTAATATTAGCTTGCTTAAGGCATACTTTTAATCAAGTAGGACAAAAACTATTGTAAGTGGCATTTATACATGCGGAGATTATTGCAGTATTTAGTATGAAATATTTTGAATACACAACTCTTCTGTCAGTGAACTCAGTGGCACTGTGTTCATTATACTAAATTACACAAACTGTCTGGATAACTAAGAACTACTTCTGCATGAGTATATATGCCAAATTGTCAGCATGACAGAAGTAACAGATGTTATTTTTGTATTTTTAAAAAACAATTTGTTGTATATAAAGTTTTTTTTAAATTTCTTTTGTGCAGATCAATTTTTAAACTCATGTAGGTAGATACTTTACACTTGTAAACTATGAAATGTCAGTGTTAGCCAGAAAGTGTGACAAAGGGAGCATTGGAAGTTGAAATTCATTGACATTGCAGGAACTGTGTAGTTCTGCTTTGCTTTGAAAGTGTCATCACTTTAATAGTTTTAGTATTAACTGCAAAAGCATAGATAATGTTTTGTATTAAGGCAGACCAAAATCAACACATCAAAGCTTCACAAACTCTGGGAAAGAGTTAAAAGAATAAGTACATTTGGCCTACATTAAGTGACATTTTTATTAACTACTTTTGACCATATAAATTGTTGATGTTAACAGGAAACCTGACCACCTTCATAATTATGATAAAAGTACTACGTATAATGCCAGAAGAGAACGTGTAGGCAGCAGCAGATATCTGTAACAAACTATTTCTCAAAAGTGGTAATATACTGTACTTATTTTTAGCATTACAGAAATTTAATGTGTTTGTTGGGTATTACATTTTGGCCAATCAAGATTCTACATGATCAATATATGGACCACTCCTGAATTTAAAAGACTGAACTGTCTTTTTAAGTTGACTGTCTTAGTTTACTAAATAAACTTTCTCCAAATTTTAAAATGAAACATGCTGCTTATGACAAAATTAGGTATTTGAAGTACCAATTAAGTGTTTTAGTCTTTGCACCATAGAATAGAAATATGTAAAAATGATATATGTTCAATGTTAATAGGTATTTTCATAGATTAGACTTGTTTCTGGACAAAGTTAGAACATCAAGGAAAGGTACACTGACCACAAATGAATGAGATAAGCAACTAAGACCTAAAAATTGGCCTTTGATTTTAAATATTTAATTTGTTCCTGTAAACCTTGTCAATAAAAAAAAAAAATCATTGGTGTTTTAAGTCTCTTGCATTAGATGTTTGAACTCATTCTAGGTTTAAGTATCATTTAACCCCAAGAGTTAGGATTTTTAAATGGAGTTAACTGGAATGATGTCGAATGATCTCTTTACTGATAGCTGACTGTTGCTGAAGTGATTTGGTTCACAAAACTTACAAATCAAGGTTAACATATGTTATGACATTACTGGAAGGGGGATAAAGACTAAATGCCTGTGACCTGAATGTATAAAGAGGGTTTGGAGGTAAACTGTGTGTGTGTGTGTGTGTGTGTGTGTGTGTGTGTGTGTGTGTGTGTGTGTGTGTGTAAAAGTTCTGGAAGATCATATCCCCATTTAATATCAGTGTTCAGCACTGCAATACACAAAGGATATTTGAAAAACAGGTCTAGTTTTTATTAAGTAGTTATGCACAACCAGCTACTCATGATCTGAAGTGAAGTCACTGTAAACATGTGTGTTCACTGCTGCTCAATTCCAAGATCTTCAGACAACATTGAAAACTCAAAACGCAGAAGTACCATTGTTCATTAACAAAATGTCAAATGAAGTACATCACTTGAAAAATGAGAAGCAAGTTTTTAAATACATGTACCACACATTAAGTAGGTTTTTCCCTACTTGTAGGTAGCACAGTACAAGTTTAAGTGCCCAAAAGAAGAAACTGAAATAATAATTTACTGTGAACCATGTCAAACAACATCTTGCACATGCTACGTCTTACTACATAACACTTTTAAGCTGAATACTTCCTAATCAATACCAATGAGTCTCAACCTAAATACCACCATTTCCCTGTCTTTACTTTGAAATATACAGCAATTGACTTTCTTTTGTATCATATTTTGATAAGGGAATGTCTTAAAATAAAGTTCACTGTACATTCTTTGCGTAAGATTATTTACTTTCTACTTACAAGCTGATCTACTTTAAATTTCAAAAATACCAAATATTTTGAAAAGTGGCTGTAAAGTCATTTTAGCTCCTTTATTAAAACATCAATACAATTCAAAGTTGTTAATAGACTTTTTAAAACAAAAGCACATTTCTAACTTGTAAATTGAAGTTTCTTGGCAACATAGGCATCCTGAAGAACCTTGAAACCAATGTTTATTGAACATGTTTGTTAAAAGTAAAAAAAAAGGAAAAATCTGGCCATGTCAGGCTCATAAATATAGCTTATAAAATACATTTACCAGGATAACCCACATTTTTATAGTTTTCCAGTGGACCTGCCTATGGAAAACAAAGTTATGCAACAACAACAGAAATAATTCCCAGAAATTGAATCCACTTTTAAAAAATGAGATGGGATTTTTATTCAGACAGTGTCTTTGCTAGTGGTTGCCAAAACTTAAGGGTATCAAAAATCTGCTACCTACTCAAATTTGGCTTTAAGAAAAACAGCTGTACTTTGCTTACAGCATACAGACCACACTCAGCAACCTGTTCTGTTATATGGCTTATATGCTGTTTAATGGATTGAGATTTTTTGCTGTTTTGCCAATGAGTGCATAAATACAAGCCACTTCAAGAAATACCTGAATTTAGTTTCTTTTTGAATACCCAATGGGAAAAAACATGTACAGTACAAAATAGTCTTCTAGAAACTTCATTTTGCCTTCAGAGAGTTTGTGGTATATCAAAAAGAAAGTTCTATCTAGATTTTTTAAGTACAGGTTAATACTGGAGCTATATAAAAATATTAAGGCTTATTGGTAAAGATACTAGTAAGTTTTCACAGAACAAAAACATGGCTTTATCTAGTTTGTTAATGATTCCTGCTTGATTTACTTGGTATCGTAATGTATGAAAATTCATCAGCCCAACAAAATATCTAGTCTCAAGGAAATCTCCAATCATGGAAGAATCTTACCTAAGTTTCAACTTAAGGTTATATTCTCCCTTATTCTGAAATCTGGAGGACTTTAGCACTAGTTGGCCCTGTAGAAAATGCAATTAAATATAAGTGCTTAGACGGACTTTGGGGGCAGTGCTTTCAGAGTGGTAAATTGGGTTTACATTTTCAGAACACTTCTGAAACATTTTAGATTTGCTACCTAGAGCAGGCGCGCACACGGACACACACACAAAATTGAGGTTTAACCTGTTTCAAACTCCCATTTGGGGTACAGGAGAAAGCTGGGTCCAGACAAATTCTATTTAAAAGGCTGCAATCTTGCTTGCTTCTCGAACACCACTCAAATAAGCGCCTGTAACCGTTTGTGGAAAATGCCTGTTTGTTGCCTGTTTTAAAAAAAAAAAAAATGCAGAGTTTGAGACATCTATAATGGTATCAAAAGGTAATACTTCAGGAAGCTTACACTCTCTAGTCTTCCTAAAATACTGAGCTGAGAACATTGAGCGAATGAGAAAGTAGCAATGACAAACCTCAAAGAAACAGGCTCACAGGTGAGGTAACAGCAAAAGAAAGCAAGAAAGATTCTAAGTCTGCACATGCCCCTCAGCAGCTCAGCTCAGTCTTATTGAACAGTTGTCTCCTGGAAGTGGCTGACACTTGTGCCTGGTGTGCAGCCACTAAGCACCTACCAAGCTCACTCTTTGGAGTACTCATTCATCTAGCTTTAAGATGGCATTACATCTCCCTTAAAAATCACTGGGAAGACAAAACAGCAACTAGCTCAAACTATGAGACCTGTAATCTCACATATACAAAATATACTGCCGAAGAAAGTGCTTAGTCACTTTTGTTTGGGGTAGGAAGAATGAGGTAATAAAAAGCAAACCAGTTTTACAAAGAAGCCTTACAGTCAGTCAAGAGGGGCATGAGGATTCCAAAAAGGCAAACAACTGGTTTTAAAGACTACGTGAAGAACAGTTGAGCCTCTCACCAGATTCTGAATATACCTGCTGGAACTCCTCGATTTCACTTCAAGAACAGGGTTGAGACACCAATAGTGGAAACTGGAGGAAGTCTTCACAGCTAACAGTGATGCTTCTGGGATCCACAAGCCAGCTGTGACCACACAAGCTTAATGTTCTGGATAGTGATGTCTGGGTACTGACCACCAGCTGAGCTTTGTAGAACTGTAAGTGGCTTTTTAAACAGTGCCTTGCTCAAATCTAAGGAGTCAGTCAAGAATCGCACATGCAACAGACTAAAGCACAATTCAGGCAATCTGAGGAAGCTAGGCAGGGTGATAACAAAAATCAAGTCTTAATAATCTTGGTTTAAGAAACAAGCAGTGAAGTTGGAAACTACAACACAAAAACAAGATTTCCCCAAAAGTAGAACAGAAAGAGATTAAAAATAGTAAAGTGGAGGAAAACTCAGGTGATCAGTCTAAGAGCTCCACGACAAGAACAGACAATCTAGGAAGAAAGAAGAGAAAGTAAGCAGAAGCAAGAAAACTAGGATTGAAAGGCACCAGTTTCTACATTACAAGGAAAGAAGATACAAAGGATGCAAAATCAGAATAGCAACACTTTTCAACCAAAGTAAATCAGGAAAGGAGAGAAGCATCTTGCAGTATGGTTTGCAGAGACCCAGCAGGGCAGCCTATTGTAAACCCAAATACTGAGTTCAAATCCAAATACTGTAATCCTTTCTAGTTTTCCTCACAATCCAAAAAGTTATATTTGTAATCCCATTGAGACGTTACTGCAAGTTAATTTTAACCTACCACCATGGCAAGAGTAAAGATACCAAGACATATTCCAAGTTAAGGGCAGCCAAGGGGTCCTAAGTAAAATCCTTATGAGGACATGCGGACAAAGGCCTTGATCCTTTGTCCAGAATTTATTATCTCGTCAAGAAGGGGGATGGCTCAGGGATGAGTGACAGTGAGGATGGGTGGGGGGAATTATATGAGTAACTTGAGCTGGCTAGCCAGGTGTAAGATTGGCATCTCTGTAAATTGCAGAGATAAAGATATGCAGAAGAATCAATTTACATAAGCCAATTAAGGTAGTAGTGGAGTCGGTTTGGTTTCTGATATATAAACTCTTGTGCCCTGGGGAGTTATAACCTCTTATCTTGAGGCTCTACCCAGTTGACATTTTTGGAGCTATTTGCTCTAACATCTTGCTGTGCTCAATCCTGTACATACCTGTATTGTACACTATTCGAGGAAACAGGACTGTCTTATCAGTATAAGGAAATGAGTCTCCAAATAATCAAAGTCACAATAATTGTTTTGCATTCAAAGGGAGTCACTGGAGTAGTCCCCCACAGCAGCCTGCGGTGACCTCAGATCAGTCACATCAGTCCAGTAACAGCAGCAGATGGGGCCATGGGAGAGGACTCCAGAAAGCCAGCTCACTTTCTGCTGAATTAAAGATGACTGAAGGGGAGGGAGACTCCAGGGGAGGTACCAAGGTAATTAAGCTAATGACCAAGTAGCCAGTAAGACTGCCAAAAAAGACGGAGCTGTGCGCAGCTGACTGTGAACACGGCCATGCAGCAATGAACGTTTACAGGGCCATGTGACAGAACCGATACCAATCTAATTAACTGTGGTACAGCGAGACTAATAGGACTAAGCTTTTAATCTAATAGGAAGTTAGTAAATAATTCTGCCTATTGTTAATCAGATGATGGAAATACAAACATGACTCTAGAATATAAGGAAAATCTACAAGGCATGAATGGTAGAATTCAAACTGGCAGCCTCTTACAGTGGGAGCTTGGCTCCCACGATTGGGAATGGCTCTGCTATTTTTCATAAGACGTGAGATTATCTACCTTGATTTTTAAACTGTGGGCAAACAGCACTTTAATTAGAAGAAAGAAATCAAAATGTAAGTAACTGGATTTGAAATCAAGATACAAACCTCGCCAGCAAAAAAGACAGTTCCTTGTATTTCTTCAGCAATGATATCATAGGCCTCCCCGCTTCCAAATGTCTTCACAAAACTGTACGCCATCTGGATCCATGGCTCTGTGCTCCATCGAGTGACAAAATACTTTGTGGGGTCTGGGACTTCCTGTGTCCAACAGAAGCAATTATAAAAGAGAATCAAAAAGGAACTCAGATATGGCACAACTCAAATTAGAAACATACACCCCACCTCCCTAAGGACATGAGTTTATTGTGGTCGCACCTTAAAATGCCGCTTCTCAGAGTGTCCCTCCCCCACCTGTAAATTCTTCCTCTGCCCCAAACTGAACACAATGGCCTTGCTTTACCCTCATCCATCAGAGACAGTGTGCCCACGTTCTGAGGCCATCACCAACGGCTGAGTTCAGCTCTTCCCTTCCCCATCGCCTGGCCCAGGGGAGGTATGGGATGTCAGAGTCCTTTGATCACCGGCTTAAATTCCCCACAAGTTTCTCCATAAATCCATAATATAAGGATATATTTTATATTCATTAAACACAGAATGTTGCCTGTTGTGTTCTGACAAGCCTCAATGTGGAAAATACTCCTCTAGAAACTGCTACACTCCAAATAACTAATTTTTAAAGTTTGCTTTTAAGCAAACTTTTGAGGAAAAGCCCCAAGATAAACAAGGCATGGTGGCACATTCCTATAATTCCAGCATTTGGGAGGCTGAGGCAGGAGGATCACTGCAAGTTTGAGATTAGCCTGGGCTCAAAGTGAGCCCAAGGCCAGCCTGAACTGCATACTGAGACCTTGTCTCCAAAAAAAAAAAAAAAAAGCCCTAATATAGGAACTACTTAAAGAACTGAAAAACATCAAGCTCCCCAAATTCAAAGATCCTCTCCAAAAGTGGGCATCTGAGATGAACACACAGTTCTCAGATGAAGATATACAAATGGCAAATAAATACAGGAAGAAATGTTCACCATCACTGGTCACTCAAGAAATGCAAATTGAAACAATTGAGATTTCCTCTTACTCCGGAAAGAATAGCTGCTATCAAGAAATCAACTGATAACAAATGTTAGTGAGGCTGCAGGGAAAAAGGAACACTGCTCCACTGTTGGTGGGAGTGCAGACTGGTGCAACCACTGTGGAACTCAGTATAGAGATTCCTCAGAAAACTAGGATTGGAAGTTCCATTCAATCCAGCTATTTCCCTCCTGGGTATTTTTCCAGAAAATTTGAACAGGTCATATCACAGATTATATATGTGCACTCATAGCAGCACAATTTGTGGTAGCTAAATCTTGGAAACAACCAAAATGCCCATCAACTGCAGAGTGGATGAAAAAAATGTGATATTTTATACAATGGAATACTACTCAGCTATAAAAAGGATGATCTTGAGGCCTTTAGAGGTAAATGGAGGCAACTTGAAAATATCCTCATTGGTGAAATAAATAAGACTCACATTAGTAAATATATTGTCTCTCTAGTGTAAAAAATAATAAAAGCTGACAAAATGGGATCCAACAATACATATTGTGAAAGTGAAAGAGAAGGAAAGTGCTCTAAAGAGTATTACGGTATGTATAGTGTGTAGGATAGATGACCATATTACTGAATTTCTGTTGAGACACTGAGCAGAAGGGTTTGCACTGTCAATGTGTGAGTGTGTAGCCACTATTTATGTTTTGATTTTGTGACTTTGGCAACTATTTTTTAAGCCAAGCATCAATGTGGAAAATACTCCTCTAGAAACTGTGCTACACTCCAAGTAACTAATTTAAAAGCAAACTTTTGAAGAAAAAGCCCCAAGATACACAAGGCAATGAGTAATGTATCAACTAGAGAATCTATGATGTTAATTTTTTTTTGAATTTGGTATTGTTCTACCCTTCTTTTCTGTTTTTCTATTTTGTCTAATTTTCTTTCATTCTGTTTTGAAAACCTGTATTGTTATTGTTTTGAGTTTGCTGTTGTTATGTCTTTTGCTTTTTGTTTTTCTCTTCTGACTTTTCTCTTTTTAAAATAAAATTTTAAAAAAAAGATAGTGGAATATAATCACTATAAGACCTACTTACATGATACTGGGCACATAACTGGCTGCCTCTCCTCTTCATGAATATATGTCATTTTTAAGTAATTTTAGTTCTCTTTCTGTTTCTTAATTTGAGAAAGGCATAAAATATAGCCATTTACAAATCTCTACAGATAGTTAAATTTGGAAAACTTGTAAATATAAAGCACCTTGAGCTCCTTAGAGAAAAAGACTGCTTATGTGAGGTACAGAAAATTCTCAACAATGTTCTTTAAAAGGAAGCTGCAGTCAAAGCTAGGGTTTGGTAAACATACCAAATCAATATAGCAAATGTTAAACCTTTTCTGTGCTTAGGAAAAAACCAGGTTGTGTGTGATGTGAGGAGAGGAAGGAAGACTACTTAACAAGGAGGTATGGCACTGCTGTAGGCCGCAGCGTCCCCCAGCCACATTCCTGTGATGAAGTCCCCAGTAGTCACAATGGCAATGTATTTGACGACTGAGTCTTTGATAGGTAATTGGTAAATTAAAATGGAGTCTGTAGGATGGGCATAAAGCAATCTGGCTGGTGTATTCTCCTAAGGGGAGGGGATGACACAGACACGAAGGGAAGACAGTTACCTGTAAGTCACGGAGAGTCCTCTAAAAAGAGACTAACTCTCCGCCACCTGGACCTGGGATTTCCGGCCCCCAGACCAAGAGGGCAAGCAGTGTCTGCTGTCCGAGCCACATATCCTGAGGATTTGTCATGGCCGCCCTAGGGCAGCACGCTAACTGGGACACAAGTGAAAAGGGTCGTCCTGGGGAGAACAGCAGCGCCTACCGCCTTGACCCCCTCCACACAGCCAAGGCGGGGGCCTGGCTCCCTGCAGCTAGGAAGCGCCTGCCGAACCCGGAGCCTCTCTGACCTGCTCCTTGAACAGCTCCCGCAGGGTGGTCATGCACTGCTGCAGCACCTGCTTGTCATCCAGGGTCCGAATTGATGCCACTGACTCGCCAGCAATCACCGACATCAACACGCTCTGCTGCTTCTGCAGGCACAGAGGAAAGCGGTTCATTTTTGCTTTTGGTACAAAGTCTCTACAATGCTCAGCTCCACAGTTTTCTTCTCACAAACTGAATTGCATTACAGCACCCCTCCAGTCAGCCCTTTCCCTCACAACCGCACTTTCCTCATCTACCCACTCCACTGTCTTGCCCGGGAAAACCACCACCACCAGCCCAGAAAGTGGTAACGCCACACTCGGGGTTTTGTGGGGTGTTCTCATATCAAACCCTATTTCAGAAGTAATAGAGACTGAGGGGAAATCTGCAGAAAAAGAACCAGGGAAAAAACCTCAAGTAGCAAAGAAACTGGCGGACTCCCACATGAAGCCTGCTTAAACAAAGCTTCTTGGAACCAAGAGAAAGTGGGAATTAGCTTTTGTGTGGAGCAACATAGCTTCAGGGAAGTCACCACACCCCTCAAGTTTCAGGGGTCCCCTCCCTCTTCCTGACCCCACCATGAACCTCCCTCTTCGGCCAAACACACCCCAGCCTTCCAGCTCATGAGAAGACTGGGAGAGGAAGTTCTGAATTGAATTCACTCATTTGCTGCACCATGGCCAACTCCACCGAAGAATTACTCCCCTCAGCGTGAAATGATACTTCACAGGTTCATGTCCCAGGAAGCATCATTCCCACTTCAAAAAAATACAGCAACTATTAGGGTTCCTTTCCATAGCACGAGGGTCCTCCCTAAATAAAAATGCACCAACAATTCACTGGGATAACAAATGGCAGAGTAAAGACTTGTAGCACCTGGAATACAGCCTCGATGACACCTGGAATCAAGACACTTGAAAAACAATCAATTCAGTGAAGAAAAGAAGGGGTAGATCTCCAGGAATCGAGAATAAGGCAACACAGCTGGGCGTGGTGGCACAAGCCTGTTATCCTAGCACTTGGGAGGCTGAGGCAGGAGGTTCATTCCAAGTTTGAGGCCAGCCTAGCTTACACAGTGAGTTCAAGGCCAGCCTGAACTATATAGTGAGACTTTGTCTCAAACTTACCCAGAAAGAAAAAAAAAAAGAACAGGAAAGCTAAAAACTACAGAGAAATTGAAGGAACTGGAGATAACCCAGAGAAAAGAATGAGGACGACTAGAATGTAAATTCCAGTTCTCAGGGAGGGGGACTGGTGTCCACAAACTTAAGGTATGCTCAGTAAGGTCAGCAGCTCCAGGAAGAAATAACTGACCAGGCCAGCAGAACTCACCCAAAGAAAAGCCCATGGTTATTACAAACTGAAAAATGTGATTTTCCTCTTAAAGAAACTCCTTCCTTATCACAGGGTGGAGTTGGAAAAAGAAATCCAGTGCAATGCCCGCCATGTTTGAAAGTGTTTAATCAGAAGCCATTCTGGGAAAGGGTTAAGCCTGAGATAATTAACTACATTTCAGGGTTCTGGGATCATCCTACCACAATGGCTGGATAGGAGACACTCATAAGAGAGCTGTGGAAAAGGTGTTGGCTAGACATAGACTTCCTACACCTAGAAATCTTAAACTCAGGCCAGGAAGGACACAATGGTCCTACCCTCTGTGATGAGAAGCAAGGCAGTTGCATGTAGTTTTCGGGGTGCAAGGTCTCAAAGTACTTGCACTAAGTCCAGTGCTTAACCGCTTTCCCTGACGCCTACACCCAGTGCAGCTCAGTAGTCTGTTTACTTTTCCCACCTGCTAACATGTGATCAGAAAACACTTAGTTGCAGTCAGCTGCCACTGCGTAAGGTGTATGGACAGATAGGCCTCTGGAGCAGAGAGGGGTGGGGAGAACCTCAAAAATCCACAAGCAATAAAGCAGAGAAAGGGGCTGGGGATTTAGCTCAGCAGCATAAGCGCCTGGCTTACAAGCACACAGTTGTGAGTTCCATCCCCAGTACCAAAAAAATAAACAAAGCAGAGAAAGCTGTAACTCCTGGTGCACAGCAGGAAAGGAAAACTGGGAGCAACTGCAGTGAATGCAGCCCTAGAGCAGACAACACTGCCCAACAATACCCAGCAGGCACGGGGGGGGAGGGGTCCTCAGCATTCACATACAGTACGTGTGGAAAACAACAGGACTCATTAGGGACTCAGGACGCCTTCCCCGAATCTCAGATTCCAACGCTGCAGACCCTGGAAAGAAACCACTCATGCCAACACACGGGAAATTTTTGACTCATTTCTCTTTTCATTACTTTTGGGCTGGGGGGCGGGGGTGGTGGTACCAATTCATGTCCCAGGAAGCACCATTCTTTCTGGTTAAGATTTTTTTCATTTATTATTATACACCTGTAGTAATGATTACAGTCATCATGAGAAGTTAGTACATGTACACCACACACTGTAATTCTTTTTATGTCCTCCTCCCCCCTCCTCACTCCACTTCTTTTCTTCTGTGCTTTTTCTTTGTTTTTTTCTATTACTGTTACACAATTCTATTTCCTTTTACTCCATAATTCAACCCTTTATCTTTCTTTTCTCATCTTTTTATTTTTCAGATTTTACTGCATTGCCCGCTTCCCATTCTATCCATTTTTATTAGTATTACTATCAAGCTTTATTAGTCTTTATATATTTAGGTGACTGTACTATTATTGTTGAATTCTTTTGTACTGTTAACAGTTGTTAAACAGTAGTTATTAAATTGCTGGATTTGATTTGTCACTGCATCTATATTATTATTGCAGACCTCTTTTCGATTGTTCAGGGTCTTACAGGTAGTTTTATTGGTTCTTATAGTATGCCAATATTCAGTTTGCCTTTGATTCCATTATTGTTGCTGATTTCTTTGCTTTGTCAATGGTGACACAGGTGTTATTAATTAGTTTTTACTGAATGCCAGTATCTGCTTCTTTGTATCACCAATATTACAGCAGTTCATTTCTGGAGAAATGGGTGCTGGGCCAATTACACCATATCCTCCCTCTTCAAATTAACAAAAGCGATCAGATCTTAGGACAGAGGTAAAGGCCTATTAATAGTAGTAAGTCAACACCTTTCATTAATAACTCCCAATGTGCATTTCTTAATCCAAAGATACAACTTGACAGACTGGACCAAAAAACCACCCAGGTCTGCTATATGTAAGAAGAAATGCATAGATTACAAATCAAAGAATGGAAAACAGTAGTCTATGCAGTGGGAAATCTAAATAAGCAGGAGTAGATAATCTATTTTCAGACAAAATGGACTTTAAGCCAAAACTGATTTGAACTGAAGAAGGTCACTACATAGTAGTTAAGGGAACAATTCAACAGGAAGAGATAAACAATTATAAATAAACATGCACCAAACACTGGTGCACCCAACTGCATAAAAGAAACACAACTGGACATAAAAGATCAATATAATTATAGTGGAGGACCTTGATACCCACTAACAAAAACATGTAAACTAGACAGAAACATCAATAAAGAAATATCAGAAGTTAAACCACCCTGAGTTTGAGGCCCATCGGGGCTACTCAATGAGCTCCAAGGCAGCCTGAACTACATAACAAGATACCCCATGTGTATTATCATGGTACTATAAAACCAGAATTCAATGGGAAAAAATGACAGAAATTATACAAATACATGGACATTAGACAATGTACTCCTGAATAATCAATAGGTCACAGAATAAATCAATGAATAAATTATACAGTTCTTATAATCAAATGGTAATGCCAATCCACACATCAGAACTACAGGACATAATGAAAGCAATTCAAAGAGAGAAGTGTATAGTGGTCCATGTCCACATGAGAAAAACAGAGTGAGCCCAAATAACTCAATGAAGCATCGCCAGTTCCTAGAAAACAAGAACAATCCAAATACAAAGCTAGAACAGGGCAAGATATTATAAATATTAGGGAAAAAATTAATGAAATTGAGACTTTAAAATAATACAAAAATAAATTACAAAAAATCAATGCATCAAACAGTTGGTTCTTTGAAAGAATTAACAAAGTAGACCAACCCTTTGCCAATCTTAGCAAAAAAGTAAAGAAAATGTTCAAATCAATGCAATTAGAAATGAAAAAAGCTAAAACAGGGCTGGGGATTTACTCAGCGGCATAAGCACCTGCCTTGCAAGCAGGCAGTCCTGAGTTCGATCCCTGGTACCGATAAAAATGAAAAAGACAAAAAAAAAAAAAAAAAAAAATGTAATCCAATAATTGGAGAATCCAAAAGAAATGGATTCCTAGATACACATACATTAATAAAAGTGAACCAAAAAGATACAAAAACTTCTAACACTCCAGTAATAGGCAATGAAATTGAGGCAGGAATAAAAAACCAAAATCAAAACAAACAAACAAAAAAAACCCCTATCCCTAAGAAAAGTCCAGGACTGTATCAAAACTTCAGGGAAGATCTAAAACTCTTTAATGAAAATGAAAGGGAAGACATATTCCCAATGTGACTACAAAACCAAACAAGGACCCAACTGAATAAGAAAACTATAGGTCAATGCCTCTAGTGAATACGGAATTAAAATGTACAGCATTATGTAACTGTACCAACCCCCTAGGATGAATGTAATAATTATATCCTGAAAATGTGTACCAATAAAAAATTTTAAAAAAAGAATTCACAAAAAAATGGCTCAAATGTAGCTCAGCCAAATCTCATGTGCAAGGCCTGGTTCAATCCCCAGCAGTACCCATAACCACATGTGTCTGTGCATATACATACATCACACACAGACAGAATCTCCACAAGGTTCATTTGTTTCTGAACTTGACACATGAGCAATTACTAAGTTCTATACATTTCTATTATTATTTTTTTTTTTTATCGGTATCAGGGATCGAACTCACGACTGCCTGCTTGCTCTATTATTATTTTTTATCTTTTTGAGACTAGATCTCACTATGCAGTTCAGGCTGGCCTTGACCTCACTTTGTAGCGTAGGCTGGTCTCGAACTTGCAATGATCCTCCTGCCTCGGCCTTCTGAGCGCTGGGATTACAGACGTGAGCCCCCATGCCCAGCTAAATTCTATACTTTTAACAAAAGGATTCAAAGTATGCTTTACAGATGATTTTACCTGGGGATCCATGTCATAGTATACAGCAAAGAGCCCCCGCTGGCTGGCACTGGGAGGAACATGGCCAAAAAAGTCAGCCCCTTGAACTTTACTGTCCCAAAACCTGTATGGAAATTGCAAGGCAATCTGAAAAACAAGCAAGAGAATGATGGGTAAATGTTTTCTGTTTCAAAATTGCAGACTTATACCTAAGAAGCAACTTGCAGCTCGACTCTAAAGCAAATCCACACATTGAACATCTTTCATCTTTCCCATCTTCCTATAGCTTTAGTTTTCTCTCAGCAAGTTTCTTATTTTGGGAGTTTGCAGTACAGGGAATCAAGCCCAGGGTCTTGCACATGCTGGGTAAGAGTGTTATCACTGACCTAAAACCAAGCGTTTTAATTTTTTTCTTTTTTTTTTTTTGTGGTACTGGGAATTGAACTCATGACCTCACGCTTGCCAGGCAGATGCTTACACCGCTGAGGTAAATTCCAGGCCCTTAAAATGTATTTTGACACAGGGTCTTGCTAAATTGCCCAAGCTGGCTTCAAACTTAACGATCTATCTCAGTTTCCCCTCAGCTCATCCAAATTAGCAGAGATTACAGAGATGCCATGCCTAGCTTCACATTTTTACACCACCGGTTCCCTCAGACCAACTGGCAACCCACAGCAAGCAAGGTGAAGTCAGCCCAGGAGAGCCCTGGCCTGGGAGCACAGTGTCCTTGTGCCATGTGTCATTATTCCCAGATCTGCTTATAGCAAATCCTGATTCTGAATAACAGGATTCATTCTCTAGAAGGTCAAAACTCAGACTTCAGCCAGCCTTTTGTTTAGGGTAACACCTGTTGGTATTCTTCATGAACGATTATTCAAATGAGATCTTTGAACTTTATTTGGGCTCATAAATGACCCAATGTATGTCCCTATAGCACAAGTCCTGTCATCTGACATTTTTCTCGCCAGTCACCTTCTCAATGATGCCAGCGCCCAAGCTGTTGATAGCTTTCATCTTTTTCTCTGACAGTGGTGGATTAAACTGAATGGCACCTTTCTGTAGTATGGCCAGTGGAACAGTGACTAATACCTGTGAAAAACAATTAACAGTTAACACACACACGCAGAACAGCTGAACCTAAAAGCACACCTACCCAGTGGGTTCATTTCCAGGAAAATCAACACCTGAGGAATATTCCTCTCTCTTCCTGGTCCCAAGACTGTCAATATCCCATGTGGTTATCCTATAAGAACAAGGGATGGCCTGAGCAGTCATGGTTGCTCACTGCTCAAGGCTGCCTAGCTGAGAAGTGGCATCACAAGGAGGAATTTGCATAAAGGCCCTATGGTTAACAATCATTCTGCATCTGAAGAGAGAGACTATCACAGGGCAAGCCTGAAAAGCAGGGCTACAAAATGAAACAGCTCAAAACATGGGGTTAGGAGAACCCCTGTATTGTTCCTGATACTAGCACATGGCAAGCCCCACAGCAAGACCTGCTCTAGTAACCTTGCAGGATACAAGTAATGTTTAAAATTAAAACTAAGATCCATCACTGTGCTTTATAAGTGATAAAGCACACAGCAACATAAGGATTATAATCCTAGAAAGTCACACAATGTTTTCAAAAGGCCTCACTGGGGAGGGCTGAAGAAACAGTAAGTTTAAGTCATAAATGATTCCCAAAGCCACATCACACCACCAGGCCATCGAAGACCTGTGGCTACAATCAGGAAGGGCCACTTCCACCAGCCAGTGAGGCACCTCCTGCCCTCTTCTGGACTCTGTGGTTGACAGCTGGATCTTGGAGCTTCTCCTGTCCCTGCTCCCAAAGAACCAAGCAGTGAACCTGAGCCTGTCAGCAGAGGCAACACACAGGAGTGAAGCCCAAACACTCCTATCCAGGCTCAGGCAAGAAAGGTCTGAGGCTGGCAGGGCCTGGTCTTGCTGCCAGGAGTCTGGAGAGAGTGTGCGTGCATGTACATGCGTGTGTGTGCATGCACGTGTGTGCGCATGTGTTTTTTTTTTTTTTTTTAATCGGTACCAGGGATTGAACTCACGGCCACACACTTGCAAGGCAGGTGCTTATGCCACTGAGCTAAATCCCCAGCCCCCATGTTCATTTTTCAATAGCTGCAGAATGAGAGTCGAATGGAGCTGAACCAAACACCCTATCTACCTCACCTCTCACCAGAGACTTCATATATTTGACTTCACCCTTATTCCAGGATTACAGAAAGCAGAGCATCCTTTCTATGACTTCTGTCACTATTTTCTGTCACATGAGAGCTACATGGTAGAAAACATGCTTTCTATCCTCATAAGTTGACAGTTTGTTCATAGATAACAGCCTTCATGTGACCAAAACCACTACCACAAAATAACAAAATTAGCCACCTGAATGATATATGAGAATTGCAAGGAAATAAATAAGACCTAGTTGTCTTCTTTATGACCAAAAACCCAAAAAAGCTTCCATAAGCATAAGAACTTGAATAAAGGCAAATGACATGAACACATTCTAGCTAAGAATGTATGCTACACCTCAGTGGAAACCATCCAGGTTGGTAGGCCTCGTGTTGGGGACTGGAAAGCATCCACTCACATCTTTGGGAAGACTTCCAATACTGCTAAGTGCTAGCTACATAAACATAAAAATACTTGGTATTTGAAGTGCACCTGCAGCTTTGTCTTTGTTTCTCTAGAAGGTTTGAATATAAAAACGGACAGCGCATGAGCCAGGCCTGGACCAGCAAAGGGTGACCAGGCAGAGAAAGCACAATCAGGGTGCTGTCCTGGACACCCCCTGCTGAGATCAGACACAGAGGCTCAATTGTCCACTGACCTGCAATTTTAAGAGATGGGCCCTTAAGAAAGGTTTCCTCCTTGGAAGAACCTTAGTACATGACGGGCATACAGACAAGGACACTGTACCTGGTGTCCCGAGCACACTGCACACAGGAATCAGGAAATGTTAGAAACACAATCAGTCAGTGAGACCAGCAAGACTCTCAGCAGGGAGAGCTGTGCATCTTTCCTGGGAGCTCCTCCCAAGGGATTCCAGCCTGTACCGGGCCTGAAACACTCTGCTAGCCCCATTCTCCCAGCCAGCTAATGGTAGGAATAATTATCAGGACACACCCCACCCAACTCATCCTCCAGGCCTGTCTTGCCAAGGCAATATGCAGTCCTGTGCTGCTGAATAAATGTCAAGGACCAGGGAAAGCAAAAAGCACAGCAGGTCTGGGAACAAGTGACAGCTTCCGAGGGTTATCAGAGCTCATCACCCCAAGTCAGTGCCTTTGTTCTCCAATACGACAAAAATCTGTGATTTCAGGGTTTACTACTACATGGCTCATAAGTGAAAGGATTTCGCCCTAGATAGGACACTGCAGCAGTGAGAGCCGGGACCAAGGGATGTTTACCTTGAGGTCATTTTCCCCGCCCCTAGGCAATTTACCTGTGGCGCGAAATGAATTCCAATGGGCTGCTTGGGCATCAGCAATGCCCTTTAGGCACCACCCCAGACCAAAGCTATAGTATGCCCCCCACACCATGTGTCTGGCAGAGAAAGCCAGACGCCACAGTCATGGAGTTTCTCTTCACATCCTTAAAATAAAGCCCACTTTACTTTATATTCTGTCTTCTAACCTTGTGCCAAAAATCCCTATCAATAATTTCACCTACAAAAAGGTAAGTTAGTGTAATTAAATTATGTAGAACCATAGCTTTGAAATGAAAACATAGAACTTCTCCTTTTATTTCCAATGTAGAAAAGGTTTCATGGTACAAAGCACAGAATTAAAGAAAAATAGATTTCTTTAATGCAGGACTTCTTGGAGCTTTTAATGTATTCCTTTTAACCCTAAAAGTGGAGTGATAGCACATAGCTAACTTATTTGACTAAAGAATTTGTGCATGTGTGATGATGAGGACTGAACCCAGGGTCCTGCATGCAAGGCAAGAGCTCTACCACTGAGCCACATCTCCAGCCCCTGGCTAAGGAATTTTTGCATCCAGGGCCTTCGTTCTAAGCTACAACCCTAGCCCTTTTTAATTTTTTATTTTAAGACAGGGTCTCACTAAATCCCTAAATTGCCTAAACTGGGCTTAAATTTATAATCCTCCTGCTTCAACCTCTCAAGAGTGCTGGGACTACAGGCCAGACTGACCAAGGAATTTCTTTTTTGCTTAATTCTCAGAACCAATGTACCCTACAAGGCATTTTGACAAACATTAATTAAATTCTACCTGCCATGAATCCAGATAGAGTTACATTAATTCAATCACCTGCACACTATTAAGTGGACACAGTTAAACTGTCAGAAATTCAAGAAAGCTCTAGGTGGAACACTATAGGCAAACCATGCCATGGGAAAAGACTGTTTTCCTTCCCCGCAGACCCATGCAGGCAGCAAGGAGTGCAACCGAGAGGAGCCCAGCACTTACCTTTTGTGCAGAATATGCCGTGCCATCTGTCGTGGTGACTTGCACTTCATCTCCAGTGTAATCAATGCTCTGGACCTGCCCAAGCCAGACAATTATGAATAAATGAGGGCTGGAACCACACGATGCAGGACCCAATCCTGTTTGCATTAAATAAATTTACATCTCTAAGGTTATGGGGACTCATTCCCTGGCATGCAGTAATCTAAGTAACCCTTATAGCTGAACTCAGGGAATTCAGACTTATAAACAAGATGTCAAAATATGGAAAAACTTTATGATATATTGGAGAGTGAAATATTCATAATCACCTCTATTACTAGAACAGTCTGTAATCTGAAGCCACTGAGAAAAGGATTTGATGGGAAAACTTAAAAGTGAAAATAAGCTGCATTAGGTTTGAAAGGCCGTGAGTAACTTAAAACATTTTCTTAATGAACATGCACGGAGGCTATGGTTTCCAAACAGTAACTGTGGCCTGACAGGGGCAATGCTATGACTACAGGCTACAACTATATCAAGAAAATACCAGAGACACTGGCTAGACATGTCATCAAAAACCCATCTGCTGAGAATCATGCATCCCAGATGTCCACACCCCAAGACAAGGCAGAGCCAGCGTCTCCTACCCCCGTCAGTGCTCACCGGAGACTGAAGCCGAATGTCAAGCCCTTCAGCCAATTTCTCAATGATTACAGAGTACCCAGGTGTTAGGAGAGTATGGTCACCAGCAAACTGGGCAAAGAATTCATTATGATCCCAGGAGCGAGCAGACACCTGGGAAACAACAAGAGATGTTAATCTTCAGGCAGTGTAAATCTTCAAGCTTATACCAGAAGGTCACTAAAAGGAGTTCCAGGCAGGAACAGACATGCAGAGCAGGAAGGTGAAGACACCAACTCTGCAGGAGACATAAAGGATGAGGATGAGGAACAGAGCAGCCCAGGCAGACACTACTGTTGGGCAGAAGGGACTCTCTCAGTAATGCAGAGGAGAATGTATCTCAAAACAAAAGTTCTGGATCACTTTAGCATTGGTCACCGATTTTAAAATATAAAAGTTGATTCTGCATATTCACAACTCTGGCGAAGGGCAATTCTAAGGGTGAAACTACATTTGATTAACTCCACAGAATACTCCATAGAATTAATTCCGTGCTACCCTCCTCTTGGAAAGCTCACAGCGGGTGAAACAGCACGATGTTGCAAAATGCTGCAGTTCCAACTGTAACGCAGAATGGAGTTGGAAACAGAGTCAATCATCGATGGTGTTTCTATTCAAAATACAGAGTACTACAGTGCTAGCTTCACAGTTGGTTAAATGGACAGAGCAAATTTAAATTTATTTTTTACAAGGTAATCAGGCCAAACTGCAAGAATGCTGTATTTTGGTTTCCTGAGAACAGTGTGTTTAGACTCCACATTTCCAAAGAAATCACCCCAGGGCTTCTGTAGAGGAAAAGAAGGGGATGGGGGGCATTCACAGGATAGGGCTCGTGGCCCAGCCCCATTTCATGCAGCAGCCCTTCCTCTCTTAGGTTTTTACAGACTGAGCATCTTCACATAGAATCTGAAGGAGGATTTTTCTGGTTTAAAAACAAAGAAGTTAAAATCAGTGTGAGGCTGGCTGTGTTGGTGCACACCTGTAATCCCAGCACTCAAGAGGCTGATACAGGAAGATCACTATGAGTTTGAGAACAGCTTGGGCTACACAGTGAGTTCAAGGGCAGCCTGAACTATGCAATGAAGCCTGTCTCAAAAAACAATGTGGATTAATAATGCTTTGAAGTTGCAAGGATCAAATCTCTGAGCAACAGAGTCATTCCTGCTTCTTTATCCAAGCCAACACCAACTGGATATTTAGATCTACAAGCAGCACATATGCAAAAGCAAGTATTTTCCAAGTCTGTTTCACAAACCCATGCGTACCTGGTGGAGATTGCTGCCACAGGCGTACTCCAGGTTACTGAGGTGGAACTGGAGCACCTGCCCTTCCAGCTCGCTGAACTGGATGCCAGATTCCTTAATGAAAGCTTTGTAGATCTCCTCTATCTTTTCTGGAATGGAACATACCAGAGCAGAGAAAAACAGCTTTAACATGATTCTGCCCAATCCATATCTTTTACCTGGCAAACCAAAAGGTCCAAAATCTTTCTCCAAGTAAAGTTGGAGGAAAGGGTTCTCTTATCAGGTCAACGACCTCATCTCAGGATGTAAAGGCTTAATGGAAACAAGACACAGAGAGTTCTATATCTGCAAGAATGTTTCATTTATTCTTACTTGAAAAACTCGCTTCTTTTGCTCAAGACACACAGAAGTGCCCTCGCCCATAAATGCACCCACACACAGAGGTCCACCATTGCCTTTCTAGTGCTACTCCCATCGTCTCCAAGCCCAGTTCCTGTAACATCTCCCCTCAACTAGGAGACCTCGACAAACTACCAGCTATAGGCTCTCCCAGTCAAGAACTTTCCCTGTGGACAGTCCCCACATTGGCCCTCTGCCTCAGTACCTTTAACAGCCACTTCCCTGTGGATTGGATAATCCATTTCAAAAGGTACAGCCGCGCAGGGCTAGCACATATTAGTCATTTCCAAGGTGGTGACTGCTACCTGTCCACTAAAACAACTGCTTAATCTTCCTGATAAAGTCCAGCCCTACAGGGCCCGCCCCTCCCAAGACCCTTCCCTATCCCGCTCCTTCCATCCTGGCCTGCTGGTCCCCAGGATGGTTCCCTGTCACCAGCACCAACACTTACCTACTCCATCTAACTAGAACTTTAACAGACATAGCCCCAAGAAGTCATTTCAACTACCATCTTCATAACTGGGGGCCTAACAGGTAGGGGAGGGTTCGGGCCTCATGTCTAATTTCAAGTATCTTAGCACAGGTGACTTCTAATTTTCCCAGCAATGACAACCACCCAATGCATATGCCACAGACTCCCAGATTCCTGTGGAGCATCGTGCAGACTAGAAACCGAGCTGAGTACCAGTAAACTTTTGTTTCTGTCTTAGTCTGCTGTGCTTTTCTACAACTAAAGCTTCTTGTTAAAGCTGATCCTCACACTCGACTGCAACATGGAGATGGCCAAGACACCTCCAGATTCATGCCAGGTTTTCGTCCCCAGCTCCCTGGGATTCTGGTTACTATTGGTGCCTTTCTCTTTGGTGAAGGGTAAAGAACCAAGACTGTTAAAACAGAATATAAAATTAAGTATAAACAGACTGGGAAAGGTCTTAATGTAATTTTTCATGTAAGTAATATTTGAAGTGTTTAGCACATATGCTTTGAAATAAACTCTGGACTCAGTACTTATACTTCGTTTATTTTGGTATCAGGAATCAAACTCAGGACTTGCACTTGCCAGGCAGCATTTACGCCACTGAGCTGTACACCTGGCCCCTTTGTTTTCTGCAGCTACATGCTACTGAAGTGAGATCTCAGTGGTCCAAGTACTGACAGGTAGAACAGAACTATAACATTTATATAGAGATGTGTGTGCTACCAGGAAAGCTTTTCCATAAAACACTAAGACGAAAAATGACTTGTATGTTATTGCTGGCCCTCCCATAGTAACTTTAAAGTAAGGCCAAAGCAAAGTATACTTTTGTAACTCAGAAATGTAAAGAAAAGCCCAGTTAGCAGCTACCAGACGAGTAGGTACAAGACAAATTCTAAGAGCATCCTCCAAGTTGACCTGATAATTGTTGTCAACTCCAGAAAACTTAGCAACTAACCACTTGGTCTGGACACCACAGCATTTGATTCAGGGTTGTCTGTTGCCCAGAGTTTATTTCTGAAAATGTTCTATTAAGATTTGTTTTTTAGGGGCTGGGGATTTAGCTCAGTGGCATAAAGCACCTGCCTTGCAAGCAGGCAGTTGTGAGTTCGATCCCTGGTACCGGTAAAAATGAAAAAAGACAAAAAAAAAAAAAAAAGATTTGTTTTTTGACACTTTCCCAGAGCGATCACAGTAGCAGGTACAGTCTCTCAGAGAAAACTGTAAAAGGAGAGACAAACCATCTCTACTACTGACACATTTACCCCAATTAATTTGGGGTATGAAAAACATATCAGTCTAGAGAACTGAGATTTCTCCTTTGCAAAAGAACACAGAATCAAAGCAAATAAACATCTTATAAATTGAGGTTAAATGTTTCCACTCCAATAAATACTATGCCTTCAAGAACTACAAATGAACACATTCAGGTCACTAAATTGTAGCTTACATAAATATTAACTTAAGCAGTAGCGTATTAAACCTCAGCTGGCACCCTCAGGCAAATGAGTCACTGTGGGCACTCAACTGCTCACCGAGGTGTGGTTAATGCTGTTCACTGAACCACCAAAACCAGAGGATTCTGAATTTAAATTCTTAAGTTATAACACCCTTTCTTAAGCAAAATATACCGGGAAAAATCATAACCTACTGCCTTAAGAAATGAAAAATCCTGATATACAGAAACCTTTATCTAGAAAACGTGTCACAGGATGATACTTTATTCACATAGGGCTTCTTTCCTTAAAAGTGCGTGCCTCTGAGTGATTTAAAATTAAACATTTAGGTGACTGTGTAAAACGCCAGCTATTGGGCAAAGTAAAGGTCACATGTGCAGCATCGGAGACCCCCAGGTAAGCCCATGGTCCATATGGGATTTACGAAAGGACCCTCCCTACTGCAGACGGCCCGGCTCACGCGGGAACTGTGCTGCTACTCATCAAGCTTAGTTAGGGCGACACTAAGACACACAAGCGGAACACCATTCTGCCCATACCTCCTAAAGGGACATCTTGGAGCTGAGTCTTATCCTTTCTCCACTCAGAGACAACATCCAAGAGAGCATTAAAATGAAAATCCATGCGCTTGTCAATGGTGGGGTCAGTTATTCTTCCACCTTCCTGAATTAAGTCACATCTTTCTCCAAATTTATGCATGCTGATGCCAAGCTTCAAAATAATAAGAGTAAGAAGGTGAACATTTTCCCAGGGAAAAAATATTCATAGGTTCTAAGCTGCAATTAGACAGAAGTGTCACGGAAAAAAGTCTCAAAAGTAAAGCTGAATGTGCTTCGTGGGGAGGAGCTGCAAAGCGAAGCGGTCAGAAAATGGCATGGAATCCCAGATGCCTGAATTCACCCGAATGTGAGTGCGACAGCAGCAGCTTCCCTGCCATGTGCCCTACGCTGCCAGCTACCGTCTTCATCAGACACTTGGCCTCCTCTGTGGACCTTCATGGGAATGAAGACACAGACACACAAACCCTCAGAGAAGCTGAAGTTGGTTTACCATCTATCAGTAAATGTCTAGAGAAAAAATCTTGGCCCAACCAGGTTGCCAGATAACAGACAGAATGCCCAGTTAATGCATTTTCAGATAATATTTTTTTTAAAGTACTAGGTATATCCCTAAATATTGCATCCAAAACATCCCCTATAATTTTTTTTCGGTATAGGGACTAAACCTAGGGCCTTCATTTGAGCTACAGCCCTGAGCCAATCCCAATTTTGTGTGTGTGTGTGTGGGGGGGGAGGCTCTTGTAAAGTTCCTAAATTGCTCAGTTTAGGGCTTGAACTTGCGATCCTCCTGTCTCAGCTTCTCCCAG
This sequence comes from Cavia porcellus, assembly GCF_034190915.1. Taxonomy (NCBI): domain Eukaryota; kingdom Metazoa; phylum Chordata; class Mammalia; order Rodentia; family Caviidae; genus Cavia; species Cavia porcellus. The sequence continues at coordinate 22,103,759 of NW_026947496.1, read as the reverse complement.
TGCATTATAAGTGCATGCCACCAGGTCCTGCTTTCAATGAAATATTTAGGACATATTTGCACTAAAAAATTAAAAACCCCATCATTCAATGTGTTAAATCTGGCAACCTAAAATTATGAACTAATCAGATGGCCTGTAAATAACACACAAATAAAATTAAAGCTTTTGGAAAAAGAAAATCTTTTACATGCCTTCACAGAAAAGCAGAATTTTGCTTGCTCCTATTTACTCTGCAAAGAGGATGACGGGCTGCTGTGTGTCCAGGCTGGAAGCACACTAATACTGTGGACCTTTTTGTTGTTGCTGCTAAGGATGGAATCTGGCTATCACACCTGCTAGACAAGTGCTCTTATCAATGATAAGATGCATATTAATGAGGTACTATGTACAAGCAAACCAAGATAGTTTTTCTTTGTCCACAATACAAATCTTAAACAAACAAACAAATAACAACAACAACAAAAAAAACCTCACCTGCTCACACATTAGTGCTACTGGGTTATTAATACAGCCATTGACAATCTGGGGTCCTCTTCCCACTACAACACCTTTAAAGGATTTATCATCCCACACTCGGCCTCCAATTCTGTCTTTGGCTTCCAGGATAGTTACCTAAAAACACAAGCAGGGCATCCAAGTGGGACAGGATAGTCATACCAGGTAGAGTAGCCAAAATGCACAGTAATGGCATTAAAATACTCTCACAATCTACTGTATTTCACAAGCTGCAACTTTAGTTAAGTTTGAACAGAAGCCAAAGCAGATGCTCACAACAATTTGAGCTCTGGTGAGAGAATCTGAGTGTTCTGCTGGAGGAATCCCTCCCACTGTTCCCTCTCAAACCAGGTAATGACCAGATTTCACCAGCTAGTACATGAAATGAACTTTAAAAACTTGTGTTTTGTGTTTTTTTTTTTTTTTCTTTGTCTTTTTCCTTTGTATCGGTACCGGGATGGAACTCATGACTGCCTGCTTATGCCGCTGAGCTAAATCCCCAGTCCAAAAAACTTGTACTGAATAATATTCTGTAAGAGAAATAAACTACTAGCTGATTTTTCTATGAACTATCTATGCATAGAGAAAAAAATTCCTTTAGCATTGCAAACAGAACTTAAGCACCTAAGGCATGACTATTACTTTTTTAAAAAGCTGTCCCACTGTGTGTGAGGATGACATCAGTAGCCAGCCTAAACAAGTGAGTCCCACTGCCAGGCTACTGATCTTCACATTTCTAATGCATGGGGATATGAAACTGCTCTTAAGTGAGACAAGGACCATCTCACCTGTAGCCCTGGAATTCAGAGTGCCTCAGTTTGCTGGATTGCAATTGCTGAAAATGTGAGTCTTATTTATTGCAAGACCAGCTCTTTCATTTCTGGATCCCTAAAAGCATGACTTTGAATTGCTTGAGAAGAGGCCCTTGACTTCACCATCTCTCAGTTACTTACAGGAATCCACTTCTATTCTGAACCATTAGGGGGATGGCTGGTCCCCAGGCTGTCTCCTTCATCACTTGAGTAACAGGAGTCCTCTGGACACTCTTTGTCAGGCCTAAACACTTCCTCTAACTAGGAGCACCCCAAGTCATGGTTCCTCCCTCCCTATCCCCTTACTCTGACTTCGACTGAACAGCAACCCATCTGTTTCTCACTTCTTTCTCAAAGGCTGAATGAAGTCAGTCTCTGTGGACTTTGAGCTTAACAACCCTCTCTGCAATATATTCTGTAGGTTTTCCTAGTAAAACATAACCAAAAAAGGTTGGCCCTATATCTAACATTGAAATAATCACCTAAGATATTTTGTAATTTATTTATTTATTTTGTCTTTTTCCTTTTATCGGTACCGGGGATTGAACTCATGACTGCCTGCTTGCAAGGCAGGCGCTTATGCCACTGAGCTAAATCCCCAGCCCCCTATTTTGAAGTTTAATGTCACAGAGAAAATATTTCACAAAGCAAGCACTTTCTATAAATCCAACTCAAATTCCTGTTTTGTCAGCAATACAATGTAATCCTCAAAAGCAAAGATTTTTCTTTTCCAGATTAAGATTCAAAGCATTTCTTTGGTTTGCACAGAAAAACCAAATGAGTATTTCCGAAACTTTTATCCAAGAAGGTGAATTTCCATGCTGTCTTCATCTCAAACTGTCTCCTTTACTGTGTTAATGATAATCTGTCAAGAACTCCTGCTTTAATGAAAAGTTAGAATTCTTCTGACTTGCTCACAAGACAAAACTCTTTGAAGCTGTGAGGATTTCTATCTTTTCTACCTTTCTTTAGTTAACTCAGTTTCAAATGCTGTTAACTTTTCTAGGGGTCTGTTGTAAAGACATAATGCATTTAATATTCTTAATTAAAATTAGGATCTAGTTTCTAAGTTTCAGAACTTGGACCAAAGGAAAAATTAACCATCTGTTTCTGCCTACACAGTCCCAAAATCTTACCTTAATTCCAAAGTTATGCAGTTGCCTAGCAGCTGCTAGCCCTGCTGGACCAGCCCCAACAATGATGACTGACTTCTAAAAAAAAGAAAGGAAACAAATCTCCAATCAGAGCAAGGATGACAACATACTGCTAGAGTCATTCTTGAAGGTACTAACTACCAAGTGACATTAGCTCATCTACATCTCTTTGAAGCCCTTAGAGTTATACTCCTAAAGAACATGAAGTACTAGTAGTACTGCTTAATCCATTCTCTGTCACCCCACTTTTTTTCCTGCAGAAACTATACTTGACATTCTCCTCTTTGGAGGAACATATTTTACAAAAGTCCTGGTGGCATAAGTCTTATGTGGTTTTTACTAGTATTACTAACATCAAACACTCTGGTATTGTATCATGACAATGGCAGTGGTATTGCTGAAGCCAGACACCTACATTGTGATAGTCTTTAGGAAGAAGATACTGGTCGGCTCCCACGGTAAGAACTCCTGTGTTGATGAGACCTTTCCTTGTCATAAAATAAAGTATCCTCTCCACCTCCTGAACACACCGAATGCGCACAAGACCGCGGACGATAATGTGAGGAATGCATTTCTGAGGCGTAAGAGCTTCCTGTGTTTAGAAATGAAATCAAAACTGTTAAAAAAAAAAAAGAAAAAGAACATCCAAGGAACTCAAATCAATGTCAAGAAAATAAATATCCCAACTTACAAGTGAGCAAAGTAGAAGCTAGGGAAGAGGCTTGGTGACAGAACACTTGCTTGCACTGCATTAGGCCCTAAACTGTATCCCAAAGGCAAAGAACCTAAATAGACATTTCTCAAAAGACACAGGTGTGGCCAATATGTATACGAAAAAATGTTCAGTATCACTGGTGACTAGGAAAATGGAAAGTCAGATGACAGTGATACATCACCTCATTAAATGGCTACTATCCAAAAAGCAAAAGATGATCAGAAATGCAGACCAGCAGTAAAGCACTTGCCTAACTTGCACAAGGGCCTGGCTTGATCCCAAGCATGGGGGTCAGAGGCTGTCAAGTGCCCATAAGACATGGAAAAAAGGGCTCCCTGGTACACTGATGGTGGGACTGTAAATTATACCCTTGTTATGAAAACAGTTCTGAAGTTCCACCAAAAATTAAACTACCATTTAATTTTGTAGTTTACTATCTAGCAATACCACTACAAGGTATATAGCCAAAGGAAACAAATTAGTATGTTACTGAGGTATCTGCACCCTCACATTCCTTGTGGCATTACGGTAGCCAAGACATGAAATGGACTAAATGCCCACCAACTGATGAATGGATGGTGAAAAAAACAGTGTATTTACACAATAGAATGCTATTCAGCCTTAATAAGGAAGGAACTCATGTTCTTTGCCATGACATGATGAACCTAGAGGACCTCATGTGAAATGAAATAAACTAGGAACAGAAAGTCCTCTAGAATCTCACTGAGACGCAGAATCTAAAAATGAATTCACAGAAGTTGTGAGCACAAAGGGAGCTCGCAGGACAGGCAAAGGTAGGATGTGAGAAAGCAGAGGTCAAAAAATCTCAGAGGAACAAGCTCAAGAGATCTACATGCATTATGGTCCAGAATATCACTGAGAATAGGTATTTTTAATATTCTTGCAATAAAAATATGTAAGCTTTAGCATATATTGAACAGCTTGACTTAGCCATGCCATAATACATACAAATTTAAATATGTCATGTTACATATTATACACAGACATAATTTTGTCAACTTTAAGGTCTTTTTTTAAAATCCTGGTTCCTCTGCAAGTTGAGCATAAAATTATTATGATCCAGCAATGCCACTCCTGGCTATATACCCCAAACAATTAAAAACACGACAAAATACTGATAGCAGAAACATTCAAATAGTCAAAAAGTGGAAACAGGGCCAAGGAAATAGCTCAGTGGTGCAGTACCTGCCTGGCAAGTGTACTGTTGGGAGTTTGAACCCCAGTACCAAAAAAAAAGTGGAAACTGCAATATGCTTGAGTCGATGGTCAATATGTGATATATCTACACGACAGAATATTATTCCATCATAAAATGAAATGACATTCTAATATATGCCAGAGCATGAAAGAGTCTTAAAAACCTGACACTAAGTTAAAGAGCTACTGTAAGCAACCGGCTGATTCAGACTGAGTTGATAGCAACTGAGGTACAAAACCAACTTAATGCTTGTATTGTCTGATTGACTTTGCAGACCTAAAACTGATAGTCTGAGCACCCATTAGAAGGACAATGATATGCAATAGAGCAACTCTGGGGCGGTTTTCTTCTGTGTTAATTTTGAAATCTAGTGTTATTCTGTTTTGCTCTATTTGATTGTTTTATTTTATTCAATGTTTTGTTTTGATTGATTTTATTCTGTTCTGTTTTGTTTGATTTTATGATGTCTAATGGTATGGGCAGCAATTCTGAAGATAGCAAGAGGCATTTTGGTAGTCATTATTGATTTCCTATTATCCTATTTTAAAGTCCTGTATCACTTCACTTTTTGGCTTTATTCTATTTTGTTTGGCTTTATTCTCTTTAAAATAAAATTTAGCTGGGGATTTAGCTTAGTAGCATAAGCACCTGCCTGGCAAGCTCGAGGTTGCGAGTTCAATCCCCAATACCAGAAAAAAAAAAAAAAGAATTTAATAAAATAATAAAACTCCAGAATAACTCACATCCAACATTTATCATTAAGACAGGAAAAAGAAGTTTATTCTTGCCTGATCAAGAATTTAAAAAAGAGGGGCTGGGGATTTAGCTCGGCGGCATAAGCAAGCGGTCGTGAGTTCGATCCCCGGTACCGATAAAAATGAAAAAGAGAAAAAAAAAGTGAAAAAAAAAAAAAAAAAGAATTTACAAAAGAGACAATTGAATGACATAGCAATTTGCACTGCAATCTAAGTTTCCCCTCACAGAAAATGACTGCTACAAAGGATGTGGTAGCAGATTACATCACCTTCCCAACTCAAAGGCCACTAGAAATCCAGACTGCTATAGAAATCTGGGCTCTGGCAGCAGGCAAAGGTGGCTCTCACCACTAGAAATAGGCCGGTGTCCTGGTTTAGCAACTTACACCTTCTTTGGTCACCCTAGCTTTGGAAAGACACTGGCCCATTTCAGATTCAGCTGAACAAAGCCTCAGCCTCAGCCTCAGCCAGGGTGTGACATTTAGAACAGGCACCAAAGGAGTCCCCAACCCAAGGCTTGTCTTCTACTTCTTTTTGCCAATCCCCATTGGGAAATGTCTTGTAACATAGCATGGCATCCTTAATCAAGAATCTGAAATCTGAAATGCTCCAAAATTTGAGTGTTGACACAGGGCTCAAGAAGACTCAAATATTAAAGAATTTCAGATGTTTTAGATCAGGGAGGCTTAACATGTACTTGGTGGTCCCAACTGGGAAGTGTTACTGGCATCTAGAGGTAGAGGTGCAGATTATTGCTAAATGTCTACGGTGCATAAGACAACATCTCCTGCCCCCCCAAGAATTATCCACCCCAAACTGTTAACAGTGCCAAGGCTGTGAACACAGCTGTAAAGCTGCCATCCACAAGGCAGTGCCTCCTCTTCTCCACCCCACTCAGCCACCGAGCACATCGTTACTCACTTTGCAGTTTGTGTACCACAGGGCCAGGATGAGGTTTCTCAGGGCCAGGTACATGGTGGGGTCTCGGGAGTACTCAGGAAACTCATAGAGCTCATCCAGTTCCATTACATCAGGCCGCACACACAGGGCTTTGCCACACTCATTGGGCTGGTAGAAAGGCTGGAAGTAGCGGTTCATGCCTGGAACTGAGAGGAGACACCAGCAGGCACCTCCTGCAAGCTGCAACCTCCAACTCCAGGAGAATTAAAGAGCAAAAGCAAGCCTAGAAGGGCAGCCTGGACAAGCCCCACATTTATCCTACAAGAACACTCGCTTCGTCCATCCAATTGGCAATGCACTCAGGAACAAATCATTTTCCCCGATTTCTCTCAAGTCAGTCATACCCTTAATTTCCACAGTAGAGAAATTTCAGAAACAATTTTTAATTGTGTTGAAAATATACTTTGTAAAATTTACCACCTTAGACACCTAAAGTGTAAACATATTTGCACTGCTGTGCAACAGATCTCTAGGGCTTTTTCATCCTGAAAGACTAAAACTATACCCACTAAACAACTTCTCATTATGGAAATTATTTCCAAAGTAACTTCTTTTTTGGCATTTTTCAATTATAAAATGGAATAATCACTGTGTCCCAAGGATGGGCTTACATGTAAGGAATACTCTGTCTGTATCAGTGATTAGAGAATATTAATATAACAGGTATTTACTCCTACAAAGCTGGGGGGAAATGCTAGAACAGTGCTATTTTGTAAACTTTTAAAAATTTACAATATCATAAACATTTTCCCACATCAATAAGCAAGACTTCAATGGCTATATAATGTACAAAGCCATAATAAAGCCAAAACAACTTTTTTTGCACATAAATCCTTAACTTATTCAATAACTTATTTAGGATACCTTCCTACAGTACCCATAGGGTTATCTACTGAGTCAAAGGGAATCTATTTTAAGGTTTTTGGTACAAAACTGCCAAATTGTCTTTCATAAATGTACACTGGCCCTAACAGGATTTCAATGCTATTACCTCACACCTTCCTAACTCCAGTCATTACCAGCTTTGCTTTGATCTTCACAGGTACATTTTAAGAAGGTCCAGTGTCACTAGACAGAAACCTTAAGATAGGACTACAATGTAAAAATGTATCTCCACTATCAAAAATACAGTTTGTTCATACACAGATGGTGGAAGACACAGGATCTTAAAGCTTCCCGGCTTTACAGTCGAGAGTCCGAAAATGTCTGTCCAAACCTCAAGTCCTGAATTATTCTGAGAGTTTTGATCACCAGTGGCATCATTAGAGAGACACAGAGAAAAAAGTGCTATTTATACAGTTCAAAACTGCTATTCCTCTGCTAAGTCAGAGTTCTTATACTCACTAACTTGTAATTGAAAGCTTATATCCACCTTTCAATTCAACACTCATTAAACCTCGTAGGTAATTAATAGATTAATGTCACGGGTTGTCCAAGTTACTCTGTGAAACCTTAACTGCATACTACCAGTGATCTGACTGATGTACAGCACAGTCATCATGCCTCAGTATTCTTGAGCAATTGGTTCCAGGACCTCCCAGGGATCAAGATCCCTGGCTGTTCAAGTCCCTTATATTAAGCAGCATGATGTTTACATATAACCTAGATATAGCCTTGAAATCATCTCTAAATTACGTCTAATACCTAACAATACAAATGCTGTTGTTGTGCTGTATTGTTAGAAATGGTGCCTACAACTGAAAGCCTGTTTATGTTCAGTACAAGTAAATGTCTCCAAGACATTTTCTAGCCAATGGATTGGTTGAATCCACTGACATGATGTGGATGAAATAATGAGGCATTAAATCATAAGGTACTTTACACATCATCTCAGACATTTTAAAAAAAATCTTGCCTTTGTGGGAAACACAAAGGAAGTGGAAAGGAGAGAAGACTAGCACAGCTCTCACCAAGCACAGCAGGGGGCCCCTTGGAGGGCTCCGGCCTCCCTGGGCTGGCATCACCAGTGGCAGCTGTGGTGGTGGCAGTGGCAGTGGCAGTGGCAGCGCGGTTCGTGCTGGTACAGGAGGGACTCATGCCCACGCAGTCAGGGTAGTAGGCAGAGAGCAGAGGTGCTGCCACGCTGTCTTTCAGCAAAGGAGGTAGGATGAGCATGGAGTACCACCAATGGTTGGAAACTTCTGACACTCTCTGAAATTCACCGGCAAGAGGAAGGGAGAGAAGGGCAGAGAGGAAACGCACATGCGGATTATGCCCAGGACAGATGGTTACGATTCATCATTCATCCTTAAGCCTCTTCCTCCAACTTACTTGATTCTGTATCAAGAGTTCTGCACACAGATTTCAAAACAAAAATGGCTTATGATACTTAAGAGTTAATGTTTCCTAGGCAAAATTCTTCACAATATTCATCCTCCCTTCCCAAATTCTACCAGGGAAGTCTTTCAAGATGCCTCCACTTTTTTACACTGGAAGCCCCTTGCAGAGTTGGGAGTGGAAGATTTATGTCTGTGCCATGATCCGCTCTCGTCCAGCTCCTTTTTACATTTGCTATCTCAAGATAATTGAAACTGAAAAACTGGACCTAAAAAACAATTATCCTAAGCAGCAGTCAAGCATGACTGTTATTTTTTTTAAAGCATTACTGTTTTTTGCCATAGCTACCAAAAACAGCTGGAAAGGAAAGTATGCTACCACCAGCCAATTGCAGAAATAAACAAAAGAAGTTGGATTTGGTCTTCAAAATGTGATCACATTCCAGAGGTGACTTAAACATGGATCAAACCACCCCGCAGTGACTACTGCAATGAAAACAAAACACACGTGCCTTCTAAAGCAGCACGGCCACAGATGCCTATGTTGGTCAATCTTGGCTAAACAACTACATGAAACTTAAATGTATGCTCGAAGAATACTCAGACTTTGATACAGAAGAGCCTTGAAGCCCATGGACTCTTCATTTCTAGTTCTCCAGGCTCAAAGCAAATGCCATCTGCCATCAAGCAAGTTTTTGAATTTGTAACCTTGGGGTGAATCTAGTTTGGAGATGCCTTCTGTTTTCTTTTCAGATTCTAAATCAGAAACATATTTCAGTTTACCACAAGCCCCAATTAGTAACCTTATAACATACATGCAGTGCTTCACATACCCATCTTACTTGCCTGGGCCCTGGCAGCATGTGTATCTTCAAAATCTCCACTCTCAGCGCTTATTTTAGGTTGACCTACCCTTTACCAACCCACGTTGCACCCACATTGCCCCAGCTCCTTCCCCAATATACTAGGCCTGACTCTACCAACTACTGCCTTCTTAGTGCAAGTTGAGTCTTGGAGTACCACCAATGGTTGGAACTTGCACTAAGAAGGCAGCTGAGTCTTCAGCTCCTGACATCTGGACTGAATAATACAGAGGGTAAGTCCCTGAAAAACCATGAATACAGTCTGTTCCTACTCGCTTCCATTTGCTGGGTCATGCTGTTTGGCAGGGTAAAGAAGCCCTGCCATCTTGCTGGGAGCCCATTTTCTTTCCCCAGAGTCTGCCTGAGGCTGTTCCAACCCAACTTCCGCATGGCACAGGAGAAACGAGCAATGACTACTCAACTAGCACCTGCTCTTGCTAGTCAGTCACCAATCTTGCTTATGAGTGTCAACATGCAAATAAAACCCCACCCTCACCGATACCACTGAAGAAGCTGTCATTGATAGAACTGATCTATTAGCATATTTAAATACCCATTGTAGTAGCTTACAGTGTTCCCCAAAAGTTCATGTTCACCATGAACCTCAGAATGTGATCTAAGCCAGGCATGGTGGCACACACCTGTAATCTCAGCACTTAGGAGGCTGAGGCAAAAGGACTACCACAAGTTTAAGGCCAGCCTGGGATACATAGTGAGTTCAAGGTCAACCTGAACTACATACTTAAGAGTCTCAAAATCCCAAAATGAAAATAAAAGTGACCTTATTTGGAAGTAGGAACTTTGCAAATATTAGTAGTTACGACCTGGTCATACTGGATTAGAGGAAGCCATAAACTCAGCATGACTGGGGCCCTCAGTGAAAAGAGATACAGACAAGAGCAGACACAAAGGAGAGGCCAAGACTATGCTGCTGGCAGAGCTTGGAGCAGTGCATCTGCCCTCCAGCAAATGCCAACCACTGCTAGCAAAGAGCAGGAGCTAGAAGAGATAAGGAAGGCTCTCCACAGCTACTGGCACCTGGATTTCAGCCTCTAGTCACTAGAACTGTGAGCAAATATACTGCTGTTGCTTCAGTTTGTGTTAAGGAAACCCATGTACCACTGACAATTTAGGAATTGCTGCAACTTTAGAATCCACAGGAAGAGAAAAGAGGAAGGGGGAAGGTCATGGTTATAAGCCTCAATCTGACTCTTCTAACTGAATGCAAAATTAAGTGACGGATGAACATCCAAGAACCCTGCCAGTGTTTTTTTTAAGTTCTTATTTCTCAAGAATACAGCCTCTGACCTAAAGTTCAGATTCTTCTAGGTGCAAAATGGTCTCTGCAATATTACTACTGCCAGGATCTGATAATAACATTACCATGCTCCACTGAAAAGTCTTTAATCAGCAGCCAAATGGAGAGAAATTCAGAGTGCTACTCTCATTTAGTTAGACTACTTATCATCAAAGGCACAATTAACTCCAATCCAGAACATGCAGAAATACTTACCAGATCCTCGGGCATGGAACAATGATCTGAGTTCTCAGGCTGCAACAGAAAACCAAGCATTAATGAGGTTTGTTTATAAAATTGAGCTTCAGGTATCAACTCATCTTCAGTATAATACCTCTTTTTTTACCTACTATGTGGGCAAACAAAAAAATCTGCTAAATTGCTATATGAGTGAGGGTTTCAGAAGATAGGCAGGTTGTTTGTTTTTTAAAACAGGCAATTTCATGAGGATGGTTCTAATTTTAAAAATATATATATATATATATGGCCAGGTGTAGTGGTGCATTCTTATAATCCCAGTACTTGGGAGGCTGAGGCAGAAGAACCATTTGCAAGTTTGAGACCAGCCTGGGTTGTAGCAAGACCCTGTCTCAAAAACATTAACACACACACACACACACACACACACACACACACACACACAAGAATATAATCACTGTGGAGAGGAATTTGACAAAATACCAACATTTTAAATGCTCAGTATTTGGCACTATCTTTCTTTTATTTGCTTTTTTGACTCTTTGTTTTGTTTTTCAGATAGTGTCTTGCTATACAGCAGGCTGGGCCTGAACTCACTATGTAGTCCAAGTTGGCCTCAAACTCATGGCGATCATCTTGCCTGAGCCTCCCAAGTGCTGGGACTACAGGTGGGATTATATACCTGGCAGGCACTATCTGGAATAACTGAACATATATATACAGGCCATGCTCAGCATTTCTAACTTTGATATATCTTCCACAAAGAACCCGTAACATATGCACCACTAGATGTATTAAAAAATGTTTAAAGGGTTACTGTTTACAAAAGGAAAAAGCTAAAGACAATTGACATCTCCAGTGGTACACTAGAAAAATAAACTGCATTATATCCGAACAATGGCAAGCTACTCCATGTAACCAAGCTATAGGCCCAAGAACATGGCTCACAAACATTTGTTTCTAATACTTCTCACACTGCAAAAGCAGCTAGACCCCATCCTACAAGCCATTTATGTGAAGTGCAGAAACACGCCAAAACAAAATCTGCAGCTAGATTTTAAATTAGAACAGCAAGTAGGTAGTTACTCAGAGGGAGCAAAGCTGTGTTGAAGCCTGTGATTGACAGGACCCAAAACAACTTCAGGGTTTGGTGAGTGTTGGATTCTATACTGGGAGCAAGATAAATAGATGTTTTATGAAAACTCACTGAGCTGATTCTGACTTGTGCACTTATCTGTTTGAACATTATGTTTCAATTTTAAGATGCTGCCTAACCAAAACTGGCATACAACATAGCCTAGTGATTCTAGTCTTTGGAATACATTCCCAAGAAACTCTTGTATGTATGTGCTAAAAGAAACGTAGTGAGAATGGGAATGAATGCTCCAGAAAGCACTGAATGTTAACAGTCAAAAGTCAGAAAACAACTTTCACAGCCATGATTCAGGAAGATTCACTATGTTAGATTCACACAATGTAATACTATTCAGCAGAGCAAAATAAAAAAATAGAGCTTTAGGCATCAATATACACACACGTCAGAAACCTCCATTGTAAGCAGAAAGCACAAGTTTGATTACAGAAACATGAAAAATATAATTGATAAAACTGGTGGAAAATAAGCAAAACTGTGACACACGCTTGTAATCCCGGCACTCTGAGAAGCTGAGACAGGAGGATCACAAATCTGAGCCCACCCTGGGAAAATCTGTGGCTCAGTAAGATTGTCTCAAAATAAAAATAAAAAAGGACCAGGCGTGAAGGAACATGCCCAGCATTTAGGAGGCTGCACATGTGAGGTCATCCTGGGCTACATGGTGTGACTGTCTCAAAAAAAAAAAGGAAAATAAAAATTAAACAATTACAAAATTAAAGAGACTGGGCATGATAACACACACCTGTAATCCCAGCACTCGGAGGGTGAAGCAGGACTGTTGCAAGTTTGAGACCAGTGTAGGCTAAAAGTGAATTCAAGGCCAGCTTGAACTGCAGAGCAAGACCCTGCCTCAGAAAATTAATTAATTAATTTAAAAAATTTTTTTAAAAACAGGGATGTAGCTCAGTACAAAGGTCCTGAGTTCAATTCCTAGTATTGAAAAAAAAAAAAAAAAACACAAACAAGTACAAAACTTAACATTTCCAAAATATATATTAACTCCAACAAAAAGCAAGGGAGTAACAAATATGGAATTCCTGTGCAGGGGAAGGAGACAGAGATGTACTAGGAGAGGCAAAGCTGCTGGCAGTGAGTGCTCTGTCGCCAACACCAGGGGTTGAAGTCCCTATTCTTTTTTTTTTTTTTTTTTGTCTTTTTCCTTTTTATTGGTACCAGGGATTGAACTCACGACTGCCTGCTTGCAAGACAGGCGCTTTATGTGCTGAGCTAAATCCCCAGCCCCAAAGTCCCTGTTCTTTACATAGGCAATACATATGCTTTCTGTACATTATTTCACACATAGACATTACTTCATAGAGTTTCAACAACTCTTATTTACATGCTAACAGTAAAATTTCACTTTAGGAATTGACCCTGTAAAATTGGGATTCATTTCTTTGAGCTCTTTATATATTCCAGATAATAGTCCTCTGTACAAAGAACACACGGGAAAAAATGTTTTTCTCATTTGCATTTTTTCCCATGCCTAGTCTGTACACGATCCCCTCACTCTAAGTTACTCCCTTTTTTATCTGTTATGATCCCATGTGTTGATTCTTGGCACTATTTCTTGTGCCACTGTGTTCTGTTCAGAAAGTCCTTGCAACACTTAAGTCTTCAAGAGTTTTTACCTATTTCATCTTCCAGCAGATTACAGGCTTCTGTTTTAACATTCAGATCCTTGACCATTTTGATACTAGTTTAGTACACGGTGAGGGATACAGGTCTAGACTGAAACTTCTGCACAGAGATAGCCAATTTCCCCAGCACCATTTACTAAAGAGACTATCTTTCCTCCACTGCATGTTTTCGGTCCCTCTGTCAGAGGCTGAATAGCTGAATGTGCCTGGGGTTATTTCTACATCCTGTGTTCTGTCCCATTGATCCATCTAACTGTTTTTGTGCCAGCACCATGCTGGTTTGACCATTGTAGCTTTAAAATACAACTTCAAATTCAGGATTATGATGCCTCCTGTTTTGCTTTTGTTACCCAAAACTGCCTTTGCTACTGTGGATCTCTTCTGGTTCTGTATGAATTTTAGGGTTATTTTCTTAGTCCTGTGAAGAATGCTGTTGGTATCAGGCTTGGGATTAAAGCAGTGTTACAGTTTTGGAAATATGGCCATTTGAGTATTTTGCTTCTGCCTATCTAAGAATAGGAGATATCTTTGCATCTTCTGCTAGCCTCTTTGATCTCCTTTTTCAGGGTACCATAGTTTTCATTATAGAGGAGTCTCACTTTTTTGGTTAGGTTAATTTCTAAGAATTTTTCTTGACCCTATTACCAATGGTTACTCTAATTTCTTCCTCAGTGAGCTCATTTTTGGTATACAGGAATGCTACTGATTTTTGTTTTGTTGATTTTGTTGTTACACTGCTGAATTTGGCTATTAATTCTAGGAGTCTCTTGGTGGAAGCTATCAGATACATGCAAACGATGATAATTTGATTTCTTCCTTTCCTGTCCACATCTCTTTTATTTCCTTCTCTTGCCTGATTGCCCTGGCTACTGTTATGAGGACTGTGTTAAACAGAAGCAATGATAGTGGACATCCTTGTCATGTTCCTGATTTTAGAGGGAAAGCTTTCCATAAGGTTAAAAGAATAATAAGACAAGCTTAAATATCACATACTTCCTTTTACAGGAGAAACCCAAAATATAAATAAAGAGCAAAATAAAAGACAGATAATAGGAGGTGGAGTGACAGATCTTTTCCAAATGGGAGGGGATTAAGAGATGGAGAGAGGGAAAGGGACGGGGATGAAGAACGAGCTGAGATATGCTCTGCACAGGCACCAACTCCTCAGAAGGAATGCGATCAGTATGCCTCGCAGACTACAAAACCCAAAAACTGAAAAAAGCAGCACCAAAGAAAGCCATTACTACAGCTCAGCCACTGATGATACAATGCCTAAAAGTGACCTAAATGCCTTTGACAGTGGCGCATTAGACGTGGTACATCTGTTCAGCAAACTATTTATCAGAGGCAGGGAAGAAAAGAGACCTTTAAGTGTGACATGAAAGTTTAGGATAGATGAAGGACAAAAGGAGGAAGGTGTGCACTTATTCCCACTCGCCTTAGTGCTCTTCCACCAGCAAACCTTCCTTTGCTTTGTCCTTGACAGTAAACCAGGATGGACACGAAATGGCCCTGGGTCAACGAACACCATTTATATAATATGTCAAGAGTTCAGTTTAGGGCTGGAGACCCGTTCTGATGGGAAGAACAGGATGAAGAGGCCTCAAAGGAGGTGAGAGTAGAGGGGAGAGATTTTTTTTTTTGGGGGGGGTCTCTTTCGTTTTTATCAGTACCAAGGATCGAACTCACGACTGCCTGCTTGCAAGGCAGGCACTTATGCCACTGAGCTAAATCCCCAGCCCCGAGGGAAGAGATTTAAAGGGTTTTGATTTCATCCTTAGAAGCTGGAACCAATGGAGACCACACAGGTTTCATCTGTAAGCTGATGTGAGGAAAGAGAAGGCAATTCAATTTCCAAAAACTTAAGGAGGCTGACACCTCTGAGGAGTTTCCCTCCTGGAACAAAGCATTTGATATTAAAACACATCTAGCCAGGCAACCAAACAAAATAAAGAACTCAAGACAAAAGGACCCTGTGAAGACACTGTGACTCCACTGACTGCCGTGGTGAGAGGAAGCAAGGGAAGGAACACAGACACAGTAAGAAAATGATAAAAGCTCTGATCACTCAAAGAAAGAAAACACCTCAAAGAATGAGGAGGAAGGGAAAAAAGGAGGTGACCTGAAGTATGCCAGATTTACTTCTGATTTCATGGCAGGATGTCAACCAAAGCATCTAAAACAGAAATATGATTTCTTTTTTTTTTTTTTTTTTAAAGAAAAAAGAGTGATTCTAACTTCTTAATATTCACCTATTTTTTTATTCGTCTTTTTTTAGGGAGTTTTTAGTAACTGCTTCTTGGAGTAAAGAAATAATTACTGTATTTTCAGCAATTCTTATGTCACCTCAGCTTCTTTTTCTTAAGTTCACATTATATTCAACCATTTTACAGGAAACCACATGTACAGTACTATTCCTTAACAGGAAGTTATTTAACAACCACTCCCTCTCCGCAGACCTATAGGAATAATCTTGAATGAATCTCATGTGATAGTAGTTATTTCAAGATAATAACTGCATGAATTTTTGGCAATTATCTCTATTCTTTCCTTTATTTCTTGAGTTTTCCAAAATTCAACCCATATTACTTCTCTAATGACAAAATCATTCTAAAGAAAATCTTAGTTTTCAAAAAGTACTTTGACTCGAGAAACAGAAAACACAACTGTCACCTAAGCAGGGGAGAAAATAAGGCACGGGGATAGTTTGAACAATTAGCAGAGATGAAGTCAAGGTTGTACGTTATTTAGAAGGCAAAGGAAAGGCAAGACAATAGGTAATGCCAAATGAGAATTTAGTCAAAGCACAGCACAAAATATAAACCACATCTCATAATTTAGTAACCTAACATTATTACCTAAGTCATCCAGATTCTGTTTCAATAAACTGTTCAGAACTGAAACAACACATAAATATGTTGTGTGGGAGGAGAACAAAGACTAGACTATTAAAGTAGCCTGCTATTTTTGACTGCTCCTTAGCTAAAGTCTCCTTTAAATACAAAGAAATGAAAACTCTCTTATCACTCAAAAAGGAGCCTGGGAAGAAAAAAAAGACAAAACAAAACAAAAGAGGGCAGGGATCTGGGGTACAGGTGCTGGTGAAATTCAAGCAACCATGACCAACTTCCGCCGCTGCACCAGGTCCCCATGCTGCACACACCCAGATGTCCCCACAACTCGGACTCCCTTCCCTCAATGCCCTGCCAGTTCCCTCCAATTGGTTTCTCTTTCACCCTTGGGTGGCCTTCTACCCAGAGGGGTTCAGGGTTCCATCAAATTCTTGAAAGTTACAAAGAATCAATCAATGTCAAATGCTCTCATCACTAAACAATGCAAGTGTGGAGCAGTGCATATGTTAATTAGCCATGTGTGCCTACTTCAAACCAGTGTGACCTACTGTATAACTTTCATTGTCAATTAAAATTAATTTAAAAAAAAAGAACAGGCTGGGAATTTAGCTCAGTGGCATAAGCACCTGCTTTGCAAGCAAGTGGTCATGAGTTCGATACCTGATACAAAAAAAAAAAAATCAATCGCTCAAATGAAACATTTTTACAAGTCTTAACCAGTTCCAGGAAGTTAGTCTGAGGCTCAGATCTAAGCTTTTATCCTTCAGTGCCAAATTACCAACATCAAGAATAATAGATGATCACTGTGCTGTGCTGCAAAAAAAAAGAATAACAGACGGGTGCCAGACATGGCGGACACGCCTGGAAGCCCAGCACTTCGGGACACTGAGGGGGAAACTGTAAGGTCAAGTCCCACCTAAGGTCTCCGACTGGGCCTCAAAGTGAAAAATTAAAAGGGACTGGGACATAGCTTAGTCGAGGAGCATTCCTGAGTTTGATCTCAAGTACCACAAAAGTAAACAAACAAATTAATTAACTGAAAAGGGAGGCTAGGGATGCTGCTCACCCTGGGTTGGAGACTCCATGCTCAAAACAAAAAGGAATAAAATACAGGGTTACCACCACACAGTCCACTGGCCTTAAAGGGAGAATAAGGGAACAGTATAAATAACTTCAAAAAATTTGACAATGTAGATAAAAACCACAAGTTCCTTGAAAATCTTCCAAAGCAGAAAGAATTCATAAACTACCTAAATCACCATAAGCCTATTAAAGAAACTGAATTTGTAAATTCTAAAAACTTCTTAGAAAGAAAACTACTGCCCCAAAATGCCAGTGGATGACTAATAAAGTCAAAGAAACACTAAAAAAACACAAAACCAACATCGACTTTGTACAATAAATTACCCAACAAAACAAAGAAAAATACATTTCCCCATTCATTTTTATGAAGCCAGCACAGCTCTGATAACAGAATCTGACAGTGATATTGTAAGAAAGGTGCCAGATAAGATCCACCATGCACACAGATGCAAAAAAGCACTAAAAAAAAGTGATAAAATCCACCAGTGTATAAAAAGGATACGCCAATCATCGTGGCGCATGCCTATAATCCCCACACTCGGAAGCCTGAAGCAGGAGGATTGCACGCTACAAGTTTGAGCTCTACATGGGCTACAAGGTGAGTTCAAAGTCAGTCTAGACTACATAAGAAAACCTGTGTCAAAAAGAGAAGAAAAAAAAAAAAAGCACACTGGGTATTTTTTCTGGGAATGTGAGGTTATTTTAACATTCTAAAATCAGTGTAACCCACCAAAGGAACAAAACCACATGACCCAAATACTAGATAAAACCCAGCAACCATCCATGATAAAAATTTTCAGCAAAGAAGAAAAACAAAGAAACTTATGCATCCAGAAAAAGGGAATCTAGTAAAAGCTACAGCCAATGGGGCTGGGGATTTAGCTCAGTGGCATAAGCCCCTGCCTTGCAAGCAGGCGGTCGTGAGTTCGATCTCTGGTACCGAGAGAAAAAAAAAAAAAAGCTACAGCCAACATCACACATATGAAACAGAGAACAGGATACGTCCCAGTGGTCAGGAGCGAGACAACATCTGTCTTCACCAGCACTGTGGCCCTGCCCCAAGCAGCAAGGCAAAACAAGAAATAAAGACAACCACGAAAAAAACATAAAAACAATCTTTACTCACAGTTGATATGATTGGTTTGTAGACAACCCAAAGGAATCTACAAGATTTATGAAATTTAATAAGTGAAGCTGATAGTTCCTGGGGGGTAAAAATACCGAAGTGAAGTGTATTTCTCTAACTGCAACAAACTCCTCCTCCTTAAATAAAATTCCACTTGCAATTACAGAAAAAATATCTAGAAACAAATACAATAAAATAGAAAAATGACAACCTCAGTGAAAACTAGAAAAGTGTTGGAAGATATTAAAGGATCCTGGGAAATGTTTTCTGCAAAGGGCTAAGTATATACCTTACACTCTGTGTACCATACGGTCTTCATCACAACTACGCTGCCATTGTCACATACAAGCTGCAAGGGACACTGCTACTAAGCATGGCTCTGTTTCAATTAATTTGGCCCATCAGACATCATTTGGTGACACCAGCTTAGAAGACTAAAAAATGCACAGATGTCAAGTCTCCTGCAAATGATCTGGAAACTCAATACCACATTCCAATCAACATGACAGAGGTTTTTACATAAATTTTGGTAAGCTGATAATAAGAGGGATATGGAAACATAGAATAACCAAAATAATCTTGAAAAGAAAAGCAACACTGGAAGAACTTATACTACCTGATTTTTAAGATTTAATAATGATACAACGGGCGAGACAATGTGGTCTTGAGGAAGGCTAAAGAAAGAAGTCAGTATAAAGTTTAGGAACAAACCTACAGATACAGTCAACTGATTTTTTTTTTTATAAAAGTAAAAGATTACAGAAGAGTAAAGAATAATCTTTTCAACAGGTAATACTAAATGAATAAATGTCTATATGGGAAAAAAACCTTAATTTTTTCCTATTTCTTACTATTCTTTCTCCTATTTCTATACCAGTCAAATACTGTATTAACTCTCAGGACTGCTGACCTAAATGTAAAGGCTAGAACTAAACATGCCTCACATAAAACATACATCTGCAAGGTTGAAAATAGTCAATGGCCTCTAAGAAAAGTTCTAAGCATAAATAAAAAACTGGATAATCTGGGTTTTAAAACTAAAAAGTCTGAAGTCATCAAAAGATCAACTATGAAAATGGAAAGGCAGGGGCCAGGGATAGAGCTCAGCAGCATATCGTCTGCCTGGGGTACACAAGGTCCTGAGTTCGATTTCTGGTACCACTCCCCAAAAAAAGAAAGAAAACAGTCAGGCTATACATAGACTGAGAAGATACACAAAATGCACATACACATTCATATATGTATGAAGAACTCCTACCTATCAACATAGACATACTCTACTTCTTTAAATGGACAGATAATTTCCAAAGAGGAATTGTGAATAGTCAATAAACATGAAAAGATGCTCCACACATCACCAGTTATCAGAAACTGTAAACTAATACCACAGATGTCAAAGCAGACCCACTATACCAACAACAAAAAACAGCTGCAAAAGACACCACCACCGAAGGTTGCAATATGATGCTACAATCATAAGATACCCCTTGGCAGTTTCTTATTTTAAATTTTTTTTTATTTTTTATTCTTTTGTCTTTTTGAGACAGGGTCTCACTATGCAGTTCAGACTGGCTTTTGAGCTCACTCTGTAGCCTAGGCTGGTTTGAACTTGTAACAATCCTCCTGCCTCAGTCTCCTAAGTGCTGGGATTACAGGCATGCCCCACCATACCTGGCTCTCTTGGCAGTTTCTTAAACATCAAATATAAACCTACTACATGACACAGAAATTCTGCTCCTATAAATTTACTGCTAAGAAATTAAAACAGAGGAGCTGGGCATGTTGGCATATGCCTATAACCCAGCACTCAGAAGGCTGAGATAGGAGGATCACTGTTGAGATGAGGGTGGCTTCATACTGAGATGTTATCTGAAAAAAACAAAGAAGAGAAGAGAAAATGCCATAAGATCCCCACATGTAACTACTTTATATAATCAAACCTCAAAAGTAAAAAGATGCAATTTTGCATCTATTAAAAATACTATCACTTAGTGCAAAAAGGTGTTGATATAATGATCACCCTGATCACAGATCTTTACATGTTTAAAAAGTAGTCCGATTGTTTGTATAAACAGTCTTAAAAAGGTGCCTATCATAACTATGTAGTTAAGTGCACTTTCTAGTAGGAGATAGGGAGGCTTCCTCAGTGTAAACTTCTTTCTTAGCATGAGAAACACTTTTTTTCAGGAGGAAAAAAGAGGTTTGTAGAACCAATGAATCACCAAGTATTTCCTTATTAGAGTAGGAAGGCAGAAAAGGGTTAAGAACTTTCAATTTTTATTGGTATATTTATACATGTATGTTTATAATACACATAGTCAATTTACTTCTTAAATCTTAAAATCAGATTAGTATAACACAATCTAAAACTTACTTGTGTTCAAACCCTTATCTGCATTCTGCAAAGTTTAATTTTTTTTTTTTTTTCCAGTGTGGGGATTGAGCCCAGGGCCCTAATACACTCAACAAGAGCTTTACCAATGAGCTGCACTCCCTGGCCTTCATACTTTTTTAATAATGATAATAGTTTGCTTTATTTGCAATTCCAAGGTTTTAAAATTTGATTATAGACTTCAGGGAGAACATGGCAGATAGATAACAGCAGCTACAGAGGTTCTCTGAGACAGTCAGCATAGACTGCAAGAATGGTGCAGTGTAGGGAATCCTAAGTAGGGGGAGATATACTCTGCTGACCCAGGAATGAACTAAGCTGAGAGAAACCAACTGGAAATGCAATCCCAGTGCTATCACTGGAAGAGCTAAAGTCTCAGTGCCAAAGCTGGAACCCACACCTCTGGAAACCATGGCTTGAATTTCCTGCCGCCACCACTGCTGCATCTGAATCGGCACAACAGGGATAGAGTTCCAAAAGCTCTAAGAGCTGGAATTGGCGAACCGAATTGAGAGCAGAGCTGGCGGGGAGCCCTGCATCGACCTGTGTAGAGTGAGAAGAACGGGGACCCTTCCATAGACTAGGAGGTTCCAACAGAGACATTCTGGGACCGGGAAGACTAGCCAGAACAGGACGCTGCAGTGACTTCAGTCACATATTCCCCTCTCAAGCGGGATTGGTGGGGAGCGCTTGACCTGGGTGACGCCGTGGACTAAGACCCAGTAGACTAGCCCAAACCAGGTCCCTGCACCTGGCAGTGCACCCTAATGCAGTGAAGCCTTTAGCAGATTGACTGACCTAGATGGGCGGGCCCAGCTTAGGCAACCCATGTCTGTGTCTCCCTAGTACACTGCAGTGGGCAGGAACACCTAGCCAGCATGATTCAAACAAACTATAACCGACAAAGAAACTGGGCCTCCTATATATGCTTGTATGGAAGGATCAAAAAGTATGGGAAGAGGGAGTAATAAGAAAGGGTCCTCAGTCCCCAATCCTGAGAACACTGATCCAGGAAAGGTAAATGCAAAGGAGAATGAGGACAGAAAACACGCAATATCAGGCACGGCACCAATAGACATAAAGCGTTATCTCCGGGACCTCATAGACGAGTTCAAAAGTAAAGTATTTAATCAAGTAAAGCAAGATATAAGTAGAACAGTTAAAGAAATGCTAAGCACCTCCCAAGAAAAAAACAGATGGTGGAATGGAAGAACAGAAAAAAAGGGGAGAATTGTTTGATGGAGAAAATAGAGAAAATGTAGAATACATGAAGCAGGTTCAAAGAGATTACCAGGAAACTAAAAACTCTATTCAAAGCTGGCAAAACAGCCTGAAAGAAACTAAGGCTAGATTATCTGAACTGGAGAACAGATTTGTAATGCAGGAGCATGAAAGGAAAAACTTCTTAAAAATAACAAGGAAACAAGCAGTAACAATACAAAGGCTAGAAGATGATAAGACGATCTATAACTTAAGAATTAAGAATGTAAAGGAAGAAGCAGGGATACAAACAAATGAACTGCAAAGGCTATTCACAGAAATAATCAAGGAGAACTTCCCTAATATGGAAAAGGTAACGATACTCAGATCTATGAGGCATACAGGACCCCAGTCACCTACAACCCAAACAGAACTACACCTAGGCATATAATAATCAAAATTCCAGAAATCCAATATAAGAACAGAATATTAAGGGGCTGGGGATTTAGCTCAGCAGCATAAGCGCCTGCCTTGCAAGCAGGCAGTCGTGAGTTCGATCCCTGGTACCGATAAAAAGGAAAAAGACAAAAAAAAAAGAACAGAATATTAAAAGCTGTCAGAGACAAGAAACAGATCACTTACAAGCAAACACCCATCAGAATTACAGCAGATTTCTTGGCACAAACCATCAAGTCAGGAAGAGCATGGGGTGAAATAATTTAAGCTTTGAAAGACAATAACTGGGACTGGGGATTTAGCTCAGTGGCACAAGCGCCTGCCTTGCAAGCAGGCAGTCGTGAGTTCGATCCCCGGTAACAATAAAAAGGAAAAAGACCAAAAAAAAAAAAAAAACTTTAAAAAAAAAAGACAATAACCTCCAGCCAAGATTGATATGGCCTGCACAACTGTCCCTAGAAATTAATAGAGAAACAAGGTGCTTCCAGAATAAAGAGGAACTAGGGGAATTTGCAACCACAAATTCAACTCTGCAGAGAATACTTCAGGACATTCTAAAAGAGAAAAATACCAAGTTTCCAGAAATATTGGAAGAGAGGCCACAATGAATGAAGCAGAAAGTGAAATGAAGACGACAAACTGACAACTAATAACAGAAAAAGAGTTCAACAGAAATGAGGCAGAGAAGGTTGGATGGTAGGAACAGCTATTTTGGAGAAAACAATACATCATAATAGCTAGTGTTGATTTAATATCATCTTGTTTTGAAGTCCCATCAAGCTTTTGTTCTTCTGTCTCCATTGGTCTTAACAAGTTGTATCTTATTGGATTTTATTATATGTGAAAATATAAACAAAAACTTTTATAGACAAAGAGATAATACAGAAACCATTGTTCACTTTCTGTTAGTTGGTTCTAAACACCCTGTAATACTGTCATTCTCTTGAATGGTTTTACATTGTCTTGATATGTTTGATGCTACAGTATACGAAGTTATACTCAAAGATTTCAAGGAAAGAGACTATGGTAACTCCTTTTATGTCGGGATATCTTGTGGTAAAACACTATTTTGCTTAAATGGTTATGTTCTGACTTGTGCTGTTTTGTTGTTATGTCCTCTTTTATCTCAATCTCCTTTTTTAAATTATTTTGTCTTTTTAATTAAGGGAAAAAATAAAAAATAGCAGGATATATTATAGTAACCCACTTTGATTTCCTAGTAACTTGATTTGAAACCCTGCATTCCTCTCACCATCTTGTTTTGACTGATTTTACTCTATTCTGTTTTGCTTGATAGTACCAAGTTTGAGAGTATAGGCAACAACTGTGAAGACAATAAGACTATGATGCCCAATTTTTACTATTTTACTATTTTTACTGTTTTACTATTATCTTCTTTTGAAGTCCTGTAATGTCTCCAATGTTTTGGTTTTATTGGTTTTGTTCTTTACTGTTTTGTTCAATTTTATTATAACTGATGATATAGGCAATTCTTTTTTTTTTTTTTTTTTTGTCTTTTTCATTTTTACTGGTACTGGGGATCAAACTCATGACTGCCTGCTTGCAAGGCAGGTGCTTATGCTGCTGAGCTAAATCCCCAGCCCCAGGCAATTCTTTTTAAGATAGCAAGAGGCATCATGGTAACCACTGTTGATCACCTTGTATTCTGTTTTTACATTATGTACTATGTCCAGCCTTTGGATTTTTTAAAAAAATTTTTTATTTAAAAGGAAAAAAAGAAAAACAAAACAAAACAAAACAGTATAAGGGTACAAGTAATACAGAATCATTAAAAAACGGTAAGAAATCACTAGTAAATAGATTACATATTGTCATCTTAGAAATAGTTGTTCAAGTTACAGGATCAAAGCATACAAAGTGGACATTCAAACAGTGAGACTGCAAACAGTTGTGTTCAATGATCCAACAAAAACTTAGTAATATGGTCATCTATCTTACCACACCTAAACACACTTGCAGTTGTATCCTTTAGAGTACTTTTTTCTCTTCTCTTTTTTACAACAAAATTTATACATTTTGGGTTTTATTATTCCCACAGTTCTTATTACTTTTTTTTTTTTGGAAGAGAATAAAACCAAATATGACAAATCAAAGCAGTTAGTCAAAACAAAGGATAGACATAGCACATGATGTAAAAACAGAGTACAAGGTTATCAACAATGGTTACCATAATGCCTCTTGCTTCCTTAAAAAGAATTGCCTATATCCATCCTTTGGATCTGACTCTGTTTTGATATGTCACATTTGGTTTTATTTTCTTCAAAAAAAAGTAACAAGAACTGTGGGAGTAATAAAACCCAAAATGTGTAATTGTCATTGTAAAAAAAAGAGAGGAAAAGAAAGTGCTCTAAAGGATATACCTGCTTGTATATTTAAGCGTATAAGATAGATAACCGTATTACTGAGTTTTTGTTGGATCACTGAACAGAACTGTTTGCAGTCTCACTGTTTGTCCACTTTATGTGCTTTAATTTTGTAACTGGAACAACTATTTCTAAGATGACAATATGTAATCTATTAACTAGTGATTTCCTATTGTTTATTTTATTTTTGAAATTCTGTATAACTGGTACCCTTTTTCTGTTTTTTTTTTCTCCTTAAATAAAATTTTTTTTAAAATTTGATTATATACTTTATAAAACCTTTCCATTTGCTCTATAAAAGGTGATATTTGAACTAATAAGTATTTTTCTGGTAATGATTGTATATCTGTGTCAATATACTACAAACCACAGGATTGTACAATTTAAACAGGTGAGTTTTATGATATGTATATTATTCCTCAATTTTAAAAAAAAGAAAGTATTTTCTTCTGGAATTTGATTTCTAATATTTTTAATGTATTCAAAGTATGAGTGACATTCTTACAGGTTAATGCCTCTAACACACTAATTTATGTACTTTTAAACACTAACTGTCAAATTTCAAAAGCTGCACATTGTGCCCATGAGCACATTAGCACTATGGCTAATTCCTAACGTTCAAATGCATCCGTTCATCTCTTCTTCCTTACTAACAAGATCTGGTTTTTTTGAGTATTGCAACATGATCAGTTATAAAATATTTCCTTCCTTTGTCCTGCCTACTGTCCAGAGTAGCTATACAATACTGTCCTACTTAATGAAGAATAAACAGAAATCTGAACTTCTAAGAAATCTGTTTTACACTAACAGAGGGACAGGCCGGCTGGCACACCTCTTTGCCTTGTCTTTTTGCTCTCTTCTAATTAGAGTTTGGACACAGTAGTTGTAGCTGGTGATACAGCAATTATCTGGTGAACCTGAGGATAGAAGATAAACTAAATTAGATGGCCAGACTGAAAACTAGAAAGAGATTTCCTTGGGGATCTAAACTAACCCTCAGCAGTCTATTTTCCAAGTTGCTTAGATGAGAGAGAAGTACACCCTTATGTGGTTTGCCTAGTGTGGCTGGGACTCTGTTCCACACAGACCCATGCAACACACTGAAATGAAAATACAGTTTCTATACGCTGACAACTAAATCAGTGTATCAGTAAGTTCTAAAGGAACCCCAGGGAAAGCATACCTTCATAGTATTTGGTTTCATACCACACCGGTAAGTCTTTGCTATCTGTGGAGTAAGCTGGATTTCCTTGGTAAGCTGCCTCCACTTCCTACACTCAGGTTTTGTACACTGCACCTAGAAAGGAAATGAGTCCAGGTTAGTAGCTCAGCTCATCCTGAGCTCCCACTTCTATCCTCCATCTCTCACTCTGCCCTCTGTTAATTTCTCAGTGTGACACATAATCACAGTATATATGGTAATTCATTAGGGGACGCTGGGTGAAGGACTTACGTGAATTCTCAGCACTATCTTTGCAACCTTCTATAAATGTTAAACTGTTCAAAAATTAAAAATTTATTTTTAAAAAATGTGGATATCCATATGTAGAAGAATGAAGTCATACTGACTTCACACACACATAAAAATTAACTCAAAAGGGTTAAACACCTAAACATAAGAGATAAAATAATAAAACTCTTAGAAGGAACACAGGGATAGGTTTTCATGACCTTCAATTCAGCAGAGGATTCTTCGTCATTATTCTAAAAGCATGAACAAATTTTTTTTTAAAAGAAAAGCGAAATTTAACTTGATCGAAATTTAAAACTTTCATGAATCGAAGGGCATTAGCAAAGTGAAAAGATAACTCAGAAAAAAATATTTGCAAATCATAGATCTGATAAGGGCTTAGTGCCTAGAATATAAAGAATTCTTACAACTCAAAAACAAAAAGGTAAACAACTCAAACTAAAAATTAGCCAAGGACCTAATTACACAGTTCTCCAGGGAAGATAAGACAAGTGACCGACAAACACAGGAAAAGGTGTATCCATCAGTCATTAGGGGAATCTAATCAAAACCAAAGTGAGGCACCACTTCACATCCACTCAGCTAGTACTAAAAAAGCAAGCAAGAAGTGGGGAGGAAGTGGAGAAACCCGAACCCTCCCACATGGCAGATGGGAATGAAAATGATGCGGTAGCTACAGAAAATGCACATGGAGGTCTTTCAAGGTTAGACATCGAATTACCAAGTGACCCAGCCATTCCATTCCTACATATATAGAACTAAAAGAACTCTAAACAGACATTCAAACAAATATTCATAAATATTCATACATGAATGTTCATAGCAATACTATTCACAGTACCTCAAAGGTTGAAATAACTCAAATGTCTCTGAAAAGATGAAGGGATACACAAAATAAGGCATAGCTTTCCAGAGGAATATTACTTACCTGTACAAAAAATGAAATAGTGATGTAAACTACAAGAATGAATCTCAAAACACATTGTGCAAATGGAAAAAACCACAAAGCCAGATGGCATGACTTCATTTATTTTGCTTTTTTAATGTTCTTTCTTTTGTTTTTTGAGACAGTCTTGCTAAATAGTTCAGGTTGGCCTTGAACTCACTGTCTAGTCCAGGCTGGCCTCAAATTCATGGTAATCTTTCTGTCTCAGCCTCCCAAGTGCTAAGATTACAGGCATGTACAACCACGCCCAGCTCATGATTGCACTTATGAGAAATATCCAAAATATGCAAAATCCATAAAGACAAGAAAGAGACTAGCAGTCTCTATGGACTGGAGGGTGAGTGGCTGCTACATGAGTATACACTTTGGAATTCATCGCAAGTAGTGCTGAATAACATTGCAAATACAGTAAATGTCATGGAACTGTACCTTCTAAAATGGTTAATGTTAGATGTCACGGTGCAGTGCAACAACAGAGCTTATGCCATGCACATACATAAAGAAGTGTACAATAAAATGGTTCATTTTGTTTTGTGAATTTTATTTCAATTAAAAAATTTTAAGTGTGCACAGAGTAGCCCAGAATTAGTTATACTAAGAAAGTCAGCTAATCATTTAATTGGTTGTATATGTATATGACATACGCAACCACTAAAATATATTTTCAAAGAGTGCCTAAATGAAAATAATGACAATATGAAATTAGATTTAAAATGAAGTTATTAAAAACTATATTCTAAGTATGGTTTTTAAACTTAGTAAAGATTTGTATATAAAACACAAAATTATGTTTCAATTGACCCAAAAGTATAAACAGAAAAAAGGCTGCAAGTGTCACATTTAGCAATGGCAATCATGAGCTGGCAATCAATCTGTGGTTTTGTCCTATACTCTGTTGAACTAAGCTTTCTTCCTTTTTTTGTATCAGGAATCAAATTCAAGACCTTGTGCTTGCCAGGTAGGCACTGCGCTGCTGAGCTATATTCTTAGTCCTTTTTTTTTTGAGACAATGTCTTGCTGGTAGTAAGGCTGGCCGGGACTTGCTGTGCAGCCAGCATAGCCTCAAACTCACAGCAATCCTCCCGTCTCAGCTGCCTGAGTGCTGGAATTACAGGCACCTGCCACAATGCCCAGACTAAGTTTTCTACAAAAAAAAAAAAAATTTTTTTAATGTTATTTGCTATAATAATTATAGAAAGAACAGTAAATGTAAAAAACAAAGACTTTCCCAAAGCCAGTCTTCCCCCATTCCTCTTGCTGTTAGCTTCACAAATGCCTCACAGAAGAATGCAATAACACTTCCTTACCCAGTAAGGGAGCTGCTGGTCGGCCATGAATGCTTTGGGGCTGGGCTCCGTTTTGCCGTTGCTGGTCCAAATTTTTTTCCACGTAATATATTTGTCATATCCATCTTTATGGCTGAAGACAACAGAAACAAATGAACCAAGCTGTGAGTTAATCAGCTTTTCAAAACACAGATTTCACTAGCTTTGTCACAAGGAGGGACATTACTATGACCTCCACACAGCAGGCTGTCAGAGGGGTGCTTAAAACAAACAGGAAGGTTAGATTATTATTTGAAGGAAGAGTTAGAATATATGTGAATGCACCCTGAAATCTTCAGGCAGTCACTAAAAATTACATAAAGATATGAAATAATTACAATTATAAAATGCTCAATTAAAATTAGAAAAGGCAATAAAAAGAGGAACAAAGAGAAAACTGTACCAATACAGAAAACAACCCCGTGATATATTTTAATTCAACTATAAAGATAATCACTTAAAATAACAGAAACACATAAAAGGCAGTTGTAAACTAAACAACTTATTTTTAAATGACCTTGGATCAAAGAGAAAGACTTAGGGTAAATTTAAAAACACTATATACAAAAAGAAAACAATAATAAAATCAAAATTTGTGGAACACTGTGTAGCTAAATCAGTACTTACAGGGAAACTTAAAGAGTACTGAATGCAGTTATTTAAAGATGACCAAAATCAATACACTTAAACTTCTAACTTAAGGAACTAAAGGAGAAATCTGATGTAAGCAGAAGAAAGTAAATAAAAATCAGAGTATAAGGAAATTGAAAATAAAACTAAAACCAAAATCTGATTCTTTGAAAAGATCAATAAAACTTCTATGCCACCAATCAAGACAACTGAAAAGAAAGGGAAAAAACAAAACTGATAAGGCCACTAGCTGTCAGCACCTTTGTCTCCTATTTCTGAATCCTGACCCTAGGCTCTGTCACAGCTGCTCTGAGATCTCTCAGAACTTGCAGACTATAGGGAGTAAACTGTTCCATGAGAGACATGTTTCAAACCTTGAGTGTGTGCACACATAACCATGCACATGCATAAACCACAGAATCAAGGTCCTGGTCAGAGTTATTGTGACTGCTGTAGCCACAGCTGAAACAGCACAATAGCTCAGAAAGCCTAGAGAATAATCCTTAACCATTTGATCCCACTGTGGCCCCCACCAAGCACAAGCTAAACACTAGCAAACAAACCTTCTGTAGTAATGGTCAAAGCATTCGTTGCAGAAATGTTCCCCACAGGAAAGGTGATACCATCGGGATGTGTAGCCATTTTTGGCACATCTGAAATGAGCAAAAACATAGTTTGCTAATGAATAAACATTTCTTTTCACTTAAAAAAATTAGCAGCAGGTTCTATTCCATTATCTCCACTCGGCACTCCTATAGCTATGGGCCAACAACAGGGGAAACTGCATGAATGACAAGAGAGCACTGGTCGAGTATCTTTTATCTAAAATGCATGACTCCAGGAATGTTTTGGATGTCAGATGCCTGGATTTTGGACTATCTGCATGGGTTATCTGGGGGATGGGAGCAAAGTCGAAATACAAAATCCATTTGTTTCATATGTATCTTACATCATGACCAAAGGCTATGTACAAAATTTATGTTATATATAAAATGTTTAAGGCACCTACACTTTGCCTTAGGTCGATCACATGAGGGCAGGTGTGGAAGTTACCACTTGGAGTGTGATATCATACTACCACTCAAAACAACTTGAATTTTAAAGTGCTTTGGATTCCTGATTGGAGAAGTTCCACACATACTACACATGAAGGTTAAAGGGAAACTGACCAGTTGTACCTAACCTAGCTGGCTGCCCGGAATCTCGCCAAGACTCCCTAGAGCTTTGAGCGTGTTTCACAACACAAAGCAATGACGTCACTGCACTTGCTCCAAGTCACACAATAACACTGGCTCAGTACTGGAGTCATGGATCTGGCCACCTGCACTCTGAATACTAAGCTGGTGGTAAGCAACACAACCCGACAAATAGCAGGTAATACTGCCAGAGAATGAAGAGCCACACCATAGGAACATCATCACCACCACCCTCTTTCTGTGCCTAAAAACAGCAGGATTTGTTTCCTACATTTTATTGAACAGGCTCACATTGATGATTTTTCTGTGCACGTTAAAATGGTTACATTTGTCCCATCCCAACAAAAATGGCAAGACTGCAGTTAACTACACAGTTTCTATGAGACCTATGTACGGATACAGGAAGAAGAGTCATCTTACGTGAGGGAGAAAAGAAGTACAGTAAAAAGTGAAAAGTAAACAGGGCTGGTCTCTACTGGAGCATGAGAATGCTTTCGACTGTGTCGCCACGCTGCACCTGTCCCCCAGTCAGCCCGGACAGGTGCAGCTGAGGTTGGCTGCACTGGAGGACGCTGTATTGCAGAATGGATATGGGTGTGGTCCCTTCCTGCAGAGTAACAGGGTGTGTTGAGGGGGCTGCCAGTGAGCAGCAGATGTCTGAGCAATGTCTCTATGACCAGGAAACTTCCAGTACCTACTTCTTCCTTTAGGAAAACTATCTTCACAGATGATTTCCCCCCTCACATGGTCTCACAGACAGAACGCAAGGCCAACCCTGTCCGGTTAAACAGACCTTTCTGAAGCACTTGCAAAGCACACGGGACACGTTGCTGTGCAGCCTGCCTTTTCACACTTCCGGTATTTCTTCTCGGACACACCATCTTCATCCTCGTCCGCGGTCTCTGCTACTTTTTTCTTTGCCTGTGAAAGCAGCAGCTGAGGTTAAAACTTCATAGGACAAGAGGTGACAGCAGTGGGAGGTTTACTAAAATCACATCCGTGTTAGAAGTTTTTCTTTTGTTCTGTTTTTGCAGTGCTGGCTATGGAACCCAAGGTCGTCTCATCAAGCTACATTCCCAGTCTGTCTATCTATTTATTTAGACAGGGTCTTGCTTAATTGCCCAGGCTGAGTTCCAACTTGTACGCTTCTTGCCTCAGCCTTCCAGAGTACTGGGATTATGAGTGCGCACCATTACACCAGGCTGTGTCAGAAGCTCTAAATATAAAGGTCAGCAATATCCTGGCGGAACAGGAGCTGACTGACCTAGCAAGTTCTTCACAACTGCACTGTGCAAATAATTCACTACCGTGTCAGACACAGAAACAGCTCTTCAACCTCAAGTATCCAACAATGCAAATGTATGTGAGCCTTTCTGAGGAAAGAGTGACATTAGAATACACAAAAGCCACTCTCAAATTAAGAATTTCTTCTTTCTTTCCTTGGAAACCTTTCAGTACTACAGATTTTAAAAAAAACTAGAAAAAGTTATGTCGTTCAATTTTTCTCGTAAATAGACAACAGCTGTACCCAAGGAAAAGAAGGACCAAAGCCTTACAGGTAAAGTTCTAGCTGCACCCAAGCGACTCTGCACTGAGGTCTAAGTTGCTCTGAACGACATCCAAGCCAAGCAGGATCTGGCCTGGCCTCCTACCCTGGAAGCAACAGCACTGCTGCAATTCCTGGATCGCCCTGTGCTGATTCACACAAGCCCTTCTCCTCACAAAAGCTCTCTTGGCCAGTAGGCCACTGTTTGCCACATCTTATCACTTTATCATGCAGGGTTTTGAAATATCACAATTTCTCTACACAGTCGATTTGAGGCTTGGAGTTAGTCTTTCCAGAGCTTACTCTTCAGGCCTGGTTTTAATATTTTTGTATCCTCAGAAAAGGTTTGTTGAATGAACAAATGAATAATACCTGTCTCCCGGAGCTCCTCAAAGGAAGGCTATCTGGAGTTAGATCAAACGCTGTTCTTTTCTTTGACCTCCCGCGAGGGGCTGCCATTGTATTAGAGACCTAAAATAAAAAACAAAAAGACAAAATTTTCACCATTAAGCATCAGCATCTGCTAGAGTTTTCAACAACCTAAAGTTATTAGATAACTTAGTAGGAATTAGTGCATAGTCTGCAGTCTGCAGTGTGTAGCTCAGTGGTAAAGGATGAGATTAGCATGCATAAAGCCCTGGACTCAACTCTCAGCATTAAAAATAAATAAATATGCTAGTTGTTGTGGTGCACACCTGTAACTCCAGCACTTAGGAGGCTAAGCAGGAGTACTGCCATGAGTTCAAGGTCAGCCTGGGCTACATAGTAAGTTCAAGGCCAGGTTGAACTACACAGTAAGACTTTGTCTCAAATAAAAAAAGTAGTTAAAGAGGAAATGAAAATATAAGCTATAGAAGTCATTATTAAACTTGAAGTTTTTTTCAGCTTAATAATGTAAATGAGATATGTACTGACATTTTTTGCCACTTATTTTCATCTCCGTATTTCCACTGTTGCATGTCTTGAAGGAAAGAAAGAATTTACATAAAGCTGGAATGTTTAAAATTGTTGTGCTTTTAAACACAACTTTAGAAATACTAAACTGTAATTAAACCAGTGTACTGAAAGTTTCCCGTGATTCTTCAAAAAACACAATTAAATATAATCATTTGATTTCATGTTCAATGTTTATATGCAGATTTCTTCCTAATTTTTCAATGCACAGATTTAATTTTAATGTACTAAAACGTGGGCTGGATCTTTGTGGTGTCTTCGTAAATACATAAGTAGAAATATCAATATGCAAATTTGTATTTGAATAATCCCAGGTTTCTGCTTTCACTTTTTTCCAGCATTGGGGATAGAATTAGACCTTTCATACTGAATTACAGTCCCAGCCCTTTCTTTATTATGAGGGAGGATCTCATTAAGTTGTTAAATTGCCCACACTGGTCTGGAACTTGAGATCCTCCAGCCTCAGCCTCCCAGAGCGCAGGGATTTACAGGCATGTGCAACCACACTTGGCTTCAAGACGAGTTTTTTAAAACACAAAATTCATGAAAACATGAGTCAAAGGAGCTTCAGGTTAGATTACGTATAGAATAGTCAGCATAATTTTTAGAAATTGGACAAACTACTAAAAACTTAAAGGTATTTTTTACCGTTTCATTTAAGACAGAGCAAAACTAGCTTCCTGTCATTCCCACACTAATCGAATTTTTATAAATATAGACCGAGTACAATAATTCAACACTGAATTATTACAATCTTCAAAATCCAGTTCAATAATTCAGTACTGAGTCCTCAAGTGCTTGGATGTCTTCAATTGACTACTTCCCTCTGCCTAGAAGATAATTAATTATTGATGGTGGTTGTCTTAAGCACCTCCCAAAGAAAACCTCCCCCTCCTCACCTGCCTTTCTTCAGCTAAAATAGATATAAAAACAAAATAATAACCGGCAACAAAAGTGCGGAGCTGTGTGTACATATGGGGGCTCCCTCCTCAACCAGAATGGCCACAGAGCCCAGAAAACTCACCCAGAGGACGACTGGGCCTCTACCTGGCTGGGTTCCAGATCCCTGAACCCCCAACTTGGTCCAGCTGGGCCTGGCCCCGTCTTCCCCTCTCGCCCACCAGCTAGCGAAGTGCGGGTCGGTGCTCCCTTCAGCAGGCGCCCACCTCGTCGCCGCACTTGCCGGGCGCCGCGGACTCCGACTCTCGAGACGGGGGTCCCTGAGGGGCCGGGCTGTGACAACCCCTACAAGGGCGCCGCAATGCTCCCCGATGGGCATAGCGCTGCCCTGGGCTCGACTCTGTGTGGAGGGACTCGTGAGTCTCGGGGCGCAGGCACCGCCGAGCAAGGGGAAACCTGCAGGGGGTCGGGGAGCCGGGTACACCAACAGCCTGGCCCGGGAATTCCCCTCATTCCACGGGGATCCCCAGCCCGCAGCCCTTCCCATCGCGGGCGGAAAGACGGATCCGCTCCTGGGACCCCAGCTGCCTCCCGCCGGGAAGAGGGGCGCTCCTGGGGACAGGAGGAGGGTTCGATCCCAGCCCAGCCGCTCAGTGCGGCGCTGTCACCTGAAAGCCGCCACCGCCCCCACGCCCGCCCGCTGAGCCGCGAGCAGCCTACCTCAGAGCACCGAGAGCCGGTGCGAGCTCTGGACCGCGGGACCCGCCGCGCAGCCCGCCGCAGCCCCACTCAGCCGCCGCCGCCGTCGCCGCCGCTTCCGCCCCTCTAGCGGCGTGACCCGGAGTGGGCGGAGCCGTGGGCACGGCGAGCCTGGGGACCGCCCCGCCCCCGCCGGCACGCGCCCCGCCCCGGCCACTTCCGCCGTTGCGCAGACCTGGCCTGGGGGGCGGGGCCTCGTGCTTCGAGAGGGGCGTGGACTTGCGTGAGGAGAGGGCGGGGCCTGGCGGGGCCCCGGAGGGGGCGGGGGCCTGTGCGCCCCGGGAAGGGAGGGGAAGAGGTAGGAACAGCAGTGAGGTGACCACAAGCTAACTGCGGGCGACTGACGAGGTGGGTTCCTGCAGGGCGCCAGAGAGGGTGGGAATGCGAGCAGTTTCCTTGAGGGTGTGAGCCGGTGATGGTTTCACCGGGATGGGGCATCTGCGCTGCAAAATGGGATGCAGGGCATAATGAGGTTCACAGTGAAGGACTTGAACGCGTGAGTTGAAGTGAGCTGCAGAGCACCGTCCTGCACCCAGAGTGTTGAGGGGGAGAAGGATGGACCTCGCTGGGCGGGCGGCCCGGGCGGGGGCGCTGTGCAGACTCGGGCACCAGCGGTGGCACCCGGGCTGCGCAAAAGGAAAGGGGTTATCGATTCACAGGCGAGCTGTGTGTGCCCTGGGGAAACTACTCTTCAATTTAGGAAATTTAAAAGTAAAGCAGAAACAGGTTGTTTTTTTGGTTTTTGGTTTTTTAAGGTAGAGGAAAACTTGGGGACCAAGGAACTCATTTTAGGTTAACATTTATGAGTAAAAATTATTGTGAAATTTCTGATTCGTATACTTTGCACTCATTATGTTTAGAAAGAGACTTTATGATCCATAAATGACGCCAAGTGTACACACCGAGAAGCTGTTAGAGCAGCTAAGAAGTGATTGTATTCGTGATGGAGCTATTCGTCAAGTACGTGGGGAAGGAGTTGTGCAATTTCAGGTGGTTCTAGGTGTAGGCTAAAGGTGGTCATTCATTTCCTTTTATGACACAGGAAAACAGACCTCAGAAAAGTGCAACTCACTTGCTTTTCTATCTCCACAGTAGTAGATACTTCACACTGACCTCTTAGAAAATGCTATCGTTCGTTAACAAATAATTTGCTGAGAAGTGAATTTGTTTTCCCATTACCGATGGAGCTGCCGTTTCATTTAACCGTCGGTGCTTTGAAGCCAAACTGCAACAAAAGGGAAACTTTTCCTCAAGTTCGTGCTTTTTTGTGGCGGTTTGCTATGTCATGGATAAATCATTAAGTTTGAAAAACCATAATGCATGCTACGGCGATCAAAGCTACATTAAGTTCTACTAACAATTTAATATTGGAATTATGGTGTTATATTATCCTTTGTATTACCAAGTTGACAGTGAAATATATTTTCCTTGTGCAATATATTTTGTTGGACCTGCAGTGTATTTATTTGTTTAAATTCAGTTCCTTTTATGTGCATTTTCCCATGCAAAGAAAACTGTCAGAAAATTATCTAAAAAACAAGCTTAGAGTATGGAAGTAAGATACCAAATCTATTTTTGCCTCTTCCTGAAACTCCACCAAATAACAGAAATTTTTTTAAGGAATAAACTATTGTTATGACAGTCTCAGAGATGACCACAAAAGAGGGCAAATAAACTTTTGGCCCCTTAACCCATTACTCATTTAAAACATGACTTATGCTCTGTTCTGAAGCAGTCAGAACAACTTTTGCTAAAACTCTTGATTCTTCACTTGGGCTTACCGATGCCCAACAGGTAACTAAAAGCTAAGCAAAACTTGGCTGCCGTTTGTATTCCTTATTACTTTAAAACTTAAGATGTTCGTGTGCTGATAATTTAAGAAGAGTTGGCAAAACAAGTTTTCTTAGTCCTAAATTTGTGTGGCCTATCTCATCTTCTTTCAAGATTGATGACATCAAGCTAAGAGTAACTAAAGTAATTCTCAGGATTTATAGGGACATTCAGCAAGTCTAGAATTCTCCACCATCCCAGATCTTGAAGTCCAGTAGAGCCTCTCGAGGCCGCCCAGACTTGAGACTGCCCAAGCAAAAATGTCTTTAATGACAACAGAATTTCCCCTAAAGTCAAAAGGATTCCTGTGGAGCTATGAAAGTAGGACCGAGGGATTAGCCAGACCCCAGCTCACCGCAGGGCCCCCTCCATAAAACTGCTCTCCTCCATTCTTATGTGAATAGGCCACCACTTCAGTCCCTCAAATGGAAGCTCTTTTCCTAAGTCCTCTTACTGTTCTTTGTGGGGCACCAGCTTGCTCTTTGTCAAAGCAGTACTTCCCTTTAGTTTCTCTTATTTTTTAGCTAGAGATTTTTTCCATAAATTAATATTAAATGCCTTGATTTTAATGTCCATTATCCCTGAAGCAAAGACTCACACTAGCTGATGACAATCATATCTGATGACAACTGACAGACCTTGAAGTTGAATTACTAGCAAGTACATGGAAACTTCAGAAATGAGTAAGCAAGATAGTGATTAACTATAAAGTTATAATATTGCGTGGACAAGTAATCATAGAACACCATTCAGCTTTGTCGATAAGTAGTGGTTTACCTTGTTACGGTAATGTACAGCCAATATATTTCATCAAAAATATATACTACCAGGGTATACAACAGATGAAAACATGGAGTGTGTGTGTGTCTGAGTGTGTGTGTGTCTGTGTGTGTGTGTTGGGAACCTGGAACAGAATGAAATGCTTATTGTCTAAGATACTACTTAGAAATGAAAAACTTGAGAAGATATGAACCAGCATGCTAATTGGAAATGGCATGACTCAGCACAAGACTTAGAAGTAGCCACTTACCTCTTTCATTAGGAAGGAAACTGCTATTTCCACAACAAATCTGTTGAACTCTCCAAATTGCGTCTTTCATAGGACTGATTTTTTTAAAAAGTAGCAAGTGCACATTAATATGCCAAAAAGAACAGTATAATGAAAAATTCTAAGCTTACAAAAATTATAAACTGTGGAACACTTGGTTGTTTTTGTCCTGTTTCCCCTTTTTAAAATTGAAATCATAGGGGCTGGAGATTTAGCTCACTGGCACAAGTGCCTGTCTGGCAAGCAGGAGATCGTGAGTTTGATCCCCGGTACCCTCCACCAAAATAAATAAATAAATAAAAATAAAATAAAACTGAAATAAAACCGATCTTTCCTAATATATAGTATAAGTGATACCTCTATTGCCAGACTCACTGAAAAGTTATTTTTTGTCTAGTTTTTTTATTGGGTATTTATATATATTTTTTAAACCTGTCTACTGAGGATAATGGGTTTTCATTTGGTTCAACAGTAGCCTTAAATGACAGCACTGATAATCTTTTCCATGTAGATATTGGAGTTATCTGCTTGTGAAACAGTGAAACCTGCAGAACTATGGATGATACAAAAACTTCAGTTGATACTAAAGAGCACCCTGATAGTGAGGTACAGAAATATCGAGTCATAACCCTGAAAGAGTGGCAGGACAACTGGGTAAATCACAAAATTGGATTTCATCAAGCCGAAGGACATCAGTAAGACATGTTTGATCTATGAGGGAGAGATGCTCTATCAGAAACAGACTTTGAAATAAAATAATAATGAGGTGTATGTTATTTGATTTTTTAAGATGCATTTTTTTTCATATATATTGTAGCATCTCGAAGATCAGGGAGGATCTGTGGCTAATCAGAGTTTCACTGGCAGTGTGCTTTCTTTCCTCACTGTATAAATAATTATGTGTTTCCAACTTATGGCATATTAGACTTAGGAAATATGTCTTTAAAAAATCATCTGCAGCATCCGTGTCAGTCGTGCATGTTTATACCATGCCTACAGCAAATACTAAAGCAACACTTCTGCTTTTTTGTTCTCACGAGTAGTGGTGTTCTGATGTTAAAGTGTCATCCAAATGGTGAAGAAGAGCTACTGAGGGCAGTTAATTAAGTGAGCCAAAAGGCTGAGCAAATTTTAGTAGCATTGTTATCTCTGTGACACCGGTGATA
Source organism: Cavia porcellus (assembly GCF_034190915.1). NCBI lineage: Eukaryota > Metazoa > Chordata > Mammalia > Rodentia > Caviidae > Cavia > Cavia porcellus. The sequence continues at coordinate 22,064,955 of NW_026947496.1, read as the reverse complement.
AACCATGGCGCCATGCTGAGTAGTGTGACCATTATATATGGTCCTTATTCCAAGCGGACACGTCACCCTCCCATATCATCCTCTTGTCATCATCATCACCATCATTCATACTTTTGCACACTGAGTAACAGCTTAAAGCATTATTCCCAGTGTCATTGCTACAGATGGTTACCATAGAGAAGGCCTTAGAAGAGCCGTGTCTCTAGAGAAGAAATTAGTGTTACACTTCTTTCGGAAATTTTCCATAAAATAAGTGTTGAAAATTTTATGGATCTGGAGGCTCCCTTTCCACATCAAGTAAAAAGAAATATAAATTTGGAGAATAAATATAGAATTTCCACAATGTATCAGACAAGGAAAAAGCAATTTTATTTTATTTTATTTTATTTTTTTGTCTTTTTGAGACAAGGTCTCACTATGCAGTTCAGGCTGGCCTTGGGCTTTGTAGCCCAGGCTGCTCTCGAACTTGCAATGATCCTCCCACTTCAGCCTCCTGAGTGCTAGGCTTACAGGAGTGCGCCACCACACCCGATTGAAAAAGCAATTTTAAAACATTATAATTACTTATAAGGAAACCCAGGGTATAAAGCAGATTTATCACTGCCTAGCTGTGTGACTGAGCAAGTTACTTAAGAGTCCTCCTTGTTTATATGTAAACCTGAGAGTATGATTATCAATATTATCTACTAATTAAGGTTGTTGGAAATATTGTGATAATGCATAAAAATTAGTGTTGTACGATTGCATTGTACTTTTGTGCACTGGGCACAAACAACCTTTATTTTTCTCCCCAGGCTATTAAGGAAGCATTTGGATACTTTTCTTAAAGGGGAGAGTGGACTGAGAGTGTTTTTTCCTCTTTGTGGAAAAGCAGTGGAGATGAAATGGTACGAATAAATAAGCATCAGCACACTTATCTTTGGTGATAAATCTATCTGGTGACTATAACAAGATGTAGTTATAATTTCCATTGTCAAAAAATGCACAGAGATTCTTTGAGAGCCCCCTCAAGGATTAAGATAATATTAAGTGATCATTTGAGATAATATTTTCAAAAAGACCAGATACAAATGTGACTGTTTTTCTCTGTGTTTCAAATGAAAATAACTAATTTGGAATCAAATAGACAAGAAAAACCAGCTGTCCCTCTTACATCTCCTGCATGGTTTAATAATTGTAGATGGGTTAAGAATTTAGCAAGATATTTGAAATGGAGATAGACTGCATAATTCAAAACATGCTACAATTTTTAGCAGGACAATGTTTATTATAACCCTCTGTTCCGCTCAACTCTTCCCTCCTCCTGTGAGAAAATGGGAGTTTTTGTTATTCTGAATCAGTGTTATAAAACCAGTGGTGAAGCAAGTATCCCTAATAAGTAATTCTCTATATGATTTTATACAGGTTTGCAGATCTGGGACACAGTGTAGTTGGTGTTGAAATCAGTGAACTTGGAATACGGGAATTTTTTATGGAGCAGAACCTTACTTACTCAGAAGAACCAATCACTGAAATTCCTGGTGCAAAAGTATTTAAGGTTAGTTTCAATTTTGGTTACTAAAGAAAGCATGCTATTATGCATACCTTCTCAGTAAAGGTTTTTGTGAACACCGGTAAATGAGGACCCAATGTTAGGTGGTTCCTCCTCAATCCATCACGGGTTTATTGAGACGATTATCTACTGTAAGGAGCTAGGCTTCAAAAGACAGGTGACAGGCAAAGCCTATCCAGCCAAAGCCTCTCAGTACTTATTTTGGGATTTTTTATTTTTCTTCTTGTATGGAAGTTTTTGTTTGAGGAATAGTTTTGCAGTACTAGAGATCAAACCCAAGTCCTCATGCATGCTAGGCAATGGCTCTACCACTGAGCTACATCTTCAGTGCCCTCTCCTCCTTTCTTTCCCCTAGTATCAGGAATCAAGCTCAGGACCTCGCGCTTGCCTGGCAGGCATTTATGCCATTGAGCTCTATCCCTGGTTCTCCTTTTTTTAAAGCTGCTCAGTAATAAATGTATTGTCTGCATCTGAAAATCATTGTTCAGTTTAGCTCTCTGGTGTCTCCTTTTTAGCTACCTGCTCTTCTATACAAGGGATGTTTGCAAATATTTCTGTCTTTCCAGATCTTCTCCTATGGCAGCTCACACTGTCTTATGCACTTCCTGTGTGTCTAGAGTTCCATCATGATGTACCGAGAGAACTATTTCTTGTAACCATCGCCATGTTCTTGCGTTAGGTACCATATTTATTTTGCAATGGTCTGACCCATGGATGTGCTTCCAGTGTACTTCTGCACTGAACTTGCTTTCAAAATGTCAGCCAGGGAATTGCTTGATGCACTGAGGAATAGACAAACCTCCATCCACAGCTCCCTGCAGCGCCCCAAAATGTATTGCCATTTATAGTCCTGACAAGGGCTGCATTTACCTGGCTGGTAAAGGCACCAGGTTGACTGTGCTTTCCACATAGTATTCATCTCTGGTCACCTCCAGTTGGCCTCCATAGGTGTTGTATATGCCACACCTATGGAGAAGCCTGCAGGCCAGCAGTGAGTCACAGCATAATTTCTCAGTCCAACTTTCACAACACATTTTGGTAATGCATAAGCATATTCTGTACCGACTATCCCATCCCTCTGAAAGGTGCTATCTGTCACACAAACTGTCATCCTATATTTGAGCATGTTGTACTTATTTTTGTCCTAAATTGCCAAGCATTTCTGAGCATATTAATCAGCTTTCCCCTCTTGCTTCCTTCAAAATATCACTTGGTATCTCCTCAGTAGGCCCTGTTCTTGAAAACTTTAACAATCCCCATTCTACAGAACCGAGACGCATGTCTGACTCAACGTAGACTTTTGGGCCCAGCAGTACTATTGGGAGAAAAGCCTTTTTTTTATTAAAAAGCATTTTCTGAGAACCTATTAGGTGCCAGATCCTGTGTAAGAAATTGAAGAAATAAATGATAATACAGTCCCTGCCCCCACAGAATCTCCTAGCTTACGGGGGGGGGGGGGAGACAGGGACAAAGTCATTATAATACATGGAGCAAAGTGTAATTACGGAAAGGATTAAGCAAAGGGCAGCAGGGTGACTCAGCCCAGCTTGGGGTGCTCCCTGATGCATAGTAACCAGCAAGGGAGGGGACAGGAAGGGCTCAAGGCTGTGGAGTGAGATGCCCTGGGAAAAGAGTGCTTCATTCTTCACAGTAGGCTTTTAAGTAGGAGCATGATGTGGCCAGATTGTCTTTTAAGATAAATCACTGTATGACTTCATGGGAAGTTATTTGAAGGGAAGTAGCTTCCTGGCAAAGAGATGAACTAGGAGGATGTGGGCCATGGTCCAGGAATAAAATCCTAAGGACCTGAACGAGGAGAGTGGTGGCAGCATGCAGAGCATGGCTCCTGGATTAAAGAAGCACCCACCATGCCCACCTCGTAGGACTCAGTGATTAAGCAGGGGTGAACGGGGTGGTGAGTTCTCCCTTCCAGCTCACCTACCTGGTCCCCAGAGGCAGAGAATAAAGAAGCGAGCTGAAGCTGGATGTGATGTTGCACGTTAGTAATCGTAACACTTGGGAGGCCAAGTCAAGAGGGCCGTGAGTTCAAAGCCAGCCTTGGCTTCGTGGTGAAGCACTGAGATCCAGTTTCAGAATACCCAAAGACAGAGAAAAATTTTCTGATGAGTTTAAGAACCTAAGAAATTACAAAGGAAGATAGTGTTTGTGCTGGAAATGACAGTTAGGGAAGTTATCTTTGTCCTGTGAGCAGAGTGATCAGAGAAGCTGCTTCACTAGATTGGGGTAATCATATGGAAGCAAACACATACTTCCCAAATGAGAATCCCAGAGGCCTCGTATCTGAAGACGGCCAGCCACTTGGGTTTAGCAGAAACATAGATGGGGAAGGAGCGAGACAGCTTTATGGTGGAGAAGGGGGCAGGTGTGTGCTGCAGGCAGGTGAGCACTGGCGGAAGCTGTGAGCACCTTGAAATGGGGCATCTTGGCTTGGGGCATATATTTGGCCTTCTCTGGTTGGTCTGAGTTGGAAAGGGGAGGGGATGGTAAATATCCGGGGTTGACCAGGTGGCTGCAGAGCTGTGCTTCTGTTTCTGAACTGGTTGCTAAAAGAGGTTGCAGGTCAGAGTTCTCTTATCCTGAATGGCCTGGCCGTGATCCATGTGTATACTTAGTGCCTCCCAAATACTCCTTTCTAAATATTGAAACTAATAGTTTAGAGCAGTAGAAGGCTTGATCAACATTATTTGTAGCTTTCTCCCATCCTGTCCTCAAACCATCTAAGAATAATTCTAGTTTGCTGTGTCCAAAGGGGCCCCCATCTGCTTCTAAACCCCTCTGGGGGCGGTGATGCCAGACCCTGGCTACACATTTAAAACTGTCCATGGATCTTTTCAAAATCCCCAGGGCCAAGCTCAGTGACATCAGACTTTTCTAGCAGTGGGGTCCTCAAAAGCTGCCCAGATTCCGTGCATCTCCAAACTGCAGCCAATTACATCTCCAAGATGGTACCCTCAGCCCACCCCATCCTGAGTTCCGGCAAAAGCCACCTCTGTCCACCCTCTCCCAGTGTGCCCCAAGGCTGTCCTCTGCTCTGTCTCCTTTGTTGACAGCCATGCACCACCACACCCAGCTGTCCTGAGTAATTTTTAAAATATCTGCCCATCTACATGAGCACAATCGGTAACTGATTGACCTGTGGATTTATCTTCAGCACAGTGAAAATATCAGGACTCTCTTTGAGTTAACATTGCTAGAATTTTAATAAGTTTCAAAACAAGTAGTGGCCCATTGATCTTCAAAAATGCCCTCTCAGTTTCTGCTTTGCATTGACCCCAAAGAACATCACACAAGTTTTTCGTTTGGTTTGGTTTGGGATGGTTTGGTTTTGTGGCACTGGGACTTGAGCCAAAGGCTACATCCCTAACCCATTTTTATTTTTATTTTTTATTTTTTTGTCTTTTTCCTTTTTATCGGTACTGGGGATTGAACTCACGACTGCCTGCTTGCAAGGCAGGCGCTTATGCCGCTGTGCTAAATCCCCAGCCCCAACCCACTTTTATTTTGAGATGGGGTTTCATTAAGTCACTAAATTGCCGTCGCTGAGCTCCAACTTCAGTCCTTCTGCCTCAGCCTCCCAGAGTGCTTAGAAACACATACAGGCTTTAAAAGAAAAGGCAAAGTAGTGTTAAGCTGTAGCAAACATTGTGTTTAATATGCCTCTGTGCTCTCTCTACGGCCTTTGCTTTGCATGGCCCTGTCTTCTTTCCTTAGCCATTTAAATCTCTCCTCATGCAGTAGAAAGCAGTTTTTTTTTCATTGTTTCATTACAGAGTTCTTCAGGGAATATTTTGCTGTACTGCTGCAACATTTTTGATCTGCCCAGGTAGGACCAAATAATACAGCTGCAATTTTAAATGTGGGTGTCTGATTGACATGCTTTGAAATTCTGTTGTGGTTTTTTTTTCTTTCTCCTCTTTTTCTTCTTCTTTTTATGTTTGAACAAAATGGATTTGAAAAAAAATCAAGTAAAAAATGTGGGTGCTTGTTAAGTGTGCCCCTTCCATTGCTTCCGTCCATCTGCAGAGCAGCCAGGAAGCCCAGGTCAGAGTCTCCATTCTGCAGTTATTTTTACTACAGCCCTGTTTGTCTGTGGACAGCTGCTAAACTGTGAGCTTATTACTGCCCAAGGCAAGAAGGGAAAGGTGAGGAGAGAAAGATGTGACTTCTGCCTTCACTTGGGCCTGTCACTAAACGAGTCACAAGGTATAGGAGGAGGCAGGATCTCCCCTCCCAAGAGTCCCTGCTGCCAGCCCTGGAGCTGGAGCGCAGGTGTCACGAGCACAGGTGTCTCGGCTTGCCCTTTGTTTCTCCTTTACACTCTCATGTCATAACAGAATCTGAGACTGCTGCCGCAGGACCCTAACACTGGAATCACAGGTCCCCACAGGCAGGCAGCATGTCCCCATAGCAGATGTGAAGGCCTCACTCCTGAGAACTGGTGAAGGGCCAGCGTGTGCCATAGAGAACAGTGCTCAGCTTGTTCAAGTTACCGTGTCCTGCATGTGAGATGTTACAATGTTTTCTCTCTCTCTTTTAAATTTTCCTGGCAGAGCAAATGTTGGTAAATTTGACAGGATTTGGGATAGAGGAGCATTTGTCGCTGTGAATCCAAGTGACCGAGGACGGTGAGTAACATGGTTTAATTGTGTTGTTGTTGTTAGCTGAATTCCAGGGACATATAGGGCTTCTCTTTAGTGACCTGAGTATAAAGCCTGAAGCACCACATTACTAACTCCTCTGAGCCTCAGTTTACTCCCCTGCAAAAGTGGAATATTTCCAGTAGCACCATCCCCACCACCTCCCTAATCTTTGCAAGTGGCATCTGTTGGACCCTCATTCTATAGCAGGTGTGGTTCGTTGTACTCCATGTGGGTTAACATCTTTAACCTCTCTTACAGTCCTGTAGGTACCAATGTGCTGTTCCATTATACAAGAAAGGGACAAAGGTCAGAGAGGTTCTGTCCCTTGTCTCAAGTTAGGCAAGGGGTCCCTCGCAGACTGACTCAGAGTCCACAATCCTTGGCCTTCCTTGGACCATCAAAGCATTGACGTGGGAATTAAAAGAAATGAAGCCCATGAAAAGGGCCTTGTTAACACCAGAGCTATAAAATACTAGCTCCCATTACTATTTGAGCATTTATTATTCATCACTTTGAGTAGCCATTCTTTGTAATATATAATCTCACTAGAAAAGAAAATTAAAATTCTCCAAGGCCTATGAGGAAAATGTGAGGGCAACTATCTACAGCACTTTGCAATGCAAAGAAGAACACATGTGCTTGGATAAAGCATGTAAACACTGAATTTTTTAGTTGTATGGAGGCACTTGATACATGGCCCAAAAGTCCAGGCTCTGTTATGCAGCTCGCCTTAGATCCCAATCTCCCAAACAAGTGTACAGTGAAGGCTTAAATAAATGAGGTAAGTGGTACGATTTTAAGGCTCGAAACCCTTCTGCAGAGTTTGAGACTCTGAGGGCTAAGACAGGGGATGTCTCTGGATGGCCCTATTTATTTAGGGGGTTAAGAGTGGAAAATGCAGGAAATTGAACAGACCTTGGAGTGGTTCAAAGACCTTGCAAGTAACAAATTATGTTAACCAGAAGTATCTTAGGAGAAGATCTGAATGTTGCATTTCATCACAGGGGTGAAATGCCTGTGGCTACAGTCTTTATTTAGTGAATTGGATTTGGAGCCAGGTGTCCTCAGCTGTTACATTGCTGATGCCATGCAGCAGTCCTGCAGGTGTGTTCAATTTCCAGTTTCAACAGCTCCCAACAAGTCTCCACACCCATGAAATAATATTTTCATTTTAAAAAATTAATTGCTGTCTATCAGGCACAGTGGTACATGCCTGTAATTTTAGAACTCAGGAAGCTGAGGCAGGAGGACTGCTGTGAGTTTGAGGCCAGACTGGACTACAAAATGAGTTCAGAGCCAGCCTGAACTGAATCCTGAAACCCTGTCCCAAAAAGACAAAAAATTGCTTTCTACGGTTTATTGTCAAATTGAATATTAACTAGAACATGTGATATCGGAAATGGATATGTTTTCTCCAAGAATAGTTTTTGCTCCTGTTTTTTCCTTCTCTTTTTGTTATTGTTCTTCCTTCATCTGTTTCCAGTAACTGGCATCAGCCACACCCTCCTGGAGCTCTCCTGCAAGGGTGTCCTTATAGACGGGACATCCTTCGCCTCTCTCTCCCCCCATGCTGGGCCTTGCACGTGAAGCCAAGCGCTCTACCACTGAGCCACACCTCCAGCCCTGCTTTCCTCTTACATTTTCTCTTAATGATCGCTTTATTACTTTCACTCAGTTACTCAACAAATAAGTTCCGACTGTGTTCCAAATACTGTATATGCTGTGTCAGATGTTGGGGAGGTAATTTAAAAAGCTGTGTCTCAGTTTGCCCCCTTTAAGTTTTATATTTCCAGCTCTGTGTTTCCTCTCATCATATATCCATTGTCTGCTTTGCATTTCCCATGGGTCACTGGTGTCCTTTGTCAACCACCAGAGACCGCTTCGTCCCCATAAAACACCACAGCTCTAAATGGAGTCAGGGCCAGGACCCAGGACCTCACACATGCCAGGCAAGCCACTGAGCCATGGCCCAGACCAGGGAAATGCAGTGTCTGTGTGCAGAACTCCCTTTTTCTAAATGTCTAGGTTTGTAGGTGTCCCAGTCGCAGAGCGCATTCTGCATTTGGTCCTTCTGAGGACTTTGGTTTACGTGATGAAATCCACAAGGCAGCAGGGACCAAATTGGACACCATCAAGGGCAGACCAAGGGTGACCATTACACTGGGCACAGCTGTTTTCCTAGTATTTGGCATGGTCCATGATTAGGACCTAGGAAAAGCTTAGTAAACTTTTGTTTTGTTTTTTTGAGGCAAGGTCTCACTTTGTAGTTCAGGCTGGCCTTGAACTCACTTATGTAGCCCAGGCTAGACACAAACTCATGGTGATCCTCCTGCCTCAGGCTCTTGCGTGCCGGTATAACAGGCATGTGCCACCATATCTAGCTAGTAAGTATTTTTTTTAGTAAGTTTTTTTTTTTTTTTTTAATAAATGAGAGCAAGTCGTACACAGAGCAAGCTGTTTCCTGCCAAGCATCCCCACCTTATCTGTCCTTAGTCTGAAGTCCATCTAAGTGGACTCTGAGCTGCTTCATTCCTGGTCTGTAAGGAGCTAGAGACCCCATCTAGCCTCACTGGAGAGGCTCACTGGAGATCTCACTGGAGAGAACTCAGCTCTTGTGTGGTTACAGAGGCTGTGACTCCTGTAGCTCAACCAGCTCTCTCTGTCTCCCTTCTCTCACTCTGTGTGTGTGTGGTCACAACCCCAAGAATACCTGAGAACATGCTGGCCTTTGTTCCCAGAATAACTGCTGACTTTGAACCAGTAGAAACATAAAATTACTTTACCTTTGCTGATATTTGGGATGCTAGTGGTTCATCTTCATACTGTCATTAGCACTGTCTCGGTACTCAGCATCACTCAGTACTCAGTACTCAGTACTCAGTGGTCCGTGTCAAGTACTGATGTGTTCTCTGCAGTGACTCCTGAGTCTCTCTCCTAAAAGAAATCAGTGGTGCACACCTTCCTCATTTTCCTGAAGTTTTTTTTAAACTGGGAATTGAACCCAGTGAGCACTAGGTTACATCCTCTGCCCTTTCTTCCTTGAGACTGGGCCTCACTAAGTTCCCAGCACCAGCCTCAAACTTGCTACCCTCCTGCCTCAGGGATTGCAGGTGTGTACCACCACACTTAGTAGTTTTTTTCTGAATTTCTGCCTATTTCGAGCCCCCATTTCAAGGACAATGTCACATTTCAATCCTAGGAAACACTGCCACGGCAGTCTGACCCCTTCCACAGAGACAAGTTTCATCTTAGCTCTTCTTAAGAACAAGAAGCAAACAGTTAAAATCTGAAGGATTTGTCTCAGAAGTTTGCCTTTGTCTGGTTCTGAGGCTTGCCAGGAAGAGCGAGCCATCAAATTCGCTGAGTTAGAGAGTTTATGCGGAAGGCGTGTTAGGGACTCACAGCAGCGGGACCACATACGTGTGCTTACTGGGTGCCAAGCCGCATTCTGAGCACTCCGTGTTTCACTGAATTCTCACAGCAGCCTGTAAGCTGGGGGCTGCTCTTAACTTCTAAGGGGAGAAACTGAGACACAGAGAGGTCAAGAATTTGTCAAGCCGCCAGACATAGGGGTGTAATCCCAGGCACTCTGGAGGGCTGAAACAGGAAGGTCACGAGTTCAAGCCCAGCTTGGGCCACCGAGTAAGTTAGCAAGACCCCAGTATGAAAATGTGGCGCTGTAGCTCTGTGCCAAGTCCTGGATTCAATCCCCAGTTCTGGGAGGGAAAAAATAATAATCTGTCAGGTTCCACAGGCATTGGTGGAGGAGCTGGGTTTGCACCCAGGGGACACCTGGGCCTCTCTTGCCTGCCTGTTGAGGCTTCTCTCCCGCCCCGTGTGTATCTCCTCTGTCTGGGGCCCCGGAACTCAGATCCCTTATTTTCCTCTCTCTCTCCCACGTCCACCTTGCACACAGCCTTCAGCTTCTGTGCTCCAACCCCCGCCCTGCACAGCAGCTCCGGCTTTCACTGCCGCGACCACAGCTACCTGCTAACTTCTCTTTCATCTCAAGTGAAGCCAGCCGGTCGCCCTGCCCCACAGTCCTGTCCTGATGGATCCTGTTAGAATCAAGTGCCTCCTGTGAACCAAGACATGGCTGGGAAGCAGTGTCACCTGCTCCCTGATACACCTGCTGAGAAGAATTACTCCCACAGCACTCACGCTTTATGCCGTGCTTGGAGAACTTTCATCTCAGACTGTTACAGAAAATAGACCAAACAGAGGAAGAAATGGCACCCAGGAGATTTAGGAGGCAGTTTATTACCTGGGCAGGCATGACTGGGATCTCTTCCAGAGTCAGAGCCCCACCTGCACAGTTCCAGGACTTTTATGGGGAGAGCAAGCAAGAAGATACAAAGGTAGATTTGGCACAGTATGATGGGAGGGTTGGGTGACATTTTGAGTTGCTACGGGAGTTCAAACATTTTAGGTTATATTGCAAGGCCATCGGTTAGATAAGCTTACGCAGAGGAAGGAATGTTCCGTTATTGGGCTTGTCCGGACATAGATATGTCCACTTGGTCTTGGCAGACATCCTTGGCAGGCTTTACTTAAAACTTTAATTTCCCTTTCAAGACCACCTTGAACTTTTACCTGCATGATAATCTTGTCCCTCCAACTAACTAGAAAAGAGGGTTGTGTTTCGTACGTTTTTCCTTTGACCCCAGAAGGCCTCCCAGGCCCCAAGCACACCTATGGAGTCGGTCTGGAGGTTGGACTCAGCAACTCCCTTCAGCGAGTGCCTGAGGATTCTGGGACCTAGTCAGGCCTGGAGCCACTGGCCCAGAGCACACAGATGCACAGCGGTGCCCTGGAAAGTACCAGGCCCCTGAGTACCACAGCAAGCCAGAAGGAGCCTATGTGTGTCTTTCTGTGATGTCCTCAAGTCTGACCAGCCCTGGAAACAGGTTTCCACTCAACTCCCCCTTGAGCAGTTCCCAGCCTAGGCAACGAGGCAAGGACTGTTTTACAAATTCTAAAACAAGAGGCAACTTCATGTGATTGTTAGAATTAAACTCAGTACAGTGGTGCCTCAGTTCACAGATTTAGTGCGTTCTTGATTCTGCAAAAGATGGCCCCGGGCATGTTCATCTCCGGATGCAGAGTTCCCAAACACAAACCAAATGCTGTCAAACGTTTCCATTTCTGAACCACAGTGTTCACAAACCAAAGCATCGGTGAGCCAAGGTACCACTTAATACTGCAGAAAGTAACTGCAGGCTTCCTTCGCTGCCCTGCCCCGCCAGCCTGGGCCTAAACAGAGAAACCTAACGTACAGAGAAACCTAACGTACACCTCTCCGTGTTCTTTGCAGCTACGCAGGTGTGATGCTGTCCCTCCTGAGGAAAGGGTTTCTCTACCTCATGTCTGTTTTCTCTTATGACCCAACAAAATACGAAGGTAAAGCTGTTTATATTTCTTCCTGCCTTTTTCTGTTTTCCTGTGTCCTAAATTGATTCAACAACACAGATAAAAACTGTTTCACCCTGATTCATCTCCTAGGGAACATAGTACTAATATACTTGAACATCAAGATCCCTCTGTTGTACTCTAATGGGAACTCTAGACTTTTTTTCTCTCCCCACAAGGTACCTATTTTTCCCGTGCTTCTTCCTGTTTTGTTCATTAGTTGTAGCTTGAGCTACGGAAAAGGTGGGGAGGAATGGATGAGCTTGATGTAAAAGAGAAATCTCACGAGCCCTGGCTTGGGAGGGAGGCGAAACTCATGTGCTCTGCCCCAATGTCCCACAGCCCGCCCCCCTCCCCGTGAGGCGACCTGCTGGCAGCTGCTTATGCAAAGACACCCTCATGGGTGGATGGAGGAGGATCATGTCTCCACTGCTGTTTTGTAATTTCTGAAATTTTGTACTTTATCTATTGCATTCCAAGAGGACTTTCTTTGCTCTCAAAGTGAAAGGGATGTTTTTCTTGTAGATTCGTTTTGTTGAATTTGGACAGTGACACTGTTTTTTTGTTTTTTTTTTTGTTTCACTTCGTGTGTTTAGGGCAGGAGGTGGAGCCCAGGGCTTTACACTGTACCACTGAGCTGTACCCAGAGATCTGGACTTTAAAACTTAGCATTTGTCATGGCTGGACTTTTATTTTCAGGAAAAAATAACAAACCAAAAAAAAAAAGGCTTTTAATTTGTAAAAATCCCCAAATTTGGTTTTTAATTGAGCTTTTTGAAAGTGCTTTAAGATTTACATGTTAGTCTGCTTTTTTTCTGTTTGAATAAATCAAGTTCAAAAAGCTCATTCAGAAAGGAGACCTAGTGTCCCTAATTAATGGACATAGGAGTTTATGGAGGCAGAGCTTAGCTCTATGAATCTGACTCAGATTCCAAGCATGGACAGAAGGCCAGGGAAGGAAAGCTCAGCGCAGAGACTCAGAGCTCAGCTGTCGCTGCAGGGCAGAGGGAAAGTTCCTCCCAAGTCTGGGACCCCGCCAAGGGGGAGGAGCACACAGAATGGGACAGGAAGTGCAGGAGGCAGAAAACCAGCGCCCCTGACACAGGGGAAACCCCGGAGGACTTTGCTGGTGGACTCTATACTGATTTCAGTGTCCTAAGTCCCCAGGTTGGCTTGGCCCATAATTCCATCTAAACTGCAGATGAGAAGATAATGCTACTGTCCTCTTATAAACCAGTTTACTTCTTTGGTGTAACATATTAAAAAAACCCTAAAGGCCAGGAGTGGTGACACACACCTGCAGTCCCAGCACTCAGGAGGCTGAGGCAGGAGGTTGCCAGGAATTTAAGGCCAATCTTGGCTACATAGTGAGCTCAAGGCCAGCCTGAACTACATACATGGTGAGGAGTTGTCTCAAAAAACAGTCTCCCCCATTACAAGACCGTGCTGCAGCCTCACCTGGTTAGATAATAATTAAGTTGTATATATAGTAAGTATATCTAGATCACTGGATATGCATGGAAAGATAGGCCCAGAGGGTTTATACTGCTTTAGAATTAAAGTTATAGAAATTATTCTTCACTACATTTCTCTTGTTCCTAGGCCCACCATTTTATGTTCCACATTCTGAAATTCAAGCACTCTTTGGTAAGTTCTGCTCTAGTAAACTGTTAGGTGTTAGCAGCTATTAGTATAGATAATCACAGTGCATACAGTTTAAAAGGCAGAGCTAGTTTACTGAAGACCATTTTATCTAGAAAAGGAACCAATCTCCCTCACATGCCTTTTTAGCTGAACATTCTCTGTTAAACACATTTGGACTAATCCAAGGAGGAAATACATTCATGTTTGCACTTGGGAGATACAAACAATAGTAATAATTTGGAGTTCAGAAAATTTGGGCTTAGCTCTTCCTCATTTTCATTGAAAAGACGAGAAAGGTCTTCAGTGCATACCGTTTTTAAAATCATTAGAATATTTTTAGAATATTTGTCACAGTGTTCTAACCTGCTGCCCTTTCTTTTTGTTTCAGGTACAAAATGCAACATTCTTTGCCTTGAAAAGGTTGATGCTCTTGAAAAACTGAATGTGGGAAGTGACTACTTTTTTGAAAAATTGTATCTGCTGACAGAAAAGTAGAGGATGAATCAACAAAATCGAGGAACATCAATACTTTATTACATTTTTGAGGAACTGAAAATTTGGGGACAGCTTGAAAATACAATGGATGACTTTTTTAAAAAAGTTTTTACAAGTCATAAATCTTTGCTCAAAAATGTATATAACTTTTTAGTTATATACATTTAACATTTTATATACATATAAAAAAGTTTTTACAAGTCATAAATCTTTGCTCAAAAATGTATATAACTTACCATGTCAAAGTAGATCTTTGGAGAGAATTATATAGTCATGTCTTGTTAACAAAATGCAAGAATTTCTATAGTCCTCATATTTCTTATACAATGAAGAAATTAAAGAAACAAAATGCATATATCTTAAAGAAATAGAACAAAAACCCTTTATATGAAATTTAGAACCATTGAAAAAATGTAGTCCAAATAATTATTAAAAAGACTAGCTTTTACTATAGACCTTCATCTTACATGCAAATCCTAAAACCCATTTTCATGTTTTCTTCATATATAATTTTATATGTGACTGACTAAAGAAACATAAAAATTCTAATCAAACTCGCCTATATACAACAAAATATTTTTTCCAAGTGCAAGAATAAAGCTTTTTTTGAGTTTATCAAGGTTTTGTTCCATTTCTTTTAATTTAATCTTGTTTTCATGAGCAACTATTTTGAAGTATAATATACTCGGGGCTGAATTTGGTCAGATTTTGTGAAATCAGGTAGTCCTCTCCACTGCCTGGTATCTGTGTGTTCAGCTCATGTCAACAGGGTGATATGTATTTTAAAAATACGTTTATGGCTGGACCTGGTGTGCACACTTGTAACTCCAGCTACTTGGGGGCTCAGGCAGGAGGGTCACAAGTTCAAGACCAGCCTGGGCAACTTAGCAAGACCTTGTCTTGAAATAAAAAGTAAAAAGGGCTGGGTGTGGATTGCAGAGTGAAGCCCTGAGTTCAATCTCCAGTACGATGTGGAAAAAAGAAAAAAAGCTGGATGTGGTGTTGCATGCCTGTAATCCCAGCACTGAGGAGGCTGAAGCAGGAGAATCTCTTCGAGTTCCAGGCCAGCCTGGACTAGAAAGAGTTTAAGGCCATCCTGAACTGCACAATGAAACTCTGTCTCAAAAAGCCAAAAAATAAAGGTGTGTGTGCGTGCACATGTGTGCACAGGTGCATGTTGTGGGTTAAAGGTTGTTAACAGGGAAGTTTTTGGGACCCCCTAGTACTGATGGAGCTGTGGGTATCCTCATAACACTTTGTAAAATTCCCTGAAGTTGAAAGTTGTTCACCTTGCTGCCCCTGTGGCCGCATTTAGGAGCTGCTGTGCCCACTGTTCCGCATTGGTCTGTTCTCCCTCATTTGTGTTATTCTAAGGCTGAGTCAGGAGGGTCCCCAGGCTCACCCTGACTGCTACTTCCCTGAATCCTGCCCCTGGCACATGGTGTGGCTTCCTGCAGCCACCACCACCATCGAGGATAAAGGATGACTAACCCCGGTCGGGCCAGTCCCTTCCGGGAGAGCCTGGACCGTGACCCAGGAAGGCAAGTTGGCTGCTTCCATTGTCATTGAGGCTCAGCACACCGGGGAGACACAGGTCACGGCTCTACACTGGCCACTTGTGTGACTTGTTTTCCCCGGATCCTAAATGATACAAATGAGAAAGTGACATGTATGTACCTTTTCATAAACAGAACATTCTTAAAATTGGGGGCTATAAGAAAGTCTAAAGCAAAAGCAAGAACAAGCAGGCCGGCTCCTGGAGGTGGTGACCGCCGAGGGGGCGCTCTCTGCGTATTTTCCTTTCTGTCACAAGTACCCACGCATTTTTACGAAGCTGGGATCATGTCATGGACTCGGTTTCATGTCTCTGCTGCCTTCCTTTCCATTTTGCCAGCCTTTCCTCCCCTCAGTAAATGTTTTTCAGAAACAGGATTTCCTTTTTCTCTCTTGGCGGTGCGGGGAACTGAATGCAAGGCCCGGTGCATAGGAAGCATGGGTCCACCTCTGAGCCACACTCACACTCCCATCCCTTCTCTTCCCTTCCTCCTCCCCGGCCTCATCCTTCTTTCTCTTCCTCTATCTCTGTCTCTCTGTCTCTGTTTTTCCAGGGCTGAGGTTTGGTCCCAACCCAGGGTCCCAGCCTCTCTTTATTTCTTTTATTTTGAGGCAAGGTCTTGCTAAGCTTCCTAGATTGGCTCAAACTTGCGATCCTCCTGCCTCAGCCTCCCGGCTCTTGGGGCCAGGATTAGCTATCAATTTCCCCTAACATTGCAGTTAGCATTCATTCAGCAAACATAGGCACCTGCATAACCGGGAAAACTTCAGTGCTGTGAATCTGGAAGTCACACTGCTACTCGTCACAGTTTACTGTCGGATTCTTGACAGTGAGTCAGTGATTCGAACAGATCGTCTGTGTATAGTTCCGGCACCACCGTATAGTCCCACCACCAGTTGGCAAGTGGTTACCGCGAGCGTCCTTAGCAACGCGACGCAGCTCCCTTTCCCGCCCCTCCCCCTCCACTCCCCTCTGCACTGGCCCAAGCCATGCTGCAGTACCGCTGGTTGCCTCGCGGGGGCAGAAAAGGATAAAAATGGAGAAGAGGCAGACGAGATGCAGCCAAAGGGCCCAACTCTGCTACCCTCCACCAGGTCCTGGAATAGTTTTGGAACTGCGTCCAATCGGAGAGACAGGCGGCAAGGCAAGGATGGCTGGGTCTAGCAGCCACACAGGTCTATAACCCCAGAAGTGTCGGAGGCTGAGGCAGGAAGATCACAAGTTTGAACTCAACCTAGGCAATGTATGATTTAGACATTATCTAAAAAAATAATATACATAACTGAGAGTGTAGAGCACTATGAAGGCCCTGGGTTGAATCTCCAGTACCTCTAAATAAGTAAATGGAGACGATAGTATCACTTAGCACAGATCTGGCATAGAACCACGCTGTTGCAGCAGTATCTACTTTGCACTTGCTGTGGAGCTCATCTGAAATACCACGCTGTGTGACTGCAAAATACACACTGGGTTTTACTTTGCACACACAAAAAAGAGCACAAAATACCTGATTAATATTTCATGACGGTTGCAGTAAATAAAGGGAAAACATCCTAAGATATCTTAAGTTAAATAAAATATTCTCAATTAATTTCACTACTTTCTTTTTTAAAAACGTGATTAGAGTGTCAAAAGGATAATATTTTGGCTATTTTGGGTTAAACAAAATACACAGCAAAATTAATTTCACTAGTTTCTTTTTTTAAAAAAGTGATTACTAAACAAATTTACTGCATGACGTGACTCATTGTATTTCTATTGAAAACTAGTTTAAAATTTTTCCACTTTTGATGTTCTAAATGTGTTTCCTGACTGAAAACTTCCAAAAGAAATTTCCACTGGACGTGATTTTACTCATTGGTTTAAAGTGTATTCTGAGATTCTAGTGTTAGTTATTGTTGTACCAAGTAGGCAACCTTTGAATCCTGTAACACTTGATAAGAAAATGTCCTTTCTCGTCTCACATCAAAGCTTTCTTCAGGGTTGCTGTATTTTGTTTGTGGTACTGAGGATTGAACCCAGGACCTTTGCACTGAGCTACTTCCTCGGCCCTTCTTATTTTTAATTTTGAGGCAGGGTCTTACTAAATCATTAAGTTGCCCAGGAAGGGCTTGAATTGGTCTTTCTGCCTCAGCCTCCCATGTGCTGAGGTATATGCCACCACACTTAGCTACGACCATCCTTATTAACTAATGACATTGTTATTTCAGATTTACTCCTGCCAGGGACATTCCCAGCCATGCCCATGTCATACTCACCCGCCTGGTAGATTTCTCAAACAGACCTGTAAGTCCTTCTTCCATATGCAAATTCACTTTACAGGTATTTATTAAACAACTACTTTACTACAGTGTAACAAAACACACCTGCCTCCGCCCCAGTAGAGTATCTGGTTTTCCAGTCACATAGAACCTAAGTATCAGGAGGGACAGTGCCACGCATTATATCCTGGGACCCAGCACCCAGCCCTGGGATCGGACTCAGTGCTGGGCTGCAGCCTTAGAAGCCTGGGTTCCGGCTTTTACTTTGCCACCTAACAGGCTGAGAAATCAAGAGCGACGCTGCCAGGCATGGTGACCCACGCGTGCAGTCCCAGCAGGCTGGGAGGCTGCGGCAGAAGATGCTCACATTTAAGCTCTTCCTGGGCATTTAGCGAGAGCCTGTCACAAAATTTAACAGACGAATGGATTAAAAAAATATACAGGATGACACAATGCAGTTACTCTGCCATGAAGAAGGATAAACGAGTTATTTGTGAGGGAAATGGATGCCTCTTGAGACCATAATGTTAAGTGGAATACATCGGACACACATGCTTAATTATCACATGATTTCTATTATATGAGAAACCCAAAGTATAAATAAAGAGCAAAATAACAGGTAGATAAATAGGAAACAAGGAGACAGATCTTTGGCAAATGTGAAGTGGACCAAGAGATGGAAGAGGGGAAACGAGAAGGAGGGAATGGGAAGGGATGAAAAAAGAATTGAGGTGTGTCATACATGTGCCAAGTCCTCACGATGAACATAATCGTTCTGTACTGCAAACATGTACTAATAAAAAATGAAAAAGGGACTGGCATGTATGTAGCTCAGTGTGAAGGTCCTGGTTCAAGGCCAGAGCAGGGAAGGGAGGGAGGGAGGAGACAAAGGAAGCAGCCTCCCGCTCGCCCTCGGCTGGCCTTTCCTCGTCTGAAGGTGAGATGGTCCCCACTTGGACCTGCAGCCCGCACAGGCGCAGATGAATTCTTTTTGCAAAGGTTCTGGATCAGGTCTTTGGGAAACAGTGCCGCGCCTGTCCGCCAGGGGGCAGCAGCTCGCGGTCCGCAGCGCCCGAGGTCATAGCGCGGCCTTGGCCGAGGCCGTGACCCGGGGCAGGACGCAGCGGGGCGGGCGTCACTGGGCGTCGCGTCGCGTCGCATTGCGTCGCGGGGGCGTCGCGTCACGGGGCGGGGCGTCGCGGCCGCCATGGCCGAGCGCGGCCCGGCGCCGCCGGAGCTGGAGAGCCTCCTAGAGTGCGAGGTGTGCTGCGAGCGGTTCGACCCCGGGCCGCGGCGCCCGCGCAACCTGCCGTGCGGCCACGTGCTGTGCCTGGCCTGCGTTGCGGGCCTGACGGATCCGCGCTCGTCGGCGCTCGCGTGCCCGTTCTGCCGCCGGCCCTGCGGCGCGCGCGACACCAGCGACTGCCGCCCGCTGCGGCGCCTGCTGGAGCTGCTGGGCGCCCCCGGGGCCAGGGGCCGGGCCCTCCCTGCACCTGCTGCCGCCGCCCCTGCCCCCGCCTGCTACCGGGCCATCGGCGGCTGGGGCACCCTGGTGAACCCCACAGGCCTGGCGGTGTGTCCCCAGACCGGCCGTGTCGTGGTGGTGCACGACGGCCGCACGCGTGTGCAGATCTTTGAGGCTGGCGGGGGCGCGCGGATGCTGCAGTTCGGGGCGAAGGGGGACGCGGCACAGGACGTGCGGTACCCGCTGGACGTCGCCGTCACCGCAGACTGCCACGTGGTGGTCACCGACGCCGGCGACCGCTCCGTCAAAGTGTTTGATTTTTCGGGTCGCGTCAGGCTAGTCTTCGGAGGAGGCCAGTTCTCCCTTCCGTGGGGCGTGGAGACCACTCCTCAGAATGGGCTCCTGGTCACCGACGCGGAGGCTGGCTCCCTGCACCTGGTGGAAGCCGACTTCCCCGCGGGGGTCCTTCGGCGAAGCGAGAGGTTGCACGTGCGCCTGTGCAGCCCTCGAGGGGTAGCCGTGTCATTGCTCAGCGGGGCCATCGCCATACTGGAACAGCCCTTACCCCCGGGGACTGGGCCCTGCAGCACCAGGGTGAAGGTGTTCAACCCGAGCATGCAGCTCATCGGCCAGGTGGATACCTTTGGGCTGAGCCTCTTCTTTCCTTCCAGGGTAACTGCTTCGGCTGTGACCTTCGATCAGCAGGGGAACGTGATTGTGGCTGATATGTCGGGTCCAGCCGTGCTCTGCTTAGGAAAACCCGAGGAGTTCCCAGTGCTGAAGCCCTTGGTCACCGAGGGGCTCACCCACCCTGTAGCCCTAGCCTTCACCAAGGAGAACCTGCTGCTTGTGCTGGACGCTGGGTCCCATTCTGTAAAAGTCTACAGATTTGACAGGGAGTAGAGTGGGGAGAACCCAGCGGGGTGGAGTCAGAAGGCCTGGTCCTGCCACTAGTGAATTGTCACTTAACTCCTCCATCCAGACAGAGATAATGGTGTCCACCTGGTAGCATTACAAAAGTCGGGGCAGTTATTTAAGAATTATAATTAAATCCACCATTTATTGAAAGTATTTTCCCCATCCTAAGAAATTTTCCAGTGTTTGCTCATTTGATTCTTAGTAACAAATGAAGTAACTGTTTATGTGTTATAACCCATTTTAGAGTTGAAAAACAGATCTAGAGCGCTTAAGTGACTTTCCCGTGGTCACTGTGACAGTCACATAAGTAAACCCTAATGAGTGCAGAGCCACATGGCTCAGTCCTTATAGGTGCCAGGCAACTTCATTCAATTTCCTGGTCATCACATGTATGTCAGCAGTGCCCGTGGTTGTCTTGAAAAGGGGCCTTTAGATACAAGGAGCACAAAGGATATGAACACAGCTGACATTTTCATGATACTTATTTTAAAAGGACTTAATTTGTTTGACCTTTTAAAGCATCGCTTGAGCTAGACAGGGAAGGTTTTATTAAGATGATTTTCCAAGTAAAGCAGATAACACAAATGGGGTGACTCGACCAAGGTGGTATAACTGAATCCTGGTGTTTCAGGGTTCAGCAGAGTGGCGACTCTGTGAGCAGCCAGAGTTAAGCATCACTGCTCTGGAGAATGACATAGCCCAGGTGTCCCTTTGTGGTAAACTCACTGCTCAAAGTGGTTCCTGGCAGCCCCAAGTAATGTGGAGAGGTGAGGGAAAGCTGCCACCTTTCTCAACTAAATTCAGCTCACAGTGTCCCCCAATCCTGCCCATTCTGAGTGTCACGTGATTTGCATACCTGGCCTTCAGGTGGGGTGGGAAGAGACCCGTTTAAGGCAGGACACCACTTGATTGTAGGGGAGGACAGAGTGACGGTTAAATTCTTCTATTTCCTTTAAACAAAATGCCTTTGACTTGCTTGTTCATTTTCTTTCTTGTGTGTGTGTGTGTGTGTGTGTGTGTGTGTGTGTGGCAGGGGTGGGCCCGGGGATTGAACTCACAACCTTGTGCTTACCAGGTAAGCAAGCGCTTAAGCTACTGAGTTAAATCCCCAGCCCAACTGTTTTCTTTTTCTTTTCTTTTTGTCTTTTTTCCTTTTTATCGGTACCGGGGATCGAACTCAGGACTGCCTGCTTTCAAGGCAGGCGCTTATGCCGCTTATGCCGCTGAGCTAAATCTTCAGCCCTCTGACTGTTTTCTTAAAGGAAATGAGCTTGTGCTATTTTAAAGAATCAGTGAATATGTGTAATTCTGAAGCTTCCTAGCTCACAGTAGCTATCTGATATTACTTCAGGCTGATACGTGTACTAAGTTGGTGAGGGACTTGTGAGAGCCAAGTGCCAAATGATAGCAACCTAGAGAATAAGAGACCCCTCTTTCTAGACACCTCGAAGTTCTCTTTTCTTTCTCCCTGTTTCGTACCTATTGCTTGATGGTTCTTTGTAGTTATTTTTCCCTTTGAGTTGTAGAAGTAACACGTTCTTTACAGAATTAGAAAAATACAAGCATAAAGATAATCAGTTTTAATTAATGAAAATTTCACAGTTTTGCATTGAGTTGAGTTTTATCACTGTGGGGTTAGTATTCTTGATCATCTCTCTAAATTTAGTAAAACAGTGAATATATCATATAAACTGCAGACTTATCTGCCAAAAAGTAAATTTTAGTGGTAGTTGACTGAAGTGCAAGTTTGGAGATTCTAAAATATGAGAAGCAAGCGTTCTGTGGTTGAAAGAAAGAGAGGCAGTGGGAGAAGGAGAGGGAGAGATTAACTTTCCATCTGCCCTCCACATGCCCCCCGTAGTATAGCAGGACCATGTGACCATTTCTTGCTGTGAACAGAAGAGATGAGGCAGAGGAAGAAAAATAACGTTGAAATTCTGCAAAGAATTTCTGCAAAGAAATTCTGAGGTTAGGCAGAGGTCTCAAGTTTCATAATGAAAGTACTATGATCTGCAGAGATAAAATCTTGTACTTAGACTTTTGACAGTAAAATTTAAACAGAAAACCTAGTCTTTGCAGTCACATAAAATTTGCATTCTTATCAGGAAATTTCAGTGTAGCTTATATATTACAGATTTTTTTTCACAAAGCATGAGGGCAGTTAGTCCCCTGTGTGAGACAAAAGGGAGCAGAGCTCTTGAAATGCATGAAGTCAGACATTGGAGGGACAGCTGTGAGCTTCACGGTTCACTGTGTGATGGGGGGCTAGGATCACAGGGACCCCATACTCCAGGTTTTTCATGTCAGCCATCTATACCTTCTGCCCAGCCTGTTTTTTGATGAGCACAGTGTTCCAAAATAGTTTGCACTTTAATGACCTTTCTTCCCAGATAAACAAATCTGTGCACTCTATTTGCAATTTTGAAACACTGATTTGTATTCCCAGAGTGACTGAAACTGATGAAATAGGAAGCCACTTCCATTACATGTTGGAGTTAATTTCTACAAGAATATACCATTCTTCCATGATGAATAACAAAACCCAAATCTTTTTTTTTTTATCGGTACCAGGGATCAAACTCACAACTGGCTGCTTGCAAGGCAGGCGCTTATGCCACTGAGCTAAATCTCTAGTCCCCAAAACCCAAATCTTAAAGTTACTGCTTTCTCTCTTCTGATAAATCAGTAAGAAATACTTCATGTATTCTTATCTTTTAAAATTTTTATTTTTTGGTTTTTGTTTTTGGTATCAGGAATCGAACTCAGGACCTTGTGCTTGCCAGGCAGGCGCTGTGCTGCTGAGCAATATCCCCAGTCCCATTTATTTATTTATTTTTGGTATCAGGAATCGAATTCAGGATCTTGTGCTTGCCAGGCAGGCACTGTGCTGCTGAGCTATATCCCTAGCCCTATGTATTTAATTTTGCTAGGTTGGGCATGGTGGCACACACCTGTAATCCCAGCAGTTGGGAGGCTGAGGCAGAAGGATTGCCGTGAGTTTGAGGCCAGCCTGCACAACATAGTGAAACCCTGTCTCAAAAAAACAATGAAAATTTGAAGTACATCTGCACAAGGAAGGGTATCCAAATGCATTTTTTAAATTCTGTGCTGTTTATCATTTTCTGTATTTTTGTCAGAGTTTGGTATTAGAGTTATACTGGCCTTATAAAATGAGTTGGAAAATTCCCCTCCTTTAAATTTTGAAAAAATTTGTATGATGTCAGTATTAGTTTTTCTTCAGTGTCTGATAGAATTCACCAGCGAAATGTGTGAATCTTGTGTCCAGGAGTTTTCTTGGTGCCAAGTTTCACTACGAATTTTCTTGTGAATTTAATGTCTTTATATAGGATAATTCAGGTTTTTTGCTCCATGTTATATGAATTTTGTAAGTATTTTTCAAGGAATTTGCCCAGTTAATCTGAGTCACAATTTGTCGATAAACTTGTTCAGCACGTGTACTTTTTATCGTTTCAATGTCTGTAGGATCTGTGGTGGTGACTCTTCTCCGTCCTGATGTTGGTAATATATATCTTCTCTTACTTTTCTTGATCTGTTTAGCTGTTTGACTTCGCAGATTTTAACTTCTGTCTTTGTTAATAACTTAGTTTACTCCGAGCATTGTTGGGCAGCAAGTTTGTTCACTGAGTATCCTGAGTGTTTCTTAGACAGTTGTCATTTCGACCAGTTGATTCGGTTGTTTTGTTTTTTGAGACAGGATCTCGCTGTGTAGTTCAGGCTGGCTTTGAACTCACTTTGTAGCACAGGCTGGCCTTGCATTCACAGCAGTCCTCCTGCCTCAGCCTCCTGAGTGCTGGAGTCACAGGTACGTGCCAGTGTGTTCAGCCACCAACCAGTTGATTCTCATATTGAGTAAATTTGATAGAATTGTTTTTATATTTCCTATTATAAAAACTAATGAAAGATACACAATTTTTGGTCATTCTGTGTTTAAATAATTGGACTGTTAAGTGAGCGGTTTTCTACTTTATCTCCTTTTCTCTATCATTGATTATTTGCTCTTTTTTTACCTCCCCAGTGCTGAAGACAAAACCCAGGGCCTCTCACATGCTAGTGTACTAGCAGTGCACACCCGAGCCCCCTAGTTTCTTTTACTGAGGTTGAATTTCTTGTGCTGTTTTCATAGCTTCTTAAGGTAGCACTTGTGGTCACTGATTTTAGACTTTTTTTTTCTCATCTTATATAGACTTTGAATTTCCCTCTCAGGATAGGGTCAGCAGCCTCATAGATTTTGATATATTGAACTTTCATTATCATTTGGCTAACTTTTTAAAAAGGTGGGGGAAGGATTAAGGGAGGGAAGGAGAAGTGAATGGAAAAAGAATTAAGATGTTTTATGTACATGTACCAACTGCCCATGATAAACGTCATCCTGGTGTGGGAATGTACTGATAAAATTTTTAAAGAAATATTTCTCTTGTGATTTCTTTGACTCACAGGATATTTCAAAATGTTATTTAATTTCTAAACATTTGGAATTTCCCTATGTAATGTTATTAATCTCTAACTTAATTCACAGTATTTACAAAACAGACAGTACAATTTCAGTCATTTTATTGGGGAAGCGGAGGTGACACTGATGAACTTGTTAAAGTTAGCACAGTAGAAGTCTCAGGAGTGTGGGGCCACCACTTGTCCAAGGGACTGCGATTCCAGACGTAGTTCACCCCACAGCCATCAGGGATGAGGCGCTTCTCAGCCACCATGTCTTCAAATTCGTCTGCATTGAGTCTGATAAAACTTCACTTCTTGGAGATGTGCATCTTCCGGTGGCCAGGGAACTTGAACTTGGCTTCAATCACATGTTCCTTATTCTGCAGCCTGATAGAGATGGGCATGATGACCTGTCCAGTGTGAACCCTTGCCACTGTACTCTGGAGCTTCCCCAAGGCACCTTGCATGCCATCTGGAACCTGGATTGGAGACCGTAGGAGGTCAGATACATAAATGCCAGCCCTGAAGCAGGATCTGCAAGGCCTCTTAGGGCAGCCCATACAAGCCGCAGGCTGTGAACTCCATCAAGGAGCTTGCTGTTTGCATCCACTGCACACTGGGAACCCACAGCAGGGCACCCATTGGCTTCATTAATTGTAGGATTTCAGTCACTTTAAATTTATTCAGATATGTTTTATCACTCAGCATTTAGTCTGTCTTGGTTGACATACCATGTGCACTTGAAAGAGCGTAGTGTAAAGTATAATGTTCAGGGGCTGGGGATTTAGCTCAGCGGCATAAGCGCCTGCCTTGCAAGTGCGCAGTCATGAGTTCAATCCCCGGTACCGATTAAAAAAAATAATAATGTTCTATAAAAGTGTTTAAGTGTTGCTTAACAATGGGACTGCAGTCTGAGAACTGCATCCTTAGGGGACTTTGTCCATGTGGGAACACTGTGGAGTGTACTTAAGCAAACCTAGATGCTAAGTTCAGTCGTTCCATGGAGCCTCTTGATGCAATCAAGAGACGTGATCAGAGGCTGCTGCCAGTTCAGCGTGATGCACTGCTAATAATAAACTTTAAAAAATACAAGCTGAAGGAACACACTGCAAAACCACAGCTAAAAGATACAGCATAGTAAATGCATCAATAACAGCCATTTATCAGCAAGTCAAGTATTATGTAAACCAGGTGTGGTGGCACACATCTGTAATCCCAGCACTCTGGGAAGCTGAGGGAGTAGGATCACGTGTTTGAGCCCAGCCTGTGTAACTCAGATGCTGTCTCAATAAAAAATAAAGACTAGGAAGAGGGATGGTGGGAGGAGAAGGAAACATGAAGTAAATTAAGATGTATTATGTACATGTACTAGCTCCCTACAATGAATGTTATCATTATGTAGCACAAACATAGTAAAAAAAATCATTTTTTTAAAAGGCTGGGGACATAGTTTGGCATGCAAGCCCTGGTTCAATTCCCAGCACCAAAAAAAGGTACTCTGCATGATAATAACATTGCTGAACTTCCTATGATCAGCAGTGCGATGGTTTTTTTACACTAGCATTGCCACAAATACATGAAAAGTGTATTGCACTGTGTGTTATAAGGGCTACAATGTCACTAGCTGGTAACTTCAGCTCCTTTATACTCCCAAGGGACCAGCACTGTCCAAGTGGTTCCTTGTTGACAGAAACATGGTAATGGAGGTGCATGATGTATTAATTTAGGCCAGGGTGATTGACAGTTTTATTCTTTTCACCTAAGTCTTTATTGATTTTTCATGAGTTCTATAAATTGCTGAGAAGTCACATTTACATTACAGAAATGTTTATGGAATACCTATTTTAATTCTGTCATTCGTGTATCTTAGACTGTGAATTGACATGCAATTACTACTGTAAAGACTTTCTGTAAATTGATAGGAAGAAACCATTCCCTTCATGTATCTGATAATATTGTCTTTAAGCTTATGCTTTCTGTTTAATATGTCCATATCACATTTTTTCTCATATATTTACTTCCCACTTTTATTTTTCAGTTGGGTTTTGTCTTGTGTCTAGATGTTTCTCCAAAGCCTCATGAGGTCACAGTGGGACTTTCTGGAGGTGACTGTATCTGGGACTGTATCTGGGATGTGATGCTGGGATTAAGGCTGTGAGAGCTACCTGCCCAAAGGATGAGTAGCCTGGATGGAGTATAGGAGGCAGAAAGAAGGCCTGCTGCTGCTGCAGCTGTCATTAATGGCTACTTGTTGCCTTCTTGCTGCCCTGCCTGTTAGCTGTTTCTCCCTGTGATGCCCCTCTGCCATGCCACCCTGCCTTGGAGCCAGCCGATTTATGCACTGAAACCTCTACAAACTGAGCCAAAATAAACTTTTTTTGCCCTTAACCTCGGGTGGTGGATATTTTGTCTCAGCAATGCAAAAACTAACTAAGACAAACTGCATCCCTTGAAAAGCACAAGTTTAGCCAGGTGCAATGGCACATGCCTATAATCCCAGCACCAAGAGGCTGAGACAAGAGGATCACCTCAATTTGAAGGCCAACATGAGTTCAAGGCCAGCCTGGACTATATAGCAAGACCCTGTTGAAAGAATGAAAGAGGGACAGAAAGAAAACATACTTCTACTTTTTCAAAACTCATTCTGCCAATCTCTGCCTTTTAATTATGTCATTTAGTTCATTAATATTTAACATTAATAGGGTTGTATTTAGGTCTACCATTTTATTTGTTTTCTCTTTCTCCTCTTTGCTTTTTTCTTCAGTTCTTCCTTACATCTTGTAGGTTAACTGTTTTTCTTCAAAATCTACATTATCTATGCAGCTTTTAGCTATATCTGCATTATTTTTTCAGTGGTTGATGTAACAATTTATAACATAAACTCTTAAACAGTGTACTTAGAATAATTATACCACTTCACATCAAAAGCAGGAGATTTGTAATTTTACAGGTCCTTTTATGATTCCAACCTTTATGGTTTAGTTATCACCTGCTTCCAAGACAATGTTACAATCTGTAAGACTCATTCTTAGAGAAAATAGCCTTTTAGTTCATAATTTGAGCAGCCAATCAGAGGCCTCGGTAGGAGGGAAGGGGCGGGGCGGCCACTGAGGAAGTAAACTGGAGGGGGCGCGCGCAGGCTCTAGCCCCGCCCCTCACCATTTCCGGCCCGCAGGGAGAGCGCCAGTCGCCGGGCACGCGCTCTTTCCTCTCACAAGCGCGCGCCCCGTTTAGGCTGCCACGCCCCCGCCCTGCGGCCGCGTCACGTGGCCGCGCCAGCCTAGACAGCAGTGTGGAGCTGGAGGCTGTGGGCGTGGCGAGAAGGCTGCTCCTGAAACTCGCTGTCAGCCATGCTGGCCTTGAACTCCCCGTGATCCTCCTGGTGCGACCTCTGAAGAGCTGGGATTATTATGGTCAATTAGAAAAATACAATTTACTTTGCTTTTCTTCAGTAGTGAACAGTAACACTGATGAGACCCTCGCAGCTGTGTGAAAGAAAATGCTGTAAAGTCCTTTGGATAGTGAAAAAAAATCTGACCTTGGCTGCAGGCCTCATCTTCTTGAGTTAGACTCTTGCCAAGAGCTTTGCCATGGAGTGATAGCTAATTTTTAAGGAGATATACACATCTTATGATACGAAGAAATGAGTCATGGGCCAAATACCAACATATTTCTCTGGGTAATGTTGCTGTTGATGCCGCGCTACAAAGTCATACAATGAGTAGTTTAAGAAAAATTTTCCGTATTTAGAAGATTTTCATGTTGGAAATATATCGTGAAAATTAGATTCTTTGGGGAAAACATTTACCTCCTAATAAATTATACTTGTGATGGGTGACATGGAAAACAATTCAGTTGCATACAGTTTTTGTGCAAAAAACTGTAAAAGAAGCTAATCATGATGGAGATTTTGGAATTACGCTGGCAGAACTGTGGGGTCTCAGGGAGCTCAGGTCATACAAAAAAGATCGGAAACTATGGAGATGCCTACGGAATTTGAAAACATCTCCTAGTGAAGGTTTAAGTGAAAACCCTGCAGATTTAGAAAGGAGAGAAGCAGTGTTAGAAAAGAACTTTATATCTCCCAAAAAGCCAAAAACCTTTCTTTAGTTAATATAAGAAGCATTACAAGATGTCACTCTAATTATATTTGAAATTGCAACTGTAGTATCATTGGGCCTTTCTTTTTGTCACCCTCCACAAGGAAATTCAGCACTTTGTGGGGAAGTTTCTGTTGGGGAGGAAGAAGACAAAGGTGAAACTGACTAGACTGAAGGAGCCACAATCCTGTGATCGTGTATGGTATTAGTAACAGCTTTTAATGGTTGGAGTAAGGAAAAACAGTTTTGAGGTTTGCAAAGTTGAATTGAACAAGAATAGAAGTTCACCATTATTGAGGTAATCAGGTCATTCAGATTCCTGTAGCTGACATGACTGAGTTATTACTCAGATGAAGTATGGTGATCCTCTTTCAGCTGGTGTTAAACTTATTCAAGGCAATGATCTTAAAACTGATGAAAGCTCATTGACTAGTGAACCTGATCATGTGAAGACATCTTTAGAGGAGGATGCGTTACTTCTATTGGGTACTCACGTCATGGAAGGTTTTGGAAGAATGGTAGGTCCTACTATATGTGTAAATCCTCAAACCGGAATTACCTTTACCTTACTTGGAGCTGGGGGTGAAGAGGAAGAGAAGAAAGAAGAAAAAAGAAAAGAAGCAGGAGGGAGCTTTTGAGAATCACAGCAAAGCAAAAGCCCAGGATGGTGCAGCCATGGAAATGCAACCACTAAACAGTAAAGACGGTGGAAAAACAAAAAGCTAATTTGTCAAAAAAAAGAAAGAAAAATCTGTTTTATGCAGGAAACTAACAAAAGTGAGTTGTTCAGATTGACAAAGCAGGTGTGTTGATGCCTGTCATCAAAGCTGTGATTCTAGTTTGGGTCTGAAGGGTGTTTGGCTTTTGGTACTGGGAATCAAATTCAGTATCTTGTACTTGGCAGGCAGGCACTTATGCCAGTGAGCTACATCCCCAGCCCACAGCTATGATTCTAGTTTTATATTTTGTAACTGATAACCTAGGTTCAGAAGAGACCATGGCTTGCGGAGTGCACATAGATTTACATGCAGTATTTTGTGAAGTTCTTCGTTATTGGAGTGACAGTTTAATGATTGCGGTGCCAGAAGATCTTCTACTCAAAGTCACTATTTTCACTGGCATGTTCAGTCAAGAAAATGATGAAAGATAATACCTTAAGCATCTGGATGCTGTAGAAAATGAAAATGCTACAGCTATTTGTTAAGCTTATCTAAGGAAAGAACGTTGACAATGAACAGAATGATACTTGTTCAAGCTTACACAATGAAAAACATGAAAAGATTCTTTTTTTTTTTTTTTTTTGGTCTTTTTTGGTTTTATCGGCAACAGGGATCGAACTCAAGGCTACCTGCTTGCAAGGAAGGTGCTTATGCCGCTGAGCTAAATCCCCAGCCCTATGAAAAGATTCTTGAACCAGAAACTATTCCACCAAATATTTTATTCTATCTTGCAATTGGAATTTCTGGGAATTGTGCTTATACATCAAAAATATTGCCACCGGAGAAAGAGGGTGGGTTACCTCATCAGGTTGGTAATGAAACTGAATCTTCCTTTTTAGGGTTTCTTTTGGATTTAAGATGAGACTATCTTAATGTTAGAAATGAAATACCAGCAGAAGCATTATACAAAGTCTACACCTTTAATCCTGTTTGGAAGTCCATGAATAGTGTCCTGAAAAATTCATATGGAAGCTATTGAATATTCAGCAAAGGTACCTCTGAGATAATTCTGGAAAAAAAAATGTTTCAAAATCTTAAGTGCTAATGTTCAGGCAAAAATATTCAGACCAAGGGACCATGATGATATTGTGAAAACTATGACTGAACCAATGGCATCAGAAGGTTTGAGAACCATGTCTTGCATTCAAAGATTTTTCCAGCAGAACCAGAACCAAAGTAGAATTTTTAAAATGGCATTATCAGCGGCCTTACATGCATTGCTATTGTGGGGATTGAAGATCCTGTGAGACCTGAGGTACCAGATGCAGTATTTCAGATTCTATAATCAGTAAGATATTTACCATTTCTGGTGCTTTCATTTGATACTGGAGACCTGAGTTTCCACCTGATATTTTCAGCCTGAACATTTTTTCTACTAATAGTCTGTTGATAATAAATTTTGTTGATTTTTTTAAATCTAGAAATGTCTTTATTTTGCCTTCTCCTTGAGGAATATTTTTTGTAGCTGTAGAATTGCAGGATGCCATTTTATTTTTGAGCACTCTGAGGATGTTCCTATACCTTCTGGACAAGTATAATTTCCATTAAGTAGTAATGTGGATAATGGTTCTCTTCTTTGTACAGTGTATTTGTCTTGATTACATTTCTCTTGTTGCTGAGACAAAATACCTGACACCCGAAATGAAGGAAAGAAAGGTTTATTTAGGTTAAAGTCCGCAGAGGTTTTAGTTCATACCTGGCTCCAAGACAGGTGGCATGCCTGCCATGGCTGAGGGGCAGCCGTTTATGGTGGCTGCAAGTGACAATAGCCAAAGGGCAAAAGGGAAGGGTAAGCCTCTTTCCTCCTTTATGTTGTACCTGGCTCCCTGCCCAGGGCAGGTGCAGCACTCACATCACCAATCCAATGGTAGGTAACAAACCATTCATAAACACTAGACTCACCTGCCTTCCACGGCCCATGCCACATGAGGCTTTGGGGGGACATTTACATATAAATCATAACACCTTATAGAATTTCTGTTTCTGTTTAAATTTCAGCAGTCTTTCAGTACTATCCTGATGGAGGTTTCCTCATATCTATCTTCACTGGTTTCCTAGAATATAAATTTTTGTTTTTCATAATTTTATGGGAGTTTTGGCCTTTATTTCCATACATATGTTTTTCACTCTATTCTGTCTTCTGTGCTTATCACATATATTTTAGATCTTTTGATACTGTCCTCATGTTCCTGTGATTCTGTCCATTGTTTCAAAAATTTGCTTTTCCCCCCTCTCTGCTTCAGAGTAGATAATGCTGTCTATCTATCATAAAAGTCATAGTCTTTTTCCTCAGTTATTTTGTCTGCTGATAAATGAATTTTTATCTTAGACATTTTACCTTTATGTTTAGGGCTTTGTTGTTGTTCTTTAGTGTTCCTGCTTTGTCACTAAAATTTTCCATCCATTGATTGCAAGTTCCTTTATGTCATTCCTTTATGTCATTACAATACAGTAAATGCTTTGAATTACTTGTATGTTAATTCCAGCATCTGACTCATTTTAACCATATTTTTGGAATAGGTCACATTTCCCTATTTCATTGTATTTTGATAAAGTTTGAATTGTATTCTGGACATAGGAAGTATTACGTTATAGAGACTCTTAATTCCTATATGTCTCTTCCAAGATTATTAAACTTTTTGTTTTAGCAGACAATTAACTTGAAGGTTGTTTTTTTATTTTAAAGGAAATAAAATTAACTTGAATTTATGATACACAAAATTTGAAGCACTCCCTTCAGAGTCTTTCTTTTTTAGAATTTCTTTCTCATTTTCCAGCCTTCCCAGTTACCTGAAAGTCTTCTCTGGCTCAGAATTTAACAGCCAAAGGTTTTATGTTAAAGTTTAAGTAACACTGCATGGTACAGGTTAAGGAAATTTTTAAGGCCAGAAGCCATGAAAATAGGAAAACTTGTGTCATTTCCTTCTTCCAGTGCTCAAATGGTCTCCAAAATCTGTTTGCCCCTGGCTGCTCTTCAAGGCCTGGTTACTCCCTACATATGTAGATTCCAGAGAATATAGTTTTCTGTAAAAGCATAAACCAGTTATAATCTAACTAACCAAAAGATCCTATCTGTTAAATGTCTTTGAAGTTTTGGCCAGCATTTATCCAGCAAATATTTTCCTATGTGCTTGCACTGTATGATAAACAGTGTGTTAGACAGTGGTATATAAAGATGTCCTCCAGGCTCTAATGGTCTTCCAGGTGCATAGTTGGGCAAATTAACCAGAAGAATATGCTATGCATGTTATGTTTTAGACCTAAAATACCACCCCAAAGTCTCACTATGTTGAAGACTTGGTCTCCAGTGCAGAGGTGAGGCTTTTGGAAAGTGAGGGCAGTAACAGGTTAATCCACCCATGAGTTTGTAACTGACTGGGTTATTAGGAAGTGAGTCCTATTTGAAAGAGTGGATGATGGAAGAGTGGCCATGGTACTATATTTTATCCCCAGCCCTTCGCTCTGGCTCTTTTCCTCCCTTCCTGGCTGTCGTGAGTTGAGCCACTTTTCTCACCTGTGATGTTTCTGCCTCACCACTGACCTCGAAGCAGTGGAGCCAAGTGGCCATGGGCTGAAACCATGAACCCCATTAACCTCAAATTAATCTTTCCTTCCTCAAGCTATCACAGATCTTAAGTGCTATGGATAGGTATGCTAAGAGGAAAAGACCACCCCAATCATACAAGGCCACTGCAGAGAAGGCATGGCTTCCTAGAATTCCAGACTGATCAATGCTATCACTGTTGATTTCCTTATCAGAAATGAAGCAAATGTAAAGTTGTCTTGTTTATTTGACTAATAACAGGATCTTCTTTCTTGTTGTCATAGTCAGAATTCTGCAACCATATAAAAAAATAAAATGAAAGTTGTATTTCAAAACATCTGGAGGGTATTTCACTAATAATTTGACACCACAGTAGTAAATTTACTAACATTGGTCCAAGTAGGTCAATAGAGCACATTTTGAACAAAAATTTTGTATAGTACAATAAAGTACTTCCCACAGTATTTTAAAATTCCCTCCTTGCTGAGTGGTGCATGCCTATAATCCCAGCACTGAAGGGGTTGAAGCAGGAGGATTGCCGTGAGTTCCAGGCCAGACTAGGCTACAAAGCAAGTTCATAGTGAAACACTGTCTCAACAAATAAAAATAAAAACAAACAAGCGAAGTTCTCTCCTATGTTTATATGTCTCCTTCACCACGGCAATCAGAGATTTTTACAAGAGGAGGAGTCAAATTTACATGACGAATATTTTCCTAATTCAGAGATGTTCCTCTCTGAGGTGTGCTTCTCTTTCCATGCCCTTGGTATCTGGTGCTGCTCAGCTGCTGCCAACAAGCACTAAGGGACCAAGGACTCTGACAGACATTTCATCATTGAAGTATGATTTGAGTTCTTCCCTGCCCAACCTCAGTAGCTCAGGTGACAAAGCTCTCACACGCTCACCACAGGAACACGTGGAAGCAAAAAAAAAAAAAAAAAAAAAAAAAAAAAAAAAAAATCACTATTAAAACCTTGCAAGCATTCACCTGGTGACTTAGCTTAATAGATTAGGAGTAGTGTGTTGAAAGAGGTCAGAGGTGGATAAGATGGTGCAGGCCCATGATTCCAGTACTGTGGGCATCTATAGCAGGAGAATGGCAAGTTCAAGCCCAGCCTGGGCAACTAGCAACTTAGCAAGACCTGTCTCAAAACAAAAAAGTCCTAGGGCTTTTGATATGGAGGCCCTGTGTTCAAACTGCTGTGTGCCGGTGGGATAAAGGAGGAGGGATGTGATTTACAAGTACTGGCTAATTTTGAAGAACTGTATTGGAGAAACATAGAGCTTTCGAATACTTTTGATTCTAGGCACCCATTACTTGGTTAGGAACTTTAAAATCACTTCTCCTTTTCCAACGGAAACCAGCCTGAACGATGTGTTGATTTGATGAGCTATTTCACAATTAATCAGTATTTACTGCCAATGCATATGTTAACTTTTCTGTAAGATCTTGTCTTTGTTGTGAAAGTTGCCAAATAATTTATGAAGACTATTTAGCGCCATCTCTTCATGGAATCACCATCAATGAAAGGCTTCCTGTCAGGATATGACCTTTGCTCAGTTCCGCACTCTCTCTCCCAGCCAAGTTAAAGTCATTACCATTTCCCTCATGGGGAGAGTGTGCCAACACCCACAGCTCCCCTGCTGCCACACTCTGAAGTTTGCTCTTTCTCTGGGGAAAGAGTACAAGAGGCTTCCAGTTAAAGATCCTCTGCCAGGGAGCAGGCACCCTGCGTGCAGGCGTTGCCACTGGCTCCCACCTAGGCTAGACTGATAACCCCACCCTTGTCCGCATTCTCCACCTCATCTTCCTGATGTGGACACTGCACCTTGATTCCATCTCTGCTGCTTCAAACTTCCTTTATCCAACAGCAAGGAAATGTTGTGACACTTTCTATTTTAACCAATGCCACTACTAGTTGCGCATCCCGAATCTAAAAATGTGAACTCTAAAATGCTCCATTTAATCCATATATGTTGAGCTCTGACATAACACAAGTGGAAAATTTCACACCAATCCTTACATGGCAGGCCATAGTCAAATGCACAAAGTTATTTTAAATATTGGATAAAGTTATCTTTAGACTATGTGTATAAGGTCTATGTATGACACATGATGACTCTGCATTTAGGCTTGGGTCCTGTCCCCAAGATACCTCACTGTGCAACATATAAATATTCCAAAACTAGGAAAAAACCTAAAACTTAAATCTCTTCTGGTCCCAAGTGATGCAGATGAGGGATATACAAGCGACAGAGATGCTGGAAGTTATAAGGTTGAATTTGGGGTGGCAGGGAGTGAGAGGATAGAAAGTAGAAATGGGAAGAGACTTTTTGCTTTCCAAGGATCATTGTGTGAAAGATTCTATAATGGATCCTTTTGTTTGGTGCTTGCAGTACTCATAACAGCCTAGGAAATAGTTGCCAATGGTATCTTTATAAATGAGGAAACCGCCGGGCACGGTGGCTCACACCTATAATCCCAGTACTCAGGAGGCTGAGGTGGGAGGATCATTGCAGAGTTCGAGACCAGTCTGGGCTACAAAGTGAGCTTAAGGCCAGCCTGAACTGCATAGCGAGACCCCATCTCAAAAAAGACATAAAAAAAAAAAAAAAAAAAAAAAAAGAGGAAACCCAGGCACAGAGATTAATAATTTGCCAATGTCACATGTACAGAAAATAACCAAGGTATTTAATTCCTGTGAGCCTTAGTTTCTGGTCTGTAGAATGAAATTTTTTTTTCTTTTTTGTATTATTAGGAATTGAACCCAGGCCTTTGCACTGAGCTACATGCCCAGCTGTTTTTTGTTTTTTGTTTTTTTTTTTTTGTATCTTTTATTTTTGAAACAAAGTGTCATTAAGTTTCTAAGTTGCACAGCTTTGAGGTGAACTTGTGATCCTCCTTCCTCAGCCTCCCAGAGTGCTGGGATTACCAGTTGGAGCCCATGTCCAGTTTTAGAATGGATATTGAGACGAGTTTCCTTTCTGGAGTTGTTCTCATGTGTATGAGTGTAGTTCCTGATGTGTGGTCAGTACTCTGTAACTCTTAGCAACTATTATTTTTGCTTAACATTTTTACAGTAGGGCACACTCTCTTTGTTTTTTAAGCATGGCAATTAAGGGTTAAGATGCTTACAACTGTAGAAATTCTACTATTAGCTGAGAGCCTGCCTGACCACAGACACTATGGAGAAGAAAGCAGAGCTGAGAAACAAGGAAGATGATGTGCATGTCACACAGCCCCCAGAAGCTGCATGCAGCCCTGGATGTCTAGTTATCTGAGCTAATAATTTTCTGTTCTCCTTAAACAAACTTGGGACCTTCAACTGAATGAGTGTTTAGGAACCCAGGGTAGACGCGTCTAGAAAACACCACACATTTCAACACTGGGTTTGTCTTCTGTCAGGGGAGTCCAATGTTGATTTTTAGTCTGTGATCAGAGTTCTACAATAGAAAACAATCTAGTTCCCTTGAGTTTTGAGTAGAAAGTCAAACTACTAAGTTGTTTGACTTTTTCTGACAAGTGCCAGGAAAATTGCCTGGTACTAATTGAAAAAATGTTTGCTTTTTTGTTTGGTTGTTTGTGTGTTTGTTTTCTAGAGTCAGTGCTCCTTTGATACATAAGAATGTAAAATTTGGCAGGATCACCAAG
This sequence comes from Cavia porcellus, assembly GCF_034190915.1. Taxonomy (NCBI): domain Eukaryota; kingdom Metazoa; phylum Chordata; class Mammalia; order Rodentia; family Caviidae; genus Cavia; species Cavia porcellus. The sequence continues at coordinate 22,028,529 of NW_026947496.1, read as the reverse complement.
CTCCCGGTGTTAACACCTCCACAAACAAGCAAATTGCCGGGTGTGGTGGCTCATGCTTGTAATCCCAGCACTCGGGAGGCTGAGACAGGAGGATCGTTGCGAGTTTGAGACCAGCCTGGGCTACAAAGTGAGCTCAAAGCCAGCCTGAACTGTATAGCGAGACTCTGTCTCAAAAAGACAAAAAAAAAAACCAAGCAAATTGAAGCCTGAGGGGTTAAATAATTTGGACAAACTAGTTACATTACTAAGAGGAAAACCAGAGTTGTAAACTTGCTACCCTTTGAATTCTCTTGGTGGATTTTCACTAGTATAAGCTGCGTGTAGCACATTTTCTACATAGATAAGCAGAACTGCAAGGAGTACAGAGCTGATGTCAGCTCCCCTGACTCCTAACCTAGTATGGCGGTTTTCCCGTTGTATTATGCTTGTTCCTGTAATTAAACCTCCTCCTGTGGCCACCATATTTAACTAACACACTATAGCAAAATATACTGAATTCATAGTGTAGAGTGGCAGCCTTATCGGATAGTACTAGAAAGGTGTAATGTGGAAAAGAGAAGATCAAGAGATGTAGATATGCTGTGATCTGAAAATATGGTGAATATTTAATTTTTTAAAAATGTATTACATCAATGGGAAATCTCAGATAAAAAAATGTATTACAATAAAAGACACCTTGCCACGAATCCCTGTCACTTCAGCCACTTATCCCATTGTTCTTGTGACTTTGTGAACCAGTTCTGGGAATCCTCCTTTGTGGGTGGCATTAGTTCTCTTAGATGTCCTGAACTGATTCAAAACATTTGCCTTTCCTGGGCATGTTGACTTTGGGGAACAGCCAGAGGCTGCACAGTGCCAGATCCAGTGAGTGAGGTGAATGAGGACCCGCTGTAATGTTTTAGGAGCTGCCTTCCCATTGAATGGCAGTTGGCTGCAGCAGTCACTGCATTTTTGATCACATCTCATAAAGACACTCACAGGAGAGGACTTGCAGAACTGCTTCAGAGAGTGGGGAGAATGCTGGGACGAGTGTTTTTAAAGCAAGAAATCTTTTGAGGAGAATTAATGGCAATTTGTCTCTTTCTATAATACACTTTAAAAATTTAAACATTTACCATAGATCTTGATTATTCCTGTAAATGAATTTATGGCCTCAATGGGTTTTGCTGTAATATTTCTTAGCACCATTTATAAGCTATTTTTCATTATAAATTCTCAGGGTGGCATGGGTAATAGACATGGAACACAGTTGTTTTCCACACTTATCATAGAACTGGTGTTCTGGGAAATGCCAGGAATTTTCACATTTTTTCTCAAAGCTGAGCAAGCACCTTTTTGCTATGATTCAGTGCTGCCTTCCTATTTGGTTTTCTGGATCATCACCTTGCATTCACACCTTTGGTTCTCACGCGCCCACCATGTTTTAAGTTCCTCACATATCTTTTTTTTTTTTTTTTTTTTTTTGTCTTTTTCCTTTTTATCGGTACCGGGGATCGAACTCACGACTGCCTGCTTGCAAGGCAGGCGCTTATGCCGCTGAGCTAAATCCCCAGCCCCCCACAGGCCTTTTTTTATTCTCACATTTTCCCCTGCATCTCCACATCCAATCTAAAACTGAAATTGCTTTTATGTTAATTTCAACTGAAAAAAAAAGAGTTTCAAGAGTAATGATGCAGGCCCTCAGTGTCACAATACAGAACACAAAGCCAATCACGCAGCTTCAAGGCTGCCAGCTATGATGAGTTCACAGGTGGGAAACTGAATAAACTTTATAAATACTCATCAAGGTTCTTTTCAAATTTTAATACTGTCTACAAGCATAGATTAGAAAATGGATTTTGAAAGGTCGATGGTAATTATGCTTCCAGTGTTTTCCAGCTCAGTGACCTTCCTGGAGACATACTTATTCTTTTCACTACTTTATATTGAACCAAAACCTTCCTACGATGGTCCTTGTCACGTAGAGTTGTTATTGAGTGCCTACTCATTTGTGATTTTTTTAATACTCTGGTTTATCTTGGAATTTGTCAGTCTGGAATATGTGCTCCAGTTAGCATCATAACAAGAACTGTGCCTGGCCCACAGATTGCCTCGTGTCCTCTAACCCAGCCTTACTCCTGGGACTCACCACATGGTGACATCCAGTAATTCCTTAGAAGCCACCTTCCCAGGTATAAATAAAGGAAACTATAATAGAATGAAGGCTGATCTCATGATACCTACCTCTCTTCCAGAGAAGAAGAGGCTAAAGTAATTTCTTCTTGCCATAAACCTGAGACTCCTGTAACCTGAGAAGTGCTGCCTGGCTGGCCATTAGTTTAAGTAAAGTGCTTGTTTGCGCTCAAGTATCACACTGTGGTATTAAATTCAATACCTAAAGGCTTACCGGGTTTGGAGTCAGAATGTTCTAGTAACACAACTTTTTCCCTTTATCATGTTGCTTACATATCCTATCACTGACCCAGATTTCAGGACTTAGCCTGTACCGCAAGACCAGTTGAAGCAGAGACTGCATATCAGTTCAGAACACTTCTGTCTCCAGTTTAAGTTCAGAGCACCTCTGGTTCAGAAATGGCTGTTGATTGTTAGCCGTCTAACTGCCCTGGTTTGCTGTCTCTCCCAGCTTTCAAGTTGTTATGGTGTACATCTAGATGTCCCCCAAGAGCTTAATGTGCTCTTGGGGGACATTTTGAAAGTTTTTTTTTTTTTTGTCCTGGGAATTGAACTCACACCCTTGTGCTTGCCAGACGATTGCTGTACCACTGAGCTATATCCCTGGCCCTTGAAAGGTGATTGAGTCATGGGGGTGCCATAGGTAAATGTGATGTTGGGAAGCGGGCTCTAGTTGGAAGAGGCAGGTCACTGGGGACGTGAACTGTAAGTGTCTGTCTCCCTACCCGGCTCCTCCCTGAGCTCTCTACTTCCTGGCTGGCATGAAGTGAGAAGTCCTCCTCTGCCCAAGCCCTCACACCTCCAACCATGTCAGCTCAGAATCTTCTAGAACAGGAGCCAAGATAAACCTCTCCTCTTTTAAGTTGCAGGTGTGAGAGGTTTTGTCCCAGTGAAGAGGAAAGTGCCTCAGACCCAAGTAAAGCGTAGACTCCACCCCATCTCCTGACAGGAGGGATTTTTCACTTTCAACACAAGTATGGAGGGGTTACATCAGCAAAGACAGCATCTCAGTTCTTTCCATCTAGCATGGCAGATAGCATGCAGACAACCTGCACCTTCCTGAGGTCCCCAACACAGAGCAAGTATTCCATGGGACACTTTCAGCTGCATGTAATGGAAAACTCAACTCCATACTGCTTAGGTAAGACAAATATTTGTTATCTTGCACCAGAATTCCAGAAGCAGGGTAGCTTCCAGATGGATCAAGCGAGCATCTCAACCATGTTGTCAGCTACCCAGCTTCTTTCCCATCTTCCTGCCATGCCAGCCTCAAACTAGCGCTTCTCACAAGGGCAAGGTCACTGTCCTCTCTAACAGTCACATTCGGGGGACAAAGAGGTCATTTCATTCTGCCTTCTTCTTTGTCTCATGTGGGTACATGTGTGATTTTTGTTCTTTTGTTTGTTTTATTTTTGGCAATGCTAGGGATAGAACTCAGCATCTTTTGCATGCCAGGCAAGTGCTCTACCACTCAGCTACATCCCCAGCTCTTTGCTCCATGTTCCATTTTAAGAAAAAAAAAATTGTTAAAAGATATTATGTCACATAGTCACATGATGACTCCTAACCCAATCACTGATAAGAGGAATGAGACCAGCATGGTTGGTTTAGTCAGAATCCTGAGAACAGATTTGAATATTTGGAGTAAGTAGGACACTTCTTAAAACAATTTCCAGGACCACCTCTAGATACTCTGATTTAATTAGTTTGATAGGTAGAGACCCAGACATGAGTACTGAAAAAAAATTTTTAACTGACACATAAAAATTATACAAATTAATGGGGCACCATGTAATGTTTTGTTATATATATATTATGTTTAAATCAGGTTCAAACATTTCCTCAAATATTTTACATTTCTTAATGGTGAAAACATTCATAATTCTTTCTTTTACCTTTCAATGCACAGTACATTATTGTTATCAATAATCACTCTGCGTGCAATAGTACCTTCTTGATCCTGTAACTTAGTACCTATTAATATTTAGAAGGTTAATAACAAGTAAAGGATATAGCTCAGCAGCACAGCACCTTCCTGGAAAGTACGAAGTGATGAGTTTGGTACCTGGTATAAAAAGAAAGGAAGGGGGGCTGGGGATTTAGCTCAGCAGCGTAAGCACCTGCCTTGCAAGCAGGTGGTCGTGAGTTCGATCCCTGGTACCGATAAAAATGAAAAAGACAAAAAAAAAAAAAAAAGAAAGAAAGAAAGAAAGGAAGAAAGAAGAAAATACCTTGAAGTATAATACAATCAACCTTTCCACATTCTTTTGTTGCCTCTTCTCTCCTCAGCCTCTGATAACCACCTTTCTATTCTTCTACAAGATCAAGTATTTTTAGATTCACATAGGAATGACATCATACTGTCCTTACCTTTTTGTTCCTGGCTTATTTCACTTAACATAGCAAACTCAGTTCTATCCATGTTGTCACAAATGACAGGACTTCATTTTTCTTTATGGATGAGTAGCATTTCTCTGTGTATATGCTTTGTACTTACTCTCCAGCAAATGGAGCCTTGTACCACACTCTGCTATCTGAGGTTGGAGTAGTTTTGGAAGAAGCAAGCCCTTGATCACCCTTTCGTCCTCCAAAAGGCTCAGGTTTTCAGAAGTGAGGATTTGGAGAAGTTAGTGGATGATGGTGGTGCCGTATCTACCAGTGGGTTAATCTACTGATGAGTTCATAGTGGGAAATGCTAATAGGTATGGTTGGTTAGAGGAGGCGTGTCTCTAGAGGTGTGCCTTTGGAGGATGTATCTCTCACTTTGCCTTGCTACTTGCTATCTCTGTTTCCTGGCTGTCATGGGGGGAGCTTTTCCCCACCAGTCCCTGCTGTTGTGCCATTCACCCCTTGGAGCCAGTCTACTATGGACTGAACCCTCTGAAACTGTGAGATGAATAAGCCTCTCTTCCTTTAAATTGAGGCCTTCAGGTCTTTTGTCTCAGCAATAAGAAAGCAGGGAAAAAAGTCATCTATGCTGGTGCTAAACTGGGTCATGCATGAGTCTAACAGATACAAAGAGCTTCATGGTCCCATGGGTGCACTGAGGCTCACTCTATGACTAGTGAGAGGCAGGTTGAAACACAAGTCCTTCCTGCAGTGACGCAGGTCTCTGCTGGGTGCACAAACAGTTCTAGAGCCCTGTCTGTGGCCGGACTACTTCCCTGGTGACAGCTGTGCTTCCTGAGGTTGGGGATGGGTGTCACCAAGATTGATACTAACTTGGTCACACTTGGTCAAGCCTGCAGTCTCAGGAAAAAGACTGGTACTCTCTGGACCTACTCCAAGACTAGAAATGACACTGAAACTTGGTTCTGTCCCACTGCCACATACATATCACCTGACCCAGCAATCAGCCTACAGGCCCCGTCTGTGAGCTCTGGCTTGTGTGCAGGCTCTTTGGTTTCTACTAGGTATGGAATCTCAGCCTGGTGAGGCTGGCACAGGGCTCCAAGCCAAAGCCTTGTGCTAGACTTTTGCTCGTCTGTCACCCAAGATTGGTCAGGGTTGGCAGCATCTGTCAGCCCTCTGGCCTACATGCAGTTTGTACTTCTCAGTCCACAGGTTTCATGACAGTGCGACTGGGCCTAGGCCTGGGTTTCAGTCCTCCAGCCTGGCCTTATTTCTTCTTCCTCCCACAAGCGGAAGGTGTCTCTCATCACACTGGGCTGGTTGAGGTTGGGGTAAAATGACACAGGCATCTTTTTATTTCTGCCTTCTTTAACATATCTTTTTGTTTTTTTGCCCTAAAAGCAAGAGTGTGGGCTGTCACCTGACTTCCTCAGCTCTTGTGAAAATAGCTTTGAGTGTGACTAGCTATTCAACTTGGTTGACAGTCACTAAGGGGTCTTCCTCAGCCTCCATCTTGTTCCCCATTTCTGAGTTTTTAAAAGCTATCCTTGGTGACTCTAGTTTGCAGCCAGAGTACAGAACTACTGACTTAGAAAAACCAGGAGTTACCCTTGAATCATGTCAGAGAGAGATGAAAAGGAATCTCATCCAGGAAGACAGCAGGAAATGGTTAATGGATACACAACCCACAGACAATCTAAAGATGTTTTTAGTCAGGTATGGGGGCACAAACCTGTAATCCCAGTGTTCTGGGAAGTTGAAGCAGGAAATTCATGAATTTGAGCCCTGCTCAGGCAACTTAGTGGCTTAGTAAGAGACCTAGTCTCAAAATAAAAAATAAAAAGAACTGAGGGTAAAGCTCAGTGAGAAGGCTGTGTCTTCAATCCTGTACCACAAAAATTACATTATTCATTTAGTTCCTCTAAAGGAGATACACAAATGCAAAAAAAAAAAAGAAAGAAAAGACCGTTAAAATCACTAAAATTAGAGAAATGCAAATCAAAATGATAATGAGATAGCAGTTTATACCCATTAGGATGGCTGCTATTAGAAAACGGACTGAGAAGCATCTCACTGGTAAAGCACTTGACTTGCATGTGAGGCCCAGAGTTTAGAAAAAACCCAACCAAACCAAAACAAAACAAACAAGAAAAAAAAAAGTGTTGGTGAGGATGCAGAGAAGCTGGGTCATTCGTGTACTACTGATGGAAATATAAAATGGTACCACCTCTGTGCAGAACAGTACGGTGGTTCCTCAGACCCTAAAATTAGAATTATCTGTGAGCCAATAATTACACTTCTGAGTAATACTTTAAAAAACTGAAAGCAATTTCTCAAAGAGATACCTGTGTCATAGCAGCATAGTCACAGTAGCTAAGAGGTAAAGTTCACGCAACCATCCACTGATGGAGGGCTAAGCACAATGTGGAATATATGTGCAATGGAATATTATTTGGCTTTGAAAGGAAGGAAAGTCCGACAAAGGCTACAGTGTGGAGGAATCGTGAAAACAAGCTAGGTAAAATAAGCCAATCAAAAAGGACAGGCAGGGTCAGTTTTCACTTATATGAAGTATGCAGAGTACTCAGATTCATAGACCAAAAGCACAAGGGATGTTGCCAGTGGCCAGAGGGAGAGGAGGACGGATAGTTGTTCAGTGCATACAGAATTTCAGTTTTGCAAGATGAAAGATTTCTGGAGGTTGCACAGCAGTGAAGGTACTTAACACTAAAACTTAACACTTGAAATGACTAGCAGGATAAATTTTATGTTATGTCTATTTTACTGCAATTCTTTCAAATGTGTGCTAAAGAGATATGGCACTAAGAATCTGTGTCACTTGCCTTCTATGTAAGTGATGACAGAGCAGAGATGAGGAAGCCACACAGACAGGAGCGTCCTGAACACAACAGATTGCATTTCTTTACAGAGCAATAATTCCACATCCCAATCACCCTTCCCAAGTAGATCTAACTGCAAGGGAAATTCCAGGGAAAGCCCATGCCCAGTTAGTTCCCGCCTTTCTGGGAGCCCCTGCCAGGTGTTCTCTGGCAAAGTGCCCTGCTGAGGGTAGGGAAGGGGAGGCACTTGAGGCTCTGTCCCTGCAGGCCTCACTGGGGACTTGCAAGGATCAGCATGGCCAGATGGCTACTCAATTCTCAGTTTTCCACTCTAATGAGGGCCACAGGGACCTGGCGATCCAAAACCTCCACCCCCTTGAAAGCACCATCTCTTCTGTTGGACTTAAAGATGCATATGCATACTGATACTTAAATTTGAATAGGGCTAACAGGAAATTTACCTCTGTGAAAGTAAGATAACAAACCTGCATTTAAGCTAGAGGCTCACCACTCCTTCCCGTCCCTCTTTCTGCAGCCCCGCAGCCAACACAGACCATCTGTTCCATGTCTCCCCGTTTCCAACTCCCCAAAAAGTGTGGACCGCATGCGCGGTAGGCTGAACATGGGAAATACCAGCTTTCCCAGTCTCCACCACCACCTCCTCCACTACCTCCTCTACTTCCTCAGCTCCTGCCTGGGGTGGAGAATATAATTAAATATTTGGTTTAAAAGGCCTTTCTTCAGGCTATTGCTGATGAAAGGAAAGGAGGCTTCATGCAAGAGAAAGCCTTTGAAGTTTTCAAATCATGTTTGCAAATGTATGGACAACAGTCTACCTGATCAGAATTACTTAGGACAGTTAGCTGAGCAAGGTAGCGCATGCCTATAATCCCAACATTTGAGAGTCTGAGGCAGGAGGATTACCATGAGTTCAAGGCCAGCCTGGGCTTCATAGTGTGATCAAGGGTGGCCTGACAACATCCTCTGTGCAAAAAAAATAAAAGAAAAAAAAGAAGAAGAAAAAGAAAAGAAAGAAAGAAAGAAAGAAAGAAAGAGGAAAGGAAGACAAGAATCCCAGGTGAATCTTAAGACAGTGAGGACTGAGAACCTCTGTCAGTGTTCAAAGCAAGGTTGCCAAAGACAAACTGCAAGTAATGTTCTTGAGCTTTATAAATAAGCAAGGACTCAAAGGAGAAACCTTCTTTCTTTTCTTTTCTCTCTTCATCCTTCTCCTCCTATTTCATATTTCTTCTTTCTCCTTTCTCCTCCTCTTCCGTCACTTCCTCCTCCTCCTCCTCTGTCTTCTTTTTCTGCTTAGAATTGAACCCAGGACTTCATGCTACGTTAAGCCTGCACTGTACTGCTAAGCTACACCCTAGCCCCAGAGGAAATGTATCTATGACGATCACCATCTGTACCTTGTGTATAAGTTATGTCATTTAAACTTGGCAGCAGTACTACAAAATTGGATATAATCTCGATTCAAAGTTGATCAGTGGAACATGGAGCAATGCTGTAACTTATCTAACAACTCCAAAAAACTGGAACTTAAATCCAGTTCTAACAGAAAGCCTGTCACTAGGTTGGCTCCCAGAATCTGTCCACATTTTTCCTTTGCCAGTCAAGGCCAGTGGAAGATGAGTTGATACAAGCCAAATGACGATCTCACATTTATTTATTGGTAGGCCTGTGTTCACTTAAGTGTATTTTACCAAGTGATCTATAATGAAAGTCTCTCTTTCATAAGAGGCCCAGATAGCCTGAGGGCACCTACTTCTTTCTTCATTGCAAGTAGAAGCAAATAACACCTCCTTGATGGAGTGTGACATCTAATGATGAAAGGAAGCAACACACCCTCAAAGGAGTCAGAGCCAGCCAAACCCAAGGGTGTGGCCTGGTATTAAACGCTTGGTTTTGGATCATATTGCCTGCTGTTTTCATTCCCTGGGAGGAGTTCTGCTCTGAGCAGTCTGTGCACACTGTCTTCTCCTTCACGTCCTTCACCAAGGAGAGGCACAAGTCGTCCAGGCTTTGGGGAAAGGAGCTCCCCTCTCTGTCCAGGAGTGAGTAAGTGAGAGAGACTTTCCTCAGGGGTTTAATAAGCTTTGAATATGTGCAAAGGTTGAAGAATAATAAAGCACTAGAGGCATTTATTTTGCAGTAGTGGAAATCAAGCACTAGATACCCTATTCCAATAGTGATAAACACAAGCAGGGGAGATGTGGAGAGCCCAAACAAGTGATGCTTAACCTTAGTACCTCAGCACTGGATTGGGAAGTTAGGAGAGGGCAGAGAAGGCTTCCTGGAGGGAATTTTGTCTCCTGAGAGGTGGGATGGAGTTAGCAGGAGTGACCAGATAAAAGGGATGTGCGATGGCAACAAGGGAAAAGATAGGGAGACTAAAACATTTTTAAAATTAAAAAAAAATACAACGAAGTAAAGACTAGCAGAAAAATCCAGCCTCTCTAGTACCTGGATTTGAGACACTTGGAAAGCAGCAACTTAGACAAAAGGAACAGACTTAGAAAACGGGAATCAAGAAAGAGCTGGCAGGAATACTAAAAAATACAGAAAAACTGAAGACAATGCAAAGAAAAGAATGAAGCAATCTGGAACCCCAACCCCGGCTCCTGGCAAGGAGGTTCTGGCTCCACAAACACCAGGGAAGCCCAGGGAGAAACAACTGCACAAACACCAGTGAAAGCCACAACTATTGTAAGCTGCAGATTCATGAACCCCAGCCACACAGCAGGCGGGGGTGGAAAAGGGATTCACTGCCAAGGCCACCATATTTGGAGGTGATATAACCAGGAGCCTTTTGGGGAAAGGGTTTATTGATTAAGACTAAACTAGTGTGGGAATCAGAGGTCACAGAATGGGTATACTTCAGGGCCTCTGGATTTACCCTACGACAGTGATTGGGTGGGAGATGTTCACAAGAGGCAGTCATGGAGAAGGGGGTGCACTCACACACTCCCTTGAGAAGTTTAAGCAGCAGGGAGCTGAGGTTGTGAAGGACATGGTGGTTCTGTCCTCCGTGCTGTGAAGCCAGGGTGATTGTGTGCTTTTCTGAGGCTGGGAACAAAAGTGCTGACTTTAAATCCAAGGGACCATTTGACTCACCTTGCTGCCTATTTCCAACACTGAACCTGATGGTCTGTTGGCTTTTCCCATATGGCAACTAGATCCGGGATACACCTTTGCTTGGATGGGTGCCACATCCTGGGATGTAAGGACAGAGGGACCTCTGGAGTGAGGGACACCTCATAAGCTGATAGGCCCTAAAGCTATTTGGAGATAGCAGTATCTTGGGGTGCACACCAGGGCACAAACACAAAGAGCCTACTGGAATGAGCATACAGGGCTCTAAGGCAAATGCCACACCTACAAAGGCAAGCTCCTCAGCATAACTGCCGGTTTCTTAGCACAAACCTTAAAGGTAAGGAGATCTTGGACCAAAGCTTTTCAAGCCTTAAAAGAAAATAACTGTCAGCCCAGAGTTTTACATCCTGCAAACTTAGCCTTCAAAATTGCTAGAGAAATAAAGAATTTCCACAAGTTTCACTTATTAATTGGAAGTAAGTATTAAAGCTCCCATACTCCAGAAGAGGAAAGTGAAGCTCGGGAGTTTACATAACTTATTAGAAGGTGAGTGTCTGGATCCAACTACCCACATCCAATTTATTATTGTTTATAGGAGAAGAGATTACTTCCGTGTTTGAGCTGTTACTTAAAAGCCTTGATACAATGACCTCCCCACAGCCTGATTCTTAACTTCCAGTCTACCTTCCACGAAACCTTAAGCCTCTGTTAACTATTTTTTTCCTTCCGGTTTGTTTGCTTGCTTTAGATAGAGTCTTTCTGTGTAATTCAGGCTGGTCTTGAACTCGTGATGTAGCCCAGGCTGGCCTCAAATTCATAGCAACCCTCCTGTCTCAACCTCCTGGCTGCTGGGATTACAGGCTTGTGCCACACATCCAGAAATCTTCTGTTAGTTTTAGAGTTAATATACTGGTCAGGAAACATAAAAGCAACAGACAAAGACCTTTGGGGAAATAATCTCATTGGGAAAATTGCTGAAAAATATGCTGATTTCACCACATGGAAATAGCTGTTTGGGTTGTCTGTGGTGGACATGACATTATTCTTTTGTTCTGCAATACTGTGTTATTTCTTCCTTTCTTTTTACATTTTTTATTATGTCTGTGTTGCATAGAAACTACATTCATCATGGAGAAATTGTTTCAAACACAGATCACCTCTTGATCCTTTTCCTTCCCTTTCTCCTCCCTATCCTCCTATCTCTTCTATCCCCAGATCCTCTTCCACCCTTTTAGAGAACCAACTCTGATTTATTGATTCTTTGTGTTTTTTAAGCCTCAACTTCACTAATTTCTGTTTTGAAACAAGAAAGAGAATGTTTGCATGAAGTGAGAAATCATTACAAAGAAAACAAATGACCTAAATAAGCCCTGAACTCTACTTGCGCTTAGTCGATCTAAAAATCACTAATTCTGGAGTCACACAGCTGGGCAATACGTTATTAGTTTTCCCCTAACTTTGCTGTACACAACATCTCTGATGTGTGGGCTGTGATAATGATGCCTAAGCTACTTCTCAGGGATCTGAAGGCCACTTTCCCTGAAACTGAGCCTTCACTGGAGTCTATAGAAACCTGCTGGGTGACTAAAATGGAATAAATGGGTTGGCATCTCTTACGATAACGTTCCTTTTACCATCTACACTCTTGGGTCAGATTCTACTCAACTCTGCACATAGACAAGTTAATCATTTAAAAACATCCTTAGACCTGAGTCACTCTACAAAGGAACTCATGCCAGGCCCCCGTAGGACTATGGTATTTTCTACCAATGTCCTTAACCTCTGAGCTGAGACTTCATCTTTGAGAGATGTGGAAGAGTAAGGGGATAGAGGCAGGTTCATGAGCATCAACTATTAAAGGGGGAAAGTGAGTAAAGAGGCTTTGGAGATCATCAGGGCCAGACCGTTTTGGGCAGAATGGAAAAAAATCATGGAGTGGGGTGGAAGGGAGTCACAGAAATGTTTAAGCAGTGACTTCACATAGAGTTTTTACATAGAGTGAAATTTTTAGATATATGTTCTGCACAAACAATATTTTGGAGGAAATAAAATTTCTCAATTCAGTTTTCAAGCTCCAGTAAGGCTAGCATAGATTTCCAGGATACAATGGCACTAGGCTTTGGTTAAGAACATTTTATCAATCTTGGGTAAATATGTGGTGAAGGATTGTTATGGTCTATATCTAGATGTCCCCCAAAGCCCCATGTTCTCATAGATGAGACTTTTGAAAGGTGATTGGATTATGAGGGCTTTAGCTCATTGGCTGTTAGGAGGTGGGGTCTGGTAGGACAAGCCAGGTTACTGGGAATGTGACTTGTGAATGTCTATCTCCCTTCCTGGCTCCTATCTCGACTCGCTGTTTCCTGTCTGCCATGCTATGAGCAGCTCTCCCTGCCATGGCACCCTGCCTTGCAGCCAACTGATTGTGGAATGAAACTTGTACAAAACGGTGAGCCAAAATAAAACTTTCTTCCTTTCAATTGCAAGTATTGGGTATTTTGTCTCAGCAGTGAATAAAGTAACTAAGACAAGGACAAAGTTGGAGGCAAGTTGTGGAACCACTGGGAGGTTGGTAGGACAGTGTGAGAAACTGAGTAGGAAAAGTAACTCAGGAGGGCTGGTCCCAGACCTAGGAAATCACTGTGCCGGTGCCTCGGAACAGTAACTCCACTGTCCAGCTACTGGGGGTCACCTGGTGAGTACATGATAGATATAACTCTAAACAAGCATTTGCAAAGGTCTGTTTCTGGGAATAAGAGGAAGTGTTTTATAGTAAAATAAACTGAAAAAACTCTGTACAATGTGGTCTCCTTTTATAGCAGGACAGACAATGTACCTTAGCTTTCTTTTTCTCCTGTCTTCCTCCTCCTCTTGCTTCTCCCGCTCCTTCTTTTCTTTTTCTTCTTCTTCTTTTCCTCCTCTTTTCCCTCCCTCCTTCCCTCCCTCCCTCCCCCTCTCTCTCCCTTCCTTCCTACCTGCCTCCTTTGTCTCCTTCTTTATTCCTCTCATTCTCTCTTTCTTTCCCTCACAGCTGAGGATGGAACCCAGGTCTTGCACATATCAAGCTAGTGCTATTGACTGGTGCATCCAGACTCTGTACCTTAGCAATTCAAAATCTCTGAGAAGTTCTGCAGCAAAAATGACTGTTTAGCTTTAACTTATTTTTCACATTTTTTTGTTACTGTGGAACCCTCTTTTCCTTCTTAATAACTGTTCATATTCTTTCGAGTCCCATGTTTTGTAAAAATGCTATTTATAAAAACTATGACATAGACTTTCAACCTATAAGCTCTGGAACAGATGGAGAGAAGCCCGGCTCCCCCGGAATGGCAGCCCTTTTTATTACCCAAGGAGAAACACTCCTTTTGCAACTGGCGATTGATGCCAAAGAATCATTGTTTGCAGCATCTTCAGGTGGGTCTGGATTTTGGGCAGCCATGATTTTTTGCCAAGTGAATGATTTCCAAAGCTCTTCACTGGAAACCCCTAATCTGCAGTGATGCATTATCCTCTGCCACCAAAGACATGTTCCAGACATAGGACCCTCCCTTCTCGCTTCCTATAAACACTTGTAATCCTTATGTTCAAAGAGGTGCACTTAGTGGCCTGTAAGCGTAAAGTAACTTTATTCTTTCTTTTGCTTTGCCTTCAGACTGCTCCACACACTAACCCTTCCTTGCCCCAGCGTGGACTCATGGGCATGTCCTCTGGGTTTTCTAGTTATTCTTGGAAAATAAATGAAAAGCCTGTTGTTTGGGCATTTAAAAATAGTCTTGTTGAATAATTATATGATTCTACTCTAGTTCAGGATAAAAATCAGAACTCCACATTTTATCAGTCACACTCTTTCCTTTTCCCGTTTGGATCTGGAGGAAGCTGGGAAGAGGGTTGAGGGGATAGTCAGCTTCTTTTCCTTTTGCACCCCTCCCCTGCTTTCCCTCTCACAGGCTAGTGTGGGACACTGTCTGGTGCTGGGTGCTGGGATGGAGGAGTCAGGTTAGGACATGGCCCTGCTTACTGCAACTTTGGGCTCCTCCGCTAGTACCCTGCAATGGCAGATGCTTTCTTTCCTGGGAGATTTCACAGGCACCGCATAGATCTGCCACCTCCTCCGTGATGGAGACAGTGCGTCTCCCCTGGTTGCTCACCCTCCCCTAATGGCCTCTACCTCTGTCCTCTACCTGTGTCGCACTGTTTCTAGACAGTTCTTTGGGAATCCAGAATTCCAGCTGCCTAAAAATCCAGTTCCCACCAAAGCTCAGGGGAGGGCTGAGAAGGCCACTCAGTACTAGAGCGCCTGCTTGGCATGTCTGAGACCTGGGCGTGACTCCTAGCACTGCCTGAAAAGAAAAAGAAAGAAAAGAAACCTGCAGCGGGACTGTAGCTGACCTTCGAGGCACTTGTACTCCGTCCACTGAGGCAGGACAGTCCCAGCCTGCTCTCTTACCTCTAGGTGTCCCTTGGTGGAGTCAGTCACCAACCCTCTTGTCCCAAGACTTTAAGCTCTGCGTGTGGTTCTTTCTAAACCCCCTTTTCTGAACATGAAGCCCATCCTCTTCCTGCCTGCAGGGTTGGACAGTCAGCCTGCTTGTAATTCTCACCACAGGCATCTTCCTTTAGGAATTATTCAAATTTACCCTTGATAAAGTAGATGCTAATGAAGGAGCAAATGTTTTCCTCAGATTCTCATAACAAGTCGTTACATAGCTGGACCATAGTCTGCCTGTCTTGGGGGAGATGCTTGACACGTGGTAATAGCTTTGGCTTTGGGGGACTCATTCGAAGCCAAGCCACAGAGTCTCATGCCAGTGTTTTGTTATTTAGTTTCCTTCCTCTAAAATCTTTGATCCAACATTTGAAAATAGCACAGCTGTTTGCTGTAGGTATAAGGCATTGATAATACGCCAAATGAGATTTATAGAGATGAAAGTCTCCCTACCTTTAGCAAAAACTCCTAAAGCTATAACCTCTGAAGATCTCATTTTTTCTCACCTAAAAATCTTTCATCTCTCCTCACTGCATGGTATTATCCTATATTACTTGTATGATAAACTTATGCTGCTGTTAGTGGTGATGTACTTATTTTGAAAACTAAATCTTTTCATGTCAATTGATGAAATGGAAATGGGCTTCTATATTAATCATTGATCAATGTATAGCACATCACTCCCATATCTAGTGGCTTAAAACTGCAAAGATCTGTTCCTTCACAGTTTCTGAATGCCAGGCAGTAAGCAGTTTGACCCTTTGGCATAAGGCTCCTCATGAGATTGCAGTCAGGATGGCAGCATGTCCAGGGCCCCGTCTAGAGGCTCAGCTGGAGAGGGCTGAGGATGGTAGAGGTGTTTATGAGTAGTCATCCCTCTCCATACAGAGGCCTGAAACACGGCAACTGGGTTCTCTAAGGGGCAAGCAATCTCAGGAAGAGCAAAAGAGAGTATGAGACCACAGTTCCTTTATAACCGAGCTTCACCATGACGTTCTGTCTGCTCTGTGTAATTCCTTACACATGAGTCAGGAAGAGCCCACATACAAGGGTATAAAGTAGGAGACGGAGGCCATCAGGGTTCACTTAGAGACTTCCCACCCCCACTTCACAGTGGAAGATACAGTGTGATATTATCATCTCAGAATCTTCCAACTTTATTTAAATTTACTGCTGGCTCAGGAAAATTCCAACTAGTCCAAGAACATATATAATTTTCCAAACGGAAAATTCATAAAATACTACCTGGCTGCACTATTTCTAGACAGTTCTTTGGGAATCACATTTTATATAAACCTGGGCCAGCTGAGCAAGCAATAACTACAACGATGAGTCCCTTCCGTAGCCGTAATACCTCACACTCAAGCTGTGCCTTTCAGCGAAAGTATCTTTATGATCTTTATGCTTATGGCCTATTGCCCCATATCAAAACAATCATTACTATACTTGCCTGCAAGATTTAAAATTTCAGGACATATCTTTTATATATTATCCCAGTCAGCATTTATTATTGTATCCCACTTATTTCTGAACAAAATTTGTTGGCAGTTGAATTGTGTAGATTTTTATAGGACTTCTTCATATTTGTACCACTGTATCTTCAATCTCATTTTCAATTCTTTTTCTCTCCTGAACCTTATAATCAGTCCATGACAAAGCTGGAGCAGTATGTCTACTTGAGAAATAAGAGAACAGGTTTGGAAAGTTTTCCCCAAACACAACTCAAAGAGCAGTGCTCAAGCACGAGCCCAGCTCTGGTGATTCCCTTCCACTCAGCCTGCATTCATTTCATGCCGGATACCGGGCATGATCATCATCTTTCCAGTGTTTACTACAAAACCATCTTTCCAGTGTTTACTACAAAACAGCTAGTGACACAGTCTTTGTCACTGTTTAAATTATCTCTTATAGGCCAGACATAGTGGTGCAGTCTTGTAATCCCAGCACTCAGGAGGCCGAACTACATAGTGAAACCTTGTCTAAAAAGACAAAAAAATTATCTTATAACATCCTCAGTAGATCACTCAGTAAATCAAACAATCACTTGATGAAAAGAATACTTTAGAACCGGTTTACACAACTTTTTGTGTTGGTTTTAAATGAACAAGAGGCCAACTCTCCCTAATATTAAAAAGCACCAGTTGGCTTTTATCCCTATAGCAGACAGTCCTGGGCAAAAACTCTTTTTTCTTTCTGTCTCAGAAGGCTCCCATGTGCAAATGACTTCTATAGTTGTAGACAAAGAACCTCCTTCATCTCCTGAGATGATTTGTTCCTTTAAAACAGTACCCTGTCCCCAGAGAAAAGGAAGGAACAGTTTTAGATGCCTACTATACATGTAATGAATATTCATTTTAAGGAGAGGTTACTGAATCTCTTTGAGCCTTGGAATTTGGTCAATGGATTCAAAAATGGAGAAGGAGTTTCCAGGAATAGAGACCAACCCGAGCAAAGAACAGGATAATAGGACAGTGTAAGTAAAATATATGGACCATAAAGCAGTGTCACAGGAGATGAGTATTTTGGGGTCTTACCTTGAAAGATCTTGGTTACCAGGCTGAAGACCTCATGCAAAATATGAATAGGGAGCCACACACACACACACACACACACACACACGCACACACACACACACACACACACACACACAAGGCACCCTTGTGAGTGCCCTTTGTATTATACATGCTGATATCTTTGTTCATATCCATTTATTAGAATCTGTACTGGTTTCCTAGTGCACCATGGATTACATTCTATGGCTTGGCATGACATTTATTCATCGTCTCTCAGCTCTGTAGGTACCAAGTCCAGGCACAGCACACCTGAGTTCTCTGCTCGGGTCCTCGCAAGGTGGAAATTAAGGTGTCAAGAGGGCTGAACTTTTGTCTGGAGACTTGGACTTGACTGAAGGATCCAGTTCACTGGGAGACTGAGGGAAGAGGCTCACCAGTGGAAATTAGGCAATTTAGTCCCTTAACAAAACTCTGTCTCAATAAAAGTGGAGGGGGGTGCACAGACTGATGTGTTATGCGTATGGATTTGAGTATCCCTTACCTGAAATGCTTAGGATCAAAATCATTTCTGGTTTTGGATTTTTTTTAGATTTTAGAGTACTAGCAAAATATAATGAAATACTTTGGGTCTAGAACCCAAGTCTAAATATGGGAATGCATCTAATACATAAGTCTATAAGGTATGCATCATATACACATTGCCTAAGCATAATTTCATACGATATTTTTTAATAACTTTGTGCATGAAACAAAGTTTCATGGTGCAGATTTTTTTAAACTGATAATGTTATATGAACATCCAAAGAATATTGGAATTTGGAGCACTTTGGACTTCCAAATTTTTCTTTCTTTCTTTCTTTCTTTTTTTTTTTTTTGGATTTTTGAGACAAGGTCTCACTATGTAGCTCAGGCTGACCTTGAATTACTACATAGTCCAGGCTGGTCTCAAACTCCCAAGATCCTCCTGCCTCAGTCTCCTGAGTGCTAGGATAATGTCTTGTTTTGCATTTCCAATTTTTGGATAGAAGATACTCAGTTTGTATGTATTGTTCATCATCTGCCTTCCCACCTTTCAAATGAAAGCCTCAATCACTTGTGGATTTTTTCCAGATTTTTCACTCATCCTGAATCCCCAGTGCTTAGCACATTGTAGACACCTAATAGTAAATATTTAGTAAACAACTGTGTAGTTGAATATTCTCACCCCGTTTAAACAAAAAAGAAGGTGCTACTTTAGGACTACAGAGTTACATGAGAAAATATTCCAAGCTTCAGCTCAAGGATAACTTGCATGTATTCCTAACATGCCAAGAGTCGCTGGGTGTACATTATATGCCCGGCACATATATTTTTCCCCATGCAGTCCACACAGCAGCCAGAGAAAAACACCCAAATCATGTCCTTCTGTTCGGACGCCTCCAGGGACTCCCTCTTTCACTCTGGAAAACGGCAAAGGCCCCCATACTGGACCACAGTCCTATGTGATCCTCTCTCTGCTCCTCTCTCCCACTCCACCAGCATCCCTGGTCCTGCAAGCTGCCCCCTCACACCAGTCCTGCGCCCTACTCTCCACTCAGGGCCTTTGCTCTTGCTCTTCCTCTGCCTGCCCTGCACTCTCCCCCAGGCCCTTCTTAGCTCATGCTTTGTTCTCCACCACAGATGCAAAGCTCTGCTTGAACCACAGTCCTGGCTCTTCCCAGGGCTCTGTGTGCCTCTCCTGTGTGTTTTCTTCATAGCCTGGTCACCGCACACACTCACATCTCATATATTTGTTTTGTGCATTCTGTGTTTTCTCCCTCCAGAATGACAGAGCAGAGAGGTTTGCCTTTGTTCTGCCATCTATACTCCCAGCACCTACAGCAATGCCTGGCAAGCAGCTGATCCTCCATAAATATTTGTCACATCCTGGGGTGCTGACAAGGGTGTGGCAATCACTCAAATAAATTTTGATTTAGTATATCCTGCATTAATTTCCAACCAAATCAAGTTTCCAGGCACTCTGCCCATCCCCAACCAAAAATACAGTCCCATTTTTTACCCTCTGAACAATCTGTAAAGACCCAGGAGAAGGAGTTTTGTCGTATTCTAAGAAAAGTAGTGTTCTTACTCTTCTGAATAGGAAAGGGGCCGCTTCTAGTAACATCTGAGCCTTGTGTCGCCTTTGTAGGTGGCAGGGAGAAGTAGGTTAGTGTAACTGAGCTTTTTATCTGAGCTAACAAAAGTATTGTGAGTCATCGTTAGCTACAGCCTCCTTAGAAGAAATGCTGAGCAAAAATACAAATAAGGTATCTTGGGAATTCAAGGCACAGGGAATCAGGGGACAGTGGTGTGCATGTATTTGTAACAGGGCTGGGACATTCTGCAGAAGCTTGGACTGTGTTGCTGTGTTTGAACTGAAATGTTGGAGTTGGTGGCGGGCTCCTGTCCTCTGCTCAGCTGGCTTCCACTCTGTTCACCCTACGCCATGGCTGGGATGTGGTTTCAGTGTTTTAGGTTCCAATGTTGGAAGCATGTGTGGTTATTGCCTCTCCATTTCCCTACAATGTAGGGACAAAGCCAAAGGGTCTCACCCCAAAGATCAAACAGATGGGACCATCTGATCTTTGACTTTTGGCTTTCAAAACTATAATCTAAATCTTCCTTTCTTTATCAAGTACCTAGCCTCAAGTATTTCATTGTAGCAACAGGAGCGGTTACAATGGTGCAAGCTGTCATTTTTATAAAAGTTTTTAACCTCATGTACAGCTTCAACCCACATACAGCAGGTTCTAAGGGATTCTAGGAGTGACTGAACAATGTTTCTAATTATGGCTTTTCATTATAAGAACTAATAAGAGTCCTCGGTTTTACCGAGTCTCTCTCTGTCACAGGTTTGTCCAACAGAAGCTCAGCACATACTCATAGGCCTCAGGTATCTGCAGGGCTCTGCACAAATGTTGCTACTATCCTTTTCTCCACATCCAGAGCTATTCTAGCCAGCTGGGCACTTGGCATCTTCCTCTGATGTAAAGACAAGCCAAGGTGTTCTCATTTGGTGACTAGCTAATGCTGTAAGAGGTGAAGACACGGAGACAGGCAAAGATCTAGACAAACTAAGACAGATTTTTGTGGACTGAGAATGAGAGAGAAAGGGTGTAAAAGAAGGAAGCAGTATGTTGTTTATAAAGGTATTTTCTACAAATGTAAGTAACTTTATATAACATGTCTAGAAAAGACAAAACTGTCAGGGATGTATCAGGAGTTTCCTGGAACTGTGGAGTGAGAGCAGATTGATTGTGAAGAATCACACAGGAACGTTGATGTAAATGTCCTAAAACTAAATAATGGGGAAGGCTTCATAACCGTATGACTACCAAAGTCATCCAACTTTGCATTAAAAGGAGTAAATTTAATAAGTCAGGATAGCATCAAAAAGGATAAAATACTTTGGAATAAATTTAATCAAGAGGACACAAAACTTGTACCAGAAAACTATAAAATACTGCTGAAAAAAATGAAAGAAGACCTAAATAAATGGAAAGATACCTGTATTCGGGAGTGGGGAGATTTGCTAATGTTAAAATGTCAATATTACCTACATCTATGTCCCCAACCAAAATTTAAAAACCAATCCTCAGATTCCTGGGGAACTGCAAGAGTCTTCAAATTGCCAAGATAAGTAAAAAACAAAGGAGAAATAAAAAAAAGGAGACATTTCCTGGTATCAAAACTTACTACAAAGCCACAGTACTCACAGCACTAGTACTGATGCTGGGAAAATGTACAGACCAGGATTAAATTGAGAGGCCAGAAACAAATTCAAATACCTGTGGCCAATTGGTTTTTTAAAAAATTTTAAGGAGAAAAAGAAAAAAAAAACAGAAAAAGGGTACAAGTTATACAGAATTTCAGAAAAAATAAACAATAGAAAAATCACTAGTTAATAGATTACATATTGTCATCTTAGAAATAGTTGTTCAAGTTACAAAATTAAAGCATATAAAGTGGACATTCAAACCGTGAGACTGCAAACAGTTCTGTTCAATGATCCAACAAAACTCAGTAATATGGTTATCTATCTTATACACTTAAATAAACATGCAGTTATATCCTTTAGAGCGCTTTCTTTTCCTCTATTTTTTACAACGACAATTACACGTTTTTGGTTTTATTACTCCCACAGTACTTATTACTTTTTTTTTTGAAGAGAATAAAACCAAATGGGACATAATAAAACAGAGTCAGTCAAATCAAAAGGATGGACATAATACATAATGTAAAAACAGAATACAAGGTGACAACAATAGTTACCATTTAGCCTCTTGCTATCTTAAAAAGAACAACAATAGTTGTTCTTTCATACAACAACAATAGTTACCATAATGCCTCTTGCTATCTTAAAAAGAATTGCCTATATCATCAGTTATAATAAAATTGAACAAAACAGTAAAGAACAAAACCAATAAAACCAAAACATTGGAGACATTACAGGACTTCAAAAGACGATAATAGTCAAACCAGAATGAGTGTCACAATGAATCTTATTGTCTTCACAGTTGTTGCCTATACTCTCAGACTTGGTACTATCAAGCAAAACAGAATAGAGGAAAATCAGTCAAAACAAGATGGTGAAAGCAATACAGGGTTTCAAATCAAGTTACTAGGAAATCAAAGTGCGTTACTATAATATATTCTGCTATTTTTTATTTATTTTTTCCCTTAATTAAAAAGATAAAAATAAAAAAATTAAATAATAAAAAAGGAGATTGAGATAAAAGAGGACATAATAACAAAACTGCCCAGGTCAGAACATAACCATTTAAGTAAAATAGTGTTTTACCACAAGATAATCCCGACATAAAAGGAGTTACCATATTGTCTCTTTCCTTGAAATCTTTGAGTATAACTTCGTACACTGTAGCATCAAACATATCAAGACAATGTAAAACCACTCAAGAGAATGACAGTATTACAGGGTATTTAGAACCAACTAACAGAAAATGAACAATGGTTTCGATATAATTTCCTTGTCTATAAAAGTTTTTGTTTATATTATCACATATAATAAAATCCAATAAGATACAACCTGTTAAGACCGATGGAGACAGAAGAACAACAGCATGATGGGACTTCAAAACAAGATGACATTAAATCAGCACTAGCTATTATGTCTTGTTTTCTCCAAAATAGCTGTTCCTATCATCCAATCTTCTCTGCCTCATTTCTGTTGAGCTCTTTCTGTTATTAGTTGTCAGTTTGTCTTCTTCATTTCGCTTTCTGCTCCATTCATTGTGGCCTCTCTGCCACTGTTTCTGGAATCTTGGTATTTGTCTTTTTTAGAATGTCCTGCAGTATTCTCTGTAGAGTTGAATTGGTGGTTGCAAATTCCCCTAGTTCCTCTTTATCCTGGAAGCACCTTGTTTCTCCATTAATTTCTAGGGACAGTTATGCAGGATATATCAATCTTGGCTGGAGGTTATTATCTTTCAAAGCTTGAATCATTTCCCCCACGCTCTTCGTGATTTGATGGTTTGTGCTGAGAAGTCTGCTGTAATTCTGATGGGTGTGCCAATTGTTTTTTAACAAGGATGCCTGCATCACACAAGGGGGAAAGAATATTGTCATCAGCAAATGGTTTGCGGACAACTGGAAATCCACCTACAAAACAGTGAAGATGGACTTGTATGGTATATGAAAGTTAGTTCCAGTGGATGGATAACCTGAATGTAAGGGCTAAAAACATAAAGCTTTTAGAATAAAACATTAGGTAAGTCTTCATGACCTTGGATTTTTCACTAGTTTCTTAGATATGGGCCAAAAGCAAAAGCAACAAAAGAAAAAAAATTGACAAATTGTACTTCATTCAAATGGAAAACTTTTGTATAAAAAAGTACACAATCAAGAAAGTGAAAAGACAAGGCATATGACTGGCAAATATATTTGGTGTCTAGTATTTAGAATATATAATGAATTGCTACAGTAAAACAATCCACCTAATTAAAAAAAAAAGTAGAAGACTTGAACAGACACTTTCCCAAAGGTATAAGATGCTCAATGTCACCAGCCATTAGGGAAATGCAAATAAAACAACAAAGTACATCGTCACATCTACTAGGATGGCTATGAAAGCAGAATCAAACAGAAAACAGGTGTTGCTGAGAATGTGGCGAAATTGAGACCTTCAGATATTGCTGCTAGGAAAGCAAAATGATGCAGCTATTGTGGAAAACAGTTTCATAATTCCTCAAAAACTAAACTCAGAATTATCATATGCCAGAATACTTCTATGTCTAGGCATATGCTCAAAAGAACTCAGAACAGTCAAATATGTGTATGCCAATATTCACTGCAACATTGCTTACAATATCCAGAAATAATAGTCAGTCCAGTAGCTACCAGGGAATGAATGGGTAAACCAACCATGGGACAGCCACTCAGATATTATCCTGTCATAAAAATAAATGGAGTTCTGATACCTGCTACTAGTGTGGACAAACCTTGAAAACATGGTGCTAAGTAAAACAAGTGAGGCACAGAAGGACAGATATTGCCTGATTCCACTTAGATATACGATAGATAAGAAAATTCATGGAGACAGAAAGCAGATTAGACTTTCTAAGAGCTGGAACAAGGGAGGGATGGGAGGAAGTCTTTCATGATTATACCATATTTGCTTGGGGTGTGTATGACTTAGACATAAAATGTCCCCCCAAGGACTCACGTATTAAGAGGTGGGCTTGGGGAAGGTACTTGGATGATGGGAACTCTGCACTTATGGGTGGATTAATCCATTGATGACTGTGCAGTTAGTGGGTGGGGCCCCTGGAGGAGCTGGTCACTAGGAATGTAGCTTGAGGGGGGTCTGTCTCTCACTCTCTGCTTCTCTTCTCTGCTTCCTATGAGCTCTGAGTTGAGCAGGTTTCTTCCATCATGTCATTTCTGCTTGGAGCCAATCAACCATGTATTTTTCTGAAACCATAAACCCTCCTCCTCTTTTAGGTTATGTGTGTCATGTATTTTTTTGGTCCCTGTGATGAAAAGCTGACTGCTACAAGGTGATGGAAACATCTCGGAAATTCATGATGGTGATGGATGTACAACATGGTTACTATAACTAATGCTACAAAAACCATGTTTAAAAGACCAATTTTATGTTACTTGTATTTCACAATTTTTTAACAGGTCACCTGTTTTAGTCATTTTCCTCATGGCTGGGGCAAATATCTGACATCTACAACTTAAAGGAGGACAGGTTTATTTTGACTCCAAGGCAGAATATCATGGTGGAAAGGGCTGGATGGAAGAAGCTGCTTGCATCATGGCAGCCTAGAAGCAGAGGATGATGGGAGAAGACAGAAACAGACTTCAATCCTTTCAGGTCACTCAGGTAGTGACCTGCCTCTGCCAGCCAGGCCCCACCTTCTATCAGCACAGCCAACTGATGAACTTAGCAGTGGATAAATTTACTAACAAATACAGCACCATCTTAGTCCAACTGCTTTTTGAGCCTACGTCTCTGAGCCAGAGTTGGGGGGGAGAGGGGTCATGCTTGATCCAAACCGTAACATCACTCTAGAGAAATTAAGAAATTCTAATTTTGGGCTGAGGATTTAGCTCAGCGGCATAAGCGCCTGCCTTACAAGCAGGCAGTCGTGAGTTCGATCCCCGGTACCGATAAAAAGGAAAAAGACAAAAAAAAAAAAAAAAAAACAGAAATCCTAATTTCAAAAAATAATAATAGAACTGGGTATGATGGAGTACACTGGTTGTCTCAGCTACTCAGGAATGGGGCAGGAGGAGTGTTTGAACCTAGCATTTCAAGGCCAGCCTGGGCACCATAGTGAGATCTCATCTAAAACAAACAAACAAAATAACATGTACTATGTACAAAGATTATATCTGATTTTTATCATACTTCTCCTAACTCAGTCCTGCTTCATATGGAGGTTTTCAGACACTGAGCATTCATTAAATGATGACTAACCCTTTAAAGAAATGACTAAAAGAGGGGCTGGGGATTTAGCTCAGCAGCATAAGCGCCTGCCTTGCAAGCAGGCAGTCATGAGTTTGATCCCTGGTACCGATAAAAACAAAAAAGACAAAAAAAAAAAAAAAGAAATCAATTCTGGGGAGGGGATATCTTTTTTTAAAAAATTTAATTTTAGGGCTGGGGATTTAGCTCAGCAGCATAAGCACCTGCCTTGTAAGCAGGCGGTCATGAGTTCCATCCCCGGTACCAATTAAAAAATAAAAATAAAAATAAATAAATAAAAATTTAAAAATTTAATTTTATTTGTCAATGTTTTCATATACATAATTATAACATTTATTATATGGAACTTGTATGTGTACATGATACATCTTGCTTGTTCTCTTTTTTCTCCAAACCCTCTCCTCCCTAAGGAGTATATATATCCTTAGGCCACAGGATCGTTATTAGACTTTCACAGGCATGGTTAATAGCAAGCAATCTTCCAAGCAATAAAATGTATTTGTCGAGTAACAAAAGAGGCCTCTCTCCATTGAAATAGTTGCTGATCTGGTATGTTGCCAGCCACCTCTAGCCCATAGAAGTCATGCGGAGAATAGCTGTTAGAAATTTTTATGAACAGAAATGACAAACACTTTAAATAAAAGCACTAATTAAAGCTTTTTCCCTACTCATTAAACCCAAATATACTTAAGACACTGCCAATTATATTCCAATGTCAGCAAACAAATGAAAAAAATCACCAAATTTCTAGAGTTTATTTTTCTACAGGCACTCTTGCCAACATGTGCCTTTTAGGGTTTGCATCTGCCGTCTTGGCTGGAGGGGACCATTCCGGTGTCGGTGATGGAATCCAGGGTGAGGCTCAAGGCGTTGGGTCCATGGCAGTCACATGTGTCAGTCACACTCAAAGTACTGCTGATCTGAGGTCTGCTCAGAGGGGTCGCTGGTGGCATCGGTCTTATTTGCTTCTAGTTTCTTGCTGATTACTGTGTTACAATATAACAACATACATATAGGAATATTTTTGGTGAGATTAGGGATTACTCACTTTCATGGGTAATTGTTTCATATTTAGAACATACTGTTGACGTTTTTGAATACTTGTGTTTACTTTTGTAACTGTATTTGTGGAGTCAGGCTAGAGGAAGAGAAATGATTCACTGATCATTTCCAGCATCTTCCTGGTTAAGTCCCCTACGAGATTAGCCTGGCACCTGAGAAGCAGATGGCAAGGCAGAATTAGATGAACAATATGGGCTGAACTCCATTTTCCTAAAATTCTTATGCTGAAATCCTAACACTCAGGATCTCAGACTGTGAGCTCAGAAGCTGGTGACTGAGTCTTTAAAAATGCAATTAACTTCAACCAGGGACATTAGGGTTGTCCCCATTCAGTAAGATGATGTCCTGTGAGAAGAGGAGATTAGGACAGAGATCCACACTGGGAAGACCACAAGAAAACACAGGAGGAAATGACCATCTCCATCTAAGGGGAAAGGCCACTGTTGTAGTCAGGGATTGCCAGGAAGACAGTTTAATATAGAACATATAATTTATAGACTTATAACAGTCACCCAGGGAGTCAAGTACAAGAAGTACAGGAAATCTGTCCACACACTAAGACCCAAGGAATCAAGCTGAGGGCCTGGATCCCACAGCAATGTCCTGAATGAGTCCAGCTGAAGATCTAGAGCCCACAACACGGCTCCCCCACCAGTCCAACCAGAGGCCTGGAGCCCACAACAATGACTCATGCAAGTCTGCTTCATGAACCTGCACTGGGAAGGCCTAAAGGTCAACAGTGGAAGCTGGAAAATCTATGTTAGTGGAATGAAGGGTCTGTGCCAGTAGGCTGAGTGTCCTGCCCTGGAGCCAGGAAGTGATGCTCAAAGCAAGCACCAGAGCCCCCAAAGTACCACAGCCATCCTCAGTGACCACAAGTCCCAAGCTCCTCTGACAATGAGGACAGCTGAGTTCATATCAGGAAACCAGCATGACAAGCTTCTCCAGGAAATTGAACAGCACGCATCTTCCCCTCCGGAGCCGGGAAGTGATGCTCAGAGTAAGGACTAGAGCTTCCGCTATGCTATCCACAGTCATTCTCAGCGACAACAAGATCCCGAGCTCCTCTGGCAATGAGAATGGCCACGTTCCTATCAGGAAAGGAGCTCGACAAGCTCCTCCAGGAGAACCAACAACACCCAGGAAAACCAACAGCACTACTTCTTCCTGTCCAGTTCTTTCTATATTGGCAACAATCCTCGGGTGGGCCATCCACTCTCAGCACCACACTGATTCAATTCCATTAGTATTACAAGTCGATCACCAGTTGTCAGTCTGCCACAGCTACAAAACAAAGCAATTTTGCTGACAAACTGACCTCAGATTTTAGCCTCCAAAAATGTGAAATAGTGCATTTCTGCCATTTAAACGCCCCTCCCCCCAAGTCTGATGCCTGTTAGGAAGTCCTTTGGATCTGGCCCTGTTACCCCTCCCACACCCAGACGTTGGCTGAAGCAGCTCAGGAGCACAGTAAGGCTGGGTACCATGCATCAGTCCTGCAGGCTGGAGCTGGCAGCTCCTCTTCCCCCAGGACGTATTCTGCCAAGTGGGGATCTGAGCAGCCACTTCCACAGCCGCCTGCTTCCCTGGCCATCCCTGACCTTCCGCTTCCCTACCCGTTTTTCCTCCTCCAAGTGTTCATGAGAAGCAGCAGAAAACCAGAGCTGACCAGAAGCTATAGGATTAAAACAGGAGAAAGGCCAAGCCATTGGAAAACCAGGAGGGGGAAATTCCAACTGGCCCCAGTTCCCAGAGTCAAAGCTACAATTCAGAAAATCTAGTTATGTCTCAATACCAAGAGCCATTTCCAAAACGCCAGCCTGACTGCCTCATTCCTCTGCTTAAAGCTTTCTCCTGTTCCTCAGTGCCCACTGCAGTGGGCTTCAGCCCCCTCACAGGACCATTTTTGATCGTGCACTAAACACACACACACATTCACTGCACAAATATATATAAATATACACACACACACACACTTCGAAAACATAAAATGAGGAGTCAAAAAGGGTGATGCAAATATAAGGGGAATTTCCAGCATTTCCTCCATTCTCCTCTTGGACATCCCTGTCTATCACACACATTTAGAACACTTAGTGCGCTGTGTGATGCCTTTCAGGCTGTAGCAGTTTCCTCCCTCTCTGTGTGCCGCTCCAGCCCTCTACCATGCATCTTAGTCCTCTTTCTCCAAACACATCCTTACACTTGTGTCTTGCACATACTGTTCCCTCTTCCAGAAAAGCCCCTCCCTGTCTCCCTTTCCTGGTGGCCTCTATTCACTCTAGGACCACAACGACCTAGGAGGACTGTGATGAGCTTAAGGTTCAGTGTCTGCTCGGCTTCCACTTCAGAGTGTCTTCCACGCACTGGGCTCTTCTGTTTGCATCGCCCTCCTCCCAACCGGATGGCAGGAATTTCTGTCTGGCTTAGATTGTCACCCTGGCAGCTGCCACGAAATGTACTTGACACTCAGCGAGCATTCAGCTGACTTCTGATTAATGAATGCTTCCTGGGTTCCATTTTTATGAGGGCTCTTAAACGTCTCCACTGAGGAAGTGATGATGCACTGCTGTTAGTGTATATACAAACCCCCATACCAGATATTTTCTTAGTGAAAGTTTTGCCCTAGAAAAAATTACAGTACAGTATGGCGGTGGTCTAACACAGCAGAAGGCCAAACTGGGAACGCTCACCCTGAGGGCCACTGCCTCTTTCTTCCTTATACAACTTCCTCCTTAACTTTCCCCATGGACTAAAAAAAAAATTCCTTCAGTTCCTCAAACATCATAAATGTCTACCCAAGCACTACGTCCGGTCAAAGGTTACACATACACCCGCCCTTCTGGTTGTGGTCAAAGGAGATAGTCCAGCCACCATGGGTTGTGTGCTCCTATCCATGTCCTCAATACATGGGTTCTGTTTTTACTTTTTGCTTCTCTAGTGCACCAGAAAACTCTAATATTTAGCATAGATTGCCTTTTTGCTAAATTTGAGGTTTTTAATTGATCCATAGATAACATATGTCACAATCACTACTATAAGGTAGGCTCTCTATAAAATTAAAGATCAACAATAGGAAACAGGAAAGTAGACTTTTTGCAGATAGGAAGAGAATCTCAGGATGCCAGGAGAGAAGAGGCAGAAAGAGGAAGTAAAAAGCACTAAGATGCAACATGTACATGTACAAACACTTCAGGATGAATTATTCATTATGCATTGCAAACATTATTAATTTTTCAAGACTATAAAAAGTAGGTTCCTCTTTCCCGCAGCTGGAGCAGAGAAAGTTGTGCCACGTGTTGATGTGCAGCCAGTCTGAGGATCACGTTTCTCAGGGTTTCTCACTATGACCCATATTTGCAACACTGGTGGCTACAGTAGGGGTTTGAGTCTGTCTTGTATTCTGTGTTGCACTGAGGCTCGCTTATGTATGAAGGACAGAGGTTTATTTGTGAGAGTGCTGTAGGCTGGAATGTCCATGGTTGAGGGGCTGGTGGGGGTCTTCTTGCTACGTGGGTCCATGGTAACGTGTGGAAAGGCAAGAGAACACCTTCATGCATGTGTGTGCAGGAGACAGAGGCTGAGAGAGACAGAGACTGCACCAGCTGAAACTGTAACAGATGCACGCTTGTTACTCTCTTCCACAATAAGGAAGAAAATCTGCCAACATGGATAAATCTTGAGGCATTACTTCCTTAAAGTCCCTACAACCCAACACAGACACTTTCAGGTTGTTCAGTGCTCATAGTGAGGAAAAGGAAAATTCAAGAGGAGAAAGAGAGATAGGAGCAGCTGGGAAAGGAGGGGAGGAGTCAGACAGAACTCAAAGGGAACAGATTGTCAAATAAATACCTGAAATTCAGGGCAGGGTGTGGGAAGGCAGGAACAGGGGAGACTTCGCTCTGCATGAAGTGCCAAAGCCAAACTCCGGGGATGGAGGTGGCTCTGCCCTGGCTCCTGGCCACCCACCTGGTCCTTCTTCCCACGGTCTGGCACCTGCATCAGCCTTCCTTTGCCTCTCTTTCCTACCTTCACAGAACATGCATTTTGCAGTAAGGCCCCTCTGTTTCAGGCACCTTGTCCCAAGGATGTTAGAGTCTCCCGGCATTCACTGCTCCTTACTGTTCTTTACCGTGTGCCTGCCTGTAGCCAACCTCAACCAGCACACTGGAGCCTCCACGGGACCCGTCTTTCTTGACCACTTTGTCCCCATCTGTTGGGAGATATGTACCCTTCTGTCCCCTGCTGTGCAGATGGGGAAACAAGGCTTATTTGGACAAGCCTTGTTTATCTGGGACAAGTATCTTAGCAGAGGTCATGCAGCTTGCTGAATCTTGCTTCCCAGATCTCTGCCGTTCCAGACCTTGAACTTTTCAGCCTCTTCATTAAAGCAGTACAGCGCCATTTGATGTTGAAAAGTCAGTTGGTGTTGTGTAGTGGGAGAGGCTTCTGTGTGCAGCTGTATCCTTAGAGTCTCTCTGCAGCAAAGCACTGGGGGGGGACCTCTAACTTCGGGGTGCCAAGTACTGGGATTAAGGTGAGCAGCGCCAAGCAAGCCCTCCAGGTGACTCCGAGACTAGATGGTGACGAGTATTAACCCACAATTTTGAGCATGCTAAGTACCAGGGAGGAAGAGAGGGATGAAAGGATGGAGGAAGGGAGTAGGGAAATAAATGGAGGAGAGAGGAAAGAAGGATAGACAGAAGGGAGAGAGGGAGAAAGAGAGGGAGAAGAAATGTAGGCAAATAGTGCCTGTCAAACTTGAAGCAGTCTCTGAGCACCTGGAGGGTCTGTCTTGGTGCTGCACACCCGCAATCCCAGTAGTCTGAGAGGCTGAGGCAGGAGGCTGTCAAGTGCAAGCCTAACATTAGTCATTTAGCAACGTAGGGAGACCCTGTCTCAAGAGAAAAATTAAAAAGAGATTGGAGATGTAGCTGAGTGCAAAGGCCCTGGGTTCAAGGCCCAGTCCCCCTCCACACACACGTGAACCACACTGTGCTCTTTCCTCGCCCCCTGCGACCACCTTCAGCTCTGCCTGCCAAGGTTAGATTCCATGGGTCTGCGGCGGTATTTCTAACCTAGAACCACACTTGAGGGAAGGAAACAATTAGGATGGCTACATGAGGAGTTTGAAATAGAAGATGAATAGTGTTAAACCATGTATTTTAAAATGCGCATCTAGAGTACAAGCTTAGAGAGCACCATGGTAAATTCTTTCATTTTGCCTCCATTTTTGAGGCTTTTTTTTTTTTAATTTTGAAAGTATACAACAGAACAAGTCAGAATAAAGCCAACTAAGATCATACAGTGAAATTGGTACAGAACTTCACAGCAGGTTACCGGGATAACAGTAATAGGTATCACAGTATATTTTGCTATCTTTATAATAGTTGTTCTTTCAATCCCGTATATCAAAATGAGATGAAATATAGAACACTATAGAACTTATCAAAACAGAATATTGAATAGAGCAGTACCATCAATCAGAAAAGAGCAAAACAGTAATAAAAAGAATCCTGAGTTCCAACATGGCATGGATCTCAGGAGACACTGCTGGTTCTCCCCCTGGAAGTATTTTTTAGAATAAAGGATTAGAAGAGGTGCTTCACAGACATTGGGGGACCCAGGGGAACACTTGGCAGCAGATTAGCAAGGATTGCGCCCACCCACCCACCCTCACACACACACACACACACACACACACACAAACACACACACCCGGCATTAAAGCAAGCTGCAAGGCACTGTGAGGATCCAGTACTTGTACAGGCTGAGACGTCTGTTTATCAATCATGGTCATCTAAAGACCTGACTGAGTGGTTATGCAACGTGACTTTTGTGTTAATGTGTGACAGGAAATTATTAGAGTGTGCCAATAAAAAACATCAGTCAACGCTTCTCGCCACAGATCCAATCCTGTGGCAGGAAGACAAAAAAGGGACAGGTACCTCAGTGTTGTTTTTTATTTTCTGTTTTTCCCTAAGCCTAGGAAGAGCACTTACAGAACCAATATTTGGATTATAAACAATTATAAATTATTTAATTATCTTTTTTCTTACTGTTTATTTATTTTGGGATACTAAGGATAGAACGTAGGACCTGGCACTTGGTAGGCAAAAACTCTACCACAGAGATACACCCCCAGCCCAAGAAATTATTCAATTATCTTACAAGTGATTTCTGTGGTCATTTATTCATTTAATTAATTGGATGGCTCTTTATTGGGAATGTACTATGTGCTGACAGTGAACGGCATGCTGAGAATTTTTGTTAAAAAGCATAAAGACTAAAAATGTAAAGTAGTATCAATACTGACAAAGCTTTGATTCCAGTGAAGAGACAAAGCCCAAAGAAGTAAATGAAATACATGTTACCGCTAGAAAAACAAAGATGGGAAAGGGGTAAGGAGAGGTGGGGAGGAGGTGGGGCTGGGTTGTGATTCTAAACAGAATGAGTAGGACAGGGAATCTCCAGAAAGCTCTTGGAAGCAAGAAGCAAAGAAGGTAAAGGGCCCAGCACTCTGGGAGCCTGAGGCAGAAGGATCACAAGTTTGAACCCAGCCTGGGCAACTTAAAAAAATAATTTTTTTTTTAAAGGGCTGGAGATGTGGCTCAGTGTGGATGCCCTGGGTTCAATCTCTAATACCACAGAGAGACAGACAGACAGAGAGACAGAGAGAAAGAGAGAGAGATTAGATAAAAGAAGGAGCTGAGCAGGAATCTGAGAGAGGAACATTCCAGGCAGAGAAGTAGGCTTGCACAAAAGCCTTAAAGTGAGATATAGACCACGAACCTAAGGAACAATGAGCACAGGATAGATGGATGGATAGAAGGGGACAAGGAAGGAGATGAGAATGCAGAAGTGGGATGAAGGGTGTGGGGTGCGGGGTACGCGGAGACAGTGTCGGTCCTTGAAAGCCCTTGCATAAGCCACCATGGCCACTGGAGCCTTCCCAGCAGCAAAATAGTTACCAGGTTCTGGGGTGCTGGGGGCTCTGTCTAGAGATTCTTTCTAGGTTCTTTTTGCCCTGAACAAAGAATTAGACAAAAGGTAGTGAGGTCTCACATTCATTAAAGTAGGAAAAGGAACAGCTCTGCACAGTGAGTGAGGGCCAATTCAAAGTAGGAAAAGAAGCACGCTCCCCAGGGCGAGAGCAGGCAGCTGTGAAAGGGCGGCTCAGGGGCGAAGAGCCCAATGGAGGCCATCTTCTGTCCCCTGCTCCTCAGGCCAGGTCAGGTGCAGGCCAGCCTATTGTCATAGGCAGCTAAGTTAGCGAGACTATTACAGGCAGTCAGCAGGGCTAGGCCTTCAAAGGAACCAGTGCACAAGACCAGATACCTTGCAACTGTGGGGAAGGCTGTGGGTCAGACCCTAAGACAAAAGATAAAACAAATGCACCCGCACCCTAAGGTTAAACATCAGGGACTGATATTCTAAATAGCTGTCACCTTGATACCTTAACCATCTTGATAAGTCAGAAAGAGCCACTAACCCAACCCCCTACAGGAAAGCCCCTGTTCTATATTCTATGTTCTATATTCATGACAGCTTGCTATGTGACTCACTTCCCCATTTGATCTCAATTTAATCAATTTTACCTGAGCAATCATACTAGTAATTTTTTTTTCAATATTTTTTTTTGTCTTTTTCATTTTTATTGGTACCAGGGATCGAACTCACGACTGCCTGCTTGCAAGGCAGGTGCTTATGCCGCTGAGCTAAATCCCTGGCCCCTACACTAGTAATCTTATTGGTTGGCCAAACTTCTGTCCCACCTCATGCCCATCTTGTGAGTTCCTACGTTTTCCCTACCTTGGATTCACCTCACTTTGTGGTCTTGATCTATAAAAATCCCTAGAAAAGGCAGGGTCCTTGGCAACCTATCTGGGACCCCTTCCATGTCGCTCTCAGATAGAAGCTTTCTCTCAATAGATATATTCTGCTCTTAACCTCCTACATTCCTGCAATCTATTCTTTGATTTTAGAGAATACAAACTTTTAATGGACATCTATATAGCAGGTTGGGAGTTTCTTTCCCCTACATCACTATTAAAAATCTGCTTGAGTTCTCACAGGAAGAATTAGAGGTAGTATTTTCTGATTGTTCCCAGGAGCTGTTCTGTGCTTGTATCCTGGAACTCTGGGATTGACAGGTCTTACCCACCTGCCCAAATAATTTGCTCTAATCTCCTACCTGCCTCAGAATGACATTTGTCTCACATTTTACATCAGTTGGTTACTGATGCTGTCAAGATGTCAAAGAAACATGGCACAGGCCAGGCATGGTGGTGCACACCTGTAGTCCCAGCACTTGAGAGGCTGATGCAAGACAATTGCTGTGAGTTTGAAGACAGCCCGGGCTACATGGTGAGAGCCTGTCTCAACAAACCAAAAACAAACAAACAAAAAACATGGCACCAATCCTGCCCGTGGGAGTTTAAGGATGTGTTCACTAACACTTAGAACAAGGGTCAAATGTGAAGAATTCCAAAAGTAAACCCAGCAAAGGAGAGAAGTGCTACCTCCCAGGTGACCAGGATGGCTTCCTGAGACATTTGAGGGCACCTGAGGGGAGGATAAACCTTCAGGCAGCAACAATAAAATGAAGGACTACAGAATGAGCGCTGGGGACTGATCCTGGAGCTGTGAGAGGCGGTGGAAGGTAGATGGGCTGATGAGTCGCTGCGGTCACCTCCAAGAAGCCCATGAATGCTATTCTAAGGAGCCCTCATAGCTGCCAGGTTAATCCGGGCAATAAGGTATCACCCAGGTGTTTCTTCCCTTCTCATTGAAATCCTATCTCCACGACCTGCAGACTTCTATAACCTCTCCTATTTCTACTTTTCTAGAACACAGAGGAGTTGAGCTGGAAAGACTAGGTGTGGCTGAGGCCTTTCCTTCCTCCCAGGACCCTGCGTTCTTGCCAAGTCCTATCAGGGAGACTAAATATGAACTTTGCTTTTTTTGCTAGGTTTTAAGAACAGAAAGAAGTCTTTAGTCTTTTCACCAAATTTAATCACAAAACAGCTCTGAAAGTTGAAAGAAAGAGGCATTTTATTTGTCATTCCCTTGAAAGTGAAAGCAGAGTCCAGTGTCCCCTGGGCATAATGATCATCACAGTTTGGCCAGAATGTTGGTTTTTTGTCCTCTGTAAGGATCCGTAATTACAGTGCATCCCATTTTTATTATTTGACCGTTAAGGTGTGGGTCTGCAGTTGATTAAATAAGGAATTCTAAGCCAGGCAGTGCAAGGGTGGAGGAGGAAGATGATAACATTAAGTATGATAACATTTTTTTCTTTCAGTTCCTGCTCTCTGAAGTGCTCCTACATCCTCTGAATTTCCCTCACAGAAATCCACTTAGTAACCATATTCCTGGCAAGCATTGACTCTTGTTTGAAAGTTTTCTGTTTGAATAGAAAGTCCTGTTTTTTCCCTTTTTTTTTTTTTTTTTTTTTTTTTGTTGTTGTAAAGTACGTTGGGCCAAATTCTGCCCTTAGTTACTATTTCTATGGTATTAGTATTGTACACATAAGCAAGCCCTGAGGTTGAGTTTGCTGCAGACTTTTAATAATAACAATTTACATCTCTATGTCATTTTATATTTCAGAAAATTATTACACATCCCATTGATAATTTAGCCTACTGTACACAAACACCAGGCAGTAGATAAAGCAGAGATGTTTAGTTGCGTTTTGGAGGCAAAGTAGCTGAGGCATAGAGTAAATGGCTGATCCCAGGCCACACAGGCCTAGATAGGACTCAAGTCCAGATCCTCTGATCCTTAAATCTGTGCCATTGAGGGTTCTGTTTTATATTGGTGATTATTGAATTACACACATACATACACACAAATACAGAGGTTACATTATCATTGTGTTCCCATATAGAGTATGGTGCTTCCAAAAGATTTGAAAAGTGAGGAAAAAAACATAATTAAATGAAATGAACCAAATTTTTGAAATGCAGGGTACAGCAAAGAATCTTAAGGAGTTATAGATAAAAGGTTCTTGCCCTAGTAGAAATTACTGTACAATTATGGTGGTGGTCTAACGCCAAAGCAGTAAGGCTTACCACTTCCTCCAGCCTTAACTGCAACTCCCTTTCCTGTTTGCATGCAGAGAATTCCAATCAGTTCCTCGTATGTCACCATGTGCCACTTCCGATCAGAAGTGCCTCTACCTCTGCCTCTCTGTGTCTGGCCGAAGGAGGCAGCCCACCCTCCATGGGTTGTGTGCTCCTTTCCATGTCCTCAACTCAATAAACCTGTTCTTTTTGTTTTGTGTTTTTTGCTTCTCTATTGTGTCAGGTAACTCCAACATTTCTGGTGCCTTGTAACTCAGCTGGCAGAGCGCGTTGGCTCCTCAGAGTCACTCCCACTTCGAGCTCCCCAGCCTATGAACCACCTTTCCTTCATCCTGAACCTGTTTATTTGCCATCGCTAATCTGCACGCAACACTGACCCTCCTCATGTATCGTAACTGAGCTAATGTCCCGAGTCTTCTGTTTCCCGTTCCTAAAATTTGCCCACTTGCGTCAGAAAATCTATCTGTTGCCGTCCCTGGGCAGAGATCGCAGTTTTCAGTTTCCTTAGACAGGACAGCCTGAGGCTAAACTGTTACCCTCTTGTTCTCTGTGACCCCATGTCACAGTCTTCCATGAAGGCCAATCAAAACAGGCAACAACTTCTTTGGATAGGTGTGATTCAGGACAGCTTCCACATTCCTTGAGGGGGAGCTAAAACTCTTACCCCTCCACCCAGGAGAAGCTGTTCTCTCAGCTCACTTATAATTCTGTCATTGTCACTATACCCTGTCTCCCAAAAAACACACCTCTGGGGTGCCTGGATCATAACCTTAGTGCTCTTGACCTCAAGAAGGCTATTAAAAACCCAAAAGCTGGTCTTTTATTTATATTTTTGTCACAATGGCAGCAAGTTGGCAGAAGCCCCTCTTTTTAGGCCTTTTTCACTTTGAGAACATGTCTTTCTCTCATTCTGTCTTGTATGATGGCCCAAATACTTCTGGCTTGTTCTGTTCCACCAGAGACTCTCACTTCCCCCCCACCAGACCCCTTAGGTGTTGCATCTCCTGTCTTTATGGCTCCTCCCCCATATCGCCAAGACCAAACCCCACAGCTTTCTCGGCCAGAGGTTTCTGTGCCCCTGCACCGTCCTCTCCCACTTCTTCACCCTCAGGAGCTTCTAATCCTTCCCTTAGGTTCTCTCCCCAGTCTCAGATTTCTCAACCCCCTCCACCTGAGCCATCTATCCCATCAGACAGCTCTTCTTCTTTGTCCCCTATTCCTGCATCACTATTTTCCCGGCCAGCTCTCCATACTTGGTCTCGTGTGCTTCAGTCACCTAGCAGGCCATACAGTATTCGACCACCATCTTGCATTTCATTACCACATGGTCCTCAGAAGCCATTTTGCTGCAGCTCACATGGAGGGCAGCCACCATCTTGTGGTCCTTCTCCATGTGACAGTACACTGCCATCTTGTAGCAGATCACAGGGTAAATGATCACCATTTTGCAGTCCCTCCCATGGAGCCAGCAGCAGCCATCTTGTTGTGGGTCTCATGGTCGCCATCTTGTGCTTCTGTGTCAGTGGTGGCCAATCACCTGGTAATTGCCCACAGACACCTGGTGGGGGTTGGCAGCTTGGTGGCTATCTACACCTCCCACTCCACAGCCTTCTCAGCCTCAGCCCCTATTCCCTCTTCAGGAACAGGCTGATCCCGAAGGACTAGTTCATATTCATGTTCCTTTTTCCTCTTGTCAACCTATCTCAGAGTAACCATAAATTAAGTTTCTTTGCTGATATTCTTATTTCAAGAGATTTCTATTAATTAACCTACAAAAAGGTTCACACTAGTCTATTTATTACAATTCAAATTGACCAAATATATTTGAGTGCACTCTGATTTTGTAAGATGTTTGTCAGTCTGTATTTCTGTTGTTTGCCCAGTCTGTTTATACTATCCAGATCATCTGTCCATGTTTGTCCATTTGTCTGCCCTGTAAACAGCTGTTCCTTTTTATTTGAAGTCAACAGTCTTTTTTCCTTTTTCTTTTGCATTTTAAGGCTAATTAATCAAGGTTTATTTGGGTTATAGCTTTAAAAAGCATGCTTCCACCTAGGTTGCCAGCTGGTCACAATGATGCTAAAACTGATTAAACAAAATCCCTTGGGGTGAGGAGAGTTTGGACAAGACTTCAATTGATAAATAGAAAAGTGGCCACCTGGTAACTTTAACCAGCTATTATTCATTAATTGCAGGTCCCAATAATCTCCATAGCCTTATGGGAGACACCTCAACTAAAGTTCATATGGATTAGACAATTCATTGTTTCTGATCTTATGGAATATTCATGCCTTCAAATATAAAATTGGCATTGTTTATGATGATAAATATTTTCTTTGAGATCCAGACATCTGCCTTTTTCTTATGCTCTGGCCAAAAAATTCAAGTCAAACCAACATGAAGTCATCAGTCAAATGATAATTTTTAAACACAAATTTATGTAATGTCCATCAACAAAAGGACTTACTAGCCAATGGGTTACAATTGCCATAACCTAAAAGCAGTTTCTACACTTAAGTGTCAGCCCTACTGCTCATGCTTTGATTATACATGCTTTGATGAAAGTTTATTCTTGCCTAAAAGGTGCCAAACCCCAAGGCATCGTACAGATAAAAACAATAACAAATATGCTAAATTGCTTTTAGATTCCTTTTATTGAGATCCACCAGATCTCTTCCAGAAAAATGTTCTATAATGCATATTGAGGCCATAATTAACTGAACTCAACTGGCCTTAGATGACACTGCAGCTGATCCCTCTCCTAAATAAAAAAGGTAAAATTAATAAAAACAAGCCATCCTCCAAAATCAGATGGCAGTAGACATTCTAACAGCACAGAAAATACTTATATAATTGCAAAATCTAAACATGTGTATGACAAATGAATGACATGTCAGTTTCTAAAATTCCCTGGACCTTATCCTTATCCTCCTTATGGGAAGCGATTACTAAAATTATACTCATAAATATTCTGTTGATTCTATTATTTGGCTCCTGCATACTTAATTGATTCTTTGCCTTTATCTCCTGTAGACTTAAAGCTATCCACCTGCCCAAGATGAAAATGCCTGTTATCTACTGAGAGCCACTAGTCAAAAGCTCTGCAGAGTATCCCTAACTGCCGTTCAACAACTTCAAACCCTTCAGCCTGAGGAAGGCAGATCAGCCATCGCCCTTTACCTCTCATGGCAGATTGTGTTACTTCTTCAAAGAAAAACACTATAGGCAGCTAAGTCAGTTAAAAGTATAGGCAGTCAGACAGAGCTAGGGGCTCAAAGGAGCCAACACAGAGGCCCTGATGTCGTGTGACCTTGGAGGAGACAGATACCTCCTGCTGTGCCAGCTCCCAAGACAAAAGACTAAACTTGGCCCTCAAACCCCACAGGGAGATCTTCTTAATATGGCTTTTCATGTCTTCAACAACAGAGATAAAAATCAAAAGGAGGAAAAATAACAAACTGACCTTTTAGCAGTGACACTTAAAGCTCTAAGACAGGTAAACCAATAGAAGACTCCCAGACTATGCTTCAAGCGCAAGAAAAAGGACACTAGGCAAGAGAATGCCCCTTCTGCAATCTCAAGGGCAATTGGAAGAGCAATTGTCCTGGCCGCCAGAGAGTGGGTTAGCCATCCTCTAACTCTCTGCCCTCATAGCAGATCTCATCACCACTGGATTCACCACTGGCTGATCTACTTGGACTTGCTGCTGAAGACTGACGGGGCTCAGAGCCCACAGACCCCATTAAGGTAGCCTTCTCAGGCTCCCAAGTCTCACTGGAGGGCTCAGATAAGACATTCTCTGTACTTTTAGGCACAGAGACCATGTATAATGTTCTTCCTGAGTTTTATATTAAACCCTCAGTCTCTGTAGTGGGTGTTGACAGCCAACGTACACAGCCTCTACAACAGGGCCCATTCCATGCAGGTCCCAAACTCTCCTCCTCACCCGTAGCTTTCTAGTAATTCCAACATGTCTCATACCTCTTTCAGGTAGGGATCTTCTTCAAAACCTTAACCTCCTTTACCTTCTCCCTCTCCATAGCTCTCATCCTCCAAACACCCTCACAGTGCACTGCAAAGCCATCACCTCCTCTCCCTTCTTCCCTTGTTGATCCCATAGTTTGAGACACCTCCAACTCCACCAATGCCATCCCTGCCATGCCTGTTTTAACTCATCTCTGGGGTCCTTCAATTTTTCCTTGCATTCCCCAATATCCTATAGCTCCTAGGCATTTATGGGGACTTAAACCTATAATCAAGCATCCTTTAGACAATGGTTTTCTTAAACCTATCCATTCACCCTATAATACTCCCATTCTCCTGATACTCAAGCCTAATGGGTCTTATTATCTGGTACAAGACCTTAGGGTTGTAGGGTAATCAATGATGCTGTTATCCCAATTCACCCACTGGTGCCACACCCTTATACTATGTTCTCTCATATTCCTCCCTCCACCACTCACTTCATAGTCCTAAACCTTAAAGATGCCTTTTTTTTTAACCATCCAGTAAACCCCCATTATCAGGATTGCTTTGTGTTTATGTAGACTGACCAGACACTCTCAAGTCTCAACAACTCAAACTTGCCATCTCTATATTTGAACCACTCCTCAGGGACACATACCAGCCCCTTCCTTTCCTACTCATCAATTTCATGGACCCACTTCTGGTCAGGACTTGCAGATAGATTTTACACACATGCCCCACCACAAAACTTTCAAATAACTTCTTACTTTGGTTTATACTTTTTCAGGATGGATAAAAGCCTTTCCCACAACCAGGGAGACTGCTGATATAGTTACTAAAGTCCTGTTACAAGCAATCATTTCAAGGTTTGGTCTACCTGAGTATCCAGTCAGATAATGGTCCAGCCTTTATTTCTCACATCTCTCAAGATGACGACAACCAAAATGGAATGGCCCTGAGCTGGTCTTCCTCAGAACTCCAATGGTGGTCAAGTCATGGGACTGTGATCCTGGTTCCACATCACTCAAGCTAAGCCATTTGCCCTCCTAACTACTCCCCATACTCTAAACATTCTGAGTGGTCATCTCATCTCCTATCTCTCATTTTCCATCTCACCAAGGCCCCACAGCCACCATTTTCAGGCCAGGTCATGATTTGTTATCCTATTTGGTTCCTAATCCCTTACATGAGAAAAATGGAGGAGCCAGTGGGTGTTCTTACAGGTCAGTCTCTTCCTGTTGGGATGGTGACTCCTGGCTTCTCAAGGTGATCCATACTTCACCCTTAATGTTTATGCCTCGGGTGTGGTTGTATTTGTTCTGCTTTTTGTCTTGAGATTGGGCCCACAGCAGGAGATGTGTGTCTCCTTCAAGGTTACAAGACATTTGGTCCTCTACGCTGGCTCCTTTGAGGGCTCAGCCCTGTCTGACTACCTAGAATATTTCTAACTAGCTCAACTGCCTGTAACACCATTACGCCGGGAAATCTCCCAGGTAATAACAGCAGATTACAATGGAAAACCACAAGACAAAGACTCTCAGAACTCCACAACACAGAGAAGAAATAAAAAGACACCAAAAGTAACTGGAGCTTCTGACTCCACCATCTACACAAAACCTTATGCACAGCCCAGTTCCTGATCAGATTAACCGAAAAACACACTAAGGCTTGCGGGCTGCTCTTCTTGTTTCAGCATCCCCAGCCAATAATTAATGGATCCAGCTGGCACAAAATCAGTGAAGACAAAACCAAATGGAATAGCACCATCAATCTACCGGACATAATTAACATTTACAAAATTAGGTTAGCTCTACTTTAAACTAAACTGGACATACAACAGTACATAGTTGGGAATCCAGCAAGTTTAACATTTTTAAATATACTGAATTATTTCTATTCTTTTTTAACCTAAAACTTTTTACATAGTTCCTTTAAACATTTAAATGATGCATTAATTGAGAGGTTTACAGTTTATCAGGAGATGAATTGTGACACAGATTATCATAACCTCTTGTAAATAGTATTTGGACAAGTGAACTCCATAATTGTCAATGAGCAGCCTGCTTGATGAAATCAGGAAACAATCCCTTGAATACTCTTGCCAGCTATCTTCTAATTTGTGAAGTTTTGATTTTTTCTTTCCTAAGTCTAAAGGCTGGAGAGATAGAGGAATGCTGCTCTTCCATGCCCAAGGTCCAGCTCTGGGCTGTTAGGGTTAAGCTGTTAAGGAAGAGGGGGTAAACAAGGCCTCCTGTGCTCAGATGGCTCTGCTCCTTGCTAACCCTTGACCTTCATTCATTTGTTCATTCTTTCTTTCTTTAAGTGATATTTTCTGAGCACCAGCTGTGGGTCAGGTCCTACTCCCCAGGTGACAACCAAATATTCAGATCAACTGGCAGATCATTAGTGCACATCACTTAGTGCATCCAAAGAAAGGTGACACTAGAAAAACCAGAAATAAAAATCCTTAGAAAATACGCAATGTTTGGCAACCAACTCAAGGCACTCTTTCTCTCAATAAATATTTCTGCTCTTAATCTCCATTGTTCCTAAAATTCATTCTTCAGTTTTAGAGAACACGAACTCGTACCAGACATGGAGTAGGTTGGGAATTTCCTTCTCCTATATCGATAGTAAGGTAGGAGAGAGAAGTATTCTATAAGCATAATTCAATATCAGTTTTTCAGTGAGCCTGAGTCTCGGGGCTGCAACCTTCAGAGATATGTCTCTTATCCTTTTTTCCATCTCTTTTGGGTAAACAGAAAACAAGGGAAAGCTGAGGTTAGCCAACTGCCCTATTTTTTAGGTAGACTCTGGCAAACTTAATACCTTTGGAGATCTTCTTGTCATGGAGAACATCCTGGGTGAATTTCAAAATGGCTACCCTCTTAGCCCATTCATGGTGCATTAACAGTCTGGGTAATTTATGAAACATAGAAACAAATTTCTCATGATTACGAAGACTGGGACCAAGGATGCTACCAGACTGAGATCAGCATGTATTGGTCAGGTTTCCATTATTGTGACAAAATACTTAAGAAAATCAACTTAAATGAGAAAAGATTTGTTTTTATCTCATAGTTTCAGAGATTTTGGTCCACAGTCACTTGCCTCAGTTGCTTCTGAGCCTGTGGTGAATGGAACATCCTGGTGAGAAGACTGTGGTGGAACAGACTTGCTCACCTCATGACAAACAGAAATCAAAAAGAGCACGAAGCAAAGGGGTTGGGCCCTACAGTCCCCTTCCAGAGTCTAACTCCAGTGACCTAACTTCCTCTACCAGACCTTACCCACTAAAGGTTCCACCACCTCCCAATAGTGCCACCAGCTGAGGGCCATGACTTTGACAATAGGGTGGGCTCTGGGGTTGCTTTTAATTTCTACGGTGGTACCTTGCGGCTGTGGAAGGCAAAGGGCAGGAGAATTCTCCCTCGATCCCTTTTTTTCCAGGGTTAATCTCACTTATGATGTAAGCGCCCTCATAAGCTAGTCACCTCCCCAAGTCATACTGCTTCATATTGTTGCACTGAGGATTAAATTTCAAGTAAATTTCAGAGGAGGCATAGACTCCAACCATGGCAATTATTGTCTTGCTCCACTTGCCAGAATATGAGGGAGTTTTAGGTCTTCATCTTGAA
This sequence comes from Cavia porcellus, assembly GCF_034190915.1. Lineage (NCBI taxonomy): Eukaryota > Metazoa > Chordata > Mammalia > Rodentia > Caviidae > Cavia > Cavia porcellus. The sequence goes on along the minus strand of NW_026947496.1, from coordinate 21,984,344 downwards.
AGCTTGGTGGTGTTCCTTTTATGACAAAATCCATGAAAGTTTGGGCATCTCTATAGACTGGAACCCACAAGTTTCTCTAGAAATTTATGAAATTACCATCTAAGTCTTCCTCTTGTGGATGGCTCTAGCAACTTCCACTCCAGACATGGCAGGTATTCACCTGACTGCAGATTTCAGCGTAGTGGTTTTTCTTGGGTCTAAAGACAGACAATAGACTGCTAAGAAAATTAAGACAGTAAGTTACCAAAGAAACTGAAAGGTTTTGAATTCAAACAGCGTCATCCTTAATTCGAAATCTTTATGCTACAAACTGAGTGGTGATCCACTGCATTCCTCCTTCACCTTTCCTGGCTTACGATAGAAGAAATTATTACCAAGAAAAGAAACTTGGAATGAGCCTCTTTACTCTGCCAAGGCCTTTATTTAAGCATGAACAAACAAGTCGCATAAATCAAGGGCTTCCAAGCCCACAAGGGGAGTCGTAGCTGTCTTGTTGAAAGAAAGCCATTGACAGAATATATATGAAGGAAGAGGAGGGAGGAGGAGTCACTTGGCTCTATCTCAAGATCTGACTAAACCCACTTCAAATGAGAACTTCCATTGCTTTTACACAGCACACACTGTGCTCTGCAGTTGCCCTGGGGACAGTCCAGCTTTGAGCCTGGGGTCACTGGGGCTTGAAGGGAGAACAACAACAAGGGGTTTTATCTCTGGCACCTCACTCTTTTCTGTCATTCTGGCTGGTTGTCTTCCACCCTGAATGTTTCACCCTCTCTTCTCTGTCCCCAAAATATTCAGAATCACGTATGCACATCTTGTTTTCAGCTAAGGTCAGCCAAGGAAGTCCTGACACTCTGGTTCATATTTGCTGATGTTTTTCAAAACAGGCAAAGGTGTGACCTTCCCACAGAATACGAAGTTTTGTCAAAGGGTCCGGTGGTGGATTAAGTAATGGGCTACTTATAACACCCAGCTGCACTGAATCAGCATGGTGCTGGGTGTGGACCTACCAGAGGATTGTTGCCAACAGCATAAAAGAAGAACAAGAGGGAAATATGATGCACTATTGACTCTCCTGGAGAAGCTTTTCATGCTGGTTTTCCTGATATAAATTCAGTTGTTCTCATTGTCCAAGGAGCTGTGTCCTTGCTGTTGTTGATGATGGCTGAGTTCTCTTTGAGGGAGCTCTGGCCCTTACACTGAGTATTGCTTCCTGTATGTGGTACAGATCCTGCCATCCTGTTGGTTCAGACTTTCTAGACTTTGACCACTGACTTTTGGCCTTTCCAGTGCAGATCCTTGATACAGACTTGCATGAGACATTATTGTGGGCTGTAGGCCTCTGGTTGGACATATGGATGACGTTGCCACAGCCTCTAGGTCTTCAGGTGATCTTGTGCAGGAGTTAGGCCCTCAGCTGAATTCTTTAGGTCTCTAGTGCATGTACAGATCTCTTTTATTCTTCTTCATTTGACTCTTTGGATGAATATTATAAAATAATCCTATAAATTATATATTCTGTATTAAATCCTGACTACATGTCCCTTAGAGTGAAAAAATTCTTAGATAAACTGGGAAATGAAGAGTACATTTCCCAGAGTGGTCAACAACTTACAATTATAACACAGGATTTTTTGACTTTATGGTAGTGAGATAGTTGGTGTGTATTCACTAAAAACCCCACTTTGAATTGTGAATGCAGACATTTTCCCAGGCTAGCAGTGTGCCTTTCTCCTGATCCTGGGTAATGGGCAGGGCCCATTACTCAGCCCTGCCCTCATGATGACTGAGCCCTGCCATGATAGGGGGACATTACTGATACTCTCCAGTGTTTCCAAGCATAGTTTGATATTGTATTTTGTGTTTTCACATTGAATCACATCTACAAAATGCCCAAATGCATCTCCCATACCCACACATCACTCTCTTTTCCACTCTCAGTTAGTAGTCAACAAATTACATGACATACTCAACTCAATTCTATTATAAAACAGGCTCTGGATGATTCTCCCCAAAGGTGGGCTGCTGTAAGCATCCCAGGCATGTTGATGATAAGCTATACTAAGCAGTGATGCGTGGTAGGTAAAGAGTATCAAAGACATTTTTAACAGACTATTTTCAATTTGTGGTGAGTTTATCAGAATGTTACCCAACCATAAGTTAAAAAGAATCTGTGTATTTTTCAGGCAGAGGATGCTATTTGTAACACACACACACACACACACACACACACACACACAGTATTGCCTACCAGGTGGCCAATCTCCTCCTTTTTAAGAGTGACTATCCTTGATCTCTTTTATTAGTGGCAGGAAGAATGACCAATATTAATTTCTTCAAAAGAGAAAAGCAATTTTGGAACACAGGTGAAATGTAAAAAGGCATCCCTTAAAACCTAGAACCCCACAGTTCCATTCCTTGTAAAGTAATGGAGAAATTTCTCACAGATAAAGGAAACTTGTGAAAGAATCAGGTAAAAAACCAACTTACAGTAACTTTGGATTGGGACAATTTACTCCAGAGTAAAAAAAAAAAAAAAAAAAAAAAAAACTTTGGATTATTGTCTTTTTTTTACTTTATTTCCAAAGTTAAATTATTTTATATTTGAGGAAAAATATTAGAATCCAGTTTATTTTTCTCACCCATACTCACACATCCCTAAAACGACCTTAATGTGGGACTTCTGAAATTCAGTGTTAGACAAAGGCTAATAGTGTAAAGGGGGGAAACTTCTTTTGTAGCTAGAGAAACAATTCCAAGAATTTTTTTAAGTCACAGATGGGGAGGAAAAACACTGAGGTGATTACTGTCCAAATGCTTAGGAGTGAACATCTGAAACCATGTGTTTAATCCTGGGCATTTCTTTCTAGGAAAGTTAGCTAGAAAACAGAAAGTCCAAGAGGAATGACAGAGCTAGGATTCAGAGACAAAATTTAAAGGAAAATATTAAGTGGCATTTTTACATCAAGGATTTTTTTTTAGATAATTAGTGATTATAACATGCATTTACTTTAGGTTCCTGTATTAGTAAACCCTTGGAATTACTGCTAAATTATCTCAGTTTAACCAGACCTAAGCAGATAATATTGAAGCAAAGAGGCCACCTTCAGCACTGGACTCTCACGGGTCTCATTCAGAGTTGCAACCTGGGAAAGGAACAGTAGCAAAGCTGCTCAGATCTCCGCAGCTAGGGTCACCATTACCTCTGGGGAACAAGAGTGTCGCATGGAGCAAGTTCCACCCTAGTCCACACTGCGGGAAAATTCCCAAGCCAAACCAGACTGAAAGAAGACTCTGCACTGAAGAGATAAGAAGGCAGTGTTTGATCTTTATGCCAGCGGACTGTTGCAGGATAATTCCTCAAAGGCAACAGCCCTGAATTTACAGAGAGCTTAGTTCATAGAGAATTTATAATTTGGAGTACAAAGCAAGTGACAAAACATTATGTAATTGGTTACATGCATTGAGTCATATATTGACAGTAGGCTAGTCTGCAATAGGTATGTTGAAACAAAGGAATTGTTTACCATAATGTAGAAACATTCCAGGAACAGGGGGAGGGGGCCCTTACAGAATGAACATAGTTAAAGGCATTACATAATATGGAAACATTCCAGGGAAGGAGCCCTTCACTGGCTCAGGGTGCCTTAAGTTACAGACAATTACTCCCACTTGGTGCTCATCAGAGAGAGCAGCTGGCCTTTAGACACTGTCAAAGTCAACTGAATTCAGCCAAAGCAACAGAACAGAAACTTAGTCAGAGATCTCTAATTGATGATGAAATATCTAAGTTTGCTATTTTATAAATATGTTTTTATGTTATAATTGTGCCCCAGTACACTGACATCCTCTTATCCTAGCCTCTTCTGGAACTGAGATCAGGGAGGGGTTTCTGATCCAAACAGCTACAGACTCCACCTGACCACTCATACAGCCGGAACATGCCCAGGCAGCTTCTCTCTGCTAGTGATTTGTACTGAAGAGTAATAAGCAAAAGACTCAGAAGCAGGGCAAGCAGGAGCCTAACGTTACTTCTAGGGCTGGACAGCTCAGCATGCCACACCCCACCACTCCCCACCCCACCAAACCCGCCCCTCCATGCCCCAAGGAGCTGGCCAAGTCCCACCACACCCTACCATGTCCTGCCACACCACTGCTCTGCTGAAAACGCAGCTGCCATTGATCCTAAACCCCAGACCAGTAAGAAACTAAAACAAGGCAAAGTTTAGTAAAACAAAGGGCAGCTTATTTGGGGGAAAAAAAGATTAGACAGCTATCATGAAATGGTTTGACTCTTCAAAGATGAAAGCCCACAGGCTGTTTTTTTCCCTGGGGACTAGCATCTTTCCCATCCTGAGGGGGTCACTTGGCGATACTGATCTGTGGTTTTGATAGTCTCTGATCCTCACCTAGGCCTCCTGGCCATCTGGTTTCTTCCTGTTTCTTTACAATGAATAAATAAAGGTGGAGGGCCATTCAGGAAGGCGGCTTACTTAGTGATTAAGTAAAGCGGACATGTGTACCTGTGTGTATCTGGTGCAATATCATATTAATGCTAAAGTGAGAACATATATACATGTGTGCGTAGTGTGCATGTCTTACACATTAAATAAGAGTCCTTAGGTGACTCTCTTTTATCACCCTTGCATTTTGTTAGGTGGATGACAGGAGCTGCCTTTTTCCTGGTAATTGGGTTGCCTGGCACCTCTCCCAAGTCTAGCTAGCTATTCCTTGCTTTTAATAAGTTTTTAAAATTGATCTTAATAAAGCTCAATGAGCCTTTATTCTATCTTTCCCAATCTACAGGGTCCCCTGCCCGTACACTAATGAATACAGATACTGATAAATACTGATAGGTTTGTGGCCAAGAGGGCCAAGCACAGATAAGAAAGAGCAGACAGCATGAATATAGGGAAGAAGTTCCTAATGGGGATAACAGAAAAGCAGAGGGTCCCAGTGTCCAGAGACACAGGGAGTGATAAGATTACATCCAAAAGATGAGAAGTATAAAATGAAAGAGGCCTTTATTCTGAGAACACGGAGAGAGAAAAACCAAAACCCAGACCGCTGGAGTCCAGCTTTCTCTCTAGCAGACACGTGGCATTGGGGATAAGTAAGTAGCCTTGGTTTGGGGTGGAACCTAAAGGGGCATCAGGGATGCATGGGTAGCCCATTGGTCTTTGTTTGGCTCCATAGGTAAATTCCTAGGGGGTGGAGAAGATGGAGTCACAGGTAAATTCCTAGGGGTGGGGGAGATAGGAGCTCCTTGGTTCCGCCTCTAAGGCTTCACTGGCTACAGTGTCCAGTGGGCCAAAACTCTTTCATATCCCGTCTTACGATTATTGTTATGAAAAGGAGCGAAGATTTCTCTCTTTAACTACTTCCTGCCTGAAGGGGGCACTGTACTGGAATCTAGGGGAGTCAAGAGGATGACTGTTGATGCCCAGGTAGATGCTGGTGCCAGGTGTTTTAGCCAGGACAACTTCACTGGTGGATGCACGTATGTTAGACTGGAAAAACAAAGAGAAAAGATGTTGTGAGGAGACATTGCACTGTCATATTTAAGGACACAGGTGAGGTAAAGGGAAAGGTGCTTTTGATTTAAACATGTCATTATATCAGGACGATGTTGAGGTAGGACCACTGTCACGGTGAGGTCGAATTCTGAAAAATAAGTGTGAGGCTAGGAGGAGTGAAGTTATGAGAGGTGATTACTCCCCCATCTGAAAGCATACAAGTTAAGAGGATAGGTGTATAAAACTTGTCTCCGGTCCAGGAGTTGAACTGGAAAAAATAGGAGGAGCAGGGAAGGTGGTGGCTGTACCAGTATAGGGAAGGTAAGGGCTTAGGCTTTCAGGGATGTCATGTTTAACCAGACAGCTGAGGGTAGAAAGAACTGTGACAGTCATCGCATAGAACATTATAAAGATTATCTTACACATGATGTGGGAGTCTTTAGGAAGAGTCCTGCTGTAAAAATGATCATTAATAGAGCGTAAGAAATTAGGAACCAAAGTGGATAACAAAACATGACTTAGCCTGTTAACTGTGGCTGTGAGGCCTTCATGAAACAGAGATGGGTGGCTGACAGAAGATGAGATGACCACTCAGAATGATCAGATTTAGGGCTGGGAGGGCACCTCTTAGCCTGAGTGTTGTGAAACCAGGATGGAAGTCCAGCAACTTTGACCGCTGTAGGGGTAGCCAAGTAGACCAGATAGGAGCCACTCCACCTTGGTTGTAGCCCTGTGGATTTAGAACATTTGAGATAAATTAGATCTCCTGGGGATATGAGAGGATCTGGTTTGGCTTCTCCAGAGGGTTGTGGAAGACAGAGATCAGCATGTTGTCACAAGTGTCAGAGGAAGAAGAGGACTGGGACATAGTCAGCAAGGGGAGGGAGATTTTGGGGAGTAGGAAATTTGTGGAGTAAGAATGGCCTGCTGTATGTAAGTTCAAAAGGACTTAAGAAAGTAGGAGTCTGGGGAAGTGCCCTGAGCTTGGCTAAGGCTAAGGGCAAAAGTTGAGGCCAAGGTTGGTGTAGTTCTAAAGTGAGTTTTGTAAGGTGTGTCTTTATGAGGCCATTTGCCTTTTCTACTTTTCCTGAGGATTGTGGATGGTATGGGATGTGTAGGTGCCAGGTGATGTGTAAGCTTGAGGATACCTGTTGAGTGATCTGAGAAATAAAGGTGGGACCATTATCTGACTGAATACTCTGAGGTAGACCAAACCTTGGAATGATTTCTTGTAATATGACTTTGGTAACTACATCAGAATTTTCCCTGGTTGTGGAAAAACACTTCTATCCATCCTGAAAAGGTACAAACAAGGGTGAGAAGATATTTGAGAGTTTTGTGGTGGAGCATGTGTGTAAAATCTATCTGCCAGTCCTGACCAGGAGTGTGTCCTCGAAACTGATGGGTAGGAAAGGAAGGCGGTGCCATACATCCCTGAGGAGAGGTCCTAGCACAGAGATAACAGGTGTGAGTAATCTTAAGAATGATAGCTTTTAGAGAAGGGTGTGTGACTATTGGGGATAAGAGTTTGTATAGGGCCTGTGATCTTATATGAAAACAGTTGTGTAAGTCAGTGATGATGGCTAAGGCCTGTTGATGTGGGAGAACAATTTTCGATCCCTGAAAAATCCATCCCTGAGTGTTTTGTGTGTAACCTGGTTTATGAAGTAGCTGTAACTGCTCTGGTGAATAATTAGGCTGAGATAGATTGTTTGGGACTAACAGGAGAAGATGAGAAGGGCAGGGCCCTTGTGCAACTAACTTGGCTTGTGAATCTGCAAAGGCATTGCCTTGAGCAATAGGATCTGTAGAGTTTTGGTGTCCTCTACAATGAATAACTGTTGCCTGCTTTGGAAGTTGGGCTGCCTCTAGAAGTTTAAGGATAAGGGGAGCATTAATGATGGGGGTTCCCTGAGTGGCAATAAAACCCCGTTCTTGCCAGATAGAGGCATGAGAGTGTAAAATGCTAAATGTATGCTTTGAGTTGGTGTATATATTTATAATCTTGTCTTTTGCTAGTGTAAGAGCCCAATAAGTTCTGCCCTCTGTGACGGGGTGCCAGGTGGCAGTGGATTTGCCTCTATAACTTTTGACTGGTTAACTATTGCATATCCTGCCTTCTTTTGGTTGTCTGTGTTTGTTGAACTGCCATCTATGAACCATGTGTCAAAGGCTAAAGAGAGAGGTGTGCTACTGATGTGAGGGAAAGGGGTGGGAGTCATCTGTAGGAACTCAATACAGTCATGATGAGGATGGCCCTCTGAGGTGGAAAGTAAGGTTGCTACATTAAAAGGACCACTAGTTGCAATAGAGATGCAAGGGTCTTGAGAGAGAGCTAAGTGTACCTGTTGAAGGCTAGAAGGGGTCATTAGGGCAGGGAGCACCTTATGTGACATAAGCTCATGTAAGTGATGAGGTGAGTGTACTGTAATAGATTGTCCTAATGTAAACTTCTTAGCTTCCTGTGTCAGGAGGGCTGCAGCTGCAAGCGCTCGGAGACAAGGAGCCCATCCTTTTACTGTGTGATCTAACTGCTTTGACAAGTAAGCTACTGCTTGAAAAGAAGGTCACTTTTTGTGTCCTAGTACACCTATAGCGTTGTGGCCCTGACAAGTAGTGTATAGGTTGGGTGGGATCAGGAAGGGTAAGAGCTGGAGCTTTTAGGAGAGCCTCTTTTAATTTTTGAAAGGAGGCATGTATGGGCCTAGTAGGGTCCAGGGGTTCTGATAAGGGACTCTTAGCGGCCTTGTAGAGGGGTTGAGGTAGGGCTGCAAAGTTAGAAATTCAGAGATGAAAGAAATTAGCTAAACCTAAGAAAGATGTAACCTGATATTTAGTTGTGGGCACCTGGAGATCACGAAGAATTGCCTTACGATCTGAGGTGATGGAGCAAGAGATGGGGGTGAAAGCAAGATCTAGGTATTTGACTTTTGGGGAGGCTATCTGTGCTTTAGCAGGAGAGACCCTGTATCCACAGCTAGCAAGGAAATTAAGAAGACTGGCTGAATGGTGTATGGCTAACATATGGGATGGAGACATAATAGGGTCATCTATGTATTGAAGAAGAACACTAGGTTTGAGATCAAGTTCTGTGAGGTCAGTAGTGAGAGCTTGACTAAAGAATTGGGGACTATCTCTGAACCCTTGGGGGAGCACTGTCCAAGTAAGTTGTTGAAACCTGAGAGTGTCTGGGTCAGTCCATGTAAATGCAAAGAGGTTCTGGCAATCAGGGTGTAGGGGGATAGAAAAGAAGGCATCTTTAAGATATATAACTGTAAAGTGAGTGGTGGAGGGAGGGATATGAGAGAGCATGGTATAGGGATTTGGCATGACTGGGTGAGTTGGGGTAACAACACTGTTAATTACCCTAATGTCCTGTACCAGGCAATAGGACCCATCAGGCTTGAGTACCAGGAGAATGGGAGTATTGTGGGGTGAATGGGTAGGTTTAAGAAAATTGTTGTTCAAAAGGTGCTTAATTATGGGTTTAAGTCCCCTTAAATGTTGGGGAGCTATGGGGTATTGAGGAACACAGGGAAAAATTGAGTGATCCCTGAGACGGATTAAAACAGGTGTGGAATGTGTAGCCAGAGTGGGATTGGATGTGTCCCAAATCATGGGGTCAACCAGAGAAGGAGGAAGGGGAGGGAATGGCTTTGTGACACATTGTGAGGCTGTTTGGAGGATTAGGGCTGTGGGGAGAGAAAAAAGGAAAAATTAAGCTTTTGAAGAAGGTCTCTACCTAAAAGGGGTGTGGGACATATTGGGATTACTAGGATGCTATGGGTAAAGAAAAGAGTCTGGAATCGACATGGGATAGGCCCAGTTTGCAAAGGTTGAGTAGGCTGGCCTTCAACACCCACAACAGAAATCAAGGACTTACTACAAGGTCCTGAAAATTCAGGAAGTACACTATAAGTCGCTCCCGTATCTATAAGCAGAGATATTATCTTACCTGAGACCTTCAGTGAGATGCGGGGCTCTGACAAGGTTACCGGAGTGGGGTCTGTGAGCCCCAAGCCCCGTGAATCTTCCACAGCAAGTATGAACAGGTCAGTCAGCAACGAATCTGGCATTGACAGAGTCTCCTGTGAGGGCTAAGGATTAGAGGATGGCTTACCTGCTCTCTGGTGGCTAGGACAGTCACTCTTCCAACAGCCCTTAAGGTTGCAGTATGGACATGATCCTAGAGGGATGCCAGGGTTGGGGCAATCTTTTGCCCAGTGTCCTTGTTTGCTGCATTTAAAGCACGGTCACGTCGTGACTCGGGCAGCCACACCTTGTTTCAGATTTCTTGTCCTGGGAGCCCCGAGTGCCACTGCTAAGAGATCAGACTGATATTTAGCAAACTTTAATTTTTGAGCTTGCTTTTCCTCTTTTTGAATTTTTTCTCTGTTGTTGAAGACACAGAAAGCTAATTTAAGTAGATCCCCTTGCGGAGTTTGAGGGCCATGTTCAACCTTTTGTAATTTTGCATGAATATCAGGAGCAGACTGGGAAATAAAATAAGAGTTAACAACAGTCATCCCTTCATGAGGGTCTGGGTTCACATTAGTAAAAATTAAGGTTTCCCAAAGCCGATTTAGGAACACAGCTGGGTTTTCATTAGCCTCCTGGACCTGTTCTAAAAGTTTGGTATAGTTAATGTGTTTGTGAGCAATTTTATTAAGGCCCACAATTAGACACAATCATTTTATGTAATTTTGTTGAACCCTCACCATTTTGATAGCTCCAGTTAGGATCTTGTTCTGGCACAGCTGCAGGCCCAGGGTCATTATCAGCAGTGTTCGCCTTATGTCTTCGATCAGCTTCTTCTCAAGCTGCTTGCACAGCTGATTTCAATCTTGTGAGCTGAGAGTGGTATTTAGAATCAGATAAATATTCTTAAAATGTAAATCATAACAATTAGTAATAAATTCAAATTCCCTGATATAATTCTGTAGGTCAACAAAGAAGCTACCTAATTTATGGGTAATCTGAGATAAGTCAGAAAGGGAGAAAGGCACATGTATATTAACAAGTCCCTTGGGGCCAGCTTGCTCCCAAAGTGGTAGCAGAGATTGAGGAGAAGATTGCAGAGTAGATGGCCATTGGGCAGCTATCTATCTGGTAGATGTGTGTGAGCAATTATCTGTAGATCAGCCACAAAGTGGCTGCCGGTTACCCTGGGATGAGGAAACACAGGCAGATGGTGTCTCACTCTGTGCCTTGCAGCAATGAAATTGCTGTCCGCAGCACAATGAACCGTCACGTGGTCCGCAATAGGGTGGCTGTTGCTGATCTCAAGAGGAGCCACAAGGGGGTGCCCATTGACTGTGAGATCCATCCCAAGATGGCGGAGCCCTGTCACGTGGCAGGGGGCCACAACATGGCGACCATTCCCAGCACAAGCTGGAACAGTCACACGGCTTGCCGGAAGGAAACAGTGACCGAGACCTAGTATGGTGGGCTGGAGGTAAGAATACTGTAGGAGATAGAGAATTCTCAGGAGAATAAGAGGTCGGAGACTGTGAGGAAGCGCTAACAGAGGGACTGGAGCCACCGGGAGAGTTATGGGGTCTGGGAGAGGGAGGGGAAAACAATTGCACAGCAGGAGATAACTGCGACACAGAGGGATTAGAGCTGCTGGGAGAATTAGGGGTCAAGGGAGGGGAAGATGGTCACATGGCAGGAGGTAACATGAGGAACGATTTTGGGGGTAGGCAGGTGGTGGCCGATAAAAAACCGGGGGTACTTCATCGAGTGATCATGAGGGCAGGAGGGGAGAGTTTGTGGCACAGCAGAGTTAGCTAAAAGTACCTGGGTGGGGGTATAGGATTTAATGAGAGATGGGCATGTTCTCAGAACAAGGAAAGCCTGTACATAAGGGATCTCTGTTAACTTGTCGCCAGACTGACAGAAATCGTAGAGGTTTTTGAGCATATAGGGGTCAAACGTCCCCTCTCTGGGCCAATGGCTGCCGATAAGTGGGTAGATCGGACAAACCTCCTGGCAGTAAAAAGTTAATTGTTTAGTTTTTATGGTGCTTTTAATCTTAAGAGTACATAGATTGGAAATTAGGCATAGCAGAGGTGACTTTTGGGAATTAGAAAAAACGTTTCCCATGACTAATTCAGGCAAGAAACGAGCCGTGGTCTGGAGGGTGAGCCGTCACTCGTCCCGTGGCACCAAACAGCGTTTAGGGTCCAAAAACTCATATATTCCAGTTGTCACTAAGAGATTTACGAGTGGAGTCCACATGGGGTCAGTAACAGTTCTGCCCATGAGAGCGTGAAGCTCTGAGGGACGTGAGGGTCTTACAGTGTGGGTGGTCCAGAAAACTCTGCCTTGGGCTATCCAAACCCAAAGGACGTGGGAGATTTTTGAGTGTGGACGCAGGTTGCCCAGAAAGACCCTGTCTTGGGCTGTCTTAAGGACGTGAGAGTGTCATGAACCCATGCAAAGGGGGAGGAAACTCACTTGGGGCGAGCCCAGTGCCAAGAATTCTCCAGAGTTTGCTCACCTGAGATTAATCAGGCTGGTGTTGTGTGTGAGCGGTTGGCGACAAGTCAAGCATGTCCTGGGAGATGAAAATCGGAGAATTAAGCCAGGACGTAATCTGGTTCGTGAATCGGCTGGGGACTCAACTGAGTGTGTGTCCCAGGAGTCAATCACCTGTTGATCGAGTCACAGCACCAAATGATAAGATTATATCCAAAAGATGAGAAGTATAAAACAAAAGAGGCCTTTATTCTAAGAACACGGAGAGAGAAAACCAAAACCCCCAACCACTGGAGTCCAGCTTTCTCTCTGGCGGACACGTGGCTTCGGGGGTATGTAAGTAGCCTCGGTTTGGGGTGGAACCTAAAGGGGCATCAGGGATGCACAGGTAGCCCATTGGTCTTTGTTTGGTGCCATAGGTAAATTCCTAGGGGGTAGGGAAGATGGAGTCACAGGTAAATTCCTAGGGTTGGGGGAGATAGGAGCTCCTTGGTTCCGCCTCTAAGGCTTCACCGGCTACAGTGTCCTGTCTGGGTCAAAACCCTTTCAGGGAGGACCTGGCCCCAAAGCAGCCTTCAGACTGGAGCCCAGCTACAGTTACAACAAACCCCACTTTTCCCAGTTTTTCAGCATTGAAAACACCCGTGCCCCAGCAATCCCTCCTCCACTCCCCAGTGAGTTAGACTGCTGTCTTTACCTAGTCTGACTTCCTGGCCTGACCTCACCAGAAAACTCTTGAGACACATCAACTTAAATAGGAATGGGAAGTGTGCTTCAAAGCCCAGGCTTCTAGAAAATCATTCAGCTATATTTCTCTCTCTCTCTCTCTCTCTCTCTCTCTCTCTCTCTCTCTCTCTCTCTCTCTTTTTTTGTCTTTTTCCTTTTTATCGGTACTGGAGATTGAACTCACGACTGCTTGCTTGCAGGTCAGGCACTTATGCCACTGAGCTAAATTCCCAGCCCCTGACTCAGCTATATTTCTATGCACAGAATCTAACCTAAAATCCTAACTCTGAGGTCAAAGTAGTGTCATTAGACTGTTGGGGACTTGGATCTGAGAGGGCAGCAAAGACGGAAGCTCTTTGCACCTCCACCTTCTGATGGCCTTTGTTGTCATCTTTTGTGTCCACGTAGAACTTACTGTCCCTTCGCTGTCTGTCCTTTTAAGTCCTCTCTGATGGACTGCTGCCTTCTAACCATGCAAGTGATAGCTGAATCAATAGAACTCAGTGCTGCCTCTCTCTTTCTAACTACATTTAAAGAAATGGTAATTCTTTAATTCCTTCTAGGAAAGAGAAGGAGAAGAAAAAAAGGCAAAAGTCTGACATGAGACTAGAAAGGTAGAGCCTGTTCAAAAATGTGTATTAGATAACCTAACACACATTTATACTGGAAAATTTAAAAGTAATAAAAAGTGTCAGCCATGAAGTTTGATGAGAATTGTGACAAGTGGCAAAGCACTGAGGTTCATCTGACTCCAGGAACCAATATCACTTTCTTAGCAGGTGCTTTCACTTTCTCTCATAGCTGAGACAAAATGTCCAACACCTAAAGTTAAGGAAGGAAAGGTTTATTTAGCTCACAGCTTGTGGAGGTTTCAGTCCATAGTCAGCAGGCTCTAAGGCAGAGTGTGGCACATGACAGAAGGCAACAGTTCATGGCAGGAATTTTATCTGGAAACAGAGATTTAGAAAGACTGAGCAATTCTACCTTAACTTGAAAAGATATAACTCAGATGATACCAGTCAAGGGTGGCAGACATGTCACTGGACACATGTCTTTCTGACGTCTCCAATAACCTTGCGGAGTGGATGCTGGCTTATCTTGGTTGCTTAGGTACAAAGCTTTCTCCACGTTTCTCCCACATGTTTTCCATTCTCTCAATCCTGACCCTCACTGTCCTGAGGATGAAACCTTTCTTTGACTGATCTGTGGGGAACAGAATTGGATCCCCTACATAAAGTCTCTTCTGCTACTTTAATAACATTGGTCAGCCTAAGAATGTAATATTTGCCCAAAATTACATGTGAAAGTTAATAACAGTTAATAACATTGTGCCAAGCCAAAGAAAGCATTAGCTTAAAAAATAGCATTTACTGGGATAGGGGAAAGGAAAAATGGAAGAAAGGAAAATATTATATATATGTAGGTATACACACGTAACTATGTGTATGTATATGTGTGCAAGATAGATAACTATACTACTAATCTCTGTTACATCATCAAAAAGGACAGTTTATGCTGGCATTGTTTGATTGATCATTTTTTATTTAATTTAGGAAAATGTAGGTTAACAACTTTTAAACTTTAATTTCTTGTAACTTGAACAACTATTTCTAAGATAACAATATGCTGTTTTGAAAAATTCTGTATTGTTTCTATCCTTGTTTTGCTTTTTAAAATAATAAAAAATAATAAAAAAACATTTAGAGCAGGCAAGTAATTTCAACTGTCAAAATAAAAAATTATATGTCTAACCTGCTGAACTATGGAATTGTCCTTTAAATTCTAATGCTCAGCGGTTGGAAATGTCATAAATCAACAAATGGAGGTTTGCTTGTATTTTTTCTCATGTATAAATGCCAAAACAATTTATTTTCTTTCATAGTGAAAAACTCTTCCATTTGGTCAATAATGAGGCTACAAATTTGAGCACATACAATCCTTTTCTTTTAAAAGCCAAAAAAAATCAATTTATCTTTTAAATTTGTTTTGATCATCTGTGTTACATTTTTAATTGTAAATTTCTAATGTAGTGCATATCTTCAGGCATTGTTAAAGAGAACAGAGGGCACATACTGTCCAGAGAATATGACTTCAGGAGCAGAAGTCCCAAGTCTAGCTTCCGACCTTAATAGCTACTTGATTTAGGAAAACTTAGATTAACAGCTTTCAAACTTCAAGTTCTTTATCTATCTAATATTTAGAATATATTTATTCACCTATTAATTGGGCATTGTTCCAGCAAAAATGAACCTTCCCAAGTGGGAAACAGCCCTGCTAGGCATTCAACTGCCCCAACTAAAAACTAGTCCACCCTTCCTAATACCTTCTGCTCTAATCCAAACTCAAATCCAGCAGGTTTGAGATAGGAGATTAGGGTGTGGCAAAAACTGCCTGATGAAGTAGACACGACCAGTTCACTACAAGATCCGGGACCCACATGCAGGCAGAAGGGTTCCCAAATCCCTGCGTGTGGACTTCTCGTGAGAACTCAAGCAGGTGCTCAGTAGGTTGACTGAGAGGCCAGACTTCGGCCTGAACAGTAGGGTTCCCACACTCCCTCTCAGGACAGAGATGTAGATGTTCTTGAGGATTTCCTCAAGATTTGGACAGCATAAAAGAAACGCAGGCATGAGGAGCTGGTGCTAATATAGCTTTCCACGACAGCCACCCTGTGTCTCCTGAAGCAGCATGCACTCTCCTCTCCCCTCTTACCCTCTTTTTCTGTTTACTCAGCCCCAGCTCACTCTGCAGAGCCAGCTCCTCTCACACTTCTCACTTTTATTTTCTTGAGTAAACTTTGCCACTGTTTTTTGCCCGTTTCATTCAATTCTTTGTTCTAGAGAAGAACTTGGAATCTAACTCTGGCAGGAGAGGCGAGCAACCCCCAGCCTGTGACATTTAGCTGGCAAGCCACGTTTTAGAAGCAAGAACCCCCTGTAACAGGTTCATCCTTTAAAATAGATCTGAAGCCTGGCTTATAGCTCATTGGTAAGAGTTCTTGCCTGGCATATGCAAGGTCCTGGGTTCAATACCCACTGCCATGCAAAACAAAAACAAAAACCTCTGATACCCATGAATAGTCACTTCTATTACCTTCCTTCTCAGCTCCCAAGAACAGCAATCTATTTTGTCTCTACGGATTTGACTGTTCTGGATATTTCATATATCTGGAATCCTACAATGCATGACTTTGTGTTTGGCTTCTTTCACTTAGAATAATGTTCAGAGATTTATTAGTATATCAGTACCCCCTTTTTACTGCTTAAAACTATTCTATTCAATGATACCCCACATTTCCTTTAGTCACTCATCAGCTGATGGACAGGCAGTTCTTTCCACATTTTGGTTATTATGAATAATGCTAATGTGTTCTAAACACATTTTGTATAGACATGTTTTCATTTTTCTTGGACTTAATAATTGCTAGGTCGTTTGGTCACTCTATGAGTTTAACCTCTTTTAAGGAACTGTCAAACTATTTTCAAAAATGACTGAGCGATTTTACATTCCCATCAGTAAAATACCAGGGTTCCAATTTCTTCACATTCTTGTCACCTCTATCTGTCTTTTTGATTATTGCCTCTGTGAATGTAGTGACTTCTTAATATGGCTTTAATTTGCCTTTCCCTAATGACTAATGATGGTGATAATCTCCTCATGTGCTTGTTAGTCATTTGTGTAGTTCTTTGAAGAAAATTCTATTCAGACATCCTGCCCTCTCTAAAATTGGACTATTGGGGCTGGAGATTTAGCTCAGTGGCAAGCAGGTGGTCATGAGTTCGATCCCTGGTACAGATAAAAAAAAAAAGTTAAAATTGGACTATTTTATTTCTCCTTGTTAACTTGTTGCAAGCATTCATTATATACTAGATACAGTTTGCTTATCAGATAAAAAAATATTTTCTCCCATCATATGACTTACCCTTTCACTTTCCTAATGATAGAGGCAGATTTTTTTCCTTTCTAATCTGCATGTTCTTTTTCTTGCCCACATCCCCTGACCGGCACCTCCAGCAGGACTGTTACAGAGAAGCTGTGAAAGGAAACATCCCCATCTTATTCCTAATCGTGGGCAAAAGCAGTTAGTCTTTGCCATTAAATATGATGTTAGCTGTGGGTTTTTCATCGATGGGCTTCGTTAGGTTGAGAAATTCCCTTCTTCTTCTTCTTCTTCTCTTTCTTCTCTGAATCTACCTCTTTATTTCTGCTTGAAATACAAATGTTCCATTGCAATTATGAGACACACCTGAGTTCTGGAGACAAGGCCTGGGGACTTCAGTAGAGGAAGAGGCTGACCGGGACGAGGGCCATTTGAACCCACGGATGTCCAGCTTGCTGAGTCTACAGCCTGCTGCTTCTTGAGCACAGCTGCCCCAATAAAGCTGCACGTGGAGACTGTCAAAGATGGAGATGGCAAATATGGAGATTTCTGCCAGTATCTGCAGATACACAGAGGCTCCGTATGCCCTCTAAAATGCCACATTTGATCAGAGCTGGGAATGCAAACAAGTGTCGGCCCACTTTCACTCCACTGGTCGTCTGGGTGCTGGTGGGGGCCATGTCCTTGGCAGCTTGATTGGCTAAGCAGTGCTGATATCTTTTGGTCTTGAGCTTCTCAAAGTTCACTACAGACATAGGCACCCCACAGTATCAAGCCCATTTACCT
Organism: Cavia porcellus; assembly: GCF_034190915.1. Lineage (NCBI taxonomy): Eukaryota > Metazoa > Chordata > Mammalia > Rodentia > Caviidae > Cavia > Cavia porcellus. The sequence continues at coordinate 21,966,956 of NW_026947496.1, read as the reverse complement.
CCACTTTTTGTCAGTCCTCACCCCTCTGTGCACAGGTTCCTCTGTTAACTTCAGTGCATTCAGGGCAACCGCAGCACAGGATTGTTAACAAACATTGCTAAAATCGCTACATTTCCAAAACTGATATACACATTTAATGCAATCCCAATGGAAATACCAACAGTGTTCCTTATAAAACTAGAAAAAAATTCTAAAATGTATGGATTTCTACCCTGCTGAATCCCTTCTTTGGTGGTTGCTGTCTAGAGCCTGGCTCAGCAGGAAAGATATTTTGCTTGATTAGCAACAGCTCCTTTGATATGGGCCTGGTAGAGCTCGGTCTCTTTACAGGTTAGCAATGGAAGTCCCCATAGGTTAAGAGACTCAGCAAAAACCAGACAGTTGATGGATAGCATTGCATGGATTGTAAATCAGAGGTAAGTTGTTCACAAATAAAATTTGCCAGGGGCTGGGGATTTAGCTCAGCGGCATAAGCACCTGCCTTGCAAGCAGGCAGTTGTGAGTTCGATCCCCAGGACCGATAAAAAGACAAAATAAAATAAAATAAAATTTGCCTTCATTGCACCAGGACTCAATTGTTTTAAAGCCTTGTTCCTAAATACCTCTCAGATATACTTCTTCTACTCCAGTTCTACTAAAGCTATTTATTGGACCCCTTTCCTGTCTAACAAAGCCTTCCTCATCCTGCAGACCAGACAGCACCTTCCTGGGGGGGCTTTCCTTACTGCTTCCTACACCCCCCAGTGACCAGCCCCAGAGATCAGGGACTGTCCTGTCCCACTTCAGCCTGTCTGCACCTCTCCCAGGCTCTGTGGAGGAGCTGTTCATCAGTAATCACTGATAAATGATGAGTTGGCTGGGCACTACCTGTGCTTACACTAAGCCACCAGACAGAGTCCACACATAGGTTTTTGCTTTTACTTTTTTCACCATTTTTTTTAAACAAGCCAAGCATGGTGATGCACACATGTAACCCCAGCACTCTATGAGACTGGGGCAGGAAGATAGGAATTTGGAGACAAGCCCAGGCAATGTACTGACTTAGCAAGACCCTCTCTCAAAACTTTAAAAGGGACAGAGGTGTAGCTCATTGTGATGGCGCTGGGTTCCGTTCCCAGACCACAGAAAAAAAGAAAAGGAAAAAATCCCTAGTATATGTCTGGAAATGTGATCCTTAAATGTATCCCATAAAATTCATGATAGAAAATTTCGGTACATAGATTTTTATCTAAACATTGTTTACAACAGAGAAGCAGAAAGAAAAAAAACACAAAAGATCCAACATTAAAGGGATGGTGTGATCATTGATTGATTGTGTCAACTCAAGTAAATGCCAAATAAATTGGCTCAGCATAGTTCTGGGGGTGGAACTTTCACTCCAGGGAAGGATTACCACAGAAGGCCACAAAGGGGAATGAAAAAGGAAAGATTGCTCCCGCCTTCTTTGGAGGAGTTCCAGTCTTCACTTCCACCTTGGACTTGGCCTCCTGATACAGACCCACATGCAACACTATGCTCTATGCTCCAGGCTTCAAGCAGATCCTTCAAACCCTCCAAATGCACATGTGTGGGAGATGCCCAAGCTGCACTCTCCTGAGAAACAAAGCCCCTCGCTTCGATCCTTACCTGAACTCCCCCTCAGCCTTATTTACTAAGAATGCAGAGCTGGCTGTCATGAAGCAGATGTTCCCTTCACTGGCCGGAAGAAAGTGATCGAGTCCAGCCAAGGCCCCAGTGTGTCTCACTGCAGCATATGGGCCAGAATTTCTTCCATTGCTGATGGCTGGAATTGGGGCTTGAGCAAGAACCTGTGAGACTCCTGGTCTAAGACATGAAGCAACATCTCAGCTGAGACCATGAGACTCAAAAACAGTTATACCTTCCTGGCATTAAAGGTGCCAACTTTGCATACATCAAGCTACAGATTGCACTGCTAATTGGCTCTGTTTCTCATTATAGCCAATGCCTGCAAAGTTTCTCTTCCCTAGCTTTCTGACTGGACCCCCAATCACCTCCTTGATTGACCAATAAAAGCCATGAGCTTTTGGACTCATGCTTTTTTGTTCCACCGAGAGCATTGGATCATCCCAGAGCTCCTCATCTGCAGAATTTTCTGTTTGTCTTTATTTTGCATCTATGGGCCATATTGCTGGGTGGGAGATCTCAACCTTCTGCAGGGGTTTTGGGACAGATGGACATTTTGCACTCTTCCACATCTGACTCTGTGGGTGGCCGTCATAAGCCAATCTGTAAAGTCTTATGTATTTGTATATTTTGTGTTATATCTATTTCTTTAGTAAACATTGATGATACAGATGGTAAATAATTTACAGTGTATATGTATGACAAATTATGATACCATCTTTAAAATCATTCTTGTGAGAAGTTTTTAATATTATGAGAAAGTACTTATGAGGAGATGAGAGAGAAAGGGGAAATGAAATATGTACACACAATAAGGTTCCATCCCCATAAAGTATGCATTCAACCAAACTGGAAAGGCAATAACCATTACCTTCTGCTTTCATGTTTTTGTGGTTCTGGGGCTCTAACCCAGGGCCTTGAGCATGCCTGGCAGACACCCAACTACCACTGCAAGACACCAGCCCCACGGGGTAAGTTATATTGAACTAGCATAGAATATATATTAGTCAAGTCTCCAGTTTGGGTACTGAGAAAGGTAACCAGATCTCAGGGTTCCACATCCCTAAATCCTCTGCGGTTGCTAATGAAGCAGCTGTGACCATCCAGAAAGGTCTATGCACAGCACAGCAGGACAGACATGGGGATACTATATGACAAGGATTTCTGCTTGTACCCTCAGCATTGTCTTCTAGTGAGCTAGATTGGACTTCATGTGTAGCATGGTCTTACTTTGCTCCTCTTGCCTAAGGTTCCCACTTAAACCTACAGTATAACTTGTTCTGACTTTCTTCCTAGGGCCAGAAATGACAAATATCTGGCCTATGCATGGCCCCTCCCAGATCTGCAGCTGTAGTGGATACTGTGGTTTGCCACTAGAGCTCCCTTTCTGTATTCAGAAATTCATTTTCCACCTGTTAGGATCACTGACCACCAATCACTCATAATTACAACTTCCTTCAGGAATGGCTTTGGCCAAAGAGAGCTGCTTTGATAAAGGCTGCAGCCCTCCCTGGTCAGTGTTGAAGGGAGACGGAGTGGGGGGGGGGGAATATGGTTATGCTAAAGTCTTGTGCTTTTGCCTCCTGTGGGGTAACCCAGCTCCAGGGACTCCCCAGGAATGTGGCTAAGGCCTTATACTGCATTTCCTCATGAAAGTGCTGTTCTCCCTGTACTTCCTAACAAAGGAATCTCCTGCAAGCAATTCTGAGTCCTACAATATTTTTCTGAAGAATTCACTTAAAACAGTGACAACGTTTGAACTCATTACTAATTTATGGAATTACTTCCCCTTTTGTTTTAAGCCTGGATACATCTTATGGGTTCTTTTCAAAAACACCTTCTAAGTAATTAAAAAAAAAGCCAAGGAGAGTGATAAGCAAGTTGAAACCCATTTATCATCCTGCTCCAAGCCCTCATTTCAATTTCTTTCGTGTAGATCTCAGCATGCTAGCAGCAAGAAGAGACAAGGGGAAACATGCCCGAGGAAAAGCACACCAAGGAAATAAGAAATGCTTGAATCCCAGTGGCAAAGCCACTCCAAACCATTTACCCCTAATTATCCAAGGGGTCCCCAGGTGAACGGTAGCCCTGGGCTGTCAGTTGTGTGCAAGAAACCAATATAAAGGGGTCAGACAAAAGCAGGACCTGCTACTCACGCTCCACAAATTCATGCATTCATTTGTCACACTACACTCTCACCTCCTCATACCAAGGTCATGAGATGTCCTTAATGGCCAGGGATATTTAGCTCAGTGGCACAAGCTCCTGCGTGGCAAGCACAGGGTTCTGAGTTCAATTTCCAGTACGAAACAATAATAATAACAATAATTAAAAAAAAAAAAAAGATATCGTTGGCCGTGACCAGTCATCCTGAGACCCTACAGCTGTCCCCTGAGGTCAATGTGAACCGAAAATCTGGTGACCTGTAGTCAGGTCACACTTCATCCATGGAAAGCCACATATCTGGAGGTAAAACACTCAATGTGCTCTGGCTGTCTCATTATAAAATTAAGGAAATGTACCCATAAGAGTTTTAAGACTCATTCTTGGTCTAAGACTCATATGTTTCTGTGCACAAAATCCAGGCAGACAGTAGATAAACCTTCTTCCTGCAAAAATAAGACCTAGCTGGAAAATAATCAACCTTGAAAATTGGAGATGGAAAATGCCAGCCCCAATCAGCCTATCCTCACCTTACCTGCCTAATGGAAGAGTCCTTGAGCAAGAGAACAGGAATGAGCCGGGCGTGGTGTCACACATCTGTAAATCGCAGCACTCAGGAGTCTGAGGCAGGAGGATCACTGTGAATTCAAAACCAGCGCTGGCTACAAAGTGAGTTCAAGGCCAGCTCATAATGCATAATGGGACCTTGTTTCAAAAAGACAAAATAAAATAAAATAAAAGAGAGAATAGGGATGACAGATAAAGCGAGGATGACAGGGCCTAACATTTTTAATCTCCAGTTTTCAATGCTGATAATTTTGCAGCTAACTCCTATTTTCAAGGAAACACAGAATCTGCCCTTGCTAGCGGTATTATAGACGATACATTTAGGGCTTCAGGACCACACTCCTCCACTCACCAGAACCTGAATGACACCCAGGACTAACTCCCTGACCTTTATCCTCAGGCCTACCACCCACAGGCAGAGGTATATAAAACCCTGAGCCTGTCCTAGAAAATTCTAAAATCCAAACCGAGATGGGAATGCATGCCAGATTTTCCAGCATGAGCTATCGTAACCTTTCTTCACATGGAGCTCACTGAAGGTTCATTCATAGGAACTGCTGCTCATAGATCCAGCTGTAACAGAGTGAATTATGGCAAAGGACATGTGCAGTGGACAGCAGTGGACAGGACTCAGCACTCTGTCAATCACATTGTCGATCATGCTCTGGAAGGCTCAATGAGGGGCGTCCTAGACCCCTGCACAAGTTCTAAACTCTCAAGGCCTTCAGAGTTCAAGCTGGGGACATTTTCCTTTCCGCTGCTGCGAACCTGCTGGCTCAGAGTGCCGTGGCACCTGATGAAACCTCGCTTCTGTTTTCTAACCATCAAGTGCCGAATCCAACTCTTTGTTCACTGTGCACAAGAACCTAGGAACCTGTCTACACCCGCGTCACCACGGTAACAGCAGCAGCACTGTTATATCAAAGTTGGCTCTTGTTTGGTTTCTGTGGCAAAAGCAGATTCAGAGCTGAGGGACAAGCTTGACCTTGAGCAGGTCACGAAGTGACTGCAGTTTGCACAACTTTGGAACTGCCCACTCTTGCCGCATTCCTGCTTCTCCTTAACCCATGCCTAGGCCTCACCCGAGTTCCTAATAAGTAGAAGACTGAGAAAGAAAAGTTCAAATGTGTTTCAGAGAGTGCTTCACACACTGCAGCTGAGTGGCTGCGAGATGGTGGCCCCACCAAGAGACAGGCACAGGCAGGAGGGGAAAGGGTAGGGCTTCAAACAGGACAGAGGAAAGATCTGCATCTGTCCCTGGTAAGGGCTAATGATTTGAGCACAATGGAATCCAAAACAACAAAATGACCGGAGGAAACAAAACAATGGAAGGAACATAAGAAAACTTGTAAAAACAAAACTAGAATTAATATCCTTGGAGAAATAAGAGAAATTAAGAACAGAATGCCCAAAAAAAAGGAGAAAATTCAAGAAAGTGTTCCTTGAAATTAAAAAAATCACACAAGCTAACAAAATTTTAAAATTCAAATGACAGCTGGGTGTGGTGGCGCATACTTATAACCTACTACTCAGGAAGCTGAGGCAGAAAGATCCCAAATTCAAAACCAACCTGGGCAACTTAGTGAAATCCTGTCTTAAAATAAAATTTTAAAAGGGCTGGGGATGAAACTCAGTGGAAGACCATTTAATAAGTTTACAAGATGCCGTGGGTTCAATCCCAGCACTACATACAGGAAAGAGGAAGGAAGGAACATTTTCTCAATAAATCTAATAGGCATCACCTAAAGGGGGAAAGGGGAAAGGAAAGGAAAGGAATCGTGAAACAATGAATGGATTTCCAGATTTAAAGGGACTACAAAGCCCAGCATAATAATGAAGAAACCCTGCAATCTCCATCATCATGAATTTTCAGACAACTGAGAATAAAGGGCAGATTTAGTTGGTTTTGAAATCATGTCCAGAACTGTTCCTTGCTGTGGACTGAAATAACCATGAGGAATTTTTCTTCAAATAGTCTCTTCTTTTATCACCATCTTCCATCCTCTTGCCCTTTGAATTCTGCTCACCACACATAAGCCAAATCCTTTTGTATTCCAGCAAAATTTGCCAGATTCAGGAAATTCATTAACAGAGCAGAATTCTACCCAGAAAAGTCTGGAGCCAACTGCATCTTGGTCTTGACGAATGCAGATGATAAACTTCAGCCCCCTCATCCTTTTAAGTTCGTAATTCAATTGGAATATAAAGGTGTCTTTCTTTTGAAAGGCTATTTTTCAAACTCTCTAATGAAAAAGCTAGGAAATATTGCTACTCATTCTTCCTTTCCTCCCCAGGCAAAGAGCATTCCTCCGCTCTGAACAGATGGGGCTCTGTGTGATAAATAGCTCAGTGTTCCAGGGAGCCCTGGATGGCACTGACATCTTGTCCCCGTATTCATAGGCTGGGCTGTCCCTCTCCTCTTGTTGCTCTGCTTAGGCTGGACCAGTGTCCAGGCAATGGAACGACAGGACTAGTTTCAGCCACCTGGTGTTCCAGGACAATGATGAGCAGGGTGAGCATCTTCTGGAAGGGACTGAGGAAGGTAGAGGGTAGAGGGACAGAGCCCCTCCTGCCTGGCACTGTCTTCATGCTCACCATGCTAATATTTCAGGCTCTGCCTGCTGCCGTTAATTATTATTCCCAAAGGACTCGGCTGCATTTCCATTTGCAGAAGCAGCTATAATGAAGGGCCTGATAGTGCGCATGCCGTGTGCACACACACACATGTACACACACACACACTCACATGCTCACCGCAGTCCCTACTCTTCAGCCACCTCCTGATTGACTTTCTTTGAAGCTCTCTCCTTCCCCATTGTGACCATATTGTCAGTCATCACAGAATGAGAAGTCACCTGGGTCTTAACACCAGCGGATGCGCTGTGCTAATGATTTCACCGCCCTGCACAGTTCTTAGAACACAGCTCACCTGGCATCAAAGCCCCTTCTGCATGTTCTGGCAGACCAGGGCAGGCTGGCAGTGCTGCCTTCCAAATGCCATTAAGCAGCAGAAAGAACAAAATCATTCTGGAGTAAAGTTACAAGTTTTCAGCCCTAAACCTGCGATTTGCAGGTTTCTGAGCCTCCTCTTCCTCCTCCTCCTCCTCTTCTCCTTCTTCCTCTTCCTCCTCTTCCTCCTCCTTTTCAAAATCTTTCTCAATGCTGGTTTTGTTTTGTTTGGTTTGGTTTGTTAGTTTAAATTTTTATTGGTACAATTCAGGTGTACATAATGATCATATTCATTGTAGGGAGTTTGTACCTCTATATCATATATCTCAATTCCTCTCCCCACCAATCCCACACCCTCCCTTTAAACCCCCTTCCCCTCCCTATTCACAAAGCTTGCTTTCATTTATCCTTCTTTTCTCATTTTTTCTTTCCCTTCATTCCTCCCTAGTTTCTTTTTTTGAAGTTTCTTCCTATTTCACAGTATCCATTGTACATTTTGATTCTTATGTACATTTTCAGTTTCTCACACCAGAGAGGAAATATGATATTTATACATGTGTGTCTGATTTATTTCACTTATGATTATGTTCTCAAGGTTCATCCATTTAGCTATAATGTCTCAATTTTTTCTTTATGGCCGAGTAATACTTCATCAGATAGAAAAAAGAAAACACATCTTTTTTGTCCATTCTTTGGCTGATGGGTATTTGAGTTGTTTCTAAGATTTAACTATTACAAATTGTGCCACTATAAATGTGGGTGCACATATATCACTGGAGTGTGATGCTTTTTAATCCTTCCAGGAAGATACCCTGAAGGGGAATAACTGTGTCAATTGGGACCTCCTAGTTTTTTGAGGCATTTCCACACTGATTTCTACAGTGGTTGCACCAGTGTGCACTCCCACCAACAATGGAGAAGGGCTCCTTTCTCCCCACAGCTCCACCAGCATTTGTTATTGGTTGATAATAACAATTATTTCTGGAATGAGATGGAATTTCAGCATTGTTTTAATTTTCACTTTTCTTATGAACAATGATGTTGAATTTCTTTTATGATTTGTCATTTGCACTTCTTCTGAGAAGTGTTTATTCATCTCTGATGTCTATTTTTGGATTGGGACTTTGAATTTGGGGAGTATGTTTTTTAGTTCTTTATATGTCCTAAATAGTAGTCCTTTGTCCGAAGAACAGTAGCAAAAATATTTTCCCACTCTATGGATTGTCTTTTTACTTTGTTGGTGATTTCCTTGGCTGTGCAGAAGCTTTTTAATAAAATGAGATCCTAGTTGTGGATTCTTTGTGATAATTCTTGTATGATTGGGGCTTCAGTCATAAAAATTCTAAATAACCCAATATCAATCAATGAAAATATAATTGAAAACCTACCAACAAAGAAAAGCCCAAGTCTGATGGATACACAGCTGAGTTCTACAAGAAATTTAGAGAGGATCAAGTGCCATTACTTCTCAAACACTTTAACGAAATTGAAAGAGTAGCAAATACTCCCAAACTCTTTCTTGGAAGCAAGTATTACTCTGGTGGGGACTGGGGATTTAGCTCAGTGGCATAAGCATCTGCCTGGAAAGTGTGAGGTCATGAGTTTGATCCCCAGTATAAAAAAAAGTATTACCCTGCTACCAAAATCAGAGAATGATCCTACCGAAAAAGAGAACCATAGGCCAATTTCACTGATAGGCATAGATGTAAAAATCCTCAAAAAGTATTGGCAAATAGAATGTAGCAAAGTGTCAAGATTATGTACCATGACAAAATAGGAATCATCCCAGGGATGCAAGGATGGTTCAACATATGCGAATCAATAAATGTATTACATCGTATCAACAGAGCCAAGAATAAAAATCTCATGATCATCTCAATAGTCATACCCAAAAAAAAGTATTTGACAAAGTTCAAAATTAAAAAGAAAATCAGAATAGATGACCTTTATTTCCATCTAATAAAAACCATCTATGACAAAACAATAGGCAACAACACTTGATGATCAAACACTGCAAGCTTTCACTCTAAAATCAGGAAGAAGGCAAGAGTGACTACTATCATGCCTCCTGTTCAATATAGTTCTGGAAACACTGACCACAGGAATTAGACAGGAGAAGGAAATAAAAGGGATAAAGACAGGAAAGGAAAAAATTAAATTATCATTATTTACAGATGACATGATATGATATTACAGATGACATGACTACACAGAAGATCCCAAAACTCCACCAAAAGACTTGTAGATTTAATATCCAGATTCAGTTGCATAGCTGGATACAAAATCAATTCTCAAAAATCAGTAGCATTCCTGTACATAAATGACAAACTCACTGAGAGAGAAATTAGGGAAACAACACCTTCACAGTAGCATTAAAAAAAGGAAAGAAAGATTTAGGAATCGATCTAACAAAGAAAGTAAAAGATCACTACATTGAAAACTACAGTATCCTGATAAAGGAGATTTAAAGGGATATTAGAAAATGGAAAGGTATCCCTTGCGCTTGGGTAGGAGGAACCATTTTCATTATGGTGAAAATGGCCATACTCCCAAAATTGTTACGTATATTTAATGCAAACCCAATCAAAATAGCATTAACATATCTCCTACAGAAAACACTCTTAAAATTCATTTGAAATCAAGAGAGAATTAGAATAGCAAAAGTAATTCTGGGCAACAAAGACCAGGCAGAGGCATCACAATCCCTGACTTGAAATTGTACTACGGAGCTACTGTGATTAAAAACAGCAAGGAACTGGCAAAAAATAACTAACTAAATAAACAAATAACTCAGAGTTGAGGATCAATGGAACAGATAGAAGGTGCAAAAATAGTTCCAAATGCTCTCAGCCACCTGATCTTTGGCAAAAGGGCCAAACATGTTCACTGAAAGAAAGCCTCTTTAATAAGTGGTGCTGGAAAAACTGGATTTCCACATGCCCGTGACTAAAACTAGACTATCTATCTATCACCATGCACTAAATTAAAATCAAAATGATCAAAGACCTAAATATTAAAACGCACTAAATATGCTAAATTCAAAACCACTTACAGTTGTGAGTTTCTGAATGTAAATATCTGAGGGTTTCTTTTCTGCTTCTATCTGGCTCCTCATTCGTAAAAATCCATTGAATGAGGACTAATGGCCAAGTACTTGGTATACATGATCTTCAAACACTCATTCCTTAACAGATATTTATAAAGCTCCTATTACTTGTTAACCAAGCTCTGACTGTCCCATAGGGGAGATTCCTGCTCTCATAAATTTCCTCTCGGGTTGTTTAACACATCCAAGGAATATGGAATCCAAGCTGCATGAATCTGAATTTAACACAATTCAGAGGCCCCTTTAAGAAAGAGAATATGGAGACTGGCGGTGTCATTCTATGTAGTGTGTGATTAGCATGTGCAAGGGTCTGGGTTCAATCCCTGGCAAACTCCTACCCCTCCCCACAAAAGGAAGAATGAGAATATACATTTAAATTTACTATGCTAAAACTTATTTATAAATACTATAGAAATTGCAAAAAGTTGTCATAGAGTCCTATCTAAATGAAAGACCTGAGACGTAAGCTTCAGATAGTTCAAAATAAGTTCACCCCTGGAGAAAGGGGTTGTAGGTATCTTGTCTCAACTTTGCAGGTAGACAGCACTCATTTTCCCCTCGTAGATGGCTGACTTGAAGCCAGTAAGGTTGCAAAGAAAGCACGTTCCTTGGCAGTCAAACCAGTGGAGTAGGGCAGTGAGCAGCAGGCATCTGAGTGGAAGTAGTTCCTTCACCACCACGAGACAACGCAGGTTTTGCTAGTAGGTGAAACAGGCTGCCCAGGCATCTCTGCTTCCACCCAATAAGGTGACAGCCACCCCTCAAGGTGTTTATTATAATTATAATCTTACATTGTGGTTTTCATGGGCTTTAAGTACTTGCAGTTTGAATGCTTGTGAATTGCACTGTAGTTGGGCTTATTTAAAGTTGCTTATCTGACTTTCTGTGACTCATAGCTGAAGGAGGATGAATGGACCAGGGCTCCACTTCCTAGACTTTTCTAGACAGAAAAATCTACCATGTGTGTGTTGATGTTGTTTAAAACAAAAAGGTAAGTGTACTGGGGATTGAACTCAGGAACTTCTGCTTGTCAGACAAGCACTTGTGCCACTGAGCCAAATCCCCAGCCCTATCTTTCCTCTTTTCAAGGTGATTGTCTCAGGCATTTTGTTATAGTTATGGAAAGCTAACACACAACTGGATTCTCTACTACTGGTCTTTTCAGAGGCTTTATTTTGCTAGGGTGCATAATTGCTAACCCAGAGAGAATTTTAGGATGCAGCTTCTCCACACCTGTTCCATCTATTTAGCAATGATTTATTGAGGCTTACTATATGCCAGGTTGTGTTCTAGAAGTTGAAGATACAGCACTGAATGAAGAGCTGGAGCTTTCCTTCTCCTTCAGAAGATCGTGCAGGGTCAGTGTTTCATGACTCCACTTTGTTCCCTTCTTCCCTATCTATACAGCCTTTTATAGTCTTTATTATCTTGTCACCAGAGCTGTAAGAGTCCCTTGGCTGTACTATCTTCTACTATCAATACTGTCAGGCAATTCTTGATGATGATAGCGATCACAAACTTCCTCTTTGCAGATAACCCAACTACTCCTTACAACTCTCCATAGAACTGAGAAAAAAATATCTAATCTGCCCAGGGCCATATAGCTTAAAATATGGATCTGGGATTTTAAACTCAAATCTGTCTGAATCCGAAATCCATTCTTGTCACAATACACCATACTGCACTGAATCCTCTGATATGAGCTCCTCTACTACTAATAACATAATCTTCTTCCGATTCCATTTTAACCCTAATCTCAAAAATTGTGCTCCAAAACGATTGGTTAGTGCTTACATGTGATACTTTCATCATCGGCACCTCCTTGGGTGAAACAGACCAGGCTCTGCTAAGCTTTTTGTCTGTCCTGTGTGTGTGTCTTTCTTCAGTCCTGCTCATTTGAACTACTTATAGACATTTTTCAAATATTCCTCTTTGTTTTCAGGGAAACTCACAATAAATTTTTTAAGAAGTATGACCTACATGCTATTTATTACTAGTGGTCTTAGAAATCTGTAATGTATTTTTTGAGGAACCTGGATATCAAAAATCATTAAACCAAAACAAAACAAAATCCCCCATCTAAAGCTGGACATGGTGGCACACACCCATATCACCAGTGCTCAGGAGGGTCACGGTAATTTTGAGGCTAGCTTGGCATCTACAGTGAGCTTGAAGTCAGCTTATATTACATAGCAAGAACCTTGTCTCCAAACAAACAATCAAAGTATTTATATTCTTTGACTTACTGAGACTGTTTCTGAAAAGCTACTTTAAAGAGAGTAGAATGAAGATCACTAGATGCCAGGCAGAAAGGTGGGCAGGGAACAGAGGGAAGTTAGATAACAGGTACCAAAATATAGTGATACAGGAGGAGTAAGCTCCACATCACTGTACGGTGAACTATAATTAGGACAATCTGTTATACATTTTATAAAGAACTTGAATAGATGAGTTTGAAGCTGTCTTCTTCTTCTTCTTCTTCTTCTTATTATTATTATTATTATTATTATCATTATTATTATCTTGGTACCAGAAGATTGAACTCAGGACCTTGTGCTTGCCAAGCAGGCGCTTGTGCCACTGAGCTAAATCCCAGCCCTGAGTTTGAAACTTTCTAACACACACAAAAAGAGATAAATATTTGAGAGGGAAAGAGATATTATCCTGTTTTTCTCATGTGTTAGTCAGCTTTTCACTACAGTGACAAAATACCTGAGATAAAATAGAGAAAGAAAAGAATTCTTTTAACTCAGGGTTTCAGAGGTCTCAGTCCATGGGCACATCATCCTGTGCTTTGGGCTTATGGTGGTCCCACACATCATAGCAGGAACATTTAGTAAAGGAGGACTGTTTATATCATAGCAGCTGGGACCCAAAGTGGGAGTAGAAGAGACTGGGATTGAATATCTCCTTCAAGGGCACCCCCAATGACCTAACTTCTTCCCACTGAACCACATCTCCAAAAGGTTCCAGCACTTTCCATTATCACCACAGGCTGGGGACCTGACAGTGGGCTTTAGGGGACATTTAAGATCCAAGTGTATCAATTATTACACTATATCCCATTGTTGTATACAATTACTGGTCAACTTTTTAAGAAGTTATATATAGTGATAATTTTTTGTTTGTTTATTTTTGATACAGGATCTCTCTGTGTATTTCAGGCTGTCCTTGAACTCACTATGTAGCCCATGCTGGCCTCAAACTCATGACAATTCTCCTGCTTCAACCTCCTGAGGATTGGGAGGCATGTGAAATCATGCCCAGCTTATAGTGGTGTTTGCAATGGCATTAATTGATATTTTTAAGCATCAGACATGTGGAATGACATATATGTTTAGTGATGGTACTGGTGGTACATAAGAATGATGGAATACTATAGGGTAATTAAAATGATAACGGTGATGGTTATGTCATAACCCTGAAAAGAACAGAAGAAGCACAACACTGTTCTATGTGCATTACGATCTAGCTGTGTGAAATCTACATGCACACATCAGTATAGATTGGCCATCAATAATGTTAAGCAACTGCTCTCAGACAGATGCACACTTTACGCAGGGTGAGGATGGGTGGTAATCTATAATTTCTTTATTACAACTTCACCTTTATGATGTTTTAGAGTTCATGAAATGGCTGGTGATAAAAGTCCTAGCTGGTCCTTTCACTAATACTGTCCTCCATCTACGGCTGGCTGTGTCTCTTCAGTGAGGACCCAGCATCCAGCCTGCAGCACTGGCTGATCAATTAGCTTCATGTAAAGAGTAACCCACCAGAGAATTTAGTCTGAAATAAGCACATCTCATTGGCATTGGAGAATGAAGACCCAGGACAAAATAAGATTGTGTTGTATATGATGTGAACTGGCAGGGAAGCTTAGATACACTCGTGATCTCTAAAAAAAACCTGTAGATTGTATAATTTTCCCCTCCCTAAATTCTTTTTGCAGATTAACTCTGCTCATGTATTGCTCATATACAGCCTTCTTTGTTCAGTGATAGAAGCAGACACTTTAAATGATGATTAAATGTCTATAAATGACACAGCAGGATCCAAAAACTCAGTGTTAATGAGAGTTGTTAAGGAAAGCATTTCAAAATCCCTTTTCACACAAATGCCTCATCAGCAGTGAAATGAACATGACTGATCTGGCCCCATGACACTTGAAGCAAAGACTCGTCTGCAGAAGTTGTCTCTGAGGCATTCCAAGAGCCTTGTGCATCCTGCATGCCACAGCACAGAAGCATTCAGGCAGACGGCTGGTCAACCGCGTTCTCACAAAGCATCTTGTGCTGGAAAACTCTATCTCAGAACTCTCAGAAAAGGCTAAAAATGGAGCTTCCACCCCAAATAGCACTTGGTGTCTGCCGTATATCACAATTCCTACAGAGAGAAAGAGGAATGCTTGCAGTTCACCCACAGCATCAAATACCGAAGGTCCTGGGCAAAGGCAGGAGGTGCCAATATTTAACTAACTTCAGGGTGTGTCTATTCATCATTCAGGAGAATGAGGCATTAATCCTGCTTCGCCTACAGAATACATGGGAACCCAGCCTCCAGGAACAGCTCTGTACTCTGGGTACACCCCCTATGAAGCTTAGGTTGAAATTACCTCTTTGTATGATTAGTCAGGGACCCATTGTTCTCAGGATGAATATCCCATTCATTGCTGCTTTTGTGACCACTAAAGTCTCAAAGTCCTAACTTACTACTGGACAGACTTTTTTTTTTTTTTTTTTTTTTTTTGGTCTTTTTCGTTTTTATCGGTACCAGGGATCAAACTCATGACTGCCTGCTTGCAAGGCAGGCGCTTATGCCGCTGAGCTAAATCCCCAGCCCCCATATTGGACAGACTTAATGATCTTGACACATCTCCGTGGTTGAGAGGCAGGCTGCTGTCCTCAACTGAGAAAAAGAACCATTCCTAGCAGAGTAAAGAGCCAAGGATCCAACATACAACTGCTTTCGAGATGGTATGGAGGGAAACTACAGACACATCCCTTGCAAGTCTATGAGAATGGGAAGCTTGGGTTTGTCTGACTCCTCCAACAATCAGAATTCAAATCAGACTAGAAGTGATAGGATTTTACTGGGGTAAGACTTGGGAGAACCATCAGATGATTGGGAATAAGATCCCAAGTGAAGCAGAGGAAGAAACGGATGGCAGAAGTTTGCTGGGTTACTGTGAGTCCAAAGAAGGCCACTGACCAATGGCAAAGTCACAGGTGGCTGCGAGAAGCATCTTGTCTTGGAGGAAGGGGTCACCTGATGCGTAGTCTGACAGCCCTGTCACTGCTGGGAGGAGCAGCCCAGCCCAGAGCACCCAGCACAGCAAGCGGGCTTCAGAGCACAGCTTGGTCAACCAGAGGCCCCAAAGCTGGAGGTCTGTGAGGTATAGTCTTGTGATCATTATTAAAGCACCCTACAAATCAAAACAGTTATTTGTGGCTAAGTTACAAATTAAGTATGTGTTGGAGGTCTATCAAAAACAAAAACCAGAACTGTGTTTTGGAAAAGCAGAGCAGTGGTGGGATCTGTTTCTTAGTTTGACTATGAGCATAGGCCCCCAACATGCTGACCTGACCAATGAAAAGCAAATCAGCCAGCATGTTCAGACAGACTAACACTGGCACCAGGTATGGTTTGTACTTTAGCCCCAGCACAGGAAGATTGGACTTTAGCAGATGTAGAATTTTAGAATATTTCCCCAAAGAACAATGTATCTGTTGACTACAGTGCTTTGCATGGAGTTTGAGTAAGTTTGTGCTAAAGTCTTGGCTATCTGCCTATTTTAAAATAACACTTAACTGATAAAAAATAGGCCAAAGTATTTAGCCACTGCTGACCGGTAAGATTGTATGAAACATACAGAAAACAAAATAAAACAAAACCACAAATGATAATGTACTACCTGATATTTTCTAAGTAGTGGAGAAAAGATTATTTAGTAAACTGTATTGGAACAATTGGTAGCCCTCGAAAAATATAAGCTTCAATTCTTACCTAATATGTTAAGTTAGAATTGCTGTACACTGGCAAAAAGAGCTTCGTTATTGCTCATTATGTTTGTTATGCCAAGTACCTGTAATGCTGCCTGCTGTTCTGTATGTGTTTTTCCCCCCTTTGGGTGACCCAATTGCTATGTTAATCAATGCTGCCCTCTGTAAAGAATTGTGAATCCCTGGGAACCTAACCTAATTGATATGTTAACCATTGTTGCCCTCTACAAATAACAGATGTGGTGCTAAGATAAGCTGACAAAGGATTGTTAATTTCTGCTAGACTACTCTGTCCTCCCGCCAGATTTCCTGGTCCATGCCCATAACTCCTTACTTTGTAAACTGTGATATCTACAAAAGGGCTGCAAAGTTTTAAGAGAGACACACAGCTTTTGCAAACTCCAGCTGCACTGTGTCACTGGGCCCAGGATAAAATAAATCAGCGCCACTGTTTTTTAAAAAAACATGTTTTGCCCCATGTTTGGACTCGAGGTTGGGAACTCTGGGGCGCTCGTTTGTGGATTACAAGAAGAATCAAGTTAGGAAGAGCTAAAAATTTAAATGTAAGAAGTAAAAGTAATGTTAGGAAAATCTGAACCTTACTTTTAGAGGGAAAGAACTTTCAAAATATGGGGCAGAACCCAGAAAAAAATAGAAAATTCATGAAAAATAGAAAAATGAAATTAGTTCAAAGAAGTAGTTTACACATGGGAAAAACACCTTAAGCAAAAGCATTACAAAAGTGTAAGTGAAGTTTTGTAGTACATATTGCAAAGATCCAGTTTCCCTAAAATACAAAAATATTCTACAAGTCAGCAAGAAAGTCCATTAACTCAAAAGAAAAATGGGCTAAGGAGATGAATTGATATGAAAAAACATACACATAGTTTTTAAAAACTAAAAGGAGTCCACCTTTGCACATAAAATTTTTTAATGCCTGTTATACTGGTAAAGATTAATAATATGTTGCCTTAGTGTGGTTTTCTGAGAAGCAGCCACCAAGATGAGACTAAGCATACCAGAGATAGATTAAAGCTGGGCATGGTAGGCACACCTGTAGTCTAAGCACTCTTGGAGGTTGAGGCAGGAAGATCACACATTCAAGTACAGCCCTGGAAACTTAGCAAAACCCTCCCAAGATTTTTTTTTCCTCCCAAGATTTTTTAAAGAGGCTTTGGGATATAGCTCACTGTGAAGGCCTTGGACCTCAGTGAGAAGAAAAAGAAGAAGAAGGAGAAGGAAAAGAAGAAGAAGAAGAAGAAGAAGAAGAAGAAGAAGAAGAAGAAGAAGAAGAAGAAGAAGAAGAAGAAGGAGAAAAGAAAAAAATGAATTGAAAGGAATGCCTGGGAAGAAATCAGGAAGAGGCAAGGAAACCATGCTTTGGGTCTGATTCCTGGAAAGGGTCAGGGAAGGGCGACAGGGAGAGAAGAGGACAGCAGAGGGTGGACGCCTGAAGTTCCCAGAGTTTTAGGGCCAGGTTAACAGTCCAGCATCGAAGCCCCCTAACGGAGGAATCCGGAATCCTGTAGAAGCAAATGCCTGTGGTCGCTGCTGCATGCGACCTCTGAGAAGCCTCAAGATCTCAGGAAGCCTGGCCGGTGCCCACAGCAGTGGCTTCAGGACAGCAGCTGTTACATATTTTGCAGCAGAAAATCTCAATGGTGTGGTTGCGAATCGGTTTCACATAGCCTGCACAGTCAGAGAAACAGGGCTCTTGCATTGCTGGTGGGTGAATAGCTTGGAACGGCCTCTGTGAAAAGCAGCTGGTCAAAATGTCAAATGTATGCCCCCCCCAGCAAGTGATTTTTCCCCCCTAGGACTTTTTCACTTTTGAAAAGTCATGGCATGTTCAAGAGTACTCATTGCAACATTGTTCGCAACCACAAAATTGTTGGTAAGAACTGCAATGCGCATTCAGTGAGGAATGAATTAGATAAATAATAAAATATTATACAGCCACAAACAAAAGGTCTTCATGTACTGATGCAAAACCATCTTTAAGGCAAGGTGAATAATGATACAAATAGTATGGAAAATGTAGTCAAAATTTTGAATGAACGTGTATACTTGTAAATGAACAAATTTGTAATATTTCTGGAAGAGAACAAAAGAAATAGGTGGGGACAGATGGGGGGAGGAAAGGAAAAGTAAAAAAGAATCAAGAGTTGATGTGTATGTGTACCAGTTACCCATAACAGATATATTTACTATATATTGGAAACATACACAAAGAAAGTTTTAAATATTTTTTAAAAAAACAAAGAAACTATATTGTACAACTTTTTTTTTTTTTGAGACCTGGTCTCACTATGCAATTCAAGCTGGCCTCAAATTCCGAGCAGTCCTCCTGTCTCAGCCTCCAGAGTTCTGGGATTACAGGCATGTGCCACCACATCTGGCCTGTACAATTTATTACTTAGGAAGGTTATAGCGTTCCATTTTATGGTTATGTCAAAATTAATTCTTCTTGGGGCTGGGGATTTAGCTCAGCGGCATAAGCACCTGCCTTGCAAGCAGGGGGTCATGAGTTCGATCCCCGGTACCGACAAAAAAAAAATAATTCTTCTTAAAGCTGAGCACTGATAGTGGAAAAAACAGAAAATGATTTAATTTTCCTAAAACTTGCATTTTTTAAATTTATAAATTGATAAGAAATAACTGTGAACTCCAGTCATGAAAATTCTCATATATTTGGTTAGAAATTGTACTACTTATTGTTGCTTTTCATTTTCACATTAAGAAGAAAATTTTTCTGGTCTGTTCTTTTTTTTTTTTTTTTTTTTGCATTTTGCATCATGTGAATCCAAACAAATCCCTTGCCTTGTGCTGCTATGTGAGTTGTTGCAGGTGCATGCACACACACACACACACACACACACACACACACACACACAGGCCAGCCCTCAGGAGGCCTCATCCTAACAGCTATCAGTGTGTGCTGAAAGAGGAGAAAAGCCCAGAGACATTGGTTCAGTCCAGCGTTTGTCTAAACTCAGTTACACCTCTGAAAAGAGTCGCACCTCCTGATGGCGTGGTTGGCTCAAAGAAAAATGGAGCCAGAAGGATCCATGTAGATTCTGGAGGGAGGGCTGAACCTTCACATCTGGGAATTTCTGGGCATCAGACATCAAGAGAGTGGTCAGAAACAGGGGTGACCATTTTTAGTGCGTCAGGTTGGCTAGGCTGAACTTGATTTCCCAGAATTTCCTGTCCTATATATTTATAGTGACAGATTTCCAGGGAGAGGAAGGAGGTAACGTTTTTGTAAGTTATGTTTTCATAAGGCCCATCTGCCATCTCACTTCATGCCTATAGGATGGTGGCCTGCAACTGCTCAGCCTCTGGCTGCTCAGGATGGGTGTGTGTGTGTTGAGCTCTGTGACCAAGGGCCCTGTCTCAGCAGGACACCTGCCCTAGTAAAGTCAGAGTCCACACTGATGGGAGTCTCGGCTTGCCCCTAACCAGGCTCCAGCTCACATGGCTGCTCGCGGGCTGGGTCTTTCTCATTGCCTGGCCTCACACAGCTTTTCTTTGCCACTATTTCCTCTCTGGACTTCAGGCTTCAGCAGCACACTGGAAGACAACAGCTGTGTAGAGACTGCCTGATCACTCCTCCTGTGTGGCCGGCAGGGCCCTGCTGTAGATCGCCAGCGCTGTCCGTCATCTGTCCACGTGTGTGTGCTGGCACTGACCCTGTGGTTCTCCCCTGGGCACACCTTTGTAAAAGGTCCCCAAACTGTCCTCCAAATACCCTAATTTCAGGGGGCCTTTCGTTTTGCCTCCTGAATTTCCTCACTGATAAATAACATGATCCAAAACCACTGTGCTCGTAGCAGAATCTTTACTACCTTTCAATGACTAAATGTTTACTTTTTTTTTGTCTCCTTAGAAATTCTGTGCCCAAAAGGCTCCAAGACACATATATATGCATCCCTCACACCTGTCTTTGTGGGTTCAGGAATGTTTTAGATGTGCCTGTGTTCCAGCAGCAGATAGAAGAAAGCTGTGATTGAACTCGAAGTTTGCTATGGTCAACTGTGTATGGAGCACTGCTGAGGGTACACAGCCAGTCATGAAGAGGTACCTCCATCAGCTTCATCCTGAGAGACGAGATGACTTGAGCCACTTTCATGTCAACATTCTAACCCACAGCGCTGCCTGGAGCAGACCCTTGTTAGTGTGTCAGACACTAGCCCAACATCCCTGGTCCTGATGCGGACCAACTCTGCAATTCCTGCAGTGTACACAAGCATTCACTACTGTGAAGAGTCTGTCAGTTTAACTCACTTATTTTGTTTTCAGATTTTCTTTTGTTTGTTTTTGGTGTTTGTTTGTTTGGGTTTTTTGCATACCAGGGATCGAACTCAGGACCTTGCGCTTGCCAGGCAGACACTTATGCCACTGAGCTAAATCCCCAGCCTTTCAAGTTTTTATTTTTTATTAGTACATGTTTACATTAAAAAAGATTACTTCTTAATTAATAAATGATGTTGGGAAAACTAGCTGTCTGCAGGTGGAAGATTGAGTACGGATCCGTATCTCTCATCATGCACTAAACTGAAATTGAAATGGATCAAGATCTAAAGGTTAAAACAGAAACCCTCAATATGCTAGAAGACAAAGTAGGTAAAACTCTTGAAAACATAGGCTTATGCAAGGACTTTCTGAGCAGAATCCAGTGGTGGAAGAAATAGCAAGAATCGACAAATGGGATCATATTAAATTAAACAGCCTTTTTGTTGTTGTTGAGACAGGGTCTCGCTGTGTAGTTGAGGCTGACCTTGAACTCACTGGGTAGTCCAGGTTGGCCTCAAACTCCCAGTGATCCTCTTTTCTCAGCCTCCTGAGTGCTGGGATTGCAGGAGTGTGCCACCTTGCCCAGTTTAAATAGCTTCTGCAAGGCAAAGGAAACCACTTTCTGTTTTGTCTTAAAATTTTTATTAGCACATTCCTGCAGTATATAATGTTTATATTCCTCATGCGGAGTCGGTACGTGTACCTAGTACACCTTAGTTCCTTTGCCACCCTGCGTCTCTCCCCTTCCCCCTCCACCTCTTTGATCCCCTTCCCATTTGAGAAGATCTATCCACTACTTCCCATTATCTATTTTTCACTTTGCTCTTTGATTTCTCATATAAGAGAAACCACATAATAGTTAATCTTGTGTGTCTGATTTACTTAACATTATGGTCTAAAAGTGCATCCATTTTCCTACAAATGACTCAAATATATCCTTCTTTATAGAAGAGTGGTACTCCATGTGTGTGTGTGCATGTGCATGTATGTGAAAAACACATATGCCTTATCCATTTATTTGTTGATGGACCTATAGGCTGTCTGCAAGATTTAGCTACTATGAATTGTGCTGCTATACACATGGTTGTGCATGGGTCGTTGTAATATGTCTTTAACTCTTTTGCAAAGATACCTACAAGGGGAATAGCTAAGCAAAATGGAAATTCTAGTTTCAGTGCTTTGAAGAAACTCCGTACTGATTGACTCTTCTTTTTTAAAAATCAAGCAAAAGTAAACCTATTAGTGTGTGTATTTATTTACACACATAAGAACATTTTTTGTTACAAATTGTCAAGGAAATATGGAAAAATAAAGTCTGATTTCTCCTTTCTTCTAACCTAAAAATGTATTTTGGGATTCATATATATGAAACAAATTATTTTAACCTTCTCTTTCTTTACAAGTCATTCTTACTTGTTAAATAACAATGTGCGTCTGATCATGAATTATTGACAGTATTCACTTTAAAACTTAATTTACTTTGCACTAAGCTTACAAATGACCTACTTCACTAGACTTACAAACGACCTATTTCAGGCACATTGACACGATTTTTTTATTTGCAAATGTATCTTTTGTAATTACCTGGTTGTATCTGTATGTTTATATTGATTTACTTGTGTGTTTGTATTGATTTTGGAACATCTTAGTATGAAATGTTGTTAAACACTTATAAATCAAGAGCAATAAATGTGGAAATAACAATTACTACACCAGTAACTGATAATGCAGCCACTTTTCCATCATCTATTATAGTTATTTACTAAAGTAAAATTACAGATGTATTTGTTTTTCACTACTTCAGTAGGCATCTTTCAAAAATGACATCTAATTACACCATCAAAGTGCCATTATTACACTTCACAAAATTAAATTTAACTATTTAACCATCTAATACTCAGTCCATATTTAAATTTTGAGTTGATTGGCTCAAAAATATCTGCTTACAGTTGATCTCCTTGAATCAAGGTCTAAGGTGGCACAGAATGTATTTGGTTAAGTTTTACATTAAAAGCTCTTATGGGAAAATTTACTATCACTCCTCTCTTTTTTCTTCAAATATATGAAGATATTTTGACCTTTTAGAGTAGTGATTCCGTAGATGATGGAGGCAGTAAATATGTCTATATAGCACCAGCCTTTTCAAGGTCAATAGACGCCTGAACTTTGTTTAGCTCTTTCTAAGAAATCATTGCCACAGCAGGGAGGGTCTCAGCAGCTCACAAACACTGCCTCACAATCTATTTTTGGAACCACGTCTACCCACTGCCACTACCCAGCTTTGCTCCCTCTAGAAACTGTGTGATTTCCTTGTTCTAAGGGGAAGGCAGTTTAAGAGCCATATTTCTTCCACTCATCTCAGGATTTTGGCACTCTCTATAGGTAACACTTTCTAAAATTACAGAGCTATATCTGCAGCACTACCTGGAACACAAAACCAGCCAGACAGGAAATACACCATGAAGCCAGAGCTCCACATGAAAACCAAATTATTCTTCGCTCCTTGAAGCCATTTCCCTGGAGAAATATTTTACAGGTTATTGTTTTCCTTTCATCTTAAAGACTATCTAGGAGAGGGCTAGAATCGATACGGGCAAAGATGTGCAGAATGTTTAATGTGACCCTGGGAGGTTAGAAATTCTAGTTTGAAGTAGTGGACTCATATCCTGAGTGAAGCAAAAGGGTCTTTGCTATTCTAGGAAAAGGGAAATATGAAGTTACAGCTGCTTTTGACTCAGGTATATTTCAGTGCTTCACTGATATCTCAGTGTTGTAAACACCTCCAGGAAGAAGTAGGAGTGGGGAGGAGTGTGTAGCTGGTTTTCTGATGCTATGATCTAAATCCTACAGATGGTGTTTTCTGAAGGCTGGGAAATCTAAGAGCATGGTATCATAACACGGTGTGGCAGAACAAGAGTGGCTGCTTATGTCTCTTTCCCATTTCTTATAAAGCCACTAACACCATCCGGGGGATCCCATCTCTTGACCTCGTCAATTCCTAAAATCACGTCCCGAAGACCTCACCTCCAAGTTCCATAAACATATGAATTTGGGCACTAAGTTCCCAATTGGGGGAAACATTAGAGCCATAGCAAAGGTGAGCTAAATAAGTTTCTAGTTCCAGTGGCATGGAGCTAAGTCTCTCTGGAGTCTGAAAGGATCTATCTATGGAATCCTTTCTCCACCAGAAGCCCAAGGAGAATGGATCCCCAATACCCTATGACATTCACTGTGTGTGGTGAGTTAACTTCTGTCCCATGGAACCACAATGCTGCTCATTGTATAACAACCTTGGGGGAAATGGGTTGGAAAAAATCTCTAGAGCATCAAGTTCGAAAGAGGGCAGAAAAGAGAGTTTTAGTGAAAAAGCTGTCCTACGAAAAATCCTCTCCAAGGATACACAGCCTGATCTGCTAGGGAGGCGACAAAGCCCATTGGACTCTCTCCATCCAAGGTGCCACCTTGAAAGGCAGCTCACGCATGGCATCTCAGCACTGTGGGGACTTTTCTTTTGGTCACCTTTACTGCCATGACAACAAGGCAGTCTGGTTTATTTTCACTCAGACTTCAAGTTTAACCAACCAACACTTCCAGCTGGTTCACCCATCTCACCTTCAGATCTAACTGCAAATGACTTAAGGCTATTTATGAAAATACTTACCTTCTTTGCTTGTTATTGACTGGTTCTGTGACCTTCATTGGGTTGCTCAGTGTGGCAGGTCCCACTTATCTGTGTAATGCAAAGTGAGTGGACCAAATGATCTCTAAGATCCCCTCCAGCTTAAGAATTCCAGTACTTATGATAGATAAAAGCCTGGAAATGCTCACAAGAATGTGTGACAGGTACTGGAAAGAATGGGGTAAAAGACCCTAGGGCTAAAAGCAAACCAGACAAGGACTTTAACTTCCAACTCTCCAAGTCCTAGATATAGCCCTTTCCCAGAGAGGTGGATTTATTTTTTCTAGCATACCATACTTCTCTTTTCCTTTAGTCAGTGAGTTCAGCTCTGTCTCCTGGAACCAATGATTCCTAATTAAGGCATTCACTTTTCTCCTTGGCAAACTACTCTGAGCCTACAGGTTCAGCTAGGGTGTTTTCTGCAGTGTGAAGTCTCTTTAAGGAAGGGGCTTGCTGCTTCCTACAGACTGGCTCACACAAGGCAAGACTGAGTCCCATGTCAACTTCCTCTAGCCAGTCTTTCTTTTCCAACAATTTCATTGAAAGCAAAGCAAGTGTCGCCCACCGAATCTGTTACCTCAGTAAGGTTAGCAGTAAAGCCGCTGCTCAGGAGGCATTTGAAAAATGGATTCGCCAGCAGATGGATGAAGGGAACATTTCCACTTCCTGTCAGGGATCTCTCCGGAAGGAAGATGAAGCTCGCTACATTCCTGTACTCTCTGGGAGCAAGTAACTGAATTTTCACCTGTGCAATTAGCAACTTGGAACCTTTAGGCCGGGATAAATCCCTCAGGAAAGGTCTATGCTTTACTTCTGCCTTCCTCCTCCTTCTCACTTTGTTTTTGTTTTGCTTAGGTCCAAGTCATTTTACGAGCGTGTGTTCAAGAACTAAGGTTGTGCCTTAACCACAGGCCCCCCAGCCCCCTCTCATTATGGGCCATAGCCTGTGTGATTGAGTGGTCTGGTCAAGTTGAGGTGGGCGAGGGGGCCCAACTCTCCCCTCCAGTACCGCCCCAAATGCTTCATGATGGGTTGCAGTTACAGCAGACACCCACAGCTGCTCTGGGAGACATTTGTTTTGGCTGCAGCAAGTCTCTGTTGTGGATCCATCCCAGATGACACCTCCTCTCTGCACCCATTATCAATCAGGTCCCCAATGAGCTCCTCCCTTCCTATGAAACAATGAGTCTGACAGTGTGTATGAAGGAGTCTTTGTTTTCCTGCAGAAACAGCTTCCCTACAGTCTTAGCAAGGTCAGTCTGTACTCTACTTTCCCTTGTAATGCAGTGGAAGTCCAAGAAGCCCTCTTTTAGATGGTATACTATTGCCTATTTATGATTTTTATCTTAAGCAGAGCAGGCTGAGCTGCTACACTAAGAAATGCTGACACTAAAGGTTGCTGGCACTATAGATGGCCCAGTAAGTGGCACTGGAAATACTGAAAGTGGCTAATAGCCAGAGAACTGTCTGGAGACCATCGTCTCTGTTCACTAGAAGAGCCCTTGAGTGCATTCAGGGGAATGGCATAGCCACTAGCTCAGGGTGTTAACATTGAAAGAGCAACAACACTTTGCTGTTTGTGATTATTGTCTAAATTGAGCAAAAGAACCCTCCACCCATAGGTGACAAACATATTCCTAAATGCCACACAAGCTTTCCTAACCCTCTGTCTGACCCTCTGTCTAACTCCATTTGAGCAGGCTCCAAAGGTGTGGAATCCTCTAGCAAAGTTGCTATGTCTATGAGGCTGGCTTATGGATCTCTGCAAAGTGAGAGATTGCTGACCCTGTTGTGAATAGCTGCTGGGTTTGCTGTGAAGAAGGCAGGCCTAGAGGCTGTACTGACCTTGGGTGCACACAGAGATCTCCCTAAGGGATGTGTTCTGAGACTTCTTTCTCATCATGCTTCCTGCTCTGCTCGCCCCGCAGGCCCTTTCCCCTTCCAGCATGGACAATGCCTTCCCAAATTGCCCTCCATGTTTAATTTATCCAGGGAACCAGTTCTTCAAGTGTACAGTGCCTAAGTCCCTGAAGCACCGCGCTTCATTGTCTCTCTACCTCTGTGCTTTGCTTCTGCTGGTCCCTCCACACGGACTGCTTCTCCACAGCTATTCCTATCAAAATCCTGTACAATTGTCAAACAACAACACCAGAAACAGTTACAAGTACTATTTGTTGAATATATGTTCTACGGAAGTCACCAGGCCAAGTATTCTACATATATACTTCTTTCAATTGTCAAAAGAGTCTCAAAAAAATGAGAATGGCTGGGCCCGTTTTACATATGAAAATCCAAGACTTGAATGTTCAAGGTAAATACAGCAGGCGAGCGACCGAGGTAGAAATCAAACAACAGTGGGTCTGACATCAAAGTCTGCTCTCCCTGCTACGGCCATAATCTGCGCAACGCTACACATCCTCCTACAGCCATGAGCACTGCTGTCAGGAGGATTACCTTGCTCTTCCCTCCCATCAGCGTTCTGTAAGGGTGTCAGAGGAGTAAAACATTGAATTAGACTGTATGGCTTCATACAATCTTACTACTGCTTGTACTTCTTAGCATATTTCTGTGACAGAAAACATCATAGATGCGTCAGGTAAATTTATTATCACCCTCATTAAAAAAAGACTCACATACAGGTCCAAATCATGCAGATCACTAGTTTTAATTTTTCAGGTTTTTGAATTTTGTTTGGTTTTT
Organism: Cavia porcellus; assembly: GCF_034190915.1. Lineage (NCBI taxonomy): Eukaryota > Metazoa > Chordata > Mammalia > Rodentia > Caviidae > Cavia > Cavia porcellus. Next base: position 21,939,853 of record NW_026947496.1, on the reverse strand, counting down.
TGTGATGCTGGAGATTGGACCCAGGGCCTCACACATGCTAGACAATTGTTCTACCATTGAGCTTTACCCCTAATTCCCAGTTTTATTTGGAACACTGCAAGGTCACTATTTCCTGGATACATGACACTGGACAGTTTATTTTAATTTTCTCTTTATTTACCGACCAGTGATATATAGGATGATAATAATAGTGTGTGTTTCCTAGAGTTATTGTGAGGATTAAATAGTAGAACTGTGTTTGGTAGTTAAGGCTTGATAAATATTCTTTGAGGGACTGGGGATTTAGCTCAGTGGCATAAGCACCTGCTTTGCAACTGCCAGGTCCTGAGTTTGATCCCTGGTACTGATAAAAAAAAAATTCTTTGTTCAATATTGTGAAATAGAAATGCTATTGTGATAAAACATTTGGATTCTCTCTCTGGGGGATAATTATTCTTTTCTATGCCATCTTGGCTTGATCATGCAACCTGCCTTTCTCAATGAAAATTGCAAACTGACATATGCCATATCTGAGCAAGATTTGATGAGCCATTGTGTGGTCTGTCAACATTGATTTTTTTTTTTTGATATGAAACTAGCACTTACCCAGCTGAGAACTGTTTGGCCAGCCTGAAATTCAGAATGAAAATGGAAGGTGCAGAGCCGCTCCCTGTGGTACTGGACAAGTCAATGACTGATGCATCCAGCTTTGCTTTTTGAAACACTGGGATTCGAAGGTTGTCGGCCACCATGGGGCCTCTTACCCTACGCTGACTGATACACTTGCTAAATGAGACTTATGGAAAGCCTCTTATTTGTCTGCTCCAGGATTATTGTTTGATTTGCTACAGACTTAAGCCATTACCAGTTTTTAGATCAGCCTGGCAGCCTTCTTCTGACTGTAATAGCTTCAGAACTTAGTCTCATAGAAATCAGATGATTCCAGAGTCCCTGGATATTTGCTATCAGTTGTCTGCCGGTTCTTCATAACCCATGGGATGTCCACTTCTAAAGTAAAGGCTGTGTTAACAGGCTTTTCGTAACAAACAAGCATATGCATGAAGTCTCAAACCAGGCCACCCCAGGACTAGTGCACACAGCCATAATGACTGCTCCTACTGATCTATGAGGACGGCAGAGAGGACTGAAAAGAATGTCTGGAGCCAGGATGTCATGTGAGGGAAGCCACTGGTTTTCACAGGCCTCTGTTCAGGTGAGGCCAGGTCTCTGATGGGCCTTGACCCCTACACAGCAGGCCCATGACCTCAAAAAGCTGCTTTGCTCTGCCCTGAGCTTTTCTTCCTGCAGCATGGAACACTGTCAGTTCAGCCTCTAGAGCACTCCTTACCGTTTCTGAGTACTCCAACTAAATAAGGAATAAGGGAAAACAAATCAACAAAGCAAGAAACCAAGAGTGGGTGACACAGAAAGTTCCGGATTCTTTGTAAGAAATCATTCAGTTGGAATTCTTTGTTTACAGTTGAAGACTCTTTCTTAGATGGGTAAGTTCTAGATGGATAAATTCCTGCCAAATTTGTGAGGTTAGGATTCCCAACTTTCCTTCTTTCTAGGGAAAGGCCCTAGAACTAGCCAATTAGGTTAGGCCCCTGTACCCCAGTTCCCCCTTTCCTAGCCAAGTCACCTAAAGAGGCATCTGTAGCAGACTAAGAGGTTCATCTGTGGCCTCCAGTGGGTAATGTGCTTTTTGAGATGCTCAGGACATGGGGAGGGAGAATTATCCTCACAGAGTGGTTTTAAGGACTGCTTTTTGTTTCACATGGTGACATACCTTGGGCACTTAAGAAATATGACAACCTCAGCTCATTGAAGGTAGTCTCGGATCTGTAAATAACAGTGAGGACATGACAACACCACGCAATGCTTACTTAACCCTTACCACATGCTGCACCTCGTCTAAATGTGTGTGTCACAACAAGGTAAGTACCACAGTTATCACTGTCTGAGAGATCACATGGACTTAAACAAGGTCACATAGCTTGCAAGTGGCAGAGATGGGATTTGAATCAAAGCTTGATGACCCCAAAGTCTGTGCTGTCACTCCTGCACGTTGCTACCCTTCACTTTCCATCCTGTTTATTGCGCAAGTGCCCAACCTTAAGTATCCTTCTGTGGCAAGGAACTGTGGCTCGAGGGCAAAGGCAGCGGTATTTTGTGCAATTTCTCAATGATCTCCATGCTGACAAAAATAATGCAGCTACCATTCACTGAGCCTCTCAGTCTTAGCCTCCTTTCTTTTTCTTTTCTTTTCTTTTGATGCCAGGGATCAAACTCACAACCTTGAACTTGCCAGGCAGAAACTTACACCACTGAGCTAAGTTTCCTGCCCTTAGCCTCCCTTTCTAGCTAATGCTGTCCTCACTGCAAAGAATCTTGGGGCAGGGTTGCAGCACAGCTTAACAGAGCCTAGAAATGGAATCCGCAAGGCTTTTAGAAACTTGGACAGTTGTCTTTTCTCTTTGTGTCTCTGCAAGCACCTTCATGATCCTTTTCCTTCATTGAAGCTTTCTGGGCCTCCCAATGACAATGACAAAATACAGCTGCTCCAATTGCTCTCAAGATGACTTCTGGTGTACTGTCTTCTGTTCACAACCTGCAGTGAGAATTTCATGGGTCTCATTTTATCCTTATAACAACCCTATCAAGCAGCTCCTTTTACTCTTATCATGGCCTCATTCTGGTTTTTTCTAATAAGGAAATCAAGGCCTAGAAGAATCAACACAGGTTTTTTTCTTACTTAGAAGGTAAGATTCAAAGTGCAAACTAGACAGTGTGATTCCGAGGGTCACTTTCTCAGTCATCACTGCTCAAGCCCAGTTTCCAAAGGAATCTGATTGGCTCAGTCTGTAGCAGGAACAATTGTGCCAGGCACTGGAACCACATGCGGCAGCACAGGTGTTCTGGAGGAATCCTGAAGGGAGGAGGGTGTGGCAGGGAGGAACGGCATTCTCACAAAAAATGGAACATTATGTGTCAGGCAGGTATTCAGAAAGGTGTATTCATGTCACGTGGGAGTTCAGATTCTCCATTTGTTACTCATGAAGTAACTGCAGATTTTGGTGATTAAACGACTTGCTGCAGGCTACCTATAAGCCAGAAAAGCAAGACTATAATTGCTGGGCTTCACTTAATTATAACACACTGTCAGAGAAGGTGGCTGGGATGGTCGAAGGCAGGCACTATATGGCAGATTGTATTTTCTAACAAGGGCCATCACAAATGTCTCCCACTCTTCATGCTCTTCTTAAAATAAAATTTTGATATTTCTTCCATCAAGATAAGGGGGCTGTGGCTTTCCCCTTGAATCCAGAAGTCTTGTAGAGTCTATGGCAGAAGTGACACAATATGGGAGAACTTCCTTCAATGCCCTTGAATTGTTCACCATAGAACCCAGTTGCCATGATGCAAGGAAGCCTAAGCTTTGGGTCACTGTGCCAAAACACCTGAGACAAAAAAACTCAGAAAGAGGAAAGGTTTATTTCTGATGCAGTTCAAGAGGTTTCAGCTCATGGCTGGTTACCACTGCTGCTGCTGCTGCAGGGCCTGTGGGTAAGGCAGGACCCCACTGGAGGGTGGATCTGGTAGAGCAAAGCTGCTCAGCTGGAGGCAGACCAGAAGAGCAAAGTGTGAGGCACAGAAAGTGCCAGGGTCTTACGGTCTCTTTTAGCACCAGCCTTGCAGTACCCGATTTCCTTCACTAGGTCTTATCTTCTAAAGGCTTCACAATCTCCTAGAAGTGCTATGGGCTAGAGAACAAGCCTTTAACATATAGGCATCTGGTGGACACTCAAGACCCTCCTACCCCTGGAGCTAGGGATTTTAGCTCAGCAGCACAAGCACCTGCCTGGCAAGCGCGAGGTTGCAAGTTCAATCCCCAGTACACCCCCCTAACCCTAAAAAGGGTCCTCTTCCCCCCCACAGAAAGACCAGATGGAGAATACCTGGGAGGACACAGAGGGAGAAATGCTTGGCCAGTTCTAGCTTTGGCCACCATCTAAATGCAATCTTGTGACAGAACCACAGCCAGAACTACCCATGTGAGCCCTCCCCAATTAAGTCCCTCACCTACAGAAACAATGGGAAATGTTACTATGATTGCTGTTTGGAGATGCTATGTTTTGGAGATTTATTGTACAATAGTAGTCAGAACGGCACAGAAATCTTCAGAAGTCCTAAGAGCCATCTTCAAATATAAATATCTAGTGCTGGAGATTTAGCTTAGTGGCATAAGTGCCTGCCTGGGAAGCACAAGGTTGTGAGTTTGATTCCTGGTACTTTATATATATATATATAAAGGGCTTCATGTACAAGAAGAGTTAGAATTGGAGTATGAAGCTTTAGGAGGACAGCACTTTGGGGGAAATCTGCCTCTTCAGGGGGCCTCTCTAAATGCAGAACTTTAGAGGAGTCATTAATGGAGTGTTTGGGTCCCCTTCTAAGTTGAGTACCCTGCCACTAGACATTCAAGTAGAGAATGCATGATGCTGTGGTTTAGATCTGAAATGGTCCCCCAAATTCTCATGCTCAGAGGTAGGGCCAGGTCAGAGGGGGCAGGTCCCTGGGGCAAGACCTGGAAGGTCTCCCTCCCTGGCTGCTCTCTTCAATTTCTGCTTCCTGACTATCAAGGGAATGGGCAGACTTCCTCTGCTCAGGCCCTTTTGCCATCTCTGCCTTGGAACCAGCTGACAAAGGAACTGCAACTGTAAGCCACAATAAGCCTTTTCACTTTTAAATTGTGCCAGGTATTTTGACCCAAAAATGAGAAAAGTGGCTAAGACAAATGACAGTTTGGGGGACTGTTAGAAAAGGATCTATAAGAACCCACAAAGCACCTACTAAAAAACATAATTCCTAATAAGTGAAGGTAAAATGTTATAAAGACTATGCCCTAGCTTTAAACTTTAAAGACTAAACATTTAGTGAATTCTCCTTAGAAGCAATAAAGAATGAGCCTTTCATGTTGGAGAGCACTGGAAAAGCAGAAAGGCCACCCTACAAAGAGCCAATGGACACTTTACCAACTTAATCACACCCCTCTCACTTAAGACACATTGTCCTTGTCCATCTGTGGGATTCTGGTCCATTACCCTTCCAGTTCTTTTCCCAGTTGGCACAATCTTTTGCTCCCTTCAACCCTCACATCCGATTGGTGGCCAAATCAGCCCACTTTCATCTCCACAGTTAAGTCCTGCATCTGTTTCTTCTGCTCCATTTGCTCTCTCATTGGCTTTGTTGATGCCATCGTCAACTCTCATCTGGATGACTGCAGCAATCCTCTGCGTGGATAGACAGATGCCAAATTAATTAATCTCAAAGAATGCCTTGAGTGTATCTGTCCCTGGCTCCAGAACCAAACCTGCATTAAATTTTCCATTGTCTTTACAGCAAAGGTGCAGTTTCAGGTTTTCATGATCTGGTAGAGAATGAGAAAGAAAAAGAATTGGAGGGGGGATAAATTTTAGTGATTCTTGCATTTCTTTCCTAAGACTGCCATAATATTTTTTTTTCTTTTTTATTGGTACCAGGGATCGAACTCACAACCGCACACTTGCAAGGCAGGTGCTTATGCCGCTGAGCTAAATCCCCAGCCCCAAAATGCCATAATAATTCAGCACTGTGTGGTTGTAAAACAGCAGAAATTTATTGTAAAAGCTAAGTATCCAAATTCAAGATGTTAGTAGAGCCATGGTCTCCCTGGAGGCCCTAGGGAAGAATCCATCTTTGCCTCTTTAAAGCTTCTTATGGATGTCAGCAATCTTTGGACTCCCTTGGCTGGTAGGTACACTATTCCAATATTTGCCTCTATTTTCATATGGATCTAACTCTGTGTGTGTGTCCATCTGTCCAGATCTCCTATAACTTGGTTATTTCTGCAAAGACTTTGTTTCCAAATAAGGTCATATTTACCAGCACTGATGTGTCTTGTGGGGATACAACTCAAACCTCCAAAATTCCAAACTGGTGGAAGCTGCTGGAACAGTGGCTTAGGATGGGATAGCATTTTGCTTGTGAAGAGGGTCCTGGATGTACTGAACAAGTTCAGGCACTGTGGGAGGTACTATTAACTAGGGCAGGCTTTTCTATGGTTTTGAACAATAGACCAGCGCGCATGATCAGAGACCAGAATTTTTGTTTTATGACAAAATCGGTATGGAAGCTGGATCAGCATGAAGCAGGAAGACATCATTGGAAATAAAGCTCGGTAGGTCATTTAAGAGCATATCTAGGTAGCCTGTGGTGAGGAGATATACAGGGAACTAGGTTTCTGCTTATTGAGTTAGCCGTATTCAACAGTCCTTTATCCTGAAACAGGTGCTCCAAATACATTGGTTGAATAGTTGAAGGATGGGTAAAACAGGCTTGCAGCAGTAGTTAATGGAAAGCAGAAAACAATCCAACAGGCCCTTCAGAGGTGAACTGACAGTGGCCTGTAAGAGGGTGAGTTAAGAAGGAGTATCAGGTATTGCTTAAAGCCAGGCTCCTAGCGGGTTGGGGAAGGGCATAGCTTAGGTGATGGCAGTGCTTGCGGAGCATGTTCCAGGTTCTGGGTTCAGTGGAGCACAGAGAGAGATAGAGAGGGACGCGGTGGGGGAGGTGAAAAAGTAGATTCATAACTTGGCACCTGTTGGTGTCTCCAAATCTCACACTCCTCCTAGCAGCTGCCACACGATGTCTACTACAAAACGCATCTCTGCCTGGCACGCCATTTCTCCATGCTGGCTGGCTCTGGAGTCAGGACCCTGAACGTATTCTTCCATGCACCCTCCCCAGCGCCCCGCACACAGTAGGCCCACAGCAGAAATTCCAATGGCTGTATTCCTGAATGAACGGATTCCCGACCTAAGCAACATGGGGGCGGGGGCGGGGAAGCCAAGGTCTAAACTCTGGGGTTTAGACTCGCGCAGTTTCAAAGCGCCCGGCTCTCACTAAGCGCCCCCACCAGCACTTGTTGAACCACGCAAAATAAATCCGGTTCTCTGGGCTTCCCCGCCCTGGCCGCGCGGTCTGCGTCTGGCAGGGTGACAGAGTCCTCCGCAATGTCATTCTTATGTAATCGCTAACGACCCTCCCGCCCGCTCGCCATCTCTCCACCACAGCGGAGGCCGGGAAGGGCAGGGAAACGAGTGCACGCTATACACAGACACCGTTTCGGTGGCGGATCCACCGATTCATCGTCCGTCTCGCTTCCCCACAAAGGTCTCCGGCCAGCCCGCGGGAGGCGCGCGGGGAGCCAGGAGCCGGGAGCCGGGAGCGCTCCGTGGGCCAGGCCAGCGCAGCCCGTACCGCTCCGAGCGGCGTCCCCGGGGTCCCTCCGCCGCTCCGGGCCCCGCGCGGTCTCCACAGCGGGGCGAAGATGGCGGCGCGGCCGGGCGCCGGGCGGCCGCGAGGGGTCGCGGTGCTGCGCGCTCGGTGGGGCCGGCGCGGCTAGAGCGGCCCAGGGCGCGCGGCGGCCTCGCCTCGCCTCGCCTCGCCTCGCCTCTCCTCTCCTCTCCCCGCCTGCCGCCGCCGCTGCCGCCGCCTCCTCCCTCTCTGCCACCGCCCCGCGGCCCGCGGCCCGCCCCGCCCCGCGCGCCCCTCCCCGGCCCGGCCGCCCCGCGTCGCGCTCCCCCGGGATGGCCCGCGCGCCCCAGCGCTGCCTCGCGGAGCACTCGGCGGCGGCGCGGCGCGCGAGGGGCCGCCTCGGGCCGAGCGGGCGCCGCCAACATGTCGGACACCAAGGTAAAAGTTGCCGTCCGGGTCCGGCCCATGAACCGACGAGGTGAGGAGCTTTCCGCTCGTTTCCCTTTCTGCTCCGGTGGAGGGTGGGGGCAACTTTGGAAACTGCAGGGGCGGCGAGGGGGCCGCGGACGGCCGGGGTCCGGGGGTCCGGGGGTCCGGGGAGGGCGCAGCGCCCGGGGCGCCGGCTCCCGACTCAGCCGCCTCCCGGGGGACCCGGCGCGGGGGCGCGGATGCTCAACTCCGCCACGGTCGCGTGCCCCTGTGATTTCAGAGCTGGAGCTGAACACCAAGTGCGTGGTGGAGATGGAAGGGAACCAGACGGTCCTGCACCCTCCTCCCTCCAACACCAAGCAGGGAGAAAGGTAAAGCGGTTCGGGCGGGCGGTGGCGGGACCCCAACTCACGGCGTCCTGCGAGCTGGAGCCAGGAAAACGGGAGAGCGCTCTCCTATTGTTAGGAGTTTGTCATCTGCTCCCTTGGGGAGCTGTTGCAAGTCCAAGTTCCTTTCCTCCCGCTGGCGCCCCACGCCTTGTCCCTCCCATCTAGAGCAGTGTCAGGCAGGTCACCCAGACCCGGGCCAGCCCCAGTGCGCTGTGTCCCCTGCAGGGTTCAGGCCACCCAGAGAGCTAGGGCGCCGGATGGAACCCTGGGAATGATTGATTCAGTGGTCACATTTTACAGATCCAAAAACTGAGGCCCGAAGTGGCCAAGTGAAAAGGCTAAGTCTTTGTGTATGGAACTCAGCGCCTCTGATTTTTTTCCTTCACCTCACCGTTTGCTTCCTTTGGTAGAATTGTTTGGGGACGCTGTGTATAAGATAGGAGCGGGGGTGGTGGCGGCGCAAAACAGACTTGTCAGATTCGGGCACTGGCTGGCTCACTTAAAATCTGTTTTTTTGTTGGTGCTGAGTTGAGATAATGCGCGAATTTTGATTTTCAAGGAAACAAAAGTAGCACCCAGAACTGTATAGTCGCTGGGGGGAATGTTTAAAGGAGGCTGCATTTACTAGATGGCAACATATTTGCATTTGAAAAGTGGTAACTGTGGGATCCTTATTAATTCTGTTCTGTTTCATGCAACGGTATGGGAAAATGCCCTAAAATAATTTGAATTTTTGGCATTTTTCTGGTAAGCTCCCAGAAGAAATCGGTTGGAATTCATTCAACGTGGCAGTATATAGTGGCTTGTTAAAAGAAAAAATGTAAAAGAAAAACCGAAATTCTACAAAATTAATTTCTGAAAACGACTGTTTTTCTAAAAGTCACCTGTTGATTGATGAGTTACAATGTAGTAATTTTGCTCTTCAGAGATTTTTCACCGAGAGATTCTGAAACACGATTTGTTACTTTATTGTTAAAAGAGGCAGCTGTTTCCGTTCTATAATCATGTGATACCCCTGCACCGTTTGCTAAATTAGGGGGATAAAATTATGAGGAGTAAAGATTGGGGGGTTCTTCGCTTTTTGTTTTGAGCTTCACATTTAATTTGCAAACATTCTGCTACCCTTAGTGGATTCTTATGGTGATATTACACAGCTCAGTTTATGATGTGTTAAATACTTTCCACCAATGGATGTATTCACTGGCAGTGTTTTTAGATACATTAAAAATATGATTTATTTTTTACTTTTTTATTTTTCGGTACCAGTGATCAAACACAAGACTCGAGCTTGCCAGGCAGGTGCTTATGCCACTGAGCTCAATCCCCCACCAAAAATATGATTTTTACAATACTGTATTTTTAGATACATCTGTAGCAGTGTGAATTCATGGCAGTATATATTTCATGTTAATAATAAGTAAATTTACTGAGTAAGTTAAAATATTTGGAGATTTAAATTAGCCACTACAGTCCCCCATCCCCATATTGTATTATTTCAGAAAAATCTTTGGGTTAGATTCTTCAAGCAGGCTGGGAAACAGGTAGAATATTTAAATCCAGTTTTATAGCTGCTGCTTCTGTTTTCCTTGCTGGTTTGGCACCTGCTTCTTGTCACTCTTAAATCAGGCATGCTACTGAAGCCTTGTCATTTGTGCAGAGATACAGGTTTAATTTTGTGGAGTTTGGATAGAATTTATAACTGGATAGTTGGTTCCAAATGCTAAATAATCAGTTGATCACTTTTAGAGTTGCCATTGTTAGTCTCTTAAGTAAAGATTTTTATGGTGATTTTGGGATTTACCCATTGCCCTGCTTATTGGTATACAGTCCTTTATGTGGAGGTGTAAAAATAGCATTGAAATGGAGGTGCTCGATTGTGCCCTTCTCACAGATCTGCTTCTCTGTGTGGCATGTGGGCCCTTTCAGTGGGATTTTGCCTCTCCTGGTCATTCTGTTTATAGATGAACTAAGGAGAATCAGTGTATCCTTGCTGCTTATAGATCAAAATTACCATCTTTGCAAGGATAGAGACACCATGTGCATTTTGATTTCCATTATGCCTCTTGGTTTCATATTTCTTTAGGGAGCTTTTCTTTACAGCAAGGGTGCATTCAAAATAGAAGCAGTTCCTCCTTTGGGCTTTGGGTTGATTAATTGCAACGAAGCTTCCTTCACATTATATTTGCTACTCATTTCTACCATTTGTTTTTGGACAGAGCTCAGGGTGGGGCAAGAGTGAATGAGCCAAATAATGAGGGTATTATTACTTTTCATAGCTAGAAGTCTAAGGCTGGAAATTGAAGCGGTCCTTCAATGCATATTGGCAAACTTGTGCCAAATTCAAGATTACTATTTTTCTGAAAGTTCTAGGACATTACCAATGCACTGATCACGAATAGAATTTCAGAGCTGCTGGATGAACCTTTTCCATCTTACCAGTAAAAACAGTTCAGAGTATATTGACTGCCAGGAAAAGAATCAGACAAGCTTAGCTTTTGTATTTTTCTCTCTTGATAGAATCAATGCCAAGACTGCATAGTTGAGGACTAGAGGGTTTCTAAGGTTAAAGATGTTTGTTTTGGTGCTGATATTCTAGGATTAAAATATAGTGCATAGGTCCAGACTAATAGCTGACACGTTTACTTATTCACCGTGATGAAACATTAAGTCCTATATGATTCCTTTCTTGAAATTCCATTGCATTGCTACTCAGGAGACCTTTACCAAGTTCATGGGAGCACCACTCTTGGTACAGATAATTGCAGATTCATTGCTTGTGCCAGAGGCTTTTACTTTTGAGAGCTGTGGGAAGAAAGAGGAAAAATTTAAAGTACAACATAGCAATTGCTCAGGTATACAAGTTTGCTATTGCATGTGCTGTACTGCACGTGTATGTGTTATTACTTTATCCCCACACCAGTGACTTACACATAACCAGTGCTCAGGGACCATGTGATGGCAGGAATGCTGCAGGGCAGTGGAAGCCACCCAGGGTTCCAGCAGCCCACAGGAAAAAGCTGGGGGCTTTAGTGCTGTGCTTGTGGATGCTGAGAGGTAGATTCGCTTTTGCAAGATGGGGTGAAAGTCCTTTGCTGAGGAAAGTGAAAGTGCATTTGCCACAAATTACCCCTGGGTGATTATGAGTGTTTCATTGTGGGGTGTGGAATAGGAAATGGAAGCAAAGCAATTTGCTTGGGGTTAGAGGTGGAATGAAAATCCCTACTTTGCCCAAGTGGATGAAATATATACAGTGCAAAGCCTTTTTCTCACCTTTGCTGTCAGCCCTGCTTTCCTCATCCTCTTACGTCTCCAAAAAGGATAACCAAACTCATTTATTTCTCACACACAGGCATATATGTACATACATATGCACACATGTGCATACAAAGAAGTGTTATCTTGCTTGTATGAAGTAAAAAATGTCTTTGATGTCTTTCACCGTCATTTATTCTTTACATCCATTATGGATGATAGTGATGGCTTTTAAAAATAAAGATCATTGGCTTATGGATTTGATCCTTCTAACTGTTGGTAAGTGAAGGTTTGTCATAGATAAAACATAATGGAACTTGCCTTCTGAGGGAATGTATTATTTTATATAATTGGTAAAGCTAGCGTCCAAGGTAATGTGCATAACCTAAGTAAAAAAACATTGACCAAATGTAGGGCTTTAGTAAAAAGACATCAAAGTTTTTGAACTTCTTGCCCCCCCCCCTTTTTTTGATACCACAAGGTGTGCAGTAGACCTTGCAGTGGGTGGGGAAGGGGGAGAGGTCCAGTGGAAGCTGCCTGTTGGTCAAGTACACGCATAGTTTCTAGTTTATACATTGTGTGTTGCAAGAGTTTATTTCCAACGAGTTTATTTCCATTGTGTGTTGCAAGAGTTTACTTCTCTATAGACCTGGAGGTTTTGTTTTTGTTCTTTAAGACAGGGTCTCACTTTGTAGTTCAGGCTGGCCTTGAACTTGTTTATGTAGCCTCAGGCCATTCTTGTGTTTGGTAATCCTCCTGCCTCAGCCTCCTGAATGATGGGATTACAGGCATGTGCCACCATGTCCTGCCTAAAATTTATTATGTCAGCAAGTCCTAATCCAGAATCTATGAAACAAAATCACTATCACCTCTGTCCAATGATCTCGGTAGAAGACCTCCAAATGATACAGGGGAAAGAAACTCCCAACCTGCTATATGTTTTGTATGAGTTTGTGTTCTCTAAAATTGAAGAATGAATTCTAGAAACAATAGCGATTAAAAGCTGAATATATTTATGAGGGAAAGAAAGCTTTTGTCTAAGAGAGAGACAGAGGGGTCTTGAGTGGGCTGCCCATGAAGTTGAAATATTAGTGAAATCTATATAAAGTTAGAAAGATAAACCATCAAAGAAGCAAGAATATTGTAAGCAAGAATTATTATGAAATCATTTTGGGGACTTTGAATTCTGTTTTCTGCGTTGTTACTCTTCTCTTTGGGTTTACTGCAGAGTCGATCATATAAAAGCAAAGAATATTTAGATTTCATTCATCCTGGGGTGTGCATTCTCCAGGCATGATATTAGTGGGATTGTAAGGAGCATTACAGTAGAACAGTTTTTATTAGCTGTCAACATTTTCAATGCCTTTTAAAAGAAAGGTACATTAAAATCTCTTTCAAAAATGAGAGTAATTTATGTATATTATAAAATGCAGTGCAGTTTAAAGTGGGTGATTTAAAAATTATTTTGATTATAGTCTACATTTTATACCAAGAACCTATGAGTTGTGTATAAAAGTCTTGTAAAAGTTCATAGAAATATACTCTTAACTGCAGTATTTTTCTTATTTTCTATGGTTTTTCTGTTTTAATTCATTTTAAAATGCTGGTTATAACTTACTGAACTGGTTTTATAACCCACTAATGAGTCACAGACTTATAATTTGAAAAATATAGGTTTACTACATGAGTTTGGGCTCTGTTTTTTTTTTTTAAACCAGTGTAAATAAAGTGTAATGCAGGGGATTTTTGTTTTTTTTAGATAGGGTTTTGCTGTGCAGTTCAGGGTATCCAAGCCAGTCTCTAATTTGAGGCATTCTTCCTGCCATAGCCTCTTACGTGCTTCGATTACAGGTGTGGGCCACCACACCTGGTTAAAGTGTAATGTAGTTTTACAAGGGCTATGAAAACAAAAAACAAACAGAAATACCTCCTGTTTATTTTTTTCTCCAGAGTAACTGCCTTTAGTGGCTTTAGTTTATTCTTTAGTAATTTCTCTCCTATTCCCTAAGACGAACTGGTGATGATAGCTTTTGATTCCATCTCCCCAGCTTCTTTCTGTTCCCGTGTTTCCAGTATAGTTACATAGTAATTTTGGCTGCATCAGTATTTAGTGTTTACTGTTGACTTTTTGGTTAGTTTTTTTTATTTTTGAGACAGGAGCTCACTATATATATAGTTCAGACTGGTCTTGAACTCACTGTGTAGCCCAGGCTGGCCTTGGATTTACAGCAGTCCTCCTGCCTCAGCCTCCTAACTGCTGGGGCCGTAGGCATGCACTACCATCCCTGGCCTAGTGTTTTGACATTTTTATGTAACAATATAGAGCATTTGTCAGTTGAGCCAAGTACTGTTCAATTCTTTTCTTGTGTAGAACTTCAATAAAAAGATGCAGAATTTCAAAACAAGTTATAGGAAATTAACAACGGTTATTATATCGCATGTTGTTATCTTCAAAATAGTTGCTCAAATTACCAAATATAGGAATGCAAAATTGGCCAAGCAATATAAGCACTAACTGTCCCTTTCAGTGAACTAATAGAATGAGTAGTACAATTATCTTAGCTATCTTGTGTGTGTGTGTGTATATACACATATTTTTTTCTCCCTTCTTTTCTCCTTTCCCCCATCCCAATTTTCTTTCCTTTTGAGCAGTTTCTTTCTTTTTCACAATATCTATTGTACCTTTTGGATTTTATTTACTCTTTCAGTTTCTCACACTAGTGAGAGAGTACGATGTTCACACATGCAAGTCTGATTTATTTCACTTATGAGTATGGTCTCTAGTTGCATCCATTTACCTATAAAAGCCTAGAGTTTGTCTTTCTTTATAGTTGAGCATTATTCCATTATATAAAAATATTATGTCTTTTTTTATCCAGTCCTCGGTTGATGGGCATTTGGGTTGTTTCCAAAAGCTATTACAAATTGTGCTGCTGTAGACATGGTACACTTACATGACTGTGACATGTTTTCAATTCTTCTGGAAAAATACCTCAGAGAAGAATGGCTGGGTCAAATAAGACCACTAATCCTAGTTTTTTTGAGGAGTCTCCACACTGATTTCCACAGTGGTTGCACCAGTCTGCACTCCCACCAACAATGGAGAAGGGTTCCTTATTCCCCCCACATGTCGGTCAGCATTTGTTATTGGATGGTTTTTGATGGTAGCCATTCTTTCTGTGTGAGATGTAATCTCAGTGCTATTTTATTTTGCATTTCTGTAAGGACCAATGATGTTGAACATTTTTTCATATATTTGTTTGCCATTTGTATTCTTTGATTCTTTTCTTTTTTGGTCTATGTACTTTTTTTTTTCTTTTTGGTACTGGATATCAAACTCAGGACCTTGTGCTTGCCAGGCAAGCATTGTGCCATTGAGCTGTATCTCTAGTCCTCTATGTACTTAATAATTCAACAGTCAAACTCTCTACCCCTTGTTGGAAATCTCCTTTCAGGACATTAAAATATAATTTCATCTTCTCAGAGACATTTTTCCTGAACCCTTTTTGACATGAGCTGGTAGCTCATCATTTTGTGTATTTATTTACGTCTTTGCTGAATTTCCTCTTTCATTTTTGATTTTTTCTTGGTTTATTGCTTCAGTTTTGTGGAACCCATCCTTCAGTAGCTTTCTGAGAAAGCATGTTTGGAAGATAAAGTTTTTTGGAAACGTGAAAATACCTTTTTTCTACCTCCTTCATTGATAGTTTGAGTGATATCAAATTCTGTTTTAAAGTCATTGCCCCAGTATCTCTTATCTTCCAGTGTTTCTCTTGAGAAGTTATTTGAATTTCTAGTCCTTTGTTCCTTTCTGTAATCTGGAAGAATGTTTTCTTATTTTTGTGAAATCACAGAAGTGGACCTGTTAGACCTGTAAATTCATGTTGTTCAGTTCTGATAAAAATTCTTAAAGTAGTTTGTTAACAAAATTTTCTTCTTTATTGCCTTTTATATTACTTGAGACTTTTATCAAATCCCTTTTCCATTTAACTTGTGGCAGTAAAAGTAAAAATTATCTTCTTTTTTTGAAAGAACATAGATAAATGCTAGAATTGCACATATTGACTGCCATACACAACTGTCAGTTACTTACATTCATGAAGATAGTTACTTGTGGTTAGGGCAGAGTGTGTGTGTGGGGAGACTTTTAATTCTGTTTTTGTGTCATCATCACAAGCATTTTAGTTAAGAAATTGCTCAGTGTCCTTTAATTTAAGAGTATGTGCTTACTGGGTTGGGGAAAATGGCATAATCATATTCAGAATGATACTAGATTGGCAACTTCATCATCTTTCCAATTAGCTTCTTCTGGCAAATCAAGTGGAGGTCAGTGGAAAACTTGTCACATTGGCAGTACGGTTACCCATGCTGTACTAAAGACAGGTGTTCCTGTCTATAAGAGATTTTACAGAATGAGTTTCTAATAGTGGGCATCCTGAAGACACAGGTTTCTTAGAATTATACAAGCAAAGTTACCCTTTCTTAGATCTTCCCCGCAGTGAATATGTAAAAAGTGAGCAGACGTGAATATGTTTAGAATTTAAAGGAGTTTTCAAAACATTGCCTGTAAGAGTAACAAAATAGCAGATAAATCAAAACACTCAGAAAGATTACTTTGTAACGTGACAGTGTAAAAAATTTATTGGCAGTAGTGCTCTGAATAAAGAAGTAATGTTAAAATTTGCATGAAAACATGTTGAAACAATCAAGAAGTTGTGGGATTCAGAAGCTCTTTTAAAGGAAGCTCATTCTATAAACTATTTTTGAAAACTTATAAGTGTAAAAAGAAATCCTTCCCAGGAAATCACTATATTTGGCATTTTACCACTCAAGACTAGATGGAAACTAAACACAAATGCAGACACACAGACAACTCAGGTTTCCACATCTGTCTCTAAAATTTAGTTTGTACAAATGCATAATTCTTCTATTTGATTGTAAATCTAAGGTTCAGAAGGAAAAGTAGAGAAGAGAATCCCCCTAGACATTTAGGAGTACAAGAGCTTGAGTTTCCAGTCCCAGCCTCAGCATTTAGTGAAATTTAGTGACAACTTCATGTTATGAGATGAACAGTACAGTGAGTTGTTTATGAAGTAGAACTATTTTTACCAAATCATCCTTGCAATGGGTTTTTCATATCAAAGCATGATTATAGATGGATTCAACACTGCTATGTTGTTTTTGCCCATGTAACTTTTAAGGAACATGGCAGAAACACAGAGGAAGAGGAGAGTCAGTCCTACCAAGTCTACCACAGTAGTTCTTCCTAATTTCTCCCTTGAGTTGACTCTGCCCCTATAAAGTTATTTTGGTCACAATTTTGTGTTTAGCTTTTCTCCCATTTATATGTTGTCATGTTCCATAGCTTTCACAGTTTTAAGTTTAATAATTAAATATAATTTGGGATAGTTTTATAATTTTTAATATTTTGTATATTTTTCAGACCTTACTGTTTCTCTTGATGATTGTAAACAACTGTCTTTTTCGAGTCCTTTGCTTACTAGTTGAAAGGCATTTCTTTTCAAGCTCGCTAATACAAAAACCTAGCTTTGGGGGCTGGGGATTTAGCTCAGCGGCATAAGCACCTGCCTTGCAAGCAGGTGGTCGTGAGTTCGATCCCCGGTACTATAAAAATGAAAAAGACAAAAAAAACCCAAAAAAACAAAAAAACAAGACAAAACAAAACAAAAAAACACCTAGCTTTGAAATTATTTGATAATCAAATTGTTCTCTTTCATTGTAATGAAATTAAAACTCAACACTTCTTAGATTTAAGTATGAAGAGACATAGAACAGTCATTTTGTTGGGGCAGCGACAAGAACTTCTGTCAAATCCTTTTTCTGCCTAACTTGCAAACCTGAGTATGCATGGGAATTATCTCAAAGGCCATAACCAAAGATTCTGACTCAGTTGGCCTTGGGGGGCTTGGAAATTTGTGTCCCTATCAAGTTCCTTCATGATGTTTATGTGGGAAGCTTGTGGAACTGCTGATCTAGACCAGCAATATCTAATAGGATTTTTGGTGATGATGAAAAAGTTTATTTCCACTGTCCATCGTGACAGTTACTGGCTTACCTGATTATTAAATGTTTGGTATGTGGCTAATGTGACCTGGGAACCGAATTTTAAACTTTAATTACATGTAAGCAGCTACACATGGCAGGTGGATGCTGTACTCAACAGCATAGGTCTAGACAGTGGTTTTCACTGCCTGGCTGCAGAGGAGAGTCACTCAAGAGGTCTTAAAAATAGATCCTGGGTTCCATCCCGAGATTCCGGCTTACCCAGGCTGTAGCACACTTTGGATGTTGGGGCTGTCACATAGCTTCCTAAGTGTCTCAGTTACTGTTGTTGTTTAATAAACCACTCTAAAAGGTAGTGGTCTAAAACCACCATTTACTTGTGCTCCTGGGTTCTGTGGGGGAGGATTTGGGACAGGACAGAGTGGATACAACTTGGCTTCACACTGTCTGGGTAAAGGCCATCTGAAGGCCTGAATGACTATCTCACATCAAAAAGGCTTAATTAAACTGTATTTCTTGTCTTTCTTTACACACAGGTTTGGCATTTGATTTTCATGAGTAGCCAAGCTTAAAAATCACTGGCCTAGTTAAATATATTGGGTTTAAAGCTGAGTTTCATAACGTAAGGGCTCTCTAGCCAGGTGTGTCTAATTAAAATGCCGCTCACCATTTGTTTTTACTGGAAGTGGGGTGGAAGGAATTGCCTAAATAATCTAGGTGCTGGGTGTCGCCTGTCCTTGTCCCTGCCACCAACTCATTGGGAAGCACAGGTTTCTCCAGCCAGGGCCTCTTTCCTAGCTTGAGGTCCTGTAACGGGAAGGTGACCCATAGGGAGCCCTGGAGGTCTGTGCTGTGGAGAAAGAAGCAGCGTGATGTAGTGGGAAGGCTGGGAATTCGGGGTGCCCCCGCTGATGCCTCACTTTTGCGAGTAAATGTCTTTTTTTTTCTTTTAGTTTTTTATTTTTTTGTCTTTTTCCTTTTTATCAGTACCGGGGATCGACTGCCTGCTTGCAAGGCAGGCGCTTATGCCGCTGAGCTAAATCCCCAGCCCCTAAATTTCTTCATCTGTGAAGTTGCAGGCCGGACTAAATAATTTGCAAGATTTTTTTTTTCAAGTTCTGACTTCAGATTTATCCCAGTTATTCTTAAATACAATGTTGAGTCCAACAGAGGACATAGGTAACATTTAGGAGGGTGCCATGGATTGCATTTTGTTTTTCTCCTGAGGAGAACTGGAGAGGGTAGGATGGCTGATGGGGCGGGGGCTGGGTTAGCAGGCAAAGGTGTCTGTGAAATGAGACAGCCCCGGCTCCAGATATCTGCCTCCAGATATCTGCGGTCCTTATCAGCTGGGCACTGAGGGGCCTGGTTCCCTCCCACACACCCTGCGGGCCTCTTGCCTTTAACATTATAAAAGTCATTTGATTTGGATCTTTCAGGTGGTTTTCATCTTGTGCAGTTGGGGTTTTGGGGGTCGGGTGGGGGTGGTGTCAGTGGTGTTTAAGCGCCCTCGCAGACACGCAGCTCTTTTTGTACACTCATGGGAGGGGGCAGCCCGGAGAAATGACATTTCCAGACTTATTGGGGAACAGTCTCCTTGAGCAGCCTGTTTTCTTTCTGAAGGTTCTGTCCCAACCCCGCCAAACTCCCGCTGTTCACAGTATTTCCTATCTTCTACTGTGGGAGGAACTCCGGGTGTGAGTGTGTGTGTATGTGTGTGTGTCCACTCTGTCTTGCGCCCTGTTCCCCTCGGTCTGGTCTGTAGGTGTGATGAGCTTTGCTGCTGTCTGAAGAGGCTGAGGAAAACAGCTGTTTGCCATACCCCTGGGGTGGGGGAAGTTTGGGCTTTCTTTCTTTTTTTTTGAAAGATAAAAGTTCAGGAAGGAACCTGGAGGGAAGGGAAGCTTGGCACTTCCTTGACTGTGCTCCCTGCAGGAGTGACCACAGGCTGGGCCCTCAGGGACCTAAGGAAGGGAAGTGAGCCACAGACATTCTCTTGGAGCCTCAAAGATTCAGCCTAAATTTTGGAAGTCACACACACAAGAGTCACATGTAGTTGGTTGAAAAGATTAACAGGCCTTTATATGTCCTGTTCTGGGTTTTTTAACACCCCCCCCCCCCCGGGATCGAACTCACGACTGCCTGCTTGCAAGACAGGTGCTTATGCCGCTGAGCTAAATTCCCAGTCCCTCTGTTCTGGGTTTTATATACAACAAGCCCTCACAATTAGTGCTTTTGTGTCTCTCTATCTTATTAATCTCTGTTAAGTAGAGAATGTGTAAAGAATTCCTGCTGAGCTTGGAGTTATAATGGGAACGTTTGAAATTGTAAGGTTTTAAATGGAATAAAGTTCTTGATTTTGTTTCTCTTTTTATTCTTTCTTCCTACTTCTATTTATATAGTTTAAGTGTAGCATTCACTGCACAAAGTATAATAGACCCCACCGGTTAGTAGTCACATGGAAAAAGATCCTTAAAATTACTTTTTTTTTTTTAAGGGTGAGGTTTTGTGTAGGGAGGGAGGAATGTCATGGTAGGGAAGGTTTATCAAGATAACTGTTAAACTTGAGCATGCTTATTCAGTTTTAAACATCCACTTTTTGATCTAGAGTTACACAGTGTTACAGTACAAATGGGTAACATTAGCATGCTAGTGCCACTTTATGTTTTTTGAGGACTTGAAATACTGTGGTAACTTGGTTCTCTCCTTGATTCTGGTTGCAAGCTGAACTGGACAAGAACCCTATCAAATTTCCCTATATAAGGTCAACATTGAACCTAACCGCTGAATTGGTTTCGGTTCTTGTCCACTTTAGTTTGTGACCAGAATTGTGGAAAAGTTTCTGGACTGAGATACCGCTGTATTATTGTCTTTGGTAGAGTAGCATTTCATTCTCTAGGATGACAGTTTGGGCTACATTTTAGCAAACTATATAAAAGTACATTTTCCAAAATCACTGGTTTACTTTATTCCTAAAGGACTTTTTCTTAAGTTATTGAGAGGTCGTCATTTAACTAGGTTTTTCCTAATTGACTTCTAGCTGTCCTTGCTCTGTGGTTCCTAGATTTGAGAATTGAAACAAAACAATAAAAATAAAAATTTGGGTGACCAGTTTCCAACCTCTTTAAAATGTACTAAGTCAGCACACTGAAGCAAAGATACTAAATCTTGGTTCCTCATTTAATAAAATAAAGGACACTGTAATACCACAATAAGAGGAAAGATGTAATCTCAGAATTTAACCATCAGATAATTGTAACTTTACCAAAAACTTACCACACTGATTTTCCCCTTTCCTGGGAGTTGAAAGTGCGGTGGGATGTCCCTGCTCTCTGATGTCTCCTGTGCCTTCAGAGAGTCTCTTGCTGCGTGGCCTCCTCTGTCCTTCCGACCATGTGTACCATAAGGCATCACTGTAGGATCTTTTTTTTTTTGTAAATTGACCAGTGTGTAGCAGGGCTGTAGCACTTACCCTACTGTGAAGGCCCTGGGTTTGATGTCTAGCACTGTAAAAAGAAGGAAGGAAAGAATTTGACCAAAGAGTTTCCCATATTTTTGTGTATATTAAATTGTTTAAATGGGAGTTTACATCTTTGTTTTTGATATTGTTTTGATACTGAAACTTCCATATTAATCTTTGTTTTTTAATTTTAATTTTTATTAGTACATGTTTGCAGTACATCATTATTACATTCATTGTGGGGAATTGGTAAATGTACACAGCACATCTTAGTTCTTTTTATCTCCCCTTCTGGGCCCCTCCCACCTTTCTCCGTCGCTGGTCCCCTTCCCATTTGCAAAACGACAGCAGCAACAACAACAACAAAACCATACCAATCTTTAAAAACTTAGCTAAAATACAACTTAAAAACTTTAAGGTATGTCTCTAGTGCACTTTATATATATAGCCTGAAGGATATTTTATATAATATTCTTACGGTTTTGTTTGCTTGTTTGCTATATTAGAGATTGAACCGAGAGACTTTGTACTGAACTTCACCCTCAGCCCCTTTTCTTTTTTCGAGATAGAGTCTCTAAGTGTCTGAGTTGCCCAAGCTGGGTTTTAATTTGTAATCTTCCTGCCTCAGCCTCCTAGAGTGCTGGGATTATCGGTTTGTGCCACTATATCCAATTTGCACCTGTGTTTTGACTGTGAACCATTATGGGAAGTCAGGTGTGAAATTTTCTGCCTTTGGCATTATGACAACATTCAGAGTATTTAAGATGCTGAAGTATTTTGGATTTCAGATTAGGTAATTCCATCTAGGTGTGAGCCATGCCTTTTATTTACCCTGACTGAAGAGAAACTTCATATGTGCCTTTTGCAGTGTGCCTGTGTCACATCAGTTGGGTACAAATAAACTAGTTTCATAGACCACTATCAGCTGTTGTGGCAGAAGGTTATAGAGGCCAAGAGGGTGGACTTTGGAGATAGGGTGCTTGTTTGACTCTGATTCTAGCACTTGCTAGGTGGGAGATTTGAGGCAAGTCCCCTGATTTCCCATGCTTTGGTTTCTCATCTGTAAATCTGGAGTCATAGAAGCAGAGACTAAAGGGCCCTGAGACTTAGCCTGCTGCCTAGCATGGGGCACATGCTGAGTGTTGACATTTTTATTATTTTCACTGCAGTGGGATACTTAAATATTAGTGACCTGGTTTTATTTCTAATATTGTATCTTACTTGTCCATGTTTAAGAAAGAAAGTTGCTTTTCAGCATAAAAAGAGCAAGCAAAGAAAGTTTGAAGATTTGGTTTTTAAGTCCTGGGATATTCTGATTATTTCTGATTTAAGCGTGCATTTTTAAGACTTTACTTTCCCTGGGTGACACAGGTTTCAGAGGTGGGTGTGACGAATTTTGTCAAGAGAGAAATTCCTCATTACGAGAGGAATTCCTCATTCCTCAGGTGTTCATGTCTGGCCATATATATGGCAGCTGTTTAAGTAAAGAATATGTATCCCGAAATTGTGTGTGAATACCTGTAAGAAGTAAATGTGCTCAACACATTTTTTAATTTTATTTTTTATTAGTACATATTCTCAGTGCGTAAGGATTACATTCCTCCTGGGGAGTGGTACATGTGTATAACACAAGGTCTTTGTCTTCTTCCCCTCCTGTCCCTCTTATAAGAAGGGCATGTGTGCACTAAGAATGGGGATGCTCAGTGCCTTGTCCACTTACATGAATGAGCAGGGAGCGTGTGTTTTGCTTTTCTCTTCTTTTTTCCCTCTGCATGAAAAGCATCCTGGCCACGGTTCCAGCCTCAGAATTCTGTAAGTGAGGGAAGCACCGGCAGCATCTGCTTCTCCCATCTGTCTCTTCTACTCATGCTGAGCTCCCCGAATCTGCTACCTTAGCTCCTCACCCCACTCCTGGAGGCAAAGAGCAGGATGGGAAGTGGGGTGAGGAGTGGAAGGCATGGAGGAGGGGGAATTGGAATGAGAGAAGGGTTGGGTCTGGAACCCTTCACGTTCCAGTGCCCTCCCTTGAAAACCTGTGATCTGGGGAGAGGCAGACTGGGGTAGGCAAGGAGAGAGTAGGCTGTGTAGCTCCCACCCTGCAGCTGAGATGCCTTCAGGCCTCTGAGGTATGCGTCAGGTCACCTTGTGTTTTAAACTGGAAAGCCTTTTGCTTGCTTAATTATCCTTAGTAATTGGTCAGTTACTAATCAGTATGTATCAGCTTGCCAGAAAATGGCATTATCAAGCATGGCACTGAATATAGGGGACATTTTTGTGGCAGGGTTCAGAGAGTGATCAGTGGCAGGGAAAGTAAATACCCTGTAATACACTTTAGATCACTTTCTGGTTTCTAGCAGTTTGTCTGTTTCTGCCATCCGGTGATACTTGGATTGGATAGCTCCACCAAGGCTGTTAGTGACAGGGACTCCTCCCAGAGCCTCTTGTTTACTGAATTCTGTTTAGGGTTGTTGGTGATTATCTTCATGCACTTTAAGCTTAGAGGATAGTAGGAAAGTGGACAGATGGATCTGCAGTCTAAATTATTAAAGTAATATAGACAGTTATTTAGAATAAGTGTTATAATCAATCAGACAGGGCCCTTGAAGTCAGTCCAAAAGACAACTGTGGCTGGAGGCACATTCACTGAAGATCAGCCTTCTCTGGATAGAGAAATGAGTATACCCACATACTTCCGCTAGGAATGAATACCAGTGATTGATATTCTAAATAGTATCTCTCACTTTGGGTGAGGAATCAAAACCTCCTTAGGCCATTCCGTCCCAAAACGTTCTTGTTTGTTCCATGTATACTACATGACTTGCTTCCCCACTTGATCCCCATTTAATCAATATTACCTAGTGATTATACTCATAATCATATTGATTGACCATAGTTGTATTCCACCTCATACCCGCTTTGTGATTTCCTATTTGGATAAATATTACCTAAACAATTATACTTGTAATCTTATTAGTTAACTGTAGTTTTGTCCCGCCTTAAGTCCACCTTACTTCGTGGTTTTACTCTATAAAACCCTTTTGAGAAGCGGGGTCCTGGACTACTCACTCAGGACCCCCATCTGTTCTTAGATAGAAGCTTTTTCTCTATATATAATATTCTCACTCCTTTTCTTTCTTTCTTTCTTTCTTTCTTTTTCTTTTTCTTTTTTTTTTTCTTTGAGATAGGTTCTTACTTATGTAGCCCAGGCTGGCCTCAAACTCACTGCCATCCTCCTGCTGCCTCAGTCTCCCCAATGCTGGGGTCATAGTCATGCACCACCGTGCCCAGCAGTACTTCGCACTCTAGCCTCCTTTGTTTCTAGAATTCATTCTTCCATTTTAGAGAACATAAACTCAGCATATCAGACATCTAGCAGGTTGGGAATTATATTTCCCTTATCTTAGCTGGGCGTGGTGGCGCATGCCTGTAATCTCAGCATTTGGGAGGCTGAGGCAGGAGGATCATTGTGAGTTGGAGACCAGCCTGTGCTACAAAATGAACTCAAGGCCAACCTGAACTGCTTAGTGAGATCCTGTCTCAAAAAGAAAAAAAACTTCAAATCCCTTATAGTATCTGGAGTTCCTATATCACCCCCATACATATACCCTATATCAAAAGCATCCATATAAGAAATATTGGAGCTAGCTGATTATATGAACTTGATTGTTAGTTACGTTGTCAGTAATAAGCCTGAACTAATTGGAGTAATCAGATTTGAGTCAAGCGTTATTAGGAACATTCTGATTAAATAGAAAGGTATAGATTGGCTGGGTTATACATACTGTGTGTTGGAGTTCAGCAGAACATCAGAGAGGCCCACAGGGAACTCACCCAGTGACTGAGAATGACATCCAGACACAACTAGAAGTACGTCATCACGTCATCTGTTCCAAGGCAAGGGCAGGTACAGATGGTTGGTCCTGCCCCACTGTCCCCCAGACAGAGCCTCTGGCTCCTGTCTCTTCTAGCTGCACTCATCTTGGTGGTCAGTGATCTCTGTGTTATCTTGTCACCAGGTGATTTTACAGATCTTCCCTTTGTTCTTCTTTTTTGTGATCTTATGGCTGTCTCCAAAGTCTCAGTGTTTCAAGGAAAAGCTTGACCTTTTATGGCCATTTCAAGCTTGTTCTCCATTTTACCACCATATTTTCACTACATCTAAAAATACCATTGATCATGAGACACACTGACATAGGTGCCTCAAAAGAAAGCAAAAATCATTGCTAGCTAACCATTAAATCTTGATTGTGCAACCCAATTCAAAAATGCTAAAAGGTAGAAAAAGATAGTACAGTTTGAGTACTACTTATCTGACACACTTGGGACCAGAATGCTTCCTGTACTGGTATCAGCTTTTCTCAGATTTTAGAATCTTTGTATATAATAATAATTGGGAGGAGGTGTCCAAGTCTAAATAGAAAAATTAATTTATATTGCATTTGTTTGATGTGCATAGTATAAAGGCGATTTTATATGGTACTGTATTCTTAGTGTTTCTGTATTTTGTCTGCAACTCCATCGCATGAGGTCAGGTATGGAATTTTCCATTTGTGGTGTCTGTTTGCACTCAAAAGTTTCAGGTTGGGCGGGACCTAGTTCAGTAGTAGGGTATATCTTTGCATGCACAAGGCCCTGTGGGATCTGTTTTACATTTGGGGTTATTTAAGTAAGACTAAGGTTGGAGATACTCACCTTGTACTCTGAATTTTCTGCTTGGTGATAAAGTCATATGCCTTCTTCCCAGCTCTTTTCACTGTACTGTCCCTCTTACACTTCTGTGTGATGGACATGTTCTTCACTTTCCTTCCTTCTCTTGGGAATATATCTCAGAGGAATAATAGGGAAAGGATAGGATATTTCTTGGCTGAGGATGTGGCTTAGTAGTGGTAGGTGATAGGGGACTTGCCAAGCATGTTCACAACCCTGAGGACCTTGAGGTTCATCTCCAGTGCTGGAGAAAGAAAGGTGGAGAGATAGGGAGAGGAATAGAAGGGCTGGGGAGGGAGATGGAGATGGAGGGAGAGATACTGAGAGATTGTTGAAATTATTGAAATCCTTAAACATTTAAAACTATGTTTTTTTTTGAGACTGGGTTTTACTATGCAGTATAGGCTGACCTTGAACTCATTTTGTAACGCAGGCTGGCCTCGACTTTGCAGCGATCTGCCTGCTTTAACCTCTCAAGTGCTGGGCTTACAGGCAAGCACTTCCAAACCTGACTTGCATGATTATTTTGGATAATCCTAGAAATTACTTTTTTTTTTGGTGTGTGTGTGTGTGTGTTTTGTACCAGGAATTAAACTCACAAGCTTGTACTTGCCAGGCACATGCTTATGCTGCTGAGCTAAATCCCTTGCCCATACTTTTTTTTTTTTTTTTTTTTTTTTGGTCCTAGGATTGAACTCATGGCCTTGCATTTGCCAGGCAGGCACTTACACTGCTGAGCTAAACCTCCAGCTCAATCCTAGAAATTTCACATTCTCCTGAGAGATGATAGACCTTGTATATTCCCTTGAGAAAGAGTGGCTGCGTTTTAGCACCACCCTAAGTATAACTGTTGGCCCTTTCACATAATAATGTTGAAAGTTATTACCCTATCACTTGACATGTTGACCAACTTGAAGGTATTTGTAAAGGCACATTTAGGATATAAAAGGAAAAAAGTTAATGTTTGGGGAGAAATTTACTTAGCAAAAGCGTCTTAATTTTGAAGTTTAGCACTGTTATTTTTAATTCTTTTGTTAAGAGCAGCCAGTAAACATTAGTGCCCAGAGACAGATCAATTGGTGTCTCCCGGTCAAAGAAAAGTCCCAACATTTTTTCCGAAGAGCTCCCACTCTCAAGAATGTTTTCTTTTTGAATTTCTAAAGAGAGATTTTTCTCAGTGACTCATACCCTTTTCTTATGATTTTACCTTTTTGGCAACTTCTAACTCCTAAAACTTTTACACTGGTCCAGGAATCACTAATGCCATTTAAAAATGAATGTATGATACAACTTTTTCCAGCCTTCAGCCCCGTCTCTTGGGGAGAGCTGGTAGAACCTGACAGTTTTTCACTGAATAAGGAAGACTGCTATTAGCTGTCTTGACTTTCATGTTTGTTTTTAGGTTAAAGTGGAAGTTTAATAAAAGCAATTGAAAATCAACACTGGTCCTAGATGAGTCCTTCAATTTGTTGATACACAAGGTGTCCAGACCATCTTGCTTAGGGTTGTTGACCCTGACTACATGTCTCTACCCAGTTTATTTTTCTAAGAATAAATTCTTTCCTCTCCTGCTTTCCAACTCTTGACTTGTATGTGTTCATACAGAAAAACATCTGGCATTCTGAGAGTTTTATTTTTGGTGGCAAATAAATATTTTATAAAATGGCTTGTGTTGCAGTTCCCAAAACTAATGTAGGATAGCTAATAAAGAGCAGTTTGCAAATGTACATAAAATGCATGGCTTTGTATGGGTAGGTTTGTGCTTTCAATGCAGACTCTTTAAATATCGATAAGAATGTCCCTAGAAGCTCTTAGAAGCTGTGGGCTTGCCAGTGTTGCTTGTCATTGTGTACCTAGCATGAGGCTCACATTAAACACTGAGTGAATATGAGGGCTTTGTAGCTCCTGAAACAATGACTTGAATAAAGCTTACAGACTAATTTTTTTATTTAGAGGTAAATGACACCAAAATTTTAACATTACCCTCATAATATTACAATTGAATTCTTAATATTGAAGACAATAAAATGAAAACCCATTTAGTGTTTGGTTGAATAAAAAGCTCTGACAATAGATTAAGTGGAATAAATGAAATTAAGTATAAGTATAAATTATATACTAAGAATAAATTGAAAACATCACATTGTACTTTCAAAGGGAACCTTGAACAAAATTGACTGATTTGAAATACAAGGCTAGTTGATAGAAAAAAATAAATTGCTGTGAGAATACCCAATTGTTGTAGTCATTGCCTTGCAAAATTTAAGTAACAGCTGTACTACATTTATAGAATTGTTTTTACTATTTATAACTTATAAACTAATGTTATAAGAAGCAAAATATGTACTTGGATATTTATAGATGTTTTACTTAGCAATTTTAGATACTCAGAGGTCTGATATATCCAGTTTTTGTTAGATACGTAGTTGGATGTGTGCCTTTCAGAACACCCTGTGCAAATACAGTGATGGGAGAAGCATTTCCGCTAAGAGGAGTACAATTCCCAAGAAAAATTATTAAAGAAGTTCTCATAGGCTCTTTCAGTATCTTGAGAAATTTAGGGTGATTTGAGGAACTTGGAGAGCTAGAAAATGAAAATAATATCACTGAAGACCAAGGACAGTTTTCGGAACTGTTGGCTGCATTGGTGGGTTGCACAGGGTGTAGTCGTGACTGCGCATAGAAGCCTTCAGGCTTGTGATGGCAGGTGTCTGTTAGGAGAAGAGCTTTCCATTCTCATGTCAGGTTAGGAGACAGAAGAAAGCTGCTTCAGTAGTCGACCTTGGTAACAGCTTTTAGAGCTATTTCACCACTGGGAATGCTTCCTGTGAATGTTTTCTAGTAGGAGCCTGGTGAAGACCTCAGGTACTTCTTTTTTAAAGTTTTTGAAAAAGTGCATGAAACCACTGTGGTGTTAAACTTTATGACACTAAAGAAAAAAAAAAACCCCAACAACTCCATCTGGTATTAGACACTAGATGTGTGTCCTGTCTTTGAATATTGTGGTAAATCCAGTACTACCTACACTACTTTACTGAGGCATAACTTTCCTCCCCAAATTAGATGGTAAGTTTTTTTGCATTTTAGAATCCTGCCTTAGATTTCTGATTTCCATTGTGATGCTTATCACAGTGTTAGGTGGAGAGTAGTAGATACTGGGTAAGACATGGCAGATTTAATTTGAAAAACAAGGACCACAAACAAATGGCACTCAGCTCTGTGGATGGTTAGTCTTTGAAAAAGTGTGCATGCACTGAATTTTTTTGGACCTTCACAGTGGACCTGTTTTAAGGGTGCTTAGCAGTGGTTAAAGGTATAGATTCGTGGCAGATTGTCTGAGCTTGAGTCCCAGCTTCTCCTCGTATTAGTTGACTCTGGACAAGTTACCTCTTCTCTCAAAGCCTGTTTCCTTATTTGTGAATGAATCTTATATTTCATGAGGATGTAAGGGTTAAAGAAATTAACATTTGAGTTCTTGAAACACAGTCTGGACTTCGAACTTACGTCAGCTTTACTTAGTTTATTGTCTGCCTTCAAATTGCTAGACTATAAAATTTAAAGCAATATTAGCCTTTTAAGAATTTGGGTTTATCTGCAAAATATGGCTAGTCTTTTTAGGTTAATTTATGTAGTCGGACAGCAATCAGTACCATTATCTTTATTTTTAAAAATTTTCAGAATTTTTTGGGGGTTTTTGGGACTATGTAGTCCAAACTTGCCTTTATCTTACCGTAATCCTCTTGTCCCAGCTTCCTGAGTGCTGGGATTATAGATGTGCGTCACCATGCCTGGCTTACCTTTAAATATAAAGCACAATGGTTGATACAATGAATTAATTTGGTTGTACTCAGGCAATAAAGAGGGCGAGGCACCTTTCCTGTTGCTGGGGCAAAATACCTGACACCCACAATTTAAAGAACTGGTTTATTTTGACTTACAGTGAGAAGTTTGAGTCCATGGTGAACCAGCTCCAAGGCAGAAACATCATGCAGAGAGGCATGGTGTAGAAAAGCTGCTCAACTCTGGCACCTGGGAAGCAGAGAGCTGAGAAAGAGACCCCCAGGAAAGGGTTAGGGACTAGATGTAGTCCCCAGGGTCACACCTCATGACTCATCCAGGCATGCCCAGAAGTGTGCCTTACAATCTCTTAAATACCCCTCCAGCCCATCAATTTGATGATCAAGTTTAGTTATTACAGTGCAAATACAAATTTTGAAGCAGAAACCTTTATTTTCTGCATTACATAAGATACAGTGAATGTATGTTCTGGTATGTACTCAAGAAAAGCACTTTTGAAGTATATTTGTGGAAATTATAGGGAAGATTTTACTTATTGCGTATGTAAATTTGGCCATGTATCTATATGGGGTGGCCATATAAAACTTTTAGTGGAAAAAGTCCATATAAAACTTTGCCCCATCAGTTACTCATTGGACACTTTGACAATGAAAGGAAGCAGATTGTCCATGAAGTGAATTAGTAGAAGAGTTTGTTGTTGTTAAATTTAAATAAAAACAGATAGAAAGCCAAGCTCTTGATTTGAATCCTAGCTTACTTGCTGAGAGGGATCAGGGGTGAGTTACTTTCCCATGTGTGGATATTTCAGTTGGATTTGAGATTGGAGCAGATCATAGCCAAACCTCCTCCTGACACACATAGAACTGTTTGGCAAAGGCTTATCACAAGTGCAGCTTCTTGGAGGGGCTTGGGATACTGAAGTGGGTTCCTTACTTGCCACTTACTAAGACATTTACAGTCACAAGCATTCTTTGAAAAAAATTTTTAAGATATTTAAAATTATAAGATTTTATAATTCTCGGTAATTAGAGACTTTTCTACGTGGGCGGTCAGACTTTATTTTTAAGTGTAATATTTCATTTGGATTTTTAAAGGCACAATTAAAAATGTATTTGAAGATGCTTAGGCAAATAAAGATAAATTCCTAAGAGTGAAGGATAGTTATTGCATGGAATATTTTTAGGTTCTCAACTGTTGAATAAATACTACTTTTGTTAAAATTCTGCTGGAGCACTCATCCAACAAAGCAGGTCTGAGGAAGGAATGTGAGTTTCTGTATGTGTTCTGCTATCTCGTGGTTCTAAGGAATGTAAGAAGGTAAATTTAACCAGTGAAGTCCATAATCGTAGGGCTTTATGTGGTAATCTATTAATAAATAATTTTATGACAGCACATACATTTTATATTCATACATTCTTAATCTTCTGTATCTCTAATCATATATAAAGTTTGCACTCAGAATTATTCAAATCCTCTTGCATTTCTAGAAGAGAATCAGTTTGCTCTCAGCTCTTCTTTCACTTACAAGTGAGGAAACAGAGCTTTGTCATTTTGTATTTATGGAGATCAACAGGAAAGATCAGATACTCCACACTCTGAGACTCTGGCAGATGTAATTTACATTTGAGCAAAGATTACAAAAGAACAAGGATTAAGTTAAACAATTAGAGCAGTATGCTACAGACTATATCCTAGGAGAACGATTTGGGTCACTAGTTTTTGTTTTCAGCAGACTCTTGCATTGTGAATGCCCAGCAAATTGGTTGTAATTAATAATTGTCTTTGTGCAAATCTTTGTGTAACAAGGGAGCTAGCTGAAATAAGTTTGTGACTGCACTTTGTAGGAAATATATCATGTTAGTTAATCAGTGAGTTTTATGAGTGTATAAATCCTTGTAATTATTACATTCAAAGTCTACCAGTAGTGTAATTGTCATCTCTTTAGCTGTGATTAATTTTGGTCTGTTAGTTTGTCTTTCTTTAGACATAAAAGCTTGAGTCGGCACTCACGTTTTTACCTTAAGTACGCTATTATGGTGATCTGCATGGTGCAGGGCATTTTAGACTGGGGTCAGTGAATCACTGAAATTCAATGCAAATAGTATGTGTGTGTGTGTGGTGTGTGTGTGTGTGTGTGTGTGTGTGTGACCTTTCTCAGGATGAGAGTTCACATGTTTGGTCAAATTTTCAAAGGTTTCCACAACTCTAGAAAAGCAAGAATGATAGTATCATGTGGATTTTGTTGTTGTATTTCAAAGCATGTTTTTCTTTTCCTACCCTAACTGATTCGCCTGTTTCTCTTCCTTAGGAGAACTGCATTAAGTACATTTAGGGGTCCCTTATCCAGACAAGGTCTCCAGACTGCTACAGTTGTTTATAGTAAAACGTTGAAATATTATCAGCAGCTACCTATTATGTCTCTAATTACTTGACAGCCAGAGTTAAAATGTTGTGGGCGGCTTTAATTCAGAGCAGGAAGGGCTTTGTGGTTACTACAATAAATTCTAAGCAGCGCTTTCCACAAAGCCACTGGTCACATGCTTTGTCTCACTAGTAATTAACTTATCAATGAGCTATGGTTCACTCTGGTGACTTTTTCCTAAAAGATTTATACTTATGACAAACCGGGGCACAATAAATTTTTCTATGCAAAGTACTTTTTTGACCCAGAGGAGAAAAATGCAAAGTTCTAACGAACTGTGATGGATAGCAGAGGCGAGAGCTATGATGGATGGCAGAAGCCAGTGTCAGCCTCTCATCTGAGGTGTGGCTCATTCCCTGCTCCCTCTGTGTTGTGTATTGCACCTGTGACTTGTGAATTCATACTGACTATAACTTAAAACAAGGGCTCTGTTTATCCCTAGTTGGAAGACATGTGAGCGTGGATGCCCCTTTCAAAGAATTTAGCATTTACCTCTACTCCATCGGCCCTCTGCACTGTTGCAGTGAAGGAGTGAGGGAAGTCTTGTGGTCAGAGCTGCGCCAGGTTTGGGAGCCGGTGTTTCACTTCAGTGTTCAGGCAGCAGAACTCTCATCACTGGGGAAAATCAAGTGTTGAGAGAGTGAATTGATTTCTGTCGTTTATTTTTTCTCAAGATGGGAGATATTTGACCCTTTGTATTTCCTGTCCCCCAGAGAAAACAATACTCTTTTGAATCAGAAATTTGTGAATTCACAATGTCTCTTTAACCCAGCATTGTCAGGTTTAGTGACATAGAAGCCACTTTCAGTACTTGATGACAATTAATTTAGGCCCAGGACACTTCAATAATGACTCTTCCAGTGGAGCTTGTTCTCATCCTTCAGGCTGGCCGTTCTAGCAGCTTCTTGCCTGGGACTAAAGGGGAGCAAGAAACTCGATTAAGTGACTTTACTTAAGAAAATATAAAAAAAGAATTTAGAATAGGATAGAGGCATAGCAGGACTATCTTTGGTATCAAATGTTGTTTGTTTCCTATGCTAAGATTTCAGTTTCTCTTTGGGAAACACAGTTCTAACATTTAAAAAAAATTTTTTTTAAATATATTTATTTTTTGTACAGGGGATCAAACTCATGACCTTGTGCTTACCAGGCAGGCACTTACACCACTGAGCTAAATCCCTAGCCCCCTCCCCTTTTTTAATTTTGAAAAAATATATTAAGAGCCAGACGTGGTGGTGCTCGCCTATAATCCCAGCACTCAGGAGGCTGAGACAGGAGGATCACCCTGAGGTAAAGGCCAGCCTGAACTGTATAGTGAGATCATGTCTCAAAAACCAACCAACTGGAAAGCCACCCCCCTCCACACACACATAACACAAAACCATGTCAAATCGCCAGAATACCGGATTTACGCATTTTAATTTCTACAAGCATTTGTTTTTATCATAATTTCTTTGGGGGGAAAAAGTTTATTATTTGAACTTGTGGAGGTTGAGTATACCATAACCATTTAGCCCTTCACTATTTCTCGTAGCCTGGAGGCTAGAAGCTTGAGATAAGGCATTGGAGGGCTGGTTTCTTCAGAAGCCTCCATTCTTAACTTGAAGATGCCACCTTTGGTGTCTTCACTCTGATTTTTCTGTTTGCTTCTGTATCCTGGTCTCCCTAGTAGAATAGAGGTCATATTGTAATGGGATCCACCATATTTTAACCTAATTTCCTTTTAAAGACTCTGTTTCCAAATATAGTCATATCCTGAGAACCCCAGGTTAGGACTTTATCATTTGGGAGAGGGGAGCACAGAGCTTGTCTGTAAGAGCAACTTAAGATGCTTTAAGTATTTAGAGCTTCTCTTTAAGGTTGAGATTTTTGATTTGAGATTTGTAAATCCTTCACTTCATTTTATTTAATATTACTAGAACTAGAGTTCACAGGTCCAGGCTATTTAAAATACAGTGAGAGCAAACCAGCTTCTTAATGGGTTTAGTAGGAGGGTAATATATTTGGGTAGTGGAGTAGGTTCCACCCTTAAAACACCAATTAAAACTTCTTCAGTGATTTAGAATTACATATATTAAATGCTAACTAATTAAAAAGTTTGTCATAAAACTGCTAACTACAGGAGTTTTTGTTACAGGGATAAAAAATGTATAGCACTTGAAATGCAAATAGTCCTGTTGTTTTACATCAAGTTAATTACATAGCCATAAGCCCCAGTCCTGTTCAAGCTGTGTTTTACTGATAGCCCCCTGCAAGTTCCATCCTGGGAAAACCTGGGTACCATGTCTGCTAAGGAAACCGAGTTCTGTCTTAATTTTGCTGTGCATCTTGAAAGAAGGAGACACTGATTATTAGAAGGGCGGAATGTGCAGTGTGCATGATTGATCTTTGATTCCTGCTTGGCTTGAATGCTTAGGTTCACTAACGGTACTTTCCTCCCTCAGGTAAAATCAGTTAAACAGTAACACTTAGTCCATAACAGATTTTTTCCCCTATTCTTTTGGTGCACAATGTGGCTCGTGGGCCTGCAGAATTGGCATACTTCGGGCGCTTGTTAGAAAATGCAGACTCTCAGGCTGCAACACCAGATTTATTGAGTCAAAAAATCTACCTTTTCACAAGATTCCCAAGTAATCTGTGTATATAGTCAACTATAAGAAGCAGGGCTGTAGGTGGTGATAGTAGCAAGGACTTTAATTGAGCTTTTTACCAAAAAAACGCCCAGCAATGGATTTGTCCTGTTTTCCTGTGTACTGTGTTGCATCTGATTGCTAGAGGCAGAGGCTCTCTGTGGCTTTGTCACTTACCAGCTGATAACCTTCACTGCCCTTTTGTCATCCATAAGTGAGGATAATGCTGAAAGATTGAAGGGTTCTTAGAACGTATGTAGGGTTCTTAGAACATTTCTTGGCACAGCGTTATTATTGACTACTGATGTTCAGTGCTCGGGTATATATGGTTGCTGCTGACCAAATCAAAGGAGGCCATGTATTTTAGTAAAAAGGGAAAAAGGACTTATTTAAAGCTAGCTCCAAGGAGATGGAGGCCCATTTACCTAAAATAACCATGTAAGGTGAGTTACTCTTTTAGAGTAAATAATTCAGATAGTGGAGATCTCCACACTTGCTTTATCATTTCCTGATCTGCAGCTCACTGACCCTGACCCCTTTCTTGTGGAAAGGAAACTAGTCGGAGGAGTTGGTATCTCTGTATCCTTACTTCATCTGAGCTGAGGGAAGGAGTGGCTGTTGGTTATCTGCTCAGCAGGAGGAAGTTTGGAAAAATTGCTTATCTGTATAAGAAATTGATTCTTATAATTCTTTTATTAATTATTATCACCACTATCATATAGTCAAACCAGGCAGCAGTTACTCAGCCCAGGAAAGAGCGTAGTGGGTATGTCATAATAACTGCAGCAGTTGCTTTATGGTGAGCGTTCTTCCTGTGAATGCAGATATCATAGCATTCCCCCAGGTAACTCATCCAGACTTTTAAACTCCTCCCTGAAAGAAGCAAACAACTATAGAACTTGTGAAATAAAAGCTAGATGGTAGGAGAAGTGCCTATGAACCATCAATTTTTCCCCTTTGCTTCTCTACCACAAAAATACTCAGGATCTGTGTTTCAGTTGTGACTTTCTTGTTTGACAGAAAGCATTGTTTCTTCCCAGAAAAGCTGTGGCTGTACTGAGCTGACCGCGTGTACTTGTGGTACTTACTGCCTGAATCTAGCAGCTTGGACCCTGG
Organism: Cavia porcellus; assembly: GCF_034190915.1. NCBI lineage: Eukaryota > Metazoa > Chordata > Mammalia > Rodentia > Caviidae > Cavia > Cavia porcellus. The sequence goes on along the minus strand of NW_026947496.1, from coordinate 21,904,348 downwards.
TCCAGCTGGCCATGAACTAACTGTACCGAGCCCACTGTGTATACCTCAACTCAGTAAGTGTTGGCGTTCCTCATCCTCTGAGTGTATGTAGCACTCCAGCACAGCTTCTGTGAGACTTCATTTCCATTTCAAATGGGTGGACTCTCAGACTCTAAAGAAGATCATGTTCATTGACAACAAGAGTGTTGAAGCAATAATGAACTATCTGAATGGCCTTGAGGAGCTCTTATAAATAAAAACAAATCCAGTGTAACAAATTTCTCCATTGTGTTACAATGAAGTATATCATCACTGCTTTGCTGAATATTGGATGTCAGATGTGCTGAAACATCTGCTACTAAGCTGTGCCCAGAATGTCTTACGTCTTCCTTGCAGGAAATGTTGTTAATTGATGTCTCCTTTTGGTTTAGGGTTGTTAATATGCAGCAGATGCATGGGGTTGGGGCAAGGGAGAGGACAGGAAAGCATCTGGGAGCACCTCAGAGTTTTTCCAAGGTTTAAATGTATTTCTCTATATTTTTAGCCAATGGGAGCAAATAATGGCAGTTTTAAGGAATTTGTGCCAATTTGCTTGTATAATAATTGTGTGTGTGCAAGTTAAATGACTCATGTTTCTGCCATCATGAGGTTTTTGACATGCAAGTTTATAAAATTTCATGAGATTAGTTGACTAAATCAAACTGCTTTTATAGAAAATATAAATGTTAGTGTGTATCTCACATATAGCAATAGTTCTTTTTCTTTGTAGGAGCTGAAAGTCATAAAACTTTTCAGTACCACGTTGATGATTTAAGAAAACCTCTGGGTATGGCAACAGAATACAAAGGAGAGAATTTTTAAGTACCAGGTTTGAATCCACTATGGCTCATGAAATTGAGATAACTAGTTTTTGACATTTCTGTGAGATTTAGTCGCCAAATTTCTAGAAGGAAGAGTTATTTAAAATTAGTACTTCCTTACTGTTTGTGTGACGTTTACTCTAGATCCTGTCATAAGCATATATTTCGAGGTTGCCATCCTAGGGCTCAGTTCTTTGTTGGTTAAAAGAAAAGACAGGGAGTTCCTGTCTTTCAGGACCATTCCCTTCTGCATGGAGCAGTAGCTCCCCCCTCAACTCTCCCGTGCTTCATCTCTGTGTATGTGTGTGTGTGTGTGTGTGTGTGTGTGGTGCAGCTCCATCCTCAATTCCAGGAATATTTCATCTCTTTTAAGTTGGTTCTGATGTGTGTGTTGTCGTCGTCATTGTCGTCGTTGTTGGTTCTCCGTGTATGTGTTGTTGTTTGTTGCTGCTGCTTACTACTTTGGTATGCGTGTTTCATCACTGTCCCTTTTGTTCATTCAGCAGCTCATTGTCTTTGTTGAGCACTTATTATGTGCCTGGCACCATGCTTCCTAACTGGAATATGCTCTGAAAACAGGGTAGGTTGTTGTATATTCTTATATTGCACAACTAATAGTCAGATGAATGGTGATGTTTAAGGTTCAGAGGTCCATCTCTAAAATTACTCAATAATTTCAGTAGCAAAGGGCTTTCTAAATCACCCCACTATCCTATTATTAAGGCAATTTTGCTTCCCTAAACTACACGAGGAGACCTTTTTGGTCACTTTTTCTTAGCAACACACTTAGATTTACTTTGTCTTTGGGGCTATGGAATAAGCTGTTGCAAACTTAGCTTGGACAGTTACCAGAAGAAACATTTACAAGGCCCAAGAACTAAAAACAATTTGAAGCTGTTGCTGAGGTCATTGCCCCCTCACACATTTAATCTTATTGAGAGTGTGCCATCCATCTCTTGGGTTCAGGACTAACCAGCGGTGACAGCGCTTGTGATACCAGTGTTCCAGTTGCTGTCCTCTGGTTGGATTGTGGGTGGTGAATCCTGATGCCACATTCCATTTTCCTCTTCACCTAACCCACTTTCTGGTTGTTTCGCCACCCATTTTTTCCCCATAAGTGAGTACAGAACATTTCAATGTGGCACATAAGTCTGTTCATACAAATCTGCTTGTGATGCCAGGTATAATGGCTCAAGCTTGTAACCCTAGTGCTCAGGAAGCTGGGGCAGCAGATCATGACTTTTGAGGCCAGTCTGAGCAACACAGCAGGCTCAAGGCCAGTTTGAACTGAGATCTTATCTTGAAAACAAATAAAAGCCAAAAGAAAAAATATCTAGGGTGTCAAAAATGAATATGTCTTTTAAGATAATGTTTGTGTTACTCATTAATACTACTTGTGGATACAGGCATTCATCCATATTGAATTGGTCGGGGTAGATCGTTTTTATGGGACAAGATCCTTTGTTTTACAAACTAATGTGTATAGTACTCAATATAAAAGGTAATGTTTAAAGAGCAGGAGATACTGTGGTATTAAGATCTCTTTTAAGTTTGTACTAATCAGTGTTGTGTAAATTGGCTTTTCAATTTCTAAATAGCATGTTATTAATACCCCTGTATGAATCTAAAAATGTATCTTTTGTATATAAGGTACAGTGTTGTAAGACTGTCAGAGGCACCCACCCCAATTCTTCCTCTTACACAGGGGAAATCTTAAATGTAGAGAGTTGAATCGTGAGAGAATTTAAATTCCCTCTCCTTTTTGCTGGGGGTTGGTGCTTGGTAGTTCTGGGGCAATGGTTCTCAGCATAGGCAAAGTGTTAAAAACTGTATGAATGTTCAGGCTTTCTCCCTCTGAAGATTCAGCAATTGATTCTATTGAAATTGACAATCAATTAGCAGGAGAAAAGGCAAGAGTTTATTAGTATGCACAGAGTCATATAAAATATGAAAGTCAAACAAGGGCAGATGGTTGAGCCTGAAATAACCTCTTCATAAGGAAGGGAAAACTGGGGCTGTAGACACGGGGTGGGGGGTGAGTTTGGGAGAAAATGAATGAGGCTGGAGAACAGATGTTGGTCAGGGACAGTTTCTCTAAGCTCTAGAAATGCTATTTTTGAGTCTCTTCCTTTGTGAGTTTCCTTGGTTAACGGCGTCTCTCAGTAAGGTTTGAAGGCAGTTGTGGTCCTCTCCATGGATTTAGTCACAAGGTAGAAGAAGGGGAATCAGAAGCCTGCATTTTAGGAGAAAAAGAGGATCCAAGATGATACAGAGATGGAAGGGGGTCAGGGAGAGGCCGTTCCTCCAGCTCAGCTCATCAGAGCCAGAGCACCACACTTTCTGGTATCATTTTCTGAGCCCCAACAAGTCACTTGGTTCTCTTCAGAAATACTGGTCTCACAATGATTGAGCTTCTGATCATGTTTTCTTGAAGCAGAGCCACTCCAGCCTTGGGTCAGGTAGGACTGCAGTGAAGATCGGCTGCCTGTAACTGTGTGCCTGCCTGCCTGCCTGCCACCTTCTCTCAGGCAGAGCTAGAACCTAGCCAGGGGCCATGGCATGGAGTTTCTTGGGGTGGGGGCTCAGCAGAAATGCCCAGAGCTTGAGCGCAAACTAACTGTCCCTAGTAGGAACTATCATCTGCTAACGATAGTGTTTCTTGGAATGTGTGACATGTATTCAGGGAAGTGACTCATTCATTAAAATAAAAATATTAAGGCATGAAAAAATTTACTACAGAAAAGTCAAGAATTACATAAAAGCACAGATGGGGAAAAATAGTTCTAAGTCCATCCTCTGAAAAAACAGAAGTACCACAAATAGTTTGGTCTTCCTTTTATCTTTGCCAGTATTGGGGATTGAATGTCACACCTTCATACTGAACTACATTCCAAGATCTTATTTTATTTTATTGTTTGAGACAGGGTCTTGCTGTGCAGTTCAGGCTAACTTTAAACTCACACTGTGTAGCCCAGGCTGGCCTTGAACTTGCAGTGATCCTTCTGCCTCAACCTTCCAAGTGCTGGGATTATGAGCATGCACCACCACACCCAGCTTTTATGTTTTATTTTGAGATGAAGTCTTGCTAAATTTCCCAGGTGGAACTTGAATTTTCAGTCCTCCTGCCTCAGCTTCCAAGAGTGCTGGGATCACAGATGTTCCTTTCAGTGTTTCTCTTCCCAAGATCAATGATGAAAATAACAAAAATAGTTCAAAATAAGACTTCATTTATTAAATATTTACTTGGGGGGCTGGGGATTTAGCTCAGCAGCATAAGCGCCTGCCTTGCAAGCAGGCAGTCGTGAGTTCGATCCCTGGTACCGATAAAAACGAAAAAGACAAAAAAAAAAAAAAATTTACTTGGGATCAGCCAGTGCAGTTTCTGTAGCCCTTAGATGAGGGGCCAGACCTTAGGTGTTACGGACTGACTTCAGGTGTTGTGGGATTAAGTCAGTAGTCTGCTTCATGCCAGCTGAAGGGTCCTCATGAGACTGGTACAGTATTTATACTTGGTTACTGCTCATACAAATTAAACTACATTCTGCATTCAACAATGACCATATTTGTGATGTACATGTGGCACAGAATTTTATTATTTGGGTTTTTTTTTTTTTTTTTTGAGACATAGTTTTTTGTTTGTTTGTTTGTTTTGTTTTTGGTACCAGGGATCGAACTCATGACTCCAGGCTTGCAAAGCAGGCACTTATGCTGTTGAGCTAAATCCCTGGCCCCAACATAGTTTTGATATATAGTTCAGACTGGTCTTGAATTCATTGTGTAATGTAAACTGGCCTTGAACTGATAGTGATCTTCCTGCCTCAGCCTCCCAAGTGCTTCATTTACAGGCATACACAACTATGCCCAGAAAGGCGTGTTAGTTTTTAAATGTTCTATTATTTCATCATTGGGAAGTCAGGGTTTATGATATTAGAAGGCTATGCTGGAACATTTCACTTGACTTTCTATTTTCAGGAGCAAGTAGTGGAAAAGGAGTAAAAACTGCCTCATGGGGAAAGGGATGGCATTCAGCTCTTCACACAAGCTGCTAGCACAGTTTTCCATTTTGCCTAAGGATGAGAGCTTGCCCAAGGCCCTCTGATTGGGTGTCACTTTGGGACAGTGCCCTCTGACCATTAGATAGCAGGGCAAGAAACTGAATGTTGCTTCCTTTGTTATTATTAAAAAACCTCTGCCCTGGCTTATAGAAAATGCCTCCTTTTATTCTTACCACTTAAATATTTATTTTTTTCCATCTTTTTAAAATAAATGTCAAGCCTTGGTGGTAGTCTAGATAAGCTTGAGTTATAAAAGGCAGCTCTTCTTTATTGGAGGCAATATAGCTGTCAGTCCTGTGTTTCCATGGTGATACTACATTGTAGAAAGATGAAAGCTGGGCTGAGAGAGGTCTGAAAGACTCTGGGAACCCATGGAGGTGGACATGGCCATGCACCATGATCACGGGGAGCGAGTTCACAGGGCCAACCAGGTGCAATTTTCCATTGCAAGAAAAGCTTTTCTAATGTTTTGTGTTGAAGGTAAAAATAGACAAAAGCACACACAATCGCTTCTGGTTTGGGAGTTTATGTTTCCTCAATACCTGAAAACACATAGTACTTTCTGAAGTCAGCTCTTTGGCACTGAACACAAAATATTTTTCCTTCCGTGCCAGGAAATCAATAAGCTGTAAAAAAAATCCAAATTGCTGGTTTGATGATTCTAATTTCTGTTCTTTCTAGCTCCCATTTATTAAATTATTGTCTTTACTGGAGATTTGAGGCTAAGTGTGTACTTTACCTTGTCTCCGTTTTTAATTTCTTTCATTCAGCGTAATTGCATTAGATTTTTATTATTATCTCCTGTGCTTTCTTTTTTGGTACTGGGGATTGAACTCACGACCTCTAACTTGCCAAGCAGGCACTTGTGCCACAGAGCTAAATACCCTGCCTTCCTGTACTTTTTTCTGACTGGTATCTTGAAAGCTGAAAACTAGAGAAGGGAAGAAGTAAAACATGATAAAAAAAAAGAAAAAAAAAGCACCCCTCTACCAATTTTTTTCTACTGAAAGAGTTTTATTATTTTTGTTTTTGTTAAAACCAGACTGTATGAAGATAAACTGTTTTATTTTCCAAAGTTTAACCTGAACCGAGAAAGGATAGACAATATAAAATCTGACATCACACACACGCATGTGCACACAGTGATTGTGAGTCCCCACCAAGTCTCCAATGCAGAGTTGTTGTGAGAGGGAAAGGCAGCCTATGTCTTGCCTTTCATTCACTCTTTGCTAGGCCAATGTATACATGTGACTCTTGCAGTTGGTTGCCAGGCTTGTTTGTAAGCTTCTTCCCTGTGACTGCATCACGTTGCAGCCTGCTTGAGAGATTAATATGAGAACACAGATAACGGTGAAGGTGGGTTTTTAACTTGAGATTGAATTTTTGGCAGGAAATTAGTGAAGTTTTACTGTTCATGAAATTATTACTCTCATTAACTGTTATTAGCTTAAAATCTACTTTCTATGACAATAGTCATTTCTTTTTTGTTTTGTTTTTTTTTTTTGGTCTTTTTCCTTTTTATCAGTACCGGGGATCAAACTCACAACTGCCTGCTTGCAAGGCGCTTATGCCGCTGAGCTAAATCCCCAGCTCCCAACAGTAGTCATTTCTGTTTCTGTTTTTTTACTTCTATCCCAATGACCAGGAGAAAGGTGTCTTTTACTGTTCATGGCATCAAATTAAAAGTGCATATTGGGGTTGGGGATTTAGCTCAGCTAGCAGGCAGTTGTGAGTTCAATCCCTGGTACCGATTTAAAAAAAAGAAAAAAAAAGTGCATATTAATATAACAATGCAATTTCTTCTATTTCCATATTTTTTGTGTCTAATTCCAGAAGTATCTACTTGAGTTAGAGCCAGAACTCAAGTATTGTTCTGACCCATAATCTTGAGTGTTTCCTCCAAGTTCCTTTGAGCCTTTGATGTCTTCTTGTACACTGAAAGATTGTCACCATAATACACAGCATAGTAGCAAGGATTTAGGACGAGTATGCTTACTTCTGTTTCAGTTTAATCTGCAGTCCTGTTGGCCCTGGGGTCCTGTGGGCACATACTTTCTTTTTTTCTGTTGTATATGTTACATTTCAATATTTCCAGACCATAACCATCTTTCCCTCTCTAACTCTTGAGTAGGACCTCCACTATTTCTAATAATATTGTTGATAACAAAAATAAACTAATATTTGGTAGATAATAATAGCTAATACTTAACATAGATGAGACATTATTTTAAGTACTTTATATAATCACTTAATCCTCAGAGCCCTAGGAAACCCATTTTCTAAATGGGGAAACCAAGGCTTTCATTGCGAGTGATTCCCCCAGAAGGTGGTAACGGGACTCATAGCCCTCTGTCCTCCTGGTCTGCAGTGCTGCTGCTCTCTAAGCTTAGAGGCTTCTAACAAAGAAGGACGCACTGGAATGCAGTCTTTTCTTTTTTGTTGAGAGGAGAGACTGCTACCCAGGAAATCTTTTACAGATGCTGCAGAGCCATATTATACTTGCACTTAGGGTTCTTTTGTTCCCATCACTAGATAACTAAAATTCCCATTCTCTAATCATGTTATGTATCATGCAAAAGGAAACCAATACCCAGAAAGGCTCAATGACACACTTAAGGTCACAAAGGGTTTTTTTCCCCTCCAATAGATTAAAAAAGATGTATTTAAGATTTTTAAAATCTTACCACAAATACATTTTTTTTCCTGTTAAGGTGGGCATGTAGGTGACCTTGCACGAATAAAAAGCAGGATTTGTTATTCTGCTTTCCTGTCTTGTGATTTCCCTGGAGTTAGCAAAGATCTTTTAAAGATATGTATTCCAGATCTGGAGAAATGATTTGGGCAAATTAAGCAGACTCTTCACAAGATGTTCCTGCTGCCTACCGGAACCCACTTTCTTCTTTCTGTCTCACAGACTTCCTCCACTTCCTGCCTGCCCATCCTCATTCTGCTCTGTGTCTCAGCCCAGTTGCGTGTGAGCTGCCGGAGGTTGCTCGCCTGCTCTAGCATTGTGCATTGATGCTTGGCTGAGTGGGCTGGAGGTGACACAACACGAGTGTTTAGGTGACAGTTCCGGTGTGTCAGATTATGAGTCAGGACGTACTCAGTGCTGGAATGTTGGAAAGCAAAAGCAAGTTTCCAAGTAACTAAAAATAGATTTGTGGATAGGGTAGAGAAACTAATGCAGATGTTCCTTATTTTATATACAAAATTTTTTAAAAGTCTTATGTAACTACTCGGATATTTTTCAAATGGATTTTATTAGACCCTAGCATTGCTAAATGACTTGTTTATTCCGCCACCAGTATTTTAGTCTGGCTGACTCTTGGTGTTTAATTGCATTTGTTTTATGAACCATTTTGTGATGCTGCTCACTAATGTGCAAGGCATTCTGGCAGAAGATATTTATGCAATATTTAGGTGATTTTCAAAAACGAAGCTTGCTGCTAAATACAGATTTTAAATTTTAAACAATACTTATACCAGAGCCTCACATATACATAAGAGTTTGTATGCATGTGTTCATCCACATGAGCACATTTGCTTGTGTGTGTATATGTGTGATGTGTCTGTGTAGCATATGTCAGTATCACCTGGGGGATTTGTTAAAAGAGATTATTGTGCCCCATCCATAGGGGGTCTGGTTCAGTAGGTCTGGAGGGTGGGGCATGTTTTTCTATTTCTACAAGTTTCAGTTAGCTGATGGTGCTAATTTGTGAAGCATAGTCAGAACCATTGTGGGAGAAAGAAGCCTAGAAAAAAGTCTAGAAGGATAATTCACCATTGTGTCGATAGTAATTATCTCATCTCTGGGCTGTAGGATTTCTGAGACTTTATTTTTCTTTTATGCTTCTCTGCATTTATTTTTTTTCCCCAAGGACAAGAATATTCCCATTATCATTAGAAGAAACAGCATTTAACATTTTTTTGAGGCTCTAGTCTTTATATTCTCAAGAATACAGATGGTTTTTGTTGTCCCCTCTTGTCCTGTATTATCTTACTGCCATTATAAAAATAACTTCAACAGTGCAGTGTGCTGTGTTCCTGGTTCTTACTGTATCATCCCAAGTTGTACACTTTTAGACTGAGTTCTTACTTCAGTACATGGAACCAGGCACATAGTAAGTGTTCGATGGGTATTTGTAGCTCCACTAGTGAGAATCAATTCCTTCATTGTACCTCACTTCTTCTCAGACCCCAATGGCGGCCCAGTTTTTTAAGGACAAATTTTGTTTTCTCTTCCAAAAAAAAATCTCCACAGGATCTAAAAGAAGGGTAAACAATTTGTCTAAAGCAACAAAGTATGTAAGTCAAGACCAAAGCAATAATCCAATTCTTTTGACCTCAGAATAAATCAACCAACCCAGCAACTGACCAGTCAATGGACAACAAAGCCTTACACTAGGAACAACACTGTGTCATGTGTTGGCCCTTACAGTTTTAGCAATCATATGCACATAGCACCACACAATAAGCAAAGCCTTAAGAATGCTGTGTTCTTTTGTGAAAAAACATTGCATGTAAGATGTGCTTTGTTGGTATCTCTCATTTGAAAATAGTTGCCATAGATGTTGATTATTTGAGCAAACATGTTTTAGGCAAGTTACTTAGACCAGTCCCTTAGATTAAAGACCTGATTTGTAAGTGGAAATATCAGCCTTGTGAATCTGTTGGTTGTCCCAAAGATCAAGTGAACTAATGCTTGAGGAAGTTGGTTGGAGGTGTATTCACACTCGCTACATGCTAAGGCAATGGAGTGATTAGAGAAGTGAGGTCCCCTGTACCCACTTTCTCTTCCTAGCTTCACAGTTTGTTGTGGAAACTTCCCCGGTGTCCCCTATCTCTTGTCCCAGGAAAGGGCATAGTGAAGCTTAGCAGGTCTGGGTTCCTGTCCACCTCTGTCCCAACCAGCCAACTTGGCAGCGGCACCTAGCTTTTGTATGAACTCTGATGTTAGACAACATGAGGAAAAGCAAAATACTTTTAATCAGTGTTTTGCCTGATAACACTCTAAGTTCCTTTCCTAGTGTGTTGTTTCCAGGAAATTAAAGTAGTTACTGTCTCTATGGAAATCTATGAATCTGTGACTTTAAAAAATGACCTCTCACCTGAGGAATTTGTTTTGTTACTTCATTGTTCAGGAAGCTAAAGAATTAGCCATTTGAAAGCTCTCCCTTCCAGATTCTTATGGTATTTCACAGTTTCAGCTAAGCTGGCATTACATCCATTTCCTAAATAAGTATTATATAATGGTTTGATGTATATTTCCTAAGTAAATACTATATGTATGTATTGATGTGTATTGATGAAAGTTTCAAATAAATTGTGGCTTTTTCCAGGAAGGGGTAATTGTGCTCTGCTCTCTGATTTCCACTGCACATAGCCCAATTTGGGGCAGCCGATAATTCTTTCTTTCTTTCTTTCTTTCTCTCCTTACACAGTACTGGGGATTGAACCTAGGGTATTTGCACTGGGCTACAATTCCAGCATTTTACTTTTTATCTTAAGAGGCCTTGCTAAGCCATTAAGTAGCTCAGGCTGGGTTTAAACTTGCAATCCTCTTGCCTCAGCCTCCTAGAGTGCTGGGATTACAGGTCTATGCCACTCATTTATTCTTGGAGTCCAGGCTCATGGCGTAACATGGCCCTGCTTGTCAGCTGCCTTTTCAGTGTTTCTGTGACAAGTGAGTCAGGAAGGTCGTGGCATGTGATGCTGAGCTCCTCCCGCTAGAGGAGGAGCTCAGCAGGTAACCCAAAAACCTAGTCTTTGGTTTTTGGCATACAATATACTTTTTTTCTGTCTTTATGTACCACATAATGACTAAACAAATTAATTGTGAGATTCCTGTACATTTTTTTCTTAAACAGCTGCTCTGCTTGTTAGAGAAGTTCTTCTCTTTTGACTTATTGCTTCTAACATTGAACTTGTTTTGGAATGCTCACAGGATCCAGTTCTTTGTAATCTTTTGGTTACCTTTTATGCTATCTGTGGTGTCTGTGATCTTATTTTAATTCCTTCATAACATTTCCTTGGTGTATCAGTCTCTCTGAGTTCATCATGGAATGACTAGTGTGACCCTAATCAGCCCGAAGTTGAAGTTTAGGATTTGATGTGACCTAGTGTGTGTTTCCACAGGTATCTTTTAACTATGACTGTTTTCTGGGTGGATATTTTAGGAGGACATTTGACATACATGACCTTCCTCAAAGCAGGAGAGCATATAGTCTCTTACATTGTGCTCTAGGGTATTAAGACACCTTTGACCAGCATGATGCAGAGCAGCAAGGAGGGTATTTATGGTGAGACCTTTTTACTGCACTGCAATTCATTTGTGATACGTACAATAGCAGAACAAAATGAGCTCTGGCTTTCCTGTTCCCTTGATCCTGAGTATTACTTTGGTCAGTGAAGAGGTATTAATTGTAGCTCCTGTGGTCTTGGGTGGTGGCCCCTCACGTAGCTGGCAACTTGGTGTTCCCAGGTTCCTCAGCTGCTTGGATCCACTGTCCCTCGATTGTTTCTTATGATCTACTCTATGTTGAAAAATTGTTCCAAACTTCCTCTGATAAGAGGTTTGAGCATCACTAACCTTTTGAAACTAAGAAACGCCAAGAATATACTCATATAGTATACCTGGCTGTGGGGAAGCGCATGCGTATGAGTGACATTCATTTTGGTTCATCAGACCAAACTGTGCAAGTTCTAGTGACAATGGGATAAGCTGGACCAGATGGCTTGCTTGCAGACTTTGGTGGCTTTCCTGTGCATAAACCAGCCTGGGAAGCCGATATCTAACTTCTGCAAGAGATTTTTGGTTTTCATATACAAATTGAGCATCCCTTGTCAGAAATGCTTGGGACTTTTAAAATGTTTGAAGTTTCAGATTTTTTATATTGGAATATTTACATATGTATAATGAAATATTTTGGCAATGAAATGCAAGTCTAAACATGAAATCCATGTATATCTCATATGTAAGTACATTTTATACCCACAGTATAAAGATTATTTTATATATTTAATAATGCAGAACAGAGTTTCCTAGATGGAATTTTCTGTGTGTGACATCATGTCAGTGCTCATAAAATTTCTGATTTTGGAGCATTTTGGATTTCCGTATTAGTGATGCTCAAACTGTATTGTGTTTCCTGACAGCATGCACTTTTGTACATTATACATGATAGAATGGTTCTAAACAGGCTTTCCCTCCCTGGAGTCTGTCTTTCACAAATCAGCTGGCAGAGGATTTTGAGCAGTCAGGATGTTGTCACATTTGCCGCATTGGCCCCAGAGACTTTGGGGCTGGTGTTGCAGGAGCCCATATTGAGCGAGGACCCCTGCCTGGCCTGTGGGTAGGAGCCTTCTTGCCTGGGCCTGCCTCCCACATTCTTCTCATCCTTTTTCCTCCCAGAGAAGTTTTGTTCTCTTACTCCATCTTATTACCCAGCAACTGTGAAGCAGATGATTAGCTGTCCTCTGATTAGAACTTTTATTATGATAAAATATATACAACATAAAACTTGCCATTTAAAGCATACAATTCCAGAGTATTTAAACATTACCACTACACATTTTTAGAAATTTTTTGTCATCTCAAACAGAAACTCAGTGTTCATTAAATAATAACTCATTCCCCCCACCCCCAGCCTTGGGTGGCTTCTGTTCTTTTTTTTTTTGGTCTATGAATTTGACTGTTTGAAGTACCTCACATGTGTAGAAGCACACAGAACTTGTGTTTTATTCAGCAGTGTTCTATTTTAACAAAAGATAAATATTTTCCTTTCAGAGTTCCTTGGAACTTGGACACAATGGCCTCTTCCATTCTCTGACTCTGACATCTTCAGCCTAGGATGAACTGTTCACAGGAGGCTGTCTCAAGGACAGCGTCCATTCTCCTTAAGGGTCAGGTGACAGGAGGGTAGGCATCTCCGACAGCTTCAGTAAAGGAAGTCATTTGTGCTTCTAAACAGACTTTTCTCTAGCTTTGCTTCTCTCCTATCCAAGTAACCTTTTCACTAGTAACTAATTTCCAAATGCTTTGTAGTGTCCCCTTCCCCATGGACAAACACTTCAAACAGGCAGTGCTGCAAGCCTTTGTCACTGTTCTGGTGACCACTCACGCCCTGTGACGTCTGCCAGTCCAACATGGTCCTAAACTGTGTTGTGGTGAAGAACTTTGTTAAAAAGCAGTGCACATTTATATACAAACCCCTACTATTGATTGCTTCTGCCCCTGGGATGTTATTGTTTATGTAATCTCGGAGCTGATTGTCCAGGAAACCTGCTTTCTCTTGTGAAACATCCAGGAGACCAGCCTTTCCAAAGCGGTGGCAGAGAAACCCTGTGTTCACTTGATGCAGGCTGGCAGACCAGGCCATTCCACAAAGACAGAATAGGCTCACCCAGGCTCATGGCCTGTAGGCTCACCCAGGCTCATGGCCTGACATGCCTCTTTTATTCCGACCTCCTGCATATTAGACCACTGTATGCTGGCTTTACACATGTGTTAGGTTGGTGACTCAGTTAACAAGTTTAAAACCACTCTCCACATTCCTTTCACTGAACCAGCTCTTCCCACAGTTTTCCTGTTTTAGTAAAACATGTTGCTATTCTTCCTCTTGGTCAAGGGAAAAACTGATTTTTCTGGTTGACTCCTGGTTTACCTGCCAGTTTCACATGGAATCCCTTAACTCTAACCTGAGAGTATGTCCCATATTCACTGTTGCTTACCACCTCCATCTCTAAGCATGCATTTGCCTTCACATTTTTTCAGCTTTGATTCCTCCACATTGGGCATTCTCTTAGGTAGCTAGTGAATGGACTTGAAACACTCATTATTCCCCCCCCCCCTTTGGAGAATATATTTGGAGGAGAGAGTGAGTTTAATTGGGATCAGATATGGAGCTTGTATATAAGAACAGTACCTTTTTCTAAGAGTATATTCATTTATCTCTTGTCTTCTTAGATACCTGTATTAGATGTAGGGATGTCACTTAACTTGGTTTTTTGGGAATCTGTTGCTGTCATTTCTGAACCAGCTAAGCTTTCATATCATGTCCAGATAACAATTAGTAATAAGAGGGGCGAAAAAACTATGCATGGGATGTAATAATACTGGTTTTTATTATTTTATTTTCTTTGGTAGTGCTGGGGATTGAAGCTAGGGTCTCACACATGGTAGGCAAGCACTCTATCCCTGAGCTACATTCCCAGCTTTTGGAATGTAGTAATAATTGTGCTAAGTATATTTCTGTTTACACAGGGAAACTTTGCTGTTTAGCAGCCTTCTTCTTTCTTTCTTGTTTTAGCAGCCTTCCTTTAAGTTCTTTTTTCCACTCCTCTGCTCGTAATGTTGTTCTTGCCATTTCTCTTTGTCCTTGTTCTGTCGTGTTTGTAAGGAAGAGCTGAGTTAGAAAGAATATTGAGCCCACCATTTATGCAAGCTTTAAGAGAGACTGCTCTTAGTAGTAATTTATTGTTTATAGACATTTCATCTTACCTGCCAAGTCCCATTATTTAAATAAATAAAAAAATCTTCAGTGTACTTGATTAATCCAAGGAGAAACTTGAGCTTTTCAATCAGACAAAGGGGTTGTGAAATATACTTAATATATCAAACTTTTAGTTAAGAGCTTGGAGAGTAGCATACAGACCTGTAGCAACCTAACTTATTTTGAGTCTAAAATCAAGGGTTGTTTGTAAAGACTCCAAACTTGTAAGCAGCTGTGATTAGTACTGCGTTTATTTGGAGTAAAGCATTCCAAATCAAAAATAGGTCCCATGGGACCTGTGTAGTGCATGACTTTGCTGACCGTGTTTAAAAATTATTATCTCAGACCAAGGGTGGCACACACACCTATAATCCTAGCACTCAGGAGGCTGAGGCTGGAGGATTACTGCAAGTTCAAGGCCAGCCTGGCTACTCTTTTAAAAAAAAAAAAACAGTGAGACACTTTTAAAAAAAAAAAATTGTTATCTTGAATATGTAATTATCATCTCTGTTCATGATATGTGTGTTAAAGTTTTAACATAAAATTATTCAATATTTTGGGATTGTTTTGTTTTGTTTTGAGACAGGTTCTTGCTGTGCACTTCAGGCCTGCCTTGGACTCACTATGTAGTCTAGACTGGCCTTGAACTCATAGCAATCCTCCTGCCTCAGCCTCCCATGTGCTGGGATTACAGGTACACACCATTACACCTGGCATGTTCTGAGATTTTTTTTTTTTTTAAATTTTTGCTTTCTTTTTTTTTTTTTTTTAATTTTTTTTTAAATTTTATTTAAGGAGAAAAGAAAAAAAAGCAGAGAAAGGGTACAAGTTATACAGATTTGCAGAAAAAAAAATGAACAGTAGGAAATTACTAGTTAATGGATTACATATTGTCATCTTAGAAATAATTGTTCAAGTCACAAAATTAAAGCTTGTAAAGTGGACATTCCATCAATGATACTGAAAACAGTTCTGTTCAATGATCCAATAAAACTCTGTGATATCATTTTCTATCTTATACACTTAAATATACATGCAGTTATATAGTACAGA
Organism: Cavia porcellus; assembly: GCF_034190915.1. NCBI lineage: Eukaryota > Metazoa > Chordata > Mammalia > Rodentia > Caviidae > Cavia > Cavia porcellus. The sequence goes on along the minus strand of NW_026947496.1, from coordinate 21,888,910 downwards.
GCACTTTCTTTTCCTCTCTTTTGTACAATGACTATTACACATTTTGGGTTTCATTGCTCCCATGGTTCTTATTACTTTTTTGGAAGAGAGTAAAACCAAATGTGACATAACAGAACAGAATCGGTCAAGTCAAAAGGGTGGACATAATAGATAATGTGAAAACATAATACAAGGTGATCAACAATGGTTACCATAATGCCTCCCGCTATCTCTAATAGAATTGCCTATATTGTTAGTTACAATACAATTGAACAAAACTGTAAAGAATAAAACCGACAAAACCAAAACATTGGAGACATTGTAGGTCTTCAAAAATAGATAAAAGTCAATGAGAATGGGCGTTATAATGAATCTCATTATCTTCACAGCTGATGCCTAAATTTTCGAACCTGATACTATCCAGCAAAACAGAATGGGGGAACATCAGTTAAAAACCAGATGGTGAGAGTAATACAGGGCTTTAAATCGAGGTAATGGAAAGTCAAAGTGGGTTACTATAATATATCCTGCTATTTTTTTCCTTTAATTAAAAGGATAAAAATAAAAAAGTAAATAATGGAGTGGAGATTGAGATAAAAGAGGGCATAACAACGAAACAGCACAGATCAAAACATAACCATTTAAGCAGAATAGTGTTTCACCACCAGATAATCCTGACCTAAAAGTAGTTACCATATTATCTCTTTCCTTGAAATCCTTGAGTACAACTTCGTATACTGTAGCATTAAGTATATCAAAACAATGTAAAACCATTCAAGAGAATGACAGCATTACAGAGTATTTAGAATCGACTAACAGAAAATGAACAATGGTTTCTGTATAATCTCCTTGTCTTTAAAAGGTTTTTGCTTATACTATCATACATAATAAAATCCAGTAAGATACAACCTATTTGGACCATTGGAGACAGAAGGACAAAAGCTAGATGAGACTTCAAAACAAGATGATACTAAATCAGTATTACCTATTAAGATGTCATTTTCTCCAAAATAGCTGTTCCTATCATCCAATCTTCTCTGCCTCATTTCTGTTGAGCTCTTATTCTGTCAGTAGCTGTCAGTTTGTCTTCTTCACTTTGTTCTCTGCTCCATTCGTTGTGGCCTCCATTATTTCTGGATTCTTTGTATTTTTCTTTTTTTAGAATATCCTGCAATACTCTCTGTAGAGTTGAATTGGTGGTTGCAAATTCCCCCAGTTCCTCTTTATCCTGGAAGCACCTTGTTTTTCCATCAATTTCGAGGGACAGTTGTGCAGGATATCTCAATCTTGGCTGGAGATTATTATCTTTCAAAGCTTGAATTATTTCCCCCCAAGCTCTTCGTGATTTGATGGTTTGTGCAGAGAAATCTGCTGTAATTCTGATGGGTGCTCCCTTGTAAGTGGTCTGCTTCTTGTCTCTGACAGCTTTTAATATTCTGTTCTTGTATTGAATTTCTGGAATTTTTATTATTATATGCCTGGGTGTTGCTCTGTTTGGGTTGTAGGTAGCTGGGGTCCTGTATGCCTCATACATCTGAGTATCTTTACCTTTTGCTAAATTAGGAAAATTCTCCTGGATTATTTCTGTGAGTAGCTTTTGTAGTTCATTTGTTTGTGTCCCTACTTCTTCTTTTATGTTCTTAATCCTTAAGTTATGGCTCCTCTTATCATCTTCTTGTCTTTGTATTATTGCTGTTTGTTTCTTTGTTATTTTTAAGAAGTTTTTCATTTCATTCTCCCATATTACAATTCTGCCCTCCAGTTCAGATAGTCTGTCCTTAGTTTCTTTCAAGCTGTTATGCCAGTCTTCGATAGACTTCTTAGTTTCTTGGTAGTCCCTTTGAACCTGCTTCACGTATTCTATGCTTTCCCTGTTTTCTCCATCAAACACTTCTCCCCTCTTTTTCTGTTCTTCCATTCCACCATCTGTTTTTTCTTGGGTGGTGCTTAGCATTTCTCTAACTATTTTGCATACTTCTAGCTTCAGGTCGTTGATAACTTCATTCCTGAATTGGTCTATGAGGCTCTCTATATGGCGCCTTATGTGTAATGGTGCGGTGTCTGTTATTGCCTGTTTCTCAGAATTGGGGGCCGAGGAGCCTTTCTTGTTGCTGCCTCTTCCCATATTCTCTGTTCCTTATATATGCAAGCTTATATGAGAGGCCTAGCTTCTCTCTCTGTCAGCCACAGCCTGATCGAATTGCGCCGGTTAGGTGTTTCCACTCACTGCTGCACACCAGGCAGCCTACGCGGGGGCCCGCCCCTCCCGACCTCCGTCAGGCTCTGGGATCTGGGTTGGGCCAGCCTACGGGGTCCGCCGGCAGCGTCTCGCAGGCCAGGCACTTTTCACCAATCCCGCCCGACAGGGGAATGTGTGGCTGGAGTCGCCAGCGCGCCCTGCTCCCACAGGACTGCCCGGGCCCAGAAAGTCCGCTGGAGTCAAACTGTGGTGGAGTGTCAGTTTCTCTCACTCACCTCGCCACAAGTCAGAACATGCCTCCCTGCCTGTCCTGTTTTCGACTCCGTTCACAGACTCCCGTTCTCAGAGTTTCCGTGCGTCTCTCTCCTTGCCGAGCCGACGTAGAGGCAGCCAGCCACCGCGCGGCGGGAAACCCAAATGGCGTGGGGTCCAGCCTCAGCAGCGAGGCTTTTCTGTTCCTGTTTTAGCACCAGGACTGCATTCCAAGTTGGTTTCTCTCAGCCGAGTTCGTTCCTGAGTCAGCAGAGCATAACTCCACCTGCTTATGTCTCTTTAGTCCGCACCATACCTGGCTTCTGAGCCTAGTTTTCAGAGAGCCTCCGGTAGTTGCTGTTATCTGTCCGCCATGTTCTCCCGGAAGTTTCCTGTTCTGAGATTTTTAAAAACAAGTTTCAAGTAAAATAATTTTTTAAATTCTAGAATTATATCTCAAAGATTTTTGAACATCTCCTTGTGTTGGATATTAAGGCAGATGCTGCAAAACAGGCCGGAGACATCCAAACTGAGAGAGCTCATTACGCAGGTACTGGTTATTTCTGTCTTGGGTCTTCTTAACTGATGAATCTTAGGAAGAGATTTTTGAGAGTTGAATCCTTGATACCCCAGAAATAAAGGCCTCGTAATGTACTCCTAGCTCAGGCACTGGTCAAAGGGTGAGGACTGGAGAGGGTTGGGAAAAGGTTAAAGAGCTTTTACGTGGCCCTTGGAGTAGAGAGCATGAAAAGTGTTGGTCTGCTGCCTTTGTGCTGGCCCTTGACATGTGTTTCATCTGGAAGTGCATCACGTTAATGCAGCAGTTATAAGGAGGGTTACCCAGGTAACCTTATGATACCCTTCCACACCCATGAGAAAACCTAGACAACCAACCACCAACACAGCCCAGGATTCCTGGCTGGCAGCGTCCAGGTCTTTGGAACAGGGGAGATGCAGTGGAATTTCTTGTTTTAATTATGAATTCTAGGGGCGTTCTTGACCTTGGTGTGGTTGATGAATCTCTCCTCAATGAGGTCTCCTGACTCATCTACTTTATTTTTAAAATTTGTTTCTTAAAGACTTGAGGAGAATTAGTGCTAGCTTTTCAAAATTATGAGATGTATGTATATAAAAATGTGTGAGTTTAAAGCACACATTTTTAGAGCACACTTTTAAACCAACACCCACATACTTGTCATCCAGCTGAAGAAACAGAATCGTGCTTTTGGAGGGGAGTGGACACAAAGCTGCCCTCTTGGGAACCCTACTTTTCTGACTTTGTGTTCATCATTCCTTTGTGTTTTTGTTGAAGTAGTTTTACATTGAACTGTGTATCCCCTAGCAATTTATTTTAGTCTTGGTCTTTTTTTGAGCCTTGTGTAGATGGGAATCATACTTGACATATTATTCTGAGATTTGCTTGCTTCCTTCTTTCAGCATTAAGTTTTCAAGATTCATTCACATTTGATGTGTAGAACTGTGGTGTAGGTACTTGCACTGCAGGCTGCATCACAGTTTATCTTTATGTTCTCTGAGTTTGGTTTTCACTGGTTTTTGGAAAACAATATGGGAGGACTCTTACATTCTGCAAGTCAGCCCACCACTTAAAGCTTCAAGGGAGTTACTCCCTTAGGGACAGATCCTTGAGCTGGGCGTGGTGATTTCCAAGTGATTGATTTTCATTAGCGGAAGTAACAGATATTTTCTGTAGCCCTTCTACAAAAGAGTATATTTTGGATTTCACTAGGATATTTTACTTCTTGACCTAAGTCTCACAGGTCTAAAAGTAATGCTCTGTTTCTATACAGTTGTAAAGATGAGTCCTTTCTTGTAATCATTTCTTCTGGGCTTCTAAAAAATTCATAATTGTTATTTTTAGCTAGCTTAGATGGTGGCCAGCTAGGAACCCCAAAGGATTTAACTAGAAGCAGGCTGGTCTTCGGAGCACAGGAAGACACTGAGTTTCTGTTCTTCCTGTGCTGGGCTTTCCCAGGGCATCCTCCTCCCTTCCTTTCCCCACCTTGCTTCTCATCAGTTATTGGCAGATGTTCTGTTCCATTGTGTACTCCCTGAGGCAGCCAGTGAAGGGGCACACCCATTGTATCATTTTAAAATATGGAAATGACCACGGTGCTAATAAAAGCTCAGCTGTTTGCATTTATTTTCAAGTTTATAAAAGCCTTCTAGAAAGATTGCATGTAAGGAATTACTTGCATCATTGTTATGGTCCTCTGACATTTTTAGAAGTAGGTTTTTCCTTCTTCATAGAGACTGAGAACGTATTCCCTTATATTAGCCAATAATTACTACCTTCTTCTTCATAGAGACTGAGAACGTATTCCCTTATATTAGCCAATAATTATTACCTGAGATTTGTTTAACTCTCCTTGAAATGTGTTCCCTTCAACTGGGTATGTTAATGTTTACCATGTAGGGCAAAAAGGTTATAGAGTAAAATAAAATGGAATCAGCCTGTTGGAGCCTTCTTAGGCTGTTATGCTTTGTAAGTATTTAAGTGAGGGGCAGGTAAAAGCAAGAGTTCAAAGACATGTTTGGCCTTAGGACCTCCTTGCCTCTCTGCCAGCCTTAATGTATCTTGCTTCAATAATCCTCTCCAGAACAGTTTTTTGGAAACGCATCATTTATGTTATTTTCCATGGTTTATATTGGTTCCGTCTATCTAGCCCTCAGAAATGCAGCAGAATTTTCCTAGTACCTTAAGATACATCTGTTTATCTTGAAAGAGAATTGGACCTTTAAAAACAGACTTACTTATACTTCACTTCTAATTTAGAATGTTCATGGCAATTTTTTACTTGTACCTTTTGAAAGTAAGGTGAAGAAGTAGTTTTGTAAATTGATGAAAAGAATTCAGGCCTCAACCTTTAAAAGATTTTCACTTCCCTAGGAAATACATCCCCCAAAAGTAGGAGAATAAGAAAAAGGTCCAGACCAAAGCTTCTTGTGAACATCTCTAAACAAGAGATTTTGGCTCTAAAACACAGAAGAAAATGTTGTTCATCCTGATGGTTGTAGGGGGAACTGTTCTTCCTTTCCTCCCAGCCTCCTTTGCTTTTCGGTAAGTGAGGAGAGTTAAAGGTGAAGGGGCCAGGAATGCTGCTTTATTTTTATTTGTTTTTAAAGAGAAAGCGTCTGATGGGCTTGAGGCCTGCTGACTTGCATTTATTAGATTGCACCTTTTCGTCTTGTACCTTGCTGGAGTGTATTTGCTTCTGTTGGTCACTCCTGTGCATTCACTTGACCTTGGACTTGTAATAGACAAAGAAATAGAAGTGAAAACTGCATATAACTGCATCGCTCTGGACTGAAATATTAAAATATAAGACAGAAGCCTAATCCTGGTTAATTGAAAATTGCCTAGCATCTTTCTCTACAATAATTCCTATTCCAAGGCAATTTTCTTCCCATTCCTACCTGCTGCTCATTTTCCTACCTGTATTGTAATATAAATTAATTTTTCCAGTAGCCAACACTTACCCCTTGAAACACTGGTCCTTCACTATTTTTCATATGTTGCTGACTGTGATGAGCCGAGGCTGGTGGTTGTAGGAACTGCGGGAATTTGGGCTGCTCCCAGCTTCTATTCTGTCCTAGTGCTGGGCTGTCAGTGGGCCCCTTAGGCTGCTGCCCTGCCTCACAGTCCTTCTCCTGGCTGTCATGTGTGCCCGTGTGCTGGAAAGCTAGGGAACAGAGCGGCCAGATGCAGGCAGGCCAGGCAGCCACGCAGAGCATTTGTGGTAGAGACAAGGCTGACCCTGCAGGCTGTGAACATCAGTTTCTACCTCTAGTGTACAGCAGCTCTGCTGGGTACCGGAGGGTTAAGATCCTTGGAGAAGGAGTGGTTACTGTTTCCGGCACTCTGTGAAAACTACATGAGCCCTTTGGAAATTTGTAATCTGCAGGTCTTTTCCCTCAACTGAAAGTGAATCTCTAACATAACTTGAAATTCCCTAAGTCTTATTTCAGCAGCACTAATATACTCTACTGTGAGGACTGGTCATATACTGAAAACTGACCTTGAAGATTTTGCCTTATGCTACTATGGGGCATTCTTTTCTTTGTGTATGTGTTGGATATATTCACTAATAAGGCTTATTTACTTAAGTTTTTACTTTTACAAGTACATGTTTGCAGTACAGAATGATTGCATTCATCATGGGGATTGGGTTTGCATTTAACGTATCATATTGGTAAGACATTTATGAAAAACAAAACAAAATGAAGCACACCACTGCTTGTATGTTAGAGTGATGCTCAAATAAACCCAAAAGAGTGGAGTAGGGAAGCATCATTGTTTTTTCCAATGTGAGCCAGGGACTTCATTCATTTAGCAAATATTTGCTAAGTAATTTTAGTCCTAGATAACGTTTTAGGCCTTGGCAATCGATCTTATAACTACTGGGTCCAAGAGACAAGATGTATAGTAATGTAAGAGATAAGTAAGTCAGGTGCTTTGAAGTGCTGAAAGGCACTGTGAAGAAACTGAAGTAGGGTAAGATGCTACACATGATGACAAGTGGGACGGGACTGGGTGGCAGACATAAAAGTGGTACCCTGGGAGTGAGCAGGGGAGGGAGCTTCATATGCAAATGCTTTCTTCTCTCAGTGATACCTCACCTCTGTAAGAAGGCAGTCCTGGGGACAGGCCCACTGAGGCCCAGAGTGTGGGACTGGAGCTGGTTTTTCTACCTGATAACCTGCTGCTCTGAGAGCCACTGCATAGCTAGTAAACACATCCTTTTTAAAAAGACTTTCAAATTCATGGTTTACTCAAATAAAGTTACCTATTTTCTAGAGTGGTGAAATAAATGTCCCTAATTATAAAAATAGGCTGCCCTTCAGTATGACTTGTCATACAAGGTCATATAGGACATTCTTTAGGTGTACAATTTGGAGATTATTGTAATGCATGTGATTGTTTATTCATTAAACATTTATCCCACCCTACACCCCAAGAACTGAGCCAGATCTAACTGGAGAGAACCAAGGATGTGTGTTACCCAGCCTCTACCTGCAGGGCACTGCCAACAGCAGGGGAAGATGAGTACCTCTCACCAGGCCAGAAGCTCAGCTAAGCCCACACGCAGGAAGCAGACCTGCTCACTGCCCTACTGCCCCTAGCTGTGAAGCAGAGGAGAAAGGCAAGTGGCCATGACAGCAAGAAAATGCATGCAACTTGTGCTACTGGCAAACAGGAAGCAGTTTTATGATTTCTTTGGAGGTGGGAAGGAGAAGGAAAAGGTAGACAGTGTTTACCATATGCTGTGGACATCGGCATCAGGTTATTTATTGCAAGTGTAATAGGGAGTTATTGCAGGATCTTCAGGCAGGGAAATGATAAGAAATGTATTTCAAATAGATTGTTCTGGTTGCAAGGTTAAGGGTGTAGGGTTAAGGGAATATACCCAGAATATCATGAACAAGGTTTTAATCCTAGTTTTGACATTTGCTTAGCCTTGTAGCCAGGTGACCCATCTGAGAAATGGAGTGATTTCTACCTCATATTGCAGTGAGGCTTGATGGGTGAGGTGTCAAACACCATGTGAATGCACAGAACATGCTTGATAACATTGGCTTTCTCTTCACCCTACCTCCTTGTTACAGGCATGGAACATATGAGAAGAGTGCTCTGCACCCCAGAGAGACGTAACAGTCTCTGGTGGCCTTAGGGCCCAGCTGTGGAACTGTTTTTTTGTTTGTTTTTCTGGGGTTTTTTTGTTTTTGTTTTTGTTTTTTTGGATGGTAGTGTTATTGGGGATTGAACCTAGTGGTACTTTACCACTGAGCCACATCCCAAGCCCTTTTTATTTTGAAACAAAGTTTGTTAAATCCCTGAGGCTGATCTCAAACTCTAATCCTCCTGCTTCAGTCTCTTGAGTGGCTGGGATTGCAGGCATGCACCACCATGCCCTACTCTTGATGCTTTTTGCAGGTGAGAATGAAGTTGCTGTCATACCCTACTGCTACCCGTTTACAGATAACACTGAGGGTTATGTAAGAGGGAGAAGCTACTGAGTTAAATGCCTAACTTATATAGTTTAAATAATTTCCTTTACGTATCAACTTAACCCGGCTTTCTGTTGTACTGTGTATCTTGTACAAATAATTGGTTTCCTGTACAGCTTTTAAGGGACCATGTCATTCTGATGAAACCTGCCATAATGGCTCTCATTGAGTTTATATTGCAAGTTTGCCTAATGGCTAGAAGATGTTTGTTTGTTTTTAATCACGTAAGTGATATGAGCAAATAAAATGCTGAGAAGTGGTTTGAAGGAAATAAAGAATTATTGGGGCATAGCAGCTGGCCTTACAGGGTTTGTAGCATAAATGGGAAGAAAAATTTAAAACCTTCTTTTAACAATCCTAAACCTTCATGAATTGGGCTCAGACTTGCTTCCTTGGGGATTCTGCTCCTGGAAGGTGATAGGCATCAGAGGGAGATCATATCTGCAGTGAGGTTGCAGTCACATGAGGGCAGGCCCCTGTGTTCCCTAGCCATTTATTTTTTTCCTGCAGTGAGGTTGGATAGACCCAAGGTTGCTTCCTTAAAGCCTTAATGCCTTTCAGTAATCTAGGTTTAGAATCAAACTGTTTTCTATATATATATTGATGTCCACAATGAAATTTTTTTATCTTGTGCTTTCTAACCTAGAGAATAACCTTGTAGCACGTGCTGGTGTGGCTCTTTGTCACAGACACGGCATTGGGAGACTCATTCGCAGCTCCCAGTCTACACTAGGGAGAGAGATGAGACATGGCATCCCTCCGAGTCGGCATTTCTGAATCGTAGTAACCGTGATGATTTCCTGCCTAGGTGACTTGACTCAATGTGACTTTGAAACTAGGTGGAGAGTAAATGCGCTGCTGAGTCGGGCTTCCCTTGGTTCCAGAGCCCTTGCCAGGTCTTGTGGGCTGTCAAATCCATGAGCATCTGGGGAGCAAAGTCCGAGGAGCAGCTGGGGTTTCTGTGACAGGGGGAGAAGAGGAGTGGGTAGGTGAAATAAACAGCCGAAAGTGGGAGGTTCTCATATTTTACATGTTATTCTGCACCCTTTAAATATTTGACATGTGTTAATTCACTTAACTCTATAGGTAGCACTTAGTGATGGGTAAGGGACTAGTACTTAAACACAGCTCGCATTTCCACAAGGTGACCAGGTGAGAATGGAAGCAGGCAGCCAGCTTCTGAATCCCTGCTTGTGACCATTGTGCTGGACTGGCTGTCACAGAAAAGCAAATGTGTATTTGTTAAGTAGGGCTTAACGGCATTCTTTAGCAAGTGCCCTAGCTTTTGAGAAGCTATTATTGTTCAGCTCTGACTTTTATGTAGAAAAGTCAAATATTTTATTGCTACTCTATCATGGGCAAAGTGGTATCAAGGTATAAGATCTTGTATAAGTGGAAAAGAGATCCAGGAAATAAAAGTGAAACCAGGTAGTTAAAATACATGATCCCTCCAGAAAGCATACCAACAAGGCTGCTGTGGAGCAGACAGAGCAGGGTGGGTTTTATCCTGAGGATGGTGTCAGTGGGTACCTAGTTTATGCTGAGAATGGAAAGCACTTTACAGAGGTGCTTCCCTCTTGACTTCCACATCTCAGCTGGTGTCCACGTACCGGGTGATACTTTGAAGATGTACCAAGAAAATTGCACAAGAGCCGTGTTTTCTCTGCTTAATTTTGTTTTGTTTAACTTGGTGTAAGTTCTCACCAGGCTCCCTTGACAAGGAATTGCAGCCATGGTGATGAACAGAAGCTTGAGAAGGGGCTAAGTCTCCGCTGCGCACAAACCTAGCATTGGCAGTAGGGTTGGTCAGGGGGTGATTTGGGGGTTATTGTCCTTGATAGTATCAGGAAAATAGGCAGAGAAGCCATTATTGCAAAAAGTTCTTTTTTTTTAAGGAAGGGTCTTGCTATGTAGTTCAGGCTGGCCTTGGATTTACTAAGTGGCTCTGCTGGCCTTGAACTCATCATGATGCTCCTCTTGCCTCAGTCTCCCAAGTGCTTAGATTATAGGCACACACCATCATGCCTAGCTGCACAGAATTCTGTTTGCTTTGTGAGTCCATTTTGATTTTAGAATTACAGTATATATATATATATATATATATATACACACACACACACACACACACACCTCATGAACATCATTATGTGGTCATAGTCACATATATTTGTCTCAAATTTTGCATTTTATTATAATCTTAAACAGATTCAAAGCAAAGTCTTCATACTTGTATTCCCACCTTTTTTTTGGTATTTTAAAATTTTGAGGCAGTTCCACTAAATTGCTAAGTTGTGATGGCCGTGTTCAAGCTTGTAATCCTCCTGCCTCAGCCTCTCAATGCTGGAATTACAAGCATGCAGCACTACACCTGGTTTATTGTAATGTTCTTTATTAACCAATTGGCTACACGGAACTGAAAATTTATTGTGGGGTACTTTTACTCAGCATCTAGGCAGCAATATTAAACACTTCGAGAAGAGAAAATAATACCTTTTTAGTGAAAAACAAGGTTCGTGATAAATAATGTAGTTTAAAAGCAATTGAAAAAATAAAATTATTTAACTTAGCATTCAGTAACAAGATACTTGAAGTATATTTTCTAACCTGAGCATTTTATGTAAATGGCCTTTAGGCTGGGTGTGGTGGTGCATGCATGTAACTCCTGCATTTGGGAGGCTGAGGCAGGATTGCTGATTTCAAGGGGCTACATAGTGAGTTTAGGACCAGCCTACTGCATAGCACAAAACCAAAGAAACAAAAAGAAAAGAAGGAGAAAAAAAAAATAAAGAGGAGGAAGAGGGAAAAGAGGAAGAAGGAGAAGTTAGAAGAAAATATCCTTGAACTCAGTGCTTCTGGAAAAGTCTATGGCAGACGGTTTCCTTCTTTTTACTTCCAGTGAGTCAAGGGCTGATGCCATAGATGTGGGGGGACATTGTGGCATTTCTACCAGCAAGAGAATGATTCCCATCTTCTCTGGGACCCAGCAATCGTGTGTCCTGCCACCAGTCCTCAGACAGTGCTCTGGTGTTTGCCCCTTTTTTCAGGCTAGTTTTGTGCTTCTGTCCATCTGAGTCCCCGCAAATCTTTCTTCAGTTCCAGGGGCCTATTCCTGACTGGCTGAGTGGGTCCCTGCTCCCTGGGTTGATCACTGAATACCCTCCTTCCCACACACCTGGCTGCCTGCTGCACTGCCCTTCCGATTCCTTCCTCATGCTTCTTCCCTCTTCCTGCAGCACTGGCTCTGCTTCTGTGTTGCTTGAGGGCTATAAGAGCAGGCAGTATCTAAAGCGCACATGCTCACTGCAGGATTGCTTTAAAATCCCAGAGTTATTTCATGGAGAAGGAAAAGATGAATTACGGAGTGCCCACTGTGAGTGAGTGTTATCGGCACAGAAGGCCATCCTGGGACCAGCTGTCTCCAGCTCCCAGCACCTGCCTGCTTTTAATGTCCTCGGTTTAGGACTTCTCTTGGAGGCCAGGCTCAGTTTATTGTGAAACTACAAGGTGTCTAGGGGAATACTAGGAAATCTGAATTGTAGAAGAGATCTGAAAAGGAGAATTGAATTTTCTTGCAGGAATTGAATTTTCAATGAGTTCTTCTGTGTGTCCTCATCATTAGCACCAGGGTCTCTGCTGGATTTCTCTGCACGGAGTCGGTGTCTGGATGGGCAGATTGCCCTACCACAGGCATCCTGTGCCTGAGAGCATTGGTGGGAGAGCCACTTATTTTCATGGGATGCTTTCTCCCAACAGTGTGCACACTTACTAAGATGTGAGTAAAACAAATATGAATTCAGAAATAGGAAAAAGGAAACTTGAATATACAAAACAACCTCCAAAAGGAAGCATGTCCCATAGAAAGATGGTTTTTCCAGCAGGATATGCTGAGTTTGTTCTGTGTGCAGATTGATGATTAGAGCTAGGACAGAGGTACAGGATGCATTGTGGGACACCTGAAGTGTGGCCCTGCCAGGTAGAGATGTAGAACTTGGCTTGGATTTCTTCACCAACAGGAGGATTTGTGGTTTCTGAATAGTCTCCCATCACTTTATCAAATGGTAAAGCCTCAATCCCAAAAGAAAGCTTTTGTATTTTAGATTTAAATTTGATTAACTGAGTGAGTGAGTGTAGGACTGGGAGTTGAACCCAAAACTTCTATCCTGAGCTACATCCCCAGCTCTTTTTTATTTTTTGAGACAGGGCCTTGCTGAGTTACCCAGATGGAACTTTAATTTACAGTCCTCTTACCTTGGCCTGCCAGAGTTGGGATTACAGGTGTTTAGGCTTAACTGACTGTGAATTTTTTATTACTATTTTAAAGGCTATTTTGCCAACATTTTGATCAGGTATTAGTGTTACCATGGAAAGGAATATGCTAATAGGAGAGGTTGGTGACTCAATGGTTGATTGAGTCTGCTCACAAGATTTCTTAAAGATAAATTACTTGCAAGGCATTGGGTACATACCATGAGGGCTGTGGTTGGGTCCAAGCATAGGGTTACCCCCTGGTTTTACCTCTAAGTCAGGAGGTGCTGAGTCCTGTATCAGTAAAACTTGAGTCTTACTGGGTGTTCATAGATTGTGGACTGATGCAGAAAGACACTGTACTGATTTTTAAAACTAGAATTTTATTGTATCATACTTACAAATGATTCTGTTAATATTTGAAGAGGACTAAGCAGAGTTTTAAAATACTGAAATTAATTTATGAGACAATTAGAGAAAACTGCTAGTGAAAATTGTAACACTGCTGTTAATTACTGATTGTGGAATTTTATTGCTTCTGTTATTAAGATGACAGACACCTCTTTAATTGCAGAAAATATTTTGACCAAAAGTCTGGAAATCCCACTGTATCCATGAAAAAACTTTTCTTGTTGCTTATCCAAATCAGTAAGTTTTCTCCAAAATATACTCCCAGATATTCTTCCCAAAGAAACATGTGGCCTGCTAAACCTGGAATTACTGTTGTTGGAAGGCTGTATTGACTATGCAGTGAGATTAGCAGTACACAGTGATCAGCATGGCAAAGCATCCGAAAAAGTCTGAGAACCGCTGCCATAAAGTAACCTGTGTTTCACTAGCTTTGGTGCATTTCTGTTTTGTTGACCTTAGAAGTGTTCTCTACTGAACCTTTGTTAACATCCCATTGAACTTCCACTGTTTAAAATGTTGATCTATTTTTAAATAAATAATCAGAAATAGTCTGTTTTCTAACAAATTGTGAAATCTCTTGGGGGAGGGAGAAATGCTGGGGACTAAATCCCAAGGTTTTGTGCGTGCCAAGCACTGGGCAACACCCTGCCACCTCTGGAGTCTTTACAGCTATTAAATGCAGGCAGTCTTTCCCCAAAACTGTGGGCTCATGGTGGTGATTTAAATCTACTCACATCTGGATTGTGTTTAACTCGCTAAGGTAAAAATTCTTTCTGAGTTTTAGTTTTGTGCTGAGCCCTACAAGAAATAGTACTGTAGAGGACAGCAATTATGAAGGTAGCATGTGGCATGACCTTGGTTTTCAAGGGACTGAAAATATAAAGAGACTGGATAGTGCAGAGCCACTGATGACTGTAGAATCTTATGTGTCCCAGAAAGTACAAGGCTGGTTTTTGACCATAGGAATTCTGGGTTTTTACAGATAGAGAAGACCAAGGTGGCTCACACAGTTGGTGAGGACCTGACGGAGCTTTGAACTGGGTCTTTTTTTTTAATTAGACAAGGTCTCGCTGTGTAGTTCATGATGGCCTCAAACACATGGCAGTCCTCCTACCTCAGCCTCCCGAGTGCTGGAGTTGCAGGCATGCGCCACCATGCTTGGCCTAAGCTGGGTCTTAAAGAGTGGACACAAGTGGTCAGATAGGTCTGGGAGGCAGAAGAGGACAGAAGTATGTAAATTGTATGAGCTGTGTAGTAAATATCCATGGTGTAAATACCCTGCTTGTCCTGGGAGGGGAGAGAAGCTTCAGTGTTTCGAAAAAATAGTACTAGTGTACAACTGCACCTTCTTATTTTCTCTCCAAATCTTGAGGCAGAGAAATATTATGACTATGCTGGCTTTTCAAAAATCAGATTGTGGGGGCTGGGGATTTAGCTCAGCAGCATAAGTACCTGCCTTGCAAGCAGGCAGTCATGAGTTCGATCCCGGTACTGATAAAAAAAAAAAAAAATCAGATTGTGTTGAGTTTGTTTCTTTTCAGATGCAGAAAGACCTGACAACATTTACAGAGAGTCACTTTGTTTTGGCCTTTTTGGAGGATGATTGTGAGACTAGGCAAAGGAGAATGGCCAGGAGTAAATACTCTTTTAACCAAACGTCTGTGCAATGCTCTTGTTTTCTAAGGAGTCACAACTAAGCCTGTGTTGTGGGGTCTGAGAGGACTGTTTGAAGGATCTTTGTTCTTTTTAGTTCACTGGTATTTGCTTAGCAGAAATGTTACCTCTTTCTGTAATGAATACACACAGGTATTTCAACAATAACGACAAGGCTTTGACTGATGTAATCGCCAAAGGGTGATAACTTTAAAACTCCACAAAAGCATGCATTGCTTAACAACAGGAATATGTTCTGAGGTATTCATCATTCTGAGAGATGCTTGATTGGGTGATAGCATTGTTTGGACATAATAGATTATACCTGCACAAACTCAAACAATAACATTGTCACTAAATGATATAATCTTATGGGACCAGTATCATCTGAGGGGTCTGTTATTGACCTAATGTCAGTATATGGTGGATGACTGTATTTAATGTTAGTTGTATAGAGTTTGATAGGTGTTCATATTATTCACCCATATTAATCCTTTTCCGTATTATTAAAAGATAAACTTTGGCACATTGAAAGTTTAAAAGTTGATTCATGCAGCTGATGATTCATGAATCCAGTAGCTCCAAATGGGAAGTGGTTCAGCCTCCACAAAGAAATATGAAAGGAAAGTTTTTTCAGGGCGGGCTTAGAGGCAGAACAGGGACATGATCTGATTGGTTTAACTGTGAGCAGCTGCCATAATTGAATTGCCCTGATGGGAAGTTCTTGAGCTGGTGCTCACTGAGCCTGCGTTTGCTTCCTTTTGTGTATGTAGGAGCCCAGACCATTGGAGTCATCTCAGCCTGCTGGCCTCCCTTCAAGTTACGTTTTTATGTTTATTTGCATATATGTGTGAAATCTTTTATTTTTACATTGTAATAATCACATGAGTTTCTTTCCAAAGGGTGACATTTTGTATCTGGTTATAGTATTGCAATTACTCACATTAGAGAATAATTTTCTTCACAACTCTCATGAATATCATACATTCTCTGGGGATTTGGACAGTAAACAGTAAACTGTGGTGCCGGATTAGGGTAACTTAACTGTCCATCATCTAAAACCTCAAGAAAGGTTTTCCAGTTAATAAAGTACAGCTGTGACGTGCTAATGTCTCTTCTGTAGCAAGGATCCTGGTTCACCACTACTGGAGGGTAGCAGCACATTTGCTGGCTTCCCTTCTCTCTACTCAGCCTCTCTTCATTTGTCGTTAGTCAAAACACATGAAGGTAGCAGGATTGTATCTGTACCTCACATAATATGCTGTCTTTTAAGGGAAAAGAATATACCTTTTTTTTTACTAGAAGACTATGGTTTAAAAGAATATACTTTTAAAGTACTTACAAATCTGAAATGATTGGTTTCCTAAGAAGAAGTAATCTTATTGGAATGGATGTTAATGAAGAAAGGATAACCTTGTTAATTAGGTAGCTAAGGTGGTAAGTGTACCACTGGCTACTGACCAACTCTAGTTCTTTGCTGCTTGGTCGTTTGTATTGTGTGACTGCTCTGGAGAGATCCCTGGGATTCTCCTTAGCTAGTTCCGCCCCTGTTGGGTTACTTGGTTTAGTATAGTTTAGATGAGAAACTATACATTTGACCCTTTATATATGTAGATTTCATATCTTCATTCAACCCACTGAAGATCAGAACATACCTGCACTCAACATGTAAAGACTTTTCCCTCTGGTCATTATTCTCCAAACAAACATAGCTTTTTGCATAGCATTTAGATTGTATTAGATAATCTGCAGATAATTTAAGTGTATGAGAGGGTGTTCAAAGGTTATATGCAAATACTGCACCATTTTATGTAAAGTACTCAAGTGTCCATGAATTGTAGTATCAATCCTCTACAGATACATGGAATGACTGTATTTTTTTGATGTGGAGTGTGCTGCTTCATGTAATTGCCTTTTTCTAATCCATTGACTTTCCTTTGTTAAATAAAGCAGTAATTTAAGTGGCTTTAAAAAAATAAAGCAAACAAAATAAGAGAAGGCTTACTATTTTACCTGCTCAGAATAGATGCCTTCCAGAGTAGTGTTCTACTTAAGGAAGGTTTCTTGGCACAAACTTCAAACTTTGTCAAGAGAGTGGGAATCCACAGTTTCTTAGGATTAAAAACACTTGTGCATTTTTATTATAACATCTATAAATGTTTGTCTTATTTTAACGAGTAGATACACTGGTATGTTGAAACTTGCCTGATTATAGCCAAAGATAGCAGTTATTTTAGACAAAAACCAGATGACAAAAATTACATTCCTATTGTACATCTGAGGTCATGACATAGGCATAAAAGCTCATTTTCTTTTAGCTTGGAATTCCAAGAAAATGACATTTCAGCTAAACCATCATAGGAATTTCATGATTTTCTTTGTCTGCACTTAGAAGTATAGAATTGCCCACCTGACTGTGAAATCAGTGGACATTCTTTCCCTACTGTCAAGCTCTGGATTTTGTGCTGGTCCTTTCAGAGCTCTTTGAAGACTGTTGAATCCAGTGACTGAGAAAAGACATTGGGCTATTTTTGTCAGTCAATTGTGTGCCTTCTGCCCTACAAAAATCTGTTTTCCCTGTTTCTGTTCCCTCTGAAGACAGATGGAAGCCATGGGGAAAATTTTCCATTTCTCATTCACAGTAATTCTACAGTTTATGAATTGATAGTAGGAACAGTTGATCAAGAATGACTGTATCAGGAAAACCAAGAATTGTCATGGGATCCGCACACCTTAGAATTAAAAATTCAACTTCTAAATTTTGTACATGAGGAAAATATTTACAAAGCAAGTCAGTCTAATATTTTATTACTTTTTTCCTCTTCAGAGTTTTCTCCAGGTGCAGTTTCAGTCATTTCTGAGTTATTAGCACGGAAATATGAACATTACGTGAAAAATACTTATGTGTTTTGTGATTGAGGAGGGGAAGTCTATTTAGTATTTAAACAGGTGAAAATTATCATCTGAAAGCATGCCTTTCAAAAGAGGAAATGTATGTATATTAAAGTATATATATTTATCAAAAGAAGATTTTGAAATATTTGATACATGTTTAGAAAGAAAATATGCATATATATCATCAATTTAGGAACATTTAAATATAAAATTGATTTTAAAATGCTTGACCGTCATTTTGGTCAGTAATGACTACTATTTTTTTATCTTTATGCTCTTTCTTTGCCATTTTTTAAAATCATTAAAAAGCCTCACTGAACGGCTAGACTCACTCTATTAACATGTGTTAACATGTTCTCGCTGTCTTGTACCAATTGATGGGACTGTCCCATGCCACCCAATAGGAGAGTCATACCTGTAGCACTTGCGGTTTAGAGGTTCCTGGCAGTGAAACACGTGGATTATTACCCCATCGTGAGCTTGTTATACCAGAATAGAACTTCATTATGTGTATACTATGTTTTTGAACAAATATGAAAGTTGTTTCCTTCTGGCAATAATGTGTTTGAATTTGGCTTTTGATCATTGTGAGGTAGAGTTATCTTTCAGAGTGTTTCCAAGGTGCTAAATTTACCTCTTTTTTTCTCTTTTATTGTTTCCTTTGGATGTGGCTGCTGTACTGATCACCTATATCTCTGCTGCTGAACTTTTTTTCCCATCACAAGGAAACCTCCCAAGGTAAGCACTGACATGTGTAACACCTGAGAAAAATGGCATTCTAATTTAAAACTTAAAGCACACAAAAAAATTTATGTTACTGATAACATAAAATTAGAATGTCACACTGCAGTTACAGAGCACTTTCTCATTTTGTTTCGCTCTTGGAATATGCTCTGACCCTCAGACACAAGTCGGCTGATTATTTATGCTTTGTTGGTAATGGGAAGAGGTTCAGCAAGACACAGGGCATGTCCTTGATCTCAAGCTGAATAAGTGGCGTGTGAGCACCCTAGAAGGCAGGAGAACACCACCCAGAATGAGTGTGGCAACTGTATTATAGACTTCACAAACTGTCTTTCTCATACCTGCTGAGAAGACTCGGTATCTTTGGAAAGATTTTCCACTTTTAGGTAGAGATCCCACTTTCCATCAATTCTCTATGTTCTGTTGAAGTTCTAGGCCATCACAAGTGTCTACTAGCTGGAATTGTCTCCCCATTGCATGGCCAGCTTTTGATGTTGTGTTTACCATTGAGGAAGCCCAAAAGTTAACTGATTGATGGGAAGAGGAGACAGAAGTAAGGAATCTGGGTGATAGGCCCTAAATGATTAAAGATTGGTTTTGTTACCAGTGAACATTTTACTGAATATCTGAGGGATGGTGAAGACCAAAAATAATAATTTGGCCACGCCTTGGCCAGTGATAATGATTATAGCTATGGCACCTAAGATGGGATTAAGACAAGTTATACATAGCCTGCTTGTGTTATCCAGGCAGAATTTAAGACATGTTGGGTGAAGAATGGAATCTGGAATAGACAAAGGCTTGCTTTTCCCTGGGGTTATACAGAAAAAAATTCTAGCTAAGTTGTTGGGTTATGCAAACTCACAAAAATGTCATTTTATGCTTTATAGTTATCGAAGGCATCAAAGGTATTATGTCTGCTGCTAAGAATTTCAGTGCCAGCAAAGAAAAGCATGCATTAAACAAATCATATGTGACCTGTTAAGGAAAAGGATATATGTAATAATGTAAGAAGTATAAGCCATGGGAGGCAAGCTGGCCAAATTTAAGAGATCAGATTATTGTTGTTATGGCTATTATTCTCCTCAAATTTGCAAATTAGAAAATTTTTCTGCTACTAGAAGATCTGAATGCCCTTTAAACTAACTTATTTATTCTGCTACTGGTTCCTAGAAGTTTCGAAACATACCTTAAGTTTTGTGACATATTTACTTCTTTCTCTATAGAAAAAGGCTCTGAAATACTGAACAATTCACATGTGGCTTCTTAGTGAAAGAAAGCACTGAAATTGAAAAGATACACAAAAACATTTCAAATAATTACTATTGTGTTGTACTAGTTACTTTCTAACCTCAATATATAGCCTATTGCAGCCTTGGTTTTGCTAAGTATCCTGTTGGTAATGCCTAAGAAATATCATGAAATTTTCAAAATAAAATTAATGTTAAATCACCATGCTAAAATACATTTCTTACATATTTAACATAATATACATTTTATGTATACATAATAAACACATGATAAGGCACATCTGGAAAAAAGACCATCTTGAATTCAAATAAATAATACAAATAGCAAGAGTTAGAAAGACTCAAGTAGATATAAGACTCTCTTTTTAGAAACTGTAAATATTGAAAACAATGAAAAAGAAAAGACACCTTTTTTTTTGTTTTTTTTGAGACAGGTTCTCACTCTGCAGTTCAGGCTGGCCTTGAGCCACTTTGTAGCCAGGCTAGTCTTGAAATGGCAATGTTCCTTTTGCCTCCACCTCCTGAGTGCTGTGATTACCAGTGTGCACCACCACACTCAGCTGAAAAGACATTTTTAATGATTATTGAAGAGTAAATTTTTTAGCTAGGTGGTATGGTATGTGCCCATGGTACCTGCACTTTGGGATCACTTGAGCCTACAAATTTAAGACCAGCCTGAGCAACATGACAGGACCTTAACTCAGGAACAGTTTTTCTTGGTTCATATGAAAGCATCAGAGAAAACAATGTAGTTCAGTTTAACAAATGATTCTTCTAGGAAGGAGACAAACGCTGCATAGATTAGACCTGGTCCTAGCACGCTGATAGTGTGGGCTAGTTGATACATGCACATTGTAATATAAAGTCAGTTGAGTTAAAGACCACAGAGGTAAGACAGATGTAAAGGGTGAAACTGCCTTTTATGATTTCTGTAGCAGAAACGACAAAGTAGGTAATCAGTGCTCCCTTTTCTACAAAGGACAGCTAGGACTAAACATTATTAAAATACATGCTCTGAGGTAGTGGAGATATACCAGGTTTGGTGAACAGTTGCTAGACCAAGGTCTAAAGGAAGGAAAGGAACATTTAGAGAAGTTTAACCTACTGTTTTGGAATATGCCACTCAGGAATAAACAGGTTAAAGGCAAAGCAATGTTACTGAGAGCTTTTTGGGACCCTGGGGAACAACAGTGTTGTTGTTTTATGTCCTGCCAGAGGTGGAGTCCATGGTAATTTCTTTGTACTTTGGACTGGCAAAATAGATTGGCACCCAGCTTTGGGTGGGATATGAAAGGAAAACAAAGGTAAATCTGCCCTCACAGAGATTGCTGGGATTACGAGAGATTTGTGTGATCCAGGAAATCTTGAGTAGCAGAAGCACCTGGCAGAAGCAAATGTAATCCTAAGTCTTTAAGGATTCCACAGACCTTTAAAAAATACACTCTCTAAGGCTGGGGATGTAGCTCAGTGGTAGAGCACTCAGCCCAAGGTGCACAAGGCCCTGGGCATTCCTAGCGCTGCAGAAAAACAGAAAACAGTGTCTCATGCACAGAGAGCTAAGAAGGGTACGTGACATGATAATGTAGCATGAAGAAGAAACAGCAAAAATAATAAAAATAGAAACGACAGAATCATAAATGCTTCACATTGCTCAAATTATTAGGCACAAGTTTTATAAAGATTTTTGCTAGTAAATGTTTGGAGTGCATAATGAATACATTCACCACTATAAGTTGATACCCACACATATCACATCTTAGTCCTTTCTATTTCCCCTACTCCTCCTTTTTCCCTTCTCTTTCCATCCTTGATTCCCTTCCTATTTGCAAAAAGTTCTTCCTATCATTTGTCTGTTTTGCTCTTTAAATTATCTATATCTGGGTTTCTCCTGTAAGAGAAATCATGTGATATTTAACCTTCTGTGTCTGATTACTTTTCTTAGTGTTATGATCTCAACATGCATCCATTTCCCTACAAATGACTCAAACTTACCCTTTTTGTGGCTGAGTAGTGCTCCACTTTAGATACAACGGAGATGAACATTAGAGAGTTTAACCTAACCTCTGGAGAGATTAGGTTGCAGATACAAACTTTAAAAGAAATATACTCGCCATGTTTAAGGAAGTAAAACACTAGATTGAAAAACGTTAGAACTGAAAGTTATAAAAAGTAGCAAAGCATGTGAAAACTCAATAGGAATTTCAAACTGAGAAACCCAAATCCCAAGTCTAGGATTTAAGATTAAGCAGTAGAACAGATGCAACTGAAGAGAGAATTATTTAACTGGAAGATAAATTAGAAAATGTTGAAGTACAAAAGAGACAAATGGCACAGGAGTAACTGGACATCCACATTTACAAACAAAAAACCCCAAGGGCCTAACATCCTTCACAAAAATTAACTCAAAATGGATAATCAACCTAGACATAAAATGCAAAACTATTGATGACCTTTTTTTTTTTTTTTTTTGGTCTTTTTCTTTTTTATCGGTACCAGGGATCGAACTCACAACCACACACTTGCAAGGCTAAATCCCCAGCCCCTGGTGATGACCTTTTTAGACAACAATGCCAAAGGCATGATCTCTGAAAGACAAAGATTGATAAGTGTAACTTCATTAAAACTAAAGGCTTTCGCCAAAGACAGTGTTAAAAGAGTATACAAGCTACAGACTGGGATAAAGTATTTTTAAAACCTGATAAAGGATTTTACCCAAATGTACAAAGAAATCTTAACAGTCAGTGGTAGGAAACAAATAATTAAAAAATGAAAAGATCTGAATAGACATCTCACCAAGGAGACTATACAGAGGGCAATATTGCACATAAAATAGCCGATGTCATGTCATTAGAGCATTACACCTTAAAACAGTAATGAAATACTACTGCCTACCTATTAGGATATCTAAAACCCCAAACCTGACAACACCAAAGCACGGAAAGACGTGGAGCAATGGGAACTTTGTCATCGCTGGTGGAAATGATGAATGGTGCAGGATTCTAGAAGACAGCTTCCCGTGTCTTGCAAAGTTACCTAGGATCTTACACCATCCAGCCACCAGTGTTTCTCCATAGGAGTTGAAACCTGATGGCTGCTTAGAATCCTGCACACAAGTGTGTATAGCAGCTTCATTCGTAGCTGCTAAGAGCTGGGTGCAAGGGAGATGTCCTTTAATGGATTATGCAAACCCATTGTTTCATTGAGTGATAAGAGAGAATTGTGCTGTCCTTCTGTGAAAAGATAGAAAAACCTTAAATCCACATTGCTAAGTGAAAGAAACCAATTTTGAAAAGGCTACATACTGTATATAAATCTATATGATTCTCTGGAATAGACAAAACTATGCAAATACTAAGAGACAGCAAGTCACCAAAGACAGGGCTACACAGTGACTGTTGAAAAAGTGAAAAAAGGAAAGGAGAGAGGGGAGAACAGGGGAGAGGAGAAAAGAGACTGGCTGGAACAAGAGGATGTCACTAGCTGAGTAGAAAAAAGATTCAGATACTGGACATGATGCATGCCTATAATCCCAGCACTCAGGCTGAGGCAGGAAGATTACCGTGAGTTCCAGGCCAGTTTGAACTACATAGTGATTTTAGGGCTACCCTGAACCTCATAGTGAGACCCTGTCTCAAGAAAAAAAAAAAAAAAAAAGATTCAAGTCTGGATATATTGTTAGTGGCCTTCCCCAATGGACAGAGCTACTGAGCCAGAGGAAACTTGTTGCTGTGACTTTATTCTCAGGAAGACCCAAGTGCCTGGCCAGCCCATGTTTCCAGTGTTCCTTCCGTAAATCTCACCCTGGACTGGCTGGACAGAAAGTGCCCCCTAGGCATTGCAGGGCTCAGGACCAACTTAGATTCCCCTGTCATTGCTTTGACTTTTTCTGAGGAATATTTATTCACATAGTCTGTGTTTGGGCAGTAGCTGAAGTTATGTCTAATTTTGTAATGGTAAATAATTATTAAAATGATCACTGAGTTGTAATTTGCACAATTACTATTACCTGTAAAGATTGTATATAAGAAATATCTAGGATAGAAGTGCTGGTGAGGAGGAAGGGGAGGGTTTGTGAAGGGGGAACAGAGTTGTTAGGAGATAAAGCCAGCAGCCTCAGATGTGTGCTGTTTGGGGTGATGGAGAGAGGAGGAAGAGCCAATTTGTTGAGAACCCAGGCCCTCATAAATCGTGCTGCCACCGGGGGCAGGGCTGAGAATTCCTGGACTTCCCTCCAAATGGGTTTCTTTTTTACCTAAAATTAATTTTTTCTAAGTGTTGTATTAGGGCAAAGACATAATGAAGGTTATTATCAGTTTCTTATATGGCATGCGTAATGGAGCATAGCAGAATAGAAAGGGAAATTTTGTATCTGTAGCTTGCTTTGTACCATATCTTTGGATTTTTTTTTCCTTGATAAATGGCATATTTTATAAAGTTGTGCTCTTGAGTGGAGAAACTTTTATTTCAGCATAGACCAGGGATGGCAGATCTGTGGCATGCCTGCCACAGTGGGCTGTTGGTGTCACTGAAAGCTCTAAAAGGTTCACCATCACCACACACATAGACTGTGTGCATACCTTTCAATTCTTCACCAGTTGTGTACTAAACAATTTATAGAAACAAGTTTTATTTCTCTAATAAAGAAAAAGAAGATCTTTGACAAATAGGAAGATCCCTGCTATATATCTCTTATGTAGCTTAAAAAAAAAAAAAAGCCTTTGTCATACAGTTGTCAGGATTGACGGGTCTTTCCATCTCAGTGTGATTGTAGTTTTCAGTGCAAGGTTTCTATTTTAGACAGATTGCAAATGAGTTAAAGGGGGTAAATTGCTTATTAGTTTAGCTACCTTTTTTTTTAATAGTAAATCACACAGAGGAAGAAAAGGGATTATTCTACTTGTTGGGCCTTACAAGATAATAAAAGTTTAGGGGGAAAGAGGAGTTTGGGGGAAATTATAAATAGCTGAAAAATCATTTTGTTTAGGATCATATGCTGTTTTGCACTCATGATTGTTATATTTAATGTCTTACAGTTTAATGTATGATTTATCTGAATAATTTGATCTTGTGAATTAAATTGAACCTCAAGGTATTTGGTCCCACTCCTGTGTATATAAATTTGTTGGCAAAAACTGTGAGCTAAAGAAACTGATAGTATTACAGCAAAAGAAAACAGTTTTTTTCCCAGTGGTGCTAGGAGTCAAACCCAGGACCTGTAGTGCTAGAAAGCGCTCTACCAGTGAGCTACACTCCCACTGTCAGCTGCTACTTCTTGAAGGCCATAGTCTTTGAAGAAGTAGATTGATGTGTAGCAAATCCTAACAGCTCAGAAACCAGGAGAAACTTACATACGATTTTGCCTTCTGAGGTAGAGGAGCAAAGAGATTGCAAGAGAAATATTTTGGATATATCGAGTTAAATGTAATATGTTATTAAAATTATTTCATCTCTTTTTAATGTATCTGTGGAAGATGGAGTATGATAAACTTCAGTCACTACAGCTGCCCTCTGTAACTTCAGAGGAAGAACAGCTTCACAGCTAACTGCAGCTTCAGGAGGGCTTTGCAAGTGAAGGGAAGGGCTACAAGGGAGGAAATTCAGGACGGAAGTCAAAATGTATATAAGGGACAGAACCAAGAAAATAATGGTATGTTAGGAATTAATGAGTTGCACGCTCTGGTGAGAGTGTAGAGTATATGAAAGGAGAAGTCGTGTATTAAAAACTGGAAAAGCAGGTAGCTTATAGAGGATTTCAGAGTCACCCTGAATCCAGTGGGCTACAAAAATTATTTAGGATTTTGTGTAGAAAAGTTGCATAATCACTGACATGCATGTAAGAAATTCAGCTGGCTACAGGATGCAGGGTAAATTTGTGGTAGAGAAGGTAGGGAAGATAATAATCTGGTTTCATCTAATAGTAACTTCTTTGTGTTAGTCTGCGTATGTTAGGCAATGCAGTAGTAACAACCTTAAAGTTTCAGTGACTTCAGACACAAATGTTTGTTTCTCTGATGTTACTGATATTCTCAGATGTTAGCTGTAGCTCAGTACTCTGTGGCTGCAATCTCAGCTCTAGTCTGGAGGAACAGCCACTATCTTGGACTTACTAATAATTCTGAGGCAGAGAGGGAAAATAGAAAGAGCCTGCAGTAGCGTAAGATAAAGCTGTCAGACCTGGCATTCATTTCTCTGTTCACATTCAATTGGCCAAAGCAAATCACATGACCAAGCCTGCTATCAAAAGGGTCAGGAATTATATTCTTTCTGCTCCAGGTATTGCAAGTCACATGGCAGTAGGCAGAGCACATAATCCTCTTAAGAGAGGACAGTGAGTCATTTGGAACAGTAAAACAATCAGTAGACTTCATTGTTCAAACCACATTTTTAAAATTTCCTATTTTCCTACCCTTCTCCCCAGCCAAATCCTCAAACATAACACACTAGGTTTCTGTTTTGAAATTTCTGTAGACTCTACCTTTCTCCCCTTTCCTTCTGCCTGGCTTTGTTTAAAGCCAGATGTTCACACTAATAATAATTCTGTGCCTGTAGATGTCTGTAGATGCAGCTGGCAGGGTACCAGCTTGCACAGACGACAGGACCCAGGAGAAAAGATCTCCATTTCCCTTGTCTCAGCATTGATCCAGCTCCCTATCCAGAACAGTGACAGCCTCCTGGCTCAGGAAGAGTCTCTGGAATCCCATGGGTCCTGGATCATCCCAGCAGAGTGAACTCTGTGTCAGTCCTTTCTATTGCAAGCTAACATCGAATAAGTTTACAGCCACTGGGGTGCCTCAGGTTCTTTATGCCCTGGGGCCCTGAGTCCTTGGCACCAGCCTGCTCTTGTCTGACTGGATGGACTGGGCTTGGTCCAGCAGGGGGTGGCAGGCACATCTTTGTCCAGATGTTCTGAACCAGACTGTCTACTGCATGTAGTGGGTGATACCAACGTGACTGAGTCTTAATGTGTTTTCTTTTGTAATGAACAACAGGAATCATTTATCAGACGTGGTGGACAGGATCATATGCTGCATGCTTAAGCATTTGCAACTTGAAGTGTGTTTGTTAAAGAAGGAATATTGTGGGCTTGGAAATCTCCATGCTACCTTTTAAATGTGCTGTAGGAGAGATTGAGTGGCTAGGTTTTTTGAGAAGTAATCTGGGCATGAAAGAACCAGAAATATCACAGATATTTGAGAAACCCCCATCCCATTTCTCAGCAACCAGTGAAGCAGAAGTTGGAAAGTAATGATAAAGGATTAAACATGAAATGAGAATTTGGCGTAGTTCAAATTGAGTTAGTGCTTCATTTACTTATGCATCACTAGTTTGCATGTGCAGTATTAAATGGAAGCTTGTTGCTATTATAATATTGGTGTGGGATTTGAGAGAACTAGTTTCCATTTTCAGATTTATCCTTTAAATGAGTATGTGCATGAATGAGTTCTTTGGGGAGATACTTTCTCTCTATGCTCTTAGAACCTTTGAACTGCAGTTCACAGTAGTGCTTTGCACTACATAAAAGGCATGACCAGAAAATACAGTGAGCATTTACATTTTGAGAATGCATTTCAGTAAAAGATGCCTTGTCATTAATCCCTCTCAAAATACACCCCCTCGCTTGAAGCATATTTATCCCATCATTCTTGCCATTTCCTGAAGCAGTTCTGGAAGTCCTATTCCTTGTCTTTTCAAGGTGTGGTAAAAAAAATATGGTAAGTGATGCTGCGAAGCACCAGCCAATGGAAAGGCAGGCTTAAAAAAACATTACTGTGTGTACGCTGGATCTGGCACCTTGTCTTGTACATGTACCAACTCCCCACAAGGAATGCAAACATTATATACCAGAAACCTGCACTAATAAAAAAAATTAAAAATTAAAAAAATGTGCCAGATGTGGTGGTGCACACATACAATCCTAGCACTTACGAAACTGAGACAGGAGAGAATCACTGCAAGTTTGAGGCCAGCCTGGGCTACATCAGCAAAGTCAAGGCCAGTCTGGGCAATGTAATGAGACTTTGACTCAGAAGAAGAAGGAGGAGAAGGAGAAGGAGAGAGTAGAAGGGAAGGGGGAAAAGACTCAAAATGACACTGAGAGTTAGACATTTTCAATAGATTCAGGACATCGAGGAAACTATAACAGTGCAGTGCCAGTAAAGACACTTATGAAAGACTTCCATGACTTCTATAATGAAGATTATAGAATGGCGGACAGGATAAGTGCGTTCAAAGTGAAGGGAAGTATTTTAAAAGAGATTAATGGCAGTATATCTTTTACTGTAATTATATATATATATATATATATATATATATATATATATTTTTTTTTTTTTTTTTTTTTTTTAAATTTAGCACACACTATTTTTTTTAGCCACATCTCACAGTTGCCTTCTGTAACAGACTGTGAATGGCCCCAGGACCAGGGACAGTGCCTTGTATCTTGTACATGTGCAGCGGATGCTGTTGGCCTATTTTGAATCTCTGAGGTGCTTTGACATCCTCATAGGCAGTGTTGACTGTGTAACCCACAACATCATTTGGTGTGTAGATGTAAGTATATATAAAGGAAATGATTAATTGCATCACAGAAAGACAGTTACTGGCTTGACAGATTTTTAAACAGGAAGGTTAGTCTGTTAATAGGACTGGTCAGTAATATGTTGATGGCTCTGATGTTCCTTCTTTGTAGTCTGTGACAGATACATTCAAATCCAAGCTGAAGTTTGTGCTGGCCAATAAGAGCAAAGACAGTGCCATGGTCAGACAGGTTTCAGACAGTCCAGGGCTGGACTGTTCTTGCAGTTTCAGTACAGCTTTTCCATCATGAGTGTAGTTTAACTCTTTCTTTTTTAATGACTCTTCACCTCTGATATTAGAAGAGAGAAAAAAAGTGTTGAAAGTTGGCATGAACAGGAAAATTTTAACACGAAAGACAGTGCTTTCATCGTCTTTTAATATGACTTACTTCTCAGCATGGTGTGGTGAAATGTGAACAAATATGAAACATGTTTTTTTAGGGTAATTATAGTCTTGCAAATTGTCAAAGTTGAAAAGTAACCATAAAATGTGACATTGACAAACGAAGGTTCCTAAAACCAGAAGGACTGGAGTTTATGAGAGATCTCAGGCACAGTTTTCAAAGTAGATGGTTGCAGAGCAGGCTTTTAGTGGCAGCTGGGCCTGCAGATGTGAACAATGGATTGATTGTTCGACAAGAGGAGGATGACAGCACAGAGGAGTGAGGCACGCTCCTTCATACAAGCAGAGCGAGCCCCTGGAGAGCACAGTTTTTCCCCCAGGATAAGCCCTTTTAATTTTGGATTTGAGAGTTAGGATGAAGGATGTTTTGCATTGATATTTTGAACACAAAACTAAACAGTTTCTAGTGACTGTTCTACTCATGAGCCTTCTTTTTTAACCTTTTCATTTTCTCCTCTGTTTAATCAAGTACTGATCACCTATGCCCAGTGTCCTGTATCTGTAAGGTTATAAAGCAATGAGTGAGCAGAAATGGTACTCAAAAATACAAAGGATTTCGGTTGATGTCTGTACATAGTAACCCGCTGCAAGTGGTAGCTGCTCTAATGGGGAAGTGCCCATCAATAGCTATGATCAATACTGATGCCAGTAGCTGCCATAGACTGAATCACCCTGTGTGCAATGCATTATACTAGTGGGCATTCTACTTAAGTACCCACAGTCTTAACTTAATGGAAAATGCACTTAGGTAGACGAATGTTATTTGGAGAGGTGGAGCTGTTGAAAGTGGAGAGAAAAGTAAAGAGTGGAAGTCAGAGAAGCTTTGGAGGAGGTACCATTTACCAATGATTACCACTTTCAGAAAGCTGAGGCTAGGAGAGAGGGCATCACAGAAGGAGGGGTTCTACAGGCTCTGCTTTTTTTCCTGGACTCCTTACTGTGCTCCTAGACAATTCCTTGGTCATTGGTGGAGCCTCTGATAGCTGAGGAATTGGCTGACCACTGAGAAAACATAATATACACACAGATAGTGGAACCTGCTCCTGTCTTTTTGAAAAAGGAGGGAAAGCCCAGTAAACACACAGCATCTATGGGATGACATCACTCTTGTCTTTCCTGCAGTGGAAGTAAAAACAGAGGCTTCAGCAAAGCCCTGTTGTGGTATCTGCCACATTGCCCAGGCTGCTGAACATTTGCATTCCCTGGTCTGTATTGGACTCCTTTGGCTGCTGAGACAAAATACCTCACATATACAACCTCAAGGAGAAAAAGGTTATTTTGATGCCGGATTTCAGAGGCTTCAGACCATGGTCAGTTGACTCCAAGGTAGAAATGACACAGCAAAGGCAAACTGCTCATCTCATAGCAACCAGGAAGTGGAGAGGCAGAAAAAGAATTAGAGAGGAAGGGGCCTGCAGCCAGGGGTTGCAATTAAAACAGTTATATACTAAACACATAATTTATAGTATTGTTTGTGGTGGTCATCCATGGAGTCCAATACAAAGAAAGTGCAGGAAATCTATCCACACACTAAAGACCTGAAGAATCCAGCTGAGGGCCTGGATCCCATGGCAATATCCTGCATGAGTTCAGCTGAAGACCTAGAGTCTATGACAATGACTTGTGCAAGTCTGTTTCCCTGATCTGCCTTGGGAAGACCCAAAGGTTAGCAGTGGAAGCTAGAAAATCTGTGCCTGCGTGGTGAAGGATCTGTATTGGTAATTTGAAGATTCTGTGCTGGAGCAAAGAAGCAACACTCAAAATAAGGACCAGGCTCCCCTGAAAAGTACCCCAGCCATCCTCAGCGACAGTAAGGTCCCGAGCCCCTCCAACAATGAGAACAGTCAAGTTCACATCAGGAAGCCAGTCTGACAAGCTTCTCTGGGGATTGAACAGCACATGTCTTCCCCTCTGGAGCCAGGAAGCAAGGCTCAAAATAAGGACCACAGCTCCCTCAAAGTAAACCACAGCTGTTCTCAGTGACAAGGTCCCGAGCTCCTCCAGTATAATTGCTGAGTTCATATGAAGGCAGCCAGCATGACAAGCTCCTCCAAGAGAACCAGTGGCTCCAAACAACAGCAATACTTAGGAGAGCCCACAGTGCTGCTCTTCCTTTCTGCTCGCCTTTTTATGCTGGCAGCTGTCCCTGGTGGACCATCACTATACTCAGTACCATGCTAATTCAGTTCATCTGGTGTTTAAGTTGACCATCAATTTTTAATCCACCACAGGTGGACCAGATACCAAGGTCACTCCCCAGGAGCCCCCTAGACATACCCAGAATGTGCTTTAGGGTTGTCCTAGGTGTCTCTTGCAGTAACAAGATTAATCATCATACCTGACTTCTTTATTTTAAGCAACTGTTATATATAAAAATGCAAATTTACAAGTTTGTTTATGAAGTCATTCAAGTCATTCATCAGAAGTTGCTCTAAAATATGTATTTTTATTTTGTGAAATTACAAATCATTAGGAAAACCAAGGCCTTGTCTTCTAGGAGTTAATACCATGGCAGAACAAGGAAATTACACATATATGCATACAAATGGTCACTTGGGTATGGAATTCAAAACACTAAGAAGATACTTCTTTTTTCCATTTTTGAAAACCTGTAAATTGAATTTTGCTGAAATTGCCGTTAGAGGTGGCACTGCTAAATGAGTGGAGTTTGTGCCGCACCCTGCCCATGAGTCTTGGAACTCCGTTAGCTCAGCCCAGACATCACTAAGCACACTTGTCTTATTAAACACAGCTTTAGCACCTTTACTGGATATTCAGAGAGGTTCACAAAATTGCAAAGCTAACATTTTTAGGAAACTGGTGAAGGTAGAGCAGATAGACAGCAAACTTCAGGGAATCAAGTGCTGGCGTAAGTTTTTCAAGAGGAAGGAATGAGATTCTGAGGAGGAGGGAGTATTGGATTTCCTTGAAAACAATGCAGGTAATAGTTTGCAGATTTTAAGACTGCCCAGAAAACATTGGTACTTTGAGCTGTCATTCTAGATGGAAAGATACCTTTACAAGAAATTTTCTCACAATTTGGTCATCATTTCTATTTTTGTTTATTCATCTATTTTTGCTCAGTTGTATGAATTGAGAAGTCCTCCATTTCCCATTGTTGAGTTAAGATACCAGTGACTCTCTACTGAATAAGGAAATAGGTATTTGTAATTCTAATGAAATGAATTAGTCTAAATAACTTGTTTCTCTAACATGTATCAGCTTTGAAAAAAATGGTTTTCTTTTCCTATGAAGTGATGAACTTCCAAAGAATAACTCTCTTAAAGTATCAATGGATTTTATTTTTTTCAATGAATTTTATATTGGAAAATCAAACCTGTATAAAACCTAAGAAAATCTTGTGTCCTCATGTAAAACCCTGCTGTTACTCAATTATAATTAAATTTTGGTTAGGAAAAGAACAATAATAGTTTGTGAATAATTTGTAGGACCAACAATATCATAAGGAAATGATTGGACCACCTGAGACAAATCAAACATCTTTGAAATTGCCCTAATGTCTATAATAACAAACTTTCTTGTGACTAACAAGTAGCTGTCTTCATTTCTGTGCAGATTGCACACTGTCCATAATTAGGCCGTGCTTGTTTATCCAAGGAACCATAGAGTGATGGTGCCCAAGGGGACCTTAATGTTCATCTAGTGGTCAAATCCCTGTTAAAGGAACCATGTTCCCCCAAAACATGCATCTGAAAGAAATGCAGCATCTAAAAATATACCCAGCAGCTTGATGCATGTTCATATCCACATCATGTTCATATCCATATCATGCTCTTTTCTGTAGTATTATTTGAAAAATATTATGGACAATAGCTTTCCTGAACATACCAAAGCAGGCAAGTTGAGGTCCATGAGACACACAGAGCCGAAGCTAAGAAGGACTGTGTGTGTAGTAGTGTCCCCTCGGGACACAGGAATCTCTGTGCAGTTTGAGATAAGGAAAGGTGGGTCGGGAGACAGATTGTACTGAAGACTAAACAAGAAACAAAGCAAAACAACATTGTTTTTTTTCTCTTCACTCATGTTGAGTTTTAGGGAAAGCACTCAGATTTCTGGTCTTCAGCTTTGTTCCTAATAAATATTTACTGAAAGAATCTTTACTGCATGACCACCTCGTGTGATTGCCAGTCTGAAATGTCTGTGATCAAAGATTTTGAAATCAAGACAGAACAGTTGTATCATCAGGAACCTTTTTTCCTTAGTGACTTAGCAAGACCCTCTCTCCAAAAAAAGAAGAAATAAAGGTGGGGGAGGGGTTGGGTTGTAACTTGGTGCGAATACCCTAGTACTCAGTACCATCAGGGAAAAAAATTGAGATAGGGATGAAAACTTTACATACAAAAAAAATGATTATTCCATTCTATGTGGCAATTACAAAAGAAATTCTGTGAGATTCCAGAAGACAACAATAAAGTTACTTAAAAACTGGAAAACAGTGTCTATTAATAAAGTAAGGAGAGTTGACTTGGGTCCAAATGGAAGGAAAATGTCCTGAGAATGAAAGTTAAATGTTCTAAGATAGCATTCATGGGATGTTGTGGAATCTCCTTTTCTGGAAATGTTTAAAAACAAGACAGATCTGTATTTCTTGGGAGAATGTTGAGGCTCAGACCTGCCCCGTGTTGGGAAGATTAGCTGGATTATGCCTGTGTGGTCTCTCAGTCATTAAAAGAGCCCTCTCAGTAAATATTCCACGCCCTCCTGGCTGAAACTGCTGTTTCCTAGTTGTTGATTTACAGCTTGGTTACTGGAAGGCCAGAGTGAATGTATACATTATCATAGTTGAAGTTGAGTCTGGGTTCGATGATGTAAGTTGTGTGCATCATATATACCTGAATCAGTTGTTAAAGCAGTAAAATTCACATAGTGGTGAAACTACTAAAGACATAATTTAGTCTTCTATGATGTGAAAAGTACCTGCTTCCTTGTAAAGTTTCAGTGCCATTCACCATTCACTAAACAATTTGAAAGCAACTATTATCAACAGCATAGGCTTCAGAGATGAAGAAGATATGATTGTTTCCTTCATGGAACTTAGTGTACAAGTGGGCATAAAACATACACATAGATTACATACATAGAGAGTGAAAATAGAATATTGATGATAAGAGCCATAGCAAAAGACTCTTTAAAAAATGTAAGATTTCAGAGAACAGAAAGATAATTCCTTTGATGTAATCAATAAATATTTGCAGGAAAAATAATATATGGTCTGAACCTTAAGGGATTGAAGTGTTTTGAAGAGGGGAAATTAAGAACAGAGACAAGGGTGGAAAGGAACATAGTAATCCCAAGGGAAGTTGCAATAGCACCTGAGGAATTTGAGGGAGTTGGCTGGAAGGGCCGTGTTGTGTCCAGCCTCAAATGCCAGGCCAAAGAGCATGTGCTGTGTCTGTACAGTGTGGTCCTTGGACATGATGAAGCATTGGAGGATGCCTGTCCACTGGAGGATTGCTATTTAGGGCTGCAGTATTTGGCTTAGGATTGCTATTTAGAGCTTGCGGTATTTGGACTGCAAGAGAAAAATGGGGCCGGGCATGGTGGTACGTGTCTATAATCCCAGCACTCAGGGAGGTTGAAGCAGGGGGTTACAAGTTCAAGTTGAGCCTGGGCAATTTAGCAAGAATGTGTTTCAAAAAGTTAAAAGAAGCAGAGGGGGAGGGGAATATATAGCGAAGAGCTCATCAGGGATACTGTTGAGCGATCTGGGCCAGTTTGCTAAGATGCGTACTGAGAAATACTAATTTCAAGGGATGTTAACAGATGTTCCCCTTAAAAGCACTTCCTCACTAAAACTGGGAAATAACAAAGCCCATTAAATGGTTTCTATACTAGAAGTCTTTTCAGAGCTTTTAATATTGAGGTGACCAATAGGGTCAAACAGGGGGACCTATGCACCAATGCTAGCCTACTTTAATCTTTTATTTATGAACTGTCTTATAAAACTACTTCTTGGAACACGCTTGGGGCAACCGTGCTGTGCGCATTGGATAACAAGGGCTGGAACACAGGTGTTGGTGATAGGCATGGGAACAGTGGTGCGCTGGGAATCCTTCCATGGAGAAAACGCCGGTTACTCCTGGTGTGTTGTGGGTATTCAGTAGCTGTAGGGAAGGTTATACATGGCAGGGTGCGTTATTAGTGTTTTAGCAGGAACTGGCTGGAGATTGCTGTACTGGAGGAGAAAGGAGTCCAGTATTGGGAATATGGGGAGCTTTGCAGTTTGTTGTACAGGAAGGGCAGCGTGGGGAGCAAGGAGAGGGACTGGTGTAAGCGAACATGTACCATTTAGTGTTCTGAGGAGCTGCCGGACCTGTGGACTCAGGAGAGAAAGTCATAGTTCTGTTTTCTTTTTTTCAGTCTTTCCTTTTTTCTCTCTCTTGCTAAATATAAATGTTACCAAGAAATCTGCTTATGATTTCTCCCTCAATGTTTGAATTCTGGAAAAATACTAATTTTTTTACACAATGTGCTCCTCTACAAGAAAATAGTCAAATTTAGTTGAATAGAAACCTCAGGTTTTAGAAAAGCCCCAAATCCACTGTAGTGGTTGTTTTGTTTTGTTTTGTTTTGTTTTGTTTTGTTTTTCCTCTATCAGATAGTAATGGGCATCCTCATTTTCATCAATAAAATATTGTTTTGTAACCTGCTTTCCTATATGAAGTTAATTTTTAATATTTTGTGCTTTCAGGTATTTGCCTTTGATTATTGCTTTTGGTCCATGGATGAATCTAACACTACAAAATATGCTGGTAAGTTGACTGTTTTTCAGTTGGGCTTTTGGCCTCTTCTGTTGTGTGTTGTTTTTCTTTTTAAATCATCTATAGCTTCAGGTGAATCATGGGCCCTTCCTGGGCATCTGTCACACTTGCTCCAGGTCAAAATGGAAGCATTGATTTTAATGGAGAAAGTCTTTGCTTCTTTCCCATCTGATTGTATCTTTAAATATTTTGTGTGTGCATGCGTGTGTGTGTGTGTGTGTGTGTGTGTGTGTGTGTGTGTCTGTCTGTCTGGAGGGAGAGAGGGGTGAGGGAGAGAGAGGGCCTGAGTTGCCCTGGATGGCCCCAAATTTGTGATCCTTCTGCCTCAGTTTCTCAAGTAGCTGGGATTATAGGTGTGTACCACTGTGCTTGGCCCTGCATTTTTTTAATTGACAAAAATTGCATATATTTATCATGTACAATATGATGTTTTGAAATACATATTATGGAATAGGTAAACTGAGCTAATTAACATTTCATATACATATTTTTTGTGTTGAAAAGACTTAAAATCTACTCAGATTACACTGTAATCTGAGCTGCAAACACAGTGAGGACTTCATGAATACCTAAGACATTATTCTGAGGCTTTTTGGCTTCCTAGATTACATAAGAGGCACCAAAAATAGAACCCAGGCTGAGGCACAGAACAGTAAAGTCTACACTGTATTACACTCTCTAAAACAGTGTTGCTAACTATAGTCACAATGTTGCACAATAGATTTAATTGGATACTATCTCCATGAGCCCCCCCCCCCATTTCTACACATAGCAGCAACATCTGAATTATTTTCTCATTTAGTTAAGTGGGAAAGTGTAGGTTTCAGATTTTGACATGAGAGGAAGTTACTTGTTTGCAGAAAAGTAACTCTTGTTTATTGTTAGCTTTTTCCTTGCCACCTAAAACAAACTTGTTGAGAAAACTATTTGATACATAGTATTTTCAAAGGTTAATTATTGTTACACTAGGACTCCTTCAGTTGCTTCCATTGAGTAAATCAGCCTTTCCAGACTTCATTCCTGCAACTTAGCAAGTATTTTATTAAAATGAATAAGTAGTTCTCTCTGTGTGTCTCCCTCCCTCTCTCCCTCTCTTTCTCTCTTGGTACTGGCGATTGAAAGCATGACCATGTACTCACCAGCAGTGCCAGGCAGGCACTTATGCCACTAAATCCCCACCCAATAAGTAGTTCATAATGTTGAGTTTTAGTCCTTTATCACCCTTTTGGGACTTTAGATAATAAATTTTAAAGAATCTGGAACAATTTTTCTTGATGGTTGGCACTTATGTATTTGTGTGTGCATGTGTGCTTTTAGATTTAGAACAGCAGCAGAAATAAAATGTTTCCCATGGCTGCAGAGACAAATGGGGACAAACACTGTCACTGTCTACAGCCCACGATTCACCATGTTCAGTTGATGTTCTTTAGGATACAGGCAATAAGTCTTTCTGAACAGGAGCTTTTCTCATGCAATGCAGGATCACTTGTGGCCAACTGAATAAAACCCATCGTCCCTGCACTACATTTAAATAGCTCCAGGCTACCTTCCCTCCTCTCTTATTTATTACTCCTCATCACTGATTCTGTGCCTCAGCCTGGGTTCTATTTTTGGTGCCCCTTATGTAATCTAGGAAGGCAAAAGCTTCAGAATAATGTCTTAGGTATTCATGAAGCCCTCACTGTGTTTGCAGCTCAGAAAGCCTTGGAAAAGTGAAAAAATAAGTTGGGAAGTAAAATTAATGCATATCAGACAATAATTCTAGATGTTTTTAATTCTGAAATCTATAGATGTTTAATCTTATAGAAAATCCAAGGAGAGACAAAAGTTAGATAGGCTGGAGCTATCGGGGAAGGCATGGTAGAGATGAGACTGAAGCTCAGTAGAGAAGTTAAGCATCAGAGAAAAAGTGATAGGGCATGTGAGAAGTAGCCTGACGAAGCCATTCCGCAGTGGAGACACAGCGTCAAAACATGGGCAGTACCGTGGATACGGATGGTTTTTACCTGTCAGTTAAAAAGCCTGAAGCATAGGCTCAGTGAAAGGGGAATGTGGAAAGCTTGTAGACCAGAGGACGTGACGTCACATGAAGGCGAGCACATGGCCGTTGATAGCAGACCCAAGGCTGCCGTCGGACGTCTGTGGTTTTCTTGGATAATTCCACCCCATCCCCTTCTTCTTCTTGTGATACTGGAGATTGAGCCCAAGACCTTCCACTGGGCTATCTCCCCTGCCCTTTTAGTTGTTAAATTTTGAACCAGGATCTGGCTAATTCACTAAGTTTCCTAGGCTGGGCTCAAACTTGTGATTTTTTGCCACAGTCTGTTTGAATACTGGGATTATAGGCATGTGCCATCACACCTGGCTTCTCTTGGCAAAAATTCTTTAGTTTCTCTATACTATAGTTTCTTTTCTGTAAAATAGAAATGTCTACGCCTGTCATATGGTTGTTTAGGGCCTACATAGTTAACTTTTTGGGGCAAGTGGGTACCAGGAGTCAAATGCAGGACCTCAGACTTGCCAGGCAGGTGCTGTGCCACTAATCCAAATCCATGCCCCTTACATGGTTAACTTTATGTGCTGATTAATGAGAGGCACCCATAAATGACTTTTCCATAAGGGAAGATGTATCTTGAAGGGTTCCTTGGGTGACCGTGATCTAGGTGGAGCAAAGGCAGTTGGCAGGAAGTTTAAGAGCTAAACTAAAAAGTTTAGACTGGGAGGGTGAAGAGTAGATGATGTTGGCATCGCAAAGTTAAAATAATACTGAAGGGAGGTGGCTTTTCTCTTTTTTTCCTGTATCTCATAGAATCATGACTTCTGCTATTGGTCACCAAGACCACTCCACTTCTGCAGTTCACCAGTCATGTCCCAGGACGTAGGACCGTGATGGTGAACCTTTTAGAGCTTTCAGGATACAAACAACCCACAGGGTCACGTGTGCCAGAGGTTTGCCAGCGCTATAACAGGGCAAACTTTGTTTTGGGTTTTTTTTGTTTGTTTGTTTGTTTATTTGTTTGACCAGACATGACTCTACTAAGTATGGATGATAAAGTGCAGTTGAGAATGTAAGAGTTTTATAGTTTTCCATTACAAATAATGTGCTTAGAAATATTAAGATATTTAAAAAGATAATTATTTTTCAATAGTCTGAAATTTGCCAAATTTTTGATTGCCCGAGCACATTGAATCTTATGTTCTGAAATAGGGCCTCTTGACTCATAGAGCAATGACTACTTACATAGTTGGGGAAATTTTTTCTTATTCTTTAGATATCCCTGTTATTATACAAATAATGTGACCCCTTAGTAAAAATGTTACATTCTCTGTGGCTGTTCTGTCAGGTTTTCATCCACTATAAATTTTCTGCCTAGTGAATGTATTACTAGGAAGTTAATTCATTGATTTCCATACTAATTTGATGTCCTTTTTCTTCATTTAAAAAAATACCAATTCTTAATTGTGAATAGAAACATTAAGATAGAAGCATTCATTCTTTGGTGGGAAATAGAGAGGGGGAAGCACATATTTCCTGAAACCAACCTGCTTGTCAGGCTCAGTGAATAATGGCATCATTGATACTGAATCAGGGCTCTCAGAGCCTTTCTCACAATTGGGAGGAAGAGAGAGGGCTAAGTGCAGGGATTGAGAGGGCCAGGGGAAGCAAGGGCTCTTACAAGTTTCTTGTGTGTCAAAGTGTTAAGTTCTCGTTATGCGTTGCTATATCAGAGGTTATAGTGAGAGCCCCCAGCTGGGGCCTTTTTGATTTAGCAACACATAATTTTCCGATATATAGAAAGGCATTACAGTGGGTTGACTGGAGTAGTTGAAGAATGTGGGCTCTTAGGCCAGACTGTCTGGGTTCCCATCCCAGCTGCACCACCTGCTAGCTAAGGCCCCAAGGCCCTGTGAGTCACTGCATCTCCCTGTGCTTCTGTTTCCTCTGATGTTAAGTAAGGGTAATAGTAGTTCTGATCTCGTAGCGTTGTTCTGAGGACCAAATGACTCGCTCTTATAAAGTACCTACCCCAATATCTGGCACACCAGAAGCTCTCACTTAGTATTTATCCCTGTCTTTATCATTGTCACATCACCATAGAGTCGAGTAGTTGCGTCAGTATTATGGACAGAGAAAGTATTGTTCTGGGATTTATAAGATCTGGTTTTGCCACAAGACTTTGGGTGAGATAACCTCTGTGGACCTCTATTTCTTTATCTGTACCAAGGGGGTACAGGAGGAGATGGCAGCCCTTAGGATCTCAGGTCCCCTCTGCTCAGGCCCTCTCTAGTTTGCTGGTAAAAACCAAATCTGCCATTTTCTGCAGTGGCCCAGCTGTGCCAATAGATTCCTTAGAGGCAAATCGAAAGCTGTTTGTTAAGCCACTTTTATTGCATTGGGTCACGCTTGAGGCATTTTACATTTTAAATATATTCTCTTTGGGACCGGAGATTTAGCTCAGCGGCATAAGCGCCTGCCTTGCAAGCAGGCAGTCATGAGTTCGATCCCCGGTACTGATAAAAAGGAAAAAGACAAATATATATATTTTCTTCCTTCTGTTACCTTTTGCCTAGTTGGTCATAATACTGTTTGTTCCCAGTTAATTCTGAATCAAAGTATAAAAACCCTTGTGCTACAACCAAGGATGGGGGAAAAAAACTCCATAAAACTGACATTCCTATATAAACCTGCATCCCACCAACCTCATATGCACATACTCATCAGAAACACACATGGAGAGTGTGAAGTTATTATAGTCAGTGCTGACAAACTTAAACTGTCATTGTAAATGTTTAAATCACTGCTAATGGCAATTAAGACATTATTGACAGTCTTTTTTTTTCTTTTTCTTTTTTTAGGAGAAATTATTTCCTAAAATGTGCTATATTTGGTAGAGAACAGTGGCTTCTTTAAACTTGGTTTTTATTTTCTTCCTGGTTTTCTATATATCTTCATGTCAGATATAAAAACCATTCTGGGGATGGCATATCAGGGGGTAAATGTGGATGTGAGCATTCTGTGGCCTGAGAGGATCTAAACTGTTGACTTAGAAATTATGTAACAGTTCTTGCCATATGGTGCTTGCTGAGATTTGCTGAAGCCTTGTGTTTTCAGGCATGGTTAATGCGAAAGGTCATATGAGTGATGCTTTTTCTGCTCATGTTGCTTTATCCTGTGAGGGGGAGCATGAGCATCTCTGAGCCCTGGGCTGTGTTGGGGGGTCTTTTAGGGGAGGGGTTTGTGTGCCCAGAGATAGAAATTTGTTTCATATTATTTAACCAAGCAAGAATAGAAAGGAGATAAAACATGTCTACCAACAGTAACATTCTAAAATAGAACCAGTTTTTCGGCAGAGTCCCACCGTAGTTAC
The DNA here is from genome assembly GCF_034190915.1 of Cavia porcellus. NCBI lineage: Eukaryota > Metazoa > Chordata > Mammalia > Rodentia > Caviidae > Cavia > Cavia porcellus. Next base: position 21,848,124 of record NW_026947496.1, on the reverse strand, counting down.
TTGTTTTAGTGTATGGCCTCGGCCTAGCATTTTCGTGTGCTATTTGAAAGAGCATCAGAAAAGCATGGACTCTGAAGTCAGTCTCCCTGGGCTCAAATCTGGGCCCTGCCACTTCCCATTGTGTGACAGTAGACTACAATAACAATCTTTGCTTACTATAAATCCATGATCAATTGTGAAGATCCATAAATCCGTGATGAGATTATACATATAAAGCACTCAGCAAGTGCCCTGCACCGAGAAAACCATCGGTGATTGTTAACTACTAGGTTTAAACTGTAAACGTTACTCTCTATAGCTATTCAAACATTAGTAAGTTGACTATTTGAAAATTGTTAAAATAGAATCTTGTGATAAATGTCATCCTAAAAGGCATTTATGAAAAAAACCCAAATTCAGAGTCCTAGATGTTTATTTTTTACAGACTTTTACAAACTGTCTCACCCGTCCCAATTTGACAATTCTTTTAGTGACTTGCTTTCCTCAAGGGGTCCCTAAGCATTCAGCTAAGTTTTCTTAGGATCAGAGGCTCTCTTTCTACATTTCCTAGTTAAATGATTTAATTACAGGGAAGTGCAACTGACATAAGCCAGTTTAGGAGGGAACCCTACTCACCCTTTATGAAAATATGATGCAGCTGGCCCTGAGTTTAGCCTGCCAGCTGAGGTAACTTTGCTGGCTGTGCGCCTGTATCTATGTGGTTCATAGATGGGGGAGGGCATGTTGGCAAATTTAGAGAACTAGGCAAGGAGAGGTCAAACAAAAAAAAATTGTTTTTGGTTTTGGTACCGAGAATTGAACTCATGACCTCATGCTTGCCAGGCAGGCGCTTATGCCAAAAAAAAATTTTTTAAAGATGTCCCAAATAAGTGATTTTGTTTTTAAAATTAGGTGTGTGTATCTGTGTATTTAAATTTATTAATATATACATACTATTTATGCTTATCTTTACTCCTCTCTTTTTTCATCCTGTCCAACCCTACTTTCTTTCCTCTGTCCATATTCCTTCCTTAGAGTATTTGTGGCCACCAGAGACATCATTTGACTGAGGGGTAGTCAGAGGGCAGGTAACAGTAACAGCAGTAGGTAAACAGTCTTGAACATGCAGTTCTCAGCTCTATACTAGTCCCTTTTCCTAAAGTACAGAATTATCTGATTACCCACTTAGTGGAAACTTCCATTGGTCCCATTTTACAGATTAAACACAGGCTCTGAGAGGCCCTGCTGCCTATGAGAAGGTGAAAGCAGTGTGAATGTGAACTTGGTTGGGGGAGGGCACGCCAGTGAAGATTTGATGGAGTCCCCAGTGCGAGTCTACCTTTCCTCCTGCTGCAGACAGTGCATGTGAGGAAATCACTGCAGTCTGTGGCGAGGACCCCTCCAGGAATAGTGCCCGTGACGGTACTTTCGCTCGTCAGAGGCTCCCGAGTCCTCAGTACCATGTTTGGTTTGGCTTTGTTTTAACCTCTCCTCGAGTGCTGTAATACTGTGCATCACACAATCCAGGAGGGATTTTACTTTATCGGAGAATGGTAGAGTCCTACACTATCAGGCAGACAGGAGAGGAGAACATGACTCTGTCCACAGTTATTTGGTGAGGAAGCACTCTCCCGAAGAGCCCAGCACACAGGTGTGTAAGACAGGCTTCAGGGGTGAGGTGGCTTGGTTTTCCTCTTTCATCCTTGGCTCCAGGGCCAAGGGCAGTGGTGTATGGCCCTCACCTCAGTGACTCAGGCACTGTGTCCAGCGACAGAAAAGTGCAAAGCTCACACTCAGAACCAGCACTGCGTGGGTGAGTTCACCCCTGCCGTGCTGCAAGTGGGACGTAAGGAGTGCGGTGCTGATAGCTTTGGATACCACTGTGGAAAACAGCCCCGCAGTTTCCTTTTTCCCTCCTGGGCCAGTTTCTCGGGTTCCTTTTACTAGGCCTCTTCATGGCGTACTTCTATATTTGATTAAAAATTAAACCTGCATTATCAAGTCAAGCCTTAAAGCTTTGGTTTCTTTATCTGAACTCTGTCGTTCTGGGTTATTTCATTTAAACCTTGTCAGAAGTAACTGCCTGTGAGAATTTTTGAGAGCTGCATTTCTATACACTGAAAGTTTTTGAGAAAAGAATTTGCTTAAACCCCATCCAGATTTGGCATTCTTCTTCCCTTGAGGTGTGTGTACAGAACCTGCCTGGTCCTGCACTGCCCAGGTGCTCTGATTTGGAGCTGGGCCACCTGCCAAGTCCAGACTCATCAAAATCATGGTGGCTGTCAGCCCTGGTGAGAAGTGGAAAAACATCCTCACCAAGGAGTAGGCCCAGGAATTCCAATGCAGTGATTTTGAGCACACCTTATTTCTGTTTCTGCTATAACTCCAAAGAGAAAAAAGATGGGGAAAAGAAAAAAAACTGGGAATTCTGTTTTATTAACAAGGTTATTGATTGTGTTTATAACAGTCAGTTTCCCATTATTATAATGAAATACCTGAGGTAATTATAAAGAGAAAATGGTGGTTTTGGTTTATTGGGGGGCTCTATCTATGATTTGACCCTGTTGCTTTGGGCAGCACTAGACGCTGGGAGTGTATGGCAGAGCAAAAATACCTCAGGGCCAGGAAGCAGAAAGAGAACAAGGAGGAGGAGGAGGAGTCTGGGATGTCCCCCATCCCTTAAAGGACAGGCCCTTGGTGTCCTGAGGACCTCCTAATAGGCCTCCTGTCAGAATAGTGCCATTGTGGGAAGTAAGTCTTTAAAACAGGAGCCTTTCAGGGACCATTAGAGACCCAAACTACAGCAGTGTGCAGATCTTAGGTACTCTTCCTTGTAATGACTGTCAAAAAGCAAGAAGAATCGTGCATCTTTCAGGTCAGGTCCTGTGCGTCACTGTCCTTAGTGCTTTATCCAGCCATGGTTTACGCGTCTGTTGTATTCAGGGCAGAGCGTACACAGCACAGGGACTGTGCCCTTGCGTTTCTGTCTTCCAATTTCTAACACACAGCCTACACAGTGTTTTATCCTGTGACCTTTCAGTTATCAAATGTTGGTCCTATGAATGATAGAAAACATCTTGGAACATGACTGGTTTCTCTGCATTTGTTTTTTGCCTGCAGGGCTTTGCTGTTCAGAGAACGGCCAGGTTACCCAGCCCCTGGTACACATGTGTAGTTGCTTCGAGTCCCCTGTTGGTGTTCACAGTGAAACAGGTCCTGTGCAAGTGTGGAGACACTACAGTTACCTTTCCAAGGTCTGTGTCATATGTGACTCAGGCTTGGGTGGCTTAGGTCTGTGGTTTTTGCATGTAGAAACAGAAGCTCTTTATTGTTCTGCCATTGTGTTGTGGGTTTCTTTGAGCGTGTTTTGAGACTTGGCCACATGGTTATAGGAACTCTGATCATACACCCCAGAGGAAATTGGCAACATGGTCAGGGTGAGTAACAGTGAGGTCAGACTTGCCCAGTGGGTTCACCTCACCACACCACACATGTAGAGCTGATGCCTGGAGAGTGACCACCACCCACCTACCCCCCCCGGCGTCAGTCCCACTGAGAAGCCACTTTAGGTTGTGGCTTTGTTCTGTTTGTCTGGGTTAGAAACAAATACTCATAGACCCTCCTGCTTCCCACAGGATTTCTGAACTTTTTCATGTGGGCTTTCCCTAGACAGCACTTCATTCAGTGTGACTGTAATCAGTTGGGAAACATCTAGGGTGGGAGTATTGCATCTTTTATGGGATCCACCCATGCACTGTTTGAATTCCCTGGTTCCTACCACCCAGCATAAATTACTTCTTTTCTTGTGAACAGAGGCTCAAAATGCAGCAGGCTGATGAAGATAATCATTCTGTACTGCAGCATGTACTAATAAAAAAAAATTTAATCCTTTAAAAAAATGGCAATGGGCAAGTCATTATTTTCCTATGGTAGGAAAGAGGAGGGTTATGTTTAAAACATAGACGTGAAGAAAACACTGTTTATAAAGCCTATCCTTTGATAACCAGGAAGTCCCTAAGACGCCACATGGAAGTTTTCCCTATTTTCTGTCGCAGAGCGAAGTGTGACCATCGTCCACGTGCAGTGGAAAGCTGGCTGTAAAGAGGACAGAAGTTATATAATGAGTCTGCAGGCAGTGTTCTGTTTTATTTGACAGTCTGGGCTTTTTTTGCAACTGTTTCTACTATAGCTATGGTGGCCAGAATGTCACTAAAAAGAAAGAATTGGTTAAGTGCAGCAGTTCAGCTAAAATTCTCCAGAATGGAAAACAATAGGAAATTGGTAGCTATGACTTGTTCACAATTTTGATTAAATTTATTACACTGGTTTTCTTGCCACCCCATCCCTGGTAGCTTTCTATCATAATGTTGCAAAAGAATGAAGAATATTTCCCCTGTCCTGTACAATGTGCCCCAATAATGGTACTTGTTGTTCTTGTCTCTAAGCGTCCACCCATGCGTCCACACCACCCTCATTGCCTGTCCTGCCATCTCTCATTCTTAGGTATGAGTCACCACTGTAACATTTGGTCCATAGTTCTTTACAAGTGGCACCTTCAGGAAAGTACAAAAATAATAAGTGATTCCTTTCAGAAATCTTCCTGTGAACTTCTTTTTCTTTTATCTCTGACATTGGGTTGTCTCATAGAATTGTCTCAAACTATCTGAAAGATAATGCAGTGATGATTTCCTTCTTTGGCCTAAAATTAATTATAGCTGATTAAAGATTTAAAGGGTGATATTAATAATAGATAATAACTAAAATGTATTTTAGACTTATCCTGGCCAGGCACTGTGAAAGTACTTTTCCTGTATTAAGTCGTCTCAGCCATACGGGAAGGTAGCAACTATTATTCCTGTTTTGCTAGTGAGGGCGTTGACAATATGCCCACATTCACTTAGCTGGTAAAAGATTGACATGCAAATTTGAAAATACAACTGTGAAAGACCCCCCCCCTCATCAAAATGAGAAAAAACTACTGCTGAATATTATTTTGGTGGTGGAAATGTATTTGGAAATGTAACAGGTACCATGAGCAAAAATCATGACAGAAAAGATTTGGATCTGAAAGATCCAAAGCTTTTATATGACAAGAAAAGCATAGGACTGAAAGGTCAATGATAGACTTAGGGAAGATATTTAAAACATATATGATAGACATGCCAAAGGTGAATATTGTTAATATGTGGTTAACATTTATAACTAATAATGAAAAAAAGCAATCATTATGCTACCTGATTCATAAAATAAACACAACCCACTTGCTAAGGGTTGGATACAAATGAGGCAGAAACAAAGGAAAATCAATATGAGGCACTTTTTTTCTGTTAGTCAACATCAGAAAGAATGGTAATAAGCAGTGCGGTGGAGAATGTTGCAAAGCGTGGGAGTCTGCACTGTTTAGAGAACTCAGCAGTTTGATTGAGGAGTTTTGTCTCACAAAAGTGGGAAAGCGCACAGAGATAAAGATTTAAGGATAAATATTTTCGGAAAAATAAAGAATAATCTAAATATCTGTATAGTGAAAGTTCTTCATACAGTGGAAAGCTGAACAGCTATTAAAATTGCTAATGTTGATGTATATTTGTAGAGAAAAGTGAATGTTCATTATCTCTTGCCTTACAAGAAAATAAATTTCCGTTGAGCCATGATGGCTCAGTGAAAAAATGAATTCCAGTCTCCCTAGAATCCACTCTTGCTTAGATTTGTAAAAGTATATGAACTTCACATAGTTCTTTATATTTTATAATCTTATACACTGTGCCTCAGTATAATTAATTTAAGGAGAGAAGATAGAACAAAATCTGTCCAGAAACACAATATAATAGTTTTCTATTTTTTAATATTTCATTTTCTCAAAATTTTCCTTTGTTATGAATAAAACTTTATTAAATATGATAAATATGAATTAGATTCTGTCAGTCAAGCATAGCTATAAAACACTGAGCCTGACATCATAGATTTATGGTTAGGAGAAATCAGGATAATTTCCCCACATATATTTATTGTGCTGCTTTGGAGGTGACCCCGGGTATCAGCACAAGAGTGATCTGCAGTTTTCTATCAGGGTTCTCCAGTCGGTCTGTACATGCTGTACTGATGCTCTACCGGCTTGTTTGACCAAGGCGTCCTCTAGTGCTTTGGGGCGCCTTAGAGTTACAGAAACAGTCATGCTTTGACCTACCTGTGCACAATAAAACCACATTTCTGTGGACAGTCTTTGAGTGACTTCATCATTCCTATGAGGAGAAAGGGGCCCTCAATGAAAAATACATTAACCTGGTCCAGGATATAGCTCGGTGACACAAGCAGCTGCTAGGCAAGCGCAAAGCACAAGGTCCTGAATTCGATTCCTGGAACCCCCTTTCCCGGGCCCACCAGATGCATTAGCCTGAGACCCACTGTGTCATCAGAGGAGTAGCTCAGTAAATACAAATGCTCTGTGTATGCCCTGAACTCCATGAAGATGGAGTGGCCCCTCTTTAGGGAGCTTGCAATTGGGACAAACAAGCCCACCTGCACACACGCAGTAGTGCAGCGTGGTATGTTCTGGGAGTTTGGAGGCCAGAGATGGGAGCCTCTGTTTTCAGTGTCTTGCAGTATGAGTTACTGATAATGGCTGAACACTGAGCTTAAGGGATTCAGGACAGGCCGACTCAGCCCTGCCACTCACTAGCAATGAGTTCTTGGGGCTCTCAGTCACCTTACCAGTATTTTGTTTATAGTAGTCCTAAGGATTGAATTGAGGGCCTTCATGCTGAGTTACCTCCCTAGTCCTTTATTTTTATTTTTAATTTTGAGATAAGGTCTCATTAAGAAATTACAGTGCCCAATCTGTGATCCTCCTGCCTCAGCCTCCCAAAGTGCTAGGATAACAGGTGTGCTTAGCATACCTAGTTTATTAACCATAATTTATGCTTGTATTACTTGGGTGTTGTGAGGATTTGGCATATACTTAATGTGCATTGTAAGCAAGACAGTGGATAAAAATTATCTTCCTTCCCCTTAACAGCATAAATACAAGTTAAATTGGTCACTTCATGTTCTATTTGCAATAATTTGGACAGAGGCTAAATTGAATTTTTACTCTTATTTATTTATGTACTAGAGAATTCTTTGACTGAGTTATTTTTCTTGAAGTTTTAGAATATATATCTTTGTTTCTTTGATTTTCTTGTTTTTCTAATTAATCTTCACTTTAAAAGACCACATCTACCAAAGAAAAAGGCACATTGTCATTTGCTCTTGAAAGACCATAGGGCAGAAAAATCCTCATAATTCCAGCCTACTTAGCATCAGGAGCAGAAATCAGAAGTTTTACATTTCCCAGCCGGATATAGCAACAGATATAAATTCTAGATTTGCTTGATGACTTCAGGCTCGCTGCAGCAGGGTAAAAATCTCTTGGATCACATTGCTTCTCTGCATTTGAGTCATTTTAGCAGCTCAAGCTCTTCATTTTGGTCTGCTTTTTGTGCTGCTGTGAAATCATTCCTGGGATCGGATCATTTATAAAGAACGGACATGTGTCAACTAACAATTCTGGGGGCTGGGAAGTCCAAGATGAAGGGCCTGCATCTGTAGAGGGTCTCTTTGCTGCTTCATTACATGGCAGAAGGCACCACATGGTGAGCAGAAGAGGGTCCTACTCACTTTTACAACAAACCATTGTCTGTGATAATGACATTAGCCCATGATCTAATGTCTTTTGTGTTTTTGAGACAGGGTTTCAGTCTGCAGTTCAGGCTGACCTTGAACTCACTGTGTAGCCCAGACTAGCCAGCAGTCTTGCCTCTGTCTCCTAAGTGCTGGGATTATAGATGTGTACCACCACACCTGTATATTACCTAATGTCTTGTAAAGGCCCCACTTCTTACCACATTTGTGTTTGGGATTAAATTTCCAACAGATGAATTTGGGTGAACACTTCAAATATTTGTACATTTGCTTTGTTTCCAAGATACAGAATATGAATTGAAGTTGCAAATTATGATCAGGATGCTTGACCTAGCCTTACCCCATGCCCTCCTGGAGGCTGGTTAACCATTGTGGAAGATCAAACAGGATTGCTCCATTCAGCCATTGGTGCCAAGAAAGTCTTGCTTTTAGGATCCGTCTGAGTGGCACTTGGGTCTGATGGAGAACCAGTAATTTTAAGAAGCCCAGGCACAAGCTGAACTTGATTCTGCATCTTCTCTGAGACAAGGCTCAGCTTCAGACTCGTGGGCTGTGTTTTGGCATTGGGCTTAGGAATTCATGTGGAATAAGGAAGGTCCTTTGAGAAAAGAGGAGATAAAGATAGCTGTGTATGAAAGATCACGTGTCTGGACAATCAGATATTTTCTCAGTGAGCATAAGGCTGTTGAACATGACAACAACATAAAAGCAATTTTTAAACTTTATGTGTAGTGGATAATGTGATAATACCACATTCTCCAAGTGCTGGTATACGTATGTGCACAGATCTTTAGACAATCTTAAAAACAAACTATTTTAGAAAGACTCTTAAGATTACACACTTATTTTCAAACTCACATATTCCATCAATTTGCTTTGAAATCTCTAAGGTTTATTAGATGCTGTGCTAGATGCTTGAAGTTAGAGATACACAGTAATACAAATTTGTCATAATTTTTCCAGTCTTTTTTTAAATACTTAGTATCTGTAACATCCATTTTGTTATGTAAGAGTGCATGGCTCTCTGAACATGGCTTTTAAAAACATTACTCCACAATGGTTTATAATTCTAGTGTTTACTCATAAGTGTACTTTATTTACTTTTGTAATTTTAAATGTTGTGTGATACTTCATCTTAAAATAGTTATATTTTGCTTAATGTAACATACTTAAAGTAGATGGTGCTTACTCTGACTGTGATTTACAGTGTTGTAAATAATGTTGCCAAAGTGTCCTTGGTCAGGGCACTCCATGGGACTGTGTCTGTGGGCCAGATAAGTACTGCACCTAGAGGCTGGACACATAGCCTTTTATAGGTTTTTTCCTTCAGAATGGTAAGAACTGTTTTTTCTCCCACCAGCAGTTTATAAAAGATAATCATTTCTTCAACCCAGCAATACTCATTTTATCAAAATTTTAGTTTTTGGCAACCTATTGGTAGAAAATCTTATCTCGTTTTACTCTGACACATTGCAAAGAATCCCACAATCATGATACATCATAATATAGCAAAAGAGTGCTCAAATGAGAGCCGGCTTTGCATGAAAGAAAAATATACAGCCAGATGCTTATGATGTTATTTTCTAATGTAAAAGGCTTTTCAGATGTCATGTAGGATAAAATGATTAAACTGACTCATTCTTTCAACAAACATTTATTAAGCATTTGGTACCAGGCACTAGGATTACAAAGATAAAGAGATTATATCTGTGACATCAGGACACCCTCATTCCACTGGAGGAAACAGGGCGGGCTGCTGTAGATGCAGAATATAATGGAGAGTATAATCTTAATTCTTTTAAGGTCTCCAGTTCCGAAGGATAGTGAACACTGCTTCATATATTTAAAAAGCTTTTCACACCTTTACTCTTCTGCAGTATAATATGTGATAGCAGAACTTGTCGGCCCTCAGGGGGAGGTTCTTGGGACTCTGCAAGCCCAGCTTAAGTCATCACTCCACAGTGAACCATTCATTATATTGTCAGCACGTGGTGTCCATGCTTGGTGCTGAAGGTGCAAAGCAGTATGTGACACAGTGCTTGCCCATTGCAATCTCCAGATCCAGACAGGAGACAAGACAATTCATAATTAATGATTTTTTTTTTAGATACTAAATCCTAAGAGGAAATTAAAGCAAATTTGAACGGCCCGCTGACAGTGGAAAATAAACTTTAGTGCCTAGAGGGATGTCAAAGAGGAATGTGGAATAGAATCAGAAATTTATCCAGGTCCTGAGCTGTATATAGTTTAGAAGCAAAAATTAAATTGTAAGGTGGATGCAGTGGCATGTGCCTCTGCCCCAGCTACTCAGGAGGCTCAGATGGGAGGCCTGCATGAGCCCCAGAGCTTGATGCCAATCTGGGGAGTGGGGGAATGAAACTATATATATTAAATTCTTACTATGTAGCTGTATAGGTAGTAGGCATTAAATAAACTTTTGACACAGAGGAATGGGACCTGATAGACTGTTATTAATACAAATTATCCTCATTTTACTTTTTAATTTTTGTTTTCTAGGCCAAGAAGTGGTTTTCAAGTGCCTTGGGGAAGGGATTCTTGAAAAAGCCTTTCAGGGGTATAATGCTTGTATTTTTGCATATGGACAGACAGGTAAGGAATTACTTTTATTACTACAATCAATGACATTAAACATGATTTTTCTGCCACTTTTTCTTCCCCTTTTTTTTTGTCTTTTTCTCTCTGTCTCTATTTCATAAGCATGAGCTATACCATAGAGTTGCACCCCCAACCCTGAAGATACATTTCTTAAAGGTTAGAAATACACAAACATTTGAGAATCAACAGAAAATGCTTCTGACTTTGTAAGCTTAACTGAATTATATGATCAAAAGTAATCTTTTTTGAAGGTGCAATGGTTCTGACAGTTGAGTAATTTCAATGTTAATAAGCAAAGCTAGTTTCAAACTATGAAGTGCCATTTTCTTAATTGATAGTTTTAGTCTGTATTTGAACTAGAAAAATAATTACCACTTTCTCAGTATAACTGTTAAGATGAAAACTATGGAGGAACTCAGAATCATTCTGTACTGAGAACTTTTGCTAGGATAGACAAATGATGATGAGTTATTAAATCAAGGCTAGTGGAGCGATTGGTCAAAACAAGCAAAATAAAAGCTAGTAGTGGCTTAGGCATTAACATTCAGAGCACTGACATTTTTAAAGACGGGAATAAGTTAATCATGGTGGTGCTGCTCACATCACATCATACAGTAACTAGGAGAATCAAGTGAGGTAGTATGACGTGTTGTGCATGTAACAATAACATATTACTCTTGTTACTTAGTGTCCAGCTGGAATTTTACTGTGCATGCTTTTAAAGAATATGCATTTTTAGTGGTTGTGTTTGTATAGGTCCCTTTGTATCTGCTGAAGGGTCCTCAGCAAGTTGGAGGCCGTGTGATAAAAGAAGAGTGGCTCTGAGGTCCATGGTTCTAGGTTTGGGAGCCAAATTTGCACCTTTATTCTGTGTGACTTTGGCTGATGTATAAGGGCAACTTTTATGGTTGCAGTGTTGCATGTAGCTTCCTCTTCTGCCCTGTTTCTTTTTATTCTTTCCAGGTTCTGGAAAGTCCTTCTCCATGATGGGCCATGCGGAGCAGCTGGGCCTTATTCCCAGGCTGTGCTGTGCTTTATTTAAAAGGATCTCTTTGGAGCAGAATGAATCACAGACCTTTAAAGTTGAAGTATCCTACATGGAAATTTATAATGAGAAGGTTCGGGATCTTTTGGACCCCAAAGGGTAAGTTCATGATTGAAATTCAGTTGGTAAGTAGGGGTAATTATTTTATTTTATTTATTGTCTTTTTCCTTTTTATCAGTACCAGGGATCGAACTCACGACAGCCTGCTTGCAAGGCAGGCGCTTATGCCGCTGAGCTAAATCCCCAGCCCCAAGGGGTAATAATTTTAAATGATTCTAAAGTTAGAATGACAGGGGACTATATGGATGTGAGCCATTGGTCACTACTCTGGTGTCAGTGTATTTCCTGAGCCATCATCATCTCTCAAAGCTGATCAGTGTGCCCAGTGCATGTTAAGTTCACCCTATGGTCATTAATAGACCATATAATACATATGCCTTGTTAAGAAAATATTTTTACTACCAGTATAGTATTTTGCTATTATGGACTAGTCAAAAAATACGGAGTTACTGAGGACACACTGGTCTCTATTTGTATTGGAAAGTAGCACCTTTAAATGAAGGCAAAGTGGTTGAAGAACTGAAACCACCACCCTTCTTTGGGGTGCACTGGAGACACATGGGGAGCTATTTGAGGGTTCCCTGGCTTCAGCTCCACCCATACAGGATGATTCAGTTGGCCCAGGATAAAACCCAGGCATCTGTGTATTTTTTAAACTAAATCATAAAAACCAGATGAATTTGAGTCATAGAGGAAGGACAGGCATTTACTTCTTTTCCAGATTTTAAAAAAAGTGGTTTTTTGCGGCTTTTTTTTTTAAATAGGGTCCCGCTATGCAATTCAGGCTGGCCTTGAGCTAATTACCCCAGGCTGGTCTCAAACTCACAATGATCCTCCTGCCTCAGCCTCCTGAGTGCTGTAATTATAGGTGTGAGCCACCATGCCCAGCCTGTACTGTTTTTAAAAGTAATATATATTTGTAGAAAATTTAGAAAAGAGATAGCATAAAAAGAAATGAATGTGGCTTTTTAATCTTTCCACTGAAAAATAACCTCTGCTAATACTCTGATGCATTGGAATCCTGTGTTTCAGATATGTGTTATGTGTGTACATGCTCCCATTTTGTTTTGGTTTGGGTTTTTTGGTACTGGAGATCAAATTCATGACCTTTTATACTTGCCAGGTAGCTGCTTGTGCCACCAAGCTAAACCCCTGGCTCCCCATGCTCACATTTTAAAACCATACTAAAACATGGTTCAGTCTCCTGAATTTACCATATAACATGATAAATATTAAAATTATGAATGTATTAAAATTCATTTTAAATTATTGTAGCAGCTGTATGTTACATAACACTTGACCATTTATAAGTGCACATGTTGGATGAAATCAAAGGTTAAGACAGAAATTATAGATGTCAAGAAGGTGATGATCATAGATGTTTGTATTTATTTAAAGAGCTACTGCTTAATGCATACAAAAGAACATTTACAACACTATAAGGTATAAAGAATGATAAAATCAATAACTGCCTTAGCTTAATAAATGGAACTTAACCAGTATTTTTTAAGCTTCCTATGTGTTCCCCTTTTCCTACCTTTCCCCAGAGTAGCAGTTTCATGTTTATCATTGTCTTTTCTATTTCTAGCACCTACACGTAATTTCACGCAGTTTTTATGTTTATGCAATAACATCATACTCTACGTATGGTAGAGTTTTCTTTTTTTCAGCATAATGTTTTATTCATTCCTATTTCTAAAGTAGAATCCCAGCACTCAGGAGGCTGAGGCTTGAGGATTGCTGTGAGTTCAAAGCCAGTGAGCCTTTGTCTCAAAGAAAACAAAACAAACAAAAAAAGTAGTAATACATTAATTTTACTACTGTTTAATATTCCACTGTCTGATTGTACCATAGTTTATCTCTTCCCTTGTTGCTTACATGGTTTCTACTTTTCGCTGTTAAAGAGCTGCTCCCTGAGCATTGTGCAGGCCTGCAGGAGTTTGTAGGGGATACACCTGGAGAGATTGTCACAAGATGCTGCTACACCAGTTTACAGTCTCAGTAGCTGTGTACAAGAATTCCAGATGTCAGACACCATCACAGACTCTTTTTTGGTACTGGGAATTGAACTCACGACCTCACACTTGCCAAGCTATATGTCTGGGCCATCACACTCTTAATATTGTGCTAGATGTACTTGTCTTGTGACTAAATAGTATCAAAGAATCCCTGGTTGTGTAAGTGGAGTGCACAAGGGCTGGATCATGTGTATCACTGTAGCTGTCTTAAAGATGAGCACTGTAGTCTGTCCTGGCCTAGAGTCCAACTGAATTACTCATGTCACATTGAATTCTTCATCCTTAAATGTAGTAACACCTACTTTGTCATGCTGCTGTAAGATTACATGGAATAACTGCATAGTGCTTTGGAAATAGTGCCAGGGCCTTGGGAAACACTATTCTCAGTTCATCTTTTCCATACTTGAGTGATACCAGACATTGACTCTTAACTTGAAAAATAATTAATGTTCAGTGCCGTGAGAAAGCGGTCATACCTGATATGGTGAACATTAAGTGTATATAGCTTTACTCTTAATCTCAACTGTCGGTTGATAAACTCTTCAAATAAGTCCCAAACCAGAACTGCCACTTAAAAATTCAATAGAGCTCTAAAATCTTCACCAGCAGAGCCAATTCTAAGTAGGGGATTAATGTCAGTGGCTGCAGGCTGTCCTGTACTATGATTTCACTGTACAAAATTGTCAACACAGAAGCAGCATAAATCCATGTACCTTGAAGAAATAAATTAAAATTTAAAACATTTTAGCATTGTTCAGCATTTATTCAGAAATTTTAAGACATTACTTATTGAGAATGTGTCTTTAGGTTTCTCCCCTCTCCCTCTCCCACCCCTTCCCTTCTATCCCCCCTCCCTCCCCTCTCTCCCTCCCCCTCTCCCTCTCCCTCTCATTTCCTTTCTGTTTAACTGAAGCTCACCCACCTAACATCAGTTAGTGTAAGCTGGTTCTGTGTGCCAGCTGTTTAGTTTGGGACTAAAGATAGAGCAAATATATATGTGTATGTTTTGTTTTTCTTTTGAGATAGGGTCTCACTGTGTGGTCCTGGTTGGCCCTGAACTCGCTGTATACCTCAGGCTGGCCTCGAACTTACGGTGATCGTCTGTTTCCACCTCCCAAGTGCTGGGTCTACAGGCATGTGCCACCATGCCCAGCCAAAAAATTTTAAAATAGTACATTACTTTAAATAGAAATGAAAGTATAAAAGATGTTTCTTATATGGAATGCTGGTTTGCTAATCCAAATAAAGTAACTTTTAAAATATTTATTCTAATTATTTAAAAAATTCTTTTTTGAAATTTTAATCTTAGCTTATGAGTATTTTAAAAGGAAGAAAAAGTTCCAACTTTGGTCTGATTCATTCATTCCTTTTTTTCTCTCTCCTAAAGGAGTAGACAGTCTCTTAAAGTTCGAGAGCATAAAGTATTGGGACCATATGTAGATGGTTTATCTCAGCTGGCTGTCACTAGTTTTGAGGTAAGTGTCGTTTTTAAAAAATTATCATTGAAAACCTGGCATTAGATCAGAATTGATTAGCACATCAGCACACTCCAGAGAGCAAGGGTATCTGTCACACTTGCCAAGCTGGCTTGTTGTGAAGGTTTCACTCTGTGGCCAGAACATCTCAACCCTTTGAAGTTGCTGAGTATTTTTACTGATACTATTCTGTTGAAACTGTTCTCCCTGTTGCTGCCAGTGACATCTTTCTAGACAAATGTGGTAGTCTAAACAGTAGTATTTGAGAGTTAATCCAACCTCATCTTGTTGACAAGTTTCTCCTGCCTTCCGTTCTATCACTTTTCACACTTCTGGCTCTTGTTTTTTTGAATCGGTCTTCTCTCTATGGACTTGCTGTTTCCTGCTCCTCGACTTGAATGTCTAGACTCAGTTTTCTGCTCTTATTTCTATAATCATGGCTTTGAAAACCTCATAACACAAGCTGCTGTCTGTGATGCTGAAGAATGTAAACGAATGCACGAATGAACACATGAATGCCTATGTTTACTTTTGCTCTCTGAGGGATATGGCCAATCCATTACCACCTCAGGCTTAGACTAAAGTAATCTGTGAGTCAACTCTCTCCAGCTATAAATGAAGACATCCATAGTATTTCTCAAATTAGGAATAATTAAAAATAAGGCACAGTCATCATTTTAGAATGAGCAGAACCCTTTTTGACCTAAAGATCCTAAGTTAGGACCTTCACTAAGGAGCCAGGTTCTTAGCCCACTGTCACCGGGATCATTGTGTGTATCATCCTGTCACTTATTAGTTAGAACCAGTGAATTCTTAATCAACATGCTAGTTCTACCTCATCCTAGATGTGGAGAAAGTTATCTGACTTCCATGAATGTGTCAGCATCTTTGTATGTAAAAGCAGAAAAATATTCCTTCCCTGAGGTTCATTCAGCAAGCATTTCGTAAGAGCCCATGCATTCCAGGTGTGTGTGAGGAGCAAGTGTCCACACATGCTGGAGGGACAGCGCCTTCCTTTGGAAAGCCACAGTATTGGGTAAAGAAGCAGGTAAACAAGTAGGAAGCAGCTGTATCAGGTCAATAAGCAGAGGGAAGTTAGGATTAAAGAAGATGACTGCTGCTACTGGGTGTCTGGAGTGTTCAGGAAGTACTAGCTGTCCTTGGAACGTACAGAGGAGAAAGTCGGGTCTTAATAGGGAAAGAAACCATCTGGCCGGTGGGAAGAATGGGAGACTGTTTCATATACTGGAAAACCCTGAAGAGGTGGAAAGTCAGCTGTACTCTGTGGGGAAGAGGCAGGGGGTTTATGGTAGGGTGACAGAGGGTCAGAGGGATCATACTGCACACTCACACACCTTGGGTGCAAGCCTGTGTCCTTGTGTTTTTGTTTATGGTATTTTCCCTGATGCTTTGCCCCCAGGATATTGAGTCGTTGATGTCTGAGGGAAATAAGTCTCGAACAGTAGCTGCAACCAACATGAATGAAGAAAGCAGCCGCTCCCATGCTGTGTTCAACATCATCATCACACAGACGCTGTATGACCTGCAGTCTGGGGTGAGGGACAAGGCAGAATGTCAGGACGGGGGGAACCCACAGTGTGCACAGCTGGGGGGGGGGTGCGGGGATGGGGTGGGTATGGGGGGGTGTCACAGTTGCATTTGCTAGCTGGAATTTTGTGTTGACCTACTGGGGCAGCTGCTTTGCCTAAATCATTTACTTGTTTAGGTCTTCTTTTTGTATGTTTTTTTTTAAAAACTGGATTTTGTGTGCAAGCTCCCCAGACAAAATCACCATGCAGCTTTTAACATGTATCCTTTCACACTGAAATTGACTTAAAACCTTCTAGGTCTACTGCATGGGTATTGAGGTATATTAAAGAGGAAACCATGACAGCCTAAAAACCTATATTTCAAAAGAAGTAATTGACCCAAACATGCAGGAACCCTTGTATCCTGAAGTCTCAGACACATCAGGCTCCAGCTCTTGGCTGTATTTTGGAAAACTGGAGGTGCTTCCTGCCTCACTTCAGTATAAAGTATGGCATTCTATACCAGTTTATATTTGAAATGAAAATCTTTGGACTCTTTAAGATCTTGAAAAATTTGCTGTGTTGGAATGGGATGGACTGTGAGGTTACTCTCAGTCATGGTGCCCATGCGTATACAGATACCATACAATATTTGCATTAACGTGTGTCGTTTCTCTCTAGAACTCAGGAGAGAAGGTCAGCAAGGTCAGCTTGGTAGACCTGGCGGGTAGCGAAAGAGTATCTAAAACTGGAGCTGCGGGCGAACGACTAAAAGAAGGCAGTAACATTAACAAGTAAGGTTATCCTGGCTGGTTCTCCGGCCCTGACTCCCCTACACAACTCCCCCCCCCCTTTTTTTTTTGGCTCTCAGCATTCAAACCCTGGACATTCCATGTGGTAGGCAAAGGTTTTACCACTAAGCTACACCCTAGCCACATCCATCCATCTACTCACTTTATCTATCTATCTATCTATCTATCTATCTATCTATCTATCTATCATGTTAGTGGTGAATCAGCGCAGGTCCTCATACAGAGCTACGTCCCCAGGCCTTTTTTAATTTACTGTTTTGAAACAGGGTCTCCCTAAGTCACTGAATTGCTCAGACTGAGATTTAATTTGCAGTCCTTCTGTCTTTGCTTCCCAGAGTACTGGGATTATAGGTGTTTACCAACACGCTCAGCTTATCCTGGCCTCTCTTGTGGTTTAGGGAGAAATTCGTTGCATTATGATTGACGATTCTGATGCAAGGTTGTTCACAGTATTGTAGCTTTAGTAAAGTGAGCTTTAAAAAAAAGGCTGCCTCTGAGCAGATGCTCGAGGTTTACTAAGTAGCCCTGTTCCCCTAATGGTACAAACACTTAGGGATACCATCATACTTACAGATGGTCGCTGACATAGGATAGTTGGGCATAGGATTGTTTGACATTACA
Organism: Cavia porcellus; assembly: GCF_034190915.1. Classification (NCBI taxonomy): domain Eukaryota; kingdom Metazoa; phylum Chordata; class Mammalia; order Rodentia; family Caviidae; genus Cavia; species Cavia porcellus. Next base: position 21,830,292 of record NW_026947496.1, on the reverse strand, counting down.
GTGGTTTGAAGGCAAAGTGCATCAGTAGAACCTGTACTTCACATGTTAGACTTAGATCTCTGCCTGGGTTAGCAACATATGGTCTGGTCCTCTCTTCCGATAATCGCGAGTCGCAGCAACGACAGCTCCCAATCAGCAACTGTGTCAAGGAGGAAAGAAGCAATAATCTAAAGTGTATTGTGTGGTAAAGTTAGGATATTTGGAAGTTTGGGTGTGTTACATGTGTTTTCAGTTTAGGGTGAGTTTATGAAGACTGCATAAGCCGAGGAACATCTGTAATAAAATCTTAGATAAAATTCAGATCTCATCTTCATTAACTTTGGGAGCTCATTCTCAATGGAAAATGAGGTTTAAGTCTTCTCATAAGGCTAATACTGTGTTAGAAAAATTTAACACTGGGTGGATAACTGCTATCCTGGAGTCTTGCCGTTTGGCATGAGTGCCTAGATGTGCCCAGTGCTGCAGCACAGGCTGGAAGAAGGCAGAGAGGGAAAAGATGCCAGCAAAACGCAAAAGATACAGGTGTTCCTTATAGAAGGTTCTGCAGAGCTGCAGAGGTCATATGTGCATTGTCCCCACAAATCCCTCTGCTTTTCAATTGAAGGTAGAGCAGTTTGTATTTCAAAGTTTATGCTCAGGCCAGACTGGATTTTACCCTGAATCTACCAGTTACTCTGTGTGTATGTCAGGAGCAGGAAATTTAACCAGTTTGTACCATATTTTCTCATCTGTAAAATAGACATCATTTACAGCTGAGACATATCTCATCTGTAAAATAGACACATATTCTGTTTCATAGAATTGAGGATTAAGTGCTAGCATGTGCTTAGAACAATGCCTGGATTGCAGTAGACACAAATGTTAACTGTTATAGCTATGTTTTTACAGATTGGCATAATCACTGTTATCATGTCAAGTTCCACTGAAAGTAGTTTTAGTCTGTTTGTGACTGTTTTCTGCTGAGCATAGTAATTTGGGATTTTGCTTAGAACAGAATTTGAGAAGAGGAAATATATGCAGTGCCATGGTTTGTGTAGCTTGCACCTTAAAGTGATACTGGCACAGTACAATTTTAGCATATAAAATTTTAAAAATTAGAACTAAAACATTGTTCCTGTGTTAGACAGAAATAGCTCACTCTCTGGGAGAGACTGCTACTTGAGGGCCTTAATCTTCCAGTCAGCCTGTCTCCTGCTCTAATAACAAGGGATTTTGCTACATTTCATGACAAGGCCTTGCAGGATCCCAGCTGGCACTGCAGTTCTGTTCCACAGTGAGCTCAAGAAGAGGACAGGATGTAGAAATGAGAGTGTGAGGGAGCAGATACCAAAGAAAAGATTGTCACTTTTCCTAGAGATTCATTTCAAGTGCTGAGCCTTGCCATCCGTTGACCTACTGGGTGGGCTTGTGGGGTGACATGGGAAAGACTGAGCTGTGGACTTGGAAAGTGTTAGAGTGCATGTGTATGTCTGGCCTTGATGTAGGATGACAGTGACTTTGACTCAATTCTTGCTAGTCCTCTGAATGCTCACTGAAGTACAGCAGAAATTTAGTCCACAAATGCTTTTGCTCACAAACAATTTGGTTCGCAAACAAGTGTTCGGGAAATTTTTGTTTTTGTTTGCGAACTCTGCATCAGGTGACACACAGGACCACAGCCATCTTTCCCACACAAACATGAACATGGCCAGCTTTTCCAGCGTCATGGAATTACGTTCACGGATCGAGGGACCACTGTAATGACACATGGATCTTCCTCTCAGCATTGTGAGACGTATCTTCACTCCTCATTGTGTAGATGAGAAAACCTAAGCAAACAAAGTTACATGTGTCTCAGGTCGCCAGGCTCTCAGTGCAGTTCTTGGCTTGGACTATACACAAGCTCCAGGGTCCTGACCCCACCACCCTGTTACAGTTGGTGTGCCAAACATTCCATTTGCCTGGAAGGGCCTGGTTGATACTTTTGCCTCAGGGCAAATATTAATAGTGCCCCTTAAATTCGTACGCTAACTTATGTGACTACTTCAAGTTATGTGACAACATTTAGGTCTTCTAGCAACTGGCTTTTTTGTATAACAACTTGTTGAACTAAAGGGGATTTTCTCAGCGTAAGTCATTCCTAAGTTTCACTCTAAGTCTTTCACATATGGGTCTGTGTATTACTTACTGCAGTCTGTGAACTAGGTAGGACTTTAGTTTTAGTGCATTTAATAGCTTTCAGAACATTTTTATATGCTTTATTTCATGGGGGGGCTCAGAAGAGGTATTTTTATCTGTATTTTGAAGGTGAAAAACTGAAACGGGAATATAACATGTATGAAAGGCCATCACAGCTTTCTTAAACTTCTAGTATGTGTCTGATGCTGAATTAGATGCTGCGGTTCACAAAGAATTAAGGGATAGGAAGGGTAACACCTCCCATCCCCAAATATATCTTTATTCTCATTTCCAAACCCTGTGTTCTTTACAAGGCAAAGAGACTTTACCGTTTTAGTTTTAGTTAAACCAATGATGTCGAGATGGGAAGATTATCTAAGCAGGCCTGTGTAGTCACAGGTCATTTACAAATAAAAGAAGGAAGTAGTGGAGGTAGAGACCTAGTGAAGCAGAGAGGAAAAGACTTGAGTGGACACTACTCAAAGATAATGGTGGGAGTGTGAGCCAAGGCAAGGAAAAATGGGACATAGAAGGCCACCAGAGCCTTCAGAAGGTTGCAGTCCTGCTGACACCTGGAGTCATTCTGTGATTCCAACCCCCACAGAGCTGCAAGGGTGGGAGCATTTTCCTAGTTCAGTAGTTCAAGAGCTTCACTCACACAAGCCTGCCTCATCTGTCTCTACCTTTATAGCCTTCACCTGCATACTGCCCACCATTGATGTGTTAGTACGAGCACTGCCTAGGATTCCTGAACTTACTAACAGCCTAAGTATTGTGAACTTCAAGGCACAGATTGGCCCAGGGATTTCAGAAAAGAGATATGAACTTGCTGTTTTGATCCAGTTTAGCAAATGTGTACTGAACACTGACTAGGTATAAGAACAGAGCGAGAGGTAGAGTGGGCCATTGGCAGTGGGAAGACCCGAGGGCCAGTTGTACTAAAACCCAAATGCACAGAAGTTTGGATGGAGCAGAAGGAGTACAGGGAGGGATGATTAACACAGCTTTGGCGGGGGGAGGAGGGGCACAGTCCAGAGCAGACACTGCAGTATTCCAGTTCTGTAAGTGTGACCTTATTTCTTCATCAGTAAAATGTAATGAGGAAACTACCCCACAAGTACAGTTGTTTTGAAAATTAAACTATAGTTTTTGTGAAGTACTTAGAATATTGTGTGGCACATAGAAAACTATATATGCATATTATAAGCATATTAATAAAATAAAAAGTCAAAAACTACTAATAATTCCACAAATGACTTTCTAAGCTTTGTAATTGGTGCCCAGTTAAGTTCTAGAACAGAAGCAGTCTCTGACATGTTTCCTAAGCTTTCCTGCCTCCTTGGGCTTATTTGGTGGTGCATTGGTAATCCTCTTAAACAGACCTGTCAGGGACTCCATACAGACATCAATGTCTGCTTAATGGGCTGTGGATTTAGGGACTTCATCTCTCCTGAAGCTCTTAAGAGCTTATAGTATACCTTATTCCTTCATCCAAAAAGCTAAGATGCTGTGCGCAGGTTTGGGGCACAGGTCTTCTGTGGACCATATTCACAGGGACACCCAGTGTCTAAGGGAAGATGGAGGCGGGGGTCATTCCTGCCTCTGGCGTCTGGCTGCTTCAGCTTCCTTAGGAACTCACGTAGGTCCTGAAAACTGTAATGTCCTGAACTTTGAAAGTGCTTCCATTTTATCGCAGGGACTTGCAGTCACTAAATGCAAATGAGAGGCATCCAATGACTGTCATTCCCAGCCACATTTCCATTTCAATTGCTGTGGTTAAATAAAGTATATAATTGCCATTCCCCCCAAGTGGGTCCTTCTGAGTACTTGTTCCAGAAATATGCATACCTGTTACTTCTAGGACTATGTCATAAAATTTGATTTAATAACTTACAAGCTTTCTGTATTTAACAGTTTATGGGACTCAGTCTCCCACCCCTTTTCCTTCTTGAACGTTTTTCATGGCTCCTTTGTTTATTTCCTTTCAGAAATCTCACTTTATATCCCAAATGACCAAACATGAATTTGTATCCAAGGTCTGTGAACACAGCCTGCTTCTATCCGATACTCAAGGGTGGGGGCTCTTGGTAATTTACAACTAGCACATTGCAATGTCAAAGCATATTGGGGAAGAAAGATGTCTTTGTGTTTAGCATGAGGGAACCAGAAAAGACAGCGACAATCTCCTTGGGTCATAATAGTCAGGTCTTTTGGGGGAATGTGACACAGTTTCTCCACTGTTTCTTAAAAATTTCTAGGAAGTATTCTTTGGGTGGCTCTTGGAAGAAATACTTATAAAACTTCCTTTGGAGAGTTATAATGATAAAAGCTTCAAGAAGTTCTTCAGGAATGAGTCCTAGTTAACTTTAGGTCATCATTCCCTAAACTTATTTGATGACAGAATTCTAGATGTAATGTGTGTTAAGATCCCCATAACAAGTGTTTGGTTAAACCCAGTTTTGGAAATGTTTATATGTAGTTTATTGTCTTGTCACAGCTGTTGAATGTAAATGATATTGAGAATGATACTCAGTAGATAAATATTGAGTTTGATGATTAAGTACTGGGAAACACTATATAAGGTAATGGCACTCATGCTATAGGCATAACTATTTTCTTTTCTTGGCAATTATTTGATGGTGCTATGGTTTCCTTACAATTTCTAACCCATATGCTTTTGCATCTCTACTCTTAAGAGTCAGAGCTTCCTCGCCGGGCGTGTTGGCTCACGCCTGTAATCCCAGCACTCGGGAGGCTGAGGCAGGAGGATCTCTGCGAGTTCGAGACCAGCCTAGGCTACAAAATGAGCTCAAGGCCAGCCTGAACTGCATAGCGAGACACTGTCTCAAAAAGACAAAAAAAGGGGGCTGGGGATTTAGCTCAACGGCATAAGCGACCAAAAAAAAAAAAAAAAAAGAGTAGGAGCTTCCTGGGGAGAACGTTCAACTTGAATGTTAAACTCAAATCCACTTATTTTGTTGTGTTCACCTTATTCTTTAAAAGTCAAGGATTGCTTTCTGCTGTAGGGAACAAAAACCAGTTACACTGACAATGAAGTGACTGGTTATCTCATTTAACAAAAAGTGTGGAGGCCAATACAGCACCTCAGAAATGCCCGCAGTTTCACCAATCTAAAAGTCCTTATAATCTCAAGATGGCTCTACCATTTTAGATATTGTATCCATATCTATGGTCTAAGCAAGAGGAAGGCAGAAGGAGAAAGAGCACAGCCTTCTGTGGTCTGAACAAAAGTTTTAATCAGGAGAACAGTAGCCTTCTTGGAAGCCTTTCCCAGTAATGTCTGCCTGCAGCTCCTTGGCCAGAGCTATGTTTCACAGCTACCCAAAGCTGCAAAGGACTTGGAGAAGGGACTTTTTAGCTGAGTATATTGCTTCCCAGTAAAACCAGAGTTCTGTTAGCAATTCACATACAGTGTGTCCCCAAAGAATCACTGAGTCAGCCCCTTAGAAGCAACGGTACATGTTCTATTCTCTAGTGGGTTCTGGACTTAGATGAACTCAGTACTGTAGATATTTACTTAGTAACCTCCCTAAGTCAGGACAGGAATTGCGTGCAGGAATGTGTATAGCAGTGTATGGTTTCTGCCCTCAAGGTGGTCATAGTCTAAGTGGACAGATTCAGATGTACAGAGTCTTTGTATACATGCAAGTTTAGAAAGTACTATGTATATGATCTATAAGAGACAGATCATTAAAAAAAGGTAAAATACATTTGAAATCCATCTGAAACAATACAAGTAGCTCACATCACATCTTGTCTGTTCCCAAGGGAGAAATTTGATGGTTAAAGTTAACAAAAGAAACTTTTAAGGTTGAGTAAAGGTACACAAAATGAAAAGAAAGATTGAATACTAACTCAGTTTTTTTCCTTATTGATTGTATTTACTGGTGCAACTTTTATTTTGTGTTTTATTCTCCCAAGTTTCATGTACTTTCTTTTTGATCCTGAATTCTCCCTTATTGTAGATAAGTAAGTTTAACATTTTTTTTTTCCTACCTTAAAATACTGTGGGCTATGGGTATAGCTCAGTGATAGAGTGCCTACTTACTAATATGCACAGGCCCTGAATTCACCCCCAGCATCACCAAAGCATAAAACAAAACTTGGCTATCTGTTTATAAATATCTCTTCTTTCCTCTCCAGTCAGCCCCTCCCCCGACCCCACCCTGCCCAAGAATTTGTGGTGAGAGATTTAAAGATTAAGGCCTTCCTGTGTCCAAGTCCAGCAGCTCCAGGGGAGGAGCAACACTTTTGTAGAATTAGAAAGATTCCTTAGATAACGTTTTCTGTCTCTAAAATTGGCAAACAACTGCCACCCTGTTCCATATCATTGTGAGGCCAACTGGCTGCCCTAGTCTCTGCTTAGGAAGACGTTTCTAGCAAGATTTCAGAATTAATGTTTTGGTTATACTTTAAGGCTCTCTGGCAGTAAAATTCTCAGTAAAATAAGCATGTTGTTGAACTTTCAGATGTTAAAATTTAGTTTTAGGGATTCTAGATCATTGCTTCTGGGTGGAACCTGGAAGGGCAGGAAGGTGTGGGTGAACTATTACCTCTCACTGGGAAGCTCAGTTACCTGGGGTTCTTTTTATTTTGGTTACAAGGAGATGGTAATAGGGTTACATAAAGCTCTTGTTTTGAATGTTCTCATGCTGTTAATAAGGTAAAAAGGAATGACTTCTAATAATAGATTTCTGGATAAATTATACAGCAAATTATAGTTGACTGTTCACATCCATGGCAGATCCAACCACTGTAGATTAAAAATGTGAAGGGGTTACATCTCTACCGAGTGTGTACACACTTTTCATTGTAATTATTCCCTAAATAATCTAGTATAACAACTATTTACATAACATTTACACTATATTAGTTATTACACTTGATGTAAAGCATATGGGAGAATGGATGCAGCTTATATTCATATTCTAAGCCCTTTTATGTAAGAGACTTGAGCATCCACAGATTTGCTCTCTCCTGATACTGAGGAATGTTTTCTGATACTGAGGAATGATCATACACATGGAAGCTAGAGTTGTGTAACTGTTTCTGTACAACCTCACCACTTTGCTGCTAGTGCTGTTAAAGAAGAACTATTAAAGAGTCCATTGTTTTAGACTAAGCTCCTGTTCCGGCTCCAACTGATTAGACTGAAAATCAAAATGGAATCAGTCATGCTAAAGTTTCAAATCACTAAGATGACACTAGTCAGATTATGTGACCGTCTAAGAAATTAGAAGGCATTAAATATGTAAGAACTAACTTTCCCAAACAGACCAGTTTCGATTGTCATGACAGCGATCTTTCTTCTGCCTTTGTACTTAACCAAGAAAGGGTAGCAGTAACCCAGTGTTAACTAGTTATTTTCTTATTCTCTTTCTCTGTACCTGCCTTATGAGAAAAATAACTTTGAAGTGACAAAACCTTTCTAGTTCTGCTTTTTTAAAAATTTATTTATTTATTTTGTCTGTTTGAGACAGGGTCTCACCATGCAGTTCAGGCTGGCCTTGAGCTCATTTTGTAACCCAGGCTGGTCTCAAACTCACAGTGATCCTCCTGCCTCAGCCTCCCAAGTGCTGGGATTATAAATGTGTACTATCACACCCAATTTAGTTTGTATCAATTAAAATTATTTCTGCTACATTTCCTAGTAAAATACCTAAGATAATTTTAAGTTCTTTAAGAACTGTTTGTAATTGTAAACTGGTGTTTCAGCACCTGCAAAATGTTAACAAAAAAATGCCCTATATGCAGAGTACAGGGCTTCATGCCTGTAATCCCAGCAATCAGGAGGCTGAGGCAGGAGGTTCAGAAGTTCAAGGCCAGCTTGTGACCCCGTTTTTAAAAAATTTAAAATTCTTTTTTTAAAAGAAGGCACTGCCAAAATGCAGATTGCTGGTCCCGTGTAAGTTTTTCACTAAATAGGCCTGGGAAATGGCCTGAGGTTTTGTTTCTAACAGAGTTTCCGAGTGATTATAATGCTGCTGCTGTTGCTCCCAGGCCCACACTTTGAAAATGTAAACCTACATAACTCACTGTATGTATGGTTCACCTGGAGCTCTCAAACTTTAGCATGTGTGTGTACGCATCCCCTGGGGATGACTCAGTAGGACCAGGAAGGCTTTCAGGGTTTCTTGATTGGCTCCAAAGTAGCATCCTACAACTTTGGTCAGCTGGGGCTGGAAGAGAAGCTGTGTGCTGCCCTCTGTCTGGATAATTCTTTGTTTTTGTACAACTATAATAACCCTACAGCGAAAAAAAAAAAAAAAAAAGAAAAAAAAAAAATAACCCTACAGCGAATAAATGTTGACAGCTTTAAGCAGATGTATAAGCTATATCCTGTGTAGTGGAAGGATGCTATGCAGGTTGTATAGCTATTCTGGGAAACAAAGCCTGAGGCCAAAATAGTCTAAATTAGACCTAAAGAGCCTATGGCTTGGGCTTTTAACTTAATTTGGAGTGAATTAAAATTTTCTAGTGTGATCCTTTAAGTACATGTTTACAGTTTGTAAAATGTAAGTTTCAGAGATCCTGTGCTTGACTACAGTGTTTTCTTACAGGAATTTTAGATTCATTATTTTTGTGTTATTTGTTCTTGTTGTTGTTGTTCAGCTTCTTGACAAATTAATGGAGAACTGATTTGTTAATGTTTGGTCCTTATTGTTCTGCATGTTTTATACTTGTTACCTAGAAGAATTACTGTTTTATGGAAATAAAATAAATATCCAGTATAACTAATTTTTCATTTTTTTTACTGGCAGATCACTTACAACCTTGGGGCTGGTTATATCCTCATTGGCTGACCAGGCAGCTGGCAAGGGTAAAAACAAATTTGTGCCTTATCGAGATTCCGTCCTCACTTGGCTTCTTAAGGTAATTCATTGCTCTGGCATCATCTTAGCCCCACTAGATGGGCAGCTGAAAGATATGTGCAGAGCTAACCAAATACACACAAAGAACTATCCTGATATTATTGTTACCCTAATTCCTGAGAATGCAGATAAACACTTCCCGTTGCTTTTTATTCCATCATAGTGTTGTTTTATAGGTATTTTTTATTCATTGTTGTGAATAAGAAAGGCCACATGTTATCTTGTCATTAAATAATTTATGAAATGCAAACACATTTCCACATAGCATTTTCTTCACCCAGAATGTCCCACATGTGTATTGTTTGCTGCTTTCATCATACGTGTTGTGCTGCAGCAGGCTTCTCTTTGATGCCATTTGAATGCTTTACAGGACAATCTGGGGGGCAACAGCCAGACTTCTATGATAGCCACCATTAGCCCTGCTGCAGACAACTATGAGGAGACACTCTCTACATTAAGATACGCAGATCGAGCCAAGAGGATTGTGAACCATGCTGTTGTGAATGAGGACCCCAATGCCAAAGTCATCCGGGAACTGCGGGAGGAAGTAGAGAAACTAAAGGAGCAGCTTTCACAGGCCGAGGTGAGATCAGCCTTGTGCTCCCCCACTTGTGTACCTGACTAATGAGGACCTGTTAGCTCAAGGTCCTGTGTCATCTCCATGTGATTCAGCATTTCAGTGTTTGTTGGCGTCAGCTTTGTGTCAGTAACCATTACAAAGACCAACACGAGTAATTCAAGACTTCTGTCCTGGCAACTTGTAGCCATGAAGGCAAACAAGATAATTCCTGCTATGCCTAATTGTCTGCTTCAGTAAAGCAATTAGTCCTGGTGAAGTCCTGAGAACTAAGTGTGTTCTTTTTATTTGCACTGTAGACTATTTCCACCTGGCCTTGTAACTTTCATCTCCTTGTTAAGGAGACAGCATGATCATGGATAAGCATTAGAAATAATTCTGCAGTATCTTTTCATGTTTGCATTTACATGAGCCTCTAGAAGGTAACAAAAGCAATATTTTTGCCTTGTAACTGTCTGTCCTTAGCTTTCCCCAAACTTTAGTAACCATGTACTTTTCCAAGTATATATTGTGTTTTGCAGGTTGCTGATTGATGCACTGGATCATTTGAAATAGGTATAGGGACTGAGATTGAGGATAGGTACCTTAGCTGAAGTTGCATGTTTCTTTGTGTCAGGACTTGTGTTTGATCTGGTATGGTTTAAATAGGAAGCACACACATACCTGCAACTCACGTAGTGAAAATTTGATCCCCAATGCAGCAGTGTTCAGGGGAAAAAGGCTAGAGAGGTGACTAAATCATGAGGGTTATCACCTTTCCAATGGTTTGATCCACTGGTGAGTCCATAGTTGAATGAACTATTAGAAGGTGGGGCATGGTTAGAGGAAGTAGCTTACTAGAGATGCCTGTTTCTCTGTCTGGTCCCCTGCTGCTTCCCCTCTGGCAGTCCCTTGCCTTCCGGGAAACAGCTCTTCTCTGCCATGTTCTTCTACCTTAATGTTTCTTCCTTATGGCCAGTAGCCATGAGCTAAATCATCTAAAACTGTTAGTCAAAATAAACCTTTGCTCCTTTAAGTTATATACGTCAGGTTCTTTGTCCCAGCAGTGCAGCAATGACTAATACAGGAATTGATAGTTCTAAGCTCACATTTCTTCATACCGTTCTTTCCTGATCCTGCTTTGGTGGTAGGGTGGGATGTGGTATAAGGTTCTGAAGTTTGTTTATAGGTAGGTTATCTTCCTCTTGTTTCTGAATTTTCAACTTGACTATGACCGTAATATCTAAGCCAGAAGACTACAGCAATATGTAGCCAAAGGAAAGAGAAAAGAAGCCGCAGGGACCCACCTAGAACTTCGCAGTGTATCCCCCTGTATCTGCACTAAGTGTCACTCAAGCTCTCTTAATGCTGAGAGGCCCAAGCATACTAAGGAAGCTTCCAGAGCATCACCATTCCATCTTGTAGTCTAAGCGTCTGCATTCATAGAGCTGTACCCTGTAGTGGCTCATGAACCATAGAGTATCAAGGCAAGTCATTGCAAGTGAAGCTCTTTTAAGTTCTCAATTTGTACATGTCTGTGTTTAGACCCCTTATTTACTGCACAAATTCAGAGGGAAACTACTGCCCAAACCAGATGTCCTGTTTTAAGTGAATAATAAATATGCTAAGTGTAGCACCATCCATGGAGAAAAGTGGCATAAAGAGCCCATTCACATTTTAATCTATGTGAGAAAAATCATTACCTTTCCTGGTAGGTTAATGTAGCTGTATGTTTATGGCAGTATGTGTTAGTATCTGACTTATTTAAAAAGAAATCTGCAAAAGTAGCTTTTTTCTCCCCTACATTGATGTTTTGAAGATGAAAAATGTTAGCCAACTTTAGGTCTTTAAATGTGAAATTTAAATACGGTGAATAAAATGACTGCCATGGTTTGTCTCATTTTCGTTCGGGCACTGGTATTTCTTTTCCTCTATGTCCTCCTACATTTCATAGCTTAGTAGAGATCTAAGAGCCACTCCAACAGTATTTGACTTAATTGCTTCCGTTGGACTCCTCATACCTGCTTATGAGTGACGTAAGTATTCACTGTATGCATCTCGTACATAATGGTAGGAAATTTTGAAAGTCAACTGTCTCTGCTTTTATTTTAAAGGCCATGAAAGCCCCTGAACTGAAGGAGAAGCTCGAAGAGTCCGAAAAACTAATAAAAGAACTAACAGTGACATGGGAAGAGAAGCTGAGGAAAACAGAAGAGATTGCACAGGTACCCTAGTAATTGAGGCCAACATACTCTGATCCCTTTCCTTCAAAAGGCTCGAGTGCCTGTTTGCTGGACCAGAGACTACAAAGATAGTTTTAGACATCAGCATCATGTCTTTTAGCAGTTAACAAGTTGGTTGGTTCATTTGCTAAAAAGAATGTTAGAAAGTGCTGCATTTGAGTAGGCAAGATTAGAGGAAATGTCTCTTTCTTCCTGCTCTTCTCATTGCAGCAAAAGTCTGACTTGTGATTTTGAGGTCTCCTGGGTCACACCCCAGAATGGTTGTCTTTTTATGTCTGCTTGGTGTCCCAGTGGCACCGTCACAAGATGTCATGCACGGCAAGCTCACAGTGAACTTTATTGAGCTGAGTAGAATGTGTCATCTCATTGGCATCGTCCCCAGAAACAGTGACTGACTTTTTCCATGGATACATCTTGTGAATGGAGCAACAAACAGAGTTCGCTGCTTCTGTCTGTTTTTGTGCCCAGGAGAGACAACGACAACTGGAGAGCATGGGGATTTCCCTGGAGACGTCTGGCATCAAGGTGGGGGATGACAAGTGTTACTTAGTCAACCTGAATGCAGACCCTGCTCTCAACGAACTCCTGGTTTATTATTTGAAGGTGAGAATATACATAAACAGGTAATTGCAGTCCTAAATTATCCCGCGTACAATTCCCAGTGGAGCCTGAATGCCAGTCCCCATGATTGCACCTTTTGAAATCCAGTTTAACCTTCATTCATAGTACAGTCCTGTTACCACTGAGAATGGAAAACAGCTCTGTTGTTTCACCCGGGACCGAGCAGTTGGGCTCAACTCCCTGCTAGTGCAGGCTTTAGAGGGGCAGGAACAGGCAACTGCAGGTGTCCAGACCATCCCTGTAGGAGGAGATTTCAGGAGTGAGGTGACAGGGATTCTGAGAATATCCCTGCATAGCCTTGGAGGTCCTTAGTATACGTCTGAGGAATTCTAAGATCTTAAGATCAGCCTGAGCCTAAAAAGGCGTTTACACTGAGCATGTGATACACAGCTGTAATCCTAGCACTCCAAGAGGCCAAAGGAGGAAAATTACAAATTTGAGCCCACTCTGGACAACTTAGTGACATAGGGAGACCTTGTCTCAAAATTTGAAAATAGAAAAGGTAACTGAGGTGGAGCAGGAGGGCTTCTGTGCTAGATTAGATAACAGTGTTCTTCCACGTCTGTTCTGCATAAGCCTACATCCTCAGGAGAGAACATGGGCACCTTTCTAGTGTGGCCTCCTGGGGTCAGCATTGTGCAGTGACTGTGTTAGTTGGGTTATTGCAGCAATTCTCAAACTTTCTGGCTTTTTTTTTGTCTTTTTCGTTTTTATTGGTATTAGGGATTGAACTCACGACTGCCTGCTTGCAAGGCAGGTGCTTATGCTGCTGAGCTAAATCCCCAGCCCAAACTTTCTGGCTTTAAATCCATTTACACTCTTAAAAAGTGTATCAAGGACTCCAAAAACTTTGTTTACCTAGGTTGTATCTATGTGTACTTATTACATTAGGTTTTTTGTTCGGTTTTGTTTTTTGTCGTTTTGTTTTGTTTTGGGGTTTGTTTTGCTTTGTTTTTGCATTATATTTTGAAACTGAGAACAATTTAAAATACAAATTTAAACATTATTCTTTGGAGCAACATCTTATCACATACACATTGAGGTAAAATCTGGACTGTATTACATGATAAAATTAAAACAGACACAAATAACATTTTTGTATTTTTGTTAAATCATTTCACCTCATGAGCCTCTCCAAAGGTTCTCAGAGATGCAAGGGGTTTTCTGAGCACACTTTTAGGACTGCTGATCTGCTTGTGTAGTAAAGAGTGAGAATCTCGTCATCTCACCTTAAACACCCTGATTTTGTCTGATCTCAGAAGCTAAGCGAATGGGACCTGATTAATACTTGGATAAGAGAAATAAGTCATCTGCTTAAAGCAGGGCACCTAGTTGACATTACTATAGGGCATTCAGTTGACCATCAAGGTATATTTCTGAACTCATAAAATGATTAAGAAATAAATTGCTTCTGAAACTATTTACTTCAAAGTGCCAAGATCCACATTTTCTTTGTAGGAAAATATTATCACTATGATTAAATAATTTATAGGGCAACAGAAAAAATTACTCTGTGCATGAACAGGAGCTTATCAGTGACCAGATCACTAGTAATTGCAGTCATTTTGTGTCTGTGGTTCAGAGGACTTAAAATCACACTGACCTCTATATTTTGTAACTCAAGGCTTCAGTACTCTAATATTGGCATTAAAAAGTACAATTATTTTTAACATTTTAAAAAGTATGTATTAAGCCCTGTGACACCTTAATAGCTGATAACACACATACTTAGCATATTCAAGGTCCTGGATTCAATCCCCATTATCCAAAAAAAGTTATATATAATACTTGTTCTGGTTTGGTTCCCTTCACCCTAAAAAAAATTAAATTGAAAAGAAAACAGAATCTTAGAGTAAGAAATGACTTGCTTATCAGCACTTAAATTATAAGTACTTAAGTCAATATTTGGACCCAAGGTACTCAGCTATCAAGTATAACTTCCTTGCTTAAAACAATATGTAATTGGGGGCTGGGGATTTAGCTCAGCGGCATAAGCACCTGCATTGCAGGCAGGCAGTTGTGAGTTCGATCCCTGGTACCGATAAAAACGAAAAAGACAAAAAAAAACAAACAAAAAAACCAATATGTAATTGCTATTGACCAAGGCTCTTTCTTTTTCTTTTCTTTTTTTTTTTTTTTTAAATGTTTAAGCACTTAAAAAAAAATTAGTGTGTTAAGGTAAACATTTGGCTTCTGATGTTCCAGATGGCTGGCATGGTTCATTTAATAATAGTCATGTTTGTCTTACTGGGTTGTTTACATTGATTGGGATAAATTTTCATCGAGTTGCTAATTAGAGTGGGTTTTTCTTCAATAATCTGTTCGTAGGATCATACCAGGGTGGGTGCAGACACCTCACAGGATATCCAGCTCTTCGGGATAGGAATCCAGCCTGAACACTGTGAGATCGACATCGCAGGCGATGGGGACGTCACTCTTACTCCTAAGGAAAATGCAAGGTGAGAGCAGCTTCGTGTGTCTTGCATGCCTGGTTTTCATAAGGAAAAGGCTGCTCTTTCTGTTTGCCCCAGTTCTATCAGAGTTGAGAGCACACTGGGTCCACAGGAAGAATTGTTTTCTGTTTGTAAAGAGTAGGACAGCAACACTTCGAGAGCACTGACTGCATTGTTATCAGTATAACCTAGGTCAGCAGCATTGAAATATTACTGTGAAGGGGACTTCCGGGAGAACATGGCGGACAGATAACAGCAACTACCGGAGGCTCTCTGAAAACTAGGCTCAGAAGCCAGGTATGGTGCGGACTAAAGAGACATAAGCAGGTGGAGTTATGCTCTGCTGACTCAGGAACGAACTCGGCTGAGAGAAACCAACTTGGAATGCAGTCCTGGTGCTAAAACAGGAACAGAAAAGCCTCGCTGCTGAGGCTGGACCCCACGCCATTTGGGTTTCCCGCCGCGCGGTGGCTGGCTGCCTCTACGTCGGCTCGGCAAGGAGAGAGACGCACGGAAACTCTGAGAACGGGAGTCTGTGAACGGAGTCGAAAACAGGACAGGCAGGGAGGCATGTTCTGACTTGTGGCGAGGTGAGTGAGAGAAACTGACACTCCACCACAGTTTGACTCCAGCGGACTTTCTGGGCCCGGGCAGTCCTGTGGGAGCAGGGCGCGCTGGCGACTCCAGCCACACATTCCCCTGTCGGGCGGGATTGGTGAAAAGTGCCTGGCCTGCGAGACGCTGCCGGCGGACCCCGTAGGCTGGCCCAACCCAGATCCCAGAGCCTGACGGAGGTCGGGAGGGGCGGGCCCCCGCGTAGGCTGCCTGGTGTGCAGCAGTGAGTGGAAACACCTAACCGGCGCAATTCGATCAGGCTGTGGCTGACAGAGAGAGAAGCTAGGCCTCTCATATAAGCTTGCATATATAAGGAACAGAGAATATGGGAAGAGGCAGCAACAAGAAAGGCTCCTCGGCCCCCAATTCTGAGAAACAGGCAATAACAGACACCGCACCATTACACATAAGGCGCCATATAGAGAGCCTCATAGACCAATTCAGGAATGAAGTTATCAACGACCTGAAGCTAGAAGTATGCAAAATAGTTAGAGAAATGCTAAGCACCACCCAAGAAAAAACAGATGGTGGAATGGAAGAACAGAAAAAGAGGGGAGAAGTGTTTGATGGAGAAAACAGGGAAAGCATAGAATACGTGAAGCAGGTTCAAAGGGACTACCAAGAAACTAAGAAGTCTATCGAAGACTGGCATAACAGCTTGAAAGAAACTAAGGACAGACTATCTGAACTGGAGGGCAGAATTGTAATATGGGAGAATGAAATGAAAAACTTCTTAAAAATAACAAAGAAACAAACAGCAATAATACAAAGACAAGAAGATGATAAGAGGAGCCATAACTTAAGGATTAAGAACATAAAAGAAGAAGTAGGGACACAAACAAATGAACTACAAAAGCTACTCACAGAAATAATCCAGGAGAATTTTCCTAATTTAGCAAAAGGTAAAGATACTCAGATGTATGAGGCATACAGGACCCCAGCTACCTACAACCCAAACAGAGCAACACCCAGGCATATAATAATAAAAATTCCAGAAATTCAATACAAGAACAGAATATTAAAAGCTGTCAGAGACAAGAAGCAGACCACTTACAAGGGAGCACCCATCAGAATTACAGCAGATTTCTCTGCACAAACCATCAAATCACGAAGAGCTTGGGGGGAAATAATTCAAGCTTTGAAAGATAATAATCTCCAGCCAAGATTGAGATATCCTGCACAACTGTCCCTCGAAATTGATGGAAAAACAAGGTGCTTCCAGGATAAAGAGGAACTGGGGGAATTTGCAACCACCAATTCAACTCTACAGAGAGTATTGCAGGATATTCTAAAAAAAGAAAAATACAAAGAATCCAGAAATAATGGAGGCCACAACGAATGGAGCAGAGAACAAAGTGAAGAAGACAAACTGACAGCTACTGACAGAATAAGAGCTCAACAGAAATGAGGCAGAGAAGATTGGATGATAGGAACAGCTATTTTGGAGAAAATGACATCTTAATAGGTAATACTGATTTAGTATCATCTTGTTTTGAAGTCTCATCTAGCTTTTGTCCTTCTGTCTCCAATGGTCCAAATAGGTTGTATCTTACTGGATTTTATTATGTATGATAGTATAAGCAAAAACCTTTTAAAGACAAGGAGATTATACAGAAACCATTGTTCATTTTCTGTTAGTCGATTCTAAATACTCTGTAATGCTGTCATTCTCTTGAATGGTTTTACATTGTTTTGATATACTTAATGCTACAGTATACGAAGTTGTACTCAAGGATTTCAAGGAAAGAGATAATATGGTAACTACTTTTAGGTCAGGATTATCTGGTGGTGAAACACTATTCTGCTTAAATGGTTATGTTTTGATCTGTGCTGTTTCGTTGTTATGCCCTCTTTTATCTCAATCTCCACTCCATTATTTACTTTTTTATTTTTATCCTTTTAATTAAAGGAAAAAAATAGCAGGATATATTATAGTAACCCACTTTGACTTTCCATTACCTCGATTTAAAGCCCTGTATTACTCTCACCATCTGGTTTTTAACTGATGTTCCCCCATTCTGTTTTGCTGGATAGTATCAGGTTCGAAAATTTAGGCATCAGCTGTGAAGATAATGAGATTCATTATAACGCCCATTCTCATTGACTTTTATCTATTTTTGAAGACCTACAATGTCTCCAATGTTTTGGTTTTGTCGGTTTTATTCTTTACAGTTTTGTTCAATTGTATTGTAACTAACAATATAGGCAATTCTATTAGAGATAGCGGGAGGCATTATGGTAACCATTGTTGATCACCTTGTATTATGTTTTCACATTATCTATTATGTCCACCCTTTTGACTTGACCGATTCTGTTCTGTTATGTCACATTTGGTTTTACTCTCTTCCAAAAAAGTAATAAGAACCATGGGAGCAATGAAACCCAAAATGTGTAATAGTCATTGTACAAAAGAGAGGAAAAGAAAGTGCTCTGTACTATATAACTGCATGTATATTTAAGTGTATAAGATAGAAAATGATATCACAGAGTTTTATTGGATCATTGAACAGAACTGTTTTCAGTATCATTGATGGAATGTCCACTTTACAAGCTTTAATTTTGTGACTTGAACAATTATTTCTAAGATGACAATATGTAATCCATTAACTAGTAATTTCCTACTGTTCATTTTTTTTTCTGCAAATCTGTATAACTTGTACCCTTTCTCTGCTTTTTTTTCTTTTCTCCTTAAATAAAATTAAAAAAAAAAAAAAAGAAATATTACTGTGAAGGAGTGGTTGTTTTCAGTTTCTGAGCTTTGATGTCCTATAAGGATACATGAGACTATATGCAAAAAGTGACTTATTAGAAAAACTAAAACTGGAAATCATACCCCTTGTTTTTCTTTATCAAACTTCACTTTTATTTTTATTTTTTATTTATTTATTTATTTTTGAGACAGGATTTTGCTGACCTGCGACTCACTTTGTAGCCAAAGCTGGTCTCAAACTTGGAAACAATTCTCCTGCTTCAGCCTCCCAAGTGCTGGGATTACAGGAGTGTGCCACCACACCCAGTTTATAACTTTTAAGTTATCAGAAAAACTTTTAAATGAGATATTCCTTTAATGCTAATATATATTCTTTTCTTTTTTGTTTGTTCATCTTTGTTTTGGGGGTGTTGAGGTTTTGCTTTTGTTTCCAAATTTGGACAAAGTATCCCACAAGGAACATTTTTTGCCTCTACCAAGAGCACATCATGTTAGACCGTCTTTCTATGAGGGCCCATGGTGGCCCTTGATCTTGGAGTGTGTGCTTCAGTGATGGTTACAGATTCCATTGTTATTTCTTAAGCTGTTTTTGGAGACCATCTATTAAGAGAAGCCTCCCGCAGTGATCTCTCTGTGTGCCCACACTGGGTCTGTGTCCTGTTCACCCTCCTGATGTCCTCTCTGTGTCCCTTCAGGTCCTGTGTGAATGGCACTCTGGTGGGCAGTTCCACCCAGTTGTGGCACGGTGATCGAATCCTATGGGGAAATAACCACTTTTTTAGGTAACATCTTTGTGTTCGCTAATATTTTCTTATACATTCCTGTTACCTACTTAAGTATAAAGCAACTTGATTTTTCTCTTTTGGTGAAAAAACCCCACAGAATTAATTTACCTAAGAGAAAAAGGCGAGATTGGCTGAAAGACTTTGAAAAAGAAACAAATCCAGCAGAGCATGACCTGGACGCGGCCAGTGAGGCATCCTCAGAACCAGACTATAACTATGAATTTGCACAGATGGAAGTCATCATGAAGACACTGAACAGTAATGGTGAGACCCTAATCTCCTTTCCTGTCATTTAGTGATGGGTGAGCATGTACAGTGTGACATCCTAAAGTTTGTACACATAAAATCACTGATTCCTTCCCAAGGGGCCACTGAAGAGATTTGAGGGGCCGTCTCCTCCCTCAGGTATAACCAGAAAGCAGGCAATCCCTTTTTTTGAGACCTGTTCTCAAGCCAGTTGTGATATTTCCACAGTCCAGAGTTCTTAGTGATTTTCACAGTTTTTATCAAATTTCCTCCCATTACACAGCAGGTGTGGTAATGAACACCGTTAGTCCCAGCTCCTCAGGAGACTGAGGCAGGGGGATCATGAGTTTGAGGCTAACCCACGTAAGGTACTAAGATCCCCAACTCCTATTTAAAGAGAAAGAAAATTCTATTCTTGAGCCTTTCATTTGTAAATCATTGAGAGTGTGAAAATCCCCTAGAAAATCTGAATCCAGGAATTTTGAATAGAACCTAATAGATAAAAGTTATGTTTTAGGGGCTGGGGATTTAGCTCCATGGCAAGCGCAAGATCATGAGTTTAATCCCCCATACCCCCCCCCAAAATTATATTATATTACATTATTAATAAGCCTAGTAGTCTCAGATACAAACAATGGTGGAAAAGCAATGCTTTGTAGGCTTTTTATTTTATTTTTTTTTTTTACTTGCACATGGCCTCTCTTAGATCCCTGGAGAAGAGATTCTCCTTAAAACATTTCTGGGTCCCTCTTTCAGGAGAATTTTCAGTGTTTATATTAAAGTTCTGTTAAGTCTGCATTCCTTTATCTTTTCTCTCCTTCTGTACTTACACATACCTGTGCATTTAGTCACATTCACACCAAATTCTTTCCTTGGCTGCTGTTTGATAAACCGACCCCTTCTGCTTCCCACCCACCAGTCTCCCAATTCCCAGTCCCTGGTGCCTGAGACCCAACACCAGCGTTAAGGTCTTCTGCCACTAGGGACCAGACAGCATTTCCAGGATTACAACTGTTTTCCAGGGATAAAGGTGAGGCTACATTCAGGAGCACCAGAGAAAGTTTCTGGGCTTGGTCTGAGGCCACCTTTCCATTCATTTCTCCTAGCCACTTAATGACCCAAACTCGAAAACCAGGGTCCTGGAGTCCTGGAGACAGGAGCCTGGAGACAGGCTGCTTCCACCTCATAAGATGCTAAGAGCGCATTTTGTTTTTTGCAGTTTAGTTTTTCCCTGAAATGATGACTTTTCACTCTATTTGCTAAATAACCCTGTCTTGGAGGAAATGGAGCATGGCCATAGAATTGTCAAATTTGGGGAGTTCTGTTGCGGTAATAAGATTTTGACCTTTCTATCCACCTCTGTGTGATGTTTTTAGTCCCAGAGACTCTTTAAATTATAAAAATGAAGTATAAAGAAAAAATCAGACTCTGTAAAACAAAGATAGTTATATAAAGAACATAGAAACACACATCCAAAACTGGGGAAAAAAAGCTTTACCAAAAAAAAAAAAAAAAAAAAACCACTTGGTCATTTCTTTCTTTAAACGTTAAAATTGGGTGTTTAGACACATGCAAGCCTAGAAATAAGCTTCAAACCGTTCCTTACCCAGCAATTTGGAAGGAGATCCCCAAATGTTTTGTGTTCAATCATTGGAATCACACCAGTTGGTCATTTAACAACACGCCTGGGTGGTGAATTCTCCGCGAGTGATTTTCAGGACCCTGAGTAGACATATTATAGCTGGATGTGGCAGGAAGGTATAGACTCCACATTCCTGTGGAGGATGTCTGTTTAGAGAGAGCTCATTTCATCAGATGAGGTTATAGAATTCTAGGTGTGTCTATCGCCTAACACTGCAGAGTTTCCAGGTATCATCAATTTAATCATTTATCCATCTCAGAACACGAGTTTCTGATTTTAATTGCTGTTTCTTGCCACTTATAAATTAGACCTTTTAAGGCTGGTGTGGTGGTACCACGTGTAGCCCTAATACTTGAGAGACTGAGGCAGGAGGATTACTGCAAGTTTGAGGCCATTCTGAACTACATAGCAAGACTCTATCTTAATAAAAATAAACAAACACAAACAAATCCCAGAGAAACTAATGAATATGAGCATTCATGAATTTTTCTAGACCTTGTAGTGAAACCTATTAGAGTCATGAGCAACCTAGCTCATGGTAGTAACAAGAGTAATTCACTTGGTTTGCCTATCAAGCCTTGCTCTCTGGTGTGGATTTTGTCCATGTGAAAGCGTACTCCCCTTCTTGGTCCCTTACCCTATCCTGCTGGTGAATGAGTTTCCCGCCAGGCACACACTTGCTCTGGTACAAATGTTGAATGCTGGTGACCAGACAGTGATCACTGAATTCACCTCTACGCTAGGTGGCTTCCCGATGATAAGCTTGTCTGCCTGGTGGTCTTCCCCATGGTGGTCCTATTTGAAGATTCTCTTTCCTCTCCTTTGGTTCCAGACGAAGCTCCTCCACAAACACTGGGACAGAGGTTTTCACCTGACTGGCAGTGGCATGAGAAGGCATGGCTGGTTTTCGGCAGGCTGCTAATGCTTATGCTATGTGCTTTGGCAAAATCTAGGCGCCATGATTGGGAAGAAGCAGAAATTCTTTGTGCAATGAAGTTACTCTGTATTCTTGATTGAGGAATGTTTCTTTATAAGTGTGACTGTGTTGCATCGCACGTCCCAACTCTGTTGTCTTCCCAGTGTTAAGATAGGAGGGCCATGCCCTTTGCCTTGCACTCAAGAGTGCAGAAAAGATGAATGATATCACTGCCATGGTTCCTAATGGCTTTATTACTGCTGAGCACAAAGGCCAGGGCAGAAGCACTTCCAGCTATATGTTCAGCTCCATTAGCCCAGTAATAGCCTGGAATAATGGATTTTTGAGTTCCTAGAGTAAATGCTGACCTAAACCCCAATTCATTTAAACTTAAAAGAAATTTTAGTATTTATGGACAATAATGCCTTCTTTCTAGGTTTCAAAATAGAAGGGAAATACTCTTTTCCCAATCTTAGTAGTAGCCTGCTATAGAGTAAAGAGCAATTAAGGGGCTGGCAAAGGTTATAGGGTCAGTTTATCCCACCTAAGAGTAAAAGGTTCTTTTTTTCCCCCTAAGGATCTGCTTCCCTTCACGTCAGTGCTTTGGACATCTTAGTGTGAATTTTTTTAAAATCCATTTTATTGGGGCTGGGGATTTAGCTCAGCGGCATAAGCGCCTGCCTTGCAAGCAGGCAGTTGTGAGTTTGATCCCCAGTACCGATTAAAAAAAAAAAATTCATTTTATTCAAAGATGAAAAGAAAGAAAAAAGCTACAACAAAATTTCAAAGCACCCAAATCATTCACTCAGCACAAGACATCTGCATTCAGTTGTCCGAACAATACCAGTACAGGTGTGAATTAATTCTGATACTCTTTCTCATGTAGATACCCTACCAGCACCAACACGACTACTCTCTTTTCCATTTTCTGAATGACTGATTAGAGTTCATTTCATAGTAACCCATCTGTGAAACAGTAAACTAATGAAGAAAGATAAAGCTATGTCCCAAAATAATGTCCTGTCTCCCTTATAGACTTAGCTCTTTAGTATTGCAGCCTTAAGCACTAGGTTCACTGAATTTTAAAGCAGCTCATTCAAGAGCAAGAAAGAGAGCAAGAGATGTAGCTCAATGGTAGAACGCAGTATTGTTTGCCCAAAGCAGTGGGGGTGGGGATAAAACAGGTCGTCCTACTAATGTCTGATTGAATCATTAGAGAACAGGACCAATGGTCTTTGGCTTCTCTGAGGCCTATCAGAATCAGATCAACTTGCCAATTAGGTGATCTATTTAAAGGGACGCTGGATTGTGAATGGCAAAGACCAAACTGGTCCATTTGAAGCAGGGAAACTATCAAAGATTTCTATCAGAAAGGCTTGTCCAACTGCTACTGGAATCAGATGAAAATGAAGTCCAGCCCTTGGGCTTCCAGGTGGGCTGCTGAATCACAAAGGCAGGGCTTGCTGGCTCTGCTGGGGAGGCTCAGGAGGAGGAGGGGCTTGCTGTCCTTTCCATATCTGCACATTTGAGGGGTGAGCCATGGTGAACCAGATGAGAGTGATTGTGCTGGATCATGGCAAGTGCTAAAAGACCACATGGCCTCTATACTGTCAAGGAAGCCCAGGATGAGTCCCCTCTGCTTCAGCCATTTGGGATCATTGGTGATTCTGTACCACGGACAAGTGGGAAAATGTGAGCCAAGTACCTTAAGCAGTATTTCTTAGCACACGGTTGTAAGCCCAGCACCTTGGAGGCTGAAGCAGGAGGATCTTGAGTTTGAGATCAGTCTGGACTACCTAGTGAATTTAAGGCCAATTTGAGCAAAACTCAAAAAGAAAGCAAATAAACAGAAATCCTGGTGCTGTCGTTTATTAATTGTGTGATCGTAAGCCATCCACTAAAAGTTTCTGAACTCCAGTATCGTTGTCTTTTTAAATAGGGGTGATATCTGCCCTGGGTGCACAGCATGCACTGCAACATTTCCCGCAGTTGGTGCATGCAAAGTTATAAGCCTTCTGCTAAAATACAGCCAGAAACCGTAAAGATGCCCTTGCCCTTGTGGTTATTTTTATTAAAACAACTCACTTATGCTGAGCATTTCTTGTGCTTTAAAAAAAAAAATGTTTGTTTAACCTTATTTTTTAAGCTAGCATGCTTTTTTTCTCATTGCTAACATAGGAGATTAGTACAATTCATATGTTTATTCACAAATTGATGAAGTATTTTGGAAAAATCAATAGTCATAATCAGGTAATGTAAAAATTTTTCCTGAATCACTTTGATTTCTAACTATTTTCTGCAAATTAAACTGAGACTAATATGTGGGAACATAATTTTACTGAGGAACAGGAAATACACAAATGTACAAGGAGGAAATCATGTCTCAGGATGATGGAGAACCACATGTCTTCTCTGTCCTGGGTACCCGGGAAGTGTTAGTCACTGTAGTCATCTTGTTCTGGCAACAAGATTGTCTAGTGCACTGCTTCCCTGCTGTCTACTCACTTAGAAATGTTGGAACTTTGTACATGTGACCAGGCCCTTGATCTGTCTCCATGGCAGCCAGCTCATTGGCCATTACCAGCCAAGGGTTCTTCTTAGTCAAGCCCCACCTACACCACAGTCACCACAGTGGGTCCTTGGAGCAGGACCCGTTGGTAGATCTCTATGTGTTCTCCATATGTATGGTTATGAGTCCAGTGCTGGCCCATAAGACATCAAATACACGTTTTTGTTATTTTTTCACTTGACTGTCCTCTTAGATACTAGCACCTGAGAAATTGTCAGGCCATTTACTCAATATTGTCACACATATGCTATGATTTTTAAGTTTCCTGCCACCTAAGAGAAATTCAAGAAAAATGAGATTTGTGATGAAAATGGTACCCTTTGTCATATACCAACATAGGTAATAAATGGGCATAGAAAACAACACCTTTAAATGTGAAATCGTGTCTTTTTAGCTAGGGAGCAGTCCTAGATTTCACCAAGTTTTTTTTTCTCAGTGGACAGGATCATATTTCCTTTTCTTCTGCCACCTGCTGGTACTAGATTAATGATCTAAACCTAGGATGGGCCCATCAAATGGAAGATGGTAACACAGCACACATGGAGAATGTTTGCACGTAAGGCATTTATCTTAGGTGCTAGAAAGAAGGAAATTGAAAGTATTTCAAGCCATTGAGCCCTCCAATCTTCTCACAGGAAGTACCAGGCCAGCCAAGATTCTGGGGCCACAGATGGTTCTAGCTGAAGGGTCCCCAACAGATTGCTGACTTAGCCACTGAAGGCACTTTGCTTTGTCTCTTTGCCCACCAGACCCAGTTCAAAATGTGGTTCAGGTCCTGGAGAAGCAATACCTGGAAGAAAAGAGAAGCGCCCTGGAGGAGCAGCGGCTCATGTATGAGCGGGAGCTGGAGCAGCTCCGCCAGCAGCTCTCCCCCGAGAGGCAGCCACCGAGCAGTGGCTCTGAGCGCCTGTCCTACAGCAGCCAGACAGCGCAGCAGAAGGTGACCCAGTGGGCCGAGGAGAGGTGAGAGCGGGGAGGTGGCCGGGATGTGGCGGACCACAGGGCTAGGTAGAGGACAAATTTCACAAAGAAGGAAATGGGGCCCAGCACAATGTGTCAGCTATTGGCTTTTCGTTCCCCAAATACTCTGTCCTGATACCTTTGCTGTGGTGACAGCTGCCAGAGAGCCCATCTCTCACCCCTCAGTAGAAGGCTCAGACAGTTAAGTATGAAGAGAGAGGAGTCTGAACAGTTCTTTAACAGAAAAAGACTTGCTTAATTTTTCTATTTCTTTTACCTTTGTTTTTTTTTGTTTGTTTGTTTTTTGTTTTTAGTATCAGGGATCAAACTCATGACCTGAGCTAAACCCCCAGCCCCTTTGACTCTATTTAAATATAACTTCATGGTTGAGAAATCTACTTTTAAGTATGAATTTTCATACTTAAAGTATGATTTATAACTTTAATATAGTTACATGAGAACTCTCAAAGGAGGTTGTAGTAGAGGAAAAGGTAATAACAGCCACCAGTAAGGACAATAAGTTACTACTAACTTTTGTTGGTTCTGGGCATGGTGCTGATTTTATTTAACACTCCCAATAGAACTATCGCTACCTTCCTAAATGGGGTCTCTGTTTAAATAGGCTGCCTTATCACCCATCTAGAGAGTGAGAAGGCCAGAGTTGGAATACAGGTCTATCTATAGTCCCTATGCTATCTGCATGTTTCAATAATTAACAGGAGTTATAAAGGTAGCACCTGATATGACAGAGTATTCACTGTGTTCTGAGTACCAAGGGCTTTACGTTATCCCTCTCCATACCTGCTACTCTTGTTTTATACTTCAGGAAACTGATGCCAAGTGAGATAGCTTGGCTTGTAAACTGGGGCACCCAGACTCTAGAGCAGTGATGGCAAACCTATGGCCCATGTAGCCGCAGCAAGCTGTTATTGAAAGCTCTGCTGTAGGGATTCTACTCAAGCCCTTACTTCCAAGTTCTCACTAGCAATGAGACGCCCAGGGGAGCTACATCCCGAGAGATAACCCCAGGGTAGGAAACGGGAACCCACTTGTGCATCGAAACTTTCTTGAAAGTAGTGTACTTGCTTAGCCGAATGAATCAAAAAGAGCCAGTTCCACCTTGCCAGGAGCCCCTTTCCAACCGTGGGGGTACAGAAGCGTGAAGGCACATCATGCTCATGCTGCTCTTCTGTCTCTGTGCTGGAAGAAGCCCACAGGATGATCAGGTGGTGTTTTTCCCAAAGAGCTGCCTTTCCCACAGGCACATGAGCGGACTTCTTCCCTCTGAGCATCATTAGCTGTTGAAAGTGGTTAGGTTAATTACACCCATTGATACCCTTTTATTACAAAAGACTATAATAGACTAAACAAAAGTATCTGGTGGAGAATGTGGATTGTTTTTAATTATAGAGTTTCTCAGCTAAATGTGTAGAAGTTTTTCACTTCCCTTAATTGTAGATTGATTGTCTTTGAGGCTTAAATTCGTAACAAGGAATAAAGTAGAGATGTTTGGGGAATTGTTAAAGCAATGAGTGGTTGCAGTATAGATTTAATCAGGTTTCCCTGGATGAAACTGAGGTGCCTAGTGGTGAAGGCTGTGTAAGATGCTGAGACTCTTATCCAAGGAAAAGTCAATGGGTTGGGAAATAATGAGAGACTCACACCTACATAAATATTGAGAGGTGGAGAATCAAGTGTATTTTAAAAGCTGGGAGAATCGGAGAAAGCTACAGATGTAGTTTATTCTGTTTATGCACTTAGGATATAACATAGATGAAGCAAAGTATCATAATGTGAAAAATTAAATCATAATAGTAAATCAGAAGTTTTCATTTAACAATAGAAAGTGCAGTGACTTTCTAGCTTTCACTGGCCTTTTCTACCCTGGAAAGTATGGTTCAAAAGATACAGAATATGTTTTGTTCACTAAAATATCACTTATGTCTAGAACGATGTTGGCCTGTGGTAGCTACTTAGCAGATGTTGTTTGTATTGACTGCGAATTAACTGAAGTGATAAGCAAGTATGTGATCGTCAAGTGGGCAAAGCATGCAGTAAGCTTGATGATTTGTTAGTGGAGGATAAGACCCCAGCGATATTGAGTGTCCCAAAGAGATTTTCTTGAAAAAGACAGAATTTCTAGTGATTTGAAATAGGCAGGGGGCTGGGGATTTAGCTCAGAGGCATAAGCACCTGCCTTGTAAAGCAGGCAGTCGTGAGTTCGATCCCCGGTACCGATAAAAAGGAAAAAGACAAAAAAAAAAAAAAAGAAATAGGCAGACAGAAAATAGGACAGCTATTTATTTATTGCTAAGTAGGCACTCAACCACCAAGCTACACCCTTAGCTGGTGGCGGGGCATTGTGAATGAGCTGGCTGACATAAACAGAAAGCAACAGAACAAACTAATATGTATTGGGTAGGTTTTAGGAGAAGTGTTTGGTTTAGTCTAGAAGGTGATTTCTAGAGAAATGGGGGAAATTACATCTAAAAGTATTAGCTAGGGTATGTAGGGCATTTGTTGTGTCTTGAGTGTTCGCAGGGTATCTCCTAGGACCAGAGAAGCCCCCGCTAGCCTTTGAGCTAAGCAGTGGCCTGAGGCAGGCAGGAGTTTAGGACTGATTTGTAGTAGAAGAACCTGGTAAAAGGGAGACAGACAGACACTTAGGAGCTGTTTCAAAGGATGAGTTAAGAAAGCTTTGGATATTGTGAGAAAAGAGAAAGGCTGGGCTTACTGAAAGTCCAAGCCTGGGCGAGTGGCAGAGTGATTCTATCTTTGGAGAAAACCATTGTCTTGATGTGTGTGTCCTCACTTCCTCCGGAGCGTTTCTGAGGCAGTGAGGAGGAGCAGGGATTTGCATGTGCTGAGCTCGTCTTTTGCCTATGAAGTAAGGATGGCGCTGAATCAAAGGTAAAAAAGAGAAACTACATGCAATGCACAGAGCAGTCACTAGACTGCATTCTCTTTAAACCCAGACACAAAAACAAAATCCACAAATATTCTTTCACACAGCGGGAATTTTACATTTCCTCTTGGCCCATGTACTTGGCCAGGAACTCAGTGTCATGGTGAGCAAAAAGTGACACAGCCCAAGTAAGCCTGCCCAGTGCTGAGAGAGCCTGTCAAATAGTTCTACAGATAAATGAGAAGCTATCCTGTGACAGTCCTCCAGAAGCAAAAGACAGGGCTAAAGGGACATATGATAGGACTTGGATCAAGTCAAGATGTTGCTTTTTTTTTTTTTTTTCCCAGTGAGTGGTGTTGTGTAGTGTTGGAAAAAAAGCATCCCACTGCCCCAAGCACCCCAGTGGGACTTTGACCACTTGAAGAAAACATGTCAGCCTCTGGCTTCTAACTTTGGGTCTCTCACCTACCAGCACCCCGCACTGCCACTACATCCTGCATACCAAAAGTCATAAACCATCATTTTGTTTCCTAAAGGGTGTTTTTGGGTTTTTTGTTTGAAGCCTCACATCAAAATCTGGTATTTATTTTATTTTTTTTTTTAATCAGTACCAGGGATTAAACTCACAGCTGCCTGCTTGCAAGGCAGGTGCTTATGCTGCTGAGCTAAATCCCCAGCCCCAGTATTTTTTAAAGTGTACAAATTATAATTTGATTTTGGCTTCGCCCTGGCATGCTAAGCCCAGGCTCTGCCCCTGGACTGTGTCTCTCACCCTACAACCTGGTTCTTGTTGAGTCACTCTGTACTTTCCTCCCAGCAGTGGTTCCCAGCATGATGACCCTGTGAAGGCCAGAGGACGAGATCAGAGATGATTGAAAAATATTCACTGAAAGAAGTTTTCATCCACTTTATAATAAGATTGCTCACAGAGAAGCAGCATTGCCTTTTTCTTCCACCTGTGCTCATTTTCTTTTATGTCCACCACAGGGATGAGCTCTTCCGGCAAAGCCTGGCGAAACTCCGGGAACAGCTAGTTAAAGCCAATACCCTGGTGCGGGAGGCAAACTTTTTAGCTGAGGAAATGAGCAAACTCACCGATTACCAAGTGACTCTTCAGATCCCTGCGGCCAACCTCAGTGCCAATAGGAAGGTGAGCTTGCCCTTAGAGCAAGAGCAAGGCCCGCAGTAGGGAACATGGTGAGCCAGACCCTTGCACTGTCCTTCCTGCAGCCAAAGTGTTTCTTCTTTTTAACACTTCTGGGTAGAAAGCTACGTGGGTAAGAATCCTGTTTCAAACATTTCTAAAATGATGAAAAATAATGATAATAAAATAAACAAGTAAACCTATTGGTGGCTAAAGAACTTGGTAATTTAAATTCTTTCTTTAAAGCAGCGGAACTAGCAGGATGTGCAAGTCTGCTTTTGTGAGCACATTACTGTTCCTTCTAGAATGGGGAATATGTGCATCTTTCATAACATTTGTTTTTAGGGGTTGTTCTGTTCTGTTTTGTTTTTAGTGCTGGGAATTGAACCCAAAGCCTTCCCACAGAACTACATCCCCAGCTCATTTTATTTTTTATTTCGAGACACAGTCTCACCAGTTGCCCAGGTTGGGCCCAAACTTGTGACCCTCTTGCCTCAGCCTCCTGAGAAGCTGAGATTACAGGCATACCCAGCATATCATATCTTTCTAAAGAGTAATTCTACAAGCAAACAAAATGTCTGTGATGCCCATCTTTATGTACACAGAGCGCTCTGCTACCATTTGGAAGTTCCTTCTTGTTTCAACTTAGAGAACGTTTCTGTTAACAAGATACAAGGAAGAAAATTGTTTTTCATCCCTTTATTTTTCTTTTTGGCAAACTAGAAAGTGAGTCAGAAAGTACTTTGTCAGTCTTGCTTGTTTTAGTCTTTTTAACCCTTGTATTTCCCCTTTGAGAAATTTTCTCCACGTATATAGGCATAGAAATATACATAAAACTGTATGTCCTTAGTGTATAATGGAGCTTCTGATGGTGGCCTTATAATGGCAAGATTTTGAAACTACTATTTAAGTTGAGCAATAAAATAGTCAGATCCATGTGGTAAATCCATATGATGAATTCCTATGTTGCCATTAAAAATTGTGTAAGAATATCTAATGCATAAGAAAACAATCAGAACATAAAAATGAAGAGATGATTAGGATATGAAATGATATTTTTATTTGGTATTGGTTGTGATAAAAATAAAAAGTGTGACCAGGCATGGTGGCTCATGCCTGTAATCCCAGCATTTGGAAGGGTGAGGCAGGAGGATCTCCACAAATTTGAGGCCAGGCTGGGCTATATAGTGAGTTCATCCCCAGCCTGAACTATGTAGTGAGACCTTATCTCAAAAAAAATAATAAGTGTATTCACAAGTATACATAAAAGAAAATAAAGCGGATATTCCATAGGTGGTAGAATTTTATCTTCTTTTGTATGCATTTATGTGTTTTTTCAAACTTAGTGCTATGTGTATGTGTAGCAACCAGAAATAAAAGTTGCAATGCCCATGTCATTTGGTTTTTTTTATTATGCAGAGAGGCTTAATAGTGAGCGAGCCAGCAATTCAAGTGAGGAGGAAAGGAAAGAGCACCCAGGTCTGGACCATTGAGAAGCTGGAGAATAAATTAATTGATATGAGAGACCTTTATCAAGAATGGAAGGAAAAAATTCCTGAGGTAAAAGAGACATAACCCAAAGGAGAGGTGGTTATACTGAAAGCAGAGAATGCAGATGGCTTAACCTTTAGAACATGCAAATGTACACACACAAACATGCACACACAAATGGACGTGCATGTGCACACACACACACAGGCATTAGTGAAAATGAAATGAACTTGAACAGAGCGCTGTGTTGCATCTGTAGTGTGACACATGCTTGCCACAGATGGAGCAGAATGAAGAATAAAGCCTATGTGGCTTTATTTTCACTGGAGTTCAAGGGAAATGAAGCAGAACGAAATAACTTTGCACACTGTTTTGTCGGCATCTTGAGAAATCAGTTTGGCTGGATCTAGTGTGGATTTTGTATTTGCTAGCATATGTTCATGTTATATAGCTATGAGGTTGGCTGGGTAGATTTCACAAAGTAGCTTTAGGTGCATAATCAATTTTCTGAACATTAGTAATAGCGAAGAAGTTTTGGCAAAGAAGATGAGGCGAGGCACTGGGGGTAAAGTGGAGAAGGCTGTGGGTGGGTGTGATGGGGCGGGAGGCAGGATCTAAGAAACACACCTCCACATGGCTGTCACTTTGTTTCCTAGCCAGAAAGCCCTCTCTTGCGCTGCTGGACCAGATTCTAATTGTACTTACTTACTTCCTGTGACCACTTCCTGTACAATTTTTAAAAATAATATGATTTAGGTTGTTGTTACTTACTCACCCACTGCCACCTCCTGCCCTTCAGGCAAAGAGACTGTGTGGGAAGCGCGGCGACCCTTTTTATGAAGCGCAAGAGAATCACAACCTGATTGGTGTGGCCAACGTGTTCTTGGAGTGCCTCTTCTGTGACGTGAAACTGCAGTACGCAGTCCCCATCATCAGCCAGCAGGGGGAGGTAAGGAGAGGCCAGCCCAGAAAGAGCAAAGGTTTGTATTTTTTAAGGCTCTCTTAAGATAGATCAAGGAACTAGGATGAATAATTTATGATCGCATTCTATCTTCTATATTAATAATCGGCATTTGACACAGAGTTCAGTCATGGTCTAAAATGTGACAGGACGATCATTTCAAAATCCTCAGTTCAAGAAAACAAGCTTATATAATCCATTGTTATTGCCCTTCTAAGTGCCCATATTTCACTTGTTTAAATATATTGACCATAGGGGCTGGGGATTTAGCTCAGCGGCATAAGCACCTGCCTTGTAAGCAGACAGTCGTGAGCTCGATCTCCGGTACCGATAAAAAGGAAAAAGACACACACACACACACAAAAAAAAATATTGGCCATAAGTAGACTTTTGTGGGGGAAGGACAGAGTCTTACTGTATAGTTCAGGCTGGCCTTGAACTCAGATAATCCTCCTGCCTTGGCTTCCCAAGTGCCGGTTTTACAGGTGTGTGCTGCCATGGTTGGCAAAATTCAAACTTTTTGAAAAATTTTTATTTTGTCAACTGAGTTTATTTTTAGTTATCACCTTTCTTCCTATCTTATCTTATATAACCTAGAAACTTGAATTACCAAGTTGCTTCTCGTGATTCTTAGAGCAGAGTAGCAATAAGACGCTGTTCTCCCCAGAGTGAAACTGGAAACCAGACTGAGTTCCCAGCTGTGTGGGATAAATCTAGAGCCCATTCCCACTGTGCTGACCCTCCTGCAAACACTGTCTTAGACCAGGGGCCAGCACTGCTCTTTCCCATGTTAAGAAAACGTACAACTCATATGACAAAGGGACTGAGTGACTGAGAACCTTGCTCAGGAGTCTTAAACTGGGGTCTAGAGGTAGGCTTTGAGTATTATATGAATCCCCTGAAATTGAAAGTGTGTTTCATTCTCAGAAACACTAAAGAAAGCATGTGAACCACTCCCTTCCAGCTGAGTTACCTTATTTCCTCCCCGCCCTCATAACTTCCTTCGTATTTGTCTCACTTGTCAAATACCATCAACTTACCTCTCTCAGATTGTTGGTGCCAGTGGCAATTGCTGTGTGCACACTGGGTCTGAGCTACCTTCAGAAATAGCCTTCACTATTTAGGAGGACAGCGGCACTGTCACCTTTATAGCACGGTTATCTTGAACTGAGATAGGAACAAGAACTCAGCTGGTTTAAATGCCCTGAGAATATCTTGCGTGTTTCAGGATAATCCTTGTACTGAAATTCAGTTCTGCACAAGCAGCTTTAGGAGGAATACTGTTGAACTGGCCTCTATCCAGAACTGCCATGATAGGGAGGAAATTTAAAGTCTCTTAACAAAAACAGCTTTAAAAGAACTGTTTCTTCATGTCTGTGTGGCTTTGTTTGTGCTATACTTCCTGGAATACATCTGGTATTCTTCATTCTGCTCCAGGATGTGTTGAGCAACTAGTTTACACGTGTTTCTGCAATTGACTACTTTATTTTTCCCCACTTGACCGTAAATTCCCTGACGGCATTGCCTGTGTCTTTATCTTGATGTCTTATGAAGCCACATGATTGATCAAGTAAATAAGTTAAGGCAGTGTGGTCAAAAGAGTGCATGTACGAATATACAAACAGATGTGGACAATAGGTGAGTCCCAGAAGCATATGACAGCTCCCCTGGTCTGTTCTAGAGGAGGATAAGACTGAGGATGATTACAAGAGGCAAACTTTAGACAGAGTCGGGCAAGATGGTGTCAGAGTAGGACCAGGTTCTGGGAACTGCAGGTTTCCCTCGCCTGGAAATGGCAGCAGCAGTCATGAGGGGCTCCCCAGAGCTTGTGGAGTGTGTGTGCGTATCAGCTCAGTTGCCTACAGAGTGCCTTTTAATTCCAAGGTGCTCTGCTTCCTTGCCCCAGGTTGCAGGCCGTCTCCACGTGGAAGTGATGCGTGTGACGGGAGCTGTCCCGGAGCGTGTGGTGGAGGATGACTCTTCAGAAAACTCCAGTGAAAGCGGGAGCCTGGAAGTCGTGGACAGCAGCGGAGAGATCATTCACCGAGTCAAAAAGCTGACCTGCCGGGTGAGAGGACAATGAGGCCGCTTCTGTCAATGACCTTCTTCATGCAAACTAATTCTGTAAAAACAATTATGAGAGGTTTTCCATCCAGCATAGTAAAAATTGAATCATCTGACAATAGACAGAACTGTAGATGGTACTTTGTCTGACAGTTGCTTAAAATCCAAAAAATACAGATATATTCCTCCCTTAGTACCAGTGGGGCATTGGTTCTAGGAGGCCCTGCAGACTCCTAAATCCACAGATGCTTAAGCCCCGTACATAAAATGGCACAGTATTTACATAGAATCTATACACGTTCTACATATGCTTTAGCATGTAAGTCACTTATTAATACCTAAGGCCGTGAGAATAGTTGTTAAATACAATATCATTTAAGGAAGAATTACAAGAAAAAACTCTAAGGTGTTCAACACCAATACAGTTTTGTTTGTTTTTTCCAATATGCTTTGTCTGCTTTGATTAAGTATGCCAAAGCCAAACCCACTAATATAGCAGGCTAACATATTTGATGTGCAAAGAGTCTATGTTGCTCAATGAATTATGTTTTTATAGTGAAGATCACATATATATCAGAACTTAGTTATTAGGGAAGTGTTTGTGTTGCCAAGTGTATATACTACAGTTGGAGAATAGTTGTACAGATTTTGTTATCGATAGAGCCCTTTATGAAATGATGTCAAATATTTTCAGATGTCACATGGATGATTAATTCACTTCATCACCTCTTAAATCTGTGATAACTGAAACAGAATCTATAGTTTAACATCCCTTCTATGGGAGTAATATTTGCCTTTTTTAATCTTTCAGGTAAAAATCAAAGAGGCAACTGGGCTTCCCTTAAGCCTGTCAAACTTTGTCTTCTGTCAGTACACATTCTGGGACCAGTGTGAGTCTACCGTGGCTGCTCCCGTGGTGGACCCGGAGGTTCCATCACCACAGACAAAGGACGCCCAATACACGGTCACCTTTGCTCACTGCAAGGTACAGATGCCATTGCAAAGCAGGCTCCATGCGATGGGGAGATTGGTGCAGTTCAAA
Source organism: Cavia porcellus (assembly GCF_034190915.1). Taxonomy (NCBI): domain Eukaryota; kingdom Metazoa; phylum Chordata; class Mammalia; order Rodentia; family Caviidae; genus Cavia; species Cavia porcellus. The sequence goes on along the minus strand of NW_026947496.1, from coordinate 21,795,319 downwards.
GATCTACATGTAACTTAGAAGTTATAAGTGATGTCTTATTGGACTTCTAACCTCAAAAAGTACTTCATTAAAAGTCCAAATATACCTAGAAATATTTAAAATCTGAAAGATCTCAATCTGCAGTCTTACTATGTAGAAGTAGAACCACCACCAACAGTATGCTACATATTTAAATAACTTTTGTATTGTACAACTTGCTTATGTGTCTGACAAACATGTAATATACATAAATAGGCACAGATAGCCACTTTTGCATTGAATGCACATAACTTGCGCATGTATCTGGGTATCTCAACATCTAAGTTGTTACAGACATTTCCCATTCTTTTGAATGTTGTATAGCATTCTAAGTCAGTGTTCTAATACAGCATATGAGGTTTATTTTTTTGTTTGCTTGCTTGATCTTTTTGAGACAGGGCCTTACCGTGTAGTTCAGGCTGACCTTGACCTCACTTGATAGCCCAGGCTGGCCTTGAACTTGTAATGATCCTCCTGCCTCAGCCTCCCGAGTGCTGGGATTACAGACATGCACTACCATACCCCACACCATATGATGTTTTTTTTTTGTTTTTTGTTTTTTGGTTTTTTTTTTTTTTTTTGTCTTTTTCATTTTTACTGGTACCAGGGATCGAACTCACGACTGCCTGCTTGCAAGGAAGGCGCTTATGCCGCAGAGCTAAATCCCCAGCTGCTACTATATGAGTTTTTAAAGAAAATGGAAAATGGAAAAGATGAGTTTGTAATTAGACCTACCTTGAGACACTACTATCTACCCTTTCTTACTTTCACAAAAGAGTACAGTAAAGTCATTTCTGAAAGATCAGTTCTGTCCTTCCTATAATTTTTCTTTCCCTGGGCAACTCTTTTTTTTTTTTTTTTTTTTTTTTTGGTAACTTTTTTTTTTTCTTTTTCCTTTTTATCGGTACCAGGGATTGAACTCATGACTACTTGCTTGCAAGGCAGGTGCTTATGCTACTGAGCTAAATCCCCAGCCCCAAAAGTCTTTTTCGTTTTTTTTTTTTTTTTTTTTTTTTTTTAATCGGTACCAGGGATTGAATTCATGACTGCCTGCTTGCAAGGCAGGCGCTTATGCCGCTGAGCTAAATCCCCAGCATCTTAATAGATACTCAAGATCATTGCTTTGGTAAATTGGGCCTATTTTTTTAATTAGAAAGCAAAGACAGTGATACCTCAGTTGTTGAATCGCTCCAACTTCAAACTTTCTGCTACTCAAACAATAATGTGTTTTGTTTTTTTTTTATTTTGCTTTGTTTGGTACTGGGGATTGAACTCACAACCTTGTGCTTGCCAGGCAGGTGCTTGGCCGCTGATCTAAATCCTGGGCTCAACAATAATGTTTGAAAAAGATCTGATCGATGTTCATAACTTCATTTGATAGACAAACTGAAAATCCAACCTGAAAAAACCTGTATAGGCCGAGAATGAGTCATGTGCTACATCTCACTGTGGACACAAGGGGGTGACCCTTTAATCTAAGCGCTGCGCTCTCCCAGACAACATATGATGCTTCTATTAGTGCGTTAAGACTTTTGTTAGGGCCAGGGATACAACTCAGTGGTGTAGGGCCTGCCTGGCAAGTGCGAGACCCTGAGTTCAATTCCTGGTACTAGAAAACAGGTTTTAAAAAAAAAAAAAAAAAAGTCTTAAAAAAATAAAACTTTTGTTAATGTGGGGTTTTTTTTTTTCCTGTGTTTGCATAAAATATCGTAACCATGGCTCCAAAGAAAGTAATGACAACAGTAAAGCTAAGAGGAAAGCTGTGAGAACCACAGTAGACTTAAAGAAAAAAATCATGGTGCAATTTGTTAAAAGTCCTAGAAAAGTGAATTTATAAGTGTAATTTGAGGCATCGTGACCAGTTGTTTCGTTTTCCATTATTTCTTGTGGAAAACATATGTTCAGTGGGCTCAGAATGAGCCCAGACGATTACAGTCTAGATTGATCTCTGGAATCAACAACAGAGTTTGATTATGGACAAGTAACTCTCTTTAACTTCCTCCCAAGACGGAGGTATTGAATTAGATTGTCTTGCCATGTCCCGTGGTTGTTGACAGTTTTCCATTAAACAGAAGAGCTGGGTTTGAGGTTGAGATCAGGCTGATAAATGCCAAGGGAACATGTAGATAGGTGAAAGTTAAAAGGATCATTCCACAGACTCCGTATGCATAATTCCTGTTGCCCGCTCCTTCCTTCTGCTTGTCCAGGACTATGTGGTAAACGTCACAGAAGAGTTCCTGGAATTCATTTCAGATGGAGCCCTGGCAATTGAAGTGTGGGGCCACCGATGTGCTGGCAATGGTAGCTCCATCTGGGAGGTCGATTCTCTTCATGCCAAGACGAGAACATTGCATGACAGGTTTGTTCCTGGCTGTGAGTTTCGGATGTGGGGTCAGAACTAGCACGTGGACAGTGATTAAGAGCACAGGCTTTGGAACCTGGGACTACTACTGGTACTTTGGACAGGCTATTTATCCCCTCTGAGCCTGGTTCCTGCTTTGCAAAATGAGAGTGATAGAAGGAACTACCAGCCACAAATTCAATGAGAAAGAGCAGTTGTTTTAATAAACAAGACTGGAACAATCATGTATCCACATGGAAAAAACTAAGCATTATTTTATTTTACTCCATACACAAGAATTAATTTGAGTAAGACTAAAACTAGAACTATAAATCTGATGGAAGAAAAGAGAATAGCTTCACAATTTTGAGATTGTCATAGGTTTTTGCCACAGAAAGCACTTACTACAGAAGAAAGATTTTTCTTTCTTCTGTGACCCAACATCCCCAAGGATTTGCGTGAGAGAAATTAAAACAAAATAAGAGTCCACAAATAAGAGTTGCATATTCATGTTAATGCCGGCTTTATCTAGAGTATTCCAAAATTCCAAACATTGAAAATATCCATCAGTAGGTTAAGCAGATAACCAACGATGGTATTGTATATACAACAGAATAATACTCAGCATTTAAAAAAAAAAAGAGCTGTTGATGCCATTTGGTCAAATCCCAAAAGTACCAAATAACAGAAGCCAACCACAAAAGAATCCGTACTACGTGCTTCCATTTATATGAAGGTCTAGAACAGACGGAGCTAATCTGTCGGGGAAGCCAGCTGCCACAGGACCATGGGGATCAAATGGCAGAGTCATGGGCAACGTTTCCGAGGCTATGGAGAGTTAGGTACACAAATTATGCGTGTTAGATGCTTTAAACTCTGTTCTGAAGATGTGGGCATGCCATTGGATCTGAGTTATACCTCAGTGAGGTGAATTAAAAGCAATACCACAGGGTTGATAGAGAACTGAATAAGGAGATGATCTGTGTGATATAGCTGGCACTGCGCCTAGGACATAGTGCTCAGTGAATGACACTTAGTGTCATCACTAATTGTGCCCCTGGACAGTGACACTTTGCTTGTTGGGATGTGCTCTGGCAGGTGGAATGAAGTAACTCGAAGAATAGAAGTGTGGATCTCCATATTAGAACTCAACGAGTTAGGGGAATATGCTGCAGTTGAACTCCATCAGGCAAAAGATGTGAACACAGGAGGCATCTTTCAGCTCAGGCAGGTAATACTACATTTGCTCACTGTTTGCATTTTTGTATTTTCAGTCTAGCACACAGTTTCTGTGAATTTTCTATGTATGACAAGTCCTTAATTCTTTTCCTTCATGTTTTTCCTTCTCCTATCCCACCCTGATCCTATTCCTGGCCTCCTCTTCCCCCAAACTCTGCCTCTATCTTGCAGGGTCATTCCCGTAGAGTACAAGTCACAGTGAAACCTGTACAGCATTCGGGGACACTGCCGCTCATGGTTGAAGCCATCTTGTCAGTGTCCATTGGCTGTGTGACTGCGAGGTCCACCAAACTCCAGAGAGGGCTGGACAGTTACCAGGTAAATAAAAAACCCACATTTGAGAAATACTGTTTAATGAAGATTAGGGCTTAAGGCTGTAATTTAGTGGTAAAATGTCTACCTGGCATGCACAAGGGGTTTCTTCCTCAGTAGCAGGGGAACTGTTGAAGGGAGCCAGATGGGACGGGGCTCATCAGTGCAGAAGTAAGGAAGTTAGTAGTGTATGTGGGGGGCCTCTTCGGGAAGATTTAGTGTTAGTTAATTATTTTGTTTATAAACACACATTCATGCATAGTAGTCATTTGCTTGAAGACGATTTTATTTTACATCTGGCTCAGAGTATGGGAAACATTTAACACTGTTGCCTGACCTGACCCACTTTTATTAGTATCGCAAAATTGTTTCCCTACACCATCAGAGGGAATCAGTTTTCTGAAAGTTTTACTTCATTTTTTTTTTCAGTTATAAAGCTGTCCTCATGATCATCTTTTCCATTACATCTCCCTTTTCTGAATCTCATGTTCTCATTTAAATTTTTCAAAAAGAAAACCTCTAAAAATTAATCTTTATTTTACCCACCAGGCCTCTTCAGTTGTCTCTGAAAATAAATTTCAAATTTAGGGACTTCCCCAGCATGACCTGAAAGAATGCATATGTGTTACTGTGTCCCCGTGTACTGTCACATATGCCTTAGCAACTGAGGAGAGTGGCTGATATCTGACTTTCTCACATCTGGCAGTGTCATTTTTTGACAGTAAGGAAACATCTCCCCCTTTGTTTCTCAGGCATAAGCCAAACCAATCTTGAGAACGTTCTTCTTCTCTCTGTTTTGGCTTCATGGCATTTATGTCGATTTTTCTGAAGCTAAAAAAAATCAGAGGACAGATCATGGGGCTTTGGGGAAGATATGGCTTTGTCACACTGCCAGGCCAGAGCTGCCTCCAGCTCTCAAGTCTACGCATGCTTCATTCAGAGCATGGAACAAAGGCGGAAGGCCTGGCAGCTTCTCCACTGGGCTCCTCCTCTGGTTCAGTCCCTTTTCCTGACCTGCAGTTTCTGGGGTAGCTCCAGAGCTTTGTATAAAGGGCAAGCACCAGACTTAGAGTGAGAAGGCCTGGCTTACCTTTGTCTTGCCTGGGTAACGTAAACTCAAATTTCCCTTTTTCCTGTCCAAATGGTAACCTTTCTTCAATGATAATTTGAGGCTTAATAAATCTCTGATCTTAGCTAAAACATCAAGTTTGTGCATCTCAAACTGACTTGACAGACAGTAGATAACTGCCTAAGTGTTCCTATTTCAGAAATATTATAAGAATTATTTCCATGTTTTTAAAAACAGCATTGCCTTAAGTTCAAACTGGTTTTTGTCAAAATATACATGTTAGAATATTATTGTTATATGCTCTGTTAAGAATACAGTAACAGGGTTGGGGTATATCCCAGTAATTGAGCATGTGCTTATTTTAGCAAGTACAAGGCCCTAGGTTCAATCTTCAGCACCACAAAAAAGGGGACAGTACCAGCCACATGATTTCATTTTTTTCCTTCTGCTACCATGCCCAACGCCATATCTGTTAGCATAGTACTTTAGAATTATTCTAATGCAATAGCTGAAGCCAAGAGTATGCTGATATCACAAGTGTTACATTATAAAAGGTCAAGCTGCTATTTTATTGATGAAAGTAACCTCTTTATCATAAAAATTAATGATATATTAGGGAGTTTGTTCGTTTACATAAATACTGAGTATTCAAGAGAAATTATTTCAGAATTAGGGCTTGCATTTAATAAATTAGTCATAAATGAGAATAATGATTACTAGACTTTTTAAAAAAAGTTATAGATGTGAAAGTAATTTTGCTGTATTCATTAGGCATATTTTTCAAAAAAGGTTAATATTTTTTCTGTGACAAAAAAAGGTTTAATCATAAATTTAAACAAAGGGTTTCTAAGTAGAGTTGTCTCAAACCTCTTGTTTTCAGCACCTTTTCTTATTTTTGCCTTATGTTTTTGCAGAAGTTGTTATTTTATGTAATTAACATAAACTATTGCCTGTGTTTGGTACAGTTGTGATTTTCTTAGCTGATTACTGTGGTCAAGAGAAGATACTGATAATTATGCATTAAAAACAGTGTGCTAGGGGCTGGGGATTTAGCTCAGTGGCATAAGCGCCTGCCTGTCAAGCAGGCAGTCATGAGTTCAATCCCCGGTACCGATAAAAAGGAAAAAGACAAAAAAAAAAAAAAAAAACAGTGTGCTGTGCTTTTATGGCACTAACATAGTACAGAATTTTGTAGGTGTGTGTAATCTTGGGTTCCACTTGATGAGTTTACGCATGACACTAGTAGATAAATGCAAGGGAAATTCGCTGAAGTCACATATTGAAGGCTAGGATTCCATTCTGACCTGGCACTGCCTATACGACCTTTTTGTTAAATCACTGCATCCCACAGACATTGTGCCTTCCTGACCAAATCCAAGAGAACCTCTAAAGTCCCTGGGAGATTTGCCATTTCATCCTCCTAAATCTTTACATCTGAAATCTTAAATCACCTGCCCATCAGTAGATATCCCCTGTCCTGCTTCATGATACCACTGGAGCTGACCCAATGGTGTTGGTTCCTAACCCCATGTAAGAAAGTTCTTGGGTTTATTTTTCATTACTTAAGAAATTCTTTAGGTCAGAGGTTGTAACACAATGGTAGAGCTCCTGCCTGGCTTGCACAAGCCCCTGGGTTCAACCTTCAGCACTCCAAAAAATAAAAAATATATACAAATAAATAAAAAAGGAAGGGAGGTTGGTTTTAGACAAGTGAAGTAAAACCATTAAACCTATTTTTCAGATTCAAGGAAATATTTTATTGTGCTGATGTTGTGTGGGCCATAGTAATATGTGTGCTGTTTAAAGAATTACTTTCCCTGTGTGCTGTTTGAGAAAAAAAATGCATGTCCTTTATGTTTATTTTTTTCCTACCAGAGAGATGATGAGGATGGTGATGATATGGATAGTTATCAGGTATTGCTACTGCTGTCAATCCTGTGGCATGGGGCACAGCTATTGCTAATTGCCAACATTCGCAAAGCAGAGGCCAGGGAGGAAGGAGGACCGTAGAGCAAGGATATGCAGTTTTTCACTTGCTTTTGATTTGCTTTGTACCTAATCAGGGATACATCACTATTTCTGTTGACTTCCTTGTCAGTTCAAAATTTACTAGCAGTTACTGCATTTTGGCTATGCTACCTTGCATTATCAGCTTGTAAAGCCTTGCTAAGCAAGTCTATTATCACTGTATTGAAATTGATGATCTTAAACGTTGTGCAGTTATCCATTCAGAATCTTTAGATGGACTCTTGTTTTTCCTTTGCAAATCTTCACTCTGCTTCTTACATCCAAGAGACTAGCCTTGTTCTCATTGGCCGTTTTACTTTAAGAGACTTTTTCTGGATAGGAAATTTGGAGACATTCTGTGCGTATAGCTTTGTTTTATTTTGCTTAGCCAGTTTTCTCTCATTAAGATCAAGTTTAGTTCACTGTAACCTGTAGAATTTAAATCTCAGCCTTTTCTTGTTGAGAATATAGAGGAAATGTGTGTAAGTGTGAAGTATGTACCTAAGATAGGCATGGTCAAAGCAGGCAGCACACCAAGCTGAAGACTTCTGAATTTGGTCTCCAGTTTTTGTACTGCTACTCCACACAAGTTAAAGGACATTTTGTAATGTGCCTTGCTATATGTAAAACACAGGTACATTGTTGGAAAAGTGTCAAAGGTTCTCAGGTGTCTGATCTTAATATGTCTTTGGGGCTAGGCTAGAAAAAGAGCCTGTTGAGTTGAACTGATGGATTTTCTTTCCCTGCTCATAATTTTACTAAGAAAGCAACCAAAAACCAACTCTAGCGGGAATGTCAGTGCCCCTTCGAATCTCAGAGATTCCATTGACTAACATCTTGTGGCTTTTTGCGTGCTTCCTGCCACCTTGTTCACAGTGAAGTCCAGTGGCTGCTTTGGGGATTTCTTCAAGCATGGCTGACTGCATGTTGGGTTTTTGCATGGGAGATTTGGTATTAGCTTCATGGTGGTGGTTGGAGGTACAATCTTTGCAACAAGTTCAAAAGGTTCTCTGCTGACTTGTTTGCATTTCAGAAGAAAGTACATGTTACCTGACCCTTGAACTATGAACTATGACAATATCTGTCATTGCCCATTCCATTTGATGTTATGTGGTTTGAGTTCTGTTCATGGTGACCTTCTGCTTGAAATCAGTGCCTACACTGATTTCAGTATATGTATATACACAGCATAAAAATCATCCGCAGCTGATATAGTTTGAGCTTGTCTTGCCTTTGAATATAATTAATCCCTTTGGAGATCCAGGGGCTCTGATTTCGGTGACTGGCATCCTTGATCAGCATGCAGTATTACTGAGACCTCTTTGCTTTCCTGCATATTAATCACACAGCAATGTTCAGTGGTCTGTCCTAATGAAAAAAAATCTCCTGAACAATTGAGATGTATCTTTAAAAGGAAAGAAGCAGTTGTCTATGCACTTTACAGGAAAATATTTCCCCTCTTTATTGTCAGGAAGAAGATTTAAACTGCGTAAGAGAGAGGTGGTCAGATGCACTCATTAAACGGCGAGAATACTTAGATGAGCAGATTAAAAAAGTGAGCAATAAAAAAGGTATGTGAGATTAAACTGGTGGGAGTAGATTTCTCATTTGGTAGTGAGTCGTTTTCTTCCCTTACTGGATAGCAGTGTCTTAGATTCTTGAATTTGAAATAGCTGTAAGTATTGGTGAATCAGGTTATACAGTCAATGTTGGTTTAAGAAGGCTTTGAATTTGAATGTAATAAATTTTCATATATCTCTGAGTTATAATCTGTTACATTAAATAGCATTAAAATTTTGTTTTGATGAACACAGATGTGGTCAATACCAATATGTTAATACAAGGCATGCTGGGTACCAGAATCTAGGATTTGCAGCAGCTAAAGGGCTACTTATGAAACCATACCACTTAGCACTACGCTCCTTTTAGGAAGGGCCCTGGTGTTGAGCTAATTGAGTGATTCCTGCAGCCCCACTTGATGCCCAGGGGTACACTTTGCTTATGTGAATAGTGGACATTTTAAGTTTGCAGCATAAATATGCTCATAAAAACCTAAGCATCTCACCTTGACTTCACTGTCTATTCCTTGTGATTGATTCTGCATCAACAAATACATCATGAAAGTTAACCCATATTGTACAGAAGTTAACAACAGTCCTCCCTCAGGAAATGTCTTGGCCCAGTGTGTGATATTAGTGTAGGCATATGCCAACCTTGGTAATGACTATACCCAGAGAACTCCAGAGTTAATTATGAGTACAGGGATTTCAAAGTACATCAAATAAAATTCTTTTCATAGTGAAGATACAAGAGAATAAAAAGAATTTTCCAAATAAGGTGTATGATGTTTTTAAATCCTCTAAGTGAGGGCCAGGGATATGGCTCAGCGGCTCAGTGCCTGCCTGGCAAGTGCAAGGCTCTAAGTATGATCACTGGTTACAAAAAGAAAGAAAATTATTAACTCTTCTAAATAGCTTATAGCTTTTATAAAACAATATCACTGTCATTATTTCATTTGATCATCCCACCATAATAAAAAGTCTTCTCCTGTTCCAGTGTTTTTTCTACTATTCCCACATGGGCACCTTATATTGGTGTCACAGCCTCTGCCATTCTGGACATTCGTGCTTGACTTTCAAAGGTTCAAAACTTTTTTTAGAATATGGTAGATGTTTAAACTATTTTGCCTGCCACTGATATCTGTTCATTTTAAATGTCGACATCGTGCCTTCTCTCTTGCTGGTGTTCACCCTCTTATTGTCTTCTGCAGAGAAAACAGAGGATGATGTGGAGCGGGAGGCCAGGCTTGTGGAGCAGTGGGTGGGACTGACGGAGGAAAGGAATGCGGTGCTGGTGCCAGCCCCAGGCAGTGGGATCCCCGGGGCTCCCGCCGACTGGTAAGGCCACCCTTCCTTCTCCACTGGCCTGGCAGAGGGTACAGCCTGCCTGCAACAAGAGCCAGGTGACTGGCTTTCTAGGATCATCACAGTAAATGCCAAAAGACTGGGCAGCTCAGGGAGGAATGCCCATCCCTAGTACTCTTGTCCCTTTATTTTTTTCCCTACTGCAGTCCTCTTTCTTCACCAGAAACCAGACAGCCTCCGTGACCTGGCCAGGAATCAGCTTCAGTGTGCCTCTGTGCCTATGAAAAGGCAGCTTGGACATTGTGTCCTCATCCCCAGAAATTCTTTTATTTTGACTCAAAAGAAGTATGTTTTCAAAATATACTTGAAGAGGACAGAAAGTTCTTCTTTGTATTTGCCTAGTATGTGTGTAGCTTGGCAACTAGCAGAGAGGGAGCCCTTAGCTCCATATGCTTAGTCACCTGTCCAGTAGTCAACCCTAGATGTGTTCATGACCAAGCGCCTGGCCTGCTGTGCTCTGGAGGGCAACACTGGACCTAGTTTCCAGCTTCAGCTCTAAGTGAATACGTATTTCTTTAACTTCCCTCACGTTTTCTTCCTAATCTATTAATGGAGCTACCTTTATGGCAATTTGAGCACTGTAGATAATGGATATAAATCTTGTGCACTATGGTAAAATAGTTGTGTATATTACAGAATATATAAAATATTTCTCTGTGCACTAAATGGTAACTGTGGCTGCGTCTTATTCTCATTGTTTCTCATCTTTATTACAAAAATATGTCCAGGACATTTAAGAGAAAACAAAGTCCCTTTCAACATGGAACTTACATGCCTGGATAGTTTCTTTTGGACAGACACAGAAACATTAATAATATTATTTGTCTCTGTCCATAAATGGAAGTGTAACCAGTTTCATGTTGTACTTTATGGAATCAGAGAATCTGACTTTGCAGGCACATTAACTTGTAACCTGCTGGATCTGCCTGCAGCTGCCATGTTCTCAGTCTTGTCTGTCCTTCTGAACCTCACCCCATTCCTCAAATCACTTTAGATAGTCTTAGCCAACCCTGGTTACTCTGATTCAAAAGATGCAGAATGCGCCCAGGACTCTTCCTTTGAACGGGCCTCAGGTGTTTCCTGTGTGGCTGGGCCAGCTGTCCCAGAGGTCCCAACATTGCTCTGACCTTTCCTGCACGTGGCTCTGCCCCCTCACACATCTTTGGGGCTTTTATGTAGTGTCCCTTCTGTTTACTTCCTCTAAGCTCTCACTCATCCTATCACCACTAACAACACCTCTGTCCCTTGGACCTTTCTCTGCAGTTATTTTTAGAAAGTCCTCAAATAACCTTTGTCTCAATCAATCACATGTAATTCACATAAATGGTAGTTCTTCTAGAAAAGTTGTGTAACTCCTGTGGCTTTTATTAGTGGGGGGCAGAGGTGGTGGTCATGAAGTGTATTTCATGAATAGGACCTGCACCTCTAGTTTTCTTCTGCTTTCTTCTGCTTCCATGACCCTGAGGCATTTTAGAATCTAGCAAAACACAAACCATATTTTTGTTTACTTATTTTAAGTTTTTTATTTGTTGATCAGTTTGGTTTTTTTGTTTTTAGAATCTTCCTAGTATAGTCCAGGCTGGCCTTGAACTTGCTGTGGTCCTCCTCCCTCAGCCTCCTAATTACTGTGATTGCAGGCATGCATCACCACGCTGAGATAAGTGTGAAACACATATTTTATTATTGAATTCTTGTTATTAAATTTAGGGTTCCACCTCCTGGAATGGAAACCCACATACCAGTTCTCTTCCTTGACTTGAATGGTAAGTAGACAAAGTTCCAAGGATGTTACATTTAATTAAGGTTTGTCACGTATTCACCATAATCTGATCTGTAAGTCACTTTTGTGATTACTCAGTTGCCATTCCTAGGTGACACTTTTGGTCTAGTCACTTGTGTACAAGCATGGCATGTAGAATCACTGGAAGGCAACATGGATGGTTAGCCACAAAATGAGATCATTTGGGGAGATCGAGAAGTGCATATGAGAGTATTAGAGCAATTGATCTAAAATCTTGAGACAAACATTAGCTGGGAAAATGATTCTGACCATTAATCTTGGAAGGACCCTGGCTTCTGCATTTCTTTTCACTTCCCTAGTAGTTTTGATACCAGCATTGATGACATGCCATAGAATTACATTAAGGATTGTTCTTATACCATGATAATTAGAACTTGGGCAACCTAGAGCAATGGTTTTCAGTGCGTTTAGGAGTAAAATCCTTTTCCAAATGAAACTTCAAATGGAACCCCATGTATAAAAGTGAAAACAGATTTGCTGAGTTGCCTGGCCCATGGCAGGTCCTCCTGCAGAGCCCTAAGGTACTTTAAAACCACCTGAAAACCTCTGCTACAGAGGGAAGGTCTGTAAGGATGGATGAAAGACACGGGAAGTTTGACTTTGACCCAATGCTTGAAGAATTTTTGAGAGGCTAGAGGTAGAGAGCATGCCTCACAAAACGGTGAGTTCCCTGGCATTGCTGGCATGCAAGCAACAGGGCTTGACCACTTACAGATTCTTTTCAAGGGTGAATCTCACATTGGCTAGGACTTTGGACTTCTTTCAAGTGTTCAGGACCTTGACTTTAAATTGATAATTTGACTACTAATATCTCCAATTTAAAGTAAGTTATATGAGTGGAACCACAAACATTAGGTTCCAGGAGAAGTTGCCATCAATAAAGCAGCAAAATTTTAAGGTATGTCAACTGAAAATAGTGCTCTAGAAGTATGAGGAACATCTGTCTATCATGTCCTGTAGGGCAGTCAAAAGGCAACTTCTCGGCTCTCATTGTTTTGTTTGTGTTTTGATGGTGCTAGCAGTTGAACCCAGGACTCACCTGTGCTAGGCAAGTGTTCAACTACAGAGCTACATTCCCAGCCCCTCTTATAGTTATATTTAAAGAATAAAGTCTGTTGGGAGTATTGGGGCATCTACTGCATTCGTAGTTGAGGAATGAAAGAAAAAATAAGCTATATGTAAATATCATGGGTAAAAAGCATAATTTGGGGCTGGGGATATGGATCAATGGCAAAGCACATGTTGAACATACATGAGTCCCTGGGTTCCATCCACAGCACCACCAGGGATTAAAGCACATGAAAATTTTGGTGGTGGCTAAAAAACTGACTTTGCAGGCCAGATATGGTAGTACATACCTGTAATCCCAGCCCTCGGGAGGCTGGGGTAGGATCGCTGCAAGTTCAAGGCCAGCCTGGGATACATAGTGAGTTCAAGGCTAGCCTGAGCTGCATAGTAAAACCTTGTCTCAAAAAGACTCAAAGAAAACCCCAAACACCTGATTTTCCCCCTGCTTTTTCTCCTGTGCCTTGAACTTGACAGCGGATGACCTTAGTGCCAATGAGCAGCTCATCGGCTCCCACGCATCAGGTGTGAACTCCATCCTGCCCAAGGAGCACGGCAGCCAGTTTTTCTACCTGCCCATCATAAAGCACAGCGATGATGAGGTAGTTTATCCTGCGGGCCATGGGAGGGGCTGCAGCTCAGCACAGTGGGGCTGATAAAGCACCTAGTTCCACTTTGGGGAAGAGGACTAGGGACTTTAAAAAATAACACATTAGTGTTATTGTTCAAAGTAGGGGAGGCAAGACAGCCAGTGGACTACACTGAGGTGAGATTGTGGAATCTCTAGTGTATAGTGCAAAATACTGCAGCTCGAGTCATCTTGTTTCTGTCTCCCATCCCCGTCCCTGCTGCCAGGTGTCAGCCACAGCCTCGTGGGACTCCTCAGTGCATGATTCTGTCCACTTGAATAGGGTCACACCACAGAACGAAAGGATTTACCTCATCGTGAAGACCACTGTCCAGCTGAGCCACCCAGCTGCTATGGAGTTAGTGTTACGGAAAAGAATTGCAGCCAATATTTACAACAAACAGGTAATGATGGGGACTGGTCCTGCTGTGTCTAGGAGAGCACAGGTGGCTCTTCTGTGTATCACTCAGCCTTGTTTTGTTGGCATGGCTTATGGGGATGTGCAGAATGTGACTGCATTGGCCAAGTTAGAATTGGACTCATTTACCCAGGATATGTTGGCTCATGAGAGCCGCGGAGGTATATGTCGTCCTCAAAAGGCTCTGGCAGTTTGACTGACTGTCTTCCTGGCAGGCAGCAGCTATGACATGTCAATATTCGAAATGCAAAAACAGTGGGGCTGAGAGGTGAAGTACTAGGTCCTATCAGATAGTGACAAGACCACAACAAAACAGGCTCCGAGTAAATCCTTATCCATATGCCCTGCCACATGTCATCTCAAAAGCAGTGTCACCAGAATGAGTCTCCCCAATATTCTGACTGTGCCAGGGAATCCCGCGAAACCTGAGGAGATAATGTTAGCCCATGGGAACGAGAGGAACACCTGCAGAGGCCTAGAAGGGTGGCCCCACTCGGTAGTCCCAGAGGAACAGCTGGGCACCACTGTGCCTCAGGATAGAGATGAGGATTTTTTAAAATTCAGGGCCATTTTCTGATTTGCTGAATATTATGTGGGTATATAAAAAACAGCAATATATAATGCTTTTATAATTTATAGAATGCTAAATAACATTCATCACAGACTTAAGCCTGTTTTCCTTTTCTGCCAGAGTTTCACACAGAGTTTGAAGAGGAGAATATCATTGAAAAATATATTTTATTCCTGTGGTGTGACCTATGAGATAGTATCCAACATACCAAAGGTAAACTTTGTACTACTTTTTTTTTTTTTTTTTTTTTTTTTTGTCTTTTTATCTGTACCGAGGATCAAACTCACAACTGCCTGCTTGCAAGGCAGACGCTTATGTCACTGAGCTAAATCCCCAGCCCCTACTTTTTTATTTTTGCCACATGGGGGATGTAACCCAGGGTCTCACACATTCTTGCCAAATGTTTACACCGAGCTATATACACCTCCAGCCATATGGGAGGGGTTTTTCTTGAGAGGATACCAGGGAATTGAACCCAGGGCCTTTATCCTGAACTACATCCTCAACCCTTTTATAATTCTTTTTATTTCGAGCTGGGCAAGATGACACATCACTATAATCTGAGCACTCAGGACACTGAGGAAGGATTGCAACAAGTTCAAGGCCAGCCTGGGTTCCATAAGAATTTGAGGCCAGCTTCAGCTATATATATATTTTTTTTTTCTTTTTTTTTTTTCCCCCCCTTTGAGATAGGGTCTCACTGAGTTGCCAGCGTGCCTGGGCTGAGTTCAAACTCACAATCTTCCTGCCTCAGCCTTACAGTGTGCTGGGATTACAGATGTTCACTACTTCTTCTGGTCCCTAAAGTATTTTTTTAAATATCAGTATAAAAATAATAGAGAAGGTGTTCATTCTGTGTACTTGTAAGGCATTTTCTCACCACGCTTTTGATGACTGAAAGTAGCATCCTTTCCTTGCTGTCTGTCCCTTTAGGCAACGGAGGAGATCGAGGACCGGGAAACGCTGGCCCTGCTGGCTGCCCGCAGCGAGAGCGAGGGCACCGCGGACGGCGAGACATACATGGAGAAGTACACACGGGGCGTGCTGCAGGTGGAGAACATCCTGAGCCTGGAGCGGCTGCGGCAGGCAAGTCCCAATTCTGTGTGCGTGCCCGCCTGTGGGGGTCCAGCCCAGCCTGCGCCCCGGACGAAGCTGAGTTTGTGTATGAAATGCCTCTCGCTGTCTCAGAGAAGCAGCGCTTGAGCAGCAGTGTCTGCAGAAGAAAGGCTCTGGCTGTGCACTGCTCAGATAAAGAATCGTGGATCATTTTTTACTGGGTACTTCCTGCTTGCTGAGCACTGTGCCTGAGGAATTCAGATACATTATTTCATTCATTCGGTTTTCACTTGGTTTTTTGAGAGAGTATTCACTGAGGCAGCCGCCATACCCAGCTAAATACATTATGTCGTTGAATCGCTGGGATAACCCTCTGAGTGTCTGGCTGAGTGTCTGGCTTACTCTGTGATCCCCGTTTCCAAATTGGGACAGAGGGAAATTGGCTCCGCAGCACCAGGCTACACAGCAAAGCAGTGGGATTGGCAGACTGGGCAGCTTGACCCTGTAGCCTGTGTGTCTCCACTGTCCCGTCACAGCCTCCTTAAGTTCCAGACCCAGCTCAACTTTCAAGCTGCTGCCAGGATGTTCGAGTGAGAGTAATGACCTCAGGAACAGGACATGAGGCCCACTGTTTTCCCTGTGCTGCTTCCATAGCTGTCCTAGTGACTTTATGGAAAGTGTGTGCTGAGTGACAGGAGAGTGAGAATCAGAAGCATCTTCGCTCCGTGAAAACCCTGCCTGAATTGCTACATGAGTAAAAACACAGACAGCATAACACTTGATGTCACTTTGCAAGTGAGATACATAACCGGAGGTTAACTCTTCATTTTCTCTGTGCCCTTGTTTTTAAAAGTTCACACCGTAAATGTCTTTTGCTTAGCAGTTTTCCTGATTTTGTTTCAAAGCAAATGCTTTCAGTGGATTGGGTAAGGAGTGTGCTGTAAGATTTGTTTTGTAAATGTGAACTTGTGTGTATGTGTATATAACTCGAATGATCTTTATGCATGGATTTTCTAAATTAACAAAGAAACATATGTTCCTTCTAGTCAGATGAGACAATCATTAGTGGTATCTTTAAACTGTTCTGTGTTCACAGGCAGTCACGGTCAAAGAAGCCCTTTCCACCAAAGCCAGGCACATTCGAAGGAGCCTCAGCACTCCAAACGTTCACAATGTAAGCACACTTGTGGTGCCCTGGGCCTCAGGGCTGGGGTGGGAAGCCTGTGCAGGTGTGAAACTGGATTCCCACAATAGGAGTATGACACACACTGACTAAGACCCCAAGTGTCAAGGCTGCATCTCTGTCCTGGGAGGCACACCAGAGCCAAGCCTCCAGACAGATACTCATTTCATTCTTTGTCTCTCCCTTCATGGTTTGGAGTGTCTTCCTCTTTATAATTCATCTAGAAAATTCAGTTGACAGAAATCGCTTCTAGAGCAGGCCATGATGGCACATTGTAATCCTAGTACTCAAGAGGCTGAGGCAGGATCGCGGTGAGTTGAAGAATGGCCTGGGCTACGTAGTTCAAGGCTAGCCTGAACTGTTGGCAAAAACAAAATCAAACAGCAAAAAAAACTATCTACCAGTTGGAGAGGGTTATGGGAAGAAGGGAAAGGTTAATGCTTCTTGGGCCACTTCAAAGCATTCTCTTCCCAGAAGCAACAGTAAAAGAAAGATCCTTTTAAGGAAAGGTGTGGTTTTGTGTCTGCCTAATTTTCAAAATTGGCAGGAAATTATTAAAAACATGGTGAACATTTACAAAAAAATATCTTATAATTGGCCCCAGAGCAAATCACAATAGTCACTATCATACTGATTACTTCTGACCACAAAGCAGTCATTAGAAATGAGACTCATATAGTTGTGAACTGAAAAACACTCTCCTAATTAATTTGTGTCTCAAAGAAGCAATCGTAATAAAAATTAGAATGTATTTAGAACTAAATGATAATAAAAACATGCATTTATCAATGCTTGCAAGATGCAGTTAAAGTAGTACGTAGAAATTATTAGACCTAGTGCTGGGAATGTATGTAGATTAGTAGTTCAGCACCTGCCCAGCAAGCATAAAGCTCAATCCCTCGTACCAAAAAACAAAAAACTATTAGGCCTAAATTCCCTGTCCCTTAAACACCACTGCTTAATCTTAACCTTAAACACCACTGCTAGACAGTAGAGAAAACGAAAAAGTGACATCTATTGTTAGGAAATTTATAGTGTTTACATTAAAAAGAAGAGATAAATAGCTTAAAAGAAACAGAAGCTGGGCTTGGCAGCATGTGCTTGTAATCCAGCTTGTCCAGAGGCAATGTAGAGATGAAGGATAACATCAAGATCCTATTCCCCCACTCCCCAAAAAAGGATACGGGTATAGCTCTGGGGTAGACCTTGTGCTCAGTGTAAAGAAACTCCTAAATTCACTTCTCAACACTAAAACAACAACAACCAAAATTTTTTAAAAACTCCAATCTAATCTAAAACAAGTCACTTTTTGAACCGGAATCTGATAAAAATGTCACATCTATCTGCTAATATTAAACATACCAAAAGACAGTGTTAAGTGACCCCACATGGATTCAGTGAGCAAAATCCAGACTGTGGGAAGCTTTTTTTGTTTTGTTTTGTTTTGGTTTTTTTTTTTGGTCTTTTTCATTTTTATCGATACCAGGGATCGAACTCACGACTGCCTGCTTGCAAGAATCCCCAGCCCCAATTTCATTAATTTCCATGTGGATCTTTTTCCATGCTGATCCCTGATGCTAGCTTTAGATTTGGATTGTTCTTGCTATTCTAGGACCTTGAGGTGTATCATTTGAACTTACTCTGTTTTACTGATGTGAACATTCATCCTTATAAACTTACCTCTTGGGACTGCTTTCATCGTGTCCCATAGGTTCCTGTATGTTGGACTGGCATTATCATTTAACCCTGGGAACTAATTTCTTCCTTGATTTTTCCTGAGACCTGTTGATTATTCAACAGGGCACCAAGTTCCATGTTTTTGCATGATTTGCATGGTTTATTTTGCCATTGATTTCTAGCTTCATCACACTATAATTTGATAGAACACAAGATAATTTTATTTATTTATTTTTTGTTTTTTTGCATTTATAAAGTGTTAAGCACTACAGGCTACCGTGTGGTCTATTTTGGATAAAGTCCTATGTGCTGCTGAGAAAAAGTTGTGTTCTATTGTTAGAGGAACATTTTGTAGATGTCTTTTAAGTCCATTTGTTCAAAAGTTAGGTTCAACTCGTATTTTTTTGGTTTTTGTTTTTGGTTATTTTTGGGGGGTCAAGTTGGTCTGTTTGTGTCAGTGAATACTGAGGTTCCCAATTCCAGTTGAATTGGTGTTAGTGTGATCTTTCATGTCCGTTAGTTTTTGTTTTATAAGACTGGATTTGCTGGCATTTGCTGTGTTTATAATTATTGTCTCTTCAGTTTTTCCCTTAACCAATATGTAGTAACACTTCTTTGTGTCATCTAATAACTGTTGGTTTGAAACTCATTTTATCCGAAATTAGGGTAGCTACTCCAGCTTTTTTCTGGGTTCCCATTTCATGGATTATGCTCCATTTCTAATCTGTGTATTTCTTTTTTAACTAAATGTGTTTCCTCTATATTGCATATCATTGCAGGAGGTTCTTGATCTATTCTGCCAGTCTATGTCTTTTGACTGGGGAGCTGAGATCATTCACACCAAGTGTTGCTACTGGAAGTCATTGGCATACTCCGGGCAATATGTAATGTTCCTGTTGCTGGCTTTTTTTTCTTTCTGCTTAGCTACTCACCCTGCCAGGCATTATTATTTATTATCTGACTTATTAGCATTGCTGGCTTCATTGTCTCTTTCACAGACATCCTTGAGAACTTTTTTGGGTGCTGGATTGGTGGTCATAAATTTCTTGAGGTGCTCTTTGTCATGGAAATAATTACCTTATTTCTCCACCAATTTTGAAGAAATGTTTTACAGGATATATATCATGTTTCCCCCAAATTAATACCTAGCCAAACTGAAGAATAACCAGACTTAAAAACTAGAGATAAAAAATGGCAGCTCCAAACAGCCTCTCCTGCCTTACAGGCAGCCACTAAAAAAGAAGGTGGTGATGACAAGTTAGGCAAGCGGAGGCTGGCTGGGGCTGGCATCTCTGATCTCTATTTCTCAAGGCTGATTATTTTGCGGTCCAGCTAGGTCTCATTTTCTGGGGAAGAGTGTAAGTTTAAGGCTAGAAATTGTTATCTTTTAGAGCTTAAAGTACTTTACTCCAAGCCCTCCTGGCCTTTAAGAGAAGTGGTGTTGAGAAGTCTTCTATGAGTTTACTTCTTTATGTGGTTTGTTGCTTTTTTTCTCGGTACCAGAAATCAAACTCAGGACCTCACACTTGCCACACAGGTGCTTGTGCTGCTGAGTTATGTCCCCTGCCCCTGTTTGTTGCCTTTTTGTAACAGCTTTAAGACTGCATCTCTATAATAAACTGCTAGTACTCTGATGATGATGTGGTATAGAGAGGTTGTCTTTGGTCCTGGCTGTTTGAGTTTCTGTGTGCATTGTTTGCTGCTATGTTTCTTTTCCTGTATTTGGGGAAAACTCTTTTTTTTTTCTTTTTTATTTGTACCTGGGATTGAACTCACGACCTTGTACTTGTCAGGCAGGCGCTTAAGCTACTGAACTAAATCCCCGGCTCATATTATCAATTATTATTTTTTATTATTTCTGTGCAGGTTTTCTATGTCATTCTTACTGTCTCCTGACTTTTCATTTATTCCAGTTACTCTTAGATTAATGTTCTTTGCATTGTCTAGCAGCTGTTGGATCCATTTTTCATATTCTCTTGTTTTTAACGTATCTTTGAGCAGTTGGTCTTTGAAGGCATGCTAGTCTTCTAGTTCTGAAATTCTCCTCACACCAATTGCTTCTGCTGTCCACAGTTTCAGTATAATTTTTAATATCCTGAATTTCTGATTTAAACCTTTTCATGGCATCTAACTCTGTTAAACTGGTGATTCATGTTTTGTATCATTTTCTTTAGTGCAGAGTTCAGCGCAACTGTGGAAGTTACCAGGCTAAAAGATGGTGGGAGGATGGAGAAGTAAGAGTCAGAATACAGAAAGCTAGGTCAAGTGGAGCGCTCTCTCTGAATGGGAGGAAAGGAAGTGCTCAACAGCTGCTGCACTTTTATTATGCACATGACAGATTAGTATCATGTGACACCTCTCTGCATGGCAACCCATTTACACAGCAGCCTGGGGGGGCCCTCACCTTTTCCAAGCTATGGCAGCTTGTTCACGTGGCTGGCCCCAGGCGCTCTGTTCTCCTAAAGGCCTTGCTCCATCCCTGCTGCTGCTGTTAATCTCTAGCTTCAGCCACTCCCCATACTTCAGCTCAGCTAGTTTTTTATTAGTGTCTTCTGAGAACCCCTTGGTCATTTTGATTATTACTTCTTTATCTGTTTAATTATATCTTCTGTAATCGTGCTGAGCACTTTTTTGACCTGTTTTCAAAGCTCCTCTCTTAATGTTTTTCAAGTAATTTGGGCGTGTAGCTTTTGCTAGTCTTCTTATTCTTTTTTTTTTTTTTTTTTTTTTTTTTTTGTCTTTTTCCTTTTTATCAGTACCGGGGATCTAACCCACGGCTTTTGCCACTGAGCTAAATCCCCAGCCCCTGCTAGTCTTCTTATTGATGGCCCCTGAGTGGCTTTGTGGGAGGTGACAGTTTGGGGATGCATTTTGTTGCCTTGCTTTTTCATACCTCTATGTTTTTGTTTTGTTTTGTTCTGTTTTGTTTTGTTTTGTTTTTAGACTGAGGTCTGTTGACATGTAAATGGACAGTCTTTGTTGAGAGAGCTCTTTTAGTCAGTCACTTTTCAGTGACGTACTTTGAGTGTGACTATTATCTTTTGCCTCTGCCCCATAAGTCAATCATGGTTAATTTGGGAAGGGATAACCAGGCCTGATGGTGTACAACTGTTATCCCAGCACTCAGAAGGCTGAAGAATCACCGTGAGTTCCAGGCCAGCCTTGACTACATAGTGAGTTCTACGCCAGCGAGAACTACACAGTGAGACCTTGTCTCAAAACAAAACAAAGCATAACAGTACAGAGGAGAGAATATCCAACACCAAATTCTCTGGAAATGTAGCCCAGTATTGTTAATGTCATAAAAGTAATCTGAGTGATGGCTTACAAAGGAAACTCATTAATAGCAACAGTTAGGGGCCAGGGATTTAGCTCAGTGGTATAGGTGCCTCCCTGGCAAGTGCAAGATTGTGAGTTCAATCTGTGGTACCCAAAAAAAGAAAAAAACAAAAACAACAAGCAACAGTTATATAACTGTAAATCAGTAGTATCATTCAAGACAAACTGGATATTACCATTCCATAAGAACCACCTTTAACCCTACAGAAGAAATTCACAGTTATATTATAAACACTAAAACAACCCATGTACTAACTTACAATTAATATGTACTAAAAGCAACAGCTGTATCTCTGCTAGTGGTAGAAAGAATTCAACAGTAATTTTATAGAGTTAACTACCTAAAGATTAATAAAGCTCGATGGTTATGTTGTCAGAGACATAATGTGTTGGGAATAGGGGAATGTGAGAAAAGTCTGAAATCTTGGACTGCAGGATCTGATGAGGAGAGAAATGGTAAAAAGTACTATTGGGGAGTAGCAAGATGTTTATAAAATTAGTTAAAGGCAGCAGGAAACTGAGAAGTAGAAGGTAAAAGAAAAAAATATAAAGAATAAGAAAAAACTAAAGGGAAAAACTAGAAGGAAGAAGAGGAAAACGAAGAAAGAAGAAACTAAAAGAGATGGGGTAGGGAGGAGCAAGGAAAAAGGACAAAGGAAAATTCCCCAAGACCCAGTAAACCAACGGAGAAGAGGAAAGGCCAAAAGAAATGTCTCTGATTTTACAGTTTTCTTCCAGGGGGTAGCAATTCTTGTTTTTTTTCCTGAGGTCCTGCTTTGCCAGGCTACGGCAGGGTCCAAGTCAAGACATGTCCCAGCTTACACTGACAGATAAAGGTGGTGGTCAGACCCAGATCCTTGCTCGATACAGGCACCAGCAGGCAGCAGGGTTTGGCCTGCGGCCATGGTGGGGTGGAGAGCTGTGTCCTTTCAGGCTCAAAACCCTCTGGCGCTTCTCTTTCCAGCCCACCCCCTCCCTGACTGCATCACTGTCCCTTTTCTGAGCCCTGTGAGAAGATAACACTGAAGTGAAGCCGTTCTGTGGCTGCTCCCAGCCCTAAGTGCTGACACTCAGCCCTTTCCCGAATGGCACCCAATCCCACGCACTCTCAGGGACTAGGGCCTATAGCCGGTACCAGGACTGGCATGACGTACCAGCTATTGCCTGTGGAAGGACTCAGTGGGATCTGTAAGGACCCCATGCTGTCCCTGAAGACTGAAGCAACCACTGGTTCATTCCACCTCTGCCTTTCTCTCTGGGGCCTCTGAAGTCCTCGGCATTCACTGCGTCTCTGTAAGTTTGATCTTCCTTTCCCACAGCCTCAAGCTGGGAACTAGGAGAAAGGCCTGACTGTTTTGTTCCCTTGTGTCTTTTTTTTTTTTTTTTTTTTTTTCTTTTTGTCTTTTTGAGACAGGGTCTCACTACGCAGTTCAGGCTGGCCTTGAGCTCACTCTGTAGCCCAGGCTAGTCTGAAACTCGCAGTGATCCTCCTGCCTCAGCCTCCTGAATGCTGGGATTACAGGTGTGAGCCACCGTGCCTGGCTTCCCTTCTGTCTTCTGCCTCTTCAGTCTCTCTGCAGCTTTTAGTTTTTCTGTCAGTTCCTGTAGATCTCCCCTTTTTTCTTTCTTCCTGAGGTGGTTATTTTCCTAGATCTGTATTCTGAGTCTCAGAGAGGCAGAGTTGTTGCTGCTTACACTCCACCAGTTTTCCAAAGAATCCCAATAGATTATTTTTGGGGAAGTCAAAAACTTTCCCTGAAGTCTCTATGGAAAAGCAGAGTCAAAGACACACAAACCTTATCTATAGCCAGGAGATTTGTTGCCCTTGATACTCACAAGGGTGTCCAACCCTTTGGCTTACCCAGCATGCACTGAGTTGAGAGAAATTGTCTTGATTATATATATATTTATTTATTTATTATAGTTAATGTGTATGGGCTATATAACTTCCTCTATTTTAAAATATTTTATAACATAAAAAAAGATGGCAAGTGGCCCATGAGTGTTAGGTTGCAAAAGCCTGCAAGAGATTCTTAGAGTTGCACCGATTATATTTAGATTTAATTGATACTGAAAATAACTCACATATCAGTACTTGTAGGATGCAGCTAGGGTGGTGCATAGAGACAATGACAATGCCTTATATTTCATCATATCTGTAATAGAAAAAAAATAGAAGTAGCTTGGATAGCCATCAGTAGGATAATGGAACAAAAAGATCATTATACACTAGAAGAAAATGATGTAAGAGAGCACTTATATGAATATGCAAAATTGTATTTCTGTATGTATGTATATATATATTTACACACACATTTACACACACAGATGTACACATAATTACATAAAATATGCATGGAAATACTAAATTGCAAATTGAGAGTAAAAAGGGGGCTTTAGCTATACCTGTGGCATTACATTTCTTTATAGAAAAAGAAAATTATGTTAAATATGTGAACCAGTTGATGAAACTATTCACTTTTTATAGGTCTCTTCCAGTCGACCAGACCTTTCTGGCTTTGATGAAGATGATAAGGTGTGTACTTGTTGTGGGGATGCCGAGGTTATTATTAGATTCCAAGTTTTTGAGAACATAGTCTGTGCTTATACTTTTTGATTATGTCTTTAAGAAGCTTACAATCTAGTCCCTGGAGTCAGCTAACTCCTAAGAAGTTAAAGCAAGCTGATATGGTCACTTCCATAATAGTGTTCTCCCCTTGGTACTCTAACTCTTATGCCTTTAAAAATTTAAATATCAGGTAACCATCCCACCTAATCTTTCTGGAACACTCGCAGCTTGTGCTGCTATCCAGGCAAAATTAAGACTGGAACCTTTTTACTCCAATAAAAATATTTCTGCTTAATCTTTACATTAGTTAGTTACCTTGAATCTATTCTAAATTGATAAAAGTAGTTGCCTCTGGGGAAAGAGAAAAGTGAGGCAGACTATGTAGGTACTGAAAAGTGCATTTCACTATGTTTGTAATGATTTTGTTAAGTCTTAAGGAACTACAATAAAATATTGGTGGTGCATGCCTGTAATCGCAGCTCTCTGAAGGCTGAGGCAGGAGGATCATTGTGAGTTTGAGACCAGCCTGGGCTACAAAATGTGCTCAAGGCCAGCCTAAACTGCATAGTGAGACCCTGTCTCAAAAAGGGGAAAAAAAAAAAAGAGAAAGAAAGAAAAATATTTTAACATTTATTCACTCTAGGTGTACCTTGGGTATGACAGAGGATGTTGTACTAAAGCACTCTTATATGTGCTTCAAATAGTTCATAAGTAAGGAAAGAAGAACAGATATTACCACTAAAAAACAGAAGAAACTCCAATCTGGGCTTCTTTCCTCATTTTCAAGCAGCTTGCTGACATTTGACCCATATTCTTAACTTGTAGGGTTGGCCAGAGAACCAGTTAGACGTGTCAGACTACAGCTCCAGTTACCAAGATGTAGCATGTTATGGAACTTTGCCCAGAGATTCACCTCGAAGAAGCAAAGAAGGTAGTGCCGAGATTGTTTTGCAGTGATAACTTCTTTGTAATTATTTAGAAACAGCATGAAAAGCGTCTTCTGTGGTTATCGCATGAGATATGAAGCTGAAATTCCAGTTAGCTAGATGATACAAAACTGTCATCTTGACCAAATATATTATGTTCACTTACTAGATTTTTTTTCTTTTTCTTTTCTTTTTTTTTTTCCTGTGTAGTTAACATGTCACAAATAATGGCAGTATGCTTTTTGTATGTACTGTTTTTGATTTTCCACATTTTTTTGTATACCAAATTCTGAGTCTGAGATCAGTTTTGAGATTTACATGAATTGTACTACAGTAGTCTGTACCAAAAGGCTATCCACCTCTGGCATGCTTTTCTACTCAAAGGAATTTTTAACAGCATGTGAATGATTCTTAAAGCAGGTGAAAAATTATACCAGAAATGAGTTAGATCAGTGATAATATCATTACCTAAATCATTATTTCCCAGTACCTTGAGAAGAACAGCATTCTCCAGAAATGTAAATCAACTTTGTTACCTTATACTTTATATTTTACCAACTAAGTGCTTTTGTATTAGAATTGGGAAGAAAATAGGGGGGAAGAGGCCAAACCAGATAATAAATGAGGAAAAATGGAAAAGAATTCTTTTTTTCTTAGTCCTTTACAGCCAGGTGATCTTAGGGGAAAAAACACTGGCAAGACAATATACTCAAAATTCATTCACTGAGTACAGTCTTGAGCCCCAACTTACTACCTTAAAATATAGCCAGGAAAATAAAGTATACAGAAATTATAACACTGAATGACGAAGTGCCAAAGCGCATGCACCAGGTGATAGGCTCTGAGAATTCAGAGGTAGAAGAGCCACATGAGCTGAATTTGGTCTGGTAAGTGGTGCTCATGCTCAGTTTTAAGAAGAGCATAGAAATCGTCCTTTCTAATTTCTTACACACCTTTAGCAACGTGGTGGCTTTATAGATCTATTTCTGTGCTTGCCTAGATGGGTTTTCCTGCTTCGCCTGTGAATTTCATTGTCATACCAAGTATGCCTGCAGGCTGGGTTACTGCCCTGCTTTCTGTGTGCCTTATTGGCTCGGCCTACAAACTCAAGGCTTTTTGTCTTCCTCAGGTTGTTCCTCGGAGGCTTCGCATGCCTTAACGGTCAGCCCTTTTAAAGCGTTCTCTCCTCAGCCACCAAAGTTTTTCAAACCCCTCATGCCTGTAAAAGAAGAACATAAAAGAAAGATAGCTGTTGAAGCAAAACCACTTCTCAGCCAAGAGGTAAATGCTTGATTGTCTGCACCCTGCAAAGCAGAAGGGAACTGCGCTGTGTGCGGAGAGTAGTTTGCCTTCTAGAGTCAGGTGCTACATGTAGACGTGCATGAGTTCTCACTCCACAGATCCTGCCCTCGGATACCTCTTTCTCAAGCACATGGGACCAGGGTCAGATTTACTTGTTTTTATTGTTGTTACTGTTTTGGTTTTACTACACTGTGTTGAGGGCTTTTCAGACTATTTGTTCATCTTTAAGTGAGAAAGAGGTGTCTCCTAGGTGTTTTGAAAATATTAAAAGCTTTTATTTCTTCATTTTTTGGATCAAACTAATTATACTTTTTGCCACAGAATCTGTGTAGTCCTGTCAGATTTCACCAGTAGTTTAATTCCGGCCTGTAGAATTGGCTGCTGAATTACTCACATGTAGTAAAATGTTGGCATTGCTTTTCTAACGTGCATGTACTTAACTATGTATCTCGGCTGTCATCGTCTCTGTGTGTGATGCATCTGTGTGTCTTAACCTTTGCAGAGCATGCCTCCATCTCAGGCACATAACCCTGGCTGCATTGTCCCCTCAGGAAGCAATGGCAGCAGCATGCCAGTAGAGCACAATAGCAAACGTGAGAAGAAGATTGTAAGTTCTGGAACCATTTCTGTTGTATTACCTGGTGGTGGGTTTAAAGCCCTGTCACACACTGTCTTCCCAGTGCTTTAGAAGAAAAAGAAGACATGTATTCATTCTTTGCTTTAGGAAAAAAACCAATGGTTATGAAATTTTGCATGCATATGGCCATGACTGTGATTTTTTTCTAAGGGTTCAGTCTATTTATTTTTGCTTTAGTGTAAGTTTGCTTAGAAAAAAAACAGAAGGGACGTCTTTGATGATTCTGGTCTTTACTCTTAAAAAAAAAAGTATAACAGAGATTACTTGAACTAATACTGAAGTCTTTCTAATGTGCCTATACATATATTGTCCAGATTCTGAAGTTAATCTACCTAGAGGAATTGCACTTACTTGGAGTAAGTAAATATGCATTTAGCTGTGGGTATGTTTGTAAGCTTTTTTATGTTGCCTGATGCTACTGCCAAGATAATACTATAGATTATAGCTGTGCTACAGTTCTCCATCACCCATCATCATCATCATCATCATCATCTCTAGTTCAGGGAGTCTTTGTTAATTTGCTGGCAAAGTGTATTCCAAGCCTCTGGTCTCAGCCTTGCTTTTCAGAATGGTGTATCTGTATTTTACTACAGTTAGATTAAAATTTCTGCAAACCCTCATTCTGAGGTTTGGTTTATAAATTACACCTATCAGATAAATTTTTTGTGCTAGGTACTTCAGATTATAAATATACCTCAAATAAAATTGTTTGAAAACCTAGATATTCTCAAGCCTGGAAAAATTCTCTAATTTTATGTTCTAGCTGTCATTCTTCTGTGGCTTCCTAGGTTTGGAAAGTGTAAAGCCAGCCTGGGGCCAGCGGAAGCTGCTTGATGTTTATGGCTGCATATTACATGCTATACAGCCAGAATGTGAGAAGTCCCATTTCTTAGCTTTACCGCATCAGATGCACTCTAAAGACTTGTTAGCCTTCGGTCCTTTAATGAATCCAGACTATGCTGCTAATGCATACTGTGTGCAGACTAACTGCAGCTTAACACAGATGTGCAGTTGGCCACTCAACCTGCATGCCTGAGTGCTAGTGGATCATGAAAAACACGCCTCCTCCTTCCTGATGTGAAGAAAAAAGAAAAGATGCTCTTTCCCTTCATTTCTATCCCTTTCCCAGCCTCTGCTTATAGGTTCTCCCTGTCTCTCTGCTCCAATGCTGCTGTCCTAGTTTCCAGAGAAGAGCACACACCCACAGCTGCCCCTTGATCCTCATCTTCCTGAGCTGTTCATTTCCCCTTCCTGCCAAGTTGATAAAGGCTGCAGCATGGGCTAAAAGGCAGAATGGCTTCTGGGCTGTTATTCCTCAAGTTCTCTGGCTCTACATCTAATTGGATCTGTTTACTGACATAGCTCTTATTACAGGGGTACACAGGGCCAGAATTGAAACCTGTAACAATCAATTTTGGTAGCCTCAAAGTTCACCCAGCTTGTCCCATCATTATTTTCTTCTAAATGTCATAAAATAAGACTGGAAGGGGCTGGGGATTTAGCTCAGTGGCATAAACACCTGCCTTGTAAGCAGGCGGTCGTGAGTTCGATCCCTGGTACCGGTAAAAATGAAAAAGACAAAATAAATAAATAAATAAATAAGACTGGAATTATAGGTCAGCAGTACAAGTGCTTGCCTGACAAACAAGGTTATGAGTTCAATCCCTGCTACCCCCCCAAAAAAATCATAAAATAAACCTCCCCAAGATGAGTAATTACTATGGATCACAGATACTAAAGGAACATAAAACCTTTCTCAGCTAGTAGAACATATTCTCTTGACTCCAGAAATGCCAAGCAGTAGTTAGATTCCAAAACTGAATTCACTATGAAGTATGCTAAGTGATGATGGATGTATCATTTGTCTTTTTGTGGACGTTTTGAAGAGCTTGCCTTTATTCTCCTTAGTGAACTGGCTTGCAGAACACTCTTCAGCTCTGAGGGTATTGCACTGTTTAGTTTATTCCAGATAGCAGTTTCCTGGGACATTTTGGTAGACTTTAAATACATTGCTTTAATATCTCTAGCAAATTTCATTTTTAGTTCCCCTCATAGATAGATAGAAACTGTTTTCTTGCTTTCATTCTAATTCACTTTCTTTTGTCTTCCAATCTTAAAAAAATCAGAGTGGATCAGTAGGTCAGACTGATGGAAGGCATTTGCAGTCATTTTTGAGACATAATGTTAAAACACTATGCCTGTTACTTTTTTAATAACCCATCTAATTGCCACAGTAACTTCTGTAACTTCATGTCAAATATAGTAAATGTAATTACATTTGACTTTTAAAGCCATATTTTGTTCTCTGGTCAATTTGGGAGGAAATATACAGATGTGCTTCTTGTCTCATGTAAATAAGATAAAGGCAACAATATGCCTTTGCAGTCTATCTTTTTAAACTGTGAAGCAAAAAGAATAGCAAAAGGAAAGGCAGAAGTTTTCTTCCACTATCCTCTGATTTGTGCTGGGATGACATATAGTTTATTCCTCCTGTTTTACAGAAGAAACAAAAGTCTAGGATTATTGAGTGACCTGACCAGGGTCTACAATTAAAAAGACTGTAAGAAAGAAGAACCCTGTTCTTCAGCAGAGTGCGGCTGACTCCAGGGACCCCAGGTGCTTCCAAGGCTGGTGCACTCTAGCACCCTGCGCCCTGCCTTAGTACCATGGACAGCAGTGCTGGCAGCTCCTGGCTAGTACAGTCCTGCAAACAGAAACCATCTTTGGTGGTCTGTGCAAACCTGGTTATAGTGGGAGTAGCAACTGCTTTAATCATGTGAAACTCCTTGCAGAGTCACTACTTTAACATGGGTTTTGGTCCCTTTTTAAAATCAAGGTGTTTTGTCTATAGGTCAATATCAGCTGCATAAGTTAAATCGCAAAAATCAAATCATGAAGACTGTAGCTATAGAGACGCTTGAGAACTTCATGCTCCACTTTTAGGTAGGGGTTTCATTCTTTTTGTCCTTAAGACATTGTAGGAAGGTGTTTATTTAGTCTCCCTTAAGATAGAGTGATACAGTGATACAGTGATAAATGATACTTCTGGTATAGAAACTCCTTTATCTAAAGTTCATTTTTTTTAAACCTTGCAGAAAGTAATTCAATAAAATTTCAGTGTCTGTTTAAATATTGGAAAATGTGTAATCTCTACGCAGTTTCTCTTTTTCCAGAATTGTCCCTACCTGTTTAATCTTTCCTTTTGGGTCACTGGGACATTTCCCCCTTCCTAAGTGCATAATTGCAAAGTGTTCCCTATGTGAATTTAATCTTTAAGAGTTTTGTGCACTCTTCAGTTTTACTAAAGTCATCCTAATCCTTCTTTGTGAGTTGATAAATTTTTACTTTTTTCCTATTCACTAAAATCATGGTTACATATTTCATTCATCAAAATTGTATCTTAGGATAAAAGGCCTTTCCTCAGTTTGAGAAGAAATAACTTTCGGGACTGGGGATTTAGCTCAGTGGCATAAGCGCTTGCCTTGCAAGCAGGCAGTCCTGAGTTCGATCCCCGGTACCGATAAAAAGGAAAAAGACAATAAAAAAAAAAAAAGAAATAACTTTCAGCTGTCAGAAGGCCCCAGTTAATTCTCATCTACAGATTTTTCTTTACAACAAATGCTTTTTTGAATCTGAACATGTTGAGTAGAGAACTTAGAAAATATAGGCAAAGCCTGCTGATTCTTTTAACAGTCTACTTAATTTAGCAGACAGCTAAGCTAGAGATGATGTGAGGTAAATTTGGAATATCTTATTTTGTTAATTTTAGGAACTTTATCACCACTACTAACACTTTTTTTTTTTTTTTTTTTTTTTTGTCTTTTTCGTTTTTATCAGTACCAGGGATTGAACTCACGACTGACTGCCTGCTTGCAAGGCAGGCGCTTATGTCACTGAGTTAAATCCCCAGCCCCAACACTTGCTTTTTAATAGCCAAAAAAATTAAGACTACCAACTTCTTTATATACATTGTAGAGGCCAGGAATATAGTTCAGTGGCATAAGTTCTTGCCTGGCAAGTACAAGGTCATGAGTTTAATTCTCAGTACCACCTCCCTCCAAAATCTATGAATATGTCTCTCTATATATACATGTGTGTATATATACATTTTTAAAATGCCTGGCCTATAAATTATTTTTTAGCCAGGCAGGGGGATCCTTGAGTTTGAGGCCAGCCCAGGCTACAAAGTGAGCCCAAGGCCAACCTGAACTGCATAGAGTGACCCTGTTTCAAAAAGATAATATATAAAATAGATATGTATTATTTTTTATATTTATAATTTTTTGAAGTGAGAGGCATTGAAGAGTATTAAACTATTTTTTAGGCACTTAGCATCTTATAAGATAAAAAAGAAGTTATTACCATAGATGGGCATAGAGGTGCACATCTGTAATCCTGGGAAATTTGATACCAGCCTGGGTTACATAGTGAGTTCAAGGCCAGCCTGCTCTACAAAGCAAGACCCTGTCTCAAAGTAAAAAGTAAATAAATTATTACTATAATATAATTTTATATTACTATAAAATTATTACTATAAAAATGTACATTCACTGTGAACCACCATCTGCCCCATAGTGATGAGAACGCCTTCGGGCTCTCTACATCCACATGCATCCCTCCTGCCTTTGAGTTTTGGATCCAGGTTTTTACAGTCGTCTAGTTGTAATCTACAGACATTTTAAATAGCTTGTTAAAGCAGATGACCAGAAGGGAAAACTATTTTTGATGTTTCTAGGTTCAACTTTGAATGAAATTTTTATCTAACCAAGCAGAATTCAGCATGGTTCTAAAAGCACCCACTCCTGAAGGAGGGGCCATGTCTCTCTCGTGATTCCCAAAGCTGCAGGACAGTCACAGGCACATGGTGGGTGGGTGATGATACTTCCATGTATGACAGTCGCTTTTTAACCACTTAAAATCCAAATATTTAAATACAAGGTGACCAAAACTTGCATATTTCTATTAATTCTTATAAGATATGTTAAGTGGTTAAAAGCAATGTCCATAATACCACGAGGTATTCATGAGGTCAACTAAAAGTGGCTGGGCAGTATATCATATCTATATTTGTACATAAAATGCCCAAATATTTTATATTTTCCACCAAATATTTAAAAATCTTTTGTTTGCCACGATATTGGAGTTAATCATTCTCACTTTTTTACATTTCTGTAAACAAAATTCTAAACTAATGCAGATATTCATTGATTATCCTTATTATCAACCTTTCTTATTTTCTAGCCGAATCCTCTTCTTAAAAAGCCGAGAACAGTAGTAGATTGTTAGTAGTTTACAACATTGCAATGCTTAGTACAAGTGTCAAAGTTGTATTTGTATTCTTTGCCCTTTGGCTGCTGGAGATCTCTTTTTCTCTCCTCTCCCCTGATAAAATACTTAAGAACTTTTTCATAAGTGATCTTTACCTCTCATACTTGACATCCCAGGCAGAAGACTGCAAGTCTGTAGGAAGGAGTGATTTTTCTGCCTCCAGCTCTTTGCTCATGTAGTGAAAACAAGGAAACAGAGCAATCATGAGGGATTAATAAAGAGTCCACTGCACTTCAGTTCCATCTCTTTTTCTTAAACCAGGGAAGAAAGTATCTGATAAGCACTGACATAGAGGGAGAAAGAATACCTTCAGGTCACATGATGGTGGGTTTATATTCACAGGTCTCTGAGAATAACTTTCTTGTGTCTACGATTGGTGACAACTTTTACTAAACTTGGAAAGAAAGAAAGAAAAACATACAGAAATGTGAATGCCTATCATAGTAAAGTATTTAAATCTTATCTCACTAAAATAGCTGCTCTAGAAAGTTAATGACTGACTTTTGTTTTATTTCTGTAGGACTCAGAGGAGGAGGAAAATGAGCTGGAAGCTATTAACCGGAAGCTGATGAGTTCACAGCCTTATGTTCCTGTGGAGTTCGCTGACTTCAGTGTTTACAATGCCAGCTTGGAGAACAGGGAATGGTTTTCTTCCAAAGTAGATCTGACAAACTCACGTGTCGTGGAGAAAGAAGTGTCTCGTAGCCCTACCACCAGCAGTATTACCAGTGGCTACTTTTCCCACAGTGCCTCCAATGCCACTCTGTCTGACATGGTGGTCCCTACTAGTGACAGCTCAGATCAACTAGCCACTCAGACAAAGGATGCAGACTCCAGCGAGCCTTCCGGCCCATCACCTGTGCATGATTTCAGACTGTCCTCAAACAGAGAACTGACAGAAGTAGACAGAGGCCTGGGAAAAGATAAGATAATCACGGTGCCACTCCAGGAAAACAGTGCCTTAGCCAAAGGGAGCCCCGCATCCCACAGCACCCCTGAGAACTCCAGAATGCTCTGTAGGACACCTTCATGTTCCGAGCTGGATTCCTGCCCCAGCAAAAAGGGCCAGCCAGCCCGAGAATTCTGCTCGAAGGAGGTGACCGTAGAACGCACCACCAACATCTTTGAGGATCATTCCTTCACAGAGTTCATGGGCGTTTCTGATGGTAAAGATTTTGATGGCTTGACAAATTCTTCTGCTGGAGAATCTTCAAATAGGAGAAACCTACCAAATAGAACAGACAATAAGAGTGTTTCAGGTGGGCCACCGGACACTGATGAGCTACTTTCCAAGTTAGAGAATGACCAGGTAATAAATTCCAGAAGCAGCCTTTTGAGTTCTGTGCAATCAGTGAGCAGATCTAATTGTTCACCAACCCCCAGAGGCCCTTCACCATTGTGACTTAGGAGAAAATATTCATCCGCTGTTTCTTTTCTTTTTTTTTTTTTTAATCGGTACCGGGGATCAAACTCACGACTGCCTGCTTGCAAGGCAGGTGCTTATGCCGCTGAGCTAAATCCCCAGCCCCTCATCCACTGTTTCTTACAGAAAGGATGGACTCAAGGGAAGCAAGTGTACCACTGTGCTGCTTGCTCACATAGGAGGGCAGGTCTACTCTGGCAACCAGAGTGTAACCATGAAATCTGTAGGACCAGTGGAATTTTTTCCTCGCATTGCTGGGGATCGAACCCAGGATCTCACTCTAGCTAAGCAACCACTCTTACCACTGAGCAATATAGCCTAAACCCAAGGACCAGTGGATTTTTTAACTGACACATGGGTTGGTATTAAGCATTCAAATGGATAAAGATAAATTAATCTCTATTCATTCCCCCAAGATACTTACTTTTTGGCTATCACAAAATAATCTAGTAGCAGCTACCATATCATCAAATTTGTAATTCCTTGGATTATTATATACTTCATTATTTTATTTATCATTAAGAAAGAAAAGACACTGACCTAGGGGTTTAGCTCAGTAGAGAAACATTACTTATTTAGTTTAGAATGTGAGTTCCATCCCCAGCACTGCAAAAAAAATTATATCAGCAATTGTAGGCTCATGCATGCTTGTAATCCCAGTGCTTGGGAGGCTGAGGCAGGTTTTAGGGGTGTTAAAATGTGAGGGAAAAAAACCAGCATCATAGAATTAATAAGAAACAGTAATTTGGTGCACACTAATGAACAACTGCTTTGTAAGGCAGTGTAGGCAAATTTCCTGAACAGTTGAAATTTGAGCTTTGAATGCCACCTAGATTGGTTTATATTACTGTTTAATTTTTCTGTTGAACAGAATAGGTTTTTGCTAAGAAAAATAATGAATTACATCATTAAGAGATAATCAGCTTCTAACTATTCTATTCAATGCACCACCATTTCTTCCCATTGACAAAGGGCCACCGGAGAGCCATAGCTTAGAAAAGAAAAAAGAGCTGACCAAGCCAGATGGAAGCTTGATAAAGGACAGATAGCTGTGGAGCAATTCAGCCCCTCTGTTTTGCTGAGGACGTTATTGTGATGGGGGAACATTTTCCCCTGTTTTCTATACCAGCGCTTAGAAAAGATTTCTTTCTCCAATATAAGTATAACAGGGAGCTGGGTGTGATGGCAGATGCTTGTCATCCCAGCACTGAGGGAGGCTGAGGCAGGAGATCACAAGGTGGATCCCAGCCTGGGCAACTTAGTGACTTACTGTCTCAAAAAATAAAATGATGGTGATGGTGATGATGATGATGATGATGATGATGATGATGATGATGATGGGCTAGGGATGTATGTCAATATTAGACCACTTGGGTTTGATCCCTAGTATGACAAAGAAAGGGGGAGTTTCCTGGGAGGGAAATGCCATGTTAGAGCATGTGGTTAGCATGTGCAAGACCCTGAGTTTGATCAACAGCACCACAGACCGAAGGAAGGAAAGAATCAAGGGAAAGTTGGAGGAAAAGAAAACAAGTCTCACTCATTACTTTGTTCTTGTAGGTTAAACATGAATTTGTTTAAAAATCTCCGATTTCCTTTACACTGATATTGAAGCTTTCCATGGGCTGCCTGCCTTGGCTTTTCAGTTGAAAAGCAAAGTCATTGCTGGGTATGATGGCACACACCTGTAGTCCCAGCACTCAAGAGGCTGAGGCAGGGGTATCACTGGGAGTGCGAGGTCAGCCCAGAATACATACTGAGGCCATCTCAAAAAAAAAGCAAAGTCAAGGGCTCTTTAACTCTTCACTCTAAGAATTAGCTTTTCTCATGGAACCTAAGTTATGCAAGGTGACTCTTAAAACTCAAAGGCTCTTTAAAATCACTCTTCCCCAAGATATTGCTTTATATTGGACAATGCAGAGGAAAACATGTTTTCATAAACACCATGGGTAAAAGAATAGGTTGGTGTCACGGCCACAGAGAAGGAGAGGGCAACAACCCTCTTCCTTGTCTGCATTATTTAGAAACCAATGGGAAACATTTTGCTTTTGAAAGGTCCTAGAGCAATGTGTTCCTGGCAGAGAGCTTGGTTCAAAAGTGGGAGCTACAGAAAGGTTTGTTACATCAGATAATAGAATTTGGAGACTTTTTTTCTTTAAAAAGTTTTTAGTGTTTTTGTTACACTGGCTTTCTGCAATGGTTGTTTTGTTGTTGTTCTTTGTGGTGCTGCAAATCAAACCCAGCACCTCTCACATGCTAGAGAAGTGTTCAGCCACTGAGCTACAACCCCAGCCCCTGTGTTGGTTTTCAGACATTGTTGTGACAGTTTTAAAGTCTGCTTGAGAACTTTGTCAATAATAAAGTCAGACTTTGGCTGTAGGCCTGAAGTTACTTAAAACGTGAATCCAGAAGGAACTTTTTTTTTCTACTTTAACTTTGGGTCATACTGTCACACTTTACCCAGGAGCCTTGCCTCGGGGCTGAGCTTCTCTGTTGCATAATGTGCATTCCAGAACTGGATCCATAATAAATGCAGGCCTGAAAGTCCCATCAGGCTAGGCTCTGGGGGAGGTCATGGGGCCCGGGAGCACAGACTCACCGGCCTCTGCTTTCCAGGGAGGCACACACTCGAGGTGAAGACAGCAGGCCACTGCTCCACTGGCCTCAGCGCGGCTGCTTGTTCACCTGGTCACCGCCACCGTGGGAGACGCCAGCCCCACCAGCACCTTGCCACCTGCTGCAGCCCAGCCAGACCTCAGACCAGCACAGAGAGCCAGGCGCTTTCCCCTCCCTGGCAGGGGAGGCAGCACTTTGTCACTCGGGTGAATCCCAGCCTCTGCTTTTTCCAGAAAGCAAGGGAACTGAAATCTCGGATTAACTGACAGTATTTTTGTTTGCACTTACTACACACCCACACTGTGTAGAAACCTCTACAGATTTCAGACAAACTTTATTCTTGTACAATTTTAATCAGTTCTTACTGCAGAATCTGGAGTCAATGCTCTAATGTTTTTTTATAAATAATATATATTATGTATATGAAATGTGTATCTATGGCTTGTCTGTCAGGAGACAGACACAGCTGCACACTAAAATGCAGATAAAGGTGATTTATAAAAAATCATAAGGTACTGGACTTTGTTACAAAGCAACTTGGGTGATCACTTCTGTATGAGATGAAAAATATTTTATTGCCCAAGAAAGAGGTCACAAATTCCTCTTTATAGGAAAGGTTATAGAATTCTTTATAACCAAAGAACTTCACAAAACTGAACGTGTTTGCTGTCCACTTGTTTGGTGTGCATTTAACTGCAAGTTAGGTGCCAATACTCCCTCAGCTACCAGGCCACACACAGCCGTTCTCTGTCCTGTTTCCTAAGCACACTTAGAAATTTCACAGCTAAGTTCTTTGGTCTTCCACCTGGCCCAGCACCTACTGGCTTGATGTTGTATTGTAACTGGCGACAATGACTGGGGCTCTGACTCCAGGCCAGCATTTCCAGTACCGTGGTTCCGCTCAGCCAGGCAATGGGATACAGTATTACTCTCAGCAGACACAGCGAATACCGGGGGTTAGGGTTGGGTGCCGAGGAATCTGGGGTGGGGATTGTGGGTTTGTTGGGTTGGCAGCTTTCACTGCAGTGTGGTTCTTGCTGCTGCTGTTTTGCTTGATTCTGAAAAATGCTGAAGAGATGGACTCAAGTAGAAAGTTCACCAGTTCACACTTCACCGTATTTGCAGGTGGTGGTTGAACACAGACGACCCTGCTGTTGTGTCTTCATTTGTAAAAGTCTACAAGCGGAGATGTAGAATCGTGTGTGAAAATTTTTACAAAAGTACCTTATGTACCTACTCTGTAGATGCCTGTACAGTTGGTGTAGATGTAAACTATAAAGCTGTTGTGAGAGGAAGAGTGAGAGAATGTGTACAGCCTGCTGTACATTTTAAGTTTTGAGCATTGGTCAATGAGATATTGGAGATTTTATTGAAAAGCTGCTGTTCATGATTTTTGTGTATAGTGAGTTGATTGTAGTATTTTACTATGTCTGTTTAAAAACAAACTGTAATTTATATCCCTTTTCAATGTTATTGTATTTAATTGGTACAGATTTGTGTGTGTGTGTGTGTTTTAGAATACAAACTGTCTAATTCAGATTTTACATCGTTTTCAATAATTGTGCCATTAGTTTTACATCTGATCACCATGTTTGCATGTATGTGCAGCCTTGTGGTGTTAGACAATATCCCCGAACATTTATTGAGCATTTACCAAGGACTGTTTCAAACACTTGGTGTCATAATTTCATCTGAGAGCAACAGATGTCAGCAGCACTACTGCTCTGAAGTGCTTAACACACGGGAAACTAAGGCAGGCTAAGGATGGGCTGCTAACAGAGACAGGGTCCTAGCTGTCCTCTCGTGGTTGGTCTGGTGACATGTGCCAGGGGGGCAAACTACTTGCAGAGTGAACTGGGCCCTTGTGGCGGCCTGGTGTGGGGAGTCTCAGGAGTTCCAGGCCGAGCAGCATGGCGGGGGCAGAGCAAGTAAGACATGGTATGTTGCCTCGTTCACAACACTTTGACAAATCTTCACAGCGCCCAGCGGGCCCTCGCTTCTTATAAAATGGTGTCTAAAGATAGCTTACTGTGAAAGTATTACCTAAAATCAGTATTATTACAGAATCTTGTCAGAAAAAAATCTTGAGGTGTTCACAAGTGCCTTTCTGAAGTTACCAAGAATTAGATCGAGTGACTCTGGATAGAAGCATAACTTGCATAGGCTTCCAGGGGGGTTGAGGCGGGGACCAACACTTAAGCTGAATTTTATAGAACAGAGCGAGGGATGAAAGGTAACCATTTAATGTTGAAGTGAACCATGAGAACTGAAAATATAGTTCCAGACTAAAAACAAAAAAATTGTTTCTCTCCCTAGTAAGAGATCAGCAGCATCAGGACGCTGGCACCATTGTTCAATGCAGTGACTGAGAGAGAAGTGGTCTTAGGTCACATTTTGTGAAGGAGCTCAATCTAGGCATGCGTCTAACAGTTAATTCCCAAAGTTGAGTATCACCAGTGCCATCACATTTGTTTACAGTCATTGGGACACACATAACGAAAATATAGTCCCGCGCTTCTATGGCACTGACTTAGGGGAAGGACTGTTTATAAAAGTACCTTTAGAGTTGGGCAGTCTTTTTTTTTTTTCTTTTGGTAGCAGGGATCGAACTCACAACCATGTGCTTGCAAGACAAGCGCTTATGCCACTGAGCTAAATCCTCAGCCCACAAGATACTATCTTCTAATTTATACTGCCTCAGCCAACAATTACTTTTCAGATTACAACATTAAAGCTTTACAACAACATTGGGAAAAAAGGCAACTAAACAACATGATAGAGCATTTTGGTCATACAGTGAAAAAGTCTCCAAAGCCGGGAGTGGTGGTGCACACCTGTAAGTGTGTGGTACCCGCACACAAGCATGAATTCAGCCCTCAACTTTATATAGTAACCGCAGCACATGTGTTTTTCTATGGAGCCTGACTCCAAATAAGAATGCAAATTAATCCGTCATATCGAGCAGTTCGTCTTGGGTTTTCTCCTCACCTAGTAGAAGGAAATCTGCAAGGTCAGCAGCTTCCCACCAGATGTCCTCGAGGTAGCTCAGTCTCCTGCAGATGGGGAACCTGGAACTAAGAAGGCACTACCGGAAGGACAAAAGGCAAGAACCGCCCTGTCAGAGTGGGAACCAGCACAGACAGCAGTGAAAACAAAACCCTAAGCTCTAAATTTAACCTGTTTGTCATTTGCCTGTAATCCCCTAGGGGGAGGAAAAAAGAGTTATAGAGTTGAGCACCATGAAATGGTCATTGTTTCCTGGAGGCTGTGTACAAGTAAAGCTCTATGGTCTCTATCTTCCCAGTGTCCTGGGATATACACCCACCTCTGTATTCTTAGCAAATCAACAGGTTTTCCTTGCAGTCTGGTAGGTTCCATGGCTACATGTGTCCATGATTACACTTCTCACACTTAGAAAACTGTGGCTCAAGATGAAGCCTGGGTTATCTTGGTAGCTATTACCTGAGTCCGCCTCACTACAGGCACTGTCTTGGAGCTAGACTTTCCCAGTGCCTGGGAAAGAGACCTTTGCATACTTCAGGGACCCTATCCATGAAGGGAGCAGATGCTGATTAATGGTGCATGAGTGTTGCCTGAAGAAACGGGTAAGGCTTGAAATTTAGTTTTAAAAGATCACCTTGGACAGAGAAAAATGGTCCATTTTGGTGTCAGCAGAGCATGAAGCCATTTGACCCTTTCACAATATCTAAAATGCATTGCACTAGTTCATTTAAAACTGGAAAACAGTGCTTTTAATAGCTGTGGGCAGTTATTTTGGGTCTTCACCTCCTTGGTGGGCATCTGAGTCAAACCATGAATATAGTACATTTCTCTGTTACTGTTTGTCTTTTCCTCGAGCAGCAGCAGATTTGGGGATGTCACAGCACAGTGGAACCACTTTTCGTGGTTGTTGTTAAAGAAAAATACCAGTGAAAAGTCACACCTTTGTGTGCTTCATCACCCTTGTTGAATCAGTATAATATACCTAGTATGTGGCTAACTGCAAATAGACTGAGCCTCCTTACTAACATCAGACATTAAATACCTAGCTGGGACAACTTCCAGAAAGAAAAAAAATCACTGGAACAAGTATATAATATCTAACCTCAGTACCACCTCTACTCACGGCTGTTTTACATGCAGATGACAATTTGCTCATAGTTTTTACACTAGTCTTTGTATATGCAAGTGTATTTTAGTTAGGATAGAGAGCAATAATTATCTATTGCTGCATAATGGATTGCCCTTTTAGCAGTTTGAAACAGCAGTAAATTTACCATGTCACTTTTTTTTTCAGTACTCAGCATTCAACACAGGGTCATTTTAAGACAGGGTCTTCATCAAGGTGCCCAAGATAGGGTGAACTTGGAGTACTGCCTCAGTCTCTTGGGATGCTGGGATTACAGGTGAGCCACCACGTCCAGCAGACTTCACACCATTCCTTTGGTTCCAAAATTCAGGTGTGGGTAAATCAGTAGTTTTAGTTCTAATCTCTAATAAACTGTAGTCAATGTCAGCCAGAAAGTGGAGGGTCCACTTTCAGGGTGTTTGTGCACACAACTGGCAAGCTGGTGCTTTGGCCGCAGGTTTCCCTAAAGTGCGTGGTTCAGGAGCCACAATCCCTTTCATGACCTCATCTCCGAAGTCTCACTTCCTCCCTTCCTTCACACTGCATGCATTAGGCTTTAGAAGCAGATCCTAAAGTCAGGCTCCCATGGAGGAGGAGAATTGGGCTCTTCCTTTGGAGAAAAGCACTGTAAAATCATGTGGAGACATTTTTAAATCACCCCTAGTTAGAAGTTACATAGCTGAAGCTATTGGTCAAAGCAATGCCACCTGGAACCTATAAATGAATATAAAAATCCAACTTGACCAAATTGGAAAAATGAGGGTATAAGCAGAATATTTAAAATGATATTTTAATAATAAGGATCAAAACTATGTGAATATTCTTGGTAAAGGCAAAGGATCAGAAACTTTGGCTTATATTTTCCCATTTGATTCTTTTCAGATCTGCTTCTAGAGGCAGAAGTGCATGGCTGTGTGATGACTTTCCCCATAACAGGGAACTCCAAACCTGTTTCCCTGTTAAGGCAAGGAATATTAATGGTTAACATTGTGAATAAAACTGCCAACTGAAGAAAAGTTTGTGAATGCAGGCCTTTCTTGCTGAAGATACTGGCAAAGATGGGATTATTTTATTGGTAAAATGTGATACATCCTTTTAGTGTTAGCTTAAGCAAATCCCTTAGAGAAGTCTTTTGATAATTCCTCAGATGACACTGGGCTTTTCCTCTTGTTCACGAGAGGTGCTGTAGTTCTCCTTGATACCACTGTAAATGCTATATAGTTAAATAATCTTAAATTTTCCTGGTTTCTTCCCTTACTAAACTACCTGCTCTGTGCAGCAGAGCCGCTGCCTGTATTATGTAGCACTGTGTTCCCATTGCTTAGTGTGAGGTCGGGGACACAGCAGGTACTCGGAAGTAACTGAATGGAAGAGTCGCACAGTATCAGAACTGTGTTGGAAGACCTGAGGTTTTATTCCCAACAGGAAGGCAGGAGCACGAGCCACCTTTACAATATTATTGACATTTACATTAAAAGACTTTCCCTCCTACCCATTAAAAATGATTTTAAATACTATATATCCTATGTATACAAACATTGTTATATATTCACATAAGTGAAACTTCATAATTTAGATTTCCTCAGTGTTTACCTAATTCCTAATTTTCTCTTTCAGGATCCTGTCTGGGATGCCACATGACATCTTGTCATTTCTTCTTGAGTTCCTTTGGCTGTGACAGTATCTGACTTACTTTGGACATCATTTAACATTTTTAAGGTGTACAGTAAAATATCTTACAGGAGTTTCTATACTAGATCTGTCCAGTGTTTTTCACAATGATTAGATTGGAGCAATAGGATTTTAGGGGGAGATCTCAACATTTGAAATGTCCATGCTATCATGATATTATTGTTGAGAGTGACAATCACCTGAATAGAGTAATACTTCAGGATTCTCACTTAATATTAAGCTACCTCCCCCACTTCTTTACTTTTTGTAAGGAAGACACTATGCAGCTTACACTAGAATAAACTTATTTTTTCCATAGATCTTACCTACCTATTCACTGGAACTGTATGATAGTGCCCTAAACTTCAGTCAACAGCTATGGTTCATCTCTTTACAAGAACAAAGGAAACACAGATGGCAAAGTGTCCAAACTGACTAGGAGAATGAAGAATGTCATTTCCTGCAGTTTTCCCTTTTCTGCTGAAAATTCAAAACTAAGAGTCAAATCTAACTGTCCGTCTTTTTTTTTTTTTCATGGTGATCCTTTCGCCTTAGCTACCTGAGTGCTGGGATTACAGGTGTGTACCACCACACCTGGCTATTACATTTATTTTGACACTAACACACTCCGATGAAGACAGTTTTCAAAACCAGCTCTACCAATTTTTATCTTTTATATTCTTATCAAATCTT
Source organism: Cavia porcellus (assembly GCF_034190915.1). Classification (NCBI taxonomy): domain Eukaryota; kingdom Metazoa; phylum Chordata; class Mammalia; order Rodentia; family Caviidae; genus Cavia; species Cavia porcellus. The sequence goes on along the minus strand of NW_026947496.1, from coordinate 21,752,377 downwards.
TCACTTATGGTTCATTTTTCTTCTCTAAACATGGGGTTAGCTTCAGCATCTGCTTTATGGGGTTGTTTACATGACTATGGAGGCACTGCATATGAAATCTCTTACGCTACAGTAAGAATATTTGTTAATATTAAACAGATTCACATTCTTACCTACAAATCTTTTGACCCTGTGGTTCTTTACTCTTAGTATGGATGACATACTTTTTTTCATGGAGTAGCTTAGCTTTTGGAAGTCACCAAGGCAGTAAGAACAAGGACCTTAGAAAAAAGAACCAAGAACTTGAGGCAAAATTTGAGGTGAAATTGAGATCAATTAAACTCAAAAAAAATGTGTTAATAGCAGAATAGAAACTGAAGAACAAAGTAAGTGTATGAGAGACTTAAAGTACTGAAACCATTGCACAGTTAGATAAAAAAGCAAAGTACAGAAGAGGTTAACTGAGATAAGGAAAGGATGACAAGACAAGTATACTTCTAATACGATCATCAAAGGAAAAGCATGCAGGAATGGGGAAAGGCAAAAGAAGAAGCTATAATTGCTAAAAATTGTCTAAAGTGATAAAAGGCATTAATTATCAGATTCACAAAATACAATAAGTCCCTACAGAGAAAAGTTTACAAGGCAACAATTAGACATACTAAACTGCCAAACACCAAACATAAATATGTTGAAAATATTTAGAGAACATGAAATAAATGAAAGACAATTAGAACAACAGCAGACTTGTCAAACACACCAACAGAAGTCATCAGACAGTGGAATAGCTCCCAGATTCTGAAAGTGTATTTTAATCTTCAGTAGGTTAAAAATTTTTTAAATGGGACATGATAATAACTGAGGTAAAGACTGAAAAAATTTTCCACTTATAAGAGACTCTTACTATTTAAAACAGTACTTTAAGGATGGGTAAAATTAAGTCCAGAAAAATGAATAAGAGGTAAAAGTGGTGAGCAAAGAAGTTGGTCAATGTGTGGATAAATCTAAATGAGCATCAGTGAAACTTGTATGGGAGTAATAAAAATTAAGTGAAACTCAAACTGTCAACAGAGGAGGAGTGATTGGAGTAGAAATATTCTAAGTACCTCTACTGAGTTGGAGGAGGATCTAGCTACAGATCAATTTTAGGTAATTCATGTTAAAATTTAAAGTAACCACTAAAAAAAAAAAAAAAAAAAAAAAGAAAACACAATATAGTTTCCAGGCTGGACATGTTGGTGCACACCCATAACCTCAGCATTTGGAAGGATGAGGTAGGAAGACCCTGCAAATTCGAGGCCAGCCTGGGCTACATAATGAGTTCAAGACCAGCCTGAACTACATAGCAAGATTGTGTCTCAAAGAAAATAAAGTCGGGGGCCGGGAAGGCAAGCATAACAAGTGATATGTTAAAAGGCACAGAAAAGCAGATAGAAAAAAAAGGTCAAAATAAATCCCAATAAACCCATAACCCAATATATGAACATAGCCTTCCTGTTTTTCACTTAAGGATCTTTTTTATCCAAAGAACACTGTAGCTTGAAGGTATGGGGAATTAACTGTAGGAACTGTGATGTTCTAGATGAAAAGTGGGGGAAAGGGCTGTGTACTACCCTGTATTCAATTTGCAGGTGTCCACTTGTTTCTGTACAAATGAATACATTGAACCAGACCACCTCTGGAATGCTAGGTTCTCTGGAGAATGAGCCCCTGTTGTGAAGGTGAGAGAAAGGTCCTCTCCTCCTGGCTGTTTGGGGTAGGAGAGGAGAACTAGGAATCAATAGTGCGAGACTCAGACACCAAACCCATCTGGTTTCCAGCCACGCACTGTCCCCAGCTTTCCACAGCAGTAAGAACCTCCTGGAGTTCTAATTTTGTCAGAAATACCATCTCCTTGTCTTCTGCCTGCTAAAGGAGTTTTATTGTTTTGTTTTGTTTTTGTTTTTTGTTTTTTTGTCTTTGCTTTTCCTCTCCCAACATTTTGATAGTCTTTTGTCCATTTGGGTCTTTGTTTATTTTCCCCTAATGGCTTAATACTTTTATCCTCATCATTGTCACATGCAATAAGTTGAGAAAATGGATAAGACACAAAATTGTATGATTAACCTACCATGTTTTACCAGAGGTTGCCTCTTGCTATGCCCCGCCTCCATCTCAAATCCTGGAGAGTTTGACAGTCGATGGCAAACAACTGGGAGCATTATCACGCACAACAAGAATTTAAATTATGTGACCCCAGTGTACAGATTAATGAATAGAGGCTCACAAGGAAAAATTAACTATGTTAAGGTAAAGTCTGAAACAGATTTCCTAGAAGGAAGGAGACTATAGGGTGCTACTGATCTGTTCTTTCCCACTAATTGCAGTTCAGCTGGCCTTGAGTTCACTTTGTAGCCCCTGCTGGTCTTGAGCTCACAACGATTCTCCTGCCTCAGCCTGCTGAGTGCTGAGATTACAAACATGAACCACCATGCCTGGCTTCCCACTAGTTTTTTACAGGAATTTCCTTCAGTTATTTTGGGGATGAGGTAATAGCACATGTGTAAATTAAATAACTTTTCCTTTTACATGGACTGTTAATATCCCAGAATCAACTGCCAATATAAATGTTCTTCCTGGAAACACATGAGAAATCTGAGGAGAGATCTTTGAAGTGAAGTGGTAGACACCTCTGTCATCCTGCTGCTGCCAATCCTACTCTGCCAACAACAAGAAAGAAGTAAAAGATGCTTATTAATAAAGAATAAGATTTTAGCAATCAGTGAACAAAATACCACCACCCTATAGTATAAAACACACTGGAGTTTAAATCAGAAGATATCCATTGTGTCAGCAAGTCACCCACTGGGACTTTGAGAACATAGGCTATGTATGCACTCTGGGCCTCAGTTTCTTATGATGAAACAAAATATTCAATGTAAATGAATAATAAAATGGAAACAATTACCCCCAAACAATAAGGTCTTTTGTCTAATATAGAAGAACTATGTAAAGCAACACTAGTACCAGCTTCAGCTAGTAAACCAGTATGCTGTAATCCCTGAGAGGTAAGTTCAAGATCATCCTGGGCAACTTAGCAAGACCTTCTCAAAATAAAAAGGAGTGGAGATGTAGCTCAGTGGGAAAGATACGTAAAATGTGCAATGTGCTACGTTGAATTCTCACACCAGGAAAAAAAAGCCATAGGATTGAGGACGAGTGCCCCACCGTACTGTGACATGAAATTTGGGCAATTCCACTGAGCTATCTCCTCGGAATGTTTCTCTGAGAGACTCACTAAGTCACCAAGGCTAGGTTCAAACTATGATCCTCCTGCCTCAGCTTCCCAGAGTGCTGGAGTTACAGACATGTGCCACCATGCCCAGCTGTAAATCATCTTTTCTGCCAAGGGCACACTTGGTGAGAACTGTTAAAAGAAGCCTGTGGCTCAGGGCCACAGAGACTAAGTGCCCAGAGCAGGCCCTAGAACTCCTGATTCCCACTCAGAAAAGCAGCTGTCCCCATCCAGGCCACCCACCCTGCTTCAGGAAGCATGGGACTTCATTCCCAGATACAAATAGAATTGGCATTTACAGGGGAAGTTGAAGAAACAACTTACCTGTTGGCTGTGGGGCTGGCGAAGAACTTGGTTGTTTCTTCCGGCTTACAAAGTCTGATTTTTCTGGTTCCTAACTTCATGTCTGTACCATCCTTTTGGGGGACAAAGACATTCTGTTCAGGAAAATGCTTTTCTTTATTCTTCATTTATGCCATTTAGCAGGATGCTTGGTGGATAGTTGGCATCAGTTAAAACACTTCCAGATCAGTTTGGAAGAGGTACTGCTACTGCATAACTTCATTTTTTTTTTTTTTTTTTTTTTTTTTGTCTTTTTTGAGACGGGGCCTGGCTATGCAGTTCAGGCTGGCCTTGAGCTCACTTTGTAGCGCAGGCTGGTCTCGAACCCCAAACAATCCTCCCACCTCAGCCTCCCAAGTGCTGGAATTATAGGCATGAGCCACCACAAGCCCGCCTTACTGCCTAACTTTAAAGGAAAATAGGTACGTCTTACTAATTTAAACCTGGAGTGAGGTAGTTTTTGACATAAACGAAGTAATTCCTATAACTTACTTAATTCCAAGAAGTTTACTTCTGTATCTGCTCCTCTGCTTGCCCATGTGCCCATTTTTTAAAACCCCCTTTGCTTTGTTATTTAATATGGAGCAGTATTCTGATGTCATAATGGCAATACATGACTTTTTGTTAAGTCAGGTCACCAACCATAAGGAACTCTAGCAATATCAACACCCATCCCCCGGGGGTGAGTCTTCCCAATCATTGTGTGTGAATTATTCTTAGTCGTTATCTCCACTATGACTCTGTAGGACATAATCCAATTGAACTGAGCACTCCTAACCTTAATTTGAAATTAAATGAACTGATGATATTGCCCACCTAGCCAAATTCTCATAAAAAGGAGTGAACTTGATCCCTCCAGATAACTCGAGGAAGGGTTCAAGAAATTAAAACAAGCAATTTAAAAAATGTTCTTTTGTAATTTATCCACTTTAGGAATATATATAATCTCTTAGACCCTTTCCTCTCTGATTATCTCAAACCTTGACAAACTAGAATGCCTATATATACTGATGATTTTCCATAAAAATCAACTGGCATTTAGGTCTCTGGGAACTATTTCTGTATTCGCTATAGGTTGAATATACACTATTGGGATGCTCTAATGGGTGGTGCGTGAGTCGTAGATTTTCGTCTTGAAATATACACAGGACACTGAAGGATGATAACGTGACACAATACTAACATTAGACAAGTGAGTATCCTCCAGGCCTCTGCATAATCTTCCCTTTCAAAGATGGACTCGGAACTACACATGAGATTTTGGTTGCCAGCGATCTTTAACTGGCTCTGACCACTCCAGGAGTTAGAAACAAAGGGGCAGAAGACAGGACATGGCAAAGAAAATTACTTCCAGGAAGTGAACCCAAAAGGAGGTCAGAGGCCAGAATGCGTAGAAAATAAAAATGCTGGAAGTTTGTTAAAAGCTCTCTAGGAGTTGGGATATAGTTTAGGGTAGAGTACATGCTTAGCTTAGCATGTGCAGGGCTGTGAGTTCAATACCCACTACCAAACATAGCAAAAACACAACACACATGCCGGGAGTGGTGGCATATGTTTGTAATCCTAGCAGCCAAGAGGCTGAGGCAGGAGGAGGATCCCCATGAGTTTGAGGCCAGCCTGCACTACATAACAAGACACTTTCTCAAACCAAATCACACCATATCACACCACACCACACCACAGATTTTTAGGTCCAACCCCAGGAATTCCATAGGCATGAGAATCTCTGTTGTAAATGTTTCCCATCTGATGCTGATGGTAAAATTTGTAGATGGTTATGGAAAGACAAAAATTAAACTAGGTTCTGACTTTTAGTTCTGGCCTTGGAACAAAAAGGCTCCTGATGTTTAAAGTTAGATCGTTTAGATACTCTTCTTTACTCTCTTATTTTCTCTCTCCTCTTTCAAGCAGCTAAATTCTTCTGTGTTCATTTTCCTCTGTGAAAAGGAAATAATGTTTCAGTGTCTTCCCAAAGCCTTAAGATTCTTAGGAAACTAGGAAAAGCATTTGGGAGCTGGAGGAGGAAAAGTTCAGCTTCCCTCCAGCCACCCCCAGAAAAAGGTGAGGTAGGCAGGGAGAATTAGAGAAAGGAGGCCCACCTAGTGAACCAGGTGCCCTTGTGTCCTCTGGTCTGGAGGGGCTCTAGACCCTTCCTAGGGGAAAGAGCTTGGGGAGACACTGGGAGCCAGATCCCTAGAGGGAGTGGCTGCACTGCTGAGAACCTTACGATGGCACAGAAGCTGCAGGAGGTATCCACACCTGAGCAGCGCAGGGAATGAATGGCAAGCCCCTAGATTAAGGGGCCAGATGGACAAATCGTGCCCCTAGGCCTTGTCCTCACTTCTGGGAGATTGTATCTAGTAACTGTGATGATCTGGGGACACGATTTGTCCCTCTGCAAATGCAACTCTAAAGTATCTCTGTCCTGAGTACCATCTGAAACCTGGCCTTTCCTCCTAAGAAGCTCACTTCTAAAGACACTTAGCTGAAGATTCGCTCTACAGCTCAGGTGCTCTAACCTGGGTCTGGAGCACAGTCCACTGAACTGGGGAGTGGAGACCACGACAGTTTATCTAAAGCTTTTGTAGTCTGCCCGAAAGACTGCTTAAAATCGAGAACATAAGCTTAAAGCCATTCATCCAAAATGTACTTACAAAGAAAATTTAGGTGCATAAATATGTAACCAAAATACTAAAAAGTAAAGCAGCGATACAACCATTTCTACTTGCGCCCATCATGTGTCTAGCTCCAAAACAAGTGAGTAGAATATATATTCCCTGAATGCTATTTCAAGGGCCTGCTTTGAGTATTGCATGTATCTTTCTTTAGTTGATACTTTTTTTTTTTTTTTGGTCCTGGGGATCAAACTCATGCTTGCCAGGCAGGTGCTTGTGCTACTGACTGAGCTAAATTTCCAGCCCTAGTTCATTTCTTGTCTTTTTCCTTTTTACCGGTACTGGGATCGAACTCACGACTGCCTGCTTGCAAGGCAGGCGCTTATGCCGCTGAGCTAAATCCCCAGCCCCAGTTCATTTCTTATATAATACTGTATTATCTCTGAAGACAAGCGTCCTGTTAATCTGATTACATATAGGTGATTATATTGTCTACCTCTGACGTGCAATTAGTACATGATCTGAGCAAAACTGTGCTTGAAAGGAAAGGGGGGCTTAAAGTGTTTTAACAATAAAATATGACTGTAACAACTTTCCTTTCAAAGCATTTTTGTAAACACAGATAATTTGCATTACACAATAGTGGAGGGAAATAAGGAATTGAGAAATCAAATATACATTTATGCATTCGATAACTATTTATCCTGTTTTTGCCTCACACTGTGACTATAAAGTGTTAAGGAGAAAATACAGGGACAGTAAGAAGGGTCTCTTCTTTCCTATCTATTATGTATTGGTCTTTCATTATTTATGGTGCTAGTAAGTGACACTGAGCTTCTGTAACACCATTTCTACAAGGTATCACTCATCTTCCTTCATTTATTTTACAGCTTTTGAATTTGGGTCAACAAGCCAATCTGGCCCCAGAACACTGATGGAGGGAAAATACACCAAAGGTGAGTTCAGGTTGGCCATAAACCTGGCAGAACATTTTGTGATGTTTTCAAAACTGGCTGGTGTCAACTGTTTGCCAGAATTTAAAGTTTATTTTCCTCTTCTGATGGTCTCAGCCTCCCTCTCTTTTCTCTCACCTCATTTCTTAAACTTTCGTCTCGTCTTTTCTATATTGCTTGTAAATAGAGGAAATCTCAAGCAGAAAATTGCCAGAGACATTTAGATGGTCTGCTCTGTCTTGTTTCGATCTTGTTTGGAACCAGCCACTGTACTTTTCCTTATCTCGAAACTAGGACAGACGATTTCTGAGAATGGTTGCATTTTCCCCTTCCATCTCAGTTTTTTATACTTTTCAAAGGACACTGTACAAAAGTTAGTCATTGGGCAATGAAAGGGAAAAGTCAGAAAACAAACCTTGAGGGCAAGGATGTGGCCGGTGTTTAAGGAAGTGTAGCTTCAAAGGTAACCTAGAATGAGGAATTCAGAGAGAGGTCTCCACCACAGCCACCAGCAGGAAGATGAGTGGCGCTTTCTTCCCAGGACTCTATTCCGAGTGCTCTTTGTGGATTGGCCCCCAGCAGCAGACCACTACTTCTTTGCAGAGGAACTGCTATATTACATGGACTCTGCGTTGAGAAAGGGAAGTGATTACACTCAAGTGTTAGCAAAGCCGGGGCTAACGTCAATCACTGGTCTCAGCACTTCAGGTGACAAGGATGAGCCAACAAGCAGGTGCTTCCTGTCAGAGGTACTTATGAGACACTGCTGATTCTCCGAAGGAGGAAGATTTTAGGATGAAGCAAATGAAAAAGAGAGGATCCAACTGTCACTAATTTAAAGTATGGATTGGATTTAACAGTGATCTGAGAAAGCTATTGGTTATTTTGCTTAGGCTTGTTTGGAGACCTATAGTCTGCTTTGACATTTCTATTGTATATACCATATCCGAATGAGCTAGAACTTAAGCTTTGTGTGTGAAGATCATTTTCCCTAGCTGGGTGTTTAAACAGGTTTTGCTCAAGTCTGTAGTTGCTTTGCTTTGCTCGGCAATATTGCCATGTTTAACACTGAGTACAGAATTGTATAACTTTATGCATCTTTGCTTTGGAGACTTTTTGAAGAATTCTTTTGGTTGTTCGCTTTTGGTCTTGAAGAACCATCTTTTTGGTACTTTAAGATATACTACTGTCCTTTTCATAGACCCCAGCAAGGTGAGCTATAAAGCCCCAGGATATTATTGAGTCATAGGTGTTGGCTGGAAATTATCATAACTAGCATTTATGCTTGTTCTGTTCAGTCTACTCTGCTACCTGTGATAATGGAGAATAAGGATATTCTAAATCCAGATTTTCATTTTGGTAAGAATATAGCTTCCTTTGTGAAAAGGGGTGAATGAAAACAATAATACTGGTGTTTAATTTCGGCTCACTTTGGTGAGGGTGAGACTCACCAGATGGTAAAGGAAAAGGTATGCCCTAGAAACTGCCAGTTCAAGTCTTATTTGATTACTGTAGGGTTAATGAGAGACAGGAATTCCTAAGCTGGCTCTTTACAGACTTTGGTTATCTCATTAGTTACTTTGATGGGTAAATGTCTACATACACAAATGTATTTATATTTGGCCTACATGATGAGAAAGATATGTTGGTTCCTTTAAATACGATTTTTCATTTTTTGCATTTGATAATTTTGTTGGCTGTCACACTTGTAGGAGTCAAGGACTGTAGGTGTGTTGTAGAAAGAATACATGTGGGGGCTGGGAATTTAGCTCAGCGGCATAAGCACCTGCCTTGCAAGCAGGCAGTCGTGAGTTCGATCCCCGGTACCGCTTTAAAAAAAAAAAAAAAAAGAAAGAAAAAAGAAAGCAAAGAAAGAATACATGTGAAGGGGGTATTACTGGGGATCGAATCCAAGGTTTTTGCCTTGAGTTACATCACCAGTTCCCTCCTTTTTTTTCTTTCAAGACAGGGTTGCACTAAGTCACCAACCAGCCTAGGCTTGGCTGGAACAATTCCAGAGAGCTGAGAAAAAATACTCTTTTTTGTGTGTGTGTTTTTCATTTTTACCGGTACCAGGGATTGAACTCACGACTGCCTGCTTGCAAGGCAGGCGCTTATGCCGCTGAGCTAAATACCCAGCCCCAAGAAAAAATACTTTTGATAATCAACTTCAGAAAATTTTTGGAGCAAGGGGTGCATTATAGTTATAAAATTAAACTTCTCCATAAGTAGTTTTTGGAGAAAATATTGTATCTGAATATTAGCTTCATAGCATTGATATAAGAGGTCAAGTTACTAGAAATCAGTGATCTATTTAACTTTTTTATTTGTCAAGTTGAAAAATACTATCATTCATGCTCTCATAGTTTAAGGAGGTAAAGTCTGTAGATTTTATTATAAATTGCTTGACTTGGGGGCTGGGGATTTAGCTCAGCGGCACAAGCGCCTGCCTTGTAAGCAGGCAGTCGTGAGTTTGATCCCCGGTACCGATAAAAAGGAAAAAGACAAAAAAAAAAAATTGCTTGACTTCTTATTTAGCGTTCTGGATATTAGATGGCAATCCAGTTTCAAGGGTATTCCCCTGCTGGAATACTTGCTTGTTTTTATGCCTCAAAAATGACTTTGTGACCACTTCAGAAAGAGAAAAATCATAGCAATTCTAAGCAAGGAGTAGGCTATTTCTTGTCACAGATTCTCTCTGCTCACGTCTTCTTCATTTAGGTTTACTCTACGTTGTTTCTTGTGAATGAATTCTAAAAGACAAGTTTTACAAAAAGGATATTTGAAAACCAGTAAAGTGTTCTTTAAAACTCTATGCTCAAATATATTTCACAACTAAAGTTCAGTTGTAGACTAAACATTTCAGGTTTGTTTAATAAATTCTAGTCATAGTTAATTTTTGAAAAGTGCGATTGCTAGACTTGGTGGCACACACCTGTAATCCCAGCCCTCAGGAGGCCGAGGCAGGATCACTGCAAGTTTGAGGCCAGTCATAGCTACAAAGTGAGTTCAAGGCCAGCCTGAAATACATAGTGAAACTGTCTCAAAAAGACAATGAATGAATGAATGAATGAATGAATGAAAAAGAATGTTATTCAAATCCAGTGTGCATACAAGTTACCTAGCAGTCTGGTTACAATGCAGATTCTTTTTTTTTTTTTTTTTTTTTTTTTGTCTTTTTCCTTTTTATCAATACCAGGGATTGAGCTCATGACTGCCTGCTTACAAGGCAGGCGCTTATGCCACTGAGCTAAATCCCCAGCCCCACAATGCAGATTCTGATCAGGGGTCTGGGCAAGGTGCTTTAGTCTAACAAGCTCCCAGGGAGGCTGCTGTGATCAGTGATCGGTGACTGGCCTGAAGCCACTTTGTGCAAACTGAGTAGTTGGTGTTTTTCTGGTGGTGGATAATATGGATATTATAGGGCTGTTTCCATGATAATTAGTCAGCTACTCTTGAAAAGAAAAGCCAGGTGTGGTGGCACATTCCTGTAATTCTGCACTTGGGACGTTAAGGCAGGTGGATTATCATAAGTATGAGGCCAGCCTAGGCTACATAGGAAGACCCTGTCTCAAAGTAATACAGTAAGTCAGTGATTGACAAATACCAGCATTTCTACAAGTGCTGTTAAAAAATAAGCTTAATACTTAGTGCTGGTAAATTAGAATTTTGGGAAGGGTGTAATTTTATATTTACAGTGTTGGAAGTCTAGTTTTCTAAGTAACTGATAAATTATATTAAAAAACCAAACTAAAAGGTCTTGGGATATAGCTCAGCAGCACAACTGACTGCCTGGCAAGTGCAAGGTCCTCAGTTCAATTCCTGATACTAAACCAAACCAAATAAAGTACTTTCTATAGCAAAATACCTTCAAAGTGTTTAGGGCTGGGGATTTAGCTCAGCAGCATAAGCACCTGCCTTACAAGCATGAGATTATGAGTTTGATTCCGGGTACAAAAAAAAAAAAAAAAAAAGAAAAAGAAAAATCCGAACTAAAAAAGCCTAAAATTACTTCAATGTGTGTGTTTTTTTTTTGTTGTTGTTGTTTTTTGTTTTGTTTTTTTGGTACCGGTGATTGAACTCACGACCTTGCACTTGTAAGGCAGGTGCTTGTGCCACTGAGCTAAATCTCTTTTCTGTATATGTTTTTAATACAATATGTTTAGAATTTATAATATAGAATATTTAGGTGAATTATTAGTGTTAAGTGCTAGTGTTCAATAGAATATAATCCATTAAACTTTAAGAGAATTCCACAATATGGTAAAGTATAATGCACAACTGGACAGAGTTGTTTTACAGTTTTATTCAATGACACACCAAATTCTGACAACAAGCCAAAATACAGCAGGCTCTCAATAAATAGGTTTTTAAATGGATTAATCTCAGTTGATGATTCATTGACTGTCTTGCATGTTAAGATAGGATTAATCTTCCTGAATTTGGTAATTATTTCTTCCAACAAAACTGAATTTCCAATTAAGAATGATGAATTTAAAATACACCCTAAATTATGTGTTTATATATAATAACTATATACCAAAACCTAGCACAGGGTGATATACACAGGAAGAGGGATAATCTCATGATATGTTGGAATGATAGATGTAGTTAGCCAAAATTTAATTATATTATTTAATGCATTTAGTCTTAAGTATTACTTTATTCATCAATGACAGAGAACAGAATAAATTAATGAGAGTATAATGATTTAAATCTTTAAATGTCTTCTCTTTGCTATCACCCTTCTTCTTCTAGAATACAAGCAGTCTAAAACCCCAATAACCTTCTGGAATCGGAACCTCACTGTCCACTTTGCATTTCTCAGTTGAAACTGCTAAATAGAATATAAATCCCACTCCTTCACTGTTTTCCTACCAAAATAATTGGTAATAATTTTTTTTTTTGTCTTTTTCCTTTTACCGGTACCAGGGATCGAACTCATGACCATGCACTTGCAAGGCAGGGGCTTATGCCACTGAGCTAAATCCCCAGCCCCTAATTGGTAATAATTTTTACATGAAAATAAGTGAAACATCATGGAGATCTAAAACTAATCTTGACAAAATAAATTGCTTCACTATACATCATAGCAGATACATCATTTTTTTTGTCCATAGAACTTCCTAACTTTCTGTAATTATCTTTACATAGTCCTTTAGTTGGAACTGTCTTAGCCTTTGAAGAATAAATGAGGCCCCTTTGTAATTAGTTAGCTATTCCTCATCTGGTAGAGGAGGGCCAGTACCTTCTGTATTTGCTGATCGCTAACAGAGGATCATCATGTTATGTGGGAAAAAAAATTTATCAGTAGAGGGACAGCCTACTAGTAATAACTTTTCATGAATGCTGATGACTGCAAATTGGTCCAGATTTAATATACATTTTCTCCTATCTCTTTATTTTTCTGGTACAGTTTTCAGTCAATCACATGCATGCAGAACCATTGTATTTTGTTCCCTTACATATTATTTTTCTTCAAAGAAATATTTGTGAAACAATTGAGTACAAGCCTCAAATGTAGATTATTCCATTTCTCTCTCTCTTTTTTTTTTTTTTTTTGTCTTTTTCCTTTTTATCGGTACCGGGGATCGAACTCATGACTGCCTGCTTGCAAGGCAGGCGCTTACGCCACTGAGCTAAACCTCCAGCCCCTATATCTCTTCAAATTCTCTATTTTTTGTTACAGTTTTCTATTCCGAAATTTGTAGTTTCCGAATGGCAGTAGTAGTTCCTTTCAAAACTTGGTCATGAGGGTTGTCCCTTCCAAGAAATACAGTGAAAATTTTGATTCTGGTGAGTGAAAAAGGAAAACCAGATGTGGCTACAGTTCAATCTCTTATATAGGTAGCCAAATTACAGACTCAGGGCAGACCTTCTCAGTAAATTCACTTATTGGGGACTACTTGTCAAATACCTAGCTAAGAATTGTGAAAGAGTGGGATTTCTGTGTAGGTGAAAGAAAGAAACCATTTTACTGAAAAAAGATGAAGTACTTCAGGGAAAAGAATTTACATGAAGAGTCAATGGGGCAGTTAGTGGTGGAAGGGGCACAGAGCTTGGACAGGAGAGGAGAGAAAGTGGATTGGTTTTAATCTTTGGCAACTTGTCTGGGTGTGGTTATGGTCAGAGGTGCCACTGGAATTGATTTCCTCTGTGGACTATGTCTGGTATAACATGATTTATTTAGGTCCAAAACTACTGTAAGTTTGGCTTCACAACATCACATATATGATCTAAACAGTGACTTGAACTGGGCAGTTTTGTGGTGGGATGTTATAAAGGTCTCATAGCTCATCATTTGTAGGTGGTAGCTGGTTAATATTAGATGCTTTCTATTTAAACAGTTACGGGTTAAGTATACATTTGTTCCTTCTGAAGATTCACCACCCTGTTGAGGTAAATATTCATTCTATTTGCAGATGAGGAAACTGAAGCTTAGAAAGAGGATCAGTAACTTCCCCAAGGCTACACAGCTAGTAAGTGATGGGTTTAAACTAAGTCTATTTGACCTCAAAATTATCATAAATGTAAAAAAAAAAAACTACCTTAAATGGAACATGGTTTTTCACAATAAATTTTTCTCCCTGATCATATAGATGTTTCAACCCATAGAAAGTTGGGATTTGTCCCAGCTTTGGCTATTTCAGTGACCTAAATTCTCTGGACCACTATTTTGTCTGTGAATAGGAATCCAAGTGTCACCCACATCTATCAGCTCCCAGAATTTCTTCACATTGTGGAGTCAGTGTTTGAGTCTGGCTTCCCTATTGACTCTGTTAAATATAATGCTATTTGCAGTAATACATGTATACTTTTATGACTGAGAACACATTACTCATATTATGACCTAACTACATAGGTTCTAATTGTAACCATTTGTTGCGTTTCCTGTATACCAGGAAATACACCAAGTGCACCACGTATACTCACGTCTGCTCCTCCCAACAGCTTTATTAGATGGATTTTACAGTCCCCATTTTATGTAGCTCAGGCTCAAAAAGGTTCGAGGGTTCCAAGGTCATACAGGTAGAGCAGTGAACCCAGAATTCTAGCCCTGGGTGTTTGACAATGAAACTGTATATATTTTCTAATTCCGCTCGAGGCCTGAAAATCGCGGTCATTGTTTAACCGCTGGTTTTTCCCCTTCTTTTCTTTTTAATAAATTATCATTAGCTCCCGTCCTTGTACTGTTCACTTTCTGCCTGCTTGTCCAATTGCTGGAGAAAAGCAGAGCAGAAAGAGCTTACTATATTCACGGCAAACGCCTCTTCACACTTTAAATTGACAGCGAACAGCATACGTCCCTAATGGCTTTGTGCCTCGGAACACTGCGGGTCTCCTTCCGCGCGTGTCGTCTTTCCGAGAATCCGCATCCTCCCGCTGAACTACGTTTCCCAACGTGCCTCACGGCCGAGAGCGTGAGTTGTCCCGCCCTTCTTTCCTCCTCGCCTATCACGCGGTCGCAGCGTGATGATTCAAACGTAAGGCCCGCGACGAGTGACGTCGTTCTGGCTCGCGACCGCGACGGCGGCCTAAACAGCGGCGATAGGCGCAATTAGCGGCGGCGACTGCAGGGACTACGACGGCGGGGCGGGCGCCGTGCGCAGAGTCGGGTGTAAGCGGGCGGCGCCGGCGGCTCCAACTGCGGCAGCGACGCCTAGGGCGGTGGAAGAAAAATCTCCACTAGCAGGCGGTCGAGTTAGGCCTCAGCGGCAAGGGGAAGGCTCGCGCTGTCCTCCGCGGGAGATCTCCATAGAGACCGTGAAAAACAGACGCGGGGGGCCGCGAGAGGCAGCCGTTCTGGATCCAGATCCTCGGTCTCAGCCGCCGCCACTCCCTCCGTCGCTGTCGGCGCGTTCGCACCCTCGACTTGGCCTTGCAGATTCGCGCGGCTTGGTGTGTCCGTGCCTTCCTGTGTGAGCACCGCGGGCGGACTTTGGGGCCTGGGCCGGGGCCGGGCGGGGGAGGCCCTAAGGCCGCCGCCTCTGCCTCTCCGGCCCGGGAGCGGGAAGCCGCCGAGGCTCAGCCATGGCCTCGGGAGCCGGAGCCGGAGCCGGAGGAGGAGGAGGAGGAGGGGGCGTTGGCGGCGGCGGCAAGATCCGGACGCGTCGTTGCCACCAGGGGCCAATCAAGCCTTACCAGCAGGGGCGACCCCAGCGCCAGGTACGGACTCGGCTGCGGCGAGGGCCCAGGAGACAGGGAGGGAGCGGGCCGGGTGAGGCCGGCGCCCCACGTGGAGCGGACGGGAGGGCGGGAAGAAAGGCCTGAGTGAGGCCCCGGAGCTCAGGCCGCTGGGGCGGCGACGGGAAGTGGGCTGAGACGGCCGTCCTCCGGCGCACACGTGGGGCTTGGCCTGCTCCCCAGCCTTGGGCCCGGGGCTTTCCGGTGGCCGGCGCAGGGCGGGAAAGGAAATTGTAGGCTTGAGAGCCGTGGGCTTCGTTTTGGCGGTTATTGAGGGTTTGATGGTTTTCCTCGTCTCCTCTCGAAGAAGGGAAAAGACGAGGTTGGAAGCCCTGCGGCTGCTGTCTACTGCAGTCGGCTGTGGGTTTGGGGTACGTGGGGAGGGGTCTGCCTCGACTAATCGATCTCCGGGGCACACAGGGAATTGGGGGCGCTGTGAACACGGAAAGTGGAGTAATTTCGTCTAGCTTGTTAAATAATTTTTGGTCTCTGCCTGAGGCCCTCCCCAGCCTAAGAAAATTGGCCTAGCATTTTTTTTCTTTAATTGGGTTATAGTTACCGTGGCACTGGGGCATTTTGAAAGTCCCTCTTCACCCTTACGTCTTTTCTCCGCTGCGCGGCTCTTCCCTTCCCTCTTCTCTCCTCCCCCCTTTTTAAGTTGGAGGCTGGAATTGGGCAGTTCTCCACAGTTGTCCAGGTCTCCAGCTCTGATCTCATACAAAAAATATTTTAATAGGAATGGGACATTTTCTAAAAGTTTGGGTACTTTTGACACGCGAGGAGTGTTAGTAGTCTTAGCCGCCATATGCTCTTGGATGTTTAGAATTGTAAAAAGTAGTTTATTCTAATTGTTAGTGAAATGTTTTCGTAAGTTGTTGAAGTGATACTTTTTGTGTTGAGTTAGGAAAACGGTTAAGATGCATTTTAAGCCACTTCTCAATGGCAATAAGGTAGGAAGTATGTTTTAAACTTGTTAAAAAAACAAAAATACAGTAAAAAGTTGCACTGTTAGAGGGGAAGTTTTAGATTACTTTATTCTGGATAATGAACACTTAACGTTTTGTTGAAGTGATACCGTTAAAAGATTTTTAAAATGTTGGAGGAAATTTTTGATTAAAATTTGTGGTTGATGTATTAAGTAGTTCTCTACCAAGAATTAGAAACAAAACTACCACTGTTTTCCCCCAGATATGTACAGAAAGAGCTTGGATTTTGAACATTTTTTTCTCTTTATTTTTATGAGAAACATTTAAAATTAGAATTCAAGTCACAGTCCTGACCATTTAATCTTATTCAAACTTTTGTGGAATGGAAGTTAGACATACGTGCTTTCTATTTCTCCTAAAATGTCTGAACTTTCTTAGCTCTTCTGCTACAAACAGAAAAATGAAAAACTTTTTAACTAATACCACTGGATAGTCTGAACAACTTTACAGGGGAGCTAGTGTGTTCGAGGTGACAAAAGATGTAATCACTGCTTATTTTAAAATATTAAGATGGGGGCTAGGGATTTAGCACAGCGGTGCAACTGCCTGGCAAGCGCAAGGTCATGAATGAGTTCGATCTCTGTACTCCCCTTCCCACCAATCTTAAGATTAAAAATTATTTAGCTTTAAAATGTACATAGATTGTCATTAAAGAGATGGCGCTTTAATAGTATAATACCTAAAATCCAAGTTGTTAGAGGTGTATCACTGCTCCCTGTATGAGATGTGCTCGGCTTTTTGACTCAGCTGTTTAACTGAACAAGAGAGTACACTGTAAGTGTTATTTAATACTGACAGAAGCTACCAAAGAAAAGTATTCAGGAATATGTAAAAGGGTACTCTCCTATTTATTGGTTTTTCTTTTCAGGTTAGAATAAGGACTTTTTTAAACTCCTTACTCGAACTTTGCTGGACCTGCTTACTGTCTACTATCCTAGGCTTAGGCTGTCAACTGGATGTTTTGCAATAGCTGCTGAGTCATCATGAATAACAAGGAGATTCATGACGTGGCATGTTTTATACTATGTTATTTGATGAAGTATCCTAGGATTTCTAGGCAAAACTGAAGCGTGTGCTTGTGTAGTAGACGGCAGAATATGAATGAGATGTCTGGCACTATAACTAACTCTACGTTTGCCAACCTGTGAGGCCAACTGGCTAGTGCAGTCCCTTGGTACCTGTGACATCTTGCATGTGTTGTTGGCTTGTAATTTCCTGTTTTGACTTTGGGTTTAGCTATGCTGAGAAGTTCAGCATTTTCCCCTTTGAATTTTTGTTCTTTAAAATGTCATTGTGCTTGAAGTAATGGAGAGAGAGATCCCTTGAGTTGTTTAACCATAGGGTAATGACAGTTAAGAATTGTAGCAACAGGGGCTGGGAATTTAGCTCAGTGGTATTGTGAATTTGATCCTTGGTACTGATAAAAAAAATTGTAAGAAACAAAAATGAAGAGAAGTTCCGAACATGCAAGTTGATCGTTTTCTTTTGCCTGCTGCCCCACCTCCTTTACCTTTTAGCCCAGGCACATGTATGAAGGGTATTTTTCTCGTTGGGAGCGAGCAGGTCACTAAAGAGAATGTTCTTGTCACCTTTTCATTCTCCTTTCCCATTTCATTTTTTGTGCAGTTCTCTGGGGGAGGTTATACTAGTTGTTTTTCTTAGTAGCCACTAAACAAAATATCAGCACATGGGCAAGTTAGAACTTTGCTTCTAGGAGAAACTGCTGCCACCTCCTGGTGAGAGGGTACTACTTATTTTTCCCCCTTTTGGGTGTGTGGTTTGTCTTTGGTTTGGAGCCAAAGGAATCCACTTTTTTTTTTGGTCTTTTTCCTTTTTATCAATACCGGGGATCGAACTCACGACTGCCTGCTTGCAAGGCAGGCGCTTATGCCGCGGAGCTAAACCTCCAGCCCCCGGGAATCCACTTTTTTTTTTTTTTTTGTCTTTTTCCTTTTTTATCGGTACCAGGGATCAAACTTACGACTGCCTGCTTGCAAGGCAGGCGCACTTTTAATTGTAGATACAGTTTGTATCTTGTAAGTCAGTTTCTACATTTAATTAGTTTTAAAAAGGAGAAAACAAGGAAGTATCCTTTACATCAATAGTTTACATGTGGTGTTGATGAATTGTTTTCTGTAAAGGAATGGAAAGTAAACTTTTAGACACTCTACTGCCAATTCTGTTTTCTTTTTATAATCCTTTAACAGATGTCAGCTCCATTCTTAGCCTATGAAAGAGCAGACCAAAGGCTAGATTTGCCCCATATGCCACGTTTCTCTGAACTATTGTTTATGTGATAGCATGATGTTTGTTTGTTTGTTTTGTACTTTGCCCAAATAAGTTATGTTCTGCCTAATAGCTCAAGGTTAAAGACTGTTCTCAGTTTTGAAAAGGAGGGATATTTAAAGGCTGAATATTTAATTCATTGTAGAAGTTACTACATTGTAGAAGTTGACTTTTGTCTTTGGTTTATCCTAGTTGCTTAATACCATCAGCAGATGCGGAAATGAAAATAGTTAATTGGGAAAATACACTAATATAGAGTTAAACTGAGTTTTAGTTTTTATCCAGCCTTGACTTGACCAGTTTAAATTCTGTTTAATTTCCTATTTTGTAAAATAAAAATTGTCGTGAAGGTGAAATGAGATTATAACTTACAATTATATTGTATTTGTATATGTATAGCTCAGCAGCCCAGTGTCTGCCTGGCAAGTGTGAGGTCGTGAGTTTGATTCCTGTACCCCAACTTTTCCTAGCTAAAACAGAAAAATTGTTGTGCTGAAATAGAGTATTTGAGTCTAAACATCTTTACATTGTCACTGAATTTTGTTACCTCTTAACCTCTTCCCTTATTGGTATTCAAGTTCCTTTATACATTTAAATATAATCCAGTAGGATTTTAGGATTTATATGTTTGCTGAATGATGAGGCTAAACCTTAAATGACTAGAAAAAGATACTAATTTTAAAATCATTAAATGTAAAGAATGTTTTCTGTTTATGATGACAGATCCTTGTGTGACAGTTTATGTTTACTTGCCAATCCCCCCCCACTTTTGTTTCTTGAGGCAGGGTCTCACGTTTAGTCCAGGATGGCCTTCATGTTCTTTCCTCAGCCTCCGAGTGCTTAGTTTAGAAGTGTGCATGACCACACCAGGTTCTTACTAGCCAGTTTAGCCAGATGGATGACAGAAAAGCCCAGTGATATTGCTATGACCTGGAACTGGAAAGTCCTCTGACAATGTAGGTATATATTAGTTTGAAGTAAAAGAAAAGTTTCGATCTCCTGTCACTGGTCAAAATAATCAGGTTCAGAGTATTACTGAAAACATTGTGATGATTCTGCACTTTCAATACATTTTTTATTTGTAGCTACTTAGCTTATAGTCATGGTTGGAATAGATTTTTTAAAAGATTATTCTGTGTATTAGCAGGGCAAACACCTGTAATCCTAGCTGGATAGGAAGCTGAGGCAAGGGAGTTACAAACTTGAGACCAGCCTGGGCAATTTAATGTAATTGAGACTGTCTTTCAATTAAAAAAAAAAAGCCAGGACTGTAGCTCATGGTAGAGTTCCCTGGGTTTGGTCTTTAGTGTACACATACACACACACATACACACACACACAAGTAAGTACTGGGAAACCTGTTTAAATTTCTGCTGCCAAACACAATTTGTTATCAGAAATCTGCCTGGCATAGTAGTATACGTCTGTAATCTCAGCACTCTGGAAGCTGAGGCAAGAGAATTGCTTCTAGTTTGAGGCAAGTCTGGGCTACATAGTGAGTTTAAGACTAGCGAGAACTACATAGTCTTGTCTCAAAAAACAAAACAAAACATTGCCAGAAACTGGACGATAGTTTTCTTTCTTATTGATAGTTCAGTTTGTTAATTTTCTTGATTTTACTTATTTTTTCATCGTGTGATACAAGAAATAAATGCTTACCACCAGTTTCAAACATGTTATGTGAGAAAAAGTGGGACAGTATCTTAGAAGTACTTTTTAATGGGTTTAGCTGTGTTGGGCTTTTAGTGGGTTATATTTCTTCTCCCACTTAGATTTTGTAGTCAGTTGTAGGCTTTTGAATTCTTTCTTTATCCAGAACAGTGTTTTGTGTGGCTACAGGGCTTGAACTGGTAAGCTTGGCTGCTGGCAAGCTATGGCTTGCCATAAGGTTTATAAAATGTGACAATGAATACTTTAGATTTGAAAGTTAAATTCAGATTCTTGAAACTAAGTTTGATATAATTGTAGAATTTGAGTACTTAACATTTTTTTCTGCTTGTAGAAATTACTATTAACATAATAGAACCTTATTAAATAATGTTAGAATAACAATATAAGAAGACTAAATATTGAAAGAGTAGAGTGGCATATAGGAAGGTGTTTTAACTATTTGGTTGTATAAGATTATTAAGTCTCTAGTCTCAGGTTCTTCACTTGAGATTGGAGGTAGCAAAGGAGAAAACTGATTTGGAAAATTATATGAAATAAAACTTTCAAAAGTGTTTAGGACAGGTAGTCTAGTGACATGAGAAACGGGTGGGAAAAGTGTTTGCAGAACCTTGGAAGAAGACTTCTAAGCGTTAGAGGCAGCTTGTAGTACAGTATGGATACCCACAGAACAAGAAGAAATCAGAATACCTGATTATTTTGGAAAAATAGGACCCTAGAAACAAAACTGATGGTGGATTTTATTTGATCTTTAAGGTTAGAGATACATTGAAATTAACTTTTTTTTGTCTTTTTCCTTTTTATCGCTACCGGGGATCAGACTCATGACTGCCCGCTTGCAAGGCAGGCGCTTATGCCACTGAGCTAAATCCCCAGCCCCTCAGTGAAATTAACTTGATAAAGGAGAGTTTAGAATCTGAATACTGCTGCTTAATAAAGCATAATGTGAAGAAAAACGAGTTGAACAAGATGGGAATAAAATATCTTAATAAGGAAGGATACATAGGATGGATGAGGAGTTGGTCATTGGAAAGATAGTTGGTGAAAAAGTTTATTTAATCACAAATAAAGTTCTGAGTGTTAGAGTAGAGCCCCTTTCCCACCTTAGTCAACTTTGATTAATTCTTGAGGTTAGGGTGTACGTAATTTGAAGAGCTAATATATTCACAGTGCTGTACACATTGAATTTATTTGATATATATGTAGTACTGAATTTACTTCTGGTTTCCAAATGGATTGTGTAACTATTCTAAACTTCAGTAGCTCCCTGCCAGGGGCTTTTTTCCCCCCTTACTCTATTTTGTCAAATGAAGAAGACCTGTTAGTTTCTGGGGAGAAAATTCAGAGGATTTATAAAGGCCACATTTAAAAATGTACTTTAATTCTTGAATTTAACTTCATTATTTCTGATTATCTGATGTAGACTTTGCTTCAGTGCCATAGGAATTTTTTTTTCTTTTTTTTTGGTCTTTTTCCTTTTTTTTAATCAGTACCGGGGATCAAACTCACGACTGCCCATAGGAAGTATTTTTAAGAGGTTATCGTTCTTTATTTTTCCCACTTGAATTATTTATTTATTTTACTTTTTGGCTTGCTTTCTGCTTTTCTTCAGTTAGTTGCTGTGTATTATTTATCATTACAGAAGGTCAGTTTCTTGCCGTTTGGATAGATTCACCAAGTTATTTCGTTTTGAAAGAATATTTGTGGACCAACAAAAATGATAATTGCTGAAGGTGATGTGTCACTACTAAACCAAGCTTTTGAGTTTATTTTTTATTCTTTTGGGTTTTTTCCCCTTGATACAGGATCTCATTGTGTAGTGCAAGCTGGCCTTGAACTTACTATGTAGTAGAGGTGGCGCTCAAACTCGCACCACTGCCGCCTCAACCTCCAGAGAGCTGGTTTGCAACCGTGCACCACTATGCCTGGCTTGTGCTTTAGACTTAGTGATGTTTTTAGAAACTTGTCCTAGAATATTCATATGTTGCAATAAGATGTCATTTGAGCAGTGCAGCTGTAGATAAATTAAACCTGTGACTAAACTGTGCTGTGAGACCTGATGCCAGCTCTCCCAGAACTGATGCTCTAGCGCAGGCTGTGGACAGAATGCTCAGCAACATGTGGAGCTCAGGGCTCTGTTGGTGGATGCTGGAGGGACTGTCTGGGACTTAGAATTGTTGGCACATTTATGCTTACTGCTGAAGCCTCTTACTGTAGGGAGTAAGTTAATCTGGTATAGTAGGATTTGAGTATTCACCCCTTCCTGGAGCTTTTCTCAATCCTTTTGTTTCCCTATCAGGTTTGTTCTATTAGGTTTTTTGAAATCAAAAAGCATTTTTTTGTCCCAGTTTCTTAAAGAGCTGAGGAACTCTTCTCAAGAGCTGTCCTGAAAAGGTAGGTGGGTGTTCGGCGCCTTTTTAGTAGAGAGGTCAAAAGAAATTTTCCATAGGAAACCCTCTTCCTTCTTTCACAAAACCTCCTTTTGCTTTCTCAGTTTTCCATTTGCTGCTGAAGTCTATCTTTGGCATTTTAAAACTTAAAAAATTACCAGATAGGGAATTACTTAACCAAATCTTCCTAATTTTGAAAGTTAATAAGATGGCTAGGACCTGAGGTAATGTTATTATTGTAGCTAAAGAGATTGCGTTTTGAGAAACAGTAATATTAAAGTAACAGGCAGGATCTCTTAACTTTTTGATAGTCTGCTGCCAGTGCTATGCTTAATTGAGGGAGATGTATCCTCCCCTCCTCCACAACAGTTTTTAAATCTGATGTCTGATAGTTGGTCATTTATTGCAAAGACTCAAATGAAAGTAAGACTCAAAGGTAGGCCTTGATGTTTACTTCTCATTGATATTAGGATTGATATTAAAGGCATGATGTATTTGATAAAAAGATAATGAAAATAGAATGGTCTTCTAGGCAAAATTTTATATTGTGGTGAAACTTACACTCTGAGTTATGTTTATGAAAGCCTTAGTTGAAATAACTGGTCACAGAGTTTTGTGTGATTTTAGCTGAGTGACCCTTAAACTTTATTTTGCATTAAGAAATTTGGCTTTTTAAAGGTCTCATGAGTAACACAAATTCTGCTGGTCTGAGGGCCAGCAGAACCACTCTTTCAGGCTTTTGTAATGACTGGATACATAGGCTACATAATAAAAGATGAGGCAGATTCTTAAAATGTCTCATGAGCGAAGAATTCAAGAGGGATTGTGATTGATTTAAAGGTATTTTTAAAATTACCAGATTTTTGTGTTTATTAGTAGTAGGTTATTAGGAGATTTTTGTATTAGTAGTAGGTTATTAGGAGCTTGGGCAGCATAAGGACACTGCTATATTTGCGTCTTTGTTTCCTTGGTTCTTCAGAATTTTGCATAGTGTGTTTCTTGTTTTCTCAGGTGCTTGTATAATGGGATACCTATCTCATTTTACTTCCCTACTTTATTTTTGTTCATGGCACTGAGTCACTATTAGGTGTTTATGTGTATTATGTATTTTGTTACCACGTTTGTTTTTTCCTTCCTGACTTGTAAATTCTAAGAGGACAAGAACTTATTTACTCACTGCTATAACGTTATTCATACTTACATGGTTAATAAATATTGGTTGAATGGAAGAATAGCAGTGTGCGAGCTGCATTCTATTCAGTGTAGTTCAGAATGATAACTGAGGTTTGTTCTGATTCGATATTTTTATTATATTTTGTTACACTAGTCTGACTAGTGCTATACTTGCATGTTTTCTAGACAATTGAAATTTAAGCCTTTTAAGTGTGCATAACTTTATACTTAGACTTTTTTCCTTCTACTGCATCTGGTTTTCTAATCTAACTGGTAGTGAATCTCAAATTTTGGCATACTGTATGTCAGAATCACTTGGAGGGCTTGATAAAAAGATAACTCCACTATAGGAGTTAATAAAATGTGAGTTAATAAACTGGCATAGGACCTGAGGTAGTGTTACTACTGTAGCTAAAGAGATAATACTTTGAAAAGCAGTAGTATTAATGTATTTCAAGCTTAACTTTCTTGGTGACATTCATTTAACTTACAAAAGTATATTTGGGGGGGTTTAGCTCAGTGGCGTAAGTGCCTGCTTGACAAACGCGAGGTCATGAGTTCGATCCTGGTACCAAAAAAAAGAAAGAAAGAAAGAAAGAAGGGAAATTGATACATGCTTTCTAACATAGAAGTAAGCAGATTAAGCCTGATGATTAATAATTAATATTATACATTCCAAAGTATATTTGGTTACTGCAGTGCAGGGATCTTTGTTTTCTTGTAATTAATCTGCATTTCTTATTTTTTTTTTTTTTTGTTTCTGTGTTCTTTTGAGACGAGGCCTTACTGTGTAGTTCAGGCTGAACTTGATTTAACTTATATGTAGCCCAGGCTGGTGTTGAACTTGCCTTGATCCTCCTGCCTCAGCCTCCTGAGTGCTGGGATTGTAGGTGAGTGCTGGGAGGGCCACAATACCCAGCTGCTTTTTATTTATTCTTTGTGCCAGAGTAACTCTTCTGTTCTCTGTAATTTTCCTTGTACTAAGTTGCTTTGGGCTGAGACTAATTAAATTGGTTTAAGATTTAGCTTAGGGGGCTGAGGATTTAGCTCAGTGGCATAAGTACCTGCCTTACAAGCAGGCAGTTGTGAGTTCGATCCCCGGTACCGATAAAAAGATTAAAAAAAAACTTAGCTTAGAAATGCAAAACCTGTAACCATACTTTGTGTATTTTAGTGAATGAGCCTTATATCTTTCTATTATTCAGTTTTGTTTTGTGATTGTTCACCAAGATGCCTAATACTGCTATGTAAAGACTTTTGGTTAAGTATGGTATCAGTCACAGGAATCTTTGGTATTTTATAGCTTAAACACCTTAGATAAAATCCACAACAGAATTTCTTTTTTTTTTTTAATTTTATTTAAGGAGAAAAAAGAAAAAAAAAAAACAGAAGAAGGGTACAAGTTATACAGAGTTTCAGAAAAAGTAAACAGTGGGAAATCACTAGTTAATTACATATTGTCATCTTAGAAATAATTGTTGAAGTTACAAAATTAAAGCATATAGAGGGGACTTGCAGACAGTGAGACTACAGTTTTGTTCAATGATCCAACAAAACTCAGTAATATGGTTATCTATCTTATACACTTAAATATATATG
Source organism: Cavia porcellus (assembly GCF_034190915.1). NCBI lineage: Eukaryota > Metazoa > Chordata > Mammalia > Rodentia > Caviidae > Cavia > Cavia porcellus. The sequence goes on along the minus strand of NW_026947496.1, from coordinate 21,726,928 downwards.
CAGTTATATCTTTTAGAGAACTTTCTTTTCCTTTCTTTTGTACAATGACAATTACACATTTTGGGTTTTATTACTCCCACAGTTCTTACTACTTTTTTTTTTTTTTTTGAAGAAAGTAAAACCAAATGTGACATACCAGGACAGAGCCAGTCAAATCAAAAGGATGGACATAATACATAATGTAAAAACAAAATACAAGGTGATCAACAATGGTTACCATAATGCCTCTTGTTATCTTAAAAAGAATTGCCTATATCATCAGTTATAATAAAATTGTACAAAACAGTAAAGAATAAGACCAATAAAACTAAAACATTGGAGACATTAGAGGATTTCAAAAGAAGATAATAGGGGGGCTGGGGATTTAGCTCAGCGGCATAAGCGCCTGCCTTGAAAGCAGGCAGTTGTGAGTTCGATCCCTGGTACCGGTAAAAACGAAAAAGTCAAAAAAAAAAAAAAAAAAAGAAGATAATAGTCAACCAGAATGGGCGTCACAATGAATCTTATTGTCTTCAGAGTTGTTGCCTATACTTTCAAACTTGTATTATCCAGCATAACAGAATAGAAGAAAATCAGTCAAAACAAGATGGTGAGAGCAATACAGAGTTTCAAATCAAGTTAATAGGAAATCAAAATGGGTTACTATAATATATCCTGCTATTTTTTATTTATTTCTCCCTTAATTAAAAGGCTAAAAATGAAAAAGTAGATAATAAAAAGGAGATTGAGATAAAAAAGAGGGCATAACAACAAAACAGCGCAGGTCAAAACATAGCCATTTAAGCAAAATAGTGTTTCACCCAAGATAATCTCGACATAATAGTAGTTACCATAGTGTGTCTACCCTTAAAATCTTTGGGTATAACTTCATATACTGTAGCATCAAACATATCAAGACAAGGTAAAACTGTTCAAGAGAATGACAGTATTACAGGGTATTTAGAATCAACTAAGAGAAAATGAACAATGGTTTCTGTATAATCTCCTTGTCTATAAAAGTTTTTGTTTATATTATCACATATAATAAAATCCAATGAAATACAACACATTAAAACCGATGGAGACAGAAGAACAAAAGCTTGATGGGACTTCAAAACAAGAGGCTATTAAATCAGCACTAGCTATTATGATGTCTTGTTTTCTCCAAAATGGCTGATCCTACCATCCAACCTTCTCTGCCTCATTTCTGTTGAGCTCTTTTTCTGTCATTAGTTGTCAGTTTGTCCTCTTCATTTCGCTTTCTGCTCCATTCATTGCGGCTGCTCTGCCAGTTTTGGACACAACAGAATTTCAACCTTTGACCTTGCTTAAGTTTTTCAGTTAACCTGAAACCTTAGGTCATTTTTGTTTGTTTTTAGGTCTGCCTGAAATTATGTTTTAATTTGTAAGCACTTTTAGGTCTTCTGAAATATGGGGAGGAATAAATAAGTAGTAGGAATAAATAAGTAAATGTGTTTCTGTAAAGACATTATTAAATCTAGGTATATTTTTTTTCAGAAGTCACCAGTACTGTGTAATACAGGTACAGGAAAGGGTAACAGTGAGTGTGTATTTTTTTTAATCATAGTAGTGAATATTTCAGAACTGTTGGTTTCATGTGTTTGATAGAAGAGCTTGCCTTGTATATCTAATTGAAAATTTTTATTTGGAGAATACATGTGGAAATATTACTTAGTTCCTAGTTACTTTTTCAGTAACTAAATAATTTGCTATTAAGTTCCCATATCAGAGGTGTCTTCCATATTTTTGGGTGATAGGGTTTTTAAAACCACTTTATCTTGGATTTGCTTTCAAAGTAGACTTACACAGTTTACTTTGATCTTGGTGGGAGTAATCTGCTAAGGTTTTTTTTTTGTTGTTTTGTTTTGTTTTTGTTTTCTTTCTGTGACTTTTTCTCTGAAACTCAAGTAATGCTATTTTATGAAGGAAGTTGCCTGAATTTGATGACCTCACCCCAGTTTGTTTCCGTTAGCTTTTTCTTGTTAGCAATAAAATTATCAGTATGTTTGTTACACCTTGTAAATTGAGTACTTTAACTTAATTTTGTTCCATGTTTGTTATTAATTCCTATAGGTAGTAATAGGAAAGGATATTTTTATTAAATAGAGTAAATCAAAGAACAGGAGACACTCATATTTCACCCTAGGTTTTGGTAATCCCAAGCTCTGTTTTACTGTCCCCTAAATATATTGTCATAGTTTTGTTTGTACTGTGGGCCCCTGACAACTTCATTTTGTGAATGTTAGTTCCAACTTCATTATGTTATTGTGAGGATTAAATTTAGTAGTCTATATAAATTGCTTAGAACAGTGTCTGACTCATACCAAAACTATAAAAAATGTTAATAATACTGGTAGTATTACCTACCGTGTTATCTTTCTCCTTTTAAAAGGTACTGTAAGTAAATAAATTTCTCAGATTTTCAGCCAACATTTGATACCATAAAATTTCATCATCAGAAACGATTGTAAGTCTTGAGTTTATGTTCTATTAGTTGTCTTCTTTCTTTTAAAAGACACTACCCATTTTTGCTGAAGATTTATTTTGCTAAAAAAATACATTAAAATAATTGTTAAAGGTGTTTGTATTCTTTTACTGGGTAAAAAAGAGTGTGTTTTCTTTAAAATATTTATTACGTATTGAGATCTTAAAAGATTATAATACTTTAGTCATTTGTGATAGGTAATGGCTCGTGTAGGCATGTGAAACAAAGACAAATAGGAATTTTATAATCTGTAGGATTTATAAAATACCATTATGGCATAATTAGTTTAGTAATAAAGTTTTAGTGAACTTTGTGGGGTTTTTTTTTTTTTTTGGAATTTTTTTGAGACCGGGTCTGGCTATGCAATTCGGGCTGGCCTTGTGTTCACTTTATGGCCCAGACTGGTCTTGAACTTGCAACAGTCATGCCTCAGCTTCCTGAGTGCTAGGATTACAGGAGTGTGCCACCACGACCAGCTCTAGTGAACTTTGTTTGAAACAAATGTATTTAATTTGATGTCACTTTCTATAAGTATGTATTTATTTAAAAAATAAATTTCTAAAATAGTTTTTCGTTTTCTCCCAATAGGGCATTCTCAGCAGGGTTACAGAGTCTGTTAAGAATATTGTACCGGGGTGGCTACAGAGATACTTCAGTAAAAATGAAGATGCATGTCGCTGCTTGACAGACACCAATGAGGTACCACACTGGCCAGAAAATAGAGAAGATGACCATGTGATGTATGACAGTGAGCAGAGTGCTGCTATTAATGATGGGCGAATCACTCCTGAGCTGCCAGTCAGTAATGCAGAAGGTAAATAGTGGAACCTCATTGAATGTGTGAGGGGTGACGATTAGGTTTATACTGAATGCTTTTTTATTTATCTGTCTTTCATCATTAAGGGTGGCTGATACATCATCAGTGAAGTTACAGGCTGTGGAGTCAGCTTTTGGTGTGACTTTTCGTATCAGTAATATTAGTTGTATGACTTTTGACATGGTAATAAATTTTTCTCCTTTTTTCCTCATAAGTTGTTGCAGGAAGAATGGTTACCAGCAAGATATGGGGGTAATGCCTGTAATTCCAGCAACTCGGCATGTTGGGGCTGAGGCAGAATTATCACTTGAACCACAAGTTAGAGACTTACCCCATGGTGAACAAGATCGTGAAGCTCTTACAATAGTTCCTGGTACTGATACAATGAAACTGATACAGTGCCTGTCACACAGCATGTAAATTTGGGTATAACTGCAATTGGCATCTGTCCTCTTCAGAGCAAACTAGGCTGGGTTATCCCATTAATCTTGCAGTTAAGTGATGCCACATTTTAAAGGTTCGAACACTTCTAGATCTACTTAGCAGCATTTTGGCAAGTTTTATAAGTATCTGTAAATTTAGTATAACCCATGAATATAATGTATTTCGAGAGATTATTCCCATTTCACTGTGTGATATAGATACATCTGTATCACACTTATACTTTCATATATGTATTATTTTTGTCATAAAATTCATGTATTTAAAATGTAGATTCTTAGTATATTCAGCATTCTGTACCCATTACTGTCACTATTTTAGAACATTTTCATCACTCCATAAAGAAATTCCATACCAGTTATCAATAACTTCATTCTTCTCTCCCCCTATAACTAACTTTCCTACCTCTGTGGGTTTGCCTATCCTAGACATTTTATATAAATGGAATCAGATAACATCTAGTCTTGACTGACTTATTTAGCTTGGTATTTTCAAAATTCATGTATAACATGTATCAGAATTTTCTTTTTGTTGTTGGACAGTGTGCTATTGTACAGATAAACTACCTTTTATTTATCTATTCGTCAGCTGATGGACCGTGAGTTGTTTTCACTTTTTGGGTATTATGAATATTACCTCTGAATATATGTGAAGATTTTTTTTTTATGGAGTTAAATAGCTGGGCCACATGATAATTTTGTTCAGCATTTTGAGGGATTGCCAGATTGTTTTCTGAGATGGTTATACTTTACCTTTTCACCTATACTGTATAAAGGATCCATTTTCTTTCTATCCTTACCTGTATTTACTTTTAGTTTGATTATAGCTATCTTAGTGTTCGTAGCAGTATCTCATTGTGGTTTTGGTTTGCGTTTCTCTGATCACTCACAATGTAGAAGAGCTTTTAAAGTGTCATTTGTATATCTTTGTGATGGCTACTGAATTGCCCAAGCTGGGTTCTAACTCAAAATTTCTGCCTTGACTTCCCAGAGTGTTGATATTACAGCTGTACATCCCTATGTCTGGCTCTTTTATTCTCTCTTTTTTTTGGTACCGAGGATCGAGCTCATGATCAGTGCTTGCTAGGCAGACACTTATGCTGCTGAGCTAAATTCTCAGCCCTTTTTTCCATTTTTAAAATCCCTTATCAGTGTGTAGTTTACAGATTGTTTCTTCATTCTGTCGATTCTTTTTCATTTGCTTGATAATACCTTTTAAACAAATGTGTGTGATTTTATAGTCCAGGGATTGAACTCACGTTTGCCAAGCAGGTGCTTACACCACTGAGCTAAACCCCCGGCCCCTGTCTTTGTTTCTTGTCTGTTACTTACTGATTTTTTTTTTTTGTTTTTTGTTTTTTGTTTTTGTACATAGGGCCTCATTATGTAGTCCAAACTGGCCCTGAACTTACTTGGGTAGCCCAGGTTGGCCTCAAACACAATAATGCTCTGGCCTCAATCTCCCACGTTCTGGGATTATAAGTGTGTGCCACCATACCTGTCAGTATTTATTATATTTTTTGACAAGTATAGTTATAACAGTTTTTCTGTGTATCAGATCTTAAATAATTGACTTGAGTATATGGCTGGTTAATTTTGGCATACTTAGTAACATATTTCCTGCCTCATTTACTTGTATTGAAAGATAGTGATAGCAAAATGAGCTTGAAAAATGGTTTCTTTTGGAGAAATGTAAGTCTAAATTTTGAGGAGGGTGTGTGTGTAGGGGTAGAAAGATACTGGAATTGAACCTAGGACGTTTGCATGGAGCAACATCCCTCGTCCTTTTTATTTTGAGAGATGGTTTTTGTTAACTCACTTACATTGCCCAGAGTCACTTGTGACCACCCCCGCCTTAGCCTTCCATAGTGCTGGGGTTGCAGGTGGGCCTCTAAATATCCTTAGTAAGATTAAACTTGGTATAATCTTTAAATGTTTGTGATTTTGTGTGTGTGTGTGTGTGTGTGTGTGTGTGTGTGTGTGTGTGTGTGTATGTACTGGGAATCAAACTCACAACCTCATGTTTGCCAGGCAGGCGCTGTACTGCTGAGCTATATATCCCTGGCCTGATTTTTGTTAAAATAATTTGAGAAGTCTTTATATCTATACTTTTCGAGATTTCTTTTAGGTATATTGACAACCACTCTAAGGCTTTATCTGGAAAATCTGCCTGCTTCCATGTCATTTTCTACTTTGGCTGTTAAAGAGACTTGTGTTTCTATTCTTTTGGTTAGGGATTTGTAGTTTTATTTAATAGCATATCCACAGTGACAGAAACCATCTCTTCAATCAACATGAGCATACAGTACTTATGAGAATTGATTAACTTGAGCTTTAATTTAGGTATGCAATACATGGACAGCTTCTAATATGACTTCTGTGAAGTTTTTTTGTGTGTATTTTCATGAAAACAAAAATTAATCTTACTGGCTTCCCAAGGTCAATTTATTTTATTTTATTTTCTTGCATTTAAAATAAAATTCTATACATTTTAGCTATAGATATTGATCACATGTCACTATAGAGAATTTGTACTTGTACATGATATAACTTGTTCTTACCCCATTTCTCCTACCTTCCCTTAGTCCGCTTTCCCCTCCCCATTTACAAAAGCTTTGTTTCCAGTTTTCACTTCTTTTTTTCTTCCCTTTACCTTTCTGCCTCCATTGGTCATTGAGCATTTTCTGTTTGTTCCTTATCTTTCAGTTTCTCACACCAGAGAAACAATGAGGTATTTACACATGTTTCTGATTTGTTTCACCTAAGAGTATGATCTCAAGGTGTGTCCATTTACCTAAAAGTGTTTCGAGCTTATCTTTTTTATGGTAGAATAGTAGTCCATTATATTTTAAAAATCCCACATTTTCTTGTCAGTTGAAACTCAGATTTTATTAAATATAGAGCAGCTTTTTACTGAGTATATTATGCACTTCTATTATTTATGAATTTAAATTATAGAAAATTTAAAACTACAGAGGAGGGTAGTACAGCAAACTTGGATATACCATCATGCAGCTTCATCAGCAGTGTGCTGCTGGCTGATTTCATTTCCTCTCTTCCATACCCTTCTGCTCAATTCCTTATTCCAGGTCCCTTGATTGTCAATTGTGTTATGCCTCGCTATCAGGACCAAACCCAAGACCTCACATGTGCTAGGCCATTGAGATAAACCATTGAGATTTATCTCCAGCTATCTAAGCAAACGTATTATTTTTTCTTCTTGTTTCTTGGATCTGAATCCTGCTCCCTTATCAAGCCTCATGAGTTCCAGATGTTTTTTGTAGTCTGCTTTAACTTTTCTCAGTCAGAAATATTTAATGCCTGTAATCAAGTGTTGGAAGTACTACTGGTAACTTTCCAATATGATAGATTTTTTAGACCTTACTAGACTAACCAAAATAATCAGTTTATATTTGCTTTGTAGAATGTTACACTTAAATTTGAAGTATATTCTTTAAAAGACTTAGACATGTATCTATTACTATAATATCAAATTGCAAAAAAGTTAAAATAATTCAGAGTCCTGAATGTTGCTAAACACTAATTTTTACTAATACAACTTGTATATTACAAGTAACAATGGGGGTGGAGTGTATTGCAGTCTTCAAGTAGTAGTACTGTGCAGTAACAACAGAATTCGTGGTTCATTTATTTTGCTATAGCTTTTTGCCCATGTATTCTGTGTTGACTCTCAATGATGGTGAGACTTTAGATGTTTCTGTTTCCTCTGCCCAGATAGTGCAATGAAGAAAACCTCAAATGATGTACCTTTTAAATTTTTACTGATGAAGTAAGAATTTGGGCCCCCAAGAGCCTCACAATGGTATAGCTACTAAATGAACCAGTGATGAATTGATAAAGGCTACTTTGATTGATAGGATGGTATTTATAGTTGTAGTCTTAGAAATTAGACATCATGGCTGATGTGAATCTGTAGACAATGTGGCCTTGTTTAATCCTAATATTCCATACTGTGTCCTTTATTCAGCTTGATAAGGAGAGTAAGGAAGCTCCCCATATGTAGCATGTCTGGTGCTATTGTTAGCAGCATACCCTCACACAAAAACATATCATACTGGATTTCTTTCTTTTAGAAAAGGGTACTTGAGTTTTTGTATATAGTTGATTTAGGAGATGTCTTTCAGTACTAGAAATTGTCCTCTCTCTGTGTGTGTGTGTGTTTAAATGTCTTTTAAAATTTTATTTTTAATATATTTTTTATTAGTACGTATTAATGTCCTATCACTTTTATCCCATGGGATAAATTGATGCAAAGATTAGAGAATGAGATTAGAAAATAAATTTTTACAATATATTACAATATTAGAATACTTCATTTTCCAAAAATATTTTAGCCTATCTGTATATTGACTCCTTACTATGGAGAAATTAAAATATTTATTTATTTATTTATTTTTATTGGTACCAGGGATCAAACTCATGACCACACACTTGCAGGGCAGGTGCTTATGCTGCTGAGCTAAATCCCCAGCCCCTATTAAAATATTTATAATGTTAAATTTTTACTGTGGCCAGCAGTGGTGGCACATGCCTATAATCCTAGCACTTGAGGGGCTGAGGCAGGAGGATTGTTGGGAATTCTAGACTAGCCTGGGCTACAAAGTGAGCTCAAGACCAGCCTGAACAGTGTAGCAAGACTCCATATCAAAAAGACAAAAAAATTTTTTTTTTGAAAAATTGTGGTGCTGGAAGTTGAACCCAGCATCTCATATACTCTAGGGAAATATGTAACATTTAAATGCTAACTGAATTAAATGACAATACAAATAGAATTCTAACTTTAACCAATATCTTTTTTTAAATGAGCCCATATCTTTTTAATTTGAGCATATTTGATAAATTATTATGTATATGGAATCAATTTAGATAATCTGTTGAATTTTTTTTTTTTTTGGTCTTTTTCATTTTTATCGGTACCAGGGATCGAACTCACAACTGCCTGCTTGCCAGGCAGGCGCTTATGCCTTATGCTGCTGAGCTACATCCCCAGCCCCAATCTGTTGAATTTTTAAGGTAGAATGTTTTAGTCAGGTGCAGTGGAATCCTAGCATTTAGGGAAACTGAGATAAGAGGATCACAAGTTCAAGTCTCACCTCAGCAAGCAAGACCCTGTCTCAAAGTTTGAAAAAGGCTGAGAATATAGCCCGGTCATGGACTGCCAGGGTGGTAGATGTGATCTCAGTACCCCTCACTTCCAAAAGTTTCCTGAGTATTTTATTCTTAAAGAATTCTTCCTGGCCTTACATCAAGGCCGGCAGCTTCCTCATGCTGTTGGTTTCAAGCAGGAGAGTAAAGAGATGCTTTTCTATGGTCTGTTGGGCGTTTCAGAACTTGGGCAGTAAAATAGTCAATTCATTAGAAAGAAACAGCTTGAAGCAACCCCTCCCTCCCTGGTGAGCAGCTGTGAGCATGGCAGGCTGCAGTGGCCCAGGACAGGAGCTACCAGTGTTTACTGGAACCTGAGCCATACTGGGACCTGGAGCGCCGAGAAACCAAGCAACCTCCCCCCCTCCCGTGAGCAGCTGTGAGTGTGGCAGGCTGTGGCGGTCCAGGACTGGCGACTCCAGCATTTACTGGGACCCATGCCATGGTGGTGTGCTGGCTGAGAATCAAACATCACATCTCCTCCCTCCACCCTATTAGCAAGTGGGAGCCAGTAATCAGACATCCCTTGAGAGGCTGACCTTAGGCATTGTGTAGGTATTTTAGCCTGTTTTGTTTTGTTGAACTTCAATATACATGAAAGTATGGACAGCTATTTTGAAGAGAACAGCGACTCTACGATAGTCATAGTCATTAGTGACTTCCCTATTATCTGGTTTTGAAGACCTAAAACACCTTCCTCATTCTGTTTGGATCAGTTTTGTACTATGTTGTTCTGTATGAATTCTCTGTATGTGAAGACATGGACAACTATTTGGAAGAAAACAAGAGACAATATGATGGATAGTGAAAATCTCAGGTCATCTAGTTTTGAAATTTATATTTCTTACATTGCTTTCTTAGGTCCTATTTTGTTCTGTTTTGTTGTGTTTAATTTTACTCCCTTTAAAATAAACAAAAAGAATTCTTTATCTTGTTCCACTGTTCCTTAGAAATTTGCTTTCGAATTGTGAGAAAATACACGTATACCAAAATTTATTCTGAACATTTTAAATTGCATAGTGTATTGACATAAATATTCCCATTGTGTAACCACTACCACTGTCCATCTTAGAATTTTTTCATATTGCAGAACTGAATGTACCCAATAAACAAAACATCCATATTCTTTCTTCAGTCGTTGGCCCTTGGCAGCCACAAACTTTAGTTTCCTGCTCTCTCTCTGGCTTTGACTACTCTGAATATTTCATATGAGTGGAATCCTACAATGTTTGTCTTTTGGCTACTGGTTTACTTCATGTAGTATGTCTTGAAGATTCATGTTTATCATAGTGTGCGTCAATATTTCCTTTTTAAAGGTTGAACAGTGTTCCATTAAACGTAGTTACCACATTTTGCTTATTGTTTATCTGTTGATAGACATTTGGGTTGCATCTGTCTCAGCTTTTGTGTATAATGCTGTTTCAAACGTAGGTATGTAAATGTTTAAGACTGTCTTCAGTTCTTTTGGGTATATACTGAGAAGTGTGAAATTCACAGGTGATGCATATGTTAGGTTGAGGTCTTTGGTACGTTATATGTACAGTTCAAGATAAAGTCCATCTTTATTTTGTCTTTTCTGTTTTGTTTTGTTTTGGTATACGTTAATCCACTTTCTACAACCACTTGTGGAAGACCATTGTTTCCCCATTGAGTACACTTGACAGTTTTGTAGATGCTCATTCAGTATATGTACAAGTTTATTTCTGAGCTCTCTGTAGTCTGTTCCATTGGTCTATCATTCTGGTAGTACCACGTTTTGATCATTATAGTTTTGTATTACGTTTTCAAATGAGAAAGTGTGGTCTACAGCTTCATTGCTTTGTTGGGATATTAGGTATTTCTTGATTCTCTTAATTTTGGGATGGATTTTTCTATTTCTACAAAGAATACCTTTGTGATTTTAATGAGGATTGCATGGACTGTGTAGTTTGCTTAAGGTAGTGCTGACACCATAATACTAAATCTTTCAATCTGTGAATGTGGGTACCTTTCCATTTTCTTACATTTAATTTCTTAGTTTCCATTGTGCTAGTCTTTTATTTCCTTCATTAATTCCTAAATGCTAAACTTATTTTTGTGTGGTGCTAGGGATCAAATCTGGGACCTTACACATGCTGGGCAACTGTTCTACCACTGAGCAACATCTCCAGCCCTGTTGTATTCTTTTTTTAATGAGCAGAACTAACTTTTATTTCAGTAATATGTAATAGAATATTAACTTAAATAGAATAGTAATATTAATAGAAATGCATTAGTTCCTTTATTATAAGGTAGAAATAAGCTCAAGTAGTAAAAAGAGCACTTGTGACCTTACAATTGACAAAAACTTTTTTTACTCTTTGATGGAATGCTTTTTTAGTTCATTGCCAGTGTATAGGTGCAGTGATTTTCAGGTGTGGTGTTTTTTTTTTTTTTGGTATCCTGGCATGTTGCAGAATCATTTATTTGTTCTAAAAGCTTTTCCTTGTGGGAAGTTCTTTTCCAAATTAGATACCATGTATTGCTTTGTTTTTTTTTTTTTTTTCTGAGTTAGAACTTCCAGTATTATATATGTTGTGCATTGGAAATATGGAAGTTCTGGCCTTGTTTGTCATGGGAGAGGGAAATCTTCCAGTATTTAATTACTGAGTATAATGTTAGTTTTGAGCTTTTCACATATATTTTTATTATGTTAAGTTCTGTCTAGATACAAGTTTCCTGAGTGCTTCTATGTGCATCTTGCTTTTTTATTATAGTTTTTTTTGTTTTTTTTTGTCTGTTTGAGACAGGGTCTCATTATGCAGTTCAGGCTGGCCTTGAGCTCACTTTTGTAGCCCAGGCTGGTCTTGAACTCACAATGATCCTCCTGCCTCAGCCTCTATTATAGTAATTTGAAAACAGATAATCCACAGTTAGTTATTGTGCAAACTGTTGGATATTTTTTTAAAGTCAGGTATGTAGAAAGCACAGAGAAGAACATTTCAGAATAGAAAATTCTGTCTAGCATCATATTAAAACATAGTAGACTTTCACTGGGAGAATACTATTCGAAGAATGTGAGTACTTAAGCAGCATTGTGAGTGTACTTTTGATGTGTTAGGGGTAAAAATCTTACAATTTTTCTTTTTCGTAATACTAAATAGATGCTTGCTAAAATTAAAAATCCATTCTTTTAAACTTTTTTCTTTTTTTTTTTTTGTGGAGACAGTTCAGGTTAGTCTTAAACTTGCTTATGTAGCCCAGGCTGGCCTCAGAGGCTCAGGTGATCCTTCTGCCTCAGCCTTCAAAGTATGTGCGCCTTCTTGCCCAGCTCTTTTTACATTTCTTTCAAGTTTGATATTATTTTTTGTCAGTCTTTCAAGCCAAATACCGATATATTTAATAGTGAAAGATTAGAAGCAGTCCCTTTGTAGTTTGGAAGCAGATAGCCTAATATTACTACTTCTACATATTAAAATGTAATTGGTAAGAGGATATATGATAGAAAAAATCAGTAACCAGATAGAAAACATGAAGAAAAGCTCTCATGAAAAATATAAAGTAATAAAAACACGTATAATTACGCTTTTCAAAAAGATACTCTTTTAAATTTTGCCAAAGCACTTAAAAGATCTGAATGAAAGAAAAGGTAGATAGGAAAACAATGTTGCGAATCCTGTGGTTAAGTTTGGTGTGATCCCAGTCAAAACAATTTTAATGAATCTTTTAAAACTTGCATTTTTGTAGTTTTTTGTTCACTTTTGCTTTTTCGGTACTGGGAATCAGTCTGAGTACCTTGTGCTTGCCAGGTGCTTGCCAGGCAGGTCCTCCTATGCCACACTGAGCTATATCCTGGGCCCACCACCTTTTTATAGTTTAGGCTGACCCAGAACTCACTTTGTAGCCCAGGCTGCCCTCTGGCTCACAGTGATCCTCTCACCTCAGCCTCTTTAGTGCTGGGATTACATATTCAAAGTAGCTACTTTGGAAGTTTTCTCAAGTGCTCTGTTGTCTTTCCTGTCTTAGTGCATTAGTCAGTTTTTCCTTTACTGGAACATAGTACCAATACCCACTGCAACACTTTCAGGAGAGGTTTTATTTTGGCTTGTGATTTCCACGGGACTGGCTCCAAGGCAGAAATGCGATGTTGGATGTGGCAGAGCAAAAAGCACAGTTGGGAAGCAGAGTACAGAAACAGTGTGAGAGAACGCGTGAGTGAGTGAGTGACCCACCGGATGTGATACTCAAGGTTACGGTCTCTCTGGTACACCCAGAATTGTGCTTCACCAGCCTTCTTGTGAATTACAAAACAGTAAGTTGGCATTTAAGTGGCGGACTAATTTTTGTTCTCCTACCAATGAGTTGGGTTTTTTTTTTTTTTTTTTTTTTTTTAGATGTATCAATTGAGTTTTGACTAAGTGGGACCTTGTTAAAAACTTACATGATTCTGGTTGCAAACTGAATTGAACAAGAAGTGAATAAAATGTTCCCATAAGATCAACATTGAACCTAACCATTGAATTTGATTCAGTTTTCATTTAGTTTGGTTTGCGATTAGAATCATGAAAAGAATTAAGTTTGCCAGCTGGGCATGGTGACAATCATCTGTAATGCCAGCTCTTGAGAGGCTGAAGCAGGAGGATCACTGAATTCAAGGCCAGCCTGGGCTACATAGCAAGCTTAACATCAGCCTGAACTGCCTAGTGAGACTCTGTCTCAAAACAAAACAACAAAAAATTTTGTGAACTCCAGATACAACCGCATTGGTATTTGGAATAATGTGTGTAGTATTTAAGGTTCTGCTATCTTTCTTTGAAGGGTATTGATTCTTGATTAAGCAGGCATACTGAACTTTTTATAGATTTTATGCTGTGTCAGTGTGTATTTTTGGAAAGTTCAAGATATTTCCCAAGTCCCTTAATGTGGTAGGTCTTAGAATACAAAGTGTCACTCCTGTGACTTTTCAGGATGGGTCTAAGGAAAGTTATTTGGTATCTCTGCTGAATGTCTGGGGAACCTTAATTAGAGTTCTTAAATTCTGACAGCCCTGGAGTCTGAGTTCCTTGGCACAAGGTTTTTTCTTCCCTATTATTACTGCTATTCATGTAGTATTTCTATTTTCTCAGTTCTGTAGCAGTTCCTGTTTGTTAGCTTTTGGGGTTGCTTTGTGTATATACAACCCATCCACTCACTGGACATTCCCATTTAGACTTGTGCCCCTCTGTAAGCTCAGTGCTCTCAATTCTGATTTCTGTATGCCCTTTTTTTGCTTGAATTCCAGGTCTGTATTCTGGCTTTTGCAGTGTTTCTAGACAGCTGGGCAAATCCTAAGGGTCATCTTAAAGAGTTTTCTTGTGCTGTTGTCTAATCTGAAAACAGTTGCCTCATATTTTCTCCCAATTTATACATATTTATATTAAAAGGGTTGGTTTGGTATCAGTTATCCCATTCTAACAGTTAGACCTTTTTGAGAATTTGACAAGTAACTCTATAAAGTTCTTACAAATATGGGAGATGAGTAGAGCAGCTCTGAAAAAGAATAAAGATGGATGAGATGGAATAATTTAACAGGTGTTATGTTCTCAAGCAGATTATTTTACTGTTTTAGAAATATACAGATATATCATCGAGAAAGGAGTAAGACCTTTTAGAATTTATTGAGAGGGGAAAAGATGGCATACGTAAAAGATTATTATCTTAGGACATGAACAGGTTATTCCTGTGAAGAACAGTGAAATTGAATATTTGCTTTATTCCTACATTGTCACTGATTCAAGATGGAGTCACAGTTAAACATTATAATGAAGTAAAAGGAGGGTCACCCAAGAAGAGTGGGTAAAAGTTGTGAATTGGTCCAAACAGCTGGGATAAAAGAGTTGTAGTATTTCAGTGATCATAGCACATTGATCTTACTCGTCAAAAAGTAGATCATATAAATTTAAACTATCTCAAAAAGCAGGAAAGAGAAGAAGAAATATAAATGGCCAATAAATATAGACAAGGCTGCCCCAAAGTCCTTTTATTAAATAAATACAAATAGTGATGCCATTTGATTTACTTAATTTAAAGAAATTAGAAATGGCCAATATCTAGTGTTAGAGATTATGGGGAAATGTATGTACATTGTCACTTGCTATTTCCTTTGCTTTGTTTTGTTTTTTTGAGATAGGGTTTCCTTGCATGATGCAGACTGGCCCAGAAATCACTTTGTAACCAAGGCTGGCCTCAAACTCATGGTGATCCTCCCGCGTCAGCCTCCTGAGTACTAGAATTACAGGCGTGTGCCATATGCCTGGCTTTTTTTTGAGACCGGGTCTTACTATGTAGTTCAGGGTGGCCTTGAGTTCATTGTAGCCGAGGCTGGCCTTGAACTTGCAGTGATCTTTCTGCCTCTGCCTCTGTGTGCTGGGATTGCAGGTGTGCACTACCATGCCTGGCCATGAAATCATTTGAGTCATGGTTTTAATACCTGTCAAGCAAAAATCAGCATTTGGTTGGACATAATCTGACAGTGCAGTTCCACTTATTGTTGATTACATTAATTCTTAGGGTACCTGGAATTGCTTAGTACTCTTAACAATATGCAGTTGTAAGTTCATGTGCTTTTAACGGCATATTGGGGAAGTAATTGAATGAACATTATAATCAGTATGATGACACACTAGAAAACAATGTAGTTTTTAAAGGGAGTGCTTTAAATGTAGAAAAAATGAAAAAGTCACAAAACAGGAGGTATAATATGTGTTTAGGGGAAATACATATTTGTATATGCATATAGAGTGTCTGGGAGGATATTTCTGTAGGGGGCTGTTTCTGTAGGGGAAAACTTAACCCTATGGTCTCTCAGGATTTTCTTAATGTCTTTGATTTTCTTTTCAGTGGGTAAACCTTACAATAACATCTATTCAAAGAAAATCCAGAGTCATATGTATATACTTTAAGAATTTGTATGTGACTTACTTAACACATATATTTTGACAGCAGGTTAATTAACGTATTTTAGCTAGATGAAACTTTGCCCAGCTAAAGAGTATATTAAATTTATCATAGGCCTTGGTGATTTGCAATGAAACCATATTTCTTAAAATAATTCTTTTATTGTGATAGTGTATTACTTTTTCTAAGCTCAGTATTCATTATATTGCTACTTCTCTTTTAAGAACCTTCAACAACTAGTACTACTTCAAATTATCCAGATGTATTAACAAGGCCTTCTCTTCATCGGAGCCATCTGAATTTTTCTGTGTTGGAATCCCCTGCATTACACTGTCAGCCATCCACATCTTCGGCATTTCCAATTGGCAGTTCTGGATTTTCCCTTGTTAAGGAAATTAAAGATTCTACCTCTCAACATGATGATGATAACATCTCAACTACCAGTGGTTTTTCTTCAAGAGCATCTGATAAAGGTATTCTTAGCTTTCATAATAACTTTGAAAGTAAATGTAAATTTCATGGCATGAAAGTTTTGTTTTCTATTTAGTTTTTAATTTTCGTTTTTCTTTATAAAATTTAGGGTCTTATACTTGCTATGTAAGTCTAAAACTGTGTATTTTTTGTTTCAGATATAGCTATTTCAAAGAACACTTCATTGCCACATCTGTGGTCACCAGAGCCTGATCGCTCTCAGTCAGTCTCGCAGCACACTGCCTCCAGCTCAAAAAAACCAGCATTCAACTTATCTGCCTTTGGAACCCTTTCCCCTGTGAGTAAGAGCTGGATTGGATTTAATCACATTGGTTTTGAGTATTTTTGTTTATAATTTGTTATTGTGTTTCCATGCAGTCACTTGGGAATTCTTCAAATACTAAAACAAGTCAGCTTGGAGATTCGCCTTTTTATCCTGGGAAAACAACATATGGTGGGGCAGCAGCTGCTGTAAGACAGTTGAAGCTACAAAGTACACCATATCAGGTTGGTGTGGCTGGGTGAATGCTAATCATCCTCCCCCTTTAAATGTTAAGACACTTGACATGGGCATAGACTTTTAGCCATTTGGTGAAATTATAGAACTGTGGGTATTACATTTTTAAAGTTAAGGTAATGGACATTATTAGAGCTAAGTGAATATTTTTTGTATTAGGTTTGTGTGTATTCTAGGAATTATGATTAATAATTCTTCCTTTTTGTTTTAAAATGTGGTATGTTACACTTAATAACTTTTAATGAAATTTATTAGTCATTAGGTATTTTGAATTGTAATAAAACACCAGTGTTATATAACTACTTCTGCAAAAATACTCAACAAAGAC
This sequence comes from Cavia porcellus, assembly GCF_034190915.1. Classification (NCBI taxonomy): domain Eukaryota; kingdom Metazoa; phylum Chordata; class Mammalia; order Rodentia; family Caviidae; genus Cavia; species Cavia porcellus. Next base: position 21,709,810 of record NW_026947496.1, on the reverse strand, counting down.
TTTTTATCATTACCTTGTGCATGCTCTGCAGTCTGTCCCTCTTTCCACTCTCTCTCTGACAACCATTCTCCTGTTTCTTTTCCTGTAGTTTGGGCTTTTCTCGAATGTGTAGTGTAAATGTAGTCATGTATGGTGGGTATACCTTTGAATGCAGTTTTTATTCCATAATGGCCTTTTGAGATTGATCTTTTTATATATGTCAGTAATTCCTTTTTATTGCTGGAAAGTGTTGTTACAATACTGCTTATTCTGTACCAGTGAAAGGACATTTTTGACATTTATGAATCAAGCTGCAGTGAACATTTTTATCTCCCCTGGATAAAGACCCAGGCACTGGATTGGTCAGTCACATATTCACATAATCATCAGCCAAACTGTTTTCCAAAATGGTTGGTACCACTTGGCATTCTCACTAGTAATGCATGTCTCATTTGTTGTGAATCTTTTCTAGCTCTTGATGGTGTTAGTTTTTTTGTTTTAGCCATTCTAAAAGGCATATAGTGATATTTTTAATTAATATTTCCCTAATGACTAATATTTTTCACCTGCTTATTTTCTATCAGGGTGTATTTTTCTGTGAAGTGTCTGTTCATGTCTCCTGGCCATGTTTAAATTGGGTGGTTTTCTTACGGTTCATCTTTTGTGGTATAAGTCCTTCGTTAGAAATGTGTTTTACATGTATTTTCTCTCATTCCCTGGCTTAATAGTGTTTTACATCGTTTTTACTTTTTATGATATCTAGCATGGTTTTTTTATTTCATGCTTTTGCTTCATATTCAGGGTATTTTCGTCTAACCCAGTGTCACAGAGATTGTCTTCTGTGTTTTCTGTTAGAAGTTTCTTGGTTTCAGACTTTGCGTCTGTGATTTCATTTAAGTTTTGTGTATAGTGTGAGGTGTGTGGATCAGTGTTCATCTGTTTTGTTTATGGATGAACAGTTGTTCTAGTACCATTTATTAAAGACTGTCTTTCATTGAATAACCATCACACCTTTGTTGTAAACTAGTTGCCTGTATATTTGGTTTTATCTCTGAACTTTCTATTCTTACCATTGATCTGTGTCGATGAGCTTATACCAGTAGTAATAAATGTTAAAATTAGATAATGTGCTGGGATTTAGCTCAGTGGTGGAAGCCCTGCCTGACAAGCGCAAGGTTGTGAGTTCAATACTCGGTACCAAAAAAAAAAATAAAATAAAATAAAAAATCAGGTAATGTGAGTTCTCCAGCTTCGTTTGTTTTTTATAAGCTTGTTTGGCTTTTCTGGGTTCTTTGCTTTTCCCCAAAATTTTAGAATCAGCCAGCCTACTGGTTTCAATGAATGTAGTTGCGATTTTGATTGGGATTGCTTTGAGTCTAAAGATTAGTTTGAGAATGGTCATCCTAACAAATTGAATCTTGCAATCCATGAGTATGATATATATCTCTCCTTTAGGTGTTTTTAAGATTTATTTCATGAATAGTATATAGGATGTGAATCTTGAACTTTTAAAGTTTTATATGTAAGTATTTCATATTATTGGAATTAATCAACAGCTAGCCTGAAATAGTTTGTATTTGTGCAGAAAATTGAATTCATAGTTAAAATATCTTTAAGCAGAGAAACATTTAGGCTCAGACAGCTTCTCTGGGACCAAACATTTAAGAAAGAAGTAATAGCAATTCCTTGTATATGTAAAATACATGATGTAAACATGATGTAGATATTATCCAGTGCATTAGGCACTAAAAAGAAACAACACACAGGGATTGGAAAGGAAACAATAAAATCATTTCTAGTCAAGGACTCTGTGCTTTCATTCCCCAATTTCTACTAGAGCTAATTAGTAAATACAAGTTAGAATATTTAAGTACATATATCTCAGTTGGAAATTGAATAATTTAAAGAACTAATCACCTGAACGTGGACACGTCTGTAATCACTCAGTGTGTCTGAGAGAGGAGGGTCGTGTCTGAGAGGGGAGGGTTGCTGTGAGTTTGAGGCCAGCCTGAGCAACAAAATGAGTTCTAGGCCAGTCTGAACTACATATTGAAACCCTGTCTCAAAAAGACAAAAGAAATAATAAACTGAGATAAATTGCATCATTCTGATTTTTGTTGTGCCATTTTGTTGAAGATAATAAAAATTCTGTTTGCTGCATATTTCTTTAATGCTTTTATTTTACATTAAAGATTTTGACTTTTTAAAAAAATTTATGGTGGTGGTACTCTGAATTGAACCCAGGCTTTTAAAAAAATGTTAAGACAGGGTCTCCCTGAGTTTCATAGGTTGTGATCCTCTAACTTCAGCCTCCCAGAGTACTGGAATTACATGTGTGTCATATATCCATTGATATTTTAAAGATGACAGATAATTCTATATAAAAGTCTAAAACAAGCATAGCAAACATTTGAAATTAGTATAGTTGAAACTTTAAGTATTTTTTTTGTTGTTGTTTAATTGACAGTAACTGTGTGTGTTGGGGGGAAGGTTTGCTAAGTTGTCCAGGCTGACCTTGAACTGGCTGTGTAGTCCTGCTGCTTTGAGCGATCCTCCTGTCTCAAGTGCTGGGATTATAAGGATGTACCACCATGTCTGATGACAGTAACTTTTTCTAGTTCACTTCTAAGATATTAAACTATTAAGATTGTTATAAGCCTCTGATTCACAGAACAGTCTTTTAATGTGTTCCTGCTACTTTTTTCTTTATTGCCAAGACCAAGTCTTATCCTTTAAAATCTCAGGATTTCAGATATTTATAAATGATGTTTTTTCTTGTTGTCGTTGTTTTTAGTGGGTTTTTTTTGTTTGTTTATTTTTGTTGTTCTAGGAATGAAACCTAGCAGGTTTAAGTTTGCTAGGCAAGTACTTTGCTACTGAAGTATGCATCTGAACCTGGCAGGTTTGGGATAAAGTTGATTTGCTGTTCCTTTCTTGGAGAGCTAGAACTAGGGGCATATTAAAGACCTGAATTCAGTTCTGTTTTTACTGGTAGGTAGGTGAACTGAAGCTCTAAGAAGCCAAGTGCACAAGGTATTGCTAGGATGTTTTATCAGTTGTCGTATTTCTACTATGTAAGACAAAAGACAGATCTTACTTTATAGAAATATATGCCATTGTATCACTTTTGGTTATAGAAAGTAACTTCTCAGACAGAGATTTGGATTTTTAATGAACATGTTAGGAGGAAAAAAACCCTAAACTTTCAATGACACCTCCCAGAGGTGGGTTGCTGCTAGTACACTAATCTTATTTTAGTTTGGAAAGCCATTCTATTTTGTACATAATTTCATTGCATAGGAATAGGTACCTTCAGTCTTACATTGAACAGTTAATGAAGAGTTTTCTTTGCAGGCACCAGTTAGAAAACAGATGAAAGCTAAGCAGCTTAACACACAGTCTTATGGTGTGACCAGTTCGACAGCTCGACGAATATTGCAATCTTTAGAGAAGATGTCAAGCCCTTTAGCGGTAAGTTTTTAAAATCCTATTTACATGTAGAAGTGTAAGGAAGTATGAATTCAGTGGAAAATTTTTATTTTCACAAAAAGTAAATTTTGTTACTTTTAACTTAATAGGATGTGAAAAGAATTCCATCTGTTGTCTCTTCTATGAATTCTGTAAGTTGACTTTTAAACCTATTACATGATGGCAGTCATGTTTTTCAGTTTCCCATCTATTCTAATGCTTACTGTTTTACTTTTTTCAGCCTCTTGATAGGAGTGGCATAGACAATACAGCTTTTTGGAGCAAAAGACAAAAGGTAAGATAGTTATTCAAAGTACGTATCAGCAACTTTGTCATTTAAAGTTAGTAAGGTCCGCTTATAGTCATTAGGGAATGCATTTGAAAATAAGCGTGTTGGGGCTGGGGATTTAGCTCAGCAGCATAAGCGCCTGCCTTGCAAGCAGGCAGTCGTGAGTTCGATCCCTGGTACCGATAAAAACGAAAAAGACCCCCCCAAAAAAAAAAATCGTCTTTTTACTTGGTTGTGCATGTTCTGAGAGCTATCCATTTATTATTTTTTGGTGATTTGCCATTTCCATCTTCAGGTTGTTGCTAGTTTTTATAGCTTGCTTTTTACCTTTTGATTAATAAAATGGGAGTGAACAAAATTTGAAACCTTTAGTAATTGGATGTTCAGTGAATTGAAACTTCCATTGAATGTAGTTATCTTGGCAAACTTATTAGATGACATTATATCAAGTTGTTTTGTGTGATAGAATTTCAGTTTGGTACCTTTTTTTTTTTGGTCTTTTTCCTTTTTATCGGTACCAGGGAACTCACGACTGCCTGTTTGCAAGACAGGTGCTTATGCTGCTGAGCTAAATCTCCATCCCCAGTTTGGTACCTATTTTATCAGCCAGCTAAAATATAATTCTGGGTTAGTAGAGCTAATAAAATGTAGAATGCAAATATCTTGGTACTCTGTTAGTGTATTTTATGTGGTTCAAGTTGACTTTTTAGAACACTGTGGGAGAAACAAAAGTTTTACTTACTGTTGCTAAAATTGTTGCAGAGAAGAAAGCTAAGATTGAATTTTTTTCTTAAGAGCGTTGCTGTCCAATATTTAGAATTACCTAGGTATTTGTAATTGGGTAGTAGGTAGTTTATTAAAGCTGTCATGGGATTGATTAATTAAAGCTCTTTTCTCAGATCCCCCCTTTATATCAGACTGTTAAAAAAAAAAAAGGAAAAGTTTAGGCTTGTGCTTATTGTCAGTAAAAGTAATTAATGGGATCTGGGTGTGGTGATGCATGCCTATGGTCTCAGCTACGTGGGATGCTGAGACAGGGCGAGTCCAAGTTTGAGGCCCATTTTGTGAGAACCTATCTGGATGTATAACAAAGAATCTTACTAATGGTTGAATATATTTAAATAAAAGTTTCTCAGTGGATGCTAGAAAAGGGAAAACAAAAATGCAGTATTGTAGTTCATGTTTCACAGGTGTAACAAAATAGTCTACAAAGTAGACTGTCTTACTGAGTTACAATGTCATATTTGTGAAAAGAATTTAAGCAAGCCTAGTAAGTATATAGAGATTTTGCCTTGGAAACCAGTGCTGTTCACAGCTGTTGCTCAGTGAAAAGACTCCATTCATAGTGTAACAATCTGTACAGAGTAGGTCCTGGCTTCATAGTGATCTTACAACAACAAGATTTTTAGTGTTTCACTGTGGCACTGTGGCAAAGGACTGTTACCAAAACACTTGTGTACTGTACTTAGACAATAAAATTTGTTCCTTTTAGAATCAAGTAGACTTACATTATAAGATTTTAGGTGTGGCTTGTTTTTTTAAATAATAGTGGGTAAAAAAACTGACTTAAAATATTTTCCTTGTATTTCAATGAAGACTCTGAGAAAATATAGGTAGTAATTTGGGGGAAATGTGAGAAAAACCAGCTTTAAAATATACTGAAAATTCCAGTGAAAGCTTAAATGTAACTGCTTTGTGTATTACTTAGTTTTGTTTTCTGTGTGGTCCTGTGTATATGTTCATGAAAAGTCATTAAGTTTGGAATGAAAAGTCTATGAAAGATACAGAATTCTATATATGTACATATGAGCATATAAATAAATGCCTCTCATTCAGTTATTGTTAGTTTTCTACATATTTTTTTCTAGTTAGTATTTATTTGCGTCTACTGAGTAAGAAGTACTCATGGTCTCTAGATCACAGTAGCTATTGTCAAATATTTGTGACAAGTCATTGCTACATGTATGAAAATATTTGTCTTCAATTTTTGTTTCCTTATAAGGTGGACTCTCAGCATCCCCCTGTTCAGAGACTTATGACCCCAAAGCCAATTTCCATAGCAACAAATAGAACTGTTTATTTTAAGCCATCTCTAACCCCATCTGGGGAATTAAGGAAGACTAATCAGAGAATAGATAAAAAGGACAATGTGAGTATGAGTTTGTTGTCTTCAGTTTTTGAATATTGATGGGAATGAGTAAAACTTAAAGTATAGCTACTCTTAACATTATAGTCTGGATAATTACATAATACGTAAAGCTTGATAATGAGTGATGATTATGAATTGGTATGTCTCTAAAACAGCTTTTACCTCGACCAAATCCTAAATTAATGTTTATTAGTATATATTGGCATTGTTTTATCCTTATGTCTTGTTTATTTTGTTGCTGAATAGCTGAAAGTAGATTTCAGACATCATGATTTTTCATCCCCCAAGTACTTTGGCATGCATTTAAATACATTCTTCTGTATAAGGTCAACTGTGGCGATAAATGTTAAGTCTTTAGTACTATATTACTTAATTCTTAGACCATTTAAAAAAAAGTTTTTAAGAAATACCAGCAATATTTTATAGGCAGAGATAACATCCATAGTATTCACTAACCATGTTAGACTGTCTGCATATCAATAAAAATTAAACCATCTGAATAGAAAATGAGCAAAGGGCAAATATAACAGATGATTTAGAGAAAAAATAAAACTCACCTAAATTAAAATGGGAGAAAAAGATAAACAGTTATCAGGAAATATTATCTAAGAAGTTCTATGAATGGTAGATCTTTTAAAATTATTTTTCCATGTTTTTTAAAGTTTATTAGTACATTTAGATGTACATAATGATCACATTCATCATAGGGAATTTGTACCTGTGCCTGGTATATCTTGCTGCTACTTTTTCCCATCCTGCTTCCTTTCCCCTTTACTACTTCTTATTTACAAAAGCTTTCTTTCCATTTTCTTTTTTTCTATCTTATCCTTTTCTTGTTTTCCTCTTCCCTCTCCCTTATTTCACTTCTCATTTGAACTTAAAATGTTTTTTATAGCTACTTTTTTGAACTTGGATCTAATGAAGATCCGCACATTTCTTTTGGTTTTAGCTTTCTATACTTTGAACCTTTAACCTGGCTACAGTTTTTGTTTCTTGAGATCAGTCATATAATAAGTAATTCATCTAAAGTTTATAGTTACGTAGTTTTAGTATGTTCATATAGTTAATCAACTGGCACCATAAGTTTAGAATGTTTTCTTCTCATCTCTCCCAAATTCTCTTCCTGTTTAATAATTAATGTCCACCCATGTTTTAGCAGTGATTGAGAATGATTTCATTGTATGGGTTGTATATGTGTACACACACATGCATACATACATACAGATTTTATTTACCTATTGAGAGATACTTGGATTATTTTACTTTTTTGGCTGTAGTAAACACTAATAATGCCACTATGAACATTAGTGTACAAGTGGCTTTTTGTTGTTGTTTTTTCCTTCTTGTGGAGCATATTTTTCATTTCTCTTGAATTTATGCCAAAGATTTTAATTGCTGAACACATTGGTTTTTGAAGAGAGCAGACCAGTTGTCTTAAAATGTCCCACGTTACGAGTTTGTGTTTTCTGTGTGATTTATCTAAAATGTTTACTAAGTTTGCAAAAACGATTTATGGTTCAGTGATTAACAATTACTGCTTTGTCTAGATTCACTAGTCACTCACATTTTGTCATATGCTTTCCTCGAATTTCTCTCCAAACTTTGTAACTAATGTTAAATTTTTGTGTTCCCCCCTGCCCCATACTGGAATCAAGCCAGGGAATGCTGCACTATATTCTGAGCCCTTTATCTTTTTCTCTATCCTACACATAAGGAATCTTCTTACATGCTGCCTAACAGTGATTGAACCCAGACATTTAATGTTAGTATAACACTTACTTCCAGATTTTATTTTGATGTTGCCAGTTGTCTAAAAGCAAGAAAAAAATTCCCATTTTCTACATTTAGTTGTTGTCTAGAATGTGTGTATTTTCTTTTCTCTTTTTTCTTTCGTTTTTGGGACAGGATGTTGCTGTGTATGTTGTGGTTTACCTTGAATTCCTGCCTCAGTCTCTGAGTGCTGGGATTACAGGCATGTTCTCAATCTATCCATGATTATTTTGTATGCATAATCACACTCTAGCTGTTGGTTACTATTCATAAGGCAGTGCCTAAATTATAAATTTCAGGGCTTAGTAATTGAAAAAAATAGTCAAATTCCTGATTCCATATATTAAAATGTATGGAAAGGATGACATTAAAAGATATTATTTTTTCTTTTAGACTGGATATGAAAAAAATATGACACTCAGACAAAATAGAGAACAAGAAAGGTAATGTCATTCTATATACAGCTGAATTTCTTTGTATTTAATTTGTTTTGTTTTTTTATTTTTTTTTGGTACTGGGGATTGAATTTACAACCTAGCACTTGGCGGCATGCGCTTATGCCGCTAAATCCCTGGCCCCACTTCGTATTTAATTTGTAAAGTCCATGTATGAGTTATGAACATCTTCCAGGGAAATAAAAGTAGAAACTTGATGTACATTCGTCAGTTTTAAAAATTATATTAAGCTGAATATTTTCTTGTTAGCAGTTCTGCTGTTTAGTTATATACCAAAATAATATATCAATTTGTTTTGATTTTCTTTCTATTTGCTAGTGGCTTTTCGTATCCAAATTTCAGTATTCCTGCAGCCAATGGTTTATCTTCTGGAGTAGGTGGTGGAGGTGGCAAGATGAGACGAGAGAGAACACGCGTTGTTGCTTCTAAACCTCTGGAGGAGGAGGTAGGATTATATATGTTAGGTTCTTGAGGTTTATAAGGACTTCAGTATGTGGTTGTAAAGACAGAACTGTTGGGTGGGCTTTAGGGGGAAATCCAGAGTAAGAACTGATCTACTGTTGAAATACTCTTCAGAGTGTCTGTGCCAAAAACCTAAACCAACGTAGAAGAACTTTCTTGAGTTTCATAAATTTCTTGAGTGTCATACACTATCACAAACACAAGACCATATTCATTCTTCCAATAAAACATTGCTTTTGAATTATTTGATCCTTGGGATATTTCTGTAAGGTTTTATTTCTGCACCCTTAAATGGCTGATGCTGTCATATAGTTGCTGTCTTTTCTACTTCTTTGTTGTTGTTGTTTTGTGATTTATGTTGTGAAAGGTAACTGTACGTTGTAATTTCATTGCTATGGATTTATCCAGCATGAAGATTTACTACAATTAATCCATTCTACTATCAGGCTGTATCTGGCTTGATTCTCAATACATGCTAAGATGAATATTGAAACATCTTTTCTTCTGCCCATATGCAGTATTTTCTCTAGGAATGAAATAAGTATATGACAACTGGATGATCTACTTTTTCTTTTTCTCCAGTCTTTTTGAGACAGTGTTAACACTGCAGTTTAGGCTGGCCTTGAACTTACTTTGTAACCCAGGCTGGCCTTGGCTCACAATGATCATTGATCCTGGAGCCTCAGCCTTCTGAGTTTGAGTGCTAGGATTGTAGGCATGTGCCACCATGCCATTTCATTCTTCTTTATAAATGACTTGAGCCAGGTTAGATCACTTCAGGGTTTTTTTTTTTGTCTTTTTCCTTTTTATCGGTACCGGGGATCGAACTCATGACTGCCTGCTTGCAAGGCAGGCGCTTATGCCGCTGAGCTAAATCCCCAGCCCCAACTTGAGGGTTTTTTAAAGGTTTATTTAGCTCACTAAATATCTTTTGCTATGAATTTATATTTTGGTAGAAATTTTTGGATGTCCTAGTGTTCCCATGTCTGCTGGTATTTTCTTTTGTGGCTATTTGAAAAGGGAGGGGCTTTCTTTTTTGCTTTTTAACTTCCCATTTACAAATTGGCGGTAGTTTGCATCTTTTGGCAGAATCATGACTTTCTGGCAATTTCTTTTCTGCCACATGGTCTACACTGCCATGATGTTTGAGATTATGTTATAGGTTTAGCTCACTTACTGGTCTGGGATTCTTCACTTTTCCTTAGGTTCTGCTTGTTGCTCTGCTTCTGGAGTATTCTGAAAAGTTTTTTCTGTATTGTACCATCTTCAAAGAAAATTTCAGTCTTAGATGCCATTAGTTATACAATTTTGTACTTTTTGTAGCAAATTAATTTGTTATTAAAGCTTTTAATGTAGACTATTAATTGCATTTAGGAAATAGGTTGCTTGGGTTTGAAATGTTGGCTCAGTGGCAGAATGCTTACTTAGCATGTATATAGCCCTGAGTTTTGACCCACAGTACTCCAACCCCCGAAGAAATAGTTTGTTTACAATGATGGCGGACCTTTTAGAGCTCAGAATGATAGCAAACACCTGGCTGTACACGAGTCATAGGTTTGCCACCATATGTATATATAAAGAATTTGGTATTTGATTTTCGTAAGGTTTTAACATTTTTCGCTAATGTTTATAGCCCTGCCTTTAGTAAAGGTTATCTTTGTATGATGAAAATATTGATATTTGATAGATACAGGTTATATAGATTTGCTCATTTTCCTTCTGTTTCAGTCTTTTAAAGATAAAATCTCTTGGCCGGGGATTTAGCTCAGCTGCATCAGCACTCCCCTGGCAAGCAGGAGGTTGTGAGTTTGATCCCTGCTACAAAAATAAAAACAAACAAAAGATCTCTTAAGATCTTGTGGAGCTCAGGTTGATCTCTATCACTTAATTTTAGCTGTCGTTGAGATACCTGTTTAGTGTGTCTTTGCTGTATTGGGATTTTTTGGAGTTTATTAATTTACTTTTGTTCTTATGTGGTATATTACCTCTAAAGAACTTTATGAGCTCCCCTTCCCCCATTGTCTCAGTCACAACCCCCTTTACCTGGACACCCCCCCCCCCCATTCCAACCAACTGCCAACTGTCACTTTTGCATCCCAGGATGCCTCTCACCCAACCCTTTCCATCCCTGGTTTTTTCCACATTGGAGTATAGCCTCCAGATTGCTGAGGAAAGAGGTACTGTACTAATGGGATAGTTGCCCACATTTTCTACCACTTTCTTTTATCTAAATAACATAGGTTTAGAGATACATACTGTAAATATTTTGAACACAGTGGATTTTTTTGTTCCCAGATAAGGAGCACTGCTGTCTTAGTTGAGTTATAGTTAGTAAGACTTTTTGGTAAAATACTGAGAATTTTTTGATGTTTTAATGGGCCTTCAGGAAAAGTTAAATGGGATGGGAGTTTTTTTTGATAGAATAAAATTGTGCTGTTTTCACGTCCAGTTAGTACTTAATAAAAATTGCTGTACTTTGTTTTACTAAACAGTGAAGTTAATAAATATCTGTATTTAAAATAGCCCATTTTGTAATATGAGATGGTAAGAGTGTTTTAGCTTTTACCTTATCTTAGATTTGAAATTTATAAGGATTATTACAGTCAATAAACTTATTAAAAGGCATTTTATCTGGACTGTGATGTCAGGTTTTTTGTTTTTTTTTCCTAAAGACTGAGTGCTCCAATGATGTCAGGTTTTTTTTAATGGTTAAAAAGCTGATTGGTATAGGAGAGATGAGCAGAATATAATGGACCTGAGTTTGGAGAAACTTAATTGATGTTGTCAGATACAAGCTGATCACTTAATAGCTGAGTGACTTCTAACTGCCGTTTTTCCCCTCTTATCTCATGTGAGATAACTCATGTGAAGGTATGACAAAGATAATACGTAGTAAGTCATCAAATGTTTGATTATTTGTGTGTTCAACTTGAGTTGTCTGTAAGCATCTACTTAGTAGAATTCTCGGCATTTTGCTCCTAGATTAGTTGGACCCCCTTAGGTCCTCTTAAGTTGAAACTTGGGGGGATATGAATGCAATTACAGGATTAGTTCAAGCTGAATGATACAAAGAAAATGAATTAGTATGAGTTAATAGTGGTTTTTTTTTTTTTTTTTTTTTAAACCAGTACCAGGGATTGAACTCATGACTGCCTGCTTGCAAGGCAGGCGCTTATGCCGCTGAGCTAAATCCCCAGCCCCAAGTTAATAGTTATACAGTTGATGTTTTAAGGATCCTAAAGACAAGAAGATAAGGCTAGAGGTTGGAGAGGGAAGACATTTCCTTGTGTATGTCCAGATGCTTCTTAAGATTATCTGCCTTTCTCATTCCAAATTGATTATAATGTTTCAGGAATTAGAAATGTTGAATTTATTGTACAGTGCTACACATACATAGCTCTTTGGATTAGTTATATTTGCTTTGTCAGATAGCCATCTGTCCAACTCCCTTTTTTTTTTACATTTCAATGCAAATTGAGAGCAATGCACTTTACCCCCAAGTGCTTCAAGCATATAGTACTGTTAAATCTTTGTTTTTTAATTTAGCAAAAACTAACATGTAGTAAAATGTAAAATTCCTAGACTACCATTTAGTGCATTTGACAAATAGTTATACCTGTGTAACCCAGGCAGACTGTCTTCCTGTTGAAATACTGAACATTTTCATCATCCTGGAAACTGTACTTAACGTTCTTTCCCAGTCTGTTCCTGTCACCTCTATAACCTCTAACCATAGAGGCAACCACTATTTTCATTTTGCTTTTGCTGTAATTTCACATATATACAGTTATTTATTATGTATTTGTTCATTCCTGGCTATTTTGAATAAAGCTGCTATGAACATTTTTGTAAAGTATATTTTTAAGTGTTTGAATATTGACCACTTTATCAGTTTAGTTATTTAAATAATGACCAAAAATTGCATATTTTTTCCTTAATTTGTATAAGATAACAAAATATAAAAGTGATAGTTTTATCAAATTTATTCAATACAAATAAATTCTGGGTGCAACTATTTTGTCAGGTGCATGTTTAAGTATTTTCTCTCATTGTGGTCCCCCCTTTTTATTTTGGTATCAGGAATGGAATTCAGAGCCTTTCACTTGCCAGGCAGGTGCTGTGCCACAGAACTATAGCCCTGGCCCTGTCTATTTTCTTAACAGTATCTTTTGATCAACAGTTGTTGCCAATTTTATGTTTGAATTCATCTTTTTCCCTTATTATGTTTACCGTTGTTTGTATTCTGAGAAACTTTGCTGGCCTCCAGCTACAAAATAATATTTTTTGTTTGCCTTTAGATGGTTTGTTTTTTCTAATTTCTCCCATTTTACTTTGTATTTAACCCATGAATTAAAGATATATTTAACCTCTATTTGACCAGTATTTGTTCATTTCTAATTTAACTTTATAGTTAGAAAAAGATTGAAATCAAGATTTTATACTCTGAAGTGTATTGGTTTTTCAGAGTAGCCCAACTTATGTTCGGATTGATAATGTTGAATAGATTTCATGTATTTGTTTGGGGATAATGCAAGTTAATAAGATGACTCTTAGATCTTGATTTTGCATCAGCCTTTTTTTTTTATTTGAGGAGGCAGTATGGTTAATCTGTTAAATTACTGAACAGTGATTAAAGTTGAAAGTTTTTATTTGTTGGATTTATCTTTCCTTCCTTAATTATATCAATTATTGCTTCATGTAGTTTGATGCCTTCAATCAGAACATTAACCTTACCTTTGTTGTATGACTAATGATTTGTCCTTTTAATATTAAATATCGTTTAAAAATCTTTTAGAAATATGCTTTGCCTTGAAATCTACTTAGATATTGGTACAGCTATTATACTATTAGAGTAAGTTTTATGCTTACTAGTTGTAAGATATATCTTTTATGTAACCATTTACTTTTAGCTTCTTTAAGTTTTAGATAGACAGTATATAGTTGTCTTATCTTTTAATTGAAATGCTTTAACCCATTTATAGTTAATATACCTGACATAATTATTGATATTGTTGGATTAAGATCTGAACATTTTTTTCTTTGTTTCTTTTTCCCATCTTTTTTTTTTTAATGTTTAGTAGAGTTCCATTTTATTTACTTATTTTTTTATTTTTCCACATTTATGTAGTTCAGGCAGGCCTTGAACTTGGTGTAACCCTCCTGTCTCAGCCTCCTGAATGCTAAGGTTACAATTGTGTACTTTCATGTCTGGCTCATATTCTGCTTTATTTGTCTGCTTTGAAGTTCTGGCTCTTTGCATTTGTTAACATTCTTCTTGATCATAGTATCTGTCTGACTTTTTCTAGACTGCTATATTACTATTGTGTTACTTGGTGTAAAGTTTAAAAATCTTGCAGCAGTATAGAGTTGACTTTTTTTTTTGGTCTTTTTTCCTTTTTATCGGTACCAGGGATCGAACTCATGACTGCCTGCTTGCAAGGCAAGCGCTTATGCTGCTGAGCTAAATCCCCAGCCCAATATAGACTTTTCTGTTTTTCTTCCTTGCCATTTTTTGCTGTACTGATCATTTGTATTAAACCTAATACACCTAAACAGGCTGCAAACCCACAGTATATACTTCTTGGGTTTTTTTGCTTTTGGGTTCTTGTAGCTTTGTGTGTTTAAAGAAATCAAGAGAACTGTTTTATGTTTGCTCCCATATTCTCCATTTCTTTATAAAATCTGTGTTTCTGTTTGGTATTGTTCCACTTTAGCCCAGAGAACTTGTGAAGGGGGCTTTATGACACCAGGTTCTTAGTTTTGTCTGGAAAAAGATGAAAGCTGAAAAATGTCTTTATTTTGCCCCCCCCCCTTTTGTGATCAGCTTTATTGAGGTGTGATTGATCTGTGTACAATAAACTGTATCCTAAAGTTGTTAGTGAATTTATCTGAACTCTGTGGTGGGCAGCAGTTGAAATTGTACTTTGATTTGGTTGCTTGGTGTATCTACTACACCTGTATAATTTACTGGTCCGAGGGAGATTTGGTTTCCTTGCAGACTCTGGGGACCTCTTCTGTGGCTTTTTATTTTTGCATCATTTACTGGTTGCTGTGGTCATTGCAGGCTCCTCCTTTGATTCTTTTAACAGGTTTATAGTTTTTTTTCAGGAAAACTTGCACTTGTACTCGTAGAGCAGTCAGAAAGCTCACTGGGTGCTCTTCCTTTCTTCCAAATGTTCTTTGCCATCTAGTTTCTCCCTGCCTTTGATTGCTTTCCAGTTTTGATAGTTTTTTTTTAAAATATGTCTTTTCCAAGAATTTGTACTTACCAGTCAGATCATTGGTTGGATATAAGCTACTGTAACACTAGCAGAAGTAGAACTGTTTTTTTCTCATTGAGTTACTGGAGATTTGGGATGATGTTTTTGGTCTAGTGGATAAAAAAACCAATAGGGCTCACTACTCAAGGGTTGGCTGGTAAATGCTTGTTTCACATGCCAAGACCATATACTATATAGCTTTTATGTTCTGTATTAATACCACAAGTGTGGTACAGAGAAATACTTTCTTATCTTAGTACCAATGAAAAAATTGATTCTGAGAGCGGGTAGGTTCTCAGTTACATAACAGTTGGTAGCACAGCTGGGTTCAGATATTCTTTTGTAATTTAAAAGACCATGTTATTAATACTGCATGATGTTACTACCTTTTTCCCTTCTAAATTTGCCTATAACTTCATCAGTTCTACCTGAAAATAAAAGAACAACATGCAAAATAGAAAATATCATTATAAACCTTGTTGTGTTTTAGGAAATGGACATACCAGTATTACCGAAAATATCGCTACCAATCTCCAGTTCTTCACTGCCTACCTTCAATTTTAGTTCTCCTGAGATCACAACTTCCTGTCCATCATCCTTCAGTCCTCAATCATTGACCCACAAGGTACTGAACCATTATGTAAATGAGGTGATTTTTTGTTCATATTCTTTCCTTTAGAAAAGTGTTTTTCAAAGGCAGTGGTTGATAATACATAATTGTATTATCAATTATGTATGATCTCCATAGTTGGGAGAGAAGTGAAAATGTGTTTTACTCTTAAAAATGTACAACATTGTGGGGGCTGGGAATTAAGCTCAGCTGCATAAGCATCTGCTTGGCAAGCGTGAGGTCATGAGTCCCCGGCACCAAAAAAACAAAAAAAAAACAAAAAAACCCAACATTTTTATGAAAACCTTCCTTACCTTTTATGCAATACATTAGAAAGAGACAATTGCAAGTTTTCAAATACTATTTCCAGTACGTTGTTTTGGTAGAAATTGGTATAGAGTTTTACTTTACAGGTAGCATTAGCATCTTGAATCTGCTCTTGAGACATTATTTTTCTCCTTTAGATAAATGTCCACTTCTAAGGTTGTATGTATTCTTCTTCCAAAAGGTAGCCAAGTTTTATAGCAGTTCTTCATTTTGCCACAGGTTAAAAATGAATTAAATATAAAAGGAATGAGAATACTTTTATGTTCTTTGAAAAATAATTTTCATAAGGTCTGTTTATATTCTTTTTCTAAGTAACGTTTTTGTGTCATTTCTTAATGCTTGGGGGAAAAAATAGGTACAGATGACCTCTCCAAGCAACACTGGTAGCCCTGTGTTTAGATTTTCATCTCCAATTGTAATATCTACGGAGGCAGTTGTACTATCTCCATCATCTGTAAGTAGCAAGCATGGAGTTTTTCCGTGTTGTAGTATGTATCCATCTATGATGCTGTTGATAGTAAGAAACAATTCTTATTTCCAACTTAAAAAATACTCAGGATACAGAAAATTCAAATGAACAGTCTCATATTCTTCACTTCATGTGTGTATGTGCACATTTTTTCCTGTACCATTTGACAGTTGAGATGCAGGCAGCTGATTCACTTAGTACAGTGTAGCGAACCTATGGCACGTGTGCTGCAGCCGGCTTGCTGTTACCTTAAAGTTCTAAAAGATTTCCTATCACTGACTTAATGTTTCTCCATGTGTCCTCAAAGAAGAGGGTGCCATCTTGGGTACAGTTATACCCAAGAGAAATTTAACATGATGCAATAATACAGCCCGTATTTAGATTTCCTTGTCATTCCCAGATGTCCCTGAATTGCTATTTTATTTCTATTAGTCCTAGATTCAGTAAAAGACTGACCTGCCTAATCAGTTAAATCATATTGCATGTAGTTATTAATATGTCTCTTGAATCATCTTTTATCTTGAAAAGTAATGGGCTGTTATTATCATACAATGTGTTTTTGTTCCTTAATGGTCAAGAAACATTTTGGATAACAATAAAGTTTAAATGTTCAGATTGTCCAAGATTTGGCACCTGGATACATTGCCTTTCTTTTTAACTGTGTCCTAGTTTTCTGTCACAAACTAGGTGTTGCAGATGCAATATAATTTCCTTGCCATCATTGTTTCAAAAGTCTCATACCTTTTGTTAGAAAATAGCATTCAGATACTGAGAACTGGCTATTTAGAATACAACCATCATTTTATGTGCTGTTTTGAAAAGTAAAAATGTCTAAGAAATTAAAATTATATGACAATGTGACATGGTATTTAATATAAGAATCGCAATTTGCATTTATATTTACATACATAGATACGTTTCAAATTATTTTGTGCTGGGTATTGAATCTAGTCTTCATATATGTTAGGCAAGTGCACTCATTGAGCTATGATCTGTACCTTCTCCTCCCAACTTGCTCCTTTTAATTTTAATTTTTGTTTTTTAAGACAGGGTCTCACTATGTATTTCTGACTGGTTTGAACTCACTATCTAGCCTAGGCTGGCCTTAAATTCGCAGTAGTCCTCCTGCCTCAGCCTCCTGGGTGCTGGAATTACAGGTGTATGTCACAATCCCTGCCTCAGCTCACATATTTTGACGCAGCATCTTGCTGTGTTCTCATGCTGCTCTGACTCCTGGGCTTAAGTAATCCTCTTCCTTCAGCCACCCAGGTGCTGAAATTGTAGGTGCAAAACATGGTACCTACCTCATGAATTCCAATTTTAGAAATTACAAAATATGAAGAACTGTATGTTACTTAAAAATAGATGAAATTTAATAAACTTTTTGACTTGTATTAAACTACATTCTGTTTAAAAGCAATTGATGTTTGTTGCTCTTCACAGATTAGATTTACCTTTAGTATGCCTGTTGCGAAAACAGAAATTTCTGGCTCTAGTAGTACTTCAGAACCAATTACAAGTAGTTCAGGTAAGTAAATGTTTTTGCAAAAACACAATTGCGTGTATCAAATTTTTGCTTTTCCCTTTGGTAATTGTTTTAAATGTTTTCCCTTTAGTTAAATTAGCTGTTACTTAAAAAGCAACCAGAAGCGACTATTCTTCTAATAATTCTATTACCTTCAAGAGATAGAAAGCTATTATAGTTCAGTTTTGAGCATATTGATAGAATAGCAAATGTATCTACCATTTTTGTTTAATAAAAAATAAGCTGACAAGTGTGTTATAAATGAAGTTTCAAATTTAAGGTTTTTATATTTTAATTGTGATGGATCTTTAACTCTATTTAATTCACATTTTTATTTGTAAGTTACATGTTTAAATATACAGATAGTATGCATTATTTCTGGACTGAAGACATTGTTATTTCGAAGCCAGATGCAGTGGCACACGCTTGTAATCACAGCACTGGGGAGGCTGAGGCAGGAGGATGCTGTGAGTGCAAGGCCAATTTGGACTACATAGTGAGTTTAAAGCTAGCCTGAACTACATAGAATCTGTCTCAAAATAAATAAACTGACATTTAGAAAAAGAAATGAGTAATCAGTTAATTAAAACATTGTAGTTTTCATTGTTTGAGAAATGGAAAAACATTTGGACTGAGTTACTCAGGTCATGAAGTTTGACTAAGGATTTTCCTAAAGAAATGAAGACTGACTGCAAGGGCACAGGAACAAGAACAAACTTGTTGACGCTGTGTCACACAAACAAAAGTGTGGCATACTTTGTGAATGATAGATGAGGTTGTAGAAACAGCTTAAATCCTAAAAATTCTTGAATACCATGATGAAGAACTGGATTTTATTCTGAATGTAGGAAGAACATACTGATTTTTATATACCAGTGCGATCATACTGAGGTATTATGACAGGAGTGTACTGAGCCTGAGGGTCTAGTGGGAATAGGCAGACATGTTATAGCCACATATTGGGAGTTCTTCTCCCAAATCGTTGTCCCAGAGATGATAAACCTTTTAGAGCTTTTAGTGGTAAAGCAGCCTACTGCAGCACATGCCCCATAGATTTGGCACCACTGCTTGAAAAGTATTTATTTGGGTTTTCCTTTTGCCCCTTCATTCCCCTTCCAATTCCTTCCCCATCTCACTCCTCTCCCTTTCTTTGTTTTTTTACATGAGATATTTCCATGCTGCCCCCCGTGACTTAAATTTATGACTTTCTGTGTTAGCCTCTTGAGTAGATAGGATTATGGGCATGTGTCATTGTGTCCAAACAGAAAGAAGTGCTGTATTTTCAAAATATCTGCTGAGTTTTAGAATTTTGAAAATTAGATTGTCCTTTCCTAAAAGATATATTTAAAAAAAATTAGCCAATATGTAGAAGCTAGAGAGGGTTTGGCTTTGGAATACAGCTTGTGCAAGTAGTATAGGAACTTGACTGATATTTGCAGCTTCTCTATTATTATTATTGTTGTTGTTATTATTGTTATTGTTACATGAAACAGCTTTATATAGTAGAAAGTAGCAAATACTGTAAAGTTGTTTTTAGTTTCACTGGGTTGAAGAGGAATAGACCTTAAGAAATTTTATGACTTGTTTTGAGGAAAAACAGTAATTTTGGTAATGCTTCAGTAGTGGTAATCTAATGAGTAATTATTTGTTAATGTAATTTTTTTGGGAGGTACTTTTTCTGATATTGGAGATCGAACTCAAGACCTTGTGAGGCAGGCATTTGTGCTGCAGAGCTAAATCCCCAGCTTTGTTAATGTAACTTTGTATTGCATTATATTTCAAGAAACTGCTTTATTTTTTAAAGTTGATTATGTGTGCATTTATATGTAGTATGTATGGAATTGTGTGCTGTCATTTTTACACCTCAGCTTCTCAGCACTTCTCTCATTTTAAAAAATTGATTGAAATAAGGATGTTGGGCTGGGGATATAGCTTGGTGGATAGAGCCTGCCTGGCAAGTACAAAGTTAGGAGCTCAATTCCTCCCCCAACCCACCCCACTGCCCCCCAAAAAAGGATGTCATGACTTACTGCTTTGTGACAGGACTTGATGTTTCTGTTACCTCCTTTTTCTATGTGAGTGTACTTTAAAATAATCCTAAAAATTTACCTCAGATTCACTTAAGTTTCTCCACTTTGATTATAAAAAATAAAAGCAGTTTGTTTATAAAATTTTTATTATAAATGGTATTATATTTTCCCCAGTGTTTCAGTTTTACCTTTTTTCAGTGAATTCGTTGGATGAATGAATTTACTTTTTTGTGACCGTGGGAGTTGGTGAGGGAATGTGCTTTTACCTTCTTATTGTAATGGCAGATTAAACCTGTACTTTTAAGTCTTTTGTTCAGTAAATTAAAGCGACTTTTTCAAGAGATTTAGAAATTGATTCAAGAATCTTTGAAAGATTTTTAAAATGCATTTAATTCAAGCCAAGTGTTTTTTCTTATTGTAATATCTTTTATAACTTTAAAAAATTACAGCTCAAGACAACATTGCAGTGAACAGTACAAACTGTAAGAAGCAGAGTGAAGATTATGAGAGCATTTTAAAACCTGCAAAAGTCCTGAAAGAAGGAAGTGTTCTAGATGTTCTGAAAAGCCCTGGTAAGATAATAGCTGCCCAGGAAACAGAAGGGTTAATTACAAGGTCATGATCTCATTTTACTGTTTAATTGTGTTTGTGTTGTGATTTAGCCTTGTAAACACTATAACTAGTTTCATAGGAGGGTGGTTTTTTTTTTTTTTTTTTTTTTTTTTTTTTTACCTGTGGTCAGATCTAAGTGTTTTATGGGAAATGTCTTAGAAACCTTTTCTCATTCCTTTGGAATTCAAGGACTCTGAATTAATCCTGAAATCAAAGAAGGAAGTGTAGGAAAGGAAAGTAGATAGATACTGTAGTAGGTAGATAGTGTAGATAGTGTAGGAAAGGAAAGTAGATCAAAGAAGGAAGTGGAGGATCAAAGAAGGAAGTGGAGGAAAGTGTAAAAAGGAAGTGTAGGAAGGAAAGTGAATTACCTGTAGATAGAGATGGACCAATATTCAAAAGAGCAAATGAGCCCAACAGAACCTTCTCTCTAATGAGCTCTCTCACTTTTTTCTCCATTTGATATATGATGGAATAAAGACAAATTTGCTTAATTGTAACATATAATTAGAGGACAGTACTTGTTTGCAGTATAAAATGTGAGAGTTAGCACTTAAGTTTATTTTTGTAGTTGACAATACTTGTATTTATTTTGTAAGGTGCAGTATTGTAGTGCAATACATGTATTTAAATAATGATCAAATGAGGACAGATAATTTGAAGTGGATGAATAGAAATTCTCAAGAATACTTGTGATTTGAAATTGGAAAAAAATCTCTGCAGTTTTGTGATTGCCTAGTACAAGAATATGCAACCATTTATTATGACATTTGATAGCTTCAACAGGATTTAGATAAACCCAGCAGATGTGTGCATTCTTAATGGGATATGTTTTATGGCTTTTTTTCATTGTTTTGATTTTTTTCTGGTAGGCTTCTACAGTAAGATTAGGAGACTTAGGTTATTTGGTCCAGCGTTTCCTTTGCCTTTTTTTAAAATGGTGTATACTGCTTGAGGAGTGAAATAACTTGAGTAGTATTACACATTTATGGTAATTACAGAAATCCTACTCTAGAAGAAACAGTGTATCATGTGTGTAGTTTTATTGTACAGATTTATTTGGTGAGTTAGGGCCACACTTTGTGTATATAAATCCTGTCTGCTTTTAACTTTCTAGTGTCCTAGATACTGTGTACCACTGAGTCGCATCCTCAGTCCTTTCTGTTCCTTTTTGTTATTGTTGTTTTATATTTTGTTTTTTGAGACAAGGTCTCATTGTACAGTCCAGCCTGGCCCTGAACTCATTAGGTAACCTAGACTGACCTTTGCGCTCTCAGTGATTGTCCTGTCCCAGCCTTCTGAGTACTGGGAACTGTAGGTGACACCAACACATCTAGCCCTTTTTTTTCTTTGAGATGAGGTGTAACTTAAATTGCCTGAGCTCACCTACATCTTTGTATTCTCTTACCTGATTCTCTCAAGTAGCTGGGATCCCTGGCCTGCCCTATTATGTCTGCCCATATTAGAAAAAGATGACAATATAAAAGGAAAAGAAGTCTCTAATGCCTGAGATGATCGCTTTTAAAATTTGGCCAAATTATACATTGTTGACCACTGGTTGTAACTGGAGTATGTGGAATCTTTTTGCCTTTAGCCTAAAAGTAGCTTACTTCCTTATACCAATAGAAGACCTGTAGCAACTATACTTTTCCTTTAGTACTAAAGGCTGGATAAACAGATCACTGATAGTGGTGGTGTGTATAAAATGAGTGAGTTGGTCCCAGGTTTTATCAAGGGACTTTTAATCCCATGATTAAAAGTCATTTCAGTAAATAAAATGTAGCTTCAGTGAATTATTTGAGTGACAGCAGTTTGGGCAGCAGAAAATTTCTCCTCATCCTAGGTGGGCATGGTGTGGCATATGCTTGCAAACAGGGTATTCTGAGAGGCTGAGCCAAGAAGATTGCAAGTTCAAGTCCAGCCTATATAACATAGTAACCCAGTGAGCCTATATTAAAAAAAGAAAAAGGGCTGGAGATATAGCTCAGTGTGAAGGCCATGGATTTAAAAAAAAAAAAAAAATCCTTCCTATAGCCACCCTGTTCCATATAGGTCCTTTACTTGTTTAAATGCACCTTCATTTTGTTAGAAAATAAATACACTTTAGAGTGTGAAAGGCATTTGTGTTTATGTTAGGTTACTCTTTGAGGCATTGTGTTTGAGTTACTGCTTGGGAACTTTGTATAACCATACATTTGACCTGTTGCTCTACAAGGTTAGCCTGGATCTTAAATCATTTTGATATTTCTGGGCCTTACTAAAGGTTTGGTACATCTCATTGGGAATTGCATTGAAGGCTACAATTTTAAAGCTTATGTGAGCTTAGTATAATTAAAAAACAAGTTTTACCACTCTGTTGTCTTTAGAGGGACACCTGTCAAATAATTATGCCTCTTCAGTTCAGCTTGTTTTGCTGAAGGTAGAGGCTTCTACAGCACTGTATTATGACTCAAACATTAAAAGATGATAGATACTGAAGTTGTTTGGCATAGCCAAAGGAACACCTGAAAGAAAACAGATGTGAAAGGAAAAGGCTTGACTATATTACAGGAAAGCGCAATATAGTAAAGTGTGAATAACAGTAGTATATATCAGTAAGTTGTATCTGATGAGAGCATCCAACTACAGATTCTGGGAGGGAAGAGGTGATGCATGCATCTTTTGTAGAATTTTAACTATGTTTTGATTTACTATTCTAATATGATTGCATGGGTGAAAAACAACTTAGAAGTTGTCCATCTTGGAATATATAACCCTGCAATAAGGTAAATATGTTTTCTTTTGGTAATTATAATTAATGCCTTGATTAGAAAATTCCTCTCTTTCTCCCTCTCACCCCTATCCCAATGTAGGTTTCACCTCACCAAAGGTAGATTTGGTTGCTTCTCAGCCTACTACTACAAGCTCTGAAGTTTATACAAGACCAGCAATAAGTACCTTTTCTTCTGGTGGAGTTGGGTTTGGGGAAAGTGTAAAGGCTGGGTCATACTGGCATTGTGATACATGTCTGCTCCAAAACAAAGTTACAGACAACAAGTGCATAGCCTGTCAAGCAGTAAAATCGACACCAGGAGAAAGCGCTAAACAGACCGGAACTGGGACACCAAGCAAAAGTGTCAAAGCTGCTCTTTCTGCCTCAGGAACAGGCTTTGGAGACAAGTTTAAACCAGCAATAGGATCTTGGGATTGTGATACTTGTTTAGTGCGAAATAAACCTGAAGCAATGAAATGTGTGGCCTGTGAAACGCCCAAACCAGGAACTGGTGTGAAGCGACCCCTGACATTGACAGTGGTTTCCGAAAGTGCTGTAACTACAACTGCTTCATCTTCAAACTGCACTGTTACCTCTGGTACCTTAGGATTTGGAGATAAATTTAAAAGGCCTGTGGGATCTTGGGACTGTACAGTATGCTGTGTTTCTAACAACGCTGAAGACAGCAAATGTGTGGCCTGTATGTCTGAGAAACCAGGTACATTTATAGCTGTGTGGAATAATTTTGCCAATTACTTACGAAGAGCATTATAATTTATTCTGTGAAACAGCTTAAAATAGTTGTAGTATTTGTAACGGTTCAGAATGAATATTTCTCCATAATACTTTAAAACCGTCTTGAGGTTAAAGTGACCTGCTTGTGGCTGTATCTTACGTTTACTTAGGATAGGTTGGCTGGTATGTTAACCAGTCTAGTGTACACTTTTTTCCCTATGGATTTTATTAGAAACTTCTTGCTCTCTGTAAAATTTTTCAAGATTGACTATTGTAGATATTGAAAGATTTCAGAATGAGACAGTCTTTTTCAGTTGTTGATGTAGCATAAAGTGTTGTTTCATCGTTTTCCTCTTATGTAAAAAATAAGTGTAGTTGTCATTTACAGGGGTGGTTTCATTAAGGGATAGACAATATTTTATGAAAACGTTATAGTTGAATATTAATGGTTGATACCATAGTCACATGCTGTCTTCCAGGGACATTGCAATGATAGGAAATAATTGAATCATTTCTGATTTCTAACTTAGCTAGAAGTTGGGGAAAGTGTAAAAGCTAGAAAAATGGAGATAGGTTTGAGTTTTTCCTGTTGGCTTGTTAAAAGTTGGAAGAATTCCTGAAGAATTTTTATCAGTTTTTAATTAATTTGTGACACTGGTTTTGTGTTTCTAATTCAACTCTGGCAATTTCTGTAAGAATAAGATTTCAGAATCTTTATTCTGAAATATCTTTTCTTTTCATATCTGTACCTCCTCATTTAAAAAGGATATACCCTCTACATGAGGAAATTGAAATTAAGTCTATATTACTAACACAAAAGAGGCTTATGTAGGTGTTAAAGAACATGGATTTTATTCTTCAATTGATGTTCTTCAACTGATCATTATTTTCAGCAGCAGAATGATGAAATTTATCAGTCATGGTGGCTTTTTTGAAAATGACATTGAAGGCAAACTAGTTCAGAGGACTCTTGTGAGTAGTGTAGGCAGTAAACAATGGTGTATACTGTCAGAATCAAATGAGGTGGGAGAAGATATAGAATTGTGTACAGTTTGACATGTTTATTTCCAGTTGCTGAAGTTGACATAATATTTGTGGGTTTGGATAAACTAATGTGGACCATGGACTCTGAGGATGGAGATAAGAGATTTGGGAGTCATTAGCCCATGTTTTGATATTGGAAGTTGTGGGGCTAATTATTGAGTAAATAAAGACAGCCTAAAACCAAACTCTGAAAACTCAAGGAACCGGCAGTAAATAAAATTTTCATAGTTAATCTTTTAAAGGAATAATCAGAGTGGAGAAACAAAAATTAGATGGCAGAGGTTGCCTCTGACAAAGGAATGAGACCAGAGGTCTCATAAGAAGGTCAATAAGAAGGCTACTATTGAAGCAGGAGATGAGGAGGACTTGAACCAGAATTGAAAAAGGGTCAGAAGAAGAGATTGAAATAAATTTGAGAAATGTTACAGGTAATGAGGAGCTACCTAGGCAAACTAACCAAGTGGTTGCTGGAACAGACAGTCTACAGTGATGGAGCTCAGAGGAGAAGGTGGGTTGCAGGTACAGATTAGAACTGTTATGACCAGAGCTAATAAGGACGGTGGACCAAAGACAGAGCCTTGGGGAGCAGTTTTGTTGGCAAGATACAGGAGAGGCTGTAAAATGCTGAGGAGGTTCAGGAAACTGTGGAGAAGTGACAACAGTTGGGTACTGTTTGGAGAAGTACAGATGCAGAGTGATTGGCTTCACTCTCCACACTTTTGTTTCAATAACTGTGCCTTCTGAGTTGCCTGTAATGCTGCCTTTCCAGGCTACAGACATGCTGGTTCTGCTTCAGCATACAATTATCACCTCATATCTGTTAGTCATTTGTTCCTTCTTTGCATGTTTGTTTTAGGTCATTCAGCAATTGGTGATGATGCATTTATGTTTTATTTTTCCCTTTCAGACCATGAGCACCTTAAAACGTTTTTATTTCATCTCTATGTCTCCCAAATCCAGCTATACTGGTGTCTAATGTTTGTTAAATGGTTAGCATATAACAGCCAATGTTGTGAACATAATAGGTATAGGGTTTTATTGTGAATGTATGATATAATACTTCTGTGCAAAAACATGCTTTGAAATCTTGAAATTAATAGGTATGCATATTTTTAATGTGTTAGACATTGCCTGCAGTTTACATCTTAAGTTAGAGTGCTCAGGTGTCTAAAGAAGTTTTGGATTCTTTAGAAAAATTTAGTCTTTTAGCTTCTAGTTTGAGAATGTTTTTATTTTTTCAAACCACAGCAGTTTCAATTTGAGATTGAGGGAGCTCAGTCATCACTGAGCAAAGTTTGAGCAAGCTGTGCATTTATCAGGTTAAAAAAATCCCAGCGGTCTGTCTCATTTTTAACAATGCAATGTTTACATTGCTGGTGTTTATGTGTCTTAATTGGAAGTTGTCAAAATATTAAAGTTAGTACTATCATTAAGATGCTTATGTAATGAAAATTAAAAATTTTAACGATTATTTTTTCCGCATGATCTTTTAGGAATCTCAGTCCCTGCATCTAGTAGCAGCACTGTACCCATCTCTGTGTCTTCTGGGAGCTGTCTAGGACTGGACAAGTTCAAAAAGCCTGAGGGAAGCTGGGACTGTGAAGTGTGCCTAGTACAGAATAAAGCAGACTCTGTCAAGTGTGTAGCATGTGAAAGTGGGAAGCCAGGCACAAAATCTGAGTTTAAGGGTAAGATGATGGTGAAATGCCCTTTACAATGCCTTTTTAAAGTGAAATATTTGCAGAGCCTTAGTTTTTTTTTTTCTTTTTGGTCTCACTATGCAGTTCAGGCCGGCCTTGAGCTCATTTTGTAGCCTAGGCTAACTCTCAACGATCCTCCTGCCTCAACTTCCCGAGTGCTGGGATTACAGGTGTGAGCCACCACAACTTGGCTTTCTAGCTTTAGTTTTTTAGTTATTCGTTCTCTCTTGGAAATTCATGTCAAATGAGATAATTAAAGTTCTTAACTCCTGTAGTTCATGTGTATCTCTGATTTTTAAGGCTTAAAGTTGCTGCGGGTCACCAGTGAGGTGTTCTTTCTACATTTGAATGGAGAACTTTTGTGTTCGAGTCTCAGCTTTTAGGTTGTTTTGTTTTTTAAATGTTAATTCCCAGATGAATTTCTTGACTTACTTGAAGATGAATGTCTTGATTCTTAAAGTAATCTGGCTTGGGCTTTGGTTTCTCAGTGTCCATTCCAGAAAGAGAACTATTTAATATTTTACCCTGTAAATATATTGGAAGAATCCTCAAAATAATTAATGGTAATGTATCTTTAAGCCAAATTTTGACCACAAATCAAAAGTTTTATATTTTTTAGTCTATAAAATTGAAATAAAAGTTTTGTAAAATAATACCTCTGATATATATGAAATGCCTTAGTGTTTTCCATTTCATTTTAAAAGAAAAATGATTGCAGCAAACTAAATTAGTTGGATGACTTAATGGAATATAACTGGCACTTGAAAACTGGTGCATCTGGATGTCCTGGAAGATCCCTGTACTCTCCTCTGTTGCCGCACTCTGTTGCCTCACTGCCCTTGCTTTCCTGTGGTCTCCCGTATTACATGCTTCACATACATCTAGAGTCATTTGAGGGCAGTACTAAGATCAGGTTAACTCTAGTCTTTGGCACTTTTATTTTTAGCGTTCCATTCAGAATCATATAAAATATTTTAGAGACCATGTAGATATATCCAGTTTTTGCTCAGATTTCAGATTTCTCTTTAGGGAAAGGTGGGGTGAGTGTGTAATCATTAAAGGGTGAAATTTGAGGAAGAAGGTTTATAAAAAGTGTGACTGTCATGTCTTATGTGCTAGCAGAGTAATGTCTAAATATCTTAATGCATCTTAGTGTCTAAATAGCTTAATGTATTGGTTTCTTTGTTTTGAGCCAAGAAATCCAAAATTTTGATCTTGTCAGTATAATATTGTCTTTATAGCTTCAAATCATGTGTTTTTTCCTGTTTTCTTGATGCTAACTTCTTTTTAAGTGCTTGAGAAATAAAAGATTTTAAAAAATCAAAAAATCTTCCTTCCTGGATATTTTCCCAGAAAAATTGAAAAGATCATGTTACAGTGTTATGTGCTGTGCACCCATGTTCATAGCAGCACAGTTTGTGATAGCTAAATCTTGAAAATAACCAAAATGCCCATTAACCACAGAGTAGATGAAAAAATGTGATATTTTTATACAATGAGAATACTATTCAGCTATAAAAAAGGATGATCTTGGCATTTATAGGTAAATGGAGGCAACTTGAGAATATCCTTATTAGTGAAATAAAACTCACATTAGGAAATATCACATTGTTTCTCTAGTGTAAAAAATAAGAACTGACAGAATAATTGGATCCAAAAAGTATAATAGATAATGTAAAAGTGAAAGGGAAGGAAAGTGCTCTGAAGCATATAATATGTGTAGTGTGTAAGATAGTCGACCGTATTACTAAATTTCTGTTAGATTATTGAACAGAAGAGTTCGCACTGTCAATGTTTGAGTGTCTAGCTACCTTTTATGCTGTGATTTTGTAACTTTAAGAACTATTTTTAAGGTGACAATATGTAATATATTAACTAGCGATTTTATGATTTTTTTCAATTCTGTATTTCTTTTCTATTTTTTAAATTTTCTTTAAATAAAAAAATAAAAGAATCATGGCAAAAGTTCATAATGAGACATCCATCTCTTGACCCTATTGGCTCATTTTCCAGCCTTTTTATTTCCCTCCACAGGAAATGGCTATGGCTAATTCCTTATAAATCTTCCAATGTTTATTTCATTTCTGAGCAAACATACTCTTATTTGTATATTTTCTATTTTCAGCCTAGATTGCAGATGGCATTTTCAGTGTCTGATTTTATCCTTGAAGTCTCAGCTACAGAATCGCTGGGTATATGTGATTGTGTTTTTTACATATTAAAAAAAGAGAGAGAGAAAAAAACGGATGAGATGTAAATCTTGTGATGAATATTGGTTAACTTGATTCATATTTATTGCTATTGATAATACTGTTCAAAGTAGGCCTTGTCAAAGTTGTGCGTAGTTGTTTGGCTTTCAAAGATAAGCATTTTTTGTTTGGGAACATAAGCACATTAAGTTACTGTCTTTGTGGTATCTTTTATATTTTTGTAGGTTTTGGCACATCTTCCTCATCTTCAAATTCACCAGCCTCATCCTTCAAATTTGGTATTCCGTCATCATCTTCTGGGCCTTCTCAGACTTTAACAAACACTGGACCTTTTAAATTTGGAGATCAGGGAGGATTCAAAACAGGCATATCATCTGACTCTGGGTCTGTAAACACCATGACTGAAGGCTTTAAATTTTCTAAAGCAACTAACTCCAATTTTAAATTTGGAGTTTCATCTGATTCTAAAACTGAAGACGTTAAAAAGGATAGTAAGAATGATAATAATTTTAAGTTTGGACTTTCTTCTGGTGTAAGCAACCCAACTTCAGCCCCATTTCAGTTTGGTATGTCTAATCCTGGACAGCAGGAAAAAAAAGAAGAACCATCTAAATCTTCATCTGCAGGCTTTAGCTTTGGTACTGGTGTTATTAACCCTATTGTTGCTGCTGCTGCTGCTGACACCGTAGTGACCTCTGAGAACAAGACCAGCTTCAGCTTTGGAACCACAGAAACCAAGAGTGTCTCAGTGGCTCCTTTCACATGCAAGACAATAGAAGCAAAAAAAGAAGAAATGCCAGCTACCAAGGGAGGGTTCACTTTTGGCAATATGGAAACTGCCCCTCTGCCATCTGCCTCAATGTTTGATTTAGAAAGGACAGAAGAAAAGCAAAAGGAGCCTGTCACTTCTACATCTCTGGTTTTTGGGAAGAAAGCTGACAGTGAAGAGCCAAAATGTCAACAAGTATTTTCCTTTGGGAATTCAGAGCAAACCAAAGATGAGAGTTCTTCAAAGGCAATATTTAGTTTCAGCATTGCAAAACCACCTGAGAAGGAATCAGAGCAGCCAGCAAAGGCCACTTTCACTTTCGGAGCTCAAACCAGTACCACATCTGGTAAATACTAAAATTTTATTGGGAGATGCCTTTGATATCTCAACAAGAACAGGAAGTCAAAGAATGCTTTATATAGGACATAGTTAGGAGAGTACCAACTATTCAACTCTTGGGGAAGGAGCTGTGGGTTTTTACTTTTCTCCTAACCCTCTAGATCTAATTTTCAGCAATAACAGCTCTAATGGATTAAAGTTCGTAAGAGTGCACTTTTTTACACATGTCCTTCTTCCTTCTACTTGGGCCTTCCCTGTGGGCTTTTTGTTCATCAGCATTGGCCCATAATTTACTATCTGGCAGTGCTTGCTTCGGCAGCACATACACTAAAATTTTGCTCTCTAGGAAAATAGGGATTCACAAATGCACAGAATATTGAGTGACAGAACTTTTATGTAAAGGCTCTCATTTACAAATAACTACAGATAATCACCTGTAAAACATGTAAGGAACACAGACAGCAAATAATTAAGCCCTGAGAAAATGGGTGATTTTGAAAACTAAAATCCTGAAGGAAGAATAAAATAACATCCTGAAGGTAAAGACTGGCAGTTGAAATAAAAACTGTTCTGTATACTTAGTATTGAGAACAACATAGCTGATTATCAGATTAGTAAAATGAAAATTTCCAAAACACTGCAGAAATACTGAGATACTGACAAAAGCTACATCCACAAGTAAGTTTCACGTGAAATAGTTTTTAGAGTAAGACAGTAGTATAAGCAGAAATATTTTTAAAATGAAAAGGAAATTTTCTATATAGACTCTAGTCTTAAAAATGGAAATGACCCCCCACTAGTTGACAAAGTTCAGTTCTTAGAGAAGTTTCTGCATAGCCTGGCAATCTAAGCTGGTTCTAAAATGTACATGGAAGGAAAAATACCCAAGAAAATATGGGGATAATAGAGCAGGCATGTAAGCAATTTTTTTCCTACTAATATTAAACCAGACCTCAAATTACATTAATTTATATTAATATAATTATATATTTAATTAAAATAGTCTAATAATAGTAAGCACTGAAAACATTATATATATGTTAAAGTGTGTCAAAAAGGTGACTGTAATATTAAAGGCTGTATTACTGTGAGGAAAAAATTAACTGCCCATTTGTGTAAGTTGAAGTTGTGATCCTAATACATTTATTGGATCATAAATTACAAAATCATATATATAAACAATGGCTATCTTCCATATATCTGAAGTTGTTATCCAGACATAGTATTAAGTTAAATTTGGATTGGAGGGATAAGTTTTAAAAATCCGAGTGCTGAGGCCTTTTTGTGAAAGACAGAAAATCCATAGGCCATAAAAGGAAGAGATGACTATTTTTGACTATATCAGATTGTATTAAGATGAATGATTTGATGAATAATTCTATATCAAAGTTTGACAGTCTATTTTCCAATGAATTCTTAGATTCCTAGTGTAGGAAAAAATTCTCAATAATTTGTTCTTAATGATTTCTGTTTCTTTATTTTCTGTTTTACAGATCAAAGTACAGCCAAGCCAATCTTTAATTTCTTGAACAACAGTTCCTCTAGTTCAAGTACACCAGCCAGTTCAGCAGGCGGTGGGATTTTTGGTAGTTCCACTTCGTCCTCCAACCCACCTATGGCTGCCTTTGTGTTTGGACAGGCCAACAATCCTGTGAGCAGCTCTGCTTTTGGTAACTCTGCTGAATCCAGTACATCTCAATCCTTGCTATTTTCTCAGGATAGCAAACCAGCAACCACATCCAGTACAGGCACAGCTGTCAACCCATTTGTATTTGGACCAGGTTCCAGCAGTAATAATACTACTGCAACCTCTGGTTTCAGCTTTGGAGCAACAACTACGTCTAGCGCTGCAGGTACATTTCCAGTAGAAAATAAAAGCATTGTAGTTGGATTTATATATTAATATAAATGTGTGTGTGTTTGTTTTTTAAATCTGTAACACTGGGAATTGAATTGTCTTCAGCCTTATTAATTAATTGAGACAGGATCCTGCTAACTTGCCCAGGCTGGGCTTGAAACTTAGTATCTTTCAAGTTTTCTTTTTGGGATGTCAGGTTGTAAATAATAGACAGTGGTTGTTTTAAGTATAAGTCATCTTATTATGCAGTACATAGATGTATGTAACTTAGGATGATTATTTCAGCATATCAGAATTACTGGCTGATGACTGAGGATATATATATCTCAGTGGTACAGTGCTTATATAGTATATGTGAGGCCCAGCACCAGAAAAGAAAAAATTGTTGACTGGGAAGGTGGTGACTTGTGTTAATTGAAACTTTTGTTTATATGGATTCTGTTATTTTTACCAAGTAATAGAATTGTGTTCTTTTTTTTTTTTTAATTTTAGACTTGTATTCTTAATCATTATTTGAAACTTGTCTTAATCAGGATAAGATTTTTTTAAAAAGTGAAATTTACTTGTGGGTTTACAGAAATTCCTTAAAAATTATTGCACTGTTACTGTCTTGGTGATGCAAGTATTTTAATCGGCTTCCAGGATCCTCCTTTGTATTTGGCCCTGGACCTTCAGCACCATCTGCCAGCACAACATTTGGTGCTAACCAGACCCCAACATTTGGACAAAGTCAAGGTGCAAGCCAGCCTAATCCCCCAAGCTTTGCATCTATATCATCTTCAACAGCATTGTTTTCTGCTGGTTCTCAGCCTGCACCACCTACTTTTGGAACAGTATCAAGCAGTACTCAGGCTCCTGTGTTTGGACAGCAGCCTAGTCAGTCTGCATTTGGTTCTGGAACAACTCCTAATTCGAGTAAGTTTGTAGTGATGTAGTTTGTATCTCTGCTTAGATTATGTGTATCTTAAAAACAGTATTTTTTTCTGAACTTTGAAACCATGTATATGGGGGCATCATGGTAAATTTAGTGAGAAGTGCATTATAGGATGTGGAAAACGCCATTTTTTAGGAGACTTTCTGTTGGTGAGTTTGACTTTTATTATTTTAATGTGCTTAACAGGAAAAATATCAATAAAATGTTAAAATTTTAACGTGTAAAGTATTTTTAGAATAAGCATCAGCATTTTCAGCGTCAGCTGTATACTTGCAAAATCTTAAAAAAAATTCCTGTGTCAGCTACAATGACAATACAAACAGAACTACCACAGAAGTAATCTAGGCTTCAATACTGTGTGTTTTGCTTTCTTGTCTTTTTTGGCAGGTCGTACTTGTCACCTCTCATCTTCCTCTTTTGTCAGGATCTTCTATAGTACAACGTGCACCTAGCAGGAAAATGAAATTATCAATAAAATACCAATTATAGTGAGTGTTTAGAATAAGCATCAACATTTTCTGGATTGTTTGCTTCCTAAATCTAAAAAAATAAATAAATAAATTCCTTTGTGAACTACAGTAGCAGTACAAATAAAGCACTTAAGACAAAGATAATCTTTACTTGAATTACCATACCTAAGGCAATTTTCACCCTGAAAACAGCATGTGGCGTACACAGACATCGCTTACACTAGTTACACATGTGTTTCATTTTATTGTCTTCTTGACATCTTGCTGGTCTTCTTGTGTTTTGGGGAAGTCCTCATGATGTTTCACCTGTTCAAATTCTTTTGCAGAGCTCTTTGGGTAGATGCACGCTATTCTTTCTCTGTTGTGATTATCAATTCCAGTCCCAGTCCTTAAAGGAAATTTCTCTGATTTTTTTTTTGTCTTTTTGAGACAGCGTCTCGCTGTGCAGTTCATGCTGGCCTTGAGCTCACTCTGTAGCCTAGGCTATTCTCGAACTCTCAACGATCCTCCTGTTTCAGCCTCCTGGGTGCTGGGATTACAGGCCACACCCGGCTTCTTTGTGATATTTAATGCTTGTTATTTTCTATGAAACTATTTGTACCTGACATGTTGAGGATTGAGTAAAACACAACCATTGGCCAACATTTTGTGTATTGAGTGATGTCATAGTTGCTGCATAACTCATCAATAGTGTGTACTCTGCTTTTCATTTTGTTGTAAAATGTGGCCATTTCTGGCTTCATGTTAAGAATATATTATCGGGACTGGGGATTTAGCTCAGTGGCATAAGCACCTGCCTTGTAAGCAGGTGGTTGTGAGTTCGATCCCTGGTACTGATAAAAAGTTTAAAAAAAAAAAAAAGAATATACTATCAATCTTGGATTTTTGTCCTTTTTTTTGAGACAGAGTCTCACTATGTAGTATAGGTTGACCTTGAACGCACAGGATCCTCCTTGCCTCAGGCCTCCTGAGTGCTAGGATTACAGGTGTGCATCACCTTGCCCGGCTTCACTGTCGTCATGATACAGTATCAGATCTATTTTGTTTTTCTTTACCAGATAGGAGGCCAATGTTAAAGTCTTTCTAAGATCCAAAGATTGTACTATACATTTATCTATTGCGAACTTACAACATTGTTATCAGGAATCTCTGTGTTGTTCTTATAAACAGTTTGTTCTTATGAATGGCTCTTACCTGATCACTTGGTATTTTTTTTAGCCAATGGAGCATCAGTTGGTAACTAGGGAATCAGTTATAGAATGTGGCACTGGAGTTATTTTTTGAAATAAGTGCAACAAGCTTGTTCACATGTCATATGGTTTATTACTGGACAAATAAAGACCTCATGGCAGAATTCCAGGTACATTTCTAAATTCATGGTGTAGAATGTCTTTGCATTCTCCAGGGCATATGTTTTGATACCATCTTTGGAAGGTTGTGGCGTGTATTGCCTAAACAAAGCTTCAACGAAATATGAAATGATGCAAGTTGTTGTCACTTATGTATTCAAATGGTAAATAACTTGCTTGACAGGAACAAAGCTTTCACAATATGCGTGAATAGCAACCACACTGTCAGATTATTTCTTCTTTGGTGGGTCTTTTTGCAGTCAAAACATAAATTTTGAAAGAAACCAAATCAAGATCTCAAGTGTCCTTCTAAATTCTCAGTACCACTTCTGTCATGTCGCCCTAAATCCTTTAGGTTCTGACAGTTAGAATGATGAATTTTTGCTATGAAGGTTTTTAGTTCAGATAGTGAGGTGTCATGATAACAGTTTTGAGCATTGCTCTTGATGCATATGGACTATTTTACTTGTATTTCATTATTGCTGTGTTTCTTGTAAAATATTGTCCATTACAGTTTCCAATACTGAATCCGGGTATTGGCATTCCATCCAATAGATTTCACCCCAGCAGGAACCTAGTAACATTTCCTGACCTAGATCTAGTGTTGGATATTTCAGATATATATGACCATTTTGTAGCATTTTGACAGCAGTTGGATGTTTATTTACATTATCGCTGTCTTCCTCATCTGAATCAGGGGCTTTATTCTGCACTTCTCTGTATTTCCTTGCTCCATCTCCCCGTTATAGCTTCTTTGGTTTACATGAGCCAAGGCAGCATCAGTAGCTAAATCACCTGATGATTCACTTTCAGCCTTCTCCCAAAGTTGTAAAAGCAGCTTTTCATGTGGCAATGTACTGAATTGGATTAATTCTACAAGATTTAAGAAAACATTATACAATATAATACAAATACAGTTACAAAACAGTAACACGTCTCATAAATGTGGGTAAAACTCATCTGTTTGGCACATGTGCGTACACATTGCTGTTCATCTTTCAAGTGGGTGAACACAAAGATCGCTATTCTATGGATACATTAGAAAGTGCAGTGGGGTATCTGCTGCACCCACCTTCCCCCCCTTGATGCCTCTGGGCTAAATGTCTCATACTTGACAGAGAGAAGTGTATTTAGATTTACTTGTAAACACCATTTCTGAGTTTCACCTGTTGTATTTTTAAGGTATTGAAGTGTATTTTAAGGTGTTTCTCCTTGGTATCTGTATGAGATTTATTCAGTTCTGTTTCTTTTCAGGGGCTTTCAGTTTGAACTGTTTTCTAATCCTGTTTATGAAGTTATACCTCAGTTCCAGTACTCACGTAGAATAGCCCCAACAAATTGTCCCATGACAAATTGATAATGATATGGTCTTTTCACTTGACTTGAATATTTAATTAGAGGTTTCCCATGATTTAATTATGACTAACATAGGTATTTTAATAATTTTGTCCATAGTGCACTGTTTGATATTTTTCTAATTGTGAAATATAGCCTTGAATTAGAAAAGGGCATAGAATGTACCTGACAGGTATAATGTTGAAGTGAACACCTGTGCAAGAATCACCCACTCAGAATTTCCTCCTGGGTTCCATTTTGATCGTCATCATGTTCCTCTCTTCTTTCTTCCTTCTAATGGTGACCACTGTCTGGTCTTTGATGGCAGTCACTATTCTTAAGTATTTAGAAAATATAGTCTTGTTTGATTTTTGTCTATATAACTGAAATCATACTGTATCCATCTTTTGATTTTTTTTCACTCTATCTTAGATTCATAAAGTTCATCTGTGTCATGAAATATAGTTTGTGCATTGTTATTGCTGTAATATAGATATTATCCACTTACTGTTGGTGAGTGTTTGAATTATTTTTAGTTTTTAAGAAATGCTGATTTGGATACGATGTTGGAACACATAATATATGCTTTCTTGAAGTGGGATCACTGAATTAAAAGGTGTAATAATATACTTTAGAAGAATAATGCACACTTTTTCTTATGAATTGTGCCAATTCATATTTTATTACCATTCTATGAGAGTTCTTTTTTTTTTTTTTTTTGGTGCTAGGGATGACCTTGTGCTTGCCAGGCAGGTGCTTAAGCTACTGAGCTAAATCCCCAGCCCCTCTATGAGAGTTCTTACTTACATTTAGATTGTTTGATTTCTTTTGTGTGTGTATGAATTCTTTTAAAAGTTTACTTTTGGGTGTCTTCCTATTCACTTGTTTGGTTTTTGGTTATTGACTTGTAAAGTTTCCTTATATATTCTTGGAATTGGTACTTGGCCAGACAATATATGTAGTAAAATTTTTGTTTTGTGACATACATTAACTGTTTTAGTTAGGCCCCTCCCCCAAAAAAACAAAAGTTAGGCCCCTCCCCCCAAAAAAGAAAGTGATTTCTTTTATGTAGGTAGTATTTCCCTTTATCCATCTAATTAATACAGAGATGCTGTGTGGTTAGATGAGTGTTCTGATTATGCAGACACTGTTGCTAAACTGAACAGTGTCTTGTGATCCTTCTTTTGCGAAATTTTGTTCTAATGTCAATGATTTTTTTTTCTTTGTACTTACATTTTTATTTCTTCCAACTGTACAAATATTTCTTTTCTGTACTGTTGAACATATTGGCTATTTTTAGTATCTGAGAAAACTTTCTAAGAGTTTTTAAACTTGTTTCATCCATGAGGCTTTTTAAAGACTTGCTGCGAGGTGGGGCTTTAGCTCAGTGGCAAAATGCCTGCCTCCCAATCACAAAGCCCTGAATTTGATCCCTGTTACAAAAAAACAAAACACAAAAATCAGAAACTCTAATTAATCTATGGGGCTGGGGATTTAGCTCGGCAGCACAAGTGCCTGCCTGGCAAGCGTGAGGTCATGAGTTCAATCCCTGGTACTAAAAACAAAACAAAAGGCCTGCTGCTTACCTGTGATTTGAGTGGTCTCTTTTATCACCATCCTGGAGGTTAAAGCTTCTGATAGAAATTTTTCCTCTGTACCGTGTCTTTTTCCTTATCTCTTACTGTTAGTAGAGCACATCTTCTAGTGATTTCTGAAGGCTTCAGAGAAAAATCTTGAGGCTTTCCTTTGCTGGAAGGATCTTTGTTCTGTCTGTATGTATGGTAACATTTTCACTGATTATAAAACTAGACCAAAAATTGTTCTCATGATTTTGAAGATACTGTTCCATTTTGGAGTTTGCAACTTCAAGAATTGCTCTTGAAATCTTTCTTGTTTGCTTCTATACTTATTTTTGCGATCTAATTAGAGTCTTTTTTTTTTTAACCTTCACTATGTTGACATATGTAGGACATGCCTCAGTTGTGTAGGGAGTTCGGCATATTTTTTGTGTGGATTTCAGTTTCTGTGTATTTTCTT
Organism: Cavia porcellus; assembly: GCF_034190915.1. Lineage (NCBI taxonomy): Eukaryota > Metazoa > Chordata > Mammalia > Rodentia > Caviidae > Cavia > Cavia porcellus. Next base: position 21,671,873 of record NW_026947496.1, on the reverse strand, counting down.
GAAAATTTCCTTTACAGATTTTTCTCCTCGTTCTTTCTAACTTGCTTCTTCACCCCGTTTTTTTTTTCCCCCCTCTGCTTTTGTTTCATGGATATAGTGTTACATATGATGTATTGCGATGTTAATTATGAGTTGTTCTTTTAAAATTTTATCTCTGGGCCAGGGATTTAGCTCCCCTATGTAAGTGCCTGCCTGGCAAGCATGAGGTCATGGAGTTTGACCCCAGTACCAAAAAAAATTAAAAAATAAAATTTTGTCTCCTTGCTCAGTTTTCTGTAATTTACTTTTTCATAGTACTGTTTTGGTGTCTTATATATATCACAAAATAACCATCCTCAAATATCTGGTACTTCTTGGCTTGTGAGTTGAAAGCATCTCATTACCATTTGCAAATCCCTGTGTGTTGATAAGGCTGGTGGATCTTCAGTTCCATTATCATTTTATCTAGCTTTGTTTTATTTGGGAAAACCTGGAAGTTGATATCTTTAGGTCTTTTCTCAGTAGTTTCTCAAACTCCCCAGGGAAGATGCTTTGAGAGGACAACAGTTCTCAGCATGCTCTGTATCAGTCTCCTCTTAATCCCTGTCTTCAACACAATGTTCTTGCTGTTATGTGTGGTGCTCCCTGGTCTGGTGACTGCTGTAGAACTCTGAACTTCTTTGCTTGGGTAGAAAGAGAAAATACTGTGTTGTGTGGCGTTGTATCTGCTTCTAAAAAACATATTCTACCATCTTTTTTTCTTTTTTTGGAGTTTCATCTTCATTCTCGCTTGCAGAAGTACGTGGTGCCTAAACCTTGTGGGAATGTTTAAAATAAATGGAATTGTTTCTGTGTTTCCCCTGCTGCTAGTCCAGTGTCCAGTTTCAGTTAGTGAATTTTGCTGTTGCTCTGTCTTCTCCCCTGTCTTTGTAAAAACACCCCTTTACTGTTATTTTAACGCACTTTTCAAGTGTGTTTGCTGGTTTTCCTATCTTTAACCAGGTAATCACTCTGCCCTTTTTTCCTTTGTCATGGTTGTGTCACTTCTTGGAGGTATCAAGTACATACTTTGTGTCAACAGAAAGTATTTTTGCTTGCTTTCTTTTTTCTTTTTCCCCTCCCTCCTTTTCCCCCCACTCCCCGCTTCTCCTGTCTTGTCTTGTCTTTTGTCTTTGTCTTTGTCTTGTCTTTGTCCTGTCCTGTTGTTTTGAGACAAGCGTTTGCAGGTTAGGCTGGCTGTGAACTCACTTTATAGCCTAGGTTGTACTCATACACATAGCGATCCTCCTGCCTCCTCAGTCTCTTAAGTGCTCTGATTAAGACATGTACCACCAGACCTGGCTAGATTTCTTTAGATTAAGTGACTGTAAAGAGATTTCACCTCTTTTTATATGTAATGGTAACAATCATTGTTGTAAAAATAAATTTGAAACATCATTTTTTCATTAATGAAATTTTTTTTAACTATTACAGGTTCAGTTTTCCAGTTTGGCAGCAGCAGCACTACCAATTTCAACTTTACAAACAATAATCCATCAGGAGTGTTCACATTCGGTGCAAATCCCAGTACACCTGCAGCCTCAGCCCAGCCTTCAGGCTCAGGGAACTTCCCATTTAGCCAGTCAGCAGCGGCGTTTACAGTGGGGTAAGACAATGTTTTGTTGAAATGGAAGTTTTAAGTTGGTCAGTTTTGAGTTGGGCTTTGTATGTGTGTTGTTTTCTAAAAGTCTTCAAGATGCGGTAAAATTAAATATATTCTCCAACAGTAATTCACTTTATTGCAAGTTCAGAAGATTTTATTATAACCTGAGAAAAATAACAGTAATGTGTGTTTGGTGTTAGGAATAGCAGAAAATGTGTTTAACAGTATCTTTTCCTGTCTTCCTCCTCTTTATTGCTGTTGATGTTTAATACTCTATATATAAAGTTTTGTTGGGAGCTCATGTCACAGTATGAAGTTTTTATTTTTTTTTTTCAGGTCAAATGGGAAAAATATGTTCTCCTCTCCTGGAACTTCAGTTCCTGGTCGCAAGATAAAGACTGCTGTTAGACGCAAAAAATAAAGGTCATAATGGTGTTATATACAACAGTTTTAACAGCTGGTGCCCATCATTTAGATACTGGATTGTACTACATGCTGGGCTTATCTGAAATCAGATCTGCCTAAGGACTTCTTTAATTTTGGAATTTTCCTTCTCTCTTTATGGAACCCCTCTCTCGCCTTTTCCACCCCCTTTTTAAAAAATAATAGCTAGACTGATGACTGATTCTTCAGCAGAAATATTTTATGGTCCAGCACATTATTCACTGATTTGGCATAGTCTGCCTGTACCCAGGAATAGAGCCTGCACGGTGAATGGCTTTGTATAGAACCTCTTTGTCTGCACCACTATGTGCGTTGATAAGCGTTTATAGAACGCATTGAAATTGTAATTATATCTGAGGAAGTCTGTATAGATTAGGATTCTGTATAGATTAGAGGACATTGAAATGAATGATTTCTATGCCAAGTTTGTGCTGGTGTATGTGTGAAGTGAGTGAGTTGGGTGTATTGTGCACTAAGATTTTCTGATAGAGAAAGCCTGATCAAAGAATTGGTCCATGCTAAGGACTTGTTAGATCTAGTTCATCCTCCATTTAAGAATTATATGCTATTTCTATATTTTCATTCTTCTATCACCTGTCTTGCCTTTTTCATTATTTTATTATACAACTTCTGTAAATACAATTTTGTTTCTGTACTTTTTGGCATAACATAAATCTGTGAACTTGAAATTTTAATTTTGTGTTAGACATTTTTTTTGTTGTTAGTCTTGTCTCAAATTTTATTACTTAAATCCCATTATTCAAAGTTGCCTAAATCCATTTGGAAATCTTTAAAAAAAATTGGGGCATCTTAAAAGTTGAATTTATTGGCTTTTCTGATCCAGTTTTGTTTGGACCAAACACCAGTATTGTACAAAGTATTAAGCATATATTTTTATATTTACTGAAATGGACTGTGGTGACTTTGGATAATAAGGAAATGTTTAATATTAAAGCCATGTTTATTACAGTATAATTAACATGTTAAACCATGGGATAAATGCCATCAATAAAAATTTATGAAGTACTTTTTGTTATAGTTTTAACTCATAATGAAGGTACACAGTATTAATGGGACAGGATTTTTTTTTTAACAGTGGTTGATAAGAAATCCCAAAGAGTACATTTAAGTAATTAGATAACTCCTAAGAGAAGGGGAAAGTATTTGAATTTCCAACATATAGGAAGTATACTGCTTCTTGCTTGGTGCTAGAATTCTTGCCTAATTTGCACATAGATCTACATAACTTTTTTAAAAGTTGAAAATAAACACACATAACCATTTCTGTTTGTATTTACTTCCTTGATAGATGCTGAGACAGTGTTTCTTGAGTTCTTAGAGATACATATCTGAAGCACTTGAAAAAAAATGGCAGTGGTCTTTTTGAGTTATTTCTTTTTAAAATTTTAATTTTATGTAATTTATTTTGGATTGTTTTATTGCTGCATTTATACTTTCAAGAGTTGCTCTTGGAGGGCCGGAGATATAGCTTAGTGACACAAGACCTGCCTGGCAAGTGCAAAATCATGAGTTTGATTCCCAGTTTGGAAAAAAAAAAAAAAAAGTGCTCTTGGAATGGCACTTGATAATTTGTCTTCAATGTAAATGCAGTTATTTGTTTTTAATTTACCAAGCTTATACTTGGTTGGCATTTAAATTTATAACCTTTAAAATAGTCTTTATTAATGTTACACACTTGACCCTTAACCTGCTGGAGGTGATCGTTACTAAAAGGTGGTGGGAAATGCTATTAGAGGTAACTGGACATCTGTCTCACCATTGGGAGTTGACACCTAACTTTGTAAGCTTGTTCTTAACCATTCTTGGGGCCCATATACAGTAATAATACCTCAGTTCACATACATTTCCAATCACACAGTTTGGCTCACAAACAAAAGTGTCTGGTAAAATTCTGCTCCTGATCTCTCTGCATCAGGTGCTAAACATGGCCACGGCCATCTTCCCCACACAAACACAAATGCAGCCATCTACCCCCAAATTGCACAACAAATTGTTTGTAAACTGAGCACTACTGTCATCAGGAATGTTAAACAAATGCATTTACCTCTATTTGGGTATTGCCTTTTTAGCCAAGTGTCTTTTCTTGTTGCCTAGACAAAATGGCTGACACTCAAAGCTAAAGGAGGAAGGGTTTGTTTTAGCTCAGTTTGTAGAGGTGTCAGTCCAGTCACCTGGCTCTAAGACAGGATGGCATTGCAGAGGAGAAACAGTTCATGGCAGATGGGGCAGCCAGGAAGCAAGCAGCCACAGCAGAACCCTGTCGGTCCCTTATGTTGTATCCAGGAAGTGCAGTCGTAGGGTCGGTAGCACTTGCACCCAGGGTGGGCCTTTCCATCATCCGCTCTCAGAAACCATGCCAAACTGATGAGCAGACTCATTTAGTAAATCAGTCTTAATCCCAGCATCACATACTATGGATCCAGCCACCTCTGAAAAGTTTTGGGGACACCTAACAAGCCATGAGACCAAGTTATTGCAAACCACACGTAAGGTAGTTTACATTGAATAAGTTTTGGCTCCTCAAATTGAGAACCTATACAATTGAGTTTAGAACTTGGGACTGTTTTAAGTCAGCTGTTCCAACTCCATACCTAGCAAAAGTTATCTCCTTACTGGATTGGCTTAGGAAACCATTTCTCATCTGCTTCTTGTGTTTCATATATATTCTACTCCCAAGTGAAAATTGAGGTTTGCTTATGAATGGAGAGAGAACAGATGTTAGGAAACAATAAAAGCCCACTTCTCATGGTTGGCCAATGAAATTATTTTAATAGAATTTCTGGAGGGGAGTCTTGCAGACAATGTGAGTAATCAGCTGTACTTGTAGAACTTGGGGTTGGCTGAGTGTGATACACTTAGGTTCTAGGATCTCATCACTGACTAATGCACTGGGTCTGGATATGATCCAGAAATTTGCATCAAGAAAGCACCTGAAAACGTGTGTCACACCAAGGACCTAGAATACCATTTTAAGCAATGTGCTAGGTGGTTTTGAGTAGTGCAGTTTGAGGCATTGAGAGAAGTGTAATTCAGACAATTGAAACTTGTCTTTTAAGCTATTTGGTTTTTTTTTCCCTGAAATTGCTTATGTATTTTATTACTTAAAAGTGTTAGATTAATTTTTAAGAGCTCATAACCAGGCTTTGAACTTTCAGATTTAGCCTGGGGAGAACTTGTGTTCATGTTCTCTGTCTGTTAGCATATCCTTTTCTGAGTGTTTAAATTCAGTGGATTATTTTATAAAGGCTAACATGAATTGTGATAGGCTTGATGTCATTAACACTGAGAGGAATGAGAGTTGGGTCTAACTCTAGCATAGTAGTGGTAAAACTATGATACACATGTTTTTAAGACAAAAGATGTTAATATATGACAGTGTTCAGAGTTTAATTGCAGCTTGGCACTTCCCATAAGCATTTGGGTATTTGTCTCTAAAGTTTGCCATTGCTGCACCTAGCATATAACCAAGTCAGTTATTTCTTTGTATTATGGGCCAGCTATTTAGACCTCTCAGAATTCTTGTGTACTTCCCAAATGCACGATATGCAGCTAGTTTCTTAACAGCATGTCATCTAGAGGATGCAAGACTTTTGCTACCATGGCGTGTACCCTTTTTTGACTTCCTCTGGTGGAGCCATTTGTAAAGGTCAGAGCTGAGTTTAAGTTGTCTATCTGATATCTTGTGTGGTGGTTATGATGGCTAACAATGCTAAGGACTGGACGAGTTTAATACTAAGCTTAGTTGATATCCAGAGTAATTGTAACTTGTACTTAGTGAAAGGACATATCCCTAAAAGTGGATGTTTCTATAGGCTTCTATTTTTCAGAGCAATCTTGACTGCCACTAGAAAAGCTGTATCCCTATCAAAACTAAAAAAAAAACGAAGACAGGTCACATGTATTTGTACCTTAGTATTTATTGAGACAAAATACAAATTGGTGGCATACAAATTATTAAAAACAAATGGTGAATTTATAAGTGGGCCATCAGATACTCTTTTGCAGATCCAGGGCTCTTACAATGAGCTGCATGGAGAATGGCAAGACATTGAAATATTACTTGTCAGATTTTGGGAATACTGTTGTTTGTGCAAATTCTTTATAACAGGGACAAATATAGAGGCAAATCATTTTATATTCCATATCTCCTTCAAAAGCTCTTTATACCTATGTAGCTAATGTAAAAAAATTTCAACTCCTTTTTCATTTTGCTTTGCAGCAAATACTTAGCATGAGTAAAACTTTACATTTCTAATTAAAATGAATTTTACCATATTTTAAGACATTCAAACCCCTTAAGATTTATTTGTAATTTACACAAAGTGACCCAAGTACAATGCCTTTTTAAAGAATCCTAAATACTAAGTGAACAACTGCTGAACCAGTCCTAGAGCAATAGTTGGGCTACTCGTTATTGTAATACTGGCAAGTGACATCTTACTATCCAGATGTGCTGGCTTTATTTCTGTGGTCTGCAAGGCTTACCATCACTCACACTTACTTACCTGGGGCCCAGCTTCTGGCTTCAACATGATTAGCTGATATGCCAGACTCCTGAAGGTGCATAGGCCACCGCAGTGTACATTCAGAAGACAGGTAGTTAATGTCCTGGGTGCCCAAATTCACCAGTAGCTGTTTTTAGCTGAATGATAATGTAGCTATAAGACAATATACTTATCATTAAATCAGTCCTAATATTTCAGCTTAGGACATGCTTACTGAACTTGTGTTTTCAGCTCTAATCCTAATACTTATCGTTAGGCTGATTATTTTATTCAACTTTGTTTTGTCTGCAAGGTAAGGGTTTCAACATGAGAATTACACTCTATATAGAAAATTAGTTTTTAAAAGTAAAATGCACCAAGTAGACAAGTGTTAAAAGGAGTCTCCTCAAGAGAAAAGGGACAGCAAAGCCACATTTCATCTTCTGTCACTGTTTTGTTTTTTTTTTTTAAACACTCTGGGAGCCATGAATAGAAACACACAGGTTTTTGTTGTGAAGGCAAAGTAATACTTCTACATATCTATTATAGGGCTATCTATATAGTTATAACTGAATCTAGATATTAATCTCAATGACTCATGTATAACAAATTATTATACTTTCTGTATAGCAAACAGGACAATTTTTTTTTTGTAACCCAGAATGGGCAACTATAATTATTTTATTTGAACAGCAATTTCAAAGATGCAGTCTGAGCTATAGGGACTAAATGACATTTCAACTTGAACTCTCCAATCAGTGACAAAAATAGTATATAATGCTAGTGTCTAGATAAAGTGCTAACTTTATAATAGTATTTCCCAATTTCTAATAGAATCAAAAGGTTTTTCTTTTAATGGGAAGAGCCATAAATTAAATTTTCCCAGAGGCTTCAAGTGAATATCTACTTAGTACTCTGATGTACTTTAACTCATGAGCTTTCTGTAAAATTGGACTTAATTTTTTAATAAAGTTACTATAAGGACATTGTTAGTGTCTATAAACATTAAATGTGTTTTCACAGTTTTACATGTCAGAGACCTACTTTAAAATTGAGTGATAACAGATGTTTTACATTTCCAATTTAAAACCAAGAGAAAAGTCTTGATCTCTTAATTTTTAACTGCAGAACAGTTTAGTGCTTTCAGGAAAACAGAGTTGGACAAAATAAGAGTGAAATAAAACAAACTATATATAGTACAGGTGTATCTTAGAGCTAACTAGGACATACAACTAAAGCACCCCCTTCCCCAGCATTGCTTTAGTAGAACAGAATGGTAATACACAAAGAATTTTGCTCAGTCTTTTCCCCAAGACATCAGCTCTTACAGGCCCAAAATGATCCTAAAGAAGCTAAAATAGTTTGTAGAAATGATATTGTCTACCTCTTTGGAGAGAACAGTTCATTATGGGAAAACTGCTAATATCTCACAGGCTACTAGTATTAGAGTTATTCATAAAATACTACATCTTTAACTCCTGATGGTTTAAGAGTCTCAGAACTGTATAAAATATAAAAGTAACAACCACATGAGTATACTGTACAGAAACAGGAGTCATACCCATATTTCAAAACACTGAAAAGCACTAACACTTTTTTCATGCTGCATATACAGAGAATATTATATTATAGTAATCACACAATGGCTTGATGGAAATTTTTCTTCACATAGTTTTAGGGCATTGAAATTCCCTATTATAAGCAATCACTAACGTTTTCTTTTAAAAAATTTCAATGATAACAGAGCAACACAACAATACTATTTCATCATCTTGGAAAACTTGCCCAAAACACATGCTTAAACCCTATGTGAGTGGTGGTAAAGTCACACCCTCTCTGCAGGGACTTGCAGTGCACACTGACATTTAGGGAAGGGGACTGCCAGGCCTGCCTTGCCCCTTTGTCTTGCAGCTAACTCAGCACCTCCTGGGGCTGGACACACAGGGATTACCCAGCCTGTGGTTTTGCTCCCTCCTAAAAAACAATTCCCCTAGACGAGTTAACTAAAAGGCGAATTATGTGTTTACAAAACACAGTTCGACAGTTTCCATAATTTTGAGATAAACCAAAATAAAGTTTTAAAATTTTGATTGGAGATTTCAAAGCAGCAAATACTTTCAACAAAATCTAATGCCTTAGTCTAAAGAGGGTATATATTGTTCTATTTATTAGAAAAATTAGTTGTTGCCTTTTTGATCTAAAATTTTTTTAACACTTGAATTTAACAGGTTTTTCTTCTGGAAAAGTTCTTTGGCATTCAGGTAAAATCAATACTTTCAGAATGGTCACCTGCATCACACTGGAGTGATTGCTTTAATTTCTAAATCATCGATTAATATTATCCAGGGATATTGATGGCCTTGGTACATAATTTAGTTTTGTCATTATTCCAGAGTATGGAATTCAGTATTCTGGGGGCATCATCTGACCCCATTTCTTTTTACCACAATGGTCCCTGCTACAATGTCATAGGCTGTTCGATTATGTTGAAAAAACAGCAGTGTGATGAACGCAGGGAAAAAAGAAGCAATAGAAAAATTCTTGATCAAAGCTCGAATGGTGGACCTAAAAAAAGCAGAAGCATCAAGTAAGTTGTGCATTAGCTATACAGTAATTCTGTCAAATTATGTATTTAAAACATACTCAAAGTACAGCTGAGAATTTTAATGTTACTGTATAAGTTACTGTTATATGACAACACCCTGGTGAGACCACTTGGGTTTTTTCCTAAAGATTTCATTAATATAAAACACTTAAAACTTTCATATGCAAAGTATAATAAATATCAGAATATAAATTAAGGACTTACAGTGTATTTTCTAGTATCCTGCCAGGAGAAAAACTGGTTTCCTTGCTTAGATAGTCAACTTGTGTATTCCCAGTGTCTTCTAAACTACTGCAGCTTGTTTTGTACCTTAAGTGAACTAGCATTTTAAATTTCTGGCCATTGTTTGATCAGTTGTTTCCTTTTTGGGAACCAGTAATTAAGCCTTTTGCAGGGAGGTGGGTGGAGGGGTGGTGGTGGTGATTAGGGGTAGAACAAGCTTTCAGTGGCTAAGAAGAAAGAATTATTCCAGAATCCACCCTAGATTTCTGTCTTACTGCACTAATAAACTACCAAAAAGTGCAGTGGATAAGAGCGTGGGCTCTGAATCCAGACTGTTTGCAAACACATCTCTTAATTACTGGTTGTGTTCCACAGCTGCAAAAGGGGCAACAGTATCTTGTAAAACTATTACGATTAAATTAGTTAATACATAGGAAGCGTGACTAACAGTGCCCAGTATATAAGATGTGTTCAATAAACATCGCATTTAAAGTAATTAGCCAGGGTATAACCACAAACATTTTAGGAAATTTTGAGTATGTCAGCAAAATCAAGTCACCTTCTCTAGTAATTTGTTCTATTTGTTTATAAAACAGTGCACTTCAGAATCATTCTGGTAACAACTGCAGCCATATTGTGTTTGGCTCAACTAGTCAGTACTCAGCTCAACTCCACTGCCACTACTTGCAGACGTGTGCCACTCTGGATCAGGATAGCTACCGCAAGCAGTGGGGACTGGAGGTATCATAGGCCACTTAAGAGCATGAGTAGGATGCATTCATGTGCACCGCTGTCCAGCACTCACAGTACAAGATAGGGTAGTGACAGCTATTACCAAATGGTGGCCCAAGGCAGCTGAACCATACCCACAGCTCTAGAGAATAACACAGCTGTGCACAGAGCACTGACCCAGCATTAACACCCATCCCTCCTCTCACTGTTGTGAGTTACATATATTGAAAGGAGGCTATACAATCATAACCAAAGGTTCACAAACTTTCTTTCTTAGCAAATGTAAGCCTATCTAATAATGGTATATACTGTGAAAAAATACCAATATTCTGTAGGAGGTATATCATGAAAGCACTGAATGCAGTCCTGTGTCACTTAACAGCGGGATGGACACAACTGAGAAATTCCATCATCCATCAGTAGGTGATTTTGTCATTGTCCAAAAAACTCCTAAGAGTACTACACAAAAGGGGCTGGGGATTTAGCTCAGCGGCATAAGCACCTGCCTTGCAAGCAGGCGGTCGTGAGTTTGATCCCTGGTACTGATTAAAAAAAAAAAAGTACTACACAAAGATGCTTCCAAAGTCTAGGCTACATAATCTTCTGGTCCCATAGCTACACATGACCAAAGTATCCAGTGTGAGACTACCCAAATGTATTATTCTATTAGGTATATAATAGATTAAGCTAAGAAAAGGACAAAAGGACTTACGTTGTAATGCTAACATTTGAGGAAGGAATCACTAAAACCCGACTTGGTGCAATAAGCACTGATGTATCACAGGTCACAACTCGAAGCCCCAGCAGGAACTTCCCTGGGGTCGCGCCATCTGTTCCCCAAATGCAAATTATCTGAGAAAAGAAAGAGAACTTAAAAATAATTTACCAGCTTAACTACACCAGTTTTAAACATAAGTTTTCATGGCATGTTATTTTCACCTTTTAAAATTTTTAATTGAAAGAAGGCCTAAGTACTCCAAGGTTAGCTATTTAATGCATTTCTATGATGTCTTGATGTATTTAACACCAGGAGATGTGTACTGTGTAGCACTTCTCCATAGCCCATTGCATTTTTAAAAAGTTGTTTCTAAGGATAAATACATTTCAAGTTTCACAATAAGCCTACTTAGTCTGGAGTATGGAACATAATCTGAGTAATTTTTTTTTCCAAGACACAAAGAAATTTACAAAATATCTCCCAAATTTCTTTTCAACTTGAAAAACAGTATGTCAATTAAAATTGAGGAAACCAGAAAAGCTAGACACTTAAAAAAAACATGAATTATGAATTTTCATTGTTTTGACTGATAATCTAAAATGAGGTTAAAAATTAACATTTGCTGCAGTCAGTAGCTTACCTCATAGAAACAAACTAATAATCTGTATATAAGTGCCACAACCATCATTTTCTGCAAGTCTTCCATTGATGTGTCTTCATCAATTTCTTCTATTATATAATGCATAGCAAATTTAGAGATGTCCCTACACAGAATAGTTTGGGGTTATAAAGAATTAGTGCCTCAAACAGTTGCATCCTTTTTTAGTGTAGTCATAAATTTTAATTGAAAGTCTAAGCCAATCTTTAGTTCCTAATCATTTAACTGCATAAAAAATTCACTGAATAAGCAAGAAACAAAAACAGCAAAAAATGCATGTTCATTTATATGTGCTATCCTATGGGCTGAGGATACAGCTCAGTAGTACAGTGCTTGTCTGCACTGCATAAGCCCCTGAGTCTGATTCCCCACTAATATGTACTAGTTCCTGTGAACATAATGGTGAGTGAATTCAAAACGTACCTGTTTTCACCAGACTTCAGCATGAGAACAATGAGTAATGATAAAGTGGGATCCGAACTTCAATGATAAAGAACTAGAGTACCACAGAAACATATGCCAGTTACACTTAGCCTTGTGAAGATTCCCAGAAATGACATTTAAGCTAAGAGCAGAAGGATGGAGCAGAGTCAGCCAGAGTAAGAGAGAAGGAACGAGAGAGCGAGCCTTGGATCAATGTAAAACAGACAGGAGACTGTCTTAACACTTAGAAGACTGGTTATAAAGCAGAGACAGTAAAGTGGGTTTGGGAGAAGCCATGAGGAGGGAAAAGTCCAGCAGGGAGGAAGAAATGGTCTGCCTTGAAGGGTGTTCAGGAGACAGCTTAACAGAGCTGGGACTTGGTAGGATGTGTCAGGAGTAGATGGACAGTCCTGGCAGGGCCCTCAAGTTGGACTACAGTTTTGCATCATGTCACTAAGTACTTTAGTAACCTTTAAGTTCTGGTCTTAAATTCCAAACTCAATAAAATGGAGGTGTTAACTCCTACTTCATAGTGGTACTAAGATTAAATAAGAATCAGTACAAAGATGTAAACTCAGTGCTTTGCACACAGAAAATGTTTAGCAAGTTTAGAGTTCAGTTATGGATATGATTATTGAGGATTATTCAAGTAAATATCTCACTTGACAGCCAACTTTGGATTTGTCTGGTAACAGAAGCTACCTCATTTAGAAATGATACTAGGTGAATTTTTTTTCTCCCATACTGGGGATTGAACCCAAACCTCTGCAGTGAGCTATAGCCTCAGCCTTTAAAAAAAATTAATAAAAAATTTATTGAGACATTGTCTCAATAAACCACTAAAGTGTGCAGGACGGGCTTGAATGTGCTCTCTTGCCTCTGGCTCCCAGAGGGCTGAGATTATAGATATGCCCCACCAAGCTCAGGTTACCAGGCTCAGGTTCCCGCTCGCCAGTTGATTATTAACAGCTGACCTCCAAATGGTCTGTATACCTTTTAGATATTCCACAGGACAATAAAAAGGAAATTAGGGCCAGGGGTTTAGCTCAGTGTTGTAAGTGCCTGTGTGGCTCCTATGAGTTCGATCCCAGGCACCAAAAAGAAAAAAAAAATTAGTTCTTGGCTTAAGGGGATAGTTGAATAAAAACAAACTAGGTTTAGGGGCTCTTTTTCACAGATCTTAAAGAATTAAGAGTTTTCTCTTTTGTAGTTATGGAAAAAATAAATCTGACAAAGCTTTTATAAAGGATGACATTGGCACATCTATTGATCCATACAGTCATTTGCAGGCATAAAAAGAATGTAACAAAGGTCTCTAAACCTTTACACAAATGTCAACTTACTTTATTCCACTCAGGTGCATAATGCTTAAGACAATAGTTGCTTTTATAAAGAAGAGAATGAAGAAATCCACCATCTCTGCCATAAATCTGTGGGCTAAGGATGGGATAACATATTCTCTGCCTACAAGTTAAAAGGAAAAAAAAGTTAGGAAAACTCCATGCTGACCTGAGAAGAAAGTCAGGAAATGAAAAAATGTGACTTAAGGAACAACTCAATGTTTTTTTTTTTTAAATGCATAACCTTGCAGGAGCAACTGGTATTGCTTACATCAGAATACATGTTACTAACAAAGCAACACTACTATTTAGTGACCATTTAAAATTTGCTTTCAGGGCTGGAGGTTTAGCGGCATAAGCACCTGCCTTGCAAGCAGGCAGTCGTGAGTTCGATCCCCGGTACCAATAAAAAGGAAAAAGACAAAAAAATAAATAAATAAAAAATAAAATAAAATTTACTTTCACCATTTTCTTTTTTTTTTTTTTTTTACCGGGTGATGGAACCTGGTGCTTGTCAGGGAGGCCCTTATGCTGCTGAGCTAAATCCTGCTTTTACCATTTTAATATTTAAAAATTGAATAGGGTAAAGAATACATTTCAGTTAGAGATTCGTGAGAATCTAAGTGATCACATCCAGGTGACAAATTTTTTTGTTAAAATCAAAGGTACAGTTGGTATAAAGTATATCTCTATATGTTATACTTCCCATTCGTTTAATTTGTTTTATTTTCTTTAAGATCCAATGATAGGGGGCTGGGGATTTAGCTCAGCGGCATAAGCGCCTGCCTTGCAAGCAGGCAGTCGTGAGTTGGATCCCCGGTACCGATAAAAAGGAAAAAAAAGACCAAAAAAAAAAAAAAAAATTCAATGATAACCAATCTGTCATACTCAACTCTGAGTACAATCATATTCAGACATCACTTCATTTTTTACCATATATAAATATATCTGCGGCTGAATAAAACTTCTAATTAGAAGAGTGGGTAATGAGCTTAAATGTGTAAAGAATTCGAAATATTCTCGTTCTCACACAGAAGGCAACAAATGTTATTCAAGATCGGTAAGCCGGGCACGGCCAACGCTTGCCTATTCCATTTGAATTCACATAAATCCTTTATTCCCGTCGGGTCCACTTTTCCTAAGGAACACAAGGCTAGATTACTATTCTAGGCAAGCACCGCGGTTTACAACCGGCGAGTTTAGCTTTGGTTTTCTCCAGGGTGCTGGGGAATCAAGGTAAGACCATGCTTTAGAGGTACAAAAAGTTTCTTTACACCTGTAAATGACTGGTCCTGCGAGTAAGGGAAGCATTGCGGAGCGCTAGGTCTAATGCAAGAAGAAACTGCACTGCCTTGCCATAGACTCCGGGAATTCAAGGCAAACGACAGCTGAGGCACGCGCAGAGCCAAGGAGCCAGAGTGCAAATCTCCAACACTGCGCCTGCTCTCGCCCGCGGGTAGCACCCTGCAAGCCTCCCGCCCCGCCCACCCCGTACCGCTCACCTACCTGCCTGCCGCTCGGTCTCGCCCACTGTTCGCGAAGGGGCTGCGGCTCCCGCCCTCGTCGCCGGGGTCGCCCGGGCCGATCCCGATCCCTGCACGTGAGAGGCCCGCTGACCCAGGCCCGCGACAGGAGCAGGAGTGGCGACGCCCGCGGCCCCGGCGCTCAGAAAGTAGAAGGGGTTGTAGTAGCCAAGCGGCGCGGCGGCCGGGGGCGCGGGATAGCTGGGCGGCGGTGGCTGCGCGGCGCAGTAGGTGGGGAAGGCGGCCAGGCCGCTGTGCCAGGTGAGGTAGCCGCAGTAGGACTGCCACAGCCACTCGTGCACTTGCCGCGAGTACTCGCGGGCGCTCAGCCGCCCTGGCCTCTCGCGCGGCGCCGCGGCCTCGGGAGCCTCGCAGTCAGCCGACTCCTGAGGGTCTGTGATCGAACCAAGGGCCGCCTCTCGGCGCCTCCTGGGCTCGCGCGGCGGCTCCGATCCCTCGGGGGCTGCGGGCGCGAGGCCTGGGGTCGGGAGCCCGCTCGGGGCCTGGGATTCGGCCCGCGGTCCATCTTGGGGGTCGGGGGCAGCGGCGGGAGGGCCTCTCAGAGAGCGGACCGGCTCGTGGTCTCCTCCGCCGTCGTCCTTCCCGGGAGGGCGGCCTCGGGCTTCCTCCGGCCCTTCTGCCATAGCCGTCTCCGCTGCACCCGCAGAGGTACCTGTCACAGCGCCGCTTCCCTTCCCCAACCGCCCCTCCCCACCAGCCCGGCGCTGCCGCAGAGACCGCAGGCGTCAACAATCGGGCCCCGGAAGCGGAAGGCCCGCCCCCTGGGCGTTGGGGGCGGGGCCGGCGGGCGGAAGTGTCGGCGGAGGCGCTAGTTTCTCGGGTGTCAGTCTCGTCCGCCAGCTGCGGTTCACGATTTCAATTGCAATCGGAGACCTGACACCTCTAGAGATAATACTGTGGTCGCACCCAGGTTCCCGGGGAGAGCCGCGGATGAACAGGACGAGGATGAGAGGGCTCGGGGTCAGCGTGATCTTTGCTTTTTGGAAGCTAACACTGTTACGTTAGTTGAGGGCACAGGACTTGGGTCTGCTCCGATTCATTCCAGCTAACATTTGTTTCCGAGAAGATGAAAACAGAATATATCCTCTTAGAACATAAGGAGTTGAAAGGCCTACATTAGAATGGTTTAATGCAGAGATTTTCAAATGTGGAGGAAGGGGGGGCTGGGGATTTAGCTCAGCGGCATAAGCACCTGCCTTGCTAGCAGGCGGTCGTGAGTTTGATCCTTGGTACCGATAAAAATGGAAATGAAAAAGACAACAACAACAACAACAAAAAAAAAAAATGTGGAGGAAGGGAAGGGAGGTTTTGCTGATCTGAAAGCTGAACTCTAACCTGGAGCTAGCCTGTGTCTGTAAAACCTTTTCTTTTGTGTACACACCCTTTCTATTTTACCGGAATGCTTTTCTTCAATCTCATTGTCTTAATCATAGGATCCTTTCCATTTATTTTCTGTTGTAGGAAGACTGGTTGTGTCCTACAGTTTTGGTGCCTTCTATAGAACCTTAGTACATTCATGATTTCCTCTTCATGTGAACTATAAGTAACGCCTCAAATATTTCCATAACTTTTGCCCTTATGAACTAAGAATCTGGTTCAAGAAAAGACTTTAATGAAACACTTGAGAGTCTCCAGTGTGTAATTATGAATTCAAAGTTAGGAAAGGTCATGCTGACATATAACTGGAATGGTTTATCTTTGAGCTGCAACCTCACCGGCTAGGAAATTTTAGTCTTTAAACAAATATTCCAAGTTGGGATGGAGAAAGCAGAAGAACAGTAAGAAAGAAATGAAGATGGGAATGAGTATGACGTGTTGTGATTATTGGCCATGTGGATTTTGTTTTGAGTAACTACTTAACACATGGACATGGCACTGTGCAACTGTAAATATATGAAGAAAATGATATAAAAAAGACACAAAAAATTAGAAGCAAAAGAAAAAATTATTTCAAAAAAACGAAGAAACACCTTAAGAAAATATAACAGGTAGTGCCTGACAAAAATTAGAAGTTTAAATCAAAAAGAAATAGAGAAATGATTTGAGAGAAATGATAAATATTGAAAATAAGCAAAGAAGATGGGCAAATTTTAAAGACAGCCAGTATATAGGCTAAGAGTCACTGATTCAGAAAAACAGAAAAATAAAGAGTATAATTAAAGAAAATATTTCCGTGTGTGTGTTTGTGTTTACTGTAAATCAAAGAACCACAATATATATTCTAGGGCTTTGTCTAGGATGCAGCTTTGAGCTGAGTCTTTAAGGATAAGGAAGATGATTTCAGGGATAGGATATAGTAAAAGCACTGTTCATGGCATTAGTGAAGCTCATAGTCTGAGGCAGACCCAAGGAGAGGTAAATCTGGAGTAGTAGAGAGGGGTTGGATTATGAAAGATGATTGTCCTACATGACAGATTTGGGGCTTCATCTTATAAATGGCAGAAGTTACTGAAGAGCTTTGATCTGGCAGATAAGCCTGGTTATATCTGTTTTAGAAACATCTCGTAATGGTGTGGAACATTGATTGGAATGGTGTACAATTGAAGAGATGGAGAGAAAAATGCGAATGGTCACTAGCTTTCAAGGACTGAGGAGGCACAGTTTTGGTAAGATCACCCTGGCCTGTTAATATAGAAAGAGGCCAGATTTTAAAGTTTTACTGAAAGGTCTGGCTAATCATTGTCTTAGCGCAACCTGATTCCCATGAGATGATTGCTCCTGTTTGGGTAGGGGCAGCCTATTTTGCTGAGGCTCTGTTAAAATTCAGGGTGGCTTCAGGATTAGGACAATGACTAAAGACTTGTAGGCACCCATTTGTCTAGTGGGAATCTGGAGTAGGACATTGTAAAAGTTGGCAGTTGAATGACTTTGCAAATTCTTATCTTGGTGTCCTCAGTAAGAAGGTGGGTTATAGATATAGTTTAGGCAAATTTAGGCCTAATATGTTGGGGGTGGTGGCACATGTCAGTATTCAGGAGGCTGAGGATGGAGGATTGCTGCAAGTTTGAGGCCAGCCTGTGCTACATAGACTCTGTTTAACAAAAATATTATAACTAATAAACCCTGTATTACCAGCTTTTGGAAGACACTCTTTTTGCTGGTCTCGAACTCGCAATGATCCTCCTGCTTCAGCCTCCCAAGTGCTGGGATTACAGGCGTGAGCCACCACACCTGGCCGGAAGACACTCTTGAATGGTTTACATGCCTGCATGCAGAGCCCTGTGGACCTGACCTAAAGTTTGAAGGTAATAACAGAGGTAGACATAAAATGAAGGCAAAGATGCAAACCCTTATCCTGTGTTTAGTTACACCCTTTTAGCATCTACCTTTTTTAGGGGCTGGGGATTTAGCTCAGCGGCATAAGCACCTGCCTTGCAAGCAGGTGGTTGAGAGTTCAATCCCCGGTACCGATTAAAAAAAAAAAAAAGCATCTACCTTTTTTTTTTCCTTTTGTGGCCTGTTTATTTTTCTACTTGGGATGTGAACCATCTGAACACAGGTCAGAAAATGCAGCTGTACTGAAGCATTTCAGCTGATTGGAAAACAGGAAGAATGGGCTGGAGTGGGTGGAGTGGTTAATTCCAGACCAACTTCCCTCAAATGGCTTGTGGTCTAAGCCCACAACCAGAGGGTGCTCCCAGCAGGGAGGGGCAGGACTGTGCACTGCAGACTACAGCAAGGAGGGACAAGTCACAGGTGGGGCTGCAGCTATATTTATTTAGTTCCGGCCTCCTGCTGCTGTCTGTTGATCAAATCACTGGTGGAAGAATCATGAGAGGTCACTGCAGCATTGCCATCAAGCTCAGGCTCAATTTTCTTAGCCATCTGCTTTCCCAGATCCACTTCCCGTGTTGTACCCCAAAAATGAGGCCCCAAGAGGTTATTCAAAAAAAACGGGGCAAGATGTCTTTTTTAAAAAGATAAAGAGCGCTTTTATTTAAGCTGGCACCAGTGACACAGTGCAGATGCAGTTTGCAAATCTGTGCAACTGGGTTAGAATTTCGACAGATTTTTATAGTGATTAAACCGCAAAGTAAGGAGTGATGTGAAGTGAACAGGAATGAGGAAGGCCTTTGTTCTCCTTTGCTTGGGGTCAGAGGCCGTTTGGTGGTTGGTGGTTAGCCCTTTCTTTTCTTAATTCACAGCCCTTGGTCTGCTAATTCCAGGAACATTTGTTTCTCACAAAGGGAACAAAGGTTGACACAGCAAACAGGCCACCCTGATGCATACCGAACGGTATGGTGGTGCCTCACGTAATGCATAACAAAGTGGTTAGTGCTCCAGGGTGGCCGAAAACAGCTGTGTTTTCCAAGGTTACTTAGGGTGACAAGCATAGCACAGGATGATGAAGCTCTTTTTGCTAATAACAATCTTTTTAACTTTGCATTTTAGCTTTTTTTTTTTTTAAGCACAACATCCCACTGGTCAAAACTGTTGATGTCCCAGATGATGCCCTGAACGAAGATCTTATGCTCATATAATCAAGGCTCCAAGGATGAATGGTGTCAGCTTGGGGAACACAATAGTGTTGGTTGGGAAATTTCCTTCAAAGACCTTGTGTGGCAACAGCTTCTCAAAATCCTGGAATTCTTTCCTGCAGCCTGGAGCTCCTTCTGGGTCTTTTTGGTCAATTTGTCCTTCATTGGGACCTCTGCCTGGGCTAAGCAGTTGGCTGGGAAGATCTTATAATGCAGGGTCTGAACCGGGTGCTGGGTCTGAAGCGGGATAAAGAAGTCAAAGGGTATCATCTTGGTGCCTTGGTGGATGAGCTGGTGGAATGTGTGCTAACCACTGGTTCCTGGCTCTCCCCACATGCTAGGGGCAATCTGGTGGTCCAAATGGACACCTACCTTGATGATGTACTTCCCACTGGACTTTATGTCACACTGCTGGAAGTAAACAGGAAAACAGTACAGGTACTGGTCACAGGGTGGCAAGACCTGTGTCTCACTCCCAAAGCTGTTGATGTACCAGACCCTCAGCAGTGCCAGGAGGACAGGGGTGTTCTTTTCTAGGGGCCCCATTTGGAAGTGCTGGTCCATCCAGTGAGCTCTGGAGAGCAGCTGCTCAAAGTTGTCAAAACCTACATGCAGCCTGATGGAGAGTCTGATGGCTGGCCACAGGGAGAAGCATCCACCTACCAAGTCCAGAACTCCAACATGTTTTGAGGGTCAGCTCCAAACTCCTTCACCTTGGCTGTGTTGGTAGAGAGGAGAACAAAGTGCTTTGCCACTGCAGAAGCATCCTTGGCAGACATGAGAAACCACACCTTTGCCATCTCTGCATTGGTGATGGTCTCCTGTGGGGTAAAGGTCTTGGAGGTGATGATAAACAGGGATGTCTTGGGGCTCAGGTTGGCCAGGGTCTTGGCAATGTGGGTCCCATTAGTGTTGGAGACAAGCCATACCTGGGGACCTCCTGAAGAGTATGGCTTACGGGCTTCTGTCACCATGAGAGGTTCCAGGTCAGAGCCTCCAAAACAGATGTCGATGACATCTGTGATGGCTTTGCCTGTGTCTCCCTTCCAGTTGCCACTCTGGACATGCTGACAGAAATACTTCATCTTGTCCAGAACTCTGTTGATCTTTGGTGTCACAATCTTGTCATCCACCAGCATGGGTGTATTTGACTGATTTCTCAGGGCCATATGCAATACTGTGCCATTCTCGGCCTAGTTGACCTTCTCGCATTGAAATGTGCTCCTGGGCAACCTTCACATCCCTGGAGTTGGCTGGTTCCACCAGCATCTTTAAGACCTCCTCCATCACAAGGTTCTTGGAATAATCCAACAGAATATGCACACGGTTGGTGTTGACAATCAAGCCGATTCTTTGTCAGCTTTGAACAGGTGGCACAGGTTGAGGTCAGACTGCACTTGCAGGGCCACTGCTGCAGGTTCTGGGGCTTTGGGTTCCAGGAGAGCATCGACATGGGGGTGGGTCAATAAGGGGTGCAGGGACTGAGGCGTGCATGAGGAGGAAGAGTGTGGAGGGGTGAGCGGTGCCGCAAGTCTACATCTGCTTTTTTGGGCATCTTTAGGCTCAAGTGAAGAGTTACTGGTTTTAAGCATAAGCAGCAGTAAGACCCTGACTGCCTCCAAAGAAAAGACAAATCATGCTTTTAATGAGTAAAGGGTCCAAGGCCAGGCATTAATTCATCCTCTGTCCCACTGTGATGATCCTAATGATTTTATTTTCTCACTAGTTTATTCTTGGAGACCCTGAGCTAGAGGCTGTTTTTTGAGGTCCATAAGATTGTTCAGGAGGATGAGGAGGAAGGGAAGAGCATGTGCCATACTTTCAGTGGGGATCACGTCCTGAGCAAGGCCTCGGGTACGCTACTCTGTCCCCACAGGGGCTTCTGTCTCAGAGGGATGAGAGTACAGGGGCTTCCTTTTTGACTGTCCTCCTTGTTTCTTTCTTCCTCTTTTGGTGATAGTATCCTGGTTTCCTCTTGCTGAATAATGGATCTCCCCGTCTGTGCAGCTGTGGTGGGAATGTGGCTTGAGTCTTTCTGCACTGCCACTCTAAGCTCGGGCGTGGGCACGCAACCTGAGCCCAGCCAAGTGGGCTTACTCCCCTGGATCTTGGAAACTTGAACCAAGTGATCCTGCAGTGGAATAAAGTTAATACCAACAAAGGCGTCTTAGCTGATGAAACTCTTTATTAACTTTTGCGACTTCTAATTCTGCCTTTAATTTCAGGAGCTGATGACTTCTTTTTTGGTACTGGAGACTGAACTCGTGACCTCACACTTGCCAGGCAGGCACTTATGCCGCTGAGCTGAATCCCTGGCCCCCCTGTGATGACTTTTTGATAAATTCCTTGTAAGCTTAAATGAGCAAGGGCTGATTTATGATCTTTCCAAGTAAAGAAATTGGATTCAACCCTTAGCAGTTCCTGGCTGGCTTTGCCTGAGCAGTTTCATAGGGCAAGAGGGTGAAAGGCTGAGAATGGAACGGAAGTTGAAGCAGTAGAGGTAACAGTTGCATTTTAATCTTTAAGGAGTTTGCTTCTGAAAAGAAGTAGGAAGAAGCTAATTATTTTTAACCATGTTTGAATCCATATTTTCATGTAATTGAAAGAATTCTTGCTACATACGCAGTTACAAATGTGTTTATTATGGATTTCTCTAATTTTTAATGAGATAAGCTAATTTTTGGTTTATTCCGTTTCAGCTAATCTTTCTAGTAATATGTAGCAAACGCCTTGATGTCAAATTGCTGTTTAAAGTGTGAGGATAAATTTTACACAATTTGATACATTGACAAAAAGCAATTTGTAAAAAGTCAAGCCACTGCCAAAGTCTTATTTGGTAAATTAAATGCCCAATACACCAAGTAGAGAATAAATTTTAAATCAGTTTAATTTCAACACTAATGTTTAGTCATCTTCTTAGTCCAATCTGGAGTGCGTTGCTATCAGTATGTAATGCTTTTCTGCCCCCCAGTGGTTGTAAAAGGCACTTGGAAATTTATCATCTGCTTTCTAACGTTTAATACTGCCATCAGAATATATTTTCTTTGCGACATCTTTCTTGACTTAGAAGTCTGTTGTGATGTGTAAATGCCTGGTCACTCACATGAGACAGATGCTGTTGTTAAAAGTGGGTGGAACTCGCGATAGAACCGTGCGCCTTATTATACACGATAAATAAACCTGATTTCGGGCAACCAGCAGGTGGAGGAATTTCCAAAGCTAAAAAGTCCACACATCTCCAGCACCGGGGGACCTGGAGGATCATCAAAACTCAGTTTGTTTTATGCTGACAGAAACCAAAGTCTATTGATGGCAGCAAGTTATTTATACATCTGGGATGTGATGAAAAATACAGTGACTTTAAATTTAAAAAAAAGTGAAAGGCACATTGATATTAATCCCTCTCAAAACACTCTCCCTCATTTCAAACACATCCACCCCATTATTCTTGCCACTTTCTGAAGCAGACATGATTACAAAAAAGAAATAACTTTGGTGTCTGCTGCTGCCGATGCCAGCAGAAGGGCAGGCTCGTAAAAACACGACCGTGTGTTCTCATCCAGATCTGAATCCCAGCTCTGGCACGGGGCAAATTCTGCCTCTTCCTTCCCTAAAGGCAAAATGACCATGAGAGGGAAATGTTTTGTGTCAATTCAGAACATTGAGGCAGCCGCTGCAGCACTACAGAAGACCTCCAGATCCAATTCAGAAAGTGGCAGGACTGGTGTAAATGTGTTCGAAGTGAGGGGGATGTTTTCAGAAGGATTGATGGCCATGCGTCTTTCACGGTAACAATTTTCTAAAATTTCAACACACACTGCAGATATATATATATATATATATATATATATTTTTTTTTTTTTTTTTTTTTTTGAGACAGGGTCTCTATGCAGTTCAGGCTGGCCTTGAACTCACTTTGTAGCCCAGGCTGCTCTCGAACTCGCAATGATCCTCCTGCCCCAGCCTCCCGAGTGCTGGGATTACAGGCGTGAGCCATCACGCCTGGCTCACACTGCATATTTTGGTCACGATTTGTACATGTATATTGCTCCTGAAATTCTGGTGAAAGGAAAAAAATATTCTAGGTTAGGATTCGATTGTATGTGTGAAATATGAAATTGGCATGAAGGGAAAAAACATCATTTTAGTTATGAATAGCATGAGATAAAAAGCTGAAAATACGTATGAAGAAAATAACCATGACAAGGAGGAAAGGAACCAAAAAGAGAGACCTCGTGACCCTTTAGAAAGTGATACATAGTACCGCAAGTTGGGGGCGGGGTAGCTAAATTTGGCTACGATTCACACAGGAGTGGGAAGCTGTTCTGGACTGGGGTGTAGCTCGGTGGTAGAGTGCTTGCCCAGCATATGCAAGAAAAAAAGGTAAATGTTTATAAAATACACAGTATTAGTTCCAAGAAGAATGGGAAACATTGATTTGCTCCTCGCTGTATTAGTACTGGCAGCTACCAGTCCAGAGGAGGGAAGCACAGATTCTAGATCCGTTAGGCACCTAACAAACACTTTCCTTGGACTTTTAGCCCTGAGTACGGCAGTTCTTCCTGCCCTCCCTCAAAAGTGAGGTCCACTAACCTAAGTGCTGCGCTGCTCCTCCAGGCTCCTTTTCACAGGACCTTAGCCTTGTGATGAGATCCTCCCCACCGCCTGGGGGAGCAGCTGGGCTGATACACAGGCAGGACGTTCACCGAACCTTAATGTCAACAAATTCCCTTCTATTCTTGGTTCCCCTTTCTCTTGCGGTCACAAGAGCCCAAATCCCACAATTCTTGGGGCTTCTTCTTTATTTTCAACCTTTTCACAGGATTTTGTTCACTTGTGGACTATTCTCAATGTAATATCTTGGCTCATTTTATGCTTACAACTTCAATAGTTACCTTTTTTTTTTGAGACGGGATCTCTTTATGCAGTTCAGGCTGGCCTTGAGTTCACATTGTAGCCCAGGCTGGGCTCGAACTCGCAAGGATCCTCTCACCTCAGTCTCCCGAGTGCTGGGATTACAGGCGTGAGCCACCACACCCGGCTCTCTGCTTTTGTTCAATAGGGCAACCTTCTGATCAACTTGATGCCCATAAGTAGGTCATTGTCATGATTTTGCATATCAGACTGGAAAAATTACTAAGATGGGTGATATCCAGGGTTGAGGAGGTCTGGAGAAAAAGGTGCATTCATACCCAGTTCATGGAAGAGCAAGTGCACAACTGTTCTGCAGGGTAATTTGGCAGCTTGCACCAAAATTCAGAGCATCCGAGCCTTGTGACTCACTGATCCTCCTTTTAGGAATCTACAAAAATGCAAGTGTAAAGATGGAAGTCAAGCATGTTTCCTGCAGGATTATTTATAAAAGCAAAACAATGACAATACACCAGCAAGCCCTCAAACATTCAGAGATTAAAAGTAGAATAATGATTTAATTAATCAATAAATTCAGTCACTAGTTCATTGAAGAACAAAACAGTACAATAATACAATTCTGTCAATGTTAATAAGCAAAGGAGGAATTACAACTGTAGACCATAAATGAGAAAGAATATAAATATATATTTTTAAGTACTGAAAGTTTATAAAAATAAAATGATAGCATGAAGTTTATGTTCAACTTCATACCAACAAATTTGAAAACAGAGAGGAAATGTATTATGTCCTAGAAAAAAGATAAATTGCCAAAATTGAAGAAAAAGAAACAAATCTAAATAATTACTGGAGAAATTTTTAGAAAAAACTATCAGCCCATAATTGCTAACCTTTGAGTTATCTGAAATTCTCATTTTGTAGTTTTCTTTGTTTTGAGTTCAGAGACAACTGTTATAAAATGCTGTGGAATTTGAGATATTAATTTTCAGAAACAATGCTTAATTTTCAACTAATATATGATTAAAATGCATTGTATAAGACACTGGAAAATAGTTTATTAATGCTTGTGACTTTCTAGCTAACTTTCAAAAATTAGGATATTTCTTATTTCTTTGCCTGGCTCTCAAGTATTTTTTAGTACAAAACTAATGTATCTTATTATGGTGAATTTGAGCCACAAGAAATGCTGCTTATTGTGTACCTCAATGATTACCACGCAAGGCAGTGTAGAACCTTGAACATTCCTCACTGCTTTG
Source organism: Cavia porcellus (assembly GCF_034190915.1). Classification (NCBI taxonomy): domain Eukaryota; kingdom Metazoa; phylum Chordata; class Mammalia; order Rodentia; family Caviidae; genus Cavia; species Cavia porcellus. The sequence continues at coordinate 21,646,455 of NW_026947496.1, read as the reverse complement.
TCAAATATAAAGATAATCTAGGTTTTTTACTTTTTTTTGTCTTTTTGAAACAGGGTCTCACAATACAGTTCAGGCTGCTCTTGTGCTCACTTTGTAGCTGAGGCTGGTCTCAAACTTGCAATGATCCTCCTGCCTCCCAAGTGCTAGGATTACAGGAATGCACCACCATGGTCAGCTCTAGGTTTTTTAATTCTTTAATTTTGCTTTATTTAAAAAATTCTTGTGGTGACAGGGATTGAATCTAGGGTTTCATATATGTCTCTGAACTCCACTCTAACTCTAATTGATGCTTTATTTTTATTAATTTATTTCTTCTGTGTATTTCCTAATTGTGTTATTTTCCCCCCATTTTTGGGCAGAGTGCTTATCATTGTATAATCTTTTAGAGATAGAGTTTTCATATCATTATTGTTATTGAAGTATTGCTTTCTTTGATTTGAGCATTATTTTGAAAAGTAAACTTTTTCATTACTTAGATTGCTTTGGTCACTCTTTTTTTTTCTGTTTTATTTTTTTACTTAGAGACCGTGGCTCATGTAATATTTATTCAAAGATTTTCACTTTCCCTAATATGGAATTAAGTCCCTATGACACTGAAAACAAAGTCTATTTTTAAATTATTTTTAGAGTTTCAATATTCTTTCAAGTCAGTCTTACTAATTATATAATTTAGTTTTCTTATATTGAAATCAAATTTTGTTTTGCTTACTAAATCTATCAAAGACAGAAATATATCTTAGAGCAAATGGTTTTTGTATTTTTAACAATACATCTTCTTGCTTTTTAAAGTTATTGTTTAATCTCTTTTTAGAGGAACAGTTCACACTGTGGCACTTAGAATTCCAAGGTGGTCTCCAGGTTCTTGCTCCCTGGGATCACGTGTGTGATGTGTAATCCTCCACCCTGGAGCATGAGCAGCCTTTGTGTGTCATGTGGTTTACTTTACGTGGTAAGGATGCAGGGATTTTGCTTGTATTACTAAAAGCCCTAGTCTAGCAATCTTAAATTACCCTATGATGACCCAACTGGGTGAGCTCTTTAAAAGAGAGTCCCCAGGGCAGAGATGGAAGGGGTCAGAGAGATTCAAACTGAGAGAGCTCTTCGTGGTGGCCTTCAAGAAGCTGGCAGGCGTGTCCTGAGCTGTGGATGTGCAGCACCGTGAAGAGAGGCGCTGAGGCTGGTAGCTGGGACCACAGAGGTCCCCACCCAGTACCCAGCCAGAGCCCAGAGACCTCAGCCTTACAACCTCGAGGGATGGGTGCTGCTGATAACTTGGGTGAGCTTAGAAGACCCCAAGCCCTTGATGAGTGCTTGATGGGATGCAGATCAGCTGGCCTCCGGGTTTGATTTCAGGCTCGCGGAGCCCTCAGCTGCCCTGGGCCTGGACTTCCGGCTCAAGAGAAACCATGACAGACTAAATGGGTGTGATTGCAAGCAGGTATGTTCATAGTAATGTGCTGTCACTACAGGGAAAGAAGCCCAACACAAATCTAGACAGTTTTCTGAGAATTATATTTTCAGTGTGGATTATAGCCTTTGTCATTGAGAAATTAACCTTCATCATTCTGCTGACTACATTTACTTTGAATTTTATATTATTAATATTGTGATCTGTACTTCCTTGCTTGCATTTGTTACTGTCACTTGCCTGTGTTTGAGATGTGGCTCTTAAAAATGAGTGTGTCTATTCATTGAGTTTTATAGTTTCATGGTATAATAGATCACACATTCTTCCATCTTTGGCTTTTTATCTTACTCTGTCATTTCTGCATCTTATTCTTCCTTGTGCTCTTATTTCCTGTGCTTTGGTATATACAATAAACTTTTGGTTTGTTTTCTTTTTTTCTGGTGTTTTAGAAAATATGCATTTTAAAAATGTAAAAATAGAAGCATGTACGTTTGCCTGAAGCAGTCTTCAGTATTTTTCTCAAGGCAGGCTATGGCTATCGCCCTCTTGTATCTGCAGTACAAATCACACGGGTGTAAAAATATTTAATTCCTTGAACTGAAACTAGATTCCAAGCCATGGTAGCGGGTGCTGACGTTTGCCATCTTCTGTTCTCTGGTTCTGGGGATTGAACCCCGGGCTTCATGGGTGCTGGGCAAGCGCTCTGCTCCTTAGTTACATCTTTAGCTCCAGCTTTTTAGGGTTCGAGACAAGATGTCATTAAATTGCCCGATTTGGCCTCATCTCAATTTCACCTCTGAGTAGCTGAAATTACACATATTTGCCAACATGACCTGCTCAATTACTTTGTTTTCAAGTAAGTATTTAAACATCTTAGTTCATATTTTTCCTTTGGAATACATATTTTTCATGTTGATTATGAAACATTTTCTTCAAGTGTATTATTTTGAAACAGGAACTTGTAATCTGAAATAGCCTCCCTCCCCCCAAAAAAAGAATGAATGAAGGGACTAAAAGATTTCTATTTTACTTTGAAGTATTTAAAATATCATTGGCAGCTTGGAGTAGTGGCTCATGCCCTTAATCCCAGCACTCAGGAGGCTGAAGCAGGAGGATCTCCACGGGTTTGAGACCAACTTGGGCTATACAGAGTGAGTTCAAGGCCAGTGTGAACTGCAGAGCAAAACTCTGTCTTAGAAAGACTCCTCCCCAAAATTATTGGGTATTTGATAGTCACAAAAGATTTTATGATTTTTAATAATAAAATGAATGTTTGAAAAATTCAAATAACAATAGTAGAAAGTAGAAGGCATTTCCTTTTAGCCTATATTCCAAAGAAAATCATTGTTACCACTTATGTATGTACATTTTCATATTTTTCTCTCTGTTCTAATGATAACAATCATTTAATGTTTGTATAACATGTAGTATGTTTTACCCACAAAACAACCCAACAGGATAATTACTGTTATCATCTAAACTAAGGATTAAAAAACTGATACGTAAAGAAATTATTTTTTTCTAAAAATTACACAGTTGGTAATAGAACTAGGTTTTATGTGTCAAACTCTATCCTCTTTCCAAATTCTTTAAAGGCATTTCTGGTGGCTGACCTGATAAATAATAGTTCTTTAGATAGTACATTGCTTTTGCTAGGTTAAATATTCTGATTTAACAAAAACCCCAAATTTATAATTGTTTGAGCACTGTTGTCTTAGTCCATCTTGTGCTGCTGTATACCTGAGAATACCTGAGACTGGGTGATTTATAGAGAACAGATTTGTATCTTCCAGTTTTGGAGGCTGAAGAGCCGCCCAGGGCCAGAAAGGCAGGAGAAAGAAACCCGCTCCTGGGATAATAGCTCAAGGCACTTGTGAAAGCAGAGCCTTCATGATCTCCCTACCCCCAAAGTCACCCTTCTTTTTTTTTTTGTCTTTTTGAGACAGTGTCTACTATGCAGTTCAGGCCGGCCTTGAGCTCACTTTGTAGCCCAGGGTGAGTCTCGAACTCGCAACGATCCTCCTGCCTCAGCCTCCCGAGTGCTGGGATTACAGGCAACGGCCCCCTTCTTGACACTGTTGCATTGAGGATCAAGTCCCCAAAGCGAGACATATGGAGGACACATGTAAGCTGAAGTTTATGGCACTGACTGGGGCAGGTTCAGGTCGGTGAGTGTTGTGAGTCAAGGATCCCAGCTCTTCCCAAGTTGGTGTGCGTGCATAATCAGAGAGCATCATCTTCTTCATGGATGGGGCTGGCTTCCAGGTCCTGAGTCCAGTGAGGGGAAGGGAAAGGCACTGTAGAGAAAACATGTACTTCTAAAAGGCTGGGTCCTAAAGCGGCATTCACCATATTACCTAACCCCAAGTTTATCTAGAAGAATCCAGTCACGTGGTCAGTCAAACTGCAAGGCAGGCTGGGAAATGGAGTCTGTTAAGAAGGGGAGAACAGGGCTAAGGATTTAGCTCAGCACCGTAAGCGCCTGCCTTGCAAGCATGAGGTTGAGTTTGATCCCCGTACCAAAACAAAACACCAAAAACAAGAAAGAGAGAACAGATTTTGGTGGACAGGGATGGAGTCTGCTGTAGTCATTTTTACTGTGTATTTCCTTAATTTGGTATTTGAAAAAACCTTTACACATTACAGTCATTTTAAAGAATATCTTTAAAGGCATCACAGGCGTTTGTCAAATGAGCGCACCTCTGCAGCTCCAGAGTGCAAAGCAGGCAGGTTGTCAGACTCTCATGCCAACCTCTTCCCCGTGAATGCAAAGACTACTTGTTTTAAAGGTTGATGAAGTATAAGTCGTTTTTCATTGATGGTAAATCCTACTGGAAATCTATCTGGTGAGATGTTGGAGCCTTTTAAAAAGAGAGAGACTTATTTCAGTAAACTGTAGAGTATGAGATGAACTTAATTAGAGAAAGTGGCTGTCTAGCAGTTGGTGTTAGCAGTCTCCAGAATGTAGACCATATTGCGGGTGCAATCATTTTAGATGCTAACAAAGGAGAGAACATTTTGATAACTCTAGGAACCAGATTTTAGTTGTTAACAGCAGGACACCGTGCCCTAAATTCCACATTCAGTGAATGGGCTTCCTTGAAAATATTCCTTCTTCATTCTTCAGATACTTGTGCATCAGCTGCCCCTGGGCATCCTGGAAAAACGTTGCTCACTTACTTTTTGAATTTGGATCGGTCATTTGGGTAATTTATGTACTCAAGTATTATTTTTCAGTAGACAGATACAGTTAGCTTCTTTCTGCTTCAATTAGCCAAATAAACACCAAAAGCTATGTTTCTGTTTGCCACTATCATCAGAGCTAAAGAAGTATAACTCATAGAGCAAACTCCTCGTTATTTCACGCAACTTTTCTCTCTGTCCCAGACCATGAAGACTACATCAAGCCACAATGTCTTTAGAGACATCTTGCTGTAGCTTTATATCGTGTTCTGAAGGATGCATTTTTTACAAGGCTCTTGTAAAACATTTCTCCAGAGCTCTCCATGTTGTTAATAGTGCCTTGGACAGTGGCTTTATGTGTTTGGAAAGGAATGTAGACCGCAGGAAGCTTGGTGGCAGAAGCCAAACCTTGTCCTGGAGCTGACAACCTGTGTCACCCTGGGGAGGAGAGCCCAGCTGGGGGTGGGCAGGGCGCCCCGAGTGCAGGGAGGGCTGCATGTGGGATTGTGCCCCATGGGAATACTCAGCAGGACGGAGCTTCCCAAACAAACCCCGGAACTGTTATGTTCGGGGGAAATTTCCCACTGGAGGCTAACAGACTTCACACTGGAAGAGATGAGTGTGTAGAATTATTATGCTGTTCAAAAGGAAAAGGGAAATAGGGAGGAGGAAGGGCAAAGGAAGGAAGGGAAAGAAAAAGCAAATGAGTAAAGGAGGATAAAATGAAAACCTAGCTTTGGGAACAGGGAGGGGAGTGGTTTGAAAAGAGGGGATGAGAATGGTGGGGAAGAGAAATCAAGAAATATCATGGACAGACACAATTCCTTCTAATGCATGTGGTCAGTGTGTATGCCAAATTGTACCAATAAATTTTAAAGAAAGAAAAGACAACAAGAAAATTAAAAATGTAGTTTCTCACTGGTTAGTTTGTCAGAGTGAATTCTTAGTACTAGGAAATGATTGATTTTTGTTTTTGAGGGGACATGGGACTGAACCTGGGTCATTGCATTATGTTACTTCCCCAGCCCATTTTTTCTTTCTCCCTCTCCTTTTTCTCCCTCATCTTTCTTCTTCTTTCAGTGGCTAATTTTCTCAGGCTGGGCTTGACTCTGTGATCCTTTTGCCTCAGCCTCCCAGAATATTAGGATTACAGGTCGGCATCACCAGGCCTGGCTAACTTGTATTTATTTATTTAATTAGAGATAAGATTTTGCTATGCGGTTCAGGTTGGCCTTGAACTCATGATGTAGCTCAGGCTGACCCAGAACTCCTGATGATCCTTCTGATTTAGCTTCTTGGTGCTAGGATTACAGGTGTATACCGCCACACCTGGGTATGGATTTTTAAAAGAAAGAAACCTTCATGATATTGGAGAATGGAATTGAACAACTGGCATTATTGTTTAGTAAGTGATATGTTTCTTTCATTTTGTCTTTCATGTCATTAAGGGGTGTCACATTTTTGACTACTGATGGTCCTAAAAAGCAAATTATTGCAATAAAGTGGATTAGAACTAAAATACTCAATGTTGTAGTTTTAGGCACAAATTGTCTTTAGCTAAAAATAATACTTTGTATTGGAGAGAAACCTAAACAAAAATTCTCTGAGAGGCAAACATTACTTGCATGTTCTGAGCCAAGTTACTAAGCAAACAATAGAGGAACAAAAACCCTTTGGAGAAATCTGGCCGAGGTCTCATGGGGTGATTTAAGCTGGTTTACATTCCAGTTGTAGATATAACTGAGCCACATCCAGAGAAATTGAAATGTACACAAGAAATCCGTAACACTAGAAAATCAGTTTGTCTCCATGGAAGCAATTAAAGCCCTCAAAATTGCATCTGTATCTGAAGTGGCACAGAAGGTGCCAATGGTTTAAGAAAAATTCTTTGGAGATGAACGTGTTTAATGAAATTCAGTTTTGGGGTATTAAACTCATGCAATGATTTCCAGGGATTTGGCCTAGGAGAGACAAGGAGTCCAGACCCATATTCTCCATTTGCAGTTAAACATCACAAAGATACCCTAAATCACACATGTTCCAGGCTGAATCATGTTCCCCCCTGTACTGGTTCTCCTTCAGGATTTCCTGTTACAGCAAACTCGTTACTTTATAACCTATGATGAAAAGTCTAAGGGGGCTGTCATGGTTTATGTTGGTGGCCCCCAGACCTCATGCGTTTGCATTGTGCATTTGTGATTAGTTCATTGTCTAGAGCTTGGATTGATGGTGTCAGTGCTACACCCACCTAGGGGTGGAGCCAGCATACAATGTAATGGCTAGAAGAAGGTGTGTGTCTCTCTCTCTTCCTGGTTTCTGCCTTGCTGTTTGCAGCTGCCAGGAACTGCGCCATGCCACCCTCCATGGAGCCAACTGAGTATAGAGTGAAACCTCCAAAAATTGTAAGAAATAAACTTTTCCTTTCCCAATTTTGGGCATCAGGCATTTTGTCTCAGCAATGAGTAAAAAGTAACTAAGACAGAATTTAGTACTGAGGAGTGGGGTCATTTGATATGACTACACCTCACCGTGTTTTTGAGAGGCTTTGGAAATGGCTTGTGCACAGAGTTTGGAAAGGTTCAGACATGTCACCTGGATGCAAAGAGCTGGACAGTTTAGGCTGTTCTGCAGAGGAGATACTGGTCAGAGCTCAGGAGACCAGCAGGCTGATAGAAAGCTTCGTGGTAAAGACCAGGCTTGGGAGGTTTCTGCTGGGAAGAAGGACTGCATTGGCTATTGGATTCCCCATGATGTGTGTTATGACTTGGCAGAAAGTTTGTCTGCATTTTGCTCATGCCCAGAGACTTTGCCTGAGACTGAGACAAAGGGCAATGGGCTGATTAATCTGGCAAAGGAAATATCAAGACAGTCGAATGATGTCTGTGGCATGGCTATTGTTGGGAGATTTTAGCTAGCTTTATGTGGCAAATCAAGAGCAAGAGACCAGCAGGATAATTTGCCCAGCAGGACAACTCTGTGAGTTTTGCCAGAAGGAAAACCTCAGGAAAGCTGTGGATTGTAAAGACAGAGTTGAGACTTTGTTTGTTGAGGAGAAACAGAGAGATAAGAAAGATGGCCCCAGGGCCTCCCAGGAAGCATCAGGTCTCCATCCTTTGCAGCCTCAAAATAGCAAAAGTGAAAGAATTTGCTCAGAGGAGAAAGCTACAGAGCACAATGCTCCAGAATGGCGATCGAGGGCACGTGAGGTTCCAGGATGGCGGCAACGGCAACGTATAGAAGCTTTTCCTCACAATCAGGTAAACACAGCCCAGCAATCCAGGCAACTGACCCCTACAGCTAAGAGAGAAAAAAACCTGGCTGCTGCTCCAGCTGGCAGCAGACCTTGGTGGCACCCACATGGTGTTGATTTTAGGTGCAAGGAAAATGCATAAATTCTGAGGGTAAGAAGGCTTCCACCTCAATTGCAAAGGGCCTGGGAGGTCAAGGAGTGTGGCCCTGAGAGGGCAATTTGTAAAGATGTAAGGGTGAAGCCAAAGGTGCAGTGGAGACCCCAGAAATTTGGAAAAGACAGGAACGTGGATCATCCAAGGAAAGCTGCAAAAAGCAAGCAGAGAGGGTTTAAGAGAGAAGCTGTGGGAACTGAAATCCCTGAAAGTGCCTGGGGGTGGAATCCCCCAAGCCTTTTGGAGCTTGCAACCAGATTGCTTCAGATGCTGAGCATGAAACTCTAGGACTTAATGTTCGCTCTGCTGGATGTTGGACTTGCTTTGTTTCCAATGCTTTATATTCCCGTTTGTAACTTTTGGAATGGTAATGTTACCTTGTGCCTTTACATTTTAGAAATGTTTAACCTTGTTTTATTTGTGTAAGGGGTTACAGTTAAGAGTTTGCCATAGATCTTGGAGGAGACTTGGGACTTGGACTTTTCAGCAATGCTGAAACTGTTAGGACTTTGGCAACTCTTGGAGATGGACTAAATGTCTTTTGTATAAAGGATGTACATGAGTCCTGGGAGCCAGGGGTGGAATGTCATGGTTTATTTTGGTGGCCCCAGGCCTCATGCATTTTATGCATTTGTGATTGGTTCATTGTCTAGCGCTTGGATTGATGGTGTCAGTGCTACACCCACCTAGGAGCCAGCATTCAAAGTAATGGCAGGAAGAAAGTGTATCTCTCTCTCTTGCTGGTTTCTGGCTTGCTGTTTGCAGTTGCATGAACTGCGGCCCTGCCATGCCACCTTGCCTTGGAGCCAACTGAGTATGGACTGAAACCTCCAAAAACTGTAAGAAATAAACCTTTCCTCTCCCAACTTTGGGCATCAGGTATTTTGTCTCAATGATGAGTAAGAAGTAACTAAGACAGGGCCTTGGTGAAAACGGATTATGTGCACTGAAGGTGGCCGAGATAAATGAAGTTGGGGTAGGCAGGAAAAAATGCTTTGTAGACACTGAGACTAGGGATTCAGTTGGGGGTGTGGATTGGGGAGGCATCTACAGAGAGGATGAGGTTATGGGAGATGAGTGAGCACTTGAGACAAAACATAGATGGTAGAGGGGAAAGGATCCAACTGTATTGTCCACCACAAAGTCAAAGGGAGCTCACTAAGGAAAGCACTGCCGTGGATGAGGAATGGCACGAATGTCCATTGGATCTGATGACCTTTGGAACTTCCACAAATGTGATGAGAAGTCAAGTTCAGTAGTTATAAAAAGTTGTGTGTGTATGTATGTGTACGTGTTTCAGTCTTTGCTTCTAACCTGTTGCTTCTCCTTATGTAAGTTATTAATGCCGCTGGATCTCAGATTTATTTTCTTTTTTTTTTTGAGACTATGTTGCTGATCTTGAAGTCACATGATTCCAGGCTGGTGTGAATCTCCCAGTGATCTTCCTGTCTCAGCCTCATGAGTGCTGGGATTATAGGTGGGCACGGTGCACAGCTTTCTCATCTTTAAAATGAAGGATTCCATAAGTACACGCTTCTGGATTCTCAGAAGTTGGAGACATTTGCAGTGAATGAACACAATTCCTTCAGTCCGCCCTTTGGTGGTGCTAGGGATGGAAGCCAGTGCCTCACACATGCTAAGCCAGTGCTCTGCATTGAACAAAGGAATCAGTAAGTAAAACTCTGTGTCCTTTCTGTCTGTTCCATGGATAAGGAGATGTGGTTAGAACTGACTGCTGACTTCAAGATATCTTGCCGCAAAAGGAGGAGTATCAAGAATAGATTATCTAAGGAGGGATGTTGATCAAGCAGAGGATTTTCAAGGCAACAAAGACATATCTTTTGGGTTCTCATTTTTATCCTGTAACACTATGAAGATAGGACACCCTTGGCACTTGATTTTTGGACACTGATTTTCACTGAGACTTTTTGTGAATATATGCAACAAGCAATTCTTCTAAGTAGTAATAGTTTCCAGCCCCTTGATGGTACTTATTAGGTCACAGCACCGGTGATATTAGGCACAAGGAGTAAAGCATGTTGGAAATTCAGCATTGTCTTCAATAGTTACAGATACATTGTTAAAGTTTTTTTTTTTTCAACAAATTTAACCTAAAAATGTGACTCATTTTTGAGACTGTTCAGCCTTCTTGAGGTACACAGGGCTGAGGTAACTTGAGGTATACAGAGCTGGCCAATGATTGAATTTAAGCCTAGATTTTCAATATTTATGGTGAAGAAATTTGAAAGGCTAAAGTCAAGTCTAACATCAATTGGCAGATGCTAAGAATTTTGAGTGAACTTATTTCTCAATATAAACAGTGTTATACGACGGATATGTAATATATCCCTTTGAATCATATCTTCTCATTTAATTTTTCCTTCAGATACTATTTATACATGTAAGTTATTATAATACATAGCATGTAATGTTATGTTTTTAAAATCATTTATTTTCTGGCATCTATACATTAATAAAGCTCTGACGGGGTTTTTCTCAGTGGAAAGCTTTCTGATAGTCACCCGGCTGCAAACTGTTTTATGTGACACCTGGAGAAGCTATTCTTCAGGTAAGCTGATAGTATTCTGCAAAAATTCTTTAATTTCAACCAGTAGGACTCAGCTACTTTTTCTAAACCTGCTATATGAGCAAGGGGCAAATGAAATTGCAAAAAAAAAAAAAAAAAAAAAAAAAAAGAAAACAATTTTAACACCCAGCATTCATCACAATATTTAAATTAGAATTTTACTTTATTTCAGAATAAGTTTACAGTTCAAAAAAGATTATTTACTAAAGCCACAAGGTTATTCATACAGACAAAACTTTTATAGCAAAACCTTGGTACGTGAGCATTATTAATCTGAATACTGTATAGATATAGAAGTTATTTAAAAATGGAAATTATTCCAGATGCTGTCATAGGCACAATATATATGCTTGGATTGGTTCTGCAAGCATTCTATGCACGTCTTCACGTGTGACTCAAGAAGTCACAGAGTTTTCAGCCCTATGTACTGAAAAGACACAAAGGAATAGCATAATTACTCATATCGAAAAAGCATGGACTGTCACAATCATAAAATAGGAGCAGCAAGCCAAACCAGCAAAGAGTTCTTTAAGTTTTAGAAGAAGTAATGCATCTATGGCTTTTTCATATCTGTGTTTGAGACTAACTAGCAAGTCTGGCAAGAGGAAAAGAAATTATAATAAAACATTAAAGACATCATATACAAGGCATCGCGTATTTAACATGTTCAGAATTGGAAAACAAAAATTAAGTTGTTCTTAGAGTTGACTTGTGAGGTATAATGTGGCAAAAAAAATTGCTTCCATCCATCTATCTTCTGGCATAAAAATATGCAAAAATTATCTATGAGTTTTTAGGTGAAATGGTGGAAAAATATTTAAGATGAACAATTAGAATAAAGCAACCATAAGATGAACAATCAGAATGTACGTTTGTTCTTTAGTAACTAACTATGCCTTCCAAGGACCAAGAAATTGGAATTTGTCCTTATGTAGAATTTTTTTATTTATGTTTCTAAAAGCGTGACTGAAATATGTGTTCATGCTGACAGTTGTATCCACGCTGATAAAATGAACATGTAGAAGAAAAAAGTACATTTTCCCAGGGCAATTTCATATTGAAATTGTCTAAAAAGTAAAAATGTACATAGATTCTCAAAGGCTTTGTTTTTCAGCTAGCAGTTAAATGTAAGTGTACAAGCAGATCATGCAGTACTTTTACTTAGATGTTACTGTGTTAGTGACATGAGGGAAACAGAATGTTTTTCCCTTTAAATCTGTAGCGCACGCAAATTATCATGTTGAACTAAAATCGCACACAAAGGTGGATCATGAAGAAATGTTAAATATTTCAAAATGCCCATGGAGGTGTGCCAGAAATGACTGTTTCTACAGCACAGAGTTGTCATAGGCTTAAAGTAAAGCAGGTCCTCTAGTCTAGCTCTTTAATGCTGCTTGCTTTCCTTTGATTGCAGACACTCAGGTGATGGTCTTCGGTCCTGTCTGGAGCTTAGGCCATAATTTCTGCAGGCTCAGTGATCAACTTGGATCCATCCCATGTTGTCTTGAACTGTTCAGGAACAGGAAATTCTCTCTGAAATAAAGGCAAGAAGAACAGAGGTCTTTATAAAAAAGTGTTGCCAACATGGTGGTGCCACACGGTGGGCACAGCAATCTGATCCAACCAGAATCTGCATCATGGAGAAGTCTTTGTCATGTGGGATTTGCATATGTCACAGGTCTGCTGGGCCTGTACCTGCCAGGATCATCATTAATGCTAGCATTTCCTGAGAATGGGCATTCTTCGAGGCCCTGGACATCCATGCCCTCGGCTGCTCTCCAGCAAGCCCAGGAGTCTGGAGTTACTGAGATGCAGTCCACAGGAAGCAGATGCCTGCACGTCAAACCGCTGCCTGAATCCATGCCAAAGCAGTCTGTCTTAGCCCCGGCTTCCCCTCAAACTTGAATGTGAATGCCAATTAACTGCAGATCTTATTATCACACACAGATTCTGATGCAGCAGACCTGGGAAGGGAATGGGGTCTCCATCCCCAACACAGTGTCAGGCAGTGTTGGGGCAGCTGGTCAGCAGTCCTGTGGGGGGCACAAACGCTTTAACCAAGAGTAATCTGTGAGGAACTGCAAAAATGTGCTTGGGGTTGTAAAAACATTTGTTTCCTCTCACTCTGCCACTTCCCAATAAAAAATGACATGGCCCACACCACCTGTATACTTTCCACACATACAAACACACAAAGGAAAATGGAATAGCCAAACTAGCGGGAGACTGGGCTCGCCTTTCCCTGGAAAGACTGTCATTCTCCAGGCATTTGGGGCGCAGCGTCTCGGCCCTGGGTCTGCAGCCTCCCTGCCCTTTTTGCCCTGCTGTGTGCTCCAAGATGCCACGTGTAGTAAGTGATGCCGCTGCTCATGAGATGGGATGCTTCCCTGGAACGCACCCAGGAGGACTGATCTTCCTGAATGCAGTATCCGACAGTGTCTTTGGGAAGAAGTGATTGATCTATTCTGCTGCAGTGAATAATGAATTCTCCCTGAGTGAAATCAGCAATGGAAAAATCTTAAAGAAGCTACAATATTAATACCCTAAAGCGCACATGCACGCCGTGTGTGTGTGTGTGTGTGTGTGTGTGTGTGTGCATCCGTGCACGTGTGTGTTTACCTAATATCATTTCTGGGGCTTTCCTTGGTGAGAAAACAAAGCTGAGTGTTTATTCTCAGGCATTGACCCAGGGAAGAATGCTTGAGAGAGAAGGCTGCCTTGGACTGGAATGTATGACAGCTGTTCCACACTCTTGGGCAGTGAGGAGGTAGTAATCTGATGACGGATCTTCTCTGGGAGGCTGACTTTGTTCAGGAAGACCTATGCTTCCCATCAATCCTCACATTACAACGCCCATGGCCGGGCCTGTGTGTTCCTTCCCACCCCCACCACCCTGGAAAATGCTAGAAGAGGGCCAGGGACCAACAGGAGAAGGTCATTTACCTATTAACGCAAAACTATTTTTTCAGCAAAAAGCTCAGGCTTTGCTTATATTCATCTATTAGGCTAAAGGATCTCAATCTGAGACTTTGCACTTTGGGCTTGCTCAGAAAGCCTTAAAATCCACAGGTACCTGGGTCACACGCCCAGAGAGCTGAGCGTACTCATCCTGGAGCGCTCAACCAAACCCCACTTCTCGCTTTAGCCAATCCAGTTCTCTGGAAGCTATGCCTTCTGCTTAAACAGCTGCAGAGGCAGGGCTTTGTCTCCCCTACTCTGAAGCTCTGCTCTAATGGCTTAGCTCTTCCATGGCATTTTTAAGGCTGAGGACTCAAGAGGGCCTCTTCTGTAGCTCAGGGTCAGGCTGTCCATGCACTAAGGGGTGAAGTGGGACTCAGCACTTGCAGAGTTTTGTGTTGCAAGCTGAAATGATGGAGTCCAGGCTGCAGTGTGCGGGATGTGGCTGGGTAGAGATGAAGAGCTTCCTGCGGGAGGAGAGAGGAATACATGGCAACAGTCTTGTTGGCTGCCAGGGAGACCTGCCAGCCGGTTTGGATTGCTGTGCAGGCCCCTGTGACTGGCCCCCCAGGCTGACTGGGCTCTTCTTCCAAAGGTCTGTCTGCTCAATTGTAATTGAGTTACAATTTTTTTTTTTTTTTTAAAAAAACAAGGTCACACTAAGTGTTACAGGCTGGCCTTGAAGTTGCAGCAATCCTCTGTGTCAGCCTCCCAAGAACTGGGATTATAGGTGTGCACCACCATGTCCAGCTGCCCCATTTTCTTTTATCCTTTCCTGGTTCACTAGCAGTAAGAGAGAATTATCTCTGTATTTAGTTCTCTAGTTCCAAGTAACAACAACTAGTTAATCCACCATACTTGATGATCCAAAAAATGTTATAGAATTGTTTTTCCTTTTCAATGTGTGAGACTATTTGCGTGATTTTTATTCACGCTACTTTGATGGTGAGATCACTTACGCTAATATTTCTCAGAAGGACCTGAAGAACTGATGGCATCAGAATGCTTGAGATGCCTATGAGCAATCCAGACTCCCAGGCCACACAGCCCAACCTCCTGAATGCAACCTCTAGGTGCATCTTTCGGAGCTGGCCCATTCATCTGCCCCCCAGCTGATTCTGGTGCTCAGTGGGCAGTCTCTGATTTGAATATGCCAGTGTAAATAGCCAGTCTACTTACACTTCCCTCTCCTCCTTCTCACTTTTCCCTCAAAACATCTCCTTCTTTCTTGCTTATTTCCATTACAGCAAAGGGAAGTCTTTAGCCCTACATAATATGGACTAGGTGCATGCTGAGCTATTTAATAAAAGGAAGCCTGTGAAAGTGGTGATTAGTAAACTGCCTTGAGAATCACAAATCGAGGAGGGAGTGGGGTCAGGAAGTCAATAGGAGAGCAGGGAGAAGGAAGGAACTAATCTACCCCCTTCGAATTATTCGACCAGTAAAGCTCACAGGCTGGTGGTTGATTAATCGATCTCTAAGAATGTTAATAATGAAGGCTCAAAACGCAGTTCTTGGCAGTCTTTTGGAAGGTACTTACGTAGTCGCCTTCCTGAGGGATGAGTACATTCATCTCGGATGACTTGGCACTCACAACTGCACAGTCTAATGCATCTTCACTGAGGTATATGTGGCAGCCTTCTGTCTTATTAACGGAAATGGTTGGCACTCTTCCCATTACCTGAACAAAGAAAGAATGTTTGGGACCACAGTGAAGAAACAGAAATGACAATGTTCCCAAATGCACACAACCTCGATTCCTCTCGGCTTTAGTTGGGGCTTAACCAAGTGTTAGGAATTGCAGGCTCACAGCAGGCTGCTGAGTGCAGTAGGTGTCATCTGGGGACAGAATGAAAGGACCACACAAGGGGATTCTTGGGGTCTCTTTCCTGAGACAGAAATTAAGGGATTAATTTGGAAACAGCAGCTAAATGTTCAGAAAAAAACCTCCTAACCCCCTTTGTGCAACTGAAACATATATTTGATTTCATGATAAAAGAACCAAGACGCGTTTACTTTTATTGGCTTAAAATTGTAGTTTTGACAAGTATCTGTGAAACTGGGATTAAAACAAGCACCAGTGCTGACATTTAAGAATTAGATTATTCTTAAGTAAAAACTAAGTGAATTGTTCTTGAACTTGAGAATAAGTAAGAAAATACTAAAAGTCTTTTCAGTTAAGGTCTTTGCCAGATAAAAATCTCATTGGCTGAATGCAAAGTTTAAATGAGATGAGTGTCTATGTATTTTGAAGTGTATTCATTTCAGGGGCCCAAACTGGACGCTTATTTTAGACATGCATTATATAGACAAATACAATCAACACGGGGGAGGCCATTCTTTGTACTGTTTACAAATATCTAAGTGTTGTAAACATTCTGATCAGTTTTAAATTTCTTTTCTCACAATCAGCTTTCAGGAATTCTCCCCAAATCTCCACAGGGGCAGACCTTTCCCCCAAAGACCATATTACAGCTCTATAATTTTCCTTCTTGTAATGGTAATTAAAGTGATAAAGACATCTCTTCTTTCGCTCTGAAGAAAAGACTGGTTGCAAACCAAAGGACCAGGTCCTATTGATGGGGTAGGTGGTGTAAAGAATTCCTTGGGGGCACCTAGCCAGGTCACCGTACTTCTCTGTTTTCTCTCTCTATGGAAACTGGACACTGTTTTGGAATTGAACCCTAAGGCCAAAAAAACAAACCAAAACAAAAAGGCAGAGGTAGTTCAAGGTCAGGTAAGCACCGGGCTCTGCCACAAATAAATAAGAGAAAAATAGACGTATGTGTATTTCAAAAATGTGTCTGAGGTAGTGTTGTGATCATTTCTAGATTTGCTTATTTTGCAAAGATGAACATCTCTAAATTCTTTATCAGAGCTGTACAAATAGCAGGCGGGAGAAGAGATGAATTACCAGTGAGTCTTAGATGATTTAGGGACAGATCACACGAGGCAAGCGCATTATGACAATGTGTTTTAGTTGTGTTTACATATTACTAAATTATGTTCAAAATGCAGGACAAAAGTTCAGAGGCGTCCTGTGTATCTGGGAAGACAAGGTAACACTGACAAAACAGCCTTGGTGTGTTAAGAACTGTGATTTCCACAGCATAGTGGCCAGTACTGCTTTTGAGCACATTATATACCTGTCTGTCTTTCCTGGTGGTCTGTGAAGGGTTTGAGGGCGGTGGTTCTCAGCAGCAGAGCTGGACCAAAGACCTCCTTTCCCAAGTGACAGGTGACATGTCGGTTTGCCCAGGCCGATGTTTTGCATTTAAAACACATTTCTGAATTAACACAATGTGTTTTTCAGCGACGAAGACTGAGCCTACAGCCTCACTCCCGTTAAGTACATGGTTCACCACTGAACTACATCAGCCTTATATTATTTCCCATGAATTTATTTCTCCATAAATTTAAAAAAATAATTTCCATCGACTAGTTTCTTCTTTCTCCGTACTTTGTATATTTTGCTAGCACAGTCTGCCAAAATCGGGCAATGAGGCCAAATCCTGGGAACTTTGGTCCAGGCCTTTATTACCCCCTTACAATCTTTTGACAGCATTGAGATAAAATCTGCAAACACAAAAAGCTCACCGATTTTAAGTGTACAATGCAGTGATGTTTAATAAATTTACAGAGTTGGGCAAGCATCACTACAGTCCAGTTTTACAGTATTTTCATCATCCAAAAATATCCCTAATGGCCACTCAGAGTCAATCCCCAGCCCCTGCCCCAGGCCGCCACTAATCTGCTTTCTGTTTCTATTGGACACGGCCCTTTCTAAAAAGATTCAGAGTGCTTTAAATAGGCAATCCCTTCCACTTGGTTTGAATATCCAACAGTTCACCCAGTAGTCGCTTAAATATCTTTCTCTTAACTCGGAACTGTGCTGTTGAATTTCTGTCCTTCCTGTACAGGAAACCATGGTTCATCTTTCTAGAGAGCATTTTGTGTAATGCACGTCCATATCCTCAAAAATAGATTTCAAACACAGAAACAACAAAGGATAATATAACAAAAGCATAGGTGAATATGTACCTGACAACAGCGTTATCAGCATATTAGGTGTTGCCTTATTTCCTTTTTAATTTAATTTTTTTTAAGGACTAAAATCTCCCAATATTGCGGAGCCCCCCACACGATCCACTAATTCGAACTCACCTCCTTCCTTCCTTCCTTCCTCTTTCTTTCTTTTCTTCCCTCTTCTGACTTTGTAACTCTTTTGAATATTGTGTTTAGGGTTCTTGGGGGTCTATCAAATACGTAGGATAATAGGAAGGCTGCCCCGAGCTCTGACAAGTATATTCAGTGTGTGTGCACTGTGTGCTGCATTTCCTCCAATCTTTTAATAGGTGGGCGTAGAACACAGCCATTCTGTAACTTTGCTTTATTATTCAGTATTGTTTTAGAGATTTACATATATATATATATATATATATATATATATATATATAAGTTCACTGATTTTAACTACCGCACAGTGTTGTATTGAGAGGATTTATTTATTCGTTAACCAGTTGGCTTGCATTTGGACAGTTTCCATTTTTACTGCCATTATGAGTGATGCTGCAATAAACATTTTACATGTGTCACATCTCAGCACATGCACTAGAGCCCTTGAGTGCATATTCCTAAGAGCAGCGTTACTCAAACCACAAATGTGACTTTACCAGATGGTTCTGCTCAGTGCATGCAATGCATTCACTCTCCTCATTCTGTGGTATGAGCGTTGCCATAGTCCTGTTTCTTTGACAACCCTGTAGCATCAGACGTAACATACAGGCGCTCCTCACCCCGCAGTTCCTACCTGCATGAGATAAGTTAACAAGGCACTTTGCACAATAAGGACACTCTGACTGTAAAACTGATGAGTGTGAAAAAATATTTTCAACTGTAGTAATTTTAGTTTCTACTTTTGTTTTATTATGCATTGAATACATCAACTGCTTCATTTTTCTTTGACCTGCCTTAGTATGTTTTGCACACTCTGCTATTACAGTCTTCTATTATCAATGTGTGTGAAGTTCTTTATATATTCAGGGTACAAATCCTTTTAGATTATCTGCATTGCAAGTATCTTTCCTCCCCACCCCGTGGCTTTTCTTTCAGCTTTGCATATCATGTTGTCGGTTGAGCATATAATTTTTTTTTGTCTTTTTCATTTTTATCGGTACTGGGATTGAACTCACGACCACCTGCTTGCAACGCAGGTGCTTATGCTGCTGAGCTAAATCCCCAGCCCCGAGCATATAATTTTAAAGGGGCTATATTAATTAGTTCTTCTCTTTATGGTTTGGGGCTTTTCACCCTATGTAGTGAAACTTTTTGTGTCATTTGTACTTGGAGGGCATAAAACTTTTCTTTTGTATGATACTGTCCAACTATAAAAGAACTGAGAACTTTATTTTTATGTATACAGGAGGTAGGATATATATATATATATTCATTTGATTCCCTTTCCCTGTCCTCTCTCCACCTTTTGGTTCCTTTTCTCTTTGCAAAAGATCTATTTCCCTATTTCCTATTACCTATCTTTTATTTTGCTTTTAATTTATACTTTGGGTTTCTCATGTAAGAGAAATAATGTGATATTTACGCTTCTGTGTCAGGTGTCTGATTTATTTCATTTAAATTATGATCTGAAGGTGCATCCATTTTCCCAAAAATGACTCAATTTAACTTTCTCCTTGGTAGAGTAATATTCAATTGTGTATAAATATCATACTTCATCCATTCATCTGCTGATGGATATACAGGCTGCTTCCAAGTAGCTATTATGAATATAGTATGCATGTATCACAGTCATAAGATAATGTTTACTCTTTTGGGAAGATACCTAGAAGGAGAATAGCTGGGTTGAATGCAATTTCTTCTTTTAGTTTTTTGAGGAATTTTCATACTGATTTCTACAGTGGATGTCCTAGTTTACATTTCCCCCAGCACTATAAAAGAGCTCTCTTTTCCTCACAGCCTCACCGGCATTTGTTTATTTCTTGATGATAGGCATTCTTTCTCGAGTAGGGTGGACCCTCAATGTTACTTTAATTTGCATTTCTCTAATGGCCAGAGGTGCTGAATATTTTTCATTTATTAACTATTTATACTTCTTCTGAGATATGTCTATTCATTTCAGTTGCCAATTTTTTGGTTGAGTCTTTTGTTTTGCAGAGGTCTAATGTTTTTGAGTCTTTTATCTGTTCTAGACACTAGTCCTACATCTGAGGGATAGCTGGCAAAACTTTTTTTCCCTTTCTGTAGACTGAATTTTCACTGTGTTGGTTGTTTGCTTTGCTGTGCAGAAGTTTTTAATTTGATATGATCCCATTTGCTGATTCTTCATGCTATTTCTTGTGTACTTGGGTTCTGTTTAGAAAGTCCTTGTCCATGCTGACATCTTCCAGAGTTTTCCTTATTTTACCTTCCAACAGATTGTTTCTGTTTTAACATTTAGATTTTTGATCCATTTTGACTTTAATTTAGTACATGGTGAGAGATATGGGTCTAGATTCAATTTTCTGCATGTGCAAAGCCAGTTTCCCCAGCACCATTTATTAAAGAGGCTACTTTTCCTCCAGTGTATGCGTTTGACCCCCTTTGTCAAAGATCAGATGACTTCATGTGCTTGCCATGGTTTCTGCATCTGCCATTCGGTTCCACTGAGCTGCGTGTCTGCACTTTTTTTTTTTTTTTTAAATCACCCTAGCTTTGTACTATGGCTAGAAATCTAGGAATGTGTGTCTCCTGCTCTGTTTTTATTGTTCAGGATTGATTTTGCTAATCTGAGTCTCTTCTGGTTTCATATAAATTGTAGAATTGTTTATAGGATTGTGAGGAATGCTTATGGTATTTTGATTGGGATTGCATTAAATCTAACTTTCAGTCCTGGTAGTGTGGCCATTTTGACAATATTGGTTCTGCGTATCCAAGAGCAGGATATTTTCAGATTTTCTGAAGTCCTCCTTGATCTCCCTTTTCAGTGCACTGTAATTTATGTAGCTTTTTCTTTGCCTTAATTTTTAAGTATTTAATTTTTCTTGAGGCTAGAGTGAATGACATTATTTTCTTAATTTCTTTTTTAGTGAGTTAATTGTTGGTATAAAGGAATACTACTGATTTTGTATTCTGCTACATTGCTGAATTTATTAGTTCTAGCAATCTTTTGGTGGATTTTTGAGCCTTCTATGTAAAGGATCGTGTCATCTGCAAATAACGATAGTTTGATTTCTTCCTTTCCTACATGTATCATTTTCATTTCTTTTTCTTGCCTTATTACTGCAGCTACTGTTTTGAGTATCATATTTTGATAGTAAACATCCTTTATTTATGGTTTTAGAAGGAAAGTTTTTGGTTTTTCCTCATTTAATTTGATATTAGCAGGGGCTTATCATAAATGGCTTTAATTGAATTGAGATAAGGTCTTTTTATACCTATTTTAATCAGTTTTTTTATTATAAAGAGGGTAAAACAGAATAAAACCTCTCAAAACAAACCATTGTAAAAGACATAGGACTTCAAAACATTACAAAATCAACAGTAGTTACCATAATACCTTTTGATGTCTTCAAATAGCTGCAGATAACTTCGGATATAGTGAAAATTAAACAGAACACAATAGAATAGAAACAATAAAAACAAAATGATGAATGCAATAAAGGATTTCAAAATGAGTCTATAGTAAATCCAAAATTGATACCATAATATTTCTTGCTATTTTTGAAGTAGCTGCTCCTGCCATCGGGTTTAACATAATCAAACAAAACAAAAGAGAATAAAACTCAACCCCAACAAAACAATGGAAATGATACAGGACTTCCACAACAAGACCACAGGGAATCAACAATGGCTATAACCCTCAGAATGAGAACCCCCCTAGATGTCACACTGGGTGCTGGAACTACCCTCTGAACTTATGATCAGACCACTGGCCCTAGACCTGCAGTGTTAGTGAAACATCGAAGCACCAGGCATCCAGTTGCATTTCACCTCCATAGCTGGCATCACAGCCTTTGTTTCTCCAGATAAGCCAGTTGCTTACGGTGAGGGGATGGTGGTGGTGTTGGTACTTCTTGTTTGCCAGCCTGTGCGGTGGAAGCAGCTGGGCCCGTCTGTTCCAGTCCAGTGGCAGCCCATGCATGGTGCTGGTTCCCAGACTGGGCTTGCTTGCTGGTGTGGCTTGGTTCTCTCCACCCCCCAGTCTGAGAATGGCAGTCCAGTTTTTTTTTTAATCATGAATGGATGTTGGATTTTATCAAAGGCTTTTTCTGCATCAATTTGAGATGATCATGTAATTTTTGTCCTTGATTCTGTTTATGTGGTGTATTACATTTATTCAATTGCATATGCTGAACCATCCTTGCATCTGTGGGATGCTGTTTGCTTGGTTGTGATGTACGATCTTTTTGATGGTTTGTTGCATTCGGTTTGACAGTATCTTGTTTAAGAATTTTGCACCAATATTTATTAAAAAGATTGGGCGATGGTTTTCTTTTTGAGTCCTGTCTGGTATTAGAATCAGGGTAATACTATATTCCAGGAATGAGTTTGGAAGTACTTTTTCTTTCAGTTCATTAAAGTTGAGAAGTCTTGGTGCTGGAACTTCTCTGAAGTTCTTACATGATTCAGCAGTGAACCCACTGAGTCCTGGACTTTATATTTTTACCTCAATTTCTTTGCTTTTTTTTTTAACTGTTATTGATGTGTTCATGGTTTTTTATATCATTTGGGTTCAGTTTTGGTAATTCATATGTATCCAGAAATCTATTCATTTCTTGTACATTCTCCTGTTTTTGGAGTATAGGTTTTCATAGAATTTACTAATAATCTTCAGGTTTTAGTGGTATCCATTGTGATTTTGCTCTTTTCATTTCTATTGCATTGATATAGATCTTTTATGTTTTTGCTAAGATTGGTGAAGGATTTGCCTATTTTATTTATTCTTTTGAAGAACCAGCTCTTCAATTCATTGATTCTTTGTATTTTTTGTCTCAATTTCATTAATTTCTTTTCTTATCCTCAAGATACACTTATACTGCACTAGGTTTGGATTTAGAGTGTTCTTGTTTTTCCAGGATACGAGGTGCATATTGTTACTGATTTAGCTTTGCTCTGTTTGTCTAATGGGAGCATTCACTTCCCTTTTATGATGGATTTCAACGAGTCCCAGAAGTTCTGATATGCTGTACTAGCATTACTGCTTGATCACATAAATCATTTAATTCATTCCCTGATTTTTTTTTTTTTTTGTACTGGGGATCGAACTCACAACCTCACACTTGCCAGGCAGGTGCTTATGCCTCTGAGATAAATCCCCAGCTCCTTCCTTGATTTCTTCTGTGACCTATTGATTTTTCAGGAGTATGTTATCTCATGTCTGGATGTTTGCAAAATTTCTATATTTTCTATTACCATTGATTTCTAGTAAGAGTGCACTATGACCTGGCAGTATACATGGGGTAACTTTGATTCTTTTGTGTTTATTTAAGCAAGGTTTCTGGGCTAGTATGTGGTTTATTTTGGAGAAAGTTCTATGTGCTGCTATGCTGCTGAGAATATGCATTTGGTTGTGGTAGGGGACAAGCAGATATATGTTAAGTCCATTTGCTTGATTGTATTGTTCAGTTTGATATTTAATTTTTTGTCCTGTTGATCTATTTCTGAAATTGGTGCATTGAGGTCTCCTACTATGATTGTGTTGGTTTTCATTTCACCTTTTATGACTAGCAGTTTATTTTTGGATTAGATTTGTGTCTTGTATGCATTAAATCGTTTGGTTTTGTTTTTTCAGTCTTCCAGACTGTATCCTTTAATTGGGGAGTTGAACCCATTTATATTGAGTTATTACCAAAAAAATGTTGACTTTTTCCTACTTTTATATTATTTTTATGTATTTGATTCCTTTATTTTTTCCTGTTTAAAACTGCTAAACTTGCTTGATGTATTCGTTCTATCAGACTTTTTGGCATCTTGACTTCATTATCCATATCCTGGCGAGTATTTTGGAGTGCTGGTTTGGTAGAAATGAAGATAAGATATTCTTTGTTATGGAATGTTATTTGTCCATGAATTTTCTGGAGATACTAGTATGAGTTGAAAGTTGTTTTCTTTCAGAGCTTGAAATAATTCACTTAAAGCTCTCCTGGCCTTTAAACTTTGTGTTAAGAAGTCTGCCATAATCCTACTAGATTTACCTTTATGAGTTTTTACCTTTTCTTTAAGAGCTTTTAAGATTCTGTCTTTGTATTGGGCTTCTGAAGTTTTCACTATGATGTATTGTGGGGAGTTCTTTTCTCATTAGAAGCATTTGGGGTCCTGTATGCCTCGCTTTCCTATATGTTGAATTCTTTCCCCATATTTGGAAAGTTTTCTGCTGTGATTTCTATATACAGATTTTTTTTATTGTATGGTGTGGTCCTCTGATTTTTCTATAACTTCAATAAGTCTTCTTTGTGTAATCTTATAACCATTGGGTCAGTTATCCTTGCTCTATCATTATTTCTAAGCTATCTCTATGTCTTAGTTGCTTTCTCATTTATGGAATAAAATACTCAACACCCACAAATTAAATGAAGAAAGGTTCATTTTAGCTTACAGTTTCTGGAGGTTTCATTCCATCCAAGGCGGGATGGCCTAGCAGAAGGGTGTGGCAGAAGAGAAACTCTTCATGCACAGCAGGCGTGAAGCAGTGACACTTCCTTCTTTTGCCTTTCACTCCACCTGTGATACGAGTCTATTGCTTGGTGCCACCTCCATGCCGGCTAGGTCTTTCCTCTCCAGTCAGTCCATCATCCACATCCAGAGCTATGCTAAACCAGTCAGAAGAGTGATCCAATATTACAGACCTATGATCTAGTAACTCCTTAAAGCTCTACCTATGAGGCGTTAGGGCATGTAGATACAAGCTATAACACTCTAGGTATTCAGTCTTTTGTGTCAGTTTTGGCTTCTAGATCTGATACTTGCTCCTCACACTGATTACTTTTGCAGCTCAAATATTCAATTGAATTCTTTATTCCTGGAATTTCTGCTTGGCACCTTTTCATGGATTCTATTTACAAACATGAATGACAAAATTTAGCTCTTCTAATGTTTTATTCTTCTTTAAACACATTGATCGGCTTCCGGGAGAACATGGCGGACAGATAACAGCAACTACCGGAGGCTCTCTGAAAGACTCGGCTCAGAAGCCAGGAATGGTGCGGACTAAGGAGACATAAGCAGGTGGAGATATGCTCTGCTGACTCAGGAACGAACTGGGCTGAGAGAAACCAACTTGGAATGCATTCCTGGTGCTAAAACAGGAACAGAAAAGCCTCGGTGTGGAGGCTGGACCCCGCGCCATTGTAAGCTGCGATTTGGGTTTCCCGCCGCACGGCGGCTGGCTGCCTCTACAGTGGCTTGGCAAGGAGAGAGACGTGCAGAAGCTCTGAGAACGGCAATCTGTGAACGGCAGGGAGGCGTGCACTGACTTGTGGTGAGGTGAGTGAGAGAAACTGACACTCTACCACAGTTTGACTCCAGCGGAGGACTTTCTGGGCCCGAGCAGTCCTGCGGGAGCAGGGCGCGGTGGTGACTCCAGCCACACATCCCCCTCTTGGGCGGGCTTGGTGAAAAGTGCCTGGCCTGCATGACACTGCTGGCGGACCTGGAAGGCTGTCCCAACCCAGATCCCAGAGCCTGACGGTGGCCGGGAGGGGAGACGCGTAGGCTGCCTGGTCCGTAACTCCCTGGTGCGCAGCGGTGAGCGGGAACACCTAACTGGCGCAATTCGATCAGGCTGTGGCTGACTGGGAGAGAAGCTGGGCCTCTTATATAAGCTTGCATATATAAGGAACAGAGAAGAGGCAGCATGGGAAGAGGCAGCAACAAGAAAGGCTCCTGGGCCCCCAATTCTGAGAAACAGGCAATAGCAGACACCGCACCATTACACATAAGGCACCATATAGAGAGCCTCATAGACCAATTCAGGAATGAAGTTATCAACAACCTGAAGCTAGAAGTATGCAGAATAGTTAGAGAAATGCTAAGTACCACCCAAGAAAAAACACGTGGTGGAATGGAAGAACAGAAAAAAAGGGGAGAATTGTTTGATGGAGAAAACAGAGAAAGCATAGAATACATGAAGCAGGTTCACAGGAACTACCAAGATACTAAGAAGTCTATAGAAGACTGGCATAACAGCTTGAAAGAAACTAAGGACAGACTATCTGAACTGGAGGGCAGACTTGTAATATGGGAGAATGAAATGAAAAACTTCTTAAAAATAACAAAGAAACAAACAGCAATAATACAAAGACAAGAAGATGATAAGAGGATCCATAACTTAAGGATTAAGAACATAAAAGAAGAAGTAGGGACACAAACAAGTGAACTACAAAAGCTACTCACAGAAATAATCCAGGAGAATTTTCCTAATTTAGCAAAAGGTAAAGATACTCAGATGTGTGAGGCATACAGGACCCCAGCTACCTACAACCCAAACAGAGCAACACCCAGGCATATAATAATAAAAATTCCAGAAATTCAATACAAGAACAGAATATTAAAAGCTGTAAGAGACAAGAAACAGACCACTTACAAGGGAACACCCATCAGAATTACAGCAGATTTCTCTGCACAAACCATCAAATCACGAAGAGAGTGGGGGGAAATAATTCAAGCTTTGAAAGATAATAATCTCCAGCCAAGATTGAGATATCCTGCACAACTGTCCCTGGAAATTGATGGAAAAACAAGGTGCTTCCAGGATAAAGAGGAACTGGGGGAATTTGCAACCACCAATTCAACTCTACAGAGAGTATTGCAGGATATTCTAAAAAAAGAAAAATACAAAGAATCCAGAAATAATGGCAGAGAGGCCACAACGAATAGAGCAGAGAACAAAATGAAGAAGACAAACTGACAGCTACTGACAGAAAAAGAGCTCAACAGAAATGAGGCAGAGAAGATTGGATGATAGGAACAGCTATTTTGGAGAAAATGACATCTTAATAGGTAATACTGATTTAGTATCATCTTGTTTTGAAGTCTCATCTAGCTTTTGTCCTTCTGTCTCCAATGGTCTAAATAGGCTGTATCTTATTGGATTTTATTATGTATGATAGTATAAGCAAAAACCTTTTAAAGACAAGGAGATTATACAGAAACCACTGTTCATTTTCTGTTAGTCGATTCTAAATACTCTGTAATGCTGTCATTCTCTTGAATGGTTTTACATTGTTTTGATATACTTAATGCTACAGTATACGAAGTTGTACTCAAAGATTTCAAAGAAAGAGACAATATGGTAACTACTTTTAGGTTAGGATTATCTGGTGGTGAAACACTATTCTGCTTAAATGGTTATGTTTTGATCTGCGCTGTTTTGTTGTTATGCCCTCTTTTATCTCAATCTCCACTCCATTATTTACTTTTTTATCTTTATCCTTTTAATTAAAGGAAAAAAAATAGCAGGATATATTATAGTAACCCACTTTGACTTTCATTACCTTGATTTAAAGCCCTGTATTACTCTCACCATCTGGTTTTTAACCGATGTTCCCCTATTCTGTTTTGCTGGATAGTATCAGGTTCGAAAGTTTAGGCATCAGCTGTGAAGATAATAAGATTCATTATGATGCCCATTCTCGTTGACTTTTATCTACTTTTGAAGACCTACAATGTCTCCAATGTTTTGGTTTTGTCGGTTTTATTCTTTACTGTTTTGTTCAATTGTATTATAACTAACGATATAGGCAATTCTATTAGAGATAGCGGGAGGCATTATGGTAACCATTGTTGATCACCTTGTATTATGTTTTTACATTATCTATTATGTCCACCCTTTTGACTTGACTGATTCTGTTCTGTTATGTCACATTTGGTTTTACTCTCTTCCAAAAAAGTAATAAGAACCGTGGGAGCAATGAAACCCAAAATGTGTAATAGTCATGGTACAAAAGAGAGGAAAAGAAAGTGCTCCAAACTATATAACTGCATGTATATTTAAGTGTATAAGATAGAAAATGATATCATAGAGTTTTATTGGATCAATGAACAGAACTGTTTGCAGTATCATTGATGGAATGTCCACTTTACAAGCTTTAATTTTGTGACTTGAACAATTATTTCTAAGATGACAATATGTAATCCATTAACTAGTGATTTCCTACTGTTCATTTTTTTTCTGTAAATCTGTATAACTTGTACCCTTTCCCTGCTTTTTCTTTTCTCCTTAAATAAAATTAAAAAAAAATCTAAACACATTGATCAATTTGTTTATTAATTACACTGTTTCATTATGTTACATTTGAAGTCCTTAAGTTTCTTTGCTTCTTCTTTGATCATTAAACCAATTGGTAGTTGGTTTTTTTTCTACATTGGCGCCCTTTGGATCTACCTGGTCAGGAGCTGGGAATTTTTGGATGCATTTTGTTGCCTTGTTTTTTTATGTTTTTCTGTGTGTGCACATGTGCATATCAATGAATGCATGTGCTGAAAGTTAAGGTCCAATGGAATGATAATATTCTATTATCGGTATGAAGATCTCTCTAGTTAGGCTCTGCTTTCTAGTGAGGTGATCTTGAATTTATTCATCAAGAATTATTGTCTACCACTTCAATCTACTCAGTTTAACTGAGTTGGACAGTCACTGTGTTGTAAGAAGAGAATCCCTACACATTATACCCCATCAGCACTTCCAATCAGACCTCAGTCATGACCATTCACATTTATTTTGTAATTTCACCCTTTTATCAGTGACCTTGACAGACTATACTGCTGCTGATACTTGGTTTCCAGTGTGGAGGGTAGGAGGAAGGAAAGAGGTAGGGGGAAAGGAAAGGGGAGGAGAGAGAGAGGTAAGAGAAATGTCCATAGGTAAAAAACAGAAGGTGGGCTCTGTTAGAATACATTTTATAGCTGGAATACAGGGTTAGTGTTGAGGGCGTTTGAGAGAATGTTTGTGGTGAGAATGCAGAGGGATGGAAGTGTAGTTAAGACTGAGAGATGCTTTGAGAGTATCAGAACTTGTTAACATCCTTTAGGTAAGTTTTGTGGGACAAAGGGGAAAACCTTAAAAAATACAGTAAAATAAAAAATACTAAGAAAGAAGAAACAGAAAACACCCCCCCACACACATGCGTGCATGCGTGTACACACGCGCACACACACACACATGCATCAAGAAAAAAACAGAACAATATAAACAAGGAAATAAAAACAACCTTCACGCAGTCATTTTAGCATTAGCCTAAAGCGTCCAAACAGCTGTCCTTACACGGTAGTCATGGCCTGATTGTGAGTGGCCAAGCATTTTTGCCCTGTGGACCACTAAGTAAAGCTGCTCTCTCCTGGCTGCAAGTCCTGCTCTGGGTGTGGCCAGCTGTAGGCAGGCCTCTGTAGCCCACCCAAGATCGATTACCTCAATTTGCTTGGGAAGAGATGGTGGAAGGCCTCATCTGCCAGCACTGGATGGTGGGCAGTAGGCGGTGGGCAGGACCTCAGACCATCTCGGGTCTTTCTAGTGCTTGAGGACATAGTGGGAGAGTACCCGCTCTGTTCTGCTCCCCTCACAAACCCCTTAGACCCTGGAATTTGGTACAGCAAGTTTCTTTTCATTTACCCTTGGGTGGCAGGCTTTTGTTTTAACTCCTGCCTCAGGGTGCCTGATTTGGGGACTCCTGCCGTTGCTGTTGCCCCCAGGTGGCTGTGATTTTTCCTATTATCCATTGCTATTGTTAATTTTTTTCTAGGTCTCCTACAGTTTTGTTGATATTTCAAATCATTTTGTGCTGCATTTTCTAATACATATTTTTGGTGTAAAGAAATGCTCTTAATTTTTCTGTTTTATATTACATCTAACCATCTTGTTGTATGTTTCTTTAATGTTAATAGCTTGTTGACTCTCTTGAGTTTATAGAAAGGCTTTTTTTTAATTAAATAAGGACATTTTTGTCTCTTCCTTGTCTGATTTTGTGGTTCTCCATTACAGTGGTGCCTGTGTTCACGAACTTACTTTGTTCCATGATTATGGAAAAGATGGCTATGGTTGTGTTCGGCATTTGATATACAGTTTGTAAACAAAAACAAAATTTTTCCAAATGCTTCTGTTTGTGAACCAAATCATTCCCAAACAAAAGCACTCATGAACCAAAGTACCACTTGGTTTTTCTTATCTTATTGCATAGGTTAGAATCTTTGACACAGTATGGAACAGAAATAATGACAGAAGAAATTCTTCTGACTTCAATGAAATTAATTTTAAGTTTCCAGTACTTTTAATTCAGTTGAAAAACTAAATCTTAGTTTGATTATAGAATGTAGTACATCTTCTCTGGCTCTTTGATAGCTTAGATATAGAAAGGGCATCCCTGTCTAGGTCTCATGATGCCCGGCCAGGAGCATTTCCATTCATTGGACACATGTATCAGCAATATCTTAAATGATAATCAGTGAAATGTAACACATACATTCATTCAGACTGTAATTAAAAGTTTCAGTGGTGAGAAGCCCAGTAAACGGAAAGATATATAACTAAAATCTAATTTTAACAAACATTATGAAATATCAAGTAGTAAAAGGTATTTAACATTATGAAAAGAGGTAACCAAAGACAGAAGTTACAGTTTGGCTGAAGACAAGTCTTTCAGATTGTGGTGGATTATAAAATCTCATTTATTTTTACTTTTGTTTCTTTTTTGGTACCATTTTTACTTTTGTTTCACGACCTCACACCTGCCAGGCAGGCGCTTGTGCTGCTGAGCTAAATCCCTGGCCCCCTAAAATCTCATTTATCTAAATTGAACTTGCTAAAAGAGCACAGATTTTTTTTTCTGTCTTAGCAAATTCAGTTCTAGTTCTATTTCTAGGTTGCTTTTCTGATTATCTCATTGATTCTGTAGAAAACTTTTTCTTACTCCTTTCCTAGAACAAATTTTTCCAGTGGGGACATATTTTCTTTGAGATGATGGTTTTTCTTTTTTGTGTGGGGAGAGTACCTGAAATCAAACTTAGGACCTCATGCTTGCCAGGCAGGTACTGTGCCACTGAGCTAAATCCCTGGTCTACATGATGATGGTATTATACTAGGATGATTTCTTAGTGTTTTTATGGATACAGTAGTTAATTCATTCCAATCATGTACTCATCAAACACTTATTGTATGCCTACTGTGTGCAAGTCCTTGGAGCAATAAAGATTAGTTATCTGTCCTTGAAACAGAGACAGTAAATCAGTAATTTCAGCACAAGATAGCATGTGTTGTAAGAGATGGAAGAAGAAGACCGAATTTCAGAGAACAGGTGATGACACAGCCATGCTTGGAAAGAACATGACCAGGAGGTTTTAGGTGGCTATGGAGGAGAAAGGGCCCGCTTTCACAGAGAGTGGACCATCCATGACAGCCTTCACTTGGGCAGAGAATGGCGGGAAAGGGCACTTACCTGAATTTGAATGTCCCTGGAGTTGATCACTTCCACAATGCCCACCACATTGTCAAATACAAGGCCAAACTTCTTACAGTTATCTAGGGGGAAAGACAAGTTGCTGCTAAATATTTATACATGTTTATACCAAGCAACTCATCCTAGACACTATAAAGCCATCAGTGTATCCTACCAATTGTGATGGAATTTATTTTCCCTTTTATCTGGAGAGTAGATCGGTCACATTTGAAAATATAAGCCACTTGTTTCAGTTCAGTCTCTGAAATTACAAGGTCATTCCTGTCCTCTTGGTACTCCTGAAATGAAAAGAGACACAAATATTAGGAAGAAGGGGATACAGGCAAACAGAGTCCTCTGCATTCTGGAGCAGCTGTGCGGCTCAGCGTGACCACAGCTCCTTCCCCAGGTCTCGTCACAGTGCACAGAGAATGGATGAGACACTGTCTGGATGGGGCTTGGGGTCAATTTGCAAACTGTCAGGTGTTGTGGGCACCCTGGCCAGAGGGTGGGGCTGGAGCACTGATGCTAAGCCCACTCTTGGGATATGCGCAAAGAGGCCGACAATGGGTCCCAGGTAGTCCAAGCTTGTCTTTCCAAGCTGTGCCACCTTTTCCAGGGACATTAGTTTGCAATCTTTAGGGAGGCTTTCTGGGTAGACAGGGGACACTGCTTGCACTGACATTCAGAGTGTCTTGTGTGATTTGAATTAGCCCTGAAGGTGGCGGGGGGCAGGGGCTGTGCATGATTATGTCAGGGCCTCCTTCAGTGCAATCAAGCAAACAGCCTCCAGCAGATTGGAATGGGGTCCAGATTCCCCGGGTCCCCGTGCTCATGGTTTCTGTGGCCTCTTGCTTAAATTTTATGATGATGTTGCTTCTTAGAGAGAGACAGCACAATGTTACTTTCTTAGGGGTAGGAAAGGAAAAGGACAGCAATTGTTTGATGGGTACAGAGTTTTAGTTCTGCGAGGTGGTAGCATAACACTGTGAAGGTCCTTAATATTACCAAAATACGTACTTAAAAATTGGCTTAGGGTAAATTTTATGTTATGTGTCTTTTACCATAATCTAAATGACTAGCTTAAAAATGTTTGAAGAGTAAGAACCAATGAAGAAAAAAATATTGGAAGCACCTAGAAATGCCTCAGTTCTTATACCAGCTAGCGCTTTCTGCCTCTTGTTATGCCACTTAGAAATCCTTAAGGTCTTGCTAAATGGCTTTCATGGCTGGTCCATTTGTCACAGCCAGGCATGGCGGTGCAGAGGGCCCCCTGGATGACTCTCCTTGACCAAAGAGCAGTCATCTCCATTTGGACTAAACCCGGCACCATCTCTGTGTCCTGATAAGTACAGAGTTGGCTACCTCATTTCTTTTTCTCTTCAACTGGCTGTACCCAACATAAATAGGGCTGGCTGAGGTACTGATGTGTAATGTTTGAAGGCAGGTGACAGTCGTTGTTTCCCTGCCCCATGACTCCCCAAAACATGGCTGAGCCAGGTGGGGTGAAGATCCACAACTTCGGGGCTGTTAACTGGGTTGAGCCTTGAGATGAGAGGCTGTGACTTCCCAGAGCAGAAAAGTTTGCACATCAGAGCTGAAGCATCACCCCCTAAACATTAAATGCTACCTCCGCTGTGTTACACAGATTGATCTTTCTGTATATTCTCCTCTCTGCATATTGCCGAGGTGCTTTCAGGTCTCCGACAGAGCTCAGCTCCCAGTACTCAGGTAACTCCTGCCATCCTCACAGGCGCTCATTCTCTAGCCACTCCATTCTTCACAAAGTAATATAGTCCAGGTTAGGACCTGGGTGATGGCCTTTTGTGCGATGAACCTTCACCCTGGTCGCACTTAGGGCCCCTTGGTTCCCCATAACTATAAATATGTCTTAGTGTCTTTTATTCTCGCCATGGTTGCATTGGACGTGGTGGGTTGGGATTAATTTATTGGATTCCAATAACTTTTCCATAGGATTATAAATATAAACTTCTCCAACCACGGCAAGGTCCAGGAAAGGCTCTGTGCATGGTGGTCAGTGCCTGGAATCCCACAAGTTGATGCCCAGCTTGAGCTAACTTGCTGAGACTGTCTTGAAATAAAATAAAAATGCTTAGAGATACAGCACAGTGCGAGGGCCCTAAATTTAATCCCTGATACCGGAACAAAATAAAACAGAGTCAGTGTCAAAGGGCTCCACTCACCACTCTCCACTTCTTCCCCTCCAATGCGAGCACGGGAGCATGTGTCTGTGGAGAGTGAGCCTTGGGCGACGTGGGGCTTGGAGTGTGGCTCTTGGTTGGAGACCGAGTTTGTCCTTGTGCTCGCAGGCTGGGGTTCTTATAAGTCTTCTGGTCATCTGTGACGTGCCGAAGCCCTGTGAGGGTCACAGGCAGACACATTTCTTTACATTTGATGGGAAGTGAAAGGTCCGTGGTGTAAGACATGCAAGAACTGTGGGTCACGCTATTGGCGGGATAATCTAGCGCTCGGGGTGAAGATGTAGTCTGAACCCTGTGTACGCTCAGATCAACAGAAGCACTGTCTATTTTTAACTTGAGAAATCCTGTCTTTAAGGACACAGGATTATAACAATTCTGTAAAAAAATAACCCCACAAACCCTCAAGTCACCTTAGCCAAAAAAAAAGACTTTGTTTCTTCTCTGTTGGCTACATCATTAGTCACGGCCTAAATGTTGAGGAAATTCCAGGGACTATCAGAGGACGGAACTGACTTTAGGGATAAAGGGTCAGTCAATTATTTTACTTTGCAAATGAGTTTCAGGCAAGGCACTGAAGTTTGAGCCAATGATAAAGTTAAAATTCTAGCTCCCAGCCCAGTGCAGAAGGACTCCTCCATGTAATGCAGAAAATATTTGTATATAGTTTCTGGCAACATGACTATTTAGATATTTTTTAAAAATTTGAAATGAGGCATTCACCAGAGAGACAAAGCTAGCTCAAAGATGTAATTCTTCAACAAGCTAATACACTGTTTCAGGACAAAGGTGCTAGTGGTTTACCATTTTTACTTCAAACCTTTCTCTCTCTCTCTCTTTCTTTCTTATTTTTCTTTTTTTTGAGACAAGGTTTCACTGTCTTAAAAAGCACTTTAGGCTTGCCTTAAACTCAGTTTGTAGCCCGGGCTGGCCTTGAACTTGCAGCAATCTTCCTGCCTCAGCCTCTCAGTGGGTCTTTCTGCTTTGTATTGGGGGGACTGAACTCAGGACCTTCACACTGACATATCTTCTCAGGCTTTTTATTAAAAGTAAAATAGAGGCAGACACAGGGGTGATGGCCTATAATCCCAGCACCCTAGGAGGCTGAGGCAGGAGGATTGCAGGTTCAAGTGTAGCCTGGTCCACTTAGCCACTTTGTAAGAGCCTGTCTCAAAATAAAATACTTTAAAAAGGATGTTCTCAAAAGAGCCCAGGCGGAGCTCAAACTTGTAATCCTCCTGCCTCGGTCTCCCAGAGTGCTGGGACTGTAGGTGTGCAGCGCCACGTCTGACTTACTCCACTTGCTCTGGATGCTTTGGCTTTAGAGGATGATGCTGACGCACCGGGTGCTGAAACGGTGATGTAGTGGAGTATGTGATAAAGAACCAGGTGCCTGGACATCTGGATCTATTCCACATCTGGACCAGGAGAGCACGCAGGCAGGCGCCTGTGTTCCCAGCTGCACCTCCCTTTTGTGCTTCGGGGACAGGGGAGGAGCCCTGGGAGATCTGTGTGCCAGGGCCGGAGGCGAGGCCAGGCCTTGAGCACTCACCTTTTGTGATGGCTTCTCCCTGGTTCAGCTGCGCAAATAAAGCTGAGCGGGAAGGAGAGGACGCTTCTTTTGTGCCTTCATTCTCAAAAAGTGGAGGCGGCCCCGGAGGAGGTGGCGGTGGAGGGGGTGGTGGGAGGCCAGGCCCAGCGGAGAGGACCGAGAATGCAGATGCCGGGGATGCTACAGGACCCTGCGGAAGACAGAGGATGGGGAGCTGCACCAGGACCCCGGCCCTGGCTGGGATTGTGCCCGTGTCTCAGGGGCTGTGGCTCTGAGGGCCTGGCATCCCAGATTCCCACAGGGCACCCCCTACTTGGGGGCAGAGGACCTGGGTCAAGGAGGGAGCACAGTTGGCAGAATCTGCACACCCACGAGGCCCCTGGCAGCTCATAGGCAAACAGAGCCGTATTCACAAGTTTGTGTCCAGGGCTCAGCATGCCTTGGCCAACCTGGAAACATACGAAGAAAGCCAATCAAGGGGTGAGATACACATTAGAGAGACACTGCACACCACGACCCTCAAGGAGAGAGAGAGCTAGCTAGAGCTATGAAGCAGTCAGTGGGTACCAGAGGGTTTTGGACCTTTTTGAGCAGCTACGAGGGAGATACAGAAGTTCTCTGGAACCCATTTTCCAAACATGCAGGCCTCCAGCTGACTTCTAAGCAAAGACCATGTACTTAGGAGGTGGAGTACAACCTTTGTTATGAACTACTATGTGAAGTGCAACCTTTATCTGGTATGAAGATCCCACAAATTTAAGTGGCAGTCAAAGGAGACAGGCAAGCGGCGGGATTTGTTTTCATGTGTGCAAAGGACTTTACACAGGATGTTCTCAAAGAGCTTAAAACTAGGAGAGAAACATACATACCTATACACCAAACTTCAAACATGAGCACCTTTTGGTGGCACTGAGCTACAGTCCCAGTCTTTTAAAATTTTTAAAATTTTGAGACAGGGTGTTGCTAAGTGGCCAAATTGACCAGGCTGTGCTTGAACTTGCAATCCTCCTGCCTCAGCCTCCTAGAAGGCTGGGATTACAGGCCTGCAACGTTATGCCTTCTTCTAGTTTACTTTTAAACCCTGAAGTACTGTACTACTATGATAAAGATTTGTTCAGAGATTTGTCCTTTTCGCTACGCAGTTCAGGCTGGTCTTCAACTCACTTGGTAGTCCAGGCTGGCCTCGAACTCACAGCACTCCTCCTGCCTCAGTCCCTCAAGTGCTGGGATTACAGGCATGTGCCCACCATGTCAGACTCTATGATAGAGGTTTACAAGCCAATTCAATTTTTTAGAAGTCAGGAAAGTAACAGGTGAGAGTAGGCAGTAAGATAAAAGTGAGACACATAGTTTAGGCTTATATATTTTAGATGTCAAATACAAAAGGTCAAATAGTCCATTAGCACAAAATATTATAAACTTATCCATTTTCAAAAGCTCATATATAGTCCTTATAAAGTATCAAAATCAGGACGTTTTAAAACACAGGTTTTAAAAATAAGCCATTTTTAAGGTAATTAATTCCTACTCAATGTAAACATCCTGAAAATAAATGATTCTTCTCTTATTCAAAATGTCCAGCCTTAAATTCTCAGTGGGGTGGGAGACTCATCTTTTGAAGCTCATGATTTGCAATGGTTTTGGATTTCTAAGGATCAGCCTGACTTTATCCAGGGTCAAGTAGAAAAGGGTTTCACAGTTCTTGAGACAGACTAATGTTCCCTCCAGGATCTGACATGTTTTCCATTATGTCACTCGGGTGCAGCTTGAGCGTTTGCTCTGTACTGTAAAGAGCGTGTTACACGAGCTCTGTGGATCAAGCAACACTGAAGTCCTCAGGTCCAGACACTGCGAGCCACCAAGCCTCACTTGCACCCCTGAGCACATCGTAATTCATGTAGTCGATGAAGGGTTGCAGCCCTTCCCCAGTATCCGGCACACTGAAGCTCTCCATTGGAAAGGGAGACTATCCGGCTTCTAAATCCTATTTCCATGGTTCCTGCGCTCTCAGAATTCAGAACCTTTCTCCAAGAAGGGGACCCATAACAGAAAATGCCACATGCTCAGCTTTTTGAAACTTTGATACACTCAGATAGCTGATCCAGGACAACAGGCAAAAGGGTTACTGCAAAACAAGTTGAAAATAAAAGTAAAATGACAACAGCAGGAATAGCAGCAGCAATGATGAAAAGGGCACTCGGGCCCTGGAACTCTGCCTCGCCTTGGGGCGGCCGTGCACGCATCCTGGCTCATTCCCCTATTGCCCAGTGAGAGAGTAATGCCAAGCCCTGGTTTCCAAGGTTACTTTTTCAGTTAGCATTCAGGTGTGGGACTGAACAGGGAATTGAAATCAAATCGATTGGACATTTCCTGAACTGGATCTCAGGGCCGCCCCGCAGAGGAGCCTGCCTTTGCCTTTCTCCTGTCCTCTCCTGTAGGGTATCACAGCGCACCACCCCAGGGCTTCCTCTTCTCCTTCTGCACATGAACCTGGCGCCACACAGCCGGGAATCTCAGCCTGACGCCAAGGCTTCTGGTAAAAAAGCAGAGGAAAAGGAATGTCCAGGAAGGGCCAGAGCCACAGGCTGTGGGAAGTCAGGTAAATGGAGGCACCGACTGTTCATTGGCTCAGTAGATACTAAATGTCTGGTGATGACAAGCTCTAGCCCGCGGTTCTCAAACGTGTCTGAGAATTAGAAGCACCTAGGACTCTGCTAAACACTCCCACGCCCGGGCCACCTTGCAGCAACGCTCGCTGTGGGGATGGGTGTGGGCTGGGGTCACAGGTATGGGTAGTTTTTTAATCTCCTTAGGTGATCTTAATGTGTGGGCAAGTTTGGGGACAACATTCTGTCTTATGTGCTGAGATTAACTATTTTTAATTTATTTATTTTTCTTTTCAACTTTTTCATTAGATATTACTGGTACATTTTAGATATACATAATGATCACATTCATCATAGAGAATTTACACCTGCACATGATATAACTTGGGTTTTTTCTCCCCCAGCCCCTACAACACCTGAGATTAATGACAGCAATATGACTAGAAAGGTACTGTAACACCTCTAGCACGAAATAAAATAAGAAATCAGAAAGGCAGATTAAATTCAGCAATAAATTATCAGTCAAGGGCAAAGTTATAACTCAAGCACCTGTCTGCTTGAGGTTTGAAGCCTTCTTCCAAGAAATTCTTTATGCTACATTTAAGATTTTTAAAAAAACCACTAGCCATAGGTCAGAAGTATGGATTCCCTGGACATATACATACCGTTGTGCGTGGGCCTCCGGTTAGATACATGTGACTGAGGTCCTGGGGCAGAATAATCTTGTCACTCTGTCTTTTTAATGCCCTCACAGCTAACTCTGGACACGTCCCATCCTCTGGGTGAATAAGACCTCTTGGGCTTTGACACTGGCATCTCAGCGTTCAGTGCATCCCACCCTTGATGCTGAATTCGTGGTGAGTTGGTGTCTTTCTTTTAGAAAGTGGCTTCTTGCTTTAATTCACTTTTCCTAAATACCCACTGGACCTAGTAACAGGATACCTGTATCAAAGTCCTGGCTCTCCATTCAGTGATCGAGCTGGTGAGGGCACCGCCTGTCAGTGTGGTTTTTGGTTTTTGTTGAAAAGTAGACGTCCTAGAGCAGGGAATGCACTGGCCTGAATGGGCAGGGGTACGGGGCATCAGGGCCTGGAGCCCCAGGTGCCCACTGAGTGGCCTGCTCCTTCTAATGCAACCGAGGCTACAGGCCTGTGGGAAAGTGGGGTTCTGAGGAGAGGGGATGCCGGGTGAGGGTCGAGTTCCCATCCTTCACAATGTGAGTTAGGTTTATCCAGAGACTTTGAAGTGAGACTTTGCAGTGTAAACTCCCCAGTAGGCAGACCTCGCTGGGGGCACCTCTGAACCAGGAGCTGCTGCCCTCGATCTTGAAGGAGATGGCGCTCCATGGGGCTCTCTCCCTTGCTGTGCGCCCCAGAAGTCCTAAGAAACCACAGTGTCAGCTCACAGACCACAGGCGCTTCTCTGCTCCCAGCTTTGGAGTCAGGGGTGGTGTAAGGAGAAGCAGTGTGGTTTATTTACAAATTATCTCGTTATCCTTAGTCCCTTTCAAAGAAACCCTTTCTCAATCAACTTGTTTCTTTACAAAATGTCTACTCTATCAATTACTGTATTTTATTGTCACAGTATAGACCCATACAGCGTCACATCAGGATGTGGGTGGACGTACCACGTGACCCGCCAAGGTCACACAACAGGAAAGCGAGGCTGAGCCGTGGAGGGAATCAGAGGAGATCGACTTAACCGTAGCGAAGTGGCAGTGACCCCTCACAAACGCCTGTGAAGAAACCTTCTTTATGCTGCTGATAAAATGAATCTTTTAGGTATCTTAGAGACCAGACTGGGAGCAATTGAAAATGACATTCTATTCAACTCATGTAACAGTGGCGTGCAATTTAAAAGCAAGAAAAACAGCCCATTTATAATTTTAAACAGCCATATTTGTAGTGCAAAAGTTCACTTGCATTGCCAAGAACACATCACAAAGCCTAAAAATGTTGTTTTTAAGGTCTATTAAGATTAATTTTGAGAGCAGATGCTTGATTATATACTTTTTTTTCCTGGTACAAAGACTTTTTAAAAAGCTAATGTATTGCAAATCCCCTTCTCTAACTTAATTTCACTGTCCGGGGAACAGCTGCTTCTTCTGTTTTTACATATATATGAACTGTAGCCATAAAATAATGAAGCCATTGTGAGCAGCTCATGGACCATTTTAATGTTTAGGTTATATACACTCTATAGATCAACAGCTATGTGATATGTACTGCAGTTGTATACCAATGTGCCCTGTAATTTGTTTTCACTCCTTAAAATAATGTCATTATTTTGCTACTTTAGATGTTTGATTTTATTGTGAAAGGGAAATTATTTATAGTTCTTATATGAAATCTCCATTTTGTTGGGGGTAGATATATATAATGCACAATCTACTGTAACCCCCTCCCCAAACACATTCACCTTAATTACCCAGTTAATTCAGGTACAGCCTAAATTTGCATCTGAGTAAGCCAGGAAAGTTGCTCCAAGTATTCATTTTGTTGAGTTTGTGAAAAGTAGGACAAATAGGGATCTGGTAGGTGGGGTTAAGGGGCCAGAGAGGGGCGTCGGTGCTCCCCGCAGACCTCTATCCTGAAAAGAGAGGGTGAGGATTTAAGTGGAGAGAAGTACACACGACTGTGTCACTCTCTAACACCAAGAAGGGGTCAGGCAACCAGCATCTGGGCTAGGTATTTTGACCAATTTTTAAGAAGTAGAGACCAAAAAAATAAAGACACCCTGTGATAATTTCTTGGAAGAGGTGAATTATGTTGCTTACTACAGAGCTTTGGTTCAGATGTCCCTTTGATAAAATTTGCTCAGTGATAGCAATATTTTGAGCCACCTGTCTTGAAGTATTTGTGGAGACTGTAGACAAAGCCACAGAAATGAAACAGCTGACATGCAGTGGTATTTATGGGTCTCATTCCCTCCTCTGGCCTTCATGGACACGCACGTTTGGCTCACTGTTTGGTCTGCTTCCCAGTGAAATCTGCCCTTTGGGGGTCTATGCCAAGCCACCTGGCTTACCATTAGAGATCTCTAGGCAGCAGGGACAACTTATATGTGTCCAACTGTGCACTTATGGGTAAAAATTGCAAGGCTCCTGAGCGTGGTGGTGCATGCCTGTGATTCCCAGTACTCTGGGAAGCTGAGGCAGGGGAATTGCAAGTTCAAGCCCAGCTTGGGCAATTTAGCAACTTAGCAAGACCCTTTCTTTTAAGGATTGGGGGGATGTAACTCAGTGCAAAAGTCTTGGGTTCAATTCTCAGTCCACACAAATACATAAGCACATATATACAAAAGTAAACAAACACACACTTCGGCCATATCAATCACAAATATATTTACATCTTCATGCTACAACTTAGGAACTCATAATATTTTACAATTGAATTTTTTAATGAAATGTTGATTTATTTTGCCAAAGACAAAGGATCTCAAATGATCTGCTACAATATATAAAATATTAGGATGATAGACTTTATATATAATAGTAAAAATAAGTAATTAAAAGAAGTAAAAGACTACTGTTTTATACACATAGAGAGCTAACTAAGTAACAAAACAATTCACAAACTCATGAGCCAAGTGTGCTGATGAGTCCCTATGTCCCCAGCACTCAGGAGGCTGAGGCTGGAGAATTGCTTGAGCTCAAGAGTTTGAGACCATCCTGAGCAACATGGTGAGACTCCATCTCAGAAACAAACAAACCACAAATTCATGATTTAGGGCTTGATTGTGCTTTTGGTGTCAAAACTAAAACTAATTTCTGTTTTCTGAAAAGATTTACTTTGATCAATTCAAGTTCTATAAGAACTTTAAAAATGTACATTTGTACAAGGGGTGACCGAAAGATAACAAAGAATGCTTAAATTTTACTTAATCCAGGAAAAGACACATTGCTAACAAATAGGTGTGTTCACACTGGGAGAGTATTTTGAAAGGAATTAGTGGCAGTGTGCTCTTGACTGCAGCAAATGTTTTAAACATTCACCATATTTTATAAACATTTTATAATTTCTGTCAATCATTAAAGTGTGTCTTCATTCACCTCATTTGCAAGATTTGGCACTGCAACTTCTGGCTCTTCCCCCAAAGCAAAGTGACATGAGAGGTAAACATTTTTTTTTTTTTTTGTCTTTTTCCTTTTTATCGGTACCAGGGATCGAACTCACGACCGCCTGCTTGCAAGGCAGGTGCTTATGCCGCTGTGCTAAATCCCCAGCCCCAAGAGGTAAACATGTTACATCAGCTCAGGACATGGAGGCAGCCATGTCACTGCCGCTGAAGACACTGACAACAGGAGACTTCCAGATCTGCTTCAGGAAGTAGCAAGAATGATGGGAAAAGTGTATTCAAAGGAAAAGGAGTAAAGGCAATAAATATTTTAAAATTTATAATTCCCTGTATTTTTGATCATATCTTACACTTATGTCATGCTTCTACTACAAGAAAACTATAATCACAAAGATAGATGTACACAGATTAACAGATGACCATTCTGAACATTGTAAGAGGAAGCCAAAGTGAATTTATGAGTTTTGTCTCTATTACTTTTTAGCACTTCCTCGAATTTTGAGACTTCTTCCAGGGAAAACAAAGTTCCTGGGAACCTTTCCAGTAAAACAGAATTCTTAATAATACTGCAATGAACTGCTGTATCATATTTTAAGTATATGTTTGTTCATTTTTACGAAGTTAATTCCTTGTTCAGCTATGAAGACAGAACACTGATGGATTTTCAGGTTTCCAGGGAAGTCCCTTCAACTGACCTAAAAAGATGGACACACAGTACTGAAGACAATATTGGGCTCATTTCATCGATTGTTTCTGAGGCAAAGCTCCAAATACCCTTATTCTAGGAGGAAGAAGAAAGGTCATTCGAAACCCAGACTTCAAGGTTTCATCAACGATTTCTTATGGTTGTACCCATTCCCATCCCTCCTGCTCTCCTGTGCTCTCTAGATGCTGTTCCTTTCATATTTCAATAGATCAGAGCTTTGGCAGCAAATGAAAAAAGAAAATAGAAGAAACAAAGTCACTTCTAGGAATTAATAACAGTGTTACATTGGAAAGTAGCCTGGGAATGACATACACGATTCATTCTGGTACACGTAAACCAGTAACTTAGTGTTTTTATTCTTGTCTTCATTGTATGTCCAGATGTGTCCCTGGAAAAAATGTAGGTGGCAGCTTCTGTTCAACATGCCCAAAGTAGAAATTCTGGGTAAAAGCAGACCAAGCAGAAGTCAGAAGAATAGGTGGAACATAATCTTAATTTGCTCAAGCGGTCCAGATTCTCCACCTAAATGGTGCTGATAAGTAGTCTTGATTATTAGCTTGGCCTTGTTTTGTTACTGACATCTGGCTCAAATCTGGAATTTCCAGATTGTCCTTTCTTTTCATCTGCCAGCATACACAACTTGAAAATACAATTTCTCATAAAAAGAGGAAACAAAAAAATTAAATTTTCCATGAGAAAACTTTTCAGAGTTAAAGATAGCACAGTATATCCACCAAAGAGACCAACGCTAGAAAACCAACAGTTACATGAAGACCAAGACTGACATGTGGCTTGAATTAGCTAAACATGTTCTTCATTGGTCAGTAGAGTCTTAAGTCTGAGCATTCACTGGATTCATGTTTCTGTTTTTTTCTGGGGTGATTTTATGGTAATAAAAACTATTGTAAAAACAATAGTTTTTGTTTAAAAAAAACAATATTTTGTTTATTTTAGTATTTTAGTAAATAGTGGAAATGAAGGCAAAGGCAGGATTAGAGCTGTTAGATTGCGCCACCTTCTCTTTGACAAAGGGGCCAAACATGTTGATGGAAGAAAGACAGCCTCTCTAATAAGTGGTGTTAGAAAAACTGGCTTTCTACATGCCTAAGACTTAAATGAGGACCCCTGCCTATCACCATGCACTAAACTAAAGTTAAAATGGATCTAAGTTCTAAATATTAAGACAAAAACACTAAATCTACTGGAAGACGAAGTAGGTAGAAATCTCGAGGACATAGGAATAGGCAAAGACTTCATGAACCAAAACCAAACTGCAAGGGAAGTACTTCAGAGAATCAACATCTGGGATCTTGTCTTATTAAAAAGCTTTTGCACATTAAAAGAAATCAGAGAGAAAAGAAAGCCCACAGATTGGGAAAAGATTTCTGCCAATTATCCCTCAGAGAAAGGACTTTTATCTAGAACATATAAAGAACTGAAAAACATCAGGCCCCCTAAATTTAAAGACCCAGTCCAAAAATGGGCATTTGAGATGAATACACAATTATCAGGTGAAGAAATGCAAATAAATACATGAAAAAATGTTTGACACCATTGGTCACTCAAGAATTGCAAATTAAAACAACACTGAGATATCATCTTATTCCACAAAGAATGATTCACATCAAGAAATTAACCAATAACAAATGGGGGTGGGACTGTGGAGAAGAAGGAACCCTTCTCCACTGTTGGTGGAGGTGCAGACTGGTGCCACCACTGTGAAAATCAATGTGGTGATTCCCCAAAAAAGTACGATTAGAGATTCCATTCGACCCTGCTGTTTCCCTTCTGGGTATTTTCCCAGAAGAACTAGAAACATCATACCATAGTGATATATGTGCAACTAGGTTTATTTTATAGCTGTAGAATTTTTAATCTTAGAAACAACCCAGATGGCCATCAACTGAGGAATAGGTAAAAAAGATGTGGTATTTTTATACAAAGGGATACTACTCAGCCATAAAGAATGATAAACCTGAGGCTTTTATAGGTAAATGGATGCAACTAGAAACTACATTCATAAGTGAAAAAAATCAGACTTGCATGTGTAAACACTATATTGTCTGGCTAGTGTGAGAAACTGAAAGAGTAAATAAGATCCAAAAGTTACAATAGATATAGTAAAAGGGAAAGA
The DNA here is from genome assembly GCF_034190915.1 of Cavia porcellus. Taxonomy (NCBI): domain Eukaryota; kingdom Metazoa; phylum Chordata; class Mammalia; order Rodentia; family Caviidae; genus Cavia; species Cavia porcellus. Next base: position 21,602,201 of record NW_026947496.1, on the reverse strand, counting down.
AACTATTCAAAGGGAAATTATATTATTTGATCAGTCTTGCATGCCTATATCTGGTAACCTGAGCAACTATTTTAAAAATAACAATATGCAATATAACCAGCATTATAAAATTCCTAAGATGTTGCTTTGAAATCTATATTGCTATTGTTTTTTGTTGGCATTTTGTTTTTGTTATGTTTGTTTCCTGATTTTTTTCTCTTTAGAATAAGAAAGAAAAACAAAGAGCTGTTAGATTGTTTACATGTGGCTTTGTGTTACATAAGTATTTTATTTTCCTGGAATTTTCTTTCATTAAAATACTCACAAACATCAGTCTCTGCTAAGCATTACAGCTGAGGCATGCTAAGGCAGAGTAATTGACTCAATTTCAGTTCCCAAATTCACAGGGAAAGTTCAGTTGGTGCTTAGATGATGGAAGGCACAGCCATCAGCTCAGGCGGCATCCAAAGTGCTGCCAATCAGCTGAAGCCAGGGCTCAGCTCTGTGTTCTGGTGAAGGCACTGTTTCGCTTTTGGAAGATAATGTGTGCCTTTCACCCTTTCGTCTCTTTGGAGACAGAGTCTCTGTATGTCCTCCAGGCTGGTTTTGAACTTGCTGTGTAGCCCAGGCTGGCCTTGGGTTTGTGATGCTCCGAGGTTGGTTACGGGCGTGTGCTGTGAGGCCCAGCTTCCCCCTCCTCTCTCAGGAAGACCTTTGGCTTACCCTACCATCAGCTTGTGTTTCCTGAGTTTGTGCCAGCCGAGAGTGAGAGGAGCCGATGGCAAGGAGAGAGGACAGAGCAGCGTTGCTGACCAGCAATGATGGCCACCATCTATCCCACTGTCATCGCTGGGCAGAAGGAAGGACACATTTTCACATAGTCCTTGAACAATGGGCACAATCCATAGTTAATGGACTAACAGTCTAGACATTGCTCTGAGAAGAAATGTGATCAGAACTGAATGCATTTGATTAAGCAGCTGTACATGGGCATCATCTATTTCTAACGCCTGGGAGCAGTCATGCTGGGGATTGCAGGCTGAATCCGAGGAGGAGTCTCCAAAGAGCACACAGCCTCCGAGGACACACAGCAGGGACTTGGTTCTGGTCTTTGAGTCTTCTTTAAGACCTAAGATTGTATTTTAGTTTGGAAGGTTCTTCTCTGGTTTATTCCTTGGAAAACTCTTATATGATCTTCAATGCGAGACACAAATGTCTCTTCTTTTTGTGGGCGCATAGAACTTTCCCCAAAGGAAGCTTGCTGTTTCTTTATATCAGGACCCCTTGGGATACTTTCGAGCTACTTCATATCCTGCCCTAATCATGTGTCTCTGAAGTGTGGTTTGGGGTGAGTCCCAGCTCTGAAGAGCCTGTCATTAATGTCTTAATGTCTAATATTTTAATATCATCAGTGACTGGGGGGCGGGGATAGAATGGGTAACAGGACGTAGTCACTTACGCTGTGGCCTTCAATCTTACAAATTAGGGAACTTTAAATAGCAAATCTTGTTAGAGTATTTCTAGTGTGATGTTCAATGAATTAGGAATATGTGCTAAAACTTTTATATATATATATATGTATATATATACACACACACAAGATAGATAACTATACTACTAACCTTTGTAAGTTCATCAAAAAGAACAGTTTGTGCTGTCATTGACTGATCATTTTTTTCAAGCCTAGATCTTGTAACCTGAACAAGTACTTCTAAGATAACAATATGCAAAATATTAACTAGTGTTAACTTCCTGCTTTTTTTTTGAAATTCTGTATAATTTCTCTCTTTCATTTTATTTTGTTTTTAAAATAAAATAATCTTTGTGAGCCCTCAGGTTTAGAGAGGTTGAGTTTTTGGCTATAAAAGAATTCTAGTTCATGAAATAATCTTGATTGTTAAATAGATGGTTTTAAAAGTAACTACAGTTTTGAGTCATGGAGATTTAAGTATGCTAAAAATATTTATATATTCTTATCAACAAACAGCAAAATTCAAAGGTATTTATGAGATAATAGAATCAATTATAAGTATAAAAACATTTAATTAGAACTTCACAGTACAGCTAACTCCAAATAACTGTATGAAAACTGTGTATAAACTGGCTATTTGATTGCTTTTAACCCACATAGTACATAGAACACAGTACATAGTACATAGAACATAGATGAAAATTAAGTTGACCGTGACCCCAGTAATTTGGTGCTGAAATTGAAATTGTAAGTAATAATCCATCATATTAGACAACTGGTCCTTAAATACTGCAACCCAGAGATCATTACATGAAAACTTATTACTCTTTTAATTCTATAAAATTGCATCAGCTGGGTACCCTCCAGAAAGCTCCCTCTGGAAGGTGATGACAGCCTTTTCATTTGGGCTCCACAGTTGGTGTCGGTGGTCAGCCTCTCTTTCTTGTAGCTTTGAGACTCTTGGTTTGTCCAGTTCTCTCTCTTATCTCTTTTTTGTCTGTAAATAATGGGATTTCCCAAGGTCTTATCCTTTATCTCTGTCTTTTTGTACCTGCTGTTCAGTTTAACTGTCATCTCTAGGGGGGTGACTCCCCTCACACATATCTGGGTCCCCCACTCAGTGGGCTCAGACCCATGCTGCCCTGATGTCTATACCTCCCTCTGACCTGCTCCTCACACACAGCAGAGTCTAAAGATTTTCCAGAGTGCTGAAGGTTTTTCTTCCTCTTTCTACTCACGGTCTTCATGACTTTCTCTGCTTTGATTGGCGTTACCGTAAGTATCCCAGAATTCCAGGTAGGAAACTTTGTATTTAAATTCTCCCTCCGAAACCTTCACCTACTTTGTCTTGCAACTTCTCTCTCTCTCTCTCTCTCTCTCTCTCTCTCTCTCTCTCTCTCTCTCTCTCTTTCTGTCTTGTCTTTTTCCTTTTTATTGGTACCAGGGATTGAACTCACGACCACACACTTGCAAGGCACGCGCTTATGCCGCTGAGCTAAACCCCCAGCCCCCAACTTCTCTTTCTTGGTGCGGCCGTTGTTACATGACAATTAGCTCTGGTCGCCTGTTAAAATCTCCTAATATCAAATCATTTCCCTTTTCATTTGTCTTACGCAACTACCAAATCATTACTGCATGTAACTTTCTGCTTAACAATCTACAGTGAAGGATATTCAGCCCAAACCTTGGAGTGACACGGGATGGTATCATCTTCCCTCAACGTACCCTCCTGGCCTCATCTCTCCCTCTGTTCAGCTCCAAAAGATGGCCAGCCTTCCAGGTCTCTCTCTCTCTTTCAAAGTTCCTTGTTCATGCTCCACGTGCACACACTGAATTCTCTGCCAAGAAACTGTCTTTGCTTTATTGTCTGCGTAGGAAACTCCTTCTCATCTTTCAAGATTCCGTTCAGTTTGTCAGCCCCTTTGTGGTCTTGCCTGCCCACCAAGGACTCTAATTAGCAAAGCTTACTTTCCAACCTAGCTTTGTATTATTGCTATTTTTTTAAAATAAATGTATTGTAATACAAATGCTTGAGAGCAGAAACTATCACAGTATCTGACGTGTGTTGTGCACCATAAAAAACCAACAGATGGTAAGTAAATTAATTACAGTGATACCTCAGTTCACGAACTCAATTCTCTACACAATTCTGGTTGCAAACCAAACTGGACAAGAACTGGATCAAATTTCCTTATAAGCTCAATATTGAACCTAACCATTGAGTTTGATTCCGTTCTCATCCAATTCATTTTGGGACCAGAATCATGGAAAAGGTTAAATTTACAAAGGGAGGTACTACTGTACTAAGTAAATGAATGGGTAGAAATGATGTCCCTACAACAACTGCTTTCAATTGAAATATGCTAAGATAGTATTTTTCAGACTTTAATATGCATATGAACCACCTGGGGAATCTTAGCAACATGCAGGTTCTGGGTCAGCAGAGGTGGAGCAGGCCACAGATTCCCCTTGTCTAACCAGTGCTCGTATTGCTACTGGTCCCAGGACCACACTACCTACGGGATGGGATGAGGAGCAGCCCATGTCTTCCTGGTCTATGTGAGCACAATGCTGGCCCCCTCCACCATTGCATCATGCTGCACGGTTTTGTACCTGCTGTTCAGTTTAACTGTCATCTCTAGGGGGATGACTCCCCTCACACATATCTGGGTCCCCACTCAGTGGGCTCAGACCCATGCTGCCCTGATGTCTATACCTCCCCTCTGACTTGTCAGCCAGAATGTGAATTTTAGGGTACAAGGACTATGTCTATGATGTCGTGTACCCATCTTTGTATTCCCATCACTTTGTCCAGAACCTAGTATGTGGCCGGGGTGGGGTGTGTCTCTCATTTCCACCCTAACTCTGTTATCTGTGCATCCAGGGCTCCCTTGGTAATTGATGATACTCCTAACCCAGTCCTGTCCAGTGAGCGACATGGCTCTTTTCCATGAGGAACCACAGCGCAGATGCTCCTTGATTTACCTTGGAGTTGCCTCCTGATAAAGCCATCATATGCTGAAAATGCACTGAACACTCCCAATTTAGCAACACAATGCACCAGAGATCGATGGCTGCTCCCTGTTGGGATCACGTGGCCAAGTGGGACCTGCACTTGCCGTGGCCAGGCATCTCAAGAGCGGACTGTAACCCTTAGTGCTGGCCAAGGAAAGGATGCAAATTACAAAGTTCAGTGTCTGCTGAATGCCTGTTGCTTTTGCGTTATCATAAGGTTGAGAAATCATACACAGAGCCGTTCTAAATTAGGGAACTTTCTGTAACTGGAACCCCAAGCCTGAGAACAGAGCTAGATACAAGAGCACTTAAGTACACATAATGTGGCTGTGGTCTGGTACAGCAGGGACAGTCTGGGGAAGGTTCAAAGAGCTTTGTGAGGCTTTGCTCATTCACTTTGGTTGACCAACTTAAGGTGCGGGTTTAGTATACGCTCTAAATTCAAATTTGGATGTCAAAGATTGAGACTAGCCAGGAATGATGGCACAGGTCTGTAAGCCCGGCGCTCTGTGAGGCGGAGGCAGGAGAATGGCAAGTTTGAGCCCAATCTGGGTAACTTAGCAACTTATCAAGACTACCTCAAAAAAAAAAAAAAAAAAAAAAAAAAAAAAAAAAAAAAAAACGATTGGAAATATACTGTAGCTCAGTGAGAAGGCCCTGGGTTTAGTCCTCAGTTAAAAAAAGAGATAGTGAATAGTTTTATAAATACTGAGAGAGAGCCAGAGAGATCAGAAGATTTGAGAATGTGCAAGATATATATATATAATTGATGACATGTTACAGAGTGTACATTATTTATAGTAAGTAGGAATACCTTCTGGCTGAGTTTTAATTTGATCAAAGGCAAAATGTTAAAACTTTTGCTTTGTTAATGGATAGTTGGTCTTTACATTGAGAAAAAGAAAAAGAATTGTAAAGATGAATCTATCTGAGCAAAGATAAAACTTCACTTTCTCACCAATTTTAATCACTCCTGGTGGTTTGTATTTTCCTGGATGTTCATGCAAGGTAAGGATGGGTGACACCTAAGTGCATAGGGCTGATTTTTAAAACATTATTGACATGAAGAACTATATCACCATTGCATAAGATTTTGTGTATAATTATCCATGCATAGTTTTATTCCATTTTACAAATGATTATACACTAGTTTTCCCCCAAAGTTAAGGTAATTTAGAAATACTAAAAACACAGAGTTTACAAGTTGACAATTTTAGTGCGAGAAAGTTAATAAAGTTAATATAAAAGCATTTATCCTATTTATGAAATATTTTTCAGGTCCCTTTCCTGGCCAGTTCCATCAGAACAGGAAAGTAGTTTGGGTGGTGATATAGACAATTCTTAGGAAAAGAAGCAATCATTTTGGTCACTGTAAGTGTAAGAACTGGGCCTTAGTCTTACAGCTTTGTTATCCAATTTGAAGGAAATGCCAATGAATTTTACAAATTTGACCAATGGCAAAGGGTACATATAACAGTGTATTTGTAGGAAGAGATCAATTCACCTGACAGCCTTGATTTGTGCAGTAACAGTAAGGAAGCAATGTAATTAGTATGAAAAAGAGTTGGGAAGAATTAAGTAACGGAAAGGGACGAGTAGAGAGCCTCTCACACAGTTGTCTTGAGGTTGAAGAAAAGCCCACAGAAGCGACAGGATTCCACTGACCACAGTCAACGCAACAAGAAATTCCGGATGGATTACTGCTCAGCTGCTTCCTCCCCGGAAATGCCTCCTCCAACCCCACCCAGCACATTTGTACACACACACATGCACACACACACGCATGCACACGCACACTCCTGAAGAATCCCTGGCCTCAGAGTTTCACATTCCTGGCACAGCTGCAGCCTGAGGGCAGCGGCCAAGGGGTGGGAGCCAGAAAACCCTGCGCCAGCTGCTAACTCAGGGGCTGCTTCTTTCTTGGAGCCAGGTACCCTTGGGAATCCAGGATCTCAAGCAACTGCAGTTGGTCACTGAAAACCACTTCTGGTGCAAAACTCAAAATTCAACTTGAAGGGGCCAGGGATTTAACTCCATGGCATAAGTGCCTGCCTGCTAAGCATGACGTCATGAGTTCAATCGCTGGTACCAAAAAAAAAAAAAATCAACTTGAAAACAGAAGAATGCAACAACTACTGAAAATCTGTGGTGCACACAAGAGTACTGTAACTGGCAGGCCCATTAAGGTGGAATTAGTTTCTACGACCTGAATCCTGTGGTACCCGTGCACACCAGCACCCCATCTCTTCCACATTCTTCACTGATGCTTGTCATTTTATATCTCACACTTTTATCTAGTTGTGATTTGTGGAATTCAATAATGTTTTTTCTTTTTTTGTTCTTTTCCAGTTGGGGATGTAGCCCAGCAGCAAAGTGCCTGCCTGGCAAGCACAAGGTCCTAAGTTCGATTCCCAGTACCCACCTCTAAAATCAAAAAGTCAAAGGGTAATTTTTATGATGTACTTTTTAATAAGCTCTCCCCCAGCCTACACAGAACCATAAGACAAAAATATCAGGAAATACCATTCCATGCATCTCTCTTAAGGCTTGTCAGAAGGGTTTGTGCATATGATGTTATTGCTGAGCTAATATTTTTCTGTCATGATCATTTCCTTCTTTTAATATCTGACCAAGGATTTATCATTCCACCCTTCCATTTTCACTAAAGAAATAAAGTAGGGCTGAAGGTACACTTCAGTATAGCAGTCTGTGCTCACCATGAGCACAAAAATAAAAATAAAACCAAAGCAAAAATATCCTCCAAAGTGACACAGATGCTCCTCGTTTACCACTTTAACTAGAATTTTTTCTGACTGTGAGGTTCAGGTTGCCCTGGACCCACTATGGCTGTCCTTGAACACTCAGTGATCCTCCCGCCTCAGCTTCCCAAGTGCTGGCATTGTCGACATATGCCACCACTCCTGGCTGTACATAGAATTTTTATAGAATTAGAATAGCGTGTGTTCAATAAGTAATAGCTGCCACTTCCATGGCAAACCATGATGCCCGGTGTCTGCTCTTGGATCATTTGTAATTTGTATAAATGTAATATTGATGCTTTTTACAACACTTTTTTCAAATATGGGATATACCTATTAGTGATTTATGAAATCAATTCAGTGAATTTCAGATAGAATTTTATCTAGAGAGCGGCTTTGAATAGCTGCTGCTGCCCTGCCCCTCCTGCCTGAGGGCATTTTGTGTGTCAGCCTACATTTCCCATGATCCTCCCCTTGCCTGCAATGCACATGACAAGCGAACTTCCTGTTTCAGCCTGCCTACATTACCCATAATCCTCTCCTGCATACATCATATAACCGGATGTGACGATAACCTATCAGATTAAGCCTTCTTCCTGCGTTTGGCCCGCCCCCCACCCTATATAAGTTGTAGCCATTTTAAAAATAAGAGAGACTTGAATGGAATCCGCCAAGTCTCGGGTCTCTCTTTTCTCTTGCCCTGCCCCCATCCCCGATCCCCTCTCCAGGTGAGACCCACAGACTGATCCGCAGGCCGGATCAATTTTATACGTAATGTAAAATAAAAAAAGAAAATATCAGAATGCGATATATATAATAATAAATGAGGATTGTTCTGTGAAACTTGTTTTGGTTCTGTACCTGTGGAAAGTGTGTAAAATGAATTCCTCTCTATGATTTGTCTTAGAGTTTGAAAGTCACTGTCACAAAGTAGGTGTTTCTACTGAGCATATGAGCAAAGTAAAACAACCACATTTATTTTTCTATAATCAATAATCAATTTTGTTTTATACCCATAAACACAACTACTCCACTTCATACACTGCAATAAAGGTATTCAAGCCATTTAAAAGTAATTTTCTATTCATTTTCCGTGGGTACCATTAGAAAACTAATAGACTAGCATTTGTTGACATTATTTTCTATAAAACGATTCTCATTCCTCTTGCATTTATCTACCATGAAATAATAACAGATCCAAAGATTCTTTGTTTTCAATTTACTGTTCTCCATAGCAAAGGGATGACAATTCCCCTTTGTGACACATTGATCTATAGCAAAATACCATCTCATTTGAAATGGATGAAAAGTAATTCCGACTAGTTTACATAAACATTCACCCCGTCCACACACACCCTTCCTTACTGAAACACTTCAACTGGTTGTGAATTTTCTACTTGAAAGTTATAAAGTGGGCAGAAGAACAACAGTAACTGAGTTGCACCTTGAACTGTGCATTTCAGTGGTTTTGGGGAGCAAAGTAGAAAAGGAAGCCTTAGTCTTGAGAGGTCAATGTTAATATTAGTATTGTGCCTCTGTTGGGGAACAAATGTAGAAAAACCACACTCCCTTGAAAATTCACAAACCACCTTAGAAGTACTGATACCAACACTCAGGACAGAGCATAGAGGCCATTGGCAGAGTACATTTTGCCTTTGAATGGGATCAAAATGAGCTGCTTCAATTTTTCAGTATTGACTGGGTAGACCACTGTCTTAGCCACTTTCTGGTTGCTGGCACAAAATATCCAACATCTGCAACTTAAGGAGGCCAGGCTTCTGTTAGCTCGTAATTTCAGTCTATGATTGGGTGTCTCTGAGGCAGACATGGCATGGCGGAGGAAAATTGCTCACCCATAGCAGCCAGGAAGCAGAGAGACAGAGAGAAGGGAAGAGCTGGGGACATGGACACCCCCTTCCAGGTCACGCCCCCAGAGACCCACCTCTTCCGACCAGACCCCTCGTCTTAATATTCATATTCATATTCAGTGGTTGGATCCGCCGGCACCTTCTGAAATCTCTATTCCTGACTACATATTTTGGGAAGCTTTATATTTAAATCATAACATCCTTTCACTGTTTAAAGGGAATGACCAGTTCTACTGGAAAGGCATTTCCTTGGGAAGCAAGTGGAGACTCCAAAGAGCAAGGAGGATGCGGAGCCTCTAAGTCACGATTTACTGACCAAGAGACGAGGGAAAACATGAGGCAAAGCTGGAGAAGGGGCCAAGACCAATGTCCTACAGAGAAATTAAAGTGGGGATGGACAGACAGGTACCCTACTATCAAGGCACCTTCAACAGGACTCGGCTTGCTTAGCAATCCAAATACATTGCTCAAGAAACTTTAATGCATTAAAAGATAAATTACAAACACTTAAAATAACACTCATTGTTCAATCTTCCTGTACCTTCCAACTCTTATCACAGCTTCTTAACATATGCACCACCTTGGTACTCAAGATCTGGATTTTATCACTTGACGCTAACTGTTAAATTGTCTTCTGTGTAAGCACCGTGTAGGTCACTTTTAGTGACTGTATTTTATTGCATTCTTACCGTACTGTATGTTATGCAGCCAGTTCCCAGATTTCCTTGGGATGAATGACATTTCCAAAAACAGCTTTCCATGCACATTTTATTCTGTCCATTGCTGAAGGCAGGTTCTAAGGTGGGAGATTATTAGGCCACAGGGGGTACATTTGTTTATAAATATCTGCATGGCGTTTTGTTAGGCGGAGAAGGGCCTGGTACTTACTGTTTTGCTCCAAGTAAGGCCTGTGGTATGGTGTTCCTTGATGTATGCCTGGAGCTCACTCCAAATATTCAAATACGACTTCACCCAATCCACGTGGCGCAGGTCACTTTTGTTACAAAACAGAATGAAGAGAGCAGAGTTAGGCTCTATTGTAAAATTTTAAAAAGGAAATGGGCAGTTACCCAGTATCTAGGGCTCCAGATAATGCCAGAGTGATGTTCGTCAATGCTGGAAGAGAACCCTGAAGGGAAGGTGGCCCTGCACTTCCCTGAAGGAGGCGGCACATGGCCAACGCCCCAAGCTCCAGATCTGAACAGAGCCAACCGAGGTCACATGTCCCCCTGCCTCACTAATGGGAGATAAACGTGGAGGGAACACCATTTCTTTCTGTAGAGCTTTTGATGCAAAGCAAAGAACCCTTATTCTCATGAATGAGAGTGATATTTTAAGAAGTCATTTAGTGTGTTTTCTAATAATTCCACTGTTTAGTCATTATGACCGGTAAGGAAGTTGGTATCTAAGAAAAACTGTCTTCTTCCAAAAAGGCAACACCGTTACTTCTAAAGGGATCCATCTAAACTACCTTCCTTTGATATTCTTGACACTGCAAGCTTGGAGGAGCATGGCCAGGATTTTTATCTCCATTTTATTGAAGGAGAGCTGTGAAATACTCACCTTTCATAACAGGACGAGCAGACAGGACGGAGAGAACTGTTAGGAACATTTAACTCACAGATGGGCCAAAACAGTTGCGTTTCCTTTTGACAGTGTTCACCCACAAGGCTTTTGTTCCCACTTTGCATGAAGTAGTAGTAGACGAGAAAGTGATGCCAGTTGAGTGGACACAAATTTAATTGTGTCCCTGGCTCATTAATCTGAGGACAAACACTGAAGGAAAGCTCTCTTATAAAGCGCGCACCCCTAATGACTTGTCTCTTCCTGTGTTTTGTTTTATTCTCTTTGAAACACTAGCGCACCAGCTGCAGGTCTAGAATCCCACCCTTTACGGGGCTCCGTTAGGAGTAGAGGAGGGGAAGTGAAATTCCAACCAGTCACTCCCAGTAGGAGAAAACGTGAATATGGCTTTGTTCCCCATTTTTACATGCACTGATTGCATTCGTCAAATCTGGGCAGAACGCATCTTTACTCTGTCTCATTTTCCCAGGCCTCTATTGACCTGTAAGGTTTTGTGAGGCTCTTAGTACATACAGTGCCCAGCACTGAGGAAGCAATCTAGACGGCAGTTATTATTATAGCACAACACCTTCTTTGGTGCAAATGTACACTCACATCTATCTATGTGGTCATTTAACATGCAAATACACATATGCAAATATATGTATATGAAACACAAGTATAAGTCTGCAGACACTATTGGAATAGCATAAAGTACATTCAATATGCTTTCTATTTAAAAATTTTTACAATGAGTTACAGATGGGTATAGGCAAATATTTTTTCCTTTGAATCTCTGTAGTAGTATTCTGACTTGAAGAAAGCTTCAATAAAACTTAATAAGGACCGATAGTAAATTGCCTTCTCCTGCAGTCAGTCTCTCAAGGGATATAGTGAGTAGGATGGAAATGCAGTACAGTACCTGTGGGCAGCTGCAGACTTGTGCCTGGTTTTCACCGATCCTGGAAGAACTATGTTTAACAGCTGCGAGGGAAGGTGCAGTTTGATAGAGCCAAAGTCGGTGACCTCTCTACTCACATACTGAGAGTCAAGAACTACTCAAGTCAGTGGCAGGGGTGCTCACAGCTCTGTTTAAAGACAGGGCACCTGTCTTTCAGCTCCTTGGCCCCCAGGGCTAGCTATCAGGTGGGTGGTGGAGAGTCTCCCATGACTCTAAGGTGGGGAAAGGCACTGAGGTTGGGTCCCCTGCACATGGTGTTGAGCGTGTTGGGTATTCAGTTTTCATTAGGTTACCAGCCCTAGGAGCACCAGGGAGACTCAGGCAGGTTTGATTACCTCTAGAAATGAAATGCATGAATCTGCACCTCTGCTTGCATTTCCCCAACTTACTGTATGGTCTTCAAGGGGCCCCAAGCTTGATGGAGCCCACCTTGATGCTGCTGGAAGCACCCGTTCTCTTTTATAACTGACACAAGGGACAAACCCTGGACTCCTTATGTGCATGTAAGAATGTGAAAAGCCCAGCCCCCTCGGCTGCGCTACCCACTGGGCTGGATCACTCATACTCAGGTCCTGACATCTAATCAAGGAGGGGCTGACATGGGACAGGAGTTGACAAACAGATACGAATAAACACGATCTGCAAGGGTCTGTTCCTGCGAAGAGGTAGGAGTCTGGGCAATGTTTAGGCTGCCCTAAACCGGCACCCGTGCTGCGCTCTGAATGAAATCACTCTGCATATATGTCCAGCCAGCATAGTACATTCAGGTTTGGAAACACCAGCTTCCTCTTTCTGCCATGTTAATGTACATGTCAAAACAATGGGTGGCTTTGCATTTTGGAGACCTCTTCGGAGGCACTGAAACCTTCTGCGGTGTCTAGTACCACAAGGCAACATTTGGAATCCTCTCACTGAGCACAGGGGCATCAGTATAGTTCTCTGGGTGCACAAAGCACCCTGTCACCAAGCACCAAAGCACAGTTACCATGATCAAAGTCTACCGAGGGTACAGATCGATCCTAGGAGAAAAGGGGCTCACAGAGGAGCCTGGAATTAATAAACAGTTCTACCTGCTAACGTTGTTCTTCTCCAAAGCTGCAAGTTTTGCTAACATAGAATTAAAAAATCTATGGTTGTTTTTGCTTTTGTTTTAAAAAATATCATATAAATAATTTTATTAAGATACAGTTCATATTCCATATAATTCATACATGGAAAGTGTGCAGTGCAATAATTTAGCTACAGTTGAGCAAACATTACCATAATTGATTTTAGAATATTTTAATCTCCCCAAAGAAACCTGATGCCCATTTGTACTTATTCTCTCTTTTTTTTGGGTCTTTTTTTCATTTTTATTGGTACCAGGGATCGAACTCACGGCTGCCTGTTTGCAAGGCAGGCACTTATGCTGTTGAGCTAAATCTCCAGCCCCCTGTAGTTATTCTCTATGTCCCTAAATGTCTCCAACCCTAAGTAACTGTGAATACTTTTTGCCCATTATGAATTTTATATAAACTAGAGTCATACAAATGTACAATATGTGATCTTTTGTATGTCTGGCTTCTTTTGCTTGACACAGTATTTTCAAGGTTCATTCATATTGTCACTTACATCAATATACTTTCATCTTTAATGTCCAAATAATATTCCACTGTATGGATATACCTTATTTTATTTATCCATTCATCACTACATTGGATTATTCCCATATTTTGGCTATTGTGCATGATGCTGCTATGACTATTTATGCGTAAGCTTTTGGTTGTACACCTGTTTTCATTTATCTTGGATATATATACTGGATATATATACTTGGATATATACATATCTGGGAGTTGAAGTGCATAGTATGACTGTTTTTTATAGTAAAAAATGTTAGTATTTCTTTTTTTAATTTTATGAAAAAATAAAAATTTCATTGCAAAATAATAAGAGAATAGTAATAGTTAATACATTGTGTATTATTATCTTCAAAGCAGAGTACAAGACCTTGATAAAAAAGATTTCTCTTTTATAAAGAAGAAACAAACAGATATTGGCACTGTTTGATTTTCATTTAACTAGCTATTTCTTAAAACGAGTAGTGTAAATATAGGTATTTTTTGTATTATGACTTTTTATAACATATGCATTTTGTTAAACTTTCTTTTGTATGTCAATATTTATTAAAATAAAAAATGAAAAGGAAAGCGTGGTACAAAATTTAAATATGTGCCATTTGGTCCACAACCTGGTAAGATGGCAGATATTTATGCAGGATGCATACATAATGCATTTTTGGTTTAACTTTTGTTTTCTATGGATGTGAATCCTTTTCTTCTGGTTATTTTCAGGTCTGTGTTTGTAAAATACAAGGTGAATGGGGGTGATAATCCAGAGAATTTAGGCCCTCAAGTCTCCTTCATCTGAACAGTCAGGATCAAGGATGAGCTGTCCCCAGCAGCCACTGTATTTTTTGACTGATGTCACCTCTGTTGTTGGGATTAGTGAGGGGAGTGGGAACACTTCTGTTTTTAATTTTGCCCCAACTCTTCCCTTAGTTACTAGGCAACAGCCCAAACACCTTTTGTCAGCTGTTTACAGGCAAGGAATGACCTTACCAGAGGCAGAGGAATCTTATGACACTCCTTAAATAGTTCGGGAGACATTTTCCTGGATGTCTCATTGCTGGTGTGGCTCTATTTGGTCCTCTTTTCTATTCTAACCCCAGCTGCAGCCTCGCTAGGATCTATTATGTGTGCTATAGGATGCGAGGTCTTAGTGCTGGGTCTCCAGGCTCCCGTGGTTCACACTCACCAGTGCTTTCTGCAGCCCTCAGAGAGCCACTGCTCTCCCCAGTGCCCCTCTGTCCACTCCAATCGTGCTGTAGCTCCACCTGGTGTCCCTCTCGCTGCCTATGCTATTGGCTCATCTCCCCTCTGTTCTTGATTTTCACTTCATTTCCTGATTCCCCCTTTCTTCTGTCTGCCCACTCATCAGTCCGCTTTGATCAGTGAAAAGCTCTGTGATCGCAAGGAGCCAGTCCGAGAGACATAAAGTAATAGCATACATTCAAATGGGGACAGTTCAGTCATGACCGGGGGACTGAGGCACACTTCGTAAAACACACACATTATCTGGATGACTGACTCCATTTTCCACTTGTTTTTCTCTGCTAAGATGGAATTTTTCCTTAAAGGATATAGTACACTCATAAAGAGAACAGTAATTAACTATTCAAGTGTTAGAAACAAATGTCTAAAGTGATCAACTGCAAATCCAGTAGGAGAAGAAGGTACGTACCTGTGTTTGTAGTCCTTTAGGACCCTGTTAGTGTAAAAGGTGGCAGCGTCATTCATCTCCTTGACATAAGGACCAGGTTTGGGGGACTGAGAGAACAGGACCATCACCCAAGCATAGGAGGAAAAAGAAAAAAAGATAAGAAAGAAGAAGAAGAAAAGCAAGGGAATATGGCTGGAAGTTGGAGGCCAGTTGGGCTCTGGAAAGGTCATGAAATACACTCTGTGTCTCAGAACAGAAAGCAGCACATTTTAAACACAGCAAGAAAAAGCCAAGCGTTCAGCCTAAAGCATCCTTTCTCCCACGCGGCGGGTTGTGGATGAAGTGATGTGGAGGGGAGGTGACGTCTCCGCAGCATGACAACACGTGACCAGGTGAAGGGGCCCGGTGCACCCCGACTCACCACGGCTATCCAGCCCAGGGCTGGGATGCTTTCGCTGACGGCTGAAAGATGGTTGAACATGTTACTTCCCCGGTTTCTCTCTCTGAAAGTTTGGATTTCCTGAATCTTTTCTGAGATGGGTTTCAGAAGCGCAGCCACTTCGTTCTGCAAGCAAACAAGACCTGTCACTGGAGACAGACAGAGGCCAGGCACCTCCACCTGTCTGGCTTATATCGGGGCATCCGGGGCCCTGGAAACACAGGACCACCCTTCAGGACAGAATGGAGTTTGTTTTGCTGTGGTCACGCGGTCAGCCTTTCATATCCACAGGATCTGCCTGTGTGACTCCAACAAATTGCATTAAAAATATTTCTTAAAAGTACTGTATCTGCACTGCTCATCGACAGACTTTTATCATTTCATCAACAGTACAGTGTGACAGCTATTAAGCTAATACTTACACTGAATTAGGTATTGTAAGCAATCTAGATGTGACCTGACATATACAGAAAGACGTGGGCAGGCTCCATGCAAATGCGAAGTCATCTTATGCGAGGGACTTAAGCATCTGTGCATTTTGGTGTCTGTGGGAGGTCCTAGAACTAACCTCCCTCAGACACAGAGGACAGCTGGACTATAATTTTATTCTTTGCAATATGAAAATTGCAGACATTTTTAACATTAATAAGGTTGTCTCCTGAGACATGGAAAACCCCAGCAGTAAGATACAGCCCCTGTTTTGGAGACAGCTGCAGAGAACACAGTGAAACCAGTGTGGCTGTGTTGTATTTTCAAATGAACAGGCCAATTGCATGCTGTAGTAACACAGGCATTAGGTCAGGGCAAGAGGTTGTTAAAAGGAAGACCTACTATTCCTGTGGGGAAAGGATGAGGAGGAGGACCCTAGGTTTGACTGTAGTTCCCACAGTTAACGTGAAAACAAGGAAATATTCCCTGATGCTCTTTCTAAGCAAATGTGATGGCTTCTCATATTTATAGTGACATTCATCTGGTTTGGCTCTTGACATCGCTCCTAATCCACTGGGCCTAAGACTACCGGTCACACTTACTTCTGATGAATTCAACAGCTGACTTCTCTAGTTATATAAAAAGTGACTTTCAAAATTATGTGTTAGGAACTATCACAGAGACACTGCAGCCATTTTAAACATCTCGTTCATGCCCGAGGCATTTGCTGCTTTCTTTAAGCATGAAAGAGCAGAAGGGAAGTTGTTTATGTGAGTGTGTGTTTGTTTGTGTATGTGTGTGTGGTATGCTCCAAAGAATTAGCAAACGTTCTGAGCTTCCCACTTCTGTAAGTGCAGCTGAAAGCTTTAAGCAGTATTTTACCAAATCTTGTTTGTAGGAAAGTAAGATGGAATAGCTCCTTAGAGCTCTTTCATTTCCTCAACCAAGACTTCAAGACAATAGTTTCTAATTTTGGCTACACACTGGAACCACCTAGGAGGTTGTAAAAGTTACAAAGGCCTGGATTCTGTCACCAGGGATTCTGATTCAGCTGGCGGAGGTGGCCTGGACAAGGGTGGGGGATTTTGTAATCATTGCTATGATGGCAGCGTCACACTAAGGCATGCCCATTGCTGCCAAGGAGAGAAAACCTTAAGGGGCGAAATTATGCTCCATGGCCATAGTTTCCAGATTTGACTTCTCCTTCCAAACCCTTTACCGGTCCTCCCTGAACACAAACATTGTGTGTAAGGGCTTAGGAATTGGAACAACCTTGGTCAAAATCTCAGGCATGCCATGTACTTCCTGTAGGGCCTTGAGCAAATTACTTTTTTCTGGCCCTGGGTTTCTTAGTACACAAATCAGATATCACAAAATATTCACAACCTATAGACTACAGAAGACACGATTTCAAACCCTCTAGCTTGCAGGAGGTACACAATAAACATAAGTGATTACTGTTAATATGATGGTCATTCTGGAGCTAAAAGACACGTTGCCCCCAGTAATATGCACTATTCATGTGCTTCAAACAAAGACTGTATTTCAGACAAGAGACGCTCCAAATATGCATCCATCCCTGAAAGCTAAAAGGATTTTAGGATCATAGGAGTCTAAACTGGGTCACCTACTTGGGCCTTTTCACAGATCCAATGGAATAGGTAATAATTTTATTAAAAAATCAAATCTATTGGAAGAGAATTGAAAGTATTGCTAACCTGTAAGGGAGGGCAGGCGTTGTGGGAAACACTTGTTTCAGTTATGTGCTGTGTGGCTGTGTACTAAATTCCAAAATGTACTGATTATGCATCCCAGCCCAAAAGTTTGAAAAACATAGATCTAATCCACTTCTCTCATTTTACCTATGTGGATAGAAGGTTGGGGTGTTCTGTGTTAATTTATTAAGTTAAGACCATTTAGCAATAGTTAGTAGAGCTGGAACTAGCACCTAGGTCTTCTGGGAAGCCCTGAGAAAATTCCCTGTAGTGCAGGTATAGATACAAATACAATTAGCTGTCTATGCAAAGTTTCTCCTCTGTCAACCTGACTAGGAAAAGGTATTACAAAGAGATGAACAACTCAGGTTCTAGAATGACATTGCTTGGGTTCAAGTCATTGTTTTCAGTGTAGTAAGCTTTGTGTCTTTATCAAACTTCGTCCATAATTCATTATCCCATTGACAAAAATAAAGTGGACACTGGAGTCTATGTGATAGGGATGTTATGAGGCTGAATTGAGAATTCTCGGTGGAATTTTAAATTTTTCAATATTGAAATTAGCTGCAGAAACTAACCAGATCTTGTAGACAGTTCAGGAATACTCTATTTTCCCTTTCTCTTTCCCTTCTGATCATTGTAAAGCAAAGGTGTTATAGATTTGGCGCAGAGGTCCTGAATCACAATTGTCTTATGCTGAATTGTGTTCTCCCAAATTCATATGCTGAAGCCCTTATACTCCCACTACCTCAGAATGGAACCACACAGTATTAACATCTAAGTTAAAGTGAGGTCATTACAGTGGGCTTTACCCCAGTACAACTGGTGTCCTCATAAGACGATGTATCAGCTGGCTTTCCCATTGCTGGGACAGAACAGCCAACACCTGCAGCTTCAAGGAGCAGAGGTTTATTTTGGCTCACAGTTTCAGCGGTTCGGTCCACTCTAAAGCAGGAATGTCATGGCTGAAGAGCATGGCAGAGCAAAGCTGTCTCATGGCGCTGGGAAGCAGAGCACAAGGGAAGGGTGCCAGAAGAGATATACTTCCAAAGGGAGAGTCCCAGTAACCCACGTCCACTTGGGCTTCATTTTCCACCAGCACACTCAGCTATGACCGTTATCCACTGATCCAAACACCTTTCTGGAAGTCTTTAATCCAGGAAAGTTGACACTATGTTCACCTGGCATAGATGCAGAATTTGGACATGGAAACCCCTAGAGAGATGATGTGAGGACACAGAGAGCAGATGGCCAATTCCAAGCCAAGGAGAGAGACCTTACAGGAAACCAGCCCTGCTGACCCCTTGATGTCAGGTTTCTTACCTACAGAACTGTGAAAGAATAAAGTTTTGTTGTTTAAATCACCTGGCCTGTAACACTGTTATAACAATCCTAGAAAACTAATATGGGATCTAATGGCAGTTCAGAAAAGGGAAGCAAATACCCTCATCTCCTTCCCGTGAAATGATCCACAATAAACTAAAGCACCTCAAAACACTCTGGCCCCAAATATAACTATTCCATGTGGGTTCATTCATGGCTGCCGAAGTCAGTATTAAATATTCTCCCTGGTAGTTCAGTCTTTTAGAAAGCAAATATCTCCCCCTTCAAGAGACTTTTTTCCTCGGGCCTAATTCTGTACCACATCAAAGGCATGAGATTGGTTTCTGCAGAAGGCTGCTGATTTTCAATTATGGCAGAACTACTAAAAAGTCTCCAACAATTCGCTAAATCGTATATTTTTTTTGACACAATGCGGTCTTTGACAAAGGCCAGCGTATCTGAACTGTTGGTGATGCCTGGACTACTGCCCCAAGAGAAGAAACCCCAGGAACTGTGTATTTACAATCTTAGAGAGATTTATTAAGGCCATCTTTGTTTATCTCTGACTTCCCAAGAACAAATTCTAAAGTCTGAGGAGACACAGTATTTTGGAAAATATTTCATATTGGTTATCTGATGCAAGCATCCTAAAGATTGAGAAAGTTTCCTTGTGCCTTAGTTTGGCAACTGTGAAGAATTGTCATCATAAAAAAAAAGAGAAAGAAAGCAATGCTAAAAGATCTAAGTATAACAGTTATTTCCCAAAGCTAATAAACAATACAGCTTTTATTCTGAGCCAATAGAGTTCTCTTGTACTTAAAGTAGTTTTCTCCAGTTAATCTTGAACCTTCACAGCTGGAATCAAAAATAGGAGAGAACACAGCAAGCCCCATGTGTGGGAGGTCAGGGGGGAAAACCAACAGAGGAGGCTGTCAGACATCCTTCCACTTGGTAAATATTAAGTATCTATTAGGCATCCTCGACAAGCACAGGTTGAAACTCACTGATGTCAACTAACATTACAAAAGTTTTCCACTAAAGAAGGGGAAAATTTAAGAGGTGCCCCATTTTTGTGTTTTTTTGATAGAGTGCATGGATGGTAGCCTCTAGATACAGCTAGCAGCTAGTGTGCTTTGGAATGACTTTAAGTCGCTCAATTTTACAAAGGTGTCACTCAGGGTGTTTTCTTTTTTGATGTTTCACTCAGGTTTCTGAGACATTCTTCAAAAAAAAAAAAAAGGAAGTTTTCACAGTTCATATGAAGACAAGCAGAAAACCTCTCTCTTTCCTCAAATTTTGA
Source organism: Cavia porcellus (assembly GCF_034190915.1). NCBI lineage: Eukaryota > Metazoa > Chordata > Mammalia > Rodentia > Caviidae > Cavia > Cavia porcellus. The sequence goes on along the minus strand of NW_026947496.1, from coordinate 21,582,118 downwards.
TGGCTTTTATGGAAGGTGCAAATGGTTCAGAGGTGACGTGATACAAGGTGCACATTTTCAGCATTTTTCCCCAAAGGTGACCTTAGCCAAATGGGATGGTACTTTGGAGAGTATTTTAGGATTCTATGTCTTTATGACCCCAGTTTGTGCTTTAAACTTGAAGAATTGAGTCCATTATCAGCTACATCTCTATTTAGCTCCAGAAGTAACAGAATTGTTTTGTAGAAAGTAAAATAAAAGAGTTTTATCAGCAAGCTTTGCAGAAACTTTACCCAAAAAGGAAAGCCAATTTCCCACTTGTACTGTTTTGTAAAAGATGGAACAAACTCTGGAGGCTGACCTTAAAGATGTGTTACTGGGTACAGTGAAACTGGCCTGTTGTTTCTGAAACCCTGGGTTCTCATGTGTTCTACATCAGGTAGAAAATGGCTCAATTATTTGTTTTAAAAATTTCTCTGACTATAAAATTCATATATATATATATATATATATTCTTCGGGAAGCATTGAAAGATACAGAAGGGAAAATGCAGGTAAATTAAAAAAACATTTTGAATTCTACCGCATGGAGAAAAATACTGTTGATGTGAGTGTGGTAGCCATTTTCAAAATACAATAATCATGATCCTCCTGTGATCTTTTAAAGTAATGGCTAATCAGTGCATACTGACTGATTCTAAGAGTTGAATTCAAATAGTTCAACTAAAACAAGCAAGGATACAAACAAATAAAATCGCATCCATATAATCTTGGTGGGTATAGTAAGAATTATGGCATTTTAGAAAGGATGTTTTGGGGGCTGGGGATTTAGCTCAGCGGCATAAGCACCTGCCTTGCAAGCAGGCGGTCGTGAGTTCGATCCCCGGTACCGATAAAAAGGAAAAAGACAAAAAAAAAAAAAAAAAAAAAAGAAAGGATGTTTTAAGACAAATGAATTACTACTACAACTTGATCCAAAGTTAAAATTTGGACTTTTAACTTTTGGATCCATCTACATTTAAAATTCTAACAAAGCTCATATAAAGCAATATTTCTTAGCGAATCATACTACCAAATATCAATCATTATTACTTTGGATTGTATGGGTTTTTTGGGGGGAGGGTTCGGGTTCTTTTTTGGTGGTGCTAGAATTTAACCAAGGGTCTCATGTATTTTAGGCAAGTGCTGTACCATTGAACTCTACTCCCACACCTGGATTACGTGTTTTTGTGCAAAGTTTGACCAACTGATTGCATTTGAATGCACATGTGTAGGTGTGCAGCACAGAAAGTATGTGAAAAGATACATATTAAAATGTTAACATAACAATATACAATATAACAATCATTCTTAAATTCCTATTATCTTCTTTTGAAATTCTATATCACTATTGTTTTCTTTTTTTTTGTTCGGCTTTTGTTTGTTTGATTGCTTTTTAATTTTTCTATGCTTTTTTTTCTCTTTAAAATAAATAGTGTTAACATAGTATTTATTTTTTAAATTTAAAAAATATTGTTTTATTTTAAATATAGTAAAATACAATAAAACAAGACAGAACAAAGCCAATCAAGACAATGCAGTGAAATTCGCACAGAACTTCAGAGCAGGATACTGGGATAACAATAATAGGTACCACAGTATATCTCGTTATCCTCACAATAGTTGTCCATTCAATCAGGTATAGCAAAATCAAACCCAAACCAGAACACTATAAAGTCAGTCAAAACAGAATATTTAATAGAGCAAAACAATTAATCAGAACAAAGCAAAACACTGAAAACAATATTGGCCTTAAAGACAAGATAGAAGGAAATTCCCCGTATTTACTATATTGCACACTTTCATCCTCCCAAGAGATGCTCAGACTGCTGGTATCAGGTCAGCATAACCAACCAAACAACACATTTAGTTGCTTTATGTACCTTAGTTGCTATGTTGTCTATTTAATGTATGGCTTACTCCTACAGTATAATCTAAATTTTTTAATACGCACATATATTTCCTTTCTAATTAAAGGTAAAATTTTAAAACATATTAACTAGTTGAACATCTTTAAGGTAGAAAAAATGTCACATAAGTGCTATTAAATTTTCACGTATCAAAAAGAATTAAGCCTCCTTCTTCCAACCAGGGAAGTAACTTCAGGAAAATATATTCAGAAATTATCAAAAAGGCCAGTGTTTGTGCATGTCTAACCCCAGCATTTGGGAGGCTAAGGCAAGAGGGTTTGCTGTGAATTCAAGGACAGACAGAATTACAGAGTGAGACCCTGTCTAAAAGAAAGGAATTAAGTGCTAGAATTAATTATTTACATTAAGATGTTACGGTTTATGTCTAGATGTCTTCCCAAAGCCTCTCGCTGTCATAGGATTTTTTTGGAGGAGGCTGATTCTAGAGTGTGTGACTGATTTGTAGTTCACTGCTGGGATTAAGGGTGGGTGACTGCTGGATCAGTCCAGTGCCTGGATTGGCACCATCCTAGTCCTGGTGGACTGAATACAATGTAGGGGACAGAAGGAGGCTCGCTTTCCTTTGTTGCTTTTGCAGTCTTCTGCTGCCATGAACTGTTGCCCCTCTGCTATCCCCTGCGTGGGAGCCAGCTGATTAAGGACTGGAACCTCCACTAACTGTGAGCTAAATAAACCTCTCCTCTATTAACTTTGGGTTGTTTAAGCAATGAGAAAAGTAACTAAGACAAAGAAAAATAAAGTTTTTTCAAGCAAAGATTATCTTAATCATAAACAGTGTTTGCTTCTAAAAATCTATTATTTGGGCATATGCTAATCATTTTTTTAAAAAAACAATTGCTTTAAGCAATTGTTTTCATTATTTTAAGTCAGCATCATTTTTTCTTTATCAGATGTGTAAAACCAAATTAACCTTTGGTTTGTCTATTTCCCTAGGCTAGTTCCCCTTGGAGATTTTAGGATACACTCATGCAAATACTCTGAAAAACACTTACATCAGAACAACTTGAAAATTTAAAACATTTGCAAGACCATCATACAAGTTAATATACAACTTACTAACTACAACAAATAGACATGATACTGTTGTCATTATATTATATAATGACAATTCTTTGGAAAATATTTTATGTTTGTCAGACTACAGTCCACATGTATTGCTTATTTTATGATTTTTAAACTCTCCTAAAAACACTCATTAATCTAAAAGGCTTATATTTCTTTAAAAAATTATTCTTCAAGTGTAAAGCATGAAACTTGGCATAGAGGCATTCACCTCTAATCCCAGCTACACAGGAGGCTGAAGCTGGCTGGTCACAAGTTCAAGGCCAGCCTGGGCAAGTTAGTGCAACCTTGTCTCAAACTATTTAAAAAAGGGCTGGAGATATAGCTCCAGGGCAGAATGTTTGCCTATCATGTGAGGGGCCCTGAGTTCAAGTCCTAACACTACAAAACAAAACAGTTAAACTTGGTAACTTGGTCTCCCTGGCAAAGACCTACTTTGGCTAGCTGCATTGTTCTTACATTTGGGAGATACTTGTCTCAACTCCCACTTAAATTTTTAATGCACTTCTTTCAACAATCCATTATACTCATTGGCACATTTTTTGCAGTAACAGATTTTGTTTTTGTGTGTAGAACAGACTATTTCAGATATAGAAAAAAAGCATAGCTAATAATGATAAGCTCGCGTTTATTCTCCGTTGGTTGCTTTTACTGACTTGTGCTGAAGAACACCTGGCCATGCAGAGGCCCGGAGACAGGGACAGAGAGCGATGCAGGTAACATCTCAGGGGACGCATTGCTATTTCACGTCAAATTGTTTCATTTTTCTCATAAAGGAGGAACAGTGCATTTTCAATTACAAACTGGGCATTTTAAGGTGAAGTGTTTTTCTGCAGAAGTGTTCAGCAAATCACAGAGTGAAAAGCTTTCTTTCAGGTCATTTTCTTACTCTTCCTATAATTATCTATGCTCCTGCTATCAATATATTTCAACTCATTGGAATTATTCAAAGACCTGGGCCTGGGGGCTGTGACATGGTGAACAACAGAAACTTCTCTGTCAATTCCCACTTCCTCTCTTCTGTTTTTGCCACTGTCCGAGCTGTGAGCCCTGGCTCCTCATTTCTAGGAGTTGTGCTGCAGTATTTGGGGATTGTTCTCTGTCAAACCTACAATGCATGAACACGATTCTGTTGATGTGACATGGGGGCTGCAATTTCCTTCCTGCTTTTAAGGTTTGACACTTTTCAGATGGGTAAGGATGTGATGTAAACATTTAAGTTTAACAGAAACCCAAGTGTTTCACACAGGCACCCAGCATCGTCTGCACCCTTACAATAGCTCGTATCCCAAGCAGCAAGAAGATCAGAAGATGATAAACCAAAACAGAGCAAAGCAACACACAGTTAAGGCTCTTTGTAGTGTTAGGGTGACGTTTACAATTTTCCATAGATGTTTCCACTGCTGGTCCTCAAAGGTATGGACAAGTCCAGTCATATGTTGGTACCTGTTTTCCTTCATGTGTTTATGCTCTGGTTAACAAACGAATACAGGGTACAGAGGAAGCACTAGAATCTTTCTCCTGGACAATGAGAATTGACAAAAGGGCTCCTGCATCAATTCTGGGTTCATGGCTGGGGTGCGGATGAGATGAGTTACTTGAATTGAGCAATGGCAAACCAGGGTACATGAACTCACTACAGAGAGCACCCAGAAGTCTTGGGAGAAAATTAAGTCGAGAATCAAAACTTAACCTAGTTATCCACAGTAAGTATAAGAGAATGGGCTGGGAGGCTGAGAAAAGTCTCATCTTGCATTTCATTATTATTGTAATTTATTTTATTGGTTCAGCTGAGAAAATATCATCTCTTATTCGACCTGAGGCGTACCATCTGGCTTCTGACAGCGATGAATTTTATAATCACCTATAATTTTATTTTATGGGATTCTGCACATCACAGTTGAAGAGCAGCAGATCACTGTGCTTGACTTAAACCCATAAGGACTTCACCAACAGTCCTAGGGCTATAAATTGGAGAGAACTGCCAAAACCAGTCAATTTCACCTGCTTTATAAAATATACATAGCGTTCATAAAGTAGTTCTATGAAATAGCAAACGTAATGATTAAAACCCTTGAACAACCATTTATTTTTTATTTCACCAATACTTGATGAGTACGGACAGTATGTCAAGTGCCATGTGGACTGGTTTTGACCAGCTGTGGCTACTTTTTATTTTTTTGTATTAGATATCAAACCCAGGGCCTTGCATATGCTAGGAAAGAACTCTAACATGGAGCTATAGTTTAAACTATGAAAGCCACCACTTGAACAGTCCTAGACCAGTCAACTGAATCTTCAGGGTCATGGTCTTTACCTTGCAAATGTGGCCTGTGACAGCACCATGGCTGGGACCTGATCTCTGAGACTCATTAATGCACACTCTAGTGCAGATGATGTAAATCTATAACCATTAATTCAAACATGAAAGGAATTTCAGCAAGTCCTCTGGGAGTCTTAAGACATCCCACAGGGTAAGTGAAATTATTATATTAAGCCACTGATACATCCCTCCAATCATCCTCAATCAGAAATCTGCTCTTTCTATTAGGGTTAGCACCATCCTTCTAAGATTGCATTGTTCATTTTTTTCTCAAGAACAGCGCATGCAACAGAATCCTGGTTCTAGTTCGCTGGGCAGCTCCACATAGACAGTGCTTGTGGGTCACCAGATTTGGGGGGAGGCATCCTGCATATGATGTTCCCTTTATGCTGATTCATAGCTCACCTCACTAAATGGGCTACTTAATCTTGTTTAATCTGATGTTTCTCAACCTGTTTTGCCCACGGAAATTTTAATTTCCCCGCATTTTTCCAGGGAGCTGGTATTATTTGGTGGGAGAGACCCAGGAAATGCTGTTAGAGGAGGCCTGGAGTTGGGGTAGCTCTGGGGACTCACAGAGCGCTGCAGACTGCTCCCTGCAGGTTCACCCCTCTGCTTCCTCTCCTGCTGCTCACTCATTACCATGGAGACACTTTCAAGGGCATTTAATGGGGGGAGTTTGTAGGGAAGTCTCTCTTGTTCCACCCCCCTCCCAACCCCGAGCAAATTGGTTTCAAGAGCTACCACTGTCTCTGGGGATTGTGGGTGGGGTCCACTGCACTGTGCGGTGATTACATCTTCTGTCACTTTTTCTTCTGCTGGTCATTTGTTAAGCCAGCCCTGGCCATACTTGTCACTACGCCCACCACCGACATTTCCGGTCTTCTCCCTCTCCTCTCTCTCCTGATTTTGTTTTCCCTTGTTTCTTCCCTCAAGCATGTGGGAAAGCAGGCTACTTAGAAACAGGGCTACTGAGCTGCAACTCGGTATTCTTTTCCCTCTACAGAGCAAGCCATGGCCAGTGACCTTTGGTTGAGTTTTCGGGTCTTGGGCTGGGATGCTTCTTCGTCAACCACAAAGATGTGGCTATTTTCAAGTCCTAAGGAATCCCAGAGCTGTTCTTGACTGAAGGCTTCTTTGTGACACAGATCACACAGACTGCAAGGCTTATCCATGCTGGTGTGCTGCCTGGTTTTTGGCCTTGACCTTGGAGAGAAACTGCGGCAAACTGTAAGTGTGAATCTAGCATCAAACGTGAGGTACATCCAGAACTGCTATGCAGGGAGCATGCGCAGGAAGACCATTCTTTATCTTTGCCTCAGTTACTATAGCTCTGGAGTCTGTCATAAAACGGAGACAGTAGCACGCATTGCATCTTTAAAGAGAATTATCTCACACTTGTTAGTTTGTTTCTTTCGTAAACAGATACCAAGTGTCCTTTGTATGCCACAGTTGACTGTGTTGGGGTTCTTCATAGATACAGAACCAGTGGAGTCTATTTATTTATAAGTTCTTAGGAAACAGCTCCTTTCATTATGGAGGCAGGAAAGTCCCAGATTTGTAACCAGCCAGCTGGAGTCCCAGGAGAGCTGATATTGCTCCATCCAGCCTGAAGGCCAGCAGGCTAGAGATCCAGTAAGCCAATCATGTTTCAGTCTGCATGCAGAGGCAGGAGAAAACCAGTGTCCCAGCTTGCAGGCTGTTAGGCAGGAAGCGGGTTCTTAGTTTTAGAGTATCTCCTTTTCTGTTGTATTCAGTCTTTCAACTGATTGGACGAGGCTCACCCATGTTAAGAAGAACAACTTGTTTTATTCAGTTTATCTGGGGTGTCTCAGCCAGAAGCATCCTCCCCAAAAACAACTGGAATAAAATTTGGACTGAATTTCTGGACACTATTGTACTTGTCAAGTGGACATAAAATGAACCACTACAGAGGGAGACAAACAAGGAGCAACAATTGTAAAAATAACTAAATTATATATAGTATGTTAGGTGTTGATAGCCATGAGGGAAAAAATAATGCCAAGGAATGAACAGTAGAAATATGTGTGAGAGGTGGGTTTCATTTTACAATAGGCTGGACGCTACCCTTCACTGAAAATGTGACACCTGAATGGACACTTGGAGGCGGTTATAACCAAGTGGACACCGGGAAGAAGGGCTTCTGAGAAAGCAAACGGCCCTTGCAAAGATGCTACAGCCACTGTGTGTCTCCAGCCAGCATTCAAAGAATAGCAGGCAGACCACGCAGTGGGCCGGAGGCAGTGAGGGGACAGCGTGCCTAGGGCCAGTGGGGACGTGCCAGGTGTACGGGCACGGGCTGCTGAAAGGACTTGGACACACTGTGGCTTTCCTAAGGCTCGTTCTGGCTAAGGCCTTGAGAACAGTCTACGGAGGAGAGGAGGATGCAGACGCAGGAGATCACATCCAGACCACTGAAGTGATTTAGAGGACGGATGAGGGGATCTGGGGTCACAGTGACCATCGTGCAGATGGAGAAAAGGGTGAAAGTGGGCGTCAGGGTAAATGTGCATCAGGAACGTGTCCTCTCCTCCTGCACTGTACAACTAGGAGGGCGCTGTTACCATCAACAGAGAAGAGGTAATGGCAGGAGAAGCAAGGCTTAGCAGAAAGACCAGCAGACCAGAGCTAGATGCACTGTTTACTCCACTGGAACCAGAATAATATTTGATGAAACATGTGGATGCTCCACGGCCCAATCAAGTGGGGAGGTAAAATTCACCGTAAGAGAATAATAATCAGAGTAACTAAATTATACAGCATGTTAGATGCTAAAAGGAATGAGGGAGCCACAGTTAACTAATATCTCAATGGAGGTGTCAGTGTCTCAGCCCATTCCACACCAGCAGTCCTCTCCTGGTTTGCAGCCTCTGGCTTCCCTGGCTTGGGTGCAGCCGCTTACATTTCAGTTCAGCACACCCAGTGTACGAATGGGAGTGTGTTCCCCTGTTAGCACAATCCGGTTCGCAATCTGCGCACCCAGGCATAAATGTGCCATAGCTTCCTGTGCTCACTACAGTGCAGTTTCACGTTAGTCCACACAATACACAAATGGGTCATGTGTTCCCATATCCAGTACAATGCAGTTCTAATTTAGGACAACTCAGTGTATGACCAGACTGTTTCTCACATATGAAGACGGTGTTTTGGGCCCACAGCCATCCTGGACTGAGCTCTCTGTGGTTTCTCTCCTGGGGATGTCACGTGTTGAGCCCTCCCCTCTGGTCAGCAGAGACATTTTTGGAACACCCAGAATGGTTTATGGGTTCAGTCTGTGGCTGGCAGCATATTTATTTTTGTTAATTTCCCAGGTCAATTACTCATTATACCTTGAAGTTAGGAGGATCATAAAGAGATCAAATGCTTCGATTCACCTTTAATACTTAAACTGGTTGAATTAATGAAGGCAGCTGCTGTAGTTAAGGTGGTTGATATGTTGTTACTGAACCATGTTACACGAGTAGGTGTTGCTAGTGCTTGTACTTGTAGACAAAATGCAATGCTTGTCATGTAACAGGTGACAGAACCAATGGGTGAGTGCATCCAAACTAATGTTGAAGTGACCACTAAAGAAGAGGCTCTGAGAAGTCTTATCTAATAGCAGAAGTGCAACATATCTGTCTAAAGACAGCAACATTTTACCTTATTTTGATACATCATTTTGTTATCCACAAATGAACAAAATGATCAGATACTTTCTTCTATGTCCTCCTCTGTTTTCCTTGGAAATATTTTTTTTCTGCCTGGTGTTCACCAAACTTGATGTCATCATTTTTAATTCCATTTCCTATTAAAATATTTATTGCACACCTATTGTGTGCTGCAATTTCCCTAGAAACTGAGAATATGTTGGTGAGGATGAGCTAAAGGCATTTCCCTATGGAGTGCACAAGCAGAAATCAATAGCTCTTTCCCATACTATGTAAAACAAACAAACAAAAAACAAACAAAACAGCTACAAACTGTGAGCTGAATAAGCCTTTCTTCCTTTAACTTTAGCTGTTGGGTAATTTGTCTCAGAAATGAGAACAGTAACTAAGACACAGGCCCGGTTGGAGGTGGATCACTGGAAGGATGCATTCTTGTCCCCAGAACCTCCTGCCACCTCTCACTTCTAGACTGCATGAAATGAACAACTCCATCCTCCATACTCTCCCCCCAGGCCATTTTTGCCTTGGACCCAGATGACCACAGACTGAGTCCCCCCAAACCATGAGCCAAAACATGCCTCTCCTTTCAAGTTGTGGGTGTTGGGCACTGTGTCCTGCAGTGGGAAAGCCCATACCCTCTAAAAGCAATCCATGGACCCTAACACAGCTAACATCACAAATCAGTAGATTTACAGGGAGGACAGATATAAACTACTTCCATTGCTGGTTTTAGATTTCTCTGACTTTTTAAGATGCACCTTTCTAAGATCACGCATTAGTGCTGCAAAGTACGAAATGCTTATGAAGGATAAAGGTCAGTGAGGCCAAACCCTCTCTTTCCTTCTGTCATATTGAGTGATCTTTCCAGAATAAACACAGGAACAGAATGGGCTTAGTGGCCAACTGGTCTTAGTTAATCTTCATCAGTAACCTGAAGTAGGAAGCCCACAAAGACTTGGAAGAGTCCTCTGCAGTATGATCAGAGCATCACTGTGGAGTGAGGGGGCGAATGAACATTTTCTGATCGCCTGCTGTAAACTGGGCACATACTTTGTATTATCTGCTATCAAAACATCACACAAATTTGGAAAGGTCTGCATTACTATCCCTGCTTTATGAAAAAAGGAACAAGGCTGAGAAATATTAGAACTTTGCCTAAGATCATCCAGTTAGACCTGAGATTTAGTCCCAGGTTGGTCTGCTCCCAAAGCTTTATTCGGGTAAATAATTGGTTTTGGAGCTGGACACATTTGGTTTAAACCATGCCTATCACATCAGTGTGGAGTGCCAGGGTCTCTCTCTAAAATGAGTAATACTAATCTGTAAGGTTCTACTGATTACAGAAGAGAATACGTGCCTAAAGTCTGACACTTAAACCGAGACCTAAGATGGTAGCTGCTGTTATCATTGTAGTTATTTAAGTGGAGTTACCGACTTCAGATATTAAAGAAAAATATGTCTGTGATAGCTGGACAAAATGCAATGATTGCTCATTTAAACACTGCCATTGATAACGGAACTAAGAGTATAATCTGAAGGGTAAGCTTATCATGCTGGCCCCCTGGGATGGGGTAAAAACGTAGGCCAGCTCTTCTGGAGACTTAAGAAAACTAATTCACTCCACCTCTCGAATATACTGTATAGAGGGTCACTGAAAGGCATCTTGAAAAAAATTCTGGAATGATGGGGACAGTCCTCAGGAAAAGCTGCCCAAACTTAACATACCCAAGAGTGCTACTAGAAGCCTGGGCCCAGTGGCCTGTCCTTCAGGGATATGAAGTCAGTGGCACTGAATTTCTAGCAGGTCAGGGCAGAAGAGGGACAGTTCTGTTAGTAGTACTCATCTTTCCTTTCCAGATGAGCCGCCCTGTCAGAGGCCATGTGGTTACGGCCAGTGGACTACATCTCTCACGGAAACTGCACAGAAGGGACTGAAGTGGTCTGCTACATTCCTGAGAGAAGGTAAGGAGTTGCAGTCTCCTCTGGAAATCACCCAGCGGAGCAATGCAGAGCTGGGAGCATTGTCATCTCTGCTTTTCTGGAAACAGACCTTTTGGGAGAATGGCTGAGCTTACAGCTGACATTCAGCCTTTGGGCACTGGGGCAGCTATCCAGGTTGCAAAGGCACCACAGTGTCCTTCTGTAGTTGGTAAATGGTCACAAGCCAATCCCTGCAGCTCCAGAACTTCTTCAGGGACCCTTGAGAGTAGCATAGCCCAGAAATCAAGGGGTAACATCTTGCTGCATGGAAGGCCCCTAGGACCCTGCTCCAGGGCTGTGATTCTATTTGTGTTTTTCTTTTTTTTTAAATTTGTGTTTTGATTGGACCCATAGAGAATCTTAGGGCTACAATTTAAAACTCACCAGCAGGACCTCTGCCCATTAAGGAGTGCTGTGGCTGGGGAAGGAACTTGGAGGTTGACAGCCTATTAAACTCCATGTTCTGCTTTTAAATCACAAGTACAAATGGTTCTTAACAAACAATGGCTTGATTTAGGATTTTTCAAACTTACAATAGTGCAAAAGTGATAAGCATTCAGTAGAAATTGTGTTTGGAATTTTGAAAGTTTGGTCTTTTCCTAAGCAAGTGATACAGAACATGGCTTAATCCTTCAGGGTAACAGCCCTGAAATCACGCAGGGACATAAAGGACATTCTATGGGGTCTTGCATTGCTAAAGCTGGGTGTTTGCAGAGTAGGCATGTTCAATACATTTTCAGTTTATATTTTCACCTTACAATGAGTTCATTGGGACACAACCCTATTGCAAGTTAATGAGTCTATTAATTTTCTCTCTCCTTGATCCAAAGAAATTCACAGGTAATATAACTATATACAAGCATAAAATTTAAAAATTCATATGGACTTGCCACACAGTTCAGGTTGGCCTTGAACTCACTATGTAGTGGAGGTTGGCCTTGAACTTGCAATGGTCCTCCTGCCTCAGCCTCTGAAGTGCTGGGCTTACAGGCATGCATTACCACGCCCAGGAAGAGCAACAATAACAACAAAAAAAAAAAAAAAAAAAAAAAAAGAGAAAAGAGAAGAAAAAAATGGAAACAAAAGTTTTACAAATAAGGAGGGGGAAAGAGGTTGAAGGGAGGGGAAGGAAACGGAAATAGAAAGAAGCCAGATACACCATGCACAGGTACAAATTCCCTATGATGAATGTGATCATTACATATATCTAAATTGTACCAATAAAAAAACATTTTAAAGAAATCCATCCAGCACCTAATCATAAAGAAAAACAAGAGCAGTGAACAGGAAGTAATTTCAATATGTAAATGCTTGGTTACACCTGGAACTAAGAGCCGAAGCAGTCTCAAATTTGCAATTATGCACGGTGGCAACAGAAGCCTAAGAAGCCTTTCTGTAGGTAATCAGACCATTTTCTGAGACAGCGAGGAGCTTGTGGTGAAGTTGAGAACACCGTTCTCCTCCCCTAGTTTGCACTGTAGCTGCATTCCAGGGAGGGACACCTCTGTGAAGAATTCCAGGTCTGGCTACATGAAAGGTGCCACTACGCCCCTGGTCAGCTAGATCACAAACTCCATGACTGTTTGTTTCAGTCACAGCGCGTTTCCCAATCTCTGGCTAAAGGTCTGGGAAGTAGTAGGATCCCAGCCAATGTTTGTTAAATTAGAGAATTAATGCAAAAACCCTCACTAGGAAATGTCAAGACGACCAATTTCAAAGAATTAATTTGAGCAGAGATGTGTGTGAAGGATTTCAGTAAAAACTGTACTCTTCTGGTGATGCTAAGTGATGTTATGACTGTGACACTGAGTAACCCAACAATCGTTCAGACACCATATTGCACTCTGAGGACTTACACTGCAGCCTGTTGAAAATGGTACTGAGCAGCAAGAATTGCAAAGCGGATTTTCTTAAAAGGCAGTGATTCTCATGGATCGTGGCAGTCATCAGTTAGATGAATTTTGGGATGAGTATGTGTTTCTAGACTTTCTGGTGAAGGTGTTTCCCTATGTCTGTAGGAACGGGCAAAATTTGTGTGTTCACTATCAACGGCAGGATGCACTGAAGGTTCTAGACTGCTTGGGTGTAGGAACCCACACAATGGATTTGCCACGTGCCGTGGCACCCAAGCCAGTCCTGAACTGCAGTCTCGACTCTGTCCCTTAACGGAGAGAATGATTCTCACCTCATGGAATAGATGTGAAGCACCACAGTGCTGAATTCACAAGTCATCTTCCTCCTCCGACTTCCAGAGGGTGCAATTCAAGGGCAAATGTGCTCGCTTACACCCAGATTTCAGTAACAGCAGGACACAACTGTCCACTATTTAGTGATACTATCACATGATAGATACTGCAGCATCCATACTGAAGATGCTAATTCTCCTAATTGCTCTGTAAAGTCTTATTGTTTCCATTTTTAGCAGAGGGAATGGAGGTTCAAGCACATTTGTCTTTTCCCTCTGCCTCGCCATCTCCCTGTCTCTGTCTCTCTTGTGTTGAGGATTACACCCAGGACCTTGCACATGCTAGGCAGGGGTTCTCCCCCTGAGTTACATCCCCACCCAGGGTTTCATTTTTTGAGATTCGCATTGGCTTGGCATATGCATGGAGTGTAAAATGCATTGAACAATTGTTGTAAATCAACACATTAACCATATCTGCTACTGAGCTGCTCACAGATGAACGAGATGCTCTGGTCACAGGGGAGCCACCTGGTTGAGCCACAGAGGGTGGGAGGTGGGGACACCAGCCTGAGGGTGGTGGGGGCCAGGCAGGACAATCAGAGGGGCCGTATTTGCTCCTTCTTTAGGGATGAGAGGAAACCCAAGAAGAAAGCATTCCAGGTGGAGAGAACAGCACAGAATACACACAAAGACTCCAAGTCTGTGTCTCCTCAGGAAGCAGCAGATTCCTCTGGATGTCATAGACTGGGGAGTACAAGGGTGGGTTCTTGGGGACAAGGCTGGCCCACCAGGCAGGGGCCAGTCTTGGTCACAGCGCTGCATGTGATGCTGAGGAATGCGGAAGTCTGCCAGCCTGGTCAGGACTTCAGCAGAGCGTGGCCTGGGCAGAAGTTTAGATTGGCCCACCAGGCAGCGAGGGGAGACTGAGCCAGGAGAGCCCAAGCGAGAAGCAGAGACCAGTTTGAGGGGACCTGTTAGGCTTGACAGGTGATGGAGGAAGGAGAAGGAAACGGTGATGGGTGACAGGGAGAAGGGATGGACCTAAGAGGTACAAATATGCAGCAGTTTTTTACAAAAAGAGGCAGAACTCCCATGAGCATGAAGAAGAAAGATTGTCTCTTTTCTGCTGTATCTCAGGCCCTGGGCACACAGCAAGCACTTATCAGGAGCGTATGGGAAGCTTTGTGGGGAGAGGGGGATGCTCTACGGCTCCTTATTCAGAGATTGCTACTTAAACCTGCAGCTGCCTGCTGTCGATGAAATCCAGAAACACTGCTGGGTTCTGTGAGCAGAGGGGCCAGGAGATGCACTGTACAAGGTCTGGCAGGATCCTAAGGTGTACACAGGAGTAGAAAGAGGCCTCCACCCATCTAGCCGGGATCTTTAGGGGGAGGATGATCAGTCGCCTCCGGGTTAAGGCCCCAGAGCAGGTGAGAGAAGACTTTACTTTTATTTTTGGTTTATGAGACAGGGTCTCAATACATAGTTCAGTATGTCCTTGAACTTGTGGCAATCCTCCTGCCTCAGCCTCCCAAGGCCTGGGATTATAGGTGTCTGGTTCAGACCTCTGTAGGTCCCTAGGCTTTGATAATCAAAAGATCTCATGCAATGGTATTTGGAAGTTGATTTATAAAGAATGTTCTTGGTCTTTTTATGATATTCTGGGCATGCTTAAAAACTCAGTGTTTATCTTGGTTATTCCCTTGAAAATATTTAAATTAACCTTAAATTATCAATAGTCACAACTTCTTAGACTTTCACCACCTGTTGTTTTGCAGAATTTTCCTATTTTATTGTTTTTTTCTTCATTTAGAATATGCTCCCACCAGCATGGGAGATTTGTGTGTAAAAGGCACACTGTTAAAAACGTGGTGTGCTGAGTGTTCATCCCTTCACCCTGTGAGCCTTACTGTGTGCGAAGCCTGCAAACCTAAGTTCACTCTCCAGCCCTTCCTCCTCATCCTCTGAGGCCTCCGCAGTCCAGAGTGGCCTGGCAGAGACCTCCCAGGACAAGCCTTCCACGTCCCCTTTACAGGGAGGCTTTTTATCATCCGTCTCTTGTTGTGGAAAAAGAAGGGAAAGAACATTGGGAACAAGGAAAAGAGTGAGCCGTGGGGGACCTGGCTGGCATTTAGACTCCTTTTAAAATGCACAATCGTTTAGGGAAACAGCAACCTGATGCGTGTCACCAACCCCTTCAGGCATCAGTGAGCCGTCCGCAGGCAGGGTTGGTGGAATCAGCCCAGAGCAGTAAAGGGGTGTGAGAGCCAGAGTCACAGCCCCATCCCTGCGCCTCAGTGCTGCCCTGGCCCTGATTCCAGAACGACTCTCTCGCTCTCTCCAGGTGGGGCGTCACTGGTTGGCCAGCCCGGCTGCGGGGAGCTGGGCTGCACTGGGCTGGAAAGAACTGAGGTGCTCACTGCAGGTCTCTGGCAAGTTCTGTAACTGAACATCTGTGCGCTTTGATCTCTCCATCTGTACACGGAGTATAGCGTCCCGGCCCACGCGCTCTAGCGCGGCACTGTGAAAATTAACAGGTGATAAGAGAATTTTGAGATCTTTGAATTTAAAAGTCCCTCATAAATATTCACATAAAATGCCATTGGTATTTGTACCATTATATTAGAACCAGAGGGGAAAAATTCCCTTAGGACCAAGAATCTATATTTTCCACCATTTCTATTTACCATTTTATTTATCTCAAATTCTCTCCTGGACCATAATAGCATCTGAGTTTCGCATCTTGGATTCATTTCAGAGAGTGATCATTTTATACCGATAAAAGATGACTTCCAAAGACAGTGGGAGGGAACCATCTTTGGTTAGAACAGTCCGTGGCCAGAGAAGCGCCAGGACGTGGACCTCAATAGGAGGAC
This sequence comes from Cavia porcellus, assembly GCF_034190915.1. NCBI lineage: Eukaryota > Metazoa > Chordata > Mammalia > Rodentia > Caviidae > Cavia > Cavia porcellus. The sequence continues at coordinate 21,566,073 of NW_026947496.1, read as the reverse complement.
ACAGCCAGCCTTCGCCTGTAATAGACAAGGCTCCAGGTGTCCACGGCAGGTGCTGATGGCTCGCTAAAGCATTTTCTCTACTGCCGAAAATTTTCTCTAAGGAAACAAATTTTCTCTAAGGAAACCAGGCAAATACACCAGGCAGATTTCCTGGTGAGGTCCACGCGTGCGAACCAGCTCCCACAAACGGCCTTGGACTCCACTGCCACCACCGGCAGGCGCGGCTCTATTTATATTCTCCTTACCTTTTCAATTTGTCAACCACCCTGGATATGTGTTAGAGAGGGATGAGAGGCGAGGTGTTTACAAACTAGTAGTGAAACGTGATCTTTATCCCGTTAGCTGAAATGAGCCGGACAGATGTATTTTTTGTTAAAATTAAAATTGTGAGCCCTATCGCATTACCCCTGCCGATGCCGCCAGATGCACAGCGGAGGCCTGACAAAGAGGCACCGTGTGGTCATTTGAGCCGGGCTGTGGCTTCCAGCATTCATTACGGGAGCTCGTTAGGAGGCCGTGATCCAGAGGGGCCCCCACCCAGCATCGGCCTTGCAGAAGCAGACTTCTGAAATTGGTTTAGAAATTATTTTTTTCTATTTCTCCCTGTCCGCAAACATTCTTGTGATCAGAGAAGAGCTCTGGAGGGAAGAGGGGAAGTGAAAGGAGTCACTCATTTTTTATTTTGGTCTGCAGAAACAGTCCTCATCCCAGGCTAGCAGATGAGACGGGCTTCCTAGGAGATGAGCCTGGGAATGGATCCTCTCCTCTGCGATGCTCCCTGGGACCCCTCTTCCCTCTGGACTTCTACAACTCCAAATAGGAGAGGCAGAAGACAGGCAGCAGGCGCACAGGAGACACTCAAGAAGGCTATTTTCTGGGGCAAGCTCCTCTAGATTTTTCCCTTCAGGTAAACATAATTTACAAGTTGGCCCATTTTTCTTATTTTTGCACAGTGGGCTGGGGTTTCCTGAGCTGCGAGGAATATTGCCATCTCTCTATTTAGCCCTTATGGTGGAGCTTCAGGAGGTTTCTGTGTGTGGTGTCGGGAGGTGGGTATGTGAGGATGTTCTCTCTCAGGGTTGTGACGCTCTGTTCAGGTAGGACCCCCTCCCCACCCCGCTTTCATATCTTTCCTTAATGAGCTTCTATTTGTTTCTTTTGCACAGTGCAACCTGGAGCCTCTACACTGAACTTGTCCCTGGTCCTTTCCTTATATTCTCTTTTGAGAGAGGGTCTCATAAAGGTGCTAAATTGGCCAGCCTGGGCTCAAACTTAGGATCTTCCTGCCTCAGCCTCTCAGAGTACTGAGATTAGAGGTGTGTACCACCACGCGTGGCTCTGAGGAGGAGTTTTGTGGTGGGTGGTAATACCTCTTTGTATTACCATCTATAAAGTTATCTTAAATTAAGAAAACAACAACGTGATATGTTTTCTAAGCAGTAAACTAGTTGCACAAACAAAATTCCATCAGCGAACAGCCCGAGTCATTAGTGGAGGATGAATCAGCTAAGGTCAACAGCTCCCAAAGAGACAGAAAATAAACAGTGAGGGCCACAGAAGAGCATGTAGTGACATGAGCATGACACGTTAGGACAGCTGGCCCAAACTGTGTACACAGATAATAATGTTAGAACATCACCTGACAACCTAGAGTTATGAGTGGAACTGTACACCTCCCCGCAGTTCACAGGGTGGTCCTAACCATACATTTACAAGGTGGCACCTTGTTAAGAGGAGCGAATCCTAGAGGTTTGACTATGGGGACTGTCTTAGGTCCCTGGCGCTTTCCTCTTGGGCTCTGTGTCTTTGTGCTTCACAGCTGGTACGAGGTGAGCAGATAAAGCTGAGAGACAGCACTTGACAACGGTCACTCTGCCCTTCAAAGGCAGAGGACACTATTTTAAGCCTTTAAACAACTGGCCAGTTAAAAATACAGTGGCTCACAAAAACACAACACCCATTTCACCATCATAGGAGACAATTATTAGAGAGATTTAAAGACATCTTTGACAAACAAATAAATGAGCAGAGTGAGCAGGAATTATAGAACATCATGAACATGGTGGTAATCAGTAAAGAAATTCTTGAAACTTTTAGGTTTGGCAGAACCTCAAAAGAATCTCAGATGATAACTACAGCAAATGAATAGTAGAAGAGGAATAAAAGATTCCTTTTCTTTCCTAGGAAGAATAAAAGTTTATTTGATAGAAATAAAGAAAAGCAATTAAAATGGTTTCTCTGAGATACATTAACATAAAACGTTAACATAAGACCACATAAGGTTATCTTTCAGACTAGCTAGAAAAGAAATAAGGAATTTATAAGCACTTCCGAAACCACAGAAATGAAAAGAGAAAGCAAGAAATGATAACAATAAAGATAAGTTTACTTAGGCTTATGGACAAATAAGGTATTAAAGTGTGAGTGTGAACAGATCAAACTTGCTTATTAAAAAGAAAAGACACTGGCTAGCTGAAAAAACTAAAATCCAACAACTTGTTGTTTAAAATAAATATATTCAGCCCCAAGTTACTTAGCAGATGGGGGTAAAGAGACAAGGTCTGAGATTGAACCCACTTGTGTGAATACAGAGCAAAAAAAGATGCTGTCGACTCTTCCATATGTTAGGAACAATTTGCCGTGTGCGAGTCTTGCTTATCTTGCAAGTCCAGGCTCAGGGGCTCCTTCCCTGAGACCCTTTCCCCAGCTCTGTTAACCCCAGCCATCTCGAGCCTCCACCCCCTCAGCATTTGTTACAATGCGCTCATCACACAGGATCACATTTAGCCCTATCTTCTGCCCACATTAGACACTGCTCTCTCTCCTGCACAAAGCAAGAAGAAAGTGTCTCTATGCACAACTAATGAAATGGTGGAATACAACACGTCTGTTAAAATGATAATTTTACAGATGAAGAAAAGAAAGATGGCTATTTTGGACCCATCCTTCCTCGGCATGAGCAAAAGCACACTGCATGAAAACATCTGCGTTCAGACAACTTTGGTTGTACAGTGTGATTGGGATATTGGATTTAACATGGAGTGGGAGTGTTGGGGAAAGTAGTCAAAGGCTAAATTTAACAATGTTTCAAAGGAAGGCTTTGATTACTGTTCTCTGTGGTCTGGAGTCAACTGCATAGACAATAAGAAACATGGCAAGATTCCTAATTAGTTTTGTTTTCTGCTTATTTGCTTTCTAACAATAGCCAAGGTGAGAATGGGGAAAACATACTGGAGGAGAGACAGCTTTGAGGCAGAGACAGGTTATAAGATGTCATATAGTGTTTGTCAAGTTTTTCTTCTTATATGTCCCCCCCCCCCCCAGCTCTAGCTCTAGCTCTGTCTCTCAGTACTGAAGATTGAATCCAGGGTCTTCACACTGATCTACACAGCAGCAAGTTTATAATACTTTACATTAAACAGTAAGAAGGAGGTGATCTTTTTATTTCTGTCCTTTTTTCTCCTTCCATTTCTCCCTTTTCCCTTCATTCTTCACTCTTTATATTAGTTTAGTTATTTCCTCTTTTTGTTCCTTCCTCCGTACATTAGTTGGATTTTTGCTTGTAGTGACAAAATAACCAGGAGAAACAACTTAAAGAATGAAAGATTCATTTAGCCTCACGGTTTCTGACTCCCATTCCGGGATCACCCAGTGTCATTGCTGCAGACTTGAGGGAGGTGGAGCATGATGACAGGAGAAGATAGTGGAGCATCCTCATGCCAGCTGTAAAGCCCAAAGACACAGACAGAGCCCGAGGGGAAAGGCCAGGGACCCAGGACAGTGCGCATGTCCACACCTCTCTGAACTCCCTTCAGTTAGGTCCTACCTTGTAAATTTCCACTGGTTCTCATAATGCCATAATAATGCCATCAGACTATGAATCCACTGATGGACTGCTCCACAGATGAAGTCACAGCCTCCTTCCCCGGTCACTTGCCCAAAGGCCTATCAGCTGGCAACAAGCCTATAGCACATAAAATTTGGGAGACATCCAAATTATAGCACTTCCTACGAAAATTAGGGTAAATGGGAATAGAAACTTCTATAACCAGGGCATCATCAGGACTCAGAGATTGGCTGGACTGAAGGGGTGAAGGGAGAGTCAAGCTGGCTTGGGCACTTCTAGTCCAAGTGATGTAGTGGCTTGGGGCTCTGTCACTCAGGAAGAAGAGGGGAAGGAGAGCAGAGTTTGTCAGAAGTGGGAGTGGCTCTAGAGCAAGCACATGCGAGGCTCACGTGGGACACATGAGAGCTCAGGGAGCGACTCCCTGTCATCGATAGATGATTGGCACCACTACCAGGGGAGTGCAGGACAGCGTGAAAATAGACGGGACGGACCAAGGAGAGAACAGGTTTCACAGAGTCCTCTTCTGAGGACGGAAATCTTAAAGGAGCACATACATGTGAAGGAGGAGAAATCATAAAATAAATTAAATAAAATTGACAATGTAGAATGAAGAGTTAGTTTTATTATGCAAAGGGAAGAAAAGACTTTGAGCAACTTGGTGGTCTACGGTAATAACTCTTCGAGGAGGCTGAACGGAACACGCATGATCAGGAAGACAGCAGGACGCTGGGAAAGTCATTTCTGGTAAGAAGATAAGGTGGGAAGACAGAGACCAGGAGACTGACAAGTGACAGGGGAGAGGAGCTTCCTGAGAAGTCTGGCAGCAAAGGAAGGGGAGACAGAGAGGCTGCGAGCACTTTTGTGGTTGTTGTTGTAAAGAAACCTAATTTGGTTTGTAGACTAAACAGGAGGAGCCAGCAGGGAAAAGAGAAGGGGGTGATTGATTAGATAAGGCTCCCGGGAAGGCAGCTCGGAGTAAGTGGGGACCACAAGGGATGCAACCAACATGAAGGAGTAAATGTTTCGGCCCCACCTGACACTAAAAGAAAAGAACAGTGTAAAAACCACAAAAACAAGTGAACTTAGCGGTTGTGTAACTGAACCTTGTGTTTAGGACATAACAAAGACTGGAGACAAAGTGCAAAATTGGAACAACCCAGGAAACTAACAGGTTTACAAAACAGCTAGATATTTGGATTAAAAGTTGATGCAGTTTGCTTTCCAGAAAAAAAAGATCCCCCCCAATTTATCCCCCTTAACGGGAGAAAAAAAATAAATCAAAGGGAGATAGATACCCTTATGAGGACCTGGTTCAGAATTGGAAAATTTTAGCTTTCTTTACTATTTTTTTTTTTTTTTTTTTGCTTTTTTTGCTGTCTTTGAGTGATACTAGACAAGTAATCTTGATTTTCCTATGATTTATTCTTTACCTATGTGGGAATAATATTCTTTAACAACCAATCCATAGGTCCGGAAATAATTACGTAGAGGCCTTTAAGTGTGGTGGTGTGAACCTTCTTTGCACCTCTTCGGGTTTTGTTACTATAAAAGGGACCAGAGATTTGTTTCTACGAATACAAAGACAAGAAGAGGGTGTCAAGGACTCATTTAGTAAGTGATTTTGGGGAGCAGGTCTTTATCACTCTGAGTATCTGGGGAGTCTGGTTGACCCTGAGGATTCTGTAGTCTGTTTCTTTCTGAGCACCCACACAGGCATGGACGTAGGACTGGGCATTTGCTGCACAGAAGTACTAGGTAATCCCATGATATTATAGTCGCTCCTCCCCGGTACTTACTGGGTCATTTTACCCACTAAGTCCACAGCTAAACTGATTCTGTGCTAGGGACATCATAGCAACAAAACGGAGTCAAGGTAGAGGCAACAGGCACATTTAGGGTTACCTGACTCAAAGTAAGGGTACAGGAAGAAGTCAAGGAGGTTAAAGCGGCCAGGCGACCTGGCCAAAACAGGCAGGCAGTCCTGGGTTCCAGGACTTTGGACTTTGGTTTCTTTGGTATTTTCTTACTAATTTACATCTATACTTTGCTTTCCTGACCCTGGCTGGAGACTGCAAATGATGGAGAAAGAAGAAAATCAGAGCTAAGTGGTTCAGAGAGGCACTGTGCTAAAACATCCTGAGGCGCACGGGCACGTGATCTGCTCCTCACTGCCTGGCTCCTAACTGATGTCTCTGCCCCTCTTCCTCCCATGTCTCCTGTTGCTCCTGGCTGATTCCTTTTCATGTTCAAACCTTGCAAGGTAGAAGAAGAACGGGGAAGGCGGATTGAGAAGACCAGAGGGCCCTGCCCAAGGCATTCAAGCATGGGCTCTGAATTGGTCATTCTTTGCTACTTTTGGAACAGATGATTCAGTTTTTAGTACAGAATCAGATCATTACAGAGCAATTTTCAGTGTCTCTATCTAGCCCCGAAAATGCTGTCAAGAAAGTTCTAATTTTCCCCCAAAAAGAATTTCAAAGATGTACGTGATTCAAGAAACCTTCACAAAAAGACCCTGCAAATTCTAAAGGAGTGTAAAATTAATACTGACGAATATTTACACTAGCCACCACAGTTTCACATAGAAAATTGGGATACAGATTTTTTAATGAGCTAGGCGTGCAGTTAGAATTCATCAGGGACTTTTGTAATCACTGTGAAAATTATATTTATAACCACTTGCTAGGACTTGGAGCCATATTTTCTCATTTTAAATAATTACGAAGGTTTTATTTGTATCTCACTTTTTATGATTTATAGTTTGCCTGGTCTGTTGCTTTATTTGCTGTCAGGATGGTAAAATATGAAGTTTAAAATTATAGCCCTGTCCCTCAGGGAAGATAATCCAATTTACGACTTTCCAAGAGCAATCCAAAGCACATTCAACTATCAGATATTCACCCAAGAAAATGATGGGACTCATGTCATTTGAGTTGTTTAAATCCAATTGGTGCACAGTGCTGGTCATTATTCTGTATAGACATTAGGTGTATCTGCACAAGATGGGGAACCCTGGTGCCGTGCACTGTACTTTCTCTAGTTCAATCTGTACAATCACCAGCTTCAGAGGACAGACACGGGATGCTGACGACAATCCCACTGTCTCAAGAAAGTATTGTTTTTTACCATTTCCATGAAAACTCTGCATAGGACAGAATCCCTCTAATTGGCATATTTTTCAACAGCTTTTCAGTACCAGGCCAGCTGGATCTCTGCAGCCCATGTGAATTTAATCAGCTCACTCTTCCCAGAACCTATGTGTGACAATCACTGCTTGAGCTACATCTGTCACCCAAATCTGGTGATGATCATTTCTCATCAACGCATCAAGAAAGGAACCACTCCGTGGACCCCCAAAGAGACTCATTTTGTAAAAGGGTGCCTAAGAGAAATGGTATCTTTGAAATGAAATGCCTTGCAAACACTGTAAAGCTTTTCCAAATTCCCTTAAGAAATGTCCTTTCAAGGCTAAACCTATGAGGTAGATCTGTGACTTAGATCTTATCAGCTCTACCCTCAATTAACATTTCGGTTCTTTCAAATATTTCTTCTAATATCAAGCTTTTTTTCCAAAATGTAACAGTAGGATAGTACTTAAAACTATCATTTTGCTTTGTTCCCTTCCTTATGGCCCAGGAATCCATTGACTCAGTTTTTATCCTGAAAAGCAACCAAAGGTGATTAGGAACCCTGCCTGTCTTATTATAAAACATGGTATCAAATAAAGTATCATGAAGACCACAACATGTCAAAAGCAGAGACGCATCAATTCTAAAGATCTTTGAAGCTCTGAGAGTCTCTTGAAGAGATGCAGAATACATACAAGACAGTAACAATGGATTGTTTCCAAAAGAACACATGAATAAGCTACTTGTGGTTTCTTGGAGACATCTACTTAGTTGCTGAGGAAGTTCAAGGCCATGAAGAGAGCTACAAGCATTAGTATGTTGCATCATAGAACAGAGCGATGGTGGTGGTGGTGGGGAGATGGTGGGGTTTACGGCAGGGGTTTCTTAGAATCCAAGACAGATGCAAAGCACAGGAGTTTATGAATCATGTCAAATGGTATCAGCCAGACCCTATTTTTCCAAAGTATGATCCACTACAAGTGAAATACTAATAGATGCAGAAGTGGTAAACGTTCCGGCTGCTATAGAGGAGGCGTTCAGTAACTGCTTGGTTAAAAAAAAAGCTCTAAGAAATAAATTACTGGAGTTGAGGAAATTAAAGAGGGCTGGAGTATGTAAAATGAACGGAGCCTTACAAAGATCTAAAGCAACTACTTACAAGCAAATTTATCTTGTAAGTGATTCCAGATATGGAAACACTAGTTTTCATAGCAGCTAATCCACCAGAACCTGACAAGAACATTTTCTTTCTTGTTTAGTTTATAAAAAGGAATCATCATCAAAGAAGAAGTACATTCTCTAGGTGTTAGCTGCTAGAAAGCTAAATATTAAACTGTCCTGGGGGAAAGGGATGTGGAGAATAAAAGGAAAAAAATATGTTTTCTTCTCTTTTGATTGGTTTGAGAAATATCTGTCTTTTCAAATAAACAGACCAAGTCAGGAGAGAAACTAGAAATGGTGAATTTGCTATTTATTTTTCTGGCAGTGTTGACTTACTAATGTTCAAATATCTGTGTTAAAGTCTCTGGAGGGCACCATGCATTTCAATTAGTTGCATGTATAGCAGTTTATCTCCTCTGAAAGACAATTATACAAAATTTATTCCAGATTCTTTGTAATTTTAGTACTTAGAGAAGTGTCTGCATTTTCAATTAAGAGCTAAATATACGAGTAGAAAGTCCTGCACAGGGAAGCTTGACTCGAGTGCTCACTACTTGGGATGCACAAGCGCTAATATCAAATGATGTTTCTGTCATGTGATCCACCCCCGGCACACACAAATATAGAACATGACCATAAAAAGTAAAGGACCATGCCCTCTGCGAAGTAATTTATGGCGATGGATCCACACTGGAATGCCAGCTGGAATTACCTTCTCTCTGCCTGCACTTTTCACATACACAGCTTTGTACAAAAGATAGAAGCAGCATCCTGCAGAGGCGACTTTAGTTCAGGCTGCTGGAATGATTAACAAGTGGCAACTCTGAACAAAAGGCCAAATCGGGCTCTGCTGGAGCATTTCCAGAGAAGTGCAGAATGACTCAGGGACTTCTTTTTCAACTGATATATATATATATATTTTTTGATTCAGGTTGTAAGAGAAAATTTTGTCAGCCTTCCAATTTTTGAGATCAGATTTATGGTAGCTAACAAGCAACCGTTTAGCTTCACAGTGGGAGAGTGATAAATATCCAGTAATTATTTTATTAAAAATACAAAGTGATCCCAACATCTAAATAAACAGAAATGAAACATTTCCTAGTTGAACAAATCCATAGTTTTATCCTTCCTCTAGCATTTATCATCAAGGCAGTTGGGAATTCTAACAAACTTAGTATGAAATGGTTAATGAAACAATGGATATTATCTTTCTTTATTAACCTTTGCCCCTCAGATAATCACCCAAATCCCCAGGGTGTGATAACCACCTCACTTCCTTTGGGCAGCCATTTGTTATCTCATTCATGTCTTACACAAAGAGAGATGAGCTAATGTGCTTTATCAGATTAAAAAAAAAATAAAGGTCACCATGAGTGACAGTCCAGTGGGATAGGATCTTAACAAATCCTTTCTGCCTCCGCAGTCCTGAGTTTGTAAATACCTATAAAGCTACCAACCCATAGTCACAGATCACAGGCTCAACGCAGCTTTATGTTGCTAAAGCAAACAGTCTGGGTAGAAGAATGGCAGAATTACTCTCTTTTCTGATCACCCCCCTCTCGAGATCCTGATAAATGGGAATCCTGATAAATGAATGATTAGCTTTCCTGTTGGGATTCAGCTCTGACTGGAAAGCTTCAGGCTGTCAACTCCAGCAGAGCCTGAAGATATCACAGAATCGAGGCCCCTCCATCCTTCTCTAGGGTTTTAGTCTGTGTTAAGCAGCATTTGCATCCAGCATGGGCAGCGGGCTTTGCATTCGAGCCGGGGTGTAATTACTGAGGTAATTTTCTTGCCATGCGTGGGAAAGCTCACATAAAAAGCAAATGCTTCCTCTTGCCTCGCATCTCCATCTAAAACATGAACTGCTATGCAGACAGCTGCTGGTTATGAAAAAGCAATTCTCCAAGTACCAGAGAGCAACAGTTTTTACTTGTTCTGTGTAGATTATATTTGACAGGTATTTTGTTGAGCTTAGGTCTATACGCTTCTCTAGAAATTAAAAGTATATATTGCCTTTGGGTGCTTTTGAGTAGGTAATGAAGAGAACCAACTCATTTAGCAATACCAGTAAGAGCAGAAACTTATGCATATTTATGGAATGAGGGATCAAGTTAATTTAGAAAAGAACATAAAGTAAGGCATTGGTTAGATTCAAAGATGCTATTCCTGCTCCCAGCTGTCCATATGGACCACTGGGAAACACCACTAATAAATAAAAACATAACTGAGCATGGTACAGAGAAACCAACACCTTCCTTTATATTTTGCTGGTAGTTGTTTCCCTGTTTTTAAGATAAAAATGCAGAAATTTTTAAAGGTTCATTAAAATGTATTTAAAAGTTCATTAAAATTTTCATTTTGTATTTAAAAATCTATTAAAGTACTTGCTCTGCACGTATAATTAATGGTAGTTAACTCAACAGATAATTTTGCCTGTGTATTAAGGGAAAAATCCCAACTTGATAGCAATATTTCAAAGCAGGCATTTCATTTTACATTAGGGTCCAAATTGCTTTATTACATTATGTTCTCTGTCACATGGTCCCTGACAACAGAACTTAGCAGCACTAATTGTGGCTAAATCTTCCAAGAAGGCTCAGCAGCCCTGATTGAGTAATGCTGTGACATTTTCTGGGCATGAACTTAAGAAACACTTGAGAGTTTGGCTTCATTCATTCGTTTGCTTTCTCCTTACAATTTCCAGAGCTGCCACTAGCCCCACGTCATTTACCCAAGGCTGTATTCTGAGATCAAAGTCACACAAGAACTTTGGTGCTTTAAAAAACTGGACAGTAACTTGACATTTATGTAAAATGTTATACATAGGCAAAATGGGTGAGTTTATGTTAATTAAAACCAACTTTGAGTTACTTGTATAAATATGTCTGTATCTCTCTTATTTTATACCCAAATGCAACAAAAACAGTCCTTTGTTAGATTTGAGTTTTCTTTCTTGTCTTTATCTGAATGGTTAGAGAAATGGGTATTAACTTGAAAAACCGATACGAATTTTTAGAAAGATAATACACTTCCAAGCTAGAGAACTCACTGTAGCCAAACCAAGTGACTCACTTGGTACACTGGTTAAATGCTCACTAAGTTTGTGAAATCTTCCAGGCGTGCAAGTGGATTAATCTTCCCAGCTAAGAATAGCCATGAGATTGAATGAAGATAGAGGCGACATGCTTCTTCTAATCTTGCCTATTTCTTGGAAATGATTCTGTGTCCTTTTTCCTAAGTTAATGACTGAAGGCCTAGAAACAGTAGTGTCCCCAAGATGGAAGATTTCTGCTTCCCAAATGGCCACAGAAGACTATCAAAGAGAAGGCAAGATTTGGGGACTCCTTCTCAAAGTAGTTGGACTACACTGGCTAACACTGGCCTCTCCTCTCAGTACCTGGCTCTTGCATACCTTTTTTCACTTAATTCTTACAATAACAGAGAAACATGGGCTTAGAAACTTGACTCGCCTTACCCCAAGTGGGCCACTTGACAAGTTGGTTTGGTTAGCATGGCTCAGTGGAAATGTCCCGTGGATTTTGCCAGGTTAATTCTTCAATAGCCACTCTCCAAAAGAAGACTCTCAAAGTTAGGAAACATAGATGAATTTCTTACTTTTGCATTTGGATTAGAAAAGCTAAAGGATAGTAGACCGGAATTCAAATTCAATTAGGCTCAAACATTTGTGCTTTATTGAATTTACTAAAATAAAAATATATTTATTTAAAATACAATATATTTATGGTCCTGGTAATTTGAATATCTCATGCACCTAAATAATGACCTGAAGTCCTAAGTTTCTCTGTTAGATTAAAACTAACAATTTGTCAATGAATTTGACTGCTGCTCCAGCAAATCCTGATGATGTGAATGCTGAACACAGTGTGCTGAGGTGTGCAGATCACGCAGGGGTGGAGGAAGTGCCAGGACAGTCTCCAGACCTCCGTCCCCCTCTCATTTTTCAAGCTGTGTACACAATGGAAGGAAAGTGAATCAGAAAATTCCTGCACTGAAAGGTGCTATAGCCTTTTTTTTTGTTTTGTTTTTTTCCTTTTTATTGGTACCGGGGATCGAACTCACAACTACCTGCTTGCAAGGCAGGCGCTTATGCCGCTGAGCTAAATTCCCAGCCCAGCACTGTAGCCTTTTAAAGTGCCAAGTCCAGGGACCGGCTTGGCAGTAAAGCACTTGCCTCGCGTATTCTAGGCCCTGGTTCAATCTTCAGCACCAAGGGAAGGATAGTCCAAATAAGCAAGGAGAAGAAGGGTAGGAGGCGAACACACACATGCGCGCGTGCACACACACACACACACACACACACACACACACACACATGCACACACACGCACATTGTCTTTCTGTCACTTCCAGAGGACTGTAAAACTCAGGCTTCCTGGCTTTTTGCATAGACTAAAGTCTACACAGCAATGCTATGATAAGCACAGGGCTCCTGGTCCCCAAGAGATCCATATAAGATGGCATGGCCTCCAGGGTAGCAATATTGGGAAATGGTAGACCCTTTAGGATGTGGGGTCTCATGGGAGGTCCTTAGCTCATTAGGTCATGTCCTCGAGAGAGACTGTGACACCCTGCCTTTCCCTTCCATCTCTGTTTTCCGTGTCACTATGAGCATGGTTTGCTCCAATGCATGTTCCTAGTCACTGCTACTCAGTGTCCTCAAGAGAGTCCCAAACCAATCAGAGTAGAGCCTCCAGAACCATGAGTGAAAACATAAACACTTTTCTTGTTTTGTAAGTAACCTGTGTCAGGTATTTCATTATAGTGACATGAAGCTGGTTAATACAAGTAGTCAATGACCACAAATCATCTCTGTCACATTAGCTATTGTCATGTCACCCATACACATTAACCCCCCCCCCACACACACACACAATCTAATCGATAGGCCTTAATGCTGGAGGAAATATGGAAAGTCTGGGAGGGAAGGAAGAAGACTGCGTGCATAGGGTACAACTGCTGGGTTCCCACCAGCCAGTCTCCCATCTGCCCCTGCAAACTAACCAGGGCTGGGCTGGTCAGCCTGCCTGGGAGACCTGACGGGAAATCTCCCTGTTCCCACCTTGCTTGGGGGTGACATCCAGGCTGGAGACACTGATCCACTGGAGGTTGCATTTTGAACCCAAGCCAGGATTTTGGTCACCCATGGTAGAGTTCATGAAAGATCACCTTTCTCATTTTTCCCCGTTGATGTCAGATGTCACAAAGTCAAGTTTTCCTCTTGACATAAAACTCCCATGAATGACCATGTGGTGTTAATCTGTGTGTAGTCTGTGCAAGGACTTTACATGGTGCTGCAGAACGGTTTGAGTTGTCCCCAAGGATTCATGTGTCCTCCATGTGACACTGTGAGAGGGTCTGGAACCTTCAAGAAGGTTTATGCCTACTGGAAAGTAACTGGGTCATTGGGAGTGTTGCCTTAGCATGGATGAAGGAGGTTTTTGTGGGACCATCATTAATTCTTGCGAGAGGGTTGTTATAGAAGAGCAAGTCAGACCCCTTCTTTCTCTAGCTTCCTAAATCGCCATGTGATCTCTCCCCCACTCATTCATGATCTCATCATGAAGCCATCTGCCACAGTCTGACAGGGCTTGGTGTGGCAAGCCCTTACCAAAACCAGGACCAGCACCATGCTGTTTGGACTTTCTGCCTCCTCCAAAATTGTGAGCTGAATAAATTTCTTTTCTTTAAAAAGTACCCAGCCTCAAGTATTTCATTACAGTAACTGAAAACAGGCTAATGCAGATGATGAGCAAAGGAATGGCAAGCATAGATACTGGGCAAGGTTATAGGTAGCACTGCCTATCATTTTCTGTGTTTGTGCACTATAAGTAACACACTCCTCTACAATCTTGTGTTATAAAAGTAAATGAATAGTTGAGTGTGTCAGGGTGGGAGATTCTGGGAAGTTTTCCAAGCAAAAATCCTTCCGTCAAGTGGAAGAAGACAGACTTCATAAATAATTCCTAGACAACAGTAAGAACTGGGCCATTCTTCTTGCCCAAGGTTAATTTTATAAATTACAAGGGAGAAAAGAAAAGCATGAGATGTTCTGAAGAGGTTTTGTAATCTGTCTGATGTCATGAGTATTGTAATACATCAATGAGAGCGATGCTTTTCAACTGCAGAGGCCAATCCATTAGCACATCATGAAACTGATTCACTGGGGTCAAGCCCAGTCTCAAAAACCAAAACCAAAATTGAAAAACAAGACAAAACAAAATGAAAAAAAATTCCAGAACAGAACAATAAGATGAACTAGAAGAAAAATACCAGAATGCTGTAAATACAAAAAGAATGACTTATTCTGTGAAATTGGATGGTGGAATAAAATACATTTTCCCCCCTCTGGATCATGGTTGAACAACCGGAAGGCACTTGTATTACAGAATGTGAAAGACCTGTTGCTCACTGCCAAAATGAGAAATGAAGCTTGAAATTGGATGTTACCATTGTTAGCCAGGGTGTAGATAATCCCCTTATCCTGCTTCTCCTAGGAAGGGTGAAGGGGCGCAGGTGAGGGATTAGGGCAAATGTAACCCATAGTTTTATCAAAACGTTGCTTTAGAATCTAGTACGAATGAAGTCAAGGCAAACCATATTAGCTTTCTGTCCCTGCATGACAAATTATCACAAATTTAGTGATTTTTGTAGGTCAGAAATCTGAGCAAAGGTAGAACAAGGTTCTCTGTTCATGTGACTGCAAAGGGCTGCATCTGACCACTCACGTTGGTTTAACTTTGCTTGTATAACTGATCACCTTGAATAGCAGGATTCAAGGATCCACAGAAAGGTCCTTCTATCCTAAAATGCCTTCTCTATCCCAGTCAAAACTCCTATTAAAATTAATTTCTTTTGTGCTGGGGATGTGGCTCAGTATGATCACTGGCTTAGCATGTGTGAGTCCCTGGGTTTGATGCTCAGCTCAAAAGAAATAAAAAAAATCATTCTTTACCTTTTCCCAAAGAGCCCCCTTACAACTCTTAAGTAAATAATTTTGTGAGCAATTTTTAAATAACTCCTCCATGCGAAAGCAAGCCAACTTACAGTGGGCACCCAATGCGAGCAAGACACAAACGTCTGCTCCTCTAACTCCACAGGTTTGGAGGTGTTTGTCACGGCAGCACAACACAGTCTATTCTGACACAGAAATGTTAGGGGCCAAGAACATATGTTGGATGTTTGGCTATGAAGGGATTCTGTGCTTGTTTCAGGTGTGAGGACTTGAGTTTCGTTGCTCAGTAGACACAGCATCTCCTGGAAGGTGGCTACAGTGACACATTCAGGCCCCGCCTGAGTCCACTGAACCCGATTCTGCGCTGTATCAAGATCTCTACATAATTCAAAAAAACAGTGAAGTTTTTGGAGCAGTGGTCTAGAGAAAGTGAAAATCCAAAGCCCCTGAAGTACATTTGAGCTTGTGGTACGACAGCGATAGCAACCCACACACTGCCCGTCCTCCAAGTGAGGTCCTGGACCAGCAGTGTCTCTGTCGCGCAAGGAGCGACAGACCTGCAGGTTCTTGGAGCTCAACCAAGACCTACTGAATCTCAAACTCTGTTAGCGTGGCCCAGTGTTCTGCACTTGAGCAATCTCGTGGGGGTTCTCATGTGCATTAAAGCTCAAGCACTACTACTGGATGCCAGGGGGGAGTTAAAAAGAGGAGTTCCTTCTCTTCCTCTTGGACAAATGAAGAAACAAAGACATGGACAATTATGAAATTGCTTCCCTGGGAAAAGACCATCTGCTTTATGATGAGATTCTTTATGATGAGCCTTCCAGGTGCACCCTGGGAAGAACAAGGTCTGGCCTTGCGCTGTTCTCACCACTGTGACACAGTCTCTGCTTTCCTATCAGAAGGGAGTTTCAGGACAGTGCTCTGGGTAAACAGAAAAGGGAGACAGATGGAGGGCCAGAAAGGGATGTGTGCACCAAAGGACTTCTTTGCCTTTTGCCTGCCTGGTCTTCAGGGCCACTTTACACTGGAACGCTGTGGTGAGTGTTCCAGGGGACATTTCCAGGGCATGCCTCCCTTAGAAACATCTCTCCCCCTATCATGAATGCAGTAGCGCAAGAAAGGAAAGCTACATGGCCACGTGCGAAGCCACACTAGTAGCCTTGACTGTGCTGGCTCCTTTTTTTTTGTCCTTTTCCTTTTTATCGGTACTGGTGATCGAACTCACGGCTGTCTGCTTGCAAGGCAGGCGCTTATGCCGCTGAGCTAACTCCCCAGCCCCCTGCTGGCTCCTTTTGGGGGAACCACAGTCCCATTCTTGGAGTGCTTTGTTCAAGTTGTCATTTAATCTTTGTTGAGTGACTTTGTGGTGCAAGGCCTGCAGTGCCCACGGGAAGCCTCTCTTTCTGAGCACAGAGATCTGAGCCCTGACCTAAAAACTGGAGCACCAGTACTTCCTCCACCTGAGTCTCGACTGAAAACACTAAAGCACTCCGGCAGCTGGGGCTGAACCTAGGAAGCACCACTTTCTGGATTTCTCTCTTGCAAAGCAGCGGGTGAGAAGCCCAAGGAGGAAAGTGCATCTGTGGGGCAGCGTGGGACCTTTGTACCCCCAGAGCCACAGCTGACTCTTCTTTTTCATAGGTCAAGGGACCAACACATCCACCTCAGGTGGGGTGCGGGTGGGCACCCCTGGTTACAAGTTACAATCACCTATGGAGCCTGTAGGGCTCTCAGAGCCAAGCCACTCCCAATGAGGTTCGAGCCCCTTGTGGGTGGGATCCAGGCACTGGCACTTAAAAAAGAATCCCAGATGATTCTACTGGGAAAACAGCTACATCCCAAGCCTGCAATTTATCTTTTTGATTTATATAATTGTTACCAAACTTCAGATACAAATGAGCAGTTTTAATGTATTTTTCTTATATAATAAAGTGTCCTGGTAGTAGATTATTTTTTTGGTAATTTCACTTACTACACCATCAGCATGTCACAGTGTTGTCACTGTGAACACTTGATCAAGGGATAGCTAGTTTGGGCTTGTGGTGGGGAGGCCTGTCATTACAGAATGGGGACTTTATAAATATGGTGAATGCAAAATGAGTAGCAGCTTCACAGCCCATCACTTTGCTCCTAACATCTGCTCTTGTTCTTTTCTTTTTTTCTTTCTTCCTCTTTTTTTTTTTTTTTTTGGTACGGGGGATTGAACTCATGACCTCGTGCTTGCCAGCCAGGCACTGTGCCACTGAGCTATCCCTGGCTCTGCTCTTATTATTTTCATTCTTTTGTACATTACGGTTTACTCTGCAAGGCCTTACAAGACAATGTCAAGATAGGTTAAAGGTTATTAAAATTATTACATTGACAATATTGTTGTAGTGAGCATGAACTCCTCTTATAAAATCCCCAAATATCGTTAGTCTAAAAAAAGTTAATTCACATTCCTGGTGGTAGAGAAAGAAAGAGCTGGAAGATGCCTGAGAACTCACAGATTCATAAAGATTCTGCTCAACTTTGGTGACTTTGCTTTTTTAATAAGCTCCTAAGCAATGCCCACACTGCTGATTTTCATTCTCAAAACATCCAAACTGGAGAGAATCTCTGAATGAAAATGAGGCTCAGCAGCTTGGGCATCACTTAGGAGCTTATTAAAAAGCAAAATCTTGGGCTATATTCCAGGCACAGTGAGTCAGACACTGCAGTGGAACTCCCTAGATGATCCGGAAACACAAGAGAAACTCCAATTCTGCCCATCTATGCTATTTACAACATCAAGCTAACCAAAATCAAACCCATGCAAGAAAATTATAGATGATCATAAGCTTCAACATGCTCTGGTAACAAAGCAGCACGGAATCAGATTTAAAATCAGTAGTAAACATTTCTTTGATTATTAAACAGCTGTGAAACTAATAAAAACAAGAGAATACAGATGATGTTAATGAGCTGAGGTCGACGTCCAGCGTTACAGTATCAATTTAGTTATGATACAATATATTAGTAGTATTGCTTTTTTTGCAATTGTCATCTATATTTTTAAACACTTGCTTAAGGTTATGAAGATAGAAAAATGTTTTACACCATAATCCAGATTATACACAGAACTTACATGTGCTATGCGTCTGATTTGTGGCTGTTTCTCACGGGAAGTGGCTCCTCCAGGTCCCTGTTCTCTGTTTTGCTCTGTGTGCCCCTAAATAGCTCTGTCTGTCAGGAGCAACTCTTACCTCTTGGGGTTGTTGGTACCGAGAGGCCATAACGAGGAAAGCCCGCTGAGCTTGGAAAGCCCCATGTACCATTTCTGCCTGTGAATAAAGAGAAAGACAGCAGTTTCAGTGTTTGGATTACTAAACCAATAATTACCACACGACCCAGGAATTCTACCCCTACCAGTGTACCCAAGAAAGACATAAACACATGTTCACCCCAAAACTATCACAGGAATATTCAGAGCAGCATTATTCACATTAGCCACACTGTGGAAACAATTCTAATATCTCCAGATGGGTAACAGAGAAACAAAATGTGATGTGTCCACACAATGATGTATTATTTTGAGAAAGAAAGAAGTACCATCACATGCTACAACACAGGTGAATTTGGAAAACATGCTGAGCAATGGGAACCAGTCCCGAAAGAGCACATTTGTATGAGTCCATTGATGTAAAATGTCCAGAATAAGCAAATCTATAGAGACAAAGTAGATTAGTGGTTGCCAGGCGCTGGCACAAGAGAGAATGGGGGGTGAACTGTGGATGGGAATTGGATTCTTTTGGGACTGATGAGAATGTTCTGGAATTAGTGGTGATGATTTCACAACTTGGTGAATATACTAAAAATCATGGAATCATATTCTGTAAATGGATGGATGTTAGGATATGAGAATTATATCTCAGCACAGTTATTGTAAAAGATTGAGCCTCACAATGCAAAGGATATTCAAAGGATGTCTCTTTCTTGTCCTCTTTATGAGTGTGCCCAAAATCGGGGGAAGAGAATTGTCCCTTAAGTCACACCCATGATGATATGTTCACCAACAATCACTGGTCTTATGAGAACTCACGTGGAAGAGATTTCTGTCGTGTCATTTGGGGTCCTGGTAGGCTGGGGGTCCACCTTGACTGAACTTCCCCCAGAAAGACATGCGCAGGTGAGAATGGACACATGTTCTCTTCTTCTTACCTTCTACTTACACTTAACTCATGAAGTGTAGCAAGAAAAGATACCTTGAAATATTCATATCACCAAACACTAGTTCTTTTAAAACATTATCTCTTAGTTTTAAAGAAAATTCACATAGTTGTTTCCATAAGATAAAATGTGGGTATGGGATACGTTTTAAAAATGTAGACCCCAGGCTTGATCCCAGCTTTACCACCATCACCACCACCAATAACAACACAAAGAAATAAAAAGAAATATGGAGAGAGACTTACAAAATGGGACTACATCAAGGGGTATTTTTAAATTAGAAAGCATACATCTTAATTATAATTAAATAGAGATTAAAAAGAAAAAGAACTGTTAAACGTCAAAGAAAAATTTCTGCACCATAATAGTTATTAAGTCCTAAATGGTCAACGTAAGGTTTAAGAAATTACAAAACAGGAATTAAATTAATTAGTGTTTGCATTTCAAAAAATGTGTTATAATTTTAAACAGAATTGGTTGGCCTCTTGCTGAAAAAGATCAAAACGTCATTAGTCTCATACCCTATCCATTGCTGGTTCCTTCTCTTCCATATGTCTTAATTATAATAATAATAATAATAGTAATTATTATTATTATTATTAGTCTTTTTGAGACAGGGTCTCGCTATATAATTTACGCTGGCCTTGACCTCACTTTGTAGCCCAGCTGGTCTCAAATTCCCAACAATTCTGCCTCAGCCTCCCAAATACTGCTGGGATTACAGGTGTGCACCACCACACCTGGCTTTAGTTATTTTTATTTTACTCAATTTATGACATTTAAATTCTATCTATAACAGCAATTTCCATAGTTGTTTGGTACTAGCTCTGTATCTACAGGAAGCTAGTGGTTAACACCAGAGCCTCTCCACTTCTGAGGCATCCTGTTATATTTTATAACTGGTTGGACCTCCATAATAAGTGTTTCCTTCCCCAAGGCCTCAGAATTTTACTCAAAAGAGTTTAAGCATAGCTCTGGTTGTCTTCAGATCTTTGGGTCCCTCTCTGTCTCTATATCCAAAGTAGAGCCCTAGATGGAGAAGTTGGAGCCTAGTTTTCTGTTTCCCTTCCCTGGAGGAAATTGACTTATTCTGGTCTGATTTCTGAAGATTTATTTCTTTATCCCTGAGATTTAGCAGCTTAACTAAGACATGTTTGGGTTTTGAGCATTCTTTATTATATTTCTTGGGAAGATTTAGTCCTTTTTTCATCTTTTGGGAAATTTTCTTATTATATCACTTGATAATACATCTTTTGCTCCATTTGTGAGAGTCCTTATTCAGAGACTCCAATTGCTATCCTCATGTTGTGTAATGTTTGAATGCCTTCACAGCTTTCAGAACCTGTCTCTAACTTACCACCTGTTATTTGTGTTCCCTGTGCTCATATGAATATTTTTTCTATCATTACAAAAAAAATTTCCACTGGTCTCATACAATAAAGGATATATATCTACATTGATGTTGTTTTAAGTTCTTGATTTGTTAGACTTTTATTTCTTTTCATTCTTATTTTATCACCTTGTGTCTAAGGTATTTTAGAATTACGTTTATACTCCTGTCAAGTTCTAAGAGCATAAAGTATACTCTTAATAAGTCATCAGGAAAGCTCTGTTTGGTTACTTAAGTTTATTCTCTTCAAAGGTGCTATAGTTTGGATCCAGACTAGCCCTCAAAAACCTCTGTGTTAGAGGTATGGTCCCAAGTTAGGTGTTAGGAGATCAGCCTTGGGGTGAAGTCTTCAGTTGCTAGGAGCACCCCTCAATGATGGGTGCATATGAGACTTTAGTCTCTTTATTCTTGGCCAGGAGGTGAGCAGCTTCCTTCCCCACACACAGCTGAGTAAGGCTGCTGTTATGGTTTGTGTTCAAATGTCCCCCAAAACCTCATGTAGGCATGGCGGTAGGCCTTTTGAAGGCAGCTGAGTCTAGCCTTTATGATTGGTTTGTTGTGTAGTGCTGGTGGTGTGGGTGCTGCACCCACCTATGGGCAGGTAGCGGGCACACAGGGTAAGGGAGGGAAGGAGGCAAAGCATTTTGTCCTTTTTTGCCCTTTCACTCTGGTCACCTTTGGAATGTGCTGCAGCCTCCATGAAGGGCTCCCCCTCAGTCAGGCTGCTCTGCCTCGGAGTCACCTGAGTGTGACTGAAACCTCCAAAACCTGAAAGCTAAATAAACCTTTTCTTCCTTCATTTTGGGAATCAGGTATTTCATCTCAGCAATGAGAGAAAAGTAACCAAGTCAGATGCTTTCTAGATTCTACAGGAAACACTTTTTAACCTGGCAATTCTGTACCTAGCCAAAGTATCAATCTAGGGTTAGGACAGCATAAAAATATTTTCTGATGTTTAAGCGCTTTGAACTTGTCTGTATTTGTTCCTTTTGTTTCTTTCAAAGCTAAAAGTTAATTCTACCAGAAACAGAGTATATTCCACAGAAAGGAGATTTGTTGTATGGGAATTGAGGAGGCAAGAGAGGGACAGAGGAAACTCTCTGGCTGTGAGCTGAGTATGCACCTAAAGAGTTCTGGGACTGGCTGGAATTGCAGGAATATTCCAGGAGAGATGTAGTCAAGTAATGTTAACAGCAACAATAAAAAAATAATGAATTAACAAAAGAGAAAACTATTATCTGATGGCTTGAATTCTTTAAGAAGAAATTTAGATTTCTTTGGGAAACTTGGGGGGGGGGGTAATTCAGCATAATACAGAAAAATAAGCCAAAGAAGAATAATTCACAATTAAGTTCATATATTTCTCCCCTCCAAGATGTACTGTCTTACCATATCCCAAACCTCTAAACCAGGAACCAAAATGACCTTTCTTCTCTTAAGCTGTTTATCTCAAGTATTTTGTCATAGTAATGGAAAGTTGACTAGCACAAACAGTAAGCCTATGTCTTTCTACTTTGCACACTGTATTCTGTTTTGAGACACTATGATAGCCACCATGCTGCTTCTTTCCATACTGCTCATGCTTGACTTGCCTTGTCCAGATACTTTATTTTTTTCTGATAAAACATGGGTGATTCTTTGAGTCTCTTGCCATCATACTGGAGATCAGTGTCTTTTCCTTTGGAAGCAACAGTTTGAAGACAAAATGCTTTGTATTCTCTTATTTTAGGGAATGCGGAGTAGGAACAGAGTAAGGAAGAGTTCAGCAGAGATGATGAGCTGTGGTCTCTGTTTAATACTGCTTTTTCTGGGAAGGGGTGAAATGATTCAGTCCACCTACTTGCAACATGTGCCATTCTGATGGAGAAAGTGGTCCCTCCAGTGCAGAACCTAGACAGGAAGCTACACCATTTACAGAGAGAAGCAGCCTAGGTGTTCTTTGCCATGTTCATATTCTCCTTTCTTCATTTCACTTCTTCTAAGTCCTTGAGGGATGGGGAAGATAGGATCACAAGAACCAAAGCTGTTCACCCATCATTTACTGACATGTGTTGCTTTAGACTATGACTTTTTTGTTTGTTACCATGAGGGAATTTTTAAAAACTCTCCTTGTGTTTTTGGTTATTTGTGGGAAGAGAAAAATTTTTTTCTTTCCTGAAAGTAATCTTGCAAGGGGTGATTCAGTTTTATTTGATCATGAGTTTATATTTTTTTTCGCTAATTGATTTCATCTTTAATATCTCTTTGTTAGCTTCCTATCTATTTGGGGAAGTTTCTGTCTCTACTATCTTGGACATGACTTACTTCTCTAACAGGTAAGAAACAACTTCACACATTTTCACAAACATACATACCTTGGATAGCAACAGAAACATGAAATTCACCCCAATGTCAACATTAGGCAAATTTCTGGGTCAGAAGGATAAATGTGTTAACTAAATGGGAAATGACTAGTTTTTACCATTTCTACATTCTTACCATGTTTGGCACAATATTCCACAATATTCACTGAAATGGACACCTAAATCTTGTTTCTAATTGTCTTCATTACTCCTCATCTAAGGTCTCTTTTTTTTTTCTGTTAAGAAGAAAATGCTTGGAATCAAACCAAGATTGTAAACTACTTACATTCAAAGTTACAGATTCAATCATCATCACCACAACAGATTAAATCTTATGATTGTTTAAATGAATGTATTTTTTTCCCTCAAAAACATTTGGAAGTATACCATCTTCCCTTCTCTTTGATCGGTTGTCCTGACTGCTGGGACTACAGTGCCAAAAAACTCTCAAATTTTGGATATTCCTTAGGGACAAACAGAGGGTTTTCAAATTTCACTATCTGGGAGGCCATTATCACCTTCTGTGATGCTCTGAGCTGCTTGAGTGTGTTCCCATGTACCAGAACTGTATTTTCAGTGATTCAGAAAAATTTCTGTCAGTCTCTAATGACCACATTTCCACAGAGAAGATCACAAAACACAACTTTCCACAGCTTGGATATAAATAAAATAACTGCATTTTTCCCAGCAACGACAATACCAAGGGACTGTCTTCATCTGTGACAAGTCCTTGCATAGTCTGCCGAATTATAGTTGTCTTGGGAACAGTGATTTGGGATGGTCTGACTCTTACAGTTAAAATGGTACCTCGGAGTTGGCATTAACAATATTTTTGTATTTATCCCAAGATGAACACTGGCATTAGTCTCTTTTTTTTTCTTTAAACTTTTCTTAGTAACAACATGTAGCCTGTTGCTAAGAGAGCAATTTCCCGGCAGGTCTGATTAGTGGAGATGGGCAATTTCATTAATTAGTCTTTTGCTCTGAATGGCCTTTTACTGAACAATAGAGTAGAGAATGGTTGGATCCCTAGAAAAATGCTTTAGGCCCCTTTTATTTTGCTTATGTAGACAAAAGCTTTCTGAGGATTCATCTGTGCCCTTTACCTATTGGCTCCCTGGAAATCTAGACATAGTTAGCAAACTGTAAACCACATTCATTTCAAACCTCACCAGGCCACATATCCAGGAACTTTCACTCCAACTTTGAGCTATTCAGATGCACTTGTTTCTTCTTTCTGGAAAGTTCCACAGGTCAGCTCCACCAGACAGTATGCTATTTGGGAGCAATGCTACTGAACCTGCTGAGTCTGGTAACTGGACAGGGAGAATCTGGCTCGCTCAGCCTGTTCAAAACACTGTGAAAGAAAAAGCCAAGCGTAGGGGTTTTCAGGATGACAAATAATTGGGAGTTTTTGCTGAGTTTGTCCCTCATGCACATGCAGGGCTCTGAGAGCCCCAGTGACCTTTGGTGGGGGGAGTCCAGGTTGTGTGCAGGTTGTCTGAACTCTGTCATTTATCACACTGAGGTTCTCAGACAAGCTGGTAGAACATCTATTGTTCTGTGGTCCTACAGCAAATGGCAGAAGAATAAATTTCAGTAAATCGGTTTAGAGCAAGCCTTGGGGACAAGCAAACAGACACCAGCCACATATGACATATGATCATCTAATCCTCTTGGTGCCCAGGGGCTCATTGCAGCTCTGCAGGGTTTTGTTGAGAAAACCACAGGCTGCAGGGTCCCTCAGGGAGGGCAACATAAGCAGGCACAGCTGTGGGAAAAGGCATGGGTGAGCCCGGGAAGATGGCAAGGTGTCCAGTGGGGGCATTTCCAGATCCTTCTAAAAATGCATCATCCCCCTTCCTGAGAACCAGCGAGTGAAGGGACTCCTCCACCCCACATACATTAAGGCCAGGAGCATGGCAATCTCTTTACTTGGTGTCGTCTGCAGGTCAGGTGCAGGCCACTGCAAATGCCATCCCAGTGAACCTCCCCAATTGCTTCTATGCTTATTATTTCACAGTTAGAGACAACAATTCACATCAATTCCTTAAGGGCCTCTACCTTACCCTAGGGTAGGAAGTCCCATTGTGTTTTGGCGAATGAAAAAGGATCAGATAGATGAAAGGAAGACCAAAAAATGCCTTCTAAAAGAGGCTGATAGGGTGCCAAGATGAATTTTAACAATTTCATGATTTTGCTTAAAACAAAATGAAAGACACTTCATTTTGTAGGTATGAACATAATAAGCACAAGCCCACAAAGCCAGATTATAAAGGACATCTCAGTCGCCATACTTATCAGGAATCTTGAGATGGGCTTAAGCCAGTGGCTATCTTGAGCATGCTCCAGGATGGACTGGACATTGTACTCAGGCAGCTCAGTCTCACCCTTCTGACTCTGATTCAGCAGATCTGGGTCGGCTGAAGGATCTGGACTTTTGACAAGTTCTCAAGTAGTGCTGATATTTTGAATCCAGACATCACACAGTGAAAACTACTGGGTTAAATGCTATCTTCTGTGTTCCTTCTCTCATTTCTATCTCATTTTCATCAGAAGCTGCATTAAGAAAACAGCTCAGGAGCACCTACTTTGGAACCACACAGACCACACAAAGGTGCTCACTTCATTCAGTCCTTGTACTATCTTTGGTAGGCGAAGGGCTGAAGGTCTACTGAAAACAAAGTTCTTGCTCAAGGTTACAGAACCAGTGAGTGGGCAAGGCTGAGGTATGAATTCCTACCTCCTGATTCCTTCCTAGACTGTCAAGGGAGAAGACTGAGACAGAGGAAATGGGGAAGTTTGGCAAAAATGAAAGAGAACACTGCAGATCATGAGAACTGGGTACAACTGTGGCAAGCCAATATTGTTCTGAAAAAAAACATCAGCAACGCTGATGTTGTAGCTAGAGCTGCTTGCCTAATGGGAGATGACAATTCGGCATGAGCTAAGCCAGCTGTGAGAACTATCACCACCCAGAAGCATGTATAAAACAGCCGCCAGAGCACTTCGCCTTGGTGCTGAGTGGTGGTGGCCATGGTACTGGGAGTTTACAAAAGAAGGGTACAAGGAAACAAAACAAAAGAAGAAGAACAACAACAACATGAAAAACAATCAAGAGCCCTGGGTGAAATGTGCTAATAGTGTTGGGAGCAGATGCTGCCCATGGAGAAAAGAGGCTCATGCCTCCTCCACCCACAGTGAGTGCTTGGACGCTTATTTTCTTGTAACCACTTCAAGGGTTTGAGTTTCTTGTCAAGGCTCTGGATAAAGTCAAAAATTTTGCCTTGCCTCCACGCCTAGCACAATCACACCCTCATGGCCTGCATCATTCCCCGATGCCTCTGCAAAGACTGTCTGCTTCCATTGGGTAATCTCCCAAGCACTCGAGGACTCATCCAGAAGAACCTCAGGACAAGAGATATATTTACAACATAAAGCTTGCCTCACACAACTGTTTGCCTCTTTGAAAAAGAATAGGATAGGCTAGTGCACTTTCTAAGGTTGGTAGGCAATGCAGGATGAGAATTAGAAACACAGATTTGAAGCTACTGGTTTCTCCTAATCGCACACTAATCAACACGGTAGCTTATTTTGTCTGGACACGGTCTTCACTGCTTCCTTGATGACGTGAGAAGTTCCCGAAGACTCAAGATTTCACATTCTATTCTTTTATCTCCTGCTGCAACTAGCTTGGGGCTTTGTGTGGGGTGGATGACTTATGCTTACTGCCACTTTGAATTTTATTCACTGTGGTTTAGGACACTGACAGAAGATGAAGTCCAGGAACTGACTTTAATGGCGAGTGTCCGAAAAAGCAACAGATAGGGGATATGATCAGCCAAAAAAAAAGAGAACAGAAATGGGATTTCATGGGTTTTCCCCATCATACCCAATCTCAAGTGAAGACAGGTTCTTCCTAAATTGCCAGTAGTAGCTCACTGTCTGTATGCGTTTGTCTTGGTCTGCTCCCTCTGTTAACTTCCTAAGCATCTACTTTAAAACCTCTCACCTCCCCCTTCAAATCTCCATCCTCACCTTCCTGAGTCCAGCGCATGGCAGGTGCTTATTAAGAACCGCACAGCAGATGGCTCTATGGAGACGACGGAGCCAGGATCCTAATTGAGTGTCAGTCCTTAACTGTTAAACCCAACAAATGTGGATTTATAAAACAGTTGATAGAGAAACTAGAATACCTCTGTATCCTTCCAATTTTAGGCGCCTGGTCTGAGGGTTAAAACATGTGCCGTCCTCCATTTTTAGAATGAAAAAAACCAAAAACCCAAAATTTAATTCAATTTCAGTTGTTCAAGCAACGCTATACAATTTCCATCACAGTTTCCTCCTGTTGGTGACTCTGTGTGTGTGTGCGGGGGGGAGTGCTGCAGGCCGGGTGGGGGAGTGTTAGGAACACACACAGGTGTGCAGTCATCTGGTGGGAAGAAGGGGGTGCACTGCGATGCTGGAAGTTACTAAGAGACTGATGAGCGCTGTTTTCCCTTGGGTTGTTAAAAATATCACAGTTCTCTAAAGACCCCTTTACTTTTGCTATATGAATCTTAATTCCTGTGCTTATTGTTATTTTTGTCATATTAACCCAGCGTTGCTTGGAGGAACCTAATAGGGATTGAAAGGTGGCTACATCCCAGCTGCCTCATTTATGCTGTCACAGTCAAAAAATAAACCACCCACACGGTTCCTGCACCACGACTTCTTTGATCCCCATGGGCTTTTGCCCATTTTGCAGTTCCCACTTCTCTTCCTAACGCCAATAGGAAAGGGCACAAAGGAGGGAGCCAGAATTGCTATCAGCAAAGACTCTTGGACATCTACTCGAGCTAAAACTTGTTCTCAGGGCGAAATCTGTTTTGTGAGAAACATAACTCAAAGCTAAGAGCTAGGAAATCAGACGGGCTGCTATTTGGAGTAGAATCTGAAATTGCTGCCCTGAGACAAGAGAAAGGCCAAGCTTTCCTTGGACTGCAAGTGGCTCCATCATTTCCATCAGCATCTTCATACATCACCTAGATCCCTGCCAGCGCTTGCCATGTGTTAGTGGGCCCTGTACTCACGGCCAGCACAGAAAGCAGAGTGGCTCTGTCTTACGGAGGAGAAAACAGACCATGCCGAGAATGCTTTTTAAGATATTTGAGAAATGTCCTTATAAAATAAATATGCCATCATTGCCATGAAAGTCACCTGTGGATACTAGGATTATGTTCTCTTTTGTTAGCTTTTGTTCTCTTTTCCATGTTGATTGTCAAATCTCCCCACATAATAAAAATTTTACTTTACCAGAAAAAAAAGTAAGTAAAATAGAAACTTATATTGCATTTCATAATCAAAAGGTATCTTCTGAATAACTGCTATGTGCCAAGGTGCTAAATCAGGTATAAATCAAAAGAAACAAAAACACAGAGGGTGTTGCATGCGTGTCAGTAATAAGTGTGAAAGTGTTCACTGAATGAAGCAGACACATTCCCCGTGCAGAACAGAGCTGCCGCCACCCGTGGTGGAAAATGCAAGCTTTTCCGCTTGGTTAGTCTGACAAAACACAGAAGCATTCTCATAAAAAAGAGAATGAAAAAGGGAATGTATTCTTTTTGGATAAAAGATTTGCTTCTCTCTGGAACCCAGGAAGCATAGTGATTGGTATTATTTTATTTAATTGGTTACACAGACTCACGGGTTTCATTCTGGTAGATTCGTGCACGCATATAACACACTTTGATCAATTTCAAACTCATCACCCCCTTGCCGGTGAGTTTCCCATTAGGAGGGGGGTGTTTCACAGTATGTATTTTGATCACACACATCCCCCACATCGCCTGACCTCCCTCTCCTTCTTATTCCCTTTCTATTATGTAACACTCTCTCTTTTCCTTTCTTGGTGTCTTTTTCATATTCTCTACATTAGGGAGACCATGCAATATTTGTCTTCCAGAGCCTGACTTATTTTACTCAACGCGATTATCTCCAGATCCAGTAGTTTTCCTCCCAATAACATTTTCTCTTCTTTATGGCTGGAGAATACTCCATTGTGTGTATACCCCACATTTTCTTACCCATTTATCTGCAGAAGGGTACCTAGGTTCGTTCCATATCTTGGCTGTTGGAATTGTGCCACAATAAACAAGGATACACAGATATTTCTATTGCATGTTGACTTTAACTGCTTCCATGATTCTGGTTGCAAACCAAATTGGATGAAACGTGAATCAAAGTCAATTGTTAGGTTCAACACTGGCCTTGTGGGGAAATTTGATTTGGTTCTCATCCAGTTTAGTTTGTGATCAGAATCATGAAAAAAATGAAGTTCGTGAACTGAGGTAACCTCTTATAGTGGTATCAAATGGTAGCTCTATTTCCAGTTTTTAGAGGAAGCTCCATATTGATTTCCATAATGGCTGTACTAGCTTACATTCCTACCAGCAGTGAAGCAGGATTCTGGTTTCTCCATATTGCACCAGGATTGGTTGTTTTCTGTATTCTTTTTTTTTTTTTTTTTAATTGGTACTGGGGATCGACCCCTGACCGCCTGCTTGCAAGGCAAGTGCTTATGCCGCTGAGCTAAATCCCCAGCCCCATTTTCTGTATTATTGACAATAGCCATTCTGACAAGAATCAGACAGAAGCTCAATGTACTTTTGATTTGCATTTCTCTAACAGCCAAAGATGTGAACACCTCTTCAGGTACTTAAGACATTTCTGACCTTTGCCTCTGTGGCACTGTCTCTGGCTTCTGGAGACAACAGAGATTTCCAACACCTACAATTTATCCATGGCTGCCTTTTTGAAGTGTCCGGTGTGAGCACAATAAAAGGGTCTAAATTTACAGTCTGATGAGGGGAAGGAAGCAGTAATGTCACACTCCTCTTGCTTAAGAAATATGTTGTAACACCCCATTAAATCATAAAGACAAGTTAATTTAAAGACTCTGTTTTGCTCAAATACCAACCAAGTCACAATCAATTTCAGAATCTATCTTCACCAAAACATCTATCAAAAAGGCAACAGTTTTATATTAGGCAATTGTTATAAATTATTGTTTTTACTGTCATTAAAGTTTATTGATTTTTTTCTTCAGTTTTCTTCTCAGTGCCAGAGAAAGGAGGCGTGATTATAGAATAGGGCTAGTTTAGCAGTGTAGCAGGGAAAGACAAGTAGGTAAATAGAGAATTTCAGTGTTAGACTACCTACTAGGTACATTTTATATAAAAAATCATTCAGGTCCTGATAATAAATGAAGCTTATTCTTTATTAAGAAGACTGTTGCCATGGCAACTTCCAGCTCACAAAAGTATTTACATCAGCATGACTAAGATGCAGTGTCTTGCCTACAACCATGCCTGGTGTCTTTCATTTACATATCTCAGCTACTTTACTGGTCTCAGTTAAGGTGACCTGGAACACTCTGCCAGTCCCCTCCAAAATGGGTCAAATCCAACCCCCAAGATGCAATTTAAGCAAATTTTGTACATTAAATAGATCAAAAGTAGAATAGACAAGTGGTTTTCTTGTGCAAAAAGGATATTTTATGTGAGTTTTTTTCTACTTTCCTGCTCATCCAGCAGAGGGCAAAGTATTTCTAAACATTCAATGTCATGAATGTTAATGTGCATTCAAACCACACATTGTTTCCCCCAAACCTTTATTTTCCCAATGCCTAATTACCACCAAATAGGCTAAAGCACATTCAGTCATAGTGAGGGCTGGAATCAGTAACACAATAAGTGTGAGAAGGGGTGGGGACAGTTTTGCAAGCAGGAGGAAGCACTTGTCATTGGTCTATTACGTCCAATCATAGGCATTTTCCTTGAGAAAATAATTATGTAGTTATAAAATAATGTTTGTACGAGGATATCCACTGCACACTCACCTTGTTGGATAATAGGATGAAAGCAGAAATAATAATAAAAAAATCAGGTTACAGAAATAGTATGTAGAAAAATCTGCAAAATCTGTAACAGAAAGCAACTACTGTCATTTTAAAAAGCCCAACACAGAACCTTTTAAATAATTGGTTATTGCAATTTATGTAAAAAGGTCAAAGAATTGCAGGAGTTAAAAACAGTGAGTTTTTCTCAGAGCCTGGGAATGGAAAAAGAAAGAAAACACCATTGTATGTTTAAATCCATTTGCTCTTCTGACAGGCATGAATATTGTTACAAGTTTGTATTCTGAACAAAACCAGTCTCCTAAACTAACTTGATTTTCAAAATCAATCACTGTGTAGCTACAAAATACTTGGCAGATTGGCCCCTTTCCAGATTCTCTAACTTGTTTTTCTAACACTTAAGGAATCTAAAATACTTTGCCAAAATGTTAAAACCAAATTATTCGATGTAAGAAGCCAGCAATGTCTTCGTGCTTGGTGACTCTTGGTTCTGTACGAGCAATGAGAAAAATCAGAACATGCAGCACTCCTGATTCTCGAATGCACTATGATGCTAAGCAATATCCTTTTACTTTGTGTTAACAGTCCTACTCTTATCCAACTCTCCATGCATGTATATATATATAACTTGCATCCTGAAGCAGAAAATTGATTCTGACGGACTACAGCTGTAGTTACCTACATAGAGGGGTCTTTATTGCAACAGGCGGTCAGTAAGTACTGCTGAATAATGAATGAAGGAAATTGCTGGAAAGCAGTGTACTGTAAGAGAGAGACCGTGAGCCTGCGATTGAGCTGGGTTGAGAATCGAATCCAGCTCTACCATTTGTATAGCTAGCTGTAGCAGGTCACGCAGAGTGAAGTGACATTTGTCACCAGTCCCGCACAGTGCCAAATACATAGCAGGCACTTCACCTCTGCGAGTTCTCTTTCCTCTGCTTTACAATTTCCTGTCTTATAAGAAAAACAGGCATAGCTGGGGATTTAACTCAGCGGCATGAGCACCTGCCTTGCAAGCAGGTGGTCATGAGTTCGATCCCTGGTACTGATAAAAAAAAAAAAAAGAAAAGAAAAGAATGAAAAACAGGCACAATGCAGAGAAATAAAGTTGATCTCCAGTGGTTATAAGAGTTGGCTAAGCACCAGATTTTGTTCACTCATCAACTGTGTCTACTCAGTGTCACACTATGGAGCCTGACATCTTGCTATGAACACTGGACCAGGGCAGGTCTTGGTTACCCATTTCCCGTGGGTGCTGAGGCATCGGGTACCTTTCAGCCAGGCTGTGAAGCGCTGGTGAGAGACTCTGGTGCTCACCCTTTGGTTTCTCTGTCCTTTGTCCTTCCTTCAACTCCCTTTTGGGCAACACCCTGATTCCAAGATTTTGTCTTTTAGCATCAAGAATTCTTTTTCTCCTTTGCCAATGATAACAGTAACAGAAACTTGTGAAAATTTCAAAAGACATGGACATTCAGGAAGTAAAATTTTTCAGTAATCTCACCACTGAAGAAGTATGACCACTGCCAGCAATCCAGTGAATTTCCTTTTAGTAGACTTTATGTCTAACAAGGCACATCCTTCTTAAACGCACATACCCCCCCTTTACCTGCTCTTCTGTCAATTTCTGTTCAATTATTTGCCTCAGAAAAATTTCTTTTCCTGTCTTTTTTTGTCCCAATTGTGAATTCCAAGGCTACTTCTACAATGGTTGCTAAGCATCAAAGACGTGTGACCCTACTCTCATATTTTTTAAAAAGAAAAATATGGTTTGGCAGTGAAATTAAATGAATCAGGCTCAAATTCAGATGAAAGCATGCAGAATCTGCATAAAAATCCCCTTCTATTTCTCTGTCTTTCTGTAATTAAACTCACATTCCCCAGGTACCGGCATTCATAATAAATGACTATTTTTTTCATTTAATGTTACTGTTTTTCTGCTTCGTTTAACTAAAAGCATGGTAGAAGAATTTTTTTTGTAGCATTTTACATTATATAAGTGCTGCTTAGAGACTTATCATGAAGGTTTTTCTTTTTCATGTCTCATCATAGACTAATGCTTTTGTAAAACAAATACAAATGCATTACTAGGAAAATGAAATAAAAATAAAACAAATGAACAAACCCAGAGCCCACATACACAAACTGTAAGTCCTAGTTTTATCAGTTAGGAGATTTAGAAGACTTAAAATTATTCTGCTGCATTGCTCTAAAAGTTTTCAAAGTCTTACAATTTCTGCACTTAGGAAATAGTTTCCAGATAGCAGCCAACTGTATACTGTACACAGGATTGTGGTCAGCTGGATCTTTGCGTGGGAATTGAACTTTGCCTGACTTACATCAGATCTTGGGAAAATGAGTTTTGAGTTCTTAGCAACTAGTTTACAATGAACTTTAGGGGAAGGAGGGCTCTTACTGAAAAGTTGAGGACTGTCTGTATTGAGATATATTGAGATAATTATCAAATGTTTCACTTTTCACCAAATGTTTATAATTATTACAGTACAGCTAAAGAAGCCTGAAGTCAGGGAATTGTGATTATTAGAAACGCATGGTGAAGGCCCAGCCAAAATGTTACTTTCCCAGTGTGCCCTTTCAGATTCCAAAATAATTTCTTGGCTAATCTCTATCATTCTGGACATTAATGATTGTGGGGAAAGCAACATGCCAAAACCCAATACAAACAGAGAACCAAACAAAATTTGATTCCTTTTTTTTAAACCCTAAGCTTCAATTTAAAATATTTACAGTAACATTGACAAAAATATCTTGTCTCAGATAGAGCTCATGAGATTTCTATGGGCAATGACCACAAGACAACGCATTATGGTGCTGCTGGCTACCTGAGTTCTCATCTAGATTTCTTAAGCTGTCTGAGAGCCCTAACCTTTCAGTAAATCCCTGTCCTCCACTACAAAACAGGGATGAAAATGAAGAGGACGAGGAAGGTCCTAGACTGTCAGAGCTTCGGTGTGCGTGTGTGTGATAAAACTTTATGGACACAGCAATGTAATTAATTTACGTTTCTTAACAGTCCACTTGCAACTTCATGGCTTAAAATGTGGCTGTGAGGATTTATTTTTAGATTTGACTTGATTCAAATTGTCTCTCACAGTAAACTCATCCATCCAATAGTTCAATTATACATGAATGATTTGATTCATTTTTATTCATTCATTTTGTAAACATTTAATAACTGTTTATTAGGAGTACTGTGCCACACACTGAGCAGTTTGGAGGAAAACAGCATACTTCTAGAAGCTTCTAACAAATCCCAACACTCAATGGGTGAGCCTGAGGCCAGAAATCATGCTACCTACTTGTATAGGAATCTATTTTAACTAAAGCAGTTGAAAGTCAAATTTCAGCATTTCAAATATCTAAAAATATTTCCTCTTCCTTTTTTAAAAAGGGAAAGAATTTGTACAGCAAACACAAGTGCATGAGAAGTTAATAGTTCATTGAATACTCTGGTCATATATATACATATACATACATATATGTATTTACACATACATGTAACATATATGTAATGTAAATGTAAATACCTATAAATGTAAACATATATGCATGCTTTACAGTTAACTGTGTTAAACTATAATCTAAATACAACTGGAAAAGGAAAACACATACTCAGTGTTGGAAAGCACATTTTGTTCTTGCTGTATGCACAGTAACAGATTTGCAAATACATTTTTTAGACTCACAGTGATTTGTGGGCTTGAGCAGCCGTGGTTTGACTATATTCTTTTTTTCCTTATTCATATCTAGAACAGTATTATGAGGACTCCCTGGATGAATGGTTGTGCATGTGTGTTTATGTGATTTGTGGTGATGAGTGTGTGAGTAGTTATAACAAGATAATCTAAACAAAGTAATCAGGAGATGTCATTGGGAGACAGTATTAATGTTAAAGTAGCTTCCAGGTAAGCACAATCTAGATAGAAAACAATAATAAATGTACCGATTATTGACATTGTTTTAGAAAGAAAAAGAAAAGAATGTAAGAAAAGACAAGTGAAAAAACAGTTTTCAGTATCAGGTAGCTTGATTAATTTTTGACATGAGAAGAAAATTTGCTGATTATCTGCAGAAACCTCTGACTGACACTGAATTGGAGATACAAGTTGAGCCTTTACGTACAGCAATGTTAATTATGCAAGACTCGGCACTGTAATTTCTTTCCGGGGGCAGATGAAGTGGTACCAAGGTGAGGGGCTCACACCTAGTCACCTGGGTACATTGGGAATTTGTCCTTCCACACGTTAGCTGGTCTGTTCTGCTTGTGCCAGTGAACGCAGAACAGAAAAGGAGATGCGGCACTGTCACTCCATAGACTTCCTGATGGCGAACACATCTCGTGAGAATTCAAAGGTACCAAGAATTAAGACCCTCGTCCTCAGCTGCATATTGAGTTGCGGGCCAACCCGGAAGTACAGTCCGGGTTCCCTCCACCCAGTGCACTATTCATTCATTGCATGAGCTCCAGGAGGACAGGAATCTCTTTCAGATTCAGTGGTTCTGGTGAGAAGTCAGCTTTGTCTGACTTACTCAACCAAAGAATTCAATTGCCCCTAAAGAATGTGTTACTGCAAACAGGCCAGGAAAGGCTAATTTCATTGTGGAGGCTCTTCCTCTTCCTGCTTAATTTGTTAATACAGGCAATAAAGAGTTCTGCAAAGAAGTGAAAGAAACAGGATTCATTTCAATGCCTGCATGTTTTTGTTGCTGTTTTATCCCCTAAATGTCAAATTTGTAAAACTTTCATCATGGGCCCAATAGAATAAAAATGTAACTGCTATTTTAAAGTGAAGGACTTTTGCTCAACAGGCATGCTCTTCAGTTCTGTTGGCTATAATTTCCTTTATGAATCTGTGATAGAAAATTTTATTGTTATTAGGACAGGAGATCTGATGTTAAAAAATGCACTGTATACAAAATGGATTTTGGTGTTTAATAATATAATAACAGTAAAGCTAAAGATACTTAAGAATTTTTCAAAGCCTGCATATCTTTCTTGAACAAATAAGCTTTCCATATGCTCTGAAAAATGTCATATTTCTCTTTGTTATATGTAAAACTTTTGAAACATCTGAAAGAAACATAACAGAAAGCTTAGAGTGGTCATTTCAAAATAGTCTTCTGAAGTATAATAATTACTCAACATTGAGAATAGATTAATATAATTAATATATTATATTAATATTATATTAAATAATATATTAAAGATTTAAGGAAAAAGTTATATTCTAAACTCCATGAATGTTAAAGAAGCCTTCTGACAAAATTTAACAATTTTCTTCTTTAGAAAAAGGCACAAAACAGGACATGAAAAGTGATTACACACATATACACTTTTCCTAGCACCAACAAGTATCATACTAAGTATGCCAGAATTCTTGTTAAATTCTGTTATCAAAACTTTATTAACATCATTTAAAAATATTAAAAAAAGACAAAGACATTAAAGGTATAAAAGCTAGAAATGATTACTATTTGCAAATAATTGTATAAGTAGAAAACTCTGGATCATTAACAGAAAAGCTACTATTTATAATAAAGGAAGCAAGATACCAAATTAACACAAAAAAGTCAGTAGCTTTCACATACATGAGCAACCAGTTAGAAAATATTTAGAGGAGATTAGTCTATTTACTACTAATAACACTTACTGCATCCAAAATGAACTCAAGAATCATACTAAACTATAAGAAAAGCTTTAGTGTGTGTACTCCTAAAGGTTACAAAAGCGGATTTGAACCAACTGAAAGGCATGTCCTGTTCTTGGATGACTCAACATCACATAGATATAAGCTTTTGAATACAATTTTTAAACTTAATTTGATTTCAGTAAAAGCACCAACATTTTTCTTCCATTAGTACACAAGCCAACGATAGATAAAAAGGCAGGAACAGGAACATCTAAGAAAACAGGATAGAAAGAACCATGATGGAAAATTAGCCCATGTCTTAGTCTTTTTTTCTCATCTTGGGACAAGATATCCAACATTCACATTTTAAAAGAAGAGGTTTATTTTACCTCATATTAGTCTTTGTTTGGTTGGAAGCATGGTGGAGGGCTCTGGTGGAGGAAAGCAGCCCACATTATGGCAGCCAACAAGCAGAAAGAGAAGGGAGAAGGCAGGGAGGGAGGTAAGTCCTTCCGGGTCAAGTCTCCAGTGACCTGCCTCTTCCGACCAGGCCCACCGCTTAACAGCAAGCCAGCAATAATGCCCCATTCTCTAGTCACCTGTCAAAAGCCCATCTAACGGATTTAGCTCAGCGGCACAAAGGCCTGCCTGGCAAGCACAAAATCATGAGTTCAATCCCTGGTGCCAAAGGAAAAGAAAAGACAAAAGCCCCATCTGTGAATGCATGGAGTAGAGGTGGAGCCCTGGGCTCTAGATTTAAACTGTAACAGCCTGACTGCATATTAAATTAAGATTGACTTAATATTACAGAATGACTCCAACATTAAACACACCCTGCATTCTCAGTGGCTAAAACAGCAGCACAGTGAGACACAAATAGCACAAAGGAATGAATAGAAAGTCCAAAAACAGACCCCAAGTGTACAGGTATTCGGTATATGACAGCAGTAACAATTAAATCAACAAGACAAATCACCTGATCAATAAATGACAGCAAGAATGGGAGAACAAAAAGAAAAAAGAAAACCACAACAGTCACATATACCAGGATAAAGTCAAATATGGATTACACTTACATGTAAAACATGGAGCTGGACTGGGCTTGTGGCCCAGCGGTGAAGCGCCTGCCTATCCCAATGAGACCCTGGTTCATTCCAGGGTCTGCAAAAGAGAAGGGCTGAGGGGGGCAGGAGGGAAAGAACTGGAGCGATAATGTTAGAACAGAAGCCTTTAAAATAATTCCAATCTAGGAGCAATAAAAGAAAAAGGACACATTTATGATAAATTCTGGTACATAACAACTTCTACATGGTTAAAAAAAATCCATAAGCGAAGTCAAAAGACAAAGACGGAGTGGGAAAAATGCCTGTACCTCTCACATGCACCAAAAGGCTCCTAGAAATCAAAAATAAAGAAATCAACAGGCTCCCAGCCCCTGCCTAGGACAAGGGTGAGAGGAGACAGTTCATAACAAAAGCAGTCTTTGGAAGATGAAAAGACACTCAGCCTCCCTTAAACAGATGAAAAGCAACTCAACACCACCTATCGTAAGGGAAATGAAAATCAGAATTAGACAGAAATGCTCGCCTATCAGTTTGGCATCACTCTGTGTAGGTGAGGATGGGGAAGCAGAGGCATTCCTGCAGTGCTGGTAGGCATGGAAACGGGGCAGCCACTACAGGGGGCAACTGACAGTAGGTCTCCCGAGTAAAGTGTCCCGCTCTGCCCAGTGTGCTGTCTTTCTCTTGTGCTATTCCATAGCCACTGTCCCTGGCTGTCTCTGACCACATCACCATAAGTGCACGAGTAGCAGGTTCCTTCTCTCTGGGCTCCCCACTGGGCTCAGACGTGAACAAAGGGGCAGGAGTCTAGAGCACGGGATGGCCGTGGAGAGTGTGTTCAATGTCTTTTCTGCCTCGCTGGTCTCCACAGCTTGTCTGGTCCCTCTACTGAAGGTTCTGATATCCACGTCCTCCCTTGACGTAAGGGTAGGGGTAGCAGTGGTTCCTGCTACTGGTAAATCTGGGGCGCTGGCAGTGTTCTTACTCTGCCCGCAGCTTTTTAATAGCCTCTTTATTAAATGCTCCTCAACACTTAGGTAGGACCATGCCTCCTGTATCTGCCCAAGATTTCATGGACACTCCTGCCAATCCTGTTTTGGAGAATTCACCCTCAAACCCGCTTGTGCAAATAGGAGATTGTGTCCACAAGTTTATGCACAAGCAAAAGATTAGAAACAACCCAGTGGCCAGCAAGAGGAGCTTGGTGACATAAACTATGTTACTTACATAGAAACATATTACGAAGCTATAAAAACTGTGAAAGCTCTGTATCTCCTGACAGAACAGATCTCAAGAATATAGGACATGAAGAAAAGAAAGCGTAGAGCTGCATCCATAGTGAGAGCACCGCAGGGATCTGCCAGTGTGGTGGACTCAGATGGTGGAGAACAGACTGGGGGCGGGGGCGGGGTTCCTGTGTGGTCCTTTAGCTCATCAGTCGCGCCGCGCAGCCTCTCTAGCTCACAGCTTCCTTCTTGTAGAAGATGGAAGGAAGGAAGGAGGGCGGGAAGGAAGGAAAGTGGGAAGAAAGGAAGAAAAAGAAGGAAGGAAGGAAGAGAGGGAGGGTGGGGGAAAGAAATAGGACTTTCTTCAAAGCAAAAAAGGAAGGAGGAAAAGAATATCTAATTGGAAGGCATGATTTCTAAATGTTTTCTTCCCTCAAACTGAGACTATCATTGATGGTTAGAGAAAAAAAAAAAAAAAAAAAAAAGAAAGAAAAAAAGGAAATGCCTGTTTAAAGCCTGTACAAACCCCAGGGGCAGCACTCTTACTGTACATCTGCCATTTGGAGAAATGGAAGGACACACGGACTCCTGGGCCAAAATGCTCTACATCTAGTTATAGTAAAAGTCAATGCTCAGATTAACCCAAGGAGCAGGGAACCAGAAGGTACCCAGAGTGTTAAAGGCAGAGTGGGGTGAATGAGGGGACCTGCCTGTCCCTCTGATAACTGTCAGGAGGGGCTGGGATTCTGCATGGTCCACATTAACACCTTTAAAATGTAAATGTTCACTTTTGTAATGAGCACAAATTATCCATAAATATTTTCTAAAATCCAAAGAACTGGGAGAATATGTATACGATCAATAAATACACTAAATAAACACCTTTGTGAGACCAAAAGCAGCATGTGGAAGGCGATGGATCTTCTGGAAGCAATGGCTCAGATTTCCTCCTATTCTGTAGTAGTTGATTTCTGGGCACCCTTTCCTGACATGATTCCTTCTGCTAGTTTCTCACAAGGCGTAAAGTCAGCTTTAATCAGTGGTAACAGTGACGGGGCAGTACCTGCTGTGATAATGCTCAAGACAGTCAGTGCTCTTCTATCCCGTCCAGCTTGGCGAGGCTCAGGACGCATTTCATAATGAAGACCTGCCATCCCACTGCAGGGTCTTCATTGGGAAACCATGAAACTGGTCCTGCCATGAAACTACATGACGGGTCATTGCTCGAGCTGTGAGAGCAAAGTTCTTGGAACCAGCAGGAGAAGGGGCTAGGTCAAGGTCATGCCAGGAAACTAGGACTAGCTGTAAAACCCAGAGACACACACATTAGTGCTGGTCAGAGGGAGAGCTTTCGCTCATTGTTTGAATTTATCACCTAAACAAGATGGCAGAAGTGAATAGAATATTTGGTAGATGATTTAAATAGATAATAAAGGTTAGGAACATTTAATGCAGTAATTGTTAGCCATCAAAAGTGAAACTGAAAATTGTCTCAAAATGTTCATCCTTTAAAAGACAGGGAACACAGAACATAGTATTGTACAGTGTGTGATTTAATCATACACTGATGTGAGCCAAGATTATGTTAATTTTATTGATTTTTGTTCCAACTGAGGCCCTCTCATCTTTATTAAACAATTAATAGATTTTAAAAATCCGTTTTAAGAAATCAACACTTCATACTTCTTAAAACATTTCAAATGCAAAATCTATAAAGCTTCAAAAAGATTTCAGGTTAATAACAGCCATGACTAGAAGTTGCTCAGTAATTGTCAAATCACTTAGAAATGGACCTGAGATTAGTTTTCCATACCAGGGATTACAAAAGAATGATTTTGTTAAAAATTAACCATTAAAATGACATTACTTCACTTACGGATAAAGAATGTCCAACTCACGTAGGTCCTACTCCTAGAGGCTCATTCCCTTTCACACTGAGGACTGTGTGTACTCTAAACATCTATTATAACATCAGGCATTGTTTATTCTTTTTTCAAAGAGGTGCAAGCTGTGTTAGTGTTGTTGGGTGGAAGAGTAATTTAAATAAGCCCTTTGGTTTGTGTTGCACACAAGAAGGCTTTACAAGATTTAATCTTTTCTAAACCTGTTACGCTCCTCAGTTCAGCAGAGCTTCCTGATTGTAGCTATTAGTTCCCCCTTTTTGTGGTCTGTTCTGTCAATAGACTATTGAGTGTTCAGTAAATTAAGCCCAGCCAGCAGCCAACACATCGAGAGATGGACGTTAAATCATAGCCCGGCGGCCCTTATTCATTATTAGTATCTGTGAAACGGCTTTTAAACACAGGGACAGGATTTAACACGACGCACATTTGTGTCACTCTCAGATTTCCCCACTGTACAATCAGGTATGTGAGGGGTTTTTTCCAGCAACAGGTGTGTTCCTGGGACTACGTTCCAAGCCCGCTTCTGGCTTCTGTGAGAGGCGGCAGCTGCAGGCTTAATGTGAATGACACATGGTTCTGTAAGAGGCAAACAATAAACAACTGCTCGGAGCATTAGAGCAGCAGGCAGATGGGCTGCGGCTGCTTGGGCTTCTCTTTGTGTGGTGGAGGCAGGGTCCACATTTTCAGAGGACAAGTGTTTTTCTCTTTTTTACCTTCTTTCTCTGTGCTTCCTTCCTTCTTTCCTCCCTCTCTCCATTCTTTCCTGCTCTCTTTCTCTCCTTTCCTTTTTCCTTCTTTCCTCCTTCCCTTCTTTTCTGTTTCCTTTCTTCTGCTCTTTTTAAAAACTAGTGGAAAACATAAATCTCTTTAAGAATCACACATTCATTACTGAGACTACATTATTTCACTGCAGTTAGACTTAAAAATGAGAAAGAAAAAAAGTAATGTAAATAAAGTTACACTTTACAGCTTTCTTTGTTCTAAAAAGAATCTAAAAGGACTATTTACTATGCAATTTGATGATTTAGAATGCAAATCCTACTTAAAAAAAGGTAAAGTTAAACTCTTGTTTATGGATCCCCTTAGTTAAAAGCTTCTATCTAAATTTTGTGAGACATTACTAATGAGAGTCATAATGTAGTATGTACCCCAGAAGCATAACATCAACGTTAATTAATGGAAGCAATAAAAATGCAATGATTATTGTGATCATGTTTAAGAGGGCAAATGTTTATCAGTCACTCAAGCGTCTCTCTTTGTGTTTGGAGAATACTCCTTTGCGTGTTCGCTTTCCGGTGCGGTCACCCTCAGAATATAAGGAAAGGAGCAGACGGGGCTGATGACAGAGCACTGTGAGACCTGTGGAGCGCAGCCTGAGCCCATAGACTTTTCTAGAACTCAAGAATAACGGAGTCCTCTCTGTCACCACTGGGTATTTTAATACAAATACTAAGGCATGGTAAAAAAAAAATATGGTGAATGCTTTATATGTTTTTAAAGAATGTATTGCAGTGAAAGACACAGTGCCATTAATCTCCCCAAAACTGTTCCCCCTCACTTCAAACACCCACATCCCCTTGTGCTTGGCACTTTCTGGAGCAGTCCCAGAAGTCCTTTACACGAGTAGCTGTAGCTGTGCTGTTGGCTACCTTGGGGTCCTGAACCCATTCAGAACATTTACCTTTCATGGTCATACTGACTTTGAGGAAGAGCCAGAGTTACACGGTGCCGGATGCAGTGGGGAAGGTGGGTAAGGACACACCTTTTCCTTAACAGAAATTGCCATAAACGGCAATGTGTCTTTTAGTGCAGTAGTTTTTCAGACAGTCACCATATTTTGTGATTACAACTCCTTATTTAATAAAAATAAGATCATGAGAAGAACATGCTTTTTCCTTTCTGAGATGTGGCAAATAAATACACTGCAAGGAGAATGTGAGGAGCAAATATTTGATGACAGCTTTGGAACCTTGGCTACCCCTAGAGTCCCACATCCACAGAGGACTGGCATGGCGGGTTGTGTGTGATATCTAGATGGGAAGGGAGTGAAGGAAAAATCTCTTTTGATGTTTTTTTTTCCTTAACGTCAAACCACAACTTTATTCAAGAATCAGATTTTCTGTGAATCTGCACTGAAAACAGTTTTGTCAGGATTGCTCCTTTGGTGAGAAATCTATAGGCATACAGATTTGGCATTCAATCCTAAGGCTAGTGAAGAAGAGGAATCTGAGGGTCAGTTTCTTTTTATGTTTTTAATGGTTTGAGTTTATTAGATTTTCACTAAACGCAAGCAAAGCGTGACTAATCCCAGACACGATGCTAACATTTTTAGCCGTGTAAAAAGAACCTACAAGTGGGAGAAAGCCCTCGACATCTTTAAATGTCTTTTCCCATACAAGCATTCCTAAATTCCATGATTTCGCTTTCCTCAGGTTGTATTGTCTTGGTAATTAGGGTGAGATATACATGACAAAATTTTATCATTTGAACATTGATCCCGACCCCCTCCACGTACGGGAGATTGAGCCCAGGTCCTTCATGCTGAGCTCCACATCCAGGTCCTTCTTAAAATAATTTAGAGACAGAGACTCACCAAGTCACTGAATTGCCCAAGCTGGGCTTGAACTTGTGACCTTCCTGCCCCAGCCTTTTACACAGCTGGGATTATGGGCATGCACCCCCCTCTCCAAGTCTTAATCATTTAAAAATGTATGATTTAATAGTATTTATTATTGTCACATTGTTGCACCATCTCAGGAATTTTTTGCTCTTGAAACCATACCCATGAAGAAGGACTCCCCATTTCCTTCCTCCCTCAGCCTGTGCTACCATCACCCCACTTTCTGTCTCTAGGAATTTGACTACTCAAACACTTCATAGGGCTGGAATCTTATAGCACTAATCTTTTGCATCTGGCTCATTTGCCTTAGCAGAATGTCCTCAAAGTTCATCCACTTTATGGCATGTAACAGGATTATTTTCATTTTTAAAGGCTGAATAATTTTCCATTGTGTGTAGCTATTCTATTTCCTTTATGCTTTCTTCAGTAGCAGCTCCTGCGGATAATGCTGCTAGGAATATAAGTATACAAACATCTCTTCAAAGTCTGATTTCAGTGCTTTGGGGTACGGACCCAGAAGTGA
The DNA here is from genome assembly GCF_034190915.1 of Cavia porcellus. Lineage (NCBI taxonomy): Eukaryota > Metazoa > Chordata > Mammalia > Rodentia > Caviidae > Cavia > Cavia porcellus. The sequence goes on along the minus strand of NW_026947496.1, from coordinate 21,522,159 downwards.
GATTGTTAAAGCATGCTGTAGTACAATAGTTAGGTGGGAAGGAACTTCTGTGCTTTTGTTTTCTTAGCTGCAGTGTTTTATATTCCCACCAATAGAGAACAAGGGCTCCAGTTCCCCCACTTCCTCACCAACACTTGTTACTGTCTAGGTTGTTCTGAGAGTCACTGCACTAAGGGCATGAGACTGACAGGCTCCGTCTGCACTTCAAGGAAAGGGATCAGGGCGCTGGTGACTGAGTCAACTCAGCTGGGTGATCTTTTTTAAAGCACAAGCTGAATTGTCTTTAGTCGTCTGGCCAATGCCCTCCATGGTTTCCCATCACACTGGGGTAAGAGCCACAGCCAGGACCATGATTAAGATCATGCCACCTTGTTCCATCCTTGGAGCCTTGGCCTGGGCTGCCTCCTCTGTGGGGACCACTGTCCTCAGTTGCTCCAGGGCTCCCCCCCCCCTCCACTCAGATCTCTGCACAAATGTCACCTCCCCAGAAGCACCTGTTTGGAATAGCATCCCTGCTAGGGGGACTTTTGGTATCATTACCCTGCTTTCTCTTTTTCTCCTATCTATACTACCTGAATGACTTCATGGACTACCTGTGTTGTCTGTGTCCGGGGTAAAGTGAAATTTCCACAATGTGTCTTTTTCATCCCTGATCCCCAGCTTTGAGAACAGCACTAGCAGTGTACCACTGGCGGCCACTGTGGGCATGATGAACTGACCAGTGCCTACACCAGAGCTCCAGCTACTTCCTGCCTCGCCAAAGCAAGAAACGCGTCATGCTGTTCATGTGCCAGAGCCGGACTGGCCACTGCGGGCTCTCCACAGAGCAGGGGAGGAAAGTACTCACATGAGTCTCCACGTCACCGGCTAGGATCCTGCTGTTCCTCAGAAACTCTGCCACCATGCCATTCATCAGCTTATCAAAGGCTTCCACGGAGGGCGCCACACCTTAGGAAGAGGAACGCTTTGTTATTCCTTGGCGACCAGGGACAGTCTTGCATAGGTAACATGGACATTCACTATCGTCTTTGCCATTCTCACCAACTCCCTCCAAAGCCATTCCTTCAACCAATCAGTATTTACTCAGTGCTTCTCCGCAGCCCAGGAAGATGTCATTTCACCCGCATCCTTTCATTCATTCTCTCCAAGCTCAGTGAGGGAAACACTAATGCCTAAGAGTGAATGGTGGAGAAATGGAGATGCAAACAGAGCCAGGCGATGGGCCAAAGTGACAGATCAGACCACGGGCAGATGAAAAGGCTGAAATGAGCTGGATTCGTCCAAAGCCACAGCGCTTTCCTCCTACCCCCACCTGCCCAGGTGCTGAATCCCCGGGACCGCTGTACCAAGAGTCCCAGGGACAGCAAAACACCAGAATGAACTCTAGACAAGGATGCAGATTTCACTCATTTCGTTCCTTCTTCCTTCCTACAGGGAGGAGATGTGACATGGAGGGAGTGAGGATTGCTGCTCAGCTCATGCACACAGGCTTCAGTCTGCCATTTTACCGTCACAGCTTAAGTGACAACTACGCAACCAGTGTGTTGTGTTTCTTTCCCTGACTTTTAACTAACTGAAAAAACTCAGTGTCCTAGACTTCAGGTCCCTAATATTGAGAACCTTAGCACTATAGGTTATTAAAATCCAAATCCAAAGCTCGGCATTCCCTTTCTTTTATTATACAATCATTCAAGTGTCATAAAACTATAGGACAAAGCTTCCTTCCTTTCCTCTTTTTTCCCATTTGCCCATTTCCACAGGCCCAAAGGTGACAAAAACAGTTATGCACAGCTCTCTGCTCCTATCGGACGGCTGTAGCCAAGTTACCCTAACCTTCAAATGCATCAGTGTGTGCTAACTTCTGCAGAGGGGCAGGAGCCCAAAGGTCCCTGTGGGTCCTTATAAAAACAGACAAACAAACCTATTTGTTGCTAGAGGAGAGGCCCGAGAGGTCTCCCTTGAATAGCTAAAGTGGGAGAAAGCTTTAGAAATGTGGCAGAGGCTCTCCAGAGCAGAAGGTAGAGGGATAAAAAGGAATATTTCCCAGTTTCTTTTCATCACTGTTCTTAGCTAACCTCCTCCGGGCAGCCATTAATGAATGATTCGTCCTTTCCCCAGCCAGCCAGCATCCTTTGAGCACCTCTTAATCAAAGCATTTGTGGCTCTGAATAGCAATGCTTCTAGACCAAAGATTCTGGAGGATTAAGGCTGTGTATAATTCATCTGAGATCTCCTAACGTAGTGCTTGTTATTTGGCAAGAGTGAAGAATTATTTCTTCCACTGTTTGGCTGAACTTACCTGATTGTTGGGGGGGTGGGATCCCCCACTTCATTCTTTTGATCTATATGCACTATGCATTTTAATGGGCTGTGTTCCTTCTAAAAACTTCTTTTAAAGTAGGAGAAAGTAATTTTAGTTATACATCATAGTAATGATGATGTTTCTGCTTAAGGTGAAAAGTTATTCTTAAAGATTTGTCAAAATGGAATTAGAAATCTACCGAAAGTTACTAATTAAGAAGAAATGAAAGTGTTGTTTAGAATTAATAAAAATATTTTAAGAATGCATATCATCCAGATAGCTTACAAATAAATGATCCTGTTTACTAAGTATCCTATTTCATTTAAAGCGGATAATAAATTGCCAGCTGAGTTGTCTTAGACCTTTGCTTTGAAATGATGTACTGTATTAGAAAATATTCATTTAAATCTAAAATAATTTAATTATATGTCTTCCAATTTTTATTTAGCCTACTAATTTTCCCAGAAAGAAAATTTCCTTTTAATAAAGACAATAAAAAGCTCAGTTTACTACCCTTCTGGATATGTGAGGTTCAAATTTATATTCATGGATTTTTATTTAATCAACAATATGATATAATTCGTTTGGCAGCTGGGTTTTAACTTTTTTGTGTACTGACAGGTTTTACAGTTTTGGTCAGCAATCTTTCAGAAATCTCTGTAATCACTTGATGCCAATGGTATAATGAAACAAAGTTACTGAAAAGAAAATAATATTTTCTGACAAATAATGTTTACGAGTCTCATATACCAGCTGTAGAGTTAATGAAAAGAGGCTTAAAATGAAATCATAGATGTGTTTCAGTCACTGTGAAAAAAACTTACAAGGACCCTGGCAGCGGTCCTTCAAACAACACCGCCTTTCAATTCATTCAAAGCATTTTAATTTTCATTATGTTCAGGGGGGAAGACACAGCCAGCACATTTGTGCTCACACAGTAATTTCTGTCCCGTGGCATGTGGTCTAAGGCACAGCTCCAAATGTGCCCAGTAGGAACCATGTAGATCTTTCCTGAGGAAAATGATTTTGAAGTCTCCTTTCTCTCAAGGTTTTCTCAGCAGAACCCTCCACCAAAAAAAGCCTTAGCAGGATTCAAAACAGGTCAGGTAAGGAGACCAACACGGGACAAAAATAATCACCATATTAAATACAGATCACCCAGCTGAATTTGAATTTCAGATAAGCGATGAATCAATTTTTAGTATAAATATGTGCCATGCAGCAGAGCTTACGCAGTATTTGGGACATATTAAACAAAACAAAACAAAAACCCCTAATGATTCTTTATCTGAAACTCAAATGCATCTGTTGTCCTGTATTTTTATTTGTTAAACTGCAACCTTAGGCAAGAAGGAAAAGTTATTATAGGAAACTTGAACAGTTTGCCATTAAAAAATACTTTGAAAGAAAGTATCTTTTGAGCCAGGCATGGTGGCACATAACTGTAATCCCAGCACCCAGGAGGATGAGGCAGGCGGATCGCTGTGAGTTTGAGGCCAGCCTGGGCTACAAAGTGAGCTCAAGGCCAGCCAGAACTGCATAGTGAGACTGTCTCAAAAAGACAAAAACAAATAATAAACCAATTTTTATTTTTAATCAAATAATTTTAAATGATCTAAAACTTTTAAGGTTGGTATTAAGGCTGTAGTGTTGAGTGAATCCGGCTGGCAGGAGACAAGAGGAGAACCCTGCAGTGTGGCCCAGTGACACTGTCATAGCTGACGTCACATCGGTCACAGCTTCCTTCAAAACCACCATTTCTGAATGTAACGCGTTGTCCTGAAAATTAAAATCTACATTCTTTTCAATTTGCATTCTAGTTGAGAGCATTGGTTTTCTCTTTTTTGATAGTTACTTAGATAATATATTTAACCCTGAATTGCTGGGACTGCAGTCTAAACACGAAAACGACATCGGGCAGCTGGATTATGCTCTTAAGGGAAGCAGATGTTGGTGATTTTGTGAGCTGTGGAATGAAAATATTTTTTTTAATCGGTGCATAAAATGCGTTCATATTTACAAGGAAAAGAAAGCTTATTTTTGATTTCTCTTTTTCCAGAAACCTCTTGCCCCAGGTTAATGTTGTCGTCACAAATAAAGGAAGCAGTGGAGAGGCTGAAAGCAGGTGGACGTGTTCTGGAAAACTACACAATGGGGACAAAGCGAAGTGACCCTCACAGACACGTGTGACGACAGCAGTGTGGTCCTACCTCCGTTGACACCGTTGACCTCCCCGAAGCCCCCAGGAGGCTGCTGCGACTCTGCAGACAGCTGCTCCAGCCGGCTGACAGCGTGCTCCAGTCTCTCCACCAGGCCCTGCAGGTCCGCCATGCTGCAAGGACAGAGGCACAGAGGCCACGTGAGCACCGAGAGGACCAGCAAACTGGCCCCACTGCACTCACCAGCAAGCGGGAAAAGAAAGACTGCCTGCATGGTGCTAATTACCCAAAGATTAAATGTGCAAAATTCAAAAGAACACAGCGCTCGGTACAAAAGAAAGCCAACGCCGCAGAGCTTATTTTCTACTGGATTTGTACAGAAATATAAAAACGAACACATGTGTCACAAATATTCACTCCCTTTATGTCACTCTCCAGTGCCTGCTGGGGATGCGTCTCTGTCACCCAACATAATTTATAGACAGCACTTACCACGAGCCCGCACTCATATCCTCTATGTTAACAATGCCAACTCTTTATTCTACTAAATAGAGGGAGCATATTTTAATTAACGCCAGTAATTCTGCCGTTAAAATATAATTCCCCAGGGACTCTGACCCCACTAATAATCCTTATTTACTTAATTGTGTGAACAAAATAGCCCAGGGCAAGAGAACTGTGCACTTAGGAAACTGTACAATATTTAACAGGCAAGAAGGGGCCACTGCCTCCCAGTGCTGGTTACCATTATGAATTTGTTCTAATATTTCTGTCACTCAGTATGCATATATCTATCTATTTATTTATTTATCTGGTGGTACTGAGTATTGAACTTAGCACCTTCAAGCTGAATTACATCCCCAGACCATTTAAATTTTTTCTTTATTTTGAAGAAGGGTCTCACTAAGTCACTGAGTTGCCCAGGCTAGGGTTAAACTTTTGATGCTCCTGCCTCAGCCTCCCGGAGAATTGGATTATAGTTGTGTTCCAATATATCGGGCTGCTCAATTATTTTAAGTGAAAATTATTCTTGGATGGTAGAAGTTTGAATTTAAAATAGTAAAAAATGGTTATTTTCCTTTCATAATGTTACTGATCATTTTAAAGCAAAATTTAGTGTTAGATGTGATTATGAGACAGGATCATTTGCTACCCAGAATTCTGCCCGGGATAAATAAGGAATGAATGAGACCTACCAAAGCGGAACAAGAGGAGCACTGCAGCTGGCCCTGCCACCTTGCAAGGTGTGTCAAACTGGCTATGTCTAACCTGGCTGGGTGTCCACTCTTGACTGTGTCAAGCTGCCAGCTCCTGGCCAACCCTGCACTTTGGTTCCCCTCAGCACAGGATCAAGACCTTTGTGACCACCTACCAAACAACTTGATTTGGATGAGGCCGCAGGAGAGACGGTAAGCCCTGAAGAGTGGGCAGCTTGAGAGGAAATCATGGGTGGCCAGCAGTGCTAGCCCCCAGAAAAGCCCATGGCTATTGTAGACTGTAAAAACAGTGTGATGTTTTACCTTGGGAATGAATTCATCACAGAGTCATGGAGTTGGAGAAGACATTCAGTACAGAGCCTACCACTCTGCCAGAGTTTAAGGAGGCACCATATTGGGAAGGGGTCATTGTGTGGGACTGAACTACAAAATAACTATACCACAACTTTACTCTAGGATGTTCAGGGTTATAACATGGTGCCTGGGTGAGAGACAGCCACAGCAGACAGACATGGAGAGTGTGAGGGCTAGACACAGACCCCAAGAGAAGTTCAAGCTCTGGCTAGGAAGGACATGGGGCCCTGCACTCTGCGGGGGGAGGCCAAGCCAGACAGGTGTGGCTTTCAGATGTGGCTGGTTGTGAAGGTGATGGCACTGAGTCCAGCAGCTTCTAGAGCCCTTGCCTTTCTGCCCAAATCCAGCAGAGACCAGTGGTCTGATTTCATCACTGTTTACCAGTGTGAGCAATGGTGTGTCTTGGCATGGACGGTTGCCATGGTCTAGGGTTCACAGATGGAGAGACTTTTTGAGGACGGGGGCGCCTTACAGATTCACACACTGTGAAGCTGGGAAGATAGACAGTGATTTCCTGGATCCCAAGACTGCAGCTCCTGGGAGGGAGCCACTCCTTTAAAAACACAGAGGAAAAATTTTTGATCCCTTTTTTTCTCCTTTGTTTTTAAAATTAAATTAAATTAAATTTTGTTTATGTGATGTTTGGTGCTTGGAAAAATTTAAAATCCTGTTTCCTTTTTGTTTTGGCTTTTCCCTGCTTGTTTTTATCTCCCTCTTTTAATTTTGCTCTTAGTTTTTCTTTTAATTTTCTGTTTTTATCTTTTTACTTTTATCTAATACTATCAATTTCCTTTTATTCCTTAATAGTATTTTTTATTGCATTTTCACCATCTTCTTATCTTTCATTGCTTAATTTTTCAAATTTTCCTTTTATAATGCTTCCATTCCATTCCCCCACCCTCTATTCTTACTAATAAAACCATTAAACTTTATGAATCTATAGATAGCTAACTATACGCTATTACTGTTGAATACTGTTTTATTGTTAGTGGAGGTAAAGTTGTTACATTTAGTACATATTTACTGTACATCAATGTTTGATTTGTCTTACTGTTTAAACATAATCATAGCTCTCTTTTCTATGGTTAGGGATAGTACATTATTGGTTATTAGGGTACGTCAATATCAAGTTTGTCTTTGATGTTATTGTTGCTAATTTTAGTACCATGGGTGTCACAGTTGTTGCTATCAATTAATGTTCTCTGCATGCCAATACCTGGTTTGCCTTCATGACATTAACAATACTGTGGCCAATTTCTGGACAACTGAGTCCTGAGCCAAATACATTGCAGCCTCCCCTTCCAAATAAGCCGAGGCAGGGGATCTTGGGACAGAGGCAAAGGCTTATAGTTAATGATGCTCAGCATGTGTCGCTAAAAAGCAAATACTAACTAAAGAGGTCACAATACATGAAGTCTTCAACTGTAAAAGAGAAAACAAAACAGAAAGAAAGAGAGAGACACGAGAAGGTAAAGCAACAAAATGCCTCCCCAAGCTTCCAACTCCTCCAAAACCAATGAAGAGGGCATCAAGAGAGAGAGAAAACCAAAAGTCACAGTTGGACTATTTGAAAGGATAGCAGAGGAGATAACAAAATGAATTAATAGGATTCTTGGTGAATTAAAAAAAGATATGACTAAACAGATAATGAACATAATAAAATGATCAGTGATTCCACAGAAGACAACAATAAGCTAGCTGAGTGAAGCAAAGCAATACAAAACATGAAGTCCAGCACAAAAAAGGAATTAAGAGCCTATGAAAAGGTATCAAACAGAAATTTAAAGTTTCCTTTCAAAGTACGGGCACCAGAACCAACCAATATGAAGACACAGTATCAGAACTTTTAGAAAACAGGGCTGTGGTCAGTGATCAATAATTGAAGAGATACCTTAAAAACAACATGAGAACATGAAAAATGGATCCAGTAACTGCTAGATTATGCAAAGACCAATCTAGGATGACCTGCAATTAGTGAAAAATCAGAAGACAACCCAAATGATGTAAAAAATAAATAAAGAAAGAAAGAAAGAACAAAAGAAAGAAAGAAAGAGACAGAGAAGTTGTAGCAGAAACACTCCAAACATGGGAAAAGAACTTAACTTACAGATAAGTGAGGCACATGGAATCCCCAAAGAGTAACAATCAGTAAAGAACCATTCCATAACACATCACAGTAAAAATCTCAAAAGTCCAAGAACAGAATCTTAAAAGTCGTTAGAAAAAAGCAGTGAAATAATCTTTCAAGCCCTAAAAGAGAACAACTTCCAACCAAGACCGATGTATCTTACAAAACTATCTTGCAAAATTGGTGGAAAAATAAGACAGCTCCATGATCAGAACACTTGCAATGCATGACCACCAAACCAGCACTCAAAAAAAAAATCTCAAGGATATACTAGAAGGAGACAATGAAGCTAACAATGCCAAAAAGTTAAATAGAATGAATGCACCAGGTAGGATAATCAATTAAGTAAGAGAATGAAAGGAAATCAGCAACAGTAAAATAATATAACAACAGGAACATGTCAATATCTACAAGCAATAACTCTCGATGTCACAGTCTCAGTTCCCCAACCCAAAGACACAGACTGGCAGAATGAAGAAGCAAAATCTGATGGCATGTTGTATACAAGAATGCATTAAATGCAAAAAGAAATTCATAGACTAAAAAAGAAGGATGGAAAACAATACTTCATGCAACAGGAACCTGACAAGAAGCAAGGGTAGCTATCCTACTATCGGACGACACGGATTTTAACTAAAACTGATCAGAAGAAGGTTACTACATATTAGTTAAGGGAAAAGTTCAACAGAAAGAGGTAACAGTTGCACATCTGATTTAAGTTGCACATCTGATTTCATAAAAACAAACACTACTACACATGAAAATATAACATCATTACCATTATAGTGAGGGACATCAATACCACATTATCACAAATAGCTCCACTAGACGAGAAGTCAACAAAGAAATGTCAGAGTGGAACCAAATCTTCAAACAAATGGTTTTAATAGTTATCTGCAGAGTGCTCCATCCAACAGAATATGCATTCTTCTCAACAGCACATTGAAATTTTTCTAAAATAGACCACAAATAAGCCAATAAAGCACGCTTAGATAAATACAAACTCAGTGAAATTATTATCATGCATATTATCAGATCATAGTGCAAGGCCTCTGAAACTCAGTGGCACAATAAACCACAAAAAGTACACAAACTCATGGAAATTAAACAGTATACTCTGGGTCACAGAAGTTATCTAGGAAGAAATAAGAGAATTTGTAGAATTAAAGAACAATGCCAGTAAAACATACTAGAACTTACGGAATGCAATGAAAGCATTTCTCAAAGGGAAGTTTATAGTTGTGATTGCTTATATAACAAAAACAGAGCAGGTCCAAATAAATAATCTAATCATGCAAGAACAACCCAAATCTAAAGTTAGTACAAGGAAGGGAGATAATAAAGGAAGTGTAGAAATCAGTGAAATGGAGATAATCAGTAAATCAAAGAAAAGGTTCTTTCAAAGAATAAATGAAATGCATGAATCCTCAGCCAATCTTACCACAAGATGGAAAGAAAGGATGCAAATCAATGCAATTAGAAATGAAAAAATAAAAGCACAGCAGACACCACCAAAATTCAGAAGATTATTAGGAACTACCACACAAAACTGTTTACAATAAATCGGAGACCCAAGAGGAAATGGAGAAACTCCTACAGATATATGAGTTACCAAAACTGAACTGTGAAGATTTAAAAACTCTGAATAACCCAATAACAATGAAATCTACGATCTAAAAAAGAAAAAACAAAAACAAAATAACAGCAACAAAAACACTGGTCCTGATGGATTCACTGCTGAATTTCACAAGAACTTTAGGGGGAAAATTAATATCAATAGTCCTCAAACTTTTTAATGAAATTGAAAGGGAATGAGTACTCCCAAAATCATTCCTGGAAGTTACCATGACCTTGATTCCAAAACCAGACAAAGATCCAACCAAAAAAGGAAGCCACAAATCAATCTTTTTAATGGACATTGATGCAAAAATCCTCAACAAAGTATTAGCAAACTATGTAACAAATTATTTTAAAAATCATATAGTATGACCAAGTAAGCTTCATCCTAAAGAGTCAAGAATGATTCTATGAATCAGTAGATGTAATATACCACATAAACAGAAGCAAAGACAAGAATCACACAATCAGCTCAATAGATGCAGAAAAGGCCTTTGACAAAACCCAACATCTAGGGGCTGGGGATTTAGCTCAGTGGCAAAAGCGCCTGTCTTGCAAGCATGCAATTGTGAGTTCGATCCCAGGAAGAAACCCACATCTGTTCCTTATTAAAAAAATACTGAAGAAAATAGGTATAAAGGACTTTATCTCAATCAAGTAAAAGCCATTTATGACAAATTTATTTTCTTGTAAAATCAGGAACAAGGCAAAGATGTCCATTATTACCATCTCTTCAATATAGTCCTTGAAACATTAGCCAGAGCAGTCAGGCAGGAGGCAAAAACAAACACAAAACAAAACAAAAAACAAACCAACAGATATGTATAGGAAAGAAGAAAGTCAGATTATCGTTATTTGTTGATGACATAATCCTCTATGTAGATCCAAAAATTTCATGAAAAGATTCCTAGAATTAATAGCAAAATTCAGCAATATAGCTAGAAATAAATCAACACAGAAAAATCAATAGCATTTTTGTATACTAATAATGAACTCACTGAAAAAGAAATTGGAAAACAATAAAGAAAAATACTAGGAGAAAAAAACCAGAGACACAGCTTTTGCAAATGGAAAGGGGATTAACAGAGGGGCAAGGAGAGAGGGAACAATAGGAGACAGATACAGAAAACATGTCACATACGTGTACCAACCCCACAATAGATATAAATACCGCATACTGCAAGCCTGTATTAATAAAAATAAAAAATAAAAAAATAAGGATTGAAACTGACTAAGGGACTGGTGATAACACTGGGGTTGAATGTGCATCTTTCCTGCTCTCAATATCTCAGCGAGTGTGGGCAGGATGCGCAGAGCGGCACTTCGGTTCATGAACGTGATTAGTTCCACAGCTCTGTGGAAGATGCCTGTGTTTGTCCTCATGCAGGGAAGATGGCGGTGGTTATGTTCACCATCCGATGCGGAGCCTGCTAGTGGAAGGGACATTTTGCCAAACGCTTCTGTTCACGAACCAAATCATTCATGAACGGAAGCTTTTGTGAACTGAGGTATTACTGTACTTTAAAATTACTGATTGTAGAACTGACACTTATATTCCTCTTTGCAATGGAATCTGATCTGATTTGTCCAAGTTCATGGGATTCAGTTCACAGGCACCACAATCTTGACTGTCTCTACTTTGACTGCCTTGGGTAAAATCAGGCTTTTTCAAGGATGGTCAAATACGTCTTATCACTATCCTATGGCACTTGTCACTTTTAAGAACTTTCTAAATATTTTTCTTAGCAAAAGAGTGGCCACTTGCTTCTGAATTAGAGACACTGCTGCCCTCGAGACTGGGTAAGTTTCCTGCTCTGTGTTGTACATTTCTCCTGGGAATCAGGTAAATGCATCTTTCTTTTGCATTTTCTGACTGTGTTTTGGTTTTAAATACAATGATGACATGCTACCACATTTTTTAAATGCAAGGTAGTACTTATCAAAATACATGTGCATCACTGTAATTCTGCATCTAACGTCAGTCATCAGAGATGGAGGCAGGGCTCACCATCTATTTTGGAAAGGCGTCACTGCCAGCAGCGACTCTTTCGAAATATGGAACAGTGTTCTTTGCACAGCTGAAATCAGCATCTAATCCCAAGAGGATTCAAAATTAGAAGTTTCTCATCTATTCTTTTCCTCTTCACGTCAGAGCTTTGACTCCATCGTGATAGAAGGAAGAAGAAAAAAAAAGGAAGGAGGAATTTAATTGAATCCTTTACGTAATCTTGCAAGGGAATTGGGTGTCTTGTAGGTGGGTGAAGGCCATTTGAGAAATGATGAGAAGCCCCTCCAATCTTTTAATAGTTGCCCATCTGCTCAGTTATCCCTGTTCCCTGTTATTCAACTTGCCAAATGTTACCACCATGGACCTAGTCTGTGACAGGAGAGAAAATGTTTGCTTTGTTAGCAACCTCCCTACCCCCCATCAGAAAAGCACCAGCCACCTCCAGCAGCTCCCCATGGAGCTGTTTCAGGAAGCCCTGTTACATTTCACACTTAGGACTGCCATCTCTGACTGTGGCTTAATCAGACTCCCGACAAGAGCCCGACTCCTGCTATCTGATCGTGCCCCATCTGTTGAAAGACACCAGGAATTAGCCCATAAACTGCAGGGCTGGGCAGATTGCTATGGAATGCAGTCTGAAGGGGACTTGGATGTCACATTATGTCAAGTCACCATGAGCAAGACTGAAGTCTGGCCATAGCCTCTAAAGGGATCAAAATACAGCTCATACAAAGGAGCTGGAAAGATGCCTCCCAAAAGCAGGTTCCAAATGAAACTTAAGAATAATGAAAAGAAAGAATATACTCGGATATATGAGCACTCCCGGGGAGGCTGAGGGGTTGGTCTAAGGTGGCCATGCCTGTCTTCCAAAAGTGACTCTCTCTAGCATGTGCTCTCTCTCCGCAGATGCTGTGCTGCCATCAGGAATGAGGAAAGAACAGAGCTGCAGATTCCCCAGGTTCTTCCCAGGCATTCCCATATGTCTTGCCTTTTGAAAGGGATTTAGCCAACTTTTGACAGGAGTCTGGAATTAAGTATTAGGTCGTGGAAAAGCACAGGAGAGTCTCAGCAAACAGACGCTGAGGGCAGGGTCAGGAAAGAGTCACAACCAGGTGGACAGATGGAGGAGTATGGGTGAGGTGGCCGGTGGAGCAGGGGACACAGCAACATGGTGGGACATGAGATAGTCCAACATTTAGGAGGCACTGGAAGCCAGGTCCACAGCTGGAGAATCAAGGCGCTGGGTCTGAGAACACACTCAAACGTGGCTGTTCAGTTTCTAGTTGTCTTATTCAAGTAGGAGTTAAGACAAGGTGAGGCCCCCTACACCCACAGCCTGCAAGGGACACACACAAGCATTAGACCACAATGTGATGGGGATGCAAGAAAAATTGGGAAGGAACCTAGCATCTGTGACATTATCTATTTAGCAATCAGTTTTAAGAAATCATGCTGAAACAAATCTATTCATCTGTCTATCCATCATCTATCATTTGTTTACTTTGGACCAGTCATGGCTGGCTTTGAACTCACTGTGTAGTGCAGGCTGGCCACAAACTCGCAGCAATCCTCCTGCCTCAGTCCCCCTAGTGCTGATTTACAGGTGTGTACCACCGCACTTGGCACTGAGGCAAATCTTAATTCCTGGTTTTGTACTAATTTTTTTAGCATATTCCTTTGAGTTTCATTATACAGAACACCCACTCATCTTTATCTTTGTTTATTTGAATTCCTACCCTCACTTGTCCTTTTTTATTCTATTTTTGTTTTTGGATACGTAGTAATTGTAGGTATCCAGAGGACAATTCAAGACGTGTGTACACTGTTTAATGATCCAATCAGGGGTAATTAGCATTTCATTCTCTTATTGCATTCATCACTGAGTTGGAAGCTCTGAGATCCTGTCTTCCGGTTCTCCATAAAATACAGAATAAATTGTTGCACACTGCAGTCACACTACTGTGTGCTGCAGGACGCTAGCACCAGGACTTCCTCCTCTTACCTGACTATATTTTGGTATCTGTCACCTGACATCTCTCTCTTTCCCCTTTCCTGACTCACTACCCTCAGGTCAGGGATTTAGCTCAGTGGCATACGCACCTGCCTGGCAAGAACGAGGTTGTGGGTTCCATCCCTGGCACCAAAACAAAACAAAATGCCCCTGACTATTCTACTCTCTTCTTTTTTGAGATCAGTATTTTTAGCATCTCTTCACCTGTACCTATTATAATATAATAGTAAGCCAGCAAACTCCAGTATTACCATGAGTCCTGTGAGCTCCTCCAAAAATTAATGGAACTTGAAGAAAGAATTGTGGGAATTTCAATTTGCCATGTGTGATCCCAAATTATGATGAATATTTAAATTAAAAAAAGTGTTTGCAGCAAAGGACACCTTGTTGTGAATCTCTTTCGAAATACTCTCCCCTGCTTCAAACACACTTATCCTGTTGTCCTGGTCACTTTCTGAAAGCAGCTCTAAAGTCCTCCTTCATGAGTGTCTTCACTTGCACTGTCCTGATGGCTTTGATGTCTGAAATTGATTGAAAATATTCATAGCAATTTCTGTCTGATAAAAACATGGTTCTGTGTTCTCATCTATTTTATCCTCTGGATCTGCTACCATGTGACTTTTGGCTCTTCCCCGAGGTCAACATGACCATGAAAGGTGAAGGTGTTGAATTGACTCAGGACATCCAGGCAGCTGTGACAGTGCGATCGAAGACCCTCACATAAGAGGATGTCCAGAACTGCTTCAGAAAGTGACCAGAATGATGGGATACGTGCCTTTGAGGCAGGGGGAGTATTGTGAGGGGGTCTCAATGGCCATGTGTCTTTTATAGTAATAAATTTTTCATAATTTAAACCTCCATCCTATTTTCTATCACACTGTGTACAGCCAGTTGGTCAGAAGCACAGGTAAAACAAGCTGGGGCTGCATCTGGCTCTGAAGGAGGGGGCAGCCTTGGGGACGGAGCCCTCAGCCTCTGGGTTCTGACACAGTGGCCAGGTAGACAAGGTCAGATGCTACAGAGGACACACACAGGACTAGACAAGAATGTGAATTCAACCAGTGCTGGTATCCGAAGTGATCTATGGTGAGTGTATAGTGGGAGAAACTGAGTCTGAATTTGTTTTTTTTCAGTGCATTATGTACATATCATCTTCTAGGGCCTTTTTAGGGGTTTGTTCTTCTAGAAACGAGAAGGTGTTGGTGCATTTCTTTGAGAAATGAGGAGGCTGACATGGCGAAATTAGAGTGGAAATGAAAGACTGCGGAAAGAATAAATGCTGAGTGCCCTGTTAGGGGGCTCTTGGTGGTCCAGAAGGGCGACAGGGTGGCTTAGTTCAGATCGGCAGAGGAGGCTGGTTGTGAAATAGACTCAAGAGGCACAGTAATGGGTTTCACTTGAACATTGGGTGGACAGAGAAAGGAAGATGTCAAAGATAACAGGCTGTGATGGTGGATATTTGAAGGTTGGACGAGACGTGCTGAGTTGAATTTTGGAATTGCGAAGTGTCAGCGATCTTTAAGTCAGCCAAAAAGATACATACAAAAGGCAGTTGGCTATCCACAGATGTTTTTGGCGTAGGATCCGTTCACATATGTGCTTGAGAGACATTTCTGCTTAGGAGATAACTCATGACAAGTGTCTAAGATCCCTTAGAGAGGAAGTGGCAAATGAACAGGGAGCCGGACAAAGCCTTACAGGAATTACAGGCTTGGTGACTAGTGGAGGAAGAAGGTGTCCACAAACAATGATCACAAATGTGGAAGAACTAGTAAGTGGTTAGGTGTGCAGACCAACAACCACAGTCTGCCTGCCTGTAAAAGAGAGGAGGAGAAGGAGAAATTGCTGGGCTGACTTGTGATTATCTTTTCCTAAAAAAGAGGGACTCATGGAATTTAAAAGTCAGGGTAGTGCTGTGGGAATCCCTTTACATGCCATCCATGAAATGGGTATATCACAAGGACAGTGTTTGCCAAAGGACAGGAACAGTGGGTCTGCGACTCCAGGGGATGGTCCTCACGAATTCCACCAAGAACGTCCCTTGCTAGTGGTGTGAGAGTTGTGTACCTTGGTTGCAGTGGTGGCTACACAAATTAAAGCATGCAATAGGGTTCCATAGGATGGTACACATGCACAGATGGATACACATGCACACCAGTGACATCAGGTTAAATCGCTGTCGTTCAGCCAAACAGTACTGCACTCACGACAGAGTCCTGGTTTTGCTCTACAGTAATGCATTTATCTAAGCAATCAATAAATAATAGGAGACACTAGCTGAGGGGTACAGGAAACACTGGAACACTTTTTTGTGCAAATTTATGACCATTTCCGTATATAATGCTTTTAGGAGCCAATGAGGAGAAAGAGAGACATGAAATTTACAATGGAGATGCTGTGGAGCAGTGTCTTATCTCTGACCATTTGTCCTTTAAGTGCAGCAGAGTCACTACCATCACCACTCCTGGTGGTGCACGACAAGTACTTCTCTTTCTAGAGTTGAACTCGGAACTAGAACTTTTCCCTGGAAGACGCTCACAGTCGGCTGACTTAAAAATCACACCTGCTCGCGGCAAGACCTTGTTGGTGATTATAGCTGGTCACAGAGGTGGATGGACTATTCCATGCTGAGAAATTGAGTCTTACTGATAATTGCACAGCAGAATAAGCAAGGAGCATGTCTAGTTGGAAAAGGTATATTTAAAGTACCAGTTTACCTGGGTGCTGTGGTACAAACCTATAATCTCATGAGTCAAGAGGCTGAAGCAGGAGGATTTCTGTGAGTTCGAAGCCAGCTTAGGTTGCATAGCAAGTTCAAGGCCAGCCTGAACTACATAGCAAGACCCCGTCTCAGCCCCATCTAGCTAAATAAAATTCCAATATACTGTCTACTTTTCTATACCATCCAACACACACAGAGAACAAACCACAAATGAGGAATACTTACATAGCAAACCCATTTAACCCAGATCAAGAACTGTAACATTACCTTAGGTACAGCACCTCAGAAATCTCTCACGCTATCCCTTTTTTTAAAAAGTAGCTTTGTAGATATATGAGTGACATATGTAAAATTCATCAAATTTAAGTGTACCAACCATTCAATGGTCTGTAGTGTATTTACAGAGTCATTCAGCTGTTGCTACAATCTAATTTTAGAATCTTTCCACCACTCCATAAAGCAACCTTGTGACCAATTATTCTCCTCACCCACGCTCCCTCCCTCTGCCCACAGCAACCACTGATCTACTTTCTGTCTTTGTAGATTTGACGATTCTGGAATTTCATACAAGAGGATCATGTAAAAGTTGGTCTTTTGTGTCTGGTTTCTTTCCCCAAATATAATTTTGAGGCTCATAAAGCATGTGGTAATAAGTGTTAGTAATTCATTCCTTTTTAATTTCAAATAGTGCAGATATGTACATCATATCTGCAGATATGTACATCAATGGTGCAGATATGTACATCAATTGGACAGTTCAGTTGTCTGCACTTTTGAATTACTATGTATAGTAGCCAAATAAATATGCACAAATTTTTGTGTGGGCATCTGTTTTCAGTTCTTTGAGGTGGAGACCCAGAAGCAGAATTGCTGGGTTTTACAGATACTCTATATCTAACCTTCTGAGAATCCATCAGACTTTCAAAAGTCCCACCAACCCAACATTAAATATCGCATGGTTTTCCTTATATGAAAAACTCAAAACTGTCTGTATACAAATTAAGAGCAAAATAGTAGACAAAAAAATTAAGTAGGGAGTTCAAATAATTCTCTATATTACCTATTCCACTGTTTCAAAAATAATTTAATATATTTTCTAATTCATCTCATTTATACTATTAGTTTCTCTTGGTTCATTGAAAAGAAAGTTTCATGCTCTGATCTGTTTCTTCTTTGTAAAAGGGAGTGTTTTGTCTCTGAGTAACTTCTCTGAAGATAGTGGATTGACTATTGTTATTCCCTTATATTATTATGAAATTTTCCTTTCTTTTTGATAAAAAGTCCTACCAACAGGACTTTTTGTTGGTTCTTTAGTCTCCATATTTTCATCTATATTTATTATCTATTATCTATCCATCCATCCTACCTTTTATCTAAAAATAAAACAAGTTTACTTACTATCCTACAGTTGTATTCACACAGTGCATACAATCAAAATTACAAGAGAGAATCCATCCCTGAGCTTTCCCAGCTTCAAGCATGCTGTGGTTTATATCTTAAATGTTTCCCATATGCAATGCACAGACCTGAGCCAGGCCTTCTCCTTTTTTAAAGCTGATACATAAAAACACGAAAATTGTGCATATTAATGCAGTGCCATGTGATGCTTAGGTGTATGTATATCTTATCTAATTCTTAAGCAAAATTAAATGGAGCCTTAAACATTTACCACACATCATGGTGAAAACATGTCAAATCAGCCTTCCACCAGCTTTTCGTGATGTGAAGACAGCGTGTGATACACAAAACCACAACTGTTCCCTTACTCTTTTTCATTTTTTTGTTTCAAGAATCAATCAATTTTCAATTATTTTAGCTCTTAGTTTTGGTGAGTACCTCTTTATCTCTAAATAGCGAGCCCTGTCATCTGTCTTGCTTTTCTCAGTGTTAGACGCTCTGCATTGAGCTCCCATCAAAACCGTAACAGTTCCCTTTTTTTCCCTTCTAATCCTCACTGTCGCATAAATGCATGTCTCCTCTGTTCCACCCTTTTGGTAGTGTTCTATCACGATTTCTGTGTGATCAGTATCCAGCATTAGCACAATGATGCTTATTCCCATCTGAGTCATGAGGTATACTAAGATTATTTTCTACGTGTTGTGCATCACTCATTTTTCTAAAGCTATTATTTTCAGCTTTTTGGTCCTCTATGTACTTAAAAATTACTCATTCTGAACCTCCCCTCCAGGTGTATGCGTCATTTTCCAACAGAGGCGAACACGCTCGGCATCCCATGCACCTTGAGTATCTCTCTTCCGGAGCTCTCCCCGAGTCTGCGGGGAGCTTGCTCCACAGGCTCTGGCATATCTTTCACTTGGGTCTGCTGCCACCTTACCCCGGGGACATCTCTCACCTCCCTCGTGTGCTGTAGCACCTGTTTCCTGGACTCTGAGTCATCTGCTTTACTGATACATTTCCTTAACTGGGAAGAGCATCTTCCTCTGATAAAAGGTACAGCAAAGGTCAGTGTTTGACCCGCAAGTCTGAATCATCTTAATTTTGCCCTCATACTTGACTGGTAGTTTGGCTGAGTATAAAATTCCAGGCTGAAATTTTTGCCCCTGTCTTGTGAAGCTATTGATCAACTGTCTTTGTGCTCTCTAGTATGCTGCTGAGAAGTCCCATTCCCATTTCTTTCTTCTTCTGCTTCTTTTGGCATTGGAGATTGAACCCAGAGTCTCACACAGGCCAGGTAGGCTGCACCCCTGTACTGTAGCTGCACCCTTGGCCTGCCCTTTTGATTCTTTTTTTTAAGTGGAGAGCTTGACTTTGCCTCACACCATTTTGGCTCTTGATCTTCTGCTTTCCTCTCTGAAGGAAAGTTTTGGAATTTTATTTGTCCCCAGCATACTTTTTTAATCATAATTTTTACTAGTACATAATGATTACATTCCTTGTGTGAAGTTGGTACAGGTACACACTTTTTTTTTTTAAAAAAACTCTGTGATGATGTTCTATTGTCAGTCTGTTTTCTGAAAGATGAATGTTGTGTATTGTTGGCTGGAGGAGAGTTTATAAACCAAGTTATTTTTTGTCTTGCTTCATACACTTCAGTATGAATGTGGCCAGTGAGCATTCTCTAGTACACTGCATTGGAATAAAATACCGTAGAATCACGAAAGTACTTTCATTGGAGAAAAATAGTACTAATGTTTATGCTTTTCCTCATTTTCTAAGTACAGATACTTATTTCCTAACACAGCCTAATTTTATGTGCGATGTGCAAGGTAATGCTGAGCGTGTAGTGACCAGTTGCAAAGCACTAAGAGACAGTATTTCTAACCTTTCTCCTAACAACGCCCAGTAAAAGACAGTGCCACATCGGTCCAAACATTTTAGAAGGTCTCAGTGTTTTGCTCTTTTTAAACTGGCATAGCATAGAGAAGCCAAGACTTTGGAGTCAGACACACCCAGGTGTGTACTCTGCTCTAGTTAACCAGGGGCTTTGGGAAAAGGGTTTAGTTGTGTTTTCTTTCATTTGCCGCCCATCTGTAGGTTTGCTGTGGATATAGAGACCTATGACGCCTGGAACATGGTCAGTGACAAATACCTCATTTGAGCCTCCACGACAACAGTTATGGTACTGGAAATGTTAAGCAATCATTGAGAAAATCTGGTCAATGGGAAAGACTTTTATCTGTTTCTTTTCCATTCCTTTATTCTTCCAATATTCCTAACTAAGATTTTTTTCAAGCCTATATGCAATACTTACTATGAAATGAAAATTTTGGTATGTAATTCCTTGTTTTTACTCATACATTTTCCTTGCAAACTTTTTTAACCACTCTTTTGCTTTTAAATAGTCTTCCATAAAGCACATGAGCACAATTCCCACGGAACTATTTTTGGAAAAGCGCACTCCTTTGCCCCTCCTATTTCACCCAATGCCTCTTATTTTCATGTTCAAGGCTGTGTGAGCTTCTCCCAACTCAAGCTGATCAAGTATAAAACAGCTTTAATGTCACTTTTCCATCACTCAAGGATAAATTTGAGTCAGGGTTAGGGAAATGGATGCACCTTTAGATCATACTGTTCAGTGGAGTAAATCAGACACCTAAGCTTAAATACTGCATAGTTTCTTTTATATGAAAAGCTCAATATATAAATAAAGTACAAACTAAAAACACATCATAGAAAAGAGAGAGAGAGAAAATTATTATTGTAATCTGGCATGGACAATATATTTGAAATTACCTTGATTTAATATAATTGCCTTATATGCTTTATGTGTTTTAGCCTGTTAGTCTGGTTATCAATCTGTATGTATTATAATTAACTTTATAAGGATTTATAAGGTAAATTAATCTGATGATAGCAAGAAGAGAGGGTGGAGGGTCAGGGGGAAAAATGAATCGAGATGTGTTATGTACATGGACCAGTTCCCCCCAATTAATGTAATCTTTATGGATTATAAACATGTACTAATGAAAATTAAAAAGAATAAAGCAGGTTTTACAGCTTGCTGTGAACACTGAAACCACATACTTCACTGTAAGTGTAAAACCTACTTGTCTGCATTACATTCTTGGTATCTGTAAGGCACATCGTCCAAGTAAAAGCCTCCGTCAAGCTGTGTGTTCTGTTAGCACGTGTACATCTGGGGCCTGGCTGCACGCTTTCCTGAGCTGAGGTCATCTCTCACCCTTCACTGAGTCTCCCACCAGATGCCAGCATGGTGCCATATACCTAGAGAATTCTATAAATACTTTTGATTGACTAATTAATTGGCCACCACTCACCGCTTTCTCCTTGCCTGCCCACTCACTGGCACAAGCCCAGATCGGGCTGGAAGCCAGCTTTTCATCTAAAGGAGATGCTAGGTTAGTTTTTCCCACTTGGAACATCAATGGCTTCCTCTTGTGACCAAACTAGTACCCTTGTTCTCTCCAGATATAAAATTTTGAGTCTATCCTGGCTCTTTTTCCTTGGGGATTTTAATTTAAAAAAGAAAAACTCCAAGTCCTTCAAAGGGTTTTGTAAGTTCCTCACAGCAACTCATAAAACAAGGAAGAGAGAATGTTACTTTGATAATGTTTCCACATTAAAAAGAAAGCAAAAATGACTAAGGTTTTTCAGGTTTCTTAATTGCTAGTTCAAGATATTCTTCACTGGGTCAAAAACAGAGATTATCGTGGTGATAATTTCTCCTGTTAATTTCGTAAAGGAGGCTGATGTCCACATATTCTGAAGATCAGGAGCCTAAGATTAAACAGAAAATAGACTTGAAGTGACAGGAAATTGAGGACTTCCACATTCTTCTCACTGTAAAGTTGGAAAATTGATTTTTAGGAGAGTTGTCTCAAAAAATAAAGTCAGATTTGACTTATTTCAACTAAAACTCAAAAACACTTGTTAAGCTGCTATCAAATCAGAATGTCCTGGTTGTTAACTTATCTTTACCATGAGCATACCAGCGACTCTTTTTTTTTTTTTTTTTTTTTTTGCTTTTCCAGGAAACTACCAATCACTGGGGGAAGAGATCTTATGATTCATTATTAGTAATTAGGGTGATGGCATGTATGGAAGAAATAAAGAATTCACTCATTCATTCATTCACTGACTGGCTCATTGCATATGAATTCATACATTTAGTCCCATTCTCTGCTAGGTACAATGTTTATATCTAGACAATCGAAGCTGATTAAAGTATATCTCCTGCTTCGTGGGTGGGGAATGGGAACAGATCCTGGTCACTTAAGCAGGGGCTGATTCACCAAGAGACATATTCATGTTGCCAAGGAGTCTGCCTCCCTGTTTGTCACTTACTTTCAATTACTTGTGGAGCCAAATAACAAACATAAGCTACCATTTTCGTCTGAAATGTCCCTCAATGGCCCATGTACTTGTTCCTTAGCCCATGACACTATTGGGAGGTGGTAGAACCTTTAGAAGTGGGGCCTCGTGGGCCAAAGTTGTCACTAGGTGTGTGCTCTTGAAGGGATACTGGGACCCAAGCTCCCTTTATCTCTCCCC
Source organism: Cavia porcellus (assembly GCF_034190915.1). Classification (NCBI taxonomy): domain Eukaryota; kingdom Metazoa; phylum Chordata; class Mammalia; order Rodentia; family Caviidae; genus Cavia; species Cavia porcellus. Next base: position 21,499,668 of record NW_026947496.1, on the reverse strand, counting down.
TTCCTGGCCACCATGCGGTAACTGGCCTCCTCTTCCATGCCCTCCCGTCATGATGTACTATGCTATCACCAGTCCAAGGCAACAGGGCCGAGCACAGTGTACTGGAATCACTGAAATTGTGAACCAAAATTAACCTTTTCTGCTCATAAGTTCTTTGTCTCAGGTACTTTGAGACACTGACACAAGCTGACCAACATAGCCACCATTTTCTTTTTGGCAGCAAAGCGTTTTCAAGCATCTCTTAAGAATTAAGAAAGTCTAGTCAAATAGGAGAGATCAGAGAGTTACATACAAGTAAAAAAGTACTCCAAAATTTTTCACAAAAGAAGAGGAAACATATATGACATCCTGGTTGGCTAATCGAGTCCACCAACAATTAATGTTCCAATATGGAAGAAAAAGGCAAACTCTTCAGCTTAATTTTCTGCATGTGCCACCACAACCAGTTGCCAGGCTTCCAAGATAATCCCAATACTGTAGAGATAACTCAGCACATCCCAAACATGCCCTACCCCACCCCTTATCCATGCTGTTTCTGCTGCCTCAAGGGTCCTTCTCAGAATTCCATTCCCAACCCCTAACTCCTCCCCGAGTCTCCCAGCATCCCACAAATCGGAGGTTAGTCCCTCCTGAGCTACTACTTCCGGTCAACTCTATCAATCCAGAGTAGAATGCAGAAAGGTGAAAATAAACCTCCAAAGGACCTCACCACCTCAGGCAATCTCTCCACTTTAGTGTGACCACCCCTCAAAACCATCCCTGAAGAGCCTTGTTATATGGGTAATTCTGCTCTGACCTAGAATCTCTGAAAGTGAGAAATGAGGCCTTAATGTAATACAATGGAAAAAGGCATTTTTGAGATCAGGAAACTTCACTTTGACACCCAGTCCCTTTGGTGACATCCCAGGTACCCCTAGATATCCCAGTTAAATTCAACCTAATTCTCAGTTTCTCTGTTTCGAAAAAATGAATCCAGTCCTCTTTCTTTTGATCACCAATTTAAGAAAGCTGAGTATGTGCATGTTTTAACTGTGTTCTTTATTAACTGCTATGGCTAAACAAGTTGATTGCATCTTCTGAGAACCACAGTGCCCTTAAATAGTGGACAGGTCAGCCTCTGCCTCAGACTGACCTGCTAGGGCACCAAGTCTCAGCGAAGTCACGGGGCTATTGCAGCAGAAGAGAGACTGGTGGGAGTCGAGGGCAGGAGAGAAGCCCATGAGTGCTTCCTCGTGGTTGCAGAGCTGAGTAGGGATGGAGCCATAAAATCACAGACTCTACAGGCTGGTGGGGCAGGAAGAAACCATTATCCTGTACCCTATCATGAGGTGGGAACTCTCATAGCTAAATGGGGCAGGGCCCTTTCATTGAAAAGAAACTCTCTCCCTACCCCATCAATGGCCCTTTCTAAGCACCATGTTGATGGAGAATTTCTTTCTATTTCTGTGTCCTCATTCTGCCCTTTTGCTCTAGCTTAAGCTATAAAGGAGAGAGCTCAGAGAAGAATTTCTAGGAGGCATTCGGTGGCATTGAAAAAAGAAGACCCATAGAGATCCTGCTTTCCAGGTTACTTCAGCCTAAGCAAGGTTTTAATGGATCATTTGTGCTTCTAAGTAAATGCACTGCTCCTCTGTATCAATAATGTATAAAAAGTTCTTACAACTCAATAAGACAAATGCATCAATTTAAAAATGGGCAAAATATCTAAGTAGACATTACATCAAAGAAGATTGTAAATGGACAATAGTATATGTAAAGATGCACAACACCAGTAGTTACTAAGGAAATACAAAGCAGAACTTCAATGAGATAGCACTTCTTCACCACTCAGGTGGCTATGACCAAAATGACAGACAATAATAAAGGAAAGTGAGAAATACGAAGAAACTGGAATCCTCATATACTGTTACATGGCAGTGCAAAATGGTGCAGTTGCTTAAAACTGCTTGGTCGTTTCTTTAAAATTTAGTGATATTTGCCCTATGAACTAGTCTTGGTATATACTCAAAAGAAATGAAAACATATGTCCACACTAAGACTTACACAAATAAGGCAGGATTTCTCATATTTAGCCCCGAACCAAAACAACCCAAATGTCCATCAGTGGAACTGATAAACAAAATATTATCTATATGCACGATGGAATGTCATTCAGCCACAAAAAGTAATGATAACAAGTCACTACATGAAAGAACCTCAAAAACATGCTAAGAGAGAGGACCGGCCAAGGAAGATCATGTATTATATGCTTCTGCTTCTAACAAACAAACAAAAAACCAACTTAAAGGAGGAGAAATTTGTTCGGTTCATGGTTTCAGAGGGTTCAGTCCATAGTCAGCTGGCTCCAGAACTGTCATGGCAGGAAGAACGTGGTGGAGAAAAGCTTCTCAATGTATGGCAGCTTGGAAGCAAAGCACAGAAGAAGAGTGCTGGCACGATATATTCAGGCTTCCAGAAGCACAGCCCCAGTGAGCTGCTTCCTCCACACTGGCCCCCCCTCCTAACAGCACATTGGTCTGCTGAGTGCAGCGCCCCTACCGGCCACCCACCTCTTCTGGAGTCTCTTAATCCATTCAGACTGACAGTTAAGATTAACCATCACACTTTCCTTCTGGAGTAAAGTTAAAGAGATTATCTATCCAATAGTAATCTGTTCGGAAGACTCCGCCTCAGGATTCATGGGGAGATTAAATATGATGAGGAAGTGAACTTTATGAACCCTAAAATGATAGATAATTGCTATTATTGCCATTTTGCTGCCAACACTCCCAAGCACCACCACCGTGATCTGTACCCAGCGAGTTAGGAAGTCATATTGCAGGTGTCACTACCTTTTCCATCCTCCAAACACAATGACCCTGACATCTCACGGGCCATGCTGCTGAGATGACAGAACAAATCAACTGCTGGGACACTGGTAATTAAAACCATTCCAAGACTTGTCACTTCATACCACTGCTCATGTTTCCCGATATGACCAGAACTGTTTTACTTTATTATTTATTTGTCATTTCAGTGTTACAATGCTATGCCTCTTACGAACAATAAGGTTTACTGAAATTCCTTTAATCCCAAAATTCACTGGAGTCCCGTGTAAGATTTATGTCTGAATGAGTAACATTTTCAGGAACTCTTTTACAAGAAAAATATAAAGAAACATCCTAAGCATCAGTTCTTAAGTGTTCAGCCAGTTTAATGCACAGAGACTTTCAACAAGCTCAAGTGTAATCACTTCATGAAAGACAGGCAGGTGATTCCAGCATTCTCTCCCTCCTCCAGCTCTTTTTTTTTGCTTCTTCATGTTTTTCCAGCCTCCTGGGTTTATTTTTATATGTGACTTCAAATTCTTACTTTAGCACAGATTTTAAAGTGCCATGGATGGCCAAAAGACGATAGGCTCTTGTTTGCTCTTTAGATGAAAATTAAAGGGGAAAGAGAAAAGGGTAAAAGGAAAAGAGAAGGATGGGAGGAAAGGGAGAAGTACGAGGGGGAATGAGAGTAAAGGAAGGTACTGAACAGAGGAGGAGGCTGCTAAGGAAGGTCCAGAAGGAACAAGCCCTTGTCAATTTATCTCTAACCTATATGTAAAGCACAAAATTCAACTATGGACTTTGAAAGATAAAAAGTAGCAGAAAAACTAAGGAAAAGAATCAAAACATGAAAAAGGGACTCATTAAAGAGGGAGGGAAGAAATGTGTCAATTTTCCACTACTATGACAAAATACCTGATATATCCAACTTAAAAAGAGGAAAGGTTATTCTGGCTCACAGTTGGGTGGTTTTGGTCCTTGGTCATTTGGGCAGGTGTCAAGGCCACAACACATCATGGTGGGAGTACATGATGGAAGGAGGCCATTCAGCAGATGACCAGTAACAAAGAGAGAAAACGAGAAGGCCAGGGTTCCAGTATCCCCCTTTAAGGCCACATTCCCCACCACCTCACTTCCTGCACTAGGCCCTTCCTCCTAAAGCTTTCACCACCCGCCAGTGACACAAAGCTAGGGACTAAGCTTCTAACACATGGGCCTTTGGGAACGTTGAATAGCCAAGTAGTAACACAAGGCTGGGTAATTGCCTGTAGTTCCAACTAATTAGGAGGCTGAGGCAGGAGGATCACTTGAACCTAGGAGTTTGAGGTCAGCTTGGACAACATAGTTATAGTCTATCTCAAAAAAGAAAGAAAGAAAGAAAGAAAGAAAGAAAGAAAGAAAGAAAGAAAGAAAGAAAGAAAGGAAGAAAAACAAAACAGTATTTGGGAGGTGGAGCTTTTAAGAGTGAGTAGGTTATTAAGAGGGATTAATGTCTTTCTTGTGGAAAAGGGTAAATTCTCACCAAAGTGTGTTTACACTGATGGGCCGTTCTAAGCTAGCTTGCTGTAAAACAGCCCTGCCCTTTACTTTCTCCTGCTCACATTTTGGTTTGACCTTTCACCTTCTGCTGTGTCATCTGAAGAAGAAGGTCCCAGCCAGACCCTGCCCTTGTGCACTTGGACTTCCCAGCTTGAAGAACCATTGCTGTATTTATTTTCTCCTTGTTGCTGATGTTAACTTGAGGTCAGAACTGTGCCCAGGTTGCAAGCAACATACAGTCCAAGAGAAACCCTCTTTGGGTCCAGAAGACCTGGGAAAGAGCTCATGCAAATAAAAAATGAGTGCCAGAAAGGGTTTGCTTTTGTTGTTGCTTTTCTCATTTTTATTGTAACTAGGAGGTCACTTACAGGAGTCTGTGACTTAAGGACAAGCTGCAATCGGGCAGCTAAAACTTACTTTGTGAGGAGCTTGTTCATATTTGTCAAGCAGGAAAAAGAGCTCCTTATGATGTAGGGTACAGGAAAAATCTCCCCTATTTTTTTTCTCTGACTGCTTTGTCTTGAGGATGGATGGCCTTTGACATGGGGAAACTGTGTTGGAGCTTGAGCACTAAAACCTCAAGAGAAATCCAATCTTTCTGGTCCAAAGAATAGGAAAAAGGGCTCAGAGATGCGGGAGCAGGGGAGTCGAATCCCAGAGAGGAGGGAAGGGTGTCAGGTCTCAATTTTGTGCCTATTTCAGTCATGTATGAACTATACACATGAACTATACTAGAAACTATTGCTCAAATCCCAAATGAAGCCCTGCATGCTGCAGAGAAGGATGCATAACAGATAACAAAGGCTTTGAAAATTGAGCTGATGTCAAAACTGTCACTCTCAGAATGTAAGACAGAACTGCACTGAGGGGCTGGTAAAACAAAACACTGAGCATTTTCCAAAGGACGCAGAGTCTCACAATGTGCTATGCAAAATGTCCACACCCAGTTAAAGAATATTTGACATGGGAAGGACCAGGGAAATGATAGCAGTTAAGAGAGATGACCAACAAATTCCAAGCCAAGATCACCTGAAGGTTGGGATCAGGAGACAGACAGACTCACAGAAGCTATGTCAACTATGATCAAGGAGATGAAAATCAACATTCCTGGGACGGAAAGAAAGGCAACAGTTTTTAGTAGAAATGTAGAAGCTAAGAAAGAAATGAGTGGGAGCTCTAGATCTGAACTACAATTTGATTAGATTGACTGCCAATCTTACTCTATGATTTAAAGATTCAGAAAACACATAATTTGCAGAAAGGTTCCTGCCTGAGCATTAGAGTCATGCAACACCTCCCTCCTAAAACTGAATATTCTGAAATGTCCCCTGTGTTTGCTCTTCTTTTACAACCTTGGGCCAAACAATGTACTAAAACGGATAGACAGAATCTTTTGTAAGATGGCTCAGACATGGGCTTTCCATACATAAAGTGGAGAAAGAGAAACTGTGTCTGTCACAGAGTCACCGTGAAGAATTCCAGTGCAAGCAAAAAAGCACATATGGAAGATAAGGATTTTGACATCGATCTTTCCCCCGTCCCAGGGATCAAACTCATGACCTCTTGCTTGCCAGGCAAGCACTTGGACCTCTGGGCTAAATTCCCAGCCCTCTGATACTGACTTTCTCAGCCCTGTGTGCGGAGACTGGGCCACATCTTTGGGAAATCTGCATATGGAAAACCTGCACCGTTCAAGGACTGCTGAACCACAGTAACAAGCACAGCAGTGAGTTTCACTTTGCTCCCACTGAGGCTTAATTTCTAATAGCAGCTGTGTTGGGGAGGCTATGACATCACGGGGCTACCACCTTGGCCATTGGATTGCTGTCTTTACTGAGGCATAATAATCAGGGTCACTTCTCTCCAGTCTGGGTTGGGTATAGGACGCAGTGGGTCTCCGGGGGCTGAGTTCTAGTTGCAATTGGAGCAGGCTGCTATAAAGCAAGAGTTCCCTCATGCTTGTCCCCCTCGTGCACATGGTGCTTTCCCTTTCCACCTGTCCACCTCGGTGGCCACAGCACGAGGCCTCACCAGATGCAGTCGCCTGATCTTGAACTTCCCAATCTCCAGCACTATTGGCCAAAATAAATCTCTTTTGTTGCTAACCCAGCCGTAGATGGCACAGCAACAACAAATGGACTAAGTAACATCCTTAATTCTATAGTATTGGAGAATCACCCTCCTTGTACAGTTTTCAATTACTTTAGGCCCCATCTTCGAATCTGGGCAACTTAGATGTGAATTGTTAGACGGGACATAAGCACTCAAACTATCACAGTTTCCAAAGCAATAGCCTGCAAAATGAGCACTCCCCCCAACTACATAGCCTGCTACATACAGACTGAGTGGTACATCCACCACTTAAAACCTGGTTCACCTGACTCTGGAAAATCTGATTGGCCACTTTTCTTGGTGTGGCCCAATCTAACTGCTTCATGTTGCCAGAGTTCAATAATACATTTATCTTACAAGATCCCAGTAATTCTTCTGTGAATAATACTGAATAGAGATCAGATCAGAAATAAGGATGCCAGTCACTGCATTAGGTCCTTAGAGATTTCTGTTCACAGCTGAGACAGCATCTTCTGTTTATTATCTCTTCCCTCACCGATTGTCACTTCTGCATCCCCAGGGACACGTGCTGGTTATGCAGTGGTCATTCAACACAGAAGAAATGAATAAATTATCAATGGAGCCCAGAACTTTGCTGGATTTCCACATGAAATGATGCAAAGTACTGGAGGTTATTTTCTCATTCAGCTGTGCAGAACTGAAGACACCAGACAACCAGTACTGTGTATGTAGTACAAGATCTGCCTCTGATGTCTCCAGCATCTGGCTTCTCCAGGAATCAGCCTCCTGATCAGCACTGGCGTGCAGACTGCCCCATTTCTATTTTCAGTCTCCTAGTCTCCTCCTGTTCTTTAACAACCCGTTCTATCAAAATCACAGATATTATATCAGACTCTTATTTGGCAGAATTGCCTTTAAATACTGAGCAGTTGAGGGCTAAAAGGAGCCTCAAAGGTGATCTAATGCATCCATTCATCAGACAGGTGTGAAAATTGAAGAAGTACAGATGACTCCACCTTGTGTATTGGCAAGGTGGTCAATGAGAAGCCAGCATTGTTAGAGAGATGTCTAATTACTAGATAGGGCCAACGAAGACCGCATTCAAGGAGCAAAGTTTTCCTTATGATTTTAGACAACTTTCTATGTGTAGATAGAAAGGGAGAAAACCCTACTAAGTAATTTCTCAGTTATATCAGCCATAGTTTCCTTGAATGGAAAAGGATCTATAAAGAGAAAAATAAAACAAGATAGAATTCTTCTCTATGCAAAAGTGCATGCAACAAAAAGAAAAAATGTTACATTATTTTACTTATACCTAGAAAAGACAAATCCATACAGGTGGGAAGTAGAACGGTGGTTACCAAGCTGTGGGGGACGGAGGTGGGGATTATTATCTCATGAACACAGAGTTTCAGTTTGGTATTATGAAAAGTTCTGGAAATGGACAATACTGATGGACAATAGCCCAGGATGAAGGTATTTTATGTCACTGAGTTAAATGTTTAAAAATGGCTAAGATGGTAAAGTTTATGATAGGTACATCTCACCAAAATAAAAACATATTTAACAAAATTCCTTACAACAGCTCCTTCTGAGCCTATGACGTTCTCCTCCTCCTTCTGAAGCAGAAGCAGAAATATTCTGAATGAACTGCAAAGCTCCGAGCCTGAACTGAAAACCAACCTAGAATCTTCCCACAGCTAAACGCCCAGATTTTCAACAACCAAATTCAATCATATCAGAAATACTGGAACACTCAGCAGGAAACAACACAAGGAAAATGTTAGTTAACTTTAGCAGCTGTTCATATACCTTGCTTACAATGACAGCCATCTGATCAAACAGAGTTGTCTTCTGCCCATGCTAAACTCAGATTATCTATCAGAAAAAAAAAGATGCTTGTGAACCACTGGGTTATAATGTAAAAATTCAGTGGAGAATTTAGAATAGTGTTCTTCTGCACTCCTTAAGACATCAAACATTAGACATTTTAATTATAATTTAAGTAGATAAGAAGTCCAAGTCTCAGATATAGTCACTTTATCATGGGTTGAAGGACTGAATAAGCCAGGTGTACATCATCAGTGTATAACTCAAAACATCTTTCCGCATTAGACTACATGGCACATACATATTCATACCAAAGAACTCTTGCCAAGACATATGGAAAACAGTCTTAAAAGATAGTGAAACATGGGAACCAATCCAAACTGTCCGTCAATAAGAAAATGGCAAAATAAATTGTGAGGTATTTATTTTAAAATTACTATATGATTTTATGTAACATGGGTAATTCTTCAAAACTTACGTATTGAGTTTCAATACCTTTCCTAGAAATCATAAAACATCTAAACCTAAATAATATGTTGTTTAGAGAATTCATATATATGTCATGAAATTATTTTACAATTAAACCGCAGAATAATTTGCACAAAATTCAGAGCTAAGAGGGACACAGGGAAAGGCACAGGAAAGGAATACAAAGAGGCGAGATGACCAGTAAAAATCCAGCTCCTCTTTGCCCCAGCTGACTGTATATTTTCTTTAGCAGTTTTATAGAGTTATAAATCACATACCACAACAATTTAAAGTGTACAATCTGTTTGATATACTCACAGATATGTGCAACCATCACCACAGTCAATTTCAGAAACGATTGCTGTACACTTTATCAGTCACCCCACACACCAAATCATACCTGCAGCCTCTATCCCTAAGCAGCAACCCATCTGCTTTCTGTCTCTGTAGATTTTCTCATCCTGGATATTTCCATATGCATGGAATCATACAATATGTATTCTTTTGGGAGTGCTTTCTTTCACCTAGCATGTCTTCAAGGTTTATTCATGATGTATCAGGAACAATACATCATTCTTTTTTATGGCCAAATAACATCCCATTATAAGGCTATGACACATTTTATCTATTCATTCACCAGCTGATGGATATTTGGCTTGCTTCCACTGTTTGACTATTATGAATGGTCTTGTACAGGTTTTGTATAGAGACATGTTCTCATTTCTCCTGAATATATACTTACAACAGAGTTGTTAGGTCACATGGTAGCTGCTTAACTGAAAAGCTGTCAAACTGTTTTCTCAATAAGCACAACATTCTATATTCTCACTTGCAATGTATAAGCTTCTAATCCTTGCATATCGTCACCAACACTGGTTACTATCTGACTTTTTAACTGATTTGCAGTTCCCTGATGATTGGTGACATTGAGGCTTTTTTCATGGGCTTATTGCCCATTTGTATATTTTCATTGGTGAAATATTAATTCAGCTTCTGTGCTCATTTTTAAACTGGGTTATTCTTCATTTTATTACTGAGATACAAGAGCTTTTCATATTTTTTAGATAACTGTTCCTTCTCAGGTACATGATTTTCAAGCATTTTTTTCCATTCTGTGAGTTATCTTTTACAACTATCTAGTTCCCACACCTTAGTTCTAAACCTGGTGATGGGCTAGTGGGTGTTCCTTTGAATTATGATATTCATGACTTTGATAGAGCATATTTCTGTATAACCTATTACATAACTGATTAAAACTTTATGCTTACAGATATCTGTTTAAAACATTTAAAGCAAAACAAAATATCATAATGCCCCCGAAAGCTAATGCTATTCTTAACAGCATTTAACCTAACTGAAAGCATAATTTAGGGACTTAATAAATGTAGTCCATTAATCCTTTTGAAAAAATCCTCTCTGAACTCCTGCTCAGGGTGCGTGGGAGTAGCTAAGGTTTGCCAGCAGGACAAATCCACTCCCCTTTCTTTTTTTGTTTGTATTTCTCCCTCCTTCCCAGATGAAGAATGATTTGTATGTCGATTCTAAGTGTCTGGAAATAAAGAAGAAAAATATTTTTCATTCCTGCTGAAAATTATATAGATCTCAATTTCAATATCGACAAAGTGAAACACGGTCACGCCATTCCTTTATGTCTTGACTCTGGCTGCTTTCAACCTACAATAATAAAATGAAATAGTTGCTGAAGAAACCACATGGCTTGCAAAATCTACATATTGACGTTTAGCTTGTGATTCAACAAAGCTTGCCAACAAATTAACTTACTTCTTTCAAAGTTGCACAGAAAAGTCTACTTGTAACTAGCAAAGACCACCTTGGCAATTACCTTCAGGTTTCTCACAGATGCCAACTTCTATTTCTGCATCCTTAATAAATGCTGATGGTCTAATTTTATCAAGCATTTTAAAGTTTGAGACTTCAGGGAGAAAAAGTCTTTTCTTGCAAATATGCCAGGTCTTCAAGAGTTCATGCCCTCGACATAGACAAACTGTAACTATTTTCACAGATCGTAATAGTTTATTCATTTGATGAGCTGATTGTCATGTAGTGCTGGAAAAAACTGTGCAAACCTTTTCTAACCCTCAACAGGTTTATAATCTAAGCAGATGCGAGCAACCATCATTTCCCCAAAGATACTAGTACTGTTGTAACCTTACATTACGTGGACTTAGAGCACCAAGAATTAAAGACATCTAGATAAGCAGCAAACAAACAAGGCTCTGCAAACTCTTGTAAATAAATTGGGTGGATATAAACTCCATAGGCTTCTGTATTCCTACGATTTTGTCATCAAAAGTCCTTGACCTTTTGGCTAAGTTATCTCTGCTCTGGCTGGCCAAACCTAAATTCTAGTTCGGTATCCTAAATGCAGTAGGCATCGTTTTGGAAAATGCATCAACTTAAATGTTGCTAAAACTTGCAGCTCATCTGCGGTGCTATGAGACCAAGGATTCCCACATGCACCTCCGGATCAGGAGCCCTAAAAGTGATGATAACGCGGCTGCTTGCACAACAACCTTCTCTCCCATGCAGTCGCGAGCCTGCTGCAAGGGGACCATTTTCGGAGCCGTGCCTCAAAGCCTCGGTAGCCTTTGCATTTTTTAGAAGTGACTCATCGCCTCAAGTCAGGTTTCTGCGGGGACGCCAGATGGGTTTCTTTCCAGCACCGTCTGACCACGGTGGCCTCGATCACATCGGTCTCAGTGACAGCCACCACTGCATCTCGGCAGAGCTCAGAGCGCAGCGGACAAGACCCCTCAAAGTTAGCGTGGCCTGGGGCGCGGGGCTCCGGGGCGGGTGGGCAGGCCGCAGCCGCTGGGCGCGGGGATCCGGAGGTGGCGCGGGCGGGGCGCGCTCCTGCGCTGACCCAGATGGAGCTCCCCGCGTCCCGCGCCCGGCCCTCGCCGCCTCCCGGTGCCCCCGGCCCCGCGCCCCGGGGCTCTGGCCCCCTCCCGCCCCCGCGATGGGTGCAAGTTGCGAGCGTGGCCGGCACCTGCACCCCGCCGCTCCCCACGCTCGCCAGCCCGCGCCGCGCCAGGATTACCTGCTCGGAGCGCTGGGGTCGCGTCCTCCGCGATGCAAATCCGTGATCGGTCCCCGGCGCCCTCCTCCCCTCTCTTCCCACTGCCTCCGCCCCCCGTAATGGGAGTGGTTGTCAGTCACGCCGCGCCCGGGGAGAGTCGCCGCGGCTTCCGGGAGCTCCAAATACAGCCGGGCGCAGAGGCGGGGGGAGGGAGCGCTGCGCCACCGGGGTGTGCGGAGTGAAAATAAAGGGGAGCCGAAGGGAGCTGGGTGGGGAGGTGGAGGAGAGGAGGGGCAGATGGGCCGTGGGAGAAGGGTGCAGGAGATGAGGAAGGCAGAGGCTGGGGGAGGAAGCGCCTGCCAAGGAGAGAATTCCCTGCAGCAGGCAGTAATGCAAAGAGGTCTGGAAGGATCTGGAGGCTCCTGACTGAAGGGGACACAGAAAGGTTGGGTCCCCGTGGGTTTGGGATCTGTGCAGGGAGGTGGGCAGCGGGACAGGCCTGTGCGTCCCCATCCCCCAGTCTAAGGGAAAAGGCCGGTTTTGGGGGAGGGGAGCAGTTAGACATCTGATGCTTTAGCGAGGCATCAAGATCAGATGCATTTATAACTCGCAACCTTGTTTCTAAAAAGTATTTTATACACAGCAACTTTTAAAAGTTGCTTGATTTAGAAACAAATGTAACCAAATACAGTTTACTTCCCAAAATGTTATTTGTAGCCATTTTCCCTTTATATATTGATCGTAATGGGAAATTAAACTCCTTTCCGTTTACATTATTAGATTGGTGACCATTGATTTTGAATTTTCATTAGCGTTTGTGTGAAAATTCTAACTGAAAGGATGAAAGGATGAACTTAAGGTGTCCATGGTTGAATACCTAGGACCTAATCGCAGACCAGAAAAAAGGGGTGGAGGATGTGACTGACTCTTTCCTAAAGCAAAGTCTCCAAAGACGAATCTCTGAAAAGCCAGCGTCTCTCTCAATGTTGAAATTGCATCTTACTCAGTTCTGTGCGTGGCACGCCTTATTCTGACCCAGTAGGTCGCAATTTAAATGAAGGTCATTCCTATTACAAGTTTCTGTCTCCCAGCAGTGGACTGTGTAGTGGCTCTTCGGTGTCCTAGGTCTGCACGATGCTTACGTGGCACATCAGAGTCAGCATCATGCCTACCTTGCATAAGGTAGGTGTCCAGTAAAGTTATACCGAATAACTGATGGATGGATGGATTGTACCTGCAGTTAGAGCATGTATGTGCCAGGAATCCAGAAAGTAATACATCCATGAGAACCACAATATTCGGGACCACAGGAAACTTCCAAGTATCCATTCCAAGGTGACTACTTAAGTTCAACATCACTAGAGCATTTCTTTTAGCTAAGTACAGCTGTCTGCTGTCACTGTAGACACCAAAAGCTGCCAGTACTCCAGTCCTTATGTAAAATGGTGTAGCATTTGCCTATACCCTATGCACATCCTTCTGTACATGTTAAGTCATCTCTAAGTTATTTACAATGCCTCACATAATATAAATGTTCTGTAAATAGTTGTTATGCCTGATGGTTTAGGGAATAATGACTAGAAAGAAGTCAGTACACATTTAACATAGACACACTTTTTTCCCCCAGATATTTTCAATCCATGGTTGAATCTATGAATATGAAACCCACATATACACAGGGCTTGAATGTAGATTTTATTTTGGAGTATGCAGCGCTATGGAGTTTAAGAGAGAATGAGGCAAGATCCTACTAGATTTATACTATACCAGGGAGATGCAGTATAAAAATAACCACAGTGCAAGAAGACTATAAAAAGTGTCCTGGGTGTGAAAAGAGTTGTGTGAGTTGAAAGAAGAGAAGGAGGTTGCTTCTGGTACTAGGAACCAGAGAATGCTTCCTGCCGGAAGTAAGAGTTGAGTCTTCACGTGGACATTGAGGAGGAGCTCTCAAGATGTAGGAGCCAAGGAGAAGAGGCAGTGAAGATCAGAGCTGCATGCAGGGTGTGCTGTGAGCACAGCTGGAGCAGAGAGCTGTGGGTACCAGGTGTGGAAGGAGGGCTGAGCCTTCAGGTTTAGCCTGAGATGTTCCAGACCTAGGTAGTAGGCGCCAGAACCATAATAATAGTTAAATATTGATGGTACTGCTTAGGACTAGAAACAGGTAAAAGGGGGAAACCTGCTTTAAAATAACTCAGTACCCTAGAGGGGAAAGAGCATTCTTCTCTTAACCAGTTCCCCCCTGCATAGCATCCATCTGCAGCCTGATCTTCCCAAAGGAAATAAACCCCAGTGAACTCACCTCCTCTCGGTTCTCTAATGCTCGTTGTCCATGGCTTCCAACTAGACCTGTAAAAGCCAAGAACACAGGGATTATGTTTGTTTGGTTTGTGGCCATCTTTCTCAGGGCTGACACATGATGATCACTGAATGAATATTTGCAATCCATTTTTCTGTGCCAGGATCAGCCCTGAAGGTTCTGGAATGGGAAAGAAGAGAAAGATTCTGGGCTTTTCTAAATCTCGTAAGTCTTTCTTAAGATTCTAACCTGAACCTGTCTCTCTCCTTAGCAGATGATCTCTTTATCTGTTGTACCAGGAAGAGGATTTTAATTTCTACTCCTTCAATTTTTCCCTCTTTACCTAGAAATTTCTCCTGTCTTCTCTGCAATCTTTATTTTTCTCTTGACTTGCTGTCACTTTCCTTGTGAAAGCTAGGAATATTCTTGTCACTTGAGGTCCTTCCTTTTGCATCCTGAGTCTCCTTATCTTCTGTTGTGCCTACAGGTTACATTCCAGTTTCACCCAGCTAGGGGTGTACCTGAGGGCTATCAACGCAGTGGACTCATGAGGAAAGAGGAGACGTCCCTGGTGTGGGCCTATTGTTCTTCTGTCTGTTTTCATTGGGTAAAATTTTGGAATGAATTGAGTTTTGCTGGAAACTCAACAGAATAGGTGACCCAGAGCCTCAGAATTTATACTCTGCAAAGTCACACAACTATCAAGTAGAATCCAGGCTACCATGATGCCTTTCTAGAATCTACTTCTGAGATCCTATCCGGTTTACTCCCGAGGTTCTTTTATGCTGCTCTAACACTACACCTCAGACTGAGTAATCTACAAACAGTAGAAATTTATTTCTCATAATCCCAGAGGGTGGAAAGTCTAAGATCCAGCGGAGAGTATATATGGTGTCTTGTGAAAGCTCACTCTGTGTTTCTAAATAGCACTCTGGATTTTTTGGTAAAGATTTTAAAATACAACAAAACAGTACAGAACAAAGCCAATCAAGACAATGCAGTGAAATTGGTATAGAACGTCAGAGCAGGATACCAGGATAACAATAATAGGTACCATAGTATACCTTGTTGTCTTCACAATTGTTGTCCATTCAATCAGGTATAGCAAAATCAAACCAAAAACAGAACACTGTAAAACCAATCAAAATAGAATATAGAATAGAGCAAAACAATTAATCAGAATAAAGCAAAACAATGAAAGCAATATTGGTTTCTTCAAAGAGAAGATAGAAGGAAATCCCCCATATTTGCTATAATGCATACTGTCATCCTCCAGAGAGAAGCTCAGACTCCTGGCCCCAGGTCAGCATAATCAACCCAACAATACAAGCACTTAGTTGCTTTATGTACCTTAGTTGCTATCAACTCTGGCTGATCTCAGACTATCCAGTTGCTAAGTGGGGGAGGACATTGGATTCTCAGCCCACGTGCCAGTGGGCTCACGGAAGACACTGACTTATTCTCTCCCTGGAGTGCCCGCAGCTGGCTCGTGCCACTTACCAGGAAGGATGGCCCTAAATAGCACTCTGTTATTGTGTCCTCACATGGCAGAAGGCAAAAGGCTAAAAAGAGACAAATGCTGTGCCTTCACATGGTGGAAAAACAAAAAGGGACTAATGTATTCCCTTCAACCTCTTTTATAAGTGTTCCATCCGTGAAGGTAAAACACTCATGCTTTAATTGGCTCCCAACACACTCTACAGCTTAACACCAAGACATGTAGTATTAGGTTCCAACACAGGACTCTTGAGGGACATTGAGACCAGAGACCAGAGCAGGTCTCAGAGTGCCTGCATAACATCCTGCCATGTGGGAGAAGGGCCATCTCTAAGTTAGCTTGGTGAAAAGTTCTCCCACAAAGGGTGAAATAGATGGGAACAAACAGACCCAAGGAAATAGTCTCTACTAAGCAGCAGTCATGCTGGCACATGCTGGATTGCAGGTTGTGCTTGGAATGAAGCCAGGCCAGAGTTCCAGGTCTTTCCATGCAGCCTGCCCACCCATGTGGTTGCTGAGGTTACAAGACCCAGATTATTGGCACCTGCTACTTTTGGTAGTCATTTACCCTGGTAATATTGTCTCTTACTAGGAAGTAGAAAACATAGTGAACACAATGATCTTTTGAAATTGTTCCTGATTCCTGAGATAGACAAGATAATAATAAGAATGTTCTTCCACAAACATGTCTTTTCTGGAATCAAAAGCTCTGAAGAAACAAACTTAAATTAGTTGAAATTTTTCACAGTATACCACAGGAGTTTGCATTCTAGCTTAATAACTATCCAGTGAACATTATTAGGTAATTTTCTCAGCAGTCCACTCAAGAACATTTATTCTCCAAATAGTTAATGGCCCACTATGTTCCATACTTGTGGGTTCTGGGAATGTAGCACTCTAAGCAAAAAGAATAAAATTGCATTTAACCCTTGTTTTGGTTACTTATCTCTCATTGCTGAGACAATGCCTGAAACCCAACATGAAGGAAGGAAAGGTTTATTTAGCTCACAGTTGGTGGAGGTTTCAGTCTATAATCAGGCGGGGTGGCATGGCACTGGGGCGGTACTTCAAGGCTGCAGAAGACGGCTAAAGCAGCAGGAGCAAAAAGAGAGGCAGAGGGAGAACAAGCCTCTTCTCCTCCCTTATACTGTAAGCAGGCTACCACCCCCTAGGGTGGGTGTAGCACACCGTCTCAGTGTCCTCTTCTTGAACAGGATGAGGACATTTACAAAATGAGGACCCTGGCCACCTGCTGAGTTACTTAGTTAAAATTCTAAACTTCTCAAGTTGAAACAACGTATCAATCATTACAATCCCCTATCTCCATAGTTTCTACATCTAAGGATTCAACCAATCACAGACCTAAAATATTTGTGGAAAAAAATGTGCCCTTAATGAATATACATAGACTTCTTTCTCATTATTTCTTAAACAATACTGTATATCAGCTACTTATATGGCATTTACATCATATTAGGTACTATAAGTAATCTAGAGATGATTTAAAGTATACAGGAGGAGGATGTGCATAGGTTATATGCACTTGCCGTAAAAGATTTGCATGCTCTCAGGTTTCAGTATCCATGAGGGTCCCAGAACCAGTGCCCAATGATAACAAGGAGTGACTGTTATCAGTGAAATTTACCAGGCCTTTAATACATGCCATTTTAAGTGTATTAACTCTTCAGACTTATGAGTTGGATACTGTTATCATCTTCAGTGTGTAAATGAAAAAAACAGGCAGAGGGACTTAGCCTTTATCTCAAACCATAGAACAATACTGATAGGGGGATTTGGACTCAGGGGTCTGGCTTGAACTTGTGCTCCTAATCAGTGCATTTACTGAGTGGAAGTAGGAATGAATGGAAAACTACCAGCTGATAATGTAATGATTGGTTACTAGAAGATTAGATGTCTGAGGAGTTGTGAATCAAACTAAGAATAAAACTGAGCTAACTCACTTCTATGGGCTGATGTACCTACCAATGATGAATATGCCTACAGGAAGTAACATAACTGTAAATATGTGTCCCTTGACACCCACGGGAGATTCATTCCAGGACTCTAGCATATCCTCAGATGCTTGAGCCCTTCCATAAAACAACATGGTATTTATATGTAATCCATGCACATCCTTCTATGTACTCCAGATTGTCTCTAGATTACATATAATATCTAATCTTAAGTGTTGTGTTAATTGTTGTTACACTGTATTAAGGAAAAATGACATGAAAAGGTGACTATCTTGCAGAAAAAAATGTTTTATTTTTTCTGTTTTAGCTTTAAAATGAAAAAAGAAAAAATCAAAAAGATGATACAGAATTTCAAAACAGAGTATTAGAGGATTAACAATGGGCAATGTGCTGTGTATTGTTATTTTCAAAGTAGTTGTTTGGATTACCAGATATATGTATGAAAAAATGATCAAACAATGAAAGCATGAACCATTCTTTTTGTTGGGCTAACAGAGATTAATAGTATAATTATCTATCACATATAATATAAATTATATAGTATATGATACATATTAAATTATATATTATATTAGAGTATATTATTTATTATATTATATATCATATATTATTATATTATTATATATGATATATATAAAAATCTTGCCCTGTTTTCCTTTTCTCCTTTCCCTCACCTTAGTTGTTCTTTCTCTTTGTAACCGTTTCCTCTCCTTCACTTTCTCAGTATCTATTACATATTTTGAATCTCTCTAGCTCCTTCAGTTTTTTATACTAGAGAGACAGCATGATTTTCACCCATGTGAGTGTGAACTATTTCACTCATGAGCATGACCTCAAATTACATACATTACCTACAAAAACATCGAGATTATCCTTCTTATAGCTGAGTATCTTTCCATTACATAAACATACTGTTATCTTTCTTGTACATTCTGAGGTTGTAGGCATCTACCCCTGCTTTTTTATGGTTCCCTGTCATATGGAGTGTTGTTTTCTCTCCTTTGACTTTCAATCTGTGAATTTCCTTTCAAGTTAAATATGTTTCCTGTGTATAGCACATTGATGAGTCTTGTTTCTTGATCCACTCTGCCTGTATTTGTTTTTATTGGTGAATGAAGGCGATCTACATTAATTGTTATGACTGATATGCACCAGTCCTCTCTGCCGTGCTATTTTTCTACCGTTGGCTCCCTACTTTCCCCCCTTTTGGCAATCCCCTATTCCTGCTGTTCCTGGAACCATGTTCATCTTTATATCTCTCTAGAATATCCTTCAGTACTCTTTGTACGGTTGGTTTTATGGTCATAAATTCCTTCAGTTGTTCTTTGTCGTGGAAGTATTACACCTTTCCACCAATTTTGAAAGATAACTTTGCAGGTATATCAATCTGAGTTGGAAGTTGTTTTCTTTCACGACTTCAAATATTTCACTCCAAGCTTTTATTGACTTGATGGTTTGTATTGAGAAGTCTGCCATGATTCTGGTGGATTTTCCCTTATAGGTGATCTATTTCTCCTCTCTGATAGCTTTTAATACTCTTTTTGTGATGAATTTCTGGAGTCTTGGTTTGGGTTTAGATTTATTTTTGGTTATGGATAGCTGGAGTTCTATATGTCTCATTTGTCGGTATGTCAGCTATTTTTCCCATGATTGGGGAATTTTCTGCTATTACTTCTACAAATAGTCTTTTTATGTCATTTGTGTTGACTCCTGCTTTTTCGCTGACATCTATTGAACTTAGATTATTTTTCTTGTGTCATCGTGCAGCCGTTGAATTGTTACGTCCTGGTTCCTTCTTATTTTTAAGACAACTTTCCTTTCATGATCACTAGCTACAATCCTATCTTAAGGTCTAAAAGTCTATCTTCAGTTACACTTATGCAGTTTTGCCAGCCTTCAAGGGAGTTTTTAATTTCCTGGATATCTCTGAATCTATTTCATGCATTGTAATTTTTTTCTGTATTGTTCATTCAAAGTTCCCATTATTTTTCTATGCTCCTCTTTTTTAAAATATCTATGTCTTTTTTAGATATGTTCAATAGTTATTTCATTATGGTTATCATTTATTTTACCTGAGGTATTATTTTTGATCTGATTTCTTTTACAGCCTAATGAAGTTGTTTCTTGACTTCAGTTGCTACCTGCTCCGAAATTTCAGGTATGCGAATTCCAGTTTCTTCCATGTCTATGTATCCTAGACTTATTCTGTGTGAGCTGGAGGTCTGAGCTTGCATTTTGCTCCATAAAGGACATTTTCCTGGGTTCCTCCAGACAAGCTGGTTGTGGGTTCCCAGGTGTTTCCCACATTGGCTGCCAGTCCATGGTATAGGGGAAAGGGCCAGTTGCCTGAGGGTATCTGTACCTGTTTTCCTGGGGAGGTGGTGGGGTACAAGGTGGGCTTTTCCAGGCCTTTGTGGCTACATTGAGGCATCTCCAGTGGCTGTGGGCATGCAGGGTCAGGGCTGCTTCTCCTCCTGGCCTGTGTTGGCTACCAGGGGGAAAGTTCCCCATTAGTGGCAGAAAGACTCATGAGGTTGTAGCTCACTGCTTCTCCTAACCTGCGCTGGCTCTGAAACAATGTTTTTTAAAAAATATTTTTGATCTACCATAGGTTGAATCCCTGGGTATTGAACCTAAGGATATAAGCTGGCTGTGTACCTTGGAGTCAGTTATGCAGCTAAGAGGCAGGGCAAGTGAATAAGTCTCTCTTGGATTCATGAGACGTGAAGTCTAGTGCTATGTATGTAAAATGCAAACTCCCTTGGAAGAAGTAACTGCCAGTCACTGAATATTTATTTGGGGTGAATGAATTCTTTGAATTCTCTTCTCAAAGGAACCAAAGTAACTCAACTCTTAAATACTGACACTCTTGCTTTCCATTGGAGGTTCATGCCAGAGAACTGAAAGACTTTAAACAAATTTCAATTGTCCAAACTGTGCCCTATCAAGGGTTTCTTTTTTTGTTCTATTTTTAAAGTGTCAGGGTCCTACTGTGTTGCCCATGCTGACCTTGAACTCCTCAGCTCCTGTGATTTTCCAGTCTCAGCTTCCCAGGTGGCTGGAAAAATTGGTTCAAAAGGAAGAACTTAGTGATGAAGGTACATAGCACACAGCACACAGAAGAGCTGGATGTAGTCACATCACCTCCAGAGTGTTACATCTGTCACTCACTTTCTCTCCACCATCATCCATAGATCTAGCCTCTTCTGGTTACAGGTGACTTTCAGAGTTACATAGTCTCAGCACCTGTAAATACATTGAATGACAGTAGCGCACATGACTCCTTTTCCTCCAGTGACAGTTCTTTGTCATCCCTTTGATAGTTCTGTCCACTGTTAAATGGTTCAGAGAGGACAAAGGACAGGTGCAGAAGTTGAGTGGATGGACTATAAGTAAAAGAAAGCAGAGGTGGACAGAGTAGCTCCCCTACCATTTCTTAATCTCAAGCACCATAGGCACTAAAAACAATGTTTTGTTGGTCCAGTGAACAGGGAATCTTAGTCTGGACTCTCTGGGTAGGTTTTTAATGTTAAAAATGTCTTTAATTGGCACAAAGAAATTCAACATATTTAGGGGGTGCAATGTAACATTTCAATACGTATGCACAGCATATAATGAGTAGATCAGGGGAACTGGCATATGTACATTGCCTCAAATATATACCGTCTCTTTGTGTTGGAGACATTTATGATTTTTTTTTTTTTTGGTACTGGGGATGGAACTCATGACCTCATGCTTGCCAGGAAGGCTCTTAGGTCACTGAACTAAATCCCCGGCTATGTTAGGAACATTTAAAATCTTCTCTACTGGCTATTTTGAAATAGTCATGTTTTAAAATCAGTCATTACCCACCATAGTCCTTTTACTATGTTTCAGAGCATGAGAAGTGATTTCTCCCATAGAACTGCACCCCTGCACTCATTAGCCATTCTTTCTCCTCTGGGTAGGTTTTGGAGTTTGTGAACTGCATGAATTGTATCTAATTCAGCTTTGTGCATGGGTCTCAGAAGACGATCCATAGCTTTTGTCATATTTTCCAGAGTGACCTATGTCGAAAGGTTGATTGGAATACCATGATGTCCAGAAGTGGAAAAGGCAGGTCTGTTCCTACCTTTGGTGTCTAAGGCCTTTGCCACTGTGAGCAATGTAGCCTCAGATGAACCACGAGCTCTTAGTCCTCCATAGTTAGGGGTCGGGCAGAATCATGGCAGCAGACCAAGTTTGGTATGAGTAACTTCTGGAAGTATCAACCTTTCATAAAGGACATCTTTCAGGCCATACCCAACTCAAGGGGGAAATTCATGCAATTCTAGGCACCAAAGAGGCCCAGAAGAGGTGGAGGGCTGGCTAACACCATAGAAACCATAGAACATCTCCAATAATCAACTTTGTGAATCAGATTGTCCCTTGCTAAAATGTTCTGTAATTAGGAATAAATAAAACCTTTACAAACCTGGAGATCTTTTAAAAATTCTATCGACTGGTTACAGCTCTACCTACATTTTTGAATATCTTTGAAACTGACGCGTTATTCATGCAGTTAGAAGGAAAATATTGTGCTTAATTTTTTGTTTTCCATTTTCCTGGTCTATCAACATTTAAGTGCCTAAATGGAGGGCAATATATAGCTCAAATTTATTTTATATCATCATTCAGTGAATCCAGAGGACTCCATCCAGGACAGCACATCCAGTCAGTGGTCAGTACAGTCTCACTGGTTTCCTAAACACAATTAATCCAGAGTTAAAATCAGGATTCAAAGCATACAGGAAATAAATATATTGCCAAAAGTATTTAACAAATTCTTTAAAAAGTCCAATTAATGAGATGAAAACAAATTAATGGCTTTGGAAACAGAATCAAAGAAAAGTCAGATTCAAAAGTTTAGAGTCAGTTGAAAGGAGAGAGATTATCCAAGAGAATTTCAGGTACCCGTAGGCCAATTTGAGCCCAGAGAGTATTTAAAAAGTACCAATACGATACTTAACCCTTGTACTGTTAGTATAAATAGATGAGAAAGTGAAATTATCTAAAGCACATAGTTAGACAAAAGTTAGGAAGTAAGCTTATTTACTAGGAAGAAAGCACAGTTATTTATTTTTTATTGAAATAGTGTCTTAAAAGTAGAAAATATGGAATAGGTAAAAATGATCATACCACCCTACCTCAATGCGCTATTTGCATACTCTCTCAGATCTCTTATATGGATCTATTTTATAGGTGCAAGCCAAGTGAAAGTACTTGTATCGTTGAAAAAGGGTGTTAAATTTGAGTAAAAAAATAAAATTACATTTATTAAGTGGAATCTTCCTGCCTCTCTCATTTAATCAAAGCAGAAGTGAGTGCTTGCATTGTTGCCATAGAAAGCTAGCAACAGTGGAGAAAAATGAAAGGCATAGAAGTCTACCTAGAACTTAGCTAACAAGAACAACTTCTTTTTTAAAAAAAATTTTATTTAAGGAGAAAAGAGAAAAAAACAGAAAAAGGGTACAAGTTATACAGAATTTCAGAAAAAATAAACAGTAGGAAATCACTAGTTAATTACATATTGTCATCCTAGAAATAGTTGTTCAAGTTACAAAATTAAAGCATATAGAGGGGACTTTCAAACAGCGAGACTGCAAATAGTTTTGTTCAATGATCCAACAAAACTCAGTAATATGGTTATCTATCTTATACACTTAAATATATATGCAGTTATATCCTTTAGAGCACTTTCTTTTCCTTTCTTTTGTACAATGACAATTACACATTTTGGGTTTTATTACTCCCACAGTTCTTATTACTTTTTTTTTTTTTTTGAAGAAAGTAAAACCAAATGTGACATAACAGGACAGAGTCAGTCAAATCAAAAAGATGGACATAATACATAATATAAAAACAAAATACAAGATGATCAACAATGGTTACCATATGCCTCTTGTTATCTTAAAAAGAATTGCCTGTATCATGTTATAATAAAATTGAACAAAACAGTAAAGAATAAGACCAATAAAAACAAAACATTGGAGACATTAGAGGACTTCAAAAGAAGATAATAGTCAACCAGAATGGGTGTCACAATGAATCTTATTGTCTTCATAGTTGTTGCCTATACTTTCACACTTGGTACTATCAAGCATAACAGAATAGAGGAAAATCAGTCAAAACAAGAGGGTGAGAGCAATACAGGGTTTCAAATCAAGTTAATAGGAAATCAAAGTGGGTTACTATAATATATCCTTCTATTTTTTATTTTTCCCTTAATTAAAAGGATAAAAATGAAAAAGTAGATAATAAAAAGGAGATTGAGATAAAAAAGAGGGCATAACAACAAAACAGTGCAGGTCAAAACATAGCCATTTAAGCAAAAT
The DNA here is from genome assembly GCF_034190915.1 of Cavia porcellus. Lineage (NCBI taxonomy): Eukaryota > Metazoa > Chordata > Mammalia > Rodentia > Caviidae > Cavia > Cavia porcellus. Next base: position 21,475,789 of record NW_026947496.1, on the reverse strand, counting down.
AGTGTTTCACCACAAGATAATCTCGACATAATAGTAGTTACCATAGTGTGTCTTCCCTTAAAATCTTTGGGTATAACTTCATATACTGTAGCATCAAACATATCAAGACAATGTAAAACCATTCAAGAGAATGACAGTATTACAGGGTATTTAGAATCAACTAACAGAAAATGAACAATGGTTTCTGTATAATCTCCTTGTCTATAAAAGTTTTTGTTTATATTGTCACATATAATAAAATCCAATAAGATGCAATACGTTAAAACCGATGGAGACAGAAGAACAAAAGCTTGATGGGACTTCAAAACAAGAGGTTATTAAATCAGCACTAGCTATTATGATGTCTTTTTTTCTCCAAAATGGCTGATCCTACCATCCAACCTTCTCTGCCTCATTTCTGTTGAGCTCTTTTTCTGTCATTAGTTGTCAGTTTGTCTTCTTCATTTCGCTTTCTGCTCCATTCATTGTGGGCTCTCTGCCAGTGTTTCTGGAATCTTGGTATTTTTCATTTTTAGAATATCCTGCAGTAGTAATCTCTGTAGAGTTGAATTGGTGGTTGCAAATTCCCCTAGTTCCTCTTTATCCTGGAAGCACCTTGTTTTTCCATCAATTTCTAGGGATAGTTGTGCAGGATATATCAATCTTGGCTGGAGGTTGTTATCTTTCAAAGCTTGCATAATTTCCCTCCATGCTCTTCATGGTTTGATGGTTTGTGCCGTGAAGTCTGCTGTAATTCTGATGGGTGTTCCCTTGTAAGTGATCTGTTTCTTGTCTCTGATGGCTTTTAGTATTCTGTTCTTATATTGGATTTCTGGAATTTTGATTATTATATGCCTGGGTGTAGCTCTGTTAGGGTTGTAGGTAGCTGGGGTCCTGTATGCCTCATACATCTGAGTATCTTTACCTGTTGCTAAATTAGGGAAATTCTCCTGGATTAATTCTGTGAATAGCTTTTGTAGTTCATTTGTTTGTGTCCCTACTTCTTCTTTTATGTTCTTAATTCTTAAGTTATAGATCCTCTTATCATCTTCTAGCCTTTGAATTATTGCTGTTTGTTTTCTTGTTATTTTTAAGAAGTTTTTCACTTCATGCTCCCACCTTACAAATATGTTCTCCAGTTCTGATAATCTATCCTTAGTTTCTTTTAAGCTGTTATGCCAGCTTTCAATAGAGTTTTTAGTTTTCTGGTAATCTCTTTGAACCTGCTTCATGTATTTTATGTTTTCTCTATTTTCTCCATCAAACAATTCTCCCCTTTTTTTCTGTTCTTCCATTCCACCATCTTTTTTTTCTTGGGCGGTGCTTAGCATTTCTCTAACTATTCTACTTATTTCTTGCCTTATTTCCTTAAATACTTCATTTTTGAAGTCGTCTATGAGGCTCTGGAGGTTCCGCTTTATATCTATAGGTGCCGTGTCTGATATTGCATGTTTTTTGTCTTCATTCTCTTTTGCATTTACCTTTCCTGGATCAGTGTTCTCAGGATTGGGGACTGAGGACCCTTTCTTGTTGCTCCCTTTCCCCATACTTTTTGTTCTTTCCATACAAGCGTATGTAAGAGGCCCAGTTTTTTTTCCTCTTTGTCTGTTACAGTGTATTTGAATCTGCCGGCTAGGTGTTCCTGCCCAATGCAGTGTACTAGGGAGACAGACCTGGGCAGCCTCTGCTGGGCTCACCCCTCCAGGTCAACCTACTGAATGCTTCACTGCTAGGGTGCACCACCAGGTGCAGGGACCTGATTTGGGTTAGCCTACTGGATCTTAGTCCCCGGCGTCATCAGGCCAAGTGCTCCCCACCAATCCCGCTTGAGAGGGGAATATGTGACTAAAGTCTGCCCATTCCCAGAATGTCCTCTGTTGGAGCCTGCTAGTCTATGAAAGGGCCCCCATTTCTCTCACTCACCATGGGTCGATGCAGGGCTCCCTGCCAGTCCTGCTCTCAATGCCATTTGGTTCGCTGATTCCCGCTCTCAGAGCTTTCACGCATCTCTCTCCCTGCTGTGCCGATTGGGATGCAGCAAGGGCAGCAGGAAATTCAAATCGCGGCTTCCAGTAGCGCGGGCTCCAGCCTCCACACTGAGATTTTATCTGTTCATGTTATAGCATCAGGATTGCATTTCCAGTTGGTTTTTCTCAGCTTAGTTCATTCCTGGGTTGGCAGGGTACATCTCCCCTCATTTAGGACTCCTCACACGGCACTGCTCCTGGATTCTAAGCTGGTAATCTCAGAGAGCCTCTGTGGCTGCTATTTGTCCGCCATGTTCTCCCGGAAGTGAGAACGACTCCTTTTTAAGTGAAACAAATAGCAAAATATCCAGCCACCTGCCACATAACAGGGCTCAATGATTACTTGTTGAACTGAATACTGTGACATAGGAAACATCTGGAAAAATATGCATTATGTAGAAAAAAACTTTAATTGTCCTTAAACAACATTAAACAACAGATAAACACAGTGGATCATGAACTTAATATTGGATGTGTGTATTCTTTACATAATTTGTATAAATTTAGAGTATGTTTAATATATGTTCTCTAAAAAGTAGGTTAACCCCTAACTTTATGGGCTCCCCTAAAACAAATGGGAAATTGGAAATATGGGCTCCCCTAAAGCAAATGGAAAATCCTGAAAAGAATAACTGTCTCTCCAGCCAGGTATTTCCCTAGTCAGGGTACTTGCAAACATTTAATAAAAGCACTTTTGGTTTTTTTTTTTTTTAGTTCAACAGTCATCAAAGTAGAGGGAATTAGCTTCACATAATTTTCTTTTTTAAAAATTTTTTTATAATTATATTTTGAAAGCAGTAAAATACAACAGAACAAGACAGAATAAAGCCAACTAAGACTGCACAATGAAATTGGTACAGAACTTCACAGCAGGTTACTGGGATAACAGTATAGGTATCACAGTATATTTTGTTATCTTTACAATAGTTGTTCTTCCAATCACATATATCAAAATGAGATGAAATATAGAACACTATAGAACTTATCAAAACAGAATATTGAATAGAGCAGTACCATTAATCAGAATAGAACAAAACAGTAATAAAAATATTTGCCTTCAAAGAGACGGTAGAAGGAAGTCCCTCTTATTTGCTATGGTCAACCTCCCAGGAGATGCTCAGATTTCTGGTTCCCATTTGCTAACGGAGGGACACGAGAAGAGGGCAGGGGAAGTGGGATGTTTGACTCTAGACCGTGCACCAGTATGTTCACTATTGCTTAGCAGGGAGGCAGGCTGATTGCTTGGTGTCCCAGCGTCCTAAGTTCCAACATGGTGCGGATCTCAGGAGCTGCTGGTGGTTCTCCAGCTTCACATAATTTTCTTGGCCAGGCCATATACCTGAAAAATTGCATTGGGGTTTTAATGCACTTTTCAGGTTTTGGAACCAGTGTGGCCCCCAGATTATGTATTTGTAATGATTCTTAAAAAATAACAAGCAGGATGATTTAAAACCTGCTCCTTCTTTATGACATCTCCAGAGTTTTGTTGAGAAGACCTTGTTGTTTCTCATCAAGTGGAAGAGGGAGAATCATGAATTATTTGGGTGTTTGACCTACATCACATGAACCCTTGTGAGCCACCTTGCCCAGACCTAGTCAGAGTGATGAGTATTGGTCCCTCCTCTCCGTCACACTTCCCATCCAGATTAGCTCCATCATCTTGGGATGAAGGCAGAAAATAACTTTGCTGCTGTCTATGACTTTCTTAGTTGCCAACACAAGAGCTTGATTACACTGGGGGAAATTCCTGAATTAAGGGAAGAATCATCATGTACACTTTTGATTATACTCTGCAGGCTTCTGGGTGGCAGTAGTGGGGGTGCCTCTGCCTGCCCTCACTCAGGTAACGCCCAAAAGTTACCCAAAGCTACACTAAAGATTCAGTTTGTGGACACTAAAAAATGGGAGTTAGAGAAGCAGAAAGATAGTGATTTCTAGGAGCTGGGAGGGGGATTGAGCATAGGACGAGAGAGACATTGGTCAAAAGGTAAAAAGTTTCGATTAGGCAGGAGGAGTAAGTTTGAGGGACTTATTGTAAAATACAGTGAATATAGTTAATAATAATGTGTTATACACTTGAAACTTTCCAAGACAATGGACCTTAAATATTTTCCTAACCAAAAAATACAAGCATGTGAGGTGATGGATATATTAATTAACTTGACTAAGCCATTTCACAATGGATATGGGTATCAAAATTTCACATTGTGCACTATAATATATATAATTTCAATTGGTCAACTAGACTGTAATTCAGAAAAAAGATATTTGGCATTTTGTTGCTGCCAGTCTTTGACTTCTGCAATCTTGTTCTTCCGAAGGGGGATTTCAGGCGAGACTAGACCACCAAGAGCACCTGAGGTTGATGCACTAGAGGGAGAGAGCATAGTTTGTTCATGTTATACCATTTCAGAAGATCTGTGGGACCCGCGGATCTGGTAATAGTGGACTGGTAGTTGGAAAACGGAGCGGGTTTTTTTTTTGGAAGAGCTGAGGCTTTGCTTGGCATTGATTTTCTTTCTGTACTTTTATTTTAAGAGATCAGGAGGAGAAACTCAACGTGCAGTGACTGAGCTGAGTAAGGGAAAGACACCCAGGGATCACACTGTGTGTGAAGAAGGCCATAAAGGAAGCCACAGGTTTGGATCTTGATTGTCCCCCCAAAACCCCATGCATTAAAGGCTTGGTCTCCAGCCTGTGATTGCACTGGGAGGTGACAGCACTCTTAGGAGATGGGGCTCCTAGTATGAAGTTTCCCCTTGAAGGGGACATTGAAGCTTCACCTCCTTCCTCTCTCTTGTTTCTTGACTTTCATAAGGTGAACAGACTTCCTTTGTCATGAAATCTGCCAAGATCTTCTATGCTATAACAGGTCTAAAGCTATAGTACCAAGTGACCAGCGACTGAAATTGTGAAGTTGTGAGCCAAAACAAACCTTTCTTCCCTGTAAGTTGTCTCAGGTATTTTGTTACAGTGACGAAAAGCTGAGTATTAGAGAGGTTTGGGGCTCTGTGCAGGCCAGAGGGGACATACAGAGCTGGAGCAGTTCCTGGTGCTGGGAGTGATGCTGCTAGGCTGCAGGTGTCACCATGTGGTGAGACAAGGATCTGCTGGAACAAAAAACTTGTAAAGTCCATCATCTGACAATTGAATGACCTTAGAGAGGCTGTTCTCACTTCATGTTTTGAAAACAATAAGTGTGTGAATGATTGAAATTATGCATTTTTGGTACTTTAGTAGTCCCTACCTATACTTTTACAGATTACTCCAAATCCAGATTGAGCATACCTTACCTGAAATACTTGGGACCAGAAGTATTTCAAATTTCTTTTGAATTTTTGGGATTTTTTTGGGGGGTGATACTGAGGGATACATACAAAGAGATATTTTGAGGATCAGTACTAAGTTTAAACAGAAATTTATTTATGTTTCATATTACCTTTTATGCATATCTTCAAGGTAATTTTATGTACTATTTTTAAGTATGCATGCATCTTGACTGTGATCTATCACAGGAAGCAAAGTGTGGAGTCTTTAACTGGTGGTGTAGGCTATTGGCACAGTTTGGATTTTTAATTTTCAGGTTCGAGAGGAAATAAAAGTGGATAAAATAAAATCAACAGAACTTTTCCAAAATGCCTGGGGAAAGACAGTGGTAAGTTGGATCATAGAGAAGTCTACATCACAAAATGGAATATAGTTCATATTTCCTGTTTCTGATATGACAAAGAAGAATCCGACCCTTTGAAAAGTGATTCATTTCTTCTCACCGATGTAGCAGTGAAAAACTCATTTTTATGCAACAAATCCTGATCTTCAAAAAAGTCCTGTAAGATTTTACCACATCTCATAAAAACTCACAAGGAATTCCACAACATAGGACCAGTCTGCCTCACATTTTCACACGAGCAGCCCCAGGGAGTCTGAGGAGCTGCATGGTGACATTCAGATGTGTTTGAACTTGATGGGCCTTCTAAGACCACACGTACACTCCTGATACTTTTGTTTGTATTTTGTATATTTACTTAGATGATTATTCTATTATGAATGATAAAGCTTTTTTAGTGTTACAAAAACCTATCTTTTAAAATCCAGTAAGTGCAAATTTCTTTATTCTGACTTGTGGAATTCAAAGGAAAAGTCCAATGTCCGATGTTTTCTCTAGTCAGGTATTTGGCATCAAGTCGTAGGTGCTTCCCAACAAAGACTGCAGTGAACAGTGACTATAATTATAAGCCTCTCATAATTTGAAACAATTGATGTTGGGAGTGACTGTCTTGCTAAACTGTTTTGTATCTTTCCTTTGGTCTCTTCCAACCAATAGAACTGAATAGAACTTCCTAAGAAGAGTAACATCATAAGCCTTCCATTTATTCTGATCTGATTCCAAATTCCCAATGAGAGATTTTTGCCCCTCTCTGACCCACTCCATCCAAGGCAGAGGCTGCTTGCAAACCAGAGCAAATGCTGACACAGATTTGCATTTTCTAGGGCTCTTCAAAACACAAATAAGGGTTCCATGGCCTCCCGCAGAGTGGCCAAAAATAGACAATTTTCCATGGTCCACTGGAAAACTGGCATTTATCAGCGAGAGGAAGCTTATTCATTTATGTAACAGCACATTATGTAGATGGTTTTTCAACTGTCTACACAAAATCCAGCCCAAGGGTGAACCCCATCTTTTCTTAGTTTTTGGAGCATTAAAGACCAGTCTGTGTTCTAGAACCGGGGTGATCATAGCCAATCCATTGTAGCATTTGCTCTGCGTATTTTAACATGGGAAATTAGTACAATTCAATCACTCTCAGTTCCTGGCTTTCTTAGGAAACAGAAGGCAGATTTCATTTTAGATTTTAAGTCTAACACATTCAAATACCTCCAGCACCTCTAGAGAGCAGCACTGTCCATAAGAGCTTTGTTAAGGTGGAGGTGCTGGTGTCCAAAGTGATTGAGAAAGCTCAGGAATCCTCTTGCTTTTCTGAGTCAGGACACAAGAATAAAATAGCAATTGGCCAGGCAGACAATGACAAGGACAGATTCTGAATAGTAGTGTTCTAGAGTTGTCCTGTCTGTCCCATGGCTGTCTCTAGCACACAGCTTTGTATGATTTAACTCCAGAGTAGGATGAAAATGTTCCAGAACTGGATATAATAAAATCGAGTTGTATAAAATGAGTTGTATAATTAAGGTATGTTTTATGGTATGTGAATTATATGACAATTAAAAAATGTTTATCTGAAGACAAAAATGAAAAATTAAAAAAACTCCTGACTTGAATCATTATGAATTTAATATTTTCTCTCTCTCTCTCTCTCTTTCTCCCTCTCTCTCTCTCTCTTCTGTGGTCTGTTACTTTTCCCAGCTTCTATAAATGTATTCAGTTGGAGCTACTGGGAATATAACAGAACACACCACTAAACAAATTGCTAACAGTGACTTAAAAGATGGCACGATTTTCAGGCAAGCTTATGACGGGCGATTGGTCTTACACACATGCTGAAGCTACACGATGCCTCCTTTACTGCTAATAACAGAGTAATTTCAACTCTTGTGTAGCTTGATCTCTTCTTCTACTTTTTACTCAGCACTTGAAACTGATAAAGGAAATTGTTTTCTAAATTGGTTGTTCTCAGGAAAGAAGTAATTTTGAGAATACATTTTAAAATACTGCAATGAAGCTTAAAATGAATGCTTTATCTTTCCTAAAAGGAAACAGATTCAAAACAGTTCATAATGAAGGTTGAGGCCAGGGAGACAGCTCAGGGGCACAGTGTCTGCCTGCTAGGTGTGAGATCATGAGTTCAATTCCTGGTACCAAAAAGGAAATAACAACAACAAAAATTAATTCCGTGTTATTCCTCTCTAACTATTCAGTTTCAACTTGTAAAGAAGGTTGAATGACTTTTAAAAAGCCTAAATTTTCCTCCACATAAGATATTTTATTGTGCTAAAATGCACATGACATAAAATTGACCGGTTTAGTAGGTTTAAATACAGTCAATACATTCATGTTGTTGTGTGGTCTCCTCCACTACCTGTTTCCAGAACATTCTCATCGTCAGCTGAACTGCTGTCTGCGAAGCACTAAACCCCTAGCTCTTGTGTCCCACTTCAGTCCTGGAAATCACCATTCTGCTTTCTGTTCCTGTGAATTTGACTATATAGGTCTCTCAAATAAGTGAAATAATACAGCATTTGCCCTTGTATAATTGCTTTGTTTTTCACTTACCATAATGTCGTCCAGTTTTGTCTATGTGGAGTAGACTATTACATCAATATACCACATTTTAAAAATCCATTTATTCATTGATTGACACTTGGATTGATTCTTTTGATTAGTGCAAATAATGCTGCTATGAACCCAGGTGTGTGTATATTTGTCTGACTCTGATTTCTTCTTTTTGTACATTAGTTGAAATATATGGTAACTCTGTGTTTAATTCTTATGAGGAATTGTCATACCATTTTCCATATAGGCTGCAACATTTTATATTCCCATAGACAGTGCAACAAATGTTTCATTTTTTCACATGCTTACTAGCCCTTGTAATTTTTGTTTGTTTAGTGCATTTACTTATGATGGCCCTTCCACTGTGTGTGAAAAGACAATCTCCTTTCCTTCTAAGGGTTTTATAGTTTTAAAGTCTTTGGTGCATTTTGACCTAATTTATGTACAGGGTTGTAATGCAGTGATTTGCCTTTATATTTGCTTGTGAGTATCTTGTTTTCTCAGTGCCATTTGTTGAAAAATTCCTCATCTCAATAAATGATCTGGCAGTCCTATACAAAGCCATTTGCTGCAAGGGTATAGCTCTAGGCTATTCTACACCCTTTGTCTGTACCATATCTGTTTCTATCTGTTTCTATGCCAGTAGTATCTTATTTTGATTACTGTAGAATGTAGTAAGTTTGGAATCAGGAAGTGTGAAGCTTCACAGTTCATGTGTTGTAGGATTATTTAGGTTATTCTGAGTATCTTGAAATTCCATATGAATTCAAAGTCTATTCCTGAGTATCATTCTTTTTGGTGTTGTAAATGGAATTGGTTTTTTAATTTTCTTTTGAGATTGTGCATTGAAAGGGTATATAACTTTTAAAATTTGTATCCTGCAACTTTTATGAATTCATTATTAGTTCTAAAAAGTGTATGTGCGTGTGTTTGGTGTGAATTTGTGTAAAATCTTTAGGGTTTTCAAACGGCATTGAGAGCGGGACTGGCAGGGAGCTCTGCATCGACCTGCGGTGAGTGAGAGAAATGGGGACCCTTTCATAGACTAGGAGGCTCCAACAGAGGACATTCTGGGAATGAGCAGGCTACCTGGAACAGGGCTCTGCAGTGACTTTAGTCACATATTCCCCTCTCACGTGGTGGGGAGTGCTTGGCCTGGTGATGCCACGGGCTAAGATCCAGTAGGCTAGCCCAAATCAGGTCCCTGCACCTGACCGTGAACCCTAGCAGTAGGTTGACCTGGAGGGGTGGGCCCAGCAGAGGCTGGCTGCTCAGGTCTGTGTCTCCCTAGTACACTGCAGTGGGTGGGAACATCTAGCCAGCAGATTCAAACAAACTGTAACAGACAAAGAGAGAGAGAGAGAAAAAAAACTGGGCCTCCTACATACGCTTGCATGGAAGGAACAAAAATATGGGAAAAGGGAACAACAAGAAAGGGTCCTCAGTCCCCAATCCTGAGAACACTGATGCAGGAAAGGTAAATGCAAAGGAGAATGAAGACAGAAAACATGCAATATCAAACACGGCACCTATAGACATAAAGTGGTATCTCCGGAGCCTCATAGACGAGTTCAAAAATGAAGTATTTAATGAAATAAAGCAAGAAATAAGTAGAATAGTTAGAGAAATGCTAAACACCACCCAAGAAAAAACAGATGGTGGAATGGAAGAACAGAAAAAAAGGGGAGAATTGTTTGATGGAGAAAGTAGAGAAAACATAGAATACGTGAAGCAGGTTCAAAGAGATTACCAGGAAACTAAAAACTCTGTTGAAAGCTGGCATAACAGCTTGAAAGAAACTAAGGATAGATTATCAGAACTGGAGGTCAGATTTTTAATGTGGGAGCATGAAATGAAAAACTTCTTAAAAATAACAAGAAAACAAACACCAATAATACAAAGACTAGAAGATGATAAGAGGATTTATAACTTAAGAATTAAGAACATAAAAGAAGAAGTAGGGACACAAACAAATGAACTACAAAAGCTATTCACAGAAATAATCCAGGAGAATTTTCCTAATTTAGCAAAAGGTAAAGATACTCAGATGTATGAGGCATACAGGACCCCAGCCACCTACAACCCAAACAGAGCTACACCCAGGCATATAATAATCAAAATTCCAGAAATCCAATATAAGAACAGAATATTAAAAGCCTTCAAAGAGAAGAAACAGATCACTTACAAAGGAACACCCATCAGAATTACAGCAGACTTCTCGGCCCAAACCATCAAATCATGAAGAGCGTGGGGAGAAATAATTCAAGCTTTGAAAGATAGTAACCTCCAGCCAAGATTGATATATCCTGCACAACTGTCCCTAGAAATTGATGGAAAAACAAGGTGCTTCCAGCATAAAGAGGAACTAGGGGAATTTGCAACCACCAGTTCAACTCTACAGAGATTACTACTGCAGGATATTCTAAAAATGAAAAATACCAAGATTCTAGAAACAGTGGCAGAGAGGCCACAATGAATGGAGCAGAAAGCAAAATGAAGAGGACAAACTGACAACTAATGACAGAAAAAGAGCTCAACAGAAATGAGGCAGAGAAGGTTGGATAGTAGGAACAGCCATTTTGGAGAAAACAAGACATCATAATAGCTAGTGCTGATTTAATATCATCTTGTTTTGAAGTCCCATGAAGCTTTTGTTCTTCTGTCTCCATCGGTCTTAAAAAGTTGTATCTTATTGGATTTTATTATATGTTGTAATATAAACAAAAACTTTTATAGACAAGGAGATTATACAGAAACCATTGTTCATTTTCTGTTAGTTGATTCTAAATACTCTGTAATACTGTCATTCTCTTGAATGGTTTTACATTGTTTTGATATGTTTGATGCAACAATATACGAAGTTATACCCAAAGATTTTAAGGGAAGAGACACTATGGTAACTACTATTATGTCAAGATTATCTTGTGGTGAAACACTATTTTGCTTAAATGGCTATGTTTTGACCTGCACTGTTTTGTTGTTATGCCCTCTTTTTTTATCTCAATCTCCTTTTTATTATCTACTTTTTCATTTTTATCCTTTTAATTAAGGGAAAAATAAAAAATAGAAGGATATATTATAGTAACCCACTTTGATTTCCTATTAACTTGATTTGAAACTCTGTATTGCTCTCACCATTTTGTTTTGACTGATTTTCCTCTATTCTGTTATGCTTGATAGTACCAAGTTTGAAAATATAGGCAACAACTATGAAGACAATAAGATTCATTGTGACGCCCATTCTGGTTGACTATTATCTTGTTGACTAGTCCTCTAATGTCTCCAATGTTTTGTTTTTATTGGTCTTATTCTTTACTGTTTTGTTCAATTTTATTATAACTGATGATATAGGCAATTCTTTTTAAGATAACAAGAGGCATTATGGTAACCACTGTTGATCACCTTGTATTTTGTTTTTACATTATGCATTATGTCCATCCTTTTGATTTGACTGACTCTGTCCTGGTATGTCACATTTGGTTTTACTTTCTTCAAAAAAAAAAGTAGTAAGAATTGTGGGAGTAATAAAACCCAAAATGTGTAATTGTCATTGTACAAAAGAAAGGAAAAGAAAGTTCTCTAAAAGATATAACTGCATATATATTTAAGTGTATAAAATAGATAACCATATTACTGAGTTTTGTTGGATCATTGAACAAAACTGTTTGTAGTCTCACTGTTTGAAAGTCCCTTCTATATGCTTTAATTTTGTAACTTCACCAACAATTTCTAAAGATGACAATATGCAATTAACTAGTGATTTCCTACTGTTTATTTTTTCTGAAATTCTGTATAACTTGTATCTTTTTTCTGTTTTTTTCTTTTTTCTCCTTAAATAAAATTTTAAAAAAATACAAAAAAAATCTTTAGGGTTTTCTACATGTAAGATTATGTTTTCTGTGAAAAGGAAAATTTTATTTCTTTGGTGGTCTTTTATTCCTTTTTCCTCCCTAGTTGCTCTCCACAAGACTTCTGGTAGTATACTTAGAAAATATGGCAAAAAATGGGGACTCTTGTCTTGTTCTTGATCTTTTTTTATTAAAAAATTGAAAGGAGATTAAGATAAAAGGGGACATAACAACATAATAACAGAGGTCAGAACAGAACAATTTAAACAACATAGTGTTTCACCTCAAGATAACCCGACATAACAGTGGCTACCATAGTGTCTCTTTCCTTGAAATATTTGAGTATAACTTCATATATTATAGCATCAAACACAACATGACAGTGTAAAACCATTTAAGAGAATGAAAGATTTACAGGGTATTTAGAACCAACAGAAAACGAACAATGGTTTCTATATTATCTCCTTGTTTTGTTAATACTATCACATATAATAAAATCCAATAAGATTCAACACGATAAACCAATGGAGACAGAAGAACAAAAGCTTCATGGGATTCAAAACAAGATGATATTAAATCAGCACTAGCTATTATATGGTCTTGTTTTCTTCAAAATAACTGTTCATACCATCACAGACAATAAAATCAAACAACTCAGAATAAAACCATTCCAATTAATGAATGAAAACATTATAGGGCTTCAAAGAAATATAATGGGGAATCATGTTTACCACATACTTTTACATATTCTTACCATTTCATACACTAGGGAAACTATTCAGTATTTATACATGTAAAGTTTGATTTATTTCACTTATGAGTATCATCTCAAGCTGTGCCCATTTATTTATAAATATCTCAATGTGATCAGTCTTTATAGCTGAGTAGTACTCCATTGTATAAAAGTACCACAACTTTTTAATCCATTCCTCAGTTGATGGACACTTAGGTTGTTTCCAAGATCTGGCTATTACAAATTGTGCTGCTATAAACATGGGTGCACATATATCACTGTGGTATGATGTTTTCAGTTCTTCTAGGAATATGCCTAGAGGTGGAATAGCTGGAACAAATGGGACTTCCAATCCCAGTTTTTTGAGAAATCTCCACACTGACCTCCACAATGGTTGCACTAATCAATACTCCTACCAACAGTGCAGGAGATTTCCTTTTTCCCCACAGCCTCTTCAGCATCTGTTGTTGGTAGTTTTCTTGATCCTGGCCATTCTTTCAGGAGTGAGATGGAATGTCAGTGTGGTTTTAATTTGCATTTCTCTAGTGAGTAATGATGATAAACATTTTTTCATGTATTTATTTGCCATTTGTATTTATTCATTTCAGATGCCCATTTTTGGATGGGATATTTGAATTTGTCTGATTTTTTAAAATTCTTTATATGTTTTAGACGGAAGTCCTTTGTCTGAGGGAGAGTTCGGTAAGATTTTTTCCCAGTTTGTGGGTTTTCTTTTCACTATGTCAGAGATTTCTTTTGACATGCCGAAACTTTTTAATAAGAGATGATCCCAGTTATTGATTCTTGGAAGTATTTCCCACGCAGTTTGATTCCTGTTCATGAATTCTCTGCCTACCCGTGTGTCTTAAATGTTTTTACCCAATTTGTCTTACAGTAGATTTAGTGTTTCTGTTTTAATATTCAGATCTTTGATCCATTAAGATTTTAATTTAGTACATGGTGATAGGCATGGGTCTAGTTTTAGTTTTCAGCATACGGAGAGCCAGTATTTCCAACACCATTTATTAAAGAGACTATTGTTCTTCCAGTGAACATGGTTGGCCCCTTGATCAAAGATAAGGTGGTTGAGCATGTTTGTAGTTGTGGTTGTATCTTCTAATCTATTCCACTGATCTTCAGCTCCATTTTGATTCCAGTACCATGTTGATTTTACTACAGTTGCTTTGTAGTATAGCTTCAAGTCAGGGATTGTGATGCCTCCTGCCTTGCCTTTGCTGCCTTAGAACTGTCTTTGGTGTTCTAGGTCTCTTCTAGTTCCAGATGTATTTGAGGAGTGATTTCTCTTTCCATGAGGTATGTTGATGGTATTTTTATAGGTATTGCAATGAATCTGTATAGCAGTTTTGGGAGAATGGCCATTTTCACAATATTTATTCTTCCTATCCATGAGCAAGGGGTGTCTTTCCATTTTCTGAGATCGTCTTCAATTTCTTTTTTCAGTGTATTATAATTTTCCCTATATAGGTGTTTCACTTCTTTCATGAGAATAATTCCTAAATATTTCATTTTTTTGGTTGCTAGTGTTAAGGGTGTGGCTTCTCTTATTTCTCTCTCTGTGATTTTGTTTTCAGTATATAGAAATGCTATTGATTTTTGAGTATTGATTTTGTATATCCAGCTACATTGCTGAATTTATTTATTATATCTTTTACCCCTTTTATTTTTCTCTCTTGTCTAATTGCCCTGGCTAATATTTCCAGTACTATAATAAATAGGAGTGGTGTTAAGGAACATCGTCTTGTGCCCGATTTTAAGGTAAAGACCTTCAGTTTTTGGCCATTAGTATGATACTGGCTGTTGGTTTGTCATATATGGCCTTTATTATATTGAGGTAAAAACCATCTATTCCAATTTTCTGTAAGGTTCTTATAAATGAATGTTGGACCTTATCAAAAGCTTTTTCTGCATCCATAGAAATGATCATGTGATTCTTACTTTTGGCTTTATTGATATGGTGGATTACATTTATTGATTTATATATGTTGAACCATCCCTGCATGCCTGGGATGAATCCCACTTGGTCATGGTGTATAATCTTCTTGATGATTTGCTGCATCCTATTTGACAATATTTTATTGAGGATTTTTGCATCTGTGTTCATGAGGGAGATTGGCCTGTAGTTCGCTTTTTTGGTTGGATCTTTCTCAGGTTTTGGTACTAGAGTAATATTTGCTTCCAGGAATGACTTAGGAAGAATTGCTTCCCTTTCAATTTCATTGAATAGTTTGAGGAGTGTCGGCATTAAGTCTTCTTTGTATTTCTTGTAGATTTCTGCAGCGAATCTGTCTGGGCCTGGGGTCTTCTTTGTAGGTAGGGACTTAATTACATTATCAATTTCATTAACAGAAATAGGGTTATTCAGCAGTTTTACATCCTTTTGACCCAGCTTTGGTACTTCATATGTTTCTAGGAATCTATTTCTTCTGTGTTATCAAACCCATGAGAGTAGAGGTTTTCAAAATAGGTGTTGATGATCTTCTGTATTTCTACAGTTTGTAGTGATTTTGCCTTTTTCATTCTTCATTGCGTGAATTTGAGCTTTTTCTTCCCCTTTTTAAAAATAAGGTTGGCTAGGGGTTTATCAATTTTATTTATTCTTTCAAAGAACTAACTCTTTGATTCATTGATTCTTTGGATTGTTTTCTTACTCTCTATTGCATTAATTTGCTCTGATTTTTATAATTTCCTCCCTTCTTTTGGCTTTGGGCTTGACTTACTCTTCTTTTTCTAGATGTTTGGGGTGTAGCATAAGGTTACTTATTTGTATTCGTTCTGTTTTCCTGATGTGGGAACTCAGTGCCATAAATTTTGCTCTGAGGACAGCTTTCATTGCATCCCACAGATTCCCGTAAGTTGTATTTATATTTTCATTTGCTTGTAGGCATTGTTTAATTTCTTCTTTAATTTCTCCTGTGACCCACTTATTACTCAAGAGTGTGTTATTCAGTTCCATGTGTTTGTGGGATTTTTGCAGTATCTTTTATCATTAATTTCTAATTTCATGGTGCTATGATCCGATAACATGCATGGGATGATTTCAACTCTTTTGCATTTATTTAAATATGTTCTGTGGGCTAATATATGATCTATTTTAGAGAATGTCCCATGTACTGCTGAGAAGAATGTGTATTCTGATGTTGTTGGATGGAACATTCTGTATACATCTATCAAGTCCATTTATTCACAAGTGTGATTCAGCTCTGTTATTTCTTTGCTGATTTTCTGTCTGGTTGATTTATCCGTTGATGTCAATGGTGTGTTAAGGTCTCCTGTTATAATTGTGTTACTGTTAATTTGGTTTTTCATTTCTGTTAATACTTGCTTTACATAAGTGGGTGCTCTGGAATTTGGTGCATATATATTTAAGATTGTTATCTCTTCCTCTTGGAGTTTTCGCCTAACCAGTATGTAATGACCTTCTTTATCTCTTCTGATCATTATTGGTTTAAAATTCATGTTGTTTGCAAACAAAATAGCTACCCCCACTTTTTTTTTTTTTTTTTTTGGTTCCTATTGCGTGAAGTATTGTTTTCCATCCTTTGACTTTTAGTCTGTGAGTAACTTTTTGGGTTAGATGGGTTTCTTGTAGACAGCATATGGTTGGATGTTGTTTCTCGATCCATTCTGTCAGTCTGTTTTTTTTAATTGGTGCATTGAGACCATTTACATTAATGGTTATAACTGTTATATGTTGGTTTATTATTGACATGTTATCTTTCTGCTATTGAACGTTTATCTTTCCATTCTGTTTAATTGTCTGCTTTGCTTAGTGGTTTTTTCCTAAATGTATCTAAACTGTCTTTCAATATTCTTTGCAGGGTTGGCTTGGTGATCATGAAGTTCTTCAGCTGTTCTGTGTCATGGAAGTATCTTATTTTTCCATAGATTTTTGAAAGACAGTTTTTCAGGGTACATCAGTCTAGGTTGGAAATCATTTTCCTTTAGGATCTGAAATACTTCACTCCATGCTCTTCTTGACTTTTTTGTTTGTGCTGAGAAGTCTGCTGTGATTCTGATAGGTTTTTCCTTATAGGTGACCTGTCTTTTCTCTCTGACAGCTTTTAATATTCTATTCTTATTTTGGATTTCTGAGATGGTGATTATTATATGTCTGGGTGTAGTTTTATTTTGGTTATGACTATTTGGAATTCTATATGTTTCACTGCTCCTGATGTCAGTTTCTGTTCTCATGTTTGGGAAATTTTCAGCTATTACTTCTCTAAATATCCTCTTGACATCCTTTATGTTGTCCCTTTCTTTTTCATTTATCCCTATCAATATTATGTTGTTTTTCTTTGCATCATCTTGCAGCTGTTGAATTGTTAATTCCTGATTCCTTGTTATTTTTAAAAGATCTTGCTTTTCCTGTTCACTAGCTGCAATCTTGTCTTTGAGGTCTGAAATTCTATCTTCACTTTCATTGAGGTGGTTTTTACAACTTTCAATGGAATTTTTGATTTCCCGTATATCTATTTGTATCTGCTTTATGTATTCTGTTTGTTTCTTATATTGTTCATTCAGGGATTCTGCCTTTTTGTTTAGTTTTTCCAAGTTTCTAACTGTGTCTTCTTTAGGTATGTTCAGCATCTCATTCATTTCTTTTATCATTTCTTCTTTTACCTGGGAGATTGTTTCTTTTTTTAAATTTTATTTTGGAAGTATACAACAGAACAAGTCAGAATAAAGCCAACTAAGATCGTACAGTGAAATTGGTACAGAACTTCACAGCAGGTTACCGGGATAACAGTAATAGGTATCACAATATATTTTGATATTTTTATAATAGTTGTTCTTTCAGTCATGTATATCAAAATGAGATGAAAGATAGAACACTATAGAACTTATAAAAACAGAATATTAAATAGAGCAGTATCATTAATCAGAAAAGAGCAAAACAGTAATAAAAATATTTGCCTTCAAAGAAATGGTAGAATGAAGTCCCCCTTATTTGCTATGGTCAACTTCCCAGGAGATGTTCAGATTTCTGGCTCCCATTTGCTAATGGGCAGGGGGCAGGGGAGGAGAAGGAGGATAAGAGAAGTGGGATATTTGACTCTAGGTCAGGTAGCAGTAGGTTCACTATTGTTTAGCAGGGAGGCAGGATGGTCATTTGGTTTCACAGCATCCTCAGTTCCAACATGGTGTGGATCTCAGGAGCTAATGCTGGTTCTCACCCTGGAATGGCTGCAGTCAGCCAGACCACCACCGCTTACTAGGGAGGGGAGGTGCTTGCCTGGCTCCCCAGTGTCCTAAGTTCCAACATGGCATGGATCTCTGGAGACACTGCTGGTTCTCCTGGAAGGGCTGCAGTCTCTGGGAGATTATTTCTAGTTTGAATTCCTTTAAAGCTTCCCGGAGTTGCTTCTTTATTTCAGTTGCTATTATTTCAGGTATTTTAGGTGTATGGCATATATTTTCTTCTATGTACACAGCTCCTAAGGTTTCTTGGGATGGCCTGGAGGTTTGAGATTGCATTTTGGTCTTTTGCTTTGTCATTTTCCTATATTTCTGTGCTTCAAGTGTTGCTCCAAGGCTTCCCCAGGCTCCTGGGACTGAATGGAAGTTGCTGAGCCTGGTCCAGTTAGGCCCTCAGGCCCTCTTGTGCCACGTTGAGTATTTCAGGTAGCTGGGCAGGCACCTAAGCACTGTGGATGATGGGTTAAAGCTCTCCCTGCGCAAAACCCAATGCCCTGAAACTTACTTGACCTACTTTCAAATCCCGTAATTGAAGAAGGTCACTGGGCATAATATAGTTGGTCCACAAAACCTCCCAAGGCTAGTCTAGTGTGTCTGGGCTCTGGATGGTTCTTTGAGCTCCAGAAGAGATGATCGTAGAGTCTCCTGGGGCTCAGGGTGGCACGCAAATTTACCCCAGCCGTTGGCTGAGTTTCCTGGTTTGGGAGAAGGTCACTGAGCATGTCCTAGGCAGGCCTGAAACCTGCCAAGTGCAGCCTAGGGTGGCTGAGCTCTGGGTGGGCCCTTGAGTTCCAGAAGTGATGATTTTACTGTCTTCCTGGGGCTTGGGATGGCGAGCAGACTCACTCCAGCTACCAGCTTCCCAGTTTGGGAGAAGGTCCTGCTCCTAGTCTTGGACAGAGATTTTAGTCTTGTTATGACGTTGGCAACTGATTTTTCATATATGACCTTTACTAATTTAAGGTACTTTTTTTCTATTTCTGGTGGTTTTTTCTTTTCAATCGTGGGATGAATGTTGAACTTTATTATTGCTTTTTCTGTACCAATTGATTATGAATAATTCTTTTTTTTTTTTTGTCTTTTTCATTTTTATTGGTACCGGGGATCGAACTCACGACCGCCTGCATGCAACACAGGTACTTATGCCGCTGAGCTAAATCCCCAGCCCCACCAATTGATTATGTATTTTCCCTCTTTTATCCTGTTATTGGGTATTACAGTGGATTACAGATTTTCAGATGTTGAACTAAGCAGCATCAGGTGCACATGGTAATCCCACCTACTTGGGAGGCTGGAGTAGGGAGATTGCAAGCCTAAGGCCATCCTTAAGACCCTCACTCAAGACCATATCTCAACATTTTAAAAAGTTGAAAGGACTGGAGATACAGTGGTGGCTCAGTGGTAGAGTGCCCCTTGGTCCAATCCCCAGTACTGCAACAAAACAAAACAAAGCAAAGCAAAACACAAAAAATGCTCCATCATCTCACATAAATCTTTGATGTGAGGTTTTATGGATAGTAAAGGATGAACTAGTACAGCATTTACTGTAATAAATATTTTGATTACGTAAAAAGTCATCCAGATTTTATATGCATCTTTTTCTTGCTTTTAACTTTTTCCTTATACAATTGTTTAAAAATATTATGGAAGTCCATCAATCTAATTTGACATAATTGAAGATATTTTAGAGAGGCATCAGATGAGTTGCTAATAAAAAAACTAGAATGAACTATTTAGAGAAACTGCTTATTATTTTGAAGAGGATTCTTGAGATAATTTCAAACTTGTGAAACAATGTAATTATATAATACTTTAGTAGAACTATTCAGTTGTAATGATAGATATGCAATTTTCTCATTCTGGTAGTGTTTTTAGTTCTTGGTAGTTTGAAATTTAACTTTCTCTTGAAAAGTGATAAAGCTGTGTTAAGTGAGAATCTCAACAGTCCTACAAGCTGGAAATGTAGAATTGTGCCCTTAGAGCAGCATTGCCCAAAAATATTGATGTGAGCACACATATACTTTTACTTTTTGAAGTAGCCATATCTTAAATTTTAAAAAGTGTGATTAACTTTAATATGCTTTTGTAGCCAAATGTAACTCAAATATTTTCAAATATTTGAAATGTTATACCAATATTACTTAAATATGTCAATTAAAATACTTCATTTTTCTCTGAAATTTTAAAAATTTTATCTTAACATGCTTTATTTAATTCAATATTTTAAAAATGCTATTTGTAAACTATTTTTTGTGAAATTGATTTTGAGATGTTTTTAGTACTAAATCTCTGGAATATAGTGTGTATTTTACACTTACAGTATACAATTTGTACTAAATTTCAAGTGCTTAGGAAGCAAATTTTTATTTATTTATTTATTTATTTTTTAAGTAGGAGACAAATTTGAAAGTGCAAATTTAGATCTCTATGTCTCTCACCTTTATAGGAGAAGAATTTTTGCAAAAGAAATCATGTTACATAATACCTTTTATGAACAGCCTTCAAGTGAAAAAGGGACTGAAGGTTTATTAAAAATGGAATGATTATTTCACTGTTTGTTCTTTATCTGAGGGACAGGCATAAACTTCAGAATTTTTAAAGTTTTATTCACAGTGGTTATCAATGCTTATTTTCTTCTTTCTTTTTAATCAAAAAGTCACTTAGTGTCAAGGTAGTTACCATTCAATTGATAATATTTGGCTCCAATTGAAACACTGTAATTTAATGTTAGTAGATCATATAAATATCAACATAATAACAAAGGCATAGAGTAGAAAGTTTTTCACTTTGATCTGATCCTTGTTTTCTCAGTCCCCAAATCTCCAGTGCATGGCTATTGTTATTCTTTCTCCTTCTAGCTAATGAAGTTTACACTTCAGGATGTTGTGTTTGTCTAGTTTCTTTCTAATTCTCTGGTTGGAGTTCAAGGCAATGCATTGACAAAAACATGTTTTTGTATTTCAAGATTTTTTGTGGTGCAAGGGATTGAATCTAGGGCCTAACATATGCTAAGCACGCATGTTACCATTGAACCATATTTTCGACCTGAGATTTGTTTTATTTCGGCAGGTTAAGACCATTGCTTCTTTCCACTGTGACTTTCCTACCAATGTAACTACCTCTGACTTGTGATCGTGTGGCTATATCCAATTTGGGGATCTAATCAAAATAAAGTTGACTTAAGGATACATTTGATATAGTTGACACACTTAATAAATGTGATGAATTATTGCTAGAAGTCCTGACACAGACATTGATTCCAGAAACTGTCCTATAATTGCATTGTGGTCAATCACCCTTTCTCCTAATACACAGCTGCAGGGTCTGAAAGTATCACTATATGGACCTGTCACAGTTTACAGAACACTCCAAGAATGTATATAATAGAGGAGAGATGGGGCTGGGGATTTAGTTCAGTGGTGTAAGCACCTGTCTGGCAAGTGTGAGGTCATGAGTTTGATCCCCGGCACCAATAAATAAATAAATGGATAAATAAATAAATAGAGGAGAGATGAAGTTTGAAGTACAGAGAATCAAAAATAGTCTATGGAAAATTAGTTCAAACATCAGACTTATAATAAATGAAAGGTTTCATTCTTGTCAGGGTCTGACGAGACCTGAAGCTCTCCCTGTCACAAATATACTTGATAACATAGTGCATATAATATAAATACACCACAGATCTTTTTCTGACAGAAATTTGTAAATAAAATTCTCATGAATTTCTTCATTTGTGGATCAAAAATTGCTACTAATGCAGAGAATAATCAATCATGTTAGACTAAAGAGTAAATGGCCAAAAAAAAAAAAAAAAAAGCTAAAAGAATAAGGAAAAAAATCAGAAGAGTTTTACAGTGATGTGTCACAGACTGTAAACAGCACAAATATGTTAGCTTTTTTTCTAGAATTTCTTACTTTGGGAAATTTTTCACCTATGACAGTTATTTGATGAAATTCTGCATCTTCACACTTGAAAAAAATTTTTGACTATTATCTGTAATATCTAGAACTTATACAGCTTTATTTATATTTTCTGTTTTACCTCTTGGTTTTTAGTCATATGTTTTTATTGTTAGGTATGCCTCACGTTTTTTTCTTTAAATTCCAGACATCATGTCTGAAAAATTTTAGAAGTGCTAGAGATTTATCTTTATCTAGAGAAAGTAAATCTTTAATTTGCTAGGCATTTGTCATGTTACACTAAGATTGGAAAACTCTTTTAAAAGGGGCCAGAAAGTAAGTATTTTATGCTTTTCAGACCAAGTGGTAATCAAAAATACTATATACACATTTATGCAACATAAAGATACATTTTCATGTACTCTATGAACAGAATTCAAAATGTAATCATGTTAATTGAGAAGTTATTTATTTATCCATTTATGTACTGGTCTAATAATAAGGGTAGATTTTTTTTTTCTGGACTCACAGTTTGCTTATGGGATTCAGATTCAGTGTCCCCATCATCAAAACTACAAATATTTCATCTTTGAAAGCATCTTTCAGATAGGTCCTGCTAAATATTAATATAAAGCTACAAAATATATCATATTCATTGCTTGGAAGGGATTTAAAGAATCATCTCAGGTCCAAAAATATATTTCCTTCCTATGGTTTGGTCTTGTTTTGTTCCTGAAAGGTGCACGTGTTAGCAGCTTGTTCCTGATCTAACAGGTGAGGAGGGTAACAGCCCCAGGAGGCATTCAGGCTCAGTGCTCTTACCGAAGTGAGCTGCACCCCAGAGGAATGAATGAGTTCTCATGAGAATGAATTGTGATAAAGTATCTCCCTCCCTACTTGTCATAAAGTATCTGACTTGCACCATAGTGTAGCTGGGGATACTCACTAGACACTGGCACTGTGCTGTTTGGACTCTACCAGATTTGTGAGCCAAATAGACGTCTTTTTAAATATATTACCCTGAGTCATGTACTTTGTTATAGCAACACAAAATGGACTGAGACAGCACTGAAAATAAGTATGTTTATTTTGATCTTTCTTCTTATTTTAACTTTTACTACATAGGAAATATACCAAGATCTTGACATTATTTATAATTTAAACAATGTTAGTTGTTGTCTTACTGACTTAACATGTGACACTTAAGTGCTGTTTTACTTGATAAGTTAAGAATGAGTTGACTGAGAAACATCAAACCTGTAGCAAAACTAGTTTCAGAAAAGGTCTCAGATTTCTGAGCTTGCAATATAAAAAAGTAGAAAAAGAACACAATGCTAACAGATTCTTAGCTAGACTAACCAAGAGAAGGCAGGAATTGCCAGAAACCTGGAATAAAAGTGAAATATAACTACTAATCTTATTAAAATCTAAGTGAGTATAGGGAATATTATAAAAATTTATGATAATGGTGATATGGTGAAATGAGAAAAATTTATTATAAAGAGACACATAGTAAATGCTTGAAACATGTGAGCTCTGCTGTAATTTCTTCACTCTGTCATCATAGTGCAAAAGCAGCCTAGACTGTGAGGGAATGGCTGTGTTCAGTAAAACGTTATTTGCAATAAAAGGCGATAGACCAATTTGCCCACAGACTGTACTTTGTGACCCTATTATAAATCAAGGAGTAGAACTGAGAGTCCATAAATCCTTACACTTACAGTAAATTAAGTTTTCAATGGAAGTGTCAAGATCAACAAATAACAATGAGGGCGCTGGGTATCTTTGTACAAAGAGAAATAAACGTATACTATAAACAAACAAATGAACATAGGATTACATCTCACATTATATTAGAAAATGAACTCAAGAGGAATTATAACCTTAAAATAACTTAAGTGGTGGAACTTGATTAAAAACATTTGGCAGTGAATTTTCATGATCTGGGGTTAGCAAAGATTTGAAGATGACATCAAGAACACAAATCATAAAACAACCTGGTAAATTGAAATTCAGTAAGTTAAAAACGTGTGACTCAAAAGACATTAAGAAAATAAAAAGATAAGCTCTGGACTGAGAAATATCTGAAAATCACATATTTGATAAGGGATATGTACCAGAATCTATAAAAAATTCTTTTTAAATTAAGACTAATAATTTAACTAAAAATTGATAAAATACATTTTATCAAAGAGAACATATGACAAGTGCTCAACATTATTATCACCAGGGAAAAGAAAATAACACCTATAAGATGGTATATACACCTATAAAGACCATTACAATTTCAAAGGCAAAAAAAAATATGAAGTGGTGATAGGAATATACAGAGATTGGAACCCTTCTATGTTCCATTGGGAATGTAAAATGGTACAGCTACTTTGGAACACAGTTTGGCAATTTCTTTAAAGTTAGACATAAATTTACCATGTGATTCTTCTATTTTACTTCCAGGAATCGAATCAAGAGAAATGAAAACAAATCTGTATCAGGAGTTGTAGAGAAATGCTCGTATCAGCATTATTTGTTATAATTCCAAACTGAAAACAACCTAATAATAGACAAATGGATAAACAAATTGAAGTCTATACAAATAGAATATACAACTATACATACGGTTATATAATTAGAATCATGTTCAGCTTTAAAAGAGAGAAAAAATGGACACGCAATACAGCACGGGAAAACTTCAAAATCAGTGTACATGAAAAAATCCAACGCAAAGACTGCACACTGCATGCCTCTACTCACATGGAATGTCCAGAAAAGGCAACTGTAGGAACAGAAATTTGGTCAGCATTCGCCTCGGGTCAGAAATGAGGACTGATTGAAAATAAGCTTGAGGAAAAAGTGAATTTTTTTTATTACACAACTCCATGAATTCATGGGAAGTCATGGAGTTATCCCCTTAAGAGTAGGTGAATTTTGTGGTATGTAAGTTATACCTCAATGAAAATATTTAAAATGGGGGTATTGTCTCATGTAAAGCATTTAGATGCACATAGTCCTAGTTTAGTCAGCGATTTGACCAAGATCCAACCCATGTTTTTTTCTTGCCAATCTGTCATCCTGATGGTACTTTCTTTGTGATCTAGATTGCCACTGGCATTATCTTTAGAGTCAAACCAGAAAAATAAAACAACCCAAAAGGATGGAGTAGAAAAAGCCAGAAAGACAAACTTTCCATGGACCCTACCGAGGGTTCAACTTATGTTTTAGAAAACCTATTCAGCATGGAATTTTCCAGCCTACCAGGGAAACTGGTAAATTAGTTTTATAGATTCTTTTTGGGAAGTCTGGAAAGAATGGCTGGAAATGGGTATTGGGATACCTGGCCAAAAGTTTCTGCCACTCTTTTCCTCTGAAGAATTATCAGCCTTAAATAACAAGTCATTACAGGAGATGGGGGCAAACTACATGCGGGAATAATTTATGGAGAAAGAGTATCAGTGATATTGACTCATTCTAAAGATATAAAGTGTGTTTCTTCTTACAACCACATAGCTTCAATGGTTATTAACATTTTCCTCATAGAAAAATACAGATTAAGATTCACAATAATGGAAATAGCCTCAAGATAAGTATTAGAGTAGTTGCAATTTTCATTCTTAAAATGCTTTCTTTTTTTTGTAAGAGAGCAAATGTAGACAGTTGATCAAAATAGTTGGCCAAAGGACAGAAAAAGAAACAAATACTGCTTTAGTTCAGCAGGCCATCCCAGGCCAACCCCATGTACCTCTGCCAATATTTTATGAAAAAGGTGTCAAATGTTATAGGTGTTTGCTTTTTAACTCTAAATATCCAACTAAACTTGTTTCATTGGAGCCTGTTAGCATCTCTTCTCAGTCTCGAGTTCAATGATACCCACATCAGTAACTTGTAATCCCCTACTGTGGGAGCGTGTATTACTACAGGAACTGACAAGTGAGACAAACCACTCATTCTCACCCCTCTCCCCGACCCAGGGAATAAAAATCGGCTACCATACTTCTGTCCACTTGTATAGTTTTCAGAGTTGACAACATCATACATCACATAACCAGAAACAAATTCTCCCCTCTCATGCTTAACCATGAACTCCCCAAATGGATTTATTTGCTTTACTTTTTAAAGGTCATTTTTAAACCTAACAACATTAATACCACCAACAAAATCAAGGTAGCCATTAGTGATTTTATAGCATGAAAATGTTCGGCCGTGAAAATATTAGGATGTGTAATTCAGTTTGGGAGATGGAGGCAAACATAAATTTCATGGCCAAGTAGGGGTTTTTTGGTGTGTTTCTTGTTCTTTTGCTAGAAAATCGTTCAGCAAAAAGTTGCCATAAGCATCAGTGAAGCTCAATACCATAGGAAAAGTTCCAGTCTTCTACTGGTAGCTGAAATTTAGAGCAAAAAATGTCTACAGCTCTAGTTTCTATTGCCTATGAGGGATTTTTATCACCTGAATATCACCAAAAATTATGGCCAAGGTCTAGGTATTGTAAAGAAATTGGTATATCACTACTATCCCAAGTGTTAGCTGTTGTCTTTGAGACTAAATGTCCTTACGATTGATTGTAGTAAGGGCAGAAGTAGAGTGACAGACTTCTGGGAAGATTAAGATGTGATTAATTGATCTTTCTTCTTTGCTAGTACCTAGATTGTGTGGGAATCATAAACAATATTATAACCGAGTATCAGAGAGCTAGGTGTTAGGCTCAATAGGCAGCAACTTTTCATCTCTAGTAACTTGGGACAGACTCAAAAGCTAAAGATATCACCAAAAAATAGTCATTTCCTAAAGAAGTCATGATACTAGTAAGAAAGCTACTTTCCAAAAGAAATTTACAAGCCTAACCACAGAAACCAAATAAACAAAATTTAAAAATAGAAAATGAGAAAACATAAAAGCAAGATGCAACCCATAGCTCCCCAATCCCTCAACAAAAATTGAGGTGGAAGAAATAAAAAAAATTATCTTCCACTGATCCTCAGGTCTTTCCCCCCCCCCCAGTACCATGCTGATTTTTTCACAGTAGCTTTGTAGTATAATTTCAGGGCAGGGATTGTGATTCCCCCTGACTTGCCTTTGTTGCCCAGAATTTCTTTTGCTAGTTTAGGACTCTTCTGGATCTACATGAATTTTAGGAATGTTTTCTCTGGTTCTGTGAGGTATGCTAATGGTTGAGATTTCATTAAACCCATATAACAGTTTTTGGAGTAGGGTCATTTTCACTATGTTGGTTTTCCCTGCCCATGAGCAGGTGATATTTTTCCATTTTCTGATATCCTCTTCAATCTCCTTTTTTCGGAGTACTGCAATTTTCAAAGTATAGATCTTTTACTTTCTTTGTTAAATTGATTTCTAAGTACTTTATTTTTTGGGGTGCTATCTTAAAGGGTGTGTCTTCCCTAATTTCTCTTTCTGTGAGTTTGCTGCTTACATACAGAAATGCTATTGATATCTGAGTGTTGATTTTGTATCCAGCAATGCTACTGAATTTGGTGATTAAATCTACAACTCTCTTGGTGGAGTTTTTGTGGTCATCTCTGTAGAGCATCATGTCATCTGCAAATAGTGATAATTTAATTTCTTCCTTTCCAATCCTTATTCCTTTTATTTCTTGCTCTTGTCTTAGTGCTCTGGCTGATGCTTCCAGAACTATCTTGAATAGGAATGGTGATAATGGGCATACTCATGTTTTTCCTGAATTAAGAATGAAAGCTTTCAATGTTTGATCATCTAGTATGTTCTTAGCAGTTGGTTTGACATAGATGGCTTTATCAGGTTGAGGTAGACACCATCTATTCCAATTTCCTGTGCATATTTTGTCATGAATGACTGCTGGATTTTGTCAAATGCTTTTTCTGCATCTATAGAGATGATCATGTGCTTTTTGTCTTTGGCTCTGTTGGTATGGTGCGTTGCATCTATTGATTTGCATACATTGTTCCATTCTTGCATCCCTGGGATGAATCCTCCTTGTTCATGTTGTGTAATCTTGTTGATTTGCTGCATGCTGTTCACCAGTATCTTACTGAGGATTTTTGCACCCATGTACATTGGAGACTGGCCTGTAGTTTTCTTTTTCAGTTGGGTTTTTTTTTTCTGGTTTCCAATCAGGGTAATACTTGCTTTGAGGAATGATTCTGGAAGTATTGCTTCCCTTTCATTTTCCTTAAAGAGTTTTGGCATTAGTGGCATTAGTTCTCTAAATTTCTCATAGAATGCAATAATGAATCAGTCAGGGCATGGGCTTTTTTGTTGTTGTTGTTGGTAAGATGTTGATTGCATTTTCAGTTTCGTGAGCTGATTTTAGATTATTTAGAATTTTTATATCTTCTTGATTTAGTTTTGGTAATTTGATTGTGTCTAGGAATGTGTCCATTTCTCCTGTGTTTTCTGTCTTATTAGAATATACATTCTCATAGTAGGTATTGATAATACCTACTATGTACTACCTACATAGTAGGTATTGATAATCTTTTGGATTTCTGTATTATCTATAGTGATTTTCCTTTTTTATTCCCAACCCCTTGAATTTGTGCTCATTCTTTCCTCTTTTTAATAAGATAGGCTAATGGTTTATCAATTCTATTAATTCTTTTGAAGAATCAACTTTTTGATTCATTGATTCTTTGCATTGTTTTCTTAGTCTCAATTGCCTAATTTCTGCTCTTACCTATAATTTTTTCCCTTGTCTGAGTTTGGGTTTGATTGGTTCTTCTTTTTCTATAAGTTTGAGGTTCAACATTAGGTTACTTATTTGAGATCATTTTGTTTTCCTGATGTAATAGATCATCACTATAAATTTCCCTGGTAGGACTGCTTTTATTGCACCCACAGGTTTCGGTATGTTGTGTCTGCATTTTCATTTAATTGTGCATACTTTAATTGTGTCTTTGATTTCCTCTGTGACCCATTGGTTGCTCAAAGGGGTGTTAATTAATTTCCACTTGTTTGTCTAGTTTTTTTTGACTTCTTATGTTGCTGATCTCCAGTTTCATTGCACTATGGTCAGATAGTATGCATGAGATGATTTCAATTCCTCTACATTTACTTAGTGTGTTTTGTGGGTTTGTATGGTCTTTTGGGGAAAATATCCCATATACAACTGTGAAGAATGTGTGTTCTGATGTTTTAGGGTGGAGCATTCTGTAGACGTTGACCAAGTCCATTTGTTCACAGGTTTGGGTTATTTCTGATATTTTTTTTTTTATCAATCTAGCTGATGTATCTATTTTGAGAGTGAGGTATTAAGATCTCCCACTACAATTGTGTTACTGCTTATGTGGTTTTTCATGTCTGTTAGTATTTGTTTTATTAGCTGGGTGTGCCATTGTTTGGTGCATATATATTTATAATTATTATCTCTTCTCAGAGTTTTCCCTTAACAAGTATGTAGTGGCTTTCTTTGTCTCTTTGGATCAGTTTTGGCTTAGAGTATATATTGTCTGCAAATAGAATAGCTACCTCTGCTTGTTTTCTGGGTTCCTGTGGCATAGAGAATTGTTTTCCATTCTTTGACTTTTAGTCTTTCTTTCTTTCTTTCTTTCTTTTTTTCTTTCTTTCTTTCTTTCTTTCTTCTTTCTTTCCAGGCATTGAACTCATGACCTTGTGCTTGCCAGGCAGGTGCTCATGCCACTAAGCTAAATCCTCGGCCCTAGCTTATAAATTTCTTTTGGGTTAAATGTGTTTCTTGAATGCAGCATGTCGTGGGCTCCTGAATCTTGATCATTATTCCAGTTTGTTTCTTTCGATCGGTGAATTGAGAGTATTTATACTGATGTTATAACTGTTGCACATTGGTTATTATATATTTCATATTATTTTCCTCTTGTAGGTTCCCTGTCTCTCTCCTCTGTTTAATTACTTGCTCTGCCTGGCAGTTTTTTTCTGCTGATGTTCTTGTGTTTGTGGTCTTGGTTATCTCTTTGTAATATATCCTTCAGAGCACTCTGTAGGATTGGTTTAGGGGTCATAAATTTCTTCAGTTGTTCTTTATCATGAAAGTATCTTATTTTTCCATCAATTTTGAAAGATATTTTTGTGGGGTACATCAGTCTGGGTTGAAGATTGTATTCTTTTAGGTCTTCAAATACCTGGCTGTCAGCTCTGAGGGTTTGTGCTGAGACGTCTGCTGTGATTCTGATGGGATTTCCTTTATAGATGATTTTTTTTCCCCTCTAGCTGTTTTTAATATTTTGTTCTTGTGTTGAACTTCTGGGATCTTTATTATGTGCCTTGGGGTAGATTTATTATGGTCATGGCTATTTGGAGTTCTATATGCTTCATTTATTTGTCTGTCAAATTCTTTATCCATATTTTGGAAGTTTTCTGCCATTATTTCTGTGAAGAGATTTTTTGTGTCTTTTGCGCTGTTTTCAGCTTTTTCACTGATTCCAATCAATCTTATCTTGTTCTTCTTTGCTTTGTATTATAGTGTTGGATTGATTTTTGTGTGTGCATGGCTCTTGCTATTGCTAAGATCTTTCTTTTCCCAGTCACTAGTCACAGTCATGTCTTCTAGATCTGATATTCTATTCTTTCCTTCATTCAGTCTGTTGTATATACTTTCAGTGGAATTTTTAATTCCCTGGATGTATGTTTAGATCTGTTTTATTGATTCTTTTTGTTTTCTATGGTGGGCATTCGTGGTTTCCTTCATTTTCTTGAGCTGCTGTATTTTTTGAAATCTGTGTCTTTCATTTAGATCATAATTCCTTTTTTGCACATTAGAAATTATTTTTTCTATGACTTCTTACATTTGTTTTTTCACTTCTGCCAGCATCATTTCAGAGAGTTCTAGCAGCTGGCTTCTGGTTTTCATTATCTCTTTGTACTCTGAACTTGTCCTGGTCGGCTGGGCATTTAGGGTTGCATTTTGCTTCATCATCTTGTCACTTTTTATTGTATTTTATTTTGTTTTCTGTGTTGATGTTTATAGATTTCTTATGTTGTACAGCTTTATATTTGGGGTCCTAAGAAATTTCTGTTCTTCAGATGTCTTCTAGGTGTAGGTGATTCTTGATCTCTTAGGCAATCTTGGGGACCCATCTCCCAATATATTAAGAATGTAAAGTTGCTATCTATTTGACTCAGGGCCCGTTCCTTTGGAGCTTGATTATGGTTATGGTTATGACCCCTTACAATCACAGTGTTGTCATATGGGAGAGAAAACTGATTATAACAGGTATGGCATTTTGGTTGAAATAATATAATTAGCAATACCAATAAACTCAAGCACAGCCTGGCTAGTCACAAACTGTAATAACTATTAGCCTGATATCTTTAGCCATATGAGAAATTTCTAATATAATATAATTATATAATATAAGGTAACATAATATAATATAATCCAGCTTATACCATGAACTTGTATGCAATGATTTTCTACTTCATAGAATTTTATCCTGTTGTATGGGAGATTTAGGAGGAATAGGGATAGGTAGAAGAAATGAATGAGATTAAATATAGTTGGGGTAAGACTGAAGATCCCCCAAATTTAAAGACCCAATCCAAGAATGGGCTTCTGAAATGAATAGACTTCTCAGATGAAATATGTGGAGTAAATAAATACATGAAAAATGCTCAGCATCACTAGTCATTCAAGAAATGGAAATTAAAACAACACGAGATTCCATCTCACTCCAGAAAAAATGACTATCGTCAAAAAAACCCAACAAATAACAAATGCAGACAAGGCTGTGTGGAAAAAGGAAACTTTTTCCACTGCTGTTGGGAATATAAACTGGTACAACCACTATAGAAACCAAAGTGGAGCTTCCTCAAAAACCTAAAACTAGAGGTTCCATTTAACCCAGTCGTTCCCTTTTAGCTTTCTTCCTAAATGAATTAAAAGGATCATACCACAGTGATATATACATTCCCACACAATTTATAACAGCTAAATTTTAGCAACAGCCTCTATGCCCATCAAAAGATGAATGGATAAAGAAAACATTGCATTTATAAACAATGGAGTAGTACTCTGCCATAAAGAAAAATACACTGGAATCACTTGCAGGAAAATGGATGCACTTCAAGACCATGATCTTAAATGAAATAAATCTGACACACAAGTTTAAATATTGCCTTGTTTCTCTTGTGTGAGAAACCCAAAGAGTATATAAAGAGTATAAGGAGATAGCTATTGAGAGAAAGGAAGAACATGTGCAAGAGGGAAGGGGAACAAGAGAAGAGGAGGGGAGGGAAAGAAGACTAGATGGAAGAAAGAGAATGAGAGGAAAATGGTAACAAAGCTTGTGTGGATGCAGAGAGGAAGAAGGCTGAAGGGAGCAGGGGAATAGGAAAAAGGAACTGAAATGTATTATGTGCAGGTACACATTTCCCAAAGTGGATGTGATCAATATGTACAGCAAATATAGACTAATAAAAAACAAAGTTAAGCAAAAGCAAAAAAGAAGAAGAAAGACACAGAGACTGAGTACCAGGATGCAATCTGCTATAGATATTTGATACAATATCAACTTCTGCCAAATTGGTCTGGTGTAAAAGTTCACTGTCTTTTTCAAATGTGACATTGAAGGAAGTACTTTTAATAGAGATAACTGGTGAGCCTGAAAATCCTGGATTCACCTCTCATATCGTTTATGCCTATGACAAGGTTCTATTTTTCTTGGTAGGATCAATCATAGGAGTGATATTATTTGTTTAAGATACGATCCATATTCAGTTTTTAAACACTAAAAATCACAAAGAAATTACTGATTCATTCTATAAAAATGAACATTCTTATAAACTCTGCAATGGTTCCTGCTTGAACATTCTCATGGGTTGTGAATTTAAGATTTCACAAAAATATCAATTTTAATGCTATGCTGGTTTAAGTCCTTCCCTGTATTAAATTAATTCTTTGTTTATAACCCTTTAGTCCTAGGAATCATATGACATCCTACTTCTCTCCCTTAAATTTTCTACTGCAATGCAATAATCAAACATTCTTCCACAATAACTCTCATGTTTTTTAAATGCTTTTTTCTTTTCACTTCTGGGCACTGAACCCTGGGTTTTGTGCATGGTAGGCAAGCACTCAACCACTGAGATGCATCCCCAGCCCAGTAATATGGGGGAAAATCCTTTCCGTCTTCCAGTTGCACTTGTTTGGATGTTCTGTGTTTGTCAACATGCTCTCATTCAGTACAGAGTGCAACAGAACACAGCAGCTGTGATTTGACCAGGACCTAATCCTAGATGGTATGGAGCCTGTCATCTAATGTCAGTGGCACTTAAGTTATATTTTTAGCTCTACTAGCTAATACTCCTGTCTCAACAAATGAGATTTTATTAAATCATGTTCTCCCTATGTTTCACTTATGTTGTCAGGTTATGAAACTCCATGGGAGGACTTTATAATTATCCCAAATGATTTTCATTCTCTTAGATCTGATTCAGTGTTTCAGACAGGAAAATTTGGAATGAACAGTTTTATCATCTAAATAATTAGCTATTTTTTTTTTAGCTTTGTAACATTTAAAATTTTAGCAAAATGCTTTTTTGGTTATGTAAGTTATAGATATATGGCCAAAGGAAAGAGCCTTACCTTCTCAGTGAATGCAGCCTGATCTGGTTATTTCTAACAATTAAAAATCCTCCCACCCATTCTACCAATGCAATCCAATCCACCTATGCAAACATCATGCATAAACATGTTCCTGACAAACCCATCCCAATTTCTTTGGCTTCTATGGTTACTTTTTGCTTTTTCTGTTTAAAGCAATTACACAAATAGCAAATGAATTCTCATTGTAGAAGCACATGAAATACAGAAGTAAAAAGACTGAATGTTCCCTCTTTGCTTCCCTTGCCTAATCTTATGCTCTTACGCAGAGGAAGCCACTACGAAATGAATGTTTCCCCTTCTAGCTGCTTTCTTATACATTGACATGTATCTTAATAATGTACAGTACACAATCTTTCTTTAAAAATGTATATTGAATGCTCTTCCAAATTGCTCCACTGAGGAAAATACTCCAGGCTCTTTAATGACAGTACACATTCTCTTCAATGGCATCAAAATAGTCGTCAATTTACATTATTATTCCCTTTTTATGGACATGTGGGTTATTCTCAAAGTTTTACTATTATGAACAGTGATCCTATAAGCATCCTTTTGTATGTGTCTTCAAGCGAATGAAAAATAATTCATGTAGTGCAGCTAGAAATAGAATTGCTACATTCAAAGGCATGCACATTTTAAAATTCTAATTTTTTAAAATTTATATTTCAAGAGTATATGGTAATATTCTACAGCCTAGTTATGCAAAGGACGGTCCTTTTACAAACAGAGTTAACGTCACTCTGAACTTACTAAAATTGTGAAATCTCGGGCTCCATCCAGCTCCATTGAATGAGGCTTTGGCCTCTAGCTAGATTCCCCAGTGACTCATATGCTCATCAAATTTTGATAGACACTTTTATATGTTCTTGTTTTACCCAAACAAGATACTCTGAGCCCTTTAAATTTTTGTCCATTCCTCTTTATTTTCTCACTATTTAAAAACTATTAATCTAATAATGCTTTTTAGATTTTTTTTCTGAGATCTCTTTACATGCATGGGCTGATAATTTATGGGATCTACCCTTTATAAATATGGAAACACTTTTTTCTCTTCTCTAATCTTTTGGTGTTCCTTTCTTTCTCCTGGATTCCTTTAAGATAACTGACAATCATATTTGACAAATTCATCTGTTGGTTCCTTCTGTTTTCTGGGAAACAACTTATCTGGGTTGGGAGAGCTAACTTTATGTAGGACAGACCTGTAGGCAAGTCCATGGACCATTTGGAGAATACTCAAAAGCCCCTAAAATTATGTGTCACCTTTGAGAATGACTGCTTCAAGGAAGCCTTTAGCAAGTGATTATGGTTGCTGCTTTAATTTTGTGGCTTGATTCTTTAGCTGAGGTTGGTTACTCTGTCTCCTCATATTATGGCTCAGGGAAAAGTAATCTCTCTCATTCCTTTGGAGGAGGCAGGCAGAGTTACACTACCAGAGTGATAAAGAGAGTAGAGTTTCCCTGGATTATTGCTCAACATGACTGTGTTTTGACTTTGGAGGCAACTTTTGACCTTTGTGTTGCTAATAAATGTTTATTGAGTGCCTGCTACATACCAGATACCATCCTCAAAGCATACCTCAAAAATAGACATCATTCCCAGTCATTTTCCAGCATGGGAAAACAGTAAATGATGAAAGCTGATTTGATTCTTATATGCTAACTTATGCCCTTACAAGTGACAAAGAGAACAATCAGGAAAGTCAGAAAGAACTCAGCAGGAAGGAGGAATTCTCATACAAAGCATCTTTACTTTTAAGTAAAGAGTGTTACAAAAAGTATTTCTAGTTATGGTTATTAAATATACAACTAAGACAAAATTGCCTTATTGTCAAATATCAATAGCACTTTTGGTCCATTTTGTATATGGATGTTGTGTTTCCTGGGACATTGAAAGGTCAGAGTGGATCCTAAATCCCTTCCTAGATTTTCTGATGGAGTAAAACAAAGAGAAAAATAAGCCACAATTCTCCACCCTTGTGAAGAAGTTGCTGTAGATGCAAGGTGTCCTGTGGTACCCCATTAACTCCAACAACCTTTCATGCTGTCTCTCTTCTGTGTCCCTTAGCAGTAGGTGCTGTAAAGACAAAGTTGTTTACAAAATTGTATATTATTTCTGGTCTTCCTTCTGCTTCTGGTATTCAAGTATTACAAGGATGACACAAACATTCCCACTTATCTGGAGGATGTACCGACTGAAGATTTAAAAGAAGTTGCAAAAAGGAAGCCAACTTCAGTGAAGAAAGCATATTTCTTTGTTGGGTATTTTTGGGTTGACTGGCACTATGTTGTGTATGAGCTTAGTAACCACTGATGGGGGAAATGTCACACGCATTTACAGAAGGATTTCTTAGAAGTTAGAGTGTTTAATTTTTCAAATATCCACTTTACTGTCAACATTAATTTATGCTAGGGAATTAAAGTCAACATGAACCGTTCCCAAACAACTGAAACGTATTATGCAAGGCTTTGTTCCTTATAAGGCCATTGTATATCTTGAATTTGGGCCCCATCACAATAGCAATTTCTTTTTTTTAATAGCTATAATTGCATTTCCTATGTAAATACTCATTAGCCGCACTCTACTGGATCAATTTGCTTAGATACTGTGAAATAAAAAAAAAAAAAGAAAAAGAAAGTTGGTGATGATGCAAGTATATAATAAAAATGTACCTCACCCACCTCCAAAGTAAAAGAAATGGAGGGAAAACTATTCCATTAAAGTATTGGCACCTGTTTGATAAATCTTTCTGATGTAAGTCCCCAGATCTGAGGAAATTATGAAAAAAATTTAATTGTGAATTGTGCCATAGGGAGGCTGGGGAAGTAACTATATTTCCATAATCTGTTCTTGAAAAACCGATTCTGGAGTATTTCTGCAAATGTCAAATGATAGGATGGCTTGGATGATTTTAAAAATCCTTACACTGGAATATATTGCATTTAAATCGTTAAAGAGAATTTCATAAAGAGTCAAAATGAGGAATTTTACATATGCCTAAAATGAGTGTTAAGGAGTGTAAGTTATCAATTAATAAGAGAAACAACAAGATTTACAGCTGATTCCAAGGAAAATTTTAAATGAGAAGTCCATGAAATAAATTCACACACACACACACATGGGCACATATACACACACATGCACACATTGCAAAACCGGCTATTCCTCCAGGACAAGGGAGAGAAATCTCTTTAACATACTGAATTTATTTACAGGACTAGTAACAAAAAATTGTTTTGCCTTGCACCTGTTATCTTCAACCTCTAGAATTGTAAAATAACTCAAAAACAATGAAAGATAGAGACCCTTTAGGCCCAGATAACCAAGAAGGATGTGTGCCAAGTGGAGCATAGTGGCTCATTTAAGATATCTTGTAGTCTTTTGGTATATTTCAGTCTGTTAGCAAGTGTCATGGCTTATGTCTGTGTCCCCCAGGCCTCATGAGTTTGCATTGTGTATTTGTTATTAGTTCATTGTCTAGTGCTTGGATTGATGGTGTCAGTGCTCCACCCACAAAGGGGTGGAGCCAGGATGTGATGTAATGGCAGGAAGAAGGTGTGTCTTGCTCTTTGCTGGTTCCTGCTTGCTGTTTGTAGCCGCCATGAACTGGGGCCCAGCCATGCCAGCCTGCCTTGGATCCAGCTGAGTACGGATTGAAACCTCCAAAAACTGTAAGAAATAAACCTTTCCTTTCCCAACTTGGGCTTCAGGTATGTTGTCCCAGCGATGAGTAAAAAGTAACTAAGACAGCAAGTTTTTGCCTACACAGATGAAATAAAACCAAGGCAAAACCAAAGCACTTTCCAGAACTCTTTCTGTGATTGCCTCAAGTTCTCAGTTTATACATTTGATGTACATGTAGCTTTATCAGCTTAAATTTCATCCCAAATAGTACACATTTATTGTGGATGGTGAAGGTTCACTTTTATTTGCAGGAAGAGAAGAACACAGCGGGCACGAGAGCACAAATCTCTCATTGCGTGTGTCACACGTGATGGGGTGAGATCACGTCTGGAGGGAAATAGGAAAGAAAGGGCATCAGGGGGAAGGGGAAGCAGGCTTCTGCATTCTCAGTGGGAATGGCCAAGGGATTGTCAAAAACATTTCAAGACCGTTTCAAAGATGTTTTTCAACATTTCTGGAAATTCTTCCAAGTGTAATATTCTAGGAGAATGTTATTTTTTCTTTTATCAGATCATCAAATCAATTTGTGTCTTTCCATAGGAGGCCATAAATTTTCTCCCGCTTTTCTTCTTTATCTTGCTTGATCCAAGAGCTGTATATTCTCACCACTCAACATTGTCTCTTCATTTTCTGGTGTTTTTCATCCTGCAGTGCAAATTCCCTTCCTATCACCACTAACAAAAACAGAAAAGAAATTGTTTAAATGTAGCTCTCATGCATGTATCAAAGCTATTTCCCTCAAGGTGATTCATCTCTTCAGACTTTCAGAAATGTGCAAACATTTATGCCATCAGTAATACACCAGCGAAGCTTCGGCTGTACCAAAGGTCAGGAATAAAATTAGAGCAGTGAACTAATTAGCATTGAATGTGCGAAAGGGAACTGGTAGTTATGTTTCATATTTACCACTTGGGAATGAGGGGGGGGTGAGGTCTGATTTAAAACCCAAAGCATTGACAGTGTTCTCCTCACGGCTTTTGAGATGTAAACAGTATTATCACCAGCAGCCTGCAGCATCGTCCTTAAGAAATATGAAAACCGGCACCAGGAAACCAATCATTCTGCATCTGAACAAAATAATTGAATGCATTTTGGCATTTGAGCTTTTCAGAGTCACAAAAACTGCTTTACTTCTGACTGGGGAGCTATAATTATAACCCTGATAAAAAGATTCCTTGAAGCAAATTCTTCTTTTAAAGGACCTTGATTAGATTGTGTTTACCTTTAACTTAAAAATCAGGCAGCCCAATGAAGCAGTGTTCGAAATTGCATTACCGTCTGGCTGTACTGTTTTTCGGCAGGATTTTAAAGCCAAAACTCTTTAGCTGTCACCTTCACTCTCTCAGTCTGTCTGACTTCACATTTCAGGGAAATTGATCACATTTTCCGGAGAATTTACTCTGTATACCTCTCAAATAATGTTGGAGGAAGTTGTTGGAATGGCCATGGGGGCGTGGCATGAAAGTAGCTCTCCTGATGCCTTTTGCCATCTATTTTTATCTTGACTGTCTCAGTTTTTTTCATATGCTAATGATGGTTATTAAAAGCATTTTTCATTTCTTATGCCTAGCAGCCGATCTACGTTTGGAACAGACAATTGTTCTGCAGCGATAACAAGAAACCGAACCCCACCAAAGGTCTACATGGAGGCTTGAGCCCAAACAGCTCGAAGCTGAAATATAGGTCTGTTTTTTACTAGTCACGTGACCCAGGACAAGTCACTTCATCTCTCTAGTCTCAGTTTCCTCATCTGGAAAACAGAGGTAATATCAGGACCAACCCCAGTCTTCTACTATAGAGATTAATTTCATAAAGAGCTCATTTTATAAAGTGCTTAGAATACAGCTTGGGTCATAGAAGTATATTTTAAATTAAGTAATTAAAATAATTTCTTTTCACTATAAAGATTAGAAAAACAGCTAAGCATCCATTAGTAGCATGCTGGTTCAATCAAATACAGCATATTTATACAGGGACATATAATGTAAATATTAAAAAGAATGGAACAAGTTCTCCATCTAATATAAAAAGAGCTGCATGAAAAAGAATATACATAAATATACATGTGTACATAATAAGACCTGGAAGAACTCACAGGCAGCTATTATCCACAATTGTTTCTGAGAGGCACAAACAGAGAGGAGAATTAGAGAAGCATCCTTTGTATTACACACTTTTCTAAAAAGTATAACTGGCTTTCAGTTGTTACTACCTTTTCAGTAAAATTCACTTAATTGTGACTTTAATATGAGAAAAAAGGAAAAGATGAAGGATGTGCTTTGTTCTGTCACCTGAAAGAATAAAGATAAATGTAAGAGATTCTTGAAGTGGTTTGTTGTTGTCTTCTTGCATTAAACACAGTGTTAGTGTATTCTTTGGAACTGAAAGGCAGTACTGGAGATCCTCAAACTCATGGCATGACCTGAGGCTAGGATACAATCAATAACACTTCGTTACTTACAGGTATGAAATGGAATCTGCTTTGCCTTAGCTACCCACGGTGGAGGAGTGGCTCTTTTCATTTTAGAGAGTAGATCCATAGATAACAAGAAATAGAACAGTGGAAACAGAAAATGAGTTGCATCAAAGAAACATAGAACACCATTCTTTATGTCCAACATAGAGACAAGGTACCTTAAGTATTTTTCCTGTAAGTTTACTACAATGCACCTAATTCTCGCTACTGTTTACTCCCTGAGTTAAGATGTAGACCTGTGGACAGGGATTATAACAAGGAGGAAATCACTATGAAATTTAAAAAACTGAGGTGATGGAAGGTTAGGTAGTGAAAGCAGAGGACTCAGAGTTGGCAAACAACACTGAAAAAGACACTTACCTGGTTGAAATGAGGTTTGTATCCTGGCTTTGTCACTTGCTATTTGTGTACCTTGGGAGTTCTCATCTCTGACCCTCATCTTCCTACACAATGAAGGTGATAATAGTTGCATGTATGACAATCCATAAACAACTTATTTTGCTACATATACTACATATATATGCGTGTATATATATATATATACATATATACACATATATTCAGAATCTAGAACAGTACCAGAAATATAATAGGTCTTGAATAAATTTTTGATAAGAATGAATTAAATGAGGCAATACAAAGCTCCCTCAATTTAGGTGCATCTTAGTTGCTTTCCTGACATTGCAATACAGACCCCGACACCTGTAGTTTAAAGGACAAAACGTTTATTTTGGCTCAAGTTTCCATCCGTGGTCAACTGGCCCCAAGGCAGAAAAAGGATGGCAGAGGAGCACGGTGGAGGAAAAAGTGCTCAACCCAGGGCAGCCAGGCAGCAGAGAGAGAGAAAGGAGGAGCTAGAGACAGGAACACAGCCTTTCGGGCCATGCCCCTACCAATCCACTTCCAAACAGCAAGTCCACTATGGCGCCCCCATGACCCAATCACATGAGATATTTCAAACATA
This sequence comes from Cavia porcellus, assembly GCF_034190915.1. Taxonomy (NCBI): domain Eukaryota; kingdom Metazoa; phylum Chordata; class Mammalia; order Rodentia; family Caviidae; genus Cavia; species Cavia porcellus. The sequence continues at coordinate 21,435,172 of NW_026947496.1, read as the reverse complement.
TGAGCTATTTGAGGGATATTTTAGATCTAAATTGTATGAAAGAGGAAGCCTCTGCTTTGATTTCTGCACAACATTTGGTAAATTATTGTATATTCTTCATGAAGAGAGAGGATTATGTGACGCAAGGGTTAGTGGCTGCCTTAGTAACTATAAAAGGATGGGTTAATGGATCAGTGTTGGCCTGGCAGTGGGTTTGAGACTTACCACAGGGCCCTTGTTCTTTTTTATCTACTATAGATTTTTGTCATCCACTGGTGTAAAAGTATAATCAGTGTGGTTCATCAGATATTTTCTTAACACCCAGCTAAAAGAAAAGACATATTATAGGAAAGAATTGGGAAATTTTGATTGACTAACCTTGAAGGACAGGATGAAATAGGATGAAATTTAACAGGAAAAATTTAAAGTCTTGCATTTGGGTCTAAAATATATTCAAGCGTATAATCGTGGAGGAGTCCTTGTCAGTTATTCAATATACACCAGTTTCAAAAATGGTTTGCATGAATTGGGCCTTGCAATGCTGAGTTTCATTAATGGGAGCTTGGTATCAACTCAAGTTAGGGCCTTCACTCTTCATTTCTGAAAGCTGGTACTCTATTCTCAAAGTCCTGGTCCAAACCAATGTGCAAAAATTAATTTAAGCATAGAGATGATTGATGGATTAGGATCATGAAGAGACTTGACACTATGTATGAACTAATATTGGGAAAATTTAGCTGGGAGGAAATATTGCAGATGATATATTGCTTGGTTGTCATGTGGCAAAGAAATTAGATTTGATTTGAAAGATGTCAACAGATCAACTATGGTTAATGGAGAGATTTAACAGAGAGATTTCATATGGGAAAAAGCTGGGATGAAATACAGTGAGTTTTTTTATTGGAAAAATAAGGGATATCCTTCTAAAAATCACAATACAAAAATGGTGAGATGTAAACATTCTTAATATTTTGAAAACTCGCCATCTGTTAAAACTCAAGCAGGCTAGTGCATTGTGGAAAAATAGTTTTGAGTTAGTTTACTTAACTTGGCAGATATTCATCAAGAGGTTGATCCACTCCAAAGTTACAGACAAGATGACTCTCAGGTTAAATAACACTTCAAGTCCTTTTCAAATCTGAGAACTTATTACTTTATATGCATAAAAAGCACTGTTTGCATTGTGACCTTGGTTCTAAGCCTCCCAGAAGTGTGTGAGTGCATGATTCTTTGACTCTGACCAGGCTCCATCTTCCATCCAGAGTCTCCACGGAAGTGCAGAGCTGATGTAGTTGCTAAGCAACACAGATTCAGATAAATACACCTTCTCTTTCTCAGGTACCAAATAAGTAAACAGCATTCTTTTGACTATGACTTAATCTTGCCCCTTGGGTTCACCTATGAAAATGAATGAAAACTCAAGGCAGAAATTTAGGTAATTTAGGGCAAGTTTTTCTGTGGGTAAACAATTTGATCTTTTGAAAACCTAGATGACTTGACTGATGTGAATAATTTTCTCAATCTTCCCTGTTTTAGTGTACAAGCAGGACAAAGCTTTAACAGCATTCTGTATGACGATGGCATACAGTGCAGCGCCACAGACAGAATGAGATGACAATAGAATTTGTGGTGTATATACAACCATACTTCCTCTGTAATCTGATCACCTCGGAGTGGAGTTGATTTCTAGTTGGATTTAAAAAAAATTTAGAATCTTGAATCACAAACAGTTGTAGCCAGCAGAACAATGGAACCAACTTTTGGCAGCAGTGAGATACATATTTCCCTGCCTAGGCTCTGAGCTCTTTGAGGGTATTTATTTTTGTTTTCCATAATGACCAGAAGGCATACAGTACTAGGTATTAATTTATTATGATTATAGATCAAAGATGTCCTTAACAGAATATATATTCACTTATGTTTCCCCAATTTAGTGGGTATTAAATACATACATTAAATATACCTGAGTAACAAGTTCAATCAAGATACCTGAAACAACGGTAAATATTGAGCTTCATTTATCTATATTTTTTGAAACGGTTTTACTATGCAGTTCAGGCTGGCCTTGAACTCACTATGTGGCCCAGCCTGGCTTCTCACTCACAGTGATCTCCTGTCTCAACCTTCTGAGTGCTGGGATTACAGACATGTGGCACCATGCCTGGCCTCCTTTATTTAACTTTTGTAAATCACTGACCTTAAAACTTTTTCAATAATTCACAGGCAAGCTTGCATCTAAAGGATGGTAAAATTTCAAAACCTTGTATTTCAACATTTTTCCTTTCCTGATTTAAAGTATAAAGCATTCTTTTCAATGAAGAAAACAATCATCATTTATGATAATAAAAACGAAATACGAGCCAGGCACAATAGCAACTGTAATCCCAGCACTCTGAGAGGCTGAGGCAAAAGCATCAAAAGTTGGAATCTAGCCTGGACCACTTAGAGACTTAGGGAAACCTGGTGTCAGAAATAAAAAGGGCAAGAGATATAGCTCAGTGTGAAGGCCCTGGGTTCAAAATACAATACAATACAATACAATACAATACAATACAATACAATACAATACAATGCAATGCAATACAAAGAACTATGGTGCTTGCAGTTGTCTGCAGGGAAGCGGGTAGCACTTTCTCAAGCAGAGCTAAGGTAGAACTTTCTGGCTCCCACTTGGCAGGATGCAAAGTAAGTTGTGGGAAACACCAAGACCTAAGGCCAAAGGCTCCTGCTCCTAGCTGCAAGGAGCCGGCAAGAGCTGCCACGTTAGCATTTCCTGCCTCTGCTCACTCCCAGTGTCCCCACGTGACTCAGCAGAGCACTCGCAGCCCACACTTTGCCCTTGTGATTTCCAAGGCTTTTGCATTACCACCAGGCTGGGAGCCACCAGAGGCACCAGAGCATACGATGTTGAAGAAACTTTTCCTTAGCCTAGAAGGGCAGAGTGTTTGAGGGGTAAAAAGGAAACCAGAAAAACAGAAGAGGAAAATCAGCTTCTTCCGAAGTCCACTTGGTGACAGGGAATTGTTTTTCTTTCCCCTACAATGCATGGGACCGAGGTTCTATTTTACTACATTGTTACAGTTCTGTGCTGCAGGGATTGTTATCACTTATAGATAAAGAAATCAGGATGCAGAGATAAATGAGACAAGATTTGTTTCTCTAGTATGTTGGGCACGAAGCCATTACTTCACTTTTTGAGAAGGGCTATTTAGAGAAGACTCAAGAGCAAAGACTGTTGAGTTTATTAATCATTTTCTGGTGCTGAGGATGGAACCCGAGCCTTGGTATATTATAAGCATGTGCTCTACTTCTGAGTTAAATTCCCAACCCCTGTTTCATTTTGCTTGAATCACTATCCTTCCCTTCTCCTATGTACGCTGAGATGATATGTACCTAGAGTAGGGCTTTCTCACCTCTTCTGTTCCTTTTGTAAACTCCTGAGGTCACAAGCTCTGTAGTTAAGGCTAAGACTCTATCTCAGTCTTTCGTGTACCCCTAGCACCTAGGGACAGGATCTGACACCCAGCAGAGTGAGGGAGTGGTGTGGGGAGAAGGCTGCTGTCTTACTGTCTCCTTCAAAAGGTTTGCAGAAACGCCTGCCCCATGGAGACCGGGGACTTAATTCCGCTTGGGTGTTGACTTGAAGATGTGAATTATGTTACCTGTGCTTTGATTCTTTAGTAACGTTAAACAGATTGAGTTGTGTGTTCTTTACTGTGCCCCTAACCTTCTGTGTCTGCAAGGAAATTTACTTTACCATAAATTTGCATTTCAAGCTTCTACTTGAGGACTTAGCTCACATCACCTGTGGCACCTGGGAGCTCTTACATGTGCATAATTTACCACTCCAGTGCAATCTCGTGTGTTTCACAAGGAATTACAGAATGCATACCAAAAAAAAAAAAAAAAAAAAAAGCATCACTGGCAAATAATCACGGAACTCTGGAATCAACATTTAGAAAAAGGTAGCCACAGTCATCCTCCCTCCCACATCTGTGGGTTCTGCACCCAAGGATGAAGATATTTGGAAAAAAAATGTTAAACACATTCAGGCTTTTCTTCCTCTGTAATTTTCTAAATGATACATTATGATAGTTATTTACATAGCATTTACAATGTGTTGGTTGTCAGGAGTAATATAGAGGTGATTTAGAGTGTATAGGAGGATGTGGGTAGGTTATATGAAACCACTATGTCATTTTATTTGAAGGATGTGAGCATCTGGGGGGATTTTGGTATGAGGACAGGGGATTGGAATCAGTCCCTGGAGGATATCAAGTCACCAAATGTATTGACTAAAACTGAATGAAGCTGGCCTGAGAACTTGTAACCAAGGTGCAGTGAGGCTCTGTAACGTGCACAATTGCTAAGGCCTCTTAGGGAGTTATGAGTGTTTAAAGGATCCTAATTCCACGAGGGGGTAAAGGTTCATTTTTCAGAATCAAAAGAACACCTAGGCTTTTGAAAGGAAGGGAAGAAAAGGGGAAGTAAAAAGAATTAAAATGTGAAGTGTGTATATACTAACTCCTCCCCATGAATGCATCCATTATGTATTGCAAACATATATCGATAAAATTGTTGTAATGTAAAAAAGAATGTACTGGCTGCTCTCAGAAAGACATGGTGCCCAGCATAAGACCAACATGTTTGTATATGCATATGGGAGAAATTTTAAAAATCCAATTAATTCTTCATTTAATACGTTGTCTTAGTAACTACTATTTCAAGATGCTCAATGCTTGCAACATAATTCATAGCTTTACCAAGGCAGAAGAAAAAATAGAAAAAGACAGAACCTTAAAATACCTTTGCCAATGAAATCCTGAATTATTTTTGACTCTGAGAATAGTCAGTCTTTTTATTTCAACTTTTAAGGATGTCAAAGAACACAATGAATCTTTGTGTTTTCACTTACATTTCCATTATTTCATGATATTCAGCGTGTTTGAGAGTTTCATCCAATCTCCTTTACCTTCAGATCTGGCATGTTAAAAATTGATATAAGGATCAGCTTAACACTGGATCTTTACTTTAAGGGCTAGTGGGAAAATCGTAGAATTCATGATTGAAGACACCAAATCCCCATAATCCCAAGGCAGTGTCTGAAATCTGTATGACATGAAAAGTAAGCAATGAGATAGAGTCCAAACTGTGTGCCAAAATCAGTTAATACTTTCTTGTTGGCTCTTCATTGTTAGAGGGCAGAGAGGTTAAGATGACTAGATAGACTCATAGCAATCTTCAAAGGCTTACTTAAAATTCCCAAGCTATCCTTTGTTAAAGCATCTTCTCATGTGGTAGATTCTTGTGGCAAGTTTTACTCATGGGTTACTAAAAAATTATTCTCAAGTCCTTGATCTACAAGCCAAATATTTCATGTCATGCACCAAGGGATAGAGTTGGAATGGCCTGGGACCAGTGATACATGAGCAGAATTCCACTGGGACACTTTGAGATGAACTTGCTATCCTCAGAGTGAGAGATAAATGTGCCGGCAGGGTCTTCCTCCATTCTCTGCATTCCTCCCTTGGGTGTAGAGATGACATCTGGAGCTTTAGAAATTATTTGGCCTCCTCGAGGCCACTTTTTGGAGCAGTTCTGGAAGCACCTCTCTGGTGAGTGTTTGTACTCGTGCCACCATGATTACTTTGATATTCTGAACTGATTAAAAATGTTTGTCTTGAGTGCTCATTTTGATTTTGGAGAAGATCCCAAATCTACTTGGTGCCAGACCCGGTAAAAAAAATGGGTGAGGACACAGTGTTTTTATTTGAAAGAAATGCTGTCAATGTTTCTAATCGATTTAGGAAATTGGAGCAGGCTTGAAAAGACATGCAAGAGGATTTCAGAACTGCTTCAGAAAGTGTCAAGAACAATGGGATGTGTTCAAAATAAGTGGGTGTATTTTGGGAGGGGCCTAACAGCAATGTTTCTTTTACTGTATACATTTTTAATTCTTTTTTTTAACCATTCACTGTATGTTTTGATCACACTGTATGAGTGTGAAAACCTGACAGGAGAACGTTGCAAGGCTCTACAGGTACAATAATGAGCAACTCAACAAAGAGATGACGATGGGGACAAAAAGGCATAGACAATTGCAAGTGATGTTGCAGAAGTAGAAAGATAACATTTGGTGACTGATTAAAGGGTGGTGATGGTAGAGGTGATAAGCGAGAACATAATTCCAGGGACCAAGCCTTAGGGGGAGGCATTTTTGCTTTAAATGTGATGATAAATTTAGAATGCTGGGGGTGAGCTGTCCAGCAGGATGTTAGTTTACTCAGCCCTGCTCCTTGGAGTGTGAAGAATCGTGAACACATACGCAGTGCAGTGATTCGTAACCCCCAGAAAACCAGCATCCTTTATGTAATAGATAGTTTAATGTTTCTTGACTGATTGATAATACACATGCATATTTTTGAAAGAATCTAAATAATACCATTGAAATGAAAAATAAAAAGTAGTCTATTTTTTAAAATAAAAGTTTAATATTCATGTATTACACTTAGCAGTGTATAAAACTATGCAACATTGGTCCCAAGGCATGCATTTGTCTGCTCATTCATTCATTCATTCATTCATTCATTAACTGTCCATTAAATGCTTATAGGTTACACTCAAGGCCTTTTCGGCACTGAGAAAACTACAAGGAAATGACAGAAACATGGTCTCTACTCTCAGCAATTCACATTCTCAGCGGATCAGACAGACAACAAGCCAACAAGTAGGCAAATAATAACACTGTGTCTTAGGGGCAGAAGATCAAGGAGAAAATAGCATAGACTATTAGGAGAAAGAGTGTATGGTGATCGATGAGAAAAATCAAAGTTAGTTCAAGTCTCTCTGAAAAACTGGAGATGAGGAAAAGGCAGCCCGCTGGAGGAAGCACTGGCCTAAAATGGAGAGAAGCCAGGTGTGTTTGAGGACCGGGAAGGAGGACAGTGTGGCAGGAGTGTAATGATCTAAGGATGAACTCACAGAAGCTAGCACAGGCTGTAACATGAAGATCAAGGCTGACGTTCTGTTCTGAGTGCCAGGCGAAGCCACTGAAAGCCTTTACTCAGAAGTGTGCTGTGATCCCACCGATACTTTTAAAAGTCTATTCTGGAGGCTTCTGAGGATAACAGTTGAAAGGTTTGGCCCAGACAGGACACTGTAGCCAGGAAAGCCACAACCGGAAGCAGGAAGCCCCATCTTGCCCTGCCCCTAGGAAGTTACCTGTGACGCCATCTTCCCGCCCCTGGGAATTTACATATGGCGCCAAACCTAGGACCAATGGGCTACCTGTGTATCCCTAATGCCCGCCTTAGGTTCCACCCCAAACCGAGGTTATTTACAGGCCCCCACGCCGCGTGTCCGCCGGAGAGATCGCTGGACGCCAGCGGTGGGGGTTGCCGGTCATCTCTCTCCGTGTTCTCAGAATAAAGGCCGCTTTTTATTTTATATTTCTCATCTTTTGTTAATATTTTTCATCTTTTGGAAATAACTCTATCATTTGTTGCCGTGACTCGATCGGCAGGCAACTGACTCTTGGGCCACATACCCAGCGTTTCCTCGCTGATAATCAGATAACATCCTGGATTAATCCCGAGCTTTTTCCTCTCCCGAGACGTTCCTGTCGCCAGCCGCCTGCACTCCACATCGGCCAGACTGATTTCAGGTGAGCACTCCCCGGGGAACTTTTCGCACTGGGCAGCCCCAGTGGAATGTTCTCCCCGTCTGCGTGGGTCTGTGCATTTTCACGTCCTTAGGACCGCCCAGGGCAGGGTTCTTTCTGGGCAAACCTGCGCCCACAAAATCTCTCACGTTCTTTGGGTTCGGATAGCCCAAAGCAGAGATTTTTGGGACCGCCCACACTGAAAGAATGCCTCACTTCCCTTAAAGCCTTGCGCTTTCACGGGCAAAACTGTTACTGACCCCACGTAGACTCCATTCGTAAATCTCTCAGTGACGACTGGAGTTTACGGTTTGGAACCGTAGCTGCCGCGTGGTACCACAAATAAGTGACGACTTTTTTCTGGACCTCCGGTTTTTTTTCTTGCCTGAATCAGTCATGGGGAACGTATTTTCTAACTCCCAAAAGACGCCTTTAAAATGCCTAATTTCCAATTTACGTACTCTAAAAATTAAAGGTACCATAAAAACTAAACAACTAACTTTTTACTGCCAGGAGGTCTGGCCAACCTATCCGCTTATCGGCAAGCCTTGGCCTCGGCAAGGAACATTTGACCCCTGCATTCTCAGGAACTTGTATGATTTTTGTCAAGCTGGCAACAAGTTATTAGAACTCCCTTATGTCCAAGCCTTTCTTATTCTGAGAACACGCCCATCTCTCATTAAGTCTTGTGCTCCAGCTGAGATACTTTTAGCTAAGTCTACTGCGCCACAAACTTTTCCATCCTGCCCTCCGTTTTCCCAGCCACCGCCTGCCTACCACCAAACTCGTTCCCTGCCGTTACCTCCCGCCAGACCACTCTCCCCTCCCCCTATGCCTGATTCTCTCAGCAGCTCTAATCCCTCTCAGTCGCAGATACCTCCCGCTGTGCGATCGTCTCCCTCTCCGCCTTCCAGGACCCATAATTCTCCCAGCAGCTCTAATCCCTCTGTGTCGCAGTTATCTCCCGATGTTCCATCCTCTCCCCCGCCTTCTCCTGGGAACCATAACTCTCCCAGTGGCTCTGATCCCTCTGTTAGCGCTTCCTCGCAGTCTCCGACTTCCTCTCCTGAGAACTCTGTATCCCCTACAGCATTCTCACCGCCCGCCCACCATACTAGGTCTCGCTCGCTATGTCCTTCCAGCAGGTCACGTGATTGTTCCAGCTTGCGCGGGGAACATTCGCCATGTTGCAACCCTCTGCCACATGGCATGGCGCCGCCATGTTCCGGAGGGCCACATGGCGACAGGGCGCCGCCATGTTTCGGGCCACGTGACAGGGCGCCGCCATGTTCCCAGGCGCCGCCATGTTTCAGGCCATGTGACAGGGCGCCGCCATGTTTCCAGGGCCCTCACTGTCAACAGGCGTCTCCTTGTGGTTCCTCTTGTGAACTACAACAGCCGCCCTGTTGCAGTGCACATGACGCTTCATTGTGCTGCCCACAGCAGTCCTCTGGCTGCAAGGCACACAGTGAGACGCCATCTGCTCGTGTTTCCCAGGGTGACCGGCAGCAGCTCTGTAGCCGCTCTACAGATGATTGCTCACATGCGCCTACCGGAAGGATGGCTGCTCAAGGGCCCTCTGCTCCAGAAACTCCTCAGGCTCTGCTACCGCTTCGGGAGCAAGCTGGCCCCAAGGAACTTGTTAACATCCATGTGCCTTTTTCCCTTTCTGATCTATCTCAGATTACCCTTAAATTAGGTAGCCTCTCTGTTGACCCACAGAATTATATCAGGCAATTTAAATTTATTACTAATTGTTATGATTTACATTTTAAGGACGTTTATAATGACTCTGGGCCTATAGCTGTGCCAGAGCAGGACAAACATACTAACTATAAGAAACTTTTAAAACAGGTCCAGGAGGCTAATCAAAACCCAGCTGTGTTCCTAAATTGGCTTTCTAATCCTCGCGCCCTGCAAGCAGTTCCAGCTTTGCGCACTGTGTCGGGCCGCCTCCCAGCCCCTCCCCCACGTGCCGTCCCAGCCCCTCCCTCCCCCATGCGCCGTCCTCGTCACCGCCGCCATCTTACCCGTTTCCGGGGGCAGTCTGAGCCCGCCCCTGCGCGCTACATCCCAGCGCTTGCCCCACCCACTGGGCGTGCTCTGCCGGAGCGCCGCGAAACAGCAGCTCAGCGGCTCTGCTCAGGCATGCTTTTTTTTACAATTTGGCTCCGCTCAAAAGATGCTTTTTTATTACAATTCTCAAACCATTTAATCAAGGTTATTGGCCACCTGATAATTTTACCAGCCTTGTTTATCAATCAAAGCCTTCACCAATCTCCTGTTTAACAACTAAGGTTATAAATTCCTTTTTGCTGGGAACCACTAGCTCTATTTCAAGACAAGGGTTTTCTTCAAAGTTTTATTTTATTTGTCTTGGTTCATACTACTGCAAATAACAACTTTAAAAGTAAATGTGTTCAGAATTTAACAGTATTAGATCAGTTTTGATAGATTTATTCATAAGATTGCTAAACCTTTACTGCAAAATGTTTCCATTAAAGCCTTGTTTGGTAGACTAAAGCTTTGTTAATTCTACGTGTCACCCTATAAAAAAAAAGTGATATTCCTGCATATTTACTTAATTCTACTATAGTCCAAATCCCAAACAAAAAGACAAAACTTGACCTTCAAACCTTATAGAGATCTTAATATGGTTTTTCATATTTTTAACACTTGTGACACTTGGAGTTCTGAGACAGGTAAACCTACACAAGGTGGAGCTGCCTGCCCCCTCCATGGACCACGCTCAAATGCAGCAGAAGATACTGGACAAGAAAATGCCCCATCCTGGCATTCTTTGAGACCTTACTCCAGGGCCGCTGGACTGTCCTAGCCACCAGAGAGTGGGTAAGCCATCCTAAGTTCTAGCCCTCACAGGAAATGTCGACACTGCCAGATTCGTCACCGACAGAAAATCGCTGCTGGAGGCTGAGGGGGTTCAGGGCAACAACAGCCCCCTTTAAGGTGTCCGTCTCGGATTCCAAGTCGTACTAAAGTCTCAGGTAAGACATTCTCTATATTTGTGGACATAGAGGCCATATATACAGAGTTCTTCCTGAGTATTCAGGCTGCTATATTAAGTCCTCAATCTCTATGATGGGGTATTGATGGTCAACCTATGCCATTTACAAACAGGGCCTATTTTGTGCAGGTCCCAGTCCTAAATCTTAAAATGCCTTTTATACAGGCTGACTTAGACACACTGAGGCCTCAACAGCTCCTACCTGTTGTTGCTGGTGGACCCTTCCTCAGTGATATAGACCACCCCCTTCCTTTCTTATTCACCAATTTGTCAGACAACCCTGGTCAAGACTGACAGATACATTTTTGTCTTCTCACTTGGTTTATACTTTTTCAGGATACATAAAAGCCTTTCTCATACTTGCTAAAGTTCTGTTACAGCAAATCATTCCAAGGACTACAACCAGGTTACAGTGACCCATGCCTAAATCAAAGTTGCTGGACTGCCATCCTGGTTTCACATCACTCAGGCTAAGAGATGCCCTCCCAGCCCTAAATCTGATCATTCTGAGTGGTCATCTCATCTCCTGTCGCCTACCTGTCTCCGTCTCACAAAGGCCTCGCAGCCACAGTTAACAGGCTAAGTCATGTTTTGTTATCCACTTTGGTTCCTAATTTCTTACATTCTATTAATGATCATTTTTACAGCAGGACTCTTTAACAGTATTGCCTACAGACTCCAACATCATGCATACCAGAGACAAGCCTCACCAACCTACTGTCTTTTATGCTTTCAGATGGGGGAGTAATCACCTCTCATAACTCCACTCCTCCTAACCCCACGTTTAATTTTCAGAATTCTGCCTTACCTTGGAACATGTCTAAATCAAATGCAGCCTTCTACCTCACCTGGGTCCTTAAATATGACAGTGCCATGTCTCCTCATAACATCTTGTCTCTTTGTTTTTCCAGTCTGACATACGTGCATTCACCAGTGAAGTTGTCCTGGCCAAAACACCTGGTACCAGCGTCTACCTGGGCATCAACCTTCATCCCGTCGACTCCCCTAGGCTCCAGTACAGCGCCCTTTGCCAGCAGGAAGTAGTTAAAGAGAGAAATCTTCGCCCCTTTTCATAATAATAACCATAAGACGGGATATGAAAGGTTTGGCCCAGACAGGACACTGTAGCCAGGAAAGCCACAACCGGAAGCAGGAAGCCCCATCTTGCCCTGCCCCTAGGAAGTTACCTGTGACGCCATCTTCCCGCCCCTGGGAATTTACATATGGCGCCAAACCTAGGACCAATGGGCTACCTGTGTATCCCTAATGCCCGCCTTAGGTTCCACCCCAAACCGAGGTTATTTACAGGCCCCCACGCCGCGTGTCCGCCGGAGAGATCGCCGGACGCCAGCGGTGGGGGTTGCCGGTCATCTCTCTCCGTGTTCTCAGAATAAAGGCCGCTTTTTATTTTATATTTCTCATCTTTTGTTAATATTTTTCATCTTTTGGAAATAACTCTATCAACAGTACAGGCTTGCTTTCCTCCATGTCTCTTCCATTCACACAGAGGGCAATTCTGGAGCATTGTATAGTTTGAAGGTCTTAAAGATTTTGCAAACAAGTAATTGCAAATAAAAAGAAAACAAACAAAAAAGAAATAGAGAAATAAAAATAGGAATTCTGGGTGGTGTATTCCTGAATCTGGCTTTTATTCTAAAGGAGCTTTCTCAGTTATAGAAATGGCAGCCTCTGTTTCTATTGATGCTCAGGGTGCACAAGATGGAGATGAAGGCTTGTTCCCATCCAAAGGGTGAGTAAGATAGAATAACCCATGTAAAGATCAGATTTCCTGAAGAGTAAAAGAGAAAGCAGGCACTTCAACACACGCTTGGTGGGAGTATAAAACAGTATAACAACTCTGGAACATGGCCTTTAAGTTTCTTATGAAACTAAACATAACTCTCTCTTATGACCCAGCAATTGTACTCTTGGGGTCTTCACCCAACAAAAACAAAAACATATCCAAGAATGATTTGTATGAGAAAGCTCATAGAAGCTTTATTGATAATAACTCTGAACTGAAAAGAGCCCAAATGTTGGTAAAAAAGAATGGATACTGTATGCACACAAAAGCATACTAGCCAGCAATAAAAAGCACAATTCTGATAGATGCAGCAACATGGATAAGTCTCGAAAATTATGCTGAATGGAAGAATCACACAAAAGAGCACAGATGTTTTATTTTATTTATGCAAAGTTCTAGGGCAAGCTACGCTAATCTAATAAGGAAACATGCATAGTAATTGATGCTTCTGGGGTGCAGGTAGAGGCAAGGATTGACTCTGGGAAAGGACCTGAGGGTTTGCTGGGGTTGAGCTCATGTTCAGGACCTTGATAGGCTTGATGACTATAAATGGGTAAATTTAAGACTTATGCACTTCACTGCAGGAAAGGGAACAAGAGGCATAGGGGGAAAAGAAAGAAGGGAAAAGAGAAAAAGAAAATAGAAGGGAAAATGGGAACAAAGCTTTTGTAAATAAGGAGTAGAAGAGTAATTGAGGAGAGGAGAATGGGTTGGGAGAAAAAAAAAGACTCAAGTACAAAGTTCCTACGATGAAAGTGATCTTTATGGGTGTCTAAAATATACCAATAAAATTAACCAAAAAAATAAATAGGAAAGAACTACAAACAAACATTGGGTCAGTAAATGACATGTATGTTGAAATGCTTAGGAGTAGTATGTATTTTTAAATGTATCAGAAAACCATGACGGAATAATGGAGCGATAAAGAGCAACTTAGGAGTGAAAACATAAATACATAAAAGCAAAGACAAAGGAAAATATTTCATTTAACTGACCCTCGATTGTTAGGGCCCAAAGTGCAAAACAGAGAAATGACTGCAAGAACACTACAACCTTAGGCTCAATGGATTTTTTTTTTAAGATACAGTATTCTCAAAGGAGAATGTGTGAATAAACAAAAATGCCTTAAAACATCAGGAAGGAAACAAGGGGGAAGGTTCAGGAGCCAGCAAAAATGACAGATCATAGAAACAGACACAAGACTAGATATTTGCATGACAAGGCAATGTTTAATGTACATAAAGGAATTGGAGAGGCATGTGATTATAAGTAAGTGATAAGAAACTACAAAAATGTTCATAGGCTAGGGAGGTAGTATGCTGATAAAGCCCTTCCCTAGGATAGGCAAGGCCCTAGGTTCAATTCCCAACCCTGGGGGAAACAAAAGAAGAAAAAAGTTTATCTAGTAGATTAGATCAAAAAGTCATCTAGAAATCTCAAGGTAAATAGAAACTTCAAATTCAGCAAGTAGATCCATCAGCAGGAAATGAACAGAGTTTTACTTACATGGAAGATATTTGTATCAGTACATTTTCAATTGCTATAACAGAGTAAGAGAGGCTAGGAACATTATAAGAAAAGAGGTTTATTTATCCCACAGTTTTGGAAGACAAAAATTCAAATAGCATGATGCCAACTTTGGTGAGCACCTCCTGGCTGCATCCCATCCTAAGAAGCATACCCTCCTGGGAGGTGTGTAAGTGAGTTCACATGGACAGACAGGAAGCCAGAGAGAACTTGACTTTCTTTTTTCTTTCTTTTTTTAATAACAATGTTTTTCTGCGAAATGACCAAGGCCCCAGGAGACCACCTCAGTTCCTTCTGATGTCAGTATCTCCAGTGAGCTGATTATTTCCCAGCAGGCTCCAGTCTTAAAGATCCCACCCACCTCTTAACATCTGCACAGTTGATCAAGCCTCCAGTACAGGAGCTGTTGAGGGACAAACCACATCCAGATCAGAGCAGAACTGGAAAGCCGTTTTCTTCACGGCCTCTGTATGCTGTGGGAGTGGTCATCTCTTCTACCCAGCCTTTAAAAGAGTTTTCTCATCAGTAAAACATCATGTTTAAACCAGCAGATCTCTCTAGTCAAACCCCATCTGGGCCAGTTTGGCCTTAAGCTATATTGTATCCGGGCTTGTTTACAGACAACACACCCTAAGATAGGGATTCAGATGCCCTGTTTCACTTCCTTTCAAATTTATCCACCTCGTTCTGTTCACTCCACTCAGTCCCAAACCATCCACCCAATTCTTGTTAATTCACCAGTGCACTGATGGTGTCGCAGGCACTGTTTAAACACCCAGATAATACACAGCAGCCCTGCTCCCCACCAAGAGTGCCAGGCTTAGTTGGGAGACAGTCATTTACACAACGAGGGACACAGAATTTCGACACGTCAAAGGAGGAAGCAGTGAATCTGGGAAGGACAATAGAGGCTTCCGTGGTAGATTGTGTTACTGTTTGCCAACATCTGTTTGTCCTTCCTGGGAGGCTTCTATTTTCCCCACTGATTCAAATCAAGCTTAGCGTGAAACTTTCTTTTGTAAGTGGAATATACAAAGTGACGCACAGTATAGCCGTGCTAAAATTCTACAGCAATGTGTCTTTGCCCCACATTTCCCCTCTAACACTAAGTCACATTTCCCCTAATTTCTGAGGGGTTATCCTGGGTTCCAAAGTAAAAGACAACAGAGGGCAGTCCAGTGGTGATGGCCTTAGCAGCCGGTGTGGGATTTGAGTTGTCATTATGAAACACTGAGATTTGGGAACCAATTCATGTTGGGCAGCTTTGAGGATTGATCAGTGATGCTGGGCTGAGTCGTCTGATAAAGAAATGTAAGAAAATAATTTAGTAAGTGCTGAGAGGCCAGGGCAGTGATACCGTATCCTCTATGGAAGGGGAAACTCAAGACAGATCCCTAGAAGGAGGGAATGTGATGCTGATGTGGTTACTTTTGCTCCACAGGAGAATATATTGCATCACTCGGCAGGTGAGCTAGTTGCTGGTATATCCTTGTAAGTTAGTTGCCACTACTACAAAATTACACTTATACACAAACAGGTGTGCTACAAAGACTGTCCCTGTCTTCAAGATGGCTTCATCCTAAAAGGGGAAAATCAAACACTCGACTTTATGCAAAGGGACGTGAAAAGCTGTAAGTAACACCAGGGGTTTTTGTTTTGCTTTCTTTATGGTTCAGTTTTTTGTAATGCGAGAGAAAAAAAAATCCATTCCTTGGTCCAACTGCTTCTATGATTCTCTACACAGGAAACACTAATGTCTTATACATGAATGATATTGGTGTGGAAAGGAACCTGGGAACAAAAAATTAGCTGACATGCTAGATTTAGGGGTTCAGAGTATTCTGCGGTTCCCTTAACCTGAAGGGTTCCCTTAACCTTTCCAGTCATCCAGGAAGAAAGCACAAAAGTCTGTGTCATGATCCTCAGCCCCAGTCAGACCTCGGGAGCTGCCTTACAGTGCCACCCCTTTCTCTATAACTCTCCTGCCCTCTTGGCCCTTTATTTTAAATCTCCTCTCTCATTAAATCAAAGACTTACTGTACTTAGGAAGCTTAAACTCTGGGGAAAAGATGACTGAAATAAATAATCAAATGAAGATAATTTTTAGGGCAACAGTGACAAAGAAAAAAGGAGGAAGAGATAGAAAGTGAGAGGTGGGAAGGAAGACATTGTTTTGTTGATTGGCTACTTTAGGAAGTTTCCTGTGAGGAGGATATTTGAATGAGAAGAATATGTCAAGGAATAAGCTGTTTAGAAATTTGAGGGGAGGTCATTTCAGGCACAGGAAATGCATGTGCAAAGGCCCTGAGGCAAGAATGACTTTGGTGTGTTCAAGGAAGTGAGAGAAGTAGAATAGAGAAAGCTTGGGGGAGAGTAGGAAGAAGGTCAGGGAAGCTTGTGACAGTCCTCCGATGTGATCTAATCCCCTTACTCAACCCCCACTTCCTAATATTGTCATATTGATCTTGAAGTTTTAAACATATGCATGGGCTGGGGTTGGATGGGGACACAAATCTCAGTCCCTAACAATCTCTTCCCTAGATTTCTTTCTTCTAAGTGTTGTGACACTCATGTGCTCATTGTGTGAGCCCTTTTCTCACTGTCACTAACACTCATGCCAAATATGATCACATCCAATTCCCTGGTTTTAAATACATCCTCTATCTGTGTCTCAAACCTAAATGGCAGAATAGGCTAGATATTTTGGCCCATTACTCTCAACTCTCAGTGACTGAAATGACACAGATTTTTAACTCTTTCAGTTCTAACATCCGTAATGAATCAGCTAGGGTATTATTCATTGTGGTCACTCAGGGACTCAAGGTCAACCTATGCCCTGCCAACTAGGCAGGCACATGTGGCATGACATAGCACACTTTTGTAATTTAAGGCTTTAGCATTTCATTGGCTAATGCAAGTCACATGGCCCCGCCTACCTTAGAGGAAGCAGGAAATGCAGTCTGCCATGCTGGAGGGAGGAAACTAGAAACACTGAACAGCTCTGATGAGGGCAACGCGTCTCACAGTTTTGCTCAAATCCTGATCTCTCTACTCAACTCCAGACTGGTGCACCACACTTCCCACTTGGCATCAGCTTCTGTATGCTTATACAATGACCATTTTAAAGTTGGTACATCCAAATCAAAATGGTCAGTTTCTCTCCTGTGCTTTCCTTTTCTGACCAAATGTGCCTTCATCATTGTTGTCTTTATAAGTAGAGACTCCAATGCTCCTGCTCCTCAGCCCAAACCTTGGGCATGACTTCTTCATATCTCACAGTTCATTGTGATCACTCTACTCCAAGCCATCACCGTCTAATGCACGGGAGAATGGGAACACCCAGTCATTGGCATTCTGGTTCCCTGTCGGCCCCTCTGCAGTATAACCTTCTTATTGTAGGTAGAGGAGTTCTTCAGGAACGCTGTCAAAGCTTGATCATCCTGGGTGCAGAGCTCCCTCTCTCACTCGCAGTAAAATTCAGAGTCCTTGTTCTGGATACAGGGCCTCCATGTCCTGGATGCTTCCGGTCACCTCTCTGACACCATCTCCTACCATTCTCCCCTCTCTCTCTCTCCAGTCTGGCCATGTTTTCTTTCTTGTTCTTCCTTGAACACACCGGGCACACATCTGCCCCATGATCTTTGCATTTGCACTTCCTGTGCCAGAGATGGTCTTTGTTCAAATGTCCAGATGGCTTACTTTCTTACCTTTTCTTGTTCTCCATTTAAATGTCACCAAATTGAGCTGATTCCAGCACTCTTTCTGAGTTCTACTCCTTTCTACTTCTTCTTGTACTTTATTTTTTTTTAAACCAAACTTAAAAGCATATTTGCTTACTGTTTTTTGGACTCCCCTGTTATCAGAATGAAAGTTTCAGGAATACCCAAACTGTATGTTTTTCTACTACTGTGTTCTCCAAAACTACCACATACTGAACACTCAATAAGTATTTGTTGAATAAAAAATTAAGAAAAGCAACAATAACAAATGCCTCACCTTTACTGAATGCTTCTTGCTTGTCTTACTGTGTGCTTTGTACCACCATGCTTATGAGACACCATTCCTCTCTTGCAAAGGCAACTCACCTCAGGTCTCCCAGCTGGCAAGCGGTGAAGCCCCAACTCAGTTCCAGGCTAGTCTGCCTCCAAGTCCACTCTTGTAACCATCACTCACTAATGATTTTGTCCTGCCATGATTTTGGCAAACTCCCTAGTGAGCAATCTATTGATGCACTCTTAAATTAGACCCTAAGAGTAAGGAAAGATTAATAATTAAATGTTTCCATAAAGAAGAACTAGATAGACCTGGAAGATTATGAGCTTTAAATAGAATGGAAAGTAAATCTGGGAATTCTGTTGATTTTCTGTCTTCCATATTGAATCTGAAACCAACCAGATAGACATTTCTATACTTAAACAGTGATCTGACACCACGCCTACGTGCCAAAATGGTTCGGTGCCCTTGACTGGTCATACAGACAACAAATATGCAAACCTCTGATCAAAAGTGTTTCTGACCAGACTTTGACCCTAATGAATTAGGCTGGCTGAAAGGGCATTAGCATGTTGAATGCATCTTCTAAAATTGCTTCTGATCTAAGCCATCTGGTGACGTAACTGGAAAGTTCAGAGCCCACTGCGTCACTGCAGGCATATTCTGTTTCCCTGGAACAAGGGCATCGTTGGCTCTGTCTTCCCCAAACAGCAACATTTCTTATTCATGGGGTTCTTTCCCCACAGGGCCATAGATTATTGATGGATCTCACTGTCAGCCAAGGCCTCCTGTCATGCTAGAAAAATACAACATGCTCTTAGACTCCCTGCAGTAGGCACATATGTCCCCAGAGAGGGCCCTCATGCATATCCACCCAGAGTCATGTGAGGGTGGTTTCTGCTCCGTCTCCTCAGAGGCAGAGAGCTTCTTTTCAGGCTGAATGAATAGTGGAAATAACAGGTGAGCTTGAAAAGGGAGGGGCGGGACATTGCCTTAGACATGTGTCCTTGCTTGATATATCTCAGGTTGGCCAGGAAGTCTTCTCTGGACCCCAAATCTTAGTTGTATCTTCTTTTTCCCAAAATATTTTCTCTTCAAACTCTTTTCCAGGTCTTTTTTTGTGTGTGTGTGTCTTAGTGTAGGCATGTTATTCCATGTAAAACTGTATTGAAGTGCACAAAGCATTAGGAAATCTACTGTAAGATAAAATAGGTTACCGAAGGTTATCATCTTTTGTATCTTCTTTTCATGTTTAACTTTGAGAGCTGCTCTTTTAAGATTGAAGTAAGAGGGACTTGAAGCAAAATCAATGCTATTATTGCTAGAAGAAAAGGACTCTCGGTGTTACCTAGCCCAGACACCGTAGATTAGGAGACTGAAGCTAAACAATTCAGGCAATTATCCGTGTGCGTAATGGTGACTGCTGGTGCAGCATGGATGGAACCAGAGCCTTTAGCTTCCCAGATCGGTGTACCCACATCCTAGTAACTGGGCGTAGGTGTAGAAAAATGTCAGTCTCTACAAGTTTGGGTAAGGAGTTACCTCTACTTACCATTTAACATACCCTACTGAAATTTGAACTTTTTTATTACAACTAATCAGTCTCATCTCAGAAATAACCACTTGCCCAGATATCCAGGAACTCTGCCACACTCATAATCCAAGATACCAATTCCCACCTTTCAAAGATGAGAAAATACAGCCTTTGAAAAAAGGGACAGAACTTACTTTATTAACTGACCTTTGCTAACTTGTTTTGCTCACAGACTTCAGTTAATTTATTTTGTTAATTGGTATCGCCTTTGTGTCTCAGTGAAATATCTATGAACATACAGTAGGCAGACCTTAACTCAGTCTAATTAAATGCAGAGAAATGGTTAAACTTTCACAAATACTATTATAAAAAATTCTTCTGGATTATCAGGCAACAGATTCATAAAAGAATGAAAAGTGTAATTTTAAGAAACCAGCGTCTTCTGTTTGAATTACTCCTATTTGATTTCATTAAGGATTTTTGTAAAGTCGGTTATTCAAAGACTTGGTAAAATTTAATAATATCAGGGACAGGTTGGCTTCCATAGCCTGGCTATCACATGTAAGCAAAATTGAATGATTCTATGCCTATATTCTATGTATCTGCAGTATATAAGCTTAGGTTGTAGAATTGATATTAATGGGAAAATGAGCACTGTTAAGGCAAAGAATGACTCTAGACATGGAAATTAATTACATCATTAGTTTATAAGTTTAATTTGTAGACTCTTCTTGTTTCATTATTTGGCTGTGGATGGCTAATTTCATATCTCTGGAATTTCAGGGCTATAGTTTGGATCTGGAACACCCCCCAAATGTTCAAGCGTTCAAGACTTAGTTCCCAGCTTGGTACAATTAATTAGGAGTTGGGGAAAATCTTTAGGAGGTGGGGCCTAGTAGGAGGTTTTAAATCATGAGGGGCATACTCTCAAAGGAGATAAGGGGACCCCATGTACTATCATGATGTAGTACACCACCACAAGCCCAAACAACAGAGCCAGGCACGGTCTAAAACCTCCCAACGTGACCTCAAACAAATCTTTGCTCTTTATAAGTTGATTTATTTCAAGTATTTGTTCCACTACTGGAAAACTGATTGACAAATGCAAGATCTCAACTATGACCTCATCTTTTGCAGGGATACAAACTCTGTCCTTTAATTCAATTATTTCTATCAGGATCCAAAAATATTACCTAATTAGCAATAGCTAGAGAATAATTATCTTTCATGACTTGGAGGGGTGTCTGTGTGTGTGTGTGTAACTATTCTTTCTGGCAGAGTACAATCAATGCATATTTGTATGGAACACACTTAGGTATGGTGATTGGCTGAGAAGATGATCAAAATGAATTGAATTTTGCATAGACTTTACTCCAAGAACCTAATTAAGTACATAAAATGTTTCTATTTACTTCAACACATGGCAGGGATGCATTTCTGTACAACTAAGAGGTTTGCTTTAACATTGGTTGGGATCAAGAGGTTTGATTTAATATTGTTTGGTATCTTAATTGCATACTAATAAAATACATTCTAATAGGTTTGTTCAAATTTTCTGGGTTCATATAGAAGAGAGTAACATCAATCAACCCTAGAGGGAACAAAGGAATTATCCAAGATGCATCTGCTGGTCAAGCATTTTCTTGATTGAGAATTAAGGAGTGACCGCTGCCTAGGCCAGCCTCCTAGCTGGCCAGCAGTGTGCCATTCTTCGAGCTGTTCCCTTTCTGCTTGCATATAACTACTGTATAGTTATAGGATTCCCCAAACACTAACAACTATTTCCCTTAATAATTGGGAACGTATCACATTAAGAAACTCTGACAGCTCCACAGAACCACCCAGATTCTTTTCTAGGAGTTATCCTAAGCAAGAACAGTCTCATTGGCTGAAAAGGCCAGAAGCAACAAGAGGTGTTGATAGTAGGTTTCCTCACTGGCAAATAGTTTCCAACATGAAACAAAATTTCTCCCAGCTCCTCACATTTACATTCAATACGCAGTGGGAATGCTGGGTAGCATTTTATACAACTGCAAAAATGTTACATAAACTGAGTGAAGCTGCAGCCATGGAGAATCTGCATTTCTGGGGGCAGAAATCTCTTATTCGGGATAATTAAACGCCCCATGGTTTTCTTTTGCATTTCTTTGTACAAGCCTCTGGAGTGTCTCATCCTTTCAGAAACGCGCAGGTTGATTCATAGGACACAGGGTGTCTATAAGCCAAGATGAAATTTTGCCTTGATAATCTCAGGACTAATCTTAAAAATGCATTGTTATCACAGTTATGTTCCTTCCCCAAACCATCACGCTGAAACGCCTTGCTCTGAACAAACTGCGAGACAACCACTGTGCCAAAAGTGGCAGCTGGGGAAGATTTAAAACATACAGATAAAGGCAGCAAGGCCCGAGAGGTAAGGGAGACAGCTGGGAGATTTAAGGGACGCGGCCTCTAAGCAGCTGAAAGAGGCAAAGGCCCAGGGAGAGACTGTGTGCGAGATAAGAGGCTTTGTGCATGCTGAAGAAATATGCCAGAGATGATAAGAAAAGCAGCTGCTATGAAAGTCTGAATTATCAAGATTCTCGAGATGCTCAGGACATAAAGATGCTCAGTAAGTGCAAAGGACAAGCTAAGCGGCTCTTTTTACCAGGCAGTTTCACTCCACACACTTCCCAAGACAGGAGACTGTGCCTAACCCTCTCTTAGCCATTCCCAAAGCAGTGTGGCTCTTGTGCCTGACACTGCTTCTTCTTTAAGACACATTTCCTCCTGATGCCTCTCAACATTAATGGAGACAGTTAAGCGATGAATGGCAGATGACTTGAGCCATGCACCTTAAATACCTGTATTCTGCATCTAAACCTGACATCATTGTTATTAACATTGGCAAAGATTCCTAGAAAACGTATGATTATTTGACAATCTTTGGCATAAACTCACATTCACTCTTGTTTTATTCTTGTTATGTTCTTACTCAGTGCTATAAAGTTTATCATAGTTAATCACGCCACTTGTATAATATTTTCCCTACAAAAGCACAAGTGGATTGAGATCAAGATGACTAAATGATCATTATAATCCTTAATAATGTCACTAAACAAATGTTGCCAAAAGAAACTAAGAAACTGAGCTCAGAAATGTTTATGTTCTACAATCTTTATTAAGAGTTTTAATCATGTATGCAATTTACCCTGAGATCCTCGCATTTGGCTTTGACCCCAGTACTGAAGGCACACTTATTAGGCTCGTCTTAGAATTTCAGAGACAATTACTAGTGATGATGAAGAAAATGACTGCTAGGGGCCAGGGATAGAGCTCAGTGGCACGGTGCCTGCCTGGCAAGCGCAAGGTCCCGAGTTTGATTCCCGATTTAAAAAAAAAAAAAAAAAATTACTGCTTAAAGCATCCAGTGGCCATTAGTCTTTGGCATCATCCAGATTTGGGTGGCTGCTCACACCTCTGCCACTCTGAGTTGCAACTTAGGGCAAATTTTAACCTTTCTGTAAAATCAGGATGATAGCAGAGCCTGCTGTGAGGTTCAGTGCATCGAGGATAATGTATCTGTGGCTGGCTTAAGTGGGTGCTCAGGAGATAAGAGCCAAACTCTAGACATTTAAAGGAAGAGGATGAACAATGGAAATAAAGAGTTTTCAAGTTGATGTTGATTACAACTGGTAATTTTTCTCTAACATAGGTCTCTAATGTAGGTCTTTAACATAGATCTATGACATGGAATGACTGTAAAAATGAAAGGTAGGGAGAGAGATCCAGGTCACAGGATCTGTGAGGTGAAGCTTGGTACCTGGATGTACTCTCTGAGGCTTGCTGGGACCTCAGGTTCTTTCTGTAATTTCACATTGGCTCAGTTTCACCTTCCCAACCTATGATCTCCCTACAGGGCACTGGCTCAACATTGCCAAACATGGTAGATGACAGAGTCTGGAAGTATGAAGTGTCTTGAAAACACTATTGATGGAGGAGACATAGTGTGGAAGATTTCCATTAGGAGCATATTTTAAATGTGGTTTACTGGTGACTAGCAGATATAAAAAGTACAATTAGAAGTCAAGGTAAAAACCAAGTGCAGGTTCAACATGGTTAGGAATGAATCGAATTCACTCAGGGTACCACCAAAGGCTGGTTAAGCTTCTTTGGGCTCTCTGTCTTCACTCCCTCTGACAATTCCAACCTCCATGCAAGAAGCTTCATGAAGTCAGAGGCTGCCTACTTTGGTGTGATAGGAGATTAAAGAGCAGAACTGAAGCTCTAAGGAACCCCAGGGGAAGTTCAGAAGGAGCAAAAGGGGGATCGAAGCAGCACGAGGAGCTGGTGTGCAGACAACACTGATTTCACTTCACCCAGAGTGAACCCAGGTTCTGCACCATCCCGACACCATGGCTTTGGGCAGGTGCTAATCACTGTGCCCTCTTTGTTTGAATCACCTGGAGAGTTCTGTCCATCTTTCATTGGTAGGAGGATTAAATCCTGGTATCTGGGACATGGTAGGTGGGCAGTAGGTGCAGGGCCACACATCATAAGACACCCATGATTTCTCAAAAGGTTCATCAGGAGGCGCCAGCAGTGCACCAGAGTCTGCACCGTGTGTGCAAATATAGATGTGAAGAGCCCACATTTCTTAGCTGCACATGACTTTTTAAGGTGTTAAGTCAAATTATTCTGATAGCAAGGTGCATAAACATTCTTTAATTCCCCCTTTTGACCTGCTTGGATGCTTAAAATGGGAAATTATGATAGCTAAGATATAATAATGGTAACATTCCCAATTTTTGGAGGTCCAAAGTCTATGGCTATATTATATTGAAATCCTCTAAAGGTATAATAATTGTCCATTTCAGAAAACTTTCAGTTACAAAAAAGGCACCATTTAAAAGATATCTAAGCCTCTGCAAACACACCTCAAGACTCAGGTGTTAATGGAAAACACAATTAGCATATGACCCAATAATCTTAGTTTGGGGTGTGCAACCCAGGGAAATGAAATCAGTTACACCAACAAGATAGCTGCCCCCCGTTCACTGCAGTACTATTCACAACAGCCAAGATATGGAAACAATCTGTGTGTCCATCAGCAAATAAATGGGTAAAGAAAACGACTATATGTACGATACACTACTCAGCCTTCAAAATAGTGGCATTTGGTGATTTTTTGACTCCATGGATGAATGCAGAGAACTTATCCTAAATGGAAAATCCCAGGCACAGTATGACAAATACGTCATGATTTCACTTATCTGCAGATTAAAAATGAAAGGTTCAACTCAAATAAGTAAAAAAGTAGGATCTTGGTTATCAGGGGCTGATGGGGTATGTTAGGTAAGGAGACAGAAAATGTTGGTTAGCGGGTACGAAGTTTCAGTTAGGAGGATGGACTGGTAATCTATTGCACAGCAAAGTATCTATCATTGCAATGTATTGAATATTTCTAAATTGCCAAAATGAGGAGATTGTAAATGCTCTCATGCTAAACACAGGATAAGTATATGAGGTGACAGATACGTTAATTACGTTGATTTGGTCATTCCAAAATGTACACATATATCAAAGCAACTCATTGTTTCCCACAAATACAATTATTTGTTAATTAAAAATTCTAGAATTCAGTTATTGTCTTGTCTTTAATTAACTAGAAAGCAGATGCAAACCCCGTACTTAATTACTATTCTTTAGATAATGCCCCAGATCCCTTCATCAGATCTAGTCTCTGTCACTAAGCAAATGACCAACCCCTCTTCCCATGCGGGCGGTTTGGTGGCAAGCTCGGCTGACATGATCCAGCCCCTAAGACTCTGATTCCTTTATCCCATTCTCTTGTTTTCCTATTTTTAGGAGTTGTTTTTGATCTTGGCTACCCCTTTCTTCATTATTTTTTATTTTCTTTTTATCAGCTTTTAATTGTATAAAGTGAAGGCAGAATGGGAAATGTGTATCCTATGATTCTCCAAACAGCATCTCCTGTGTCTCTTTTACTTTGACCCAAGACATCTGCAAGGACAGGAGGCAGAGTCAGGAATATTTAAGAAGCAAGCAAGTTCTTACCTGGCTGAGGCTGTCAGACGAGTACTGTCTAAAAGCAGAGCTTGTTGGCTGGTGCACAGGCTGTCACCAGCACTGCAGGAGGCTGCGGGCAGGAGGAGCAAAAGTTCAGGCCCAGCCTGGCCAACAGAGCAACGCAGTGAGATGCCATCTCAAAAACAAAACAAAAGAACAGACAAAAACAAAAAGGCCGGGAATGTAGCTCAAACCTTGGGTTCGATCCCCAGCATCACCAAAAATGAATGAATAAATAACACTAAAATACAATTACAACAGGACTTTTTACTTGGAAAAACTGTTTTTCTTTTTAAAATTCAGTTTGGAAGTCAGCTTAAAATATTTGCCCTTTCATAATGCATAACTATTAAATGGAAATAATGATTTGTACCCAATTTACGCTCTAATGTAACTGGAACTACCTCTAAAAGTGGCAGAATGGTCAACAATATGCACCCTCCAGTCCACTTAAAATATAATAGCCTAGTGGTGACATATTGGTTATAAAAAAGGAATGATATTTATTATCTGGGAGGCAGGTGATTGGACAGAGGACTTTAAAACTTAAGAAGTCGGTCAAGAGTGACCAAATACTGCATAATAGGACAGAACTAATTTCTAAGTATAAATGTATTTCATTTTTTATTTAAACATTTTAAAGGACTTATGCACACATTGTCTCATTTCTTTCTAATTATGACTCCTAATCTTGGAATATGGAAAATGTTCAACATCAGTAATCCTCACGGAAATGCATATGAAAGGCAGAGTGAGATATCATCTCTTCTCAAAATGGCTATTATCAAAAAAGCAAACATGAAATGCTGAGGAGGTGAAGAAAAGAGATCTCCTCTACACTGTGGAGGGAATGTGGATTATTATTATTATTATTATTATTATTATTATTATTTGTTTTTTTCCTTTTTATCGGTACCAGGGATCAAACTCACGACTGCCTGCTTGCAAGGCAGGTGCTTATGCCGCTGAGCTAAATCCCCAGCCCAGGGAATGTAGATTATTACAGTCATTGTAAACAACAGTACGGGGGCTTCACAAGAAATTCTAACTAAATCAGGATGCCAAAGAAGCTTCCAAACTTCTATATTTATTTCAACACTACTCACAACACCAAGATATGGAATCAGCTTAAATATCCATCAACAGGTGAACAGATTTTTAAAATGCAGCATATATACACACTTAGAACACTAGTGGGTCATGGAAAAGAATGGAATCCTGCCATTTACAACAGATGAATGAACCTCGAGGGCATTATTTTAAGTGAAATAGGCCAGGTTCAGGACAAAGAGCACATGATCTCACTCACACGTGGAGTCTAAAGTAAATGATCTTATAGAAGGGCAGAGTAACACTCTGGTTCTATTCACTCCAAAGCCTGGGGTGGTTCGTAGGGAGGATGGCTGGGGAGAGATTGGTATAAAGTCACAGATGCTTAAGAGAAGTGAATTCTGATGTTCTATTGCTCAGTGGGGTGAGTATGGTTAACAATGTGCTGTACATTTCTGAATAGCCAGAAGAAAGGACTGTGAATGTTCTTACCACACAGAAATAATTGCTCAAGAAGAGAAATATGGTAATTGCCTGTCCGATCATTACACAGTGTATATGTGTAAAAAACATCATGCAGTACACCACAAATGTGTGCAATTGCATCAATTTAAAAAGCTTGAAATTAAAATGATTTAGCTAAAAAAAATTGCAATTGTGCTTCTAAAATTCAACACAGAACAAATATCCAAAATGAAATCTCTTCTGTACAAAGTGCTTAAGCAAAACAAAGTTAAAATTTCCACGGAAACAGCCTGGAACTCTTGAAGGAGAGGGGAGGACAAAAGTAAGCGTGAAAAAGCATTTATTTATTTTTTTGTTCCTCTTCACCTCTGCCCCTCAAAACTTCGGGCTGTCATCTTAATGAACGCTTTCTAGCCTCCGAAGGAATTAAGAAGAACAATATTTGACAGGAGCAAGGAAAGAACTAAATATAGTTCCTCTGTGAGCAAAAAGTATTCCATAATCTTCCCATCTACCTCCCCTTCCCTTCTTGGTTAATCTCTCTCTCTCTCTCCTGTGCCACTGCTTCTGTACAGCAAGTTTAGCTCTTTATTGAGATAGGATGATGATAGCAACCTGAAATATAATTTTGCGTTCTTTTGGGGGAGGTCACTGAGTGAGATCATTGAAATCAGTTACCAAAGTGATAATGTATATGTTGCCTCAATATGATAATTTCTTCAAATGTTTAAGATTTCTCTATTGCTATCAATTATTTCCTAGTTTTAGTCCATTTCCTGTTGCTGCAGTGATGCAATACCACAGACTGCATTTGTTACAAAGAAAGGAGGTATATTTGGCTCATGGTCTGGTCCAAGGTTGAAGGGCTACATCCAGGGATGAACTTCCTGCTGGCAGAACCTTGACTGAGGTAGAGCAGGGTACTTCATGGCCAGAGACATGGACTGTACCAAACTGGCTTGGATGGCAGACCCAGTCTTAGATAACCCACTAACCTATTAATCCATTAATAATATGAGTGAGTTAATCCATTCATGAAGGCAGAGCCTTAATCACCTCTTAAAGGTCCAATTTTTAAAATCTCACAATGGGGATTAAATTTCAGCATGAGTTCCAGAGGGGACAAACCATATTAAAACTATGGCATTCACTTCGTGAGTACAACCTGCAGTAGCTACACAACTATATTGGGTACTATTAACTCACGTCTACCACTTGAGAGATTTAAGATTCCCTGATTTGTAATGAAACCAGGTCTCACTCAGCACCCTGGGTCTCAGACACATTACTCTCACTCGTTGCTTGTTAAACCCATGAAGACTTCATATCATAGCTACTCTCTCAATATAAAAAACATCTATTTGTTTAGAAATGTACGCCTCATTGTTACAAAGTAGCAATTGTGTCATGTCCCTATAGCTGATACTATTGCTGATACTACACATCAGGGAACATCCTCAGGAAAAGTCCAGCCAGGAGGTGGGACTTTGGCTTTCCTGACAAGCTTTTCCCAGAATTGTATGACCTATTTCTGATTGATAAACATTGCTCCAAGTTCAGCAACAGATGCTTTATTGAGAACAGAAAATGACCTTTCATAAATCTGGAAATTAAAACGTGTCTTTTGGAATAAAAGAGTCACTGGTGCGCTGGCTGAATTAAGTAGCTTAGAAATTATTTTACTTACCCTGGGTAATACCTTGGAGTGCACTAATAACTCTCCTTGGGGATAAGCTGGTATCTACTTTTTCTTAAAGGCAATTAAAACCGAGTCTGTTATGGTTCTAAATGGAATGGCAATTGTACAATACAAAGTGTGACAGGGAAGCTGTCAACACAGTTTTCTTTTGTTTTAATTATCTAAAACTAATGGGGAAGTTCAAAGCACATCATGAATTTTGGAAACATCAGAACCAAGAGATCAACAGCTGTCCCATAATTAGTATAACATGTATGTTTCTATGTGATTGATGTGATAGTTGATATTCTAACACACCACCTTATAATATCCTATCATGTGGGCAGAAATTAAAAAATGAAAATACCCAAGTAGGTGACTTCCTCTTCAGTTAGTTATCACTATGGGCATTAGAACAATGGTCACTACACATTTGGCTTGTGGCAGGTGGTTGGTATATTTCCATATTTAAATGACCGTATGATTAAGACGTGACAAAGTGGCTAGGCAAGTGAGAACAAACTGTCAATCAGAGAGATCCAGGCACAAGACAGCTCTAAGCCCTGCACCTGTATCCATCAGAGAATGCTATTCTTGATTCCTCTGGTACATTTCTGATGGGACGGTCTATATCTGACATCAGGCATATGAAAGATGGTGGCTAGTGGTCTCGTGACTACTCTTTTCTTTCTCAGTGGCCTGCTCTCCACTCTGCAGGGTGTATTTCTTTTCCTACCCTTCACTGGCCTACACTCACTCTGCAGAACATGTTTCTCCTAACTTGAACAAATGTGAAACCTCATGACTTTGTTTTTTGCCCAATTCTTTGTTCAGGATAACAGTCTGAAAGGAATACCTGGAAAGAGAACAGCACCTCAGAACCCTGATAATAGTACTATCATCCCAATACAATTATTCACATGATACACTAAAATAGTTTCCAAAATGTGCGTTACAGAAAGCATTTTGCCCCACTCACATTGTTCCAAAGTGGTAGACTCTAGCTCCAAATCTCAGTTTACCTGGGGTCAGCACCACTGTGCTGATCCAGCTTGTGGTTGATGGGTCCCCACTATAACTCAATTCTTTCAAGCCATAGTTAGCTAACCAAAGTTCATTGATCTGAAGAGTTCTTTCAGGTTTACTCTGCAGGATGTCCTGCCTCATCTGCTAAGTATGCAGTGGATACTTGGTAAAATTTACTTTACAGAGACAAAAATAGATCACACAGGAGAGTTTCATGCTCACTGAAAAAGTTACATAGGAATCATGCCTATTAATACTAGTTAAAAGGAGAAATCATTCACTTTTACTACAGAATTAGAAACAATGCAACAGACGTTTTTAAAAATTATATTTAATACAAGTGAATAGATTAGAAGATCTGAAATGTTATAAAGCAATATACACAATGAATAAATAATTTGCACAAGAGAGTCATGTCTACATTACGTAACACTGTCTAGTATGGGAATACGTAAAGTAAATCCAGTGACGATGGAGAAAGTCCATAAAAATGCTAACCTGTCTTCCCTTGTATGAAATTGTTCAAGTATAAAAATCCAATACAGTGTAAAATAGTATTCAATTTAGTTTAAGAATAAAAATTGCAAGTATTGCAGTTTCGGAAGAAAAAATGTAAAGCAGCATTTAAAAACTACACAAACTACATAAGAATAGTTGTTACAGTGATGAATTACCAATAAATGAGATCTACACAAGCGAAAATCAGAGAAGGAAGCATGAAACTAGCAATGTAGCTTGCTTAAAAAAAAAACAACTCAAGACTAAAATAAACTAAAATGTGTTAATGTAAAAGTATTCTCTTATACAGTGCACATATGAATTTAAATAAATCCAAGTCAACATCTTTAGTTGAATAGGTTAATATTTAATATGCTACATCTAGACCTACTAAATAATTTATGCCATGAGATGAATACATAATTTTACAGCGTCACATCTAAAGTTCCTTTCTTTAGAGTGCAGCATCGTAAAACTTAAAAATAAATATCTTAAATAGCATTACTATTAAGGCACAGTATAAACCACATTATCATTAACCATTGAAGAATTGTAATCTCAATAACCTTGTTGTCTCAGGAACTGTTTTCACTAATAAATAGTTTTAAATAGGACTCTGAAATAGATACTAAAAAGTGTAAAATCATTTAAAAAGGGGGGGATACACATCCTTAAGAAGGTTCTTAAGGGCTTAGCATCTGCAAACTTCACCTGCCTTTATTCCCAAGTCCCAAGTCGACACAATAAATAGAAAGAGAAGGCTGTTGTAGTAAATGCCTGATCCTGGTTAGAGATCAGAATTGCTGACACCAGCAGATACAAGTTTCCCAAAATTGAAACAGGATGGGGAGAGGGATTAGAATGTGACAAGCTCATCAAACAAGCACAAGTGATGTGTTCTTTCCAGAACTGTGTGTGTTATTGATTGTCTGTACAGCTGTTGCACCCATTAACTCCACATCACTTGCTCCACCGTCCCACTCGTCCACAGGACAGATGAGAAAATAGCTTTGGTGCCTGTCCACCACTGTACCCACCGCCACGCTCCTAGATTGATTGTTCGATGCCCGGTTCTGAGATAGCACGGACACTACCTTCTTCCTTGAAAAAGGTCTATAGGCCGTAGTGACTGCTTAAAAATGACAATCAGTGCGTTCGCCGTTTTGTTTGTAAGAAAAAAAAAATCTGCTTTTAAACGTAATTCAAGCTACATATTGCTCTCTCTGTATTCCCTGGTTCAACTAGATTCAAATAGCATTTTCTAACTTGTAAAAGGCAGTTTGCTTCCCTGATACTATGAAAAGAGCAAAAATAAAAATCCCATTACAAAAGTGAAGTTCCATCAGACCTCCGGCTGTCATTCATTGCGGAGCAGCCTTTCTGTTTACTCAGGCTCTTTGGGATCAATTTCCAAAACTGCGCCCAGGCCCCTCACTCTCATCTCCTTTTCATCTAGGACACTACTATAAAAAAAATAAGAATTCTGCTTCACAATAGCATTGCTCTTTTTTTTTTTTTTTAAAGCTGTTAAGTCAATGTTAACTCTCTCATTAGCGACTGAAAATTGGAAAATTGGGAGGGAACGAGAAAACAATTCAACTTTGATCAAGTGGCTGGTCTATTGCATTCGATCTGTTTGCAGCTGCTGGGGCTGGTACTGGCCAAATGCTGCGGCAGCGGCAGCTGCCGCTGCGGCTGCAGCTGCAGACCCAGGTGCGGCAGCGGTGATAGGCTGCTGGACGGCGTAGCCATAGCCTCCAGCGGTGACATATCCTGCAGCAGCTGGAGAGGCCGCGTAGGGGTACTGGTCATAGGCAGCAGCGGCGGCTGCAGCGGCAGCAGCTGCTGAGTACTGTGCATATGCAGCTCCAGTGTAATCTATGTATGGCGTGGTGGAGGCCGCAGCTGCTGTGGGCTGGACATGTGGAATGACCACTCCAGGCTGCACAAAAGCCTGCGGGTAGACATAGTGGGCAGGTATCCTGTGGAGAAATGGGAGACAAAGTCAGGCAGCCATCACCTCCGATCTGTAGCATTAGGTGTTCAGAAATGAGACAAACTCAAATTTAGTGGTTATTATGGACATAGGGTTGCCACAATATCTTTCTAGATGTCCATTGAAAGCACTCTGGCCAAAGTCATGCAGCACCCCCCAAAAATAATTCACCCGTGAAAACAGGATGACATGCTCCCTGCTACAATTTTCCACTTCGGATTATTTAGACCCATTGAATATTACTGGTGCAAAGTTTGGAAAATAAATCAAGGTTGGTGAGGGGTGTGCACACATAATAGAGTTTTAATGCAATAAGTCTTTAGAAGATTTTGTATGGGGTTCATATAAGAAAAATAGTTAGCAAATAGAAAAATTCATAGCTGTGAATATAAGACTCAAAAGTAATACCATATGTGACCACCCAGCTCTGTGGGGGTGACGGCCAGTTTGTCAGAACTAAAATTTCCACAAAGTCCATATGGCTGGTTATCATGGCAACCCTACTGGAAATTGCTATGCAGACTCGGCACACATTAATCTCTCTGCAACCTCAGTCACCCTTATTAAAAATGATAATTAACAAAAAAAAAGAAGCAGGCGACAAAATAAAAACAGGAGTTTAAAAGTTCACAAGTGTGGTAAACACAGCAGAATCACACTTCTCAAACGAACTGTAGTGCAGCTCACTCTGGCACAAGAGGCTGTTGTGGGAAGCTACAAAAATGCTATTAACATTCACGGCAGTGATTCCCAAAGAGTGGTGCAGCACACTTTTTTGTTTCTTCCCTTCTCTCTTGGTTTTCCGTAAAATCCAGAAGGCCACAATGGTCAACCAAACCTGTTTGACTACCAGGCACCTGAGCGTCAGCCATCTTGTCTACCTCTATGCAAGACAGACAGAAGGAGGGCTGGGGACACGGTGTCGGCCAGGGAAAAGGCAAGGGCAGGAAAGACAAACTAAATACTTCTCAAGTTCATAGAAACTTAAATGGCACAGATCATAAGGCAACATTTCTTCTGCACATTGACTACTTTTATCTTCCAGATCAACAGAAACAGATTTACTATTATATATGCTGTAAATCTGCCCTACTAGTTCAAACTTTGTAAGGATTGTGCATCCAGAATAATTATGATTAGCCTGCAAAACTTCAAGACAGAGAAACAAAACCAAGTACCTTTGAAAATTATACATTCGTAGATCACGGACAAGACAGATGCCAATGACCTTACTTTAATTTGTTAATTTGGTAAAAGAATAAATCATAAGAGATGTAAAAAGAACCCCATGCATCTTAGTTCTCACTCCTGTGATTCTTTACTGTCCATTTATAAACACTAACTCAAATATTTATTTTCCTCTTTCTTTAAAATAGTCTCCATCAAAACCCCCGCTCTTTCTAAAAATATGACACTAGAATGCTATCCGATATCAACAATCCCAACTTATAAGAAGTAGAAGCACAAGTAACAACCTTCAAATTTAAAGAACTCAAAACGAGATTTCATACTTAGATTTTTCAGAAGCATAGATTTTGCTTTGCCTTTCCAGAATTCTACTGAAAGCATTCATTAATGGGCATCTATGGAAAAGATAATTTTATCAAGGGATAGTGAACTTTGACCCCAGTGATAAAAATACATTCAATGTTACTAGAACTGTAGATCTTTCCCAGTGCCAGGAGAAACGACGTCATCAAGTGTTTCTGAGGACACTTAGAGATGTTCTCAACTGCTTATCAGAAACCAGATGCGTGGTCATGCTCACACTCAGAGCTTTGCTGCAGATCAGGTGACTGGCTCATTCTCAGCGACAGGTGTGGCTTTATTAAACACTGTCCCGGGTGCCCCCACGTCCACAATGTGCAGACACGGCTAAGAGAGCCTCCTTCCCTGCCAGTTTACATGTGGTGATAGACAGCAGTGGCTGCAGCCGGGCTATTTTTGATCCTGTCATGCGACAAGGGTTTCCAGCGGGTAAAATGTCTTTATAAGGCCAAAGTAAAGCATCTATCAGCTGGAAAGGCCAGCCAGTATGAGCCTCACTGATACTGAAACATTAACCCCTTGGACTCTGAAAGTTTCAAGGATGATACAGTGGTTGTTAGGTTTGATTAACAGTGTTAGCCAAAAAGAAGTTATGTATTCCACAAAAGGCAGGAGGAAATTCCCTCTCTCCCTTCTCTCTGTTTCTCTCTCTCTCTCTCTCTCTCTGGGGGAGGGGTATGAATTTGAAAAAAATGCATTAACATACAGGAAGGGTTGCTAAGAGGACTCTTATCTCTGCATTTACTTTCCATTAAGAAATAATTCCGAGTTGATAAAGACAACCAATGAAAGTATAATTTTGGGGGTGGATCAGACGCCTACATGAACTCTCGCAAGGGAAAAGAAGATGTCTGGCAGGCAAAAGAAAAGCTAGGCTTAGGAAAAGAAGAGCGCAGAAGACCATGGAAAGCCTAACACGTCTTGGGTCAGGAAGGGAGGCCAAGTGGACTAACGGGGAGGGATGAGAGGGGAGGGCACACTTTGGAACCAATTCTTGCATTAGGAGTTCTTTTGATTGCCAGTAGAACCCACTGAAGCAATCTGGAATCCTCTTCCTTTTACATTTCTAACAATATTCTTTCCTGCAATTCACCACTGAGTACACATGCCTCGCACTTCCAAAAGCCCAAGAGCAAAGCTGATATTCTGCGTTCTGCGTGATTTTCAAAGAAAAGTTACCACATATTTTTCTCTTCCCGCCTCCTCAGGCCCTTTTGACATCTCTGTGACTTTGAAGTAACATGTGGACTTCCTCTTCCAATCTACTGAATAAAACTGCTGACAAAGTATCATCTCACTCATTTGTTCAAAGGACTTCCCAACGCCGTAACATCACGGACCAAGTGATGTGCACATTTCTTAAATCTTGGCATGCCAGGCCTTCCATGCACCTGAATCTAAACTACCTCGAGTGTTTCCTTCCACCTCTCCTTGAACCCAGCTCAACTGGGCTCCTCAAGAGTTTCTTGGACATGCCACAGGATCCCAGGTCCTTGCCTTGATTATGCGAATCTGTCCCTCACTGGGGATGCCAACCCTCACTCCACTCAGGCCTGCTGAAATCCAAGCCCTTCCACCTTGCTGTAGTGCTCATGATGTGTACAGCCTTCGTAAATGTGTTCACCTTTTATTCTCACGCGTTGCATACGTGAGGCGAACTAAAATTATCAACCCCAACTTGCTGCATACTAAATAAAGTGATCGATGGGGAGAGCCTATAATGATTACACACTGAGTGTTTAGTAAGAGTTCCTCGTCCTCACCTCCCTACAAATTCTAGGAAAATTTCTACTTCATGAAGAGTTCTAAAACCACTCCCAGCTTTTGAGGTCAGGCAGACTGTGATTATGAACCTAGAACCAGACTTGAACACTTACTAGTCCTGTGGTTGGGGGGAGTTAATTAAGCTTCCTGCATCTTAGTTTTTTGTTTGCTGATTTGCTTGTTTTGCCCACGGAAAGAACAATGACAGTTTTTTAAATGCCTGCTGTGAGAATTAAGTTATATAATTTATGTAAATCCCTTTTCAGTATCATGGAGCAGATGTTGGGTAAATGTTAGTTACAGTCCCTTCTGCCCACAGTGGACATAGTAAGTATCTAGCATAGGGGTAACTGCACCTAACACAAAATCTCGCCCTGAAATACGTACTGATAAATGCTTAAGTCTATGTTCAACCTAGTCTAAATGAGTCCAGCATTTTGTCTTTACAGATCTATAGCCTAGCCTGTCCAAGGCTGTAATAAGAAAATGCTGTCTTCAAACATAAGCTACTTATATGGTATTATTCAGCAAATTTATAAGGTTCTCTACATCTGCCCACTGTGTTAAATCAGAAATTATTCCAGGCCCATGTTTTGTCTTTGAAGACACAGGGTAACCTGGGGGTCATTTAAGGACCATATTAAAAAAATAGTTTCATCACTAGAATTTCAAACAAGTCAAGTAAAATTTAAAATTCTCAAGCTTCTTTCCAAGCCTAAAAATAAGAATATTTGGCATTCAAATAGAATTTGGGATGACCAGGTGTGATTTGTTGGGTACAGACTCAGGACTACAGCAGCGCTGAGAATCCCTTAAAAAAGAAAGAGAAAGCTTACTTTGTCCACCTGGAATGCTATCTATTCCTCATAAGTTCAGACAATTTATGCACATAGTACCAATCACATCCTTTATAAAGACAGTTAATATTACAAGAGATGAAAAACAAAAAGTTGCTATCAAAACATGTTTGATTTAAAATTTTAGTAAGACATGTTTTACTTTGGTGATTCTTATTCTCCTTGTGGTACTTTATTTCTCAATCTTTAAGAATGATCATAACTAGGCTGAATGTTTATACCTAAGTGTCAAGACCGTCCATTTAGTCTTGTTTCTCCATGTATCAAAGTTTTTCTCCAG
Source organism: Cavia porcellus (assembly GCF_034190915.1). Taxonomy (NCBI): domain Eukaryota; kingdom Metazoa; phylum Chordata; class Mammalia; order Rodentia; family Caviidae; genus Cavia; species Cavia porcellus. The sequence goes on along the minus strand of NW_026947496.1, from coordinate 21,398,419 downwards.
GGAGGCTTTGTTCATGTTTTCTACTTTCTACTCTTCAGATATATCCAATCATGCTTTAGCCTGTCCAAGACATAACTAAGTCAAGTTCGAGTCTACTTTACTTTGCTTCAGCCTTGTCTGATTCTTTCAGTTCATCTATTTTCTTGCTACTCTGAAATCTGTTTGTAGTTCAAACCACACGAAGTCATTCAGCAATCAGTGATCCTTGACTGGTTTGTATTTTTTGCTTCCCAAACAAATGTGTAATTTCTTAATTTTGCACAATGAAAAAAATGAAAATACGCTAATACCTGTCTGGACGGAGCAGTACACAGACCCAACAATCCATCATTTGTTGGCAGTATCTAGGAAAGCTTAGACGGGACTTCTATGCATAACTATGCATATGGGCCTTTTCTAATCATATTGGACAACAGATTCTTTAGCTAAAACAAGTCAGATTTGGCAGTAAGAGTATGATCCTGCTATGCGAAGGGAAGGTAAAAAAGTCTTCATGGAAAATATAACTTGACTGTCCTCAAAGCATTACTTTTTTTTTGGTCTACTCTTGGAGACATATCTGCTAAAATGTATGTAGGTAGACTCCAGCCTTACAGGTTATACATGCAAATATTTAGGCCTTACACTAGAGTAGAGTACTGAACAACTAGCACATTTAAAGAAGTTTAAATCTATAGTATTCGGACTACAGGAATCTTGATCAGGTAGAATACAGTCCAAACAGACTTTGGCAATCAGGAAAATTGTAGGCGGTGATCTCCAACCCATATTATGTCTAAATGGACAAGAACTGAGACCTCAGAACAGGAAAGCTGGTCATGACAGGGCCTAGTGCTAACACAAGTATGTGCACCTGTTAGGTCTATAACGGAAGTCAGTGCTAAGCTACTCACAGCAGAAATAAAAATTAAAAAACAAAAAAACAAAAAAACCGCCAAAATTGGCTAGTGTTAATGCAGTCTGAGGAGAGCTGTTGAAATTTTAAATTAGAAGACCTAGAAGTGGATATGCATTATAAAAGAAAGAATCCCATTCCCAGACAACTTCCCATAAAACAGAAACTTAGGACATGCAAGCAATGAATCTGTATTCTGACAGAGAGAAATCACACAATTTAGCACTCACTACAAAGATATGGTTAAACGGAAGTCAGGCTATAGCTTAAAAAGCAGGAGGGGAAAAAAGGCCCTTTGCTTCCCATGGCAAAGTGAAAAGTCCACACTCCTCAACACCACCACCAAAACCAAAACACAAAGAGCCCCTTCCCCGAGGAAAAGAAAACTTTCACTACAGCTCTTTTCAATTAAGTAAAAAAGCACACAGTTTAGCTATCAACACCACTTCATGACTGTAATAAATAAAATAAAGCACACGGAGGGCTATTGACTATTGTGAAAAATAAAACAACAACACCAACATCCATGCATCGTTAATCACCATCTGAGCTTGTGTGTCTGAGTCTACCGGTTACAGAGTTTAATTCCAAACAGAACTATTCCACCTCTTATCATGGTATCCTTCTCATCAGTTAGCTTAACTGTATACGAGCCCTGTCAGGTTAGAAAGAGATAAATACAATTGAGTCAAGTTGAACAGCAGTAATGATGATGGGACACAGTCGTCTGGTACACAAGTCATACCTGGTATTTTTGCTTTTTGTTTTGTTTTGTTAATCATAAGCTCAACAGTTGTCTGATTTGGAGGCTGCAATACTTGGGTCAGATAACTTGACTCATCTAAAAATATTTATAGTATCCAAATTCAAAATACACAAACATATATAAATATGTATCACCAGGAACATTTTGTGACATGTTGTTCTTCTCTGTATATAACAAAGAACCAGAAGAACCAGTAACAGCCACAGTGACACTTCATAGCGTCTGATGCACTGACTTACCCGAAAGGTCTTTGTATAAGGGCTGGATGAAGTTGCTGAACACCAAAGGCAAAACCTAACAATAAAATAGAACACATTCTCAGTTTGTGTGTAGTCAAGTATTTAATATGCCTACATGTAAAACATAATCCCAATTTTAATTAAAACACATAAGCTTCCCAGTATGATACTTTAGAGAAGTGCATATATTTTAAAAGTTATTTTCATCAATGCTATTATTGATACAGAATAAAAGCCTTAACAGACTACAAATGGAAACTTAAAAAAACAAAAACTGCAAAGTTTAGTTGCCAGATACAAAATAAGACCACAGAAAAATTAGACCAGTGAAAAATGCTCATGAAATGAAACCACGGACAACAGGACCTGACAATGACGTTACATGTCACAAATACACCTACAGTTCTCAACCAGGATCCATTAAAATATCTGTAATTTGGACAATTTTGGAATTCCAAAGCATTTGGACAATGCTTTGGAAAATTATGCATTTTACAGTTCACAGTATTAAAATTAATGAAAACAAGCTCTTCTTGCTTGCCCAAGGAAATAATTAGCTCTATAGTCAACTCTCAATTATTTGCACTAATGCTTTAAAACTCAGTATGGCAAACTATTCAAAAGGTCATGTCTTCACAGAAAAAAAAACACTGCTGCTCACCTTTGGCATATAACAGTTCATCACATCAAGTAAGCTATTTCTCATCTCTAAATAAGCAACATTTTAAAAACTCTGGACCACAAGTAGGTGATGTCACTCTGTTTTCTTGGTTAGTACTCTGTGATTCTATGTTAAAGCTTCTCCATCTGGACACCACCTCCACCCCATGCCTCTCTGGGGGCAGTGTTCAAGTCAGATTGCCTGCCCTGGGAAGCATGCAACTGGTGATAAAAGCAGAGACCACACTAAACAGGGAGTGCACTGGTTGCAGTTAACAAATTGGGCCCTTATAATCCCCTAATTGGCATTTCTAGCTACAAGTGGCTAGCTAAAAATTGGAAAGTTGAGAGGAGAGCACAAATGCATACTCTACAGGAAACAAACTCTCATGTCTTTCCACAACTATCCAGATCCCTAGATCATTTTGTCTGAACACAGGTACGTTTCAAATCCTGAAAGGAGTATTTTGTCTTGTATCTTTAAGGCTTCAGCAGAATAATCAGGCACAGAAGTTTGCCCAACACATCTATAGATTCTCAGGGAGCCAATGTCTTCTGGATCTGGGAAACATTCTATCCATAAGTGGAGGGATTCGGGGAGGGGGAGAGGGAGACAGACATTTCTCACCTGGTTGCATGATCCTTGGTTTTGCTCCTAAGTATGCCAGATTCACATTGGCTTTTCTGCCATCAATGATGGGGTTGGGATCCTTGCAGGCCCTTTCAGCTGCAGCCCGATCAGCCATAGTGACCTTAGCAACACACATACACACACACATAGACAAATACACAAAGCTCTCAATTAACCCTGGAAAGAAATCCAAATGGCACTGGAGAAGTCATGCTGGAGAAACTAAGGTCAAACTTTTTCTTTCTTTTTTCCCTTTTTCCTTTTTTTTCCCCGTAAACATTATACACCTCGACCCCCCCCCCCCATTAAAAAAAGAAAAGAAGGAAAAGGAGGAAGGGACAAACCCTCCACCCCAACCCTAAATCCTGTGTGCTGGTAGGGCCTAGCAGAGATTTTGGAAGCCTGGATTCTTGAAACTCCTGTAGATCCTTGGGCCTCCACCTGCACCACCCCCTCCAGATCCCTGAACGGCTGACTGTTTGTTTTAAACAAAGTTCAGCCTCACATCTGCCCTAAGGTCCCAACCACCAGTAAACAGTACCCAACGACAATAGCCATTGTCCTACTCTGGGGGCACCCTGCTCTTCCGCAGCTGAATCTGCGGGTTTAAATCTCCAGCAAGCTAACAGTACTGTCTCGTTTCAGCAAAGGATTATTATTATTATTTGTAAAGAACCTACCTTTGCCATTAAAAAGGTGGGGTTGTGACACGCGGGGACGAGCCCCTGACCTCACCATGTGTCCCCTCCCTACCCCAGGCGAAACGCCAAGAAGGCACAAGCATTTGTACAAAGCAACGGCGCACCTAACAACCGGCCTCAACACAGGATTGCAACTGCGGGGTTACAGCCCCTCCCTCGAGGCCCGCCGCACCCCAAATCCCGCGCTGCTCACAGTCTTCTCCTTCCACCCCTGCCCCGCCCGGGCCCCGACACAGCTCCGCGCGGAGTCCCCGCGGAACCCGGCCCTCCCTCCCCGAGCGCCGCCGCACGCAAAGTTTCAGCTCAGCGCGGGCCGAAGGGGCAGCACCGCTCCGAGTCCCGCCGAGCCCCTCGTCGCAGCTCCGACCTCCTGGCCAAGCGCCACTCGGTGCCTCCCCACCCAGCTCTTTGTCGCCACCGGCCCCCCCCCCAGCCCCAACCGGTGCAACTTACAAATCCATAGCCCCGGGACTTGCCCGTCTGCCGGTCGGTGATGACCACCGCCTCCTCGATCTCGCCGAAGACCTCGAAGTACTTGCGCAGGCTGGCGTCGGTGGTGTGGTAGGGCAGCCCCCCCACGAAGATCTTGGTGTACGTCGTGTCCTTCTGCGTCGTGTGCATCTTCGCGCCCGCCCCGCGGCTCGGGCTCGGGCTGGGGCTCGGGCTTCGGCTCCGGCTCCGGATCCGGATCCGGCTACGGCTCGGCCCGCGGCTGTGCCTCCTCCTCGGGCTGCGCGCGTCCCGCAGCCTTCCGCGGCCGCCGGGGCCCGAGGGCGCGCGCGGGGCGAGGGCGGCGGCGGCGGCGGCGCGGCGGGGGCGAGCGGCCGGGGGCGGCCGGGGGCGCGGGGCGCGCGGCTCGCGAAGTCGCCGGCAGCCCGGGAGAGTCGACTTGGCTCTCTCCTCCCGCCCCCCCTGCCGGTCACCGCACAGATTCTCCGGATCGTCTGGGTCTGGGTCTGGGCTGGGGAGCCGGGTCTAGAGAACGTGCGCGCGTTTCCACTCACCCCGCGGGGAGCTTAAAAATTATGCCGAGAGGGTGGTCGTCAGGCGAAGAGGAGGGTGCGTTAGAGGTAGATCGTCCGTTCTTGCAAATGGCCCTAGGCGGGGCGCGGGGAGGGTCGGCGGGAGCGCGTCCGAGCGCGGAGGTGGCAGCGGGGGGCGCAGCAGGGTGCCCGCGCGGCTTCGGCTTGCGTCTGTCCCTCCCGCCGCGGAAGCTGGAAGACCAGTGCGGCGCGCGTCTCTCCGCCCCTCTGCTCCCTTCCCCCGCGGGCCGGGGGTCGAAGCCCGGCTGGGGAGGGGGCGGGCCGGACGCCTGCGATTGGCCGGGACAGCACCTGGGGCGCCCGGCGCCGCCGCCCCCCAGCTGTTGGGAACAGCTGCTTCTCTCCCGGCGCGGCGCGGCGCGGCGCGGAGCGGCGCGGCACCGGGTCGCCGGGCTTGCGTTCTGTCGCCGGCGCTGGGCAGGGCTGACAGCGGCTGGAGGCGGCCTGGCTCTGGCGTCGCCTGCTCTCACCCGTCAAAGTCCTTCGGCGGGTCCCCAGCCGGAACCCAGACCGCCGGGACTGCGCCCTAGAAGGGAGCTGCGTTGCTTTCCGAAGCCAACGACGCGGGCTCTTTTCGCTAGGCCTGGTGATGGGGCCGACGATCTGGACCGGCGAGCTGGGGGTCTTGAGGCCTGGGGTGCTCAGCAGAGGTTGGCTTCTCCTACGCACCTGGGGCCCAGGATCTCGGTCCACGGAACCGAGGTGGATACGTTGGGGTCTGGAGAGTGAGGAGGGCCCCCAACTTTCCTTGGCCCCAAGGGGCTGGAGCTGGGGGAGAAACCCGAGAGGTTCAGAGCCAGAGGGAGCAGTAAGAGGAAAGATCTAGTCCTGGAGGGTGGTTGAGAGAGTCATTAGTTTTAATCACTTGCAGCGCTGCCAAAGGTAGATAACTATGTCCGTCAGGCACTGTCTTCTATTTCGAAGCATCATAAATTAGTACTTCAGCCCCCACCAAATTTTGTTTCCTCCCTAGTAGTTACTCAAGAAGATGGGTATGACTGTCTCATCATAAGCCCCCACTTTCTAAGTGAATTTATTTTCTATTTGAATTACAAAAGTGTTTAGTGACTTGACCCCATCTATTTTGTCTAGATGTCACTGTAAAATTTATAATTAAAACAAATCAACCTGTTACATAACTGCTGATTTCTAACTGCTAGCACTTGTAGAACATAGTTCACATATATTTCTTAATTTAACACAGCTTTTTTCCCCCTTGCAACTTCTTTTAATCAAAAGTACTTTTAAGTAGCCTTTAGCATCAATCATATTTGAGGTTTGGATGACAACAATTAATGGGAGCAACACACTTCACCCACTACAGTCAGTGCACAATTTCCTTTTAAGTCCTCACCACTAGGAGCATCCCCAGAAGTCCTCACATTAATTGCCCTAAGCCACACCATTTGTTCCCTTTAAAGCGGGTCAGTATGTTAACCTGTTAGAACGGCACACAGAGGTACTTTTTCTTTTCTCTGGGCACCTTTGCTTTCAACCCAAGAGGATGAGAAATGTTGCATTTGCAAAAGCTAATGAGAATGCAAATATCCCTATGCAAAGCATTAAATTCATCCTGCTGACTTCTGCATGAGGTTGACTTTTTGAGGTTATAGGTTTTGTTTTTTCTTTAAGTTTGAACCTCTGGCGGGAGATATAGGGAAATAAATCTAATTGACATTAAAACAATTTCCAATGCAATTGAAAAAAATTAGTTTTATAGACAGATGAGAGTCAGAGGGGAAATGTAAACAGCACCCTCTCCTCATTGCTTAACTCACATACAGGATCAAAAAGAACTCTGTGTACTGCTATGATGAAAGATAATTGTTAAAAATTAGGAAAAACAAAGCAGGCTCTGAAACAGGAGGCATTTTTTTGATATTTAACATCCATCTTGCGGTGTCACTTGAGAATTACAGTACTCTGCTGAGGCTCTGGCAAAATCCTTTGGTGAGTGGAAGCTATTTAGCAGGAACCCTTAGAAGAATGACTTTGGCTTTCTTGCCTCTTTCTACCTGGACAGGGAGCCCACCCTGGAAGGGATTCTGATAATCTCAGGGAATAAGAGTATCTAGAAGTAAAGCCAGCAGCTGTATACTTATTGGGTGAGTGGTGAGCTCCACAGGGAAATTCTGATCCCAGATTGGCCTAACTTGGCGAGTGTCCTTGGCCTGGACTTTTGGAAATAAGATGCTTCTATGCCATTGATCCTGAGAAAATAATGTGGCCACTCTTCCTGTGATTCTTTGCAACCCCTGACTGTTGTACCTTTATCTTTTGAAGGGAATAGTAAATATTTGATCATCTTGTTAGAAATTTGGTTTCATTTTGTACAAGATAATACAGGGATATCCCCTAAACTTTGAATTCCAGAGATACCTGAAGCATTACTAATTAATCCTCTGGTGTTATGTGAATCTTTGAGAACAAAGTTTACAAGCGATGGTGATTCCTTATTTGCCAACCTGCTTATATTTTCCAAACCTACTTAAGTGGGAGACAGAATTCATGTCCAGTTTGGGTCCACCAATTTCACCAAGTGTTCATCTTAGGCAGGCACTGTGCTAGGCATAATCGATGCCCTCTATGGGTTTTGTTTTAAAGCTACGCCCAGTGAGTGCAGTTACAATGGCCAGAATCCATTCTTGGTAGATTTATGAACGTGAGCCATCAAACCATGTAGCCCTGGGGCTGGAAAACCATTCTGAATTCCAGGTTTCAAGGTTATTAAGCACCAAATATTTCTGAACAATGACCCATTACAAATTCAGGTTTGAAAAACCATACTTAACTAATCATTTTGCTTTCCCAGCTGCCTTTGGCAGAGGATACTTGTATATCCACCAGCCTTGTGCAATAGGATGTGTGCTTCTTTGGAAAGAAAGAGCCGTAAAACACTATAAAAGTTACAAGCTTGTCATATCCAAATTAGTACACATGGATGATCCTTGGTTCTTACTCTTTGGCAAGATCAATCCTATTTTATTATTTATAGTAAATTATTGTTCACTTTGTTCAAAAATTGTGTCTGACTGATAAGGGCCAGAACCAAACTTTGAGATTAATTTATCTATTTTCTCTTTATACCCTGCTGCCCTCTTAAATTAATTATGAAAGGTAACCAAAGGCTTATAAGCTTTTAGAAGAAGTTTGTTTAAAAAGAATAACAGTTCATGAAGGTTGGGGTGCACTCTGCTAGCTCCTCAAGGCTCCTTTTTAAAGGCAGTAGCACTTTGGATGAGAAGTCGGTCACTTCTGGGTAGGCGTAGTGCCTTGGGTGTCACTAGATCTGGAGTAGATCACTGAAGTCCTCTGCAGACTTCTATTCATAATTAGCACTAAAGAAATATTTACTGAAAAGAATTAATGTCTTAAAGATACGCTCAGTTCCTCAAGCTGGTTGGGAAGAAATACATTCTTTTATTATTATTATTATTAAGACATACAGTCTATGTCTGGCAAGCTTGAGGTCCTGAGTTTGATTCTGGGTACTCCTCCATAACCCCCCACAAAAAACCAAAGGAAAAAAAGAAATATAATCTTAATGGAGCTATTTGCAAAATATTTAGGCAGGTGTTTAATTTTTAGGAAATGTTTTAGCTCCCTTTGGGAATCTTTGTGAACATTTTGATATAAAAACCCACAGATTTTCTTGTCTTTGGAGAAGTCTTGTGTCAGCAGTCATTCTGCTTCTCTGGGCAGGTTGGTGATTCTCTTATGGTAGTACCAGGCCACAAATGTATCTTGTAAGTTCTTCATGTATTTTATTTTATTTTTCTTTGCTGAGGATTGAACCCAGGGTCATGGCTTGCTAAGGAAGTGCTCTACCTGAACTGTACCCCCAGCCCAATCTGCTGCTGTTATTTTAGTGTGCAGAAGAGGTAGTTGGAAAACTAGTCAACGCACCTCCGATCCACCTCTGAGGGAAATCTATTCATGCTGTATTAAATCACATCTAAGCTGGTTAGTAAAGTGAAATGGAAATTTGAAATTGTTATTCAATCATTAAAGTCATAAGGCTTCTTTTATATGAAACATCTCCGAACACAACAGGACAGTAGGGTTGTTTCAGAAGTGAAGATGAGCAAAAAGGAACATGACAGGAGACAATAAAGTTCATCACCAACGTCATATTACAAAAAATTTCCCCCAACCTGGGTAGAAGTAGCTTTAGGTGTGACCACATTTGAGATTCTGTTACCTAAATTTGGAAGGCAAGGAGGTGAATGAAAACACTTTAAACCTACAGTGTGCTTCTTCACATTTTAAATTCAGGGTGTACTTTGGTCTTAAGTCTTTAAGCAGTGAATCTCAGAGCTGCCAAGTTATTTTTAGGGAACTGATGGTACTTTCCAAATGTATTGAATGACCTCTCTCTCGATGACAAATTCATTCTAATGATGTTGGCCTGTGTGCTGGGCAAAGGGCACAGAACTGTGGATAAATAGTCTTGGAACCCAAGACAGGAAATTTAGGATCTTATCTAAGTATCAGTAACTAGCGCCAAGATCTTCTTTGGTTTGTTCCATTACAAATGTAAGGTGGGAGCTCAAGGACGCCAGTGCTGAAAAAATAAACAACACGAAAACAAAACCAAAACCACGCATGGGTTAGAAAATGCTGTTAGGTTTCCCTGATCACAGAATGGAAGACACTGCTTGCCCTCTTTAGTTAAAGATATATTTTGAAGGGCATCTTAGATTTAGGAGATAACCACCTGCTAATATGCAAGTGCTTTTTTTATTCTTTAATTTAAACCCCTTTAGATTATTTTGTAAGAAAATGTTTTTTGTAATAACAATGGAAGAGCATACTCATGATAGAAAGTTATATAAAAAACATTCAGAAATACAAAGAAGAAAATAAAAATCACCCACAATTCTACTTTTAAAAAAAATTGACATTTCGGAATAACTAGCTGTGCCTTTCCTGTACATAAAAATCCATGTACATGTACAAACATGAGTTGAGCTTTGTATTCTGTTTTTCTATCAACTTTTTAGTTTTTATAATTCATTTAAAATGCCAAATAGTATTTAATCATGTCAATCTTCTAACATTTATTTAAGTAATTTTCTTTAAGGGGTTATTTATATTATTTCCTATTGTGAAAGGCAGTGGAATTAATGCTCTTGTAAGTAAACAGTTTTACACATGGCTGTTTCCTACTTACGGCTGTGTCCATAAGGGACTTTGTTTTGTCTACCAGTAAGTCTCTGACTCCTCGAATGGCGTTTGGCACATAGTCAGTGCTTAAATATTTGTCAGATGAATGAATACATTCTTACAAGTTTATATGTTAGGTCGAAGGCTATGCCCATATTTAGATCTTTTGGTGTGTGGTGCCAAAGTGTCCTCTAGACAGTAGCATCAGGTTTTCCAGTGTCCCCTAACACTGCTGTGTATGATAAAGTGATTTTAGTTGCAAATAAGAAAAATCCTAACTTATCCTGGCTTAAATAATAAAAAGGAATTGAGAAGCCCAAGAGGTAGGTCGGTATTCAGCTGTGACTTGAACCCCAGGACCATATTTTCACCGAGACTGTTGCTCCATTCATTGGGATCCCTGTACCTTTGTCCCCCTTTGGATAGTTGCCTTGTTCCTAAACTGACTTCCTTTAGATAGCAAGAGGCCTCTGGCAGCTGCTAGGGTCATGAGCTTCCCTACTCACACGGGGAGTAGGGTAAAAAGGGGTTTTTGCCCAGTTTTCAAACCAAATGTCTCTCTTTTGCATTATGTTACCTCATGTTGCAAAATCCCTCTGACTAGATCTCAGGGGGCAAGTGAATGTGATTGCTGACGGGTTTTGGATTATACTCCACTTCTTATTCCCATCATAAAACCAATCCTCAAGGCCCAGGGCTGGAAGTGAGATCAATGTCACCACACAGCACGGCTGGGAGATTCTGGGTTCTTTGGGAAGAAGAATTGGTAGAATGAATGCTTTAGAAACAACAAAAAATCTGCTTTGACTATCTTGCATTTCATTTTTAAAAAGTATGTATTTTCTAGGGTAAAACACGTTCATTTTTTACTTGTGCCCTCCTCCCCCATATGTCTCATATGTTTTTCCTTGGAGAGCTGCCTCCATTTTAAAATGAGGTTTGGGGTCCCCCCACTTTCAATCTGTAAGAGCATTTAAAAGAACTGTTTTGAGAGATCCAAAACACATCATCCAGTCTAACTCCTTATTTAGGAATTTTAAAAAATGAGGCCTCAAGAGAATTGGGATTTAAATGAGCTTTAAAATTTTAAATTTAAATTTTTTTAGATTTTTAAAATTTTAGTTAGAGAAAAAAAGAAAAATAGAGTAGAAATAATACAGAATTTCAAAAAAAATAACAGTAAGAAATGACCAGTCCAAAAAATAACAAGAAATCACTAGTTGCTAAATTACATATTATCTTAGAAGTAGTTGTTCAAGTTACAAAATCAAAGCATAAAAATGGACAATCAACAATGATAGTACAAACTATTCTGTTTGATGAACTAACAAAAACTTAGTAGTATGGTCATCTATCTTGCACACTTATACATACAGTTATATCTTTTAGAGTACATTCCTTCCCTTTTATTATTATAATATCAAACGTTTTGGATCTTATTACTCTTTCAGTTTATTACTATTATATTTTATACTAGAGAGACAATATAATATTTACAAATGTGAGTCTGATTTATTTCACTTATGAGGATAGTCTCAAGTTGCCTCCATTTACCTATAAAAGTCTCAAGATCATCCTTTGTTATAGCTGAGTAACATTCCATTGTATAAAAATACCACTAATAGCTATTACTAATTGCGCTGCTATAAACATGAGTGCACATATATCACTGTAACATGACCTTTTCAATTTTTCTGGGAAAATACCCAGGAGGGGAATAGCTAGATTGAATGGATTTTAGTCTTCTGAGGAATCTCCACACTGATTTCTATAGTGGCTGCATCAGTGTACACTCCCACCAACAGTGGAGCAGTGTTCCTTTTTCCCCCCAAAGCTTCATCAGCATTTGTTATCAGTTGATTTCTTGATGGCAGCCATTCTTTATGAAGTGAGATGAAATCTCAATGATGCTTTAATTTACATTTCTCAGATGTCCAGTGATGGTGAACATTTCTTCATGTATTTATTTGCCATTTGTATGTCTCCATTTGAGAAATGTGTGTTCATGTAAGATACCCATTTTTGGAGAGGGTCTTTAAATTTGAGGGGCTTGGTGTTTTTCAATTAATTATATGTTCTGGATATAAGTCCTTTGTCTGAGAGATTGCTGGCTAAAATTCTTTCCCATTCTGTGGGTTTTCTTATCACTTTGTTGGCAATTTCTTTTGAAGTATAAAAGCTTTTTAATAAGATGTGATCCCAGCTGTTGATTCTTTGAAGTATATCCTGTACGGTTTGTATTTTGTTCATGAACTCTTTGCCTACCCGTATGTCTCCAAGATTTCTACTTACCTTGTCTTCCAGTAGATTTAGTGTTTCTGTTTCAGTATTTAGATCTTTGATCCATTTTGACTTTTGTTTAGTGCATGGTGACAGACATGGGCCTCGTTTCAGTCTTCAGAATGTGGAGAGCCAATTTTTCCAACACCATTTATTGAAGAGGTTATCCTTCTTCTAGTGAACATGTTTAGCCCCTTTGCCAAAAGTAAAGTGGCTGAGTGTCTTTGTAGTTGCTTTGCATCTTCTTCAATTTCCATCTTCAATGGAACATCTTCATGTTCCATTGATCATCAGTGTATTTCTTTGCCAGTACCATGCTGATTTTATCATTTTAGCTTTGTAGTATAATTTTAAGTCAGGAATTGAGATGCCTCTTGTTTTGCCTTTGTTGCCCAGAATTGTCTTTGGTATTCTAGGTTTCTTCTGGTTCCAGATGAATTTTAGGAATGATTTCTCTAGATCTGTAAGGTGTGTTAATGATATTTTGATTGAAATTGCATTAAATCTATATAACAGTGTTTTGGGAGTATGGCCATTTTCACAATGTTGGTTCTTCCTAACCAAGAACAAGAAATACCTTTCCATTTTCTAATATACTCTTCAATCTCCTTTTTTAGAGTAGTATAATTTTCAGCATATAGGTCTTTTAGATTCTTAGTTAGGTTGATTCTTTCTTAAGTATTTCATTTTTTTAGATGCTATTGTGAAAGGCTATATTTCCATAATTTCTCGCTCAGTGAATGTTTTGTTGTATACAGGAATGCTATTGATTTTTGAGTGTTGACTTTGTATCCGGCTACAGTGCTGACTTTGTTTATAACTCTAGTAGTCTTTTAATGGAGTTTTTGGAGTCTTCTATGTAGAGTATCATGTCATCTGTAAATAGTGATAATTTAACTTCTTCCTTTCCTATCTTTATTCCTTTTGTTTCTCTCTCTTGTCTGATTTCACTGGCTAATGTTTCTAGAACTATATTGAACAGGAATAATGATAGTGGACATCCTTGTCTTGTTCCTGATTTTAGAGTGAAAGCTTTCAGTTTTTGTCCATTTAATGTAATGCTGGCTGTTGGTTTGTCATATATGGCCTTTATCAGATTGAGGTAGATACCATCTATTCCAAGTTTCAGTTTTTACCATGAACAAGTGTTGGACTTTATCAAGTTTTTTCTGTGACTAGAAAGATGATCACGTGACTTTTTTTTTGGCTCTGTTGATGTGGTGTATTGATTTATGTATGTTAAACCATCCCTGAATTCTTGAGATAAATCCCAGTTGTCATGATGTATAATCTTCTTGATTATTTGCTGCATTCTATTTACCAGTATTTTGTTGAGAATCTTTGCATCAGTGTTCATTAGTGAGATTGGCTTAGAGTTCTCCTTTGCAGTTGAGTCTTTCTCTGGTTTTGATATCAGAGTAATACTTTCCTCCAGGAATGAATTAGTGAGGATGGTTTCCCTTTCAATTTCATTGAAGAGTTTGAGGAGTATTGGCATTAAACCTTCTATAAATTTCTTGTAGGATTCAGCCATGAATCCATCAGGATCTGGGCTTTTCTTTATTTGTAAGTTTTTAATCATGTTTTCAATATCAATAGATGATATTGGGTTATTCAAAATTGTTTTATTTTCTAGATTGAGCTTTGGTAGTTCATATGTTTCTAGAAATCTGCCCATTTCCTCTGTGTTTTCCATCCTATGTGAGTAAAGATTTTCAAAGTAGGTATTTATAATCTTTTGAATTTTCATGGAATCTGTAGTAATTTTTCTCTTTCCAGTCCTTATTGAATGAATTTGAGTTTTTCTTTCTTTTTCTTGATAAGGTTGGCTAGAGGTTTATCAATTTTGTTTATTCTTTCAAAAAATCAGCTCTTTGATTCATTAATTCTTTGTAATTTTTTTTAGTTTCAATAGCATTAATTTCTGTTCTGATCTTTACAATTTCTTATCTTCTGTGAACTTTGGGTTTGACTTGCTCTTCTTTTTCTAGAAGCTTGACATGTAGCATTAGGTTGTTTATTTGTGCTTATTCTGTTTTTTTGATATGACAATTTATCACTATTTACTTCCCTTTTAGGACTGCTTTCATTGTGTCCCGTAAGTTTCGCTATGTTGTATCTGCATTTTCATTGAATTGTAGGTATTGCTTAATTTCTTCTTTAATTTCTCCTTAACCCATTGATTGTTCAGAAGTTTGTTACTTAATTTCCATGTATTTATGCTGGTTTTGCAATTTCTTTTGCCATTAATTTCCAATTTCAGTGCACTAATCTGATAATATGAATGGGAAGTTTCAATCTCTTTACACTTATTTAAGATTGTTTTATGGGTTCATACATGGTTTATTTGGAGAATGTCTCATGCACAACTGAGAAGGATGTGTATTCTGATGTGGTTGGAGGTTTGATTCAGTTTCTTTGCTGAGTTTTTGTCTAGTTTATCTATCTCTTTGTGACAATGGAGTATTAAGGTGCCCCATTACAATTGTGTCATTACCTATTTGGTTTTTCATATTTATTAGTATTTGTCTTATATAGTTGGGTGCTCCTGTATTTGGTGCATATATGTTTATGATTTTTAGCTCTTCTTGAATTATTCTCTTGACAAGTATGTGGTGACCTTATTTATTTCTTTTGATCATTTTTGGTTTGAAGTTCACATTGTCTGTGAATTGAATAGCTACCATTGCTTTTTTCTGGATTCCTATCACATGGAATGTTATTTTCCATCCTTTGACTTTTAATCAGTGAGTTTCCTTTTGAGTCATATATGTTTCTTGTATACAGCGTATTGTTGGATCCTGTTTCTTGATCCATTCTGTCAATCTATCTCTTTTTATAGGTGAATTGAGGCCATTTACATAGATGGATATAACTTACATGTCCCTGCTCAATTTTGTCATGTTATTTTCCTGCTGTTAGTTTTTTGCTTTTCCCTCTTGTTTAATTGCTTGCCAGGTCTGATGATTTCTTTATTTTTTTTTAATTTAAAGAGAAAGAAACAAAAAAAACATGGAGAGAAAAAAAAGAGTAGAATTAATACAGAATTACAGAAAAATAAACAGTAAGAAATCACCAGTTGATAAGTTACATATTGTCATCTTAGAAATAGCTGTTTAGGTTAAAAAATTAAAGTATGTAAAGTGACATTCAAATAGTGACACTGCCAACAATTCTGCTCAATGAACCAACAAAAACTTAGTAATATGGTTATCAGTTCTACACACTTGTTTTTTTATCTTAAAGGGGGTAATATTAAACATATCAAAACAGAACAAAACAGTTCAAAAAGAAACAATTTAAAGAAATACAGATTTCAAGGCAAGTCCACTGGAGATCCTTACTGTCTATCTTATTGTCTCTAGTTTTCTAGTTGTCCCCATCTTTGCACACTTTGAATACATACTGCATATTATGGAACTAATCAGATCATTACAGGATGAGGAAGGCTTTCTAGGTTTTCAAGATCTGACACTGAGGAAGACAATAATGACTACCATAATGTCTCTCATTCTCTTCATAGTAGCTGTCCTTATCTTTACGTACGCTGAAATTGAACTTAAGAGACAGACTAATATCACTCTGAACAGTGAATAATAGTATTGCTAGATTTTATATCATAATGTTACAGAATTAGCATTGAGTTTCTTAGTATCTCTTCTTCTTCAGAGTATCTGTTCATTACATCTTGTATTATGTAATCTGTTTGGGTAAATAGTTTAAAAAAATTCTTCCCATGTGTGAATTCCTACATGTATATCTATCCTCTCTGTATTATAGGAAAAACAAATTATGCCAAGACAGTAAAACAAATTCCTAGGAAAACATGCAATGAAAAAGACACATAAGACCACAATATTAGGTGATCTACCATAGTTACTGTGCTTTCTTTTATTATTTTCAATAGACTTGTCCACATCATCAGGCTTAATATAGTTAAGCATAGTATTACATAGCTATTCTTATAAAAATACAACTTTGAAAGCATTGTAGGACTTAAGAGTGATTAATAATAAAAACCAGTATGGATATCTTTTACATCTTGTCATCTTCAGAGTAGTTGTCTCTACTTTTAGACTTGATACTATCAAGCATACCAAATTCAAATAAAATCAGCCAAGGCAAAACTGCGGTCTAACAAACCAGCTTCAAATATGATCAGTCATAGTAAGATAATCTAAGTAATACAGGGTTTCAGTTTAAGTTAATAGGAAATTAGGGATAGTTACCATGGTATAACCTGCTATTTTTGGGTTAGATGTTTGTGCCCTCAAATCTGATATGAGTGGACAGACCAGAGCAAAATAAATTCAAACTAAACAGAGCGATAAGACTACTGTGACTTTTAAATCCTGATACACTATTAACAATGACCTCTGCCTTCCCTTTTTAGACTATTTTTCACCTTTCTCCTTCTCAGGATGCTTTGTATGTTTTGGGTCTCACTAGCCCCTTTAGTTTTTAGATTAGGGGGCCAGCCCGTTGTCTATCTGAGTGTTGCTGAACCTTTCTACCCCTGAGCTTGATCTTGAGCTGTACTCCTCTGCTCACTAAAGTCATAGGGTCTTCCTTCCTTCCAGCTGTGTAGTTCTACATTGCCCAAAAGTGTCATAGCTTTCCAATCTATCTGCGGCTGCTGGATGAGTTGTCCCTATTTCTCTCTGGTTTCCTGTCGCATATAGCTTTGCTTTCTCATCTTTGACTTGCAGTTTATTAACCCTCCTTCAGGTTGAGTATATTTCCCATTCAGAGCATCTTGATGGAGCCTGTCTCCTAATCTACTCTGCCTGTTTTTTTTATTTTAGTGTATCAAAGTGTCATGGTTTATGTTTGTGTCCCCCAGGCCTCATGAGTTTGCATTGTTCATTTGTGATGGTTCATTGTATAGTGCTTGGATTGATGGTGTCAGTGCTCCACCCATATAGGGGTGGAGCCAGGATGTAATGTAATGGCAGGAAGAAGGTGTGTCTTTCTCTTTGCTGGTTTTAGTTTGCTGTTGGCGGCCGTCATGAACTGCAGCCCAGCCACGCCTGCCTGTCTTGGAGCCAACTGAGTGTGGACTGAAACCTCCAAAAACTGTAAGAAATAAACCTTTCCTTTCCCAACTTTGGGCATCAGGTATTTTGTCTCAGCGATGAGCATAGAGTAACTAAGACACAAAGCTATCTATATTAAAGATTATAGCTTACCATCTCTGCTTCATGTCTGCTACTCCACTTTACTGCTATAATTTGTCCACCTTACTCCACTGTCTGCCCCATTCATTGAGGCCTCTCTGCCACTGTTGATGGACTCCTGGTATTTTTTTCCTCTCTCTCTTTCTGAAATGTCCTTCAGCATTCTCTATAGGGTTGGGTTGGTGGCCATGAACTCCCACAGTTCTTCCTTGTCTTGGAAACATCTTATTTCTCCATTAATTTTGTGAGAGAGTTTTTCTGGATACATCAGTCTTGGTTGCAAATTATTTTCTTTCAGGGCTTGGATAATTTCCCCCCAGGCTCTTCTCAATTTGAGAGTTTGTGTTGATAAGTCTGTTGTTATTTTGATAATTTTCCCATTGTAGGTAATTTGCTTCTTTTCCCTGGCTGCTTTTAGTATTCTGTTCTTTTGGTGGATTTCTGGAATCTTGATTATTATATGTCTGGGTGTAGATCTGTTTTGGTTGTAGGTGGCTGGAGTTCTGTATTCCTCATTTATCTGGATATCATTTCTTTTTCCTATGCTTGGGAAGTTTTCCTTTAATATATCTGTGAATATTCTTTGTAGTTCATTTTTGGTTATTCCTGTTTCCTCACTCATGTGCTTTATTCTTAAGTTATGTATCTTTTAGTCATAAGTTATGTATCCTTTTGTCTCTTCTATCCTTTGAATTGTTTCTTTCTGGCTCCTCATTATTTTTAAGAGGTCTTATCTTAGGTGATCATAAATCTCTCTTCAAGTTTCAAAAGGCTAACTTTAGTTTCTGTCAAGGAATTTTGCCAGTTTTCAATGGAGTTTTTAGTTTCCTGGTAATCTCTTTGGATCTGTTTCATGTATTCTAGGTTATGTTTAAATTCTTCATCAGAGGTTTCTCTTTTTTTTCTGATTTCCTGTTTTTCCATCTGTGTTCTCT
Organism: Cavia porcellus; assembly: GCF_034190915.1. Lineage (NCBI taxonomy): Eukaryota > Metazoa > Chordata > Mammalia > Rodentia > Caviidae > Cavia > Cavia porcellus. The sequence continues at coordinate 21,379,926 of NW_026947496.1, read as the reverse complement.
TGGGTGGGGCTTATCATTTCTTTAATTAATCTCTTTATATCTTGCCTCACTTGGATCAGAAGTACAGTTTTAAATTAGTCTATGAGGTCATGAAGGTATGTCTTTATTTCCACTGATGCTGTGTCTAGTATTGGATGGTTACTGTGCTGATTCTCTTCTGTATTTACTTCTCCTGTACTTATTTTCCCAGGTTCAGCAGCTGAAGATTTTTTTTATTTCTGTCTCTTGTCATGTTTCTGGTTTCTTTCAGACTGGTGTGTCCTGGGAGTCTCTGGCCTTCTCCGTATTGCTTAGAGTCTTTCTGAAACATGCTAACTGGAGTTTTTGCTGCCCTCCCCAATTTGCTGTTATCTGAGGTACAGACAGGGATGCAGGGATGATGCAGGCTCGCCTCCAGCCTCTGTGCCATTCATCCACAAGTTAGGCTGTACCTTGGGGACGTCACAGAGTCACAATAATTTTATATCTGCCTATTGGGTCCCAACCAGAGGTATAGTTCAGCCCCAGCAGACCCTGCCAGTTCTCTCTGCACCAGGGGCGGCTGGCTGATGTCACTGTTATGCCAGGCTCTGCCCAATTCCAAGATGTCTTCCAGCCAGTGACAGCAGCTGCAGGATTCAGTCCCTAGCACTCACCAGGAATCAATGCAGATCTTCTTCTTGGGTCCACTGCACACTTCCCTGCCGAATGTCTTCACTGCATTCGCAGCACAGCGCGGATTGGTCAGAAAACTGCACGGTGTCCGACTTCACAGACCAGGAGCTTCTTGTAGTCTCCTCCAGGGCAGCCAGTTGGCTCTGGCTGCTTTGCAGAGCCCCAGGTCTCAGTTTCCAGCAGTTGCTGATAGCCAATATAGCTTTTCCCCTTGGATCCACTGCTAACTGTGCCGCGTCCTCCTGTTAAGGTTCCAGGATTCGCTAACTCCTGTTATTGGTAGCTATGGTCTCAGCACAACCTTGGAATGGAGCTCAGTGAGAACGTTGGGCTTCAGTTCTCCTACCTGCACTTTTCCTTCCTCTTCCTAGTTTTATTTTTCCCTTCAGTTATCACCTTGGTTAATAAGAATTGTTACCCATTCGTCTGGCCCTCTCCATGTTGTCATATTCTAGCACCTGATCTGATTTCTCCACAGAGACTCTGCACCCAGCCCCCTAGTAAGCCACCATTTTTTCTCCTCCAGGTCTGGTGATTTCTTTCTGTTGTTGTTCTGAAATTTTATTCATTTTTACCTCTATCTAGTATGTCTTTAAGTACTCTTTCTAGGATTGGTTTGGTGGACATGAATTTCTTTAGTTGTTCTTTGGCACAGAAGGATCTTATTTCTCCATTAAATTTCAAAGAAAGTTTTGCAGGGTTCATCAGTCTGGGTTGAAAGCTGTTTTCTTTGAGGGCTTGAAACACTTCACCTCAAGCTTGTCTTAACTTGAGGTTTTGTGCTGAAAAGCCTGCCATGATTCTAATGGGCTTTCCTTGATAGGTGATTTGTCTAAGAGCTTTTCGTATTCTGTTTTTATGTCACATTTCTGGGATCTTAATTATTATATGTCTTGGTGTAGATTAATGTTGGTTGTGACTGGCGTTATATACCACACTTATCTGTATATAAGATTCTTTCCCCATGTTTGGGAAATTTTCTGCTATTGCTTCTATGAATAGTTTACTGATGTCATTTATGCTGACTCCTGCATCTTCATTAAGGTCTATTAGTCTTATATTGTTTCTCTTGGCAACATCTTAAGCTGTTGAATTGTCATTTCATGCTACCTTGCTATTTTTAAAAGTTCTATCCTTTGTTTACTAGCTGTGACTCTGTCTTCAAGGTCTGAAATTCTATCCTTAGCTTCATTTAAACGGTTTTGCCAGGTTTCAACAGAATTTTTTATTTCTTGGATATCACTTTGAATTTCCTCCCTGCATTCTCCTTGTTTTCTATATTGTTCACTCAAGGTTTTGATCATTTCCCCACACTCCTGTAATTTTTTGTCTATGTCTTCTCTAGCTATGCTGAGCAACTCCTTTATTAAGGTTGTCATTTTTGTCCTTATGTGAGAAATTATTTCTAATTTGATTTCTTCTGTAGCCTCCTAGATTTCTTTATTTCACTTACTAATCCTTTTAGAAATTTCAGGTGAATGAATTTTAAAGTTCTCTATTTCAATGTCTCCTGATTTGCTCCTGATGGACTAGATGTTTGAGATTGCATTTTGCTTTTTTGTTTTTTTATTTTCATCTTTCAGGATAATATTTGGCCTTTCAATCTCACTAGTCTCAACTGTTGGTAGTGCATATCTTAGGTCCTACTCTTGTCCCGTTGCTGAGTGCCACAGTGAAGAGGAGGGCAAGTCACCTGAATTCTTCCTACAGAGCCTATTGGGAGAGTTCTATATTCTTCCTAGGCTGATTAGCCTAGGAGTGTTGATGTAAATCAACCATTAGTATCTGCTGTTATTATGTCTTCAGGTTGTTCCAGGTCACCAGATCTGTCTACAGTGTTTCTCTTGGCTGGGACCCTACTGTGTCACTGGGTGTTTCATAAGCCCTTTTAATTTTCTTCAGGTTAGGGGAGTCCTTATTGGTATACTCTTCAACTTACCTGATATTCTCTGTATGGAAGAAGGATTCACCCACACCCTTGCCATGCTTATCAAGGTCCTACAGCTGCAGGAGACTTTGCTACTGCTCCTGTTTACCCACTGAAGTACTCAATTTTAGGGGCAAACTCACCACACTGATGGAAGCCTGCTGAGATCCTCTCTTTGGATGAGAGGTTACTGAGTCTCCCATCAATCCAGCAAGGTTAATCCACTACAGTCCAAGATTCTGGGAGGAGGAAGGGCAGCCAAAGATCCTCAGCAGTAGTAGGTCCAGGAGGTTAGGGGGGCAGGCACAGAGCAGCCATCTTCTGAGGTACGGGTCTGGGGTCCAAGGTGGGAGGGCAGGTGCCCAAGCAGCTGCCCTCTGAGGTGGAAGTCTGGGGTTCAAGGGGAGAGGGTCGGTGCCAGAGCAGCTGCCTTCCAAGGTGGATGTCTGGGGTCTGAGGGAAGAGGCTAAATTTGAATTCTTAAAGAAACATTTGTTAAATCAGATATCATTTGGGTGTTCTCAGTTAGATAAACTCAAGTGTTTAGCAGGTAACAGGTATCATCACATATGTATACACTCATGTGAGTATTACCTAGATCAAGATGTAGAACACTTGGACCAACTCCTAAGATTACTCTGCATCCCTTCTCAGTCACTAACAAAATGCACATGACCACTGAAGATGTTGACGCCTCTTTCTCAGGCATTGGAGGGAACATCACTAAACCAAGCAGCAGTGTACTCTCAACAGGGTCTTCAGTCTACCCTTGGGAGGATCCTCAGCGTTAGGTAGCTGTGCATTCTTGGCCTCTCCTCCATCAGTCACTAATGTGGGCCAATCCAGCAGGAGGCACAACCATGGGGCTATAGCTCTCTTCCTCTACTGTGTAGAATATCCTTCTATATGTGGTTTCACTTTTTGTGATCAGTCAACTCTTGCCCAAAATACTGAGTGGGGGAATTCCAGAAATATGCAATTCACTAAGTTTTAAACCACATCCCACTTGGAGTAGCATGATGAAATCTCATGCTGTCCTTTTCTGTTCTGTGCAGAACACAAACCATCCCTTTGTCCATGGATCTGTGCTCTGTACATGCGAAGCCATCTTGGTTATCAGGTAACTGTCACAGTATCATAGTGCTTGTGATCAAAGCCTATATTTTGCTTTATAATAGCCCTGAGATGTTAGAATAATGAAAAAAGAAATTTTACTACACTCTAGTGTTACATTTGTTGTATTTTATTAGTAGATCCTGTTAATGTCTTATGTGTCTAATTTATAAATCTAATTTTCTTGTAAGTATATATTTATAGGAAAAAGCACAGTATATGTGAAATTTGGTGATAAGTGTGCTTGGGTTCAGTCACCCATTGGGAATCTTGGAATGTAGCCCTTGCAGATAAGAGAGGGTTACTGTGTTCCTGTGTGTCATTGCAGAAGATCTCTGTTGGCATTCCCAGTGTCTGGAAGAAGAAGGCTTCATTGTTGAAGGGGATCTGGGAAGTATACCACAGTGTCCATGACAGTCTGCCTCCTCGGATGCTTGGATTAACATCTTTGTATACTGATGGATGGCTCTTCCAGGAGTCTCATTCTCCTTTTCCTGAGAGAACTTAACAGTGATAGGTAAATAGAATGAACCATAGCTGCCACAGTGCCAGGCAGTCTGGCACTCATTCTCACCTTCCTCAATGTCCATTCTGGGTTTTTGTCATTTTCAGCTAGCATTCCTCTTGGACTTGGTGGATGCCTGCTCATAGGTATCGGTCAAGGTTATCCAGAGAAATTGAACCAAGAAGGTCTGTATATCTCCTCTGTGTTATCTGCCTAGATCAATTTGCTTTAAGGAACTCATACATTTTGTGGGCTAGCAAATCAGTTCTGCAGGGGAGGTCAGCAGGTGGGAAATTCAGTCAGGGTTACTACTGTATTAGAAGGCAGAGTTTTCTATTTTCCAAGAAATCTCAAATTTTGTTCTCTATGCCTTCAATTGATTAGGTGAGTTTCTCTCATATTATTGAGAATAATCTTTACTTAAAAGTCAACTGATTTAAATGTTAATCACAGCAACATCTAGTGTTTGACCAAACACAGCCTAGCCCAAGTGATCATGCCTTGTCTGCTGGTATTTTGACACCAATTGGGTGCCCAACAATTCAGCTCAGTTCTGGCACTAAGCACCCAGAGTTAATGAGACCCTGTACATCATGGGTTCAGTCCAACAAGATTTCCCCAGCTTTGGACACCAGCCTCAATGGGGGGCCTATGTGACACATACATTGCCCCGTGCACTATAAATTCACAGTTTCCTAAAGATCTTTTCTCAGACTCTGTAACCTGAAGTAATGATTCACAGAACACAGCAAAGTGTGTTACCCATAATTCCCAGTTTATTATAAAAGATGCAATTCAGGAAAAGCCAAGTGGAATGCACATGTAGGGTTGGGGCTTCCAGCAGCCCCCCAGCACACCCGTGCTCAACTCTGCAGGCTCTTGAACCTTGATATGGGGATTTCATTACACAGACATGATAGATTAAATTGTTAGCCACTGGATGGGGATGGGGTGGGGTGGGAGGAGATGGAGCTGAAATTCTAAACTCTCTTATCCTGTGTAGCTTTTTCTGGTAACTAGCCCCCAACCTCAAGCCCCACTTCCCATGAGTCATCTCATTAGCATTCAAGGACAGTAAACTCCAAGGGTTTTAGGAGCTCTGTGACAGGAACTGAAGACGGAATCTGAGAGCCAATGAATGGTTGGCCCTGCTCACCAACAACCCCTAGGGCCCTCTCTCAAGCTTGGGTGCCCCGTCCCTGAAACTCTAGCCTCTTTGAGCTTAGAGAAAACTTGTGCCAGAAACCACAGCAAGAGTCACACTCAACTACACATAACCCATGATATGCGGGGTCTGCATTAACTCTGGGTGCTTAGTGCCAGAACTGATTAGAATGGTTGGGCACCCAGTTGATGTCAGAGCGTTGGGGGAATTGCTTGTTGGTATTGGAAAACACACATCTAGTGTTAGAAAATCAGGCAGGGACAAGTCATCATATAAGGGCCAGTGATCTAAAGTACATGTTTCCCAATCTTAATTCCAAGTGCTCTCCAAGAGAGCATTGTGTTTTCAGCAAGCAACTCTGTCCTTCCACTTGGCTGGGCTCTTCTGCTCAGTGAGTTGTGTAACATGAGCAATGGACTCCATGGTCCTGTGCTTGGTATTTTAGCTCCTTTATTAAGTGGGTCTTTTGGTGTATTGGAAGGTTACATGGAATCCTGTGCTCATATGTTAAATATTGCTCCTTGTGGGCAGAAAAGGCAAAGTCCCAAAGTAGATATGTATAGCTATCATGTCTTTCCTGAGTGGGAAGGGTCTAGGGTAGTTGCCAAGGGACTGGCTGGCCTCATGGAGGGATGACATGTGCTGCAGAACCAGCATTTATCTCTGCTGCTACCTCATGGGTCATCTGATTAGCCTCAATGTGAGCTGTGGGGCTCTGTTCCTGCCACCATAGTGTCTCTATTCATGAACCTATTGTGCCAGCCCAGGGGCACTAATGATGGGAAGTGGCTGACATCAGCTGGCCAAGCCATGTTATCTACCTCACCGTGGTCTCTGCACTTTGTGGAGGTTGTATTCTAATGTTCATGAGCGTATTTAAAGAGTTCTTCATGTTTTTATGTCTATTGCCACAGCTACCATACCTGTGTGCCTCTCCAAACTTTCTAGTCCTTCTCCTCCAGATCTCTGACCAGATGGCCAAACAGCTGCCATTTTTATCTCTTCTTACTCTAACCTGAAGCGATTGTCCACAAAAGGTGGAAGACCTGGAGCACCTTGAAGTGGGAGGAGGGCCCTTTTCCAGGCCACTTCTGAGTGGGGCTCTAGGAAAGCTACCACTTGGATTTTGGCTTCCCCAGTAATAGGCAGGTACATCTATGAACTGGGCTGGGTGATTTCCTTTCCTGTCAGATGGTTCTAAAGACTGAGCCGCAGGTGTGTGCCAAGGGATACATGCTGGCCCCACAGTGGTGAAGAGGTGGCGTCTGTACCACCTGCTGTATAGCACTGTCCCTCTGGTCCTGCTCCTACCACTTCTGGGTGTAGCACTTCTGTCTTATGACAAATTGTCTTTGGGTTTGTTCAATCTTAGACCTTGGTGGTTGTGGCAGAACAGTGGGGCTCTTGGTCTCTACCAAGGCCCAATAATATACTATTATTACATCTATTTTTGAAGGATGCATTATTATCTGCTGCAACTGGGATTACTTTACTCTGGAAGCCTGAGATCTACGTTGTCATTCTCTTATGAGCACTTTGCATAAACTTACATTGTGTCTTTATCCATTACTGATTTCTCAAATAACCTGATGTCTCAGAGTCTGGCCCAAGTGACAGAACCATAGTGTAACTCAGCCTGGACTTGATGTGATGCTCTTTCCTGATCTGACCTACTAAAACTATATAGCCTTTCATCTGCCTGTTATATGGGTAAGAGAAATATTTCCTGGAGTGGAATATATGGTTCAATGACCCAGAGGTCCACTAGGCATTATATTTTCTTCCGAGATGGAGATGGTGACAAATGTGATAGTTTGTACTTTATTTTGGAAGGTATTTAATGTTTTGCTGATAAGGCTGGGTCCTGGATAGTCACAGAGTGTATCTCCCTCCCTGTGAACCACGTGTGTCTTTACAAAGGTTTCTGCTTCATTCTTAACTGGTCCAGTCAGCATGATACTGTCACAGTGGATCATGTGATGTTCTGTTGACTATCTGGCCATTCATGTGTTTTTCGTTACTATTTTTTCACATAGATTTGGATCCCATTCCAATTGCATTTCTCTTCTGGAAATTCAATTATATCTGTTACAGTATTTTAATATTTTTTCACAGGTCCCTGAAGCTGTGTTCACTGTTATCATTAAATTTTTTTATTTTCAGGCTAATAATTTTTACTGATCTATCTTAATATTTGCTAGCTCTTTTCTCTACTACCTTTCATGTGCCCTTAAACCAAATGAGTGTACCTTTTCAAATTACTGAACTTTCTGCAATAGATTCCTTATGTTTCCATTTCTTTGCATAGATTCTCTTTTTTGTTCTTTCATTAAGACTATATTATCTTTTTTTAAAACCATAAGACTACTTAATGTCATTGCTAAGTCAGTATCTGGATCATTTTAGAGTTGTTTTTATTGAGTGCTTTTTTTTTCTGACAATAATTCACAACTATCTATTTCTTAGCATGTCCATTTTTTAATTAAAAAGGGCCTTTGGAAATCATATATTAGAAAGATTTCGGACACTGTTACTCTTCTTTAAAGATTGTCAACTTTTGTGCGACATGAAAGTTGTTACTATGTTTGGTGTGTGACGATTTTGTTTTTTTATTTCAAGATTGAGCTATGGAGCTGTTTCCCAAGCCCACTAACCAAGCAGAAATCAACATACGAGTTTTTTGTATGGCTGTGGTTTTAGTCTTCCTTTGAAATAGGTCTAGAGTAGAATTTGATCTCACTTATAGCTCTTGATTATAAAGGGAAACCTTTTGGGTGCCACCACTGCATCTTGGGATATAATGAGGGATTACTGAATTATTGGCTAGAGAAAAATTTCTCTTTTAATTTTAATTTTTTATTCATTCCTGTTTGCAGCAACTGATGATTACATCCAACATAATGAGTTGTTACATATATGTAGCACATAAGAATTCTTTTGCGTTAAGCTGAAATTTCAGTACTCTTTGGCACTTGCTTGACCTTTCTTTTCTTTTTCAAAATAGTCGGTGTCTAGAAAACCTCACACAGCCTTCTCCATAGACAAGGACTTATAAGGGAATCCCTACACCCTCACCACCCGCTTTTTTTCTTTATTCTCGGTACTCTGCCTCATAGACTTACACATTTTTTCTTCCCCAATCTCTAACGGTTGCCCCTTAACTTCACAAGACTGCCGAGGTCCACTGGGACTGCATTTCTCTGTGCCATGGTCAAGGATTTGTCCCCAGAGAACCAGGGCAAGGTTGCTGCTGCATAGTAACCTTGTTTATTGTCAAATGTCTGAATACAGTACCCTCGTGCATTTTGCCTGCTGTTGTAGTGGTTTAGAGAAAAAGTGCCAAATTTGTACAGTTATTTTAATCTTTCATGGTAGGAGCGAAAGGCTTCATTCTAGAATTATATTTTAAAAGAAACTTGATAGTGTAGTGTGATGTAAATGTTTTATAATCCGTCATAACTGCACACATTTAAAGTATACAATTTGATGGATTTTTATGTATGTGTACACACGTTTTACACACACACACACACACACACAGATCTCACCACAAATGAGTATTTCTAACATCTCAAAAGTTACCTTATGTCTCTTTGCAATCCTTAATTTCTGTCCCTGTCCTTATCCCAGCCAACTACTAATCTTCATGGCTATTAGTCTAACTGGCTGTGATGGTGCATGGCTAAAATCCCAGCACTTGGGAGGCTGAGGCAGGAGGATTGCTGTGTTTGAGGTCAGCTTAGGTTACAAAGTGAATTCAAGGCCAGCCTGAACTGCAGAGGGAGACTCTGCCTCAAAAAAGACAAAACAAACAAACAAGTTAGTTCAGTTTCTAGTATTTTAGATAGAAGGAATAATTGGGTTCTTTTTTATTCCTTTTAGTGTACTAGTTTTGAGATTCACCCGTGTTATGTAAGTTAGTAATTTGTAATTTTTTGATTTCTCAATGCATTCTCTTGAATGGAAGCGGGACAATTTACTTATCTCCACACCTGTTGGTGAACCTTTGAGTGATTCCTACTTTGTTCTGAGGGTTGGTGGTATAACTCAGTGATAGAGCATTTTCCTAGCATGCTTGAAGCCCTTGGTTCAATCCCCATTACTGCCCTCCAGCAAACCAAAACAAACCTGTGAATAACTTACACGTACAGCAGTCAGTGTGGACATACACTTACATCACTTTTGGGTATCCGGTAGAATGCATATCGAGAGAGGTGTGCAGTTAACTTTTTGAAACTGCTGAATTTGTGCATCTTGAAGGTTTGGATAAGTTCTATTTATTTTCATCATCATTCAACTTAAAATATTTTCTAGTTTTCATTTTGGTTATTTTTTTTAAGCCAGTGGTTCATTCAGTAGTATGTTAGCTAATTTTCAAACACTCTTTAGAGGTTTTCTAGTTATTTTTCTGTTTTTGAGTTCTATTTGATCTCACATATTGGTCACAGACATACACTGTATGATTTTAATCCCCTGACCCTGTGAAACAGAATATAATCTATTTTACATTAATAGAGCCATGGCAGCTTTAAGCTAGTATTTCCATTTTTAAATTTTAAACTATTTGTGTCTTTATATTTACTGTAGACTTGAATCTCTTTTTTCGGCAATCTGATAGTCTTAGTGTTTTTATTGAGTATTTAACCAATTTGAATTTGTTATTGATGTACAGTAATTGGATTCAGTCCACTACCTAATTATTTTCTGTTTGTTTGCCTGACTTCTCTTTATTCATCCTTTCTTGTCACTACTCCTGTATATTTTCTGTATTAGTTTTTGCTATAACTTTATTCTTGCAATGCTTCACTTAGAATTATAAAACACATTCATAATTTATTAGGTGTATTTTACCACATCCTGAAAAATACAGTAATTTTAACTTCATTCACCCTTTCATGTCCTGCCATTCCAAAGATTTATTTAACTTGGTATATATTTTACATCATACACATATTACTTTAAATGATCATTAGTCTTTTCTGTTGATCGACAGCTTTACCCTTTCAGGTGCTTTCTATAGCTTCTTGCTTTCATTTTCTTTCAATAATTATTTTTGTTGTCTCTTAAAGAACGACCTTAAATCCTTCTTATAAAGCTGGTCTTTGGACATTGTATTTGCTTAAATTTTGTTTTCTTGAAAGCATCTACATTGTTTTCTTTCACTAGAGCTATTTTCTCTCGTATAACCTAGAATTGAAGGTTGTCAGTTATTTTTGGCAATATTGTAATATCTTCTGGCTTCAACTGTTTATGATGCAGGATCAACTTTCATTCAGATAGCTTCCTTTTTGAGGGCAATGTATATATTTTTAAACTGCTTTTAATAGTTTTTCTTTCCCTTCCTTTCTTTTTTTCTTGGTAACAACACTTTTATTATGAAGTCCTTAGTTATGATTTTCTTTGTATCTCTGGGTTTTGTTGATCTTATGGAATTTATATCTTTCAGCATACTTAAAATTATTTCATCAATCTTTTTTTGTTTTATTTTTTCTTTCTATTGAGGAGAAATATCATACTTCATCTCCTGTGCTGCATATGTTACGTCCTTTAATCATGCTCTGATTTCTCATTTGTTTTTTTTTTCACTCTCTGCTTTAATTTAGTTATTTCTGCCTGCCTGTCTTTCAGTTCACTTTTACTTGTCTTTTGCTCTGCTCTGTTAAGCACAGGTAACTTCTAGTTGTAGGTATTGTACACTACAGTTCTAAAATGTTCACTTAACATTTCTATAAATTATAATCCTCTGCTGAAATGTTCCATATTTTATCTACATTACACTTCACCTAACATTTGTAGTTGTTCTGAAATCCTTGAATGCTAACTGTAGTATTTAGCTCTTTTCTATGTCTGATTTTATTGTTTATTTTTTCTCTTGATTATCACAATTTTTTTTCTCTCCAACTTATCATATGTGTAGTAATTTTTTTTTTTTTTTAGTACCGGGGGGTCAAACTTACTATTTCACCCTTGCCAGGCAGGCACCTGTGCCGCTGAGCTGTATCTGCAGCTCCCTGGTAATTTTTATGGAATGTTGGATTATGTGTTGCAGAAGCTTTATGCTGTGGTACTTTCCTTCAAAGCACCCTGAATTTTATATTGGTAGGCATTTAGATACCTGGAAGACCACCTTGAGTCTGTTGAGATTTGGATTTAGATTTAGATTTTTAAAAAGCAAATGATTTGCATTTCCTCTTCCCTATTCTCAGAAAGCAGCTCTCATCCTTTGTGCGAATATGAACTTGGTGGAGTCTTGGGTAAGCGGGTCCTGTGTTCATTCTTCAATTTAATGAGGCCACAAGTTTTAGATCTTTTCAACATTTTGTACTTTTTAAGTTTTTTTGTTATTACTCTCCTCAAAAGGCTGTGTGTGTGTGTCTGTGTGTGTGTGTGTGTGTGTGTGTGTGTGTGTGCTCTCATCTTTATAAGAATATACCACTTAGTTTAAAATCCAGAGGTAATTTTATGCAGAATTTTTTGACCTTTATCTTTGGCTCTTTTTTAGCTGGAATTTACCCATCAACTCCCTGAGACCTTCTTTATAAAACTGACTGTGGGATTGGGCTCTATTTATCTGTATTGTGGTTGGAAAATAAATTCAGAAAGAAACCTAGAGTGGATGCTGGACTCATCTGATGTACTTTTCCTCTCAAGAACTGTACGCATGAGCTAATCCCTGTCTACTGCCTTGAAGCAGTCTCATGCATCTTACCCAGTCCTACAGTTCTTACAATTATGTGAGGGTAGGTCTGACACTGGACACTTCATTGTGGCTCGAACTGGAATTTTAAAAAATCAATGTGAGTATTTTTGGCAAAAAGTGCTTTATATTAAAATTATTGATCTATGTCTTCCTTTTCAAAATTTCTCAAACATGTCTTGAAGACTGTTACACAGTTATTATTATGCCTACTTAATTGGATTTCCAACAAACTTTAAATAAAAATTTAAGAGATTAAATGAACTAAGGTCAACATTAAAGAGAAAAATTTCCAATGCAAATGTGTCTCTCAAGAGCTACATAGGTATGAACTATAAACACTCACTGACTTAGAATTCTCCCTCCCTCCTTTTTGAGTATAGATTTGTTCCTTCCAAACATAGTTCTCAGATTGTGCTCACTATTATAAGCACTTACAACTATTACCTTGGCATACGCATGTAAATTTTTGAAGGGAGGATGGGCAGGAGGACTCCCAAGTACGTGGTGAAGTGATGGGATCCTTCCATGCTGTCTACATGGAGTGTGAAAGGGACCGCATCTTTTTCCAAATGCTTGGCTTTGTTAGAGCATCGTGATGCTTTATAATGGCTATGGTTTTCTTCCCCCAGATGATGTTTTCTAAGCCTACAAGCATTCCAAATGTCTCCTCTGAAGTCTTTCCTTGCCCCACACTATTTCTATATAATCTTGTTGAAAAAGGCACTCCCAAAATTTGGAAACTAGAAAAGAGAAATAAGTAACAGCATCACAAACAGTTGATGAAGTACAGGAGTGTCATTAAAGAAAGCAGGCCTTCTATCTATAAACTTAAAGCACTCCATTTGGAAAAAAATTCAGCAGGCTCTGCCAAAGAGACAAGTGCCAATAAATTAATAAAAAAGCACAACAAAATGTCAAAACACAGTCAGGTTTCTGTCACAATCTGCAGTGATTCTGAGGGGACCTTCTGCAAATCAAGAAACCTTTCTGTACTGCTTTAAATCACTTAAATGATGAAAATAATGTTTATAAAAGTTAATATACATATATGATTAAAATATGCTATTTCTTTCCATTTACAAAGCAAAGTATTTTATCTAGTTATCCCTATAGAAACACAGTGAAGCAACCCAAGTATTTATGAAAATAATTTATTTTGGTTTATCTTCTCTGTTTCTGTCTGTAATACACAGTACCAAAATAGTCAGCCTTCTTTGCCTATGAAACTGTGCCATTTTCTGCCCACACTGAAAACCAATCCGAGCATAGGATAGTTTGATTAAAGAAGTATTTTTGCTAATTTTAAAGGTCAGTTGGATATTTTTCTAGTTTGGGGAGTGTGTGAAGATAGTTTTCCTTTTAACCTTGAAAGTGAGATATTTTCTGTAATTTTCTTCTTACAACTTTAACCTTCCTGTTTTTCATCTTGCACTGTTATGGATAAAAACTATCATTAACATGTTTACACACATATACACATATGTAGACATATAACTACACATGCAGGTATTTTCACGTGGAAAGAGAACAAAAGCATTTTCTTAGTCTTATATTTTGTAAGAACTATCATAGTATATTACACACTAAAATCAATTAGTCTAGGTCCAAACAATGCATATATGCATGAACATGAGCTATTCACATTTTCTTAGAAGTGTATTTCTTAGCTAACGTATTGTGCATGTATAATGTTATATATGTATGGATGTACCTATACACACATAAATATTTAAATACTTGAGGTAGAGATGTTGTCACCTCACCGAAACTAATAAATTTGGGAAGAATAAAACATTTCTTTTATTTGTTAGATGTTTTTCTTTATTTATTAGTATGTGTTTGCAGCACATAATGTTTACACTTCTTGCATGGCTTTGGTTCATGCACATAACACATCTTAGTTCCTTTTTTCATCCCTTTCTGTCTCTAGAAAGATCTAGCTCCCTACTTCCTTTTATCTATCTTTTATTTTGCTCTTCATTTATAATTTGAGGTTCTTACATAGGAGAAACCAATATTTCTGATTAGTACAGCATCACAGTTTTGGAGAGCTTTTGAAATATTAGAAAATCTAAGTCTATCTCCCTAGTTTACTTTAACCATCTTGGAAATACAAAAATACTCCTTTCTAATGCTAAAATGCATTGGCTAAGATTTGCACTATTCTCAGGCCATATGCATTCAAAAAAGATGAATTTTAGAAGGTAGATTGTGTAACCTTACTTCATGTCTTTTTGGTTTAAGGAAAAGGGATTTTCTGAAAAGTGGTTGGCATGTGTGATGTATCCTGATTTCTCTGCCACTCTTTCATTAATATTAGACTATTATACATTTTAGCTCAGCAAAAACCTATTAAACTATTATAATCCAGTAAGAAAGGGATAGAAAATGAAAGTTTTAAGAGAACTAGATGAGCAAACAAACGTTTAACCATAAATAGTGACTGACATGTAGAAAGAAAGGCTTGTTTTTTCCTCATGTGAATACCAATGAGTTACTGAGGAGTATTTACACACGTCAGAATCAAAGGATTGGGAACAGTTGTCTGTGATACACAGAATATTCTTACTAAAAAGAATGGGTAAAAATTCCAAGACGTGATCTGTCTTTCTTGGTCCGGAGGGGCCCAAATTGTTTAAACACCCTGGGAGAAGAGAAGCATCTCAGGAATGGTGGAGCAATAGCCTTACATCTTTTCTCCCACAAACACAGTGAGAACATGGGTGACAAGCATCAAAATTAACTTTTTCAAAATTTTGCAAATTCATCAAGGCCAGCAAAAGTTAAGGTGGGAGTGTTTACTGAAGAAAGTCTGGCTAATCTTAGTGTGATATTTTTTCTTCTCTAAGTTTCATCCTCTTCTTCCCATTTCCACATTGTCCTTGAAATTCAACAGCATCCCAATCGTGATATTCATGATAAAAGTACCCTAGCAGCCACTGGAGGGGACAAAATGGGGCTGGAGCATCCTGAAAAGCACTGTTTTCGAGAAGTATCCTTATTTGACCTGTCTAGTGGCTCCCTGAAAACCTCCACTCCTAGCCTGTCTTTATTTGACTGTAGGCAGAAAGCACTCAGCAGACAGCCTTTTTCCTGGGGCACTTGTCAAAAAACTTCTGGAGGCAATTGTTTAACATTGTAGCTGCCTAAGGCACTGTAGCTATCTTAATCTGTTCAGGTTACTAGAATAAAAATACCCATATATTGGGTGGCTTATAAATAAGAAAATTTATTTTTTTCAAGTTCTGGAGGCTGGTATGTCCAATATCAAGACATCAATGGATTCAATGCCTGGTGAAGATCTACTGTCCTGTTTATAGATGGCCCCCTTTTTCACTGTATTCTCTGTTCTTTTTTTAAGGGTACTCATCACATTCATGAAGGCTTCACCTTCATGAATAACCCTACAAGATCTCATCTTTTAATATGATCACCATTGCAACACATGAATTTGAGGTGAATACAGGCATTCAGTTCATTGCAATTGGTAAAAATCAAAGATGGCTAAAAGTATTTAAAACAAACTGCTTGGGAATGAGTTGTGATTGGAAAGCTTTGAAGATCTGGGCCATAGTCCTGGGAGTCTAGAAAGCTATACCTACGTGCAAGTCTGTGCTCATAGCTGAGAAAGATCTGAGAAGATTCTAATCTCTTTTGGCTGACCTTGAGTTCTGTACAAGAAAGAAGCAAAGGCAAAGTGCAGTTTTACAGTCAGAACAGCCAATACTTTGTGTCCCAACATGTGCACAAAGCTTGCAGAACAGCTTGAGAGACTTAGTCACTGGTTGCATGCATTTAAGAAATATTTATGAAAAAAAAGAAAAAAAAGATTAAAAAAAGAAATATTTATGTCCAATTGTAGGGAAAGGGAGTGTCTGATTTCTCGAGTTGCCACATTATTTTATTTTATTTTATTTTTGTTTAATTTTTGTTTTTGAAACAGGGTCTCACGATGTAGTGCAGGTTAGCCTCGAACTCACTGTGTAGACCAAGCTGGCCTCACACTCATAACAATCCTCCTGGTTCTGCCCATTATATTATTTTAAAATAATATATAATATATAATAATTTAAAAATAATATAATGGACAGTTTTAGCAAATTTCTAATGAAAAATTATGAGCCATGCAAAGACAGAGTAAGGTTCCTACACAGGGACAAAAACAGTTAAAAGATACTTCTGGGACACCTTGCAGTATAACAAATATCTGCATAATGACAGTTTTAGAGGAGAGAAAGAAAAAAAGTCAAAAAAATATTGTAAGCAATTATGGTTGAAAAATGCTCAAACTACATGTATACTTTATACATTCACAGAACTCAATAAACTGTAAGCAAGGTACACATTTTGTAGTATAACTGTCAAAATCCAAAGTCAGTTGTGATGCAAACATAATATAAAAATCAATTGTCTTTCTCCATGTTTGAAATGAACATTCTAAAAATAAAACAAAATTAAGAAAACAATTCCACTTTTCAAAAGAGGAGGTACAAATGGGCAATAAGTACATGGGAAAAAATGTTCAGTATCTTTGGGCCGTTGCAAAAATGCAAATAAAATCAACCCTGAGATTCCATCTTACACCAGTAAGAATGGCTGTTAGCAAGGGCTCAAAATAACAATTGCTAGTAAAGCTGTGGGGAAAAAGGAACCCTTCTGCATTGTTGGGAGGAATGTAAGCTAATACAACCACTATTCCAAAGAACAAAATTCCATTCAAAACAGTATGAAACTACTTAAAATAAATTTATCAAATAAATGTTAAGCCTCAGGCAATGAAAACTACAAAACATCACTGAAGGAAATAAAAGAAGACCTACACGTGGAAAGGCAGCCTATGTTCATGAATTGAAACTTGATATTATGATGGTAATACTTTCCAGACTGATCTGAAGATTCAGACCAATGCTTTAAAAAACCAAGCTTCTTTTCTTTCTTTCTTTTTTGTGTAGAATTGAAAAGCTGATCTTAACATTCATTTGAAAAATTGCAAGAGACCCAGAAAATCCAAAATAGTCTTGAAAAAGAAAACAAAGTAGGAGGTTTTTTATTTCCTGATTTCAAAACTGCCTCTAACCTCAACAAGATGGCAGAATAGAAGGTACCCAGCCCATCTGCCCTCACTGTAGTACACACTGGGCAGCCATCTACAGGATCTGGAGAAAAACCTCAGTTTCTGTCAGTGGATGAATGCATAAGAGAAATGTGCTAGATACACAAACACAATGAAGTATTATTCAGCATTAGAAAACTAGGAAACCCTGTCATCTGTAACAATACAAATAAACCTGAAGGAGACTGTGCAAAGTGAAATATACTAGATATAAGAAGATAAATACTACTCTCTTATATATAGAGTTCAAAAACCTGAATTTGCAAAAGCCGAGGATGCTTTCATAGTTGTCTGGGCTTGTGGGTATAGGAAATGGGGAGATGTTTTCAAATGCTCAAAATTTCAGTTCTGGAACAAAAATAAAAATCTAGTGTGTCATGTACCACATGGTGACTGTAGTTAGTGACACAGTGTTTTACAGTTGCTAACAGACTAGACGTTAAGTGTTCTTAGGGCACAAACATGCACACGTGAACACAGAGGTGACTTGTTGGCTTGAGTATGGTGATTATTTCACAATATATGTGTGTATTAAAATATCATTTTATGTATCTTAGATATATGTAGTTTTTATTTCTCAATAAAGCTGGAAAGAAAAACTTACTACAAAGCTGTGGTGATCAAGACAGTGTGGCACTAACATTAAGCTAGGCATACAGATCAGTGGAAAAGGACTGAGATTCCAAAAGTAAATCCATGTATTTTGACAAGTGTGCTAAGAAAATTAAATAAGAAAGGGATTGTATTTTCACCAATTGTGCTGACAACTAGATATCCATCAACATGCCAAAAAAAAAAAAAATGAAGTTGGATTCTTATCTCAAGATGTTTGCCAAAATTAACTCAAAATGGATTAGAATTCTAAATGTGAGAGCTAAAAATATAAAACTCTTGGAAGAAAACATAGGAGTAAATCTTCATGATCTTCAATGGCTTCTTAGACATGATGCCAAGTGTGTAAGCACCAAAAATATATAGATAAGTTAGATTATGGCAAAATTCTTTTTTTTTTTATTTAAGGAGAAAAAGAAAAAAACAGAAAAAGGGTACAAGTAATACAAAATTTAAAAAATAAACAGTAAGAAATCACTAGTTAATAGATTACATATTCTCATCTTAGAAATAGTTGTTGAAGTTACAAAATTGAAGCATATAAAGTGGACTTTCAAACAGTGAGACTGCAAACAGTTTTGTTCAATGATCCAAAAAAACTCAGTAATATGGTTATCTATCTTATACACTTAGACATATATGCAATTATAACCTTTAGAGCACTTTCTTTTCTTTTCTTTTGTACAATGACAATTACACATTTTGGGTTTTATTACTCCCACAGTTCTTACCACTTTTTTTGAAGAGAGTAAAACCAAATGCGACATATCAGAACAGAGTCAGTCAAATCAAAAGGATGGACATAATAGATAATGTAAAAACAAAATACAAAGTGATCAACAATGGTTACCATACTGCCTTTTGTGCTTTGAAGGGACACAACTGACAGAGTAAAAACACAGCTCAAAAAATGCAAATAATATTTAGAAACAATATGCTTATAAGATACTTGTTTCAAAACATACAAAGAGGTCTTATAGATCAACACTAAAAAGGCAAGTAACACAATTTTTAAAATAGACAATCAATTTAGACATTTCTCCACAGTACATAGTTAAGTGGCCAATAAGCACATAAAAAGATGCCCAACATAATCACAAAGACCATACAAATTAAAACCACAGTAAGATGAAAAACACATAAAATAAAAAGTGTTAGCAAGAACGTAGAGGAATTGGAACCCTCATCTATTGCTGGTGTTGAGTGATGTGGTCACTTTAGATCAGATTGTTGTTCTTCAAAAAGTTAACCATAAGATCCAACAATTCCATTCCTGATTATATACTCAAGAGAATTAAAATATGAGTCCTTGGAAAAACCTGCACATGAGTGCTCTTAGCTGCATTATCTGTAATAGTCAAAAAGTAGAAATGATCCACATGCCTATTTCAATTAAGTAATAGGTAAATGTATATCTATATAAGGGAATATTAAAGGCAATAAAATGGAATGATAAATGTATATTTAGATAAGCCAATATCATAAGGCAATAAAAAGATCTGAAGTACTTTACGTTACAATATGGATGTTACATGAACATTACATGAATACTGAACATATTTTGTGAAGGCAGATGCAAAATGTCACATATTATATGATTCTACTTATACTCCTGGCTACACATGTAGAGGCTGACAACAATTGATAGGGAAAGACAATAGGACCAGAGGAATCTTTGGTTAGAGTTCAGATATGTGGGTTGTGTGGGTTTTGCATTTATTCTCCACATGCTCTTCAAATCATTCACATTAGGCTACACTTTAGCTCAAATTTCTAGTTTTCCACTTTAGCATGGTTTTTGTAACATATTTTTCAAGTTTTGCTTTGTATTGAAATGTTCCATTTCATTTTGCCCAATATAAGCACGATACATTTATCATGCTACAAAACTGATTTAACATGTCTTTGTGCAGTTGAACTGTGGCTATCCACTTAATGTTTTTTACTTGACTATTTTCATTTTTGACAATGTGCTTTTCCTAAAATTACTTGCTGGAATGATTTTTAAAAACTCTCTCTAGTTAGCTGATAATACCATTAAAAGTTCACATTCAAATTAATTTCAATTAAAAAATATATATCATATATAACGTTCCTTGTGATGATGAAGCCAGGCACTGTTCTCATTTAAGATTTTCAGATTTAAAAAATAAAAGTATAGTATTCCCAGATAAATTTGAATTTCAAATAAAGACAAGTAAGCCAACTATTTGATAGGCCATACTTATACTAAAACTACATATTCCATGTTTTCTTGAGATCCAAATTTATCTGGGTATACTTTTATCTGGCAGCCCTAATCCAGGCACTGAGGGTATATGCCTGAATGGAAGATGTGGGTTCTCATAGAGATTATGTTTTAGGGGAAAGTATTGGACGATCCAGTAAACATAATGACTGAGCTACACGGTGCATTAGAAGACAAATGCTTTGAGTAGAAAAGACTATAGGCTCTCTTAACCTGGGAGTGCAGATATGCAGAGGTGATATTCTTATTTTAAGTAGGGTAGTTGTTGAGGCAAACCTCATAGGAAGGAAAGATTTGAACAGAAACTCAAAGGACCCCTTCCCTAAGAGTGGTCTGGGCTAAGCGACTCTCTAGAATATCTAAAGAACAATAGTGAGACTAGTTTGGGCATAGAATGGTGAAGGAGAGTGGGAGTAGAAGGAGAGAAAGTGAGAGTCCAGGCCATAGGACCAGAGGAATCTTCGGAAGGACTTTGGAGTCACCATAGGATTTTGCACAGGGATGTGACGTGACCCATCTTGCTAAAGGATCTCCTTAGCTTCTGTGTGAAATACACAAT
The DNA here is from genome assembly GCF_034190915.1 of Cavia porcellus. NCBI lineage: Eukaryota > Metazoa > Chordata > Mammalia > Rodentia > Caviidae > Cavia > Cavia porcellus. Next base: position 21,359,330 of record NW_026947496.1, on the reverse strand, counting down.
TGGGTGACAAGTAGAGAAGCCAAGAGACCATTAGGAAGTGACCACAGTTGCCTGGAGGGAGGTGATGGGGCCCAGACTCTGGCAGTAGCAGTCAAAGTGTGTGAAATGGTGAGATTCCTGAGTGTATCAGAGGATAGACAAATAGGATTTCCTAAAGATGGAAAATGGAATGTGGAGGATTTAAGGGTGCTATCAAAGATTTTATTCAAGAAGTAACTTATGAAAGGCATCTCTCTTAGAAACTGCCCAGTTTATGGATTACAAAGAAATAAAAGTTTCTTTGTTTGTTATTAGTTTAGTTACCATTTCCTGACAAAATGTTTGGTTTTGTGCAGATGCATCCTAGATGTAGAACACATGCAGAGAGAAACTCTGTCTTTTCTATCCTTCCCTTGGAGTTTCCTTGATGTATGCAAGTGGCAGTTGTAGGGCACAAAGCTGGGCCCATTCCTAAGATTTTAGTAATGTGCTAGTTGTGTCAGTGCCAAGTGATGATCAGTCTTATCATGAAATGCCCCAGCCTTCAAGCAGGGGGTATTTTTAAGAAGCTATATATCAAAAGCTCTAACAACGGACTGCAATTACCTTCAGGTGTTATTTAAATAATAGATTACCATACATCTATGGACACAAATTAGAGCGTGACCTATTGATTCTTTAGGGAAACTAAAGACAACCAAAGACCATCATGCCCTATGAATAGATTTGCACAGAGATATTTTATTTGATTCCACCTGTCAGGATAAAGCACGGAGCAGACAGCTTGCCAGCTCACCAAATGTTACTAAGCCCTGAATGCTTCAGGCTTCACGTAATTATATCCTTTTTATTTATTGATAAACACCATATGCCTGTTTTGTCGGAGATCAGAGAAAGTCAAGAAGTCAGGCGTTAGGCTCTACTACAAAGCCTCCCTGAGGATGCTCCACTTTGCTGATTCTTCCTAAGATTGCACTTCTGAGGACTTCTGTCTCTGAGGGTTCACACCAGTATGCAACTCAAATAGCATAGCCACTGGTGCCTTCACTAGTGTGTAACTGTCTTCTCTCAGTTATTGACCCTGACATAGGGACGAGGATGCAGATCATCTTTTAAAAAGGAAAAAACCAATTAAAATTATTTATAATCAGCTCAGAAATGTATAAATTGGCCTTGAAACATTTCACTCTTTGCAATTATAGTTTACACAGACTAAATTTAAGGTTGATTTGCATCTTCTAAGTCTCCATAAGCTAGGGAGGAGGGAGTCTTATTTGGTGACACAGATGGCAGGGTGATGCTATTTTGGGATTAAAAAGAAAATATAGGGTAGCATTTCTAGTAAAACAAAACCAGTCAAATGCCAAACAACCAAGAGCTTATTTTTCATAAACTTATAGGATTGCGCAGGATAATGGTGATGATATTAAGAAAATGACAATTATAATACCAAGTAACTCATTGGACTGTTAATATATATCATCTGTACTCCTGACACTCCACATGTATTAAACCTTGGAACTCTCATACCAGTCATACAAGCTGAGAATTATTACTCTCATTTTGTAAGCAATGAAACTGATGTGTAAAGAGGATATGTACCTTGCTCATGGTCACACAGCCAATGAGAGATTTAAAGCCAGGTGGTCTAATTCCAGAACGTGAACTTCTTCTACATGGTCCCAAACAAATTATAATGCATTTGCCTAAGTTCATAGAAAGGGAAATACCTAAAGTACAGGAGTAGAGAAGAACCTCAAAGTTGGAGTCAAAAGAGGAAATTAAAGAAGTAGAGCTACAAGGGGATGTCAGAGCCAAACACAGACTAAGGTGTGGGCCAGATGTTAACGCTCACAAGGGAACAGGACACACACACTTGGTCATGCTAGAAGTGAAGCTTGCGGAGAGGCTCCTAATTGAAGCTAGGAGCACTGGAGTTTTGGCTTGTGTGTGAAAGGGAGAGAACAACTGTTCAACAATCCAGAAAGCTGAAAGGAATAACTGCGCAACAATTCAAAAGGTTGTCATTTCCTTGGTGCAGGAGCCAGAGATATTTGCAAATATGTAAGAAAATATAGATAAGGAAGCAATCACCTCTCAGATCTGTGGTGCATGCAGGTATGAAGTTCACATTTTCATTGACCACAGTATAATTAAACCTGAAGCTCAGAAATTAACATAAACATCAGTCGATAGTGAAAACGTGAAGTCCTTCTTTGCAGGAGAAAATACAAAAGAAAAAAAAAAAAAAGAAAAAAAAAAGTTGCATGGGCACAGTTTCCCGTCTGAGATAATGCCTGGCCTTGGGGGAAGAAAGGACACCACTGTGATGAACAGTGGTCAGAGACTAGAGTGGGGAAATAGAAAAACAGGAAAATGAAACAGGTAGAATAAATATAGTGCAGATGCTGGACACAAAAGATCATAAAGGGGGCTGGAGATTTAGCTCAGCGGCATAAGCACCTGCCTTGCAAGCAGGCGGTCGTGAGTTCGATCCCTGGTATGGGGGGCGGGGGGCGGGAATCATAAAGAAAGTGCTACAAGTAGGTTTAAAATTGTTTAAATGTTAGGAACTGCAGGTGACAGAGTTCTTGTCTAGCACATGAAAGGCCCTGAATTTGAACACCAGCACCGAAAAAATAAAACTAGAAAAACAAAAAAATGAATAAAACGTGTACTGACAGACAGGATATACTATAAAAGATAAATTTTTACAAGAACCTGATGGAATTCCAGGAAAATGAAAAAAAAATGGAATAGATAAGCAAACAGAGGATTTGATTCAGATAAAGGGAGAAATAATGTAGCTGAGTTAGAGCTGAGAAATTCACCTAGGTAGACCAAGATGAGGGGAAAAATTATACCAGGGATAAACAAATGAAAAATTAGAGAAGAAATTCAGAAGACTGAATCATAAGACTCAATGCTATTTAATAGGCATTTCAGATAGAAGAAATATTGTTTGAAGAGAAGCAATATGTGAAGACACACTGGGTGAATAGATCCCAAATCAAAGAAAAATGTGCAAGTGCACCCCAATTTACAGAGAGAATAGGACATCCACTGCGAAATGCATCTGACAAGTACTGTAGCACAACAAATAAAAATAGACATGTATAAGAAAAGAAGGGAAAGATAGAGACCTTTAGAAGAATTAGAATTCTTTCTGCTTTAATTTCTATGAGGCCCATCAAGCTAATAGCAAAATATTAAGGAGAGAGCACTTGTGTACTGCAAAGAGAGAGGAGGGCTCAAAACCACAACGTGACCAAATTGACTTTCTGAATTTAAGGCATGAGCTAAAAAATCCCAGAGAGCATTTCCTAGGAAAATTAAAGATCATGGCATTGTCCATCTTTATAATACTGAATATGTAGGTATGGGGTCAAAACCACTCTTTGTAAGTCAAAGCAGCCTTTAGAAGATCCCTTAGAGAATCTGATATTGTTCTCTAGAAGTTGAGCAAACACAGGGACTGATTTTTTTTTAAGGAAATCTCAAGAAGTCTTGAGTAAAAGACTTTGACACTAACTACTTGCAAAGTCCAGGTAAGGCAAGAAGATTGGTAGTTGACCTGGACACTATACATTGTTTCCTAATAGACAAATTGATACTGCAGATTCTTGAATGGGTGCCATCTTGAAAGGAGCCTGACCACCATGGAGGCCAGCCAGTGAGAGGGGAACGCAGTAATAAAGGACTAAATGAAACTGTGGAGGGCAGCAGATGGGAGGGGGTCGCATGAGCTAACTAGGGTATTTGTAAACTTCAAAGTTCAGTCTCAGGGTTGGGGAACAAAAAAACCCCAAGTTATCCTCAAGTAAAAAAAATGAGTGCTAAAATCCTAGGAATTCCTAGGAAGGCTACACAGCAGATCATGACGTTATTAACAAGTGAGACATTTCCTGCCAGCCCTTTTTTGTTTCCCAGGACACTAGAACCAACCTTCCCACTCCGATTATTCCAAAGACCCAGGCATCGACTTTGGAGCAGACACAGCATTAGACAAGCACAGGAGGAAGACAGAGTAGTCATGCCTGATTCCCCCTTTGCAAGCTTCTGGTGTGAAGCGTGCCCTAGTTGAAGGACTTGAAATGAATTTCCTATGGTTTAGTAGGACACAAGAATGTTTTATTCATTAAAATGAAACCTTCTAGTTTTCTAGTTAGAATTTTCTTCACAGATGAGATGGTTGTCTGTGTGGAGTATATGAAAGATACTGGTCCCCAAACTCATAGCACCAGTGAGATTGTACCAAGCTTGCGGGTCACAAAGTTAATATCCAAAATTCAATCATTTCCTAAAAATCAGTACTGAGCAAGTGGAACTTGAAGTTGGAAACACAGAAACATTTACTTTAGGTTCTCCTAAAATAAAATACTTAAGTATAAATCTAGCAAAATGTTTGTAAGATAAGGAAAAATTGCAAAACTCTGATGAAAGACATCAAAATAAATAGAGAAATAGTCCACATTCTAAATTAGAATGTTAAATGTTTTCAACCTGTCATTTCTCAGCTTGGTCTATAGATTCAATGAAATCCCAATAAAAACCACGGTGAATTATCTGGCTGTCTACAAATGTACTCTAAAGTTTCTATGGACAGGTAGAACAAGGATAGCCAATGTAATATTGAAAAACAAAGTTGAAAGACTGATACTACCTGTCTTTACAATTTATTGTGAAGTTAGAGTAATTAAGACACTCTAGTATCAGTAAAAGAATAAACATAGATTAATGTATCAGAATAGAGGTCCCAGAATTAGACCCATCTAAATATTTATTTTTGACAAAAGAACAAAAGATGCTATTGACAAAGATCGAATTTTCAATAGACGATAGACAACTGAATATCTACATGAACGAAAAATAGAACCTAGATGCAGACTTTACACTATTTTAAAAAATAACTCAAAATGGATCACAGACTTAAGTATGAAAATGGAAAACTCATTGAAGATAATGTAAGAAAAAGTTTAGATGATTTTGGGCATAGCAATGATATCTCATAAACAATACCAAGGCATGAGCCATGAAATAAATATTTAATAAGCTATATACGTCATTAAAATTAAAAATTTCTCCATAAAATGCCATATCAAGAAGTGAGAAGACAAACCACAGAACAAGAGAAAATATTGACGAAAGATATACCTATTACAAGGCTCTTATCCCAAATATGCAAAGAACTCTACATATTCAACAACAAGAAATGACCTAGTTTTAAAAATGGGCCAAAGATGTTATCAGACACCTCACCCAAGAAGATCTACAGATGGCAGATAAGCATATGAAAAGCTTTCCCACACCATATGGCATCAGAGAAATTCATATTAAAGCAGGATGCCCAAACTCCAGAATACTGGTAACACCCTAAGTACTTGTATGGATGGAGAATAACAGGGACTTTTGTTCAGCGGTGGTGGAAATGCAAAGTGGTATGGCCACTTTGGAAGATAGTCTTATAAAACCAAATGTGCTGTTACCAAACAGTTTAGTAATTGTGCTTCCTAGTAATTATCCAAAGTAACTGAAGACTTATGTCCACACAAAAAGCTGCATGCGGTTGCTTGGAGCAGCTTCATTCACAATTGCCACATCTTAGAAGCAATCAAGAGGTCTGCCAGCAGATGATTGGATAAACTATGGAATGTTATTCAGGAATAAAAGGAAAGAAGCTTTGAAACACTATGGAAGAAACTTAAATGCATCAGAGTATATGACAAGTCAATCTGAAAAGACTACATATTGTGAGATTCCAACTATGTGACCTTCTTGAAAAGGCAACACCATACAGACAGTAAAAAGATCAGTGGTTGTCAGGGGCTAGTAGAGTTGGATAAATAGGCAAAGCACAGATTTCTAGGGCAATGAAACTGTCTGGTCTGGTGCTATATGGTGGTGGATGTATGTCGTACATTTGTCCACACCTATAGAAACACAAAAACACACTAACTTCCAAGAGTGAACCCAAATGCAAACTGTGGACTATTTATAACGACGTGTCATGGTAGGTCCAGCAGCTGTTACAAATGTCTCCCCCTCTGTTGAGAGGTGTTGAAAATGAGGTGGTGATGAGTATGTGGGAAGTGGAAATATATGAGAAACCTCCGTACTTCTGTTCAGTTTTTATGGAGTAAGTAAGGAAATGGGTAACACTTGTTTGTCATCATTAGGAGGCGTTATGTGCTGTATGTAACTGTTTGTCTATACGAGCATCACCCCACACAGGAGTCACGTGTTTGTCTAAGACATTACAGTGGCCATGATGTCACAGGCCACAGGACTTTCTCAGCTCCATTGTAATCTATAGGACCACCGCAGTACATTTGGCTTGTCCTTAATGGAAATGTCACCATGTAGCATGTGGCTGTGTTTAACTCACTGTTAACTGCCTTTGAATCCTACTTCCTTAAGTTCTGATCTTAAGGGATATTCATTCTTCTATTCCATTTACTCTCCTCTTTTTTTTTCTAAATGTTTAGGTTGAACACTTATACCTTCAAATTTCAATCTTTTTTCTTTTCTACTAAGTGCATCTAAGAATATGAAGTTTCTTCTAAATTCTCTTACATTTATATTAGAAATTATATTTATTTATTTTTATCTTAAAGAGAAAAAGCACAACAAAAATAAAAACAATGATACAGAGTTTTGAAACAGGATAACAAATTAACAATGATTAATGTATTGCATATGGTTGTCTTTAAAGTAGTTGCTCAGATTACAAGATATAGGCATGTAAAATTAATCAAGCAATATAAGCACAAACTGATCTTTTCAATGAACTAAAAGAAATTAGTAGTGTAATTATGTAAGTTATTATATATATATATATATATATATAATGCCATCCTTCATTTCTCCTTTCCACCATCCCAATTATTCTTTTCTTGTGAGCAGTTTCTTTCTCTTTCTCATTATCTATTGCAGATTTTGAATCTTATTTCCTCTAGTTTTTTATACTAGGGAGACAAGACAATGCTTACAAAAGTGAATTTGATTTATTTCACTATGGATATGGTCTCTAGTTACATCTATTTACCTACAAAAGCCTCGAGTTTATTCTTCTTTATAGCTGAGTAGTACTCCATTATAGAAAAATACCACATCTTTTTTATCCATTCAGCAGTTGATGGGCATTTGGGTTGTTTCCAAGATTTAGCTACTACAAATTGTGCTCCTATAAACATGGGTGCACATATATTGCTGTGGTAGGGTGTTTTTAATTCTTCTGGAAAATACCCAGAAGGGGAAGAGCTGGGTTGAATGAGACCTCTAATCCTGTTTTTTTGAGGAATCTCCACACTGACTTCCACAATAGTTGCACTAGTCTAAATCCCACCAACAGTGGAGAAGGGTTTCTTTTTTCTCCACAGCCGCTCTCAGCATTTGTTATTTATTTGATTTCTTGATGATGGCCATTCTTTCTGGGGTGAGATGGAATCTTGGTGTTGTTTTAATTTACATTTCCCAAATGACTGATGTTGTCAATCATTTTTTCATGTATTTATTTGCCATTTGTATTTCTTCATCTGAGAAGCTGTGTTCGTCTCAAATACCCATTTTCAGATTGGATCTTTGAATTTGGAGGGATCTGGTTTTTTCCAGTTCCTTATATGTTGTAGAGAGAATTCCTTTGAGAGACAATTGATTAAAACCTTTCCTGCCCTGTGGGCTTTCTTTTCACTTTGTTGAAGATTTCTTTTGATGTGCAGAAACTTTTTAATAAAATGAGATCCCAGTTGTTGATTCTTTGAAGTACTTCTCGTGTGGTTTGATTTTTCTTCATGAACTCTCTGCCTACCCTGATGACTTTTAGATTTCTACCTACTTTCTCTTCCAGTAGGTTGAATGTTTCCATTTTAATATTTTGATCTTTGATCCATACTGACTTTAGTTTAGTGCACAGTAACATACATGGGCCTAGTTTTAGTCTTTGGCATATGGAAAGCCAGTTTTTCCAGAATAATTTATTAAAGAGGCTATCTTTCTTCCAGTGGACATATTTGACTTCTTTATCAAAGATAGATGGCTGAGTGTGTTTGGAGTTGTGCCTGCATCTTTCTAATCTGTTTCATGAAAGCCCTGAGGTCTGTTTTTTTTTTTCCCCGTATCATGCTGAGTTAATCATAGTAGTTTGTAGTATAGCTTCAAGTCAGGGATTGTGATGCCTTCAGTCTTGCCTTTGTTGCCCAGGGTTACCTTCGTTATTCCAAGTCTCTTCTGTTTCCAATTATATTTTAAGAATATTTTCTCTAATCTGTGAGGTAGGCTAATGGTATTTTGATTGGGGTTGTATTAACTCTGTATGATAATTTTGGGAGAATGGTCACTTTCAATGTTAGTTTTGCTTATCCATGAGTAAGTGCTATCTTTCCATTTTCTGATTTCCCAGTTGATCTCTTTATTCAGAATGCTGTAATTTTCAGTGTATAGCTCTTTTATTTCCTTTGTTAGATTGATTCCTAAGTATTTCATTTTCTTGGATGCTATTGTGAAGGGTATGGATTCCCTGTTTTTTCTCTCAGTGAGTTTGTTGTTTATGTACAGGAAAGCTATTGATTTTTGAGTGCTGGCTTTGTATCAACTATACTACTGAATTTGGTTAATTCTAGAAGTCTTTTGCTGGTCTTCTATGTAGAGTATCATGTCATCCATAAATAATGATAATTTAACTTCCTTCTTTCCTATCCTTATTCCTTTTATATCTCTCTCTTGTCTAACTGTTCTGGCTAATGTTTCTAGAGCTATATTGAATAGGAATGGTAATAGTGCACATCCTTATTTTGTTCTTGATTTTAGAGTGAAAGCTTTCAGTTTTTATCTGTTTAGTATGTTGTTGACTGTTGGTTTGTCATAGATAGCTTTCATTAGATTGAGGTAAAGACCATCTATTCCAATTTTCTGTAGGAATTTTTTTTATCATGAATGAATGTTTAACTTTATCAAAAACTTTTTCTGCATCTATTGAGATGATCATGTCATTTTTGTCTTTGGCTCTATTAATATGGTATATTACATTTATTGATTTATGAATGTTGAACTATCCCTGCATTCCTGGAATAAATCCCACTTTGTCATGGTTTATAGTCTTCTTGATTTGCTGCTTTCTGTTTGCTGGTATTTTATTGAGGAATTTGCATCTATGGTCATTAAGGAGATTGGCCAATAGTTCTCTCTCTCTCTCTCTCTCTCTCTCTTTTTTTTTTTTTTGGTTGTGTCATTCTCTGGTTTTGGTATCAGAGTAATTATTATCTCCAGGAATGAGATAATAGAGAGAACTGCTTCCTTTTCAATTTAGTTGAAGAGTTTGAGGAGTATCGGCATTAAATCTTTTCTAAATTTCTTGTAGAATTCAGCTGTGACTCCATCAGAGCTTTTCTTTGCAGTAAGTTTTTTATATTGTTTTCAATTTCATTTACTGATACAGGATTATTCAGAAATTTATATCTTCTTGATTCAACTTTAGTAGTTCATATAAGTCTAAGAATCTGTCCATTTCTTCTGTGTTTTCCAACCTCTGCAAGTAAAGATTTTTGAAATAGATACTCAGGGTCTTCCTCATGGTCTGTAGTTATTTCACCCTTTTCATTCCTCATTGCAAAAATTTGAATTTTTTCTTTCTTTTTTCTGTCTTTATGTTAAGGTTGGCTAGGGGTTTACCAATTTTATTTATTCTTTCAAAGAACTAACTCTTTGATTCATTAATTCTTTGTATTGTTTTCTTAGTCTCAATTGTGTTAATTTGTGCTCTGATATTTATAATTTCCTCCCTTGTATGGTTTTTGGATTTGACTTGCTCTTCTCTATCTAGAATATTGAGGTGAAGTCTTAGAGTGTGTATTTGTGCTCATTCTGTTTTCCTGATGTGAGAATTTATTGCTATAAATTTTTCTTTTAGGACCACTTTCATTGCATCTCACAGGTTCCAGTAGGTTGTATTTGCATTTTGCTTTAACTGTAGATATTGTTTAATTTCTTCTTTAATTTCATCCATGACACATTGGTTGTTCAGGAGGATGTTATTTAATTTACATGTATTTATGGAATTTTTGTAGTTTCTCTTGTCATTAATTTCCAATTTTATTGCACTATGATCAGATAAAAAGCACGGGAGAATTTCAGTTCCTTTGCATTTACTTAAATGTGTTCGAAGGGCTAGTGAATGGTCTATTTTAAAGAATGTCCAATGTTCAGCTGAGAATGTATGTTCTGATGTTGTTGGGTAGAACACTCTGTAAGTATCCATTAAGTCCATTTGTTCACAGGTTTGGTTCAGTTATTTCTTGGTGATCTTTTGTCTAGTTGATCTATCTCTTTGTGATAATGGGGTATTGTCTTCCCATTACAATTGTGTTATTGCTTATCTGATTTTATACGTCTATTAATATTTGTCTTATATAGTTGGGTGTTATTGTTTTTGGTGCATATGTATTTATGATTGTTTTTTTCTTCTTCTTGAAGGTTTCCCCTAACAAGCATATAATGACCTTCTTTTATCTCTTTTGACCATTTTTGAACTTCAAACCAAAGCAAAAATAATAGCTACCTCTGCTTTTTTCTTGCTTCCTGTTGTGTGGAATATTGTTTTTCATCCTCTGACTTTTAGTCTATGAATTTCTTTTTGAGCTAAATGTGTTTCTTTTATATAGTATATTATTGCATATTGTTTTTTTGATCCATTGTGCCATTCTATTTCTTTTGATTGGTGAACTGAGCCTATTTACATTGACGGTCGTAATTGATATGTGTTGGTTTGTCTTTGTCATGATATTTTCCTGTTGTTGGTTCTCTACTTTTCCTCTTTGTTCAATTGCTTGTCCTGCTTGGTGGTTTCTTTCTGTTGTGGTCATTTTTCTCTCTATCTAGAATATCTTTTAGTACGCTTTGTAGTGTTGGTTTGTTGGTCATGAATTTTTTCAGTTTTCTTTGTCATGGAAGTATCTTATTTCTCCGTTAATTTTGAAAGATAGTTTCACAGAGTATATCAATCTGGTTTGGCAGTTGTTTCCTTTCAGAACTTCACTCTAAATTCTTGATTTGAGGTTTTGTGTTGAAAGTCTGCTGCAATTCTGATGGTCTTTCTTTTATAGGTTAACTGTTTCTGCTATCTGACAGGTTTCAAAATCTCTTCTGTACTGAATTTCTGGAATGTTGATTATTATATGCCTGGGTATAGATTTATTTTTGTCATGGCTGTATGTCTCACTTATCTGTATGCCAAATTCTTGTTCCATGCTTGGTAATCTTTCTGCTACTATTTCTGCAAATAGTTATTTTTATGTCATTTGTGTTAACTCCTGCTTTTTCATTGACACCACTTATTTTTCTTTGCATCATCTCGCAGCTGTTGAATTGTTATTTTGTGCTCTTTTGTTACTTTCAAGAAATCTTTTTTTTCATGATCAGGAGCTATGATCCTGTCTTCAAGGTCTGAAAGTCTGTCTTCAGTTTTATTCAAGTGATTCTTTCAGCTTTCAGTGGAATTTTTAATTTCTTGGATATCTGTTTGAATCCATCTCATGCATTCCATTTCTTTCCTAAAGTGGCTAGTCATGGTTTCCATCCTCTTCCATCATCATCTATTTTTTAATGTGTCTCTATTCTAGATTTCTTGAGCATTTTCTTTATAAATATTGACATTTCTTTTTTATACCTGAGAGATTACTTCTGATCTGATTGCCTTTATAACCTCATAGATTTGTTTCTTTACTTCAGTTGCTATCATTTCAGAGATTTTAGGTGTGTGTCTTCCAATTTATTCTGTGTTTGTGTCTTCTGGACTTGTTCTGGGTGGGTTGGAGGTCTGAGGTTGCATTTTGTTTCTTTGTTTTGTTATTTTCTATTTAAAAAATTCTCATTTTGTTTTCTGTGATGACCCTCGGGAGTTTTTGTAGTGGGCAGCTGTATCATTAGTACCAAGCCCTCTCTAGGAAAATTCTGTTTTTCAGGGATGCCTTCTGTGTATAGGAGATTTTTGGTTTGTGTCTGTCACAAAATTCTATCTTCCTAATTAATAATAAAGGGGTTTTGGTATCTATTTGGCTCAGTCCTCAATCCTGTGGTATAGGACTGTGGTGAGGTTATTACCCCAGAGCTTTGCAGTATTGTTATTGAAAGCAGAGCCACTGATTACAATAGTTATGACATCCTAACTAAAGTAGTAAAAATTTGCAATAATGATAGTCTCAAGCACAATTTAGCAACAGAAAAACTGGTAACTCTTGATTTTGTACTTTATAGGAGCAGTATCTCTAGTTATATAATAGAATTGATAGTAAATGAAGAGTTTGTATGTAAAGTGTTTCCACTTGGTAGAGTGCTTTTCCCTATGGTAGGGAAATTTGGGGAGGATAGTGTGTAAAAGAAAGATAACATGAAAGGAAGTAGATGCAAGGCTGGAAGCCAAAGGATGATTGTACAAAGTTTGGAAAACTAGAGAAGTGGATGGAAAAGAAGTAATGAAGGAGTATTGGAAGGATTATCTGAACTTGGTCTCTGAGGATGGGGGATGAAATTAGTTTCCTGTAACTGGAGTTTCCCCCAGCCATTTAAGAAATGGAGAAAAGAAAGAAAGAGAAAAGGAAGAGAATAAAGAAGAGAAAGAAAGAGAAAAAAGAAGAGAAGGGAAGAGAAAAACAAAAAATAAAATACATTGAAAGAAAAGGGCCAGTAACTGAGTCTTGGGTTTCTTCCCAAGTTGGTTGCCGTCTCATGGAGGTCTCGGTTACATGTTGGCTCATATTGTTATTGTTGCTTTGAACTTTTCACAACACTAGTCTCACCTGTCCATCCTGTGCAGACCCTGCTGTGTAGCTGGTGCTCCCTGTGGCCTCAGGGCCTGCATGAGCAGTTCACCTCAGTCATGGCAGTAGCGAGGGGAGAGGACATTCTTGGACCTTCTGCTGCAGTTCACCTGGGTTGCAGTGGCCAGAGAGGCATTGGGGGGGGGGGCTCTCCTCCCTGGTGTTCATCTGGATTCTCACTGGGTTCCTGCACCACAGAGAGCAGAAATTATATATATTTATATATGCAGTTCTCACTGTACTTCAGTTTGAAACATCTTTCTATGTCATGTTTGATTTTTTTTGCTGATTTATTTAAAAATTATTCTTTTTTGCTTTTATTATAAATATACAGTAGCCACAGAGATTGGTTGGTTATTTTTATTCTTGCATTATATTTTTAATGCAATGCGATCAGAGACTCTGTTTTACATTCTTTGATATTTGTTGAGACATCTTTTATAGTTCTAGGATATTGTTTTCTTGGTAAATCTCTATGTGCCTTTGTAAAGAATTTAGGATTTGAGGGGCACATTTTTGGCAGGTGTGAAAGCACTTTGAAGTTAGTTCAGCTTTAATAGATACTGCCCAGAAATTTTCCAGTGTAAATTCCTCATTTACACTTTCATGAGAGTTTCAATACCTCCACATCCTCACGGGCATTGATATTATTAACTTTTCAAATTATTATCCATTTTGGTGGATGAATAGTGTATTTGCTCTTATGGCTTTAAATTCCATCTTCTTGATTAATAATGAAGTTGGGATTTTCTCTTTCATTTATTTACTGGTTATTGTCCATTTTTATGTTTACAAATCTTGTGTTTATTTTTACTCATTTTTTAAATTGGATTTGACATTTCCTCATTGATCTGTAGAGTATGTATCAGCTATATGTTGCTGTACATCAAATTGCTCCCAAATGTGCTAGCTTAAAATAACATTAGCTCACAATTTTTGTGGGCTAAGAATCCGAGTCAAGTGCTGTACCAAATAATCTTTTTCAACTTGACTGGATTAAGAGATTTTTACAGGGATGATTAGATCATGAGGGCTCAGTGTTTCTCAGTGGATTAATCCAATCACATTCATAGCTGAAGATGCTGTTACCATTGGAGATGGAGCCCAACTGGAGGCGGGTCACTGGGCCGTGCCTTTGGAGTGTGTATCTCTCTTCCTCAGCTTTGCTCTACCATGTACTTCTGTCACGATGCTTCTGCTTTGGAGCCAGCTCACCGTGGACTGAAACCTCTGAAACTATGACTCAAATAAACTATCTGCTCCTTTAAATTGTGGATGTCGGGGGTTTGGCCCCAGAGACAGGAAAACTGAGCAATATTCGTGTTTCTGGCATATGATCTTTCACAACATTAGTGAGAGAGCTCACCCTTGACTGGTGTTAGAAAATTTGTTTCCAGGTTTATTCATATCATTATTGGTAGACTCAGTATTTCATGGGCTGGACTGTGGGCTTTGGTTCCTCATTATGGTGTGTGATTCTCTTGAATGACTATAAAAACAAGAGAAGGAGACAGAGAGAGAGAGAGAGAGAGAGAGAGAGAGAAAGGGAGAGAAGAAACTAAGATGGAGATTAAATCATTTTATAATTTATTAAAAACCTTTTAAATTTGCTGTGATTGTGAAAAGCAGCATAGATAATGTTTAAATGAATGCGGGGTTATGTTTCAGTAAAACTTTTATTTACAAAGCAGTTTTCAGCTCAATTTGGCCTGTGGTCTACAGTTTGCTGATCCTTACCCATGATGCTCAACTTGTTCAGAATCTGCTAACTGGTTTTTTGTTTATATACTCTGTAGTTTTCAAGTAGATGGATCAATATACATCTATATTACAGATATATTTGAGATAAATTGCCTGTATAATAACATCTCATCTCTAAATTCTTTAGCCTGTTATTTTTTAATTTTTCATAATCTTGATAGTTTTAAAGACCATTTGTTAAGGATAATGAATGTCTTTCAATATGTGTTTGTCAGGTACGTTTCTGATTCTTATATTCAGAATCAACATTCCTGGCATGAATAATTTTCAGGTAATAATCTATATTTCTTTTTTTGGGGTCTTTTTTCATTTTTATCAGTACCGGGGATTGAACTCATGACTGCTTGCTTGCAAGGCAGGTGCTTATACCGCTGAGCTAAATCCCCAGCCCCCAATAATCTATATTTCTTTGTCATCATAATAGAAAGCATATATTGGGGCTGGGGATTTAGCTCAGCGGCATAAGCGCCTGCCTTGCAAGCAGGCAGTCGTGAGTTCGATCCCTGGTACCGATAAAAATGAAAAAGACCAAAAAAAAAAAAAAAAAAAAAAAAAAAAAGAAAGCATATATTATAATTGTGATCTACTATTGGTGATATTAATTCTGGTTAATTGGTTAAGACAATGTTTGCCAGATTTCTCCATTGAAACTTTGATAGTTGATAAATAAATTTATTGGAAAATTTGATACTAATATTTTACTTGAATGCATTACTATTTTAGTATTTTTCATATGCAGGCCTTATTGCCCTGCATATGAAATATAATACAATGTTAAATAGGTATTGATAATAAGAATTTTTGTCTCAGAGGGAAAATGTTCATTATTTCACCATTAAGGAAGATGACGATGCTTGTCAGCTTTGTACTCATCCTTTAGGAGGTTTTTTTTGTGTTAAAATTTTAAAGAATCATGAATGCACATTGATTTCTATAAAATTTTTCAAAATAACTAAATTTTTTCCCTTTTTCATGTCATGTGGTAAATTATATTGATAACATTTTATAGTCTTAAAATAGAAATTTATTATTTAATTGTAAATATTTTAGATTTTTAAAGTTATATTTTCATTATTAATTTCTAGCTTAATTTCACTGTGGCCAGAAAATATAGAATTATTAAAATTCCTGACATTAGGTGAACCTTGCTTTTTGGACTGGAATATGGTCTGTTTTGGTAGGTGTTTCATATATTTGAAGATGTATTCATTTGTTGTCAGTGTAATGTTCTGTATATTGCACATGAGACAAGTTTGTCCATCATGTCTTTCAGATCTTCTGAAATTTACTGATATTTTTCCTGCTCTAGCTCTCAGCTATTCAGAGGAACAGCTAAATTCTTCCTTTGTGGCTATGCACGTGTCTGTTGTCTCATTATGTATATAAAAAAAATTATATATATATATATTCTGAAGCCATATTAGTAAATGTATAAATTTACAGTTATCATATATCATTTTGCCTTTTTAAATTCCTATTAATATTTACCTTAAAGTCTATTTTTGCAGAAACTGATGTAACCTTATCAGCTTTCTTTGGTTTAGTATTTTCACATTTTTCTATATTTTATATTAAATTTTTCTTTGTTCCATAATTAAAGTATGCCTCTTAGAAGTAACAGATAGTTGGATTATATTTATTTTAATCTAGTTTGACAACATTTTTAAATATTTACTCTGTTTTCCTTTCATGTGACTACAGATGTACTTGGATTATATTTACCATTTTATTTTTTATATATTCCGACTCTTTCACATGCCCCCCTCTGTGCTATTTACTTCCTCTGTTTATAAGTTTCCTTTATCTCACCCAATATTCTTTTAATAGTGGCTACTCCACTCTTGACTCACTGAGTCTAAAAAAGAAATAGTTTTATGATTTTTAGAGAAAATGACAGGACTTTAGAGTACTTCACTTCTACTTACCGTATTCTGAATTTTGTGTTATTGTTATCACACATTTTAATTTTGCATATTTCAGCTTTTTAAAATGTTATTAATTTTGTATAGTCAATGTTTGTGTAGCCTGAGAAACTTTATCCACTTCTGTTGCTGTTATTTTCTTTCTATGTTTATGGGTATCCATACACGGCCCTTTTCCTTCCCACTGAAGACTTCCTTTACTATTTCTTTTATTCTGGATTTTAGGAGACAATTTATCTCCATTTGTGTTGCTTAAAATGTATTGATTTTACCTTTACTTCATTGTCATTTATAAAACTTCAGCTTAGCAGTTATGTTCTTTCATTACATGAAAGATATCACTCATTTTCTTTGCTTTAAAATGTCCATTGTCTTCTGTTTTCCGTTTAAGATGCATCTCATTATTCATTCTGAGATAACTTTCCTTCTCTCTAATTGAAAGTTACTAAATAATATAAGGGAAAACCTGACTGAAAATGCAGATTACCAAAGTATTGAAGGAGTACAAGTTGGAAATCTAGAAGAAAAAAGAAATCCAGAGAAGTGGGCTCAATGTTTATCGCTGCTTTCTTCTGGAGATCACTGTTGATTTCAGGAGAGGCAACTAAGAATCTCAGCAAAACTACGCTGACTCATAAATGTTGGAGGAGAAGAGAGATCATGGCCTGCCAAGATGGGAACACCCTGGTAACTCTCCCCCAGGCTTTCAGTTTGGAACCAGAAGAACTACATCTTAGGATAAAGAAATAAGCCAGTTTGGAATCTTCTCATCTTTGGGTTAAGATGTGATGGTCATAGCCTAGTTTGTTAGATATTATTTTCTCTTTATAAGAAGACAATGTCATCCCAGACTTAGAAACAATTCTACTATCTTCCACATGTCGTATTTGAGGTTTAATACAATTAACCGGTCACCTAAGGAAACAATAAAACATGGCACAAAAAAGGGGGGCAGGGAAAATAATAATAATAATAAATAGAGCTGCATATAATGGATTACCAGATAAGGTTTAAAATGCTCAGGACATTTCTAAAAAGCAGATGAACATTTTGACAGATAACTAGAAGACGACATCTAAGCACCTCATAGTAAAAAGCAGAGAGAAAAACTCTTTCAAGCTATTAGAGGAAGCAATGAGAGGAACAGGTGGTTTTCAACATAACAGAGGCATCCAGGAGCAACACAATGAATCTTCCTTCACAAGTCTCAAGTGAAATGTCCAGCTATTGGTGTTGGCAGGACTTGTCTAAGCAATGGTGCCTCTCCTCCTCTTCCTCCAACATCGATTTAGCTAATCTGAGCACGTTCTACCCAGAGCGACGGCAGAGACACAGGAGAATGAGCAGATACCTGCAAGCGCCTTGGAAGCTTCTGCTCACCCCATCTGTTAAGATCCCAGTGACCAAAACAAGTCACCTGCCTAAACTTTAGTCAAAAAACAGCAGAGTACATTTTGCCACTTGACAGAAAGGGCAGTGACGTCACAAAGATAAGTGTTGGGCTACAAGAAGGGACAAAGAATCAGAGCCATTGATGCCACAAAGTAACTAGAGTAAGGGGAACTGTGTGGTTATGTTGTTATAGGCTGCTTCTCTAGACAGAAATGTATCAGGGAGTCCAGCCTCAATAAACCTGGATAGTGTTCCGGTCCAATCTAAAGCGTGTGAGAAGTGCTCAGAACTCTTTGAGGAAGCACAGGGCTCGTGACAGTGGTTTTGGTGAGCTTTCAGAGCAATTCCCATTGCAGAGCAGGAGGTGGAGTAAGGGAAGAGAGGGAGGAACCATGTTAATTCTTTGAAACAGGTGAGTGACAGTAACTTGAGATAAAAAAAAACAAAGGGAGATCTGGATAACAACTTTGTTATATAAGCTGTCAGAAAGCACTATGTCTACATAGTGAAAAATAATTTTTAAAAAATACACAAGCTCGCCCACCACAGGTTTACTATCACTAAATTGAAAAAAATAGTTTTGATAAATTGGACATAAATTTAAAAATAATGTGGCAAAGAAGGCATAAAAATGATTCTAAGGTGGGTGTGTTGGTACACACCTGCAGTCTTAGCTGCTGGGGAGGCTGAGGCAGGATTACTTGAGCCACAGAGTTTGAAGGCAGCCTTGCAATATAGGACCCCCTCCCTTTTTAAAAAAATAAAATCCAAATTTTATTTTAATTTTTGATTCAAGGGCCTATTTTATTATTTTAAAGGAAAAAAACAATAAAAACAATGATACAGAGTTTAAAAACAAGGTAATAGATTAACCATGGGTAATATATTGGAAGTAGTTGTTCAGATTACAAGATACAAGCATGAAAAATTGATCAAACATTCTACAATCTGTTGTTCTTTTCAATGAGCTAATAGATATTAGCAGTAAAATTCTCTTAGCATATAGTCTCTTCTTTTTCCTTCCTTTTTTTTCTCCTTTCTCCCATCTCTCATCTTGGTTGTACTTTCCTTTTGAGCAGTTTCTTCTTTTTTCATAATATCTATTGACATTTTGGATCTTATTTACTCTTTCTGTTTCTTACACTATGAAATTTTAATGTGTTACGGTATTGAGGCCAATTCTCCTCTTCTATCCAAGGGGAAAAAACAAAAGAACAAAGTAACCTGCAGTACATATGAGCTTGATTCATGAGTGCTTGCTCATATGTTGGTAAATGAGAAAACTGTCAGTTGGAACAGAAGAAAATTAGCCAAAGTGGTCCTTGGAAATGTAGGGCATTAGAGGTTAGTCCTGGGTAAAGCCAAGGCCCTCCCTGGTGGTGAAGCAGGCAGCGCACGCTTCTGAGAGTCCAACTACAAACTTCTTTGAGGTTTGCCTTCTCTCCTATGAATTTTGTTTTTTTCTGCATGATAAACACATGCCTGTTTTTAAATAGAAAAATATTTAACTTATCTTAAGGTAATATTCAAACCTCAAGAATTAAAATATGGATTGAGTTATACTCTGGCACATGAGGCCTCATGCTTTCTGGTGAGGTGAGGTGAGGTGGCTCTGTTTCAGAACCTCAAGTTGGTTCAATGGTTGACACAACTTGAGTTCAGAAGCTTAATGAAGTGACATGGCAGGGGGCGAGGGGCCTCAGTTTGTAAACAGCCTCATCCTAAGCAGGAGGAGGGCAGGGAGATGGTGTGCGTGGGTAGCCTGCTTGCAATACAAGGGAGGAAAAGAGGTTCGTTTTCCCTTCTGGCTCTGGCTGTGTTACCCCTGTGCCACACCACCTTGCCTTGGCGCCAGCTGGTTATGCACTGAAACCTCCACAAACTGTGAGGTTTCACAGAAATAAACCTTTCTTTCCTTAATTTTGAGCACTGAGTATTTTGTCTCAGCACTAAGAGAAAGTAACCAGTTGACCTGAATGTTGAGGAGATGGGTTTTTAATCTTTGGCATAGTTGAAGCTAGTGTTAGAGAAGTTATTTGAATTACCTAAACCAGTTTTGTTGCCTGAAGAGGGAGATAGGACTAGACCATTCCTAAGATCCCTTCCAATTCTGAGCCCCCACGAGTCTTTTCCAGGGACTTAGTCGTCTGGGTTCAGCCCTGGTGTTGCCTGTGAACAGGATTTTCCTGAGGCCCCTTTAGCATCACTTAGGTATGTCTGAGGCTCACGGTAGTGATCCATCCCAGAGGATAAGAGCCAACTTCTTTTACAAACTGATCACACAGATTAGCGGAGTGCACTTGACACACAACCGGATACAATTTCTCATCATAAGACAATTTAGAAGCAGCAAACAGTGAGGCAGGATAGGAAGGTGTACCTTGAACAATCAAGCTGGAGACAAAGTCAATAAAATTTTTCATCTATAAATTGGATTAGCAACTTTTCATGGGGAGATTGATGGACTTTGGCCTATTAACAAATGCAAGGTTTCTGTTTTGTTTTGTTTTTTGTTTTCTTGATTCCATCAGCTTTGAAACTGAGAATGGCAACAAGACACCTACATTAATAAAACACAGTGGTATTTGGACACTTAAACTAAACAAAAGAAATTGGACCTGGGAGCGCATTAGTTATTTATGGCATCTCCTTGTCAAGCTCCCTACCCTTTATGAGGCCTGGGCTGCTCTCTTTATTGGTCCTTAAGGCAAGTGGGGAGGGCTCTGTGATGGTTTGTAGTTTAGGTCAAAAGTAGGCAGATGGTGGGGGACCGGTTGGTGCAAAGGTTCCTGCCAGGGAAGTATGCTTCCTCTCCTCGTCCTGAAGGCATTTTGAATCTGGCTAATGGTAAGCAGGAGATGTGCTCAGGAATTTTTTAATGTGATACCTCCAGGAGGCAGGTACAAAATTAAATCAGAGGGAAATAAGGCCAAAGTTTTTCATCTCTGAGCAAAAGAAACCATAGAGAAGCAGGCAGCAGCCTGAGTTCTTGAATCTGCTAAAAGTGACCCGAGAAAAGTGTAATTGAGCTCAGGGCTTTGAAAGAACCTCTCTGCCAAGAAACTTAAAGTGCAGAATGACCTCAATGGTCTTGTTCATCTCTGGTTTCCACTGTTGTCCCAAAACAGCCATAGCACTTCTCAGGTTACCCCATTTCATGTCATTCAAATAAAGATCACCTTGTGTCTGATGTGCTCCCATAGAACAGAAGTATTTTACAATTTCAAATGAATTCTTAATAGGGTTTTCGAATATATGGTATGCTCAGTAAGTGAAACACAAGTCTTATTACTGTATAATTTCATCTCCAGGTTTAAACACAAACTTGTTGTTGCATATGGCCACATTCTGTATGGAAAGTGTTTATTCAGCATATGCAACTTTTGTCTTGCTATGAAATAAATTCTGCTGTAGAGTATTGTCTTCGTGTCTTGCAACTAGGAAGAAATGGTTTGGTTTTGAGAGGAGACTGAAGAAAATTCCATGGAGGCAGAGCTTGTTTTCCCAGCAGCACTATAATAATAATCCACATTTTCCTACCCCAATATACAAAAATATAAAAGGTATTTTACCATCGTCTGGTAACAGAGACACAGAAGGATCTCAGATCTGGGAGTCAGAGGTGATTGTCAGACACAAGGCCTGATAAGTCATGGTAGCAGCTGGTTTCTTGGACAGGAGGGCCAGAAAGACAAGAAAACTTTGATCTCCAACAAGATCCACAATAGAATTTTTTTTTTTGTCTTTTTCATTTTTATCGGTACCGGGGATTGAACTCACGACTGCCTGCTTGCAAGGCAGGTGCTTATGCCGCTGAGCTAAATCCCCAGCCCTCCACAATAGAATTTCTGATAGGAGAAGGGTACATTTTATCCTCTCTTTAGCTGTCCCTTTAGAAGGCCATCACACCAGAGTTCTCTCTTGCTTTCACTAAGTCTTTCCTTTTTCCGGGTCCCTTCCATTTATTCAAGTTGCCCAGACGCACACCTGACGAGACTTCTCTTTTCTCCTTAGTTGTCCTCAATTACTTCAAGCAGTTCTCATCATCTCCCATAGTTTCTTCTTCCTTGTGAATCCAGTCAATGCCTTACTTAGCTTAGTACAATCTTTCATTTCTTCCATGCCCATCCCTGAGGTAGAATATGCTACAGGGGTAAAAAACTAGCTAGCTAACTAACTAAATAAAATTTTTTTAAAAGAGCAAAACCTTATCCAAAACTGGATCATGACTGGCTTTATGATCGTCAGATTTCAAGCCTCTTCTAGTTTTCTTATTCTTTTCCAGCAAACATGGCTATCAGCAAAGCAGCGACATGAGAGGATTGTTTCTTACCTCGAATTCCGAATCCACCCTGAGCCTGTCGCTCTCAGCCAAAGATTTAGGCTCCTGCTTCCCCAAGAAAAATGTAGATCACCTCAAGGTGATCTCCCCAATTATCTCTACAGCATCTTTCCTTTTTGCTGAGAAAGTGCTTGCTCTGTTCCCTTCCAAGTGCATCTCTATGTGAACTCTCAAGTTTGGTACTTGCTTTTCCTCTTCTGTATTTTCAGTACCTGTAGATATTGCTCCCTCCACTCTTTTAATATGCTCACATCTCCTCCATTATTTAAAACAAGTTAGAATCTCCTCTGCATCTCTTCTTCCCCCGTGCTCGATGCTAGCTTCTCTCCTCTTCCATCTCACTGTTGCTTCCCCACCGCTCATTATCTTGACTCATCATGCATGGAGTTGGAATCATGATCATGGAGGAGCATAATCAGCACTAGCAGCTGAGTGACTCTATCTTCTCAGGAAGGTGGGAGGGAACCATGGATGTCCTTGACTGCAGAAGACCATACAGAAGGCTTTGCTTGAATACAGAACAACTACCTCCTCTTTAGCTAAACCTGGCCCTGTCTCCACATACTGCTATGTACAGAGCTGGCTAAGCTATTTCCTTTTCCCTTTAATTGGTTCTAAGCTAAGTAAATAGGGTTAGCTGAAGTACTGATATGTAATCTTTGAAACCAAGTGACAGCCCTGTTTCCTTGTGTCAGTGTCTTGCACTAAATAGTTGAGCCCAGCAGGATGGCAGAGCCCTGGCCCCAGGACTATCAACTAGATTCCAGCCTCAAAATAAGAGGCTGTGTCTTTACAGGGCAGAAAAAGTTTGTATATCAGAATTAAAGGATCAACTGTCTAAAAGTTAAATGCCACCTCAATTGTGTTATGCAGGTTGTTCTTTCTGCATTCCTTTCTCTCTGCATATTGTGGAGGTGCCTTCCGGCCTACCAGCTAGCTCAGCTCACAGTACTCACACAATTCCCTGCCATTCTCACAGTCGCTCATCCTGGAACCACTTCCTCATTCATGAATTAATAAATTCTGGGTTAGGCCTGGGTCAAGGCCTTTGTTCCGTAAACCCTTGTCTGGACCAGACTCAGGACCCCTTGGCTGTGTGTAACTGTAAATATATCTTAGTGTCTTTATTCTTTCCATAGGTTGCACTAGAGGTGGTAGATTAAAATTAATTCTCCAGAATTCCAATAACGTTTCCACAGGCTAACAAACACAAACTTCCTGGACTGCAACAAGGACAAAAAAAGGCTTCAATATTTGACAAACAGTAATGAGCACTATTGTTAGCACCTAGATTTCCTTTCTGATGCCTGCACTGTTCCCCAGTTTTGTGTATGTTGCTGCTGAGGGTTTACACTCGAATTCTTCCCTAACATTGCTCTGGGCAGAAGGGAGGCACAGTGACTTTCTTCTCCAGAGTCAGCCTGCACCTGCCGAGTCATGGGTCTAAAGTAAGTAGCCGTGAGCCCCCTTCAGTGCAAAATATCTCAGAAGAACCATCCAAGCATCAACCTTTTCCATGAGATTGACCGTTACGTCTGTATTACAAGTTTAGTGCTGTATTTCTTTTAATCAACTCTAGCTTTTTTCTCTTCCCCAGTAAGCGTTCTTTCCAGAGCACTTTCCTGCAAACTTTATGCAAGCAAATGTCTATGTAGTCTGCTTCATAGGGAACTTGATATAAAACATGGATGAAGCTAAGTATTTCCCCAGAAAAAAATTAGTTGAGCATTCCTAGTCTGAGAAGCCCAAATCCAAAATTTTTTAAAATCTTCAAATGTTTGAGTGTTAATGTGATATAACAAGCATAATGTTTCAATGTATACAAATTTTGTTTTATATACAAAATTATCTAATTATCTAAAGCATTGTATATTATCTAAAGCATTGTATATTATCTAAAGCATTGTATAATATTACTGTCAAGTTATGTATATATGTTCTATATATAAAACACAAGCGAATTCTGTGGTTAGACTTGGGTTCCATCCTCAAGATACACAAATGTTCTAAAATCTGAAAAAGTCTGAAATTTGGGACACTTCTGGTTGTAAGCATTTCAGATATGGAATAGTCAACCTGTCGTACAGCCAGGAATCCCTCTCTCTTGGGTTCCTTTGCTGGCACATATCGATCCGGGAAGATTTGATCAGACTGAATCCCAAAATATACTTTTGTCTAAGCTTTCAAAGCAACAAATGAAACTGAGTCACATTTTTAAAGTCTTTTGTTCAATTTCTTCATTTTCTTAATAACTTTTACTTGAACTAATATTGGATTAAACCTTCTTTATTAGACCTAAAGCCAAATTTCTGTGAACTGAAGTTCTAATTGTATTTCTATCTCAATAATGTTCTCTTTCTTTAGAAGAAACTGGATCTTTCCCTATGTTCCCGACCCTTTTTGGCGTCTATTCTCAAGCATTCACTCTACAATAAAAGTTTTATCTTGCTTACTTTGTGAGCATTGCAGAGCTAAATGGGGCTCTTGCTTCTACTGCACCTGGATTTCCAAAACCGTTGGATAAAATATGCTATTTATTAGGAGCATAGAATATATACGTATATATATATACGTATATATATATACATGTACATGTACATATACCTATACCAGATTCAAGTTATTTTGATACATTCAATTCTATGAGTTTGAAGTTGGATAATCATTCATCTTATTATCAGCAGTTCTGCCTTCCCAAGAATATATTTCAAAACATATCCCATGCCTAAGTTTTTCTCTCTGTACTTTTCCCATCATTTATATGACTTTTTTTTAGCACTGAGTAACAAGCACTCTAGAATATTTAAACAACATACTAGTTTTTGTTTCCTTTTGTTGGTTTGACTGGACATTTCTCCTTACTGGACAGACTCAGCTGATCTTAACTGGATCTGCTTATGCATCTGCACTCAACTAGAAGCCTGGTGAGAGACTGATTGATCTAGGATGACTCAGCTCTGCTCCATGTGGTCTCTTCTCCCCTAGCAAGCAGCTAGCTTGGGCCTGTTCTTGTGGTGTAATAGGCCTCCAAGAGCCAACCTCTTCTTGTATTATATTGCTCACAGCTCAGGGTCAGAATGGAAGGGGACAAAATACACTAGAGGACATGGATACTAGAAGACCATTCATTGGGGCATTCATGCACTAACCATACCATGTCACCCTTGGTCAAGTTATATCATAACTGAATGATTCTAGTAGCCTTCATTATAACTGTTTCCTCCTTCCAAAATTGACTCCCATCTAATTGCCATAATCATCTTTTGATGATTTCTATGAGACCATTTCAGTCTCCTACTTAGAATTCTCCCATGGTTTCCAATTGCATTTAGGCCAGAAGACACATTCCTTGCTGTAGCTAACATGCTGTAAATCATCTAATGGCTCTTGCTCAGCTCTGCGCCCACGTCCTATAATCATCCCTGCTGTCCAACCATTCCTCTGGTCTGGTTCTTTATGTCCTGCCAGTGTCTCATGTTTGGGGCTCTCAAGTTTTGCCCAAATGTTTGGATGTCTGACTCCTTATCTTTCAGTTAAGACATCCTGCTATAAGAGAACTTTCCTGGTCAACAAAGGTAAAATAGGTGGGTCTCTTCCTCCCATGCCACCAACTTTAGCTTATTACTTTTTTTTTATAATTTTCATCACAAATTGGCAAATAGACTTTTTAATTTTTAAAAAGTTTCCCTGGTTCTGACTAAAATATGTTTCATAGGAATAGGAAGCTCACACAATACTTAGCTTTCTGTCACTTTAAATACCTGAAACAATCAACTTATAAAGAGAAAAGACTTATTGGGGCCCATACTTTTGGAGATTCTAAGTGATGATCAATTGGCCCAATAACTTTTGGCCCTGTGATGAGGCAGCACATCATGGCAGGAGCATGTAGTAGAGCCAAACTCTTTAACTCATAGCCAGGAAGCAAAATTGAGATTAAGGAAAGGGCTGGGGTCCCACTGTTCCCTCCCAGGTCACACCATAGTGACAAAGACCTCCCACTAGCCCTTATCTCAAAGATTCTACCACCTCTCCATAGTACCATTTTGGGAACCAAGCCTTTAGCAAAAGGTGCCTTGGGGAATATTTTAGATCTGTTTTGATTACTTTTCTCTTGTTGCTGAGACAAAATACTTGAGGCCAAATATGAAAGAAGGAAGGTTTTATTTAGCTTAAAGTTTGTGGAGGTTTCAGTCCATACTGATGGCTCCAAATCAAGGTGGCATGGCTGAGGGGCAACCATTCATGGTGGCTATGGCAGATACCAAAAGTGAAAAGAGTGAAAGGCAAAAGGGGCAAGAGGGAGGAGCAAGCTTCTTTTCCTCCCTTATACTGTATGCAAGCCAGCCACCCAGGGCAGGTGCAGTACTCACACTGTCAATCCCAGCACTAGACAATGAACCACTCACAAACTCCAGATTCAGCCATCTTTGAATGACTGCATGAGGTTTTGGTGGGATATCCAGACACAAATCATAATAAGATCTAAACTGAAGCAGCTTGTCTGCCTTCAATATTGCTTTCTTTTTCACTAACAGTAGTGCTTCCAGATATTCACTCATTTTGGACTCATTCAACAGTTACTGAATAAATAAGCAAGCAACATAAAATCTGTGGCTCAATGTACAAATTTTGCTTCACGGCTTAGGGCACAAACATGGCCTTCTCTCTTAATATTCAAAGTGACATAATTGTAGGCATCTACTGGCCTCTCTTTCTCATTATAAGCCCTTTCCAACCAGGAATTCTTTCCTTCTTTTGAGGGTCCATTTCTTATCTTATTCCCCTTTGCCCACGGTAGGTAGGTACTCATTAGCCCAGTCTATTTCTCCACTGGTTTCTCTCTAATGACCCGTGGGAGACAGTAAAGTGGTTCTTGAGGAATGTCCAGATGCTCTTGTGATGGCTGGGAGGTGTTTATGAGTATAGAATGTTCTGGAGTGTGGCAAGAGAAGGATTTTTCTCTGGCCTCTGTCATTTCCATCTTGACTTCCAAGGACAAGACATTGATTTACAATGCCGGTGGAGTCAATGTTCTAATAGAACTGCCATCCACAAATTTTTTTTTCCTCTGTATTTCCCTTGTGTTTGAGGTCCCCAAGACTGCTCTCCAGTGAAACATCATAAGGGCATGTTAGCCAAATGGTCTGTACTTTAGATCTATGGCCACTCCAAAGAGCACATTCTCAGAAGACAGAACTCCTCTAGTCTTTCTATCTGGGATCCATTTGCCATAGGTTTACTGCTTTTTGTTTGTTTTCAGCCCTGGAGATTAAACTCAATGTTTTGTGCATGCCAGGCAATATATTACTACCAAGCCATACCTTCAGCCCAAGTTCTGCCTCTTGAAGGAATATATATGTTTGGGCCTCCACAAATACTGAATATTCTTTGGGTGCATGCATTCAAACTCATCTTTTAAAATGCTTTCATGTTATTTATCTCCTGAAAGAAGCTTTTTATTCTTGCTCTTTCTCGCCCTTCTTCCCTTGATCCTCCAGAATTATGTGTCATGGAATTTTATTGACTGGGGTGTTGCACACATTGGACTAGCTGCCCCAGGACCCCCTCAGTCCTCTGTATTTCTTTGGAAGTCCTGATCACTTTTGTTCTCATGTGGAATGTGTCACTTTGACTCCAAAAAGTAAGAACTGAAGGCATCGATGCTTTATCCTCAGGACCCCCACTATGCATTTATCCTTACCAAAGCCCTCCTAGGGATCCTAGTAATGCATTTGGGTGTCATTGTAACTGAGCAAAAATAAGATATTCCAATCTTGCTTGACAAGACAACTGTCTTTCTCCTGGTATTTGGTGGCAGTAAGTGGCCATGGGAAATTTGGAGATCTAACTTCAGAGAGATTAAATTGCAAAAGCATTGAGTTTACATTTAGTGGGATATGTTTAAGAGGTAGACAGTCACGTTTGTACATCTTAGATATAGGAATTCTGCTATAGAAATGGATTCTAGAAATCTGACTGCTAGTTTGTTGACTCCTTGGGGGAGGGCCAGGGATCAGTTAAGGATTCATTTCTGTCTCCTGGAACCAGAAATATGTGGGTGGTAGAAAAGAAACAAGGTTTGAAATGCATTGAGCTGGAAGGGCATCTGTGGAAAATTCTTCCAGTTGCCAAATGTAGGAAAATATAAAGCAAATATCTGATTCCTATGGGTATCTACTAAAACCCAAGATTTCTTTAGAATATATTCTATGATACAATGTAAAAAATTATACATGCACTTTATTTTTCCCCATACTATGGCAATCATGTGAAATATGATTTATCAGAATTCCTGTGATTGTAAGTCA
Source organism: Cavia porcellus (assembly GCF_034190915.1). Lineage (NCBI taxonomy): Eukaryota > Metazoa > Chordata > Mammalia > Rodentia > Caviidae > Cavia > Cavia porcellus. The sequence goes on along the minus strand of NW_026947496.1, from coordinate 21,330,814 downwards.
TAAGCTTGTAGCACTACTATAAATAGCAAGTACATCTGTATTGAAGTCACAAGGTTTACACATCCCAACAATAAAAAAATTTCAGTGAGCTCTGCTAGAAGAACAACTGAATGGTATTTGTATTTTCAGTGTAGAAAATATTACAAAATTGATATTATAGGAAGAGGCAACCCACAAGTATACAGTCAGAACATGTAAGAATAACTATTCGATGAGATATGCAATTACATACTAATACAATGGGTTCTACTTTAAGATTTTGTCAGCTTCTTAGATTTTAAATATGTAGGTTTTTATACTTGATTTTACATTCATAAGTTTTTATTATTTTTTATAAAGAGCCAAAATTATAAAAGCTTTGGCACCCTCCTCCCAATGAAATTAGTATTTTTTTTTGCAAAAATGATACATACTTTATTATCTCAAAAAATTTTCCAATACATAAATATTAATTCCCATTAACCGAGTGCTTGCTATGGTCTGACATTATTCTCTTATGTATTCCTTACAACAACCTTATGGGTGGATTGGTTTTTTCATTTCAGTGAGTTGCAAAAATACTGGGGCAATATATTCAAGGCCTTTCAGTTACAAGTCCTGGGTATCTTCTGCAGCCTGTGCTCCACCCAGCATGCCCTGCTTTGATTATCTTCTATGGTGCAGAATTTAGCACTTGACTATATATTTTTTTCCTTGTGTGGCTTGCTTGCTGCTTTACATTTGTGTTCCTGGGCTCCAGCTATAATATAAACTCCCTGAAAGTAAAGAATAGAATCCAAATTTCTTCCATATCACCCTCAACACATGGCAGAGAGCTCAACTTGTGGTAAAATCACTTTATTTCTTGACAATCAAAATTGATTGGAAGTCATGCCTCTCTAGAAAATTCCCCAAGAGAAGCACAAGGATCATTACAGGAATAAATAAGATCACATTTATTTCTTTTTCTACCTCAATACAATGCTACCACTTGGAGCTAGTGGGAAGAAGGATTGATCTCCAATTAAAAATGCAAAAGGAATAAATACTTAGCTGGAAGCCACAGGTAGACTTTGGGTTTCTCTTCTGAGCTGTCAATGTTGACGAATACATGTGAGAAATGCTAGTTTCCATAGCAACCAGCACAGCAAGATATTTTTTTGCCTGCCGGTTTATGAATTCAAATCAATAAATGTTTATAAATAACTCTCCAATTGGCCCAAAGAAGGAAAGACATACGCCAGAACAATCTTTCTGTCCTGTGAATATGAGTCATAGTTATGTTGGCCATATTCTGGGGACAGAAAAAGGCTATCCATAGAATAAACAATTGGCCATATCATTTTCTTTGCAAGAGCACTTAGGGAAAACCCTCTGAGTGAAAATCTATTTCACATGCTCACTGACAACAAAAGGCTGCAGAATGTGCACATCCGAGGAGATAACGTGAAATTGTAGAAACTCTGGATTTCAGCAGTGTATGTGCAGGATCTCAAAGATAACATGGAAGTAATTGAGCCCAAAGTTCAGATAGAATAAATGGAGGCTTTAGGTGCATTCCTGTGGATTTAGTATATTTTCCCTGTAATATGCAAGTGGGAACTCATACAAATGTGGGATTTAGTCTCAAGACTCCCAACAAAAATCAAATCAGGCCATCACTAACCAGGCTAAGGATTCTTTCTATAGCATTGCAAACAGATGGCCAAACAGCTCTCTTGGGATATTTTTAGCAAAAGGGAAAGGCATTTCCCTCCAATCCCTATCCTGTAGCTGTTAAATTTATTTCCCGAGCCAAAGTCTCCTCCCACTCTCTCTCTTAAATTTTATCCATGGGTTTGTTCTTTGGCACACCAAAGACCTAATCAGTGAGGTTCCTCTTCCTGGTAACAGCCTTTTAAACCTTTGACAAGAGCCATCAAGCCCTTCTACGGTCTTCTTTTATTGTTGGTATGGGGCCAACCTTCCTCTGTCTTGATTTCTTTTCTCAGAGTTCTCCTGACTTGTCATCATTCTTTTCAAAATGCAGACGGCTAGAATGATCTGTATATATTCCTGAGTGTGGATTAAGGTTGCAGAGTACATTGAAACTATTTCTTGCCTTTTGACTATGGATGTGGCTAGGCTTACATTCAAGTTTTCCCTTCCCTTTCCTCCCCTCCCCTCCCTTCCCCTCCCCTCCCCTCCCCTCCCTTCCCTTCCCTTCCCCTCCATTTCCTTCCCCTCCCCTCCCTTTCTCCTCCTCTCCCTTCTCTTCTCCCTCCCTCCCCTTCCTTCCTTCCTTCCTTCCTTCCTTCCTTCCTTCCTTCCTTCCTTCCTTTATTTTCAGAGCACAGTGAAACTATTTCCTATACATTCTCCATCTATGGAGGTGGCTAGATTTATGTTTGTTCTTCCTCCCTCTCTGTTTGTTTTTCTTTCCCAGACTGCACTCTTGACACATATGAAACTTCTGGTAGACTAATACACACAGAACATCCCATCCCAGAATAGGAATGAATTATATCAATATTTTTTCCAGGAAGAGCTGAACTAGGGCAGGGATTCCCTGGCAAGCTACTAGCCTGAGAAACAGAAAAGAACAGCTGTTCCGATCATTTTGGCAAAGATTGTAGCTGGCTGATTTAAAGTGGAGTAATTGTCCACAGGATGTGATTGAAAGGGTTTGAGACAACAGTCTTTTGCTCCAAAATATCTCATTCATCGACATGCCAAGTGGCTGGAATGTCAGAATTTGGGAAGACTGAACAACCCCTATTTTTCTCCCGAAGGATATATTAAATTGGTAACAATGTAGAGTAAATTAGGTGATCCCATTTGTTTCTTTTCCAAGGTAGTAAGAAAATACTTTCTGGATATGGAGGAAAGGAAGAGAAGTAAAATCAGGGGGAAAGCTTGAAAGAAGGAGAATAGTCTGAAGTCTCCATTGCTAACGCTCTCTACGGCCAGGGCAGCGGGATACAATGTCAAATGCCCACCAACAAAACAGAGGACTAGGGAGGGACTATTAAGTGGGCCTGCCACAGCAGAGTGGTGGGAATATTGGAACCTGAAAGTGAGTTTGCTCAGGCCTGGTCAAAAATTGCAAAGGTAGCATGAAGACCCTGAGTGATCAAAATTTCACGTTTTAAGGAATCTAGAGATTTATGTAAAGTCTTAAACTGAGACTGTTGACCAGTGCAAGGAAGTATGTCTGTGACCAGTTCTTGGCCCCAGATATTAGGTCAATGTCCATAGCATCGCTACCTGCATCTATTACAATAAAACAACAAGTACCAGCGACGCTAGCAACAACAGCTTAAACAAAACGAAAGTGTGCCTTACTGGTTGGTCTCTAAACCAGGGAAGGGTTTCCAGGGGTAATCGGAGAGCTTGTGTGGGTTCCCTGCTGTCTTAGGGGCCCAGTACATGAGTCCTGATCGCTGGTGTGTGAGCAGTTCAGGGATAGGAAGGAAGCTGTGGGTGTCAGCCAGTGGTGGTAGGAGGGACATGACAGCAAAAGCCCTGCACTGTTAAATGTGTGTGCCTGTGCATTTCTATCCAACAGTGTCTGCAGATGTGTTGGAATCTGAGATCCTCTAGACCACAGAGCAGGTTTCAACAAGTAGTTGAGAGGAACAAATGTCCTATCTTTAGCTCATTCCGTAAAACAGTCTCACACACACACACACATGCACACTCACACACACACACGCACAAGCCATTTGGTTTCCTTACCAATGCTAAGAACCTTCTTTACAAAATGAAAATATTTGGAAGACGTTTCCACATCAGTGTCAGCCTCATTCTCTCTCCCCTCTGCACACTCAACTGTATGGATAATGTATCTCAAGGGCCCTCTCTTGAAAGATAGTCCCACGGGTCCTAATTATTTGTTGTTATATTAATGCTGAAATAAATTTGCTGGTATACATGTCACATACAAATAAATCTATCATGGGATACTTAACAATTATCCTGTGGAATAAAGTGGAATTGAAAAAAGATGCCTATTTTTTACTCTAAAAGACGTTGCCAAATTCCCATCCAGACAGGGATGCCTGCTAAACAAAGTCCTGCTGGGAACTTGGTTCTCAGGCCCCACCAGGATCCTCTTGCTCAAACTCTGGTGTTAGTAATGTCTCTAGACTATGTTTGTGCAGGTTAAATTGGAAAGTCCTATAACATCTTCATAGATAGCTATCACCCAATGCCACTTTAAAGTTTAATTTTATTTTCTTTCATTTGAGTAAGGTAAAGTATCATTTTATGTGTTTAAGAATCATTTGTAAGTCTTTTTTTTTTTTTTTCTGGTACTGAGGATTCAAGCCAGGGCCTTAGCACTGAGCTACACCACCAGTCTGTTCTTTTTTACTTTTATCTATTTTTTACACTAAGCAGTTAAATTGCCCAGGCTGAACTTGAACTTGCAATCCTCCTGCCTCATGCTTGCAGAGTTCTGGGACTGGAGGGGCCCCCCACCACACCAGCACTTGTAAGCCTTTGCCTCCTTGAACACAGTTTCATTTCCCATGGTTTCAGTTATTTATAGACTGAAAATATGCTCATTTGATTCATTCAAAAAAGACCACATTTATGTCACTTTTATATAGCAATTGTTCTACATTTTATTAGTGTGCTCAATTTATAAATCCAACTTACTCATAGATACAAAGACACGGGAAAAAAACTTAGTGGGCATGGGGTTTAATACCATCTGCAATTTCAGACAACCACGGGCTGTCTTAGGATGAATCCTTCGTGGGTACAGAACAGTACTGCCTAAGGAGATAGATAACCTCAGTGTCTGTGGTATGAGTTATAAATATTATTCTTCTTGTCAGTTGCCCTACATTGTTAATCTCTTTTTCTTCACTTTGTAGATTTTTTTTTATTTTTATGTAGTGAAACTTATCTTTTTTTTTTTTTTACACATTTTGGGTTTTATTGCTCCCATAGATCTTATTACTTTTTTTTGTAAGAGACTAAAATCAAACATGATAAAACAAAGCTGTCAGTCAAAACCAAGGAGTTTGGTTTAAAAACAGAGTACAAGGTTATCAACAATGTTTACCATATTGCCTCTTGCTTCCTTAAAAAGAATTGTCTATCTCATTAGGTATTATAAAGTTGAACAAAACAGTAGAGAACAAGTCCAATAAAACCTAAACATTGTAAACCTTACAGAACGTCAAAAGAGGATAATAGTCAAACCAGAATGGGCATCATAGTGAATCTTATTGCCTTCAAAGTAGTTGCCTATACTGTGATACTTAATAATATCATACAGAGCAGAACAGAGTCTAATCAGTCAAAACAAGATAGTGGGAGTATTACAGGACTTCAAATCAAGTTAATAGGGAATCAAAAAGGTTACTATAATATATCCTGCTACTTTTTTTGATTTTTTTCCCTTAGTTTAAAAAAGAAAAAAAATTAAAAATTTTTTTAATGAATAAGGGAGAGGTTGAGATAAAAGAGGGCTTAACAACATAACAATACAGGTCAAAGCATGACAGTTTCAGCAACCTAGTGCTTCAACCACCAAATAACCCGACTTAATGGTAGTTACCATAGTGTCTTTTTCCTTGAAATATTTGAATATAACTTCATATGCTATAGCATCAAACATATCAAGACAGTGTAACACCATTCAAATGGATGAAAGCATTGTAGAGTATTTAGAACCAGCTAACAGAAAAATGAACAATGGTTTCTATATTGTCTCTTTGCCTATAACAATTTTTGTTTATACTACCACATATGATAAAATCAGTGCCTGTTCTGACTCATATAAAGGGCTCTGCCAACTTCATAGTGAAATGTTTTTATTTCATTTTAATGCTTATTACCTTAACATCTATATTGAAATATACTTCCCCTCTGGAGTTTATTTTGGTTCATCCAAGGAATGTCATATTGATTTAATGTTTTCCAGGTGGGTAGTTCCTTGTCCTCGTATCAGGTGGACGTTTCCTTGTCCTGGTGCCATTTATTGAATAATTTGCCTTTTTCCCATTCATTGCAAGTGTCACTTTTATATGATTATGTGAGATCTCTACCAAGCACTTTGATTGCCCAATATGCTCTACTCATTGCTGGATGGCTGTGCCAAGTGTGTGAAGATCTTTAATCTCTTCTTTATGGTAGTGACCAGAATTTATTGGTCTTGTGTCCCAATCCCTCTGATAAAGAAATATGTGATTGGGGTTTATTTGGATTTAGAGGTGCTTGAAAAAATAATATCCTAAAGAAGTAATGGCAGGAGAGAAGATATTCTACAAGTGATTGGACTGTAAAAATTTATTATTTTATGCCACAAAAGTTGCAATTTATTGAGTTCTCCAGCCTTAGTTCTAAGTGAGGAAATTGCTTTAAAATAAATTTCCCTCCTCCTGCTCCCTGCTCTATGCCTCCTTCTCCTCTTCCTCTTCCTTCTTCCTGGATTGAGTTTTCAGAGCTATTAATTGGTTCTCTGTTTCTGTTAAAATGACCTCATCATCTTTATTGTCTTATCACACCTGGCTCATTCGCTTTTTTTTTTTTTCTGAGTTCAAAACTGAAAATGTTTTAAGAGAAATTTCTTGAATTCTTCCTTTTAGCGCCTACTTTAAAGAAAGTTATGGATCAACTCCAACAAAAGTTAAAGACAAAACCTAAAGCTCAAATACACCACTTAAAGGTAGGGGTGGCAAGGGCCAGGAGTTTAGCTCAGTGGTGTAAGCACCAGCCTTGCAAGCCTTGAGATCAGAAGTTCAATCCCTGGTACAAAAAAATAAAGGTGTGTGGGGGGTGGATTCAGCCAGGTATTTTTGTGATATTCCTTTTCTTCATGATTGTTTTCTCTAATGCTAGTAAGTGAGGTCTGGTTCTTTGTGAATCTCAAAATGTTCCTTCAAACACACTTGTTGGAATGCTTGCAGATGGCATTGTATGATGTGCAGTCCATTTTAACCTGAGAAATGAAATACAGGGAATACAACTGCAAATTGAGGACACCAAAACATTTTTATAACATTTTCAATTGGAAGGAACAAGTCCATTAAACTCAGTGATAAGAGCGATATGCTAAATTCCCTCTTCCCTAATCATGGTAATTTTCCTGTTATCCATTTTGGAGCAATTTTGGGAGCCCTACTCTTTTTGTCAGCCGCTGGAATTTTGCAAGCCTGCACTTTACAGGACCTGCGGTTGTTACTGATAATGCTAGCAACAAACACGTATTAGCATAAGGTACAGGGTGCTGCAGCCGGCTCTCCCTTTGGGTGCTCCGTGTGAAACGCTGCTGCGCTTGACTAAGGGCCACGGAACACAGACTATTCTGTCTGCTTTTCTGTCTCTCCTTCTTTGCTTTACCTCCTTTCTCCCCCAAAGCATGAGCTGAGCAAAGGGCCTGTGTGCAGCCTGCAGATGCAGGAAAACGAGCCCAAGAAACAGGATTGGGGAGGCCCTGGGATTAGGAGACAAGAAAGAAGAGAAGCTACCTCAAGAGAAAGCCACTGTACTAGTTATGCATGTGATCCTCTGGGGAATCTAGCCCATTCCAGATCCTTCAGGAAGCCTTCTAGAATGTACTTGAGGGTTGTTCAAAAGAGAAGGATTCACTCCTTGGCTCTACAATTACCCCAAAGGTGTAGACTCCCTCAAGTCCCAGCCCCAGGCCTATTGGTGTGCACTGTCCGGGTGGTCTTAGCAGGATCCCGTGAAGCATGGTGAGGAGCTTCAGGCAGTAGACAAGGGGAGGCTGAGGCCACTGTGTCGGGTTACAGCTGGGGCACCCGGCTGCTGCACCAATGGGCAACACAAAAGGGAGGAGTAAGAGGTTTTCATTGGGCGTCACAGATGCTATTACACTAGGAAATCTACTCCTCAATGCAGTTGGGCCACTGATGACGTTTTATAACCACTCCTGGCATTGAATTCAGAGATGTATTAAGGTGGCTACAGCAAAATAGTAAGTGACAGTCCACCTCTTCTACCTGTGTCTGCACCTGTCAGTGACCTGGTGCTACCTTTGCAGAGTTTCAGTGGAAGCTGGAAACAGTGAGCAGGCCACTCCATCAGTTCAGTTCAGAAGGCCAAGGAACTTGCTGAGTGGACAAACAGGTGAACTTGTTCACTCAGGAAGGTCTTTGGGTTTCTGGAACACTGTGGGCTCTTTCTACATAGTCACACCTGCCAGAAACTTCACAGGGCAGGGAAATCAGTCCTGAGGTGTTATAGTTACTTGTTCTTGTAAGAAATTTGACTAACATCACAGTGAGCACCTATAAACTTCACCCAAATGCCATGTGTTGGTGCCATGTGGTAGGCATGCAGAAAAGATGGCTTTTTCCATGAGGTATTAGTTCAGTCTTGGACAAATGCTTGGCACCAAATCAAGTTCTCATATACATAGATGGAGATATAGATAAACATTCATGGCCAAAGCTATCAAGGTACAATTAGGGACAGCAAATGATATCTTACAAAACCCTTGACTGCCTCCAAAATGCAAGTAAAAGACGGATCTAAATAGGGTACGTAAGACTATGTAGCTTTTAAAAAAAAGTGATCTATTTGTATTTCTGTGGGAGGACAAAAAGAAAAGTCTAGTTCTTGATGGTTAAAGAACTGGCAGATACGTTGAGCCATAAGATGTGAAAATGCACTCCTGCCAGGCAAGATGGCACATAGGGATGACATTGGACTCAGTTTGACAGATCACTTCTCCCCCAAGGCTCTCTTTCCTTCTTTGTTCTGTGTCAAACTTAACCCCTGGGTCTTTGCAACTTATTTACCAGCATGTAGGAGCATTTGTGGCATTCCAAGCACTCATCTAAGTTCATTAACATGCACTCATTTAGCACTCGTAAAAATATCATGGAAGTGCATAGAATTTTCAATCCCATTTACAGATGAGGAAGCTGAGGCAAGTACATAATTTACTCAAGATCATGCAATAAGTAACCCATAGGTCCATGATAAAGAGCACACTCCTAACCACTAGGCTGCTGTATTTGTTTGCCTAGGAACACTGATTATCACTTTCTGCCCTTTCTTGGTCTCCCATGGTGTTTACTTCTGTGATGCTTCATTCTTGTATGGTTCTGTAATTGATTTTGCATGTTTGGCTTGTTTGCTTAACCAAATGTAAAGCAAACACAAGAGTAATGGTGTGGTCAGGAAGTTTCTGGGTCACTGAAATTGTCAACCAGGATCTGATGAAGGTTAGCTTTCCCTAGCTCATCATTAGAGCTCACTGACTCAGAGTCTTCGCCAGTTTAGGTGTCTTCTTCACATAAAGAACAAACCATAGTGCAAATAAGAATTGGAAGATGTGGTCAGTGGGGGACAGGGGACCAATGGAGAGATATGTAAGGCAGAGGCAGAGACCAGACACTGTAAATGTTAACCTTGAACCGCTGAACCATCAAGGGCAATTTAAAAGACATTCCCTTGAATGACTCTTAGATCATCTCAGATTTCCTCTCCTCGTAAAATAGTTCAAATAAAAATAGAGGGTACAGCTGCAGTAGGCATGCTTCAGCTATTCAATTATCTTACAGACGTGGACTACGTGGCGATGCCAGACAAGCACAAGGTATCCCTGTATTTCCTGTCCCGTCACTACAGTGTAGTGCCCAAGCTTTCTTTGCTCCCTTCCTTCCCTTTTTTTTTTTGTGGCACTGGGGATAAAACTCACAAACTTGTGCTTGCTAAGCAGGCACCTTATGCCACTGAGCTAACTCCCCCAACCCTGACTCCTTCCTTTTAAAACATATTCAGAATAAAACTATATCTACATTGGCATAAGGATTAATGTAGGTTGGATGTGTGTGTGTGTGTGTGTGTGTGTGTGTGTGTTTTCCTGAGGACTGAACCCAGGTCCCTTTTTTCTTAATTTTTTTCCTTGGGGAGCAGGGTCCTGCTAAGTCACTGAGCTTCCTGGTCTGGACTCCCGCCTCCCTCCCAGAGCGCGGAGATTACAGGTGCGTGTCATCACCCCTGGCTTGGATTCATCCTCATATTCATTTTTATGACCTTTATATTAGTCATATTCAAGAATGCAACACAATAGAATCATGTTGTTACTCAATGTTATCATATTCATTTTTTCTTCTGATTTTGAAATAATTTAAGATTACAATATTTTCCTAGGTCTTTGACTTTCTGCCTCCTGCATCTAATAGATAAGTTGGCCTCCCAACGTGGAGGAGCTGGTCCACTGTTAAGGGCTGTACCCCTCCAAAGGGCTCAGCCTGCATCACAACCGTATCACGAAACTAAGTGTGAAAAGTGAACCTAAGTACAAATAGAAATTCATTTTAAAAAGCAAAAACTACATATCCTACATGTTTTGTTTTCCTTCCTTTTCCTTTTCATTCTCTTTCCTTTCTCCTTTTTCTTGAATTTTAAAAATTTTTAGATCATTTTAGAGTGATATCCAATTATAAGAAAAGAGAGAGAGAGACAGAAAGACAGAGAGACAGAGATAGAGACACTGGGAATATTTCCTTCTTGTTCCCAGTCTTCTTTCCTCTTTTTTTTTTTTTTTTTTTTTTTTTTTTTTTTTTTTTTTTACCATTTTGTGCTTCTCAGCAGCACATTGCATCAACATCTGTATCAAATACCATTAGCAATGTTTTCTAAGCTGCTGGTACAACTCTTTGCTTGGGTTTAAACCTTTACTTGCATTGAATAGTTTGTAATTTTTGGACCCTAATGATATCAGTTCTTATACACTATTAAAAGGTCAAAAAATACATTATAAATTGTTATTATAAATTGTGAACTATACATTGTCACAGTATTTTCTAATGTTTTGAACACTTTAACACTGTTCTCTGACCGTTTCAAATGTATATAAAATTTTGTTGCTGCTAACCTCCCATCGATGGCATTTGTATAAATAGGGTTGCCTTGGCATTGACCTTGACACTTTGTGCCACAGTTATCATGGACAGTCACATCACAAGGTTGGCTACCTTCCAGGTCCTGCGACCTCAGTGGGAGGAAGCTAAAGACACTTGAGGAAGTAGAGCAGGTTTTCTCAGTCTTGACCCTCCTCGGTCACTGGGCTGGATGGAGAAGCCTGCCTTCGGGGAGCAGAGGAGAGCTGTGCTGTGGGTCATCGGGTGTTTGGTGGTATTCCTGGTTTTTACTCACTAGATGCCAGGAGCACCCACCTTTGTGCTTCCAGCTGTGCCCATCAGAAGTGTCTCCAGACATGACCAAATGTCCCCTGGGTGATGACTCAACATCTGTGGGAACAGGATGGCAAAAGTTGTCTGTGGGCTTGCTAGGACTTTTGCATTCTTTTCTGCTGGAAAACTTCCAAGTCCTTTGGGCAAGTTTTGATCTGCAAGCCTTGATTTCCTCATTGGAAAAATAAGGATATAATAAAAACTTCTTTCTGAGGGAATTTATACAAAGTGCTTGCTGCAGATCAGTGTCTGGCACTCAGCAAGTGTTAGGTACACACACACGCACACACACACACACGCACACACACCTGTTGAACACACAGCAGAACAGTTGACTGTTGGTGATAACTATCTCTTTTAAGAGCTTAAAGAGACCCATCTTATCGTGATTTATTCAAGACAACAGACCAGCAAGATGAACTGCCTTTTATAGAAAGAGGGAGGCAGTGTTTAATAACTAAACATAAGAGAGCAATTTCTCCAAGAAGACAGGATAAAGCACTTACTATAGGCAATAATGGTATTATTCCTAACCTTCCCTACACTCCTTTGAAGTAGGTATTATTTTTCCTAATTTTAAGATAAAGAAATAAAGGGCATGGACACCAAGTCACTGTCTGAAGGTCATAGTGCAAAGAAGTTGCTAGTGCAGTCGTCCAGCCCACATCTGGTCGGATTCCAGCTCTGTCTTATGCAGCTGTGCTGCAGCAGCTCTGGGATGGAGCTGAAGTGACCTGGGGAAAGGCTGTGAAGGAGACACTGGCCGGAGAAAATACCAAGCCTGACAGAGCTGTCATCTCAGCCTGGGGAGCCGAGATTCCCTGACAAATAGTAGACCTCATCTCTACTTGCTCTGCCTTTGTTTTTGAAGGGAGATCACGCAGGAATGAGACGAGGCAGATGCTGAGAATTCAGCTGCAGTCGGTATTTGAGAGGGCTGTTTTGTGCTGTCTACCTTCTGAGCGCTGGCTATTTAGCGTGATGCCCTAATTTAGGCTGTAGAAATCCAGCCAGGGGGGGTCCTGTTCATATAATATTGAGGAAATTTAAAGGAGAATGGACCAGGGAGGACAGAAGTGAGGTTTTAAATTCAGCTTTAGCTAAGAAACCAGTTACTTCTAAGAAACAGACTCTCTGTGCTCAGCTGCTTGATCTGGCAGTTGAACTTCCAGGTAAGCCACTAAGTGGGGGGCTTTCTGGATGCTGGAAAATGGGAGACCAGAACAGCCCATCTTTGAGAAACACATATGCCAATCTCTCTGACTCCAAATGTTTTCAAATGGAAAATGCAGCCTTTAGAAAATAAGCAGCCATTGATAAAGCGGGAGTAAATCTTGCCTTACTGGCAAAGAGCACAATGACTTCCAGGCGGAGGGTGTTTGGACCATATTCCTCCTTTCAGAGGCCTCTGGGCCAGCTGGAGGCTTTACAAGGGCCCCCACTCAGGCAGGCCAGCAGGGAATTGAAGTAATCTAATTTTAATTATGTGACAAAAGCATGAAGAATCATTTAAAGGTCTGTCAGAGGGAAAGATGGCTCCAGCCTGCCAGTAGACCTTTGACGGAAATAAAGAAACCCACAGGCTAAATGCTGGATTTTGGTGCTTGAAAAACATAAGACTTGTGTAATAACCAGATTGCACATGATCGAAATAGAGATAGGCAACAGTGGACGTGCACAGCTCTGTCAGTGAAGGACAAAGGCACCTATCCACAGCCAGCTGCCCACTGGAGAAGCCTAAAGTTCTTGTGTGGTAAAATAGTATTTTAAAAACAGACGATTATTCTGTATTTTTTTCTGAGATCAAGGGAGGGATAGTACCAAAAACAAATTTATAAGGGTCTTTGGTATGCGTTATCCAATTGGGGCTTTGCAAACATGATCTTGTTGCATGTGTAAAGAAAGTTCTTAGCTTTACATTTTAAAAAAGGGTGGATTTCTGAGGTCTCAATCTGGCTTACTTTGGTGGTGATTATTACTTATGTAAAGATAAAAATAAATGTGCTTTTATGTACTATCTTTTATGTAGCCTCCCCAGCCTGCCCTGTCCATTTATTTTTTCAGTGCTAGACATTGAACTTAGCTAAGGCCTGTGCTTACCTGGCAAGTGCTTTGTCACTGAACTATACCCCTAGACCCTAGTGACTCTGCTTTAAAGTTCTGAGATCCATAGATTTCTAAGAGGTCAGTTATTTTTTTTTTTTTGTCTTCTTTAAGTCAGGTAGTCCTGGGCAACAGATTTTTGAGGAGTGGAGTCTTTTGTTAGACTAATTCTGCAGTGTCTTTAACATCAATTGAATAAATAAGTCAGTGTTGAAAGCATTAAGCAGACTAGGGCTAGTTGCTTTTCAAAAATATGACTACATCTTTCTTAAATTCAAGGCAGAATTTTGCCCAGACCTGGCCCAGTATGGTATACTGAAATTTTGCCACATAAATCAAAGGATGAATGTGAACCTCAGAGAATCTGTGCAAATAGACACAAAATTATCCCATTTCATGATATTTACATTTCATCTGTCCTTGGAGCTCATTCTTGAATTGACTTCTAAAAAAGAAGCCACATAGGATTTCCTCCCATCATTTTCCAGTAAGAAGAATAAGAGCAACTCCTCCCCTTTTCTCCCAGGGACTGTACTAGTTAGTGTAAAGCTGAGTGTGCTTCAGTAACAAATAAACCTCAAAATGTCAGTGGCTTAATGCAACATAACCGTGCTTTATATTCATATTACATCCCAAGGCAGGCTCCCCTTGGCAGTTCTTCTCAAAATAGTGACTTTGGAGTCCGGGTTTTTCTATGCAAGATATAGCATCCAGGCTATGGTAGAAAGGGCAAGAAAAGGATACAGGAAACTTATGGGCTTTGAAATGCACTAAAAATGACAAATACCACTTCATTGTCTAGGTCTTGCCATATGGTCCCAACCCAACTGCAAGGAATTGGGGAAATGAAGAGCCATGGACCATGGGCAGCATGGACCATCTCTGCCCCCAAACACCCACTCAGCATCATTTCCCAATGATACCCTTGATTTATTACTTTGATGTACATGCAAAGTGATCGCTTCATGCTAGAGACTGATATTATACAGAACAGATCCTGTGGTCTGATTTACTCCTGACCAGCAGGAATTTCTTTTTCTTCCCTCACATGACTGTATTTACAAAATATTTCAGATTTGAGATTCCACTTGCAATAAACTCATTTTTTTCTCTTACAGTACTAAACAATTGACTAGTTGAATATATACGGTCATTCACGGCAACTTATCAATAAATGTACATGTGAGTGTGTAGGATGTTGGTCCAAGAATCCTGCTTCTAATTCGCAACAGAAGCAGAAAGTCCCTGGAGTAGGCTGGAACCTTCTTACACTAGGTTCCTATACCTGCGGTGCCTACATGTAGGAGACCAGGTTTAGGATAGACAAAGCATCCAAGGGGCATGCAAAAGTACTTAAAGACAACACAGTCTTCTCCTCTGGATTCTCCCCCACTGTCAGAAGACACATTCCGTCTTCATCCACAGCAGTCCCAGCACATTTTCCCTTCATCTGTCTAATTCTCTCACAATCCGAGTCAACTCTCAACAAATGGCCAGCCTGTTTTCCTGCTGTCCCTTCCCTCTTGCTAGTTCATCCATCTAGATCCTCTTCAATTTTGAGGACTTTGAGGGGAGAGGGTTGAAACCAAGTAGTTGATTACAAAATTATCTTTAGCAGCATACAGAGGCAAAAGCTTGAATGCATGTGCATTAATTTGTGCCTGGTCCCCTTGCCAGCCTCAAATCTATCAGAGGCACCTTGCATGTTCCTAGCATTTAGCCACTCTTCCCAGCTGCCGGCTTCTTCAGTAGCTCAGCACACCACTTGAAGTCAGATGCTCAGAATATAAAATTATGGCAAGAGAGAATAAGAGTTAAAACGGAAGTACAAATAATTTTGTAAAAGAAATGAAAGTCAGAACTCCTCTTGGCAGCATGATGTTGATTTTCGACACAGTCATGAAGGAAAATTTGAGTTTGGGTTTTGCTATTTTCATTTCCCATTAGTTCATAAGTATCGAAGCAGAGTTCTCTTCCGTATTTTTTTTTTTCGTTCTCAATTCCATAGCGATCAATCTTGTCCTTGTCTCACAGGATGAGAAAGAATCTTTATTGCTCTTTTGAGAGTTGCATCCTCAAGGATGGCTTTCGGTAGCATCAGCATGGGTCCCCATGTCCTAAGCCCTCTTCCTGACACACGTGCTGCCAGCTGACTCCTCCCAGATCTTAGTTTTCCCACTCAGCATTCGGCACTGAAATATTCTGCAGAACTTTGAAAATTCCCAGGGTCCAGGTATACCTCAAATTGTTCAATTGTTAACTATACGGGTGGGACTCAGACTCCTGTATTTTGCACAGTCCTCCAGCTGATTATGAAATGAAGTTAACATCAAGAACTATGGCTCTAACCCAATTTTACTGAGTCTTCAAGGGGTATCAGAATTTCCTGGCAATACCTATGAAAAATTCAGATTCTTTATTTTTCTGGAAGATTCTGAATCATTATGTCTAATAATCTCTTTTGCAAACATCCCGAGGGACAGCTGATCACCCTTGGAAAAACTTCTCTCCTAGGGCTAAAGTTCTTAATCACGCCATGCTGCTGTGCTTCTGTGCACACAAAAACATTTTTATCCTAAGAATTTCCATACACGCATAAAAATGGATAATAGTATGGTGAAGGTTCTTGCTGTTTATTGATGCAAAACAAATCACCCCCAAATTCATTTGTTTTAAAACAGGAGCAATCATTTGTTTTGCTCATGAATATGCAATTCAGGCAAGCTTCAGGAGAGACAGCTGGTTGTAGCTCTATCTACCATCAGCTGGAGTAGCTCAACTGCACTGGACGAACCACTCCAAGATGGCTCATTCCATCGCACGGTGGCTGCTGCCTGAGAGTCAGCTGGGGCTGCTGGGCAGAGCTCTTGTTTCTTTAGAAGGCTGCTTTGGCTTCCTCCTAGCATGGCAGCTGGTTTCAAAGAGCAAGTGTGTCAAGGACCCAGGATAGAAGGTACTGATTCCTTAAGGCCTGGGTCAAGACACTAGTGTAGCATCACTTCCTTCATATTCTGTTGATTAAATCAGTGGAAGAAATATCTGCCCAGATTCAAGGGTGGAGGACACAGGGCCCACCTCTTACTAGGAGAAGTATCAGCTTTGTAGTCATCATTAATAAACCAGTAGATTACTTTGTGCCTGCCACTCAGCTTTACTTAGGTCTGATTTTGAAAACCGATCTTTTCCTGAGATTAGAAGAAATATCCTGAATGCAGTTCTATGGGAAGGTTTCATCTTGTGTGTGTGTGTGTGTGTGTGTGTGTGTGTGTGTGTGTGTGTGTGGCGGGGAAGTTTCCTAGGTCCAGGTCAACATCCCTGCTGCTGCCTCCCCTCTGCTTGGTTTGAGTTACTGAAAACTGATAGTTCTTGGACTCTCTCGTCTTCTCCACTCCTACCATTTGGGATTCACAGACTGGCTTGTGGGGCTCCCATTGTACACTGTCTGGCCAGTCAGACTTCAGCCTCTCCCAGCCTCCACCTTTTTTCCTAGTTTCCTGACTTAGTTTTATTTTTCTATGTCTTTTTCCACCCAGGAAGTGATGTCAACTATTCCTACTAGTAGCTCCTCGATCTTTTTGGTCATTCCGCAGCTCAAGTCTTGCGTGCAAGTCATCTCTAAGGTACCATCAAACTTGTCACTCACCTGTCTTTCCTCCTTTCCACTTCCCTTCATTCCAATCACAGAATTTTAGAGCTCTAGAGCAGGAAAGGACTTTGGACTATCGAGAAAACAGCCTCATATTTTACAGACAACCACTTCTAGTACCTTCCTTCTCCATATTTCCTCTTTGATTCTTTTTGAATTCTGGGAACAGATTTTACTTCATATTGGAGAAGTGACTTTCCCATTCTCCTATTCAAAACCTGCTTTTTGTTCCCTAAGAAAATAATGATAACAGAAAATAAAACTAACTTGATGTCTCAGAAAATGGCTAGTAGATAAAATTGGATGGGGGTGTAGTAGGAAGAAATAAGTCCCTATGTTCTTCTGATATTGAAAGAAAAATACACTTGTTTCCAAAGTATTGGAACACACTCATGTGTTTGTATGCTCTTTGTGTTTTCTTCCAAGCAGCACTGACAGCTTAATAATTGCAAAACAACATAACTGTTTTCCTGCTTCGCTATTAGAAAGGGAGCGCGGGTTTCAGAGACGAGGGGAATTAACGTGTAGGACGGTGTCTTCCAGAGCTGCATCCAGTGACTGCAGCAATCTGAGCCACAGTACAGCACTTGCTTTGGAGGAGCACAATAGGGAAGATGAGGGTAAACCGGAAGCCAGGAAGCGGGGAGCCCGGGGGCTGACAGCTCCCCTTTTCCCTAGACCACTAGCTCTAGTCCTGAACTGAGCTCAGTGGTCAGATGGAGAAAGTCCTTTTTGATGAGGAAGAGAATTAAATTAATTTGATTTCTTGAACAGTCAGTGTACCCAGTGGGTGTCTGTAAATGGAATAATATATGCTTGTTCGTGCACACACACTTGAGATTGTCACAATTTCTTAATGACAATGTGTGAGGTGAGTGACCACTAGATGTGAGGCACTGTGTGAGACAGGTCCTGTGGACACTTGGGAATATGCACAGTACAAAAGAGCAGCACGCTTGACCGTGTGACAACAAAGAACACTGATTTATTTAACAAACATTCAATGAATCCCAGCTTTGTGTGCAGGTACTGGCTCAGAGTTCGTGGCTCTGTTATTCTTAAACATCACAATCCTGAACACTGAGAAACAAAATAAAATAAGCACAAATATGATGCGAAACATGATTCTGGATTTCTGGGATACTGATTAATAAATCTATGATTATTTTTAAATGCATTGGGTGGAATGATGGGTGTTTTTGCAAATGTTTCAGATTTTAAAAAGCAAAATTATGTCATTCACTAAAAATTTTATCAGCAATCTTTTTTCCTTCTTATTTCAGGTTTTAGGTTCAGGAAGTCAAAATTATATTCCCTAAAAGTTTCTCCTCTGCCCTGATTCCTGCTGGCCCCTTGATATTTTTATGGTACAGACTCAAAGCATAGCCTTTTAGAGCTGGAAGGACCATTGGACACATGTCCCCTCCCAAAGTTTCTCTTTGAGATACATGCCGTATTACTTTCCATTCTGTTATATATATTGTGCAGCTGCTCAAGCTCTGCAAGTGAGGAAGGTCACCGGTATAAATAGGCCACCTCGCCAAAGGAGGAATGCGCCCCTGGGACCTTTGGAAGGGAGGGCCCTCATCCCAGTGAGCACTGCTCACCCTCCCAGGGCTGAGTGACCCTCTCTCTCCTTCCTTAGGCCTTGCAGACAGGAAGAGTGGAAGAGATTAGGGAAATCAGGGGCTGCTGAGAGGACTCTGAGAAAAGAATTCCTTTGTTAAGTTCTATACCAAGGCTGGTTTGATGTTTCCAAGTTCCAAATTCTTGGATATGTCTCAAAAAACATTCCTAAGAAGCAAATGCTTTGGAGGTACATAATGGGGAAAGGGGGTTGAGGCAGAGATAGACAATATGCAGGTGTATCTCCCAATAGGGCTAATTGTTCTGGGAGTGCAGAAAACATAATCAAAGGTTATAATCACATTGAAAGAGATCTTAGCCACAGAGTGTCTTTGGAGGTCTGAAATGTAATTATTACTCAAGTTGGCTAAATAATACTCATTTCACATGTGTTTATGCAGCTACCTATTTTAGAAATACTGACTGAATTTTTCTCAATCTGGAATATTTCTTACATTTAATGTGTGAATGACTTTCTTTACTTTGGATCCTGGAAGTATGAAAATGCACAGTACAAAGGACCATAGACTAACAAAGAATTTTGGACAAGAATTCATTCCAAACATTTAGTGAACTCCCACTTCCTGACCAGCTCTTTGCTCAGTGTTTGTGGTTCTCATTATAACTGTTTGCTGAGAAAGACACAAACATGGTGAGAAAATACTTTATGCAATTGCAAAGTGCTTGCATACTGAGCAAATAAAGTTCAGTAGAACATGGTTTATGGTACTGATCCTACATCATAACAATGTGGAAGAGCTGACAAGGTCAGAAATCAGTAAGTAAAAGTCAAAGGCGAGACGAGGACAAGAAGGACTAAATAAGACAGAGCATCAATGTTTCTCTCTCTCTGGCTGAGCTGGCTAATTGGAGGTTTAGCTATTGGTAGCTTCCCTTTGCTAAAAGAGCGGATGCTCAAGCTGGAGTGGAGAACTTGGTAGGAACCTGGCCCTCCTTGTGTTATGGACTGGATTGTGTCCCCATGTGATTAACATGTTCTAACCCCCAGGACATTAGAATTTGATGATATTTAAAGATAGAACTTTTGGGGCTGGGGATTTAGCTCAGCAGCATAAGCGCCTGCCTTGCAAGCAGGCAGTTGTGACTTTGATCCCTGGTACCGATAAAAAGGAAAAAGACAAAAAAAAAAAAAAAAGATAGAACTTTTTATTCCTCCCTCCTCCCTCCCTCCTTCTCTCTCTCTCTCTCTCTCTCTCTCTCTCTCTCTCTCTCTCTCTCCTTCTTCTCTTTTCTCAGCCTGTCCCTCCTCATATCCTTGTCCTTCTGCCTCCTTCATCTTCTATTTTATTTCATCATACTAAGGATCAAGCCCGGGGCGGTCCACCACTGAGCTACCTCTCCCACCGATTTTTTTATTTAGGGACAGGATCTTGATAGATTGCCCAGGCTAACGAGATAAGGCCTTTAAGAGGTAATTAAGCAAAAATGAGGTCACCGATTGTATTCGGATTCAATATTACTTATATCCTCATAAGAAGCAGAGATAAGGACTTGTCAGAGACACCAGGGATACCAGTGCTGTCACCATGTGAAGAGGCAGCAGGAGCATGGCCACCTACAAGCCAAGGAGAGAGACCACAGAGGGCCCATCCTTGCAAGCACCTTATCTTGGACTTGCAGCCTCCAGA
The DNA here is from genome assembly GCF_034190915.1 of Cavia porcellus. NCBI lineage: Eukaryota > Metazoa > Chordata > Mammalia > Rodentia > Caviidae > Cavia > Cavia porcellus. The sequence goes on along the minus strand of NW_026947496.1, from coordinate 21,310,646 downwards.
GCTGTGAGAAAATACATTTCTGTCTTCTAAGTCTCCTTTTCTGGGATACTTTGTTGTGGCAGCCCTAGACTAATGGGTGCCTCATGAATGTGTTGGGCTGAGGAGAGGAGGAAGAAGTAAAGAACAATCCTGAGAAGCTGGCCCAGCACCAAAGCCATTCTGAATATTTTCAGGTTAATTTGGTGTTTCTTGGCTGATTTTTTTTTCATCCTAAAATAACGAATTTAATTTAAAGTTGTCCACACATTGGTGATGCTTCTAGATGCCTTGTACAAACAAACATGAATCCTCCCAGGGAGAATGGGTCTTTGTCTTACCATTGACAATGTCCCATGCTATATGCTACAGTATGAGCAGATCTTGAGGAGAACATTCTTATTGCAATAATCTAGACACAGAAGGACAAAGACTGTGTGATTTTACTACCTGAGGAACCTGGGATAGGGAAATTCACAGAGACGGAAGGTAGAATGAAATTGCCAGGAGCTAGGGGAAGCAAAGAGGAAGAGTTATTGTTTCATAAATATAGAGCTCTTAGTGGGGAGAATGAAAATACTTTACATGTAGTGAAGGTAATGGAGTCAAATACCCTGGGTGTTAAACGCATGTGTTGTGAACCCTTGGATGACGAGTAACTTGTTTTGTGAGTGTTCTGTAAGATGAGCAAACATTCATAATAAGTTTTAACTTGATAAACAAGTGATGCCTTACGATACAAACAGTACAGGATGGTGCATACCAGATGATCACAACTGAGCCAGTAGCCCTTCTCTTTCTTGTTCATTACAGGCTGTGGGTGATCATCCCCCAACAGCAAGAGGTTGTAGAGGAGATCTTGTCTGCAAAGGAGATGGAGAAAAAGGCAGAGGAATCCTTCACTTCAAATGACACTAGGGAGATGTGTAAAGTGTGGGAAATAGTGCAAAATTTTGTAAGACAGCACCACCCAAATAAGCTGTAGCAGTGCAATCAATGAATCTGTTTAATGACAGTGCAATGTCACACTTGTGCCAAATGCTCAAAAAGAGGCAAAAGCAAGAGTCACTGGATAGGTTCCCTGTGAAAGCTGCACAAAAAGAAAACTGGTCGATTGGACCAATAGATAGCAGGGATTCTGTTAGTAATAGTGAAAGTCATTCTATACAATAACCCTCCTCTCTCATCTCTCTCATACCAGCCTTGAGAATTTACAATGGTAAAGGCAGGTTAATTTGTTTTTATTTATATTTTGTATTTGATGTACTATTTTATATAATGTTACACTATATTTTTGGGTTGTGGAATGAATCATCTGAGTTTCCATTATTTCTTTTTTCTTTTTTTAAAATTTTATTTAAAGAGAAAAAGAAAAAAACAGAAAAAGAGTTCAAGTTATACAGAATTTCAAAAAAAATAAAAAGTAGGAAATCATTAGTTAATAGGTTACATATTGTCATCTTAGAAATAGTTGTTCAAGTTACAAAATTAAAGCATATAAAGTGGACATTCAAACAGTGAGACTGCAAACAGTTCTGTTCAATGATCCAATAAAAACTCAGTAATATAGTTGTCTATCTTATACGTTTAAATATACATGCAGTTATATCCTTTAGAGCACTTTCTTTTCCTCTCTTTTTTACAATGACAATTACACATTTTGGGGTTTATTACTCCCACAGTTATTATAATTTTTTGAAGAGAATAAAACCAAATGTGACATAATAAAACAGAGTCAGTCAAATCAAAAGGATGAACATAGTATATAATGTAAAAACAGAATACAAGGTGATCAACAGTGGTTACCATAATGCCTCTTGCTATCTTAAAAAGAATTGCCTGTATCATCAGTTATAATAAAATTGAATAAAACAGTAAAGAACAAAACCAATAAAACCAAAAACATTGGAGACATTACAGGAGTTCAAAAAAAGATAATAGTCAAACCAGAATGGGCATCATAGTGAATCTTTTTGTCCTCACAGTTGTTGCCTGTATTCTCAAACTTGGTACTATCAAGCAAAACAGAATAGAGTAAAATCAGTCAAAACAAGATGATGAGAGCAATACAGGGCTTCAAATTGAGTTAATAGGAAATCAAAGTGGGTTACTCTAATATATCCTGCTATTTACTTATTTTTCCCTTAATTAAAAAGATAAAAATAAAAAAATAATAAAAAAAGGAGATTGAGATAAAAGAGGACATAGCAACAAAACAGCACAGGTCAGAACATAACCATTTAAGCAAAATAGTGTTTCAACACAAGATAGCCCGACATAAAAGTAGTTACCATAATGTCTCTTTCCTTGAAATCTTTGAGTATAACTTCGTATACTGTAGCATCAAACATATCAAGACAATGTAAAACCATTCAAGAGAATAACAGTATTACAGGGTATTTAGAACCAACCAACAGAAAATAAACAATGGTTTCTGTATATCTCCTTGTCTATAAAAGTTTTTATTTATATTATCACATATAATAAAATCCAATAAGATACAACATGTTAAGACCAATGGAGACAGAAGAACAAAAGCTTGATCAAACTTCAAAACAAGATGATATTAAATCAGCACTATTATGATGTCTTGTTTTCTCCAAAATAGCTGTTCCTACCATCCAACCTTCTCTGCCTCATTTCTGTTGAACTCTTTTTCTGTCGTTAGTTGTCAGTTTGTCTTCTTCATTTCGCTTTCTACTCCATTTATTGTGGCCTCTCTGCCATTGTTTCTGGAATCTTGTTATTTTTCTCTTGTAGAATGCCCTGCAGTGTTCTCTGTAGAGCTGAATTGGTGGTTGCAAATTCCCCTAGCTCCTCTTTATCCTGAAAGCACCTTGTTTCTCCATTAATTTTTAGGGACAGTTGTGCAAGATATATCAATCTTGGCTGGAGATTATTGTCTTTCAAAGCTTGAATTATTTTGCCCCACACTCTTTATAATTTGATGGTTTGTGCTGAGAAGTCTGCTGTAATTCTGATGGGTGTTCCCTTATAAGTGATCTGTTTCTTGTCTCTGACAGCTTTTAATACTCTGTTCTTATATTGGATTTCTAGAATTTTGATTATTATATGCCTGGGTGTAGTTCTGTTTGGGCTGTAGGTGTCTGGGGTCCTGTATGCCTCATAGATCTGAGTATCTTTACCTTTTCCCATACTAAGGAAGTTCTCCTTGATTATTTCTGTGAATAGCCTTCACAGTTCATTTGTTTGTATCCCTGCTTCTTCCTTTACATTCTTAATTCTTAAGTTATAGATCCTCTTATCATCTTCTAGCCTTTGTATTGTTACTGCTTGTTTCCTTGTTATTTTTAAGAAGTTTTTCCTTTCATGCTCCCACATTAGAAATCTCTCCTCCAGTTCAGATAATCTATCCTTAGTTTCTTTTAAGCTGTTATGCCAGTTTTCAATAGAGTTTTTAGTTTCCTGGTAATCTCTTTGAACCTGCTTCATGTATTCTACATTTTCTCTATTTTCTGCATCAAACAATTCTCCCCTTTTTTTCTGTTCTTCCATTCCATCATCTGTTTTTTCTTAGGAGGTGCTTAGAATTTCTTTAACTATTCTACTTATATCTTGCTTTACTTGATTAAATACTTCACTTTTGAACTCGTCTATGAGGTCCCGCTTTATGTCTATTGGTGCCATGCCTGATATCGCATGTTTTCTGTCCTCATTCTCCTTTGCATTTACCTTTCCTGGATCAGTGTTCTCAGGATTGGGGACTGAGGACCCTTTCTTGTTGCTCCCTCTTCCCATACTTTTTGCTCCTTCCGTATAAACATATATAGGAGGCCCACTTTCTTTCTTTGTTGATTACAGATTGTTTGAATCATGCTGGCTAGGTGTTCCCGCCCACTGCAGTGTACTAGGGAGACACAGACCTGGGCAGCCTATGTCTTAGTCCATGGCATCACCCAGGTCAAGTGCTCTCCACCAATCCCGCTTGAGAGGGGAATGTGCGACTGAAGTCACTGCAGCATCCTATTCCAGCTAGTCTGCCCAGTCCCGGAATGTCCTCTGTTGGAGCCTCCTATTCTATGGAAGGGCCCTGTCCCTTTTACTCACCACAGGTCGATGCAGGGCTCCCCGCCAGCTCTGCTCCCAATTTGGTTCACCGATTCCTGCTCTCAGAGCTTTTGCATCTCTATCTCTGATGTGCCAATTCAAATGCAGCAGCAGTGGCAAGAAATTCAAGCCACGGTTTCCAGAGACACTGGTTCAGCTTCGGCACTGAGACTTTGGCTGTTCTAGTCATAGCACCTGGATTGCATTTCCAGTTGGTTTTCAGCTTAGTTCATTCCTAGGTCAGCAGAGTATATCTCCCCCTTCTTAGCACTCTCCACACCACACAATTCCTGGAATCTAAGCTGGCTATCTCAGAGAGCCTCTGTGGGTGTTGTTATCTATCCACCATGTTCTCCAGGACTGAGTTTCCATTATTTCTTAAGCGGAAATTTGCTTTGACATGCAAGAGCTTTGCATTATAAGCAAGTTTCTAGAATGAATAATGCTCACAAACCAAGGTTTTGCTGTATTTTTAATGACATTATATTATCCAGTAGAGTGGTACTTCAGTTCACAAACTTGATTCTTTCCATGATTCTGGCCACAAAGTGAGCTGAATGGGAAACAGCTCAAATTGAATGGTTAGGTTTAATGTCCTTACAGGGCAATTTGTTTTGGCTCTCCTCCACTTCAGTTTGTAACCTCACAGAGAGAACTGAATTCATGAACCCAGGTACCACTGTACTTACAGATGTTACAGTGATAAGTAGTTTGTATATTTTACTATAATAAAGAAACTCTGATGAAGTTCTCCCAAAATAAGGAAATAGGGACAATCAGGGCAGCATCAATGAAGCAGAGAGAGGCGGCCTGTGACTGAGAGAGGTATGCAGAGCATTCTGATATTGGAATTGCTACTTGGCTTTTAATTAAAATTATACTTATTGTGTTTGAAGAAGAAAGAGAAAAGATTAACTCAGCAAATAAACAGAAACTGTAAAAATGATGGAGTAGATCTGAAAAAGAAGCAAATAGATATTCTAGTCCCATAGAAGAAATTCTTCCAAGCACAGAGAGACACAAACAGACGTAGAAGATGGAAGAGAGGTTACTCAAAGAAGAAGCACAGAGGAGAGAGTGAGATTTCCCAGTGGCTGCTGAGTACGACAGGCAGAGCAGAGAGGGAACCCAGGCAATGACTGTGAGCTGGCCAGTAGGGATTAGAGGCACAAATCTGTAATTCAGGAACGTGAGTGAATATAAAACAAGATAAGTGAAAGGGAATCAACAACCAGACACAGTGAGAATGCAGAGGATCAAGTGTAAGAGGAAAGGGCTAGATTAACTTTATATCAGTTATTCTTTGTTGCATAACAAATGGCTTTTAGTTATTTGAAATAATAGTGATTTTACTGTTTATCACAATCCTGTGGGTTGGTTGGGCAAGTGTTCTACAGGTTTTTTTGTGAGTTCACTAATATTACTTCTCTTCTCTTCCCTTATCCTCTGCACCCCTCCCCTCCCATTCTTTCCCCTCTCTCCTTCCCCTCCCTCCTCTTCCTCCTCTCCCTTCACCTCCTTCCCCTCTTCCTCTTTCTGTCCCTCTGTCCTTCTGTCCCTCTGTCTCTGTCTCTTTCTCTCTCTCTCTCTCCCTCCCCCACCCTGAGGTCTTTCATTCTCAAAGGCAACAGAATAAGTTTCCTTCACATTACAGCAACAGCATCCCAGTACATCACCCAAATCACAGATGTTTAGATGACTGCTGCTTGTATCACACTTGTTAGTGCCCTGTTGGCTAAAATAAGTTACTTGGACAAGCCTGGAGTCAATTGGGAGAGGATTACACTAGGGCATGAATAACAGGAAGCTCAATTCATTGGGAACCAGTAGCAGAAAACCAACCTCGTCTACTTTTGGGCCTCCATTAGTCATTTCCTCCCCTTACGGGAAACACTCACCTTTTCCCAGGACCCAAATTATTACCCAATAGCAGCATCAGACTCAAAGTCCATCAACTTGTGTTCTGCACAAGATCTGGATGCTATGAGTTTCCTTGTGTGCCATTTCTTGGGGATCAGTCCTAATTTAGAGACTTGTGAATTAATATTATTTGCCTCTAACCCACTAAATGTACAATGGTGAGCTGAGTCAGAATGACTACCATACTTATCTGAAACTGGTCCGTAGCAACTGAAATTTGCGTGACCTGATATCAGATTCCTCCAAGGACCAGGAGTATTTCTTGAGTGGGAATATTTCTAGTTCTGCTGTGTAGGAGTTGATCCCTAGAGAATTCCCACAATTAAGGGAAAATACTGTTTTCCTTCTCTTACACACCACTCATCACACCTGTCACACCAGATGTATGTTTTTTCCACTCACATGCCAAGCAATTCTCCTACAAATACCAACTTCACTCTATTTCAGTTCTAATACTATCTGCTTGAAAGTGGCCCCAGGCACCACAGGTTAAAGGTGCATTACCATGATATTGTCCCCCTGCCAGATGATCACCATAAATCCCAGATTGGGACCTGTATTTCTGACCCATCAGCTATAAATCAAGGTCCCCATGGTCCCCTCCTCAGGTTTGATTAATTTTCCAGAGCAGCTAGAAACAGGACATGAAAAACACTTTACACACAAATGTTTATTCACTAGGAAGTGTACAGGTAAATGGTCAGCTAGAAGAGATTTACAGAGTAAAGTATGTGGAAGGGGCACAATATTTCCATGTTTTCTCCCAGAATGCCACCTCATGTTCAGCTTCCCGAAGCCCATCTGAGACCTGCCCCTTTTGGCTGTTATGGTGACTTCATGATGTAGCCACACCTGATGGAACCATTGGCCATTGGTGATCAGCACAAACTCCATACCCTCTCCACTCCTGGAGACTGGAGTGGGGTGAGGTTGAAAGTCAGTATTCTAATTAATCATGCCTCAGTTTCTCTGGTGCCCAGTCTACATTCTCATGCTGTCTACAGGGTCCTACAGGCAGCAGTCACTCATTAGCATACAAAAGATACTCACATTCTGGGGGTCCCAATGGTATGAGTTGTGTGCCACGGAAACAAACAGAGAATAAATACACATTTTGCACTGGACTATTTCACAATGCCACAGCATTGTTCTCTTTAGCTCCTGGTGTCATCCTCTGGGCTCTACCCTTAGGAATCTCTCCATTTTGAGAGTAAACACCATCTGACTGAAGCTGAATAACATTCTTAAGTTTTTTTTTTTTGCCTTGTAGTCAACTGAAGGCCCAAAGAATACCTTACATTTTGAGTTATTCTTTATTCGTTTTTAGTCCAAGAAGGTACATTTTTCTTTTAAATCTATTGCTTTTTATGCGATAGGAGATATTGACTGTATATTTAGGGCTTCATCAGTGAGGCTGCAGGAAAATGGATCTTTCTCTGCATTACATGAGCCACACTACTGGGGCCGCCCCACTTAAGATGGTTAGAAGCTCCTTTTTCTAGCACCCATGGTTTATATAGCACTGTTTTGTTTTTAATAAAGAAGTTTACTACCAGACCATGATTTGCTATCTCTCCTAAAGATATACTTTGAGACTATTTTGCTGAAATGAAGAGGCCAAACTATCTCAGTCACTCTAACAAAATTTCTGACACAAATCACTTATAAAGTTATAATTTTTGACTCATATTTTTAGAGACCCCATGCCAAACTAGGGAAGTCCCGTTTGTTTTTGGCCTATCGGGAGATACCAGGTACAATGATGGACAACAGGTAGCAAAGTAAACTGTTTGTCCTGTGACCAGGGAGCAGAAGGGAGAAGAAGAAGCAGAGGTCTTGGAATCCATTTGAAGGCCACACCCCTAGTGACTTAATGACCTCCCCACCAACTTTCCAAAGGTTCTAGCACTTTGGGGACTGAGCCTTTAACATATAGGCTTTGCAGGGACACACATACCCAAATCATAGCATTTGTAACCCAATAAGTCCTAAACATCCCAGATTTCCTCTAAATTTTACTTTCAAAGTGCACACGTTTTCTAGCCCATCCCTCCGGCTGTGTATGCACTGTGTCTTATGACAGGCAGCTGATTGTCCATGATAAGATCATTGATGCTCTGAGCCTTCTGTCTGGACATCTCAGATGTAGCTACAACCATTCCTTAATTAGGGGCATTTCCCCTACCCTTCCAGAGACTTTAACAATCATACTGTGAGTTTGTTCTGGTATGAATGTGTCCTCCCATCCCATCTTCAAATGTTCAAATTCAAATCCACAGTGATGGCCTTAGGAGGTGGGGCCTTTGCGAGGTGATTAGTTGATGACAGGAGAGTCCTTATGACTGGGGCTACTGCTTTTTAAAAAGACCCTGCAAACAGTTCTCTCAGCCCTTCCAACACATGAGGATGCAATGAGAAACAGTCTTCGCCAGACACTGAATCTGCTGCCATTTTGATCTTGGACTTCCTAGGCTTCAGAACTGAGAAATAAATTTCTTTTGTTTATAGTATATCTAGTTAATGGTATTTTGTCATAGCAATCCAAATGGACTAAGACATTTACTGTATAAAACAATGACTACCCTTTCAACAGTTTCTAATAAAAATTCCTCTTACCCTCTCCAGCCTCCACTAAGTGTGTTTAATATAACTCCAGGCTGCATCAGTGATTTCCTGGCCAGGTTTTCAGCCTCCACTTACCGTCCTATTCCAAAGCCAATGACACACACTTTAGGTTTTAGCTCTGGCAACACTCCAGTCCTGGATAATTATTTCTATTTAAATTATATGTTGATGTTTAAGTAATCACTCCAAAACATTATGTCTTCAAACAATGATTTGGTATCTTTAATAATAGTATTGCATTAATATTGTTAAATTTATTATTTTTGTAATTCTATAGGTTGACTGAAAATTTATTCTAATAGTTTTCCGCAGGCTTATCTCTTTGACTATTCAAGTAAGTTGGAACAGTGGGATTTCTGTCTCCATTTGGGTAAATACCAGGACCTTGTTGGGAGCCACTCATTCTACCACCTACCCCAGCCCCCAAAAGACCAGTGTTTCTAACAGCAGCCTTCTCTGTAATAACAGGGATGCTATAGGGCAATAAAAAGATATCTGTAGTGCTTTAAGGCAATTACAAAACACAGCCATGATAGAAAATATCTATCAAGAGTGGGGGCAGCTTAAGTATCTAAGTGTATAGTTACTTAGCAGAAGTGCTTCAGAGTAAAATTGAGAAAGTTTTCTATAAACAGGTGATTAATAAGAGATAAACTTCAGATAGGTGGGAAGTACGAGGTGCAAGATGAAACAAAGTGCCTAAGAGTATAAAGCAATGTCTTATACTATCTTAAAAATGAGATAGATTTAATAGATGCTTACAATAATATGTAAACTAGAAATGAGGTGAATGGAACGGCAATGTTGCAAGTTTCTGAGTTTTTGTATTGTCAAGAAGAAAGATGGGGGCTGGGGATTTAGCTCAGCGGCATAAGCACCTCCCTTGCAAGCAGGCAGTCGTGAGTTCAATCCCTGGTACTGATAAAAAGGAAAAACACACCAAAAAAAAAAAAAAAAAAAAAAAGAAGAAGAAGAAAGATATTTGCCAATTGGCCTTGTTAAGTGATAAATATGCAAGGTAGAAAAAAATTTATCATGGGTTTGAATAAATGCAAAACACAAAATGATATAGTTAATATAAATAAGATATAATTCTAATTACTTTATGTGTAAATGAACTAGATGTTTTAAGTTTAAAGATAATACCTGTTAGATGTGTAACTTAATCTCCTAATCTCAAAATACAGAAAACATACATTGAGTGAAATATAAAGAAAATATAAGACAAATTGATGGTTCTAACAGAAAGTTTTAACTTATGTCTCTCAGTTACAGATAAATTTAACATATGAAAATAAGGTAATCTATGAAAGACTTTAGTAGCTTTATTCACAGACCTGAAACAATGAGCATAGACAACTGTATCCATTAACACATACTTAGTATACACACAATGTTTATAGCAAAAAATCAAACACAAGGTCATACAGTAAGTAGTAATAAAATGTGAAGAACAGAAATTTTACAATGTGTAGCTCAATTGAAATGTAACTAAGCTAAAAATAAGTAGTAAAAGCAAATGTAGGTGGTGGTGCCTGCCTCTGATCTCAGCACTCCAGGAGGCTAATTCAGGAGGATCATAATTTTCAATCTGATCCAGGCAATTAATTAGTGACTTACTGGCACTGTCTTTCAAAATAAAAATTAAGAAAGATCTGGGGATGCAGCTCAGTATGAAGAGCTTGGGTTCCACCTCCAGTGCTATGAAAATAAATACATAAATAATCAAACAAATGAATAAGTTTAAAACCCATGATTTTAGAAATTAAAAAATTTCTCAACAAAGCATACAGACCAAAAAGGAGCTACTGTATCATATATAGTATTTGAGCTGATAAATGCTGATAAATATTTAGCTGCTCATAGAAGGCACCTAATGTGGGGCCACCTCCAGCAACCTCCAAGCAGCTAGCAGGGTCCTCAATTCAGTCCTGGGAGCCTAATGTGCAGGAGTTGAATCTTTCAGCACACAAGGAAGCTTTGCAATGTCCTCCCAGCTGGTAAGATCACACCCAGCTTCCAAATTATCCGAGGACACATGGGAGGTTCCCACAGCCTTCAAGCAGCTAGCAGTTGCCTGCAGTCTTCCCAGAAAGCCAAAACTGGTCAGGTGATTCCCAGAGCATGGGAGAAGCTTTGGAACATCACTTGAAACTTGGAAATACAGGAAAATGACAAAATGAAAGACCAAAATGCAATCTCAAACTTCTAGCCCAACCCAAGCAAGCCTAGGAGACATAGAAACAGAAGAAAATGTGAGCCATACACCTGAAATTCCTAAAATGATAACAACTGAAGTAAAGAAACAACTCTGGGAAGCTATAAAAGAACTCAAATCAGAAATAATCTCCCAGGTAAAAGAAGAAATGATAAACTTAATGAAAGAAATGCTGAACATATCTAAAGAAGACATAGTTAAAAAGTAAAGGAACAATGCAAAAAGATGGAAACCCTGAATGAACAATATAAGAAACAAACAGAAGGCATGAAGCAGATTCAAAGAGATATACAGGAAATCAAAATTTCCATCAAAAGTTGGCAAAACTACCTCAATGAAAGTGAAGATAGAATTTCAGATCTTGAAGACAAGATTTCAGTTAGTGAATAGGAAAGGAAAGATCTTTTTAAAAATAATAAGGAATCAGGAAATAACAATTTAACAGCTGCAAGATGATGCAAAGAAAAACAACATAAGATTGATTGGTATAAACAAACAACAAGGTGACAACACAAATGATATCAAGAGGCTCTTTACAGAAGCAATAGCTGAAAATTGCCCAAACATAGGAATAGAAACTGACATAAAGATTAGTGAAGTATATAAACTCCAAATAACCATAACCAAAATACACTCAGATATAATAATCAACATCCCAGATAACAAACATAAGAACAGAATATTAAAAGCTGGCAGAGAAAAGAGACAGATCACCTATAAAGGAAAGTCTATTAGAATTACAACAGACTTCTCAGCACAAACAATGAAATCAAGAAGACTATGGAGTGAAGTATTTCAGATCCTAAAGGAAAATGACTTCCAACTCAGACTGATATAACGTGAAAATCTGTCCTTCAAAATGGATGGAGAAACAAGATACTTATATGACAAAGAACAGCTGAAGAACTTCATGAATACCAAACTAACCCTGCAAAGAATACTGAAAGACATTCTAGATAGACATAGAAAAAAAACACTATGCAAGGCAAACAATTAAACACAGTGGAAAGCTAAAGAATCAACAGCAGAAAGATAACATGTCAAAAGTAAACCAATATATATTAGTTATAACCATTAATGTAAATGGCCTCAATTCATCAATGAAAAGAAATAGACTGGCAGAATGGATAAAGAAGCAACATCCAACCATGTGCTGTATACAAGAATCCCATCTAACCCAAAAGGAAACTTATAGACTGACAGTCAAAGGATGGAAAACAATACTTCATGCAATAGGTTACCCCCCAACCAAAAAAAAAGCAGGGGTAGCTATTCTGTTTGCAGACAATGTGAACTTCAAACCAAGGATGATCCAAAGAGATAAAGAAGACCAGTACATACTGGTTAGAGGAAAACTTCAAGAGGAAGAGATAACAATCTTAAATACATATGTACCAAATTTGGGAGCACCCACCTACACAAAACAAATATTAACAGAAATGAAAAATCAAGCAATAACACAGTTATAACAGGAGACTTTAACACCACATTACCCCAAAGAAACAGATCAACTAGACAGAAAATCAGCAAAGAAATAACATCGAAATCACAACTGTGAACAAATGGACTTGGTGGACGTATATAGAGTGTTCCACCTGACAACATCAAGATATACATTCTTCTCAGCAGCACACAGGACATTCTATAAAACAGGCCATATACTAGCCCACAGAATATGCTTAAGTAAATGCAAAAGAATTGAAATTATCCCATGCATGTTATTGGATCATAGCACCCTGAAACTGAAAATTAATGACAAAAGAAATGGCAAAATGCCACAAACACATGGAAATTGAATAATACACTCCTGAGCAATCAGTGGGTCACAGAGGAAATTAAAGAAGAAATTAAACAATATCTATAAGCAAATGAAAATACAAATATAACTTACTGAAACCTATGAGATGCAATGAAAGCAGTCCTCAGAGGAAAATTTATTGTGGTGAATTTCCAGATCAGAAAAACAGAACAAACAGCAATAAACAACCTGATGCTACACCTCAAATATATAGAAAAAGAAGAGTAAGTCAAGCACAAAGACAAAAGAAGGTACGAAATTATGAAGATCAGAGCAGAAATATAAAGAATAAATGAATCAAAGAGTTGGTTCTTTGAAAGAATAAATAAAATTGATAAGGCCCTAGCCAATCTTATTTTTAAAAGGAAGGAAAGACTCAAATTCACACAATAAGTAATGAAAAGGGTGAAATCACTACAGACCCTGTGGAAATACAGAAGATCATCAATACCTATTTCAAAAACCTTTACTCTCATAGACTTGAAAACACAGGAAAAATGGACAGTCTCCTAGCAACATATGAATTACCAATGTTAGGTTAAGAAGATGTAAAACCAATTTAAATTAACAAAATGGAAAATATAATTAAATCCTTACCAACAAAGAAAAGCCCAGGTCCAGATGGCTTTACTGCAAAATTCTAAAAGAAATTTGAAGATTTAATGCCAACATTCCTCAAACTCTTCAATGAAATTGAAAGGGAAGAAATTCTAACTAACTCATTCCTAGAAGCAAATATTCTAATAGTAAAAACCTGAGAAAGACCCCCCCCCTGCAAAAAAACCAACAGGTCAATCTCCCTAATGAACATAGATGCAAAATCCTCAATAAAATATTGGCAAACAGGATGTAGCAAATCATCAACATTATTCAACTTGACCAAGTGGGATTCATCCCAGGAATGCAGGGCTGATTCAACATATGCAAATCAATAAATGTAATCCACCATATCAAAAGGAAGAACCACATGATCATTTTTATAGATGCAGAAAAATCTGTTGATAAGGTCCAACATTCATTCATGATAATAACCTTACAGAAAATTGGAATAGATGACCTTTACCTCAATATGATGAGTCACCTATAACAAACCAACAGCCAGCGTCATATTAAATGGCCAAAAACTGAAAGCCTTTACCCTAAAATCAGGAACAAGACAAGGATGTCCATTATCACCACTCCTATTCAATATAGTGCTGGAAATACTAGCCAGAGCCATTAGGCCAGAGAGAGAAATAAAAGGAGTAAGGATAGGAAAGGAAGAAGCTAAATTATCATTATTTGCAGATGACATGATATTCTATATAGAAGACCCTCAAAACTCCTTTGAAAGACTCCTAGGTATAATAAGTAAATTCAGCAATGTAGCTGGATACAAAGTCAACACTCAAAAATCAATAGAATTCTTATACACTAACAACAAAGTCACTGAGAGGGAAAAAAACAGAAGCCACATCCTGCACAATAGCATCCAAAAAATGAAATACTTAGGAATCAATCTGACAAAAGAAGTAAAAGATCTATACAGGGAAAATTATAATACCCTGAAAAAGATATCAAAGAGGACCTCAGAAAATGGAAAGACATCCCTTGTTCATGGATAGGGAAAACAATCATTTTGAAAATGGCCATTATCCCAAAACTGTTATACAGATTCAGTGCAACACCAATCAAAATAACACTAGCATATTTCACAGATCTAGAGAAATCCCTCCTAAAATTCATCTGGAACCAGAAGAGACCTAGAATAGCAAAGCCAATTCTGAGCAACCAAGGCAAGGCAGAAGGCATCAAAATCCCTTACTTGAAGTTATACTACAAAGCTACTGTAATAAAATCAGCATGGTACTGGAATAAAAATAGACCTGAAGATCAATGGAATAGATTAGAAGATACAACTACAATGACAAACACATTCAACCACCTTATCTTTGATAAAGGGGCCAAACATTCACTGGAAGAAAGATAGTCTCTTTAATAAATGGTGCTGGAAAAATTGGCTCTCCATATGCTGAAAACTAAAAATAGACCCATGCCTGTAACCATGTACTAAGCTAAAGTCAAAATACATCAAAGATCTAAATATTAAAACATAAACACTAAATCTGCTGAGAGACAAAGTAGGTAGAAACCTTGAAGACATAGGGGTAGTAGAGAATTCATGAACAAGAATCAAACCATATGTGAAATACTTCCCAGAATCAATAACTGGGATCATCTCTTATTAAAAAGTTTCTGCATGTCAAAAGAAATCTCCAGCATAGTGAAAATAAAACCCACAAATTGGGAAAAAATCTTAGTGAACTGTCTCTCAGACAAAGGACTTTTGTCTAGAACATATAAAGAATTAAAATCCCCAAAATTCAAAGACCCAACCCAAAAATGGGCATCTGAGATGGATACACAATTCTCAGATGAATAAATACAAATGGCAAATAAATACATGAAAAAATGTTCAGCATCATTGGTCATTAGAGAAATGCAAATTAAAACCACACTGAGATTCCATCTCACTCTGGAAAGAATGGCAGGATAAAGAAAACTACCAGCAACAAATTCTGGAGAGGCTGCGGGGAAAAAGGAACTCTTCTGTACTGTTGCTGGGAGTGTAGACTAGTGCAACCACTGTGGAGGTCAGTCTGGAGATTCCTCAAACCCTGGGATTGGAAGTCCTATTTATTCCAGCTATTCCACTTCTGAGCATATTCCCAGAAGAACTGAAAACGTCATATCACAGCGATATATGTGCACCCATGTTTATAGCAGTACAATTTGTAATAGTCAGATCTTGGAAACAATCTAAATATCCACTAACTGAGGAATGGATAAAAATATGTGGCATTTTTGTACAATGGAGTACTACTCAGCTATAAAGAATGATCACATTGAGAAATTTATAAGTAAATGGATGCAACTTGAGACCATACTCTTAAGTGAAATAAATAAAACTCACATGTGTAAATACTGTATAGTTTCCCTAGTGTAAGAAATGGTAAGAGTACATAAGATACAAAAAACTCAGTTAATACAGTTAAAGGATAAGAATCTGCTTAAAGGGGAAAAAAATAATGTCTCAGGGAAAATGATGAAAAAGAAAAAGGAAGGGAAAAATAAATGTAAACACACAGGATAGCTAATACAAATTCTGTACACAGAGGATACAAATTCTGTAAGTTCTTAGAACAAAATAGTTAACATTCATAGGATTGGAACAATTGTGCATATTATTGTATGATGATCTGAGGAACTCTTGAAGATCATTATGTAAAATAAAGTCCCAGTTATGCTCCTACCATTTGACTTTGAAGGCCTATATTGTCAGTGTTTTGGGCTCTTTGTTATTGGTATTTATTTGTCTTTTTTGTTTCATGTTTTTCTAAGAATTTGTTTTATTTTTTCCTCTAATACAGAAAGGATAGGTATACATATAGACACTCATACATGCATAGAGCTTCTCCTAAATAGTTTGTTTAGGAGAAGCTCAATTATATAATGCATGATGAAATGAACAGCTACTTTGAAGAAAAAGACCCATTATGGTACCCAGTGCTGATTCCGTAGCATCATGCTGTGAAATCCAGCAATACTGTGATTCTTTGTTCAGAGTGATTTTAGTCTGCTTTGTGTTGCTTAATTTCAACATACGTGAAGGTATGGACAGCTATTTTGAAGAGAACAAGAGGCATTATGACAGCCATTGTTGATTTCCCTATTGTCTGGTTTCAAAGTCCTAAAATGCCTTCATCATCCTGTTCTGATCAGATTAATAATATTTTTGTATGAATTTATTGTGCATGAAGATATGGATAACTATTTAAAAGAAAACAAGAGACAATATGATAGACAGTGATGACCTCCTGTTGTCTTGCTTTAAAATCTGTGTCTCTTACACTGTTTTCTTCTGATCTCCTTTGTTCTGTTTTGTTATGTTTAGTTTTACCCTCTTTAAAATAAAATTTAAAAAAAGAAAACAAAAGAAAAAAGAAGACGCCTAATGCATCTCATAAAGGAAACTATGAAAACCTAAATATATATTAGGTAAAAAGAGAAACTGAAAGTTAATAAGCTAAGCATCTGTCACATGTTAGGAAAAAACACACAAAATAATTCTCCCACCTCAGAAGTAAAAGACAGGAAATAAAGCACAGAAATAAAAAGAACAACTGAAAAAAAAAGAAGAGATAATGGCAAAACATGGTTATCTAAAAAGAAAATACAGGCAAATGGACAATGAGATTGATAAGGAAAAAAGGGCAGAAGTAATAATAGGAGCAAAAGAGTTTCCACTACAAACGCTGCTGCAGTCACCATACAAACAAAAAGAGAATCATAGGAACAACTTCGCTCCACAATTTTTGAATCTCTAGAATCTACCCTGATTTTCGTTTTGGTAAGAAATTTCAAACAGTGAGAACGTGCACAGCCCTCTACCACACAGCGTATTCCTTCACAAGCACCTCCTCTGTGCCCACCGACCTCCCGACAGGTAATAGAATGAACTTATCTGTGCTCCTAGCTTAAGCTCAACCTGCCACCCATGCGTGTGCTAGGTCCCATCTCTCTGCACTTAAGGACACTGGTTTACCAGGTCTCCTTTGTGCTCCCTATCGATTCAGGTTTTCATTTGTTGACAGGTTACTTCTGCAGCATGCAAACAAAAACATTTCTTTACCCTAAAAGCTCTCTCTTGGCTCCATTTTGGCTTCCAGTGACACATTTATTTCTGTACTTGTAGCAAGAGGACTCAAGTGTTATCTATATTCTTTCACTATGTCTTTTCTTCCCATTCTGTTCCACCATTTCACCAAAACAGCTCTTGCATGGGCATCAGTCACCTCACAAACTCTAAGAACCAACCTCTGTTCCCATCAACCCATGAACATCTGGCAAAGTGATAGTAAATTTTCTTTGTCTTCTAGAAATCTATTTGTCTTAGGTTTCCAAGACAGCAGAGCTGACCAGTTCTCCATCTTCCTCACAGTCTGTTTATTCCCTCTGTCTTAGTTACTTTTAAATCATTGCTGAGACAAAATACCTGATGCCCAAAGTTGGGAGAGGAAAAGTTTATTTCTTACAGTTTTTGGAGGTTTTATTCCACACTCACTTGGCTCCACGGCAATGTGGCATGGTGGGGCCACAGTTTATGGTGGCTGCAAATGGCCAGGTGGAAACAGCAAGAGGGGGACACATGCCTTCTTCCTGCCATTACATCACATCCTGGCTCCACTCCAGTGTAGCACTCACACCCCCAATCCAAGTGCTAAACAATAAACCAATCACAAATGCATGCAAAGGCATGAGGCTTGGGGGCCACCGACATAAACCATGACACCTTCTTTGGCTGACTGTTTCTCTTTTTCCCAAACTCTACATTGGAGTTTATTGTAGTGAATTCTGGGTTCACTTCTCCCATGTATACTTAATTCCTTGGCAATCTCATCCAGACTTTTAACATAAAGACCACTTATGTCTTTATGTTAAGGACGCCCAAATTTCTATCTTCAGTCTGGATTTCTTTCCCAATGTTAAGATCCTTTGTGTAGCTGAGAACTTGGCTAACAGAAACTTCAGACCCAATGTGTACCAAAATGTCCTTGGAATTTCATGTGCCAAAAATGCATTAACCACTCATGTAGCAAGATGTATGAAAAATATTTAGAGCTAATGTTCATTCTTTTGTGCAACTCTCCACCATACAACACATCCATCAGTTTATTCAGATTATCCCAGCTCCTTTAGTGATCTGCAGGAGTCCATGTGGAGACCTCATCTATTGGTCCTGACCTTGTCCACTCTGCTCTGGCCACACTGGCTTCTTTGTACTTATTCTTGCTCTTCTCTGGTTCTGGAACATGATTCATGGATATCTACATGATTAACGCCTGTAACACTTTCAAATATTTTCTTAACTGTTAGCTTTTCTTCAAGACTTGCGGTTGTTATCCTGTTCTACAGCAGCCTCTCAACATATCCCTAGATCTTGCCGAGAAGAAGGTGTCATCTGTGGACCAGCAGGTGGCCCTCCATCAGACACTCAATCTGCTGGCTTCTGGACCTAGTACATCCCAGCTTTCAGAACTGTGAGAAACACATTTCTGATGTCTGTAAGCTACACACTCTGTGGCATTTTTGTTATAGCAGCCCAAGCTGATTAAGATACAGAATTTTCTCCTCATAGAACTATTTCAGCTCGTAAGTGGAAAGGATTGTTAGAATATCATCATTTTGCATCTCAGGGAAGCAAAGGGCCTATATATTAATAATCAGTTGCAGCCTACACCACACAAAGATGAATGATCAGTCAGATGGGGAAACATCACCACTCATGAAATAGTCTCCCTGACTCCCACCAACACAAAAAAATCATCCTGATTCTGGGCCAGCCACTAAATTCAACTATCCACTTCCAAAAAACTATAAAGGAGAAAGCAACATGTTAAAACTTATTTATGAGTATATCTAAGTGGGGAAAATCTATATGACAAATCACCCAATTTCTTTAACAAAAATAACACCAATTAAAGGCAATAAAATGGAAGGAACAGGATTCTATAGATTATGAGGAACTAGGCACATAGAACTTGTTGCTTCTAGTGGGCTTTATTTGGGCCCCAAGTCAAATAAACAATTTATACAAATCAAAATGTTTGTATTAATGAACTTGTAAAACAGAAATGTCAACACTAGATATTAGTTGGCAGCATTGTGAAATTACTGTTAATTTTGAGGAATGTGATCCTTCTAGTTACTTTTAAGAGTCCTTATCTTTTAGAAAAACAAATTAAAAATTTTACAGATGAAATTCAGGAGGAAAAGAAGAGGAAATCACTCTAAGAATCATAGAGAAAGCATCAGAGAAGTGAGAGAGCTATCATCATCCCTTTTAGCAAAGTTTCACTCTCTGGCTGCTGCTATCCCGCAGAAGCTGCATGAACAGGCCCAGGCTACCTGGAGGCCCAGCTCAGGATTCCAGGAGCTGCTGCTTTAGTTTGGCTCTCATACTTGCCTGGAACACCATGCCATGTATCAGTCAGCTTGGACAGTCATCATAAAATGCTGCAGATTGGGTGGCTGTCACAACAGGGATCATTTTTCTCACCGTTATGTAGTCTGGGAATTCCAAGAACAGGGCGCCAACAGATCCTATTTCTGATGAGGCCTCTCTTCCTGGTTTGTTGACCCTTGCCTTCTTCCGATGTCTCTACATAGTGGATCTCTCCTCTGTCCACCCCTCCCGCCCCCTCCCCCTTCCCTGTTTCTTCTCCTCTCCTTTCCCTTCCTCTGTCCTCTCTTCCCCACTTTTCTTGCTCTCCTCTTTTTATAGAACCACTTCCTTACTGGACAAGAGCCCCATCCTTGTGAACTCATTTCTCTTTGCCTCCCAAAAGTTTTATCTCCAATTACAATCACCTTGGAGGTTAGGTTATGCACTTTGGGGGATGCAATTCAGTCCATAGCCTCCCTATGCAGGACCCTTCTCCTCAGTGCTGGATCCAAGCCAGATCTCTGTTGCTAGCCAAATACTTCAGAGGATCCAGCTACAAGGATATTTGCAGGCCTTTGTGACAGCCCATATGGTTTTGAGCTGTCTGCCAGAACTTGGCAGAATTCCTTAGATCAAATCAAAGAAGAGAGACGATAGGATATTGCTTTTCACTAGCCTTTCCATCATAAGACCAAATACTGAGTGTACTTAAGAAGATACCTGACTGAAATGGTGAATGATGTTTTCCGGTGTGTGTTATTTATTTTACTCAATTTTGTGAAAGCTTTTTCTATTGCAGCAGTGCAGTGCACAGACATTTAACTCACTGATTTTTAAAATTAAGAATAATGGATATGGAAAGAAATCTAATGAAGCGCCAGTTTCTATCAGGGACATCTCACAGGAGCAGATGAAAAGAAGGCTGGGATGGAAGGAAGGAGCAAAAAAAAAAAAAAAAAAAAAAACAAATGAAGAAGAAAGAAAGAACAGAAGAGAAGGTACAAGGCAAGCCTGAAAGCCAAGGAAGGAAACTGCATGAAGAGGGAAGAGATCTAGAGAGCTCCAAGGAAGAGGAGCAAACACAGGACTGGGGAACAGAACCCACAATCCTGGGAAGCAGAAGGATTTCTTTTCTCCTGCCCCCAAGGCAAGCTGGAGTGTGTGAATAACCTCCTGTGAAATGCCTGCGGTGGAGGCTGGAGGAGGTGGAAGGTACCACAGAGGCCTGGGAGGGGGGACTGTAGAGTTGGAGAAGCCCCTTTAATTATTTTAACAGGGACGTGTCTCCCTACTTCTAGGTCAGTGTGAACTGAGACAGGTAAGTCCACACTACACAGGGTGATAAAGACCAAACCGTGCTAACTGGGGCACAAAGCACTGGTGAGCGATGTAAGCATTGGGAACTTTTCAGCTCTCTGCCCTACTTGGCCAGGTCCTTCGAGGATGTGGCTGAGGCTGAATGGCGTCCAACAAGAGGAGGCAGAGCCTGGGGGCCAAGTTTTCTGGAGAAAATCCCCAGACAGCAAGGAGGTGTAGCTAATAAAACAGTTTGGCAAAGTTACTGCACCTCAGTCAACTTCAGGCCTCGCACCTATGAAACAGGTCTTCTGTGGAATGGGATTTGCTTTTGCTCTATTGGTTCTCTGTTCTCTTTGGTCATTCCCAGTCTGGGTGCTGTTTTCTCCCCGTTGGGATTGGATCCATGGTAGTCAAGGAAAACGACAAGGGTTTTGTTCAGAATATTCACAAGGTATGGATGCAGTTATGCTTGCAAGAGGAGGAACCTCTGCAGATGTTCACCATTAAGATGCTCTTCCTTGGGCCCATGGAAGGTCCTCAGAGCCTCCAGAGGGCCATGTTCTCCACAAGGGACAACCAGCCTGAGGGGAAGAACAGGGGTACAAAAGGGGAAGGGATTCTGCATGCAGGAAGCCAGAAAAAGGGAGACCAGAGAGAAGGATCACTTAGATGCCATTTTCTTGCTGTCTTTTTCCTTTTTAAGCAACAGACTAGCATATATATATATATATATTTCCAAGAGAATTAAATGTTCTTAGTTCAAAGCAATGAGCACAGTGCCCCATGCAAACTCAGTGATTATGTTACTATATTTACAGTGTAAGAGACTTTGGTTTTTGTCTTAGTGTTGGGAAGTATGTCATATCAGCACTGATCTGGGTCTTTATCCATAAAATAAGGACTTTGAGTGGGACAATCTGACCTCTACTGTCTGCTTAGGTCTCATGCTTTGTGGGTTTGGGTGCTGGGCTAGGACTATCAGGGAAGCATTTTTTACCTGATCTTGGCTTATGAGAATAAAATGGATGGATTCTTGCTTTGAGAGCCTTCTAAAGGGCCCTGAATTCCAAATCTGGAGCACTTCAGAGGTGTGTGTTCTTCTTCCACTCAAGGGAAAGTAGGTGTAGTTTTTATTTTTTGCATATAAGAGACTCTACCATTAGTTATTTGTTTTTAAGAATCCTCTTTCAAAATGGTCATGTTTGGGGCAGGGCAGGGCTATATTTTTGAATGAAGACAACTGGGCCAATCAAGTTGATTTTCTCTGAAACTGTGGTGGTCATTTAGGAAAGGCAGGCTTTGCTATTAGAACACGAAGGTGGAAGACAGAGTTGCGAAGTGGTGGAGTGAGGGAAGAAGGTGATTGGGAGAAAGAAGGTCCAGGTGTGATGCTGATACCTTGATGCCGGGCATGGGAGGGGCTGTTATAGGGCTTCCAGTCTGCATCAGTGTATTGTGGCTGCTGTAGTACAGTACCACAACATACGGTGGCTTTTGTATTCAGAGGTTGTGCACAGAACAATTAGAATCAGGACAGGGAGTTCATACTATTGTTGTATGATGGTCACCCAGAGTTAACACAAGAAACTGCAGGAAATCTATCCAAAGACATAGAATATTTAGTCACCAAAGACACAGACTATTTAGTCAATGGGTTGAATCCCACAGCAATGTCTCACATGAGTCTAGATGAAAACCCAGAGCTCATGACAATGCCTCCCACGAGTCCAGCTGGAGGTCCAAAGCCCACAAGAAGGACTCACACCAGTTTCTTTTATGGATCCATGCTGGGAAGGCCCAAAGGTCAGTGGTGGAAGCCAGAAAGTCTATGCCAGCAGGGTGGAGGAGCTGTGCTGGTGGGATGAGGGTTCTGTGCTGGAGCAGAGAAGTCACACTAACAACAAAGACCAGGGCTGTCCTGAAAGGCACCACAGCCATCCTCAGTAACACGGAGGCCCCAAGCTCCTCTGATGACAAGCATAGTCAAATACATACCAGGAAGCCAGCATGATGAGTTCATCCTGGAGACCAAGCATCACATGTCTTCCCCTCTGGAGCCAGGAAGCAATGTTCAATGTGAGGACCAGAGCTTCTCCAGGAGAACCAACTGCTCAAACAGCAACTCATAGGAGAACTCACAATGCCTCAATGCATTTCTATGTATTAGTGCCTTCAAAACCTCTCTTTCTCCTTCTCTATGTCTCCATTTATGCTGGCAACCATCCTCAGGTGAAACATCTACACTCAGCAGCATGGTGATTCAGTACCGCTGGCGTTAAGTTGACCACCAGTTTTTAATCCATAGCAGTGGCTTAAAACATAGACATCTGTTCTCTCATAGTCTAGAAGCTAGAAATCCAAAAATTAAAGTACAGGACAGCCATGTTCCCTCTGATGGCTCTAGTGAAACCTTTCTTACTTCTTCATAGATTCTGGTGGCACCTCGCATTCCTTAATTTGCGGAAGCACCCCTCTGATTTCTGTGTCCCTTTTCACGTGGCTTTATTCCCCACCAGTGTTTTTCTTTGTCCTCCCCTTTTACTATATCAGCAATCGAACATAATATCCATGCAAAATACAGAATGATTTCAAGATTTCTGATAATTACATCTTCAAAGATCTAATTTCAAAAAAAGACCACCTTCCAAGGTTCCAGCTTGACATAGGTTTGGGCTGGGATATTTTCCACCTCCCACGTGGGCGTTGTGAGTGGGGCAGGGTGGGGACCTGCTAGGAGGGGCTGAAGAGAGATGGGGCAAGCTGATCAGTGTTTCCTCACACTGCTGCTTCCTCTTCTTTTCTTGTCGGGTAGAATGTGATTTCTCCTTACAGAAAATCAGTCCCAAGTAGGTGGGAATGGCACCTGCACATGCCAAGCTAGGAGTTAAACTCTTTCCAGTTCCTTAGAGCTGCTATAACTGAGAACATCCTGCTCTGTTTTTCTCCTGTCCACTTGCTGCTCCCTACAGAGGGGTTTGTTTCTAAGGAGTCCGGGAAGGCTTTGCTGGAGTTGAAATGCAGTTTTGAAGGTGAAAGAACCAAGTATTTCAGATTTCTGTCCAGAAAGGAAATGACTAGTGGCTTTTCTCTCAATGACATTTTCTAATTGTCTAAGGCTTATCATGACATGGCTTGTATGTGATTGGATACCCTCATCCGTCCTGGTCACTACTTTGAAGAGTTCATGCCTGCATTCAAAAGCTCAAGTATGGATGCAGTTCCTTTATAGGCAATGCAGCAAGCCTAGAGAGAGAAGTGACGGGCTTCTTATTAACATTTCCCACCAGCTAGGCTGGCTCACATGCAGATATGCAGAGCCTTTTCCTTTTATATAAATATCTAATCCACACCAGTGCCATTGTCTGACCTGTTTCATCTCACTCAGACCTTGGAAAGTCCTTTTAAGGTACTGATCATTTGGCAACTCTATCAAAGAAGTTGATCTTACATCAAGAAGTAACAATTCTGACATAGCTCTAAAATTCCTGAGACAAATGGTCCTGTATTTTCAGTTTGGTGGTGCATTAATCATAAGCTAGTTTCTTTTTTCCTGTGAATATTATAAAAGAATAACTCAAAGAAGCTTAAGCATGTGAGGAAATTTAACAAAATATAGGAGTTTCTTATGAAAGCAAAGGAGGGGTAGAAAAAAATGGAAGGATGCATGTCTACTCAAGGAAAAGATTTGTCTTTGCTTCTCTGTACCTGTGAGCCCTGGTATCCTAAAAAACCTGGCCCACGTTTTACATATTCCCATTTACACAACTAGGACAGGACCGACTCACTCTGTCATTGGACCCAAAGCAAAATGAAATAACAGGGAAGGGCTGTGGTTGGTTATATTTGTGTGAGGATCACTCCTGGATCCAAGAGCAGAAGCTATTCCTTGAGAGTTTATCTAATTATGCTGAAATTTTTGAGCCTAACAAAGTCAGCTTTTCTTCTGTATACTACAGGTCTCGAAGCTTCTGTTGCACACATGTCTCTTTTAGAAGAAACTGATGCTTTAAATATGGTGTTTGCTTCCTTTGACAGAACCTTGCAGGAACAAGTGGAAATATCTCAGCAAAAAGTCTGTTGTTCCAATATTATTAAAATGAATCTGATATTCTGCATAAAATCCTGTTTTGCTACTGTGTGAAGAATTTTTAGGGTTATCAATCTGGAGATTTAATAACCACTGTTTAAATACACATACCTAGCAATAAAATTGTTCTGTTGTAAATAAGCCTTTCATTTTTGGAGTTATAACTGAGGTTTTCAAGGAGAAATTGGTAAGTCATGGCCCCATGTTTAAAAAATAAGGCTGCATTGGTACTGTGTGGCATATTCCTTCAAGAAGATAAACATCAATTGCAACAGAAAAGCGTATCTGCCTTGACCATTCTGCTCAGTTTTGGTGCATTTAATCATCACTTATCAGAGCAAATTTCTTCCTTTATCCTCCTCATCCCCCGTTCTCGGTTCCCCGGGGTAGCTAGCACTCCTTCAGGAGTACTTCTGTGCTGCCTTTGATGAATGGAGAGAGAAGCAGAAAGATTAAGTAGAAAACCTGAATTTTTTTTTAGAACACAGTGCAGAGGGTGAAACATGATGGCCTGGATTCAAATGTAGACTCTGACTACTTGCTGTGTGTTATTGAACATAGTAATCGATGTTGTAAACTTTTGCCTATCTCCTTTGTAAAATTGAGATGATGATAACATAGAGAAGCTCTGACTATTAAAAGGGGTTATCTATGTAAAGTGCTTGGTGTGTGATTACTTGGTGAAAGTTCTGTTTGCACCCTCCCACAGTCTGACCTTGTTCCCTCATCTGTCCCTGTTCCTCGTCTCCTTCGCATCTCCAGCACATGCTCACCCTCATCAGTCACTGGAAGCTGGGCTGATGCGAGTGTCCTGCAGCTTCACTTCTGTTGCTGTTGTTACAGGGCTATGCAGTCACTGCAAGTTGGCTGGCCTCAGGCAGGCAGAGCACTCCTCTGATGCCTTATGGTTCTGGACTGCTCTGGAGGTGATCAGTTTGCCTTGAGGGGAAGGCTCTCCTCTTTAAAGATTCTGACCTGTAAGTGTCCTGAGTCTCCTCTCCTTTGCCTTCCATGTAAAACTCTATGTTCCTTCCAAACACCTCCTTTTGTAGGAGAACATTTCTTAGAAAAAAGAGTGTTTAAAAAAGCAATGACACAGATGGAGGGTCACTGTTCTTTGGAGTGATAGAGGCTGGCTAGCCTGTCTATGGCTGGTTAATCCTGTCCATGGTTGGTGTGGCTTCCAGAGGGTGACAGAAAAGAGAACCAACTGGCAATCAGAAATAGTGCCACAGAACCACTCAGGCACCAAAGTGCTGTGAATGTCAAGTGCTTCATATTTGCTGAGGCAGAATCAGAGTCCAGCCAAACTCGACACCACGCCAAGTAAGGATGAAATATTACTGTTGCTTTCCCTGCTCAGGAATACCAGCTTTGCTGAGGTGACATGTGTTCTGGTACTTGAGGGAAACAAACATGACTCTAGCCTTCTCTGGCTCTTGGTGTCAAGCCTGATGTTACACCAGAAGAGCCCAAAGTCATGCTAACTATCTACGTATATCAACATTCAGAGATACCAGGAAGAATCCATGAGGCAGGGCCCATGGTTAGGTGATGGCAAATGCCATGCACATCTTGGCCTGTGACCCTTGGATGATCACCAATCCTGTCCTTTCCAGGGTAGCTGAGGGAAAGGCAGTAACCAGCTGCTTCTGGAGATTCTGATCTAACTTCCTGAGAATTTGCATGACTGCTCTGGACAGCAGCTCTATCTTGAGTGACACTTCTGAATTCAACTTGCCTTTTATTGAATACTGTATGTTATGCTAACTGAGGACTCCATCACCAGGCCCAGAGCCAAGGACAATCTTATTTTTGTTCCTAAGAGTCAGGAACTCTTTCCATTTAATCCTGTCTCAGATAACACTCAGATGCTTTAATCCATAAAAATAAATCCAATTCTTTGAGATCTAATGTTCATCTAGTGTTATATATAGATGGTAGGAGTATATTTCATTATTGGCATCAATAGGAGAAACAGGGCCTAAATGTCTGTAAGAAAAAGCCTGCGAAGCCATTTTAAAGCCTATAGCTATCTTGATAATTGGAGGAAAATGCTGTAGAATCCAGTAAAATAAAAGATCTTTGAAATTCTAACGACAATACATGAATTAATAGTTATAAATACTGTTCAAAGGAGCCTAACTTTATTTTTCAATTAGAAAAGGATAAGAATACCAGTCATTCTTGATAGTTTCTGATCTGGGTCTTGAATGAATCATCATCAGTGTCCCAGAATGGGGCTTAAGTTTGTCTAAAGAAACATCGTAGAGACATTTGCCATGTCAAAATGAACAGTTTACAATTTGTCCAGAGCACAAATGGTTATATACAAACAGGTGCATGTGGTCTGGGAGTAAATAGAATACATTTTTGTTAGGAGGAATAGGGCCATTAGTTCTGACGTGTCCACTTTATTGGATTAAGAAATGCCTAGTAGATGAGTATAGGATACTTTTGGCTACGTCTGGGTGGGTTAGAGAGGCATGACCTTAGGTACTGTATCTAGTCCCTCTGTGGTATCAGTCCCCTTCTCTGCTTCCTAACTGCAACGAACTAAGCATATTCACTTTACCATACCCTTCCCTTCTTCTGTAATGTTCCTATTTTGGAACTAGCTGACTAAGGACTGAATCCTTCAAACCATGAGCTTTTTGGAAAAAAAAAATCAGTTCCCTGTGTAGAGAATCAACCTTGTAGGTTCACAGTGGTTAAATGTTTAGAGATCTTCATAAACTCAGCCTTCATTACATGTATCTCTAAAACAAGTTTGTTTTAAAAAATTTTACCTCTTAGCCACAAAAATTGGGTTCAGAAAAATATCACTTAGTGCCACTGGTGTACCAACTTATAGTGACTGGGACTCAGCACATTCAGAGTGTGGTTTGGCATCCAAGTCCCTTAATCTCAAGCCATAGGCTGTGCACTGCCTGAACACAGGGTCACCTTGACTGAGACTTTGTCCCCTGAGTGCAGGCATAGGACTCCTGTGGGTTTAATGCAGTCTCTCTGCTTTGGCTGATCATCCACTCAGGCAAGATTTGAAACACACCAAGTGCCCAGGTTCCACCCCCAGAGACTCTGATTTAATTGGTGAGTTGAATGTTTTGGGCATTGGGAATTTTAAAGCTCCCCAGATGATTCTAATGTATAGACACTGACCTTGGGAGCAAATTCTCTAGCTGCAGAAGCAGCCACAGGACTCCACTAAGGTACTGGAGGGGAGCAGAAGAAGGAAGCGGGCAGTGCAGGAACACATGGGGCTTGGACTGGGACCGCACCACAGTGTGCAGCTCCTGGGCAAATTTACCTGCCCTGGCAGCAAAGCCTTGTGGGAATTCTTCTGTCTCACTAGTCACAGGTAGTTGAAATGAAGAAGAAGGATGCATCTTGAGGCACTAAAAAGTTCTAGAATTTAGACCAGCTACAGTGAAATGTTCTGTAACCCTAGCTACTTGGGAAACTGAGGCAGGAGGATCAAAAGTTGTGGCCAGCCTGGGCAACACAGTGAGACCCTGTCTCAAAAATAAAAAAATTCTAGAACTTAACTTTATCTCTGCTGTGAATTTCCAAATTATCACATAAACAAACAGTTCACAAAAATAAACAATAAATTAATAGGCAGTAGATGGGCAATTTTAATTTCAGTGGAAATCATGAGTTCCAGTTAACATTTCCTTCTTGGTTATATTTTAATTATACTCAGGGTTACTAGGGATGGAGTGGTAATGATCTTCAGCTGATTGAACCCATCTTGCAAATCACTTGGGAAGACAAATGAGGTGCTATGAGAATGTTTTTATTGAGTCGGACCAAGCCTCTCTCCGTGAGTCAGCACCATTTGAGGACTGCGGAAGGAGAGAACCAGACCTCACAAGGAGGTGTCCCCACCTGGAAACCAGCGCCATCCGCAGGCCGCTGCAGGATGGGGACAGCCACACCCAAGCCTCTCTGTCAGTCAGTGCCATTTGTGGACTGCGGGGAGAGAGAATCAGGGGCCTACAAGGAGGTGACCCCTGCCTGGAAAGCGTATCATTTTCATTGTTTTGTTGGGTTGGATTTTATTCCCTTTTGTTTTGTTTGATTATGTTAAATCTGATGGCAGGAGCAGCTATTTAAAAGATAACAAGGCATATTATGGTAGCCATTTTGGATTTACTATTGGCTTGTTTTGAATTCCTTTATTGGATTCATTTTTTTGTTTTTATTGTTTCTATTCTATTCTGTTTTGTTCGATTTTTACTATATCCCAAGCTATCTGCAGCAATTTTGAAGACAACAAAAGGCATTATGGCAACTATTGTTGATTTTGAAAGATTTTGAAGTCCTGTATCAATTATCCTGGTTTTTTTGATTGGTTTATTTTCTTTGGTTTTATCCTCTTTAAAACGAAAAAAAAAATGTTTTTGTCTTTTGACTACATAGTTCCCTTTCTAATATAAGGAAGTTGTTTACAGTGTGGAAAAATTTATATAGACAGAGATGTTCATCACTGCTATCTTTAATAGTGCAATTTCAAAAACAAAGTATTAAACAACAGGAAAAATATTAAAAATGTCATCACTGGGATGAATATTATAAAGCCATTATAAAGTATCTAGAAATAACAATTGTGTTTTACATAGAAATATTTGTTCTCCAATGCTAAATAAGTCATGATAATAGTTTTATAAATTATAATAGCAACTGGACCTAGAAGGATCTCTTGGGACATCTTCAGTTCTAAAAATACTCCTCATGGAAGGACAGCTTTTCTTACTTGTTTGCTCACTGAAGGAATTGACTTCCATGAGCTCAATTTGGGTTCCAGTCTTCAAATTGAGCTTCCTTGGAAATAGCTGCTGATCTTTGTTTCTGTAGCCGCCTATCTTACATCCTTTGACAAGAGCTGGGTATCAATGAGAGGAGACAATTATAGCCAATGTAAATTGCCTTGTATGTTACACACGAGAGAGATGTGAAACACATTCATTTCATCTTCCATATAGTCTATTCCCAGGATCATATCCCTTCAAATTAAAATTTAACATACACTAGTAAAACTATTTTTTTTTAAATTTCCAGATGTTTTTAAAGGATCTTTCTAACAACCTTGAAAAACAGTTTGAGGATCTGGCTCCTTACAGACAGATCAGCTTGAGGAATATAAAAATACCATGCAAGAAAGTAGATGCTCAGAAGAACTGCTACCAAATGAATAAGAATTATCTTTAAAAATCCATCTGCGAGAATTCCAGAACATACATGGGTATTCGGCAGAGAATCCAAAGAGTTATGAAGGGAATCCAAACAGTTATGTGTAGAATCCAAACAGTTATGTGTAAAAACCAAAGCTGTTGTTCAGTACAGAGGCTGTAGTTCATTTTGTGGCTAATGAACCCCGGCAGTGCTTTTAGATTACCCGTAAGTCATGTCATCACCAATCCACAGCCAATTAATCAACACTTATGGAGGTAAGTCCAGATTAAGTCATGGTGGAGTACTTATAATCTTTTAACTTGTTATTAAAACTTATTAAACTGTCACTTAGGAAGTTATTTAGTCCGAGTAATTTTCTACACTGTGGCCTGAAGGATGTAATAATGTCAGTCTGGGCCTCATGGGATTTCTTTCCATCAGAGAAGACAGAAATGGTTCCAAACAGAGGAATAGCATCTCTCAGAGGGAGGGGAGAAAAGATGACTGTTTGGCCTTAAGACTGTCTGTGTCTATGTACATATGTATTCATGTATTTATGATTGTAAAAGTCAATAACATTGATCATCTTAACCACCTTTAAGGATACGGTAGTGTAAAGTGTGGGCTTATTCCTATAACTATTCTTTAGAGCTTTTCACATTGCAAAACTAAAACTTCACATCTCTTGAACACCTCCCTATTTCCTCCTCTCCACAGGAAAGTGTCATTCCATGTTCTGTCTCTGGAAAGTGTCATTCCGTGTTCTGTCTACTCTAGGTCCCCCAGGGAGGTAGAATCATACGGTAGTTGCCTTTTTGTGATTGGCTTATTTCATTCAGCACAGTGTCCTCCAGGTTCATTCACGAGGCTGTATAAGACAGAATTTCTTTTTAAGGTTAATATGACTTTCTGTTTTTTGAGCAATCCAGTTTTAAAATGGGCAAATGAACTAAACACTTCTCAAGAAAATAAATGCAAATGGCCAACAAAAATACGAAAAATGATCAGTATTATTAACTATCAAGGAAATGAAAATCAAAACTACAGTGAAGGAGCATCTTACTCCAGTTAACATGGCTATTCCTTAAAAAATGCTGGTGAGGGTATGAAGAAAAAAAGAATTCTTACACACTATGGCTAGGAATGTAAATTAATAAAGCCAACCAGGAAAATAGTATGAAGGTTCCTCAAGAAAAAAATAGCAATACCATACAATCTAGCTATACCACTTCTGTGTTTATAGCCAAAGGAAATGAAATCACTATGTCAATGAGACATCTGTATTTCTGTGTGCACTGATGACTAATTGTAATAGCCAAAATATAGAATCATCCTGGATGCCCATCAACAGATGAATGGATAAAGAAATACGGTGTATGTATATGTAATGGAGCATTACTCAGCTATCAAGGAAAAATGAAGTCCTGTCATTTACAGCAAAATAGATGGAGCTGGAGGAGGGCATTTTGTTAAGTGAAATGATTCAGACACAGGAAGGCAAGTACTGTATGCACTCTCCCATATGTGGAAGCTTAAATAAAAGCCAATTTGAAAGTAGAAGAGTGATCACTAAGGACTGGGAGGGAGGGGTGTGTGTGTGTATGTCAGAGTGGGGATGGGAGGGGGGGAGGTTTGAGCAGAGAACGCTGTGTGAGTGGATGGAAATACCATACTGAACCAATCCACGTGTCCAAGTAATATGTCTTGATACATAATTTAAAAGACTTTCTGTTTTTGGTTTTTTAGCCTACAGAATTCCATCTCATCCTAATAAAAAAGACAAAAAAAAATCTCTTTCTTGGATAAGCCTTCAAGTTTTTATCTCTTTTTGCTCTCTAACATAAGAAAGCCCTCCTTATACCTTTATTCTTTATGATTTGAGGTCTTCCTCCTACTCTTCCAAACCATTTTTTGTGCATATTTGAATCTTGTTTAATACATTTAAAAAATACTAAGGTCCTTGCATAGTGTGACGTGCTGATGAAGAGTTACATCTGTTGTTTGGTTGACATTTTCTTCTAGATGGGATTCTTTGCCTACCTCTATGCTCTTTTTTCCCCCACTTTTGATTTTCTTTTAGTTTGGCTTTTTTTAGTTTAGTTCTAGTTGAAGTTTCTTCTTCTTCCTCCTCCCCTCTTCCCCTTCCCTTTCCTGTTCTCCTTCTCTTCTTCTTTTTTGCCATTGAATACCTGAACAGCAGGCAGAAATTAATCACACTTTAAATAGACAGCTCTGCTCAGATGTCTAATTGCTCTCAGTGTAATAAATGCCACTTGCTGTTGCCACCTTATTTGGAGACCAGGTAGTTTACTGCGTCTTCCAGTTTCAAGGCAAAGTTCACCGTAGGGAGGTTGGTGATAGGACTGAGAAGAGGTAGAGCCAAGCTGGGGTGAGAGTCTGTGCCTCCAGGATGTGAGTTCTGACACTTCTTTGAGACTCTGTCCAATGCAATAGTTCATTTGACTCACTGAGGGGATACACTCAACCCGCCCCCCTCCCCAGAGCTTCAGCTTATTACTCCACTCAGAGGGCGGGACTTCTGAGCGGTCTTTCAAGCATCATTGGGGCTCCTGGGGAGGGGCAGCTTCTAACCTGGAAGCCTTTCCTACAGATTTTCTAGGGATGCCAATCCAGGCCCTTGGTCCACTGCTCTACAAACTGGAAGGCATTACCGAGAGATTTGCTCTTCTTAATCTTCTTTCTTTAACTGTGATCTTAGAAGGAGAAAGTAGACAGAAGCCACATTGAATTGTGCTGCTCCAGAATATTTCACACCTTTCTTTGGTACCAAGTTCTTTTCTTTTTCTTTTTTAGTTGTAACTGTTAGGCTTTTATTTTTCATTCAAGCTTTTGTGTTTGCTTACACTATTTCCTTCGCTGAGTTAGCTGTTGGAGAGAAATCCCCTAAGCTGACTGGTTCTGCCATCTGCACCTAGAAGCCCAACGGAATCATCTTCATAACTAGGTTTCACAATCTTTTCTCTATACTTCACCTCTGCCCTCTCTGAAGCAATTTAATACAGTTGGCTCTGCCCTGATTTGACCCAAGTTTTCAGATATGCTTTTCTTCCCTGATCTAAAGTTGTCTCATTTTTATCTCCTTCTTTCTCTTGAAGAGTTTATCATTCTCAGTGCTAACTGTACATTAAAGTCACATAGGGAACATTTTAGAAATACTTCATCCCAGGACTTCTAATTTATTTAGCCTGAGGATAATCCTGATCATATTTTTTTAAAACTCGAGTCCCCCACCCCCACCCATTCTCTGTGAATTTGATGAAAGACCAGCATGGGGAGCCACACATCTCTGCAGAGTGACAGCCCCTCTCAGCTCTAATGCCTCGTGAAGGTTAAAGAGTTCCATAACAAAGGCCAGCACAATGTACCAGAAATTGCCCTAAAACCAGGGCCTTGAACAACTTTAGCAAGGGAAATGATCTTGTGAGAGAAAAAAAAAAAAAAAAAAATCCAAACAAGACGTAAGAAAATCAGAGAAAGAGGAAACCAACGCAGAGGTGTTTGATCTGTTTGGGAACCTGTGAGTGGGGCACAGAAATTACATTTTTAACCCATCTGGGCCATTTTTCTAACCAATTAGATTTCAGAACTAGTGAGCCAACAACCTTTGCTTGTTTCTTGCAAATATGAGGAGGGTTCAGGAAGGTCTCCCTAATTCATCTTGCCCTTCCCAGTCTTGAGCCCCTGGCTTTGTTTTTCAGGTCTTAGCCGTCTGGCACACAGTATAGCACTTTAACCTGCCTTTATCCCATTTCATCTTTATCTGCTTGTACCAGAGCAGTGCTTCTCAAACCTGAGTGCAGTGTACACGGGAATCACCCATGTGCTTTGTTTCAGCTGAAATCTGGGGTCAGGGAAGAATTTGGATTCCTATCAAGACCCCAGGTGCTGCTGCTGCTCTCAGGGACTCGGTCACCGTGATTGCCCTGAAACAGATTTGTGTCATCCTCCATGGCTTAAAACCCTTGGATATTTAGGGGACCAAGCCTGACACCGACGGGGGTTACACGCCTCGGCTCTTCTAGCTTCTTTCTCTGTCTACTTCTTGGTTCAGGCCCACAAGCATTTCCCATTCTCCCACCACACCATGCTCTTCACACCTTCAGCCTTCACACACACAATTCCCTCTCTGGAGTCTTTTGCTCCTGTTTCTATACTGGGTAGACTCCCACTCATCAGTCAAGATTCTGCTTAAATGTCACTTTCTCCCCGAAACCCTCACAAAACCTTTCAGAAATACGGAGTTTCTCTCTCCCCTCTGCACTGTAATTTGAAACGCACATCCACGCATTTTTATTTCCTGTTTGCACATCTCTCTGCTCCCCTGATAGAGTATTTTATGTTTTAACAAGGTTATCCTGGCTGGTGTCTTCAGAAGGACGGAGGGGAACCTTGTAAAGTTTTACTTCTTCAACCCTGTATTCTCTGCACTGTCAAGATCTACCACAGTATCCAGCATAGAATACATGCCCAATAAACAGTTATTACATGAAAGACTGGATGCAAATTCAGGAGCAAAGAACATATGCAAAAAGTTAACTAACTTTTTCCTTAAAAAGACAGAATATTTCTTTAGGTGGATGCTGGGCCTCTCAGTTTAGCTAAACCTGGAAATCATTTTCTAGGTTGGGAACTGTAAAAAAAGATGCAGATTTCCAAAAATTATTGTCTGAGGCCACTTTACTCTCTATGCAGGAATTAGCTCCACTACCCCATTTAAATTTTTAAATCTGATTGATATAAAAGAGAGTTTGGGGTTTGGTCTCATGCTTCCAAGGAAATAACTTAATTGTTATCTCATAGAAGCAGCCAGAGAAATGATTTAATAAACTCTTCATCTTTGAAATACAGTGGAACTTTGGTTTGAGAGCATAATGCTTTGTGAAAACATACTTGTAATCCAAAGCACTTGTATATCAAAGTGAATTGCCCCATAAGAAATAATAAAAACTCCGATGATTCATTGTACAATCCAAAACTACTCATATAAAAATGATTATACTATAATACCAAATAATAAATAAAATACAAAATAAAATGACAAACAAATAATGAACCTGCACTTACTTTTGAAAATCTCTGCGGCGGATGTGAGGGAGAAAAGAGAGAGGAGGGTTACTTTTAGGGTGACATTCACTACCACTAGCAGATTCACAGCTGTCTATTGACTCCATGGAATCTTTCTCTTAAAGAACCTATCCAGTGACACTGGCTTTTGCCTCTTTTTGAGGATTTCACAGAAATCTGAAATTGTGTTATTGTTAAAGAGATTTGTCACACTGCCACAGCTTCATTTGGGTGGTGCTTTTCTACAAAATTTTGTACATCTCTCTACTCTCATTTGAAGTGAGGGATTCTTCTGCCTTTTTCTTCCTCCTCTATAGATGTGATCTCTTCCATAACCTCTTGCTTTTGGGAGATCACTTACAGCAAGGGAGAGAGAGAGAGAGAGAGAGAGAGAGAGAGAGAGAGAGAGAGAGAGAGAAAGAGGGAGAGAGAGGGAGAGAGAGAGAAAAAGAGAGAGAGAGAAGGAAGAGGAGTAAAAGGAGGAGGAAGAGGGGTGGGAAGAAGAGGAACCAGAAGGAGGAGAGGACAGGAGAGGAGAGGAACACTGGCTCAGTTGCCATCATGTGACGTTCAGTGTTCTAGGATTATTTCCAAAAGACGAAAAATATTTCCAAAAGATGAGAAATATAAAATAAAAAGTGGCCTTTATTCTGAGAACAGGGAGAGAGATGACCGGCACCCCCACCGCTGGCGTCAGGCCATCTCTCCGGCGGACACGTGGCGTGGGGGCATGTAAATAGCCTCGGTTTGGGGTGGAATCTAAGGCGGGCATTAGGGATGTACTGGTAGCCCGTTGGTCCTAGGTTTGGCGCCATGTGTAAATTTCCAGGGGCGGGAAGATGGCATCACAGGTAACTTCCTAGGGGCAGGGGAGATGGGGCTTCCTGCTTCCGGTTGTGGCTTTCCTGGCTACAGTGTCTTGTCTGGGCCAAAACCTTTTCAAGTGTCATGTCTTGCAGTACTACTCATATTGCAAGACATCCTCATTTATCAAGTTAAAATTAATTAGAAATGTTTTCTCTTCTTGTGAAACTCTTACAGAACAAGTTACTGGCAATCCACTTTTTACTGTGGAAGACACACTGTAATTTGGAGACAGGGAACCCAAGTCATTCCTTATTGTTAAGGCAACCTTGAATACATATCTTGGGATTTAAAGGTACAGTAAAGCCATTACAATAGAAAATGAATATGCTTCAAACAAATCACACTGACTCACTTTTTAGGTTTCTAAAACATGAACGAGGCCAGGGGCACTCTGAATTTATAGTTGATCATAAAGGTGTTTTTCTTTTTTTGTTTCTGGCTGGTATTTTGTAAAACATGTAGTTTGTCTTCAGCTTTGTATAATTTAAGCCATTAAGAGTTGTACATTCAGATAAAAGCTGGCTCAAGGAAAGGAAATTGTTGGCAGAACATATGTTGGTAAATGATTTACAAAAGCATATGAGTTGGGTTATTCTGAGTTTTAATAGTCTCTTTCAATAAAACACTGACCAAGGACTTGGAGATCTGCCTGGCTTTGGCTTCTCCAAAGAGTAACGTGCTGTACGTCAGAAGGGATGGGTGGTGTTTGGTATTTGTGTGCTGCGGATCCTCTGGGATCTGGTTGCAAAGCCAGTGCAGAGCAGTCATTCATGTCTCCATCTACACAAGTTTGGACTGATGGCATCTATCTGCAGAGTCCTCTTCCTGCCTCCGGGGTGCCGTGGGGAGCAGAACAAATACCTTTGGTATTCTCAGGGATTTTGGGTTTTAGTTGGAGACAACAGGCCACAAAGCAGTATAAATCACTATGAAGAAACTTAAAGCCAGGGGTCACTGGAGAATGATGGGAGCGGCAAGGTGGTGGTTCTACACCACGGGGTCAAGGAAGAGCTCCTTGACCTGAAGGACGCAGGGGAAGGACATCAGTGGGCCCCATGCCTGCCATATTGGATGATTAGCAAGTCTGTTGTGTTGGAGAGAGCAAGCATGAGAGAGAAGTGTCCAAGATAAAATCCAAGAGGGTGCAAGAAGACCTGACCATCTGATACTACATAGGACCTTGTGAGATTCTGGTTCTCAGAAATCTTTGAGATTTTGATTAGAAAAGTTATAGAAACTATGTTAACAAGGAAATCTTGGTGGCTGTCTTTAGAATGGGTGGGAGGGAGGTAAGGGCAGGTTGGGAGGACAACTCAGAAGCCTTATGATCATCCAGGTGACAGAGTGGTGGCTTGGGTATTGATTTTAGTGCTTAGGTGGTGAGGAGTGGTCAGACACTGACACACAAGGTGTGATGAAAATATATAATGCATATTTAAATGTTAAAAATTCAACACAGTAAAAGACATTGTCATTAATCCTCCTCACTTTGAACACATGCATTGCATTGTTGTTGTCACTTTCTAAAGCAATTCTGGAAGTCGTTTTGGTGAGCGTCTTTACAAGATGATGAGGAAAAATAGTGACTGCTGCTGCCAAGTGCTATCCAGTGGGAAGGCAGGCTAGAAATAACACTGCAGAGTCCTCACCCACCGACTACTCACCAGATCTGGCACTGGGCAACTGCTGGCTTTTCCCCAACGTCAAAGTGGTCATGAAAGGAAAATATTTTAAATCATCTCAGGACATTGAGGCAACCATGGCAACATAAGCGAAGACAGGAAAGAAGGCTTCCAGAACAGCTTCAGAAAGGGGAAAAAAGGATGGATAAGAGTGTTTGAAGCAAGGAGGAGTGTTTTAAGGGGATTTCTGACAATGTCCCTTAAACTTAATGTGCCTAAATTTAATAAAATTAAACATTCACCATAGTTTTTGATCGTACATTGTATTTTGGAAGAGATGCTGGCAATATCAACTGAAAGAGTGGGTAGAAACCGTGAGAGAAAGAGAAATTAAGAACAATTTCATGGTTTGGAGCCCGAACCACGGCTAGCGTGGAGTTCTCACTGATTGAGGCAGGAAGTGTAGGAGCAGCGCACTGAGCTCTATTTGGGACACCGTGTGTTGAAATGCTGATAAGTTGTGTAAGTGGAGCCCAGGCTGTGGGCAGGTGCTTGCATCGGACATAAGCATTTGTAGTCAGACTGGATGAAGTCACCAAAGATGAGCAAGCAGACAGGAGCAGACACCGGTGGAAAAGCCCCTGGGCTCCCTAGTGTACAGGGAACCAGACAGGAGGCGGAACCAACCAGGGGAACATGGCGGGGGCAGGCAGAGTAGTGTGATGCTCAGAACCGAAGCTCAGAAAGTGTCAAACGCTATAATCCATCAAGCTTGCTAAAATCTGAGAAGAGTCCAGCTGATTTAGTAAGCTTCGAGCCTGAGCAGTTTGATAGAATGGTGTGTGTGAATGGTCACTGGAATAGATTAAAGGGAGAACAAACGGGAGGAAAGAAGTTGGTGCTGTGGACATGGATGACTCCTTCACTCAGCCACGAAAGGAAGGAAAGATTAGTGATGGGGCGTGGAGGGAGAAGTGTGAATGAGATGGGAAACAGGTGCTCAGAGAAGACTCGATGCTCAAGAAGAAAGAAAAGTGTATTCATGCAAGGTGGGAAAGGTCTAGAAGGAAAGGGAAATTATGTGTTTATGTGAAGGGAGACATATAAGGCCAACCTCTTTGATCAGCTAAGAAGTGATAAAGGACAGACTACGACTCGGAGCCTGGACAGGAGAAGGTGCTGAATGTAGGCATCAGTGCAGGCAGGGGTGTGTGTGGCAGGGGCGTTGCCATGAGAGCTCTCTTCCGATTGTTTCTGTTACTCTGTGAAGTGTGATGCAGGGTCATCACCATGAGGCCTGAACCATGTAAGGAGAGTGAGGATGGGTCTTGGAGTTTGCCCAGAACACGGAAGACAAAGTTAGAGTCATTCAGGGTAGAGTTAAATGCATGGACTAGGAAAAAGCCAGGCTTCCTTAAAGGAGGAGTCATGGCTTTAATGGGGGATCAGTCAGCACACAAAACTGCTTTGCAAGAGATCACTGGAGGAGAGGAAGCTAAGGAGGTAAGGGGAGGATTTGGGAAGGAGGGTCCCTGTGGATATTGAAATCACCAAGAATTAGTACAACGTAGTACTGGAGACTCTAATAGTGATCTAAAAACTAAAATATTCACAGAATAGACCCTCCCTCCAATTTTGGTTCTTATGCAAAGAAATAGACTCAAAATGCCATAAAACACAATGTTTATCACCAAGTGATGCACTGATTTTTATTACCTATCATTTGGCGCCATCTGCTGGATCCATATCAAAGTAAATTGCTACCAGAAAGATGAGTTTAAATCTTCATGATTTTAAATTTCACGGCAAGCAGAGATTCATAGACAAACTCTTGACCAACTGAGACTACTTAGCAAAGTTTTGTAATTTCATAGTAGGCACTCAATTTTGTTGAGCTTTATTTTTCAAAGATCTAGAGAAAACTAAAAAACATCGTATAAGGATGAAAACAGTATAGAGAATACTAAACAATAAGCACACAAAGAGATAAAACAAAATGAAGTCAGAAGGAGAAGCAGAATTGTCTAATGGCTCTACGATTTGTCTTTTGGGGAGCACACTGCCAGTTAGATTGCTTTTTCAAGGGTGCAATGTGTTTTCTCCTCTCTGCTTGTTGAGTACCACATCTCAAACATTTCTGTGACATGCCCAGTTTACTACTGTGTCTTCTAATGCAGCCATGGAAGAATAGATGCTTAATGTTTACAAATATTGTGGTATGAGAAGCCGTTGTGAGTAAAGATAATTGCATGACAATGTAAATATACTTAGCACTATTAATCTGTACACTTTAAAATGTTAAAAGTATACATTTTGCTATGTGTTTTTAATCACAGTTGAAAATAAAAAATGATTTTAACAAGGCAACATAAGTGACCCTCATGGTGATAGACACAGTCTGTATCTTGACTGTATCTGTAGTTGTGTCAGAGTCAGCAAAGTTGAAAAGACATTATTAGATTCCCTGGGTGATATTTTGTTCAGCATGATCTCTCTTCCATCCACTTTCCTGTAAATGATGAGACTCAGTCTTTACTATGGTTTTCCAGTACTCCACTGCACATATATTTTCATTATCCATTCATCCTTTGATGGGCACCTAAGCTGGTTCTATATCTTGGCTTTGTGTAAATTGCACCACAGGAATACTATAAAATGTGATAAAATGACTTTCTGAAATCTAAGTTATTATTTGTATTCTTTATGCTTTTATTTTCAGATATGCACACAAAATTATCTTTATTCTCTAAGATACATTGTTTAACCACAAGCTCCAAACTATATTTACAGTGAATCTAACAATTTTCTCATTATAAGAATGCCAAAATGAAAGTCTTATGTCTCAGAAGTTTGAATTCTAGAAATGAAATTTCTATTGTCTTCCACATGCCAAAAAATGGATGCAGGGGGATGTCTGTGGCAGGATATAAAAAAGATTATAAGCGATACAAATTCCCAACCATGAACAAATAGTTAAATAAGTTTTGGTATGTTTATAAATGGACCAATAGAAAACCTAAGACATGATTGGGCTAATTTATATGGAAAAATAGGAAAGTATTCCCAGATGTAATAATAAAGAAAATCACAATTTAGGGCAGAATACATACAATGTTTCAATTTATAAAGTAGAATGCAAACATAGACTAACTCTGCAAGGAAGAAAGAAATATTTAAGAGTAACTACATGGTATCAGTTTAGACCATGACTGGAAAAGTGAGTTGAAAAACAGTCATCAGTCTTGAGCGTCCTAAGGATTAAAGTGTCATCTATTTTACTATCAAAAAACCCCTTAGAGATAAGTAATCGACAGGAAGAACATTAAAAACTGTCAGACCCAAATCTGGCAAATTGGGAGGAAGATGGGCTGCATATATTTAGGTGTCTGGTAGAAATTCCTAAGGTGCCTTTCTTCTGAGATATAAATGTGATAAAAAGATCACATAGCAATGATACAAAATTCAATATAGTAAGATATCAGCTAAATGTGTCTAGGAGGATTACACTGAAATAATAACATGTATGACCAGGCTTTGCATTGTTGTTCACCTGTGTAACATCCTTCTGTCCTTTTCCTTGCTGTATGAAACCCGAGTTTACTTGGTTATCCTGCCCTTTCCAACTTGCCTCCGGAAAGTCATCCTAGGCTGCTCCCACTCCCTGTACCATGACTGTTAGGAACTGACTTGGACATAACTTAGTATATGGTACGCAAGGAGATGAATTCAGGGTCTCATTGGAAATTCCCCCTGTACTTTTATGGGAAAGCTTCCTGAAGTGCCTCTTCTGCCAGCGTAAGAGAAAAAGCACACAGACCTAATTGCTACCGACAGGCACCCTCGGGCCACAAGGATATTTGTCTTGGAACATTGCAGGTAGAATTGCCAAGAAACAGTACCTAGGACTTAGATGCCTGCTGAGAACTGAGGGTCAACCAATCATGAAGTGACCTTTCCTTTTGTGTTTGAGTTAATAGTCTTTGATACAAGTCTTAAAATGTTTAAATTGTGCCAATTGGGTTTTTATAAATTTGGGTGAAAGGATCCTAAGTGACAGAATGACTTGGCTGTGGGTTTATTCCACAGTGGCAGTGTTCTGTATGGCCAGAGATGCCATTATAACTATTCCTTCAGTAAGTCAGTGACAGTGTGATCATCTTGATAAACACTGAAGCAGTGTTTGGGAAAAAGGTTCATGAGTGAGAGATTCTCTGTTACTGAACAATGACTAGAAAATACTTCTAAGCCTTCCTAGAGAATAGAAGCATTTTCTGTATGTAGCTATCTGACTGTGGCCATCTCCTCCCCTTTGTTCTCAAGTCCACTTCACATGGATCTTCTGAGTGAAACCACTGCTGGCATCTCTATGAAGCCACATGAAAGCAAAGACTTAGGTTTAGTTGGACTCCAGCAAAAGAACCAGCATTGGGCTTGTTATGCAATATCCTACTATCCGGCAGCTCTGGGTGTTAGGAAGCATGTGGTGCTCAGAGATAAAAGATCTTCATTTTGACAAAGTACGTGGTTACTGGAGGCAAGAAGAAACTGAGGGAGTCAGCTAAGTCCTCCCTGCTGTGAGATTGGTGAGAAACATGGAAATCAGTATCAGGAAGCTTTCCTCCATGTGTATCAGCAGAGACGACAGGCTTCCTTCTACATGTTATCTTCTTGGAATGGAAACTTACTTGACTCTCTCTTCCTCTGATTGCTGCCTTTTAGTATATTTTAAAAATCTCACCTGGGTACCCCAATAAAATATTCAATAGCAACATCACATTTCATCTAAGGAAGTTCAGCAAAGACAGAGTAGGTTGTAATAAATTAAAATACTTGCCTCGGATGCTAAAAGTGATAAGTGTAACATTTGCTCTAGCTACCAGAAGTGATAGGCAATAATTTAGTGGGAGAAACAAGAGATAAAGGAAATCATTAGTAATGCACAACAGAATTTCTGAGGTTAAAAAAAAAACCCCATAATTTACCAATTAAGCAATTCCAAAGATAAATAAAACAGATGTTGACTGTTAAGACCCAAATTTGTAATTTGGAAGAGCAAGTCCAAAATATATTTTGATGACCAGATGAAAAGATAATACACCAGCACACTGGTGAATATTCCTGAAAATCTAATTTACAGTAGACATTTAGGAAGTGGAGAAACAAAACTTTAAAAACTGATAAGTTTATTAGATATTGGTAAACTGGAGACTAGAAGAATGTACTGGTCCCCAGACCATTTTGGTGAAAAAAAGACTTACATGTAATATCATTTACCCAAGTGGAATGAAACCATGTCACTTAGAGGAAAATCAACTAGATATTGTCATGTTAAATGATTTCTCTTATATTAGAAAACTAAAAAAAAATAAATTAATAAATAAAAATTTTAAAACAAAAGAGAAAGGAAGCCAGGAGGTAGATTCCTGGAGATGGGGAAGAGGAAAAGCAGGATGGGGACAGGGGAGCAGAGGTTATAGTACTAAAATCAAAATATGTTAAATGCATGTACCAATACCCTAAACAAACCTGTCATCGTTAATATTAATATGTAGTAATAAAAATTTAACATAGAAACAGAAAGTCATAAAGTCTTCAGGCTATAAAGAATAAATCATTTTATAAAGAAAAAAATCAAATTGGTACTGGATTTCTCAAATGTAATAATAGAAATTGGGGGAATGAAGTTGGTGGTCTGCTGAGACAAAAAAAATGCAAGTGACATCTTGTAGTCAGCCAAAATATTCCATTTCACAGGTAAAGAAAGAAATTTGAGGGTGTGCCAGAGATCAGATGCTGTTTTATTAACGATCCCACCTGAGGGCTTTTTCTCAAGGAAACACTCTACCAAAAACACAAACATAACTGGGTAGATATTAAGACAGGGCAAGAAGACAAGAAGAAACAGGACTGAGTAACAATATGTAAAGTACTGATATATCTGTGCCTAATTAACAACCCACATAAATGAGAGCAGACTGTTAGAAAGTCTGTAACGTCAGTGGAAATATAGATTCTATACATAAAGGAACATACTGTATGGGAAGTTTAACTATATGAGAACAAAAGTAATAAATTATCACAGAAAAACAGAACTAGAGTGAAATGTGGTAACTGACATCATTTCTAAAATTTGAATATGAGACTAGGGAGAAAAGGAAAGAAAAGTCTATTAAAAAATAATCAATGAGTGTATGGAGTGATATAAAGGACAGGAGCCCCCACAGGGCCCTAGGGTACCCCACTGAGAACCTAAGCTGTCCCTCCTGTGGCGGACTGAACACTGATGGTCAATTTGTAATAGCAGCTGACCTGAATCAGCATGGTGCTGAGCGTGGATGGCCCACCTGAGGACTGTGGCCAAGATAAAAAGGAGAACTGGGGAGGAAGAGTTTAGTGTTGCTTTTGTTTGGTGCTATAGGTTCTCTGGTTGCTTTTGGTTCCCTGCAGGATCTTGTCCAGCTTCTTTCCTGATGTGACCTTGGCTGTTATCATCAGAGGAGCTCAGGACACTGCAGTCACTAAGAATGGCTGTGGTTCACATTAGAGGAGCTCTGGTCCTTATGTTGAGCATCATGTCTTGGCTCTGGAGGGAAGATGTGTGCTGTTTGATCTGGAGAAGCTTGTTATGCTGGTTTCCTCATATGAACTCAT
The DNA here is from genome assembly GCF_034190915.1 of Cavia porcellus. NCBI lineage: Eukaryota > Metazoa > Chordata > Mammalia > Rodentia > Caviidae > Cavia > Cavia porcellus. Next base: position 21,266,267 of record NW_026947496.1, on the reverse strand, counting down.
TGTCAGAGGAGCTAGGAGGAGCTAGGGACCTTGTTGTCACTAAGAGTACCTTTGGTACCTTTCAGGGAAGCTCTGGTTCTTATTTCAAGTGTTGTTTCCTGGTTTCAATGAAGAGCCCTCAGCCTGCTGGTACAGATCTTTAGTCCCATGGCATAGGTTTTCTACTTTCCACTTCTTACTTTGGGGCCCTCCCAGCACAGGTCCATGAAACAGACTTTGATGAGTCATTGTCGTGGGCTCTAGGTCTCCAGTTGGACTCATGGGAAGCGCTGTCATGGGCTGGATGAACTCATGCAGGATATTGCAATGGCATCCAAGCTCTTAGCTAGATTCTCTAGGTCTTAAGTGTGTGGACAGATTTCCTACACTATCATTGTATTTGACTTCTTGGGTGACCATCCCATCATAAATAATACTAAATATTATGTGTCTTGAATACAGTTGTTTCCTTTGCAATCCCTGACCACAGGGATTGTCTGCATGGATGACCAAGTGTGCAGTTTACGTTCCTTGATCAAATGAACTTGCAGGCTTTGAACAGACTGAACAGCATGAAATTTCCACTGATTGTTAAATGTAATGCTTTCACCATGCCCACAGCCCAAAGTCATTTTCCAAGCATAGCACAGTTCTCCCTTTGCTGCACAACGCGCTATGCTAGAGACAGGAGTCTTCCTAGTAACTGTGTGCAGGCCAGCAGTTGCTCACATTGGACTCAGAACTCACAACCAAATAGATTTCTGTATTTCATCTGCAACTAGTGAAGCTTGTTTGTGTTTTCTGTGTGTGAATTTCCCACATTTAAGCTGCACAGATTTCCAGAAGAGGACAAAGCAATAAACAGTCCCTCCTCGGAGAATTGAAACAATTGTTCTAAGTCTTCTAGGCTAATCAAGCAGTCACTCCTTGTCACAACACAATATTTTTTATAGGAATGACAATTCTGTAGTATTGTTAGATTCTCTGCAATGGCAGTTATAAAACAAAAAATGAAATCTTCCATTTTATTTACCTTATGAGATGAACTTTAGGACTGTTTTAATAAGCTGCTGGCTTTAGAGTGATTTACAATAATTCATAATATCTACATATTGAAACTAGCCAAAACTTCTAACAAGAATGGACTAAATAATAGTAGCATCTTTCAACTTTGCTAGAATTGCAAATCCCTTTATGTAGTTTGGATGATATTTTTAGCAATTTTTAAATGGCACGTAAGGCAGAACTGATTTTAAATAAAAGATTTGGAAATTTTTTGAACAATATATTAAGAATTAAATTATAAATTTTCTTTAAAGTATAATAGATGTAAATGGGTCTTGGAAATTATTAGTTATTGAGAAGTAGTTCAAAGATAGTAAGAATCATATATATTTGTCTTGTTCTCCAGGCCCTGTGACACAGAACTCCCACAATCCTTGTCATTTCTTGAATGCTAAGGATGCTGGGAGAATCTTTTGTTCTACTGTTTGGTCTCTGTCTCAGATCCTGACACAGAGTTCCTAAATCCTTTTGCATTTGGGGCAATAGGTTCATCCATTGTTCTACTAAGGTGACACCTGGTGGGCTCCTGGATTGCCATGGGTCGCCAGAAAGTCCAAACCATCCTGAGAGACTTGGACCCTCAGCCCCATCCCTCATTCTTTGGATGTGAAATATAGCAGGAAAGTGAGGTGGGGATCTATCATCCCTATGTGACAAAGTTTCCATAGAAAATTTCTGAACCATGGGGTTGGTAAGAGCTTCCATGTCATGGAATATATTTATGTGCTAAGAGAGTGGCACAACCCAGCTTCACAGGGATGAGCTCCTGTACTTGGGACGCTTCCCTCAATTCCCCCATATCTTGCTCTACACATCTCTTCCATCTGGCTATTCACTTGCATTTTTAGTAATATCTTTTATAATAAGTGCATACATGCAAGTAAAGTATGTCACTGAGTTCTGTGACCCAGCCAGCAAATTAACCAAACCTAAGGAAGAGGTCATGGGAATCCCAATTTGTACCCAATAGACCAGAAGTTTAGGGAGCAATCTACCACTTGGAACTGGCATTTGAGGTAGAGTCAGATCCGTGAGACTGAACTCTTAAGATGACAACATGTCTAGGCAGAGGTCAGAATTGCATTGAATTAGAGGGTGCCCAGCTGGTGCCCCTGGAGAACTGCTTGACTTTTGGTGGGAAGAACCCTCATACATTATGTTGACTAATGGTGAAGTGTTCCATGTTACACTGAGAATAGGGGGGTAGGAAAATAAAAGGCATGTTGGTTTACCTATTGTATGGTAATCAGTTAAAAACTCTTTAAAAGCAATGCCCAAATACCTGAAGCATTTTATCTGAACTGCTTGATTACAGTTCTTAGACAATCCTCATCCATAATACATCATCTACAATTGCGGTTTTAGTTCTCTTAAATTAGAGGTGAGATTTGGACATCTATAAAATGATGTGAGTGCAGCAATCTTTAAGGTTTTTTTGTTTTTTGTTTTTTTCAAACTCATCTATTTTTTTCCCTCTGGGGGAAGAAGAGCTATTCAAAATTAAATATAAGAATCTCTGCAAATAATACTAACAGGTCTTTGGAGAAACATTTTAAGTAACTCTTGGTAAATATTCAACTAGACCCTTAGAGACAGGGATCTTTGGGCCTGGGGAAAGTTGCCTTCTAATCAGGAACTGCAGTTTATTATGGGCATCACTCAGTATGTTTGCAGACTGAATGTAAAGCAGAGAGCAAACTCCAGTGTGTGGCCAAATTTCCCAGAGGACTTGATAAAATCCAAATCGCTGTACCCCATTATCTGATGTGGAAGACTTGGGCTGGAGCCTTCAGAATCTGCATTTATAACAAGTGCTCAGGTGATTCTGAGAGTGCTGGTGGGGACAACACTGGGAAACAATGGCATAGACCAATCTGGCAAGTAGGCAATGGAAATCAATTAGTGATAACATTCTTATTCTTGCTCTCAATTAACAAGTAAACACTGCTTTTTTAAAAATCAAATGGGACAAAACACAGATTGCTGTCATATACATTTTCCCATGCCATACAGTCAACCCTCTGTATTCATGGGTTCTGCATTTAACCAAGCTTCTCAGGATGGTTTGGTCTTTCTGGTGACCACTATGATTTGAGCATATTTGGGAAAAAAAAGATTGCATCTGGACAGAAGATTATATATAGACTTTGTTTGGGGGATTTTTTTTTTTGGTCATTGTTCCTTGCAGGATACAATATGACAGCTGTCTACTTTCCCATTATGTTAGGTATTCAAAGCAATCTAGAAGTGACTTAAAATCTCTGGGAGGATGCTTCAGCTGTGTGTAAAAATACCTCATCACTGTATGTAAATAGCTTGAGCCTCCTTGGATTTTGGTATTTGCAGGACATCCAAGAACCAATCCTTCCTGTATATCAAGGGGTGATTATATCATGTTTGGTTTAGGAATGGAATTGTGTTAACACAGAAAGAAAGAAAATTTATGCATTGTTTACTAGAGATTACTAGCAATTGAATTACTGCTTTTAAATCAATGTTCGGAATGATTGTAATTTGTGCTTAAAATAGCAAACCACTTGATTTTTTTTCTGAGTATATTTTTATTTCCGAATGATGAGAAAAATTTCAGAGCCTTAATTATGAACCTTTCTCTGCCAATAACACTTGCCAAAAGTTGGCTAATCTTTATTCCTGATCAATGAAATGTAAACTCAGGGCTGGGGTTTAGCGCAGTGGCTTAAGGGCCCACTTGGCGAGTGTGAGGTTGTGAGTGAGTTAGATCCTCAGTTCCAAATAGAAAAGAAAAGAAAAAAGAAAAGTGAACTCAGACATAAGGATAATAGATGTGACATTTTGGGGGGAATAACAGTACCAGAGATTGCACCCAGTGCCCCAAGTATGCCAAGCAAATACTCTACCACCAAGCTACATCCTAGTCCTTATTTTGTTTTGTTTTGAAAAAGGGTCTCACTAAATTGGTCAGATTTTTAAATTTGAAATCTTTCTGTCCTATCGTTTTATCTTCTGAGGAGCTGGAGTTACAGGCACATACCACTATCCCCACATTTTCCATTCTTTATCCTGTGTGTTTTTGAAGCATACTTGAGAACTCAGTGCACTGAATAAAAATCATCATGAGATGAATTCAACTTTCTGAATAGAGTATTATCTGTAGTGTATTCACAAAATTGGCTGCATTTTTTTTCCAGGCTGGGAACTGAACCCAAGGTCTTCACCCTGCACTGTATCTATAGTCTGTTTTTATTTTTTATTTTGAGACAAGAGCTTAGTAAATTGCTTGAACTTGGAATCTTCCTGCCTCAGCCTCCCAGAGTGGTAAGAAAGCACTTACAGAGTTTCACAGAGAGCAATAACAGAGTAAAAAGGCAGGGTAGATGCCAGGCAAAGCAAGACAACTTTTATTCTCCCAGGTGCTTAGACTGCTCTGCTTTGCAGAGAGAACATTCACTGTATTTTATTTATCACTAGGTTCAAAACTGAAAACATGGGGCTGTCTTTAACTATGGACACCCCTGGAAATACAACAGGGGAATGGATGATGTTGTGATATTGTTGTATCAGTGAGGTGGCTTATTAAGACTGACACTATAGATTTAACGACATGGATATTGTTGAGCAAAAAATGCCAAACACAAAGCAATTCAAGTAAGATGAGACCATTTTTAAGGAAAAAGTAGAAGTATATTCAACATAATTTCACCAGTAGTTATCTTACAGGAAGTGAAAGTACCAGATTTCTGATGTTTTTTGCTTCTTATGTTTTTCAGTATTTTCTGTTATTACTCATAAGATTAAAAAACCAAAGAGTGGCTATTAGTTTTAGTAAGTGACACAGAGAGAATATAGCTGTCATCTCCCATAGTTTATTTTAAAATATGTTCTCTATTTGCCTGTCTAGGACACAGTGTCATTCTCCCTGCAAGAACGTGTTGAGTATACACAAAAGTGATCTATATGCTGACACAATTTAGCATTATGCATCTGTAGGATGCCGTATTTACTGTATGATCATTCCTCAAATACTAATGATGGTAATGAAATAACAGACACAGAAACAGGCACCATTGTGACTCACTGGTGGTCACTATAGCAACATTCCTATTTTTGTCACAGTGATTATAAAATTAGTTTTAACCAAGCTGAATGTTTTATATATTATTTTAAATATATGTGAAATATGTAAAATATGAATCCTAAATATTACTTTAAATATATTACCTTAAATATGAGTTGGCCATAAATTTCCTCCTTCCAACTAAAATCAGAGGATGACTAATATCAAATTACACTCTATTAAGTATCACAAAGGCATCTTTCAAAGGGAGAAATTGCCACCAATTAATTGCCACCAATTAAGAGGATGTCAGAGACATTTACTTAATCTTATGTTGCTTGGTTCATAACTTCCTGAGGGTTGAGATTGTAGGTGAAATATTCTGGTGGCTGTCCAAAACTCTGTTTTAAGAATGAGAAAAGCAAATATTTACTTCAATAGATAAAATGAACCTGACCTCATAGACTATGTCTTAGAAAGCTCAATTTTCCTTTTTATTTTTCAATTTAAATCATCCTTTAAAAACAGTGAAAGAAAAAATAAACAGGAAGGAAGGAAGAAAAGAAGAAGGAAAAAATGAAGGAAGGAAAGAAGGGAAGAAGAAAAAAGATCTTAGGAAAAAATCTATGTTTAAGGTTTTAAAAAAGAAGCCTGGTAGGAATGCGGTTGTTTGCGCTTTGCAGGCAGAGTGCTTGTCAGGCATGAACTTCTTGGGCAGTGGCAGTGGCCCTGTGACTGCGGGAAGTCGCTTACAGTCTGAGTCTCTGCTTCCTCATCCTTAAACCCTGAGCTGGCTTTTGTGAGTGATGCTCTCAGAGCTGTGATACAGGTGTTCTGTGTGCTAATAATCTCTCATCCCATCCTGCCAATGGGGAAGGTATCACTAGAAAGATACAAAGATGATCATTTTTGATATGTTACTTTTTGCATATTTAACTCTGGGTATGTAGAGGGGTTTTCAAAGTGGAGCATCAATGGCAACATTCACCTTTACACACTTCAATCAACCTTTTACACTGCAGGGGGGTTGGCTCCAAGGATTCCATGGGGCTGAGCTCTGAGGATGTTCAAGTCCTTTATGTAAAATAGTGTAGAATTTGCATACAATCTGTACATGTTCTCCCATACCCTTTAAACCATCCTAGATTACTTATAAGACCTATTTAACTCATTACTATAATACTCTATGGCAAATAATAACAAGAAAAAGTCTTTACATGTTTGGTACAGTTACCATTTTTTAAACATTTGAATCAAATTAGTAGAATCCTTGAAGACTCATAGGTACAGAGAATATATATTTTAACTCAGTCCTCCATGAAAATGTAAGAGAAAGTATTCCAATATTTATGAAATTAATATTTAGTTTACAAATACTGTGCATTTATATTAAATATCATTTGCAGTAATTAAGATATTATTATTCACAGATATATGAATGATACTCAAATCTTCTAAGTTCTTTTGTATAATGGTTTTAGCTTCTCTTATAGTTCATAAGATTGGCACCTGGCACTGTGGGAACAGCTTCTTAGAAATATTCCAGGAATGATGGAAGATGCCATATTGTTCACATGGGATTTTGTTTAGCTACTGTCCTATATATCTTGTGGTGTATTCTAGTTTACACAAGTACTTTCAGATGTATGATTTTATTTGCTGCAACTCTGTGATGGCGACTACCCCAAGTTAGCATGGAAGAAGACAGACACAGAGAGCCTTTCTGAGGTCACATTCTGAGACGTAGACTCTGCCTCAAACGTTTTACTTCTGCAAAGACTGTCTCCCCCATTCCCTTCACACCTATTGGCCCAGAAGTCCAAAGTTCTAGAGGAAACAGAGGAATGCAAGATGCCATTTTCCTGAATCCCAGAAGGATGATGCAAACAAGACCTGTGAGTGGTACTTCAAGATTGACCCAGCTTCTGGATCCCAGGGAAGAAAAGCCTCCTGGTTCTGGAGGTTGTATACACATACCGATGAATCACTAAAGCAGTTCTCCGAGGTACTAAAGCAGCTCTCCAACTACAACCATAATAGGTGCACCCTTTTGCCACATAGGAACTGAAAATATCTAGGAGTGAAGATGACAATGTATCAGGCACTTCCCACACAGGGTGATGAGTACAAAGGTGAATAATCCGGGGTGACAGAGGAGACTAGGAGAGGCCTGGACTGGGCAGCTGGAGGAAGTGATGTCTGAGCAGAGGCATTAAAAAATGAGAAGCCATAGGTTAAATAGCGAAAAGGCCAAAGAGGAAAGAAGGAAGGGCATGTGCAAAGACCAGAGATTACAGAGTGTGCTGAGTTTGAGGAACTAGAAGGCAGCCATGTTGGGTGAATTGTAAAATCTGAGATCTTTATCTTCAAGAAGGAGCCTGGATTCTATCTTGATAATAAGGATGGTCAATAAGGGGCCTTATACACATCACAATCATACAGAATTGAGAGAATTGTTGTAATTTAATTGTATGTTGATGGATGAGGTGATCTAAACTAGATAGCAACAGGCGACAAGTACAAAAAAAGGATGCAAGAGAACCTCGGATCGTAGACTCTTAAGACCCAGTCATTGACTGAATGTGTGTGGTACAGGGTGGGGGAAAGTAAGGTAGAATTTCTATAATGAGAGCAACAAACTGCTCAGGTCAGATCACTGATGCAGAAAGAAGACCTGGCATCAGGGTGCGCCCTCGGCCCCTCACACGCTCTGCTTCCAGTTCATTTTCAATACAAAGCAAGCTCCATACTTTATAATTCTGAGAACTGGATATTGCTTACTTAAGTTTAGGGATGAAACTGTGGTTTTGATCAACTCTAAGACATTGCTTTATTCCTTGATAGCAAACAAAGCTAAATATATAGCACAAGAATCAACAGTGCAAATCCATGCAGTGTGTCATGAATGACCATTAGTGGACAGAGATAAGGGTGAGGAAGGACAAAGAGGAATTCACTTGGCACAAACATTTTCATGTAAGCTGGAAGCGACTTGTCAATTAGACGTGTGTAGGAATGTCTGAAGCCACTCGGAGGGAGAATACCCACCTTATAATATGTAAGCTGGTCAAATGCATCCTTCTTTTCTTTCTTGTTTCTGTGATTGCTTTATTCACTTAATTAGTATTCAGCCTATGCTGTTCATTTTATCATTCCTAACCCACACCAGAAATCCCAATGGGTGAGGTCACACTGGCAAAGAACATGAGATCCACTATGGTGTGACAGTTGGGAAGAACGAATGTCTTTTTATGAAATTCACAGAAATTGGCTTATTAGAATATGTCATCTTCTTGATTGTAGAACATGTCTGACTCCACAGCCTCAAAACTTTCGTAATGGTAGCTTCTGTCAGTCAGGGTCGCCTCACTTCTGCTCTTCTTCCTCTTCAGGGGCTCGGCTGCCTGCAGGTCGGACAGTGCGGACACGGCAGGTCTCACGGTCTGAGGTCCTTCGGCAAGTGGGACCTCAGCTGTGCCCTGTTCAGTGGAGTCTGAGTGACTGGTTGGGGGCAAAAATCGTTCACTCCGTAGCCTTTTTCTTATTTCTTCTTCTGTATTCTGAAAAGCAATATTATAGAATGGGGAAAAAAGACCAAGGAACTGTAAGTTCTCATTAGTATTGCTTGTTGTGAGCTTCTTTGACTTTTCGATTTTATTATTCAATCAGGTAACAAACACCTGTCGAGGAGCCCCTATTAAAGAAGACAGACGAGGGCCACCTTCAAGGGGTTCGTAGTCCAGTGCTTGCTGCCCGCTAAGGGCTGGAGCTGTGATGGCTGCTCCTGGGCAGCAAGGCAGGGGCTCCTCCTCTCCTGGGATCTGCTTCACCACACCCTGCTCTGCTCCTACCCCAGTTCCAGCTGAAGTTTTCTTTTTGCATTCAAGAAAATATCATACTTCATGTCAAGAACTGGATTTTTTTCTTTTAAAGGACTGGAGAGCGCCCGCGGGTCTCGAACCACCGGACCAATCGGCCCGGGCGGTTGGGAAGCCGGACTGGGAGGAACCGCTGGGCTAAAGCCAGCCCGATATTATTTCTTTTAGCTCTATGGCTGCAACTAATTTCCAATCAACTTTAAGATATTGCTTTATTCCTTCATGACAAAAAGGTATTTAAAAGATCAAACACTAAGCATACAGCATAATAAACCCACAGAGCATCAACCTGATGAATTTGTCTTACAGCAGAAGAGGAAAGCTCTGACTCGAGCTCACGTACCTCTAGGCGCCCCTCTGCAGCCGGCATCTTGTGTTCTGTGGCCTTCACTGTGAAGTCCTTTGTGTTCTTTCTGATCTTGAGTTTCTTCAGTCTCGCTGGTGGCTTTCTCAGCGGCTCCTCAGATGTGTCCACCTGGAAGAAGACGTCTTTTAAAACAGAGCAACAACTATCTCCACTGGTGGAAGAGAAAGCCAGGAGAAGCAGAGTAAGTGCAGTATAAGGTGTAAATCCTAAAAGTCTAAGCTTTCTAGTAGCAGATTAAAATAACTACAGCAACTAGAAAGCTGGTAACAACAAAATTAATTCCCAAAGACAAAATAAATGAAATAAATTTATCAGGCAACCACATAAAAAGTGTTAAAAACGTCTGATGTTCCAACTCTACATGGCAGAGGACTCATAAGAAGAAAATGAATCTTCAGAATGAATGCAAGATGGAAAAGTGGAGAATGGGTGATAATTTTGTAATTCAAATAACAAAATAGGTTCAAATTTTTACCTTAATTGATTTATAATATTCAGTAACAACATTGATATAATATTTCACAAGCTACAAATGACTTTCAATTACAAAGATTGGTTTTTTTCTACTTTTGATCTTGATGTTGAGAGAGATCATTATCAAGCAATAACTCTTTGCTGGGCTTTGCTATTGACAGTTTACAGATGTTTTCATGACAGTAGAAAAAATGCCATTTCATAGGACTGACTATCCTTTCAACAGTTCACAGATATCACAATGACTTTCTAATTGTAATTTCTATTCACAGAAAGTTAAATTTTATAAAGGCTTTATGAGGAAAGATTTAATTTACATATTTTTAAAAATTAGTTTTTGAAATGTATATTTATTTTGAAAAATAAAATGACACATAAATAATCTCTTAATTCTGTTTAACAACTTGGCTGTCTATTTTACTCCTCAGCTTGAACCTTTTAGTTTGTTGTGTATTTTTCTAGATAATCTCTCCATATATTTGAACAACTGTAATGTTAAATATAAGCTAGAAGGGATAATATGACATGGTTCTGCATTTTACTTCCTTTATTTTATTTAATATTGGCTTCCTTCTTGTTGGCATATATAAATTTATTATGACTAGGGAAACATTTTAATAAACACAAGTCTGTATTACAAAATGAACTGACTTCTGTTCTAGATAATTCCTCTGACAATATCTTTTTTATAGATAAAGGAACTATTAATATTCATTTTAATTTCCAAAATACTCTTTCTTCAGTCTATAAGGTCGATACTGGGAAAATAAATCAAACAGAAAAAGAAAGACAGTTTATGACAGAACAGGAAAAATTACTGGGACTCAGACAAAGCAGGGTTTGAATCCTTACATGGTTAGGAAGTGTGCAAATACCCATGAGTTGATAAATTCTGTAAGCCTTGGCTACCTTTTTAAAAACAGACTTAATAATACCTATATGTTTTTTTTTTTTAAGGGAGGAGGAAGTGTCTAATACTCAGTTATGGTAACTACATTTTTGTGGATGAAATCAGTGGCTTTTTCAATGCCAGCCTACAAAATCATAACCAGGATGCAGAACTATGGCGATGTTAGGGAAAGTGACCCGGAAAGGCACCTGGAAGGGAACCGGAACCGGAAGTGGTCGCTGGTATTCCAGCAGGCTCTGTGGCTAACAGATACCTCTTCTTTTTAGGATTCAGTTTTCTTGCCTGTGCCATAGTGGGAGAACAGGAGACTTCCAAATTTCCTTGTAGCTTTAAAAATCTGAGCCTCAGAAAGTCTTAAAAGGAGAATGTTTTCTGATGTTTGGCTCTGTTACAGTCTTTAGGCAGTTTTATGGGGTGTGAAATTTCTACTACATAGAAATTGGGATGTACATTAAAGCAAGTACCTTATCTCCCTCATTTATATTATTTTTATGACATTTGACTTTTAAACTTCTGGCCAGAAAAAGTCATTTGCCGGACAGAGAGGAACATACTTGTTATGGTGGCTTAATTAAAGCTACTGTGAAATTAGTAGGAAAATCTTTCCTGGGCCTGCTCACTCATAGAGGGTTAAAAGAAAATTAAACAGTAATCCAAGATCAAATAGAAAAATCCTGGGTTAGACTTTAGACTGAAGTCTGAACTTTGACTAATTATGAGACCACTCAATAGTTCTCAGAGAAGTTTGAATTTTCGGGTTAGGTAGACTTTTCCTGTAGTTTCATCTTAAAGTGATGCCTGTGAAACCATGTTCTTCCTCCTTTTGAAAAATCAATCCTGCCTGTACAGCTCTTGCCCTTTCCTGAGTTTGACAGTTTGTAAAAAAATTTGAAAGACCTATAAACTTATCTGTATTCTTTACAGCTGTGTTCTATGAAGTCATGATTTGTCAAATACTGGTACTTAAAAATGGTAATAATGATTATGTTACACACAGAGATGCCACTAGTGTAAACAACAACCGCCTTAAAGCCAAGAGAAGTTACCTGTACAATTATTTTTCTTTAAGAAAACTATCAGAGAACTACCAATCCCAAGACACTGCAATGAGATTTATGACTTGTTTCTAGTCATAATTTATACATATTAGCCAATCTAATTTCTATAAACTATGTCTTACATCCACAGTGCATTATTCAGAGATTTCCTGGTTAGCTATTAACCTATGGATGAACCTACCCTGCTTTTGTTCTCTAAGAGACTTTTGTATGTAGACTGCAAAGGGTCTGATCATCCAGAGACCTGCCAGAGATAGGTAGATAATCACTCCTGCATTAATTGGCATTATTTAGTCCTAACTCATTCAACTTCCTCCTCCTTAAAAATTTCCCATGAGATTCAACAAATAATGTGACTCTTACACAACACAAACAAACTTATACTAAAGGTTATCAAGTGCAAAATAAACTTTGACCAGACACAGAAGGACTTTAGAAAATTCAGTGCATCTCACAGAGAGACCTAGAATGTGCTAAAATGTATAGACAGATAAAAGATTCCTAAGCTTAATAATACCCATATGGATAAATGAGTCTCTCACATCTCTCTAAAGAAGTCTATGCCACCCAATAAACATATGAACGTGTGTACATAATACTACTACATATTTATAAGATAGCCAGTTTAAATCTCATTAGAATGTTTCTATAATACACTGAAAGGGTCATTAAATGATCTGATATTTAGCTTTCTGATACTATATTTCTGACATATAATTTTAATTCTAAAATAAGTAGAAAACCTATCAGTATAAAAATATTTAAAAATTGACGATCCAGACTCAGAGAGCACTATGTAACTGTTGCAGTATTCCTCAGCAAGTGAATGAAAGAAATCAAGAAAAAAAAAAGATGAAAGGAGCCCTGTTTTGGACACAGATGAGCCCCTGGACCACTAGGAAGAGATTCTCCACTGGGTTGGTTCTCGTTCAGGAAAGAAATGGAAGACCTTCACTTTTCCGTATCCTTCATACTATTCCCGTCTAAATGAAAACCCAATGGGAGAGAATTACCTGGCTGAGACAGGGACAGATCTATGTCCAGTGCTCTCTTGTATTTAAGTCCACTGTTGGGTTCACATACAGAGTCTTTTTCCAAAAATATTCTCACCTTTATTCTTTACTCCCATGATATTATATTTAAAGTATTTTTTCCTTAGAACAAATAAAAAATAATGTTTATATTGAATGGGACTCATCACACTGCAGTAACTGCTGGCATTGGTATTCTTTTTAAAACATCATCCTCTGGTTTACTTGATTCTTTGCTTTTTGTTTTTCTATCAGTTTTATCTGTTTTTTCTATAAGACTTACTAGATACTTCTTAGCATTAACCGTCTAATATACCTAATATTTCTATACCTTATTAAGTTCTCCCTTAGTCCTTCAATATTTATTCTTGTCTTTTTACATTGGCCTCATCATGTATATCTTAAATAAAAGCCATGGTTTCATGGCTTAAGAACAGTTTTGTTCTTAAGCACAGCTGAATAAAAAGGTCTTATCTATGACACTGAGCAATTATATTTCTTCTGCACTTCCCAAATGAAGAATGACGTGTCATCTGAAGCTCTGTTCTTGAAATGCTTACATTTTCAAGACTATTTTAGAATTCTTGTTCACAGTCAGTGAGGAATGGATGATGATTCAAAAGGATTAACCCGTCTCAGATTGATTGATAATGAGTTTGAGAATTCTGTGCATAGGTTTGTTGAAATTTCCAGGCTACCCCTTGAAAATACTTGAGGGACTCTGTAAAACATAAAAGTCAACCCCAGGCCTGAGAATACAGCTTTGTGGCACAGCGCCTGCCTGGCAAGTGCGAGGGCCTGAGTTTAATTCCTGGTACCAAAAACAAACAAATAAATAAAAGCCAATGCCATAACCAGGCACAAGGCCGAAGTAGAATCTGGACACTGGGTTTTTGAAAGTTCCCCAAGTGACACTAATGTATAGTTAGGTCAAGGGCCACAACATCAGGCAATAAATAAAAAAACTGTATGTTGCTGCTCAGGTCTGTTGCAAATCTGTCCCAAGATGTTGGGACATTTGGCTTAATACTAAAGCCAAGGCACAGGGGGAAGGAATTGTAATATTCTTGAAACCTGACATTTAAGTGCTCTTGAGAATATCTCAACCATGCTGCTAATAACCATTTTACTTCTATATAGTGCAAAAAGTCTTCATCTGTAGTTCATGGAATGCAATGTCTAAAGTGGAACCCATAGTTATCATTAATAGATATAATTGTCGTACAATGTAGTTTATGTTAATTAGTCTATGGACTCCTTTGCAAGGAGTAAATCAGAAGCCATCCATCTTTGGTAACCGGATCTCTGAGATACATTTTAATGGTCTCCCCACAGCATCAGGGCATCCATAGTGTCTCCGGTGAGGAAGTCTTGCTGTCATTAGATGTCTGGTGGCCCACCTCCTTCACTTGGTCTGCTCTCCTGCTTTTGGGCACTTCTACTTTTCTTCTGTTCCCCAGAGACTCACAGTTGAAAAAAATTCCTCTCTCCCTTCATCTTAAAGACTCATGCTTCTAGTATTTTCAAATATGAGCAGGTACTCTAATGTATCTTGGCTCATGAAAGTGTTGCATAAATGTAAAGGGTCATTATGGTGATGGCACTGACCTTCGCATTATCTGATCTATTTTTATCTTTTTCTTTCTCCACCTCTTCTCATTATTGGCAGCCTGATAATATTCTTAAGGTTTAACAATCTTTTATCCCCAAAGACATCCTCTACTATTTTTTTTAAAGAAATAGTGAATATTTGTATTTCTTAATTGACTGGTTCCCCTAAAACACACTACCTCCCCCACTTCTGTTTCTTTTCCCCAAGGCTCCTTTTCCACTGTTACTTTTTCATTTCACCTGCTTTCTTCTGGATGTGCTCTAAGAGCTGGTGGTACCTTGGAGCATGGACTTAAAAGCAAGCAATAAAGCATGCTGTCATCTTTACAACTTAGTATGAAACTCATTTTAAAAATTCAGATCCCTAGACTTTGGTAAAACAAGTTAAAATCAGAATGAAAAATATTATACTATGGAAAAACAATGACAGATTGATCAAGATGAATCAATAGCAACAGCCCAACTGTATTTGCCTCCTCATGCTTGAGTCTAGTGTGTGTTGTGTGTGTGTGTGTGTGTGTATGTGCGTAAATATATAAGCACATCTGTTGTAGCTCTGGCATTGAGACCTATTTTCTTATTGGATAAATAAAAATTGAGTTTTATATTCCAAAAGTTAATGAATAATAAAAAATGCTGAAAGAATGAGAGTATATTTTATTCAGTGGAGCTTGCTAAATCTCAAATTTAGTACAAGATAAAATATGATTTATTGGGTTCATTCATCATTTGTGATTGAGCAATACTTGAATTCATAGAGAATGATGGTATGCCAGGTGCGAAGGAATTTATGGGAGGAAAAACGCTTAGATAAATACTGTCATCAGTACTGTAAGTCCCATATGCTGAGAATAATAACTTATGATCAATCATATTCTATTGTTAATTTTCATCATAAGCAAATGTTTATCACAAAATTACTTGCCATAACATCATACGATTCCCCATTTCTAAGTACTTTGTTGTGGCTTTGTATTATCCCTTGAACAATGAGTTCCTCCAGGATGTCTGATGACTTCTGTCGCTCTCTGTTCTCTAGGGATTGCAGTTTATTGATTAATCCATTGGTCACTGAGTCTTCCAAAGAAAAAGAAAGAAGAAAAAGAAATGTAAGAGCAAAGATTTCTATAAATCACATGCTTTAAAAATAATGCTACTCACTTAAATATTAGCCTTAATCTTAGTGTTTGTTTCTGTTATAAAACTTAGTAACAAGTTCAAATTCTTACAGTTATGGAGGAAGCATATCAACACAATATGTTTTGTATTTAGCAGATCTCATATTAAGGTAACAAAATCTCCCACTTATTGCTATGTACTACTTTTTGTTGTAACAACACTTACACACTTGGGGACGATGACGTGAGTTTGCTAATTATGAAACTAACCTATGGCTAAGACTCAGGCATTCTTATGACTCCAATGAGTTGCCGTTTGGTTTCTGTGCTTTGTATACAAAGGATAAACAGCACGATGTTGCCAAGAGACATCTAGTTTTGCAAACTCTGAGTGTACAATCACACCATCTGCTAAATCTACAGAAGTAGAAGTATGCATTTTTGAAACGTCTTTGAGCTAAATCAGAATCAGAGCTAGAGTGTTTATCAGTTTACTGACATTAGAAATGAGCACTGAAACATTAATAACTTTATAAACTGTAGTCATGAGAGAACTCTTCATTACAAATCACCCAGTTATATAAGTTATCAAATAAGCAGTCACATTTATCACATTATAACATAAAGGGTGTTGGCCTTTTGGTCTGGAGAAAGCTTTGTTTCTCCTGATCAAATTGATGCAATGTGGAGTCCTTAGAAATGAGCTGTCTTCTATTTTGTCATCATCAGGAAGTTGTGATAGTCACCAAGCCCAAATGCACTTAGTGGGAGGATTCTTTTAATGAAAAAGTCTAACCTCAAAGGTAACAAAGATAACCTCCAGCTATTTGTCCTAAGAAGGTAGATAACACACTCATAGATGTGTCTCACTTCAGAATATTAATCTACCTGTTGCAAAAGTTTTCTGTAACTAAACACAGCAAATAACTCCAACAAATTTCCTGCCATCTCATATCTTTTCAGGATCTGCTCTTCTGCCCACATAAGTCTTTGAAGTAGAACTAATTCTCATTTTCAAGTGCTCTGTGCAGACTTTGGTACCAAGCAGCAAACTATATCTTCCAGGCAGGTGAACTAGAAACTTGAAACAGTGGAGAAAAATTCAACACATAGTTGGAGAAGAATCTGATTTAAGGAATTGGCATGATTTGTTAAATCATTGATGCTTTCTGGAAGGATCAAAGTACTAACTATTACTACTTATTGAGCACTTAAGGTACCTATCCTAGATCAAGAACTTTATATACTGTATCACATCTAATTCAAACGTAACTCTGTCAGAGACATTATTATCTTGATTTTATCAACACTGGTGAAGATAATTTAACTTGTTCAATGGGACTTGAAATGCAAGTGTGTTAGCTAGGACTGAGTTCAACATTCATGTTCTCATCAAACATGCCACGTTAATGGCTATAGCCCTCAGCCCAGGATCTCTCTCCTAGTCTATTCCTAAAAGAGATTTCATGTTTGACACCTGCCACTAACATCATAAAATTATTGTAACTGCTCTGATCCATTATTTCCTAAGTCCACTGAAGTATCCGGTGTGATAGTAAAAATAGCTAATCCACACGGAGATTCCTGAAATATCACAATCATTTGAGTTCATTTTCATTGGGCACTGGAGAATATAGGGGAATGTTTCAGAATAACATCTTGCTTCTATTTTATTATAAAAAGTAATACGTGATTCCCACAATACATTTAGAAAACATAGAAAAAAATAAAAAGTAATATTAAGATGTCTATATGTGCTCACTTCCCAGAGACTGTCATTATTAAATATACATTTTTATTTTAAAATTTTTAATTTAAATTTATTTCAAAATTTGGCGTTATACTATGTACATGATTTTGTTTCTTATGCTTATCTTAGCATTTTCTTATGTTACTAGAAAATTCTGTATAAATGTAAAAAGTGGAATTATACTAGAAAATATGGATGAGATTATTATAACTTTGTTATAGGGAGAATTTTTTCATTTTCTCACAATCCAAATGTGTTAAAAGGCTGATAAATTTTACTACACTAAAAATTTTAAAAAGGACTTTTATGAAGCAAAAAAAGAGTCAAAGGTACATATCCTGTACTTTCAAATGTATGTACCAAAAAGCACAATATCATATTTCATGCTATTGCCAAAAATATATGACCTGAATCAATCATAAAATTTCAGACAAACTGAAATTCAGGAACATTCTACAAAATAGATGGTCTGTACTCTTCAAGCATACCAAGGTCTTAAAAAACAATGTAAAGGTGAGGGTGGTTCAGATTAAAGGAGACTAAAGGCACATGACATGAATTAAGCATGGGATCCAGGATTAGACTCTGAATCATAAATTTCTTTATAAATGTCTTTTGTGATATAATTGACAATATTTGAATAGGGTCTACAAATGAGTTAATAGTATTATATCAGTGATAATTTTCTGTTTTCGATTCATGTACAGAGATTATGTAGAGAATATTCTTGCCTTTAAGAACTACTCATTGGTTTATTTAGAAGTAAAATCACATTAAATCAACAGCAAAAATTAATTCTCAGAAAAAATATGAAGGTTATGATCATGCAGCTGTGGTAATATGTGAACATTATAGGAATCTGGACAAAAGAATGTAAATACTGGATTGCTTTTCACACTTTTGATTTTCTTCTTGAATCTGATATTATTAAAAATAAAGTTTTTAAAAAGGAAATATAGATAGGTCTAGACTTAATGATGGTTTGAGTTAAAATATTTTGGCTTCAAAATGTGTGAAAATCATATGCATCTGGTAGAAGCTATACTTTGAGGTTAGGATTTGGGTCCTTCCCCACCCCCCAAATGGACCAGTCTTCTGTTGGGTGCTGAACAGTGGCCGTGATGACATCTCCCAGTCAGCTCCACCATCAGGAGGAAAATGACCAACACTCTACAGTGTGTTGTGTAGCTCAGCTGAAGTAGGATATTCCATAAATTGTATGTTGCCAATTCATTTTTGACTTATCATATTTTTAACTGATGCTTATCAGGATTTAACTAAATCATAAGCAAGCCAAGGACCATCTGTACTTGGGAAATGTTAGTGTTGGTTTAAAAAACAGACATGTTTTTGATTGCTTCGTCAGTAAGACTACCAACGGTTAGCATCATTTATTCACATAATGAAAACCTAAAGCTAAATTCTAATGTTTTAAACATAAGAACTTTGCCATTCAAAGTGTCTCCTGGTCCACAGAGCAGCAATAAAAGGACATCAAATATATATTCTATAGTACTTTTGGAAAAACGATATTTTGTACAGATCAATAAGAACAGGAGTTTTTACCTGAATATACTTTTTTACTTTTGCTACTAGGAGGTGGAGAATTTTCTGGAATGGTTCCAGGTAAACTCCCCATCAAGGCTTGCGGTTCCAGACACTCTGCACTGTCCACAGTGTCTTGGTGAGGTGCCCCTTGGGTCTGGGGGCTGCAGTCCTCCCTTGCAGGCTTCACCCTGACGTCATCCTGTGAAAAGGGACCAGCTTGGTGAAAATCCAGATTTCCTATGGAAATGAAAACAATGCTGTGGTCTGCTCTGCAAGCATTCAGTAACTAGTGATTGTGGGAGGCTGGAAGCCTGCAGCTTTGATGTGGTATAGCAAACTTATCTAGCAGGTGCGATAAAGTCAGTGTTCTCCCAGTGCCCAAGTGTTAGAGAAGGAGAAAAGATAGTTTGAGGGGGTAAACAGGGAAGGATTTGAAGATGCTTTGGCAGCGGAGTTGGAAATGGAGGAGGGCCATGAGCTAAGGAGTGTAAAGCACACAGCTCTTGAAGTGGGTAAAGGAAAAAAAAGGGTTCACACCTCTGAATCTCTGCACTGAATTTGATTACTTTGGATTACTGACTTCCAGAAGACAGCTGTGTTGTTTTAAGCCACTGATTTAGTGTTAATTTTTAAAAGTAGAAGTAGGAAATTAATATAATTCTACTAACTCATATGAGTCTAATAGATATCAATTAGATACAAGCTACTATCTTGAGATTTCTAGAGGATACCAAGATAAACAAACTCATAGCCATCAAATATAAAATTAAAGGTAATATCGTATAAAAAGTATTTTAAAAAATGAAATTATATTGATTTTACAGGTTAAAAATGTAATACTACTAAAAAGATATATTATGGTAGCCATTGTTGACTTCTTATTATCTTGTTTTGAAATCCTGTATCATTTTCATTGTTTTGTTTTGATTTTTTATTCTGTTCTATTTTGTTTGATTTTATTAGGATAACAACAGGCAATATGGTAGATACTGTTAATTTTCTCTTGTCTTATTTTGCAATCCTGTATTGCTTTCATTGTTTTGTTTTGATTGGCTTCATTCTGCTTTGTTTTGTTTAGCTTTATTCTCTTTAAAATAAAAAATGTAATATTGATTCATTATAAAAGTAATTAAACAATTAATATAGAAGAAAACTGTGATGTAAATAATTAATATAGAAGAAAATTGGTCAGTATAGTGGCCAGTTATTCAGTGAAATCTAAGTGTTGCCATGAAGGTGTTTTGTATATGTGAGTGATATCTAAAATCAATTGATTTTAAATGTAAGAGATTGTCCTTGATCACTTGACTGACTCTCACCCAATCAACTGAAAGACTTCAAGGGTAGACCTGAGGTCCTCCTGTAGAATAAGAAATTCTGTCTGAACTGCAGCTTCATCTTCAGCCTACTCTTTCTGACCACATGCCCAATATTATGGAGTTTGGATTTACCTAGCCAACCCCATGATTACATAAGCTATATCCTTGCAATAAATTAACCTATCATCTTTCCATCCACCCATCCATCCATCCTCATGAATCTGTTCTTTTGGTAGAATTCTAAGTGGCACACAAACATACACAATAAGAAGAAGTACCACTCCTTAGATAGAAGCACTATCAACATCTGAGTTATCGCCACCTACATGCATTTGCTCATGAAAACAACATTTAAAAATAAATTACAATTGGTCAAGAAACCTATGGAAAGATGTTCAATATCATTAGTTACTAGGTACGTAGAAATCAGAATCATATTGAGATGCTTCAGAAGCACTGAGATAACTACAATAAAAAACCAAAAACAATAACAAGTGGTGAGGATGTGGAGAAACTGGGATCCTCATGAACCATTGCTGTGGGAATACAAGATGGTGCAGTTACTTTGGAAAATAATTTTAGAGTTTCTACCAAAATTTAACCATAGTAAACATATGACTTGGAAATTCAGTCCCAGGTATATACCAAACAAGATAAAATTATATGTCAACCTCAAAACTTGAACCTAAATGTTCATAATAATTCCTAATATTCAAAAAGTCAAAACAACTGAAATATCAATTGATGAAAAAAATTAAATGTGATATAGTCATCGTTATGGTTTGTGTATAGGTGCACCCCCTAAGCCTCATGCATTCATGGAGGCAGCTGAATCTAGTGTTTGTGATTGGTTCATTGTCTAGTGCTAGGATTGGTGATTGTGAATGCTGTACCTGCCCAGGGGCAGAGCTGGCATACAATATAAGAGAAAGAAGAAGGTGTTTTTTTTTCTCCCTTTTACCCTTTCAATCTTGCCACTTGCAGCTACCATGAACAGCTGCCCCTGTGCCACACAACCTTGCCTTTGGAGCCAGCTAAGTATGGGCTGAACCCTTCAAAAAAGTGTAAGCTAAATAGACCCTCCTTTCCCTAATTTTGAGCATCAGCTATTTTGTCTCCCTAGGGAGAGAAAAGTAACCAAGACAGCCATGCAAAGGAATATCATCTGAAAATTAAAAAATAATGCTATACGTGCAACACAGAAAACTATGATAAGTGAGAGAAGCTAATTTTAAAGATCATTCATATTCACAACAGACAAATTTATAGAAGCAGGCAATAGACTTAGTGGCTGAGTGAGTCTAATGGAAGGGATGCACTGATGAAAATAAGGATTGCTTATTTCTTTTGGAGGGAACAAACATTCTAAAATTAGATTGAAGTGGAGGTTGTCAATTGTATGTTTTAAATGGGTAAATTGTATGGTATATGAATTATATTTCAATTAGCCTATTGTTAAAAGTAAAATAACTCAGATCATATATTAATTGATACTGCTTTTTGGAGCACTTTTCTCCACACTAACAGTCTATCAATCAGAAACAATTACCCGTTGCATCATATTTAGGTCTGTCTCATTCTATCTAATGGTGAAGAATAATTATTTACTCAACAATTTCACTGTAGTTCTCTTGTAACCCTATCACAATTATTTAACTCATTACTAATTTATTTTTAACTTTTCAATATTGTAAGTATGCCTGAGATAATAATATTTGTGCATATACTTCCATATGAACCTATCTACTGGTTCCATGAGAAGAATTCTTAGATGTAGGCAGCTGTGCTGGCTCAAAGGCTATGCACATTTTCTAAAATACTCTGTGAGTTCTCAGAGGGTCTTGCCTAAATACTGCACCATTTTTTAAAATTCCGCACTACATTTTTAAGGGTGTTTATTTCTTCAGACCACAGCTACATTGCTTATAAAACTAGCATGTGATATAGTAAATGACTGACATCCAAGTACTGGTCCATGCGAAACTTTTTACAGTTTCACAGCAAAAGAAGAAGAGCAAAAATATAATGAGTTTCTCTGACTTGATTCAATGTAAAGCGTTGCCATTTATTTGGAGGATAAGTATATTTTAAATATTAATCTATTCAAATCCCTCTATCATGTCCTTCTCTTCCCTGGGTTGGTCTGCCTTTCACTGCATGGGTTTCAGTTTCCCGCCTTTCATTTCATTGGTTGTTACCAATGTTTCCTCCACCTAAGACACACCCACCAGAGGAAGCTTCCTGGTATCCCCAGAAGAGATGAGAACATAAGCATCTCCCTTGTGTATTACCCTTCAGCCTCCCTCTCTCTGCCACACAGTATTGCTGTCCCAGGATCCAAATATCCCATGGGCAAGCAGAAAGGTCTTTCTAGACAAGGAGCAAGCACACAGGCAGGTGTATGGAACAGTGCTATGTACCAGGAACTTGAATGATTCCAGTGTTGGGGAAAGGAGGCTGAGGCAGAGGTGGCAGGTACTGAGGTGGGGTAAGGAAAGTTTTTGTTACAAATAAGGGAGATAGATTGTTTTAAATTTAATGGGAATTTTGTTTCTTTGATGAATCTTTACCCACAAAAGTAAAATAAAATCATCATGTATGTTGTTAAGAAAGATTACTTGTGGATTAATGCAAACAATGGGAGTAAAAAGAAGAAAATGAAGAACAGAACAGTTCGACAGAGGAGGGTTATGGACATTGCCCAGCATGAACTAGGACCCTGCTGGTGACAAGGGGAAAAAGGAGGTCCTGAGATAGTGACATGAAAGACAAAGGACCACTCAGAGATTCAATTTAAAGAAGAAAGTTCCCTTCTGTCTTTAAAATTATGACTCTAAAAATTAGACAGAGACCAAGAAGCCCTAACAATTGTACACAGTCTAAAGAACATAAACATATTTGGCTACTTTCTAGAATAATGGAGAGTCAACTTCCAAATCTGAAGTTCTTTGGAGGTCAAGCAGAAATCACAGTGGATATCGTGCAAGTCGTGCTCAGGGCCTCGTAGTTCTATTAGAGATTCCTCTATGTTCCCGGGGAGATCTACAGAGCTCCTCATTGTGTTCACATAAAATGATAGCTCCAGGGAAACCACAGTGCTTTGTGGCATAATTAGATCTATGGCTCATGATGACATGGTAAGTATGACAACGAACCAACAGCTCAACCAACCAAACAAAAATTCAATGGGGCTGAAATATGTCCGCACAAGGAGGAAGCTTGAAAGCCATGCTTTTCCCTCTTTCTTCATAAACATCACGGCCCAAGCAGTCCTTATAGAGTAAGCAAATCCAGAGAAAAAGTCTTCACATACCACACAGCTCGTATCACATACCATATATGAAGCGCACGTGTATACATATAACAAAGCAAAAAGAGTCTATCTGACGTTTTTCTTTGAAGCACTCACAATTCACATTGAAAATAATGTGCAATGCATGTTAAGCATTCTTTGCCTTAGTCTCAAACTATTAAAAGTCTGGGGTGTCAGTAAGACAAGTATTTTCACAAGTTCATTTTGTTTTGCAGATTTATCATTTTTGGAGACCAGTGCAGCAGTGAGTTCTGGATAGGGGCTCATTTTGTCACTTAACATTTCCAAGTGGAGATCCTGAAAAATGTAATTGATTTAATAACAGCAGCAGCAGCAATAACAACAAATGCTCTCACTGGAATTGAAGGCAAAATTGAGACTTTTCAGTGGATGGTTTTCCACAGACATTCCACAAGATGACAGACTGGAACGGACTTAAGCATCACACTCTTGAAGAATGACTTCATAATTACTTCAGCAGGGCCTGCTATAGGGCCACTGGAATCCAGATCTCAGCGAGGAGCTCTGCCTACTTGTGTTGAGAGACAGTCTGCTATTAGCTGACAAA
The DNA here is from genome assembly GCF_034190915.1 of Cavia porcellus. NCBI lineage: Eukaryota > Metazoa > Chordata > Mammalia > Rodentia > Caviidae > Cavia > Cavia porcellus. The sequence continues at coordinate 21,242,242 of NW_026947496.1, read as the reverse complement.
ACACAACGGTTTAGCATCAGGTAGCATGGACCAGCCTACAGGGCAGAAATCTAAGGCTTTTCTTTTTTGAAACACTAAGATAATCGTTCAACTATCTTATCAACATGCAACACATATTGAGAATTTTCGCTCAATTTCATAATAATTTAGACTTAGTAATAGGCATAGTTCAACGACTAGTGAGATTGCCAGTTTAATTGAATGTATGCCACTCGGATATGACCAACAGTGTTTCTGTTCCATGGATACACACATTTGCACACCAAAAAGAAATCTGTCTGCAGTATATGAGAATGGCACTGAGGAAATCGGGTGAGAGATTTTACCTTTTTCTTAAGATGAAGTTGTAGAAGTACAAGTCCATCGTGTTTCTGCATTTGCTATCAATTTTATTTTGTACTTTAGTGCTCTAAGTATAACATTTTATCAGTTTTAGACAGAATGAATCCCAAGGTAACAGTCATGCATAAAAATCATCAGCATTCCCAAAATAGATATTGCTTTTAACTATAGACAGGTGTTCCTCGCTTGTTTTTGTGTGTGTGTATGCAAACTTTTTGAGAAATTTTTGGTTGAGAGGTACTATATGTGTTCTACAGCATTTGGAAAATGTATTGGCCAAATGGCTTGGATAGTATAATTTGTTGAGGCTCCCCAGAGCTGAAACCCTCTTAAATCAAATTATTAGCAGATGCAGTTCATAAATATATTTGTCTGTACACATATAAGGAGATTTTTGTTCTTCAAAGTTAGATTTTTTTCTAGTTTACTTCTAGTAAATGAAGAAAAAATAGCAACTGTAAAAACACTCAGTGATATGATTGTTTAAAAAAGCTAAACATTAAAAAGAGATTTAGCCTTGGTACAGACAATACACAAAAATTTTCTTATCAGATTTAGTGAAAAACAGAACAATTTTTGGAGGTCATTTGAAGCTTCCCCTGTTTAAAATAGGCAAGGAAAAGTGAGTTATTTATATAAAGGAAGAGCACTTTTCCAAGCAGGAAAGTTTTCTGTGCTTTTATTAGTATACACTGTTTTATTGCAGTGTCTTCTTGCCACTTTAGACTAAGGTGAAAAGTAAGTCTGTAGACAATCCTCAAGAAGTTTAATTCAGAATATATTAAAGTTGTGCTGCTAAGAAACATAAATATTTCATTCCGGCAAACATGTTCATTGCATTTTGAGGACACTGCTGAACTCTAAATTCTATGCATTTATGAAAACAGTGGAAGCATTACTATTCTGATAGCTATAGAGTGTTTAATTAATTATAACCATATCCTTCCCAGATCAGACTTCCAAAGTCAAGTGCTTTGGGCCATGGAAAGAAAAGGTATACTCATGAGTCGACTCTGAGTCTATTTTCAGGTTATTTTAATATTGAATTTCCTCCTTATAGACTGTCATTAGTCTAGTTATGCTACTAGGAGACAAGAGCACTAAGGAATCTGGGGAGCTGGGGGTGGTGAGGGGAGGCGACCTAGTCACTCAAGAACTATACACTGCTGCCTGGTCTGCACAAGGCAATGCAGCGAGCACTAAAGACACAGACATTAAAAATAAAACAAAAAGCTGTCCTTAAGGAGGTGACAGCTCAAAAGTGGAAAGCAAATCTGGAAACAAATAAATATGATAAAAATGATTTTCAATCTGATAAGAGAAGGCATCGCATCAGCCCTGTCAGCATGGTGGCAGGGGCGGGTGGGGTCCTCAAATGGATAGAAAAGAACTTCCCTGAGACCTTTTGAAAGATGAGTAGAATTTGGCAAGTGGCCTTGGAAAAGAGGAAGAAAAAAGTCTGAAAGGAGGGAAAAGAGCAGCTGTAAAGCATGAAGGCAGAACGGGAAGGAGTCTTGGGAGGAACCAGTCAGGTCTGCAGAATACGAATGTGGGGAGAGATAAAGGGGGAGAGGTTGGCAGCAGTCAGGTCAAGAACAGCTGAGAATGGCACGCTAAGGGATGAGGACTTCACTTTATAACAAACAGTAAATAATAATCATTGCAGTAAGATAGTAAGCTCTTATTCTGTGCAGGCAGGGGTAGGAACACTATGTCGACTGAATTAATGTAATGCTCACATAACTCTATAAAATAAGTATCACCAATAAATTTATTTTACAGATAAGGAAACTGAGGCACAGAGAGGTTAAAAACATGATTCACGCCACATGATTAATAAATAACAAATCCAAAAATTAAACTTTGATTGTCATATTCTTGACTACCGGTTTTGTGTTCCCCTTATGGGTTGGCGACCTGTTTTTCAGCACAAGGCTGATACACTTCATTTTATTTTAGAGAGATCCCTCTGGAGGGCATGCAGAAGATTAGATTGGGGCTGGAAATGGAGAAAGCATCCAGGAGACCAAAGAAGGAAGTGGGAGGGTAGGGGATGCAGCTCAATGGCAAAGAGATCCCCCAGCATGTACCAGACCCTCAGTTTGATCCCCAGGACTTAAAAAAACCCTAGAAGGCTGATGATTCTTTGTCTTACCCAGAACATTCCAAAAGAAACCAAGGAATCCTCCCAGGCTTTTGGAAGGGCCTTGCTCTAGAGAGACTTAGTATATACATTGGGGGACTGGTTTTTAGCATTCTTTATACAACAAAATCATTTTCAATAATAATCATTAGGTCAAACCAATGATAAGTGGCTGGACAAGAAACACCAAAGAGTGGAAAGTTTTTTCTATTGAAGTCTTATATGGAATCATGCATAAAACAAATAAATACAGATAAGAAAAAAATTTATGTGGGAAAGAATAGCAGGGTCATACTGTTAAATGACAATCTGTTTTTGGAAAAAGGGAGAAAAATATTCTTACATATTCAAGGGAAACAATAATAGTAATAATGAAGATGACCAAGTGTTCCCAGGAAGGTCACGGACCTATGAAGGAAAAGTGCTGTAAGAAAACTCCACGAGGGACAAGGGAGGGACACCGCAATTGCTCTGGATGTCGGTACTAAGGGTGCCTTAGGTGCTCACCAGGCTAACAGAGAACAGGCCCAGGGATGGCACCCCAGGAATAGGGAGCAGACCAGGGAGGGACACAGGGGTGTGAGGAATGTGGAGGCACCAAGCACTGCAAATCATTTGGTCTGGTAGCTGAAAGAGTCCATGAGGGGCTGGAGAAAGGACAGGACCACACCGTACAGGGTTTTGCACACCACAGGGAATCTCTTGGGAAAACACGTGGCAGTATGGGATGTAGGAGTGGTGGGGCTGAGAGACGGGAAGGGTCTGAATGCAGACAGAGGCAGTTTAGGGGTGGAGAGCAGGGTGCAGGGTGAAGTGGGTGGAGGCCTCCTGCAGAGCACCGGGCACTGAGTCTAGAGGCTCACCCTTTAAGAGGCTTGGGCTTACTTCTTAAATGGACTCCAAGAGGCTGCCAGATGTGCCTCACATGTGGCAAGTGCTGTGCCTGGCATGTGGTGATGTAGTACACAGTGCCTGCTGAGACAAAGCCTCAGCCTTTAACACACTGGCTCTCAAGGGGCCCTTCTGGAAAGGTGATCCTACGCCCCAGTGCGCCAGACTTGCGCCAGGAAAGTCTGCGGAAATGTGTGAGCCATATATTCCTTCTCACATTTTTTTTTTTTTAAAGCAGTACTGAAGGTTGAACCCAGGGTCTTTGCATTAGCTACGTCCTCAGCCCTTTTTGTTTTTTATTTTGAGATAGAATCTGGCTGAGTTGCCCAGGCTAGGTTTGAACTTGCTGTCCTCCTGCCTCTGCCCCCCCCTCCCCCGCACTGGGATTAGAGGGTGCACTCGCATGTCTGCTCCCTTCCAGTAGGACTGTGAAGGTAAAGTATAGGGTCACCCTGTGTTGGGGGCACTCCGCCTAAGGAAGAGTCAGTCCTTAGTGTTCCTCGTTCTGTCTATGGGGTCTTGAAGAAAGAAAAAACGGCAAGGAATATGGGATGTATTTCTATCACAACTCAACCCCCCAGAGCCTCTCCGGAAGAACCCCATTCACGCTTTGTTTTCAGATTTACAGCAGACGCACCTTTGGGAGAGAGTGGGAGGAGTTTGCCAATGAGACTTTCTGCCTAGTTCTGCTTTCAAATAAGCAGTGCAACCTGAGACACATCTTTCACCTCTCCAGGCCTCCTCATCCTTGGAGCTAGAAGATGCAGCCAGATGGCTCCGGAGGGCTCTAAGTACCAAAGAGCCGATTTCCCAGGAGCCCAAGCTCCTGGTCTGTTCCCACGCACTCCCACCTCCCCGGGTAATCGCGGCACCTCAGGGCTATGCAGAACTCGCAACTCCTCTGGTGCTTTCTGCCTCTGCCGTGGGCGATGCGCCCTGACTTGGCAGGCTCTTTAAACACCGAGGGCTCTCAAAACTGATCTCACATCGATCGCTGTTTCTATGGAGAGTTATGCACACATACACAACTAGGCACTGGCAGAGTAAAGTTGCTCCCACTTCGCTCACCCCGTGACGCACGCACCCACGAGGCGAACTGTGCTTTGGTTGACCCTGCTCCAGCCCGCTCCAGCGGTCCCCAAGCACGGGAATGGTGAGTCTTCCCGCGCGAAAGGTTTCTATCTGTGGAATTTCACAGCTATCGTGTTTTACCTTGCATTCATCTTCCCAGCCCCTCCTGGGCGCGGGCGAGCGTCTCTGGTCCTCCGCGCCCTGCGAAGATCCGCAGCCCATGCCGCGCTGCCCTCCGCGCGCTGCGCGCCCCGCGCCACCCGCACCTCCCGCCGGCGAAGGCGCTCGGCATCTGGGCAGTTGCCTGGAGCTGTTGCCATAATAAACCTCGTCGCGCCGACCCGGGATCCGGGCGGCGGTGGGACTTCTGTAATGGAAAACTGGAGGAGGACCTGGGCGGTCCAAGTCACAGCGAGGATGCAGGTCTGTCCGGAGCGAGGGTACAGCAGGGCGCGCTGCCTGGCAGCGTTAGTTTTCAAAACACTGGCGTCCGAGCCTCCTGCGGGGACCTTGTGTTTGTTTACTGATCTCTGTAAGGCCCAGTGGGACACGCCCCCCAGCCGGTGCCTTGTCCCCGCACTCCAGCTGTTTGCAGTCGCTATGGGGACAGGGTAGACTGTGATCCCGTAGAAAGAGAACCGCTCACCGCAGACCCGGCTTGAGTGCAGATGGACAGAACAGCGCCAGAAGCCAGTGAGTGTCACAGGGGACCGCAGAAAAGATAGTCACATAAACAGAAACGCAAATGGGGGGAGAAAACCGGATTCTCGGGCCATGATCAGTTCTGCAGCTGCCAAATGGGCCACGCAAATCATTTCATGGAAGGTGCATTTTATGAGCTGCTAATGCTGTTCGGAGACAGCATTCGTATGCAGACTTCTCGCAGGGAATTAAAACGGGAGAATCCATCCAAAAAGGCAGGGTAGCAACAGTGTTCAAATGAGCAGTAAGTTTGCCTTTCTGAGTTTGTGTTCATCTTATTTTTCAGTTGTATCGGAAGTGGTAGCTGAGAGGGATTTCGGAGATCTATGCTATAATCCTTTCATTTAACAGAGTGTAAACTCAGTCTCCAACAAGCTGTCTTCCTCGAGATCAGGAGGAGCTAGTTACTGTAGAAGGTGTGAGGATAACCAGGTGGCCTCAGTTTCTCTATGTATTCAAAGAAAAAAATGGAATTTTGCACGAACTAATGGGCAGCTATGATATAAGAATCTGATTAATTGCTTTACAGCATTTTGATTTTTTTTTTTTTTTTTGGTAGCAAGGATCAAACTCACAACCTCCCGCTTGCCAAGCAGACACGTGCTGCCAAGCCAAACCTCCAGCCCCTTTATAGCATTTAAACATATTCCACTCTCTTTCTCTTACTGCTCTGGAAAGATTTTGTCCATTTTCCCTTTTTACCAAAATTGAGGAAGACGAGGTGCAGCTGGAGGCAAAGTATTATAATTATGGAACAACAAACATTAAGATTTATGAATGAAAAGTTGAAATAACGTTAAAGTGATGTTTGGGAAGTATATTACTCACGAGTGCAATAAGTCACATTAGATGTTTCAAGTGGAAACTGGAAAATTCTCAGCTGGGGAATAATCCAGTATGAAGAACAGCAATAAAATGTTCTCGGGAAAGTTTAATGGATGTGTGTAGAGCTATAAAAGTGAAATACTTCACGTCACCTTTTTCTTTTGAGGTTAACTGAACAGAAATTTGCAGAGAATAAAGAGAAATGTGTTACACAGATGTCTTTTGGAGCTTTTTAGGGCATCAACCAAAGCTTTCATCATCAGGAAAATGTTCCATTTCCAGGGCACGCGTTACTGGATCATGCATGAGAGTGGATTAAGAGGGAAATTTTGGATTCAGTTGTTAAGCATGGCCATTATGAAATTGAATTACATAAATTTATAATTAATATAATTATATGCAAGGGAGGGTAATAAGTATAACTCCATTTGAGTAGCAAATGTGTAGACCACTTGTGAATGTTGAGTCTTTACTTTGAAAGGCAGAAAGGAAAAAAAAAGGAAGGAGAAATGAGAAGAATGAATGAAGGGGAATCTGTTAGATCCTGAAATACAGAGGAAAAGAAACATTGGTCCCATTTTATCATGGAATATTTGGTTTGGGAAGATCTTTATGCAAAATATTTCAACCAAGAGCCGTGAAGCTACACCACTTTGTGTCCCTACAGTATTGGTGTGTTGGTGTATTAAGAGGGATTGATCACATGGGGTGAGGGGTTTCAAATTCCACGTGGAAGACTTTCAGATTTCAGTGCAGTCTGAGCTTTTTGAGGAAAAAAATCACACAGAGAAATCAGTTCTAATCCCATCCCAAATTAACTGAGTACTAACATTCTCCTTATGAATAGAAAGATTATATACTTTCATTCCCAAACATCCCCACTGACTGATCATTGTGGAGAAATTAACACCTTGAGTGCTCCTTGAAGGTTAGGTTAATGAGGGAAGCTAATGGCCACCTGCCATTTCTACTTCCAGTCCATTATTGGTTTAAAGCAAGGGTTTTGAAAACTGTGACCCATGGCCTCATCTGGCCCCCTGCTTGCCCGTATTCCACACATGAGCTAAAAATGGATACCATGTTTTTTAAATGTTTGATATCAGAAGAGGCACATTACTTGATGATTTGTAAAAATCCCATGAAATTCAAATTTCATTGACTGTAGATGAAGTTTTACTGGAAAGCTGGACCCTCTGACTTGTTTACATATTAACTCTGATTGTTGTTATGTTACCACTGGTAGAATTGAGTAGCTCTGACAGAGATCATATGGCCTCCAGAGCTTAACATATTTATCATGTAACCTTTCACAGAAGGCATTTGCAGATAGATGATTTTAAATAAGTGATTTTAAGAGAGTGTTAAACCACTACCCTGGACCCAAACCAGCTGAAAGAGTTTGTGCCCCTTTAGCTTCCAGAAGGGGAAAGAGACCTCCTGGGAATAGCTGCCCCAATGGTGGGATTTAACTAGCAGACCTCCCGGGCCTGTGAAACATTGTAAGTGGCTTCCTTCAGCTGCTGGAACCCACCCCTGCTTCACTGGAGCACCCTGCTCAAAGGAGGGCTGCAGACAGTGGGCCAAAGGCTCACTGTGCTGTCCCCTGTTTTGCATCAGAGAAGCTACAAGTACATGGGACAGTGTAGCTTCTGAAAAAAGAAGAAAAGAAAGCACCAGATTGTAAGAAGTGGATGATATTTCTAGTATCCTCTTAAATTCCAAGACCTAATTTTAAAGACCAGTTCTTTGTGCCTCTTTGTCAGACATTTAAACTCAATTGTGTTTTCCAGTCCCCCCTCCAATCATTCAAACCTGGTTTTCTTGAGATCTGAAGTTTGTATCTCAGCAATCCACCCCACCAAGTGTATTTAGAAAGCTCATGAATCTATGAACAGTGATGTGACAAAGAAAACTTAAGAAAAATGGTACCAGCCTTTTGTCATAAAAACATACACCCAGCAACAACACACACATAATCAAGACTTTTGCAAAGCATGTGCCAATGCTTACAATAACACCAGCAATGAATTCATGGAGTAACCCCAAAATACAAGGTGCAAGAATATTTTAGATATCCCTTTAAGGGACTTGGTATGATGGATTCTTGCAGAGAACAAGTAGAAATAAGTAAGTAAGCCCAGGAACAGGGGAGCAATTGTTCCCTGAACCTTGGCATTAGGCCGACAATCATCATGTTTGCTCACTCAACACAAGCTGGGTAAATACAGAGAGAAAACACCCATCTCGAGGGTAATCACTCAGAGATCAGCAGCTTAACAGTACATTTAGCTGTAATCTCATACAATTATAAGACTTCCATTGACATCTACTCTTAGGAATCTATTCTGAACTGTATTTAGATATTATACCGGTCTAATAGTGTGCTGAGAGCTTAATGGGGGTGTGTAGAAAGAGAACCGGTCTTGTTGAATGGCACTTGGAAAGGCGAGCTTGCTTTTTAGAAAACTGTAACAACTCCTAAGGTTACACATGGCAATTTTCACATACTGATATTCACACAATTAAAGAAAAGTAATATTTAGATGATTTTCACTGCTTCCAATGTCGCTGGGACATGGGCACAAAGCATTGATTGAGACTTCTCAAATTAGTGGTGTGATTTTTTTTTTCCTTGCTGGCCTGGAACATATTGTTTGACATTCCAGGGGAGCTTGGCTGCTGGAAGAAATGAAAAAAATGAAAAGAACAAAGTTTCTCTAAAAGACTTGGATTTTTTTTCTTCTGCTGGAATGTGCTGGAAAGAATGCTCGGCCAGCTGGCGAGGTTCTGGTCACAGGCCTGCTGTGATGGCAGCAAGGAAGTCAGAGGATCCCTGGGGGTTTGCCCCTGGCTGTCAGAGGAGGAGGCTGGGCAGGGAGAGGCTGCATCTGCTTCTCAAAGTGAAGCCTTATCACTGTGCACTGGAGTCATCTCTGCCACTATCATAAACGCAGATTCCTGGCAGAGTCAACAGATGCTCCTGGATGGGGCTGCTGAACCTATAGTTTGTGTTTCTTCATGTTGCAGTGCTGGAGGTTGAACCCAGAGACCCTGCATGCTGGGCAAGTAATCTACCTCTTAGTTACACGCCTAGACCTTTATGTTTTATTTTGGGACACAGTCTGGCTAACCTGCCCAGGCTGGCCTTGAATTCATGATCCTCTTTCCTCAGTTCCCTGATTACCTGGGCCAGGATCAGGCTGAGGCTTGTACCACTGTGCCTGGCTTTTGAACAGACTTATTATTTATTTAAATTCATGAATTTGGCTGCATCTCATTTTCACACCAACTTTTGGCCCATGGTGACTTTAGAGCCACCTTTTAGCTGTTGAGTTAGCAGGTGAAATCTTCATATGACAGCTGAGGACAGGGTGGAACAACCAGGCCAACACTAAGGGACCTACTGTGAAAAAATATCATTCATTCTTTATTTTTATTTCTTAAATTGGAGCCTGCTTGGAAAGGAAATGTGCTCATGCAAAACTCCAGCTCAGCTTTGCAAAGTCCTGAGTGGCTGCTGGCTGGCCTTTACGAGTGGTTCAGTGCCTTGAACACTTTCCGGTACTCCTACAGAATAACTGTGAATCAAGAGAAATCTGCACTATAGGCCTATGGTGATACAATCCTTTCAAGTGCCTTTAAGTCCTCCTTTCTTGGCAGAATCTCCTGGTAGAATTTCTCTTGCATACAGCAGAGGGTAACACTGGTCCCATGACAAAGCTCTTCAAATTTTCACCAAATACATTTCACTTTGCCAACAGGTGGTGTTAGTGGTGTTACACAGCCATGGTGAGCTACAGCCAGCATTGCAGCAGAGAGCATTCTTCTCCCCTGACGGGTTTTACAGCTAACAGCACCAGTGGTTCCTTTCACAGACTCTCTAAAGACTTAAAAGGAGCAATAGAAAAAAGTATCAACTTTCCCACCAAGTTTATTCTTGTTTTCTTCTCCACTTAATCCCAGCACACAAGGAATTAGATTGGAAAGTTACCAGATAAGTGCTGAAAGGGCAACACTAACAGACATTTGCAGTGATATTAACAAGATATTGGGCTAGCAGGGAGAATCTGTTTCAAAGGATACTGCCCAATGTGTTACAATTGTATTATCAAACTTGCAGAGCCAGTGTAATAGAGATCACCTCAAACTGCGAGGAGCATTTGGTCTGTTATTTTCTTATATTTTTGACTGGGGTGGCAGCAACAGTTTTAAAATTATTTTATTTCCCATTCAATCAGGAAATAGGTATGAAATGGCTCTAGCTGCCAAAAGAGATGAGAAAAACATCTCACCTGACCCCTTTCCTCAATCTGTTATATATAAAGAAACAGGAGGCAAAAACAGAAAACTATCTCAATTGGAGAACTATCAGAAATTTAGACAACTTCAAGAAATTCAGCAGAAAGATGCCTCCCAAACTGCCCTATCTCCTAATGCAACGCAGTCCAGATAGATAGTTCTCTGTTTCTGTCCAGGTGAAGAAATGAATATCAGATATACTCTCTCACTGAAAAACAGCAGACAAAGAGTGTGAAACAATGTTGAGATGTTGCTTGTCAGGCAATGAAGGACAGTGATCCTGAGAGATGGAAAGCCACTGGGGCATATTCTGGGTTTGCCCCAGCCGACTGCCCTGAGAAGTTTTCGAGGTGATGGTGCAGAGGCAGAAATCCAAGCAGAACTCTGTGGGTATCCAAATAGAGAAGAAAGAGTTGGGAGTCCAGGAAGAAAAAAGGTGGCTCATGTTTTCGGGCTAAGGGACTCCGAGGCAAAAGAGAGGAACCTGGAGCACCGCAGAGGATCCTACTGAGTCATTAGAGAAAGCTAGCCAGGGCTGGAGAAAGAACCACTGTAAAGACAGGGGGAAAGAGACTCCGAATTCTCCCTGTGGTTCTCATCAACCAGACTAACAAAATCCGTGGGCATAGACTAGAGTGCTCAGGAGTGGGGAAAGGTGAGCCCTGCACCAAACAGTGCTATGGTCCCACTTGACACTTTACAAAAGCAACACCAGGTCATGGAACCACATCCCAAAACAAAGACCAGGAATATTTACAGGAACACAGGCACCTGATGAGTCTCGCACTGAATAAGAAACTTATCAGATATGCAAAGAAGCAGAGAAATATGGCCTACAATTAGGACAAAAGATTGATTGATCAAAACTGACGCAGAATGTACACAGATATTAAAATTAGCAGACAAAAACATTAAAACTGAATAATAATAACATGATATTATGGCTGTATTTCATATCCTTCAAGAGTTAAAGAAAAGAATAGACATACTAAGAGACACAAAAGATGTTAAAATGATTTAAACTTGGACTTTTGGAATAAAAAGTGTAATTCATGAGATAAAAAATACTAAATGGAATTAATGACTAGTTAGACAGTATAGAGCAAAAGATTAGTGACTAGAAGAGATAACAATAGAAAATATCTCAAATGAAATGTATAGAGAAAAAGGATTGAAGCAAAAACTGAACCTAGAATCAATGAATCAAAGCACAGCTTCACACAACCTGGTGTGTAAGTGGAGTCCCCAAAAGAGGGGAGAGCAAGAGGGGAAGCGGGGACAAGGACAGATATTTTCTAAAATAATAGCTGAAAATAACCTCAAATATTTGGAAATAAGAAGCAAATCCGTCTAAACTAATCCTCAGATCTAAGAAGCAATCAAACACTGAAACAGGAATCTCCACAGCTGGATTCTTTTCTCAATTAGTTGGAGAATTGAAACACTGACATGTATCATGCTGACAGCTTCGGAGTTACTGAGAGTGTGCTAACTTTCTACATCTGTAAAACAATTTCTAAAAATGTTATGGCTTAAACTATACGTGCATTTATTATTTCATAGTGACCATGGGTTAGAGGTCCAGGCCATAGTCAGTCTTCCGCTCAGGATCCTGGAATCATGGTTGAGGTATCACCTGGGACTCAGGATCTTCTTGTAGATTCTTGTGGTTATAGATTGAATTCATTTCATTGTGGCAGAGGAATGCATGGCAGGCTGATTCATCAAGGCTGTTGGAAAAGAATCTGGAACTGCTTTTACCTCTGCCCTCTAGAATCCCCTTTAAAGAGCTTACTCGATTAAGCCAGGCCTAGCCAGGAAATATTTCTTTTGATTAATTTGAAATTAACTGGTGTGAAATCTAGCTGCAGACAGTGCCATACAGTGGACCCTATCCACGACTGTGTCATCCCAAGACATTCATGGACTCCACCCACCTTCAAATGGGATTATCTAGGAGTATTGACCCTGGGCTGGATATTTTAGATCACTTTATAATCCTGCCTGCCACAGAAAGCAGAAGGGAACGAAAGCAGGGAACAGGTATTATTTGTCAGTCATTTGTCATTCTTAATGTCTTCTAAGCGACTACTGTTCTTGGCTTCAAATGATGAGCTTTGATTGATTTTATGTTATTTTTTTCCTCGAGACTGTAAGGTCTTGAATACCATAAAAACAATTATTGGGAGGATAACAGCTAGTGATAATAGATGCATAGCACATTGCAGATGCTGTACCATAATGTCCGATCACTTTAGCTCTTCACAGTGAACAAGTGTATGAGGCTGGTATTATTACATCCATTTTGTAGGTGAAGATCTGGCAGCTCAGAATTCTTAAATAATTTTCCTCATGGAGGCCAGGGAGGAGGGGGAGGGGCTGGGCAAGCCTCACCCTTTAAGGACATGCCTCCAGTGGCATTCTTAATCCAACCAGGCCCTTGGGGTCCTAAAGTATCCAATACCCCCAAACAGCCCACTAAATTACAGATCTGGCAGTGGCTTACTGCACTGATGAAGTCACAGTTCTCAGGATCCAGTCACCTCCCCATTCTGCGAATCCTGCCCCAGGGACCAAGTCTTCAACACAGTTTCTGGGGAGACATTTAGGATTGGAAACATCACAATGGAATTGTTTTCTTTAGGGTTAAATAGATTCATCTCTAGGTGACAGGGAAAGCAAACTCTGTTGGAAAGATTTCGCAGCGGGAACTCAGCCTAAGCATTTTTCTATCAATTACAAATGCAGCTCGCCACATCCATCTCCTCCCTCTTTTGTGTGAAAGCCTTTTTGTGAGTAGTTGAATTTTGTCTCACGGATACATTTTGGACTTGGAGAGTGAATATGCTTTTGAAACATGAGCACCCTGGATGAGTTCGGTGATACTTCTTAAGAATGCACAATTACCTCATGGAAATTCATGTGTCTAATTATTGGCAGTGTTTCTATCATGTTATTCATTCAAACGCTTTATTTTATTTTATTTATTTATTTTTGCCTGAAAGCCTGTGTCACGGTAATGCCAGCTGCTGTCGGGTCGAATTTGCACAGGTGTCCTTTGAGGGAAGGTCCACTGTCAGGTAGTCTTACAGACCAAAAGGTTTCAGGGCTCTGGCAGTGTCCTTCAAGAATGGTGCCTGGGGGAGGAGAGGAAGAGGATTGCAACAGGTTCCCTTTAAGGAAAAGGTGCTGGTGAAGCCGACACAAAGAAAGCTCTCCTGCCTCTCAGTCTCTGGTCTCACTGGGAAAAAAAAGGAAATTCTCTGCGGGAAGTCCAGTGTTCATTTATTTCTTACCGGCTCAGGACTGAGTAGTTAATATTGCCACAAGGGGGCGATAATACCACAGCGATGCTGGAATAACCTTAGGTGAATGGGTTTTGTGTGCTATATAGTCAAGTACTAATACACTAATTGCATTTCTGCTTTAAAGAAACAACAATAATCAATGCATCTAGCCCGGGAAGTCAGGCAAGCTTCTAGGGGAATATTTTTACTCTCTTCTCCTACCTTCCCCTTTAGAGAAAAACCTTTTTCTTAAAAGGGAGTTTGATGGAAATCATGAAACAGAGGGTGAGACAAGGAAACAACCCAAAGTATGGTTTCTGAGAAGCAAAGGGAAGTACAGACCACAGCATGTGTGGAAAGAGGACAGATTCTTTGCGTGTGAAGCAGCAAGGATAAAGGGGAAGAATGTATTAAGGTTCTTTAGAGGAACAGAAGCAATAAAATAGGTATAGAATTATAAAAGGGGATCTGTTAGATTGCTTGGAGAGTTCCACAGTTCTGGCTTCTGGCTAGAGAGCCAGGTGAAGAAGTGGTTCCTCAGTCTAGGAACCTGAAGCCTGAGAAGAGGGATCAATGACGTAGTCCCACACCAAAGCCGCAAGCCTGGAAGACGACTGTAGAATCCATGATATAAGCCTGACATTTGCAGGTGATAGTACTGTGGTAAAAATGCATGTTTTCTAGAAGAATTAATCTCGCACACTGTCTTGGTTACTTTTCTTTCGTTGCTGGGACAAAACACCCGACACCCAAAATTAAGGAAGACTCCAGATATGCTTAGCTCACTGTTTGTGGAGGTTTCAGTCCATAATTGGCTGGCTCCAAGGCAAAGTGGCATGGCTGAGGGGCAACATTTCAAGTTAGCAGCTAGCAAAAAACAGCCAGAGCAAAAAGGGGAGGAGGGAACAAGCCTCTTTTCCTCCCTTATATTGTATACAAGCCCCTCCTCCCAGGGCAGATGTAGCACTCCCAAAATCTCTGCCCTTCTTTTGCACAGGATGAGGATATTTGCAAAGGAAGGATCCTGGTTCCTGGCTGAGTCTCTGAGTCTCTAAACTTCTTAAGTTGACACAGTGTATCAACTATAACGTGTGTGTGTGTGTGTGTGTGTGTGTGTGTGTGTGTGTGTATGTGTGTGTGCATGCGCACACAGAGGCTTCTGCTTTTTTTTCTATCTGGGTCCCCAACCTATTGACTAGGACCACCGCCATTCATGAGGGTCTTTCCCCCTCAGTTCACTGACCCACACACTAATCTCTGGAAACACCCTCAGAGACACACTGTTTACCAGTTTTTCTAGGTGTGTCAATCCAGTGAAGTTGAAAATCAAGATTAACCATCACAGGGACAGATATATAGCTGCATTGTAGATATGGAGATAATATCAGAAATTCGTTATCTCCTGGCTTCATTTTTTATGGAAAAGAAAGCATTTTCTCAGAAGTATAGTTAGGTAGAGGAAACCAGATATTTGCAAGTGAGAAAATTATGACTATAACATTGCAGGGTTATACCATGTCAAATGTCATACCAGGTTGGAGATTTATTAGTTTATAATGTCATAAATTCTCTTGATTGTAGAGTAACAGAATTTACAAACTATGGTACAGATACTCCTCGAATTATGATGGAATCCACCATAATTGGAAATATCCTAAGTGGAAAGTGCATTTAATACACATAAATACTGAACATTATAGCTTAGTAACATGGTCCACTGAGAATTACTTGTTCAGACTGGTGATCACATGGCTGGAAGGGAGCTGTAATTTGCTACTGCTGCTTAACGTAAAAGCAAATGTCTTACCATTATCAGTAGCCAGGAGAAGACTCAAATCCAAAATTGGAAGTGTTTCTACTGTATGTCACTTTTACACCATTGCAAAGTTGAAAATTCATCAAGCCAGACCACCACAAATGAGGCGACCCATACTTTCCTCTTTCTTTCCCTCCAGATATATAGTAAGGTGATAATGACAAACCAAAGCCACAGGATAAAGGATGGTGCAACTTCTGGAGGGTGTATTTTATATGAGAAAAGGGAACTTGGAATATTTTTATTAAAAAGCAAGGACGTATGTAAAATGGATTCAAACACAAAGAATTTTGACACTCAATCACAATATTTGAAATGGAATGGTATGATTACAAGAGGTGACTCTGGAATTTCCCCCCAAATTCCTGAACATGTAATTTTTTTATTCCTCTTTATAGACAGGGTACCAGTTGAAAAAGATTGAGAACTAATGACTTTGGCTTCAGGGGGTGTGAGAGTCATGTAGAACCCAAGCAGAGAACAGGAACCATATTTTTGGACACCAAAGTGCATGTTCTACTTCCCACGTAGCATCTAACTCTTAAAGATTGTTCATTTCTGTTTTAGAATAGTCTGTTCAGCCATACTGCAAATGATTCACACAATAATGATGTATTTATTTTACCTAACAGGTAGTTGCAAATGTGTTTCCCAGAGTGTTAACTATAAATATGATTGTATTAAAGCCCATGGCAATCTCTGCCTGCCCCTTGGTTGATGGGAACCTCCAATATTTTAGGCCTTTCTTTTGGTATAATGCAGAGATGTGTGAGTTAGATATAAAACTATACTAATTCTGGGCTCTGCTTGGGGAAATACATTGCTTCCATATTATGCTTTCTCTTTGACAGATGAGTTAAAGGAGTCACAGAGGTGTTGCTTGCCTAAGATCTTAAAGCACACAGGCAGAAGCTGCTCGTTTCCTATTCTGTCAGAGTAAATGGTGCTACTATTTTTGGTTCGGTGTTCTTTTCCATTTCTGGTTACCGTGATCAGAGGGAAAGACAAATTCTACTTTGTTTCTAAGATACTCTCTGATCTCTTTCAGACAAGTCACAAGATGGGCACCACTGTACAAAGTAGATTCCTCTGGGGGTGGGTGGCTGGTGGGGGGAGTCTATGGGAGAGCCTCACGTACCAAAATAAATATAAAATATTACTTACCCCACATTCTGTACCAAAAATACACATATCATGGAATCTGTGGACTTAACTTTTCTTTAATAACTTGTCCAAATCCATTATCTCCTTAATGCTGTGCCCACTGAAGACAGAACATGGGGAATAAGTCTTACCAGTCATGAGTAATAGTCATTGAAAAAGCACTTAAAAGTGTTTAATAGGGCAAAAGTTATTTTAAGCCTTTAGAAAAAAATCCTGAAAAATTCCATGTATATGCTAAAAAGGGCAATATGAAAATAGATTCTAATAATATCAAATTGGGGGAAATGTGGTATTGACAGGAAATAGGAGGTTTGGAGTTGGTGTTGTTGTCTTCCTGAGGGTTTGGCTTCAGGGGTACAAGGAATAGGCACAAATTTCCAGCTGTGACTCAGAGGACAGAAAAGAACAATTTGTGGGATTGTTAGAGATATGGCCCAAATTTTCCATTATGCTTTTTATTGGGGAGGAGGAAGATTATTGCAGAATGCAAGGAATATGGGAGAAAGTTAGGAATCCCTTCCACTCCTCTCTGCCTGCCTCTGACTTGTCAATAACTATCCCAGCGTGGGAGCAAATGGAAAGTGACAGTAATGGAAAAGATGCCACCTTATTAGTGCATGCATTCATGACCTTCATCCTTCCAGCTCGGTGGTCCCTTCTGCCAGGACCTTTGTCCTCTTCCACGTGGAAGTCCCTCTTCTTGCAACAGTGAGCTGTTTCTTGCTCTTTCTGTTTTCTTGAATAGCTAGGATCCCCCCTTATGTACTTCTTGGGAAACTTTTTGATCTTTCTTTATACTTACTGCTTTGCTATTGATCACATAGGTGTCAGATTTTGTTTAAACTGTTTAAGCACATTGAGGGTAGGGGTTGTACCTCGTCATCCAGTTCTCCTGCATCTACCAAATCATCTACCCAAAAGTGGTTAGTGTTGGTGTTTGCCAACTGAATTAACAATATCTAGAAGAAGAAAACTCAAGTTTTGCCTTTGTGAATGTGCCAAGAGTTTACACACTCTGGGAAAATCTCTTTCCAGGAACTTAAGCAAGAAAAAGATTCTTGTTTATGTTGGTAACTCACCAATTTCTAAATCATACTCACTGCAGGCCATTTTATTACCCATTCAGAATAAAGACCAGAGTTACCCAGATAACTAGTCAGGAAATGTTATTTCAATGGAATAGAATGATCTTGGAATGCTTAAAACTCTGCCCTGCATTCCAACTTTTCCAGACTGTCATCTCACTTTGCTTCTGTTACTGGGAAGACCCACTTCTACCTCTCTTTCTATCATTATCTTTCATCTTTCTGTCACTCAACCCTCTCAGACCACTCTTCCACACCAGCCTCTCGGATCATTGGTGAGGAATCTACATGGTCAGGGTGATTTTTTTGACCCTTCTTGGTACTGTGGTGAAGCTATGGTCTGTCCACACTTTCTGCACAGTATCTCTTGATCTGTTTCCAGCTAAGAGAATCATGTATTGGCTCTTCCTTTGCTGGGCAGTACCAAGCAGTTGCCAGCATAGTGTCCTGGGGGTTGCCTTATAATCTGGAGGTTAAGGATATTAACTCTTTTGATGCAAATCTATGGCTTCCATTCACTGGTTGTGATGTCATGGTCAAGCTAATTGCCTTAACAGAACACAGAGACTTGGTGGCTTAAACAACAGACATCTGTTTCCTTATGATTTTGGATGATGCAAGTCCAAGCTCAAAGTGCTGGTTGATGGTTGATTCAGTTCCTGATGAGTACCCTCTTCCTGGTTTGATACCTGGTAAATTTTCAGAGAGAGAGAGAGACAGAGAGAAAGAGAGACAGAGAGAGAGAGAGAGAGAGAGAGAGAGAGAGAGAGAGAGAGAGACAAAGAGAGAGAGAGAGACAGAGAGAGACAGAGAGACAGAGAGACAGAGAATATATATTTCATTTTATAAAGGCTCTGTTCTATTCATGAGAGCCTCCACCTTATGACCTGGTTATTTCCCAATAGTCTCAACTCCAAACACCATCATATTGGAGTTAGGGCTTTAATATCCCAATTATGGGGGGACCTATACATTCATCTCTTATTGCTACTCTGTACTGTTCCCTTTCCTCATAAAATAAAATTATGCCATGGGGATTAAATATATTAATAGGTCTCTAAAAGTCTTTAAATAGTCCCTGGCACAGTGTAAGTGCTATATAATTTCTTGCTCTTGTTGAAGATCCCAAAGTTTGTCAAAGAATAGGAACTCTGTAAAAGGCAATCTACAAAGGTTCTGGCCAGCAAAATGCTATAGAAACATCATACAGAAAACAGTCAAATTCTGCCACTGAGTAACCCTCGATTAAAAGATAGTGAAGAAGGGAACTGTATAGGCTTTGATAGCTAATGCTCCACTTTTCTGCCTTTTCTATTTGACTGACAAAATGAGACCTTTTTTTCAGATAGCTCTACACCTTGGCAACTTCATCTCAAGGATCTTGGTCATTATTCCCAATATTAGTCAGCTTAAAATAGGACAATTGCTACCTCTAATGTTCAAGTAAGAAAAAAGAAACATTCGTATGTATGTCTCTATATTCTCTCAAATTCGTCACTCATTATATACAGTTTTTTGTTGCTGCTATTGTTTCATGCTTGTTATGTCTCAGCAAAGATACTGAAGATTTATTAGGGCTGGGGACTATATCTTGCACATTGATTTTTATGACTCATATAAAACACTTAATGTTGAGCAATGAGAAACAGATATGAGGGAATGGAAAGCAATGAATAGAACAAAATCATTCTGTGCTGTCTCTAGACAAGGGCATGCTTATGTGCTGGTAGTCTGGTAGCTTTTCCTAGTACACAAAATCTTCTAAACAAATGCAGTTTTAACAGCCCCAAGCCCTGGTAAATTTCAGAGTAGGAATTAATGATGATTCTACCAAAAAATACACGGTCTCATCTTTTGATGAACTGGACTCTCACTTCTGTCTTTTAGATGAGTCCTTATTCTGATAATTATTACCAATTTGTGGCAAATAGAAACTTGCTTTTTGTAGAAAAGAAACTGTTAGAGAAGATTAAGATAATTGAGGGGAAAAGGGAAGGGAGAATAAAAGATTAATGAGGTGCGAAAATAATAGAAAGTATGCATGTATGAATATTCCAGAATGAAAGCCATTTTTCTGTATAACAGATATGCACCAATAAAAATGACAAAATAAACCATTAAAAAAGAACCTGTTTTTTCCTCCCTGATATTCACTCCAGCTCATGTTAAGCTAAACCTTTAGAAAATTTCCACTCTCCCTTTCCCAAACTGGAATTAGATATGAGCAATGCTTTTCCTGTTTATTTCCTAACTAGTGATTTTACAGTGATTTCTAATACATTCCATTTGGCCTCTACTTCGTGTGAAGGCTTATATTTATTTTGGAATGTAGAGTTCAGATTTGCTTCTAAATTTCCTCATCCACATGGTCACACTGAATTTAAACCCCTTAAATATTTGAGTTCTACTCTTTTTTCCTATCGCTCATTTTGCCTTTTTGTTCTTTATTTCAACTTTTTTTTTCTCATATGAATGTCAGAATCTTAGAGCAGATGATCTAGTTCTATATTTAATAACCTCTGGTCTTTACATTGTCTTGAGGCACACAATGCAGGAGTTAAAGATTAAACTTCTAGCATTACAGGTCCCGGCTCTATTGCTATAAGCTTTAGGTCAAATCATTCATCCTTTTAAGCTTCACTTGCCTCTTCTATAAAAAGATAATGATATCTCCTTTATAGAATTAGTGTCAGGATCAAAAAAATTACAACTTCTCCAATCCTTAGCACAGTGCCTAGGTTTGGAACTGCCAAGTTGTGATTCACTTTTCCCCTTGTACTCTTGCACTACCAGCTCTCTGTTCAATAGCTAAGAACTTCATCTTCTCCTTTAGTGAGGCAACTTAATAGCATCTCACCAAATTAGCAAATGATTCAAGATTCATGGGCTGATTGATGATGGTCATAAAGGACATCTGTTCACATTTGTGTCTAACAGAGGAATTGTAATTGCCTTCCTGTGTTGTATCCATTTCAAGATGCTCCAAACTTTTTGCTTAATTATGCTAGTTAATTCCTGACCTTAACTTGGTAAAAGCTTCTTTTGTAACCACTTCTTTTGTAACCACTCTGTGGCTCTGATGATTTCAAGGAATTCTAGATTTTGTCTTTCCAGTTTCTGGATCACTGGGAAACTTACTAGGGCTGTTTGATCTTTCACACCCTGCCCCAGCCTCCTTCAGGAATTTTAGACTACTTGCTGCAAGGAGAGCCTGTCATATGTCCCCTGACTACCCTTAAAACCTGCCAGGATCTATCAGAGGAGGCGTATTTAGGAAGTCAGTGTGTTAACTTTCAATCAGTGAGTGAATGGCATCTGTATTAAAAATTCTTCAATCCACTGATAATTCAAGAGGAGAATTATGGGAGATATTATCAAGGGAGATATTATGTCTTGGATATGAAAACAAAATTTCCTGTTACAATCCATAATCCATGTGAAGCAAAAGAGGAAGAAGAAGAAGAAGAAAAAGAAGAAGAAGAAATAACAGCAACAAAAATAGCAGCAACAACCAAAATAACAATAGTTCCTGTATCAGGCACCGCTCTAAAGGCTTCAGTACTGGGATCATTCATCCCTGTTTATCAGGGATCACTTCTCCATATTCTCTTTCCTGGATTTTTCCCTATCATTTGAACAATATCTTAATTTAGTGTTCATCCCAGCCTTTTATTTTAGAGACCCATTCAGACTTACCTGCTTTTATCTTATTTAATTGATGACTACTTTACTGAGACTAATTCACATACCATAAAGCTTACCCTTTTAAACATACACTTCAGTGTTTTTAAAGCACACGTCAAAGTTGTACAGTGATTGCTGGTTTTAGTTACTTTTCTTATTGCTGAGACAAAATACCAAACACCCAACACCCACAAGACAAGGGAGGAAAGGTTTATGTAGCTCACAATATGTAGAGGTTTCAGTCCATAATCAGTGGCTCCAAGGCAGGGCGGCACATGGCAGAGGGGCAGCAGTTCATGGTGGTGAAAAACAGCAAAAGCAGCAAGAGGGGAAGAAAGAAGGAACAAGTCTTTTTCCATCCATTTATTGTATGCAGGCTTCCCGCCCTGGGGTGAATGTCACACACACCCTTAAACCCAGCATTGGACCATGAATCACTCACAAACTGTAGATTCAGCCTCTTCCACAAATTCTGCCTCCTCGCCGTGATGCATGAGGCTTTGGGGGGACATCCAGACCCAAACCATAACACCACTGTTACCTGATTCCAGATAGCATTGGCACATTTTCTCCATTCCAATGAAACTTCATATTCATTATCAGTCACTCCTTCTTCTCATGCCCCCAGTCCCCAGAAGTCACTACCTTCAGTCCTTTTTGATTTATCTTTTGTGGATGTATAAGTGGATTTATACAATATATGATATTTTGTGTATGATTTTTTTTACTTAACATAATATTTCCAAGCTTTGTCTATGTTGTAAGACTCACTAAAACTTTATTCCTCTTTATGAGTGAAAAGTATTCCATTACATGGATTGACCACATTTATCAGTGTATTCATCAGATAATGGACATTTTGCCTGTTGCTACTTTTTGAATCTTATAAATAATGCTTCCATATAATTTTGTTGAAGTACAAGCTTTGGTGTGCACTTTCAATTTCCTAAATGTGCATACTTGACATTTGGATTGTGGGAACTATCAAGAATAATCAAAAGCTGAGGAAATAATTCATGTGTCAGTCTTTTTACCCATGAGTTAACTTCAAGAACAATTATTATGTCTAAAATTAATTATGTCTAACCTTAATTGATCTATATATAATACCTCCTCATTCCCATTTGTAGATAATTTTGTGATGAGTTCCTTGAAGAATATTGTTTTATTCACAAGTGTTTCAAGAATTATTTATTTTTTTTTAAAAAAATGTAGGCTTATTGAGTTAGAATTATTAGTAGCAGTATGATTTTAATATTATCACTCCACTGTTGACTTAATTTTGGAATTGATCATCTTGAACATATTGTTGCCAGAATCTTGGGAGAGTCAAAAGCAATCTAATATGTTATATTTTAAAACTTGATATATAAATTATGGAAAATATAATGTATTAATCTGAAATTTTGGACTGATGAATTTTTGCACATGTAACATTAATATATCCATAACTACTTTTATTGTCTTAGTAAATTTCTTGATATTTGTTTCTTTCATTTAACAACACATTCACCCTCCACCAGATAAACAATGCTTTTGACTTTCATCAACTTAAATTACTTTTTTTCTGTTTTGAATTCCATGTAAATGACATCGCAGAGTGGGACTAAATTAGACCTGTATTCACTTCCTCAACCTGATTATTTCTGAGAGTTTTGCCTGCTTGCTGCATGTTTATCCTTCCCTTTGTGTTTTGCTGAGCAGTAACCAATGTTATTAAAACACCACAATTTGTTTATCCATTCTCTTTGACATGGGCATTTGGATCCTTTTCTGTTTTGGGAAATCTGAATAAAGTTACTATAAACATTCTTGTAAAAATCTTTGTGTGTTGTACCCACTCACTTATCTTGGATATTTACATGCTGTCAGGCCATGTTTAGCCTCATTATAAATTGTCAGTTTTCCAAATTAGTTTTACCACTGCACATATCTCTTATGAATAGGCAGGAATTCCAGCTTCTCCACATCCCCGCTAACCCTGAATATTATTAGTCTTTTAAAAATTTTTATCCATTCTGGTGGACATTTAATAGTATTTCATTCTAAAATTTATTATGAATTGTTTTATGATCCCAGAATATGGTATACCTTGGTAAATATTTCATGTATACTTTAGAAAAATGTATATTCCGCCCTTATCAAGTGACATTTCCTATTAGGACAAGTTGTTTGATAATGTTCAAATCTTTTTTGTCCAAATGGACTCTCTGTCCACTTGGTCTATCAGTTAATGAGTGAGCAATTGAAACTTCCAACTGTAATTGTGGATTTGTCTGTATCTCTTTGGAGTTGTTTCAGTTTTTGCTTCATGTATGTTGAAATTATTTTGGTTGCCATAAGCATACAGGTTTAATATTGTTGTATTATAATCGATCTCTTTATCACCAATCCCTAACAACTCCTTTAGTATTGAATTCTACAGTTGTGTGATGTTAGGATAGCTACTCCAGGGACTGGGGATTTAGCTCAGCTGCACAAGCACCTGCCTTGCAAGCAGGTGGTCATGAGATCGATCCCTGATACCAATAAAAGAGGACATAGCAACATAACAATACAGGTCAAAGCATAACAATTTCAGCAACCTAATGCTTCACCACAAGATAATCCGACTTAATAGTAGTTACCATAGTGTCTCTTTCCTTGAAATATTTGGATATAACTTTGTATACTATGGCGTCAAACATATCGAGGCAGTGATATTCAAGAGGATGAAAGTATTACAGGGTATTTAGAACCAGCTAATGGAAAATGAACAATTGTTTCTATATTATCTCTTTGCCTATAAAAATTTTTGTTTATACTACATATAATAAAACCCAGTAAGATACAACATGATAAAACCAATGGAGACAGAAGAACAACAGTTTGGTGGGACTTCAAAACAAGATGATATTAAATCAGCACTAGCTATTATGATGTCTTGTTTTCTTCAAAACAGCTGTTCATATCATCGCAGGAAATAATATCAAACAGCCCAGAATAAAGCCATTCCAATTAATGAGTGAAAACTTTATAAGGCTTAAAAGCCACATAATGGGGAATTATGATTACCACATACTTTTATATATTTGAATCATCTCTTACAATAGGGAAACTATTTGGTATTCATACATGTGAGTTTGATTTATTTCACTTATGAGTATGGTCTCAAGCTGCGTCCATTTATTTATAAATATCTCAATATGATCATTCTTTATAGCTGAGTAGCACTTCATTGTATAAAAATATCACAACTTTTTTATCCATTCCTTAGCTGATGGACACTTAGGTTGTTTCCAAGATCTGGCAATTACAAATTGTGCTGCTACAAACATGGATGCACATATATCCCTGTGGTATGATGCTTTCAGTTCTTCTGGGAATATGCCTAGAAGTGGGATAGCTGGAACAAATGGGACTTCCTATCCCAGCTTTTTGAGAAATCTTCAGACTGACCTACATAATGGTTGCACCAGTCTACACTCCCACCAACAGTGCAGGAGAGTACCTTTTCCCCACAGCCTCTCCAGCATTTGTTGTTGATGGTTTTCTTGATCCTGGCCATTCTTTCAGGAGTGAGATGGAATCTCAATGTGGTTTTAATTTGAATTTCTGTAATGACTAATGATGATGAACATTTTTTTCATGTATTTATTTGCCATTTGTATTTCTTCATCCGAGAAGTGTGTATTCATCTCAGATGCCCATTTTTGGATTGGATCTTTGAATTTTGGGTATCTGATTTTTAAAAATTCTTTTTATGTTTTAGACAGAAATCCTTTGTGTAAGGGAGAGTTCACTAAGATTTTTTCCCAGTTTGTGGGTTTCCTTTTCACTATGTTGGAGATTTCTTTTGATATGCAGAAACTTTTTAATAAGAGGTGATCCCAGTTATTGATTCTGGGAAGTATTTTCCATGCGGTTTGAGTCCTGCTAATGAATTCTCTACCTACCTCTATGTCTTCAAGGTTTCTACCCAATTTGTCTTCCAATAGATTTAGTGTTTTTGTTTTAATATTCAGATCTTTGATCCATGTAGATTTTAATTTAGTACATGGTGATAAGCATGGGTCTAGTTTTAATTTTCAGCATATGGAGAGCCAGTTTTTCCAACACCATTTATTAAAGAGACTATTGTTCTTCCAGTGAACCTGTTTGGCCCCTTTATCAAAGATAAGGTGGTGCTCTTCTTTTTCTAGATGTTTGAGTGTGTTTGTAGTTGTGGTTGTATCTTCTAATCTATTCCATTGATCTTCGGCTCTGTTTTGATTCCAGTGCCATGTTGATTTTACTACTGTTGCTTTGTAGTATAACTTCAAGTCAGGGATTGTGATGCCTCCTGCCTTGTCTTTGTTGCTTAGAACTGTCTTTGATATTCTAGGTCTTTTCTTGCTCCAGATGAATTCTAGGAGTGATTTCTCGAAATCTACGAGGTATGTTGATGGTATTTTTATTGGGATTGCACTGAATCTGTATAAGAGTTTTTGGAGAATGGCCATTTTCGCAATATTTATTCTTCCTATCCATGAGCAAAGAATGTCTTTCCATTTTTTGAGATCATCTTCAATTTCTTTTTTCAGTGTATTATAATTTTCCTTGTATAGGTCTTTCACTTCTTTCATAAGAGTAATTCCTAAATACTTCATTTTTTTGGTTGCTAGTGTAAAGGGTGTGGCTTCTTTTATTTCTCTCTGTGATTTTGTTAATGTATAGGAATGCTATTAATTTTTGAGTATTGATTTTGTATCCAGCTATATTACTAAATTTATTTATTATATCTAAGAGAATTTCAACTGAGGTTAGGGGATCTTCTATGTAGAGTATCATGTCACCTGCAAACAATGATAATTTAACTTCTTATTTTCCTATCTTTACTCCTTTTATTTCTCTCTCTTGTCTAATTGCTCAGGCTAGTATTTCTAGTACTATATTAAATAGAGGTGGTGATAAAGGACATCCTTGTTTTGTGCCTGATTTTAAAGTAAAGGCCTTCAATTTTTTGGCCATTTAGTATGATACTGGCTTTTGGTTTGTCGTAGATGGACTTTATTAGATTGAAGTAAAGACCATCTATTCCAATTTTCTGTAAAGTTCTTATCATGAATAAATGTTGGACCTTATCTAAAGCTTTTTCTGCATCCATAGAAATGATCATGTGATTCTTACTTTTGGCTTTATTGATATGGTGGATTACATTTATTGATTTATGCATGTTGAACCATCCCTGCATGCCTGGGATGAATCCCACTTGGTCATGGTGTATAATCTTCTTGATGATTTGCTGCATCCTATTTGCCAATATTTTATTGAGAATTTTTGCATCTGTGTTTGTAAGGGAGATTGGTCTATAGTTCTCTTTTTTAGTTGGGTCTTTCTCATGTTTTGGTACTAGAGTAATATTTGCTTCCAGGAATGACTTAGGAAGGATTGCTTCCCTTTCAATTTCATTGAAGAGTTTGAGGTGTGTCGGCATTAGGTCTTCTTTGTATTTCTTGTAGATTTCTGCAGTGAATCCATCTGGGCCTGGGCTCTTCTTTGTAGGTAAGGGCTTAATTACATTTTCAATTTCATTAATAGAAATTGGGTTATTCAGCAGTTTTACATCCTCTTGACCTAGCTTTGGTACTTTATATGTTTCTAGGAATCTGTTTATTTCTTCTGTATTATCAAACTTTTGAGATAGAGGTTTTTGAAATAGGTATTGATGATCTTCTCTATTTCTATAGAGTCTGTAGTGATTTCACCTTTTTCATTCCTTATTGCATGAATTTGAGCTTTTTCTTCCCTTTTTAAAATAAGGTTGGCTAGTGATTTATCAATTTTATTTATTCTTTCAAAGAACTAACTCTTTGATTCATTGATTCTTTGGACTGTTTTCTTAGTCTCTATTGCATTGCTTTCTGCTCTGATTTTTACAATTTCCTGTCTTCTTTGGCTTTGGGCTTGACTTGCTCTTTTTTTTCTAGATGTTTGAGGTGTAGCATCAGGTTATTTATTTGTATTTGTTCTGTTTTCCTGATGTGGGAACTCAGTGCAATAAATTTTCCTCTGAGGATGGCTTTCATTGCATCCCACAGATTCTGGTAAGTTGTATTTGTATTTTCATTTGCTTGTAGGTATTGTTTAATTTCTTTAATTTCCTCTGTGACCCACTGATTACTCAAGAGTGTGTTATTCAGTTTCCATGTTTTTGTGGAATATTTGCAGTATCTTTTATCATTAATTTCTAATTTCAAAGTGCTATGATCCAATAACATGCAAGGGATAATTTCAACTTTTTTGCATTCATTTAAATATGTTCTGTGAGCTAATATATGATCTAATTTAGAGAATGACTCATGTACTGCTGAGAAGAATGTGTATTCTGATGTTGTTGGATGGAATACTCTGTATATGTCTATCAAGTCCATTTGTTCACATGTGTGATTCAGTTCTGTTATTTGCTGAATTTCTGTCTAGTTGATCTGTCCCTTGGTGTCAATGGTGTGTTAAGGTCTCCTGTTTCAATTGTGTTACTGGTAATTTTATTTTTCATTTCTGTTAATACTTGTTTTATATAACTGGGTGCTCTGGAATTTGGTGCATATATATTTAAGATATTTATCTCTTCCTCTTGAAGTTTTCCCCTAACAAGTATGTAGTGACCTTCTTTATCTCTTCTGATAATTATTGGTTTAAAGTTCACATTGTCTGCAAACAGAATGGCTACTCCTGCTTTGTTTTTTTTTTTTTTTTTTTGGTTTCCTGTTGCATGAAGTATTGTTTTCCATCCTTTGACTTTCAGTCTGTGAGTATCCTTTTGGGTTAGATGGGTTTCTTGTAGACAGCATTTGGTTGGATTTTGTTGCTTGATCCATTCTGCCAGTCTTTTTCTTTTAATTGGTGCATTGAGACCATTTACATTAATGGCTATAACTGTTATATGTTGGTTTATTGTTCACATGTTACCTTTCTGCTGTTGCATCTTTATGTTTCTGTTCTGTTTAATTCTCTGCTTTGCTTAGTGGCTTTCCCCCTAAGTGTATCTAAACTGTCTTTCAATATTTTTTGCAGGGTTATCTTGGTGATCATGAAGTTCTTCAACTGTTCTTTGTCATGGAAGTATCTTATTTCACCATCAATTTTGAAGGACAGCTTTTCAGGGTACATCAGTCTAGGTTGGAAATCATTTTGCTTTAGGATCTGGATTACTTCACTCCATGCTCTTCTTGACTTTAATGTTTGTGCTGAGAAGTCTGCTCTGATTCTGATAGGTTTTCCTTTATAAGTGATCTGTATTTTCTCTCTTTTCTATAAGTGATCTCTTTATAAGTGATCTTTTTTCTGACAGCTTATAATATTCTATTCTTATGTTGGATTTCTAGGATAGTGATTATTATATGTCTGGTTGTAGTTTTCTTTTGGTTATGACTATTTGGAGTTCTATATGCTTCACTGATCCTGATGTCCATTTCTGATCTCATGTTTGGGAAATTTCCAGCTATTACTTCTCTAAATATCCTCTTGATGTCCTTTATGTAGTCCCCTTCTTTTTCATTAATCCCTATCAATCTTATGTTTTTTTTTGGTATCATCTTGCAGTTGTTGAATTGTTATTTCCTGATTTTTTGTTATTTTTAAAAGATCTTTCCTTTCCTGTTCACTAGCTGCAATCTTGTCTTCAAGGTCTGAAATTCTATCTTCACTTTCATTGAAGTGGTTTTTACAGCTTTCACTGGAATTTTCAATTTCCTGTATATCTCTTTGCATCTGCTTTACGTATTTTGTTTGTTTCTTATATTGCTCATCTAGGGATTCTATCTTTTTGTTTAGTTCCTCCAATTTTTTAGCTGTGTCTTCTTTAGATATATTCAGCATCTCTTTCATTTCTTTATTCATTTCTTCATTTACCTGGGAGATTATTTCTAGTTTGAATTCCTTTAAAGCTTCCCAGAGTTGCTTGTTTATTTCAGTTGCTATTATGTCTGATATTTGAGGTGTATGGCATATATATTCTTCTACATACATTGCTCCTAAGGTTTCTTTGGATGGGCTGGAGGTTTGAGATTGTAATTTGGTCTTTCATTTTGTCATTTTCCTATATTTCTGTGTTTCAAGTGTTATTCTAAGGCTTCCTCAGGGTCTCTTGGAAATCCTCTTCTATGCCCTCAGCTCCTGGGACTCTGGCACCTAGTTCCCTGGAATGATAGAGGGTCACTGGGGGTGGAGCAGGCCGGCTCAAGCCTAGCCTCTGGAACTGATGGTGCCCGCCTGCTTGCTTAGAACTCCACAGTCCACCAAGCACAGCTGGGAATGGGGAGGCTGATGCTGGTGCCCTGGACCTGCCTAGCTGCTCCAGTGCACCTGGAAGCTGCGAGGGTCCCAAACAAGCTTGACTCAGGGGAAAGTGCGTGGGGCACTTATGCCAGGCCGCTGGGCCTCTGGAACTAGTGGAACCTGCCTGCTTGCTTAGAACTCCACAGTCCACCTCTTTCCCACATATTTTTAATCCTACTATTCTTTCTTCTTTTGAATTTAGTGTTTTCTATTATTCTATTATTTTTCCTTTATTGGTGTAGTAACTATAAATTTTCTGGTTTGTGTGTACTTGAATGGTTTTTGTAAGGTTTATATTTTACATTTTTAAATTGTCTTGGTCTACATTCAAGCAATGTTATACCATCTAATATGTAGCAAAATTATCTTCCAGCAGTTATTTCCATTTGTCTTCTGCTGTTTCTATATGTTGTCATGCTTTATGTAACATTATTTTGAAGAGATTAAACATTAGGAAAAAATCACTTTATGCAGTTATTGCCACTTGTGTTGTTCTACATTCCTTTGTATAGATTCATGCTGGACATACACCCTGATCATTCAGGGCTCCGTGTGCCAAGAAGCTAACAGACAGGGAAGGAGGTCATTTTATTTTCCAAGTTACCTGGGTTGATTTCTAAGGAAATTGTGCTACTTGGTGCACAATACGGGCAACAAACATTATGTCTAGGATCTGGCAGATTTGTTGGGGTCCCTTTCAGTAGTACATTTCTGCTAATTTAGGATCAGTGGGAAAGTGGAATAACTCAACAAATGTAGGACCCCTAAGGACTCAGATCCTACAGAAGTAAATGTTTAAATATGTCTTAGATTCCTTCATCACTGTGGTGACAAAATATTCAATACTCACAAATTAAAGGAGGAAGGTCTGTTTCAGCTCACATACAGTTCATAGAGGTTTTAATCCGTAGTGGGCTGATTTCAAGGCAGAGCAACATGGCAGAGGAGAAATGGTTCACAGCAGGGCAGGCAGTAAGCAGCAAGCAACAGTAGCAAGCCTGTCTTCTCTCTCTTCCTTCATATTGCATACAGGCTATATGCCTACTGATTAGTGCCACCCACAACTAGGGTGGGGCTTCCAGTATCCAGACCCAGAACTGTGCTAAACCTATTTAGTCATTGCACACCTTAACCCCAGTATCACACAGCTTAGATCCAACCACCTTTTTAAAGTCCCATCTTTGAGTGCATAATGCTTGGGAGGAGACACCTACATACCAGCTGTAACAGAATCACTCTACCATCCAAGAAACTCTAACCAGATGACTTGCTAAAAGGAGTTAAGAGAAGTCAAATGTACACAGAGTACAGGAGCTGTGAATGTTGTCTTGGACTTCATGACCAGCTAGTGAAAAAAATACTGAAAATTATATGGATTAGCCTTTCATTTTCTCCTGATGCTTTTTATGTGAGTCACTGATAATACTTAGTTTTATATATTGCATGCAGACAGAGTTGTTGATGGAATCTTGTGCATGTGGACTATTGGAGATGTTTGTTTAACCTGAAAAGAGTCAAGAGTGAAGACTGAGTGGCAGTCTCAGCCCCACTGCATTCTGCTTTGTCACCAGGAAGCTAACCTATGAAGACTCTGTATGTCTTCCTTACACTGAGTCTTTGGCTTGGGATTGGCCAGTGGGTTACCACCAGGAGATGAGACAGTGGAAAAACAATGAGATAAACTTATATACAATATTATCTCAGCCCATCCACCCTGGATTGCCATGGTTTGGTCACAGCTTTCTACTAAAGCTATAGTTCCTGTCAGGCAGCCCTTTGGATATGACTACTCTCTTTGTGTTTTGGTAATTCACTTTTCCACTTAACCACCAGTCCAATTATTTAAAATACAGGATGACCAAACATTTTTTCATTAATTTTTATAAAATAATATAACAGGAAATATAAGCATGACAATTTTATCAAATTATTTTCAATACAAGACATTATTTGTTCAAGTGACAACTTCCAGAGAAATGCTCAGGGTAGTCAGTACATAAACAAACATGCTACCTAACATTTGGGACACACTGTTAAGTAGTTTTAAACTTCTAATCATGGGGTAGTAACACCTCATAGACCTTGCTAATCTAATGCTACTGTGCCACACTTAATGTTTCTCTTAATGCCTATAAGTACATCATCATTTATGGTGTATCTCAGTTTGAAAATTCCACCTATTTCTTCAGAGGACCATGGCTGATATAGTTAGCTTCTGAATTATTTTCTTTAAGTGCATGTTTCTATCTTTGGTCCAATTAGCCAAGGCTAAGAAGTAAGAGATTAAACACCCTAAACACAACTGAAGGGCAGGTCATCTACTGTGACCAAAAATACTTTTATGAATAGTGGGTGTTGACCCAATAGATATCCCTAATTTGGCACAATGCCTTTGCAACATGTAAGGCATTCTTTTTTCTTTGTTTTTCAATAGCCCTAAAATGTCCCTTAGAGCTCAATGGTGGTCAAGATGCTTTTGGTGCTATTTGCAAGGGTGTTCTATTGGGATACCTCATGTCTTATTCTTTGGAAGTGAGACAGTGATATGTGAGAAAATGGGATTATTGTTCAAGGAAGTGGGTAAATTTGTAACTACTCATGGAGATGGTTGGAAAAGGGGGATGAAGTGTTCCAAAAGCTCTGAGGGTACTTCTAAGTGCACCTTGACTTGC
Organism: Cavia porcellus; assembly: GCF_034190915.1. NCBI lineage: Eukaryota > Metazoa > Chordata > Mammalia > Rodentia > Caviidae > Cavia > Cavia porcellus. The sequence continues at coordinate 21,209,963 of NW_026947496.1, read as the reverse complement.
TTCCCAACAAAGGAGATTGACCCTATCAACTTGGACTGAACAATAAAGAGGAAAGGGCTGCAGGTAGAAGCTTACTGAAGCTTTTGTCACAACATATGCTGAGAGATATGTAGAGATGCTTGATGGTTAAGTCGTCAGAATATCGCTGAATGGCCAGTCTTCTATTTCTGTGAATAATATAGCACAGTCCCAGCATTTTGAAATATGATAGCAAAATCTTTGGAAGAATCAGACATACCATGCTGGCCATGAAGTCGAGATCCCCATAGAAAGGTCATTTTGTGTAGTGGCAGGAATGCAGTGCTACCTAGATGGGGAGGAATACAAAAGAGGCAATGTCCATGAACACATGGTAAAGCCAAGAGCTCTTGGGACAGCAGGAGGCAGAGAGTTGGATTATGCAAATAGAAACAAACTACAAAATCTATGTTATGACCTCACTCATAGCCACAGCTAGAAGTACAAACACATTATGGTCACATGGTACACATGTTCTTTTTTATTTTGGACAATCTGATCCTCTGTCATAATTTCTTTTACCCAGAAGTCATGTTATTTTGACTCCACTTCCTTGTCTCTTCCTCTTTCAGATATGACCTGGAAATTCCTGTCAGTATATTTTCCCCAGATTTAATGACATTTGTTAATGGACAAGTTTAGATTATGATTTGTTCATGGACAAAGTTGTAAGTTTTTAATTCTTGCTATGTTCTTCTTGTGATTTCAATGTACAGGTTAAGGCATAAATATTTTAGATCAGTTGAGGTCTTTCTGTTATCCTTGGGTTTAATTCTTTCCCTCTTTCAGACATTTACTTCTTTACAGAGCAAAGAATGCAGTAGAAATCACTTCTATAAACATTATTATGCAAATGTTAATGCTTTATGCAATCCAATTCCAGATGTACCTAGGTATTAGATGAATATAAATTATCAATGCTTCTTAAAGGAAATACCTACTTTGTGAGTGTAATCCCTATGAGTTTCCAAATATTTTCTAATTAATCCTCTTTGTTCTTGAGTCTACAGTCTTATGAAAAAAATTTATGTTTTCATAAGAAGCCATCTGCAAACTTGCAGTAAATCTCTACCTTGCTATTTAGTCAAGCTATCAAACATTATTCTTCTGGTGACTTTTAACTTGGGTTCCAAAATTGTTATTGTACTTACATTAGAAGAAGTAAATTAGAGGCCTGAAGGAAAGAAGGAGATCTGCCTCTCTCCATGAGTCAAAAGTTTTCTATATTTTCTACTATTTCTAAATCTTCTTGTTTACAAATTTCTCTGCCTCATCTTCTTCCAGAAAAGGAGATCTTTGACAGTGGGATCTCAGAGCCCAGTAAAATTTACTGAAGTTTGGGTGTGACATAGAAAAAGGTAAACATAGTATATCTTCCTCTTGGGATTGTTGTTAGGATTAAATTAATTAGTACAAGTGAAGGGCTTAGAACATTGCCTGACCCATTATAAATGTTAGGCAAATGGTAACTTGTATTATTGTTGCTGTGTTTTTTATTGCTATCATTATCATTTGACTCCACATTGAGACTAGCATTAGGAAATAAGGAATTGAACTTGACACTGGAGAGAAATATTACTTCATTATACCAGATATATTTTATCAATCACTATAATTACACATAAAATCTTGGTTTCTAAGGACATATTCAATCTATGCTCATCATATTCACAATGATTTTACCTCCAGAATAGCCACTGTTCTTTGATTAATGACAGTTTTATAAAGTTAGCCTCTACAGTACAGAGAGGGGTTCTTTTTGAGTTTCAAATTGCCCTCATTACTCATAATTGTTGGCAACTTCTAACTACTAATTGTTCACTAACCCCAACTGCTTTACAGAGAGCATTAGATTTTTTTTTTTTTGCATTTCCATCTAATTTCCCTTCAGGATATATTTTTCATTAGAAATTTTTCTTTTCCTTTCTTTCATGGACTTAGAAGAAAGACATTGGACTAAATGAAAACTATGAAGAAAAGCATTATCATGAAAAATATGCTCTCTATGCATTAGGAACATAAGTCTTTGCCTGGCAGAAGGTAATGCCTTGTTGATATTTATCAGATAAGGGTCTTAGCCTCAAATTTATCTATGAAAGAATAAGGGCACCAGCTGTTGTGTCTTAGGAAGCACACATCTAAGGCTTTCTTCTACTACTTAAACCAGCTTTCAAGTGGGTTGCTATAGTTTGAAGAGACTGGAGTAAAATTCCCTGAGATGAGATGAATGATCTCTATGGAAAGCTAAAGGGGTGGACTGTGACAGACAGTCATATATGCAGCTAAAAATATATGTTTTCTTAGTTCCTTTAGAGTGAGAGGTATCCATCTAACACAATTCTGGCCAATGACATTTAGGTAGAAGTTGCTGAATGTAATTTTTCCATTTTGGCCTGGAATTCAAACTATCAGGAACCTCTTATGACCATGAAGCAACAAGAAAAAGATTAAAAGTCATATTTTTTAAATAACTGTAAAGAAAGACAGAAAGATTCTGATATCCCAATATCATTGTGGAGCTGTTCTACAAGTTCTACATCTGGAATGCTTTATAGGAACATGAAATAGTTTTTGGTGAAGGTATTATATATTTGGTTTTCTTTCTTTTGGGTTAAGTACAGGTAAAATACATGACTGCCTGTGTGGAATAATTTAAGAAAGTATGGATCAATAACATTGGAAAAAATAAAATATAAATGCTTCTCAACTCACAATGGTATGGTGTCTCAGTAAACCCAACATAAGTTTAAAACTCCTTTAATATGGCTAACCCACCAAACATGATAACTTAGCAAACACTACATGGTAGCAAGTCAGTGGTTTTCTACATGATCACATGGTCAGCTGAAAGCTGTCTATCATCTTGGAAGGTTATCATATCATATATCTTTAGTTTGGAAAAAGATACAGATTTCAAGTATAGTTTTTACTGAGTCATATCTCCTTCTCATAACTGTAAAGTTGGAAAATTGTAAGTTGAATCACTGTAAGTCAAGCCCTCATCAGTTAGGAACTGTTGTACTCTTTTATATTTTCTTAAGGATTTCTGAGGTACTGAAATAGACATTGCTTTCCTCATGTTGTTTTGTATTTTCTTTCCTAAAAGTTTAGTGTGTCCTTTTAAATTTAAAAATTTCTGGGAATGGCTATCAGTTTAAATATATACCTATCATTTTTCTTATTTCCTGTATTCTCAAACATCTTGCTATCTCCATCCTCAATGACCTAGGAGGAAAGGCCTACCTCCAGAGCAGGGTTAGCTAATTCCTAGAGCTAGCAAATGACTTGTCTTGGAGCATTCTTGGATATATGAACCAATCACAATAGAGCCCAAACATATAACCTCATTCTTCTAATGTGCACTTATGCTCTAGGTGATTATCGTGTCTTAATCACTTACTAGACAAATAAGGACAGTCCCTATGTCTCAACACATGCAGAAATTATTCAAAGTAGCCAATCCTAAGCCTTTTTAGTTTGCTTATGTTGCCTAGGCTATTCCTACCCATTAAATCACAGCAAAGTCTTTTGTTCTCACCTGTTCCCTTTCCTTCAGCCTGTTTATACTACCTGTCTTGGTGTTTTCCCATATGGTCCTAAAGGTCATGCTGTGCCTTCTCACTTTCAGAGACTGTGACTGCAATAAAACTTCTTTCTTTAAGATATTCATTTTTGTATGCTTTATTCTATCTGATTAAAACAAACACTGATCATCACCCTGACTTGATCATTACAAAATTCACTTATCAAAATAGCATACTATATTCCATAAGTATGTGAAAGTATAATTTGTCAGTTACAAGTGAATAAAATCATTACCTGACAATTAAACATAGAACAAAATGACAAATACCAGGCAAAATGGTTTACACATTAAGGAGATACATTATTTTACAGAATGAAAGATCCTGGACAGGTCATATCCAACCATAATAAGCTTAGTGGATAAATTACATCAGAAAGGCCCAGATTTTTTTCTGCCTTGCTGCCCTGTCTTCAGTAGAGGTTATTCTTGCCCTCAGCTAGCTTCCTCACAGTTAAAAGGAGGTTCTTCTGTAGATATCATATCTAGATACTTCTACTTTGCTTTTCTTTTATTGCTGAGACAAAATACCTGGTGACCAAATTAAAGAGAGAAAGTCTATTCATCTCACAGTTTGTGGAAGTTCCAGTCCATAACTAGCTGGTTCCAAGGTAAGGTGGCACATGGCAGAGGGGTAACAGTTCATGGCAATGGAAAAGAGCAAAAGCAGTAAGAGCAAAGAAGGGAAAGAGCCTGCCTCTTTTCCTCCCTTCTATTTTATGCAGGCTAAACGCCCTAGGGTGGGAATGGCATTCATACCACCTTGGTGCCCTCCTCTTGCATAGGCCAAGGATGTTTACAAAGTGAGGATACTGGCCCCCTGCTAAGTCTAACTGGAAATTCTGTAACTCTTTTTCCTTGAGGTGAGGACCTGAAAACAAGAGGTATAGGTTTAAGAATCTGTCTTTGAAAAGTCAGCCAACACCCTCCCTCCATGACCGCATGATAGGCTTTGGGAGAACAGGCAATAGTAACTACTACAATGGATCAGAAAAAGTGATTATTTCTTTATACATAAGAAAGTATTTTTTTCTCCCAGAAGCCTCTCTATACTCATGCACCAACAAATTTTTCCCCATGGTTCATTTAGTCAGAACTAAGTACCATGCATAACTTAAACCACTCATTGACAAGAGGAACAGGACTACCACGACTGTCTTGGGCTAATATACATTCACTCTTAAGTCGCACAAAGGATAAAGATCCACACAAAAATAAGAATTTGTCAGTAAGGGAGAAAGTTAATCAGCCAATCATCAGTGTCAGCTAAAGTATACTTCTTAGGGATTTATCCTTAAGGACAAAGGAGATTGACTTTTGACTTAAGAATGGTTTCAGAAACACAGGACACAGAGTAAGGACTTACTATTGTGAACTGTTATGTCATAATGTATTTTCTGAAAGACAGCTTTCTGCTTCAATCTGCTTACAGATGAGTTGAGTGTAGAGTGTCCTTGGTTCCTAAGTGGATCACAGAGCACTGTTCTCATCATTTACCCTCTCTTGCCCTCTTTAGTCTGTGAAAATTGTGGAGATTTACCAACCCACTTCCCTCTTCTTTGTTATCATTCTACATTCCAGGGAAATTTTATGGTTTTCTGGATACATCTTTCTCCATTGTACTGGGATTGGCAGAACTAATTCAGTGTAGAAACTGAGCTATAAACTGGGTGTGATTATTTGACAGGACTTTCAGATTATTTCGTGGAATTTGGGATGAATGCGTATATGAGTTTTAATTGTTGATTGATTGTGTCAACTTGCAAAGCTTAGGTAAGAGAAGTTTAGCTAAACTGGCTCAGTGAAGACCCACTCCAGGGTGGCTCATCACCTGTAAAGTAGAAATGAGGAAGAACAGATCTGCTTCTGCTTCTTGGAGGAACTCCAGCCTTTGTCTTTAGCTTGAACACCATTTCCTGGCTTCCAGAACAGACTCTTTGGCTTCCAGCATAGACTCTTTAGCCTTCTAGCATAGACTCATTGGCCTCCTAATTCAGACTTGCATAGGACACTGCAGTGAGCGCCAGACCTTGGACTGAACCTTTGGTCTCCAGTGTGCAGAGACCCTTTGCACTCTTTCTCATCCAATTCTAGGTTTGACCATCATAAACTGATCTTGAATTTCTTATACATTTGTATATCTTATGCTATACAAATAAAACACTAATACATGAGTATAAAGAAAAGTTTGGTGAACCAAAGGGGTGAATTATGGCAGATGCCACTTGTGGCTGTTGGTTAAGTGTTCTCAACCAAATACTCTAGGCAGTGGCCTATGTAATCCTAACTAGTCTTGCTAATTCCCTTAATGAATGACAATGACAAGGAAAATACTTTCAAACTGTGTTGTGCATGGCAATATCTGAAATCTAGCCACTTTTTCCTAGGAAGTTTGAAAAATTGATAATCTATATCAAAAACCAAAGAAGTTTCAGTTACATCAGGCTTATCCCCAAATAGGGGCCTAAATGAAGTATTGTGTGCATCAGAGTGGACTCCATTCAGCTTCTTTCAGCCATCCCTAAAGCAGTCAAAGATCTCAGAATTTCAAGTGCATGCTATCATTTCTTCTGATGAGAGGCAGAGTCTCATTGTGATGAAGAGAGGCCTTGGATGAGGTTGATCTGAGTTTGAAGCCTTATAAAGCTGAGTTATGAGAAGTCTCTAACTTCTCTATCCCAAATTTTCCCTTCTGTAAGTTGGAGGTGACACCAGGGTCATTGTAAAGGGCAAGTGCATGTACAGCTTTTGCCTATTACTGTGCCAAGGTATGGAATATGCACTTAATAAGTGACAGCTTCTACAATGACCACAACATATAAGCAACTTAAGTCACCACTTCCTGGTCTTCACTGATTGGACAAATAAGTCTTCCTTGTTTCTAAACTTCCTTTTGCTCTGCCTGAGTAAAACTCCCCAGTGGACAGAGTTACTTAGAGTGTCACCATCAACATTTTCCATTTTCAGACTAATAGACTGTTTTCATGTCAACTTGCCTTATTTTGTGAACATGAAAAAAACTTGCCACTTAAATGGAAACAGTGACGTCTATGTTTTAAAAATCACGCACTATGGGTTAAAAATATTAGAAGTGACAGGACAGGTCAGAATGAAGTTTGGGTGATATCTTAATGGTACTCTGAGAAATCTCCAAAATCCTCGCCTTCAGAGTGGAAGGATTTTTATTAATAATACATGCCACATCCTATCAGATAAATGGTTACGGTCAGCTGTCCACAATCCTTTTTAGAACAGGGAGAATATAACAAAAAATCCATGAAAACTGTAATGTGAGAGGTTTTCCACATGGCATATAATTTTAAGTGAAAAATTCCTGTAAAGCAGTTCTATAAGTATCTTAAAAGTCTTTGTTACCATTGCATAAAGTTTGTTTTTATGTAAGTCCATGTCCAAATTACCCATGCCAAGCATGGAATCCCTAAAAAAAGGATTTTTATAGCACTCTGTAGAACATCAGATAGAGTACTAATCGGTGTCTTAATACAGGAGCATAGATGATTTTAGTGTGATTTTTCTTCAATTAAATGTGATCTGGTAACAAAATGAGAGAACCAGACATCTGAAAGATGATAGCTGCACAAATACTACATGAATCTAGAAAACCTACTGCAGTGATGAATGACTGGATTATATCCTGCTTTATGCACAGATCATAGGTCTGCGATTCAAACAAGTAGAGTGTGCTCCTTATTCTCAAGCTGTTTAATGAATGTAAAATATTGTCACAACTTTAATGTAGCTACCCTTACACTTGCTGCAAATACAAGTGTTTTAAGGATGTATCACTTTCTGTGAGAATTTTATAAAATGATTGCAAATCTCAATGACACAACTGAGAAATGTAAAATGAAAGGGTTTGTGTATGAGAAAATAATGGAATGAATTGAATTTGGTAAGAAAAATCTAAAACCCATATTTTTGTGTCATGTTTTCTTCTCAAAGAAAAGCTTTTGAAGGTCCATCTTCAGAGGCTGTTTAAACATCACGTATCTGAATTAGAGGCTTACTTGTACTTCAGTGAGACTGTGATGTTTTTCTTTGTTGCTGAAGGAGGCTTCTGTAGCATGTTAACTCCTTCCAGGAACTGATATTTACTTTGAGCAGGGACTGTGGATGAGCTATGATAATGATTCAGGAGACAAGCAAGTGAAAACACAAAATAGAACAATATAGCAGATGCTCAGGTTACACAGAGTCCAGGTGTCCACAAATGGAATTAATAGAGGAAATTATTTTTGACTAGATTGGGAAAACTTCAGATTTGGAGTGAGATCAGTTCTTCAACTCATACTGAGTGCTATGCATAAACCAAATTACAAGGGATTGTATTTTCATTTATGCGTATAGTTACCCAAACAAAGTGGAAACATAAAATCGTCCTTTAGCAACTTCTTTAAAACCTACTAAACAGGGATGGTGCCTGAGCCTATACATTTCCTTTGCAGCTTTTTATTTTCTGGCTGAAATACTGTCTCTTTTCTCAGGTGACTTCCTAAACTGAAGGGCGATGTGGTTGAGGAGCAAGCAGTCCGAACAGTGGACAGTGCATCAGCTTTGGAGTCATGGACCTGGGTTTAGACCGTGGCTTAGTTACTTCTCATTGCTGATACAAAGTGATCAGCACCTAAAATCAAAGGAGGAAAGATTTGTCACTTATTTATTTATTGTTGCTCACAACCTGTAGAGGTTTCAGTTCCTAACTGACTGGTTCTAAGGCAGGGGTGGCTGAGTAGAGGGGCGTCGAAGAGGAAAACAGTTCACAGTGTGGGAGGCAGAAAACAAGAGGAAGCAAAAGCAGCCAGCAGCAAACTACCAACAGCACCCTCTTTCTGTCCCTTGTATTCTATTCAGGCTACATACCCTGAGGGTGGGTATCACACACATCCAGAATGAACCTTCCATTACCAACACCCAGAAATACACCAAACCAAACCAGTGGACTAATTAGTAACACACACCCTCGATCCCAGCACCACACACCTTAAACCCAGACACTTCTGAAAAGCCCCACCCATGACCATTGCGGGGACATTTAGACACAAGCCATCTAGACATGAGACCTTGGAAACCTTTTATTAGCTTTGGCCATTTCTTAGTTTCTTCAAATTGTCCTCATTTGTAAAATAACACTGATTAACCTAATAAAGCTGTTTGGATGTTTAAGTGAAGTCATTTATGGAAGACATTTGTACACTGCTATCAACCCGGTCATTTTGGCATCATACATTTTGTTAGCAAAGTCATCACCCTTAAACATTCACCAGTAATGTCTGGGAGTAGGTGCAGTTCCCTTAGGTCTTCCTGCACACACTCTCACACTTAACCTACCTCTTGTCACCCAACATTGCTGTCATCACACAATGTTGCTTGTCGCCACAACATGTATATGTGTGTGGTTCTACTTCATAGCAAAATCTTTTTGCTGTTATTCTCTACACTATTTCCATTCTTCCTTCTATTGTCTCTCATCTCTCCATTAAGCACTCAAAACCAAGACGTATCTTTGTCTTCTAACTTGTTTCCCTGTTAATGATTTTTAGTGGCTGAGATTTCTAGTTGAAATTTATGTGTTTTTTACTTACATTTCCTCCAAGCCATACTGTCCTGTAATCACTGATCTTCTATAGAAAAATGTCTCCACCCTTGCTCTAAGTACACACTGGAGCATGCGCACATACAATGCTGCCTGACTCTAAAATGCTGGGCAGCCACCTGTGCAGTACATCCCAGCCAGCAGGAGGACACTCAAGAGGGCTTTTTGTGCCAGAGTGAGGCTGCAGGAAAGGGACCAACGCAAAAGAGGAAACTCAAGCAAACGTTTGCTGGCATATGCAGGATGGATCCCTATGGGTTTAGTATAGTTTGAGTTAATAGAGTACATGTTGTTGCAAAGTCAAGCACCACTAGAACTGAATATTAAAGCTGGCAATAGGGAACCAAAGGCAAAATACTTGGAGCAAATCTATTGCTTTTCTCCAAGACAGGCTGGGAAAACATGTCCCTTCAAGATAGTACAGTTCCAGTGTGTGCTTGAGACTAGGGAAAGCAGCTAAGGTGAGCAGAATGCTGAGGATTTAACCATCAAAGTTAGAAGGATGCCAATTTGCATCCCAGATGTGTGTTTGCTACCTGAGCTACCTTTGACTAGGGCATGGGAGAGATGTTAGATACTGAATCACGCTGATAAAAGGGATACATGGGGACACATGGAACTTTCAGTGCATCGTATGGACAAGATTCCAATTTCTAACTATGTTTCAAGAGAATCAGTCCTATCTGGGGTAATAAAGCAATAGATTTAACACATGAAGACTATTGTGTTCCAAGTTTCTAAGTGTACTCTAAGACTAAATTTAATTTACAGGAGAGGTCCAAGAATCACAGCCAGCAAAGCGTTGCAGAGCACTGCTTCCTTAATAGTGTGTGGAAGGGGACCATGTGCTCCTAACAGCCCAGGGTGAGCACAAGTACTCCATAACTGTTAGTTTTCTCTTCATCGAGCAAGGCATTTGGATTCTTAGAATTCAGAAACTGAAAATTTTTCTTTTGTGTCCTAGGGGAGGCAGGAGTTTCTGAATTTTAATATTTAAATTATAGTTAATTGTGTGTTAATACATAAAAGGCAATGTTATGCACTTTACATATATTTGATTAATATTCTCAAAATTCTAGTATTTGAAGCAGTTCTTCTGAAATAAAAAAATATTTTCAAACTACATATCTAAAGGCCCCACTGTATGTCTCAGAATATCATCTCGAATGACGAACATCAAAATACATTCTAGTAAAATTGGTGGATCTTAAAAAAAGAAAAAATTCTTAAGCCATATATTAAACCAGCATATACAACTTATATAGGAAAAATTTAAATTATCACCAGACTTTATAATAATACGTGGAAATTACAGTGGTACCTTGGATCATGAATTTAATTCTTTCCACCAACCTGGTTGCAAACTGAATTGAGTGAGAACTAAATCAAATTTCCCCAGAAGATCAACATTGAATGTGAGCACTGAATTTGATTCTGGTGTCAGCCTTGGGGTAGAGAATTAAGAGAATTGCAAAGCAAAAATTTTGTATCCAGCAAAACTTAACTTTTAGGCATAACTAGGTTAAACATATAGGAACTCAAGGAATATTGTTCACATGAACTCCTTCTATGGAATCTAATTGCAAAATGATATTCAGATGTTTAAAATGAGTAGCAAGGAATTGATTGAGAACAGGGGCTGTTATGGTTGGGACTGGGATTCATTGTGCTGACGTCTTGCTTCCTCTCTGATGGGCTTTGAGAAGTGATTGGGTGTTGAAAGCTCTAACTTCATCAGGAGAATAACCCACTAATGGATTCATAATTTGTGGCATTGTTGGGAGGTGATGAAAACTTAGAAGGTGTGAGTTAGTTGGATAAAACAGGTCACTGAGAACATGGCTTTGAAGACTATATTTGTACCTTTCCACTCTCTGGCTCCTCTGTCTGTGTTTCGTGGCTGCCCTGCGCTGAAAAGTTTTGCTCCATCATGCTTTCCACCACGATGTTTCTCCTTTGCCATAGACCAAAAAGCAGTGGAGCTACTGATAAAGGACTGGGCCCTGTGAAACCATGAGCCAAACAAACCCTTTCTCATTTCAGTTGATTTTCTCAGATATTTCATTAGAGCAGTGCAAAACTGACTAAAAAAAAAAAAAAAGAATATTGGTACTTGGAGTTGGATCACTGCTGTGACTGCATAAAACAATGTGATTCAGAAAACTCTAGGACTTTTTTGGCAGAGGAATTTGAAAGTGTTTGGAGAAGCAGGCAAAGAGAGCTGAGACTGGTGGGTAACAGATGATTCTATAGTGAGCTCAGAGGACTAGAAGTCTAGTAAGGATGCACAGACTGTGCTCATGAAGTTTTCAATGGGAACTGGACTCTAATAAAAGCTTAGTTAGAAGTGAAAAAATATCTATCTATACCTAACTATATATCTATATATATTACTTGATAGATAATTATATCACTAATCTTTTTTCATCAAAAACAATGGTTTGTGCTTTCATTGCTTGTTTGATCATGTTTTCATGCCTGTATCTTGTAATCTGAACAATTACATTGAAGATAATACACAATATACTAACCACTGTTAATCTCCTATTATTTTGTTTTGAAATTCTGTATCATCATTTTTATTCTTTTTTCATTTTAAACTAAAAATGTTTAATCAGAGGGTATTTGTGTTATTTTCAGACAATTTGTCTACATTTTAGGTATGTCCTAAGATTCTCTATGGGGCTGAGTTTAAAGGCAATTGATTAACTAATCTGGCAGAGGAAATTGCAAGGCAATACAGCATTCCATGGAGCCATGGTTATTGCTGGCTGCTTTTGATCAGATTCATAATGAGATTTGGGAGCAAAAGCAGAGCAATCTTTATTTGAAAAGTTTCAAGTTTGGCCAGAGAAGAAACAAATTTAGAGTCAAAGTCAAAGAAGATACCTTTGCCAAAGAGACTGACTTTGTTAAAAAGAAACCAAACAATCTGCACAAAGACCCTAGGACATTTCAGGAATTTACAAGAAGACCTTAGGTTATCTGAGGAACTGATTGGATCCAACCTTTTGCCAGTTCAAGGAAGTAAAAATATAAGCTCCTTGGAAAGACCTTGCTTTGACAAGTGAGCAGTGTGATACCCTGCTCCATCAAGGATGCCTACAGAAATATTTTTCCATTTCCAGCTATCTAGGTACTCAGAGTCTATTCTAAGCTGTGGTCCAAAGGAGCCCGGCTACGCTCAAACTGGCACAGATGTTGGCATTTTCCATATGATGTTGGTTTTGCAGCCATGCAAAATGTAAGAATTGCAGGGTCATAGGTTTCAAAAGAAGGCCTAGGAGACCAGGGAATACAAGGCAGAGTCTAAATCCTTCAGGTTGTCCCTGAGAGGGCAATGCATGAAGCGCAAGAGTGAAGCTGAGGTTGTGCTGGAGCCCCCGGAAGCTGGAGGTTCCAGGAACTTGGGAATATCTACTGAATAAAGCCAGAGGCAGCAAACAGTGCTAGCCCAAGAGAGAGGCCACGGGATGCAATCTGCAAGGCCATAGGAAAGGGTTGGCCAAGCCTTTCAGAGTTTACACTATGCAACTATGTTCCCTAGATGTCAGGCACAGCTACAGGATTTGATGTATGCCCTTTGGGATTCAGTCTTGCTTTGGTCTGATTACTCTGTCCTGTTTTTCTATTCCTCTTTAAGATGAGAATGCTTACTCTGTGGCACTGTGGGACTGTGGAAATTCATTTTTCCCCCCTGAGGCTTACATCTAAGAGTTTGCCTTGAGTTTCCAAGGACATTTTGGCTTGGGATTTTAAGAAATGCTGGGACTATGGAGACTCTGACAACCGCTGGAGGTGGACTGAATGCATTTTGCATAAGGAAATGAATATTCGACTTTGGGAGCCATGGGTAGAATGTTATGGCTTGGATTAAAAAAAAACGGCTCCCCAAAAGCTCATGTTTAGAGACGGGGATTATGGAAGGTGATTAGATCATGAGATTGCTGGTCTCTTCGGTAGATTAACCTATTGATGAATTATGAATGAGCTATTATGGGATAGACCTAGTTGGAGGAACTAAGAGTGTTAACCTAGAAGGACATTCTCTCTCTTTCTCTGTCTCTGTCTCTCTCCATCTCTCACTCTTTCTCTCTGTCTCTCTCCCTTCCTTCCTGCTCCTGAGCAGCTTTCCTGTACTATGATATTCTGCCTCAGCATAGTTCCAGAAACAATAGAGCCAGTTGACCATGAGCTGAAAGTTCTGTTACCATGAACCAAGAGAGACATTTCCCCCCTTAAGTTTTGTATCTCAGGTATTTTGCCACAGCAATGAAAAAATGACTCACACAGCTGAAGCATACCAAATACACTGCTACTTGAGTAGCAGCTTGAGTTAGATAGAAATATTACAGGCAGTCAGACAGGGCTGGGCCCTGGAAGGAGTCAATGCAGAAGATCAGTACCTCACACCTCAGTTGTGGGCAGACCTCAAGATAAAAGATCAAACAAATGAACCCACATACTTCCTAAGGATAAGCACCAGGGATTGTTATTCTAGATAGGTCTCTATCACCCTGAGGAACCCTAACCTGACCTCCTACAGGAAGAGCCACGGCTCTATATGCATGCCCCCTTGCTATGCTATTTGACCCTGATTTAATCAGTTTTACCTGAGCAATTGATCTTATTGGTTGGCATTGATATGTACCACCTCATGCTCATGTGCCTTGTGAGTTACCATTTCCCCCCACCTTTATGTGCCTCACCTTGGGATTTTACTGTATAAAAACCCCTAGCAAAGGCAAGGCCCTCAACAACCCACTCGGAATCCCTTCTGTCTCTCTCTCAGACAGAAGCTTTCTTTCTTTCAGTAAATATATTCTGCTCTTTAACCTCTGTTGTTCCTAAAACTCATTCTTTGATTTTAAAGAACATGAACCTGTACTGGACATCTAGTAGGTTGGAAGTTTCATTCCCCTGTATGATTAACACTGAGACTAAATGAAGTTCAAAAGAAGAGAGGAACAGTATGTAATGGGCTTATGCCCTGATAATGTGGACAGGAGGTAAATAAAAGTGGTGGGGAGTATTTGAAAAAATTTAAAAATGTTTTCAGCAAATATGTCAGCAGTGGTAGTATTAATTTGCTTTTTATGAGATTGTTATGTACACTACTTGGTTAAAACAAATGGTCATGCTTTACTATATCATCACTGGTAGTCTGTAGAATTAGCACTCTTGTGTGGAAGAAAAAAACAGTATTCCTTGTTTAACAACCTACTGGTTTACTGATTGTTTGGACTCATGAAGTGCACGCTTCAGACTTATGACCTACTGCTCAGAATTGAGATCCAATTTTTTGTACAGTTCAGTTCATTTTGTTTATGGAGCTTTGATGTCATTTATTTTCTACAGTACACCTTGTCTATATTGTATTGTATTTTTTGGCAATTTTACTGTATAGTATAGTATTGTAGTTTTATGTTTTGCTATACACTATAGTATAGCATGGAAAAGTTATGCAAATAAAAGCAAAGTCATCAAGTTGGAGTTCTTTTGACCATTTATTTGTTCTCCATTTGTAATGTGCACCTGAAATGCAATTGTTTATTTAGCAACCAATTCATTTAATGACCTAGTCACAAGAATGGAACTTGGTCATGAAATGAAGAATGCCTGTAGCTTAATTGTGGTTTAGGCAAATCACTAGGCATGTTGTACAAATAAGCACAGTATTCATGAAAAGACAGTTGTCTTCAAAATATGTATTATTTCTGTAACATTTGATACTGAAGAAAAATAAGATACCTGATATTTTTTGGATATTGAGGCAAGAGTTTACTGTTTTTGGTTTACCTGTTTTAATAGAAAGAAGTGATTTGGAACAGTCTGATGAAATCTGTTGGATAGATATGGTACAGGCAGAACAGCTGTCCCAAGTGAAGAATGTCTGTACACAGATGTCATATAAGAAAGTTTAAGCAAGGATTACATAACCTTGAATTTAAATAGAAACATGCATTTTAAAGGCATTTTCTAGCAGCTAGTGCTAGGGAAATATATATATATATATATATATATATGTATATATATATATATATGGAAATACATATAAATGTGTACACGGAAGCACATATACATTTACATATGTATATATATATATCCCTAGCACTATATCCCATATATATCCTATATATACATATATATGGAATATATGGGATATATATCCCCTATAGGGATATATATATATCCCTAGCACTAGCTGTTAGAAAATGCCTTTAAAACAATGACTAACATAGTATCAACAAGGATCCTTGCATCTAGGTGATGGTATTCAAATACTATTGGATTTTCTACTGAAGAGCATCAAAGCTTTTTGGAGCAGCTATAGGCCTAGAGTAGGCAATGCACAAAATGTGCCTCGAATATCAGTTAGCAAGGAAGTTCTCAAAGACCATTAAAGTCATACTTAAAGTATTCAGGAGCCAACTCAAAGAGGCTCCCAGGGCTCAAATATGGAAAAGTTTATGTTTTAATAAAAATAACTGCAAGAAGGAAAGAATCAAGCATTTATCTTGACTTTCCTGCACAATGTGCACAACCACATAGCAAATGGCCAACATGTGTCTTTTCAGAAGTGCCCAATGAATAAGTCAATAAAGCCTAGAAATTAACAGAGTCATTCTGTACCTAGTAATGAAGGGTCTAGGATTTAGTTTAATGGCTGCAAAGTTTGTAAAAAAGCTGACAACAAAATGTTATTCATCGCCCATTAGAAGAATACACTATACCCCTGATAGTCTCCTGAAGATGTCAAAGCTGAAACTTAATCCACAAAATCTAGAGTTTGGGAAATATATTTCAGTTCCATTGGCCCAGGTGAAAAACAAATCAGTAATAAGGAAAAGAAAAAAGAAAAGATATAGGAGTATGTAGATGAAAAGAGACCTAATGCACATACGAGATTTTGTTTAAATGAGAAAGATCAGACCTCTGATTCAGTGGAAGAGGAAGCTTATGTCCCCTCCCCTCCTGCCACTACTTCCAACTAAAAACTCGGCAGAATATGCAAAGCAAATGTTTGAAAACAGCAAAAATAACTCTCATCGGGTAGGTTGGGAGGGAATTAAACACTTGATGATTGCCGACAAATGGCAGGAACTTTGCTATTTTTTTGTCTTTTACCTCCTGATTAGTCTCAAGGAATCTGGGCATTGGCACAGCTCAATATGCATGGGCAGGGAATCCCAGGAAAACTGCTTTTCTTTTAAGCACTGGATGTCAAGAGATGGGGCACTGCCGGGTACCCAGAGCAATGGAAATTCCTTGTGGCTTTTTCTGTTACTGTTTGTTTTTTTCTTTCTCTGTCGTGGCTTTTCCAGGAGGCAGAAATACATTGGTCCTGAAAACAAAGAACTGAAACAGCGTTGGTGGTTGTAGGTACCTAAAATCCCAAGTGTTTTGGAGAAACCAAGTCCCGGTGCGGAAATCAGCGGAGATTCCTTAAAATACTGAAACTAAAAATTCCTTTTGACAAAGTTTTCCCTAAGAAAGGTAATGACATAATACATGCATAGCCACATTTACAGCAACACCATTCACAACAGTTAAATCTTGGAAGCAGCCTACGTGTTCATCAACAGGTGAATAGATCAAGAAAACATGACATTTACACACAGTAGAGTTCTCCTCTGCCACAAAGAAAGGTAGATGTAAGTATAGGAAAATAGATGTACCTCGGGACCATAATGTTAAGTGACATGAATCAGACACACAATCTTCTATATTACAGGCTGTCTTAAAACAAAATTATAAATAAAGAGCAAAAAAAATTTAGAAAAGGAAGTAGGGAAAAGGATTTTTTCAAAAGAGAAAGCAATCAAGAGAGGGAAGGAGAGAAGAAAGGGGAAGGAAAGGAGATGAGAAAAGGGATGAAGATGTGTTATGTACAAGTACCAACTTCCTGCAAGAAACATAACATTGTGTATTGTAAATATGTATTTAACACAACTGGTCCCAAGGGGTAGTAAAACTGAATAAAAGAGGCAGTCAGGCCCAGGACTGTACCAAGTGCAATTTATTGGGAGGCTTCTAGACAGAATCATGGTTCTGAACAGCAGTAACACCAAGTGAGTTCCTGCAGTTAGGCCAGGAAGACATGTCAGCATGGATAAAAGTGACTTCATCCGAGCTGGAATGTACCTGATTTATCTTAAGTGACTGTCAAAGAATCAGGTACATTCTGGCAGCAGGTCCAGTTGTAAAGCTCTAGCTAACGCTCTAATGGCTTTGTTAATTTATATGTGCCAGGAAATGATACAGGGAAATCCAGGTAGGGTTACTCAGGGGCAGCTGTAGCAGTTATGACTCAAAATGGCTGCCGTCATGGCAAGCTGAACTCATATCTGCAGAGAGAATAATCCTTCTCTCTGAGGAGAGAATGGGGAGAGGGGATCCTTGTTCTCTGCTGTGGGAGAATCTTGCTCTTGTTGATTGTTTGCTCTTGCTACTCCACCCTGCGAGTGAACTCAGCCATAAAAACTATGTAACAGAAGCTGGAGAGAATGGGGGAATCATAAAGCAGAGGTATCTTGAGAAAAGAATCCTACAAAACTCTGCATGACATCCCAAGCCTGCCACCAACATGAAACAATGAGCACAACACGCTACAGAACATATTCCCCATAAAACAGATGCCAACACCTCACAATAGGTAAATCATGGAAGTGGCCTTTATGTCCATCAACAGATAGATGGTGTTTTGGTTACTTTTCTCTTGACAAAGTATCTGACACCTAAAGCTGGGGAAGGGAAGGTTCATTTATTTATCTTACAGTTTTGGAAGTTTTAGTCATACTCAGCTGGCTCCAAGGTAGGATGGGATGGCTGAGGGGCAGCCATTCATGGTGGCCCCAAATGAGAAGAGCTAAAGGGCAGAAAAGAGCAAAGCACATCTCCTTCCTGCCCTTACACTGTATGCTGCCTCCAACCCTGGGCAGGTGCAGCACTTACACCATTAATCTCAGTGCTAGACAACAAACCAATCACAAATGCTACATTTAGCCACCTCCATGATTGCATGAGGCTTGGGGGGGCCACCTAGACACAAACCATAACAGATTGATAAAGAAAATGTGGTATAATGTGGTGCTACTCACCCGTAAAGAAGAACAAATGACTTATGTGCAGAAAAATGAATGTCTTGAAATCATAATACTAAGTGAATATTTCATCACAAAAGTCTATCACAAAAGGTTAAATAATCCATGGTCTCAGTAATGTAAGAGGCCCAAAATATATTTTAATTTAATTTAAAGTTTAAATAAAAGTAGCAGGTTAAGAAGTAGAAAGGCATACTTTGTAGAGATGGAAAGAGGTATTGGGAAGGAGGGAGAAGGAAGGACAAGAGGTCAGGGGAGCAAAAATGATTAGTATACATTGTGTATAATCAACCCTCCAAGCTGAATGTAATCACTGAGTGTTGCAAACATACACCACTAAAATTAAAAAACAAAACAAAACAAGAAAACAGGTGTCAAAAATTTTCAAAAATATTAACAAATAAAGTCCAGTCAGCCATAAAAAGTAGAATATGCCATATCTCCGTGAATTTTTATCTCATAATGCAAGACTAGCTGAATATTTGAAAATCAGTGTGATGTGACATATTAAGACTGCAGAACAACAACCACATGGTCAAGTTGATCAAAGGAAAACAAACATTGACAAAATCCAAACA
The DNA here is from genome assembly GCF_034190915.1 of Cavia porcellus. NCBI lineage: Eukaryota > Metazoa > Chordata > Mammalia > Rodentia > Caviidae > Cavia > Cavia porcellus. The sequence continues at coordinate 21,191,066 of NW_026947496.1, read as the reverse complement.
TGTTCATGATAAAAATACTTGGCAGAGTAGAAATAGAGGGCAACTCTCTTCATCTGGTAAGGGACACCAACTAAGGAACTGCAGCTACCATCTGGCTTAAGGGAAATCAACTAAATGTGTTCCCATAAGATCAGGTAGAAAACAGTCAACCATGTCCATTTTTACCGCTTCTATTGCATAGTGTGTAGTTCATGAGTACTTCTGTCTGCAAACAATCCTGTTTAAAAGCAGAAGTATTCAGCAAAATGTTTCCTATCAAGAACTCCGCATCAGGTGATAATAAACGCCATTGGGGCCATCTCCCCCAGAATCACGGAATGAATTAAGTTAATGAACTGAGGTACCACTATGTACCATAAGTCCTGTCTTGTGCAATTTAGGCAAGAAAAATAAAGTGCATACAAATTGGAGAGCAAGACGTAAATCTGTCTCCATTCAGAGGTGACACGACTATCTGTGTAGAAAGTACCAAGTAATTGAAAAACAAGCTTCTAGAACTAATAGGTAAAGTTAACACAGTTGTAAGATGCCAGGGCACCACAGAACAACCAACCTTATGTCTACATACTAGCAACAAACAATGGTAAACTATAACTTAAAGAATACCATTTATAATAACCCTGAAGGTTAAATATTTAGGTATAATAAAAACAGCATAAAATTTTGATGAAATAAGTCAAAGTGGACCCAAATAAATGGAGAGACAGGCTTTGTTAATTCTTTGCAAAATACAATATATTTAAGATGTCAATACATCTCAAGTTGATCTACAGATACAATGCAATTCTAATAAAAAAATACAAGTAGAATTTTTAATTGAAATACACAAACTGATCAAAAACACAATGTCTAAAGGAAAGGATACATACTTTGAAACTAAAGATATCTCTTTATCAGATTACAATACAAAATAATTGAAAAAATAGTCCATGAATTTGGAGAAGGTATTTCTACAAGCCATGATTGATTTAGGATTAGAACTCAAAATATTTAGATTTAATGCAAATGGAATACACTACAAACTATAGCAATTGTCAAAACTCCAAAAGACAACAGTCAGTATTGCTAATGATACAGAACATGGGGATCTTTACTGGCTGCTGATGAGAATGTAAATTGGTATAACCACCTTGGAAAACAATCTGCACTGCCTTGCAATGTAAGAAAGGTGCAATGCTTAGCATGGATTTCAGAAAAATTACAACATTTGGGGGAGGTAGGAGGAGCCATCTAATTGAAATTCTAATGCATTGCTAATGTTTTGTCTCTTAGGTTGGGTGGCAAGAGTTTGAGTATTCATATTAGTATTCCTTGAGTTCTGCCCATGTGTTTTATGTACTCTTTAGTGTGTCTGAGCTATTTTACAGTGAAAAAACCCTTTTAATGGACCATTATCTGCAGTGTTTTCAAATATGCAAAACAACACGAATTCTTTTTATGAAACTTATGTGTTCTCTGAACCCTAGCTTTCTACTCAGCATTAACAAGAGTTTTTGAGGTATACACGAAAGGTACAAAGTAATACTTGAATATTTACTTTGGAAATGTATTCATGTGTTACTAGTGTAAAAAGTGGAACGAAAAGTGTGAAAACTGCAAGCTTGTTTCTCACTTCAAAGAATCAGGATGTTGTTGGGATCATGAAAATAATGTAGAAGTGCTTTGGAGATCATTAGATTGATCTTCAGGACTTCCCACTACGAGCAGTTATTGTACAAAATGAATGTATAAAGATGCAACATATAAAGGATGCACACTTTGGGGAAGAATTCGTGCATGGTAAATCGCATCCTTAACTTACCTAGGTGCTCACTTCAGTCATATTTGCATGAGATTTTATTAGACTTTTAAATCTACTTATTCCAGGAGAATACCACTGAAGAATGTCTTGTAAATTGAATTCAACAAGTACATGCATTGTGACAAACAGAAATTTGTTGTAATGCAGATTTCCAGAGTTGCATCCTTTCAAAATGGCAAAACACACCTACTTATGTACTTGACATTAGGAAGCCAAAGAAGTAAGACTTCCTTTTTTTCTATTTTGTTGTATCTCTCTACATTGTATTATATTTCACCTGTATTCTGATTTTCTCCCATAATCTTGGCACACTGATAGTCTTCTATCTCTTTGCCCTCATTTTATATATTTTTAAAAATTTTATTTAGGGAGAAAAAAAACCAGAAAAAGGGTACAAGTTATACAGAATTTTAGAAAAATAAACAGTAGGAAATCACTAGTTTATAGATTACATATTGTCATCTTAGAAATAGTTGTTCAAGTTACAAAATTAAAGCATATAAAGTGTACATTCAGACAGTGAGACTGCACACAGTTCTGTTCAGTGCTCCAACAAAACTCAGTAATATGGTTATCTATCTTATACACTTAAATATACATGCAGTTATATCCTTTAGAACACTTTCTCTTCCTCTATTTTTTACAAAGAGAATTACACATTTTGGATTTTATTACTCCCACAGTTCTTATTACTTTTTTTTTTGAAGAGAATAAAACCAAATGTGACATAACAAAACAGAGTCATTTAAATCAAAAGGATGGACATAATACATAATGTAAAAACAGAATACAAGGTGATCAGCAATGGTTACCATAATGCGTCTTGCTATCTTAAAAAGAATTGCCTATATCATCAGTTATAATAAAATTGAACAAAACAGTAAAGAACAAAACCAATAAAACCAAAACATTGGAGACATTACAGGACTTCAAAAGAAGATAATAGTAAAAACAGAATATTTGCCCTCATTTTAGAAATAGAATAGTCCAAGATTATTAGCTCATTGATAGATTTAGTAGACTCAATAGACAGTTTTCAGGGATCATTATAATGAGCTCTTGGATTTCTACACCCTCTTCTCAGCCTCACAGTTGAAGGTACATTATCATTAGAGGACCAAATAATCTAGTGTCCAAGTGGGACACTCTTGAAAATGGGTGCCAGCGGACGTGTGTCACTAAGGCTGATGTAGACAGAGTTCTGTGTCACTGCAGGCATAACCGAGCTGGAATGGGGGAAGCAGAGCAGCCAAGGGCACTGGGTGCCAACACTATGATGAACAAGGCATGGTGACAGCTGTGGCGGGTGCCAGCCATGGAGAGACGGAGGCGAAGTGCCTTTGGTCATTGGCAGTGCGGCATGGATTGGGTGAGGAATAGACTCAGCCTCTTGGAGCCTGCACTTCAAGGCTTGTGTATGTATAACTCTTATCACTCATGAAAAGCACAGCACGGTCAAGGTTGTGTGTGAGTGCACATGTTGGATGTGCCAGTTCCTCTGCTTCATTGTGTGACGGTGTCACCGGTGAGGGTGTGTGGCAAAAGTGGTTTTGCCAAAGCCCCTGCTTTTTGCTCACTTTCTGGATACTCTGTACTTTTGCAGTGATGCTGATTTTTATAGAGATAGCCCACTTCTTGCCTTCCTTGAGTGGGCAAAAAATCTGGGACTATTTCTCAGGTTTTCAACATGGGTTTTTATTCCCTGAGCCGAAGTGGTTTACAAAGTTACACTCCCAGGTCTGAGAACACACAGAGGTGCTGGTTAGATACCTCTGCTGCGGTGGGCAGAGATAAAACCAGAGGGGGCAGAGGCTTTGGAAAGCACTTTGAGAATAAACACATAATATACAGCAAAGTAGAAGTGGAAAGTGCTGAGAAATTCTCTTATATTAATACACAACAACTCTATACTCAACATGCCTTTCCTTGTTCGTCTGAAGCTTTCATGCTGAATGTTTCTTCACTCATTAATGACATGTGTTTATTGAGGATCTACTGTGTGCCATTTTATTTCCTTGTTCTATGTGAACAAAACAGGTAACTTCTACATCATCATAGCAGTGGAGACAGACAACACACACCCAAAAGTCAAGATAACTTTAGAGAGTGGCATGTGTTTGGTAACCAACCATTAGAACTAAATAAGCATTTATTGAGGGGGTATTCTGTTAGATTTTAACATATGTGTTCTACATGTGTTATTTATTTAAATACCCCCAGCAATTTTACAAGTGAATTTATTATCCCTATTTTACAGAGGCATAGAAAGATTGAGTCACACAGAGGTCACACTGCCAGTAAGTGGTAAAACAAATTTAAATATAGACCACTTGATCCTCTGAGTCACAGTTGTAACCACTCTATTGCAGAGACCTTACACTACTAGGACAAGAGGGCGGTGTAAATGGATAAAATGCTGAGTGCTGAGGCCTGGCTGGCGTGGGCAGCCCACATTAAATAGGGGGGCCCAGGAAGACCGCCTCAAGGAATTGTGATCTGAGTTGAACCTAAATAATGAGAAAGAGTCTGACACCCTGAGATCTGCAGGAAAATTTCCCTGAAAAGCAATCAGTGAGTTCAAGCATCCTAAAGCAGACATGTGATTTCATTGTTTGATGCCCAGAAAGATCAAATGGTGAGAGTGATCATCTTTATAGGAAAAGAATCCAACTTTAAAATAGAAATTTTGCTTACTATCTTACCATTTTCTCCATTCACAAAAATGGAATGAGTCAATTTCGTCCATTTATTATAGAATTGAAAGAGGCTGCAGTAGCCATGGTTACAATCACTGATAGGAATCACAGGCCCACAGTCCATATTGCTTGGCTAGTTCTACTTTCTTTCTTAAGAACTTGCTCATGTCATTCGTTAACACTTAATCAAGCAGGAACTGTGAAACCAGGGACTAGACATGTAATTTAAAGTTATCATGTCTGCCTTATATGGTGTCAAGTTATCCTCACTTTTCACAAAACGAAACGGGAAGGTTAGTGATATTACCAAGATCAAATGTCTAAGGTAAGTGATAAGATGGCGATTCTAACCCAGGCTTGTCTTACTTCAAAGGCCAAGGCTATATTTCTACACCATCGTCCTTGACGAGCTGTACTCTCTTCCAGGCAGGCAAGGAGTCACCTCTCATCTGTAGCATACTATCACCTACACACGCAGACACGGTGATAACTCTTTCACAAGGAGGTTGTGGCGGAGATGGTGCTGATGTCTGAAGGATGACAATAACAAAGGGAATTTGGGGAGACGGATTGCTTTAGCCTCGTTCCTGTCCTCAGGTGTCTATATGCTTTGGGTAAAAGCACAATCTGCCTTTGCTCTGAAGCTGTGCAGTCTTGGCCTGAGCGAATCAAGAATAAAGCTGATTGCAAACTTGGTGCATAACAGAGAAAATAAAGACATCATTTACTGACTGATTTGGACTAAGAAAAGATGTATTTACTTGCAGTTTATTATGTTGAATGTGACAGGCATACATTTGTGCTTTTTATTGAATGATGACTTACTACATACAGGAATTGGTGCAATTTGTAATGCAGATTATGTTTTTAAACAAAAAAGGGTGCAAATACACTGATGGTGGTCACGTGACTTGCTCTGCACTTCTCAAAAAGTGGCTGGAGCGTGGGCGGAACGACAAATATACCCTAGATGCACAAATGTAATTTCCAAAGAAGATGATTCTGGGCAGCTTCCAATTCAGTCGGGCAGATTTAGACAGAAGAAATTCATGGCTAAGAAAAGCTAAGTATCCTAAAATAGCAGGAATTGGAGTAGGATCATTTGAATCACTCCCATTAACTGCTGAGATGCCTGTAGAAAGAACGAAAAGAGTGACAGCTAAAATGAGGATGGGACATGAAAGAGTGGATGCTGGATCTCTGTAACACTCCAAACGCTGGACACCTGGGAACTCAGTCTTCTAATGAGGGGTAAGAAGTGGGGGACAAGGAAGCTCCGTTCTGTTGTAAAATGCCTCTACTGAATGAGGGTCTGGCTCGTGGCTTATTTTCTGAGTAATGAGTTTTGTGACCTCGGCAGCTTCCAGGCATTGAGCCAAATCTCATCTTGTGATACATTTGTGCGATTCCTCGAGGGTGCAGAGTTGAGTTTTCTGCTTCAAGTGGATTTGCAAATTTGCAAGTGGATAGGATTCAGTCTATTTTTCCTGATCATCAGCCACCATAATCATTTCCCTCAATATATAATGGCATTAAAAAAAATCCAGGTCTCTTAGATGATGGCAGATTCTACTAATTGCTTTTCCTTGTTGGACTGTTGGGGTTAACCACCTGATTTCATCTCGTGATCCAGCCCCTAAGGAGTGTTCATTGATGCTAACTTTCATTTCAGTGGCTTATGAGTAATAGTAAGGGGAATGTGTGACTAAAGGTGTAACCCATGCAAAGATTTGGAATTAAGTGGAAATATTTTTATTTCAAGAATTTGTTTGCCTTGCAAGAAGGCAAAGCTAGGCATGACATAATTTTCAAATGCTGCAAGGCTTTCTCACCATTTAAAATTAGAACTTTCTTTGTTTGTTTAACAGAAATGTAGCAGAGGCCACAGAAATTGCCATGGACAGTTTTCCCTCCGAATGATTAGGGGAGGGGTCTCTAGCTCCCCTTGCAAGCACCCGGTCTTGAGAGAGCAAACTATATTCCTGTGTGTCTGTGTATTTCAAAGACCTGCTCAGCTAGCCAGCTCTTGTCAAAACTTCCTACAGACAATGATTCCTTTTAAGGCCTGGGTGTAGCATTAGGGGCTGGGATAACTCAGTTTACACTGCACATTGCTGATCAGAGAACTTGAGTTACAATGTAGGACAGCACAAAAAACCAGTTTCGTTTCTACAGTGGTGAGGCAGAGGGTCTGTTTTTAGGTAGCTAACTACGGATTTCCTTGTTGCCGTTCATAAATCTGCCTCTTCATCCTCCTTTCATAAAAGAGGACTCACACTTGTGCAAGTGAAAATCAGTGGATGAGGAAGGTGGTCAAGGGCATTTCCAAAGATCCCTCTGCACTGAGCACCTGTACGCTGATGCCCCATGAGTCTCCATAAGCTGGCATTTTGATGCGGGGGTGTTTTGATCAAGGATATGTTTTCTTGTTTTATTTCACATTGAACATCATACATAGACACTAGAATTAGAGAAGATGGACCAGAAATCACTACTTCCGTTCTCCTCCCAACTTCTTGACTCAGACTGCTCTGTCATCACACAAAGAGTGATAAAAGTACCCAGTGTTTATATTTTTAAAGTTTATTATAGTAAAAGACACACTGATGTTAGTATCCCTCAAAAAACTCTCCCTCACTTTAAACAAACTTAATCCATTGTTCTTACCAGTTTGTAAAGCAATTCTGGAAGGCCTTTGCAGGAGCATCGTGCGAGAGGATGCTGTGACCACTGCTACTCCAAGACGACTGCCACCAACAGAGAGACAAGCTTGTAAAGTCACTAGATGTGTCCTTGGTCACTTCTTTCTTTCTTTCTTTCTTTCTTTCTTTCTTTCTTTCTTTCTTTCTTCATTCTTTCATGATGCCTTCTTTGAAGTTAAGTTGACTTGGAAGTCCTTCTTTTACTATTTCAAAGTGGTTTCTAAATTTTTTATTAGTAAATGGCTGCACTACATGCAATTATACCCATCCGGAGGAGCTGGTACACGTACCTAACACACCTTAATTGTTTTTACTGGATCTGGCACTTTCAGACCTCCCCAAAGTCAAAATGAATATGGAAGCTGAATATTTTAGGACCCCAAGACAGCTAGGACAGCACAAAAGGCACTCCTGAAAAAGGGTTCCCAGAACTTCTTCAAAAACTGCTAGTAATGACTGCACAAGTATGTTCCAAGTAAGTGGGCGTGTTTTAAGGTGGACGGAGGGCAATGTGTCTTCTACCACAATAAAGTTTTAAAAGTGGAGCATTCATTGTGTTTTTCTACCCTATCTCTACACTGTCAGGACTCTCTTGAATTGATCTTGGGGACTGAACAGGAGGGCAGTATACAGAGAAAAGGGCAGGAAGAGAAGGTGCTTGATTTGACCTAAAGGAGAAGAAAAATAGCAGAAAGGTCATTTCTATTTTTGGAATCCACAGACAGCCTGAGTGAACTCTCAGAACCTGTGTGCTAGGAATACTGTTGCCAAGGGGTTTTAACAACAGACACACGGTATCTTACAGTTCTGGAGGCTGGAAGTCTCCTATAAGACACTGATGAATGTCTCTGAAGGAGATGAGGGAGGAATGTGATCAAGGTTTAGAAGATTCAATACCTTCTGAGGCATTTGTGAATCAGAACTAATACTTTTCACTGTGTCTTCATGTGGTAGGAAAGGGGTGAGAATACTCTCCTGAGTCTTTTCTATAAGGGCACCAATATCATTTATAAAAAATTAATCTAGAATGACTTAGCAAATTTCTGGGATCTTCTGGTCTTGTGCTTGCTAAGCAAACACTCGAGCATCCTACTGCTAGCAGAGGTATAATCCTAGGGTTCAGTCCCCAGAATGCAAAAACAAAGACAACAATAACAAAAACTAATCACTTGCAAAAGGTCCTATCTCATAATATCATCACATTGAGGGTCAGGATTCCAGGATACAAGTTTTGGAGGGATACAGATGTTATCAGTAGCATATAAAATGTCTGGGAAATAGTAAAATAAGTGTATGTGACTTTGGGTGTTCATGGGTTAATATACTTTTTTAAAATGAAAATTTCATAAATTTAGATTAAAGATTTAATAATGTTAAACTACTGTCTAGAATAGTTTGTCAGAGGAGAATGTGTGCAATTTACGTGTTAAATAAACTAGTGGAGATGCATCTATGTTCGGAGAGAAGGACTGTCAAGAACAGAAAAATGTATACGAAGAATGCACTGCTACAGGTAACAACAGGGAGTGAGAGCTGCTTGTTCACTGGAGAAAAATAAAATCATTAGAGGTGGCTTTAGGGAAGATTTTTCTGGTACTCATAAGAAGTAGAAATTAGAAAGGAGACCCTGAGACAGAAAAGCCCAGAGTTCAATAAATATTTATTATCTCCTGAGAGTATGCAATAGGAGAATGAGGAAATAAAGCAAATATGGTCCCAAACTTTTAAACGTTGAATACTTGCAGGAGGTTGGTACTATAAATAGAGAAAAGGTGGACGATAAAGTTTATTTGTGGAAAGACGCTAAGATGTTTTGGTAGGACTAGATGTGGAAAAGAGACCTGAAGTCAAAATATCTAGGAAGTAACTGAAGATGAAGACATGGAGACTAAGAAGGCCTTAGAATTTAGATTTTCTGGATTCACTCTCGGTAGTTGTTGAAACAAACCAAGAAGTGAAAACTTCACAACTCGGTTATACAAGGACACTGCCAGGCTGCCTGGAGGAGCGACTTCAAAGCTAGTTCTCTTTCACTACCTGAACTGGGCAGAACTCTGGCTCACAGTGATCCACCTGACACCGTCGTTAAGATGTAAATACCCCTGCAACTATGGAAACCACTGACACTGCACTTAGCTTTGAAAGTTTCCATCTTATTAGACATTCAGAGGAACTCCCTTAACTTGTTGATACACCCACGTACACAAAAGCCTACCGGTAACATTATACTTAATAGTGAGAAAAGAGTCTTTCCACTAAAATCATAAATAAGGCAAAATGTCCCCTATTATTATTCCTCTTTTAATGTCATACTGGACATTCTAGAACATTGTGACAACACTAGGAAATAAAAGGTATCCGGTTGTGAAGGAAGACATAAAACTCGTTTTTCAAAGATGGCATAGCTGCCTTTAAAGAAAATGCAAAATAATTAATGATGATGAAAGTCTTCTTGAACTAATATGAGATTATACAAAGATAACAATGAAATATAACCACTTTCCTAACTTCCATCATGCATGAGTGGAATTAAATTTAAAAGCCAATGCTGTTTATGTTAGAACCCTCTAAATGAAGTATTTAAGGGCTGGGGATTAGCTCAGTGATAAAGTATCACTTGCCTAGTATGTGCAAGGCTCTGGATTCGATCCTTAGAACTTCCAAAAATGATGGAGGAGGAGGAAGGGAAGGAGAAGAAGAAGGAAAGAAAAAGAAATACCTACGTATAAATATAACAAGATGCACATGATCCATATGAAAAAAACTACAAAGCTGATGGAAGAAATAAAAAAGAACTAAATAAATGGAAAGATATCCCATGTTCATAGATAGGAAAACAATATTATTAAAATGTCAGTTCTTCCCAAATTGATCTACCACTTAATTCAATTCTAATCCAAATTTTAGCCAATTATTTTACAGCTATTGATAAACTATCCTAATATTCATGGAGAGAAGCAAAAGATTTGGAATAGCCACTGCAATATGGAAAGGATTTCCACAGTATTGGAGGACTTCAGAGTTTACCAAAAAGCTACAGTAGTCGACAGATTTTAGTGCTGGCAGAAGAACAGACAATTAGATCAATGGACCAGAATACAGATCTCAGAAATAGAGAACAAATAAATATAATTGATTGATCTTTGACAGTGGAACAAATATAATATAACAGAGAAAAGGTGTTTTAAATAAGTGATTATGGAACAACTTGACATTCACATGCAACAACAGGAATTCAGAAAGATCTTATGTCCTTCATAAGAGTTAGCTCACACTGCAGTGTGGTGGAGCACATCAGCAATCCCCAGCTACTCACAAAGCTGTGACAGGACGACTGCATGTTCCAGGTCACTCTGGGCAATTAGTGAGACTCTGCCTTAAAATAAGAAAATCACTGGGGACATAATCAGTGGTATAAGAGCTTACCTAGTATGCATGAGGCCCTGCCTTCAAATCCCCAGCAACCTAAAAATAATAATAAAACAATAACAATGATGATGATGAAAGCTGAAACAATAAAACTCCATAGATACAGTATAAGCATAAAACACAATACTATAAAACTCTTAGAAGATACGACAGAAGAAAATACCAGTGACCTGGATTTAGTAATAAGAATTATATCCCACATCAAAGGCAAATCCTGAAAAAATATTAGCAATCTGTGCTTCCTTAAAATAAAAATGTTCTGTTGTATGAAAGACTATTTAAAGTCAATAAAATAATAAGCTGCAGACCAGAGAAAATATTTGCAAAAAGAAGTATCTAATAAGGACTGTCGGCCAAAATATATGAAGGACTTTAAAACTCAACAATGGGAAAATGAGAAGCCTAATTAAAAAATGGACCAAAGACCTTAATGGGCACTTCATTAAAGAAGATATGTGAATGCTAAATGAAAATGCAAAACGAAGCTCTGCACCAGTGTCATTAAGGAAATTAAATGACAGTGATCTACCACTGTGCACCTATTAGTATGGCCCACATCCAGCAGACTGGCAGCACTAAATGCTGATGAGGATGTAGAACAGCAGGAACCTGCCTGCATTGCTGGTGATAATGCAGACTGACACACATGATTTGGAATATAGCCTGATGCATTTTTACAAAGCTAAACGTACTCAAACCACACAATCCAGCAATCACACTCCTTGGTATTTACACAAAGGAGCTGAAAAATACACTCATAGCAGACATATTTGTAATTACCCAAATTTGAAAGAAATCAAGATGTCTGTCATTAAGCGGATGGATAAGCTTTAGTATATCTAGACACTGGAATGTTACTCAGCATTAAAAGGAAATCAGCTATCATGAAAAGACATGGGTGAAATATGCATGCATATTAACAAGTAAAAGAAGACTCTGAAAAGGCTTCAGACTGTGTAGTAATCCAACTGTAAGACATTCTGGAAAGGGAAAAATACAAATTGTGAAAAGGTCAGTGCATGCTAGGGGGTCAGGGGAAGAGAGGATAAATAGGTAGAGCAAATAGGTAGAAAGATTTTTAGGCTACAGAAACTGCAGTGTATGATCCCCCAGTCATGGCGATGTTACATGGTATGCATTTTCATGAACTTACAGAATGTACAATATCAAGAGTGGAACTTAATGTAAACCACAGCCTTGAAGGCTCATCAGCACTAACTGTGGTAAGGGATGTTAGTGACAGGGCAGGCTTCTATGAGAGGGGTAGAGGTCATGTGGGGTGTCTGTAGCTTTTCAGATTTGCTGTGAACCTAAGACTGCTCCCTAAGATGTCTTAAAAATACTCCATTGTTATCCTCAATCCTGTTGCTCAAGCAGGGCTACACATGGAAAACCTCCTAGAGGGAAACTGCATGGCTAATTCATTCATATCTAGCCATGTCACTATCTGGATTGGTTTATTACAGTCAGCTGGAATGAGCAGAAATCATTTTGAGCATAGTGACTAACTTGGCTTCCTGCCCTGTGTCCTTGAGTTTCAAACCAGAAGTTTTTAAGCTGTTTTAGAAAGTAATGTTAAAAAATACATTTCACTTCCTGACACGAGATACATATACCTAAAACTGAAACTCTTGTGTGCAACACACATTATTTTCTCTATTGTTCTATTCGTTCTAGCCTGTTTTATTTATTTTAAAGACGCCAGTTACTAGCTAGTTACTCACTAAACTGACTTTATGATTACTGCATAGGTCATGACCTAAGTCTGGAACACAGCGGCTCAAGCCATCAGTTACTGGCTAACACCTCAGAAGCCAGCAGAAATTTAAACTCAGCTGAGTAATTCAAGGTCAAGGTTCTTTTACTACAATTCCAACACTGAGTTGCTATTTTGGACTCTAGTACAATATCTTTTGTGCATTGTTCCTCTTACACTGAGGTCTTGTTCTCAGCTTGCAACCACGTGGCTGTGTCCCCACTGTGTGTTCTAACACTTCCCCAGCTTTGGCTGAATGGTCCAGTTCCCATTGTGCTACCCTGTGCTGAGTGTGTTTTCAATGACTGTTAGATAGATAATGTAGATGTATCAATGGCTGTGGCCTCCCGCTGAATCAGGATGAGGCCAACCTTTTGCCTTTTGGGTTTTTTGCCCAGCTCATGATGGCCTCGTTCAGTCTCTCAGTTCCTTCTGTCATTCACTTTCAATTAAACCAATCTTGGCTCTGCCACGAAGGGAGAGAGTTAAGAAAGGGGTTTGGAACCCACCAGAATGAGGGCTTCCGATTGAGAGGAAGGAATGGGGGCAGCAGATGTAGAGGGCGGTGCCAAAGAAAAGCTTTGTTGGAGAAATTAAAGCAGTGTAATGAGGCTCGTGGGTCTTGCACTTCGACCTGATGGAATCTTATTAGCACTTAATAACAGTACTTTTGCAGAGATAAAAATGAGATAATGCAGTTAATACAGCTAGTAAATATTTTACAGCTTTGCTTGTGAGTTGGTCACAATTTGAGCAGGTATTTAGACCGTGTCCGTGACCAGTGTGAAACAGATTCCAGCATTCTCTTTCCCCTTTAAGTATGTCCCTCCCTTCTAATCTCCTGTTCCTGACAAAGGAACCTACATTATTCTGACTCTGCTGTTTAGTGATGAACATGTGGATAGCTAACCAGCCAAGAGATGTGGGCATTTTAATGAATATTAGAGGTCTTAATGGAATAAACTGCTACTGATTGAACTTTAATTTTGATGAGGATGAAGGGTATTAATTTGATGGGGAGAGTCTCAGTGATAGGTCTTATCAGAACATTGCCATTGGAGTGGAATTTTGGTTTAGAAACTGGTCTACAATTTGTTGAATCTATTTATACACTCGACTCTGACCTAATGATATTAAAGCAGAAGTAAAAATGTTCACCTTTCCCAAAATACTAGATCTGTTCACAAAGTGTTCAGGAACTTTCGTGTTCTTAGAGAAAACCAATGAGGTCACTTGTCACTCTACCATGGAACACTCATACATTGTCATATAAAACCGATTGTAATTATTAACTCACTTATCTTCCAAGAACTCTAGCTGCCTCTCAAAACTAACTGCAGAAACACTTTATTTTTTCAAGTAATACAAAATACTATACGTGGAAAGTTTGCACAAGGCATGTGTAATTTAAAAATGGGTTAGATATTCTTATATCTCACTCTTCTGTTTATACTTCTTTTAAGATGGTGTATATGTGTGTATTTGTGTGAGGTGTGTGTGTGTGTGTGTGTGTGTGTATATATATATATATATATATATACACACACACATATCTGAATAGGTGTATAATATCCAGACATATGCTCATGAATATTCATAAGACAAGTCATATATAAGTGAATAATTTAACTACCTTAGCCTCACTGGATCTGTTTATAGAATTCCCTTTCTGTCCCACTTAAGCATCACTTCAGAAAGTTTCTCTCAAGTACCTTTCTTCAGCTAGTGTTCTGTTAAAGCAGTGAATATTTCTAACTCAACTGATGAGGTTGATTAACTGGATTCATTTCCAAAGCTTAAAACATTCCAAATTTATTACTTTACAATTCTGAGGTCAGCAATGTTAAAAATTCATATGAATTTGAGAATGTTTTTGATGAAAATTAACATTGGAATTTTAGTAGAGATTGCCTAGAGTCTGCAGACGGTTTTACATGCTATGGACATTTTTAAGAACACTAATTTTACCAATCCATGAACAAGGGGTACATTACCATGTATTTATGGGTTCATCAACTTCTTCCAATAATGTCTATGTACACATTTTTTACTTCCTTGGTTAAATTTGCTCTCAAGTACTTTATTCTTTTGCTGTTATTATAAATAAAAATTGTTTTCTTTTTGGACTGTTAATTTTAGTGTATAAAAAGCTAACTAGTTTTTTGTACATTGATTTTGCATTCTATAACTTTATTGAATTGGTATATTCTAGTAGTTTTTTTGGGCAGAGTTTTCACATATTCTCTCTATAAGATTATATAATCTACAAACAAACAATTTTACTCCTTTTAATTTGGGTGACTTTAATTTCTTTCTTACTTTCTCTGGCTAGGACTCTCAATATCATGCTGAATCAAGTGTAGGAGCAAAAGTTTTCAGGTTTTCACCATCGAGTATGACATGATCACAGTATGGCTTGCTGTATATGGCCCTTCTTATGAGGTAAATTCTTCCTATACCTTGTTTTTATCATGAAAGGATAAAATGCTCTTCTATGCCTATTGAGATGTCTATGTGATTTTTTTTTAACTTTCAATTGAGGTTTTTGTAGAACCACAAAAGACCCACAAGAGTCGAAGTTTTCAGAAATTATCAAAAAGTTACAGGAATCAGACTCCCTGGTTACAAAGTGACAGACATGAAAACAGTTTGATGCTGGAATAAGAACAACCACGTAGACCAACAGAAAACTCAGAAATCAGCCCATGCAAACATGGTCCTTTTAACATTGGCAGAGTAGTTAGGAAATCCCAAAGGAAAATCTCTTCAATTAATGCTGGAAAAACTGGGTATCCACATATAGAAGAATCAAGTGTGACCATTGTCCTATATCATATATGAAAATTATCTTCAAGTAGGTTGGAGACTTGAAGAGATATCAGATGGCTCCACTTTAAAGTCATAAAGTTCCCAAAACAATACGGAGAACACTTTCCTTGACATTGGTCTAAGCCAGTGGCAACGAACTTATGGCATGCATTGCTACAGCGGGCACACAAAGCCCTCTGTGTTGGCATGCGAGCTGAGTGTGTGAGCTGTTTTCTCTAAACTAAAGCCTTCATTTCCAGGTTTAACTGCAATCTTGGTGCCTTGCAATAAATAAGCGAATTTTGGGTTGTTATTTGGTCACTGGGTTTCTAAAAGATTTGCTTTGCCATCACTGGCAATGATTTTTTCATATACAACTCCCAAAGTACAGGCAACAAAAGCAAAAAATTCCTAAAAACAGATTACCTCAAAGTAAAAGGTTTACACATAGCAAAAGAAGATAATCAACAAAATTCAAAGGCAACCTACAGAATGGGTGAAAATATTGGCAAACTTTATTAGCAGTAAGTGGTTCATATCCAAAATACATGAAGTAGTTAAATCAATAGTTAAATCAACCAAAATATAACAAAATTTATACAGCCTCATTAAAATTGAGCCAAGCAATAAGATATAATAATCATAATTTTCTGTCAGTCAAATTATTCCTTGCAATGGAAGAAATGGAGTTTACTCACCAAAACATGGGCTCAGCCCAGCTCTCCAGATGCCTCACTACAAGCAACCTGACCATTCCACATGATGGACACGGGCCATGGGCCTCAAAGTTTGGAAAGTCTTAGCAGCAGAAGAGGAAAATCCAAAACTGCTTCACAGCTGTTAATAGCTCAGCTCCTTAACTTAATTTCTTGAAGTTAGACCTTAGATGCTTAGGATGGAAACGGATCATCATCTTGGTGTTCTATTGAAAAGAACCACTAAAATCAATGTCTTCAAATCAATCTTTATTAATTTGTTGATTTAACCAACCAAACTTTCTGAAGCCTTACAATTTATCAGGCATTTCACTGGGCTTTGAGAGTAATTTTGACCAAGATCAATGAAGTCTTTTCTCTCATAATTTATGGTCTAGTGGTGGATAAGGAGTCTTAAGGCTAGGACATATCACTGTGTTATCTCTGGGTGCCAGGGCCCCAATACCATTTCTTGGGAGAAGCCCTTTTTTACATCATAGGCTTTTTACAAATGGAGCCGCAAATAACCCATACATTTCTGATGGAAATGCAAAATTTAAATTATTATAGCAGAAGTCGTCAAGGGCAAGATAAAGAGCTCTCGTGGATTCCTATTTCAGGTAGTGTGCAATATGCCCTAGATTAGGACAACAAATGGTTTGCAAGCATTACTTGGCTTCCCCAACAATCCCTGCTCTCCTCCCTGTGCTTAGTAAGTCTTCTGGTGCAGACTCACTGCTCTATAATTGTTCTGCTGTTCAAGCCTCTCATTCCCACCTTCATGTTCTCCAAGATCAAGCTCGTCCTTCACCCCATCACGCTTCCACTCCTCAGCCACACAGCCTCCAATTACTCATAGGAGAGGGTGGACTGCTTCATTTTATTTCATCCTCCTTATATTTCCACTTTGATGGTCCAAACTCTGTTCTGATTCTCTCAGGACTTCTCTTCAGATAGTGTATTCAAAATCCTGTTTGGATGTTTATTTTATTTTTTAAGAAACAATGAACATGGACTATTTTCTGCTTTTAAATTTTGGCTTTAATAATCTTATTTTTCCCCCAGGTAAAAGAGATGCTTCTGACAAACAGCATAGTCATGCAAACACACAAATGCTTGGGAAGGAAAAACCCAAAGACTATTGTCTCAAGATATTATTAAACAGTTAAGTGGTGTGATGAGGAAGTTCCTGATGTTGTGGAACTGAAAGAGAATGCTCCCACAGGATCCCACAAGGTCTGTTAAAACAGCGGGACCAGTGAGTAAGGGCCAAAACACCCTGTAACACTCTTGAGCAGACAGGTGTCATGATAAGATTATAGCTTTAAAATAGCTGCCTACAATGTGGGGAACGGAGGCAGAAAAGCCTATTGTTATGGATTGAGAATTGGTGATCAACTTAACGCCAGCTGGGTTACATCAGCATGCATTGAGCAAGATGCTCCACCTGGGGAGTGTTGCCAGGATAAATAGGTAGAGAAGAAGGGAGGTGATGGGGGTTGAGGGGTTAAGGAGGCATTGTGGGTTCTCCTGAAGAAGCTTTGGTCTTCACATCGAGCATTGCTTCCTGGCTCTGGAGGGGAAGACATGTGCTGCTTGGTCTCCAGGATGAACTCGTCATGCTGCTTCCTGGCACGTACCCAACTGTGCTTTATCATTGGAGGACCTCAGGGCCTCCATGTTGCTGAGGACAGCCATGATGCCTTTCAGGATACCCCTGGTCTTTGTTGTGAGTGTGACTTCTCGGCTCCAGCATAGAACCCTCATCCCACTAGCACAGCTCCTTCATCCTGCTGGCATAGACTTTCTGGCTTCCACCACTGACCCTTGGGTCTTCCCAGCCCGGATCCGTAAAAGAGACTGGCGTGAGTCCTTCTTGTGGGCTCTGGACCTGCAGTTGGACTCATGGGAGGCACTGTCCTGAGCTCTGGGTTTTTATCTGGACTCATGTGGGACATTGCCGTGGGGTTAAGACTCTTGACTAAATAATCTATGTGTTCGATGTTGCAGATAGATTTCTTGCATTTCCTGTGTTAACTTCCAGTGACCATTATAAAAATATTATAAACTCCATGTCCTAATCCTAGTTGTTCTCTATGTACAACCCCTGCCTACAACACCTATGGTTGAGGAGAATAGTTAAAGCGTGGACCTATAATCAAAAAGAGATGATGGTAGCTGCCCAAGGATAGCAGAGTGGAGGCAGAAGGATTGCATGATTTTGTGAAAGGCAGTTGGTCCCTGACTTAGCAGGAAGACATGATTTAAGATTTTTTTAAACTTCATGATAGTGTGAGAATGAAGATGTACAACAACTCTGGTTTTCAGTTCCATGCAGTATTCTATAATGAAGCATTGAACGTATCATTACATTCAACACTTTATTGTGAAATGGGCTTGTGTTAGAAGATTTGTATGCTAATGTTTTTGAGCTCATTGAAGGTAAGGTAGGTTAGGCTAAACTACAATGTTGGAGAGGTTCGGTGTGGTAGATTCATTTTCAATTTATAGTGGGTTTGTCACAATAGCTCCCATTGTAGGCTAAGGAACATCTGTATTCGGGAAATCTGTTGGCAGAATGTGAAAGCTAGTCCAGATGGGAACGGAGGGAGAGGAAGCAGGAATGAATCCCAGGACACTGATGTGATTGAACTTTCTGTTTCTAAGTCAAGGAATATAAGGAAACAAGCACGTAGTGGTGGAGGGATCCAATGTAATGAGCTCACCTTGAGGTCCATAGAGTTTGAACACTCAAGTGGAGAAGTTAGGTAGACAGTTAAATCTGGGATTTAATGGTGAAGTTTGGGATAGAAACAAAGATTTGGAACTCATTAGGGTAATGATAAGGCTGGTAATAAAAGCTATTGGAATGACTGAGAATATCTGGGGAAAGATTTTGAACATGAGGGAACAAAAGGAGACCAAATCAGGCCCCCAGGATAGAGATGGAAACAGAAGTCTGCTGAAAACTAGAATAGAACTGTGGGCAGACAAAAAAGAGAATACTTTGATACAGATGCTGTGGAAAAAGGAATAAACAGCAATAGTAGCTGTGGAAAGGTCAAGAAGGTAAAAATAGAAGAATATGTACCGGCTTCCGCAGCAAGGGCCTCCCAGCCTAGGGCGGGAAGTAGAGGCCAAATACTAGTGGTTTGAAAATTCAAGAGAGAATAAGAGCATGGAGTGAATGTGGACAACTGTTTCCAGATCTGCAGCTGAGACAGGAAGGAAGGTTGGGCATAAGGCTACTTCCATATTTATTCCCAATAGGCAAGACATTGGATCAACCTTGGTGTCCATCAATAGATGGACAAATAAAGAAAATGTATCATATTGGTACAGCGGCGTACTATCCATTTATAAAAAATGATATCACCTCATTCATGGCACATAGATGAACCTGGAGAACATTATGTTAAATAGCATAAGCCTAAACCTGCATTGCTTTGTTCATACTTGGAGCTGAGCAAGGTAAGGAGAAGGGCTATGTGGGGAGAGGTTGACCAGTGGGTACAAAGTTAATTAGATAAGAGTAATCAGCTTTAGGGCTTGATCACACAGTAGGGGGACTCTAGATGACAATAATATATTGTATATTTCAAAATAACATATTTTGTGTATTCTTACCACATAAATAATAAATGTTTAAAGTGATGACAATACCAGTAACTCTAAATTGGCCATGGCACATTTTACACATGTATTGAAACCTCACCTTCTACTCCATAAATATGTATAATTATTAAGTGACAACTAGAAATAAAATAAAGAACAAAAAGAACTGAGGAGTAGAGGGGAATATGGAGGAAAGAACTAGTTTTCTAAAATGATGTTAGGATTTGAAAATACCAATGGATGTTTCTAGTTTAAAGAATTCTCAGATTATAGTTTTACTAAATATTCAAAGTAATTTGTTTCATAAATAAATTTAATAGATAAATATCTCTTGCCTGAAATGTAAAGAATATAAGTGAAGTTGCCTATTAGAGCTCAAATCCAGTATCTCACTATTTCCAGATTATCAACTTCCCACTGTTTAATGAGGTTTTTGTTGAGTTTCTGGAACACCTTGTGGCTGTCCCTGAGGTTTAATGGGTTCTGGGTCACACACCTCTAGCCTTAATTGCTATTCTATAAGGCTCTGGGTTTCCTTTGCTGTTCTGGTCTTAGCTACCCTCCCTGGTTGACTTATTACTAGATCTGATTGGACTATTGTCTCATTCCACTTTTGCTACAAAAACTGAATACTTGAGAGAATACTTGCAAGTGAGTAATTTATGAAGAACAGGTCTTTTCTGTTATAGTTCTGGAAGCTAGGAAGTCCAAGATCTAGGGACCACATCTGCAGAAGGCCTTCTTCCTGCAATATGTCGTGGTTGAAAATGGGAGACAGAAAAAGAAAAAGACACATATACAGAGAGAGACAGACAGACAGACACAGACAGACAGACAGACAGAGACAGAGAGAGGCAGAGACAGGGAGACAGAGACAGAGGCAGACAGAGAGAGACAGACTGAGATGGACAGAGACACAGACAGAGACACATAGAGATGGCGATGGTGGTGCTCAGCTTCAAGCCCTTTGTAATTGGCAGTAATTCATGTGGGTAAAGCCCTCATGACATGGACACCTTCCAATTAATTTCCACCTCTGAACACTGTTTCATTAGGAATTAAGTTTGCAACACATGTCATTCCTTTAGAAGGACACAATCAAACCACAGCAATCATGACTGTTTTTATTTCCCAAAGTATCTCTCAAAGATATAGTTTTACAGTAGGAGAAGTATGCATTTGGCTTGTTTTCTTTCTTTCTTTCTTTCTTTTTTTTTTTTTTTATTGGTACCAGGTGTGGGAGACATCTCTAGTGACTCCCTTTGAATTCCAAACAATTGCTGTGACTTTGATTACTTGGAGACTCATTTCCTTATGCTGATGTGTAAAAGGCTGGCTAGGGTATTTCCTTCTCTGTTCAATTGTCTCTAAGCATTGCAAATAAGACTAGCGGAGGTGCTAATGTGCAAAGTCTAGCCATCAGACAGTCCTGTTTCTTCGCATGGTGTTCTCCACAGTACAGTATTGAGCTGTTGAGATGTTAGAACAAATAGCTCCAGGAATGTCAACTGGGTATGAGCCTCAAGATAAGAGGCTATGATTCCCCAGGTCACAAGAGTTTGCATATCAGAAACCAAAGTAATAGCCCCCCAAAAATTCCACTGTTACCATAATGGGGTTATGTAAATTGATCCTTCTACATATATCTGTAAATTACAGAGATGCCAATCTTGCACCTGGCCAGCCAGCTCAAGTTACTCAGTAATCCCCAACAACCTCACTATTACTCATCCCTGGGCCACCCTCTTTCTTCACAAGATAATAAATTCTGGGAGAGGCCTAGGATGGAGGCCTTTGTCTGCATGTCTTCACAGGGATTGGACTTAGGACCCCTTGGCTGCCTTAACTTGAAACATGTCTTGGTGTCTTTACTCTCGCCATGGGTTGGATCGGTAATGGTAGATTGGAATTAACTTGCTGGGATCCCAATAACGTCTCAATGGAATTATATATATAACTTTTTGGATTGAGAGGAAAACTAGAAAGAGGATTACAATACTTGGATGAGTGAACTTGATATTTGGTTTTACAATACTGGGGACTGAAATCATGGCCGCACACTTGCAAGGCAGGCACTTATGCCGCTAAGGTAAATCCCCAGCCCTGGCTTGTTTTCATATCTATATTCAACCTTGGGTTTTTTGCAGAAATCCTGTTAAAGTATTTCTCAAAACTACAAAAGTTCATTTAGTCAAAACTGATAATAGAGCATCTCCTGAGAATAGGCCATGCTGGGACTGGGAGAAGATACCAAGACGTCAACTAGCCAGCCTTTCTGGTAAGCCATGAAAGCTGCACCAGTTATGGGGAGAGAAAAGTCAGATAGCACCTCCAGTGAGCCTACCAGTGATCAGGCTGAGAATGTCCAGGCACCCCACCTCCCAAACAACTGGCTGGTTCAGAGCACAGGCTGAGTTAATAGCAACTAAGGTACACAAAGCAACTAAATGCTTGTATTGTTTGGTTGATTTTGCAAGCCTGGGCTGGTGGTCTGAGTATCTTTTGAGGGGAACATAATATGCAATATAGCAAATACAGGGGATTTCCTTTATCTTGTTTTTGAAATCCAATATTGTTCTCACTAGTTTTGCTTTGTTCTAATTAATTGTTTTGCTTTGTTTGATTTTGATTGGTTTTGATTGGTTCTATCCTGTTTTGTTTTTGGTTTGACTTTGCTGTGATGGAATGGACAACTTTTGTGAAGATAACAAGCTATACTCTGGTAGCCATTGTTGCTTTCCTAGTATCTTGCTTTGAAGTTCTGTACCAATTTTGCTGCATTGGTTTAACTGGCTTTGTTCTGTTTTGTTTTCTTGGATTTTACTATCTTTAAAATAATAAAAAAAAAACCTGCTAACATAGTCTGAACATCCTGATGTGAACCTGGAAAAATTGCATCATTATCTTCTGGAGCAAATGAGGGTCATCTCAGCTCTCACATTTTCTGTATTCAGAAAGTTCACTTTGCTGTCAAGACACCTTCCTTCCACAGTTGACACTTAACCATCTGATATGTGAATCAAGCTTAAACACTCTCCGTTATCTTAAAGGGTAAAGCATCAAGTCTTTCTAGAAATATTGGGATAGGCATAAATACAAATAGGAGTCCTAGTTTAGATAGTGGAGGAATAATTTATACTGGGATGGTCATTATAAATTATGGAAAATGATCCTAAATGGGAGGAAATGAGAGAGCATTCAGTCCTTGGAAGAAGGAAACCACTTATTCTTAGTTACTGATATAGTCAGGGTTTGCAAGGAAAACAACTTAATACAGGACACATAATTTATAGAATTATTTTATAATAACCACTCAGAGTCAAATACAAAAACAGTGCAGGAAATCTGTCCACATACTAAAAACCAAAAAAAAAAAAAAAAAAAAAAATCAGCTAAGGGCCTAGATCCAATGGCAATGTCCAGCATGGGTCCAGCTGAAGAACTAGAGCCCATGACAATGCCTGCCATGAGTCCAACTGGAAGACTAGAGCCCATGACAATGTCTTACACAAGTCTATTTCATGGATCTGCAGTGGGAACCACAAAGGTCAGTGGTGGGAGCTAGAAAGTGATGAAAGATATGTCCCCAGTAGGCTGAGGACTCTGCACTGGAACCAAGAAGTGATGCTCAAAGCAAGGAAAGTGTCTGAAAAGTACCACAGCCATCCTCAGCGACAGTGAGATCCTGAGCTCCTCCCACAATGAGAACAGGCAAGTTCGTATCTGAAAGCCAACATGACAAGCTTCTCCAGGAGGCTGAACAGCACACCATCTTCCCCTCCAGAATTAGGAAGTGATGCTTAAAGTTAAGACCAGAGCTCCCACAAAGTGAACTACAGCCATTCTCAGCAACAACAAGGTCCCAAGCTCCTCTCACGAGGAGAACAGCCAAGTTAATATCAGGACAGAAGCCGGACAAACTCTTTCAGGAGAACCAATGGCAAACGGAGAACCAATGCACCAATTCTCCCTCTCAAGTCCTTCTTTTTATCTTGTTGGCAACAATTCTCAGCTGGGTCATCCACACACAGCACCACACTGATTCAGTTTAGCTGGCTGTTACAAGTTGACCGACAGTTGTCAATCCATTAGTTACCTGAAGTTAAAGAAGGAAATGTTTATTTAGCTCACAGTTTGTAGAGGTTTCAGTCCATTATTGACTAGCTCCAAGGCAGGGTAGAACATGGCAGAAGGGCAACAGTTCATGGTAGTAAAAGGCAAAAGCAATGAGAGAGAGACTGAGAAAGAAAGAAGGAGAGGGAGAGGGAAAGAGAGATAACATGCCTCTTTCTGTCCCTTACATTGTATGCAAGCTACCTGCCCTAGGGCAGGTGTCAGACCCACACCCTTAATTGCAGCAGTGAACCATGAATCAATCAAACTCTAGATTCAATCACTTCCAGAAACACTACCTGCTATGACTGCATGAGGCTTTGGAGGGACATCCAGATGCAAACTACAACACTTGCCAAGGTCGAAATATATGTATTCTTTGCTCTAGAAAATTATTCATTTTTCTTAGTGTAGAGCAGCTAGAACTCAAGCTGGAAAGTGTTTCTTTCTTCTGTATTTTCTAAAAGTGTGGTGACATTCTTTTTCATTTGTTATTTGATAGAAATCAATAGTAAAGCTATTTAAGCCTTTAGTTCTTTACTTTTTCTAGATTTGACAATTTACATTTTACTCTATTTTGCATTAACATACACTCCATTTTGTATCTTCCTATGTATTCATGAATTCATATGATTTTGATACACGTAAAAGTATATTCCACACACCAAAATACTTTTTTCTAAATATTTTAGCATGCCTATCATCTAAAAAAGAGTTTGGAATTTGTTCATGGTACATTTAAAAATCAAATTTATTTAAAATGAAATGCATAAATCTTAAATGAATCACCAATGAGAATGAGTCTTGGCAAACTAATACACATGTAAAACCAAAACTTCTTTCAAGATATATGGTATTATTTTGATAATGAATTTGGTATCTTCAGTGGATACAGACAAATTCAGATTTTCTGTTTCTTTTAACTTCAGGTTTAGAAAGATTTACTTATGAAGTAAGTTTAATCTAAATTGCCAAACCTTGGCCTAAAGGTATTAATAATATTCCTTTATTATCTTTTTAATATCTATCAACACTTTCATCCTTATTATGTAATATGGAGCTCTAGCCAAGAGGGTAAGGTTAATTAAAGAAATAAAAGGCTTAAAATGTGGAGAGGTAGAACAACATGAGTAGACAAAGCATGAAAAAATTTGAGGTAATGGATATGTTCCTTATATTGACTGTGATTATCTGTGGGCCTATATGAATTTTGAAACTTGTACCTACTTAATATGTTCAGGTTTTCCTATGACAACTTTACATTTTACAGCTGTAAGAAAAAAGACACAAAGATTGAAACTGAAGAAATAAAATGGTCTTTACATGCAGATATCATGACACTTTATGTAGAGAATGCTAAGGAATCCTCAACTATTAGAACAGTACAACTACTAGCCTGAGTAAATTCAGCGGAGTGACAGGGCACATGATCTGAATCAACTGCATTTCTACAGGCTAACTGCAAATAATGGGAAAAGAGGACATTTTTAACATTCGTTTAAAATAGAATTTGTTATAACTCATGCCCCAGTATAAAATCCAAGGAAACAAGAGACCGAAAATTTAGGTAGCAAAGGCTTTATTTTCAGGCCTGGTGACAAGTCTCCGGGAGCCAATTTGGAGACTGTCCCAGAGACTGAAGGGAGGACTTTAAAAAGAGGCTGGAGGAAAAGGGTGGGGGGAGAAACAAAGAAACCTGCAGAGCCATCGAACTTGTTGACCCGAGTCTGGAAACTGTATTGCTGTCCACTTAGCGCTGACAATCTTGGGAATTCCTGGTGTTTCTCAAATTACTCCCATCCTACAGACTGACATTATCTTGGAGTGGCACATCTGCAGCAATATTTGGAGAAGAAAGTGGACAGTTAATTATCCCAGGACAGTTTGTTTTCGCTAGTGGGTGCAAAGGGGTCAAGAGTTACAAGAAGCTGAAACTTAAGTTTTACAAAGATCTGATATCTAACTCATTTGATGCATACAAAACAAAAGGAAAGCACCAATTGGGATTTGGGCCATAGTATTTCCCGGTAATTTCTTTGAAGCTAAACAGTTCTTAAAATTGGGGCAGGCTCATTTTATGACAGATCATCACCGGGTCGGGAAGAGGTCACCAGAAACCCAAATTCTTTATGGCCTAGATAGATAGGTGAGGGGAGAGGGAGGCAATAAGGCGCCATACAGAACAGAAAACGGCGGTATGTGTCAAGGTCAAGTAAAGGGTTAAACTCATACGCAAATCTCTCTGCACACAAACAGGTTACTTTAAACAAGTGTAAATTAATGGGCCATTCTAGTTTTCTTTAGCTCTTTAGCGGAGAATAGAGGCGCCTAACAGTGATCAACAACCCTTGTTAGCTTGTTTTAGCACAACTTCTGTAGTTTGTAGAGGGCAACAACGGTTAACATATCAATTAGGTGAGATTCTTGCAATTCTTTACAGAGGAGAGTATTGCTCAACATATCAATTAGGTCACTTAACATATCAGTTAGGGAAAAAGGATAAAAAAACACATTTAGTAAGCCACGTTTGCAGGTTTGCTATAATACACATAATACGAAGCTATTTTCTTAGAGTACAACAGAATTTAAAAGCCATAAAGTCCCATGGTACAATATACCATGTTCATGAATTAGAAAATTCAGTATTCTTAACGTATCAATTGTCCTCAAATTTGTCAGTGGATAAATGTACTCTCAATCTTAATCTCAATACACATTTCATGGAAACTGAAGAGCTCCTTCTAAAATTTTTTTCTGGAAAATACAAAGTCTAAAGCAGTCAAAATGATATTGAAAACATGAACCAAGTTGCCTAGAGTGCAGGGCTTGAAAGACGTGCTGCAAAGCACTTTAAACAGGACAGTGTGATATTGGTGTGCGAGTGGAGTACAACAAAGTCTGGTCGTAAACTCGTACATGTGTGTTGAACTGCTTTTCTACAAATGCATCAAGAGAATTCAATAGGGAAAGTAAAACTGTTGTTTTCTCAACAGGAGAGTTCTGGAATGTCTTAAACGCACAGGGGGAAAATCAAGTTTCAACCCCTCCTGATATCTCAAACAATTAATTTGTGATGGATCATAGACTTATACTAAGTCTTTTTGTTTTCCATGACTTGTACTATGAATAGCATTCTGTCCATTCTTTTAAAGTTATAATATACACTATACTATTGTTATCATCTAATTATTTTGATATGGAATTTTATTTTTTCATGGAAGAAAGAAGAGCACTTTTTAATATTTTCTTTATTAATATCTGCATGTATAAGATTGAATTAAAAAGAAACAAAAAGTTAAAGTCATAAAGATTCTAAAGAAAATATGAAAAAGTACCTTTGTAACCTTGGGATAGCCAAATATTTTGCAGAAGGACTTAGAAATACTAATAGAAAAAATTAATAAATTGGATTTTATAAAAATGCTTTAAAATCACTACTAAGAAAATGAATCAGCAAGTCACAGAGTAGGAGAAAACATTTCTAGCGCATATTTGACAAGTATAGGTATCCAGAATACACAAATCAAAGACAATGCTCCATTATCAGACCTGCAGATGCTGTGAGAACATGTTAAATTTAGCTGGAAATAGATACTGTTGACAGTTCTGTGGCACCCTGAGGCCAGCCTGAGGGCCCCTGGGGAGAGATTCCTAAGCAAAGTAGCCTTTCACAGGCACAGACATCTCAGGACATGATTGCAACATTCTTCTGGTTCCATTTAATCAACACAATATGGTTACTAAAATCTTCCCAGAGAACTTTTGCAAGCCAACTTGTAACGCCGTTATTTTCTTGCAATTTCCAGTTTAGCTAAACCCTTTGATTTTGCAACTACAGAAAACCCCGGAGAATACGGGAAAGTGCTCCAAGAGATTTCTGAAAATCCTATGTGTGGGTAGGTAATCAGGGCTGTGGTTATTTAAATTCAATAAAGGATAATTATAGAAAGTTATCAGAGTTTAAGAATCTCAAAAGGAAACAGTTATCCAGTTTCTTTCTCAGGGAGCCATACTTCAGGAGAAGTGGTTGGTGTATTGACTAAGAAGTTTTGAATGAGTGTTTGAATTTCTGCCTTTGAGTCTACAGTTCTATGAGGATAAAAGTAAGATGCATGTGATGAACTAAGCAGATTATTTTAATGCCATAAATGAACCTTTTAGCTAATCAGCATTGTGTGCTGGCAAATGAGTTTAAATCCAGAAATCTCAATTAAAGTACTGGAAAACTCTTAGCTCTCAGATCACAGCTGTAAGAATGTCCCATTCTCCCAAGTCATTAAAGCATCGTTTGTATATTGCAGAAATTTTTTAAGCCTTTAAAAATTTATAGCTTTATTTTAAGGTTCTACTAAGGAAAAAAATGATATCATTCTATATTCAGATTGTTCTCACTCATAGTTTGGATCATTCCACAATTTAATTTTTTCTCCTAATACTTTACATAAACATTTTCTATATTTATATTTCCCCCCAAATTATTTTTCTTTAGTATTTCCCTACTGGTAGGTATTAAAATTGTTTAAATTTTTCTTTTTTGTGCAATAATGAATAATATTGTGATGAACATCTCTGCATTAATATTTCAGCTACTTCAGAATGTATTTTTAGAATCCTACTCAGAAGTTGTATTGCTGTGTCAATGGATATGAAACATTTTAAGGATCTCGCTGTTCCATTAGACAGCTTTCCAAAACTTTTCTGCCAATTTACCATTTTATGAGTCTCCTAGACTTGCTTTTTTCCATGTCACTTTGATAGCACTTGGCGTTCTCTGTTTGGAAGATTTGCACATTTAGTAGGTGAAAAACAATCCCTTTTTGAGCCCATTCCTTAGAGATTAGTAACTTCAGTTATTGTTTATTTCAGTGGTCCACTGCCCGATGTAGAATCTACTTATTCTGAGTTAAACACACAAACAGAAATGTGCTCCTGCAGCTGTACTTGTCCTCTCTGATCATTTCTGATCATCTTTCCTGATCTTATTACTAACGTGCCACCTCCTCTGCTCAGCTGCAAAGGCTGATCCCAGGGCCCTCAGCACACCTGTGGGATGTCAAGGTGGATGCTGCATGAGACAAGGTGGGGGTAGCACAATGCATTGGTTTTAGGTCTGTTCATCAGAACCTTGTAGGAGGCTGGTTCAGAATACTCCAATAGCAAGGACTGAACACTGTCAATTTTTCAAAATCATCAAGTTAAATGTCTTTAACCAAACTTCTGGCAGCCTTTGCCCTGGGCTCCAGCCCCCTATCACTAATCTTATGAAGAGACTGGATTTAGCAGGCTTCAAATCCCTGGCTTTCCCTGTTGCCAGGAGTGACTTCTCTGTATTTTTTGTCAGTCACTAAACCATTCTTGAGCATCCAAATCTTAAGGACAAAAATGCATGAATTACTTTCTCCCTGCAAACCCCCTGCTCCCACCTTAGGGCTCTGGAGTATAGGAAGAATAACCCAGGCTGTGGATAAAGCTCAGTAGTAGAGCACTTGCCTACCATGCAAGGCCCAAGATTCTATCCCCACAAAAAAGGACAAGAAGAACCAGTCCAGCTATATGGTAGTAGGAATCTATTGTCTTAATGAAAAGGATGAGTGTGAAAAAGTTTTAGGGTTTGCCTCTAACCATCCTACAAGAGTTTTCGTGTAGTCACAGGCAAAGCTTTTGTAGGGTGATTAGACATCCCCGGAAGGCGTGTTGTATCTCCTTGCCTAGCTCCTCCATTCTCTCTGCTTCCCAGCCGCCATGAGGTGAGCAGCTCTTCCTCCACCACACCCCTCCGCCATGCTGCTTCTTCAGGCCAGCTGGCCATGGCCTGAACTGTGAACCAAAATAAACTTCTAATTTAAAGAGTGGGTGTTGGATATTTTGTCCCTGCAACAAGGAAAGTGACTAAGAAAGTGTGACAGAAAGAAGGAAGAGGAGAAGAAGGAGCAGAAGGAGAAGGGGAAGGAATAGAGGAAGAAGAAAGAGAAACTCACAGGAAAAGGCTGAAAGATAATCAGACTGTGAGGAACCGATTGTGAGTGTGTGTGCATCTGTGTGAGAAAGAACACTAGTGATTAATGTGCACCAAGGGATTTGACTTTTAAATATTCAATGCTGTGGTACTAAAATATATTTTGCCTGCGAGGTTGCTGCAGGTTCTTTTCAGCACGTGGAAGGCTGGCCTGTTTGGCGGGGTGTCTCTGAGGCTCCCAGTGGGTCCTCACCAGGCATGGGCCTCTGATAGGCGAACCCCCTCTCGGGCAATGGCGGAGGGTTATGAGGCACCCA
Source organism: Cavia porcellus (assembly GCF_034190915.1). Classification (NCBI taxonomy): domain Eukaryota; kingdom Metazoa; phylum Chordata; class Mammalia; order Rodentia; family Caviidae; genus Cavia; species Cavia porcellus. The sequence continues at coordinate 21,161,178 of NW_026947496.1, read as the reverse complement.
ACCACTGACATGATGATTCTATCAGATTACTCTAGAATAAATAATGGACTAGCAGAAAAGAAAGCAAGGGAACAAAAACACGAATCATAATCTGAAGAAAAAACAGTGTTTATGTTCTTTGGCTAACGAGAAAGCCTCAGGAAACCCTAGGAAAGTGTGACAATTAGTACTGAAGGATTAGGATCCTTCAGAGGGTGGGAGAGACCAGAAGGCCAGAAGGTTGTTCTTCAGCTCATGTCTCTGGTGACTTCCACGAGGAGGCCTTACTTGCCAGCCTCTGCAGGGGTCAGGCTGACACCCATGCTATAGAAGACCTCAAGGAAGACAATTACTTCCCTTATGGCTGCTGAGCCTGCCTGTTGCTGCGGCCCGAAGCACAGGTGAGCGCCACCTTCTGCAGTACGCACCATCCATCCTCAAGGGAAACACTGCAAATGTTGCTGTTTGGGAACATAAAAAACAAGCTCTTCTGGGATAATACCACTAGGTACTCGAAGTTACATACTTTTTAAAAATCGATTCAACGTAGGATTAAGGCAGAAGCAAAAGGAAGATAGGAAATTGTCCTAAATTCCTCTGTCTTCCTAATTAATCCCCATAGAAATAAACTGCCAGGTAACAGTACAACCTCTGCTTGTTCATGATCCATGAAGTTAAGCCTGCCCCCCAAAATCTTGATATCCTTGAGGCTGCAGCAGAGGGGCCCTTGCAAGACTAACTGCATGATTGTTTCCTTGTCATCACAGAATTAATCCCACCTTTTTAAAATTGCCTTTGGGATTTCCGGGCTTCACAGTGTGCTGCTGGCCTGCGTTCAGCAGGTGGCGCTCTATAACTATGCAGGGAATGACTTAGGTCGGCCTGAATTTTTTTGCCTTTCTCTTTGATTCGAAGGAGATGAGAATTTGGGAGAGTTGAACACTACAGACTACGATGGTAGAATTATTCTTTTTGTCAAAGGAAATATTTCAGATAGTGTGCAAGCCGGAAAGAGTTCATGGTAAGCACCTCCCCTTTTATTTATTACATGGCTGTTACTTTTTTTTGCAATTATCCCAAGTCAATTAAACTTGATTTGGGGGGTTGGATGTATTAATGTTATTAGCACACTTGGCACTGGTAATGATTGCAGTTTGCCAAGTGAGCAGTAGGGGATTTACTGTTTAGCTTAGAACCATATGATCGTTTCTCTTCATTTGTTCACTGGGTCTCAGGGTTCTAGCTTCATTAAATTCCCATCACTTCTGTCTGTTCACTCATGTTTGCTTTCTCAAAGCAATTTTAAGAAAATGTTTTGCCCTACTATAAAAGATAACTCTCCTGAATATGGGATATTTAAAATAAATGGATAAAAATGTTTATGATTGGATAAAATGCCAATAATGCATAGGTTAATGAGAAAATAGACATATCATGAACTCCTATTTTTCTATTTTTAATGCTGAAGATTCCATAAGAAATATTTGCAGCTCACGGTGGTTTAGTATCCAGACACTGCTCTGTTCATAGAGTATAAGTTAGTTGATATTAATTGATGAATAAATGGGGGGAGGATGGATGAATAAATGTACATTTGTGCATACGTGTAGATGGAGGGGTGAATGGTTGCATGGGTGGAAGAAGGGACATTGAGAAGGTTCTATCCTTCTTCTATGAATATTCTTCTATTCTATTCTTCTAGGAATAATTTGAAGCTTTGCTGGTCCTTGTCGATGGTGATCCTTGTTGAAATTTATCCACAGTAAAGAATTGTTATGCCTACAGATAAGCATGCAATTATTAATTTTAAAGAGTTATGCAGAAAGCTAGCTAAGATAAATGTTTCATTTGTATCCATAAATTTTAAGATGCTATAACATATCTCTAAAGCTTCATATTTCTGAAATTATCAGAAACAACAGAAAAACAGTAGCAGAGCAGTTTTATTTTCTTCAGCATAGCAAAAGCAAGACAGGAAAATTTTAAACTGGTATAAACTATTTTTATGAATTTGAAACTTACCTATAGAATACTAACCAAGAGTTGAATAAGACTAAAATGATGAAGTATGGTATTTGTCCACTATGATAAATATTAATTGAAAACTTACCCCATGTCAGAAGGTGTACTTGGCATTAGTAATATAATTTCATGGGTAAAATGATATATAAAAGAATAGTTTGAGTTCATTATGTTAAAGTGATACAATGCCACTGGTACCATGGGAGGAGAAATACATATTCTTGAAAATAAAACCAAACTTATTTTTGTTTGTTCCATAGAGCCTAGCAGAGTTTCTGGAACAACGCAGAGGCTCAATAAATATTATCAAAAGATAAAGGAAATCTTGAGAGTTGAGCAAACGTTTCTTGAAGAAGTTGATGCCTAGAACATCAACAATAAGATAACAACGATGATAACTAATATTCATCTGAAGTTTAAATCTGCACTTGTTAAAATACTGACCTTGGGGGCTGGGGGTTTAGCTCAGTGGCATAAGCGCCTGCCTTGAAAGCAGGCAGTCATGAGTTCGATCCCTGGTACCCATAAAAAGGAAAAAGACAAAAAAAAAAAAAAAATACTGACCTACATCGCCATTTTTTTTTTCTACATCGCCATTTTAATAACTCTGTAATGATAAATGAGACAGGCAGATAGACCATCTCCACACTGCTGAGTATAAAATTAAGACACAAATTAAAATATTTGCCCAAGATAATCTGGTTAGTGTTACAAACCAAGATGCAAACTCAGCATGGTGCCAAACTCTGGAGGGACATTCTAGGTACAAGGAAAGTTAAGAGCAAAGAAAAAGCAGGGAGAACCATCCCCCCACTTTTTTGGCAAAGATCTATCTATAAAAGAGCTTGGAATTCATGCTGAAAGATACAAGATTACCAAGTTGTTTAGTCAAAGAGGTGACATGGTTAAATTTGTATTTTAACTGGGTCATTTTAGCTGCTAAATAGAGGCTGAGGGTTAGTGTTGGTGGTGGCATTGGAGGGGTTCTGAAATATAAGATGAACTTAAAAATGTAGATGACGTGAAGGAAATAGTTTCAGGCATTGGGCAGAGCATGTGCAAAAACTGGGGGATGAGACGGTATAGCATTTGCAGCAAAACGAAAGTACTTCAATCTGGCTGTTGCATAATTCCCTGGCTAAAAGGAAATAAAAATAATGAGAAATGAGGTTAAAGAGCAAATAAAGACCAGCATGAGCAGTTTGAGCTTTATTCTAAAATGGGAGATCACTGAAGAGTTTTCAAGCATGAGGATACAATGATTAAACATGTTTTAGAAAGCACCTTCTCTTAGGCAGATAAAAGACGAGAAACTGGCAAGAAAAATATGTGGGGACCCCCCCTCCCCCCGCGCTTTCACCTGTGTGGAATGACAGCAATGTGGACTAGGGCAGCAACCTGAGAGATGCTTAGCATCCACGGAAGCTGGTGATGGCCCAGGGAGGTCACTGTAGGGCCTGCTTTGTCCTGAATCTGTCCCGCTGCATGAGAAAAGTGACTGTTGGTGTTTCCTATCCTCCCTGAGAATGCAGCAGTTTGCTTGGTAAATTTTATAGTTACTCTACTTAGAAGCAGAAGGTATCTCACAAGGTCTTGGCCTGAGCAAAAGGGATACCAGCCACTGAGACAGTAAGGAGAAAGAACGGCTGTTAGGGTGAGGTGCAAGGACGAATTTTAGACACACAGAGTTTAAGTACCTGGGGTTAGGGACAGTAGGAGTACTGAAGGTCACATACTGTGGGATAGACAGACGGCCATAGGGAACACTGGCATACACTACTGGTTAGATACAATGAAAGCCGCAGACTGGGTGGTATCCTGAGATATTTTGTCTTTGGAGCAGATGAACAGTAAACATTCAAAGGAATACCAATTAGTCCAGTATTTTTTGTGTGCCTGCTGCTGAGTGGATGGAAGTTGTCAGTACAGGCTTGATTAGGTGCTACAGAGAGAAATCATGTAATAGGTATAATTGGGATAGTCACTAGTGCCCCCCAGCATGGTAGGGACACATTACTACAGAAGACTTTGAGGGCTGGTTCCTGTCCTGGAGGAAGTACATTGTCCAGAGGAGTATAACTAGCTGTACAATGACTATCTAATTAGGTTAGTGACATAGTACAGCCAACAGAAGAAAACAGTTAAAATGAGAGGTTTATTTTTAAAGCAATACATTTCTATATGCAAGGTTGGCAGTATAAACCAAGAGGGTGGTAGGATTTCCAGATAGGGAGAGAACACTGTGGGCAGTGGCGGCCATGTGCTACCTGAGCTCTGTGTTTTCCTGGAATGTTTTCCAGAATGAGAGCTGAAGGAACCCAAAGAGTAGCTGCTTGGAGTGAGGGTCCAGCAGCCCTTTCGCCGCTGCACATGCTCCTGCCTCTTCTCTGGACAGATCAGATGGCTCAGCACTTCTCCAGCTAATGTGGCCGAGGAGGTGAGGGAAGCTTCAGGCAAGTGCTGGAGCATGGATAGGTAATGAGCAGAGTAGGCTGAAAACAAAGCTGGCATGTGTGAGGAGCGTCAGGGAACCTGTAAACACTTGCAAGTTCCTGTGGAGTGATAGCAGGCGGCCTGGTGTCAGGAGGTCCTCTCCTCTTGGCTCCTCTTGGCTATCCTCCTGCCTTTCCTAGCCAGCCCCTGCCTATCGCGAAGACTCTCCAGATGCCGCCACCTCCCTGGGGCTTCTGCAATCCCTTTGGGTAGGCAGGCAGCCCTCTCCATTCACTCCTGAGGCATTTGCTTACCCACTTGAGAGTAGCATCCTCCAGACACCCTGACTGTAATCTTCCATGAGTTCTTCACAGGGACTAACTATGCATCTTGCTCCTGCCTTCCTAACCTTGTGATACAGTGCTTGCTATTTAACTGTCCCCCTAAAGCATGCTTCTGTGCTCTCCACTTTAATAACCTTTGCGGCACACCCCACTTCACTTGTTCCCTGCAATCCTGCGCATTCTTCCAAGGACTGCTCAAAGCCTATTGCTTCTGTGCAGCCTTCCCTGACGGGCGCCACACCCCCTTGTCAGCGGTCTTTGAGTGCGGAAAAAGCCATACTCTCCTGCACTTGAATTCCCCTATTTTATGGATGGGGAAATGGAAACCTGCCAACATGGATGGCATCACCCAGAAGCCGGGCTCAGTGCAGCTGCCCCTCCATTGTCCCTGCAAAATGGACACAAGTGGACAATGCAAGTACACAGTGCAAAGATGTGCTCCGTGCAAAGCAGCTCCCTTCTCCTGATGTGTCTGGTTGGTTTTCAATGTGGCTGAGCTTCAAAAGTCTTCCCCTTCAACCCTCAGCTGCTTTTGCTTTCTGTGCTCTGCTCTGTGAAAGCAGCGGGTAAAGCTGTCTGAGGGACGCAGGCTGACATTTCCTTTTCAGATATTGCTGACCATCTTGTATAGACAGCTAAGCTCTGCCAGACACTAATAAAACCCCTTTTCATTAGCAAGATCTCGGGCAGAGCACTGTAGCAGGTAAACCCAAACAAAGGATTCAAACCCCTCAGTGTCCCTGAATGGCTGCTTCACCTGTAATTAACCGTAGAGAAATCATCATTGCTTTTCTCCCCTGGGGAGCTTTGGCAGGTTTTAAAATGGATCAGTGACTTCCTGAACAAAGAATTAGCAACCTATATTTAAAGCAAGGGCTGCATGTTTCATGTTATCCATTTTGACAAACTCGAAAAATGACATCTTTTGACCTCACTTAAATCTCAGGTGTAGTTACTCTGCCAAGATACATAATTCCCAGTTGCATTATTTAAAGCTGTGATGGAAGACATACTTAGTTGGGAGTCATGGTAAAGCTCTATCTTGAATGTTTTGATGAGTTATTTGCTGTGATTTGTTTCCAATAGGGTATTGGATATCAAAATAAATGACAGGGGCCTGGTACAGTGGCATGTGCATGTAATCCCAGCTACTCCGGAAGCTGAAGTGGTAGATTAATGAGTTTAAGGCTAACTTTGGCAACTCATTGAGGCTCATCTCAAGTAGTTAATTAATTAATCACATTTGTGGCAAACAGGAGGAAAGGCAAAGGTAAATGTTTGGTTTACCCATTCATACTTTGTACCTCATACTCTACCAGGCACACTAGAAACAAAAAGAAAAATGTCATCTAATCTCTGCTCTTGAAGAGCTCCTGTGGATAAAAATATTTATAACCAAAACAAGAAGTTGTGAAAATACAAAGTGCTAAGTGCTGGGCGGAGAGGATCTGATAACGGGCCACCTAAATTTATAGAGAAGGCTTCCTTTGCGCTGCATCTTTAAAAACCAAATGAGTTTTGCACAGGGAGAAGAGCCTTCTACATAAAGTAAAGAGCTTGTGAGAAGACAGAGAGATATGAAAAGCAGGAAGTGTTCTAGAAGCAAGAAGCAATCACGGGAAAGATGATGTTAGGGAGGAATCAGCATCACCAGGAGGAAAGTTACCCAACAAGTCTGAGAAACTAACCAGGTCTTGAGTTTTATCCTATAGCTACGTGGAATTGTCAGTAATGTTTCACAGGTGAGGTCAGGATAGCTGGAAAGGAAAAGTTCGTGCACTCACCAGAGAGACTCACTCACAGTGACTGCATTCCTTGTTTTTGAAAGAGTACGCCAAGCACAATATGGAAAATTCTTGTGCATAAAGACCATCGGCAAGTTTAGGAGGAGATTATGACAATCAGGCCTTGGAGGGATTCCCAACCACAGATTCAATCATTTTCAGGTTGAAAATATTCAGGAAAAAAAGCATCTGTAATGAACATATACAGATTACTTTTTCCTGGCCATTATTCCCCAAGTAATACAGTGTAACACTTACTTATAAGTCATTTATATTATATTAGGTATTGTAAGTAATCTAAAGGAGATTTAAAGTACTAGATATGAGAGGATACATACATACACACATAGGATGTATGCAAATACTACACCATTTTGTAGAAGGAACCTGAGACTGCAGATTTTACTATCTGAAGGATGTCCTGGAATTTCCTATGTCACCTACCTGCCCCTGGCTGCCTTTCTGGTCTCATCCTACCCTGTCTGTATTTGCCCCTGGAGCCCAACTGGCCTTGTTTCTGCTGCTGAGACACCCAGAACTCTTCCATGTCTTAGAAACTTTGTATGTGCTTTTGCTGCTAACCGACTATATCTTTTCAATGACCTGGTTCCTTAGGTCATCAAGATCGCATGTGTACCTCATGCAAAGGAAGCAAAACTCCTGAGCCAGGACACACGGCCTTTTTATTGTCATTTCTGAACTTTTGGTACCAAAACTATATTGTTAATAACTTGGGGGTGTTTTAGCTTGGCTGTGTTGTTCTCCACATCCACCCATCCCCATAGACACACTGCAGGTGCTCAATAAATACTCGCTAAAGGACACATTGAGGTGGTGAACCTCACCATTGAGGTGGCAAACCTATGTCACACGTGTTACTGTCTTTTAAAACAAAAGACATTAATGTATGAGTTGACTTTTCTAAGTGAAAACCTTAGTATTCAGTTGCAGTGTTGGCACTTTGCAATAAATAAATGGGGTTTGGGCGTCAGTTTGGCACTTGGTCTCTATAAAGTTTGCCATCACTGCATTTGGGAAATAGGAGAGGGAGGAAGGAAGAGGAGACTTGGGGAGTTCAGAGCTTGGATCTGACTCACATCACAGGAACAGGGGGAATTTGAAAGAAGCGAGGTCCAGCCAAGTCATACAAAGCAAGATGCTAGAAGCTGGACTGAAAGAGTGGGTCATGTGAGCTGGTGAGATCAAAGAGGAAGCTCAGCGATGTCCAAGAGCCAAAGGTTAGATCTTTCTGCAAGTGACCACAGAGCATCCCTTAGTGGCTGACATGTGAGGTCCTTGCCTTTACTCTAGCAGATCTAGTTCCTGGCTGGTGCTTTAGCAATCTTTTGAAGAACTGACATGACATGCTTCTGTGACACTTTTCTCTTGTGTTTCGCATTCTGGTTCTCTCTGTTAAATTCCTACCCACCATAAGCATGCAATTAGAAGATGTAATTTGAAAAAAGAGAAAAAAGGAAGTTTTTTAAAAAACCCCTCCCCTTCCCGCTTTTCGTCAACACCTCCAGGGTCCTGTCTCTGCTAAGAGAATTGGCTTCCGCGGGCTTGGTGCTGTTATGTGGCTCAATTGAGCCACTGCTGTGTGCTGTTTGTGGGAGATGTTGGCACGAAGAATGCGGAGTGACTGCTGTTTCTCTGCACCCCTCCGGAAGATGAGATGCCTGTCTCCCCAGGCCATTCAAGGCAGCCAAGTTCTAAATAAAATCACGCCGCATCCTCATGCAGACTGTCGTATACCCTGCTTTCAAAAGACACTTTCTGTGAGTTTTCTTTAACCGGATTTTAGAACTTGTTTTTCCTGCTTGCTTGCTTTTCCTCCTATTGGCCTTTTTCTTTCTTTCTTTCTTTTTCATTCCTTTCCTTAACTCTGTATCACAAATAAAACTTCACGTATTTATAATCTTTTCAGTATAGACATGAAGACCAAATGGACAGGTAAAGCTCTGACAAAATTGGGGAAACGCTGCTCTCCCTCAGGTTCCCCCAAACCTTTAATCGCTCGTCTATCACCATGGTGACTTTTTTCCATAGAGTGAAGCCAGTGCCATTGCTAATTTTCCTCGACTAGACTCAATTTTTAATTTTTTAAACTTGTTTAAAACATGTAAAGTTGCGAATAAGATGCTTTATTTATAATTGTCCAAATGCACAGCAAAATAAATAAACAACTGCAACACCTAAAAAGTCTATATTTTACATACTAATCTCACTCTAAGAAGATGCTGGAACTCTAGAGACACTGATATAAGGCAAAGATGCTATCAGCTTACATCAGTAAGGGTTAACTGCGTTTCTTTTCAATATCTGGACTCACCCAAAGGGTATTTTTTTTTTGTGGCTTCTCTGGGCTTGTTTTCTTGCTTTCCATTGGGACCCAGCATTGCTGAGATCTGACGAGTACTTTTCAGGTTGATCAGTTTTTGAATGCTCATCCTAATCATGCCTTGCGAGCCAAGTCAAAGAAATGCTAAATACGAAAGCACTTGATAAACAATAGCTGCCCTGTGTGTGTAAGAAAAGAAAATTCTCTTTCAGGTTTCCAGAACCCCATCCCACCAGGAGCACACCCTGACTCTCTACTGCTGGCGGTTCTACAGTCTCAGTTTTGTGGCTTTTATCCTGATCTTTCTAGTTCTTCCTTTGGGGCTCAGTGATGAAGATCTTTCTGGTGGAGTCTGCCACCCGGTGCATTTAGGGGTGTTGCTGCAGGTTTATAACCTTGGTGTAGACCCTTTTATCTAGCACTGATCGACAATCTGGAGTTCCATACCAACAGGTCTTAGATAATTAAAACTTATCCTCAGTAAGCTCCCAAATATTTTTAAAAATCCCAAATGCTTTGATAGAAATCTTTCTAAATATACTCCTTATATAAATGTAATATAATTTCTCCCAGGGAGACAGCAGCATGTGTACACAGAGGAAGCATCATGGATCACCCCGTATCTATTTGTACTTCTTGTTTTCTCATTGACCCAAGAGTGACACCATCGCCTGCTAATTAGGTTGAATTTTGTTGTTGTTCTAACACTCACCCTCTGTCTTTGAGGAGCCCACATTTTTACTGGGGAAGACAATATGTAAATATGTCAGAGAAATAATTAGTGTCAAACACTGTAAGAATCTGAGAACAGGGAGGGTCAAGGATAAGTCATAACCTTATTTGGTCAGAGACCATAAATGGAAGAAATAAAAAGATATCCGAACTGAATTTAAAAAGAGGAATGGAATTTCTCTTAAGGACCGGGAAGGTGGATGTATTTCAGGGGAAGAGCCAGAATGATCAAAGTCACAGAAGCTTGAAAGAGCATGCCATGTCAGCTATCAGGTCAGTGGGAGGTGACTCAGGGGCTACCTGGAGGGCGAACAGAGGATCTGATGAAAATGAGACTGATCAAAATCGGCCGAGATCAGACTGCGAAGTGCTTTGATTGCCAAAGTAATTTCCCATTTGTCTTTGATCACCAGGAGGATCCCTGAAGGTTCACAAGAATAAAAGGGCATATCCAGAGTTAGCTTTCAGTGATGGAAATGGTGTTCTGGAGTGATCTTGTACTCATCAGCTATTTTTTAAGCATCCACTAACTGTGGAGATTGATCTAATCGTGTGTGATGCAGAAATGAGCAAAGCGTATGAACTCTTTAGGAGTTAGAGCTGGCAATGGAGTGAGAGTTAAGCCACTTGGCAGAGGACTCATTCAAGACATAGATCTTGGTAGATTTTTGCATGTAGAATAGATGGGAATTAATCTGAAGCAGAAAGCGGTTCTAGGGCAGATGTAGAAGCTGGTGCTGAGGATACGTCCCAGCTTCACGCTGGAGTGATGAGGGGTTGGTAGTGGGCATGGGGTGAGTCAGCCCAGCAGCTCTCCGATGCCAGAGACTGTCTGTGTGTGCAGGATCATTCACGATCCTTGTTTCCCTAATTTAACTTTTACTCTGATCCAGGCAAGCCCCTCTTCCACGCTACCTCGTGCAGAGCTGTAGTTTTACTTCCTCTGTAAACAATGACTCATCTACTCCTTGCCTTTCTCCCGTATTATGCCTTGAGAGCTTTTATCTCTTCAAACTCAAGACCAAGATACTCTGGGCTTCAAGAAACCTTAGCTGAATTATCAGGGAAGCACAAAAGGTAAGGAAACCAAAGAGGAGATCAAAAGAGCTGATAGATTAACTTTGAGCTTATTGCAACAGAGCTCATCTTTCTGGTTTAATTTAGAACTCATTAAATTAGGCAGCTGTGTGGGATATGAATATAAGGGGAAAGACAAGATATGAGCATGAATGACATGGATATGAATGGTGGTCTCTGGGAATTATTCTCAATGACATTTAAGTCAAGGAAGAATAGAATTTTCAGGTAGGGGAGATAACCAAATACCGCAGCATTGTTGACTAAAATATAGACTAGGAAATATTCATCCAATCTGGTACCTACCTCAGCTTGGCTTCAGTGCAATGACAAGAGTAGGTTGGTGCAGAAATGAGTCCGCTGAATGCAATATATTCTTTCAAAATCTGTCCAAAAGGAGAGGTGCAGGAAAGGGCATGTGACGAAGGTGATGGGAACTGTTGCAGGACAGAATTGATGGGTTCGGGTCCCTGTAATGAGTACAGGTGCAAGAGCAGTTTGACCATACAACAGGTGAACAGCTTATTCCTCTGAGATAGAGTGGAGAGGCATAGATGCCATGGAACCTTGCAGAAAAGGGAGCAAGAGGTTAAAGAAATCCATGGTAGATAGCCTGAACTTTCTCTGTGAAGTGAAACACAAGAGTATTCATAACCAAGAAAGGAAAGGATAAAAGGAAGAGGCCAGGAGAATAATTATAACTGATTGCTTGTTGAGGAACAAAATAAGGAATTGGTTAAGAGTATTCCTCACTATATTTAAAATGTAAAATTCTTGAAGAGTGATTGCCCCATACATCTTTTTGCCAGCCTAATTTCCATGGTTTATTTTAACCTTTTAGCAGTTTACCCCAGGCATCCCTTGGCACTGTGTTTGTTTATGTCCTGACTGTCCTGAGTGTCTCTCTTGGGGAGGTGTCACTTCATTGAGGAGCTGATTCTTGATTGCAGGCGATACATTCGTCTGTTGTTCTTCTTATTTTATATTGATTATTTATTGCATACTTTTTTTTACTTAGAATGTTGTGTTTGCCTTTGATTTTGTTTTCCAGGGAGATCTAATAATAATTTCTGGTTATTTTCTTTTACTAATTTGTGTTTATTTTATTTGTGAAAGATAACCTATACTTTTGTGCTACAATCTATAAAAATTCTTATTTGTAAGTATACTAGGTATAACTTTTATACTTCTCTAGAACTTGGTGATACTCTTTTACAATACAAAACACACACATTTGGGACACTGAGACTGAACAGGAAGGAAGTGCCAAAAGATATGCAAAAGATAAAACTGAAAAAGGGAGAAATGTTAGCATATCAGAGAGGAAATGCCTGTGTTTTGAAATGAAAAGACAAAAAAGACATCTCCCTCTGTCCACTAGTCATAGTACGGAAATAATAGATCTTGAAATAAGAAATGAAACTTAAAAAATTCCAATAGTGATCAGCAACTAGAATTATTCTATGAGTGGTGTTGACAGAGTTGACCAACACCTAACAAGCTATCCTGTAATCAAAAAGCAAGGGAAAATATTATTATAAAATATTTATGCACCTTCTGGATCAAACAATATGGAACTTATTTGTTATTTATTCAAAACAAGTGAGTGCAAAGAGTCATTTACAATTTAGATTAGGTCTCATAGACCAAATAATTAAAACATATGCGATAGCAGAGAGCTGACCAGAATGGTCATCAATATCTTCATCATTATATTTAGTGTTGAAATTATACCACCCACCAGAGAAAAGAAAAATAGAGAAGGCCAACCTGACACAGTGTAAAAATGTGGTGATCAAAGAAAAACAACAACAAAAGAATTTGGAAACAGAATAGATCTTACTGTCCACATTGTAACACTGTGTTGTTGCCTTTGCTACTTTTCTCATTGCTAGACAAAATACCCAACACCCACAGTGAAAGGAAGAACATTGACGTTGGCTTACAGTTTGTAGAGGTTTCAGTCCAAAGTTAGCTGGCTCCAAGGCAAAATGGTCTGGCAGAGGAGCAATACAGAGGACAAACTGTCCACGGTGTTACAGGGCAAGCAGAGGGCAGCAAAACAGAGTGTAATAGCAGCAAGCAGTAAGTCCACCTCTCCACTGTATTCAGAGACACCCTTTTGGTGGTGCCTCCCACACCAGACAGAGTGGGCTTTCCCACTATCCATACGCACAAATATGCCAATCCGTGGACTAATTTAGTAACCACACACCTTCAATCTCAGTATTACACACCCTAGATTCAGTCTCCTCTGGAAAGCCTCAATTGCATGAGGTTTTTGGGGAACATCTAGACAGAAGCCATAAGAGTTGTGTACTGAATGTTTTAAAATAAACCATATATACCCAGGGGAGTGGTATATGCCTCTAATCCCAGCAGGACAATTACCATTTCAAGGCCAGAATTGCATACATAGTGAGTTCAAGTTCACAGAGGACTACAGAGAGAAATCCTATCTCAAAGAAATCCCCCAAAACCAAAACCAAACAAACAAAAAAAAGATATACCATACACAGAAAAATTATTGAATAAATTAGATAAAATTGTGGGTCTTTTTTCCTGTTATCTTACAAAAATTAAAGAAAAAATGCAAATTTTGGTCATCCTGTATATGAATAATTAGACTGATTAAGCTAAGTGCCTGAATTTCCTTCTGTGCTGATTCAAACATCCAGTTTGTCTCTTTGTTCTCTCCTTACACCCTGCCAGGAAGAACAATTTATATTCCCCCCCATCTCCACGCTTTGGGGTGAGAAGAAATAGGTTCCAGCAGAGTGCCGCTGAAAATACTGTTCCTTGGAAACAAAAAACACTTTCTTTTCCGTCCCTGCCTGCTGTTCTGTTTGCAGTATCCAGCCAATGGGAATTAAAACATTCATTTCACGCACATCAAAATTGTCCTTGGTTTCAAAATTTAAAATGTTCTCTGACTTTTGCTCTACCTCCAGCTGTATATGAGGGGTACTTCTGGTTGTTTACTCGGTGGTAAAAGACCCCGAGGAACTATGTTTTTATTGTTCTTGGCTCATCGTTTTGGAGACATTTTGTTTCCTCATTTCAGTATTAAAATATCTGTCTGTTATACTCTCTGCATTAATTTCTGGGGCTTTCATAATAAAGTTGCACTAAATGATTGGCTTAAAACAACGGAGTCTTATCCTCTCAGAGCTCTGGAGGGTGCTCATCCAATATCAAGTTGTCATGGGGCCGTGTTTCCTCTGAAGTCTTTAGGAAAGACTCCTCCCTTGCTTCTTCCTGGCTTCTGATGGTTTCTAGCAGTCGGCATTCCTTGGCTTGTAGCCACATCAGTCAGATTTCTGCTTTGCCTTCACATGGCCAGCTTTCTTCTGGTGTGAGGGTCAGTATCTTTTTCTTCACATGGTCTTCCTAGAAGGGCACAGGTCATTAGATTTAGGGTCAACCCTAATTCAGCATGACTTCATTTTAACTAATTAAATGTGAAACAATTTTATTTCCAAATAAAGCATCATTCTGAGGTTTTGCATGGACAGCCATTTTGGTAAGGACAATATTCAATCCAGTTCAGCCTTCTGATTTCCTACTACAGATATAGTATGGACCTGGCATTAGTAGAAACAAGCATAATCTCTTCTTCCTGCCTTCACTAGATGCTGAATCATCCTTCTGTCTTCAAGATGGCTCCAGGCGGTATGCTGTCTTCTAGGACTCAGGCAACAAAGTTCTTGGTGAGGAAAGGTTATTATCTCTTCTGTGAAGGTAAAATGTGGGGAGTGTACCCTTGTCAGCTGCCCTCCAAGGATGACTCCCCGAAAGACAGTGGAGCGTGCAGTGATTCCTAACCTGTAGGCCTCCCAGCCCTGCCATTGGATGGCCATCTCAGGTTTGCCTGTAAGTAGTAACTAAGAATGCTAGGATTGTTTTCTAGAGTTATCATTCCAACACAAAGCTACCCACTGGATGGAGGCCCCTAAATTCTGTTACAATGAAATTTTAAAACTCATACTATTTTGAGTTACAGAGTATGATATGCTTGCTGACAAGGGCATTTGATTTCTGTAGATCAGAGGGTTCTTTTTATTTTTTCCCTTTTTGTCATGCTGATTTGGAATCATTTGCCAGTCATTTAGCCATAAGGTATAATTTTTACCCCTTTCTGATTTCTATTTTTAATTTGCAGATCTCTACTTGACCTACTTACTGGGGAGTTAGGGCTTAATGCTGTGCATCTTCTGGGTCTTCCTTACCTTAGTGCAGAGCTACACAGGCAGTCATGGCTTCTCCCCACTGAAACCACAGGGCCATCCCTCAGGGAGCAGAAGGGCAGAGAAATTCCTTTGTCCTCTCATCAGTGTTACAGTTTGATCTTAAGTATTTCCCAAGGCCCATGTGTTGAAGGATGAGTCTACAGATCAAGGAACACTGGAAGGTGGTAGAAGCTCAGGAGGTGGTGCTCGCAGAAGTTGTCGTCTAGGGTGGGCCCTGGAAGGGACGTCAGAACCATAGCTCCTTCCTGTTACTCCATTACTCACTTCCTATTCACCATAAAGTAAGCAGGCTTCTTCTCCCACATCCTTCCATGGTGATGTTCTGTGCTGCCATAATCCCCAGTCAACAGAGACAAGTGACCATGGACCGCATCTCTGGAACTCTGGTCCAAAAGAAACCTTTTCTCCTTATAAATTTCTCCTTGCCCCAGCTGTTTTGTCACAGTGATGGGAAGCTGGCTAACACAGTCAGTGACTCTGTGTTCTGTATAGTAAGATGTTGATCGATTCCTACTGCTGTACTTATTGATTGTGGAATTTGGAAGCTTTCCTCTCACTTCTTGTTTGGATGCTGAGGAAGGTTTCCTAGCAGGTAGGGGAACCATGGCTTAAGGGTTTAGTAATTTCTCTGAGGAAGGCTCTGCTTAGCCTCCACTAACCAGTCACCTTCAGGTGAAACAATGTCCTGCATTCTAACAGGATCACGTCAGGAATAAACGTGAAGTGAATTAAGAAAGCTAAAGTGGATGCCAGACAGAAAAATACAAATGAAAGTATTTATACCATGACAGGAGCTAGACAGAAAATGTTTAAAGAAGAAAACAGAGCTCTTTACCCAACAAAAGTATTACCTCTCCATGTTTTATTTTCACTTGGTAACAGTCTTTTCATCAATCCTTGATCTCTCATGCTTGCACAAGTTCTTATTATACAGCATTTCTGTTTCCCTTACCATTGATTTTCACTTTTAATCCACCTTGGCCTTTCCCCCCGACTGCTGGGATATTTATGACTGGGTAGCTTGTAGTGATTTTGGTCATGCATTAATTTATCTGTGAACACTTTCTATTTCCTTTGTGGTTTTCTGCTCAACAGCTTTATCCTGTTTCATTTCCCTCAGCACTTTCCCCATTCCTCCAAAATTAGCTCTACTGAAATTTAATGTCTTTAGCTTCCCCTTCTGCCGTGGCTTCAATTCTCTCAGGTATAAACATAACTATTATTAGCCAACTCCTTTGCCTGTGGGTGAATCTGTGGCTGGATGCCACTGCTTCTCCTCCCCCACCTATGCCCTTGGTCCTACATCCAGACAATCATAGTAGCCCTCGCCTCGTGCTGATGGTTGGCATGCAGAGCTGGCCCGGAAGAGGGACTCACTTACTGTATAAGTGTTTGCTGATCTTATGGAGTCCCAGATTATCACAGTACAGGATGCCCAGCTCACTGCTCTTCCCCTTTCTGATAAGTGGCTCTAACAGTGCACCTGGCAGTTAAAACACAGATCCCTTTTGGATTGTTAAAAGGTAAGGCACTGAAGAAAGTCCCCAGCTGATTTTTTAAAAATGTGCTTCATTTTTGGAACTGCTGTGACATTCACGTGGCATGTGCATGCTCTCTCCTTCAGCTAGTGCTTTCAAGATGCTCAGTCTGGGCTTGCTCTCTGCTGTGTGCAGAGCATTGTATCCAGCATTGAACTTCAAGCCTAATTTGATGGACATGACTGAAAGATTGATGCAAAAATTATTGCTGTTTATGCTTCCGGCCTTCTGGAAGAGTGGAAAAATACTCACCTCTTCTAAACATTTGCTTTGCTGCAGTTGCCAAATTATCTAACAGCCCCTCAGTTTCCAGTTTGACAGCACTGTATTTAGTTTTTAAAAAAATTATGCACTGTGGTGTCTGTTTCTGTCTGTGACATGTTCCTTGTGATAATAATAATGATAATGCTCTGACTTTACATTGTGTCTCTTAGTCGAAGAGCTTTGGACTTTCATCACTGCTGTGGAGACTCATAGACAGGGAGCAAGGGCAGAGATTAAGTTACAAGAACAGGGCTGTGAGGTGGTTTCTGAGCAGCCTTGTCTCAACCAGCAGGAAGTCTTTTCTCCCCAGTTCAATGCTTTAGTTCACCTCATTTTTCCTTTTCTCTTCCTGTGTCCCTACACTCTATCGTTCATCATTAGTTGAGGTAATGAGCCACCCCACCACCCTCCCCAAATTCCTCTCTGCATTTACCCACCACTCATAGGCTCTACCAAAAATGCTGGGAAAAAATTGGAAATCCTTTCCCCCTGGAGTCACATGGTGCCCTATTTTTCTCTCTTGTTTTGTTTTGTTTTGACATTACTGATATATTTACGGTATGAAGCACTAACAGATTAGAATTCAACTGGATGGAAAGATACCCTTTCTTCTCTAAAAGAAAGATAAGCAATGGATTTTTTTTCCATGAAGTTTTCTTTTCCAAGACATAACATCACCTAGTACCCATCATTTCTTTGTTTAGTTATCAATAAATGGAGTATGTTGATTCAGTTCTTTTTCCCAGACATCCACTGAGTGCAAGGCCCAGGCTTGTACTGTGTGGACTGCACTTTAGTCTAACTGGAAGAGGGGACAGACATCAGTGCACAAGCTTCCAGCAACACAGGCTTTGTTAAAAGCAGCACCAGGTTCAGACGCTATTTAATGCAGGGAGGTCCACATACTCTTTAAGGGCCCAGGAAAAGTTTCATTAAAGAGGTAGAATTTAAAATGAGTTTTAGGGGATTGTAATGATATTTTAAGATTGAATTTGGAAAAACACAAGTATAAAGATACACAAAGAACACAAAACAATGAACAGAAACACAGGCTCAAGGGAAGAGTGAAAAACAATCAGCTGACATTTTATACTAGGTCTTGACAGTATTGAAAAGCTTCTACATCTTGGATTTAAGGGTAAAACTGGGCATCAAACAGAGCAAAGCTGGGATCAGTCTAACATTTAGAAAAACCAAGAATGGGCTCAACAGGCCTGGTAACTTGTTTTCAAGGCCTTTAAGTCCCTGTTTCACTGTTGTGTAAACAGGTCAGAAGCCTTAGGGGTTAAACTGAAGAATGCTCAGCATTCCCCTCCTTGACTTCACAAAGCTTGTGTGTCACTGGGATTAGCCATGGGTGCTTAGAGAGAGAGCGTTGTAAGCGTATCTCCCAAAACCTCCAGGAACACTGAGGTCCTTTTCCCTTGTGTAGACTTAGTTGTATGAGATCTGAGTCTCTTTCCAAAGAAAGCTTTCCTGCTAAGATATTAAAGCTGAAGTTTTAGAATTAAGAGCTAAAAAACAAACAAACAAACAAACAAACAAACAGTAAAGATTGACCTAACATATCCCTTGGGAAAATGTACCCCAATGGTACAGCTATACTGAGAAATAAATCCGTTTAGGTTGAGAAAGTGGATCTCATTGCCCTGTGGCAGAGATCTTGTTTCACTGAAATGGCCACTGCAGATCCCTGAAAAGTTGCCCATCCTATTGAGGAAGTAGGGCTTTGCCCTCTGGGTAGAGCGGCAAAGGCAGACTGGGTCATAAGAATTCTTGAAAACTTAACTCTTGAGCACGGGCAAGCTGGGATGGAAGGGCCCTGCTAAGGAGCCAGACCTGGAGAATGCATTTTCCCTCTCCAGTACTCCATCATTTACTAACATTTCAACTACCGATTGCTATTGTTGCTTTAATACTGAAAGCTGAACAGCTAACAGATGCCTCAGCTACTGCCCAAACGTCATTTA
Organism: Cavia porcellus; assembly: GCF_034190915.1. NCBI lineage: Eukaryota > Metazoa > Chordata > Mammalia > Rodentia > Caviidae > Cavia > Cavia porcellus. The sequence goes on along the minus strand of NW_026947496.1, from coordinate 21,142,444 downwards.
GATTTGGATCACAGATACTGAGATATACAGCCTTATTCATTTTTCCATTTGTAAAAATAGTTTGCGACTCTTTGAGTTCGGTGACTGTAACCTTTTATGTGTGTGGGCTCTGTGTGTGTGTGTGTGTGTGTGTGTGTGTGTGTGTGTGTGTGTGTCTGAGTGAGTGTGTGTAGGGCAGAGAGTGACATCTGCTTTCACAGCATTCTGCCAACTAGCAACCAGACTGCTTACTAACTTGACAGCTGCAACTGAAGCAGGGTGACTGGTCTAAAGTGACTATTCTCTGGGCTGGCTAATCCTGCTGAATGGAACTTTCTCCAGGATTTTAAAAAAAAGATTTTGTTTCAGTTGGATCTATATCAGAAGACCCCAAACATGTGAAATCCGCAACTCAACCCTTTTAGAAAGTCCAAAGTCACATGCTGCATCTCATTTATTAAAACCTCTATGTGGGCTGGGGATTTAGCTCAGCGGCATAAGTACCTGCCTTGCAAGCAGGCAGTCGTGAGTTCGATCCCCAGTACCGATAAAAATGAAAAAGACAAAAACAAACAAACAAACAAAAAAACCTCTATGGGGTTGTAATAATAGCTGTCTTTGTGATTATAGCACAAGAAGGAAAGATGAACAAATGTATTTAATGGAACCAAATGCCATCTGAAATTTCTTTCAAGAATATATCGTTTTAAGTATTTGATGTGACACAGTTATCTGATTAAGATCGACTGAGCATATTAGTCAACTTTCCTGCTGCTGGAACACAGTACCTGACACACACAACTTAGCAGAGGAGAAGTTCAATTTAGGTAAAAGTTTCAGGGGCATTCAGTTCATGGTTAGCTGGCACCAAGGCAGGAACATCTTGGCAGAAGGATGTGGTGCGGTAGACATGTTTAGTTCATGGTAGCCAGGTCACAGAGCAGGAGAGAAGCCTGCACAAAGGATGAGGTATAGTACTCAAATTCAGGCTCTGTGATCCAATAGACACACTTGCAAGTGTACTCCACTAATCCCTTGGGGAGCTCCGAAGCCAATCAGGTTGACATAATCCAACTTAACTGTCATGCTGAGAAATTTTCCTAAGTTTTAATAGCTGTTTAGCTATACTGATAGTTTGACCTATTAGTGGCAGTTTAAGATCTGTTAGTATTTCCACAGTTGGTTTAACTAGAAGTAAACATATTTGGCTTCATTTCAGTGGACAAATGCATAGGATTTTGTCATGACAGCATTTTCTTAGAACAATGAGACTTCAGACCTTATTAGTATAATGTCAAAACACATATTGAAGCTGAGATTCTTTTTCTTAAACCTACCTATCATGATTTTTGCAGAGATATAGTTTGATCTCTATGGTTTCATAGTTTTTAGTTTAATTAAAGTTAGAAATCATACTAGATTGAGCATTATTAATATTTTAAGGTGAGATAGGAACTACCATGTTGAATTCATACAGACAAACACTGTTTGGCCCTTGTCTGTCAAATCTTCCATCTTCTCACATAGAAATATATTGTGGGTCATTTGCTTCCTCAATTATGGTAGACTCTGCCTGCCTCATATGCTTGAACATCCCAGGTCACTTCTCTCTCCTTCATGGCTCTTGTCTTCTCATTCATCCGCCCTATCCACACCAGGGCTGCTTCTTTGGTCTCCTCCTTTATCCACATCCTACACCGGGTAAGCCAGCTCATCCTCTCCTTGCCTTCCTCCATCCCCATGAGTCTCACAGATCCCTGGCCTGTCAGGCTCCCTTCCTAAGCTGTAGCTCTATAACTCTCACCATTTACTGGGCACATTTTCTCAATCATCTCACAGGTGGTTGGAGCTGATGCTTGCAAAACCAAATTTCAGTCTTCCTATGCAACTGAGCAACCTAGAATCCCAGGAATCTTTCAACAGATCTTTATGTGCCACTGTTTCTCCTTCTAAACTCTCTCTCTCCCTAGGTCTACCTCTTCTTCCATTCTCATAGCCCCTTGTGATCAGTCCTAGCTTATCTCTCATATAAATTATTGGCAAATCCACCAGTCATCAAGATTTAGGAATGGGCTTATGATGATCAAGCCTGCTGGAATCATTCTGCCTTGGTTTCTTGCCCCACTATCTTAGCCAGGACAGAGTTTCTTAGCTTCCTAGTGAGCACAGACCAAGGAAGTAGAAAAGGAAAAGCAGAGAGACACAGAGGCAGGGAGAGTCAACATGAACGCCAAGTGCAACCGACTTCATAAGTCTGGAAAACCCCCTGTTGTGGCTTGTGTTTAGATGCCCCCAAAGCTTTATGCAGTCATAAGTTGGGCTTTTTCAGAGTGTCTGTTTTTAGAGTGTGATTGATTCCTGGTACCATGCTGGGATTAAGGGTGTGTGATGACTAAATCAGTCCACTGATTGGTTTGGCACCACTCTAATTCCAGCAGCCTAGATAGAGTATAAAGGGGCAGAAAGATGTATTGCTTGTTGCATTGCTACCTTCTGTCTGCCATGAACTGTTCTCCTTTGTGAAGCCACCCTACCTTGGATCCACCTGATGATGGACTAAAACTTTGACAAACTGTAAGATAAATGAATCTTTCCTATCTTAACTTGTGGGTGTTGATATTTTATCTCAGCAATGAGAAAAGTTCTGAGACACATAAGGGAAGAGTTGTCTCTATAGGGTGACAAGTTTCTGAACATACATATTGGGCATTTACATGAGCTGAGAAGGACCTGTGATAGTCCATATCTTGACAGTAACAGGGAAGAGGGTAAGCAGCATGTGGCCCAAGAAAGAGACAGGTAACTGTCAGGATAGCCCATCGCTGAGTCAATCAGAGTTACCACAGTTGAGGAGTGTCAGTCCATGGTCAGAAGATTCAAATGCAGAAACAGCATGGCAGAAGGCCCCGAGTGTAATCAAGCTGCTCATGTGTGATGGGCAGGAAGCAGAGACAGAAAGGAGGAACCAGGGTGGGAAACACACTCTTCCAGGTCACACCCCCAGCAGCCACTCCCATGTTCCAGCTACTGCCACAGAGATCTATTTGCTGTGGCAGTAGCTGGAACAAGGGAGACTGGAAAGATCTGAAATGTCACACGAAAGATGCATGAAAATTCCCCCCAAGAACCTCATATGGCTGCAAGAGAGATATTCCTAAAGCCTAGCTGTCATTTTGCCTTTCTTTGCTTTAAAAGACTATGTATTTCTTGAAGTAGTATTGCATTATGGTTATTTTATGGCTTAGATCAAGAATGTCCCCCAAAGTCCTTATGCACTTATGGACAGAGCTTTTGCAGGGTGATTGATTCATGGTGTCTTCAAAGTTGGCTTGCTGTTAGGTGGTAGGACCTGGATAGAAGAGGTGGGCTGCTGGGGGTGTGACCTAGAAGAGTGTGTTTCCCACCCTGGTTCCTCCTTTCTGCATTTGAATCTTCTGACCATGGACTGACATTCCTCAACTGTGAGCCAAAATAAAACCCTCCTCCTTTGGATGTCATTTATTGTGCACCAGTGATGAGGAGAATGACTAAGACAAGTTGTCAGAGTTCTGGGGTCTAAGGCAGTGCCTCAAAACCAAGAAGGAAGCCATGGCAGAATTTTGGTCAAATTCCTGTACTTCAGTAGGAAACAAAAAATAACTGCTAACAGCAGCATGAAAAGTTAGTGATCCACACCTCAACAAGTCATTCATCCATGAATATCTGGTGGCTGAACTGAAAATTTTTTGAAGGACACATAGAGGTTAACTAGCAAAAGAGGAAAAAGATCGTTTAAAGACAGAGAAACCAGCATGTGCAAAGCCTCTGTGGTGAGTGGGAGCATTGAACATAATCCAACCAAAGGAGAGGATCAGGGGCCACAGCAGGGGTCAGACAGAAGGTGGAGACAGATAAGGGTGGAAACAGGCAGAGAAAGCTGTGCACAACTCCACTAGTCTTGTTATGAAGTTTTCCTACAAGCAGTGGTGAGCCAATTGCAGACTTTGGGAGAACTGATAAAAACAAACAAATATGAGCTTTTGAAAGATAATTTTGACTAAAAACTAGGTAAAAAACTGAGTTGAGTGGCAGGTTCTATACACAACATGATAAGGGAGGATAATAGGGGATGCTACTCAAGCCACACAGGTCCTCCAGAATTCTAGGTGAGCTCAGAGATTAGGTCACCTGGAAGAATCCTGGGGTTCAGACAAGGAGGACTGAAAGGGTGGGGAATTTAACTGCAAAGCCAGTGGCCATCATGCAGGGTTATAGATGCTGGCTCCAGCTGGAAGCCCGAATGGGCATACAGATCAAGCTATGAAGAGTGATCAAAATGCACAATGAATATTTAAATTTAAATAAAATTCACGTTAGAAGACACATTGCCATTAATCCCCCTCAAAATACTCTCCCTCACTTTGAATATGCTCATCCCATCCGTCTAGCCACTTTGGGATGCAGTTCTAGGAGCCCTCTTTTGTGAGAGTCTTTACAAAGTGTGATCAAAAGTATGATGAATGCAGTAGCTGTGCGCCATCCAGTGGAAAGGCAGGACATAGCACACTACCGCGCATCCTCGTCCAGCTCCGTCACTGAATCTGGCCCTGTGCAACTTCTGGCTCTTTCCTAAAATCAAAAGGACTGTGGAAGGACGATGCTTTGAATCGTTTCAGAACATTGAGGCAGCCACAAGAGTGCAACCAAAGACACTAGCAAAAGAGGGCTTCCACAACCTCTTCAGGAAGTAGCAAGAATGACAGGGAAAGAGTGTTCACCGTAAGGAGGAGTATTTAGAAATGGATTAGAGATAATGTCTTATGGTGATTAACTTTAAAAATTTAAGCATTCATTGTATTTTTAATCATACCTCACATGTTCCTGTAGATACTGAGAAGAATATCCAGAGAATGGTCTTCCCAACCAACGGGAGGGAAGTCCTGAAAGATTAGATAATTATGCCAGGAAATGTCCTTAAACCAGAAAACTTGACAAGGTCCTTTTTTTTCATTCTATCACCATAAATGTAGTTGTAAGAGAAAATAATAATGAAAAGTAAAACACGTGATGCATAAGTTAAAAACCAATACATAACAACTGAGTCAACTCTGTGAAATGACTCATATCAGGTGCCTTCAAAATTGACTGTCTTTGCAATGCAGTTGCCTTGTGATGCCTGCTTCCACTGATTTAGGAAGCTGCATGTATGAAAGTGTCTGATCTTACGATGCCTGCTGTCGATGGCTATGAAGAAACTGAGCTTCATACAATATCATTTTTACCTCAATTCGAATACAAGAGAATTACCAGGAGAATATTAAAATAAATCCATAAAGATCTAAGTGTATTGACAGAAGGAAGCATACTTTTGGATACCCCAGACATTTGCAATGGTTTGAAAAATGTGTTCTTCTTTTGCGCAGACTCTCTGGGAAGCCAGGTCATTACAGGGACACTGATAAAAAGAGCAGCAAAATTGGAATTTTTAATGGCCTAGAGCCTGGCTACATCCCTCACTGAGACAGGAGCGTGTCTCCCGGGAGCCAAAGTCCTTTTCTTCTCCAGGTGATGCTGGGATAGGTGTTGCCAGATTTTACTTCTATGATCTCTTTCTCTTTACATCGTTGCCTTTTTCACATCATGCTTCTAATTTCACAGATATTTGCCCACACAGACAAAGAACCAGAGTCATGATTTGCTATTTCTTTATATTGACAGTTTTTCTCCAAGTTTAATGTAAGTGCAAATCCTGATGCTTTTTATAGTATAAGAGTCAGGCTCAAGGACCCTTCAGTCTTCAGTAGTGCGCATCTTGATATTTCAAAGTTAACCTGTTGGAAATTCACCACATAGCAGCCTCTGATGAATGAACATAGTGGTTTCATTTACCCGATTGCAATTTCGTCCTCTCTGAAGATGGGTAATCCCAATAGTCATTGCTCAGCTGTGGAATCTGCAGAGCTTGCTCTTGTGATCACACCCTCCACAGGGTAAACATGGAGCCAGCGTCATGCGTGGAGAGTCGGGGATGGTTAGCATCTCTTTCCCTTTCTTTTTCCTCGCTCTTTATTTCCATTCCTGTCACTCTGTCCCTGGCTTCTACTCTGACCCACCCCAGTATTATATACAGATCCACTCAGGTAGAAAAACAGAACTCAGGAGCCAGGGCAGACCTCAGACTGCACAGATCGGGGTCACCCACTGAGCGAGTCCAGGATCCGCCTGTGACCGTCATTTCTCTGTCCTTGGTCTGAACCCCTCCTCCTGTGCTGCCACGCCTGCTTCCTTTGCTTTTCCTGGAGTCTTCCTTTGCCCACTGCATGGCTTCTACTTCTTCTTTTGTTCTTTTTTCTTCCTTCTCCATCTGGAGAGAAGGACAGGTGTGAATGCGTGTGTATGCACATGAGTGTGCAAGTGTGTGTGTTCAGAAGTTGAATTGGATTGAAGTGGACTGGGATATACAAGGGGAAAAGTCACCATCCTACTACCTCAGAATCAGTTTTCTAGAAAGGAAGTAGGTCTGATGAGAATCCCAGGTAAAATCTCATAGCCCTCCCCCTTGAGATCTGCTCATTTCCTCTGAGAGGGTCTTCCCACTCTATGTGACTTCTCTTCCTGAAGAAGAAAGCAGGGAGGAGGTGGCCTGTGTGCATGCCTGTGCATTCTGCTCCACTGACTCCACACTTGAAGCCCGGGACTCAAGGAACATCTACGAAATCACCACCACATAGCAGCCCACTCCAGATGGTATTGAGACCTAAGCACCCTGGAGATCGATAGTGGCTATCAGATTCAAGAGGGACCCTTTGAATGAATTTCACTGGTTTCAGATACTTTTGGTGACAGAGTAACTTCCACTGAACCAGTAGAGAATCTTATTAAACAAATTTAGTCAATCATGAGTTCATACATAAAAATAGTCTTGTAGTGAGGTTGCCTTCAGTGATGTTTTTTGGTTGTGCCTCTAGTCAGTCTCGGAGGCCCCCACACATTCTTTGTGACTGTGGACCTGCGCTCAACATGCCTCCTTCCCAGTACATTTTACAGGTACATTATTGCAGCACTTCAGTGCTCAGATATAAGTGCTAAAAACAGAAAGGAGGAAAAAAATTCCTATTTTAAAATAATGACAGGTTGGCAGGTTGAACGGTGGGGTAATAGGAACAAGAAGAATTATCTGCTTCGGTGATATGTACCCCATTGTCACAGTCACATTAAGACAGCCGCGTGGCTGCAATGGTGGTTCCATTAACCCGCCCATTCTACTTCCCTCAATTTCTGGTTCTCCAATACTGATCAGCTCCTTTCACAAGCATCCTCAGGCTGAAATTTTCCCCGTTTGACATCAATTCCAAGATAAATTACCTACAAAGTTGGAGGCAAATTCTAATTGTGTTCATGTCTGCTTCACAAAGTGTACAAAGCACACAAGCCTACTCTTCCACCCAATTTCAGTTCTTACGGGGTCTTCAGCCCAGTTAGAGTCACCAACAATGACTTGGAAACACACTTTTGCTGCTGCATTGCCTAAGGATAAAGTATTTTTAATTCTGTCCATTATAAAAAAGATCAAATGTCATGGCATTACTGTACCAAGTCAAATTACTTAAATAGAGCATAAATCTAGGAAAATGTTATTCACGTTTGTACTTATATGACAATAAATATAGATAGCTTGATAGATGGATAGATAGATGTTGCTTTATGTTTATTTAAATATAGACAAGTCCACTCATTAGTAACCAATCTAGGTTTAAATTTAGCGAATAGGCTGAGACTTTTGCCACAAGGCCATTAACTATTCTTTCTTGCCTCTGCATATTAAATGGCAAAATGGCATGCATTTTTCCTGGGAGGAACATACCTCTGCATTTGGACTGCAGAAATCACCTGCTCATTCATGTCTAGTCTTCCCAGTTGGAGAACCCTCCAAGCACACTGCTGGGGCTATACCCAAAGGAGTGTGTAACCTAGCGGGTTACCTGAGCAGTGTCTTTTAAGGTCATCTCAATTCTAATCTGTTTGCAACAGGGTGGCAGAATCACAGTAGGAAAGGATGCCAGTGCAGTCAGACTGAGCATGGCAGCCAGGTTGACCAGAATACGAGCTGGTGACGAAGACAGGCTCCCTGAGTTTTTCCTACGTAGGTTTCTTGAGGCTTGCAAATTGGCAGAGGTGCTTTTTTGAATGCTTTTCTGCTTGTGCTAGCCATGTATGTGGCAGCCTTGGTAGGATAAAAAGTATTGTAATTCTTTATTTTCCTTTCCTAAAGAATAATAAAAAAGCAATTTCAGCTAGATTTTATAAGCAAAGAGCCCTTCTTTTCAAGGGAAAATGTAACTATAATATATAAGAAATAAACAAGCCTCTTGGTCTTTTTTTGTTTGTACTGAGAATTGAACTCATGACCCCATGGCTTCCAAAGCCTCTTAGCCTTCATGACTTACCCCATTCTAGTTCGTTCATTCCATTCTCCATTGTCCTGGATGTAGAAAGAGAAGGAACAAAAGAAGGCTGAGTCCATTAAAAGGTGTGTCTGTCGCCATCTAATTCGATGAATGTTATTATAACAAACATCAGAAAGGTGTTAAGAGGAAATACTTGTTTACACCTTAAACTGCATAAAAAGCAATATTGCTTCAGTCTTGTTAAATCAATTACTCTGTGGGCTTTCGGGGGCTGGCAAGCAATTCTGTATGCCCTCAAAGAAAGAGCTGAAGTTGCAGAATTATTATTTAAAACCTATATGATTCACTGCCCTCCAAAAAAACAAATGTAATCCCTTCTGAAACCCAGTTTGGGCTATTTCAATGGCAAGCACATTCATTTATTATTTCTGGCTCTGCTTCAGTGTTAAGAACTTCTTTGGCCATTCAGTCAGGCCCAACCTTCATAATGAAATCTATCCCTGAGATAAAAGAAAATAAACAGACTTGGTACCTCAGGCTAACGTGATTTTCTGTGTTATGGAGGGCAGCAGTTTGTTTATGTTTTCTTCAGCCCGTTAAGTTTCCAAGGCAAAGTGATTTATCTCTGTCTGGTTCTTCTTGGGATATTCACTGGGCAGAAAGTGGATTAAGGAAGAAGTAGAAAATGGTCTGAAATAGAAAGGCAAGGCGCTGTAGGGACACAACTGAACAGACGATGGCCTAACCCGATTACTGTGCATCCTCTAAAGAGAGCAAAAATCAAATTAAGTTGGAGAAAAAGAAAGTGAAAAGAGAAGGAAATTGCAATATTTTGGTCTAAGGGAGATTGCATTGTAGGGTTAATAGAATTTAGATGGCAACATCATTTTTGAAACTAGGTTGCTCATGCCTTTAATTTCTGAATGCACTGTTCGTAGGCAAGGTTTGTGTGTGTGTCTTTCTCTGACATGACACAAGAAAAAATGTTCACAAATGATAATTGCCTAGTGCCAGCAGTCACATAATTCACTCTCAAAAGGAAGCAGGGTAAAGAGCTGTTGCCAAGGCAGGCTTGCAGGCTGCGGGGACCCAGAGCTCTCCATTATCTGAGGTCCCACCCACAGCTTGTCATTTCTCTCCGGAGCAGCTGTTTGGCACCTGGGCAAGCTCCCGAAGCTGCCCAGCTGGGATCGCCCTCCTCCAACACGCACCTTCTGTTCTTCGTGATTCAATGAACTTGGGTCGCTCGTAATTTTCTGCAGGAGATGCCCGGATGTGTCGCTGAAGTTTCTTGTCTTCAAGAGACAAGACATGTATAGAGATGTGAGTGGCTCAGGAAGTCCAACATAGAGTGTGAATAAAAGACAAATGAACGTGCAGATCTCCTGTGCTCAGCTTCGGTAGCTCATCACTGTACGCTGTCGTGATCCACAAGGAGGAAAGAGTAGACTCAGAGCTGTCATTGCTGGAATAGCACTTGATGGCATGGCCTGCCCTATAATAGTAACAACAGGTGTCTTTTGCATAGTGCTGAGAGTGTCAGCCGTTGGAGGAAGCATTGTCATGCCTCACAACAACCCTCTGAGTCAGTTGGTCAAATGAAGATAAAGAAGAGGACTTACAGGTTGAGGGAGGATTAGGAGAAATTATCCTTGTGAGGCATTTACCTTGGTGACTGTACGAACGTGAACTGTCATTTGCACCATCTGTCTGATTGACAGATTATACATATTTGTGGAGTGCAGTGTGATAATTCAGCATGTGTACAATGTGCAGAAATCAAATCAGGGCAGTAATCCTTTTTTTTCTTCAAATATTTACAGTTTCATCATGTTGTGAAACTTCAAATGACTTTCTTCTTTTTTTTAAATAAAATACCTTATAAATTACTATGAATTATAGTCATCCTGTGCTACAGAACATTAGAATTTATTTCCCTATGTAACTGTATTTTGGTCCTTGTTATCCAACTTCCCTATATTTCCCTTCCCCTCTATTCTTCCTAACCTCTAGTGACCATTATTTTATATTCTATCTTCATAAAATTAATGTTCATAGCTTCCACCCATGAGTTAGAATGCATATTATTTGTCTTTCTGTTCTGGACTCATTTAATTTAACATAGGCCCTTCAGTTTTATTGAAATTGCCCACAAATGGCAGGATTTCATTTTCATGACTGAATAATATTCCATTGTATGTAGATATGCCATATTCTTTATCCATTCATTTGCCAATGAGAACCTTGGTTAATCCCACATCCTGGCTATTGTAATTAGTGGGAAGTATATTTTTAAGGCTACTCTTTATCCTCTGTGTGCTTTGGGTGCTTGGGTGCATTGCTTCTAACATCTGCTCAGTCCTCAAGTTGTATGCCTACCACATTATACCAGTCCAGTCTACTACTGATGACTCTGTTCACTGTGTTTTCCACCACTGCTGAAAACACCATACTCATTGTTGGACCTATGTGAGGTGGAGCTTGGCTTCAGAATGAAGGATTTCTGTAGCACAAAGACAAACACAGACAAAGTTAATAGATGACAGGAAGGAAATGACCTTTGCAGCCCCAAACCACCAAGGGACTAATACTGAGATTACAACAGGAACTTTCACAATAAGAAACATACAGAAACGCCAACAGAGCCTGGAGAGGATAAGCAGGCATTTTGTGAAGCCAAATCCATAAACAAGTATATGCAGAGATATTCAAACTCATCCACAGTGAGCAAAACACGCTCTGAAACTATAATGAATTATTATCTTAGGCCTTATTAGAAAGACTGAACCCAGAAACTAGACCACATGAGGTGTTGGTGTGGGTTTGGAGACTCGAGAGCATCTTACACTGGCACCAGGAGGTAAGCCAAGGCAGCCCTTCAAGAGAACGGCAGGGCAGTGCTCGGTCAAATCAAGTGCATACAACACTCCTGACCTAGAAATTTCTCTCTTCTACCAACATTTTTATAGTTTTTTGTTTGTTTCTTTTAAATGCATAACTATTTCCTCTATCTGGGGTTTACTTTTTGTAGAGTATAACGATTTAGCAATATTTATTTTCCCCACATGTCTGGCCTGTTGCTCTAACACTTTGGTCCTCCTGTGACCTCCTACCTTCTCATAGAACCCTGGGGCTTTTCCAAGTATTAGGTTTCTGAGCAGCATATCTTGCAGTGGCCCAACAGTGACCCATTTGGGGAATGTCTAAACCTTCCCAGGGTTCTGTGCTTTGATGTTAAGAGCCCTGAACTGCAGGTCCCAAGAAAAAATCTGCACAGAAACCAAGGAGTATTTCTTTGGTACTTATAAATTTTCTTTGGAATGAACTTTAGTTTGTGGCCACTATTCTTAAATGAGTCCCTTCTTACATTCATTCATTCTCCTGACCTTTTTTTATTAAAAAATTAATAGAAAAAAGGAGATTAAGATAACAGAGGACATAACAACATAATAACACAGGTCAGAACACAACAATTTAAGCAACATAGTGTTTCACCACAAGATAACTCGACATAACAGTAGCTACCATAGTGTGTCTTTCCTTGAAATATTTGAGTATAATTTCATATATTATAGCATCAAACACAACATGACAGTGTAAAACCATTCAAGAGAATGAAAGTATTACAGGGTATTTAGAACCAGCTAACAGAAACGAACAACGGTTTCTATATTGTCTCCTCATCTAGAAAAATTTTTATGTATACTATCACATATAATAAAATCCAATAAGATACAACATGATAAATCAGTGAACAAAAGCTTCATGGGACTTCAAAATAAGGTGATATTAAATCAGTACTAGCTATTATATTGTCTTGTTTTCTTCAAAATAACTGTTCATACCATGACAGACAATAAAATCAAACAACCCAGAATAGAACCTTTCCAATTAATGAAAACATTATAAGGCTTCAAAGCAATATAATGGGGAATCATGTTTACCACATACTTTTAAGTATTCTTACCATTTCTCACACTAGGGAACCTATTCAGTATTTATACATGTGAGTTTGATTTATTTCACTTATGAGTATGGTCTCAAGCTGCGCCCATTTATTTATAAATATCTCAATGTGATCATTCTTTATAGCTGAGTAATACACCATTGTATAAAAATACCACATCTTTTTTATCCATTCCTCAGTTGATGGACACTTAGGTTGTTTCCAAGATCTGGCGATTACAAATTGTGCTGCTATAAACATGGGTGCACATACATCCCTGTGGTATGATGCTTTCAGTTCTTCTGGGAATATGCCTAGAAGTTCTCCCAACCTTTTGATAGGATCTTTCTGCTTCCATTGATTTCATTCAAACAGTTAGATATTCACTCCTTTTTTTCTATCTCACTCTCTCCTTCCTCTTTTCCTTTCCTTCCTTCCCAACGTGCTGCCTCTCTCCTATTTCTCCCTTTGATCCTTCTCTTTCTTTTCTTCTACCCCCCTTCTTCTCTCCTCTGTCTTTCTGTCACTCCCGCTCTCCTCTTTCTGTCACAGAACGCCCAGCCAACCTGTTTTAGAAAGAAAGTTTAAAACATCAAACAGAGTTTGGAAATTAGAAAACCCCTTTGGAGAGTAGTGATTCCGAGATTTCCCTCAGCCCAGATTCTGTAAGAGAGAAATCCTTCGGAGCTGAAGTGCCTCTTCATTTCCTAACTGCAGGCCTGGGTACACGCCTATCAGTCTTTGCTCTCCCATTCCAGGCTCATTCCAACTACTAGAAGCAGGGCATTGGCCCACAGAGGGTTAAAGAGGTGAGGAGGAGGGGGTGGAGGGGGAGGAGGAGAGGGATGGGAGGGGGAGGAGGGGGGAGGGGGAGAGCGAGGGGAGGGGGAAGGGAAGGGGGGAGGGGAGGGGGAGGGGAGGGGGAGGGGAGCAGCCAGACACCTGAGAAACACCCCCATTAGGGTGTGCAGTCACATTCCTCACTCAGGGAGGAAGAGTATCTCAGGGAAGGGAAGGGCGTCAGTCACTTTGGTTTGAAAAGGCACAGCACTTAAAGGCTGCCAATCATTTCCTATGAAACGAGACAAGAAACTTTTAACATATGAATTGCCAATATTTCTACAGTAAATGAAAAAGAATTTTTAACACAAGAAACTATTTCCCAAGTTGGGCTAGTACTTTTCCAGAGACTATTCAGAATAGCATTACCTGTCAGATTTTTTTTTTTTTTTTTTTTAGTAGAATTACTAAAGCATAAAGAAGACGATCTGGTCTGATTCTCATTGGCTACGAACTGCAGAGTTTTTGCAGTAGGGAACTGCCCTGTGGGAGAAAGCTGACATCCAAAGTGTGCCATCCAGTAGGGCAGCCACCAGATACACGAGGCCATTTACATTTAATTATAATCCAACAAAACTCTGGTTTTAATCATGCTAACCACATTTTAACCACAACAGCCCCATGAGGCTAAGTGGCTACTGTATCAGACAACACAGATATCCAAAACTTTCATTATCACAAAAAGTCCTACGGGATGATGCTGATTTTGCCTTCATTATTCCAAGTCTGACCAGGGACCAGCAGCGCAGATGCCACCTACGATCAGGGACAGCAGCTCTGTCCCTCACGCTCTCACGGGGGAGCATAGGGCCCTATGCTGAGGTCACCTCAGTTGGCTTACTACTTTAAACCATTAATTTTTGAGCAACTGGTCCTGTAGTTTCGTTCTGCACTGGACTTCACAAATTATATAGCCAGTCCTGCTTTGAAAGCTTATTCTAAACACACAATCTGAAACCCTGCTCTACATCTCCTGAGTCAGAAGAGTCAGAATTTATGTTTTTAATAAGACTTCTCCAGCTGAGTCTTACTAACATTAAACCTTGAAAACATGATCTACATGCAAAGTCCTCGAACATTTTAAATCTATGAATCTCTAAATTGATTAGACTTAAACTTGTATAGCACATATAAGAAGTAAATTAAATATGATGATGCCTATTGGCAATCAATACAGTCATTGTTTGGCTGTAAATAGTATCTGGTTGTTCTTGGATTCCTGGGTTCTGTGAAAGCACTTGAGCATCTCTCTATAAATTTACTGGCTGGAGAAAGTTACATTAAATTGCCTCCTGAGAACTGGCAAAGTCCAGGTGAATCAGCTTTCTTGGAACACGCAAATAAAAACCACGATGTTACACCATCTTTGCACAGAATATTAGCCAACCCATAATAGCACGTATTAGAGAGCTTCTGCTCTGTGTTAGGCACTTTGTTCCATTACTTCATCTAATTGCCATAGTTCTAGAAAGGAAGAACTGGCATTAATCATATTCTACATGGGAGTAAGTGGAGGCTCAAGCTGGTAAAGTAACTTACACAAGCAGAGGTAGCCTTAGAACCCAGGGTCCGGGCCAGGATTCAGGTGGGAAAGAGAGACATTTACCTTGGGTACAAATTTGAAGTAGACAACTGAAAATTGAGCAATCAAGATGAATAAGATTTGAAATCATATTTGAAAACTATCAACAAGTACAAGAATATCCATGATCAGAAAATGATCAGAGTTTTAAATAAAGACAGGCTGATGAGTTGATGACCCTGCAGTGTTGTGTGATGGGAAACAGGCTGTCTGATCAGCCCATGTTTCCTGCAATCTCAGGCCCGTCGAGTCCTTGGCCAGCCTGGTGAAGGTTGACCAGAGCATGTGACCAGATTGAGAGATACAACCTTTTTATATAGTCATGATTTTTTATTGTGGTAATTTTATTAACATTGAAAGCTTTGTTCAAATTAGAAATGCTATATTTTGATGAGTATACATAAGGGACCACCTTGTGCCTCAGATTCCAAGGTGATTTGCCCCTGCCCAGGGGTTTTAGGTTCCAGGTTGGTCAAAAGCTTGCCCTTGTATACACCAGCAGTTACTAGTCTTGTGCATGTTAAAATCAACCGGGGATAGTTCAAAACACCCCTGCCCTGCCGAGTCCACTTCTGTGTGTCTGGCTGAATCAGCACTGAGTGTGTTTGGAAAATGCTCCAGCTCATTCCAAGGTATAGCCAAGGTTGACAGTGACATTACTGCACCGCATTGCTGCTGTCAAAGGATCACACAAGGCCAGCACATGAAATGAAATTTCATCTGGGCATCAGGCACGGTGAGGTCAGCTACACGAGGCATTCTCTTCTGGCTGAAAATAAGAATCATAGAATTTCAGATCTAGTTGGTGCCTTGGAAATCACAAAATCTGAGCTAAAAAAAACCCCTCAAATTAGATCACAAATTTTACAGATGAGGAAACAGACTCAGAAAGGTGACGCCCACCTTACTAAGACAAAAGGAACAAAAGGCTGCTGGGCTTCAGCCCATGCTTATTTCAAAGCACCCATCAGAGCAAACACACACACACACACACACACACACACACACTCCCTTATTCTCACAAAAAAGATAGAAAAAAGAAACAGCCATAAAAGCCTTATAACTTTCCCCAAACCATAAGAATTGCAAAAAAAAGTCCACTTAGTTCAGTATTTTACAGCTTATTTTTTTTTGAGAAAATTGGATTAAAAAGTTGACCCAACAAATGGAAAATGTCACATAAAATTTTAGAAAATGTGTTTCTGTGGATTACTTGGAATATTTGCCAAACAATTCTGTATTCTTGAGTGCAACTGTCCAGAGCTGAGCCTATTGTCAGGAAATCCAAGCCCCACTCTTTAGTCATGGCCTTCCCTACTTCTAAATGCACTTGTGACTCTAGTTTCCTTAAATGTTATTTAAAAACAGGAAGTTCATGTTGACACCTCTGAAATACCAGGATCCTTCTTCCAGGCTACTCATTTCTATTAAGCATTTGACCCTGGCAGCACTGGCGTACGTAACCCCTCCTCATCTTGCCTGGATATGCTAGGGCAGGATGAGCTGCTCGCGCTGGAGCAGACGTGTTTCCCACCGTGGCAATCTAAGGCAGGTGCTTCCAAAGAGCTCAAGAAACCTGAATCTTCTTTTCCTGGCATCCCCAGTGCATGGCTTAGTTTTCAGGCACATCAGGATGGCCCAAACGCGTGAGTAGTCTTCATTTAAAAGCTTTGCTTATACCATCAAGTATTTTGGGTTTTATTTTTGTTTGGTTTGCTGCTTCCTGACTGCTTTGTACTGTTCTCCCAATACCTCTGAAGTCCAACTGCCCTGCTAAGTTCAGCTTCCTGGATCTGTCTTTCTTCTCAAAAACTTCAGTGCATCAAGACAATGGAGAAACTGTTTGTTCTTTTGGCTTCCCCAGGCTGAGGGATAAGATCCTTAAGTTTGCTTGCTGATATTTCCTTTAAATCCTCCCTAATGTCAGATAAGGCTGAGATACAGACGCTGTGTGCTCTGATTCAGATACCCTCTGCTTTCTTGGAGGCTTTAAAACCGTCATTGCAACGCCCTCTTGCAACCACTTGAGGTCGCTGGTCTACGCACATCGCGCAGGGCCCAGGTTCCGGAGCCGCACGTAGATTACTAGAGACTCTGGAAGTAGGGCAGGCTCATTTATTTCCTCTCCAACACAGCCTCAGGCCATCAGAACCTCTGAAGTCAGGGTCCCTGCAGTGCAAGCTGCAGAATAAAAACACTGCAAATAAGAAAGGTCACTGCCTCCGCTCTGCACATTTACTGCTCACCTGAAATCTCTCCTTCACTAGCAAGATCTCAGCTCAGGCTCTAAATATTTTTCCCAGCTCGGTATTCCAGGAGGACGAATTTAAAAAAAATCCGTGACGATAGCCTGTGTTGCGCGCGTGATTATAGATTACTGGCTCAGGTCTGTGGCCCAGTGGTTCGTGAGAAGTGTTTCCCTGCACTCTCCTGTTACTGGATCCCCCGGGCTTTTCTGAGCAGGCCATTGACGCTCCGACTGTGTTGTCCCTTGGTTACTGCGGTTCTCTACTAATAACAGGACTGACCTTTTAAAAGAAGCCTTATCAAATGAACCTGCCTTGATGTAGAGGCAGAATCAGGTCTTGCTTGAAGTGTCTTATGAGCCCAAAGCAATATGAAAAGAACAAAATAAGTCCGTGAGACAGATGTTGCAGGGGCTGAGGGGATGAAGGTGCCTACCTAAGGTGCTAAGGACCCGGTGTAGCCAAGTGCCCTGGATGGTGTCACCTTTGCATTGCTGAGCAGGATACTGGCACTGGTTGAACCAGAGTGGTTGTGAAGACTTGGCAGATGAATATGGTTGGTCACAGAGAGTCACATAGATGCCCAGACACTGGGGAGAAACTGCAGGTGTGAAGCTTGAACATGTCACAGCCCTAAGCACAAACTTCCTAACCTGGCACCTTGTTTCAAGATCATATCACTGACAATTTGTAAGCGCTCTTCTGAACTAATAGCAAACTTTAAAGGAAAAGCAAAATTGCCCATCTGTTCCATCCATCGTGGGTCCCGTGATCTTTTGACACAAGTACAGTATTAGAAAAGGCAGCATAATTTATCTGGGGCCAGACTTCCTAAGTGACAAGCAGGGTTCTGCTATTGACTAGACCTGACTTAAGCACTCCATGCCTCAGTTTACTCATCTGTAAAATGGAACTGTTTGTTCCTTTCCAACTCTACTTCACAGAGTTGCTATGAGGAGTTGATATAGACAAAGTGCTTAGAACAGTGCCTGGCACGTATTTAAAGCTCCTATTTAAACGTAGTCAGGTCTTGCTTAATGATGGAATAAGTTCTGAGAAATGTATCCTTCGGGAATTTCATCAATATGCAAACATCAAACAGTGTACTTACAAAAACTGACAAAGCAGAATTCTGGAAGGCATGCTGTTCTCCAAACACTACATCCACTGTCTGGCGTACAACTCAGGAGGGCATTGAGGAAGAGAAGCTGGGTCATCCATGGCTTCTCATTGGCACTGTGTGCTCACAGACATGGTGGGAAGGCAGAGTCTTTGGGGTGCCAGGTCACAAAAGGTTTTTGACCTTTTGTCTAAAATATTGACCCTAAGCATGACAACGTTGCTCTTCTGTCCTGAAAATGGGCATTGACTTGATCTCTTTATGTACTAACGTCCTTTCAGGCATCAATTTCCAGAGCAAGATTTGGGCTGCCCAGTGATTTTCCTTCACCATCAGAACAGTTTCCTATGGCGCCTTCCCATCAGCGCTCAGAGACTCACCACCTACTTTCACACTGTGTAACGAGTAACAATTCTTGAATCACTTAAATCATCTGGAGACACAGTGAGTTCAACATCATTGTTGGGTCCAACCATTTTTTTTTCCAATAGCACAAACAAACTTTGCACTTTGACTGTGATTATCATGGTGATGAGGGACACAGGTTGGTATCAGGTCTTAAAGCCATATTTAGACTTCTCTGCATCTGATGTAGGCTGTTGCCATCAGGGGTTGTACACAGAGAACAACTAGGATCAGGACATGGGTTTATAATATTTTTATAATGGTCCACCAGAAGTTAACACAGGAAATGCAAGAAATCTATCTGCAACATCGAACACATAGATTATTTAGTCAAGAGCCTAAATCCCACGGCAATGTCACACGTGAGTCCAGATAAAAACTCAGAGCTCAGGACAATGCCTCCCACGAGTCCAACTGGAAGTCCAGAGCCCACAAGAAGGACTCATGCCAGTCTCTTTTACGGATCTGTGCTGGGAAGACTCAAGGGTCAGCGGTGGAAGCCAGAAAGTCTATGCTAGCAGGAAGAAGGAGCTGTGCTGGTGGGATGAGGGTTCTACGCTGGAGCTGAGAAGTCACACTCACAACAAAGAGCGGGGTTGTCCTGAAAGGCACCACAGCTGTCCTCAGCGACATGGAGGCCCCGAGCTCCTCTGATGACAAGCACATGTCGTGCCAGGAAACAGTGTGATGAGTTCATCCTGGAGACCAAGCAGCACATGTTTTCCGGAGCCAGGAAGCAATGCTCGATGTGAGGACCAAGGCTTCTCCAGGAGAACCAACAGCTCAGACAGCAACTTGTAGGAGAACCCACAATGTCTCCTTAGCACCTCAACCCCTCAACATCTCCCTTCTTCTCCACCTATTTAATTCTGGCAACTTTCCTCAGGTGGAGCATCTTCACTCAGTGCCATGCTGATGTAATCCAGCTGGCATTAAGTTGACCACCAGTTCTTAATCCATAACATAGGCTCTTCTCCAGTGTTCGTTAGTCTTGTTGCCTTCAGCAAAGAAGACTGTTTAACAGCTCCCACCCTTTGTCTATGTTCAAGATGGCAGCTGTAGAGCAGGTCATTCCTGACTCAGCAGCAACAACCAGCCCTGAATTTCCATCCTGTAACCTTTCATCATTTTTTAATTTTTTTTGGCAGGTCAGTCACTCAGCAAGGCTTTTTGATCCCAACATGAAGAAGTAGATTTTTTGCTTAGGAATTGTGATGAATAAAACATAATCAAGCACAAGAAAAATAATGCAATCATGAGACAAAGTGAACACAAAATGTATGAAGGTGCCCTCCTTAGTACAATCAAGTATTATCTACTACATACACAATTGCATGTGCTGTACCTTCTTACAGCTGGCAGTGGAGTAGGTTTGTCTATAATGGCATCACAAGTGATGCAGTGAGCTATGACACTAATGTCACCAAGCCACAGGGATTTCTTGTGAGCCCACCGCCATGCACGTAATCCCTCACTGACTGAAACATTGCTATGTGGTGCATGACATGCAAACTTTTATTGTTATACTTCTTCATTTACTCTGCCGAAACAAACAGTACAGCCTCTCTTTTCTCCCATCTAAGTACTCACCAGATCCAACCCTGCTTAACTTTGGAGAACAGACAAAATCGGGCACATTCAGTGTGACAGTCTCTCTTTTCTACACCTGCTTGTGGCTAGCACGAGGAAAACTGAAGAACTTTTGCAGAAAAGTGTCAGTGTTTATATTTGAGCAATGACAATAACACTTTTTTCTTTCTGTCCTGGGGATTAGAGCCAGACCCTCCTTGGGCTACATCCCCAGCATGCTTTTTTGTTTATTTGTCTGTAGTTGTTCTTTGTTTTGCTTTGATTTTTACTTTTTATTTTGAGATAAGATCTTGCTCGGTTGTCTAGCCTGGGCTCAAATTCATGATCCTCCTGCATCAGCTTCTCAAAGTGGTGAGATTACAAGTCGATACCACCCTCTGCAGCCTTGCATTCATTTAGAAGTGCTCTCCTTTCCTTTGGGACAAAGTTGCTAATTGTCTTAAAAAATTTATATTCATTTCATCCTTTTTTGTCTTTTAAACAAGAAATCTAAAACACAAATAAGAACATGTTCAACTGTTCATTCCTTTAATTAATATTTGCTGAGAGTCTGCTGAATGCTAAGCCTTATCTCAGGTGCCCTCGGGAGAGTCTCAGAGAGCCCTGTCCCGATGGACTGCCACAGGGAGCAAGTGAGAGCTGACCACCAGAGGAACTAGCATTTCTGAATCTACCACCAGATTGGCTGAGTTCAAGAACTCACGTGAGAGCTGCCGTTCAGGAATCAGGAAGTTACCAGCACTGCACTGTCATGGAAAGTACCTGTGACACTCATCACACTAGAGAACGGGGGCTGGACGCTGAGACCAGTTGTGTCTCATCCACCCATTCCTCTTCCATGGACACACAACTGTCACCCAGCACTCCAGAAAATAGACCTCAAATACTGATACAGAGGTATTTTATATCTCTATAATCCTTTTGCCATTTGAAAACACCCCAAAATAAAAAGTGCTCTCTACCTTAGCGTTGCCTATCTAGTGCAAGTTCACCTGCTTCTCAGTACATATCTCCTGGCCAGCATCCTGTCTATAAGAGAGTGTAACAAATGTAGTTTTCAGTTTTCTAGCTCTGAGGAGTATTTCTTCACTGAGGATGACTTTACTCTCTGTCCCTGGAGACAGGTGGCAATGTCTAGATACATCGTTGGTTGTCACACCTGGGTGACGGTGTCATGGGTACCCAGTGGATAGAGGTCAGGGACATTGCTAAACATCCTATGATACATAGGACAGTTCCCCACAACAAAGATTTATTTGAACCCAAATCTCAATAATTCCATGGCTGAGAAGCCTTGATAAGAAAAAAAGGTGAAGTACAGAGTGGTTAATCCAATCCATCGCATCTAACAATGGCAAAGGGTCAAACAGTTACATGTCTCAAAACGGGGTTCTATTTTGTTTTAGGAGAATCAGACTTGAGCTGGGATAAAGAAGCTTTCAGGAGTGATGCAGCAGTGAAATTAAATTCTGAGGACAGTGAAGGATTGACTACGCTGAGACGGTAAGGGGAATGGAGGGAGCAAAGAGAAAATAGGGCCGCTACAGCACCTACCTTGTAAATATGCCCCACTGAGGCTACATCTGTCACAGCTGATGAACTTACGCTAACACACTGGTGTCACTCCAACTCCAGATTTTGTTTTAGGGCTCACTGTTACAGTTGTAGTTCTTTGGATTTGGACAAATGTATAATGACATGTGTCCACCACAATGGTATCACACAGGGTAGCTTCACCAGATTTTGAAATATTCATTATGGCTTTAGTTTTAATAGTAAATCTAAAAAATTTTCTAATTTATCTTCTCATATACTCTGTAGGCATTTGGTAAAATATTTTTTGAGATGTATGAATGGGTTACCAGCAATGGCACTGTGGTATCTCAGCAATTAGAAACGTGCAACAGTTCTGGAAAGAAGGGTTCCTCTGAAGCACGGATGTGTAATTAAAATAGAATGGGAAATGTACCCGGGGCTACAGGAATCTGGAACTATTATTAAAGACAGGTAACATTTTTCAAGTAGTGCTGGGTCATCCACAATCTAAGCTCGTGACACTTTCGGGAGCAGAATCACATGTAGCAGCAGCTTTCCAAATAGCAGTCACCACTGCAAATTGTATAACTGTATCTTGTCAAATTTCCACTCAACTTCCTGTGATATTGTATATGCATCCTTCGGTTACTAGGAAGCATTGGAAACAAGAAAATTAAGAATCATTCTTACTTTCACAGGAAAATAAATAATTCTCTTAAAGCACTTCAAAATTTCCCATACCCTGACAGAATGGCCTGGTTTCTGTTACATCCTTTTGCAAAATTGTTTTGCCAACTATATAGTCAACACTCAGGTTAAGTTACGTTTTATTTGTTAGGGGTTTATTGTTGGAGTCTTGAAAGAACTAAAATTATGTCTTTGGCTTGTTAAAGACATTTTGATTTGATGATGTAAGCACAACAAACTAGAAAAGGCCTTTCATGTTAAAATTATGACAGGCCAAATATTTAATGTCCAACAATAAAATAGGATAGAAATTAATTTGCCAGGAAGTTTCACATAGGTTAAATAACTTTCTGGCTAACTAACATTATTCATGACTAAACATGCATATTACTTTAAGTGTCGGCCAGTTTACCCAATAAGCTAACTATAAGATTTAGTATATGAGCATGAGGGGTATGCCACTGTCAAGCATTTCTACCTGCAGAACTGAAAAATGTGAGAAAGCAATTATAATATGCAGAAATATGTAAACTAACATGTTATTGTTGTGCTGGGGATTTAGCTGAACAGTGTAAGCAGCTGCCTGGCAAATGTGAGGTTGTGAGTTCAATTCCCAGTAGCCCCCCACAAATGTTACTCTTGTTTCTTGGATGCATTTGTTAGACTCCACCTTCGTTGGCTTCTGTATTTTTTATTACTTTTAAAGAATGCAAGTGGTAGGTGGAAAGGGGCCTGTT
This sequence comes from Cavia porcellus, assembly GCF_034190915.1. Lineage (NCBI taxonomy): Eukaryota > Metazoa > Chordata > Mammalia > Rodentia > Caviidae > Cavia > Cavia porcellus. Next base: position 21,119,389 of record NW_026947496.1, on the reverse strand, counting down.
TTGCTTTAGTTCACTCTGTAAAAGGAAAGAAGATTATTGGCATTTTGAGAGGGAAGATGCAGCAAAAGGAGAATGGCTTAGCAAATGGAAAAAGAAGGAGCCTTTCCACTCTCTGTAAGCCATAAAACATTAATGAAAGATCAAAACATTGGAAGGGATGATTCTCATTTTACATCACTTAAATCCCACCATAAAATCTGGAATTTTGGCTACCAAGGAAATAAGCACGAAGTGGAGCTTCAAGGACGCAGGACAAGTGAGGGTTGGCACAGAATGGTGACCGGGGAGCAGAAGGCCCTGCCTCGGTCCCTCAGCCTTCACCGCTTCATGACTGACCCTTCTACTGTGTCTCTTTTTTGGTTTCTGCCAATCTTTTTCTTATTGTAATCTCATTTTGTTGCATAAAACGTATCAGAAACATGTTTATAATTTTGTACTTATTAATCAAAGTTGTACACATTGTATGCTGTTGACACAAACTCCTTTTTTTTGTCTTTTTCCTTTTTATCGGTACCAGGGATCGAACTCACGACCGCCTGCTTGCAAGGCAGGTGCTTATGCCGCTGAGCTAAATCCCCAGCCCCGACACAAACTTCTTAAAGTCAGCTGCCATCTCTATCTTCTACCCTACTTTCTCTCTCCACCCCAGCCTCTGTCACCTCCTTTCTTTCCTGAAAAAGATAGAGTATTGCTTGGCATTTTATTTACTTATAGTTTTTAAAATTAGGTTAGTGAGTTATAGCAGAAATGAATTCTTAGTTGCCCAAGAAATGCTGAGTCATAAATAGGGAATTTTAGAGAAATGTTAACTTATTTTACTTCTCTTTGTATTGATTTTTTTTTAATTCTCTGTCTTCTGATAGGCAGTCCTAAGGCTGTTTTACAAAAATATGAATAATTTACAAGGATCTAATAAATATTAAGTCATAAAATAATTAAAAGGCAAAATAAAGACAGGACATTAAAAGGTATTTGGAATAATTGTGTATTAAGCTTGGTGGATTGCTTCCTCTCCATTTGGGCTCATGAAGTCACCCAAAGAGACTGGTTTAGCTAAATATCTCTTGTGGGGACAGGAAGTGAAAATGGGTCATCTTTGGAGAAAAGCTGGTGCTATACTTTGATTGCTAAACACTCCTGAATGAGTTAAAGGCCTGGTCTCCAGAGTGGAGTTATTGGAGGGGGGGTAGAAATTTTAGGAAATAAGGTCTTTTTGGATGTTCTTAGGTCACTGGGGTGTGTTCTTGAAGGGGATTGTGGAGTCCCCAGTCTTCTCTCTAAGTTGTAACCACTGTTGCTTTTACATGTGTTCCACCATAACATGTAAACTTCTTGCTACCCTGGGGTAAGAACCTGATTGATCTGGGCCCTTACTTTTTAACTTCCAAAACTGTAAACTAGACAAACTCTTTTCTTTATAAGTTACTTGTCTCTGGTATTTTGTTGTAGTAATGTAAAACTGATTAATACAGATGGTCTGAATTTTTACCTGGTTTTATATTCAATTATTGAAGCATAATTATCTAGTGTCTGCTGAAAGAAGATTCCACAAATACAAAAAAGAATTATGGTCATGAGGGATGATAATGAAAGCTACAATCAGGATAGATTGGATAGAACTGGCATGATATGTCATATTTTGTGACAACTCAGCACATATATTAACTCATCCAATTATTTTTTCACTTATATAAATCAAAATTTCTCAGCCTCAGCACCATTTTTATATTGATATCTGTTGTTGGGAGATGCCATGTGCATGAGAGGCTATTGAACACTGCCTCTGGTCTCTAACCTTTGGATGCCAGTAACTCCAGCTGATTGTGATAGTCTTGAATGTCTCTAGACATTACCAGATTTACTTGGGTAGCAAGACGACCCCTGGTTGAGAACCATTGATTTGCATTTATTCAGAAATTCATTAGTGATCTTGGTGAACTGGAGAGATATGTGCATTTCCTTCAGAGACTTTCAAGTATTGACCTGGAAAATCAAATTCATGAATTTGGACCTTAAATGATTGAAGGAAAAAAGAATGGATGAATCACTAAACTTTGCAAATCTGTCTTCCCCCTCAGCATAATAGAGATCTCCAAAAACTATTTGCTGAATCTTTAGTTGTTCACTCACATCATGTTTGGTACCCTTCCTTCAGCTTGGGACAAGGACTGAGTGAGAGAGAGACGGAGTTTGAAAACTTCAACACAGGCTCTAGCACATTGTAAGTGTTCAATAAATGTCTACCGTTACTATAGTTTACTATTGTTACCATTGTTATTATCAGTATATATATATATATATTGTTTTCAAAGTTATTTTTAAATGCTACCTCTCATAATTGTCATAACTTAGAGAGCCATTCTTGGTTTTATAGATGAGGAAATGGACTCAAAGAAGAGATGGAGCCCACTGAGCCATGATAAACAGCAGGCCCGAGAGAGGATGTACTTAAACCCAGCCTTTATTTGAACTTTCTGTATATCATCTGCTAAAAACAAAGACCTGGCTGGAAAATTACTATGGAGTGGGAAATCTGCCATGGGCATGGTTGGGAAAGACCAGGGACCTATGTCTCTTCTCTCCACCAAACAGAGCTGCTTCTTGCCCTGTCATACTGTGGGAAAATGAAAGTCAAACTCCAGCCTGGCACATTGTTTTTTTTTGTGGAACAACCCAGTGGTCAGGCAAATTCTGCATCCTGTCCCAACCTCTGTGGGAAGAGTCTTCATTAGGAAAGGTGTTACATTTCAAAAGCCAGCTATATTTTGTGTGCACTATGCATGTAGTTGCAGTTCAGAGCCAACCATTCCCTTTCTGCACCCTTAGCACTAAAGCTTTTCCGAAAAACATTTAGCACACTACAATCAGAGACCACTTCTGAGATCCCTCATTCAAGGAGTAACGTCATCTCTGTGTGTTCTAGGTCCGGCATGAGAGAGAAAGGAGACAGAGAGACAGAGAGAGAGACAGAGAGAGAGACAGAGAGGAACAGAGACAGAGAGAGACAGAGAGAGAGAGACAGAGAGAGACAGAGAGAGAGAGAGAGAGAAACAGAGACAGAGAGACAGAGAGAGAGAGAGAAACAGAGACAGAGAGACAGAGACAGACAGAGAGACAGAGACACACACATACACACACAGAGAGAGAGAGAGAGAGAGAGAGACAGAGAGAGAGAGAGAGAGAGACAGAGACAGAGACAGAAACAGAGACAGAGAGAGAGTATTTACTGGACCACACAGCCAACGGGGTCCTGAGGTCTGATGAAGTTGATAATATGAAACACATGTCTACCAAAGCTAAATCTTCACTATTGAGAGCACAAGAGACAGGCAACTAAGAAGGTGAAAGATGCGGTTTGAAGGGGAAAAAAAGTAGAAATCACAAAGTAAGGAACTTGTCATTGTTCCATGAAGATGTCACAGAAGTTACATTTTTTTCTGAATGTCAAATCTGAGTTTCGGAAAATATTGGTATTTACCATCTGAGAATCCACAGAGTCCCCGCCCCTCCCCTGTGCACGTCGCGGTTCTCCCTGGCCTCTCACTTTATTACTGCTATCCACTTCCCTCCACCTACACACACAACCGAGAGAGAGAGAGAGAGAGAGAGAGAGAGAGAGAGAGAGAGAGAGAGAGAGAGAGGGAGAGTCACAGCTTGTGAATATTGCAACAGTGTGGTTTTAAAAGGTACATTAAATTTATTCTAGATGTTGTGCTTCTGACATGGATAATGTTACATGGTAGAATAATGATCTCCAAAGAGCTATTCCTATTAATAAACTGACAGATAAAATGTAAGGCTCAGATACCACTCCTCATTCTCAAAATGGGAATCACATTATAATGATAGGATTTCTTTGAACAGAGCACCAGGTCCTCTTCTGCTTAGAAGAAAAAATATATTTTTCTTTTTTAAGAATGGTAAGAAAGGAAGAAATAGAAATAGAAAGGGAAATTAAAACGAAATGTACATTTTGGGAAGCAAATAAGTTAAAATATTCCTTGAAGTCTTTAATTAGAAAACCTGGGAGAAGTTCCTTGTTAATTTAAAATTCACTAGGTAATAACACACTGTGCATAAATTACAAATGCTTCGTTATACTGCATCCTATACATGTATATAGATTGTGTCGTCTAGCAACGTGTTGCCGTTTCTGAACACGGTCCTAAATCTATAAGCATCTTGTTTAAGAAGATAGCATAATGAAGGTCAAAGACGAAGGAGGAGAAATGACAAGCCTGGGATCTCCTCTTCTCTCACCATGCAAAAATATAAGCCTAGGCACACATAAAAAGAAGTCACTAGAAATTCTAGACCAATTGTGCTCTGCTGGTGTTTCTGTCCAAATGTTATTACAACTTGGACTTCCTGGAAGAAGCTACACATCTTGTTACCGGTGAACAGTTGAGATAGTTTGGACAGACCTCTTTTTTCATATAGACAAGACAGTTTCTGAAGTATTTCAGTCTTGCCTGGTTTTCTCAGGTATTTCTGCTCATCCGGTCACAGTCAGCCTCATTACATTCCAGAGTCTGGTTGATGTGAGTTTAAAAGCCCTAGAAAGATGCTTTGGGCAAGTTGCTTACTATGTCTGAGTTTTATGTTCCTCACCTGTAAAATGTGAGTGGTAATAACAGTTTATGCTTATTGAATATTAACTATATTCCAAGTACCATGTGGTATATATTTCATCCATTATCTCATTTAATGTTTCCAGTAGAACTTTTATAGGTGTTCATTATCATCCCCATTTTTTTACAGGCAAAACTGGCTTACAAGGCAAGCAAATTATTGCAGAACACATAACTCATAGGTATTCTAATAGGCATTCAAGAACGAAAATAATCATTCCAGAATATAAGCATGTGACCATTTTCCATAAAGTTAGCCCTTTATATATCCAGCAAATGTATGACAAGACAGCAAGAAAATCTAACAATAGATTTCTAGAAAAAAATATTTATCTCTGGGTATCAAAGATTAGGACAGAGGTTCTCAATTTGGTGTCTCCTTCAATCATAAGAGCAATTTTAAAAACAGACATGCACACACACACACACACACACACACACATTTTTGTCCTTCTCCCAACCCACACAAATTGAATTAAAAAAATCTCTGGAGCTGAAAGCTAAAGGCCTGTTTGGTTTGAGTTTTTTGTTTTAAAGTTTCCGAGGTTCTGATTCCCATTAAAATGGAATTCCCCATTCCATTCTGTATTTCCCATTCAAACAATTAAATGTGAGCCCAGAATGTATGCAGTAGGTGTTTGAGAGCTGCAAAAAGTAAAAAAATAAGAAGTAAAAAGTAAGTGAAATGGGAGGAAGACCAGAATTCTCATATTACTAAACCACCCATGAACCTGACTTTGTTTTGTGGCTGTCATTTGACCATGAGCTCAGCCATCCTGAAATCAGAGGTAGACATTGGTGCAGACAGAATAGCTCCAGGAGAAATCCTCAAAAGTTTCCTAATATATAGAAAGTCATATTAATTCCTCTTTTCCTTTTCTGCTATTTGGTTCCTTTCTGGGTCCCAGTGACCTATAAACATATAAAACTGAGATGTATAGAATGGACCTCTCCCTCAAATGAGAGGTCCTGGAAGGTAGTGTGCAACTGTACTGTTTTTCTTCTCCGTCCTCCTGCTCCCTCACTCTGGGTGTGGGGTATGCAAATGAAGTCCGGCTTTCTTGTGAAGTATGGAAAGAAAGAGTCTCAGGAAACTCACGTGTATTTTGCAGAAAATATAGAGGGAAAAGTTTGCAAAAGTGAGCCTATAAAAGTATTAATGAGCTCTTAGACCTATGGATTTGACACTAACTTATATCTCCTGGACTTTCAGAACTGATGAAGCAAATATGTGACTGATTTTAATGGCACTACTGAGGGGCTGCTTAGAATTTGCAACTGTCCTTTAAACAGATTATTCATTTATCAAAACAAAAATCTCAAAGTTCTCCATAGATTTAAATACATAATACAGTTCAAAATGTCCAAGAGAAGATGCAAAATAATTCAGCATATGAAGAACTATAGAATCTCAATTTGAGTGGGAAAAAATCTGATGTCCTGAAATGATACAGATATGAAGCTTGTCCCACAGAGACTGCATAGCACCAATTACAAACATGCGTCAAACAGTAAGAGTATATTAACTTGAAATGAATGCAAAGACAGAAAGTTTTTCTTAAGAATTTAGACTGTAAGGATTACAAGGAAAAAACAAAAATAATTAGAGCTAAGAAATAGAGTAAGTAAATGAAAACAAGTTCAACAAAACAATGAAAAAAGGCAAAGAAAATAATTAGTAAATTAGAGAAATATCTATAGAAATTATCCAATCTCAACAACTGAAAGAGAAAGAACTCATTAAAAAAATGAATAAATCTTTAGGTATCTGTATGACAATGCAAAAATGTCTCATATTCACACCACCCAAATGTTAGAAAGGAGAGAAGAAAGTGAAATGTGGTAGAAAAAAAGAAAATTGAAAAAAATGGCTGAAAATCTCCTGAGTTTTGTGAAAAATGTAAACTTACAGGTTTAGAAAAGTTTGGAAGATCTAAATAGAAATAAACAAACAAAAGCCCCACAAAGATATCCATGTCCAGAAACATCATAACCAAACTACTACAAACTAAAGAAAAAAATCAAGAGAAAGAAACCAAAGGAGGAAAAAAGTGACACATTACTTATAACAAGAAATTTTCAACTGACTATGATTTTCTCATAAGAAACCATGAGGGCAGGACAGAGTGGCTTGCTTCTTTAAATATGATTGTAAATGTTTCATTTAAAAAAACATTAATTTGGAAGGAAGAGCCACGGTATATTTTAAGTACTGAAACCAAAGTACTATCGACCTAGAAATCTACAGTCAGCAAAAACAATCATCAAGAATGAAGAAGAAACAAAGGTATTTACAGAAGAAAATCTAAGAGAATTCTTAACTGACCCACCTGTTCTACTTCTGGAAAGAAATACATAAATAAATAGAATGATACAGGAGGGAATTTGAAATATTAGGAATGAAAGAAGAGTCACAGAAATGTCAGACATCTGAGTAAATGTAGTGGACTCTTCTTTTCAGTTCTTTAAAATCTGGATGATTGAAATCCAAAGTTAAAAGGGCATGACAGCTCATTTCTGTAATCTTAGTAATTTGGGATGCTGAGGTAGAAGGCTCATAAATTCAATCCCAGCCTGGGCAACTTAGCAACTTAGCAAGATCCTGTCTCAAAATAAATTAAAATAAAAATAAAATATTTAGAAGGGCTGGAAATGTGGCTTAGAGTGAAGCCCCTTAATTCACTCCCTAGTACCAAAAAATCGAAAAGTATAACATCTTTATTGGATTTTGAAGATCTATGAATACAGTAAATAGGACATCTACAGCATTAATAGGACGGGGAAAGATTCTGTGTACTGATGTTTTTATTTTCCACTGTAAGTGATCAATTTTAATCCTAAAATTGACTAAAATTTTTATTATGTTTCTCATGTTCTCTAGAGTAACCACTAAAAAAAGTATGTAAAGACAGACAAAAATATAAATGACAAATTATAGAGGAATAATAGAAAAACAAAGCAAAGCAAAGGAAGCAGGAGAAGAAAGCAGGAAGCACATAATAAAATGCAGACTTAACTCTAAGCACATCAGTGACTACCTCACAGGTAAATGGTCAAACACACCCGTAGGCCTAATCAGTTCCTTGTCCTTAGGAAAAAATACTAAACAACCACAACTTAAAGGAGATGTTTATGTTGGCTCATGGTTTTTAGAGGAATTCATCAGCTGACTCCAAGGAAAAAGAACATAGTGGAAAGATCTGGCAGGAGAAAGCTACTCATGTTGTGGCAGTCAGGAAGCAGAGAGCAAAGGGCGGGAGATAAGTGATCACTTCTCACCAGGCCCACCTCCAGCAACACACTCCGCTGCTGAACTCATCAGCGGATAAGCATAGCACCCTGTGATCCAATCACCTCCCCGTAACCCGACCTCTGAGCACATGAGACTTTGGGGGACGTCCAAGATCTAAACCATAACACCAGTTAAAAGACCGAGATTGTGAGATTAAAAGATAGAAACAAACCTTGTGACCCATCTATATAGCTTCTACAAGAAACTCACTTGAAATATAATTATGTATAGGCAGCTTGAAAGTAAAAGGATGAGAAAAGATTTATGCCATGAAGACTTTAAACAAAAGATTACTGAGTAGGGCTGGGGATTTGGCTCAGTGGCATAAGTATCTGCCTGGCAAGCTTGAGGTCTTGAGTCTGATCCCCAGTACTGCCAAAAAAAAATAAAGAAAGAAAGATTATTGAGTAGCTATGTGAATAATCAGAGAAAGTAGACGAGAGCCAAATTTAATAGGGAAAAGAAGGGATATTACAGAGTGATAGGTTAATTCACTACAAAAACATAACTCTAAATGTGTATGTTTCATACACAGGAGCATCAAAGTACCTGAAAACTAAAACTGGTAGAATTGAAGAGAGAGATGCAATCAGCCACATCATAGCGGGAGGCTACCTCTCATTAATTGATAGACCTAGTACACAGAAAATCAGCAAAGGGTAGCTGCAGAAAAGACAATGAAGTAACATTAAAACAGGAAAATAAAAGAAAAAGTGTGGAAAATTGAAGGTAATTATCACCCACCTTGTAAGTTTTTGTTGTATAACTGGGTTATAAAAATGAAATTTTAGGACCAGTGGTATTGCTCGGTGGCAGAAAACTTGCCTAGTATAGGAAAAGGCCCTAGGCTCCATCCACAACACGGGGAGAGAGGGAAAGAGGGTGGGGAGGAGAGAGAGAGAGAGAGAGAGAGAGAGAGAGAGAGAGAGAGAGAGAATGCTTTCACTAGAGAACCTTACACAAATTAAAGGCATCCCTTTAAAATCATCTCCATTTTAACTCCAAAATACAACTGACCTCAGGTACACATCATTTCTATATTGGGTATTCAATTCTTCCTTGGTAATAAAGGGAAAAGAGCTTCTGTTCTCCCCCACTCTCTCCCTCAACGTGATGAGACTTTAAGATTTCCTTCAGCTCTGTTATTTTCCCCATGCTATTATTTTTCAGTCAAATTTTTTTTCTCTCGGGTATTGTTTTCCAGTCTGTCTGTTTTGGAGCCATATTATCTTTCTATCTTGGTATTTAACTTGCAAAGAAAATATTAAAGATAAGACAGGGTGGGGAGCCTGACTCATCATCAGTCCATCAAAAGGTTGTGGTCTAGAAATCTGCTCTCAGAAATAAACACCTTGACACAAAGGCAGAAACCAATATGGAAAATTAAAAAAAAGTAGGACAAGTTCCAACCAAACATCTTGTTTTATTTTCTGCTGAGTTTTCCCCTCCTGTCAGGTAGACATAAGTTTAGGCAATATTTAACCAAATATTATTTATGTATAATGAGAAACAGGGATGCTTTGCATTAGGAAATTTATGTGTTAAAAATAAAACCTGACAAACTGCTCAGACTTTGATAATGCAAGAAGAAACAGGAATACATTTAAAGCGAGCCACATTCTTCTTAGCCTCCTGGTGGATTTTTTTTTTTCTCAAACAGCTTGGAAATTTGCAAAATATTATTTGGGGAATTTTAAAGCATTCTGCTATTGTCATTTTAATTTGAGGAACATTTATGGAATATTTTCTACATTGCTGTAGCATCTAGATCTTTGGAAGACACAAAGATGCAGAGGAGATAGTCTCGACTTTCCAGTTATCACAAGAATTTCTTAATGAACGGCTGTAATTGCAGGCAGGAAGAGAGTGTGGATGTTACATTGATCTGTTTAACCAGTGGCTCCCCCAGTGTTGTGTGTTGGTTGGGCTATGTATCTGTAGTAAGAAGACACAAGAAACGGACAGCAAAGCTGGTCTTATTTAGTTTCCTTTCAGGACACTGAATCATTGTACAAAAATGGATCGCACACCTTATACATTATGTTAGTCTCTTGTATATATTTATATAATAAAGAATACTTATTTTTTAGTTTTAGTGTTTATTTTTGTTTACATAATACTCCTCCCCCCAAAGCAATAGAAGTTATGAAATGTCTAGCGTTCACACCTTTAGTGATGTATGTGCAGCTCTTGTAGCTTGCAAAGCCAGCTGGCTTTCTGGGCATGCAATTGAGCAACACTTCCAAAGCTCGACTGTCCTTACTGATTGCTTGGGCAGCTTGTTAAACTGGAAATCATGGTTCAGTAAGTCTGGGACAGGGCTTGAGATCTGCATTTTTTACAAACTCCAATTGATCATGGTCCATGGACCACATCTTCAGCAACAAGACGAAGCACGAGGAGCCCATGTAAGTGATGTTCAGGGCCAGTTGGTAGAAGCTGTCAGGGCTATAGTGCACAGAGCTGACGGAGTAATGCTTACAGCATTTTAAACCTTAAACGACTTCAGGAATTATAAGGGCATTAGCAGTGACTTCCCCAGGCTCTACAGCAAGCTCGGGGTTGTTCCCATGGGGATTTGGCTTTGGGTCTCCTGTTTTTAAACCTCCTGTGCTTTTTATAAATGGATGTGTCTAACTTGTGCTTTCTTTTCTTCTTTCTTTCTTTCTTTCTTTCTTTCTTTCTTTCTCTCTTTCGTTCTAGAAACAACAGTTTATTAAACAAGCCAGGCCTAAAAAGACAACTGTTGAATGATTTCACTCACATGTGAATTCGGAAGAAATGACTGTCACAGAAGCAGAGTAGAATGGTGGTTACTAGAGGCTGGAGAGAGAAAGTTAAAAGATCAATCAGCAGTTGCTAGAGTACAGTGAAGCAGGAAGAACCTCTACTGTGTGCAACTGCACATAGGGTGACCCAGTTAACTATAAGCCAAATAGCTAGAAGAATAGACTGCACATCGCCACCACAAAGGAATGACGCATGTGTGAAGCTATGGGTGTGCTAATTACCCTAGTTTGATGATTATACAATGGGTGCATGTATTGAAATATCACATTGAATCCCCACAAACATGTGCAATTATGATGTGTCAATGAGAAGCAGCAACAACAAAAGAGGACTCACTGACAGACGCATGCCTGCGAGGAAAGACATTCCTCATAAGACAGGAAGGAGGCTGGCTGCCATGTATGAATGAGCTGCTTTCTTCCCCTGAATCATTGCCAGCTGGCCTCTGACAAATAGTTCCTACAGAGAAAGAAGAAGAGCAATTGGGGAAGACACGAGGCACAGTTTCAGGGGATTCCAGAAAGCATTACCTGCAGCCTGGAACAGGAGCTTTGCTTCCCTGTGGCACCTGGTATGGAACAGGTCAGTTCAATTTCTTACCCACCAGGCCTGAGACTGAATTTTTAGAGTCACATGGACTGTCTGACTTCCCTAGTCCTGACAGGGCAAAAAATATCTCCTTGCCTATTCTGATTTACAATGCTGAGCAATGTGACTTTTTAAATAACACATAGGAAACCATTCTGATCCAGTTTTGTCTTCTTCAGATTGGCACGTGTTGATGAGAACAAATGCGTATGTAGACGAGGGGTGATTGTTAAAAACTTAACTGAAAAATCCCCATTTTCTTATGTATCTGGACATCATCAGCATTTTTCATAAAGCATTTACCTGAGGATGATTTTCAAGGGAAATTCTAATGATAACCAAGATAAAAGGGCACCAATAAAATCTGAACTTTCAGTCTGCAACATGCCCATCATAGTCACATGACTAGCTATGTATGCTGGTTCATCAGAGAAAAGATGAGAGCAGGGATCATCTATAACAATTTGTGCTGTGAGCCCCAGAATCCACTGGGGGAGATATTGATAAGGTTAGAACTTCTTAGAAGTAAGGCAGTGTGTCAATAACCTCCTTAGGAGTGAGGACCACAGGCTTTCTTCTAGTGAACAAAAACCTTATAATAAGTCAGCAGCAGCATCCTTTAGGCTGATTTTTCTCTCTATGAATTTGCTCCTTCTTTCAACACCTCTCCACATGCAATTCTTCAAGTGAAACAGAAAAAGCAAAGCTGCAATTTGCCAGGAGAGGTACAGTCTGTGAGAGGCCAGTGCCGTAGATGGTAGAAAGAATCTACCAACAGTCAAGGAATGTAGAAAAGTTAAGAGTTTATGGACACATTGCCAGATAGCAGTGAGTGAGTCCCAGAGATTGCTAATGTGAGGAGTGGGTATGCAAATGTCATCACAGGGGTTCCATTCTCCATCCATCTCAATTCTGAAGATAGCCATGAGTCCTTTGAAGACTGAGTAATGTTTTCTTCAACAGAGTTCAGTGCACTTGGTGTTAAAATAACAGTCATTCTAAGTAGGGCTAGTTAACAAATGTGTATAGGCTAATTGGGGTTAGTGGGGCTGGAGTCCCTTAAAAGGGACTTCTGATGTTGTACTGGGACAGAGGAGGAAATGACAAGAGGTTGAGTGATTTAGTGATGTATGTACAGCTCTTGCAGCTTGCAAGGCCCTAAGTTAATGTTTTACTATAGTCTCATGGCTCAGCTGCAGTGTGGCCTTAGAAACAATGGGGAAATAACCACGATTCCCCACAGATCTGAAGTGTGAATCTTCAAGTTACAATAGGAAGCACACAGAGAATGAATTCTCTAAGTTATGGCTATGTCATAACCAGCTGTGTACCCTTCAGCCTGTTACTTCTCATTTTTCAATGTCTGGTTGTTGGATGAGATAGTTTTTTAAAAATGCTTTTGCATCCTTGCATACTTGGGTTTGTAAATTCATCCATGGTATTCTAACTTATGAGACAAAAACTCTTGAATGAGAATACTGTGCTGTTCCCATTTGACACTAGAATTTACTTTCAAAACAATCAAGATTGCCTGGGTGATTGAAACATAAAATAAATCTACCCCAAAGGCAAGAAGAGATCATCATTCAACACGTTATTAATTTTAAAGTAATCAACTAAGCAGTTTGTGTAGGTGTCCATTTCTAAACCATTAAGAATTCTTCCCTAGTCCTCAATGTTCCTTTGAAACTCTGGAGTGATCACCTCCAATCCTGACCCCTGACCAGGGGACTCTACCAAAGAAATGTACTTAAAAACAAAACATTTGTTCTCACAGGAAGTAGATCTTGCTTCGTTTTAATGAAAATTATCTTAGAACGCTTCAACTCACACAAACCACACATGGAAAGAATGTGTCATTCGTACCTTTGCCTACAGGAAAATGTTGCTATTGTCCCATGGTTAATAGAAGTGGAATCAATGTGAACTCTCTAAATGATTTTTGTCTGCAAGTAGGAGAGGCCCATAGTTTAATACTCGGAAGACGAAAGGCAGAGGAAATCTGATCGTTAAGTTACTTGGCATTTTGGTGCATCCAGGACCGGAGTGCTGGGAGTCAGATTTCAGGAAATAAAAGGGAGGAATATGAACAGCAACAAAGTGATTACAAGAGAGATAATGGACAATTACATCAGAACTAACTCAAACCTGCCACAGGCTCTGTCCCTCTTCATTAATAATGGTGGTGCTGGCAATAAATGAAACGGCTGAGAGAGGCCTTGACTGAGCATTGCTTCAGCCTGTGTTCTGCCAAAAAGTTTACATGTGGCATGTTGCAACTTTACTGCTCAGAATCATAAAAGAGCTGGGCACCCTTCCCAGAACATTGCTAACTTTTCTTCTTTCTTCTGTGGTCCACATATTATAATTTGTAGGATTTTTTTTTCCAAAGTCATTTTCAACTCAAGAAATGGAGAGAATATGCATTGCACATGTTACCCAAGTTTAGACTCAGCTTTTCCCTGACAAGCTGGGCTCTCATGTTCAGCCCGTATGAGGACAGCGCAGGTTTAAGGGATGTTAGGACTCCTTGTCTCTGCTAGAGGGGAAGGATAGCAGCACTGCACCTGGGTTGAAGCCCCTTTAAATTCCATGCGGTTTTGATTAGCTAAAGATATCTTCATGCATCCTAGATCCTGATCCAGCGCCTTTTACTCTTACTAGGTAATGTCAGCAGGATGTTAACTCGGCTTTCTTTCTCTTTGCTCTAAAAGTTCTGGGGACCATCTTTATGTTTGTGTCTTTTCTTGTGTCTCAGAGAAGGAAATATTTCTGCTGTCCTTAACACCACAGTCATTATGTCCTGAATGGTACCTCTTACTTCCCGAATTAGCAGTATAATCCATGCACAGAGACTTGTGTGGATTTACAAACACAGTTATGGAGTCATCATCTACAGCTCTCTCCTCTCCATATTTGAGCCCACAAGTATCTCTTTATCTGATTACTCAGAGTTATTCTGTGAGTTACTTCCCAGCTGTGGAACTGGAGCCATGCACAAGGCAAAATCATGAAGAAAAAAAATTAAAGACATCTGACAAATTCCTGCTGATCCCTTCTCCAAGTTACAGCTTCCCTCCACAGTCCGCCTGCTTCAACCTAATTCTCAGATTCCTCTCCAGCGTCACAAATCTCCAGTGGTCATAGATCATTTTTACTATTTAGTCTCTTTTCTTGGCCTTCAAGCCTCTTCCTTATACACATCCTTCTCTCCACTTCTCCTCCTTACCAACACACCATTCTGCTTTTTCTTTCTTTTTCTCTACAAGATCCTTGACAATGCACTCTCTACACGAATTTAGACCCATTTCTGGCAGGAGCAAGCCCACCATGGTATAGCTCTCCAGTTGATTAAAACTCTGGATAAAATACATAAAGCAGATCTTCTAGGACTCCAAAAATTATGCCAAAGCAGACAGATTAGGCAACACATAAAGAGGTCATCTGTGAGGGAATGAATTTCCCAATTGTTCTTTCTTCTTTTCTTACAGCTTTGCCCTGGGGGAATCCCCAAGCACAGAGCTTGGGGAGCACAAAGGAAACCTTTGAAGATTCCTAAAAACTAAAATGATCTCAACGTTCTGAACTAAAAGGCTAGGGAAAGTGAGCCCAGGTGGCCAGCAAATGTGGAGAGGACAGAGGTAGTGAAGGGGAATCTGTAATTTAGTTGTGTGCATATGAATCAGACTCAAACTTATTGAGTCACCGTATTGTCTCTCTAGTATAACAGTCCTACTGACAGTTAACCCAGAGCGGCATAAGCCTGGGACATGCTCGAGTATCTTACCAAGGCAATAAAGGCTGAACATAGGCGAGACCCACCCACAGAAAGCACAGCTTTCTGTTTGAACATAATGAGATTATGTTCAACTTTCTGTCTGAACATAATGACTGTCTTATAAATAAAACAACAGCAACAAAAAAGTTTTTCCAGAAACTTAAAACAATAGCCTAGACTGTATCATAGTCACCATAGCCAAGATAGAGCCCTAAAACTGCTCAAGCATACATAGAACTGGAAAAGTGTGACCGATTCCTGAAGGAACAGGCAAGCCACAGGTGTCACCCCAAAATGGTCCAGGTGTTATCATTCTCAGGCAGCAGTTTTAAAGCAACAATCATAACTATGATCCATAGGACAGAGGTAAAAACCTTTCAATAAATGTAAAGAAACAAATGCTCTGTAGAGAAACAGAAACCATAGAAGAATCAAATTGGAAACTGCCACACTGAAAAATTCATGAAATGGGGAAAAAATGGATAAAATCAAGGGCAGAATAAAAAAGACAACAACAACAAAAGAGAATCTCTGAACTGTAAGATAAATCAGTAAAAATTATCCAATCTGGAGTCTAGGGAGGGAAAAATAGCATTAAAGTAGAGCTTTGGGAACCTATAGAAAAATACCAAAAGGCTCAAAATACATAGCATTGGAATTCCAGGAAGCGCTAAAAACCAGATTAGGTATGAAAACTTCCACAATTGGATAATGACATGGATTTGTAGTTAAAACAACTCAGTCAATGTGACTTGACACCATACCCATACATGAAATCAGTCAAACTCACATGTATAAACACTGTATTGTCTCTCTAATATAAGAAACGGGAAGACTAAATAAGATACAAAATCTTCAATAAATATTGTGAAAAGGTAAGAAACTGCTTAAAGGGGCAAAAATAACACAGTTAAGGAAAGGGAGAAAAGAAGGAAGGGAAAACAAAACATATAAATTTGTATAAATACACTTAAGGTAGCTAACTGTACTACTAATTCTATCGAAACAAAACATTCATAGGATTAGATCAATTTTACATGTTTATATCTGGTAATCTGAGTAACTCTTTTGAAATATCTATGCAAAATAACAATCTTGTCTATGTTTGTACCACCTTGTTTGAAAGCCTATATTGTTATTTTTTCAGCTCTTGGTTATTGCTATTTGTCTCTTTTTGTTTGTTGCTTTTCTTGTATTTTTTGTTTTGTTTTGTTTTCTAATACAGAAAGGATAGATGTACAAGCCTAGAACTTCTAAAGAATTTATAAGAATTGATTTTATTATGTATGATGGCATGAATAGCTACTTTTAAGAAAATGAGACATTATGGTAGCCAGTGCTGATTTTCTGTTGTCTTGCTTTGAAGTCCAATAATGCTTTTATTCTTTGTCTTTGTTGGTTTTAGTCTGGTTTCTATTATTTGATTTCAATACGGGTGAAGTTACAGACAGCTATTTTGAAGAGAACAAGAGACATTATGGCAGCCACTGTTGATTTTCCTATTGTCTGGTTTTGAAGAGCAGTAATGCTTTCATTCTTTTGTTTTGATCAGTTTTATAGTGTTTTGTTTTGTTTGAATTCACTGTGTGTAAAGATACAGACAATTATTTTGGGGATAACAGGAGACATTGTGCTAGCCACCGCTGATTTCATGTTGTCTTGTTTTGAAATCCTGTGTTGCTTGCATTGTTTTGCTCTGGTCTTCTGTTCTGTTCTGTTTTGTTTTCTTTAAAATAAAATAAAAACAAAAACTCACTGAATCCCAAACAGGTTAAAGCCAAAGGAAACCACAACTGGTACATCGTAATCAAATTACTAAAAATCAAAAGTTAAAGCCAAAACAAAAACAAAACAGATCTCCAAAGATGCTAGGGAAAAATAACACACTGCATACAGGAGATCAATGATTCAAAGGGCTGTGAGCAGCTTGTCAGAAGCCTTCAAGCCTAGAAGACTGTGGATCAATATCTTTAAAGTGTTGAAAGACTGAGAATGAGGCAGGGCTTGCATCTAAGAGGGGCTGGCCACAGCCCCATTGCTAAATATGGGTTTGGTCCATGAGAAGAGACAGAAGTCTGGAGATCAGAATGGTGATGAGGCTCCGAGTCAAAAAAGGAAAAAAAAAAGGTCAAATTAAAAATCAAGACTTTATCTGCCCCTTTGATGTTAGATCTCAGAATTCACACAGTACACAGAGACACAGAGACACCGACACACACACACACACACACACACACACACACACACACACACACATGTGCACCGGACCCACATGACCATCATGGAGTTGGACATAGGTCATATGGCCACAGTTGAAGGAGAGGAGGGCTCCTTGGGCTGTCAAGCCTGCTGGAGAGCAGCTCTTTTCAGTACATGTCCTAAAGGTCCAGTCTCTTCCACGCGATTTCTCCTGTCTCCGTCTCCTACTCTGTCAACAAAATAATTCATTTCTACTCGCATTCAATGGCCTTGTTCACATGCAACTTCATTTATTCTGTCACAAAACTTACTGGAGGCCTGTGATGTCTGGGGCAGACCTTCTCCATAGACTTCCAGATGTCCCCACTGAAAGCTGTTTCCTGCTCCTCTGAATCCTCAGGTCAAGTCATTGAATGTTTCAATGTACACTTTGCATTAGAATTATCCAAGTACTGCACATTGTGTATTACTTGGGGCTGTGATTCACCACTTAGTTAACCAACAGTTTGTATTGTAAAATTGAAAGGTACTCATTGTTCACTTCTTCTAATGAAGGAAGTAAGCAAATGCTGTTTTCACTCCTAAATCAATTAGAATCCAATCAGTCATAAAGAATACTGTGAGTTTCTTATAGATGTAGTTTTAAAATCAGTTGATGAAAAACTGTTAATTAGCAAATGATACACAATTGGAAGGCAATAATAACACTGCTACTTTTCAGAATTATTTCTTGTAATTCCTTGGCCTTACCCAATGCTCAGAAGAATCATAGAACATATAGTTTATCTGACCAGGAAAAAATGTAAAAATGGAAGATCCCAGCTGGGGATAGCTCAGTTTTAGCATGCATGAGGCCTTCAGTTCAGTCCCAAGGACTGCCAGAAGGGGTGAGGGAAAGGAAAAAAGGAAGGAAAGAACAAAGGAGAGAAGGAAAAAGAACGGGAGGCAAGGAGGGAGGAAGGAAAAAAAGAAGGAAGGAAAAAAGGACCACCACTTTATTTTCCCAAGTAAAAAACAGACGTTAAGAGGCTGCCCCAAATCCCACATTGATTGAACTAGACTAAAACCCAGATTTTTCGGACTCTCCATCTGAGGTTCTTGCTTCTTCTAATTCAGTCCTGTAAGGTTTACTGAAAAAGCAGAAGACAGAGTCTGGTTGAGTGAGCCTAGATGATTGGTTGCATCACTGATGAGGCTGGTCTCCTCCTCCCACAGGATTCAGAAGCTGTGTGAGGGTTACTTGGTTGTTGAACCTTCTCTTCCTGCAAGGCTGTGGCCGAAAGCAGCAGCCACGCCTGCCTTCCCACCTAGTTATTCTATTCACTGTTTATAGCTCTATCTTTTAAAAGATCAGAGAGTTCAGAGACAGCTGGTTATGAAACTAGGGGTGAAGCAGAGTTAGACAGCAAAGCCCAATGTCTGATCTCAGTTCTGTCAAAAACCAAGTTAAGGATAATGCAAAATTCCTTGCTGCCATGGTGCCTCAGTATCCCCACCTGTGCAAAGAGGTTGAGAAATCCAGTAACCTTGGAAACAGAAATGGGATGCACATCAAGTGACTACCGAGTGAAACAGATTTTGGAAGCACATAGAAACAAAAAGTGGGTAGAGTTTTAAGTATAAAAGAAAGGAAAAGCTACAAAGATCATCTTTTTAAGAAGTTGATTTTTTTCTTAGTCATTTCCAAAGAGGGCCAGGTGATAACTGTCAATGCTTAACTCCAAAATAGATGAAAGGTTAAAAAAAAAAAAGAAGGAGGAGAAGGCAGCTCTACTGGGGGAAAAAAGTCCTGGAATAACCTGTCACTGATGTTCAGAAGTCACAAGGTCATCATTCATCTTTATAAAAAGAGACACGGAACAAAGACAAACAAGGTAAAGGGCTTACTTTTACATAACGCCAGGCCAGGTAAAAGAAACAGTTATAATTCCTCAGGCCTTCCGCGTGACAGGGAAATTTAAAGCTTTGGGAAACATCCTATCAAATGCTGTATTTCTGGTTTCAACAAATGCTTGGAGACATCATGAAAGTCTGTTTGATTTGGACAGGAAGTTTTATTCATTATTTCTCTTAAATTCTTAAAAATATTGCTCTTTTTTTTTTCTAAATCTTTAGTCTGATCTCTATTGACTTGAGATCAGTCAAGAGCAAGCAAAACACAGTTTTAGGAGTCTAACTTTACTATCCTAACCTTTAATGTTTATTGATTTCATTACAGAACAATGTGTTGATCTAGAAGAGTTAACATTACCAGATTCACAAACTCTTTTTTTTAGCACTTGAATATAATTGCTTTTGTAGTATTCTAGTCAATCTGTCTGTGCACATGCATAGACACATTTTTTTTCAAATGAAGAGGACAGAGAAAAATTAATGTGTTCAGCCAGTGAATCCTTGATACAGAAGAACCACTAACTGCAGAGACAAATATGAGGGAGACCAGGGTCATAAAATAACCAATAGCAAGAAGAAAATGTCTTCAAAATCTCCTGTTTATCTAAAAATGTATGCACATTTTAAATTTTATAGTATTATATGTGCAGATTCCCTCTAATATTAAAATAATATTTCCCTAAAAAGTTCCTAACAGGATGGCATCCTCCAATACAAAATAAAACATAGGAAGAAAGTTCACAATATTTTTGTTCCTCTGGTTATTTTAAGATAAAATCACTTGTTTTGCTTTGTGTTTTCTTTTGAATTATTCAAAACCCCATGTGGATTATGTACTGCACTTGCAAAATAGTACTACTACTAAGAAATCTTATAATTTTTTACTAACCTGTGGGATTTTCTGGGGCAAGAATATGTTTTAAATGTTCCCTTAGGAGAAGTCAAGAGAGAGGGTAACCATCCTCTGAGTTTTCAATTGTAGTTTATAGTGAATGGGAAAATCAGTTCTCGCTTAGAGCTACATGGCTATTTGTGAGCAGAAAATAGTTTCAATTATTCTACCTATGCGACCAAGATCTTCTGGGGCAATCCCAATTTCATTCTTCTCAATAAATGTATATTTCATTGCACTTGTAGCAAGTTGTACAACACATGAACTCACATAGGTGATTAAAGTGCAGCGTAGAAAGTTATTCACTGTAGCATTAGGGCTAGTGTTTAAAGCAAGTTAAATGCCACTCAGTAGGGAAATAGCTTAAGAAAGTCGATTGCATCTACATATACAACACCATGCAGAATCAGGCTGATCTATACGTACTAGGATGAAAAAATATCCAAGACATCCTGTTGAAAAACACCAAGTTAGAGAACAGATGTTTACTATACTCTCATTTATGTCACGCAAAAGTCCTGGCATATACGTTCATACTGGTATTGAATTTTCTGGCACAATATACCAGAAACATACCACAAAAAAAGAATCTTTGGGGTTGGGCTGGGGATTAGGAAGAGATGGGGAATTTTACCTGTTACTAATATGTCCCATTTCCCATTGTTTCCGTATGATTTCAAGAAATGAAACGTTTTCTCTAATTCCCCCAATCCTCATCATTTGCCACCCTGTTTGAGACTGTATGTTGTTATAACTCCTAGAGCCTTGGGCACACTACTTGTGCAACCTTTCATATGACTGAACTGAGATGATTGGGAATAAAAGAAAAGGGAAAATGTAGCAGCACACATCTCTGAAGTTAACTGCAGAGGGCTCCAGCCAATAGGTCAAGATGTAGTGTGTGCAGACCAGTGAGGTACTCCAGTCACAGGCATGCCCAAGGAAGTCCTGATGTGGCGGGCTAGGAGCCACCAGGTGAAAGTGACAGGAAGTCAAGCACAAGACAGTGTCATTCCAAGTTGTCCAACTTATTCTGTGGTGCTTGTTTGTGGTAGACATAGATGGTTGTAATATCCACTCTCTGCTTCCTTATAATGGAACCCAAATCTTGTCTGGTACTACATGTGCCCACTCACAAATCCTTCCTCAGACTAACCTCTTAAAAGTAGTTGTGTTACTTAGTATCAGACAAAAGATTGATGGCAAAAGTCTTTGGCTATCTCATAATCATTCTTCTTTGTATGAAATAACATTAAAAGTCAGTCTTTTATAGGTTGTTCCTTAATTCCTTCATTTTTAAACCAGCCTGAAAATAGAGTTGAGGCATGGGGGTGGAAAAATCCTCTTGAAACCACAAGGGTGACAATCACAAGATAGTCTAGAAAATGAACCAGGAAAGCCCACAGAAAGCAGCAAATGATCTAGGCAAATGAAGAGGTGTCACAATGACATGTGTTCAGGGGCTCAGGACATTCCCTAAAATCTTGATCTGGTTTTAGGGTCTGAGTTGCTTCTGCCTGTGTTAATAAATGGGATGGGAAGTACATCTGTCAGTCTTCCCAGATCAACTGCTTTCAGGTGTCAAGACTAGCAGACAGATGCTGATTTACAGGTGCTCTTCAGGGTTAAAGAAAAAAAATGTCATATGCTATCTCATTCATTTTCCCTACCAGAGCTGTACAGAAGCTTCAGGCTCCATTTCCATCCTGCTGATTGACTATCTGACTTAGCAGAGCCAATAACTTGAGCTTAGGGGCACAGAGAAGAAGGAGAACTGAATTTCAGCCAAGAGGTTCCTAGAGAGATCTGGCTTCCTGGGTTTACTTATATTACTTTTTATTAAACATTTGTTAAAGTCTACATAGTAAAGAAAAAAAATGAGATTAAAAGATAAATAAATAAATAAGCATTCACTTGAAGGTTTCTTTTTAAAAAAAAACTCACTTGGAAGAACCCATGATCTGTTAGTAAGTAGTGTAAGTAATTATCTTTCGCGTGGAACTGGTATATTTTAGGCAATCCCACTGAAATGGCGTAAACAACATTTCCTGTGTCAAAAGCAGAGATCCAAGTCTGTTTTAGAATGGTCCTAATCTCCATCTCTTATAATTCCCACCAATAACTTGTCTTTTTATATATGCTGGCATCTGTGTGAAAGACAGCATCCCACATTGACCAAGTCTCCATCTGGTGACAGACGGGGGAACAGGAACATAGACTGTCACTTCATGCAGATGGAGTTCTATTAATACAAACAAGTGACCCTAAAAGAGAAATTGGCTAGCTCTAGCATAACTTTATGAAGATTGTTCTGAATTTCCTGAAAACAGGTTATTTCTAAATACATGGTGCTGCCTTTTAAACATAGATTGAGTATTTTGTCCTTCTCAGAGCTGCTCTGAAAGTCGTTGCTTGGAAGAGAGGAGAGAGGAGGCAGAGGGAAGGGGTTTCAGTGAGAATGAGAGGTGTCTCATGGGAAGATCCCCAAGTCTTCCTGGACACTGTTACAGAAGCCAGGTTTTATGAATCCTAGAGAGGCAGGATGTGGGGGCCAAGGAAAAGGTGAGGAAAAGGGAGTGGTTTAATTCAGGACTATTTGCTGTTCCTCTTTTCTCTTGCTGTGCTATTAGATGCTGTAGCTTTTGTATCCACATACATCCACCAGGTAAAAACTCACATTCGAACGTTAGAGGATCACTAGGAAAATGCTCATCCTAAGCTCAGATGATCATGAGAAAGGCTTTGACTGGCTCTTTTCTCAGCCTCCGTGATCACCCCTGGCCAGTCACAGACAGTAGGAAATCAGCTGAACTAGGGACAGACTCTCCAGAGAAACAGTTCCTAACTGTAAACAGCATAATGGCACATCCATAAGGATGGAGCCATGGTATGTCCGTACCGCATAATGTTGGTACAATCAAAAGTCATATTTTGTGGTAGTATTTTTTAAACGACAGTTATTTTACTTCAGGATTTTTATCCTACAGATATTTAGCTTTATTATATATTAACTGTTTTTTTTTAAATTGAGTCATTTTAAAACATATGGTCTTATATTATTTTCTTTCTAAGTAATGATATCAATGACATCAAGAATTGGAATGCAAATTATACTTTTCAGTACATGCTAACATGAACAGATAACTATTAAGATAAAAATATTCAGCTAAGTCTCACTAAAATTATCCTGAATATCCCCAATGATATATTTCTAACCCTTTAAAGAAGCCACTGTAGAAGAGTATTTGATATCTCTGGGGAAATCTATATGGTTACCTCCTCAAAATACAAGTGAGAAGCACATACAGAATGCATTGTCTGATCATAATTTTGTGTGTGAAAACAATAATTATGTGTACACACTCACCCCAACATGTTAACAGCAATTAGTTCCATATACTACGGTCTCGTGCAGACTTATATTTCTTTTTCACAAGTCACACCTTTATTTACAAGTGGTGACTACTTCCCTTGTTTTTCTAAGTAACAGCTTTGCTTAAATATAATCCACATACCAAACAATTCACTCTTAAACCATAAAATGCAGAGTTTTTAGTATATTCACAGTTGTACTGTAGTGATAATATCTAATTTTTATCACTCCCAAGGAATTTCCTTACTGGGTTACCAAAGATTCCCCACTGCTCCTGACACTTAACCCTTGGCAATCACTAATCTACTTTCTATCTCTATAGTTTTACTTATTCTGAATAGTTGTGAATAGAATAAATGGAATGGCACAGTATACTGTCTTCTGTGGTTCGTTTGTTTCAATTATAATCATATTTTGAAGATTCATCTACATTGTAGATTGCCTTAGCACTTTGGGCCTTTGTAATGTAGAGTAACTTGCCACAACATGGATATGCCAACTTTTGTTCACCCATTGATCAGTTCATAGATCCTTTGCTCTTCTACTTTTTTGAGTTTTGTAAATAAGTCTGTTATCAACACTGTGAGCAAGATTTTATGCGGATATGTATACTTTGAACTTTCTTGGTTACTTACCTAGGAATGGACTTTCTGTTTCCATAATAGCTCTATGTTTATGAATTCAAGGAACTGCTGAAAAGCTTTCCAGTGTGGTTACACCATTTGACCATCCCACCCACATTGAATTAGTAAATTTCTCCATATCTACTTCAACATGTCATTGTCTGTTTTTTTAAGTTCAGCCATCTTCATGGGCATGAAATGGCACCGCATTGTGATTTTTATTTACGTTTTCCAGGTAAATAACACATTTCTTTTTTAGACTTGTTAGCTATATGTTTATCTTCTTAGAATATATGTCTATTCAGACCCTTTGCCTGCTTTTGTTTGGGTTGTCTTTTGAAATAGAGTTGTAAAAGTTTTTATATATTCTTGATTTAGATGCCTTTCCAGATACATAATTTGCAAGTATTTTTTCCTCTCTTTGAGTTGTCTTTTCAATTTCTATCAACTGTCTTGTGAAGCATAGAAGTTTTTATTTTTTTAAGTTCCTGTGGTTTGAGAATCATACTTAAGAATCCATTGCCTAATCTGCAGTCACAAAGATTTATGCTTATGTTTTCTTCAAAAAGTTTTACAACTTAGCTTTTATATTTGGTCTACAATCCATTTCATGCTAATTCTTCTTCACCGTGTGATGTAAGGGGTTCAGTTTCATTCTTTTCTATGTGTTTACAGAGGTGTAAGAGACATTTGTTGAGAAGATTGTTCTTCCTATCGAACAGTCTTGATACACTGTCAAAAGTTAGTTGACCATAAATATAAGGGTTAAATTATATATTCCAATTCTACTCTACTGATTTTAGTATCCTACTCGTTGTTTTGATTACTATCCCTTTGTAATAAGTTTGGAATCAGGAAGAATGGGTTCTTCAACTTTAGTCTCCTTTTTTCAGACTGTTTTGGCTATTCTGGGTTCTTTGAGTTTTCATATGAATTTGGGGAATAAATTTTAAAAAGCAGTTGTATTCTGACACGGATTGCATTGACTATGTAGATCGAGTTGAGAAATATTACCAGCTTAATAATATCAAGTCCCCTAAATCCATGAATATAGGATATCTTTTCACTCCAAAGAATCTCATTTAATTTATTTCAATATTTTAGTACCTAAGTCTTACATTTCTTAATGATATTCTGTTATAGTCTTTGCTGCCATAAAGAAAGTTAGAGTGAGTTTTACTTTTTCTTTTTTGGTTTTTCTAAAATTTTCATTATGTGTAACAAAGATGTAATACTGCATTTGCAGGAAAAAATGAAAAATAATCATTTCTGTCACATGGAGATTTAGGAGTCCTTGACAATGCATTTTCTGATGATATTTTTGTTTATGTCTGAATCTGACTTCTAGTCTAATTCAAACAGTTTAATGGAACTTACAAAGTCGAACTCATTTTTAACTGCATGTTTAGCATACAGTAGAGATGTAAAGTACAAATTTATTATGTGAGACATAACATTATGTAGATATTGTTCAACAAAAGTGAATGATGTTTTGTTGGAAGTATGACTAATAAATATTCATTTCTAATTTCAAGCTTATAAAGCAAGTCAAAATAAAGTGCCCCGTGGAGTGGGATGGATGGGAAGATGGTTTCAATGGGCAGGAAGAAAAATTACCTGTTTGCGTAATACAAATTTTGAGCGCAGCTGTCCTGACAGAAAGAGCAGCTGAATCAGGATCCCAAGCCCCCTTCACCAAAGACTGTAATTTGTCTTGTGGTTTATTACATTCTGATTCTTAATCAGATCCATCAGCTGAATCACTAGTCCCTTGGAGATTTCCATAGGGAACCTCAGCCAAAGACTTCTGTTTGTAGATTAAACATGTCCTTTATGGGGCTATTTGTTTGTTTGATCAATTTTTAGTTTTAAACCCAATAGAACCAGCTGACACAGTGCCCATTAACTATCAGCTTTTATCTGTATTAGTGAATTAAGACTTGTTGGGTTGTAGCAGCTCTAAACATTCAGGTCGTTCATAACAGATCTAAAAGATCCCCTGATCATAGAGGTAGTTCCTTGGGGAAGGCAAATACTGCTGTATCTAAAATAATAATTTTAGCACAAAAAATTACGCCCTCTCAAACAAAAGTCTCAGGAGTAAATGCTCATCCTAGATCAGCTCTTGGAAAAATACTGCTTTTATAACTTAGACTATCAGCCTTTACCTGAAGAAAATATGTACTAAAATTCAAAATGCATCTTTTTATATTCTGGCATCATCCACACTTTCTAGAATGTTCATGTCATGGGCTGAGAAAGAAGTGTGTGAGAATTCACAGTCAGAAAGTGCTCATCAGTATGAGCATTGAATGGATTTTATTTTAGAAACAAATCTGTGGCTCTCCGTCCCAGGGAAACGATAGAGGGTAGTTCACAATTACCATTAGAAGTCCTCTAAAAACTGCCAGCCTTTAAAAACAAAAAATGAAAAACTGAGTAAACTGAATCTTCTCTACCCAGACACAGACTCCAAAGGTTTGGTTAACTGATTTCCCAACAGCCTTCCCTTACCACAAAAGCAACAAGATCAGAACTAAGAATATAATCAGCTCCTATAACACCTTTCAGGTAGGTAGATAAGCCCAATTCTGGGGCTCGGCTCTTCCTCAAGGTCCCAGAACTTTGTGTCACAACCAGAACATGAACAGATCCAAATAATATTGAACTCAGCTGCTAACAAAGAAAATTGAGTCATGGGGCCAGGTAAGAAAGAGGTTAAAGGCTTCTCTATGTCTTCATGAGGATAAGCAAAAGGTCTCACAGCTTGAAAGAACTGAAGAAAGGTTCACAGCTTTAACCAAGATTCTCCTCAGGTGATTCTTGAAGATGGAATCTCAAGCAATAACATTTTTGTCAGCAGAAACCCAAAAGGAAATTGTTCATCTGCTCATCGCTCTCCAGGAAGCTTAAACCCAGCCCTCAGTCAGTCTCCTTCTCAGCAGTCACAGAACTAGGCCCAAACCGTATCTACCAGAAGTCCTTTGTGCGTGCATCTCCTCAGGGCCCTGGTCCTCCCCTCTGCTGCCGGACGTGGCCTGGGTAACTCTGGCCTGGCCAACTGCAGGTCAGCAACAATAAAGTCACTTAAGGCCAAGTCCCCAGAGAGAAATTCGACCTTTGTTTCTGACACTGAGAGAGTCTAAGCATGTACTTCCAGTGACAACTTCTCTCTTCCTTAAATGAGGCCAAGTGGGAGCGCAAAGACAAGCATCTTGACTTTATAATGCTTCTCAGCCTTTCACATCACCCATTTACTACATCCTGATGTTTTAGAAAATGCTCCCTGAGCCAAATCTTCCATTCCTCTTTCTATTTTTCTCAAGCGAAGGCTCTGGTACATTGAGTTTTACTGTCATTAGAGGGTCAGCCTGCAGAGCATCAGGGAAACACGAGACATTTCATTTGAATAGCAAGAATGTGCTGTTCCTAATTCCTGCTCAGCTTCCTGATGGGATCAGCCTGGTCTATCATGTCATATGAATCCTACCTACTAATGGGCATGCAGACTCCTTTCATGTGTGGAAACACTGACAGTTTCCAGCATATGTTAGCTTACTGAACACTTGTAGGAAAATTGAATGACAGGTTTGGCAATGGTTCTTTAAAATTTTGATCTACATTTAAAAAATAGGAATAGTGATGACTTATCCCTATGGTCATTTTACAAGGAATGTCTATGTAAATTGGTAAAGACAAAATGAATATTATGATGGCATTTTGGGTGAGTTTATTGTGAAATTGTATCTCTAATTAAGGGTCAACATTACTATTAAATAACCTTGAAATGGATGTTTTAAACTGACTTGAAAAGCATCAGTCAGTCTCTATTTAAAATACCCTGACCATGGTGCCAGGCATTTAGCAAGAATTTTAAAATATTAATTCAATGAATAAAAGATAAATGAATGTATCTGTGGGACAAAAGTGAGAAAAGCCTAATGGTGTGATACTAAGTAAAA
The DNA here is from genome assembly GCF_034190915.1 of Cavia porcellus. Lineage (NCBI taxonomy): Eukaryota > Metazoa > Chordata > Mammalia > Rodentia > Caviidae > Cavia > Cavia porcellus. The sequence continues at coordinate 21,091,368 of NW_026947496.1, read as the reverse complement.
ATGTAGAATTTAAGAATTATACATATGGTTTGATGATTTCACAATGAATATATATTTATATTAAATCATCAAATTTTATATATACAATACATTTATAAAATAAAATTTTAAAATAAAAGTTATGGTCATATATAAAGTTATGGCCATATATCATTATGGCTATAAATATATAAAAATTGAATATATCTTGACAAACTTAAAATATAAACAAAGGAAAGCATTGAAGTTTAAGGGAATTTTTCATTAGCTATGTAAAACACTCATTATAATGAAAGGCATTATAAAAATGAATGAATCTGATCATATGTGAAACTAAATATGCAGAATTATGAAATACAAAAGTTGATAAAATAATAAAATATACTCAAAAGACTTGAAGCATGTTCTCAACATAGCTACTTTAGTCACCCTAACTAAAAATTGCTTATAAACTGAAGCTCATCTGACTGTCCTTTTTGGATAAACAGACCAGCCTGTGTCTTAGTTTAATGAAGACTTTTAATTAAGGAGAAATAAAAGCAAAATATTGATAAAGTTAAAAATATAAACATCTGGGTTATATAAACCTCAGGAGTAAAGTTTAACAGCCAGTGATTAAAATAAATGGAGATATGTAGACATATTGCTTCCAGTGTGGTTTTTGCAAAACAAAGAAAAGTCAACCAATATAATAAAATATGATAAAAATGATCTACTATAAAGCAAACAGATAACTAAACATTGAACAATAATTGACCAGAAAAAGAAGTCATATCAGCTTTTCTTGACAATTTTATGAATTCTTTCTCTTTACTTAAGTCTTCAACAATTTTTTAACATTTTGTGGATCCCAGTTTTGACTCTGAAAAAAAGAAACATCCACTTGAAGCATCTGCTCCATCATAGAAGCTGAGAAATCTTCCAGAAATACAGTAAGAATTGCTTTAGTCCCATCATAGCGGGGTGCCCCCCAATTTGGTGATCTTGACAGTTTTGATGAGAACTGTCACAAGTTTCTCTCTGTCATATTTTTGGGGCTTTTTTTGGGGGAATTTTATTGAAATAATTATGGGTTCACATGCAGTTGTAAGAAATGATAGAGAGGCTCTCTCCTGGCCTGTTTTCTGTGGCTAACAACAAAATACCACAGAGCAAGTAAGTTATAAAGAAAAAGAGTTTTCTTTCAGCCTCTGGGTCTGAATTAAGGTCAAGAGGTTGCTTCTGGTGATGGCAAGACACAAGGAGTGCAGAAGAAACTTAACCAAACTGGTTTTTCTACAATATTCCCTCTTGAGATAACCCATTAATTCACTGGCCTGTTAGTCTCAAAAACAAATTTATATAGTCACAAGTTCAGAACCAAATCACCTCCTGAAGGTTCTTCTTGGCCATGGTTTTATATGTCTCATAGTGGGGATTAAATTTCAGTGTGTTTCTCAAGGAGCTAATCATATTCAAACCATGGCAGATTTCTTGTAAATTTTGCCCAGTTTTTCCCAGGATAACAGTTTGTGAAACTACAGTATAATATCACAACCACTTTACTGAGTTTGCTATGAATCTAGTGATCTTATTGAGATTTTCATTTTAATTTTACTTGTGTGTGTGTGTGTGTGTTCTATGCCACTTACTGGTAGCTTCAAATTTTTGTCAAATTATTTACCCTCATTTCCTTCTCAGATGTAGTTCATTTTGGATGTTTTAAAAGTGAAATCCATTCTACATTGAACCTAGAACATTATGTATCTGCCCAAATTAAAGACTCAGTTGGTTTACTATCTTCTCAATGATCCACGTCAATTTTGTTCCCCGCATTACAAAAGACAATATTTATTGGACTTCATGAACATCTTTAGATTCATCAATTTCATCTGGATATAGATACCAGATTTTTCATGGTTTATTTGCTCATTCAAAGAATATTTACACTTGGTTAGTGAGTTCTTGAAGTAGTATCCTAGGAACCAGAGGTTCAGTGAAGAACAACAAACACGAATTCTGCTTTCAGGAGATTACCAATCTATTAGACATATAAGACATATAAGACTGCCAGAATCAAGCAGCCTTTGGCAGATTTGCTGAAAGAGTGGTTATATGTTACTAGAAGTTCAATATGATTTCCACATTTGCCTTACCAAGTCGATGACCTTTATTTCCCTCTCTATTAATCCAACTACATGAAGAAATAGTAGAATATATTACTAATGGAATCACTGAAACAACATTCAGCTTGAACATTAAAAGTGATTTTGTGATCAAGTATGAAGTATGAAATCTAAATTATTACTTTGAGAGAAGACTTCCCATACTATTTATCTTGCATCTTAGCATCTTAGCAACCAAACTCGCTGGGTCTAGTTCACTGAGTTCTTCTAAATCGAGAGAAGACACTGCTTCTGCTGTTTTCATCTAAGCCAAAGCTTTATGGTAGAATGATATAACAGTGAAGACTTGAGGGGAAATAAAAAGAGTTGGATTTATATTTTGCAACCAAATTACTAGTGTGAGTGAAATTTGCTATCTGGCTAATGTGCATGATCTAAACAATAACTGTTATCACCATAGATGCGTGATGGTGAACACTTTAAAGCTTTCCTTGATAAAACAGCCTGCTACAGCACTCACAACATAGGTTGGTCACCAATGCCACAGATGAGCTCCAAAGTTCAAATAAAGCTTAGCATAGGCTGACTTATTTGGAATCTTAGATATATTTTGCAGCTGCCTCATTTGGGTTTACTGCTTTAAAAATTATTACTGTACTGTAAAGACTATTACTGTCATTTTATGGTTGAAACTACTAAATTCTGAGGCTCTCATCCATTCTTTGGGCAAATTATTCAACCAAATTCTTGTTGAAGAGCTTGAATTGATTCAGAGCTCTTTTTTTTTTTTAAAGTAAAATCTGTCTTTGCACAAATACCCTGGTATTGACTGCTGTGCACAAATAAGACGGCCCCCATCTGGGCTACCATACAAGTCAGGATACTAAATTTACACAACAGAATGTTGGCTTTGCCACCTGCACACCTGTTATCAAAAGCATATGGCTCTCTCTTTAATCAACAACACAAAACATAGGCTTTGCAGGCATTCCTCAGAGATTTCAGGCCTGCCTCTGATCCAGCCATTGGCAAAAGCTTACTTGAAACATCTGATATTTAAAGGAGAAACTGTAAGGCGTACAAACTACACAACCCTTTATATACCTAAGTTAAAATATTTCCCTCTTTAAGTGTAAATATTTAAAAAGCAAAGATCTGGACATTCTCTCTGATCCTCTACTGAGCATCTTGCACTTTGGTATATTCATATAATGTAACAGAGGTAAATTCATATTTACCTGTTCATTCTTTTGACACCATGCAGAGATAAATATCTGATGATCACATCTGAAACTCAGAGAGAGAGGTGCAGAAGGCTGGAAGGAATCCATGTCCCTCAAAAATTCATAGAACCATTCAGCCATCCTCAAATACTTATTACTAAACTTCTTTTTCATGAAAAATAAACTTCTAAATCATACAAACCACTGGTATTTAGGGATTTTTTTCTATTGCAGTGAGATCAAATATTGACCATTAGCAATCCTATTACTGTCTTGTTCATCATTTTATTAATCAAATAATTTTTATCACCTAAAATATACTAAGAGCAATGCTAAATACATAAATGCACACAGAAAAATAAGGAATCAATAAAAATATGTTGTACTCCACATATTCAAGTATAATTTTCCAATAACCACACAACACAAATCAAAATTACCAAGAAAATGCATTTTAATTATTTTTTCTTAACCCAATAGACCAAAAATGTTAAGATCAAAATAAAATATATAGCATCAAAATGTTTTATGTGTTTTTTTCACATTTTTTCTTAACCCAATAGACCAAAAATATTAAGATCAAAATAAAACATATAGCATCAAAATGTTTTATGTCTTTTTTTCACGCTAGTTCTTCAAAATCTAGTGTATGCTGTACACATACAAAATTGACCGTCTTAATGTGGACTAGTGCATTTCAAGTGCTGAAACATATACATATACAATTGTAAAGTATCTCTAGACAGCATAAATCTAATGGGTGAATATATGTGTGTACACATGTGTGAGTACATACAATCCAACATACAAACAAACTCTGACCAACCTATCACACCCGGCCAGAAATAAAATGTAGTTTTATTCCTGAAGCTTGCCACATGACTTTTTCTCACTCAGAATTAGAAATTATCCTGATTTTAAGGTAATCATTTCCTGCTTTTAAAATTTTGCACTCCACATATACAACTCTAAATAACATAATTTGCTCTTGTTATTTGTATTTGTATTTGTATTATCATATGATTCCTTTGTGTTTTGCTTCTTTCAGAGTATTACATTTTCAAGACACGTATTGATTTTGTGTCACTTTACCCCTTGTCATTCATCTAGTGGTATAGTATTTGATTACATCAATTCTGCTTTTCATAGTACTCTGGATCAGATCTGAAATGGCCCCCAAACTCACATGCACTCAAAAGTGGACTTTCAGTAGGTGATTGTTACTAGGTTTTTCCTGCCTGATAGAGAAGCAAAAAGAAAGGAAAAGGAAACCTTTATTGAGGACATGGAGAGGACTGCATAACTTGTGGGGCTGGGCTGGCCAGAGAAGAACTGGGGGAAGGTTACATGAATTCTGGCCAGGGGTGGGGTTTGGGGCAAGCATTGATGACGTGTGAGAAACTGATTGGACTGTTGTAACAGGAAGTTGTAATCAGGGCTGAGGATGAAGGAGAAGAAAGTGGTCTTCAGGAAGATAAGCTGTGGGTTTTTGGCCATTTGCCATATTAGACCACCGCCATAATATTCAGTAATTTATATTAGGGCAGAAATCTTTCAACTGGGTGATGTGAGTGCTGTACCCATCAGTGGTTTTATCCACTAATGAGCTCAGAAACAGAGAGGGCTATTAGGAAGTGGGTCCTGCTAAGGGGCAGGTCACTGGCAGTGTGACCCGGAAGTACTTTTCTACCTCCCTGTTTCCTGCTCCCCTATCTGCTTCTTGGCCACCAACAGATTGACGTTTGAGTTGCTTTCAGTCTGGGGCAATAGGAATAACAGGATTATGCATGGCACTGTGCATATATCCTAAGATTTAAGTTTCATTTATTTTTTAAGGGCATTGAACCTAGAATTATACTGCTCAATCATAGAGAATATCTTCAATTTTGCTATATTTTGCCAAACGTTTTTCTAAATGTGCCAATTTATTAGTTAACACCAAACTATTCCTCACCAATAGTTCCAAAGACTTGTTCCATATTACCGCTAGTATCTGGCCTTGCCTAATTTTTTTTTTCTAATTTGGTTGTATAGAAAGACTATAGATTATGGGCCGAGTTTATATTTCTGTTTTTCTAAAATGCATAAGCACCTTTTCCCAGTTTAGGGCCATGTATACAATATTCTCCTTTTGTATCGTACCTTCTCCAACGTGTCTTACCTGTTTTCCTAGTGGAGTGTCAGTCTTTTCCTTAATAACTTGATACATTGTTTATATATTATGGAGACAAGTTATTTATCCATTATTGCAAACATCTCTTTTACATAGCTTTTCTTTTTTCTCTTTTGAGAAAACATTTTAATGAACATGAGTTTTTCATTTTAAAATCTTTACATTTATCTTTCATCCATTTTCATGTGTCTGGATTAAAATATCTTTTCTATCTTTCCTAAAAGATTTTTCTGCCCTATACAAATTTTCTACATTTCTTAAGATATTTTCCAATATACCCTAGCATTTTAAAAGATTATATTTTCACCTTTTATATATAAATCTATGATTCTTATGGTGTTGATTTTTGTGTAAAATGTGAGATGTGTGTTCAATTGTGTATTTTTTGTGTGTATTTTGAGATAATTTGGTTAGCCTTAGACTTTTGACTCCAACACTTCAACCTCCTGAGTTACTGTGATTATATGCCTGGGATAATGCCTGGCTATCAGGACCATTTTTTGAAAAGATTGTCCTTCCCCATTGTTTTACATAGTCATTTCTGACATAAATCAAGGCCAGTTTCCAGTCTATTTTGTTCCACTAGTCTTGTACCAATATTACAGTATTTAATTACATTTTTACATTTAAATATTTAGTAGAGAAAAGAATCATGTTTTTCTCTTCTCCAAGACATATTTGCTATTCTTGGCCTTTGTCACATTCATATAAAAGTTATTTTATGAAATTTCACACAGAAAAAGATAATTCGGGAAAAGTGATATTTTCAGTTGGCACTGTATTGCTTTCCAGATCATCATAACGAAAGGGATACTTTTAAAATTTTGAGCTTTATCAGTCATGTGCATTGTAGATATTTCAATTTTCAGACTTAAAGAATATTTTACATTTTTCTTTGCAAAGTTGTGTTGTTAAATGTACTTTTGTGTAACAGATTTTTCCGATGAAACATGAGCAGTACTTTTGAAATGTTTCATTGTCTGTTTGTTGTTTGTATAGAGAAACACAATTGCTTTTGAACTTTTAATGTTACATACTCCAACCTAAGATCACTTACAATTCTAATAACTATAGATTCACTTGAGTATTCTACATGCAAAATTATGTCATTGTGAAAATTAAGAACCTGTTTAGCCTTTTCTTAACTTTATAGCATTTGTTTTTCTTTCTTATTCAACAAGCTTGAATAGCATTAGTGATGAAGGGAATAGTTGCTTTTATAGTATCTTTCCTATACTTCTGTGAATTGCTTTCTGATATCTTAGTGTTTTATGTTTTTCTTATGTATTTTACATACTTTTCTATTTTTCCTGACAATTTTTTTGTTTCTTAAAGCTTTTATCCATTTATATTTAATGTAATCACTTGTCTACTTACTTAAATTTGAATTTAAATTTACCATCTTGTGTTTTTCTGTTTGTTTTACCCATTTTGTTTTATTTTCTCCTTACTTAGTTACTTTTGAACTGAACACACATTATTATTTTTTTACTTTGCAATAGTTTATACTATTTTAAAGGTTTCTCTAAAAATTACATAAAGAACATACAATATATCACAATCAAATGTTAATTGGTACATTTCATTTCTTTTTAGGGAGTACAAAAATCTTCAAACATGGCAGTTTCATTTATCTCCTTCCTACTGTATGTATTATTTTCACTGGGTATGTTAGCTTTATATTTGTATGTGGGTGTGACGCTTCCACAAAACAAAACTCACTTCTGCTTTTTTCAGGTCAGCAACTCCCTCTGGAGCTAAGAATCTTTCAGTATTAGGTTTACATCTCTGTGTTTGAGTTCTTGCTTCCTTATGGATGTGGTCTAAAACTTTCTCATTCTTTTGTTAGAACATCAATGTCTTTTAAATATTTCCTGAATGCATAAATAAAACCCAATTAATGACCATCAAATTAGTTTAAATTAAAGATGATAAGACCTTGGGAAAGGCAGTGACAGTGTGGTAGGAGTGACAGTGTGGTTGACAAGGAAATATAATAGAAAGATTAATGACGGGCTGGTTTGGTTTCTAGAGTTCACATGATAAATATTCCTGTTATAATTACCTATATTTTAAATATTTCTGTGAATTTAATACCAGGGAAAATTCATCTATTCACCCTAATTTGTGATTTCTTTTCCTTGGGTTAAAAAAATGAATGCTTTTCATTTTCTGTGAGTCTCTAGAACAATTTAATACTCACTTATAGAATAACTTAACTTGTATGTCTTACTTAGATATAGATATTTTGTGTTTCCAAATGGCATTTACGATGGTTTATACTTTCCTAAAGTATTATTTTACATTTTTAAAAGTATTTCATCTTTCTCAGTCATATTTTGATCTAACTGGTAAAAATAAATATTGAGGGGAATTGGTCAATTAGTTTCAAAAATTTGTTAATAGGGATTTTAATTTAACAGCTCATCCGAGCAAAGTGTATCTGAATATAATAGCATAAATCAGAGGGATGCAATTTTACTTATTTGATTTTTATTATTTTCTGAACCATGAGTCACCACCTTTTTCATCTGAGGAAATAATCATAGTCAGTTCTTTAAATTATTCCTTTACATATTAACTATAATATTTTGAAATAATAGGCTTTACTACTATTCATGATTTTAAGTTTCACTATTAATTCTGATCCTTGCCCCCCATACTTTGTTTTACACATGCGTATACATAATACTTCATCTCCCTTCAGCTGCACCATCTTGCTTTTGTGGTGCTATGGTGTGATTGTCCCTAATAAAATTCATGATGAGATTTGATCACCATTGTGAGATACTAAAATGGAGCTAAGAGACTAGGGCACAAGGGCTCTGCCCTCATATATAGATTAATGGTTTAATTGGCCAATGAATTATCTTTCCTGTTTGGATCTATCATAAAAGCCAGCTTGATTTTGTCTCTTTTATGTGCCCCTTTTAACTGGCCATCCCCTGTATCACCTTGGTATACTGCGGAATGTCACTGTCATCCAGAAAGCCCTCATGTAACCTGTACCTTGTCCTCCAGAACTGTGAACTAAATAAATTTTTATGCCTCATAAATTATCTGCTCTCAGATATTTTGTTATGGCAACAAAAATCAGAAAGCCCTATGATTATGTTACAGTGTTAAATGGAGATATAAGATGTAGCATACGTATTCATTTGCTTAAATAACTTTTTACTTTGCTAGAGTTTAAAGTTGCCTTGTTGTTTTTATGTACTTTTCTGTATATCATGGTTTTTTCCTCTGAGCATGCTACAAGAAACTATATCCACTCTAATTTTTTCTGATCAACATCCTACCAAAACCCCTGCAAACCCTTGTTTGATGTGAACTCTGGGCCTCTGTACCTATCATGTAGCATCCAGCCTGTGGAGCATCTACCCAGCATCTTCTTCATAACTCTGGGCTGTCTCTTTGATTTTGTGTTCACTTTAAAAAAATTTTTTTTAATTTTGTGCTCACTCTCTTTGGGCTGGATCCATTGTCTTCCTCTTTACTGCTTTACTTCCTCACGTCACTAGAACACATCCTCCAATAGCTTCACGATAAAAGACCTGTGAAGGGTAGCTTTCTTTTGAGAATTTATATGTGCCCAAACATTATTATATTCCTCTGATATTTGATTAACTATGGCTGCATTATGAATACATCTGGATTGGACCAATGCTGCACAAAAATTTTAAGTATTATGTTTTTCACTTTCTAGTATTTGATTTTTTTCAGCTTAAAAAAACAAAAACAAACAAGCAAACAAACAAACAAACAAAAAAAAAACCTCTGGAACCCAGGGCCTTAAACATACGAGGCAAGTACTCTGCTCCAGAGCTACATCTTCAGCCCTCAATCATTTGATTTGGTGTGAGTTTTCATCATTAATTTTAACCTGTAATAGAACCTTTCAAACTCCAAGAATATGTTCTTCAGTATATGAGAATTTTTCTTATATAATTTATTCAAAAATATCCTCCCCTTGAATTTTTATTTCTCTCTTATTAAGCCATCTATTAATCCTCTTAGATCTTCAAATTTTTCTCTTCTATTATATATATGTATATATATATATGGTCTTCCTATGTTTTTATGAGATGTCCTCAAAGCCTTCTACTGAATACTTTATTCCTCTTGCTTTGTTTTTCAAAAATCTTATTGATCTGAGTACCATATTTAGAGATGGTTGTAGAGTAAAAAAACATGTGAAAATAGTCCTCAATTCAAAAGGGTTATAACCTACATGTTTATAAACAAGTATCTATGAAATAAAGCCTACATTCATTTGAGTCAACAGATCTGAATGTAAAGAAGGAAGAAGTATCATCAGTGTTTCTAAACCAGAAGAGTAAGACAATCAGAAGTTAATCTTAAAATATCACTAGTAATTGTATTTTTAAAACTGATAAATTTTCAGACTGACACTACTCAAGACAGCAGTTTGATTGACATTGGTTCATTAATTCTAATTTATGTATGAGTCCTTGATAAAATGTGCATGAAGTTAAATTCCAGGAAAAAAATTCATTCTATCCTGTTACAAATTATTTTGAGATCAAATAATAGTGTTCTTAAAAAGCATGTGGGATGTTCAACTACTGGTACATTCTATGTGATAAAATCACTAAATTGGTTTTTGTCCAGGTTAAGAAAAGAATTTTCTAGGCAAGGTTACAGGAGATTATTCACAAGTCTTAAACCTGGTAATAGACTGCAGAATGCAAAAGCAGGATGGAATGTTTCACAGTTTTGATTCAAAATGTCTGAGCAGCATTTATACTAGAACAACATAAAAGATTTGCCATTTGACACAGACAGCAGGACTTAATCCACTTTTCCCAGCATTATGGAAGCAACACAGGCTTTTAGAAAAGGAAGCTAGAAGACAGGGTTGGTTTGCTCCAAAAAAGCCCCCTCAAGTAAATAGTAGCTTTTCATCTCCAAAGTTCTAGAAGCAAAACCTAACCACAGTTTCCAGATGGATGGGGACACTGTTCTGTCTGCAGATGTAAAAGATGCTCCTCCCGCCACGGCATGTGCTGGCATTTGACATTGATAGAAAGATCTTAGCTGTCTTATAATACTCTGCTTATGTGAACTTTCCCATTTCAGGGACTCTGGCTCCATGGGTCCCAGTGTTAGAAGCTGTTTAAGAAAAATGTTACACCAAGGAGCCTGGGGATTTAGCTCAGTGGCTTAAGCAACTGTGCAGTCGTGAGTTCAATTCCTGGTATCCCCCTAAAAAAGTGTTACATCCTAGAATTTTCCTGAACTTTTGTGATCATTATCTGTGGCCTTGTGTTTGTGTTACAGCAGACCCAAATTCTGCCAAGGAATAAATTTGTTCTTTAGTTGTGTATCTTTCACAGCAAAACAAAGATGCTTCTGCATGCCTGAAGTAAATAGGTGCCAGTAACATGCTCTTGGTTCAGCTGGTCTAGACCTCTCTGAGACTGATCCCATCAGCTGTGTGGCAGTTGGCTGGCTGCAGGCCTTGAAAACTGAGTAGTTCATGGATTCGTAAGTTTAGTATATTTCTTCTCTCAAAACATTATCTGTGTATCTTAAAAGCTTCACACAGTGACTGGAAAAGCATTGGTACTCCATAAACATTTATTGAGTGAATGAGCTTTAAGAAATCTTAGACTAAGTGATTTAGTTACTACTTACTACTTCTGTGCTAAAAAATTTCCTTGTTGATCCTGTTTGACACTTGTGAGACCGTTCTTATTTTTTATGTTGCATTTTACCTATTCCTATTAGGCTCAAAGAAATGAGGCTGAAATAGTTCTTCAGCAAATATTTATGGAACAGCTACCATGGCAAAGGCACCACTGAACTCTAAAGCAATCTCTGCCTACAATAACTTGTAGTCTCAAAGAATATATATATATATATATAAAGATAGAATCTCAGAGCTATACATTAGATGTAATGGTATGCCCAAAATAGTATATATGATACCCAATGTAGGTTTCCCTGTTGTTTAATATTTGATGGTGAAACTATGAATCTAGCCATTCCTTCCCATCCTGATCATAAGTGACAGTATTTTTCCCAGGGTTCTCTTTGTGACAGTGTGTCCTCACCTGTCCCTTTCCTGGTATATTCTCAACATTTTTGTTTTGAGCCCCAGGAAGGTGACCCTTCCTCATTCTAATGGTATCGTCATTTAGGCATCATGGTCCACTAGACTCTTGCTGGGTCAGGCGAGTGGGAAGCAGTGGTGGACATGGAGGAAGGGAGAAAGGACAGAGTGTGTACTCTCCCCGCTGCCCTCACACTCAGGAGCTGTTTGACAGCTCTTGCATCCCTCTCAGCTACAGACCTGTCCCAAGATACCCAATTCAGGTCACATTCAGTTACTCTGGTAACTTCATTTGTGCTTGCCCCTTGTGGCAATTAATTTTAGATGTCAACTTGACTGGACCACAGGGTGCCCAGATATTCAGCCAAACAGTATTCTAGGTGCATTTTTGAGCGGCATTATCACTTCAGCCAGGGAGCTGAGTAAAACAGACAGCCCTCCATAACGCTGGTGGGCCTCATTCACTCAATTGAGGACCTTAATAGAACAGTGGAACTCAGTACGACAGAGCTTCTCTGACTGCTGTGGCTTTGGAGCTCAAATGTGCACCGCCAGCTGTCTTGCCAATTCAGATCTTGGACTATCACAGCCTCCATGACCACATGAATTGACTCCTCACAGCAGTTCTCTCTCCCTACTTCTCTCCCTCTCCCTTCCTCACCCTCCTTCCTTCTCATTTCTTCTCCCCTCTCTCTATTCAGGCCCATCCTCTCTCTTCCCTTCTCTTCCTCAAGAGCTTTTCATGCCCCAAGGCTCAGAAACAAAAGCTAATTCCAGTTGTTGGGTGGAGGGGAGCACTGGGCTGTCTTGCAGATGTAAAAGATACTTCCCTCCTTTCCCTTCCAAAATGCTGTCACTCAGGCTTCCTGCACAGTGACACACCCAGCTAGGATTCTGAGAAAGTACCGAAGGTGTTATTTACAATGGTGTGGATGGAGCCATGAGAATCCATAAGGGGTACTGAGACAGCCAGAGGCTTGTCACAGCTGGAAGCTGTTGCCATCTCTAGGTCTAAAGAGTTGTGCCAGAGAAACAGGTTTCAAGTTACTTTGTCTCTCTGTTTCTATCTCCATCTCTTTGTCTCTGTCTTCCTCTGTCTCCGTCTTTTTCTCTGTCTGTATCTCTCTGTCTGTTTTTGTTTTCCCTGTCTCTGTCACTCTCTCTTTTTCTCCACTTCTGCTGAGAACTCAGTTGGTGCAGGTGCTCATGACTATGCTCCTTCACTATGAAAGCCACAGTATGGAGTTTAGACACCCTGTCTGGGGCATCAAAGACCCATTTCCAAACCTGCTCGTGTCCAGACACTTCCACTCACTGGTCAAGTTTTGCTCAACGGTGCCCTCTTCTCCCTCACTGCAGCATGGCCTGGAAAGTGAAGACTTCAGGTAGTTCATTTAATATAATGAAATTCTCCAGTGCAGAACTGATGCATCAAGATAGCACGTTACTCAGGGCTTCCTACTCTACCTTAATGTTTTGTGGAAATAAAAAAGTAAAACAAAAGTAAGATGTAACTGAAATAAACCTTTTTACTATGTTTTAACTCACTATGAATTAAACATTCTTAAATAACATTTTTTATTTTATGAAATATGATCTTCATTCTAGATGACTTTCATTCTTTCACTGGATTTCTTTTATACCACAACTATTTGCTTGTATAATCAGATGGCATATTTAGCCCCATAAGCAAGACCTATATCTTATAACGATCATTTTAACTCCAAAACTATGACCTTACTGGTACCTAAGGCATCATAACCACTTAGTAAATGACTGAAAGGATGAATTAGTGGCTATGAACATTGAGACATAACCCATTTATACACTGGGCACTACCTGAAACTGCTAGTGCCCTGGGTGGCACAGAGAGCGACGTGGTTGGGTTCTTCCCTTCTCTCTGTGATGGTCCTGTCCCTCGTCTCCTTCCAGTCCATTTTCTACCTATGGCATGATCACCCCTTTGAAATTGATTAGAAGCCTGTGGAATTAGCCAAAACTTCTTTGATGAGCTGTTCTTTCAGATCCTGTGGTTTGCAAACTACCCTTTACCAACACAACGCTTTCATTTTACAAGTCCTCATCTCTGAGCATATGAATCATAACATATCCCCTTATTCTTCAGACTGCCATACGGTCACAGAGAATTCACGGTATCTGCACTATGCGAAATTATTTTTGTCCATCTTTTGCCTCAATATGATTGTCTACTATATACTATCGATAACAATGTATCAAACTTTGGAATTTTAAATCCTTAAGAAAACTTTCAAAATTGTCCTCCTTACCCTGGCCATACAGGACTTCTGTGCTATATTTTTTCTTAGGAAAGGGGAAAAGCAAGCCAACTTCTTTCTTTATTACTGTGTTTTCTCTAAGCAGAAGTATCAGAATAGCTAACCATCAGTGGGATGAATACTTACTCCTGTGGTTTACAAATTGAAAGTTACACACTGTGACTGGAGGTCACAGGAACAAACAGTTGACCCTGCAATGTGCTATGTTGCTAAGATGTGATGTTCAGTAAGAAGGCTCATTAATTTTCCAAAACCCTGGAAAATTTGTTTATTTATTTGTGGTACGTGGGAGAGCCTTGTGCGTTTGAGGCAAGCACTCTACCACTAAGGTGCAACCTAGCCCTATAATTCAGCAGAAGTAGGCTTTCTATACAATGCTACACAGAAATAGAATTTGAACAACTTTCTAGAGCTAACCCATGTCTGAATGGAAATACTTACAAGTATTACTAGTCATAAGCAAATTGCAAAATGTCAATAGCTTAACTCAACAGGAGTTTATTTCTGCTCTCTGAATAGCCTGGGTGGGTGGGACGATTTCCTCTGGGTGCGGTCCAAGGACTTCTGTTCCTTCCATATCAGGGATCCTCCATCCAGTAGGATCTCAGAGTCTGGAAAACAGGGTCACCACTTGAAGCAGAATGTGCGGTGTCACCTGAGAGGTTCTAGTCAACCTGGCCTCCTCAGATTTCATTCTGGAGAGCTCAGCCATATGGCCAGATCTAAACTCAAAGAGGCTGGGAAATGTGGACCTTGGCTGGGCAGCTACTTCCCATGACAGTTATAAGAACACAAGTGTTTTTGTAAGTCGCAGGCTGACTCAGCTACAGGAAGTATAGCATGGAAGATGCAATCCCAAATATATTTCTTCTGTGACATAAGTGAGAGGAGGCAAGATCTAAATCTGAAAGTAGAAATGAGAGGTATCTGCAGCTCCTCATCCCTTCAATATGGACAAGTTCTGTCACAAATGGTCACTATTCACAGTGGTGCAACTTAGTAATTCTTCAGCTTTACTGTGGTGTAAAATCCATATAAACCAAGTAGAAACCACACTCCATATCTTGAATTCGGATCCTTTTCTGGGCTAGTAATATGTGCTCTCATCTTTTCTTTCAATTCACTTTTTTGCTTAAAACATTTTAAACTTATGACTGACTTACAGGCATGTAACTCCATCATTAATCAGAGTATCTGCTTTTGAAATGCTATTCTGATTTCCATTCCCATACTGAGAGTTATCCACTCTTGTATGTAACAGTCTGATGATGTTAGAGCCAGCTGAGTAGTAATTAACTTCCTATCTTGCTCCTCCCATTTCTGGTCATAATTTAGTACACATGAAACCAAACCAAACCCATAATATACTCTCTCGCAGGAATTAAGAATGACGTTCAAATAGACATTGTCTACATTACCTGCTTAAACTCTCATGAGATAAAGTTCAGCTGACCTGTTTCAGCTCATTTTTGGATGCTCAAGAAGTTGACTTAGGGTAAAGAGTGGCAGCGAGGATGAATAGGGTATAAAGAAGCTGATTTCACAGGAATCAGCATTGAGTAGAATCAGCTTCTACTTCTTCTAGGGGACTTCATAGTTTCATGAGATATCTTTGCTATTATTTATTTTATTTTATTTCTTTCTAAAAGATGCCCTTCTGAAATAGAGCTGATTTAGGTGAGTTAGTTCTTTGCAGCCTACTGGTCCCTAAAATTACTTTCTTCCTAGTTGCTGAGGCCGCCTTGAAGAAAATAAAGACAACAATGGATTCTGCATTTACATCAAGCTTCCTCATGGAGTGTATTTCTAAGTGCCAAAAACAAAACCAATTTTTTTTACATTTAAAATGAATTTCTTATGTATCTAATAGAGTTGATTCTCATTTTGTGATCCAGCCTTGCAATTGTTTTTAATTGGATTGTTTAAACCACTTAAATTTTTATTTATTTGATTTAAATCTATTGTCTGCTATATATTTTCTGTCTATCCAAATATTTTTGGTTATCTCTCCGTCTTTTGGATAAAGTACTTTTTGGGATCTTCTATCTCTATTGTTGCTATCCTTGTTTGTTTTACTTTTTAGCATTTACTCCAAAGTTTATTATAATATGTGTTTTAATTTATCATTCTATCTATAGATAATATACCACTTCCTATATAATTTAAGAGCCTCACTATAGAATACCCCCATTTCTACTTTCTTGCCCTTTCTACTGCAGCTGTCAGACATTTGCCTAACTCACATGTATCAATTTCTGCTTTAGCTCTCTCTTATAGGTATTTTAATAAGACTTTATTTTGCACATCCATATTTATCATTTTGGTATTCTCTGTTCTCTCATTTTTGTAGATAGATTTAAATTTCCACCTAATTGCATTTTAATTCTGCCTAAAGGACTTTCTGAAATGGTTTTCTTGCTGTGAAGTCTTTTAGGTTACAATTTTCTGGAAAAATCTTTAGTTTTGAAAGATATTTTACAAAGTACACAATTCTAGCTTGACAGTTGTTCTTTAGTACTTTTAAAATGCTGCCTTGTGGTGGGCATGGTGGTACACACATCTGTAATCACAACATTTGGGAGGCTGAGGCAGATGAATCGTGAGTTTGAGGCCACCTTGGGCAACTTGGCAGGTTTGAGGTCAGCCTAGGCTGCAGAGAGAGACCTCGTCCAAAAAAAAACCTCTCACTGTCATCTGCTTTGCATTGTTTCCAGCAGAAAGTCTGCTGTCACTCTTATTTTATCCTTTTATGCATCTTTTTTTTTTCTTGTGGTAATTTTTAGGGTTTTCTCTTTATAACTAGTTTTAAGCAAGTTGCATATAAGGCATCAAAAATGTGGCTTTCCTGATCTTTCCTCTGCTCTGGTTTCCTGAGCTTCTTGGAATCAGCTTATGTTGCTGAACTAGGTAGGGAAAGATTTCACATTTCTTCAAATAACGGTAGTCCTTGGTCTATGACTTTCAACATTGCAAAAAAAAATTATGGTTCATAGAAACTCTACTTCAGATTATGAATGTAGACCTTATCTGAGGCAAGCGATGTGACTGTGTGACCTTCCCTCCTAATGGCGAGCAAAGGCAGCCAGCTGAACCCATGTAGTCACAAAGGCTAACAACCAATCCTCTCCCACAAGAGCTGTTCTACTCAATTGCCACGTCCGGGTTAGTTGGATTAATGCATTCTTGGCAAATGTATTTTAAACTTACTTTTTTCATGCTTGTAAAAGTTCCTTATTTTTTATTTTGAGAAATTTTCTTACTATATTTCCAAGTTCACTTCAATATCCAAACTTCTGTTATCATTCATTATAAAATTTTATTTCAGGCAGTGTTTTTCATTTATAGAAATTCCAGTCAGTTATTTTTTAACCTTTCACTTCATTCTCTACCATATTTCTAATATTAAGATCCGTGAATGCGTGTGTAAGATCTATAAGCTTCTTTAAGGTACTTCTACTAATTTTTTCATGTGCATTTATGAGTTCATTTCTATTGATAGATTCTTTTTCTTGTTATAGGTCATATTTCTTTGAATTTTTATGCCTTATAATATTTTTATTGGATACTGGGCATTGTGAACTTAACATTTTCAGGAGCTGGCTTGTATTACATTCCTTCCTTTGTTCTGCCATGCAGTTAAGTAATTTCTGATGGGCTTGATCCTTCTAAGTCTTTGCTAGGTCAAGGCCATAGAAGCTATTAATCTAGAACTAAGTTAGCTCTACTCAGACAGAACTCTCTTACTCTACACCAATGCCAGTTTCTTCCAACGTTGCTCCCCTTAGACATGTGAGAATGTTATCTAGTTCCAGTCTTACATGAACTTGAAAATTTTTCATTCTTTGTTCTAGAGATTCTTCCCTGAAGTTTTCTGCCAAAATCTTCATGGGACCTGTCTTCACATCATACCCTCAGTCTCTCTTTCCTTTTCTCCCTTCTTGGGCTCCAATTTCTGTCTTTCTTAACAAGATTGCTAGGCCATGTTTGGGTTTCCTCCCCATTGTCATTACCAGGTGATCTCCTCCAAGTTATGAACTTGAAGAATCATAAGATTCATTTATTTTCCTAGTCTGGAGATCAGTCTTGTACTACCTGATGAATGTCTGAAAACATTTGCTTCATATGTAGCCTTTTGCTGTGTTTACCAACCAAAGCTTCATGTATAGCCAACCATAGCTTCAATCTATCACAGATCAAAAATATTTTTAAAAATTACATCCAGATTGAACCTGTACAGACTCATCATTGTTCCTAAGCAGCACAGTGCAACTATTTACATAGCACTTACATTGTATGAGGCATGAAAAGTAATCTAGCAGTGATTTAAAGTATATGGGAGGACTGTATAGGTTATACGCAAATACTGTGCCATTGTATATAAGGGATTCTGTGAGGATTTTGGTCTTGTGGGGTGGCTAGAAAACCAAT
Source organism: Cavia porcellus (assembly GCF_034190915.1). Lineage (NCBI taxonomy): Eukaryota > Metazoa > Chordata > Mammalia > Rodentia > Caviidae > Cavia > Cavia porcellus. The sequence goes on along the minus strand of NW_026947496.1, from coordinate 21,073,087 downwards.
CCTTCATGGACACCATGGGGTGATTATACTCTACCTGGGTTTTTTTCTATTTGTCACAGTGAGAGAAAAAAGCTGGTACCAGCTATTTCCTTCGTAAGTTCTATTATATTTTGTGTTGTGCTGTTTATTTAGTTTTGTTGTTTTGGCGATGTTTTTTCTTTTGCATGATGTCTCTCATTACATTCGGATGTAATGAAATTGGTCTGTAACTGCTCTCATCTTACATTGTCAGAAAGCTGTAGAAGGGGAGCGTCAGAGACTAAATTTTAGCCCAATTGGATGAACCACTCCAGTGTATTTGTTCAATTGACGTCATTAAGTAGCTCAATTTCTACCTGGATGAAAAAGTAGTACCCAGTCTTTCAGAGTTCTGCCATCCCTCCTAGGTGACTCTCTCACACTGGTTTCTCTCCCCTCCCCAAAAATCTCTTAGTTTTTACACAAACTGTCCATCGTCCCAGAAACTACTCAATTACAGGCCAGCTGGGACCACTGATCTCTGCATCTTCCCAATTCCTCTCTGAGATGGAATCTGAGTTTTGGAGCAGTAGTATATCTTTCCTGCCCCTGTGACAGGCTCTCCAGCTACCTTGGTGTCTGTCTTTCTGTGGGGCACACTGGAAGTTCACTGTTCTGTCCACACACTACAAGACAGCTAAAAAGGGTTGAGCTTTCTATTGCAGGCCCAAAGGAAACAGAAAAACTGATCCACCATCTCTACTTCTTGTTAGGTTTAAGAGGGGGAAATAGTAAAACAAATAGCATTCTCTTCCCTTATTGATCCATCTTAGAATTCTAGAGTCATGTAATAGAAATTTAATACCGTCTTCTTGCATCTCTCTGAGGACACGTCCATCCTTCCCTTACCCTGCCAAAAGCAAGTTTAAGAGAAGCAAAAGGTAAATTTAAAAGAAGATATATTTGCATATTTCAAAATATTAGTTCCTTATATGCAATTTTTAAAACTTTGCTTTTAACGTTCTTCAATCTGAAATGAATTCGTTTGGACTTTCTTTGCTAAGATTTTAGAATCTTTGTTTTTCTGTGAGGAAGTTTTGTCCATCTCTTGATATAAAAGACATTCCTTTCAGTATTGTCTCAAGAATTTTTATTATTGGGTTGGGGATTTAGCTTAGTGGCATAAGTGCCTGCCCAACAAGCGTGAGGTCAAGAGTTCGATCCCCGTTACTACAAAACAAGCAAAGAATTTTTATTATTTTAAATTTTTTATGAGTTGTGATTTGTAAGCAGTGAATCATTCTTTTAAACTTGGCAATATAGTATTTCCCAAAGATTCACGGGGGCATCCACTTTGAGACCTTGATCTGAGATAAATCTGACACACAAGCTTAGATATTACATGGTTTCTCTTATACGAGTAACACACAATATAAGTAAAGAGCAACCTAAAGGATGGATACCAGGAAATAGGAAGCTAGATGTTTTGCAAAAAGGAAGGGGACAAAGAGGTAGGAGGAATGGGAAGGGAGAGGAGGGGAAGAGGATAAAAAAGGAATGAAGCTGTGTTGTATACATATCCCAACTCCCCACAAGGCATGTGATCATTATATACTGCAAACGTGTACTAATAAGAAACTAAAAATTGAAACATAGAATTGTTCCTCATAACAAAGGAGTTTGGCCATTAAGTATAGTTAAAAATTTCAGGATAAATTAAAATCAAATGAACATCTTACTGTTGTTCTTATAATTTTCAATGTACTACTGAATTTTAGGTTCCAAAAGTAAGAAATACATACCATGGCCAATTTATTTAATCTTTTCCAAAAAAAAAAATATTAGGGGAGAAACTGTCCTATAAACAACTGGAAAAATGTCATGCTGATATTTGAATTTTTGTACCTAAATTTATTTTTGATTTATTTTATGAAGAAAAAGCCTCATAACAAAATAAAGAATATTACAATAGTTAATGCATTGTATATCGTTATCTTCAAAGTAGTTACTCAGAGTATAAGACACAGACCAAAAAGATCTCTATTACAAGGAAGAAACAGGTAATAGCACAAAACTTTCTGACTTATGCAAATATTAATGGGTGAGAGTTGTCTATTGTTAAATATTATCTAAGATTCTTTTCTACTCTGCCCAAAGGCTCAGAGGCTCAACTGGGTTCTCTGGGCACCAGAGTGTCCTTCGGGAACAGTCAGTGGTAGGATCTATAGGAGAGGGAGGGTGTGAGGAAAGAGAGCCAAGGTTCCCATCCTCCTGCTGGGGTTCTGCGTTCTGCTCAAAGGAGCACCTCCGGCTGGGAGGCCACTTCTACAAGCACTGTGCACCTGCAGCTCTCTGCTGGCTCCGGCAAGCTTCTTTGTCCCTTTCTCCTCAGCTCAGGAGCTGCTCACAGCCTGAGCTGTTACCATCACAAGGTGCATCACCTTCTCTTGCCAGGGCCACAAAACCATGTAGAAAGATTGCACTAAATCACAACTTCATTAAACTCCTCGCAATCACACAGTGGCAGTGTGTTAGTTCTCTTGTTGGTGTTCGGAGTCACTTAATATCCACTGTGTAAAATATTCAAACTAGCACTCTCACATCTTTTCATTTCCTTTCCCCTTCCAACTCAAATAGTTGTGAGTTGATATGGATTTTATATGAAACTTTAAAGCTTTCCATTATTATTATTTCATGATGAGCATTTTTCTTTTAGTATATGCTACTGACATACTGAATTCCATTTCTTCAAAATGCTTATGAATGTTATTTAGAAAACTCTTGCTTAAATGGTTTTAAGGCTCACTTTTAGTACTTTTGTGCCCGGACTTCCACATTCTTGAATGTTTTGCATTGGTTAATCACTGTTACCTACGGTAGTTGTCAAAGTGAATATACGAGTTGTGTGTTTTGAAGATATTGCATATCTTAAAATATCATTCTGTTCCCTTCTCAGAACAATGATTTGGCTTGATATAGAATTCATGAATCACCGTCCTCTCAAAATCCTTTGGATGTTGCTTCCAATGCCTACTATATTTTAAGATTATGAAGAAATAGACCAAGGCTGACCCAATTTTTCTTTAGGCCCAGTATGGCCATCCTGCTTCCTGTTGCTGTCAGCCAACTTTTTTAGGGAAGAGTTTTGTATTTCAGAAAACCCTCCTCCTACCTCCACACACACATGCACTCACAGACACTTTTAGACCATGGAAATATCCTGCTTTTTGAAATTTCCTGCTTCAATCATTCCCAGGATGCTCGCAAAATGATAGTTTTCCAATATTACTAGTGGGTCTCTAGCACACATTGCAAGAGCCCTCTATTCTCCTTGAATATTTATTCACCTATTTACTATCAACATAAATGCATGTTTTTTCAGTGGTTTATAATTCATTACCACACTTAATTATTTTAATGTTCATATCTTCCTGAATCTGGCCAGCAGAAGTTCTCCCACTGGAGACACTCTTTTTAAACATTGAATTGCTCATTTCCAATAACAGCAAGACACAGAGGATCAGATGCCTTGCTCAAAGTACCGGCCGGTCCTAACACCTACATCTTTTTCTCATTGTACATTCTACACAGCCTGCAGAGTTACTGGACTTCAAAATACAGAGCTCTCGCTATATTTTCTAAAATCCAGTGTATGTATTCTTCTGTACACTGATTGCTACAAGTTTCTATGTAAGTCAGAAAAATCCGTAAACAAACTTTTATAAATCATGTTCCTGTAAATGAAGTTCTGATATGTTGTACGTAAGTTCAAAGTGTTTTGTAAAACTCAATCTAAAATTAGGAACTTCGTGGTTGCTGTTCAACAGTGTGCTTGTGCGTGTGTGTGTGTGTGTGTGTGTGTGTGAGAGAGAGAGAGAGAGAGAGAGGGAGAGAGAGAGAGAGAGAGAGAGAGAGAGAGAGAGAGAGAGAAAGAGAGACCACTCTTGCTGGGAAACATCCAGGAAAACCTTCTGTCCTTTAATAAAACCATGGTGAAGGTGATATTGCATACTGGTTATCAAAACAGACTAGCTTAGCTGGAAAGTGGTTGGTTCTGGGATCACTAAGACCAGTAGAACATAAACCAAGGCCAATGTCAAGCAGGAGGCTCTGGCTTCCAGTTCAGCAAGAACCAAAATAGAAGCGATGTGGTACCTGGGATCCTCCCTGAGCACAGCAGCTCTGCTAGGCCACCTGAGCCTTATCTCCTGAACACCATTTCGATCCCCTGATTTGGAATTCTCAGAGCACTGAAAAGCCTTTACTGCACCCCTGGACAGCCCCATTTAACTATTTCCATTTTTTTAAGAGCTTTTGCAAACTTTGCATTGAGCGGAGAGGTTTTGCTACAGTATTGATATCTCTAGAAGAGTCCGAAAAGCCCAGCTTAAGGACCATGGGATGAAACACCAAAGTAGGAAGAACATTGGTGGCATTTTCCTCCTACCTCTGGTGAGTGCTGTCGCTGAAAAGGGGCTCTCGGGACACCCCCTTCATATGTACAGCACATGAGGGTTTCAGAGGACTTTGTGCCACCCACAGAAATTCATTCTTGAGTCATTTCTGGCCATTCAGCTTATGACACATGGCCATCAGAGGCAGCACCCAGAGTTCCACAGCTCTGCCTTCCCCACAAGGCTGCCACATGTCACCGAGAGCTGCAGTTCGCTCTCACACATTTTGCATAATCAGTTTCTATTCTGTCATGTTCTCTCACACATGGTGCTCTGAGACTATTCTGGAAAACAGAGACTATTTTTCAGTTCAGATGAGTAGCATAATTTTACGCTGTGCTCTGCCTGTTTGGTAAATGAAGTCAATTACTCATATCTGTCAGAGGAAAAGAAAGACACATGAAGGCATGTAACCTGTTTTTAGATCTAGAGACTACCCCTTTGCTTCCATCGTGCTGAAAATAGCAACAATTCACATCATGGCTCTGAGAGTTGATATTTGCATTCAGATTTCTAACTTCCAAAAAATCAACTGCGTGTGTTTCTACAATCACTTCTAAATGTTTCTCCTCCTTTGAACCGATTCTACATTTTACAATCCACTCTCCAATCAAAATTCTGAAAGAAGTACTTTCTCTATGGCCAGTATTATGTTCCACTGGCTACCCAATTTGATACTGTGCTGTATTCTCTGAGCCTCAACTTCCTAAGCAGTAACAATGGAAGAGTAATAGATCTTCCTTAAAGGACTGTTAGACGGTCTTAGCCATGTTCCCATCAGTGGGACAAAACACCTGAAGCCAACAGCTTAAAGAAAAATTTCTTTTGGGATCATAGGTTCAGTCTATGGTCTCCAAGGCAGAAACAGGACAGTATAGAGACATGGTAGAGGGAAAAATACTCAACTCATGGCACCCGGGAAGCACAGAGAGAAGAAAGGAGCCAAAAACAAAAAGACAGCCTTCCAGTCCCACTTCCAGTGACACACCTCCAGCCAGTCTCCTTTCCCAAGAACACATTCAGCTGCTGAGCTCATTAGTGGATGAGTCCCCCGCTGAGTACAGCACCATGGTCCAATCACCTTCCATATATGGGACTTTTGGGGGACATTTTACATCTAAACCAGATTGTCCTCTACATTGCTCTCAAGCCACAAACTCTTAGCAATAATTGTGATTTTTTTATTTTTTAACAATCTATGGCCTCTTTCTACTTAAAGCTCAAACTCTAACCTGTCCTTTAAATAATTCTTAGAAATTCACTCAAATGCATTTTGGGGGGATTTTTTGGAGTGTGTGTATCTGCCTTCTTACTGGGCAGGGAGTGTAGCCAAAGTAGAATAGTAAAGGGCAAAGAAGTTCAGGACAATGAAAATATGGGGCAGGAGCACTGGATGGATCAGTAAAACTTGGATTTCAATCAATGTTTTAGACGTAGATTGCTCACAAAACTCAGAATGCTCATGTGCGTTGCTCAGAATGCCAGGTGCCCCCATCTTGGGAAATGTGACCACAGTTTGAGTTATGTCTGTCATACTTTCCAGCTATGTGACCTTAAGACACCCACTTACTTGTACAATTTTCTTTCTGCCCTGATAGAGTTTGGATCTAACCAGGCAGTAGGAAAGAGTCATAGAGTAGACGTAATACAATAAGTAAAATGTGAATTTGTCATTGGTCACTCACAAATCTCTTCTCAAACCTCATAAGCAGTGCTGTTGTCAGGGTAGGATGAGCAGTAAACAATCTAAACCTACTTCCCCAGCTGATTTCCCCTAAACTTGGAGGAATGGATGTTCTTTGTGGACACAGTCACCTCTCTGTGGAGTCCTCGCAGATGACTTGCAAACTTCTTTCCACCTCCAGCAGCCGTGTGATCACGTAGGGTCTGTTTGTCAGTTTGGGGTTGTTTCTCTTCCTCTTCCTGCCCACTGACTCCTTCTCAACCCTCTCACTCCCCATTAGCACATCTCCTTGAGGCAGGACAGGAAAGAAGGCATTGATTACCTCAAACAGGTCAATATGAGTCCTTTAACAGCTCACACCAGTGAAAAAGCAGGTTAAATGAAATGTGGTTTTTCAAACACTGCTGACTTCATTCATCTCTGACCAGCTTTTCCTTTCAACAGAGCTGCAAATAACCAACGGTGGATGAAAACAGAGCCCCTCTAAGAGATTCCACTTTCCTGGCAGAGATGCACGAGGCAGCTCCCTGACCTATGGTGTCACTTTCCCTGCTTTCAGTGCCCCTTAGCCAACCATGGTCCAAGAATAGCAAAAGGAAAATTCCAGAAATAGAAAATTCTTCTTAAGTTTCAGATAACTTTTACTGCTCTGTGTTAATTGTCCTGTTTTACCATTTATTATTGCGGTTCACTTGCCTAATGTATAACTTAAACTTTATTGCAGCAGGCATGAGTTGGGAAAACACATAGGATTTGTAGGGTACGGTACAATCTGAAGTTGCAGGCATCCATGGGGAGCCCTGGAATTCAGTCCCTGTGGAGAAGGAGGGACTGCTGCACCCGCAGAGAGGTGCTGCTCCTCTACCTGGAACTGCTCTGCGGATCTTAACGTCAGGCCAGGTGACATGTGACAACAGCAGGCAGGACCAAGGTGAAGGGAATTAACCTCTTCCGTCAAATCCAAATGGACACTGTGCCTTCTTCACCGAGTTGCATTCAGTGAGCGGACTTCCAAGATGCACTGCTCGCCGAGAACAGGCTGCCTAAACATCTGCAGGGAGACAAAGGAAAACATGGGGAAGGAATCCAGAGATGAATATTTTAGCAGCAATGTGGGAAGAAGTACTCTGCAACTCGCAAACAGCCTTCTGTACTGCATGCCATAAATTAACACAATATAAATTTATACATATTTACACCACATAGTCTCTAACTATATAAATCCTCAATACTCAGACTTGTGGAGTAGGTGTAAGAGAACAGTCCATATGTTTATTCATGCTCCGTGGAGCTCTAGGGAACTTAGTGATTTTACGCACACACACACTGCTTTCTCATATATATATATATATATATATATATATATATATGATTACAGTTGAATCTGAATGTTTAAATCAAACTAATGCTTAAAGACAAAACTCTATTTTAGAAAATGTTGTCATTTTTCCCAAGATCTTCACAGCCAAAAGGAATTCTAATTCTATCCAACTGAGCATTTACCTAGTTGCCTTATGTATGCTAAAACTTCAGTAGTTAGTGATCTATACACAAAGAGTGTGTTGACTAAACTCCTTACTGATGAAAATGACAATGTAAATGACTATTTGCTAAGCTCTTCCATTCATGTGAAACGAAACAACATTAAAACACCAGATTCCACAGTCAGAAGTTTCTTTGTTCATAAGAGAAACTGATATTTGCGGGTGAAATGATTGGCTGGAATCAGTCTGAATAGTCTGGCTCTGTTTTGCTGCTGCTGTTTACCTATTCACCTTGGAAAAATCCACTAACTTCTTGGACGACAAGGGAAGATGTTAATACCTGCTCTGAAAACCTAAAAACATCACAAGAATCAATGAGAGTTGATGCAGAAGTCCTTGGCACCTGTAATGTATTTATATGTGCTTTCAAGGCATTGTTATGGCTTCTTTCACAATTTTCTAAGCAAACAAAATGCATTCAGTTTCTTTTACAGCTTTCTTGGAAGAAAGCTACAGCTGGGTTGCTGTTGACACTCTTTGTTTCAGAAGAATGCCAACGCGATGGTCAGAGAAGCACATCGCAGCACCAATTGCCAACTCGCCTTGGCACATTTGTATGTGTGGGCAGCGACTGTCGGTGTGTCTTGGGCATTGCCCAACACTCAGCGGGCATTATTAAACATGGAATAAAAATAAGCATTTTACGGGGAAATGGCTGACTCTCACCAACAAGATATAATTTTTCCACTCTTCACTACTTAAAGCTGTAAGCGGCTGTAAAGAGAGCAGAGCCCATATATCTTTGAAGGCACCAAAGAATCACGATAAAGTATGTTTGCATCTATCATGACCACAGTCACAACTGCTAAACAATAAGGTGTAGATCCTTTCCCAGAAAAAAAGCACAAAATACAAAATTGTAAACATAAGTTTGGAAGGCTGATTACCTCTTGAACCTCATACAGTGTAAGAGTTTTGCTCTAAAAAATCAAGGGAAAGACATCAAGAAATGAATACTAATTAGAATGGTTATTTCTATAAGGTTAAAATGAGGAAGACATGTATGGTTTTCCTGGATGCTGTAATGATTTCCCCAGTTATGTGATAGTTCTGGAGTATGAAGCCTACAATGGTTTTCTATTAGGGGCTCTAAGGAGAGAATGTTTCCTTGCCTCTCCTAGCCTCTGGAAGTTTTCAGACACCTTGAATCACAGTTCCACATCTCAGCTTCTGCTTCCATCATTTCTTGTCCTTCTCTGGCTCGGACACTCTCGTCTATGTCTTATAAGTACCCTTGAGATTACACTTAGACCCATCCAGATAACCCAAGATCTCAAAATCCTTAACTGAGTCCCATGTGCAAAGTTTCTTTGGCATGTAAGTTAACATTTTCATGAGTACCATGGTTTAGAGCACACACATCTTTGGGGTCACCAATCAGCCTGCCACAGGGTGCCCAAAGGTTTATACATTGCACAATACTGTTTGCAAACAGACAGGTGTTCAGTGCAAAAAAGCTGGCAAAAATTGAAGGTTGATATTTGATTGGAATGGCCTTCAGGCTTCTATATCCTGAAGAGAGTTACTGAATGTCGGCCAAAGCTGGGCAATAAAGAGAAATTATACCTCCATGCATGAGAAAAGCACAGTTCTCTTTCAATCCATGACTTCAGGAAGAAGTTATGCCTTGCATAGAACAATGAAAAATGCATAACTGGTATTTTCTAGTGGTAAGAACACAAGGAGAAAAACAAGGATGAAAGAGACATTCAAACAAACCAGACTTGTATGATGGTCAATATAATTTAAATCATTTTCTCTCTGACTTTTTGGATCTATGGAAGCCATTTTTCCTTAAATTTCTTTTTTATCAGCATCAGCATGGAGTTTTGTTTTTGTTTTTGTTTTAAAATATATCAGCATAGGGAAACAGTTGCAATCAATTATAGTGAAAAGAATGCTATTCTTTTTTATATTTTCTTTTTATTAAAAAACAAGTTTTCACAACTGAATAATAAGAGAATAGCAGTAGTTATTACATCATGTTCCATTATCATCAGAGTAGTTACTCAGTACACGACATGAACCAAAAAAGGTCTTAAGAGAAAGAAGCAGTAATGCAAACTTACTTTTCAACAAAATAAGATAAACCATTAGTATATGAAACATATTAGTAAATTAAACAAATTAGCATACATATTGAAGTATTTTTAAAACAATTGAATATATAATTTGGGACACTATGTGAACTTCTCTTTCTATTTATCTCTTTTCTATTTTGCTCTGTATTTGTATGCATATTTTTTGCATCTAAGAGAAATCGTACAATATTTGAGATAGTGTGTCTGACTATCTAACTTGTTATATTCTCAAGAAGCACTCATTTGCCTACAAATACCTCAAGTTTCTCTTTATTTATGGCAGCATAGTACTCCATTGTGTATAAATATCATATTTTCTTTATCCATTCCTCTGTTGATGGACATACATGCTGTTTCAAAGATCTATTATAAATTGTGCTAGTATAAACATGGGCATACCTGTATCTTGGTAATATGAAAATTTTTAATTCTTTTGGGAAAATACAGTAATACCTCAGTTCATAAATGTTTCTGTTTACAAAAATTCAGTTTTCAAACAGAAGCATCTGGCAAAATTTTGCTCCCATTCACAAACTCTATACTGGAAAGCAAACACAAGCATGGCCATCTTTCCCACACAAACACAAATGAGGTCATCTTTCTCAAAATCATACAACAAATTTATAAACCAAGGTATCACTGTACTTAGGAGGGGGATAGCTGGGTCACATGGAATTTCTTTTAGTTTTTTGAGGAATCACCTCAAACACAAAGTGTTCCTCCTGTGTGAGGTTGGAGGGTGATTCCTCACTCTGATTTCCACAGTGGTTGCACCAGTTTACATTCCCTCCACAAATATAATAGAGTTTCTTTTCTCCCACATCTTTACTCGCATTTGTTATTATTAGATTTTTTGATGGTACCCATTCTTCCTGGGGTAAGATGGTGTCTTAATGTAGTTTTAATTTGAATTTCTATGGCAGGCAGTGATGATGAGCATTTTAAAAATGTATTTATTGGTTGGTTATTTGCACTTCTTTGAGAAGTGTATGTTATTTTGGATGCCCATATTTTTTATTGAATCTTTTAAGGCATCTTTTAATTGTTTATATGCTTTTGATATTAATCTTCTGTCATGGAATAGCTGGCAAAATATTTTTCCATTCTGTAGATTGTCACTTTACTCTATTGGTTGCTTCCTTTGGCACGCAGAAGCTTCTTAATTGGATATGATCCCACTTGTTGATTCTTGATGTTACTTTTAGTATCCATGGGGTTCTATTTAGGAAGTCCTTGTCTACACCTATGTCTTCAAGAGTTGTATGTATTTTATCTTCTGGACTAAATGTTTCTGTTTTAACATTTAGATTTTTGATTCATTTTGGTTTTAGTGAGAGACATTGGTCTAGACTTGATAGTTTGCATGTGCAGTTCACCACTTATTAAAGAGGCTATCTCTCCTCCAGTGTATGTTTTTGGGTCCTTCGTCAAAAATCAAAGATCTGTGTATGCCTTGGGGTTTTGGCTTCCTTATTTTCTTCCAGTGGTCCACATATCTGTTTTTGTGCTCATATCATAGTGTTTTAATCACTGTAGCTTTATAATATAACTTTGGAATTGTGATGCCACTGCTTTGCTTTTGTAACCCAGGATTGTTTTTGCTAGTCTGAGTCTCTTCTGGTTCCATATAAATCTTAATATTATTCTCTCTAGCTACATGAGAAGAGATGTTGATTTTTGATTGGATTTGCATTAAATCTGTATATCAGTTTTGGACATATAACCATTTTGAGTGTGTTGGTTCTGCCTATCTAGGAATAGGATATATTTTTACATATTCTCATGTTCTCCTCAATTTCATTTTTCAGCCTGATGTGACTTATGCTGTAAAAATTGTTTACTTCCTTAGGGTAGCCCTTAAGTATTTAATTACTTTGTGGCTACTATGCATGGTATTGTTTTCCTGTTTATTTCAGTGAACTCATTATTAGTGTATAGGAATCTTATTGATTTCTATGTGTTTATTTTGTGTTCCTGCTAGCTGCTGATTTGGGTTATCAATTCTGGAGTCCTTTGGTGGAGGTTTTTGGGTCTTTTGGATAAAGAATCATTTCATCCACAAATCATGATATTTTGACTTATCCCTCTTATGCCTTTCCCTTCCCTTCTCTTGCTCTGACTAATTTGAAGACTATATTGAATGAGACTGGTGATAATGGGCATCTTTGTTCCTGATTTTAAAGGAAAGAATTTCAGATTTCCTTGTTTAATAGAATGTTGGCAGTAGGTTTGTCTTGAATGGCTTTTATCACGTTGAAATAAAGATCTTCTATACCTATTTTCTTCAGGTTTGTTTTTTATCATGAATGGTTGTTGAACTTTGTCAAAGACATCTATTGAGGTGATCATATGATTTTTTTGTCCTTGATTCTGTTTATGTGATGCATTACATTGATTGATCTTCATATGTTGAAGCATCCTTATATCCTTAGGAGGATGCCTACTCGGTCATGGTGTATGATCTTTTTGACAATGTTGTGCTTTGTCTGCCAATATCTTGTTAAGAGTTTCTGTATCTGTATTCCTTATACAGAAACTGGACTAAAGTTCTTTTATTGGTTGAATCTTTGTCTTGTTTGGAGACCAAAATAATGTTAGCTTCAGGGAATTATTTTGGAAATACTCCCTCTTTCTCAATTTCATTAAAAAGTTTAAGAAGTACTGATGTTAGGTCTTTCTTCCCTGAAGTTCTTGTAGAATTCGCTGTGAATCTGTTAGGTCCTAGGATTTTCCTTTGGTAATTTTTTTATTAGTGCTTCAATTTCATTGTCTCTTACTGGATTGTTCAAGATTTTTCATCTTGTTGGTTCAGTTTCAGCAATTTGTATGTAGCTGGGAGTCTCTCCATTTCTTCTGAGTTCTCCATTTGCTTGGTGTATCTGTTTGTGAAATAAAGTAGTTGCTAATAATTTTCTGGATTTTTCATTGTTCTCTTCTTCAGTCAGGTAGGTTTGTAGGTTGTCAGCTCTGTTGCCCAGTGCCGTGGAGAATTCAGGGGCTGAAAGAAGGGCACATGGGACCAGGTTCCTCCTGTGTGAGGCTGGAGGGTGATGAAGGCAGTTGCGGGTGAGGCACATGTGTCCTGAGTCCTCCGGAGGTAGTGCCAATCACTGTCAGGTGTAGGCATCAGCTGGGGACAGGGTACATCCTTTCTGGGTCCTGCTAGGTCAAGTGTAGGGCTCTTTGGGTGGCAGTGTCGGCTGAGGGTGGGGCATGTATATCCCCACCCCCAACTGTCTAGAATTTTCTTTAAGTTTCTAAATTAACTAGATAATCTCCTCACCTAAGCTTTTTAAGATAAAGTCTTAGTTAAGATCTGCACTCATTTTAAAAAAAGAAAAAGGAACAGAACACTGGTCATAATATGTTAGAACTTTACAATTACCTGGCAAAATTTTGCAGATTTCATATAGCACTGAAAGGTGCTATTCTTAACAAAATTCACACTCAGTATGTTCAGTTTCAATATGAACTCAATATTTGAGGAAAAGAAAATTAAATCAGCGCTTGAGTTGTTGTTTTTCACTTTGATCTACACCAGACTGGTGTGTCTGGATCCTGTGATCAAGATGGAATGCCATTATCCTGCTTTTTGTCTGTGACCTGTCAGAGAGCCGATTGCATTTGAACCAAACAGCAGCGCGTATGTTTCTGAAATGCTTAATGGTGGCAACACAGAAACACTGAGCAAGCTGCACATTGGAAATGTTGTCAGTTCTCTTTCTAAGCCCTTCAGTGTTAAAACTGGGCAAAAAATAGATGGTTGAGCAAGGGCTGTTGTTTCCCTGATGTTCTCAGAAGCCGGTTCCCAGTTCTTGGCTTAGCTTTGCTGCTGACTTTGAACTGAGGCTGCAGAGCAGATGAATGCCACACATCTCCCACAAAGAAAATCAATTGTAGGCTTTACATCTTTCTAGAGCACTGCACCAGAGTACTGTTGATCTGTTTTTTCTGCTTTAAATGGAAAACCCTCCAGGGGAGTTTTGTGTACTCTAAAGAAGATCTCTGTGGGATCAGATAATAGAGTCTGTGTGAACGTAACACAAAATAGAGAGAGAGGGACAAGCATGCTAATGCTTGTGGGAAATTATTCAACTGAGTCTTTCATTTACTAAGCACAGAATATAAAAATGCTGCTTTCTTGACTGCCATTTTCTTGTGATTTCTCTAGATTTGGGGAACATAATTTTAAAAAACAAAACAAAACAAGATTAATTCTCAGGAATTCAGTTCTAGAAAGAATAGTTAATTTGCATGTCCCATAAATAGTGACCTAACAATTTATAATTTTTTAAACTGTGCATGCTTGGGGGTTCATATTTGAAATAAAGACCATGGATAAAATTAACACTGATTTTATTTGGATAATCAAAAGCAGACTGATTTGAAATGAAATCTTTTTTTAAAAGAGAGAAATAGAAAATGTTTGGATATCCCAACTTAATGATCCAAAGGAAAAAAATACAGACATTCCTCATTTAACAAATGAGTTCCATTCCTGTGACTAGCTCATTAAGTGAAGTGGTTGCTAAACAAGGAATTGTGTATGGTGAGTTTGTTATAATATTCGGAACAAAGAGATGATCAAAGGAAATGCCAACCGGATAATTTTGCTTTTATTTGCATAACTCTTACATGCAGTACTATAATGCATAACAGAACACAAAACTACAGTACTGAGATGTACAGTACAATCAGGAAAGATTATAGTGCTACACTGCAGCAAAAGCCATCATAAGGCATCACAGTACTCATGTCGCTGCGTCCTGTGTCAAATATGGGTTGTGAGTTTGAAGGATGGGTTATAAGTTCAAACAGTGGTTAAACAAGTAGGAATTAAACAAGGAGATGCTGTATCTTATATCTAGGAAGCAATTTATGTGGTTAGGATGCTACTTTTACTACTACAACAGCCAAATAAAAATAATATATCATGAAATTCCGCATATGTGAGCAATGCTAATTTTGTGTGTTTATTCTTGTAATAATGGGAGTTCATAACATACACACCTATGCTATATACACAAATAACCAACTTTATAAATACAGAGACCACAAAAATTGCATACATGCTTCTGTAGCTGGCCATACTAAGAAATGTCTGGAAGCTAATGGTCACCATTTTGAGCACCTCTTGTAATTGTACAGACCAAAGGTAACGTGTATTAATATTACGATACCTCAATAAATTTAGTATTAAAATATTTGCACAAGTTTTTTTAAAACTTGGTGTATGCAATTTTTGTCAGACTTTGTATATGCGTATATATATGTGTGTATATATCTTTTTACAAAATTATACTACAAGTAATTAGCTCATGCAGTTATGGAGGCTAATAAGTCCCAAGGTCTGCTATCTACTAACTAGATACCTGGGAAAGCTGAAGATGTTCTTCCAGTATTAATCCAAAGGCCTGAGGACGAGGAGAATCAATGTTGTGGTGTCAGTCTTTTTATTTTATTTTAAAGAGGGTAAAACAGAACAGAACAAAGCAAATCAGAAGCAAACAATGTAAGTGACACAAGATTTCAAAGCAAGACAAAAGGAGAACAACAGTGGCTACCATAATGCTCTTGTTTTCTTCTAAATAGTTGTCCATATCTTCATGCACAATGAGTTAAAACAAAACAAAATAGTATAAAACTGATCAAAACAAAATAATGAAAGCATTACAAGCCTTCAAGACCAGGCAATAGGAAAATCAACAATGGCTACCATAATGTCTCTTGTTCTCTTCAAAATAGCTGTCCATACCTTATTGTATGTTGAAATTAAACAATACAAAACAGACTAAAACCACTGTAAATAAAGAATAAAAGCATTACTGGATTTCACAGCATGATGATAGGAAATCAGCAATGGTTACCATAATGTCCTTTTTTCTTCAAAGTATCTGTTTATATCATCATGCATAATACAATCAATTCTCATAAACTATTTAGGAGACGTTCTAGGCATGCATAAGCCTCTACATGTACATCTATCCTTTCTGTATTAGAAGAAAAAACAAAACAGAACAAATTACTAGAAAAACAAGAAACAAAAAAGACAAATAACAGTAGCAAAGAGCCCAAAATAATGACAATATAGGCCTTCAAAACAAGGTGGTGGGAACATAAGTAACGTTTTTGTTTTAATAGTAATCTTCAGAAGAGTTCCTCAGACTTGTGGTGTCAGTCTTAAGAACCAAGAAAAGCCAATGTTTCAGCTCCAAACTGAAGACAGAAAAAAGAGTGATGTCTTACCTTGAAAGCAATCAAGCTTCAGGAGTTTCCCCTTATTCATTGGACAGTCAGCCCTTTGTTCTATCCAGATCTTACACTGATTGGATGATATCTACCACCATCAGTGAAGGAAATCCACTTTAACCAATCTATAGACACACTCACAGGCAAGTTCAGGAGTATCTGACCAAAAATTTGAGCAGATAGATTGACAAGGATGTGCCAGCCTCTGGGACAAGGATCAGGGACACCAAAATTCATAAAGTGGATTCCTCTTCTGGTACAAAAGTATGAAGAATTCTGGAGAACTACTACTCAATAAAAATGGTTCAAATTATTTTTTACAAAACCGAACAACCTCATATGTAAAGTTTGTAGAAATAGCTCAAATGGAATACAGCAAATAAAAAAGTGCTTAGAAAAAAGTTACTAAAACAGAGTAAGAATATGAAAGTCTGTGGTATCAGAATCAATACCTACGCCCTCTTTCTCCCTTCCATATCATTGAGATGGAAAACACACTCCAGATCATGTAGTCAAGGACACAGGAGTCCTTCTTCCCCTTGATCCTGGTCAATATTTCAGATTGCATCTCTATGTGCCTGCTGGGGAGCTAAACTCTGAGTAATGCAGCCCAAAGCCAAGAGCTTCGCATTTCCATCCAGCCCACAGTCATGGATGGAAGCTCTGTGTTGGGTGTAATGCTTCTGAGTACACTGAAGCCCCGATTTACCTTTGTAGCACCTTGATAGGTGAAAGATTGAAATCAGAACAGGCAACCTGAGAAGACAGGATGTTGCCCTCTTTTTTATCAAACTCTCAGTTCTAAAAATCAGGTGTCACTCAGAAAGAAGCACACCACTATCTCTAACAGGCTTCTTAGAAATTTTGGCCAAGTAGAGAATCAGACTTTAAAGCATAAACTTCCAAATAGCTTTCTAAAGAGACTGACTTCACTAGCAGGATCCTGTGAAGTTCAAACCTAAGAGCATTCTCAAACCAAAAGGTTTGTGGGGAAAGGCATTTGGAAAGAAATTTTCAGGTCAATTAGAGATACAGTTCAAACTGAAGGTCAATACAGTTCATTTATTAGAGAGAACCAGGAACAGAGATCACTAGGGTAGCTCTTGGAGTTTAACAGCTGACTATAGTGATGGGGAGGGACAGGCCCATCACACCAAAACCATGATCATTTGCAAACAACTGAGCCCCACTGAAAACCATACACCATGAAATGACATCATAAGCTTACTTCCAGGAAAGGAGGATAAAATTCACTAAAACAATGCAGTAGCCATCAAACAAACAAACAATAAAAGGCTTTGGACGTTGGAGGGCAGGACCAAGAGTTGCTATAATACATTATCTAAAATACCTACTTTCCCAAGAAAATAAATAGGACACACGCAAAGAAACCGGAAATTATGAACCAAACACTGGAGAAATAATCAGCAACGTAAACTGTCTTCGGAACAATAAATGTTGGGTTTAAAGATTTCAAATTAGCCATTATAACAGAAGAAAAAGAAGGTATAATGATGCTATATGAAATATAGAATATTAATAAGGAGATGGAAATTACAACAAAGAACTAAATGGAAATGATGAAGTGGGAAAGATGAATACTGAGACAAAAAATTCACCAGATGGCTCAGTAGTATATTGGAGCTGTCAGAAGAATTATCTTCAATCGAACTTGAAAGTAAATTGATAGTGTGTATTTTTAAGAATGGAGAGGGAGGAAGAAAAGTAAAATGAAAAGAGGCTACAAGAAATATGGGAGACCACCAAGTACATTAACACATGGATAATGTGGGTGTGTCTGAAGACATAATGGCCTAAAATTCCCCTCACTTATTGAAGAAAAATTATCCTATACCGCTAGAATCTCAGTGGACAACAGGACAAATTCACAAAACTCCACAAACACATGGTAGTAAAAACATCAAAAGACAGGAGGGAAAATCTTGAAAGCAGCCAGAAAAAGATGGCATATCTCTTACAAGGGAGATCCAATAAGATCCATGGCTGGCTTCTGATCAGGAACAATAGAGACAGCAAGATGGTGAGATAATATATTCAAAGTGCCCAGAATAAAACACTATCAGCCAAGAATCTTCTATCCAGAAAAATTCTCTTTAAAAAATATGTGAAATAAGGAAATATCTAGATAAACAGACACCAAAAGAATTTTCTTTACTAAAAGACAAAATATTTTTAAAAGCTTAGTATTCATTCAATACTAAAGAAATTTCTCCAGGTGAAGCGAGTGACCCAAGATGATAATCTGCATTCACACAAATAAATGAGGAGCACCAGTAAAAGTACTGATGTAATTTTAAAAACAGAATAAAAGCAAGTTGCTTCTCTTTTCTTCTCTCTACTGATTTCAAAAGCAATTTTATGAAACAGTATATAGATATGTAATATATTGTTGGGCCTACAACATATAGAAATGTGATATCTTTGCCAATAACAGCAAAAAGATGTGGGAGGACGTAAAACTGTATTGGGCTAAGGAAATGACTCTAGATGGCAACTTGGCTCCACAAGAACAAATGAAAAGAATCAAAAAATCCTAATACTTAAAAAACTATAACTGCATAATTGTTGTTTTTTATTTTAACATCTTTAAAATATACAAAATCATATGAAGCAATTAATTATTGGATTTTGTAACATAGCAAATATAGAGCATAATAAAGGAAAAATACACAATTGTATAGTTATTTTTGGAAACTCAGTAAGACACTCTCAGTAATGGATAGAACAACTACACAGAAGACCAACAAAGAAATAAAACACTTGGACAAATCTACAAACCAAGTGAACATAGGAGGCATATACAAAATATTTCACAGCAAAATAGGAGAATACATATCTTTTATAAATGTATATGACCTTGGACAGGGCACATCATGTATTAAGTTCCAAAGAAAGTCTCAGTAAATTTTGAAGTTCAAAACAATACAAAGGATCTATTTTGCTACAATGCAATGACACTAAAAGTCAACAACAGAAGGAGCATTTCCACATATATAGAGATTAAAGGAATATTTTAAATAATCAACGGGTTAAAGAAGAAATCAAAAGTCAAGTTAGAAAAATACCTTGAGAAAGTGAAGTCACAAATATCAAATATTGGGTTGCAGTGAAGCAGTGATTATAGTCTAAATGCCCATATTTAAAAAAATAGAAATATCTCACATTAGTACCCTAAACTTCTACTTTAAGACTAGAAAAAAGAAGAAAACCTAAATTAAACATTAAACATTAAACCTAAATCAAACAGAAAACCTACATTAAACCTAAATCAAACAGAAAAAAAGAAAATAAATATTAAAGAAGAACTGATAAATTAAAGAATAAAAATGTATAGAGAAATTTAACAAAAACAAAATATGAATCTTTGGAAAATGAAAAAGAATCAATAAACCTATAAACACACTGACCAAGAAGAAAAGTGGAGACGCATTACCAGAATCAAAGATGAAAGAAAGGACATTACTACCAGTGAATCAGAATTTAAAAGATTGTGTACAAACAATTACATAATGATAGATTTGATAACTCAGAACAAGCGGTTGAATTCCTAGGAAAAACAAAAACTAAAGGAATAGGCCTAAAGCAAGTCAAATCTTGTTATCTGGTAATCAAAAAACTACTCACAAAAGAAAAATGTACACCCAGATGTCTTTAGTATATTTTATAGACATTTAGAAGAGAATTAATACTGATTCATCCTGAGCATTTCAAAAAATTAAAGAGGTGAAAAGACTTTCTAGCTCTTTGCAAGAGGGCAGCATAGCCAAAACTAGTCAAAAAACATAAGAAGAAAAGAAAGAAGAGAAAACTATAAAGCAATGTATATTGTGTCTGTGGTCCCAATAATCCTCAACCAAATTTTAGCAATCTAAATCTACCAACATAAAAATGAGTTCAACACCATGATCAAGCAGGGTTTATCCCAGGCACGCAAGCTTGGTTTTACATTCCCAAATCAATTAATGTAATGCACCCTATTGAAAGAACAAAAAGTAGAAAACACATGATCATCTCAATAGATTCATGAAAATCATTTAACAAAATCTAATACCCTTTTATGATAAAAAAATATGCAATAGGACTTCCAGTGTTTGGTTCAGCACGTAGGAAGCTTTGAAGCCATGGCTCGGTCCTAAAAACAATATCTAAACAAACTGAAAAATCAGCAATTGTTTTTAAATCTGTAAAAGAAATGAGAAAACTATTGCCCTCAAAATTGGAGAGATAGGCAGAGATCCAGAAGCATAAATCTCCACAGGAGCCAAAAATGGGGTAGAAAAACCTAAATTGGGCTTTATAGAGCTTCAGTAGGTCTGAGAACTTTAAGAAACACTCTTGTGTGTGGGGTGGGGGAAGATCTTATAATTTGGATCTTGTTTCTCTTTCTTTTACCTTTTTCCTTTTTCAGTACTGGGGATTTAGCTCAAGGTCTTCATATTGAGCAACATCACCAACTCTTTTTTGTTTGTCTGTTCTTGATTGTATTTGGAGGTAGCATCTTGCTGAGTTGTCCAGGCTGGGCTCAAACTTTCAGTCCTCCAACCTCAGCCTCTCAGAGTACTAAGATTTCAGGTGTATGCCACCATGCCTAGTTTGCAGACTGGATCTTGAATGTCTATCAAATGTCTTGAATGTCCATCAAAAGTTCAGAGGCAGGGACAGTTTTAATTTCCTTCCTGCTGGAAAGAAATTAGGTACTGGGGTGTGCCTTTGAAGGGGACTCACCCTTTCAGGCTTTCATTTTAGAGTCCTGGTTGCCGTGAGGTGAGCAGCTTTCTTTTACTGGGTGCTCTCTACCATGTTGTTCTGCCTGCCTACAAGCTCAAGGTAATGGGGCCAAGCAACCGTAGACTAAACCTGAAAACATGAGACAAAATAGACTTTTCTTCTTTATAAGTTATTGGAGGTATTTTCTCAGATTGAAGAAAAGCTGTCTCACACAGGAGATTAGAGAGAAGCAGTCTTTATATTTTTGTGAATCTTACCTTCAGAAGCTCTACCAACTTTGAAGTGTATATTTAGAGAAAAATCTCCTAGTGTTTACGGCAAGAGACTAAAAGAATCATTTTGAAATATAGCAAGGAATGATGTACTTCTTAACAAGGTCTACCTTCAAGGGAAAACATTTTACCAGAGTCTAACTTTTTGGGGTTTTTATTAGAACCTAGCTGACATAAGAGAAGGGAAAAATGAATATTAACAGCCCTCTCAATGTTCATGTTGAAAAGTAAATACCCAGCTCTAGCCATCCTTGCCCCAGCCTGGAAATGGAGGTTGGTGGTAGAGGAAACAGAGATGCATTTGTGAAGTTCACAGCTTAGAGGGACAGGCTACCCAAGGTCCAAGACAATCATAGTGCTTCCAGTCCTCTCAGTACCCCAGCATATCGGGAAAGGTCTACTCGTCAGAGATCCTTTCATCCATGCCTTCACTTTCATCTTTTGATTAAAAATTTGCAAAGCATATTAAAGGGCAAAATCATAATTTAAGGGACAGAGCAAACATCCAAACCAGACTCTGATATGGCAGAGATGTTGGAATTGTCAGACTGGGAATTAAAAGCATCTGTAATTAATGTGCTGAGCATTCTCATAGACAAGCTCAACAACACATAGGAAGCAATGTCTCATAGAAGCAGAAGATAGAAATTTTGCAAATGGAACAAAACCAGAGTTCAAAAATATTGCAATAGAAATAAACATGGACTCAGTGTTAGACTGGATACAGCTAAGAAAGATTCTCTAATTTTGCAGATATGTCAATAGAAACTTGGAAAAATGAAAAGAAAGAGAGAAAAATGACTGATAACAGGAACATACTCTCAATATCCCAGAACTGTTAGACAACTGCAAAAGATATAACTAATGCATAACAGGAATATCGGAAGGAAAAGAAAAAGTAAAAGAGACATAAGAATATATGAGGTACTCATCAATGAGAATTTCTCTCAAATTAATGTCAGATGCAAAACGATAGGTCCAGAAAACTCAGATTAAAAACCAGCATACTGCATCTACCAATATGGAAAATGGCAGAAAACAAAGAGAAAGACTCCTAAAAGAAGCTTGGGAGCAGGGAAACATGTTATCTATTTTGAATTAAAGATGAGCATTACATCTCACAGGCCTGAGAAACCATGTAAGCAACAAGAGCGTAGTGAAAAAATGTATTGAAAGGAAAAAGCCCCCCGTGTCTAGAAGCTTGTACGGTGTTTTGCATAACGATCCTTTGGGAGAGCAGCTAAACCACAGCAGCACGACAGAGGTGCTACACTCAGCTTCAGCAAACTCCATGTGGATTCTGCACCCTGGCTGCATCAAACTGACAGCTCCTAGCTGGCTCTGCCTCTTTGTTTCCCTAAGCACAGGGCCATAGAAGTGACAACGCACCAATGACTGACCTGATCACAGATGATGCCAACACCCAGGAGAGAAATTAATTCCCAAAGAGTCAGTGGCTTCTGGGAGAAGTAACCAACAGGCCAGCAGCATAAGCCCACAAATACTGAAAACCACAAAAACAGTGTAGGACTTTACCCTAGGAGCGACTTCTTCATGGTGGGATAGACTCAGAAAAGAAATTCACTGCCTTACCCCTCATATTGCCAGAGAGAGTTTTACCAGGTGCCATTTTGGGAAAGGGTCCATTGTGTGGGACTGAACTGCAGAACTATACTACAGCTTTACTTCAGGACTTTCAGTGTTAGTCACACACTGCCCGAGTGAGACTGCACCCACTGTGCCTGGGTGAGACACAGCTATGGGAGACAGCTGTGAACGGTGAGGGCGTGTGCAGATATTGATCCCATGAGAAGTTCAAGCTCAGATAAAAGAGATATAGGGGCCCCCACTCTGTGGTGGGATGCCAGGCTCAGTAGATGTGGCTTTCAGAGGTTGGGGGGGGGGATCTGAATTTGGTGGCATGGAGTCCTTTGGTCTGCTAAAGCTCTGTCCAGCTGCCTACATACAGCAGAGACAGGCGGTCTGATTGCTTCTCTGTTTACCAATGTAAATGAGGACATGCCTCAGCTTGGACAGTTAGGGAGAGAGGACCACGGCTTGCTGGATTTCAAGACTATTAGTCTTAGAAGAAAACCACTCTTTTGGAAATACAGAAAAATTTCTTCTTCCCTCAACACATTTTTTTTCTCCTTTATTGTTATTTTTTTTGTGGCATTCAGTATTGGATTATTATTATTTTTCTTTTTTGTTATTTTTTTCTCTTAATTTTTTCCTTTTTTACACTTTTTCTTTTGGTTTACTGTTTTTTTCTTTTTGCTTCTTTTTTGTTTCCCTTTTCTTTTAAATTTGTCTAATACCATTAATTTACTTTTACTTCTTAGTAGGATACTTTATTTCACTTTTTCACCTCCTTTGCATCTTCTATTAATTTGCCAGATTTTACTTTTTTGTGCCTGTTCCTCTATGTTTAGTATAACCATTAAGGTTTATAAGTCTGTGGAAAATTAGCTCACTCTGGGCTATTGCTGTTGAATACTGTTCTATTGTCAGGGAGAAAATGTTGTTCCAGTTAGTAAATACTGGCATTAAATCTTCTCTAAATTTCTTATAGATTCCAGCCATAAATCCATCAGGATCTAGAATTCAGCCATAAACCCATCAGGATCAGGATCTGTATAAATTTCTTTGTTGAAAGTTTTTAATCACATTTTCAATTTCAGTAGTTAATATTGGACTATTCAAAATTGTTATATCTTCTTGATTCATCTTTGGTAATTCATATGTTTCTGGAAATCTGTCCATTTCCTCTGTTTTCCACTTTATGTGAGTAAAGCTTTTCAAAGTAGGTATTCATGATCTTCGGAATTTCCATGGAATACGTTTAATTTCACCCTTTCACTCCTTACTGCATGAATTTGAGTTCTTTCTTTTTCTCGAGAAGGTTGGCTAGAGGTTTATCAATTTTGTTTATTCTCTCAAAGAACCAGCTCTTTGATTCATTAATTTCTTGTATTGTTTTCTTAGTCTCAATTGCATTAATTTCTGCTCTGATGTTTATAATTTCCTATCTTCTATGAGCTTTGGGCTTGACTTGCTCTTCTTTTCCTAGAAGCTTGAGGTGTAGCGTTAGGTTGTTTATTTGTTCTCATTCTATTTTCCTGATGTGACAATTAATTGCTATATGTTTCCCTTTTAGGACTACTTTCATTGCATCCCACAGATTTCAGTATATTGTACCTGTATTGTCATTGAATTGTAAGTATTGTTTAATTTCTTCTTTAATTTCACTTACAACCCATTGGTTACTCAAAAGGTTATTTAATTTCAATGTGTTTTTATAAGTTTTACAGTTTCTTTTGCCATTAATTTCCAATTTAAGTGCACTATGGTCAGATAATATGCCTGGGATAATTTCAATCCCTTTGCATTTACTTAAGAATGTTTTATGGGTTAATATTTGGTCTATTTTAGAGACTGTCCATGCATAGCTGAGAAGACTGTGTAATTCTGATGTGGTTGGGTAGAACATTCTGTAAATGTCTACTAAGTCCATTTGTTCACAGTTTTGATTCAGTTCTGCTATTTCGTTGCTGACTTTTTGTCTAGTTGATCTATCTCTTTGTGACAGTGAGGTATTAAAGTCTTCTATTACAATTGTGTTATTGCATATTTGATTTTTCATATCTATTAGTATTTGTCTTATATAGTTGGTTGCCCCTGTGTTTGGCGCATATATATTTATGATTGCTAGCTCTTCCTCTTGGATTATTCCCCTGACAAGTATGTAGTGGCCTTCTTAATCTCTTTTAATTATTTTTGGTTTGAAGTTTACATTGTCTGCAAACAGAATAGCTACCCCTGATTTTTTCTAGGTTCCTATTGCATGGAATATTTTTTCCATCCTTTGATGTTCAGTTCAGGAGCTTCCTTTTGAGTCAGATGTGTTTCTTGTATACAGCATATTGTTGTATCCCACAATTGTTTCTTGATCCAATTCTGTCAACCTATTTCTTTTGATTGGTGAATTGAGGACATTTACACTGATGGATATAACTGATATGTACTGGTTCAAATTTACCGTGTTATTTTCCTGTTGTTGGTTTCCTGATTTTCTCCCTTGTTTAATTGCTTGCCTTGTCTGATGGTTCCTTTCTTTTGTTGTTCTGGAAATTGTAGTCATTTTTATCTCTGTTTAGTAGGTGTTTCAGTATTCTTTCTAGAGTTGATTTGGTGGACATGAATTTCTTCAGTTGTTCTTTGGCATGGAAGCATCTTATTTCTCCATTAATTTTCAAATAAAGTTTTTCTGGGTACATCAGTCTGGGTTGAAAGTCATTTTATTTCAGGGCTTGAAATATTTCCCTCCAAGCTCATCTTGACTTAAGGGTTTGTGCTGAGAAGTCTGCTGTGATTCTAATGGGCTTTCTTTGAGTTATATCTTTTCTCTAACGAGTTTTAGTATTTTGTTTTTATGCTGAATTTCTGGGATCTTAATTATTAAATATGGATTTATTTTGGTTATGACTGTTTGGTAATCTATATGCCTCACTTATCTATATATTTGATTCTTTTCCCATGTTTGGGAAATTTTTGTGCTATTACTTCTGGGAATAGTTTACCAAGTCATGTGTGTTGAGTCCTGCATCTTCACTGATGCCTATTAATCTTATATTGTTTCTCTTTAAGTCATCTTGAAGCTGTTGAATTGTCATTCATACTGTCTTGCTATTTTTAAAAGTTCTTCCCTTTCATGATTGTGAGCTGCAATCCTGTCCTCAAGGTCCAAAATTCTACCCTCAATTTCATTCAAATGGATTCACCGAATTTCAGTAGAATTTTTTATTTCTTGGATGTCATTTTGAATTTGTTTCATGCCTTCTACTTATCTTCTGTGTTGTTCATTCAAGGTTTCCATCATCATCTCATGCTCTTATACTTTTTTAAAATCTATATCTTCCCTAACTATGCTGAGCAACTCCTAATGACAATTAACATTGTCATTTCTTTCTTTACAAGAGAGATTATTTCTAATCTGATTTCCTCTATAGCTTCATGGATTTGTTCCCTTTATTTCACTTGCTATCTTATCAGAAATTTCAGGTGTATGACTTCTAATGTCCTCTGTTTTTATGTCTTCTGTACTTGCTCCTAATGGACTAGAAGTTTGAGATTGCAATTTGCTTTTTTGTTTTGTCATTTTCACCTCTTGAGTTAATATTTTGATCTTTTCAATCCCACTAGTCTCAACTAGTATCAACAATGTGTGTCTTAGGGTCCTACTGTGTGGTTGACATTTGTCCAATTATGGGGTGCACAATTCAGGGGAGGGGCCAATCACCTGAATTCCTCCTGCAGGCCTGTTGGGTGAATCCTATATTCTTCCTAGGCTGACTAGCCTAGGAGTATTGATGTAAGTCTACCATTATTTCCTATTGTTACTATGGCTTCAAGATGTTCCACACCACCAGATCTACCAGGTGATAGTGTGCACTTCAGGAAGAACCCTATTGTCACTGGGTGTTTTGTAGGCCCTTTTGATTACCTCTGGGTTAGGAGAGGCTTTGTTGGCACTCTCCTTAACCCACCTCATGTTCTCTGTGTGGAAGAAGGATTCACCCATGCTCATGAGCAGACTCATCAAGGTCCTACGGCTGGGGAGGATCTCACAGCTGCTCCTGTTTACCCACAGGGGTCCTCTATTTGAGGGGGAAACTCACCACACTGCCACAAGCCTGCTGAGCTTGTCTGTGTGGGTGAGGGATTACCTTACCAGCCCGTAAGGTTCTGCAGGTGGTAGAAGGAGTTGCTAGTTGTCTGTGGGCTGCTGTAGTCTTTTGGGTGGAGGAAGGGTGACCAACAATCCCACTGACTGCTAGGTCCATGGAGCAAGGAGGGAGGTGAGGCTGACATTCCTGCTGACCCCTAGATCCATGGAGTGAGGGGGAGGGGAGAATCCAATGATCTGCTGACCTTTAGGTCCATGGGATGAGGGGGGGTCAAGGCCAATGATCTGCCACCTCTAAGTCTTTCAAGTGAGGAGGGGTAAGATTGACAGTCTGATGACCCCTAGGTTTGTCTTTAGGGGATATTTTATGTGAAAGATCTTCCATCTTGTGAAGAAAGATAGTTTTACTTCTTCTTTTATGGTTTGAGTGCTTTGTGTTTCTTTTTCTTGCTCTAAGAAGAACCTATAAGCCAATGTTTAATGCAAGTGGCAACAGTAAGTATTTTTGAGTTGTTACTGATCTTTTTGGTGGATAAAAGGTACATCCAGTATTTTAAAATGATTTAAACTATTTTATTAGTGTTTGTTTTTATGTTCTATATAAAGTTAAGGCAGTCTTTTTCTATTAATTGTTTTCTGGTATCTTTCCAATCTAATTCCAGGGCAGACTAAAAGGGCATATACTATATGATCTCTTTTCAATTTGATAATGTGTGCTTTATAACCTATGGCCTAAGTGATAAGCCAATGTTTTAAGCTACATGTGAGCTGATTGTTGGTGCTGTACTGTTCAACTCTGCTCTTACTTTCTTCCTGGTACATCTATCCATTTCAAATAGATGGTGTTGAATTCTCTCACTTTATTAGTGAATTGACTCATTTTCCTTGTAGTCTATCAGATTTTTCCTCACATATTTGACTCTCTGATGTTAGATGCATACAAATTAAGAATTTTTATGTCTTATTAGAAAATGTATCTTTTAATAATTATATAATTCCTCCCTTTGTTCCTGATAATTTCCTTTCTCTGAAGATCCCACTATCTGAAATTAACATAGCTATTCCAACTTTCTTCTTATTAGTGCTAGCAGGATGTCTTTTCCTATATCATTTTTAAAAATTATATGTCATATTTATGGAGGGTTGCTTGAAGCTGGGTCTTATTTTTTGTTTCAATCTGATAATAATTGCCTATAAATTGTTGAATTTGGACTAGTATGTTTTAAAGTAGTCATCGATATAGTTGGGTTGATATCTGTTATGTATGTTAGTTTTCTATTTCCTGAAATTTTTATTTTTTTCATTTTCCTCTATATTCTTTTTTGCCTTTTGTGACTGTAGTTCAGCCTTGTATGATTCTATTTTCTCTCATTTTTTTGCATGCCACTTATACTTCTTTCTATATTTTTAAATGTTTACTACAGAATTTGAATGTACATTTTCATCTAATATAAGTGCAATTTCAAATAACACTGTACTGGACCACAGGTAGGGCAAGTACCTTATACTAGCAAAGCATTTATAATTCTTCCCTCTTGTCCTTTTAGTGTATTTTATCCATACATATGCTAAGATCATCAGATACACAGTGAAAACTCAGTTCACTAACAATTTTATTAGTGAACAATTTATTTAGCAAACAGAAGTGTTTGGTAAAATTTAGGTTTTTTTTTTGAAAGTCTGCATTGGTTGAGGGCCATGTTTCCCACATGAGCATGAATGTGGCCCTCTTTCCCAGATTCATGGAATAGATTAATTTTATAAACTGGAGTACAACTGTATATGGGTGCTACTATATTCTGAAAAAAATATCATCTTTTAGGTAAAAAGTTTTTTATTTTACCTGTTATAATGCTGTTAATTTCTTTGTGTAGATCTATAGATAATTTTCCTTCTCTCTAAAGATCCTCCTTGAACCCTTCTTTCAAGGCAGCTCTACTGGAAGCAAACTCCTTGAAATTTGTTTTTCTGAGAAAAGATCTCCTTTTTTAAATTTTTTTTTATTTTGGAGAAAAAGAAAATAAAAAACAGAAATAGTGTACAAGTTATACAGAATTTCAGAAAAAATAAACAATAGGAAATCACTAGTTAATAGATTACATATTGTTATCTTAGAAAGTAGTTGTTCAAGTTACAAAATTAAAGCATATAAAGTGGACTTTCAAACAGTGAGATTGGAAACAGTTTTGTTCAATGATCCAACAAAACTCAGTAATATGGTTATCTATCTTATACACTTAAAGATATATGTGGTTATATTCTTTAGAGCACTTTCTTTTCCTTTCTTTTGTACGATGACAATTACACATTTTGGGTTTTATTACTCCCACAGTTCTCATTACTTTTTTTTTTGAAGAGAGTAAAACCAAATGTGACATAACAGAACAGAGTCAGTAAAATCAGAAGGATGAACATAATAGATAATGTAAAAACAAAATACTAAGTAATCAACAATGGTTACCATACTGCCTCTTGCTATCTTAAAAAGAATTGCCTGTATCATCAGTTATAATAAAATTGAACAAAACAGTAAAGAATAAAACCAAAACACTGGAGACAGTACAGGGCTTTAAAAGAAGATAATAGTCAATCAGAATGGGCATCATAATGAATCTTATTGTCTTTACAGTTGTTGCCTATACTTTCAAACTTGGTACTATCAAGCAAAGCAGAATAGAGGAAAATCAGTCAAAGCAAGATGGTGAAGGCTATACAGGGTTTCAAATCAAGTTAATAGGAAATCAAAGTGGGTTACTATAATGTATCCTGCTTTTTTATTTTTCCCTTAATTAAAAAGAAAAATAAAAAAGTAAATAATTTAAAAAAGAGAGACTGAGATAAAAGAGGGCATCACAACAAAACAGCGCAGGTCAAAGCATAACCATTTAAGCAAAATAGTGTTTCACCACAAGACATCCCAACATAAAAGTAGTTACCATAATGTCTCTTTCCTTGAAATCTTTGAGTATAACTTTGTATACTATAGCACTAAACATATCAAGACAATGTAAAAGCACTCAAGAGAATGACAGTATTACAGGGTATTTAGAACCAACTATCAGAAAATGAACAATGGTTTCTGTATAATCTCCTTGTCTATAAAAGTTTTTGCATATATTATCACATATAATAAAATCCAATAAGATACAACCTGTTAAGACCAATGGAGACAGAAGAATAAAAGCTTGATGGGACTTCAAAGCAAGATGATACTAAATCAGCACTAGCTATTATGATGTCTTGTTTTCTCCAAAATAGCTGTTCCTACCATCCAATCTTCTCTGCCTCATTTCTGCTGAGCTCGTTTTCTGTCGCTTGTTGTCAGTTTGCCTTCTTCATTTTGCTTTCTGCTCCATTC
Source organism: Cavia porcellus (assembly GCF_034190915.1). Classification (NCBI taxonomy): domain Eukaryota; kingdom Metazoa; phylum Chordata; class Mammalia; order Rodentia; family Caviidae; genus Cavia; species Cavia porcellus. Next base: position 21,043,052 of record NW_026947496.1, on the reverse strand, counting down.
ATTGTGGCCTCTCTGCCACTGTTTCTGAATCTTGGTACTTTCCTTTTTTAAGAATATCTTGCAGTATTCTCTGTAGAGCTGAACTGGTGGTTGCAAATCCTAGTTCCTCTTTATCCTGGAAGCAGCTTGTTTTTCCATCAATTTCTAGGGACATTTGTGCAGGATATATCAATCTTGGCTGGAGGTTGTCATCTTTCAAAGCTTGAATTATTTCCCCCCACACTCTTCGTGATTTGATGGTTTGTGCCGAGAAGTCTGCTGTAATTCTGATGGGTGTTCCCTTGTAAGTGATCTGTTTCTGGTCTCTGACGGCTTTTAGAATTCTGTTCTTATATTGGATTTCTGGAATTTTGATTATTATATGCCTGGGTGTAGCTCTGTTTGGATTGTAGGTGGCTGGGGTCCTGTACGCCTCATACATCTGAGTATCTTTACCTTTTGCTAAATTAGGGAAATTCTCTTGGATTATTCCTGTGAATAGCTTTTGTAGTCCATTTGTTTGTGTCCCTACTTCTTTTATGCTCTTAGTTCTTAGATTATAGATCCTCTTATCATCTTCTAGCCTTTGTATTATTGCTGTTTGTTTTCTTGTTATTTTTAAGAAGCTTTTCATTTCATGCTCCCATATTACAAGTCTGCCCTCCAGTTCAGATAATCTATCCTTAGTTTCTTTCAAGCTGTTATGCCAGCTTTCAATAGAGTTTTTAGTTTCCTGGTAATCTCTTTGAACCTGTTTCACGTATTCTATGTTTTCTCTATTTTCTCCATCAAACAATGCTCCCGTTTTTTTCTGTTCTTCCATTCCACCATCTGCTTTTTCTTGGGTGGTGCTTAGCATTTCTCTAACTATTCTACTTATATCTTGCTTTATTTTATTAAATACTTCATTTTTAAACTCGCCTATGAGGCTCTGGAGGTATTGCTTTATGTCTAATGGTGCTGTGTCTGATATTGCATGTTTTCTGTCTTCCTTTGCATTTCCCTTTCCTGGATCAGTGTTTTCAGGATTGGGAATTGAGGACCCTTTCTTGTTGCTTCCTCTTCCCATACATTTTGTTCCTTCCATACAAGTGAGTGTAGGAGGCCCAATTTTTTTTTCTCTTTTTCAGTTACAGTTTGTTTGAATTGCACCGGCTAGGTGTTCCCGCCCACTGCAGTGTACTAGCAAGACACAGACTTGGGCAGCCTCTGCTGGGCCCGCCCTCCAGGTCAATCTACAGAAGGCTTCACTGCTAGGGTGCACCTCCAGGTGCTGGGACCTGGTTTGGGCTAGCCTAGTAGGTGTTAGTCAGTGGCATCACGCAGGCCAGGCACTCCCCACCAATCCCGCTTGAGAGGGGAATATGTGACTGAAGTCACTGCAGCGCCCTGTTCCGGCAAGTCTACCCGGTCCCAGTATGTCCTTTGCTGGAGCCTCCTACTCTATGAAAGGGTCCCCGTTCTGCTCACTCACCGCAAGTCAATGTAGGGCTCCCTGCTAGTCCTGCTCTCAACTCCGCTCACAGACTCCCGCTCTCAGAGCTTTCGCACGTCTTTCTCCCTGCCCTGCAGAATTGGGTGCAGGAACAGCAGCAGGAAATTAAAATCATGGCTTCCTGTGGCGCAAGTTCTTGCTTCTGCACTGAGATTTTATCTGTTCCTGTTATAGCACCAGGATTGGATTTCCAGTTGGTTTCTCTTAGCTTACTTCATTCCTGGGTCGGCAGGGGGTATTTCCCCTTGCTTTGGACTCCTCGTATCACAGCATTCCTGGATTTTAAGCGGGGTATCTCAGAGAGCCTCCATAGCTGCTGCTATCTATCCACCATGTTCTTCTGGAAGTTTTAAAATTTTTATTTAAAGAAAGACTAAACAAAGCAGAAAATAGGCAGAAATATACATACATTCAGAGAAAAAAATAAACAGTAAGAAATCACTAGTTGATGTTTACATATTGTCATTTTACAAATAGTTTTTCAAGGTACAAAAATGGAACATGTAAAGAATTCAAACAGTCAGACTGCAAACAGTTCTGTTCAACTGTCCAACAAAAACTTAGTAACATGGTTGTCAATCTATACACTTAAATATACATGCAGTTATCCATATCTTCATTTATGTTTAAATTAAACAAACTAAAGCAGATTAAAATTCTGAACAAAGAATAACAGTATTGCTGGATTTCACATCATGACGCTCCGGGATCAGCTCTGGGTAAGGTAGTATCTTTTTTAAAACTTAATTTAAAGAAAGACTAAACAAAACAGAAAATGGGTAGAAATAATACATAATTTCAAAGAAAAAAATAAACAGTAAGAAATCACTAGTTGATGATTACAGATTGTCTTCTTACAAATAGTTATTCAAGATACTAAAGTGGAGCATATAAAGTGGGGATTCAAACAGTGAGATTGCAACCAGTTCTGTTCAACTATCCAACAAAAACTTAGAAATATGGTTATCAGTCCTATACACTTAAACATACATGTAGTTATCCATATCTTCAATTATGTTGAGATTGAATAAACCCAAGCAGGCTAATATCACTCTGAACAAATAATAATGCTATTGCTGGGTTTTACACTATGACAGTCCAGGATCAGCACTGGATATTTTAGTGTCTCTTTTTCTTCAAAGTATCTGTTCATTTCATCATGTGTCATAAGATCAGTTCTCATAAACTGTTTATAGATTCTACACATGCATGAGTCTTAATGTATTTCTATCCTTTCTATATTAGCGGGAGAAACAAAACAAAGCCAAGGCAAAACAAAACATATTCCTGTAAACACATGAAATGAAATAAACATATAAGGCCATTGTACAAAGAGTTCTACCATGGTTCCTGTGTTGTCTCTTATTATCTCCAATAGAATTGGATATATCATCAGACATAGTATAATTGAATATGTCAGTGCATAACAGTATTAATAAAAACACAACTTTGTATGTAGTATAGAACTTTAAAAACCAGCAGTTATCAAACCAGAATGTGTATCGAAGAGTCTTGTCATCTTCAGTGTAGTTGCCTATACTCTCAGACTTGATACTATCAATCATATCAGTTTTGAATAAAATCTTTTCTGCCTCATTTCTGTTGTGCTCTTTTTTTGCCATCAGTTGTCTGCTTATCTTCTTCATTCTGTTTTCTGTTCCATGCATTGAGTCCTCTCTGCTAATGTTCCTGGAATCCTAGTACTTTTCTCTATCTCTAGAATGCCCTGCAGTATTCTCTGTATAGTTAGACTGGTGGTTGTGAATTTCCCAAGTTCCTCTTTGTCCTTTTTCCCAAGTTCTCCTTTGTCTTGGAAGCATCTTGTTTCTCCATTAATTTCTGGAGATAGTTTAGCAGGGTATATCAATCTGGGATGGATCCAATCTATTCAGGGCTTGGAATATTTCACTCCAGGCTCTTCTTGACTTGATGGTTTGTGTCGAGAAGTCTGCCATTATTCTGATGGGATTTCCTCTATAGGTTATCTGTTTCTTGTCTCTAACAGCTTTAATATTCTTTTATTATATTGAATTTCTGGGATCTTGATTATTATATGCCTGAGTGTAGCTCTGTTTTGGTTGTAGGTGGCTGGAGTTCTGAATGCCTCATATATCAGAATATCATTTTCTTTTACTATGCTTGGGAAGTTTTCCTTAATTATTTCTGTGAATAACCTTTGTAGTTGCTTTGTTTGTACCCCAGCTTCTTCATTCACATTCTTTATTCTCAAGTTATAGATCCTTTTGTCATCTTCTAGCCTTTGTATTGTTACTGCTTGTTTCCTTGTTATTTTAAAAAAGTTTTCCCTTTCATACTCTCACATTGCAAAATTGTCCTCTAGTTTGGATAATCTATCCTTAGTTTCTTTCAAGGTGATTTGTCATCTTTCCATAGAGTTTTTAATTTTCTGGTGATCTCTTTGAATCTGCTTCATGTATTCTATATTTTTTAATATTCTTCATTAAATGGTTCTTTCCTTTGTTTGAGTTCCTCCCTTCTTCTGTCTGTGTCTGCTTGAGGGGTGCTTAGTATCTCTTTTATTAATCTTCTTATGTCTTGCTTTATTTAGCTAAATATTTCACGTTTGAACTCATCTATGAGGTCCTGAATATACCTCCTTATGTCCACTGATGCTGTATCTGATATTGCATGTTTGCTGTTCTCATTCTCCTTTGTATTTACCTGTCCTGGGTCCATGTTCTCAGGGTTGGGACCTGGGGACTTTTTGTTGTTGCTTCCTCTTCCCATCTTTTTTGCTTCTTCCAGGAGGCTCCAGTTTCTTTCGTTGTTGGTTACAATTCTTCTGAAGCATGCTGGCTAGATGAGCCTTCCCACTCCCATGTGCTAGTGAGTTGCAGACAGGGACAGTGTATGCTGGCCCCTCCTCTCCAGATCAGTCAAGCTGCTGTGGCCTGCACTGTATTACTTTGCGCTGCCTGCACTCTGGGTGGTGGTGGCAGCAGCAGTGCCAGTGGCAGTGGTGGGCTTTGCACTGCCTCCCTTCCAGATTGGCAGTGGTGGCAGGGGCGATGGTGGTGGGTGCCCAATCGCTCCCCTCCTCCAGCCTCTGGTGGGCCCACAGCCACAGGTCTTGCTGGCAGCCCAGAGGTGCTGGAAGCGGCAATGCAGGGATCAGTCAAGCTGCTGTAGCATGCACTCAAGAAAGGATCTCTTGTTAAAAGCTTGTATTTTTTATTAGCACATGTTTGCATTATATTGTGATTACATTTATTATGGGAAGGTGATACATGTACATAATGGATCTATTTTTCATCTCATTTCTCTCTCCTTGCTCCATCTTTTAATCTTCCTTCTCATTTGAAAAAGATCTCTTTACTTCTTATTATATATCTTTTATTTTGACCTTTATGCATATTTCCAGTTTCTCATATAAGAGGAACTATATTATCTACTGTCTCAATGTGCATCATTTACCCACAAATGATTCAATTTTATCCTTCTGTATGGTTGAGTAGTCCTCTAACATGTATAAATACAGTACCACATTTCCTTTATTCATTTATCTGTTGATGGGCATATAGGCCATTTCCAAAATTTAATTATAATGAATTAAAGCAAGTCTTTTGAGAAGATACCTAGAGTAGGAATGGGTGGGTCAAATGGAATTTCCAGTTTTGGAGTTTTGAGGAATCTACATATTGATTTTCATAGTGGTTTATTAGTTTATATTCCTACCAACAATGTAGAAGTGTTCCTTTTTTCCCCCTGAAGCCTCATCAGCATTTGTTATTGTTTGATTTCTTCATGATAGCCATTCTTTCTGGATTAAGATGGAATCCCAGTATTGTCTTAACTTTCTCTAATTCTAATGGCCAACTATGTTGAACTTTTTTTTTTCATTTATTTACTGGTTATTTGTACTTCTTTTGATAAGTGTTATTCATTGCAGGTGCCAATTTTTTTTATTAAATCTTATTTGGAGCACTCTAATTTTTTTTGAGTTCTTTATATATTCTAGATATTAGTCCTCTGTCCAAAAAATAGCTCACAAAATTTTTCAGTTCTGTAGGTTTTCTCTTCACTCTATTGGTTGTTTCCTTTGCTGTGCAGAAACTTTTTACTTTGAAATGCTCTTATTTATTGATTCTCAATACTGTTTCTTGTGCCATTGGGATTCTGTCCAGAAAGATCTTGCCTACATATATGTCTTCAAGATTTCTATCTAATTTATCTTCCAGTAGATTGTTTCTTTTTAAAATTTAGAACCTTGATCCATTGTGATTTTAGTTTAGTACATGATGAGATATGTAAACCTTAATACAATCTTCTAGATGTGAATAGCCAATTTTTCAAGCACTTTTTTTAATTATAGAAGCTATCTATCCCACAGTGTATGTTTTTGGTCCCTTTGTCAAAGATCAAATAGCTGAATACGTTAGATTTTTTTCTGCTTCCTTTTTTTCTGTTCCATTGATACACATATCTGTTTTTGTGCCAGTATCATGCTGTTTTTATAACCATAGCTTTGAAATGTAATTTAAAATGTGGAATGGTGATACTTCCTGGTTTGCTCTTGTTACAAAGTATTGCTTTTGTTATTCTGAATCTTTTTGGTTCCATATGAATTTTAGGATTTTTTCTAGATCTGTGAGGAATGCTATTGGTATTTTGATTGGGATTGTGTTAAATCTATCAGTTTTGAAAATATGGCTAATTTGATGATATTCATTCAAACCTATCCAAGAACAGGAGGTATCTTTCAGTCTTCCAATGTTCTTTTTAATCTCCTTTTTTCAGAGTGCTGTACTTTTTTTGCTTCCTTGGTGAGGTTTATACCTAAGTATTTAATTTTTCTTGATGCTATTGTGAATGGTTTTCCTATGTTCTTTCTCAGTGTCCTCATTATTGGTGTTCAGCACTATTGACTTTTGTGTATTGATTTTGTTTCTTGCTACATTCCTGAATTTTGTTATTAATTCTACTAATCTTGAGGTTTTTTGGAACTTCTATGTAGAGGTTCATGTCATCTGCAAATAATGATAATTTGATGTTTTCCTCTCTAGTGCATATGCCCTTTATTTGTTTTTTCTTGCCTGATTTCTCCGGTTAATGTTTTGAGGATTGTGTTAACAGAAGCGGTGGTAGCACACATCCTTATTTTTTTCTTGATTTTAGAGGAAAAGCTTTCAACTTTTCCTCATTTAATATGTTGGCAGAAGGTTTGTCATAAATGGCTTTTTTCAGATTGAAATAAGGTCATTTTACACCTATTTTCTTTAGTGTTTTTTATCATGAGTTGGTGTTGGATTTTTGTCAAAGGCTTTTTCTGTGTCTATTAAGATGATCATATGATTTTATTTCTTTGAATTACTCAAACACCTTATTGATCCATTTTATTATCTATTTTGCTATTCTTTCAATTAATTTGGCTGAGCAATTTTTTATTTTTCGTCTCTCAATATCATCTGGATTGGCTTTGGAGGAAGCTGGGAATTCTGAGAGACATGTTGTTGTGTGGTCTTCTCATGTTCCATTTCCTTGTTTGTTGGTTTATTATCTGTGCTGAGGCTTATAAGTTGATTTTAGTGGATGATTTCACTGCTACTAAGGACATATTTCTTTAGTTACACTTTCTGGTGGTGCACTTTAGGTATCCTAACTACAACTTTGCCTTTGTCCCAGGATCCTCCATTTCCATTTATTTTGAAAGACAGGCTGCAGTGTATTTAATTTAGTACCGTTTTCCAGTAACAGTCTACAGTATTGTTCATGACACCAAAGTGATCAAATATTGGCACACAAAGAACACTAATTGATAGAAACATTTCAATGAAATTGAAACGGAAGCAATTCTTCCTAACTCCTTCCTGGAAGCAAGTATTACTCTGATACCAGAACCAGACAAAGACCCAAAAGGAGAAATACATGCCAATCTCCCTAATAAACATTGATGCAAAAATTCTCAATAAAATACTGGCAAATAGAATGCAGCAAATCATCAAAAAGATTATGAATTATGACCAAGTGGAATTTATCCCAGGAAGTCAGGGACAGTTTAACATGCACAAATCAATAAGTGTAATATACCACATTGACAGAGCCAAAAATGAAAACCACATGATCATCTCAATAGACACAGAAAAAGCTTTCGGTAAACGCCAACACTTGTTCATGATAAAAACTCTACAGAAACTTGGAATACATGGTATCTATATGGAATCCATGGTATCTATATTTATCTCTGATAAAAGCCATCTGTGACAAACCAACAGCCAACATTATACTAAATGGACAAAAACTGAAAATTTCACTCTAAAACCATGAACAAAACAGGAATGTACACTATCACCACTCATCCATTATGGTTCTAGAATCATTAGCCAGAGCAATCAGACAAGAGAGAAATAAAAGGAATAAGAATAAGAAAGGAAGAAGTTAAATTATCACTATTTTAAGGTGACTTGATACTCTACACAGATCATAAAAACTTTATCAAAAGACTATGAAAATTAATAAGCAAATTCAGCAGTGTAGCTGGATATAAAGTCAATACTCAAAAATCAATAGCATTCCTGTACACAAACAACAAACTCTCAGAGAGAAATTATGGAAATGACACCTTTTCACAATAGCATTCAAAACAATGAAATACTTTGGATTCAACCTAACAAAGGATGTAAAAAACCTATTCATTGGAAACTCTAGTACTCTAATAAAGGAGATTGAAGAGGATGTCAGAAAATGGAAAGATACCACTTGCTCTTGATTTGGAAGAACCAACATCATGAAAATGGCAATACTGCCAAAACTGTTATACAGATTCAATGCAATTCTGATCAAAATACCAATAACATACTTTACAGATCTAGATAAAATATTCCTAAAATTTATTTGAAAACAGAAGAGACCTAGAATAACAAAGGCAATCCTAGGCAACAAAGGCAAGGCAGGAGGCATCACAATCCCTGACCTGAAATTATACTACAAAGCTACAGTGATAAAATCAGCATGGAACTGGTAAAAAGACAGACCTGAGGACCAATGAAAAAGATTAGAAGATGCAAGCACAACTACAAAGACACTTAGCTACCTTATCTCTGACAAAGGACTAAACATGTTCACTGGAAGAAAGTCTATTTAATAAATGGTGCTGCAAAAATTGGCTTTCCACATGCCAAAGACTGAAACTAGATCCACATGTATCACCATGTACTAAATGAAAGTCAAAATGGATCAAAGATCTAAACATTAAAACAGAAATACTAATCAACTGGAAGAAAATGTAGTTAGAAATCATGAAGATGTAGGAGTAGGCAAAGAGTTCATGAACAAAATGCAAACTGCAAGGGAAGTTCTTCCCAGAATCAACAACTGGGATCTCTTCTTATTAAAAGGTTTTTATACTTCAATAGCAATTAGCAAGAGAGTAAAGAGAAAACCCACAGAATGGAAATTTTAGCCAGCTGTCCCTCAAACAAAGGACTTATATCTAGAACATATAAAGAAGTGAAAAACATCAGGCCCCCAAATTCAAAGACCCAATCCAAAAATGGGCATATGAATTGAACATGCACTTCTCAGATGAAGATATACAAATGGCAAATACATGAAGACATGGTCAACAACACTGTTCATTTGAGAAATACAAATTAAAATAACATTGAGGTTCCATCCCAGCCAGAAAGAATGGCTCTCATCAAGAAATTAACCAATACCAAATGTTGGCAGAACTGTGGGGGAAAGGGAACACTCCTCCACTACTGGTAGGAGTGTAGACTGGTACAACCACTGTGGAAATCAGTATGGAAATTCCTCAGAACACTAGGATTGGAGGTCCCATTTAATCCAGCTATTCCTCTTCGAGTATTTTCCCAGAAAAATTGAAAATGTCATGCCACAGCCCCATATGTACAACCATATTTATAGCAGCACAGTTTGTAATAGCTAAATCTTGGAAACAACCCAAATGCCGATCAATCGCAGAATGAATGAAAAAGATGTGGTATTTTTATACAATAGAATATTGCTTGGCCATAAAAAAGGATAATCTTGAGGTTTTTGTAGGTAAATGGAAGCAACTTGAGACCATACTCATAAGTGAAATAAATCAAACTCACATTTGTAAATATCACATTGTATCCCTAGTATAAAAAATAAATATCTGAAAGAGTAATAAGACCCAAAGTATACAATAGATATTGTAATAATGGCAAGAAAGTGTTCAAAAGGACAGAACTACTGGGAGAGGAGAAAGGAAAAGGTTATATGTATGTTGTTAACCATATATAAATGTATGTATGTATATGAATGCTAGATCGATACGTATACTACTAATCTGTTAGTTCAGCAAAAAGAACAGTTTGTGCTGTCATTGTTCAATCACTTTTGTGCCTGGATTTTATAACATGAACAACTACTTCTAAGATAACAATATGCAATACATTTACTAGTGTTAATTCCCCCCCCCCTTTTTAAAATTCTGTATCATTTCTATCCTTTTTTTCTGTTTTGCTTTTTAAGATAAAAAATATCCTCTGGAATCCATTAAAAGCTAAAACACTTGCCCAGAAAGTTTTTAAGATGCAAGATTCACATTAAAATCCATTGTATTTCAATACATTTGGAATTAACACCTGAAAATGAAATTAAAATAATTTCATTTACAAGCAGCATTAAAGAACTGCTTAGGAAAAATTTTAACAAAAGAAGTGAAAAAAAAGGCCTTCTGAGAATTACAAGCATTGCTGAAGAAAAGTAAGGACCTAAATAAATGGATAAAAAAAATCCTAGGTTCATGAGCAGGAAGTTGTAGCTGTGATAAGATGACAATTTGCTTAAGATTGATCCACGTATTCAGTGCTATCTTTACCAACATTCCCACTGGTATCTGCATAAGAATTCACAAATTAATTATAAAATTCACGTGGAATTTCAAATGTCTCAAAATAATCAAAACAATCTTGCAAAAGAAGATAGCAAACGTACTTTCTGATTTCAAACTTACTACAAAGCAATAGTATCGAGAGCAGTTCTAACAGGATAGACACAAGGCTAAGTAACATAGACTTGAGAGTGCAGAATTAAATTTTCATTCTTGTGGTCAACTGATTCTCAACGAGGGTACCCATACAGTTCAGGGAGGAAAGAATAGTTTTCAACAAATGATGCTAGGAAAACCGGATAACCATATTTAAAAAAATGAAGTTAGAAGTCCTGTTTCACGCCATATACAAAAGTTAACTCAAATTGACAAAAAAAGCTAAATGTGAGAATTAAAGTTATAAAACTGTTAAATGAAAACATATTGGTAAATCTTATAGCCTTAGATTTGGCATTGGATTCCTACACTTTACATCAACAGCATAAGCAACAAAAGAAAAGGCATAGATAAGTTTTATTTCATAAAAATTCAAACATTTTATGCTTCATAAGATACTACCAAGAAAGTGAAAAGACGACACACAGAATGAGAGAAAATATTCAAAAATTATGCATTTCATAAGGGGTTTTATCTCAAATTTTTAAAGGATCCCTCTCAACTCAATAATTAAATGGCAACCCAATCAAAAATTAGCAGTGTCTGGATAGACATTTCTCTGAACACGATCTACAGTCGGTTCTTGAAATTTTGCTGAGCGTTATTAGTAACAAGTAATAAGGAGGATATGGACCAGTGGGAACGCCCTTCCACGGCTGATTTTTTCAGTGATCATGTATACATGTTTCTAGATGACACAGAATCTTGGCTTCTCAGTTGCCAACAGAACTGAAAGCACAAGTCAACATAAAACCATGTGTCCGGAACCTTGTGCCTCCTGAGAATCCGCCATGCTAGGCCTGGAGAAGCCGACTAGCCAGCCTTTCTGGTAAACTACCTTGCGGGTCCCAGGAAGAGAAAAATCAGTGCCTCCCATGAGCCTATCAGCCCCCTAGCCCCACTCCATAAGCAGCCAGCTGGTTTGAATGACAGGCTGAGTTGATAATAACTGAGATACAAAAAGCAACTGAATGCTTTATTGTTTGGTTGACTGCAGGCCTGGCACATCTTTCGGGAGGATGATAGTACGCAGTATAGCAAATATAGTGGATTTCCTTCTTTCTTATTTTTGAAATCCAATATTGTTCTCACTGTTTTGTTTTGTTCCAATTAATTGTTTTTGCTTAATTCGATATTCTGTATTGATTGGTTTTATTCTGTTTTGTTTTTTATTTTGCTATACCTGATGGAATGGACAACTATGTGAAGAAGACAAGATATACTGTGGTAGCCTTGTTGTTTTTCTATTATCCTGCTTTGAAGTTCTGTACCAATTTCCCTGCTTTGTTTGACTGGATTTATTCTGTTTTGTTTTGTTCAGTTTTTTATCTTTAAAATAAAATAAAATAAGTAAAATTTTTAAAAACCTTGCATCTGGCACATCATGCACAATATTCAAAACGTGAAAAGTTTGGAATGAATAAGAAAAATGTTTTATATTCATATAATAGAATATTATGCAGCAATAAAAAGGGATGATATACTGATAAATGCTATGATGTGAATGCATCGTGAGCATATTAAATGAAGTGATTCCATTTATATGAAATGTCCAGTGTAGGAAAATTCTATAGAGACAGTAAGTATAAAAGTATGGTAGCTCCTTCGTATTGGAGTATTAGAACTGAAATACTTAGAGGATATTTGGCAAAGAGTTGGGACTTTCATTGTGAGTCGATGAAAATGGCATTACATTGACTGTGTGAAGGTTACTCATCCACAAACATGCAAATCCCACCGGACTGCATTTGCCTACTTCTTGTTCTAGAAACAAGCACAGGATGGTTTAAGGTCTGATGGGGGAGTTAAGAAAAGCTTTGTGGAGAAGGTCAGGCTTGACCTAGATCCAAATATATAAGGTGCAACATTGAAAAGAAAGAGAAAAACAGATGTAAAAGAAAGGAAGGGGGTATTAACACAGGAGGACAACATGGAAAGGGGTTCTGGGGGAAGCAGTAGGCTGCAAGGCGGGATTTCCGTGTAAGGGATGAGACTTAGTGGAGCGGTAGCGATGCTTGAGGGCTTGGGAAAGACTGGCACAGGCACTGAGGTGATGCACACAGCAGGACACCACAGACACTGTCACGTACAGGATCCTTGTTTAACATCACAGTGTGCATTAACCGGAAGTCATCCTGCGGCAGCCATGCCTGCTGGAGAAATGCTGAACTGATCGGGTTATGCAATTTCAGCGCAGAATTGGCTGGGGGGGGGGGGGGGGAATCACCCACTCACTGAATCATGCAAACATTCTTAATCTATGCATAGAAGGAGCTGGCCAGACCAAAACACAAACAAAGCAGAGTAAGAAACCCCATTTTCTCTAACAAGAACCACGGAGAAGAATATTGAAAGAAAGTGGAGTCACTGTTGACGTGTTTGTGGATACTATAAGACATAAGTATGCTATTGCTGGGGTTGCATAGTAATTACTGATGTGTGTGTGTGTGTGTGTGTGTGTGTGTGTGTGTGTGTGAGAGAGAGAGAGAGAGAGAGAGAGAGAGAGAGAGTTTCACTTAACAGACAAATCCCCATATTTCAGACTGAATACAAGAAATGCTCGTACATTGCATACCTTAAAACCGATGTGGTTTCCTCTTGAAGTAGCAATTAAATATTCTTCTGAAAAAGAGGGGTAAAAGAGACACTGAGCTCCCAGCAGTATTAATTTAGAAGTTCCACGTCTTATTTCTGTTTTTACCCATTGAGTACAACAAGTCACGAGGTCCAATCCAGCCCAAAGGAGCTGGGATGGTACAAGAGCACATGGAATACTTGGTGAGTATTAATTTTTTCCTACACGTGTCTAATGAGCGGCATGAGGCTAGAGACTGGCTGGACAGCCTTGAATTGGCACTAAACTAATAACATTAGGATAATGAGGCACAGACACGATAGAAGAATCAGAATGATAAAAGGAAGCAGATAAACAAGAAAAGCCAAGACAGCTGGCTGACAATCTCTGCTCTAAACATCCAGCTTAGGAAATATGTGGGTCACTGTACTGCTCTGTCTCCCTGCGGTCATCCCTCTAAGCCTACTAGAGAGTGGGCTTGGTAAGATGAACAGGCATTACCGTGAAAGGATGGCGATTCGATCCCTCTGCCAAGAATCTGATACAGAAGGCAGAAACTCCTAGCAAAATGAAGGAATAAAATAAAGACAGACTTTTGGAGGTGGGGAAGGGGACGGGGGTGATGAGGGAAGGGGGTCAGTGATGATCAAGATGTAGTTTTTACCTATCCCCCACACGAATGCAGACACCAGGGACGGCAAACTTACACCGATCAAAGGAGAGAAATGAAGGCAGAATTCACTCACCCTGCCTCCTCTTGTTTCCCACTTTTGAAATAATTGAAGAAGTAGACGCACTGCATTTGGCTATCTGTGCCTCCTTTCTGTCCCCCAGTTCACTGGAGTTGTCCAGCTGCTTTTTCCTTCAAGGGGAGAATATAAAATCAGAAGAGACAGGGTATCTATGTAGACTTAACATAAAAGAAGTGTTGGATGCCCACAGTGACAATGAATACAGGTACAAGATGACTTTATTGAGAAAGCCAGACCTTCCTACCACAGCAGGACTCCCTGGGGTACTCACCCCATCCAAGCTTCCTCCTCTCCTCTTCAGAGAATACAATACATCAAAACTGGCACTGATTACAGTGCTGGAGAGCCAGGCTGGGAGAGAAGAAAAATGAAGTGCTACCATTGCCAATTCCGCCTCCTCTCACAGCACAGGCTGCCTCCCTCTAATAATTCAGCAGACCCAGAAAATGGTCCTCAGGACATCGCCTCTGCCCAGCCAGCGGCTAATGCTTGCTAATAGCCAACAACTTGTTTCCTGGGGCTTCAATCAACCCCAAGTGTTCTGAAGGGTTCACCTTCCTGGTCATACACCAAGAGCTGTCACATTTGGTGATAATACCCTTTGCCATGAATTTAACTGAGAGTTTAGTTTCTCTTTCAAGCGTTTAAACACTTTGGAGTCATTAGGTAGACTTCACAATAGTTCTGTTTTTATCCAAAGATTAGGTGATAGTCTGTCAGTAGTGGAAACTGGACATGTGGCCCATGGGACCCTTTCTTTTACAACTGGGGGACATACTTTCTGTATTTTCATCTGAAGGAAATAACTGTCTTTGGAGCTACAACTTCTGCAATTCTACCATAAAGCAGCGTGTCTCAGGAATAAAGATTCATATGCAACTTGGCATCATCAGGATGAGTCGCGATTGGCAGCACACTTACAGTAAAGGGACAGTAAAGAGGTGACTTTACCACAGCACATCTGACTTCGGTTGCACAGTACATTTTGTTGTTCAATGAGTGAATGAATGATACAGGTCATAAGTCTAAAACATAGTCCCTGTACTCCGGGAGATTAGAATCTTATCTGTGAGATAAAGGTTACCACACAAATAAATAAATGATACCATAGGAGAATATAACTGTGTACTTTGTAGATGATTAAATATTAAGCACATAAAAGAAGTTCAGAGGCAGGAGAGATGACAGGAACCAGCATGACTGAAGAAAGCTGCACGGATGATATGAACTTTGGAACACAGATGGCATCCAAGGAAAAAAGATAGAGAATGGACCAGGTGTAGGAATAGCCCGGGGGAATAAGGAGAGGAAGTGATGGAAATGCCCAGAGGACTGCGGGAAGAGAGAGTTACAGTGAAAATTAAGAGTGGAGGGATCAAGTTGAATCAAACTGCGCTGGTCAGTTTTCCATTGCTGGGGCAAAATATTTGCCAGCTACATCTTAAAGGAGGAGAGGTTTAATTTGGCTCATGATTTCGGAGATTTCAGTCTGAGACTGACTGACTCCAAGGCAGAAAAAAATGGCAGAAGGGCATGATAGAGGAAACTACTCAACCCATGGCAACTGGAAAACAGAGCCAGGGAAGAATCAAAGGAAAGATACACCTGTCAAAGACGCACTCCCCAGTGACAGGCTTCTCCAAACAGGCCCCAGCTCCTAAGAGCATGCTCAGTTATAAATCCCACTGACCAATCCATTGATGAGCCTATTGCACCCAATGTATAAGTTTTTGGGGGAACATTTCATATTTAAAGCATAACACAAACCATGGAAGGTCATTGGGATATACTATTGAGAAGCCTCTAAGGCTTATAAAACATGGAAATTATAGAACAAAAGTGAAGCATTTAAATGTTTTGTAGAAACCAGGCGTGGTGGCTCATGCCTGTAATCCCAGCACTTGGGAGGCTGAGGCAGGAGGATCGTTGCGAGTTCGAGACCAGCCTGGGCTACAAAGTGAGCCCAAGGCCATTCTGAACTGCATAGCGAGACCCTGTCTCAAAAAGACATAAATAAATAAATAAATAAATAAATAAATAAATAAATGTATTGTAGAAAAGAGAAGCAAAAGGTTGGTTCCTCTTTATATCTCTAGCACTATCAATAATCGCCCCTTAAGTCAAATATTGTTATTTGGTGTTGGTAATTCTCTGTACACACTGTGCTGTTTCCCATCTCTATGTCATTGCTAAAACTTTCTCCACTACCTGGAAACTCTCTCTGTCTCTCTGTCTCTCTCTGTCTCTCTCTCTCTCTCTCTCTCACACACACACACACACACACACACACACACGTGCATATATGCACACATACCCCAACTGATATTACTCATCTGTTGAGATTTTGCACAATCACCCATTTGTTCATCCAGTCAGTATTTATCACTGTATGTGGGGCGTCACATACTATATTTAGGAGTGGGGAAACAGCAGCAAACTAAGTAGGCAAGGTCCCAGTCTCCAGAGAACTGACATTCTAGTGTGAGGAGCCAACATAACAAGAAAGTAAATCAATAAGCATGTGTGGGTAGATCTGCAATAAGTGCTCTAAAGGAATAAGCAGGAGGAAGTGGACAAAGTTATACAGCTTTGTGGGGAAGGGCTGTGTGGTAAACCATGAATGCTTTAGCAGATCTTCTTCTTTCTAAGCACAGGGCTTGACTCTATTTCCCATCCAGGTATGACCATTCTGGCCAGTGGAATGTGAGCAGAGTGATGGTTAGAATTTTGAAGATATGGCACGTTTTCTCTGTCCTTCAGTCCCTACATCATGACAGCCACTTGCCAGTCAGGAACAATCACTTGGGACTATTCTGGATGTAAAATAAGCCTCATTGAACTGAAGCCATTGTACATCATGGCCTCACCTACCCTAAAGACACAGGAAACTTTAGCTAGAGTGCTCGGGAAAGATCTCTTCAAGGAGATAGAACTGAGGAGAGGGAAGAATTTTGAGAGGAAACCAAGTCAGACCCAGGCTAATTGCTGGACAGTGGATGGCAAGGATAAGGGAGGCTCTGAGCTAGTAAGAAATGTAGCATGTTAGGAAGGGGGAAGAAAAGGGGAGGGGCACACGACTGCCAATGTGGTTTGGAAAGAGTGAAATAAGATGAGCTTGAAGAAGTACATAGGAGCCAAGTCATTCTCCACCATCATCTCCTCCAGGAAGATCCATCTCGGTCCACACTTTATGATTGGTACCAGTTCAGTGCGGGGACCATTTTGGAGACCCCCTAAAAACCTGGGGCCTACATCTGTTACTACTTTTTCACCGTCTTACAATTATCTACTTATGTGTGAATAAGTAACACTACCTAGCAAGATTTGGGAGGCAAATAATTCACTCATGTTTGGGGCTTCTGCATACATGTCAATATGTTTCTGGTATAAATGGGTGAAATAAATAATGGCACTGCGGGTCTCCATGTGACAATGGCCAGGACCCACATAACGACAGATGTGTCATGGAGCCAAGAAGGATTTTGAGAAGCAACGCATCTACATAAATACCAAGATTTTGATTTTTATCAGTGCGACGTGACCTCCTTTCAGGAAGGCCTTCCCTCCCCCAGCATCTCCCTCCTTCAGATTCTTTCTAAGGATGACCCATTTCTAACTAAGATTTCTACCAGATAACAGGTTGTGGGGCGCCTTCATTAAGGAGGAAAGTTTCTCCTTCAATGAAAATGACTGGAAACTGTGAAAAGACGGTTTGAAGCTGAGGCCCCCTGCCAATACAATGACCCAGTTAGGAACCAAAACAAAGAACAGATAAATCAGGGGAATACAAGTCTGCCCATCACCCCCACCTTCCATCTCCTATCCACTGCAGTCATTCTGTGAAGTTTTAAAAATGACGGGCTAATTGAATTCCCCAAAATTGGAAACTGTCAACCCCTACCTCGAAGGTTCTTCCCAGAGAAGTAGAGATATAATTCTATTCACTCTAACAATGTGAGGTTTTAATCTTTGCTCTCAAAGGCAAACTGCTTCCCGTATCTTACGTACTTTTTCTCCGTTTACCTTGGAAAATGCACCTGACCTCTTGGGGTCAAAAATTAAAACAACTCAGCAATGACTTTCATTTATTAATTTTGGGGGTAGGTTTGGTGTTGGAAGCTATGACAGAATAATACTGCAGTGGGGAAAAGGAAATTATATTAAGGAAGTGAATTTTAGGTATTTCTTCTGAATTCCTTCTTAAGACAAAGAAGAACAAAAGAATACCAGGTTGGTCAACTGTTATGAGTATCTGAGATAATTCACTTAAAGTCTGATTTTGAATCATGGTTCCAGTGACTTCAGGCCTTGGTGGCTTCCCCTTATCGCTTTGGGCCTGTGGTGACCCAGAGCATCATAGTGAGAACTCACTGGGAAGCTGGGAAGCAAAGAGAGATAGAAAGAAAAGAAAGGGTCAAGATCCCACTACTCCTTCAAGGACATGTCCCCAGTGACCTAAGTTCCTTCCACTAAGCTCCATTTCCCAAAGGTTCATCATCTTCTAACAGCATCACAGGCCGAGACCAAGCGTTCAGCCCATGGGCCGTTGAGTGACATTCATGATCTAAACTATAATAAAGAATACTTGAGGCCTGAGGTCAGAGTTCAAAACAGACAGAGGCAAGCTTGAAATATTTTGAAGTTTGTTATTCTATCTTAAAATTGTTGCATGCTTAATCCTACACACAACGCTCCATGTTTGTGTTGGAGTAAAAATACTCTGTCTACCTTCCAATTGCCTGAGCAACATTGACAAGACAAACCAGATCGACTTCATCATGTGTCTCCAACCAAATCAGCTCCTAAAGGCTATCGTTCATGAATGCATAAGAACCCCTGTTATAAAAGAGGCTTGAAGCCTGGGCCCATATCTCTGCAAACTGAAGACTGTGGTATACAGGGCCGCCTACCATGAGTTTGGATGAGGCAGCGAAGGGCAGATTCCCACACACTTGTATTTCAGAGCCATATTCATTGATCATCTTTAGAAGGCTGTCAGAAGTGCTGGAGATAGGCAAGAGAAGAATTCAACATCCCACTTTTTAATGGTTATTGGTGGTTAAGCAAAAACGTACAGAGGCCTTGTGGCTTGTTCTAATCAATGAATAGGTAAGAGAACAAAGAGCGTTTGGAAAGGTTAGCAGCTTGTTCACAGTGGCGCTTACCTCAGTGGGCTCCAGGTTCTTGTGGGTTGCATTCATTTCTTCCATCCAGCTGCCTGGCTTATTTCCTCCTTGCCTTTGGCACAGCAGAACGGGAGATGATTAATCGCCCTCACCTACCCTGAGATTTCTGTGTGTGACAGACCATGGGATAATTGGTGCTTTAA
Source organism: Cavia porcellus (assembly GCF_034190915.1). Lineage (NCBI taxonomy): Eukaryota > Metazoa > Chordata > Mammalia > Rodentia > Caviidae > Cavia > Cavia porcellus. The sequence goes on along the minus strand of NW_026947496.1, from coordinate 21,023,924 downwards.
ATGTGTTTCCCAACTAAAACATGATTTTACTTTCCTGTTGCTCTAGCAAATTGTCATTTTCATTGCAAAAAAAAAAAATATGATTCAACTGATATTTTTGCTGTCTTCTCAATGCATTTAGCAAATGAAAGCTTTGTGGCACAGTAGTAGGACCTGAATATTACAGAAAATAATCTAAGGCAAGGGAAATAGAACTGGCAATTTCTTTTCCTCTGTTTTGGATATACTGAGGGGCCATGGTGGAGACAGAAGAGAAAGGAGGTCAGTATGAAAAAGCAAAGAGAAGACAGGTTGAAAGAGAAAGGATGGAAAATAGCTGTAGTCAGGCCACAAAGAGGGCTTAAGACTTAACTGCTTGATGTCTATTGGAAATTAAATACTTAAAGCCTGCAGGGTGAGAATAACTTTGCTCCACATGGACACAGTGAAATGGACTCAGAACTCCATATGGCCTTTCTTCACCCCCTCTTGTCTGTCTTTCTAATGGTAAAACCGTAGGTCTCACACACTAATAGCTTGAATAATTCCTGGCTAATAATTGGGAATTTTACATCCAACTCAGTGCTCTCATTTACAGTATTTGTAATCATGATAAAATATCTCTGTAGATAAATTATTTTATAATTTCCTTTTCTCATTTTAAGGACTGAACTCACAACCTTACGCTTGCCAGGCAGGCGCTTATGCCACTGAGCTAAATCCCCAGCCCCTCCTTTTCTCTTTTCATTAGATTTTCCTCGCAATATTTTTACCTTCAGATCTGTCAGCCTGTCCACCCTCAGCCTCAAATTCCGGGAGTTTTCTGGGAATCACCAAGAAGTACTTCTTCAGTATTTCATGCAGTCAGAAGTTCTGTGAGTGATACTCCTGCCCCCAAAATATGCTCTTTTATGTCATTAAATGATAGTAAAAATGTTTCTGATTTCTCAGTAGGATCACATTGATTTTATCCTGAGATCCACCATTCAAGGATTTCCTACTTTGCTCCCACTTTAAATATGGAAAGACGGGGGCTCCTATAGGTTACAGATTTTTAGTGGGCCAAACGACACAATGATCAGTCCAACATCTTATTCCCTAGAGAGGTCTCCAAAATGCCTAACAGGACACCAGTGTTCCAAGAAAGCCTACTTTAAAATCGTGTTCTTGCTTTGAAACTCCTTAATAATAAATCAGAGCTTTCTGATTAAGCTCTCTGCCTTTGTAGCAGAAGGTGGAGCATCTAATAATGGGTCATGAAATGTATTTTTGATGACTACAACAGTATTGTTAAATACAAGAGTATTTATAGTGCCATAAAATGATTGTCAGTGTTATCCATGAATTTGAGGAGTTGTGAGAAAATGATTTCTCTAAACTTTCAATCTTATGGGGATATTCCCTAAAACATACTTAGTTTCATCTTCAATGTATCAAGCTAAAACTACTTTTACTGTTGGTGTTCTTTTGAGATAGAATCTCATCCCCCCCACCCACCTTCACATCATCTCTTAATGGATAGGGTCCACGCTGGCCTTAAACTTCCTGTGTGGACCAGATTGGCCTCAATTCTGAGATCCTCCTGCTTCAGTCTCCTGAGTTCTAGGATTATAGGTGTACACCACCACACTCAGCTTCAAGTTGAATATTTAAAAATCACATTTCATCCTAAATCTTTCCTTGAATGCAACTGTTGCCATAATTTTAGGGTGCTCCACGCAATTGTAATCTAAGTCAAGCTGGCTCACCATTAAACTGGTATTAGTATTGATGTTTCTTGGGAACTACGGCTGGTCCTGAGTGGTGATTTCTCTGTATGCCTATGCCTCTCCTGGGAAAAAGACTGTCTTATAAAAGACTGGAAAAGAAATTGCTTGGTACATGAGAAAAAGAAGAGAAAGAAGAAGAGGAGGAGGTGTCAGAGAAGAAGAGGAAGGAGAGGGATGAGGAGATGGAGGAGCAGGCTAGGGAGGAACCATAGGAGGGAGTCAAGCTAAGGATACTGCAGGGAATGAAACACCACGAGATGTTGCCCAGATTGGCTTTTTAAACCCAGCACCCAGAACTTTTTCTATTTCTTAAAAGAGTTCGGTGGCATCAGTGTAGCTACAGGAGATATTCATTAGGGCCCTGCTCTGAGCAAGGTGGTGGTCAGGGGTTCAGATGGTACTCACTGTCTTCCCGCTGACTAAGTAGTAAGAGTGGGGGAAGGAAAAGGTCAGGCGACATTTCTCAAGCCTTTAAAAAATCTTATTAGTACAAACTTACAATTCACACAGTTTACAATCATCTTAAGGAGCAGCTACATGTATGTATTACAATTTGTTTTTTAATCATCTTCCCCTTCTCTTGCCCTCGCCCCTTATCGTGTTTCTAGTGCTGGTTGACGGTATTTGTCTTAGCTCATGTTACATTAATTGGGGTTATCAGTGTCCCGTACATGGCACTTCTCTGTTCCTCTCATTTCCCCTTCCCCTCCTCCTCACCTCTTGCCCTTTTTCCCTTAACCACTTCATACTGCAAAATATCCTTTTCATACTACTAGGCACTTTCTGGATATTCTTCATGCATTGTCAAGTTAGTACAACCATCCCTCAGGATCTAAAGAGGGTTCTTCAGGAATTCGACAAATGCCAAAATCCCAGGATGCTCAAGTACCTTAGACAAAATCACCTGGCATTGGCTTGCAGTCTGTTCCAGTATATTTTGGAATTATACCTCTAGATTACTTATATGCCTAATGCAAGGCATATGCTATGTAAATATTTGTTGCACTGCATTATCTAGGGAATAATAACAAGAAAAAAAGTGTGTGCATGCTCAATACAAAAACTTTTTTTTTCAAGTATTTTCAATCCACTATTGGCTGGATGCATAGGTACAAACCCAAGGACATTGAGGGGCTGACTGTACTCACCACAGTATAAAGTATGATACCGTTTACAAGTGTAGAAACTGAGGCTCAAAGAGGAGAAACAACTTTCCCAAAATAGCATAATGTATAAGAAATTCAAACCCAAATCCATTTAATCTTGAAGTCTGAATTCTACTCCATTTGGCATTATCTTACTGACCACTTTTGATATAGAGGTCTGTATATTGGCTATATCTTGTTATATATTGGACTGAAAACAGTTCTATGTATTTTATCTTACCGTCCTTCAAAGCATATGAAAGGATTTTGCAGATGACTTCTACTTTATCATTTATATTCCAGTAAGGGAGGAATTATTAAAGCAGAAGAAAAAGTATAGTTTGGCTCTCCATCTATTCAGTCCTCTCTGATTGGAAAATACTTGGGTGAAAAATTACATCTGAACTGAAAATGTATAGTTTTTCTTATCATTGTCTCCTAAACAATACAGTATAACTACTACCTACATAGAATTTGTATTATATTAGGACTTATGACTATAACCTAGAAGTGATTCAAAGTACACAGGAAGAGATACATAGGTTCTATGCAAGAAGAATATCATTTTATGTAAGAGATTTGAGCATCCCAAGATTTTAGTAGCCATAGGGGCTTGGGACCAATTCCTTTTGGATACTCAGGGGTGAATACATTTTGTTTTAAAGGATTAATCATCTCATCACATGCTGTATTAAATCGCCACTGTCGTGGGGTTTTAGTCAGTAGTCAAATTTCCTGATTCCCACTCCAAGGCAAAGAAAATGCTGTTGGTTTTGTCAGCAGCAAAGAAAACATGGGTAACTACTTTGTAGGCAGTTCATGTGTTCATCTCTCAGCATCTATTATGAATCTATTATGAATCAAGCTATACTTGGCATATCTGTGAAAGTGTGTGTGAAGTTTTCTTGCAGAACAAAAAACAATAACACCCATATTCATGGATTGTGTTATTCTGGGATAACCATATGTGACTAGTGTGTCTTCAAAATATTTTATTCTGTTGATATATATAAGGTTTGAAAATGTTGTTTTCTCGGCCTCTGATGTTCAAGGAGGCTAAAGAGTTGGCAGTCTGGATTGTTTTTCTTTTCTTATTCATATGCAAAAACTTATATCAGAAACAACCTTCCAACAGAACATGTTAATTGTGTCTTTAAAAGCAAAATATGTGCCTTGTATTTTAGGGCCATAAAAAGCTTTGGTCTTTAACCGAAAGTGGTTAGCAATAAATTATCAACCCAATAGACTTAGATTGGTGCCTGGTTACTAAATGTTTTTAATAGTACCATGAAATTCAATGCATAGTTCTTTAAATCTCTGGACTAGATCCAGCATATCAACATAAGGATCTGTCTGTCCTAGAAAGACGTAGTTGTATTTTATCTATTAATTATACCCCAATCAGTTACAGAAAAGATTTAAATCAGCTTACATAGGCTTAGAGTGTAAAAATGAAGAAAAATAACAGATGAAATAAGTGAGAAAAGTGAAGTCAGAGGAAAATGAGAGCAATCCCTAAAGTTTATATGGAATATAGGATACAAAGTCTTAACTCAGTGCTAAGATTTTTCCCTTAAGAAATGTATGCAGGTATATCACACTTTTGGAGATGAGTCAAAGCAAAAAACTGGACTTTCATGCCAGGGAACTTCTGAGGCTAATATTTATATTTCAAAACTATATTTCAGTTTGCAAAACAAGTCATCATTATTCCTTTAAACAGTGACATTTTTGCATTTAAAAGACATTCAAGTCATGGATGAAACCTCAGATTCTCTACATGTAGCACTTTAAGGCTTTTTTTGCAATAAGACAGACATAAATCATTTAATTTCCATTGCATAAGATGTGAACACATAATGGCCATTTAAGATATGGCACCAACAACTTTATTAGAATTATTCAGTCAAAAATGAGAATAAGAAGGCATAACATTAATTGGAGAATAGTGACTACCTACTCCCCTCTGATAGGCCAGGGATCTATGCACCTGATTATCTTCAAAGGTAAAGGCTGGCTCACTAGCAATGGAGTCACAAGCTTGTAAGTCCTTATCCCAGACCCTTCTTTACCCTCATCATATAAAACAGTCCCATCCTGACACTCACTGCATTGTTACCTGCCTGAGAGCTGTCTACCTAAACAGCTAGCACTCAGCTCGGCACCTGAAGTGTAGTAGACATCCATAATAGACCCTCAATTTTGCTTGAAGAAAAAAGTGAAAAAAATTCTTTATTGACTTCTGAATTTGTAACTCTTAACAGGCCAGAAAAGGTTGAGAATTACTTACATGTTTTGGTGTGGCAGTAAGGTCACTTAAGTGACTTGCAGCTGCTGGACTTAGGTCACAGATAGCTCCAGGGTGACTTAGGAGGACTGGAGTCAGAGTAAGGGCAGAATGATGGAACAAGAGGAAGAGACAGGCACCAGGTGACAAAGAGGTGACACAGTTGGTACTGAATAAAAACAATGTGAGACTAAGCAGAATATAGTCATGCTGTGGGCAGAGACAGCCTCAGGCAGGCAAGAGAAATGCCCTTTGATCTTTCCAAATTCACTCCTCAAGCAGCAGGAATGTGGGGTTCCCTTCCCTTCAAAACTGCCTTTGACATGCATTTAATCATAAATGTTAGAGCTGTTTCTAACGAGCAATTAACCAACTCCTCACAGAAATTCCAGGATATCTCAATTCTGAAATCTTCCAAGTAGGATCCTGGTCTATATTATTCTACTTTTGTGATTTTTTACATATGATTTGTTACTCATTTGTGCATCTGTATGTGTGTATGCATATGCATATATGAATAGAGAAACATAAGCTCATCCAACAAAGAAAGCTTTTATTTTGTATTTTTACAAAATCAATACAAATTCTAAGTTTGAGTCTTATCTTTAAAATTACTTAGGGCTATCCTTTGGAGGAAATTCTTACTGTATTTTGAAAAGAATGTGTTCAAGTTGAAAGGAAAGCATTAAAATTTTGTTTTTAAAATAACCAGCATGACATCAATCCACTTCTTATTTTTCATATAAACTCTTTCATTTGCTAAGTCCAAAGAAATCTGTGCCTTTAAATCTTTTTCCTGCTTAAAATTTGGTTTCTTTTGTAATTTATTTTTGCATTTATTGCTGGATAATGATCACTACAGAAACATATAAAACACAAGCTGTCTCTAATTTTGTTGGGTGATAAATTGCTCAGTTAAAAACAGGTTATGTTGCATGCCCTTGATACCCTAAGCTGATATTGTATTGTTCAGAATAGTACATGTCACCCTAAATAATTTCACGTGCATCTGTTGTATTAGTAAGTGCTAATTAAACATGCATTTTGTGGGATGACTTTACATGAGATCATTTTGCAGTTTTCTGGACTATTTATGCAACACTTAGGGATTTGTGGGTCACAAATCCTACTATAAACTTTTCTTCCTAAAATTATTAATAGAAATTGAAGTCCCCCTCTAATAGTGCCTTTCCAAATGTGCTTAGAAAAATGTTCTAGTCTAAATTTTTTTTTAAATGTATTATTAATATACACCCTGTTGTGTATTTCCTGGAAGACTGATACACCAGCAGAAATGCTCCCTAACAGAGATCAGTGCCTTTGTTTAATTGGTGCAGCACAGGCTTCTCTTGGAAATCCATGCAGTTCATGAGAACGGTAGTCAATATAAAGTGGTAGACGGCAAGTTTCTTTGGTGGCTGGAGACTATTGCCTTGCCCAAGAATTCTGTGTGATTCAACACATCACACATAATGATCTAATTGTTTGTGTAAAGCTCCTTCCAACCAACCTCTTGCTTCCTTGTCAAATGGAACTCAGACCTCACACTTGCAGCATTAATTGTTTCAGGAATGGCCATAGATCATTCCTTCTGATTTCCATGTGGTGCTATTCAACCACGGTAGTCAACATTTAAGTAGATCTTTCACTACCTACTTGTGCAAAGGTATTGTTGAGCTGTAAACATGTCCTTCAACCACTCAGAATCTCACTTCCTTTCTTCAAGAAAAAATAAACCAGAATTTACCAGAATGCCATGTCTAAAAAATGAAAAAAAAAAAAACTCTTAGTGGAATAAGCTGATGACTCTTGATTCTTACTCTACAATGAAATAATAAAGTATTTCCCACCACAAAAAAACCCAACTTGTTTAGCTTTGCTTAACTTGATTTCCCCTAAATTATTGATATTAGACTCTTTCTCCTGGTAGTATGTTGCCTTCCCTCATCACTAGTGGGGAAACATTTTGAGAAAGCTACCACAGATAATCTTTTAGATAATCTCTAAAAGTCTTTTTAACTATAATGGACACCAGAAATCACTCGTGTTGGTCTCTTCTTTTTCTCACTAAGATTTGAACATCAAGGTCTCAGGTCAGCTAAACTAAATGACCACACAGTCAGTAGTTTAAGAAAATGTTGCTTGAACTTAGACAATTTATCTGCCCACCACTCACATAGTTCATGGTATTTAACATACTCATACGCCGAGTACAGTAAGCTAAAGCTCTTAAAGAATGACTAATACTCCCTGTGATAGGACAGACGCTTGGGGTTTCAGCCAAATCTTGTAAATTTAGCAAAGAATATCAGAGCAACTCCTTCTGTTACCCTAAATGTCAGGGACTTTTACATTTTCATGAAGAACACGCAGGTCTTGGTTTTTAAAGGTCTTATACAAGCATATCCATTGAAAATCACAAGGTTTGTCTGCACTGTGGAGAATACTACGATTAGCGACAAGTAAAAAGTTGACCTGAAGTTCCAGCTGGCTTTGCATCCCTAAGCCTGGATAAAATCAATACCTAGCACTCTAAGAGAACTCCAAGTAGCATATCTCAGACCAATGAGACTACTTTTCCCCAAAAGCCAGTTTTAAACAATATATCATGTATTTTCTTGTTCTACTAAATCAAATTGAGCTGAGCAAACTATTCATTATTTGAGACCCTGAAGAGCATGTTAAAATACAGATTAGCCTTAATGATTTTGAACCTTACAATAATTATATCACAATCTAGTTACAGTTGTCCTGGATACCTGGAGGGATTGTTTCCAGGACTTCTTTCAGATAGCAAACCTGCTGATAATCCAGGTTCTTGTACACAATGATGTAGTATTGTATACTTCCTGTGCACATCTTCCTGCAAATTTTAAATCATCTCTGTCTTGCTTATATTGCCTAATACAATGTAAATTCCATATAAGTAGTCATTAAACTCTATTGTTTAGGAAATAATGACAAGGAAAAAATCTGCACATGTTCAGTACAGAGACAATATTCTTTACCAAATATTTTCAGTCAGTGGCTGCTTGAATCCTTGGATGCAGAATGCACAGGTACAAAGGGGAGGTGTACTTTTCTGTAACGTGACTCTCACACTGCCTATTTCATAGCTGTGCCTACTCAGTTCTTGGCTCTGGTCTAGCCTGAAATCTGTCAGTGCTCTGCAGAAGGTAGACTTCATTCTGCAGTGTCAATATGCCCAGCATCATATATATATACATATATATATATATATATGTATATATATATATATATATATATATATGTATATATATATATATAAAATTGCTGGCATCCTAAGTAAATCTGTTCCCATTTACCTGCTGAGTTTTATCCTGTCACCTTGGTCTTGAGTTCTAACAAGACGATGTTGAGGATGGTTCAGCCGTTTTCAGTTAACCTCCAATTAACTTTCCCATGAATGTTCCAACTTGCCTTGTGTATTAATCAGTTTTCTATCGCTAGGTCATAATACCCACAATAAACAACTTAGGAAGAAAGGTTTATTTTGTCTCATGGGTTCAGAGGTTTCCGTACATGGTCTCTTGGCCACTTCACTTTGGGTCTGGAGGGCAGCACTTTATATAGTACTGTGTATACGACACAGCAAAGCTGCTTACTGTAGGCAGCCAGAAAGCAAAAAGAGAGAGCAGGGAAAGGGGCACAGGGTACCTTCCAAGGCCCGCTCCCAATGACCTTGGATTAGGCCTTACCTCCTAGGGTTCCCACCAACTCCTGATAGCACCATCAGCTGGAAACTAAGGCACATAAGTTTTGGGGAACATTTAAATTCTCAGCTGTAACACCTTTCCTCACCTAGATCTGGTTTCTCATCTGATTTCAGCTAGAGTTCTAGCATCCTACTGTATAAATGGGCCCATTTAGATGTACTTGGGCACAGAGCAGAGCAGTAACAAAAATGGGGTGTATATAAAAGCCTCAGCATGTGTCAGTTAGGCTGAGCTACTTTGCAACTGAACAGCCACTTCTGAGTACAACTTGTACACACAGCCCACTCGGGTCTAGTTTCACGGGTTTGCCTTGTGTGTGAACTCTCACGCCATGGTTTACTGTCTTCCCATTTTTGGGAAAACTACTTTGACTTCCTGAGCCCCCAAACTCCTTTCTCCTGAATTTATATTTCTCCTGCTATCTACACCAAATGTCACACATTAACTGCTGTGTGGAATCTCATTTTTTAAATTATCCTATTGGATCTATTTTTACACAGGCATAATATTCCTAACTGGATGACAACTGTATACAAGATGTTTTATACCTCCCTAATACATAGTAAAAAGTACAAAGGAGATGCTTTCATTCATCCCATCAGCTATACAACGTGACACGAGGAAATCAGAAACATCTATTTGAGTGAAATGGAAATAGAAGCGGAATATAACTATGGGTTCCTCACTGATGGAGAGGAGAAAGAAGAGGTTTAAAGGCAGAATGAAGAGGAACAAGGGAAGTTCAATTGAACTCCTCCAACTGTGGCTTAAACTAAACGCTATCATTTATTTTGGTTGAGAATTACGTTCCTCACTGCAAAATTAGCTGGAAAACTTCATAGAAAACAGATCTTACAACAAAACTCTTCCAAGAATTCCTATTGTTCCACAAAACAATTTCAACAAAAGTCCCAGGAATAAAGATGTGGAACCCCTCTTTTTGAGTCTCGTTGCCCTTTTTGACAATTCATGATGATACTCAACGTAGGTGAGAGGAGAACTCTGCCAAAAGAAAAATCCCTCCTCCTGTAACTCAGTATAGGCTACAGTAGCCTTTGGAAGCTGAGACTCCTGTTAGAGAGAGCATGGTGTCCTACTTACAATGGCTTAAAAGTCAAAGATACTTTTTTCATTATCACAAACACTGATTTGGGCTTTTTTGGAAATAATTTATGCCTAGGAGTGATTAATTAGTGCTTTTTACATATTCATAGCTTTTTATGGACCTGCTAGGTGTTGCTATGTCTTCACTAAATTAAAAAGAAGTTTTCAAAAGCATAACTAGTAGCTTGTTAATGATAATGGTTGATGAACCCCAGCAAATGATTCAGCAAATTGCCACTAAAGACACACATGTAAAGAAGCAGCGTTTTCTTTCCAAAATAATTACAATGGTTCCCAGGTGATGTAGTAAGGCAGAACATTCCTAGCCACGTAAGCCCAGCCTGTACTCTGGCTTCTGACTCTTGACCAATCAAAAACTCACTCTTGGACTTTTATATTGATAGCTATAAGTTGTCCGTTGAGTTGGTTTAAATGTCCAACCCAGAGCTGACGATCATAGTGATTAATCTGTAGAAACAGGGAAAATCAATGTTCTTTTAGTCTGAGTTTGAGGCAGAGTTTAAAAGAGTAACTGGCAGTGTGATAAAGTAACTGTACTTCAAAATGCATAGCACGCAAATACAGAGCATGCTGAGGTGAATAGGGTACCTTTGCATGTGGTAACTGTGGACCTGCTGTCTGCACTTTATATTTATGTGATCATGATGGAGACACGGGAGGGAGACTCGTGGTCTTGTCTATAGGGTCTGATCAAATAATACAGGGAATATTTAAATTAAAAGAAATCTATGGCACTACAAGTCACGTTGCCATTAATTCCCCTCCAGTACTCCTTCTCACTTCAAACACACCCACCCCAGAGTGTCTTCATGCATTTACCAGATGTGGCACCATATGACTCCTGGCTCTTCCCCAAAGTTGAAATGACCATGAAAAGTACATATTTTGAATTAGTTCAGGACACTGAGGGAGCTATGACAGTGTAATTAAAGACATGAGAAAGGACTTCTAGAACTTGCAGTGGCTTCAGAAAGTGGGAAGCATCATGCAATTAGTGTGCTCGAAGTGAGAGCAACGCTTGGAGGGAGGCTCATGGCAATGCGTCTCTTACTTAAGTGTTGATCTGAGTTGGGCATTCACTGTAGCATTCAACCCTACTTTTGCACACAGCTCAGCCCTATTCCTGCTGTGTGGCTTGGGAGACTGTACCTCATCTGCCTATGTCTGGTTCCTCTTCTGAAAAATGGGGACATGAGTACTTTCTCTATCACCTCAAAAGGTAGGCTCTTCCCACTCCTACTCTATTAGCTGTGTGTCACCCCAAATCAGCTATAGCCCTCACTTCTAATGAAGTCTTTGCTGTCCCTCCATTTTCTGTCAGTGAGATCTTTTCAAATTGACTTTAGAATACTGCTCCAATGGCCTTCACCCAAAATGCAAAGAGTCACACCCAGGCTTCCTAGACTCTACCAGTTTGTTGGGTGTTTAAGCCCCTCTTCTGTAATTGATTCTGAGTCTGGACAGAGAAGCAGGCTTCAACTTGCCTGGGAGGAATTTGAAACAAGGATGTGAAGATTCTATAAACTGTATTGGGTAGCCACTACAAAGTCACCTAAGTCAGCCATCCATCTGGCCCTTATCTTCCCTTTATGGCTTATGCAGCAATGGCACATCCACTGACCTTCTGAGGTGAGGCATTCTGTCTCCAGAATGGAGATATGATATGGTTAAACTGGAATCCAGGTCCTTTTGCCAGTATGGTTCAAGTGCTACTCATTGCTTGCATTCAGAGGTCTAATCATTCTTCCATGCAATAACCACACACTTATTTCAAGAAAACTCTTTTTTAGTTGGGTGTGGTGGCATGTGCCTGTTATCCCAGCACTCTGGGAGGCTGAGGCAAGGAGTCACAAGATGCAGCCCAGCCTGGGCAACTTGATGACTTATTGAGAACCTGTTTCAAAACAAACAAAAAAAAAAAATACAAGAAGGGCTAGGGATACAGTTCCACGTGAAGCTCCTGAGTTCAATATCCAGTACTGCAATACATACAGACAGACTGTGTTTCCCCAAGAAATAAGACCTATTAGAAAACATGTTCTAGCATGATTTCTATCTCTTCTAAAATGCTAAAACTTGTTTTCTAGGGAGGTCTTACTTTCGAGGAAACAGTACATATACAAAATTTTTAAAAACTTTTATTCTGACAAATTCTATTTTTTCTGCTATTTCTCATAGTGTCTAATCAATATTTTATCATGTTTTTTCTACCTAAACATACTTAGATAATAACAAATAAAAATGCCTCATACTAACAATATTTAACTAATAATTCATCCACTTCTCTGGGATTAAAATATGTACCTTGGCTTACATATGTTATATGTTCTTTGGCCTATTAGTCTGGTTTTCAATCTGTATATATGCTAAATAAAATTACAAAGTCTTAGAAGATAAATAAATGATGTGATGCTGGAAATTTATATACCATTTCAGGTTTTTTCCTTTTCCACCAACCTTCACTTTGATTTTCCAGTATCAGATTCATTTATTTAACTTCTAAGGCTGTATAAATTTATTCATCATGTACATTGAAAACCAGACTAATAGGCAAAAAAAAAAAATACGATAACTATGATGACTATACTGCTAATTGTATTTGTTCTTGGAAAAGAACAGTTAATACTCATATGATTAGATCAATTTTGCATGTCTGTATTTGGCAATCTAAGCATCTGTTTTGAAGATAACAATGTGCAATATAACAACCATTGCTAAATTCCTATCACCTTGTTTCGAAAGCCTATATTGTTATTAAGTTTGTCTCTTTGCTTTTTGTTTCTCTTTTCTGTGTCTATTTTTTCTCTCAAAGAATAAAAAAAGAATTAACATGTGTTATGCTTATGTACCAACTACCTAGAGTGAATGTAATTATTATGGGCTTCAGATGCACTAATAATAAAAATTTTAAAAAAGAATTCTATATAAAAAGGAAAGGCAGCAACAGAGAAAATATTATGACTAATTTTGTGAAATTCTTAATGAAAGTCAGAATGCAGACTAAGAACAAAGTTCCAAAGTCTAGCTTATTTCCTAATGTACACACCCACTGGCATTGTCCATGAAAGAAATCAATGGCATTTGACACTGTTTATTCAGAGTAAACCAGCGCTGGCTCCCAGAGTTCTCTGCCTCTTCTTTTAAATAATTTGTTCTATCAACGCAGCCAAAACTCACTTTCATTCCCTCTCTGGAAGTCTCAAGTACACCTCCGTGTCTGAACGCCTTTATCATCTAAAACACTACAGAAGAACAGCAATGACTCGGCAAAGCCTTTTGCATTTTTTTATTTTTATCTTTGGATAAGAAAGTTTTGCCATTCGGGTGAACTCTCATCTCTGCCATTTCTGCTTGGAAACTTTCCGTTTAGGTTCCAGGATTCTGTTTAGAGGGATATTGCTGGGTCCAGACGACTGCCTGTGTTATCTTGCAAAACCAGAATCTGCAATGCCTTTCATTCAGTGGTGGTTCCAAAACATCAACAATTGTTCCCGGTAGACTAGATCCAGAGACAAGCCTGGTATGTAGCTGTACCAGGAGGGGCAGGCATAGATAAGGAATGAAATGGAGGACAGTCAGAACCTGTTTCAATCCTTCCAGGGGTACTTCACCCCCAAGAAAGAGAGAGAGAGAGAGCTCTATTTACTCCCTCCACTCTGGCTGGGCACAATCAGCAGGTCTCTCCTCTGAGAGAGAGCGAAGACAAGTGCGGCTGGGCAGGATTAAGACACATTAACAGGGGAAGCATATGGTCACTGACACAGCGGCCGCTCCCAGACTGAGCCAAGGTTAACAAATTAATGAACAGGAAACGCGCCACATAAATGTTGAGCCTTATTAAACATGAGATCGCTGCTCCCAGCTATCTTTATTTTTACAAGAATCTAAACTCAAGAGACTCAACCTCCCTCCCTTGTGTACACACTGCAAATCATTCTTATAATAGCCAATCACATTTCTGAGGACAAACAACAGCAGTTGATCACTGTCCGATCAGAAGGACAGAGTCTGTTCGAAGAGAGTTTTATTGAGATGATATGGGAAGAAGCAGCGTGATTTATTTAGGGACAGCACTGAACTTCCTTTTGTTCTTTCAACAGGTTAGTAATTACAGGAGTAGTAATTAGCCTTGACACAGAGTACACAAAACGATAAATGGATACTGAGTGCACAGAGGGGCCTCTCTGATACCAAGCTTATTATTTTCAGTCGGAGCTAATTATCCTTATTATACTGCGTGACTCTTTTTTCTTGAATTATGAGTGGGAAAGTGCTGAACAGAATTTTTTCCCCCAAAGTACACTGAACTGTGGAAAGAAATGAAAATCACAAACAATGAAAAGCTTGTTGGATAATGAGAGCGATCATCTATAAAGGGCTTCTGAAGGAACGTCCCCTTTCCTGCACTATAGAAATGTAAAATACTTCTCAGGAAATGATCGAGATTTCTGGTGTAGGTTTTGGTTTCTTTTATTTATTTATTATGCACATGGAGTGAAGGAGCTGGTCTGGGCTCAGCCCAAGGCGGTGACAAATGAGCAGGAAGGAAGCTGGGAAAGTCTTGAATGTTTGCAGAGGGCCAATAAAGAGAGGAGGTGCAAGAGGGAGCAGTGTTCAGATTCCCGGGCCACAGCAGAGTTTGCAGTTACTGATTCTTGCAATTAAATCCCCACAAGACAAAGCATTCTGTGCAAGGATATTTGGGCTCCAGCCTGACCCAACTGCCACCTGTGAGCTGATCTGGGGAAAGACTTTGGTTTGAGATCCTTACTACACAATCCTTTGTTGCTTTCTTTTTCTCTTCTCTGCTTGCTCCCCTTCCCTTACAGTGATGCATACGAGCAAAATTCCACAGATGGTGCATGCTTTTATGAGCTCCGTCCTGAAATTTGGTTTGAAATTTCCCCAGTGTCCTCTGTGCTTCTCTGCAACAGATGCACTTAAATGTTAGCAATGTATTTGCGGCCTGGGCTCCAACCAGAACTGAAGAAGAAACAGGGCTGTGGTACAAAGAGGAGCAGAGCTACCCACACACTGGGAACATCCATGACCACAGCTGCCCAGGCGGCCGCAGGCAGGCGGAGTGTCTGTGGCTACTGCAGTCACTCGGAAACCAGCTTTATGCTTCCTCCAGCACAGACCGTCCCAGAGATGAGAGGTTAAATCTAATTAGTACCCTGCCCGAGCCTGCTACTGCCTGCTTTACCCTGCTGAATTTCTACCTACCCTCATCTTACTTATCTCTGAGGACAGGAGACTGGAGACTGTGGGGTCCCCCTTCAGCAGGGTTGATCAAAACTGGTTTGATCTAAGACACTTACCAGAGTGATCACCAGACAACTTCTGACTTCATTATGATCACATCTGCAGCCTAAGTGACAGCAACCCCCCAGTATCATGAGTTGACAGTTGCCATGACAATGACCAGAAAAACCGTAAAAGGAGAGAAAAGAGGTGCCACCCAAGTTCTCAAATAACCTCTGCCTGTTCCCAGAAAATACATAAATAATGCTCTTTTCCTTTACCCTATAGCTATACCTTCCTGACTCCCAACAGTTTAGGAGGTTGAAATGCAAATTTATCTCCAACTTCTCCTATTCTTGGCCAAGAATGAATTTCTCTTTCTCTGCTCTGTTCAAGTCTTGTTGTGGTTCCATGATTCTGAGAGGGAAAAGGAGCCAGTGTGGGGTCAGACTGGGTACGATGATGATCCGTTGAAAAGTGCATTGCTTTCTTTAACCTAGCATACCTAGTGCTTCCCCTCCCTAACGTCTCAGTTATTATGTTTAACAGGCTTCTAGATTTCAGTGGGACAGGATATAGATATTCACAGGCATTCGGGAAGGGGCAGATTCTTTTTAAGGACACCTAGGCTCTGTAAGGTGACACCAAGAATACAGCATTGGTTCAAGGATAAGGAGTGAGTCAAGCCTTTTATTTAGTATGTCAGGAGTTATCTGCTCATTTAGTTGGATTAAAATATGCTTGAACAGAAAGTTATGGGCTCTCTGTATGGGTTTAGAAATGTCAGCCCAAAAAAAGTAGGCAATCAATGATTGTGCAATGGTATCTCCATTTAACCTGCATCATGCCTGGAAGATTAGGAGGTTAAAGGTGATTTTCCAAAGAAGGGTACTGACTTGTAAAATATAATTAAGGAAGGTACCACTGAGAAGCAATTTCAGTTGTCTAGATAGGATAAAATCCTGATAATGCTCATGGTTTCATTACATAGGTCAGATACGGCTCTAGCCAAATTGTCTGGACCCTACTCTAAAGCATAAGGCACTAAAAATTCCATTATTTTACCCCATGCTGTGTACTCTTCCATTTTTGATGGAAGTCCATCTTTTGCTCTGCTTATTAATTACAGTTCACCTTTTCCACCAGACTCTTCCATTAAGATGAAAATATTCCAATGTCATTACGTCCAAGCCTTTTATTATCACTGTTTAGTTGAATGTGAGGTTCTTTAAACCCTCTGCATTGGAAAATGGCAAATCATCATTTGGCATGGGATGAAATTCTCATCAGTTCCCACTCACACAAATTGGTCAGGATACCACCTGCCATGTTCAGTCTCAAATGCCTGCTAGGTGAGTATAAACTTTTGGAACAATGAACCAGTCTTTCTGGTGAAAATTACTTTCCAACTAATTTGGTAGAATATTGTTGATGTGATGATTCATTTTTTTCTTTTGGAGGTAGTAGATGAGATACAGCAGAAAGGTGATCTAGAAAGTGTTTACTAGTGCTGCAGTTTTGATCTTTCCTTACCATACTATATGCGCTAAGCAAGATATTCACATCTTTTAAACCTCAGCTCCTTTATCCACCAAGTGGAACAGTCCCAGGACTTATTTCAAAGAGATTTAATTAGATAATAAGGTGATTTTTGGTACTACCCAGTAAACTCCCAATTAATGGTTTTGCTATTTATCATTATTACTGTATTATGAGCATTGTAATGATTATATGCTTGCACAATCATTTTAATATTGTACTCCTGTGTCTAAAGAAGAATCATGCACCTAGTCACAGCATCATCCTTTGCAAAATGATAAGTATCAATAGGAAATAACTTCCAAATGAAGAATGACTTTTTGTTCACTCAGATGTGCAATGACAAAAATACATGACACTCACAATTTAAAGAAGAGATTTACTTGGCTCATGGTTTCAGTGAGTTGAGTCCATGGTCAGCAGGTTCCAAGAGAAGAATATTATGGAGGAAGGGTATGGCGGAAGAACAAAGCTGCTCATTTTGTGGTGGTAAGAAGGCAGAGCACAGGGAAAATATGCCAGTGGGAGAGATACCCTCCAAAGGCTTGCCCCCACAGAGCCACCTTCCTCTAGATCCCACCTCCTAGCTATACATCCAGGTATGAATATCACTGATGAATATAGCATCTCATGATCAAAGCACCTGTCTGAGAGGCTTAGGAGATTGGATTAAAACCCAATCCAGTTGACAACTAAGATTAACTGGCATATCAAGGATGGGCTTTCTTCTGCCTGGAGTATTCCTTTCTTTCAGCCACTCCCACAGCCAACACTCCTTCATCCTTCAGCGTCCGAATTCCACATACTTGTCCCTGAGGTCTTCTCAGTTTCCCCATGCCTGAAGTGGGTATGCTACTGTTCTGACACCATAGCATCACATCATAGCTTATTTCTTATTCTGTCAGAGTGCTTTAGAATTGCCTCTTCTCCTCTCCCTCCTTGGCCTGAGACTTTTTAAGGACCAGGATATGTGTGTTGAATTCACCAAACTTGGAAACCGTTTGTACACATACATGATTCATTTGTGTGATAAATTGTACCAAGTCTCTGTATATACAAGATCTGCTCGCCAACCTCCTTCATGTGAGCTGTACAGTTCAAATGGATTTATCATTTATGATTAAATTTAGCCTCATCCTAGTGCCTGCACTATTAGGCAGTATCCTATGATGTATCCTACTACTATACATCATTAGGAAATTCCAGGTGATGGTTAAGGCTTGGGGTATGTGCCAATAACTTTCTGCACATCAATCTTTAGCAGTCACTGCAAAATGTCTTTGTGGGTACAGCTGACAGCAGCAGTCTGAGGAAGGAGACTTCTCCTAGGGCTGCATTTACACAGTAAGTACCATGCTCATTTATTCATTCTGGACAGTCTGGGAGGAGAATGGGACCCTGCCCACCAAGCCCCCCGTGGTGTCCCCAGCTCACTCTGCCCTGCCAGAACCTGCCTAGCTTCCCCAGCTGAATATGAGAAAACAGCTTCTTGGAAATTCCAAAACACAAGGAAAAAGCAGAGAGACTGTCTGTTCATATTTTGCTAAGTAATCCTGGCAGAGAGCGGCTTCCTGATAAACCTCAACACCTGAAAGTCAGGTTTTCTGATTAAGGCTTTGGGTTATTTGTTGACAGTTATGAGCCATAATCATGTTTAAATCTCCCTGTAAACCGTATCTGTTATGTCCAAATAACTTTGCTTCAGGTTTACAGCCTGCTCAGAGGAGTAACTCCTGATGCTACTAGATTTTTAAACAGCTAAAATATAGGGCATTATATCCATGGAAATTTACAGATTTTGCCAAGTCTATTCATCAACTATAAAAATGAGAAAGGCCATTTTTGTTTATGCTCTCTGTATATTGTTTGCCTGGCTAAAAGTCAGGTTGTCATCAACTGAGAAGATAAAACATGACTCAGGGGCTAAAAAAACTCTAAAAGGCTTAGATATCACTGCTTTTAGCTTTCTGAATGACTGCTGCCCAGTTAAAATAACAGATGAATTAATGTTTACCGTGTGTCACACAAATGGTAAAGGCAGTGGAGAGCTTACTTTTTCAGACTTCTTAAAGGTTTCAGTTCAACTACGATCAAAACTGCAAATGCTATGGGCTGCTGGATGCTTTTTGCTATAATTATTTTGCTGCCATGGTCAAGAGAGGTATGAAATTGGTGAATAAAAGAAGTAGGCCTTTCTGTTCTAGGAGTGCGAGGAGTCTGCTCATTTCTCTACTGATACAAGTTAATTAACTTACTGTGCCAACATAACTATGCTGGAGACGAATGTACAGGGAAAAAGTGTGTTTGCCTATGGAACTATAGAATTCTGTATAGCGAGAAAGAATTCTGATGTTTGCGATATATATATATATATATATATATATATATCATTTGTTTTGTTTTTGTTCTTATTTATGTTTTTGTTTATGTTTTTTGTTTTAAAAAGGGTCTCACAGTTTAGCCCAGGCTAGCCTTAAACTCATGATCCTCTTGCCTCAGCCTCCCACATGCTGGGATTATAGGCATATGCCACTTGCCCAGATTTTTCATTGAACTTTTTATCTACAGTCTGTTGGCGGCAATGATCACACTGTTACAGTAAGACGCTGGTCATCTTCAGACATAGATTAGCAGAGGCGATGTGTACATCCCAGAGTGCCTCTACTAGGAGAATCCACACTGCTGAGAAAGACAGGGAGGCAGCGTTGAGGCCGTTACGGGACTGGTCAGGGCATGAGTCTCTTCAGGTGCCCATATTATCTTACTCCTCCTTCAGGTGCCCATGAGTGCCCCATGCTGGGGCCACCATCAAGGACAGAAAAGGTGGGTAGACTGGGATTCTGGCTGTTTTCAGATAGTAACACAGGAATCCAGCTCTCTTCCAAGCACTGGAGACAAAGGTAAATATCTACACACTGGAGTCTATACCACTCACCTTGATGATGACCTGAGTCAGATGACCCTGGCTCTCTGCATACAGATGCTGAAATTCAGTCCACATCCTGGCAGCCTGTATTGCCTGTCCAGGTCCTCCTTCCACACCTTGAAGAGGGGGTATATCAGATTTGCTTTGTTCTTCTCTCGTCCTTATGACTCACCAGAAAACTTAGAACCTGAAGTCAAGAAACTCACTTGAACTCAGCAGTGCTGGAGGCAGCTGAGCCATGATTGACGTCAGGGTAGGGGTTGGGGCTTCCCATGACACCAGGGCACAAGAGGCACCCTGTGCTGAAGCAACTCAGCCTGCAAGCTCATGGTTTCTCCCTGGTCCGTGATTTAAAATGAGGTTGTCCACGGGTTATTAATGACCTCCAAGACACCTTCCCTAGACTGAACTATCTCCATCCTCCAAATCACTCTGCTCTGTTAACAAAATATAGCCAAGGTATGAATCGAGGGCTGAATCAAGGACATGACTTTCTAAGCAAAGCAAAAAGTGCTTCACTTGGGGACCTAATCATTTATTTGCATATATGGAAGGAAAAAAGAAACTTGTTTGTTTTTCTTTATTTCAAATAAACAATCATCTTTTAAAAGAAGTTCCATATTTCTATTCAGGTTTTGGCATTAAATTAAATTCCACGCAAAATTTTCTTTTAATTTAAATTTATTTTTAATATCCATAAAATATAAAAATTCATTTTAATGGGTACCATGTAATGTTTTGATTATATACACTGTTTAATGTTCAAATCGAGTTAAACAGAGGTTTTAGGTTTTGTCATTTCTTCCCAGTTTGGTTTATAAATTCCATAGCCAGCAATCTCCATCCTTTAAGGCTTTTGCCTGTGATTGTATGGTGTGGAGGTGGGAGGCAGTTTGAGTTTTACTGTCTGTATGGCTCACTAAAATCACAATGAGTAAACTGTAGGTTTTGTTATAAACATTATAAACTGCAAAACTCTGAAATGTTAGCTCACTTCTATAATATGTTTTACAAAATTAAATTACCTTTAAAAAGTGCGCTATTTCTGGAATCCAGGTAGATGGTTGACTGTTACTAGATAACACCAGTTAGAGAAATTAAGTAAATAGGCTGCTGCTTGCCCCATAATAAGACTAATGCAGTGCTTATGCATATTTTAAGCACTGAGTAAAACAAGCTCAGGTCTGTAATCATCACAGAAAATCAGCTGAGTCCCTGAGGAGAAGGTTATTGTAATTTCCTCCTCCTCATGGTACCTCCTTGGACATTAGCCTGGAAGGCATCTCTGAAGGTACTTAGCAGTAATTAGCATTTTCTATAAAGATCTTCATCCTTGGAATTACTTCTGGGGGAGTAGGCCATGTCTTAAAAGGGTGCTGAGTATTGTTTAGTGGCTCATAAAGAAACTTTGGCTGCTTTGTAAAGATAAATTTCACCAAAAGAAGGAGGAGGAGGAGGAAGAGGAGAAGAAGGAGAAGGAAGAGGAGAAAGAAGAGGAGGAAGAGGAAGAGGAGGAGAAGGAGGAGGCGAAAGAGGAGGAGGAGGAAAGAAGGAGGAGGAGGAGGACAGAGAGAAGAAAGAAAATAGTGGGAACATTTACAAAAATTTCTGAGAAATAAGTGAACATTCCATAAAATGCATTGTGTAAGTGCATTAATAGTATCAAGAACTGGACGGTGAGCCCGGAGGGTCTGCTCGGCCTTGTTCCACCAGGAGCTCAATGTGACACAGAGGTCCGATCTTGGTTGTTTTTATATTTTTAAGCATGGTTTACTTTCCCTGGAAAATGAGGAGTCTCTTTCCTCCCCCAGGTCCTTGTAAGGATAAAATGAAACAGGCGATGTGAAGCACTTTGAAGAGCTGAAACCACCGAGCAAGTGCGTATCTTATTATACAAATAATTCAGACCCTAAAATTCTGGAATGTGAGAAGTCATTAAAAAATAAGTATTTGATTATCTACATATGCGTGTGTTATTTCTAGTTGTGTGCACTCTCATTTTAAAATACAGATTCTTTATTTGCCAATTTTTGGCAGTTAGGCATCTCTCCAGTTCCACATATCATGTTGAAGAAAACCTTTAATGTTAAGTTTAGACAATTCCTTAACTTTTTAAATCATATAGGACTAAAATTTAAACAGGACCTTTCACGAGAAATTCGACACTGTGGGACTCATCCAATCCTAAACTGCTTTTCTAATCTTGATTACTTTTTCTTCTTAGTTATTTCTCCCCTTTCAGATTACCTAAGAAGCATCTGATTGTCCTTAAAGTTTTTTTAAAAATAGAGAAAAGTAGAGAAAAATAAAATTATTTATAATCGTGTTTTTAAAAAGACATAGTTGACTGCATCTGTAATTGCAATGCTGGGGAGACTGAGGCAGGGAGACTATGGGTTTGAGCCCAGTTAGCAACTTAATACCCTGGGGATGAAGCTCAATGGTGGAGCACAGCGGGGCTCACTCCCCAGTGCTGAAAAAAAAATTACCCAAACCAAGGAGTAGAAGACCCCCCTTCACGCTACCAATGCCAATCCTGAGTGAGCTTCACTGTTCTTCCTGGAGGTGTCCCTGTGTGTCACTTCTGATGTATCCAGGCTCTGCCATGGATACATCATGGACAGTAATTAAGTCCAGCTGATAGGCTTCCAGCTTTCAATCATACAAAACCCTAAATTTGTGCATATTTTGTCCATCTGAAGCTGTCTTTTAGCTAACAGCCTATTAATTAGACTTACAACTTTTATGTAAATCACAGCAGGTGGTCTCCCTGTGTACTCTGGACCCAGCTCCACACATGCTGTGGGCAGAGCTGTGTCAGGGTGTGTTCCAGTGCGTGCAGCCCCAAGAAACCCTTGATCGACATCTCGTCTTCCACTCCCAGATCCTTCCTGGAAATCCTGAGGTAGAAGGAGGGAAAGGACAAGAGTACAAGACTCAAAGGTATTAGAAGAGAAAAGAGGACCCCACAGGACATTTGGCCCTTGCTCTGTTAATTATTACACTATGTTACTTACACAGATGATTTGCTTACCTGTTTCTGCACTAGACTATAAGCCTTGTCGAAAGAAGAGTTTTGGGTCTTTTTATTAATCCATGTTTGCAGTACACAGTGTTCCCATTCCTTGTGTGGAGTTGGTCCACGGGCATAAAACATCGTAATTCTTTTTTTCATTCTCCCTCCCTTCCATCTCTCCCTTTCCTTGCATCTCTTGGTCCCCTTCCCATTGGAGAAAGAGCTGCCTACTTCTATTATCTAGCTTTTTATTTTGCTCTTTACTTAAAATTTGGGTTTCTCATATAAGAGAATCCATGCAATATTTAAGATCACGTGTCTGATTTACTTCACTTCACATTACGGTCTCAAGATGCATCCGTGTTCCTACAAATGCCTCACGTTTATCTTCCTTTACGGCAGAGTAGTATTCCATGGTGTGGAAATACCACATTTTCTTTGTCCCGTCTTCTGTTGATGAATGCATGGTCTGCTTCCCGTGGTTAGCTCTTATGAATTTTGCTGCTGTAAGTGCTGGTATCTGTGCATCAATTGTTAGTTTTTAAACACACTGGCTCGGTCATGTTCATGGTTCAGAAGAGGCACTTAATAAATGGCTGTTGAAGGGACTGAGTGACAGACTTAACCAACAGCAAACGAAAAAAAGAGCCCCAGTCCAAAAATGAAAGTAAAGAAATATCATACTTACAGATTTCGTAAACTGACAATTTTTGAAGCAGACCTCAAAGATCTTATAAATAAGGTGACTTAACCATCATGTTTCATATGTCTACCTTTAAGGATGTTTTGAAAATGTCTGTGTCCTGATCAAACAGTCAAGTGATGTTTTAACCTAAATATAATAGCTACCATGCAGCACTCTAGTGAAAGATGTAACTCAAAAGAATTAAGATGTAGGCTATGTACATGGATATGTATTAATATAAATTTAAAATTTTAATTTTTATAAATAAAAACAATATGGCATGAACATAGCTAAGATTAAAAACTTTTTTGACACTGTGGCTGCACAATAGTCTTCATCCAGGTGGGATATTTTCCAACCCACAGTGTGGGGCTTGAACCACATGCAGTGTTGAACCTGTATATACACTGGTATCTCGGTGCTTGTCAATAATAGGTTTCAGGAGTACCAAAAGCAACGAGTATCAAACAAACCATTTTGGGTAGAAAAGGTGTCAAGTCACAAAGCAACTGACAAGTTCTAGCTTGAATTTGAGTACCAAACAAACAAATAATGATAAGACAAAAATGTGTGGAGACCAAATCCTATGAACTTTCAAAGCAGTTGAATACCAAGGCTTGATTGCACTGTTTTTTCCCAATGTACATACAAACCCTGATAAAGTTTAATTTATAAACCAGGTGCAGGATGAAATGAGTAATAATAAAATGGGACAATTATAGTAATGTATGCACGATTTGTTTCTTTTCCTTGTTAAGTCAAGAACTTTTACATTTTTACTTATAAGAAGAAATTTAAGGCTTCTCTTTAGCAAGTCTAGATTGCTGGCATCATCACTTGGATTTTGGAGTATTTGGGGACCATCATTAAGTGCAAGAAGTGTTATCTGACCTTCATCACTGTGATCCTATGACAGTTTGTCTTGATAACCAAGAAGGGTACAAAGCTTCTGGCAGCCAGGTAATGCATACAGCATAGAGACACTGCTCCATAAACGAGCTAGATGATGCAGGATTTCATCATGCCGTGCAGAATGGTGTACAAATTAAAATTATTCTTATCAGGCATGATGTCGCATGCCTGTAATCCCTGCTCCTCCGGATACCAAAGCAGGAGGAGCAAAAACTCAAGGTCAGCCTGGGGAATTAATCAAGATCCTCTTTTGATGTAGTTTACTGGCAGAGCTCTTACCTATCATGTGGAAGCTTTGAGTTCAAACTTCAATACCAAAAACTCAATTACAGTAAATTAAATCTTTGTGAATTCTTTATTTTCCATTTAATATTTTAGGACCATTAATATCTAGGAATCCCTGAAACTACAGGAAGTGAAACCACTAATAATGGAGGCAGGGGGCACTGCTTACTATCAAATTTATTATTTGCTTTTGATTTTTATATCAGGACCAAATTATAATTTGACTCTGCGAAGTACTAACATAGTAAGGAACTGAAAGACAGCAAAGTCAAGGTAAGTATCTGTACATTTTAAAGAGAGGTAAATTGAGTTTGTATTTAGAGTAAGTTTACTAGTGGTGACAAGATCTCCCAAAATCTAGGAAGGCTTTCTGCTACCAAACCCATAATGGCAAATATTTTAACTTCAGGATCAATACTTACACAATACAAAACACCCTAAAACAAAAATACAATCATTACTGAGATTCATGAATCAATTTCTCATCAGAGTCAGCTCCACTATAGTATTTGGATACCCATAACTATATCTGGCAATTTCATTTCAAGGGTTTATCCTAAGGAAGAAACCACAAGATGCACAAATACATATATACAAGGAAGCTCATCACAGCATTGATCACATCAGTGCAATGCTGAAAATGATTCTAATGTTCTACTCTTGCAGATTGGATAAATAAATTAGAAGGAAACCACAGGACAATATATTATAAAATGATTAAAAATTATGACATAGAAGGCCATCAAGTTGTGTGGGAAAATCATCACAGGATATTTCACAGCATGTTATTAAATGAAAAGAACAGTCATCCCCTGGCATATGAGTTAAACAGGTTCCAAGAGCCCCACAGACACCAAAACCCATGGCTGCTCAAGTTTCCATATACGTGACACAGTATTTGCATATAACCTATGCACTTCTTCCTGTATGCTCCACATAATCTCTAGATTACTCATAATGTCTGCTGAGATGTAAATGCTATGTAAATACTTGTTATACTTTGTTCAGAGAATATCGACAAGGACAGAAAAGATCTGTACATTTGTCACAGGTGCATTGTTTCCTGCAACATTTTCAACCTGTGGTTGGTTGAATCCGTGGGTGCTGAACCCACCAATACAGAAAACCAGCCGTGCAATGTGATTCAACTGTGATTTTAACACACCTAGCAGCACATAGAAAAATGACTAGACTGGTCCATGACAGTATTTTAACAGTGGTTATCCCCAGGTGACATTAGAGGTGATTTGTACTTTCATCCTTGTGCCTTTCTCTGTTTTATGTCTCTCCCACAGTGAACATGTAATTCAAAAAACAATTTTTTTGAAGCAATAACGTTACCTCACCACTCTCGTTTGGGACACTGGAGTCTTTCAAGTTTGCACTCAGCTCCCCTCTCTGCAAAGTCTCCTCCCAATGTCCTCCTACCACTTTTGTTCTGTCTGAACACCTGATTACTCTACTTCCAGAGACATTCATGCCCCTTCCTGGCCGTCTGTGTCTTGTTCATTTCTGTCTCTCCAACATGAAACAGTCAAGCAATCCTAGGCTTTCTCAAAGATCCAGAAAAAAATGACCCAGACAAATCCTAAGTGTTGAACACATACTAAATGCATTTCTCCTCTCAACTATTCAATGCATGAAGTAGCCAGTGAGGCTACAACATCATAGAATATTCACTGTGCTGGGCTCAGAGCGAACCTGTCTACCTCGCATGCCCTCTGGTAAGAACTTTCCTGTTCACCATATAAGCATACTGTGTAGCCCAGGTTGATTAGAAATGGTAATGTTGGTCTTTTCAAGAAAGCACTGAATGTAATCTCTTATTCAAAAGATAGACCTTTTCATTACATTGAAAATCAAAACTTGTTGGGGCTGGGGATTTAGCTCAGCGGCATAAGCGCCTGCCTTGTAAAACAGGCAGTTGTGAGTTCAATCCCCAGTACCGATAGAAAGAAAAAAGACCAAAAAAAAATGCATAAAAGAATTGTTTTTGCAGGAAAGTAGCCCACTTGTTGAGTGAAAAGATTACTCTCACAAGGGAGACTCCTATTTCCTCCAGTTGGGAGTGACAGAAGGAACATTGACCTCTCTACCTAAGCCTTTGATGGGCCTCGGTTGTAAAGATCCCATTGACATACACTTGGGAGATTTATGTGATCTAATTGAAATTGTGGTGCCCAAGGGCGTTCCCTGGACTTTCTGCTGCAACCTTAGACACTGATGCACATAACTCTCTGGCAGGTAATTAGGGACAAAGAAACCCAGTCTAGACTTTAGGATTTTTGTGGCTCCAGCACGCCCAGCCAATCAGTGTGCACTAATAGTGTACGCTTACTGTTAACGTGACTCAGCCTCCATGACTCACTGGCATCACACACAGGGAAGTCTGTTGTGACTGGAGATGGACAAAAGGAGTGAAGGGAGTCAAGAAATGAGCTTTGCCTGAAGGTGCAGAATGTTCCAGGGATGAGTGATGAGAACATAGTGGCGAGGCAGAGAGCAACTGCCAACCATGAGGAATTGTGTGCAGCGTCCCAGCGTTGTTGGCCTGGCTAATTTAGCACTTGGAGTATGCTGTTGTCAATGGCAATTATTTTTTATTTATAGATGCCTTAGCTTTCCAACTTCGTAACACATTCCAGAAGGGTTAGTGGTCACCTTGCTTTCCTCTGGGTCCCCAGCACCAACCTCCCAGCCTCAGAGAGCAAGTCACTGAGGAAAGGCGATGGGTGATACGTCTTCCTGGTGACTGTTTCTGTCCTCCTGGCAAAATCTGCTCTGCTGACCAAATGCAGGTGAAATTTTCAGAGGTACTGTCAAGCTTGATTGCCCAGTGAAACTTCTTTGGCCTGCTAATCGCTGCAAAACAGGTTCTCTCACTCCTATGAGATTTCCCCTCCTTCCTGTTCTCAGCTAGAAATACCATGAGAACAGACTGTCTCACAGTGTTTTCAGATTTCCACTTCTAGTCCCTGCCAAAAGCAGGAAGTGCAGAAGTGGGCGATAATTCTTTTTTTTTTTTTTTTTTTTTTTTCTTTTTAGAACACTTTATTAAAGAGCTTGGGTTGTTGTTTGTTTTTCCCCCCTGAACCTCATTAGAATTAATTTGAGCAATACTTTGAATTTATGTAATGATTTCCTTACAAGGCGCACAAAGCATTTTATTTATCAATGCCATTTCCCAGTAAGGTAAGATAGAAAGAGGTTCGAAGGTAGGAAACGTTAGAGACAGGAGCGCTTTGGGGATTTTCTACGTTAGTAATTTTTTAACTGATGGTGAAAGCGAGACCCAGAGCTGTCACGTGAGCCAGTTCTGGCTCTCTGCTAAGCGCTGCTCTCCCTGCCGTGGGGCAGCACGGCCGGGTCTGTTGTCCCACACTGATGTGATCCGTACCTCCCAGCGATCCCTCTCCTCAAGATACTCCGCTCTCTGCTTTCCTGACCCTAACTCATATGCTGAAGTCTGACTACAGCATTAAAGTGGAGGTGGGAAGGAAGGAAGGAAGGGAAAGAGGGGGGAGGGAGGAAAAGAGAGAGGGAAGAAAACATGAATGAAAAAAAAAAAAGAGGACAGAAAAGGCATCAAAGCTGTATCTCATTTCCCTGTGTACCTGCTGCCTCCACTAAACACACGCCATGTCCTGATGTTCCATGGGAAGCTGCTTTATGTAAAGCATCATTGTGATTCCATTTCATGGAAATAAGTGCTCTACCTCACCTGGCTTTGACACTTACATGTTAGTTCATGTGTGTGGCTGTAAGGAAATCTCTGGGACTGGGTAATTTATGAAGAATAGAAGTTTCTTTGGCTCAGTTCTGGAAGCTGGGAAGGTCAAGGCATGGGACTAGTGTCTCAAGAGGGCCTTCTTGTTACCTCAGAATATGGGAGAGGGCGTCACCTCACAGGAGAGCATGCTTGCTGGGGAGCTTTCTACCTCTTCATAAAATGCCACTAATGCCATCGTGAGGCCCCATTTCATGAATTTGTCTAACCCTAATCACCTCCCAGAGGCCCTACCTCCAAATGCCATCAACATGTGAATTTGGAGATTAAGTTTCCAACACTTAAAGCTGAGAGACACATCGCAGTCACAGTACCCCATGTCTTACATGACTGCTTAAGGAGGTAAATGCTCAAGAGAACACGGGGGCTGAAGCCAGAAGCAGCGGTACAGGTTCTGCGGGTTGAAGTGCACCCCCTGCCTCAAATTCATAAGTTGAAACTCTCCCAGTTCAGGTTGTATGAGGTCCTAACAGTGGGCAGGAACCAAACCCAATAGAACCCTATTGGCTTATAAGTGGGCTTATTAGAAAGAGAATGAACAGAGAGACTTTGATCCCCCTCTACACACAGAAGAAAGGCCAGCTGGGGACACAGTGAGAAGGTTGTTAACTACAAGCCAGCCCTCACTGGAAAATGAATGGGCTAGCACCTTGATCATGGACTTTCCAGTCTCAAAAACTCTAAGACAAAAGTGAATATTCTTTAAGCTACCCAGTCTGAGCTATTTATTCACGGCACCCCTGGCAAAATAGTTGCATAGGTTATTGATTAAGATTTGAATTTTTCCTATGCAGTGCTCTGGTCTCGTGGCTACCCACCCCACATTGCCTGAACACACACCTTGCAGGAGCAATGGCTCCTCTCATTAGCCTGCGTCTCGAGTAGCAGATCTAAAATGAATTATAAGACTGAAACTAGGGGACAGTACGGTTCAAGGATCATAGCAAAAGGGAGATTATGAATCAGTAGAAGTTACTTGGAATTATGTTCACTTCTTCAGACAAAGATGAACTTACTCTGAAGCTCACAAAGCTAAGCATCAAGGGCCCACACTTACATGGGCTCTTGGCTAAACTGATAGCTAATTTCACACTCAATTTAAAGCAAAAATTTAGAAAAGAGGCTCCACAAAATTATATATGCCTCGTACTCCCGCATCTCATCCCTGTATGCAACCAGCATCTATTACAGCAGACCCATGCTAGCTACTGAGAATATAGCATGGAATTTAAGGCCATTTCAGGACATGTAACTGAGATTTGGAGTAAACAAACTGTTCAGTGGAGGCAAAAATAATCCAAACATGTCACAGCAGGGTTGACAGGAGAAAGACATGTCACTTCACAAGGATTTAGTAGCACAACTCCAACCCATTTTGTCCTTTGTGGCCCCATAGGCTGTGACAATGTACATTTTTCAGCTGCAGGAAAACACTATTTATTGAGAGCCGAGTGGCTTTCAGGCAAAGTGCTCAGTCTGGGCATGCTATCTCGATCATTTCTTACGACTTCCATGAGACGTGAGCAGTATTCTATTTAGCAAGAAAACTGGCACTCAGAGATGTGCCCCTGTCCATCCAACTTGATGTTTAGCTTGCCAGACCTTCTGCCAACGGGCTCATGGTTGATTTAGATGGAGAGTCAGGGGTAGGGATTGGGAGAGTGGGGACAGAGATATCCAACCTCCCAAATTACGAATTACGACAGCAACAAGACTCCAGATGACATGCGTCCTACTTCTCTTCTATGTAGGACCCAATTTGCTTCGTGGTGCAGACCCTGCTGTGAGTAGGTGAACACAGGGCTGCAGACATTGTCATGCCCCAGAATGCTACCTCCCCCTCCTCCCGCCCCCTGCAGTGCCCCCTGGCTTTTCTACTCTTTAAAAGGCGTCCAGCTCTGTAAAATTTGGAGCTTTTGAATCCATGAACTCCCTGGTTATCAATTCATGCTTTGGACGTCTAATTCTATGAGAAAAAGAAACCATTCAGATTTTGAAAATGTTGGAACTGAATTAATTGTGCTTGGCTGCAAAACCTTCACCCTGCATGGCCCTTATGTAAGCTTCTTGTTCAAGCATGCGTGCCTGTGCATGCGTGTATGTGCGTGTGTGTGTGTGTGTGTGTGTGTGTGTGTGTGTATGTGTGTGTGTGTAATGATCACAAAGTACCCTGTCCTTTGGCTATGAGTGTAGCAAGAAACACTAGTATGACATGTTGTTTTTCTTCTTTTATCTTCTGAAAAGACCAACCAGAAATCCAATGTGAAAAAAGCTAATGTGATACTAAGTTTGCAAATTTAAACTAAGAGCTCTGCAGTCAAGACATGCAAAAGTTTCCATAGCAACATTAGCTCTCATCTTTAGGATTTTCAGTCCTATTAAAGCCATTATAATCATCCTCTTATATATACCAGTGTATATACCATGTGGTTGAATTTTACATTAAGGCTTATTTTCCATATTTTAATTATAAATGGCTTTTCTATGGATCTCTGTGTTTCACAAGTATACCCTTGGTGAATGGATAGTATTAAGTAGTAGGATGATTTCTTTTGTTCTTTCCCCAGTGTTTTTCCTCTTTTATGTTCCATTTCCTCAATACCTTAGATGCTAAAAGTGGGAAAGATAACTACCTTGCTGTAATCATGGTACCATCTCCAAGTATAATACCAGAACAATTTCAGTGGGCTGTAGAAAGGTAAGAAACGGCAAAGACTAAGTAAATGCTCTTTGAGATCCCCACAGCTGACATATTCACCTAGTGCCTAAAGTTGGATTTCTATATATGTTTAGCTGGAAAGGAAACTGACTTTAACCAACTAAGTTGAATGGAGAATCAAGTAAAATCCCACATCAGCTGGAAAGGGTGGTTGTACTCAATGTTTTATGAACAACTCACAGAAAAGCATGTTCACAATCAACATTTCCTGGAATGGTGGGGGGGCCTAATAATTGCAGACTCTTGCTAGCAATGTAGGTGGTGTTTATTTTTTCAAAAATGAGTGAAGCAGACAGGGATAGCAACAATGCTGAAAAAGTCCATGAGCATCCTCAATGTGTACCAGCATTGGATAGTTGCGGGTATCTGCCGTGAGCATCAGGAGGGAAGGGGAGCATTTCTTCAATGTACTTTTAATCTGAAACAGCATCCCGGTGTCATCAACATGCAGAAACCCTGAATGAAACAGACAAATGCATGTGGCAGAAGGCTTCCAGTGAAGCCAGCTTGCAATGATCAGGGCTATTTTTAGTCTTCTAATGAAGAAAGCAGCTGTATTCAGAAACGATGTCACTTGCTGCTTGTGAGACCAATTTGTTCTGTTCTGTGGTTCCAGAGTTCATCAACAGTAAACCTCCTCTGAGAGCCTCAGAGAGGGGCCCCAGTGATTACTGACGGTGTGGGCTTTATTTTTTTTATGAGGCTAGAGAATAGTCTTAAGACTCCTAGTTAATGGATTCTTAAGAATCCATTTTAGAATCAGGAAATTATCAGCTAAATAAGCAGCTATTCCTGTGCTTCTCTGGAGCAAGCTTAATCTTGAACAAATCAGTTTCGAAGCCTGAAGGAGCAAGGGACAAAACTCCACTTTGCCCCTCCTGTGACCTAAGAGCTAAGTGAGACTTTAGAAAGCAGGAGACATTCGCCAGTACTGAAAGGCCTGCACTAGCAGGTGACCCACTTTTAGAAGCGAGAACAAGCCAAAGGAAACAACTTAGGTTTAGGTGACTATCATATAAGGGACACTGAGGGGGTTTAGGTGTGGGGAGGTAGAAAGCAATCACCCCAATTCTTGGCCCTGCTGTACCACGTGATGAGAGGCTCCCATACTCTCCTGTCTTAAAGGCTAGTGACATTTATGTGTCAGCTGTACGAGGATTTTTGTTAACCACAGTGGACCCCAAATATGACCTCTGTTATACTTCTCTGACCATTTAGTAGAGGATATCATCTTATTTCTAAGCATTTAACTTTCTGAGAGACATTGTCTAGTTTGTTGGCAATAACTGGCAAAAATGCTCTGCGGATGTGGGCTACAACTCACATGCATGGGTCTAAACCTTCCTCTGCCTCAGGAAAATGGAAAATGATCTTGGATTTCAGCAGGTCCTCCACAAAACAGAGGCTGCCCCGAGTAGAAGCAGTCAAACAGTCATTTCAAGGGGATAGATTAAGTGATAAGAACTTCTTTGGAGCTGTCTTCCAAAACCATAATCGAGAAAGTGATCCACCAGATTGTAACCCACCCCGACTCCTTATAAGATCTTCCCTTCTGTTTGTGCAGGGGCCAATGTGATCTCCCTCAGAGCTGTGCTCCATGCAGCTCCTCAAACTGAAATCTCTTTGCTATTTTCTTTTACTTCTAACTGCTTAAGCAGTCAGTCTATTCCATCACTGATCTGTCCTGAAATGTTTTTTGTAATCGTGTTGGGAACCTAATCGGGATGGGTTAATTCCTTATCTCCCCATTGAGGGATCTCTTCAGATCCTACAGTGACAAGACCTTTGAGTTAGACTCTCTAATGTGGTGAGCTCCAGCCCACCACAATTTTTTCTAGCCACCATCACCAATCCAATTTAAATTCCTTCTTATTTCCTCCTTGTGGACACTCAGATCAGACATTCAGGACAACTTGGTAGTATTTTACCTTCCAGGGCTAGATGTCACTGCCTGTCACAAATGCTAGTGACTGCTGAGCACTGGACGTGGAGCTTGTCCAAATGAAAATGCATACCAAGTAGAAATTATACACAGTGCTTTTAAGATTTAGTATGAATATGAAGAAAAATGAAACAAATATAAAATATTTCATTAAAATAATTCAATTGATTATATACCAAAATGACATTTTAGAGATGAGTTAGATAGAAATACATTATTAAAATTAATTTTACCTAGTCCTAATAGTAGCTACTAGAAAATTTTAAATTCCATGAAGTTCACATTTGTGTTTATGTTAGCTGCTGTGCTGGCTAGACATATTCTAAGCTACTATTAATCTTTCTCTAGGTTTCTTTTCTCCACTCTGGGAGTTTCATTTCTTTTAACTTGTTTTACTAAATTACTTTTTCAAAACTAAGAACCATGGCTTCTCTTCTCTGAACCTCCTTTATGGTGGATCTTTGAGTAGATATAATACATTTGGACCAAGCATTTTCACAACTCATGCTGGAGTCTGGATCCTAAGGGCGCCCAAAGTTCTGTGTATTAAAGATTTGGCCCCAGAATGGTACTTTTGGGAAGTAATGGAACCATTAGAAAGGGGGCATAGTGAGAGGTCTTTGGGTTATTGGGAGCAAATTATCAAGAGGAATTGTAAGACTCTGACCCCCACCTCCATCCACTCCCCGTTGCTTCCAAGATATAAACTAAGTGGCTTTTTCCAACTTGTCCTCCCTCTCTTGCCACAGGCTTGAAATCATAAGAGCCATCAAATGTGAACTCTGAGCTAAAATAACCTTTTCTCTTTATAAATTGGCTATCTTAGGTAGCTGTTATAGTATAAGAAATCTGATCAACATAACTCATGTCCAGTGTGGGAAGCTGTTAGATGGGAAAATTGAGAGAATTAGAAAACCTTAAAGCCCAAAATTTCTCCTCTGGAGAAATCCATAGAATCATTTGATATACTCTTTTGGATTAGATCTGTACATTATATTCCCTTGAGAAACTGACCCACTGACATGATTGCTACTCTTAAGAGCAGCACGCTGAGATAATGAGATACAAAATGAGAAACTTTTTTGGGTTGTTTGACTGTTAAGTTGATTCAGGAAATTGTTGGAAGTGGTAAGAGAATCATTTCACTTCTTACCCCTCTGCATGAAGGTGGGCACATATGACATTTTGCTGTGTTTTAACCACCCTGTGAGTCCATGCTGGTCTTTCAGGAATGTCTATGTGGCCAGTGCCTCCACCACTTCTGGGCACTTGGCATTGCCTCCCAGGGTGACCTTATAAAGGGTTGAACTTCGTTTCTGATGTCCTTTCTCATGCCCAAGACACCTTTAAATGCTAGTGCTTTCTTCTGGGGTGACAGTGTCCTCTCTGAAATTATCTTCTCAGCTTGGGGCCACCCCAGTGTCCCTGGATACTCTTTTTGTTTCTCAATCCAAATGACCTCAGAAAATGGGCAGCAGCAGGCAGTGATTAAGATGAAACCATTTGGTAGGAATGGACCCTCTGCAAAGCTATGGTGGGTCTGCCCACCACCTCTAAATTCCCCTGTTGGTGACTTTTTCCTTTTCCCTTACAGACCCAGCTCATTGGAGGTACCACTTCATCTTGAGAGTCCCTACATTTATTTCACTCTTGGCATCCAAATGCATTCTCCACTCGTACTCAAATCTGGCATCTCATTTGAAAGCCCTTCTAACACACGGACCCCTGTGTCTCTGCATAGCTCTCTCTGTGAGTGAGTCACTCTGCCCGCTTGCATTTGTTATCAGCCCTGTTTACATCAATCAATGTCATATTGCCAAACAGTAATGAATCAAAATCTGCAAGCCCAAGTCCCAGGGAAATAGAGGACTTGACAAGCCCAGTCCAAGGCTAAAAGTTTAATCACAGTCTCCCTCCTCAATACCATTCCATCGAACCTGGCACAGGATTCCATTTTTTCATCTGTCACACTGAGCTGGGATTTGTATTACAAACCTGTCTCCCCTATAACTCCTCTCAGAAGACAACAGGCTGTATTTATCTCCTTACCTTTAAACTTTGCAGGGTGTTACTTACATATTAGGTCCTCCATATATGTTTGAGGAAGGAATGAAATATACTAGTCAGATCTGCTTGGCAAATGGAACGGAAAAAGATTCCTCTCAGACCAAGATCAGAAATCTAGTTAGCAAGCCATTAGGAATATGGCTATTAGAAGCAGAAATAGATTTCTTAAGTTGGTTCCTAACCTAAGAAGAATACAGGAGGTAAAAAAGGAGGCAGCCCCATGCAGCAACAGACGAGACGAAGGCGGAGAGATAGATGTTCCCTCTCTGCACCTTGGATACCAAGCCAAGGGGACCCGAAGGAGGGAAAGCTTTGGCTAGGCTTAGACAGAACAGCACACAGTATTATGGGGTCAGAGGGAGAGCACTGGATACTCAGTGACCCAGAGATGAGAGGTTGTAAGACGGCAGAGCCCTAGATGAAGGTATAAGATGAACAAAGGTGTTAAGACCACAGCCAGGAAGCAGCCGAGAAAGACAGAACCAGCGCTCTGCTTTTTTCACTTTGGGGAGAATACACGAGGTTCTGCACATTGGCTGAAGCTCCTCTGATGTCTCCCCTGCGGTAACCCACTCTCCCCACAGGGGCCTCCCACCACCGATGCTTCTCAGGGGTGACTCTGGACACACGTGACCAGTGTCACTTGCTGAACTTGCAAAGTCTGTGGCCTACCCAGTTCTGTGGCATCAAACCCCCCGGGGAGGCCCATCCATCTGTCCTCATCATGCCCTTCAGGTGATGCTGATGTGAGCAAGGTGGGAAAGGCTAGCCTCCAGTCTCCGTGTCCTGGGAGACTGGTCTGCAGGTGATTTTAATTCACAGCCAAGGTGGAGGACGCTGGCCCATGGCTTCTACCAGTTTTCATGAATTGACCCAAGTCTCCTGCTCTGCCTGGACTTGTTCTCCCTTTTGTGAAAAGGAGATCAAACCATCCTCTTGACCTCTTTCAAAGGACATAATTGCATGCCTTCTTAACATGCATCACAATGCTAGAGAGTGATCCCTTGATTGCTCAAGAAAAAAGAGAGGGACCAAAAAAGAAAAGAGAAGAGAGAGGATAACAGGAGGTTGCAATGACAAAGACCCAGCCAAGGACTACTCTGCAAGCTAGGGTGGCTTCCAGAGATGGCCGTGTGATACTCTTTCTTTTCTTTTTTTTTTTTTTTTTTTTACCAGAAATAAATATATGGGACAAGCAGTCTTGGCGACTTCCTTGGTGACTGAAACAGCTCTCCTGAGATCTTCTCAGAGGCAGATGTAAATGGATAGTCATGAAAGGACCATTTCAAACCTCTTTATTTTAAAATAAAGAGTCTAGAGCAGGGCAGGTTTGGGTCTTTGGAGTAACAGCTTTAGAGTCTCCTTCTGCTTTGCTCTTTCCCCTTCCTCTCCTGGGTAAGTGAGGGAGAACTCGAGGAGCTCCCTCCCTGTGTCCAGAGGCACCTGGACCCTGTGGGACTAGGCAGACAGGAACACCTGGGCTCTGCAGATAGGGGCAGAACTGGAAATAAAAACATAATAGGCCCTGGATGACGCAGGAAGCAGAGTCTTGGCAGGGGGCCAAAGCTGCACTGGAAAGACACAGGCATTGCCAGGAATATAACAGGTGTCTGAGTTGCTGTCTTCAGAATGGGGCGGATCTAACACAGGGATGAGTTGGGTGGGTGGACCCTTAGGAATCCAACTGCAGGC
Organism: Cavia porcellus; assembly: GCF_034190915.1. Taxonomy (NCBI): domain Eukaryota; kingdom Metazoa; phylum Chordata; class Mammalia; order Rodentia; family Caviidae; genus Cavia; species Cavia porcellus. The sequence goes on along the minus strand of NW_026947496.1, from coordinate 20,987,068 downwards.
TCTAGAACGGCTCAGAAGGGCCCAGCAGAAGGGCTGAGTACAGGAAGGCATGGACCCAGGGGTTAATGCCCAAGAAGAACTGATTTGTCAGGCCCAACTACATTATGATAAAAATGGCACTGTTAGCGCTGTGCAGAGCTCAAACTGAACAGCTGTGCATGGCAGCGCTACGTGATCGCTGTGACGCCAGGAGACAGAACAGTGGGTTGTCCAAAGGTTTCTTCTAAACAGTACCTTTTTGTTCTGGAACTGGTATAAAATGCCTAATAAATCAAGAACACCACACAAAGTATTTCTTTTTCTCTCCCCTTTTTTCTCTTACCTTCTATTCTCTGGGGTAGTGGGGATGAATCTGTAATACAAGTGTCACAGTGGGCATGAAAAGCCCTCTCTGTTGGCACAACAGCCAAGTCAATCCAGCAGCAGAACATTAAATAACAGTTGGTTTTTTTTCTAAACTAAAACCTTAGTACTTAGGTTTAATTGCAGGGTTGGCACTTTGTGATAAATAATTGCATTCGGGATTGTTGTTTGGGCACTCAGACTCTAAAAGATTCACCATCACTGCCCTGGTGATTTACCAAGACTGACAAGGCATGGGATCAGAAATAAGACTAACTGTGAAGCAGAGCCATTTGAGATGTAATTGGACCACTCTTTCTTAAACATGTTAGGTCTCAGTCAATTTGGCACAAATTTAAACCAGAAAACCTGACTCTTTCTTACCTGTTAACTTGATTATTTTGAGCTTAAGAAAATGAAGAAACGAAAAGCAGATGGCCAGGTCATTATGTTTTTGCAAACTTGTTTGCAAAGAGGTTAATACAAGAGCCCCAGATAAAATCTGAGGGGAAATTTAGTCTGTATCATTAATCTGAAAGTTACTGGTGAGGTCTGAGGCAATAAAGCCATTTCATAAAAAAAAGAGAAAAACGAACAAAAGGGTGGCTTCGGATATGTCTTGGCATGAGATGGCCAAGATACAAAGAAAAAGGAAAAATATATATACCTGGCACATCCCCTCCTTAAAGCAGAACTTTGTTTTATGGGAGACGTAATTATCTCCTAACTTGTCCAATGCTAGCTGTTTGCTAATCCTCTAGAGACAGGCTACTTAAATGTTTCACGAACGCCACACTGGTAATGCTTGCACATAATCTCTAGGCCTCCCAAAGAGTTTCCAGAGCAGCTGGAGCCACAGTGCAGAACTGTATAGCAGGAGAAGTTTGTCAAACTTAAAAGCAGGCAGCTTGTACTTTTGTATAATCCCAGGCCTCATTTAGAGGCTTTGCACATTTACTTGTTACAATAATGGTTCTATCAAGATTGCAGCAAAAACTCAGACTGGTGTCCGAAACAAGGAATAACTATTAGAAAACTCATTCGGAAAAGGTCCCTTTGTGGGGGCCATCGTGTGAGGGTTTGTGGGTACGGATGACATTTAGAGAAGGTACTGGGGGAACTCTGGTAATATAAACTCCCCCGACACGGGTAGGAACCTCTGGGGTTTGGATGTAGCATAGCTCTAGCTGCACATCTCATTATCTGGCAGCCCCAGTGCACAGAAAGACAGGGGAAAGATCCTCTGTACCATCTTGGAGCCAGCGACAACACTACAAGTTCCCACAGCTAGTACCAGTGCTTCTAAATGGGCGGCCATAGGAGCAAACTCTCCCAGATCATTGTCAACTTCAGTATTGTAATGTTTGATAATACATTTGGGTAACTTGAGGGTGTGTCTTCATGGTAACTGAGAAAAGATCTAAGGCATGCAGCCTTCTGTATCTGCTTCCTGAATTCCATCACCTACTCTGCTATATTAGCTTTCTCACTGCAGACACAAAGTACCAAATACCTGCAACTTTAAGGAGCAGGGATTTATTTTGGTTCATGTTTCAAGGATTCAGTCCACAGTACTTGACTCCAAGGCAGAAACAGCAAGGAAGAGGCATGGCAAAGACAGCTGCTCACTTCATGTTTCCTCAAACAGAGAGAGAGAGAGAGAGAGAGAGAGAGAGGTGCCTGGGAAGAAGAATACATCCTTCCAGGTCATACCCTAGTGACCTGCCTCCTCGGACCAGGCTCCACCTCCCAACAGCAGATTTAGCTATGAAATTATCACTAGATTAACCCACTAATAAATATAGCACCCCACGATCCAGTCACCTTCCAAACATGAGGCTTTTGGGGAGCATCCTAGGTCTAAACGACAACACCTACCTCTCAAAACATGGGGTTTACCCTGATAGAATATTTATAGTGCTGGTATTGTATATGGAGAACCCCAAGAAACAGCTGAGCATGCTTAGAAAGAGCTAATCAGAAGAGGGGTGAGAATACTCTGAGGATGGAAAGGAGGAATTCAGAGAGTGTCAGAAAAAAAGGAAGGGGAAGAAAGAATACATCCATCAGGGTTTTCGGAATGCCCCCTGAAAGTGATGGAGCAATCAGCTCTAAAGAGGGTCCTTTCCCTCTGTTATATCCCGTGCTTCTCCTCCCACCCCTATGAGCTGCAAAGCATCTTCCACTGATCTACATTAGCTGAGACATTAGACAGATCCACATCAGAGAAGCACTTTAATTACAGGGAGGCTCAGAGCAAGGCGCAGCAGTTTCATCCCCCTCTAATCAGACAGTCTGAGTACAGAAAGCAGGAGAGAGAGATGCATCCTCTTAGAGCTAAAAATAGGCCCAGCCATCACTGGGCCAGAACTGCCAGGCCACTTCCTGGGTGGACTTTCCTCTTCTTTTCTCACTGCTTGGGCACACCTCACATCCTGCTGCCTCCTCCCATTTCCAGTAGTAAAGAAGAGCACATGCTAGGTTGCCCAGGCAGCTACTGCTAGCTGTACACATTGGCCAGGTGACTTCATTGTTCTCAGCCACAAAATGGGAATAGCAAGAGTTGGAGGGGGTATAGCTCAGTGGTATAATATATGCTTAGCTTGTGCATGGCTCTAGATTCAACCCCTAGCACCCAAAATCAATTAATTAAGTTAAGTGGGGGTAACGATGATGCTTACTGCGTAGTATTACTATGAAAACTGGATGACTACACACACACTGCTTGGACCACTGCCTGGCAGGTAATGAACACTTGGCAGCAAATGCTGATGGTTTGCTTCATCATTATAATTAAACAACCATCATAGTTGACTGGTTTAGGATTGAATATGTGTCCTAGCTTAAACCCATAGAGACAGACAGACAGATGGATGGGCATTTGATCCTAAGGCTTTGGCAAACTTTTTCTGTAAATAGCCAGATAGTAAACATTTTAGGGTTTGTAGGCCGTGTGATCGCTTCCTAACTACTCAACTCTGTCACCATAAGCAAAGCACTATGTAAATGGCAAGTACAGCTGGGTTTCAGTAAAACTTTATTTAAAAAGCAAAACAAAACAAAACAAAACAAATAAACAAAAAAACCGGGGCTGGGGATATAGCTCAACAGCACAGCTTCTGCCTGGCAAGCACAAGGTCATGCATTTGATATTCAGTACAAAACAAAAACAAAAACAAAAATCAGGCAGTGCCTACCTTCAGCCCACAGCTGTAGTTTATCAGTCCATATCCGAGACCTTCAGCTCCACAAGAGCAGGACCCTGGCATGTTCCCCTATTTACTCAGCTCTATGTGTAGCACACAGTTGGTGCTCACTTTGTAGTTATTTGTAAGTGAATGAAAATGCAACAGAGACTGTTTCCATTCCTTTAAACCTTGGGCTTTGGCACCTCATTCAGACTGTGAAATGTGCAACTCCAAATTCTGCCAACAGATGTGACTAAAGAGCTCCTGGGAAGGGTACACCGTGTCCATCCAAGACTGCAGGCTCTGGGAAAGTAAATACATGTTACCTCCTAAACAAAACACACGCTGGAGGCTCCAGACCATAACAAAGACACCATCCACAGAGCTGACATTTGTGCACTTTACCTGATTGTGCCTCTGGGTTCACACCTGCCAAAACCAGTAGGGCATCTTTGACGCCTGTCTGAAGAGCTGAGGGACCTGGGTCTTTAGTTCTTTGGCTCCCAGGCTCTTGGGAGGAGGTCTTTTAGGGCCCTGGTGAAGTCTGGAAAGAATGCTACCACTGGCTTCCATGGTTGCTATGAGGACATACCAGGGTAGTGCTGAGAACCTGGCCCCTATCTAGCAGGTACTTGGCAAAAGTTGGCTTCATTGCCAGTTCTAGTACTGTGCGAGGCTGAGGTGAAAGCTCAGTCTGGGCAGCTTAATGAATGAGTGAGATTCTGTTACAAAATTCAAAGAATAAATAAATAAAAATGGTCTGGGAATGTAGCTCAGTACACAGGCCCTGAGTTCACTCCCCAGTATGGTGGAGAGAGACAGAAAGAAAGAGAGAGAGATTGGCTTTGGCTTTATCATTTCTGGAAGAGTAGATTATATTTATTAATCACTAAGGGCAACCTTGGTGTTTCTTGAATTGGTCACTTAAACAGGTTGTCTAAGGCACAATGCTGCCACCATATTGTAAACGAAGGAGCCAGAAACACAATGCTCCCTCGGCCTCCCTCCCTTACCTCGCTTCCCTCCTCCTCTTCCCGGGCTCCTACCTGGTTGTTTCCATGCCTGCAGGAGGCAGCAGTGTTCCAAATGCGGAGGAACAAGGAAATCTTCTGGAAGCTTAAAATTATGTCCTCATGTCTTCATATGAGAGGGAAGAGGTGCTCTCTGAAGCGTGTGTGAGCAGCAGTTTGGACTGAGAGAAGACACAGCCATTTTTCCCTGGCTGTGCTGGGGAGGTCGAGTCCCCCTTGGGATGAGTAGCTGCCCAGGTCTGATCCAATCCGAGGGCTTCGTTTTGCCTCACTCTCCTCATTTGAGGACAGAAAATAATCATGCTAGAGCTGTGGAGGGCATAATTTAAATGAGGGTTGAAGCACTTGGCAAAAATAAAACATGATTTATGTCGGGTGGCATCATTTAATAGGAATGATTATACAGATTGCAGGATAACAGTACCAGCCACCATAGGTCTAAAATAGTTTTAGGAACAGCTCTGCCCAGAGGCTAAATGACCTCAAAGTACCTTCTCATTCTCTGATCTCCATGGCTACCACACAGTCTCATCAATCTCAGAATAACGGGGCAGTAAAGTTAGAATTTACTGTGATCAGACCACCAAATCCAGCCCTTTTAGGTATAAAGAGCAAGTGGACCTAAAACAACTCAATGCTTCTATGAGATATTTGCTTAGAAACAGATAAAAATGATTTATTGTTACATGCACCTGAGTAGGTGTTGATACAGAGCCCCGAGGTAGTTGAATCTGTGTGTTCTCTTTATTAACGTACACTTTTATCTGCAATCTCTGGTCCACAGTCTTGAGGGGGTGGTGTTTTGTTTTTAGCTAGATATACAAAGCAGCTAGGGATTCCTTTAATTTGCTTAGCAAAACTTATCTTCATATGTAGTGCAAATGTAAGCCTCAGTCTCATCTAAATCACAATTTCTATTTTAATGAATGCAATCTTTTCAGTGCATGCAACCTGTATTCCCAAGGGTTGGAGCCCCTGAACGGCAATGTTTACAAGGATGCTGAGGCCTCAGCCTGTGTCTTTCAGGGAGCTAGGTTTGGAAGCACGTAGCAACCTCTTGCATACTACATCTTTACCCTGACCACAAGGCAGTGGGCTGCCAGGCTACCAGTAATCCATCCGGCCAAGAGGAAAATCAAATAAAGCCAAGTGACCTACTAGCCTTTCTATGGGTCCAGGCCCATGGGAACGTTAGTCAGGGTTCAGACCTTTCGTTCCTAGTTTAAAGGCAATGAGCAAGGGCACGTAGCTTGTAGCTTGCAGTGTCAATTGAGATTACTCCATTGTGACTCCTGTGTTGCCAGAACAAGAGTTTTCAGGGAACAAGGGCCAGCTCAGAGTAGAGGTACAAACTCCATCATGCAATGCCCCTTGTCCCAGGAATGTGTGCTAAACAAGAAGAGACACAGAGCTGCGTGATCCAGGCTCCACCTATAGTTTGCTCACTGTCACCATTCTGTGTCCCAAGCTGAAGACCTAGCCCACAGACCCTCAGTAAAATGCATGAATGAATGAATAAATGAATGAATACTTGTGTCATTACTGAATGATTAGATGTTCCTAAGCATCACAAGGGCATGTGTCACAAAGTTTGGAGCAAAGGACATTTACATGGGTACAGCAAAGTGGAAAGTTTGTGTTCTGTGTGAAATTACTTGCTCAGAAACTCAGGTGCCAAAGATCTGGCATCACCTATTGGTTCAAAGGAGAGCCCCCGGCATGCTCTCTTAGGAGACAGAAGTCTGTGATGTTTGCACTCATCTTGGGAATACAAATGACCATTTTTGAATTGATGCTATGCTAGGGTTGCAGCAGGTTTGCTAGAAGCCACCCCCTTCTTAGGATCAGCCAAACATGAGCTTGCATCCACCAGGTGGCACTTTGAGAGCAGGAGCTTTCGGATACCTGGGGCAGCTTGAGAAGGGCTTTTAAATTCATCTAAACTAGTAAAAAACAAGAAGCCCCTGCAGGCAGGCCTAAGCGTATGGATGATCTGTGTTTGGCTATTAATAACACCACAACTCTCCAAAGACCCTAACTTAACTCTGAGATTTGGGAAGAGGAGAATTTTCCAGTGAAACTGCAGCACATGAAATTGTCCTGCATCCTGAGGCGTCTTGGAAGAAATAAGGTCACAGGGCCTTCCCGCGCGCTAGGACGCTTGCATTCAGTGAATTTTTTTCCTCCTATTAAATGTGCCATCTGGAAGCAAGCTTACCATCTGGAAGGACTTTAACTGGGTTCCAGATGGATCTCCCTTTGATCCAATCGATACAGACAGGAGAACACCAAGAACAAACTCTATCCCAGATTCCAAGTTGGCTGCGAGAGCGTAGATATTTCCGAACACAGGCTAAAACCAAGCGTTGCACGAATCGGTTAGGAGTAGGCTCTTCGGTAAGAAAGAATAGATTACAAAAAGGAGAAAATCCTGCAGAGAGGAGCCCACTGGTGAACTGCGGAATAGGAGAGCACCCAAAGGACTTCCGACCCTGCAGGTTACTGATTTGGAGGTCTGTGTCATTTCAGGTTTTACTTTGTTTTAACAAAAAGGTCACAGTCTGTCTCATTGTCTGGCACATCTGAGAAGGGTAGAAGAAAAAAGTTAAAGATTAGCTCGACTTTTTCACCCCGTACCTGTGCCAAGCTGCTACACACACAATGCCACAGAGACAGAGGAAACAAAGTCAGGTGCAAAGGTGCCTGATGTGTCTCCACGGCAACCTCAGCAGCCCCAGTGCTGAGATTTGAGGGCTGGGATAGGATCACTGTCACCCCCTTCCTGATTTTGTTCTGCCTCCTCTATAAATTGCTTCTGTATGTTCTGAGAGAGGCAGCCTAGTTGCCCTCCCAATTTGGCCAAATTGTAAATAAACTAATTTTCCTGACATTTTTATGGGTTTTCCCTCATACTCTTGGGTATGGGCAGCCAAACCCAGAAACTCAGAGAGCTGGGGACCAGAATCAGGCCTGATGAGGCTCCAGCTGGTAACGTTACCAGACAGTAGGCCAGGGAAGACTTGGAAGATATGATCAGAAATGCTATTTTTCTCTGCATATAATAACACAGTCTTCCTTCGTGCATGAAGTGGACCAGATCAAGACTCCTGTGGGTGCACAAATCCATGGATGTTCACCTGCAAAGTCCCACCTGCAAAATAGCAGCATATTTGCATATAATCTATGCCCATCTTCCTGTGTACTTTAAATCGTACTGACATTGTAATACCTCATATAATGTAAATACTATATAAATCGGTGTTATACAGTACTGCATTGTATCAGGGATAAAAATAAGAAAAAGACTGTACGTTTTCATTTCAGGTGTAATTTTTTTGAGGATATTTTATCCATGCCTAGTTGAATTTGCAGATGTGGAACCTGCAGATACAAAGAGCCACTGTACTAACGTGTGTAGCAAAAGCAGCTGATACAATGCTTGGCACTTGGTGCATATTCAATAAACTGTAAAGTCACTGGTTTGTTATAAATGTTTAAAACACTTTCTTGTCACAGTATCCAAAGGACCTTTGTAACTCGTGCATCTGTGGGTCACAAGAACTTTGTCAGATGGGAGCCAACTATTTTTCAGTGCTGTTTTGCTCATGATAAAAATAATGTTTGGAGAATTTCAACGAATTATCCCTGGTCCTATGTCTAAAGAAACAGAGATTTTGGACTTGAAAGCAAAATGATTGGTTTCTAGCTTCAGGGGCCTTTTGCTGTTCCAACTGCATCATCCTCTTTATAACTTGAATGCTTTCATTTTTCTCTTGGATGCTATAATTCTACTTCTATATGCCTAAAAGCTACTACAACTAGCAGTATATATATAAATACTGTTGTATTTATAATCGTATATATAATTATATTGAGTAAGCCTCTTTTGATTATTTGAAGATAAGGTTATTTGTGTGTGAACAGAATGTTTCTACTCTGAGCCAAAATATTGAAGGTAGTAGGAGGCACCTAACCCTGATATTCAAAAAGGGAATCTTTGCTATAATTCTAGCTCGCATACTAAAATTTAGTATACCACACATTTGGTCAAGTGCATACAAAATAAAAATACTCATAGCTACATAGATCATGGCGACATGTGATCTAAATTAGAAAATGATGAAAGAAAATTTACAGAACAAAGCTATTCTTTTTGTCATGTACAATTACCAATGTTGGGTTATACAGTTCTAATTGGTAATTTCACTAAAGGGTTCTGTAAATTCTCCTCATAAAGCTTTGTTTATGCAAGAGCTAAAAATACTAAAAAGTGAGCCCTGGAGAGGGAGAATTTTCTGTGGTTAGTCATAGACTCATTTTCCTCCAAAAGATGGTCTTTCTTTGGGTCCAGTTTAGCTACTGGAACACAATGGGATGTTTCATCCACAGGTATTTATTCTGTGTAATAAAAACAGTGTGGCATTTGCCTAACATTTCCATACCTGGGAAGTTTCCATTCATTTATTTATTCACTCATTCATTCATTCAGTGTAAATTTCAAAGATAGTATTTTTTTAAAAAACCAAGTATAACACTAAGGAATCGTGCACTGGAATCTAGAGGTCACTGGTATGAGTGCTGAGCTACAAACCTGCCCTATCTTTCTTGACATGTGACACACTGCAGGCTCTTTTGCAAAACTGAAAGACTCAGAGATCTGTGTTTCCTAGTGGGAAAAGTACAATTTGGCTCCCACCGCATTTCCTTTCCTGGGAGTAGAGGTTTAATTAGTGATTCTGGAAAACTAAGCTACACACAGACACTTCTGCAATCCGGAGTGGCAGAAAGGCCCAGCCTGGGGTTTTAAGCCTTAGGCCAACAAGCATTCTAGAGAAAATTGATGCCATTTGCCCAGCTCTGTTGGGGACTGCCACGGCCAGGCTTCTGACTGTGGGGTATTTGTGCTTTCTCTTCTCTTGTGAGTTAAACTTGGTGACAAGGGCTTCTCGTCCTTTTCACTACCACAAGAAATTACAAACTGTATTCATAGAAGCACAGGGGGCTATGGAAGCAGCCCTTGGGGAGGAGTTGAGAGCTCCTCTGTTCTGCACTCCATTCACAATGTCTAGGGGAATCCATTTCCTTGGGGTAGACCACTTAACTATACACTGAAAAGCAACTTCAAATTTGGATCCCAAAAATGGAGACACAGAGAGAGAAAGCAGCTGAATATATAAATTGCTAATTAAAATTCAAATTAATATTGGCAACAAATCTCCCTTACTATACCAGGTAATTCTTTCAAGTAACGGTATTAATCTAGGGGTTGAAATTAGAGAAAGATGACACAACACTGACCACCAGCTACTCAACTGTGGCAGTATCTTGCACTTATTGAGACTTTCTGAAGTCTTGGCTTCAATTGATGCAACTGGACATTTGCCCTTTTTCAGTGCACCAGATGCAGAAGGTCTAGTGAACATTAACCAACCTCATGAGAAACTGATGTGCAAACCATAATGTTGTAATAGTGTGTAATGGGAGTGATTACTTTCTGCTGGCTGAAAACTGAGAGCTTGTCATTTAGCTCACCCCCTCACAATGTCAGAAAAGCCAATTTGGATCAAAAAGTTCTTAGGGGATAGAGAATCAAAACCAAGAGAGATAGCTGAATTGCAGCTTAGGCATTTTATCCGGGCCATGTAAAAACCTAGAAAATGAACTCGTCTAGCCCATCACCCTACTCAGCATTCTGTGCAAGAATCCCAGACCTTAGGTAACCCTGGATGAACATAAACACCCTCTAATTTCTGTTTTTAAAGGCATATTCCATAATATATAGCACCATATAATTGATCAGCTTATTTTAAAAAATCACATTCTGGTCACAAAGTCTGTGAAATAACAGCTAAGATACTTCAAATGTTCTTCATGGATTTCCAGACTTTCTTTCTCACATGGCTTTTATAGTTGTCCTCATCAATTATATGTCATTTTCAGTGTGGTCAGGCTGATAGTTCAAGTTCAGAGTGTTCCCTTCTTCCCTTTATGTCTTATGAGAATATTTTGCTGATAGATGGTAAGAAAAGATAATAAGATCTATTTTTAACCTTAACGTGTGGGTCAGTGTATTCTTACAAAAGTTGCAAAAGTTAACAACAACAATAACAGATTCCTTTTTCCAGATACTCAAGGAGAAAAGGATAGTTTCAATGAGCAGAAGTCTTAGTCATGTCTTTGGTCTTTTAAAACTTTGATTTAATGAAAAGGGTTCTTAATGGAAAAGAGAGCTCTCTTTCCCCCCTCCATTCTCTTTGGCCAAAACCATTAACCTCTCTAGGTTTCTGTTTCCTCATCTGTAAAATGAAAGAATAGAGCCAACCTAGCTCTCGAGACCCTCCCAGCTCAGTATTTGCTTTCTTTAAATTGTCTATCTATAGCCCCCAGTGAAAAGTGTCATTTCAGGCAAGTACAAAGAACCTTGCAGCAGCTAGATGGCCTCACCCCAATTAAACACAGTTTTCAGTCACCAGAACTGCTAAAAGTACCATATGACAATCATAAACAACAGAATTACAGCAAACACTAAATTCCAAAATTGGACCAGTGATTACCTGCAAGAATATGCAGCATCTCAAATTGGGCTTGAATAAATGCCAAGTACTGAGAAGCACTTACTGGGTCCACACTGTTTACCTGGGTTTAGAGGGTGAAAGGGATTGCCAATGTGGGAAAATGTGTACCAAGCCTGAGGGTTCAGGCTCCGAAGGAAGATTCAGATAGAAGCTCAGTGGCTTTGCAGCCTGGTGCCTAGTGGGAATCTATGTGATGTTCACAGGGAAAGCACAGAGGGCAGAGCGATTACCTCTGCCTAGGAAGGAAAGGGAAGAGCAACTTCCCAGAGGAAGTGACATCATCAGAGCCTTGAAGGTTGAAGTAGAGAGAGAGTTTGTGGGCTGGAGTAGGGGACAAAGTGGTCTCCGGACCAGGGGACAGAGAGGAGAGTGAGTACAGGAAGAAGATGCCTCAAATCATGACTTGAAAATGTGAACAGGGACCTGAAGGGGCCTTGGAAGGTACATAAAAGCATTTGGAATTCATGTTTAACCTGCTGAGCTCCATGACCAGACTAGTGTTTTGGTAGAGGCCAAAATGTCACGTGGAAAGTTGGAAAGCTCGTAGGTTGGAAGGACAGCCTGGAGACTATGACAATGGGCCAGGCACCATCTGATCTGGTCCTGGGCCAGGAAGGTAGCAAGGGGACAGCCTTGGGAACACTCCTGCAAAAGGAAAACCTACAGGAACTTGTAGATGAAGCAACTAGTTAGATGAGGACAGCAACAGAGAAAATGCCACAAAACAAAACAAAGACTCCAAGTTCTTAGAACCATGAGGTCCCAGTGGACAGCAGTCTCCTTTATGCTTATGGACACTGGTAACCAAAATGCAGTGCTTTCAAAACATGAGTGAACTTCAGATTGGCCTTATGCAGTATAAAGGTCCAATAAATAAAAGCCACATAAAAAGGACTTTTCATGTCTATAGGATTTACATGGCCATGAGAAATTCCTAACACAATGAGATTAATTAGACCCAAGAAACCATGAGCTTTTGAGAAAAGATAGCTTTAAGAATTTGAAGCTATTATTTGTTTAGGACTGTGTTTGCTTTGTAAATAGGTTTTTGTTTGGGGTTTTGTATTATTTTACTTTAGTTTTTTGTTTTCTTTTTGCATGTTTGTTTGGTTGTACATGACATTGCTGTTAACCTTACGAGAGAAAGTAATGAAATCACAACACAACAGAATTTGACTTTGATCTCTGCTTTAATATTCTAAATATATAAAGATGCCAGCCTTTCTCCACGCAGAATTCATAGGTCCAGGCAGAAGTCATGAACTCTCAGGCCTCTGTCTTTTACTTAGCAAATTTTCAGGACAGAGATTTTCTATAAGTAGAAGTAGGACATGTGATATTGCTATTATCTTTGTATCATTAAATATCGTTCCGTCTCAAAGAAAATTACTATAGAAGGAGTCCACTGTAACAATTTAAAAAAATTTTGTATCTTTATACCCCAACAAGGTGCAAAATAACATTTTAAAAAATAACTTTGCCAGTTTAATGTAATAAATGCTCAGATAAGTATTTGTTCTGTGAATTTTAATGTTTATTATACTCTTTAATCTTCAGAACAGTGGAAGAATAAAGGATCTCATTCTTATATCACAAGCAAGAAGAAAGAGGTATATAAAGGTTAAAAAGACTTTCACAAGTTCATATGCTAGTTAATGGTAAGAATAGGGTTTGAGACAGGGAGTTAACTCTGGAGTTATGACTTCTTAACTTCTCGGCTGTGCTACCTACAATTAAGTAAGCAAAATAAATAACTGCATACTACTATGGCCAAACTATTTACAATACTTATAGTTTATGAGCAATTATGTGTAAGAAATTTCACTGGCATGGAGAAATATATAACAATGTCAGTAAAAAAGGTTATATAAGAGTATGTACAGCATAGTATGATTCTATTAAAATTGGAAATGTTACATATATATTATATGCATTATAGGCATAAAAAGCATATATACCTATAGTTTAATAGCAACTTATTCCTGGTAGTGGAATTACTGTGCTTTGTTTTCAACATAATATTTTTCTGTATCTTTCAGATTCCCAAAACAAATTTTAAAAAGTGGTATTTGAATTTCCAGTTTCCAGCTTGATCTATGATGACTCTGAAAGTCATCACTCCTTGACTTCATAAAAGAAAAACTGAACACACAGAAAATCAGACTCCAGATTCTACTTTAGGAGTTTAAGAAAACTGAAGATAACAGGGAGGATAAAAACAAGGAAACCAGAAGAAACTTTCCCCTTAACACCATAGGGTCATAGACAGAGCCTGGTTCTTGGCCTGATAAACGTAAAACCTCATGTGAACAGTCTAGCTGTCTCCGTTCTTTGCATTCAACACATCATGCCCAGTTTTCAACAAAAATTAGAAGGCACTTTAAAAAGCCATAAAACATAGCGTGAGGAGACAAGGCAAGCATTAGAACCAGACTCAGAGATGACAGGGATTTGAAAATGGGGAGACCGGGAATTTAAAAATGATTGTGATTAATAGGCTAAGGCCTTGAATGGAAAAAGTAGACGGTGTGAAGACATGGATAACATAAGCAGAGAAAGACTCCAAAGGAAATGCTAGAAATAAAAAATGCTATCACAGAAATGAAGAATGCCTTTGATGGGCTAATGTGTAAACTGAGTGCCCTGGGGAAAGAGTCAGCTGGCTTAAAGATATAAGTAAAAATGTTCAAGCTGAAATGAGAGAGAGAGAGACAGAGACAGAGAGACAGAGAGAGAGACAGAGAGAGAGAGACAGAGAATGAAAAAGACAGAACAGGGGCTGGGGGTTTAGCTCAGCGGCATAAGCGCCTGCCTTGAAAGCAGGCAGTCGTGAGTTCGATCCTTGGTACCGATAAAAAGGAAAAAGACAAAAAAAAAATTAAAAAAAAAAAAAAAAAAGAAAAAGACAGAACAGAACATCCGTGGACGTTCCACAACTGTGAAACAATCACAAAATTCATAATACATATGCAATGGCACTGTCAACAAGAAAAAGGAATGGAAAAACTACTTGAAGCAATAATGGCTGAGAATTTGGCAAAATTAATAACAGACACTGTCTTAGTTATTTTTCTTGTTGCTGAGACAAAATAACCAACACCCAAAGTTAAAGGAGGAAAAGCCTATTGTTGCTCACAGTTTGTAAAGGTCTTACTTCACAGTTGCTAGCTCCAAGCCAGGGTGACATGCAGAGGGACGCCACAAAAGAGAAACAGTTCATGGCAGGCAGAAGACAGCAAAGTAGTGACAGAGCAAAGCAGGATCAGAAGGTCCACCTTCTTGTCCTTTTATATGCATCCAGGCTACCCCTCCTTTGGGTGGTACCATCCACACCCAGGGTAAACCTCCCCATCATCCACTCCCAGAACTATGCCAGACCAATCTGGGGACTAATTTACTAATCACACATCCTAAGTACAAGCATCATACAATGAATCCTAGCATCACACACCTCTGCAAATCCCCACATGAGGCTTTGGGGAGATCTCTAGACACAATCCATAACAGACATCAAATAACAGATCCAGCAGACAAAAATTGGGGAAATTTTTCATGAAGATACTGTCTTGCAAGAAATATTTAAAGAATACTTCAGAAAGAAGGAAGAGGATAGAGATTACCTACATAAAGAAAGTAGTGTTAGTAAAGAAATGAAAGGAAGAAGCTAGAGCCTACACTTAACATCAAAGAGTCACCATAAACACCATCACTATTACCACCAGAACCAAAGTCAAGCTCTTGGAATGCGCACTGTGCCACTGGAATAGCCCTGGGTGAAGAAGAACCCAGATCAGCCAGGCATAGTGGCAAAAATGCACAATGGCTACTGAAGTGAGCTAAGGCAGGAAGATCACGAGTTTGATCCGTCCTGAGAAACCTAACAAGACTCTGACTCAAAATAAAAGAGCTAGGAATACAGCTCAGTGTGAAGGCCCTAGAATCAATCTTCACTATAGACAAAACAAAACACCCAGGTTTCTGGAAAAGCCTAGAGGCGGGAAACTGAACTTCTTCTGTGTTCAGCCTCCCCCAGATAATCAGAAATAGTCTACCCTTTAGACTTCTCAGCACACTCTATCAGACTTAAAGGTCCACACAGCAATTTGCTGTCTTCTGCCTGCCATGAACTGTTTCTCTTTTGTGGCGTCCCACTGCATGCCACCCTGGCTTGGAGCTAGCAACTATGAAGTGAGACCTTTACAAACTTGGCAACAATAGGCACCTGCCTCCAGGCATGCAGATATTCCAGTCAAGATGAAGATGGAGATACCTGCCCCTGTTCCTTAAAAGAAAAAGCACAGAATCCTATCTGTCACCATATTATTCCTAGATAGGGTTAATTCTGCACTTAGTTCAGCCACAATTCTACCTGAACATTCTATCATCCAAAGAATAAATTATGAAGTTAATAGTCACACAAATTTGACTGATCTGTAACTTGACGGAGAGAGAGACAGAGACAGTGACAGAGATGAGAGAGAGAGAAAAAGAGAGAGGCCAACTACCTACATTCTTCATTAATTCCTTTTTCAAAGCTCCACTTAGTTCTTAGGTAAGTACTTAGCCCTCGTGGTGTTTAAAAATTTAAACGGAAATATTCAAGTGAGTTTTGAAAATATTCAGTTCTCTTGACTTTTGTTTTCATTTTTCCTTTTGATCCCTCTAATTCTTAAGTATATCAGGAACCAGCAGGACATAAATGAAACAAAATTAGGGTAACTTGAGAAGGAGAAGAGGAAGAAAAAAAAGAGCAGAATCCTGGGACCAGTCACAGCGCAACCATTCCCACTCCTGGGATCATAAGGACAGATGATGATTAGAAGAGAAAACAAACGGTAAAATGGTGGGTGCTGGGTATAGAGAACAGAGTACAATGTACTCTCTTCTTTCCCCTTCGGATTTTGCGATCCCGTGGGATGTAGATATACCCAACAAATGACCACACACACGAATGTCACAGTGGTACATTTCCTGCATGAAAAATAGCACAGTGCATGGGAAATTCTAGCAGGGAGAGATTCTGTCATCGGGAAAGAAGAGCCAGGAAATGCCACCTTTGGGCTGAGGTCCACTGCACGCAGAGGAGCTTCCAGAGTGGGAAGGACATGAGATGGACCGGGCCACGCATGTGGACACCCTGACCTCAGCAAGGACACGAAGGTTCCCGGCCCAGGAAGCTCAGAGAGGCAGAGGCTGGGGGATGGGGGGCAGGGCTGGGAAACGGGGAGGGGCCAAATCCTGCCTGGGAAGCTAAAGCCCACAGGGTTGGAGATTTGGAATTCAGGCAAGAAGAGAAAAATCACAGCAGGATTCTAATGGGGATGCCAGGCTGTGTCTGAATTTTTTAAAAAAGATTCTTAAAAACAAGGGCTGTTTTTGCTTATTTTCTTACCCTGCATGAAACCATACACAGAATTGGTGTTTCACATAGTTGTTTCTCTGGAGTCTGTGAGAAAGGTATTATAGAATTGTGTTTAGCAGTAGAAACTGAGGGAAATGGTGTGGGATTATATGTGGTGTGAAGTAACACCTGCTTTTGCTTCAGAAATCTGGTTTTTTTCCCGATTACCATATGTCAGGGTCACATAAAATATAAAAAGACACATAAAACAACATAGCATCAGCATAAGGAACATTATTTGTGGTGTATATGAGTTAAAACCATGAACTCTGAAATTGGAGAGCCTAAATTTAAATCTACTACAGTACTACTTGGGAGCTGTGTGTCTCTGGGCAAGTTACTCAGGCCTTCTGGGTCTACTTTCATGTGAAAAAGAGAGTATAATAATAGTAGCTAGTATAATAATAGGACTTTTGTTATGAAGATTAGATGAGTGCATGAAAAGTATGTTCTAGGCCTCTTGGCAGGTAGATGCTCAGTAAAATGCCACTTATTATTTAATTGCATACAAATTTCGTAATGCATATAAAAAGTTCTGTGTGTGTGTGTGTGTGTGTGTGTGCGTGCATATGTGTGTGTTTTCTATGAGTTTAAAATAATTTGCTCTTTAAAGAGTTCCTCTTCCTGGATTCCCAACAGTAGCTGCTATTTGTGCTCATAATAATTATATAATGGCAACATGACTTTTGCAGAAATGTTTAATGCAACAGTTTTTGGTGAGGCATGTTACAAAAAGAAGTAAGAATCTGTCTCCTTAATATTGAATTGTTTTCTAGTACATTCTGGATAGAGCTGTTTAGGAAATGTTTAAAGCTAACAACACATAAACCCATGGTGTCGGTGTCACTCCCGGCCGGCAGGAAGGACACACAACAAAGTCTGGCAGTGGACAACCTTTTCTTTTATTTTCCTTCTCCGTACAGCCTGCCCCGGGAATCCTCCCGGCCGAAGCCTCTGTTGGTCCGCTCCCCGCGGCTCCTTGCGTGCTTCTCCCTACAGTCTGTCCCGAAGCCTCTACCGGTCCGCTCTCCGCGGCTCCTTGCGTGCTTCTCCCTACAGTCTGTCCCGAAGCCTCTGCCGGTCCGCTCTCCGCGGCTCCTTGCGTGCTTCTTCTGCTTCTTCTTTTTTTTGGCGGGAGAGGCACTCACTTTTATAGGGTTACAGTGGCCAATCAGTTCAAAGCGCGCGATGCGGGCTGATTGGCTAACATCAGTTGTTGCTAGGCAGACTATCTTACAGGGCGGGTTGTGAAGCAGGAGATCTTACAGGGCGGGTTGTTTACCAAGCAGGAAGCAGGAGATCTTACAGGGCGGGTTGTTTACCAAGCAGGAAGCAGGAGATCTTACAGGGCGGGTTGTTTACCAAGCAGGAAGCAGGAGATCTTACAGGGCGGGTTGTTTACCAAGCAGGAAGCAGGAGATAAGCGCCATCTTAGCACACTCGATGGGAGGGGTAATCTAGCTCAGGCTTTGCTCTTTCCTACAGGCCTCACGTCCGCCAAGTAAGGCGACCGGGCTCGGCCGCGGCTCCCAACACCATGGTATGCGCTTTTCTTGGTTTCCAGATCATTAGAGACGTTAGGAAACAAGTGTGGAGTTCATAAACAGGCATTTACTTTCTTGTTGCCCATTTCTTGCAACTCAAGAAAGCTGTCTTTCAATAGTTTTTCTTCCCCACTCTCCCTCGTGTGTTCATAAATGAAAATGCACATTAACGCATGAACATTCACACAAATTTATCATTTGAAGCTTAGTGGAGGTTGAAATTTATCCCTTTGCTCAGTAGACAAAACCGTTTTTTTTCCTCCTAGCTGTAAAAAAAAAAAAAAAAGATTCTGATCTCTAGTTTCATAAATCATTCTCCAACTGGCCCGTGACAGACAAAGATCAAAAAACAAGTTAGCACTGAACTGGTTACAGATTAGAAATCAGGTGACAGCAGAATCCTTTGTTTCTTCTGTAATATATCTCCCCAAGGGTGCACCGCTGCGCCTGGGTGAGCACTCCCTTACTTGTTGACAGAATTATTTTTAGAAAGTAATGCTTTCCCATTTATAAAACAGAGAGAAAGAGAGAGAGAGAGAAAAGGCAGCATGATGTGTAGGTGGTAGCCTCAGTGTTGGCTGCTGATCAAAATCACCTGTGGCGCTTTTAAAACTCTGTGGATGCCATGACCTCACACTGGACCAATGCTTTGCAGCCTGAGCTGGACGTGGGAATAACCTGGGGAGTTTTTATTTAAAAAAAAAAAAAAGAGGATGCCAGTCAAGCAGTCACCCCAAGCCAATCCCTGTGAATCTCTGGGGGTAGGGACTAGACAGGGCCATTGCTTAATCACCTGGCTGCATGATTCTATTATCTAGCCAGGCCTGAGACTCACTGCTCTAGATAGACTGAGTTCACGTATTCATTTTACAGACAATATTTACTGACAGCTCTATCCAAGGCATTGCCTGCAACACCACAGTTATTGTAAAAACACCTCCTGCTGTCTTGAGCTCGGAAATCTGAATCAAAATCTACAGAGGCAAGACCCAGGCATTTGACATTTTAAAACCTGATTAGCTGAGAGTGAGAATGGTGGAGGAGGCAACAGAAAGAGCAGGGATCAGACAGCCCTGTTTAAATCCTGGTTTCTCTGCTTATTGGCTGTTACATTTAGGGTGAGTTATATAACTGTTCTAACCTTGTTTCCTTATCTTTAAAATGGTGGCAAGCAAGTCTTCTACTTTAGAGCTGTTAGGAGTTTTAAATGAAAAAAATAAAAGTCAAAATCAATAGAAATCTTGGTGCAGTCTCTTATATCTGCTAGGTATTCAATAAATGTTTGCTTTTTCCCCCCACCTTTCATGTCTCCCATTGTCCTTAAAGCAACTGGCCAAGCTAAGGACTTGTGATGTACAGTTGAAGAATGCGACACAGCCTGTGCTTTCTAGGAGTTAGGGTGCAATAAACAATTAGAGAGCAAATGCATCGCACAGCAACTACTCCTAAGTGTGTGGTATGGGCTACTTTTATTGCTGCAAGTTTCTGGCTGGAGAGAAATAATCACTGAGAAGCAGGAGTCAGAGAAGGTTTCCTAAAGGGGAAGAATTTAAGAGGAGTCTTGCAAGGTAAGTAGGTTTTGCCAGAAGAAGACAAAGGGTATTAGGGGCCAAAAGAAACTGCATAGCAAAGGTAACATCAAAAATAATACCTGAAGGTGGGTTATGTTTAAAGACAATCTGTTCTTTGCAAGCATTTATCTGCCAAGTGTCTGTGCACATCCTTGATCAAGAAAGTGGAGTTTCCTTTTTTATCAGTACATGCTTGAATAGTAATGTGAGTTTTGAGTTTAAGAACAGGTTGGAGGTACAGTATATGTTTTTGCCTAGCCTTACATTTGTTTTATATGCATACCCCTCACTGTGTTATTTAGAACAGTTCTACATGCCTCTACATATTTTTTATTTACATATTCTTTGGGAGGTGGGGAATGTACCAGCCTCAGCCACCTTCTTAGATGGAAAACTCTCACATGCCTTACAAGTAACAATGAATTTTCTGAACACATAGAAACAAAAAGCTGAATAAAGATGACCTCATCCTTCTCAGAGTGGATTTTCATTCAGGCAATCATCTAAGTCTTGCCAGATTTTGTCCCGAACAGTCAGTCCCCTGACCAGTTCTAAGGACAAAGAGACTAGATCTGGAGAAGTCCGTCTGTCGCTGCTTGGACACCCCACGGTAGCTGCCTCTCACCAGACAACCCCTGTGCTGTGTTCCCCCTGCTGCCAGGTCTGGGCCTTCTCCCAGGCTCTGTTGACTGTTGCCGACAGCCTGTCCCTCCTCTGCTGACATGACTTCCAGTGACCTACTTTGAAAATGGTACGAACTTGGCCAAGTGCCAAGGAGTAGGGTGAAAATAGGCCTCCTGGGAACGCTTCCAGCACAAGAGAGCCGGCTCTATCTGGGGTCCCCGCAGAAGCTGTGTGTATGGTTTTGTTTTGGTGATGGTAGCTCTTTTTCATTTTTTTTCCCTCCAGGGTCTTGGCTGTTACAATTCATCTTTATGCTCTTGGAATGCAGGCTATTGATTTGCTAGGCCTGCTATTAAGTCAGAGAGAGGCAGCCAATCAGAGCAGGAGTCTGCCCTGTCTCCCTGCGGCAAAGAGCTCAAGTAGTAATGAACAGGAAGGAGAGGGTTCAGCCTAAGCTCTCTCCGTGGCAGTCTAGGCAGGAGTGCTCTTTCCAGAGTAAAGAAGGGAAGAGCTCCAGGACCCAGCTGAGACCCAGCTCAGCTACCTCCTGAGCTGTTCCTTGGCTCTCAAGAGCAAACTTAGCCAAGCCTCGCTTCCACCCAGCTCTGGATATGCAGTTCAGGCTTGCAAAACCAACATGGGAATCTGTCTACAGGGTATAAGGAAGGGGTTAGAAATGTGAGGAATCACATGACCTCAACCAGTGTAAGTGATATGTCTAGAAAATCCTTTTATTTTTCCCTACCTTCAGAACTGGCCACTAGAAAAAGGAAGCCAGCTTTAAATCTAGGGAAATTATCTAAGTTTGTAAATCAGCTGCAAAACAACTTTTACCCAAAGCAGCTGCTCTGAATTTCGACTAGGTAAATTCTCAGTACTTACTATCTGATAAGGCTCTTTCTAAAGTGTTTGTTTGTACATGATGCAAAGAATAGGAGATGATTTGTCAACTTTTCCCTCAGGATACTTATAGCATGATAATTTGTCTCTGTTGAATCAGTTTGAGCTATTACCAGATAGAAAGAAAGAGAAATTCTACTCTAACTCAGAATCTAAAATTAAATATTCAGTATTTCCAAATGGTCCACTTAAAATGACAAACACAACATCTGACCTGCTCAGAGTGCCTGTGCTTATGTGTATTTGGATTTTTGAGACTGTAACAGGATTTTTTGCATGATTTTCTAACCCAGTGTTCTCTCAATTTCCAAAGATTCCTGTGAGACCCACCAGTGCTCTGGTCTTCGTTAGACTTTGGCTTAGGTATTATGATCAACTGAGAGCAATAGACCCTTTCCCAAAAGAAAGACCTACTGAATGTTGCATATAGAAATGGCACACAGAAATGCTCTGCATGATTTTCCACACAGATTCACAATTGATAGCATGTTGGTAAATGTTGGCAAAAACATTGCTGGAAGGTTTTAACATGGGGGAACATGAACAGATTTTTTTTTTTACCCATGGAGATGTGCATAAAATCTCATCCATATATCCACTTGTTCAGTAGACAAATTGCACTGGGAAAATGAGATAAATGAGAAAAGAAATGGTCCAATTAGAACATGAATTCGACACACCACAGTTGTTGGCTGTACTCACAAGGCCAGTCCGGATCCTTACATCATCTTTGGCAAACCCTCATCTCTTTCTTCCATCCAGCTCCTTGCAGCTTTCTGGCAGACAGATGTAAGAACAAGGTAACAGTGGAGCCAACAATTTGTATCGGCAGGATCACTCACACATGCCTCCGCTGGCAATGGGTTTTAATGTGAAAATATGATGGTTTCTGTCTCCAAGACTTATGATCATCAGGCAAAAAAGACCTAGACTCCTCTTGAGGGGCAGGAAAGGAGAAGAGGACTGAGCCCTGGGCTAAGAATGCTTTGTGGCTTTAGGGATAGAGCTGAGTGCTGAGAAAGTAGGTTGTTTATTAAAGAGAGGGAGAAGAGGCCACCACAGAGGACCGTGAGCTGGTCATGTATTGCTGGGGTCTTCCCTGGAGACCAGACATCATGACAGAGATGGGGCTCTGCAGGAAGCATGGTTGGATGTGGTGGACAAGGTGATGTAGCTGAGTTGAAGTATCTATGTTTTCTGTCCTATGGAGTCAAAGTGCTTTCCATTTTAGTTTAACTGGCAAATAAAAGATGTTGCTGACTTTGTGAAATTGTCTTTCACCATTAACTAATATTCATTAACTTGTTTAATGTCTGGAAGCTCAAGGAAGCTGAGCTGTGTGACACCCAGAAGAACTAGGCAGCCCTAAAGGAATATGTGAAAGCAAACAAGAGTGGGAGAACCTTTCTGAGGTCCCTGGTGTTCCCCATCTTCTTTGTCCTTTCCCCAGTGGAGTTTTGCAGGTATTTCTGTTTAGAACAACTATTAAGCTTTGGATAAATCGCCTACAAGAATAGTGAATGTAGTGAGCGAGAAATGGAGAAAAAGGGCAGGGTGAGAGTTCATCCTTTGTACAAACCACTGATGTATGAGCATCTCACCTCAAGCACCTGTCTACTCCCTCATGGAGAGGCCGCCCACACACTGATAAAAACCTTTCTGTTTTCCCTCTGTGTTGAAGTTTTTCAAAACGTTGCAAAAGAGAATAAGGCTTAGGGTCAGCAAATGACCTGCTGTGGTGCCCAGCAGGCCCACCCAGCTCGGTTACTCTGGCGCCCTTTCTTTCTCTTTTATGTCATCTGTATGAAGAAATGTAAATTAAATGGTAGGAAAAAGGAAATATTGCATGACATTAATGAAAGTAATCATCAGAAATTGTAGTGAGTGGTTAAGAACAGGACCCAGACTCCAGCTAGGAAAAAACATTATTCTAATTTAACATATGAGGTACAACTTCCACAAAGGCTTTCAAGGAAACAGGAGAACATACTTGAAGGATGTTTAAAGAAAAGATTGTGATTCAATTTTGCTTTGTTGCCTTTCATACAAAGAAACTTATTAGTGAGAGGTCAATATAGTGCTGTGAACATTTCATGGAAACATACAAGGATAGTATCTCATGGTTCCTAGCTTTCAGGGATATTCATAAGTAAGGCAAGAAGTGGTCCCTAATGCATACAGAAATATGTCTACTTTGGGAATGGATTATAAATACTAAATAATGCACAGTAGAAGCTTCATATTTTCTGGTAATAGAACTGTGGTTTAGCAAAGAATCATCTCTTTAGTTTCACAATTGTAAGTGGTCTATGTGTTGCAAAGCTTTTTACTGCATGGTTATGAGAAGGGATGTTCATTTTATCTGGGAAAGAATAAAAATAAGCCACAGCTTGGTCACCAGATACCAGAGCTGCAGGAAAGTGATTTTCTTCTTTAGATTCTGTACTGAGTTCCGCTGGCACCCTGCATTAACATGAAATTAACAACACACTACTCACATGGAACTTCGCATCTAAAAACAGCCCACATTATGCCTTAAGCCTTTTATTCCAAAATAATAGAAGTCGTGAGGTTAAAGTTTGTTTCACACAGTTTTCTCTGTAACAGCTGTACAATTTTATATGGGGGATGAAAGTAGATTCCATGGGGATCTTTGTCAATTGAAAATGCAGTACAAGAACTAGTGGTTAAACCTCACTTCTCCTCCCTACCGCAATCACGTATTTTTGATCTCCTACATGCAAGCACTCAGAAATATCTTTGAAAATAAGAGGTGGCCCTGATACTCACATTCATTGTTATTATTATTTGCTGTGTATCAGCAGTGTGACTCATCCCAACTGAAAGCCTGCAAGAGAATAGAGGAAGATGGCTGAAAAGCAAACTCCATTTAAGAAATTGCTATTGAGCCTTTACTATGTTTGGCACTGTAAGGCCAGAGTCTCTAAAGGATGTGCAATCTACTAGACTCTGCAAAAGACACACACAAATAACTGTGAATTAAGGATGAGTAAGGTAAGTGTCTTATGAATGGTTAATAAAAATGTGGTGCAGTGGGTGGATTGTCATTTGGAGAGACTCAGCAGAAGTCTCAAAGAGAAGATGGTAAGGAGAACAAAGGTATGCAAGGCAGATTTGGGCTGGGTTTTCCCTAGCATTAAGAAAAGGCTCTTAATCTAACTCCAGCACATCCAGAAGAGCCTTTCTGCAAGTTTGGAAGTGGTTTAAGTGTGTCCCACAAGGGTTCTTATGTGGGAGCTTGGTCCCTAGAGCGGCGGCACTGAGAGGGAGTGGAAACTTTAAGAAGTGGAGCCTAATGGGAGGTAAATAGGTCATTCATGGAGCTGCCCTGGGAAGAGATTAATGGAGCTCTCAGGGGATACCTGAGATCCCACGACTGAGTCATTACAAGAATGAGCCTGACCCTAGCGCTGTTATTTGGTTTCCTGTTTAGCTATGTGAGCTGACTCCCTGTCACATGTGTTCCCACCATCATGCCATCTGCCATTAGAGCTTCACTAGAGCCTAAACCATGGGGTCACCCAATCTTGGATTTCCATCTTAAAAATGCAATGACTAAACTTTTTCTATATAAAATTATCCTGCCTTACTACTTTATTATAGTGACAAGAAGTTGATTAACTGCACTTCTTTATCATGCTTCCATCATCCTCTCCTCCATCTATTCCTTTCACTGAAATGCTTCATTTCTTAGTTCCCACAAAAATCTCCTTGCATGAAGCCTTCATAAGAGGTAGTTGCTGTTGAAGGTGTTGGAGAGGTGAGCTGACGGACTAGCAAGGTACACACCTAAAAATCAAACAAGCGCTATTGCTGTTTTTCAGAGTCCTCTAAGAGCCCAAGTTGTTGCTCATGTATCTTGCATCTAATGTTGGAGTGTTCATCTTCTGTTCTGGACAGAGGAAGAATGAAAACGAAACAAAAATATTTTCTTCAGCACAGAAATTTTACTCTCTTTTCTTATTCACCATTCTTCCTTTAGATCACAGATCAGGCCTAGTCTTTCCCAAAAATGACATATGAAGAAACACCTGATTGCCCTCTCAAGATGAATTCTGGTTAGTATATGTTTATTCAGAACTCACTACCATGACAGTTTTTCAAGGCAGTGTGGGAAGATGAGGACGTGCCATAGAGTCTTAAATTAGAAGACAGAGGAAATCTAGAGTTACATTTTTTGAACCTATACTCATTTTAAAAAAAGAAATCTGAGGCTCAGACCAATTCAGCACATGTAATAGAGATGCAGGAACTGGCAGTGGACTTTTAGCCTGATAACAAGGTTGTCATAATAAAGGAATGTGATTAAAAAGCAAGACAGTATGATATTTTTAATTCTTCCAGGAAGAAACCCAGAAGGGGAATAGCTGGTCAAATGGAACCTCTAATACTAGCTTTTTGAGGAATCTCCATAATGATTTCCACAGTGGTTGCACCAGTCTGTTTTCCCACCAGCAGTGGAAAAGGGTTTCTTTTTGTCCAGTCACTCCAGCATTTGTTATTAGTCAATTTTTTGATGAAAGCCATTCTTGCTGGAGTGAGACGGAATCTCAGTGTTGGTTCAATTTGCATCTCTTGAATGATCACTAATGTTGAACATTTCTTCACATATTTATCTGCCATTTATATTTCTTCATATGAGAAGTGTATATTCAACGCAGGTCCCCATTTTTGATTGGGTCTTTGAATTTGGGAGGCCTGATCTTTTTCATTTTTTAATATGTTCCCGATAGAAGTTCTTTGTCTGAGGGACAATTGGATAAATTTTTTTCTCACTCTGTAGGTTGTCTTTTCACTCTGTTGGTGATTCCTTTTGATGTTCAAAAGCTTTTTAATAAGATGAGGTTTCAACTGTTGATTCTTTGCAGTATTTTCCATGCAGTATGAGTTTTGTTCATGAAGCTTGCCTACCCCTGTGTCTTCAAGATTTCTACTACTTTCTCTTCTAGTAGATTGTTTTTGTTTTAATATTTAGATCTTTGACCCATTTTGACTTTAATTTATTGCATGATGATAGACATGGGTCTAGTTTTAGTCTTTGGCATATAGAAAGCCAGTTTTTCCAGCACTATGTTTTGTCTTTTTCTTATCGGTACTGGGGATTGAACTTACGACCGCCTGCTTGCAAGGCAGGCACTTATGCCGCTGAGCTAAATCCCCAGCCCCCAGCACTATGTATTAAAGAGGATATCTTTCTTCCAGTACATGTTTCACCACTTTGTCAAAGCTATTTTCTATGATTAATTTCTAGTTTGATTCCATTGTGGTCAGACTTCCTTTGCTGAATGGCACAGAATACAGTTTATGTTGGTGTACATGAACACTTGAAAGAATGTGTAATCTGTTGTTCTACAAATACAAGTTAGAATTACGATGGGTGATAGTGGTGAGATTTTCTGTATCCCTGAGGCTTTTCTGCCTACTGGTTCTATAAATTGCTGAGAGAAGGGTTTGCAATTTTCTAATGTAATTATGTGTTTTTCTTTCGAATCGATTTTGTTCTACACATTTTATAGTTCTGTTGTTTGGTATATAAACATTTAGGATTCTTATATAATATCTCTCTCTGACTTGAGTGATTTTCTTTATTCTAACATATATGCTGTCTGATGATAATATAGTCACTCCTGCTTTGTCTTGATTAGTGTTCTCATGATGTATCTTCTGACTTTTTACTTTCAACATATATATAAAATATATATGTATATATTACATATACATATATAGTTATATAGTAATTGAATTTCTTGCACATAACATATAGTACAGTCATTTTAACCTACACTGCCAATCTATATTTAGTCTACCTTAGCTGTAATTATTAATATACTGAGGCTTCAGTCTGCTTTGTTAGTTGAGTTTTGTTTGTTGTCTATTTTCTTTTTATTCTGACTTTCTAGTGAATACCTAACATTCCTTGAGAATTCCATTTCTTTCATTTGCAGTGCTTTTGAGACAATGCCTTCGCCTAGCTTTTGTAGTGCTTGTTCTAAGTATTATATAAAACATAACCTATCACAGTCTATTGGTTCAGCTATCTTACTAGTTCAATTACAACAAACTAAATTCCTTTTATTTCTCTTTATCCTGCCCTTAAAAATAAAATTGTCTTAATTATTTCTTCTATGCATATTTAGAACCATATCAGTTTTATAATTTTTGTTTGTGTGGTTAAATGTATGTAGAGAACTCCATAGGAGACGAAAGGTTTAACATATTTTTATTTTTGTTACCAGGCTCTTTCTACCTTTCAATATTTAGAGAGCTTCTCTAACTATTCCCACAGGGTAGGTCTGTTGGTGGCAAAAAAATGTTTTTTAGTCATCTTTCATCTGATAATGGTTTGATTTTTGTCTTCATGTCTACAGAATCATATCTCTTGGATACAGAATTCTTTCTCTTCAACATGTTAAAATATGTTGTGCTATAGGATTTCTAACTAGGAATCTGCTGTCATCCAAATTGTTTTCCCCCTATAGGGGAGATGTCATTTTTCCTTTGTTGTTTCCAAGAAATTTTTTTCTTTGCCTGTAGTTATCAGAAGTTTTTCTGTCATGTGTCTGAAGGGAATTTCTTTGAGTTTACCTTGCATTCAGATTTGATCAGCTTCCTTAATCAATATATTTATACCTTTTGCCAAATTTGTGTGATTTTCAGCCATTATATTTTCTAGTATTTTTTTAAGCCCTGCCCTCTTTTCTTCCCTTCTTTCCCTTCAGAGATATTCTGATGGTATGAATATTTCTCACAGTTCTTGAGACTCACAATGTAGGGTCAAGAATCCAGCATGGTTACTTTCATCGAGGGCTCTCTTCCTGATCCACCTTCTTGTATCTCCTCACATGGCAGACAGGAAGAGAGAGAGAAATTATAAAGAGCAGCTCTCCACTGTCTCTTTAGAAGGGCAATAACCTTATCCTTAAGGCTCTATCCTATGAGCTCATCAAGACCTACGGAGCTCCAAAGCTCCATTCCAAACACATTGATGTAAGGCTGAGCATGCAGATTTAGGGCAGGAAACATTTCAGTTCATAACACTTTGTCCTGGAATTCTCCCACCTTTTCCAACTCTGTAGCTATTTTTTTGCTGTTACCCGGGTTATTAATCTCCCCAAAAGCCTCTTTGAGTGCATTACCCTTCTCAAAGCCATTCTATGTCTACAGCTAGACTGATACATCTAAGGCAGAAATCAGGCCTCATTACTCCGCCACAAATGATACTGCAGTAGTTTCTGATTGACTGTAAGTCAGCTGAAGAGTGTACATGCTGATTGACCATACTATGGTGACACATCCTTAATATAGCATCAGAATCATTTCATGTTTGGGTCCTGCTTGTCTCTATGACCCAGACTCTCTTCCCTTTTACTCAGTGATACTTCCATACTTTGGCAGTTAGAGATCACTGAAGTATTTCCCATCACTATGCCCCTCATCCTCAGGACTCAGTTGAGGTATCACCTTTTTCTAACAAGCATTTTTTGACCCTCTAAGGCTGGATCGAGTGTCTTTTTTAAATGCCCCAATAGTTCACTGTGTCCATAATATCACATAGCCTGTTCTGTCATAATGATTTTCTCTTATCTGTCTTCTCCACTTGCCCATAAGCTCTTTGAAATCAGTAGCTTGTCCCAGCTCTATCTGTTCCCATTACTATCTATGGTACAGACCTAAGCACAAGCAGATGCTTTAAGTTCATTTATTAGCTGATGACTATTTGGTGCCATTTCTTCATTTATTGATGAGAAAGAAGAACTTAAACTATCACTCAAATAAAACCAAGCTAGCAAGATGCCTAAGGACTAGAAAAATGTTATCAGTTAAGCATCAGTTTCCAGGTTCAGAGCTGACACTACTGAAAAAGTTGACTTTGGCCTCTTGGGCCATCATCTACAAAATGAAGGGATCAACTAAATCACATCTCTAAGTTTCTTTTGATGCTAAGGTTCTATATTTCCATGTAAGGATAACATAATGTTTGATTGGAATTTCTGAGAAATCACAAAAATTAATCAATTTTTCTGTTTCTAATGGAAAGAATTTTAGTTTATAGAAAGTCTAGGCACTACTATTTTTCTTTAGTAACCATGCATTTATTTAATACTTATTAAGTACCTAATATATACCAAACATATAATTATTTTCATTAGAGGCATTTCAATTGTGCTTATAAAAAATACATAAAATGAACAAAATTCTTTGTGAGAACAATTTGACATACAGTTTTGCAAAGTTCAGACAGAAATACAGTGAATTCATAAAGGAAAAAAAATATATAGAAAACACTAAGAACAGTTCTATTCAATTGCATTTAGAAATACTTACATAACTATTCCATTGAACGAGCATGACTCATAGGATGTAATCAATCATAAAATAACACTTCAAATTTATTCTATGGACTTAACTCTTGCTTTGCCTTTAAGTGAAATTTAGAATGAATCTCATTTTTCATTCACCTCCAGGTATTAAGATATCCTAATTCAAATGCTGGAAGCTGAAATGTCTGGAATCACGTGACCATGAATCACTCATTTAGTTGTAAATTTGTCTTCTTCCCTCCGTTTTGGCCTCCTGCATTGGGTGGAGGGAGCAGCCTGAGTCTTCCTCTCCTACTTCAGCTTTTTGAGGGTGTTTTTTTCTCTTCCATGAGGTTAGGTATTGGGAGGAAGATGAGAAAGGAGGAGCCAGACATTCCTTACTTGCTGGTACTGCAGTGGAGATCCAGCACCACTGGTCCCTCGGCAGGCATCCAGAGTTGCTTCTCTTACAGATCTTGGAAGAGTTTGTTGAAGACCCTCAGGAGCAGAGAGTCTTTTAACTGCATTTTCCTCTAGAAGCACAAACACATTTTCCTGCTACTGATCATTGACTCTTTCCTCAGCCTCCAGGAATCCAGTACCATCTCCATCTTCTGTCTGTTGTGTTCTGCTCATTCTGTTTGAATGACCTATTTCTGAGCCAATATTGCATGGCTCCTCTTCTATAAGAAAAATACAATAGAAATGAAGAGCAAAATAAAAACTAGATGACAGGAAATAGGGAGACAGATCTTTTGCAGAGGGAAAGGGAATGGAGAAATGGGAGGAATGGGGAGGGGGGAAGGAGGAAGAGGATAAAGAGAGAATTCAGGTGTGTTACGTGCATGCGCTAACTCTCCAGAGTGATAGCAGTCTTTATCTACTGCAAACATCTACTAATCAAAATTAAAATTTATGCAACACGGCGGCTCATGGCTGGTCCAGAGGGAGCACTTATCCCCTCTGCCCAGCAGCCTTGTGTGGAGGGATCCAACACACAGACTTCTCCATACAAATCATCCCTCTCTTTTTTTGTCTACTTTTCCTTTCTCAAAATGTATTTTTAATATATATAAGGGGTTTAAATGCCACATAAACCTCAGTGTTTTTGTGACTTAGCAGAAACGTTCCTTTATAAAAGCATAAGTGCATGCCTTGTGCTGCTAGAACAATCCATTTCCAAGCACAGCTTTGGCACATACTTGCCACTTCCTTGCAGTAAGCAGACTTTTTTTTCCCTCTAGTTTCACCATCTGAAGGAAAACTCAAATCAGGTTCCTGTGTAATTTAATTATTTTCATGATCTGGATATTGGGCATTGTATGAGTTTGAATTGGAGTCTAAAATCAGGGCCACAATTCCTCCAAGGCCCTGAAGCACAATCTGTTCCAACCTTAGTTTGGTAGGTAGGGCTACTGCACCAAAGAGGGTGGCTTAAACAACAAATATTCACTTTGCACAGTTCTAGAGGATAAGAAGTGCAATATTAAAGTAATAGTAAATCAACTATCTGGTGGCGAGGTTGCAGGAGGCCAGCTTTTTACATCTTCAGATGGCCAAGACAAAAATCATTCCTGTGTCTCTTCTACGAGCATGAATTCCATTCATGAAAGCACTATTCTCATGATGAGATAGAATGAAAATGAGACCTGAACCTTCCCTTCTACCTACAACAGCCAGAAGAGGCTATGATCCAACTGATGGCTGTCTTTCCTCTATTCCCAACCCAGTTACCTCCTCAAGGTTGGCCTCAGGGTCCTATACACCTGGGGTGACTTCAGCACTGTCCCATAAGCCTCATGGAGAGGAGCTGACTCAGCCCATAGGTGCAACTTTCCTCCCAGCTCCTCCACCCCAGGAGTTGTTGCCATGTTCCGAAAGGTTCAGAAAACCATGCTTGACAGGTCAAAGACTGGGGAGGAACTGGAGTCGACTGCTTATATCTTATATTCTCAAGCAGGTCTATATTTACACAAGGCTATACATACCCAGCCTGCTGCTGCTCTCTGTTAGAGGAGAGCTTCCCACATTCCTTAGGCCAATTGAAGAAGGCTCCCTTTTATGTAGCAGCCCATGTGCTGCAGCTAAAATCTTAAGAAAGCTTTTTTGAGGGGGGTCCTATAAGTCTACTCATGATCCTCATCTCAGGAATATGGGCAAAACGGGCCACGTTACAAAGATCTGTACACACTGAGAAGATGCTATCCCTGCAGAGTTCCAGAGTCTGGCAGAAGAAACCAGCAGAGACCAGCATCTCTGGCCAGTAATTGTCAGCATCAACTGGTAATGACTGGCAGTGATAATCAGCAGAGACTGCAGGCATTTGGTAGAGACCAGGTCAAATCTGTAAAGACCCTCAGAGAATCCTAGAGGGACAATAAAAGCTGCTGGAAGAGCTCCAGAAAACCAGCAAAGGGAGCAATGAGACTTGGCTGTCAAGGAGCTAAAAGGGTAGCTATGGATTCTGAGAGCTGTGACACTAAGGACAGAGTCACTGGCACTAAAGCCTAGAGGCATTAACAGTTGCACTTTGCCAATGTGTGATTTCCATCGTCATTGAGCAAAAGAACCCCTGACTGATTGGCATCAGTGATCTCAATGCCTCTCAAATGTCCTGCTTCTTTGGCTGGTACCTATATCACTACACTCTATGCCTCTCTTTACATGGTTGTCTTCTCCCTGTGTGTGACTTCATCTTTGGGTCATTTTAAGGATTGGATTTGAGTCTCACTCTAATTCAGTCTGACATCACTTTAACTAAATTACATCTGCAATGGCTCTATTTCAGAATAAAGTCATACCATAACTGAAGCTTCTGAGTTGGCATGAATTTTTAGTGTGAGGGAGGACAATATTCAGTACAATCATCATAATAGAAAGGTTTAAAATCATGACAAATATGATGTTGTATGCCTTTGATCACATTTTTAAAAACAGAGAGATTAACTTTGGAAAGGCCTCTAACAATGGGTAGCTCTGGGTCTCATTAAAGGGTATAGGACTCAGTATTCATTCATGGAAGAATGTGACCTAGGAAGCATAAGCCAGTTTAATAAGTATGATATGAATAACCGTACTATCTTGGTTACTTTTCTCTCATTGCTAAGACAAATTACTCAACACTCAAAATTAAGGAAGGAAAGGTTTTATTTAGCTCACAGTGTGTGAAGGTTTCAGTCCTTAATCAACTGGCTCCAAGGCAGGGTGGCATGGCACTGGGGCAACACTCGAGACAGCAAAAGCAGCAAGAGCAAAAAGTGGGGAAGAGCAAACCTCTTTTTCTTCCTTATATTGCACACAGGCTACCCCTCCGCAGGATGTGCGTAGCACTCACAAAACCTCTCTGCCTTCCTCTTGCAAAGGATGAGGATGTTTACAAAGTAAGAATCCTAGCTCCCTGCTGAGTTGCTAAACTTCTAAACTTCTCCAGTTGACACAGTTTATCAACCGTTACACATACCTACCCCAGAGATGACATAGCTGATGCTTTTTTCTCTACTGAATCCTCAGAAGGATGATTTGATGTTTGTTGATTTTATCACATAACTCGTAAAACAAAAGATATATGAAAAAGACAAATGGCATTGGAATTCTGAGTGGTTTCATCATAGCTACACATATTTCAGTTGTGCCTGTGCTTTCAATGATACAGTAACTTGTAGGATTATCAAGTTTTAAACTTCTGCAAGATTTTCACAATTCTCTTCTAGGAACATCCTCCCTGCCTCTATCGGGAATCATTTTGTCCAAACATTTGAAATATTGGTTGGAATGTAGTTTAGATGATGACATAAAAGCAGACATAAAACTGAAAGCAACTAAAGAAGAACCTTTATGATTGTCCTCAAAACTGGGCTTTCTACATAAACTTCAAATGTAGCTTCTTCCCAATTTATCAACTAATATCTGTCTGGAGAAAACCTGGACCAAAAGAAAGGTGTTGTGTGAATGCAAACTATGTACAGTTAAGGATACCATGTTATATTCCCTATCCACTTATTCCTCCCAGTTTTGAGTGACTTCCTTCTGGGACTTTTGATTTTGCTCAGCCAAGAGTATCATTTGGAAATATACATATATGTACATACAGACATCCACATGTACATTATATATATACATATACGCATACATCCATTCCAGCCAATTCAATGATATTGTTAAGCAACTGTAAAACTTAGAATGACTGCTGGGTATTGTGGTACATGCCTATAATCCCAGCACTCGGCAGGCTGAGGCAGGAGGATTACCATGAGTTTGAGGCCAGTTTAAGCTACCTTTGTCAGACTCAGTCTCAAAATAACAACAACAAAATGAAGTGACTTGTTTAAAGAATACTTCTCATTCTAATTATTTTAGACATATTAAAATTGTCTTTTACCTCTTTTTTTCATATTATTATTGTCCTTCAGTATCCAAGTCCCCAAGATCTGGATATTCTCAAATCTCTTACAAAAATGATTTAATATTTGCATGTCACTGCTGAGGATATGATAAAAGCAGGAAATAATATTAACAAATTGGCATAACAATGAATTAAGAGTCTGTCCTAGGTCTACACGGATTGTGAGAGGCCCTTGGCTGGTTTAGGGACAGATTAATCTTTAAGCTGGTGCCCAGAGCCAAGGCCAGAAAACAGCCCGTGAAGTTCTGGTGTGTCAAAGCAAGAGAACATGGCAGCTGAGGACTTTGATTCATGCAAATTATGTCTAGCTCAGTAATCCAGTTAGCAGACAATGAGGTCACCAGTTAACCATGATCCGTAAAATGCATCATTCCTCAATTGTTGAACCTTGATCACATCAGAAGTCCGCCCCACCACTCCCTAAAGCCCACCAGCACACCCACCAATCAAGCTGTAAGCCTAATAAAAGCCAAAGACACCATGCTTCGTGCTGTTAGCCTGTTGTTGGGCTTTGACCCCCCTGGTGCTTCTTGTAATGAAAATACATGTTTTGTCCATGTTTTATTCTGTCATTGTACCTCTGAGCAGAGATTGGTGGTCCTAGGCCTGGAATCCGATATGTCACCTTTGTATAGCCTTCCAAACTGCTTGTCTCTAAATTACTTATAACATCTGATACAATGTAAATGCCACACAAGTAATTATTCTACAGCATTGTTTAAGGAATAATAACAACAACAAAGGTCTGCTTGCTCAGTTCAGATGCAATTCATTTTTCCTGAATGCTTTGCAAATACAGTTGGATGAATCCACGGATATGAAGCTCACAGATACAGAGGGCTCACTGCTTTCTTTCTGAATGTGTTAAGCACTGCCCTATGTATGCCTTCATTCATGCAAATTGAGTCAATGGATACTTATCCATTCTTTCTATGCAAATGATTTATGCCACATTTAAATTTCCCTTTGGGTAATTGTTTTCTTTCTATCTTACTATCTATCTTACTTGCATCTTCACTGCAAGTTGCATTTATTTTCTCCTGTAAGACATTTGGATTTCTTGTGAAAGTGTTGTGTATGTAAATAATTGAAACCACACCCACATCATTCTTTTGTTACTGCTACACTTCTTTCTGTTTCTTTGTCTTCCTCCTTTATTTTTTTTCAAATCACCACAAGAAGAGTTCTTAGAAATAGAAATGACACCACACTCTTAAAGATACAGTGAGTACTTTATTATTAATTAATGGAGGATAATAGCCATTTAAAAACTGTTCTCCATAGCTAACCGCCAACTTGATCGAACTTCATGACATTTTGTGTTGGGAACACAGAATCAGATGTGCTATAATCCCTATAGTTTAGGGACTATCATAAATTGAGCATGGCAGAAAGTAAAGTGCCAGCACTCAAAGTGAAATGCTTATTTATGTAGGACCCAGAGAAATTATTGAGCTTCTATATGGATTGGCTTGTTTTTATTAAATAAATCAGGCAAGAAAGAAGATACTTTTCTTCCTTGGGAAAAAAAAAAAGTCAAACGTGTCACTAGTACAAAACCATTAAGACTGTCTTACCAATGAGAACTTTTAGAATACCTTTTACCTAAAGAGGTCCAGAGACAGACTTTGGAATTTTAGATGCAGACCCATGCAATCATGGAGCCATTAATATTAACAAAGGGAGGGACCGTAGCCCGCTTCTATTGGTCTCTTCTGGCATCTTCCTCTCTGTGAGAGATATTTGGGCTGGCGCAGAAAGAACCCAGTACGTGGTGCAGCAGAGGCCACCGAGCCTGCCTACAGAAGCCTTCCATTCCCAGGAGGCAGCCCTGCAGGCCAGCGTGCAGCGGTCAAAGGCACGACTAGCTCCATCTGCGTGAGCTCCATCTGCCAGCAGAGCATTGCTCTGGAAGAAGTCCAAGTGACAACCCTCAAGATCAGGCATAATTCCAGATGATCAGTCCAGTCACAGCAGGCCCCTTGCCAGAAGCTGAGAAAGGAGGAGGAAATCGCATTCTGCTTTCCGAGTGAATTGAGCTCAAGAGTTTGGCAGAGAATCAGGACTCAAGCCAAGGGATCTGGGGTCCAGGACAAGGATCCAACATGTGCAGAGCCCTGAAACATTTATCAGAGAAACCAAGGAATTACAGGGCTTTGGCCAAAGTGGTAAGAGAATACTGAACCTTAACGTCAACTGGGAATAATCAGATTCCCAGGTCTCCAGGAAACCAAGCCAGTACCCTCTATTCAAAGTTCTAAGCTCGGAAGCCCTAGTCAGGTCTGGTTCAGGCTTGCTAAGGGATGATTAAGAGCTTCTAGAACTCTAATGTGTGTAAGAGTTACCAGGAGATTGTACCACGATGCAAGTTCTGGTTTGGTAGGTCTGAGCTGAGGGCCAACATTCTGAGTTTCTCGCACAATCCCTGCTGGTGCCAACGTTGCTAGTTTTCTAGAAGAGCAGAATTCAGAGAATCACTACTTGCTGTCATTCATTGAATGCCAGGTCATTGCTCTCCACCCTTTCCCTCTCCTATTCCTCAGCATTGTTATATCTCTCTTCTCTTCTTTATCTCCTCTTCCAATTCCTTTGTCCAGTGATTCTTTTTTTCTGCCATAATCAATACTGAAGAAAGAGCTTATGCTCATAAAATAGCAGGTGCAAGATGACAAAACCAAAATCATTTTCCCTTGCCAGTTGCCATCACCTGTCTTCTTCTGCTATCACAAACACTGGGGGCTGAGTATTGATAAATAATATAAAGTTTATTTAGCTCGTGGTTCTGGAGACTGAATATTCCAAAAATGTTGTGTGGGCATCTAGAAGGCCTCATGCTGCATCATACCATGGCGCAGGGCAAGTGTGCTACACTGGATCCCTCCTCCTCTTCTGAAGCCCCTGATGCCAAATCTAATCCTAATCACCTCCAAAGGCTCCACCTCTAAGTGCCAACAGCATGTAACTTTGGGGGTAGTATTTTTAAGATATGAATTTTAGGGAGACATAAACCATAGCATCAACACATAACAAAATGCTTCTTATTATTTGTTTTTAATTCTTTAAAAAATATTTCACAGTATTGGGGTTGAATGCAGGGCCATTGCACTAAGCTATATCCCTTGACCTTTTTTAAATGTTTATTTTGAGATAGGATCTTGCTGAGTCACTAAATTGTCCAGACTGATCCTGAATTTGTAATCTTCCTGCCTCAGCCTTTCAGAGTGCCAGGCTATGTTTACATTTCATAGATGCAGTTAGTCTAGTTTCAATGTCTGTGTCATAAAGGACATAAGGGACCTGTGATTCCTAACTTTATTAGGAATATCTACTGAAGACAAGTTGGAATGGTGTCTTAGGTGTCCCAGCTAACACAAATAAAAATAAGCATGTACTATATGCTCTATATATTTTCCCTTCCAGTACTCAATGGGTCATTCATCCCTGGCTTACACTATAAACTATGTGAGGCTAATTGCTTAATGTTTCTCACACAGTTTTCCCATCTATAAAATACTATGTCTTAGACCATTTTGTGTTTCTAAAACA
Organism: Cavia porcellus; assembly: GCF_034190915.1. NCBI lineage: Eukaryota > Metazoa > Chordata > Mammalia > Rodentia > Caviidae > Cavia > Cavia porcellus. Next base: position 20,949,623 of record NW_026947496.1, on the reverse strand, counting down.
GAATACTTGAAACTGGGCAGCTAATTTTAAAGAAGTGCGTTTCTTACAGTTTTGGAGGCTGGAAAGTCCCAGGGCAAGGGATCTACATCAGTGAGAGCTGTGTTACAACATGGTGGAGGGCATCATGTGATAATACAGTGGGTGTGTGACTTCCCAGGTTTCTCTTCTTCTTCTCATAAAGCTGTCACTCCAATGCTGGAGACCCTACTATAATGACCTCATCTATCCCTGAATGCTGCCACAGCTCTGCCTCCAGACGCCATCCAGATAGGAATTTAAGGACTACATTCCAGCACATGAAGGTTGGAAGACACATTCAAACCACAGCATGGTGATGCTCACTCCTCTGGTTTCCCACAGGTGACATGTTGGGCTTATATAAGATGACAAGTGAGATTGATTCATGAAATATCAAATGCTATATGAACACAAACTACTATTATTAGCCAGGTTGTGAAAGGGAGCAGTTGTGTATTTCAGAGTTTTACGCCAACCCACGTCGGCAGGGTAGAACTACCTGAAGCTGTTTGTGCTCTCCAGCTGAAAGGGGCTGACAAAACCGTTTAATCTCTCACCAAGCCTCACTTTACACAAGAATATATGTACTGAGCACCTCCATGTTCTAGGGCTGAGAACAGTGATGGCAAACCTTTTAGAGTCACCAAGTTGCCAAACTGCAACATGAAACCTGCTTATTTATTGCAAAGTGCCCACACTGCAATTAGACTTGAATACTGACGTTTTAATTTAGAAAAAACAACTCACACATTAACATCTTTAGTCTTAAAAGAAAAACACAATAACATGCCGTCACTGGCCTAGAATGATAACTGGGAAACAGATACAATCCTGCGGGCCTGGAGCTTATAGATTATAGGGTAAAGGGTGTGGTTGAAAAACTATGGTGAGTGTTTAACTTAAAATGAAATATATTGCAGTAAAAGACACATTGTCATCAATTCCCCTCAAAATACTCCCACGTGCTTCAAATAAACTTATCCCATTTTTCTTGCTACTTTTGGCAGCAGTTCTGCAAATCCTCTTTTGTGAGAGTCTTTAGTTGCACTCTTATGGCTGTCTCAATATTGAACTGATTCAAAACATTTGCATTTCATGGCCATTTTGGCTTTGGGGGATGAGCCAGAAGGTGCATGGTGACAGATTTGGTAAATAAGACGAACGAGGACACATGACAAGACAATGTTCTTACAAGCTGCCTTTCCACTGAATGGCACTTGGCAGCAGCATTCACCACGTGTTTATCATACAACAATGCTGTAAACTTCCACCGTGGGTATCAACCACACCTCATATATATATGGAATAGAAGAAAGGCAATTTCAGAACAGGCAGACCGATGCCATGCTGTGGTGCCATAGCACCCTGGTGGGGTCCCTACTCAGGCTTGGAAAGGATGTTTCAGGTAAAGGGCACCCCACAGGGCAAAAAAAAGCAATACAGCTACAGTACTTTGGGGTTTTAAAAAATCCCTAGATCAGTTTGAAAACAGACTTCATGATGCTGGCTCAGACAGGTTCCGCAGGAGCTCAGCAAGGCATGTCTCCTAAGCAGCATTAAGCTGATCTCCTCCTGTCCCTCGAGCACCTGGCTCCTGCCCCACTGGACTTTCCCCATCACTGCCTCTGTGAAAATGTAGCACTCGAAAGAGGTGGAAGGAAGCCTTTGCTTTCAAAGCAGCAGCATTATTAACAGAAAAGGAAAAGTCCCCCATGAGTTACGGCAAAATCCTGAAGATTGGTCTATGAATCAGTGTAGCTTACCCTAAAGCAACCTCATTTCCTGAAAGCAACTCCATGGCTTTAGGCTTCCAGAGAAGCATAAACCTAGTATGATATTTACTCTTAGTTAAAATTAAATGGAAATGAAGAAAATCCAAAGAGGAGTTCTTCTGGGAAGATATATCATAAATAAAAAGTTATCAAGCAATGTAGACTCCATATATATTTTTTTTCATTAAAGGAAGTGTGGAGTATATCTCGATTCACAAACTTAATTTTCATTATGATTCTCATCGCAATTGGAGCAGGACAAGAACAGAATCAAATTTTCCCATAAAGTCAACATTGAACGTAACCTCTGAATTTGTTAAAATGATAATACCACTGGGTAATTGAGTTTAATATGATTTTTATACTTTTTTGCTGTGAAATATACATTTGACAAGATCTATGATATAGAAAGTACAATTGAATACATTTTTATAAAGTGAACCTTCACATAACTGCAAGAAAAAAAGAAGCCACAGCCTGGAAGCCCTGCATCCACTCCTTCCCTGTCATGGACCATCCTCCCCTCAGGGATTCGCCACTGTCCTGACTTTCATGATATGTTTTGTTTTGTGTTTTTCATTATAGTTTTACCACCCAAGTGTCTATTGCTAAATACTATTTTTTTTCCTGCTTTTTAAACTTTATATGGGAGCATAAGATTTCCTGATCATCCTGGTGCTTCTTAGTTTTATTCATGGTGCCGGGGCTATTATTGTCCTATTATTTTAATGCTACCTAGTATTCCAAGGTGGTGTTTATGACACTTTACACGTACTCTACTATTGATGGTATCTTGGATTGTTTGCAAATACAGTTATTCTTCTTCCGATGCTCACATGAGCATATTTCTGTTGGGTATATAAACCCAGGTGTGGAAATCTGGGTCTCTAACTTCAGCAAGTAATGCCAAAGAGCCAAGAGCAATGCCCATTCCCTGCAGTGCTGTGTGAGAGTTTCCTGTCTTCTATGATGAGGTTTTAGTTTCATATTTTTTTGAGCTTATCTGGATTTTATGTATTTCTCTATAATAAATATCTATTGATTTACATGAAGCAAAACCCTATTCTGATAACTTTAAAAATTATCTTGCCCATTAGAATATTCTTTTTGGAATTTTAAATGGAAAAAAATCATTCTTAATAAAGCATACAGATCACATTTTCATGCCTACTGTGCTACCTCAGTGAACACATTTCTGTGACCACAACCTCAGCTAAGATAGAACTCTGTAGCACCTTGAAAGCCTTCTAATCATAATCTTATCTTCATCAAAAGAAAACTTCTATCCTGATCTGTGATGTGTATGTTTTTGAACTCCTTGAAAGTAGAACAATCCAGCTAGCATTATTTTGTGTCTAGCTTCTTCTCTATTTTCCAACACTATGAGATTCACTCTATGGATATAGAGTAACTTGTTCTTTTGTTTCTTTTCTTGCGAGGAGAAGGAAATACTGACTTCAGGAAACTGACCTGCTCCTAACTTCTTAGGCTCATGGAATGTATTGACCAACCAAGGTCACACATGGAGTAAAACACTATGTGGCCATTTGTATCTGAGTTGCTTCTACTATGTGGATGCTGTGAGTTGGAGCTGGAGAGGCAGTAAAGAGGTGAGAATATGTATCATATTCCTGTCTTGGTTACTTTTCTATTGTTGTTGGGACAAAATATCTGACACTCAAACTGTAGGAAGGGAAGGTTTATTTCTTACATGTTGGAGGTTTCAGTCCATACTCAGTCAGCTGGATGTGGCGGGTAATGGCAGCCGCCATCCATGGCCAGCTGCAAACAGCAAGGCAAAACCCTCAAGAGAGAGACACACCTTCTTCCTGCAGGTACATCCTATGCTGGCTCCACCCCTAGGCGGGTGTAGCACTCTCACCACCAATCCAAGTGCTAGACAACGAACCAGTCACAAACCCTAGATTTGGTGAAGCCCATAATTGCTTGAGACTCGGAGGCCACTGATATAAACCATGACAATCCCCAACCCTCCTCTGACCTTGGTAATCAAGGGCTCCACTTAGAGCTGTTTCTTGGTAACAATAAGTACTTTCCTTTCTTATTTATTTAAAATGCTGAACAGCATCATATCCCAGACAGCATGCTTTTATGTGAAGATTTCACTGGGAGAATCATAGGAGTGCAAGGATACAACTAGTGTGTGGCTACAGGAACCACACTTGGCCTTCAAGCAGGAATAGTTTCAAAGGTGTGTTATCGCATGAGGGAACAGAACATGTGAGCAAAAATCATGGCCTCAACATGTTGTAGGAAAACAATCCCAAAGCTGTCCTTCAAAAAGAAAGGTGAAATCAACAGCATAAGCTTTTTGTTCTTTCAAATAACCAGTATTCAACACTTCCTCATAAAACAGTTTTCATGTCTAGCTTGTGCTCTCCTTTCAGAGTGTCAACTAAACTTGAACTCTTAAAATGGAGTCTTGATATCAATCTATATTTTTAAAGCAGCCAAACAAGCTCTCAGATTGCAACTCTCAGAAAGGTTGTATGTGAATTCATAGCAAATGCATTTTTTTCTTTCTTTTTATTTTTTTCAAGGCCTTGAGCTGTAATTATTAAAATTTCAATTGTCCCTGGTGATATTAGCCAGATAATCAAATTTGGATCACAGGAATGAAATAACCTGAAGTATGCCTTCATTACTACTCTATAAAAATAACTCACTTAAGATCATTCTCTTTCTCCTTAACCTCCAAATCTGTAACTAGACCATGGCAGTAACCAGAAATTTTATCATGAGCATTCAGAATAATCAAATTGGTTCTCAAAACAAAGGATGCCATACATAAATACAACAGGTTTAAAAAAAAAGTATTTCCACTAACACACACACAAAAGGAGAAAAATATGACTAACATGGTACCCCAAAACAACAAATCAGAATGCTGAATGGAATAGCAAAATTGGGGGGAGAGCTTTTGAGGAGCTTACTGATTAACTATTAGAAAAGAAGAAAGAAGAACATTTTTTAAGACAGCTGATTCAGAACAGTTTTTATTAAGAACTATGTAGGTATCTATTGCAAAAATGATCTATGAGGGCATAAGTCAATTTGAACTGGAATATATTTAATCTTGTAGAAGCATCAACTATGAAAGTTAAGATCTCATCAAACAGAGCAAGGATAAAGCATTTTTGTTACACTTTCTTTTACTAATACGATAAAAATCCCCTTTCCTCCCACTACTCCTGATTCCAAAAGGGGCAGGAGAAGTTCTTGGACTGGTACGATCTGGGTAGGAAGTAATTGTGTCAAGTTCCTGGTTCTTTTCTACCAGTGCCTTTTAATTCTTATCTAGCAGTCATCCCTGCTATTTTATGGAAAGGGGATCCCAGCTGTGTCAAATAGTGCAGTAGCTATATAATCCAGACACAATCCACAGTGGGTTAGGACAGAAATTGACAAATACATTTTAGCTTCGAACTTTACCTATAAAGAATATCAACTAGTTTCCCAAACACCCACAGACCCAAGACTCCAAAATCTGATAAGAAGCCGAGTTTCCATAACAAAGGTCTTGTGGATTGGATTTGTGCATTGCAGGAGTCTCTTCTTTCTCTAAGAGCTGGAGGAGAGAGAGGGAGAGGAAAAGGGAAATGAAGAGGAGTCTCAGGTTCCAGTATAAATTTGCCACTAATTATGTGATCTATGCCAATTTCCCGCAACTCTTTAGCTCTGAGTCTTGTCTGTAAAATGAAAAAAATGAGCTAGATTTTTCAAGGATGCTCCTGGTTCTAACAATGTAGTGTGGTCTAAGTTGTATTTCGTAGGTGATGATTAAGAAACAGGCCTCCCTCACCTCTCTGTGTCCAGTTAGAGTAACCAGCATGGTTTTTTGCTGATGCACTGAGAGATGGTGATTGAATTGAGTGTCTTGCTTATTCCAGGACTCAAGGCCCAGTGTCATCTCTGGTGGGCAGAGCACCATCGAGGTCCATTTTTCTTCCTTTTGCTGGCACTGCAATTCTTATGGTTTTGTATGGAACCTTGTGACAAAGCTAAGAACGTCAGAAAGGCAAGATAAGGGAGTCTGATTTGCTACGAGGTATTTGTGACCCTCCCTGGAAGTCTTCGATCTATGAATAAGTGGACTTCACTTCCTTCAATGATCAGAGTTATCCTATAGATAGTGTCAATATTTAATCCTTGTAACCAGAGCTTGGGAGACAATTTGAAATAGTATATTTCAAAACACCCACAGTGAGATCTGACATCTCAGAGAATTTTTCCGCACCAAGAGTGACAGCAGATGCCACACGGAGGAGCCGCAGACTGGGAGCAAATCCACTCCATCTTACTATGAACCCTCCCTGTTCGCCAGCGAGCATGGTTCCCTACATCTCAGTGCAGCAGCACTGTTCTGCGGTGCCATGACTAGCTATTTCGGGAGCCTAACACAGCAGGACAAATGTGCCCAAGTCCACACAGTATGACAGAAGAATTAAAAATGTATTTACCATCTGTTGGTAGTTTCCTTGCAGGGATCTTTTCTTTTCCTTTCCTGCAGCCACAAATAGGGTCTTCTCACTTCCTTCCAACTTCAGAGAGCTGGTCTCTCTTCACATCTCTGAAAAATGTAGGGCTTGTTTTCTTTTTCCCTTCAAATTTCACAGAGTGCTGAACTCTGGAACTATTTTAGCTTCTAGGATCATTTCCCTTTAAATATAAAGTGGAAGGGACATGTGAAAAACCTTGCAGTCTTCCGCTTTTCATGTGGCCAGGTGACTTTCAAACCCTTCTCTTGGATTCTGGTCCCAGAAGCCTCTGGGAAGTGCAGGGGCGGAACAGAAGGCAGAAGAAAGAATTGGGACAAAGGCTAAGACCACGGAATTCATTCCCTACATCGGCTTGGGAATTCACAGTGGCCATTTACAATCTCCTTAGTCCTTAGCGTGGTGGGATGCTCCAGATGAGAGGCAAAATTTCTGCTAGGAAAGAGTCTCAGCCATGGAAGCCTGAACTTCAAATGAGTCATTTCCACCCATGTAGTAGTTGCATAAAAAGCATGACCTGGAACACAGTTTTGTTAATGGAGAAAAACACTTAGACTGATGTGGAGGCAAGATTATTCCTCAGTAAGAGCCCCCGGGATTTAATTTCCAGGCTGTGTGTGTTATGTACCAAAAAAAATAAAGCCTAAAATATAAAGACTGACGTTAGGCATGATTGCCTTGGCCAAAATACTGTAGTGCGGCACTGATTCTCATGACCTTTCCTTCTTTTTTCCTTCCTTCCTCTTTCTTTCCTTCCTTTCCTCCCTCCTCCTTTTGCTTCCTTTTTTCTTCCCTTCCCTTCTCTTTTTTCCTAAGTTCTTTCCTTCCTTCCACTGAAGTACTGGAGCTTGAGTCTAGCCTTCATAGTGAGCTATATCACCTGATCTCTTTTTTATTTTATTTTATTTGTTTTGTTTGGTAACAAAAGGGTCCTCTAAGTCCTAAACTGACCAACCTGGGATGAAACTTACAATTGACCTCCCTTGACCTCCCACACAGCTGGTATTACAGGTGTTCACCACCCCACCTGGTGCACTGTCCTGTTTCACTCAGATAATGACTTGTTAAAAACTTAAAGGCTACAAAAGTGAATAACTTTACCTTAAATGCATTGCTAGGTGATCTTGATCCTTGAGCAGGTCTTTTAAATATCAAGCCTCAGTTGAGTCTCTGGAGATAATGAACATCATAATCTCTACATTCCTCTATTGTTGTGGGGATTCAATCAAATAGCATCACCAAAGCTCTTACCATGGTGCCTAGCACAACATAAAAGCTTGCTAAATAGTAGCCGTTAAAAATTGTAATGATTAGAACCTAAAGATGTGCTACTTGCTATTCCTGAAACCTGTTACCAGGTTTGTACGTCTCTTGGATTCTGGTTTGAAATTTTGTTTTTTAAAGGATGTTTATGCACTTGAGCCCAAATGTGAAACTCAGCTTATTCTAACTCAGCTTTAATAGTCATACGTCATACAATTAAACCAAACAACAAGTAAATAGGATATGTATCACACTGTGGACAAGTTGATTTGTTTTGGATTAGCTTGTATTGAGACAACCATTGGATTGAGGCTGATAATGCCCTGTGCATAGTAGGTCCTGGGAAATACTACTGATTCATTCATTCATTCATCTAACCGTCAATGCATATTTAGTGAGTGTCTCTCAGGTACACTCACTAAAAGCAAAAATGAATAGCAAAAATCCCTTCCCTCCTGGCCATAAATAACAACAAAACATGTAATTGACATAAAATATTGCACTATATTGTGTTTGTGGTACAACTGAACAGAATGAGGTAGATCAGCAAAGTAGGCAGATCCCACTTTAACTAAGGTCACCCCAGCAAGCCTCACTGGCAGATTGCTTAGATAAAAAAGAAGAAATAGTGGGATGGGAGCAAGGACAGTGCTAGAATGAATAGATGAGATGGAAAGGCTGCGGACATCCTGATGGTGTAGAGCCTTGGACCATGGAAGAACTTGGCCTTGACTCCAGGTGGAAAGCGGGAGTTGTGAGAAGGTCATGAGCAGAATTCTAAAAGCACCCAATGTGTTTGTGTGCAATGGTCTGTGGATGGAGGATGGTTACAGCAGTGGGACAATTTAAAAGGCTACGACAGTTATACTGATGAAGCTTAGCTCTAACCGTGGCAAGAAATGCCCACAGTCTCGGTAAATTTTGAAGATCAAGCCAACTGGATTTGTTGGGAAGACTGGATGTGAGTTATGAACAAAAGAAAAGAGTCAAGGTAAGCTTTTTTGGCCTGAACAATTGGAAGAACTGAGTTGTTTACAGCAATGGGTATCCAAAAGCTATGCTAAACAGCACACGGCACCCCAGTGGAAGACTTACTCTGGCGTCTGGACTTGAGTGTCAGGCTGCCATCTGCCTGCTGGGGAAAAAACCTCCTGAAACAAGTGATTTGACAGCTGTTCTTTGAAAAATGAGAATCAGAAAGACTGAGGTTTCATAAGCACAAATATGGAAACTCTATCCTTGGCCAGATCTGGAGAAATCAAAGGGCTGGATGTGGTACAAACTCCCTTACCCTGATTACATGAGGAGATTTGCTCACATGAAAAGCTAAAAAAATAAAAGCAGCTAGGTTTTTTTTTTTTCTTTTTTTTTGGTTTTATTTCTTCGATGCCAAAGAATTAATTTTTTTTTCAGTCGTTTGTTGATTTCACACGTGGTGCAATACCATTTCGGCAGAGGACAGTTGTTGTGCACCTTGGAGCCCAGCAGAGGGAGCAGAGGAGAGCTACAGGAGAACCCTGTTGAGGCCTGGCCTGGGGCCCAGAGCTCCACACACTTGGGCTCCCCCAGACCTCTCTCAGCAGCCTCTGTGTCTGAGGCCAGAGCCAAACACCATTTCTGGAATGATAGGGAGGTGATTCTAGAAGTCTGCAGATAAGTCACCTATTCCGTTGGGCCTTTTGTTTATTCATATTATCATGGGTGCAAGGCCAAATACACACTCGGAATGGATTACCTATGAGTATTGAAAGAGGAAAGAGATAGGGCTGCACATGGAAACGAACAGTACAGAGAACAATGCCACAGATCCGTAAGCACAGCTCTCATAAGGAGGGCAGATCATTTGCTAGGGCTGTGATAACAAAACATCACACATGGTGCTGTTTAAAACAGGGAAAATGCATTCTCTCCCAGTTCCAAGGGTTCAGAGTCTGAAATCAAGGTGTTCTTGGGATACAGCTCTCTCTCTCTCTCTGAGGACTCAGAGGAAGAAATCTCCTTTGCTTCTTCCTGCTTCTGGCCCTTACTGGTAGTAACTGGCATTCTCGGCTGAGGGCAGCACTGACTCCAATCTCCACCTTCACGTGGCCGTCTGTGTGGTGCCTCCTCTGTGTCTTGGTGCTTTCTCATGAGAACAATAGTCATATTGCATTCAGCGTTCACCCTAATCCACGAAGACTTTATCTTAACTAATTACATTGAAAAATCCTATTCTCAGATGAGGTCACTCTCACAAACACTGGAGTTAGAGCCTCAGGATACCTTTTGGGGAACTCAGTTCCACTCACAACAGAATGGTGTAGGAGAGGAGAGCTGATCGGAGGAAAATTACATCGCTGGAGCAACAAAGGAAAAATCTTGCATGCTGAAACTGTACGCCAAGGTCAGATGGGTTTGGGAGTAACAGGAAGTATTCAGATAAGAGAGACTCTCACTTAGGATACTGTCTCCATCTGTGCTTATGGCCCTGAGTTTTTTCCTGCTAGAAGTTTAAAAAAAATATTGTATAAATAAAAAGAATAAGAAAATAGCACTTCTCTGACTCACACATTGGGCAGAGCCGCAGACTCTTGTGATCATCAAGAAAGACTTCACAGAAGTGTTGATGCTTGAGCTGATCTCAAAGCAGGAGGATGAAATCTCCTTGTGAAGAAGGGGCCTGGGAGAGAAGAAAGATAGAGCTTTCCATCTACAGAGGAAGCATATGCAAAGATACAAGTTTCTATTACTGGACATCTTGGACCTTTTAAGGAAGATGTCAGGTCTTTAGAGGCAGAGCCCACATTGCCTAGATGTTGTATTTAAAAATGAAGGGGCAAAATGTTTCTGGTTTTAATAAATGCACAAATAAGGACACGATAAAACTAGGAGCGTGTATCAGGAGGAGTTAATTATTGGACACATTTGCCAAAGCACAAATATGGAAACCCCACCCTCAGCCAGATCTGGAGAAATCAAAGGGCTGGATGTGGTATAAATTCCTCTGCCCTGATTGCATGCGATCTGCCAACAATTTTCCTCTGATATATTCTTTTCTGCACAAAGGGCCGAACTGGGTTCTTAAAAACCTGATCATGAACTGAGATATGCAATTCTGAATCATCACTACGATCTAGGAAAATTAACTCCTCACTGATCTTTCCAGAAAAGCACCCAAGTTTGTTGCCTCAGCCTACACCAGGGTCTGGCCAGGTTTCTGTCACAAAGCAACTCCCCTTTTTTGGCAGAAGAATGTACAGGATGCCAGCAAAGTTCACACTGGGTCATCTCCGTCTCTTTAAAGGCATGATGATTCATTGCTGGGATGGGGAGGGGTGGGTAGTGAGGGGAGCGGAAGTGTGGAGCAGGGGGGCGGAGTCACACAATTATGAAATTGACTGCAGGAAAAGCTCACCCTGGGAGTGATGGGGTCACACATTCTTACTCTTGGTATTTAAGCTTCAGCTGGGGTGGGGGTGGGGATGGGAACCAGATCCTGTGATTCCACTGCTTCTCAGCATAGACGCATCCAATACCTCCCACATTTATTACAACTACAATGTATTAGCTCCTCTTGATATCTAAAAGAAGAAAAGCCCTTCCTTGAGAGTACAGTTAGCAGAATAAAAAGTTGGCTAGAGTGGCATGAGTGAATAATTCGTCTTTTTCGGCTTGATTCACTGGTGTTCTGGCTGACAGGGTCTTCCATTCTGTACACTCATTTTGTACTTAAACAGAGGTTGTTTGTAATTTACAGTTTAAGTCAGAGTGCTGTTACGCTGCTCTGGCAGGAGGCATCGGTGGCGGTGGCTCTTTTTTGTGTTTGTGCTACAGACCCAAAGCAAAACCAGGATTTTCAGTTTTCAGGCAGAGAGCTTTCCCAGTATCCTTGCAATTCAACTTTGTAGAGGCCGCTGGGAAGCAGTTCTGCAAATATCAAACTGCTTGGCCATCCGCCCCGAAATCCTGACATGGGCAGTTTCCTTGGTAAACTCTAGTTATTTATGTCAGAAAGCAAAGTTTGCCAGTGCATTTTTCTCTAACTCTTCCTCTTCAGGGCAAACTTTGTAAATTCCTCATAAAATGATGTTCTTAAACTCTGACCCCTGCTCAGATCAGCGTCTCCTGTTCCATATTTACTCAAGAAGAGTAAAGTAGCCGTGAGAGCTTATAGCCGTGTATTTTTTCATGAAGTTACAGCTACAAAAAACTGTTTCATTTCTTCGATAAAAATGTGACTTTTTTTCTGTAGCATGTGGTTGCCTCAGTCCCCTTTTGGAAGCATCCAGGGCTTACTTTAAACAACTCCTCACCTTAAGTTCAGATGGTGGTGACTTTCGGCTTTGATTTTAATTTAGAAAATGCACTTCTTTTGAGGAAACAAATGCCAACTTGTTAATGAAACACTTTAAATAGATTTCCAAATGCTGCTGGCCAATACCAAACAAAGCTCAACTCACTCATTCTAAGCTTTAAAATGTGGTGTGTTTTCTTTTCATGCAAAAAGAAGAGCTATTTTATGCAAGAAGAGCTATTTTCTTTAGATGATTAAGGCCATAAGTTATGATATTTTACAGGCCACTGCCTTATATTCAATCTTAGTCAGATGTGCATTGATGAAAATTTATCTAGATCTTGCTTACAAAATAAAGAGTAATAGTTAAAAATCATCTCATTTCCTTTCAATGCATCCCATTGTACTAAATATACTAACTACAGTTCTTTTAAAAGCCCAGGTTTCCTTTTAATGGCCTTGATGCTTTTTTTAGTCATGCACCAAATTAAATAATTTTCATTATCAATGTTCAAGGCCATCTGTCACTTGAAGGTACCAACCTCAAACCATTTAGTTATCAGCAGCAAAGCCAACTGTAAAATGAAAATGCTTGTGCTTTCTAAAATACAGCACAGGTTTTTCCATCAGCCTCCCATGGAGACTGAGTCACAGATAAGCCTGACAAATTTTTATCTTACAGGCCTACACTAGATCTACCAATGAGATTATGTACTCACACACCACTGACCATCAGTGATAGTTAAAAGAGGAGATAAGGCCCATGCTATATGGCACAACCAGAGGGAGGTAGAAAAATGCCACTGCTATCTATTGCACTGTGACAGAGAGCTCTGTGAGGATTATAAAGTCTCCAGTCATGGGCCTTTGTAACTAACTGCTATATGTCTCCAGCCCCATTACTTATAACAGAGCTGCCCACTAGAAATATATAAAGGGCTGGTTTTGTTGAGCATTTGCCCAGTATGCATGAGTCCCTGGATTTGGTTTCTAGTACTGACATAAAAAGAAAACAAAGAAAAAGAAAAATGTACAACCATTCCATGTTTCATATTAAGTTTTCTCATAGCCATATTAAGAAAGTACAAAGACATAAAATGAATTTTAAGAACATATTATATTCATCCAATAAATGTGGAATACTTTCATTTCAACATGCAATATATATTATCTTCGTTATTTTCTCATTGCTGTGACAAATACTCAACACCCACAAGGAACGGTTTATTTTAGCTCACAGTTCATGATCAACTGATGGCCCCTCAGAGGGGCACGGCAAAGGAGAAACCATTCATGGCATCAAAGGCAGGAGGCAGCCAGCTTTCCTTTGTCTTTCCCTTTTTATTCTATGCAGGATAAAAGCCCATTAGTGAGAGCCACCCATATCCAGGGTGGGTTGCTCTTCCCTCTCCAGTAAGTCCATCACCCACACCCAGAACTAGGCTAGATCACTCAGTGAACTAACCCAGGAACCCAACCCATGATCCAGTTGCCTCTCAACAGCCCTACCTGTGAGCCCCTGAGGCTTTGGGAGACATCTAGCTATAAGCCCTTACAGTATTTAATGTTTTAAAATGTGAGGTATATTGCAGTACATCTTAAATTGGAGAAACCATATTTCAAATGTTCAAAGGTCATACTGGTACTTGTTTTTGTTTTATATTCCAGACAGAGTGTTACTTGACCAAGTCTACTCTGGGAGGCTGAAGCAAAAGAAGCACATGTTCAAACCCAGCCTGGGCAAAACAGCAAGACCTTTTCTCAAAAAATTAAAAAAAAAAAGAATGAAAATAAAAAGTGTTGGGGATGTTGGTCAGCCTAAGAGCCCTGAGTATAGAGTACAATCTGCAGTATAGGAAAAATCAAAAAACAGGAAAATCACCACAACAGCAGCAAATCAAGGAGGAGAAGGAGGAGAAGGAAAGGAAGAAAGGGAAAAAAGAAAGGAAAAACAGAAAGGCAGACAGAAAGATGGATGTGTACTGCTAAATCATAAATTGTTAGCAGCTTCTAAATACAATGATTTTCATTGCACTATCAGTGATGTCATTTTCAAGATCAGGAAGCCCATCTTGCTGCTACAGTTTGGTGGAGGGTCAAAAAAGATCATTCAGTCATCTGTCCTGAAAGTCTCCAGGCCTTGCAAACAGCCTAGAGATTTTCACTTGGGTGTGGTGAGCTGACCTCAGAGTCCATTGTGAGCCATTTTTACTTTTGTTTTTAGTTAGTTTGACTTTTATGGTCTCCCCAGGTTTATTTGGAGTGCAATCTAAGGAGTGCGTCTTCTTTAGAAGCACAGTATGATTTGCTCTGACTTTTAAATGACATATATAGGCCTACGCCCTCCTTATAATAGCATAGTTAAACTTCTGTCAGTATTTCCATTAAGAATTCAAACTTTCCGAGATTTATTACACAGCCATAACAAATTGCTCCAGGCAGAACTTGGCAAATGTTTCCTCCCCGTGGGAGGAAACTTTTTAACAACTTAAAAGAGATAAAAATAAATAAATGTTTACCACTTTAATTTACTCATGGTGATTTTTTGATGGGGGAGACAGGTAGGTAAGTACATGTTATATCGTCACATTTTGTTTATTTTGTAATTTGAAATGCTGATATTAGCTTGCAAGACAAAACTTACAGTTATACAATGGCCCTTCTAACTCCCAGATTTTCAGTGACTACCTTATTGGACTCTCCTGTTTGGAACTCTGAATGATAAAAATTCTGAGAGGTTCTAGATCAATCAATTGTGAATCCTTGCATTTCTTCACAGTTAAACAATGAACACTTTTCAAAAGTTTCTATTTATTGTGCTCTGAACTCCTTGTAGGATTTTACACACTTGGGGCCTACTTAATTGTAGATGCACAGTAAGTTGCTGATAGATGAATGGCAAATACATAAGAAACAGCATAAAAATTAAAGCACAGTCTCTGTTTTTAATGGATTATATACTCACTTATTAAATATTCAATATGGTGACAAAAGTTTTAAAGCTAAAACAAAATCGGGCCACTGAATCTTTAACTTCTACAATTTCCTTTATTTACACACACCTCAAAGGGTTATTGGAACAATTAAATGACTCAGTGCTATGAAACCCTGAGCCTGGTTTATAACCTTTAGGAGACTTAGCTGTTACTGTGTGTCTTACATACCTCAAGGGAGTTTCTAAGCATTCAAGATCTGTGAAAAGTGTGAAATGCTAAATAAGTGTAATGGAAAGGTAAATCCTCACCATGGCAAGCATTGAGAACAAATGTCTAAATTGATTATGAAAGCAAGTACTGTTCGGTAAAAAGTGCACGGATTTTAACCAACATGAAATTTGTTTCTCTAATGCAATGCATTAGAGAAATTGCGTGGACTGACTCCATTTTTAGATAAACAGGAAGTACTCTCAGGGTTGCCTTATTCTGCATAGTGTTGTCTTTATTTTTGACTACAGAAAGCTGGCTTAAGACATCTTTCACAAGCATGACTTTGGAGGTCCACTTTCATTCAAGAATTCAAGTCTAAAACTCGAAGTAAGTATGCTATATCTTATTTAACTTACAATCGCTTTAAATACTTGGTGTTATAATCTGGCAGACTGTGTTTGCTTGTTGGTTTTATTTTATTTTACTCTGGAGAAGCTCTGTAACAATCCACGTTCAATCAGAATACATACTACAATTGAAAATCTGCCACGATATGGAGGGCCCTGTACACTGCATCTTATTAAACACTCTTGTGCTCCCTCTGCTGCCATGAAGAAAACATTCACATTCAAGACCCCAGTGCATTCCTCACAGTTTATTTTTTGGTAGGGATGATGCAGATCCGTGTACAAATCAGGGCTCTCCTGAAACGCAGTACTATTTCTCCAAATCATATATAGTTGTCTCTTGGATAGGACAACTGGCTCCGGGATTTCTTTTGAATATCAAAATTCTGGGATACTCAAGTACTTCACCTAAAATGCCAGTAGTATTTGTATATAATCTCTGCATCTCCTCCTATGTACTTTAAATCCTCTCTAGGTGACTTCAAATACCTAATATTATACAAATAGTATGTAAATAATTGCCAAACTGTACCATTGAGTCCCAATGACAAACAAAACTTCTGTATGTGCTCAGTACAAATTTTTCAAATATTTTTGATCTGCAGTTGGATAAGTTCAAAATGCAGACATCCAAGTATAATATGATAATTTTTCACTGGAAAACTTAGAATAAAAAAGGAATAAATAGGAGAATTAAACTCTTAGACCAGCATTCTTTATGCTGTAATGTGTCTAGGATTGTCCAAGAGGCTGGTTCAAAGGGAGACTGTTAGTCCATAAATCTAGCATGGAAAGTTGGATTCTGAAAGTCTAAAAAAACTCCATCTGTTGCTTCTGCTTTGGCTATTTTAGGGACTAAATTTAAAGAAGTTGGGGTGTGATATATTATGATATGATCTAATATATACTTGCTGCCCATGTTAAACCTTCAAAAGTATATAGGCCCAAATCAGCAAAATAAAAAAATTAAAATCACTTCCATGTTGTTTAAACTATCCATAACACAGATTAGGAGTCAACTGTTCCTCAATTTCCTTTCGCTTTAAAGACTGACATGAACAAATATAAGATCAGGCCAATGAGAAGGAGTATTATAATTTGTAACTATATATTTTCATACTGGCTTCTCAAAAGATTTGCTCTTTTTTCTTTGAGTTGTTGTTTGCATGAGAAACCATCCCCTTCCATTCTGGGATTGAACTAGGGCCTCACACATGCTAGACATCCAGGTATTTTATTTTACTTCATTTTCGAGACATGCCAGGTATTTTATTTTACTTCATTTTCGAGACATACTCTGATTAATTTGCCCTGGTTGACCTTAACCTCTATCCTCCTGCCTCAGTCTTCTAATTGGCTGAGATTTCAGACATGTGAAACCATGTCTGGCAAAAACTCTTGTTTTCAAAGAATCAGGGCTTGTGATTTATGATTGTGCATTTAATATTTGGTCATCTGAAAACAAAGCATCTCAGTCCTAAAGGTATGAAACTCTTTTGTAAGTATTATGCTTTTGTTGAACTATGTAAGAAGAAATAGTTAAATAGAGTTTAATGTCAGTTTCTAGTCTTAATGGCTTTGAAAGTAAAATGACACATTTCTTATTAATTGTTTTAATGTTTGGGTACTATATATATTTAGCTTCCTTCAGGGGCCTTCAGTTAAATTAACTGACTAACTCTAGTCTGAATTATGTGTTTTAATATGTCTCAGGTTGTTAAAATAACATAAATTAACTGCTTGTGCCAATGTAATGATTGCAATATTAGCATTTTTTCCTGAAAGTTCTCTAAATGTAAGATGTCTAAAAATAGAGTGGAGGTGGATTGGACAGTTTGCAGATTATGAGTTGGAATAAAAACATCTCCGTTAAGCCAAAAACATGGCAACCAATATTTTCTGTTATAAAAATATTTTAGATGAATTTAGTTTTTTATGAAAGCTGTCTGCAACCGAAATGAAGAGCAGAAGCTCTGTGTTTATTCACAGGCCAGCAGTAATAATACCTGCGGCACAAAGCAGACGTTGCCGTTTTTCCTCCAGAGCCAACAAACTTCAGCCCTTCTTAGAAGCCAGCTTTGCCAAGTGGGGAGGGGTGGGGGAGAGATTACCTGGTTGCGTTCTGAATCATCAGACTTCACCTTGATAAATCTTGTCGACGACATAAACACCCGGCAGAGCCTTTACAGGAAACTGGTGTAAACTGTCCACTAGAGGCTGTAATGAGACCAACAATGTCACTAGCACAACCTCAGGTTGAAACCTAAGGATCACTGATTTTTAAGGGGAAAGAGAAAGAAAAAAAGTTGTAGAAACAAGAGTGAACAATAGTAGTTCTATTTAAGTAGCCATGCCTGTGCGCGTGGCATTTCAAAATGTGAGAAAAGGAATTTCTGGGGCTGTATTACCTTCATCGTGAGTGTGCTTATTCTTATTTTTGAAGTGCGTTGGCTCTACAATCCAGAGTTGTTTAAAAGCTGACATATTTCTCCGGGTGATTCTGTATCCTACTTCAGTTGGTGACTAACTGTTAGGTCATAAGCAAACTCAGCCAAAAGGTCTCTCAAATACAGCTTACAGTCAATAGTGGTGGCTTCCAGGGAGAAACGGAGGGATCAGATTTCTAGACCCAGTTCCACGCACCTAAAGCAGGTCAAATGCTGCCCTGACACCTACTGGCCTTCCCAGAATTATCTGCGGCAAGGACAGCGCCTCGAGGAGCGGCCCCAGGGATGCGCCCTCTCTTCCTCCGGGTGCCACACCTGTTGGCAAGGTGCACCTCTGCAAAGATCTAGCGAGCTCACGGCGGACACGCGGAGGGGACGGAGCGGGGGAGCTGAGCACTGCAATTAGCTATTAAGACCAGACGAAGTTCTTGGGGTGGATTCGCAAGAACTGCTTATTTAATGCTCCGTTTACTTTCTCTATCTCCTACACCGGTTACCTCACTTCCGATTAAATTAATGATCCCGAATTAGCCGCGAGAGGAGCCCGCGGGTCGTCTATCACGGCCACAGCGGAGTAGCTCAATTCCCAAAGCAGGTTTCCGGAAGTGCAGAAATAGAAACGAGGGCGGGTGATCGCCAGCTCTCACAGGTAGGAAAGGTGAGGATGCAAGTGCCACCGCGGGGACTCTTAAAACTTTCCAGAGTTGCAAGCCAAGGGAGCCCCCGCGGCCCCAGGTCTGGGCTCCGGAACGCCGAAACGACACGGGGTGGAGGGTGAGCGTGCAGCCGCTGACCAGACTGAGCTCGCGTAGGCTCCTCTCCGAGCGCCCCGGGCTCAGGGCCAGTTGGGATTAGAATTAGCCGGCTTCCCCGCCCCCATGGGTATTTTACCGGCTCGGAGCTGAAGCCTGATACCCTGTGGGGGAGTCCCTCAGATTGCCTGAGTTGCACCCCGCTGTCAGTCCGTTCGCTCCAACTAGGTGCAGAGAGCTGGAGAGACGCGCAAGCACCGACCGGTCACCGCTCCAATTACCTCATCGCTCCAACTCCCCGCCCCTCTCAAACCTGGAAGGAGCAGCCCCCCTTCTCTCCAGGGTCATCGTCCCCCCACCCCCAGTGGTGCTCCCATCTCTTCGGTCAGTATCCCAGATCCTCTCTGGGGGCGCGGCGCCGGCCTCCCTACCCCGGCCACGCGCACCCAAGGGTTAAGGGCGCGGGCAGCCGTGCGCTCGCCTAGCTCCGTGCGGCTCGCCGGGCCGCCTGCCAGAGGGTGCCCCCCCCCCCACGAAGTCGGATCCTTGAGCTGCGGCGGCGGCAGCCAACTGCTCCATATTTGGCTTCTATTACACATTTACATACTGGAGCGAGCGAGCGAGCGAGCGCGAGAGAGCGCGAGGGAGGGCGGGCGGGCGGGCGGAGGGAGGAGGGCGGGGAGGGGAGCGGGAGGAGGGGGAGGAGAGAGCGGAGTATACCGCAGACATCATTTCTACTACAGTGGCGGAGCCGTACAGGACCTGTTTCACTGCAGGGGGATCCAAAAACAAGCCCTGTGGAGCAGCAGCCAGACCAACAGCAGCCGCAAGACACTGTTTCTCTCCCTCTATCCCCCCTTCCCCACGCAACCCCAGATCCATTTACACTTTACAGTAAGTGGCTATTTTTTTCCTCCTCTGATTCTTTCTCTCCCCCTCCCCCCTCTCCTTCTCCCCCTTATTTAGATTAAAAATCACCCCCCACCCCGTTCTCCCGAGAGGGGCAAAAGCAACACCCAACAAACAAACCCCAAATCCCTATCGGCTGCGCGGAAAACAGCTGGAAGAGGAGCGAAGGAAACCTACGCGTCGTGTGTGTGTGTGTGTGTGTGTGTGTGTGTGTGTGCGCGTGTGCGTGTGTGTACATACAACCTTCCCCAGCTCCAGCCTTCCTAGCCGGTACCCCACTCTGGGCGCAGGAGCGGCCGGCAGGGGGCTGCCAGGTTGGGGGGCCGCCGGGGCAGGGGGCGCGCCCAGGCGGGGGGCGCGGGCGGGGACAGCGGTGGCAGCGCCCGGCTCCGGCGGCTGCGAGCGCGGAGAGCTGTGTCCTCCCCTCCCGGTGGCGCAGCGGGAGGCGGCGGCGGCAGCGGCGGCGGCGGCGGCCGGGGTCGCGCTGCCTCCTGCAGAGCCTGCTCTCAGCAGCTGGGGCTGTGGGAGGAAGGAGGGCCGGGCTTCCCCGCGGGGAGTCGCCTGGCCTCGGCGCCCGGGGTCAGGGTCTCAAGCATAGGAGGTCGGCCTCCCCGAGCGCGCGGCTGCGGGCCAGGAGGGCGCTGCGCCGGCTGCCCGGCTGGGACTTTGCGCGCGGCCGAGTGCTGCTGGGCGGAGGGCGCCCCGGGTGGCGGTGGCCGAGCGGGGGGAAGGGGCGTGCGCGGCGGCGGCCCTCGCTGCTGTCGCCACTGCCGCCCTGTTGGTGTGGCCGCTTCCTGATCCTGTGCAGCGGCCGCCCCTCGGGCCCCAGGAGCCCGCGAGCGCCCCGGCCCGGGCCCGGCAGGCGCGGAGAAGCCGCGGCAGGCGCTGCTGCCCTGCGCCGGGAGTGCTCGGCTGCGCGGCGGCTGGGAGGGTGAATGAAGCCAGGAGGAGGGGAAGGAGGCGGCGGCGGCGGCGGAGGAGGAGGCGCTGCGGGGACTGGGATGCGCCCTGGAGCCCCACTGCTCGTTCACTCTGGGCCGGGCCGGAGACTCTGCCACTCCCGCCGCCGCCGCCGCCTCCTACGTGGTTCCAGCGCGGCGCGCAGGCCGGTCCCGCAGGGGGCAGGGACGGGGCCAGCCGGGCGGAGCGAGAGGTGAGGCGGTGTGGGAGCGCGGCGTGGGTGCCGGTGCGTGAGTGTGTGCGATGTGAGTGTGTGTGCGCGCGCGCGCGCCCGGCGGGGGGCGAGGGTCGTGGCGGTGGGGAGGGGACCCCGGGAGTCACTCGGCGGACTCAGCCGTGCCGCGACCTCTCCTGATCCCTCGGCTCTCTAGCTGCCTTCCTCAACTCCGTGGCTTGCACTTTCATTTTATTTCAGACCACGTACGGGGCTGACTGGAAGCGATGAAACAATTCAGGTTTTCTAGGGAGATTGAGCGAGAACCTTAGTGGGGGGTGGAAGTAGGTTGGTGATCAAGACTCCGCCAGAAAACAAAACAAAACCAAAAAAAAAAAAAATCGGTTTCTAAGACGGTAGAGTTCAGTTTGATCCCGTGGCTGCTCTGTTTTGTTTTGCTTTCTTGGTATATAATCCTACAGATAAGAGGGTAATATAAATACTTGAGAAGATTGGAAAATTGCTGAAGAGTAGTAAGGGCGGAAAAAAAAAAAGCCAGTCGGAAGCTGGTTATATAATGCGCGATGTGGCTAACAAGAACGGCAAGCTATTTTTATTTTGTTTACCGTATGTTGTGCTGTAGGGACTCCTCCAAACTGGTTCTGTCCCCGAAGAGATTTTTAGCTTCCCTGCGAGATCCACGGGATACAATTGGCAAAATTAGAAGACCTTGTTCCACCCACAGAATAAAAACTAATGCCTTCCAGGGGCAGTGGCATTCTCCGTGCACATCCTGCGTCGAGTGCAAGGGAATGTGTATATGCAAATAAGTTCTCCTTTGGCAATGTAGTAGTCACATCTCAATGACATTTGTGTTTCATAATGCAGGACGTTCTTAATATTTAAACATCATCCTTATATATCGCACGCAGCAGTGGGTACTGGCTGGTTATTTTTAGGCATAGCTAGCTACTTTTTCGACAGTGTTAGGTAAATCATTATCTATTTGGGTTTCTGGTGAGCCGTGCAGTTCCTAGAAGCCCCTTTCAACCCACCCTCTGGTTTATTTTAGTTTGATACTTAGGCATTTTGGGGGAAAGAAGATTATGCCCAAGGAAGCCACCAGAGAGAAGAGAAAATCCTGCACATGAACTCTTGGAAAGGGATTGCACCGCAGCAACTGATGCTGAGGAATTTAATCTCCTCTGATCGCCCTCTAACCGTGCGTGCACCACTCAGTGTTTCCGCAGCTCCGCAAATAAATGGGTTTGAATGACACCTTCCACATAAAGCAGAGGTTGAAGGGTTCCCCTGGACCTTCTGCCCGCCTGTCTTTCTCATCATGCGGATAGTGTCAGTGGTGTAGGTTTTCCGGGCACTTACTCCAACCCTGATCACTCCTGTAATTAGATCAGGCTGCCATGGCAACAGACAGTGTTCTCCCTCCATTCAGGTGGGTTTGCCTGAACTACTCCAAGTGTTTTATGTACAGTATTTGTGCTGCCCAGGCCAGACTTCACTATTTCAATTGCATCTTCTTTCAGTCATTTGGATGGGAGGCACTGAATGAGGCTTCTAGCTACTCAACTTTTATAGAAGACCAACAAGCTGTTCTCACTGGGTACAGTATGTAAATGCATCTCCCCAGACAGTGAAAGGAGCCTGACAATCCTGCTGGTGTTTATTGTGCACAGATCAACAAGTATTTGGTACTTGTTAGAAACCTTTCAGAGCTTACTAAAGCAACATTTCTTTTGCGGTCTGGTGCCTTTGGCCTTGCAGGCACTTAACCCTTTGCAGGGTGAAGAGAAGCCCTTCCTTTAGGGCTGACATTCTTGCTCGTGATGACTGGCTTTCTAAAAGCTTTGCTCATAGGAAGTAACTTTCTTGGAAAGTCTATACCTATGAACACATTTTAAAACTTCACAGCCATCATTACAAAAGCTGGTACTGACCGTAAGCAGACATTCTGAATGTATTCTTCATTTAAATCTGTTGGCCAGGATCTCTAGCGATTGTCAGTAATAATTCAAAATATTTATTTTCTCAGTTGGGTGAGAGAGAATACAAGCCTGTAGCCAGTAGACTGATCATGCGTGGTGCTTTTGCTCAACAACAACCTGTGCTCCATTTTAGGTTATAATTTAAGGAACACTTCCAGAGCAACCGCCTCATCTTTGTATCAGGGCACCCCCTCATGAAAGAAGCCTGCTAGGCCAAGGAACAGGATACTACAGCAAAAAAGAAAACAGGAGAATGTCTTGAGTTGCTAGAGCTCTGTGTTGCACAGGTAGTCCAAATAAGGAGTATTTTTGTAACTGTGATATTTGAAACAGTCATTGAAAGTGATAGTGTCATGATTTAATTGTCACCATGCCCATCGGTTTATAGCTTTATGGCTGCCTAGGTAAACGGTTGTTGTTTCTCCCCCCAGGAGCCAGGCTTGAGTGAGCCACTCACCTCTTAGCACAGCGGGTTGATAAGTTTCTAGGTCTTGTCAGTGAGTGCACTGGTAAAGTCATTGTGGCCTGGTCATATGAAGTGTTGCTGCGGTTAAAATGAGCTATTATTTCTGGGAGGTAAATATGCTGGGAGCAGGGAAGTCAAATAGGGCACAGGAGCATAAGTTTTATACAATGCCTCGGAGACCCTGGGTTTTATTTTGCAAAACACAGAAAGTTATTTTATTGGCAATAAAAGGTGGACATGTATTTTCCAGTGCACAAATAAATCCGTGCTCAAATGAGTATGAAAAATGTTCTTGAGTGAAAACTATAACAGACAATATTTTCCTCTCTATATTTTGTTTTAAGAGGGTTTGGTAAACAGAGGTGGTACTGTGTTGGAAATATTATAAGGAAGCTTCAGTCCTCTAAGTATCTTTTGGAAAATGATTTAAAAAAAAAAAACTCTTTAGCCATCAGATTATATGTCAAATGCCTGAAAACAGCCCTAAGTTAGAGCTACCTTATATCTGAGAGTCCTGAGAAAGAGCGGCATTAAGAGATTATTAAAATGTTAGGAAACATTTCTACGGCTCCTGTTTTTGTTGTTACAGAGTTCAAGGACATACATTCCTTCCGTATAATGTGCCTTTATTTTTTTTCCCTTCAAAAATGTCAAGTGGATTTTGCTTGTGCACATGCATTGAGTGACAGTTTCTGATGACTAACACTGTAACACCTACTCACTGTGTTTCCTATTAGGAATTAGTCAATAAATGTGTTTTACTAAAGCCCTGAAACTCATGGAAGTGGGTGAATGTGGGGTGAATATTACTTCTTTAAACTAAAGTTATCCAAAAATAACACATAGCCGAGACTCTACAAAGCTTAAATACTTGCATAGGTACAGTGACATAATGGAGTGACACACGTTATTACTTTTGGAGGGGAGAAATGGACTTACACTGCTTTGTATTTTTAGTGTAATGGAATCATATGAGTGGCTTCCATAGGAGATTTAGATCTCTGTAGTTTAATTGCTTCAAATAGTGGATTTAGTTCTGGTCATATTTCAGAGGGCAACAGAAGCAAACCCTCCTTATTTTTTTCAAATGCATGAAAACAAGAAATTGTAGAAAACCCCGGCAGCAAGAACTTCTGTTCTAGAGCTTATATAAAGTACCTCGTTTGCTTTTAAGATTTGAATGTTTGAGATATGAATTTATACTGTTCCCATTTTAGTTTCATTTAATGTTGTTTAATGAAATAAGTATACTCGTATACATTTTCTTTAAGACTTAGTGAAATAATCAGTGTATACAGTGTTAATGTTGCAACATTGTAAAAATGCTGGCCAAAAGAAGTGTAATGGGATGGAGGTTTTAAAGCCATGTATCAATCTTTAAAATTTCATAAGTAATAAAAAGAATATTGTGTTGGTAAATTACCTTTATTTGTGGAAACTTTTTATTTTTATTGTATAATTATATTTATGTGTTATCTTTATCATTGTAGAGATAGGTTTTATAATCCTCATAAATTTGAACCTTTCAGGCTAATGTGCTATCAATGGTCATACTACACATTACTACTACCTCACGTATACTAAAATATGCTTAGAATTATTACAGGCAGAAGGGCAGTAAGCATTTTGTTTGACATATTTGATGTTAACATAAATGTTTCATTGATTTTTCTATAACTTTTAATGCATCCCATTTGTGAAGTAATGAAAATGCAATGATAATCACCATAATGTAAGCAAAAATTATATAAGACCTGAAAACTTCTTTTTATAAAACTCATTGTGCCGTAGCCAGAATTTGAGACTTAAAGGGGACAGAGAATCCCCTCCCTGATCATGGTGTTTTGGTTTGGGCTAGGAAGAACTCTTTCTTGCTTTTTTTTTTCCAATAAGATGCCCTTGCCCAGGGAGTTATTTAGCAGAAGACTTTAGTGCTGTTTATCATAGCTAATAATCTGTAAGTGTTTGTGTTTCTCTTGTTCAGAGAAAATGTATTTGTCTGTCAGTGTATATGGCAAGTTGTCTTTTATTGTGGCCTTTGCTCGGCACTGTTTCCCATGTTCTCTCTTGGTTTTTATAGATCATCACTTCTGTACTATTTGGGCCATTTTCTGGATAATCTCTCCCACCTAAAAGAATTGTATTATGTTGCTCTGCTGTGCTTTTGAAATATTAAAGATTCCATTTTGAGTGTAGATCACTATAGAAAATACTCTGTAGTTTATTTTCTTTTACTGTTTATACGTTTTGCGACAAATTCATGTTGACTTGTGTTTATTCTTGTTTCTTCCCTCTGATGGAATATAACAAGCTATATTAACTCTTTAGTACTCAAACCAGTGTAGCAACACAAATGCTTTACAAATAAGTAGGTATACAGTGAGAGAGTAAATTAATATTTTACAGCATTTGCAGCACATTTGACTGTTCCCTGCACTTCAGCAGAATGGGAGGAGACTGTAATTTGGACTCTATAAAGCCTTATCTGCCAGGTGCTATGTAAATAGAATTGTGTGCACATACATTGATATACAGCAAACGCTCTCCCAACTGTGAGCTTATAAAGTGCTGTCTACAACTCTGCAGAACCTGCAGCTGGTTGGAAAATGATTATCAAGTATTTTGAAGCATCCTTTGAGATGTTAGCAGATAAAGAAGTACTGTGTAACATGAAATAGGTTTTTGTGAACTTCCATTTACCTTGGCCGCTGTTTGAATTTGTAACTTGACAGACTAGGTGAAGGGACAGCGTCTTCTAAGGACTTAAGGGCTGTTGTAGTCTATGTCAGCTTATCTTCCTCTCTGTACACATGGTTTACGTGTGGAAAACCAAGAACTACAAAATTACTTCTTTAGCACAGCAGTCCCAGGCATTCGATAGAGACTTAAGTAAGTGCTTGGTGAATGGATTAGTTAGAAGGAAGAATACTTTGGCTACTATTCATTGCTTTGAAAAGTGCTGGAAAGAAATGGAAGTTATTTTCCTTTCCAGCTGGGCTGTGCTCTTAAAAATAGTGAGTGTGTATGGATGAAAATAATCATGACTACTGAGATGTGTTGCCATGTACCCAAGGATAATTGGCTCACTTACCTGTTTACAGATTATTCACATTGGAGATCATATTCATAGCTCAAGAATAGTTTCATTCTGACACCCAATATAATTCTGGGCCTTCTCTTTCCTACTGTTACCTGGCGTGAGCTTAGGAAACCCATACTAAATTTAAAATCAGCCTAAACAAATATGCAGATCAGCTCCAACAATCACAGACTGAAAGACAGTTACAAGTTTGGGGACTATTTTTTAGTAAGTGTGCTATTGGATTTTCTTCTGTTTCATGTGAATAAATGGGGATCACCAGTACTTAAAAATATAATTGTAATGATTAGGGCTAAAAAGTATGTTACTCGATCAAGTCCTCAACTTCTTCCATTTCTATGCATAGGTTTTTACCTCACAAAAAGTACCGCAAGCACCAAGCTCCCTGATGGAAAGGTATATGGAAGACTCTTTCATTCCTTCTTTCATTCATCCATTCACACATTCACTCATTCATCATACAGTGGATAACTTTTACATAACCATGTATGAGGCATGTGCAGAGTAAGAATAACATGAGCATACCTTCCATGATTAAATGATTTGAAGTTCAGAGGAAAGTCCAGCGAACACTTGCACACTTTCAAATTTTTGTTTTACATTTTGTACTTTTTTCTGTCCCATTGGGCTAATGCGTCAGTCGTGTCCTGTCATGATTGTCAAGTTGCATGTGACTAGGTTGTACTTGTCACATTAAAATTAGGCTTTTGTTCAATTGCTATTCAATCCATGCCCATCTCCACCTGATGTTACTTGTGATTACCAGCATGTAATGATTACCAGATGCTTGGCTAGAATCATTGGAGAAAAGAATGAGGGGCTGACTCAAATGAAGAGATTTAGCTTTTAATGTAACTGAAGGGATGACCTTTTTTTGTGTGTGTTGGCTTCCCTCTGAGTCCTGGGGAATAAAACAAAACCTGCCTTTCGAGCTGGCTGGTATCTTTGTAATTCTCTTCAAACAAAATGCAAAGTTTTATGTCCTTAAAATTCACATTTCAGTAGGTAGATCCTCAAGGTGGTCTTTGTTTTTAATGCAGCTTATTCTGTTTTTCATTTTGGATTTCCTCTCCTCTGCTCCCTGGATGACTGCAGAAGCATCCTGCAACAATTCACCGCGGTGGTCCATTCACCCTGCAGATTTGCCTGCCATCCTTGGACCCCAGTCTCCTCCACTGTCACCACAGGGAAGAGCATTGCATGTCAGGTGAGAGCTCTGCTCCTGCAGTCCATTCTCCATCTGAGGGTGGAGTCTGACCTGGGAAATCTGCCTAGCAGCACTTTATTGACTGCTGAATATGATTTTTTTTTTTTTTTTACAAACTATTGTGTGGGAGATTGAGAAATTGCCTTGATAGTTTTTCTTTAAAGCTTAGATTAAGGCTCTGTCCTTTTGGTTTAATTTAGTTGGTGCCTGAAGAAATCTGCATTTGTCTTTGTGATGATTGTTTATTGCCATTTGAGCCAAAAATCTGCCTATTTGAATTGTCACTTTTCCTTAAAACAGGAAGAAAGTTGTGCTAGCAGATATCTTAAGTCACAGTTTTTGGTGTAGTAGAATACATGTGTAGAAAAACAGAGAACTGTCTGTTCAGGCAGTGGCAATCAGTATTTGTTGAATCTTGAATTTCTCTGTGTCTGCTTGATTTTACAACTTCCTGATTTCCTCACATACAGTAAATTTTTCTGGCCTGGAGAGTCAGGAGGTACAGGGTGTATGCAAGGGCTGATGACTCATGGTTCTCTATTGATGAGAAGACAAGAGGATGTTGCCTGTAGTGAGGGCAGGACAGAATGGAAGTTAGCTAGGATGTGGGGCAATAAGAGCTCTGAACACTTGTGTGTGCAAACAGGGAGATTGTGAAATAGAAGTAGGAGGTGAATTTCTGTCTGCCTTGGAAACAGTCGGGCTGGAAGCCTGGGAGATAGGATAGACCAGAGACTCTGCTGCCAGGCAGCAGAATCACCTGGAGAGTTTAAACAATCAGAATTGGGGGCCCCACCCTAGATTTCCTGAACCCAAACTTGCCCTGCTGATCCCCTGGAATATTGTTCCTCTAGGTATCAGTGCAGCATGAATTTGGGAACAGCTGTCTCCAGGCAGCTCTTCCTGGGGAATATTCCATTGTCTCATTTAGTGAAAAGCACAGTTTACTTTTTCTATACCTCACATCTTCAAGTCTGGATTTTCAAAATTCATTTGTCAAAAGGCAGATATTTACCTCTCTATTTTTAGAAGAAACAGTTTTGGGATTATATAAAAATCCTGTGGCATCCGAAACTCTGGAACTGTCCCATCTTGGTTTAAAATCTGGAGGTCCAGCTCTGACCTTCAGCCGTCTTTCATCTTTCCGTTGTCTTGGTTTCTCCATGGAGAACATATAGGGGTTGTCAGGAGGGTGGCAGGTAGGTACTGTGGATGAAAATGCTACTCGGCTTACGGCTTGTTGTCTGTTAACATAAGTGATCATTGTTACTGTATAATTTATCTCTGGGCAGAATGATTGTAATGGTCCTGTTTCCTGATGGTTACTCATGAACCGTACATGGTTAGGAACAAATAAATATACCTAGACCTTGGTCTTTGGACCAACCCTATAGATATTAATAGCTATGCAGAGCTCATAAGCCTTCTAGTTATTTTTCTAAACTTTAAGTTCTGAATTTATCACAACTGTCTTACCATGATAGGGTGATTCATGCATATCATTGTTTACGTCATTGTAAGATAAACTGAGGAGCAGGGGATGGTGCTACGCACTTGCAGGAGGATCCCAAGCTTGAGTTCAACCTGGGTAACCTGGGTAACTTAGTGACTTAAGGAGACCCTATATTAAAACTGAAAAATAAAATATTTAAAGGGAATATGCTGGGTATGTGGTGGCTGAATGCAAAAGCCTGTAGGATCGACTCCCAATACTACACATGAAAGGAATAAAAAACTGGATTAAGCTCAAAATGGAATTATACGTGGTCTGGTCTGAGTGACGGAAGTATTAAGCCTCAGAAGGGACAGCTGGAGAAGTTTTCTAGGACAGAAAGAGGTGGGAGGGAGTTATCATAGCGTGATGTTCTTTTGAGTTGTGGAACTTGGGTCTTCATACTTTATTGGCTGTGGATCGGAGAGGTGCTCTTTAAATGGAAAGAGTGACCTAGAGTCACTGCTGGGTAAGCCTCTTAAGATCTCTAGGTGTCAGCTACTGGGAAAGGTGGGGTGTCTTCCTGCTGCTCTTTCTCTCCGAGGTGTTACCCACTCAATATTCTGTGCCAGGCAGAAAATTCTTACACTGCCACTTTTGGGGCTGTGGTTCAGTTGCATATGGGGTGACTATACCTTCAATTATTTTTTTTAAACCTTTTGGTACGTAACGAGATTTAAAATCTTTCACTGGTTCATAGTGAAGTATCTTGAAAATTTTATTTTGAAAACCGGGCAGCAAGAAGGCCTCTCTCAGTGTCTGCAATGTGCTGCTTATGGAGAAGAGAACAGGTGTGTCCCGTCCAATAAGCAAATCTAAGTGTCTTATGAATACTCACATTGTATTACTGATGAAATGCTGCAAAGTCACCTTGATTTTTAAGCAACTGACATTTTCTATGATTGCACTTAAAGGAAGCTTATACACATGATCTAAACATTTTGCATAAATAATGGTCTCATTATAGTCATCACAATGGATGACTAAACCCGGGCGGGGAAGCGATCATTTATGTAGTACTCTGTTATATTCATTAAGCTTTTTTTTTTTTTAAGTGAAAAAGATGAAAGTCTGGATTGCAATTATTTCTGGTTTTAGTTATTTTATAAATATAATGTAGCTATATAGGAAGTTATGATCTAATTCGTTCACAGTTACTATCTATGTAAGAAATGATTCATTCATTTATTCATTGTGTATCTTTTAAAAACTGCTTCATGGTGCTGTGCAAATGAGTGTAAGAGCTTCTCAAAGGAGGGTGTTGTATTCTTTCCGGTCAGGCAGGGGAAAGAAGAAATGCACTAAAATACCAGTGGGTGTGACTGTGCCTCCTGGAGTCCGTTCTAACCTGGAAGGGATTCAGAAGAGTGACGTGACCTGTGTGGAAGGGGTCAGGATAGATCTTCAGGACGAGGCTCCTTTGAATTGACCTCTGGGGGTTGATTTGCAGTTCTGATTTGCAGTTGTGGGAAGGGCTGGATAGAAAACTCACTGATGCACTAGGAGGACACAAGCAAATGCTTGGTGTGTGACTGGCCTGTCCTCTGCAGCTGAAGCATCAGTGCTGGGCACCATCTAAGTTTCTGGAGTCAGGCAGGGAGTGTAGGAATAAGACTACAGAGAGGTCAGTCTATGGATCAATATGGGGAGCCACTGGCATAAAAGTTGCTGTTTGAAATTGGGGCTTTGGGTCCTTGCACCTGGCAAAGCATTGAGCATGCAGGAGGAGATGACTCAGTTTCAAAACCATGAGCTGGGGTAGAAGGCACAGAAAGAAGGCAAGAGGAGGTGGGACAGTCTTCCTGGGCCTCCTCTTTAAAACCTGGGCTGAGGGGAGGGTGAGGATGGGAGGAATTGGGATGATGTGTGGGTGGATAATGAGAGGGCCTTCCGCCAGAGCTCAGGCACCTTGGAAACTCACTGCAGCTCAATGAATTCATGTTGAAAACCTTTATTCCTCTAAGACCTTTTAAAAAATAGGAACCTGAGCTAATTTTAGCTAAATCTAATATGTGTGTGTATGAAAATGAATGCTGCTTTTTGAGATTCAGCGCCTGCGATCTCTCTTTTCATTTAAACAAATGATTCTTCTATTTTCCTCTAAACAGTTTTATTAAGAAGACTTTGAGTGGAGCCCTGTACATATTAACAATTCCAGCGTTTCCTTTGATCTTTTCCTCTGCTGATTTATTCATCTCATGTGGAACGCGTAAATCACATTGTGCTCTCTACTTGACTCTGTAGCAATTGTTCATTTGTGGCAATTCATTTACTGTACATTGATAAATCACATTAATATGGGTGTGTTCTGTAACTTTAGAGTATTTCCAAGAGACTTTCTACAGACCCTTTTATATAAGAAAGAGATATATAGAGATACGTAGGTAGATATCTCTGTCTGTCTATCTGTCTGTCTTTCTACATGTGTATACCAACCTGCTAGACACAGCTCTGAACAAATTGGCTTCTCATTTATACTTTATGGAAGAAATGTGAAATTGCTGAGTTTTACTTCTGGGGAGAAAGCCTAAGACTTCATGACTCAAAGTGAAGGGGAAGACTGCAAATTATCTGTTTTCACTGGTGATAGCGAGAGGTCTCTTTTAATATAATTAGTGGAATAAGGATTGTTTAAGGATTTTTTTTCTTAGCCTGAGTTGGTTTGTTTTTGACCTGGGGAATTTGTGTTGCCCCTGGATGACTTAGAATGAAGGCAGTGACTTACATAACTTTCACTGGAGCTAAGAAGTTTAGGACCGGAGTCAGAGGGACAGAGAAAACAACTCCAAGGGCAGATCATTCTGTCTGCAAATATTTAATGAGCATCCACTGTGTGAGACTCATTATGCCAGTGAGGCCCTAAAGGGAATATGAGGATGATCAATAGTTCACAATTACTGTTTTGAATATGAACTCGTTTAATCTTCATTGCAGTCCTCTGTCGTAAGCATTCTGTGGCACAGAGAGGGTAAGTGACTTGGCCCAGTGTGTCCAGGAGCTAAGCAATGAGGCAGGCAGGCTGCCAGCTTGCTGTCTTTCCTCTGCTGTGTGTTTCCTCCCCAGCCCAGAGAGCTGACCTTAAGAAGTTTCCAGTCAAATGCAGAAGGGCAGGGGTGCTCAGGAGTGATAGTTCCAGAACCAGGATTCCGCTCAGAATTAGGGGCGGGGCTCTGGCCCACTAGCCTCAGTTTCCGCATTCAGAGTTACAGGCAGGTTTCCCAGACAGGCTGCCTTGATCCTCTCTTTTCCTCCCTTTCTTTCACTCTGCCCCTTACCTCCCTGAGATTCCTCTGCACTTCCAATAATTATTAATTAAAGAAAATGATGACAGCAGCACTATGCTTATCTATTTCAGGGGATGGGCTTAAGTCTCCTCCAGATGTTTTCAGCACCCAGAGTCCCAGGGAGACAATGAACTTTTGACTCTTTTAAAAAAAAGCCTCTCTGGGTCATGGCTTAGCTCAAGAGATTTGGCAGAGATGAAGGATTTGTCTCTCCAGTGTGCTAGGTGGTGGTGTCCGGCAAAAACAAACTTTTAAGAACAAAACATGCAGCCCACGGTGGTCACACTGCAGTCAGGTGGCCCCAAGGAAGCCCAAGATCTGTCAAAGTGATAGGGGAAAGATTGCTTTTTTCTGAATTCTCTGAATGTCTTTCCCGTGTTGGATGAAATTGACCAAAGATTTTTTTTTTTTTGGTCTTCCCCTGAGAAACCTCTCCCTTTATAGATACGCAGCATAGAAGCGGCCTCCAGATTTACTATCTGTGCACTTGCCTGGCAACCCCAGCCTACATCACAGCTGTAATCATATGTGATGAATTTTTATTTACAGATTAGGAGGCTCTGACTCTGACATATGACTAACCGGGAAGCTCCTCCCTACAACAGTTGCATGTCATCTGCTTCAGAGGACTAATTGCTTGGCAATTCCCCTTTGGTAATTCCCTCTTTATTTTCTGATGAGTTACTTAACAGTGATGGGCTTGTTGAGCAGAGCGTGGAGTTTACTGCGCGTTCCAGAAACGCCACCGGAGGCCTGGGGGATATACTTTTTGAATTTCGGGTAGCTTTCCTGAAGAAACACTGAAAGCATTATATGGCCTGTTAATATTTCTCTCATTACTAGGTTAAACACCAGGCAGTGTGCAATTTTCCAAAAGAAATCAAAACCAGGCCTCTTTTTAAAAAAAATTTGACCCTGTGCATCAGAAAATTCTTAAAAGGGGATTTAATATTTATAGAATGTTTAATGCTCGTTTTTGAAATATGATTTAAAATGGGGCAGCTCTCCAGTTTGCTGCTGAGTGTGTGTGCTTGGAAGAAAGCAGTTGGACTGATAGTTTGGAGATTGGAATTTTTGGTTCCTGCTTGCTGCTGGAGGGCTTGAGCTGTTTACTTTAGATTTGCAGGGCCTCAGTTTCCCTGTCTGCCAGAAACGAAGGCTGTTGAAAGAAGTGATCTCTCATTCTCCTTTCGTCTCTGACATTGTACAGTTCCATGAATAGATTTTATTGTAATTCTTCCTCTCAGCTCCCCCAAGACCTTTGCTTCTGTCAAACATCATTTGCTGTTGTTTGACTTTGTTAGGTTTTGTATTTAATTAGAATTTATATTTTAACTATAATTGTGTCATTATTTAGAGAGTCAGTCATAAGCGGTGCCTAAAATCATTTATCACCCTACCTAGATTAGTTTCATACCTTAATACTTCCCCTGCTCCTTTTTACTGTTCTTGCCACCATGCCCCAAACAACAGCTATTTCTGGAGGAGGAATGCATTATAACTGGAAGGAATCTTTCAGCTAATTGTGGAATTATTTTCTTGCAAGAGGAGTGCCGAAGCTCAGCTCTTCTAAGCAGTGGTATCAAGGGCCATATTCTGCTTTTAATTTGCAAGTAGAAATCCTTTTGATGTCATTTGGTTTTACCTACAGGTGCAGATTTTAGTCTCCAGGTAATACCTTCTCTCTCCTGCATCAAGTTTTCCAATTAGTGTGTGCAGCATTAACTTGTCTTTTTGCTTAATTTATAAGCAGCTCATACTGATGCCTCTTGATTCATTGCAATTATTAATAGTTTCTGTAGGAAGCCAGTGCAAATAGAATAGGTGATGTTCGAGGTTTTTTAAAATTCTAGTTTGTTATCTTATTTTGTATCATAGACAGAAAAAAAGGGAGAGGAAGTACTTAATGGTAAGTTAAAAAAAATGAGGGCCTTGAATTCAGGGAGAATGAGATTTGAATTCTGGACTCTGGCTTCTTAGCTGTGTGGCTGACGTCACATGTCTTAAATCTGCGATCCTCAGTTTCCTCTTCTATTAATTGGGGATGCTTGCACCTGTCTCACAGGATTGTCAGAGTGCCCAAACACGCACTGATTTCATGCATTGCATATGGTGGAATCTCAGTAGCTGTAATGTGACACACATACCCACATCAAAGGAAGAGGAAGGCATAATAACCTTTTAGAATTGGGGCAGGGGTAGTTGTTAACCGTAACTGAATTCATGAAGGGTTTGAATCACAAATGGAGCTTTGAAATTTGGTAGCAGTCTGTCTACTTATTTGGACCTGGTGGTCTTGGCTGTCTGATCTGTATCACAGAAAAGGGGGTCTGCCACCCTGTGATTGACAGAAATATCTACATTTTAAACATTTATTGAAGAAACCTTACAACAATAAAGGGCAGCCAATAAAACCAGAAATTCCCTTTGGTTCTGCCACTCCAGTCTGTAAATCACGTTCATGTTAAATGTGCTGTCTTCTAGTCCTTGACAATTTAAGATGTATCCTTTTTTTAGTTCTGCTTTTTCCATTTAGCATAAACATTCTCGTTTGCAACCTAGACTATAAAATTATTGTTTCCAAAGATTATGTAACATTACATCCAATTATTCTGTCTTAATTTAAGTTATATCTCAGTTGTGGACATTTCGTTTGTTTCGGATCTGTGCTGCTGTACATTTGCAGTGGATTTCTTTGTACACGGAAGTGTTTTCACTTAAAATACAAGTCCTATCAAAAAGCTTGTTACGAAGGTGAGAAGGGGTTTGCTCTGAATGGTTTTCCAAAAGCCTCTACCAGTTTATGCTGTCACTGAAGATACAGAGATGTTTCTTGTTAATTATGGGATTTATCCTTTTTTTGGCTAATAGGCTCCTTGGTTTCCAGATTTGCATTCCTTTGATCCCTCTCAGGGATCGAACATTTCCATCTCTGTTTACTAATTGTTCTTTTCAAAATTAGCAAATGAGAATTTTGATGTTTATAATCTATGTATGTGTACTTTTTATGTGTTCTAGATATTAATCATTTTTCTGAAGTGTATTTACTGCAGATATTTCCCAGTCCAATTTTCTTTTATATCAATGATAATATTTTTTTGTTACATCAAAGTTCAAGTTTTAGAATGATCAGTGTTCTCTGGGGCTCCTGGTACTCCATTGCTGGTCTCAGTGTTGTGTAGGGTGCCCTGTGCATGGGTTGGTGAGCAGGAGCTGGTTTGCGCGTTTGAATTCTGTTCTGCTTTGGAACTATAGGCAGGATGCTGTACCTCCTCCCTGCTGTATCTCTTCCCTGGAGATGGCTCCTTGGCAAGACATTGGGAACAGTTCCTTCGGTCTTGAGTTAGGGGTAAATCTGGCTTCGAGGTCTGAACTTGGCTAGAGGCTTAGCCGGGGCTGGGGTGGCTTGGCATGTGACAAGCCCCCTAAGTGGCATAAATGACCTCTTATTCTGCTCCAATGCCTTCTTCTCTGTGAAGCCAGAATGAACAAGTCTGAGATAAAATATCTGTTTATATCTCTGTCCTCCCTGCCCTCTCCCCTGGGTTTTTAGAACCTTCAGGATGCGAAGCCCAGAATCCCTATCCTGCTCCCCTGGTTTTGGGAACATAGCTCATCATGCCAGCGTTGTCATTGGTGTTGTCCTGTATTTGCTCCATCCCACTCATAGGGTAGTTCCCCCATAAAAGGGCCAGATTCTCCTGTGTCCCAGCTTTTAAACCTGCTACCTCTTTTTAAAAAACCTAACCCCTCTTCTTTTGTGTGGCTAACTTTTCCTCATTCTTTTGTGTGTGAGGGGGGTTGGGGGGTGGTACCAGAAATCGAACTCAGGACCTCACACTTGCCAGCCATGTGCTGGGCTGCCGAGCTATATCCCCAACTCCTCTGTTATTCTTAAAATCTCACCTTTGGAGTCCCTTCTTTGGGGAGTCTTTGCCCTGTGTTATTTTCAGCCTATTGTAGACTCCTAAAGATCCTTATTCTGTCCCTTTTGTAATACGCTATAAACCAGCCCTGAGATTCACGGTCTCTTCCTGCCGCCCGTTCTCACCATTTGGCTGACAGTAAGCCTGCAACAAGTCCAAGCATTTTCCCTGCAATGTGAATCTGGGTTAGAGATCAGATGCCATCCTATCAAGTAATATGGAGTCTCGCTTATATAATTATGACCATATGGCATCTAGGGACCTCAGGGTAGGAACAAGCAGTGACTACTGTTGGAGTGGATTTGCGTACCATGATCATTGGTGAAAAAAGTGATAAAAATGTGTGAGAAGGCCGTGCCAAGGAGAAAGGAGAGAGAAAGGTCCTATGAGGAATTTTCTGAAACAAAAATCTCTGTGTGATAAAATGCTGAATTTGCTCAGTTTTAAGTTTTATAGTGTTACACATAAAGCCACACTAACTCTGTGACTATTGACATTCACGACATGAAAAATGGCTTTGTTTTGGAAGGTCTAAAACTTTCTGTGTTGAAAAAACTGTGGAATTTGGGTGCACGCTGATTCTTAGAAGCACAGCGCTTGAATTGGGTGAAGGAAGGAATCTGAGGTTCACCATGTGGAGCGTCTGCCCTCTGGCTTTGAACAGTGTCCCTTAGGTACTCTGGGGACCCCACTCACCGACTCAGGTCAAAGTTGCAGATGAGAAACTTACGCCAAGGATTCATTTTATCAGGAAGGGTCATTCTGGATCCTGAGTGGGTTACTCAGGTTTGAGTGAACTACCACGTGGGAGGGGACCTTGTGATGAGAATGGGGGGGGGGGCTGAAATCCCCGCTGCATAGCTCTGGCCAGCAGGCATGAAAATGATGGGGTAGGAGGGCATCTGAGCCCCCTGAGGTGACCGCCAGGTGACCAGTCACTCCCCTGTCTTCCACAGGAGTTTGTCTCACACTTACCTTGGGGTGATGAGAAGATAACTTTGGGAGATGAGAGGGGTCCTTCTGTGATGGTTGATGTGAGGGGCCATACATCAGAGGCTCTGACAGGTGTGCAGATGGCCCTGGCATTTAGAAACTGGGGCTCTGTTCTTTTTGTCCCCCACAGCGCACCGTACGTAGAAAGTGCCCCGAAGTCCTTCTCCCTTGCTCTACTCCAGCAGGTTCCAAGCCAGGGTGGAAAGTAGTCTGGGTGAATTTGACTTGGATTGCTCCTCCTTTTTCTGGATTTTCATCTCCAGTTCATCCCAGAGCCTCCTAGGTCACTGCAACCCCGTCATGAAGTGTGATGCCATGTGGTGGGTTATCCTTCTGGGGAGACATCCTTCGCCCAAGAAGCTGGGAAAAATGTTTTTCCCTGGCTGCTGCCTCTCTGGTTTCTGACCTGGTACTTTTGAGAAGCAGTTTGGTCTGGTTTGGTTTCTTCTTTTATAAGTGATCATAGGCCCATAAGTCAAATTTATCAGTTATTGTTTTGACAGCAAATACGAAACATTATTGTTTAAAATCTCTTTCCCTAAAACCTTGCTTTATCTTGCATTTAAAGGAAATCTGGTGAAAGAATTTCAGTCCAACTTGCGGTGCTTTATTTTTGGTGCTTCTCTATTCTCTGTAAGCCTCTGTAACCTTTTGTATCTTTCTCTACAGTTCAGAAGGAATAAGTTGTATTTTTTTTCCATCTCAGCATCATCCAGAAGAACAACTATTTTAACAAGTTGAATAAACAGATACAAAAGGGGCCAGATACTTCCTCTTCCTCCTAGAAAGCTGTAGATCTCTCTCAGTCCTGGGATTAGCATAGGTGAACATGAACGAAAAGCAACTTTGAAAGGAGAGATGAGAGGAAGATGGCAAATTGGAGAGCAGCAGTTTAGTGACTTAGCAAGAGCCTTAAAAAACAAAACAAAACAAAACAGGGCTGAGGATATAGCTCAGTGCACAGGTATCTAGGGATTCAATTCCCAGTACTGAGAAGAAGAAGGAGTTGTTGAATTGTTATTACTGAAGCTGTCGAAGTTGTTTTTTCTGCATGTGCCCTTGAAACATGAGTCTCACCCGTCGCTTACGAGCTTTCTCCAGACAAAACACGGGAATTCACAGTTCATATCCTCTTGAAGCCCGGATGGGAGGGCTGCTCGTCTATGGAAATGAATAAACACTGTTTGCTATCTTGCTGTGCAGAGAACATTTGGTGACCTGACTAATCTCAAAGTGGTGCACTTAATTTAACTCATTGCCCTGAAGTCTTAGGAAATGATTATCTTAAAAATTAAAAAAAAAAAATTAACTTTCTCATTTCACATATCCATAGTCTTTAAAGACTTCACTGAGATTTGTGTCCTGTGTTTTCTGTTTGTCTTGTGGGACTAACCAGGTCTCCCCATGTCCTTTGATCACATTTTTGCAGTCTGAGTGTCTGACTTGGTAATGAGGGCTTTAACGACCACGTTCCTCCAGACCCTGTGCGGTGGCCGTTGTGTCATGGGTCCCCTCTGCTGCTGCTGACCTGGCGCAGGGTCTTGGATGCATTGTTTTGGTGGACTCCCTGAGGACAGAGTGTCTTCCTCAGTCTCTAAAAGAGAACAGGACCTAACTAAGGGTTCTGAGACTATTGGACAAGGTTCTTGTGGCCAGATGGTCAGTGCTAGAGCTTTGGTTTTCTAACTTATAGTTCCTCACCCTTTCCCATCCCCTGTACAGCCAACTTCCAGTGTTACGCAGTTTTGTCTCTAAATTCATTAAACACACACACACACACACACACACACACACACACAAAAAAAAAAAAAAAAAAAACCCAAAAAACATATCTGTGCCGTATGGAGTTGACCCCACCGAGTGATTTTGAGATGTAGCTGGAGGGTGAAGAACTGTGGAGTCCAGCTCCTCGAGTGTAAGCAATCCTTAGTTACCCCTTGCAATGTTTCATAATAAAATTATGTGTTAGGTGTCTCTGGAGTGCTTCGCTGAAACTGGATGGCTTGGTGGAGAAAAGTTGTTCCTTTCTGGAGCCCCTGCACTTTTAAGGTTAAGCTTCTTAGCATTGTAGTTCTTTAATGTATCCATGTCAGCAAGGTTAAAAACATCAGGAAACCAAATTGATCTCATATATGGAGTCTTGAAATCTGATGCCATCTCCTCTGAGAAGTCCTTTGCTGTGTGGATGGGAAGATACAGTCAGATCAATTCCCACCTGTAGGTCTTTCCTGGCTCTCTCCTGCATGTTACAGAAGAGGGAAGGGGGAGCTCTGCAGCCACCTGTGAATCAGCCTTCTGCCTGCTGGGCCACCACAAGACGTTAGCATCTGCAAAGAGCATGAATGATAATTTATGATAATTAAGTGTCTACTGTCCTACAGCATCTAACGTTTGATCTTTTAGTGAGAACACTCTCCATCTCTTGATGCCAGAGCCTGTATGCTGTTTTGAAGCCTCTTCTTTCCGTGTAAAAGTAATCTGGTAACAAGTCACCATGCTGCTGTTGAAGAATACTTAGAATCTGCTTCATTTTTAATCCTGAATGAAGCCTTTATAACTGAAAACCCCATTAGTGGGACTGCAAATGAGACAAAGGTGGTCTCCGCCCCCTTCAATCTCTTCACAGCTTTGTCTCCAGGATTCAAGGAGATGCAGCCTGGCGGGGAGTTTTACTTGGTGTCGGAGTAGCTAAGAATGTTTCTCTCTAACAGGTCACAGAACAGAAAGTGCTGGTGGACATCTCTTCTTGCCCCAAGATCTTCGTTGGAAGTCCTCCAGACTTGGTGTCTTAATGAACTCGCCAGGAGGCATAATGTGTCACCATTTTATTGTGGGCCACCCTAAAGGATGACACCCAGCTTCCGAGACCTTCTGTTGGACATCATCCCCCAAGAAAGCCAATGCTTTAGCTCTCTCCCATTGTCCAGATCTGTTTCCGACTGATATTGAGATGGTGCAGGCTTAGTCATTCATGATCCGGACCCTGTTGAATGTTCTGCTTGCTCAGCTTCTAGCCACTCACCTTTTGTCACTTGCTGAACTGCACTTCCCTCTTGAACTCTCAGGAAGTCCTTGCACCATCCAGCTAGAAGCCAGGCACCAATTCCTTCTTTCCGTCTTGGTGGCTGCCCACAGCCATATCCTGGGGTGACCTGGAGTAGAGGCACCGGAGGATACATTCATCCTGCACAGACTTGTTTCTGCTAGTTCTAGCCTGTCTCTCGCCCAGCTCTAGCTTTTAAATATGCCAGTGATTGGTTTTGTGTAGGAATGTGTGGATTGTTGGATTGGAAGAATTCTCTCCCTGGATTTCTAGTGTTTACATAAGCAGATATTTAAAAAATGTTCTATCCCTGATTTAAATAGCAGGGCTTATTTTAAAAAAGTTATGGGTGCCTGCAGGCATACAGCACATCAAAGCACAAGTTTTTTCTTTTTCTTCCAGGTTGTAAAGGAACCAAAAGGTGTATAGCAACGTTTTGTCAGGAAAGGGTCAAAACAGAAAGTTTGCAACAGAGACAAACTAGAATACAGCAAGTGTGAAGAGAGGCTGACAAATATATGGCCCTTGTTGGGTGTTCAGCCTGTGGAATGTTATGTAGGACAAAAGGAATGGAGGAGAGATTTCTGTAACATTTTGTTCTCTGTCAAAAACCTTCTGAAATATAAATCTGCTGTGTATTGGAGAAAGGAGACAGCAATTGATTCAAGTTGAATGGCTTTCATTTAACTGGAGTATCCCACAGAAAGCAGTT
This sequence comes from Cavia porcellus, assembly GCF_034190915.1. Taxonomy (NCBI): domain Eukaryota; kingdom Metazoa; phylum Chordata; class Mammalia; order Rodentia; family Caviidae; genus Cavia; species Cavia porcellus. The sequence continues at coordinate 20,908,779 of NW_026947496.1, read as the reverse complement.
CTTGTTCTGACAACCATGTTTTTGCTTTCTTTGACCTAACAAAAATTGGATTCCTGTTTACATATCTAGTAGGATTGTATTATGGACAAAGACACAGGTCAGATCTCATCACAATGGCTAGTGTTACGGCAAGTAGAAATATTTCTAAATGAAACACAAACATTTCTAAGCCACAGCCAGAGTGTGCAGTAAATAATACCAAGTTGGTAATATGAAGCCATTTGCCATTGTAAATAATTTAGTTGCAGATGTGCTTTAAAAAAAAAAAAAAAGCCTGTGCTTTATTTTAAATTCTATCTCTTGCTGACCTGCACATGCCCATACACCTACATCATTATTTGCATAATAGAGGAGGACCAGGAACATATATAATCAGAGAAATCAACTTGATTTTGATCTCTCTGAGACAGATTATCTTTTTTCTTCTCCTCATGATCACTTCCATAATTACCTTCAATTGCTGATCTTTGCTAATTACCCACAAATAGGAATGTGTCTTTCTGAGGGTCTTGCCACATCACCCTGCCCCAACCCAAAGCAAGTACCCAGTGTTGGTGGTATAAGCAGTTGAGCTTTAAAATTAAGGGTTCCTGGCAATGGATGTTCTCCATTTTGCTCTCCCAGAGGAGAAAGTAGGTGCTTATGTTTTTGGTTTTATATCCCTTGATCAAAGCAGGGCATGGTGGTGCATGCCTGTAATTCCAGCTCCCTGGGAGGACTACACGTTCAAGGGAGCCTGAGCAATTTAGGTAGAGCCTGTCTTTAAAACAAGAAAGGGGGTGGAGATGACGTGTGTTCCTCCTTGGGTTCAGTCCACGGGACTACACACATTCATTTATTCATTCTAATATTGATCCTGGCCTCAAGAGTCCAGAATCGATGAGTTTGGTCATGATTTTGATTATTAATTGTTTTTTGAATCTGTAAAGCTTTTTTCCTTTTCAGTCTATAAAAGGACAGCTATTCCTTTTTATTTTTATTAACTCATGTTAATTGTGCACATTTTTGGGTTTCACTTGGAAATTTCCATGCATCCTTATGTAGTGCCGTGGTTGTGCCCACCTTCCTCTGATCCTGAACTGGAGGGCATCGTGTCGAATCAAATCAGCCAGACACAGAAAGCCAGGCATCCTGTGTTTTCTTTCATATATGAAAAGTAGGGGGAAAAGAGACCTAAAAGTAGGAAAGGAGCTATTAGGAAATAAGAAGCATTAACTATTACTCCTGAGATATTTTGATGCTCTAGTGTATGATTCAGTAGACTGAGGTTTCCTAGATACACTGCAGACTAAAATACAAAATAGCCTCTGTTTTTAAAATGGGGAGTCTTAACTATGCTGTCCAGGACGGTCTCAAACTCTTGGGCCCAAGTGATCCTCCTGCTTCAGCCTCCCAAAAAACTGGGAGTACAGGTGCATAGTACCGTGCCTGGCTGTAAACACAGTGAGTCATCTTAAAATTATAAGATTGATGATCAAAAGAAAGCTCATTTAGGAATAAAGCCCTGGTAGGTTTTAACCTTCTTCTGCTTCCAAAGTTCTTGTGTGCATGGCTTCTATTTTATTTCTTCTTTGTGTTTATACTAATTTGCACTTACATTTATTTGTTTATTTATTTATTTATTTATTTAAACTTAAAAACAACTGGAAAAAATTCACAGCCCTTACAAAAATAAAAGTCCCAGCCTGTTCATCCTTCTTAGCTCGGTCATCTTTTTCTCATTGCTGGGCTGCAGCTTCCCTTTCTACTTCTCTTCTGGGATTTCACTGCTCAGCAATTCCAGTGTGTGATTCTGGATATTATGGTTTGAGTTTCCTGACCAACTTCTCTTTGCAGTTGAGTCCATTTCCTGTGCTAAAAGCTGTTGGCATCTTCCAATCACCGCTTCTACTTCAAACTGAAACTTGTCGCGCTCGGATCAGTCCTTACACACCGCTAATTTCCTCCTCTCTAATTCTCGCTCTCTTGCTGTTTCCCAGTGATGACAATCAGCTTGTCACTGAGAACTTCATTTTGCTGTCACTTACTAAAGGCCTCTTGGATTTTTCTCCTCTCGTGATAACACTCCCCAGCTTCAAACTACAACCACCATCAACAGATCTTTGACAAATTAGTTGTCCCTACACAGGGTTTAGAACATTACACTTGCTGTCTAAAAATAATTAAGCTTCTCTCTGTGTTCTTTGCTATGGGTCAAGAACTTGACTTGCTTTGCCATCCAGCACAGAAGTTAATCACAAACGGGTCCTCTAAAGCAGATAATTAAAAATAGAGCAAAGTTTCTGAACTAGGCAGTTGGCACAAAAGTCTCACTTCCATCTGTGCATGGTTAGGAAAATATTTCGTGATATTTAAATAGCATTGGCTTTGCTCTCTTGTGTAAGTGTGTCTGTGAGTCTGTGTGTAATTCATTGCTCTGAAGGTTTGTTTGACGGGTAGCTAATGTTTTGTTTTTTAAGTCACTGGCAAGGAAACAGGAAAGCAGGTCCAGGTGTTCTGTGCCTTCTTTCTTTATTTGCTAGATTCTGTGAAGGAACCCTGATCTCACTCTTGCTTTTCTCTTTAACTCAAAGTTTTCCTCCCACATGTGGCTCAGAAAATGAAAGAGTGTACATTTTGACTTTCAAATCTTTGTGTTTTGATTCTCCACGTACAAGTTACTTTTGCTGTTGGCCTTTGAGAAGTCGATCTTATAGACCCAAAATGTAGATGAATATGTTTCAATTTGGAATGTGACAGATTAGGGTTTTTTGCTGTCTGGAAAGGGGACTGATATACAACAGATTCCTAAATACTTTGTGACTTAAGTACAGACATGTGAGTGGCTGGTTTGGAGAAGAATTCAATCCTTCTTCTTGTACTTTCCTTTGTTCTTATAAAGTAATCAGTATCTCCTAAAATGTATTAGCCAGTTCTGTGTCTGTGATAGGATTTTGAAAATACATTTTCTGTTTATAAGGTTTAAATTGCTAAACAATATAAAGGTTATATCTTTCTGGTATTTTTCAGTAGCAATGATCTCTTTATTCTTGGAAAACTTATTTTAAGGTCGGTTTCTTTTTCCCAGAGGTGTTGTATTGCATAACACTAATCCCCATAAATATACTGCAGATTAGGAATTATTTTTTTTAAAATGTCTTTCATTCCTCCAGCTCTGAAGTGTGTATGTCTCTCAGAGTTGTCAGTATGCTTATGTTTCTAGAAACTAGAGGGTAGGCAGATTTCCAATGCTAAGGTAATAGATTAAACACTGAAATCAGAAGCAGAGGCTTGATCATAGGCCTATTAATTAAAATTAAGAAAGAAAAGAGCTTCAGCCAGTTTCATGAACATAGTGGTGAATTTTTGTGGTTAGCGCTCCACACGAGTTTGCTTGTTTAGGCAGTTTGTCATTCATGAAGTTTAAAATCCAAAGAGAACTTAAACATCTTTTTGTCCAACTTTCTCATTTTATTTTCTGGTTAATTCTGCCCATTTCTGTGTATAAGGCAGTAGGCAATAACATCTTTCATTTCCTTTTCTGTGTTATTCAAGTGACAACTTTTAACGAGGCATACATGAATTTTGCTAATTGTTATTCTTGGACAATGTAAGAAATTAGGAATATTTTGTGGGTTCTGGTGAATGATAGATGTCTTTGCCCTTTAGGGTCCTGCTCAATTGTAGACCACACCAAGCCAGAATTCTGGTCTTCTCTTCTACAAGACAACCAGCTCTGCTAATATTAAAGAGACTCCCCCCCAAAGTGCCTGGTATTCAAGTTCTTTGCACTCTTACTATGGAACCATTACAGCATTTCCTCATTCATTTGGACACCTCTGATATAACATTTGGAATTTCAATTACAAGAGCCGAATTTCCTTATTGAGATTCTTATCCAGTAAATCATTGTTAGTAAATATTATTTACTAGAATTTGTCATTGAAAACACAGCATAAAGGGTATACCCTCAAGAAAGGTCACAGTGCAGGGAACCTGGTTTTTAATAATGAGCCTGGCAAACATGCTGGGGATAAAGGGTGTGTCAGTCACTGTATAACCACTTAATCCTCACAGCCATCCAGATAGGTCCTGAGTATCTCCACCTCAGAGATAAGTTTCTCAGTTAGTAGTTCACTCAGGGTCACGGAGCTGGTAAACGGTAGGACTTAGGGATTTAACTTCGGCCATTTGAACCTCAGCCCTTAGACTCCTAATGAATATAATTTATTGCCTACCACAATTTATTGTGGCACTAAATGAATATAATTTAGTGCCACAGTGAAACTTGCAAAATTGTTCTCTAAAACTTGTTCTTAAATACTGAGTATATTTAAAAGCATCTTTACCAAATAAATGGTACAAAGAATAAGGATTCAGTGAACACCTATTGCATTCCCTACTCAGATTTTTAAATTACCACAATTGTGATGTCCCTGTGGACGTCCCCTAATCTTGTCACTTTTTTCCCCCCTCACCCTTGAACTAACCACTGTAGGAAAAAAAATGATATTTTAAAATATTTTTAACCACAGTGCTCAAAAACACACTGTCAGATCATTCTCTTTCTCCTTCCGTTTTTTTCTCTCTTCCCCCTGCTAGGTCATCTGTCTGACCCCTTCCCTCTTTTCTGTTCCCATTGTGGTGACAGAAAAGAACCCAGTCAGAAAGACATCGGGAGGGAGAAGGAGCTGCCTGGGGCTGGCTGGCTGGCTGGGCTGGGCAGTCTTGATGAGGTGACAGGAGTTTTGCTTCCCTCAAACAACACATCCTTTCCCAAGTAAGGTGTGCCGCTGAGCGATGGTAGCAGACTGACCCACCAAGAGTGACTGCTGACAGGCCCGCATGGGCTCCTCAGGTTAGAATTCGCCTGTGTTAACCCCTCAGGAATGCGGCCTTCAACAGCTGTGACTTAAACTATTGCTACATTTTTCATAGCCGAGGTGAGGGCAGTCTTAACGCAATGAAAAAACCATTGGATGGACCGCAGGAAGATAATGTGTCCTTGTGTTCCTTAAACTTTGAAAGCAGTTTTTCAGCAAGCAGTAATACCTGGTGTGTTTATAAAAATCAAGATGGATTTTAGCTTGGCAGGAATATTAGAATTCTTTCATCAGTTTGCCAAATATGTTCAAATAATTTGCCCCATTTTTTTTTTTTTTTTTTTAATGAGTGAAGAGGTGTTTATTTTTTGGTTGCAGTTTGAACTCTGTTGCCTACAAGTTTTTCTAAGGATTCTACTATTCTGTAGGAGAAGTTTCCATGTTAGTGCAATCTTGGCTGTTTGGGACTTGGAACTATGGTATGTTTAAGTTGCTTCTATCTTTTTACAAAATATAAATAATTTACACAGATGAAGAAGAACCATGTCTAACTAAATGTAAAATGCTTACATACGGAGTCCAATGGTGTATATTGTTAATCCCCAGCACCCTCGGCAGGCCGAGGCAGGAGGATCTCAAGCTGCAGGCCAGTCCAAGGAATTTAGGGAGACCCTATCTCTCTATAAAGAAGGAGGATGAGACTAGGACATAGTTCACTGTTAAGGCTCCAAGTTCAATCCTTAGTATCACACACACACACACACACACACACACACACACACACACACAAAGACAAAACAGAAAAACCACCTCATAAGGTCTTATGCATGTAAATTTATATGGTCATTTGCATAATCACATTTACATATGTGTGTTATAGTTACATGCATTTGTGTATGTAAATCAAGTACACACCCTTTCAGAAATGATTTGGGGAGCTCTTTAAGTAACTAGCTATATGATTTGAAGTGCCATCAAATAGAGTGATATTTTCAACAATCATGATTTGATCTATAACAATAAGTGATAATGAGATCAAAGTGTGTGTGTCTGTTTTTAATCTCTTTATTGTCTTTTTTTGCTTAGAAACAAATTCATGTTGAAACAATGTACCTGTGAACCTTCAAATATGAGAAAAAGAGGACACTTTGTTGCAATTTGTCCCTTTTCTCAAAACACACTGAAAAAAATAGGTAACTAGAAGCATCTTGGCAAATGTAGCATCAGTGTGTCACTGATTTCAAAGTTTATTTTGAGTATTCTAAGCGTTCTTTTGAGTGACAGCTCTTACTAGAGGAATTGGCACCAGCTTAGAAAATGTACAGTTTAATACTTTAGAGCAAATAATTGCTTAGGATGCCTTAAATAGCACAGGAAATGTGTAGAGTGTTTACTTGACATTTGCTGTATGGAACACTAATACTGAAACAGATTCTTTGACCACAGAGAATGCCCGTGTAGGTGGGGTAGGTGGGAGAAAGAGCCAGAGCAAAAACAGCCAACATTTTAGATAAAAAGTAAATGGCAAATGAGGGCTTTTTTGTTCATGATATGGAGACACCAGAAGAATAAATGCCTATTTATTGGATCCAGTGTTTTTAAAGTGTGGTAGCAGAAGCAAAGGATATGAAACTCTCTGGGATTAGGTTTCTCAGGAGAAAGGCTGTCTTCACCCGCCAGTCAAAGCCCTGCAGCTCCTGGGTGATCTGGTTTATTTTTCAAGGTCCTGAAACCAAGAGGAATGGCCTCCCTTTTTATTTAAAAAAAGAAAAAGGAGTAGAAGAAGAAATTCCTCTTGTTGTCTGTTGAATCTGCACATGCTTGTGAACATTTTTTCTTTTAATGACAGCCGTGGAACCCTGGTTTCTCAGCGTGGTGCAGTATTTCTTGAGGTGCCCTCACCCCCACACCAAAATGCTTCTTGCCCTTTAGTTTTGTGTTCTCCCTTCCCTGGCACTGTTCACCTGGGTCTTATCTTAGAATGAGGTCTGGGGCAGGTTATTGCAGCTCAGAGGTGCAGAGCTTTTTTGTTTGTTTACTTTTGCACAAACTGCTTTGGATACATTGTAACGGGGTTGCATTTAGCAAGAAAACAGAATAGGGATAGTTTAGGCTACTGAGGCCTTCTGCATTTGTAAGTCTGAGTAAGCTCTGCAGTGTCTTTAAGGGAGTTTAAAGCATCTGGTAAGAACCAGTTGGCACACAGGATGGGTTCGGGAATGTGAAATTGTGCAATGTTAATGAAATTTGTTAAAAACTTCGTCCTTCCATCTCCTCAACATGAGTTGCTTTTAAATACTCAAGGGAATTTTGAAAACAACAATCAAAAGTCAGAACTCCATCCTGCAGGTTAGCCCAGCTTCTAAAAACGCCAAGCCCAGGAAAGGTTGTACTTATGGCTTTTCCACTAATTTGAGATTTGACCTTGAGTAAATCATGTTTAACTTCTCAGTGCTTCAATTAGCTTTTGAAAGATATGTGTGGTTGTGTGTGGCCTGTGGGAAGGCAATAACTGAAGTTCACAACAGGAGGACTTAAAGGAAAATTTTATCAGGACAGAAATGTGGGTATGAATGTAAACCTTATGTGGGGGGCTATTTGTGAACAGTCTTGGTATGTGTGGCTCCCGAGCAAGGTAGGGAGTTTTCTTGTAACAATCTTACTCTATGTTATAGAATTAAAATTTATCTTAGTATGTATTGTTTTACATTATATTATGTTTACGATATATGTTTATTGTCTTATCCTTTTAAAAAGCTTTGTGTTATACATCTTTTACCTGTAATGGAACGGAATTGTGTGTGTGTATGTGTGTATGTGTGTGACTTTTTGACAGAGGGTCTTGCTATGCAGTTCAGGTGGGCTTGAGCTCACCTTGTAGGCCAGGCTGTTCTCAAACTCACAACAATCTCCCTGCCTCAGCTTCCTGAGTGAATGCTGGTATTACAGGCGTGTGCCACCACCCCTGGCTTGTAATGGGATTTTTATTTATAATGTTACAATTTAGAGTGTAATTAACTGGTAACAAATTTCACTTAATATACAGACCTTTAATTTTATTCTACAGTAGAAAGGTTAAGCCATTTTTTTAAAACTCCCTTACAGTGGTTTTCCATTAATTTGGAGAGACAGGAGAATAGTCATCAGTATTTATTGAGCACCTACTCTGTGCCAGATACATTGCTACTGTATGTCACATATATATTTTGTGATTTATGTTCGAGGTATCATCCTTTTCTAGTGTAGCAGGGCTCAGTCAGCAGGGCAAGAATCCACAGGAGCCAGTGAAATATACCCATTGCTACTGGTAATTCAATGCATTACTTTTTAGTAGCACTCAAAGTTTAGTTAGTAGCACTCAAAGCTGTACATCATAACGTGGGTCTGTGAGGTCCTTGTGAACCTGTTTCAGTAGGTCCCGGTTGAGACCCCTCCGCCGGGGTGAGCTGGATTGTGTCACAGCTAAACCACATCTCCCTGCTTAAGTCATTTCAGTTGTTGCCTCATTTAAGTTGCATTGTTGTAAAAAGGACGTCCGTGCTGTAAGCTGCAGTGCCTCGAATTTGAGCAAAAGAGTACAGGCTTTGAATGTATTTAGAGCTTGGCTCCAGAGTCCTGGCTGCAGTAAATACAAAAGCCAACAGCTCCAAGTTTAGATGAGAAAACATTTCAAAGAAAGCCAGAGAAGGCTTATATATTTAACACAATATCCATGACTCACTTTCTCTTTGCTGTCTCGGTCCAGCCGTTATTCATTCACTGCTCATCCCACAGAAAGGCTCCTTTTCAAGTTCCCTTTGGCTGGTTTGCAAGACGTATAAATATACACCTTGGGGGAATATGGGTGAGAGAAAAGAGACAGAGGTCACCATTTTTATCTCAGTGCTGCTGATAACAAACTATGCGACCAGATTTTTGGACAGCAAGAGAAGATGTTTTTAAAATTCGTTTTCAGCTGTCAGGAGGCGATTATCATTCTCTAACAGGACTTGTTTCAGTTTCTCAGAAGTCTGCAGTGTTTGGGTTGTGAAGTTTCTGCGGGACCTTCTGGGTGGATCAGCCCTAAGAAGCTTGTGGAAGTAGCTGTGGGGGTGCAACAGCACCTCCACAGAGCTTAGTGGGGTACGGATTGAACTGTCACGCTGCAGTCCATCGATATGTGTGATTACTGTGAGTCTATTAAAAATAAAAATATCTTTTTAGAAAAGGGTTCTTAGCAGTTAGGACTAGACTATCCGAAGAATTGAAAGGGATAATAGCTGGCTGATGAGAAAGAGGGAGCCAAGCTATTCAGAAGCTGCTACCCCTCTTGGAGGGTTGTGCCTGGGTGTTTGGTTGTAGCCGGTTGTACTGGAATTGTGTGTCACTTGTGGTTTCAATGGCAGCCCCACCAGTGACCTTCTTGGCCAACTCTTGGTGCCACAGTTCCTTCCTCTAAAGAGTGGGATGATTGTACACACGCAGGCGAAATGAATCAGTGGATATGCCAGTCCCAGGAGAGCACTAGGCAGCTAGAAAGTGTCACCGACACTACCCACTATTATGTCTCTTCCTTGGTGCTTTCTAATCTCTGTTGCATTTAGGGCGAGATAGTAGGCACGTGGGAGATGGAGGCGGTGGGGAAGGAGGGAGGGAATCTAGGGCTGTGGAGAGTGTGGCAGAGCCTGGTTTCTGCCTCTCAAGTCTCAGACTCTGCCTATACACATCCTGTTTATTTCTGACCACCTAGTTCTGTCCAGATTACTCCAGATCCCTCCCCTCACCTGTCCATATTCTACCCAGCACAAGCCTCTTCTCTAGGATACAAAGCTTCCCCCCTGTTGCAGCCCAGATGACCCTACCCGCCCACTGCTCTGCACAGCTCCTTTGACCATGCCATGCACGGGTCCATTTTGTCCCTTAGATATCTTGTCTCCCCGGCCTTCTCCTTATGACTGGAGGAGATCTTCTCCTCTCAGCGTCCAGGGTGGTGGGCAGGGAGGGGACCTGCTATCCTCCAGCCCCCTGGCTCATAAACTGAGCAGCTCAAGCTTTTGGATGTCTGGAAGCCTCAGAACTTTCTCATGCAAACTGAGGGTCTAGACAAAGTGACCTCCACACTTGTCTTTACAGATTTTTTGTGTGTTAGAGTAGTAGGTGGTGGAGAAATGCGTTGCGATGAATGAACCTACTGTTTCAAGGTTCTCAGTTGTAGCTTTAATTCCATTTGTGCTCAGTAGCTCGTCTGCTTGGTGAAGGGAAGAAATGGTCTCAGTGATGAATTTCTCACTTCTGGTACACAGAAGTTTTGTTCATTTTGGAGTCTAAATTCTTGTCTGCATTGAGTTCATATTTACATTAGTAACTTGTCTATAAAGAAATGATTTTCTGTGCTAAAGATAATATAAATAATGGTGCAGCCTAATGTTGGATACATAAAAATGTGTTTTTAAGCACTGACGAAGTCTGTGCATGCAGTTTACTATGCATGTTATAAAGTTATGTAAAGTATAATTGTATAAGCTCTTCTAGTTCATTCATGAAGTAATATGTCATTTAAAAATTTTTCTGTGAGTACTTCAGAGATTTAAAACTATCTCTTAAAACTTTGTAACTTGTCATGGTCTTTCTATTTGTATCAGGTGTCTTTGAACTCTATTTACTGAGTATATACTTTTATTGTTTGCATGTTAAAAGTATTGAAATTTTCATCATTGAATCCCACTTTGGAATTATTTCTGTTTTATTTATTCTTTTTTTTCTAGTTGCACTATCAGACCCCCCAAATTATTGCTCTTTCATCATAAGTAATGCATCTTTTCACTCTATATTTATTGACATTTGAAAGTTTTAAACAATTAGAAAAGATCTTGACCACATTGCTCCTAATTTAGTTAATTAACTTAATTTACTGAAGGGATTGACTTGGTAATTTATGTTTCCGATCCTCTTTGTAAGTAATGTAACCTCAGAGCAGTAACTTCAGAACTGGGAAAGATTTGGGGTGGTAAGTTACTGTTTTTTTAAACTGTTATTTCTTTTTAGAAAATGATAGCTTTTATAATATTTGTCATAGTTGTTCAGACCAAAGAGCAAGTGTTTGGTGTCTAATTAGGCTCCAGATGGCTTGAACTCTTTGAAGATCCACGTGAAGTAGAACCCTGTTAAGAAATTATTCTGTGTCCTACATAATCATGTTCAAGAGGCCTTAGTAATTTGTGTTTTTAAATGATAATTGGCATGATCCTCAAAGAGTTCTACCATTGTCACTAAGGTGGATTATAAAAGTCTCTCAGTGATAGTGGATAGAAGTCCTAGCTTTTTGCTTTGTTTTTTGGTATCAGGAATCAAACTCATGACCTCATGCTTGCTAGGTGGGTGCTCCTGCTGCTGAGCTAAATTTCCGGTCTGAATCCCTAGAGTTAGGGATTCTCTGAATCCCAGAGTATAGGAAGTACCCACCTCCGGTGCTGTGTTAGTATGATGTCTGAGTTCAATAATATGACTAGAAGGAAAAGGAACATAGATACCTTGGGGGAGGGAAATGAGAGCTTGGGGCAGGGAAATACTGGTCCTTCTGTTTAGCAAACACTTACTGATCAGTTCTTCATACGAATTTGCTCTTTGTGTGCCTGGTTCTGAAAAATTTAGATCTGTATTTATTCAGTCTTTTCTCCTAGATCTACTTAGATGTTATTTAAATGCTGCCCTCCCCCTGGTTTACTATGGTGCTGGAAGATGTTAGAGTAAATGTAGTCAATTCATACAGAGAGGGTTCTCTCCCTTATCTGGACATAAATCAGTGTTACAGGAGAGAATGAGGAAGTCCTAGGTTCTGCCTAACTGTTGGAGTGCCAGTGATTGTTGACCTCACTCATTCTGGGAAGGGGAAAAAAAGAGTTTAAAACAAGTTATTTCGACCAATGCTGATAGTTTGGTTTCTGATGTGATAACTGGGTGGAGCTGCATTTGTTTCGCCTCAACCAATGCGCCCCGACTTGAATGGGGACAGTTTCCGAAGCCTCCATCTCTTCAGCAGTGAGTCATCTCCGTGTTGCTGAGACATTTTCTACCCTTTATTGCTGTGTGTAGCTCAAGCTTTTCTCTGGATGTTTTGACTCCTTAAGAAACTCGCAATAACAAATTAACAATCACACTCCTCTGGAATGAAAACATGCAGTAGTGGAGTAATAAATAGCAGTTCTGGAAGCCTGAATAAACAGAAAACTCAGCTTTCACACTGGAGAAGGCTCTAGAGCAGTCCAGTGCACAGATCCCAAGAAGAACACCATTTAAAGCAAAGAGATATGAATGCGTTTTTTTCACTGTATTTTCTGACAGGTTGCAACCACTTTCATTCTCCAAAACTTACTTATTTTTAGTCATCCTACCTGCCTGATCTCCAGTGCATTTTTTAAATTTTCCAGTACTGGAGATTGAACCCAGGGCCTTCACACTGAGCTACATTGTCAGCCATCTTTATTTCTTTATTTTGTTATATTTTTGAGACAGAGTCTTGCTAAGTTACTCAGGCTAGGTTTGAAATTTTGATCCTCTTGCTTCAGCCTTCCAAGTGCTGAGATTATAGGCACGCACCACTCTGCCTGGTTTTAAGTGGACCATAAACATTGGTCTGGGCTTCTTTACTTTATTTCTCTGGTGAAACCAGGAATAGTAATAAGAAAATGCTGCCTGACCTCTGTGATCCCCACACAGCCTGGCTCTGAATGGTTGTCACTGTAATCAGTGAACAACCTACAGACGAGTAGTTGCCCCACTGAAATGTTTAGATCATGACAAAGTCATATACAGACCTAACTCCAGTGGCTGCTTCGAGCTCATCCATGGGTTGCATGCTCTGAGAGTTTATTTAGTTGCTTTTTGGTAGAGAGTCCATTCCCAGGGGTGAACTCTGAGTTGTAGTTGAGGTCAACATCAAGAAAGATCTCATAGTTCTTTCCTTGTTATGCATGCTTGGGAGCAAATTTGGACATCCACAGAATCCAAAGAACGTGGGCTTTGCAATTCCAACTAATCAAGATGTCTAAACAACTCTCGGAGATTTCATGAATTTTTTTCTCAGTTCACAAAGACCAAGGTATTTGGGCTTGGTGACTTTTTTTTTTTTCCTCTCCTTGCCTGTTTCAGTTTCTTGTGACATTTGCCCAGATTTAGACAAGCTGCTCTGTAAAGGAGACCACCACTCACTCTCTGCCTACGGCAGTGGAGTCCTTCCCTTACCTGGCTGGAAAAGCTGATGGGGCAAAATTTCACTCTGAGGCTTGTGAGTCAGACAGAGGGAAAGATTGAATTGTTATTAACATGAGAAAAATCTTTTGAACATGAAGTCATCATGCTTGAGGTTACTTTGAACTTTCTTCATAGTCTCTTTTTATGATTGGTACTAGAATCAACATGCTTCAGCTTTATGCTAAAGAGCACTGTGGAGTAAAATTGGGCATGAATTTGAAATTGCAGGATTGCCAGAGACTTTCATATTGTAGAAACCCTATGCTGTGATAAAGATTTACTTGGCTTGTGGGCTGTTTTTTAATGGCTTTTGAGTTCAGGAATTTTGAAAAGTCAGATTCTTTGTAATTTAAATTTCCTTCTAAGCAAGGAAGTACACTATGTTATTAATTTTAAAAATATATATACTTAGAAGTTAAAATTGTGTAATTATCTTAATGCTCCAGAGCTTCTTTTGTGACTAAACATTGGAACTTACTCTGTTGAATGCAGGGAATTTGTCCAGAAAAGCTTAAGGAAATTTAGCCTACACAGGGAAATTTTCTAGACATATAAATAAAGGTTTAACTAAAGGGGTGATGCACACACAATTTTATTTTATCTATGAAAGATCATATTTGAGTTTTGACTCTTTGTCCTCTTTTTAGGATTAAGTAATAATTATAGCTTTTTGTAGTTGATTTATAGTAGTGGATTATGTGCAAGCTGACTGTAAGTAATTGAATTCAATTTCAGTTGCCCAAAGACAGGTTTTTTTAACTTAACAAAATATATATTTTTATAAGTGTGTATGTCCCCAGTGATAGTATATCTGGAATCTTAAAATAACAATACAGGTAATCAAATATGCCACTGTATCTTTCAAGGAATGACCTTTCCCATTGGAAAATAACTTTAAATAACTCAAAGTTTAGAAATTTTAGATGAAATAATTCATAAATCATAGCAATGGCTTGTAATCCTTAAGTAGAATTCTCCTTTATTTCTGAGAAGTGTGCATAAATGTTTATAAGAACATAGCCTTGAGTATTTTAAGTGTAGCAAACCAACAATAAATACAGTTTTATGCGTGACAACATACATTCAGAGTTGCTAGGTAAAAATGCCTTGCTCCTTTTTTGGAAGAGAATTTGTGTGTGTGCGGTGTGTTTGTGTGCATGCACATGTGTGTATTAAACTCCCAAACATAATAGATCTTTGGAACCAAAAAACCCCAACAATCAATATATTTAAGCCTTAGCAAGTAAGGTGCATTAACTTACTAAAGAACCTCAGTAATAAAACCTTAGTTTTTATTGTAGGAAATATGAATACTGTTTGGTAAAGTTGATATGGAATCAGATTTGATAGCTGTTTTGACTCAGAGACTTTATAATTTGACGTGCTTTCCTTGTATGCCTGCAGATCTTTCCAATTATTTTGGATTTTTTTCATTATTTACTATGAGCACAGCACTCATGTACACATAGCCAACAAAAGCAATAGTTAGATGGCTTCATGTACAGAATCTGTTCTATTGAACAGAAAGGGGGGGGGACCCTCTTGTCTGTAATTAGACTATAATCAGGAAGCCCTTCCATTGGCTTTCATCCATTTAGATATATTTTTTCCTTTGTAACTTCACACACGCCAAGCATATAAATGCATTTTGAATTTAAAACAGAACATTTGAGTAAAACTGGAAACTCAACATTTCATTTACTCGTAAAGATTCTAATCATTCCCATTTGCTGGGCTTTGAGCCCTTTCTCAGCAGCAGGAGGCGGAGGTTCATACATCCACCTCCTTTCGCTGGTTCATGACTACTGCCTGCTGCAGCAGGTCCAGAGAGGACTGAGTAACACGCCCTTGGAGCTGCGGGCTCCCTTCTCTCGTGTCCTCAGCTCAAGTGCATGCCTGGTAGTTTGCAAGGTAGCAAACTTCCTGGTAGCTCACTTGCAGGATGGCTTCACAGAGGACTGTGCAGGTGACCCGGGAGGAGGCTGTGCAAAGTGCATCTTTTCACTGCTGCACCTAGAAAGTGATTGTCAATTCTTCATTTCTGGGCACTGAACATTTGCAGAATATTCCTGGCTCCTCAGAAATGGTAGCACAGCATGACATTGTATTTATACATAGATATTTCTCTGGGGAGAAGTTTATAGCTCTCATCAGATCCTCAAAGAGTTCTCTGTTCTTGAACAATCTGTAAGAACCATGGTTCTTTAAAACTGAGAGATTTGGACATCTGAGGAAAACTAATTTACAAAAAACCATACTAACAAAGGTTGAGTTATAGAAAACATTTTTCAACCTATTAAAAATAACCACGACATGGTTGCATGTTGAACTATGTTAAGGCAACTTTGCAAACATATCTGGACCATGCTTCCAATATATTTTTATTTTAAAATTATGGAAAAATAATGTGTGAGGGCTTATAGAATTCAGGTTCAGAGGGAGGGCTAGATACCCATTGCCTGCTTGATAATAGTGCCTGATTTTTATGTTAGAAATTGCTCAGCATGAGACAAAGGAGGTCCATTAGGAGAAATGTGTGTGACTGAGTGAAAGCAAATAGGAACCTTGAAAGCTCAGGCTTCTACTTAGCATTTGTATCCAGAGCTCTGCAGAGCAGAGTGGTTTGGAGGTGAGAAGCCCATTATTCTCAGGGTGTGTCGAGCAGAAGTCTCATATTTCTGTCCACCTGCACAACATGCGACAGTCTGCAAAACGAGCTTGATAAGGACATCATGTCTGGGTTCTAGTAGTTGCTCTGCAGGCACAATTTCTGGCCTGAACAGTCGCCAAAGAATGATTTTGTTGGATAAATTGCCTCAGTTGCTTCTCACGGCAGCCCTGCAGACAGACAGAGCAGGCTGTATTATTTTTGCTTATAGCGTAGAGGGGGCCCACTACTTGCCTAAGGTCACATGGTCCATAGGTAAAGGATTCAGGTCTCTTCTTGCATGTTTTAGCTCAACCCAGCTAGCAAAGGTAGAAAAGCCACATGTTGATCGAGTTTTAACACAAGAGGAAGGAGACAGATTGCAAATCTGTGATACTCTCAAAAATACTAGAAACGTGGTTGGCTTACAACAGAGAAAGATCTTAAACCAGGACATCTACATGGTGCTATCATCTCACTTTTGCACAGTTTGGTGGAAGATTACAAAAGGAATTGACTCATATATTTTCTGTCTCCCTGTCTCCTCCTCTCCCTTTCTCCACTGGCGGAGAGGGAGAATTGAACCCAGAGCCTTTGCAGTGAGCTACATCCCCAGTGCTTTTTATTTTTGATTTTGAGACAAGCTCTTGATAAGTCACTAATTTGCCCAGAGGATATAACAAGGAACAAGATGATCTAAGTTCCTGTCCTTAGAGTGGACCTTTTCTGAGAAGTTCAGATGACAAGCGATTGAGCAAAGTAGTTCCAGACTAGAAAATAGAGTGGGGTGTGTTAGGGGAAGGAGAGTACTATTGGCGCTGGGAATTTATTTTACTTGGTGGAGTCAGAGAAAGCCTCTCGTAGGATAGAGTTCTTTGCAGGGACCCCAGAAATATTCTGGACCCAGGTTCAGAAGCTGGAGGTGGGGAATCAGGGAGGAGCCTGGTGGGATGTACTGTGTCCTCTTTTGTCTCTTATAAGAACCCTGGTCATTGGATGTAGGTCCTGCTCCGTAAATCCAGGATGATCTCACCTTGAGATCCTTAATTACCTCTCAATCTCTTTTTCTCCACAAGGTCATAATTCATAAATTCTGGGATATAAACACAGTTTTGAGAGAAGCTACCATTCAGCTTGTTACAGAAATTATTGAACATTTTTAAGCAAGGAAGAATGATAGCATCCATTATGTTTTAAAAAGGTCACTCTGATGCCATGTGATATTGTAGGTGGACAGAGAATCAACCAAGGATACCACTAGGAGGCTGTTGGAGGTACTGAGAGGAGATGTATTGGGAGAGAGATGGACAGAGGCAGAATTCAGTTGTGTATCATGGGAGGAGAGGTGGGTTGAGGATGGATCAGAAGCAGCAGGCAGGGAACGGAATCCAAAATACATGCTAGGTAGAGGTCAGTGTCCTTCTCGGAGAAGGAAAAGACTGGTTCATGGAGAGGCTGGGATCATGCTAGTGACATCTGTGTGATCTTTGAGAAGTGGAGATGTTAGCCTTTAGTTTACATATACGGATCTACAGCCCAGTGGATACATAGCCATGAGTGCTGCCAAACTAGGGATAGCAGAACTGAATGTCCTGGGGCTGGACACCTCATTGAGGCTGTTGGAGGGTGTTCTTTGTGGGGTGAAGACTTGTCAGTCAGTCCCCCACTAGTATGTCAGTCACCAAGCTCAATGTCAGAGCCTAAAAAAGATAGGAAGGTGGGACGCATGCCATCAGGATAGTCTGTGTCCAGTGTCGTGGGCTATCACAAAAGCCACTGTGTAGTTGATTTTCATTTCATTGATAACATTGGTTTCTTTTAAAGTTTTCTTTCAAGCCTGACGGGCCCGATTGGCAGATTTGCTGTCTGATTTTTCTGGTTTTAGATTCCATGCCTTTTATTCAAGCCATCTTCATTTATTAACCTGCATTCATTTTTTAATTTTAATGCACCAATCAATAATTATTTCACTTGACAGTTTTTGACAGTCTGCTGCTACATTTAGCTGCTGAGCATGAATTCAAAGGGTAGCCTATCACTTTGTACAAAGGAAGCAAAGTTGCTCTTTCTTCCTGTGCTTCGAGGAAATGTAGAAAAATATGCATGTTTATTCTGCCCTGGGGAATTTTTGATGCCAAATACATAATAGTTTTCTTTATAAGAAAATAGAGGACTATAAAGTACAGTTACTGAGAAAATTTCTGTGATGTAGCAATTTCCTCATAAGTCCATTTGAAAGGCCAGGTTTCTTTTCATAGGTATTAATATGGTGGAGTTCATCTTTTGTCATTAGACAGGTATTTATTGAATCTTCCTCGTGTGTACAGCATTGGCCTAATGTTGTGGGAAATAAATACAGAGTCGCCAAGTAGCCTAGTGGTCTGAGAAACAAACCCAGACCCCAAATTATGATGGATAGGAAAACCAAGAAAAGGACAATTTTCTCTTGCTACCTATCTGCACTTAAGGATAATCTTTGTGGGACTTCCAGGCAAAAAAATCAGGAGCGGAAGTGCGTGATCATCTTTGCACGTGTGTGTGAACACGTTGCCGTCCGTGATGCTCCCTCGCTTAGGGCTGAGCAGCAGGGAAAATGTTCTTTCTCACTAAAATCAGCACTAACATTCTTGGCACTCAGCTGGTCTCTGCTGTAGCTGCTGGTTTACATTTTGATAATTTACCAAAGAGCACATAATACTTAATTCTGGGTTCTGGATCACGCAACTGAACACAGCCTTCCCAGCATGAGGTATGGTGGCAGATGTGACTGAGCCTTCTCCTTGGGATCTAGGTGCTCGATTAACTCCACCAGGTCTTGTCTGGGTATGAGATGACCCATAGGTTACACGTTCTGGAAGAAAAGGAGAAAAACAGATCATGTCACTGCTGACAGGAAAGGAGGTACTTCATTTTCCGGCTCCTTTGCGGTTAGTTTTGTTTTTCTTCTTGGTCTGGGGTACTTGGCCTTGCATTTGCTGGCAGGATTTAGGGAAGCAGGCGCTGACCTTCTGGTGCACTCTTTTATTCTACGCTAAGCATATTATTAATAGGCACCATTCACTCCCTGTTTGTCTTTTTTTTTTTTTTTTTTTTCTGTGCCTAAGAATTTCCTGACCTCTATACTGAGCCTTTGTGTTTCAGCTTAATAGAGCAAAAGTTAGCAGATTTTGGACAACACTGACCCTACCCCATGAGGTAGTTTAGATTTCTTTTTAATGCCCAAACTGTTTATTGCATTTTGTTGTGGCAACTATTTCAGACACTAATTGGCACTATGGCTATTTGGCTGTTGCTCTTATTTACTTTGCTCTGGCTTTTGGATTACTTAATTAAATCGGGTGCCAGCTTCCCTCCTATATAGACATGGGGAGGCAAACAGAAGCATTGTCCTGAAGCACCAACATCTTTGGCTTTGTTGTCCTAAGAAGCACTTGAAATCAAGTGAAAATGAGTCGATCCAGCAGAGGGGTAAGTGTGATGTCAGAGAGGCCTGGCTGGATTTGCCTATGCCAGCCCTACCACCTGCAGGTCGTGCTTTAGAGACCAGGTCTCTGTTCAGAACCTGTCCTGCTGACTCAGAAGGCTGTGCACCTGGCCCTCGGTTGATACGATTATGTCAGTGTGTTAATTCACAGGGGAAAAGATCGCTAACATAGTCTCAGGTGCATTCTTTCTCTCTCTCTCTCTCTCTGTCTCTCTGTCTCTGCCAAGCTACATGGGAATGTAAATCACAGAAGCCGCTTTATTGATTTGTTTTAAGAAACTGCTGCTCTTTGGCTACAGGTATTAATGATAGGCATGGTGCACACATTCCCTGAGAAAGACCTGTGTGGGGTCAGGTCTTGGTACAGAGGAATCAGCCTATGGTATGGGATATATTGCAGTGAAGCAGTACAGCCTGATATAGGTGGCTGCTCTGTTCCTCTCAGGATGGCTTTTCTTGCAACACCAGGAGCATTTCTGTCATTGACTGACCCCTTCCAGTCATCTCCCTAGGGAGGCCTCACCAGCAAAGTTACCTTTTCCCTGAACCATCTCTACACTGTCCACACTGGATTTAATGGTTCTATCCAGTAATCCCTACCTGGCCCCCTTTTTGAGAACATCTTCTTCTCTTGTCATCTAGTGGTAGGGATGGGGTGACAGTCATGCTGGGAATTACCTTTTATCAGTTGACTTTGTATGTCTATAGCAGGAAATGGGACCTTCCCCTCTCCTCTGCTGCCAGTATATTTCAGTTTGTTAGTTGCCTAGGTAATAGTTCCTGTTCCAGTTCTGGTTGCTTTTGGTCTCTTACAAACAGCTGGTCACTGGGACATATAACTGATCACTATGATGCACATTGTATAAACCAGTCCTCAATTGACAAGCCACGTTGCTTCTGTACTTCCCACTTGCTTATCTCTTATAAGCCCTAGACCACCAGAGATTGGGGCCTGATATTCTGGGAATGATCTTGATTAGTGCTCATCGATGTAAATATATTTGCCTCCAAATTTTGAGTGTCGTTTCGGTGTTTCTGTTTGCCATTGCGTGTTCACATTTAATACTCTCAGTGTCATTCTTACATTCATCTGCTGAGTAAGCAGTCTCTTTCTCCCACTTCCAGGTTCCTGTGGGGAAGTGATAATCCTCCCTGAACTCTGGATATGTCCCTTGGAGGCTTTGGGATGGTCATCTGATTATACTTTCATATCAAGCTCTGTGACCCACATAGTGGTGTGGATGCATTTATCCACAGCAGCAATAGACCAACTCCATGGGCCAAATCCAACCTACTGCCCTTTTTTGTTAATAAAATTTTAGTGGAATATAGCCACCAGCATTTATCTGATGTCTATAGCTATTTTCACCCAACACTGGCAGAATTTTTTTGCCTGCTTTGCAATAGGCTAACAAAACCTAGGATATTTACTATCTGGCCATTGTCGGCAAATGCTTGCCAACCCCATCTATACCTTTGCAAGTCATGAAGCTGCAGCAGAAAGAATCAGAAGCCCCTCATCTCCTGCTCCAACTCACTTATACAAATGGAGGGAATGAGAAGGAATGTGACTGACCTAAGTTCCCAGAGCTGGTGAGTGGGAAAGCCAGGTCAAATCTTCAACTCCTCCTATACTATTTGTCTTCTGCTTTTGGCAGAGAGACTTGGTGAGTTCTGTGACTTAAGATGATCAGCCATTCCCATACTGAAATAAGGCCTCTTTTAGTGACAGCAGCAATTCCCCAAATTGACTTCCCCAGGTCAGGTCACTAGCCAACTTGGCACTGATACTCATTTATTAATTTACAGGCAATACCTGCCACATGTTAGGAGTGGAGATAAATGATAGTAAGATAAATAAGCCCCAACCTTGCCCTCGAGAAATTTGGATGAGAGAGTCCTCTGATATCTCCACATTATCTGATTTGTGGTGTGTTAACTGTCATTTTAGGGCAGAGTGCAGGAGGCCAGCATCATGCCAAGGAAGAATATGCAAATTGAGCCTTGAGCAGGTTATGGGACAGGGTCAGAAGGAGACCCTCAGTGTAACACGTGTTGAGCTGTGTCTCAGAGAAGACAGAGATCTGCAGGCAGAGAATGGCAGCAAAAGGGCTGCGGCTCTCTGTACATGAGTGAGTCTGGTGTCCTGTGACTTGGACCTTCTTGTCTACCAGGACAAGAAGTAGACGCAGTATGTGGTGGGATGATGGGATACAGAGAGCCAGTTGTGAAGCCCATGACACCTCTTGTTGATAAAAGGTTTTAGCTAACTTTCTGGGATTCTAACCTGTTCTTTTAAAAGAGAACCCACAGATCCATAGGTAAACTGAGCATTGTCTGTGGGTTTTTAAAATCAATACCCCTAGTGCAGAAATAGGAGCTTCTTTCACATATATATGACTGATACTGTGATTCCTTAACCAAAAATCTATTTAAAATATTACTAAAGTACTAGTATCTTTTGATCACTGTATGTCTTCTTGATCAATAGATACTGAGGATAAAATGTCCACAATGTTTTTTATTTAAAATAAAATTGTGGGAAACCGTTCCTGTTGGCAGCAGTAGCCAGGATATTTTTTGAATTGACAAAGGATATAAGGTCTAGAGTCCAGCTGCTCTGAATTTTAGCTATGACTTGAGTGAGTTATTTAATGTCAGTAGTCTGAGTCTTTAACAGTAAAATAATAATGATCTGATTCTTGAGATTGTTTTAAAATGTGATAATTTATAAAAAGCATGTATTGGTCAGCACATGGCGCGGGCTCAGTCATATGAGCCATTTTTCGGTTTTGGGTTTGCAGGGCATGTGCAGATGTTGCTGAGAGCTGGCACAGGGAGAAACATGAGTTTCAACAGGGAATCATGTGACCCGTTTTTATCCAAGTGAGAAATAATGGGGTCTGGGTCAGGGCAGGGAGAGAGGGAATGACCACTCCTCCAGGCGATGGTCTGGGAAGAGAAAGAATCTGCATGCTGTTGATGCCCAGAGAAATAGATGAGGCAGTGTAAAGAGCTGCATGAGACCTGGTTCTGAGACTTCCTGGCACAGAACACATGAATTAACCTGCCAAAGTGCACGGCTTCTGACGTCTGAGATTAATCTAGGTGAGGTTATATACAGGGAACCTTTTAAAAATTAATTTAATGAATTATAAGTCCTCATGGAAACAAGAGAAAATGAGCTACAATGTAAGTGTATGATTCCCTTATTATTGGAGTATGACCCTGCACTTTCCCTTCCACCCACAATAGAGATTTCATGGAAATACATGCATGGCAATGTGCAATGTATCCCACGTTAAACAACTACGTGATGCAGACATTTTATTGAGTACTCACGTATCTGTGATTAGACTGGATAAATGTTAAATGTTTGGCTGAGATATTTTTATTTCTTTTGTTATTTCTATAATTGTCAAGATGAATGTACTATTATTATCATTATTATGTGGTATTGGGGCTTGAGCCCAGCACATTTACACTGAGGTACAGCCCTAGCCTCTTTTAAAAATTTATTTATTTTTTAAATTATTGATTGTTGATTATTGATTTTTTAACTTAAGACAAGGGTCTCATTAAGTCTTTGTTACCTAGGTTGAGCTCTAATGTTCCATCTTCCTGTCTCAGCCTCCCAGAGTGCTGGATTGCAGGTGTGAGCCACCATCCCCAGCTGTATTATTATTATTGTTGTTGTTGTTGTTGTTACTACTATTGCTAGGCAGTTCTGGAGTTGGAACACAGCATCTTGCGCATGTTAGCCACATGCTGTATGACTGAGCTACACTTCCCAACCTTATAGATTTTTAATAAATGGTAACACTATGGAAAATACCCCCAGGAAGGAATGCATTGGAAAAGATAAGGGAATCTGCCCTCCTTATTTTGGGGGAGTGTTGTGCAAACACTTGTGGGGCAGGCACGCTCCTCTCTGTGTTTCATTGCAGTCAGCTGGTGCCCTTCTAAATCAGGATATGAGGGCTGGCTCGGAAAGGTGGGTGGCAGTGAAAAAGGAGAGTAGCAGTCGTATGTGCTGCTGAGACCAGTCAAGATCTATTACGTTTGATTGAATTTTCAAATGTTAAATTAGAGTCTGGGCTAAGACTGGAACATGTGACTCACCACTTCTCCATCTGCAAGTTCTCACCATGCGGGTGCATGCGGGATTACCCTGCAGCGGGCAGCGTTTCACCTGAGGCAGCAGGACCGCCCATCAAGAAGCCCGGATGGTGCCGCTGCTCTCAGCCGGTTACTTCCTCGTGTAATTGACCAAGTCATTAACCTCCCTGACTCCAGCTTCTTCATTGTGAATGAGGGATAATCATATCCGTTCTGAGTACCTCAGAGGGCTCCTTTGGGCGTGCATTCTCAATAAGCTATAAAGTGCTGTGCATAGAATATTTTTATTTCCTTTCTTTTCCCTTTTTATTTTATTTATTACTGAGGGCATTGAACTGCATCCCCAGACTTTTTTATTTTTTAGAAACAGGGTCTTGCTAACTCACCAAGGTGGTCTTGAACTTGTGACCTCCTGCCTCCGCCTCTAGAGTTGCTAGTACAGGTATGTGCCCTTGTGCCCTGCAGCAGAGTTGTTTTTAGCGTGATTATGGGGAAGTGACACTGGCTTTCTGGACCCTGAGCCTGGGATGCCATGGCCAGTGAGCTTCAACTCTTTGTCCATCTCATGCACCAGAGAGATTGCATGTTTGGAAACTTAGGTGAGATGAGTGGACCTTTGGGCTTTAGTTGTCAACAGTGAGCAAGCATCAAAACCACGGGAGGGCTTGGTAAAATGCAGATTCCTGGGCACCTTTCCCAGTGGTTCTGACTTAACAGATCTGGGGCCAGAGAATATGCATTTCTAGCAGATTTCTCAGTAGTACTGATGCTGCTGGCTCAGGGGCCACACAGAATGAGGGGCAGGCAGGTGAAAGAATAGTATGTGAGATGTAAAAGCACCCAGTTAAATTTTATATTCACACACATAGACACACACACACGTGTGTGTGCACACATGCACACGTTTTGAAACATGATCGAACTGGATGCTGCTCTTCAACATCCTTCCCTTCTCTCAAATGCTTTTGTTCTCTCTTTTCTTCATTCTTCAGCCAGTGGAAACAAAATGTGGCTCTCAGCTTAAGGGGTTCACACAGAAATGACCTGATCATACAGACAAACCATTTTTTCCAAGACATCAGCACATTGTCACACGTATGCGCACCAGAGGCCAGTGGTGTTCTTTGGCTTTGTTCTTCTTTTTAAACAGTCAATGAGTAAGCACATTTTATAGGAATGTCTCCGAAAGCTATTCCTGTAAACCCAGCGTTTGTCAATTAAAATAGAGGAAGCGGGCCGGTGAGCGCGATCTTCCTGAAACTTGCTCTTGGAACATTCTCTCCAGACACGGGAGAGTTTGGACCGGATCCCTCCTACTTTTTCTCTCCTCCTCTTCACTCCATTGTTTGCTGAAGTTTAATTTGCTGGCATGGTATTTATTTATTTATCTGTCTATTTATTTATTTATTCAGCTGGGGTTAATACATCTACACGCTTCTTTCACTAGAGGGGATGATTAAGATTATTTTGAGAGTTGGCATTAATTGCTTCATCAACTGCACGCGTGAGTCATCTCCCGCTTGTCTTAGTAATTCATCTGGAAGGAGGAGAAGTGTTATCTCTAGTTCCTGAGGCCAGATTGGGCTGCAGTTAACTAGGATGCTCCCTCGGAGGGACTTGCGATCAGAAGACTTTCATTCACTTACTGAGGGAATGAATAGACTGAATCTCATTATCCTAGCATGTATGCATAAATATATAAATGGCAAATTGCAATTACTTCCTCAAGTTTATTGGTGATCAGATGCCACAGGCGGTGGGATGTCGGCCCTAGGAGGGCACTGTATTGAAACTCGTTGATTAAAAACCTGAAAACAGAAAAGTGTGCTCTAGTTCCTACCTTCGCTGAGTCCCCCCTCTCCTAGCTTCCTGTGTGATTAACAGAGGTGTTGGGGGAGGAAAAAAGCAATTTTCAAATAAAATACCTTTGGTTCTTTTGGGGATGTAACGTGGTGGCTAGCTAGGTTATTTGGAAACTTAATTTTAGATCTCTGGGTTCCTACTTCTTAATATTCAGTGCTCTCGTGTCTTCCTGTTGAGCTCAAACCTTCCTCTTCTGACTCAGTCGTCTGTGTTTCTCTTCTCACTGCGGCAGGCCACTGTTCTTCCTTAGCTGTGGCCTTTTCTCACTTACTGTCGCCCTTGCATACTCTCTCCCACTCACCCGTGATCACTGTTCCCTTGCATGGCAGCGGTTATTCCAATGTGGATACATCTTTCTCTTAACTGATATATTTGTCTCCACGGAGAATGTACAGTACATACATGCACTACTGAACTCGTCTTAAGTGGCTTTTGATGAATGCACACAAGAATATAATCTCTGCCTTAACCAAGTGTAGGGGATTTCCATTATCCCAAAGACAGTCCTCGCATCCCTTTTAGTCAGTTCCCGCCTCTGTAGTTGGCCACTGCTCTGATTTTAATCACAGGTGACCTTTGTCTGCTCTTGAATGTCACACAAATGGAGTCATCCACTACACCCCTTTGAATATGCTTTCCTCAGTGCAGCATATTTTTGACTCACTCTTATTGGTGCATATACTAACAGCTCATTCCTTTAAAATATGCATATTCTACAGTCTGTCTGTTCACTTGTTCATGGATACTTGGGGTTGTTTCCATGTTTTGACTACTGTGAAGAAAGCAGCTCTAAACACTTATCTGCAGGTCTTTTGGTGGACATAAGTTTTCATTTGATTTTGGAGTAGAATTGCTAGGATTTAGGGTTAGTGTGCAATTTTACAAGAAGTTGCCAGCTGTCTAAAGTGACTGTCACATTCACTGTTCCTCCCACAAGTGCGCGAGCATTTCAGCCACGCCATGGCCTCATCAACATCTGATGCCATTCTCTTTCATTTTACCCATCTTACTGGTTGCAAAATAATATCGTTTTTGATTGACTTTTCCGATTGATAATTTCGAGCATCTTTTTAATGTGCCTTTTGGCTGTCTGTGTATCTTTTTTTATGTACTATTGTTCAAGTCCTGGATTGGAAGACCCATTTTGACATATTCTGGATATGTCTTTAGTTAGATGTATGTACTATATGTTTCCTACAGTGTTTGGTATACCTTTTTATTTTTAGAACTGATTTTTGGATAAGTAGACAGTTTTTAATGAAACCCAGTTTATCTTTTCAGAATAAATGTTTTTAAAGATTGCTTTTATAAAAATTTTACCTACCCTCTGGTTACTAAGAATTTTCCTATGTTTTTTCTTAAAGACATTCTAGCTTAATATTGACATTCTACTAAGTCTTTATGCTAAGCCTTAACTTAGAATTCTAGTTCAGTCTATGATCCACCTCAATTTGATTTTAATATGTATTTTTGATAGATTCTTTACAGTTTTCTACATAAACAATCACATTGTCTGTGACACCTTTTACTTATTCCCTTCCAATATTTATGCTTCTTATCTTGCCTTCTTTCTGTATTGCACTATCTAGAACCGTCAGTAAAATGTTGAATACATGATGAGAGTTTAGGAACATCTTTTTCATTTTCTTCAGGGAAGCATATTTACTATTTCACCATTACATGTGCTCTTAGCTGGAAGTTTGCCGTAGTTGTCCTTTATGGGATTGAGCAAATCTCCTCTTATTGGTAATTTTATAAAATTTTTTGGTTTGCTTTTGTCAGAAATGTGTGTTGAATTTTGTATCTTGCTTTTTTTTTCTGCCTCTGTGAGATGTCATGGCTTTTCTCCTTTACATAGTGAACCACATCAATTGGTTTTAAATATCGAGCCCACTAAGATGGCTACTGTCAAAACAAAACAACAATGATAATAACAACAAAACCCAGAAAATAACAAGTGTTGGTGAGGCTGTGGAGAAACCAAAGTATTATTGGTAAAAATGACTGGTACAGCCACTGTGGGAAATCGTATGGTAGTTTCTCAAAACGTTAGAGATAATTTTATTGTACACTGCAGGGCTCTACTTCCGAATATATACGCCAAAGAACAGAAAGCAAAGACTTGAAAGAAATATTTTTACACCTACATGCGAACAACTTTATTCACAATAGCTAAAATGTGGGAGCAATACCAATGTGCACGAAGAGATGAAAAGATAAGCAAAAACTGACACATGCGGCCGTAAGGATGGAAGACATTCTGACATGTGCTATGCTGTGAATGAGCCTTGCCGATATTAGGTTAAATCAAATAAATAAATCACCCCCCAAAGTAAACTAATTTAGGATTCCATTTCTGTGAGGTGACTGAAATGGTCAAAATCAGAGACACACAGTAGAATTGTTGTCCAGGCTGGATGAGTGAGGAATGGAGAGTTATTATTTAATCTGCACAGAGTTTCTGTTTTACAAAAGGACAGAGATTTGGAAATGAATGGTAGTGATGATTACACAGCACTGTGAATATATTCAATACCACTGGGCTACAAAAAACAGTCAAGGTGCTTAATCTTGTGGCATGTATTTTGCCGTAACAAAAATAATGAATTAAAAAGAGAATTTTATCATTATTATATTACTGTTTTCATCTAATGCTAGAATTATTTTGCTAGTATTTTGTTAAATAGTTTTGCAATTCTGTCTGTTAAGAATATTTGATTAAATTTTGCTCTTGTACGGTTCCTCTTAGGTTTTGGTGTTGGTATCATGCTGGGCTTATAAAATGTGCTGGTGGAGCATTCCTGGTTTTTATATTTTCTCAAATAATTTGTACAACATTGGTTTTACTTCTTTTAGAAATAGAGATGAGGTTGTAACTCAGTGGTAGGGCACATGTCTTGTCTACCGGAGGTTCTGAGTTCAATCCTCAAAACTACCAAAAAATAAACATAAAAAAAAAAAGACAGAAGGAAGAGAGAGAGGAAAAAAGGAAGGAAAAAAGAAAGAAAATGAAAGAAAAAAGGAAAAAGACAAAGAAAATAGTGAACATTAACATTTAGGACTGGAGTTTTCATTGGATGAAGATTTTAAGGGTATTCCAACTTAATTTTTAAAAATTGTTATATTGAATTGAAAAATTGTTATAATGTCCTTCTAGATGTACACTGTTGAGCCTTAATGCTTGTGTAGCACTGCGTAAGTGCTACTACAGTCAGGAGCCTGAACAACTGTGCCATAATCATCCCAATTTAGATCATGAATTCAATTTGTTAACAAGTAGTGAGCTCTTCAAATCTTCTGTTTATTCTTGCTTGTGTTTTAGTAAGTTATATCTTCTACATTTTGAAGAAATACTTCTTTTCATTTAGGTTGTTGAATATGTTGACATAAAATTGTTTCAGTATTTTCCCATTATCTGTTGAGTGTCTGTAGGATCTATAGTGCTCTCCCTTTCCTTCTCAAAAATTGGTTTGTCATATCCTTGTGTTTGTGATTGGTCTTGCTAGGTGTTAATCAAATTTAGTAAACTTTTGAGTCAGCTGCTTTTGTTTTTTATTGCATTGATTTCTGCCCCTATCTTTATTATTTTCTTTTTTGTGTGTTTATTGTAAGCTTAGTTTAAAGTAAACTTCTTGTAGATAGTTGATTTGAAAATTTTCTTGTGTTCTTGATGTATCTTTCTGATGAATACATCCTTGAATTATTATGAAGTGGACCTGGTCTTTTAATGCTGTTCTCTTTGTCTAGATGTCCACAGCTATTTCTACGGCAGTAACAGCTGTACACTGTTCAGAGTCCAGCCAAGGACTAGTAGTGAACATTCATGTTTTAACTGCGCTGTACAAATTTAGACATATAATACCTTTCTTATTACTTAATTCAGTGTTTTATAATTCTCATTTTATTTCCTCCAGGGGCTGCTTAGTAGTAAGTGTTTTTAATTCTCAGACATGCAGGGAATATTTTGAGTTTGCTTCTGCTTGATTGCTGGCTACATTTCTTACTTATCTTACTTGCTTTGTAACAGTTGTTTTAAATATTTCTAGGCTACTTTGTTAGATGCATATATGTTCATGCTCATAAAAATCTTCATTATTCATCAATCCTTTTGCCAATATGGAGTGTCCCTCATGGTAACTGATAATAGCCTTTACCTTAAATTTCTTTTGTCTCCTGTTCACAGTGCTCTCCTGACTTTTGATTTTAATTCTGTTTATATTTTATTTTCATCTTCATTATATATTTCATTTTGAATGGGTCACTGTCCTCCATATATTGTATATAGGTCACTAGTTTTGACTAGATTACTGACTATATGCCCAATATACTTATGATTTTTTTTTCTTTGGTACTGGGGATCGAACTCATGACCTTGCACTTGCCAAGCAGGCGTTTATGCCACTGAGCTAAATCCCTGGCCCTGATGATTATTTTTATTAAGACATTTTAGCCCTATTTAATTTTTTATACTTACTATTTATCTTGTTTCTTTTTTTCCTTCTTTCTTTCCTTCCTTCCTCCCTTCTTTCATTCTTTCCTTCCTTCTGACAGATTTGTTTTTCTTTTTATTGTTTTCTGAGCTTGTTTTAAAAAAAACATTTTATTTTATTCTGTTTTTGCCTTAGCTTAAATTTTGACATAAACATAGTTTCATTGTTGTCTAAAATGTGTCCATCACGATATTTTTCTCCAACACTCACATCCTTAGCCATTGGACTTCCCTTGTTTCAATCCACTCTTGACCTTTGTTGCAGCCCTGCAGAGTTTTAACCTCCCCCTTCCCTCCAAGAGTCCCCAGATGAGGTTGGTGGATGATGAGTATCAGAGACATCATCAATGCGTGAGCTCCAGCCTGGGTATCTTCGCCATCTCATGTAGAACCAGAGGGCACTTGGTACTTATAGAAAATTCAGTGTTTGGGCAAAGAGGAGGCCATGCTTGCTTAGGATCACAGTGGAATCTGTTTGGGCCATTGAAATTACCTTGGGATCATCTGGGAGCTATTGAAATAGCCTGGGAGACTTTAGGAAACTGAAAGATTGGTGGAGTGATCAGCTGGTCTTGGTGTTTGGATTTGAGAAGTTTGAGAAAAAGAGAAGTTGATGGTGTTAAGCTTGAGTGAAATTTATGCATTTATTTTTACCCTTTCTTTTCCCTCCTGAATTCAAAGGTGAATTATTATTATTTTTTTATTTTCTGGTACCTGGTATTTATTATTATTTTTATTTTCTGGTACTGGGGATTGAACTCACAACCTTGCATTTACCAAGCAAGTGCTTGAGCCACTGAGCTAAATCCCCAGCCCCAGATGATTTCTTTTCAGGGCTTTATTGGTAGGACTAAATGAAATAAAACATGTTGTACACATGGTATATATCCAGGTGTAGAAATAGTAATATAAAAGATTGTGTGCGGCCTTCCACATTTCTATCTCAGGTGTCTGTATGACGGGGTATAAGGAAGTTACAAATGACCAAGGAGGAAGGATGTGTGTGTGTGTGTTTGTGTGTGTGTGTGTGTGTGTAGAATGGGGAGACATGATGATTTCACCTCTTGTTATTTTGAATATTTGGGTAACAGATAATCAATTATATAACTCTAAGGCTGGAAGGAAAGAGATTTGAGAGTTAGTAGCAAGATTATAGGAGCTTTTCCATCAGGCATGATAAAGTGACAAAGAGAACCCTGAGAAACATTTACAACATGGAAATAGAGCAAGATTGATCCATCAGACAAAGATAGGCAGCCTGTTTTGACATTAACTGGCTTGTAACCTTGAGTAAAACATATAACCGTTCCAGGGACCCTTTCTTCTGAGATCTCGCTCTCCCTTCTGTATTAAATCAACATCTATTTCTTGACTATCTATTACATGCCAAATTTTGCTCTAGCTACTGAAGTTAAAGCACTAGATAAGACATGGATACCTCTAGTGCTGGTCCAGGCAGTGGATCCAACTCTTTATCTCTGCTACAACAGAACTGTTTGAGAACCACAAAAAGGGGCATCTGAATTAGGCTGACAGGGGTGGAGGAGTCAGGAAAGTCTTTCTGCACACGTGGCTTTCACACTGGGTTTCACACAATGAGAAGTAGAACAAACAAGCAAGTACAAAGGAATGGGATAGCGTGTGCAGAAAAGACAGACGAAGACGTCCAAATGGTATCTGAATGGTCTCTGCACTGGCAACAGGAAGTAAGATTGTAGTATAGTCAGGAGCCCTGTATGTCAAACCAAGGGATTTGATTGTACCCAGCATGCATTGCACCCCGTGGGAGGACTTCACATAGGACCATGAAACAGTCAGGTGTGTGTTTCAGAAACCTCACTCTACCTGTTGCCCATATTTGACGTAAGGGACCAGGAGGTGGACAGCGAGACCACAGAGGAAACAGTTACAGAAATCCAGGTGAACAACGAATGTTTATTCAACAACCACAAAGCACATGCTCCATGCTAACCACAGCTCTGTGTGCTGGGGCTCTGCCATGCTTCCTGCACGCTAACCACAGCTCTTGGTGTGCTGGGTCTCGGGCTGGAAGGGGCCTGGTTTTACTAATGACACTGGGAGTGACAGAATAGAAGCATCCAGAGGACCTGATGACTACCCACATGAATAAGGAGGAAAGGTTTTTGATTTGGGCAACTGGAGCTGGGGGCACAAATGACACCACTCACTGTGATGGGGATCCCTGGAAAAAAATGAATGGGCTTCCAGGGACAAGTGCCCAGCTTGCACCTGCATAAACATGTTTGGGTCTCAGGAACAGCCTCTGTGCCTTACTTATCTAGTGAGAAAATCAGACCAGATGTTTAAGTGACTTGATTTTATTCTGTTCCATAATTCAGTTTGATCTCTTCCTACTGAGTTGCCTGAGTGAGGACAGGCTTCCTTAAATACTTCTCCTAATGTGGGCCTGGGTAAAGCAGGAGGTATGTTAGTAATTAGTGTAGGTAGACCTGAAATCCAATACCATCAATTTCAAGACTCACCCCTCCTTTCCTTTACTTCCCACCCTAGCATGAGCTCACAGTCTGCATTTCACTTGCTACATGACTTACTGTGGGCAGTCGTGCTAATATTCCTGTCATGGATGCCAGAATACCCAAGCTGGTAGAATCTTTGGTTCTGACCACTTACAGATGGAGGTTTGGAGAGCTTGTGGCCTTGTGAGATACTAGCAGGGCTGAAGTTAGGGCTTTTGATTCTTTTTACATTTTTGTCTTGTGCCTCGTGCATGCATAGAGAACAGGACAGAAAAGTTCTTTGGTATGTATTGGTGCAGAAGTTGGGAAATGACTAAGCTTAAGTACATAACTTTGAGACTTCTTACAAAAGTCAAGAAGAACTTTCTTACCTTAGCTGTGGTGCAGGGAGACAGTATCCTTGAGCGCTGCCCTTGAAACAAGCAGCCCCTTACCCCACGTACCCTCTGAAGGATCATTATAAAGAATCGCTATTTCCCCCCAGGTGTAGGAACTTATTGCACTGTGACTTCAAAGAAAAAATAAAAGGCCTAGAAATCACCAAACGGAGTGTGGGAAGTACTTCTTGTGGGTAAGAGCTTCAAGTGCTAGCGAAGAGATGTGTTGAAAGGACATTTACTTTCATCAGCTTGGAGCATCTGTTTTTTATTCTTGAAAAAGAAGCAACACCTCCCATGATGGCAGTCCCTAGGCAGGTAAGCGCTAGAGATTTTGATCTGCACGGATTCTTAGAGGGAGTGCCGCACAGCACATCTTTGCAGTGATTTGCAGCACTTGACTGCTTCTGTGGTGCCTGCCAGTTTGCGTGGGGAAGGGGAGAGAGAGGCGAGGGTTTAGGGTTCAGCACTGCCGTGGGAAACACCAGGTCAGCCATTGCTCTCCAACACGGCCAGATGTGCAGACCATATCCAGTGGACCCTAGAGGCCGAAGGAAAGGAGTTAGGGAGTGAAAATTAAACTTTGCGGATTATTTTTAACCTAGCGCCCATCTCCAGAACATTCAGACAAGTGGACTCTCCGGTGGGTGTTTGCTCTCCTCTCGTATGTACTTCTCTTCTTTGATGTAGATTTGGTTTTTTTAATGATGGTAAATGATGCATAAGAGAGAGGTTACTATTTTAACTATATTAACTTTTTCTTCATCTACTTATTTATTTGTAGTAAGGAGGATTGGACCCAGGGGTACTCTATATCTCCAACTTGCATTTGGTTTTTTTTTTTTTCTTTCTTTTCTGTTCTTTTTCTTTCCTTTTTTCTTTCTTAGTTTCTCTGTTTCTGCATTTCTGTCTCTCTTTCTCAGTCTGTCTGTCTCTATCTCACTCTTTTTCCCTTCTTTCTTAAAAGTGTCTTGGCAAACTGTCCAAGCTGGCCTTGGACTTGTGAGCCTCCCGAGTGGCTGGGTTTACAAATGTGCACTGCCATGTTCGGCTGTTTTAGCCACTTCTGAATGCACGTATCAGTGACATTAAGTAATACTCACAATGCTGTCCAACCATCATTAACCCTATAACAATATAGCTGGGCTTTTATTTATTATAAGTACAGTTTCCCAAGTGGAGCAAAGAAAGGAAATATTACACTTGACCCCACAGCCCAGCATAGGCATTGTTAGAATTAAGATGTTAGTTAGTCTTCAAGTCTTTCTCTTATTTATAGGATTTTGTTGAAACCTGCTTATGGCAGTGTTCATAGAGATTTAAGAGAATTTTGGATTTGTCATGAAATTAAAGATGGGTCACTCTATCCTAACCTGGCTTAGCTGGGCAGTGGCCCAGATGCACTTAGGGTCCACTCTTCATCCCATTGCACTGCCTGGACTCATCTGTGCATCTGTTTTTCTTTTCAAAATGTATCACACTGACTTTTTCGGTGGTTCTAGGGTGATCTTTCTCCTCTCTGTTTTTTTGTTTTTTTTTGGTTTTCTTTATGTGGTTTCCGTGCCTGGATTTTTTTAAAGTGGTGTCTTCAAACAGGAATTTGTTCTGAACTAGAAAATTCCAGCATTCATGCCATTCCGAGGGCATATTACTCATGACCCTGACACTCACCCCACCGCCCCAAGTGTGTCCTTGTTCAGCTATGATTGGATTCAGGAAGTTGCTATTTTGAGTGGTGTTCCCCCCCACCCTCCCCACTTG
This sequence comes from Cavia porcellus, assembly GCF_034190915.1. Classification (NCBI taxonomy): domain Eukaryota; kingdom Metazoa; phylum Chordata; class Mammalia; order Rodentia; family Caviidae; genus Cavia; species Cavia porcellus. The sequence goes on along the minus strand of NW_026947496.1, from coordinate 20,874,510 downwards.
TATTGAGGATTAGAGTAAAACCAGTAAAGGTGATAGTCATTTTCCCAAGCTGTTTTGAGCTAGTTTCTTATCATCTGTTTTCCACTTAGAAATTAGGTGAAAACTCCTGGAAGCAAAGCCTTGCAGCTGAAAAACAGCCTGTTTGCTTCCCGGCTGCACCCTCCGGCCTTAGCTCTAGGTTCTGTTCTCTGCCCAGCTCCCAAGCTCCCTCAGTGAACAGATTTCACGTTGGGAAGGAGAGGACTGCAGGAGGCTGGGGTATAGTGTTTGGGGCGGCCATGGCAACTGCAGCTTGGAAAGGAGGAGTAGTGCGGGGCTGCTTTGGAAACGGCCAAGATTCAGTGTTATCACAGGACTTCTGCACAGCCCAGAGCATGTGATCGCCCGGTAAGGTTATTAAACCTGGCTGTCCTCTCCCTCCTCTCTTGATCATGTTGCAGCCATCCAGGGGGAAGGAATAGGGACAGAGGGTTAAGAGCCCAGAGCAGGATGAACCCCCCAAAACAACAGAACGACAGACAGAGGCAGAACAGCAGTGTGTTGTCTTAATGGCACTTCAGGTCTTAAAAACCACCCCCAAATCCATACCAGCACTCTCTGTGTAAGAGTTGATCATCATGCCCAGCGTACCTCCGAACTGCCAACACGGCTGGCAGGGAAGGGACCAAGATAGCACAAATCCTGGAAGACCCCAGGAATTCGGCTGCTGCAAAGGAAGCTTTATTTGAGGATTTTTTTTTTCTTTGTGCTTTGAAAAGCATGAACTGCCTACCACATGTGTTTCATAAAAATGTCATTGAAAAGGAGAATAGGAATACAGATTAAGCTTCCGTGGCTTAATAATAGTTTATTTTTTGACTCTGAATAGCTTGTCTTTTCATTCAGCAGATCTTTCTAGGTGTCATTCCATTTATTTTAAGTAGTGAGTTTCCTTCTGAGTGGATTAAGAATTTTATTTTTTAGACTCAGCATTGTATTGCTTCCTACAGAGAAATGTACTTTAAAAACAAAAATAAATGTTGATAGGTAAAATCTCTTTGATTCCAAAGAATGGCTCAACCAGAGTGCTAAATTTTGAATGCTTTCCTTGCAAGAAACTGTGTGATTCTTGATGAAAATTCTGCGAGCCTGACATTTCATTTGGGGAAAGTCTGAGGGAGTTGGTGAGGTCTTATGTTAATAAAAACAAGCTACTCTTTTTTCTTCTTATCACCTCTTGGTATCTAGCCTATGGGCTCATGGGCTGCGGTCTGGCTTAGCTCTCCCTGGAAGTCTTCAGAAGTCTCCTACTATGACCCACAAACAGTTCAGACTTCAGTCTGATGAGTCAAAGGTAAGAACATGAATAAACACACAAGCAAAACAGCTCCCCTTTTCTGACTTCAACCATCTCTGAAGCCACCCCCAGCCCCTGCCCCAGAACCTGTCTTGGGATCCAACTCTCTGTATTTCTTCCTCTTTTACCTGCTCTTAACTTTTAGGAGCTGCTCATCCCTTGCTTTTATTTTGCTTATTTCTGTAGCAAATGACAGGGAAAGAGTTACTCAATTTGTAAAAACATGAAGAGGTGCGGTCACAGATTCTGAGATTAGCCTGAAGTTTGTGACAGTTTCAAATAGATGACAGCAAAGTTTTTTTCTTTTTCCTTGCTGACTTCTGAGCTGTTTTTGTTGGTTTTTAAAAAGGCTGTTCAGTACTAAATAATTGAGAAGTTTCTTTCTGCTGGGGAGCTGGTGAACCTTTGAAAATAACAAATCAGCAAATACCAAGGAACTAGGCACATGCTTAATATTTCTTGTCTAATATTTCTTGTCTATTGGTAAATCAAATACAGAACAACAACAACAAAAATGAGACTTTTCTTGAAGCAAAGTACAACTGTTAATTTCGGGCCAAAGTTTTATTGTACATGTTAAATTTTTCAGAATGTGTCTGAATTTAAGAAAAATACTTTTCTGACATATTGGAGATTTTTCTGTCTATATATAAATTAGCTTTGTTGAAAAAAAAAGCAGGTGTTCTACACATTTTATTGACTTAGGAAGTTATAGAATCGGAATGTTAGAGCTGAAAGGGCTTTACTCTATCTTTATTTTCTGATTTTATGTATGAAAAATATGAGCATAGTGAGGTTAAATGACCAATCCTAGAAGACACAGTTTGTTTGATGCCTGGGGATGAACATCAGCTCTCTAGATTCTTAATTTAACACGTTTTCTTCATTGATTACAAATTTTAATTTAACTAGGACCTTTTTGGGTTACTTGAAATATTTTTAAAATTAATTTGCCTTGAAAATTTAGTATGTCAATTGAATTGTTTTCATACTAGAAAAAAAATCTTCCTGAATTAGTGTGAAGAGTATCTGTCTATCTCATGCTGACCATTCTTTAATGATATTTTATTATTTTAATCTAATTTATAGGAAGGCTTATGAGCTGAGAAAAAACCCAATGTCACCTGCAGTGTAATCCTGAAACAGTGAAACATCACCCTGGAGAGGGCTAGGAGTAAGAGTGGGAGGGTTGGGAGTGACTGGCACTTGGGCAGCTCAAAGAATGTTTACTCCAGCTTCCTCCCCTGCTGGCAAAGTCAGATGTCAGCAAGGTCCTCCTTCAATGGCGCCACGAATGATGAAGTGATGTCCCGAGACTTGAAGGATCTTTGGCCCTTGCTCAAATCTACAAAGTGCATTATTAATTTGCAATCAGGTGAAAAGTTAACTACTGAGTAGTGGAATCAGTTGCTACATTCTCCCCCTGCCTTGCTTTGTGTGTGGCACCGTCCGTCTCTTGCTGTGCTGTTGGAAGGCATGAATGGATTGGTCACATCGGCCCCTGGTGCTCCTTGCATTTTGAAAGCCTGGCGGGTGAGCTGATGTGCAGAAGCGCTGTGTGGTCTCTGGAAGGGACCTCCTTCTGCTCTCCGGTGCTAAGATTTCTTCTGCCCAGGGCAGACTTCTTGCTAGGATGAGCAGAGGTGTGGTGTAGCTGTTTATTGGTGAGAACACTGTCCAGGTCCCACTGTGTATCGGTCTTGATTATTTGTTTATATTTACACGTTGCAATGAGACTCCTTTAATGTTGTTTAATTGTATCCGGCCTTGTCAGGAGTGTTTGAACTGTTTGAAAGGAAGGAATGTTTGGTCCTTTGGGGAAGGCAGGTTGGTTGTTCAGCTAGAGAGGACAGCACTGAATGAGTTAATTAAAAACATTGGAGGATTAAGCCCTGTGAGTGTTGCTGTCTCTTTTATTCCAGAATTGGTAGAGGAGTAAACTGTCGGATAGAAACATAGACAAGCAGAATTTTAGCAAAAGAGTTAGCTCTTCAGAGAACACCAGGAAAAATGTTAAGTAGAAAAAAGCTAAGAAAAAACTTTCTAAAGAACCTGTTAGGAGGAAGAGAGGAGGAGTGGCACGGGGAGAGGAGGGCAGGAGGAACAGTTGTGCAAGAACCGAGCGCTGTCACAGGGGGCTGAGCTGATGACTGCATTCTTAACAGCGTAGGATTTGAAGGACGGAATGTTTGAGAAGGCTCCTAGACAAGTCTAAGGGTTAAAAAACAAACAGGTACTCAAAGAAGCGGAGATTATAATGGTTTGGTGACAATGAACTTATTTGTATTTAGAACTTTTTGTCAGTATGAGGATATGTTACTAATATGCTAAAGAACGTTACCAATTTACAACCTAAATCAAATTTATTGGATGCATGTGCTGTTACTAAAATCCACCCAACGTGCACCAGGAGGAGTCTTGGTCCCACTAACACTAATGCCCTGTCACCTGCCTGCTGTGGCCTTTCCACTTTAGTTCTTTAGTTCGGTGCTATTGAGTGTCCTAGAGGAGTGAATGGGTCTTTCCAGAGCCTCCTTCAAAAATCTGTTACTCTTGGGATCTTCAAGTCCCCCATACAAGGATATTTGGAATAAGAGGATTGAAAAAGTGTTGCACAAGATACATCTTTTGTCTGCTCTTCTCAGATCAGAGTGACTTTTTCCCTTGAAAAATTAGGAGAACTCTTTTCCCGTTATTCCTAGGTGGGAATTTCCTGAGTCAATCTAAATTACGGATCAGTCCAAAGATAAACTAAGTTTTCTTTCACTTGTTCTCTTTGACAAGTTGTGCACAACCCTCATTCTTAGGAGTTCCTGAGTACCTATTCACTTTCGTCCTTGCTTCCATATTTCTCTAGTAAAGATTTAAAAATTTAATTTTGAATACTCAGAATTAACTGTTTTTGGAGCAAGTATTTACTCAGAATATTTAAACACATCAAGTAAGGTTAGAAGAAAACAAACACACCTTGGGCAAGAATCATTGTAAAGGTGATGCAATCTTTTTTTCTTCTTCTTTCCTAAGTGGAGCATATTGTAGAGGATGTCATTTCTAGGATATTCTGACATTGAGGTACTAGAGTGTTTTTCTTAAGGCCTCTCTAGTATCCCACCTTCTTGGTTTCTTGTCTTACAGATCCTTTTATGTTCACCTATATCTCTAAACTTCAGGGAAATCAGATAATCAAGGCTATAAAATTACTGAGCAGAATCGCCTACATAAATTCTAATTCCTGGCTCTCCTCCCTCACTTGGCCTGAGGCACTTGTGGCCGGGTTCTGGATCCTGGAGGCTGAGGGAGTCCAGGAGGCGCATCCATGGTTAAATAGAGTCAGAATATAGAAAGTAAGGGCCATCAGGGTGCATGACGTGTTTAAATTCAGCGACCACCCAAGTGGGCACTGGCTAAAATAATAGCAATAAGTATGGCTGCTTCTCTGACTAAACCACACACAGCTAACATAACATCTTTTGGTATTACAGGGGGCTGCTAGCTCTGCCACCTTTCCTTCTTTTAGTTGAGGGAGTGGGAACAGTGGAATTGGTCTGTACATACCAGACAACTACTTGATTCATGAGACTGGGAAATAAAGCAATGAGTGACCCCTGGATTTTATGAAAAATACATTTCCCCAAAGAAGAAACAGTGATTTATCAATGGATTCTTTTCAGAAACACGCTAAGTCTGACCTTTGAAGCTTAGAATGTTTCTCACAGAAGCAGTGTGTTAGAACAGCATCCTAAGAAAGTCCCCTGTTGACAATAGGGTTTGGGCCCATCTCCACAGAACCATAGAGCCCCACAGTGGTAAGTGACTATAAAGAATGGTCATCGTGCTTTCAGTGAAAAATATGAGGAGGGCAGGTCATTATTTGTTAAAATGATTTCAGTTAGCCTACAACCTCATGGACGGAGCTCAGTTATGGAATTAGTTCCAGGGGGCTCAACAATAGTGAAGAACAAGAGGAAAGTGAATGGTAAGGAGGAAGAATGTTCTAGAAATGAGGGCTGTCTAAACTCAGAACAAACTGGTTGATTTGGTCATTAAACCTTTGTCACTGCAGATATTCAAACAGGGGTAAGAAAGAGTTCTTATTGAGAATTCTCCGGAGAAAAGCTGTGCATTGGAGAGAAGATTCTAATTAATAATATTCCTTTTTTTCCTGACACAGACATGTAGTACTTAAGGTTCACATTTGTTTCTTGGTCTTTAATTGTAAAACATTTTTTCACTCAGGTTGAAATAATGTAAAGAGAGGTAAATAGTTATACTTTTACAATGCAAATACTGTATAACCTTTTTATTTTATGTAGTATGCTGCTCATACGCATAACAAATAATTTTTTGAAACAAAAAACAACTTTTTCCACTTTTGTAAGAATAATATTAACTTATTCATCTGGCTTTACACATTTAAGTATTAATAGTAAATAGTGGTGTGTTTGTTATTCCTTGTTTAAGTATTTAAATTGATTGTCAGAAAAAGCACAAATTTATTGTAAACATGTAGTCATTTTACGTAGTTTAAATTTTTCATTGTTTCAGGATTTTTGTCCTTGATATTTCTGCTTACTGGTTATCCTGATGGATTCCAAAAGTACAGTTCTTTGACTTGTCACCCACCCTGGGTGGCTGTATTTTTCGCCCTGACAAGGGTGACTGGTGGTGAGACTGCCAGCGAGGGGCGTTCATGTACCAGACAGTTTGTGACTTACTCTCTCTGTCTTTTCCTAGGTCAAATTTGAGCAAAATTAAATACACTTCATCCTAAACTAGGCTGAACATAATTTAATCCTTCCCTAAAGGTAGTTCAGAGCCTTGGTGTGCGTTTGGCTCCAAGCATCAATTACCTTCTTGTGGTCGTTGTACAGAAGGAGGGCGTTAATAGAGTTCCATTTGATTGCATCCTGGGTGACCGAACATTTATTCTAGTATGATAGGGAGTTCAGCGTCAAGGTCTTAGAACCAGTGCTTCATGTGACATTCTCAGGCAGGGGGAATCAGGATAAAGACAACTCCTTAGGTGTGGGGAGGCCAAGTATTGATGATGATAATTCACGTGTATGTGGTACCGTAAGGCACTTTTTAGTCTCAAAAGCACTTTCAAGTATATTGTCTTCCAATGTTTCTTGTGATAGTCCCAGAAGGAGGCCAGACAGTTGACATCCCCTTTTTGCAAATGATGATAATGGGGTTAGGAAACTTGGATCCTTTGCCCAAGATCATGTACACTGGCTGAGGTATATTATTGGCTGAGGCCACCGGGCCCCACATTCAATGTTCTTTCTAAACATTTCCTCACATCTACAATGTTCTGCTGTGTATACATTTAATCCTCACAATGGCTCGAGAGTGGGTAGCTATCCATTCTCTTGCTACTATTATGAGTCTACTTTTGGAGATGTTGGATATTCAGGCACAGAGAGGCAGGATGTGAACTAGTGAACAATAGAGCTGCATTTTGAGCCCAGATCTCAGGACTAAAAGTCTACACTCTTTGCCATGATGCCACTTGGTGTGAAAACATGCACTAATGTTAAGGAGTTCAGGAAAGATATGTGTGTAGGTAGCTTCCTATCTATTAAGATCTCTGGCTGTAAAGGAAGTCTATGGTCATTCACTCAGGTTTTGAACAACATTTGCCTGTTTGAGGTCTTATGCCTATCATGTATCTGCTCTACCCCAGTTTCCTCATCTCTAAAATAAAACTACAAAACAATGAGTATTCTTGTAAGAACCAGATGAGACCTGAGAATAGTATCTGACACGTTGCTATTTCCAGCCTTTATTTTTAAGTGGTTGTTATTACTATTGTTATGCAATCTCAATGGCCAAAGTTATATCTAAGTTTTTCAGTGTTTGACTATGTACCCATTGTATAAATGTGCATATAGTAATCAGAGGCAATTATCTTTCTCAAATCTTTAAATAGGCAAATCTGATAATTACATTTATTAATATGATTAAATATGCATGTATTAGTTTTGCATTGCCGAGACAAAATATCTAACACCCGCAACATAAGGTAGGAAAGGTTTATTTAGCTTAGTTTGTAGAGGTTTCCGTCTATAATCAGCTGGCCGCAATACTTGGCAGAGGGACATTGCAGAGGAAAACCAATTCATGGCAAGCAGAAGACAGCAAAAGCAAGTAGGCAGGCAACCAACAGTAAGACAAGCCTCTTTCTGTCCCTCATATTTTATCCAGGCTGCTGGGATTAGGATGATGCCAGTCAAGCCAGTCAGTGTACTGATTTAGTAGTTACCCCTACCATTAATCCTTAGCACCATGAATGAGTTACACACTTTAGATTTAGCCACCTCTAAAAAGGCCTCACCTATTACCTCATGAGGCTTTGCGGGGTCATCTAGACACAAGCCATAACACTACTTATACTTAATGTGATTTCTTTCTAGTTCTTCTTCATTATGCAGCTAGCAAATGATCTGAGAACCCAAATTGCTAGCCATATAATTTGTGGCTGGGATATAGCTGCTAAGATAGAGATTTGAATTTAAAAGCACAAAGAGAAATGTTGATTTTAGTGATTACAAGCACACCAGTTGTAAACTATGATCATAAATTATACAGAACTCACTAGAGGATATATCGTTTTCTCTGACTACACTGCTATGACATAATACCTTAGACTAGGTAGATTTTATGCAGAAATTTATTTCTCCCTGTTCTGAAGTATGTAAATCCAGTATCAAGGCACCAGCAGATTGGTGTCAGATGAGGACTCACCCTTTGGATCTTAGGATGTGACTTCTCCTTGTAAGGCAGAAGGTACAAAAGTAGCTTCCTCGGGCCTCATTTATAAGGGCACTGATCGCATTTGTAAGTATGTCACCCTCATGACCTAATCGTCTCTCACTAGCCTCAGTTCCTGACAGCAGCATCCTGTGAGTTAGGGTTCAACATGGGCATTTTGGAAGGATGCAGGCATTCATAACATGGCACGCATGATGACCTCCTGTATTCTGTAGGCACACTCAGTGCCTACAGCTTCCATGTATACAACATTTGTTTGTGTTTATTTACTTGTTCAGGTTATCTTCTCACAGGTTATTTATTTATTACCCTTTAACATGTTTGCTTGACTTTGTGCTTCAGGCTCTAAATGCTTTGGAACTCAGGAATTCTGTCCGCTTACTAACCAATGTTACCCACTTGGTAGACAAAACTGATAGTAACTGCTTAGTAAGTGCTTTACATTTTTAATATACATTACTCTTTATAAATACAAAAAATTATACAATAATATTCTTTTAACTTGCAAAATGGTATTAATCTTTTCCTTTAAAGAAAGTTATCACAGGGCATAACCATTGCCAAACTGCATATTTCTTCTATATGCCTATCAGGAATTTTTATGTCGTCTCTCAGTAAAATTTGCTTTATGCATTTTGCAGGTTTAGGGAATATAATAGTGAACAGGACAAAGATTCTGCCCTCAAGGGGTTTTACCACTCTGCTATAATGGTGACTGTGATAAAAGGAGCAATTGATGACTTGGAGCCTGGTTCCAAAAGTACATTTCTGTGACAAATAAGCTGAAATTCCAACAGAAAGTCCTTGCCAAAACAGAGTACCTAAAAGTTCGATCCTGTTAATTCATCAGGCATTTAAACATGCAAAGTGGGCCTAGGCCCATAGCTCAGTGGCAAAACACTTGCCTAGTGTCCATGGACCCTGGTTCCCTCTCCAGCACTGCAAAGTAAATAAAAATAAATACATGAATGACAGGTAGTGATTGCAGGCACTACAAGGCGTTGTTTGTTGACTCTCTTCCTGTCTCCCTTCTCATCTCCCTATTTCTCTGTGTCTCCTTCTCAGTTTTCAGAGCATAGTCATTATTTTGTAACCCTTCTCTAAAATGTAGTCAGGTGATGTGAGGACAGCAGGTGTAGAGGACAGAGGACCAACGAGTGCTGATGGGAATCCCATGGACAACAGAGCATGTGCCCAGGGGGGCTGTGGGATCTCACCTTGGGCAACACCAGCTAAATTTGTGCCTGTTGAATGACTGTGAATTACCAAATGCTCTCCCTCTTCCTACCTCCATTTTCTCATTATTAGTAGAAGGTAAGATAGCGTGATTCTATTTTCTGAGGTCCCTGCCAGTGCTATAATTCAGTGACTCATATGCTCTTAATATCTTGTGTGTACTTTCTTCAGTAAATGTAAATGTATATTTTCCAATGAGCCTGAAAATATATTTTGCAGTTGTCCTCCTCTCTGATTTTTAACTTGCCATCAGTTTGTAGGAGTGCCTAGTACTCGGTGCTCAAAGTCCTCCCAGAAGTTAATTACCTGTGAAGAGTGGGGAACTACTGGAGGAGAGGTATAAAATCTGCAGAACACTGAGGTTAATGTCTTTGGTAGTGTGCTACGTCTCTCACAGGCTCTCCAGTTTCTAGCTGGAGGCAGGTTAATATTGGGCCAGGTGGGCGAGAGAGAGACAAGCTACTGGTAAACTCCAGTGCTGCAAATCCTAAATCAGCGCGTCATGGTGGTCTTCTTCCTCCTAGTTTACCCACTAGGGCACAATAAAACCAACCTGATTCTTTGATATTGCCTTAGGAATTCCAAATAGTTCTAATTTTGTTTGTATAATCTGCGTCTTCTCTCTCTCTCTCTCTTTTTTTTTTTTTTTTTTTTTTTTTTTTTTTTGGTACCAGGGATTGAACTCGTGACCTTGCCTCCGAGCTAAATCCCCATCCCTTATCTTCCTCTTCTTAAAATGAGTAAAAACTGCAGATGAAAAATTTGTTTAAAAAGTTTAATTGCTAGCAAAAGCCACCTTCAGTTGACCAAAAAGAAGAACATTTCAGCTAGGAGGAATAACTTTTCCAGATCTAATGCTCAATATGGTTATTATTATTATTATTATTAACCATGGTTTATAATAATTATGTATTTCAAACTTTTGCTAAAAGGCTAAATTTTAAGCATTCTCAAGTACAAAGAATACGAGGACTTAGGAAAGTGAATTAGTTTGATATAATCATGATATGTGCATAGATCAAGACACCTCATTAAACCCCATGAGTATATGAATTATTATTTGTCATTTGAAAATAAAAATTTAAATTTAAAAATCTCATTCTTTTTGAACAGCCTAGGCTCCAAATTTGCTTTCCTTATGACTCAAGCTGATTCAAATTTTGCAGTCCCACAGCAGTGCCTGACTCACAGGCTCCGACCTGAAGAGTAAGCATTGTCTTGTTTTAGGATGGGACAGACAGGAAATTCCAGCTGCATATAAAAAAGATAGTGTCTGAACACACACACACAGCATGCATATAAAACATATGCCAGACACACATACTTAGAGTATGCGCTCAGTTGTGTATGTATATAATATATACACCACATATTGCATCTACTATATAAACTCGCATACACAAATACACACAAACACATCTGGTGCACGCATACAACTTACATACCTGTGTGTGATATAAGCATCTATATCCTGTGCACACATACAACATACACGTACAAAAGATACACAAGACATACATACATACAATATACACAGATATACAATATACATAGCATATTTACTATATAAAACATGCCTAATACACACACACAGTACCTACATACATATCCAATGCACATATACACGCATATATACATATAGCATTCATATACACTTTGAAGATTTATATATAATTCATACATACAGATATGCAAAATATGCAGCACACACACATATACACATATACAAGCACCTATAGACATATATGCTTATGTCCTAATGTACCTTTTTCCCTTATTTCTTTCAGTGAAAGCTTGGAAAATGGGAGAGTTGTATAATTGTCTTTTTGTGATTGTCAGAGATACCAGAAGTGAGAATCTGAAGATCTAAAACTTGATTCTGTGAGGTTTGTTGGTAGTTGTGAAATGGCACAGCGTTAGAGGTAGCCCCACTTAAAAAAATAAATCAGAAAGAAAACAAAATGAATGTCATTCTGAAGGTTTTGTGGAAAGTGGATGTAGGAAGAAGTCTCTGTGTTTACTGTCGCCCGTATGGTTTTGGTTTGCAGCGTTATGTTGAGCTGGGCTGGCTACATTCCACTAACAAGATGTTGCAGTTTGTGAAAAATCGCCCAACCTGCAGTGTAAGTTGGTATACACATACCTATTCAGAATTTAGTCAGTGCTCTGTGGAGAAGGCCCAAGTTTGTCTTGTGCCACTGACTTAGAGACCCTCAATTAGGGAAACCTTGAACTGTTCAATCCAGCTGGTTTTCTAGTGCTGACTTGCCTCTGGAGTTGACCTTGGGACTCTCTCTGTTTCCTCTATCTGTGACCACAGAGCTATTCCAAGCATTCTTACTTTACTTAGCTATACACTGAAGTCATAGGGAGAAACAGACCCTAACAGACACTACATTTGCCCACTGTTTAAACCAGAAGGTTGTTGTAAGAAAAGCCAGCAGATGATACATCTCATAGTCCCAGAACTTCATCAATATGTCTTTCACCCACCGCCTGCTACCTGTTTAGTTTTCACTTTCAGTGGCCACTCGGATACAGTATACACAAATCCCAGCCGCTTGGAAGTAAACTAAAGAGCTGATGTTAATAGGAAGTTCTCAGCTTTCCGTTATACAGGAACTCAGTGACACATAATCCTCCGAAGATCCCTGAATGACCTCAGGTTTCTTGGGACTGTCCCATACTTTTACATGGAACAGAAACATGATGGTATTAAAGATGACCATGTGTGAGTATAATTTCCATATGCCTTATATTGGTGAGAATTTCTGGCAGAGGTTGTGTGTGTGTGTGAGAGAGAGAGACACAGAGACAGAGAGAGACAGAGACACAAGAGAGAGACAGACAGAGACAGAGATGGGGGAGAGAGACAGAGACAGACAGACAGAGATGTTGGGGGGCAGAAAGAGAGAGAGAGAGAGATTGGTTGCCAAGGTAACAACAATGATTTTTACAGAGCTTTAACGACCTCTAACAAAAGTATCAAATAGAGTTAGGTATGATAAAGGCATGAAAAGATCATGTAAGCCATGTCTGCTCTAACTTCAAATACCTAGGTTAAGCTTGTATGCCTTTTTCTCTTCATTTCTTGTGGTGTTTGTGTCTTTGGTGGAGTGTGTGTATTGCTTCTTTTATTTCAGGCTGCTCATAGAAAAAATGCTGATTCATAGTGGCATTGTCTTTTGTTTTCCCAGAGAAATTCCAAGTCTGTTGCTAAGTGCATTTTCCTTAACAGCCTTGATTTTAATCATTCTAGATAAATCTTTATTTTTTCTTCTTACCCAGATACTTTGATTTTTTGCTTTTGTTTCATTCTAATAAATGCCAGACTACTCCTGAAATATAAAAAGTGCCAGTAGTTTCATAAGGCTCTTGAGGTGATTTTTGTTTGTTTGTTTCTTAATATATTGTAGTTTTCTGAGTTAAGTTTTAATTACATACAATTGGTCTTATAAAGTCCTAAGACTTTACTGGTAACATTCAAAAATTTTGTCATCACTCAGTCTATCACACCTATGGGGTAGACATCCTTCTGGGAATTAAATTTAGGCGAGAAAGAAGTTTTTCAAATTTACTAAATGAGATTAGCGACAATCCATTGAGGTGGTACTTTTAGTAGAATATTTCTCATATACTAGGCAGCAGGCGACTTGGCTTCCTGGTTGTAATTACATGCCAATAGATTGGTGCTTATTATTTTAGAAGTTGAGTTCATCACGATTCTCCCAGCATTGCAGAGTAGGGCACCCTGATTGTTCACACTAAGACTGTAATTTCACCCAAGGTTTGTAGTGTCATTGTAGAAACTGGATGGAATTACAGCCCCTTGTATGTTTTGGAAGACTACATTATTTATTAAAATACTTTATAAATTGAAATGATTTTCTAAATATGATGAAAATTCATTGAATCTGGAGATATAATCTTGGTCACACATAGGAAGTTGCCAGTAAATATTTCTTATTTATTTGATTTTAATAAACTGTTTTAAACAATATGTGGAGAGGTCATACTTGAGTATTGTACAGCTTGCCTAGAAATACTCTTAAGGTTTCTTGCTTGTTATTGATGGAAAAATTGGCTCCATGTTTGAATATATTATTTCATCTTTTCTGTTTGAAGCCTAGAATTTAGTATTAAGTGACCCTGGTGGACACAAATCTTTATTTTGGGGAAGTCTGCATTTCCTGAATAACTCCTTCTGTACAAACATCTTTTTTCAACATAATACTTTTAATGTCTATATGTAGTGTATCTTTGAGGTGGACTCCAAGGGGGTGAATAATTATACAATCAGAAACTTTGGCTGCCTGTTGGAACACTGGATGGGTACCTTTTACTTGGATCTTAATTAGGAGAACTACTGCTAAGATACTTTACTAATTCATGGTGCATTACCAGATTTGAAGGGTCTTCAGTTTTTCAAACTTCTGTAGACACTGTTTCAGAAGGCAAAGTTTCTCCAGTGGGGTTGGAAGCTCAGAGAGACATGGGATATTTCAGACTCACAAACGGTTTCCAAATTTCAGACTCTGTGTTATGTTTTAGGATGATTATATATAATCTGGGTAACAACATAGGACTGAAAACATTATTGTCTGTGCCATCATGCCCTGCAAGATAGTGTCAAGAAGCTAAAAATCAATATAAATTGAATAACTATTTTTGAACTTGCATTTTTGTGAATTACATGCCTATATGGAAGATTCTTCAAAAAATAGGAAATTTCAATTGACATCCTAAGTTAAGTTTTCATTATCAAAATATGTCTAATGGAGCCAGCGATTTAGCTCAGTGGCATAAGTGCCTGTCTGGCAAGTACAAGGTTGTGAGTTCGATCTTTGGTCCAAAAAAAAAGAAAGAAGGAAAAATATTTTTAAGTATAAAATCACATTCATTATATTTACTTAGGATTTCTATCGCTGGAAATATTTCAGTTTTAAAAGTTTGTATGTACAACAGAGATAGAAAGTAAATGTACCAGTAGAGCTAAAGTCAATGATTCCTGCTTTCAAAAGTATATTGAAAAATAAAATATTTTTACTTTGCGAAATTATGTTTTTTGTTTAAGAGCTTGATAGTGCTTAAAAAATGTTTCATCTTTTACTGTTTAAAGATTGAATAATAACTGGTTCCTCTGTTCCTTGATTCGATTCATTGTAGATCCTAACTCCTTTGATGTAACTTGTAAACATTTAATGCGAGCCATATAAATTAGTTAATGAAGTGGAGCCCCCTGATATGCCTTGTCAATAAAAAGAAAAAATTAAATGGTATTTTTTCCTTCAGATTCTAACAGGAGTGCTGCTTGCTTTTATGTAAGAAATAGTCTTTAAAAGCTTTTTTGCTTCTTCTTTGGTGGTGTGGGTGTAGCCTCAATATTGTGTATTCCTTTCAAAATGTGAAAGATGCCTCATGGACTGTGGGCGGGGGAACCACCTGAGGTGCCCCCACTAGTTACTCATCCCCGTTCCTCTCCAGACAGGGAAAACCCAAAGCCTCACACTGAACAGTTGGGGGTGGGGGCGGGGTGGAGGTGTCAGTGTCATTTGGCCAGAGTCTTCCTGCTAGATGTTTAGCAAGATGTGTTTTATTACTTTACTATCAGTGTGTGTTACAAGCCAATACGTAACTGGCAGTAATGATCAAATGGAAAGCTGCTGCTGGGAAAAATTTACAATGTGCTTACATATTTATCTGGTAAAACGGTGAAGGCAGTTAAATTCTCTCCCACAGAGGAAGTGATAGGTAATTATTCCTGGAGCCAGAAGTTAAAGAGTGTGTGTGCATGTGAGCTGGCTGGTTGTAGAAATCAACAAATGCTTGTCTGTTGAACATTTCTGCGGTTTTTCTGTGGAAGGTGGCATTACATTACACTTCTCTTTTGTGTCCCATGATGTCCGTGTCATTTTTAGAATACGAAGGTAAATTAGTGAAGACTTCTTTAAAAATCACTTCTGATTTTTAAAAGGAGACACATAACTTAATAATAAAATCCTAAAAATACATAGGTTGTATGGTGAATTCAAGGAAATTGCATTATAAGTTCATTAAGAATATATTACCTCTGTTAGCAGAGATCCAATGATTGGGGTTTTATCAAATGATAATAGTAAATGTAGGTAAGAGATGTCATTGGTCTGGCACATGGAGACCTGTGTTGAAGTCCTGAAGCCTATCAATGATTGTTGGGTGGCCTTTGGCAAGGAATCTAAGTTCTCTGGGCCTTAGGAAGATGAGCAACTTGGCTTATACCAGCAGTTCTCAGATGTAGTTTCAGAAAACCCTAGAGAGCTCTAGTTCTCCCAATAAGCATCTACTGAGTTGGCACAGGACTTGGCTGGAGTGGGGTGGGGTTGAGAGCTGGGAATCTGTATAGGCTGAGCATTCCTAAACCCTCAATCCCAAAATCTGAAACTTTTTGAGCACAGATGTAATACCACGAGTAGAGAATTCTACGCGTGTACATGTTAAGTCATAATCAAAACAGAGATGCACTGAAAATACTATAGAAAATTATTTTCAGGCTCTATAGATGGGATATGGGTAAAACATAACTGAGTTTCATGTTTGGACTTGAGTCCATCCCCAAGTTACTGTGTATATGCAAATATTACAAAATATGAAAGAGCCGGCTAAGTCCAAAACACGTATGGTCCTAAGCATTTTGGATAGAGGATTTTCACCTGTGCGGTAATAGCCACAAGACAGTTTCATTGCACAGGACCACTGCATCAAACAATCTTGAAGATCATTTTTGACTCTTAAGTCTCAATAAATCCCTAGAAAAACTAATCCTTGTCAGCAGGAAGCAATCCAATATGGAGTTGGCTAACCCATAAGGAATCCACTAAGGAAAATTTAAAATGAAAGCAGGCTTATTGACTTGATCACCTCCAAGATCCACTACTTGATCCCATCGGACAAGTCTCATATGTTTCCAGAGAAATAGAAATGAGAGTTTCAAAGTGTTGATATTCCTACACCTCTCCCTTGAGGAGACAGGAAGAAAGAGTGACCAAAGCCTCCGAAGCTTGGGAGATTTCGAGATATTCCTTCACCTTGAAGCCATGATCCTTGGATTTGTCAGCCCTGTGTCCTGCTGCTGAACAAGACAAATAATGGAAAAAGTGCCCATTTTCTGTCATCATGCCAGACCAGAGCACTGGCCAGGGGAAGGACTATGAGCTATGCCATGGCCAGAGGCGCTGACAGCTCCCTGGCACTCGGATGCACAGTCTCGGCCCCTGCAGCTTGGGCACTGATAACATCTCCAGGGAGAGAGATGGCAGCAGAGGAAGAAAGTTGCAAGCATCTCGAAGTGGTAGTGCCCGTGGTGGCAGCCCAGGCATTGGCCAAGAAGAGAACTCTGGTTAACTCTCTGGCAGTGGGTGCCAAGCATGTTTGTACTAGAACAAGGTTCAAACATTCAAACAGAACCCTGTCTGTTTTTAAGGACTCTTGTGAAAGGTTTATTTGTCCCAAGCCTAAACTCAAGCATCTGTCTGTTTGTCCTCTGTCTATCTGTCTGTCTGTCTGTGTGAAACACTACCAAGTAGCCCCAAACCCCTTGAATATAATCTGCCAAATATAGAAGACGAAGGTCCTGGGTCTTCAGCTCTCTAAGTTTTGGTTTTTTTTTTCTTGAACATCTATGCCTTGTGACTGTTAAAGAGGGTGCTAATTGTTCAAGAGGAAAGGGGAACTGCGGGGAGGAGAGGTGAAAGGGAAGAGAAAAAATGAGAAGAAAAGGATAAAATGGAAACAAAGCTTTGTGAATAAGGAGGAGGAGAGGAATTGAAGGCGGAGGAGGGGAATGGGAAAAAAAGAGGAACTGAGATATATCATGTATGAGTACAACTTGCCTATGGTGACCGTGTGCACTGTGTACATTTAAAGTGTACCAAAAAACTTAATTAAAAAATGAAGAGGATGCTATGTCCAAAGTTCCCATAGACTAGTTAAGAGAGGTGGAAAGCTGAAATAGCCTTAAAGACACCTATTGAGAAACTGCTCTCCTGATCCTAGGAGCCACAGTTGGTTTTGGAAAGTCGTCAGCAGAGGAGCTCAGGCTGTTTATTTCAAAAGCATCCTTGGATGCCTTTGTTTGCTGGCCCACTGTGCTCACGCTCACTCTCTCTCTCTGTCATTTTCTTTTTCTTCTTCCCGTCCTTTTCCCTTCCTCGTTCTCTCCTTCCCTCTCTTCCCCTGTCCAAGACTGAGGTGATGCAGGCTGCATGATCCTCTAAGCTGCGCTGACATAGTGACACCTAGATTTGCCCACTAAACACATGAGGAGCTGATTGGTCATGTTTTCTAAATGAGTCCTCTTTGAGAAGTAACCTTTTTTTTTTTTTTTTTTAAATGGCCAGAAGAAGAGAGCAAAGAATGCTTTTCCTTGAGTGTTTTGGAAACCTGGATCTCATCAACTTTCTGGTTGGTTTGGGCTGTCAATGCTCCTTGTTCCAGAGAAACCAGGAGCCAGGTTTCTGAGGTTCCTCCTGCTCTATGTTGGCAGCCTCTTAAAAATAACTGTCACTTCAAGTCTAGCTAAAATATAGAACTTAAAAAATAAACACATGTAAAATATATGAATAGGACTAAGAAAGTGAGGATTAGCAGACTAAGAAGTAGCACTCTTGCCATGAAAAATACTATAAAACACTCGTAGGAAGGTTCTTATGTTATTACTTGTGCAGTAAATGCATAGATTTTGATGCCTTCCTTGTGGTCCAATATTTCTCATTTCTCTGCTGGGAGGTTTTAGGAAGCTGATCCCTTACAAAGTTCCTTGAGAATCACCTCAGTCATGTTTGTCCTTGGATTATTATGCAGAGGCTGTGTGTGTGTGTGTGTGTGTGTGTGTGTGAAGTGTCCTGGGGTCCTGATGAAACACAATCAATGCCACATCCATGGGCTTCTTTCCTTTTCCTCTGTAACTTCAGATGGGAAATCCTCAAATCCATCAATGCTGTGATTGTCTTGATGTTAGGGATGAAAAATAAGAATCGCAGAAAAAAGAAAGGAAATTATTCATGGCAAACCCAACGTTGATTCTCGTGGTGCACCTATTGGTGGATACTGGGGGATGAGGAAAGTTCTGGAAGAGAACAACTACCGAGACTGAGTTCAAGATTTGGTTCTGGTACTTTCCCTTTGGTTTTTGCCTTATACCAAGGCACTTCCAGCAGTTACAGTGAAAGAGGAAAGGTGACAAGGACGGCTGGCAAATGGAAGTTATTGGCTGCACAGTGTCACTTTCATTTTCAGGGCATGCAGTGCTGGGAAGAGTAAACATTATGCACCGCCCCCCCAACTTCTGTGTCTGCCACACATATATTTCCCTTGGCATTTAAGTGCACAGTTCTTAAAATTGCTGACAAATAATCTCCGTTGCACATTTAGCTGGCACTGTGGCCTCCCTGCAAATCCTCTCTGTATGTTCCTGGGAAGTTGTGTAATTGAAGTCACTCTAGTTTACTGTGCAATACGCTGGGTGCCTAATGGCCTAATCAGGATTTGAAAAATATATAAACAGCTCAACAGAAGCAATTGATTCACTGAGCGCTTTTCTTGCAGACAAGGGTGAGCTAATGGCAATAAAAAAGACAGAGGTGTACAGCAGCATCTTTGATGCATTGAAGCCAGCGTTCCCACAAATCCCGCGCATTATTGCTCATTGATGGCAGATCCTGTTTTTCATATGCATGAGGCAGGAGTGCCAAATTGTCGTCCTAATTGGCTCTTTCTACTCGGTATTCCTCCATGTGCACATTACACTTGTTACAACTTTTTTTTCCCTCTCCTCCAAATACTACTGACTGTGACAGCGTTGGAGAGGGGGGCCTGTCACATGACCCCATTGCGTCATCCTACCCCGCACCCACTTAACGCAGCTCTGGTCCTGCACCCTGGGTGCTTAGGATTGAGTTACAGCAGAGCCTGTGAAGCAGAACTGCCTGGCTCGCATCAGGGCATTGTTGATTGACACAGATTCTTGTTTTCTTGTCCTTGGTGGCACCTTTCCTTCCAAAATATCCAGCTGAGTAGCCCAGGACTCCAGGCTGACAATAACAATAACATACACAGAAAAAGATCCAGTTGGTGCCCTGGCCAGGAAGGAGGAGAAACACTAGTCATTATCCTCTCCTTTCCTTTGAAATCTGTTACATAGCTCCCAAATTCTGCATCTTTTTCACTTGCACAGTTTTTCTTTTGTCCCCTAGCTCGACAATTTAATTTTAAAAATTTTTATAGAAGCACTCTATCTCTAAAAGCTAGCCTCTCATTCATGAAATAATTCCAGCCATGTCTTTAAAAAAATGATGAATGATGGAAGAGTGCACTTCTTAAATAATGAAATGGATTGTTTCTTTAGGCACACATCCGTTCAGGTGTAAAGGAAAAAAGAAAAAAAAAAAGAATCCTTTGGCTCCTCCCATGTCCCGCATTCATGGTAATACTTTTAGGCTTTTTTCTGACTGTTGAAGAATTATGTGGCTGACAGGCTGCTACATAAATAATAGTGAATAATATCCGTCAAATGCAGTTATTTCACTTTAAATTTTAAGCCCATCGGAGTGCAGGACAGTAACCAGCTGTCCATACTTTCTGGAACCTGTGCCCTGCCTGTCCCTTGGGTGAAACCCCAGCCCGATGTCTGAGCCGTCATGGGTCCTTCTGCCTTTGAATGAGCTACACCTCTGTCCTGATTTGCTCTTCCTTTTAGCAGAAAGCGCTGATAAGCCCAAGGTATGAGGACTTACTCTGGAATCCAGAACATCGTGGGCAATGGAAAGGCAGTAAAGAAAAGGCAGGAGCGGGCCCTTCTGGGGCTTCTAGAAGCAGCAGAAGTTGATGTGGTCTGGTTGCCCCACAGCTCCCAGGGCTCGGTCCTCACCCTCTACCTGTCACCCAGGTCAGTTCCAGGGCTGCTTCTGCTTGAGGAACCCAGGAACAGAGCAGGGAGCAGGCTACAGCCTTGTATTTCACATCTTCTGACAGCTGTATTGTGTGCAGGTGGCCAAGGGCAGAGTACTCTAAAACAGTGAATAACTAAGGGGGAGAAATAAAAACTAAACTGAAAATGTAGGCCTATTCGGCCTTGGAAAAGTTTTGGCACTAAATTTGTTTTAATTTTTTGAAGGCTGATTAGCAACAAGATTAAATATTTATTTTAAAAATAAACTTTTAAAGTTATTCTTCATTACTATGACATTAGGAATTCCAGAGGAGATGCTATTTCTTTTTAATTAATCAATGATCAATTTATACAATGCATTAAAGTTCCAGAAGTTTAATACTGTCACAGAATGCTGTCATCCTTGCTGGTAGGCACTAACACTTGACTTGTTCTTTTTTTTTAATCGGTACCAGGGATTGAACTCACAACCATGAGCTTGCCAAGCAGGCGCTTTATGCTGCTGAGCTAAATCCCCAGCCCAACACTTCACTTGTTGTGCATTTAATCATCCCATTTCATGCTAGGGTTTTGATACTTCATTTACTTTATTATTTTTCTGATGGTACTGTGGATAACCTGGGCCTTCACATTAAGCTACATCCCCAGCCACTTTTTTTTTTTTTTTTTTTTTTTTTTTAATTTTGAGAGAGTCTCACTAAATCACTGAGTTGCCCGGGCTGAGCTCAAACTTGAAATCTTCCTGCCTCAGCCTCCCAAAGTGCAGGAATTACAGATGTGCACCACCATGCCCAGTTCCGAATATTTCATTTTAATAGAGAAATGGTTTGAATGTACAAAAGACTTATATACACAAAAGCAGGTATATTCTATAAGAAAGCCAGGGGATTTTTCAAAGTTAGTTTGGACACTGTTTGACTTTTGTTAAACTTCTGATTTTATCCTCCCACATAAAAACTGACTCTACAGTGTTCCTTCCCATCGTCTCCTTTTCTTCTCTTCCTTTTTCTTTCCTTCCAAGTTTCCTTTTTTCCTGTCTTTTCTCACTTCCTTCTGGTAGATTAACTTCCTCCAATTTGGAGGGAAACTAACTGGTGATATTTACATATATTCAGATCAGAAAATGACTGGCCTGCTGCTATTTAGATAGATCTCTTAGAAAAATAATTAATAAAAGTACTCTGTAAAAATGTCTCTGAATCCCCCCACCCTCACACACACACTCCTCACCATTCTGTCTCCAGTTTCCCGTTTTTAGCTAAGAAAGTACATACGCCAAAAGAAAGCCAGGTTCGCAGTGAGCTCAGCATAGCAAACCATCTGTAAAGAAAAAGTGACATTTTGGCGTAGGAGCCAAGATAAGAGAGAGCAGAAATGATGACAATGTATGTGGTGAGAATTGGAAATAGGATTTACCTAAATAGCCGGAGATATTTAATAGTTGCAACTTTCCTACTTAAAGAAATGTGTACATTGTCTCCAAATCAAAAGAAATTAAATTGAGTGCACAAGAGGTCAGGTGATGGGCAGGGAAGAATGTCAGTGAAAATCCAGAAAGTGGTTCACACACTGGTATTCTGTCTGTTTCTTTTGAATCTTCACCATCCCACAATTAACCTGCACTTTTACCCTAGTACAATGACCCATCAGTTTTATTCCCGTTACTTATGCCTGGAAAAATTAAAATAATTCAATTTAAAAATGACTTTTTTCCTATTGTTATAATTAAATGGCAAAGGAAAGATGAGACTAAAATTATTGCTAGAATTTTGGTTACAGCTGCAGATCTTCTGAGGCAAACAGCCAATGATAAAAGTTGTGAGAAAAAAATTCCCATTCAGGCATACCCAGTACTTTCCAGACAAGCACTTAATTTTAAAAAAAGTTACACAGCCAATTTAAAAGTGCGCCGTAAATACAGAAATAGGGTGTGATGATTGACAAAAACATAATGAATTAAGAGCAGTCATAGAAACTGGTGAACAATTATGTCTGAATCTCACCAATTGTCCTTTGCTTACTTCCATTCACAATTAGTCATCTACTAACAGAGAAATGTAGGTGAATGTTTAGCTGCTTCAAACAGAATTGAAAAGACAAGTATGCATATTAATTTACATGAAGAGTAACCTCCTGCAGACTCCTCTGCAAACGGTATCAGCCCACTGCTGCTAAGAGTTAAGCAAAAATACAAGTAAAATGGGGATAAGATAAACAGGATCTGGGAAAAAATAAATCTTACTAAGCGGGTTTGGTAGCAATGTCTCTTTATGAAAAAATAACTAAAAAACAACTCCAACTTTAATTAAAGATGAATAGAAAGACAAAAAAAAAAATAAGCCAGGGCTGGAAAATAATAATTTCATTAACATATTAAAAAATCAAACACAGTGGCATGCTTGATGTTGGAGAAATAACATGGGTAAGCTTCATATGCCTCCCTGTTCTGTTATCTAGGTGAGATTTTCAAATCACACTGATTCTGGGGAGGGGACGGTAAAAATAGAAAAGGCCTGTCCTCCAGAGCACACATAATTAAAGCCTGTGTTCCAGCGTGGAGCTGTCTGCCCGCCTGGTTCAAGTTCATGGCTTGTCAGCTCTGCACCGCACCCACCCTCCTGCCCCTTGATTCACACTGTATTGTTTGTTTGTGTGTTTGTCTCCCTGACTAAGGTTGCAAAGCTCCTCTCAGGACAAGGACAACCTCCTGTTCCTTTTTTACATTTCCCATAGTGCTTTGCACACAGCAGCCATAAATTGTTCACTAGTAAGTAAAAATAAAATAGCAAAGTGAGGTAAACGCTCAGATTGGAAAGGTTACAAGCTAATATAGAAAGGTGAGATGAACACAGTACAATTCCAAGTCCTGTGGTAGGTTAGGAGAAAACGAGTTATTGATGCTGGTGTAGAACTTTCCTCTTTCAGCTAAATGTTCTAGTAGAGGCCAATTTTGTAGTTCGATCTGGTGGGGAGGTGGTTCCAACCAGAAACAATCATAACTGAAATTCTTCAGTCACCACAATCACAAATATTCTTTGTGAATTGGGAATCAGGATGAGAAACCCACTTTTATGTTCTTTTTATAGGAGAACACATCCATTTGCCACTTGTATGGTTTTCCTCTTTTATAGCCCCGACATGCCGTTCTCTCTTATTTTCTCGAGCTCTCAGTGGACAGAGCAGCGACCATATATTATTCATATGCATCATCTGGGTCGAGTGCAAAGCAGGCACTCAGCAAATAGTAAATGAAGGAATAAAAAGGTTTGCATTTCTCTAACGGCTCAAAGGACATGTGAAGCACACTCAGAGGCAGGCAGGAGTCAGTTGTCGTATGCTGGCAGTTGGGAGTTTTGAAATAAAGTACTACTTTGTGCATTATTTTTACACAAGTGTGCTATGTACCTGAATAACTTTCAGAGTCAAAAGCTATAGGATGTTGTCTGGTGGGGACTTCAGATCTATAGCTCAAT
The DNA here is from genome assembly GCF_034190915.1 of Cavia porcellus. Taxonomy (NCBI): domain Eukaryota; kingdom Metazoa; phylum Chordata; class Mammalia; order Rodentia; family Caviidae; genus Cavia; species Cavia porcellus. The sequence continues at coordinate 20,850,767 of NW_026947496.1, read as the reverse complement.
CCATCTAAGTGTGTTCCCTTGCACTTGAAAGGGGTCAGTGTAGGTTTCTAACATATCTTTTAGAAATCTTAATTTGTATTTCAATTTGTATTGCAATTTCACCAAATTGCAAATTTGCCCACATTTACCTGTGCAGTGCCAATGCATCACTCTGGTGACGGGTGTGATGGCCCAATAAGGGAAGCCAGGTTGGGGATACAGGCTCTGGGGGTTACCTACACTGATATTGGCATTCATAATGCAACACTTGGGAATTCACTCTTGGTGCATGCGGGATGTGTGTAGTATAGTGATGCACATGTTTCTTTCTCCCCATCCTCACTCCTCCTGCCTTCTTTCCCCCCCGAAGTGCCTTGCATTTAAATGTTAAATACATGTAACATTTATTCTCTGCTTTCTCTGAAAACTCTTTTCCCCCGTTATCTGTGTCATAGGTTGTTTGCCATAACATCAATATCCTTACACAAAAGCCCCTCCTCCTTTCATTTGCATTATAAAATATCCTCAAAGAACGGAAAGGAAGAGAATCTCTAAATGAGTGTGTGGCTCAGAACACCAGCCTTCAGTTCTTCAGAATCATGTGCTGCTATTTTCAGGCTTCACAAGAATGTTGTGCAACTGGAGAGCGGGCTCTGAAGAAAACTATGCAGATATAAATCTTGGCATAAATCCATATGGCTGTGGTTGATGGAGGGTTAATCACCGAAGAAAAGTTGTTCTGTTAAAAAGCCATTGGTTGTTGCTAAGAGTTGCCAGAACGCATCTGCTAACATTCCTGGAAAAAGATTCTGCAAAGTTACACATCTCCAGCTCCTGCAGCCACTTCCGTGTAGACTGATCAGGACTATAGCTTTCTACTACACTAATTGGAGGCCTGTGAATTTAACATCCAACCTTGGAAACTGCAGTTTTGTTGAAACTCTTAGTAAAAACAGGAGCTAATGTTTCCATTTGATTGCTCTCTTGCCTTGTCATTTTGAAATTGAAATTCAGTCTGAGTAGAATTCAGAACTATGCAAAACAGGATCTTTTAACATCTTTAAGTCATTTTCTTGGAGAGAATTCATTGAGGAAATTATCTGTTTCTTTAGTAGTGTTGATCTCCTACTCCAGGACAGTGGCCGTTTCCCAGGATCTGGTTCCAAAACATCTGTTCTGCCATCCGAGCCAGCTTTCAGTCAGTCGTCTGCCTGTTTGGTCTACACTGTGCTGATTGAAAGGATTTTTATTAATGACATCTAGGTAATAAAGTTGCAGTAAGCTGTGTCAAGTTTTCATAGCAGTCACATTAGCAAGCTTTGGCTTCTCTGTTGGGGCTCATATGGCACCGAGTGTGGATGGAGAGTTTGCTTGCAGGGAGAGGGCTGAGGGAGCCTGGGGAACGGCCATGTTTCATTTCCTGCGGCTGGGAATGAGTGTAGCGGGACCATTTGGAAAAGCCTGTGGCTGAGTTTTGACTTAGAGCTATTTCAAAAAGACAGACAAACTGAATTCTTGGGAAACTCATTTGAATGAGACCAAGTACATATTAAGAGTGTCCACACACATGCATGCACATGCACGCATATAGATGGAACATCCATAATCCAAAACCAGAAATGATCCCAAATGTGAAAGACTTCGAGTGGGAGCATGCCATCAGAAGTGGAAATATTTCATACCATGAAACGTTGTATCATGTACAAAGGTACGAAAACCATTGTATGAAGTTACTTTCAAACTACATCTCTAAGGTGTCCAGAAAACATAAGTAAATTTCACGTTTAGATTTGGGTTCCATTTTCAAGATGTCCATATATAAATATTTATATTTAGAAAATAAAAATACTCTAAAATCTGAAAATCTCTGAAATCTGAAACACTTGAGGTCCTGAACGTTTCGGACGAGGGCTCAGTCTGTGCACACCCAGTGAAATTCTTCATTCCGCAGGCAGAGATTGAGAGGGCATCAGGTCAACTGGCAAAATCATCAGACCCTTGGGTCTCAGCCAGGGCTATTTTGCCCTCAGTGGACATTTGGTAATACCTGGAAACATTTTTGCCAAATGCTCCTGGGGGATGAATGGCCCTTGAGCTGGGCGTAACAATACTGATTTCTATTGAGGAGAGGCCGGGATGCTACCGAATGTCCTGCAATGGACAGGATTGTCCTTCCACAACCAAGAGTTATCTGCTTCAGGTGTCAGGAGAGCTGGAGCCCAGAAACCTTGCCTTCCACTCTCCAAAGTGACACGGCAGTCTGCCTTGCTGGAAGGTAGGGGAATACGCTTCAGGGCTGAGTGTATGCAGAGGGAGGGAGATGGAGATGTGGTAGCAGAATTGCCTGAGAATGAACTTTTGGGGGTCATATGACACTTGTACCTAGTAAGATTTGGGATTCTGTCTTCATGGATTTGGCTGCCGGGCTGCGGCCTTTGAGCTAGAGCTGACCTGAGTGTTTATTTTCTTCAAAGCACCTGTACTAGCTCTCCTTTGCCACTTAATATGTCACAAACTCTGTGCCTTAAAACGACACAAGGAGCTGGATGTGATGACGCATGCCTACTACCACAGCACTCTGAGAGGCTGAGACAGGAGGATCACAAGTTTGAGCACAGCCTTGGTGGCGTAGTGACTTAGCAAGACCCTTTCTGAAACTAGTAAATGAAAAAAACAGTGGAGAATCCAACTCAGTGAAAAATCCCTGGATCCAATTCCCAGTACTGGGAGGAACACACACACACACACACACACACACACACACACACATTCTGTATTGTATTCCAGCTACTGCGTTCGCATGGGAGCCTCAGAGGAGAATGCATTTCTTTCCTTTTCCAGTTTTGAGAGGCCATTCATACTCTTTGGCTCATGGTTGCTTCCTCCACCTTGAAGCCCAGCAGTGTGGCATGTCTGTGCCTGTCTTCCGTGGTCACCGTGTCCCTGAGACACTTCCTTCTTTGACTGTTAAGCACCTTTGTGAATTTCATTAAGTGTACTTGTACCATCCAGAAAAACCTCTCCCCTGGCGGACACTCACTGCAGTCCCAGCTGACTATTCCCTGGGCCTCACAGAAGGTACTCTTGAGTTCTGGGGGTCCAGATGGAGGCCTACTTTTGGAGATGCCGTGGTTCTGCCTTCCGTAGACTCCAAAGCATTACTGGATGCCACATTGCACTGACTTGAGCTCCCTGTAAAAGAAGAGTTATAAAAATAGTTTGGTATCATTTGAGTGTTTTAGCAGCATTTTTTAAAAGGTAATGTAGTGTGACACAGAAAACATTTGGAGGATGTTGAAAAGTAATTGTTTAAATTGGCAACGACACATTCTAGTAACAGAAAGCAAGAAGGAAACAGGTGGAGAGGAAATGCCAGACCATGGGCTCAAAACCTTGATTGTGTAGCTCCGTCTCCCTTCGGGGCGCAAAAGCAGCTGGTTGAAATTCAGATTCCTGGGGCCCCAGAGCTTATATAAGCTGGGATACAGTTGGGAGGTTTGGGGTTTTTTAAATTTATTTTTTGTAGTGCTCAGGCTTGAACCCAGGGCCTTGCGTGTGTCAGGCAAGTTCTCTACCTCTGACCTCATAGCCAAGCCCCAGAGGAATCCTGCAATGAATTTAGCATTTAAGGTTCTCCAGGCACATTCTGAGAAACATTCTGCTCTTAGAGGTGACTATGTATTTTAAAATATGGCTCCATTATAATAATTTAGTTTTTAAATGAAATCGTGGTCTCACGCTGATTTCAGGGTCAGAATAGACACACACTTAAGTTCTTGACATGTTTGACATTTTAGTTACGTGTTGGGGGAATATGAGTTGTGTTTTGGGATATCCAAACCTGTGTCATCTTGAACAGTATTCGTTTTCAAAATATATTATTTTGACCTTGGCTGTTCTTATTAAGACCATCATCTTCTCTGTGTGATTAACTCTTGTGTTGATATAAATAGAATTTTGGTTTACCAACGTTCAGTAGGAACTAATGGCTCTAGGGAATGTTAATAGATGCTCTGGGTTCCTTTTTAATCAGTTATCACCAGATTATTATTATAGATTTGTTTGGAAGCTTAGTGATAATCTGTATGAGCTTCCTAACACAGAATAGTTCCTAAATAAATTTTAACTGTAGAAAGGAACTGATTAGTTTCATTGTAGGAACAGAAATTTAAAGAGTTCAGAATTCCCATCCATCTCGTCCTCTAAGGCTACCTTCTTTATAGAATCTTCCTTGCTAGTCTCTCCTGCATGACATGGTTTTCCTCTTCTGAAGTTCTGTGGTTTTCCTGTACCCTTATTTTCATTTTTTGCAAAATATTTGTACCACTTCTGTGCATCTTCTCATCCTAGATGACATGTTATTACTATTATTATTTAGTACTGGGGACTGAACCAAGGCCTTTTTTTGCTTTTTAATTTGGAGACAGGGTCTCAGTACTGAGTTGCCCAGGCTGGGCTTAAATTTGCCATCCTCCTACCTCAACTTCCTGGAGTACTAGAATAACAGGTAATTCCCAGTGGATTGTAAACTTCTTGAGGTCATGATCATTACAGATATTTCTCTGTGTCTTTCCCCACCAGAAGTGTATTGAGGAGCCAACATTCAGGCCACTACAACATCATACAAGTGTTCCAATATTATTTCTCACTTACTTAGGAGCTGAAAACTTTGCAGTGTCTATTAGAAAAATGAATTGGATCATCTTTGCTGCTTAAGCTTTCTTTTATCTTCATGATGTCATGCTATCAAAATTTAGCTAGTCAATTTGCTTTAATGAGGATTGTTTGTAATCTGGATTATATGCTCCACATGTAACACTGAACTGAAATATAAAATCGAGCTGTTGGCACGTGGTTGTGGTGAGCAGAAGTGGTTATTATACATTATCCCGTAAAATTCATATTCATATCTTGTCAGTTTACAGTGAGCCAGAGATTAAAAATAACATTTGTTTCTGTTTCTGTAACTGCCTAAAAAAATTCCAAATCACTTTATTTCTATAACTTGACTTTTAGTAGTTTTATAAATGTGTGGTCTTTCATGCAGTAATGAAATATATCATGTAACTTGGCCACACCTCTAGGATCATTTTTAAAGATTAAGAGTCAAGCTGAGTTTTTAAAAAACACCCAAAATACAGATTAGCCAAGTAAACCTACAGAGGAATCTGAATGAAATGTTGGTTCTTGCCCCTCGTGTATCTTCCATGTCTGTTTCCTCCAGCTGTCTTCTTTTTTTGTCCACTAGCCATGAACGAAGAAGGACAGTGAGACCGGGAACTGTCCCTGACCGATGGGCTGTTCCCTTGTCCCTTCCTTGACAGTGACAGCTGAAAGAGCGAGATTGCAAAATCAGCAGCCCCTCCTGATTTTCAGGGAACACATTCCAACCCCCTGGGGCAGGGAGTGTGAAAGCACCACACACTGTAAATCCTGTTTTTCCCATCTTTGTACATACCTGTAGTGAAGTTTAATTTATAAACTAGGCACAATAAGATCTTAGTAATCGCCACACTACTACAATCAAACAATTAAAGTAATACACTGTAATAAATGTTATGTGGATGCTGTTTCCTTTTGCAGACCGTTGTCTAGCTTACTGTACATCATAGTTGCGTCACGCTGGATTCCTTTGTCTCTCCTTGTTGAGAAACTTCACTGTCTTTGTCCTGCCCACATTGTCAGCGTCACAGCCCTTGCACTTTGGATGGAGCGGGACAACACAAGATTTCATCACACCGCTCTGAGCAGCATGTGATTCACAACGTAGTAATTGTTCATTTCTGGAATTTTCCACTTAATACTTTCAGATTCCCGTTGAGCCTGGGGAACTGAAACCACAGAAAGGGAAACCAGGGAGCAAGGAACACTGCCTCATGGTGCTTGCTCCTGTGGTGCTTCCTGGAGCCAGCACTGGTGGTGTCCTGCTGAGTCAAGACCTTGGGGGCAGTCAGACTTCCAGGTGGGAGGGAGACAGGTTGGGGAAGTGGAGCCAGGGGTGCTGGAGAGGCAGAAAGGAGAAGGATGCAGATGGTAGGAACTGGAATTGGTAGGATTAGGCACTAGATCACTGCTTGAATAAGGAAGAGACAGAAATGTTGACTGTGCCATCTCAAAGTTGGGTGATTAGTCATGGGGAGGTTCCAAGGCCAGGTTTAGTGATCTCATAGAGGCAGGGGGACCCAGGATTCTCCCTCACCACCCACCATCGCTTCTCTTCTTGGTTGGAGGTCCTAGTTAGTGGCACCCTCTGCTTGGCTGGTGTACTCTGGGTTATCAGATGCTCAGGGCTGAGCACAAGGGGTGTAGATCCCACCATGTGAATGTGGAGGTGACTACGGCACAGAGTGAATCCAGAGCTGGCCTAGTATATAATGTAACAGGCGATTGACTACATTTTGCTGACTTAGGATTATTCACTTTGGACTTTAAGAGCAATTGGCAGAGTTTGGTGTTCACCAAATAAGTATATCAGCCCTTTACTGATTTTGAGAGGGATTCAGAAAACTACCTTTTGTGGTCTAACACACAAAGGGGGTCTACTGAGATGGAAAATGAGAACAGTGCTGTGCAACCTATAATTACTTAAGTGTTACCATAAGTAAATATTTTAAATATACTAAAATGGCAACCTCAGGAAATATGACTAAGAAGTCACCGTATGCCACGCCCTTTTACCCCACCTTTGCGGTGGTTGAAAATTTCCACCAAGAATGATATACGCAAAAAAAGGGTAAAGTCAGGATGTTGGGTTTCAGAGGAAGGAAAAGCTAAATTCAGTGATGGTGCTTCCAAATGGGAACCCACTGTCCAAGTCAGGAAGTTTATGACAGCAATTAGCTATGAGCCATTAAGTTCTTAGCTTCTACCCAGAAGTTTGATGTGGGAAAGGAACAGTCCCCTGAGCCATGTTTCCTGTGAGTTCACAAGCCTTCATCTTGGGTGGTTTGTCTGAGAGAAAGGAGGGCTGGGGAAGAGAGCAAAATGGTTCTTGAATTCACCATTAAGGCTCGATTCATGCTGTGCCATTTTGTACAAAACTCGGAGCATGGATTTTCCAAGAGTAATTATGACACCAAGCAAATGAGGTGGACTGTGGCTCTTGTAGCATTTAGTTTGTGACTCAAACAATAATATTCATTTAAAAGCTCCGATCTAGTTTATGACATTCATATTAAAAGCAGATACAGAGAAACGAGCAGGACACAGAACGGCAGGTAATGGCTGTCATTAAGGACAGGCGAGTGTTTAGCAAGGGCAAGCTGTAATCAGTAGATTACTGGGTAGACCCAAGTTCATGTCTTTTTTTTGTCCAAGAGGTAATGTGCTGCCCTACTTTCTCCTAACATCAGTTTGCCGTTGGATGGAACTAATTCTCCTTCCTGAGGATGGCACATCAAAACTGACGTGGATGGAACTTATCAATGACCACTGCTGGCTGTACCATAGGGACTGCTGCTCTCTTTAATAGTACCTAAAACTTCTGGATGAGTTACATGGATAATCTTGTTTGACCTTGTGACTGAAGGGAAAGATATTTAAAAATAAAAGAAGCAAAACTATCCTGCCACCTCCTTTTATTCCTTTCTTTCCTTCTTCTCCTGATTCCCCTCTTCCTCCTCCTTCTTCCTCTTCTTTTTCCCTTCTCCTCCTTCCCCTTCTCTGGCTCCTTCCCCTTCCCCTTCCCCATCTCCTTCTCCTTCTCTGGCTCCTTCTCCGTCTCCTCCTTCTCCTTCACCCTTCCTCTTCACTGGCAATTGCACCCAGTGCCTTGCATACTCTGGACCACAGGTCTGTCCCCCATCTGCGATGCCTGTGTTCTTTAGTTCTCATCCCATTAGAGGAAAACAGGCACAGGCTTCATATTTTGTGTTTGGCACTGTGAAATGCTATGAGATTCCCCAGAAAGTCTTGAGAACACTTGTGATCTGCTAGTTGTGAGCCATGAGACTCATGCAAAGGAAGCAACATACACAGCAGCCAAGAGTGCCCTGGAAGGCCACATGGATAGGGTCCCTGTCAGTGGCTCCCAGAGGAAAGGGACAGATGAGGTAATTCCAGAAGGTCAAGTGTCTTGAACTGCACAGTGAACAGTGATTAAGAGAAACCTAGAAGGGATTCAGAACATTTTTAATGGGTCTGGACTAGCAGGGCAAAAGCCAGGTGAAGTGACAGAAATGATGCACAAGGAACAGAGATGGACAGTATCAACTGGCATAAGGAGCAAAGTATAGAGACAGCTCTTTAGAAAGGTCACACCGCCTCCTGGTAGTACCTTAGTGATGACTGGCACTTCTGTTGACCTTGTTTTGTAAGTGCTTTCAGAGGAAGAGATGGCATCCACACTGGGGTACCTTGAGTTGTGTTTGTAGAGCATCATTTTCAGTGTTTTGCCTTCATGACCTCAAAGAACCAGAAACTTGACTTCACAGCATGCAGCGCATGTGGGTTTTGCATGAAGCCGCTCTCCCCATAGTCCTGCTCTGTGGACCCAGAGGAATCTCACTGCTGTCTCCTTAGATGAGGTGGGCTCTGAGCCAGTTTACCAGCTGCTGCTCCCTTGGGAACAAGAAAATAAAGAGGCTATCTCATGACTTTGGAGTAGCCACAGTTCAGTGACTGCTAATTGGAAAGGAGGAAGCGTGGTGATGATTTAGAGAATCTTTGGCATCACTGATAGATGTAGGAACCCTGAATCTGTCACTTACCCAATTAGCTCTTTGAATGTTACATAGTGCTTGCTTTTCTTCATTTATTAAAAAGAGGATAATAAAGTATCCTCCACCAAGGATGATTATGAGGCTTCATGGACACAGTGCATGGTAATCCAAGGGCATAACAATCAACTACTAGCTGTCACTGTTAGCGCCTGTGTACATTAATACCCCAAGATAATTAGTTCTTATTTAGTGGCTCTTTGGGGACCTTCTTCATTAATAGACGGTGGCTCATAATCATGTAGTTACTTCATGAATTTGTTTCTTGAAAATCAGAGTACTTAAGATGTTTATTCGGTTACAACACTTTGTGAAGGCCTAGGTTGGAAGAAAATGTTCGTTAAAGAAAAGTCTAAAATGAACACTTTTCACAGATTCATACCACATAAAATCCAGGTCAACAAATGTCTTCTTCACAAGGCATCCTTTGCTCCTGTCCTCTCATGGTTTAAATAATGTCACGGCCAGTGTGGGTAAGTGGTCCTTGCTTAGTTGAACCCCATGGTCCTTAGGAACAGCATTTAGGCTCACAGAAGCCTGTGGGTAGATGCAAACCTATGATTGGGTGCAGAGATTAAAGGTGATGCAGCCTAACCATGAGGTCCTCACTCTAAGAACCCCCAAAGAACTTCAGGGGGCGTCCTGCAGTCGAAACTATTTTATAATACTAGCAATGCTTTATTCTCCTTTATCATTTCCACTCTCGCACAAGGATACAGTGGAGATTTTCAGAAGCTAACATGATATTGTACAGTGATACATGCCTTAGGTTTTGGAAGAACTGCATACTTCAGTGAACTAGTATTTTCCACATGACCAGCGCATTGTGTTACAGAATCGTGTATGATCAAAGAGCCACCCAAAGTTCAAGATTTACCAGTACATTTTAGGGTAAAAAAGTTTAAAGAGTTCTTGATGTGGCTCGGATTCCCCTTCATTCCTGTCTTTGAAGGAGCTTCCCCTTGTGGAGCATGGGTCTAACGCATACGCAGAATATCCTCAATTAACTGCGAGTTGGAGGCCAGATTTTTTCATAAGCTTTTGCCCAACCACGTAACATATCACAGCAGACTGAACTCAGAGGCACGTATGAGGATCAAATCATTTCCTAGTAAGCCAGTCATTAAGGAGATCGGAAAAAATGCACACAATTATCACTGAACATTTTTGTTCTGCAAAATAGAATTATTATTTCATAAAGGTATGCTAGTTTATGTCACCTGCAATGGATATGTCATTTGTACTAAATGAATTCATAAGGGCCAGGGGAGTAGCCCTGTGGAAGAGCTTGTGCTTAGCATGCGTGAGTCCCTGGATTCAGTATTTGGTACTCTCTCAAAAAAAATTCAAAACAAAACAAAACAACAACAACAAATCCATAAATTTAAAAAATTCTCCACTTCAATTTCTAATACAGGATTTATTGTTAAATATAATCTACCTCATTACGAGCTCTCTGGGAGACTCAGTAAATTTTAGGACTTGGTAAACATGAAGAGGAGTTAAAGTCACTGGCCTGGGGTGAGTCTTACAACAGGTTTTCAAGTCAACAAGGAGTCATTGCTTATTTATTTATTATAGAAAAAGTGTTCTATGGTCAAATATATGTTAGATCAAGACACATGCTTTCACCCTACATATGTGTATATCAAAATGCCAGAGTTTTTCCCAAATTGGTTGCAATTTTCTTTTTCTTTTTCTTTTTTCTTTTTTTTTTTTTTTTGTCTTTTTCATTTTTGTTGGTACCAGGGATCGAACTCACAACTGCCTGCTTGCGGGGCAGGTGCTTATGCCTCTGAGCTAAATCCCCAGCCCCTGGTTGCAATTTTCTTATCCTCCTATTTTTAACAGAACATCATGTTCTATGGTGGAATATAACATCACACTGAACACGCCAACACTTATATATGTGCTTGCCTCTTCCTATTTAAAAAAAATAAAAGCACAATTTATGTGGTACCTGCTTTGAAATCCATATTTTATATCAAGGAAAGCCTTTGAAAGTTCACCAGCTAATTTGATTGACTTTCTTGCACACACACACACACACACACACACACACACACAGAGAGAGAGAGAGAGAGAGAGAGAGAGAGAGAGAGAGAGAGAGAGAGAGAAACTCATCCTTCATGGTATTATACTGTTTTGCTTATATTCTTCGAAGCTGTTTCTACTTTTGTTTCCAAACTCATATGTTTTAAAACTCTGCTTTAGACATTTTTGTGTGTTAATTAGTAGCATCTGCTCCTTATGTCACAAGACAAAGTGATTTCATCCTTACACAAATTGTCCAAATTGCAGGTTAAGTGGTAGCAGCCACGCTGTTACTACTGTTTGGTATTTTAAATGGCAAAAAGATACCACTGGTGTTACATCACATGCTTTTATTCAACATGGTTGCTTTTGGTAACAAAAAGATTTATGTATAATTGAAAGTAGACTTTGCTGTATTTCTTTTCATGATTTTTTTCCAGCTCTCTAATTTCCACTGATTATAGGTACATTCCTAGCCATTAAAATATAAGAAAAGTACATTTGTTCCTTGTTGTTTGTAGGAAATTGGTTCCAGTACCCCCTAGCTACCAAATTCCTGGATTTTCAATTCCTATATAAAAATGGCACAGTACAGGATTTGCTTATAACCTACATACATGTGCCATGTAGTTTAGATAATCTCTAGATTATTTGTGATTTCTGATATAATGTAAATGCTGTGTAAATAGCTCTTACACTGTATTTTTTAGGGACTAATAAGCAAAAGTCTGTATGTGTTCAACACAGATACAGTGTTTTCCTCTTGAATATTTTTGATCATCAGTTGGTTTAACTGAGAGATGCAGAACCCAGGAGAACTCAGCTGAATTCCACCAGTCTGGGTTGGAACCATGTTCCTGCCTGCTGCTTGATAGACATTAGCCCACCACAAGGTGAGAACGACACAGTAGCCAGCACCAGCTGCGGCCTGACACTCTCCAATTCTAAATTTGTATGGAGCCAAGAGTGCAGATAATTTCTATTGCTTTCTGTATTTCACATGTCCATTTCACAGAGACAGTAGAAACATCTTAATTTGTTATAATAAAGGGATGGTAGTCATTGTGTTTCATATAATTCCAAGGCTTTTTTTCCCTTGGTCTTGCCAGTTCCTACTGAAACATTTAATATTGTCTAAATTCTTAGTGATTTTCATTGCCAACTAAAAATTGATCTTCCCTCACTATTTTGAAAAACTTTGAATGAGACTGGATATAAGTGTATACTTGTTAATCCCAAATACTCAGGAGGCTGAGGCAGGAGGATAGAAGTTGAAAGCCAGCATGGGCAACTTAGTGAGACCTTATCTCAAAATGAACAGGGCTGGAGGTATAGCTCAGTGGTAGATTAGCCCTGGTTCAGTCCTCAGTACTGAGGACGGCGGGGGTAGGGGGAGAGATTACAATGAGGATATTAAATGTCGTGATCTTTTCCTCCCCACTGAGTACAGTCATCCTGTCAGTGATTTTACCTTCTAGATTCTCAATTATTCACAGTCAACCATGCTGCAATAATAGTAAATAAAAACTCTAGTGATAAACAACTCATAATTTATCAATAGCTTCTTTTACAGTATAATGTTAACAGATATTCTACTTTATTAGGATTGGTTGTCATTAACCTATTACTATGCCTAATTCATGCATTAAACTTTTGTTATAGATATCCAAAGTAAAAGCCTAGCAGTCAGGTGAGGTGCATATACTTGTAATCCCAGCATTTGGGAGGCTGAGGCAGGAGGATCACCATGAGTTCGGGGCCAGCCTGGGCCACATAGTGAGTTCAAGGCCAGCCTGAACTACATAGCAAGAATCTGTCACAAAAAAACCCAACATAATAGTAATGATTTAAAAAAAAAAGAAAATAATAATCATAGCATACACAAGGTTAGTGCTGTGCATGGGTTTGGTCATCCACTGGGAGTCTGTATTTCCCATAGTTGGGGAGCTGCTGCCATTGGAGAGAAACATTTATCTGAGCAGAGGACAGTCAGTCTGCAGGAATATACCTTAGAGTGTGTGGAGAATGTGCTGGACATCCTCTAATGCATAAATCAGCCAGATTAGCCTGACTTAGATTGAAGAGCCACGCTGAGCTTGCCTTTCCCTTTACAATACCCTGCCTTGCCTCCCTATCTTTGAAAATTCAGTGTAGATTGGAGTACAATAGAAATCTCAAAGATAGACACATTATAGAAGGTAGTGAAAGCTTGCTGAAGATGCAGGTGATCCATTGCCTGTGTTAACCATGTAACATCAGCACCGCCTGTAGTGAAAAGTCAGATTTGAGGTGTGTCCATCCTAGGCGGAAGACATCATTATCCTACGGACAGCATGATGCCACCAGTAAAAATGAAAGCTCTGCAATCCGATGGCCTGAATTTGCTCCACTCTTCCATCGAACTTGTGTAATGTTGGGCAAATGATTTGATGTGGTTGTGCATCAGTTTTTCCAACAAGAAAAAAGCACTGCTAGTTCCTTGAAGAGTGGTTTTCCTTTCCTAACTGTTCAAGTTATCTGTTAGTTATATATGACTTATCTGCTGATATTTACTTACTGATATAAAACTTAGTGGCTTCAGACAATTTTTGTTACCTCTCCAATCCCTGTGAGTGGGAAGCAGCCACGAGTTGTAGTTGGTGTTCTCTTGCTGCTGGTTTTCTGTGAGGCTGAGTAGAGCTGGTAGCCTAAAGGATGGCGGGGCAGGTGCTGGATCTCCTGAGCGCATGACTTAGCTGTTGTCTCCTCCCAACGGAGCAATCCGGAAGAATGTGAGATGCACCCAGGATGGAAGCTATGATCTTCTTGTTACCCAGCTTGGAAATGACTTCTGCTGCATCCTACTTGCAAAGAAGCAAGTCACTAAATCCAGTCCACATTCAAGGAGAGGGCTTCACAAGGAAAGGAGTATCAGGAAGTGGGGACCCTGGGTCCCTTATGGAAGCTGCCTCTGAGAGTAATTTGGGCTGTAACTTTTCTATTCTAGCCGTCTGTCTTCATGTAGTCAAAATGTTCAGATCCATCTGTCTCCTTGTCACTTGATTCTTCTACAGTCTCTTCCATCATGGTGATGGCAGTTCCATTTTGGGGGATGATTGGGTCAGAAACTTGGAAGGATCTTTGAATCTTTTCTTCCTGCTATACCATTTGTCAACTTGACTTTCCAAATACATTTTAGAACTTCCTCTGTCTATGGATTTGTATCTAGCCTTGATTTTTGCTAGTTGGCTGTCCATTTTCAACCTTGTATCCTTATGATGGTGGTGGTGGTGATCTATCTATCTTTCTTCCTTCCTTTCTTCCTTTTTTCCTTTACTGGTGATTGAACACAGGGTCTTCACCCTAAGCTGCATCCCCAGGCCTTTTTAAGAATTTTTTGAGATGGGGTCTTGCTAAATGGGCTAGAACTTGCAATCCTGCTGTGCTGCAGTCTCCCAAGTTCTAGGATTACAGACATGTGCCACATCACCTGGCTTATTTACTGTTCTTTGTACAACACCCTGAATGATAATGGTCCATAAAACATAAGGCAGCCAGAGGTTTGAGCATCTTTCAAGAAGATGACCATATGCAGTATAGCAAATATGGGGGATTTCCTTTGGTCTTCTCTTTGAAGGCAAATATTGTTTCCACTGTTTTGCTTTGTTCTGATTGTTTTGCTCTATTCAATATTCTGTTTTCATAGGCTTTATAATACTGTTTTTGGTTTGATATTGCTATACCTAATTAAATGGACGACTATTGTGAAGACAATAAGACATACTATGGTACCTATTACTGTTATCCCGGTATCCTGCTCTGAAGTTCTGTACCAGTTTCAGTGCATTGTCTCAATTGGCTTTGTTCTGTCTTGTTCTGTTGTATTTTACTACCTTCAAAAAAAACATGAGACAACTCAGTGATACCACTCTATTCAAAATTTTCTAGTATCTTCCCTCTTTAAAGCAAAAGTCAACATCTTTACAATAACCTACTCAACTTTTAGAATTATAAAACTATATTTCTACATTTTATTGTGTAAAATATATATGTATTACAAATTATATATGCATCTCTGTGAAAGTTATTTATATGTTTCATTTTAGTTTGATCTAGAATTTATTTTTCTATATGGTGTAAGGTAAGGATCTGACTGTTGCCTAATGAAGAGCCATTTTTCCCGGCAGCGTTTGTTGACTAAAATGACCTTTCTCTGTTAATGAGGTATTCTACCAATTCCATCCTTGTTCAATTTTAGAATAAAGAGGTACCTAATAGAACAAATATATCACAAGCGATATAACTGTGTTTGTACAGACATTATTTGATTTGGAATATTCAAATATATGTAAGAACAACTTGAATGATAATTGGGAATTGATTATAGACATTATTTACTTAGGTCTGTTTATTTGCTAAGTGGGGAATTAATTCTACTTTCGCAGCTGGAAAAACCCAGTTAGTTGTAAAACTAGGACCGAGAAATAAATCTTAAGACTTTTATGCTACTGTTTTTGCCTTATGTCAGTATATAATAGTTTACTGCTTATAACTGTCTGAAAAATTATCACTAAAATGCCTATAAAATCTGCAAACATTGTCAGTATACTCTCTGAAAAGATAGCCTTGTTTATATAGCACACTTTTACACAGTCAAGTGTATCTGTAAATGCTCCAGATGCTTGCTTTTTCCTCTTTGGCCTTCTGGCCCTAACTCTGTTTGTGATAACTTCAACTGACAACCACAAATAGGCAGGCAATGAGGTTAAACCTGCGGATGTGTTTTGTTGGTCATTAGTGGCATTGGTATAGAGTTTGTTGAGGGAGGGAAACATTAGAATTCTTCTCTTTCAGTTGGGAGCATAGCTTGGTAACGCAGCACTTGCCTAGCAGGCCCTGGGTTTGATCCTTAGCAACACAAAATATGTGTATTCCTTTTGTATGTGTGCATGTTAGAGATTAAACCCCAGGCCTGGACCATGCTACAAGTGTTTGCTTAGCCTCAAAGCTACACCTTAGCCCTAGCGTATTGAAATGATTGCTTAAAAGGAGGTTGTGTAGAATTTTCAGTGGTTTTCCTCTGATAAAAATCATCATATACCTGTTGCAGTAGGTGTAACTGAGGGTCAGTTACAAATCACAAAATAAGTCACTTCCAATTGCACTTCTGCAGAGGTAAATGAAAATGGAAATTATTGTCACATGGATAAGTCCTTGTTTTATTTTTTTTTTCTCTACATAGTATAAGCCCTGTTTTTCAGACCCCTGGCTTTAGCAGCTAGTGGAGGGTCTTGAGGTGACCATGGAACCTTTTGACCTCTCCCAGGTTTTGCTCCAAAACCGATAATAGGAATCTAATCCAGAAATGAATTTCTTTCTGCAGGGCAAAAGAAAAAAAAAAAAAACAGAGAATTTTGTAGAGAAGTGTTAGAAGCTGGGCATGGCAGGGCACACTTATACCCTCAGCTACTTGTGCAGTGAGGGTAGGAGGATCACAAGATTGAGGCCAGCCTCAGCAACACAGTGAGACCTTATCCCCAAATAAAAAAATTAGGGACCAAAGATCTGGGACTACAGCTCAGTGATCTGTGGGTTCAATCCCCAGCACCAAACCAAACCAAACCAAACCAAACCAAACCAAAGTCAGTGTTAGTCTAAGGATAAACTTTTTAAATTTAAAAGTACATTACATTACATCACATGATTGATTTTATGGACAGTAAAAGTTGGTAGACATGAGTAATTCAACCCAGACTCTAGTCAAACTATCTATTAACTTGCTGTGTGACTGTTAGTGGTACATGGCCCTCCTGGGCAGCAGGTTCATGTACAAAAGTTGAATTAGATGGCAAAGAACTTTCTGATTCTAAAATGCAGAAATGTAAAGTTGGTAACAAAAATGAGAAATGCAGCAAGTTATTTTTATTTTACAAAAAGAAAGATTGATACCAGCCAGTAACTTGCAGTGAGTTTGCTAAAATCCTGCTCCTCTCTCCAAATTCTTTTTTTACTAAGCCCTTAAACTAAAGACAGTTTGTCAGACTTTGAACTTCCTGGCTTATGTTGATTTGTATCAATATGTTACTGTTACACATTTGAGTGGGAGCTGAGTTACATTTCAGGAAAACTGCTCAGAAAACTAATAAAATCCTTACAACCCCACTTTCTGTGAGTATTGAGAGCGTCAAGAAAATAAAAAAGACTTTGCCATTTGCAGGCAGTTGCTCTTCCACTAGGCTGAAAATTTAATGCTATTGAACTAGACTGACTTGTTTAAATATTAACCAGGAGACAGACACTTTCTCCTTCTCCCAAGTTTTAAGAGTCTGTATGAATTTAACCACAGATAGTCAAAAATCCCTAAAAGTCCTTTTCAAAAACATTGATCTTTACATAAAGTAACAGCTCAAGAAGTCTTTCTAGAAGTTACTTATCCATAGAGCAGCCTACTGAAGTGTACTGTCACCTCTCTTACAAGTGAGTCACTTGATCTGATCTATGGCAATTGCCTTAGGGTCTTTAGAGATTGATAGCATTTAGAGTTATAAGTGTGATGTAGCTGCCATTGTTCAATATCTGGTGACACTGTCCCAAAAGGCTTTCCAAATAGATGGGGAAGAGCTCATAAAAGACTAAGCAAGGATGCAGATGTCTTTTGAAGGCAATTTCCAGGCTCACAAATGGTCATTGTCAAAAAGCAAACAGTAGGATTGATTTGAGCCAGCATCAGAAGATGCTGGAACCATAGCCTGTGACCAGTGAGCCTTCAAAGCAGCCAAAGCAAAGGAGAACTTTTCAGAGTGACCTTGTCACACGTGGTTTGAATGTATAGGCTTTATCAGCAGCAGTGAGTGGGGGGAAAGAAACATGCAGATCCCAGCCATTCATTTCATGCTTAATGTCTAGAGCAACTAACTGCTGCTTTCTGTCCTGGGAGGAGAAATAATCTATTAAGTTTTATCAAGAGGCAGACGACGATTGCCTGTTTGTACTGTGCATAATGGAAATTTCCTCCTAGGCTCCTTTTGTTCAATCATCATAGCCTTTTATTGAAAAATAATAATGATATTTGCTCAATCAGTCTGAGTCTGGAAGAGGCAGTAGAATCAGATGAATTTTCATGTGAGATAAACCTTTCTTCCACTTTCTCCCCTTGTTCCTGCGCATCAGCATCTTGATTCATTCAAACATCATGCATCCTTTACTTCCTTCATTCATTTGATTAAACTTGGAATTTTGCAAGCACATTCCTACCTGTGTGCACTCTCAGTTTAAAGAGGCATACCTTCTCCACCCTGGTGCTTCATTTCCTTTCTTCTTCTCAGTGCTGCTACCTCCAATATTTTAGGGCATTGTAAATAGATAAGATGTGTGATAGCTTCGTGCTGGTAATTAACATGCTAGTTTGAGGTTATAAGATGCACTTTTGAGAAAGGCCAGGGATTTCCCCTGAATATCCACTAACTGCTTGAAGTGGCATTTGCATTCTGACTTGATGTTTTGTTCTGTGTGACTGTAGCAACCTGAAGCCCGGGGAAGGAGTCTGTTTTGAAGCCTCCAAAGTAAGTCTGCTGCAGATCATGAGAAGGACAGGGGACACCAGCCTGCGAGGGTGATCTTGAATCACGAATGTTTTCGGTAAGTCATCTGCAAAACTTGACATTTGATAGCTTTAAATTTCATCAGGTGGCATTTATTTGGTGGTCTGGGCCATCTTTCAAGTGCATAGCTATTTCTCTATAACCCAAGCCACAAGACATTGGAGAAAATATTTAGGGTCAGAGCCAATAGAGCAGCAGCGAAACCTAGTGTGTTTGTTTCTGAAATGTGCAGAGTGGTAGGATCGAAGGAGAATGCATTTGTGGTTAGGAAACAAATAATACACACACCTAAACACAGTCAACTAGCAAGTGTAGATCCTACATGCATTTCATGTTAGTGGAATGCATAAAGGATTCATCAGTCATACAAGAGGAAACATTGTATCTGGTGATAAGTTTGTTACATGTATACAGTGGGTAATGATGGCAGTTAGCATTTCTGTTTCTTTACATGTTTACTCTTTCCTTTGTGTTGAAAAGCTTCTCTTTCTTCTTTCCTAGTTCTTTAAAAATGCATATTATTATTGCAAGAAATAGATGTCCTAGCGTGCTGTAGGATGTGAGAATTTATACTTCCTAGCTATTACTGATGTTTTTTTGTTTTGTTTTTGCAGTATTGGGGTTTGAACCCAGGTTCTTGCACATGCTAGGCAAGTGTTCTATCACTGAACTATACCCCTAACCCTTCTTCTGGTATTCGGAGATAGGATCTTACTAAGTTTCTCAGCCCAGTCTCAAACCTGGAATTCTCCTGCCTCAGCCTCCTGTATAGCCAGGATTATAGGCATGTGCTACCACAGCCTGGTTTACTTTAAGGAACTTTTAGGTAAATGTGACAGTCTTAGTCTCAGGATTGGAACATAAACACACCAAACTATGAACAATTTTAAAATTCCAAAATATGCATTCAAATAATGTGGACTTTCATGAGCATTTTTTTTTCACCAGCCCCATCCCTGATATTTTCTGGAGAGCGAGCCCTCCAGTGGAACCCAGTTCAGTTTTGCCTATCTTGATGACCTTGGAGAATTCACACTGGAATTCAAAAATGCAAGTACAGAGTGAGGCATAGTGGTGCACAATTTTCATCTCAGTACTTAGGGAGGATGAGACAGGAGGATCACAATTTTGAGCCCAAATTGAGCTACTTAGCAACTCTGGAGACTGTATCTCGAAATAAAAACAAAAATAAAGAAAGGAATAAGGACATAGCTCAGTGCAAAGCCCCTGAATTGAATCTCCAATACAGAAAGAAAGGAAAGAAAGAAAGAAAGAAAGAAAGAAAGAAAGAAAGAGCGAGCAAGCATTGCATAGCTCAGTGATCTCCAAGGCCTCTTGCACATTTAAAATTCAGTGCTCTGTAGTGGAGAAATTAACTAATGATGCCTTTTAATTTCTCCCCAATGTTGATGGGGTGCCATTGGCATGTCACCCTGTGCAGAGGGCACACCACACTAGGTAGGGTGAGGCAAGGGCCTGCTGTGGTCTGCTCTCCCCACCAAACTGTTCCTGTGAGCCAGCCTTTGGGAAAGCAGGACCTTGAGAACTTGTGGTTAATAATTCATTCCCCAGCAACATTAAAACAACAGGCACTGTGTTGTGAATATCATATTCAAATCAACAACATAGGCTTCGTTTGAATTGTCATCCTTTCTCTTTCCAAGGGGCACCTAACTCTGTCCTTCTCCGAGCTTGCTGTCTCAGCCCTCTCACCCCATTGAGTCCCACATTTTGTTTTACAATAAGCACAATTTATTATTTTTCATTCTTACCAAACATCTCCTTTCTGAAGCAGAGCTGAGAGCAATGCTTTAAATGATGCTCGAATGTCACTCTTGTTAGCAGCTGGCTGTCTGCCTCAGAGTGGTGCATTATTTGGGTTTCAAAACAGCATTTTTTCTCTCTTACAAATGTTAAATTATGAAGTGCAGGAAACCACATGAATGCGGCAGAGTGAAAATGCAGACTCAGTGTTATCAGGAAATGCCAGCTTCATGATTCTGCCGGCGAGTGTGTCCTCTCTGCGATGGACGTGTGAGGCCTCTCTGGCTATTTGATGGTGGTCTTCTAACCCATGTCTTCATCCTCACTTGTGCTCATGCTGTGGTCACCTTGTCTCAGTGGATCAGGAGATTTCATTAGGATGATGGTTTGGGGCTATCTGTGTCCAAGTCCTGCCTAAGCAAGTCCTGCTGGACCCCCTCATTCACAGTCTTCCCTGAACCTTAGGACTTTACTGACTCTTTGTGAACATATAGAAGCTACATCATAGCAAATGCACTGCTGTGCATTGCTGTGCAGATTTTGCCATCACACCATCCAAGTTATGAACTGCTTTAGAGAGGAACCGGGTCACAGACCAGTGCTTCGCAAGGGTGGTCCAGTCCCAGCACCTCCTGCTTCTCAGTCACCTGGCTGTAGCTCTTAAAGTTGCAGATTCAGCCACACCAGGCTTGATGAACCAGAACTTCTAGGGAAGGAGAACCAGGAAACTCACCTCACATAACTCCTCTGCACACCGAGGTTGGAGAACAACCCTCTGAGGCTAACTCTGTATCTTCTTTGCTTTCTCACCCACAGCAAAAGGCCCAGTGCTGAGCACATGGTAAATGCTCAGGAAATATTTTCGTGTTGATCTTAGCAACATCAAAACCAAGGGTTTCCATTCACTCTTTGATTGTCTAGGCTTTTCGGGATGTGAAGTCAGTCAGCATAATCTTTGAACTTTCAGGTACCTGGTTTTGTATAAATTTGTAAAGTATTTCCCTAGGTCAGAGGCTCTCTGAGAAAGTTTCTTTTTATGTCTCTTGAACCATCTCCTGAACCACTGATCCTCCCTTGCAATGGTGGTGGCACTGGAAGAGGGGCATGTCAGCTCTGGGGAGCTGGACTACGGCCATAGGATGGGAGAAAGATCTGAGGCTGGAGCAGGGTTGTGGTAAACTGCAGCTTCATCCTTCGCTCCCAAAGCCACACCTGCTGCCCTTGGCAGGTTATTCTGAATGGCATTTCTTTTAGCTGTTAGGACTTGCAGGTTGTCATTTATGGTGGTGGGAGAGCGGTCCTGTTGCTAAAAGGGATAAAGTTAAGCAGTAGTGGACGCACATCAAAGCGCCCACAGCGACAGTGGCAGATGCAGGAATTGAATCTGATGTTAACAGGCTGCACTGGTGACATGTGACGCCTCCTTCCCTCCTCCTCTTGCTCCAGTGAGGATAGGCATGACCTCAGATGATCCAGAAGAGTTTGCAGGACATTGCTGCTGGCTCCAGCCCTCCTGGTGGATCTAATAGTCAGCTCAAGCAGGGAAGCAAACAGAAGAGCTCACAGAGACTGTAAAGGAACACAGCCGGACATCAGCTCAAAGATTACCTGTTCACACAACCATTGGCTGATGACTATAGGAAAAGGCACACTCAGTTTCTCCTACTGTTTCCCATAACATAGAACACTTTTGTGAGCTAATGTGTGGGGGTTTCCTCCCACAGACCAAGCAAAGCAGCTGCTGCATGTCCTCCAACTCAATTCAGTGTCAACGCTGTCCACCCAGAGGTAGTGTCAGATCCTGCAGCTTGAGGGCTCAGTGCCACAGCTGCCCTCCACTCCAAAGCCAAGCGCAAGCTCCATGTTGTTTTGCTTATGGTTCTGACCAATCAGCTATTGAGGGCTGCTCCAGGGAGTTGAAGGAATTTTCTAGAGCGGCTCATGGGATCAGGCAGATGCTTTGCATGTTTCCTGGTGTAATATAAAGGATCCTGCCAAGCATAAGCACAAATGGCCGGGAGGAGAGATGCATGAGTCGAGGTGGAGAAGAAGGGGTGTGGAGCTTCAGTGTCCCTTCTGGGTTCCACCCCTCAGCCATGTCTTCAGCTAGCCAGATGCTTTCCAAAGTCTGCTCTTTGGGTTCTTTTAGAGGCTTCATTCCATAGGTATAAATGATAAAAGCACTGGCCATTGCTGACCAACTCAACCTTCAGCCCCTCTGCCCTCCCCTGAGACTGGGGGTAGATTGAAAGCCCAGACTTTCTAATCCTGCTTGGGTTTCCTTGTGCTTCTTCCTCCCCTCCTGAAGCTGTGGAGTGGCTAAGTCAGTTCCTTAGCATGCCAAAGCAAACCTGCTTACCACTTTAGAGAATCTAAGGGTTGTAGGAGTTGTGTGCCAGGAAAGGGAGACAAAGACCAAGTATAAATATGCACATAGCTATTACCTTTAGATGTCACAATATCACAGCCATCAAAAGCATTTTTTTAAAATTGCTATTCCTTTTTTTTCTTTATTACTTGGTCACAGTATTTGGAAATGGTACCAACCTGAGTTTCGTTTGTGTGAATAGACTCATATAAACACAATACTGGAGGAGTATCTTCTCTCAGATCTCTATTCCTTTTTCTTGTGCCGGGGGTTCAGACCCACACCCTTGTGTATGGAGCCCCACCAGCTCTGCCACCATGTGACACCCCGAGCCCCTTCACCCCTCCGTTCAAATTTAACTTCAGGAGTTTGAGAAAGGGGAAATGATGACTATCACAGAGTAGATTCTTCTCCTTTCTGCTAAGTGAAGGAGCAAAAGCACGTTTTCAAGGCAGAAGTTTATCAATACATGTTTGTGATACGTGATGCTTGCATTTGTTTGGGGAATCAGCACGTGCAAAGCCTGATCATTTTTGATCTCCTCTGCCCTCACTGTCTGTGACCCCTCCTTCCTTTCCTTGAGCTGCTTCCCCCTCTCCAAAGTCTGCCTCCTGTTTCCTATTTTCTTTCATTTTACTCTTCATTTACATTTGCATTTCTCTTATAAGAGCAACCGTGTGATATTTATCTTTCCGTGTCTGATTTTTTCGCCTAACACTGGGGTTTCCAGGAGCCTTTGAACCTGTGCTCTGTGGACATCTGGCTAGATTGTCCTCTGCGTTGCTCTTTCAGGTTGTGTGTGGGACAAGGACAGGTTGTCAGCCACAGAAGAGAAATGTGTGGTCATTTACCTTGAGTGTCTTTGAGCCTTTGTTGAAAACTGTCAGGTGGAGAAATAATCAAGGACACAATTAAAG
This sequence comes from Cavia porcellus, assembly GCF_034190915.1. NCBI lineage: Eukaryota > Metazoa > Chordata > Mammalia > Rodentia > Caviidae > Cavia > Cavia porcellus. Next base: position 20,827,408 of record NW_026947496.1, on the reverse strand, counting down.
ACATTATAAAGGGAGAGATTTTTTTCTTCTAAACATCAGATGTTGGCATTTCTGATTTGGAGGTACTTAGTGGTCCTTGGAATATTTTCTTCCAAGAATCCATGTTTCCTTTCAGGTGGAAATCGGAAGTTGGCCTTGAAGAACATTTGTATAGTTAGAAACTATGTCACTTGCATCATTTACCATGAGGGGTCCTTAAGGTCAGCATGGCTTCCAAACCACCACCAGAATTCTATGGCACTGCTTTTGAAAGGTGGGGGGAAATAGAAAAGAGCCATTCTGCCCTGTGCCCTTGATACAGATCGTCACTGGCAAGGTCCCAGAGGGCCGAGGATATAGCTCAGTGGTACAGCTCCTACCTGGCAAGTGCAATGCAAGGTCATGAGTTTGATTCTTGGTAAAGAAAGGTCCTGGAGCACTTCACCTTGGAGGCTTTGGTTCCCCACATATCTAAACCAGTATTCCACGAAGCAGTACGAAAAATGCCTCCTGTCAAATGTGTTAGAACGGCGGTCTTTTCGCTGATGTTATCACAAGCTAATAACTGCAGGAGTCTTTCAGAGAAGTTGTGCGGTTGGGTCGAGTTGAACGAAACCACACCAGGTCAGGAAATGCAGTGGATTTTCTTACAGCAGGCACAGTGTAACAGATGTTGACTTACATGGTAGGTCCTCTTCCTGAGTGGTAATTGAGAGCTTTGAAGGCAAGTTTCTGCTGTGCATTCAAAGAAATCGAGCCAGTGCCTTTGCGCAAAGTCGGAGGGAGAGGAGAAGGCAGGACCAGGAGTTTGTTACTGCGCATGCTCTCCCCAGGGCATCCTCCATCCATATCCTAAGCGTTTTGGACTCTGCATTCCTGGGAAAAGTCTCCATCTCTTCAGAGTCTAGTTTCAGCCGCTTCTAGTCTCTTCTCCCATGGCTGCAATCAGAAGCCATAAGGTACCTTCCACTTGGCTAAACAAACCTGCCTCCCTCGAGGGGCCTTTTGTCTGGAGAAACAGGATTGCCAGCTAGCACCTTCCACTGATGAGCCTCCTGGACGTCACACCTGGACCATGCTGGAGTTTTGCCTCCTGAGTATCTTGCTGACTGTCCACTCTGCTCCATTCCCTGGTCCCCGTGGTGTTTCCGGTCTCAGTATCCTTTGCCTGGGCTATTGCACCTGCTTCCAAGAGTATTTATTCTAGCCTTAAATCTTTTCTTCCTGCATTCCATTCATTCTGCTATTTTGAGAGTGATATTCTGAAAGAAAGGGGCTGATTTAATTACTGTTATACTTTAAAACCCTTGGAAACATATGGACGTACGGCAAAGAGTTTGTAATCTAATGTTAAATATAAAATTCATACTTCAAAATGGCATGTATACATTGATACAGAGATATGACAAAAAATGTATGCCAGTCAACGAAGACTGGAAGCAAGCAAGATAAAAATGAAGTTATGTTTAGTATTAGCATGGCCTGTACTTTGTGTTTTTTTTTAATAGCCATTGATTTTTTTCCCTAGTGATGAATGAAAATGGTAAGGTGAGAGGAAAATTTAAAAGGCTTTTGTCTTCCAAAAATGGCTAAAGACATAATATTACAGCAGTACATGTACACCAATGTTTATAGCAGCACAATTCATGGCAGCTGACTGTGTGTCTATCAAAGGACATAGGGATAAAGGAGATATATCTATACATAATGGCATACTCCTCCATTTTAAAGAAAGATAAATCTAAGACACTCGTGAGAAAATGATACCCAGAAACATGTTCAGTGCTATAAATCAGACACACAAGCTTAAGTGCCATATGGATTCCCTCATTTGAGTAACCCAAAGTATGAGTAGAGAGCAAAAGATTGGTAAAAGGAAGCGGGGCCTTGAGAGCTCTTCTGTAGATGGGAGGGACAGGGCGGGGGGAGGGAAGGAGACGTAGAAAGATTCCGGATGTGTCCTGCGCGTGTGCCAGCGCCCCGCGTGAATGTAGTTATTGTATGTCACAGACATGAACTGTTACAGAACTGATATGAGGAAGTGGTGGACGGAAGGGGGCTGCAGAAATGGCGGGGGGAGTGGGTAGGGAAGGGAAGCAGAATGAAAAGAATTAAAGTATATTAAGAACCTGGATGGCTCCCTAGGGAACGGAAATGTCGTGGATCGCAAATATGTACAAGGAAAATAAAGTTTTAAAGAAGCTTTGTTTTCCATGTAAGATAAAATGTGGATCTCACTGCATCATCTTCCAGATCGCTGGGTATGTGGTCATTGTCACCTGACCATTTATCTCTCATCCTCTAGATACCTGTTCCTCTCATCGCTCCACACTACATTTCTTTTCTTTCCAAATCTATGTAATTTAATGACCATCCATTTCTTCATGTTGGTTCTTCTGCATCTAATTCTATTTCAGTACCTAATGAACTCCTACTCATTCACTGAGGCCTAACAGAAATGTCCCCTTTCCCTGCATTACGGCTATTATACTACAGTACTTTGTTTATGGACTTATTATTTCTGTGGATGAAATTAGACATCGGAGTATTTTAAGGCTCCTACTTATAATATTAAGGTCATTCCAGAATATAATGTAGTTTAACAAATATTTATGAGAATTAAGAAAAATGTACAAATAATCTTTCAAGCTAAGGTACACATGCTTTAGAAAAGCTCACTACTAATTAGTATTTCATAAAAATTATAAATCGTGAATGTTTCTGGCAAAACAACTTTTACGAAAGTAGTTGGATTCAGAATCCTGTCATTTAAGATAAACTACCCAAGGAAACCTTTGGCATTAGAAAACTTGAACATCACTTCATTTTCTCTATAGCCAGATTTGCGAAGCTAACTAGAAATTGCTTTTTTAGCTGTTTAACGGCATGCATAATCATATCGGCCAAATCAGAAATCCAAATTAGTGACACATGCGGAGCTGGCAACATTGTGTGAATATGTGATTTATTTTTTCCTTAAGGGAATTTAAAAAGTCAAGACTGGATAACATTAAGGGACTGATGTAACATTTTCGATTCTGAAAGGCTATTCTGCTCTAGGAATGTGCTTGTTACATTTTTTTCCCCATTTCTAAGAATTCTATTTGGCTAAAATACCAAAAGAGACAAAAAAAATTTTTTTTGGCTTAAATAAATGAAAAATCATCTCCAAAATTAATTTCAGTTCTTCAAATGCTCCTTTTCAAAAGGAAGAGTAGGATGTTTTTACATATCACGTGTTAAAAATGCCATTAAATATAAGATCATTGTGTGTAATTGTCAATGAGGATTTGAAACGGTTTTTATGGAGATCGGTAACCGAAGCATGTTATACATCTGTTCAAATAATCTTATTAAGGGAAATTCATTTAATACTATATAGTATTTTATATCATATAACATAAAGTTATGTGTGTGTGTGTGTACACATATATATATGTAATAGAGTTTCTTCCAATTAGTGCTTTAGTTAGCATCAGTAAGTTGACTATAGAATTTCAATTTGAGGTTTGTCACCTCCTATTGTGTAACATCCTTACCCACCCTTTGGTTCTCTTGCCTGTAAAATCATGACAGTAGTTGCATTCTCATTGCTTTGGTAGAGAAATTATTCTGTCGATTGTTGATTGGCTACTGACTTGAAACATTAAATGCCACACCACTTGTCAGCATTTCTTATAAGCTCATCTTTGTCTATTTTGCATAGTAGAGAACCTTCCCTAAATTCCTAACTTTTCTGTCCCGACCATTGAGTTCAGTAACAGAGCTGACCTTTGGGCTGTGTGGAAGAAGCGTCAGGAAATGTACCTTGGCCAAGGCGAATGGATGCTGGTGTGCTGTCTAGGGGTCGTTGCTGATCATCTTCCAGGAAGTACTGACTGCCTATTGCTCTTTTGTGAGCTGGGAAGCATCTTAAATGCTCAGTGACAAAAACTCCGGAAGGCCACAGACCACTGCAGGGTCCATTACAGCTTCAGCTGTTCCCAGTATAGCAGGTGCTTATCTTCAACTGTCCTCCGCAGACTGTCCACATGGGCCCACGTGCGATGTGGTAGCCGTAGTGTCAGTACGTCTGGTGTTGGGTAGCACAGGCTGACGTATTGGTGACAGAGCTTGCAGAGCATCTCCAAGGGCCTGGCTTTCATCCCCAGCCCCCCACCAAAGTGTAAGTAATAGAAGCCTCAGTTAGAAAGAGGATGAGAAGAAATAAACTATTCTTGAAATGTGAAGCATCTATATTCAGAGTAGACTATCCAGCTAAATCCCAAACCTTTGTTTCAATTTCCTGCTTTCCTGAGATATAATTAACAAATGAAACTGTATATATTTAAAGTATACAGTGTGATGCTTTTATAAACATGTGTCTTTGGAAATGTTTACCACAATCAAATCGTGTAACATATTCATCCCTCACATAGGAAGATTTTTTTTGTTGTTTCTTGTGGTGGTGGCAAGGTAAGGTGTACCTTACCTTGTACATGTAACGTCCACCTTTTAATAAGTTTCAGGTATAGGGGGCTGGGGATTTGGCTCAGTAGTGCAGTTTTCCTGGCAAGTGTGAGGTCTTGAGTTTGATTCCTGGTACCTCTCCCAAAAGACGTAAATTTCAGCTCAGGTATGCACTGCTGTATTATTACAGTCACCACACCAGGAAACCAGTCCCCAGACCTCAAAAGTTTTAAATCCATCTCCAAGTAACCAATTACAATCTCTGTAGTTGTTTTTTTTAAAGTAGTACATACATGTACTATTGTAAGTGAATTGGGTGACCCTGCAGTGTTAGGTTTAGTCCTTGAACCAAGCTTCTAGAATTTGAAGAGAATTATGGAGTGAGTTATTTAACCACACTACAGGTCTCAGTTTATTAACTGGAAATGGGGAAAAATAAGACAGCATCCATCAGTGCTGCTTTAAAATTATACGAGCAAATGAATACCCAGGTGTTGCAAAAAACATTAGTTGTTGTTATGTATTGTTTCCTAGTGTTCAGTTATTCAGTTCACAATAAAACAAAATTTCCAGGATTTAGTTACTAATTGATTAATTGATCATGATACTGGGATTGAATCCCAGGCCTTAGTATTGAGCTACTCTTGTGGCAATTTTTATTTTATTTTAATTTTTTATTTAGAGACAGGGTTTCCCTAAGTCACTAAGTTGGCGGAACTGCCCACCTCCTTGGGATTGTCCTGCCTTGGCCTCCCGGAGTACACCACCAGGTCATGTTTCCAGCACCCATCCTGTTCTGAGTGCCTCCCTTAGACTCAGGTTATGAATCTGTCCCCAGTGCAGAAAGGTGACACTGTAGGCCAGCTGAGTTAGGGTAGAGGAGCAGTGCTAAAGACATGCCGCGGAGCCAGAGGCCTGGTCTGCGGAGGGCGTGGTGCAGGCTTGCAGGAAGCACCCGCCAGACCCTGAAGAATGGCCTGGATTCCACTTGGCAAGAGCCACAGAGCCTGTGCAAGAGCCCACAAAGGAGGGCGGAGCCTAGCAGTAGGAGAAGGGAGAGGGCAGGGCCTTGTGAGGACAGCTCTGGACCAGCCTGGGGCCAGTGTAAGATGTATGAAGTGCAGTGATGGAAATTTGGGGCACAGGTGGGTTCTTATGCAGTCCATTTGTCCCTTGGTGTCTTCAGTGGATTCCTCCCACTCCTCTGAGATCTCCAAATCTGCAGATCCTCCAGTTCTCAGTACAAAACAGCATAGCATTGGCATGCAATTTGTATGTCCTCCTGTGTACTTCAAATCATCTTTACATTGCTTATTGTACACAGTGAAACGTAAACATTAATCTATATTGTTTGGGAAACAATACCAAGGAGAAAAGTCTGTAGGTGTTCAGACACATGCAGGTCTCTTTCCCAAATATTTTATGATGTTTATGGGTGGAAACCTTGGCTGTAGAACCCACAGAGGCAGAGGCCTGCTGGAATGATGGTAATGATTGATGTGGATTAGGAATTGAGCAGCTTTTACAGTTTGCACCAGACTCTGTGGTTGGAGCTTTGCATAAATCAGCTTTGATCACAAGTCCTTGCCATGTAACTATCCCTACTTCCCAAGTAAGAAAGTGAAGTTAGTTGTATACTAGGGACTGGGATTTTTTACATGGTAGAAAACTTTTAGAAGTTTTGGGAAAGGCGAGGGTTGTGATCAGACTTACCAGCGACTGACTTACCTGCTCTGTTAAAGTCTAAGTTCCCAGTAGCTGAGACGCATCCTCCATACCCTGGGTTCTCCAAAGAAAGCTTCTCTGGACTGTCAGCTCAGTGGATACCACTTGAGGACTGGTGGAGTCTGGCTTTAAAGCTTCCACAACACAACTTGGGAAATACTCTATGTATATTTTCCTTTTTAAAGGGGAAATTAAACTAATGACTTTATTATGACTGGTTTTGCTTCTAGATGTTTCATTTCCTTTGATCCTCACAGGACATCTGATAGAGTATAACTCTGGGCAGGTACACTGGGACAGCATGTCCAGCTGCTGACCTCTCGCCTGTATTCTGCCTTCAGCCCTTGTCTGTATCGAGGCACTGCTATTTCCCGGCCTCCCAGGATCTTTTCTTCCACTGGTTTAAGTCCACTTTGCACCCTACTGCTTTCAAGGAAACTAAAGCCCCACAAGGACCTAATCTACTTTACAGAGGTTGATGGGAAAGAAATTGTTTTCAGATGGCCTCAGGACCAGTGTGCTTCTAAATGACACTGCTGGCAGGTGGCCATTTGTAGGGCCCATCAAATTAGCCACTCGTACGAGCCCAGTGTCCTGTACTGAGCGAGCCTGTGAAGTGCATGCCCTTCACAGTAAATAGAATTCAGGAGTGAGTACATAGCAGGAATCCTGGATATTTAAGGCAAGCACTTTCCTCCTTCCATCTGATTGAACCCAAATTTATTATAGTACTAAAAGACCCACAGTACCAGGGAGAGCAGCATTGGCCTCTGAAAGCTGCCTGGAATTTGGAGTCACATTTCATGAAAGAGGAAGTTCAATTCCAGCCATCATGGGTCATAGCCAGTGAAGCCATAAGCATGTATTATGTGAACCCAACCTAAATCTGTATTTACTAACTTGACAAAGTTGAAGTGGTTATCTGCTCCATGACACTGGTCCTCTGGAAGATTCTGGAAGAACAAATCACCTTATTGCATTGAAATCAGGAATCACAAATCCTTGGCTCCCACACTGGTATTGATTTTCAGGGGTTTAGTTCACCTGCTGCTTTGCACATTTGGGAAGAATGGACACGGTCCCCCCTCCTGTCCTGATGAGCCGTCACAATCCCATCCCTTCCCTTGCCGATAGCTCCTTCAGCCTCACCAGGGCGCTGATAGTAATCTGTCTCAGGGGCCCAGCTGGTGGCCAGACACCCCACTTTGAAAACATCCTTAATTTCAAATTTTACATATAGGTGTTTATGTATGGGGGCATGAGGTTTGATAATAAACATGGTAAGTGTTTAAATGAAAAAGAACTATTACAATAAAAGAACCATTGCCATTAATCCCATTTGAAATATCCCCCCCCCCTTGGTATGTGCTCCTCCCTTGGGATGTGCCAATTCTTGCCACCTTCTGAAGCAGCCTGTGGTTTGCATAGTGGCAAGTGCTGTCAAATGAAAACATGACGTATAGTGTGTCTTTGTCTGCCTTCCTCATCCTCGATCTGGCATCGTCATGTGACTCTTAGCTCTTCCCCGAAGTAGAATTACCGTGAACTGGAAACATTTTCAATCAAGTCAGGACTTCAAGGCGAGACCCTCAGGAACAAGGACTCCAGAACTGCTTCAGAAAGCAGCAAGAACGATGGGATAAGTGTGTGTGTGTGTGTGTGTGTGTGTGTTGTCTTTTTCATTTTTATTGGTACCGGGGATCAAGCTCACGACCGCCTGCTTGCAAGGCAGGTGCTTATGCCACTGAGCTAAATCTCCAGCCCGAGATAAGTGTGTTTGAAGAGAGGAGGATTCGTGGCAATGTGTCTGTTGCTCTAGTATTTTCTAAAATATTTTCTAAAATTTAAATGTTCACTGTATTTTTAATCATACCTTATATGTATACTTTCAACCCTCGGTATCCAAAGGAGATCCATCCCAGGACTCTCTGATGAACCATAACATATGGGTGCTCAAGTCTCTTATATAACGTGGTGTAGTGTTGGCATGGAACCTGTGTATATCTTCCCATATGTTTTAAGTCATCTCTAGATTATTTATTATAGCACCATATCAATGGTATGTAAATAGTCATTATCCTGTATTATTTAGGAAATAATGACAAAAAAACTATTGGAATATGTTCACTACATGTTCAGTTTTTCTTCTGAATATTACCTATGTGCTGGTGATTGAATTAGGGGTTCTAGCACCTACATGTATGGAAGGCCAACAACATACATATGTCATCAAATTGACCAATGAACCCATCTTAACAGTATGCAGTCCAGTGGCATTATGGGACATTCTCATATTATGCACCCATGACCAGAGGCCATGTTTAGAGCTTCTCGTCATCCTGGGTATGCATTCTGCACCCACAAACATTAGTTCCCCCTTGTCCATCCTAGCCTCTAGTGGCTTCTACTCTACTTTGTGTTTCTGCGGACTGGTGTGTTTTACATACCACTTGGAGTCCTGAAGTGTTTTTCCTTTTGTTTCTGTCTCTTAATTTTAATATATTATTTCAATAAACTTTTCTTGTATAAAGCATTTGTCATCAAGACTTTATGGTATCAACAATGATTAGTAAAGTGTGATTCTCATTCTAATTTAAGAAACTGTTACCTATTAGTAGCAGGTAAATTGAAGACATGGGTCTTTTTCTTTTCTTTTTCATGTTCACAAATGACATTTGCTAACCCAAGATGTAGTTTTGTATTTCTTTTAGGATTTGATTTCTTCTTCCTTTGATTTTAGCCCCCATTTGGCCTGAATTCTTTGCAGAACTTCCACAGATGGCCTTGCATTTCTGTGATACCTGCTAGAGTGCTCTGAATGTTTTAGATACCGTTTTTCAGAGAACATGAATTTACCCTTCTTTTCTTTCATTTTAATCATTCTGTCTCCCTGCCTCTGTCCACCTCCAGGCACTAACATGTGACTCTTGCTGTTGGAAAATTGGTGAATCATCACCCTCCACTTAGGGTGATATTACTGAAAGCAGAAGTATTTCTTTCTGCACAGAAGCAGAAGTATTGTAATGTCACTGCAGCGGTGGACTGGTAGTAGAGGTGAACATAAGTCTTTTACTATTTACATCTTTAACGAGTCACAATTAAAAGTAGTGAGTTGGCATGTCAGAGTGAATGTGTTATTTTCAGATTTCTCTGATAGGAATCGCTGAGGGTGGTTTAAGCTGCTCTTTTCCAGCACCCTGGAGCTGCAGACACCCTAAGAAAGCAAGCCCAGAAGGGTCTAATCTAATTCCTGCAAGTTAACAGGACAGTAATGACTTTTCAGTACAAAAGGTGAAGATCGGCCTTAAATCACAGAGGCTTATGATTCTTGCATCATTAACACACACTTTCTTATGGTTAAAAGATGATACAGGCTGACTTGTAGTTGAGAAGCTTAGAGGTTTTCTTTTTCTTTTTTCTGTCATTATAATTTCTGTCGCAGTTAGCATATAGTGGAGCGCTCTCCCTGCACGGGATTCGAGGTATAGTGTGCAGATGCAGTGACCTTTGCTGAAAAAGTCCTCGTCCTCCACTTTGACTGATTTCTGGGCACTGCACCGGGCCGTTCAGCACTGCCCATTTCATATCACGTCCATGTTTCATGGCAGCTACCGACTGCAGCCGCACTGTGGTGCTAGCCTGGCTCCTCCTCTAGGAACCTGCAGGTGCATTTCCGTAAACTAGGCACTGCTGCACGATGGACAATGGACTGCAGTTTTGCTGGCAAGGAAATAAAGCCACAAACTCAGATAACAGCTCCACGTAAACATTTCTGTTTAGCCACTTGAACTCAGCAGAAACGTGTTCTAAAGAATTTCCACTGCATACTCACTGCTGTAGGGGATGGTAATGAAATAGGTGGATAGTGTCCCCACCCTGGTGATATGCACATCCCACGCATGTGTCAGGGAGTGGCAGGTTGCTTTAGGGGCTGGTGATGCTTCAGATCCTCTCACCTGCACAGGTCACTGGCACATGTTCAGGGCCTGACTCTATGGCTAATTTTAGTTTGTTATTTTTGTAAACTCTCTTTGTGGCAGGAGGAGGGGGGATAAAGACCTATCCCTCCCCCCATATTCACTCCTCTACTCTTTGCCTAACTATAAGCTTTGGGCCCTATAAACTGAATCTCCTCCTGAGGATGAATATGTATAAGCTATGCATATGTAAATCAAATACATTCATTTCTCTTCCCTCCAAGTATGTAAAGCTTAAAAAAAAATACGCCAGCCTGCAAAATCGAAAATGAAAGGGCTGTGTGGCGTCTACCTCTTCCAACAGTGTTCCAGGAAATGTGGATCCTGGACCTTCAACAGATAATAGTATCATGTTTATCTGATAGTGATTGTGTCCTACATTTTCCAAACTGATGACTCAGGATTATGATTCAGATAGTCCTGGGAATCCCCCAACCTGTCTTGCCACTTGCCTAGAGAAGTATACAGTACACCAGGCACACTTGCTTAGGAGTTAGTAAAATTGAACCACGTGGTTTTGTATCACCCCAAAGCTCCCTTAAGAAAAATTAATTTACTGGCTATTTTGTGAGACACTTCTCCTAGCTCAGAGTGGTTATTTTAAGGTAATTTTCCCTGCTAAGAGCTCACTTGTTACAGGTGACTCTGATTTGAGAAACAGCTGTTGACTTCTAGTGTGCTGAATTGGTTTTTCTTCCCTTTTCAGAGAGTTCCTTTTTTGTTCCGAGTCTGTTCTGTGGTGTAAAAGCTAATCTACTTTAGGTTATTTTTCTTTTCATGTACCTGGTGTATAAGCCAGGACATCTTCTGCAGAAACAGCATTGCTAGCACTCGAGAATATAAGAAAAGAAATATAACCAGTTTTTTAAAAATGTCAAAATATTTGTCTATTTATTTAAAAAATGGCTTTAAATTAACTCACGGTCCCCTTTACGAGCCATTTCCATTTCATGCTAGTCAGTCATCCTAGGCTGGTGTGATGTCACAGGCTGCAAAGTGGTGGAACAGCCCGTGTTGGCAGCAGGTCCTCATGTATGACACAGAACAGGGTGACTACAAAGTGAGAGTGACCATATATTGTGTCCAACCGGGCAAACCTGGCCCAGTGGTCTTTGCTTGACAACAGAACTCATGTTAATGGCTTAGCAGCCTCATGAAGCTCTGCAAAAGGGGGAAGCGAGCAGGCAGAGCTGGAAACGTTGTTTGGGGAGGAAGGCAGTGGTCACACAATCTGGGTTTCACTTCCCGCTGAGCCACTAATTTGGGGGCCTTGGGAACATTCTGAATCTCCCAGGCTATCAGTTTCCTCCTTTCCCAGAGGTAGGCTATTGGCTCCCAAATCCTTGGAGGTTGGCTTCCAGGGGTGACCTTCGGTGCCACTGAGGAATCAGAGACATCCAACTCCCTGAGGAGGTGAGCCCAGGAGGACAGAGGAAACGCAGGAGGTAAGGGAGGCAGGGACAATGCAGACAGGCAGGGCGTGGTCAGGGACCCAAATCCAAGATGCCTCAGGGTGAACTAGGGTCTGGTTTTCTCAGTGCGCAAGTAACCTTCCTGGGAGAGGTGAGAGTTGAGCCCGTGATAACAAACTTGCACCCAGAAACACTTTGAAAGGAGCCATCTCTCCCTAACATGGACCAGGCCCCTTGCCTTTCCCTTCCTAGCACAGTAGACTTAGCCCGTGGCTTGATCACTCCTCTGTTCTTCCCCATATCTTCTTTGGAGGTCACAGGCGTTTTAGGTGTATTTCTCATTGCAAAGTCTTGTTGAAATAATTTCTCTCCAAATGCACACATATTTACCTGTCTTACCCCTGTGCTGCCTAAAGAATCAAAATGCAAGAGTTTTTGGTTTTGTGTGAGCTCAGACACCTGGGTGAACTTTTGCAATGAGCAGTGTAGGTTCACCCTGCAGCCTTAGCTGTTGCTGGGTTGCTTGCTACGTGGCTGTTTAGTTACCTCTCACGCGTGCAGCTTCTGTACAATCCACAGTTTCTGGGCAGTGTATAAGAATAGCCCATCACTGCAGAGTCTGATAATCAAGTGCAAAGATAAACACCGGTGACAGGATAATAGCATTGCTATTGATGATACGAAAACAGTACATGTTGTCTAAAGTGCTTGCTGTGAACCCAAGTAACATGCCAAGTACCTTATATGCACTGAATGCACCTCACACATAAACACACAAAGCACGCGTCCTGTTCTCACTAGGTAGGGGTTTGTGTTATCTTCCCTGTTCCAATGAAGAAACCAAGTCCCAGCAAGGTGAAATAAACTTACATTCACTTACAAAGTGGTGCAGGAGCAGGACTAACTCTTGCACTTGTGGGAAATTCAAATTAGTGTTAAGTAAGTGCTAAATCTATTGATTGTGTGGATGCCAGAACAAGGCAGAGTGAGTTTCTATGGGATTACAGGAGACAGTAGTTTAAACAGTTTTATGAGTCAAAATTGTGGGGAGAGGACAAAAGGGCATTTCAAGCAGGAGCTAATGGCTTGTGAGAATTAAGCATAAATACGCCTGACAGTTAATAGGTTTGTGTGGTCTATGCGGAGTGGTCCCTCCCTGTGAGGGCACCAAGGTGAACGGAGCAGAGCGAGGAGAGGGTATTTGTTAGCTTTAGTGCAGGCACTGCTGTATTTAGTAGCAGGTTGACACCTTACAGAACCTTGGGAGAGCGTAAAGACATATTTCCAGCAGAAGCACATTAGTCTGCACATCAAATAAGGTGCAAGCAAAAATGTCCTGCCCTTAGGAGATGTCTCCTTGGGTTGCCTTTACCCAGTGACGTGAGCTTCACACCTTCATGGGAGCTGTCACCATCTCTGCTTCCCTTCCTATTAATTAGCTGTGAGTCCTGGGTCTAGAGTCACTTGAAACAGGACACATTGTGCTCCACCTCGAGTCAGTGTGGGGGAGCCACCTTTCCCTACAAGACTGCCATGCCTGCTGGGTGCTGGGGGAAGAGCAGTGGCAGTGTCACTTGGCAAAGGACAGCTCCAGCCTGGCTGCTTGTGGCCGGCATCATTTAAGGGGATTTAAACTTGGGCAGGAACTAGAAACCAACCGGGGAGACCTAGATTTGTGGGTGCTCCATCAGAAATAGTAAAATGAGGAATCATACAGGTAATTGGACAGAAGAAGGCTTTTTAACCTCCAAAACTAAACAAGAAAGAAAAACAGTAGCATTGGGAGAGGTTTCTCCCGGCTTGTTTATTTATCTAATTAACTGATTAATTAACCAATTACTTTGTTTATAACCTTCCTCGTTTGCTAAAGTTTTATAGGAGGGTCCTAAATCTATAAACCTACTAAATGAGACTCTTTTTCAATGTTTCTTTATAATGAAATGACTGCATATCATACCCAATCTGTCACTATCAATAGTGACAGATTCTAAAAGTTGGGCATGTTGGCACAGGCCTGTAATCCTAGCACTCAGAGGGTGCAGGGTGGGTGGGGGGGATCACCAGGAGTTCAAGGTCAGCCTGGCCTACATAGTGAGACCCAGTCTCCAAAAAATGATTGTAAAAACTCGTGTCAAGTGTATTTACATTTATCATCAATTTTTCCACTTTGAAAAAACGTGCTGTTCCTTTCACCCTCACTCAGGCTTAGCAGTGTCTCGCTTTCTAGTTTCTCTGTGTGAACTCCGGTGCTGGCATGGTAACTGGTGTTTTCTGGGGTTTGCCTTTTTGTCTGTGAGCCCCCTGCCTGTGGGAGCACTGTGAGCCTTTGAGCTTAGCCCTTGTGGGGGCGTCCTGTCACCACAACCTCACCACACTGCATCCCAAGGGTTGCCAAGATCTGGGCCCGCTATGCTTGGGCTTTATGGCTCTCTCCAAGTTTAAGTGGTTCTGTGTCACTCGCAGGGCTTCTGCCTGTATGAATTCAAATCAAAACTTTAGGCAGCAGGGCGTGTTTGTATGGGAAGCTGAGGCAGGAGGACCACACGCTCAAGCCTAGTCTGGGCAATTTAGCAAGACTCTGTCTCAAAATAAAAATATTTTTTAAAAGGACTGTAGCTCAGCGTGAAGCCCCTGAGTTCAGATCTTGGTTCTGCACACAAATAGATGAAATAAGTAAATAAACAAATAAATAAGCAAAAATTTTGAATTTTCCTTTTTGCCTCCCAATCTGATAGAAATTGTAGTGCGACTTAGCATTTGCTTTGTCTGCTCAGGCTCTTGTACACATTGTCACCTGCAAGCCACCTAACAGCTCTGTGTTATCACCGGTGAATAAACTATGCAAGGTCACCCCTAGGCGAGTGGACAGACTCTGCCTCCACTGCCACCCAGGCAGGATGTCCCTAATATGAGAACACAGCACCAGTTCTGGTGGTCACTCGGGAAACAGGATTGAGAGGTAAATAGATGCGGGGGCTAATCCTGTGCCCACCGGCCAAAGACAGTGGAGAGACAGGCAGCCCTTTGGCAGCATAGCTTATGTCCCTCATTAAAGCCTCTCCCAGCCCCGAGAGGGAACCTCACTGCTGTCCTGTCTCGGGTGCTCCAGACACAGGCAGGGTAACAAGGAGCAGCTGCTATGTAGGAGAACCTGGATTCTGCACCAGCTCATGCTGTCGTGAAACTCATGCTGATTTTCAAGCATGACTGGGTTATTTCTAAGTTGTTCTTCTCTTCCTTTTTCCTTCCTGATGCTTGGCTTTTAGTTATTTCTCGACCAACTGAAAAATTCCTCAAAGGCTCTACAGGGAAGTAGGGGGTGCGGGGTCTAAAATGAAACAGTGATGCGTTAGCATCCCTGGGATGGTTTGTGGCCACAGTGAGCTCAGTAGTCACCGTGGGACTCAGAACTCTGACTGTGGTCACTGGGACCAAAGTGAGAGATCTGTAGAAACAGGGGTTGTGAAAGCCAGGAGTGGTGAGGAGGGTCTCCAGTTGATGTTAGAAGAAGAAGATACAAAGCCAGTGAGACTTCTGGGCAGAGTTGGTACTGATGGGGACTAGTCTGGGCACTGATGGGGCTCTGAGGGGCTGGGGGACTTAGACTTGTGACACATGTGTTAGTGCTGTACACCATACTGGAGAACTGACCAGTGTGTGACAATAACATCCAAGAAACTTGGGGCACATATAGATGTCATTGAAGGGAGACAAATGGGGTATGTATCCACAGAAGTGACTGCAAGTGTCTTTCTAGACCCATTTCCACTATGATGTTCCCGTGTAGCCTCTGAAGTGTTATCATCAGTATGTCACAGTTTAGGCCATTGTATTTACACTGCAGGAAAACAGAAGATGAACTTAGAGTCAGAGACGTGAGTTCAAATCTACCCTCTGCCTCTGTAGTCTGTGTTCACTGGGTAGATTGATCAAAGTCTCTGTTCTCCAACGAGTGCAATGTGGATAACAATCACGCTTGAAAGGTTTGCTGCACAGAAAGCATCAACACAGTGTCAGCACACATGGGTACCTAATTCTTATTCCCCGCCAAGAGCATCGGTGGTCCTTTTTATTGTGCTTATAAAAAGCTACAGTATGGCTTGAAAGAGTCCTCTTATAATCCAGATAGATACATCCTTGAAATTTCTGCTGCAGCAGAAATGCAAATTATTACTGGGTACATTTCTGGCAGACATATGAGCCATTTACATAATGAAACCTCTCTAAGATTATTTCTATTAATAGCAACCCTTCTAAGTATCAATCTGACCATTTTGTATTTAGAATCATTCTATGAACAGATCCTTTTTATTGCCGTGCCTTCTTAATATCTTCTGACAAGTATCATTATCGCTTTACTTTATATTCTAGTGTTTATGATTTCACGGCTTCTTAACGTGTTCGTTTACTACCTAAGAACTTCATTTTTAATAATGCATCGCTCTCAGGTGGCAGTTGGGGAGGAAAGGCTGTTGCGTAGTTTCTTGGTTGCAGGCTCGCAGGTGAGTGGAGGATGCACCAGTCTGCATGGTGCTGGCAGAGTGGGGCTTTCTTACTATGTGCTTGATTGTCATCATGTGCATGACAGTGGCCGCTCTTCTTTGCTTTAAGTCACTAAGTGCCTCCGCGCCAGTCTGTACACATAGCAGATCCACGTGTACAGTGCACCTTCAAGCCATGGAGTTTCTGTGCAGGCACGTGAGATAAATTGTTAAGTAGTGACGCTGGGTCTGGAAGTGGACCTCACTGCTTCCAAATCATGACTCCTGTTCTCGTCTGCAAGCCTTTCCCCTTGAGCATAGGGAGAGGTTTTGTCCTGTGTGCCTCACATCACTGACAAGAGAGGTGCTGGAATGCTTGCTGAATGAATCAGTGAGCAGTGTGCGTGAGGGAGATGATGAGAAAATGCCCATAGGTGGAAGCACGCTTCCCTGGGAGCGGGCTCCG
The DNA here is from genome assembly GCF_034190915.1 of Cavia porcellus. Taxonomy (NCBI): domain Eukaryota; kingdom Metazoa; phylum Chordata; class Mammalia; order Rodentia; family Caviidae; genus Cavia; species Cavia porcellus. Next base: position 20,810,919 of record NW_026947496.1, on the reverse strand, counting down.
AGACACCATCCAGTTCCATGATTCTGAGTCTGCAGATGCAATTTGGGCACTTCCTTGAGATATCTTCTTTTCTTACCCTTCATAACATCTAACAAATAGCCAGGTTGTTTTCATCTGATGGCCTTTCCTTGAGGAGGTTATAATGATCCTAAGGCTCAACATTGGCAAAATGTTTTGAAAAGAAAAAAAAAAAACAATTAAAAATTATACAATGTAGGCTTCTATTTTAAAGAAAGTCTGATTGCATTTCTATTTTGAAAAAATGGTTTTACTAGTTAGTCTCTTTATTTCTAAGAAACTCACTTGGGGAAGCTTCTAAGAAAGGGAATTTTGCTAAGGACACAGAGATGTACTGTGGATTTTAGGGCAGGGGTACAGTTAGGTCAAAAAAATAATGACGTGTGTTGCTTGGCTTTCTACCACTGTAATGAATGCCCCAGATAATGAAGTTATAAAGAGAAAAGGTTTGTTTGGGCTCATAGTTTTGGGATTTTTATCCCATAGGTTCCACTGGTTCCATTGCCTGTGGGGAGCCCATTGTGGTGGAAGCCTGTGACAGAGCAAACCCACTCATCTCATGACTGGAAAGCACAGAAGGGGCAGAGAAAGGGGCTAGGGCGCTGCTGTCCCCTTCAGGAAACAGCCCAAGTGACTTGTGCATCTCCTCTCTTGAAAGTTCTATGCCCCCCCCAAAGTGCTGTTCTGGGGAACACGTGAGCCCCGAGGGAACACTGCAGATCCAAACTGTAGTAGGTCAGATGGTGTGGCCAGGAGCACGTCCACCTGTGTGGACAGGCAGCTTCCAGACGAGGGCATCGTGTGTAGATGGGCTGGTGGGCATCTCGGCAGAGACTGTACTGAAGTTGTGTGATTACTTCTCTATCTTTCTTTGTGCTGCTGTTGGGGATTTTTGAGCACCAATATAGCTGAAGAAAGAAATTAATTCAGATGTCTGTTGTTCTGTTGTGGTAATTTCCGTGTGTAGGGCTCATTAATATCTTTGTTCAGGACCAGCATCTCTCCTCTGCTTGGAGTATGCTGAGATCGCACCACATGCGCAGCCCTTCTTCCTGTTTGCCCTTCCCCTTGTGTAGAGCTGCTTCCCGTGAGGTGGCTCCCCTGGTGCTGGGCCAGTCCACTGAGACTGAGCCGTGGTGGGTTTGTCGGTCATGCTAAGACACACTGATAGAGGGTCCCATCCTTGGTATGTTGCTGGGGGATGTTCAAGAAGCAGAGGGAAAGTATTTGGGAGCCTCCTAAGGTGGCTCAGCATAGCCAAGGAAAACCAGACACATCCTATTGTCATCTGTCATCCCCGAGAAGGCGGCGCTGAATTCACTGTATAGAATTACACAGTCCAGGGCTGGGGATTTAGCTCAGCAGCATAAGCACCTGCCTTGCAAGCAGGCAGTTGTGAGTTCGATCCCTGGTACCGATAAAAACGAAAAAAAAAAAAAAAAAAAAAAGAATTACACAGTCCCAGGTCACCTGAAATGTGGACCCCTTGTGACCCAGTATTTGGAGGAGGAGATAAATCTAGAGAAGTAAAAGTGGCTGGACCAAACATCAGACTAGAACCAGAGGTGGGCCTATGACCCCTCCTTCCTGCTCTCGCTCCGTTTCTAGAATGACCATGTGTGGGTCCATAGCTCTACCCCTAGCAACTATCAGTATGAGTCTTCTAGGGCTATCAGGACAAGGGCCTGCAGACTGAGTGGCCTGTGCTGGGGACATTTATTTTCTTACCATTCTGGAGGGGAGAAGTCTAAGATCGAGGATCCCTGGAATTGATTTGTCCTGAAGTTATTCCCAGTGACTTGTGGGCCATCTTTCTCCTGTGTTGTCTTTACCTGATCTTTCCTAAGTGTCCGTGTCCTAATGTCCTCTTCTTAGACCAGTTATACTGGATTAGGGAAGCACTCCTGTGACCTCTCTTTATCTCAGTCACTTCTTGAAGTCTTGTCTCTGTGTATTCTGCCTCCAAATATGCAGATTCAATGAATCAAGGATCACAAATGTTTGGGAAAGATGCGTCTGTATTGAAAATGAACCTGTCATTTTTCTTGTTGTTACTCTCTGCATGGTAACAATTATTTAAGGTATTCCAGGGAGCCCAGAGATGATTTGAAATCTACAGGAGGCTGGATGTAGGTGTGGCATAGATTCCGTGGCAGTGGACAGAGCGGACTTGATCTCTGCTGGGTGGGGAGGGGCTGGGACAACAGCCCAAGGCACCATGGGAGCTTGTAAGGTCACATCCTGGGAGCTAAGGCTTTCCCATGGGAATCTGGGCCTGAGTCACAATTCAGCTTATAATAGTATCTGTACATTGATTGATTCACTCATTGATTATGGGCTATATTGGTTAGCAGTCTTCAGATGGCTATTTGTTTCTCTTGGTTTTTTAACTATTAATTTTGCAGCAGTCTGAAGCCAGCTAATAATTAATAATCTTAAAGCTAGAAATGTTTCAAATCACTGACTATAGGCCAGGTACGGTGCTAGGCACTGAGGGAACCCTCTGCAACAAGAAAGATTGGGTCCCGTCTTTTGTGGGTTGCAGTCTGTCCAGAGAGGTGAACTTTACTCATAGAAGGGATTTTTAAGGACCCTCACAGTGCCCCTTGAACCAAGGTTTTGCTTGCTTTCCTTTCCTGTTTTCTTTCTTTTTATCTTTCACCATTTTTTTCTTTCTTTTCTTTACTACTAGGGTTTGAATCTAATATCTTCACACTGAGCTATATTTTCAACCTCAACTCTTTTTAGTTTGAATTAATTAATTCAAGGAAAGGTCTAACTGTGTAGTCCAAGCTGGCCTGGAACACCCCTGATCCTCCTGCCTCAGCTTCCCGAGTGCTGGATTTACAGGCTTGAGCCACCACACCAGGCAGCCGGTCTTAGTTTTGAAATAAGGTCTCCCTACATCATGCAGTTGCCCAGGTTGGACCTGAGCTTGTGCTCTTTCTGCCTCAGCCTCCTAGAGTGCTGGGATTCCAAGCATGCCTCACCACACCCCGCAGTATCTCAGTTTTTAATCAGACATTCCACAGGGGCACATGGCACAAGGTGAGCTGGTCTTTGCTGGTTCATGACTATGGGAGCATTTTCTTATGTGGACTGCTTGGTATCTGGAGTTCTCTGCAGACAAGTTCCAGAAGATGACTGTACCCTTATTGCAAATATCTTTCTTCATTGCCAGAATGCTCACTTGGTAGCTGGGTGACCTCTGTGGACTCTGCATTTTTTGTTTTTCTGGAGAAGGGAAGCTGCTATTTTTACCATCTAGTAGTGTTCTGATGACTCCTTGATAACATGGTTCCTATACAGGGCTCCATCTCTTTCTCTCCGGGGACCCCGTGTGAGTCATATTTTTGTTGCTAGTGTCTGGCACTGTGCCTGGCATTTAGTAGGGCTTCAGTAAATATTTGCTGAATTCTGCATGCTGACTGGAAATCTGCCGACTGGGAGAAGCTTGATAAACGCCTGGCCTCTCTGTGAAGCTGCCTTGTGCCCTGGCAGGAGCAGTGTGAGTCACACGTGGTCTGGCTGACTCGGCACCTTGTGAATAATAGATACTCCATTCCTAAAACGCTGGCCCCTCCAGAGTGGCCAGTCATCCCTGCAGCAGGGACAATGACAGATTGTTAGAGTAAAGATGAAAACAGCATACACAGGTTATTGCATAGATGGCCCAAACCGTGACTTGCTGGGTGGACCCCTTGTGGATCGCTGGACACACTGACCCGTGTTCCCAGGGGAGGGCGTGTTCTCTGCCTCACTTCTGCTCCAGCCGTGGCTGCCTTCAGGAGAGAATCCCAAGGAAGTGAATTAAGGTGAATTTTGAAAGAAAGGAGAGAGGCAGCGCATTGATGGACGTGGGCGTGGGTGTGGGAAGGTTGTTCCAGGCATAAAGATGGCATCAAAAGAGCCGTGGCTGTTTTTCCTTTTCCAGTACTCGCTGACAGTTTTTATTGTTTAACATTTTTAAAAGTGTCCTCTGAACCGCAGGCTGTTCAAAAACAAGTATTCCGTGGTGGAGATGATGTCAAATGATAAGGTGCATTATCCGATCCGTGGCAGAAACAGAGGTGGAAGCTGCAGTGTGATGAGAATTTAAACATACAGAAGTCAAAAAATTCAGGCGCTCAAGTGACATGACAAATTGTGACTCAATTCCCTCGGGCATATGGTAGTAGCATTTTCTGAATCGTGGCACATTCTGTTCCATTTAAACCCTTGTTTTTGCAAAGTCGTTGTGTCAAGGTTGCGGTGTGAGCAGTAACTTTAGACTTCGGTGACTCTCTATGTTCTCACCCACAGTATCTGCACCTTAAATTTGGGGTGCTTATTTTAACTTAAAAAGCAGTACAGTGCGCATTCATTGATGCAAAATCTGGGTGACTTTAGAATCAAGGGACTTTTCTCCTGACTAAAATAGGACTTCATAGTGAAAACACAGCCACTTTTAGTTTGGGTAAAATGTAAATGTCATAAAGGTTATCATTTCAACAATTTTTAAAAGTGCAGTTCAAGGCATTGAGAACATCTGTATTATTGCCACAAATCACCTCTGTCCATCTCCATAATGTGTTTCCTCTTGCAAAATTGAAAATTTACCCATTAAATAACAGCTTTCCATTCTACTGTGCTTCAGTCCCCAAAAGCCAGCAATGTACTTCTTTTTCTCCATGACATGGGCTCCTCACATAAGCTGAAGTCATTGTGTCACCGGTTTATTTCACTTAGCTGCTATATTTTTAATCATTCCCCACTAGGATATAATTTACAAAGCATAACATTCAATGACTTTTCATTCTATTTACAATTGATGTGTATTTTTTGAAGAGAGGGTAAATTCAATACTTTTATTTTGAACCGTTCAAAAATGTACAAATACTTCTCTGGCAAGTCCAGTTATAAAAGTGTTATGAAATAAATGGGAACAGAATGTTAAGGGAAAATGTCTAGTTTATGCTTGATTTGATTTGGATGAATTCAGACAGCCAAAATATTTTTGTTAGCATGTTTGCTTTAATTGAAGTGTCTTCATTTTACTTCCTGGACCCAGCAATATGTGACTAATTAGTGTCGATCTTCCTATGGTATTGTTTGTTTCCAAGGTTGGTTATGATGAGTAAGACAGAGATTTAGCAGAATTGAAACTTCCTAAAGCCTAGGTTTGTTCAAAGACCAGTGTTGAATTAAACTGAGCTATCAGCAGAAGTAGCACTTAAGTTACTTGGGATCTGGAATTCCCAGTGGCAAAGAAATGTTTGAATTTAGGTAAATGGCATTTTTTTATATATTGCTTGTAGAAGGATTTGTTGGTACAATCAGTTAGGAAAATAGGCATTATGTAGGAAAGAAAAGCATGCATAAAGAGTAAATCAACAATTTTCCTGGTAGATTTTCCCTAGGAAAACTTTTGTGTATGTATATCAGAAGATATGAAGCCTGTCTATCACAGTTTTACTTGTGTAAGTCCAGGGTACCCAAATATTTGTCAAATGGAATAAACAAATTACAGTACAATCAAACAATAGGACACTACACAGCGATGAAACTTAATCACCCAAAATTAGACTCATATAGTTGAATGTCAACAACCTTATTTTAAATCCCCTCAGCAAGATAGTTAGCATGAAACTTCATGCAACATAATTTATTCTCCTTTTAAAAAAATTACAAATATACATAATTAAACAATTAAAGCAGAATTTCAGCCTGAGATTATTCAGAAAAGGATAGAAGCCTAGAAAGACGTCAATTAAAACTCTTGTCCCTCTGTTCTGAGAGTATATGTGGAAAGATGGCTACTGGCTATTCCTGCCATTTCAGTAGTCATGTGACATTTCTAAGTACCCCTCATAGTAAGTCTTTAAAAAATATCACATCCATACTACTGGCAGGCTGTAAACCAACGGCACGATAGCTGGGTTTAAAAAAACTCGTGCATGCAGAACATTTATTTTAAAAACCTCACATTCCTGAAATAGAATTTTTTGGAGAGAAGCTTTTCTTGAATGATGGTGGATTGAAGGCTGTAACTAAAAATAGAGCTGCAAGTTTTAATAAATGAAAATTAGTCAAGATCCTAATCAGTACTTCCTGCATTCAATACTAATTTTATCACTTCCTTGCTCTAGTTAATGTGGGGCATACTTTGTAATTCTCACATACCTTGTGCTCTTTGCTTGTTGAGTTATCATTATGAAACTGTGACCCCCACCACTGTCACCACCATCATTGTCATCATTATCTGGAGCACAAGGTTTTATAAGCCCTAAGATACGTTCTTTGGAAACAGCCCATTTAACTCGAGCATGTTCCTGCCTCAGGGTCTGCGTAATCCCTCCCCCACTCAATCTCCATCCGTGTTCCAGTTTAATTTTTCTTTATTGCACTTGCGCGTACTTGCTGGTGTCTCCTCTTGCACTAATTTGAGAGAGGTAGACAGTCCATGCAAGTGCAAGCTGTGAGTGCTTCTCTCCTGTATGTTCAGTGTTGGAACCGAGCCAGGCATATTTAGAAGCTCAGTGATTCTGGACTGGGTGAAGGGATTATTCCAGGAACTCTTTGAGGTAGATGTCACCATATTGTTTTATTTCAAAAATGCAGGCTGAGTTTCGATTATTTATCTGTATTCACCCGGCTAGTGACTGGTGGGGACTAACTAGAATTCTAAGCCAGTGTACCTGAACCTAAGGCTGACTGTCTTAACTGCTCTGTTTTGTTACATGTCATCTGCTGTTGATTCTGGTGTGACTTTATCTATCTATCTACCTATCTATCTCGGCATAGAGAATCTTTCCTTCTTTTCAGACTATCAAATCATCACTTGTGTGCTTCCAGAAATGCACTGTCTGACACACGGTTGTGGCCCCTTCGAGGACTAGTTCTGTTTTGCATATGCAGAGACCTTGGCACATTTCAGCTTCGGCTAATCTCAGGCTTTTGCAGCTCTACACGGGCCCTGTTTAGTGCTATTGTCTAGGCTTGGAGACCGCAGCTGGTCTGGGAGAGCAGCAGACAAGGCACCAAGAAGGAAGGATTCACAGATAACCCACTGAGCTGCCTTATCTCCTAAATGCATGTGGCATCCTGCCGTTTCTAATGGCATCTAATGACCTTGGGTTGTGAACGGTGCTGCCATGTAACCTGCACTCATTTGTCACTTTCTACACTGCTAGCTAGGCTGAAATAACCCAGAAGGGGAAAGCAAAATGCCCGGAATGTAAATGTATAAAGCTTTCTTCTTGTAATTCTCTTGTTTGTTTTGGGATGCAGGAGCCAGAAATGAAAGTTAAAAATAAAACAACTAATGTTAGCAGCTGAGGTCGTCACCCTTTTTAATAGAACCCTGGATCCGGATGCGGCCCTGGAGAGTTCTTGTGCAGTCCCCAGGGGAGCCCTGTAGAAGGGCGTGCATGGCCCGGAGTCCTAGGGCTGGGGGGTCCCCACCCCATATGGGACTCCTCCTACTCCAGCTGCATTCTGAGCTCACTGCTCACTGCTACAGAGCTGCTGTGCCTTGAAGGAGAGAAGCTTTTGCTAGGCCTTGTGTTGGTCATTTGATTATCAGCAGTTTGTTTATCTGAGCCATCTTTTGTGAGTCTGAGCTGACTGCTAACTGAGCTCAAAGGACCTCCGTTAAGGCAAGACGCTCACACTGCCCAGATTTCTCCAGATCTGTGCTTAACATGGCGCCCACAGCCTTTGAAGAGTTCTGCTGTGTATAATCATAATAATACCTGCATGTATATGTCATTAATCTAATTTCCTAATTAATTCCTCAGTGAAGACAGCAGAAAACCACACCCTCACATTCCAGCCCCTTTGAGTATCTTGATCACTTCTCTTTCCTCAGCTCTGCCTTGATTTCCTCACCAAGACAGAGATCTTCAGTCCTGTACACCCTGAAATCAACACCCGAGTCGGGGCTGGACATCTTCAGGGAGTTTCCAACACCCCCACCCCATTCAAAAGGAACAGTCAGGGACATAGAAATCATAAGGGTCAGGTCAAAAATAATACCAACATTTATTGAGCTCTTGACGATGGTCCAGATGCTACGTTAAGATCTTTATGTACATTGTAAAGTTCACTCATCACCAAGACCCAGTGACATACTTACTATTGGTCTCCCCATTTCGCAGATGAGAAAGTTGAGGCTCCACAAAAATAATCAATTTTCCCTACAGTGCAGAGCTTTGAGTAACAGAGCTGTGATTTGAACCTGATCAGACTGACTCCAGAATCTGTTTCATCCATTTTAAGTGATGTATATTCACTTAGGAAAAAAGAATGAAGAAAAAATCACCCATAGGTCAATCATGAACATTTTTTTTTATGTCTCTAGGCACACATTTTTAAACTGGGGTCATGCTGCTTGTCCTGTGTAGGAGTGGTCTATGTCCCTGGTCCATAGGTCATGTACATGTGATGCCATCTGAGAAATTCACACAGCATGATCTTACAACCCATAAAGTTTTCTCTCTCCTGTAGATACTTATATCTGTAATTTTTCAGAAGTAAACAGTTTACATCTGTGAGACACGGAACCTACACTAGTAATGTATTTGTCCAACATTTAAGTCTTCAGATGTTTTGGTATTGTTAATAATGCTGTGCTGTGCTTTCTCAAACTTGTATTTGTTTTTGAACATCTCTGATTGTTTCCTATGGATTCATCTCTAGAATGTGATCTGTGGGCTCAAATAATAAGAGCCCTCATGAAGTTTTTGATACGTTATTAAATTACTCTAATCGAACACTCAACAACCATGAAAAGAGGATATTTGTGTGTCTCAACTCTGGACAACATGAAGTACTACAATTACAAAATGAAAATAAACAAAAATCTTGCCAGTTTGATGCGTTAAAATTACTGTATATTTTGTTTTAATTTGCCTTTGTTGGTACGGTTTTCAGTGAGGTTGAATATTTTTCTTGTGTTTCCTTTGTTTTTTATATTTCTGTTTTAAGTTGGTTATGAACGTTTCTTGTTTATTTTGTGTTAGGGAGACCATCTTTTACTCATAATTACATGGATTTATTTTGTGCTAAGGATATTAGTTCTGAACTTTTCCCACTTTGATATTTTCCTTTGGCTATTATTCACTGTGATTTTAATATGTAAATATTCAAAATGTTTGTGTAATCAAACACATTAACTTTTTTTTCTTTAATGTCTAGAAAAGCCTTCTCTCATTACGATCCGATAAATATTCACCTATAATTTCTTGTAGCTATTTTATTATCTCTTGGTTTATATTTGGAGTTTATTGTTAAGTATGATCTCAGACATGAGAATTCAGCACACTTTTGACCAAAATTTAATTGGTTATTCTCACGTTATTTAATATTTTTTCCCATTTGATAGAATAGACCACCTTTATTAAGGTTCTAAAGCCGGCATGATGGTGCGTACCTATAATCCCAGCACTCAGGAAGCAGAGGCAGAAGGGTATCTGTAAATTCCAGGCCAGCCTGGGCTACATAGTGAGTTCAAGGCCAGCAAAGACTTGGGTGTATTTCTGACCTTTATATTCTATTAGCTTGATCTTTGTATTTTTTCACTTTCATTTTGATTCTGTGATTTTAATAGTTTTAAATACAACACTCAAATTCTCCTGTATAATTCCTTTTTCCAAAATGTGTCAGCTATTTCTAGCTTATTTGTTTTTTCTTCCATGTATACATAATGGAAGACTAATTTACTCAGATTTTAAAACATCTCTTTCAATAAATTGCAATTGTAACTGATTACATGTTAATGTGAAAGAATTGAAGCCTGTACTTACACTCCTGCAATGTTTGATCCGCGCACACAGTATTATTCTTTGATTATCCTTTTAGTAATGTGTTGTCTAAAATTTTTATAGGATTTGAGCAATTCTTGTAATGATTTCCTTAGAGATTCTACAATGTTGGCTATAACTGTGAACTTAATCTTTATTTCCTTTATACTTTCAGCTGATTATTGCTGGGTTTTAGGAAAACTATTAACCTGTGTATATTTATGTGTGTATGTGCATGTGTACGAATCTTCTAATAACGAGTCATTTCATTCCTCTCAAGTCTAGAGCCTTTAAGCTAATTCCCTTAGGTGCCCCTGATAGGCAATACTAGCATTTCCAATAATGATAATATTTTCTCCTGCATTTTAATAGTCTTTGTTTTTTATTTCTTCTACAGCACCTCAATATTATGTCAGATGATATAATGACTTCATTCCTGAATTTATTTATGTGTTTACTTACTTTGCTGTGCTAGGGACCAAACCCACCGCCTCTTGCACCCTGGCAAGTTCTGTACCACTGAGCTACCCCGCTACCCCTACCAGCCCTTGGAATTTAATTCTTGATTCTTGTTTTTAACTTTTAATACAGTATTGGTTTATGGTAAATATCTTCTATGATGGGAAGTAAGTGGTATTGTAGCCTAATTTTTCAATATCTATTCCAATAGATTTTCTTTCAGAAAATGTCTTTTTGGCATCTTTAATAATCCTATGTTTCCTAGTAAGTCAATAATACTGTCAATTGTATAATTTAATTTATGCATTATAGAAACTGACCATTCCTGGAAGATTTGAAATTGTTGGGCCTCTAATTTATTGGCCTGTAGTCCTTTTTTTGATTGATACATTATAAAAGCTCCACTTTCTGAAATGTTTTTCTACAGTAGTTTTTTAAAACAAGATTTCTATTTTTTAAAATAATATTAAAACATTTGTATTTTGCTAGGAGTACTGTAATTTCTATATTTTGAGTAATTATTAGCATAGAGTCAAATCACATATCTTTAAAACTGAAAATATCATTTACATTTGTGATTTTCTCCTGCTTCTCATTTTTAATATAGTTCATTTGTTCTTTGGAATATTAGATCACTTAGTAATAAATCTATTTTAACTCTGCATATATTTGACGATCGTGATTTGAAATATTTTTATTTAAACTTTTGTGTTTCTAGCAACTGTTGTTTGCTTTACCTTTTTCTGCTTTCTTTAACTGTCTCTGCTTTTTCTAATTTCTTGAGTTGATCTCATTTTAAATTGTCCTAATAATGCAAATATATAAGGTATTTTCCTGACTGTAAGTTACCTATACTTTGATACATAAAATAATATGTAAGTTGCTCGTTATCTTTATTGTCTCAATCTGAAATTGCATAATTTATTATACTTTGGACCTTACACATACTTAGGAAGCTATTTTTAAAACATACAAATTAATTTGAACTGTTGATGCTTCTGCTTATTAATGAGTTTTATCGCACTGTGGTCACAGGAGTATTGAGATGTTGTAAAATTTTCTTTCTACCCCAATACATGGTTAGTTTTTGCTAGTGTTCTGTGAGCTCCTGTGTGCTGTAATTAACAGGTGTCTACACTCATCAAATCAGCTGTAGTTATTATTTTATCTTACTTTTCTAAGTCCTTATTAAATTTTCATCTGATTACTTTCCCAAAGATTAAAAGTGTGAGAGTATATTTTAATAACACAGTGCTGTGTCTCTGGATCTCTGCTTATTTTCCTTTATACATTTCTATGCGATATAATCTTAGCACCTAAAATGTTAACTTTTTTTTAGAATGTGTCTTTTGTCATTAAAATGTTCTTTCTTAGTTACTACTTTAGATATTTAATACTGATTTTGTATAAATACTCTGTCATTCTTAAAAGTGCAGTTTCCTCGTATTTCTGTGCTTCAGTCTTTTTTCTCGTAACTTCTATGGGTTCCTTATACACAATATAAGGGCGTTCTTCATTTATGACTTCCTCTGAGATTCTCTTACTTCTTTAAAGAGAGTTAATATCTATTTGCAATGTTGATATACTTGTTCTAATTTTTGTCATACTTTTATCCTTTTTGCTTTCCTAGTTCCTTGATCTATTTCCATTTTATGTGTTATAATTTATTCTCTAATAATATTAATATAATACATATATAATCATCTTACTGTCTTCAGTTTGTCAAACATACCTCATTCAGTATGAACAATCTCAGCAAGCCTACTGACCTTAACTCCTCCTGATTAAGGAGTGATTAATACATTTTTATTATCATTTGGAATTTTTCTTGTTTTTTAAAAGACAGATATAAGCATAGAGATATTTGGAGCCCACTAATTATTCTTTTTAAAAATTATGTAATTATTCTCACAAGAATCTAGATAAACTGAACCCTTTTTATATAACTATCTTCAATTATTTCTAATTTGTATGGCTTGGTTGCATATATGGTAAATATTTTAAAACCATAGCTTCTCCTTTTTCTTTTTTAAAATTAAATTCTGGTGGATTAGAGAACTATTGCCATAGTAATTTTATGAAGTATATGATTTTCTTATTGTTCTTTTAGATTCAAAAGCATGTCTTTTTTAATTTTTGGCTCTCATAACTCAGCAGAAAATTTGATATGGTCAGAAATCCTGTATCAGAACACTTTTGCCATCTAAAATGCAAAGATGCTTTATTTCTTATGTTTTCACATGGGAGTCTTGACTTTTTTTCATTTAAGTGCTCTAGTTAACCGCATTTTTTCAGTTTTCCCATTGGATGCTTATAGCTTTCTTCTTTTGGATTCAAAAGTCAATTGTTTCCTTGGTAGGTAAATCAATGGCAGTTTTCAATAATTTATTAACATATATGTATGTCAGTTTTCATTACTTGTTTTTTTGTACAGATTAAACTTTTCTTACTATAGGAATCAGGCACTAAGGGTGATCAAAGTATACAGTGATTGCTTAAATTTCAAAAATTCTTGTTACAGTAAAGAACACACTGCTATTAGTCCCCCTCAAAATGTTCTCTCTCTTCAAATGCACTTACCTCGTTATTCTTGGCACTTTCTGAAGCAATTCTGTAAGTGCTCTTTCATGAGTGTATTTATGAGGTATGATCAAAATTAGGTAAATGCTGGTACCAAGTGCCATGCCACAGAAAGGCATGTTTGTAAAATCGTGATGTGACCTCTTCTGCCTTATTCATTAAATCTGGCGACTTGTGATTTACCTCTTCCCCAATGTCAAAATGACCATGAAAGGTTATAGTGATCTCTTCCCTGATCCCCGCACCATCTGAGAAGTTTATATTTAATTCCATGGAAACGTTATTGGAATTCTAGTGCGTTAATTCCCATCTACCATTTCCAGTGCAATCCACGGCAGGAATAAAGATAGTAAGACATATTTATAGTTACGGAGGGCCAAGGAGTCTAGCCAAGATGAAAGTTTATCAGAAAAAAGGCCTTGACCCAGGGCCTAACCCAGATTGTATTAGTTCATTAAGAAAGGAGTGGTTTGAGGTTGAGCGACTGAATGGGGGGAAGTATGTGAGCTCTGTGAGCTGAGTTCTGTAGATTTGAAAGCACCTCTGCAATATGCAGAGAGGAGGATATGCAGAAAGATCAATCTGCCTAACACACCTGAGGTAGCATTTAATGTTTAGGGGGTGATGCTTCAGTTCTGATGTGCAAACTTTTCTGCTCTAGGAAATCATAGCCTCTTATCTCAGGGCTCAATCCAGTTGTCAGCCCTGGAGTCCTCCATCCTGCCCTGCTCCACCATGGATGGAGGGGGAAACAGTAACTGTCGCCAAGCTTCAAAGTTTACACATCAGCACCTCAGCTAGCCCTGTGTACATTGCTTGGAGCCAATGACGGGGAAAGGATGTGGCCTAGCCAGCTCTGCATATTAGTACATGGAGATAGGGCCAGGGTTAGCCAAAATGGAGATATTTGCTTTTTGTTCAAGGAGAGTGGTCCAGGTGCTCCTCCACAAAAGATAACAGTTTTGAATCAGTTTAGGAATCACAGCAGCTGTGGCCACAACTGAAGACACCCATGAAAGAAGACTCCACGACTGCTTTAGACGCTAATGACAAGAACAATGAGATAAGTGCATCTGAGCCAGGAGGGGAGTTTTGAGGGACATTCGTGGCAATGCATTCTTTCCGGTAATAACTTTCCAAATGTAAACATTTACCACATTTTCCAATCATACTTTTTTAGTTCAGAAAAGTTTTCTTACAAGGTATCTTTAATAATTGCTTGTTCGGTATGTGTTCCAATTACTTCAAGACCCACAGATATTTGTATGTTGGCCTCCTACCTTGTCTTTTGTATCTTTTTGCAAGGCGTCTTACTGTTTTATCCTTTTCGGTCTTTTTCTCTGCATTTTGGCATAATCTTTCAGGTTTATTCCTCATACAGCTGATGCGGCTTATTCAAATGTTACCCTTTCTTTTCATTGGTCTTATGTAGTTTTATATGAAATTTTGAAAATTGATTATTGGAAAATATTCTAATGTATTTTTGGTCATCTAATTACTTTTTTGTTTTCATTCACTTGCCATTTATGTCTGAGTCTGGACTTTTTTCTTCTTTTCTTTCTCTATTTGGAAAACACAAATCCTATCTTGTCAGAAATTTATTTCCCTTTTCTGGTTGTTGCTCTTCTTTGAAATTATCTCCTTGTTCTATTTCATAGGTTGTATTTTGTTCAGTCACCAAGTCCTTATCGTCCTGATGTGGCCTGCTTTTGCTTTGCTCATCAAATGGTAACAGGTTTCACCAGGCCTCGAGTTTGTTTTGAGATGATCCCCGTACCTTCAGGCTAAGATGACACTCGTGTTCTCCATCTTCAGATGGAGGCTTATTTCTGAAAAATTACTGAGCAGGTGTATGCATGTGCCAGATGCTGTACAGATCAGAGGGGTCTGAGCCATGGGTGGTCTCCATCAGGACTCTCCTGTGGCTGCTTTTTGCCTGGCAATGGGCAGAACCACTGTGCGAGGATTAGTGTTCTAATTCTAAACTCTTCCCTGACCCTAATTTCACTGTAATCCCAGTATGCCTGTGACTGTGTTCTTCATATGCAAGAGAGATGGTCTCCATCTTAGCAAATAGCCAAGGGCATGGCCATGCTTATGCTTAGTTCTCCTAAGCAGCACCCCCAGATCTTGGTGACTGGGATGCCAGTGAGTACCAGTGGCCCATTATATCTTAGCTCATCCTCACCTCCGACGTTCATCTCTCTGTATCAGGACTGTGACTTACTGGTGCTGCCAGAGTCACTTCTTGTTCTCCTCATAGCACTCAGACTTTCGCAGGAGGGAGAATCACAAGCACATTTCTGCTTCCACCTTTTATATGATGCTTTCGTAGTCTGTCTAGCAAAGTGTCCTCATGTTAACAATGCCTGATGTCTCCCTCTCTTTCCCAGCGTCAGTGTCACCTTCCCCTTATCTCGGTACTCTTTGGGTACTGATGTGTAATTGGATGGTGGATTCAAAAGCCAAAGAGAGAAGTTTATGCAACACAAATATTGCAGAAGCACTGATGGAGTTCTCTTAATAATGAACTCCCCAGACACTCAGTGCATAAAGTAGTTGGTAGAAGTTAAACTTTCCTGTACATTGTCAGATGTGTGGCTTCTGTCTACTGTAAGCTACACCTGTATCCCTGTAGTGGCCCCCAGGAGTATCCTGCTTCATGGGCCAATTAGGAACAGAACAACATCCAACTGGCAGCCAGTCACTTGGCCTGCAACAATGCTTATGATTCAAAGTGATGCCCGATTCAGCCTTTACACTTTTCCTGGTGGCATGTGCAGCTGGGTTCTAGTTATTCAGTAGATAATTGCTTCACCCTAGAAGCTTCCGTGATCCTCGAAGGCCCTCTCTTACTAGGGAGAGCAGGGATGCCAATGTATTTTAAGGAAACAAAGAACAATAGTATCACATGTCTTTATCTAAGAGTAAGGAAAAAAAAAAACCCAGTTATCTCCACATCTGAACACAGAAACAACAAAATAGAAGTCAAGTGCACACAAACAGAGAGTGGATCATAGGCTTAATGAGCCCAGAGGAGTTTTATTTATTGATGTACATTTTCTCCATTCTCACCTGTCCAGCTGCAATTACTGTCAACAAAGGTGACTCAGAAAAAGAGGGG
The DNA here is from genome assembly GCF_034190915.1 of Cavia porcellus. Lineage (NCBI taxonomy): Eukaryota > Metazoa > Chordata > Mammalia > Rodentia > Caviidae > Cavia > Cavia porcellus. The sequence continues at coordinate 20,794,956 of NW_026947496.1, read as the reverse complement.
CTTTGGAGTATATGCACTTGTGCCTGTGTGTGTGTCTGTGTGTGTGTGTGACAGAGAGAGAGAGAGAGAGAGAGAGAGAGAGAGCGCGAGCTGCTTCTGGCTGGAGATCTACTTACAGCATATACAGAAATTCCTCCCTTCTCTTCCCCATGCATCTAGATGAGGAAGAGACACAATAAAATGACAGATGTAGAATTCTGTTGATTCGCCACCATCCTGAAGGGCCTTCGTCCATAGACTGGACTGTGTCCAAAAGCCATAGCTTCCTTCCTGTCCGAGGCCATGGGCACCTGAGACCCGCTCATAGATGTTCAGCGAGACAGGTTGTGAACTGAAGTTCTCTAGTAGACCATATTGTTATCTGTGATTAACTTCCTGGAGATTTTGGAATGTGAAGAATGAACAAAGAGCCATCATCAGAGACTAAGAAGGAGAGGCTTGGGAAGGCCATCGACCCACGAAAACATTTCACTCCAAAGTGAGAAGTGGTTTCTAGCTGTTGACATGGTGGCCTGAGGCAGATGGGTATATTTTTATGTGTTTTGACATATCAAGGAGAGACAGACTTTGCTTTTACAACTCTTTTAGATTTCCACTCACCCCTCACACTAGCATTCTGTATTGAAATTACATGGGAATATAACCTAACACATTGAGCTGGTTACTCATGAAATTATTCATACCTGGAAACACTTTTCTGCATCCACAAACCCAGCTTATGAGCCCAGCAGTAAGGCTTTCTTAGCAGCACTATGTGAGCAAACTCTAGTAAAGAAAAATAGTACTCACTGAATATTGCTTATTACTTAACCTATTCAGTGCAGTAGGTAGTTTCATACATACTTGTAAATAATTCTGTGGCTCCTGGGTTAACTAGCATTGGCAGACTCATTTATGATTAAAAGAAATTTCTTGGGAAATTTTTCTGCCTTGCCCCTGGCCATTGTCTGAGTAATGTTTGCCTGAATAACATTCATCCCGGGGTCTTTGACTGGGTAACATTTTTTTTTCCACTGCCCCAATGCATTGATTCTATAAATTCTATTTATAGGATACGTTATCTTCTAAGTATGTTCTTGAATATCTTATTAAGCAAATATTGCCTAACCAAGAGCTCCAGCATTTCAGTGCCCGAGTTTAACCTTATGCTCAAGCGTATAAATCTAATTCACCTTCTCTTTGAATAGTGTCACATTGTGAGCCAGTGGTCTTGCACAATGAGAAAGGAAGGACTGTGCAAGTGCACAGGACCTTAAGAGCACCCCTGGAGCAGTGCAGGAATCCTGGGCAACCCTGTTCTGTGCCCAGCCTTGCTGTAAACTAGCTCCTCTGTGATCCTGAGAAAGTCCTATGCTTTTGGTTTCTACCTGTGTGCAATGAAAGGGTTCAATAGGGATCCCCCTGAGGTCCACTCTAGCTCCCAAGTCCTGCAGTTATATACGTCACAAAATAGGAAGCCTGAACATCCAATCAGAATTTAATGTTGTCATGAAGTACAATGTACATGAGTCAATGGGACACATAGTTCATGGTATAGTTAATTGATGCTGTGTTTCCTGCTGATTGGGCATTACTAGAAGTCATTTGCATAAATGACTGTAATTTGTGTTACTTTCACAAAAATTAATTTTTATTGTTTCTCCCTCATTTGTTTTCTGAAGTCCGTAGCTATTCTTTAAACACTCTTGATGTGATGTGTGTTAGACAAGTGTACATGTCATTTAGTTCACATGTGTGACATACAGATGTCCCCAGTCCTACCCCCAAGAGCTGGTTTTTCCTTTTTGTCCCTTGCTGAAACCTAAGTGCAAAGTATCTTCCTTGTTTTTTTGTCTTTTATCTCTTTTTTTATTCAAGGTGACTTTTTGGGGTTTTTTTGGGCAGAATTCTAGGGGTGGAAGCCAGCGCCTTGCACGTGCTAGGAGTGCCCTACCCCTAGTGAGTGTTACACAGTCAGACCTACCCAAGAGGTCCTGAGAGGTATTTGCAGTTGCTTCCCATGGTGTCCACCTTGACCTGTGTCAAGCTTCCTTTACAAGACTCTCCCGTATCCTGGGAGAGGACAAAGGAGCGAAGCCCTGGTCCATGTACTACCCTCTGTGGCCTGTCCCACCAGATCCCCACTGCTCCAGGGGAGATGGTGTCTCCTGATGCCGACCTGGAAAACCCTGGAGACACAAAGACTGATCCAACTGGACCCACGTTTCTTATGCCACTGCCCCTTGTGGCCTAGAGAGACACCCTCTAAGGTCTTCTCATGGCCTTCCTGGGATCCCATCTTGGGCGATACCTTTCCTCCCCCACACCTGGTTCCCTCTGCCCTGAGACAGCAGGATGGTCCGAGAAGAGAGAACCAAGGAGTCCACAAAGTAATTCTGTCCAGGCTGGACAAGGGCCCTGGAAATGGACAGTTATAAACTGGAAGAAGGGCTAATCTCGGACCTGCCTGTAGGGGGCGTCTGGCTCCAGGGCCCCAGGATCCCAAGCACTCAGAAACTGTAATATATCAGGTGCTCCTTGTTCCAGGCATCTGGTCTACCGCAGAGCCGCTGCTCTTACCCGAGCTTGGAAACCCCTGTGTTCTGGGGGTGCTTTTTAAGATAACGTATCAGCCACTGTATGCTATTATCTTATAATAACCATATTTCATTGCATTATGATCACTTCTTTTACTCTTGAGTAACCGGGGCTCAGTGAGATAGTCCTCTCATGGCCGTAGTGAAATAAGCACCTGGCTGGCCTGTGATTGCATCATTTCCATCTTTCCGGCAGGCCTTAACACGAAGCAAAATAAGCTTGCAAAAGCAGAGAGAATTACCTTATCCCGTTTCCTCATCCTGAATGTTGGCTGCTGGCTGATGCTGGAATTTAAAGGAAAGAGAAGCTTCTGAGGCTTCACTTTAAAAATTAAAAGGTTTAAAGTAAAAATTGGGGGCGGAGTAAGTCAGTGAGAAGTTTTCATATTGAAACAATGTGATGTTTCACTAGAGTTAAGGTCGGCAGGGGAGGGATGGGAAGGAATTGCAGAGTAGAAACTCCCAGCTAAGCCGGACACCCTTTGGGAAAGAAAGGTTTAGCATCCTATAGATGAACTTAACCTTCTACCAACCTGTCAATAGCTCTGCTGCTGAACCTTCCTCTGGGACCAGAAAAATAGTAGAGCGTTGCTGTGTTTTGGGGGACAGTTTAGAATAGGGATGATATTAAAAGTTTCAACTTCTTTGGTACAGGTTTAAAAATCTATAAGAGTTATGATTTGAGATCCCTCACCCTGAAAGACAGGAAAATTCTCTATGTGCCTGAAAGATCCCATTTGCAAATATCTCCTACTTGTGTGTCTCTTCTCATTTGAAACAAGTAGATTTTAAGGGCTGACTGGCTCTCAGATTATCCTGGTTGAGATCAGAATGGAAAAAGATGGGTATTAGCAGTGTCACTGGACAAAGAAACCTTTACCCCTGGGGAACCCTGCTCCCCACCTCTTAATGCAGTGCCCAGCTTGTGCGTTTTTCTCTGACTGTTGGTGTACCCGGGAGTAACCTGTCCCATGTGATTCATGGGAGTGAAAATGTTAACATACTTAAATATTAAGAATTTCATTTTCAGTCATTGCATTTCAATGAGGGGCAGGGTTCATCTTTCTTTTGGGGACTACCTGTATAATCTCAGGAACAAGCCTGGCTTTGTTGTGCTTCCTTAATCTTACCTGGCCTGGCCTAGACTTGATTCCTATCCAGAATAAGCTTAGCATGTGCAGAGAGGTAACTGCTACCGGCCACAGACGCTGGCCCTGGGTCATTTTCTAAGACTCAAGGGGCATGACTTGAGTTTCCAGGTCTGGCTTTGGCCCTTTTTGTCAAAGCTGACATTTAACTCACCTCACCCTGTGCATTTAGGGATGATTGAACTTGCTTCCCGGTTCATAACTTATAGGTGATTAAACTTGTAAAGTATTCTGAGATTGTTGCTTTCATTCATTTATTCCAAACAAACAATTGTTGTTGAATGAATGGTGACTTTGATGTAAAAACACTATCCAGGCATAAAACACTAGCAGCTTGTAGATAGCAATTTTTTTATTTGCTCTCTTAAAGGAATTTCATTACCAAATTCTCATGAATCTTGAACCTCAAGAAGAATAATCCTTTCCTTTGTTGGAGCTTTAAATTTAGAATAATCAGACAATAGTGAAGCATTCTGTTCAAAGCATTTCTTTTAGGCTGTGCTTGCTCTTAAAAAGAGATGAATTTGATTAGCGTTGAACACCCAGTCAGTGTTTTTGCATAGCTAATATCAAGGAAAAATTTGCTAAAAGTTGTGCCTGCTGTTTAATATTATTACACACTCAACTTTTAATTTTCTGTATTAATGGCGTGTGATCAGGGATGTGTATACTCCAAAGTCATTTCCTTTGGCTTTGGGGGAGCACTGTATAATGCTTTTATTTATTTGTGGTTTTGCTTAGATTGTATGAAAATTTTGCTACATTCTCTGTGCAGAGTTCGTCATCGGGAGGAAGAAGGGAATGGTTCAGAGTATACCAGCAGACTGGGCAAGGGTCAGCTGGAAATTTTCAATGTGTTACAGATAATATGTAATATGAGTGATCCCAAGACTATTAATTTTGATTATTAAATAGCAGATAATAGCCAACAACTCACTTTAGCTGCACGACACAACAGACCATGTTTAAGAGATTCCCATGGACAGTATATATCATTATTTCCAAGTGTTGTGTTTTGAAGTTTCCTGGAAGTGAATCCAAGTCATGTTCTGATAAAACTACAGCAGTGAGCACTGTCAGATCAGTGATCCCTCCAAGTGCATTCTGCATATCACTGGTTCCAGGTAGATCTAGAAGAGCTGGTATCTGGACAGAGCAGTGTTTCTACATAATATGACCTAATATGACAGTCCTAATTTGGACTGTTTATTATTGTTAAGTGGTAGCCCCCTTCTTCCTATCCATCCCCCAACTGGGGGAGAGGAGGTATCTGCTGAGATTGGGGGAGAGAGGTGGCTTTTTGGTGGGGGTCACTGTCATTGATCCCAGCCTTGCTGGTTCATGATGCCAAAATGTCAATTTCAGCCTCCCTGCGCTGTGGCAGAGCTGACCTCGCCTCTTCTATGAAACCCACTGTCACAGGGCCCTTTGTTCCTGCTGCCCCATCTCCACTCTATTGGCCCCTGGGGGTCAGAACCTATGTGTTGTCCTCCCCTGTTGGCCTGCTGTGACTTCTTCTGTAGAGACGGAGGGAAACCAGGGTCCAGGTGGCTGCTGTGGGTGTGGTGTGGGCCATGGACTTTTATATCCGTAATTAAACTTTAGCTCTCTAAGGCAGGTGTCAGTGCTTCATTTTACAGCACATGACTTGAGCTTGAAGGCAGTAAATAATCTCTGTCCTCAAAAATATTTACTTTGGATATCTGGAGGTCCCATTCCAAGGCAGCATGTTGGAGAGAGAGAGAGAGAGAGAGAGAGAGAGAGAGAGAGAGAGAGAGAGAGAGAGAGAGAGAGAAATGAAAACATCTATTTATGGAATTTCAGGTAGCAGTGAGTCCTTCGAGGACTGTGCTCTTAAAACCACGTCACATGGGTGACCAGCTGCTATGGTGTGTGATGCAAAACACAGCATGCATTAAACCGTCATGCCTTGTTTTTTATTAGTATATGTTGGCAGTGTACACTAAGTGCATTCATTGTGGAAGTTGGTACATACACATGTTGCATTTTGATCCTTTCTAACTGAGCATGATGCCTAATGTTTTATTTAATTCTAGCTGCTCACTTTGACTTCCAGCACAGCTTAGAGCTCAGCTGCTTCTCCCTGCTGCCCCTGGCCAGACATATGTGTCCCCCCAGTAAAACTTGAGCTCACGCTGAGAGCCCAGATATTTTCCCTCTAGCTTCCTTTCTCCCCATGGATTTGACAGTGCCACATTTGGCATTTAGGAACAGGCTTCCCCTTCCATTGAAAATAGCTTTATGCAGCTTGTCAGGGACTGGCAGTCTTGTCAAACACGTTAGGCATTCTTTGAACATGTGAGGCAACATTTTCCTGGATGGGCATTGCTGCCATAATTGTGACCAGAAAAAGGTGTGCTCTACAGAGGCCTGGCACTGCTGAGAGACAAGGGTGAGCCTGTAAGTGCATCTGACACCTTGGAGACACTCACTGTTGCTGACGAAAGTTCCCTTACAAAGCCCAAAGGAATTTTCCCCTTTCCACCAGAGGTGTTTATGACCTCTAATTTGCTCTCTGTACCTCTAGGAGAAAGGTAGGAGCTAAGCTCCTGACAGACTGCCTGGGAGCCACTGCTGGCTGGTGTCTGCGAGCTGTATCATTCCTCCCTGGGTGCCTGTTTGCAGACTGGAAGGCAGGTGGGTTGCTGTGGGATTTGGGGGGCTTTCTGCTGGCACCTTGCAGGTGAGTGTGGTGCAGCAGGGCAACCCATCAGCGACAAGGAAGGGTGTCCTTTTGGCAGTACAAAAAAGAAGGAGTCTCTGAGATGTCTCGTATGTGGATGGGTGGTCCAGCTTGTCTCAACAGCTCCTTTGCAAGATCTTATAATAAGTGTTTGGCTTTTCTGTGCACTGAGCCTGCCAGTTAGTTGAAGGCAGAATTCTTGCTGAAGTTCCTTCTACCTGCCTTGCCTTTGCAAAGGGCTGCTCTTTGACAAATGCTGCTGTAGTATTTGATGTAGCTGCCACTGGTTGCTTTGGGTAGGAAGTAGGTTCTGACCTCATTTCCCATAAGAGTTTAAAAGAGGAGGGAGGAGGACTAATTAGTCCCTCATTAAGCAGTTAGAATGGAGTACCATAATTCCCCTGAAAAGATCGTCTGGTCGCTGAACAAAAAGCCAGACATACTTTTAACACGACATTTGGGATTCAAAGTCATTTTCAAATGAAAGAATTTTGTAGTTGTGGGAAATGACTGTATTTTAGCAGGATCTTTACATACCAGCGTTACAAAGGCCTCCTTTAAAATGGGATGCTTTTTAATGTTTTTGTTGATCTTGAAAGCTATCCATAATCTAGAGTTTCACCTGTAGTTACAGACTCATTTTTTCCCCATCATTTTTACAGGTACCCAGCACCAGATTTTAGATATCCAAACAGGCTAGCTTTTTCAAAAACTACACTTTCAGCAGAAAATAAATGAGGGTGTTGTGTTAAAGCTTCCTACTAAGAAGGAAAGGCTCACTCCCTTCACATTGCCTGGCTGAGCTCCAGCTTACTAGCCTGAAAAGTGTGATTAAAATAAGGCCTCGCTTTAATTAAAATGTGAGAATCTAATCAGAGGCAACTACGCTGATAGTTACCAAAAAATCTCAGATAGGCAACTTACCAGGCACTAACTGCATAACTGGCTAGTTTTACTTTTCATCAACATTTGAGTTTTTCAGAGACAATCCCTGTGCATTCAAAAACCTTTTATGCTTCCTCCTCCCCTGGTGCCGGCCTTTTGGCTATTTTCCTGCCTGGGGAATGAACTTGTAAGAAAGAGACCAGAATGCAGAGGTCAAGACCATGTACACATGGTAATAAGTGACCTGGGAGGAGAAAGCCAAAAGATTGAAAACAGGATTGGCTAACGCTGTCTGCTTCCCAGCCCAGTGGCCCTGGCTCTGCTCAGGTTAGGGGGTGTGTAGAATTCAGTGATGCTGTTCTAACAGTGTGACCTGTGCCTGTCATTCTGTCTCTTCTTCTGCCCTTTGGGTTTGCTAGCCCTGCACTCAGACCCAGCGAGGTGTGTAGGGAGAGCTGGAGGAATGATGTAGCTTTGGCCCATGGAGAGCTCACACTGTAAGCCAGGACCAAAGATTTAAGAGCCAAAGACTCTGAGCTTGGTCTTGAGAGGGAAGAATCTTTTCCCAAGCCTAGGTCTTGCAAAATCTAATTATAAAGGTGCTTAAGTTTTCTCTTCTAAAATAAAAATAATGCTTTTCATTACCTATTTAAACTTTATGTTTTCCTACTTCTCTCTAACATTGAAGGAATTTTAAAGTGCCTTAATTTGTCATAGATGATGGCACTTTAGAATTCTACTTGATTTCATGTGTCAGGTGGGCAGTTCTGGCTCTGTGACCTCACACATCATAACTCCATTCTTGGACACTGATGATAGCTACCTTAAGGACTGAAAGATTGACAAATAAAGCCATGCAGAGCTTCACATTACTTACCCTGAGCCAATCTGAGTTGTTATTTAATGTCACGTTTGAAGGCAGTAAAATAAACCTATTTGAGGAAGCCACTCATTTGTTACAGTTAATGATACTAAGTGCAAGCTTACCAACCCGAGAGAGAAGTATGTGTTCTCCTGTATGATATTTGTAACTTGAGCCTCTAAAATTAAAACAGGTTAAGCTCAAATAGGTCTCCTTGATGCTAACAGAACCAATCGATTTTAAAATGTATGGGCTTCATAGCTGGTGGGAGTACAGATTGATGCAGTCATTTTGGAAAATGGGGCGGAACTCTTATGTAACAGTGAATAGTCATGTATGCCAGGGAGACTTGTGCATGTAGGTATTGTTTTAATGAACGCAACATATTTCTAACAGGGGAAAAAATAGAAATTGAAAAACTTTTAAGTCCATCAATATAGGGAAATATATATATTCACACTGTGAAACTGTTACATGAAAAACTGAGATGAGTTAAATTTAACAAAGTGAATTTGAGCAAGAAAAAGGTTCTAGAACTGGGCAGCATTCCAGAGAAAGATGGCTTAGAATGCTTCACCCCACCCCATATGCAGGCTATTTTTGTAGCTAGGGCAAGAGGAAGTGATGCACAGAAACAACCTGATTGGCTGCAGTTGGCATTAGCCTTGTGTGAACCTGGTCTGGTTAGTTGGCAGCCTGTGATTGGCTGAAGTTTGACTGCTTGGGTTGGCAGAGGTATATTGCTTGGTTACAAGAGTATGCTCTTTGATTAGTTTATAATTTGTTTACACATTGAGTTAGAGAATAGCTCACTACCTGCGGAGGCTGCTTTGGGCCAAATTTTATCACCTGACTGACTACAGAGGCAGCTTTAAGCCAAATTTATATCAATTTAATAATATAATAGAATATTATATAGTAGTGAAAATGAACAAACTACAGCCATCTGCCATAGCATTGTTAACTCTTAGAAACAATAGCATGTGAAAAAATTACCAACTACTACATACAATATAATAGAATTACTTATCAAGTTTAAACATCAAGAAAAATTAACTGATATATTTTAAAGGGTGATAAATACAAAATTCAGTTAGTACCTTGAGAGAAGCAGGGGTCTCTTTTAGAGAAATAGCAAATAAGTGAATGTATCATTACAGCTAATGTATAGTTCCTAGTTTTAGGGGTGTTCATTTTAGTTTCTTGCTTCATCCATCACATATGCATTGCATGCATTCTTGTATGGGTTTCAACGTTGGTACAATTTGATACTTCTTCCTTTTTATTGCCATATTTGGCCCTGAATCCAGGACTTTGCCTGTGTCCTAGCACAGAGTGACACCCCCAGCCATGTCTGCTTGTGAGATGGGGTCTTGCTCACTTGGCCGTGCAGACTCAAACTCGCAATCCTCCTGCTGCCCCATCGAGAGTAATTAAGATTACAGATGTGCCCTGCCACACCTTGCTTAGCACAAACACTTTAAAAGTGATTGCATGTGTCAGAATTTTCCCTTCTTGCTCCGATCATCTGTCAGTTACCTCGCAGCTCTTTTTCACGGTCTCCAATGTCTGGAGATCACACAGGACTGGTTAGAGGACGTGATTCTGACAGTGAACACCTTCTGGTTATTTGGGTGGCAGAAGTCATAGGGTGAGGTGACGGTTGTTGCCAAGTGGCATCAGGTAGGGAGGAATACTGTCTGTGTGGCTTTTCCTCTCAAAGGCCTAGAAAGGCCTTGAAGCATGAAAGAAAGAAAAATCCATTAAATAAGGCTCAATGATCTCTTGGAAAATCTGTATTTATCGTCCCAACAGTGACTAATAGCTATAAATGTGGACCGTCACTGTGCATCAGTTATTAGGAGGAACTTGTTCTTTCTGCTCCCTGTTCCTTTCTGAGCAACGTGTGACCTTTGGTGTGAGGGAGGAGCTGCCTCAAGCATGGTGATGTCCTATGCACACAGCCAGGCAATTGTCACAGCTCAGAAGTTCAGTCTTGGAAAACTGAGGGTTGCTATATGAGGACTTGGTCCACAAAAGGATAGGAATTACAGAAAAGTTGGAATCAGGAAGTCCTGTCTGGTGTGTTTTTCCCTGGCTGGTGCTGGGAGAGGGCAGAGCTCACGAGGCCCAGCCAAGATCCAGCTTTCCACTCAGTGAGTGTATGGAGTCAGTACCTAGCTGAACACCCAGAGGTGCCTATGTGACTTGGTAATTTCAGATGAATTCTCAGACAGGAAAATGTGCGGCATGTCTGTTTTTTTTTTTTTTTTTAAATAGATTCAATGTCTTTTATGTAATGCTGATGCAGCTGGATGTCAAAATGCTAGGAGTTTCATTTCACTAAAAAATGGGAAAATTTTTTCACTCTAACCTGTAAATCACAGCTAGTGGCCTTTCCTCCGTAGCCTTTCCCAGGATTGTAACTCACTGACAGAATGAACCAGGATTTCCTGAGAACACAGAGAACTGAGTAGGTGGCTAAGCAAGAGGTGTAGACCTAGTCAGGACTCCGAAGGAGCTCGTGTTCAGAGAAAGGAGAGCTCACTGCATGGCAGGAAGAACACAACATACGCGGCATCACGTCACAGAGGAGGTGACACCTGAAACAATCTTATAGGCAGAGAAACCTGGATGAATCAGAAGGACATTCCTGGTTGAGAGGCCAGCATTAATAAAGATGGATTTAACCTCATCTTTTAAAACATTTCACCAGATTTTATGAAACAAAAACAAAATCATGATAGTGAATAAATAGAAATTGTTGAGTGAAGCACTCTTGGAGCTAACTTTTTCTGTTCTGCCTTTTTATCTTATTTTAATTATGTTGTGCAGAATATTATATTTATACTGTGTTAAACTGCTCCATAGTTTGACAAGTGACTAGAATTGTAATTTACTTTAAAGCTTAATATTCCTGTGGTAGAGTAATTAGAAGTTATGAATTTAGTTTCCTTGTTCCTTTAATTCTAGTACCTCTGAGAAAAGAATTTTGCTCCAAGCAGACCCCTGCCTTACTTTTGATTTCATGATTTATCACAGAGATAAATGTGAATTGAGAATAAAAATGTCAACTACTGTACATACTGGTAGCATTTGTAAACAATCCGTTCTTTCATTTTTTTCCCCCAAAATACTGTTGAAATTAGTTTTCTTTCCTTTTTTCTTTTTGTGTAACCTATTTCATTAAACTTTAGACTTTCTGAATCAGAATAGCATTTAATAGACCACACATGGGACCTGTTTGCTATTAATTGAGACATGTGATGGCACATTCATTAACTAGATCCTTAATGTTTATAAAGTTACATTACTCTGCCCAGTGATTAAAAACAATGAATGAATATGTATCTCTCTCTTGTTTTTTAAGTAAAAGAAATAATATACAGAAAATATTTATGATTATTGAAGCTAAGTGTTTGTAGCACTTGAATGGAAAAATTTGTTGTTACTTCTGTCATTTTGATTTTAGAGACTATTTTTTGTATGGAAGTCATTCTTTGTTGATATCTTTATTCTCTCACACGTGTACTGTAGATTGCTGAAACACTTTGTTCTTTAGCTGCGGTGAGTACAACTGTCTTTGACCTTTAGAGTTTTGATTGGACTTTGTATTTGTCACTGTTCTGTTGCTGAGACAAAATACCCAGTGCACCCAAATTAAGGAAGGAAAGGTTGATTTTGGCTCAAGGTCTCAGAGGTCTCTGTCCGTGATCAGCTGATCCCAGGGCAGTGACCTGAACATCACGCAGAACATCATGGCAGAAGGGCATGGCGGAGCAAAGCGGCTCTCCTCATGGCAGCCGGGAAGTGGAGAGAGGGAGAAAGAGCCAGAGGAGAGATACCCTTAGAGCTGCTCTAGTGAGCGGCTGCCTCCCTAACCCTGGCCTCCTAATCCCCAGCTGTGAAGTCTCAAATGAGGTCTCACTGATGAGATCAGCACCCTACAGTCCCGTCACCTCTCTAGACATCTCTTAATCTAACCAGGTTGACAAGGAAAAGGAAAAGTTGGAAAATAAAGCTGATATATATGAAGAATGAACTATGCATTCAATTTGATTTTCCTTACTATTACAATGATTCTAGTGTTATTATAGTGATTCTAATACTATTATAGTGATCATGACTATGTGGTTAATTTCCTGAAGTGTTTTTAGGAAGTATTTCATTTATGTATCTTATTTAGTTCTTTTATTTATTTAGTTAGTTTTTTTGAGACAGGGTCTTGCTGTGTGGTTCAGGTTGGCCTTGGGCTCACTTTGTAGCCCAGATTGGTCTCGAACTTGCAATGATCCTCCTGCCTCAGCCTTCTGAGTGCTGGATTATAGGAGTGTACCACCATACTTGACTTTATTTAGTTCTTGTATCTTCCCTGTAGGTTAGATGTACATTGTACAGATGAATTTGGAACCATTACACTTCCTAACATTTAATAATATGCTATATTATTGTTACATTTTTAAGCACTCAACTCTAGAGTTTTGCACTAAACTGGTACCTCAGTTTACCAACTTAATTTGTTCCTTGATTAATTCTGGAAACAATGGCCATAGCTCTGTTCATGCAGGGAAGATGACCACAGTCATGTTTGTCACCTGAGGCAGAGTTCACAAGCAAGAATAAACTTTTGCTAAGAACTTCTGTTTGTGAACCAAACTGACCACAAACAAAAGCATTCATGAACTGAGGTACCATTATGCATAGATATGTGTGTGTGGGTGTATGTGTGCATGCCACAAAATGACACTTGTATCAACATCAGACCACACACTCATTGATAGTCTTGCAAAATTGTAATGGAATTGTTTCCCATGGCATAGTAGCTTTACTGTGTCTTTTCTATGTTTAGATATATACATATTTACCATTAGGTGCCGCTTATTCTGTTTATAGTGTTTGGCACAGTAGCATGTTGTACAGGTTTGTGGCCTAGAAGGTGTGTCTCCTAGGTTTATTTAACTGTATTCTATGTCTTCAAAGGACAAATTCACCTAATGGTGATTTCTTAGAGGGCCTCCCTGTTGTTAAGTGACACTTGACTATAAACTCACACTTCTTTTTTTGTTCTTTCAACAAATACTGATTTATGAACATTTATGTGCAAGGCAGCTCTGCTCAACCTGTTGCTTGCTCTCTCTTGCCATTAAGGGTCGTACAGTGTTGTGGGACGGATGGGCTTGCTGGAGAGACAAGTACACGAGGTCAGCCGCAGCCTCTCTCGCTATTTTATGATCTTGCAGGTCATTTCTCTAATAGCGCTAGGTACAAGTGTGGGAGAAGGAAAGCTCCTTTCCCAGAGGCATCAAGGACATCTGAGAAAAGCTACACTAGCTCCGAGCCTCGAGAACTGAGTGAGCTTGTGAAGAGAGCTTGTTCTGGGACTGCAAGAGACAAAGTGTGGAGATGAGCGCCAGGATGGGAGGCTGCTCAGGCAGCCACAGGACTGGGAGAGCTGAGTGTCAAGTAGACTAGGTAGACGGACAGACAGACAGACAGACAGGCTGCCAAAAATGTATAGACATTTCAGGAAAAGACAAGCTTGTATAAATATTTTAATACTAAATTTATCAGAATATTATGAGATTAACACAAGATACCTTTGACCTCTGCAATTGCAAGAGGTGCTCAAAGTGGTGGCCTTTAGCTTCCAGACCTATTTTTTTTAGTAAGGTGAGCTGCAGCTTGAATAACCTGGGTCACTGAGATTGCCGCACATGCATTTTCAGTTTCTTCTCTAAGGCTTGGCAGTGTGGTGGGTTTTCTGCCATACGCGACATCCTCTAGGGTCCCCCATATGAGGGTAACACCATCTGTTGAAAAAACATCATACTATTTTTCTTTTCCCAAAGTGTGTATACATATTTTTGGTGGACACTGTAATATATATATATATATATATATATATATATATATATATATAGTTTCATATGTGCAGAATTTCAGAGCTCAACGTTTAAAATATACCATTAACGTAGTGAGTTAGATGTTGTACTTTGTGTGTTGAAAGTAATCAAACAAACGCAGATTAAATAGATGACCGTGACTAGCAGGTGTCCTGCCTCACTTCCTCACTCTTCCCTCCTTCCTTTATTCATGTCTTCATTCAGTGGATTTCCACTGGGCATTTATCACATGCAAAGTGACGCATGGACCACTGAAGGAAATGGGGCAGCCAAGAAGGCACACAGGGCGGCCTTCCTGGATATCATGACTGGGGGTTCAAGCATTAATTAATGAGCTAAACAAAACATATGAAATCACACAAGTGACTAGTCTAACGATAGAGTGATTCTGCTTAACCCTGGAATAAGAGGTAGAGACCACAGCCTGGACCAGGAGACAGAGACCTGGACAAACAGCTCAGGAAAAGCTCCCTGAAGAGTAGGCTGAGCTGAGGGATACAGGAGAAAAGAACACAGGACATCTGAAGAAAGAGGCAGGTGATTTGGGGCAAAGTCATAGCAAGGAGGACATCATATGCAATGGCCCTGAGGTCTAGGAGAACAAAGGGCTTTTAAGGAATTGAAATGTGCAAGGGTGCAGTTTAGAAGAGAACCCTAAGAGGCTTGAGGGACCACATTCAGAGTCTAGGCTTGATGTGAAGGCATCGCAGTGCATTCAGCAGCAGCTGAGGATGGGTGATTGCAGGGTGGGGTGTAGGGTGGCAGAGGCAGAAGCTGGGAGACCAGGAAGGAGGCCAGCATAACAGTCCAGTAAACTGTTTGGATGCAGGGTAGAGGTAATGTTGTGGGGTGCACCAGTGGTGGAGTCAATGACTTGATGGTGACTATGAAACATAATTAAGGAGAGGACGATTTGGGTGCCATTGGTGAGCCAGGGAACATAGGAGAGCTTTTGCATTGCCAGAAAGCACTGAAGTGGGGGGGGGGGGGAGCCATTGCACAAGAAAGGAGCTGAAGTTGCCCTGGAAGAGTGAGTAGGGGTTTTCTAGTTGGTGTAGCAGGGAAAGGCAGGGTGGTGTGGAAAGAGACAGAGGTATAGTCACAATACAGCAAATAAATCCTCGTGTGTGTGTGTGTGTGTGTGTGTAAAATACTGAGGATAAAATGGGGCCCTGCATTATTAGGTTGCTTTCTGTGACTGATATAAAATACCTGACTCCATGTGCTTTAAAAGGAAAAGAGGCCTAATCAGGTCAAAATTTTGGAGGCTGACAGTACAGACAAACTGCACAGTGCTGGTCCTGGTGAGGGTCCCTCTGGGCCGTGTCACATCAGGCTGTACCGTGTCACATCAGGCTGTACCGTGTCACAGTAGAGAGTTCACAGGGCAACATAGGAAGCCAGAAAGAGGGAAGGGCTGAGTCTTGCTCTGTTTTGAAATACAAGAACTCTTTCATGAGAATCAGCTGGGGGTCCCAGGACAACAGCTGATCTTAATCCCTTGTGACAGCAGTGACCTCAGTGATGTAACTGCTTCTCGCACCCCCAACTTTCCAATACCTGACTTCTTGGGACTCATAGATCATTTTGTTGATGCGTAGTGTGCGCCTATCAACTTTATGTGGTGATTCTAAGAGTTACAGTATGCAGAATTTGTAAATATGCAACATGTTGAAGTATTTTTAAAGTCACAGATCTATTTGATATAGAAATTTCTTTCTGAACTTTTCATATCTTTTCATATCTTTATTTTATTATGTTTAAATTAATTACTTTTCATGTCTTTGTTTAGGGATGTGCACGTGCTTTGGATTTTATTATCCGTCTTATTTCTCATGAAATTTACCCACTTAGGTAGGATGTGGATTTTAGACTTTTGGTTTAGTGTTTTGGCATCTAAATTTGAGATTTACCTGACATTTTTAATTTATTAAGATAACTATCAATACTCTGTCACTTTAAGAACATATTGAGTTTAGTTAAATGTGTGAATTAAAATCAAAGGGCAGTCACACCCAAGAAGACTTAGTAATATTAGGACTTTGGTGGCATATCAACTTTTGGGGAAAAATGAAGTAACACTGAATCGATATCTAAATTTTTTTATGGGTACGTGTTCTTGATACATAATAATGACATTTGTTGGGGGGAATTGGTCCATATGCAGGTGTGACATATCTTCATTATGTTTCTCCCTTTTCTCCCCTCTTCCCCTTAACCCTTTCCTCATCTCCAAAAGGCCTGCTCCCTGTAGAATGGATTCTGAGAATGGTGATGACCTAAATACTGATTATAATGGCAGCTGCTGGTTACTGTCTGCGGTCTCATTTTGTCTAATACAGACTGATCATAGTGACCGGCTTACTCTTGGGGTGCGGTGCGGTGCTGTGAGGAAATGTGTGTGGAGCACTCGGCGCAGAGCCAGGAGCACAGTGAATGTTCACGCATCATCGATGACTTACAGCACGCATTACTAGAGTCATCAGCAGAGTGGCACTTAGGGTTTCAAAAGTGAAAGGCAGAACGGTAAACACAGGTGCTGAATCGGCGTAGCTTTGTGGCTAGATGGAGTCTTAGGGAGTCAAATTCAGCATGTTCCTGACATTTTCTGGAGAACTTTTTTTGTTGTTGTTTAATTTCTCTGAAATAGAATCAGGAGACAAGGGAAGAAGTGAGATCCCAAAGGTCAGGGGATGCATTCGGAAACAGGATCACACTTATCCTAGGAGTGAGGGTCTGCGTGTGTGTATGTGTGTGTGTGTAAGAGAGACAAAGAGACAGAGGAAGAGAGAGAGAGAGAGCGAGAGAGAGAGAGAGAGAGAGAGCGAGGAGAGAGAGTTCATGTAGCAGAGCATTTCTCTTTTCTGTGACCTGAGCTAATGTTAATTGAGGACACAGGCATTACCCAACTCAGTGAGAATACTGTTTTTATAATTACAGATCTAGGCATCTTACACTGAGCTTCTCTACTGCCTCCCTTTCTACTCAAGCCAAACCTGTGTGAAAAGACCTACTGCGAAGGAGCTAAGTGCTGACGGCTTCCCACTGGGATGAAAGCACATGGTCCAGGTAAGCATCTCCCAAACCTTTCACCAAGGATTACCATTGAGTCGTAAAGTCTCCCAAACAGTGATAGGGCTGTATCCGTGCTATCTCTTCATGCACACACATATACACAATGCATATATGTTACACAGTCACATGTTCTCCTCTATACATTCTTCTTCCCTTATTTTTTTTTAAGAAAAGTAGAGTGGTTGCTTTTTTAGTGGGAAAAATCATTTCTACCAATTTTGAGATTACTGATCAGTAAGAGGGGTATGATTCTGGTCTGGTGTGTAGCTCACTGTTTGCCTCATGTGCTTAAATTTGGATTCAGTCCTCGGTATGACTACTAAATAAAGGGGTACATGGGGGATGATCCCCAAGGTGATATTTGCAAATTTGACCAGAGAGTTGGGCCATCAGATGGTAGTAGAAAATAATACAATATATACTGTCATCAACTTTTGGTTCTTAACAGTGAGTACTTTTTCATCCATAATGTAATTTGTGGATGATTATATAGTATACCATTGAGCAGATTTGCTAAAGTTCATTCAGTCAATTGCCTCTATCTGGACATTGAGTTGTTTCTAAGAAATTTTTTTGTTTTGCTTTTCTGCTACCAAAAATGTTTTTGTAGCTCTATATTAGGTCCCATTACTGGTGCCTTCCTTAAGATAAATGCCTATCAGTGAACTGCTGAATTGAAGACTTTAAGACTTTAAGACTTTTGATACTTGTTGCTGAATTACTCTCCTATAAAATCATGAGTTTCTGTTTCCAAAGGAAATCTACAAGAGTATATACGTCCACACAATTTCAAATGCTGAGCATTTGGGAAACAAAAAGGCTTTTCCAGTTGGTTATGAGAAATGGTGGCTCTGTGTGTGTGTGTGTGTGTGTGTGTGTGTGTGTGTGTGTGTTGCCTGTATTTGCATGAAAGCATTGATTTGTAAATCGTGCTGGTTTGAAGAGTCTTCCTGTTGTAGACAGTAGCAGGCTTAAAACTTAGCAGATTTTGACATTTGAGAAGCAATACCAAATCAAAAAGGAGTGGAAGATCCCCAGGGAATTTCAAGTTCTTCCTTTTTTGCCAAGTATTTTTCAACAATTGTGAAATCACTGGATAGCAATAATTTTCCAGTGGAAAACAAAGCTTTTCTTTTCCTTAAAAAGGTATACTTTAAAAAGCCTTCATAAACATTTACCTGGAGCTAAAGTGCTCACTCATTCAATGCGTGTGTATGAATGTGTGTGTGTGTGTGTGTGTGTGTGTGTGTACTCAGTGTCAGTAACGGGATTAAATATAACCACGGCAGCCCTGCAGAACACAGAGGCCGAGATCCCGCTGGAGAAGACTTCGGGTTCTGACTGCCTGGCTCAGACTGTAGCTCTGCTGTTCTCTGGAAGCATGACATTGGACAAGTCTGCATTTGTAGAATTCAGGTTGAAATAGTATCTGTCTCATGAGGTGTAGTTTCCAGTCGATAAATATGATGTATTTAAAACTGCTAAACACCTTATATCATGAGAATGTTTAATGCTATGGGAAAATGAACATGATAGAAGTAAACAATTATAAAGTAAGATATTGATCATAGCAGCATCCCAGCCTTATATGAGTATTCTTCCCTTCTTCCTTCTCCTTTTTTTCCCCTGTTCTAGCCTGATCTGCTGTGCAACAAAAAGTTGAATATACTTCTGATTGACTTTGCATTCAGAGTAAGCCTGGTCTTGGAGAGACTGCCCGATTGTACATTTCAAGTGAGAGACCCATTTTCACCAGGGCTTTGAGGGGAACCCTGGGCTCAGCCCCGTGGGAGAGCAGAGTCACATTCCTGTCCCACAGACCCTGGGTGGCACAGAAGATGTCCTGGGCCAGGCCTGCTCTGGGCTTCTTGTGGACAACACAGGGCAAGAGCTCCTCGCCGTCTGGCACCATATGCGATTTGTCCTACTTGGCTCAGCTCCTCCCCCCATTACTCACTAAGCTTCATTTGACTAAATAAATGGGGGAGAAGGTAGATTAAGAGCTCCCCTACCCTAGCTCTTTGGCAATGCATACTTTATCCTACATAAACACAAAAGGAGAAACTATGGCATTCTGAGCCTCACCACTCTTTGGCTGTGTCTTAAGGCTGAAAAGTGGAAGGGTAATGAGCCAAAGAATTATTTGGCACTAAGGAGACAAACACGGGGCCACTTGGATGGCTGCAGCCACTGCCTTTCCCCGGTTTCCCTGCAACTGGCTTGTTGTATCTGTAGACACTGCATTCATTTGGCCCCTAATTTCCAGTCTAATTTGAACAGCTCTGTATTTCTCAGTAAAAAAAAAGGAACATCTGAATTCCTAATTAAGACATTTTAGCATAAGAATTCCTCTTTAATGGGTCATAAATTATTCTCCTTTAAGTGATTTTTGAGAATGAATAAGAAAATAAAACTTGTGTTTGTATGTGTGTGTATTAATTCAGCGAAATTAATGAGGTCATGGAAGGAGAGAGGACAACAAATGTGTTGGCAAATATTGGCCAGGAAAAGAGTTCCTAATGTTCTCCCAGACTCAGCTGCGGCACCTCGTGAGTGTAGGTAGAAAGGCCCTATATAGCTGTAGCGAGAATGGTAATAACACTACCATATGGAGCATTTGGTATTTGGATAGCACTTAGCTTCCGCCTAAGCTGCAAAATCAATAGAGACTCAAACAGAGAAGAAGAAACAATTCTTTAGCTCTGGATCGCTAGCTGGTATGCAGAGATGCAGACATCGCTGATTATCAAGGGCTTAGCAGGATAAATTTCTCCAGGAGGCAGGATAGTGGGTGTGTGTAACCGTATCTAATGTGCTGTGGCCTCCTGTGTGGTCCAGCAGTTTTTGATTGTTTCTTTATGCATTGCTGCCCAAAGCACCTTTGCATCCTGCAAGACCAGGCCAAACCGTTTTTGAAAACTTACTCCATAGAGATCCCGTAGGGATTTCAGGGTGCCCTAGGAGGTGACAAGGAGAGAATTAGAGCCAAAATTTTGAATCATCAGAAAAGATGACAGTGTCTTTAGATTTATTGTGCTATATAACCTAACCATTCATCACGCATGGAGTCACTTGGTTTATGTGTCATGAGGAGCTGCTATTCTCTGGGGTGCTCAGCATTGGAGATGTAGAGGGAACCAGGGAGCCCCAGAATCTGTGTGGTCCTGAGGGAGGGGGAGCTGAATGGGACCATTCTAAAGGAAGACATGGAAGGCATTTGATGAGAGACACTGGAGCATTCAGCAAAGGACACTGGTATGGAGACACGAAGCCATAAGAACTCAAGGGCAGTCAGGACCTAGCAGTGAGGCTGCGACTGACGACAGCTGCACCAGGTTGGGAAGTAAAAACACTAGGGAGAAAAGACCACTGTACACACTCCTGGAATGTCTGAGTGCCAGGCTGCCAGATGTAACGCAGCTCTTGATCTCTTAATTTAGGGAGCCTAATAAATGCATCGTATTGGCGTCATATCATTAAGAATATGAGAAATCAATCTGTCTTCCTTTTCATGACTGTGTATCCATGTTAAGAGAGTGGATGTCTTCCTCCTCTCTCATGCTCTATGATAGTACATCTTCCCCATCCTCAAGGGATACATTCCATGGGGTTGCTTGAAAAATGTGAATCATTGTGAACTTCGGTGTACCGTGATTTTTCCTGGACATCATTACTTGGGGATGAAGTTTAGCTTATAAATTAGGCCCAGTAAAAGATGAACAGAAGGGGGCTGGGGATTTAGCTCTGCAGCATAAGCACCGGCCTTGCAAGCAGGCAGTTGTGAGTTCGATCCTTGGTACCGATAAAAAAAAAAAAAGATGAACAGAATAAATATGGAACAATCCTATCACTATCACGTAATACCAATTTGCCAGTTGGGGCTGTCATGAAATAGAATTGGGGTCATTTGAACACAAGCCCCCCAGTAGCACTGCAGAGGGTCTGATAACTGAGGTGACTGCTGAGTGACCAACGGGGTCCACATATTCAGTGGGGATGCACGGGACTGAGGTGATGTATGGTTCTCTTCTGGCTAGGAAGGACAAATTTTGTCATGCTGTGCAGACTTTAGAAATTGTTTATTTCTTGAATTTTTAAATTTAGCGTTGTTTAAAAATTTAAAAGTTGCAGATTTAAAACCTATGAATTATTTC
Organism: Cavia porcellus; assembly: GCF_034190915.1. NCBI lineage: Eukaryota > Metazoa > Chordata > Mammalia > Rodentia > Caviidae > Cavia > Cavia porcellus. The sequence goes on along the minus strand of NW_026947496.1, from coordinate 20,773,649 downwards.
TGGAATTTTGTATTTAATATTTTCAGGCTGCAGCTAACCATGAGTAACTGAAACCATTGTAAACAAGACTACAGATTAAGCCTTAAGATTAAGAGGCATTCCTCTACTTTCTTTCTTTAGAACCACACAAATGAAAGGGGTGATTGTTTCACCAGAACGTACTTGCCTTCCTCTTTTACTAACTGTATCTTTTCCTACTTCATCCACTATAATTTACATTACAGAGTGAGGTTAAATATAAAACCAATTCTACCATTTGCGCACAAGCATAATTAATTTTAGTTAACTCTAAATACAGTCTGGGTTCTACATCAAAATACTCTCTGGTTGTCACATTTTGGCCACTTTATTAACTGGTGCCCTTCTGGTCAGCATTGTCCATGGGATTGGGGCTCTTCTTACCTCTGCCCTTCCTTCCTGGGTGCCTGTAGCAAGTGGTCTTTTAAGTAGCACGATCCATACAGGGAAGTCTTTTCTCTCCTTTGAACTTAAACGTGAGTTTGTTAAAAGCACTCTTTTTAACTTTGAGTTTACTGCCAGTGATGGGCCTTTTTCCCATTATGTCACCCTATGAGCTGCTGTATTCTTTTTTTTTTTTAATTTAAAGAAAGATTAAACAAAACAAAATAGGTAGAAATAGTACATACATTTAGAGAAAAAAAAGAGTAAGAAATCACTAGTTGATGTTGTCGTTTTACAAATAGTTGTTCAAGGTACAAAAATGGAACATATAAAGTGGGAATTGAAACAGAGAGACTGTAAAAAGTTCTAATCAACTGTCCAACAAAAACTTAGTAACATGGTTGTCAATTCTATACATTTAAACATACATGCAGTTATCCATATCTTCATTTATGTTTAGATTAAACAAACTAAAGCAGGTTAAAATCATTTTGAACAAATAATAATAGTATTGCTGGATTTCACTTCATGACACTCCATGATCAGCACTGGGTACTGTAGTGTCTTCTTTTTAAAACTGAATTTAAAGAAAGACTAAAAAAACAGAAAACGGGTAGTAATAATACATACTTTCAAAGAAAAATAAACAGTAAGAAATCACTAGTTGATGATTATAGATTGTCTTCTTACAAATAGTTATTCAAGATACTAAAGTGGAGCATATAAAGTGGGGATTCAAACAGTGAGACTGCAACCAGTTCTGTTCAACTATCCAACAAAAACTTAGAAATATGGTTATCAATCCTCTACACTTAAACATATATGCAGTTACCCATATCTTCAATTATGTTGACTTTCAATAAACCCAAGCAGGTTAATATCACTTTGAACAAAGAAAAACATTGAGTTTCACATTCTGACACTCCAGGATCAGCACTGGGTATTTAGTGTCTCCTTTTCTTCACAGTATCTGTTGATTTCATCAATTGTCATAAGATCAGTTCTCATAAACTGTTCATAGATTCTACATATGCATGGGTCTTAACATGTATTTTTTTTTAATTTTGAAAGTAGCAATTGTGCAACAGCATAAGACAGAACAAAGCCAATCGAGACAATGCTGTGAAATTGGTACAGCGTTTCACAGTAGGATACTGGGATAGTAGTACTAAGTACTATGGTATATCTCTTTAATTTAACAATTAGCTGTCCAGTCAATTACGTATTGTTAAACCCAACCAAAAATATAACATTGTAAAACGAATTGAGAATACTGAATAGAGCAAAAGAAATATAACAAAAAGTGGAAACAACCTATGCCTTCAAACAGAAGACAGAAGGAAATCCCCCATATTTGCTATACTGCATATGGTCATCCTCCCAAGAGATGCTGAAATATCTATCCCCAGTAGGTAAGGGGGGAGGGGGCAGGTGGGAGAAGGGTGCTGGATTTTCAGCTCCCGTGGAAGTTGGCTCACAGGTAATGGTTCTCCTCCAGGCCCAAACTGCAGGTGCTTATCAAGAGGGCAGGTGAATAAGCTGCCCGAATCCCTCCGTGTCCGGAGTTCTGGAGCTCTGTTCTCCTGGCCAGTGAGCTGCTGTATTCTAAGGACAAAAAACAACAAAACAAGCCCAACAAAGCCATGCTTTTCCCCTCCTTTGACAAGCCCAATTTAGTCATCCATCCTCTGAATTAGGTGCGATCTGGAACATAGTCTTTCCCACTCAGGGATTGGCATGCCCTTTTCTATCACTGAGAAAACCATCCTAATGTTCACTACATATTAAAATAGGCGACTCCCCTAGGTTTAACTTTCAACACAAATAAGTTGTTCTCTTTCGCATTGCAAGTCTTTCAGTCTGGAGGCAGCATCCATAATTCATAGCCAGTTTGGGAGAAGGCATTATTTTAAGACACTTAATGATATTTTTCATGGCAAAAGGAAAAATGTAAGCTCAAAGACTCAAGAGTACATAGCGTTTTATATGTAGACATCACTTTTCCAAAGTTTTTTGGAGTACATTAGAGTTTCTGAAATAATTTAGCATCTTTCCCTAAGAAGCATTTTGTTCTGTACAAATTCTATAAGCAATTGATTTAAGAGTGTCAGGATAGAAATGTACACACAGTTGTAACAATGCTCATGAAGTACAGTACAATATTTTATAATCTGAATTAGTAAAGCATGTTAGAAAACAGTTAATATAAAAATCTACCAGTAAGTCTTTCCACACCGGGACCCTAGAGTAGATAAATGGCTGCTGAGATTTCCTTTCTCAGTGCATAAACGGAGGTTTCCACACACGCTGAAGTTATTTTTCAAAGTGGGAGCCATGACTTCAGGCAGAGATCATCCTCTAACAGTTTATCAAAATGACATTCTGTGGTACTTTTCAAATTACTACCTTTTTTTCCTCTTAGTGTTCATCAAATGAAATGGAGCATTTAAATACCCTTTCTAAGTTCTAGAATGTTAAATATTGTAACTGATGATATTTAGAGTAAAAGGGGACGTGAAAATGATTTAGCTCCCATGCACAAGCCCCACCCACACCCCCACCCAAGACCCAACACCTCAATATCATTAGTGCCTTTCGTTTTGCTGATATTGAATGAATTCTTCATTCATTGTTGAAACAACCTTTATAAGATTTGGAAATAATACCCAGAATATCTTAGGAATAATTATATTTTTTATGTTAACAAGAAATAACTGTAGCATCAAGAAAGATCATGTCTTCAATTAAATGAGAAGTACAACACTGATATTTAGGTTTTTACACAATATCTCAGTAAAAATTGGAAAGGTAGCTTCTTTGATTTGGCAGTTATATTTTGCCCCTCTATTTTCTCCTCCAGTAGGTTCTTTCTTCTCTGTCCCTCATTTTTCTTTTCTTTGTAATGGGGGCAGTAAATCACTATGGCAAACTGTGTACTTAGCAACCCTAGGGCCTTGATGGCGACTATGGCATGTACCATGATGATGTCACAAGTCGTATAGTTGTTTTTCCTAAACTAAAATCTCACTTTTCAGATTTAATGACAGTGTTGGCACTTTCATTTCATGTGGTAAATAAGTGGGCTTTGGGTTATAGTTTGGGCACTCAGTCTCTTTGGTTTATCTGCCGTATCTTTTTTCTTCTACTTGACACTGGTTGTTTTGGTGGACATCCTGGCAAGTATCTAAAACAAACACAATAAGAAATCCATGGCTAATATTGTTATAGAGACTGGGGCTGTGTTCGGCTGTGATAGCAGAGACGGGATGCTCTCAGTGTGCCTGCAGGGCACCCAAGTGCGAAGGCAGTGTCCTTGGACTTGAGAATCAGAAGGGTTTGGAACAAGGTGATCAGTGACACTTGGCCTTCAGGTTCCCCATCTGGAACATGAACAGGTTGCTCTCTGAGGCCTCTTCCACTTCTAAAAATGGCCATTTTTTGTTCTTGATATTCTAAGGCTTTGAAGTCTCGGTAGAAAAGAATCTATGAACAGCTACAATCCTCGCTACATTCTCTTGGTGCATTCTAGTACCTATGCATCCAGTAGTTTTGGTTTCGCATCCTCTTCGAGCTCAGGTGGAGCTAATGACCTGCTCCACCAGCAGCGATGCTGAAACAAATGAAACAAACACTCCTCTCAGGCGCAAAGGCAACCCCCTTCCAGATGCTTAACCCCTTCAACGAGCCTTCAGATGGCACAGAGGGATCATCACTTCGCCTGGCGCCGAGACGCAGCCATCTCTGGAGTGGAATTTGGCAGCTGTGTGATAGTCAAGCTGCAGTACTTATATGACAGTTTGGGGAAAAGGAGTGAGACAGAAATAGCAGATTTCAAAATAATCCAATTAAAACAGCAGGGAGAGTGGAGTTGGGCAACAAGAAGGGAAGATGATCTGCCCCAGAGTCTGACTCGTTCCGCTGTTCAGACATTGTGGACTGGAGCCCAACAAGTGCCAACCTGTGTCACTGCTGGAAGACTGTGACCACTGCCAGCACCTCCTGCATGGACGCTGGCACTGGCGCATCTGGTGTCCATGAATCATCATCTTGTGATCTTCTCCATCGCTCTTTCCCCCAGTAGTCTAATTATCAGGGTGTCTTGGGACCTAAATAGACCAGTTGTTCAAAACCCACCTTTCCTGCTTTGCCTTGAACAGGGTAATAGCATAATTAAGTATTTGTGACATCAGAATGCACCAAGCTGAAAGTAGTTATGGTCAAATACCTTTGAGCTGTCTCTGCGTGGACAAAGTGACAGACCTGAGAAGAAAACCTTTGTGTTAATTCAAGGGTCTTGGTAGTAGCAGGAATAAGGAAGGGGAGATTGTAGAAGTGTACTTCGAGCTGGGGGTGTGTTTCAGTGGTAGAGTACTTATCTAGCATGTGCAAGCCTTGGATTCCACCTCCAGCAGCAGCGCCACCCACCCACACAGGACTATCGACAACTAGAACTGAATAAAATGAGAACTCTGTATTTTCTATAATGGGTGCATCCTTGATGCTAAATATTATAATTAGAACATGCAAGTTGTAGTGGAAAAAGTTGAAAAGTACTGAGCAAAAGGTGCATCAACAATTAAAAAAAATGTTTTTTGAACATGGTTAGAAATGATCAGATCATTAAAGCATAGAACACAGCGCTCTCAAAGGGAGATTCCAGGGCATGTATGCAGCAGATGCTGAAGCAATCTAGGCATTTCAGTTTAACCAGAAAGGAGAAGTTTAGAAGAAAATCAAGGGATTAAAGGTGGGTTTCACTTGGAAGCACACAAAACCTTAGTTAATGAGCACAGTTCATGTAGTCTAACTTTTATAAAATGGAACCAAAAATGAATTCAAGGAAAATTCATGTAAGTAGAAAAAAGTAAGATGTGGTATGAGAAATTCTGGTTTTGAGCTTCAGATCTGTAATTTATTAATTTTATGACTTTAGGGGAATCACTTAAAAAATCTGGGAAGTTTTTTTCTGATGTATAAAAGAGTGGTAATTATAATCATCAATCCCACAAAGATATTGGGCTAATCAGATGAGATAATGTACTGCAAAATGTTAGGTGTCATTGGGGGTGTACAGTTCAGTGGTAAAGCAATTGCCTGACAAAGCAAGCCTGAGGCGCTGGGTTCAATCTCCAGGACTGCAAAAAATGTTTCGTGAATTGCAGAGGTCTATAAATGTGCTATTTCTGTAAATCTGCCGTGTTTTTATAATACAGGGTAAACTCTTAGGGACAATAACCATGTATGAGAATTAAACAGAGGACCATTCATATACAGGAAAAATCTACTGTGTAAAATGTTTAAAAACATATGAATTATTTTTGTCTCCTTTTCCTTTTTCTGTCCCGGTAATTCTTTTACGTTTATAGAGTTTTTCAGAAGATTTTCTGGCAAGCTGTATCACAGAGTTGTCCACTCTCTGTTGAGCTATAAATGACATGATTCTGTAGTAAATATTTTCTAGGAGTAAAACCTTTAGAACAGACTTAAGAAAAAATGTTTTCTTATTTCATTTAACAATCCTCATTTAGGGACCTTTGGGCAAGAAAGGAAGGCACCTGGTGAGTAGAGCCAGGAATAAGAGTCACCAAAGTAGGAGCTGAACCCTAAGACTTGGAACAGGGCAAGCAGAGCTCTGGGTCTCTGCCTTTACCAAGTGTGGGCTGGTGCGCTGAAGTTCCCCTTACGCATCAGCCCATCTGCCTCATTAGCTTCTGTCTCTTAATCACAGATTCCACCCAGTGTCTACTTTTCTTTTTTTAGCTTTTTATCTTAATCTTCTGCAAAAGTTAACCAGAGGAAATCAACTGGCTCATGTGCTATTTGTATGAATTCTCATGCATACCAGGGGGTGAAACAAGCTATAGTTACAAAAAAGACGCTGATGTGGAGATGAATCTGTGGGCACATGAGCATATTTGTGGGTGCATTCATGCATATGTGCGCATGTGTACAGAGGCCCACAGACATATGTGCATGTGTTGTGTGTTCTCTAATATGGAAAAGACACTTTGACATTAATTAGGAAGGGTGAGATGAAATAGTGGAGTGAAATTCCTGCTTTGCATTTACAACCGTAATTAAAAGTACATGATGTAACATGGTGTGTGCAGGAGAGAGTTGGTTTATTCTTCATTTGGAACAATTGCCGGAGTTAAATATTAACAGGTTGAAGTGTCACTAAGTGTCTGAATACAAATTGCCTATTGTGTGGGGAACTTGTGAGAAGGCAGTGTGCTTTAGATGTGTCTCTGCTTGCTTGGAATTCAGAATGCTCTGAAAAATGTTGCCCAGTGTAATTTGTGGTAGAAAATGTACTGGAATTGTTTGTTGTTCCTGGGGACATTTACAGGGCTAAACTATCATAAGTAGAAAAGAACAGCTTTGTTTGGAAAATAACAGTAGCAGTAGTACAAGAAAATTAAATTAAGGAGAGAAACAGAGAGAGTCCATTTTTTGATCGATGGTGCTTCCAATTTGCTCTTCATTATTCCCTGTTAAGGAATAAAAACTATGAAATGGGATTTGGGAACTGGATTAAGACAAATAGCTTCTCAGATTTTTTTAACCTTAGCTGTTTCTACTTTTCCTGTAAAGCAAGTAGACCCTATATAAAGAGCCTGCACTAACTACATTAAATCTTTCTAAAAAGTGTGCCCTTGAGGTTTAGTTTTAGGAATCAGTTTATAAATAGGTCTACTGGCTGGTACTTATCTCTAAATATTTTATTTTGTTAGTTACTTGGTAAATTATGTCTCTAGGTATTTTAATGGTCACTTGGACTCAGCAGTGGGTAAAGATGGAATCCAAACACTCTCAAAGAAGTCTTCCCTACCTGACACTCTTCTCTTTTTCTCCAAATAGGGTCTATTCCCCTTTGGGGCATTGCTATGCTCTGCAAATACTTTAACAAAAACTTGCAGACACACATGTGAGGCTTTCCAAACTGGGTTGTAAACCACCTGAAAGAAGCAGTTGTTTTTTTATTGCTGTAACTCTAGCACCCAAAGAAGACTCTAAATACTGTATAATACTGTAAGTGAATGAATGAATCTAGCACCCTTCCTGTGTCTGTCACTGTGTTAGACATGAGTGACAGTGGGCAATTAAAATGACATAATGTCTGCTCCCAAGTGCTATAAAATCTAGTTGAGGCCTAAAACAGCTTGAATCATGGGGAAAAAAAATAATGACTTGTCATCTAAAGAATAAAATAAATACCCATAAGACAATACTACTATAGGTGAATAAAACTAAATAAATAAATGGGAGAAAGAGGAAAATTTCTGTTTAGCAGGAAAGGAGTAAGGGAATTAAAAAGCATCTCAGATCCATAGAAACAGTTGCCACAGGACAGCGCTGCTGTGGATGAATTAGAAGTAGATTAAATGGGTGAGAAATGAGGGGGGGATTTTAAACAGAAGCAAGGGTTTTCTGTTTCAAGGCATCCATCCACAAGACATGTAAAAGCTACAAAGAGAGAAGTGTGGCATCGTGGCAGAGAATCTACACTGATACAGCCTTCCCTGAGTGACCCTGGGAAAGTTAGCATCCCCAGGGATACATACACGTACCGAGTGAGCCCAGCACCTGATGCTTCTGGATGAGCCAGTTGTCACGCAGCATGTAGGGAAAATCAACAGAAAATATCAGAGCTCCACCTGGGCAAGCGTTTCAGAAAATACCTGACTGCTTTTCTTCAAAAGCGCGTATGTACCGATTCTCCACAATGAATATATTTATTATGTATCACAAACATATACTAATAAAAGAGAGGGGAAAGCATCAGTGTTTTTAAGGATAAGGAAGGACAAAAGAACTGCCACCAGGAGGATGGGGATTTAACTTAGTGGCATAAGCACCTTCCTGTCAAATGCAAGGTCATGAGTTCAATCCACTGCACCAAAATAAAAGTGCCAGCAGTTGGTGGAACCAAGGTGTCGAGGGTCAGGGGAAGGGTCTTGGCACAGAAATAACTGTTTAGAAGGACTGATGAAATCCTGATCAATTCTGTAGTTCAGTTATTAGTATTGACAGGTTAGTTTTAGCTTTTAGTGGTCATCATGTTCTACGGTGATGACAGATACCAGGCAAGGCTGGGGGAAAGGCAGAAGTAAGCTCTATTAATTTTGCAACCTCGGGTCAATCTAAACGTTCTTTAAAAAAGTGAAGTTCAAAGCCCAGTATCAATCCACAAGAAGCTGTCACAGAGCAATGTGCACAGTATGTAACTGAAGAATCGTGAGGGGCGGCTGTGAGTACAGAGGGCAAAGAGAGGAATGAGAGGTGGCAGGGGATGGGAGTGGTCAGTTTTCTATAAGCAGCAAATGTTGATATGCCTTGAAAGAAAGCATAGCATCAACAGGTGGAGCACTGATCACCTGATGTTCCTTGACTTACAATGGGTTTACATGCTGATAAATTGGTTAAATTGAAAATACCAAAAGTCAAAACTATTTGATACACACCTAACTTGGACTCTTATGATACACACAAAACACAAACAAAAATGCTATGGAGTCATCATTTACTTAGGGAAAGTCCATACATGCTCCCTGGAGTTGCCATGCTATCAGTCTTGGGTTACCAAAGATATCAAATAAGAAAGTGAAAATGCCGGGGCTGGAGGTTTAGCTCAGCGGCATAAGCACCTGCCTTGCAAGCAGGCAGTGGTGAGTTCGATCCCTGGTACCGATAAAAAAGAAAAAGATTAAAAAAACAACAACAACAACAAAAAAAAAAAAAACAGAAAGTGAAAATGCCACAAAGAGAGCTTTGTAGAAGTAGAAAAATTACATGCATGCTTAAATTGCAGGCTGCCTATCTTCAAGCACCATGTCTTTTCAATGTATATAATCCTTTTTATTGAGCTAACTCTTAATTAAAGCTCCTCTAGGTAGGTTTGGCTGTATTTCTGCTTTTCTTTTGAGCTTGTCTCTCACTCTGTGTTATTTAAGAAAATGTTTATCCAGCTTTTATTCCTTTGTTTGCATCAGTTACTTTTTAAATTTTCACCCATAGTTTAAGGATAACAATATTTTTTTTTTAATCTCCATGACAGGCATCAACAATTTTAGCCTGTTGTGCCATCCAGTTGGACTTAGTCTTGGGAACAAATGGCTTTGCAGTCTGGGTAGCATGAGGGCAGAGGGTGTATTTACCTTGTGGGGACTTAGAGTACACATTTGATTCCATTGCAGTAATTGGAAGTCTGTTTTGAAGGTCTTTGAAAAAAGATCTCTTTCTCCCTTAGTCAACATTATAAGACTGTTTCTTGACAATTGAGTTCTTATATTTTCTTTGATATCAATCAGTCATTGAGCTAAAATAAACATTTTATTGACAATAGGCTACTGAATAGAAAGTTAACCCTGTTTTATAGTTAACTATAAGTGGAAGTTATGTGATATTTTAAAAATACGAAATTGTAGAAGTTCTGAGTCTGCCCAGAGATTGAACATTGACCACAGTCTTTGCAGCATGTAAACTTAAACTTCAGATACCTTTGTAAAGATGGGAAGTTTCCATGAACAATAATATGGTGCATTGAAACCACAGCTTACATGGCATTATGTGATACAATATGAATTGATGTTTTGTGCAGGACATAAAAAGGAGACACATCTTTTGTGGGGTAGACATTGGCAAAGGTAGAAAACCTTGTGAAATGACCTCGAGGGATCCCTCACAGGCTTCCTGTGGAAGCACACATGTTGAGATTGGCAGGACAAAGAATCTTTTGTGTTCTGTTTAACTAATGTATTGACTTAAGCATTTTTTCATAGCGAACATATTTCAAAATTGTAATGGCACTCAATGGCTCTGTATAAAAGTTCAATATAAAAATACACTGTCCAAGGGTTCTTTCCACAGTGCTGTGCTTCTGTTTCCCTCCTGTCTCCAAGTGCCTGATGAGGAGAGAGCACAGTCCCCTCTCATCTTGCTGCCAGCTATTTCATGGGCACCAAAAGTGGAAGTTGTGTGCTGAACCCGGGCATTGTGACCTCATTGTCCCAGATACTGCAAGGCAAAGGCAGGCAGGATCGTTGCCGAGTAGTCCTCGGCTGCACTCCTAAGACTGGGAAACCTCCGGGCCATCTTCTCTTTCTCTTAGGATGCCTGTGGAGAGTCCATAATAGTTTTAGCAAGCAGACTTTTCTAGAAGTGCGACAGTGTGACGAAGTTGAAGGACATCAGAGTGGAGGGAGCAAAGCTATAAAGCCAAGCTTTAGAATTAGACTAAATCCATTTCAAATTATAGCTGAATTCAGAGTTCTCATTGTTCCCCACAGAAGCTCAGTCTTAACCTAAGGGCGATGTTTACAAAGCAAGGCCTGAAGAATGTTTACTGCTTTCCTTCTTTCATGCTTATCTTACCTTTTATGTCTCTGTTCTTCCCTGTTAAAAGGAAGTTGAAAGAATGAGGGAAAGTGAATGGACACAGCTAGCGAGCTACGTTCCTCAAAGTTCAAGCCGTGGCACTTTTGTGGATTCAGTCATAAAAATAATCAATACTTCCTTTCTTGTCCATATTTCTGTCATAGCTAACTGAAGATAATAGGGGGAAAAGTCTTCTCAGGAAGGAGAAAAAATGACCCCCAAATCCTGTATTGTACCCCATAGGTGCAACCCTGAAATACTCAATCCCTTGTGACTGAGAGGGACACTCAAAGGAAGGTTAATGATTTAACAAATTTAATTTTCCAGCTTCCCAAGTAGATTAAAAAGTATAAAAGGGCTTTCTAGTGTTAAATGTACCAACCACCGTGAAGGAAGGAGAAAACCTAGGAATACTTAGCAGCATTATAAAATCCCAGCAGCACAGGGCCATTTAATTTTGAAGACAGACCAACGCATTGAACTTTCCTTTCCTCAAAGCAGAGGGACATAAAGGATTGTGCCCTGCCCTGTGATAAAGAGGTGATTGTGGAGAGGGGAAGAAGATTGCAGTAACAGACAACCCAGTGGGAAGAGATACAGTGGGATGGAAGCTTCCTTTTTGATCATGTTACAGTGACTGGGGATGTTCCACAGCCAGGCTAGGGTGCATACAGAGAGAGATGATTTCTAAACCCAAGGTCCTTTCCTCACATGGCCCAGCCAGGGATACTGGGGAACACGAGGCTCTTCTGCCTCTGGACAGCAGGTGTGGAGAGGGACAGTGACTGGTCTCCTTGGAGGTATGCTCATGGGATAGATAGGTTTTAGACACATTGAAGTGGTGACCTACAGATAAAACTAGCAAGTCCCAGCCTGCGCATCAAAGAGAACAAGAAAACTGGTTGGTTGCAAAACTCACCAGCCTCTGCCACATCCGGATGCCTCCTGATCTGGCACTATTGTTTAACCTGGTGTCGACTGTGGACACGCTGTACTGTAGGACCCAGGAACATCATGAGCTCACTGAGTTGATATATTAGGAGTTAAACCACCTAGATCTAAACTTATATCGCTGATGCCCTCTTTGGGGGAAGAAGAGTGAAGCATCATGGATAACCCTATGTGAAAAAGTAGATCAAATCCTCCACTAGAAGATGGCACTCACATCGTGCTGGGCTTAGGCCAGAAACCTGCCTTTTTTATCTATGGCTGTGGTGCAAGAAGCTGCTTCTGCTCCTTCCAGCTACACTAAATTCCAAGGGAATTCTTGCCATTACCCCACTCCTTGTTATTTTTATTTTCTTTTCAGTGTTGGTTTTTTGGATACAGGTCATACTGTGCAATTCAGGCTGGCCTTGAACTCATTATGTAGCACAGGCCAGTCTCCCAACTCTTGATGTTCTTCTGGCCTCAGTCTTCTGAGTACTGAGATTATAGGAATGAGCCACCATGCCTGGCTCCGGTCCTCATGATCTGTAACATCTCAGCATTTGTGTTTCATACTTAGATCGTGGTTATGCCTCATTCTCTCGCCCAAGGCTGAACCTATTGTAAACCTGAAACAAGTCTTCACTGAATCCTTTGTTAGCTTTGATCAAGGCTGGTCCCAGGAAGCAGGGCATGGGAGAGGGGTTGAGGGTTAACTGTATAAATTACATTTTGTTCCTTTTAGGGGAGGGATGAAGCATTAACAGTGGGAGAAGCATGAAAAGAGAGACAGTAGAAGCCAGAAAAATGTCCAGAGGTTCCCAGATGAGGAGAAAGAAACCTTCCCACCCAACTGTTACTGATTTCTTCACCAGCTGTTCCCTGCTGAGCATAGGAACCACTTGAATGAAAGCTGTGAGACCTAGAATTTGTCTACATCAGGGCTCAGTAGCAAAACTAACATGGTCTCACTCAGAAAATGAGTTTGAAGTTCCAAGTAACTGATTTACAAATGAACTTTTCTGTGTACAACGCATTCATAAATTGAGGACGGCCTGTCCCAGGCCTGTAACCCAGAGATAGCATTTATCTGTGCTTTATCAGTACGGGCTTGTCAAGTTAACTTCAGTATACTTTTCTCTGCCTTCAGTTTGATGATAGTCTTGCTCTTCGAGTTTAATACTCTCTTGCCGTTTGGAGAAACATTCCCTTTGGAGGTGCTTCAAATATTCTCGGGAATCAGAATACTGATTTTTATCTCCTAATTTATCTTTAGGAGGATTCATGGCTATGAACATCTTTTGCCCAGGCAAAAGAAAAATCATAGAAAAGCTGAGAACTATTTAAATGAAGTGAGGAAGAAAAGAATGCTTTGCTAGTATTGTTGTCAGATATCTTGCAATATAATTACTGTGTTGGTTTTTAAAGGTTAAAGAACTCTGAAGTTTATAATTCTTTTTTGTGTATGTGTGTGTTCCACACACAGAAGGGAGAAAATCCTACACACTGAAGTAAAAGAGCTTGTTAACATAAAATTCCTGAGCATTTTATGGTTTGTCGACACAGAGAATAACTCATGGATTTTATGTTTGCCTTTACACATATCTAATGAATCAGTTGTTTGCCCCCTGGAGCCAATCTGCAGATTGAAACCCTTGTTTATTTCTAATGCGTGTGCATATGTAGAAATACTCCTCTCGCCTGCGTCAGATTGTGAAGTGGAGAGGTGGAAGCTGAGTCCTGGAGATCTTCCTGCTTAGAGAACTTAAGTCTTCTATGTACGAGTAAAAATTTCTCTGTTGTTAGCAGAGCAGCTGACAGACTAGGATCACAAATGTTGCTGATGCTGTTCTGTTAGGAGGTAGAAATAGAATGGCGAGCACTCTGCAAGCTTGTCAGAGTGGGGCTGTCACAGTGATCCGCTTCCATATTAAAGAGCAGGCTTCGCCCCCCACACACGCCCTGCTATGGTAAGAAACATTGATTTCAGCTTTATTCTGACTTGCAGTTGCAGATTCAGACTTTAACGCTGGCGTAGTTAAAATCTAGTGAATAGAAAGCGTGGTCAATGGTCTTTCCCTTCTATTTAAAAACAGTACTGCAGCCCGCGCGAGGAACATTTCCTCCTAATTTTGATGTGTTTTGTTGTATCTTTTGATTTTTTTTTTTAACTGTCAGAGCTATCAGAAGGATTTCAGTGTCAGGGTCTCTGTGCCATTGCTATTCAGCAATCATTTTTCCCCAAATGGTTTTCTAGATTCCAGATCACTTTTATGTGTGTTCATTGACAAAGATCTTTGAAGAAACTGAGCCACAAAACTGTGGTTTAATAATAATTTTTAAAAAGCCTTCAAGCATGTGAGAAAAAACCATTTTATGAACTGTTGTGTACTCCTTTACAGTGAGCCATTATAATAAAGTGCTCTTAGGTTGTTAATTCAGTGTTGAATGCAAAAATATAAAAGACAACTTATATTTTCCCGTACCTGTACTGCTTATAATGTTACCCAAGTCACTAGAAGTTTCTCTGACAGTGTAAGAGTGTGTTTAGAAGAATCCAGAATTTTAACAGTACCAATCAAAGCCATTAGTTAAGGGGAATTCTGAAGTCACAGTTTTCCAGCCCTAGGAAAACATGTGTTCCTGTCTGGGATAGTTAACAATCTCCCCCACTCCCCCCCCCCCCAAACACCAACAGAATAGGACACTGAATAACTTATATGTCAATGCAAAATGTTGAGACACAAATATAAATCTTGGATTTATGGATTCATGTTTTAAGACCAACTCAAGTTTACAGATTTCAGAGCTATTTTTTTTCCCACATAGAGGCACATGACAGCTTTATTCTTACAGTTCAGTTTAAATCTTATGGGACCCATGCTTAATTTCCAAAGTCCTGGTGACTTTTTTCTCGTGTTCGAAAGCTGCTCCCTGTCCAGAATCATACTGTTCTTGGTTCTGGTAGTACTTGCATTCACTTGTAGATTACAGTCACCCAATGGAGTTGACACTTCTTCCTACAAATTGGGCCCAGTGGGTTACCTTATTGTACCTGATGTGCCTGCCTTGTGTAGAACCTTCTGTTTTCTAGCTGACACTCTACTGAGCTAAGGAATCTGATATAAAACATGAAGTTCGATCATTTATTTTGTGTCTTCAGTGCCACACATTTTAAGAAGAGACATTAACGTTTAAAAGACTGTATCAACCCTGTGCGTTAAAATGCTTTACCTGGAAATTCTAGGCGACGTGTTTTCACAGAATATTCAAATGGCAAAAGCAGTTTTTATTTTGTTTGTTTCAGTCTTGCTTTTGGTGGTCAAAAGCTAACATTACCTAGAGACATTTTAGTTCATGTGGAAATTATTGTTATTATGATTATTATTATTGCAATTATGATTATTTTTGCAAATGAATTGGCATGCTGACTTTTTAATGTCAGTGTTCCCTTGAAAGCTCTGTTGGATTTTATGAGGAAAGTTGATTTCCTGGAACTGATAATATGATGTTAGAGGTTGCTTTCCAAGCAATTATTGACATGTTTATCAGATAAATCAAACATGCAGTGGAGCACAGGGAATGATTTTTCAATACCGTTTCCTTGAGGTTTGTTCCCTGAAGACAATAACAGTGCTTGTTATGTAGTTTAGAGAAACACTACTTTCATGAAGGGGCCATGCCCTCATGATATGTACTGCAAAAAGCCAGTGCCCAAAGCTGCCACCTCAATAGTCTCCCTAAACTTTAAACTGGGTGTGAAAGACCCATCTACCTTGAAGAGTTTGCTTGTAGAGATCAAGCAGAGAATGATTTTTAACCACAAAGCTCATATGCGAACAGAATGCAGTGTCTAAGACCGAAAGAAGCAAGTGGAAAGAAGACAAGAGATCTCCCCAGCTCTGTCTGGAATTTCTGCTGAGGCTGAGGCTGAGACTGAGGCACTACAGCTTCTGAGATTCATGAGTAAGGAAGCTGCTAGAATCCTACACTTACTTCATACAGTCTGTCCTAAGATCTCTCAGCCAGGGAAAAGGAACGTTCCCTTCTTGGGAACTAAGGGGACCTTTTTTTAAAAAGGTACAATGCATTGCTTTTTAGTATATTTGCAAAGTTGTGCAACTATCACCAGAGCACATTTTAGAACCTTTTCATCTCCCCCAAAGGAAATCCTACACCCATTAGCAGTCCCTTCTCATTTTCTCTCCCAATCCTCTGCATTCAGCTCCTGGCAACCACAAATCTGCTTTCTCTCTATATAGCTTTGCTTATTCTAGACATTTTGTATAAATGGAATCACGCAATATGTGGGGTTTTGTGACTGCCTTCTCACTTAGCATAATGTTTTTAAGGTTCACTCCTCTTGCAGCATGTATCAATAATGCATTCCTCGTTATGATCCATTGTGCAGCTACAGCATGGAGCCTATCCATTTGTCAGTCAGTGGGCATTTGGGTTGCCTGCACCTTTTGACTATCATGCTAGTAACATTTCTGTACAAATCTTATAGAGACATTTTTTTTTTGTTTCTGTAGCCTACATTTTAAACAGTTATATATTATGGCACTAAATGCTTCTTTATTTGCTTCACAACTTCTTTCTCCTTACCTTTCTCCTGCTCCCCAAAATAGTCTTCATTGAAAATGTGGCTGGAGAAAAGTCATAGTAGTATCTAAATTTTACAAAGCATCAGACTGTCTCCTCAGAGTCGTGCATATGTGCTGTGACATTTCTCAGGTATCCCAGACTTTCAGGTGCTGTGGTTGAGGGTTAGAGGGGTAACATGGAGCCCGAGGTCATCCAGCTGGGAAGATGGGAGGCCTGGGGTTTGGACCCACGTCAGAGTTACTCAGCAAGGCCTCCTCTGTAATAAACCACCCCAGACCATGCATCTGTTTCCTGCTCACAGAATCCTCTTTGTTTTCATAAGTTCCCTGTGATTTGATCACAAGAAGTGAGGAATGAGATTCAGAGATTTCCCTGTGCTGTGCCCATGGACTTGGACCTCCAGGTTGACGTCATTATGAACTGGTTCCCTCCACCTGAGCGAGGTGACATCATTGAATCCTGGTGCTGCCTGGTTCTCTGTTTAACCTGATCTCCCCCTGTCCAGTCTCCTCAACTCTGCATCCTTCCCTTCAGCCTCCCACAGATGCCGGCCCTCCCAGGACCCGTGTGTAGGCTTAAACCACCACCCCGTGGGCCTTTCAAAGTCTTACTGTCTTGGAATCTGCAGTTTCACCCTTTGACTGCTGCCTTTGAAAAAACAATGTCCTCTTCATTCATTATTATTTTTACTGTACAAAAAATATGGGGAATAGTGTGACAGATTGATACATGTATGGAGTAAGGATCATAAGAAGGGAGTTAACATTTCCATCTCCTTAAATACTTCTTAAAAGTTTCATGAACATGTGATAATTGTACATATTTATGGGCTGCAGTGTGATCTGTCCATTTGTAGATAACCAGTCTGAGACAACCAGGATAATCAGTGGTAGTGACTCCTTGTAGTAACTTTGTGTTTACAACCTTCAAGCGCTTTTCTTCTAGTGATTCCTAAAATGTAGAGCAGGCAGTTATGTCCCTTCTTTGGAACCAGTTGTCACCCTCCCCATGAGCCATCTCCTGTCCTAGATTGCTCTGTCACTCTGTCAGCTTCCTTTGAACTGTTTCCTGATGAGCCCAAATGCCATGGGTATTGAATTCCCTGTGTTCCCGGGAGTTTAGCATCATGCAGTCCTTTGCGGACACCAACCCTGAAGGGACCCCTACCCCCTGCCCAGGTTCTCAGACGCCCAGACCCTGTCCTGATAACAATTCCTGCTGTCAGTCTGCCTCTCTAGTCCTTCCTGCTCTAGGTTTGTACTTAACCTTAAAAATGGGTTCTGCTACAGAATGTGTGGTGTCTTCTGTATTTCCAATCTCTGGGCACCAAGGGGTGCTGTGATGGGGTTCCAGCCACTTCCTATCTTGTTGTGTGGCTGCTCATGCTCCAGCAAAATATAATTGTAAACTCGTTCTCCCTCCCAGTGTTCTGTTTCGGTTGCTTCTTTGGTTTCCTCACCTTTGATGAGCCTCCTCTTGCCTCCCATCTCTGTATTTCTGATATGTGTACTCTACTAGGACCACATCAGATGCCACATTCCCTATCTGAGACATTTTTGCATTACCTCATGTGTCATTCAGCTTTCTGTCACTGTTACAGATACCTGAGCTAGTCAGTTTATAAAGAATAAGGGTTTAATTTGGCTCACAGTTTGGGAGGTCTCAGTCCTACGGTCAGCTGCCTCTGTTGCTTTTGGGTTGAGGGCAAACATGATGGCAAGAGTGACAGGTAGAGCAAAACCATTTACACCATGGCCAGGATACAGAGAGAGGGGTAATGACTAGCTTCCTCCACGAGGCCCCAGATCCTAGTGGTTTCATCTCCCAGTTGCCCCCAAGCTGAGAACCAAGCCTCTAACACATAGGCCTCTGGACCCTTGGGATCCAAACTATAGCACCCCAGTGGGGAATTACCTTTTTCTTGTTGGATCTGTTCACCTGTAACATTTTACTAAGCCCTATCTTAGTTTTGCAGTCATTTCTTGAAAAGCATTGATTCTAACCACATATCCAGGAGGCAGCGTGTTTAGAAATGAACCTGTGTCCTTGAGTATAGTAAGTACTTAGTCAGTGTCTGCTAAAGGAAAGAAGTGGAAAATATGCTTTATTGTGAAAGTCAGTTTGTCAGAATGTCCTGCTTTTGCTTAGCAATAGCAGAGAATCCAAACTAGCCAAATGGCTTTTGTTGCATAGCCTGAAACAGAATAATTAGCTCCCATAACTATGAACATCTCATTGCTCAGTGTGCCCTTTAGAAATGAGTCAGTAAGTTTTAAAGAAATGATAAATAAAAACAGAAAACAATCAATCCACAATACACAGCCTGAACATGAACTCATGTTCTAACTCCAGGTTCTTCTATCGGGCGTGCCATACAGCGAATACCTAGTCTGGTAGCAGAGGTAAGAGGAGCTGTTTTGAAGGCCAGCTGGGTAGATAGTCTGTATCCTGTAAAGTGTTTCTTAAACTACTTTTGACTTAATATTTTTTTTTCCAGTAGTTCTCAGTGGCGTAGGAGCCACATTGCCTGATTCCACCCATCTTTGCTCTGTGAACCTAAGAGAAGGGAACCCAGGAGAGACAATTTTCTCCTCTGGAAGAATGAAGTCTGACGTTTGACTAAGACAAGTTGCAGGTTACCTGAGAATTTCAGCCAGCTCTGCCTTCCAGCCTGTCAGGGAACCATGGAAAGTAGAAGATAACAGCCAGGAAAGTCAGGAAAAAGGGCAAAAAAGCTGTATGGTCTCCTTTGTGATGATAAATACATCCTCCAGGGAATCCAAAGAGTTCTGCTTGACTGAAGAGGTATAAACCATAGGAATTTGCTGTAAGACACTCAGGAAGAATTAAAATGAAAAGTCTGTTGAAGTCCAGGATGGGAGCCAGGCCACGTGGCCATCCTGGTGCCATGATCTTCTCTCCTTAGAGCAAGATTAACAAGAGGCTATCCCTGCAACTCATTGAGGTGTTTGTCAGGACCTTTTAAATAAGTCATTTGTTCTGTACCTGGCAGGGGAGCAATGGTGGCAGATCTGACAATCCAACTGGGTTGAAATAGGCAAAATCACTCATTTTGCTTGGTATCCTGAGGATAAATCTAAAGGAAACTATCCAGCTGGTTCACCTCCAGCTGCATGCAGCAGAGGGCACATTGGAAAAGATTATGAAGCTGGAATTATTTGCTGGAGAGGTAACCTCACTGGAGGGTGGGGGTGAGGGTGCGTGGTAGAGTACATCCGTGTAACAAAAGGTGAAATTAGTCTCTGAGGCGGTCAGTTTTTGAGGGCTTAATAATTAATAATTTTTCCTTGAATATACTTGGATTAAAAATAACAAAGCTAGCCAAACGTAGCACATGTTTTATAATCCCAGCACACTGAGAGATTGAGGCCAGTAAGATTACAAGTCAAGCCTAGCTTGGGCAGTTTAGCAGTTTAATGAGACCCTGCCTCAAAATAAATAATAAAAAGGATCGGGCATGTAGCTCAATGCAAAATGAAGATGCTGGGTTCAATCAGTCAATGTATATCTACATATCTCTCTTATTGCCTTTTCTGTGTCACCCGAATTCTCACCAAGAGAGAAGCATCATTATCATTTTCTTGCTGGTACATTTAGGGATATTTTATAATTATATGAATAAAAATATGTGCTTAAGAGAATACAATGTTTACGTTTATCCAATGTTCTGTCCTTCATCTCTTTTCATCCTTCCGTATCTTGGAGAATCTTTCCCAGGAGGACATAGAGAACAGCTTTATTTATCTATTTATTTTTTATTGTCTAAATAGTATGCTGATGTAGGGTTTTGCCATTTGTATTCAATCTCACATTAATGGACTTTTTTGGGAGTTAGAGTGGTTCTAATCATTTGCTACTATGAACATTGTTTCAGTGGACAACTTTCTATAAATAGCATATTGTGTGTCATCAAGGATCTCTGGGGAGAATTTACTCAAGGAAAATTATTGGATCCAAAAGAATGAGCAGTTTTAATTTGGGTGAATCTTGCCAAGATGCCCTCTGGCTTGGTACCGCGCTGCCCTGCATCCCCGCTCCCTCTGAACATGCTGCTTCTCTACCAGGGTTAATACACCTTGTAAGCTTTGCCAGTAGGAAAAGTGAAAACTCTGTTCTCTATGAGTTTTAATCTGTGCTCGTTTGATGATGGTGCTGGGTGAATATATTTTCATACGTTTGAGAACCATCCCTATTTTCTTTCCTGAGGAATGTACATTCATATTCATTGCCCATTTTTCTACTGGGTTTTTTGGTCTTCTTGCCAGTTGATTTTTTTTTTTGAGCATGTTAGTACTGTGGTCTTAGGATTTTTAAAATCTTTACCATTTGGCTCTCTGTTTCTTTCATGCAGGCTTTTTTTTTCTAAGAACACCAAAGCGGCCCTTTATTATCATAGGCCCTATGCTATAGCTCAGCAGGGTTCTTAGATAGGAATGAGCCTTCCTAGACAAGAATCCAAGAAATAGCTGGGGGTGCTGCTTGTGGAATGGTTGCATGCAATATTTTTTAAAAATTATGTTGTCAGACTTTTTTTTTTGCTTTTACATCTTGGCATATTTAGACCTTCTTCACTCAATAATTATATTTTTAAAAAATTGCCTCATGCACTTGGTGAGCACTTTTGAAATTATGGCTTTATTATGAGATAACTCACATACCTTAAAATTCACTCTTTTAATATGTATGATTCAGTGGTTTTTAAAATATATTTAGGCATCACCACAGTCTATTTCAGAATATTTTCATCACCCAAAAAGGACACCCCATACCCATTAAGTAATCACTCTCCATTTCCTGCACCTCCAGGTCTTAGTACCCACTTAGCTATTTTGTGCAGTATAATATTTTAAAGGTTCTTCCTTTTATATATTTTAAATTTTTATTTATTGTGGGGAAGACGATAGCAGTCTAACCCAGGGCCTTGTTCATGCTAAGCATATGCTCTACCCCTGAGCTCCTCATATAGCTCCTCTTCCTGCTGTTTTTAAATTTCATTGTTTCACATTTAAAATTTTGGCTATTCGGGCATTTATTTTACTGTAATATGAGTTAGGGATGGAGCTGTATCTTTTTCAGATGGCCATCTTGTTACTGAAAGCCCCTCTGGCTCCCACTAAACTGCAAGGCCAACTTTATCATCTATTGAATTTCAGTGTGAATTTCACTTTTTTTTTTCTGTTGATCTTAACAACTATTTCTGTGCCAGGACATCCTGTTTTACTTTCTGGAGCTTTGTAATATTTTAAAGTATGCTCTTCTTTCCCTATTTCTTTTTTATTTCATCTTTATGGCTCTTCATGTTTTTCATGTGAACTTCAGAATTAGCTTTCTGAAGCTAATTAGAATGACTTTTGTGACATTATATTCAGCTTGCACCCTTAGGAGGATTTAGTCTCTTGTTGCTGGGTTCATGTTCAGAACAAGGTAGACCTTTGCAATTTCGTCTTTCCATCAGTAGGTTTAAAATTTTTTCTCTACATATATCTTGCCTTTTTCTCCTTCCGTCTATCCCTAGACATATATATAGTTATTTTTTAAAATGGTATATCTTGTGGCCTTTAGGAAGGATATTGGTTTTACATATTACTTGCATTTGATTACCCCTATGAAATTCTGAGATAATAGTGTTCAGCTGACTTGCTTAGATTTGTAGTCATAGTATTAGCCAATAACAATTTTACCAATTTTAATGTCTCTTCTTTCTTCTCTTATATAGCTAAATTGGCAAACTCCACCAGAATCTTGTTGAATAATAGTGTTCCTGGTGGGCATCCTTGTATTGCGCCTTACTTTAGTGGAATCTTCTCATGTTCCCCCGTTAACAGTGAGGCCGCATTTGGGTTGCTCATGTTTAATGTCCATATGGCTTTTATGGGGCTTCATAATAATCACAGAGCATTTTGGAAATGCTGGATCTGATGGAATCAATTGTGCAGAGGTAAAGCACGTTATGTCACTATCCTGCAGTGATAAAATAGTAATCTGAATTTTCTTACCCACATTAACAGGAGTTTACGAGTGGGAGGTCCATGCTATAAAGGAAGAAGGCAGCAATTGTATTTTAATCTCGTGCTATTTTTCTTTTGCCAATCAAATGAAAAGACTAAGAAACTATAGGAATATATAGCACCAAGGGAGTAAGTGAAGATTCTCCTAGGGAAAAAAGGAAGAAAAGAGGGGAAATGAGGTGGAATAGAGACAGGAAGAGAGATAAAAACCAAGCCAGATGATAAACTAAAATATTTCTAGTTTTTCTTTGAAGTATTATTACCCAAAAATAGCACAAAACACTTCTTGTCAGTATATATGATACAGTCTCAGAAAAGGCTTAGAAGAAAATACTGAAGTATTTTACCAGCTGGGAGCAAGAGAGAGTAATAAAGATTTCCAACTATTGGGAAATCACTGGAAGGAGAAAGAATGCCTGTTGAGGCGTGTTTACATGTTGATTCTTTTTGATGTTGCCATCTTTTAAATGTTTTGATCTCTTGCAAAGAAAGCCGGGCTGCAGAGGTATTTTATGTGCTAACCCTGGACCTGATATTACTCTAGCTATTAATTACTAGGACAGACTGTCCTTTCCATTAGCAGAGCAAGAAATCAAAACAAAGGCAGTAACAATTGAGGCTTTGATGGTCTTGGAAACATCTGACATACAGAGTTGGCGTGCTAGAGTTAAAAACAAAAAGGAGTTGAAGCTGACTCCTTAGGTTATTGAAACTGATAGATGGTGTTTGAGACACACTAACAATGGTCTAAAAGATAGACAAGAAGGTGAAGAAAGCTACAAACGAACTGCCTGGGTTTGGCCACCCAGTTAACTCTGGATGCCCACACCCCTGGTCTCACCAGCTGGTCTCCTTTGAGAACCTTCCCATATGTCTTTTGCATATTGCAGGCATCTGGGGGCTCTGGGCGAGCATCTTATGCAAAACTTCCTTAAGGTCGAGTTCATGTGTAGCAGCAGTGCTAACTGATGCACTGAAAAGCTAGTGAAAGGATGGAAGCCAGAAGGCTCTGGCTCTGCCACTTGCTGTGTCTGTGATTTGGACCAAACCACTGAACTTTCCTGAACTCCATTTACCATCTGTTAGTAATGGTTATAATTTGAGATTTTTGCAAGCACTTATTAGAGATGCAGAACACAAAATCCTTAGCACAGGGCCTTGTAGAGAACAAGTAGATGTTCATGGGTCCATCAGAGGGGGTGAGAGTGGGAGGAAGGAAGAATTCTCTGGATCAAGTATCCCAGTGCTGTTTCGAAGAGCGACACATCAGGACTGGAGACGAGGGAAGGAATATTTATGGGAAAGATCTCAGGGAGCCGATGCATGAGATCAGTTATGAAGAATAAACAGGCAGAGTGCTCTGGGGAGGTGCTTCTAAATGGAAAAGCACAGATTTTCAAAGGCCTGGGCTTGAAGCAGGCTTTCAAACCTGGGGGACTGTGAGGGTCCCAGGCTGTCAGGTGGGGAGTGTGACTTTGAAACAGGAGAGCTTGGCATGGCATTGAGGAGAGTCTGGGTATTGTGCTATGAGAGTGGCCTGAGGATGGAGAGCCATCAAAGGCTGCAAACACCCATTTTGGAAATGCGGTGTACATGGGATGGGCTTAGAAACAACTAGCAGGAGGAAATGAGCTCAGACCCAGGATAATGATTGCTTCCACATTCCCTGTAAATCCTAGCACAGTGTTGAAGGCATGGTAGATTTTATGGAAAAAGTTCCTGATGATTTGAACAAAATTTGTTGTTTTCCCAGGACCATCTCTTTCATGATTCACTTATCAATAATATATTTTTCTAGTGTGAAGTTAATCATCCCCCCCACATTATTTTTGACTCTCAATTTAATTCTTTATCCTGGCATTTCCTATGGCCCAGAAGCACATGTCCTGGAGGTCAGTGGCCTGAAAGACAATGGAATCGGAGCAAGATCTCTGAGGGGAACTAAAAGTCATGGTATCTGTGTCATAACCCACAGCAGTGCTCTGGAGCCCAAGCCATTTGGCTCTCTGGAACTTTCATGATTTAGTATTTTGCCATCTGGACTGCATAACACAGCCATATCTTTAGACTGAAGAGCCTAGGCCAAGTTGTTCTTGATTGGAGTTCAGTGTGCACCTGAGTGGAAGTTAAACCAACGTGGAAATGTAGGTGTCATGAAACTGATTTGGCAGGGACCAGAGGCATGAAGGTGCCACCATCCCCATGAGATACCATTATGACTAGCTCCTCCAGTCAAGGCTGTACAAGAGACAGCAGATGTTTCTGTCACAGCCAGGATGTTGGACATGGAGGAAGACTTGTGAAAAGATTATAATTTATAAATTTGGTGAGGGGAGTGGGAACATTATACACTTAGTTTTTGCTGTTGGAAGCTGTGTCAATCCCTTTTTCATTACTATTATGAAGTATCACAGTTTGGGAACTTATACAGAGAAAAAGACTATCTGGCTCAAAATTTGAGAAGTTCAAAGTCTAAACATGAAGGCACTGAGTTATTGCAGATGGCATTGTACTTCCTGGAACACTGCAAGTGGAGAGATCCCATCTCCGCACAGGAGGCCAGACAGCAGGAAGGGGTCAATCCCGTGACCTCTCACGAAGCCCTGCCCATCTCTCAAAGGCTCTATCACCTTTCACATTGGTACAGTGGGGATCACACCTCCCAACACACGAGCACCTGGAGGGTCAAACTATACCAGAATCAGTGTCGGGGAAAGACAAGAGAAATTTCTCAAAACATAATATCTGAATGAAGGTGCTGTGTTTCCTCCTTCCTGTTAAAGTCAGAGGTTTCACAACTTGTTCCTTTTGAATCAGCAGAGGAAAAGTTGAATAGCAAAATGATTCACTCCTGCTAACAGAGTACATTAGAGTTTCTTCCCCTACCCTTTCGGGGCAGGAAATGCCCCCACTACAAGCTTCGTGAGAATTGAGCATCACCTCACTCATTGGAGATTTTAGAGATGTGCATAAGTTGTTTGGAGCCTGTGGCATGGAATGATTAAAACATTTAATAATTTTGAATTTCTGACTGTGTATGTAATTGTTGTTTCAAGAGGCAGGTTCTGCAGGTGCAAGGTAGCAGCTTTAAGTGACAAGAAAGCCAGTGCAGCCTGTCACTAAGCACGCCCATCCTTGGAGAGCACTTCAGCAATCCTCCTCAGGGCTCCTCCTACACGCACCCGTCCATGAACAGGTACAGATTCGATGGATGCACAGATACATTGTGTAGTTTAAGATCCTGAGCACAAGCAGAGAGAAGTTACTGACCTAGATTCATTATTTTTTTAATTCAGAGCGATTGCTCATTTTGTTCTGCCTCTTGACTATGATTTTTCTTTTCCTTGTTTATTGTCAGTCTTCATTTACTCCCAAAAAGAAATACAAAACACCAAACCTGTAACTTGTGCATAAAATTGCAAACCATTTGAACTGCAAGGAATTGTAGCGTTCTGACATGCCATGTTGGATATGCCGCAATCAGGAAGGTCTTGGAAAAAGAAGGCAGAATAAGAGTTGTGGCTCTGAGCATCTCTGGACCAAGTATGTATTTGATAAGATCATTTCCCTGCTCAAACCATCAGAGGCATCTCAGGTTTTACAGAATTGCTTCCAAGTACTTGGCAAGGCCTTTGACAGCAGGTCCAATTATTGGACAGCAGGTCCAGTTGGACCTCTACCTTCTTTTCCCATGGCATCTCCCATAGCCAGCTCCCCTCACATGCACCTCTGACCAGAATGGTTCCCTGATCCTTTGGGGACAATATGCTTGTAGCTCTCTTTTCTCTAACTGTTTGTTCTTTAGCATCAGGTCAGATGCTGCTTCTTCCTGGAAGCCTTCTTTCAGAATTGAGGTTGTGGAAGACCTAAGGACTACTGGGCCCTGGAACGAACCAGAAAAGATATTTTCTGCTCTTGCCAATCACAGGTCTTACGGACCTTGCCTAGAAATAGCCTTTTATCTGTTCTTCGGGATAAGCGAGGCCAACTGGGCTGGCTTCCCTCACAATGAAGTACTCCGTTCTGCAACAGCCATGACAGATACATATGTTGCATCTTCTGGTACTAAAATATGTAGGAACTTATCCAATTTGCTTCTTTTTACCCTTCATTTGTATTACTTTCTTTTGAGTTGCATGTGTCTCTGAGAATGTTGTGTTGAATTATCTTTTCTGAAAAGACGTGTCACCTTTTCCCATGGGATACAGTGACTTACTCTAGCTCCACTGTCAGCTCATTATTTAGACGAATTAAATATCTTTCCCTTTCATTTACCCTGCAAAACAGAGAAAAGAATAACTTACCTGGTTTTTCACCAGGACAAATAAAACCTAAACTTGAGACGTTTTTAAAAATATTTTAAGATGTAGAATATAAATCAAGTATCCTATGATTGCTACCATATTGCTTTATAATATTATTACCATATGGCTTATTACTACCATTTTGAAAGAAAAAAACTCTTCCAGTCTTTCTTGATAATCAAATACAGATCATTTCATGTTACATGAGTGTGAAAAATTTAGGCCGGACATCCAAAGAGGTGGTCTTTTTTCTGGCTCTGAGCTGGGTATGGTGTGTGTGGACGATTTACTTAACCTTTTTAAGCTTGGGTTTCCTATTCCTTAAGTTAGGTGTAATGCTATTATTGTCAATCATGATTGGTGAATGATTATATTCTGCAGTTATAGTGCTTGGAAAGCACTTTTAATATTACAATTGAGCACATGTAAGAATAACTTGCATGGTTTCTCATATGGCCTAATAATTGTGCCAGCCATGGAAAGAGGCTAAGATATATTTTGATTCCTTTTTTGAGTATGTTTTGATTCTCTTGTCTTGGCCTACCCGACATTTATGAAGGGAAGAAGAACAAAGATGGGCTGAATGTGTAGCAGATGTACAGCTGGCAGAAGCTTGGGGCTGGCAGGGGCCGTGTTGACATGCAGGTTGCGTGGCAGGCGTGTGGCCCAAGCTGAGAATGGGTACAGGAGGGAGACAGTGTAAATAACTGGACCTCGATATCGTGATAAGAGCCAAGGTACAGTTTGCTCAGGTGTAAACTTCAGCGCTGTGTGCGTGTGGGTGTTTCCTGGGAGCTGTGGAAGACACCCTACAGGATGGGTTGCGTGTTCTGCGGAACAAGACAACCTCTGTGGGAGCAGGCTTGGTTTTCCTTACTTCCCATTCCTGAATCAGATGAGAGTGAGGGAACGTTATGCAGTGAATCAGAGCCCTCAGAAAGAATCTGGAAGCCTAACACCTTGTACCTGAGCATGTGGCCTTATTTGGAAATACTTTTTGCATGTGATCAAGTTAAGATAGGATCAATGGAGTGGGCTCTGAACCCAATGGGCATCCTTAGAAAGGGGGAAATTTAGACAGAAAGGTGGGGAAGTTTTTATGTGAAGCTGGAAAGAAGCTGCCAAAGAAATGCCAAACAAAGGTGGCCAGAAAACCACCAGAAACTAAGGAGAGGCATGGAGTGGATTCTCTGTCACAGCTCTCCCAAAGAGTCAGAACCACTAGTGCCTCATCATGGCTCTCCAGAGGTAAGACCGTACATTTTCGCTGCTGCGGCCCCCCAGTCTGTGTGCTTTGTTGTGGCCGCCCCTGGAAGCTGACACAGGCAGGTCAGCTATTTCCCCACACCCAACTGTGTCTCCCTGACCCTGGCTCGCACTGTGGGTTTCGTGGTGAGGTTACACAGGGTATGTATTTGCTGGCAGGACATTAAAAATGACAAGATTTCCTGTGGTTTGGCTTTTGAAAGCAAGTGCATTTAAAGGGTAATCTCCAGGTTTGGGTTTGATTTTGAATGGGACTTCTTAAAGGTGGTAATGACTTCACTTCCATCCTCTCCCCTAATCCTGGGCCACTGTGAATGTTGAGGAGGAAAATGGGGTGCAGCTGAGCAGTGTTTTTCACTCAATTGAGTAGACCCTCGTCTGATTATTATTTTCCCAGGCAAGGACAGTGACTTGAGAAAATTTGGAGTTCTGTTGGACGTCGGCTTAATGCAGGGGGCTGGGGAGGTCGTGACAAAAGAGGGAATACTTTGTCTTTTGTTTCACTTTTCTTGGGCTTTTCTTCATTTTTTACTCTGAGATCCTAGACCTTCCTCAAGGGAAGGGGCGGCCTCCCTCCTCTTTGGGAAATGTTGATCTATGAGAAATATCTGTGGTTTTATTTTTTTTTCATTTGATGCTTCCATTTCAGCATGTTGAAATAGTTATTTCTAATTTATCTGTAAAAAATAAACTCACCATGGAGATAGCTCTCAGAGTACAGTTACGTAATTACATATCCCGCCCCCCACACTCATTAACGTCAGAAACCTCACCCTATAGAATTCATCTAATTTATGGCTTCCAACAACTTTCCCTGAACTCCACGAAAGCACATTAAAATCAACTACTTCTATAACTGTGTTGTAATTGTATCTTGTAGTGGCGGTTTCATATCCCTACTTAAAATGGGCCAATTAAGGCTCAGAGAAAAGTAGCAAAGGTGAGATGGAAATTTCGGATTTCCTGATTTCCGGTCAGGGTAGTCCTTGTTTCCTGTGCTAGTATTAGGTGCCAGGATTCAGTTCAAAATCTGTGGAGAGACTGGCAAGGAGCAGAGAGGCTGGGGCTTAGAGGACATACTGCTCCCCAAAGTGTGAAGACTGGGGCTCACGTCCTCCTTCCAGCGTGCTCTAGGAACACAGCCCAGGATCATTTGTCTTTACAGATCCCAAGGCAGTAAGAGAGCTAAAAAATTTGTGTATGCTGCATAATGAAATATTTAGGCCTTCAGTGACACTCCTGGGATTTGCTTGAAGACCTAGTTCAGCTAGAGTAAGAGTTACGGGTGCTGGGTAATGAATATTAGGGGTCCTATCCTGAGTCTTTTGTTCTGTGCTTGAAAATTTCCACAAGCAGTTGTTAGGCTTCTCAGATGTACACCTCTGATTCCTTCATCCCCTTTCCCACTGGAAGCCATTGTTTCACTCATTCATTTCGTGCTAACAGCAACAAACTCATCCCTGAAAGCAAACGAGCCCTTTCTTCTCGTCTCATCCTGACACATATACCATTAGAGACTTTCTGACGCCTTCCCTGTTTTTTAAATTTCTTAACAGATAATATGATGGCAGTGCTTTCATAATAAATTCAAAGGCTTCTCTCTATTCCTCACCAGTTTGAATTGCAGAAAAGAGTACAAAAGATTAGAGTACTTTAAAATAAATCTCGGCTAATTATACATACAACTGCATTCACTAAATGTGAATATTTTCAGGGCTTTCTTTGCTACCCAGTGCCACCTGCTCATGATTTAAATGGGCACAAATTTAGTTCCATTAAACAAAACACAGCAACTCTTCTCCTATAGCGCAAACTCCTTTAGGTCCTATTTTGGAATTGGGAAACTAATCCTAGTGTTCCCTTGTTAGCTCTGGGCCTATGTCAATCATGCCACAAGGCTGTTTATTGAATATTTTGCAAACTCGCTTTAGAAACTCTAGCAGGCAAATAGGCTTGTGATGAAGTGGTTTGTATTTTATAAAAGTCCTTACAGCTTAGATGGCATTTGAACTTGTGTTTCTAGCAATTACTCTGAATTGAACAATACATTTTTTGGCTTCTTCAGCTCATTAGGCTGACTTTTGATCATCTATTGCCAAAAAGAAGGAAAGAAATCCTTCCTTAAAATGTTGTATTCTGAGCCCATAGGACAATCTCTTGAGAAATTGCTGGATTCAAATCTCCACTTTGCTACTTTAAAATAGTAAGATCATTGAGGAGTGATGCACCCATCTCCTGCTAATCTGGAACACCATCTAGCAAAGGTGTTGCTTTGAAGACTAGAAGGTCAAGCTGCATTCAGATCAAGCATGAATGATCAAACCCTCCTCCAGGAAGGCTTCTATGTGTGACCTTGACTGTAACATAACAAGAGCAGAAGTTTAAAAAACCCACAACCATGAAGTGCTTATTTGCCAGGCTCTTAGAAAAATTACTTCCTTCCAGTGATTTCTTTGTCTCTACATAGCTGGATCTAAAGACCCGGCATTGTTTTCTAAGTCAGGAAGGCCAGCTGTGGCCATCTATCAAGTTATGAGGAAGAAGCTGCCTCTCTATCCCCGAAGCCCTTAGTTTTCCTAATCATCTGTCCTCCTTCCACGCCATCGCATCCCCCAGCCACGTACACCCCTGCCCCACATTATTTTCCATTTTGCCCTTTCAAAAACTCCTCCCTCTCTTAGGAAAACTAAAAATAATGGTAGTGCTTTCCAAGGGCCGTCCCTTATTAGGACCAGAGAAGCAAGCCCGAGTCAGAAAGGAAACCCTTCATTGTCCTGGCAGCTCAAAGCTGCAGCTTTATACATCTTGGCTTATCTGACCCTCATCTGAGATTTCCACCCTCACTTGAATCCTATTAGCCATTTTACATTGCCATACCCTGTGAGCATGCTTGGGGAAACCTGTCGTCTTTGGGGTACCCAGGCCCCACAGTGCCCCAGAGTGAGGTTCATACTTGGATATTCTAATTATTATGGGTGTGGGGTTGGTGAATGATTGTACTGCAGATTTAAGTCCCCAGGAGTTATTTAGGAAAGATCATAGGCTCATGTTTGGGTTGTTCAGAATGCGCCAACCTGTAGACCAAGGCCCAGGGAAACGGGAGCTAGAAGTGGGCCCTCTACTCATGTGTGATCCGCTATCCTAACTTGGCCAGCTGGCCTGGACAGCTGGCTTGGCTTACTGTGGGAACAATTCAAGAAAAGCCTTAGTCAAATTCCATGGGGGTCAGAGGCACAGCCTTCTTAACACACTCAGTCCCTGGCCACTGGTGAAGGGCATCACAGAAAGCACGGCTCGGGAGGCTCAGAGACAGCAGAGCATTTGAGCAGTCCACGAACACCACCCCCTCCATTCCGCTAGTGGGGAAACTGAGGCCCAGAGAATTTATGTGACTTCTTAGGAGGCCACACCGGGGACTGGAGTGGCTGACACCTTGGTGGGGGTGGGTCTGTCATCATTTCAAGTTTCTCACTTGGTAGGGAAGAGGATTGGTAGAGAAAGTTTATTTTGTTACAGTTTTACATGCCATAATTGAGTTCTGGGGTCCACAGTAACACCTTTTTGTTACTTTTGGCAAAAAAAGAAAACCCTTAGGTATTCCAGGATGCATCTGGCCACCACACAGCATCTTTAGTGACTTGATGGAAACTTGTTGACTTCTATCCCCAAATCCTGAGGTTAGGGTTACTTTTTAAGTGTCCATCTTTAACTCAAGCATGAAGCTCTCAAAGCATTACATAGTAATACTTGAAAACATTTTAATTCTTTTAGGCCCTAACCATGCTTGAACTTTTTTTTTTTCTTCAAGAAAATAGCTGAGATGGTGATGATTAGAAGACATGAAAACAGGATTATTACATAAAAACTGTCCGATAGGCCTGGGTTCAAGAGGCATATAAATCGATGTATAGGCAGTTGATTTTTCTTTTTGTCTTAGCATACTGTCCTGCAAAGTCTCATGTGACCTTCCTTTTGCCTGTGTGCAAGCTGATAAAGGATTTTGGTTTAAAATGTCAATTGTTTTAAAGTAGAGAGAGCAGGAAAAAGTCTGCCATATCCCACAATGAAAAGAATTTGAACTAGTCCTTTTGTGTATGAACTTCCAGTTTTCCTTTTGCAGGAAGAGGTGCCATCTGTGACTTTTCATCAGGAAAAGCGGTGGCCCAGCCACAGGAGTGAGGTGGTGGCTGTGAGGCCTGGGAGGTGTGAGCAGAACCGAGGCCAGGGCTCTGTTCAAAGTGCCTTGCTTATTCCTTGTTTTCCAGAGCACGTTTCCCATTATCCCGAAGATTACTGGCAGACATGCTTTGTTTTAATGCTTCGGCATCTATAAAGATGGGGCTCCATTTCCAGTGAAAGTTTCCAAGTTCATATTCAAAAGCCAGGGGTTGGGCTGGGGATTTAGCTCAGCGGCATAAGCACCTGCCTTGCAAGCACGCAGTTGTGGGTTCGATTCCCAGTACCAAAAAAAAGAAAAGCCCAGGGATTGGGGATGTACTCAGTGGTAGAGTACTTGTCTAGCATCCCCAAGGGTCTGGGGTCAGTTCCCAGCACCTGCAAAGCAAGTAAACCAAAAGCAACACAACACAAGATGTACACACTTGAACATACATTTCTCCAAGTGTGCACACCTGTAAACTCAGCTCCTTGGGAAATGAAGGCAGCAGGATCTGACACTCCAGCCAGTCTGGATGACTTACCAACTTGGTGAGATTCTGTCTTAAACTAAAATGATAAAAAGTTCTGGGGTTATAACTCAGTGTGAAGGCTCTGAGTTTTGTCCACAGCAATAGAAAAAAATGTCAGCTACTCCACTGTGGCATATTTAGTGTTTCTTTTCCCACCGATGAGTTTCATGAGCCTACTGCATGTGCACCTAGAACAAGACTAGGGAGCCCTGCATGTTCCCGTGTGTCCCCTCCAGAGACAGCCTGACATGAATAACTGCAGATAGTCCTGTGTCTTCTGAGTCCCGGGACAAGCACGGAAGCTCAGCGAGGCGTGCAAGTTAAGGCTGTCAAGGCCAAGTGACAGGGTGGGAGACAAGATGAAGACACAGCATGCCTCCACACGATCATTCTTTCTCCTTACTAAAGCATAGTGTTCTCAGCTATTTGGAGAGAGCAATTTAGATTTATATTAAGGAGTGAATAAATAGGCTGTGGTGATGAAATCTCATCTGGAGTGAATGCAGATTGTGTATGCTAATGACCCTGTGCAGTACCTTGCATTCTAACGCACAGAAGCAAAGTCCCTTGGAGCCCTGCTCTTCTCTCGTCTCCTCTGCTCACCCACGAGATGTTTGAGAACAACTTAAGCAGTGGGGGGAAGGTTTTTCCTCTTCTACTGTCTCTCAGCAT
Source organism: Cavia porcellus (assembly GCF_034190915.1). Taxonomy (NCBI): domain Eukaryota; kingdom Metazoa; phylum Chordata; class Mammalia; order Rodentia; family Caviidae; genus Cavia; species Cavia porcellus. The sequence goes on along the minus strand of NW_026947496.1, from coordinate 20,740,376 downwards.
TGCACCTTGCTTTATAGAGCTTTAAAGCACTTGACAAACCTTCAAAGTAATTCCAGGTGATGGATTTTCCCCCCCAGAGAGCCTTACGAGATGGTTTTACATAGATGCACATATGAATTCAGTCACAACCTGAATGTTTCACTGTCTCACATCATTTGACATTACCAGAATGTCCTTTGGTTCCTTCTGTGGTTCACATCCCCATTTTTCTTCTTGCAGCTTAAGACACTCAAAGGCAAGATGTCACAAATCTTTAGTTCAGCCAAGCCACTGTGTGGCATTGGCCAAGTCACTTGATAAGAGTGGGGCACAATTTCCTGATTAATTGAGAAGGTTTGGATGAAGGCTGTTGAAGGTCCCCTCCAGCTCTGATGTTCGGTGACCCTTCCCAGCTTTCTGTGTGCCTGGATTGGGCAGGATCAGGTGTGGGCACAACTGCAGTGCTATGCCCTGAAAAACTCCCTCTTCCTGTCAAGCTTTTCTAAGCTGCAGAATGAAACCTGCTCCTTGGAAGAACCCCAGACTTACTCAGAAGTGCCCACAGCCAGAGAGAAGCATGGAAAACCCCAGAGCATTCTTTGACTTCTGCCCTAGCTGGTGATGAAAAGCAAGCTTACAAGAGGTCTCCCTGTTACTTGAGATTGAGAGAAAACTCTTAGATAGGGCTGGAAAAGGAGCAGACACAGAATGAGTCTGAAGAAAGGAACAGAAAGAGATGTGCCAGCAGTCAGGCTGTGAACAGGTGCTTCAGATGGGTGGGGAGGGGGAGGCAGCCTTTGCTGTTGTTCATTGCTTTGGCTCAAGCGTCCGGAAAGTGCTGTGTGGAGCTGCCATGGGTTCTCAACTGCATCCTGCAGAGCTCCACTGGCTCCCCACTTAGCCCAACTTCTGGGCTGCCCTCCTTTAGCTCCCTGATACTTTAAGGTTATATAAAAAGATTTTGTTTTCTATTTCTCTAGGGAAAGGGGTATAAAAATTCTGAAAACCACTGCCTAGCAAGTGGTAGAGGAACCCAAATTCACAGTAACCTCAGCTAAGTCCTGTCTTTCCATGATCCTCACTTGCCTTCTGGAAACAAGGTTAATCATATTACTATAGTTTGGATCCTGAATGCCTTCCTGCGGTGCTTGTGTTCTCAGTGCAGCAATGTTCAAGAAGTGGGCTTTGGAGGAGGTGATTGGACGGTGAGGGTTAATCCACTGGAGGGTTCGTAACTGAGTGAACTGTTTGGAGATGGTGGAAACTCAAGGAAGTAGGACCTACTTAGTGGAACTATGCTTCCACGGGGATGTCTTGTGCTGCCCTTGCACCTCGTTATCTCTCCCCCTCTGCTTCCTGACCACCATGAAGTAAGATTCACTTCTCCAGTCCCTTCCGCCATGATAGTTTGTCTCCCTTAGGCCTGGAAAGGGAGCCATCCAACCATGGACTGAAACCATGGACCAATCATTTATATTGGCTTTCTCAGGTATTTTGTCACAGCAACAGAAAGCCAACTCACACAGAAACTTATGTTCCCACCCTGGCTCACAGAGTGATTTAAGGATTAATTAGTCAGCTATTCATACCTTCATTCCACACTCATGCATTGAGCAGTTCTCTGTGGAAGGCTCTGTTGGGAGAGAGATTCCTAAGTAAATATGCACAATGGTTATTCCAAGCAGATGATAAAGCATGTGAAGATGTAAAATAAAAAACACACCACAAGTATAACTTTTTGTTACTATTGCTGCCTGCACAGTTTAGTATCATGACCTCAGAGCCCAGCTCTTGGGTTTGAAAATCATCTTCAGCTACTCATCTATGTGATTTCTGGTGCTTTGTACCTCAATGTTTCCACTTGTACAATGGGCATAAAAATGGAACTTATCTCACTGGGACGTTGGAAAGGCTAAATCAGGCCATATGTATTAAGCATAGAATACTGTCTGGCATGTGTGCTATTGCTTTCCTGGTAAGGATCATTTCCCTGGCACCTTGTGAAATCAATGATGTGGGACAAGTTCCAAGCAGGAGTGTGTTTTTGGTCCTCGTCTGGCAGTCCCACGTGATTGTACCTCTATGTGAGTCCCCAGAATGCACATGCCAAGTAGATCAGTATCTAGAAGAGAGCTGAACGGCACCCTGTTGCTTGGATGCTGTGTCCTCCTAGTTCCTTCCCCGCTCTTCAGGGTTGGCTTGTCACTCCTCACAGGCTGAACAAAGGCTTGGCTTTGCAGGAAGGAGCCTCCTGTCCTCCGCTTGTCATCTGCCTTTAAGGGTGTAATTTGTTTCCGATGTGCGCATGAGGAGCTCCCTGGAGAAGGTCTATTGATGTTGAGCAGAAGCCTCCTGGATCGATCGCTGATGTAACTGCTATAGTGAGTGAGTGAGGTAATGCTCATCGGGTTTCTCCAGGCGGTGACCTTGAGGCCTGGAGGGTGACAAATCCACAGAGGTGGCCCCCTGGCTACGGAGTGTCCTTGTTAAAGGTAAATCAGAGTGAGGGTGACTAATGGCATTGCAGAAATGCCAGCAGAGGAACCACATGCCCCTCGGGGAGAGGCAGTCTGTTTTTTCAGCTCTGAGAACCGGCTCTCAGGTCTTACAGAGACTGCTGGGGCTGATTTTCTGGAATTCCTTGATCTGAGCTTCTCTCTTATCTTTTCTCATTAGATCCCACTTTCCCATTAAACTACCCTGACCGTGTGTAATATTGTCAATGTGAAGTTCAGAGGAAAACACCAAGGCCTGGGAGCTAGTGGGCTGGTTTCTTTCTTCCTTCCTTTTTTGTGAATTCAACAGTGAGGTGGGACAGAGTGGAAAATGAAAAGATTTTTTAACAGGAGAAAAGAGAGGAAGTAAGTAGGGTGGTTAAAATCTGCATGTGAAAATCCCTGATTAAAAAGGGAAGTGAAAGGTATAGTTAGTTAGCTGTACATTCAACTGAATCAACTTATTAGTCTTGTGAATAGGAGTTTGTAAACTCTCTGCCAACATCCTGTATTCCTGGCCAGCTGGGGGTCTTTTGCACACAGGAAAAGGTAAAAGTCTTCAGGGAGCAGACTCCCGGTGGGTGGCAGGGGGAGGGTAGTATGAAAAAGGTCATGGCAAGGACAGGAGAGAATGGTTATTTTGGAATCACTAGGTGGCATGCAGATATTTTGATATTTGCCAGTAAAATACATCTATATTGCATTTTAATATATGAACCCACGAAATCACAGGAACACTTTTATACGCATGTAGTATTTGAGATCAGTAAGCTCCAGTAATTTAACAAAGGTCATCTGCTCCAGAGTTGGTGCCTTTTGCTAATATAGCTTCTCAAGGTTGTGGAGGATTAATTAAGGTCTTAAGGGCAGAGAGAATTCCTGTCTCCTGTGCTCAGGTCAAAGGAATTTATTCCAAAGGCTTTCACCAAATAGAGCGTCCTGACCAGTTGCTACCAAGCTGACCATTTCAGGCTGGGAGCTGGTACAGTGCAATCCACACATTGTTCTTGAGATGTCAAACTTTTTTTTCTGTCCTGCAATCAGCAGGCTATTGTTTTGCCTGTGTCATGGTTGCATTCTGATGAGAAAATTGTTTCTGGTGTGCAACTTCTCATGCCCCAAAGCATTCTCTAAAGGTACACAGAGACAGAATGCATCACGGTGACCCAGCACACACTTTATCCTGTAGCAGTGGTAACAGCCATGGATTCCGAAGTAAGGTAGCCTCCCAACCCTCCAAGAAGCTTTAACAATTCATCTGAATCCAGGAAAAGCACGCATTTCCAATGCTCTGGAGTAGATCTTAACTTTTGTAAAAGATAATAACCATCTGATACTCATATCAGCAGAGGCATATTTTCCTAAATCATCTCATTAGCGCCTGTCTCAAGAAAAAGCTTCATATTAAAAGCAAAAAGGTTCAGAAACAGCCAAGGCTAAGTAAGAATTGAAGGCAGAATAAATAACCAAGTTCATGAAAATGATTTGAGATAGATGTATTATAAATGTGCTATTTAACACACTTATGTGGTAGGTGCCTATTGACTGCAGCAATCCTGATATGTTTTTGATCGGGATAAGTACAAGTCTTGAAATCTATCCAAGCCACAAAAATGATTGGAGGGTCCATGTGAAATCCAAAGCTCCGTGGAGCCTGGAGCGCAGATCCTGGACGGCTTTTTGCTAATTAATAAACACTGGTTCATGTCTGTTACTTAATAGCCTAATTGCATACATTGGCAGCCGTGCTTTGTTTTGTTCCCTGCCAGGGAGGGGGAGTTTTGCTAAAAAGATATTAAAAGGATAAATCAGGAACCTAATGTTTTATTAAAAGAAATGAAAAAAATATTACCTACACATCTATTTGACTCACATAAATAATTATTGAGAAATCATTCTAAGTTGACCCTGTAAGCTCACTTATGAGACACATTTTTCTCAATTTATCAGGAGAAATTTCAGATATACAAAGTTGAAGAGTTAAATAGTGAACACATGTGGACTCCCTGCCTACATGACATGAGTATATTTTACTTTATTTTCATTATTTCCCACGTAGCCTTTTGTCCAACTCCAGTCAATATTATTTTAGTTCACGCATCACACGGCCTGGTAATGTGTATTATTAACTACAGAAGCCTTCATCTGAGAGTTTGAAATCCTCCCAAAACCTGAAACTTTTTGAGCACTAAACAGCAGATCACAAGATCACAAGTGAAAAATGTCACACCTGACAGGTCATAGTCAAAACACAGGCCCACGAAAAAGTTTGTATAAAATGACTTCAGGTTACACATGTATGAGACATAAAAGACTTTGTTTTATGTTTAACCCTCGGCCCTATGCCCAAGATATCCCATTATGTATGTGCAAATATTTTAGAATTTAAAAAAAAGTCTTGACATCTCAAACAGCCCATGGCCTTAAATGCTTTGGATGAAGGATACTCAACTTCTATTTGTCTTTAGTTCTCATTCTTGGGTAAAGTTTATGTACAGTAAACTGTGCATGCATTTGAGTGCGCCAGGCCCCCATTATGGGGGAGTTTCCCGTGTTCCCTTTCACCCCTTCTCAGTCATTCCCTGTCCTTACCCCAACCCCTAGAGGCCATTGCCATGAAAGGTTTTTTAGAATAGTAGAGCATGTGCAAATGACCGAACTGGGGGAGGAGAAAGGAAAACACCCATTGTTACTGATGAATTTGAGAGGGGGAACTTGCAGGAGACTTGTCAGGATAGCCAGGTCTCTTGGGTTGAAATCCTGGCTCTGCAACTACTAATGTGTTGTGTAACCTTTGGGTAACTCACTCAGCTTCTCTGGGCTTCCGTAATGATAATAATAGCTGCTCACTTTGTGGGGTTGTAGTGAAGATGAGGGAATTAAAACTGCTAAAGCTTTTAGATTCAACACACGTTTCATCTTGAATTTCACTAATTACTAATGCTATTACCTTGGGCAAGATACTTACATTTTCTTGTTCTTGTTTATAAAATGGGAATAAAACCATTAATAGCATTAGGAAGATTAAGCAAAATACTGTATATAAGTCACAGAGTGCCAGGTGGAATTGTTTTACTCTTACTAAAATCCATACTTTGCCCAGATTTTCTTATCTTTTAAGTTGATATCCTTTTTCTGTTCCAAGATCTCACCCCAGGTGCCACATTATATTTAGTTTTTTCCCTCCTCCCCTTTCTCTTCCTCTCCTTCCCCTCCTCCTTCTCCTCCTTTTCCTTCTCCTCCATTCCACCTCCTGCTCCTTCTATTTCTTTTTCTTAATTTCTTGTGACAAGATTTCACTATTTAATCCAGCTGGGCCTCGAATTCCCAGTGATCCTCCTGACTCAGCCTCCCAAGTGCTGAGATAATGAGCATGTGCCACCATGCCTGGAGAGTTATTACGTCTTGTTAGGCTCCTCTAGCAGGTGACTGTTTCTCACACTTGTTCTTGGTGACCTTGACAGTTTAGAGGAATATGGATCATTTATTTTGTGGCATGTCTTTCAGTTGGGATGTCCCTGCTGTTTTACTTATGCTTAGAACAACACAGATTAAAGGACACTCCACAAAGTAACTGTTGCAGACCCTCATATGGATGAGAAACCCTTGTCATCCCAGCAAGAATCCATGCTGCTAGTGGGACTGTCACTTGGCTTGGAGCTGCTCACCTGCCAGAAGAGGGGGGGGGGGGTTGTCAGCTTTATTGAATTTAACTTTACCCTTTTTACATAGACACCCCACAGATGCTACAAATCAAGGCTTTTCTCTTCCCTCTGGTTGTTGCTAAACATTTCCCTGCCTCTCTCTAGTATGTCAGTCAGTTTTCCAGTGCTGTAACAAAATGCCTAAGACAAACAGCTTGTAAAAGGCAGAGGTCTGGCTCTCAAGTTTAAGAGGTTCCAGTCCACAATGACTTGGGGCTGTGGCTTGGGGTGTGTGATATAGTAGCCCACCATGACAACACAGTATGAAATGGCAAAACCATTTGTCTCATGGCCAGGAAGCAAAGGGGCAGGTCCCACAGTCCCCTCAAGGGCAAAGTTCAGAGACCTAAGGACCTCCCACTAAGCCCACCTCTTAAAAGTACCACCACATCCCAGTTGTGTTGCCATGAAGGCCAGCCCCTGGCATTTAAGATCCAAACCATAGCAACTGGCTTTAGGTATCAATATTCTAGTACATAGCTTTCCCTGAATATCTGCTTACTTCCAGAAATCTTTTTTGTATATGCATTTTCCTTCCATGCTTTGAATTATCTGATAAAAGCCATCAAAAAGTGGTTAAAATAGAGATTGTGTCCTTGAATGAAATCTTTATTTTACTCTGTAGTTATAAAAAAAAGCACCCTGATATCCAGAATATGTTTTAGTTAATGAGGATATTAAGGATCCTCTGAATTAATGATGCAAATTTGTCAAATGATTATCCATCCTGATAACTCCTTTGGGCAACCTGCTCTTGGTAGAGGACAGGCATTGGTGGTATATGTATGTGGCCATAGGACTTCCCTCCTCCCCCGTGTTTGGACTGGTTAGGTAACTGCCTGATCATACTGAGAATATGGGGTGAAATGATAGCATTTTCCTCTGGCAGAGAAACCATGAGTCAGCATCCTTCTCCTTGTAGTAGCTGATGTAGTTCTGTATCGGTTTGATTTTGGCAAGGCTGATACCTGAGAAATCCCTGGAACGTAGTCTGCCAACATGGACAGTTTCCTAGGTCACCTCTAGGGCATGCTATATGGTATTGAGTGTCACCCAGAATTGGGCTCAGAGAAGCTTGTATTTCAAACAAATCAAGTAAAAGCAGTTGCACCCATGTATGATCAAGGAGAACAGGGTTATGCAGACAGAGATTTCTCCTTCATTGAACCAGAGGCTGAGTTTTTGCTCTAATGCTGCCATACAGACTTGCTTTGCTTTAACACAGGGATTTCTTTAAACTTTATGCCCCCCATCGGTTATGGTAAATTTTCCAGAATTTTATTCCTGTCATTGACTTTACTCTTGATACACTGTCAAATTGAATCTCTGAAATGGTAAGACTCAGAAAAGAGCTGGCGGCATTCTGGTCAGATGGTGAATCTTAATGTATAGAATTCTCTCTAGGAGCCCTCATAGTCTTTTTTCCTTCAAATGACCCCTAGATGTGGAACCTCTCAAATGCTAGCTGATTTCTGAGAACACTCAAACCAAGTTGTGATTCCCCTGCCACCTCCCATAAGCCAACCCTCTCAGGAATGACTGACTTGAACCTTCATGGGTCTCTTGACCTGAACAGATCCACCAGAAATCTCCTGTATAGGGCAAAGTGATCCCAGGATTCCTTCTTGTGCTCAGATGAAGGTAAGATAAAGTTTACTCTTTCCACAGGGTTCATTGTCACACACCTGTAATCCTAGCTACTTGGGAAGCTGAGGCAGGAGGATCACAAGTTGAAGGCCAGAGTGGACAACAATGAGAACCTGTCTTAAAAGAGGTGGGGAGGGGCTGGAGATGGAGCTCTGTGGTAGATTACCCTTGGGTCCCACATACACACTCAATTACTGTTATTAACATTTTTAAATGTACAGTTCAGGGGCATTTAGTCACTGACATTGTAACAAAACCATCACCACCACCCAAGACTCTTAACCTTAACAAAATGAAATTCATTGTCTTGGTTACTTTTCTCTATTTGCTGAGACAAAATACCCAACACCCAAAATGAAAGAAGGGAAGGTTTATTTAGCTCACAGTTTGTGGCAATTTCAGCCCATAATCAGCTGGCTCCAAGGACACAGGGGCAACCCTTCAAGGTGGTAGAAGACAGAAAAAGGAGTAAGAGCAAGCCTCTTCTCCCTAAATTGTAAACTGGCTACAATCCCCTTGAGTGGGCGCAGCACTCAAGCCATCTCTGCAAGCTCCTCTTGCAGGGGTGGAGGATATTTGCAAAGTGAGGGCCCTGGCTTCCTGCTGAATCACTTAGTTGAACTTTTGAACTTCTCAAATTGACACAATGAACATCCCAGAGCATAAGGGTGTGTCCTCTATGCCCTAGGATGTAGAACTGCTGAGTTACTTAAACCTCTAGACTTGTCCAGTTGACACAGTGTATCAGCCGTCTCACTCATGTTTGTTAATCAGTAACTCTCTATTGTCCCCTTCCTCTGGCTTCTGGCAACCACTGTCCCCTTTCATTCTATGAAGTTGGTTACTCTAAATTCCTCACCGAAGTGGAATTACACAGATCTTGGCTTACTGTGACTGGTTTATTTCACTTAGCATAATGTCTCTATGGTTCATTGATGCTGGGCCATGTGTTAGAATTCACCTCTTTAGAGCCTCGTAATATTCCACTGTGCCTGTACACATTTTGTTATCAGTTGATGGTCCTTTGGGTTGCTCCTACATTTGGTTGTTGTGAGTAATGCTGCTATGGATGTGGTGTACAAATACCTCAAGCACTTGCTTTCAGTGAGTGCAGACATAGAATTGCTATTTATATAACAATTTTACAGATATTTTTAGGCTGTCTTGGGGTTTTGCGTGGCAGCACTGCATTTTACATTTCTATCAGCAGTGCACACGAGTTCCAGTTTTTTCACATTTTGCCAATGACACCTATTATTTTCTGACCTTATTTTTTTCCTCCTTGTGGTTGGTTAGTTGTTTTCATGAAAGCCATCCTAACAAATTGGTAGTTCATAGTAGTTTAATTTTCAAGTTCTCAGTGATTAGTGATGCTAAGTGTCTTTTTAGTCTTTTATATTATTGTTTATATTATATTCTTGGAAGAAATGTCAATTCAAATCCATCAAATCTATTGCCTTTCATTTGTTTTGTTTTTAGTGGAACTGGAGATTGTGCCCAGGGCCTTTGTACTGAGCTATATCTCCAGCCCCTTGGCATTTTATTTTTAAAATTTTGAAACAAGGTCTTTCTAAGTTGCACAAATCGGGCTCAGCCTTGCAATTCTCCTGCCTCAGTTTCCCAGTGTGTTGCAATTACAGGCATGTGCATCCCTGCCTGATTCCCAGCCCATTTTTAAAAGTGGGCCATGTGTTTGTTGTTGTAACAATGTGTCTTCCTTTTACCTAGGTAGTACTGCTTCATGTGGCTTTTGAACATGTGCCTAGGAGTTCTTAGGGGTGTCCTGTTCCCTTTGCACTTGTGTAACGCAGGGGTAGGCACACAGTGACTTCTCCTGAAAGCCTCCCTTGGGTTTCTGACTTGCCCTTGGCTACTTATTATGGAGGACATTTGCTGGGGACTGCTGCAGGACCAAGCCATTGCCGATTATAGACTAAGCAATGGGTGAAGCACAGATCCATCATAATTTTCTAGTACAATGATGCTCTAGACCAGGGGCAGACAAACTCTAGACTGTGGACCAAATTCTGCCCCTGGTCTCTAAATTTTTTTTTTTCAGTTTTGTGAAAAAACAAAACAAAATAATAAGAGAATAAAATAGTCTACTATCATTAGCTTCTAAGTAGTTACTCAGAGTACCAGACATCAACAAAAAGAATTTTGTCTGACAAAGCAGAAACAAATAGACATGAACACAAAATCTTCCTTTCAATAAACCAAGAGAAGCTAGAAGTATAAATGAGAGAAGTTAGCACATACATTTAAATATTTATGAAACAAACCAAATAGATAATGTGGGGAACCATCTGAACCTCTCCCTACTTCCTTTTACCTATCTTCCAATTTATTCCTGACTTGCATATAGATACTTTTAGTTTCTCATGTAAGAGAAACTTTATGATATTTAAGCTTGTTTATCTGATTTATGTTACTGAACAATTATGTTCTCAAACCTCATCTGATTAGCTACAAATGCCTCAAGCTTATCTTTATGGCAGAGTGGTGCTCCATTATGTATAAATGCCGTCTAAATAAAAGACTCAATCAAAAGATGGAGAGCCTATTTTTATAAATAAAGTTTTATTGAAACTCTACCATGCCCATCTGTATAGTTGTTATCTACAGCTGCTTTTGTAACACAATGGCAGACTGAATAGCTGACACAGATTATCTAATGCACAAAGCCCAAAATATTTGTTATCTGGCTCTTTATAGAAAAAGTTTTCCAGCCCCTGGCTGTGCTAGACATTTAGGAGATACCGCTGTTAAAACTATGTTTATAATAGAGTGATGTTGACTGATAAACACTGTATCACTTTGAAGACTCTAAGGCTCATAGAGTTTACAACTACAGTGTTCTCAGTATTTACTGAACTCCAACGTTGTATCCAGAGCTGTTTCTTAGACCTTGTCATCTAACTGGGGCAAGCATTTTACCATCTTAGCATCACTAGTGTGTGGCCAGATGTAATAGAAAGCTTTGTAGTACGGGTGACACTTCTTTAAGTCATGGAGTTAACTCCTGCCTTTCCCTTGAAATCTCCTCTGCAGGGCAAAGTGACAGTAAGAGTCACCTTTCTCCTCCCCCTTCAGTATTCAAATAGACATTTAAATGTATTCTAAACTTTAGTGAAAGCTAGGCTTGACTGCACACTTCTGTAATCCTAGTGCTGTGGGAGGCTGAAGCAGGAGGATTTTAAGTTCAAGCTCACCCTAGATAATTTAGCAAGTAAGCAAGACCTTGTCTCAAAATGGAAGCTACAAAAAGGACTTCATATGTAGCTCAGCGTGGAGGACCTGAGTTCAGTATAAAAATAAACAAGCAAAACAAAAGTCTTGGGTGAAGTCACTCTGGCTGTTAGGTGCAGTGAGCAGAGCACGGACAACCTGCTCCCTTTTACTCCCCAAATCACATCCTGCTCCTCTTCCCCACCTCAGGGTCAGGTGTACAGCATCTCTAAAAGGGTGCTTGCCAATTTGGGAATTTTGAGATACTATTGATTTGCCCACTTTTTAGGACTTCTGTTTAACCTCTTGAGCATTAATACTGTGAACTCAGCTGGCTGCGGCGTGCATGCTGCCTGGGTAGAGTTTACATAATGTTCTCCGCCAGGGGACCAGCGTTAAACACTGACTTTTGCAAATTGTGTAAAATAGCTTTTGAGTGCATCGCAAACTCTACACACACACCACACATGTGCATGATTACACACGCACACACTTGTACCCACACTCAAAGGCAGACACCTAGGAAATCATAAAGTCAAATCGACATCTCTCTGCGGTTGCTTCTTTCCTAAAATGCTGAGCTTGTCTTTTTGTACAACCCGACTAGCATGCCAACAGGAGTGCCCTGGGGAGAGGGCACCGTATTCCACAGGTATAAGGTTATCAAAAGACAGATTGGAGTTCCTGTTCCTTTCCATAGGCTCTTCTGCCCCAACTGGATGTGTGGGAGAAGCAGTGGATATTGGTGGCCACAGGGCCAAGATGTGAAAATGTGTACCCCCTCTTTATTCTTTGAGAAATAGAATTGATTGAAATAAAGTTGAACTCTTTTTCTATACCTGCAGTACAGTTATTTCTCTCCTAGAACTTCTTCTGCAACCTATAGTGATTATAATTACATTCTTTGAAAACCACTTCTTAAGTACTATTTTAAGACTCCTTTGAAAATGATTTTCTTCGGTAAAAATAACAGCATTAGTTATTGGATTTTAAACTTTATTTTTATTTTTCTGAGACAAGGTCTTCCTATGTAGCCCAGACTGGCCTTGAACTCACTATGTAGAAGCCTAGGCTGGCCTCAAACTTATGGCAGTCCTCCTGCCTCAGCTTTCCAAATGCTAGTAATACAGACATGTAACACCAGGCTGAGTAATAGATTTTTATATTTGTATGTTTGCTTTCCCTAGGAACTGATCTCTCTAGAGTTTCATGGTATATGTTTAAAACATCTTTTCCATTTTAGACAAGTTTTGGAAATCCGATATTGCCCTGTGAAATGCTAGTGATTTTCTTGAGTTAAGGGCATCTGTGAAAACTGTATGCATGCAATTTTGTCTATAACCCTATAAGAACGTATTCATTTCTGCACATTTTGAATGTCTGGTGCAGATGCCAGGTGCTAGGCTAGGGTTGAGGAATGTAGAGATAAATGATATAAAATTTCTGTTCCCAGAGCGTGGTCAGTTCAGTGGGGGAGATGAGAACATACACAATTTTATAATTGAATTATAAAAAATATCCTTCATAGAAAGATACGCAGCATGCAATTTTAAGTTCAAGAAATATGTAAAAACTAAACGTTAACGGAATTTAACAATGGATAAACTCTGAAGAGAGAAACATAACTGTTACATTGCTCTGAGTGATATAAATGAAAAAGTTGAACACAACAAAACACCCATTTCATAACCTAGGACCCCCAGCAAGGCCACTGCTCTTCACCCATTATTATTCTCATACATTCTTGTGTTTGGGTTATTAACATTGCGTTTAGGTCAGATGAGAATATGTTCAATCTGCCATGCTTTGATAACTAAAGTGAAATGCTGATGGAGATCATTTAAGATCGTTCTCTGCTTTGATTGCATGCTTGTGGCTCATAATCAGAATGATGCAAAGTAATTGTTAGACTGGCTCGCCAAGGCTACATTTTGTGTCGTTGCAACTGTCAGCACTTTGAGCCTGCTGCTGCCTGAAGTGCGCTTGCCCAGCACCCGCTGGGTGGCGAATGCATGGCTGTCTGCTGAATGTCATGGGTAATTTTTGTTCTAGCATCTTTGCTTCCCCTCCCCAAATTACCTGAAAAAGAAATGTCTGCCTGTCTAGGAAAAGCAAGTGCCTCTGTGTGTGTGTGTGTGTGTGTGTGTGTGTGTGTGTGTGTGTGTGTGTGTGTGTGTCCTGATGCATGCTAGAGTGTTTATGCATCATGACTTGAATATAAAAACCTTGTGCATGTTGCTAAGAGCTCATTTTCTTTCCTTTGGCCATGAAACCCTGACAAACAGGGCTTTGTCACTTGCTGTTTGTGTGACTTGGATAGGTTACTTTTCTTGAGTCCTGTTCTCCTTGTGTCTATAGTGGGGCTAATGGAGCCTATTTTACAGAGATTCTTTTTTGGTCAGGGTTACAGATAATAGATGAAAATGTGTCAGCAGAAATCAGATACTCAGTAAATGGTAGTAGCTGATATTGAGCAAGCTGGTGCTTACTAAGGATGGTGTAATACAATAGTGTGTCTGTCACCTTCCTGACACTATAACAAATACTTAAGATAATTAACTTGTAAAGAACAAAGGTTTGTTTGGCTGATGGTTTCAAAGGTTCCAATCCATGATCAGTTGGCCCTGTCGCTGTTAGGCCTGCAGCAAGACAGTAGCTCTTGGTGGAAATGCACATCAGAGCAGAGCTGCTCACCTGATGGCAAAAGACAAAGAGGATGAGGTCAAAGTCCCACAATTCCCTTGGAAGCCATACCCCCAGGGACCTGAGGACCCTCCTCCTAAAGATTAGAGACCTCCCAATTGTAATACCACTCTGGGAACCAAGTCTCCAGCACACTGACCTTTAGGAAACATTTAAGAACCAAATTATAGCAAATGGTAAGCCCACATTTTCAAGTCAGCAGTCAGTAAACACACTTTAACCATGAAAGATGTAACGTCAGCATAGTTTTTCAGGCTAGGTCACATTTACTAGAGACACATAATTGAATGAGGATGTTAGAATCCAAACTATAACTTTCTATAGCTATGTCTGTTATGAAGAATGTGTCACCAACCATCACATGTAAACCTTTTAGGACGCAATGGAACCTTAGAAAGCATATTTAGGAACGTGTGTAACTTAGCCTTGATTACAACTGCCAGTTTTGGTGGCAAACACTTGAAATCCTAGCACTCTGGAGGCTGAGGCAGGAGGATCACAAGTTCCAGCTCAGTCTGGGCAACTTTGCAACTAACTTATCAAAATCTTGTCTCAAAATAAAAACCAATGTGAAAAGGGGTAGGATGTAGCTCTGGGCCAGGGCTCCGGCTTTGATCCCTTGTATTAGCACACAATGCAGCCCATCCATCTGCTGTTGGCTCATGGGAAGGCAGTCACTGGAAGAGTGAAGCAACATAAAACCTCCATCACTGTAAGGAGTTCATTGTTGGACATAAACATCTCTCCAGCTTGTGAATTGTACCACTCAAAGAGATTTGCTACAGGGAGCTCAACTTATTGTCCAGGATATTGTGACTCTGGTGTGAGCCATCCAAAAGGGGCACTGATTCTGTCCAGGGCCAACACTGAAGCTCTCTCCTAATGTTAATTCTTGCTTTTGTGGTCAAGTGGAACAGTAGCAGTCTCTTGTAAAAGCATGACCCCACAGTAGATTGTTGCTCCCCCCAAAAATCGCATAAGTCAGGCCAGGGATGAAATACTTAGGGAATATTTGCTGGATGGGTCGCGTGAAGGGACTTTCACCTGTAGTTTCCTGTGGACTCCACTTTTGGTCTGTCCAGGATTTTGCAGTGCACGTGTCTAACTTTCTGTTTCCCTGCTGCCTCAGTGAGTCCTGATTTTCTTTCTCTGCTGCTCCCTGTCGGGACCCACCTCCTGCCTATGGGTGGGAACAGCACTGGGAGTGTTTTTAAAAAATAGCTGTTTGCTAGCAGGAAGAGGGATTCTCTCTGTACCCTCTGACGCTGTGGGGACACCTCCGCTCCTCGCTGCCCTCAAAAGTGCCCCTGTGCTGGAAGGCTGCAGATCACTGTTAGAGCAGTGGCACAGTTTTCTTTATCGAAGGCAGGGAACATGTTACGTGACTCACACAAAGCTTATCACATGTTTTACCAAACCTAATGTTCTCTTTGGGAGGAAATTAGATTAGAGATACTGACACTGCACAGATATTTCAACTTTTGATATTTTCTAAATATGCTGAGTCCTGAACAATTAATTTCTTTCTTCCCTCCCTTTCCTCCTTCCTTCCTTCCTTCGTTTCCATCACTGGATATTGGACCCAGAGCCTTCACATGAGTTACACAGCAGCCCTTTTTTATTTTTTTATTTTGCAACAGGGTCTTACTAGGTAGATTGGGATCCTCTTTCCTCAGCCTCTCAAACTTTTTTAGGTTTTGAGGGTCAGTAGTGAGATTTACTATCTAGGGCCATTCAAGACTCTACAACATTCAGTTTGTGTTTCCCTGTACCATAAAGTCACTTTAGCATAATAGAGCTGGAAATGAGATATGTGTTTAACTTCAGATTTAGGTTATCATACTTGAAATAAGAATTCTTGTCTACTATTATGTCTAGGCGTTTCAAATTTTGTTCCTTTTCTGTAGATGGGATTACCACTGAATATTGTGATTTGTCATTTTATCCTCCCTGGTATATGTGTTATTTTGTATTCTTCTATGTTACACCCACTCAAACAAAAACAGTTTTTTTTTTCTGTTAAGATTTATTATATTTATGCAATCTGCCTTTCTTGATCAAGAAGAAAATGTAGCAGAGAAAAAAACCACATGCTACCACAGTGTGTAGTGACATCTCACAAATATGAATACTTTGTTAGATTCTATAATTTCAACAAATAAATGTTTATTGGTTCATTCTTCCGAAGCAAACCTCTCACAGTCTTTAAAAATTGTGATGTAGTTAAACTTACTGATGTTAGGTTTGTAATACAGCAGGTAAGAAAATTATCAAGCAGCAAAGTATTATGAATACTCTTATAGTATGTTGTAAATAAATTATATATGGATGTGTGAAATTCTAAATACGTGTGTAGTAAACTATCTATGTCTTTGGGCATGGGAGAGAGCCTGGAGCCAGGTAAATGGATATGTTTATAGTGATTATTAGTGAGATTTTGCTGATTTCTGTTATTTGGGGTTTTCCTCCATCTGTGTTATCTGATTATCAACACTCTTGTTTTGTTCTTATTCATCTCATCCAGTGAGGGGTGCTGGAAAGAAACTACAGTACCAACACTTGCAGATGAATTATGAAATTATCAAAGTCTCTCTATTGTTACAGGTATGCTAATGTGTTGTGCCAAATGATAATGAAGGCTTTTCTCTTTCTTTTTTTAAAAAAAAGTCTCTTCTGCATGCCAGGCACTGCAGTAAGAACGTGAAATGATATACGAAGCAGGTATTATTACTGGCATTATGCAAATGAGGAAGGAGCTCAGAGAGTTTCAGTCACTGCAATTGCACAGCCAGGCGGTGACAGCTGAGACTCAGACTGGGTCTGACTCTGAACTTGCTTTTGTGGTCTCTATCATTCTTCCTGTAGACGTCTTGTCTGTCATTAGGATGAAAAGACTCGTGAGTGTGAGTGGGTTATAAAGTGTAGCTTTCAAAAGAAGACAAGCTCAGGGATGCTGCGGGTTTGCACCATCTTTCACTGCTTCCTGGTTTTCCAGGCAGCTTTTCAATTAGCCCACAGCCTTCTCAGTAGCCAGAATCACATTGCTCTACGAGCGGCCACAGGATTCCAGGTCAGTCTGATAGCCCTGGGCGAATCATCTGCATATGTGCACACTTCTTTCTAGGACTCTGAGGCATCCTTGCGGATTCTGAGAAACTGACTCTGAGAATTTGTCTCCAGCTCAAGGGGCATCTTAGGGAGGTGACTTTCCCAATTTGGCTCCCAGCCACCTGCTTACTTCCTCTTGAGAAAAAAGGCAGGGAGGGAGCAAACCTCTTCCAACCAGTAGAATGAACCCCAGAGGCTCTGGGAATCTGACCAGCAGAATTCAGGAGTGAAACAGCTTTGCCTCATAGCCCCCCTTGACTTCCAAATGCATCTTGAAAACAGTCTCTGGAAATTTTGAAAAAGCTGAATTTTGAGCTGAGTTCCTTCTCTGGTGTGGATGAAACGGTCTTTTGCTGCCATTCCCTTATCTGCCTCTGTCTCTTGGCCTTCCTCTTTCCCACACTTGATTTGGGCTTTGTGTGTCCCAGACACCACAGAGTTTCCCCCGAGATCACCAGTCCAGCTTCTCTGCCCCACCTGAAGAATTATTTCCTAAGCATACATTATATACTCCTTGCCATAACGATCATACCAGTGAGTCATGCGAGTGATTATTTTCTGCATATTGATTGTTTAAAGT
This sequence comes from Cavia porcellus, assembly GCF_034190915.1. Classification (NCBI taxonomy): domain Eukaryota; kingdom Metazoa; phylum Chordata; class Mammalia; order Rodentia; family Caviidae; genus Cavia; species Cavia porcellus. The sequence goes on along the minus strand of NW_026947496.1, from coordinate 20,722,932 downwards.
TCTGTTTTTAAATTTCTGTTGCCACCCAACATGTCTAGACACTGGAATTCCTTGTAATCTTTAGACCTGTATACCTGCCCTGATTTAGCAAGTGGACTTTTTTTTTTTCCTTAAATCTTTTTTTCTCTTCTAGTTTCCCAAAGAAATTAGACCAACATCTTATCAGTGGCGGGGGTGGTGGTGGTGGTGAGGAACCTGCTACAGAGTGAGTGATCCTTTCAACCCACCAAATCCTTTTACCTACATGCCAATTCAATCAGTGCTATCAGGCTCCCAGGAAAAGTACTGGATAATATTCATGCTCTTGCATTTTCTGCTGCTTACCCCATGATTCTTCAACTCTCTTTGGTCCTTTGCAGACAAGGGCTTCTCTCCTAGGTTTTCCTGCCACTTCTTTGTTGGTGTTCCTGTTTTGCATCTTGTGAGTTATCACTGTCACCTTGTCCAGCTTGCAGAAAGATAGGAGGGCAAGTTTGTTTCCTTCAATGACTGGTGCACAAGGATGCAGCCATGGACAAGCGAAAGTCACCCATTCTACTTATATGGCTATGGTGGCTCATGGACACCATGACAAACAATAATAGGATAGGATTTTAGAGTCGTCTGACAAAGGCCCTGTGTATAGACTGGGCAGCTGAGGCCCAGAGCGCTTCAAGCCACTTGTGTCACAGGTGATGGTAGAGCCACCATGATCAGGACAGGCATCTGACTTGCATGTGATTTTTGAATCCATGGCTTTTTTCTGAGGACATACATTTATATAGCTAGCTTGATTTAATGTAGTCTCAATAAATTAATGATAATGCTTCATTTTCCTAAGGCAAATGTCAACAAAGGAGCTGATTAGCTATTTAACCTCCTAATAATCAAACCTGGCTGCCACCAAGAGGGGTTGGCACAATACCTCTCTCAAGGACTTCATCCAAGAGGGCACATTTCCTTTGTGGCTTTTCTGGACCTCTGAATTTGCAGTATCTTTTCATTCTGCACTGAGACTTCATGGCATATCTGTTTTACAGTTAGACGCCTTTGTGTATCTGTAGGGCAGTGCTGGCCAGCTGCAGACCTGACCACCACCCCTAGCAGAGGGCGGTTCACACTACACAGGAATGGGTACCAGGGCGCTTGCAGTGCAAAACTAATTTACCTTACAGTCTTTGTGCCTTTCAGATGAACATTTCTTCATTAAGAAAAGTTGGTTTCTACTTGACAGCAGGCACATGGGGAGAGGTTGAGACAAGTGTGAAGACAAAATTCTCCAGTGGAATTAGGACAGGAGGACTTGCCTATGGCATTTTCAAGGAGTCCTGTGCTATTGGACTCTGTTCCTATTCATTTATGTTAATGAGGTAGGAATAAGTATTTGCAAAGCGTGTCATCTCACGTAAGGATTACTCTAAATGTATTAAGAGCCAGTGTCCATGGTTTTATCACATTTGCCAATTTAGTCACTTATTCCTAACCATTGGGAGTTACTTTGCAGCGCTACAAGAGTCATTAATATGAAGCTTAATACATCCCCTTATCCACCAGGACAGTCCAGTTTCCACCAGTGTGTGGAAGGGAACTTAGAACAGAGTGACTCACTGGGCCATCACCTGTTTATCACCTGAGCATTGATCATAATGCTCCTATCCTGGGTGCCAGCACCACACAAATGTGTATTTATTAGAAATGTGTCAGATTCTGTCACTGTGACTGAGTAGCCAAGATAATTAACACAAAGAGAGAGGAAGAATGTTGTGGCTCATGATTTTGGTGGGTTCAGTCAATGGTTGCTTGGTTCTGTTGTTTTGGGGACTGTGGAGGCAGCATATCAGGGAAGGAAGTGTACATTGGATCAAACAGCTCCTATCATGGTGGATGCAAAGCAAAAAAGAGACAGGGAGGAGCTCCTAATCCCCATCAAGAGCACACCCACAGTGACCTGCCTGTCTACCAGACCCCTCCTCCGGAAGGTTCCACAAAACTGTAGGAAAGAGATCAAGCCTTTAGTACATGGGTCTTTGTGGGATATTTTAGGTCTAATCTTATTAAAGGGTGAATTTGAGAGTTTCCATTTCCCCCTCTTACCCAATAAAAGACCAAAACGTGTGTCCCTAGAGTAAGTGTATCACAGTGTAATGTAGGATACTGAGATCTGCTGCTGTCTGGGGAAATCTTAAACCACTCTATTGACTGAAGAGATTAATAAGACTGAATGACAGTTAATGGCCTTAGGACAGAGTATAAATGTGAAATTCTACATCTATATTATACTAGTCTTTGGGCAAAGAATAAACTGGTAAATAGAGCTCAAGGCAAGAAATTGGTAAAGGCATGAAGGAAGGACCACCCTGAGCTCTCCTCTCACAGACTACTTTTCCTGCTGGGGTCCAGAGTAGTTTGACTCAGAAGGCATCAAATTATTATTAAAGATATCACAAACCATTTTCTTTTTACCAAGTAGGGGAAACTAAACAGAAACTGTAGCCATGAGTTTTTCCCTGAAAAGCAGCTTGGAGGCTCGTCCCCCAGGCATGCACACCTTGTAAAGTGTGAATCAGTGGGTTCTGTCTCATAGTGAACTGGACTCTGGGAACACTGCTGCTCTTGTTTCTAAGCTCAAACATCACTCACCAGCAATGGTATCCCTTTAAGGGAAATCTTATGAAAGGCTCTTGCCAGTGCTGTGATTTTATTTGCTACAGGCCAAGAGGCAGGGGCATGTATTGGTTTCATAGCAACATGTCGTGCAGCCAGGAAATGTATAATGCCTGTGGCAGCCCATGTATCCCGGGCAGAATGAGCACAGCCTTGCTGCCCCTGTTGATTTCTGCCTTATCTTCTCTTTTCTCCTCCCGGGGCCTGCGATAGTGCAGGGAGTGTGGCTGTGTCACCACTGCTAGCTCTCCCTGCTGTTAATACTTCCTCTGTCCCCTTCCAGCCTGGATCTTGACAAGGGGGAAGGTAGAACCCGTGGTAATGTCCGGCAGCCTCTGGATGCACCAGCAGTGCTGAATACCTCCCTGCCTTACCCACGAAGTGTAGGTGTGAAGGTTCTGCTTTGCTAGGGCTGCACGGGAAATACAGGGCCTCTTTCCTTCCAGGAGTGACTTCCACAGTGACGGTTTCTAACTGATGTGTTCCTGCAGTTGTCACGTGTCTGTGATGTTTACCACCTGTCACATCCTTTATGAGACCATTGCATGCACATCTGTTTCAGCCAATGCTGTTTTCCTCTGAATTTTGGAAACATTTTTAAAGTCTTTGCCACCCACTTGACACTTGCCCTGTGTCTCCTCTTTTGAAATACATAGCTCTGGGGGTCTGAGAAGTCTTTCTAGGCAAAGAGGTAGAGAAAAAGTCCTTGAACATTAGCAGCCACGTATCCCCTTTTTCATCTTTTATTTTAAATTTCTCTAATGCCTGTGGAGAGTAACCATGTCACAATACTTGTTCAGCTTAATGTCATATTTTTATTCTGTCTCTCCCAAGAAAGTTGTGATACTGGTGTGTAAGTATGTTAGAAATGTTTTCAAATTTTTCAAAGAAAATATAAATTCAAGAAAGTCTTTTTTTTTTTTAACATGGTGCCTTAGTCACTTTTCTCATTGCTGGGAAAAAATACTCAACACTCACAAGTTAAGGGAGGAAAGGTGTATTTCAGCTTACAGTTTGTAGAGGTTTCAGTCCACAGTCAGCCAGCTGGAAGGCAAAGCATCATGGCAAAGGAGAAGCATTCCATGGAAGGGAAGGCAGTAAATAGCAAGTCTGTGTTCTTTTCTCTCCCGTTTATTCCATATCCCAAACTAGAAGCCTGTTTGTTGGTGCTGCCCACAACCAAGGTATGCCTTCTGTTGTCCACACCTAGAACTACTCTAAACCCATTTAGTTATCACATACTCTTAATCACAGTATTTCCCACACTAGATCTAACCACCTCTAAGAGGTGGTTAGATCTAGTGTGGCCCCACCTATGAGCACCTGAGGCTTTGGGGAGACATCTAGACATAACATTTAAAAAATGTAGATGTAAAGTCCCAAGGTAAGATGATCTAAAGATTTCTCATTTTTTTTTGGCTTTCTCTTTGTGCCTCCTCACTGTGGACTATGCTATGCTGGTACCGGATTCATTTTTTCCAATCCACCTCCCAACAGTCATTACCATTTCATCTGCCTTCGGGACTAGGATTGTGCATCTTGCAGAGACTTGAGGAGTTTTAATTAAGGTGACAGGTTTGAGAGATCAGGATAGTGATTCCTTATTTAGTTTTGTGTTCTGTTGGCAGAGAAAAGATTTTTCTATGACAACTTTTATCTTAAAAACATTTTGTTCCCTTCCCAAGTTCTGAGCGAACTGAGAAATAAGACAAAGTTCATAAGGCGAGTGAAAGCCGAAAGGCACGTAGGTGATTATTAGCAGTCAAGTAAACAGTTGTGGTTAGGTTGACAGTCAGGAGGGCGGCACTGTCTCCCTTGTCCCCAGGTTGCCCCTTCAGTCCTGGTAGGTAGGAAAATTCTGAGCATGCAGAGAAAGACAGAAGGAAAAAGAAGCTGAAGTCTTGGTTGATTGTCTCTACACAGTGCATTGAACACTGCCCTGGGGCAGCGTGAGCCAAGTTGGCTTTAGCCCCAGTCAGGTCACTCCTTGTACCACTTGTGCAAGAAAGGGACAGAGCAAGAGGCCAGGGAGGCTCTGAAAACCTTCCCATAGAAGTCAGGTGAAGAACGGAGTTTCTCTCCTGCTGTGTTCTGTCTCTCTCTTTCTCTGTAACATTTCAACTCATTCATTTTTTTTTTTTTTTACATATATCTCACCCTAACTAGACTGTGAACTCCTTGGGAATTGGAAAACCTATTTCTCATTTCTCTAATAACTATCGTGTAGTAGGTACTCAGTAAACAATATTTGAATTCTAATCACAGCATGCCAGGTATTGCTGTATCTTACTACTTAAAACAACCAACTAAATATCTTACATATAATAACTTCCGTAATCCTCACAACTGCATAAGCTACATTTTGAACTTTTGCCCGCCTGACATCAATCAGTGAGTCAGAGAGATTGTATGGCTTATGACCTCCCTGCTGGTCTAAGTCTACAACTTTTCTTCTCTACTGCTTCTCAGAGACTATGTGGGTGAACAGATGTGTCAAAGAAAATCTTAAAGTTCACACCTGCATCATTAAATGGGCCAAAAGACATTGAGATCAGCACAAATAAGTAAGAAATGGTCACCAAGATGGCCTGTGATTGTCCTGGTTGACATAGTCCTGAGGTCATTGACTGAAATATTGCACTTAATTCCTGGTGCTTCATGCCTGCATAATGGTATTGTCTTATGAAAATAAGTAATTACCGTTCTATGTTGATGGTAGAGGAACAGTATAACTGCTGACTTGTTACATGTCAAAAAAGGTTTGTGGTCTGACAACATGGAGGGACAAAGTCTCGAACTAAACACAGAAGTTAGGAAAGTTTTATTGGGAACAAGAGGAAGAAGATTTCCAGGACGGGTCCTGAGTAGGTGGCTGCAGAGGGCCTTTGTCTGCTGCAAAATCATGACATGGGTACATGAACCACGTAATTAACTTACAGGATTACAAGTACAGCAGTGGCTAATACTGGTTCCAACAGAGAAACAAGTCACATAGCAAGGATATATGGAAAGAGCAAAGGCATGGTGGGGAAGGCAGGGGAGAACAGGTGTGGGTTTTCTGCCCCAGATGCCCATCTGGGCCCACCTGACCAGGCAGTGCTAACTGCAGAACAGTCACAGGTTGCTGTTTATCTCATAGGCCTGGCGAGTGCATGACCCTCCTGAGGCCTGGCTGGCTCTCTTCAGTGTTGCTTCCAGCCATAAGTCCCATGTGTATTTTTCTGCTAACTTCCTTCCTTGTGGGCTCAGTCTCTCTCTGACTATATATTAATTTCTATCTAACTTAACTATCTATAATATTGGGAATGATTTCCTGGAGATAATTTGTCAAATCACCAGCTATGAGTTAAACCCTGCTGTGTGCAAGGCCGGATCCTAAGTTTGGGAAAAAAGGGATTTAGAAGGATAAAAAGTTCTGAAAGTCAAAGCCAAGGTTCCTGTCTTCATGAGGCTCTAGCCTAGTCGAGGAGGCTGTGCATGATTGCCAATGAGGACACTAAAAGTGTGGCAAATATGAGTGATCTCACAATGCATCATCATTATTATTATTATTATTATTATTTGGTACCGGGGATTGAACTCTCAACCTTGCACTTACCAGGCAATCACTTAAGCTTCTGAGCTATATCCTCAACCCTAACAATGCCTTATTATATATTCATTGCCAAACAGAGTAGGATAATTAATAGAGAAAATGAAAACTTGTATTAGACAAGATAGGATAAATATTTTTGGAGGAAATCATCAATCCTAAAGTCTCAGTGGTTTAGCAAAATAAGTTTATTTCTCTCTCAAATGATGCCTGCTGTTGAATGTGGTGCTTCTCCAGCATAGTTGTCCTCCATGTATAACTTCACAATGCAGCCTGCTTTGAATTTTTTCTTTTCTAGTTTTTCTTTTCCTCTAATATTGAGGATTAAACCCAGGGCCTTTTACTGAGCTACATTCAGAGCTCTTTTTGATTTTTTATTTTGAAACAATGTCTTGCTAAATCACTGAGTTGCCTGGGGTGGGCCTGAACCTGTGATTTGCCAACCTTAGCCTCCCAGAGTGCTAAGATGACTGGCCTGCCTCACAATGGGCAGCTACGTGGATCTTTTTATTCAACTTCCTAGAGGCCTCCTTCGAGATCATGGGGAAAGAGGAAAACCTGGAGAATTGCAGCAGTAATTAAACACTTCAGAGTTTCAGCCCGAAAGGGGACCGTGTGTGGCTCACTGTTTGCACTTAGCCTTTGATACAGCTTACCTCACTCCAGCCCTGTCACTGCAGGCACTCAGCCAGTGTGTGTTGGGTGAAAGCATGAATTGAACACGGGAATGAACTGCAGAGCCATAGCAGTAACGCCCACGGCACCTCCCCAAAGCCTGGACTTCAAATAACACTGTCTGCCTCAAAGCACAGTGGTTCACATTAATTTAGCATGGTGAGTGAAAAAATGACAAGGACATAGCCAAATCAAATCCCATTGAGCTGGCTCCTGACTGACTGAACTGTCATGGACTCCACTCCATGGCCCTGCTGTTATCTGGTGCCCCGTAGAAGTCATTGTTCTTGTTTTAAAATGAAGAAACTCAATGGAGGTGCGTTAACTAGTCTGGGCTGCTCTGTGATTTCACACCACACTGTACCGGCTCCCTCCTGTGTCAGAGTCACATGCATGCACCTGACCGCCCTTGGCTCCAGATCAATGGGGAGAACATTCTAGAAGTAACTCCAACCATGCCTGAGAAAAGCAGAGCCTCTGAAAGTGGTAAGTTGGAAGCCCCATGTGTGAGTCAATGGGGAGAATGGAGAGTTCATAGAGATAAAGGAGGACATTGCCCTGACAGGGAAGGTGACCCCATGTCTGACCAAAGAACAAGGCTTTCTCATTCACATCTCACTATGTCCTTTTAGGTCAGAGAAACCTGAATGCAGAGAGAACCCATGAACACAGCAACCAACATATTTCTAGGTGTGCAAGTATGAAGCACTATCTATTTTGTTTTCTTCCCTGTTTGCTAGCTTACAGGAAATCTTTGGAATTTTGAAAGTGATTAAGTCTCCTTTGTATGCTAATGACTGACTGCTACCTGGCTGCCCTTAGACAGCTTCAGACTGTTTGCTAATCACTCAGCAAAACAAGGCAGGATTAAGTGTCTGGACTTTCAGCTCTTCTCCCCAACCTCCAAGGAAGGGATGGGGCTGAAGGTTCAATTGACCACCAATGGTCAGTGATTCTATCAATCAATAAGGAAGCCTCCATCAAAATCCAGCAAACTAGAATTCAGATCAGCTTCCAGACTTGTGATCGGGCAGAGGTGGAGGTGTGCACCCATCCTGGAACCTCTGTTTTCCTTCACTGATTCCTTACCATATACATTCTTCATCTGTGTCCTTTGTAATGTGCTGTGTAAAAAGCTGATGAACATAGGTAAGTGCTTACCTGTGATCTGTGAGCCATAAGAGCTAATTTAATCAAACCAGAGGACAGGATTATGGGAAGCTTTGTTTGTAGCCAGTTAGCCAGAGATGCTGGTGAGAGACTAAGCTGAGATTTCTCTGATTGGAGTCTGAAGTGGGAAGGGGACATTTTGGGGGACCGAGCCCTCAACCTGGTACTACCTCCTTGTGATGCTGTAAGACTTCATTCCCTAGGAGGACGTCCAGCTGGTGTCTCTGTGGTGTCGATTGCTTGTGTGGTAAGTGGCAACCACATACCTTCTCTCCCAGATTTCCCTATTGATTGAGAACATAGGGGGAGCTGAGACACAGTGCTTGTTGGTTTCTGGACTGGGTGAGGTGGTGATAGAGAAGTTGGGGTTTATGATGCTACAGGGAGGATCCAGAGCTGGGGTTGGCATGGCCGCGATCTGGAAAGATTGGCTTTATCTGTGCTCATGAGCCAGGAGGCAGTGAGGAAGGCAGGCTGGGGCTCCTAGGGGAGGTGCTAAGGTGTTGAAAATGATCCTGGGAACAGTTTGAAGAGAGGTATGGAGAACCTACAAGAGTCACCAGAAACAGGGGAGCCATTTGAATATAAGAAATGAGGAAGATAGCTGAAATTTTGAGTCCATGTGGCTATTGAAATTGTCCTATGTGGTGGTTTTGTTTTTGATTATTATGAGTTTCATTCTGAGTTGAGGTTTCTCTAGCAGAATGTGGGGGTGCTGTGAGACTGAGGAACGCCTCCTTTGAGTAACAATGTTACCCTAACTTCAACCTTTGCATTCAACCCTTCTAACCTCCTCCCCACAGGTTAGGATCAAATCTGCTGTCAGCAGCAAAACGAGCAGGCTGAAATTTCACATCCATCCTGGCCCTCTAGTGGAGATAAGATGCTTTAAAGGTACCTGAGAAAGTTAAAGGAAGCGAGGCTACAGATAAGAGGATTCACAGTCCAGGCAGCCTGCTGGCCACCCGCCACAACCTCCCTGCAGCCCTGGGAAAGAAATGATCATGTATTGCTGCTTGGTAAATTCTTGCAAACTGGCAGGTTTTTTTTTTTTAAGTTCCAGGGCCATTGCACATTGCAGGCTTTTTGATTCAACAAGGAGCTAGTTTTGATTTGAAAGAAAAGAGAAAGAATGCTGTTGGATGGGAGAGAGGGGGAATGTGCTGTATTGTATTCCTATTTTCCTTTCTGGGATGGGCTGGTTGTGTCACTTTTCATAGACGTCTGTCTGTAATGGCAAAGATAGTCAGATGAGAAAAGCTGAAGCTGTATGGTGCTCACATGCAAGGTGACTCTAGCTCAAAGGAATCAAATGCCTGGGCTCCCTGAGACTCGGGAGTACAAGAGCCCTAAATCTCTCTGCCCTGCACCTAGTGTGGGCTGGAGAGATGCTGCAGGGAAGAGAATGCCTAACTTGTTACCTTTCCTCTGTGCTCTCCATGTGGGTCTGTGGAGCAGACAGCTCCGGGCAGAAATGCCAGAAACATGACAGTATGATGGGGACTTTGAAATCAGTGTCTTCTGCCCTGCAGTGCCCTTAGCTGCCCTCATTGGCACCTGAGTTGCTTCTCTTTGTGATGGCTTTGTTCCCTTTTTCGAACTGAGCTGGTGAAAGCCCTTCTTGATGTGGAAGAGGCATCATGACATTCTTGATCATTTCAGTCCCTCTTAGGCATCCGTAAAAGCCACCACAGTCTGTTGGATTGATTTGTGCGTAAGATTCCTTTGAAATAGCAAGGTGATCTGAGGCATCTATCTTTCCTGGAGGAGGTGCAGTGTATATTTAAACAGACAGGCTACGCTATTTATAGATCGTTATGTATTGTGTCGTGGAGAACAGGCTGAAGCCATCTTTAATGTTCTACTCTCCCTTTCCTGTAGCTTCAAGTGTAGTTTCTCGCTAGTACTAGAAACTTCCAACACCCAAATCTCCAGTGATGTCAGTATCCTTTTGATGTACTTTGCGTAGAAACTAAAGCAGGAACAGGTTTCAGAATAAGCTAACAACAGAATCTTGGAGTTTTTAATCACTTTCCATTAGTGTGAACAGTAATCTGTATCCTGTCAGATCTGGTTGGAAGGATGTCTGCTATTTAATAGAGATAAACATGTTTTGGGGTGTCTAATATCTCCTCTCAGGAGTTGAAAAGTTCATAAGTGAGATGAGTTCTGATGGAGTTGAGGGGATTCAGCCCCCCAAAACTGTCCTAGTACTTACACTTTATTTTCAGCGCTAGGGTTTAAAATCCGGGGCAGTCTACTACTGAGCTATATCTCCTCAGCCCTTGCTGTATTTTTTATTTTGAGATGAGATCTCTCTAAGTTGCCCAGATGGTACTTGAACTTGTCATCCTCCTGCCTCAGCCTTCTTAAATGCTGGGTTGACAGTCTTGTGCCACCATGCCCAGCTACCTGAACTTTATGCTTAAACCAAAAGAACAGACTGGAACAGAAGTTTTGCTTACAGAGCTTGCGTTTTCAGTGGTGAGTCCCAAGGGCCTCTCAACCACGTGTGGTTGCATAATATTTGCTCAAAAGAAACCTGGGTACAGGAAGGACACATGGTGATACAGCCACTCAGAAATTCCTAGAAAGTGCTGCTTGTTCATTTCTGACTGGGTGGAGAGGGTGGCAGGCGCAGGGGCTAAAGCATTCTCCTTACATTTCATTTCACGTTCACTCCGCTGCTGCTGCTGTTCTGACTTTGGCTCTCACCCTGACTTGCAGCAGGAAAGGAATGACTGTTGACTGCTGTTGGTGACTGAAAATCTGTGGGTGGAGCTCCTTGAAGAAGCAGTTCCCTGGGCTGCTGCGCACTTCGCTCAGCCCATTCTATTTCTTTTTGCATTTTGACATATTGAAGAAAAAAAAAAGGCTTGCATTCTAAAATCATCTGTATTTTTAAGAGAGTGTCTTTTCAGTGTTTAGAATTTAGAAGTGCCAGGGGTTTTTTTCCCCTCACATTCAGTGTTTGAAAATTGGGTGTATGTACATTGTCTTTGGAGTATGGATTCCTAAGTGGATGAGACCAATAAGGAAACTAATGTTGTTGATTTTGATTGGAAATGCATGCTTTCCTTCAGTTGGAGAAGTAATTAGAGATGTGCCTGTTTTCACGTTTAGCCAATTCTTGGTTCTTCGATCACAATAAATTGCATAGCTGCAAAACCCAAGAGCAGATTGTGTCTTCTTTTGGAGTCCCTTATAGACACTAGAACTACAGTGCTTTGGGAGGAAGGAGAGCCATGCAGGAAACTGTGGAGAAGTCTTTTGCATCAGCTGTGGTGGCGGGACTTCTAAGGAACTGGTTTTGAGATACACTGGTCACCATGAGAGGTAGCAGCAGGGAGACCCTTTTGTGTTTTTCAATGGCAGCTGACATATGACTGCCTCAGGGCATCCTGCCTAGTAATTAAACCCAGGAGTGTGTACACACATTGAGGGACCCATTGAGGAGAAGGCTGGGGAGATAGGACGGAGAGGTCAGAACTGCATCAGTATCAGCCTAGGTACAGAAGGAAACCAAGCACCTGGGCAGTCACCTGGTTGCCAAGCAACCACTAACCATGTGTTGGCTTGGGCTGAGCATCAGTTACTCCCTTACTGATTCTCTTTGGAACTGGGTGCTGTTTTCTTCCCTTGGACCTCCCCAGTCTGGCTTCTGCTTATGCAGCTTATGAAAGGAAATGACTTTTTTATTTGCAGCAGATACATTATCAGTCTGAACTTCTGAGAACATGCACATGCAACCTGAAGGCAGTTTCAGAAGTTTGGGCCTTTTGTTGTTGACAGTTTGGTTCTGAGGGAGGAAAGATGATATAAAGTTGTAGACATCTGAATAACGGAAATCAAGTGTCCAGAAGGAAATGTTGTACATGTCATATCTCAAGGTCATTTCCTGTTGCATTAAAGCATAAAGAAATTTAGGTTTAATTCCATGCCTTTGAGGTTGTTAGCTCTGTGTCTATGTGTAAGGCGAGTGGCAGATTGAAGCTTTCTCCTTATTGATAATCAGGCACTGTGCACTGTTTGAATCAGAGATCTCAGGATCACATCATTCATCTACGAGCACCTTCTAGTGGCTGGGTAGTGCCCTTTGTTCTAGAAGGATTTTCCCTGATTTCCACATCTTGTAACTGACTTAATTAAGCATCTACTTTACAGCAGTTGAATGTGTGTGGCATCAAGTCTAATATTTTCCTTACTGGCATGTAGAAAGAATCAAAAAGCATTTCTAACAGTACAAACAAGTGCGAATAAACCTTCCATCCTAGGCACGTCTCAGAAAGTCTACTGGAGGTAACAGAAAAACATTTTGTAACTTTTTATAACTAAATAGTTATCCAGAAAAACTGATTGATACAGTGGGTAGACTATACTATTCGCAATAGCAGGCAGGTCTTCTGCTGGCTTCCACCCATATAGAGACAAGCTTCAGGAAAAAGATAAAATCTTCTCAGCTACTTAGCTGGCCACAATAATATTTGTCTTTCTTGGGTGAAAGGTTGATAAAATTCATCTTCTGACGTCTATAGCTTTACTGTATTTTTAGATGGGTAAAGCATCACATATCACGGGCCATCATCCTTGAATCAATCATGTTCATAATGTTTTGGTTTTGATACTTTGTTTTCCTACTCAGTTCACCCAGTCAGGTACTAAATGAGTGGCAGCCCTGAGCAGGGTCACCAGGTGGGAGGACCTGTGCATCTTGTTCCAGTGCAGGTTCTGATCCTAGAGGCTGGTGTGAGGCCTGCGACCCTGCTGCTCCCAGGACCTTAAATTTAGTAACAAACTGCTGGGTGATGCAGGTGAAAGAAACCACATTCTATTTTCTCAAAAGTCAAATGATCTGAAAAGTGATTTGAAAATAGTGTGCAGATACGGCATCATCTATCCATCCATCCATCCATCCATCCATCCATTTATCCATCCATCCATCCACCCTTCTGTTAGTCCAACACCAATTTAACTATACCATGTTGAATGATGTTATCAATACTCGACACCCTCTTTGCCTGCTTTGGAGAGAAGAAAGTTAGTTAAAAAAAAAATACTGGGGGGAAAGTGCTTTCTGTTACAGCCAAGCTGGGGGCTTTTGAGTCCTCATGAGACCCACAGAAGTACAAGTTTTCAGGGAGACACCACTGGAACAAATAATAATTTTTGCTTCACATCTTTGACCTGGGAGTTGCAAGGTGGTTTACCAACATCAGTTCATCTATTCTCCTAACACTTCTGAAATTGGCATTAATGCTTTTTAATTCATCATTTGAATAGATTCTGTGTTTCCCAGAAAACTAAAATGTTTTGCTCCCATTAAACATGCCGTGAATAGAATTAAAGGAAAAGTCACCCTTTTCTCAACCACTGCTTAGTGACCTTGTGAAGGAAGAGGTCAGAGGAGACAGGAGCCTTGCTAATGCAAGAGGATTAAATGCTGTCCTCAAAGGGGAAAATCAGAGTCCCAAAATGATCATTTTCTTCAAAACACATCTTTCATTTGGTTCAGTTGTTAATGAAATGAGCAAGGAAGTGATGAATTTGAAATGATGCTGCCTGGTCCCTGTCATCCAAGCCAGCAGTCACAGCATGTGAACAAGCAAGAGCAAAGCGCCAGCGAATAGGCCAGATTCCTGTGCTATCTTAGAAATACTTCTTATTTTTCCAGCCTTCAGTTATCTTCCCTTCCTGTGTAACTGGGGTTGTAGTAAGCCCCAGTGCCAAGATAGTGTGAATTCCCTGCCAAAACCGTGCTCAGTCTGGGTCTGTCCCGTGGGAGTCAGTGAGGTGTCCTACAGAGGAAAAGGAACGTTGCAAAAGATTGTTTCCTGTGGAGTTGGAAATGGGATTGTATGCTTTTCACCGAAACGTCATTCCTTTCTCTTTGGGTAAGAGAGGCTTTTGGGAGACAGCAGAGGTTTTTATTAGTCATTTAGGCTACCACTGAAGTGACAAGAAAATGACAACTTTAAAAGCTAGAAGTACTGAGCCAGGGAGTGTGCTATATGCCTGCAGCCCTGCTACCCAGAAGACTGAGGCAGGAGGGATTGCTTGAGTCCACAAGTTCAAGACCAACCTGGGCAACACAGCAGGATCCTATTTCAAAAAATAAAATACAATTAAAATTAGGAGCTTCATAGTACACATATACGTAGATGTTCTCAGTCACCTTTGCACTGAGCTCCTCCTCTGTTTTCTTTATACACGATCTTCTGAGCACGTGTTTGTAAGAGGGGCCTCTTCCCTGTCTATAGGTCTGTGCTACTATAGTACAGTATTTCTGGAAATTTAAGTACTCTGTAAACAGTCAGCTGCAGTTTTGCAAAGGACAAAGTCTGCTTTTTCAGCAAATCTAGCTCCTGTTCATATTAAATCCCCCTCTTTTTATCACAAGGGGAAATCTCATTGCTGTATTTAACTTCCTATTTTAGTGGGCTGCCAGCACACGTAACCTCCCAAACAGAACCTGTCTGCTTCCTTCCCTTGCTAACCCTTTACGCTTTGGGATGTCAACTTGACCGAAGCACAGAATACACAAAACAAGTACTGACATAAGACCCAACACCCACCTGAGAGAGGCCTTTTCATGTGGTTTACTTGTTTCTCCAGAAAAGAAAGTCTAGTGTTGGGTCATGAGCTGGTTCGATTAACAAGTAATAGGAGTCCTGCATAGTCGAAAAGGCTGATGGCTGAAGCTGCTGCCAGGCCTCCTTGCTCAGGCAGGGACTCAGTGGCTTCCTCCCGAGTTTGTCGGTGTCTGGCTGACTACACCTGAGTGTGGAACTTTAGACTGTAGCTAGCTAAGCGTGGTCCAGGTTCCTTAGCTGCTATGAAGTGGAAAGCAGGAGCAGTGGTCCAGGTCAGAAAACAGAACCAGAGTTTAGGCTGCAAAAGCAGGTGAAGAACTGATGAGAGCCGGAGGTGGGCTCTTCTGTCTCTAGAGCCCCCAGCAGCCACATGGAGGGGACTGGCAAGTGCTGTGACTCGACTCTTTCCCCCCACAAGGACTCGGTTGAATGCTAGTGCAGGAAGGGGGTCAGGCATAGCTTGCACTGGCTTTTTTTCCCGTTAGCCCATGAAATTTTATACATGGGAACCTGAGGCTCAGGGCGATGTAGAGAAACTTCTGGAGCAAGCACTTTGCATCAGATGTGGACCTGGGGTCTAGGTCACTGCCGGCCCCTTTTCCTTCATCAGAAGAACTTGCCACTCTTTTGGGGTCTCCTTCTCCTTTATATTTGTCTACATGTGAGATTAGAGATGTGATCATTATTTGGGAATGTTTCACATTAAAACCCATTCTGTGCATGTGATCTGTGTACCAGCTTTCTTTGTTACTTTGATTTCTTTGGGGCCGTGGATAAAATGGACAGTAGATTTGACAACTGGTTCCTGAGGCAGGGTGCAGGCAGTGTTATCATATAATCTCCTGGGTTCCAAAACAGAAGGTTGTGTGAATATCATGTTAAAAGCTTCCTGTGTATTATGTACAGACTATTTCACATACAGGCTCTGCTCATTCAAAAGGGTGCTTTCTGACAACCCCCAGCAGTCACAGGACTGCAGACTTACTCCTGACAATCTGCGTGACTAGGAGTCCATTGCAGTTACAGGAAATGATCAAGGGAATCTGTGTTGAGTCTCCCAAACTGCTAGCTAGTCACTAAGTTAGTAGGCAGGCATTTCACTGACCATGCATCTTACCCACATTTACCCTGGTTTTCACTAGAGAACAACCCAGGAATGGAGGAGAGACACAAAATGTGCTGCAGGTAGGGGCAAGAAGGAAGTGAAAACCCTGGTAATTATTAAGAATATTTTTGCAAACATATTTATGTGCAACAGTTTTGATTTTGGCAAATGGAGAGCTCTGGAGAAGGATGGTAATGATAGATGCACGATAGTGTGAATGTACTTAGTGCCCCTGAAAGGCACACTAAAGTGAGTAAGATGGTAATGTTTGTGTTGTGTGTTATTTTCAATTGTAAAGTGCATGAAATGTATGTGTATATTTGTAAAAGTTTTCTACTGATTTGAAGACAGTGTGTCCAGTCATATCATCCATTTACCCGCCCATCTTCCATCCATGCATCATTCATTCATTCTCTCAACAAATGCCTCTGCAGCCTGTATTATATGCTGCAGATACTATCTCATGTACTAAAAGCTGCAGTACAACTGTTCAGTGTACTCTGTTTCCCTGTGTTACTCACAGGTTAGGTTGGATGAGAGCCATATGAATAACACGTAACACCACGCATGGTGGGTCAGACATGAAATACATAGAGTTGATACAGTGTCTAAATGTGCAGAGTGTGAAATTACTTGGCACTTGGCAAGTAGCAAAGAAACACAAGAGGATCACCTGCTGAAGGACAGCATGGACTCAACGCCAGAAATTAACACTATGGTGTGCATAGCGTGTGCATAAATAGCGCTCTCTTAGTGCTCATGTGCCACAAGTTCCCTGGTGTGGCTTGTGCATAAAGCAGCATATACCATGCTAAGTAATGCAGATGCCTCAGACCAGTGACAGTTGTACCACTTTATCCAGTGGCCTAAGGATTCTTTGGTGCCCGCTGCCAATCCCAGGCGGCAGATCTCAGAATCCTCCGTGTTGGTGGATAAGAAAGGGGGAATCAATAGGTTAGGCAGAACAAATAGCCTCAATGTCACAATACCCATTTCTTCTATAAGATTTTATTTAAAAGCAGGACTCTGGCTTTAAAAGTACATACAGTTTAAACATACAAACTGTGATGACGGATTACCCAGAATTTTTTGTTTGTTTTGTTTTTTGAGACAGGATCTCACTGTGTAGCCCAGACTGACCTTGAACTCATTATGCAGTCCAGGCTGGCTTGGAACTCACAGTAATCCTTCTGCCTCTGCCTCCTGAGTGCTGGGATTACAGATGTGCCCCACACAATTATTAGAGTTGGGGGCAGGTGTGTGTTCTAAACGTCAATATTCTGCATTCAAAGTGATGAACATGTTATATCCGTTTCAGAAACCCACCAAGTGGAACTTTGTACATAATAAGCATTCAGTGAAACATTCGATCTGGATCATTTGAAGAATATGCCTTAGAGACAGTTTAATCAAACTGTTGTCATACGGGTCAACTTTAATTGTAGATTGACCAGTAACCCAAAAGGAATTGGGAGGAATATAAAGTATATAACTCTCCTCTCAGTTTCTTTTTTTTTTTCTTACTTAAATTTGGACTACACTGATTACTTCTGAGTTTTCTGTTTTTGAAACCTCGGGTCTTACAATAAATACAAGGTCTTGGACTTGGTTGACAACTCTGATTCTCTATGTAGGTTGAAAGTTGGTGAAAAATAACAGTTAATTGTACTTTTTTAACATTCAAAATGATATTCTGGGCAAGTTTTGTTTCTGTATGGATGAAAGCCAAAATCCTACTGTTTTTCAATTTGTTTAAATGCAACAGCTTAGACAACATATGTACATGTTCAGTTGAAGATAAAGGATACATTATTTTTAGCCTATTATAAAGAAAACCACATTTTCTCTTAAATGTCTTGATAAAAAGTAATTTGAACACAATTTCTGCACAAATGATTTTCAAGATTGGCTGTCAGGTGTATTTTTTAAGTAGCACTTTGTTGAGAACCAATGAGACTTAGCAAATTTAGGTATTTCCTGAGCCTGAAATGTGGTTGAAGATGTCAGTTTTTAAACAGCACTTTGAAAAGTAGTTAACTTAAAAGTACAGCAATTCAGAGAACACTAAGAATGCTTTTGAAGAGTAAAGTCTTGATACACTAGAAAAGAAGTTGACAGATTCACTACAATTAGGAGAGAAGCAAGTACAAGTGCCACTTGTGAAAACTTTTCTCCCCTAACCAACTTTTGATGGTGGCCTAAGAAAACCTCCAGGAAATCCTTACTCTTTGCCAGCTCCTAAGTCTACTGCACAGAAATTCTTCTGGCTTCCTTAGAGTACCAGTAACCTAGACAGAGAGAATGTCCCAACTCTCTGTCTCTTTGTTTTAGGAAATAAGAGCTATACCTTTGAAAAATGGAAAGACTGAAATATGTTTCTCCTTTAAACTGTGTGTATGTTCTTATGTGTGCACACATGTATGCAGATCTACATGTTTTGAGTTTACCAACTTGAAATAGGAAAGAGTGACTTGAAACCCATTTCTCAGAATCTACCACCATACCACCATGTATTTTGTCTATTCCAATTATGCCATGGTAAATGCTTGTTAATATGCACTGGCCTTTGGCAGACAGACAGTGTGTTAGGAGGAACTTGCGTCTTCTGTATTATAGGGATCTGAATATTTTAAGTATTGGAGATTTTTTTCTTTTGTAGCCATTGGTTTTGCCATTTTCTGATTCAGCTTTGTAATCATATCTAGACGTCAAAGTGATTCATAAATGTTACTTTCCTCAGGCTTTGCTATATTCATACACATTAAAGATAGTTCGTGACCTGTTGCCAGTTTTACCTGGAAAAAGTTACTACTGCATCATAGATTAGTAAGTGCATTACATATATTTTTTGGTGTAGGGCACTTTCACATTGCAGTGGATTTATCAGGACATAACCCCATTTTAAGTTGGGGCACATCTGTGCATCCCCAACCTTGTTCCACAAGAGAGGTTCCAGGTGGAAGATAGGGAGCTGCTGTTCTCCTTGTGGGTCTTAGCCCCACGCTGTATGTCCACACTGATAAGAGTGGCCCTTTGGATATTATGAAGACTGGCAACATAAAAAGTACACATTTTGGTGTTGGAAGAATTCTAGTCCAATTCATTCTGTGCCACTTTTCAGGTTTTGTGATCTAGGGCTCATGCTTAATCGATCTCTCCGAGTTTGCTATCTCATCTGTGTTAGGGGAATAATAAACCTACTTTCACAGGGCTGTTAGGCAAGTTAGATGAGAAATTCAAGTTTTGTTAGTTTTAATCTGAATTTCGAAGACTTTTAAAACCAAAGAATGTGCATCTCTAGCTACCTGCAGGTGGTCCTAGGGCAGCAAGAAGGGGACTACATTTGAGAGAGAGAAGTAACAACTTGCAACAACCGACTCAACTGCAGTGATTCCCTGCCTTTCCCCAGTTAGTCTTCCTTGGGGAGCTTCTCAAATTCTATTACTTGGGCTGCACCCCAGACCAGTGAGGATCTCTGTGGGAGGAGAGAGCATTTTCTAAAGCTCCCCGAGGGACCACAGTGTGCAACCAAATTTGAGAGCTGATGCTGTAGGGGAATTTCAAAGTCTCCTGTTCTTGCCCTGACCAAATGGATGAAGCCCAGAATTCTACAGCCAATATTTTGTTTTTGCTTAAACATAGTCTTAGGCATTATTCAAGAAGTATGTTATTTCTGTTAGTCACACAAGCTTTAGGATAAATTAGTTTATTAATTAGCCAGTATGTATGAATGTGTGAGTGTTGGTCTGGGAAAGTGAGCAGAGGTCTCTAGGTATCGGAGGATGGGGCAGTTTACATGTCAGTAATAAACAGAGATGCAAAAGAGAGATGAAAGCATAGAAAACCTCGCAAATTCAAGCTGCTGTACTTGCTGTTTCTGAAAGTCAGTCCTTGCACCCAAGTGCAGGTTGGCTGTGTGGAAAGCTCAGGATTTTGATGAGATTAATATCAAAACCATGGTGAGATACTGCTTCACACTCCTTAGGGTGACCATAATGAATGGAAGGAAAGAAGACAGGAAGGAAGGAAAAGAGGGAGGAAAGGAGAAAAGGAACAGTATTGGCAAGGATGTAGAGAAACTGCAATCTTCATACTTCGATGGTACAAAGAATATAATATCAAATAGCCACTATGAAAGACAGATTGGCAATTCCTCAAGTACTGATGTACAGAATCACCTTATGTTCCATTCCTAGACATGTACCCAAACCAATTGGTAACAGCTTCCAAACAGAAATGTGCATATGAGTGTTCATACAGTACTATCCATAATAGCCAAAAAGAGTGTAACCAACCCAAAAATCCATCAATGGGCAAGTGGACAGCAAAATGGCAAGTCCATATAATGGTGTATTATTCAGCCAGAACCACAGTATTGTACTTTTCATGCCAAATTATGGATGCGCTTTGAAAACATTATGCCCAGAGAAAATAGTCCATCACAAAAGGCCGTGTACGGTTTGATTTACTGAGTGTAACACCCAGAATAGGCAAATTTATGGTGACAGAAGGCAGATTAGTCATAACGAGTCTAAAAGGAGGGAGAGACAGAGAGTGGCTGTTAATAGATGTACAGCTTCCATGGGGCACGGCAAAAATCTTTGGGAATTAGAAGTGCTGTAAGACTAAAAGCTACTGAATTCTATACTTGAAAAATGGTTAAAATGGTGTATTTTGTGTTACTATGAATTTTGCCTCCATCAAAAAGTGACTTTGACTTCATTTTTTTTTAAATGCTGCACGCATGGTCTCAAGCCAGCCATTTAACTGTTACTGTGCTAGACGACTCTTGTCCCATCAGTTGGCCTTTGCAGTTCCATTTTCCTTGCAGTGTCAGGTGTCTGACTTTTTGTAGCGTCCTCTGCACTCCCATTGTCACTCTGCTTCCCAGCCACACTCACAGGCTTCCTACAAACCCAGTGTTGATGCCTCATGCTGACCGCAGGGGTTTCCAGTGATTGAAATTAAGAGTCTGGTTTCTGGGGTGGCCCTTGCACCTGGCTGGCCTCCCTCATCCATGGCCAGCAGAGGCTTAGAAACAGAAGGGGGAAGCTACGTATGGTTTCCCGGCAGGCACAGGCAGCTTCTGCAAACTCAGTACAGTGAAGAAGTCACAGGTACAGAAATGTAATGGGTGTGAGAAGGTGGAATGTGGTTCCTAGCAGATAGGAAGTGCTTTTTAGCCGTGGGAAAGGATAGTTGGCCTGGATCGCCTTGACGGTGGATCTTTGAGCTTGCAGAAGGGTCTAGAAGCAAAGGCAGCTGTATTAATCATGCTAATTTTCGTTTTTCACTTTTTGTTTTTTCCCTTTTTCTGCTAGGGTCAGCAAGAATGGGAATCTTTTTTTCCTCTCTTCTTTCTTTTTAGATCAGTCTTATTATGATTATGATTATACTGAAAGACCTGCATGAGGGGAATGCTGCAATCTGAATTAAAAATAGCATTTTCTGTCCTCCCACACACAACACTCGAGTGCTCTGAATGCCTTTTATAAATGCACACTTTCTGCCTGGCTGGATAAAAGAAGCTGTCACTTCATTTCCATAACGAAGTCATTCCCAGGAGAATTCCATTGTTTTAGCAATAGAATTTTTGTAAAAGGCCTCTTATTTTGCCTGAAAAAGGTAACAAAAATGAACTTTTGAGAGCTTATTCGACATAACAATTAAGGAGGGAGAGATTTTCTCCTTTTTTGATATGCTCGCAGTTGTAAGTGTGAGAATCCTTGGAGCTGTGATATTAGGCAGAACCTCTACAAGTCAAGATGAAAGAGGAGAGGAAAAACCCTGATTATTCTTTTTCCCTAATCCAAACAAGTATGGTATGTTGGTTCTAGAGCCAAGGGCCAAACATGTTGCTGATTCTAAGGTTTTTAAAATACTTACTTTTAAAGAGTTGTAAAAAACATGTAGAATGTTCATTGTAGAAAGATCTCGTGAGGTTTTTAATGAACACAATCATCAGGTGTTTTAATTGAGTATCTGGCCCCTGAAGATAAATTGCAGCTGTATCTTTTACTCAGAAAATACCAGTGGATACTTCTTTTTATTGGACCGTAAAACATTTGTAGCAAGTGAAATACAGGGATTTCCTCTGTAGTGTGACCTGTAATGGGCTCCAGATGGCATGTGGGTGTGTGCTCACACTCAGCCCCCTCCCCTGTCCTCCACACTATGAATCTTTGCTCCAAATATGGTATCAAATTGTCAACTCTACATTCATTGAAAGGAAGGATAATTGCATTTCTTCGTACTTACCTGGCACCAAGCAAGCCACATCAAAGTCCACCTGCCTTTGGTGTTTCAACAGGTAATCCCTAGATTTAATGCCAAGTGGTATTCCTGTTACTTGGTGTGCATAGTTGGGACCATTGAAATCTTGGTTTTAAGCAAGAATCATTTTCTTTAAGCCTCTTCCAAAAGAAGAGATGTTTTGAATAGCTCCTTTGTCTTAAACTAAGTCTGTTCCGATTGCATCAGAAAGTTGTAATATTTAAGCAAGGAAGCTGCTATCTGGGATGGGATAGAGAAATGCTCACATGGGATTGTATTTGTTGACTTTTAATTTAATAAAACAAGTAGACAAGAAGGCAAATGAAGTGGACGATACTTTTATGTTTCCTGTTGACTCAAACACTGTGCAAAATTTGAGTGGTTAAAAAGGCCACTGACTGAGTTTTGGAAGATAATTCTGTTAGTGCTAATACTCTTACTTTGAAAGCATGATTTGAGAATCTGGTTGTAGCCCTACTTTTTCCCAGTAATATGTTAGAAAAGGAAGTTGTGGCTTTGATAGGATCCTTCCAGTGCTGTATTTTTAGTGCTTTTGGTGAATAGTTACTTCTATCTGTTCATAAGGGAGGGTGAGCGGCATATGTAGTCTGTCTTGGCATTTTATCTTGACTTCCTGCTTTGTAAAGTCAGGCCAAATAAAACTGTTGGAGATACTCTCCTGTAACTCCTAAGATCAGAACAAAAATATAATGACAGGAAAATATGTAACTCAGGAATTTTGCTAATTTTTTTCTTTAAAAATTAGAGCAGACACTGAGAGAAGCTTAAAGTCAGAGGACTGGACTCCACATGTAGCTTCTCACAGACCTTACCTACTTCTGACTTAGAAATGCAAGCCTTCCCCATTTTTACCAAGCACTTCTGCAACAGCCAAAGTAAACAGGGGCCTTTTTGAGAAGGCAGGGATAAAGCTCGCCTCCAGGGAGAAGGCGCATGCTGACTCACAGCATCCTGAAAGGGGATGTGTGCAACCCAGGGAACGGGTTACCACAGTGTGGTCTCTGCTTCCTGCTCAAGAGCTCGCGGTGCCCTGGGCCACAGCACCTTCTGATGGAATTCTGCAGTTCCCATGGGCCCCCAAGTAGTTCAACAAAAGAAAGTTCAGAAAGAAATTGTCCCTAAAGAGCACACGCCACTTTAAAATAATTTCCTGGAGACATTCTGCAGTCCTTCAGGTTGCAATTAGGTTCTACACCTGTCTATTCTACATATATTTTACTTTCATGTTATTCCCAATAGGCAGAAATGCTTTTTCTGCGTGTATATTTCACAGCATACTTTGTGCTAGGCCCAATGAGGAGACGTAACCTAGGTGCACATATGCACACCTGCAGGGATTGTATCTGCATAGATGAAGCCTCACCTTTATGCAATAAGCCATGCTAATAACAGAAAACAGTGGCATGGATCAGTATGAAATATTTTTTTAAATGTTCATAGAAATTTATTCAGTGTATTTATCTCTCTGATTAAGTGTTCTTTGGGCAGATACTAATTTTAGTTTTTATTCTCTCAACACAAATCAGTTAATAATCTATAGAAAATGTCCCCAGTATAACCTAGAAATCCAAGCACTGATGGTTTGGAAGAAGTTTTACAATGGATCATTCACACAATTCATCAGCTGTTGGTTGGTTGAATGGGGAGGTAAAATCTGAGAATAAATCTGATCCTTCATGATGTCAGCAGTGTTGGCCTTTATTCCTCCTTGGCTTCCCTCCAGTTCTTCTTGAAAGCTCTGAACTTCTAATTCCTTTCCTGGGGGAAGGAGAGCTTTTGGTCCTGGTGATTGTTGTACAGTCTGTGCTTCTTTGTGAGCCACCAGCTCTGCGGCCTGCTGACTGTGCTTAATGGAGGACACTGTTTTTAACTGCCATTCTCAACAACCCTGGCAGATTCAGAGTAGCTTCAGACCCGAGCTGAAAAACAGAACTCTTGCAGAATATTTCAGTGAGCCATTTCCTCCTGTGTTAGTTACTTTTCTTTCATTGCTGAGACAAAATACCTGACATCCAGAGTTAAAGGGGAAAAAGTATATTTAGCTCACAGTTTGTAGAGGTTGCCATCCAAGCAGGGTGGCATGGCAGACAGACATCACAGAGGAAAAACAGTACGTGGTCTGAAGAAGGCAGCAAAGCAAGCAAGGAACAAGATAAGCCTCTTTCTGTCCCTTATAGTGTATCTTGGCTACTGAGATTAGGATGGTGCCAAGTCAATCAGTAGAGTGACCGATTAATCACCCACCCTTAATCTAATACCCTTAATCCTAGCATTGAACCTTGAATCAGTCACACACTCTAGATTCAGCCATCTCTGAAAGATCTTTGCCTATGACTGCATGAAGCTTTGGGGGCAGGGGACATCTAAATATAAGCCATAACACATTGTGTCCTGATTCTTCTTCATTTCACCCAAAGACAAGTTCTCACATTTGATAGCCACAGAGGAAGGAGGTTTGAGCATATTTCAATGTGAATGTAAAATATCACCTTTCCAGCCATCTATAAGAATTTATCAGTGGGTTACCATCTCCTAAAGAAGACACACATGGACTTCACCTGCTTTTATGGATGGAGTTCATTGCAGTCTATTTGAGGAGATGACACCTATTTTAGGATAAGTAACAAAACGATGAGTACCTTATGGGAAAGGAATAAATGCTATAGGAGTTCACATGCAAAAAAAAAATTTTTAAGCCTCACGATAAAGAAAGTTGTAGCATAAATGAAGGCAAGAATCATTAGAAAGGGGGATTTGTGCTGGCCTTAGGAGGGGTGGCCTAATTTGTGATGCGTGGAGCAGAAAGGTGGACTCTCAGATAGGAAGTTAGAAGTTCAGTGTGGTGAGCCCAGTGTGCAAGAAGGGAGAAGAAGAAAATGCAGTTGGTTGGACAGGCACCTTTGGACCTGATTGCAAAGATCTTCAATATCAGATAAGGAATTTAGAAGTTGTAGGGACCAAGGAAGTATGGTCTGGAGAAGTTGTATTATCTCAGGTTGGCTCTACCTTAGGAAGGCAGAGCCAAGGTATAACTCCACTGCTAGCTGCAGTGAGAGAAATAGCTTGTGCCCTAGCTTAGTGGCAATGGGAACAGAGCAGATGCAGGATTAATAGGACTTGACAACCAGTGACCTGGGAGAGAAGGAGAAGACATCAATACCATTAGCATGAGTTGGGAATTCAAGGAGAACTGATTTGGGGATAAAGATGGGAAGTTTTGAAACAAACACTTTGCTTATACTACATATATCCAGGAGCTTATGGGGAGATACCAGGGCCTGGGGTAGAGATTTAAGAACTATGTGTAATCAAAAGAACTTCTACAGAAAGAGAAGAGAACTGAACCCATAGCCAGGAGGAATTACTGGAAAAATAAAGAAATAAAGAAAAGAGGGGCAGAATAAGAGCAACTCTGGGATGCTACCAGCTCAAAAGATTTTAGCTATTTTAGTTGTAATAGGCAAATAAAATTCACAGTGATTCAAGCCAAGAAAAAGGAAAACTGAAATTTGTTGTAACACATGTATATTTTTTGTTGCTGCATGACAATTTATCACAAATATAGTGACTTATAACAACACCCACTTATTAGTTCACACTTCCTGCCTTAGTTCAGTTCTCTGTTCTGGGTTTCAAAAGGCTGATCACAGTGTTCACTGGGCTGCTTTTGTATTCAGAGCTCCTGGTCCTTTGTGAGTTCACATGGTTATCTGTGGTGCATTCAGTTCCTTGTGGTTGTCACACTCACCGAGGCCCCTGTTTTGTTACTGGCTGCAAGCTTGGGAAGAGTCTCAGCTTCTGGAAGCTTCCTCATTTCCTTGCCATGAGGCTTACTCCCCTCCCAAAAGGTCTTGACTCGGTTTCCATCTCATTCCTTGCATAGCCCAGCCCTTTTAAGGGCTCATCTGATTAGGTCAGGCTCACCAAGTGTAACTCTCTATTTTTACAACACCTGGTTGGGGACCTTAATTGTATCTTCAAAATTCTAGAGAGAAGAGAAAGAAAATTGAAAGAACTGTTGTCAAACTGTATTGAGAATAAGAGCAGTTAGTTAGTTTGAGGGCTTAAGAAAAGGTCAACTACATTTAGAAGGCAGGAAACTATCCTGACCTTTACTAAAATGTAATGCCAAGTTTTAAGTTGTACATGTTCCAATACCACCTTTGGATCGTACACCTCTACCTGATTATTGATGAATAGGAGAAGGGTGACAGTCACTTGGGAACCTCCAGGGTATGCCGAAAGTACTCTAGGGGTGGCAATGACTGGGCGTCCTTGGAGACCAAGGAGAATTTTTTAGTAGAGAGAAAAAGAAAGGGCATAGGACCTGGAGCCAGGAGAAAAACAGTTGAAAAGCTCAAGTGAGTGACCACAAAAGTTTCTCCCATATTTTTCATGTATACAATGCATGGTGGTTTTTGTTTGCTTGGTCTTTTGTCACTTCCTTGGTATAGACAGGTGTCCTTTCTCCCAGTGTGGCAATGAAGCATATCCAAAGATCTTCCACCTCTTGGCTGTGTAGCTGACAGAAAGACGGTGAGAGCACAGGCACTCAAAGAGTGGAGCCCAAATTAGCACCATCAGCATCACTTGGGGATCATAGGGAACCCAAGTTCCACATCAGACTTTCTCAATCAGAAATCCATGGTTTCATAAGATTTCCAGGTGTTTCTGATGCCAGTTCAAGATGAAGAACCTGCTTTGTCTCACTTTCATGGAGGAGGAAGGTTCTGTGATTGTGGTTTTGGAAAAGCTGTGAGAATCAGAGATCGTGGCTCCCATAATGAGGTGGCCAAGAGGGTGTGTAAGCCTTGAGAGGAAACAGCAACTGTGCAAAGGTCACTGGTAACTGAAAATGGAATGGCCTGGAGGGTTAGAAAAGAGAAGGTGAAGTTGTAGTTTGTTTTCCAGCTTGGGAAGGGCTTTCACTTGGACAAGAGGCATCATGAGAGCTCCAAGTTCTAGAGAACGGAGAAAGGTAAGAAGGGGCGTAAACTGTAGCTGCTCGGGAGTGCTTCCTCTGCTGGAAGGATTAATCCTAGAGCAGGTTTGGCTAAGGTTTGTTTAATTTAAATTCAGACTCTTCCACTAGACACTGCTAGGTGCTTATAAAAGAAGGGCATGGCAAGGTTTCTTTCCATCAAGGAGTTTATAAACATTTTGAGCTTTCAAGGCGTAAGTTCAGTGAAGTATAAAAAGACATTGCAATCATGCTGAATTGAAAAAGATCAAGGTCAAAAACAGTAGAAGCTGAAAAGTACTGTGGACAGTCAGAGGAAGGAAAGCTTGGTGTTTGTGTCATTTTCTCCTCTGGACCGGGTGCAAACTGGCAGACTGGCATAATTTCCTGGTATTGGACAAGTTGGCCACATGAGGTCCTTTTAAGCACTCTCTCTCTCTCTCTTTCTCTCTCTCTCTGAGTTTGTTAAGGTTTGTCAAAACTGAGGTCAAAATCACAGTTTGTATTCTGAGACCTGGCTCTTGGAGTATTATTAATATTTTTGTTTGCATGAGAAACTTGGAGGAGAAATGATGTTTTATCCTGGACATTTTAAATAGAAAAAGACTCGAAAAGAAGCTTGGCATACCCATTGCAGACAGACTTTCAAACCTGCTCCATTCATGAAGAGAACATGAATGAGCCTGCCTGAGGATGCCTTGGTGTTGTAGGATGAAGAATGCAAATTACTGATTTTCCTTAGTGGAAGAATTAAATTGAGCCAGATCTAGGATGAGAGGGAACAAGAAAACACTTCATGTGAACACAGCTTTTCCATTACTTTTTCTCTCTTTGCATCATGCTGCTCATCTGGGTAAGTAAACAGATCCCTAAACTAAGAACCGAGAGAGAAGGTGGCAGAAACTGTTAACATTGGGCGTAAATACTGCAAGAAAGAAAAAACAAATATCCTAGTAGCAAAGGGAAAGCCAGAAATTTGGAACCTAAACCAAGGTACTATTTTTTTTTTTCAGAAATTTACATGTAATGCGAGCGGTTGGGTTTTCTTAAGTCCAGCTGAGGCAGGCAGGTGCAGGGAGAGCTTCCTTTCATTTTCCTGTGATGATGGATGACGAGGTTACATCAGAAACAGGGTTGTCTTCCTAGTGGCATTGAGGACCATGACCTGCAGGAAATGGTGATTGCCAGGCCAAAGTTCCTAGTGCTTGTTGCTAGACAGCTAAATAGTCAGAAGAAAGACTCTTACGTCAAGGTCTTGAAGACAGTTCTGCTGCTTTCTTGAAATGAAAGAAATGATCTTTTCCCTCCCCCACCCAAAAAATGGAACACAGAAATTAGTCGTAGATCTGACCACCTGATGTATTGGCTGTTTCCTTGGAAACCTGGTACTGCTACCTTTCACTTCCCCACTTAATTGTTATTTCTGTAAGAGAGACCTTCTAGAGCCCCCTGTCCAAAATGTGCTGGCCCTATTAGAATTCTAAATCGTAATGTTTGTTTTTCCTTTGTTCTACCTTTTTGGTTTTCAAATGTCATACACAGACTGCAAATGATATGCAATGATGATTTTTTGGTAAAGTACTGGGGATGGAACCCAGGAAGCACTAAGCTGTATCCTAACCCAGTGGTACACACGCCATAGGACACATGCCCCTACCAGCGGTTTATCATTGACTGTTCTATCACTGAATGCTCTCCATCTCTTTCCTATCCCTTTCTAATTTTGAGACACAGTCTCCCTAAGATGCCCGGGCTGGCTTTGAACTTGTTGAACTTATTGCTTTTGATCCTCCTGCCTCAGCGTTCTGTGTAAATTGCGATGACAGATATGTACCACTGTGCTGGGCCATAATTCTTTAATGTCTGCCTCTTTCGACTCAAGGAACCCCTCAAGAGCAGGACCCCTCACTTTTCTTTGCTATCATGTCCCCCAATTGAACAAAGGAACTGGTGTATATAATACTGGTAAATTTTTTCCCAGTGAATGAGGCAATTAATGAGAAAGCATTTGGTAAACTGGATTCACTATAAAATGATGATTAAATATACTAGAAGTGGGCACACCCTGTCCTAATTTTGTCTTTTTAAAAATTGCTGTGTTTTGAGCTACATTTACCAGTGTTTGCCAATTCCAAATCTAAGATTTGATGTTATTCACCCCTTACTGCTTTTTTTTTGAGTTGTGGGACTCTGTTTTTTCTCTTGGAGTGTTACTTGGCACATCCACAGTGCTAATGGCACAACTCCCACCTGTGACCGGTGAATGGGTGCTCGTGACTTTGAAAAGAAAAGCCTGACTGGCCTTGCAGCAGCTGATCTAGATGGGAAGCAGACAGATCCTGATGCAGCACTTGAATTTTGCGTCTTTCTTCATTCCCCAAAACCAGTCTAAGGTGTGCTGCTCAGGGGTACACAAGTCAAAATCCCTTGATGATACTGTGATAGCTATTGCTGGGTTTATCTTAAGGGGGGATAGGAGGGTAGAAAATCAACCCCAGGTGTGGAAAATATTCACGATGAGGCTACAAATAGGACTTTTCACCAAAAGCAACAAACAAACCATAGCCAGTCCCTTTCCAAGGGGGCCTCTTCGATGTGCCACCTCTGTGTGAGTGTTGTCACTGGGGGGTGGAAATGGCAAACAGCCAAGTGGAAAATTTCACAGCCCTGCAAACAATCAGCACATGAAATGCTGCCAGCCTACAATCTGAAGGAGCCGTGTGGCAGGTGCCAAATACCCACGCTCCTGCCGGGCCACTGGTGCCTACCTTACACACACACGCTTCTCCCTCGGTGTCCTGCTCCTTGCCTTCCCTTCTTTTCTCCCAGAAATTTCAGATGTCTTGGTTCAATTCTGTTCCCCACCCCCTGCCCAGGCACAGTGGGCCAGCTGGCAGGCCTCTGGGGCCCCAGGAGAGCTGATTACTGGTGCCTTGCCAAAGCTGGCTTTATATTCTGGCTCCGAGCTCAGTAACAGGCTTATGGCCACTAATAATACCATGCATTTACATAGTGCCTGCCTTCTCAGGAACTGTGAGTGCTTTGTAAAAGTGATCTTATTGATCAACCCAGTGAGGCATACAAGTGGCAGAAGGTGCTAGCCCTCGTTCTCTTTTGCAGAAAGTAGAATCAAATGGCTTGGCTTTTTGTTTGTTTTTGTGGAGCCTGGAATAGAACCCTGGGCCTCATGCATGCTGTTTATTTTGTGCTGTACACCTGCAGCACTCAGTGGCATGAAGCCACTTTGTAAATGTTCATCTTAGTCTGAATTTGTATCTGGGGTCTTCCAAAATTGGCTTCAGTTTCATGGAGGAGGGAAGAAAAAACTGATTGTGCTATGTCACCTGAGACAAGAGCAAAAATGATGAATTTCATTTTCAGGACAGGATACTGAGTTGAGAAATGGTCTTTGGTGAATTATCAGTCTAAATGATCATTGACTTCGTTTGAGATCAGAGATTTGATAATGCATTTATTTATTTTATTTTTTTCTGTTCCCATACTAGGTATTTCTCACTTGTCAGTGAAAAGAAGGAAGACAGCCCGGGCATCCTACAGCTTCTGTGAAAGGTCTCCATGGTGAAATATAGGCCGCGGCTCCCTGGGAACGGTGTGCAGTGAATGTTGTAAGTTTCCAGCCTCTGCAGGGGCTTGTCTGGTACAGATTTGCGAATTACTGAATGCAGCCGAGCCAGGGTGATGAAGGAGTATTAGCATAGGCTCTGGGTGATCATCCAATTAATTCCTTTTCTTAGAAGTGGTTCTGTTTGTATTTGTCGTGAACCTGCCTTTCTCAGCTTCTGCAGAACTCTGCTTATTATCTCCTTCTGGAGTAAAAAATTAGAATACACCCTTTCTACTGGCTCTTGAGTTAGGGCTATTGCCATAATAGCGAATATAGAACAGGTTCTTTAGATGGAGCTATTGCCGTTCTTTTAGGCTGATGAATAGGCTGAGGATTAGCACTGACATTTCTACTTAAGTGTTATTCTTATTTATGTGAAGTTTTATATGGAATGACATGGTCGTGTGTGTGTGTGTGTGTGTGTGTGTGTGTGTGTGTTCTGATGCACAAAATCTCAAGGTATGGTGACATACACAGTCACCTTGGGTGCTTCTCTTGTTCAAAATTAGCCAATTAAGAAACTAGCTTTTATCGGGTTATGAGGTCAAGATTTTGAGATTTGTAATGTCAATAGAGCTGCAGACTTGTGAACGGTTCATGAGAAGTTTTAGTATCACCTGACTGATAAGATGACTGAGTATGAGCCTCTGGGAGGTTGGTTACTGTTAGGCTTGTGGATTTGATCAGCTCTGCTACTTTTTGGAGATTCTAGCCTGATTACTAGATTGTGTTTCCAAACTTTTGATGAATCTTGGCCAGGAAGGATGTTGCTACAGGAAAACCAGCGTGTCCAGTGAATACTTCTGAGAAAGAGGAATTAATACTCTTCAAATTTTAGAAAATAAAAGGTCAACTTTAATTAGATTTTGTGTGTGTGTGTGCATGCGCACATATTATTTAATATGTGTATATAAGGTTTTCACTTAATTTAGTCAGAATACTTTTCTAGTTGTTTATCACCTGCTTTTTCCCAGTTGTCCAAAAGAGTTATAAGATGCAAAATATATCAGGAAAGGAAAGGTTTGGCATTGACAAGAGAAATTTTCACTGAATTTTTATTTCATGGATTTTAAAAGTTTGTGTATTAAAATATACATATGTATTCATTTTGCCTGCAGGTTACATAGTGGTATTAAAATGAGCTTATTAAATTCAAAATTCCTCATAGCCTCATGGCACACAGTGCTGGTATTTTATTGTATTTCCATTCTGAACATTTCGCCGTATTGTATACAGCTCCTAAAATCAGTGGTCCTGAATTCCATTGCTGGTCTTACCATAAGGTCAAGTATATTCACAACATTGGATAAATCACAAATGCCCAAAAGTGGTATTTTGTTAGTCTAATGTGTTGCTTTTCTATCTGTTTGCCAAGCAGTCAACAGCTTGGCTTGGAGTCTCTATAAGGGGCAGAATGTTGCATGGATACTTTATTCTTACCAAAAGTGACTTCTTAATTCTGTCACTATTAAGGAATGATGTGGGGCTTTACTGGGTTTAGGTGTTGAGGCCTTCTGCTGGAAACACTATTCCTAATCCGGTAACCATTAGAAAAGTGATGTATTTTAAGGCAGTTTCATCCTGAGAAGCTAGTGTCTTGCAGAAAAATGTTTTCGGTTTAGACATAGTTTAGTTTCAAATCTTTTTTTTTAATGGTTGCTTTGAAATACCCATGTCTGATCTCAGAAGTTAAGTGAGGTTTTCAGAAGTTCCGAAGTCTAAACTTAAAAGATGCCACATGGCAGATTGAAAGTAATTATAAATCCCTTCTGTAAGTGGATGTGTGGAAATAAAGGAAGAAAATACTAAATTCCAGTGGACTCTGTAAGCACTCCAGGGACTTTGTTCTCAAAACTGCTTTGCTTGAGATGAGAGGGAGCTCCTCGGTTTTCTAAGTACATTTTAGTATCAGTTGCTTCTTGTGTTTGTGACACATTTTTACAGCAGAGTTTACCTTGGCTTTAGTGTTTCAGTGCTTCAAGGCTGGTGCTATGGAGTGTCAATGCAATAGGGAAGATAGCGATTTTCACATTTACCCAATGTGTGTTTGCACATAGATGCACAGGGGTGTGGGGTGTGGGTGAGCGGGCGTGTTAAGTAGTAATTGTAGCACCCATTGGGATGAGCTGTTCTGTCCTTGGCAGGCACCCCAAGCTTGTAACTCATCACATTTAACCCTCTGCTCCTTATTAACTGCCTCTTGGATCTGTCACCATCTTTCTGACAGATGGCCTTTGCCCTTCAGTGTCTCAGAACGGCCCTAAGAAGTGCTATCTTGTACAACAAAGGAGTGGCAATGAATGCTGAATGAAGAGTCTAGAGATCTGGGTTTTACACATAGTGCTGCTGTTAACTGTAAAACCCTGAGACCCTGAAACCCTAGGAGCCCACTGTACAATGGGCAGAGCGAGGCAGATGAGGTCAATGATCTATACTGATGCTCCATAAAGTACAAATCGCCCATGAGGGAGATTGGATTTATGCTTTAAATCTAAAATGTTCCCCCTAAGTCTCATGTATCCAAAGGCAGGGCCTCGTTGCAGGAGGTGGGTCACTGGGCATTGACCTGAAAGAGTGTGTTCTTATCCTTGGCTTCTCCCTTTGTTCCCTCTCACTCTCTCTCCACTTCCTGGCTGACATGGGTTGAGCAGCTTTCCTGCACCATACCATTTCTGACTTCAGGGCTGCCAACTCTGAACTAAACTCTCTGAAACAATAAGTCAAAATAAGCTCTCCCCCTTTTAAATTGTGGGCATCAAGTTTTTTTGTTCCAGTGATGAGAAAGTGACTAACGCCCATCTTTCAACCTGAAAACCCTTTCAACCTGAAAAGTGATTCTGCATGACTTCATTTATAGTGGCTTTAATACATTAAGTACAGCCTTATAGCAAAATAAATAAATAAATATAAAAAAATTATACCTGTCATCCCCATGGAACATTTTCCACAAGACCCTCCTAGATTCCATATGACAGTTCAGAGGTATCCGTTTGAGACCTCCCTAAGAATATAGTTTTAATCACATATACCTAAGGCCCAGACTCATTAGTCATGTTGAAAAATTAAAGAGGAGCAACTTTTACTTTGCAGTGCTGAAGATCCATCCCAGGTTCTTGCCCATGGTAGGCAGAAACTATCACTGAGCTGTGCTTCCAGCCCAGGAGCCACTTTTGAATTTAACTTCTGTAAAACTACCTCTAATATTGTTTAGTATATGATTTGGGAGCCCATGATCTATATTTTTTGCCTAAATTTCTCTGCTTCCTAAGTAGGACTTCCCAGGTGTTATTGGTTGTGTCTAGATGTCCCCCCAAAGCCTCATACAGTCATCAGTGCTGTTTTTTCAGAGGTGGCTGGATCTAGTGATGGTGGCATTAATTCATGGTACAATGCTAGGATCAAGGGCCCTAGGATTACAGGTGTGAGTGCTACCACCTAAGTAGCCTGGATAAGATACACGGGATAGAAAAAGCTGTGATTGGCTGCTGCTTGCTTGCTTTGCTACTTTCTGCCTGCCATGAACTGTTTCTCCTCCTCAATGCCCCTCTGCCTTAGAGCCAGGTAAGTGTGGACTGAAAGCTGTATCAATTATGAGCTATTTAAACTTTTCCTCTTTTAACTTTGGGTGTCAAATATTTTGTCTTGGCAATGAGAAAAGTAACTAAGACACCAAGATACCTTGTCAAAGCTGCCCCAGCCTGATCTGTGTCAGGTGGCATTAATCCCTCTCCATCCTCTAGCCTTTTTCCTTTTAAGTACTTTGCAGGTCATATGCTTATTTGCTAGATATCATTCTCCAAAAGTGGACTGCAGGCACCATCAAAGCCGGGATGGTTTGTAGTGTTCCCTAGAAATTCCCAGCACCTGAAACTGTGCTTAGCTCCTCCTCGCTGGCTCTGGATACACATTTGTTGTGTAACAGTCTAAGGATACAGCATGGCCCTGAGATTTTCCTATGTGTGGCTCACTCATGAGGAAAGGGAACCTGAAGTCCGTTCTGATGTGAGAATTGTTTGAAACTGGTAGCAGCTCCAGAGGATAAAGGATGTCTGAGAGAGTCCAGTCCATTCTGTTTTCCTTAGAAGTAAATGCTAAATGTCTCTACCATGAAAGTAAATGTGAAGGAGAAAACCATTTGTTTAAAAAAGTTTTGTAGAGCTATCAATAGAGTGTGGGGATTTTCTGATACTTTTTAAAACAAAATTCTACACTGTGTGTTTCCTCTTCTTTTCCATCTGAGTGGTTTGTGGTTTGTTTGTGAGCAGAGCAGTAATGTTCTGCGGATGCCATGCTTTTGCCTCTTATTCTTTTATTACTATTGATATTCCTGTTCTGTCCCAAAGTTGGGGCTAAATCTACCTAGAAACAGACCAGGAAGCAGCTGGGTGGCAACTGGAAATGCAGAAATAGTGCACAGGTACAAAAGAAGCCCATGTCTGTGGGACGCAGGGGGAAGTGGGCAGATGCCTTCCTAGGGCAACAGCATGCCATGTTGCTTTTGAGGACAGTGGCAATACATATGCCTGGAATTTCATGTGTTTGCTGAACCCTTTTCAGAGTAAGCGCCCTGAGTGCAGGAGTTAGAGTTTCCCCAGGAAGAAATAGATGAAAACAAACATCACGCTGCCTGTTGAACCAGCATTGTGCTTGCTGTCTTTATCTATCTCGAAATGGGATCTGAATGTCTGGTCTCCAGAGTCAGAGAATTACACATCCTCACTTTAATAAGAAATTTCCCTGTGTGTCTGTCAATTTGTACCTTTTAGATTTGCCATTTGTGATGCCAAGTTCTGTGACATTATCATAAAAAGATCTGAAGTAGACAAGGGGATCAAGAAAGAAGAGGAGATTTTGCTGTTAGATAAATGAAGGAAATAGTCTCCAGGTTCCAAGAGTGCTGGCTCATACAGTCCTGCATAAAGGCAAAGAGATTCCAACCAAGTACTTAGCATGCAAGGGCTCCAGGCATTTTTGTGTAGTCACAAGTCCAACAGGGTTTCCTGCCTTGCCCATTTGTCTTCCTTGTCTGACAAAGGAAGGCTTCTGATTGATAGTCTTGCTACTTTCTGCCTGTCACCCCTAGTGTATCATGGGGGGCCAGAACCTTCGGTGGAGCCTTTCATGAGCTGCCACTTCGGAGAGATGTCAGAGCTGCTTTCTGCGTCACCAGCCAAGTGTAGCTCATTCAGACACACCCGTTTCCCTCACCCATTTCTGTCACCATCTTCCTCAAGAGCCCAGCATCCCAAAGAGCTGACAGAAGATGCTCAGAACACCTGGAACTTGTAGAAGAAATAGCGTTCATGGGTCATCTACCAAATAAGTCTGCCATGGGGGAAGATTCCATTGGTAGCATGGGTAGGCTACTTTCTAACTGAATTATACTGAGGTAAAAAGTTTGTCTTGTTGGCATTTAAAATTTACTATGTAAATGGTATTTATTAAAACACAGTTGTGTGCCAAGATGGGCTCCAGTCTATGAGGATGAAGTGCTAAGTCATCCATCTTGACAGTCCTGAGATTTTACTCTAGGAGAGCATCATGGGAAATGTGTGCCCAAGGGGGTGATGGGTGAGAGTCCTCAAAGCCAGGTTCTCAGGAAGGCTCTGAGCACTGCTAAGCTCATGAATGAGGCCTCCATACTGAGGCACAATTTCACACATGATATGTGTGTGCTTGGAAAAGAGAGGGATGCTTTGAGACATTTGTTTTAACTTCCTCTATGTATGAGCACAAGAGACCACAAAACCAGAAACTTCTTTCCATCACAAACTATTGTATTTTCAGCAGTGACAAAGGGTTTTGTAGGACGTGGGCCCCATTTGCTTTAGGATTATTTTCCACTTTTACATGTAAAAGTTGAAGCAAGAAATGAGGCTAAGTAAGGAAAAGGATGCCTCCGTGGTAGTAAGTATAGCATTTCTGACAGCTTTGGACAGAAACCACACCTAACACTAAAAATGTGCTTTTCATATGGCATAACTTTGGAGCAGTCAGTGTCCAAAGATCAGTACCTAGGCAAGAAGGGGAGGAGCAGGGATGACTGGGTGGTGACCCATCCCTAGAAAGAACTATGAAGCCATCCCAGATCTTCTAGATGGAGACCAAATAATCCCATCCTTCAGGTATCTCACAAGCTAGTCTGTCCTGTCACTCATGGTAATATCACCAATGTGTTACTTCTCACAAAGGCTATCATACAGTGATACTTTGGTTATTTTCGTCTTTCCTCTGAAAGATTGTGTTTCTCTTTTGCTTTCTTCCCAGTAAAGATGAGACCCAGATAGTAATGAAATGACATTGTGTGGTCATTGAGCCAAAACAAATTCTGTTGGTTCTTACCAGAAAATACGTGGCTCTTGAGGACTGGTATTAAGGCTCAAATGAGAAGATCATTTCACTTTTAAAATTAGCCAAAATTTTTAGTTTAAAAAAATCCAGTTTTTGTAGCAGAAAATCATTTCACAAATCGCTGTAGCTAGGTAATAAATTATTGGAAGAATTAACTCATCTCCTGTCTGTCTTGAGGATTATGTTAACTTTTTGCAGACACCTAAATGAGTGTATTACTTAATTCAGGAAAAGCAATTTCAATAAATATAAAACAAAGATAACAAAGTTAGCTGTTTGGAATGTGTATATTTCTTAAACAGCTTCAGTAGACTCTCTCAATATGGACATCTGTTTTCCATAGTTCCATAGAGGCACCTTAGTTTGTGCCTCTAGAAGCCTCTTTTTATACGTTTATTAGTCCATGTTTGCAGTATATAATGACTATATTCCACATGGTGGGGGTTGGTCCGTGTGCATAACACATCTTAGTTCTTTTTTGTCTCCGTCCCCTCCCTTCTCCCTCCCTCCCTCTCTTGGGCCCCTTGCCTCCTGTGAAAGATCTGACTCCCATTCCCTAACTTGTGAGTAAGTTCTTGAAGTCATTTTCTTGGGTCACTTAACCATCTTTGGCTTCTCAATTCAGCATTTTAATACGTTTATGTACAAGGTCCAGTGACCATCTCTGTCTTCCCGCCTTGGGTGCCTGCCACTAGGATGCAATGTGCTGGTGGCGCTGGGCCCCCAGCCCAGCTACTGCTCTGGAGGGTTCCCTATTTCATGTTTTCTCCTGTGATCTTGGGACTCTAACCCAGGGCCTTCATACTGAGTTCTATCCCTAGCCCTTTTTTAATTTTTCTTTTTTTGAGACAGGATCTGGTAAAAGTGATGTTTGCCCAGGCTGAGTTTGAACTTTCAGTCCTCTTGCTCAGCCTTCCAGAGTGCTGTAGCACATCTGGTTTGGTGTTAACCCATTTCAGTTTGAGCAACAGACATCATCGCCGATCTGGGGACACCTTAGTTTGTGCCTCTAGAAATGCTCTTGCTGAAATAGTTTTCTAAAGTTTCCACGAGGGTATTCTTTATTTCACTCATCCCTTTTTCTCCCCGTGCCTTTGTAGCTTGCATGAAATTGAAAAATTATAACTTTTTCAGGGCTAAAATCCAAGACTTTGATAAGCACTCTTAATGCCTGGGGCTCCTGCGAGTTGCTACCTGTTCTAAAGTATTGTAAAACTTGCCCTACAGAACAAAGAGACCCGGGCTCAAAGATTGTTCTCTGCTACCAAGATAAACCCTGGCTTTTCTAGTTGCCTTTGCCTTTTCTTCTTTGTTCCCTAAGAAATGAAGGTATAAAAGTAGAAAAGGGGACAGCTATTGCTTATACAAGCAGATTTTTGTCCTCTTTGGCATCCATAGTTCTGGCTGTCACATATCTGCTCATGCACAGCCTCCCTCCTCCACTTTCAGGTGATTAATAAAATTAAGGTTACTGCTTAATCCCTTGATAACTGCTTATCTCCTAACTCCTATAATTCAGAATAGGATCATGTGGCATCTGTGTTGAGCTAGTTCCTTATCCCTTTTCTGTTACCACCACATCAAGCACAAGGGTAGCGTATCCAAGAGTGAGCCACCCCTAGATTGTGTTACTCTGTCACTCCCTTTCGGGGGCAGTGGAGCTGCCATTTGGTTGGGATCTCATTGCTGTTGACTGGAGTTTGCAGTTCGGGCTTCCAGCTCCCTTGGCCATCTATTCCTGACCCTTAGCCGTGACACCAGTTGTCCTAGCAACCTGCTGGCTGGCACTTCCCTAAGGCAAGTGAGGGCATGGTGGTAGAAATGGGTGGCCTCGAGGAGATCAGGAGGGAGTTGGCAGTCACTGCTCTCAGATTTCCCTAGTCTGGGCAGGACTCCAGGAGAGGATGTCAGTAGTAAGGACCAGGGACCACGTGGTCTTTCTGGTACAGATAGATCCCATGCAGAATAACCTACGAATGGGTTGTCCAGACAAAATGTTGAGTGTGCCAGGCCAGGAAGTTAGGTGATCTTGGTCCATTTGATAGTATCAGTTTTTCTTATGAATTAATGTTAATGTTCTGGTTATTTATCAGCCCTGGCATTCAAGGTTGGGAACATGAGTAGATACCAGGAAGGAATCAGAGGTCAAGAAAGGGAAGATGGAGGAAAACACCACACCAGCCCATCTTTGTTGTTGTTGTTGATGGGTCTGGCCTAAATGTACCCAGGTAATGAGATCTGTTTTACAAGATCTGGTAATTGATTCCTGAACCCAGCGTGGGAGCGGAACCCATGCTGTCCCTCCATGCCACAGTGAATTGGAACCAAATGGCTTCTGCTATTTTCTGGTTTGGATCCAAATGATATAGAAGTACCAAGTAATATATCTTAAAGTCCCTAATCCATTTGACCTTACCTAGATTAGGCCTAAAATCGGGCCGTCTAGTCTGGCAACACTGACTGTCTTAGTGATTTGTCCCACAGCTATTTCATTATTGACATCCCTCGGCAGTGGGTTTGGCTGACATGTCCCCAGAAATGCTTGCTTCTGTCTATGAAGGTGACAGGTATCAAGACATTTTTTTTCATAAAGAAAGACTAAAGCCTGATTTTTGCAAGGAGTTGGCAAACCAGAAAACCTAAGGAGAGGGGCTGGGGATTTAGGTCAGCGGCATAAGCGCCTGCCTTGCAAGCAGGCAGTCGTGAGTTCAATCCCTGGTACCGATAAAAATGAAAAAGACAAAAAAAAAAAAAACTTAAGGAGAAGGATGTCCCTGGGGGTTTTGAGACCCAGTCATTTGGAATATGTATTACTACCTTTTCTTATTGATAAAAGAATTTGTGTTGTGTAGTCTCTGTTTATTATTTGCTCCACTGACAAACCATAGTTAAGCTGTGGTCACATTCACCATCAGAAGCTAATGGGATGTAACTGAGCCTTTAAAAAAAAAAAAAAAATATATATATATATATATATATCACAAATACTCATTCCATCTTCCCGAGCTGGAACAGTGGTGGTTAATAAAGATCTGGGCCTTGAAATAAGAGAAATGATTCTTTTTGGAAGTAAATTCCAAGGGTGGTTGTCAGTGACTTCAGAGCATCCTGTGTTTTCAGGATGCTGCTTAAGGGATAAAATAAATCCATTTTTTGTTGTTTGGACAATTTCTGGTGTGCCTAGCTACGTCATTAGTCTCCATTGCTGAACTGATTTAAATGATAGACGATGCTGTGTTTTCCTGGAACAGTAAATAGCTGTTAGGTGCATCTTGATATTGTGGAGAAGTAAGAACTTTATTTTTCTAGATAAAATCTTTATGTAGCTCTTAATTGAACACCCAGTAACTTATATTCATTCTTCACTGTTAACAAGTAATAGCTTTTTTGCGTTAATGTAAGAAATACAGCTAATATGAGTGGTAATTCACTTAGAAGATTAAAATGCTTCTGTATGTTTGATGGTGCTTTCTTAGAAATTTGGTAAAGGATGTGATCCAGTTAAGTCTCTTGAACTTCAGGATTCATGATGTTCATAGTCTAGCAAGGTATTCCTGAATTTGTTGTGGATGATCTCAAGAGTCAGCATGAATCAAATACTGATAACTTAAGAGAAGATGGGAACCACTGGAGCTCAGTCCAGCAGCAGGAAAATCACACCAAGTCTTTCCTCCCATTCCTGCCTCTTTGAGACATCAGGCCAATTACCCTTTTTCTCAATGCCTCTGTTTCCTTTTCATTCAAATGAAGGCAGTTACCACTGCCACTTAACTGCCTGAGATTCTAAGGTATTCATTCATGTAAGTGGCTTTTGAAATAGCCTTTTCATTTAGACCCCAGACCTGCATTTATTAGCTGTGCATCATTGGGAAAATTGTTCAAATTCTCTGAGTTTTAGTTACCCCATCTGCAAAATAGAGGTGACCGTACCTATTCTAAAGAGGGTTGAGGGAATTAGGTAAGATAAAGTATGTATTTGCCCACTGACTGCTTGCTAGTGGCTGGGGTGGCTATGATGGTATAAGGATGGATAAATCTGTCCAAATTTATAGAGCCGTGTTACTGAAATGAACAGATGAGCAGTTGAAACTCGCTAGTGTTTTTGTTGTACAGACATTTTCTCTGTAATAGGACTTGTCACCAATTGTCATTATCATCACACTGACAGTGACTTGGTTATATATTGTAAGACCTGCTTCTTTGGCATGTAAAGTAATTATGACAGTGAAAGTGATAACATTTGTCAGAATTATTAACATGTGTACGTTGAGGACCGTTGGAATTTTAGGTGAATTCTTTTAGTGTAAGTCAAACTGAAAGGCACTGTGAGCTTGGATGATACTATCATCGTGTCTACAAAAAGACTAGGGAGATTCCCAAAGGCTATTGATATGAGTAGAACTGTTAAGAAAGAAAAGCATTATTTTGATGTAGTTACCATGTCTAGATGGTGATAGATAAAAAATTGTTTAGACTAATTCTTTGAAATTGGATAGAAGACAAAGCTTGAAAATAGATGACTGCATCATTTACCTTCTTCAGCAAATTGTAATTGAGGTTTCCTGCAAGGTAGATCTGCACAGCAGTTAAAGGAGCTTTCCATCATGGGGGGGCAGAGATGAGAAAATAGACACCTTTTTAAAGAGCATGCCTGTGTAGTTCCAGTAATACCTACAGGATGCCATGAGTGCCAACCAGAGTGGCACCTTCTGAGGTCAGGGAGGCCTTCATCTTCAGACCCAAAGGGTGAGTAGTTTTAACTGGAAAACAAAGTGGGTGTATCAGTTAGCTAATACTGTGTAACAAGTCATCCCAGCATTTAATGTTTTAACAAACATGTCATATTACAATTCTCTGGGTCTCATCATCTGACCAACCTTGCCTGGGACTGATTATCCTAAGATAGTCTCATTCACGTGACTTTTGGAAGATAGATTAGCCCAAGGGATAGGGGACGTTCAGTTGGGACTGCTGGTATGCTCCACCAAGATATATACCACAGTAGGTTTATCTGAGCTTCTTAACATCACAGTCTTATGATTCCCAAAAACAGCAAAAGAGCAGAGACCCCAGCACACAAGGGCTTTTCCACATCTATTTGCAATATGCTTGCTAATTTTCCTTTGATCAGAGCAGATTACCTAATACTTTCCACTCAAAGAGAAGGGAGTTCTCTGGTTCTTCTTACATGGAGGATGACAATATGTGCAAACCTCAGAAGAGAGAAAGGGCATGGAGTGTTTGAAAACTGCAGGTGTCTCTGGATTCCTAGAGTAGAGCATGAGAGACATGTTAAGATGGTGCCAGGTCGTGGAGTAGCTTTTCCAGTTTTCGGAGTTTGAAGTTTATCTTGACAACAAGGAAGCAAGTCATTGTATGGTTTCAAGTATGCTGCTGACAGAATCAGTAAAGTACACAGATACATGGTGAGATGGTAAAAGCTAGGAGCCCTAGAGCCAAGACAATTCAGGGACATTTCCAAAGGGATCTCCCCAGAGCAGCTGAGAAAAAAAATGAGATGAGGGATCAGAACTAATGAGCGCTTTTGAAACAATGTGGCCAAAGCAAAAGTTCTGACCTTCATGGGTATAGTGAAAGAAACACAGGCTGAGATCCTAAGCACTCTTATTAGAATTGGGTGGGAGAGCTCGGAACCCTTGACCTCCAGTGACAGCACAGTTCTCCTCTGGGTCCTCTCAGACTGGATTATGGATTCCAGGTTACACCTGCCGACGGGCTGAGTCAGCACAGTCTCTGAAAGTGCTTTGTTCTTATAATACTTTTGAAGTCTCACCACTGCCAAAGACTTCTTTCTTTCCAATGTGTTTTTGCACAGCCCCATGACTCAAAGGGTAAGTGCTCTCAGAACCCTGGGAGCTCTCAAGAAATGCTTTGTAACCTTGGACAGGACCAGTGCTCGCCTGTTGATTTCCAGATCTGACCTTTTACCTACAAAGTCCAGCTCTGTAAAAATACTAAAATAGAAGTAGCTGTTTCATTTCACTAAATTCAAGGTGCTGAGAGTGAGAATTTGTGGTTTTCACCAGGACAGTTGGGGGCCAGTTTGCCATCCTGAAACAGTGTGATATGAGGTGGGAATTACAGGGTACTTTTCAGT
Organism: Cavia porcellus; assembly: GCF_034190915.1. Taxonomy (NCBI): domain Eukaryota; kingdom Metazoa; phylum Chordata; class Mammalia; order Rodentia; family Caviidae; genus Cavia; species Cavia porcellus. The sequence goes on along the minus strand of NW_026947496.1, from coordinate 20,679,809 downwards.
CCTCTGAATTGTAACTCACATGTTGAAAGTGCTTTTAGAGAGAATAATGAGAAGGAACAGCAAAAATGTGCATTTAAGCTGATGATAATTTATCACATTTTTTCTGGTTTTCTTCATTAAAGAGAAATATAGAAGAGTCTAAACAGGATGATTCAGGCTTCTGGAGATGGCTTCTGATTTCTGTTTTCTTCTGCTTTATCCCCTAACCAAGTACTGAGAATAAATGGAACTCTACAAGAAAAAGATGAAGAAGAAAAAAAGCAAGAAAGCAAACATAATCTTCTGAAGACAGGCCAGCTTGGTTACTCAAGATCTATGTTTTCTCATCTTCAATTTGAGTGACCTTTTGTATAAATCAGTTTATTGTGAGATAGATACCTGGCCAGGCTAGCTCTTCATCTTGTGGTCACAGGTGGGCATACTGCATCAGTTCTGTTAAACTCACCCCTGGGTACCACTCTGCACATCTCAGGCTGACGGCTCAGCCCCTCTGATCTGGTGTGTCATCACCAGGCACCTAACTGAATGGGATGCATCTTTAAGGACAGGAGGTAAATTTGAAAAAAACCCTGGGCACCCTCAGAGCCTACAGATACGGATTTGCTGCTGAGAAATATAGCAAGCATTTTACACATTTTTATTGGAGAGTCTTAGTTAAATAATTATGTGGAGGACTGATAAAGAAATGTGCGATAGGGGACCTCATAATTCCAAGTGCCCAAATTTGGCAAGCGCTTCATGCTCATATGAAATGGAAATGAAAACATGGCGTGTTTTGGAATTCCTGATTCTGCTTATTTGCTTTAATAGCAGATCATTGCATAAACACTGACTCATTGCATTCTATACCGAAGGGGAGATATGGGCTGCTCTGCTCAATCTGGTCTGGCTTCCAGAGCAGAGGGGGGAACAAGTGCCAGAAGAAGGAGTGAGCTCAGCATCCTCAGTGACTGGCGGGATCTCCAGCTCCACATTTTCCTTCTTGGAGACATGCATGACCTTATGTGACTTTTGCATAAAATATTAATGAAAATAACACACTGATCTTTATAAATACTTAGCCAATCTGCTCTAGAGGATATGGAGTATAGAGGAGGAAAATAGAGTCTTATTTTTGGAAGTAAGGTAGAGGGACAGGTGCGTGGATTCCACCATCTGTGTGTTATTTTCACTTGAGTTTTGCTGGCTTTTCTTATTCACCTGTGCCTTCTGCATTATCTTAAGCACTGTAATCGTGTTATAATGAAAGCCACACCATGACCAAAACTAACCTCCAGTTACTTACTAGCTTTTTGAAAATTGGTGATATGTTAAGTGTGAAGGAATGTGACTTTTTTCACAGCTGCTCTTGATTGCCTCCTTTATTAATATATGGACACAGTCGCTGTAAGGGAAAGTCTGCGAGTTGATGCTAGGATCGATAGTAGCTCTTAGGGATTCAGAGGACCCTCTAAAGGAAGATGGGCGATGCTGCTGTAGATGAATGTTGCCCTCCCACCCTTTTATGTAGATCCTCTCCTATAACAATAACTAGTTAGTTTCTCCCTCTGCCTCTTTCCGTTCATGTGTGTGTTTAGGGTCATAGCTGTGGGCTATAATTTTTGCTGATCTTGACATTAAAGCCCTTCTGATCTAATATGATTATCTGTCTTATCTAGTGTGTCATTTGCATATCTAGATTTCTTCAAATCTAATTACTCACCACACCAAAGTCAGGCATGCTTAGCTCTAAGGCATCTATATTTATTTATTCCATCTCGGTCCCAAATTACTCACATATTTCAGTTCATGCAACTGAAAGTTCAAAATTAGTTTCTGTGATGAAATTACATTGCCAGGGCTGGAAATGATTTAGCAGAAAGCAAGTTCGTTTTCTGAGAAAATCCTTTTCAACTTTTAAGTTGTGATTTTTTTTTTTAAACTATTGCTAAGAGTCTTTCAGACACAAGAGAAAATGTTGGGGGGAGAAAGCAGAGAAAGCTTTTATGAAAAACTTACAATGAAAGGTCCTTGTAGTGGGGGAGGAATTTCAAGGTAGGTACTGTTTGATTTCATTGGTTCCTGTCTAGCTTTCCAATCACTGATCGCCCTTTTCCTTCTCCATGTCTGGGGTCCCCTAACACTCCGTGCACCCTGATTGGTCTGTGAGGAAAACAGTCTAATAAAGACACATTAATCTGATAGGAACCTTGGCCAGGGTAATCTCATTTTGCAAGAGCTGGGGAGATGAGAGAATTGACTTTAAAAAAAAAAAATGGTAGAATTTCAGCCAGTCCTGAGGGAGATCCTTGGTCCCTAACATTATTTAAAGAAAGGATACCCAAGCAACTATCTCCCTTGCCACTATCTGCTGTCCATTCTGACCTCTGCCTAATAACTTTCCACATTAAGTGGCTAACAATAGTAATCAAATAACTTTCAAAAGTGGCATGTTTCACGAACCCTCTTTGTGTTTCCAGTTGTTTTAAATGATAAAATACACATTATGAAAGTGACTGTCTCCATTGTGTTTAACTGTACAGTTCAGGGCAATTGTGTACACTAATACTGAGTTTCCATCCATCTCCAGATCTGTTTGCTTGTAAAGTTGAATTTTCACCCATAAAACAGAAACCTCCTATTCTTTCCACCACCATCCTCTGGCAATATTTCACTTCCTGTTTCTCTAATTTTAACTAAATATCTCTTAGGAGGTGAATCATATAGTATTTATCATTTTGTGGCAGGGCCTGCTTTACTTAGCATAGTATCTTCCAGTTTCAACCACATTGTGTGGTATATATCAGAATTTCCTTCGTTTTTAAGGCTGAATAATATTCCATTGTATGACTAGATTGCATTTTACCTATCGGTCCAGCCGTGGGTAGATGCTTGGGTTGCTTCTACCTTTTCGCTGTTGTGAATAATGCTGCTATAAATAATGGGTGTGCAAACATCCTGAGTCCCTTCACCAACTTTCTCACGTGGCCTCATTAGATTCAAATGCTGAAAAGACGCATACACCTACTCTCTTTGGGCTTTTTTAGGGACAGAATCAAGGCTTTTTCAGCATAGTAGTATTGGAAGTATCCTCTTTTTGCCAGCCTCTGGCTGCATAGGCCTGAAATGCTACTGATTGCATTTAGTCTTTAAATATCAGGCTTGTTCAGATGTTCAGCTTGTGTTGCATCAAAGTGCAAGTGATCCTGGCACAGAGGTCACAGGAAGATGTTCACACCTTGCTGTGAATTAGTTTAATCAGATCCTTAGACACTTTCCCAAGTCTTCCCAGTCCACTGTTGGCTCCTTATTACAATTCTTCTTTATAATCTTGCATCATTGATACTGGTACCCCACTGTATTGAATTTATTTATATTTTACTAGTCCTAATAGAAGTTTCCTAAGAGCAAGATTCTTGTATCGTTTATGTTGGCTTTTAAGACCCCAATAAAATGTCACACACAGTTGTAAGCTGTTCATTAATTTATGGGATATTTACTGAATAACTGCTTTGTGAATCTTAAAATTATTCCTTTGAAGAGTACTTTTAGGTACAAGGACTTGATCCTTTTGAGTGAATCCACATCTCAGAAGGTTTCTATTACAAATATTCCCAGGTTTTATTGCTTCCATCAGAAGCAGTTTTATGTCCTTCTGTTTGAAAAGAGGATGAAAATTCAATAAGCGTTTTCAAGCAGCATTGGAAACTTCTCGTCTCTGAATCTGTTTTTATTGTCAGAACGTTTAATAGATATGCAATGCGATCCAAATACACAGTGAATGTTTAAAATTTCATCCTCTTGAAAGGAGGGGAAAAGAAGGAAATTGTAATGTGTTATATACATGGACCAGTGTGTGGAAGCAACTCACAGCCCAGGGACAGCATACCCGCTGCCTCTCTGTTCTGCCTGAGCATCAATCCTGCAGTGTCTCTCTTGGAAAGGACAGTCACTCTGATGACACTTGGGTGGTTCTTCCCATTCACAAAGTAACAGTCAGGCCTAAACCTAAATCATTACTTTAGGCTCTGACCTCAGAATTTTAAAACTCTTAAGTGATCATCCTATAAAGGAAAACAGCAGACAGATCATTCTGGCATTTTTAAAATCATTATTGCTAATGTTTTTCCTATGTTATTGCTACCATTCCTTGTTTTATAAATTAAAAGTTAACAAAATATCCACGGAGCACTTGGTGTGCTTACCAAAAGCATATCCATATTTCATACATCACAAGAAAAAAAAAACCAATAAATGGAATCTTCAGAATATCTTTTGTTGTTTTCTTAGGCAATCGCTAGGCTTCTTCGCCTCCCAAATATTTGTGCAGGATTGTGGACAGGTAACAGTGTTCAAAATGAACTGTTTTCAGTTTTTATTTGACTTTTGTATACTCAGGCCTCAATGCAGTAGCACCAAAAGCCATTGGCTCTGCCTGAATGGCGAGCGAGAGCAGTTACTGTAAATTGCCTTTGATCAGAGGTACTTCCTGATATCGCTTGCAAGGGGAAATTGTTAGTTTTGGGAATGCAGAAGACACATTAAAACACTGCTCCTGAGGTGGCTGTTCTGTGCCTGCCCTCTCCAGCCCCAGGATCACACCACCTCTCCTTCCTCTGTATGTAAAACAACACTGTGCATGGGTGGGGCCAGACCCTCAAACCTGACCTCGGCAGTATCTGTGTGTATCTGTGTGGATGGTTGGTGGGAAATGCATCTCTGCTGTAGAGTAACTATGATTCATTCTAATTCCTGGTCATGCTGTTACATTATCTTCATAAATAATTTACATCACGAGGCACTCTGCATATCTGTGCATTTGGATGGTATTTTTAGCTAGGAGGTTTAAAAATAACATTTTTTAGAATAGACTAATTAAGGAGCCTCCCCCAGAGTTGAGGAAAAGGAGTGCTAGAGATGTGTGGAGCTAAGTCTCTCTCTACCCACGGCACTTTCCTTTGCTCCTGCTTTTGTTACTCCTGGTGTTACTTGTGACTTCAGCTCTTTGGAATTTCCATTCTCTTTTTTCCCCCATGTATCAGGATGTGGTTGTTGAAGTCATTTCTGTAATGAGAGGTTGCACCACATTAATGTAAAAGCAAGTATTTGCACAACACAGTGGCTCTGCTACTCATAACAGGAAGAATATTATAGAAAAGTGGAATTATGACATGGAAAGAGTGTTGATTCTTTCATTGAAAAAAAAAATCCTGTGTAATAATTTGCAGAAGAATTGAGGGAGTACAAACCAGGAATCGAAAAGATCTGCTAGGTTGGCAGTCCCTGTAGACATGTACCACTGTTGGCATTTGAGTGTACTTTCTTTTGGGACATTTTCTGTGCACACATGTACAAATAAATTCATGGACCTGTCCAATAGTGGAATCATGCTCGGTATGCTGTTCTAAACCTTCTTCTCTCACATCATAATATGTTGTCAGCATCTTCTCATCTCAACACATTTTTAGAATATTGGAGGGGGGGTGGAGGGTTTTTTAGTACTTGGATATGAGTGACAGTTCATTGAATCCACCAGCTGTGTGTGCCTTTCTCCTCCTAGCCTGCCTTCTCTGTTCTGCTGGTATCTGCTGCATCAACCTCTTGCTCTGTCCTCCATGTGACCAACTGAGAAACTGCTGGGGAAGAAATCTAGGAAGCTTCTTGAATAGAATTAGCCTCGTGGGTTCCCTCCTCCCAGCAGGAAATGATGACTTTCCTCTTAGCTTCCTTGAGAGTTCACCCCCAATTGTCCTGCGGGTTTTACTTTTCATGGAGTCCCTGGGCTTTCTGTTTACGTCCCCTGGCAGCCAAAGACCCAGGATCTCATGTGTGCTAGACTTCCCTGTCTCTCCTGCCTGGTATCATATGGACACTTCCTTGTCTAACATTCAGAAGCCTTTATGGCCTTTCCCAGTTTTTTGTTTTGTTTTTTAATGAACAGGCTTTTTTAAAGCACAGTTTTGAGTTTACAGAAAAGTTGCCTGGAAAGTACAGAGAGTTCCCGCATCCCAGGCCTGAGTCGGTGTTTCTTATGACTAACATCTTGCATAGTACATTTGTTGCAAGCAATGAACTATTGATAAAAGTAATAACTACAGTCCATAGTTTACATTAGGATTCATTCTTTATTGGGTATACATTTATGGGTTTTGACAAATGCATAATGATATGTTTGTCATCTTAAAGAATAGTTTGACCACCCTAGAAATCTTGTGTGCTCTATTTGTCTCTTTCCCTCCTGCTGAATCCCTGGTCTTTTTATTGTCTCCATAGATTTGCTTTTTCTACCATGTCATACAGACTCATGCAAATATATAGCATTCTTCATTTAGCAGTGTCCATTCAAGTTCCTCTAGGTTTTGATAGGGCATTTCCTTTTACTGCTGGAGAATTCTATTTCATGATGTACCATAGTTTATGTCTTAGTTACTTACTTACATTGTTGCTGAGACAAAAATACCGATGTCCAGCATGAAAGAAGGAACGGTTTATTTCTTACAGTTCTTGGAGGTTTCAGTCCATGCTCATTTGGCGCCAAGAGGCAAAGTGGCATGGGGGTGCTGCCATTCATGGCCGACTGCAAACAGCAAGGTACAAACCAGCAAAAGAAAGAAACACATCTTCTTCCCATTGTTACATCATATCCTGGCTCCACTCCTAGGCGGGGGTAGCACACCACCAATCTAAGTGAACCAATCACAAATGTTAGATTTGGTTGAGTCCATAATTCATGATGCTTGGGAGCCACTGACATACACCATGATTTACCCAGTCACCAAGTTTCAGCCATTATGGGTAGAACTGTTTGAAAAATTTGAGTACTACTGGATTTTTATCAAAGAGCATAATTTCTGGATCATATCATGAAATGTGCTTTTATTTTTTGCAGATACCAACTTAAAATTTTTTTATGTTTGTAATATATACTAAATATATTGATCATGAGACCATGATACTTATACATGTAGCATCTTGATCCTTTTTTCTTTTCTTCCTGTCCTTCCTTTCTCCATCTCCAGATTCCCTTCCCATCCCCAAAAAGCATCTATGTGCTTAGATTTTTTTTTGAAACTTCCCAAATGTCTTCCAACATGATTGTACCATCTTGCATTTGCACCAGTGATAAACAAGTGCCCCCTTGTACACTTTACGGTTGGCTGTCTTTTGGATTTTGTCCATTTTAATAGGTATATAGTATTGTCTTAATTTACCATTCCCTAATGACTTAGGGTATGGACCAGTTTTCCCAAATGCTTGTCTGATATCTGTGTAACTTCTTTGGCAAGTTGTCCATTTAGGATTTTGTCCAGTTTCTATTGGGTTATTTTTTAATAGTGTGGTTTTCCTTCAGCCCAATGGTTAGCATTTCTTTTTCCCTCCAAGTTGATGATCGCTGCTTGGTTAGACAGCATGGATGCTCTCCTTTGCTGGTAACCTTTCCTGTCTTCTAGAGCATTCTCCACATCTGCTCAGTATACATTGTTTTCCTGCTCCAGTACCCAGCACAGGTTTGCCTGATGTGGCATTCCTGTGCCCTCTTCCATTCCTTGACTGCCTTTTTTCATAGGTAAGCTGGTGCTCATTTCTTCTTCCTCCTGAATGTACCCTATCTAATTCTTTGTATGCAACTGGTTGTTACAATAGCCAAGCTCCTGGACAAAAACCAGAATCAAGAATGTAGAAAGCAGAAGTTTGCATAATATAATCACTGCTCTAGGGTCCATGCTTTAATCTAACTGGTAGAATAACAGCCCCTCCTTATCCACAGGGGACATGATCCTCTGTACCAAGCTCTGTAGATTAGCATGCTGTTTTCTATATGTACACATTTGTGATGAAGTTACTTTATAAATTACCTGCCTTAACAAATTGATATTACACTAGAAAAATTGTAACCCTGTACTATAACGCAAGTTATTTAAAATTTATGAATTATCTTTGGAATTTTCCCTTTAATGTTTTTGGACTGTGGTTCACTATGGGTAACTGAAACTTCAGAAAGTGAAATGTTTAACAGTGAAACTACGATCAAACTAAGAAATCACTTTTATACTGATTTCTAAGTTTTACTGTCTGCGATACAAATATAAAGCCTTTTTAAAAAATATTTCTGACACTTGTTTAGTTTACTATGACTATAAAGATTTTCCTCAACTTGCTGAGCTACTAAAAACATTAAATCTACAGCAACAAGAGGAATGAATGGGACATATACAGGAGTTTGTAGCAGTGCTGGGAGGTATACGCTGCACATGTGATGGTAATTGGCAGAGGAGGAAGTCCATGGAGATTGGAGATATTTCTAGATGATACAGGGCTTCAGAAGTCAGTGTGTTACAGATACATCAAGGGTTTCTGCAAGTTCTCAGCCCTTGAATAGCTGTGACCCCTTAGACTACAGGGTACCACAGGGATTGATCATTTTGATCACTTGTGCTGGCGTAGTCCTGATTGGGTATTTTTTTTCTTTCCTTTTTTTCTGGATGTGCCTCTAGAGGGAGCACATGTGAACCCAGAGCACATGCTAGCATTCTGAGGAATGAAGACAATGTTTTGGATTTCAAAAGAATCCAGTCTGTGGTCAATCCTGAGGGCAGGGATTCCTGCCTGCTTAGCACTTGCCTCTGTCTCCAGCCTGGAAGCAGTCCTTGGCACATCTGCTTTGAAGTTGGTCAAATCTGGAGCTCACACATTTCTAATGTGAAAGATTTTGTCCCATTATTTGTCATTTGTTGGTACAATGCTCTTTGGAGAGAAGATTAAACATGTCACCAAATTTAATAAATTTCTGCAAGTCAAAAAGAGAAATTGTCAATAGCTTTGTGACTCACTACCTTTTCCAGCCAGAACAGTTTGGTACTTGTCACTTTTGGTACACATCACACCTCTCAGAACCAACTAATAAGTACTGAGGTACTTGGTGTAGTGTTCAAGAAATGATTTAATTCACGAAGCATGTGTAAATTTGAACATGTTATCAAACGCTCTCCATGCTTCAGTCTCCAGATTTAGAATTACAGTTTATTGCTGAGAACAGATGTAAAATGTATGTACAGACGCAGGACTGCTATTGTGACCTACAAGTGATACACATAAATAGCATTATCACTACTCATTACAAGAACGAACCTTCCCACTCTGTCCTGGATCAGTTCAGGGTGAAGGTAGACCAGTTTCCAGGGTTGGTATTCTTTGTCATTTGAATCATTTTTAAGTACAGATGATGATGATGATGAAAGTGATTCTTTTCAGACAATTTATAAAAGGAATTGCTCTACACTGATGAAAAAGTTCCTCAGAGCAATGCTTGAGCAACTACTTCTATATTCTTTTGTTAAATGATGGAACGGATGCTGGGAAAAGTTAGCACTTATGTAAGATTATGTAAGTGCCATGTTCTTCAGCCAGAACTTGAACCCAAATGTTTTGATCTTCTGGCTTCTGATCTCAAGGACTTTCATGCACACCAACTGTGATAAAGTTTTAACAAGATTAGCTTTAAAGACTAAAGCACTTCAACTAGCGTATTCTCTGTGTGCAAATGATAATGATAAAGTCAATTTAAGAATCTTTAAATGAGGTAAACATTTCTAACTTCTTTTTGAAATGCAGGCAGTCAAAAGCATGTTTAAATTAGTGTGAGTCTCTAAATTCTAAATCTTGAACTTATGATTCTGTAATGGCATTTTAATGTGGGTTAATTGTCTATAAAAGATTTTTCAAAGGTAAAATCATAAAGTACAAACCTACCTAACAATTATAAAACTTGGTGTAGTGCACTGGGATAAGACTACATGATGTACTTTTGAGAACAAGAGGGATAGGAAAGTAAGGTTTATGTAGAAACTTGAAATACATTTAACTCCATCTTTTTGACAGGAAGGAATTCTTCAAAAACTCACACCAGCACAAGATTAAAAAAAAAAAAAAAGCACTACTGTATCTTTCCTTTTTCTACCCCTTCATTTGAATGCTACATTGCTTGGTCTGTTCAGTTTTGACTCACAAATGCATTTTCAGAACAGCATCGTGACTGTTTTCACAGCACTGGGGCTCAAACTCAAGGCCTCATGCATGCTAAGCAAAGTGCACTACCCCTCAGCTACAACCCAGTCCATTTGTAAAGAAAGGTTACATGTTTTCCTCTGATCACTGACACATGACCATTAATACATAAGAGGAACACTCTTAAATCTCTCCACTTTGCCAGGTTGGCTTTGATGTGACACTACCTACAGAATCCAGAGAGGTTTGCTTTCTCATGAAAATGACACCTTAGTAGCTATGGATTCTGAACTGCATTTGTAATGCGGACATCATGTGTTCATCCCCTGTATTTACTAAGCCAACAAATATTTCTTGAATGCCAGCCATGTCCTGCACCAGGAGGAAAAAGAAAAATATAAGCCCTGCCCCCCAAAGGCTCACAGTCTTAACATCTTCTTTCTTTCCTGAGGAATTCCCAGGCTTCTTTGCAGGACTCCTCTGGGGAGCAAGCGCTCATCTTGTTCCTTAGCCACATTGTGAGTCGTACAGAAGACAAATGGAAATCTCTGGGTAGCCTGACACTGGTCCCCTCTGATAAACTACAGGGGGGACACTGCCGGAAACAGCGCCTAGAATGTTTTCTGTGCATAGGGGAAATGTATCTTTGCATCTTTGAGAGCAAGACTAAAGATAGAAGGCAGGGGATGACAACCTTTTAACCTTTTCAACAACCATGTTTCAGCTCAGCTTGTTCTGTTTGCCTTGAAAGAGGGGGAAAGAAGAGAGAGAACTCTAATTACGAACTCCATGTTTCTTTCAATGATACTATTTTCAAACCTGTGTAATTTGTACAGCTGAAGTGGCAAACGCTTGCCTTTCAGCGTGAGGTGAAGGGGCCCCCATTTGTTGCTTGGAAAGGATTGACTTTGATTTAAATAAAAGGAAAATTCCCAAGGGCCGATGAAGGATTCATGAAGGATTCATGATGATTTGTAAGTATCAGGGGAGCCATTTCTTGCTCCACCAGCTGCCCTTTGGGGGAGCCCCCCTTTCTTTTAGCCCTTGGTCTCCCAGCCCACATTCTTTTTATCTTCCTGAGACAGACAAGTGCAGAGCTGAGCAGTGCAGTGGAGATCAGAGTGGTTAGAATGGGGCTACACGGCAGATGTCTGGAAAAGGTTCCCTCTCCCAGGATGCTTACGTTAGAGGCTGGCTGTGTTTCTTGCTATGAAAATCCATTCCAAGATTGGGCTTCGATCCCTGTGCTGGAACAGCCTGGTCAGCATTTTTCACGAGGTCCCAAGAATTAAAATGATTTATTGAGCAGCTAGTGTGACGATAGTGGGTGGGTGTTACATGTTGGATATCTCTAAATGAAACAATTCAGGAAATGCAGAGACTCTCCATGTTATAGATGCAAGAAGCTCATGGAATGGATGTGAATCAGTTCAGAGTTACCTTGGAAGACAGTTTTATCTCTGGTAGACAAAACTACCTCTACCCCTACTCTTCCCTCCCCTGAGAAACTGCCCAAATGGTCCACATGTCTTTCTATAGTGCTGGATTGAGCCATTTCTTTGACCCTAATTGTGAGGAGGGAAAAAAGAGAGGCAGAACCCTCAATACCTATATCCAAATGTTCGCTACCATGTGGGGGTGAATTCCACACGGACTGATTTTTTTTCTTTTTCCGTTTAAGCATTCTATAGCCATAGCAATAAACCCCCACAGGTACCATGTGCTCCATTGTCTTTCCTTGGTGGTTTACAAGTCCTTGTCTTGCCAACTTTTTCAAACACAATCTTATCAGAAGCCTCAATATATAGAAAACGGATAAGGGAAAATCATGTCAGCATCGTGTACATTAGATATCAGTGTACAGTGCTGACTGACAAGATTTACTACTTAAAGAACAATGAGGCTTTGTGATGAGTGCAGAAATCTGAAATCAGGGTTTGGATGGCAGCTGCAGTCCCTCTAACTTCAGTTTCCAATGTATTTCCTTTTGTTGTTTCTAATGCTGTTATACAGTATTGAGAAAACCCTGGTTTCCTGAAGGAGAGAATTGCAAATAATAAGTGGGTATTTTCTTTTCTACAAAGTACTTAGCTTGCAGTTTCAGGACCTTTTTGTTTTATCCACTGAAATCTTATTTGCTTAGAATACAAGGAAGAGTAGAAATGGCTTGTTTCAAAGTTGAAATCATTAATGATATGTAGGAATTCATGTTTTTTGATGGTAAGCCTAAAGTTGGGGGGACCAGTAACAGCATCTTGTTATCCAAATCTTTTCAAATTTTCAACATTAATGAGATATTATTGATGTCCTTAAAAAAGAAGAAGAAGCCTAGTGTACACTGGTAATTCTGGTACTCTGGGAGGCTGAGGCAAGAGGACCTCAAATTCAAGCCCAGACTAAGCAATTTAGTGACTTAGGGGACCCTGTCTCAAAATATAGGGCTATAAATCTAGATCAGTGAGAAGGCCCTGGTGCAGTCCCTGTCACCTACCCTTGCCCAGGAAAGAATTCCTAAGTCTGAGAGCCTCGTTTTTACTTTCAGAAGAAACACGTTTACTTTGTTTTGCAAGGTGAGTGCCATCCTGCACTTGGGATTCCTTTGCTGATATTGGCTGCTGTAATCGAGGTGCCCAACATGGTTCAGCTTTGTCAGACCATCTGACCCCTACATGCTGACTGACTTCTTTCTTACATCAAAATCCACGGGTGACAAGTCAGGCTGCCTGTGTGGCCTCTGCCTGCCACTAACTGGCCGTCAGTACTGAAGTACTCCTGTGTGAGGTCTCACGGGGATGGACGTGTGGAGGCCTTAAGTTTAGATGGCAAAGAGCAAAGAAATGAGAGCCGAGCTGCCGCCTTTCTACCTGAAAGCTGTCGACTGTCTGCCGCTGGGGGGATGGGGTGAACTTGGTGCAAAGAGCTGTGTGGTCCTGGCAGTATAGCCCAGGAGTGGTCTCCAGAGTATCAGAAGTGGACACCGAGTGAACTGGTTAGGAAGACTGTGGACGTATAAAGAACTGAACTGGTTTTTTTAACCCCTGCAAAAGCAACACAACACTCAATAGGAATTGAACCCAGGAACTTTGCCCTGAACTACATCCCCAGCCTATTTTATTGTATGTATGTGGGTATGTGTGTATTTATGTGTGTATTTGTTTGAGACAGGGTTGCTGAGTCACTAAATTGCTCAAGCGGGGCTTGAACGTCCAATCCTCCTGCCTCAGCCTCCTATAGTGCTGGGATTATAGAAGCGTGCCACCACATCCTGCTCAATGAATTGAGAATTAAGGATACGGAGACTTCCGGTCAAAATGAGATGAAGGAAGTGCTTTATGCAAGCAAGAATGCTTTAGAACTTAGGGCTGTTTCAGGCACCATGGTTTGGATTCTCAGATGCACAGCTGGAATAGACTTTTGCTCTTGCGCTATAATCTGGCTCAGTGGCTTTCAGTTTTTACCATGCATGCTAACTATCACACAGGATGGTAAAAACAAAGCCTTGTCTACTATCCTCGATGGGTGATTTAAGGAAAGTTAAATTCATTCAACACACACTCTGGGCAAGACTCCCACAGGCGCTGAGGTTGGAACACTGAACTCGGTTCCTGGTTAGACAAACAAGGTGGTGTGATGGCAGCTGTGATGGGGCTGTGAGGACAGCACAAAGTGAGTAAGTAAAGATGAATCAGACTCAGAAGAGGGCTGGTCCTGTAGAGACGGCAGTCAGGGAGGGACAGAACTGGAGCAGAGACTTGATGAAGAGAACATATGTCACTTGCCAGAAAAGCATCCTAGGTAGGAAGAGCATAGGAAAAGAAAAGAATGTGCATTGCAGCAAAGGAATGTGTGCTGGGAGAAGCAGGGAGGGGTCAGAGACACGAGGTTAGGTAAGGTAGAGCCTTCTCAGCCACCGTGACCATCAGGAGTATGGATTCCACCTTAAATGCGGTAGGAGTTGCTGAAGATCTGAGTGGAAGGGTATCAGTATCTTATTTATATCTTAAAATCTCAAGAATAATTTTGCCCCCACACCCTGCATTGTGTGGAAATTTTAGACCGCAACTCCTACATTAAGTGAATGTAAAGGACTCTTTAAAAGTATAGTTAATAGTGAGAAATCCAATTTAAAAATGAAATGCAGATGCTCTTGGGTTTTTAAGTGCGTACAAGAGCTACATGTTTCAATGCAGATTAAATTGGAAATCCTATATAAAGAAAGCTTCTAAGACCGATAGCGTCTTGGGGAAGCTGATAGCTAAGTGCTGCTTCTGTCCCTTTCTGCTCCCTGTTCTTTACCAAAGTCGTTGCTCTTGAGGTCTGCTTGCTTCTGATGTTCACCATCCTGGTGAATCGCGTTTTCTTACCAGAGAAACTGAGTCACTCTGTACTCTTCTGTCTCCAGGATGTGTACCACCATCAGAAGGATACCTTATGTTCTATGAGTGTAAGGTATCTTCCTTTTGGGAAACAGTATTTGTGGGGCAGGAAAAATTATAGATTGATGTTATAAAAGTGGTCAGGGTCACTTTTGTTTCTCCTCTTAAGATTTTGCTTATATTCTCTTGTCACCAACTTCCACTGACTCTGTAGACACACACTTTAGCTTCATTATGCTTCTCTGGTTTGTTAACCGCAAGTGCCTAGCAAGCTTTATGCAGGTCCCCAGGTCACGTAATACATTTTTACAGAACAGGTGCTTATTTGTATATTTGACTGAAATGAAACCATACCATGTAAAAGATGTTTTAGGTTATTGCAGAGTTCTTTTACCAGGAGAAATTTTAGATTAAATTGTTTAAAAGCCTTTGAAAATAGAAATAATGTATTTCATGCAAATAAAGCTAAATAGAGTATGCAAAAGGCCCACCTGCAGAGTGTATTTAAAATGCCATTTTCTAAGTTTCATTCTCAGGAATTCTAATTCAGAAATTCAGGTTGGACAGACTTATAAGTACCCCAAGTAGATCGGTGTAGGAAATGTGAATTTTATTGATTGATTGATTGATTGATTTAATGTAATTTAATTTTGTGGTAATGAGATAGTAGCCCCAGATACATCCCTGGATGTCTTTTACATTTTGAAACAGGATCTAGCTCAACTGCCCAGGCTGGGCTCAAATTTGCAATCCTCCCATGTCAGCCTCCTAGAGTGCTAGAATTATAGGTGTGCACTGCCATGTGCGGCTGGGATGGGTGAATTTCCTGAGGGTCTCAAATGACAGGTGTGGGTAACTGCAGTTGAGAAAGAATGCTGAATTCCCAAAGGATCTTTTTTCGTGTTTCAGAAAATATCAACACATCCCAAAGTAGAGGGCTGGTAAGATGAGCCCCATAAGCACATCCCCTTATTTTAACAAGCTATCAACATCATCTCCGGACCCAACCCATGGGCACAAATGATTTTGAAGCAAATTCCAAGAAGCATAACCTTTTTAAGAGTTTAATATTTATAAATAACACCACCCATATCACTGTGCCAAAGAGTAACCATTCCTTAAGTAGCATCAACTGGCCAATGTTCATAGTTTCCTAAATGGCTTATAATTTCTTCTATATTGCAGGCTTTTTAAAATTGGAATCCACATAAAGACCATTTCCATCTCACAGTCCTGTTTTACACTATCGATGCGATCTTCATCTTTTTACGCTGCGGCATTTTCCGTTGAGCAGCCAGACCTTCTGTCTGGTGGAGTTGCCCGCTGTCTGGATTTTGATGATTGCATCCATGTGCTGGGGCCACACCCAGTCTCTGTGGCTCCTGCATTTCCTGGGACTTGGAAGGATGCTCTGGAGAGCCTGCTTTGCTCTGTTTTTCTGACTTTGCCTTACATTGATGCTGTGTTGCCTTGTCTTTCAGAGATGATGTGAGTGGTGTCTCCTTTTGCAGGGAGACCTTTGACCAGATGTGCTAGTTTGTCAGCGATTGTAATTGGTAGCAATTTGTTCTTTACTGGTTTAGCAAGAAATATTGTTCACAAAGAGAAACTTCCCCACATGTATAGTTTGTGTAATCCATGCTTTAAGATTTGTGCAAACATCAGGGAATTGCTAGGTTCTTTTCCTTAATACACCAGTTTGCTGACTCATAATGTTCTCTGGATTGACATGTTTTAAAATTTTTCCTGTAAACTCATGGATAGAAACTTATCTTTCAGTCTTTCACTGTGATTATCCTTCCTGATGTCCAAAGAATCTCATTTCCGGCCATTGGGAATCTCTTCAGCTTGGTCACCAGGTTTGTTGAATTCATGCTGGCTGACTTGATGGTCTCCTTGCTTTCTGGTTGCATGGACTCATCTGTACTGGACTCATCTTGGACATTTCCTACCTTAGAACTGGGATCCACATCTTTCCTACGGAGACCTGGTTCCTTGTAGTGAGAAGTCACATTTCGGGAACTCCAGGTTGGCCCAGAGGGAACCCATTACAGTGGGATTTGTCCTCTTTCTCAGCATTTTAGGCAGAAACAGCCATATAACCATAGCGTAGTGTGCATATTGTCTGTATTCCAAGATGAAATGCATCATGAGTTAATGCTGCTTCCCCGCAAGGATGCTTCATTCACTTTACCTTTGTTTGAGTTGCTCCTTTGAGGCTGAAAATAGCACATTTCAATCAGACTAACACAAATTACTCCTTTGCGTTATCCTGTGCTATACTCACAAAGATTTCCAAATCATAATGACAGTGACCCCAAAACAGTATACTTACTGCAGACTTCTTAGGTTTGTTTAATTTTGTGTTATTTTATCATTTATGGAGTGAGAGAGATGCAGCTATAGCACAATGTTTTGGGGTCACTTCAGATAACTCTTTTCTGTGCATTTATGCCAGTAACAAGCCATATCATCTAATATTTTTAAAGGTTTCACTTTGTTTTTTATTCTTTGTGGCTAGAGATTGAACCCACAGGCTCTCACACACTAAGTATGTGCTCCCCTACTGAGCTACACTCCCAGTCCTGGATATAGATACAGATATAGATATAGATATAGATATAGATATATAGATAAAGATCTTTTTATTTGAGATGTTCCAAAGAAGCTTTTGGAAAACAATTCTTGTTCAGCAGTTATGTACAGGGGCTGGGGATGTAGCTTACTGTATGGCACCTGCCTGGCAAGCTCAAGGTCCTGAGTTTGATTCCTGGTGCAAAAAAAAAAAAAAATTGTGTAGAAACTTACATTTTCCTCAGATCAGATCTACAAAACAAGATCAAGCCACCAAATTCTCTTACTTTATCCCTATTCCTCCTTCTTTCTCTGTGCATCACCATTTTTATGTGTAGCCTTCAATTTTAAATATAAATAATTATATTTTTAGATATGCTGTTACACTGTTTGCTCTCTCAGGTACATTTTAAGTTAATTTCCTAATGTAATACCCAGAATGCTTTCGCCTCTTTCCTTGGCTGCTGTTTACTGGATGAGCAATATTGAAATTGCTAGTAATGCCTTCTGCCCTCCTCCCTCCATCATTTAATTTAAAGCAATATCCCCTATCCTCACTTAGTATCTGTAGTGGGGACCTTGCTCCCTTTTCATTCTCCCCTTGGTTTTTTGTCACTGCCCTGCATCTGTGTCTCAGTGTGAACCAATATGTACCACAGTGGCTGTTGTCTCCTCTGATAGAGGAGTGGTAGTGTGTTTAGTGCTCACCCCAGTATTCAGCTAAGGGCCTCCCGGCCACAGTGGCTGCCTGAACTTTCTCCCCGGCAGATTACTAAGGCAGGGTGATTGGGACATCCTTCCACATGTCCATCACAGGTTGCTGTAGACTTGAGGATCATTCTTAGTGGATACAAGCTTCTTGGTTTAGTCATCTTTCCTGAGTAAAACTACATTGACTTCCTGACACAAAAGCTGCTGTTGAAATAGGGACAGTTTTTTGTCTTTATTAAGTGACTTGGTCATTCTGTCTGGATAGCTAAAGTTTTCATGTATGTATTATTATGGTTTAGATCTCAAATGTCCCTCAAAATCAGAAGTGGAGTTTTGGAAGGTGATCAGATCATGGGGGTCCAGTTTCAGTGGATTCATCCATTGATGAGTTCCTAGCTGACTGTGCAGACTGGAGATGGGGCCTGGTCAGAAGACCAGGTCACTGGCGGTGTGACCTGGAAGAGTGCACTCTGGTCTCCAGCTCCAGCCTCTTCTCCCTCCTGTCCCTTGTTATTCTCTGTCTGTCTGTCTATCTCTTCTGTCTCTTTCGCTTTCTGCTTCTGGCCTTAATGATGTGAGCACCTTTTCCTCCTCCATACTGTTCTGCCATTCCATATCTGGTTTGGAGCTAACCAACCATGGACTATGTCCTCTGAAAAACCGTGAGCCAAATTAAACCTCTCTACCTTTAAGTCACGCCTCTTTGATATTTTGTCACAGTGATGGAAGGCTAACACATTTGTTGATTGATTAGTGTTTTACACCACTTTTCTCAGATATGTGATGTCTCCTTTCAATATGTACTGTAGTTTCAAAGCTTTTTCTTCCTTGTACAAAATGTACATGGTTAACAATGAAGGCTTACTCTGTTCTGTTGCTTTGTTTCTTCTTTTAATGCTATGCTTGATTTTCTTTGCCTCTCTTCCCATCCTGTGGCTTCTCTCTCATGTCTTTTTGATGGTTCACATGTCGTTCCTCTTGTGTTCTTTCTCATTTAGTCTTTATTTCCAATTTTTGCATTGACTTCAAACTGTTTTCTAACTTCCTTTGCCGTTCTCTCCCCAAATACTGCCTTTCTGCAATCACTGCATTACGGAGTGTTCCCATTTTGATTCGTGTTCCTTTTTATCTTCTGTTTTCTCGGTTTCTCTGAGCTCTTTTGAAGTCTTAGAGTTTCCATCTGTTTTGTGGGCATGTCTCTGTGGTAAGCCTGTTGGGCTGATTTTGTTTCTCATAATAACAGTACACTGGATTTGACCACAATCCTATTTTGTTACTCATTCTTAAGTGAAATGAGTTTTCCTGTGTTTTCAGGGGTAAGGGATCAGCAAGAGAAGTCTCCAGATCTCACATTGGTGGCCGATGGCCCCTGTCCTCTCCGATCTGACTGCTCGTTTCCCCTTCATTTCCCTACAGTGGGATCATGACTGCTGTGTTCCATCTGAATTCTACTGTCAAGTGTCTCCTCAGCGGTTTTGTTGGGAAAGGAAGCTCTGTTTTACTGGTTTGGAGAGTTTATTGACTCCATACCACTTGTTACAGCTTGAATGCGTCCCTCAAAATTTGCCTTTGGAAACTGAATCCCCAGTGCAACTGTGTTCGGAGGCAGGACCTTTAGGAAATGATTAGGCCACGGGATCTCTCCCTCCTGAATGGATTCATGTGTTACTGCAGGATCCTGCTAGTTACTGTCGGTGGGGCCTCCCGATGAAAAGATAAATTGTCCCTTTTCCACTCTCCGACCCTTCCATCATGGGGTAACATGGCCTCTTGACCTTGGGCCTCCTGGGGTATAAAAAGGACTGTGAATCTCTGTTCTTGATAAATTACCCAGACTCAAGTGTTCTGTTATAGCAGCACAAAATAGAGTAAGATACCGCATGGGCACCTTCCTGTGGTCCTTGGTCCTCACCCCATAAGGTGAGTTCTGTGGGACCCCCTTTTGGCTGCCTGCTCACTACTCAGTGAGGCCTTTTAGGAGATCTGAGAGCTTTTTGGCTCCAGGCCTTCAGATGCCTGCTGCTTTTCCTCTACCATCTCCTGTACCCACGTTGCTTCCACCCAGCTGGTAGCTGTAGGTGAGCCACACCCGTTCCTGTAGCAAGGTTCATGGACAAGCAGTGATCTGATTTTGGTTTGATGTTTTCCACAGGGTTGTGGTTGTGCAATCCTAGTTTCTGTTTTCGTTGTTGTCGCCACCATCATAGTTGTTGTCATTGCTGAGGAGAAGGGATAGTAGTTCTGGGACATTAACATGTTATGTGGCCTCTGACATGGGCACCATCATCTTCTCGGAATTCCCACTTCAATATTTTAAGAAACTCGGGAAGATGTTTTTACTAAATGCCAACCTTCTGGATCCAAGCTAAAATACTTCCGAATGTGAAAAGTTTGGTTTTAATCATATATTTTTAGTAAATGTTTTATTACGGAAAATAAAACAGGAAAAATACAAGGTGACTGGGAAAACAAAACACTTACATTGCTTACTCATTTAAACACTAGCAGAGATTGGGCACAGTAAGTGCACATTTGTGATCCCAGTATTCAGGTGGCTGAGTCAGGAGGATCACTTGAGCCCGCAAGTTCAAAACAAGCCTGGGCAATATGACAAGACCCAGACCCAATGCAACAACAAAAACCCCACTCCGTTTCTTAGTTGTTTAGATTGAGTAGATAGGAAATGAAATCATTACACATACCCTTTCTAAATTAACACAAGATGAAACCAACAGCTGTGGATTCATCAAAAACCACAATGGAGGTCAAGATTAGGCTCAGTTAAGGCTTTGCTCTCTGGTAAGTGGTCACCCACACCCTGAAGAGGCCCTTGGTTACTTACTGTGCATTCTATGGCCTGGGAAAAGTCGGGGCCCCTGCCCCTCACAGCCTTACTACCCCCAACCCTAAGGCATTTCTAGCTCTGATTACTGACCTTTGTACAACTGGTAAAATATAGTTGTCAAATTGTCATTTACAACCACTTCTTCCTTCTTTGCTCTTAGTAGCTAGATGGCAATTCAGTAAAAAGAATACGTTGCATTTTTCAGTCTGACGTTTTCAAATTCTCCCAGTTCCTTGAGACCACAGAAGGGAGGATGGGCAGCCACACCTCTGCAGGCTGTAAGTCACCTTTAGCATCTTTTGGCAAAGGGTCTCATTTCCTCTGGAGTTTTAAGTTTAGATCCATCTGAGAAAGTCATGAAAGGGGAAGTTGGGAATTTCCTCCTTTGGAAGCTTTGCTTACTAAAAATCTATTAATGATTCTGTTAGACTGTGATTCCCAGCTAATATGAGAGACTCCAGAGCAGCAGCATAAGTGGCCTCTTCCTTCCTCTTGTAGAGTTTTTTTAGACTTAACCAAGGGCCTTCTTTGAGCCAGGCAGAAGGGGCTCCTATAAGGAGCCACCCACCTCTTCTGTTCCTTTCATTATTTTACAAGAGTCTTGATAGTCCACCTACCTAACAAGAGCTGCCATTAAAATCCCAGTCTATTTCATAAGTATTTCTCCAAGGTCTTCCTTGCCAGACTTTAAAGTATAAATCACTTGTATAAAACACTAAAGCAGTAAGTGGGCCAGTCATATGATTCTTTATGCCCTGTGACACCAGGGACACTTGCAGTCTTTCAGTGGAATTGTAAAGTTGTGGGATTTTTTGTTTCTAACTAACTACAATTGCCTGTTTGCAAGAGAGCTGGATTAAAGATCATCTTTACCTTATTTTAAAAAACATTTTGGCAGTGGGGATTGAACCCCAAGCTTTCATGCTGAGCTGCAGCTCCAGTCCACCTCCTCCCCCTTTATTTTGAGCTTTTGGAACAGATACTATTAAGTTGCTAGGTTGTCCAGGCTACGTTCATACTTGAGTTCTTCCTGCCTCAGTTTAGCAGAATGCTGGGATCAAGGGTGTACGCCTGTGCCCTGATAACTTTATCGTCTTTACAACCTTTATGCCTGACCCCAATGGCTGGCACAATAATTATTCAGTGTCAGCCCCCTAATCTGTCACAGTGTATTATTTTGCATCAAAAAGAAAAAAATGGGAAACACATAAGCAAGAAACATTTTTATTGCTTCTCTGTCTCTCAATAGAATTATTTTCTTTCTTTCTGTTGTATGGGGGTGCTAGGTTTCAGGTCCTCCAAGGAGGCCTGGTCCAAAGGTATTGCTTCTTTTTTTTAGCATGAAGCTGTCCCTTTTGGGCCTTCAGGAGCATGACATCCTCATCCCCAGCAGTAACCGGTGGACAACACATTTAAAAATGTAGGAAACTTCTTGTACACCATCTGCAACCTCGTAGAAGTCTACTACATGCAAGGTGACTTACCCACTTAGGAAGAAATGAACTGAAGTCATACCCTCACCTGGCCTGAAACAAAAAGGGAATACAGTAACCACTCCCAGATACCTTTAGCTGTAATTTGCTTTCTGTTATGTCAGTTACCCACAATAGACTGTGGCCTGAAAATACTCATTTTGACTCTTTCAAAAAAAAGAGAACAACTTTTGTTGTAGTATATATTAATATCTTAAACTATTAGATATTGTTAATCACTTACTTTGTGCATTAAACTCCTGCATAGATATGCACATACAGGGAAAGGCATAGTGTATGTGTTTCATAATAGACACAGTTTTGGGCATCCACTGGGGGCCTTGAGAGGTGTTCCTTACAGAGAAAAGGGGAGAACTTTACCAAAAGCTTGACCTACCTGGAATGCAAGCTCTACTAGAGACCAAGAGACAGGAGCAGACTGCTTCACAGAAGCAGATAAAAATGGATGGTTCTGTGTGGTGAAGCACAGGGATGAATGGCTGTCAATGATACCTAGTCATCCAAGAGAAACTGAACTTTATTCTTTATTTTGAAATGAAGATACAGGGCCAGGGATTTAGCTCAGTGGCATAAGCACCTGTTGGCAAATGCAAGGTCATAAGTTTGATCCCTGATACCAAAATAAAATTTAAAATTAAAACATTAAATGAAGACACATACATTTAGAACCAAACTAACAGTTTGTAGAAGAATTTCTGTTGAGGAAGCAAAGCTTCAGAAGTTGAAGGGACATTAAATCAGTTTATGTCAATGTATCATTGCTCAATAATGCAGTGAAACCTTTATGACCTTGTGGTTGTAAATGTACATGGACTTGCTAATTCATGCCAGGAAGGCTGAGATGGCACAGATCACCGAAGTGACAGTGAACATGGAATTCTGTTGCCATCGTCTTTCCTTGATCATGGGGGAACTGCCAAAGAGGCTAAAAAATGGGCAACAGGAAAAGGGAGAAACAGTTAGAATCTTGGATAGTCTTCCACTGGATAATTAAGACTTAACCGGGTCTGTTTTGATGTGTGCACATGTTTCTGTACAGGGAAATGGATGAACCCACAAATACGATAAATGCCAACTTTTGAAGGCTTTTGGAAAACCCAACCCATAGCATATGGTATCAAATTAATTTGGGGTTTTGCTTGTCTCAGTCTGATGTGGGCACACTGAATCATGAGATAATAGTTTGGCATCCATGTTTGCTGAGTATATTTTGTAAGCTGCTTAGTTTCACAGAAATTCTTGAGGTTCAAGGTTAGGTTATGACCCTTGTTTAGCAGAGAGGAAACTGAGGCACCCAGCTGTATAGGGACTTGACAAGCTCCAGCGGTCGCTCCTCAGTAGTGCCCTCGAAACCTCAGTCTGCAGACTGCTTCTGGCTTCATTGTTTCTGCCTCCACTTCGAACACTTTTATTTTCTGTTTTATGCTGTTTCGTGTAACTTGCTTCTTACTGCTACCCATCGCAGTTAGAGGAAGGAATTTAAAACAGGGAATTTTGTTTGCCAAGCAGGAGCTGCACAGGTGAATTCCATCAAGACGTAAAGGTACCTGTAACCCCAATAGTATTACAACTCAAATGATGATTTATTACAGTTTCACCTCTTCTGCACCTGACTAGGAGCTGCTCAATGTGGAAGCCACTTCTGTTTGCTATTTTTTTATCCACCTCCACAATCTCCTACAAGTATTCAGTTTTGCTTTTATCCTTAAAACCAACAACTATAAAATTTAATGTTGAACAACTGTTGGCCCTGCAGTCCAGGTGGATTTTGGGGTATCCACTAAAATTGTGCTGAAGTTGCTGCAGAGACTTATTCAGGGGTGGGCCATCGGCAGTTACTTTGCCAAAACTGTAGAATTAATGCTTCTCACAATATAGATCCTGCACTCAACTGCCACAGAAATGCAAAACTTTCCATGCTTGATTCCATAGTGTGCCTATGAGATACTGTCTACTACTTAAGTGATTAATATTTAAATATTTACAGACTTTTAAAAGATTTCTTCAAGTTTACTGGTCTTACCCTTTGTGGATCACATTTAGTCCTTAATCTGATTCACAAAGGAAAATAACTTGGTACAAACACCTTCATATCCTCATTACATTGGTGCTATACATAAATCCATCACAGTGAAAGACCTCCCTTGCATGAATTCTTTTGAGCAGAGTATTGTTGCTGTATATTCCTTTTGAACTAAGAGGTAGGCACTGAACTGTGTAATGCCTCAGAAAATATCAGAAGCTTTTTAAAACATTAGCTCTGAGAGATTGAAATAAAATCACAGAATGTTTGGATATCAGCCTGGTCATTGGCAGGCTTCCATTCAGATTTCGTTGTAAAATGTGTACTCGGTATCTAGGTTCAAGCCTTTCGTGGTTTATAAGCAAATTTCTTTGCTTTTTCTAGATTGTTGCAAAAAAAGGACCAAAAAAAAAAAAAGGTTAAGCAAATTTTGTGGTACTTGTGTGTGCAGACATGCATGAGGGAGGCCTCCGCATCTTCCAAACTCGGAAAGCATATTTTAACAGCACAAGTATATCTTCATGTTTGATCTACATCAGTCTTTTTCTTCTTCCCTTGTGTGCTTGTTAAATGTATAGTTTAAATGTTTTAACCATTCAGTGTGTTTGGTCTTCAAGCTATAAACATCACATGCAGTTAATAAGCTTTAGCAAAGGAAGGGAAATTGACATTTAATATAAAAGTTCTACAAAACCAATGAAACACTATGCAAATGAGCTATGGAACAGACAGATTTGCATATCCTTGTTAGTTTCATGATGATATGCTCAGCATGAGCCTGGCAGACTTGGCTCTTTACCTCTTGGGATGATGCATGTAGTGGTGGTAGATCTCTGCAGGGTCAATTTAACAAGTGTAACATTGTGATTTTTCCATGCAGCTTCTCAGAACCACTGAGTAAAAATGTGGCAATAAATAGTGACAGAGGAAATCGATTTTTCAAGTAAATACTTCTGGAGAAGGGGAGGAGAATTCTAATATTGCCAAAGTAGGTGGAGCAAGTTTCAAATTTGGTACCATTGGGCATTTCAAGATAAGTGAAGCCAGGGATGTAGCTCAGGGATAGAGTGTGTGTCTGGCATATACTCCACAGTGCCACAATACTAATTTATATATGTAAAAATTCCACTGCTCTCTTGATAAACTAGTACTTTGGAAACTCCTACCCACACACTATTCCTTTTTATTTTTTCCCTCAGGACTAAGGATTGAACCCAAGGTTTATACCCTAGCTATATTCTCACACCTTTCAATTTTTGTTTTGTTTTGTTTTTAACTTTGAGACAGAATCTCACCGTTAGTAAGTTGCTCAGGTGGGGCTCAAAACTTGTGATCCTTCTGTCTCAGCCTCCCAGAGTGCTTCTCCTCTTTTACAAGTTGCGTCTGGCTGCTTCGTGATCTCTCATCAGAAATGCAGGTGAAAGGATCTTCTTTTGGCCCTATTCTGTTAGACTACAAAAGGATAGCCCAAGAGGCAAGCTGTGTAGTATTTAATCAGTCATTGTATTGAGGGCTTATGATGTGGTGCAGGGAAGCGCAGTGGTCTCATGGCTCAGAAGGATTTTGAGATCATCAAGATCTGAGTTTGAACTCAGTTTTGGCCACACACAGACAGACACACACACCCTTAGTTTCTTAAGGCTATTGTGAAAATGAGACCAGAACGTGCAAATTATCGTGCTACCTGTCTTATCATAAATAGTTGATACAACTATTTGACAGTGCTTTCAAAATTGTAATCAAGTTTCCCTTTTATAAAATCAAGGTCACTTTCTTCAAAAGGAAGTAGAAGTGAAATCCAACCCTGAAATGTACTTGGAGAATTTTAGAGGGTCTTTTCCAAGTTGTCATAAAGCACTTCTGAAGTAAATTTGCCCATTTCTGCCCACACCAATCCTATAACATTCCAGGAATAAAATCTGTACTCGGGTTTAAAAATAAAACAAGTGGAACAAACTGAATTAGAAGTCCTTGGCAGACATCCCCCCTGCAGAATGTTCCCTCAATTGGAGAAATTGCAATAAAATGGATGTGTATATATATATATATATATATATATATTTTTTTTTTTTTTTTTTTTTTTTTTTTTTACTTTGCCCTTCCTCCTCCAGGCCTTCCCACCGCTATTTCTCTGTTGTAAAAACCCAGTGTGCTTGGGGTCCCGGTCTCGCCCCGCTCGTGATATCTGTGCCCCTCCCTTCCCAGCAGACCCTCCTGGTGGGGAAAGCTGCACAGCCCGGCTGTCTGATACCGTATATGTGCATGCGGACGGACTGCGCCGGCGGCGAGGTCGCGCAGACGGGAGAGGGCTCCGCTGGGCTCTGTTGTAAAGACTGCCAAGAAAGAAGGAGGGGAAAATAAATAAATAAATTCTCAAATGCATTCACATTTCTTCTGTCCCTTTTTTTGCCTTCTATAAATATTCAAACCCTTTTTAGAGAGGCTTTGGATAATGTGTTATCCCAGCAAATTCCATGAACCTTGGATGTCCTCCCACTCCCCCAAGTTGCATGGGAATGACTCAGGAAACAGAGCTATATAAAATGTGGTGCGCAAGAATGGGCAGGGACTCCAGTTACTATGCACACGTGTGTGTGCACGAGCGTGTGTGCTTGCACACTGACCACCCCGCCCCATTTGCCGCCATAGAATTCTGTAGCAACCAGGCAATTCCCCTCTCTCTCAAACAGACAAGTTGCATCTTTCCCAAAATGGAAGGGGAAAAAATCTTGCTTTGGCTGAGCCATATGCAGAGAATTATGGAACATCTGTGTAAGTAACAACATACAACAAGAAAAATTATTGGTGGTAAAAGGCAAAGCCCTTGTTGCAAAAACATGTCTGGAGATGGTGTGTACACAGAACCTTGCTTTGTGCTAATTACCCGTAATAACTGTCAGCTTTGTGTACCCTAAGGCTGGGCTGTTGATGACTAGTGCTTGTGGACCGTTTGGTTGTTTTCCCTCTTTTCTTTCCTCATCCCTTCATCCGTCCACCTTCTTTTTGGTGGTTTTTGACCAAACCACACAACTTGATTCCAAGAGTTTCTGAGCTCTGGAAAGGACTAAGCAGAAATGTCAGGGGACTTGGTGATATGCATCTTGAAGTGTCTGGGTGGACCAGATGACCTTTCTCCCCTATCTCTTTTCCTCTAACATTTAGGTGAGGAAGGAAGGGGCTCTTAGGTCCCCACGATTTATCACTAAGCTTCAGAAGCTTCTGTCTGTAGTCTCAGCGCTCAGCACACAAAAATGTTACTGGAGATGTATTTAGTTGTTTGCTTATTGCGAGGCTTGTGAGTTTTGTCTGTGTGGCAAGAACTGCAGCCCATTTACTTACGACCGTGCTGTGTTAGAATTCGCCACCAGCCAGGGATTCACAGACCTGTGTTTAGGACCCACAACATCCCTCACTGACCCTACTTTTGAGGTGCTGAGAGAGGCAGGAATATCTGGTCACAGTTCTTAGGTGCAGCAAATGAGGATAAGGTCCAGAGCTCCATTATTCTAAGAGTAAATCTGATGCAGTAGCATCACTGTGCTTTACGCTAAAAGGACTGTGGACAGCCTGCTATTATGTGCTGTCAAGCTTCTTTGTATATTTCTTGTGTTAGTGAGAAATACGGGATCTCAACAGTCAATAAGGGAAAAAGGTTTAAAGAACTGAGGGAAATATAGTGAGCAAAAAGTTTAAATCAAATATTCTAGGAAGAGGGACCAGCCACTGTCCAGCTCAGCCTGTGCCCCTCTTCAGGGTCTTCTCTGTCCTCAGCACTGTGACAGGAAGCCAGGTGGTCTAGTCCAATTTCTGTTGCTGTAACAGAGCAGCTGAGACCAGCTGATTTATTGAGAACAGGAATGTATTTGCTCATGGTTCAGGCGTCTGAGGAGTGCAAGAGTTTGGAGCCCTATCTGCTCAGATCTGGGTAGGGGTTCCCTGAGGCAAGGCAAAGGGCTTCGGATGGCATGATGGAGCCTGTGCTAGCCTGGATCTCACATCCTCCTCTGACAAGACCACTTGTGACTTCGCCTAATCCCAATCACCTCCCAAGGCCTGCCTCCAAGTACCACTCATGAATTTGGGGGAGAGGTCTCCCAGAGGGGCTGCATCCAGTTCATAGAATTTACATGACTTTGTGGTGATCATTCATTCCTAGCTTCCCTGCCCTCCACTCTCCATTGGCTGCCTCTATTCCAGCCAAATCGATGCCACTGCTACCCCCACAGGCCCCTTCAGTTCCCATGCTTACTTGGACCCCTCCCGATGCTATCACTGCTTGCTTACGCTCACTCTCTTTCTCTCTCTCTGTCCCCAAATCCCTTGATACTCTTACTCCTTGGCCACGTACTGCATATAGTACAGTCAGGCTAGTGCTGTAGTTAGTTATGTGAATGCCAGCAGAGAAGGGCAGCCAGCGCAGGATGGTGGGTGACGGCCAGCAGCCCTTGGGTTCCCTTCTGCCATCCACAGGTACTGCAAGTGGGGAAGACTGCTTAACCTCTCTGCATCTGGTTTTCTTACTTGGAAACCTGGCTTAAGAATAATAGCAACCTTGGGCTGGGGATATAACTCAGCAGCACAGTGCCTGCCTGGCCATTGTGAAATTGTGAGTTTGATTCCTGGTACAAAGACAAAAACTATTCACAAGAATAATAGCAATTTCATAATGTTGTCATGAGGGTTGAATGAATGGAGGGTTCTCACAACAATGTAAGCACCTAGGAAATATTAGTAGCTGAGTGTGGCAGTGTACCCCTGTAATCCCATTTCTCTGGTAGGTTGAGGCAGAAGGATCACAAGTTCAATACCAAACTGAGCGACTGGACAACGTGGTGAAACCCTGTCTCAACATTTAAAAGAAGATGGTGGGGGTGTTACTGGGGATGTACCTCAGTGGTAAAGCATTTGTCTAGCATATGGGTTTAATCCTCAGCCTTGCCCCCCAGAAAAGAAAGCCATTAATAATCCTGCTGTAACAGAGAGAAAGCCATGTCTTCTTGTTCATGCTTTTATGCCTTGTACTTTTATTTTTCGTATTAAAAAAGACCTAATCCAGAAACATTAGAGACTATCTCAGGTACATTTGTCAATATAAAAATCTGTTCATTTGAGTTAGCTAAGTAATTCAGCGTGTTGCAAAGCTGCCCTCCCATTGCCCCACCCCTCTGGTCGCTGAAAATCTGTGAGGCGTCATCTCAGCATTTCAGAACCAGAGTGTTTCAAAACAAGCCCAGAACCCTGTGGAATACACTTCAATCATTCCGTCTCTGATGTCTCTTTGGAGCACAGATAGCAGAGCCCAGTTGTAAGGCATGCGTCTGTACACAGTATTGTTTTGCAGAGGCTGGATGAGAGACTGGGACTTGTACTTCTGTCCCACCTCTGGGCAGTGGTCTTGGTGGGCTGCAGGACTCCAGAAATGTTTACAGCAACGCAGGTGAAGGAAAGCGTGAAAAATGAGAAAGAAGGGCCGGGTTTTCTTAGCACTTTTAAGCTAAAGTGTGTGAGAGACAGACATTAATGCAGAAAGCAGGGTGAGAATTCCTGGCGAGGAATGACGCCCATCCCGCACAGGGGGAGCTGCGGCTGTGTGGAGTAAAATGCACCCCTGTGCTCCCCTCTATGGAGCCCATGAGAACAGATTTTATGGGGAGCAGGGAGCATATGTGAGGTTCATAGAGGAACTTGTTCTGATTCGGTCCTTTGCAGGCAGATTATGTCCTATTTGTAGACATCACCCTGTTTCTCCATCTCCATCCTCCTCCCTGTGTGCCGCTCACGTCTGCGCCCGGCACCCGTGCGCATGCGCACCCCCTGCCGCCACATGCCGGCCAGGTGGCTCCTGCTTACATACATGGCTTGGCGCTTTTACTCTTTGGCTAAGACCATTTCGCACATGAACAACACAGCCTCCTCCTAGAGACTTGTCACCCATCTGCTTGCAGAAGAACTGTCTGTTTCCCTCGGAAAACTGGTCCAATCAACATTTTCCTTTGGCCAGGGCAACTTCCCAGAAGCTCTGCCAGAAGGTCTCTGATTGCAGTTTCTCCTTCTCATGTGCGTGGCTGACTTCACCGTCATCCTCTCTCGGCGCCTTCCCACAGGCCCCTACCCTCAGCCCCCTCCACCTCTTCCGCAGAGAAGCCCTGTCAAAGTGAATGACAGGATCAACTCCTTTCTCCCCAAATGGCTCCTTAGTCATAACTTGAAAGCATCATTGCCTCTTGCTCAAAAAGACTGGCAGATTTTACCCCCAGGTGACCCCCTTGCAGAATGAAGTCGTGGATGTAACCCCTGCCTGGCTCTCTCTCCCAGTCTGTCTATGGCACTGTGGGCAAATTCACTGGGAGTCCCTCCTGGTGCCCTATCCTGTCTTGTGCCACGTGCTTGCAGTAAACAGGTTACTATCAGGCTGGCTTGGAAGTCAAACTCTGATGCCATCTTGCTGAGGCAGCACATGCCTTGTGTTTGGGCGGGAACTGAGGGTCCACTGTCATGGGAGATGGCACAGTGACTGATGTTGCATTCCCTTGGGTGAAGATTTCAAGGACCTGGTGGGCCCTTTTGGTGAACAGCTGCAGGAAGTGAGATGAAGCAGGGCCCCTTTTTCCTCAAATGTAAAAATAGCAGGGTCAAAGTGGTCCTCTGACCGAAAAAAAAAAAATGTGTCAGTGTTTAGTTTTACCTGGTTCCAGAGAATTTTGAAATGAAGCATCTGTGCATTTTAGGCAGGAACTGGGAGACCTGGTCCTTGGTAGCATTTTAGAAAGAAAAGGGCAATAACTAGGAAATCATTCTGCTTCTGACTGAGCGAGCTGATATTCAAGGGGCATACTATGGAATAGGGGAGGCCTGGACACAAGGTGAGGCAGAGTCACCACCCCACACCCGGTGTTGTCAGAAGGTCCCATCAGGCTCTCTGGAAATGAGACTCAACAGTGAGGCTGCTTTTAGCCCATGGATTCCTTCAGGAAGTCCTGCAGCACTCACATCCCCTTTGTTACTGGAATGCTTTCCCCTTCCCTTCTTTGTCCTGATTCCTAATCCATTCTGAGGTCCCAGAAGATCCTCTTCTTCAAAGTCTTGGCCAGTGAGATCTTCCAGAAGCTTCTGGAAGCATTCCTCTGCCACTCTGAGTGGAAGGGAGCAAAATAGAGAATTTGTTTTTTTTGAAGGGGGTAGGGACCAGCAATCGAATTCAGGACCTCACACTTGCCAGGCAGGCACTAATGCCACTGAGCTAAATCCTCGGTCCCAGCGAGATGGAAAATTCTATTTTCCATAGTACCACGTGGCCACTGCATTGTGGCATAGGAGCTGGTCTCTGTGTGTTTGTGCCTGGCAGTAAACCTACTAGGCGTAACCTGGTAGTGAGCCACATAAAAACAGATCAGATCCCAGTGGCTTGCTAATGCAGCCCCTGACAAATAGATGGACTTAAAGGGCATTGTTCCCAACAGGAATTCTCATAGGAAAACCTGTCTTTCCCCATGAATTTCCCCACGAGCTGTGTAGCACATCCCACTTCACTGAACTGGTGCAAGCAGGCTCCACTCCACCCACACGCACAAATGCAGCATGTTCTGTCCCTTACTTTGAACCCACAGCCTTGGTTCTGCTGGATGGGCAGTGATTTTGTAGTAGCTAAGATAAAAGAAATGAAAGCCCAAGACTGAGTTCTTGGCTGCTGTCTGCCACCTGCCATCTGTCAGCCTTAGACAAACCACCTCACCTTGTCCCCTGAATTATCATCTCTCTCCTGTGGGATCACCTGGAGGACCATGTGATGCCATGGATGAAAATGTGCTTGGAGAAATCACAGGATTTTCCATCCCAAGTTCTGACAACATTCTCTCGCCACAGCCTTTGGCTTCAGGCACTGACATGCCCATAGGCTTGTCCTGTTGATGAGTGTTGTTTGGAGTAGCTTGGATACACACTCTGTCAATAAAAATGACTCATAGAAACATCAGTATTTGTTATCGTGATAATGGGGAGCCCTTGAACAGACTTGCATGAGGCTGCATTACAGCAGCAGCCACCTTGTTACTTCAGGAGCACTGCTGTCATCTGGAAACTTGTTTAACTTCTATCTGACCGTAAGCAACATATTTTTCTTCTCTCCTGACCTGCCCTCCCAAGTTAACCCTCATGAGCTTGTGCACCCAGTTAGGACCTGTCCACCCTGTCTTCTAAATCACCCTCTCATTTCTCCTGTGTCTCACTTTACATGAGCCACATTACAGCCAGCTGAGCAGCAAGTGGCTGCTCATACGCTCAAGCACCTCATACTGCAAGTCTCAGTCAATTGGAGGAGACCATTGGTAACCTCTTATCACATACCAGATCTTCAAGCCCCTGTATCTGGGATGTCAGGAGTTAGCAATTCTTGTCATTAAATTACTAGGACATCAGGAGGATCTAGTTCAACATGATTGGCTGGTTGATTGATGAGCGTGCCTAAGTTATTCAAGAGAATTCAGTTAGAATAGGGGAAGCTGAAGGGAAAAGAGGATGCACTTGCCTTTGTATCATTCACATCTGCAAAATGAAGAGCTATAGTGGTTAGGTAATGAGATCTTGTGCGGGAAAAGATGGTGAAGATGAGACAAACTGAGGTTGCACAAATGACAGAAATCTCACAATTGTTGTCATCAGAGATGGACAATAACACACGAGAGGCAACAGTCTGATTTTTCAGACTTGTTGGCTAACAAAATAGAATTTTCAGAGATTAGAGTGAGTGAGTGTGTGTGTGTGTGTGTGTGTGTGTGTGTGTGTGTGATATAAAAACCTCCATCCACCAACTTTCTTCCACTAATTGTTCCTTTCAAAATTACTCAACTCAGATTAGGTGTCTTAGGACAATAGTATTTTTCAAAGCATGACTGAAAAACGCTTTTCATTAGCAAATGTTTAACCATCCCGGTTTCTCTCTGACCTTTGAACATGTGAAAGAAGTAAAATTAGATCATGTTGGTCCAGGTCAGGAAAATGGAAATGACCAAGATTACACAGATGGAAAAGACATCTGTGTGTTTTGGGTAGCATTTTCCCCCACCCAAAGAGACTGGGGTTGGAGGTTGCTACTATATCTTTCCCAGGAGAGCTGAGTACATCAGCTGAGTGGATTGCAGTTCTGTGGTTGAGTTACTGGGTGACTGGCAGGAACTCTTCACATTGTAGTCCCTCAGGCTGCTCATCAGATGTCACTGCAAAGTTGGTTTTGAGGATTCCCTGCCATCACCTTGCCATAGCTAGGGAGACCCAGAGGCCTCATATCTAAGTCTCTCTCCAAGAAAGGGTAAACTTGCCAAGTATGAGAGCAGAATGTATCCAACTGTTTCAAGAATGTCTGTCCGTGTAAGGCAAAGGCTTTGCAAGCAGTAGAGAGGAGGTAGGAAGGAGCTATTGTGACACCTTGGTAATTGGAGGAAAGAAAGCAAGGCACATGTTTCGGTGTAAACAGTCACCACACTTATGTGCCAGTTTTGTCACACTTTACCCACCTGCTGTGAGCCCACTGAAGCCTTTGCATCAGCAAAAATATTTGCACAGTGTGTCGCCAGAGTACTTGAGTGTCTGATGTTTCTCCATGCAGTCTCCCCAGCTGTCTCCAATCCTCGGATGTGTGGCCCTCGCAAAGGATAGCCGTTGGCAGCAAGCCAGGCCATTCTGCTCCGACTTGGAACAGAAGGGAATATGATTTAGCCATTTTTTAAAATGCGCACCCTTATAGACTTCAGAAGAATTTCAATTTCAGGACTGTCTCTGCAACTGGGACCAGTGCTGGGATTAGCATATTAGCATATTAGATTAATCCCAGTGCTGGGATTAGCATGTTAGAAAAAGTACCAGTGCCAAGCCATGAAATGGGCCTTAAAGTTCAATCCTGGCTACAAATCATTGCTTCCTGCACTTATTTCCATAGAAAATCATCCTTTTGGGACTTCACTG
Source organism: Cavia porcellus (assembly GCF_034190915.1). Lineage (NCBI taxonomy): Eukaryota > Metazoa > Chordata > Mammalia > Rodentia > Caviidae > Cavia > Cavia porcellus. Next base: position 20,645,846 of record NW_026947496.1, on the reverse strand, counting down.
TGGTTGATTTTCACTTGTCAGAGTTGCTTGGTATGTGGCAATGTGCGTGCACATGCTCAGCTACCCCTGCACCTGTGTGTTTGCACACACACAACCCCATGCCCACAAGTGTGCATATATACACTCATCCTTGTATGCGTGCATGCTCAGATCATGCATTATGTGTGCAAGTAAATATGTTCCCCAAGTGTTGGTTGTGCACACTTGTGTAAGAGCAAGTTAGCCTTCATATGTGTTTTTGTGCAGTCTCAAACATATGTGCAGTCACCCTCTATACATGTGCATATTATGCCCCATGTCTTATGTACACACTGTTGCCTCACAATGTAGTAACACTCACCCCTGCATATATTTCTAGTTGCACACTCACCCTCACATCCTCACAGGCATGTGGTTATACATATACCCTTTGAGTGTGTGCTACATGCATAGCCATGGCTGCTGCACACATGTGCCCACGTAGGACTCACACATGCTTGGGTGCATGTATGCTAGCTCCCTACACTTATGTATATGCACATGTACTTGTTCTTGCACACTCCCCTCTGCATGTGTGTATGCCTGCACACTCAACTCCCACCAGTGCTTACATGCATATCTCCCCCGCATGTGTGAGGATCTCTGCATCTAATTGACTTTGCTTGACTCACTCATGAGCCTGGATTAACCTTATGAAGTAGGAGGCAGCCCAGTATTTAACTCTGCAGCTTTTTGCTCTCAAAATATTTTTGAAAAATACCCATCTAGTGGAACAGGAAAGGCTCAAACTTGAAATGTCTGAGCACTTCTACATTACATTCCAGCTCCTAATCTCAGAGCTGTAGCAATCTGTTATCTAAAAATTGCATGTTTTAGTCATTGTTTATCCATGGGGGAGGGGACACTTGTAGGTCTTAGTGCAGTAAGTGATTTAGCTTCTGTTTCCTGTGTCCTTGCTCCTTTTAAAACGACACCACTGATTGATACGTGGAGTTTCAGTTTGAATGTTCTCACCCGTAGACTCATGTGAACTTGCTTTTCATGCTACATTAAAACAGGAAGGTCAGAAGCAACTGTTTTTCCAAAAGCTCGTGCTACACCGGCAGTTTGAATTGCATGAACCCAATAAATACCTACAAAACTGGCCATCTGTGCTACCAATTCCAGCTGGGAACCTCATGGTTTCATGTATGAGTCAAAAAGAAGCGTGCCAGCCAGCCTCAATGCGTTTTATGCCACAAACCAGTGAATGTGCATATATCATGTGTAAGTGAGGGGCAGATGAAGTGAAAACCAGCTATCAACTGCGGAGGAATTGTGCAAAATTAGATAGACATGTACATGTTCTCAGCTTTTGTCTCTTAGTTTAAATCTTTAAAATATGAGAGGAGAAGGGAGACGTGGTGAGGCGGGGGGAGAGTGTAACAGTTTGATTTTATATCCTCTGCTAGTCAGGTAATAGCTCTCCAAGTTATTTTTATAGGTCATTCTATCTAGTGGTAACCTACAGTATAAAGCCATCTCCCAGCTTCCCAATAGTGCTGTCTGTTTTCTCACTTTCTAATAATTACTTCAGATCTGAGAGTAAAGCCTTGTCACACTGAATATGAATCAGAGCCAGCTTCAGGGTGCTGTGTGGATTGTCTGGGTCTGGCTTTTTGTCCATCTAAGGCAGAGAAACAGGATCATCTGTGGATGCATCTCTCTGTGGGCTGTGTAGACATACTAGGAACACAAACATGACTTCTAACATGATCTTCCTGATGCTCTATTGGTGCAGTAGCTGAGCTGTTGTTAAAATAAAAATGTGCAGATATTTGGGGCCTATTCCCAGCTCACATCCTTGACCACATAAGTGATGCAAAGAGTAAATACTTTTAAATATTTATTTAGAAAGTTGTCATCCTGAGACTGGCTGTTCATTTGTTCAGAGGTCACCAGAGACAAAGAGAGACGAGAGAGACAGACAGACCCCTATCCTTCTGCCTTCCTACTAGAGGAATAAAAGGCAGTGGGAAACACTCCAGCTCACGTCATAGAGAACATTCGTGACAGGGTGACTTCTATTTCATTCAAGTTATTTGGTGAAGTTTGACATAACTAACAGTGTGTAACTTGCTATCATTTAAGGAGTCCTTTTATGTGGTAGCAGGATATTTGTATCCTCCAAGGACACCAAGGTGGGTGTGCATGTGTGTGCTGTATAAAAAGTTATTGAGCCTCAAGCCATCTTCCCTCCTGGGATCTCTCTGCACCAGGATGAAATGGCCTTGGACCATGGCCAACTAGGCAAGAGAATGATGACCTGCTCTTTAAAAGCTTTATAGATAATAGGTCGAGCAGTTTCTGGTTTGCCTCTTCAGCCACGTACCTTCCCACAACTCTCTCAAGAGAGCAGGGATGGTTTGGGGTCGAGGCATGGAATCTAAGAAATAATGCCAGGGAGTTTGACTATGTTCTTCTACTAAACATGTACTTGATTGTTTAGTTCATGTCTTAATGTACAGAATAGCCAATAGACTTTAAGTATGAGACATTAATAATTTATAATTCATTTTCTTTGGGAATGATTCATGGATTACTTCAAACCCAAATGATATCCATTGTTTGATAGCTAGGTGTCATATTCATAAGTATAAAACAAGGTAGAGGTAGCCCATTAAAAAATTTAGGTTCATTTTCTCTGCCTCTTTATTTTGTCTTCCATTAGGAGATGTGGTGCTCTGAATTGTTCTTGATGTTTGTCTTATCTTGTGAACAAAAATCTCCCCAAAGTCCTAACAGTGTCTTCTCCGGAACCTAGCAATGTGTCAGGTAGATCCATCCATGTGTTATATGATCTATTTGTATGTTTTATGGATGGACTCCCAGTTGAGTTCACTGACTTTTTTTAAGGAGAAAATGAATCAATATTGAAACTGTTTTGTCAAATATCATGCATTTATATAGTAGGTGTCTTCTCCAAGAGGAGCAATGATAGTATATCAAACATCTCATGAAATCCTTATGCATTCTTATCTGAGAATTCTTATGTTAAAACAGAGATTTCATGAGTGCCCAATCTTTTGGTAGGGAGCACTGTTTCCAAGCTCTGTCCCTGATAATTATTTCAGAATGAAGTCAACTTCACCTGATGTCCATCTTTTTTTTTTAACTGAGATATCAATAGTTGCCTATGATGATGTGACCACTACTATTACCAACCATGCCTTCAAAAATCTCCTCTAGAAATTATTTCAAGGTCATGGGACATAATTCATTTTGATCAATCTGACCCCCTTGAACAAATTCAGGGGGGCTATATGATCTCAGGAAATCTCCATGTGTCTTGGGCTTCAAGTATTTTTTTAAGTGTGCTCATCTGATACTTTTAAAACTCCAGGCATTCCTTTGGTGAGAAATACAGAAGCACAAATATAAATGAGGCGGTTCAGCCTTCTCCATGACATCGATTATTAACATTACTAAGTCTTCACTGAGCAATGTCTTTGTTCTGTCTGATGCGTTGTATTGATAGTATTTTCCACAAAATCCACCTCAGTCTGATATTTAGCCACTCAGTACTGTTTCGTCCCCCCCTTTTTCTTCAGCTTTAGTTTTGCTCTCTTTTCATTGACTTCTTATTAGCAACAAGTCACTCAAGATGAGATGAAGCATTAAGATTTAAGTGGCTGTATACTAGAGAATGTATTTGGGGCTTATGAAACGGATGGTAAGTATTTTAGAGAAAGTTAACAAAAGACAAAAGCATCATCACGGAGTGTAGGTGTAGCTCAGTGGTAACCCACTGGCCTAGCATTTGCAGAGCTCTGAGTATCTTCAGCCTTGCAACAAGGGAGAGAAAAGTTGAAGCACCTGTTAGGCTGCTTCATGTATTTATTTATTCACTCATACATTCATTTAGTTGTTTAATAAATGCTTATTTAAAGACTGTATTATGCAAAATGCAAACCACTTAATAGTAGATACACATTGACAAACAGGGTTTCTGCTTTCCAGAAATGAACAGTCTGCTGGAGGAATCTGGATGCCTCGCCAGACTAAGAGGAGACAGAGATAGGAACTACAGACAAGATATAGTAAAATGGGGTAGGATGTGGAAGGGTCAGTATGGCTGGAAGGATTTAAAATAAGTTTAAGGTGTTCAAGCTAAGTTGGAGATCTCTATAGAAAACATATCTCTATTTTTGAAAAAGTTTGTTAAGAGGACTAAAACTATAGCTGACACTTAAGAATATTTGTCATGTGCCAGGCACAACTCTAAGTACTGCTTGTGCGTTTTCTCATTAGATCCCTACAACCTTACGAAGTACATATTATTCTTGTAATTTATAGATTGCTCTGTTCTGTGCTCCATAGTTATAATGGAAGCTTTCCTAAAGGCCTTAGGGATAAAGGACACAAAAGAAAGTAGGGGAATAATCAGTGTTAATTATTGGCCCAGTGAAGTCTAATTTAGGCTTTTGAGGAGGGAGTCATTTTATGTGAATTCAGGCTAAATAGTGGGGCCCTTCTAAGAAAATTAAGTTGTATTTCAAGTGTTCATAGATGTGTAAATTCTTAAATGAGTTTTTTCAATTCCTAAGATCACTTTTAATTAATTGACCATCTTTTTATTTTATTTAACCTCTTGGTTTTTTTTTTTTTTTCAAAATTATCCTATCTGTTGGAGAAACCAAGGTGCAAAGTAATTTGCCAGAGGGCACAGTTGGGGCCATAGCAAGAGAAATGGATACCTGAGAACTGTTGCAGAAATAAAATGAGGTGATGTTCTGCCCCTAGTGCAAGGCTTGAGCTGTAGAATAGTCAGCTCTCAGTAGCGTCAGAGAATCCTTAGTGCCAGGACCAGCCTCAGTTACAAAAACCCGAAGAATACTCAGGTCCCTTAAATAAAATGGCATAGTATTTGCATATCACTTGTACACATCATTCTGTGTAGATGAGCACAAATATCATACTGAAATGAGTTAGTTTTAATGGTGACTCAAAGGCATCACAGCCTCAGCCTCTCAAAGCTGGGCTTATTGAATGCCACACACCCACTTCATTCATGCAGATTCAGTGTAGTACGTGGAATACAGCAGATGCATCATAGTTTGGAGGAACATAATCCCCAGCTGTTTGAATCTATGAATGTAGAACCTATTGATACAGAAGGACTTCCTGTATACACTCAGCTAATTATCACTAATGTTCATTCTAGAAGGCAACTTTCGTTCCACCGTGCTACACACAAACCCACAGATCCTTAGCTGTACAGTTGTACTAATTTTTAGGAACAAAACCAGGTGTGGTGAACCACATCTGTAATCCCAGCACTCTGGGAATCTGAGGCAGAAGGATCACAATGTCAAGGCCATCCTGGACAGTTTGACAAATTAGCAAGATCCTTTCTCCAAAATTTAAAAGGGGCCAGTGGGAAGGTCCTGAATTCAATTCCCAGTACTACCAAAATCAAAACCGGAAAGATGAAATTAATTGGAAACACACAGTCTGCCTGTATATTAAGGAAAAGGCAGGATGAAAGCCATCTTTCTCTTTTGCATGCTTCAAACTGCTTGTATTTTCAGTAAGCCGCTGTCGGTTTAGGGAGGTGTTACTGTGTGTGTGTATCTAGACTTAACACAGAGGCCCTGGTCGGGTGGTTCTGAGGGTTCTCCTGGGTTTGGCTTGTTGTGTTGGGTTGTGTGTGTACATTTTTAAGCCAGTGCCTGCCTCCTAGGCTGCCGAAGCAGAGAGTACAAGTCTGAACTACGGAGAAACAGGTTTGAATAAGTCTAGACATTTGGTTATCGTCTGTCTCACATTCATTTGTGTCGTAGGCGTTGCACTCTGGGGATTAGTGTTTCATTATGCAGATGCTGTTTTATCTTTAGCTTCCTTATAATAGCTTGAAGTGAATTCTGAGTGGAGAGAGCAGGAAGGCCAGGCCTTTGTCGCTGCAGGGATTATTCCAAAATGGGTTGGATGGTTTTCCTGGGGACCGGTAAGCATTGTAACCTCAGTGTCTGGTTCACTTAGGTGAAAGCTGTCTCATCTCCTCAATTAGCACACAGGGTGCTGAGGAATTATCCAGGGTCCCCCAAACTGTGAGGAATAGGGAAGCATAGAAATCCGTCCATACCAAGCATCTGATCCTTCGTATGATAGCTATATGTGTGAGTTCTGTGCTGGGGAAAGGAAGGGCATTTCCCATACCTGTGAGTATATAATCACTGCCTCTCCACTTTTTAATTAGCTCCTGAAGCTATAGAAAGAAATTTGCTCCTTTCAGATTAGGCATAGCTTCTCCAAACAATCAATGTTTCATTTTCAAAATTCCAAGTGAAACAGAGTGTGTGTTTTTTTTAGCCCCCCTAACTTTCTGACTGTGAGAATGTTTCATTTTTAGAAACACATTACAGAAAGGTTAGATAACTTTGTTTGCCCAAATAACCACCTCGCTCATATTCTTTTCTAACCTGGGTCCTTCCAAAGGGAGTTTTGGCTTCAGGCTGAGTTGAGTGGTTGTTAAAAATCAGCGTCATGGCAGGTAGGTGTCTTGTGGGTGAAAAAGCCCAGATCAACACTGGGCTTAGAGGAATCTTTTGAGGGATGAGGCCTTGTCGAAGGTCCTTTGTGCCCATGAAGAGGGCTGTGATATCCTGGTTGGTCTCCTGCTTCATGATATAAATGGTTTGTTCCACCCTGCACTCCCAGTATGATGTGCTACCCTCGCCAGAGACCCAAAGTAAAAAGGCCTCTTGATCTTGGACTAAACTTCTGAACTATGAGCTGAAACAAAACAAACTTTGTTTCCTTATAAATTAATTGCCACGGGCATTTCATTATAGTGACAGAAAAGGCCAGCTTTGCAGATTCAGTCCCAGTATGGGCTTGTCAGCCTTGGCCCTACTTCATTCACACATTCACTATTGACTGATACATTCCCTCACCCAGTGAGTCACATTCATTCACCCATTTGTAAACATTTGTTACATGCAACATCACTGCTAGATAGGCTTCTGGAAAGGATTGGTTTTCCACAGTACAGACATAAACTCACAATCCCAGAGGCTGAAACACAGATCAAGGCTTATGTGAAAGCCCAAATCTGTAACAGAGGAGGAGGAGTCTAGAGCTTTAGCAGACAAGCTTACGTTTGTACCTAAAAATCCATCCTTCATTTTTGAAAGGTAGTGTATGTGGTAAGCACATGCACTGAAGAACTTGGCAGGCCTGGGTTTGAGTCGTGGACCCATAACATACTCACTCACACTGAGGAAGTGGGGTTTTTTTGAGCTTCCGTTTGCACTTCTGTGTGGTAGTCATTTCTGCTCTGCAGAGTGGCATGAGGATTAAGCAGGCAATGTAGTGATTGCCACATTAAAACAAAGTATTCAGCAAAGGCTACTCCACTTCCTCTTCCTTCACAGGTAGGGTGACCTGGGCCAGAGGTCAGGGAGACCCTTCTTATTGTGAATAGACAGAAGCTTCATTACCTAATACTAGAAAAGCACAGGTCCTTCCTGCCCATGTCCCCAGGGGCTGCACCTTTCTGCCAGAAGGTATGGTTTTGTGCCTCTCAGCACCTGGTGGCAGGTACCTGATGATCTTCCATCTCCCTGGAGGGAGGCTCTTGTCCTCTCCAAAGAAATCTGCTGCACAGAGACAGCAGCACAGCACTACCTAGAGGAACAGACTCTCACCAGGCAGTCACTCTGGGGATGCACAGTTCCACTGCTAAACTCATGACCTTTAGGGAATTTGGCAATGTACTTCTCTGTGGGGGACAAAGAGACAAATTCAAGATTAAGTTTGTATGTTAAAGGGCTTTTATTTTGATGCTATTGAATTGTGTTTGGAGATTGCGTACCCTTCAGATTTCTTAGGATGTGGGTGAGGGAGATCTAGATTTCATGAGCTCCTTGCAAGGTACTGAGGCTGTAACTTTGGGGCCTATTTTCTCCCATTGTCCTTGGGAGGCAGAGAGCCCTGCAAGAGAAACTGCTGAAAGATTCAACCCATTGTCATGGGTAGAACTGTATGGATATTTGAATTTAGGTTAGCTGCTTGATGGGTTTCTGTTTCATTGCTTTGGTGTTTTGTTTTTTGGGAAAGAGAATGTTTTAGGATAAATGGGAGAAGGGAAGGGAGTGTCTGTAGTCTGACTGATGAGCTTCTGAGATAAGGCCTCAGAGGTTACAGTGCAGTTGTAAGTAACCCTTTGGGAGATAAGGACTCATGGGAAGGTGCCTCAAAGCAAAGTATTCATCTTACTAGTCACTGGCTGTTAAAATCTGGCTTACTTCAAACTAACTTGCTTACTTTTGAGCTTTAGGGTGCAAATTACGGGTTGAACACTTGGGAACATACATAGCAAGGGAAGTCTTTTAGAAGGTTATCTCTGCTGTGTCAGGTTGTCTTCCACAATGCACAATTCAGGGAATCAACATTTCGTTAATCTGCTTACAGATGAATTTTATGCAATTTCAGGATTCACCTCCATGATCCTCCCATTTTTACAGCCATAATACATTTCTCACACTTAGTGACGCATTCAACTAGTATTTCTTGAGTGTTTCCCCCAAGCAAGATCCCTGGAGATGAAGACGTGAATCAGAACATTGGTATTAACCTCAAGAAGAGGCAATCTGCAAGGAGCAAGGAGCTATAAAATGTGTATGTGGACAGCTTAAATAGAAGGAGAACATTAGAGTCAGATGTTACGAATCAGAAAACTTTGTACATTAGTGGATAGAAAAATCAGTTTCCTCTAAGGCAGTCTCAGAAAAAACATCAGGACTTTGACTGAAATTCACATTCTTTCCTATACACTGTGAGCTAGGTCAGTTAAGGGCAGTTTTAGTATCTCTGAACTTCATCAGTGATCTGTATCTCTGTTCTCATTCCCTCCGATCTGTTCATATTCCTCAGTATCCTAAACCCTGTTGCAGCCTGCAAGATTTTTGTTTTACCCTTTAAGATAACTAGAAGAATCTGGAACACATCAGGTTATGTTGCCACAATCATAGGCAAACGTTCTCTAGATTTCAGCAAGAACCACGTCATTAGTCAGGCATGGTGGTACATACTTGTAATCCCAGCACTCAAGAGGCTAAGGCAGGAGGGTCATGAGTTTGAGGCCAACTTGAACTAAACAGTGAGACACTATTGCCAAAGCAAAAACAACAAAACCACAGGCGCATCAAGGACTTTCACTAAATACTGCCTATAAAATATGTCTCATTTTAGCATATAGTACTTATTTATGTTACACATTATTAAATTTAATTGAATGTAATTTGCTATCAATAATGAAGTAATATGATATGATAGCCATACCCTAGCATCAATAAAATATGGAAATTGGTTATTTTTGATTATATATATGATGGCACTGTCTTGAAGAGCACCCCCTTCAGCTTTTTGTTTGGGAAGTATTTTGCCTCTTTGGTATTGGTCTTTCTCATCCAAAAGAAGCTGATAGGAGACTTGATGTAACTTTTCTTTGCTCCCCTGATGTTGTTTACATGTGATTCTAATAGACATGTACTTCACTAGAAATTCATAATCTGAAGGAAACACCTGATGATGAAAATGTTACAAAACAGAATAATTCAATAACTCATTGTTTCATATATGTGGATAAATAATAGGTCAGAAAACAGCTTGACACAGGTTTGGACAAATCATTGCTTGAACCAGTCGCTACATATTGCTACATCAGAAAAGCCCAAGATAGCCAGTGAAGAGAGAAATCCAATTGAGAGAAATCCCAGTGCAAGCATGGGAGGGGACTGCCCCTATTCAGCATAGTAAACAGATACGTTTTTCAAAGGTCACTTCAGGAAAAAAAAAAAAAATAATAACAAAAACTAAAGTCACTGCAGGTTCCCCAGTTCCATACAGGGCTGCTCAGCATTTGCTCAGCGTTTTAATTGTCTTGTGGAAACTGGTTCTGTATCATCATCTAGATTATAAATTCCTTGAGTGATGAGACATTACTTATGGGCACAGTAGAGTGTCAGTATTTCAGAATTGCTGCTAATGGGAGAAAGTAAGGTGGAAAGATATTTCAGCAGAAGGTAAGAGCCCCCAGATCTTACACTAGGTGCCGCCTCTGTTCTCTTCAAAGTCTTCATATGCCTCATTGTTTTCAAAGCCACAGAACGCGTGTGAGGAGGAGGAGGTGGAGCAAGGAGAGGCTTGGACTCGCCTTTGTGTCCGAGAGCGGTTAAGATAGCCTCAAAACTGTCTTCAATTTATACAGACTGGCTTTTAAAATTACATGAACTGTAGGTCACATTCCAAATTTAAGAACTATGCGCTCATAATTGCAGTTACCTCATAGGATTAAGAAATCCTTCGCTGGAGAGCAGAGCGCGCTCTGCGTTTGCCTGGGTGGGTCTTGGAGGCGTGGCCTGGGTACTATATATGGTCGCTTGCGGCATCCTCTCCGGAGCTGGTCCCCGCTCTGTTTCCTGGTCACCATGAACTAAGCGGCTTTCTTCCTCCACACCCTTCTGCCGTGATATTCCTGCCTTGCAGCCAGCTGGTAATGGGGTGCATTTCTCCAAGCTGTGAGCTACCTTGAACAGAACTCTTAACTTGTGAGTATCAAGTATTGTGGCTCTGCTGTTGGAAAGCTGACTAGCGCACTGTGCTTTTAATGTTTTTTTCTTTTATTATTGCTACATTTCGCGTAGAAAACAAAAGTAGGGGCAGTGCTGTGGGACCCAGCACCTTCTCTGGGTGGGCATCTTGTGCTGATTAGGAAACCGAGCAGAGCCCAGTTAGTTAGCAGAGCCCAGTTAGTTACAAAAAATAAATGTCAAGGCAAGTCAGACTCATTCATTTCTGAGCAGCAAATATCGATCCCATGACATGGTTTGATTATGACTGCTCATACTATGTTAAATGACTGAGTTCCAATGTAGGTGAAGGATGAAGCTCACATTGTGTGCCATCTGATTGGCCGGTTTACTAATTTAGTTGCCAGTATTTATTAAACACATACTGTGCACCAGTAGGTGGTGTCAAGGTCTCTACTGAGTTCTAGAATTAGACCCAGCTCTGTTCAAGTTCTAATTCAGTGACCAAAATTTTTAGCAGTGAGAATTCAGATAAATTACTTAATCCTCTTATGTTCCTTATCATAAAATCATAAAGGTTATTGTGAAAATTAAGTGACAAAAATCATAGCAAGAACTTAGCTACTATTGGAGAATAAGGAGTAAATTACTAGCTTTCATTACCTTATCGTATTCCTCATTCTTGTAGAAATTTGAGAGATGGAATGTGAAAGCAGGCTTTGGTGAAGCCCTTGTTTACAGTGACTATAGTTTGTTTAAAAGGACTCTAACTCAGATGTTACAGGCCTTCAGGCACTCTTTTGGAATGTCACTTGAGCTCCTGTTTCCATCCTGTGATAACATGACTGTTGATGATTGCTTACACATTTACTCTGTGATCAACTACAGTAGGGAAATGTGCCCCCCAGCTCCTCAGTGGTGGAAATTTTCTTATCAAGCTATGAAACACGACAGGAGGCCCATGTTATGTGTGACCCCACTCCAAGGCCTTGGGTTGGGAGGTGTTTTCAGTGTCATAATCCTTTTTACTGCCCGCACTCTGCCTCCATTCAGCTTCAGAACTTTTAGGCTATTATTGGTAGGTTCCATGGCCTTTGGACTGTGGCAAGAGTATACAGTAACACTTAGGTGCTTACCTCATAATGCCCAGGAAGCAAAGAAAGGAAGGAAAGAGGGTCCTAATATCCCCTTCAAGGGCTCCCTCTCAGAGACCTAAGACTTCCTTCCAGGCCTCATCTCTTGGAATTTCCACTAAGCTGGGGACTAAGTCTTTAACACATCAGCCTTTTGGAGCCATCAAAGATCCAAATCATAGCACTGTTTGAACTGAGATATAAGCAAACATGATAACATATATGAGCTCTGTTTAGCATCCTAAGGGTGATAGAGCTAATTTTGGGGAGCATGCACCAAAGATATTCCATGGGGCAGACCTACCATGGGAAGACCGTCGTTTAATGATTTCAGTGTGCCCCTGGGAGAAGGGCCACCACCATTTAAATGCCCACCTGGGCACTGGTTCCACAGCAGGATTCCACTCACTCCACCCATCTTATTTTGGATCATAAGGCATTGTCTTAGAGGAGGACTTTTTGGAAAGCATTTTAATAAGCTATTTGTTTCACTAATCTGAAGTTAAAACTTTGGGATAAGGATGGTGACCTACAATATGATCTTTAAAACTGAAGCCAAGTTAATGAGCATTATTACTCCTTCCTGTGTGATCTGGGGCCACATCCGTTTTTATCTCTGAGCTACAGCATCCTCAGAAATGATCTCTCCCCTCCTTCAGCTGTGATCCTTTACATATCTCACTCCAAGGTGCACGTATTAGGGAAGTGAAATGCCCTGTAGTGCCTTCAATAGATATGCTTGCCAAATATTTGTTAGGATTGTATTAGCTGATCTTCTTGCCTTAGAAATAAAGATAACCCAATGAATTGTTGGCTGTGAATAAATCAAAATGGATTTAAGTTTCCTTTAGGCTCTTGAAAAGAATGTTTCACTTAGGCTCTCTTTGATATGATTAATTTAGAAATGAAAGGAATCTTGACAATTCTGTTTACCTCCTCATACCTTCAAATATTCCACTTCATCTCTCATCACTTTAGTTTAATGTAGGAAAGTTGTAGAAGGGGTTGTTTTGAGACCTCATATTGAACAAATCACTGAGTCTTCCTTGAAAGAAAAAGAAAACATACAGGTATATTTCTAATGCATTTATAGTCAACATTCCCAAAATAATCACCGTGTGGGAAGAGCTTCTTCTCATGTTCACAATCATTTCAGGATGCTTTAGGGATAAAGGAAATGCTGCCATGCTCCCCCAGAGCCAGTGCCTTTCCCATTTGCTGACTTGTCTTTCACCTCCCATTAAATTTAATGTCTTCATTCACCCACTGATTTCATGAGTGTTCCATAAAGGACGTTAGCTGTACTTTGCACATGGCATGCATAAATATTAGCCAAGACGGTGGCGGGTCAGGGTGTGCTGCAGACTATCTCAGATGGAACAGACACCAGGAATGGAGCACAGAACTCCTCTAATCACCCATGGCAACTGGATGCCCGATGGCCCATCAGCCAAAGCGGGCTTGCATAGTTCATTTCCGAGAATTTCTTCTAGCGCCAACATTTTATGCAACCTGGGCTTTTCATAGTGATTCCTTTATTGCTTCCTATATTACTAGACAGTTTTCCTTCTGTACCCTGCTCCCTGAGTGCTCTTTGAAATCACAGCATAGACGTTGCCATCACCTATATGCACAACTTCGGTATGGACTTCGGCGAAGCTATGAAATGGAATTGAAAGGAGTTAGGCTAGAAAATTAGAGGTGTTCCAGCATAAAATTCAAAATACAGAAAAAAAGTTTCTAAGCTCACTATATAGTTGTTTACAGCAAGGCTTGCAACCGGGACTTAGGGCTTTTATCGACACAGCATAAATAGACTACTACGTAAGGCAGAGACGTACCCTGAACAAAAGGTTGCCTATAACACTTTATATGCCCGTGATATACTTAATAATCCAGAGGAGATTTATCTTCTGTCCTGTACGCTGAGTAGCAGTGATGCAGATATATCTAATGTCTGTATAGGACTGTGTTCTGCAGGGCAAGGTGAGGGACTAAAATGTGAATATTTGTTGATAGGTCACAGGTGGTACCCCAGGGGACCCTGAATCCAAACAATCACCTCTGAGAAATTACCCAAGCACCAAAACATCTTCCAAGCCTCATGTAGTGGCATTAATATATTAGGTGCCTGATAGATATTGCTGGATGAATAAAGTTTCCCAGGCTAGAATAAAGTAAGCAAGTGTGGTTATTAATAGAAAGTCAGGCATTAGATATGAAGTTGTGGGTGGGACAGCCCCTGCTGTGCAGTCAGACCCCAAGGGAGGGTGGGAAGGTTAGCCATTAAGGCAGGGCTGCTGTCAGCTCACAGGAAGTGATGCACAAAACTGCCTGCTTAGTGAGTGTGTCTGTGTTTGTGGGCTGGGGGCTTAGCTCAAATATAAATCAAGGACCCTGCGCCAGTGAGCTGGTCTCTTAAAGAGGAGCAGAAGACTGAGTGTGACCATGTCCCAAAGAGTGTCAAATCTCACATCTCCCAAGGCCCCATCATATCAGAGCTGCTTGTGCCTGGTTAGCATCTGGACCCCAGGACAGAGGAGCTGGAGACCATCTCATCATGGGTGGTCCTGGAGATCAGGTGAGCTCAGGGAGTAGAATCTTCCTAAAAGGCCAGCCAGCAGAGTTGTGGTTCATGCTAGAGTTCCAGTCTGTCTGAGTACACGTGTATATGTGCAGTGGAAAATAGGAAAGTAACCCTAACCCACTTTGAACAAGGTTCTCCTTGTCTGATTCTCCTTTTGTTATTTTCCCCTGTCTCTCATATCTTTCTGCTTAAAAAAGCAGTCCAAGAAAATCTGTCCAGGGTATACTTTGAAGGGGTCATGCAGGAGGCAAGAATAATTGGCCTCCTTCTTTGGCTAAGAGGTCATAAGTTAAGGGTGGTTTTATTTGTGTATCCAGTCGGCACCCCACATATGCACCCTGACATCGATATCATTAATTATCTGCTGCTGTGGATTGATAAGAAAGATGAGCACACTGGCCAGAAAAGCTGCAATTCTCTACATTACCCCCAAAGGCAGTAACTTCTCTCTTTAGTCTTCAAATACTACATAATTTCAGGCTTTTTTTCCCCCTGTTGCTAGATGTTTAGAGCTCCCTCCAGTGTCTCTATGTTGTCATACTTATGTGAAACTTCTAAAAAATGATCATAAGGATTCCTTTAACTGCAGCAGTGAGAGTATTTTATTTTCTTTATGCTTGCTTCAAGAACCACGCACGAGGCCCAGAAGTGTCATACATGGCCCTGCATCCTCGAGAGAGCAGTCTTTCCTGCAGTCTGTGCTTCCCTCCGACTGAGAGCATCCAGGGGGTGAGGGAGGGTGAAGAATCGATGGGAGAGCGGCACAGGGGAAGAGGTTGGAATGAAAGTGGGGTGAAAGTGACTCAGTTTAAAGCTCTTCACAGCATCTCCCACTTGGAAAATGGGGGTACCCTGATCCGCCGTGGGAAAGCTAAAGACTTAGGATCCAGATGTCTTGTAGCACTTGTGTTTATCATTCTGGCATGAGAACCATGGTGCATGTCCAAGGTTGGACTTGCTCTGCTGAGTTTTGGAGCCAGCAGAGTTGTGGTTCATGCTAGAGTTCCAGTCTGTCTGAGTACACGTGTATTTGTGCATGCATATGTGTCTATGTATGATACGTTGAGTATACACGCATGACGCATGTGCGCGTCTATCTCCGTGTAGGCAGTTGGTTCTCCATATCCTTGGGCTCTCTATCTGTGGGTCCCATATCCACAAATTCAACTAACCACCGATGGAAAATACAAAAATAACTGATCACGTGTAGACTTTTCTCTTGTTCTCTAAACAGTACGGTGTAATAACTGTATATAGTGTTTATTTTAGTCATTACAAATAACACCTAATATAACTTTAATAATAATACCTAATATGACTCTAGAAATGACTCAAATTAATGGAAAAGTGAGTGTGACTTAGATCTGTGAATTTCTTCTGTGGAGAATCCCAAACCCAATGCCTGGTAGATGCCAATGCATATAAACAACAAGACATTCAAAATCCAAAGTACGGTTTCAACAGTTTGTTTTTAAAGCGATTCTGCATCCACAAATTTGGGTGGCCAGAGAAAGCTTGTTGGAGTCGGTGCAACTTGCCCAAAGAGGCGCAGTAAAGTGTGATGGGATACAAAGATGCTTCTCAGGTGCCAGATTCCATGGTAACCTGTGACCTTCATGTCACACCTCCCCCACGCAGCCTCAGTCCTGGCCCCTTCTGCCTGGGGGAAGCAATAGCCCTGCACACAGCAGGGCCTGGCCCTGACATCAGATGCTCTCTGCTCTTCCGTAAGGCCAGCGGGAGCTGGACGTTGAGTAAATGGGAAGAGGAGAGGTCTGGGTCCCCTAGGATTCTCCTTTGAAGGAGCAACAGCTTGCATCATTGTTCCAACTCAGTCTTGCGCACACTGTGGCTCAGCTCCTGAGCAGGGGGAAGGGCCTCCCCAGCAGTATTTTATGTACTCTCTGCCTCTCCTCTTCTGTTGTTCTTGGCTTGTGGGCTGTGTGTGTGTGTTATTAACCGGAAAATTGCTACAAGCCAGTTGTCTCTAATTTTTTCAAACAAGTTAGAAAAGCCGTAAAATCATGCTGGCTGGTGCATGCTGACTGTCCCTGCTCGGAAAGGACATCAAGTGATGAGTAAGAAGGGGATCAATGAGTAATGGTTGCTCGGAGCATGCTATGTTCTGAGTTCTATAGAAGCCAATGACCAGGAAGTGGGAGAACCAGAAGGAAAAAAAAAAAGTTGTCCACATGGAAGACTCATTTCCTTCAGCTGGGTGGTGTCTGGGAAAACTCAGCAGCTTTAGATTAGAGAACTTAGGGACCCGAGGGGCAGAACTGTCGGACCTAAATAGGGAAAAAAGATACTTAAATGTAAAAATTGTTGCACCTGCTGGGAACTGACCCATTGAATCCATGCTGATTGCTTTCCTAACAGTAGATTCACACTACTTCCACCAGGAGGCACTCCTCCTAACGGGTAAAATCTGCAGAGGCCATTCTAGTGCTGAAGATTTGACCTTTTAGACCATCTTAGGGGCCCCAGCTGTAGTGAGTCACAGCCGTAGCTTTCCCGTGTCCTTTTCTAAGAGTATTGTGATAATATCAAGGTTGCAAACAGCCTGCTGAATAAGTCGCTGAAGCTGGGAGATACTGTGTTAAACTGCAAAACCCAGCCTTAGGGAGACTTAGGGAGATAGTCATTGTCCAGAGAACCTTAGCAAGGCCCACACCTGTCATTGCAATGCTCTGGGGGGCTGATGCAGGAAGATCATGAGTTGGAGCCCAGTCTGAGCAGTTTGGCAGTTCAGCAAGAGCCTGTCTCAAAATACAAAATAAATTTTTAAAAAGAGCCAGAAGGCCGGGGATTTAGCTCAGTGGCCTAAGCGCCTGCAGGCAAGTGCAAGTTTGATCCCTGGTACCACCAAAAAATAATTAATTAATTAATGAAATAATAAAAAGATCCAGGGATGTAATTCATTGCAAAGGCCATGTGTTCAATCCCCAGTACCCCGCCACACATACAAATAGCGATTGCTGTGTTTTATTTATAGAGCTAAATGTGACTTCAAGGATAGTCTAACCCCCACTACAATCAAGACTGTCCCTGGTCCCAACAAGCCCCTCCTGTGTAGAAATGAGCAGACTACTAGATTTTAAGGCTGAGATTTTTAAAGAGTTAGTGGGAAACTGACATATGCATGCTAAGTGTTCTTTAATGTAAGGACACTTTAAAATAACATTCCTGACCTTTTGAGAAAGGAAAGGACATTTTAGTATCTCCAGAGTGAGAATAATGTAATCTCAGAATAAATTAAAGCTGTTTACTCTCTTGATAGACTATGTCGTCTTTATTTTTCTTAGTTTCCAGACAGGCCCCAGTTCTCAAATCAGCATGACAGAGTTACTAAATTACAGTGTTAGCCAACAAAAATGGCCAAAAAGTATACTGTGTTCTTCTTTGAGCCTTTCTCTGGTTTATAATTCTTGAAGCTCCTTCTAGTGCCAAAGTAAAGATTCTACCCCCCATACATTAAACATTTAGAGATCAAAGATAATATCATTATTATAGTTCTTAACATCTTTAGACAAAGTCAGATATGAAAGGGACCTAGCAAAAATGTTTGTTGAATGAATGAAAGTTTGGGGTGGGGGGGGTTGTTGCCACTGTTGGAAAGGTTAAGGAAGCAGGAAATCGTATGTGAGGTGTGCATGCATATGGTCACCAATGTGTCCCATGGTTGACAAAAAGACAGAGATGCCATGACCCAGTCCCTAAAACATCTACAATAATGGAAGATGGCCTGGAAACTGGTTCCTTGCAGCAATAAATAGAAGCAAATGACCATGTGGACCGAAGAGTAGGGATTGTGAATTAGGACATGGGAAATAGCCATAGAGCCCTGCTCAGCCAGAGAGGAGCTAGACAGGGGGTGGCTGCTGTCCTATGCACTGTGAGATGCTTAGCAACACCCCTGGCCTCTGCCTGCTGACTAGATGCTGCCAGTACCTTGTAGTCACAACGCCCGGAACTGTTTAGGCATTGCCAAATGTCCCTTAGGGAAGAGCGGTACCCCAAGTGGAGAACCAGGGTTAGACCCCACCCCCTCCTCCTCCCCCTCATGTCTACTAGAAGAACCAAGATGCGGAACTACCTCTCCCTGGGTGTGGTGGTGCCTGCCTATCATCTTAGCTGTTTGGTGGCTTAGGCAGAACTGCAAGCTCAAACCTAGGTTAAGCAACTTAGTAGCTTAGCAAGACTATTCCTCAGAATGAAAAACGGACTGGGATGTAGTTCAGGACAAAGGCCTTAGGGTACCTCTCCAGGACCAAAGAGAAAGGAACGAAGGAAGGAAAGAAACAAAGAAGAATGTACCACTCTTTCCACTATGTCTGCCTTTAGAAATCCTGAGAAAGTATTTGCTTTTAATTTGAGTCTGATTAAAGTGTCTTTGCAAAGAGCAGCATCTCGACCCCCATTTATGAGCCATTTTCATGGACTATCAGGGAAGATTCTTTCCACGAAAATGTTGGCGTCGTGGCCTAGCATCATTTTAAGTCATCACCGCACACCCACCTGATCCCAGATGAAGTGGAAACTGCATCCTCTAATCTCAGGATAACAGTGTTAGAAATTCACTAGTGACCTCTAAAAACTTACCCATTTGCGGCTACATTTGACTTTCCATAAAAGGCCTCCAAAAAGCTTTCCAGCTACGAGGTCCTTCAGCTGACGGTCTCAAAGCTCCCAACAAGGGGACAGATGGGTTTACTTCTGAACAGTTGTGGTTATTTCTGCTTAATGTGTTGGGAAAACAGCTCAAGGTTTTAACCCTGGCCGGAGTCTGGGACGTGGTGTGCTTCAGAGGACAGCACCTCGTTTATCCTCCGAGGAGCACTGCCAGGGCCTGAAGGGCCGCATCCCACAACCAGCTCCACTTTCTCCAACCGCCAAAGAAAACTTACATCCAAACAGGATTCGGGCTCCAGCTAAAACAGAAATGTACATGCTGTTGAAAAGACGTCTCCAAGTGCTACAGTTCACGAGCAGCGTTATGTTTTTCCTGGAAAGGCTTGTGTCGGGCCAAGCATTCTTCTCATTCTCCCAGGATTTAGTCAGAACATCACTTTAGACATACTGCATGGGTAAAATGTGTACATATCGTATAAAGGGCAAGGGTGGGCTTTTTCTTTTTTGCTGTTTAACTTCCTGAGGAGAAAGATAAACTCGACACAAAACTCATGCGTGTGTGCATGTGTATGGCTCCAGAACCCCCATGAATAACAAAATTCTTGAATTTTCAGGTCCTTTATGTAAAATGGAGTAGTATTTGCCTATAACTTACGCACATTCTCCTGTATAGTACTTTGAATCATCTCTAGGCTGCTTAATGCCTAATGTAATATAAATGATCCATAATAGTTACACAGTATTATTTAGAGAATAATGGTAAGAAAAGTCAGAATGTTTTCAGTACAGACAAAACTGGCTTTTCCCAAATACTTTCATTCCCAGGGGATCTGTGGATGTGGCCATATGGATGCAGGACCGGACTGTGTATCTGCTTTCACCACTGAGTGCAAGAACCTGGCTTCTTTATGCACACATTTCTAAGGCAATTTAAATGAGATACCTTAGGTGTTTCTCTTGGGTTCAAATAACTTAGTTACAAAACGTAAAGCACTTCCTAAATACGTGCACAAACCCAAAGCACTTTAGGAATTCGGATGGGAGTGTGTTAGGGCTGGATTATCTTAGACATTGTAGCAGTATAGGTGTAATTTCTTCATGGGAATGGAAAGGAATCGGGGTGGACAGGTTGATCAGGGATAGGTTAATTGGCACCTCTGCGTAGTAATGATTCAGTGCTGTTCGGTTTGGTGGTGTGTAATGTGCCTATGTAGGTAGGCATCGGAGGTTGACTAGTCCTGCAATTCTATCTTAGTTGTCTTCTTAAGCAAAAACTGGATTGGATGTGCTTAGTGAACTGGTGGATGTTTAGCTACTGGGTTAGGGACAGCAGAAGTTCTGATTTGTGACATTTGCTGATTTCTACAAAGTAAATACTTGCATTGTGACCAGTTTTGAGCAACCAGTGTGACATCATCCACCATGCCCTGGACATGCAGGCAGCCCACCGTGATGTAGTATTTTGGCCATGCAAACAGACCTAATTCACTTCAACCAGATACAGATAGTAAAATGCAGCAAGACAGTTGCGAAGCAATGAGGTTTCATTGTAATTTACTCAATGATAAGCTTATATACTTTAATTTTTAATAATTTTTGTAGTTGTTTTTGGCTTGCAAATCCAATCCTCAGCACTTACAGACCCGTACAGGCTGGCTCCAATGTGCCACTGTGTCTCTAGCTGTGTGTAGGTCCGGAATTGTACCATGACCTGTCAAGTTCAAAGCCATCCCGGAAAACAAGCACAGGGTACACGGTCATGAAGTGGGTTTTTGTTTTTGTGGGTTTTGGACAAGCCATCTGCTCTTGGTTTACCTTTCTCCACAGTATTTCCCTTTGGCTAACAAAATGATCTTTGAGAAATGGTTTATGGATCCAGTTATTGAGGTTCATACTTGAAGTGATTTCTACTTTTTAAGATAATAGAGATTTAAACAGCTGAATGTCACAGAACCTTGTGCAGTTCTCATTGTTGGTCATCAAGAAAAAAAACGATGCTAGAAAAATATTGCAAGAAGAAAATAACATTTTCCTTTTAGCACTCCTGAAAGGTCTAAGAGACATGTATGTTGGGAAGTAAAGGATTGCCACTGCAGACACACAAGCTTGGGAAAGGTACCCCCAGACAACCTGTGCCTCCTGTGACCACAGGGCAGTGCGCTGGGTGCCAGAGGATGGGTCAGCACAGCCCTCATAATCAAATTTCATAGTTGTCAACTTCCTCTTAGAGATACTTCAGGCTTCTCGCAAAGACGTGTCTAAGCATGGCAGAGAAACTTATCCATTGAAGATAATGGGGCCACACATAAATTAAAGGGGGCAGTCATAACTGAATAGGAAAGAGGATGGCTGTGCTTTCGAATTTCACACCGAAAATGTATGACACTGTTGTTGGTTGTTGTTTAAACAAGAAAAGTAAAAGGCTAGCTTTAAAGTCCAGTCACCCGTGGATGCCAAATAGTGCCTTGTGATTCATGCTCCTGAATAGAACTTTAAACATGAGCACGATGGGGCTAAGGTGCCCTACTACCTGACGGGTGGTCAGATGCCCCCGATGGGACAGTCATGCATGTCTCATCCGGGTTTAAAGCCGGGGGAACATGTTGATGCCATAGCCCATGACATGCTGTCATGCATGCTGGAAGACACATTGGTAGGCCACTAATATTCTGCTAGATTTGCATATTGTAAGCCAATCCACCACAGTTCTGCCATCTGATCATTTGTAAATCATGTGCTGTTTTGTTTTGGGGGAAAAAGGTGATCTTTTGGTGAAGTAAGAAAATAGTCTTTATTTAAGCAAAAAAAAGTCAATATGTGTATTTTGCTTATGAATTCACTCAGATGAAATGTTCTTAAGATTTTGCAAGTTCTTGAAAAACATGGTTCCTGTTTCTTTTTGGTGTTAAAGGGATCCATGTGACATCCTCCATAGTGGCACTCAGGTTTCTAGCACATTAGTATTCCCTGGGGGCCTTTGAGGCTCTGTATTCATGGCTAGTTTCTAGGTGGTCGTGACCAGCTGGCTCCAGGACCACACTGTAAGAGCCAGTGACTTTAGAGATAAAGGAAGCAGTTGAAAAACTGCCTAGCCATTCAGTAACTATAAAATGCCCACTAATGGCACATCAGGCATTCGGGATTCTCAGGCAAGGGGAGAAAATTAGACTGGCTTAGAAACAATTTATGGCTGGCATTTATCGGGTTTGTCATAGCTACTAAGTTCAGGTCTAGAGGCCCATTGCTAGGCCCATTGTTCATGGGCAGGTGGACCTCGGGCTTTGCTCTTAGCAACCCTCCCCATGTGTGGGGTGTCTCTGTGGGCAAGCCTGGAATTTCCCCCAAATTGAACAGCCTGACAACAGCCCTCTGGGAAGAAGACAGTTGATTGATGGTTGCTGGCCAGTACCATTTCTGCTGCCAGCCAAGCCGGCAAAGCTTCTGCCATGGTCTTGATCACCTCTGGGAAGAATTCCATATTTCCTTTAAGGGCATAGAGAGTTGTCTGCCACCCAACTCTGCTCCTCAGCCTTTGGATCTCTCCCACTGAGGAGCCAGTCCCTGAACTGCTGGGTAGAGAAACCAGGCCCACCAGAGGAAGGTAGACACATCAGGCTGCCATGAAGGACACTGGCTTCTCTATGGGCTGCTGGCCTTGAGGACAGAGAAACAAAAAGTATGAAAGAGACTAGAGTCCTGGAGGCCACCATCAGGCCCTGTGGTCATCCATCCCATGCACACCCCTCCTGCCATGCCTAGAGTTCAGTCTGGATCATAGGACACATTCCTTTTCCAGAACCTTTTAGTACCTTTCCAAAGCCAGTTTGCTTCCAGGAAACTCTTTCCAGTGAAGTAGCTAAACTCTTGAGTTAGAATTTTAAATCTTGCAGTAAAGCCAATATCCTCTACTAGAAGGAAGCGGTAACAGATTTATGAGTCACAGTGTTACCCTTTAATTTACTCTGTCGTAAAGAAACCCATTATGAAAAAGTGGTCCCCAAACCTGCTTGATGAGACTTCTAGGGAATTGTTTTTAAAATGACTTTCTAAGCACTGGTCCACAAAATTCAAGATTCATACTAGGTCAGGGATGTGTGACCATGCGTGGTTTTTAAAAGACTCAGAGATGATTCTGGTGGGGAACTATGCCTGGGATAGTATCCAAGGACACAGAGCCCAACTGCTTTGCTGCTGTGGCCCCTGCTGTGCTGTAGGCAAATCATAGAGGGGCTTCTTTTTAAAAGAAAGACAGAACGATTTACATCTGAATAGTGTTTCCTTGTTTTTAAAATCCTTGATCTGGATGGCTTTGTTTTTCTCCTATTCTTCCTGGGAGGCAGATGACAAGATATCTCCGATATGTTGTATATGAAAGGCAGTCGTGGAGCAGAGTCAGAACTAGAATCTTCCCACCTGCGCTAGTCAGCCTCCCTTTACTATGACAAAATACCTGTAAAAGTCAATTTAAAAGGAGGAAGGTTTACTATGGCTCATAGATTCAGAGGTTTTGGTCCATGGTCACTTGTCCCTGTTGCTTTGGGCCTGTGGCAGCACATGGTAGGAGCACGTGACAGAGAACGCCTGTGCACCTCAAGGTGGCCAGGAAGCAGAGAGCTGAGAAGGGGCTGGACTCCCAAGATCCCCTTCAAGGCCACACCCACAATGACCTAACAGCTCCCAACTTCCCACCTCTAAAAGTTCTTCCATCTCTCAGTAACGCTTTGAGCTGAGGTCCAAGCTCTCAACTCATGAGCCACTCATGAAGAAGAAGGTCTAGAGCTGCTTCAGAAAGTAACAAGAATATGGGTAAGTGCTGGGGGCTGCAGGGAGGGGACAGTGCTTGAGGAGGCTTCACCAGGATGTATCTTTTACTATAATACATTTTAAAAAATGTAAATGTCAACATATATTGAGACCACACTATACACACTTTATATCACCATGAACCAACCTTACTATCCCTATCAGTAAAAAGGAGCAGGCAAATTAATAATCTATGTACACACTTTGCAGTGGGGAAATGGTTATATCTTAATGCAGTGAGCTGATGAGAGAGTTTACAAAAGGTGGGTGTGCATAGGTCTCCTTAGCCTTGAGCCTGGGTTAATCTTATGACTGCTGGTGACACCTGCTTTCAGAAGGAACAGATTGAGCTGTTGGCTGCAGCACAATGAGCATGTCCCCAACCTGTGAGCCCTGCAGGCTGGGATCGCTCACTTGAGATGCAGGGAATGTGACACTGTTAGTTGTAGGACCCCGGGATGTCCAGTTAGTGCCTTCAGCGGATCCTCTGCTCTTGGCTTCTGTGTTTTCTGTTTCTCCAGAAGGCGAATGAGGAGAAGGAGGGTCACCCACTAGTTTAGTATCTGCGGTGTAGTTCTTATAGTAGAAGGATTGCTAGGAAGGGCGGAAACTAAGACTTACTGCCTCTCCTGCTCAGGACTTTCCCTGTGTAGCGGAAACAAGGTAACTAAGGGCTCTCATAGTAGAAGGAAGGCAGATGAAATTGGGCAACAGATCTACCATAAATGCAGTATGTAAGCCTTGCTGCTTAGAGACCTTCCATCCATTGCACCTGAAACTGCATAACTGGAAACTGTGTATTTGCTACCAAGAGTTGTTATCTTTTAAATACAAGCGTGTGCTTAGGAAGAAAAAACGATGGATGGATGGATGTTAGATAAATGGACATAAAGGTGATCAGGATAAACAAGGTAGAATAAAAATGTTCATGTTCTATGTTTTAAAAAATAGCAGTCATGATGATTGTATATTTCTTAAAATCATTTATCCAGAGCTTTTTCAAATGTACAACATTATTTCATTTATCTTCTCAGTAAACACTCCAAACTAGCTATGGATGCTTTGGGGTACAGATAATCTTGAGTTCCAGAAAGGTTCATTGCCCCATAAGCAAAAGCACAGAAAGTGAATACAAGTTACTAAAGGGCATGCAGCATTCCACTCCCGGGGCCTCAGCTTTCTGAAATCTAACTGAATCCTGTCACCTCCTTGGTATTGTCCATAAAATGCTGGCCACAGTTGCTTGTGAAATTCCCAGCTCTGATGGCAGCTTTCTTCCTTTAAAGGACACATGCTAGATCTGATCTACTGTGTTTAATTTGAAGTAGCAAAATTTCTCCTGCATCTTTATTTCCACATTTCACCACGTGGTCTTCGGTTGGGAATTTACGTAGGTATTATCCTGTGTCACGCAATGGAACCACTGCTTGCTCTTCAGTGGCTGCCAATAATTTCCTGTGTTTTTATGTGAAGAACCGCTGTCAGGAACATTCTATATTTTGGTAGCAGAGATCCTGGCAAGAATGCAGTCAAGTGCACGTAGTGAGCTGTGCATCATGGCTGCTGGTGGAACTGCTTCCAGGCCAGCCCTGGATGGCACTGTGCAGGGCAGGGATCTGCGACCCCTGTACCTTCCTGCTTGTTCTGTGCTTAGGTGACTCCTCTGGGGCTCAGGGCTCTGTCCAGCTCCTCAGATTGTTTAACTCTCCTGAGCAGAGTAGTTCGGATGCTCCACCTACCTGCACACCAAAGTGGTTGTTCAATGGGCTTGGAGTCATTGAATCCTGGATTCACATGTAAGCTGCTCCAACATAGTCAATTACTTAGACAAGTTGCTTCTTTCTCTTTGGCTGAGTTCATACACCTGAAAATTTAAAACTGCAGTAAAATTTAAAACTGTATTTGTTGTGATGGCTAAGCTTTCATTGTGTGTTACACATACATGATTACCTTGCAAAGGGTGAGTGCTCTATGAATTTTAGCTATTAATATTATTGCAGCCATGCTCAGAAGACCTGCGACAGGATATCTGATATGCTCTTCAGATATTTTATAGGGAGAAAATAATTAAATGGAGGAGAACCCCAGGACAGCACCATCTGTTTTAGAGAGTGTTTCATTAAACTTGCAGTGTTTCATAATGAAGCAGCCAGGATGATACTCAGCTATGAGTTCCTCTTATGATTCAATTGGTACCCCTAGTCCATCCCTGCCCTCTCATTCCAGTGATATCTCTAGGTTACTGTAACCATCCAGCAGGGACCCGATGCTGTTCAGGTGTCTCTGGGAGGGTAATAGTCACCTTGATTGAGGATCTTTGCAAGCACAGTGTGACCAGGAATTGCCTCTTCCTTCAGAGGAGAAGTCTTACACCTGGACATAGGAGGGAAGAGGTTCCCAGCTTCTTCTGTATCTGTTTCACTCAGTACCCGGATGTGTGTGATACCACCCTTAGGGAATATTGCCAGGCTCCTCAGTAACCCTGCAGAGTACAGAGGCATTTAATTATGGTGAGAGAGCTGCTTCATCTTGCTTCTGCTTCAACTTTTCTTCCCTCACTACTAGGGATTCAACCTAGGACCTTCACTCAGAGCTACAGTCCAGCCCTCGGGTTTGTGCTTTTTTTGGGGGTAGGGGGTGGGTATGGGTTCTCATGAAATCAGTAATTTGCCCAAGCTGAGTTTAAACTTGTAGTCCTCCTGCCTCAGTCCTCCAGTTCTGGTTCATCTTGCTGCTCATGCTCTGAGTAGAGGTCTGCAGGTTAGTGTGGAATGCTGGTCTGTGACCATCATTAATCTCCCCATATTCCTAATTCATCTGTGATTCAGGGACGTGCTTAGTGCCTCGCTCCACATGTGCTCATTTAGGCCACTGTTCATTACACATTTTCTGTACGAGAAGTTTAATGACTAAACATGTCCTTTTCTTCAAAGAACAGCCAAACAGATCATCGGTATAATTGACAGAATCTCAAGGAGTGATGTCCTGTTCGTATTTAGAGGCATTCAGACTATCACCCTGAAGAACTCTATTAATTGCTCTGTCTGCACATTTCTCTACCTTTTTTAGTCTTAAATTGCATTTCTTCTTTCATTTTTACTCTCCTCGTATTCCTGACAAAAGGTATTTCTCCTTCACAGAAGAGCCATTGTCCATGTCCTCCCAGCCCTGGTGGCCTGGGGCAGCCCGGTGCAGCAGGTCAACATGGTTCAGGAGCTCCCATTTGTCCCCTCCACTTCCTTGAGGTGCACAGCCCCCCTCCCTTTGTGTGGGGTGTTTTATCACAGCTGTCGCTCTCTGTCTCTTATGTAAAAGTTCGAGGTTGAGAACGCAGTCTGATCTGAAAGGGAATGCTTACACTCTCAGCATAACTGTGCTAACAATCTTGTGCCTTTGCAAGGATGTTGAAATGTTCTCCACCCCCACCGGTCCTGAACTCCCATTTTTCATGGTTAACAGACTGTCAGCACTACCCTGAAATCTCCCAAGCTGCAGCAGGAGCATTGTGGAGAACTCGGTGGAAAAAGCATTCCAAGCAGCTGACACACTGTCAACTCGGAAAGTGCCGAATAGTGGGGAGGAGGGACTGATGGAAACCTACTGGAACAACTGTCCCTTCATGATGGGTACATAGATTTCTGAACCGTGGCTTCATTGCAAAAAAAAAATTTTTTTTAAATACCCAAAAAAGGAAATAAACCCAGAATGCAGACTGATGCTTTAGTGCAGCTCATTTATACTCTGAGAATCCAGGTTCTTTACCTCAAGAGGAATGATCAGTGGTGATATCAGATGGATGCTGTGTAGCCCTGCCTCGGGAGGGGAATGTGTTTGTGATCAGCACAAGCTCAAAAATATGTTTGCACTTATCCGTTGACTGGGTTACAAGTTATTTGTCTTCTTTCACAACAGCCAAGTTTTGAGCCACACCTGTAATCAGAAAACGTTGATGTGTTGTCAGATGGAGAAGGTTGTTTTTGTGTATCTAATATCCACTAACATGTGTCCCTGTACCTACTGGGTGTAGGAGATCGTAGAGGGCTCTGATGCCAAGTTCAAGTTCGTGACTATGTCCTAGAGCAGTGGTGGTGAACCTGTGAGACGCATGCTACAGCTGACTGTTTGTTATCATCAAAAGCTCAAAAAGATTCGCCAGTCCTGACCTAGAGGCGCAGTGGAAAGAAAAGTGATAGGTTAGAAAGAAGCTGTTGTGTTGATTCCTGCAGTGTTTGTGGGAGTGACACAACCCAGCCAGCAGCTGCCATCCTCTCCTCTGGGTGCCTGCATCCAACCTTCTGTAGCCACAGTGCTGACGCTGCCACATGACACTCTCCGGTCCACTTATCGGAGCCATCATTACAGCCCCCGGGCAAGGCCAGACCTCAGACAGTGAACATACCACCACCAGGTTCTCTGTACCTCTCTCCTTGCCTCTAGAACTTGGTGACCAGGGTGACCTTACTATGAAAATAGCTCTGTTTACCCTTCAGAGGTTTACTGTGGCCCTCAGGCTTTTCCTGGTCTCCCAGATGTGGCCTGTCCTTTTCTGTGATTCTGCGGGCCTTTGCACAAGCTCCCTCTCTGAGTACAGTTAGTTTCTCCCTGGTTTCATGTGGCAATTCCTGTGTTCCCATCAAAAACTCAACATTGCTCTCACCTCCAAGGAATCGAACCTGGCTTTTATGTCCAGAAAATTCATCGTGTAAAATTCCTACTGTGCTCTCTGCGCATGAGACATTGGACTCTTTGAGAAGAGGAACTGTATTTCTCAGATCTGTCACACATCAGGCAAAGAGAAGACAGTTGTGTAGACTTAGTGAATGGGTGAAGTCTTAGGAACAAAAATGGGTTGGATGTGAAGAAACCTCACACACACGTGTTACGTGCCATTTGTTCAAGATCATGTCTCATGATCTTGCCATTCCCAGGAAGGCCAGACACTATATTTAGGGAGCATTCCTGGGTTTCATCCCACATTCTGTTTCTTTAATCATATAAATACTACATTTCTTCATTGGTCCATGTCCTGAGCAATGGAAGGAACAATGTTTTGAAAGCCAGGATGGTCATGGAGATGTATTAAGAAGCGTAGGTATAACTTGGTGGCAGAGACAAGGATTGGTTTGTGCCACACAAGCTGGTATCAAACCATGATTGTATAAATTGCAATCAGGCACCTAATCAAGTACTCACCTGTATGTACAAAGTGCAGTTTATGACAGGGAAGAGAGAGAACACAGTCATACACCCCACATAATCTTGGCAGGACCATTTGGACGTTTCTGATGTGGACTAATTTGCTACTTTTCCTACATTTGCTACTTTTATGTTTAGAGAATAGTAGGGTTGTTCCAGACTTTTTCTTTTTTCTTTTTTTTTCTTTTTCCTTTTTATCGGTACCAGGGATCGAACCCATGACTGCCTGCTTGCAACGCAGGCGCTTATGCCACTGAGCTAAATCCCCAGCCCCTAGACTTTTTCTTTAGATGGATGATAATGTTATTAACTAAAGTTCATATCACTAATATCAAAGCAAAGTACCCCACCTAGCATTGTGTTCATAACCTTTCCAATGACTAAATTAATCTTTGCGGGGGGTTTTTGTGGGGTTTTTTGGTTTGCTTGCTTGTTTGTTTTTGGCACTGGGAATTGAACTCACAACCTCACACTTACCAGGCAAGCACTTGAGCCACTGAAGTAAATCCCTGGCCCCTGAGTTAATCTTTTCTTTATGCAATAGCACATTGGTTGTTACTTAATTGGCCAGAAGAGTGACCTATAATCAAACTGTCCCCATCCATCCTCCATTTGGGGCAGAAAGGATGCAAGGTACCCATGTTTGTCTCCAGTTACTTGCTCTGTGCCTGGTGTTTAGATGGGAAATGGTCCAAACAAAGTAAATGACCAAATGATCCAATGACCATGAACAGGAAACTCTGTGCAGGCAGCAGAATGCCTAAGAATTGTGTCTTATTAAGTGGTGGATTATTTTAGCATAAATCCAACATTAATTATCATTAACAGTTTGAACACAAATACAATGTTAATTATCACCAATAATGAATGAAATAAATTTAGCATTTACTGTGAGCACCGTGCTCTACTGCCTCATAAAGCGAAGACTTTAAGTGTTACAGTTATAAAGGAAATATAAGTGTGTTTAACGGAAAAAGGGCTCAAGCAGAACAAGGGCAGGATGATAAAGTGTCCCCACCTAGAAGTCCTTCCAGTTCTGTTTACATTAATGCGCTTTAAAAATATCTTGAATTTTTAGAGTAATTTAAATACCCTGTCTTTTCACCTTACTAATTTCTTTGAGTTATTAATTTCTAATCTAATCCTGTTTCTTAAAAAGCAAAAGCTTCTGAAAGAATTCTTGGTTTTTCACTGGATAAAATTACTCATAGCTACTTACCAATTAGTGGAGCCTAAATTTGGGATGTTTTGATCTATTTTAAATAGACTTCTATTCTGTTATTTCATATTTTAAATCTGTAAGTAGAGACTTTAGTCAGTATAGAAATAGCAGTGGCTCCAAGGTGAAGTGTTTTAATAATATTGTATGACTTTTGACTACGAGAGACTTCTCAAAAGGACAGAGGTTTGGTACCTGCCTGAGCAATAGTGGAGGGTGTGGCCATGCTCCATGTGGATGACTTGACTGCAAAGCTGTCCACTCTGAAAGAGAGACTCGGGTCACTATGCATTGCCTGTGTCTCTGCTTTATGGTAGGAATTCTTTAATTTGGGTGAGTAAACAGAACATATGCTCAAAGAAGTTAAATGTTAGGGTCATGACATCAAAAAGAATTCCAGTCATCAAATGGTGAATTAATTTCTTCACATTCAAACTGTTATGTATGCCTAGAATAGTTTGCAGGGCTGCCAGGTTAAATACCACAAAGTCAGTGTCTTAAACCATGCAACTTACGTGCAGCAGCTGTGAAGGCTGATAGTTCGAAATCAAGGTGTTGGCCGTGCTCCCTCTGGAGATGCTAGCGGGGAATCTGCGTCAGGTCTCCCTTAGCTTCTGGTAGCCCCTTAGCTTGGAAATATCACTGTAGTTCAGGTGCTCTTTTCCCTGTGTACTTGTCTGAGTCTAAGTTTCTCCTTTTTGCAAGAACATCCACTTGATTAGGGGCCCTCTGTGTTCCAGGATGACCTCAATAATATCTGCAACAACCCTGTTTCCAAATAAGGTCATCTTGAACAGTGTGAAGAGTGAAGATATTAATATATAAATTTGGAGGGGCATAATCCCACCCATAACAGCCCTCTCAAAGTGATTGTTTGGGAGGAGGTCAAAATGAGCCCAGTAGCTTTGGTTTCCAGTGAGCCCTTTCAGCAAGAGAGGATTGTCAAGCAGGCATCAATTTTAGGTAACAGGGCCCTCTTGAGGATGTGATGTAATCTCACACTCCCCTAAGCGCTATTTATTCCTCCAAGCCTGTGAACATTTGCATGTGCGTGTGCAGGAGAGACAATGATCCAGACAGGCTTCTACACCCACTTCAGAGCACTCACATGGATCCGTCAGCCCCTCCCCGGAGCCCCACGTTACATTTGACATCTGAAATGTGTCTGGCATTTTCAGGTGGAGGAGAAGCCTTTCAAAAACATCACGTGGGTACTAATTCCTTACTATCTCCCTAAACGAGCCCAAATGTCGAAACAGGGAATGCTAGATGTTAAGTAACCAAGCCTTTGAAGGGGTGTGGGACTAGGATGGCGTGCCTGCAGCTCCTTGATGTTTAAGGGTTACTGACTTTGATTTTTTACACAGTTGGTCATCCTGGCATGTCATAGACTTCCCCCTTTAAGCGTTGGTAGACAGATGGCAGTGGCATCTCTGTCCCTGGACATGAATCTGAAACATCCCTGTGTTCTGAGGAAAGGAACCTGATGCATTGTCCCTAGCACCTTGTCTGGGCATTGATTCCAGCAGTGTCTGGGTGGATTGCAGCAGGTTAGGAGGCACTGATGGACATGCAGTTTGTGTCCTGAACAAATGCAGAGATGCACCCAGCCAGCCTGTTAGAGACCACCTTTGAAGGACCCTCCAGCCACACCAAAGCATGGCCATGGGCAGCAGAACTGTTCCATAGCCTGCTGGCCAGGTGTGTGCTGTCCATGCAGACCCACCTAAGCCTCCTGCTGCTCTTCTTTTACATGTTCTTTGACCTTGGAAATGTTCCTTAATTACATTGCACCTCAGTTTGCTGATCAGGAAAAAGGGTCCATTGTTAATACTAAAGAATAACTCGGGATGATATTGAAGGAATGATGGATAGAGCAGTGCTTTGTAAAGTACAAAGGGTAAAGCTAAGGTGCATTAGTGGTGGGATGCAAGGCTGTATCTGTAGGACAGACTGACAAACTGGAATGGCAATCAAAGGTTCTGTTCTAGGTAGAAGGGGACAAGGAAGGCTTTTGCAACAATCGGAACTTGACCTGAGCTTTGAAGAATGATGGTGGCCTAGGAAGGCAGAATGGCTCAAGTAGCTGTTCGCAGTGTGCAAGAGTAAAGAGTGGGGTTGGGGGAGCCAGAGTGTAGCCGTGTGGCTGTAACAGGGCTTGCAGAGTTCGTGATTGCTTTACCCATCACAGAGAAAGCAGGACCAGGTGCGTGGATTTTAAACTTGCCCATCACATCTCCTGTACACACTGCTGTGTGCAGTGATGCTTCTGTGTGAACTGTGCAGCAACCGATGGAGCCTCAGGTAACCACGTACCACTCCCATCACATCGTGCACCCTCTCGCTGTCCTGACTTTCCACATGCCTCGCCACTGCTTAGCCAAGCGCCGTTCCTCTGCTTTTGGCTGCTGCTCATCTTTCAAGATTCAGCTCAGATGTGATCCCTGCACCTGACTGTGGCCCTCTGTCTGTGCGCTCCTCTGTGCACACATGCAGACAGGCGGGCGTTTTCCTCTCTGCTGCTGGATGGCTGTCACTCCGACAGAGTATGTCTGCATCTGCGTATGCCAGTAACCCAGTCAGCACTGGCCCTCCAGAGCCTCCTGTAACCTGGGTAATGTGACTCTCACAGGTCTTAGTGACCAGATGGAGAACCCTGAGTGTTATTGACACAGAAAGGCAGGTGCATCTCTGGCTGGAGGAAGAGCAGCGTGCAGTGTTACCGTCGGGATTCAAGATGCAGGGCTGAGAGCTGGCGTGATCATGTGACCCCCAGCAGATTTATTTCCCAGAGTTTACAAAGAGTACACCGTGCTCAGCCCAGCATGATGGTTTCACACGTGACTTACTTTGATTTACGTATTTTTGGCTTTGAACAACGTCTTAGTCCATTTGGCTACTGTTATGAAATAGTATCAGTAGAAATGTGTTTCTCACAGATGGACAAGTTCAAGGGACTGGCAGACTCCATCACTGGTGACAGCCCATGTCCTGGTTCCTAGATGTCACCTTGTTGCTATGCTCTTGCATGGTGAAAGTGGCCTCTTTTATAAGAGTGCTAATCCCATTTATAAGGGTGCCTCCTTCCCATCCTAGTCACCTCCCAAAACCTAACATAAAATTAGGGAATCCAGTGAAGGAATTTAGGTGGGTAGGAAAGTCCGTGGGCAAACCATCACACTACAGCCGACAGTGATATTGATCCACCCTTTGTTAGCTGGGATTATAAATATGATTTGTTTTGGTTTTATTCCTAAAATCTGCAGGGATTTTGTGGTATAATTCTTGAGGCTTCTGGAAATGTATGGATCCATGTGTGAACTAATAAATGAATTAAGCAGTTTTGAAACTAGAGTGCTAGGTCCCTGCAGGTATCTCTTTGACGCTCCATCCCCTTTGAGAATGTCACCAGGTCTTGGTAACTTCCTTGAGCAAATGTAACAGCAGTGTGACAATGCTTTTAACTTGAACAAGTCTAAGAATAGGTTATTTTGAGACCATAAAGCATAATTTGTATCCATTTTTTTTTTCAGAGAACTGAGAGCTTGTCAACTATTTAAGTGTCAGAAAACATGTAAATAGTGTCTTAAAACAGTTTTGCATTCTGGATTCTCGTAAAGGAGAAATGTGTCTTTAAAAGCTACGGCTTTTAAAGCTGGCATGATGTGCTTTTGCCTTTAAAGAGACTCAGCATGCGAGTGGCCGGGTCCCAGTCTTTTCTCACTTACTCCCTCCCCCTCCATATACCCGTGTGCACCTTCGTATCATTTGCAATGTTTTGGGGTGACTGTTGGTTTCAGCTATAGTCCATCCAAATTTACAAGAAAAAAGAAAGAAAAACATCAGGCAGGATGGTAGATCGCTGTAACCCCAGCATGCTGGGAGACTGAGGCAGGACAGGACAAGTATGCATTTGAGCCCAGCCTGGGCAAGACACTGTTTCAAAATTCTAAAAGTGGACTGGCACAGTATGCAAGCTTTAGGTCCCCTACCTAGGACCATGGAAAAGAACAACAACAACAAAAAAAAAAAAATCCCTGGGGGCTGGGGATTTAGCTCAGCGGCGTAAGCACCTGCCTTGCAAGCAGGCAGTCGTGAGTTCAATCCCCGGTACCGATAAAAAGGAAAAAGACAAAAAAAAAAAAAAAAAAAAATCCCTGACCTGATCTATTGAATGTGAGTTCTTCTGGATTAGGTGTGATCCTGGGCGAACTCGGGCTAGTCCAATACAATCTCCACCAACGCCAAGAAAGCCTTTATTCTTGTTTCAGAGATGCCTCAGGCATGAAGAAAGGATTTAGCCCAAAGTTCCTCAGGGTTTGGTTCAGTGCAGAGTGTAATTTTCCCCTCTTTGGCCTGTAGCCATTTCTGTAACATTACCGAAAGGAGTTTTTTCCTAATGAAGCATGAAAATTGATTGTATCTTGCCAGGAGGGCTCTTCCCTAAGTCTTGAGGTATTAAAGATTTCATGAGAACCACATGAAGACTGTCTTCTTGAATCATTTACATTTTCCTCTTTTGCAGGCTTATGTAACCATGCAGAAAATTTATTAATAAGTGTGCCACAGGCACCCTGAGGCAGCAGGGTTGTGGGCGTGGGGGCCATGGGGTCCTGGGGTTCACGGCTGACACGAAAGGGCACAGCTTCTGAAGGGCAGCCCTGGTGGAAGAGCCACAGCCAACTGAGCACGCAGGCTCTACTCAAATTCTCTGTTCTTGTGGTAAAAGGCAATACATTGGCCATGGCCTTTCTTTCATAGGAAGCTCGTCTTCCAGAGCTAATGGCTTAGACTCTTTTGATTCTCAAAGCAATTTAGGTGAGCAAATGGCTAAATTGGGGTCAGAGAAAATGCTGAAGTTTGTTTCAGAGGAAGCAATAGGTAGTGAAAAACAAAGACACAGACCTGATGACCAGATGAGATCCAGTGGGCTCCCATGTGCACAGGACAGGGAGTCGGTCACTGCACGGCCTTCCTCCCGCTCCAGAATGCAGTCAGACATTCTGCCCAAATCCCTAGAAGCTGCCAAAAGCATCAGCGCAAGAGAACAAGTGACGAAGAATGATTTTAACTCCCTGATTTTTGTGCTGTGGTGGGGAGGGTAGGATGAGCATTGACATCTGTAGGCGATCAAGGAATCTTAGCGTTGTTGACAGCTGTTTCCCCAGGGACGCTTTTCCCGAAGACAAGGCTTTGCACTCGAAGTAACAGGGCTGTGCTTCTTAAAGTTTATTTATTTATTTATTTTGCAATGCTGGGGCATAGAACTGGAGGCCTTCTCCATACTAAGATGTACTCTTCCACTAAGCCACGCCCCCAGGCCACTTTAACTGTTTGTGTTTGGAAAGGAAAGAGTTTTGTTTAGAAGGTGGATTAGTCAAGCCCCAGGAGGTCAAGTGACAGGAGCCTTTACCCCCCCTTTACTGCTTCCATTGTTGGCCCCAGAGTTTTGGGGTGGTGGGGTTCTGAAGTGTGTCTTTTTCTCCATGCCCAGTTCTTCTGAAGGGAAGTTAGCGAGCTCAGTTGCCCATTTTTCTTTGTACTGCTGCCAAGTCAGACATTGTCAAGGGCTCAGGTTAGCACCAGGCCTTCCTCTTGTCCTTGGCAAAACACAGAAGTCATACAGGTTACACCACAGGTATGACATGGGGGTGATCGGAAAATACTATGAATGTTTAATTTTTTATAAGAAATGTATAACAGTAAAAGACACCTCGCCCAAGATACTCTGTTACTTCAAACACACATACCTGTGGTTACCACTTTCTGAAAATCATCTTTTGTGAGCATCTTTACAAGGTATGGTCAAAAACACACTGAACACTGCCACTGAGTACCATCCAGTGGAAAGAAAGGCTTATAAAAATGTGACAGCCTGTCTTCATCCACCCTGTTCACCAAATCTGGTACCGGGTAACTGCTGGCTCTTCCTCAAAATCAAAACCAAGATTGGTAAACATTTTGGGTTGATTGAGGACATCAAGGCAGCCACTTTGATACAACTAAAGACACTCATGAAAGAGGACTTTTAGAACTGCTTCCAAATATGACAACAATGGAGTAAGTGTGTTTGAAGCAAGGGGGAAGTTACTGATGGGAATCGAAGGCAAGGTGGCCTTTAGAATAATTTTTTAATTACGTGCAATACTCTTCCATCGCACTCTGCCTGTTGCTCAGATGTATTTCTCCGCTCTTGGCAGTTCTCCTTCAATGGCATTCTTGTCATGCTTTTGTACTGACGTTTCCTCCTTTCCTGCGAGGTCCTGGTTTAGCTCTGTGTCAGACTGATTTGGAGGTACCTTACCAGGCAGATCTCACAAGCCCACAGGCGCTCTTACAGCACTGCGACCCTGGGTAGCAGGCCACAGATGATCCATCACCATTTATACCTTTCAAGACATCTTTTCTTTAATTGATGCACGCTTGGACCTGAGCTATTTCATTAAGGTCCAGAGGTGCTCATTAAAATGAACACCAGGTCGCGTGGTCGACATGACTCATCATTATGAATCTAAGAAAGGGTTCAGTGGAACTTGTTATGTAAGGCATTTATAGATTGTTAAATTAAAGGATTAGTGTTATGCTAAACCATTTTCAGGTTAATCAGTTGTGGGAAGCCAGATTTGATGTTTAAGCAGGCTTGAACTATGGTTTCCTGGTAAGAGAACTTATTAAGCTACTTTTGTTTCTAATAAACCATCTAGCTTGCTAATTGAGTATACTCTCCAATTTTGCACTTCACTGGCTACAGTCTTTTCCCTAATTTTTTTAAATGTATGAGACTAATTTTTAACAACTGGATTGTAAGCTCCTTTGAGCAGGGATAGTATTATTTTCTTTTGCCCTTGTCTGAAAAACTTCAGATGTGAATCTAAGTTTATAGCAGGTGCTAAGGAATTTGATTTTTGAGCAGCTGCTACATTTTGAGAAGGTCATTACAATGTATCACCAACATTTTGTACATGGACCTATCTCGTTTATCAGTCTTTTGCTAAAAATAAAAGATCTGTAACCCGGTTGTTAATAGCAATGAAGAAAGTGCTACAAAGTTCATATAGCAGTGGGCAGGGTAACAGATCTGTTCTGAAAGTTAATGCTGTTACCTGATAGAAAAAAGGCCCCCAGGCTGTCCTGGAATGGGCTGAATTCCCTCACTTGAAACAGGAAGGAGCAGATCAAAAGATCTATGCCATTTATCTTTCATTTGGCAGTGGCTCACAATTGCCTTTTGGCCCTACACAACATATTCATGAAGCAGATGGAAAAGTAACTAAAAACCTTATACACAGAGAAACTAAACTACAGGTCAGAAATTTTAGATCATTGGTGGTGATCAGAGCATTTGTAAGGAAAAACTGCACCATCAAGCCCACATAAATGTAAAAATACAGTTAACAATTGCAAATGTCAAGGGATAGAAGAAACCCTAACCAGAGGTACTCAGGCTGTGTGGACCCTCTTTAGCCGGGGAGCTACCTGAAGACCCGCCTGGCCTTTGGGCTTCTTGTTCAGTCTCGTATCCCCCTGCTTTGTCCCCTTTCTGCCACATAAGATTCCTGTCCCTGTGATCACATTGTGTGGTGCTCAAAATCAGTACTGTGGTAAAGAAGTCGGCTGGTTGCATCCATGGGACCTTGGCATTTCAGAAGTGACCATTACTATCAGCTCTTCTCAAATGGAATTCACTTCATAGGACTAAATGTATACGAAACCAGATGCATCCAATGTTGCATTTCCATGTTGGAGGCCTCAACTCAGTCTGCAATTTCTTCCAAACGCATGCATCTGTGAGCCTCTCTCCTGTTCTCTCCCAGCTTGTTTTTCACTTTCTTTTTCTATATACTGGATTGTCTGCTTCTCATCAGCTTTTTCCCTTTTCTTGGGTCTCACTCTGGGCTCAGTGAGATAGCAGCATGAATGAAACACACACACTCACCCACCCATCCAGCCTTTCTGCCCAGGGTTGGTCTCCTTCCTGGAATTCACACAGATGCTCAACTTCCTGTTTCCTCAGTATTCCTTGAAGTTTTATAGATGATTTAAAAATGGGTGTCAAAAACATTATGTAAAGATGACTGACATGTAGCCTCTTATGTGCCCTGAATTGAATCACAATTATTATATTACAGATACTTTACAGTATTGCATGAGAGAAAGAAGTTAAAGAAATACTGTAAATTTCGGTATCTTTTTAGACACTTGGCAATAAACTGAAACAATTAAATTCATCTCAGCTGGGCATGGTGGCACACACCTGGAACCCCAGCACTCAGAAGGCTAAACCAGGAAGATCGCCTTAAGTTTGAAGCCAGCCTGGGCAACACGGTGAGTTCAAGGTCAGTGTGCACTACAAAGCAAGACTTTGTCTCTAAAAGCTTTTAAAATTTTTCATTCCAAATACTAGGTTTATTT
Source organism: Cavia porcellus (assembly GCF_034190915.1). NCBI lineage: Eukaryota > Metazoa > Chordata > Mammalia > Rodentia > Caviidae > Cavia > Cavia porcellus. Next base: position 20,607,311 of record NW_026947496.1, on the reverse strand, counting down.
TTGAAGACCACATCAGCCTCTTATAAATCTTTTGCTATCATATGTCTTCTTGCCTGGCTAGCTGAAATGGAAATGTTATTAAAGATATTAATACCTGTTCGTGGTATAGCAATAAACGTTCACTCACATGCTGAGCAAGTCCAATCTGATTACACAAAGACATCACAAAGAAATATAATTAAATCATTTTTATCTCAGATTAACTCATATTTAGTATGCATAGGTACTGGGGCATATATTCATTTTTTAAAATTTTTCTTAGCGCCTATTTGCAGTCCAGTGTGATCACAGTCTTTGTGGGAAGTTGATCCATGTGCATAATACATCCTCATTCTTTTTTTTCCTGTAACTTTCTGCCACTTTGTCTTCAACTCTGGTCATTTTTAATTAGCAAAATATTTGTGCACAACTGGCTATTTTTAAAGCAATTAGATGGTTGCTTCCTGTAAATAAATTAAATGCTATTCTTAGAGCGTGGCATATACAACTTTGGTTTGCTTTGCGGTAACACTTTGATGGGAAAGCACACTGAGCCTGCTGCCCTGGACTTTTCCTGCAGGTCCCTCCCTCTGAGGCTCTAGGATGTCAGGTGGGGACAGCAGCAGGATCTCCGTGTTACCTGCCACCAGCTCCCTGAGCCTCACTTCTCGGGTGGTTTCAACTGTTTGAGACTCAGTCAGCGTTTGCTAACTGATTTAAGACTGAGCTCCATTAGTAAGTATATCAAAGTTACCACTCACCTAATGCTTTTGGATTTGACAGTGTGCAGTGTTTCCAGTTTTATACTTCCTCTAACTGGTTTTAAAAAGTTGATTCTGTCCAATTGGTCTTGTTACAGTGTGAAAGCAAAACTCAAAATTATACATTTAAAATTCTGGTTTTATAATTGCATAAATGTTTGTGAGCTTTAGAAAAAATATATGTCAGAAGAAATAAACAAGGAACAGTGGGAGGTCCTGGGTTCAATCTGTAGTACCATGACAAGGGGCAGAATAAATAGTGGATATAACAGGTTGTTGGAATTATAAATAAAAATAAATATACATCAAATAAATATGACATCCAGAGCAGTGGTGGCAAACCTGTGCCACACATGCCATAGGGCTGCTTATGTCATTGAAAGCCCTAAAAGGTTTGCCATCACCAATGTAGGATTATGCTTCACGGAATTAGAAACAATTTTTATATTTTTACATTTCCTGTAATTTCAAATACAAGCACAGTTTATTTTATATCAGGGGGAAAAACATATTTTGAAGACAACCCAGACACCTAGGGTAAGAGTTTGTTTTTTGTAATTCTCCCAACTTTTCTTAAAATCACATTTATCAGTTCCTTTCATCACGTAGCTTTTTCTTCAGATCACTCTTGAAACTTCATGAAAGCAAAGAGAAGCAATTTTCGTGGCTTCTGCTCTGTAACACATCTGTACCCTCAGGTCTTGGGTTATTTCTAGTGTAGAAAATAGTAGACTGAAATGAAAACAGTTCTGAAGTATGCCCAGGGGCTTGTGTAGAAAAGACAGCTCCTCTCAATCCGAGGACCAAGCAAGGACACAGCCTTGCTAGGCTCTAGGTTTTTCAGTCCATTCCTCTGAACCCCAAGATACTCAGAATTCCCTCCTTATGCAGAATTCTGGGAGGAGCAAATCAGACTGTGACACACATGGTCATACTTTGAAACGCAGTCACTACCTTGTCACCCCTACCCAACATTCTTTCCACTTCTGAAAATATTAGAGTGAGCTGAATGTGGTGGTACACACCTGTAATCCCAACACTGTGGGAAACTGAGGCAGGAGAATTGCAGGTTTGAGCCCAGCGTGGGCACCTTAGCACCTTGGTGAGATCCTGTCTAAAAACTCCAAGGTAAAACCAGGGCTGAGAATACAGATAAGTTTGAGAACTCGGTATTCATCCACATTCTACAAAACAAAACAAAAAAGGCAGATTGGTAAGACACAGATGATCTCTGTCTCAGTACCCGGCGCCTCCAGCTCTTGCTGGCTCCCACTCCAGCACAGAGTTAGATCAGTATTGCTCTTCCTAATGAACAGCGGCAAAGCTCAGGACGGCTGACTGCTTGGCCTCCCTTTTAGCATCTCGGGGCCATTATACACTGAACCATCTTTCACGGTGGTTGAGAGAGAAAATCATCTTTCAAGGCAGATAGTTTCAAGTCAGGGCTTGAGTCCTGGTGGACTGTAACACAGAAAGAGAGTTTCTCTTTAGGGCAAAAGTTAGCATTTAAGCAGATATTGGATATTAGCAGAGGGAGCAGGGACGAGCCAAGGCCTTGGGCCCTCTGGTTCATCTTTATCTCAAAGTGTAGAGGAAAGACGGGGATGCAAAAATGCTAGAGGCTGACCCTATCTATGATGTTCACCAAAGAACTAAAAATGGATTACAAAATACAGAACTATCTCTGCGGTTCAGCCCTTTTATTTGAAAAGGAGCACAGTGCCCTCCCAAATATTTGGGCAATAATGGGCAGAGAAGGAAGGAAAGAACCAATGTTCAGGATTGGGTGTTTTTATTCTTGAGGGTAGAACTATTATTTCTGGAGGTAGAATGGAAGAAGGAGGAATCACATAAAACCCATCCCTCTGCTACCATTTTTAATTCAGACACTAGAAGCAAGAACAGAGGAGTTTTAGAAGATGAGGCACATGACTTCAAATTATTGCATGTGTTAGCTTTCCATCACTGTGACAAAATACCTGAAAATATCAATTTAAAAGAAGTCAAGATTTATTTTGGCCCTCAATTGCAGAGGTTTCAGTCCATAGTCAGATGGCTCCATCGCTATGAACCTGTGGTGAGGCAGCACTCGTGGCTAGAGCATATGGTGGAGCAAAGCTGCTCACATCATTGCAGCCAGAAAACTGAAAGAGAACAAGGCCACGCCCCCAGTGACATCATTTCCTCTTGGTAGGCTCCACCTCCTCCCAATAACACCAGAGGCTGAGACCAAGCTTCAACACACAGGCCTCTTGGGGGGGGGGGCGCGGCATTTAAGATCCAAACCAAAACACTGTTCATAGAGGAAGAAACTTTTTTCTATGTTCAGTAGCAGCAAGAGTAGGTTGTGTGAGTGCAGAATGTAGGAGGGTGCACAGTGGAGTGCCAGGAATCCCCATCTACTGTTTTCTAAAACATCAGTGCACGTTAATGTAGTTCTATAGGTTTATGTACTAAGATGTGGATGGAGTCATGTGGAAGCTGATGAATCTAGCGGGAAAGAGAACTTTCAAGTGTGTTCATCATGCTTTTTATTATCTAACAGCTTATTCCTTGAATTTGTATGATTTAGGATTAGATGTGCCTATTGGAAGGCCTCAGAGATTCACAGAAATGTGAAATACAAATTTGTATTCATTTAGCAGATACTGGGCAGCATATAAAATAGAACCTTCCTCATCTATCTTTTGAAGAATAAACAGAGGTGTAATGAATCTGGTAACGCAACTTCCCCAGTTGACACATTTATCAAAGCTGATCTTTAATCATTAGTGTCCTTATCTGTAAAATGAAGTCTATTATGACTTTTAAGGTCTATTAGTAACAGTTAGAATTAGGTTCATTTATGTGTCAGCAAAATGCTTATATACTGAGGTGTGGTCACCCAGTACAGTGAATGTTTAAAGAAAGTTTATCTCCATAAAAGACCCATTGCCCTGATTCGCACTCACTCTGAGCACACATATCCTTGTCATTCTTGCCACTTTCTGAAACAGGAAGTGTTCTTCCATGGCTTCCTTGGCATCCTGAATCAATTGAAAACATTTACTGCCATTTGAGGTGTGTCTTCAGCCACCTTAGTCACTGGGCTAGCACCGTGTGATTTCTGGCTCTTCCCCAATGTTGAAATGGCCAGGAAAGAGAAGCACTTTGAGTTGATTCAGGACACAGAGATATGCAAAAAAGAAATGCTTCAGAAAGTAGCAAGAACAGTGGGCTAAGTGTGTTCCCCCAAAACTAGGGAAGTACTGGGGGGCATTAATGACAGTGTGACTTTATCCAAATTTCTTAAATATCCACCATATTTTTATCACACCTCACACATACTAAAATGGACATTTGTTCTTCCCTCACATGAAAGAGGTTGAGAGGTTGGCAGACCAGGGTGAAGATGCAGCAGCTGTGTGCAGGCTCAGGGACCTGAGCTCCTGTCTCTTTGTTTTGTGATCTCTACTATATGTACAATATGGCTGCTTGAGCACCAACCTTTACATAAGCATTCCAGAAAGGAGAAAGGGAGAAGGACCTTGGCTCCTTTTCAAAGATCTTTGCAGGCGGTAATATACCATACTTTGGTTTACATCAACTAGAATTTAGTCTCAGCACACCTATCTGTAAGACTGCATGGATACAAGAGAAATTATAAGTCTTTTAGTTGGGCAACAACACATCTAGGTCAAAAAATGATGGTTCCTGCTTGTAAAAGAGATGAGGATTTCTTAGAATTGCCTTTTAAGAGAAAGGAATAGTGCAGTAGGTGAGGATCATTCGCTGATTTTGAGCTCAGAAAAGTATGGTCTGGTGCCGTTTCTCAGAAGGTGGGCCGGATGAGTAAAGTCCCAGCCTATATCCAGGAAGTACAAACTGAACTCCAACTCTGCGTCTTTCCCAGTCCTGCTGTTGGTTCAAACCTGTAACTGTGTTTTCAGGCCGAGGATAAAAGCCTTCAGTTGACTATCTTTGCGTGTGTGTACAGAAATGAAATCTCACAGCAAAAAAACCATGGTAACTCAGCAATTTCTAATTGTCCTTGTCCCCTCTGCCCTCCCCCAGGTTACCCCCACATGACCAGTACAGCAGTTGATTAATAGCACCTGGGCCGTAGGTGCTTCCCATCAGAGTTGTGTGCACCTGTTAAGGTTACTTTAGGTCACAAAGCCTGCTAATAACTACAGCGCTGTCGTACTGAGCTGCAGGGCTGTGTGTGTCCAGACAGGTGTGGGGCAGGGAACAAGGTTTCCTGGGGATCACTGAGGGAGAAAGTCGTGAAAATTTACAAATCGCTGGTTTGGATTCTGTGTGTAAGACTGTTCTTAAATGACAAGATAACAAATCACACATCCCTGGCTTTTTTATTTTAAAAAGAATAAAACAGAACAAAACAGATCAGAGTAAAACAATGCAAATAACACAGGTCTTAAAGACAAGACAACAGGAAATCAGCAGTGGTCACCAGAAAGTCTCTTGTTGTCTTCAAAATAGTTGCCCATACCTTCACATACAATAACAAAATAGTATAAAAGCAATCAAAACAATGACAGCTTTAGGAGTCTTCAAAACCAGACAATAGGAAATCAGTAATGGCTACCATATTGTTTCTTGTTTTATTCAAAATAGCTGTCCATACCCTCACACATATTGAAATCAAATAATTCAAAACAGACTAAAACAAATCAAAACCAAGAATAAAAGCATGATTAGACTTCAGAATGATAGGGAATCAGCAATGTCTCATTTTCTTCAATGTAGCTATTCCATCACACACACTAAAATCAGTCCTTGTAAACTCATTAAGTGAAGTTCTAGGCATATATAAGCCTATACATGTGCATCTATCCTTTCTATATTAAAGGGAAAAACAAACACAGTAAATATAAGAAAAATAAGCAAGAGTCAAATAAGCAACTATAACAAAAAGCCAAGTCCCCCATTTTTGTAACTAATTAAAACCCAGACTTTTCTATTATGGGCCCAACTATTTGGGATATTGTGAAATGTGTTACATGTGGGTTGCTTGGGAGGGTTTGGTCTATTTTATTTGACGTGTGTGTGTGTGTGTGTGTGTGTGTGTGTGTGTGTGTATGCACATATTTAAATGTCTCTGGGATTCTTGACCAACCCACCAAATCCAAGAGTCTCTTTTGTTATACTTTAAATTTATTTCTGCTCTTGTTTGGAACAAAAGGTCAGCTGATAGGTTGGCAAAGCTAGACTTTAGCTGGGAGTGGATTGGAAATAAACGGGGTATTCTATGATATGCTACAGTCTCGGAGTAAATGGCCAGAACAATCGAGCTCACCTCCAAGAAGAGAAGCAGTCAAGAAAGTGGAGATGGTTCTAGAACCACTATTATTATTGTTGCCTTTAATGGCAAGGCGTGTCCTGATCTTTTTTATAAAGATCCTTTTGCTGTATATCTGCAAGACCTTCTAGACAGTCAAGGGGAGACCACTGAAATAATTTCTTAATATTGGTATGAGCTTAACCAAGATGAAGCCACAAAAATAAACAGAATAAACAAGAAAAGGTTGGGATCATGAAACACAGAGCCAAGAAGTAATAAAGGTCTTTTCACATTAGTGTGTGTAGGGATCTCTGATAGACCCTCAGAGGCAGCTATATGAGACAATTCATGTACAGATGGAGAGAGCTGTTGTCTTTTACAAATGTGGAGGAGCAGGAGGAGGTCCTTAAAGTGAAAGAGGAGGAGAAGGTCGTTGCTCAAAATGTGGCTATGACAGGTTATTTGGGCCCAAATGATTTCCTGTGATCCATTCAAAACACTATTGTGGGCAGTTTTAGTCTGAATGCACTCTTTGACTGTTGTATGTACTATGAATTGACTATAATCAAAAACTCGACGTGATTTGGGAGAGATGGCGGGTGTTCCAAGTCCCTCTCACTGAGGCAGCTGAAACAGGAAGATCATTTAAATCTGGAAATTCAAGGCCAGCCTGAGAAACAGCAAAACTCCATTTAAGAAACAAAAGTTTTCCATTTGGCTATGGTATAATTTTCTTCCCCTGACGGATCTAGCTAAGAGAGACAGTATGTCTACCAATGTCATTGAGATATTTCTGTAGTATAAAGCAGAAGGAAGAAGAAAACCATTTGCATTTTGGCCTCCTTGGCCCACAGGTCTTTCACCATCAGGGCTGAAGCCTCCCTTCCTTCTTCTCGGGCTACCTGTGTACAGCTTTAGGTTAGCACCTCCTTCATCCGGGAAGACAGGAGCAACTCATCTCCATTGGATGCTGTAGGCTGGGCCTCTCCCGGGTCGACCAGAAGCTCCTTGAAGGAGCCAAGGCACTGGGCAGGTGACCCCTCCCCCTAGGACACATTGTGCCTGATGCCTGAAACGTGTTGAATGATAAAAATAGCATTTAATCCACCTATATAACATTAATTATATTAATGAGCAGTGTGGCATTAGTGCTTATGCCTACACCTCATTTTTATGTGCTGTATTTTTGTTTTTAATGTTTTTATTATTGCAAAATATATTTGCAAAATTCCTAGCTTCATTAGCACGTCTTCATCCATACCTATAACATTTTGATCATTCACCTCCCCATTACTTTCCCTTACACCTCCCTCCCCCTTACTCTTGCCTCTTGTCTAATAATAACCTCCCTTCCACTTTTATGTTAATCTTGGTTTTCATTTTTGTTGTTTTGAACTCCGCTTGTTAGAGAAATTGTGATACTAGTCTTTCTGACTCGGGCTTATTTTACTCAGTGTAATGCGCTCCAGTTCCATCCTTTTGGTGCAAATGACATAGTTTTGTTCCTCTTTACAGCTGAATACTGCTACTGCATTGTGTATGTATATCACAGTTTTTCCATTCATCCATTGATTGGCATCTAGCCTGGTTGCTTGTCTTTGCTATGTAAATTGTACCATGAAACATGGGACACATAGCTAGCCCTAGAGAAAGCTGCCTTTAATTCCTTTGAGTATAAACTAAAGAATGGCCCACTGCATAACAGTTTTGTTTTTAGTTTTTTGGGGGAAACTTCCATACTGATTTCCATAACTGTCTTTCTGTTGAGCTAAAAACCTGGATCCTTAGCATTTGAAAGCATTAATATCCCTGAATGACAGAAGGAAACCACAACTTATTTTTCCTGTCTCAAAATGCCTAGAACACTGACTGAAAATGTTTAAAAAGTGGCACCCTCCACAAATCCAGGTAGTTCAACTTGTATGCTTAGTGTCTGTAAATTAGGGCCTTCAGATGGGAGCTGTGACTTCAATTTTATCAGCTGCCCAGGGGCTGATGTTGAGCATCAGTAAAAGGCAACAGGGATCCGTAGACATCCTTTGGGGTCTACCTTTCATTGATGCAAGCGCATAAACCTACGGAACTGGCCACTTTGAGGTTCTGACCTTGGGCAACAACATCTAAGACCTGCCACAGAGCGTTGTCTGGTCACCTGTTTTCTGGGGTCTGCAGAATGTGGATGCCCTGAGACATCCCACCCACTCAGCAGTTTCAGGGCAGGACTCTAGTTCAGAGATGCGTAATGAAAAGATTTCCCGCAGTGTTGTGGCCCAGGATTTACCAAGCGACTGTGGGCCCATGATCCTCTCAATGAGCTGGCTGATGAAAGCGTGTCAGCTCTTACCTCCAGGAGAGAAGAAATGCTTAGGAACTCCTAACAACCCCACCCACCACCCCAAGTTGTTCCAATGAGCAAATCTAGAATAGAATGAAGAGACAGCTGGCAGAGAGGAGGAAAAAAAAAAACAGCGGCATGGAAAATACCCTGAAAACCAGCAAGTTTTAAGTGGTGAAAGTGGGGGCCTTTCCTAGTGGTATAGTTTACAATTCTTAGGGGAATCCATTCAATGCTGAAAGGAAAACTCAACCTTCTGTGGTTAGTCCTTGCCAAAGAGATCAATACAAGTCAAAGGACCTCAGCTTTTGCTTATTCATACCATGGCCTGTGTCCTGCTTCACACTGTTTACTCTTAGAAGAACCTTGAGTCGATCTCTGGTTTTGTGCCTTTCGGTAGGACGGGCGCTCTACAAACCTAGTCAGCAAATGCTAAGCACTCAGCAGTTCATGTAGGATATGACACTAGCACATCATGGATGTAAGTAAACTCTATAGCAAGTAGTTCGTATGTACCTATCAAGTGTGACTCAGGCACTGTGTGTGTGTCAAGGCCTTAAAGAAAGAGGACCTAGACCTTGCCCTTAGAGAATACAGGTCTAGAAGTTGATAGATTCTCCTTTCTGCATCTCTCTATTTAATTCTGAAACTGTGGTCCACTACTGACTTAAACGTTTATTCCTGACTCTGTAAGGAGCCGTGGAGACAGATAAGAGCAAAGAAGTGAGATACAAGGGCAGGAAATGGAGGAGGCAAGTTACAAAGGAGCTTTCTGCGTGTCTGCTAGAGAGCTCTGTTTTGGTAGCTGTGGACCATCTCATTTGATCAGGGACTGTAACAGCAACTAGAAGCCTGCTTATGTAAACAGTGCCACAGTTTAGATAAATGGGTATCTCCCCAAGGCCATGTGCTAGAGGCTTGTTCCTCAGCTTGCTGCTTTTGAGAGGTATTGGAATCTTTAAGAGGTGCAGCCTAGAGAGAGGGTGAGAAGGAACTTCATACATTACCAACCAGAGCAGGATTTTTTCATTCAACAGGAATAATCTGCACATGATTGTACTACTAATTCAATTAGTTCTTGGAACAAAACAGCTGACATTCACAGAATTAGATCAATTTTGCTTGTTTATATCTGGTAATCTGAGTAACTCTTTTGAAGATAACTATGCAAAATAACAACCTTAGTTATGTTTCCATCACCTTGTTTTGAAAGCCTATATTGTTATTGTTTTGGGCTGTTTGTTAATACTATTTGTCTCTTTCGTTTCTTGTATTTTGTTTTGTTTCCCCCGCTAATATAGAAAGGATAGATGTACATGTATAGGTTTATACATATCTAGATCTTTTCCTAAAGAGTTTACAAGAATTGATTTTATTACATGTGATGGTATCAACAGCTACTTTGAAGAAAACGAGACATTACGATAGTCACTGCTGATTTCCTTTCATCTTGTTTTGAAGTCTGATAATGCTTTTTTTGAAGTCTGATAATGCTTTCTTTATTTTGATTGACTTTAGTCTCTTTTCAATTATTTGATTTCAATATGTGTGAAGGTATAGACAGCTACTTTGAAGAGAACAAGAAACATTATGGTAGTCATTGTCAATATTCCTCTTGTCCAGTTTTGAAGGCCAGTAATGCTTTCATTATTTTTTTGATTGGTTTTATACTATTTTGTTTTGTTTGAATTCATTGTGTGTGAAGATATAGACAACTATTTCAAAGAAAACAAGAAACATTATGGTAGCCACTGTTAATGTCCTGTTGTCTTGTTTTGAAATCCTGTGTTGCTTGCATTGTTTTGTTGTGTTCTGCTTTGTTCTGTTTTGTTTGTTTTATTCTCTTTAAAATAAAAAAAAGTGCCCTTCTGCCTAAAGTAACCTTCCATGTAAAAGAAACTGGCACCACCGATGTCTCCATGGTGCCACCCACAGGAAGAGCCATGGTAATGTGTCTCTGTAGGCTCTCCCCAGAGTGGACAGTGAGGTCAGTGTGATGAGAGGGAGCATGCCTTGGACCAGGAGCAGACAGGAGTGTGTGAGCACGGTGCTACCCCCGCCACCCCAGTGACTTCCCTAGTGTCTCCCCATTCAGAAACGGATGGTGCTCCTCTTTTCCCTGACATTCGCAAGCTAGAGTGAGCCCCTTGTTTAGGAGCAGAAAGCTCTAGAGTTTTAGAAGTAGCTTCTCAGAACTGAGTTTCTAGTGCCACCTGCCCAGGAGGAGGCCCAGCCACCCTGCTCCTCTGTCCTCTCTAGCTCATAATGTGAAAGGAGGCTGGAGTGGTCTCCCTGGTGGTAGACTTCTGCCATAGTGCAACACAGGTGTCAGCGGTGACCCGGGCCTCCGCTATGGAAGGGTCTGCAGGTGTCACGAGATGCCCTTGGGGTCCCTTGGCCAATGTACCAAGAAAACGAAGGCCATTTCCATGCAGACAGACAAGTCTAGTGAAGGAACAGAGCAAGTGTGCCAGCTCATTGTGTGAGGCACCATTACAGTGCGGTTTCCTGTGGCTACCGGCACACACCTGATGAAGAAGGTAAAAAATTGAGAACCAGTGATTCCTGAGATGACAAAAACATTGTCCCTTTAGCATCACACGACCACCAAACGAGGTGGCCTCATGGCAGAATTGAATGATTCATGCGATGTGTTCATGCCAGACGGCTGACTGTCCGACAGCTAAGAAAATACAGGAGGGGAAGTTTGGGAACAGAGAGATCAGTGTAATCTTATGGGACTAAGATTTATTACTGAACATCAAAAATGTGCAAATTAAGTCAAGAAACATTTTGTTTATAGCCCACATGCTGTAATGTCCTTTTCTTTTGATTTGTTTATACAAGTTTTAGGGGCAAGTTACATTTTCAGATTATAGCCAACATTTATTTCCAGAGTACTTCCTCTAAGACAGTCCATCACATTCTTTCTCAAGGCTCTGGAAAAGAAGATAAAAGACATAATTTGAAAGGTGGGTGTGTATGTGCACAACATGTTTGTTTTAAAAGGATCTCAGATGCTGGTGGAATAATTAGCCATGTACACAAACCAAAATAATGAATACCAAATGGTATGGTATCCTTTCTGAATCCTGTTCCAAAGCAGAATGTGAAAGAAACATTAAGTTCTAGTCCCTTGGCTTATCCCCCTTTGTTACTCTTGATTTTATGATAATCACTATTACCCTCTTGGTACGAATTAACGTCCCTGTATAAAATCTGCCACCTCACACAGTTTCTTCTGGGATTTCAGATGCGTAATGTCATTCAGTGTTACATTACTTGCTTTGCATAGGGTCTTGGAGATAGTACCTCTTGAACATTTTTATCAGCTGACATAAATTCGTGTTTTTTCATTAGCATGTGTTTGCAATACATAATGGATACATTCATCCCAGGAAGTTGGTGCATGTACAAATCACGTCCATCCTTTTTCTTCCCCTTCTGCTCTGCAACAGGTAAATTTCAGGAAACAGAGAGGTAAATAAATATTTAAAATGGTGATATTGAAAAAAAAACTGCTACCTACATGCACCTCCTCCCTGGGAGTAAGTTATGTAGAATAAGTAAAGATGTTCTCATTTTCTGAATGCAAACATCTTCATTTTCTTGTCCCTCTGCAAATGGATGAGGCTCTTCCAAAATACAAATCTTGAGTTTATGTTCAAGGAGGAGGGCCTAGCGTGATGTATTGAGACAGATTTAAAAATGGTGTGTGTGTGTGTGTGTGTGTGTGTGTGTGTGTGTTCCCTGCAGAATTTCTTCACATGTCAGATTCTTGGGCCACATTTCATTCATCGTGTGGTATATGTGGGAGGTGAGTTCTAGGCCCCCCTCCAAGGGAACCAAATTCTGCAGATGCTCAAGTTCCTGATAAAAAATGGTGTAGTATTTGCAAAGAACCTATGCACATCGACCTCATATGCTTTATATCATGTTTAGATGACTTACAGTACCTGAGGCCGCACGCATGTTATGTATACTATAGTGTTTATGGCATACTGACCAAAAACTGCATATGTTCAGGACAGACACAAGTGTTTTGTGTGTATATGTGGGGTTTTTTGTGTTTTTTGAATCATTACCTATTTGAATCCAGGAATTTGGAACTGCTGAATCTATGAGCAAATTGTACTGACAATGATTTGAATTACCTTTCAGGATTCCTTTCTTACCAAGTAGGTTACCATCAGAGAAGTTGAGATTCGCCTAATGGACTTTTCCAAATGAGCCCTAGGCTTAAAAACTAGTTAAAGATGGAGTAAACAAGACGAAACAGTATGTTCTAAGAGGTTTAATTCTCTTAAATTGAAACACAGTCATGTTCCCTGACTCTCAGGGAACTTGCACAAAGCCCATATGTTTATTCAAGCATTTGCTTGATGATGCAAGAGGCCCAGCGAGTGTAATCCCAGGCATGAGATGTTCAGATGCTGAATACATAGTGCAAGCACATCAAAATGCAATGTAATCGGTAGCCCAAATGTGTACATCAGACCTAGGGGCTGGGGGCACCTCCAAGATGCCGTGGAATCTATCAGCTCCCCCTTCACAGTAAGACTATGGAACTTCTCTCTCTTTGTGGCCCTGTGGTTTAATCTGATGGTCATCAACCAAGGTCCCAGGTTAGAAACTTTTAGAAACTCAGCAGTGCTTCTAATGCTCATTGGAGACCAAGGACCACTGGTCTAATCCAATGGCCTTTTGTAGCTCATGCGTTCCTCAGTTTGTGACTGTATTTCACAGTACAGGTACCTTTCGTTTTCATCCCCTTTTGCGATGACATTTCCTCTCCCTACCTACAGTTGCATTAGACGTGCTGCTTTTCCTGTTTACTGCCCTTCTTGGGTCATCCCCAGCCTCAGTTTCCCTCCTGGGCACTAGTGCTGCTTCCATACCCTGCTTCTCCGCCCTGCTTCCCTCCCATGTCCTCTGTCTGCCCAGAGCAGAGCTCTGTATGTCTGTCTTAGTGCCTCATGAAACCCAGTGAGCGCTAAGCACCAGCAGCTCCCCGCTTCCTCGGTAGCATCCTGTCCACTGATCTCATTACAGTGCGCCCTTCTGGTACCCAGCTGGTGCTTCAGGACTCGGTGGCTTAGCGCAGCTCACTTCTGTCTCTCCCTAAGCCTTGCTAGTGTTTTTTACCTCTCATCCATCCTCCCTCAAAGTCCAGGATCCTAGAACCTGAGCTGATTTGACTGCAGCCGTCTCCTGCATGGGGAGCCGGGGCCCATGGCAAATAAGTATGGGGAATTTAGAATTTAAAAGAATGAATTCCAGGCCTGAGTATGTATTTAATTAAAGCATTTTAAAGCTGTAAGGACCTTAGCAATATGCATTTTCTGAGCCTTGGTTTCACCACCTGTAAAATGAGAATATGCATTTTATACAAGTGATAAATATCAATAAAGATGAACCTTTATGTAACTTGCATGAATTCCAAATAGATTTCTTGGCCCTAGGCGGAAACTAGCATTTAAGAATGCTGATGAAAAGGATAAAAAGAGATGCTATACCTCGTTATTACTGTCCTTGTTACCGTCACCCACGTCCTTCCATGTCAGTTTTTTCCGTGATTCCTATTTTCATCTAGACAACCAGAGTTTGGAGCGCTTTTTAAAATTACAGCTTTGCTCAAGATTTATCATGCCAAAACGGTTTCACAAATGCCTGATTTGGAAATTAGCTTGCTGTCTTTGAGCTACTTCTTAAGAGACAAACCTGGGTTTTGTACTAGGTTAATATATTGGGATTTCAAAGATCACTTAATCCCAGGTGGTCTGAGTAAGGTATGTGCTGTCCCCTGGAGAATTTCAAGCCATCTTCCTGGCACAGCATCATCTTATTTGTTCTTATGATCCTTTAATTTCAGGACAGTTCATAATTTTCTTGGCAGTTTACTTGAGAAACTTTGACAGTATCATTTAATGTACTTCTCGTCTGACTATGGGGAAAACACTAACAACTATTTGGGCCCTGAACTGTAGAATTTATTCATGGAAGGGCATAATGAGTTTCTATTTCTTGAACATTGCCAGCAGCAAAGAGATTATGCCTGGAATTAAGTTCAACCCTGTTTCATTTCTCCTTTGCTTTGAAACTCCATACGAGAGAGCAGGAGAATATTTTCCCACTTGAGGCCAAATTAGGTCAGGAAAAGCTTTTCCTTTGAACCTCCTAAGTCCTAGAATGAGCCAGGAAGAGGTAAGAAGATCCAGGGACCATGCCGTTATTCAGTGGCTGAGGTTTTTGTCTGAAGAGTGCTAGATGTAATTTTCACACTGTAGGCAGGAGAGTAGGTCAGTCCTTGGAATCCATGCATCCAGGAATAGGAATTTCAGGCAGTTGCTTCATTTGCTGAGTTGTGTGGACTTAGTAAATAAGAGCAGTATTCAAGGCAAAGTGGCTCAGTTACTTCCCCCTGCCTGTTAATAACTTCCAAGCTCCCAGGAGGACTGAAGGATTGCCCCATGGAAGGAGTGGACTCCTATCAGTGGCACATTGAGAGCCCGGGTCTGCTATCAGGGGTGAACCAGGCAGTCGAGAAAACATCTCAGGTTGCCAGTTAGGGGTATGACAGTGTCCCCACTGCAGCAGGTGCAGAAGAGAATAAGTCATCCCTGTCCCATCCGTGAGGTTTCTCCTCCCCCACTGAACTCATCCATCAGGGGTAACAGTGTGCTTTTTTGTGTCTTAGAAGAGCCCAGTGGGAAAGTGGCAGATGAGTCACTTGTCACTAGGAATAGGTGTTAGCACTGAGGGAAATAGAAGGTGGCAGTGAATTGCTGCTGTGGCTTTCCCTACGATTGAATTACCATTACTTAGCACCCCTGATTTTGGGCATGCAGTGTGTGAGGTCATGTAAACATACAGAGGCATCCGCGGTAGCCAACGGTGGCTGATTTTGCCCTCAGCAAACTGAAGCAAGCCTGCGCCTGTCCAGGGGATGACTGGGACTTTCCTTCCTTCTGTGCAGCTGAGTTCAAGGAATGAATATACCCTAGAGTCAAATTGTGCATGCCATGTATTAGAGATCTTCCTAATTAAAATAAATACCTCTCCACTGGAAGACGGAGAAAGAGGAAAATGACTGTAAGCAGTAGGCTTTGGAAACTTGGTTGCCCTGAAATCAAATGTGGTGCAGGACAGAGCCGAGGGCAGCTGGCAGGCCCTGTGCCCAGCTGTGTGGCAAGGGGCTTAGCTGCTGCCTGTGCTGCTGACTGTAGCTGAGTGCTGTGTACTACCCTGCAGTTTCCTGCTCAGCACAGAACCCTGAGTCTGGTATTTATGAGGATTATTGTTTTGCTCTTGTCTCGAATTGGGGTACCAGCTCCCCGGACATCGAATACCAGTTGCTCTTTCCTCTTGATCTACAAGCAGCCCTGAAGCACTTGGCACTCCTGACAGCGCTCCAAGGAAATTAAGCTATCCTCTAAGATATCTTTACTTCAAGAAAAATAGATTCTCTTTTCTGGGAAATCACTGCTTAAAAAATGCAAACTCTACGTAAGACAACAGATAGAGCCAGCTCAGTACATTCATAGCTTGGCCTGGAACTCGGGCCAATAGTCCTCTCTACTCTGTTTTGCTTTTAAGGTTGCAGTTATCCACAGTCTGCTCTGGTCCAAAAATATTAAATGGAAAATTCCAGAAATAAACAATTCATAATTTTCAGTAACTTCTATGATAGTAAATTGTTGTACTTGTTCCTTTTTATTAGTTCTTAATGTCTGTCCTAATTGACAAAGCAAACTTTTCCATAGGTTTGTGTGTATAGGGAAACACATAATATGCACAAGATTTGGTGTTATCCCTGGTTTCAGGAATCTGTGAAACATCTTTGACCATCTTGCTATGAAAAAAGGGAGGTGAATGGGTTTCATGTGTGTGTTTGTGTGTGTGTGTATGTGTGTGTGTGTGTGTGTGTGTGTGTGTGTGTGTGTGTGTGTGTGTTTTCTATAGCTGGAACATTTTAAGATTTAAAAATAAAGTGGGCCTGGCTTTCTGATGGAGGGACTGCTTTCTAACTAGCCCTGAGTACTGGGGAGAGAGGGTACACATAGGTGAAGAGGTTCTGATGCCCACACCCACCTTAGACAATTTCTCTGGGATGTGGCCTGACCAGTGGATTAAAAACATGTCCCCAGGGGATTCTAACCTGCCACTAGGGATCAGATGCAGGGATCTAGTGTGGTAGCACCCCCTATGTATCTACCAGTGCAAAATACCAGTGGAATTAGGTTTTTAGAGTGTAGATTCCTGGGGTCACAGCACAGACCTACAGAACCTTGGAAAACTAGAAACTATGTGTTCTTACAGTGTCCCAGTATTTCTGATAATCAACTCAGGGAATCCTCATGCTGATGCACTGTTGTGTAATTGTGATCTTGAAGCCTGATGATTGTCACCATCTTTGTTTCTTTATTTTCCTAGACAAAACCATTTTCTAAGTTTTGTCTGAGTTTCTTTTTAAAATTAGGATTAATCTAGCCTTGTACAGAGATCACGAGAACTCTTTCTCCCATGGTTTGAACCCAGGGTTTCTTGAAAATTTGAGAAAATCTCATAGCTTTAGGTCCTTCTGGACTCTGGAATGTGATTCAGGGTTTCATTATCAGCTCTCCACTAGAACATTTTCAAGGAAGACGTCACCAATGACCACTGTCTGGCCAATTTCAACAATCCTATCTTCCCAATGTCCATAATTCTCCAACTTTGGTGTAGACCTCTCAGTATCAGTTGATAGAGCTCATAAATCTCTTTAAATACTTTCTTCACTTGTCTTCCAGAAAACTACTGTCCACCGTCTGTCCTTCCTTCCTGATAGATCTTTTTGTGCCCTCCATGGGTTAATGATGATTGCAAACTTTTTCTATATTTTGGTTTTCACCAATATGAATACTGTATGTCACATCTTGTGTGTGTGTGTGCACGCTTATTTTCCTTAAGATATATTTTTAAATAATTTTAAACTGATAGGTTAAAACAAAACTGTACGTATTATCAGGGTACTATGTCAAGTTTCAGGACATGTATGCATTGCTCAGTGTTTAAGTCAGGTTAAATACATGCATCTCCTCAAACATTTTATCATTTCTTTATGTGGAAAACTTTCCAAATCGTTTTTTTTTTTTACCTTTGTGAAACATACAAAACATTGTTACTAAGTCATCCTACTGTGCAATGACACCCCTATCCAACTGTAACTTAGGGCTCACTGGTCACCCTCTCCCCAACCCCCATAGCCCCCTCCTCTCCTCGGCCTCTGATAATCATCATGCTGCTTTTCACTTCCACAACCTCAACATTTTAGGGGTTCATAGATGAGTGAGATCATGTGATGCCTACCTCTCTGTGCCTGAGCGACTTCACTTAGATCTCCAGTTCCATCCATGTCGGTGCCCATGACAGGACCTTGTGCTTTTGTATGGCTGGCTACTGGGCCTGTGTGTATCCCATTTCTTTATCCATTCATCAGTTGCTGAGCTCTTTGGTTATTTCTGTTTCTTGACTGTTATGAATAGTGCTACCATGAACAAGGGAGTACAGATGCTTCTTTGTCACACAGATTTTATTTCCTTTGAATAAGTACTCAGGAGTGTGATTGCTGGATCACGTGGTTGTTCTATTGTTAGTTTTTCAAGGCACATCCATACTGTTTTCCATAATGCTGTACTAATTTACATTGCCACCAACAGTGTGCAAGGGTTGGTTCCCTTTTCTCTACATCTTGGTCTTTTGTCTAGTTGACAATAGCTACGCTTACTACAACGAGGTGATGTCAGTGTGGTTTTGACTTGCACTTTCCTGCTGATGAGTGATACTAAGAATTTAATGTACCTATCGCCATTTGTACATCTTCTCTGGAGAAATATCTATTTAGATATATTATCTGTTTTTAAACAAGTTGAGGTTTTTGGTTGGCTTTTTGATTTGTCGCTGTTGGTTTTGTTTTTGCTATTGAGGTTTTAGAGTTCCTTATATGCTTTTAAGAACAACATTTTGTGAGATGTATATATTATAAATATATTCTGCCATATTATGTTTTTCTGTTTATCCTGCTGTTTCTTTGCTATATAGAAGCTTTTTAGTTTGACATAATCCTGTTTGTTTTGCTTATGTTTCAATGATGTTTGGGATATTGTCCCCCCAAATCCTTGCTGGTTCCAATATACTAAAGCATCTCCCACTATTCCAGTAATTTCATAGCTTCAGGTCTTACATTTAAGTCTTTAATCCATTTTACATTTGTTTTTTAACTAGTGAGGGGTAGAGATCATGTTTCATTTTTCTACATATGGATATCCAATTCTCCCAGCACTATTTATTGAAAAGAGTATCTTTATCTTTCTATAGTGCATGTTCTTTGCACCTTTGTCAAAAATCAGCTAGCTGCCAATGTGTGAGCTTGTTTCTGGACTCCTTGTTCAGTTCTGTTGGTCTGTGTATCTACTTTCATGCTTCCACCATGCAGAGCTTTACCAAAACAATGCAACATGCTGTTTTGATTGTTACAGCTTTGTGGTGTGTTTTGAAATAATGTAGTATAGCGGCTTCTGCTTTGTTTCTTCACCCAAGATAACTTTGAATATTTGGGGTTATTTGTGTTTCATAAAATTTGTTGGCCACGAAGCGCAGTTCTGCAGGTTGTGTGTCAGCATGGTTCTGGCAGTTAGTACAAGGGAGTGTGTAAATACATGCAGTTCATTTAAAACATCATCCTCCACGTGTCCTTGCAGGAAATTTCAAATCAGCTGTGAAGCAGAAGACAAAACCCAGAATTCTAAAGCACAACACGTGCCTGGTTGTTCCTAGCGGGCATGGGCCTCCAAGCTGGCCTTTGTAGGAGCTCTAGTTGAAAACTTGCAGGAAGTTCTCAAGAGCTTACGTTTTGTATATTTTACTGGATGCGTTTATGATAGGTTCACTTTATTGTCTATGTTGGGGTTATTACCAAATGATTTAATGACTGCCTTAAGGCTGCCTTTTCTCATCCTGCCCACCACCCCGTGGGCTAACCAAAGCGAGGCCAGCCTTCCACTGCACAAGAGCATCGAAAGGGAGAAAACCCTGATTCTTGAGACAAATCTTTATGAAAGTGTAAGAATGTATCAGGTAAGGTCAAATCTTCATAGAGTACACTTATGTATTTAATATTCACAGTTTTTTCTGGTGATGCCTGCTCTCCTTTATATTTTAGCAAAAGTCAAATTAATTTGTTCTAAGAAATTATCCTCTGTGCAAAGCCCCCCATCCCCATTTCTCAGCCCCAGGTAAGTTCTGTGAAAGACCCAGAATGAAATAGCCTCTGTACTTCTCTGGACCAGTGCTTGTAGCTACGTCTTGGAATTTGGATACTGGCAGATGAGTTAAAAACCCTGAAATAGGAGCTTGATCTCTTTGGGCTATTGGAATTACATTGTAAGGGGAAAATATTGAGCCTACATCATCAAGAATTAAGAAGAACTTTTAAAAAAATCAGAAAAATAATTGTTTCCTAAGCAAAAGATTAGTAGCAAACTCAAAATAAAAATAGAAATACTTGGCAGCCAATCATGAAAAGACCAAGAATGTTGACAGATTTCTCACAGAATATTCTGGCCATTTCCTTCACCTCATAATTCTGGAGGCAGGAGGAAAATGAGCATTTGTATAGTTCCTGCTGAATATGGGAACCGTTTTTCACAGCATCTATTGAATTCACACTCTGCTCAGATACTGTACTTATATGTATTGTCTCATTTAATCATTGCTCTGGCCCCATTAGCCCATTTTAATGTGTGCAAAGTGGGGCTTAAGTACCCTGCTGTGATTCTGAGGGTCTCCCAACCCTCAAAGACTCTCCTTGGATCTGACATAAATCACCTCCTAAAAGCTGGGGACAAAGCCAGGCCTCTCTGGGGAAAACAAGATTCTTTAGGATGCAGTGGATAGAAAATGGACTGATTTGGGACATTTTTGAAGAAAGATTGACAGGACCAGAGGAGTCCAGTGACAGCTCAAAGCGATGCCCAGGGAAATGTTGCAGACCATTGGCGTAGACATGGAACCAAGTGAGCGATGCCTTCCGAGGGCTGATAAGGGGACCTGGTGCATCCATAGACACTTACACTGTGAATCTAACGTTCAGGAGAGACCTTGGGAGTGTGTGTGTGAGACTGTACTGTCTGATGAACATCTTATTTCATCTCTCGGCAATCCTTTGAAAATGCATTACTGTCATTCACAGGTTACAGATGAGGAAACAGGACCACAGAGGTTGCCTGTGTCTGTATGTTTGGAGTATCTTTGTCCCCAGCAGTTCCTGCATTGGAGGCATGGGTGGTAGTGGTAGGAGATGGCCTGGACCCTTAAGGGGCAGGGCCTTGTGGGAGGTCCTTAGGTAATGGCCTGTAGCGGGGAGTACTGAACTCCTGGACTGAGTTCTTGAAAAGCCTGAGGTGCACTCTGGGAAGCTGAGGCAGGGGGATAGGAAGGTCAAGCCTGGGCATCTTAGCAACTTGTGAGATCTTGTCTCAAATTTTTGAAAAAATGAGGGGATGTAACAGTGCAAAAGCCCTGAGTTCAATTCTCTACGTAGCAAAAAAGAAAAAGTTAAAAGCTTATCCATCCCTGAGCCGAATCCCTCTGGCTTCTCATGTACCCCACTATCATGACACCATTCCCTATTAGGCCTTCACCAGAGACCAAGCTGTCTGACCTTAGACTTACCGCATGCATGCTTATAACTTAAATCAACCTCTTTTCTTTAAAATTACCCTGCCTCAGGTATTTCATTATGGTAACACAAAACAGACTAATACATGTCTTCTAAGGCCCCAGTGCTAAGAGAGAACAAGCCTTGTGATGAGGCTGCTACCTTAACTTTTAGCCTTTGCATCTGTCCATTGAACATCATGTTGCCTAGGTAGATTGTAGTCACTCAGTCTGCACAGTACATTATTTGTCATTTTTCATTTGCTTCTAGGACCTTACTTAAAACAGCTGGCTATTTTTTGTGCTTTTGTAATGTACTGAGTCTAGTTAGGTTATGGGTAAAGCAGTAAAGAACAAAGGAACCGATTTGCATAATTGTGTCTAAACACTGTATTGTTCACTCTGTGTTCCATAAGTCAAAAAGTTTCTGTGTATACCACAAGAATTGGCAACAAACAATACAAACTCAAATGTAAAACAAGGGCACTGGAAAGTTGCATTGTTGAGTGTGGATGTAACTGACTGTTCTGCAGACCTTTAATCTGGTGTGGGGGAGATGTATCAGCGTGTTGGCATGGAGTATTTTCTAGAAGAAGACAACCTTAGCGTCTTAGTAACTCTCTGAACTGGTGTGACTTGAGCTGCCTCATTAAGAGAAGTGAGGCAGGGCGCCTTCTAATTAGAGATCATTCCACCCTGTATCTTTGCAGGCTCTGATGGCTGCACAGGAGGCAGGAAGTAACCTGGAAAGAAGGGGTGGGGCTTTTTATACAGGTAAAAATAGGACCACAGAGAAGGCTAGAGGACAGAGAATGGCAGCTGTAACCACCAATGTGTGTGGATCTTGCTGTCTGCAAATCCTGGTCCAAGAAGTTCTTACATGTGAGCTTACAGCCCTGGCTGGTGTTAGCCACACTTTAGAGATGAGGAACTGAGGCACAGGGACACTAACTTATGTCAGATAGGTACAGACACTAGGATTCCAATCAAGGCTGCCTAGGTCCTAGGTCTTGCCACAACCTAAATCAGAGGTACTATACTCACGTGGTATGTGAAACTGGATCGTCACCAAAGGTAAACTACTGTGACACACGACTGCCTGCACGCTGGCCACAGCTTTGGCCCTGACAATTTCCATAAGCACCTCACAGGTGAGGGCTTACTACATTTATCTCTGTTTTATTAAAGAGCAAATCAAAGCTTAGAAGTTGAGTGACATTCCTAAAGGCACTAACAGCCAGAAGCTCGGAACCCACGACACACCCCATGTAACACCATAAGCCAACCACGTGCTCCCTATCAGCAGTAAGAACTCCAGCATCGGCCGGAGATTTGGCTCAGTGGCATAAGCACCTGTCTGGCAAGTGCAAGGTCATGAATTTGATGTACCAAAAAGTCTTCCAGTGTCAATCAGAGGCTGCCCATCCTAAATGCAGAATAAGCAAACTTTTCTTCTCTTTATACCCTAATTTCCCATCTCCCCTTCATTGCACATCCAAGAATGATTTACTTGTAAGGTGGGGGGAGTGCCTTTCCCAGACCCTAAACTAAAAATAAAGAATGTAAACCAACTGCCCTGACATCTCTTGCCAGGATGCAGTTGATTTGACAGAGCGCCTGGATCAGAGGGAGGGTGTTCCATTCATCATGGGAGAGCATACATTTTTTTCGTCATTGTTGAGTGATTGTCTGATTAAGTTAATGAGACTCAACCAGGATGGAGAGGCACAGTTTGGCAGCCAAATGCTATAGGTTTCTGGTAACTCATTCTGTGTCCTTAACGGTCCACTGGCTTCACGCTGGGCAGCATGGGAGCTCAGGGAGAGGCCCTTGTAATTACTCAGCTTTTTGATTGAAAACAGCTGCAGGTTTCGAGTGATTTCTTGTTCATTTTGCTGGTGATTGGAAGCCACTGGATTCCATCATGGACTCCATTCTGAAATCAATGGAGGTAGAAAGTAGGTTTTCTACTCGCCAGGCTTTTCAAACTAAAGCTCTCATCTCTGAGGGTCAGGACTGAGCCACCCATTCACAGGGTATGAGTCAGAACCCTGATTTTAAAATAAACATGTATTTCAAAGAGAATGATTTTATTAGCTGATTATTATTATTTTTTGGTAGCTGGTCTTCCTGTTCTTTCTACACAGGATTTAGGCTGGTTTCAATAAAATTGTCTTTATAAACACCTATCTATTCCTTCCCCTAAATCCAAAGACTACTGAAGTGTTTCCTTTAGATGGATCATAGGACAATCTGGGAGTAGTGTTGGTAATCGAATGTTTGTAGCACATGTCTTTAGCAGGATCTTAAACTGTGCTTGTACTTTCTGATACAGGAAGTCTCTTGCCTCCTTTATGTAAGGGGTTAATAACCTCACATGAGAATGAGAAACAGAAACTTTGATTGTGGAGGTTTTGCAAATGCAGTATTTTATTCTGTTTTGTCCTAAGTTTAGTTTTTGATACAACACTCCACCATCACATTCAAAACACAGAAGGCAATCTAGAAAGTCTTCACTTTCTAGGAACCAGTTTCAAAGGAAGGCAGGCACCAGTCGATAGGAGCAGGGTGAGACCAGTGTGCTAACAGAGACAGGACAACATCACTGAGATCCCAAGGGATTCTGACTCCCAGTCGATGCACTCCATCGGGGAGTTTACAATCCAATGAGGAAGATATGAACACAAGGATGGCAGTGTTTGAAATGCTTTGCTGAGGTTTTAAAAATGATTTAGAGAAAGAAGGCACACTCAGGGACCTGTTGTAGGCAAAGGCGTGTAGGATGGAGAGGCAGCACTCGCCCAGTTGGGAAGCAACTGGGTAGTTAAATCAAGTTGCAGAACAGCGCATGCGCAGGATAAAGAAGCATGGTCAGGGTAGGGCGAACCCAAGGAGAGACCTGAGAGGTGGGATCAAACGGTGGGTCTCTGGACATGGTCCCCAGGATGATGGTGGCAGCAGCCAGAAGCTCCAGGGACTCTGCTGCATGCTCAAGACAAGAACCACTGAAAGAAAAAGGCAGCTGGGCTGGAGCAGAATGGAACATGCAGATGGGACACCTGGCTCAGAGTGCAGAGTCCGGCAGTGTGATGTGGGCTGTGTGGTCCACAGAGCCGGGGACAGTGTGGGAAACCCTTCCCCAGTTTCCTGTGCCCTCACATAGAGGGGTGCTTTGACATAACCTGGGGCCGTCGGCTAGTTTTTGGTCTGGAACAAACCAAGGATACAGGAAGTCTCTGAATATTCAGTCTCCTTGACAGAGTTGGGGCATGGATGGAGGCCATGTGATACAGATCCTTTTTCACTTTCCGATGCTCACAGTCCCCTCTATGAATACGATGAAGACCTGTGATTTTAAGGTCTTAAAATGCCCTTCTGAACTCCAGCCATGAGATGCAGACTGACTCACAGAAGTGAAGGGAGGGAAATGCTCTGTAGCTTAAACCTAAATCGCAGTTTGTTTGCAGAATTTTTCAGTCATGACCTGTAATTTTGTAATGACTCATGATAAAATATAAAGTATAAGATCTTAGCCACTTTTAAGTATACAGTTGGCGACATTAGATATTGTTGTATTGTTATACAAGCATATCCAGAACTTACCCATCTTGCCAAACTCAGATTCTGTGCCCATGAGCACTCGCTGTCCCTTCGTCTCTCCCCAGCCTCTGATAAGCTGTATTCCACTCTGTCTCTATGAACCTGACACTTCTAGGAGCCCCCTGTAAGTGGGACCCTGAAACATTGTTCTTTTGGTCTGGTTCCTGTCCGTTAGCATTGTGTTGCAATATGTGTGAGAATTTCGTCTTTTGGAAGGAAGGGCGTCTGAGTAATATTCCATGATATAGGTGCATGGTTTGATTACCCATTCATCTATCAGTGGACATTTGGGTTGTTAACCCCTGTTGGCTCCTGGGAATCATGCTGCTGGGAATCACTGACACACTGTATCTTTTTGAGCCCCTCCTTTGGGTTTCCTGATGCCCATCCTAACAGGTGTGAAGCGGTGTCTCATTGTGGACACATGAGTCATCTTTAAAGTGCAGATAAAGGAGACAGAAATGTTATTTGCATGTTGGCAGGGATGAAGAGATGGAGTAGAGGCTGGATTTAAAGTAACCAAGACAAGCTGCTAAGGAATGACAGAGTTAAAAGGCGACTCAGACATTATTTATGCTACCAGTTCTCATGCCCGGGGACGCTGATTTTTAAATGCTGGTCGTGGTCCATCTCCAGGGGTTCTGATTCTGCCGGTCTGAGGCCGATCTAGACATTCGTTGGTCTTGTTTGTAAAAGTTTGCCAAGTGAGTCTGATGGATTCTCATTCTCAGTGAGGAGAATAGAGCTCTGCAGTAACTATGTAGCGAAACTATAGCCACAGTAACAGGCTTAATGTGCCAGCATGTGTGTGAGGGTGTCCCACTGCCCAAGGAGAGTAAGTCCACAAAGGTCTGGAGAGCCAGGGTTGGAGCCAAGTCCTCCTTTGGTCTGTTGGGACCTTCAATATCCAGTTACTAAGGCAGATATCTGGCTAAGTCAGTTCTGCCTGGTGGATCAAGAATATTCAGACACTAGCAAGTTAGCTGTGGATTAGGCCTGTTACTCCGCACTGAGAATGCTGTGCTTTGAAGATCCATCCACCCACGCTCCTTCCATATGTGTGCCTCTGAGCACCAGCTAGCAGGAGACTTTCTCTGTGGTCCCCTGGTCCGGGCCACATCATAGTGAGGAGAAAGTGCCTGTCCCTCTCTGTGCCACCCATCTGCCTGTGCCCTGGTGCCTGTTAGGGGATTCCCAGGCTCAAAGGCTTGTCACACCCTCCTGTCTCAGAGCCTTGATAAACTCTTTTATTATGCTGCTTTTATTATCTGGACTGTCTTTTTTAAGTGAATCATTGTTGCTGGTTATAAGCACTTATTTACTCTAATTAAAAAGTTAAAACAGGTCCCTCAAGACTTCTCTTACTTCTGACAAAATTGGAAGTTTGAGGGGCTCCCCGAGCCCCTCCCCATTTTCAAACCTCACCATGGGACTCCCAGAGCTCCCTGACTGCTGTTATCCTAGGCTGTGGCTTACACTGGTGCACAATGGTCAGCCAGGGAAGGGGGGGACCTAGGGCAGAGGTTGGGAGTGGTGCAGACCCAGGGCTCCTGCTTTCCTGTCCAGGGGCAGTTAGAAGCCACGTAACCTTCTCCCAACCCTGACATGTGACAACTTGCACAGAGTATGGCCCCTCAGGGGCACTGGCCTAAGCTTTGATGCTGGAGGTTTTCACTGCAGCTCGACTGCACTCGGCCCTTGTGGTTGAACTTTAGTCCCCAGCCCCTCTTGAAGCTCACATGGGGCCATGGGACCCAAAGCCCCATCATAAATCCAAATGTCAAATGTCCAGTGGCCAATGTGCCCAGGCAGACAGATGTCCAATAAGAAGCAAGGCTATCTAGAAGTCTACTGACCACCTCACATAGAAGACAAAGGCCAGATGTCTGGTGGGTGAGGACACACGTTTTACTCTAGATTTATTTTCAAACCCACCATTTTTCAAATCCAGGTGCACTGAAACTCAGGATTTTGATTCAGATGGGACAAGATTTTCACTGTATTTCTGCCATTTGTCAGCCTGTAATCTTAGACAAGTGACTGATGCTCCAAGCCTCGGTATTCCTGTCTTTACTAAGATGACCACAGCCTGACTGTTACTTGTATGAAAAGTGTCGCGGCAGCCTGTGCAACCTGAGCATTGCTGCCTCGTTACGCCTGCAGTACCTTGGGGAGGCTGAGTCACAGCAGGTCACAGGGCCCTTGTATCAGGACGGGGCCCACATGGAACTGTGGCATGGTGTCAGTATGTTTTTTGCCACTGTAACAAAATACCCAAGACTGGCTAATGTATCAGCGACAGGAATTTATGTGGCTGCCAGCTCAGGGGTCTGGGATGTCCAGGATGGAGAGGCCCACCTGCCAGGAGCCTGCTTGCTCTGCTGTCATAATGGTAGAAGGAAGAAAGGCCATAAAGCCAGCAAGGATGGGGCCCGAACTTGTCCTTTTATCAGGAATCCACTGCCGCAGTACCAACGTCTTCCGGGCCCATGTAAGGATGCTACTCGGGCTCTTTGTCTCACCTTGTCACAGCTGTCCCAGAGCTGGCCACGAAGCAGACACCCTCCATCCCAGACACAGTTTACTCTGGACCACGGTCTAAATCAGAGGAGCTGTAGAACCCCCACTGTGTGTCGCTGTCCCCAGCCTTGAGCCAGAGGGGCAGATAAACATCAGCTGGAGTGCCCATGGGCAGCTGCTCTAACACGCAAGACTCTTGAGCACAGAGAGGTATTTGCTTACGTACCAAACCAGGAAAGGTCTCATGGAAAGGCATTTCCAGCTTTTCTTAAAAACGCCAGCGCAGCCTCTGCTGGCCAGTGCACTTGGGACCAGTTTGGCTTGGGATAGTTGTTTTCCCATCTTGAGCCTTTCCAGGAACCCCAGCGCTGGCAGGCTGCCTGCCAGAGGACACAGGCGACACAGACACAGCGGCTTCTAAGGATCACAGGACCCAGCTGTGGGCTCAGCCTGTTCCCTCCTGGCTAGCGCCTACCCCCTATGCTTGCACACGAATGGCATGGACCCCTGTGCTGGAACCCTGCCCACAGGACAGCCATCCTCATGTTTCTGGGGGTGGCGCAGAACCCCTGAAGGCACCCCTGCACCCACTGTCACCATGTGGGCTAGGAGCAGTGATGGCGGAAGCCATGAGTCTGAGGAGAGCTGTGCCCGAGGCCTGGGAAGGCCATTTCCGTTGTGTTCAGAAGTGGCCGTGAGGAACAGAGCCCCAGGTAGGGAGGTGGGAGGTGGTAACCCCCTGAGCAGAGGTTCCTAGGGCCCATGCAGCCCTGCTCCTGAGTCCCTGACTTCATCCCTGGGTGGCTCCTGGACACACAGCCACCCTAAAAAACCGTATGCATGCAAATGGAACTGTGCCATTGGGACAGAATTTTAAATTTTGATCATTGCATTAAATTTACTAGTATCTATTGCTCCTCCCTCATCTATGATCGAATGGGGGGGAAATGTCATAGTGCTGAGAACCTGAATGGTGAGGTCTCTTTTCTCCTGCCTTCCTTGCCTCTCTGAAACCCCTGCTCCTGGGGCTAGCACTCCCTGGACAAGGCCACTAGGAGAGCCCTGTGCTACTGCCCAAGGGCAGCCTATGCAGACTGCAGACATGAACTTGCTTTTGAGTCCCTAGAGGGGAAGAGAGGTTTGGTAGGTGTGTTTGTTCCCTGAATTCTTCAGTCCTACCAAGCAGGAGACACTGTCTTTGCTATCTCAGCTCTGTTGGGGTCTGATCACCCCTGGGGAGGCATTCAGCCTGCAGCCTTGAAACACTGACAGCCTGGCCGTTCTTTCTTGGTCACTCCAGCCCGAGATGCCAAGTGTCACACCAGCCACGGTCCTCGGTCAGGCTCGATACAGCGCCAAGTTTCCCTGGACACCTTCAACCCCACAGATTCTTGTGCATTGTCTCTTTTCTACATGAAAAAAGGCACCATTTGTCATTAAACTGCTCTCACCTTAGAGAACCCCAATCCGTCAGTGCCCTCTGGGTCATGGTTATGTAGAATAAAAAAGTGATTTCCAAATCCAGATCTACTTGGACTCTGTGGCCTTCTATGAGTGTCATTGTCCCATTGAAAAAGAGAGACGATGATCTGGCCTCCTGGGAAGAGTCCATGAGACGTGTGGTGGGGTTGTTGACATGTAGTAGATGATCAATCAATAGAACTACTGGATCACCTCCCTCAGGCTCTGTAATAAACCATCGTGGAGCTTAAAACCAGAAGCTTCAGGGCTGGGGATTTAGCTCAGCGGCATAAGTGCCTGCCTTGCAAGCAGGCAGTCGTGAGTTTGATCCCCGGTACCGATAAAAAGGAGAAAGACCAAAAAAAAAAAAAAAAAAAAGTAAAAAAACAAAACAGAAGCTTCTGGGGGCTACAAGTTCCAAATTTAGGTGTTGAGGAGGCCTGGCTCTGGGGACACTCCTTCCTGGCCTCTTCCGGCTTCTGGTGGCAGCAGGCAGCCTCTGCTTTACTCCTATGTCCGCCTCTGGCTCCCCAGGGCCTTGCCCTCTATC
Organism: Cavia porcellus; assembly: GCF_034190915.1. NCBI lineage: Eukaryota > Metazoa > Chordata > Mammalia > Rodentia > Caviidae > Cavia > Cavia porcellus. Next base: position 20,578,125 of record NW_026947496.1, on the reverse strand, counting down.
TGTTTCCCATCTTTCTCTGTAAGGATGCTGGATGCTGAACTGAGAGTCCTCATAGATGGTCCAGGAGGGTCACTTCTCAGGCTCCTCAGTCACACTGGCAGAGAGAGATCCTTATTCCAAATAAGGTTCCAGGTGGGCGTAACATTCAGGGTTTTTTATCCAACCCTCTACCCCATTAACACAAAAAATGACCCTATATGCATGCATACTTATTTATATTGAGTATTTATCTCCTATCTGCTCTTCACTGGCCATTTTCTCTTGCGGATGACAAACTGGCTGCTGTCCCTTGCTTTGTCTCCTCTCACCACACCTCTAGGGAGAGCAAGAACCCACCCCATGTCCCGGGGTGCAGAGTCGAGGGGAAACCCAAGCATGCTGGGGTGAGGCTCACAGGCACCCGCTCTGCTGAGTGTGCTGGGTCCCAGCCCACTGCCCCCCTGGGCCCTTCTCTTTGGGGATCCTCCAGGCCAGCCACCTGTGGACCATCTGGGACAATCAGAAGGAAAGGTGGAAGCCGGGCTGACAAGCTACCTTGACGTGAGATAGAATCACAGTTTTGAAATAGTTGTAATGGGAAAACAGAATAGAATCAGTAGCCCACCAGGGCAGGGACCCCCCTGCTTACTTACCTGTGTCTACCTGCATTGACCTGGACTGGCAAGGGGACCCTGCCTTAGTGACAACCCAGCCTGTGTTTAAGGATTCTGATGCTTTCTCATGCTGCCACTGCCTTAGACCACAGTCTCTCAGTTGTCTCAGCTGTCACCCGCCTGCCTGGTGTCACCGGGTCACTTTACCCTGGACCCACCCCATTCACCAGGGTCCCTCCCCTGCAGCTCATTCACTGAGTGTGACTGGTGCCATGGATGGTTACAGGATTTATTACCTTAATCTGAAGATTGTATTGTTTAAATGAAGCATGTAATTACTCCAGCCAGTTAGGAATCCTACCAAACTGCTGGTTCATAGTGAGTATTTAGTCAAATAAAAATTTCCCGGGGACTGTCATTTAAACCATTCTAAAGTCGGATCTCTCCACCACTACTAGACTAATTGAGCTATTGAAACCAGGGCAGGCATTTATATTTATTATCATTAATCTTAATTTTCTTGGTTCTCTGCCATCACTTCCAGCTTCTGCGGATATATTTGAATATTAATTGCACTGTGTGAAGCATCCCAGCCTTCTGCTACCTCTAAATACAAGAACCAAATACTAATAAAAGTTGAGCAGAACTAAACACAAAACTGAGGAGAGAACTAAAAACAAGTTGCTCTTTGCTTTACACCAACATTGGACCACGAAAACCCACTGGACAGCCTATAAACTAAGAGTTTGTTTGATAAATGAATATGAGATCCATGTGCTTTGGAAAAAGTGTGTCCCACCAGTCCCAAAGGCGTCTAATTATGACTCTGATTGACTCACTTTTCTCCATTCTGGGTACCCTAAGGCTGTGAGGCTTGGGCTTATTCTTTTTGATTGATTAATCAAAACAACGTATGTCTCGCAGTGTATGACAGGGACTTTCCACTCCAGTGATGTGACACTGGAAAACTGGAAGTTGACTTCAAGGTTCTTTACCTTGTTTTTATGACATGTGTCTTGAGGCTGCTGTTCTGTCTTGTGAAGTTTCCTAAAGTTTTTACAGTACAAGTTTGAGTATCTTTTGAGATTCTTGATATTTTGGGGCTTCAGAATGTTTGTACTTAGCTCGTGGATAGAACCCAAGTAAAAATTCATCTTCAACGTTGGTGTTTCATATGCACTGCATACATGTGACCACCAGAGGTCGTTTCTTCGGTATGGTTATGACACTGGGCCTTGGGACTGCAACCTGTCACGTGGGCTCAAGTGTGCAGTTTCCCCCGTGGTGTGGTGTCAGTGCTCGGAGTCTCAGATTTGGGATGATTTTGGATTGGCAGGTTAGGGAGGCCACCTGCCTGCCACAACTCACTCATCTGTGTGTTAAGGCACACTGAGCAGGCACGGTCCACCCCGGCTGAGAGACGCAGGATTGCCTGTGTGGGCGGCTTTTAGGACTGAATGTATCAAGCTGCAGAGGTGTCTTCTGAGGAGCTGCTTATTATTTACAGGACTTAGAGTCAGCAGGCTTTATAGTCTCACGTCTCTAGCTATATCATTGCAAAGATGCAAGACTTTCCTGATTAGATTTTGTCTTTCTTCCTGGAAACGCTTGAGTCCATTATAAAATTTGTAAGTCTTTTAAATGTTTCTCTACGCTCTTTAAAAGAACCACATGAAAAAGGACAAAGAATTACATGGAGTTGTTTTGAGTTTAATGACGCCAAAACATACAGCCAGGGTTCCCCCAAACATCAGGCATCTACCTGCAAGGCTCTGCCAGCTCTGTGCACGGTGCAGCACCCTGTTTGGTTTCCAATGCCTAGGCCACTGAAAAGAAGCTACGGACGTTCTGAGTCATTGGAAGCATTTGTTAAAATGTGGATTCTGAATCCATAGGTCTGGGTAGAGTCTGGGATCCTGTATTTATAACAAGCTCCCTGAGATCCCGGCCTTGCTGGACTGAGGATCATGCTTTGACTGGCAGGGCCTTAACACTGATAGAGAAATATGAAATGGAAATGCTACTTTTATGGACTTATAAATCCTTAAGATGAATGTATGCGGAACAAAGATTTACCAGGCCATTCATAAGTAGTAAACCTTCATTTTTTTTTTCTTGATTCATCTCTGTACTCCCCTTCTGCTTTTCCTTTTGCAATAATAATGCTGAAACGATGTGATGTGCTTGTGTGGTTCTCTGGCAACTTAGCATTTATGTTATTGTGTGGGGCCTGATGCTTTGAAATTTTTGTGTTGGCTCAGGTACATTCAGAGGTGAAGTCCAGGGATCCCTGAGAGGCCATTTATGTATAACTGGAAAGAGCCCCTAAGGAAAAAAAATCCCATTCTCCTTTTTATTCTTATTTTGTTTGTCCCTGTCTTTCCATTTAAGGAAAGTTACCTCTTTCTTCTCACAAATAATTTCCCAATATACCAGAAACCTGGTGTCATCCTATGGCGCCCTCTGGTGGTCACTGAAAATACAGCAAGATCCAACGTCTACCCCGGCGTCCTGTGGAGCGCGAGGAAAGCCCGTATCACCCTGAATTACAGAGCCCTGTCTGCTTTGTGCTGTGCTGGTAAATTGTCTTCCTAGATCGAAGAGGCTACTGAGGAGGCTGAAGCTGACAAGATGGCTCGTGCTCAGGAGTTCAGGGCCACCCTGTGCAGCATAGGAAGATCGCCTCTCTTAAAATTTTTTTAAATTAAATGACAAAATCTAGGAGGAGCATTGGTTAAGGTTTTATCAATTTGGAACCAGGTCACATCTTCTGTGTTGATCATTATGTCCTTGACTTGTTATTGGCAATCTCTAGAAAAGGTGCTGTAGATCAATGAGTAAGTTTTCATAAGAATAAATCTGAATTCATGCGTCAAAGCCATTAGGGCCTGTTGGTTTCTTAGTAGAAACCTGGCCCTGTTAGCTGTTAGGGCTACAAAGCCAGCATCTTGTCTTTCAATTAAATAGCATAGACAGACTCCTGCTCTTTTAACAACCAACTCAGCACTCTTCAATATTTGCAAAAGCTGGGTTCTTGAAGTACCTTCAGAGGGGTTTTCTAGTTTGTGTATTGTGCATTCTCCTGTATGAGCAGTTTTGCATTTGCATTGCTAATAGGCCTGTTGCTGAATATGTTTGACATTTTGTTTGGCTTTGAAAGGACTTCTATGCCGCTGCTTTTTCTTCCCTAGAGTTGCCTTGAGCTAATTAACCTATTCTCTTACTGGCTGGGCCTACCGTATGCAAATGTCCTCATTCCACATTCCGAGATACTATTCTTGTGTGTGCATTCCTAATAAAATCGGTTGGGGAGAATCAGTGCTCCTGCAGAACCAGCAGGGGGCGCATGACATCCTTTGCTTGGAGGAAATCTCAGAAATGAACTTCCTAGCTAGTTGGTATGAGAATATGGCAGATTATCCAGTCGCCTTGCTTAAGCTTAAGTGATTGTTGAAATCCTAAAATAGTCAAAATTGTTGCTTTTCAGAGAGTCAAAAGGGGATGTGGTTTTTTTTAATGCTTATTCCGTCCTTACTATTAGTCAGCCTTGGGTGTAAATTATGTATTGTGCTCTTTATGAGAGAGGGCTGTACAGAACAAAGTTTTGTAGGACTTTTAAAAAGTCCTAGGTGGGTGGGTAAATACCTCCTTGGACAGAGTTGTGGCTGTCCATTGTTTCAAGTCTCTTTACCCTCTGTTTCTATTCAGTCTTTAACCTCCTCTTGAAAACTCCTATTCAGTGTTGAGACATCAAATTTCTAAACCTCTGCCTTCCTGTATTTAGTCAGAATCATTAAGGAGGTGAACTCACTATTGTGTTATTTGTCTTTCTGCCCTGTTGATGGTGAAGCTAAATCAACAAGAGCCATTAAATCATTGATTGCCCCAAAGAGCAGCAAATCAAAGTGAAGAACCATCAACCAGATGGGAGAGATTTGGTACTAGGTGGTGGAGTGGGCACAGAGGAGAGAAGAGGGCAAGCCTTGCAGAAGGGATCTCACCCATAGTTCAGCTTGGACAAGAATGGAATGCAAAAACTGCTGCCTTGTGTGTGTTTGAAAATCAGAGCGAAGCAAAGGTCTTAGGAAAGGAAATTACAAATCCTGAGGACCTGCAGTTCCCAAAGCCCACCCCTATGGCTCTTGGGATCTCAGTGCTTGACATTGCTGCCACCCACCAGTAAGGACCACTCGCATCCACTGCTTATGAGCCCGGTTCAGTTGGTTCCAGTGAGACCCTGCTTCAGGCCAGGTAGACCCGGGTTTGCCCACAGTGGTTCGCTGGTTACTAAGCGACCGAGATGTATGTCAGTGAGCAGCACTCTGGGCTTCCTGGCTGCGTGGCCATGTTTGAACCCACAATTCTACTTTGTCTGAAGGGGGTCCCACTTCTAGTGTCGGTGGTAAGCTGGCCCTTTCCAAGGAGAGGTGGAGGGAGGGTAAAAAGGGAGAATTCAGAGAAACCTTGAAAGGGGAGAAAGGAGGAGACAGGATGAAGCAGGTGCAGAACTGTCATTAAATTTCAGTACATCAGGCCTGTTATTGTACTTGGTTTATTTAAAACTATACGCCACTGCATTTTTTGAAGCACAGATTGCTTTTGGCTTCCTGTTACTACATGTGAATGTCTGTACTTAGAATTGTTTTGAAGGTTCTAGAAACCCAAGATTTTGGCAACCTGTGCTGAGCTGGTTGTGTGTGTGTGTGTGTGTGTGTGTGTGTGTGTGTGTGTGTGTTAAGGCATCACAGAGTGGTCACTGCAGATCCAGCACGGACCCGGAGCCATGTCCAGTTTTCAGAGTTTCAGCCCTGGCAAATGAGAATGCAGGAATGTCCTACAAGACCTGCTAGGCACACCTGCCCCTTCCCAGAGCTGGCTGTGTGGCAGGTCTGGCTGTCCTTGGCTGGGGCCTTCCTTCCTTCCAGTGGGCTTTGTTGGACTTAACACTCAGTACAGAAGAGGTGAGGACTGGACCCAGTGTTTCTGAAAAGCAAATTGTAGAAATGCATCCTCCTCACAGTAAGAGAAGGAAAAAAGCGAGCAGAGAGAATGTTGAGAAAGTCATAGGAGAGCTGTTAACTCCATAGCAAAGTGCATGCTTTAGAGTTGGGATGTGCTGCCCTGTCTCCACGCGCCTCCAAACAGTGTGGCCCGTGCCCTCTGCTTCTGTGCTGCGGCTGTCCTAGAGCTGTAGGTGTTCATGTCAGTTCCAGGGCCTTGGTCTTAACCTTGCCAAGATACTGGGATTTTGTTGTTGTTATTGCTTGCTCTTCCTGGTGCTGATCTGTTGACTTCTGTCCCCTCCTGCCCTCTCTCTTTCCTTCTCCCCAATCCCTGGCCTCCTGTTGTCCAGAATCCAGAGCTGCAGTCGGCGGAGTGCACCCACGGGGAGATGATTCCTCATGAAGCGCCTGGATCCCCTGCTGGAATCAAATGTGACTTTCCGTTTATCAGACTAAAATCAGAGCCAGCCAGACAGTGAGACAGCCACCGTGGAGGGGGGACGGCGAAAAATGAAATCCAACCAAGAACGGAGCAACGAATGCCTGCCACCCAAGAAGCGCGAGATCCCCGCCACCAGCCGGCCCTCCGAAGAGAAGGCCACCGTCCTGCCCAGCGACAACCACCAGGCGGAGAGTGTGGCATGGCTCCCCAGCAACCCTGGTGCCCAGGGCCACGGGAGCGGGCGGCACGGGCCGGCGGGGACTTCGGTGGAGCTTGCTTTACAGCAGGGAATAGGTTTACACAAATCGCTGTCCACGGGGCTCGACTACTCACCGCCCAGTGCTCCCAGGTCGGTCCCAGCGGCCACCACACTGCCCACGGCGTACCCTCCCCCACAGTCGGGGACCCCAGTGTCCCCCGTGCAGTATGCTCACCTGCCTCACACCTTCCAGTTCATCGGGTCCTCCCAGTATAGTGGACCCTACGCCGGCTTCATCCCTTCACAGCTGATCTCGCCCTCAGCCAACCCGGTCACCAGTGCAGTGGCCTCCGCTGCAGGGGCCACCACTCCATCCCAGCGCTCCCAGATGGAGGCCTATTCCACACTGCTGGCCAACATGGGCAGCCTGAGCCAGACACCAGGACACAAGGGCGAGCCGCCACAGCAGCCGCCGCACCTCGGCCGGGCCCCGGGGCTCATCACTCCGGGGTCCCCCCCACCTGCCCAGCAGAACCAGTACATCCACATTTCCGGCTCTCCGCAGAGCACCGGCCGCACGGCCTCTCCCCCGGCCATCCCGGTCCACCTCCACCCCCATCAGACGATGATCCCGCACACACTCACCCTGGGGCCCTCGTCCCAGGTGGTCGTGCAGTACACCGACTCCGGGGGCCACTTCGTCCCTCGGGAGCCCACCAAGAAAACCGAGAGTGGCCGGCTGCAGCAGGCCAAGGAGGTGCTCAATGGGGAGATGGAGAAGAGCCGGCGATACGGGGCTCCGTCCTCGACCGACCTGGGCCTGAGCAAGGCCGGCAGCAAGTCGGTACCTCACCCCTACGAGCCCAGGCATGTGGTGGTCCACCCGAGCCCCGCGGACTACAGCGGCCGAGAGGCCTCGGGGGTGCGGGCCTCTGTGATGGTCCTGCCCAACAGCTCCACGCCCACGGCCGACCTGGAGGTGCAGCAGGCCACCCACCGAGAGGCCTCCCCGTCCACCCTCAACGACAAGGGGGGCCTGCACTTAGGGAAGCCGAGCCACAGGTCCTACGCACTGTCACCCCACACGGTCATCCAGACCTCACACAGCGCTTCGGAGTCTCTGCCGGTCGGACTGCCCGCCACGGCCTTCTACGCAGGCACACAGCCCCCTGTCATCGGCTACCTGAGCGGCCAGCAGCAAGCAATCACCTACGCTGGCAGCCTGCCCCAGCACCTGGTCATCCCGGGCACCCAGCCCCTGCTCATCCCAGTGGGCGGCACCGACATGGAGGCGTCGGGGGCAGCCTCTGCCATTGTCACGTCGTCTCCCCACTTCGCTGCAGTGCCTCACACCTTTGTCACCACAGCCCTGCCCAAGACCGAGAACTTCAGCCCCGAGGCCCTGGCCACCCAGGCCGCCTACCCAGCGATGGTGCAGGCCCAGATCCATCTGCCTGTGGTCCAGTCGGTGACCTCCCCAGCGGCGGCCGCACCGCCCACCCTGCCGCCCTACTTCATGAAAGGCTCCATCATCCAGCTGGCCAATGGGGAGCTGAAGAAGGTGGAGGACTTGAAAACAGAAGACTTCATCCAGAGTGCGGAGATTAGCAATGACCTCAAGATTGACTCCAGCACCGTGGAAAGGATCGAAGACAGCCACAGCCCAGGTGTCGCCATCATACAGTTTGCTGTCGGGGAGCACCGAGCACAGGTAACATTGGCCTGGGCCACACAGGTACGGGGGCCCCCACCACGATACCTGCATCTACCTCCTGGCAGGTCAGATGGCTCCTCTGAGTCAGGATTAAGGGGTCCCTCACCCCAGGTAGTTGTGCAGTACACCAATTCTGAGAGAGGTGGGGGCTGCTGGATCCTACAGGAGCCTCCCAGCTGTGTTCCCTGAGACAATCAAGCCCGGGCCCCCCACAGCCTCTGTTAACCTCTGTGCATTCAGCATAGGGTAGTTGGGAGCCCCAGCTGATTAAGGCAGAAGGCTGTCAGGCCCATCTAGTGGTCACTGTATCTGGGAAAGACAGAGGCATCAGGACATTTCTAACATTGTGCTGTAAAATACAGATGTTACTGTTACCTAGGTGTGGTGAGGCCAGCAGGTGACTCTTGTTGAAAAGGCAGTTTATGTTGTCTCAGGTACCGAGCAGCGGGGCTCACGCTGTGCTGTGAGAGGGACAGGGGAACTGTGGGCCGGGGCCTTTATTTCAGTCCCCGTGGGAAGGAATGGAAGAGGCAGGGTGAGCAGGCGTGGGGATGGTTGGTGTGGCTGACGTGGGTGAGTCTGACACCCCGGGGTGTGCCCAGCTCCCTGGTAACTGACCCTGGGGAGACTGGGGAAAGGGGACGGGCCCTGAGTGTGAAAGGTCAACACAGGAGCTGTTGGGGATGTGCACCGGCCTAGACTGTGTGTGAGAGGTGTGCTCCTAAGTGGGTCATTTGCCATCTCTAGGAATCAGCTAGGCATGGCAGAAGCTTCAGGTCAGCCAGCACCTAACATGACAAAGCGTGAGAATCTAAAATGAGTGATTGATCAGGGCTGTCCCCAGGGGTCTGCTGGGCATGTGAGGTCAGAGCCCAGCTGAGTCATATTTAAACCAGAGCTACGGTTAACTCTGTTTTTCCAAGGACTCCTTCGGTCCATCCATTGCAGCCTCTTAAATCACCTGCATGCATTTATCCCACAGCCCATATGTGTGAAACAACAAATTGTTGCTTTCCCTAAATTTCTGGGACTCAAAACTAGATTGTCCCTGGCTGTGGGACCCACTGTCTCCCGACATGTTCTCTGAGGACTTCATTGCAGTCAGAGGTGACAAGGCCTCCTGTAGGTGTCCACTGAAAACAGCCAAGGCATAAGTGATATTTGGAACATTCAAAGAAAACAAAGCAAGCAAAAGTAAACAGTTTAATTTTTCTGAGCATTTTTAAAAGATCAAGGGCACTGGGAGAACAGTTTCCCAAAATATTTTCCAGAACTGCCATAGGATTTTGTACTGTCAGGGGCCCTCCACTGCTGAGAGCTTTTAGCTATACATTTATGGTGAGATGTCACTCTGGGATTACAGTCTCTGGACAGGCCCAAGAAAGATTCCTCCAAAGTTGTGACTTTTTAAAAAAGGATTTTTTAAAAACAGTGATACAGTTACTTAAATTGCTACTTGTCTCTCATGGCTACTTGTGAAATCAGGACGAGGACCAGAAAGAAGTGAGTGGCTTTCAGCAAAACTGACTTGTAGGGGCTGGAGGTTTAGCTCAGTGGCATAAGCGCCTGCCTTGGAAGCAGGCAGTCGTGAGTTCGACCCCCCCCCCCACCGTACCGATAAAAAGGAAAAAGACAAAAAAAACAAAAACAAAAACTGACTTGTAGTGGCCCCCAGGTCAGACATGAAAATAAGCAGGAATGAAAGTAAATGCTTTCTTAATATGCTTTTATCCTTAAAACGTGATTGTGAACAGAAGCTGGTATGCAAGGAGGTCTTCTTCCAAAATTCTGTGAGCTCCTGAAGGGCATCCCTCAGCTTGAGAGCAAATCGGGCCCCTGTGGCCCCCCACGTGCTAGCAGCCTCTGCAGGGCAGGGACTCTGGGTGTTTTGCAGCCCTCTTCCACCTGAGAGAGGAGCACTGTGAGTGTGTTTCCCCTGCTCAGAACTGTGCAAACTGAACCCTGAGCGAACATGGCCTCCCTGTGAGGTCAGAGCCCTGCTTACATTTCTTTCCTGGTGCCCTACATCTCTGTCTCTTTGCTTACAGCTGAGGTGCAAATGAGGAGGTAGGACTCTGTCAGAGCCTGATCGCTGGCTGGCGGCAGCCCCTGCACAGCTGTGCCCATGCGCTTCGGCACAGAGGGGCAAGAGAGCTGTGGGCTGCTAAAGAGGCGGCTGGGTTTCTTCACAGAATCAAAAGTGCAAAGGGCTGACAAAACCGATGATTGTCACTGCACCCGAAAGCCTATCAGAAACCAGCTGACATCACTGCAGCGAAGAAAATACTCCACCAGCTGTTTGCCACAAGTGACAGCTCAGAATCAGAGCCAGAGAGAGGGAAGACAGAGGGGAAGGGAGACAGAACTGATCCCCACACAAGCTGAGGTTCCGAGAGTGTACAGGCTATCCCCCCACTCTCCACCCCAGGACCTCTGCTCCTAGTCTGATCCACTGGTGAGACGTAGCAAACGCTGGCACCCACAGGAAGCGTGGGAATGTACCAGCTGTTCAATGAAGCAGCAGATTTACAGATTTGCACAATCTGGGAAGAAGAGATTTTTTTTTTGCAGGATGAATGGCATAAATCCTGCGTGAGCGGAGTATCAGGGATATCTGACCTCAGAGCCACACCCACTGTCACTCATATGGGGGCTCAGTGGCCCAGTGGGGAGGGAGCCTTGGACTTGGGTAGGGGGACAGGTGGTTTGAACTGTCTTGCTGCAGTGTCATCTAAGGCAAAAAAGTGATCCTTACAAAGATTATCTGTCCGGCTTCCTTGATTTTTTTAATCCTTTAGTTTTCTCCATTCTAGAACAAACTATAAAATGTATTGGCATCCGTTAATTAGAGTGCTGAGGGAGACATTTAGTGACCTCAGCACACAGGCTGTGGGGACTAAAGCCACCCCTTGAAACCCAAGGGGGTTTCATCTTAGCATCATTTCTAAAGAGCTGTGTTCCTAGCTGCTGTTGTGGAAAGCTGTCTTCAGTGACTCCAGACAAGGCAGCGGCGGAGGGAAATGCTATCTCACTCTGTCCCTGTGACTTTAGCATACCTGGCACAAGCAAAGTGACCTTTGTTCTCCCAGTCCCTTCTCCCTGCTGCTGTGGGACAAGTAAAGGGACTTCGCATGTCATTGGTCATCGCCATGTCACCCAGGGAGTCTCCCCAGGAGGAAGATGGGTAAGCACGTCCTATCACAGTGGGACAGTGGCTGCTCCTGCCACGCTGCTTCCCTGAGGATTCACTCCCAAATGTTTCTCGATTAATACTCCCCAGTGTGAGGCCGTGAGCTTGTGGGACTTGGGCAGTGACATCAACCTTGGGCCCAGACATGCAGAAGGAGGCTGCATACCAAGCCCTTGGGTAGCTTCAGGGAAAATGCAGGCCATGGAGCAAAGTGATTCAGTTCTGTCTCTGTCCTCCTCCGACCAGTAGTAGCACCAGCCCTGGGGCTGTCTGGTTCCCGTCCCTGCTTCAGCTTGGCTGACATTGACCCCAAGAGGAGAAAGGCTTGCATCTGACAAATAAATGCAAGAGCTCATGCTCTCAGAGTTTACAGAAAGACATGGTCTGTGACGCTCTCCTAAGAAGACTAAACTGTCCCGATGAGCACAGAAGCTGTGTGTCCCCTGCCTGCATTCTCGTGGCCTGCTCCCACGCGTGGCCAGTGGAGCCCTGTTCTGCCCATGTCTCTGGGGAAGGCTGAGTGGGCGTGTACTAGGCTGCATGAGCAGATGCAGCCTGTTTTTCCGAGCAGAGCTAGCTGGGGGCGGGGGGAGCACGCCAGCTCTCTGCATCAGTAAGAGCATCAGTGCAGAAAGAAGGGCCTGGGGCCCCCTTCTGCAGAGAGTGCTAGCAAGCTACTCCCTGGGTGGGTGCCCTTGGCTCCCCTCTGGCAGACACATGGGATGCAGGAGCAGCCTCCCCCCTCCCCACCTCTCTCACACACCCTGGCTTCAGCTTTCCTGAAGAGTACCCAGTATGGGCTCTCCCCAGTAGAGTTGTAGTAGAATTTATTTGTAAAGGGCTCGGAGCTGACACTTCCCTTTGGCTGTTCCATTCCTAAATGCCGAGCTCCATATGTTATTAGGGCTGTCTGTCGCCTCCCAGATCCTAGAGGTGACTGCTTGCTTCCCTTCCAGACTTGGCTGAATAGCCGCTGCCATTTCCCCCTCCCGATTGTCCTGGGGTGGGTCTATGTGTCTGCTGCCCGGGTGTATTATAAGGATGTGCTTCCTGCATATCTGCAGCCGGCTTTTCTTTCATTCCACTATTTTTCAGTTTGACTGCTGTGGACTGTGAGTCATCTGTGGCGGTGGTATTCGTTGAATGGATTAGCTGTGGCCTAAAAATAGCCCAGGCACTCATGCAAGCAGCAGAGAAGCCCATACAGTCAGTCTCTTAGCAGCCAAGGCGAACCTGCTGCCAACATTTACCATGTGGGGCTTGGTGGCAGTGAATGCTAAATGTGTCAAAAATAGATGCTTGGTCGCTGCCCTGAACCCAAAGCCCTGCACTGGACCTAGCCCCAACTCTTAGCAGTAGACTTCCTATCGGTTCTACAAAGGCTCCACCAAGGAGCTGTGGAAAGCCACATGTCTGTCTGTGTGGCAGCCCCATCCCCATAGAAAGCACCCAGTGGCACAGGCCTGTGCACTCAGCCTCACAGTGAGCTCAGGACCTGGAGACAGCCTGAGAATCAACAGAGTGAGACCATCTCGAAAACCGAAGAAAAACCCCCTCCTTCAGCCTCCCTGGGTGAGACAGTCCCCCTGCTGCGTACATGTGATTGAAGCAGATTGCTACTGGCTGTTATTGTTTGTAGCTTTAAAAAAAATTAATAGACTTTATTGTTCAGAGCAGTTATAGGTTTATAAAGCATTGAACCAAAAATAGCATTCTCAAATCTTGTGTGGTGTAGTCCATGTTTTACAGTGGATGGGCCAGCATTTTGATGGACTATTGTTAACAAAGCCCCATAGGTTATGTTAGGTGCTGCTCTGCCCTGTATATTCTGTGGGTTTCCTCTACGTCTGATGTCAGCCAGTGTTAGAGTATTCAGAATCGTGTTATCCCCCCCGAAAAACCTGGTACACTCACTGCCATCCGCCTCCCACCTAAAGCTCCTGACACCACCAATCTGTTGCCTCTGAATTTGCCTTTTTTCAGGATGTCAGATAGTTGGAATTAGATGGAATGTAGCCTGCTCAGACTGGCTTTTTTGACTTAGCAACATGCATTTCCTGTTCCTCTATGGTTTGGGTTTGGTTTGGGTTGGGTTGGGTTTGGAGGGTCTCACTCAGTCGCCAAGTCCTCAGGCTGGGCTAAACTTGCAGACCTCCTGTGTCAGCCTCCCAGAGCTCTGAGATGACAGGCATGTGCCACCACCATGCCCGGTTCCTCTGTGTCTTTTTATGCCTTTTGCAGTTTATTTCTTTTAACACTCTTAGGCTGCTATTCTTTATGGCACATTTAAGGTCCCAAGAGAGGCATGATAGAACCCGAGTGGGATCTATCCCATACATAACATCACACTAGTCAGAAGGGCCCTAGCTGCTTGATGGGCAGTGTCCTTCTTGGCCAACCTTGGTGTCACCCACCTAGGCCTGAAGAGGTTCCTGAAGCTAAGAAAAGCGACTTAACTCACAGTAACATTTGAAAGGTTGCTGATGGCCATCACTGTAAAAGAATTTTTCAAGACCTATCAGCGTGGGGCGGGTTTATTAGACAGGAATTTTAGTCCAAATTCAAGAATGGAGTGAGGGCCCTGAGCAACGAGGGGCAGTCTGAACAGAGCTGGGTGAATTTGTGGGGTCTTGAGGGTATCTTCAAGATGAGTGGTCTCGACTGCTACTCTAACTGCCTGTCAGGATACTCATCCTACAGGCCACTTCACATTGCTAGCCATGCGTGCTTATTGAAGTTGTCATCTCCTGCCCCCTCATTGCTGCTTGCTGAGGGTGCAGAAAATGCACAGTACTGGTGGAAAGGTCAGGTGCAGAGGCCTGTATCTTTAAGAACTGTGGGAATTTTTTGCTATTTTTAGTGCATTTCCCAGAAGGAAAAAGAGCTCAAGCACCTTTTGTGTCCTGAAGCTAAGTGCTTCTCAATGTATGACTTGTCTCTCTTCTGCCCCTCTTTTTTTTCTTGCCTACATCACCAAGCCACCTAGTGGGGGCTCCCCATGGGAAAAGTCTGGGACCTATGCTCTGGGCTCCAGAACCCAGTGTGTGCTGGGATTTGTTTGGAAGCATCACCGTGCCTGGGTATGGGTTTCCTGAAATACTTCCACCACGGAGAGGCTGCCTCGGGCCTCAAATTGCCATGATCAGAGGTTTTTAATGGACTACTTGAGATTCTCACATGCAAATAGAGAGTTTGGACTATTTTTATTAATGACTTTTAAACACTGAAGCAAATGAGCCTCTGCCTTTTCTCTTTAATCACTGCCATAGAGTTTTCTGGTTTTCTCCATGCCATAGAACATAGAACATAGTTGTGCAAAAAGTGTTTTTCCAGACAGGATGCAAGCTGACTTTTCTCTACAGGTGAAACATCATCCAAGCTAGGAATTCCCAGTTTAATAAAGGTGTCGCCCAAAGCAAGGCATGTCAGCTAAAGCCCAGCTTCTGAGAGATTTCATTTCCTAAGGGCAAAATTTGTGTGTCTGGGGTAGTGTTGTACACATACACACACATGCATGCACGTGCACACACAGAATGTTGTGTAAAGCAGATGCCCTTCATATTTGTGAAAACAGTGAATCTCTGGCGGACGCGGAGACATTTAAACAACAGACGTTTTGTTTTCCTTCTCTCCTGTTTTGGTGAAATGTACATATGTGTGTATGTAGACATAGTACCAACCTAAGATGGAAATATACAATCATCAGCATAAATATGGGTGCACATGTAGTGTTTACAGTAGTTATTGACTAGATAGCTGAAGGACTTGCACTGAGCTTTTGCAGAGAAGAGTTACAAATGTTCTGTCTTAAGATTCTGGGCACCAGCAGACTAGGAAGGTGATGCTGAGTACATAATTAGCAGCCCAGAAGTGAGAGGTGAGATGGGGCCTCTGTCTGGGTTCCTCCATCTACCATGGAAATTTGAGGTGATCAGTTTGGTGCTTGAGAGAGGGGAGCTGACGGCGGCGTTTCTCTTCAGGGTACTGGGGAGCAAATGCGCATGCTCACAGCAGCAGGAGGAGAAGGATAGGAGGATGGAGGAGAACGGGAGGTGATCTGACCTTAAGTGTGAGAGGTGTAAGCTGCGGGGCATCTGCAGGTGTGTGCACAGGGGCTCAAACTGAAAAAGGGCTGAAGCCATCCACACTGGCTTCTCATCCCACAGACTCTCTGCAGTGTTTAGGGAAGGCTGTGTTTATGGAGTGAGAAGATGGGCGAGGGCAAGCTGGCCCAGGGTTGTGTAACATGCTTTGGTTCGATATGGACCTGCATTTATTTTCACGAGGTTTAACCAGAGATCATCGTGGACTGACAGGATCGTAAAATGAATTGATGTCTACTAGCTCAAGGAGCAAAAGCAAGACAGAGTAACAAATGTGATTCCATTAAGTCATAAAGAGCTCAGGATCTGCCAGAGGACTCTGAGTGTGGAAGCCAAAGTACAGCCCAGATAGCTGCCTGTGAAAGGGGCCAGCCCTGGGCGGACCTTGAGCCCTGGAGCTGGCTTATCAAAAAGGAGCACCAGGCCGAGTTCTCCATAGTCACAACATTGCCCTCTGCTGGCCACTTCTATATTACAATGTTTTTCCACTGGGAAGGGCAGCGGGAAGGATTTATCCTTTGAGATTCTTTACTGAGCACCTGTTAGGCCAAGAAGTGTCCTACACTCTAGAGCTAGAACTATGAGCCTGGGAGGCAGATATGAAAAAGACTAACATTAAGAGCCCAAAAATAATACAACAAAAAATAAGTGCCACGAGGGGAAAGCAGAGCAGCTTAAAAGTAAGATGGAAAGTGGCTGTTACATTGAGTGACAAGGACCACAAAAAGCTTGCTCATGGCGATTTCTTCTCCACGTGAGATGCCTGCTTGGCTAGGAGGCAGGCAGTGGTGGTAGAGAGCACTGCCCTAGGTATATTTAGAAGGAGAAAGGATAGAATTTGTTTATGATGTGGGCATGTGTGAAAAACAGCAAAATGTACTGCATTTCCCAAGGCCTTGGCCTAAGGACTGGAAGAACAGGTACCATTTACTGGGATTGGGAAGACCAGGGGGTGTGGCATCAGGAAAAGTCTGAGCAGCAAGGACACCATCATGGTAGTGAGACAGTACCCACCTATACCCCTGTTAAGGGCTTGTTTTCTATATATGTCTGATCATGCAAGGCAGGAGAGGTCAGTGAGTTGGGAAATAAAGCTTCCAGTACAGTGAACATCAGTTAGCTCTGGCTGGCATAAGCAAACAGTCTGGAGGAGACTCTTCTGAGATATTTACACTTGAGAACTTAGTTTTTATGAATTGGAAATGCAGCCAAATAATCCCCACTTGAAAGAGGATTTGCTCCTTCTGCTCAGAGTATGTTGCTAAAGGCTCTAAGAGGTTTAGGAGAGGATCTTTGGAGCCCATTCCTGCTTGGTACTCCCATTTTGGATGCAGAGGGCATTTCCATCTGATTCTATAACTGGTAAGGACATTGCACATGCATATATGCAAATACAGATGAGCGTTTCTAAGTGGGAACTTTGTGAGCATCATTATGATGTTCAAATTTGGGGGTTTGAAGGTTTTCAGTTCTTAGATTTTGAGATTAAAGATGCTCCACCTGCAACATTTATGCACATATTCCAAAGTCCTCAAAATCCGAAAGAGTTCCACTCTCAAGCTATCTTAGTTACTTTTCTCTCATTGCTGAGACAAAATACCCAACACCCAAATTAAAGCGGGAAGGGTTTATTTAGCTCACAGTTTGTAGGAGGTTTCAGTCCATAATCAGCTGGCTCCAAGACAAGGTGGCATGACAGAGGAGAATCCATTCATGGCAAGCAGAAGACAGCAGAAGCAAGCAAGAAAGGGAGAAGGCAGATTTCTTTTTGTCCCTTACATTGTGTCCAGCTAGCAGGATTAGGGCAGTGCAAGCCAGTCAGGGCACTGATTCATTAACTGCCCATCCTTAATCCTAGCATTGCACTGTGAATCAGTCACACACTCTACATCCAGCCACCTCTAAAAAAGCCTCACTTATGACCTCATGAGGCTTTGAGGGGTCACCTAGACACAAGCCATACCATAAGCATTTCATGTAAAGGAGACTGAGTATGCATGTGTGTATGATGTAAGTGTAGTTTTGAAACTGAACATAAGCCTTGTCACACTCTTGGCTGGAATTGTGGGTATAAGGCACACACTATAGTGAATTTTTTTGCATGCTGGGGCCAGGCTGTGAGCCCACGCCATTGGATCCCACTTATTTCAAATCAGAACCACCACTGTCCGAGGTAATGTGGAGTATTGTATTGTCACGTCTTTGTTCATAGGAAGTTAGCCTGGAAACCTAGAAAATGGGTTTGGGGGCCAGAAAACTAGGATGGAGCCCCAATTCAATTAACTAATCGCTATGACATTAAGAAGATTATTTAATATCTCAGAGATGATTTGTAAAATTTATTAAATTAGAAGAGCAGTGCTTGTCTCACTATTGTATTGTGAGCATTAAACAAGATACTTTTTGAAAAGTCTCTGCTTGAGTAAAAGATGGTAGGCACTTAAAAACTTAGCTGTCTTTACGTGACTAAAATTCCCCAGAAAAATGACAGTTTCCTTCAAATAATGATATACACCAGCGTGTAGGCCCCTGTACCTACCCAGCAGTAAAGATAGGCTTCCGTGGAAATTCACTACAGGTATCACTTCCTAAAAACATGTATTTTTTTTAAATGAGTTTAATAAAATCTGTCATTCCAGAAGTGTATCTAGAGAAATGTAGTTTAGGGCAAAGCACTTGCTTAGCATACACAAAGCCCTGAATTAGATCCATGCTACAATGGGAAAAAGTATCTGTATCTAGAACTACATTAGAATTATCAAAGAAGATAAAGGTTAAGTTAAAAAGGCATAATTCACCTAAGTCATATGGAAATCACTACTTTTAGGAATTTTTTTATTTGTTGTTTGCACATGCATGTATATAAAATGCAACAGACTGTTTTAATACATTGTCTACATTGTCTACTCATTAGTACCCACTTATCATGTTCGCTGCTGTTTATTCTTACCTGAATCTTCAAAATTAGACTCCAGATTTTCTCCTAAGGAATATGCTGCAGTATTTTTTGTAGTGCAGATAGTTGATGGTGAATTCTCTTGATTACTGTTTGTCTGAAAATGTCTTTATTTTGCATTTATTCTTGAAGGCTCTTTTTGTTTTGTTGTAGAGTTCTTAACTAGAAGTTCTTTTCCTTTGCACTTTAAGGTATACCATTGTCTTCTGCCTTCTGCTATTTTTGTTGGAACATAAATTCTGAGTGTAATCATCAGTTACTTAGAGATAATGTATGTTTTATTCTTGAGGCTTTTAAGATTTTCGTATTCTCCTTGGTTTATGACATACCTACCTTGTCAGTGCTAATTTTTTTTGATGAGGGTTAAGCTTTCTTGAATCCATGGCCTGTTACATCTCATTCATTGGAAGAAATTCTTAGCATTATTTCATTTTCCACTTCTGCCTCATTGTCTCTTTCTCCTTCTAGAATTCCAGTTATTGTTAGGATTTCTCGTATGTCTCGTTCTCTCCACTGCATTAAACATGTTTTTGACTCTGTGCTTCAATCTATGTAGCATCCAGTTCATTAACTCTCTCCTTATCCATGTTTATTTGGTTGAAAACTCCATTGCATTCTTGATGGCAGTGGATATACTGTATATATTTTTAAATCCTAGAATGTATATAGATGTCTTTAAACCAGACCTAATCCTCTTCCAGAATCCTCATTTGTCTTTCGATCTCCTTAAATATTGTAAACAGAGTCATTTAAAAGTTTATATTTGGTGACTGTTATGTATCAGGAGCCCCAGGGGGCCTTTGAAAACATCCTTGAAAAACCGTATATGCTGTCTTGGCTAGTATTTAATCATGCTATTTGGTCTCTTCATGTCTCCCTACGTTTTAATTGAATGCTAGTCTTTTATTTGCAAAGTGGTCTGTGGAATAATCAAAGCTCTTTATCCGCGTTTAGCAAGTGAAATGATTCAGATCTTAACTTTCTACCGTTGACAGGCCTGTCCTTTAAGATACAGTACTTTGTGGCCACAAAAATACCAAACAGTGGGGTTTATTAGAGCACCCACTCCTGTGTAATATCCTGACTCATTATACTTTTGAGGTGATCAAAAACCCACTTCGTTTTACAGCTGTTCTACCTCAGAATATTAAAAATAGAATCCAGACCCAAGGGTCTGGGCCATTCCCTTGTCTGCTCGGACTCAGTAACTTTTTTCTTCCCAGTGTGGAGAGGAGTTTTTGTTTTACGTCTCTCGATCTCCTCAGCAGGAGGGTTAATCTGAATTACCTAGTGTCCTACATCTAGAAGGACCGTTGAGAACAGAATTTTTAGATCATTTTCTTCTTTCCTTTTGAAATCAAGAGGGAAGAGATGAAATGTCCAGGAGCATTATGCTGTCTTCAGCCTCATGTAGTGGCAACAGGAAGGCTCTGGCCAGGCTGCAGACCCTGACGCACTGCCCTCTTCTTGCCTTTGTTCATATATCCCTCCTTCCAGGAGTCTCTCTTCTGTTTTAGTTTTTGGTTTTTTAGTGTTTGTTTTATTTTGTTTTGTCTTTGAGATGGAGTCTTGTTGTGCAGTCCAGGCTTATCTTGAACTCACTAGGTAGCCCAGGCTAACTTCAAACTTGTGGCCATCCTCCTGCCTCAGCCTCCCAAGCGCTGAGATTAAAGCCATGTGCCACCACGCTCGGCAGCAGTGTCTCTTCTTTCACACCACACCTCTGTCCTCATTTTCTCTTGAAACTTAGAGCTACATAGCTTTATCCAAGAAAGCTTCCTTCCTTACCACGGGAAGCTCCGTCGCCTACCCGCCCCACTGCTGGCAGTTCTCGTTCCTGTATGGTTCTGCCCACTTAATTGTGAACAACTTTGGGACTCAGTCTGTCTTCACCCAATTTCCATAGCAAGGTGCCTGATACAGTGCCGTGGAGGGGATAGGCGTGTGTGGTAGGGGGCCTTTCACTGATTTTATTATTTGTTTTCAAACAAACAGACCTGTGTGAGTGCCTCGGGCTTGACTTTGTGCATAGACCAGGAGCTTGAGCTGTCTGTTTCCTGGGAGGGCACCCTTAAACCTCTGGAAATCCTGCCTGCCCTCCCGGGTCCTAGGAAAGCCTCTCGGTCACCTTAGCACTTACTGATGATGATCAGTTTCCCTGTGATTTAGCCCTGCTACAATACATGGTAATACATGGTGACAAGCAAGTTAGTGACACACAATATGCTCGCCTGGCTCCTGAGCCATCTGTAGAGCCACCCACCAAGCGGACGTTCTGTCAATCTTGGGGGTCCTTTCCTTGTATTAATAGAGATATGCTGTGGCGCTAATAGTGCTCAGTAAAATGTTCTGAATGCTGAATGGACTTTTACCCTGGACAGTGTCTCTCTGGCTTCTGCCTAGCACCTGGATCTGGTAAGTACAAGAGAGAGTCATAAGCCTCATGTCCGCTGCTGGGGGAGGCGAGGTTTGTAAATTTCCTTTTTCCCTTTGGCTTGTGTGTGTGTGGATGGACGGATACGTGTTACGTGCAACAGGAAGAAAGTATTTTCACGCATTTCTTTCCTCTTCCCCTCTCTGTCTCACTGTCCCCACAGGTCAGCGTCGAAGTGCTGGTAGAGTATCCTTTTTTTGTGTTTGGACAGGGCTGGTCATCCTGCTGTCCGGAGAGGACCAGCCAGCTCTTTGATTTGCCGTGTTCCAAACTCTCGGTGGGGGACGTCTGCATCTCGCTGACCCTCAAGAACCCGAAGAACGGCTCTGTTAAAAAGGGCCAGCCCGTGGATCCCGCCAGCGTCCTGCTGAAGCACTCAAAGCCCGACAGCCTGGCCAGCGGCAGGCACAGGTACGCGGAGCAGGAGAATGGCATCAGTCAGGCAAGCGGCCAGCTGCTGTCCGAGAACGGCGAACTGAAGTTCCCAGAAAAAATAGGATTTCCCGCAGCACCCTTCCTCACCAAAATAGAACCCAGCAAGCCTGCGGCCACGAGGAAGAGAAGGTGGTCAGCCCCGGAGACCCGCAAACTGGAGAAGTCGGAAGACGAGCCACCCTTGACTCTTCCCAAGCCTTCTCTCATTCCTCAGGAGGTGAAGATCTGCATCGAAGGCCGCTCTAACGTGGGCAAGTAGGGGTCGAGCGGGCAAGGAGCTGTCCCTTACCATTTGTATCCAGATTACTGTACTGTAGGCTGAATAATACAGTATTTACATGTTATCCTCTTATTTTAGGTTTCTGTTCTAACCTTGTCATTAGAGTTACAGCAGGTGTGTCGCAGGAGACTGGTGCATATGCTTTGTCCGCGAGGTCTGGCGAGAAGCAGGCGAATGGAGGGTGGGGCAGGGCAGTGGCCATCTGGGCTCCAGGCATCCTGGGTGGCACAAATGTGGCTTCACCAGTGCCTGCCTTCTCTAGCAGCACCAGGGCCTCCGATGGGCACCACGTCCCTCTAGTTTCCAGGGAAAGTTCAGCGGGAAGGGGCCTGCAGGGTGCCGTGGTGGCCAGCCAGGGTCTCTCTTTCTCTGCCTCCGTCAGCCTCGGTCTCTCGCTTTGAGCATGGGATTGGGGTAAGGCAGTGTCCTCTTGGGGTCCCCCTGTGCAAAATCAGCAACAGGAACCCAGCTTCAGGGCATCGTAGGGAGACATCAGATGGCAAATGGAAAGCTAACTGTTTCAAAGAACATTTTTCTCTCCAACATATTTTACAATAAAAGCAACTTTTAATCCTATAGATATATATTTCCCCCTATGGGGCCTGACTGCACTGATTATATATATATATATATAAATTTTTTAAAAACAGAAAGAGCAACTGCCACATGTGGAATTTCATTTCTGCTTTACTAGTGCAGTGATATATATCTCCAGGGTGTTGCGGTGGGCAGGGAGGGAGGCCCCAGCTCGGCTCATGTCACCCCCATCAGGGGTGGGGATGGCGGGAACGCCCACGCTGTTTTCTGTGCAGTGTTAGGAAAATCAATCAGGTTATTACATTGACTTCACTCCCAAGAGGTGAATGCAAACTGCCCTTCAGCGAGAGCCGCGGAGCTCTCTTGAGTTGAGTTTGCAAAATTTTTTTGTCTTTTAACTCTAGTACTGTTTATAGTTCATGACTATGGACAACCCGGGTGCCACCTTTTTCAGATTCCAGTGTGACGTGAGGAATTAGATTCTAAAGATGAGCATAGATTACTACCTTTAAGCACTTACGATGCTATTCTCACACTTTACTACGACGCATCTGGGTCTGTCATTCAACAAGTACTGTATCTCACTTTAAACTCTTGGGGAAGGAAAAATGAAAAATAAGTTGCTTTCTGTTTTTTTTTTTTCAACACTGTAACTACATTTCAGCTTTGCAGAGTTGCTCACGAGCAAGATATTGAAAGTTTCAATGTGGTTTAAAGAGATGAATGTGAATTATGAAACCAGTATGTGACAATAAATGACCACCAAGTACTACCTGACAGGAGGCACTTGTCACTTTGATTTTGGAGAAAAGGCATATGCAGGGTTGGCAGAGAAACCGAGAGGAAAGGGATGGAGGAAAGAATACTCATTTTTGTCCAGTGTTTTTAAGATGAACTTTTAAAAGAACCTTGCAATTTGCACATCTTGAGTTTATAATTTGTGTGATATTCCTGCAGTTTTTTATCCAATAACATTGTGGGAAAGGCTTGGGGGACTGATCGAGCATAAATAAATGTAGCAAAATTACTTTCTAACCTGCCTAAACTCTAGGCCATTTTATAAGGTTATGTTCCTTTCAAGATTCATTTTGGTCTTCTTACTAGATCTGTCATGAAAAGCCAGGTCTTAGCAGGACAACTCTGAAAATTTTCTTCAGATTCATTGAGAGAGTTTTCCATAAAGACATTTATATGTAAGCAAGTTTTTTTTTCTTTTTGAAAAATAAAACAATTACTTTATTATTGTTATGTTACTTTCAGAATGACTTTTTTTTTCCTATTTGAAATCAAATCCAGATTTAATATTTGGTACAAACCCAGAAAGGGTATTTTATAAAGTTTAAACCTTTCATTCCCAGAGATCTGAAATATTATTTGTGGGTTTTGAGTACATCTTAAAGTGCTTTAACTACAAAAGTTTTAAAAGTAGGGAAAGTTTTACGGTATTCATACTTGGGTGGCTGCAACTAACCTGAACAAACAATTTTTTGTCTACCACTGAAAATATTACTGCATTTCACAGATTTAAAAAGCAATCCTAGTATCAATCCACATGTTACTTGACTATCCTAATATTCATTTACATTTTGCTCTCACCAGGAGTAAAGATTTTTCTGAACCATTTTCTGGGGTGTACCAAAAACATTTAGGTTTAGAACTGTTAGGCTCCTTCTTTGACTTCTCTCTAATTTCATTACCCTCTCAGCAGGCTAGCAGAGCTGGGTGGGCCCATTCTTGCGGTCACACTGCTTATTTTAGTGCTATCTTTTTTAAATGTTTCTGTTTAGAGAACTTGCTTAATCTTCCATATATTCTGCTCAGGGCACTTGCAATTATTAGATTTATTTTTTCTTTTTGTTTTTAACCTTTGATGGTAAGAGGAGTACGGGGCTGCCACATAGATTTTTTTCTCATTCATACCACTATTTACAGCCACTTGTGTGGGCTCAGAAAAACACACGCCACCTTCTGGCTTACTTTGAGTAGTGAACTGACTGCATCCACAAAACCAACACTAACACGGGAAAACACATGGTTTGGAGCAATAGGAACATCATCATTTTCATGGTTCTATTTCAGGTATAGGAATTATAAAATCATGGGTTCTTTGCAAACATTTCTCACATTTCATTCTTTTGCTTTGTTAGCATGTGCAATACTTTCTGTGCCAATAGTCTGACCAGTGTGCTATAGAGTTAAAGCTCATTCCCTTTTGGCTTTTGTCCTTGTTCAGTTGGTTGAACTTCCCAGTTCTGGCTGGGGAAGGGCTGGAGCCCTCCTGCCTGCCTGTCCTCTGTCATGATGCTGTGCTCCAGGGCAGGGAGCCTGCAGGAGCCCTGGTATCTGTCACCATGTTGCAGAAAGAGCCAGCAAAGAAGACGTAAGGGAACAGCCAGTTCCCCATCACCCCGCAAAGTAGTAAATGTGGAGTGTGGAGAGGAAGGAGGCTCGATTTTTAACATACACTTGGGAGAAATGTAGGCTGGAACCAACTCATTTTCCACAGTCTTTGCCCCAAGTGGGCAGCCCCTCCTCAGGTGAGGTCTGTGTCCCAGACTTGGGACGTGGGCACCAGGTATGACCTCGTGTGCGTGTGCATGTGCATGCATTCTGCACATGCCAGCCAGGGGCCATGGAGGGGGATCATTCTGGCAACCATGGTCACCACTCCCTTGTGGCAGCTTTCAACTGCAAACAGGAAAAATCTGCAGAGGGCAGGAATCTTCTGCTGTTGGACACTGGTGAGCCCAGGGCTCCCGAAGCAGCCTGTCATCGCGTCTGTGTAGCAAATCTAATAGGACAGGGGTAGAAATTCTTCAGTGCTGTTCAGCCTACCAGGATCAGCCACGTGCCTCCGTACTGTGTCCTCTTTGCAATATTAACTGACAGCTGTCTTTTCATTCTCCTTTCTTTACTGTGTTCCATTTTTTTAACTACTAACAGGCCTTTTGCGTTTACAACAAAACACAATCACCATGAAATTAGTCAGGGCGAAAAGAAAAAAAACCAACAAATAAGAACCTCTCTTTATAGGGATTTCTAAATATATAAAATGTCTGTTCCTTAGAATGTTTAACTTGAGAGAATTATTTCAGTTTGTCTGGGCCACATTAGGGGCTGAGGTGGGGGAGGGAGGGACACAGACAGATGCCACTTACCTCAAATCTTCAAAGTGGAAATCCAAATTGGATGTTCATTTGGACTTTCAGGATAATTTTCTATGTTGGTAGAATTTTGGTTTGCCCCAGCTCTCCCAGTCTGGTTCGGGATGATCTGATCTTGGGGGTGGTAGCGATCCCATTTCTAGCTCAGAATAGTGACCCTGTGTGTTTTCTGTTAGGTGAGTGTGTTGGGCTCTCCCCTCCCCCACCAGGCAGTGGCAGCATCCCTCCTCTCCCCTACAAAGGAACTCTGCGGAACCTTACACCTCTTACTCAGGGACGGGGCTGGTGTGTGTGTGTGGAACACTGAGGTGTCCAGCAGCAGCACTTTGACTGCTCTGGGGTAGGGTTGTACAATTTCAAGGAATGTTTGGATTTCCTGCATCTTGTGGATTACTCTTTAGATACTGCATAGATTGCAATATAATGCTGCATGTTCAAATGAACAGTAGCTCCTAGTAATCGTAAAAATCCACTCTTTGCACATAGTTTTGATCTTTACTGAAATCTGTTGCCAAAATTTATTTTTGTTGTTGTAGCTTTGGATTTTGTTTTTTAAAGGAAACAATTGACAATACTTTTTAACATCCATGACTACTAAGGAAACCTATTGCTTTCATAAAGTGAAAACAATCAGATGCTTTCGAAGACACTAATACCCTGCTATTTCAGACATGGGTGAGGAAGCCGCGTTCCTGGGACAGAAAGCCAGGCTCCCTGAGCTGTGCTGGTTGTCATGGCTACTGTTTCCTGAACCACAGACAGCTCCACAGACTGGCCTGTTCTCTCCCGAAACCCTTGGCGCTTCCAATGTCCTAGTCACCCTCGAAATTCCAGGTGAAGACGGCCAGCAGTCTCAGTGGCCTGGATCGTTTCTTCAGTGGTGAAATGAATGACAAGAGAATTACACTTTTTTGTTGTTGTTGTTGCTGTTGCTTTTAAAGTGGAGTGGAGGTCTTTGCTTCCACATTTGTGTTTTTTACCCAGAATTTCTGAAATAGAGAATTTAAGAACACATCAAGTAATAAATATACAGAGAATATACTTTTTTATAAAGCACATGCATATGCTATATTGTGTTGGATTGGTTTCTACTCTTTTCCACGGACAGTGTTGTGTGTGTTGATAGGGAAACTCCAAATGACTTGTACACCTCTACTCTGGAGCTGAGATTTTTCTTTTTCTTTTTTTTTTTAACATAGATGACCTCGCTTCAAATGTTACCTTACTGGTAGAACCTTTTCTTGTAGCATTATCCCTTGTGGGAATTTTTTTTTTAATATTCACCTAATTTGAAAGCTGAAGAGAAAAATTTGAAGTGCTCACTTTGAGGAGTACAGGTAATGTTTTTAAAGAATTGCACAAAAGAAAAATGAATGTTGAGATAATTCTGTTTGAAAGATATGGATTTGTTGAAATGAGTCTCATACTTTGTAAAATCAAATAAGCAGAGGTTAAAAGTTACATGTTTTTTTTTTATATCTAGAAATTGTCACATCTATAAATGATCAGATTTATATGGTTATGGCCCAGAAGAATTGCTACATAAAAGGCTCTTAAACTATACCTATCCTTCCTGTTAAGTTTTTGTTACACATCACCCTCGCTGGAGGGAGGGGAACCCTGTATTCTGCTATTTGAGAATACTGCTCATTCCTAGGCTAAAAATACTTCTTGGAGCTCCCTTCTTAATCTAAACTCCTAAGCCATTGCAACTTCTTTTTCTTCAGAGATGTTTGATATGTTTAGCACTTCCTGTTCTCTAAATCCAAAGAATATAACCTGAACATGAAGTGATTTTAAAAGGGATCCTACCTACCAATCAAACAAGACTTGTGGAGACAAAAAACAGTTTAGCCTTCCTCCCTCCACACACACCTCGTTTAAATGGGGGGCGGCATGATTTTCAATTAAATTCTTCATTTTACTTTTTGATTTTCCTTTTAATAGAGGTCAGAAATAAATGTGGAGCAATTTCTCTGACGCATCATATTCCTGTCCAAACTTGCAAGTTGGGCAGTGGCACCTAGACAGCTGTGGGGAACCCGCAGTTCTTAAATTCAGAATTTCCTCCCCTCCCTTGTCGCCAGTGCAATTGTTCCAGTGGTTAACATTCATCTGTACAAGGGTGGGTGGGTGGGAAGGATGGCTTCAGTTTTTCAGGTCCCCAATTAATGACCTGCATACAAATGGTCTGACTATTAAAATTAAGTGCATTTGGCCAATAGTATCTGTACAATAACAGTCTTAAGAATTCCCATGACTTTTCTTATCAGAAAGGAATCACGTCTTCCACTGCAGATAAATTGGAGGCTTCACCCACCCATGTTTTTCTTTGCCTTTAGTTTGTCTGTCCATTCGCTGTCTGGATGGCCAATGAGCCTGTCTTTTCTGTGGCCAATCTGAAGGCCTTCGTGGGAAGCGTTGTTTACAGTAATCCTTACCAAGATAACATACTGTCCTCCAGAATACCAAGTTGTGGTGAACCTGGCTAAGAGCCGTCGTTTTGAGATCTGTTTCCAAGAAGGTCAGTGGATAGGTTTTCTGTACCACCTCGTATTTAAGTTATTCTCTGGTCCAGGAGTGGGGTGAAGTCTTTAGTTGGTGAATGCTAACTTGAGACTTGTGCATCCGGGTCCCGTGACTACTGCCCCCGTGGCCAGGTTTCTGCCTCTTCAGCCTGCACTGCTCATCAGCAAACCCAGTTAGCATCCAACGGAAAGGAGGTTCCAACAGCATCCTGTCAGTATTTGGGGTCGCCTTCAGATAAGACAGAGTCCTCATTTCTAGCCAGTGGGGTCTGGGCTCCAGAGCCGTCTCAATATTTGTCCCAACAGATGATCAACATCAGAAAATTCCAAGACTCCCAATCGAATGCCTCCCACAGGCCAAGGGAAAATAGACACCAAACTTGGGTTGAGGGCACTACCAGACTGGCCTAGCCAGTATGGAGAACTAGGGAAGGAATGATGTTTTGCACCTTATTGAAAAGAAAAATTTAAGTGCATACATAGTTAAGAGCTTTTATTGTGACAGGAGAACTTTTTTCCATATGCGTGCATACTCTCTGTAATTCCAGTGTAAAATATTGTACTTGCACTAGCTTTTTTAAAACAAATATTAAAAAAATGGAAGAATTCATATTCTATTTTCTAATCGTGGTGTGTCTATTTGTAGGATACACTCGAGTCTGTTTATTGAATTTTATGGTCCCTTTCTTTGATGGTGCTTGCAGGTTTTCTAGGTAGAAATTATTTCATTATTATAATAAAACAATGTTTGATTCAAAATTTGAACAAAATTGTTTTAAATAAATTGTCTGTATACCAGTACAAGTTTATTGTTTCAGTATACTCGTACTAATAAAATAACAGTGCCAATTGCAAATGTGTGGCTTTGCCTTTTATTGGATCCTGAAAGAAAAGGCGGAGAAATGGTGGTGGCAGCGCCTCCTTACCTGTGCTGGGACCCCATGAATCCTCCTTGAGGATGTCACTGGGGAGTGACATCACTCATGTGCTGTCCTACTGATTTCTGTTGCATGGGGCTGTGCTAGAAAGTTCTATGCTAAAAGGTCAGTGCCCACATGTCTGTATCCAATGTCTTGTTCTACTCAGGCTTGTCTCCTGTCTGGATACTCATGTTTAGAAATGGTGTTGCTTTTTAAACATGTGGCAGTTCCACAGGCCCCTGTGATAGAATTAGTGTGTTGCCTAGTCACGCTGTAAACTGAGCTGGAGGGAGAGGAGGAGGAGGGGGAGGAAGGCAGGCTCGCTGGGTCAGGAGCGTCCCGTGTTTGTATCCAGAGCACTGTGCCACAGGTTTGCATGGGACTTAGTCATGGAAACAGGAGGCCTGACAGTTGCCCTTAAAGTCACTCTTCAAGGCCTCAGGCCACCAACCCCATGACCTGGGTGCCATGCTTCTTGCTTCCAGTGTTTTGAGGCCAGTTGTGTTGGTCACAGCACACAGCTAGGGATGCCCCTGGCCAATGCAGGCCCATGAGGTGCCCCTGCTGAGACTCTGGACTTCCCGGGTGGTTGTCATTATGAATAGAAGATTAACACAGTTGAAATCTAACTTTGGGGTTCCAGTCAGAGTCCTCACATGGCCCCAGCAGGAATGGGAACTCTCCCTTCCACCGTTGTCTTGAGTTTTGGGACATGTAACCAGACATGCTGCCACAGTTGCACTAGGACATGAATGGATGGGCATTGAACCAGTGGTTACCAGATGAGCCTCAGACCAAACTAGGACTGTCCCATGTGGTCCTCCAGAGCAGCAGGGCTACTATGGCCTGTGCATTGGGCAAGCCTACTAGCTGTCCCATCTGCTTTCCCTGCCTGGCTTCTATTACATATTAACGGACTGGCTGAGTTTGGAGTCTAATGGTGTGACACCACCAGGAATTAGTGACAAGAGGCAAGGACTAGCTCTGTGATGCAGTGGGGCAGGCTTCAAAAGTGTTGCCCCATGAAGGTGAATGGTACCAAGGTCACTGTCCACCCCTTCCGGCACAAAGAGCCCAGTGGGTAGATGTGGGCTACATGCTTGTACTCTGCCCACATCTCCACCAAGTCCACACCTACTGCCAGGAGATGGACTTGGAAGGACAAAGGGGAATGAGTCCAATTCTTAGAAAACCACTCATGTGTTTTTGGCTTTGCAATAACCATCTTTACTTCCTTAGAAAGTGGACCGCAAGGGACCTGCCTTTGATTGTGCAAACAAGGAGCTAATCTGCAAAATCTCTTTTCCCAGTGTCATCCTCCCTAGCCACGCGGTGCAGTACAGAAGCCAGAATCAGAGAAAAAGGGGACTCAGGTGATGCCTGGCTACAACACCAGGCGCCTGGAGTTGGACTTGGTCCTGAAAGGCATTCCCTTACTACTGCAGGTCGTTTTTAAGGATTTAAGATTTACTTTTTTTCATGTCTCTTATTTGCCAAACATTTCAGGACGCTCTTGGTCAGGAGAGGCTGACCCTGCACCCAGGCAGGCAGAGCCGCGGCCCCTAGGGAGGACCTCTTTCCACCTTCTCACCACACTCTGCTCTCTCAAGTGCAGCCTTTCATGTTTCTATAGCCAAGAGCACTTCTCTAAGAATGGGGGCAACGGCTTAGATTACTGCTAAAAACTGTTGGACCTTTAAATGTTTTCCTTAAAAGACAAAACGGGCTCTGCTTCCCTGGTGTGATGCTGTGGCTGAGCCCTCTGGTCCCTCGGGATGTCAAGCAATGGATACCTCCCTCAGTGGCACCACCTGTCCCTTTCTCTAGGTGCCTGCTTGCCTTTCAGAGAAAAATATGACCCTGCCTCCTCATTCACCTCTGTTAATAAGAAAAGCAAAATACTCTGGCATGCATGAATTTTCTACTCCTACCTAAGCAATGGCTAGTGCTAAGAGAACCGTGGTGCATCCTTCCTCCAAGACAAAGTCACCATCACCAGCCAGCTAGCTGACCACTGTCCAGAGGAGCCAAATATGAATCCCAGCTGGGGAAAGGTGGAAACTCACTTTTTAAACAGATGCCTTTTATGGGGCCACTGAGCAAAGCCGCTATTTCTCAGCGGGACTCTACCTGCTCAGTCTTCACAGGTCTTTGAACAGCACTCCTTGTGAAATCTGAATATAACTTAGAACGTCTTTGACAGGCTGACAAGCTGGGACTGAAGGGAGGGAAAAGGAAAGGGAAAAAACAAAAGCCCAGGACAGAGCCAGCTTGCTAGAAGTGGCTTCCTGCTCTTTTCCAGCAACCAACAGCTGCAGGGGAGGGGACGCCAGCTAACGACTCAGCCGGACCCTTCCCAAGGCACCTCAAACACTGGCAGCCGGGTGCCACTTACCTGGCCGGGAAGGCGGCAGCACTGTCTCTAATGATCACATGCAACTTGGCTTCTGCAAATGCAAACTCCAGTACTCCATGGAATCTCAAGATAATAGCATTATATTAAAGGAAAACCATTTTCTTTAAAAAAGAAAAAAAAAAAAAAGGTGCAAGTGAACAATGAGGCTATGAGTCCTGGGCCACTGGCCCAATTAGGGCCCTGTATCGAGGCCCCAAGAAGGCACTAGGGAGCCCCCAAAGCCTCCAGGCAGCAGGATGGGGAGAAAGGACGCAGCATTGCAGCACTTGGGAGCAGCTGGCAGCTCTGGCACGATGCACTGGAGGGACATGGGAAAAGCGAGTGTGCGAGACAGCGGCTTTGGTCCCAGCGTCCTCCCAAAGTTAACTAAACACAGTGTTGTGCTGCTGGGTCACCCGGATGAACGTGGCTCTCCTGCTGAGCTCCTTGAGCTTGGCGGCCCCCACATAGGTGCAGGTAGATCTCAGTCCACCGAGAATATCCAGAATCGTGTGTTCCACATCCCCTTTGTAAGGCACTTCCACTGTCTTCCCCTCAGAGGCTCTGGAAGAAAAGGGCGCAACTTTTTATCCAGCTGCTTTCTCCATGAGAACTAGAATGATTTCCAGCTGTAGATTAGCAGCCCCAGGAACTCAGCCAGATATACCACTCCCCCATCCCCACTGTGCGCCAGTCTGACACTGTCCCCACCAGGTGTGCCCCATCCTGTCCCTAACTGCCTTTCTATGTACACCAATCTGCAAACAAGCAACTACCCACAGGGGAAACAGACCTGGAGGTTCCTGCTTGCAACAGGCTCCCCCTGCGATGCCTGCCCTTCGGCACCAGTGATGGAACAAGCCCAGTGCTTTGCCTCCCTGAGTGCCAGCTCTATCAGGGACCTTACATCTTTAAATGGGAGGACGAGGAGAAAAAACAGAGCATGTTCCCACCCTAGGTTACTTGAGCCCCCCCCCCCCACATGCACACTAAGGGCCTGCCTCCCCAAGACACCCTTTGTTGCTCCTCCCCACCCCCAGCTGTCAGGTCACCTCTCCTGCTCTCCCAGGTCAGCACAGCTGTTGCCCTGGGCATGGAGGGGACCCAGCAAGGTGGAGCCAGAGCAGAAGCAAGAGCTGTCTTAGGACAGAGCCCACAGGGCTTCGGACAGCACCCCTCACATCTTCAGAACAGTCCTAAAGACTCAGGTATACAGCATGGCCTCCAAGCCACCTAACTGTCCCCTCTGGGCTTTGTCCCTGTCTTCACAAGACCTCCGAGTTGCACTGCCTCGTTCCACATATTGGGCCCTCATACTGTAGCATCATAAGTTTTTGCAGAGGTGTACAAGGGGGACATCTGACATCTATGCTAAGCCCTCATCTAAGGACTGGGAAAATCCTAAGTAAACAAATTCTAGAACTTTCTGCGGCTACCCTAAAAGTGGAAAAACTGAAGCTCTTCATTAGCAACCTCATTACCTGGCATTTCAAAGGGCTCTTCACTTTTGTTCACCAAACACACGACACTCCCTTTGGGTGAAATCCAGTGACTTAAACTATCATCTGGATAAAGGGCCAGCCAAGTGACCAGTGGAAACGATCGTCACCACCATACCTAGATGGCTCAGGTCCTGTGCCTATAATGACTGCCATCTCACTGTCCTTGGTTTCCATGGCCTTCCCAGGGCATGCTGGGAATTCTCCAGATTCCCACTGTTGCCTCTTTGCTGACTGGTGACGTCACCTCTTCCAAGTCTGCTGAAGGCTGTTCATACGTGAGTGAAGGCACTTTGACCTGCCTCCCAGGACCGAGTGAGAAGGAATGATGATTGGGAAGGAACCAGCAAAGCGTTAACAATGACGCCGTTAAATACAGCGTCCAAGTAGGGAACTGTTCTCACCACCAGATCAGGGGCGCAAGATCGCAAACTGCCAAAGAGAAAAATAGGCAGAACAGATACAGATGCTAAGACCCAGGCTACTTGTGGGTTAAGGTTCTGATTCCTTCAGCAAAGTGCCTGAATCTATTCCAGAGCCATTCTCCTTGTGTGTGGCTCCTTCCTGCTAAAATCCCAGAAGACAGACTTTCTTTCAATATTTAGGCATCTGGGTGATAGCCTGGTCCTGCCTTCCCTACTCACAATGTTTCTGAGGACCCAAAACTACAGCTGCGAGGCACAAAAATGCACTCCAAGTTAAAGCATGTAGCAGGGGCTCAGCCACACTGCAGTCCAGCACAAAATAGACACTGCACGAGCCACTGGACAGTGACAGCAGTTGATGGCCCAACTTCTTGGACAAAGGTCAAGGTAGCACTGAGACAGTTAGCATCCCCATCATTACCATGGGGACAGAGGGCCTCAGAGGCTCCCTAGGAGTGCACTTCCTATTTCTGATGGGTTCCCAGCTGCCTTCCCTTCAAGGATGCCAGATTTACTGACTTTCCCAGCAAAGAGAAGAGGACTGGGGAGAATAAAGTCAGGAATCAGAACGATACCTCACAGGGCTCCGGGAGCAGAGTTCACTCTGCCCCCTCCTGCCTGTAATCTCAGCAGAGTTCTGGATTATCCTCCAGCGTGGCATTACCCCTACATAATGTGTCCAAGTCCCAGGTCCTCAACGTGAGTGTGTGGCTGTGGGACAAATGCTAGGAGGCAGAGCATCAGTCAGGAACAGGCCTGGGTTCTACCCTGCTATGGAGATGGGGTCTGAAAATGCAAATAAAAAGCTGGCTCCCAGGGAAAGGAGGCCAAAGACAATTCCTGGCTGCCACCTCCTGCTGTGTCCCCTGGCTGCAGCTTGTCAGCAGTGCTGACAGTCAAGGAAAGCAACACTGGGCTGGGCAGGGAAAAGTCCCTCTGTTAGCCACTGAAGCACAGGTGCAGACATTTGTCACGAGGGGAAACAGGAAAGGCTGGGCTTTATGGAGAGTTGAAAAAGAAACAACCGACTCTTCTGTAGCTGGAAATGTTGCATGTAAGTTCTGATAAGCGCCTGCACCATAGGTGACCTGTACTAGCCTGTGGGAAGGGCCCAGCCTCTACACAGGGGCCAACAGGTGCCACCTGGTTCCTTTGTAATAGGAATCTGTGCTTTGACCTGACTTCTACAGCCGGTCTCAGGCCAGACTGGGAAGTTGAGGGGACAGCTTAGCCAAGGCCCCACAGAGCAAGGCGATATTCTACCCAGCCCTGCCAGTCTGGGGGTCCCCTCCTAGACCAGGAGCTGCTCACACATAGCTCTAGTCAGCCTCCAACCTGGCACACATGCTGCAAATGCCAGCTGGATGCAAATTGGGCTCTCAGAAGATACTGAAGTGGGTTCCAGACCCTTCCCAGAGGACCTTCACCCACCTGGACCTCTGAGTCGCAGAGAAGCTGTGACAGCTGTGATGGCACGCTGGCCCAGCCTTACCTGTACTCAGCCACTCCTCCCGCGTGTTTCTTCATGGCCGTTTCCGAGCTCATCCCATAGAAGAGCTTGAGCTTCTGCCCGTTCCTCTCGATCACTTCCCCGGCACACTCGGTGTGGCCCGAGAACATCCCTCCCAGCATGACAAAGTCAGCTCCAGCTCCTGCATGGCACCGAGGGGACAGAGGGAAGCAGGAGACAGATGCTCAGGGAAGACAGGCTTTGGAGAGGTGTAAGTCTTCCCCTCACCCATTCCCTTGTTCCCCCTAAGGAGAAGGCCTGGGCCAGGACACACGGCTGCAGACACTGAGACACGTGGGACTCACTGGACAGTTCCAACTGGTTATGAGTGGCTCACTGCGAGCCCATTCTGCCAAGGGTCTCTTACATTCAGATGAGCTTTAAGAACCATGCATTGTCAGCCAGGAGCAGTGGAACACGCCTGTGCTCTCAGCACTTTGGGAGGCTGAGACAGACGGCTCTAAATTTCAAATCCTGCCTTGGCAACTCAGCAAGACCCTGTCTCAATAAAAATGGCTGGGGATGTCATTTAGTGTGAAGGCCCTGGGTTTGATCCCCAATAGCACTAAAATCGTGCACACCGTCTAATCTTGTGCTCAAGACAGTAACTCCTCTGGTGTCCGCAGGCATCTGGTCTCTTTCTTTAGCTTCCTAAACTATTACTGTATTTAGAGATCAGGAAAGAGCCTCAGAGAGGACTGTGCCTCTATGTTTGAGACTGGGTGAGGAGGAAAGAAACACCTCTACCACGCCTGTGTAAAACTACATGCATCACCACAGTGGACATTAGACTTCCTGAGCAGAGAATATGCCATCATAGTTTCCCGGGCAGCTACAGAGGAGACGGGGGCACTGAAACTGACTTTGCTGGCCACGCTGGCATGGGACCAGGCCTGGATGTGTGTGTCACAGTGCACAAAAGATTGTTGATAGGGAGTCCCAAGCCACCAAGAGAGCAAAAGAATGCATTCAAGAAAAAAGTCACCATTCCTCAGCCTGTTCTTGGGTAGGTCTGCAGAGTGGCTCTTCAGTAAATATTAAGGGCTGGAGTTTTAGTCCCCAAAAGTTCCTATGTCATGATTTTCTTTGAGGGGGTACTAGGAATCAAGCTCAGGACCTTGCACTTGCCAGGCAAGCGCTTGTGCCACTAAGCTATGTCCCTAGCCCTAGGTGTGACAGATTTAATCTCCAGTTCTGTAGGTTGCTGGTGAGTAGAGGCAGGATCGTTGGGAGGTCATGAGGTTGAGATGCTCTAGTGACGTTAGTGGCTTTACGAGAGAGACCTGAGCTAGCCCAGGGGGATCCATGTCGGGTTGAAGCATGGATCTCCTGCTGCATAGGAACGGGCTGGTCTAGAACCCCATGCAGTGCTGGGCCCTTCCCTACTGTCTTATCATGTGACACCACTGCCGTATCTGACACGGCAAGAAGGCACTCAGCAGAAACCAAGGGCATGTTGTTGCATCTCTCAGACTTCCCAGCCTTGTGAACCATGAGCTAAATAAACTTCTATTCATATAAACTGCCCATTCTCGGATATTCTGTATCACAGGCCCATGGTATAGGCATCAGCTCTGTCCTTTCCCCTCAACCTTACAGAAAGGTGTGCTCTCGCAGTGACCCGGCCTGCCACAAAGGCGAGCTCTGCAGCCTTCCCGCCAGAGTTCCTAAAACCACTACTGGCTCCTTCCTGGTCTTCCTGCCATGGTTTCAGGGGACAGAGGGCAACTGGATCTGGCCAGGCTTCCTGGTCCCCATCACCCCAGGAGTCTACGGCAAGGACACAGAGCAGAGTTCCACATAAAACAATGCTTGAAGAGAGGCTCCCAGTCTGATGTTGTTTTGTTTTGTTTGGGTGAAGGAACCGTAGATGAAACCCAGACCTCACACACACTGGCCAAGTGCTCTATCACTGAGTTACAGCCTAGCTGTTTTTGGAGACAGGTTCTCAGGAAGGCGCCCAGGCTGGCTTTGATCTTGCATTTTCCCACATAGCCAGGTTGACAGATGTGAGCCACTATGCATGGTTCTCATATCTTTTAAGCAGCATTTTCCATGCCAAGGTCCCTCTCCCTCCACTGAGCCTCTGCAGATACTGCTGCACTAATTGGTAGAGGAGGAAAAGATGCCCAAGGGAAACCAAGCTGAGTGTGATCCAAAGGCCAGAGAGTTCTCTAGATGGGACCTTCTTAGTGACAGGTCACTTTAAAGTGTGTTCAGCACCTGCCCTGTGCACACAGCAGGTAGAAAAAATGAAAAGGGAGATAAGAGAGACATCTAGCTAAATACAGACAATGTCCACAGCTCTGATCCTTGGAAGAATGGGCAGGAATCAGCAGAAGTCCCAAGTTTTCCCTGCCCTGGACTTTAGGACCACCCCGCACCCTCAGTCCTCTCCTCCACTGAAACCGGCCAGCTGGGACAGCAGAGGGTCTGTGCCTCTCCTTCCATGGCTCATATCTATGAGCAGACTGGGACGAAGTCTTATCTTCATGACATTCTCTCAACTGCTATGAGACCCTGCCACTGCCCCACGGTCTCCTCTGTTACAACCGGGGTTTTTGTTTGAAAAGCAAAAAACAGAAATGTTCCCACCATCAAAAATCGTTTTACATCAGGCAAGGTGGGGACACGGAACCTTGTTTTTGCTTCCTGCCAGCACCTGTAGCTCCCACTGAACAGTACGGAGCCCCCAGCTGTATGGGCAGCTCTGATGTCTATAGTCTGCAAACATTACAATGCCTTGTGTTGAAATGCGGGACTTCCTAGTGCTCTTCTGGGAAATGCCCAGGTCACACTGGCTTCTGCTACCCCCTAGTGGGAAGCAGGCACCCCAGTCTCTGGCAAGAAACTGGCCGGGACTCTCCCAGGGAATCACCCCTAAGTTGAGTTGAAAGAGCCCCTTTCGGGTGGAGCTGGGACTCAGTGGTGCAGCACTTGCCTCACATGCACAAAGCTCTGCGTTCCATCCCCAGCACCCTCCAAAACAGAGAAAGGGCTGTCATCCCTAGACATGGCGCTCTCCTCTTCCAAGGGTATCCTGAGCTGAGTCTTCCCTAGTGAAGAGGCTATGACCTCACCCACTCTTGGCTGCAGGATGTCACCCTAGATCCACCTGGGCATCTGGCAGGTTTGGCCACAGATCAAAGCCAAACCAAGACCAAGATCTTGGCCAACTGAGAAGGAAACACAGGGAGAGGAAATTCCAGACAAGCCCAGAACTTCCCACGGGTCCCCAACACCCACTCCATACCACGGCTGGGTCCTTACCAAAGGCTTTGGCAACATCTCCAGGACACGTGCAGCCTCCGTCCTTCAAAGAGGAAAGAGCAAGCACAGGACATCAGATCAGAGGGAGCTTGGCTGGGTTGGTCCCTCCTGGGGTGACTCGGGGACTGGGAGTTCATACTCCTGGCCCAAGCTGGGGACGGGAGTTTTCTGGTTTGCTTCCCCTAGAAATTCCACCCCACATCCCCCAAGCCACAGTCAGTCGGGTGGGTCAGGGCCTCACCCTATTCCCTGGGTTTCAAATTGCTGCCCCCGCTGGGCGGCAGGGGGAAGCAGGAGTGCTGAGCTGCAGCAGGCTCGGCCCTTCTCTGCCAGCCCTTTATGCAACAGCCCAGCCCTTCCGGCCACGCTCTGTCTCTGTCAAGAGTCACCTTTCCCTCCCCGCCTGGCAAGAGGAGACTGATTTAGTACAAGGGCTGGATTATTTTAAGAGCTGGGAAAAGGACACGAAGTCCGTCCCTTTCATCTCCTGTTCGCCATGTACTGAGGCAGTCACCCACACCTCAGGCATCTGTTCACCACACCCACTCAGAGCACCAGCTTGGGGCGGGGTCTCTGAGAAGCCGGACAGGCCCTGGGTTATGTTCACATCCAGCAGCATGGCACAAGACTCCCAGGATGCACAGCTCCTTGCTTTTCCAGCTGCCCGGCTGCTGCCTGCTCTTCCCAGTGTGCTCTGGGAGAAGTCTGAGGAGGGCATAGGTGGCAGGGAACACGGGACCAGTCGCAGTGAGTGTGACAGTGTCACAGCTGTAGGGGAAACTGAGGCCTCAGAGTGCTTGTCTGTGACACAACCCACACTGGGAAAGAACCAAGGAACACAATCGCCTGGCTACCCCAGGGAACAAAGTGCAGGGAGGCGCCTGCCCCTTGGAGGGTATCTACACAGAACACGGATGAACCACTTGCCAAAGAGCATCTCAACCTGCCAGCACAGGTCTCCACTTTTCCAGCGCTGATCAGGTTGGCCACTCCAGGAGCTGGGACTCCAGCCCAGCAAAGGGAAGCTTGGAGACAATCTTTCCCTCTAGGAACATCTCCTGATGTTTCCTCCATCAAGTGCACTGTTCTATGTGACTTCCCTGACCCCCAGAGGGCACAGGCTTTAGGCATGATGTACAGGTGGGCTCTGCATTTTGGGTATGTGGCCTGAGCCCCCACAGGAGGACTGAAACAGGGCAGGAGCTCTGTGCACCATGACTGCTGTGGACCCCAGCTCACTCTGGGCACGACCCCCACATGCCCTCCACGTGCCTGGCAATTAATTTTCTAGTGCTTTACCACTTTATCAAAACCAGCACTACTCACCAGGCTTCCAAACCATATCCTTAAATAGATTAAATAAACCCTTACTTCCAATTAGAATAGGTCCCTACAATCTGACCTGAAAACAAAACACTTCTGCTTATTCACAGATGTGTCAGGGTGTCTCCTATGGGCTCCTGAAAGTTCCTCATGATTGTGGTCTGAAACAAAGCCAACTTGCATGCCCTGTGTTACTGGGACCATAAAAAAAAAAAAAAAAAAAAAAAAACCTTTTCTTCCCCAGACGCGCAGAGAAGTCCAGTTCACACAACCTCATGATGTGTTACAGAGAAACCATAGTTGTGTGTGAATTTATGAAATGGACACTGCAGCTCACAGGCCGGCCCACACATTTAACTAAGTGCAATCTACCTTCCCGTGACAACGCTGGACATCGCACTCTGCACCCTTTGTATTTAGATAATTTCCGTATGCTGCTCAAAACAATCTCTCGTGACCTCAGGAGATGGGTGGAAGGACACCAGCCTGGGAGCTGAGGCCCATTTCCCAGACTCATAAACTCACAGCCACTGGAAGGATGTTAAAGGAAAAACAATTCGGTGTGTATTTTGTTCCATGCAGATCTTTAAACCAGTGATTTACAAGGGTTACTTGCTTTGTTTTTCCAATTTGCATTATCTTTCAGTAGCAAAGGTATCAGGACAGGAAAGGTAGTTTGATTTCTGAGTTTTCTGTACGTCTCTTCTGCTTAAAAATGCTCACTCCTGCCTTAATTGGAGAATGGGGAGAAAGAAATGTGGGGAGAATGGAATTGAAATGAAGCAACTTCAGTGTACCACAAGGACCTATCATGAATTTAGGTCATTTTTCCACTCAAACACAAGAATCAGGAGTTGATCATTTGTAAGTGGGGGGAAAAGGATGAAACCTGGGCTGATTTTCCCAGGGCAACACAGCTATAAAAATAGAAAAACAAGATTAGAATTAGCCTGTTATTGTAATCCCCCTTCTCCTTGCACTCTTTACAGTACTGGCAGATTGAACCCAGGGCCTTCAGAACGAGGTATATCCTTTGCCCTATTTTAATTTTGAAACAGAGTCTTGTTAAGTTGCTATGCCCTGGCTCGGGATCGAACAAACCTGCGAACCTCCTGCCTCAGCTTCCATAACACTGGGATCTCAGATATATATCACCACACCCAGTTTAAACTGACTGCATTTCAGAGAATGGTTATTTCCTTTAAAAGTTTATTTGCATGTCTGGTTTTCCCTAGATTAAGCCTTTTTTGCTGGGAATTTTTCAAGACTCTAAATGAACAATTAAATTATAGTACTTAACAACTTTGGTTAGGTCTAAGTAATGGTGTGACAAGAAAAAAATAACTAGTCACACTTTAGTCTGCCCATAGCGGGCACCTCAAATTTTTCTGCTTTCTGCCCCCGTGAATGAAGCCCTGGAGAAAACAGGAGGGAAGGCCAGCCAGGGGACCATGAGCCCACATTCTGAAGGGCAACAGCACAGATGTGCTAAGTCGGTGGCCTAAGCTAGCAGGAAACTGGATAAAGTGGCAGGACCCCTATACATCTGAAGGCTCAGGACTTGACAAGTGGGAGACGCCCAACTGCAAAACTCTTAATACACAAAGCGACAGTGGAGGCAAAGGCCACTTTGCACCGAATTCAGACAGAAGTGCAGCTGGCTGGCAGCAATAAGCTAAACTACTACTGGTTACAAACGGAATTCCTCCACGGGGAAATCTGTGGAATGGTAAGAACTCTGCAGCACACAAGTAGGCTCCTAAATGCCACCTCCCATAGCACAGGTGCCACCCACAGCCTGGGCTCTCACTGCCCCGATGGTCACTAGCAGGTAGGTTGCTGTGTGGACATCAGCAGATGAGAGCTGGCCATTGAGGCCGAGCTTCCCTTTGCAGGTGCCAAACTGGAGGACACCTCAGAGTGACCTGGAAGGCTTGGAAAGCCAGACTCCTGGGCCTCACCTTTGGAGCTTCTGATTTGTATGTCCGGTCTGGGGCAGGACCCAAGAATTTCTAACACATTCTCAGTTGACTCTGATGCTGCTGGTCTGGGCCCCACATTTAGAAAGACAATAGTAAAATTGGCTCTGCATTACATAGGGCTACACAAGGCGCTCCTAAGCTGACTATTCCACCCAACTGAGAGGGTTCTATCAACTCAGTGAGTTGCAAGATTCCAAAAGGACTTAAGGATGTCTCAAAGTAAGCCATTGGCAAAGCTATTGATTTGACTTCTACTCCTCTGGGGTACAAGGTCCCAGTTTTGATTAAGGTCTTGATGGAAATGATCAGGTCATGGCAATGTGTAACTAATCACACCCGAGGTTTCTGGGAGCCTCACCCACTGGGATGGGCTCCAGGGTTTTCTGTGAAGCAAGCTTCCCTGGAGGGTCTCAGGCATCCAGCCGAAACCACAGCTGCAGAAGCTTTCAAGCACTGCTGGCCGACTGCAGCAGGAGGCTGCTTAGTGGCTTCAGTGTGACGGATAACAATGCTTAGCAAATGTAAAGCGACAATTCTACATCAGCCTTTTAGATACTAGTTTGATAGAAATACTAATCTGTTCTCTGGGCCAAGAAGTACAAACTGTCACGTAGTACTCTTAGAACTCAGTCGTTAATCAATAAACGTCTGGCCTTCCAGTTATCCCTGTGGGGCGCTACAAAGTACACTTTGGAAGTTTCTACACTTCTGTAAACAGAGCAGGATCTCTATAGGAACTTCGTCAAAGTTTCTAAAGACAAAAGGAGATCAGTCTCCATCTCATCTTCTGTCCCCCTTGCCCCCACTGACACCCTGCCCCACTCACTCCCGGCACAGTGGCCTTGAGGTCCAGTGCTTTTCTTCTGTGCCACCTGAAGCACTTCACTCCATCGGGCCTCTCTATCCCCGCCTCCAGGAAACCTTTGCTGACCCCTTTCCTGGGACTCTGTGGCCAGTTACAGGATGCACTATGACCCCACACGTTCACTTGTTGTCCTGGTCCCTCAGAACGTGATCTTCTTTGGAAATCGGACTCTCACAGCTGACATGAATGGAGATGGGACATCCTGGAGCCGGGTGGCCCCTCAACCAACAGTACCAGGGTGCTCACAAAAAGGAAAGGGCTGCAGACAGAGACACACACACTGGGAGAATGGTGGGGACTGGAAAGGAGGCCCCAAACCCAGATACCGGCAGGGGGGAGACAGGCATGGGGCGGCTCCTTCCTCAGTGTCTCCAGAGGGGCCTGTCCATGCGTGCTGACTTTAGATTTCAGCCTCTGAAATTACGAGGCATTGAAATTGTGCTGTTTAGGTCCGGGGTGCCTTGTGATGACAGCCCTAGAAAATGACCACTCAGCCCCCCACCCCTTGCCCTGTGTTCTCAAGGTGGCCTGCGAGTCCCTCAGAACCCTGCCTACCACCTGGTCAATATCTGCTCAAAGTCCCTGCTGAGGCCCAGGTCCTACTTCCTATCCACATACAAGATATGCACACTGAAGAGGAGGTCAGTAAACGGGCGCCCTCTCTTCTCCCAATCCAGCCATCAGGTTTCCCGCCCCCCACACTGAGATGCCGTGTCCCCGGACACTCACAGAGATGATGTGTCCCTTGAGGCCGTGGGCAGAGTCTGCACACTCTATCACCGCGCTCAGCTGGGGGTAGCCCACTCCAGTCTTGGTGCGGGTGGTGCACACAGAACCTGCAGAGAAGGGAGACCCCAAGGGACGTCAGGCTTGAGCAGAACTTGGCACGACACGAGCCCCCACCATCACTTGCATGCGGCCCTGCCCTAATGGACTGTCCAGGGCAGAGGACATGCGATGTGCTGGGCAGGGGGAGGGGCAACCGCTGGCCACAAGGGCTTGGTCTTCATCGCTGTCCTCAGCTGATGTCCCGATGCCACTTTCTTCTCCCCGAAGACTCCATCTCGGTTACTGTCCTCTGCAGCACCGGCTCCCTGCATCTAGTACCCAAACTCCCTTTCCCTCCCTCACACTCCCACCATCTGCCCTGTGTCCAGGGGTCTCACAGGGCCCGCACACAGCCCGCACACAGCTCCTCACTGCTTCCGTGCTTTCAGTGTTTCTCAAATAACACACCTCTCCAAGCCTCACTGCCTCCCTCCAGGGAGACACAAAACCAAGTGCCTTGCAGAGACCAAATGGCCTCACAGGGAAGAATGGCCTGGTGAGGGCCTGGCCCTCGGCAAAAGGAAAGGTGCACTGGACACCCATCCCCTCCCTCTGTCCTCAGCAGGACAGGCTGCTTGTCCTCAGTCCTGTAGTCCACATCCCTAGTGGTCTGCACCGAGTCCCCAGGCAGCCCAAACCCTGAGGTCGAGGTCGGCACTGGACAGACTCCCATCTCGGCCCCCTTCCTTCCCCACTGTCAGGCCCTGCCCTGGCTGCCATCTCCAGCAGGAAACAGAGGCTTCTTTGCCATATGTCACCTACTTCCCTGTAAACCATGCCACTACCCCCCACCAAGAAAGTAAGCACCCCTCCTCCTGCTTTACCCAAATCTGCTAGATCAAATACAACCTAGGACCCTCATCTCCCTGCTGCTACTGCTGACTTTTCAGACTTCTCTCCACCCCAGAGATTCTCTGGATGAGATATTCTCTCTCTAAATACTCTGACCTCTGTATTGGGCCGCCTCAGCCAGCCAACCCTTTCTCATCTCTCAGGCTTCGTTCTCAAAGATCACTGTCCCAAGGAAATGCCTTTCTCTCTCTGGCACAGGCCCTGGCATAATATTTGTGTAAGAACACAGAGGCTGTCTCCTCTGCTGGACGGTACGCTCCTGGGATATTCACACTGCTGTCTAGCAGAGGGTAGGGAAGAGCCCAGGGCCTAATGAGGGCTCTATAAATAGTCACTTAAAGAATGCTCGAACTCAAGAATGAGTGAGTCACCCACATCCCACATCCTCAACGGGACTCCTGCTCTGCCACTGGCTCAGCGACTCCTGGATATCTCGTGTCCATTATGGGGTGCTCTGGGCCCAGCCTAAAGGCAGACCAGCCTTATTTGGAGCTCTTGTTCTGAAAGTTATGAAGGCCTTGAGTGGTGACATGAAAACCACTCTAAAGCATGGGGTTGAAAGTCTCCCTGTGTATTAAAAACTTGGCTATTTTATGAGCATACAGGGAGGCCTGCCTGATGTTCCTTTCGCATACACCCCATGCCTTCAGGATGAGAGGCAAGTCACAGCCCGAGGGGTCCTGGGCTGCCGCAGTGCCCTCTCTCCCACTGGCGTGGCTCCCTACATTACAGACTGCTCAATTTTTTGATAGTGTCTTTCGGCTGGGAAGTATTTATACACATACTGGTTGCCTTTTAGTCCCAAATGAAAATGTGCATCTTCCTTCCTTTTCTCTGCAGTCTGGGTCAGGATGGATGCACAAGGAAGAAGTTTAAAACATGACAATGACATCAACTTGCAGGTATGGCAGAAAGGGAAAGGGAGCACCAAATGGCCCTGGAGAAAACGGTGCCACCCAGTATAAAATCAGGAGGGCTCC
Organism: Cavia porcellus; assembly: GCF_034190915.1. Taxonomy (NCBI): domain Eukaryota; kingdom Metazoa; phylum Chordata; class Mammalia; order Rodentia; family Caviidae; genus Cavia; species Cavia porcellus. The sequence goes on along the minus strand of NW_026947496.1, from coordinate 20,533,698 downwards.
CCTCACTCCTTTGGAAGTGGACCTGGGAAAGAAAGCCTGAGAAAAGGAAATGGGCAAAATTTTGACTGATTGGTCCAGGTGAGGAGCCCACAGCAGTAACTTTCTGGGCCAAGGTCAAGTTCAAACAGGCCTCCTTGCAATGTTTGGAGCCTTCAAACACTGACATAAATTTGAGCCATTGTTGTCTCTTAGCTGTCCTCCTGGATTCATCAGCCTTCACCTTGCTCTTCGAGGTGGACGGACTATTAATAACACCTGCATTCTTTTCCTCCACATTGGTGTTTTGAAATCAAGATCTCATATTCCACCTGCCCGCAACCATGGGGACATGAGGAAGTAGCCTAATGATGTCTCTTTCTCAGGAGCTCGGTCTGGAAGCTGAGTGATATTTTGGGCGGGGGGAGTGTGTGTTGAACTCCTGGATAAGTCACTCTTGCATTCCCTTTAGCCAAGTCCCAGGTCCCATTCCTCCCTTCGGGCAACGTCGCTGTCTCCAACAGCTCTTACCTGGTCCCACTCCCACTTTGATGATATCTGCTCCAGAAAGAATGAGCTCTTCCACCATCTCTCCTGTCACCACATTGCCTGCCTGAGAAAGAAAGAAGACAATTCATAACTGGGGACAACTCGTGGGAGTCCGAAGGTGAATGAGGACCTCTATACCCAAACCCAAGGATGTGCATGGTCCCAAAGCCACCAGGTCACCAGGGGACAAAAAGAAAAAAGAAAATACTGCACCCGGTTCTTGGAGTCAATTTAAGTCTGAAGATGGTGGACCTAACTGCTGCTCTGGTTTTCTTCTCTACAGAACAAAACACCGAATTGTGGAGGCACCCCGAGACCATTTTTGGGAAAACTGCCTGCATGAACTGATGGCATGAAAAGGCACAGAATTAGGTAATTTTAAAACAAGAGATTAGGGAGGGTCTGGGTGAGAGCTTTTTCAACATCTCAGCAACTGACTAAACAAAAGCTTCCAGGGAATCCAAGCAATGAAATACACTCAATTGATCAAAATCCTTACTGTGGGGGCATAAAAGGCTTCAGAGTTTGGAAGACCCCTAAAGAACTTCTACAGATCACCAGAGGCAGCATCAGAAAACTCCTGATCCTCTCCCAGTTGAAAACATCACTAAAGCTTCCCCACCCAGGGCTGGGATTCCTTCCATTAGAAATGTAAGGGCAGATAGGCTCTGGGGACATGCCAAGGGCTCCTGTGCCACTTACAGGACAGGAAGCTTTGGCCCTGAGAAGAAACACAGAAAGCCAGGAAGTGGTGGAATCCATCAACCAGAAGAGTGCATCTGGTTTGGAAATCGTACAAGCTCTTTCGCTGTAGGAGTCAGCGAGCACAAAAATAGCCCTTTTTATACAACTCACTGCCCCATGGATTCTTCAGCTGGTGCATAGGATACCTGGCAAGGTGCCCTGCCTGACTTCCCACAACTGTGCAAGCCACATTCTGCAAAATGCAGCCCTCGTCATTCTACAGGCATTGAAGCCCAAGTGTCTTTTCATACACTGATTCCCAGAGTGGCACTTTCTTTTTTAACCTAGACAAAGTGACTTCTACTTCACATAAAAGGCTGCTGGAAAAGGTGATGAGGTGGGCAAAGCTACTATCATGCAAATACCAGCTGATAATTGGACAATGGCAGAAGGCCCGGAAGGAGGATTAGAGGTGGGTTAGAGTAAAAGGTTAGGCTCCCAAATTCAGGGGGAAACTCTGAATACTTGCAATGGCATTAAAAGAAAAAAAAAAAAGATAAAAGAAAGAAAAACAGTTTTCTACATAAAAATTAAACACACACACTCATACAGTCAACAAATATCTTGGTAGAAAAAAATGTGACAAAGGGTTCACGTAACAAAAACTTAGAAATTTGTAAGAAAAACTCAACACCTCACAAAACAAGCATCAAAAGACATGCCCTAACTAATAAAAGTGGCTAAAGAGAGGGAAAGTGTTTAGCTTCACTAATAATCAAATTTAAGATACCAATGTGGCCCTACTTTTCACTTAGAAAATTTTTACTGTAAACATTAAATGCTAAAGAAAATACATCAGACTCTCCACCAGTGCAATGCGTATCTTAGAACAAGTTTTCCTAGAAAGCAATTTGTCCATATACAAGAAATGTAAAAATATGCACATCCCTTGATCCAACAATTCTAAGATTCCCAAGGAAATCATTATAAATAAGGCCAATTTAACTATAAAGATGGATTGCTTGTAACAGTACAAAGCCACAAATATATTCCCCAAATAGAAGTGGTTCAACAATCTTAAAAGTCATGTAGTTTTTTGTTTGTTTTTTGCTTTGGTTTGCCAAAGATCGAATCAAAAGCCTCACACAGGCAAAGCTACAGAACTGATATAGCTGGGGTGAGCTTTACCCCAGCCCCATGTGATATTTTTTTAGAGAAGTTTAACAGCGTAGCTTAAATACTTTTAGTATAATTCTGGGAAAAATAATAAGATCTCAATCTTGTGTGTGTGAAAGAGAAAGAGAATGAGGATGAATCAACAAGCCACAGGGTGGTGCATGACTAGAATCCCAGTGACTCAGGAATCGATGCAGGCAGATCAAAGTTTGAGAACAGTCTGGGCAACACAGCAAGATTCCCTATCTTAAAATAAAAAATAAAATAAAAGTTTAGAGTCATAGCCCAGGGGCAGAACACTTGCCTAGCATGCACGAATCCTGGGGTTCAGTCCCTAGTACTGTGAAAGACAGGAAGGAGGGAACAGAAGGGAAAGAGAAGCTAACAAGTTATGTTCAAGTAGAGGGATTATCTCACTTCTATTGAGTTTCTTCTTTTAAACTTTTCTGGATTTTACAGTAGAAAGCACACGCTCTTATAACTAAGTGGCGGAGTCTTTTGGTTTAGGTTTAGTTTTGATTTTATGTTGCAAACAACAGTAGGAGTACTTAAGAAAGGTTAAAGACCAGAGAAAGGTGAGCGCTCATTCTCCTGCACTGCTTTGAAAAAAACAACAACAAAAACAAAACTTAACTCTGAAACCTCTACAGCTTCAAGATGGATGCTTTCTTTCTCCCAATGTGGTATCACTTAGTTCATGTTCAAGGATGTACTCTAGACAAGGTAAGTCAACTCTTGCAAACGGGAAGAGGACCAAGAGACGAGGGTGGGAAGTTTGTAAAAAGATGTGTTATATGTAATACACATGGACCAAGTCCCCAAAATGAACCACACACCAATAAATTTTTAAAAATTAAACTTGTAAGCCAAAATAAACCTGCTTTTTTTCCTTTAAAAAAAAATCAGACTCCAAGGGTTCTAACAGGTACAAACCATGCAAACAGAGCAGGTTTACCTGTGTCCAGAGGGCTGACTCTGTTCCCAGCACCCAGGAGCCCTCACAGGTGGGCTCCTGCATCATGGTCAGTGCCACCCCCATGGCTCCTGCGTCATGGACAGCACACGGTCACTGATGGTCAGTAGAAACACCTGAAGCAAGTGCTTAGGAAACACCTCCAGCCCGACCTACAGCACAGCACAGGAACACAGGGACCAGGCATTCCTGCTAAGAGCAAATGGCTGTCTGTTCACATTGGAAACCAAGCTCACAAGACCAACTCAGAGGTGAGAACAAGGGCACAGTACATCAGGTTTTGGTGAGGTCCCCAGTCCAGCAGAGACAGCGTGGGCACAGGTTGTGCCCTCCCGGAGAGCTGGGAGGAGCTGAACAGGCATGAATGGACAGGCGCTGCTTCCTGTCAGCTCAAAGTGCCCTGTGTAGAGAGCGGATACTGCATGGTCCAAATGTGTCCCCACAGCAGGCTTGGTTACTTGGACAGTCCAGCCATGTTCACTTCCTGGGCAGCCACGACATGGAAACTATGAGCCCTTGTCAGGGGCACTGCGGCAGGCAGGTGGGGTGTGTGTGTCCCCATCAGGTGAACCCTGTTCCCAGGAAGTCCAGGCACCATCAATGCTCACTTACTCTGGGTAGTAACAAGTGCTCCCTCCCCTGCCAAGGAGATGGGGGAAGTCTCAGGGGAAAGACATGGTAAGCGACAGCAGCTGCTGTAGTCTGTCTGTGTCCCCCAAAGTTCACAAGCTGAGATTCTCCCCCTCAGGGTGAGGGTAAGACAAAATGAGGTCTTCAGGAGGTGATTAGGTTATGGAGACAGAACTCTCAAGGATGAGATTAGTGCCCTTTTTGCAAAGGCCCCATCTCCATCCCACCACCACTGGGGGACATAGGAAAAAGACAGCCAGCTCTGAAAGAGAACAAGCTCTCAGACACCAAATCTGCCTTCATCTTAGACTTTAGCCTCCAGAACCAGGGGAAGTCAAGGTGATTTTTATAAGCTGCCTATTTATGGTGTTTTGTAACAGTAATACAAACAGACTAAGATTAAAGTCCTTTGAGCAAAACTCACAATCAGTTGGCCCCAAATTTCTCAGCTTCCCTTTGGACCCATATCTATGGCAAATAAAACTCAGAAAGATATGAGGTCGAATGGTGGGCCTCCTCCCTCTTACTGGGGCGTCCTGAGCAAGTCATGTGTGGTCTGAGTCTCAATTTACACTGCTATAAAATGGGCTGCCTAAGAGTGCCTACCTGTGGACATTATGAGGTTTACAAATAAAACTATCAAGGTCTTAGCATAGTTCCTGGGGCTCAATGGTGCTCTGTAAAATATTAACCCTACCATTAAGAGTTATTTGTGTCTATTGCTCTTCTTTTTACTTTAAAAGTTTTTCTGTTTGGGGTCAAATTCACAGAACATAAAATCTTTTGCTCTATTGTTAAGCATACAGTTTGGTGGCATTATGTACACTCATTCCAGTAACCACCAGTGTTACCCGTATCCAGAAGTTTTGCACTGCTCCACAACGATCATTCATGTACCCAATTTTCACTGGCTCCTCTGGGGCCTTCTGCCAAGAAAAGCCCTTTCCACAGAATGATCAAAGGCAGGGTGGCACACAGGTAATGGGCTGGCCACCAACTCCCATGGAAGTGATGGTTATGGAGCCCAGGACGCTCTCCAAAGTCCGCCAAAGATGTCGTTCTTCCCTCTGGTGGAACCATGGATGCTGTCCATGGCGTTGTGCCTGTCACCGCACAGTACAGAGTGCAGGACGTGGCTGCAGAGCTAAGCATCACCTGAGCTTCAGTGGCCCTTCCGAGTTTTCAGCCGCAGCTGAAACTAAGCTGAAATAAACCTTCCCTGCTTTAACCTGTGAATGGCAAGTATTCTGTCACAGCAATGGAAAGATGACTCGGACAGTACCCAAGGGGGAGGGAATACCCAAAAGAAATTGAGATGTGTTAAGTACGTCTCCAACTTCCCACAAAGAATGTAAACAACATGTACTCCACACAGGTACTAATCAACTAAACTAAAATTTAAAAATAAAGAAAAATCAGGCAGTTGGCTTAGGGTTTGTTACACTGGCTACCAGCCAGCAGTTGTACAAGGACCCTTTTCTGTTAAAGATGTTCTTGAAAAATCCTTGCTTCCTTTCACACTCTGTGGCAAGGCTCGTCTTAGCTGAACGGCAAGAAAAAGGCCAGGATGATCAGGCAAGTCCTGGCTCCCAATTGCCGAGGAGCCGCCAGCTTCTTCAGGGATGTTTCTGAGCGCCCCTTCTGTTCACTGTTTTGTAGCGATCATAAACACCACTCAGGACTCACACTGCAGCTCCAAAGCACTGGAGATGCTGGTGCATCCTCACAATGCCTCCAAAAGCCTCCAAATGATGTTTTCAAAATCACCACGCACCAAGAGTATAAGAAAATGGGAAGGTTTCTAAGTGAATCACAGATTTCAGGGGTCAGTGCAAGCAAACAAGGACTCAGGAATAAACAACTCCCTTGCCAAATTCTCCAGTTCATTGCTGGGGAAACTGAGGAGGGCGAAAACAGCGCACAGGTCAGCCAGCAGGCGCTCAGAGGCCCCCGTTGCTGGAGGCCACTCACAGGGATGGGGGGACTCTTCGCCCACCCCTCCTCCCTACTCCCTCTTATGAGCCCTGGGCTCGGCACTGGCAGCAGCACCTTTCTTGTTCCACCCATGCTCCCTGCTTCCTTTGCCGCCACCCCATCTTTGTCCCTGAGGGGCGGCATGCAGGTACTCTGGGCTTTACCAAGTAACCTGCCCGGTTCTCAGTGAGGCCAGCCATGCACTGAACCTCACAACCAGCTCTGTGGCGATTACCAGAAAGCTCTGAGGCCACCATTTTAAAAACTGGTGTTTTCTTCTACTTCTTAATACAGTTCCCCCAGCCCAGCCTACTTCCTAGCTTTCTTCGATATCTCTTGTCCAACTCTCAGTGCAGAGGCTTTCAATGGATCTTCCTACTGACAACTGCTGGGCAGGCAACCGCTGGGTAGGCTGCACTGTTGACATAGCAGTATACCACGTAAACCCCACAATAATTCTCCAGGCATTAGTATCTTTAGCTACCTTTTCACAGGTGGGGGAAAGTGACATCAGCAAACATGCAGTTTCCCAATGTGACTCGGCTCATGAGCCCACCTGACTTCAGGAGTACTACTGGTCAGTGAGTCCATCCTCCCAGGCTTCCTTCCCAGCTTTCATGTCTTAAAATCTAATGCCCAATACAATAGTATGACCACTGAGAAGTCAGACCTTTAGGAGGTGACTAGGTCATGAGGGCGGTGCCCTTATTAAAGGGATTAGTGCCCTTGTAAAAGAAGCCAGAAGAAACTTGTTTGCCCCTATCTACCATGGAAGGATGAGGCCGAGCATTCATCCATGAGGAAAAGTACCACCAGATACAAATCTACCTACATCTTGATCTCAGATTTCCAGCCTACAGAACAGCAAGCAATAAATTTCTCTTGTTCATAAGCTGCCCTGTTGATGATACTTTCCCCAAATGGGCTAAGACAAGAGGCACTAAATTAGCGACTAACCGTGTTATAAATAGCCATAAACAGGGAGGGGGCTGCAAGGGAAGCACCTGAAATGGGTATCAAAGCTCAGCTTCAGGAATCCCAGAGCACCACAGAGCCAACAAAACAACACAGTGAATCTCAAACACACCATCAGGCAAAGCAGACACAAGATACACAGGATGACCACTTATATAAGGTTCAAAACCAGGCAAAATTACACAGCGTTGTTCAGGAATACATCAAGAAGTGGCTACACAGACCCCAGTGAAGAAGGAAAAGATGACCACAGTTGAGAAAGGTATTTTTTCTGAGGTGGGGTGTAACAGGCTCCTGAACACAAGTATCTTGAAGAAATGTTATTTTGTAATTATTAAATTTCTATGTTTGATGCACTTTTCTGAACATATTGCATGTTTCACAGCTTTTAAAATTATGAAAGATGACTCTTTTCCCTAAGATGGCAGAGCAGGAAAAGCAGCAACAGGTCAGCCTCTCTGGGATTCAGAATGCAGACACTGCAAATAACAACCAGGGGAAGAAAAGAAGACATAGAATCCTTGGACACAGAAAGGATCTGAAAGTTGAGGTCTGCAAGAGAAACTAAAGAGAAACTAAAGCAACCAAACTTAAGAAAAAATGATGGCATAGTTTGCACTTTCTCCCCAGCTCCTGCCTTATGTCTGGTGAAAGGAGTGGACAGACCCACAAGAGATGCAGTCAAAGTGGGAGTCTCCAAAAGCCCCCAGGGAGAAACACCTTGATGGAACCGACCAGAAGATGCTCTAACATTTTGGCGAGTGATGCCAGCCCAGGCGCTTGCAGTCTCCCTGAAGTGTTCTGACACCACACAGGGAAGGGGCTGACTGGACTGGCACATGAAGTGGCCAGGGGTTGGCTTTCTTTCAAGGCTCTTAGTTTTATAGTCCCACAGTGATTGGGTGGGGGTCAGCAGCAAAACATCCAGGGTCAGAGAGGGATGGTCAGGCTGGCAAGAGACACGGTATTTTGAACTAACGGACCCTGACTGTACCCCCACAGCCAGAAGCCTAGTCATCCAGAATCTTGTTGAATTCAGGTCTTGGGGTCAATGTACCCCAAAGTTCTAGGAAAATAAGAACAATTAAACCCCAAAACTAGTTCAGGAAAGGAAATGATAAAGATCAGAGCAAACACTGATGAAATTGAGACTTAAAAAATACAATCCATGAATCAAAGAATTGGCTCTTTGAAAAACTGAACAAAATAGATAAACCCTGAGTCAACCTTATTCTAAAAAGGAAATAAAAGATGCAAGTTCATGCAATTAGAAATGAAAATAGTGAAATCACAAATGATTCTTGGATGTCCAGAAGATTTAGGTAACAACTTTGAGAACCTATGCTCTAATAAAATGGAAAACTCAGAAGAAATAAATTCCTAGATACATACATTTAAAAAAACTTAAATAAGCCAATATCATTCAGTGAAATAGAATAATAATAATAAAAAATACTGAAAAAAACTCAGGTCCTCTCACATTCACTGCCAAATTCTAGAAAAACTTTAGAAAACATCTAATGCTAATATACCTCCAGCTCTAATGAAACTGGAAGGGAAGCAGGACTTCCAAGTTATTCCTGGAAGCAAGCATTATTCTGATTCCAAAACCAGAAAAAAGACCTAACCCAAAACAAAAAGTACACTAAGTCTCCAACATACAAGTGAGTTCTTCCATGGGAGACTGTTCATGAAGTCCAAAGTGAGTCTTCTACAGCTTTGATGTAAATATACAATGTAAAGCATTAAAAAAAAATCCATGCACTCACAAACACTGAAAATAAACTGGAATTCTGCAGTTATCTTACAGTTACAGAGTAAAGTATAACTGTAAAACTATTTTTCCTTTTATAGTTAGCTTAAAATGGCAAGGTAGACACATGAACTACTTCCAGGATTTGTTTATATATACAAAGTTCCTAATGTAAGGTACTTTCATATCTGTGAAAGTTCACAACTTGAATGTTCAAAGACTTACTGTACTGTCCTTAATGAACATAGATGCAAAAATCCTTAATAAGACACTAGCAAACAAAATGCAGTAAATTATCAAAAAGATCATATATCAAGATCAAACAGAATTCATTCCAAGGATGGTTTAAACATTTATAAATCAATAAGTATAATTCACTACATAAACAGAAAGACAAAAGCCATGTGGTCAACACATGTGATAAAATTCGTGTGATAAACCATGTGATAAAATTTCATGTCCATTCATAAGAATAATTCTCAAGAAAAAAGGAATAGAGTGTCCTTATCTTAATCTGACAGGAACCATCTATGATAAATCAACTGATAACATAATACAGTACTTAATGGCAAGAAGCTGAAAGCTTTCTCTCTAAAATCAGAAACAAGACAAGGATATCTATTCTTATCACTGGTGCTCAACATCGTTCTCAAAACATTAGCTAGAGTAATTAGACAACAGAAAGAAATAAAAGGGATACAGAAGGGAAAGATCTTAAATTATCTGCAAATAACATGATCCTCTACAAAGACGCTAAAAACTCCACTAAACTATTAATCAAATTTAGCAATGTAGCAAGGTATAAAGTCAACCCTCAAAACTCAATACTGTTCCTTTACATCAATAAGAAACTCACTAAAGGAAATTAGAGAAGCAATAGCACCAACAGAAATGAAATACTTAGGAATTAACCTAACCAACGAAGTGAAAGATCTTTACAATGAAAACTGTAGTACTCTGAAAAAGGAAATTGAAGAGGATATCAAAGAAACGGAAAGATATTCCCTGTTCCTCAATAGGCAGAACCAACATAGTTAAAATGGCCATACTCTCAAAACTGTTATATAGATTTAATGCAACTCCAATCAAAATACCAGTAACATTTCTTACAGAACTAGAGAAAATAATCCTAAAATTCATTTGGAATCAGAAGAGACCTAGAGTAGTCAATGGAATTTTTGACAACAAGGGGCAAGGCTGGAGGCATCATGATGCTTGACTTCAAGTTATACTGCAAAGCTACAGTCATAAAAACAGCATGATACCAACAAAAAAATAGATTTTTGGGCCAATGTAACAGACTAGAAAATACCGAAACAACTTCAGGCACACTTAGTTACATGATCTTTGACGAATCCTTTCACTGGAAAAAAGTATAAAGGGTGCTGCAAAAAGTAGATTTCCATGTGTCAAAGTTCAAACTTAGACCCATACCTTTCTAAACTACACTGAACTAAAATCAAAATGAATCAAAGATCTCAACATTAGAACGGAAACCATGTGCTGAAAAGCAAACTAGCCAAAACTCTCAAAAACATAGGCACAGGCAAAGATTTTCTGAGTAAAATCACAGTTGCACAAGAAATAACACAAGCCAGGTGTGATGGCACATGCCTGTAATACCAGCACTTGGGAAACTGAGGCAGGAGGATCAGTGGAAGGTCAAGGCCAGCCTGTGCTACATAGTGAGTTCAAGTCCAACCTGAACTACATAGTGAGACCTTGTTTCCCAAAAAAGATGAATAAGAATCAACGGATGGGATCTCATTAAAATAAAAAGCTTTTCATATTAAGGGAAACCACCAACAAAGGGAAGAGACAACCTACTAAATGGGAAAAAATTTTGCCAGCTACTCCTCAAAGGAGTAGTATCTAGAATATACAAAGAACACAAAAAAATAGATTCCCTCAAATTTAAAGACCTGATCAAAACATGGGCATCTGAAATGAACAGATACTTCTCAGAGGAAAAAGTACAACTAGCCAATAAATATATGAAAAAATATTCAACATCACTGCCCATTTAAGAAATGCAAATTAAAACCACATTGACACTGAAGCTACGATCAGCAGCAGACCCACTCCTTCACTACTGTAAATTTGTACCTCAGCATTGTAGTAGCCAGCTACACGTCTCAGTACCTTTTCCTGAGGGTCCCAGAAAGCAATCTATGTGTTTGTTTACCCACTTGGTAGGATGAACAGCAGGAAGTGTACACGTGTGCAAAAGTGGCAAAAAGGGATTTGGTCCCACCCTTAGGCTCCCCAGAACAGTTTTCTGTATATGTTTACCCAGCATCATCTAAATCTCACTCCAGGATTTGTTTTTTAAATAAAGTTTTCTTTGTGATTTTTCTGGTAGAAGTAGCCAGATTCAGTAAAATGGCACAGGAAAAAGCAGATTTGTAAGTTGTGGAGGAAGTCAAAAGTGAATCATCAGATTACCCAAGCATGGTTGATGAAGATGATCCATTAGGGTAAAATATGTGCTTTCATAACAGAAGAGTGAACATCAGTGAGTGGTGGATGATGATCAGGATCATTTTGACATTACCCATGTTGTAAGGGCACACAGAATAGGAAATTTATGGATATTTTAGAGCAAAAGATAAAAATTAGTGCCCTGTGACTGTGCTCCTGCTGCTTGTCACGTAGCCAGCCTGCTAAATATCAGTCAGCCTTAATCTGATAGGAGCCCGCATCCAGCTGATATTTTCTGATAATGTGCTGGGTCAACTTGACTGGGTCCAGTTGCAAGTCTTGTGTTTTTCCTTACTTAGAAAAATACACATTGTTTCTACCTTGCTTCAAGGACTTCATGTTTAGGACAGAGTAGCCCAGTCAAGGATGCATTTAACTCTACTAGTTCTACTCAAACCCCCTCCTCTCCTTCCCAGGAATCTATGCAAAACTAGCTTGCTTGACAACATATGACTTAATTCATGTAACCAATCATGTAATAACTTGCCATCAGCCTTGTACTTCCTGTGCAAACTGTATTTAAACTGAACTCTAAGCTGATTTGTGGCTGGTATTTCGGAACTGATTCCCAGCAGCCCGCTAGGGTAATGAAAGTTGCCTTCTAACTCCTCGGTGCAGAGAGTCTTCAGTTGGGTTTAATATTGGTTTTCTGCAACAGTGTGAGTCAAAGTTCCTGTGATAATGGAATACAGCACCTGATATAGACAAGGAACACAGACCTCTTTGATTCAGATGATGATGAAAACAGCAATGTGAGTGTATATTTCACTAATTGAAATGTCATGAAAAGGCCACACAACCAAATGGAAGGATCCACTAGGTCTAAAAACACAGGAAAGGTTCTGGCAGAGGTGAGAACATATTGGACAGAATGCCAGCAATGCCATTCAATGTTGGAAACTGTAATAGACAAAATGCTACAAGATGCCATGAAATACACAAAGGCTAAAATGCAAGTAAAATGTTCTGTATGCACCAATAGCCACATTCAAAAATATATTATGATACCTCACTTGCTGAACTGAAAGCATTCATAGCACAGATTTCTTATGGTGATCACAGGAATGGAAAACATTTATGGAAAACTGATGGGTCAAAATGTGGCATAAAAATGTATGCCCTTGTAGATGTGAAGACTTATGCTTTCAGTTTAGACATTTATCCTGGAACTCACTTATCAGGTCCTTATTTGTATAGTAGTAAACCAAATGATGTTATGAGCAGACTTGTTGCTCCCATCTTCCAAACTAATCTAAATATGATATTCAATAATCGGTTTACTGGTTTCCAACTGATGTTATATTTATTAACGGAGTAATACAGTGTACACTAAAATGGCACAGGGCCAGTACAGAAACTGTACACAGAAACAAAGCAAAAATTCTAACTAAAATGTAAATTTCAAAACAGAGAATTATATAGTTCAACTTTTGAATTTCAGAAAGATGTAAATGGCAAAGAAAAGTAAACAAGTACTACTGATGTCAACACTTCTCCATGACAGAAATACTGACAGGGAAACCTTGATAAAACGGAAGCCTGAGATGGAAACTTTCAACAACAAAACTGTTCATGAGCAGATGTTCATGAGTTGTCAGCAACTATGATGTCTCTTCAAAAACAATGCATTGGCCAATGGTTGTTCCATTCGATCTTCAATATGTGTAGCATAGTAAGATAGCTTACAAAGAAAATATGAAGTATAAAATATCATGGAGAAATTTTTTTTAGAAGATTGGATTGAAGCTCATTAAGAGATCATTAGGGGCTGGGGATTTAGCTCAGCGGCATAAGCACCTGCCTTGCAAGCAGGCAGTCATGAGTTTGATCCCTGGTACTGATAAAAACGAAAAAGACAAAAAAAAAAAAAAAAAAAAGAGATCATTTACAGGAGAGGAAAAACAAAATGTTTCTGCCCAAGGAACTACCAAAAAAACTGTGGAGCACACTGGTGAGCCCCAGGTGAACAAGCAGATGCAGCATCACAAAGACCTACTGCAACAATAGGAAATCAAAAAGATATCAACTTTGCCCAACAAGAAAGTACAACAAAACACAAATACTATCAGTATAGGTGACACTTGTGTATGGAATATACAGTCATGTGTGAAGACCGCCTTGAGTGTGACCATTGAGACAAAGGTTATTTCTGTGGTAGACTTTCATGTTTAAACTGTAGCACAGAGTTTATTTATAATGTCATCTTTTTTAAGGAAGTACACAGCTGATGTGAAAATGCTGCTGTCTCTTCTAAGCACTCATTACATATTTGATGTTGTATTTTATTGACATCTTATTTCTCTGCTAAGAGCATGTTGTACAATGTAGTAGGAAGCTCCTGAAAAAACAGGAAGAGAGGTAACAAGACTATCATACAGGAAAGTTAAGCACACATGCTGTCAGCATAAGCAAGACGCGTGCGTGGAACATGCAGCTGTCATGTGTGAAGACTGCCTTGGTTTTGACAGTTGAAGCAAAGCTTACTTCTGTGGTAGAGTTCTTTTGGTATTTTCATTGTAGCTCATATAGGAATTGATTTCTGTTACCTTTTTAAGGTCTGTAAGAAAGTACACAGCTGATGTGAAAATGTTGCATATTCTAAAAGCACAATATATATTAATTTAATAATTTATTTTGATATTTTATGTTCCTGTTAGCTACACATTGTATAAAAAGAACCTCCTGACAAAACAGCAAGGCCACTGAGATGTCAAGTAAGGCCTACCAAAAGGCCAAGAAAGCAAAAGACACGTGCTGTCAGTATGAGTGATGTGGTATGTAAACATGCTATTGTCATGTGTGCAGACTGCCTTAGGTGTGATAATAGAAATAAAGATTATTTTTTCTGTTAGAGTGCTATCAGTATTTTCATTGTGGTTCATACGGGAATTTATTTCTGATACTGTTTTTAAAGGCTTCGTACACCAAAAACCAGTCGATGTTGACAATTTTGGTGCTTTTTAATAAATAAATATTAAAATGCAGTACTTTATTTTTGTAATTTTTTCCTGTTAAATACTTATTAATAAAACTCAGAAGACATTATAATTCATCAATAGAAGTATGCTAAAGAACATCTCTGAGACCCATGTTTATGGCTCCTATGCTTCAAGGGTGATATTCTATCTCACTGCAGAAAGAATGGGCACCATCAACAAATCAACCAGGAACAAATGCTGGCAAGGCTGTGGGGGGAAAAGAAACCTTTCTTCATTGTTGATGGGACAGTAGATTGATACAAGCACTAGGGAAGTTTATATGGAGATTCTTCAAAGAAAGACTAAAAGTCGATATTCCATTTGACCCAACTATTCCCATTTGGGGTATTTTCCCAAAAAAGTTAGAAGAATCACATTATTGTGGTGTATGAGTACCTATGTTTATAAGAGCACAATGCATAATAACTAAATCTTGAGATCAGCCTATGTACCTATTAACAGATCAACGGATAAGGAAAACGTTGTACCTATACACAATGGAGTATTATTCTGCCATTAAGAAAGCTAAACTTTAGATATTTGTAGAAAAATGGACAGGCCTCGAGACCAAAATGTTAAGTGAAATAAATCAGATACACAAGCTTGTATATCATATGGTTTCCTTTATATGAAAAATGTAATGGGCAAGAGAAGAGAGAAAAAAGTGTGTTTCTGCTGTAGGTTTCTGATTTCACTCTAATATGATGTGAGAGCTCACTTTGCAAGATTTACATTTCTTAGGCTGTCTTAAGGTTTTTATTGTTATAAGCAATTTTGAAAAAAAAAATTCCAAAATAGGAAAATCTATAAAGATAGGCAGTAGTTCAGTAGTTACCTAGATTTACAGGGGAGGAGCTGGAAGATGATGGTTAGTCACTGGTAGAGTATTCTGATTTTGAAGAACAAAAATGGCCTAAATTTGACTGTGGTTGTAGATGTACAGCTCTGTCAATATGCTAAAAACTACTGAATCTTACATTTTAAGTTTGTAAATTGTGTGCTATGCAAATTTTTAGCCCAATAAAGTTATTCTATTAAAAAAAAACTACTAAAGACGTAACGTGGAACCATGAAGCCACTCTGGTAAACTCAGGCGGGGCTTGTCAACAGCAGACTGTAGTCATCCTCGTCTCCTATCCTCGTGGGCACAAACAAGGGAAGACTCCTGGTCAACACACATTTATTGAGATTTTCTCCATCCCAAGCAGGAGTCCAGAGAAGGTCCATTCAACACCAAATGCTGCTTAAGGGCCACCAGATCCCAGCCAGGGGACAAGGATTTGTTCTTCTGGAGGTCCAGCCTGCTGCTCTCTCTTTATATTCCCCAAAAGAAAGCTGTCACCTTTTCCTATTGGGTTTTTTTTTTTTGGGGGGGGGGCGATACTGAGGATTGAACACAGGACCTTCACAATGACTTACCCTTCAGCCCTTTATTAACTGTTTTCTTTTTTTGAGATGGGATCTTACAAAGTTACTAATTGCCTTGGTTAGGCTCGAACTTGCAATTCACCTGCTTCAGCCTCTCAGAGTGCTGGGATTGCCTGGCTACCACAAGCACAGGTTACCAGAGGGGTCGAGGAAAGAAGCTAGGTGGGACCTCAGGTTTAGGCACATGAGCAATGCTGGGCTGTGGCAGGGAGACTTTATCATGCCTAAGTGCAAGCCCAAGGCCCACCCTCCCGCACTTTGGGATTGGGACAAGGGGAATTAGTTTAGACATATTGCCCAGAGGCATGTTAACAGGGACAAGGGTACATTAATGAGCCTCACTGGACCATGTAACGTAATGGGCTTTGCCTTCACCTGTTTTCAAACCCCAGCTTTGCTTCTTAATTATGACAGACTTTATGAAAATCCCAACATTTCCAAAGAACAAATCAAAATTTAAGATTCCTGAGCTATATCACAAATTCATGAAGACTGTTCCCATTCTTTACAGAGATGTTGTAGAAGAAAGGGAATGGATATAAACCCAAGAGACACGATGATGAGATTGAAAAGATCAAATTCTCTCTTACTCTCAAACTAAACACAACACAGGACACTTCCGTGACCAAAACAAATGGGTTCTTTCCCCCACGACTCAAGTGATTTCCCAATGGACATCAGCACTGTGTTCTACCATGTAGTTAAATTCTGACTATCTATCAGAGTGTCAGGTCAACAGGTTAGGACTCAGTCCCACAAGACTGTGTCTCCCACTTGCAACTTGCCAGTCACGAGTAGCAGGTTATACACGATTTCTGTCTGGCTTGGGTACTAACTGAAG
The DNA here is from genome assembly GCF_034190915.1 of Cavia porcellus. NCBI lineage: Eukaryota > Metazoa > Chordata > Mammalia > Rodentia > Caviidae > Cavia > Cavia porcellus. The sequence continues at coordinate 20,517,280 of NW_026947496.1, read as the reverse complement.
GTTCCCACAACCCATCACTGAGTCATTTACTGGAATGGCTCACACATTCGAGGACAAAAAGATATGACAAAGGACATAATGGAGAGCTAGAAAAGACACATACTGCTCAAGGGCTGGATGCATTCCAAGAACGGAGCTTCTGGTCCTGTAGAGTTGGGGTGCACCATCCTACTGGCACATGGACAGAAGACACCCAAACATCATGCTCTTGAGATTCTTTCCGAAGCTTCACAAGCAAGCATGACTGACTTTGAGGTCATCTCCCATCTCCAGAAAATGCAGAGTGGAGCTGAAAGCTCCAAACTTCAAACCATGGCTAGGTCTCTGTGGTGACCACTCTCACCCTAGGTCCTTTATGAGTTACCTTACTGGCACAAAAGATGCTTCAATGCATCTTCCAGGGAATTTAGGAGCTGAGTTGGATGCTCCCATCATTCTGGAAGCAAGATCCTAGAAGTTCTGTGTCAGGAACCCGGACAAAGACCAAATATGAGAATAAAAGTATCTCCTAGCATGTGATCAACAAAAGTTTTATGACTTTCATTGAGGGAGTGGTGTCATTGTTTCATAGTAGTCATAAACCTTATTGTTATTTTTGATAGCTTATTGATTGTCAACTTGATTGGCTTGAGACACCTAGGAGATAGTAACATTTCTGGGTGTGTAAGGGGGTATGTCAGAGCTGTAACCTTGGGGTTACCATGTATCTGGCTCCCGCCCCTTCCTCTCTGGCTCTTCCAACTCTTCCTCTGCTTTCTGCTTCCCAAATTCCATGAACTGAGCATCTTTCCGGCACCAGGCCCTCAGCCATGATGTTCCTTCTCTGGAGTCAGTCAACCACGGACTGACACCTCTGAAATCATGAAATAAACCTTCTCCTCCTTTAAACTGTATTGGCAAGTATTTCACTTGGGCAACAAAGAGGCGGCTGATACTATTTTTAAAAACAATGAAGCCGGCAGCCCTGCCACAGAGGGTAACATGAGTCGGTATTGTTTATCCCACTTCTCACACTGGGTCAGCTGGCTGACCTTGGTATAGTGCTTACTCCTTTCTTCCTGTGTGCTGCTAAAACATAAAAAGACACTTTTAAAATCCTCAGAAGTCATTTAAAAGAAGGTGAAACTCAATTAACAGGAAAAAAAATCCCGCTCAAGCTCCTCACAATGAGGAAAAGTCAGGAGACAACATTCTAAACTCAAAAGAGCAGAGGGGTCTTGATGTACAACCTAATGGTCAGTCTATAACCAGCATGGTAACCAACACCCGAAAGACAGGCACAGCTATAATTTAGGTTTTTTCAAAGACCCAATTTTAATTCTAGAGCTTTTACTTTCTTTTTCTGTAAATCCTTCTCATAAGATACAAATTATCTAGTGAAGGTGATAATGAGGAAAGTACAAAACCTGAAGGAAAAGTCAAGAAACAAAGCCCTGGATAAAACACAAACCAAGATGCCACAGAGAACACACAACTCTCAAACATTCATGTTACAAATCCCAACGCTTACAACAGAATTTCCTACTGCTAAGTACAGTGTCAAGGACAAGAACATGTTAGCTTGAACCCCTGTTATGTGTTTTTCAGTTTTAAAATATGTATGAGAAACCCAAAATATAAAAAGTAAGAGATAATAGAAAGTAGGGAGACAGATCTTTTGCAAATGGGAAGGGGCCCAAAAGACAGAGGTGGTGGAGAGGACAGAAAATGTGTTACACACATCACCAGCGTCCCATGGAATGTAACCATGCACTGCAAACGTGCACTAATCAAAAATAGCAACCGAAAAAACAAACAGAACAGCAGTTACCACGGACGGAAGCACAGAGGGATGGGGAGCTGTTTAATGGATACAGGGTTTCTGCGCGGGGAAGGAAAAAGTTTTGAAGGTGAACAGAGGAAATAATTGTGGAACACTGAATATACTCAGGCTGCCGAATTGTACATTTGTAAATTATTAAAAGAATAAACTTTATATATATTTTACACAGTTAAAAAAGATTTTGCTAAACCTTCCCCTTCACTTCACCTTACCATTTTGTTTCTATTTTGCATTGTCTAGATTTGAAAGTTTTCTCTTTTTCATTGTTTTCTATGTTTATTAAGCTCTCTTTGGTTTACTTTGGGGTGAGCAGAGATATGAAAATGTAATTCACAAAACTAAGTATCTTCTAAGTAAATTCAAGGGAATAGATAAACTTAAAATTTGTGATTCTAGTATCTAGACTGCAAGAAAAGTTTCACTTCAAAAATATTTTTTGTATGTTTGCAATTCATAGTAATTATGAAGTATGGTTTCTTAACATTAAGCTGAACTATTAAAAAAATCTTATTATAAGAGAAATGAATACGAAAACTACAATAATATTGGCCAAAAAGTTTGATTATCTTAACCATGGGAAAAACCCCGTGTCCTGCATTGCTATATTGAGTACACACAGATCCAAGGGCTATGGAGAGCCAGCCGTTTGGTCTGTGTCTATCATAAAATGCAACTATCCTTTGGCCAGGACAGCTGAGAATGTATTTATTTACTAGAATTAGAACACTTTAAATTTTAAAAACTAAAATTTATTTACATTTCATTTCTAGGAATTTATCTAAACGTTCCATTGTAGATGTTTAAAATTATATATACATATATATGCATATTTATCAGGATTTCATAATAATACAAACAATTGTGAATAGCCTAAATGTGCCTTAATATGGTACAATGTATATAATAGCCATTTAAAAATAATGCTATCTATGTAATAATATGAAAAGGTCTTTGAGTATAACATTAAATGAACAAAATCTAGAGCAATGCATAGAAGTGGAGCACAGATGGCTGTGGACACACAGCAGCACGTGTGTGCACACACTCCAGTGTGTACACAATACCTACAGATGTACATGTAAGAAAACTGGGAACAGCCGTTCATTCTAGGGATGAGATGCAGATGGCTGGGACAGAGCGGGGAGACTTGTGCATTTATGCCTTTTTGTGAATCATGACTTCTGTGTCATCTTTATGTCTCATCTAGTTTTAAAAATTAGAAGAGTTCTTACTGAGTACATAAAAAAATCAAAACAGGATACATGCCTTGTGAAGGGGTAATGAATACCCTGTTTAAATGTCTCATCTATTAAGAAATACTGGGATATACTTAGCAGAAGGAAGGAACCAACATTCTATGCTGCTGATCAAGACTTCATTTTTTAGAGTGGAGAACGGCTTTCAGGTCTTCCGTAGCGGCTGCCTCTCCTTTTCCTCGGGATTCTCAGTGTCTTTCAGTAATGAGGAAGCACCAAAGCTCTGAAAGGGGAGCGGGAGCCTACCGTACTGCTGCACCTTGAGAACAGTCCCGGGTACCTACCATGATGGTGTGCTCAGGAAACTTGGCTCGGACCAGTTTCACGAACTCCACGAAATGCTCCGAATACCCGTTGGCCACATCCAGGCAAATGAACTTCACCTGCGGCAGGGCCTCCAGGATGCTGCTCATCTTGTCCAGGTCCGCCTGCCCGCTGCCCGAACTCACGGCCACATGCTGCGCCGAGACAAACAGAGATCAGTCCAAAGCAGCAGTGACCACAGGTGGACCCTGGTCCATCCAGACTCCTGGGGGACAGTGCAGTGAGCCTATGTCACTCATGAGCCACATGAGAGCAGTGGTACAAGAGACCCGTCCTGCTCCGTCCCTACTGTTAACATGCATATAGCCTTAAACCTGGACCTTGATTGCAAAATCTTTCTGGTTAACAAATTATTAAGTAGTCCAGAAGCTCTGTCCTTGGCTTCTATGCCACTGCAGATCTATGAATTGTGAAGCTACGGGTGCAATCATGTCTCAGTACAGAACCTCCAGGGAAGGCAACAGGAGATTTGGGAAGCTTCCAGAAAGAACAAGGGCAGGCCATTCAACCAAGGCCAAAGCCCCGGCCTTCACCGGATGATCCCACATAGGGAACAGATGCAGAGGGGAAGATGCCTAAAATCTCTCTGATAAATTTGTTTCTATTTTTATTGTTGCTCCAAGATTCATCCTTGCAAGCCGAATCCTTCATTTCAGTTACCTCAGGTCAACCATAGTGTGAAAATACTAAATGGGAAACTCTAAAAGAAAATCTTCACGAGTGTTACATTCTTATTAGAGATTATTGTAACTGTTCTGTTTGATTGTTGCTGTTAATCTCCTACCATGCCTAACTGACAAACTAAGGAGTGCAGGGAAAAACAGTCTATACTGCGTGTGATGCTCTACTCATTTACGGACAGCCCCTGGGGGCTGTGGTGGTGGTGGGGAGCCTGGTTTTAGAACACAGGTGCCACAGATAGGGGAGCTATGGTAAAATCCGAACAACACCTGTGAATGTTCACCTCCTACTCTGTGGCAGGCAATCTGCTTTCCTGGTAAAGGGACAGAATTTCCCAAGGAGTCTGAAAAAACGTGCTTCACAAGATCTTTCACAACTATGCTGCTATTCATTTAAATCTGAAGCCGATGGGTCCCCTTCTGCCCAGCGCCCCTCCACAACACCAGCACCCCTGATCCCTCTGCCTGTGTCTCCACTGAAAATCTGCCTTTGGAAAAAAGCCTTAAGTTCAGTGAAACTAATTCAGGGGACAGTACCCAGAACAGAACCTCACCTTTCACAAGCTCTGAATTGAATTCTTATCTGTAAACTTTAGCCAGGAAGGAGGGGCAGATCTTCATTACCATCCTCCAATATCTCCCCAATCACAAGGGAGTAAGTAGCCCTGCAACCTGGCTCGGAGATATCATCCTGATGAGAGCTTACCCCTCATCCCGAATCAACCCAGGGCAGACTGAAAACACTAGGGGTCAGTGGTGAGAAGACCCGAAGGTGGTCCCTAATCACCAAGGTCCGACCCAGACAGACTTCCTGCTAGCCTTGGCTCACAGCCATCTAAATGCACTGGAAGGAAACTCAGTGGGTACAGCAGGGCTTTGGGGTCACCATTGACCAACTCTATAGAGAGCTAATGACCTACCATGTGATCCGCCCACCAAAACCCACACTTCGTAATCATTAGCATATTCAGACTTGTATAATTACACCATTTTCATGACTTCCCAAGAAAAACTCCTGTGTGTTGTCACCAATAGCCCCTAACTCCCTCCCCAATACCCCTCAGGCCCAGGCAACCACCAGTCCATTTTGTCTCTACAGATTTGCCTACTCTGGGCAATTCACATAAACAGAATCGTGTATTTGGCAATTTTTGTCTGTTTTTTTCCACATTTTCCAAAATGTTCTCAAGGTTCTTTCATAATGTAGCATAAATCAGTACTTTATTCTTTTTTTTTGGTTGAGTAATATGCCATCTGAAGGATACATTTCAGTTTATCCACCAATAAACATCTGGGTAGTTGCTACTTTGGGTACATAACAGCATGAACAATGCTATTATGAACACCCATCAACAAGTTTCTACGTGGACAGATACTTTCATTTCTGCTGGTGTATCTAGAAATGGAACTGCTGGTCACATGCTAATTCTTTTTTTTTTTTTTTTTTTTTTTTTTTTGTCTCTTTGAGACGGGGTCTCGCTAGGCAGTTCAGGCTGGTCTTGAGCTCACTTTGTAGCCCAGGCTGGTCTCAAACTCGAAACGATGCTCCCACCTCAGCCTCCCAAGTGCTGCACATGGTAATTCTTATGGGTAACCATATGAGGAGCTGCCAGACTCTTCTCCAAAACTGCAGCACCTCTTAATATTCCCACCAGCAGGAGAAGAGGGTTTTAATTTCTCCATGTCCTCAACAACACTTCTCCTCTGCCTTCCCAGCAAAGGCTATCCTAGCAGGCTTACTACTGACTCAACTCACAAGTAGCTTCTTATAACTAGATGCTCTTCCTAAAGCCAGCCAGGAAACAGAGGTCTTCCTCCAGCTCTGCTCACAGGACTTGTCACCTGTCAAGAGGAAACACATTCCCCTCCCCGGACAAATCCTCGGGTCCTCACCCTGTGAGTCAGGTTCCGGCTGTGAGTCCCTGGCACTGGCATGAGACTGCACACCACAATGACCCTCCCTGCTGACTCACTGCTCTGGACATCGCTGAAGAGTTTCTGCCCCACTGCAGCCCTCGGAATTTAAACCCAGGTCGCTGTCATACCTGCAGGCATTCGGGGTGGAGCGTGGCAAAGCGCTTCCAGTCATCCAGCGTGTAATGCTTGTGAATTGCTGTAAACATGGAGTGCTGGAAAACAAAACCGTGTCATTAGGATGGGAAGCCCAGGGAGCCCTCTCCGCTTCCTCCATCTGCAGGTGGTGATCCAACAAGACAAAGGCATCTGCTGCTCCTGCCACTCAGGCTTAATTTACTTTCAATTATGTTCCTGGAACCCAAAAATAGACAAAGGTGTAACAGTGAAATCACCATTGTCTGCTCTCACCTGATCAAATAATACCAACTTTGGGACTTGAGGCAGATCTGCCAGGAGGCAAGGGAGAAATAAAGGCCGTTCAGTGACCACCCACAGCCCAGTCCCAGACATGAGTGAGGCCAGAAGCAGCAGATGACCCAAAAGAAAGCCATGCAGCAGGCCCCTGCCCAGCACACAGGCCATCCTAACACAGACTTCTGGTGAACCCCAATTGGGCCTCAAAGCTTTGTCTTACCTTCACAACCAAAACACACATCTTCCTGAAAGCTAAACCTACCAGGTATGGTGGTACACACCCCTAATTCCAGAACTCAGGAGGCTTACGCAGGAGGATTGCTCAGAGTTCGAGGCCAGCCTGAACTGCATAGCAAGACCCTGCTCAAATTATTTAACCTTAAATCCGGGACTACACTCTGAGCCTCTATGACCACTATGCCCATGCTTTACTGACATTCATCTCCCTCTCATAACAATAGTATTATCAGCCATGTGGGCAGAAATGAAGCTTAAGAAACTTAGCAGTTGCTTGGCTCGTAAGGGGCAAAGGCCAGAATCGGGTCCAATGTGACTCACAGGCTCAGCCTCAAATCCCATGTAACTGGGGATTCTCTGACTTCTGGAGCTATTTCTCCACCTACAGTTTCTCACTTCAACATTTGATAACTTTATTAACTTGCACTCACTCTGTAGATCCTAAAAATGGAAAATCCATAGTACCCACACATGGCTAGCTATGTCTGTGTGTACTGTCTCATTTGTGGGAAACCGTCCCGGGAAAAGAAACAGGCATAATAAATTATAGGATTTTCACAGACTAAAATCAGGCATGTGAATTAACTAGGCTACTTATTGCTTCCTGACGCCCCCTATTTTTATACTGTGTTAATCAGCTTTCTGTCACTAGAACAGCATACCCGAAATAGAACTGACTTACAAAGACAAAAGGTTTTTTTCAGCTCAGTGTCCTGAGTCTATGGCAATGCAGCACAGAGCAAAAACACACCCCTCATCACTGTGCTGAGAAAACAGAAATGGCACAGTCCCCTTCACAGGGCATCCCAATACCTAAAGATCTCCCGCTAAGTCCCACCTCTTAAAGCTAATGTCTTGTGAACCAAGTGTTTAACATGTGGGCCTCTGCGGGACACTTACAGAACCAGAGAACACATTAATGCACTGTCCATTTGTGCCAATGCCTGCTGACAGCAGAACAGGGAAAAGGCGGAGACAAAAAAAAAATGACTATGTTCCTTTAGCAATTAACGTGTTAGCCTCTGGCCCAAAGTTCAGTGGTGGCTGACAGTTGACTGACAGGACAACTGACCATGGATGGATCACCCTCTAGTCTGATTTTTGAGCTCATAATTTGTTTGAGAATCTCTTCCTTCTAATCACTGCCTAATAATGAGTCCCAGCACTTCCTGCAGTTAGACTTGCTACCCACAGTGAGAAGCTCTTTCAACTAATTGGATTTATCTTTGCACTTGGCAGGCATATCAACAGAAATAGATACACAGCTCCTATGGGCATCAGCAGTGAACATTTCACATCTAGCATGCATAAGATGCTGTGGTACCTCAGATATACCTGTGTGGGAAAAAGGTTCTGCCTACAAAGGGATATTTCTTTTATTTTTCCTAAAGCCAAGAAACCAGCTACTCCCTTTATCCACAATTAGGTTTGCAGTTGGCTAAAAGGAACTTTGAGCTTGTTCTGACTCTGCATTTGAGGAAGTGGCAAATCCCTTAGACTCTGGAATCAGTTCAGCTGTGAGTCCTGCCCTGCTTCTCTTTCTCTCTCTCTCTCTCTCTCTCTCTCTCTCTCTGAGAGCCCTGGAATAAATGAGCCTTCCTCTTTCTCTCGGCCTCAATTTCTTCCTTCTTAAAGGTACCTAGCCTGTAGAAGTGCGACAAGAATGAAGAGCTACACGATGTCCAGTAGTGCTCAATGGAGTCTTCTACATCCTTATGTAGTAAACGCAAGATCACAGACTGAGCACAAAGCTCCATCTTGAATTTAAAGGCAACATCATTCTTCTATAATATGATACTCATCCTGTTTTCTAACTTCTGTTTGAATCTCTAATTTCCAAAATTGTCTCAGTGGTTTTCACAGAAGAAATGGATGCAGATCTAGTCTAATTCACTGAATGCAGAATCGCATGCCATCCATCTCCAGATCAAAGAGGAGGAAGGAATAGTGTCCCCTCCACACTGCCAAAAAGGATGTGTCCAGTTGCAACCAAATTCAGACCAGAGAATGACCAAAGCATGGGACAGAGTCCACAGGAGGCTCCTGAAAATTTGTGCATAGTGTGACCAACAAAAGTTTAAAAAAAAAGGGCAGAGCTCACCTGTGACATCACAACTGCCATCTCAAATGTCCCCACGGTGTCCATGTTGGCCACAATGATGGGGATCCCTGAGTAGGTCTGCTTCGAGTTTCGAAATGTAAATGTACTCTCAAGATCCACCTGTTGGCCAAAAGCGGGGAGAAATGATTGTTTGATCTTAGATGCTACATGCAGAATTTCTGTTTGGAGGGGTAGGAAGATCCCAAAGTGAGTGTCCAACCCTTGGTCCCTGGATTCTCTTCGGGTTGAGCCAGGTGTTCCAGAGATGCCTTGTCAGTCCCTGAGGAAACTAAGTAGCAGGTGTATTCATATACAAAACCTTATATGGCCCTTGCCATCCTCAAGCGCCAGTACAAGGCACTGGATATTCCACCATAAAGCTAAAGCACCAAATCAGAGCCCTCCACCATCAAGCTCTCCAATCCCATGCTACCTTCCATTCCCAGCCTCAGGAACATTGGCCCTAACTATCCACATACGTGTTATCTTTTCCCCACTCTCATGCACTAGAGGGATCAGTCCCCTTCTGGGAAAATCCACTCCACACTTCCCTGCCAACAGTGACTCTGCTCCTGTCAGAATCCCTGTGACTCTCACCTTTCACCCTAGAACCAAGGACTCCAAATTCACTCAGCTGTGAGCTCCAAACCATTAATCCCTTAGCCTTTCAACCTCTGCAGCTGGCTTGTAATCATAAGCAGGTCTGAAAGAGCCGGAGGGGAGTACACTGCAACCATATGCTCGTGCATACAAACAAACACTTGCTCCTGTGACTTGCAAACAGCTGGAGGGAGGGCCTCCCGATGCTACTGCAACTCCAATTTCAGGGCATGCAAGACTGGCAGCTTGGCCAGGAAAGCAAGCTTAGCGGCTTAGCAGATGCAGCATGCTAGGACCTGGCACTGCAGCAGCTCCAGTGGTCTCAGAATCACTAGGACTATGACCCAGAGCAAGTCCCAGGCCTGTCCTTTGGAGAGGCCATCCCGACCCGGTTCAGTATTCAAGTTGTGTCCCTTCCAGGCTTGTGCCCTCCTGATCCAACTTCCCCAGGGTGAACCCAGTGCCTCCCATGGACCCTTATCCTAAGGCAGGGAAAGGCTTATTGCTATTGACAATCTCCAGGGTGCCTTGATATCCTGTTTAGTATCTCAGCAGTGTCAGGATCCCCATACATTAGACCCTTTGCTTGAAATACTGTGCATTGGTCATTTTCATGGCTGGACCCCGACAAACGCAGATCACACTATAGGTCAGTGACTGCCCAAGGTAAACCAGCCCAAAAACATGGGTGTGAATCTTTCGCTTCTGCCTAAGCGCAGACCTAAAATCTAGACCTACATGAATCCTAGCTTCCTGAGCATTTATCTAGATACTACTTTTATTCTTCCCACTTAAGACAACTTGCACTTTATAATCAGCCTCATGGCGGAAAGCACTGTACCACATCTCAGATCCTGCAGCCTTTCCTGCCGCTCTGGCTTCTCTGCCCAGGGTTCCACATCCGAAAGCTTCCCGATGTCACATATATCACGTGGAGGCCCTAAGCGGCTGTCAAGTGAGGGGAAACGAGATGCTGTCATTTCATGGACATCTGTGGGGCTGCATCCCTTCCTCCGCTTCCTCAGGATGATTCTCGGTTCAACTCCAGTGAAGCAAGCTAAATCGACATTCCGCAAACTAATTGAGCGACTCTATTAGTTGCAACTTTCTGTGCTGCTAATGGCCTCAAGCATTTTGACGCAGGGCTTAAAACAATTAGAGTGCCTTGGCCTCAAATTACTCTTGGATTCCAAGATGCAGCACAGGGACTAAGCTACTACACTGTGCACAGGCCTGAGATCACAATGGCTTTTTCTTGGCACTCAAAAACCTTTCAGTGGTATCCAAAAAAAAATGTTCCATGGAAAAGGGCAGTCTTGACAATGAACCTTCCCTTCACTGCTATTCAGCTCCACAAGGTGAATTCTTGGGGCAGAAGGTATAGCTCACTGGTAGAATGTAACTCAGGAAAGGCCCTAAGTTGAATTTCACATGCCTCCCTCATAAAAACAAACATACGGCAGATTCTTTGCAATATTAATTCTAAGAATGAGAAATGAAACTATCTTCCTGACCTTATCTACTCAGACACATACTTCCCAAACAAACCAGTTACTCCCTCAGATAATGCTTTAAAGACACAAGCCTTCTAGAACAAAACCTGGCATTTCATCTGCCACAGCAAAGAAATGACAGCAACTTGAAATTTCCAGTCTCCCAAGACCCATCTGAGAGGGAAAAAAGTAATGAAATTCACCCACCAAACTCAAAACTCTGCTATCCATGCACCCCTTCATGGAGTCAGCCCAACCACCCTGCATTTTGGGGACTCCAAAGTACAAAGGGAGGCCCACGTGCATATTTCTAAGTAATTCAAGGTTGTGGTTGGAGCTAACAGCTGCTACAACCAAACTGCTCTACCCTCCCACAGCACAAAAAGCAGTGATATCCACTGACCAGGAAGGCACGGCCAGTGGTGGCACTGGGGGCCAGCCTGGTGCCCATTCATGCCCTCTTCTCACCGGAACCCTTCTGTGCACACGCCAGCACCCCAGCTGTGCACACTCTTGTGTATGCAAGTCCATAAACAGTTGCCATCTGGCCACTCTCTGGGGTTACCGAGCAGCACCCCAGCAGCATGGGACAATGGTCCAGGCATGCTTTGGCATCATCTTGAAGTGGTCTGGGGAAGGATTTCAGGGTCCTGATACTTGCAGCACACGTGCCAGAAGGAATAGCAGAGCCACAAGCCTATGCCCATTCAGGTGCCACCAGGGACCCCAAGTAAGGCTCAGGACAGGGCCCTTTTCCTACATACATGAATGGCAGTGAGTAAAGCAATTGTCTAGATTGTTCATTAGCTGTCTCACCTGAGTACTGGAACCATGTCTCTTACATCTGTAGCCCTAGGGACTCAACAGTATAGAATAAACTAACTTAAGGCTAAAGGCTAAGCGTGTTCCTGTGTTCTGCCCCCAGCCTTCTGCAGGACAATGCTTAGGGGACAGTGTAGTGCCATGGACATGGACCTGACCCCTAGAAGCCTCACATTCAGCTCTCAGGCTTCACAAAAGTTCGCACACAGCAGCAGCCTCACCCTCACCGGTGAGCCACAGGTCCTACAAATGGGCAACAGATGTCAGACCAGGGCAGCCACCGACACAGCTGAAACCTTTTAGGAATTCTGAGACCATGCTTAGGCTGCCTCAAACTTCATAAATGAAAAGCTTTGTGCTGGAAACAATACATGCATTTGGAGCATCTCCCTAGGTAATCCTGACGCATTCATGCCTAAGAACAAGTCTAGTCAAATCCTCTAATTTTACAGAGCAAAATTTACACAGCCTGTTAGGAGTTGAAATGTATCTCCTCCAAAAATGATGTCGAAGTCTTAACCTGTAGTACCTGTGCAGGTGATGTTATTTGGAAAATAGGATCTTTTCAGGTGATCAAGTTAAGATGAGGTTATTTAGAGAGAGTGCTGGTCCAATATAACTGAAATTCTTAGAAAAGGAAGAAATATTTGGACCAGCAAAGGGAAAACATCTCACAGACATGAGGGTAGAGATGGGGTGGTGCATCAGTAGGAATCCCAGGGACCCCTACAGAACCAGAAGTTGGCAGGAGGCATGAAAGGTTCTCTCTCACTGCCCTCAGAGGGAACCAGCTTTGCTGGCATCTGGATCGTGGATGGCAACCTTCCAAGAAGTATAAATTTTGGTTGATAAAGCCATACCATTTGGGGCAGTACATTTTATAGCAAACTCAGGGGAAAGTAACACAAAGATAATACAGTAATTAGTGACAGAATTTAGATTTAAACCTAGGCCTCCTCTCTTCCAGACTCATTTCTGGGCAAAGAATGGCAAATGGGTGGCATACTAGCTTAAGGACTACAGTGAGATGTCACAGTCAAAACTGGCTCCCAAGAAAGAAGTCCTGTGGGAGACAAGAAATGATGCCAGCTCCCCAGTGCATCAGCTGAGGACAAAGGTCTTATCTCAATACAAAGGTCACATCCTCTGAAGATCATTCAAATGTGCCTCATGTGACCCTGGGGTACTTCAGGCTTCTGTACCAGGAACTTGACAGCTAGGTGACAGCTGAAGCCCCACACTAGGGACACCTCTACCACCCCTGCCTCTACTCCTTGCCTCTGACACTGACCCCAAATCCTTTTATGCTAGGCTGATGAAACTGTCCAGGATTTCTCAAAAGAGGTCCACCCTGCCTCTCCACTCCTGTTCACACTTTGTGGTCCATCACTGAGACTGAAATCGGGCAAAACTATGCAATGGCAAAGCTGTCATCGTCTGTTAAAACTTTTCCCAGTCAGATTCTATTCACTCACATTGGTTTCATTCAAACTCTCACTCTGATCAACGTCAGTCACTGATCACTGATTAACACTGGGGGCAAAGCCTTCAGAGTCTTCAATGACACAGACAGCTTGCCGCAGCACCCATGCCCTAGGCTTGCCACCATTGGACTAGAATTTGCACCCGGTATTACTTCTACCAGAATACACACAGTTTAAATCGCTGATTATACAATGAAACGTCTGTATCTGCCTACAAGAAATTTCAGGCACCAACAAGAAAACAGAAGAAACATTGTGAGGAGATTAGATAGGCTGAACTCCATCCCCCAAGACACTGAGGTAAGTCAATTCAGATTATGAGGGATAAATTCAGAAGTTGAGGGACAGCCAAGCAGGCAGCAGCCTTCTGCCCCGGGGAACATTAGAAAAACTAAAACTAAAATACCCACTATCTTAACTACAGTTTCCAGGCACAGAGCTGGCAAATTCCCACCAAGGTGAAAATAGGACAAAAGTTCAAGGGTACAGACTTCTCCTTGCATTGTGCACACGTGTAGATTGCAAGGTGCCTTTGCAGGCTGGGACAACAGTAACAGTGGCAATCAGCCCGAATGACAAAACCAAGCATCGCCTGACATCACACTGTTTGTTCCCTGGGAGGACACAATCAGTCTATTAAAGAAATGTTTAATGCTTCACCTTCCCTAGAAGTTTTCTGGTTCAGAAAATAAGCATATCCTTGTTTTGAACACATAACCTGCCTTTCAAACAAGTTTCTTAGTTCTATATTCTGTATAAATATTTCAAACATAGTGAGGTCACCACATTAGTCTGGCCAGAATCCCCGTATTTTGTGTTGATCTGGTTTTAGTGAGGACTGGCTACAGCTCATGCTTTGAGAGGCTCAGGGCGGCCCTCTAAACTGGTCATTTTTGTTCCAAGAGTTTGCCCTGCTCTTTAGTAATTTAAGTGACACAATGAAGGACAAGCAGAGGGGGGGTAAGAAGCCATCACGCCTCCCCCGCTTCCTGACTCCAGCCAGCCACCGCTGCTGTTGCTTCGACCAAGTGACTGGACCAACTCACTGGCTAAGACAAGAGGCTGCCCTAATCCAAACAAGCCCTCAGCTGGCAGCACCGGGCACTGCAGTCAGGCCTGGGCACTGGAGTGGAGATCTTTGCCGAGGGACTTATTTATGGTCTTGTTTATGGAACGGGAGAGGGAGCCAGCATTCGCTAGATCCACCTTCTCATGTTTACTCCTTCAGCTCCAGCCTGACAGCGTTCCGCAGCCTCCTCCTCCAGTTACAGAAGACCACGCAAAGCCACCGACCCAGCATACAACTTCGCAGGGCACCTCTGCCTTCCCGCGAGAAACTAGTTTACCCTTCAGGTCTGACCTCCCTCCCCCACCCCACCCTGCCTCCAGCCCGAGCTATTTCCAGTCCTGTTTCCAACTGTTTCTTAAGCTTTGATCTCATGAAGGCAGAAGCAGTAAATCCTGCAGCTACCAACTCCTACCACAGGCATCCCTGCCCTTTGGGCTTCCCTGGAGCTGGACTAAGGGGAGCCCACCAAGGACCGCGAGCACACAGGGCATCCCAGAGTGCTCCCGGCAAGAGAAAGTTCACCCTGAACTGGGATAGGGAGGGTCCCCCGGCACTGCAGACTTGTTCAAAAATGCCCCTGGGGGACCCGATGCTAAGCAGCACCGGGAGCCACAGCCAAAATCCTCCAGGTTCGCTCGTGTCTTTCTGTCCCTCTCAAACCCCCAAGCTCCAGTATTTCCTTCTCTTCCTGAGGGCACCTCCCCACCCCATCCTTTTTAAATCCATCAGCCACCGGGTCTTTGCTCCTCCGTGGTCTAGTTTCAGCGTCAACCTCCCCCTTCCCACCGACCCGACCGCCTCCTTTAGAATTTCAGGCCCGCGCTGGGCCCTTTATCTGCACCCTTATTAAAGACGAGTCTGCGCCCTGGCAGGGACCCCGCGTGCTGGGAAGCGCAAAGGGGGTGCAAGCACCCCAGCTTCAGACGCACAAAGCCGGGGAGAAACCCTGCGCCGCCCCTTGCCACGCACCGTACCCGCAGCACCCCCCCCCCAAAAAAAAACACCAATAAAATTCCCAGCCCCAAGGCGGCTCTGGAACTGTCCCCACCTCGGCGCGGCTCTTCAGGCTGCTCCGCTTAGGTCGGAGGAGGACATCCTTGAAGTCGAGCTTGAGGTCCGCATCTATGCGGGGCATGGCGCGGGAGGCTCCTTCCCTAGGCGAAGGCGACGGAGGCGCAGGGCCCGGGCGCGTGCGTGGCTCAGGGCTGGGGTGCTGGGGTGATGGGGTGCTGGGGTGCTGGGGTGCTGAACCGCTGCCGGGTTCTGCCGGTCGGCTCACGCCGAGTTCTTAAACCCGCCCGCCCCGTGCCCTGGGCCCCGCCCCTGGCCCTGGCCCCGGCCCCGCCCCACCCAGGCCCCGCCCCCAGTTTCGGCCCCGCCCCGGCTCGGTTGCGGCTGCAGCGCCCCAGCCTGGTGGAACGGGAAGAGCCCTCCCCTCCCCCGCCGTGCGTAGTCTTGCTGCGTGCGGGGAGCGACACCCTGGTACCCAGGAGCCAGATAGGGAAGGAACCTGTGTGTGGCAGCCTTCTGTCCGAGGGCGGCTCCTGGAGAGGTTTGGCTTCTCCCTTCTCCAGTTCCAAGCCTAGTGCTGAGTCCACCGCGTGCTAAAGAAAAACCCTTGGGAATTAAGCTGGGGTGCAGCTCGGTTGTTGAGCACCTACCTTTGCACACTTGAGGCCCTGCATTGAAAGCATGTGGGACAGAAACAATAGGCAGGTATTTAACAGCTTGTTTAGGCCATTTTTGGATGCCCTTCAGATTTCAGGCCTTGTTGATATTTTTTTGAAGTGAGATCATCTATAATCAGCTCAGACCCTAGGATGGGAGAGACGCAGGGCTCTCTGAGGGTCACCAGCGATGGGAGTTTATTTCTAATTCACTTGACCTTGCCAAGCATCTGTTGTCCATGCAGTCACTCACAGTGTCCCAGTAGGAAAAGGAACCATTTTGCAGATAAGGAAAATTGAGGATCATGCGGATGAAATAACTTGCCGAAGTGCCCGAAAAATAAATATGAATCGAACCTCTTATTTCCTAAAACTGTACTACAACCTTCCACTGCTTTTGTTCTGGCAACTGAAGCTCTGCATAGGTTTATATCTGCTCCGGTACTTTCTAGCTGGGTGACCTTGGGACAGTTTCTCTGACTCAGTTTTCTTGGAGGTTAAATGAAAGCCTTTAAAGCTATCCTCTCCCAGGTTTGTGAGAATTAAATTTGTGTGTGTATGTGCGTGTGTGTAAGCACAGTGCATATTTCATGGTCGTCCTCAATAAATGGTAGCTGTGTGGAGTCACGTGTGACCTTACCTGCTTCATTGCTTCATATTGCTAACCGCACAGACAGAAATCCCGTTCTCTGCAGTCTCCAGCTGTTTTCAATGAGTTTCGGCAGCTGACCGTAAACACAGAGCATCGTTCTCGTTCTGACACAAATGTAAAGCCTTAGCTCATCCCCCTTTGCTCTCACTGCCTTTGCCAACAGGAAGTTCGTGAAGTTTCTTGGAAGGAAATGAAGTTTATCCAAAACGAAACTGACCATAGTTAGCCCAGCCAATGAAACACGTATGACCCTGATCGAATCTGGAAGTTGGCTCTGTGTGCCCTTTATTCACAGAGTAGTGATCTTGAGTGCCTTAAAGACAAGGAATAAAAATGTAATTACTAGATAGTGTTATATTTAAAAATTATTCTCTCTAAAGGAAAGAAAAAGCAAGTTTGTTAGGCAGCCTAACAGGTGGGTGAGGGCTTTATAGACATTGTCTTAAAGAACAACCTCCTTAGGTTGTCTTCGCTTTCATATCCTGGGTACAGTGTCTGTTGGTTTCTCACCCCTACACACACACCCCATCTTACTATTGGAAGGAACCAAGGTTCACTTTACACATTCCCTTTCCTCTGCTAGAATGGCTACATCATAGCTGCCTCCTCAGATACCAAACCATGCTCCGTGGTCAGTGTGAGCCCACACTGCCTTAGCAGAGTCTAAATTGGAATGATTCTTCCATACCAACTTACTGTCTGCTATAGTTTGGCCCTTAAACATCCCCAAAGGTTCATATGTTAGAAGTTTGACACTAATGGAAATGATGGATGCTTTCAGGATGGGGCCTAATAGAAGGACATTAGATCTTTGGGGATGTGCCCTTGGAGGGGCTATTGGACTCCGTCTTCTCATCTTTTTCCTGTTTCCCATCCACCAGGAGCTCCCCACCATGATGTTCTGGCTTACCAGAGGCCCAAATACAATGGGGCCAAGTAACCATGGCCTGAAACCCCTGAATCTGTGAGCCACAATGAACTTTCCCCCTTATAAGCTGATTATCTTGGTGTTATGATTTGAGTCAAAAACATCCCCTAAAAAGCTCCTGTGTACAGAATTTGGAAGGTGGTTAGATCATGGAGACCCAAAACTCATTGATGGACTAATCATTGATGGATGAGTTTGTAGCTGAATCTGCTATTAGGAGGTAGGACCTGGTCAGAAGAACAGGACCCTGGGGCCGTGATTAGGAGGTCAGCCATATTTGTGTTCTCAGCATATTTTGTCCATCTTGACTTTTTTACTGTCTGCTTCCCAGCTGCCAGGAAGAGAGCAGCTTTCCTCTATCATTCCCTGCCACAGGATGTTTCTGCCTTGCCACACACCTAAAATGGTGGAGCTAGCTGACCACTTGTTGAAACTTCTGAAACCTTGAGCCAAAATAAAACCTTTCTCCTTCAAGTTCTTTATGTCAGATATGCTGTCACGGTAATGCTCAGGTGTTTTGTTATAGTGACAGGAAGCTGACTACAAGAGACTCCTATAAAGCCTTTCCCCTTGTACACATTTCCGTTTTTCAGTTGACAGGCAACAGATTCATAGCCCTGTCAACACAAGACTTGTGACAGACTAAACAGAGCCATGAAAGATACCCAGAATCCAGTCTGCTAATATATTATACAGTGGTACCTCAATTCACAAACAGTTCTTTCCATGATTCTGGACATGAACTGAATTGGACGAGAATCAAATCAAATTCAATAGTTAGGTCCAGTGTTGATCTTATAGGAGATACCCGCTTTGGTCCTCATCCAATCTGGTTTGCAACCAGAATTGTGGAAAGAATTAAGTTTGTAAGCTTAGGTACCACTGTATAAAGATAGGGTGGTACCCCAAATTACATGGGAAGATGATCTCCAAGATGAAGTGACATAAACCCCACTTGGTCATAGTGCACAATCTTTTTATATGTTGATAGATTTAGAACTTTTGTATCTAAGTTCATGAAGGCTGCACGTGGAATTTTCTCTTTGCTGTCTTTATCAGAGTCATAGTGGCCTCATAAAATGAGTTGGGAAGTGTTCTTTGCTGTATTTTTTGAAAGAGCTAGTGTAGGATTGGGATTAACTTTTTAAATATTTTATAGAATTAGCCAGTGAGCTAAAATTATGAAGGTTGAAAAACTATTTTTAGTAGATAAATCTCTCTCAAGACCTAGAGAAAATTAAATTTGAGTAATAAAAAGTTTGAGATAACTCAAAATTATGCTATTCAATATCATGGGAACAAAAGAATTTGTGCATATTTAGTATTTTGTGTACTTGGGACATTTGAAAAGATTTGTCCCATTAATTTAAGAAAATAGTCTTCTAATGCCAATTCAAAATGAATGTTTAAGTAAATGGCTTGAAAATGTATAAAGAGAAGTTCCAATGTATTAAGTTTACACAGATTGTTGGAACATTTAAGACAATATGAGTTTTATATATAGTGCATGTAAAAGTTAATAAATTACTTTGGCAAACTCTGCCTGCCAGTGAGTTTGCCGTTTCAAGGTTTTGCATCTGACAAGTGCTTGAAGTAACTGAGTAGCAAAGGATTAGTTATTCTATTATCGTATTTAGAAAGGAAGTCTAGACAGGATGCGAGAATGCAGTCTTTTACAGATAGCAAAAGGGCTGGGGTGAGAAGGGAGATGAGGAGAAGGCAATGAGGTTTTAAGAAGTAATTAAACTATGTTATATGCATGTGTCACTTTACCAAGAGGAATCTCATTATTTCTATATCACTGATATGCAACATTAAAAAAATTTTCATTTTCATAAATGCAATTGAAAATCTTTGAAAGCATATCAAGATTATTGAAAAACCCTTTCAAAGTAGTGTGGCTACAATTTAGTAAATAAGATTTTTTTTCGATAGTGCTGAGGTTCAAACCTAGGGCCTTACACACACTAGGTGATGAGAGCTCTAATACTCCAGCCCCTAAATAAGATTTTTAAAGAGATGGCCAGTATTTGACCTAAGCTAAGGGAGTCCAGGTTTTTGGCTTGCCTGTCTTGCTTGGCTCATACTGCATGCAGGGGACCTGTCTTGGGCTGTTGCATATAAGATGTATAATATAGTTAATGTGTATGAATAACAAAACTTTCTTTTCTGTATTTTTATCATAGTATGTAAAAAAAGAGGACAATATTAAACATAAACCTAGTGGGATATCTGAAATCGCTTTGTGACACTAATGCATCTGAATCTGGTTCCCTTGTTGCCTTGGCAGACTGCTCCAGAGCACACATAATGGAGTCCTGAAAACTATCGCTAAAAATCACATAACAATGTTAAAAGTTTACAACCCTATGGAGCCCCAGTACTACCTGTCCGGGGCTACTCACACCCCATATGCCATGGGATGGACATAACTGCAAAGAAATAAAGTTTTAAAAAGTGCACACTTGCTAAAATTAATAGTAATGGGGAGCTCACAAGGTCTGGAAGGCTACTTGTGTGAACCAAAACTGGCCCTAGGGTTATCGAGAGCTCATATTCAGTACCAGATCCTCGATGCTCCAGGCCCTGGCCAAATGTACGTTCTGAGTTCATTCTCACCTCAACTCTCTCCTATTTATAGATGAGCACACTGAAGTTCAGAAAGTGTGCTCTGTGTCCAGGAGCTGACTTTGCCCCCATGATGTACGGTCCCCAGGACCTAGTGTTATGCAGTGTCCCTACTCCAGAAACTTCTTAACCTTTAGCCTACAGACCTCAGAGATTCCCAAGTTCCTGAATGGGAAGTTTTCACTAACCTCTGGTTGAAATTTAACACTGAAGGCAGACCACAGACCATGGTTGGATTAACACTACCTTGACTTTGTCACCATGAAAATCACAGATATTTTCCTGCCTCGTTGCAATTGTTTAAGTCCCTCAACTCAAATTCAAAAGCATAATAGTAAATTGTGCTGTTAGAGATCTTGTTGTTTAATGCATTCATAAAGAGGCACATAAATTGGTCCATCAAAATTCGTTCATATTCTAATACTTCTATTTCAATGTTATTATTTTCCTTTACAGTCTCACTTCTATTTTATGCATTTAATACATTCTTGAGTTTGTATAGTTTCACTCAAATTTCTAGGCAATTCTGGTTTGAAGAAGTTATATTTAGTCACTGTGTTTGTGTGTGCATGGTTAAAAATTTTTTTGAGAAATGGTCCAAAGATGTTCGTGAAACCTACCTACCCCCCACTTGTACTAGGTCAAGGGTTTTATGTTTATTCGTGGAGCCAAGGTTTGTTGTGAAGTGGACTGACGTGGTAAGAAGTGATTCCCTTCAAAAAGAAAATTAATGAACATATGTGTATAGGGAAAAAAGAAGTAAATAGGACCCAGTGATGGGCCAGTGGTTCAACCTGAATTTGAACCAAGGGTTAAAATGAGTGTTCACTGCCCAGACTAAGGTAAAGCCTGCCAGTTTCTAAAGTGGCAGGACTTCTAGGGTTAACCAAGGGCAGGCTTCACCGCCCAGAATGAGGCCTCCTTCAAAATATTTTCAGGCCCCAGAATGGCTCCTTCCAGTGAAGAGAGTCTGTGTCTCTATTATTTATTTACTTTAATAATAGCTTCATGGAGGTATAATTCATATACCATAGAACTCACCTACCTAACATGTGTAGTTCAGTGGTTTTTACTTTAGTCACAACATAATTTTTGAGGTTTTTCACTCCCCGCCCAAATTCTGTATCATTACAACCATTTGCCAGGTATACCCCCTACCTCGACCCCCGTAGTCTTAGGCCTCTATTTGTTATCCCTGTGGATTTACCTACCCTGGGCATTTCATTTAAATAAAAATCGTGCACTATAGTATGTGATATTTCATGACAAGGCTCAATTCTGTAAATTTGAACATAGATACATTTGCTAAAACTGAATAGTAATTGAGAAAAAAAATCCTCATGATGCCTGGATGGACATTTTGTGAACTGCTCTCAGGGCACCAAAAGCACTTCATTCCTTCTTGCCATGGAATACAAATACTCCAATCTCCTTAAATTTTGTATAGTTTCACTCAAATTTCTAGGCAATACTGGTTTTGAAATGTTATATTTAGATGCCTCTAGATGCCTCTGGCCTGAAGTTTATCTAGTATTGATAAAACCCTTTTCTGGTTGCTGAAGGACAGAGAATTTTGCCTAGCTGGTGACATATCTTTGTGATGACCTTTTAGAAAGGTGTTTCTTGATTTAAGATTGTGGGAGAGTGTGCTTTTTTTTAAAGAGCACTGGAAATTAGGGTCACAACTGTGGAGATCACTCAAGGGGAAAGCAACAGGCAGAATAGGCAGGTCACCAAGCTGTGCCACAGGGCCCCAGCATCAGGTCACATCCCTCTGTGCATTCCAGATGAAATGAATGTGCTTGGCCTATCCTGGTGCTTTTGATTTAGGGCCAAGCAGACACAGAATAGGGAGAAAATATTAATTCTGCAGGGCTTGAAGAGCAAATTTGTTTGTTTCTATCTTTTTTCCTCTATTTCTTCACCTTGCTCACCCTGTGATTCCCCTCTGACACGATCATTCATATGATCTTGAAACATATTACATCTCGCCATTCCAAACTGTCAATATCATTCTATGCTAAGTGCCCCAGGTCCAAAACGCTAAATCCTCCAAAATTTGACATGTTGGGCCCATGCACTGATTTGATACAGATGGAAAATTCCACATTTGAACTCATGCAACGGGTTGCAGTCAAAAGGGAGGCACACTAAACATGTTGTAAGTGAATTTTGTATTGAAGCTTGGGTCACATTCTCAAAATATCACATTATGTATACACAAATATTGCAAAATCAGAAATAAATCAGAACCCAAAACACTTCTTGTTCAAAGCATTTTGCATAGGAAATACTCATCCTATAATTTAATGTAATCCATGGCAGAGGAAGCAAGCTAACAACCCACAGAAGATACACTTGGTTTGGCTGGCAGAGTGCACTTAACATTTTTTAGCCAGTTGCCAGTATTTAAAAATTGAAAAATCTGATTGAAAATCTAGATGGCCTGCTTATCTTTAAAAATTGGGGGGCCTGGCCAAACTGGGCCGACCCTGCCCTCAGAGGCACTCTCTGCTAGGGATGGTCACTACTGTGCCCTTAGGTGTGGCATGTAGGTGGTCTCTGTTGTACAATCTCTGGTGAAAAATACATGGTAAGAATAATGCTTTTCTAGCTTTATCTGTACAGAAAAAGTAGATATAAATTTGGGGCAAAAATTTTTTGCATGAATAAGTGTATGCATGTTTGTTTAATTAGGCAACTCAGTATCATTGTGATTGAACTTAGAATAATAAATATATCACCGAGACCAGGGGATTTGCCTTCAGAACATGAGTCTACTTTTAAAATAGCACTGAAGATTAAAACCTATGATGCTGGGTGGGGGATTTAGCTCAGCGGCATAAGTGCCTGCCTGGCAAGCACAAGGTTGGAAGTTCAATCCCTGGTACCAAAATAAATAAATAAATAAATAAAGCTAAAATAAAACCTATGATGGCTTTGTTGTTACAGTAGCTATTTTTACAATGAGTAGAATTAGCCCAGTATAATCATCTCGTTAATGCCAGGGGATGATCAGACTCTACATGGAAAAAAGTTTTGGGGACAATTTGTTTACCTTCTGCATGGGCTTTCCTTATGTTTCCTCTCATTCTGTCCCAATTCTCTGCATCCAAGGTTCCCACGTGTGGGACCAGAAATTATGTTTAGCAACATGGTGTAGAATCTTTTAAAGAGAATGAGTGCTAACAGCCCCCACCTATTTCAATAACATATGAATATCTGTCCGTATCACTGTTCCTCCACTGACAAATTCTGCCCCTTTCCGTGGCACAGTGGCTTATTTTCACCCTTTTGAGCATCCAGCTTCTGGATTCGTCCTGCAGGGTTTCCTGACATGTTTCACTGCTTTCCACCCTGTGGAAATTCCTCTTCCAGTCTCAAGTCCCTGCTCAGGCTCTGCTTGCTGGGGGCTGGTTAGACCCCCAGAGACCTGTAGGGGGAACCACAGGAAAGCAAGACAAAAGACAGTATTTATGGTTTAAGGGGGATGGGGAGCAGTTCATCTCTAGTGGACTGGCTCTCTGATCTCTCAATTGACCCATTTTTATTAATCAGCAAGAAACTAAGGGGTAATGTGCTTTTCTTAGAACAGGGACTTTTATAAGAAGAGGATAGTAAAATGGGGACCAAGTTTAGCATTTCAAACGGAGCAAGTTAAGGTTCTTCCCCACACCTGGATGTCTGCATTTTGTATATGGTCTTTGACAGATATTATCTTGTCTCAGGAAGCTATCAATATAAGTTTCCCAAACACAGCCAGAGAGTTTCAGCTCTGTGCAAACTCTCCTGTCCCTGAAACAAGTGACACCTGCCTTGGACCATTGGATCAGTCACATAGTGATGTCCCTAATATAGTAAACTATTATTTTGTAACCACTGGTCCCAAACAATTACTGTCCTCGTGATCGCACTTCTTTTTATTAAAGACTGCTCTGTCAGAAGTAACAGAAGTAAATAATCTCTAAATTAAAGTTGCCTAGAGTTTTTCTTTAGTGTCGTGTAGATTAATGAAGCTACTTTCACATTTCTTACCAAGATAGAGACTTCATTTCTTAATTAAATTTTGTTTCCAGCCAAATACATATATTTTATTTGACAGATTATTTTATATTTGCTTTTTCTTGTTTTTTTCCTACAGTTTCTTCCTTTTATCCCTCTTGTCTAATTGCTCTGGCTAATGATTCCAAAACTATAATTGAATAGAAGTGGTGATAAAGGACACCCTTGTCTTGTTCCTGATTTTAGAATGAAAGCTTTCAGTTTTTGATCATTTAGTATGATATTAGCTGGATTGTCATACATGGCTTTTAAAAAATTGAGGTAAACACCATCTCCTCTTTGTCTTTTCACCAACAGAGTAAAAAGATGATCCACAGAGTGGGAAAAAATTATAGCCAGTTGTCCTATAGACAAAGGACCTATATTTAAAACGAATAAAAAACTGAAAAAATCAGACTCCCCAAATTCAAAGACCCAGTCCATAAATGGGCATCTGAGACAAATGCACCCTTCTCAGATGAAAAAATACTGATGGCAAATAAATAATGATTCTGCCCCTGTGAAGCACAGCCAGGCTCAGCATGGCACCTGCCCATTGCAGCGCTGGCAGCGCATCTCTTCAATACTGACTTCTGCAGCATTTTTCCCAGCCAAAATTGGACTTCGCTTTTTCACGCGTGCCATCCATACGTCATTGTTCCCGCCCCTTAAAACGCCACCCCCCCCGCCCCAAAAATCTCCACCCCCGTCAACCCGAATAAAAGCTCTCAGCGTCTGTCTGCCTTGCGGGGGATCTTGCCCTCCCATGCCCGCACTAAAGGCCTTTTTCTTTTTTCCTTTCTTTGATCTTGCTTTTCTACCATGTGGAGGAAAAACCTGTCAATGAATGCATGAAAAAAATATTCAACATCAGTGATCATTCGAGAGATGCAAATTAAAACGACACTGAATATCCTTTTTATTTTTAATCGGTACCGAGGATCGAACTCACGACCGCCGCTTGCAAGGTAGGTGCTTATGCCACTAAGCTAAATCCCCAGCCCCCTGAGTATCCATCTTACCCCCGAAAGAATGACTGTCATCAAAAAAGTCAACTGATAACAAATGCTAGTGTGGCTGTAGGAGAAAAGATATCCTTTTCCACTGCTGGTTGGAGTGCAGACTGGTGCAACCACTGTGGAAATCCGTGCAGAGATTCCTTTAAAAACTAGATTGGAGGTCCTATTTGAACAAGCTATTTTTCTTCTGGATATCTTACCCAGAAGAATTGAAAACATCATACCACAGTAGTATACGTGCACCCATGTTCATAGCAGCACAATTTGTAATAGCTAAATCTTGGAAACAACTCAGGTGCCAGTCAACCAAAGAATTGGTAAAAAAGGCGTGGAGATTTTATATATATGCTACTCAGTCATAAAGAAGGATAAACTTGAGACTTTTATAGGAAAACAAATGCAACTTGAGACCATACTCATAGATGAAATTACTCAGACC
Organism: Cavia porcellus; assembly: GCF_034190915.1. NCBI lineage: Eukaryota > Metazoa > Chordata > Mammalia > Rodentia > Caviidae > Cavia > Cavia porcellus. The sequence continues at coordinate 20,491,687 of NW_026947496.1, read as the reverse complement.
CATATGTATAAGCATCGTATTGTCTCACTGGTGTTAGAAACTGAACAAGTAAATAGGGTGAAAATGTGCAATAGATATTGTGAAATGGGAAGAAACTTCAAAATAAAAGACAAACTGTGATGGAGGAAAGGGGAAAGAAAGAAAAAGAAAAGGGAAAAATATATGTATACACAAGATAGTTGATAGTTATACAGGTAGCTTCTCTTAGTTCCTTGAAAAGAAAGTTTTATGCTAAAGTTGTTTGCCTAAGATGTCATGCCTGTATCTTGTACTCTGACCAACAACTACAAAGACAATTCACAGTGTATCAAGTAAGGGTCCTACTAACCTATTTTGAAACTTGGTTTCATTGTTATATTTATTTATCTTTTCTTTAAAAAATACCCATGGGGGAGGGACAAGAAAACCCTCATTGTAATCCAATTACAATGTAGTAGCTCCTGAAAGGTACGTCGCTGTAAGATATACAAAATATATCAGATAATGGTTACATCTAAGTATGTATTTCTTAGAAGAGAAAAAAATAAGAAAAGACATAGAATGTCTCTTACTCTATTCCTTCTGGAAGTCCTTTGACCAATGTTGAGCCTGCTGATTATTTTATTTAATCTATCTGAATAAACTAAAGCTAATGAGCACATTTCTAAAGAATAATTATTAGCCTGGCATAATGGCACTGAACTACACCCCCAGTACTGTAATCTCATCACTCTGGGAGCCTGAAGCAAGAGTATCTCAAATTCAAGTGCAATCTGAGAAAATTAGCAATTAAATGAAAACTTGTCTCAAAATAAAATATTAAAAAAGGGCTGGGGATGTAGCTAGCTCATTATGAAGGTGCTAGGTTCAATACTTGATGCTGAAAATAGATATTTTTAAAGTATTGCCTATAACATTATTTAAATATTATAGCTGCTGAACATATGTCAGATATTGTGTTCTTAAACGTGAAGGTCAATGACAATTATAAAGATTTACGCCAATATTAGCTAGCATTTTTGAACCGTTATCTTCTAGACACCCTATTAAACACTCAGAGTTCATAATCTCATTTAATCTCCGTTCTGGTTAGTGTTTAAATGTCTCCCCAAAGCCTCATGCAGTCATGGAAGAGGCTGAGTCTAGTGTTTGTGATTGGTTCATTGTCTAGCCCTGGGCCTGGTGGTGTGAGTGCTGCACCTGCCCAGGGGCAGATGCAGGACGCGGTATAAGGAAGGGAAGGAGGCTTGCTTTCCCCTTTTTCCCTCTTTGCTCTTATCACCTGAGGCTGCCCTGAAAGGCTGCCCCTTAACCACACTCTGCTGCCTTGGAGTGAGCTGAGCGTGGGCTGAAACCTCCAAAAACTGTAAGCTAAATAAATCTTTCCTTCCTTCATTTAGAGTGTTGGGTATTTTGTCCCGGCAATGAGAGAAAAGTAAGCAAGATAATCTTCAAACAATTCTGTGCATTAAATACTATCATTGTTTTCAATTGATATCTGGAGCCCAAGGCATATAAATCCATTCTGTAACTTGCTAATGTTGACTCACTAAGATTTCTCTGCTCCTAGGACTCAGCTCTTAACCAGGGTGCCAACAGGTCGCCCACTGTAGTGTTTTATTAAAATAAGGTCAAGTTATGGGGAGAATGGCTGGACAGCGGCACTTTCATATTGCCAGTATTTTCCAAGTACCCACTATGAACAATGGCTGTGTGTATACTGGTCATTAATATATACTGCCGCCGAACAACATCCTCACCCTCCTGTACGCTAATCAGCATTTTTACACTAGGGAATTGACTGCCAATCCTCACCTATGCTAGGAAAGTGTCCTCCCACTGAGCTATATCCCCAGCCCTTTTTATTTTTTACTTTGAGATGCGATCTCATTAAGTTGCTCAGTTTGGCCTCGAATTTGTGATCCTCCTGCCTCAGCCTCCTAATGGCTGTGATTACAGCCATGTGTCAACATGTCCAGTTTATACTAGAAAATGTTAAGAAATAGAGGGCATATTCATCTCACTGGTTTTCTGTTTGGACCTATCACTAATTTCAAGTACTTTTGGGTGAGAGGTGCTTGCTTTATATACAGAGACAATATTGTGTATCCCTGGTGTGTGTGTGTGTGTGTGTGTGTGTGTGTGTGTGTGTGTGTGTGTGTGTGTGTGTGTGTGAGAGAGAGAGAGAGAGAGAGAGAGAGAGAGAGAGAGAGAGAGAGAGAGAGAGATGAGGGCTAAAGTCAGGACTTTGCACATTCTAACCACAGAATTTGCCACTAAACTACACTCCAGGTGCCAAATATTTCCTTAAATCACGATTCAAGTAGTTGTTTACCCTTCCCTTGTAAGCAATGGATTTAAAAAGCAGGAAAGAAGCCCCTGGTGCTGTTTACATCCAGGCTTATCCTGGGGTTAGTCAGCTCCACTCTTGACTCTTGGCTCAAAAATAGCACCCTTGAAGCTCGGTTGCTGACTCTAGTCTTCTCCCTTTCTACCACACCAAATTTAGGCGCTGGGTGTTAGGGCGCTGCCTGTATCACTATTCTGCCCAGAGGCATGCCTATTATGACTCCTGTGGAGGGACAGTGTGTGTATCATTGATTATCACTTCCAAATTAGGAGGGCTTGGCATTTAAAACCCAGGGGCTGCATCTGGTCTGTCACTCAAAGCAATGCTTTCCATTTACAGCTGACTCTCATTATGGGAGAGAGTTCTGTTCTATGTAATGTCTGTGAGCAGTGAATTAGCAAATCCTGAGCTAGTGCTCCCGGGAGAGATGCAGGAGTAGACTCCTGCAAGCCACTCTCCACAACGTTTTATTAACCTTGGTTTCTGTTGTGTTTGTGTTTATGGACAGATCATTTTATATATCCTGTTGACTCATTCATATTCAATTCATGGCCAACAGCTCTGTAACTCAGGCTTGAATCACACTTGTCTAACCCATGAGTTTTCTCCTGAAAGCACATCACAGCTTTCTTTCCCTGAGGAACACTGCAACCAGCACTTCGACCAGCCGCGTTACCATCAAAAGACCAGGCAAATGTATCTGTTAAAAGTGGCGCTAAGTAGATCATGAAAAGGACGCTTGTTTGCAGAACCATACCACAAGGCAGAGCATGGGCTTGTTCCATCGGGAATGTGCAGGGGCAGATATTTTGCTGCTATGCACCTGCTGACAGATGACAGGGAAAGAAGCCAGAGTATCGATTTGGGGATTACAAATAAATGTTAGCAAATAAGCAGGCTTTAAATGCAAAAGCCACATCCAATGAGGGTTGACTATCCTAAAATGCTGTATTACTGATTAGGTGGGCCCCTACCCATTTGCTCAGAATTGGCTATCAGGCTCTAAAGCCTGGCTTTTTTCAGCCAGAACCGGGAAGGTATTGTTTTGGCTACTTGAGATTTTATCCCCTCTTAAATCACCGCTCTTCAACAGCTGAGATTCTCATTTGCAAGAGGAAACCAGGAAACACTATTCCAATTAATAACTTGTACTTTGTCCCCACTCGCACCTGGGGATTTAAGAACAGGAACCAGCCCCAGCTTGCTTGTCTCCATGACACTGGGTTTTGTGGCTGTAAAATGCCTCTTCCTTCTCAGAAAGGGATGGAGGAGTGGCACTAACATAACACGCATGGGTGAGTACACAGAGAAGCTGGAGCCCTGTGCACTGTTGGTGGGAGTGTAAAATGCTACTGTCAGTGTGAAGAGCAGTGTGATAGTCCCTCAAAAATTTAAAAATAGGCTAGTGCATATCTATAATCCCAGCACTCTGGGAGGCTAAGGCTGAAAGATCACGCATTCAGGTACAACCTGGAAAACTTAGTGACTTATTGAGACTCTTCTCAAAAAAAAAAAAAAAAATTTTGTTGTTGTTTTTTTATTTTAAAGGCCTGAGGATATAACTCAGTGCAACATGGATAAACCTCAAGGACATTACTGAAGTAAGCCAATCACAAAACCCACACAATACTGCAAGGTTTTGTTGATGTGAAATACTGGATGCATTCCAAGTCACCGACAGGAAACAGAATAGGGGTGTCCAGAAGCAGGGGAGGATTTGGGGAGTTAGTGAAACAACTACCATTGTCAGCCCACAAAGTTGAAGAATGAAATCATGGACAGAAAAGACGTTGAAGGACTAGTGTTTATTAGACGTATAAAAAGATAAAAGCAGTAACGAGAAGGAGAACCAGGAAATAAGGTGCAACGTGGCCCTTTAGTCCAAAATTTTTTTATGGATACACAGAACATAGGAACCTGCTCAGTTGTTTAGTGGTCACCTATCCCAGATGGCCCCACTGGTTCAAAATGAGGAATGGGAAGCTCAGCCTTTCTAAACCAGTTACACAACATGCACAGTATGATGGAAACTAGTTTAAAAAGAAAACTGGTTATTCTGCATTTTCAAGTTCCCAGAGGCTCAACTCTGAGTGTAGGGAGGGGTTGCAGTCCACTTCACCTTAGTGACTCCTTTCTAGTCAAAGTCCTGGTTTTATTGCCTGCTCTTATTTTAATTCTGACCAGTGCAGTTGACCCCCCAGCTCTATCTGAGACCCTTTTAGACAGCTGCCTAATCCTAAGCTAACTAACGGAACTGTCTTGCACAACAGTGTTTAGTGAAGACATTTTTGCAGGAGAAGAAGAGTTCTGGAGATGGTGATGATGACACGTGTACAACATTATAAATGATGTGTATGTGCGAGAGTGTGAATGTATTTCTTACACTCACACTTTTATTAGAACACTTACACTTTTATTACAAACTATTCTGCTCTCCTATTTTTTTAATAAAGCTTTTCCTTTATATTCTGCATCATCTGATAGTCTTATTTTGAATCATTTTTCTTTTAATTATTATTAGGCTAATATGTATATTATCATTCCTTATTTTTAATCTTTTGTATAGTTTGTTTTAGAATTGCTTTTAGTAAATAACAGTAGAGCTCTATTTCGATTTTCTTTTAATTTTTTCCAAGCCAGTTTCTTTTTCTTTCAATAAATTAGTTTATCTAGTTTTATTGTAACTATTCTATATTGGATTTTCTTTTTACTCTATTGTGATTTTTATTTGCAGTTTTTTTCTTCATCCCTTCTTGCTATCCTAAGTATTTTTCTGGATTGAAAATTGTTCCAGATTAACTTCTCAAACAAACCTTCTCAAACAAACAATTGTTCTGTTTGTTTGCAACTACTGATTATATCTCTAGTATTTGGCGGTACTTCTAAAATACTCAATATTAACTAAAAAGAAGCAAGATATAGAAATATTTGTATAGTGTTCTAGTCTTGAGAAATGAAGAAGCAAATATAATATATACTCACATTTTATGCTTTTATAAATATAGAAAAGATAGGAAATAAAAAATAGATAGTATTTAAGATTTCACTATATCTCAATAATAGCAACAGATCTAAATAGACTTCCTCTTAGTAAAATATGTTGATAACACAGTTACATTAAAATGAAACCAAATTAAACAAGAAACAAATAAAAGTGGTCACATATAAGACCATCTGGGTAGGGACTGACAGATTGGAGAAAGGGAGTGAGGCTTCTTATATAATTTTAAGTGTAGGATCATATAAAATATTGTTTATTTTATAATAATTCAGTTAAAAATAAAGATATTTTCATTTAAAAAATTTTTTACATACATGCATAATTTCTTCCGACACTCCAAAGTCATTTTATGGCCTTCATCTTTCTCCCAAACCCAGTGCGTCTTTATTAAATACGACCCACTAAATAGTTGCCTCACACTCACATCATTAGTTTGCTCTTTCAGTGAAATCTTAGTTTATCTTCATTTTAAAAATTTGTCTTCATAGTTATTTTCCTAAGGTGCAGACTCTATGTTTATCTATTAAGTGCCTTGAGGAACTGGGGATTTGGCCAGCAAGTGGATTGTTGGATTCCGGGGTGTAGGGTGCACTGTCATGGACTCCCACTTGCCCCTGCTGAAGCAGGAGTCACGGTGGAGCTTCATATCAGTGTCAGATCCCACCCGGGTCCTACGGGCCTTCAGAGTCCTGGGTATTCCCAGGTCCCAGTGTGCTGCTCCCCACGTACAAGGAGTGATCATAAAATCCAGTTTAAAATACAATTATTACAGGAAATGGCACACTGCCATTAATCTGCTTCAAAATACTCCTCCCTTTGTGTTTCTCTCATCATTCTTATCACCTTTTGCCTCAGTGTACAGTTTATATTTATGGCAATTTCTATCCCATGAAATTATTACTATGCTTCTTGATTCACCTTATTCAGTGGATCTGGCACCAAATGACTCCTGGCTCTTTCCCAAAGTCAAAATGACCATGAAAGGTAAATATTTTGAATTGATTCAGGTCATCGAGGTAGCCAGGACAACACAGCTGAAGACACTCACAAAAGAACACTTGTAGAACTGCTTCAGAAAGTGGCAAACCCTGGTGGAATAAGTACATTTGAAGTGAAAGGGGAGTATTGAGGGGGGATTAATGGCAATTATATTTTACTGTAATTAAAAAAACTCATTCCCTGCACAGTGTATTCTGACTATACCTGCTAAATGGCTGTAGGTCTTGAAATGGGTTCATGAGCAATATAGGAATCCAAGCAGCCTAACTGATAAATTTGGGATTTTACTTATCTGAGCTCAGTGACCACCCGTGGAACCCTGTTTCAGCGCCAAACCAGTGGCACTGAACTGAAAAGTTACAGAGCTTTTAAAATAGAAAACCATAAAAGGACATCCTGTTGGAAACAATTTAGCTAGAATCTTACATTAATTTTGGTTGACACCTGTATCCTGCTTCTTTGCTGAGCAGGTTTTCTCGTGTGGGTGCAGCTCAATCTGCTTTTCTCATGGGACTTATGCCCTGAGTAATTTTTTGCTCTTCTGGGTTAAATACAGGGCACAGGATGGCATTAGTTATGCCATGTTACAACAGGTCCCTTTGGACACAGCCCAGGATTTCACAGCTCATTTGCCTTCATGAGAACACAACCTTTCTTCAGGGAGCTCTGCACATGGAACAGGCCAGGTCTGGAAACTGAGCAATTGACTGTGACTTTCCACTGGGGCTGTGACTTCCCTTGAGCTAAAGCACATTCCTGAGGCATATTCATTCTTGATACCTCTGCGTCTGTCTCCCTCCTGCTCTTCTTTTAGTATTTGTTAATATTGGCATTCCCTTTTTGGATGCCCACCTGTTTTGCCCCTAGAAGCACCATATTAGCCATCTCTACAGACTTTTTATATCCAGAAGCCTGGCATTCTGCTGTGGTTTGGAACTGGACTGTTGCCCATAGGCCCATGTGTTAGGAACTGGCTGCCCGGAGTAGCATTTTGAAGAAATGTGGAAATCCTAAGAGGTGGGCCCCAGTGGGAGCTCTCTATGACATTTCCTATTAGGAGAAATGGGACCCTGGGCTTTTTCTCAGTCGCTATTTTACTTTTCAGCTACGAGGAAAGCAGTTTTGGTCTTCTATATGCTCTGGTTACGATGTGCTGCCCCAGGCCCAACATGGTGGGGCCAATGGATTCTGAAATTACCAAAACTAAGAGCCAACTAAACCTTCTCTCGATATAAGTTAATTACTCTGGGTATTTGTTATAGAAATGGAAAGTGGATAGATATAGCTTCTAATCTTTCCTTAAAACTATGAGCCCTGCCCAGCACCAAGATAGGGGACTGTGTTCCCTCAGAGTTCCCAGCAAGAGTCCTCATGTGTCCTGGCCACCACCTTTAGTTCTTAAGGAGCCTTAGCAAGCTGGGGAGGCAAGTGCCAAACTAGATGAGAACATAGTCCAGGAAAATGCAATAATTTCTTGATTAAAGAAGCATTTCTGTACCCCAAAAGGATTTAGAACTAAGTAGAGAAATATATAGGAGTAGCAAGCAAATAATAATGTATTTATTTTAGGTCACTTGAATGCATGTGCTATTTTAAGTATTTGTTATGTTTGAGAGAATGTGACCTTTTAGAGCATATGTTTGCCTGGTGATTCCAATTTAAAATATGAAATTAACTGAATTAGGTTTGTTGTTTTAAGTTAAAATCTTACCAAGTTTATATGCAGTGTTGGAACATTCATGAGAACAGAAGGTTCAACACATTTATAATTTTATTAGATTTATAAAACTTATTTAAATACATGGGAATTTTTATTTGTTGTCAGATAATTGAAATACTAAAAGAAACTGAACATTTAATGTATTAGATTTAAATATGCAGTAAAAAAATGCTAAGAGAAATTTAATTTGCAAATAAGATAGACATTTGTTAAAGGTTTCTTCATGTTAAATTTTGCTAAACTTGCAGAATAATATAATTAAGACTCTAAATTTAAAAACTAAAGAATAGGTTTTAAACAAAATTTTAAAACTTTAACAAATTGTGCATTCATTATAAAACTAATTTGATCATGTGCTGTCATTTGGATCTGAAAAATCTCAATAGACTCATATACTAAAGCATAGTCCCCTAAGCAGCACTGTTGGAAAGTGTTGGAGCCCTTAAGATGTGAGGCCTGGTGGGAAGTCTTGGGGTCCTTCGGGATGTGCCCTTGGAGTGGTGATAGGATCCTGCCTCTCCTCTTTTGGCTTTCATTTGCTGGCTGCCACAGGTCAATAGATTTCCTCCATCACATACTTCCCACCTGCCTTGCCACGGGCCTGAAAGCAACAGGGTCAATAACCATAGACTGGAACCTATAAAACCATGAGCCCAAATCAACTTTTTCTCTTTGTAAGTTGATTACCTTGAGTATTTTATTACAATAACACAGCGGTGATTAACATATCATTTGAAGATCTTGTCTGTGTAACAAACTATCCCAAGGGGAACATCAATCAAAAGTGTCTAACATTTAAAATAAATTACCTTTTGAAAGAGACATAATCATGTCCATTATAAGATGGGGAAATTCAGGTTCATTAAGGGGAAGCACTTGACATTATGTCAGGATTTGAAATTAGTTTCTAGTTCTAAAAGCTAAATGCTCCCTCTACCACACTATGTTGGGAGATTCATAATATTCAGTGGGTAAAATTCAGAAATGGCTTGATACGGTCCTCATTTTTGCCTTCTCTGTGGCTGGGCATGGTGGTACACACAGCTAATCCCAGGTACTTGGAAGGCCACTCTCAGCATTTTAGGAGAAGCCTGTCTCTAAATAATAAATAAATACAGAGCTGGGGATATAACTCTGTGAAGCCCTAGATATAGCTCTTAGGGCTAAAAAAAACCAAAAAAACGTGTATTTTATCTTCATAGAGTAACTACTCTTTCATACGAGAGCTCTCATATGAGCTTTCATACGAGTGTTTTTTTTAAACAGGATCTCATTAAGTAGCTAAATTGTCCAGATTGGCCTTGAATTCATGATGCTCCAGAGTGCTAGTGTTTACAAGTGTGTACCACCATGCCCTGCTCATCCTGTCTTTTTTTTTTCTTTTTTTGTACCAGGGATCAAACTTATGACTTTACACTTGCCAGGCAAATTCTTACACCACTGAGCTAAATCCCTGGCCCATCATCCTGTCTTTCTTAAAAGGCAAATTATTCCCTTTCTTTTCTTTATGGTTTTATTATTAATTTATATATTTATAAAGAATTCAGTCTAGTTTAGTTTTGCTTACATTAAAATTAATTTCTAATTGATTGTTGTTATAGAATTCAATAGACTTCCAAAAGCTTGCTAAATTCATTTATTAATTCTGATAATTTACATATATGTCTTCATATGTACAGTCAAGTCATCTTCACATCTTGAGTCTATTTCATCCTTACAGCCAACTTCCTTCCCCCTTCTCCCTTTCTTCCTTCCTTCCCCCCACCTTCCTTCATCCTCTCTTTCTCTCCCTCATTCTGTGTTGCACTGACTATGACTCAGCTGCAGCTTGGTTCCCTGGGAAGGATACACTGAGCTGAAGATCGCTGTCCAGAGGCTTTGTCAGGAATAGGCTGGAGTTCATGAGGAGAGGTCGGGAAGCAAGACTGAGAAGTGGGACTGGGGTGTAGCCTTAGCAGAGGCCACAAACAACCCTATGGAAAACTCTTAAGGGGGGATCAACTTCGGATGTGCTCACACTTGGGGGAAGGGTGTGGACCTTTATATCCTCCCACACCTCGACCCATCATTAGATATAGACCTCCCTGGAAGGAGGTGTGACCTTGAGCTGGGTGTCCTTCTTTGGCCAAGGCAGTCCTGAAGAGGTGTAAATTTTGGGAGTTATCTGCCAACAGTGCTCCCAGGAGAACAGGAAAATGTCCTTCACTCCTAAACAGGAATCTGGGCCAAAAACTCCGAGGCAGTGTTGCAGAAATTGGTTTGCTTTATTTGAACATGTCCTGTTTTGTTTATCTGGCCCTGTCTTTATTTTACTCTCATCTCTAAAGATGTTTTTGCCATCTGCAAGAATTCTAGATGGGACATTACTTTGTCCAGCTCATTGAAAACCTTACTCCAGTGCCTTCTGGTCTCCATTATTTCTGCACAGAAGTCAGCTGTAAATCTAACCACATTTTATTGGAGGGCAGATCTTCTCAGGAACCTTCCCCACTCCTTTTTGTTCCTCTTTCTTGGTTTAGTGGTCCAACAGTGTTCTTTGTGCTCTCCAGGGAGTAACAAAGGGCTAGGGTTTGTGAGCCAGTCCTCTTTGTCCTAATTATGAGGGTGTAGTCCATTGGTGTTCTGATACCACACAGGAAATAACTCCTATCACAGTTTCCTCCTTGTGTGGGACCTCACTGTCCCCCTTTACTTTATGTATCTGCTGAACTGGAGCTGAGGTGAGGGGTGTCAGCACTGAGGAATAAGCACAATCAGAACCTCTCATATACCTTGGGAACATGTGCTTGCCAAGCAGTCAATGTGTTGTTGAGTGATATTCCTGGCCCTCTATAACTCCTCTTACAGGAAAAAATTAGAATAGGTGAGTTCATAGAGGCAGAGCGCAGAATCACAGTTATCAGGCTGGAGAGAGAAGGTAATACAGAGTTACACAGTTCTGTTGGGGTGATGAAAAGCAGGTGGTTAGTGGTGATGGTTGTACAACCTTGTAAATGCTTATAAGATACGAACAGTACACTTGAACTTAATTATGTAGTAGATTTTATGCTATGAATGCAGTCGTGGATCAAACGACATGAATACATTTTAAGAAATGGATTTTAGGTGATTTTGTTATTGTGCAAACTTTGTGCAGTGTATTTACATAAATCAAGATGGCTATGACATTGCTAGATGATATGGATCTTATGGATCCACCATGTATAAGTTGTCATCATTGACTAATTGGTCATTATGAAATATTATCACAACTATATATGTACCAAACCTTTCAAGCAAACCACTTATTTGTTAAGAAAATGTGTTTTGCACATGTAATGGTTGATACATTGTATCAACTTGAGAAGTTTAGAAGTTTAACTAAGCAACTCAGCAGGAAGTCTGGGTCCTTACTTTGTAAACCTCAGCCTGTGCAAGACAAGAGCACTGAAGTGGTAGGTGTGCTACACCCACTCTGGGAGAACAAGAAGAGGCTTGTTATCCAGTTTGCTTTTGCTGCTTTTGCTGTCTTCTGCTCCCTTGAAGAATTGCCTCTTTGCCATGCCACCTGCCTTGAAGCCAATTGTTTATGGACTGAAACCTCCACGAGCTGTGAGCTAAATAAACCTGTCCTTCCTTAATTTTAGGTGCTGGGTATTTTGTTCCAGCAGTGAGAGAAAAGTAACCAAGACACACATGTAAAACATTTCGTTCCCCATTTCCTACCCCCAGCCTTGTCCTTCTGAGGCAATGCTAGCTTGGGATATGAAAGAATATCGTCACAGTTCACTCACAGAGCACAGTGAGAAATGCTCAGTGTAGGTCTTAGAGGCTCCTACTCATCTATACTCAATTCTCAGTGGAGATTTGAAATGCCACACTAAATTTTTTTAAAAAATTTGTTCAAAGAGAAAGGAAAATTGTATCAGGCAAATAATAAAAACCAGGAATATGGGGACTTGAATATGGTATACTAAATTTTAAAAACTTTGTTTAAAATGATAGATAGACTAGGAAATTAGGAAGAAAGGAAAATCCTATTAGGCAAATAATAAAAGCCAGGGGTATATTTACCACACAAAAATGCATCACATATTTTTAAATTAAAAGGTCTTACAAATTTGGCACTCTAATTTCTAAGAAGCCAAATTGTGGCAGAGAAATGAGCAGCCCAGAATTCAATGTTGATAATGATAACAAAAAAATAGTAATGTTTTATGTTTTCTGAAATGAAATTTGAAAGGCATTTCCATCCTGGGTCCTATCACAGAGGACCATCCCTGTGATAGCACAAGATGAATTCCGCATGATCCACTACAGAATTCAAGGGAAGTTCTGTAAGGATAAAAGACTCAATTTGATTTACTTATTTATTTATTTTTATTTTTTGATCTTTTTGAGACAGGGTCTTGCTACGTAGTTCAGGCTGGTCCTGTGTTCACTTTGTAACCCAGGCTGGTCTCAAACTTGTCACAATCCTCCTGTCTCAGCCTCCTAAGTGCTGGGATGACAGACATGAACCACACTACACCTGGCAAAAGCCTCAATTCTGTATCTCAACAAATAATTGTTGACTTCAGTCACTGTGGTAGTCAGGGGTTGTGAGAAAAACAATTCGAACCAAGACATAGAATTTATATTATTTATAATGGTCACCCAGAGTTAACACAAGAAAGAGTAGGAAATCTGTCCACAGCACTAAAGACTCAGATTACTCAGCCAAGGGCCTGGATCCTACATGAGTCCCGATGACAATACCCCCATGAGTCCAGCTGGAAGTCTAGAGCCCACAAGAAGGACTCATATCAGTCTGTTTTATGGATCCACACTAGGAAGGCCCCAAGGTCAGCAGTAGAAGCTAGCAATTCTATGCAGGCAGGGTGAAGGAGCTGTGCTGGTAGGTTGGGGATTCTATACTGGAGCTAAGAAGTCATGCTTAAAATAAGAACTAGGGCTGTCCTGAAAGCACCACAGCCATCCTCAGTGACACAGAGGTCCCGAGCTCCTCCAACAATAAGAACAGTTGAGTACATGCCAGAAAGCCAGCATGACGAGTTTCTCCTGGAGATTAAATGGCACACGTCTCCCCTTCAGAGCCAGGAAGTGATGCTCAATGTAAGGACCAGTGCTCCCCCAAAGCGAACCACAGCTGCCCTCACCAGCAAGGTCCTGAGCTCCTCCGACGACAATGGTGGAACTCACACTGGGGAAGCTAGGCACGGCGAGCTCCTCCAGGAGAACCAACGGCTCAAACAGCAACACATAGGAGGACCCCCAGCGCTTCACTTCTCCTTCTCCATGTCTCTATTTATGCTGGCAACTTTCCTCAGGTGGAACATCTACACTCAGCACCATGCTGATTTAATTCAGCTGGTGTTAAATTGATCACCAGTTTTTAATCCATAACAGTCACTAAGCTGTTTATACAAAAGAGACAGGTCCTCAGCTGTCCCCAAAGATTTTACTCAGGGACAAATTCTAGGACAAAAGGATCTAGTGACCGAGAAAGAGCAAGTGTTACTTAAAAAGATTACAAACTTTCTTTCCATGATCTGACCTGTTTTGTTTACTAGCACAGTAGTATTTGTCTATTTACTGCTGCTATAACAAAATACCTGATACTAAGTGATCTATAATAAGAAAAGAAGCTTATTTAGCTCACAGTTTGGAGGCACAAAGGCATGGCCCTGGCACTGAAAAGGCTGTGGTGAGAACTCCATGGAGGATGGTACTATGATGGGAACATACACGGGGAGGTCACATGATGCAACTGGAAGCCAGAGAACACAAAGGGGCCAGTTTTGCTGTCTGATAATAACATTCTCCTGGGAACTACCCAGGGTCCCATAAAACTACCTTTAAAGTGAAACTTCCTCAAAGGATCAAGTGACTTCCACTAGTCTCCACTGCTTAAAGGTCCCACCACTTCTTAGTGTCACTGTGCTGTGGTGCAAGCCTCCCACCACGAACCATTGAGGAAAACCACATAAGAAACAGAGCTCTAGCGTTTCATCCTTTTTGTAAGTGACAGTGCATGTTGTTAGCTAGCCATCTCTTTTGGGCTCAGTGGAGACTCTAGCAGCTCCTCACAGTTATTTTGCTTCCCTAACCTCTGCCCACATTTATTTGCGTCCTCCGAATGATTTCCTGCCTATCATAATTGCTGTGTGATAAACTTACTCCCTATCAGTTTTGCTATTTCTCAGCTGCTGAATATGATTCTATACCATTGTTTTAAAACATTTTCCTGAAGTTTCATGGGACACAAAAGCCAAGGAGTGAATCACGTGGTCTTTTTCTATAGCAGGCTTTGGTTTGAGATATTTACGTATTTAGAGTTATTAGGAATTTCTCAAATGAATAATGCTTTTCTTTCTATCCATATCTCATGGATTCTTTGTAGCAAATTACGTATATATTAAAATTGTTCCCTGCTTTTTTCCTCGCTGTAGGCCCATGTCTTTATGATGATGAAAATGTTCCATGTTTATTCATTTCCTTTGTATAGTACCAGTCTCCAATACTTCTAAAAATTTTTTTTTTTTTACTTTTTGAAACAAGGTTTTTAATATGAAGTCCAGGCTGGCCTTGAACTCACTTTGTAACCCAGGCTGACCTTGAAGTCAAAGTGATCCTTCTGCCTCAGCCTTCTGGGTGCTAGAATGACAGGTGTGCACCACCACATCTGTCCTATTTCTAAGAAATTTGAAACAGTGAGCAATCTTCTAGATACTTCTAGACTGAGTCTCTGGGAGTTTTTCAGGAGCTCCAGAGAACTATTTTATGCAGAAGTGTGTCTTGAAAAGAGAGCAAATAAAATGACCAAGATCACGAGCATGTGGCACATGTTTGATAAATGACATAAGCAAACAGGATCCTGTCCAATAAAAGGTGCTTTCAGTCACTTGGTGGTAACTGACCTGAATTTCAAGACTAGTTTATTCCATTAGCTCAGTCTTCTTTAGTGCTGTGTCTCCATTTGAAACATTCTTTAAAAGTCTTTGATAGCTTGCCATAAAGAAGATTCCTCTATGTAGGCCTGTGTTAGTGTACTTTCGTTGCTATAACTAAATACCATAGACTTAGTAATTTATAAAGAACAAAATTTATTTACCTTACGGTCTGATTCAGAAGTCAAACAGTGTGGCATGGGTATCTGGTGAAGGTTTTCCTGATGGTGGAGATTCTGACATGATACTGGGCATCAAATGTCAAGGAGGCCCACAAGAGGAGGCCAAAATGTCCTTTAAAACAGACCTACAGTATGTAAGTGCTCAGGGAACACTGTCAAGCCATAGGGATGTCTGTAGCCTAACTTTGGTTCTTGCTCTCAGCTGGTGTTATGGTTGCTACATTGTGTCAATTTCAGAAGTTTAGAAGCTTAACTAAGCAACTCAGTAGGGGGCCAGGGTCCTCATTTTGTAAATATCCTCATCTTACAAGAGCATCCTACCAAAGAGAAGGGCACTCAGATGATGTAAGTGTTACACTCACGCTAGGGTAGGCAGCCTGCATGCGATATAAGGGAGGAAAAGACGTTTTCTCTTCCTTCTTTTGCTTTTCTGCTCTTACTGTCTTCTGCCACCTGAACTGTCTCTCTGCCGTGCCACTCTGCCTTGAAGCCATCATAAATGGAAATCTCCACAAACTGTGAGCTAAACAACCTTTACTTCCTTAATTTTGGGTGTTGGGTATTTTGTCCCAGCAGCAATAGAAAAGTAACCGAGACAACTGGGTACTGGGACTGCATTCTTGCCTTCATCACCAAGGTGACCTGAGACACCAGCAGGAAGAGTTAAACTGTTTGTGCTGCTGTTGCGACATTGCTAACTGATTTGCTTTTTATTCTTTGGAGCTTCTGCAAATCTGGAGGAAAAAACAGAAAGCAAGCAAGAGGAAGATTTCAACACTTTCTGCTCTCGTCTCCCACATCCTGCTTTTGATGTCATATAATTTTTAAAGAAGAGAGAATCTTCTGAAAGCAGAACTCAGTGGAAACCAAACACAGAACTATTCTGAGCTCCTCAAGCAGAGATATTTTTCTTTAGTACCAGAGGAAGCAAAGCCCAAATCAAATTGGCTCTCCTGGCTCTGTGCATAACTCTGTGGATAACGGAATAATTAGTTTCTCTAGACTGTAAATCCAAGAGCATAATTTCTTCTCTGTCCTTATCTCCTTAAGGCTGAACTGGTTCAATAAGCCTGCAAGAAAAGCAGCCTTTAAGTCACACAAAAATCCAGTTCAGTATCTACATAGCATCTGGCTTCTGCAAACACTTATGGAATCCATGTGTTCACCTCCTGTGTAACTGAATGAAGACTTCACTGCTCAACTCCGGCTGGTTTGCCTGCAAAATTTGCAAAGCAGATGACTGCTTTTTTTTTCGCTTCTACTTGCCTCTGTGGCCTTAGCTCATTTCCCCAAAATGTGCCCCTTTCTTGGCCTTGTGGATAAACTCTTTCCATCTTTATCACCCCTTAATTTCTATTGTTAAGAATCAGTAAGATGGAATCCTCAAGAAATCTAAACCTCATTTTCTGTATGTGCTGGTTTATAGTGTGTCCGTGTAGCTAATACAAATTGTACATAAAGTAGTGTCTCATTCTTCAGGATAGCTGAATTCAGTTTATCCCAGAGGCTACAAAACTCACATGCTTGTCAAAACAACAACAAAAACAGTGAGTGTACTGGTCCTGGTGTAAGTCATCCTGACAGGGTGACTGTTAGTTAAGATTTCAGGGCAACCATTACTGTTTTCTGGACAACTCAATATGTAGAAGAGGGTGGTGGCTGGAAGACACGAAAGCATGGATATACTCATACCTAAGTGGCTTTCAACTGGGAATGACTTTGCTTCCCTAGGGAATACCTGATAGTGCCTAGAGACGTTTGTGGTTCTTACACCAAGAAGGGAGGGGTCTAGTGGCACTAGGAGATAGCAGCCAGGGATGCTAAGCACCATCCTACAGTGCACAGGATCACCATCCACAGCAAAGAATTATACAGCCCAAAATATCTACTGGGCCAAAGTTAAGAATTCTCATCTTTAAATATTTCTATTCAAATATTCCTCCAAAATTTTATAAAACTATCCATTCACCTGCATATTTTAGTTGACATCTACAAATTAATCACATACTTAATTGCAAAAGATACTGCTAACTTATTTCACACAAAACTGTCCCATCATTTAAAAGAGATACTGCATGAAAATTCACATCATGTGCCCTTGGTGTGCACCATCATTCACTTAAAAATATATGAAAAAAACCTCTGCTTTTAGAGGTGAAACTTTATATTGTTCTGCTTTGTTCTTGAGCTTCTATTTCTATCCCATACTCCCCTCAAGAATTTATCCTCATGTAATCCATCTCAAGCTTTAGGAAATAAATTGCATTGGGATAGAAGACTTCTCCTGATCAGCATATCATGTTTCTTTGTCACAAAATATTTTTATTACTTCCTGTGGCCATAATGACCTACTTGTTAAAATTTTCTTTTGTATTGAATTAGAGTTACAGTTTTTATTAGATGGATCAAAACAACTTAAATAAGTTAATATAATTATTAGTTTTTATTAGATGGGTCAAAACAACTTAAATAGGTTATATAATTATTATATATCTTATCTAATTATATAACTATTTATATAACTAATTGTATAATTATATTATATATAGTTATATAATTATGTAATATAAAGATATATAATTATATAATACATAGTATATCTAACTATATATACTATATATGCTATATAATATATATAGTTATACATAACTATATAGTTATATATATTATATATAGTATATATAACTATAATTTATTATATAGTTATATAAGTTATGTAATTATTTAACATCAAAATCAAGATGCAACTTTTGAGTTGCAAATTTATTGAGACTGAATTGGTCTTGGTGGGCTGTGTTATACTGGATGCTGGATACAAGGTGGGTATTTTTTCTGCCTATCTTGTTTTGTCCAGCCAGGTGCTCTACTCATCATGGTTTCCCTGGGACCAGGCTTGGCAGAAAGTTCATTTCAGTGTGTGCTTCCATAATCATTAAGGCAAGTAGAAGGGGCCATAGTAAGTGGAGCCTTAGCTCTACAGTTCCTGCCTAGAAAGAATATGTGTCACTTGCACTGATACTTCATTTGCCATCTTAGTTCAGAAGGCCACATCTGACTTCAGAGGCTGCCTGGGGATGTGCAGAGATCCACATGGTCAAAAGGAAAGAACCAGACTCCATGGGAAGCTCTACGTAGATAAGTGGGACTTCCCTCCCTTCTCCTTTTAATTCATGTGTCTACAAATGAGCATTATTTGTTGCTAGAATGAGACAGTTCAGTAGTGATTCCATTCCTATTATGTGTTTTTCCATCCAGGTAGAAGTTAGGAGAAACTGGTTATGCAAGATGAGAACAGGAGTTGTTTCTCTACAGCAATATCATTTGAATTTTTGATCTTCCTCTGAATCATAAACTAAAACCTATCAAAAGATAAAATTAACATGAGAAAAGAACTTACATGAAAGATAGACCAAGATCAATTCAAAGGTCTTAATCAGCTTTTATCTGCAATGTTAGAATTAGGTAACATCTCCTTCTATAAAATAAAATACATGTTCTGATAAGCTGAGCAAAGGAAGTGGGTTTAATAGGAAAGAGCTAGGGAAAGCAGAAATAAAGAACAAAAACCAGATTGACCATTTCATCTTTTCTTTTAAAGACTAAAGCAAAGGGGGCTTAATTTTGTGGGTTAATATTGGCATTTGATCATTATCTCTATTTCTCTTCTAGTTTTTCACAAGGTCAGATAAACATGATAGTTTTTGCATGGTGGCATGGAATTCTAGCATGAGTGATTCCATATGGATTTGATGTGATAGGGCCTAGAGCTGAAGCCAAACCAATGACCTCTTAAAAATTCTATTTTTAAAAGATCTAACAGCAATGTATCTCAATCATTATAATGACCTGTGCGCTGACAGGTCATTTATTTTTCTTGAGAGCAACAACTTAGAAACCAAAGTTACTAAGAGATCTGTACCCCTGGTAAGAGTCATCCACTTGGGCTGGGCTGCGCGCTGGTGGCCAGGAGGGAGAGATGAGGATAAAGAAGAGGAGGAGAAAGAAGACAAAGATGGTGGATCGATAAGTGGTAGGGTGGAGAGCCTCTCTAAGAGAAACAGCTCAGATGCTGGAATTTAACACCGTGGAGAAGCCCAGACAAAGGCAGAGGAATTCTCAAAACTCAGCAAGAAACTAAGGAAAAAGAAAAACATGGATGGAAGGCTGGAGCCAGATGTGCTCTCCCTGACTAGAATTCAATGACTCACGATCCTGCTGAAGCCGGCATGTGTGTGTGTATGTTGGTGAGCCCAGGAACCCGCAGCAGGAGGACACATCACAATGTCTCCACACAGAGCCATTGTGGAGATCTGCACTGGCCTGTGATGAGTGCTCAGAATTTGGTCCTCCCATGGGAAGGGGTGACTGGCCAGGTGACATATTGGAATTGGGCAGGACAGGCCTGAACCTGGAACCATAGCAGCTTCAGTTGGCTGCTCCTGGTGCAGAGCAGATTGGTGGGAACTGCTAGGGCCAAGGATGAGATTGCCCCTGAAGCTGCCCGAACTGGTTCTATCCACATGGGACATACTGGGTGAAGGTCCCCCGTTGGTTGACTGGCTCAGATGAAGGGGCCAGCCTACACCACTCCTGCTTGTCCCTCAGTGATCAACAACAAACTGGAGAGGGCAGCAATCCATAGCCAGCATGCTTCAGAGTAACGGTAACCAATACAGAAAGGGCCTGGGATCTTCCCTATACACCTGTCTGGAAGAAACCAGAATTATGACAAGAGAAAGAAACAAACAAACAAACAAAAACTCTCCCACCACCAACCCAGGGAATATGGGTCTAGGAGAGGTGAACACAGAAGAGATCAAGGGTAGCAAACCTGCAGTATCTGAAGCAGCATCAGCTGACATAAAGAAATATTTTCATGACATTATAGAGGATCTCAAAACAGAAATACTAATACAAGTTAAGCAAGATATAATAAGATTAATAGAATAATTGCTAAGTACCTCTCAAGAAGACAAAGATGGGAGAATGGAGGAACACAGAAAAAGGAGGGAAACCTTTGATGAAGAATATAAAAAAATCTAGAATACATGAAACAGATTCAAAGAGATTCCCAGGAAATTAAAAACTCCATTGAAAGCTGGCAAAATTGCTTGAAAGAAACTAAAGATAAACTATTAGAACTGAAGACAGCTTTGCAATGTGTGATCATGAAAGGAAAGATCTCTTAAAAATAACAAAGAACCATGAAGTAACAATACAAAGGCTAGAAGGTGACAAGAGAATGTATAAGAATAACAAATGCACTGGGCATGATGGTGCACTCCTGTGATCCCAGTACTTGGGAGTCCGAGGCAGGCAAATTGTGACAAGTTCGAAACCAGCCTGGACTACAAAGTGAACCCAAGGCCAGCCTAAACTGCATAGCAAGACCCTGTCTCAAAAAGAACAAAAAATAAATAAATAAAATAAAATAAAAAATGTGAGTGAAGAAGCAGGGGTAAACACAAATGAAATACAAAGGCTATTCACAGAAATAATTAAGGATACCTTCCCAAGCATAGGAAATGATATTCAGATATATGAGACATACAGATATCCAGCCAGCTACAACCAAAACAGAGCTACACCCAGACATATAATAATCAAGATCCCAGAAATTCACCACAAGAACATAATATTAAAAGCTGTCAGGGAAAAGAAACAGATTACCTATAAAGGAGAACCCATCAAAATAATGACAGACTTCTCAATGCAAACCATCAAATCAAGAAGAGCTTGGAGCGAAGTATTCCAAGCCCTGAAAGAAAATAACCTCCAACCCAGATTGATGTACCCTACACAGTTATCTCTCAAAATCAATGGAGAACAAGATGCTTCCATAACAAAGAGGAATTGGGGGAGAGGAATTGGAAGGACATTCTAGAGAGAAAGAAAACAAAAAAACACCAGGGTTTCAGGAACAGTGGCAAAGAGGCTTCAGTGAACGGGGCAGACAGTGGAATGAAGGGAAAAAATAGACAACCAATGGCAGAAAAATAGCATGGCAGAGATGAGGCAGAGAAGATTGGCTATAATCTCTAACATAAATGGCACTGATACCCTAACAAAAAGAAGCACAAGCAGAGTAGATCAGGAGATAGGATCCATCGAGGTGCTCTGTATAGGAAATATACTCAACCTGAAAGTGTTTATGAACTGAAAGTCAAATATGAAAAAACAATGCTCTATGTGACAGGGAACCAGAGAGAAATAGGGGTAGCCTGTCCAGCAGCTGCAGATAGGTTAGAAAGACATGACACTTGTGCAGTGGAAAACTACTCAGCTATAAGGAGGGAAAACCTTGAGGCTTTTGTGGGTAAAGGAATACAATTTAAGACCAGGCTCAGGGGTGAAGAGTTCAGAACCACTTAGGTAAATAGCGGGTTGCCTCCCTAATCTAAAATCTAAAAGAGTTAGTGAGACCCAAAATGTACAGTGTACTCTGTGAAAGGGAAAAGGAGGAACTGTCTAAAAAAGGCAGGCAGAGGACGCTGTTAGTAGTGTATTAAGATTTAAAACTCACATTGCTCTCATCGCTCTGTTTAGTTTGGTTATATTCTGCCCCAGTCTGTCTACTTGTACTAGATTTGAGGACACAGACAGCTATTCCAAAAATGACAGGATATTCTATGGTAACCATCCTTAATTTCCTATTAACAATCTGAAGACCTGTATTGCTTTCACTGTCTTGTTTTGACTGATTTTATTTAAATCTGTTTTGTTTGATTGCTGTCTTGTCTTGACTGATTTTATTCAAATCTGTTATGTTTGAAAGTATCAAATCTTAGAATATAGGCAGCTACGCTGAAGATGATAAGATTCACTAGGATACCCATTCTGGTTTGAGTATTACCTGCTTTTGAAGTCCTATAATGTCTCCAATGTTTTGTTTTTATTAATATTGTTACATACTGCTGTGTTCAATTTTACTATGCCTGATGATATAGACAATTCTATTGAAGATAACAAGAGACATCACAGTAACCATTGTAGATCATCTTATATTGTGGTTTTAATCATGTGCTATGTCCATCCTTTTGTTTTAAATGACACCATTTTATTTTCTTTCTCATTTGTTTTTGTTCTTTTCAAAATAAAATTTTAAAAAAAGAGTCATCTACTTTCCTAATGCACACATGAATATTTCAAAGAGCATTCAGCAGCTATGCAACTCTACGTATATCAGTGGACACGAGGGGCACCCTTCTCTTGGGCAGTGGAGGATTTCATTACGTACTTGTGAAAGGATTGGGGTATAAAGGGAACCCAACTGTCCATCATTCATGTTCTCAGGCAAATCAGTTGCAGATAAGAGACTGGATGGAGGTTGAATGTATTGATGAAAATTGATTGCCTTAAAAAGAAATCTGCTCCTGAGATATCCATTGAAATGTCTTTGAATTCGCCAGTGCAAGACCTGCTGTATTAAAATTTACTACCCAACCCCATGAGAACACACATTTCAGAAATTTATTTCTCAATGATGGGGGCAGGAAGTCTGAGAACAATTTTCCAGTTGATTTGATTCTTGGTAAAAGGTCTCCTCCTGGTTTGTATTCAGTCAACTACCTTCTTTCTGAGTCCTCTCAAGGTGGGGAGAGAGAAAATAATTGAGTGCTGTTTTGTTTCTTTTTATATTGTAGGATCAGGGTCCCAGCCTCGTGATCTCATTTAATCTTAATTACTTCCTTACTCCAAATACAGTCACAGTAGAAGTTAGAGCTTCATCAGACAAACTTGGGGAAATGCAAACATTTAATCCATAATACCTTCCCATGTAATTTTTGGATAGATTCTCAGTTTGCAAGAGGTTGCAAAACAATCAGAGAATCTGGCCAGGAACTTGCAAGCATTGTCATCAGTGATGAGGATGGAGACACTGAACTCATTCCCGTCTGTGACACAGCCAGTAGCACGAGAGCTTGACCTAGTGCCCATATACAATGGTGTCATGAGGATATCTGGTCTACCCATGGGAGCCTGCGGTTCCCATTCCTTGATTAAGTTTGTCTCTTCTGACCTCTAAGTGTCTTTGAACTTAATGGATTCCTGCAGTGTTTTCATAAATTTCATTCCTCTTAAGACCATGCTAGTCCCACAGATATTAAAATGGTAGCTAGATGAATTTCAAATGTCTCTCTGATAATCTCAGTTTTCAAAGTCAGTTTTCTGACAAGATGTGCCTGAGTTTGGACCTTAGCTTTGCGATTTCTTAGCAAATAGCAATAATGTATTGCGATAATGTAAAAATGCAGATAATACTAATATCTGCCTCAAAAGGTTTGCTGAGATTAAATAAAGTATATGTATAGTCTTTACCACTGTGTCTAGCACAGAGCATTTAATAAATGGTAGCTATAAAAGTTTATTTTTGTTAGCATTATTTCATATAAAAATGAATTCAGAGGAATTAACAAGTAGTTGAAGTTTGTATGCACACTAAAGGTTAACCATGGGCTTTAATACAAATTCCACTCTTCCTGTGTCTCACCTGGAAGGAAGGCTTTGCTGTCCGTGGGGACGCTCTGGTATATGTTTTTTATCAGTTAAAATGCCAAAGCCTCTGTGAAGTAAGGATTTTTGGTGCACCTCTGATCTTTGTCTAAGTTGAAATTTTGTGGCACAGAGAAGAAAGAACTCAAGATTGAGAGTTCTGTGTACTGGATGGTAACCAGGGGGCCCAGAATCAGGGAGGGCAGTTAGGTGCGCTCAATAGAAAGCTTTAAAGCCTTAAATCAACTTTTTCTGTTTTCCATTCAGCCAGTGGTCCAGCCTTTACCTTTGCTTTCTCTCACTTCTTTTGTTGCATTGATCAAGTAGTATCCTTCAGATCCATTCTGTCCTCCCCCACTCCCCAGCCCATGGCATTACTCCATTTGTTGCCCTGGAAACAGCTCCTGTTCTCCAACTAGAAGGGTTTTATTGATTTCTCAGGCTCCTTCAACTTCTCCTTAAAAACAAAAACAGCATCATCAAATGAAAATCTTGCCTTTAAAAAACTCTTTCTTGAAAAACTTAAACATTTGCTATTTCTCTAGAGTTGTAAAACAACGTGTTTTTTGTTCATGCGTTGCTTCCTGTACCTACAACCAAGTACAAGACTAGCTCTGCTTTATCTTTGGTGACATCTAGTACAGTGATTGAACTACTGTTAGGATGTTTACATCAATGCTAAAATTTGTTGTAGTGTCTCTCCTGCCCTAGCTGACAGCCTTATATGGACATGTATTGATTAACCTTGTCTACACACAACCCTGCCATATCAAAGAATCTCAAATTCCAAGTGGTGAGCTACTCACATCAGGTACTAATTCATACAGTAAAATTCTGGCACAGAGAAGTCTAACTTTAGGCCCAATATTTAATAACCTGAACTTTGCAGAATCTCTGAATAAATTTAGTTTGCAACTAGAAATGTTTTCAGAGGATTGTTGAGGCCTTATTTTTTTTATAAAACAATTTCATCAAGAGAGGGAACTATTTTTTTATAAAACAATTTCATAGGGGCTGGGGGTTTAGCTCAGCGGCATAAGCACCTGCCTTGCAAGCAGGCAGTCGTGAGTTCGATTCCCGGTACCAATAAAAAGGAAAAAGACAAAAAAAAAAAAAAAAAAAAAAAACAATTTCATCAAGAGAGGGAACTATTTTGATAATCAAAAGCTATATTCTATTTTAAAAAGAAAAAAACAAATTACTGTAAATCATGACTGATTGGTTAAAATGGGTATGTACACCTCTAGACTAGTCCCCAGTACTAATGTTATCACTCTCACAGTATTAGGGTTACACCTGCTCACAAAGCTATGGGCATGGGGCGCTGTACTGCTGTCTGTCTCATGCGGATCCCAGCTTGTTCCCTTTAACTCCTCTGTTGGGAGAGAGAGGGAGCAAAATAAGTGCTTGTGTGCCCCAGCCCACATCATGGGGGCATCCATACCCCACCTCTGCTCAGGGCAGACATCCCACCTATGTTCAGGACAGACTGTGGCGGTGTCCAGGTTTGGGTCTCCACACAGGGAAGCTTGTGCTTTTGAGACCCTTCTTCTCTGGGTCCGGACACCCAACCTGCAGAATCCTCCCTGCTTCTCTCTGAGACCTGTTCAGCTCTACTTATCTGGAAGCTTATTTCTCACGTGGTTCATCCTCATTCATTCTCACTCACCCTCTTCAGCCCCAGCAGCCCTGTGAGGGGGCATCCTACCCTTGTCCTGCCCTCAGGCCAGTTGGTTCTTTACACATTGGTTTCTACTTCAGGATAGGCTGAGGGAGAATACCCTGGGGTTACTAAAGGAGACACAAAAAAATCATGTTGGACCTGGTGGCGCATGCCTGCCATCCAGACACTCAGGGGGCTGTGGTGGGAGGGTCACTTGAGGTCAGGAGTTCAAGGCCATCCTGGATGACATAGTAAGAGTGTCTCAGGAAAACTCCCAAGACCAAATAACAACAAAATCAGTATTACTCCAAAATATAACTTTGCCAGATGATTTTTATAGCTGGGGTAATTATAGAAATGAGAACCCTTACAATTATTAGTCCAGTCCTTTTATTGATTAATGCAGAAACTGAGGCCCTAGTTGCAAGAGGACTCACCTAATGTCACCCAGAGCCAACAAAATAGTCTTTAGGTTCTTGTTTTTCAGGCCAGTATTATTTTCAAAGCATTGTGCAATTTCTTCCATGAGGACTGAATTATACTAAAAGGCCCATACTAACTACAACTTATGTGGGCTTTTAGTATATTAATGAAAGTTGTATAGTGTTGTTACCTATATCAGGAAGACTTTAATACCCAAAATGAAACCTCCTAGATCTCAAAGGACTCACAAAAGAACACTCCTTGGCAATTGCAGATAGTCGGTTGCTTGTCACCAAATTGAAGAAGTGGCTTAGTAGCAATGCTCGCTTTAGGTCACTGTGTAATAAAGCACTAAATCACTAACCAATCAAGTTGTGTCACTCCCAGGTGAAAAACTGCTACACAAACTCATTTTTTTCCTGAGCAGACTGGCAAGAAACTCCAAGGATGCTCTCTCTGGCACACAATGGAAGCTCTCTCATTTCACGTAGCCCCTCGGTGCTTATTATTTCTTCTTGGTCGTGGATGCCAGCAGCTTCTTTTAATTAACTTAAATCTTCATGTGTCACATTGTGCCTAAACCTCAGGGGTTCTGGAAGGAACTGAAAATGAGATTCAAATAACCAGGCTTCCTATAGGCCAGTACTGCAATGTAGGTCCCTTTTGCTCCGCAAAAAGCATGTTGGAGGGAGTGCGCTGTGTCCACCACTAGAGGGCACTTGGACACTTGCTTTAGAACCCACAATCCTTGGCCTCTGAAGTCAGAATCATTGCTACCCTGTATTCCACACCCTAATAGAACTTTGTTCTGCCTTTAATGAAACGCTTTCCCTGGACAACACCATCATTCAGAAATTCTGGACAAGAATTAGTTGATGACAGGGAGATTTACAATAGATTGTAGGCAATTAAAGGAAAATTGGTACAGATTTTAGTGCCCACTGGTGGATGGAAGTCAAAAGGCACAGGTCAGAGCAGTACTCACAAGACTTGGTACCCTTTTAGTTGTCTGCCTTACAAGAAAAGCCCCAGAATAACAGCGTGATTTAATCAGACAGGATTAAGGACAGGATTAGTCAAATAGGATAATACCCACCCAATATAGGTATGTGATTGGCACTCAACAGGTAAAGTCAGATCTTACTAAGAAGGAAAGACACACAAACACTAGGTTTGAAATATCTCTGTCTCTGTCCATACTTGTGTATTATAGCTATTTCTATACTGATATTCTTTGGAGTAGAAAGATCAGAACTTGAGTGGAATACGTCACTAAAATACCATAGAGAAGAAAAGGGCAATACATTTGAAAGTACTTAATGTCTGCAATATTTTCCTTGACCCGGTATTCTAGATGGCATTTCATGCAAACACCTAAGGTCAGGACTAAACAACTCTCTGAAGTAAACATGAGTTATGTTTGTAGCTATAGGCAGAAATCACTATTGGAAAGGATGGTGGCTGGGGAGTTGTAATCATACGCATGAGTACATACTTAGGAAATTTGCAGAAACTCACACAAAGTATTAAGAACTTTGGTTGGAAATTTTGGAGACTAAACACAAAGCACCACTGAACTCTGAAAAAGACACATGATACCCTGGCCCTGTGACCTTGAACTGTTTCCTCCCCACAATGCCAACTGCCTGTCTCGATCACTTCTCCCTACCCCAGCTCAATTCTAGAACACATACCTCATTCATTCTCGACCTCTTTGGCTTCAGGAACAATCTATTTCTTAGAAGAGGTTCACATTACATTTGCTTAGACAGAAATTCCAGGCTTCATCTGAGACTCTGGGCATTGTGGCTAATTTTCAGGTCACTTCCTATCTCATCCTAAAGTGTGTCAGCTTTCTCAGAGCCCATTGCAGTGAGGTGACACCTGGTCTCCAAGCCTGTTGCTCCAGCATTTGATGACATTTTTGTAAGTCAGGGAGCACTTTCGCTTTGTGTTCTATCCTAAGCCTCTTAGAAGAGGATTCTTTACATAAAACAGTAGCATTTTCAATCTGAAGTAAACCAAAGTATCCTGTAGCCTATCCTTCTAATAAAGAGTCACTGTTAAATGGAAGCTCATTGGCTATGAGGATCCTATCAAACTTCTAAATGCCCCTAAGAGATGTTGGGAATGAAACTGCTTTAAACATTCATGTACAGGTTTTTGCATGGACATGCATTTTCTTTTCTCTGGGATAAATGTCCAGGAATAAAACGGTTGGATCATATGATAGTTGTATTTTTTGGTTTGTTTTAAAGAAGAGAAGTTTATTTTAGCTCACATTACAGTACATAGTTGGCTAACTGCAGGACAGAATCGGCATGGCGTGGGGCGTGGCAGAGAAAAGCTGCTTACATCATGGTAGTCAGGAAGCAGAAAGGCATGTTTACTTTTTTAGGAAGACGCCAAATTTTTCCAAAGTGCAACTGCATCCAAAGTGTACCCTTTCCCATTGCCAGCAGCAATGCATGAGCATTTCCTGCTATTACTGCATTTTGTTTTAGTTATTCTGATGGTTATACAATGTTCTCACTGTGGTTTTAATTTGCATTTCCCTAATAGCTAATGTTGAACAAAATTTCATGTGCTTATTTGCCATCTGTATATCCTCTTCATTGAAATGTCTATTCATGTCTTTTGCCTACTTTCTGATCCTTTTTATTGCCAAAAAAGGCTGGAAATTTCTTTATATATTTTAGATGTCAGTCTTTTATCAGATTTTGTAGTTTGCCGTATAGACTTTATGTAATATTGAATAACAATTAAAGAAGTTCATTGTTGTGACTAAGCTCTTGAGCTCTCCGGGCCAAAAATCAAAATAGAGTAATTCCACCTCACCAAGCCAAAACTAAGCTGTTTATATAACCTTTCAAAAAAACCAAGATTAGAGAGATGACAACAAATATTCAGTCTAGCTTCAGTTGACATGGTAATGAATATCCCCTTTACTTAACCCTTACACACAAACAGAGGTAACCTGAAGTGCCTTGTTGCTCACCAATCAGTTATTTTCCTATTGCTCTGCTCCCTGTTACAAGGAAACTAATTCTCAAATGACCAAT
Source organism: Cavia porcellus (assembly GCF_034190915.1). Classification (NCBI taxonomy): domain Eukaryota; kingdom Metazoa; phylum Chordata; class Mammalia; order Rodentia; family Caviidae; genus Cavia; species Cavia porcellus. The sequence continues at coordinate 20,462,886 of NW_026947496.1, read as the reverse complement.
CCAGTGTGAGGTATTTTTTCCCCACTTTCTTTAAGTCTTTGTCTATAAAACCAAATTCGTTTCCTTAGCCCATGCTTTAGACTACAGGACCAAGTGTTGCTCAGCTCTAGACTGGAAAATAAATCCAACTGAGATGGTTAAACTAAACTGTTATAATTTGGTTTTTAGTAATATAATGCACTTAATAAAAGTGAGAGGAAAAAACACACCTCATCTATCTTCCCAAAAGAATTCTATCTTCCCTATAATTTAAAGGAGGAAGATGGTCTACAGTAGTGATGGCAAATTTTTTAGAGACAAGTACTCAAACTGTAATCCAAAACCCACTTTTGATCACAACATGCAAACCCTGCAATTAAATCTGCTTTAATTAAATTTGCTTTAGGTAAAGCAAATCATACATTAATATTTTTTGTCTTGAAAGGAAAACAACACGTGTGTCAAAGGTTCATTATTACTGGTCTATCAAGAATTTTTCAGCTCAAAATTTTTTTTGTTGCTCTACAACATATTAAATCCCTGTTTGACCTTTATGTGGCTTTTGAGGGCGTGGTAAAGCAAACACAGAGGCCTGAGGTTCTGTCTGCACTTGGAGGTCTTACACAAGCAAATCAGACTTAACCTGGAGGCATTTCTTGAAACTGACTTTAAAAAACAAAACCTGTGTTGTGAATTTATTGTCTCAGCTAAAAGGAGACTTTAACCTACCATTGGGCAACACAAAGAGACCTCCCCCACCCCCATCTCACAACAAATAAAATCCCAAACAAAACAAAAATATCAAACCAAGTCAGACAAAACAAAAAAAACCCCAAACAGCAACAGTAGCAACAAAATTCTTAACAAACCACCCATAGCCAACCAACACATTGGTGATATCTCTAGGGATACCTTATCCAATTGTCTCTAAGTAAGGCAAATGTGTAGCAGTAGCCAATCAGTAGTTTCTGGCTTCCATAGTCTATAAGACTCACTGCAAAGCAGGAAGGTGTGGTGGTCTGTAACTCTGTCACTCAGGGGAGGTCAAGGCAGGAGAATTGCAAATTTGAGCCCAGCCTGGGTACTTTAGAGACCTAGTAAGACCCTGCTCTAAAAAGGAAGAGGGTACTGGATTAAATTTCTAGTATCAAACAACAAAACAAATAGACTGGCTTCATACCACTGCAAGAGTGTGAAAGCAGGGTGAACAAATCTTTTCCTCTTCTGGGTTCCCAATTTTGGAATGGTTTTGCTTCAACAGAGTCTGTTCAACTTCTTTCTCCTCACAGGTGTCATAACCACCACCCCACAGAGGCGGTTTCCAGTCCCAGCTGCACTGTCTACCCACCCAGCCCTGTGGGGGTTCTGCTAGGCCGGGGAGAAAGGAGGGTCAGCTCTGGGGACAGTGTCTCCTCTCACTTCAGGTAAGCCACCTGAGGCCAGGGGCGGCGGTAAGTGCTTCAGGAGAGTGAGGGGAGGGTCAGAAATCCCTGAATTCCATGGGGAGGAACAGTTTGGGAAACAATAACTTGGGGTACAACACACTCCACAAAGAACCGGGGTCTTTCTCTTTCCCAAAGATGTTTTCGTGACATTAAAATACGTACTCCAATCCCTGCCAGCCCGGGAACGCTGACTTGGCATAAATTCCCAGAATTCTTCATCATTGCATTTGCAAGTTCATAACCCAAATAAGATTTTTTTAGTCTTTAAAATCAGCCACATTGTTCAAATTTAATGCAGGCAATTGCCGTTAATTTCTTATTTGCTGTGACACAAAAATGTGAAGGTTTAGCCATTCCAGCAACATTACTATGCTCTCAGACAGTGGCACCCCTGGCCCCTCAGGGTCCTTCCGATGGGGCCCTTTCCTCCCTCCCACACCAGTTCCTACAGGGACTCCTCGCACCCGCCTCCCCTCTGTCCCCACTCCTTGCATTCAGTTATTTACCAATTTACCAATGAGCTCTTTTTGAAACATTTAAACAAATAAGATAAAACCTTAGACACACTGATTTCAAATCTTTTGATAAATACCCAGCAGTATGATTATTAGATCATATACAAGTTTGGTTATCTAAGCATTAATATTTAATCCAAGCAGAAAATAATTATTCTGGACTTTAATCTGTTTCCTAGTTGTGGATGGAACATCAGGCTGTTGAATCCTGGCTTTTACGGATAGTGTGGCAACAAGCATGCTAAATACAAACCTGACTTGGACAAACTGATTTCAAACCTTTTGATGAATATCCAGAAGGATGATTATTAGATCATATGCAAGTTCTCCTGTCAATATTTTAAGGTACATTTATTCCATATTTCATAGTGGGCTGTACCATCTTGCACTCCCATCAACAGTATAGGATGCCTGCTTTTCTACAGCCTTACTAACATTTGTTGCCTTTTTAAAATAGTAACCCTTGAGATGATGGTACCTCCTTGTGATTTTGATGTAGCTCGGTTACAGTGGCTTAATCTATTCCTTGAGTTTCAAATTATACACTAAACATCATGTACTAACTTGTCACCAAAAGCTGCATTTCAGTTAGATATCCCTCCACTCTTATTAAAAGCAAAGTGGAATTTTCCTGAATTGCAGGGGATTTGTTGCCCAAATATTCAGTTATTTAAGTTATCCCTTTTCTTTTGGTTGCTTTTATGCCGCAATTCAGTGTGCCCTTTTGGAGGATTCAGCTTGTTGAAGAGGTAAGTTTGTCTCTGCCAAAGGGAAGCCGTGACCTCAGGCCTGTTCTCACACTGCTTGAGGAAAGTGCAGCCCTGGGAACAGAGGAACCTGAGTAATTGGACTATGAACTTCTTCCCCCAGGGAAGGGGTCCCCCAACTCGACCAACCTGAAGACAGAGGGCATATGCTAGTGTTGGGGTTTCAGACTCAAAGAGATGGATGTTTGAATCCTAACTGCCACACGCTATCAGTGTGACACTGGACCAGTTAATATAATCGTGCTAAATCTATTTCTGCTTCCTTAATGCAGTAAAGCAATAATCATCTATCACTCAGTGTTGTTGTGAAGAATGAGTAAAAAAGTTCAGATAAAGGTGCCAACCAGAGTGCCTGGAACTTAAGCATGTGATGGTTGACATTATGTCAGCTTGATGGGCTAAGGGACGCCCAGGCAGCTGGGAAAACATTATTTCTGGGTGTGTCTGGAAGAAATTACTAACGTTTGAAACAGTAGACTGAGCAGAGTTCTCCCTCTCCAATGTGGGCAGCCTCATCTTATCCATGCAGAGCCCAGATGAAACTAAAAGGCAGAGAAAGTTGGATCCTCTCTCTCCTTGAGCCAGAACATTCATCTTGTACCCTCAGAGGTCTCAGCTCCTGGTTCTCGGGCCTTTGGCCTTGCGCTGGACTATGCCCCTGGCTTCCCTGCTTCTCCAGCTTGTAGATGGCACATCACGGGGCTTCCCAGACTCTTCCAATCACATGAGCCAATTCAGGTCAAATTCCCTCCTATGTATGTAAATATCCTGTTTGTTCTGTTTCTCCGAGAGCTGCCTACATAGCATAAGTACTCAACAAAGGTTTTCTTGTTCTTCGTTTCTCCCTCCCCCATCGCCTATATGCCAGGCTTTCTTCAAAGCCTTTCATATGGATTATTTTATGCAGTTGCCCAGCAACACTATGAAATATGGACTTTTATTTTCCCACTCACACAGGGAGAGATTGAGGACCGCAGGAGGCCAAGTCAAAGACAGAAAGCAAACAGGTGGGAGAAGAGCCTTCAAAGCCAGGCGACTTGACCCCAGAGCAAATCCTCTAGAAATGACCCCCAGAGTAGGTGGCATAGAAAATGCAATTCCATCCCAGTGCTTGGAGCCCATATTTGTTGGGCAGTTCTTACATGGGCGTAAACTCTCCAGAAACAGGAATGCTCCATGAACTTTGCTCAAAAGTTCATGTATCCAATCTTGAGTTTCCTGAAGGTTTGCTCCCAGGAACTCCCAACAGAAGGCCAGTTTCCAGGTCAACATTCTCTACAGGGCTAGCTGGAAAACCACCATGGTGCAAAATCCTTTGGCAGTGTTTTCAGGGACGGTCAGACAATGTTTGGCTCTGTTCAGGCCTTCACATGCCCAAAGGAGCCTCTAACTCAGCCTTAGTGCCTCCTGCTGAGGTCTCTAGGGTGGAATCTGAGCCCGGCATTACTGAAATGTTTGGATAAATCATCCCAGGTTAGGCCCCTGAGGTACTGGGCCGGGTCCAGAGGCATGTTGCTGTGTTTATTTTAATTAGATTCTCCCAGCTGCAGAACGGGCAGCATGGATGTCCTGTGGTTGCCCTCGCCTGCTGTTCCAGAAACTTGGCATTGGAGCTCTTTGCAGAGGTCCTGCGGGTATCCGGAGAGGGAGGGTGGCTGGAGTCATGTTTGGAAGTAAGAGGAACCAATGGGAAATCCTGGCTCATGACTGCCCGACCAGCCAATGAAATGGCCGTCTTTTGCTAACTGGCTGTCCAGCCTGGATTCTGGGTAGCAACAGTGCTGGACATCTGGCAACACCGTGGTGTGTCCCTGTGGCAGCTTATTTTGGGTGTCACGGCTGTTACCCAGAGTCAGGAGTAATGTCTTTCATTCTGAGACATCTAAACCCCCAACCACAGGCATGTTTTCTTCCAGGGCAGAGGGCAAATGCAATTACATCTGTGACCAATTTGCACAGCTGGGAGCTCAGCCTCCTGACAGCAACATTTATTTGAGAGTTGAGTCTCCAGGGAGCTGGGTCACCAGACAGGAAGTCAGGTCTAGCAAGCATTTGTTGTCCAATATGTGAATGCTTGCTAGCCCGTGCTGTGAGAACAAAACAAAGCAATGGAAAGCATCAACTTTGACTTTTATTAACTAACAATGAGACTATTATTTCTATAAATCAGGAGGGTTTGCAAGGCAGACATAGAAAGAAGAATATTCAAATAAGACGCGGCTGTCACTAGGCTGGCACAGACAGTGTACACCGGCATCCAGGACCAGTGGAAGAGGCTGAAAGATGCTCAAGCAACAAAGCGGTTTCTACCACTTCACACCTTAGCATTCCGAGCGAGTCTTGTTGCCCAGGCCCTTTCATTATCATAAAGAGAAATCATGTACATCTCTGGGATCACCAGCTTTTCAAAGATCTAAAGTTTTTAGGAGTAGAAAAAATATATATATATATAGCTCCTACTCAAAAGAGAAAATTTAAGTAGGTGTGATGGGACTAGCATGGTAATCCCAGGCTTCTAGGAGACTGAGGCAGGAGGATCGCAAATTGGAGCCCAGTCTGAGAAACTTAGAGATTTAGATCCTGTCTAAACACAAAATAAAATGGGCTGGGGATATAGCTCAGTTCAGAAGCCCTGGGTTTCTCAATATCCTTCCTCCCTTCCATGTATACAAAAGGAAATAAAACTTTTAAATTGAAAGTGAAAATCTGAAAAAGTGGCATTAGCTTGAGTTCATTAATTTTTAAATATATCTATTTTAAAATGTATCATTTAAACAGTTTGTGGAGTTAGATTTTCTCACTTGAGAAGAATTTCCAAGTAGTCCCAATAATTGCGGAGAAGTCACTGCTTGTTAACTATGTGTTTATCACAACCAAGTAATGTTGAAAGCAAAATGCTGAAAACCTTATCAGTTTTTAGCAGGAAAAGTTAAGTTTAGAGTGAGGACACTTCAGCCAGTTTGAGGTGTGATGTGGTACAGCATGTCCCACACTGCTCCTGTCTGGTGCTTAGTTGCCTCCTCTTCTTTCTGATTCAGTGTGGCCTCCAGAGGCTTAGCTCAGCCGTGTGGAGAATGTCTCCCATTCCAGTTCTCCTGCTGGGATCCCAGGGATAGTGGTGGAATTTGTAAAACTGAAAAAAAAGACCTCATAGATTATCCACCTCAGAGACCTGGAACAGCTTTTACGATAGAATTGTTACTGGGTTTTGGTGACAAAGGTTATTTGTATACCTTGGAGAACACAGGGTGGGTCACCATGAGGAAAGTTACCATAGTGTACTTTAAGTGAAATCTAGTTTCTTTATTTCTACCTATTGTGGGGCCCAGTGAGAGCTCCATATTGGAGCCTTGGGAATTATTTGGTACCTGTGTCCTGGAATTTGGTCACGCTAACTCCCCAAGCAGCGTTGCCATGCCCTGCCTTCCCATCTCAGAATCTCTTCTTCCAATGCTGATGCCCTTCAGGACCTTTGCCAGAAAGAGACACAAAGGAAGAGACTAGAAATCACACATAGATAGACCAGTAGTCAGGGCCTGGGCAAACTCCCATCACCTTCTGTCAGCCACGCTGTCCACAGCAGGGTGAACTGGAGAAGAAAAATACTACTTTTTCAGCCTGATCATCCAGGAAGCTGTATTTGTTCAAGGCTCAGAGTGAATGAGTTTTGCAGGCCACGCTAATGAATGAGGAAAGCTCTAAGTCATGCATGTTTGCCTGGTGCTTTTAAGCATCCTGTGTCTCTAGCGTGTCTCTGAGTGACTGGGGAAGGAAACATCCAAAGCAGTCCTTGTGTTTGCGCATGTTTGTAGCGTCTGTTTTTGTGAGGTGGAAACAGATTCTGCCCCTACATTGGGAACCACACAATGGTGCCTTGGACGTCAGAAATGAGATGAAATAAACATCTTGGTTCATGGGTAAATTGTGCAGAACAGGCTTTGTATGGGAGCCTGCAAAGGTAGAAGAGCCATTCAAAGTCTGCCAGAGCCCAAGAATAAACTGGCCTTGATGAGGCTCATGGATAAGATCCAGTTCCTAGCAAAATCAATGCCCAAACTCCCTGAAGTGCACCATTGAGAAAATGGCTTGAAAATAGTTTGAATGACATAGGGTGCAACATGGGTAGAATGGCTTTAATGAGCCAAAAAATGTGGCTTCCAATGCCCCTGTCTCTAAGTGCCACTGCTTGCCTTTGCCAGCAGATGTAAAACCTGTTAACTGGAGCAAACTGAGAGCCATGAACCGAGCTTATGCAAACTCCAAGCAAGCCAGTTGCATTCACATTCAAGTCCAGAAAATGTGTTCAATATGCGGACAGATACGCCTGAGCTGAAGGGGAATTGTTTGTTTGCAGTCTCCAGTGCAGGCCAAGGCTGGAGTTGGGGGGGTATATGCAGAAGGAAATCTCTGATCTCCAGCAGGGAGAGATCTTGGAGAGAAACTGCCAGCTGGCTCTGGGGTAAAAAGGGGAAGGGTTGTTTACTGTACAGTCTGATTCAGGTTATTCAGGGACTGATCATCCAGTTCATGGATTCACTGGCCTTGGGCCTCTTAATTTTTAAGGATTTCCTGATTTTGGTGGTGTTATTACTTAGTTGATGCCAAATAGTAGAAAGCAAGAACACAAAGAATAAAAATAGTCTTGCCATATGCTAGTCATTGCTATAAACTAGCTGATCACGAAAAGGAAACAAACTGCTTGGTTAAAATAGAATCTGTAAGTTGCTCGAGGGGTTTCCTTCTCTGTTCTCTGTAAGTGATGACTTGGGTCCCTATAGGGATAAGGAATCTCTTGTGAATTCTCCAAGCAAAGATCTATAAGGCAATGCTCATGAAGCATAGAGGGAGACAGAGCAGACAGCTGGGCTCAGAATGAGACATGTAGGGGAGGGAAAGGGAGAGGGAGAAGGAGGGAAAGGGGAGATGAGAGGGGAAGAGGAGGGGAGGGAGAATAAGGACTCTGCAGAACTTCTGGGCTCTGATGAGGCTTAACTATGGCTGCTTATGCAGTACTCAATAGGATCAAATTCTGCCCAGCTCCTGGATCACTCAGCATGAAAGAACACATTTTAGTGATAATTTCAACAGGATTGGTAACAAATGTCAGAGGGAAGAAGTAAAAATATCCAGCTATGAGAACAACAAGAAGTCATGGAAATGGAAAAGGAATGCTCTGCAGGAAAAGTGGAATCAACCATTTGCAGGGATGAAGGGCGTAAGTGGTAGGTGACTGCTCACAAAGTTAGTGGTAGGAGAGTCCTGTGACTTAAGAACGTCCTTTTAATGGTATTTCCATCGGAGGAACTAACTCCTTTGTATTAATATACCAATGGCTTAGGACCAATTAATATCATTCCTTTGAAGTGTAGTCTCTTTATTAACTTCTCCCACTTTTATTACTGACCATTTATATTTTTAATTATGCAATGCATATAGTTGAATATTGCAATTATACTTTAAAGTTGGAATTGGGATTTTTAAATCATTCGTACTGAGCCTTCCAAAGAGCTCTTCCCTCCACTGCACACGTCACACATCCTTCTCTCTAACTTGACCACTTAATTCAAAGTTAAGGCGTTTTTATCATAACCGAGACAGAAGAGAAATTAAATTTTAGTCTTAAATCTTAGACTTTGCGCTTAACCTTTTTCTTTGCTATGAAATAAAAAAGTTGAAGGATTGTATGTTTAAATATCTAATAATTTTGCTATTGTGGCTCACAAAAGCACCCGCAAAGTCAAGGTTTGGTTTAAGCTGGAACAGCTGGTCCCTAAGAGGCTTTTCCACACCATATTACCACGATGGTGCATGAAAACAAAAACAAGAAAACTAGTTTAACCATAATAACGGTGTTGAAAGTTCTTAGACCCTCGTTAACTTTGAGATTCAAATAAAATATTGGATCTTCTTCCAAAAAAGTATACACAAAGGGTTGGGCATGTAGCACACACACATCACGTTCAATGTTCCATCCCCAGGGCTCCACAAAAGAAGAAAAATTAAAGCCCGTAGGAACCCAAAAGTACAGGTTCCTGCAAGACACTGCACCTCTGGTTAGAGTCCCCTGCGGTGGTGAAAGTTAAGAAAGGAGGGCTGTGGTGAAGTCAAAGGAGACAGAAGTAAAAAAAGTGAAAAGAAACATAAAGAGAAAAATGCGAAGAGAAGATGATGGGTGAGCTCCTGGGATAGGTGATCTGTTTTAGTTTCAGTAGTACTTAAGGAAAACAGGGTCTTAGAGCCAGACGGTCAGCAAAGCTGCCATGGAGCAGTGCAGTGATGCCTGCATTTGGAAGCAAACATAGTGGGGTGGGGTTGTCTGGGAAGACAGAATCTGAACTCAGAACACCCCAGCAGTCACTGCTCTGTGACCAAATCAGACTTCACAGGCAGGGCAGGTGCTTCTGCTGTCATCTCTGAATGGCATGACCTATGTCGTACGCTCTTGAGATGCCATAGTATGTAAAAAGGAGAGCCTGCATGTGTACAAGTCAGAGGGATAAACTACCCATGAGCTGTCTGAATGACTTAGGTCTCTTTATCTTCCTAACAAAGCAAGGACAGCTCTTGCAATGGAAAAGGCTTGGTTAAACAAAAGTTGATTAAATATTCATCGGAGGAGCTACTGTATTTAGACAAACTGTACCTTGGGGCCGACCACAGAATAACCCCTCGCCTGGCAATAGAATTCATTGAATAAGCTTGTTAAAAACATTGTTTTTGTCTTGTTTTGTTTTTGTTTGGGGAGTGGCACTGGGGGTTGAACCCCAGGTCTTTGTAACTGAGCTACATCCTCAACCCCCTTTTACTTTTTAAAATTTTTTAAAGAGAAAAAAAACCCAGAAAAATCAAGAAGCAAATGATTAAAAAAATAACAAAAGCCAAATGACAACAACAACAACCAAAAAAACCACAATGACAATTAGGATTTCAAAACAAGATGACAGGAATTTAACAGTGGTTGCTATTAATTGCATATTATTATGCTCAAAGTAATTGCTCAGGCTACCAGACACAGGCGTACAAGATTGATCGAACAATAAAATTTCTCTTTGAGTAGTTTCTTTCTCTTTTACTGTATCTATTGTAATTTTTGTATCCTATTTACTCTTTCAGTTTTTTATGCTAGCAAGACAATTTGGTATTTGCACATGCAAGTTTAATTTATTTCACTGATGAATATGTTTTCTAGTTGCATTCATTTACTTATAAAAGCCTCACAATCTCAATCAAAATACTCTTAGCGTACCTCACAGATCTAAAGAAAACATTCCTAAAATTCATATGGAACGATAAGAGACCTAGAATAGCAAAGGGAGTCCTGGGCAACAAGGCAAGGCAGGAGGCATCACAATCCCAGACTTGAAACTATACTCAAAGCCGTTATAATAAAATCAGCATGGTACTGGCAAAAAACAGACCTACAGATCAGTGGAACAGAACAGAAGATACAGACACAACTACAGCCGCCCTTGGCAACTTTATCTTTGACAAAGGGGCCAAATATGTTGACAAGAAGAAAGACAGACTGTTTAATAAGTGGTGTTGGAGAAACTGGCTTTCTACATGCTGAAGACTTAAACTAGACCCGTGCTTGTTACCATGCACAAAACTAAAGTCAAAATGGATCAAAGATCAAAATATTAAGACAGAAACAGTAAACCTACTGGAAGACAAAGTAGGTAGAAATCTCGAGGATATAGGAGTAGGCAAAGAGTTCATGAACAAAAACTAAACTGCAAGGGAAATACTTCAAAGAATTGACAACTGGGATCTCATCTTATTAAAATACCTTTGCACATCAAAAGAAATCACCAACAGAGTGAAAAGAAAATCCACATATTGTTAAAAGAATTTTTGCAACTGTCCCTCAGACAAAGGACATTTATCTAGAATGCAGAAAGAATTGAAAAAAATCAGGCCCTCCAGACTTAAAGATCCAATCCAAAAATGGGCATCAGAGATGAATACACAATTATCAAATGAAGAAATACAAATGACAAATAAATACATTGAAAAATATTCAACATCATTGGTCATTCAAAAAATGTAAATTAAAACTACATTGATTTATCATCTCACTCCAGAAAGAATGGCTAACATCAAGAAGTAAATTAATAACAAATACTAGCAGAATGGTGGGGGAAAAGGAACCCTTCTCCATTGTTGGTGTGGGTGTAGACTTGCACAACCACTGTAGAAATCAGTATGGAGATTCTTAAAAAATCTAGGATTAGAGGTTTCATTTAACCCAACTATTCCCCTTCTGGGTATTTTCCCAGAAGAATTGAAAACACCATACCACAGCAATATATGTGCATCCATGTTCATAGATTTTTATAGCTAATTTTTATAGCACAATTTTTATAGCTAAATCTTGGAAACAACTGGAATGGCCATCAACTGAGGAATGGATAAAAAAGTGATATTTTTATATAATGGAATACTACTCAGCCATAAACAATAATAAATTCTCTTTTACCTTTTGAGACAGGGTCTTACTAAATTACCTAGAATTGTCTCAAACTTGAAATCCTCCTGCCTCAACCTCTTAGAGTGCTGGGATTATAACTGTATATCACCATGTCCCACTAACTAAGAAATTTGAAGCTGATAGGTTTGTATTGAGAGATCTATTATTTGATAGCTTCTGAAATACTAGCCAAAAATGAATCAATATCTAATTGTTATGCCTTATTCCAAGGGTAGCATGATATTGTAGTGGTGGAAATGAAGATCACATACACATAACCATGATCTGTTTGATGTTGACACAACTTCACATTTATATAGTGCTGATGCTTGTCTACCCAAGCTATAAAATGCTATGTGAAGGTTATGCTCAGATATTTCTCCTCCAAACACATGGTAGTGATATACAAAATAGGAAAATAGAAAATCAGAAGTATACAAGTATAAAACAATTAGGAAGAAGGTGCCTTAGTTTGGGGTGATGCTGGCTGCTGTAATAGACAAATTTTGAAATCTGAATGCTATGACACAGTAGGAATTTATTTCTCTCACTGGAGAGTGGACTCCAGTGCCACTCTCCCAAAGAGAATGGGTGAAAGACGACAAGCCATCATTTCAGAGCAAGAGTGAGCCAGGATGGACCACTCTGAGAAGTACACGCTCATAAATGTTGACATTACATCCAGTAGGTCACTTGAACCATAGCCCTGGGCCTACGTCTATCAGAAATCAGAGAACTGATGATGTTTCTCATCTACAAAATCAAGAAATGACATACCTTGGTTTGTGCTAACCACAGCTTGTGGTGAATGGACAGAGGGACCTTTCATACAGGGAGGACACCCCAGAATCCCACAGGCAGGATACAAAATTAACACACAAAAATCAATAGCATTCTTGTACACCAATAATGAACCCATTGAGAAAGACATAAGGGGAAAATTCCATTCACAATAGCACTATGATAAATTAATTACTTAGGAATTAACCTAACAAAGGAAGGAAAGGATCTCTACAACAAGAACTACTGTACACTGGAAAAGGAAATCAAAGAAGATATCAGAAAATGGAAAGATAGCTTTTGTTCCTGGATAGGCAGAACCAACATAATCAAAATGGCTATATTTCCAAAATTTATATACAGATTTAATGCAATCCTAATTAAAATATCAATACCATTCTTCATAAACTGAATAAAACAAACCTAAATTCATATGGAAACAAAAGAGAACCAGAATAGTAAAAGCAGTCCTGGGTACCAAGAACAAAGCAGGAGGCATCACCAACTTGAAATTTTGTTATAAAGTACAGAGGCAAAAAGAGGTACAAAAACATGTATGTGGATCATTGGAACAGAATAGAAGATGCAGAGACAACTTCAAGAATGAATATTCCACTATTTGATCTTTGTCAAAGGAGCCAAAGTCATACACCGAAGGAAAGATAGTCTCTCTAATAAATGGTGCTGGGAAAAATAGCTATCCACATCTAGAAGACTGATTCTAGACCTATATCTCTCATGACATACTGAACTAAAATGAAAATGGATCAATCACTTAAATATTAAAAAAGAAATACTTAACCCTCTGGAAGATAAAAATAGATAAAAGTCTTAAAATCAACAGACAAAGGCAAAGACTTTCTGAACAGAACCCCAACTGCATAGGAAATAGTACCAAGAATCAACAAATGGAATCATATAAAATTAAAAAGCTTCTATACTGCAAAAGAAGCAAGCCACAGAGGGAAAAGACAGCATAAAAAATGGGAAAACCTTTTATCCAGCCATTCTTCAAACAGACAACTGTTTTCTGGAATACATAAAGAATTCAAAACATTAGAATTTCCAAATAAAAGACCTAATCAAAAAAGAGCAAGAAACATGAATAGATGCTTCATAAAATAAGTACAAATGGCCAATAAACATAAAGGCATCTTCAATATAGTTGATCATTACAGAAATGCAAATTAAAGCAACACTGGGATTCCATCTTGCCCAAGAATGATTACCATCAAGGAATCAAATAATAGGAAATACACCAGTGGACCAGAGCAGCAGATTCTGTGCACCACAACAGCTGGCTGTGTTTGATGCTATTGTTATTGCTGATAGTACTACTTTAGCCAAGATGACATAGTTGCTGTGATCCACTGATCTTTCTTGTATGCCAATACTTAGGTTATCTGGTAGACATAAACAGTATTACTACAGTTGAGTATCAAAGAACTGGGTGCCAGACCAAACAGGCTACAACCTGTCATCCCTAATAAGCAGAAGAAGCAAGACTGTGGACAGACTCAAAGGCCAAGTGCCCGCTACACCTAGAAGACATCTCTGAAAAGTAGTCATTTCCTAAGGAAGTCTTAATACTGGTAATAAAGCTATATACTCAACCAATCTAGAGGCCTCAACACAGAATACGAATAAACGAAAAAAATTAGAAAATGAGAAGACATGCAAGCACATGCAACCCTAACATCCAGCTTTTCCCCATTCTGTAGGTTGCTTTTCACTCTGTTGCTTGCTTCGTTTGCTGTATAAAAGCTTTTTAATTTTATATGATTCCAGTTGTTGATTCTTGATACTGTTTCCTATGCAATTGGGATTCTGTTCAGAAAGCAAATGCAGGGAAAACTGAGGTGGAAGAAATCAAAACATGCTTAGTTGAACTTTCTGAATTGGTTGCAGTGGGAAGTAACAAAGCAGATGGTTAAGACTCTGGACAAAATCAAGAGAAATAGTTATACAGATGATTAAAGAGGTGATGACCATAATGAAAGACATGGTTAGTAAATCCAGAGTAGATACTGATAAAAAAAGATAGAGAAGTATATGAAAGTAATTGAAATCATGAATTCCCAACATAGGAAAACCAGATCACATAAAAGAGATTCAAACAGACAGGTTAAAACTTCTATTGAAACTATATACAGTAGAATCAACCAATGTGGAGATAGAGTATCAGATCTAGAAGACAGGGTTGCAGTTAGCAATCATCAAATGAAAGACTTCTCAAAAATAGTAAGGGGCTACAAAAGATCAATACGCACCGCTAGATGGTATAAAGAGAGATAACATAATATTAATTGGAATTAATGAACAATTAAAAGCACAAGTGACACAAAAATCCTACTCAGAAGTAATGGCAGAAAACTTCCCAAACTTGTAGAAATAATTTGACATAGAGATAATTGAGGCATAGAGAAATCCAATTAGCTGTGATCAGAAAAAATGTACACCAAGGTACGCAACAGTCAAGATTTCAGACATTCAACACAAGAATAAGAAATTAGAAGCTGTTAATGAAAATAAACAAATCACCTATTATGAAGGAAAGCCCATCAGAATCACAACAGATTTCTCAACTCAAAACCTTAAGTCAAAGAGAGCTTGGATGAAGTATCTCAGTCCCTAAAGAAAACAACCTCCAATGTCACTATGTAGTGCAGGTTGGTCTTGAATCCACTTATGTAGCCTGGGCAGATTGCATAATGATCCTCCCACCTCAGCCTCCCAAGTGCTGGGATCACAGGCATGTGCCACCACATCTGGAAGTTCAACTGTGCAAACTTCTCTGCCCTGGGAAGTCATAGCCTCTTATTTTGAGGCTTGAAACTAGTCAACAGCTCTGGAGTGGTGGCCCTGTCATCCTGCCATGCTCAACCATATTAAGGGAGACACTGGGGCAGGGAAACAGTGATGTCACCTGGCTTTCAAGATTACACATCAGTACCTCAGCCAGCCCCATCTACATTGCTTAGAGCCAGGTGAAGGGAAAAGGAAATAGCTTAACCAGCTCTGTATATATCAGTCCATGGAACTAGAGCTAGGTTTAGTGGAATAGGAGGTGATTGCTCTTTATCCAAAGAGGGCCATCCAGGTACTCCTCCACTTCTCCACTAGATATTTTGTTGATTCTTTTTGTTATTCCTTGTGCAATTAGGGGTTCTGCTTAAAAAGTCCTGACCTATGCCTATGTTTTCAAGAATTTTACCTATTTTATCTTTTAGCAGGTTAACTCTTTCTGTTACATTATCTAGGTCTTTGATCCATTTTGATTTTATTTTTGTGCATGGTGATAGATATGGGTCTAAATTCAATCTTTTATAAGTGTGTTATTAGCTTTCCTGGCACTATTTGTGAAAGAGGCTATAGTTCATCCAGCATGTTTTTGGCTACTCTGACAAAGATCAGATGATATAATCTGTCTGTAGCTATTTCTGCATCTCTGTCTGTAGCTGTTTCTTTCCATTGGTCTGCATGTCTCTTTTTGTGCCACTGTCATGCTGTTTTTATTTCTGCAGATTTGTAATATAGTTTGAAGTCCAGGATTGGGATGACTTCTGCTTTGTTTCTATTGCCCAGGATTGCTTTTGCTATTGTGTCTCTTCTCATTTTGTATTTTAGGATGAGTTTTTCTAGTCCTGTGAGGAATACTGTTGGTATTTTGATTGGAATTGCATGAAATTTATACATTAGTTTAAGAAGTATGACAATTTTGGTAGTATTGGCTGTGCCTATCCAGGAACAGGAGATATCTTTCCATTTTCTGATGTCCTCATTGAGCTCTTTTTATACAGTATTATAGTTTTCATGATAGAGGCCTTTTATTTCTTTTGCTAGCTTAACTTATAGGTATATACTTTTTTAAAAAGTTGTTGTGAATGTTATTATTTTCCTAATTTCTTTCTTAGTGGGGTCATTACTGGTATAGAGAAACATAATTGTTTTTTGTGTGTTGATTTTGTATTCTGCTGCTTGCTGAATTTGATTATCAGTTCTAATGTGATTGTATTTAAAACCATCTTCAGAGATGCAAATTGAAGTGTTTCTGATGAAGTTATATGATTTCTAACTGTTGCTTTGATACAAAAGAGCAATTGGGGAAATGGGTGAGGATAAAAAGCAAAAAGATAACTAATAACAACCATCGAACCAGGCGATGAGTATGTGAAGTTAAGTGACTTACTCTCTGCTTTTACACATTGTATTAGTCAGAAACTTGTGACAAAATACCTGATACAGCAAATGAAAAAGAGGAAAAGGTCTGTTTTGAGTCATGATTTCAGTTAATGATCCCTTGGCCTTTGAGGCTGTGCTACCATCTCCAAATAGTGCCACTGTGGGACCAACTCCCCAGCATTTAGTGAGGGCTTTCTTGGTCCATCACAGCAAGAAGAGCATCAAATGACAGGAAAGAACAAGTGTGCTGTGGTAGCTTGTCTTCTTTTTCTTATAAAACCCCACTAATACCACCTGGGGGCCCCACTCTCGGACTTTATCTGATCTTAATCATCCCCCAAAGACTCCATCTCCAAACACGATTGATGTACAATTTTGAGGACTGAGTTTTCCCATGTGAGTTCCAGTAGATAAACTCAAATTAGAGCAGTAAGGGAGATGGAGGATGCCTAATTCTTTTTCCTTACTCACTAGTTTTCCCAGGAGTACACTAGTTTCCTAGACTCACTAAAGAACATCGATGCGCTATTTGCTTTAGTAAAATTATGAACCTATGGAATGGTTATGAACCAATGGAAATAATCTACGTGTCTATATCCATTTTACTTATCATCCTTTCTGACACTCAGCGTTGTTCCTTTTTGCTCAGTAAGAGTTCTCCAGCACTTCTGATACAGTTTCAGCATTTTATGTCCTGCTGTTTGGCACAATATGTTCTAGGTTCACCTTGTGCATTTCCAGCTCCTTTGCCAGAATTAGCCATTTCTGCAAGGCTCCCTGGATTCCTTTAGTGGGAAATGGTATTTAGAAACCCCAGTCTGGGGTGAGAGAGTGTAGCTCAGTAGTAGAACACATGCTTAGCTGGCATGAGACCCTGGGTTTAATTCCTAGTACCCCAAAACAAAGACAAACAAAAATGAAACTATGCAACTAAATTGGATTTTTTTAGCTAAATACAGATAAAATCTTGGGCTTCAATTAAAAATTTCATATGACAAAGAACAAAAACACATAACATTTCTTTGGACTTGGTTTATTTGTTCTCTGAATGTGTTTTCTCATTTGTAAAGTGCAGATTATGATAATCCTCACTCTTAAATTCATGAGCTTTGATTAAACAAATTAATACATATATAAAAGCATCCAGAATAATGCTTGGGATAACCTAAGCACTTAAAAATGTTAATGATAATGATAATTCAACACTTAACATTGGTTTTATATTCAGACCTCAATGCATAGTGATTTAAATTCAAAATATTATGATTTGACAACTCACAAATTCTCTTTGATTATCCATCCGGATAGCCCAAATTTCCTTGACCTGATTTGAGCATTCACACTATCATATGGTGGGAGTCAATTAAGGAAATCAAGGAGAAAGAGCAACCAACTCCAAAGTTATTTTTTGCTTCTTGGAAGGCCATCTGCTGCCGTGACCCATTTCGCAACATGCAAATTCATCTGCAGAGCGCAGTTTCCCTTCAATCAGTTGGCCCAGTAAATATAATTACTTTGCTAATTTTAAATTCCAAATGGTCAGCTCAGGTTAAAAAAAATACCCATTCGGCAGTTAGAATTCCACAGTTAATTGAGAAAACAGAGCGTCTACATGCCAAGATTTTGACAGAGAAGTGAAAAACAAATTTTTTCCTCTTACATCTCAGGCTGCCAGCATAAAACAAATAGGGATAGTAGCAAATGTTTTCCTCTAAGTTTTACTTTGAGAATAGCAATTTCATGCTTCAGTGCATAGGGAAAGAAATTTGCCTTCCTACACTCATTCCTTTTAAGACTGGATTGAACTCTTTAAGGGAAATAAATGAATCAGTTGACCCTCGAACAACCTTTTTAAAAACTTACATTAAAAGTAAATGAATTCATAACAACTAAATTTTTAAAAACAGTGCATTGATTTCTTAGAGTCATTAAATAATAGAAATGTATTACTGGGCTAGATAATCTACCAAAATGCTTTAAAGGATATTGCTACAACAGTCAATAAAACCCGTGTATAATCACAGATTAAAGCATTGTGTCGATATCAAATTTCCTAAATTTGATAACTGCTATGTTCTTAGAAAATACAAGGTAAATACACACTGAAGAATAAAGGGCATGATGTCTGCAAAGTACCCTTAAATGATTCAGAAATAATCAATGTGTGTATACATTGCATGGAGAGAGGAAGAAAGAGACAGACAAATGACAAATATACACATGCCCATGAGCTCAAATATGGCAAAATGTTAAAAACTGATGAATTTGGGTAAGGGGGAAAGGGTATTATTTGTATAATTCTTGTTATCCTTCTGCATATTTTAAACTATTTCAAAGTAAATTTTTAAAAATTCTGTGAGTTTAAAAAAAAAACCCAGGCCAATCTGTGGGTGGAGCTCTGTGCATGCTTAGCCTGAATAAAGTCCTGGGTTCCATCCCCAACACCAAACAAATGAACAAAAAACCCAAAGCCAAAAATGTAGGAAGATTAAAGGCAACTAAAAAGTAAAATTGAATATGACCCTATAGAGAAATGGGTTATTTAAGCATGGACATTTGGAGGCAATTATGTGAGCTAAGCCCCAGAAAACTGTCAATGGGTGTGGACACGTACAGAGGCCCTGCAAGGAGCTGGGTTGCTCTTAGTTCATATTCCTTATCCCATTTCCTACTGCTCCAGTAAAATCTCATGGAACATGTGACATGGAAGATGTATTCTATTTCTCATCATTAAATTATACCCAACACCCAAAATTTAACAGAGGAGAGGTTTAATTTGGCTCACATTTTCAAAGCATTCCCTTTTTGGTCAGCTGGCTCCAAGACAGAAGGGTATGGCACGGAAAAGCTGCATAGTTAATGGCCATGGGAAGCAGAGCCAAGGACACCACCAAGAGGAAGGCACGAAGGTTGTGCCTCCCTGGCCCTCCCAGACACACCCAGAAGTGTGCTCTACCCATCCCTGTGGCTTCCAAGCCAGTTTAGTTGACCTAATCAAGCTTACCCATCCTGGAAGCTAAAAGTTTAACAGCTGCTATGAGGCTAGAACTTGATGCAGGCCCAGAGCTCAGGTGATGTCCACTCAGTTGGAAGGGCAGGACTGGTCAAGAAAATGACGTCTGAAAATTGTACTAATCTGACCTCCCCTCCCTGGTAAGCGTCGGTAGTGTGGCCCACTGCAGCCCTTCCAGGAGGAGAACTAGCAGTGTCTCCTGAGATCCACACCATGTTGGAACTTAGGATTCTGGGAAGCCAAGCCAACACCTCCCCTCCCTGGTAAGCAGAGGCAGGGTGGCAGACTGCATCCTTTCCAGGGGGAGAACCAGCAGTGTCTCCTGAGATCCACGCCATGTTGGAACTGAGGATGCTGTGAAAACAAATGGCCATCCTGCCTCCCGGCTTAGCAATAGTGAACCTACTGCTACATGGCCTAGAGTCAAATATCCCACTTCCCCTATCCTCCTTCTCCTCCTCCTCCCCGCCCATTAGCAAGTGGGAACCAGAAATCTGAGCATCTCCTGGGAGGTTGACCATAGCAAATAAGGGGGACTTCCTTCTACCATTTCTTTGAAGGCCAATATTTTTATTACTGTTTTGTTCTTTTCTGATTAATGGTACTGCTCTATTCAATACTCTGTTTTGATAAGTTCTATAGTGTTCTGTATTTCATCTCATTTTTATATACAGGATTGAAAGAACAACTATTATAAAGATACCAAAATATACTGTGATACCTATTACTGTTATCCCGGTAACCTGCTGTGAAGTTCTGTACCAATTTCACTGTACGATCTTAGTTGGCTTTATTCTGACTTGTTCTGTTGTATACTTTCAAAATAAAAATTAAAAAAAATTGTTCTAATCTATGGGATTTTGATGATTACCGTACTTTTCCATAGGCAGTAGTGTTGTTTAATAAAATGAAAATCTATGTCTGACTCAGGGTAAATACTCTACTAGGAGCTATTATACCAAATATTATCAGAATTAGCTAGTATTGATCTTGTGAAAACATGTTCAACCAGTGAGTAGATGGTAAAATTACATGTGAGCTGTCTTTGCACCTTGTAGAGCATACATTTTTGAAGAATATTGATTAATGGCTTAATATTGGCAAAGGATATTCTCTATGGAACTTATGAAAGGGATAGGTCAGCTGGACTCAGGTTGTGGTTAATAAGCAACCTGTTCTGTAGTCAATTCTGAGAAGGAATTTGCTCTGGAGTCACTCAGCCTCAGCAGAGATGCTATCTCATATCTTAGCCCCAGAGTCTCACTGCCCGCCTCTCTGAGTTCACTATGATCAAGGGGGCAGCAGATTTGGTGTCTGGTAAAGGCCTGGTCTCAATTTCTAAGATGGTACCTCGAATTCTGCATCTTCTGGAGGAAGCAGTGATGTTCTCCATTTGGCAGAAAAGTAGATGAGTCAAGAGAGAAAAAGAAAGAGCCTAAGTTGCCCCTTGATACCTCCTAAAGGTCCTGCCTCTTAATTCCGTTATGATGGCAATTAAATTTCAACAGGAGTTTTTCAGGGGACAAATGCTTAAATCATACCAAGTTTCCTCCGGTTTAGGCTTCTATGGATGATGCTGCAGTCAAAGTTCTTCTACGTTCTCCTGGTGTGTATAGTACACATACATCTACATACATCTAAGAGGGTATTGCTACATCACAAAGTGTACATGTAATTCAAATTTAGACATTGAAAATTTTCACTGTGCTTATTATATTGATGTAGTCTTCTACAAGCAGTGCGTGTCAGTTTTAATTGTTCCGTTCTCTTCACCAAACCTGGCAATTTTCTTACATAATTTTTTTTTCTATAGATAGATACTCAGGAGTAGAGTTGCTAAGCTACGGTGTATGTGTATATTTAATTTAAACAGATATTGCCAGGTTGTTTTCCAAAAAATTTTATGATTGTACATTTTCACCAAGAACATATTCTTTCCCACCTCTCTACCAATAAGAAATCTACCGCTCTCTTAAAATTTCTCCGCTCTGATGGGTGTAAGGCAATACTGCATTGTTGTTTTAACCTGTGACCCTTTCTATTATTCAGTTTTCATATTTATTGGCCACTTGAGTTTGATCTTCTGAGAGAAGCCCTCATGGGAATGTGTTAGCTGTCCCTGAATATCTCAAAGCTCTATTCTAAGGGATTCCATGTATTCTGTGCATCTGTTGTAGGCTGAGTTGGGCCGGTGAATGGAAGTTTTAAGGTAACATATTTCAAGTTAAATTAAGAAAGGAATTTCAAGACAACAGTGTTATCACATTAAAAAATAAAACAAAACAGAACAGAACAAAAGCAGGCTTTCCCTACAGTTATAAATTCTGCTTGGAGGTCATAATGTGATAGAAGGTATATTTCCATTGGATTGGAGATGGGCTTAGATGAAAGATTCCAAAAGGAGGCTCTACCTGGGAATCAAGTTAGAAACTTTAAATTTCAGATTCCCGGTGCATGCCTGAGGCTTTTATTAAGTAAGACCTGAGGAAGGGCCTAGTATTATTAAAACACTAAGCCAGTGACTCTGATGGGGCCTGTGTACAGACCAACATTTGAGAAACACTGGTTTAGATGACTTCTAGAATCTGTTCAAATTTTAAAATGATAATTTTTTTCAGTCCTAAATTTTTTTATTAGTACAAATTTGCAGCTCATAGTGATTATGTTCCTTGTGCGGAGTCGGTCCATATGCATAACGTCAGTCAGTCAATGAATCTTAACTTTTTCATCTGCTTCCTCTCCTCCCTTTCTCCTTTCTCCATCTCTTGATTTACTTCCCTTTTACAAAAGAACTACCTCCCCGTTTCCTATCATCTATCTTTATTTTTTCTTTATTTATATTTTGGATTTCTCATATAAAACAAAGCATACAATATTTAAACTCGTATGTTTGATTCATTTTACAGTTGCTATGTTAGTGATTTAATTTAAACCAAATTATAAGACTGGATAAAATGGGCTATAAACAACCCGTCCCACAGCTCTTTGCCTCTTATGAGTACCTCTTATGAACTTTTACCTCTTATGAACTAGTACCTCTTATGAACTTTTCTCCTATAAATGAATGTCTCCTAACAGTAATCCTCAAACAAATAAAACTGCCTGTAAATTTATGAGTTAAAGGTTAATTCATCTAAGAAGTTTCTTTGGAATTTCACAGCTGAGGATTGAGGAAGGGTGGTCATCATAATATGAGAAGTAACTCTCTGAGCACATTAATCCTTGGTTTCAACTGAACCACCCAGAGAGAGAATGAGCTTTGGAGTCATAGACGTGTTTCACTCTTTATCTGTCTCCTTATGTCTAAAGTGGGGATAAGAATACAACAGGATTGGGGCTGAGGATTTAGCTCAGTGGCTTATGTGCCTACCTGGCAAGCATAAGGTCATGAGTTCAATCCTTGGTACCAAAAAAAGAATACAACAGGATTTACTCTACAAGTAAATTAGGAAATTTTCTCCAGGATTAAATAAGATAGTATACAAGGCAGTCACATAGCACTCGGGCAGGTAGGAAATATTAACTATTAATTCGCTTCCATTCTTTCTCTTACAATCCATTAAAAAAGCCACTGTATTTTTAGTACAGCTTGTCCTCTTCTTTCTATTGCAACTCACTATGTCAGAACACAAATCTGATCTTGATAGAGCATGGTAAAAGCATTGCAAGCACTTAAAAATATTTGGAGACTTCTTTGATAAATAATGGAAATACACAATGTTTTGCTCTAAATGCTCCTCAGAAATTTCAGGGATATTTAAAGAAAAATATTTATATCCAAAGAAGAGAAAAACTCAGTCTTAACAGGAACATTTCCAACGATTACAAAAGAAAAGCTATTTTTGCAAGAGAATTTTTAAAAATTAGATTATTTTTATCTTGTATTAGTTATTTTGGGTTTTATTTATTTATTTATTTATTTATTTATTTTTGAGGCTAATCAGTCAATGAAGCTTAAACTTAATTTTGTTACTGTTTTCTTCTGCTCAGCCAGAGAGTCGGAGTCAAAGATTGGCCAAGTCTCTGCTTAAGAGAATGGGAATTTGGATCTGGTCTCTGAAACCCAGGTTGCTGTGAGGGGCAGCTACAGGTACCTCTTGGCATAAGAGGCAAAGCCTCCCAATCTCTCCCGTAGGCCAGCTGAGAAAACGCGCAAGTCAAGTTCAGTTTTAACCTTGACCGGGGATTTAATTTGTTTTTTGTAAAATAAGTACACAACCATAGTTGGCTCTCAACACACGACTTTCAAATAAGAGAATGAACAAGAGAATGAGCGAAATTAGAATCAGGAGTGACACTGGAAACGAGGCAGATGGAAGTGGAGGAATTGAAAAGAGCAACCGTGATTAAAGTCTGGCTCTCGGAGCCTGGGAAACCAGAGAGACCCAGACACACTGCTTGTGCCAAGGTTCAGCTGATGGCAGACTGTCAGGCAATCAGTGGAGAAATGAGAGAGAACATGCAAGGAATGTGTAATACATGTTTGAAGAAGTCGCTGAGAACCCCAAGGGATCCAGTATAAAGCAAGAGAGGATGGACTCACTCTAGATAATTCTAGAATGATGAGAGGCAGTGAAGAGGGTGGAAACTACCCGAATCAAATGTCCTGTGCGGCCAGTGACAGTCTACAAGACTTTCAAGAGACACTAACTTGTTGGTGAGGTGCATGCAATAATGTTCAAAAATGGTGGGGAAGACTGTTCTATCCCAAGCAGAAAGTAGTGTTAGACCATGTGTGTCCACTCTCTGCTGCCATCTTGATTGCAGGAGAAGTTGCCAAGGAAATTGCCTAGAGGCAAGGTGAATAAATGCTTCCTTCCAAGTCCTTTCCCTAGGCCAGATGTTGGTGCTTACCATGTTGAACTGACATTCAGTCACATCCACATGTTTTCAGGACTGTAGCAGACAAGCGAGACTTGAGGAATGATCAAAATAATAAATGTAGTATAAATACAAAGTTACATACATACCAAATAATTTATGTACATAATATATACTGTGGGTGTATATGTCCATGTGTACGGGAGTGTGTATATTAGTTTTAGTAAAACTGATACTTTTTTCTCCATGAGCTTATGAAATATGGTACCTGAGTGTCTTGGGCTGTGAAGGGGTAATGAAGGCTGAAATGTTCTTTCCGGCTGGAAAGGACTCGTAGAGGTGAGCTTTGAGTCGGCTGGGCAGTGAAACACCAGAAGGGTTTCCACAGGAAGAGGGCTTAGGTGGGGGGCATGTGGGGTGTTTGGGATAGCAAGAGCAGAAAAATCAGCTGAGAAAAGATACATTGCTTGGGGGAAGGTAAGGGGTTACAGCCTCTTTCTCCTGCATCTGAATACCTGGTCTAGTCAGGAAACCATCCCTATTTCTCAGGAGGTCAAACTATGTGACCACACTATGACCAGCACTTCAAAGTGCTCAGACTTTATTCACCCTCAGAATGATCTAGACCTTGTGCTCCTATTTGGGGCTCATTTTACTGGGTGGTGGGAGAAGATAATTTAGCTTCTATTTCTT
Organism: Cavia porcellus; assembly: GCF_034190915.1. NCBI lineage: Eukaryota > Metazoa > Chordata > Mammalia > Rodentia > Caviidae > Cavia > Cavia porcellus. Next base: position 20,438,221 of record NW_026947496.1, on the reverse strand, counting down.
AGCCAGGGAGCTTAAAAGGGAGGGACCAAAACACTCCCTGAAACATCCATTGAGAGCTTATAACGTTGACTGATTCATTCATTCATTCATCAAATATTTATTGAGTTTTTTATTGCATCTGAATGTTCTAGGTATAGATGGGGCAGTGTACTAATTGTGTTTATAGCTTCTGCAGAGAACTAGCATAATTACCAGACCCTAAGACTGAATGTCTAAGCCCTCCAAGCCTTCAATTTGCAGATATTCTTAGATTTTTCAGGGATACCTTCCACCTTCTTCGTTCTGTGCAAATAGCTCAGACCCACAGAAACAGACCTCACTTCACCAAGCAAAAGCAAGCACTGGTCTCCATTGCTGCAGAAATTCTGCTGGAGAAAATCAGTCAGGTATCGAAGCAGGTCTCCCATCCATCTTTTCTTTGTTTCTGCCATCTGCACTGACTGAAAAATTGCTCCTTTGGGCTTTGGGCTTTGTGATGGTGCCAGAATTCAGTAAATGCTGCCAAAGATCCCAAAGCACGCAGGTGGGCGGAAGCCAGAGCCGGGCCTCATTCCTCTGCAGGGAGACATAGCAACACACTTCTGACCCTGTACCCCCAGTCTCCGCCTGGACTTCTCGACACCAATGGCCTCTCCCCGGAAGCAGAGTCCACAGCCTTGTTTCAGGTTTATGTTCTGGTCTGTGTCGTGAAATCTGCTCAAAGTCCACAAACTGCTGAGGCTCGAGCTTTTATTTTATGACCTCAGATGGTCTATGTGCTGGAAATGATTCCACCTAAAACCAATATGAGCAGCTTACTCTGTAATCTGTGCTTTGCTTTCAAAAGCGTTCTCATCTTTAAACTTTTCCCTGAGAAACCTTTGATGTGCCCTTTATTGAAAGCCTCTTGTCACACAGGATTGTAAACTTCAGTAAACAAAATCAAAAAATTTCAAATTGCCTTGTTTTAGATGTACAGTAGCCCCCCTTTATTCAGTTTCCCATTTCCAAGATATGAGTTATCTGAGGTCAACCTCAGCCCAAAAGTGCTAAATGGAAAATTTCAGAAATAAAATATTCATACACTTAAAATAACTTTTAGTACAATAAATAGTTGTTACTGTTCTGTTTTATTATAGTCTTTAACTTTGTCTATAATTTTAAAATTAAGCTATTATGTACAGTATATATAAAATACCATATATATGCAGCACAATATATGCAGGGTTTGGTATTACCTGAGGTTTCAGGAATTCATTGGGAGTCTTGGAATATATTCCCCAGAATAAAGAGGGACTACTGTGATTTTTCATTTTTACCATTTTAAAATTTCTTGTCAGACTTAATTGATGAATGCAGATTTTATATCTTTTTTTTGTATTCCCAAAAGCATTCTCCATCCCCAGGGTACCTTTAGGCATCCTTTCTGAGAGATGTTTGTTTTGACCATGAGTTTTGTGATGGCAGGGTTTTGCTACATGAATAAATTATTACCCAACCATGAGTCAGCCATTATTCAGAATATTTCAATTTAATGCTTTCAACTGAAGTCAGTTTTTAATGTTATACAAAGCACTATACTTTTGCCTCCTCAAGTGTTAGCACTTGCTGGGAAGGCTCACTATCTAGTAGGTCTCTGTTCCTGGCCAAGGTAGACTGTAAGATGCAAACACATTAGGATATCCTTCAAGTCAAAGACACTTAATTTTGATTAATGAACTTATTTATTTGGGTACTAGGAATTGAACTCAGGGCCTCACACTTGCCAGGTAGGTGCTGTGCCACTGAGCTAAATCCCTGGCTCAAGGACACTTTATCTTAAAGAGAATAAAACCTAACAAAATATAAAATGGAATAAAGCCAACCAAAACAAAACAGTGAAAGTGATACAGGACTTTGAAACAGAACAACAGGAAATCAACAATGGCTACCATAATTCCTCTTAGTATCTTCAAAATTGCTCCCCATACCGTCAGATACAATAAAATCAAACAAAATAGAATAAAACTAATCAAAACAGCATACTGACTAAAACAAAACAATAAAATGGAACAAAACAGTGAGAACAATATTGGATGTCAAAAGCAAGACAAAAGGAAATCCTCCATATTTCCTATATTGTTATCTTCTCAATAGACGCTCAGACTCTTGGCCTTAGGCCTGCTAAGTCAATCAAATAATACAAGCGTTAAGTTGTTTTGGTACATCAGTTGCTATCAGCTGTCCTCTGAATCAGCCAGTTCCTTGGGGACTGGGAGCACAGGGGTGGGTGGGTGTTGATGCTCTTGTTCTCAGCCCATGCACTGGTTGGCTCATGGAAGGGCAAATTTGCTTCTTATTCTCTTCTCAGGCCCAGCATGGCTTCTACCGACTCACAGGAGGGACAAACTGGCTTGTTTCTCCTCCCAGGCCCCACATGGCTCGCATCAGCTCACAGGAAGGGTAAATTGGTCAACACTTAATTTTAACCAACGTCTTGTTTTTTTCTTACCAATTTTTCTTTCTTTTTAATTTTTAATTTTTATTTTATTTTTGTCTTTTTGAGACAGGGTCTCACTATGCAGTTCAGGCTGGCCTTGCACTCACAGTGCTTCTTCTGCCTCAGCCTCCCAAGTGCTAGGATTACAGGTATGCAGCACCATGCCCATCTCCTAACAATTTTTCTAACTGAAAGAATTTATAACTTTTCAGTTTCTGTGATGGTAAAGAAAAACAGAAGGCTGATATTTTAGACTAAGCCTTAACCGTGAAGAATGGAAAAGTGGCCAGGGAGTTTGGTCTTTGCAGAGATGGAGGAGCATGGAGACACAGGCCAGCCTGGCCCCAGCACAGGGCCATTATTGTTTCCTGGAAGTTCATTTCACTAATGTGAAGTTCTCATTAATCAGTTGAAGGTTTCTTTGCTCAATTTGGATAGACATCATAGATCAACCAGCGTGGTGGTACACGCCTGTAATCCTAGCACAGAGGGAGGCTAAGTCAGAAGCGGACCAAGATCAAATTCTGCCTGTGCAATTTAGGAAGACCCTGTCTCAAAAGAAAAATAAACAAGATGTAGCACAATAGTGGTGCTCCTGGGTTCCGTGCCCTGGAAAGAAAAAGAAATCATAGAAAGTGCAGCTCTGCCAGGGGCTTTGGGCTTTGAGTACCAGTGACCCACCGACCTTAAAATGGAGCTGGGCCCTATGCTGCCACCTGTCTCTGCTGCTGGACAACACTGCTGGTTGAAGCTGGTGAATGTCAGTCACCTTTGATCTATACTACTGATTGCCACTGTTAGTAAAGATTGGTGGACACATTTGATTACTGCCACTGAACACAGCTGATCTCTGCGGTTCATCTCTGCTGATTTCTGCCACAAATCTCCAGCACTCTCCAGGACTAGCAACTCCTGGTGCTTCTAAACTTTGTTTTAAAATTTGATTTGCTCTGTTTTTTAGGCAACAGGTTCTTCCCACACTACAAGGATAAGAAACCCAAGTAGATTTGCAAGACTATTGGCTTTATTTGAATAGAGCCTGTGCTGAAGCACATGGAGGCCATCAAGTCCCAAATGAGATCCCTCTCTCTCCTAGACAACCCAACACAGTCAGAGCTGTGCAGTTTACATAGTAGCAGCCACGTCTGTGATTGGCCCAAATACAAGCATGCAGATTGGTCTGATATTGAGCCTATCAATTTGTCCAAATTTGTCCAAATTGGTCTAAATCTATGTCTTCTGATTTGAGCTTCCAGATTGGCTGAAAATGAATTCTGCTTCTTGGTGCAAATTCAAGCTTGTTGTGGTCAGGGTAGGCACCTCCTATAGGTGGTGCAGACCAACCAGGATAATCACAGCAGTCAGCAAGCATGCGTGCCTGCTTCTGGATGTGACAGTGAAAATGGAAGAGTTTGTTCATTTGTGATCTGTCTCAAAGTGAGCCCAGGTTCAAATCAGGATAATGCAAATTCCCAGAGAAAAGTAGGTCTCAATAACAGATGACACAGAAAGGAGCAGGACGGTGACAGATCTTTATTCAGTGGTGTCTGACAGGACAAGGAGTCAGGAGATAGTGATACCCTGGATGTCTCTAAGTCTTTCAATCAACAATGTGTGTCTTTGTTTCTGCACATACAAAAAGTATTTCTGACTGCACATTTTAAAAGGATGTCTGAGGGTTGGTTGCAGCATAAACTCCTACAAAAGCACGAGACGAAAAACACAATTTCTTGGCAATGACTGTCTGCAGAGTCCATGAATCTGATGCTTAATGTTGTCCCCAGTGAGCCCAACAAATGGTTATAATCATTATAATCATATAACCGCCAGTTATCATCATGACAGAAGACTAAACACTTCATTTGAAACTCCAGACAAATACTAGGTCTTCATATCAAAAGTCCTATATAATTTTAAATGGTTATTTCTGCTTCTTCCTAGTCCCAAGTTTCCCAAGGAAAGGAAAAAGAAAAAAAAAAAGGATCAAATTTATCAGGCATTTCTGTTAGGAGCCACTTAAGTAGACTTCAGTCTTTCTAAATGTTAGTCCTGGGTCTTACTTTCTTGTTGTAATTTAAGTAGATTCTGAGATGTAGTTTTCTTACTGAAAAATACATGATCTGGATGGTCTTTGAAGGATGAAAGGGGGGATTCTAGTCGGGGTGGGTGTCTTGAAACAGAAACCAGGGCTGTGGATTCTGAGAAGCCCAGCTCTTTCTTCCCTTCCCCCCTCCAACTTCCCTCCTAGGTTGCAGTTTCCCTTTGGTCAAACAAGGCTCCTTGAGCTAAGTTATGTCTTTTAGGACTCATCTTGGGTTAGCAGCAGTAGAAGAGACGCATCTCCGCGCCAGTATTTACACAGAACCCATCTTTCTGCTATTGTCTCAATCTAGGCTTAAAAACAAGTGTAACTCCCCAGTGTTCACCTTAGCCTGATTCCAGTGTAAGCAACAATTTTCATCCAGTGGAAAGCCATGTGGCACGACTGACATCCGTGGGACTTTTTTCTCCTGTTATCCTGAATGTTGCTAAGAGTTTGTCACAATGCATGATATATCCAAACCACTCAAATTTCATTTTCTCTGGCATTCTCATTTGATTAATTTCAAAGAGATGCCGAAGACTTATTTGTCTGTTGCTTCTGGCTCTTGTTTCTAAAATACACTAATTCTTTCCACAGGCAACTCAGTTTGCTTTCATCTGCAGAGATCTGAGTGGTTTCCCTGTAAATGAAAGGACACTGAGCTCCCATCTGAGTACCCTGGGCTCTAAGGCAGTTAATTTTTAGCAGAGTGGTGAATGTATTGTCCTTGAGTTTCAAAAACAAAAGCACTGGGTATCAGGTAGTTTGTTTTAGTGGAAACATGAAATACTCTGAGATCCAGGAGCCAAAGATAACTCTGGCATCCCTATAAAAGGAGAGAATGTCTAACCACAGAGGATGATTGAATATCCCACCATGGTCCCAGATAGTCCTGGGTAGTCCTGGCAAAAGTACACACTTTCCAGTCACATGCAATGGGAATCATCCACATGTTGTTTACTTTGAAATCATTCAGCTAGCAAATTCTTGACATCTACTTGTTAATTTTGCCCACTAACTTCAGTGACAGTGGGTGCCAGTCATTTCCTGCTATCACACACAGCACCCAGATGACCCAAGGTGATTTAGGCCCCTTCCTTTCCTTACTCCAGGCAGTAACCCTTGAGCCACACCTCTGATTATGGTGTGCTGTTTCCCATCCAGTTATCAGACCATGAGGTGGGAGTGTAATGATTTGTTCCTCCAGTGAGCTATAGATAGGTAAGATTCCCTACAGATTAGATAACACTCCTCTCTTATTGGCCACAGGCTGAAAAAGCAAGGCAGAAGAAAGGGGTCAGTCTCACAGACTCCACTGGAAGGTCCATTTGGTTGTGAGAGTGGTTCTGGCATCTACTGGATCAGAACTAATCTTTCTGCATGAGTTCCATGGAGCAGCAAGCCACCACAACACAAGGTGACCTAAGGAGGTGTCATGGTTTATGTTGGTGACCCCCAAGCCTCATGCCTTTGCATTATGCATTTGTGATTGGCTCATTGTCTAGTGCTTGGACTGGGGGGGTGTGCTACATTGGTCTAGGGTGGAGCCAGGATGTGATGTAATGGCAGGAAGAAGCTGTGTCTCGCTCTCTTGCTGTTTCCAACTTGCTGTTTTCCTCTTTTTTGGTAGATTCAGGTGTTTTGTTATAACAGAAAGCTGACTAACATAACCAGAATTTTATAACCATAAAAAAGTTGTAATCCCAAAATACTCATTTCTATTTGCCTCCTGAGCCATCTTTCACAGCAATCAAGATGGCGGTACTGGTGGCCACCTCTCTGAAACAGATGCTGAACATACTGTACACTTTTACAGCATAGTTGCTGTTACCAGAAGTGGCAATTTAAGCTATTAAGTGAGGGCTATTCTTGGAACAACCCATTTTTCTAGGTAGCCTTCCCTATCCTTGGCCTATTCTGTGTTTGGAGGTTAGAAGGTACCACTTTTCTACAGACCATTTACTTTGCCCAAAGAGCCAGCATTACATCAGTTTGATGTCGTAATGGAAACCATAAAATGCCTGGAAATTTAGTTACTTTAACAAGAATTTTTGTTTTTGCAGTGCAGCACAAAGACCTCTAGGTGGTGGTAAAGGCTCCAGCCCATTTTCATGGCTGAAATGAACAGCTAGTCACCAAACCGGGCCATACCATCTTAAGAGTTAATGGTCTGGACAATTGAAGTTGACTCATTTTCTTATGGTCTCAACATTATCTTTTTTTTTTTTTCCCCCGTGATTCTCTGTAAAGGGCAGGTTGCCCAGAATAAGGAACTCTGAAAGCCAAGCATGAAACTGCAACCAATGCTTAGGAAATGCGTAAGAACTCATTTGAAACTTTAGAGTGCTATATAATTCAAGTATCTTTGAATTTTAATTTGTTTATAGAGGAAAGATATAGTTTCCAATTTTAATAGGAAGGCATTTGATCATTAACTCCCATTAACAAAGCATTAATTTGATGAGTAAAAGAAATAAGCATATGGGTTAGTTTTGCTACAGAATACACTTAACTTTTTTGTTTGTTTGTTTTGAAAGCAAAACATGCTTAGAAAGTTTCTTGGGCTCAAAAATAAGTTTCACAAAAATAAAAAAGATCAGGTGGTAAGAGCATTCCATAAACATTCTCGGTTCCAATTTGTCCTTAAATTTTAATTTGGAAGAGTAGACAGAATAAACTGTTGCTTTCTGGAGGTCGACCTCTTCCTCTGCTTTGATTCCCAGGCCTCACCTGCTATTCCTATTTACTTAACTAGGTCACAGCCACATGCACTTATTTAACCCACTCTGCTCTAAAACATAATGGTGTAGCCAAATTAGTTGTGTGCATTGCAAGTTGTAATTGCTCATAGGCTGGCCGAGTTGCCCGAGTCATTTCGTTAGTGTTTATTGAGCTCTTACTATAGGGAAGGCATTCTATTGGGGTATGGTGGCCGGGCTGACATCTGAATATAGAGGTCACAACTCTTCCAACTTTTTTCTCTTCCTCTAAACAGTCTTCTGCCCTCGTAGTTTTAATTTTCTAACTTCATAATAATTTTTAGGAGGGGGAGTCATATTACTTTTGCCCCCTTTAATAGAAATCTATTATAGTTTCTTTTCCATTTAGTCCTTAATCCTGATCTTGGGTGTGGCCCCTCTGCTGTTTGTGTATTTACATTTGTCACCATTTGTGCGTCTGTGTGTGACTCTCACAAACTGTCTTGCCTTTCTCCAACTCTGTACCTTTGCAAAAGAGGTTCTTAAAACTACCGGCCCTTAATTTATGGTTGAGGGTATCACTAACTGAGGAGCAGCTTCACAAGTTCTGAAGAAGGAAATGGAAGATTAAGGGACTTAATATGTACTGAGTATCTTTTTCTGTGTGTTTCACTTGCAAAGCAGGTAATTTTAATGAAAAGAACATGAACTTTGAAATTGTCAGACCACAGTTGCAACCAGGATGAAGTTACTATGATAGTGCATTTCCATCGCTGTGACAAAATACCTGAAGTAAATCAATTGTAAGAAAAAAGATTTCTTTGAGTTCACAGATTCACAGGGTTCAGGCCACAGTCACTGGCCCTGTTGCTCTGAGCCTGCGATGGCAGAGTATGCCACAGAGAGAGTACATGGCAGCGAGGGACAGCTCGCCTCATGGTAGACAGGAGGCAAAGAAATCAAGAAACAAGGGGCTAGGGCCCAATGTCCCCTTTCAGGCCATACCCCAAGTGACCCCCGAATCCATCACTAGGCCCCATTTCCTAAAGGTTCCCAAGAGTGTCACAAGCTGGGGGCCAAGCCTTCAACACATGAACCTCTCAGAACACTTTAACAGTTACCAATTAACTTACCACCCTGCACATGTTACTTGTACGGTTCCTTGGCTGAAAAATGGGTTTCTTACAAAAGGTCAGCTCAGGTTCCTGTCTGAAGGATCCTCTGAGACAACATTCATCTGGGCTTAGGAGCCACTCAGTTTAGTTTTTTTGAAAAGGAAAAGTAGGGATTATGATAGAGGCTTAATGTGTAGGTTTTACAAAACCACGCGCCAGTGAGAACACTCCAGTGAGCCACGTAAACTAAGGGTGTATTGCAACTGTTTCAGTAAAACTTGACTCCAACATAGTTCTACTTACAGCAAATTTAGGTTAATTTTGGCTTCCTGTAGTTGCCGGAGGGGATGCAGCTTCACAGATCTTTACGGAAGATAACTATTCTCCAAGATGTTTGGCTGTGTCCTCTGGAACAGATGAATAAATGCATGTTTTCCCTAGAGAAAACCAAATATAGATAAGTTTAGTTCAACCTATAAGATTCGGATGGTGTCGTTTCTCATGTAGAAGATCTTTGGCACAGGAAAATTAACTGAAAGCACTTTAAACCTCTACCCTAAGGTTCTCATAAAAATGGCAATAGCATATCATCCATCTGTAGTTTCTCCCTTATCTGTAGTTTTGAAGGTCTCCCAAAAGGGAGACAGGAAGTATGAAATCAGCCTCCTACCCGGGGGTATAAGGAGATGACAGGCGTGAGGGTAGATAGAGAATTCTAACATTAGACAGGAACATATCCTGATCTACTGCATAGCAGTGTGGCCACAGTTAATAATAATGTGTGGCCTATTCCAAAAGAGCTAAAGTGTTCTCACTACAAAATGTGATAAATATGAGGTAATGGGGCTTAATATAGTTAATCCACAATATATACGTATATAAAAACATTACACTGTTTTTAGGTAAACCCTAACCCCTAAATTTAAATATATACTATCATTATTTGCCAATTAAAAGTAAACATTTTTAATGACCAGTGAAAACACAGAGGCCGCCACACTCCACCCAGCTCTCCAAAGTTTCCCTTTCAAAGTCTGCTCCTTGTCTTAATGATTAATCACCCACTGAAGCCTATCTTTCTTTTTTTTATTTTTACTGGAGATTGAACCCTGGACCTTTATACTGAGCTGCATCCCCAAAACTGCCCTCCTTTTCTTTAAATTTTTTTAGAAAAGCTCTCATCAAGCCCCTGAATTATCCAGGCTACACTCAAACTTGTGATCCTCCTACCTCAGCCTTACCTGGGATTACAGGTGACTTCAGATTGCTTATTTTTAAAATAAGCATGGTGGTGCTCACCCGTATGTAGCCTCAGCACTCAAGAAGCAGAAGTAGGAGGATTTCAAGTTCAAAGCTAGCCTGGGTAACGTAACAAAAGTCTGTCTCAAAACTGAAAAAAAGGAGGGTATCTCACAAGCCTTTTTCTCCAACAAATCTATAATTTCATTTTAGCTCTGCTATTCCTGGAAATGCTGTGGCAGACTGATTCATCTTATTGACTCATACGGGATGTATTGTTATCCCCTGGGGGTCGGCAGAGGTGGAAAGGTTGAGATCTAACATTATTATTATGGACTTGATCATTTTATCCTGACAATAATCATATAAAGTATGTCTTCTAATTTCCTTACTATGATGAGAAATTTGGTGATTTGAGAGACAAAAATTGCCTAAATATAGAAGATCACATATGGCAAAGGAAAAATTTGATTCCATGTTTTAAGATTCCAGAGCATGTAGACTGTCTACAAATGTACTGTCTGGGGGGATTTATAGTCACCTGGAGGCAAGGCCTTGACCTTAAATGTCACAGGATCCCCAGTACAAGGGTAGGCTGGGGTATGGCTGTACTTCTTACAGAGCCAACTGCTTTGAGCTAGCTAGACCTTAGTTGCTACAGTCAGGGTTTGCAATTTATAGGATTGTTTTTAAATATTCACCCAAAACATCAAATGCAGAGCAGTACAAGAGATCTGTCCATGCACTAAAGACCCAAACAATCCAGCTGAGGGCCTGGAGCCCATGGCACTGTCCTGAATGGGTCCAGCTGAAGACTGAGAGCCCATGGCAATTTCTCACTCAAGTCTATAACAAGGATCTACACTGGGAGGGCCCAAAGGTCAGTGGTGGAAGCTAGAAAGTCTGCACCAGTGGGATGAAGGATCTGTGCCAGCGGACTGAGGGACCTGCACTGGAGCCAGGAAGCAATGCTCAAGGTAAGGTAAGGATCAGAGCTCACCTGAAGAGAGCCACAGCCATCCTCAGCAACAGCAAGGACCCAAACTCCTCCAGTGATGAGAAGACCTGAGTTCATATCAGAAAAACCAGTGTGACAAGTTTCTCCAGGGGAATTAACAGCACACCATCTTCCCCTCCAGTTCTCCTTTTATGCTTGCTGTTGGCAGCAATCCTCAGGTGGGCCCTCCACAGCCAGAACCATGCTGATTCGGTTCAGTTGGGTGTTACAAGTTGCGCAGTACTTAATCTACACTAGTAATAAACTCATGTTTCCATTTCTCTATTTCCAGATGACTTTGTTGTGGGAGTAACATAGTGGACTGCAGCCCTGTTGGTGATCTTCTTTGACTAACCAAAGGTCTTTGTTTAACCCACTCAGTGGGGAGCCGCCAGAAAAGAGTTGAGCATCTGGGTGTTAAGGAATATGGCATCTTGTAGGTAACACTGAGGCCTCCAGGCCACCTGTGAGCTCCCTCTGCTGTGAGGTGGGTACCTTGCCAATCAGTTTAGGGTTTCTTTGATCACTGCCACCTGCCACTGACAGATGCTGGCTTGTGCTGGACACTACTCAGGAAAAGAATCCTGAGCTGTAAGAGCCCATCCTTCTGAAGAAATAAATTCCCAGCAGCTTTCAGGGTCACCAATGCCAGGCTGTATTTCACAGGGCCGGTGCTGTTGCACACTAAGGATCACTATCCCTGAGGAAATCCTCCTAGACCAGCTGGACAATACAGTGGGGAGCCCTGCTTATATAATAGCTGCAGGTCTGTGATTGGTCCAAGAACAGGTCCGTGATTGGTGCTGGACTCCAGTTGTTCTGGTCACCATCCAGTGAGGGGGTGGGACTGAAACAAGGGAACCTTCTGGAAAGCTGGTTGTGGGAGGTGGGGGTTAAAAATGGGGTCAGATCCCTCCCTCCCAGCCTGATCATAAACTTATCAAGATGCCCTCTCCCTCCTTCAGAAAGGCAACAGTAGCATCTAAAGTGGGAGTGGGGGAGTGGCACCTATTCTATAGCTCTGAGGAGAGGAGGGACCCTGAGGGCCAAGCCACACACCCTGCCATCTCTATGGGAAGCAGGAGAGCCAGGTGCTTCTGCCTCTCAGGGCTCCCAGTGGCCATGTGCAGAGCCTTTGCCCCATTCAGCTAAAGAAACTCCAAATCGAATCAGTGAAGCACTCTTCTGGGTTTGAGTGTCAAGGGACCCCCAACCCTTGGTGCTACAGCTCCAGACTCCTGGTTACCGACTGCTGCTGCTGCTCTGGGCAGCTGCCAGATGTTGCTGCTGGTCCCCTCTGGAAAGCCACACTGGCTGCCGCCACATGCATCGAGCGCTGGTCAATCCTGCTAGTGAAGTCTCTGCCGCTGACGCTCGCTGGCTGCTTGTGTATAGAGCTCTTCAGGGCTAGCAGCCCAGAGTGTTTATGGTTTTTGTTGTTTTAAGGGGCCACTTTGAGTTCTCTGCTCACACTTCAGAAGTCCTGAATTGATTTTCAAGGCCTTTTGAGTCCACAGGGCTGCAGAAATAATTCAGAGATAGAATTATAGAACCACTGGATGTATACCTAATAGGAATCTTCCAAGGACCATAGGGGTCGGGGATTTAGCTCAGTGGCACAAACGCCTGCCTGGCAAGCACGAGGTCATGAGTTCTATCCCTGGTACAAAAACAAACAAACAAACAAAAAAGACCATCAGGAGCTGGCGAGGAGCACTGCTTATTAGCAACAGCAGGCCTGTGATTGATTCAAATGCTAACCTGCTCTGAATCTGAGCCTCTGATTGGTCCAAATTGTTGCAAGTGCAAGTGTTTTGATTGGTCCAAATTCTGTTCCTCCACTTGGTTCAAAGGCAAGCCCACAGTGGCCAGGATAGCCATCTGGAACAGATGCAGGGCATCCAGGACAGTCTTAGCTGTGCAGCAGAGCTGTCAGTGCACTTCATTTGCCTATTAGAGGGACGAGGGAAGAAGTGGGCCATTTCTTCTAGTCTGTCAGCAAGCCCTGATTTAAGGCAGGAAAAGCACAACTCTAGAGATTTAGACTGACAGTTTGAGCAGATGGTAGATCCCTATCTAAATAAGGACAACAGCCTTAATTCTTCAAGGTCCATGTTCTGTGACATCATAGTCAGAGAGTGTGACCCAAATCCCAAAGTGAGAAATGGCTTGGCATTTCTTCTTCTGAAATGCTGGCCCACTTAGGGCCATTTAGGGGCTGTACGTGCTAAAGTCTGGATCTCAAATGTCCTTCTGTTAAAGGCTTAGTCCACGAGTGGTACTAGGAAGGGGGCAGTGACACCCTTAGGAGGCGGCACCTAGTGGGAAGGGCCTCTGATGGGGCCTAGGGCATTGGGAGCGTGTTCTCGAAGGGGAATGCGGGAGCCTCTTCTTCTCTTCCTGTTTCTTGGTTCATGAAATGAGCAGTTTGCTCTGCTTCGTGCTCCATGATATTCCCCTTAGCTAGAGACTCAAAGTTGATCTTGGAATTAAACCTCCAGAACCATGGGATAAAATTAACCCTTTCTCGTTATAAGTTAATTACTTCTGGTATGTCCTTACAGTAACATGAAATTAATAAGTAGGAAGCAGGAGAAAGGGAAAACAAAAGAAAAGAAGGGGGATAAGACTGTAAAGGAAGCCGTTGGACCGATGTTGACTTTTCAACATTCTTTCTATTAATCTAGAGAGTCTAATAAAATATGCAATGAATGTTTAAAAAAATTTAAAAAGCATTGGAGTAAAAGACACGTTGGCATTAATTCGCCTCAGAATATTTCTCCTCACTTTGAACCCACTGATCCCATCATTCTTGCTTTCTGAAGCAGTGCTGGAGTCCTCTTAAGTGTCTCCAGCTGCACTGTGGTGTCTGTCTTGGTATCATGAACTGGTTCCAAACGTTCATCTTTCATACTCATTTTGACTTTGGGGAAGAACCAGGATTCATATAGTGCTAGATTCCATGACTAAGATGGCTAGGAACACAACATAATGATTTCTTTCATCTGACATAACTGATTTTGAATAAATTCATAATACCAAGGTAGCCATGAAAAGACACTCACCAACAGCACTTTTAGAACTGCTTCAGAAAATAACAAGAAAAATGGACTAAGTATTAGACGTGAAGGGACTATTTTGAGGATATCTCTCACATAATAATTTTTTTATGTTTAACTTAAATACCATAAGCTGGGTATGGTGGTACACACCTGTGCTTCCAACACCCAGTAGGCTGAGACAGGAGGATTGCTACAAGTTTAAGGCCAGCCTGGGCTACATAGTGAGTTCAAGTCCAGCCTCAACTACATAGTGAGGTCTTGTATCAAAAGAAATTATCATATTTGTTGGCCCCATTGCATAGATAGATTCAGGTGGCAATGCATTAAATAGTTGATCTTTACTCTCTTCCTTCTTGTGACTAGACTTATGGCAGGTTAGCGCAGGGTGAGTAAAAATAGCTCTTTAAAAAAGAACCAGATGCAGCCATAAACAAGACAACACTTCATATGGACAAAGCTAATTTTTTGAAGCTCAAGACTGGGTGTTTAATACTCTGAAAAATAAGTTTGTTATTTTTCTTGGAGTTTCTTGGAGTTTGTTATTTTTTTTTGGATTCTGGAATTTACTTCTGTGCTGTCTACCTTTCAAGCAAATTAGGAGGTGACCTGTTGGACTGGCAGTAGCATGTGTAGGGAAAAAAGACAAACACCTTCCGCAGGAAATCACCTTTTCAAAAGCCAGGAAATTATTCCATCTCCTCAGTTGCCTTTGAGTTTCATTTTCAAGATCTTTACTTCATTTTGTTCATATTAAAAAAGAATAAGACAAACAAAAAATCTTGAAAATGGAGAAAGAGAGAGAGAGAGAGAGACAAAGAGAGAGAGAGAGAGAAGAGCGAGAGGGAGGGAGAGAGCGCCAGGTGGTGTGTGGCATAGATAAAAGGAAAACTTTACACCAACCAACTGCAGTTATGGATCTTGCTGGGCATGGTAGTGCCTGCCTGTAATCTTAGTACTTGGAAGGCTGAGGCAGGAGGATTGCCATGAGTTCAAGGCCAGCCTAGGCTACATAGCGACTTCAAGCCCAGCCTGAACTCCATAGTAAGACCCTGTCTCAAAAAAACAAACCAACCAAAAAAATTATAGATCTTATTTTGACCTACATTAAAATGAAATATAAAAATAAATGAGTAAGTAGTACAAAGGAAAAGTATTTCCTGAGGCAGTTCAAACTATAGAGATAAGAACATATTAAGGAATCATTGCTGAGTTATTGTGACATCAGAATAGTTATCTTTTATATAAAAGTCCTAATCTTTTAATGATACATATATAAAATAGTTCCAGGTAAAATTATCTAATGTCTTATACTTCAGAAAATCTTAGGAGGGAGGCTGGCGGGGAGTTGAGGGTCAGAGAGATTTTCCAGGTGGGGGGATTTGTGGGAGCCAGGGGTTCATTACCCTGGCCTCTACTTTTCTGTGAATTTGAATTATCCTGCAATTAACAGTTAACAAGAAAACCCCACTAGACCATGCTGTAATGTCTTGAATAACAGAGCTGCCCTCTTCCAAAGCTTGTGGGCACTGGGTAAATGTCCCCCAAATACAAACACAACTTCCCCATTTGGGGTGTGTGTGTGTGTGTGTGTGTGTGTGTATGTGTGTGTGTGTGTATGTGTGTGTGTGTGTGTGTGTATGTGTGTGTGTGTGTGATTTTCCAACAAACTCACTGTCTTAGACCAGAATCAAACCACAACCACAAACATTTCTTTTTTTTTCTTTTTCCAATCAACTCAGAGAAAATATGTCAGGAAAGAACCAAGGGGAATCTAAAAACAAATGAAAGAGAACTAACCGCCACTTTGGTATTCTCATACCAAAGTGAAAGTGCGTGCGGTTGGGGGGGGGGACTCAAGTGCCCCAGTTGTGACAATAGCCTCCACCTGTGACATCTAGGCCCTGTGACATTTGTATCTTTTGACCTGAGTACTTGGTCCATTATAAAAATGGGAATAGTTGTGCTTCCCGGTTAAAATCCTTTTGCTGCAGATTTTGGAACAAGTTTTCTGAACAAGCACCTGGTTAGAGGGCTCACTTGTCTTTGAAACTCATCTTAGGAGGTGGGCCTGGTCCCTCTTTCTGGAACCACAATGTGCTAAAGAGGCGGATGGCATCTCTGGGTGGTGACACAGTCTGTGTACACAGGAGCAGGAGAGACTTACCTCCCTGCTGGGCAAGCAATATAAGAGGTAGAAAAAGCTCAAAAAAGCCAGTACTCTTGTGAGACATTGTGCTCAAAGATTGCAGTGGGAGAGCTGGGGGTTTAGCTCAGCGCCTTAAGTGCCTGCATGGCAGATGTGAGGTCATGAGTTCGATCCCAACTGCAGTGGGAAGGTTGCCCTGAGATGTTTCAAGGGCAACTGACTGAAGAGCAGGGGCTCATAATGAACAGGGACCAAGGGGCATTTCACAGTCTGGAGCCACCATGCACTGCTCAGCCACACCTCCTCCCAGACTCCTGCCCACATCCGAAGAGACCTCACAGGTACTGTGTCTTAATTTGCAGGCCTGATCCATCCCCTCTCAAAACAAAAAAGAAAAGTACAAAAACAAGGAGACAAGGAAAGCAGCGATGATCACTGACTAGAGAGCACTGCAAGAGAAAGGCTGTGGGTCCCAGATGGGGCTTTCATTCTGCTTCTTGGTTTTTCCCCAAACCACTTCCCCATTCACGCCACCTACAACTTTTCTTCACCAAAACAAGCCTAGACGAACTTCTAAGTGAAAAAGCAAACTGTTCCCTGAGCTCACACGAGTGGGTAGTTAGAGGGGGAAGAAAAAGACAGATGGAGAATTCAACAACGAAATTCTGTTTTTCTTGGCATCTGGAGAAAAGGTGTATCTGCGTGACTTTTTGAGGTCCTTCAGCTTTTTAAAAATATACTTTTAGGTAGCATGGGGCATAGCTCAGTGGTGGAACACTTGCCAAGCATTTCTTAGCTCCTGAGTTCCATTCCCAGCACTACAAAATAAGCTTGCCTAAAAATAAAACTCATTTTAGGATAGTTGTAGATTTACAGAACATTTGTGAGATAGTACAGAATCCATGTCTACTCCACATTCATATCCCCTGCCAACATCTTACACTTGCACATTTGTCACAAATAATGAACCAATATTGTTCTTATTAACTAAAGGCCACAATGTATTCATGTTTTCTCAGTTTTTACCTAATGTCTCTGGTCTGTTCTGGTAATCACATCCCCTTGGTCTTACATGGCTGTGACAGTTTCTCAGATTTTTTGCTTTGCCTGGCCTTGATAGCTGAGGCTGAGGGGTACAGCTCAGAGACGTTGTAAAAGGTCCCCCGATGAGAATGCAGTGATGTTCCACTCGTGGTCAGACTGGGTTTGTGGTCTAGGGGAGCATGGCTCTTTTGTCTTAGCTTCTGAACATCTGATGATTGTTCAGCTACCTCCTTCCATCCAATGGGTTTAGGCAGCAAGAAACACTCTGGGTGGGTGTTGCTTTTTTTCCTTTGCACATTTATCATTTGCCTTCAAGCACCTTTTGCTGTTTATTCTGCTAAAGAGCAGAAACATTTTTAGAAATTGGGGACATGGTTGGCAATAGCTGCTGAAAGGGAACGTGTGTATGAAACTCAATTCTAATTATAGTCGCTGTGCAGGGAGATTTAAAACACTCCACATTAGCGCTGGATTATTTTAATCACTGTGATATGAATGGTATATAAATTCTCTTTCTTTGTCAAAGAGGGAAGCTTAGAATTTTTTTTTGAGATAATATGTGTCCCTTCTATTTTTAATTTTAGCTGCTGTTAGAGGCAGATTCATCTTTAACACTGTTTCCCAGGGCTGTTTTCCTGTCTTCCTGCAGAATTGAGATTTTCAGTTTCGTACTAAAAAAAACATGAGGTGGCATCAAATGGAAAACTTTGGACTGGTGTCACTTAGGAATGTCACTGAAAAAAACCTTAAGTAAAGTATTAAAATGTATAATGTAACAACTCATTAAAGGCAATGCATCTTAAACTAGTAGCTCCTATTCCAATGAAATAAGAGTGAATCATTACTAGAAAATTCAATAATGTGGTTTCATACTTTAAGAGACAAAAATGGAGAGATTATGTAATCATCTCCATAGAGGTGGCTGAGGCATTGGATAAAGTTAACATTCATTCATGTTAGAAGGATTCAATAAAATGTAAATTGATAACCATTTCCTTCATATGTATTTATGATTTTTAATATGTCATCTTGTACTACATGTGCAAATAATATATACTTTATATTTATACTGTCAACTCCTGCTATCCGAGGGAGACTGGTCCAAGGAGGCTTATATAAAATGTTTGAGTTCCTTACATAACATCATGTATTTGCATATTGCCTGTGCAGTTCTCCTTTATACCTTAAATCAACTGTAGATTACTTGTAATACCTAATATTGATACAGATGTCATGTAAATATTTATTATACTATATTATTCAAGAAACAATAACAAGTCTGCCCATGTCTACTGAAGATACATTTCTCTGAATAATTACTATCACTGGTTGAATCCATAGATGTAAAACCAGTGGATATGGACAGCTAAGAGTATGCAATTTTCTAAAATTTATCACATATGTGATAATATATGCAGTCATACATAACTAGATGATAGGATGTGTCCATCTCAGGGTGTTCTCATTCTGACAAATGGGTTATTGATTTACCATTGGGCAAACACCGTAGAATGTACTGATACAAACGTTAATGATATAGTCTGCTAAACACCTGGACTACATGGAATGATCACCATATGACATGTATTCTACTGTTGACTGAAGAGTTATTATGGAGTGCTTGTCCTTATGTGCAAATGTATGTGTGCATGTGCACACTTTGGCTCAAAAGCCAGGATCTTAGTTAATCACAGTAGCAAATTTGCCACTAAAATGAGGAACAACATAAAGATGCCTATTATTTCCACTATTATTCAACACTGCGATGGAGGTATAGCCAATACAATTAGAGAAAAAAAGCAATTCAAAAGATTGAAAATTGGAAACAAGGAGATAAGACTATCTTTGTCTGTATGGGTATGAAATCAATAGCTGTGCAAAGACCTTTTTTGAAATTCTGGCTCAAATGCAAAAACAGCAAGAAATTATTTTTATAATAAGACATTTGGAAATTTGAACCCCAACCAGATATTTGTTAGTATTATATTATTAGCATATTTAAGCATGATAATTACATTGTAGTTATGTTTTCTTTTTTAATTTTTTGTCTTTAAGGGTACTTAATGTACTATGTTCAGATATGATGGGTAAAGTAAGTAAGGGATATGAAACCTATATCATTTTTAAAGTAAGACTGGCCATGAGCTGATCATTGTTGAAGCCGTGTAATTGATACATGGACCGTGTTACACCATTTTTTGTACTTTTGTATGTGTTTGAAATTTCCCACAACAATACCTAATAAAGTTTAACCATTTAATATGAGACTTAAACAGATAAGTTAAAGTAGTCTACATACCACATTAATGTTAGATATATATATATTATTTTCTATTCTCTCCTTTGTACTTTTGAATTTCTCATAAATGAAATAAAAACAATTTGTAAAAAGCATTATGGCTACAACAAAGACAGCTGTGCATATTCTTAAACTGAGGAAGTGCTTTAGTTCTATAAATATCCAACCATTAAAAAGAGAAAAAACATACTAACTTGAATAAGCAAAGCCTTAAGTTCTGTTTACTCCTGCTCACGGGCATACAGGTTTCTTGTTGTTTTCTGTACTTTCGTTTGGTTAACTAGTTTCTTAATTTATATGAAACCGCTTTATTTTCAAGTGTCTGTCTGATCCTGAGGTCACATTTACATTCTGGGGAAGTGTTACCAGGTTTTGGGGTGCCCGAGTCTCCTTCTGGAGGTGGTTTTTTTTTTTTTTTTTTTTTCTGTCCGGAGCAAAGAATCAGTAAAGACAAGCTCAAACAGTAGCAAAGTTTTATTAAAGGGAGGAAAAGAAACAGGCTTTGGAGGGTGAGTTTGGACCAAGTAAAAGTAGAAAAAGAGGTGCACCCAGGGCGTTAAGGGCGGGTCATCACGGAAGAGTGAACCTAGCCGCAAAAACAATGTGGGTTGACCTTTTGGTGTCACCCACTCTTCAGGCTGATGTCAGGTGCAGGCCATCGTATCAAAAGTCAGCGTGAGTTCCCGGGAGAAGTCCACATGCAGAACTTGGGAACTGTCCTGGGGTTTTGTTATTAGTCACAGATCATGTCTATTTACCCAGCCAGCTTTGTCTGGTCCTGGTCTCCTGTCTCAGAAGCTGCTTGTGGCCGGGCAAAAGGCCACCAACAGCCCTTGCGGCTGGAGACATTGTACCAGCAAGCAGACAGGAGAGCTGGCGAGAAGCAGCATTCCCAAGCCTGCTCTGGGTACCTTCCCTTATGTAGCAGGCTCTTTGGGAAACACAGGGACACTCCAGGTTGTCAGCAGGCAGAAGGACATGAGGAAGCGATACCTCAGGGGCCACGTCTTTTTTCTTCCCGCATTGGTTGAGTAGCAAGTTCCAGCACTCCCAGGTGCCTCCAGGTCTTCACTGGCATAAACAGCATGCTTATGGCTTTCAGATTTGTTTGACTCATTCCAGATGGCTTTGCAGAGGACGATCTTGTAATCTGTGCAGGACAGTGCTTTACCGGAGGAAATGCAAGACATACATAGTTAAAACATTTTTGCTCCAAGTGGTAAAACCAGAAGCACATCCCTTTTTGACAGAAAGAATTTGAGACAGCCTTTGGGGTTGTGGGAAGGTAGAGATGAGGGTAATTTACTCCCAGGGCTGGCAGGGTGAGCTGTGGCTTTAGGGCTTGTTGAAAAAAGTCTGGAGTCCTTAGAGAGAAACTCTACATTGAGACTGGAGGGTGGGCCATGAGGCCATTAACACTGTGCTTTTCTTCTGAATTCCAGACAGTTTAGGAAGCAAAACAAAAGGGGGCATTTGGGGATGTAGTTTAATGGCACAGTGTCTGCCTGGCAAGCACAAGGTCGTGCGCTGGATCTCGGCACCGAAAGGAAAGTCTAAAATAAAACAGTCCATCAGATAATTTCATGGTAGCTGTCTTTGTTCTGTCCATCTCTAAAAAGCCACAGGGCCCTGTGAGTTTATTTAAGAAGAGCAATAGCAAAGAAGGCAGGCATGGCATTGAGAGTTTTCTGTTGTTAATTACTCACTATTAACATACTTTTGAAATATACTTCAAAAAAAAATAATGATGCAGGTTGAATTTCTAAAAAGAAAGAAAGTTGTTTTAGGATCAGATCAAACATCGATTAGACATTCGCTCACTCATTCATTCATTTATCCACTGATTTTTTTTTTTCAGCTCCTACTATGGTCACAATATTTCTGCCAGCCTCTGAGGTCATCCAGAATACAGAGTTGCCACTGAAACAGAGATTGCGTAAGGATGTAGCAGGTTGTGCTTCCATTCAATTGAATTAAAAACCACTGATTATCTAAACATTTGTATAATTATGAGCAGTCATTACCCAGGCTGTTTTCCAAAGGCCACATTTGAGTCAATGTGTCTTTGATTGCTGAGGCAGGCGGCGTCAACATGAAGCATCTCTGCAGAACAAAGACATCGTTACACAGGAGGTTTAGCTCAGGAAAGAGGAACAGACAAATGGTCCAGGGTACAAAGCTCTTTATCTTGCTTTCCAAAGTGCAGTGGTTTAACATTTAAAAGCTTACTTTGAGGAATATTTTCCCCAGAAATTTTCTCTGGCACATTTATAGACAAGAAGTACAATGGGCCCCTGAACACTTTTTATTCTGTGGAGAAGATTTTCCTGTTTTTGCTTACATATTAGGTAAAAATAGCATTTTTACTTCTCTCCAAGTCTGAAGACAGGATTACAATCCCATCACAAATGTCTATCTTCCACTTTAGAATGTGAATTGTTAACCAGGAGATAATGACATCGAACTCTGAACCAGGCAGTACTGTTAACGTCAACATCCTATATCTGTAAAATTCCCAAGTTAAAATGAATTCCCAAGGTCTGTAAATATTACAAACATCTCCTCCTTTCCCCGTGCACTGACAAACATTTGAGTGTTTTTTCCTGATTAATCCTTTCTGCTTCCTGAAAGTTCAACATTTATCTCTGCCTTTTATCTCTCTTGTGTTTTCTGAAATTTTCTTAATAAACTAGACCAGAACCTCTCTAGAGGCCTCCTTGTTTTTATTTGTTGACAAGCTAAACCTGATGTCTGTAATTATTACATACCTTATCAACAAGGCTGAATTAGCTTCCCTAATTTGTAGAAATAGTGAGATAAAGCAGCTTCTCTTTGAAGAGTTTACCAAACAAAGTAATCCCATAGACATTTATGGACCACTTAGATTTCTGATATGAAAGCAAACATTTTAACCATTGGAAAAATCAAATGCTAGCTACAGAGATTTCTTGACATGTGCTCTATAGAAACAAAATGGATGATTATTTGAAAACTTTGAAGTATCTTGTTGAGTCTCCAACCTCTTTACTCAAGTGTCATGAAAAACAAACCTAAAGAAGTACAAGGATTTTCCCCAAATCCTACACTAGACATCCATCAATTCCTTGCTGTAGGTATTTCTATTAGAAAAAAAGGAAGCAAAAAACCAAAGAAATTTTTTAAAAGATTTCTTTTACAGTTAGGCCTCAACATCTTACCCAACCTTACTTATCTAAAAAGAACTGTGCTCTTCCTGAGTTTATGGATTTACTACATTCCGGTGTTTTGTGAGCTTGCATGGAAGTTCCGGAGGACAAGGCCTCTGAGTGTTTTGTCCATGGATACATCCTGAGCTCCCAGAAAATGCTTGAGCCTTGGTGATGACAATAAGTGACAGCTGAATGAATGATTTGTCAAATGATTGAAGTAAAATCTGGTTGTCACCATATGCCAAAGCTCAGAATTAAGAATAAAAGGAACAGAAATAAGATTGAAAAAGCTGTGTGTTACCTTACCACAGTAAAGAATAGTATTAATGGAAACTTTGAGATTCTTCATAGGAACTCTATTCTTTGCCTTAAAGAAGAGGATTAAAAAGAACTCATGTACTTCAATTTCGAATCCCTAAATTTTTAATCATTAAGTCAAATGCCTGGTACTGAGCTAATTGGTTAATTTACACATACCAGATACTTTATAATGATATTTTCAGTGTCAGAATGGAATGTGCCAGACATGTCAGTAAGAGGAGGAAGCAATGGATCAACAGAACTGAATAATCCACTTTACACATGTTCGGCTGGGCTGTCCTGGGATGCCTGGGTCTAGCCATGGGGACCTCAAGATGCTGACTGAATTCATGTGCTTTTCCATGAGTTCCAACACAGCCCAACTTCATGGCTCTTACCTGTCCTCCTTGAATAATGACTATAAAATTTCGATTTGATCTAATTCTAAACAATTTAAGTCATTGAGGCTCCTCTCAACAAATTATTCTGTTAGGCATTTTGGGGAGAGATAAATGAAAAGGACTGAGTTCCAATCAATGTTGGCTGCTTGATATATTGCCTGCAAGATGCCAGCGGCAGAAAATTTATCTTACCGTTGTGAGGCTGGAAGGTGGGGGAGGAGTTCTTTCTGGTGGATTAATAACGAAATACACAAATCTCAATTCACAGAAGAAAAAGATGTCAAATTGCTTTAAGTGTTTAGTAGAAATAGAGACTTCCGGTGACACAGACCATCTTTACTGTGGTATACTTTACTGTGGTATTTGCAATCAAGAGCAAAACATGCAAAATTGAAATAAAACAACAAAGAAATGGTTAAAATGCTTTTTAAAAGGCACAAATGACCGTAAGTATTGTTTTGTTAATGATTCTTTTAGTGGACAACCCTTGGTTTTATATAAGATCAAGAAAGGAGGGAAAGAAAAATGAAATGACGATAAATAATAAAGAAAGAATGATCTTTACAAAGATAAAGAAAACAAAACACCCTCAGAAAGTCCTACTGGGACCAGAGTCAGCAAGAAACGACATATCTGGGAAGTTGAAAATTGAATGTTCAGCTTCCACAGAAAAAAAACCTAGAGTGAAGAGAAAACAGGGAATTTATCCTAAAACCTCAACAAGTGGTCTCAATAGAAACCAAGACACATTTTGACATGAAAGGCATCACTGGCTTAAGTTTCTAGTACTTTTTTGTTAGCTGAATGAAGGGTAACTAGCTCCATAGGTAACAAAAGCCCATTAGTAATCACCAGTTTCTACAACAAAACAAACACTACCTTGCAAATGGTGTAACAGACACCTGCTGTGTGTTTGTTGTTGGCTACAATTCTCCAGGAGGGCTAACATTTCCAACAGTATGGGACCAGTGTGTATTAGTCGTGATGCTTTGGGCTGAAGGTAATGGGAAAAATCAAATGAAGCAGCTTCAACAATAGAAAAAAAGCATATTCCTTCCTTGGTAGTAAATCAGAAAGTGGTAGCCTAGGGCAGGGCAGTCTCCAGCATGAGTGAATTCCTGCTCAGGGCTGTTGGGGATGATCTAGATCTTTCCATCTAAGCTGCCATGACCTTTACACTGAGCTACATCCCAGTTCTTTAAAAAAAAATTTTTTTTTTTTTTAAATTTTGAGACAGGGTCTTACTGGGTCATTAAGTTGTCCAGTCTGGGCTTGAACCTGCTTATCCTCCTGCCTCAGCCTCCCAGAGTACTGAGGCATGTGTCACTGTGACTCCCCTAAAGTCCCTTTAAAAAGAGAAACCAGAGCATGGCATGGTGGTGCATGCTTGTAATCCAAGAACTCTGGGAGGTTGAGACAGAAGTCACAAGTTTGAGCCCAACTTGGGCAATTTGACTATTTAGCAAAACCCTTTCTCAAAACAAAAATTAAAAGGGGCTGGAGATGTAACTTGGTGTGAAGTTTTTAGGGGCCAGACATAGGGCTGTTGGTGGGGGATAGGGAATGAATCTGAGCAGAAACTTCATATTTTAGAATGGCAGGAATATTATTATCAAATACAGCTTTAAACCCATCTGGGATAAGATGTCCAATTGGTTTTGTTTCATCAGGATGCATCCACACAAGACTGGGAAAATCCACCCTCCCCTAAGGTGCACGGAGGCCTGGATAGAGCCAGGGCTTTGTGGGTAAGGAAGGAGAAGCCGGAAAAGGGCTGGTGTCTGCTATCACCTCCGTCCTCATTTATGCACAGTAACATCCACTCTTGGTGACATACATGTGTGGAGAGTTATACTCACCCAGCAAGCAGTTTATGTGTCTAACCTAAGAAGGCTCCGATCATATGCTTCAGGGCTTTGAGGAAGCCAGAGATGCCCACTCTGGAGCCAATGTCTGCCTTGTCCTGTGGCTCCTTATGGTTGGTAGCCAGCCCAGCACCCCTTTCCTCCTGCCGCACTGTGGGTGATTGGTTTGCTTTGGTCCTTGTTCACTGTTGCCTCTTGTTCCTCCGTGAGCTGTTGCTGGGACATCCCTACCCTTTGTCCAGTTCCTGACTTGTCTCCCTTCCTTCCTCTACGCAGCTCTGGCCAATTTCCTCCTGGCCACTGCGCTCACCTTCTGATGGCTCTCACAGCAGGTACAAAGTGCAGCTGATCGAGTTCAGAAGGCACCAGGAGCAGCCTCTGTGTTAGAACACAGCCAACTGTTTGAACACAGTACAGGATATAGTCAAATAAAATAATAATTATAACCAGCACAGCAAACCTCGTGGCTAACATTTACAAACCAAATAGCCTGTCCAGGAAGAGCAGCTTTCCAGCCCTGGTCAACAATACGGTCAGTGTTTGGAGTCTCATGAATGAGCCCGACTGTTAACAACAGTCATCCAACCCGGGTCGCTTTCTTCCAGGAAGCTGGCGCCGAAGCTTGTCTCTCGTGCCCAGGGCCAGCACTTTCCCATACAGTGCCTTTGTGTAAAGTAGAATCTCCTCTAATCTTGATGCATTACTTCTCTACCTATTGGGCTGTTGCTGGAATATGCCTCGAAACAGCAGTATTCAATATGCAAACCCTTGAGGTATGAATCGTGAACAGCGCCCCTTGTGGTTGTGTGGTGCACAACCAGCGCAGCTGTCACAATAGTTTTGTAGGTCCTGCTGTAATAAATGCAGCAGGTCTGGGTGAATGTGTGGCTGTTTGGTAGTGCATTCATTCCACGCCTACAAGGTGATCTCTGTATTCTGGACACAGTACTGAGAATTTTATGAGATTATTTCATTCTTATCACAAAATAACTGAGCACATATTATTTTTAGTCTTATTTGATAGATAAGGAAGTCAACATCGAAAGCGCTTACAGGGTTTGCCCCAGCTCACGTTTGGTGCCACCACCTTCCTCGAATCCTAGTGGAGCTCGGGTGAATATTACCACTTCCGCAGCAACACATGCTCTGTATATATGCATATACAAAGCTGGTATATTACAGATGCTGATTCGGTTGGACTATGATGGCTATTTTTATAATATCGTATCTGTGATACTTATGCAGAAGAGGATGTGAACACATTAAAAACTGCAAACATTCAGGGAAAAATCTACCCTTTTCAGACCAAACGGTGGAGAACATACAAGTAACCACTTTAGCAACAGAATTGAGTCACTTGGTGCCTCTGTGTCGCTTGCTTCAGAGCAGGGACGAGGGTGCTTTCACTCAATTAGGAGGATCAGCCCTCCAAACTGGAAGTCTGTTGGCAAAGATCCCAGTCTGAAAGCTGAAGCATTCTCAGCGATAATCCCGAGGATCTTTGGAAAGGCGACAGGGCCGCTTCCTCCAAGCGCATGCCAAAGACGGACCTACTGGCAAAAAATGTATATTTTCCTTCTTTTGAGCTTTTGCAGATATGAGAAACTAGCTTTTGGTCCAATAAAACACCCTTGCAGGAGTCCTGTTAACTCACTTCCTTTTTTGAGAAAGCTGATTAAAATAAAGGATGAAAAATTTTGCCCACCGCTTTCTTGTTTGGTTCTCTTACATGGAGGAGTCTTAATTGAACTGATTTTCTTCTTAATTAGATTTAACAATTAGGGTTGCCTATTAACCTAGAGTGTTTCCTGTTAGGTTCATCCTCCATCCTGGATGCCTGGTTTACAGTACCACAGCTGTGTAATTGGCAGTTAGATTCACATCTATTCAAAACCGAGGAGATACATGCAGCCCAGACCAGGTGGCTGGCTCCTCAATTTGGTCAGATTCAGGGAGCATGTACAAAATGCCTTGCCAGATACTCTAGGGGGATGGGACAATAAGCCAGATGGTCTAGGACATTTAGGCTCCTGTGAGTCATCTTTTTTTTCATTCATTTGACAAATGTTTGAGAACTTCCTATCTGCTAGGCACTGTTGTGACGGAGGAGTTTTGCTGCCAGGATAAAGAGTATGGGTCGAGTTCTCTACTCCATAAGGAGTCTTGTTCTGCCAGCAAGGGTCAATTATACAGGCATGGTGTTGTGCTCCACATAGATGAGGTGGAGGATCAGACTCTTAAAGGAAACACTCTAGGTTAGTGTGCAACTTTCGCTGCTAAACCAAAGTCGAAAAAAATTTTTAAAGCTAAGAATCCTTCTTGTAAGAAAATCAGGCAAGAAAGCCAGAGTGTTTTGTTGGGCCCAAAGCAGAGCAGATGTGTTTACAGATGGCAAAGCTGCAGAGGGCGAACTGATCCAGGTACAGGGAGACACCTGGGTGGTGTTGGCCCTTGGGGTGGGTGCTTTGTGGCCCTACGGCAAGAAGAGTCATTGGTTTTGTTAAGAAACAGGTGGTGTTGTCTTAGTATTCAGATTACTCAGGGTAACAAGCTGAGCCTGTTTTTTCTAGATGTTTGTATTAGAACATGATGATTTTTCTAAGCCACTGATATTGAAGTTTAAGGGCACCAAACTGAGGTTCTAACAGACAGCTCTCACAGCCTTTTCCTTTTAGAGCTGTGATTTAGGAACTTGAGATCCCAAACACTTGACCTCTGTGAACAGCTGTTATGGGTTGAATGCCCCCCCCCCCCGCTTATTTCATGTATTGGAAACGTAATCTCCAAATTCATGTGTGAATAGCATTTGGAGGTGAAGTCTTGGAAAATGACCAGAATGTAGATGAAGTCATGGAGGAGGGCATAATGGCATCAGTGGCTTTATGAAAAGAAAGATTCGAGCTAGCTCACTTGCTCTGCCTTGCCATGTGATGCCCTCTGGCATGCTATGATGCAGCAGGCTCTATGAGCCAGCTTTGCACTGCTGGGACAAAATACTGAGACTTGCAGCTTAAATGAGAGGTTTATGGAGGCTCACAGACTCAGAGGCTTCAGTCCACGGTAAGTTGGCTCCTAGCAGAAGTATCATGGTAGAGAAAGCAGTTAAAATCTCTCCTCTGTGATCCAATTCCTCCAGTGAGGCCCCACCTCCTAATAGTCTATTGTGTTATGAACTCATCAGTGGGTTAATCCATTGTTAGTGCCCTCACCACCCAATTACCTTTCCAGGAGACTCTTGACCTGGTTAAGTTGACAATCATATTAATCAGCATAGAGGTCCTCACCAGATGTTGGGCAGATGCCAGTGCCTTGCTCTTGGTTTGTGCAGCCTCCAGAACTGTGAGCCAAATAAATGACCAATTATCCAGTCTCAAGTATTTTACTATAGCAAAGCAAAACAAATTAATAGTAATGCTGACGGGTTTCTTATACAAGGCACCAGTGACGCTTGCATTAAGAGGCACGGCTTGCGTGGTCTTTGGATGACAGAGGGTCAAGGAAGGCATGGAAAGAATAAATTCTATCACCTTTATTTTCATGACACTGCAATCTACTCTCAGGGCCTGTGAGTAATACAGAGCCTGAAGAGAAGAGAAGCAGCGAAGATTCACCTCACAGGTTTATTTCACTTTTGCCACGCTGCTGGTTTCTTTGTTATTACTAAGCCAACAAAGATCACTCATTCATCGGCACTCACAGAAAAAAATCCCCCTATTTCTTTATTCTTTCTCTTTTCCACACTTTCCTTCTTTATAGTTATTAAGTCACTCCTCTGCTTCTCTCTTTGAGGGTGCCAATGGTGTCTGGAAAACAAGAACAGATGTGAACCCCTTAAAGAGAAACCATTTAAATAAGGTTGTTGGTTTTGGGGGATTTTTTTTTTTTTACATTTTTGCCATATCACGTATATAATACATTTTGCCTATCATTCTTCAAGTCTTGAGTGAAATATTTATTCCCAAAAATGTTTTGCAGAACAGGGATCACCCTCCGACCATAGAGAGTGCCAGGGTCACAGGATAAAGGAAGGATACCTGTCACCATCTCTGAGACTGATTGGCCCCAGCTCTTTTTTTCTCCCCAGGGGTATAGTGGAATTTCAAAGCCAGGGAGCAGAGACAGCAAAGAGATGAGGATTAACCCTGAAAGTGCAGATGCTGGTGAAGTCTTAAGTCCTTCAGTTCTTTTTCTACCGCCCTTTTACTCAAAAACGGCCCTGGAAATCCCAGAACTATCATACCGTTTGGCTCCACCTGTGTGCCTTCCCACTGCTCCTGGAAGGATGATTCCTAAAAAGCACATAGCAGTTGCACTTACAGTCCTTGTAAGATTGATTCATGGGGGTAGAATTGGGCAGTCTCAGAGGGAGGCTGCTGTGTCACACAGCACTAGGATTTAGGCACACAGAGTTGTCCCTCCAACTCAGGACTGGTGGGGAAAGCTAGGCTGTTAGTCACACTCCTTCCGAAAAAACCAAAACACAAAACTGGACATTAGGCCCCTTTAGATGCTCCTTCAAACCATCTGAGGCCACCTGTGAGCTGCTATTCAGAAGTGGCATTGCATATTTGACCCCGCGTCTTTCCGCAGCTTTGAGGTTCTAGCTCTGTGATCTTGAGCAAGTCACTTCATCTCTCTGTGTCCTGGGTCCTCACCTATAAAATGACACCAAGGGGAGTCCCTGTTTCAGAAACATGTGAGGACTAAATGAACAGGTTCTGCAAAGCCTTTAGAGCCGCCTGCTGAGGGATTCTGCCAAGGGTTCTGAAGTACTGTTGTAAATTTAGGTTAAATACCAGAAGGAAGGGGGGCGGTCTGGTTGTTTCTCCAAAGGAAAAAGAACTTTCAAACATAGAAGTGATGTGAAGAGAGAAAACATTTTAGAATCAATTACAGGCCTTCTGTTTCCCAGGGATCCATATATTCAACCAACCACAGACTGAAAATATTTTAAAAATCCCACTACATCAGTACGAAACACGTGCAGACTTTTCCCCTTGTCATTATCCTCTAAGCACAGCTACATTATATCATAAGCAATGGACAGATGACTTCTGGTAGACAGGAGGATGTACCTAAGTTCCATTCAAAAACTACTTTAGAAGACTTGGGCAGTTTAGGTGAGGGTCCGGCCTCCCAAGCCTCATGGATACCAAGGAGATGGGAGTAAGGTTCATGATTCCCAAGACAGGTGTATAGGGTTTACCTCACCCTATCCTCTTCAGAGAGGAAAGCAGAAGAGAAGGCACCAGGAAAGACCTAAAATGCTACTGCATTAGTTGCCTTTTCTGGAATAATCAGTTTATTTTTGCAAGATATATTTGCTTTTGGTGGAGCTTACATAACTAAAGATCAAGAAAGACATGCTTATACATTGTAAGGACTTGGTGCAACCGCAGTGTCATTCAGAACGTGCTGCTTGCCTCCGGGGACATCTCCATGGCCCATGGAGAAGGAACTACGGAGAATTCCAGCATGGAGCTTTGTTCCCCTCGCTCTTTCTCCCCTCAGCTGTCTCACATGCTCACACTCCTGGCTTTATCAGCAGCAGTTTCCAGGGCTGAACACAAAGGACATTTGTTGCATGTAATCATTTTATAAAGCTGGCCCATTTCCATTATGGATAATCATGATACCAGGGCAAAGGAGAACTCTGCATTTGAAACCACTAAAAGGCTATGATTCATTTTAGGTCTCTTTATTAAGAAGCCTATCTTAGATAATTTGCAGCCAAGTTTTACCCTGAAGCAGGTTTTCTCAGTCATGTTAAATTCATGGGGAAAATCCTCCTAGGAGTTAGAATTGAAAAATAGACAGCTTTAATAACGGAAACGTTGATCTAAAGAGCAGGGAGAGGCAGCATGTTCTAACCATTTAGGGAAGAAATGGGCAAGATGTTACTAATAAGCTGTGCTATATTTTTATCCCAGCATTTTCTTCATCTGAAGGATTATGGGCTTTTAAATTCTGGATGATTACCTGACAGCTTCTGTCTCTAGGGCAAATTATTAGCAGGGTATAATTTTGCTATTGCCTTTACTAAAACCCAGAGGACACACACTTAACAGAGTCCAGATACAACAGTCAGATCTCTGAGTGAGAGTGCAGTGGGCAGATCTGTAGAGCCCAGCTACTTCTTACATGATTTTATTTTTGTTTGTTTGGTTTGGGTACTGGGAATTGAACTCAGGATCTTGCACTTGTCAGGCGGGTGCTGTGCTGCTGAACTAAATCCCTGGCCTGCCCAGCTTCTTCTTGATTCCCTTTCACAATCTTTTTGGACACTGTGTCTGCTTCCTGTCACTGTAGCAAGTGCTGGGAATAAACAGGAAAGATTTATTTTGTCTCATGGTTTCAGAAGGTTCAGTCCATGGCTTGTTGACCCAGTTGCCTTTGGGCCTGTGGTGGCCCAGAACATTATGGCAGGAGAGCATGGTAGAAGAGGCCTATTCATCTCATGGTGGCTGGGAAGGAGAGAGAGAGAGAGAGAGAGAGAGAGAGAGAGAGAGAGAGAGGAAGAGAGACTCAATATCCCTTTCAAGGACATGCTCTCAATACCTTAACTTTCTCCTATGAGATCCTAGCAAATTAAAACAATGCTAAAACAATGCATCTTACTCTGCAAAGAATGGCAATCCTTAGAAAATCAAACAATAGTAAATGCTGGCATGGCATTTGTGAAGAAGGTACCCTCCTGCGTTGTTAGTGGGAATGTACACTAGTATAACCATTATAGAAACCAGTGTGATTTTTCAAAGAACTGAAATGAGAAATTCCATATGACCCAGAAATGTTCATACTAAATCATTATGCTAAAGTGATACATGCATACTAATCTTTATATCAGCATAATTTGTAATAGTGAAATCCTGGAATTAGTCTGCATATCCAACAACAGATGACTGAATAAAGAAAATGTATTTATATATAATGAAATACTACTTGACTACAAAGAATAAGATATTTGCATGAAAGTGGAGGCACCTTGAAAATATAATGTTGAGTAAAATTAAGCAGCCACATAAGCCTAAAATACTATATAGTATCTTTCATTTCAGTGAGGCAAAGTACAAACACAGAAAATGATAACGGATGGATGGAGAGGGCAAGGGGATCTCTTGCAACAGGGAAATAGTCCAAGGGAAGAAGGGTGAGGGGTGGGGGAGGAGGGAAAGGAGAAATAGAAGAATAAAGATGTATCATGAACAGGAGCCTAAAATCCCAGTTAATGTAGACATTATATGCCATAACATAAGGTATGACAAACAATATCAACAAGTGTAATGAACGAGATAGGAGAACCCAAGGAGGAGGGGAAAAGAGAAGGAAGGGGAAGAGGGATTAAAAAAAAATGAACTGCAGTACATGCATGTAACTACTCTCCAAGCTAACTATAAACTGCATGAATTGCAAACATGTACTAATACAATGAAAACATACATTAAAAAGTTCTGTTCCCTCCTATAGCAGAGCACTGTGGGCTGGAGACCAAGTCTTTAACACATAGGCCTTTGGGCCTTAGCCACCTCATAGCAGATGCTGATCTTCTGATTAAGCATCTGGGAGGATGGTGTGCAGAGGTTAGTTCCCTTCCTGGCTTAGTTTCCAACCTGACCTCTCTCAGTCCCTCCTTCTGATCTTCGAACCCTCCTGTAAGCCTTTCCTTTTTTTATCTAACTGCGCACTGGATCGTCCATTTACGCCAAACTTCCCAGTGGGTCACACATACCCATGACAGACACCTCCTTCCACTCGCCTTCCTACCAGGCAGACGCTGAATCATCTGTCAAGACACCTTTCCAGTATGACTTTGTTCCAGTGAACTATTTGGTCCAAAGCAGCTTTAGTTGAACCTTCTTTTGCTCTTCCGTAGTACCAGGATCTGCTTTAATTGGGAAACTTAGTAGTCTGGAATGATTAATTTGCAGCTCATCTTTACTTGTTGTCCCAGAAAGGACAAAGACTTCACCCCAGATGCATCACTCCACCCAGGTTTCTCAACAGCAGCAATACTGACATCTCACACTATGGGGGTGGGGGTATTAGCATGCACACTGGAGGATGTTTAGTAACATCCTGGCCTTTATCTACTAAATTCCAGCAGTACCCACCAGTGTGACATTCAAAAGTGCCTCTGAACATTGATCCATGTTCTTTGGGTACAAAATTGCCTTGGTTAAGAACCACAGTCCTAGGCCTAACAGAAACTGATAGATACTGGGTGATGGCTGAACAATAAATCAGTGCTCAAATTAAACAGTAAAAGGCTGAATGGATAAAAAAAGTAGCAAACTTATTGTAAGAAAAGTAAAAAAAAAAAATCCAACACATTATCATGGCTTCTATACACAAAGGAAATTGAAATCTTCAGCAAGCAAGTCTCTTTATAGATTGGCTCTATCTTCTTCGTGTCATTGTCTTGTACTTTGCTCTTGATCTATGAGCTCTTTCACGTTCTTATGCTTTATTTTTTCCCCATCAATCCAAACTCTGTGCTTTACTTCAAGACAAAGATTGACTTGTCTCCTTCATAAAGCCTTCCCCAATTCACTGGTATTCATTCATACATGAAGACATATGTGTTTACTTTTAGTTTTTGCCATATTATCTTTTTGTTTCCTGGGAGGGCTTACTCTTCCAAGTCTTTCTTCTCCTTAGTACCACTGCAAGTTTTATGAACAATAGATGTTTAGTTTTTGTTTGAGGTGTTTTCTTAAGACAACTGGCAAGTGTATTAAATCTGGAATTTGCATGGTCCTAACAGTTGAAGAGGCATAGGACTTACTCTTTAGTATTTCAAAGTTATTTTTTAAATAAACTCACTCATAAAAATATGAATAATAGTAATCTGCAAATGTTTTAGCATTTCTATGAGGAAGCAGTAAATACAAAAGCATTAGAAGACAGAAATGACTGCCTTTTGTTTTCAATTCTGGTTGTGTTCAAATGCCACTTAGTGTCTGTTCTCACTGCTTGCAAAACTGTGACAAAGTCCACCTTTGCTGTATTCTGTGCCCTCTAGACCCACAAGCACCCCTTGCTTTCCCACTTCTTTGGGCACAAACACAGGGTCTCCTGCCTGTGAACTTTCCCCAGTGCTTGGGTTTGGAAATTTCCCCTAAACTTCCGTTGTACAGGGCATCTTTTCAAGTTTTTCTTGGAAGCCTTCAGGCTTTCTCCACGTGTGCTCTCCCATGAGGTATCAGTGGCAGTTAAGGGGACAACCCCTAGAATTCACTGGCTTTGCCACTGAGCTCTCAGCTTGTAACAGGATAAACGGAGATACCAGAATGGGGCAGGGTGGGGAAAACATTTCTAGCATCACTAGTAATGTTGGCACCTCTTAATAGATGGAAGAAGGGTTTTGTCCCGTGGTCTGCATCTTTGACAGATCAGCCAGAGACTGCAGTCTCTGTTTCAAAGGTCCAGGTTCTCCATTTATTCCTGCTGTTCACCCTCTCCTCTATGCTGACCTTTTTTTCTATTTAAAATACAAAGCCTAAGCACCCTTCCTGGGTCCTCCGCCTCCTCCTGGCTTCCAGCTTCCTGATGTATCACCTCTTTGTCCTTGCCTCCCATTCAGACCTAACTCAGCACGGTCTGGCAGCTTCCAGTAACCCCTCACTTCTTAGAAGATACACTTTCTCAGGACTGGGGCCTCCCATTCTGCCACATATTATGGCTTTCTCGGTCCTCCACATCCTTGACTCTGTGCAGCCTTTGACACAGCTGCTCTGGGAAGCAGCCTTCTGGCTTAGCTTTTATCTCTTGAATTTTATTCTGTTCAGTGTTCTTTCTCAAATGCCTTCCTAGTCTCATGTCCACCATCTTCGGCTTTATTCTTTTTCCATTTATTTCTCCTCCTATAAATGACTTTAATATTGTTATGCAATCAAGTATCAAAGGAGTGACCACCAAATGCTTCCCTTTCTCAGTGTCTGACTCCAGGCCTCCTTGCTATCAAGCATCTCACATCATGTCCAAACCAAAGGCAGCTTCCTTCCTACGCCAGAACTCACTCTGCTACTGTCCTTTGGTCAGACTGTCTGGCTCAATGTAGAAACGGAATTTCTGTACTATTTAGAAATACTGCTGCTGATCAGATATTGAAATCTGTGGACTCTCACTCTTTTCATGCCAATAGGTGACCAAAATGGAATTCATTGCCCCAGTTCCCTTCCTGCCTTTGTTTACCCATGTGTTAGGACTTCTCTGCACAGGATCACCTGTCCCAAAAGTTCCTTGCCCACCGTGAACCTGTAATTCAAAGTTCCCCATGATGCCACGTGCTTTCAGAGTCCAATTTGTTACTACTTCACTGATTTGCAGGGAGTGACCCAGCTCCAGCACTAATGCAATCTAGCTGTGACATGTATTATGTACTTTTTATTCTCATAACTAGAAAGTCAAGGTCAAAGATCTTCTGAAGCATCCTTGGTCTCACAGCAGAAGTAATCACTACGTACTATGGCATCCAAAGCATCTCCTCTACAGTGGCACCATGCCACCAGGTGATAAGTTTTCATATCACCAGAGTTTAAGGAGCCCTTGGTCTACTGGGCAGTGAATGATGTTTTACATATCTGTCAACCAGTCATTCATCCATTCATCCATCCATCCATCTACTCAAGCTACCCACCTGTCTTTCCATAAACCTAGCTACCATGACTAAAATCTCCTCCATTGATTATATATTTGAAATAATATTAATTTCTATAAAGACATAGTACATATTGCAGGTTAAGTACATAATAGAGGCATCTTGGACCAGTCATTTCTTGACTGTTAAATTTTCAGTACTGGAGTCTATAATTTCTATGCTTTAGACATGCAGTAAATTTTGTTTAAAAATTTACAGGTCCAATAACATAGTAGCTGCTCAATATATGTTTTTAATGCTGAGACGCTCATAGAAGATACACTTAGATGTAGGTATATAGAAAATAAATCTTTCTCCCAATTTTTAAAATTTATTTAAAGGTTATCAGTGACATACATTTACGATAATCTCTATTTCACGAAGTATTTCCTGAAACAATTGTGCACGTATCAGCAGGCACAGAGCAGTTAGGGTCTAGCAGTGGCAGGCCAGCAGCCCTGCAGGAAGGCATCATAGGCTGTGCCCAAGACCTTTCCTGCTAGCACCAGTGGTGGGGAACCTATGGCATGTGTGTTACTGTGTTTTTAAAACAAAAGATATTAAGTGTATGAATTTTTTTTCTAAACTAAAACGTCAGAATTCAGGTTTAGTTACAGTGTTGGCACTTTGCAAAATATAAATGGGTTTTGGGTTGCAGAGTGGCACTTGCTCTCTAAAAGGTTCGCCATCACCAATGACACCTGTTCTGACCAGTCTTCATCAGTGGTATCAGCTTAATCTTTGAACTGTTATTTTCCAATTTCACAACTTCTTTGTATGCAGTCTCTCAATTTTCACCTGCTCAGGTGTACTACATTACTTTTCAACCCTATGACCCTAAAACATAAATGAAAGAGAACCTACCTGGGTGAGATGGTCTCAGTTAGACCAAACACCACACACATTTTCAAATTTTCCACGTAGGACCAAATTAGACACCGACCTTGATGTTACTGCTTGTTTCTTTTAACTGAATAAAACTGGCTTAAATCACAATAACTGTGACAATACAGGCATCTGTGTTTGCTTTAAAGTCTTTATTATCCTGAATATAAAAGACAGAAGTCCTCTAGGATATAACAGAGTTCTTTCTGTGGAAACATCATTTTTTTACAAGTGAAAAAATAAATACCTCTTGGAATAAAGGCTTATATGCTAATATGTGCCATAAAAAAGTAGAGTTTTAATATTTGACAAAATGTCTGTGCAAAGAAACAAATGCATAACACGTTACTGCTACATTAAGGCAATATGAAAAGTATACTCAGAAATCTCAGTAAAGTGACAGTGTAAGTTTCTAGCTTTATCTTAGCTAGTATTGCACCCGATAAGGTCATCCAGGTTTCCTGACATCCTAGAAAACCCGCTAACTGATCAGCTTCCAAAATGCCCAAGGAGGAGTGGATACAGGAACAAAAGAACCAAAACCCCTCTGAAAGACATAGAGGGGGCGACTGAAAGATTTAAGCATTTACACACATACACAGAACAAAAATGAGAAAAACTTGAAACACACAAAAAGAGGAAATGACACCTAGAAACCTATTATAAGGCTGTAAAAGGTTTGATCTTTCTGGCACCCGTGGTGGTGCTGGGGTCGAGTGCTTGGGAGAAGCAAAGAACGGCTGTCATGAGTGCATCCGGAGGTCCCATCCTCAGTGCTAGGCTCCCCCTTCCCAGGGCAACGCTCTCCCTTTTCATCTTAAAATATTCCACTAACTCACAAAAGCCCAAGACATGCTTGCCTACTGCTACTTTTGATCAAAAAGCATGGGGCATACGGAGAGGAAACGGGAAAAGGAATAGGAAGCTCCCCGTTGGATTAGCTGCTTCTTCCTACCAAGAATGATTTAAATCTGATGGACAGCATCATGGCCAACCTTTCAAAATCGGTTTTTTTGTTTTGTGGACACAAGGTCTTGTTAAACTGTCCAAGTTGGGCTTTAACTCTCCATCCTCCAGTCTGAGCCTCCCAAAGCTGAGATTACAGGTGGATGCCACCACCACAGAACCGACTTTAAAATCTTTTTGTGTTCCAAGCATTCTTGAACAAGTTATAAAAACAGAAATGACATGAGAATGACAACTACTTAAGAAAACTGTTTTCTATTACAAATGCTCCGTGCTCCATGGCCATACAAAAAAGAACCAAGTAAATTCCTAAAACTACTTCTTATAAAATCTGTGGCAGGTAAGAGACTTACCTCGGAGACTTAGAACACCATTTCCTATAACGGTGTACCCACTTTTTGGCTATGTTGCCCCTTAACTGACAAATATTTTACCTGTTCCTTTATTTGATCAAGAAAAAAAATCAAAGTCCAAGGAATGTGTCTGTGCCCGGCTCCTCCTTGTTCCCCGCACTGGGCTTGTTGTTTCTATGCATGGATGTGTTTCTGCAGTGAGGAGGAGCTGGAGTCTTGATTTTCTTCTTTTTTTCCTGTGTGTTTTAAAGGTTGCATGGCAGATGGGTGTTGGGAGTGAAATTATTTTTGCCACAAAATTACCATTCTTATAGTTTACAATAGTGCAGTTCGTGGAAACATGGCATGTCCCACCAATGCAGGACAGATGAGTCAGATGACAGTCAGATTGAGAAGACTGGTGTGAGTTGGCAGATAGACATGCTGGACGTGTTCCACGCGAGACCGGCAGACTGGGCACGACTGCAAGAGAGAAGCCAACAGAGCTGGTTAGGACGGCTCTGCAGGCCCTGGGTGGCGGTGTTTACCCCTGGTATGAATTTTCTAAATAAGCTGAGATCGCAATGACTTCTAAGCTTTCCATTGGCAGAGATCTTTCCTCTCTGTTTACTTTATAAAGGCCTCAAGATATGTATGAAAATGCATATACTGAAGTGAAGCGGGCTTTCTGTGAAGCTCTTAGCAAGGCACAGTGAGGAAAATGATTCCTGCAGGACTCTTTCTGAGTAGGCTGTGGCCCCACAAGAGTAGATTGTGACATCTCAAATCACCTTGCAGGAGACCCTTCCAGAGACGGTGCGGCTTTGGCTCAGATGGCTAAGGTAGAGGCCCATGTGGCCTGAGTATGGTTCTGTTCCCACTCAGGGGCAACAGGCTTGCTCTCTGGTGGCTTCTCAGCAAGCACATGCTCCTTGTTAGCCACAATAAAGGCCTGAGGCACAAGGGCAGAACAGGAGGCCAAAAAGAGGCCAGTCTGAGCCTGTTCCCAGGGAAATCACTCCTTGAGGTGGCATGATCAACTCTCAGGAAGGACATGGGTGGCCTGGGTGCACATCCTCCAGCTCTAAGAGCAGCTGTAAGATCAGCAGTGTCTGAAGGACTGGGTGACATTTAGTGTTAGCTTTGGTTTCATATAAACCACAGTGACTTAGCACATGCTTCTGAGAAATGAAACCGAATGAAAATACATCACTGGAACAGTAAATATGAAAAAAAAAAACAACCTGCTATCATTATGTTCTCTATTAAGATTAATTTAACTTGCTAATCAGTAGCAACCAATCCAAGAAGCCATTAGAGACGTTTATAGTTATAAAAAGAAATTAGTAATAAATAATCAAAGTAAGCGATCCACCATGGCAACTAAGTTAATTATAACCCCCAAAGCACAGTATTCTTTCCCTAGTACTTTAGGCAAATACTAAAACATTCCCCCTACCATCAGGAATAAGAGGCAACATGAAATGGCAGAAGCAGGCCTGGGTTCTAGCCCTGGGTTTAGTCGCTGACTATGTGGACTGCATGAATCTGGACCTCGTTTCTAGAACTTGAAAACATGTCTAGGCTTCAGAGCGACGATGCTGGGAAGACAGCACGCTCATCCAAAACTGTTTCCAAAGGGCCACCAAACCCAAAGCCCTCCCCAGAAGAGATGGGCACTCCCTGTGCATTGGCCACCCAGGGCACCCAGCCACTGCTGCCTGGAGGGTGACAGCGGGCCAGGCGGCCCCTCACCTGCAGCTGGGCCGCGCAGCTCTCGCAGCACACGGTGTGGCCGCAAGGGCAGAAGGTGGAGTTGATCTCCTCCTCGCAGCACACCATGCACAGCATGGCTTCCTTCAGCTTGCGCAGCTTCTCCTGCAGGGCCCGGGTCTGCTGGCAGCTCAGGCCCTCGCAGCTTCGGCAGTTCATGCTGCTCCCGGAGGACTTGAGCGGGGAGCCGGGCGGGCTCTGGCCGCTCCTGGAGACGAGGTCCAGCACGCCGGCATTGTACAGAGCCCTCCTGGCGTGGTCATACACCTCCTTTGATGTTCTTTTAATATCGAAGACGTACTTCTTGCCGAGGTTGATGTTTTCATTCAGAAAGAGAGAAGCCAAATGGCCTTTTAAGTCACGACTATACTGCATCATGACGGCGCTGGTCACCGTATCACACCTGCAAGGCAAGTTTGCACACATGCTTTAAGAGGGTGGGGAACTTGGTAAATCGGAATTGCAGGCCCTGCCTCAGTGCGAACACACACGTGTCCTGGGGGAAGTTCTCCCTGCATTGCATGTTAAGCAGCTCAGCATTCTCAAGGGTTTCCAAAGTGCCTGCAGTGAGGCAGTGCGAATGCACAGCCAGAGGACACCTCGCTCCTCTCCCAGGCTATGAGATGCAGGCCCGAACAGCTTGAGGAAGAAAATAAAGGAAATTCCTTTTTGAAGACTTAGCTTTTATGTTAAAAATGTCTACAAATTTTCCATTCTGCTCCACAATCTGTGTGTCTATTTTAAAAGTGAAAAAAAAAAAAAAAAAAGACTGCCTACCAATTAAATTTCTTGGCCTTAATTTTCCAAATATTTGAATCCAATCACAGTTCATCTTGAAAGCACTCTCTGGGATAAGGGACTGATAGTGTTAATAAAAACTCCTTAGGTTGGTAGTGAGGATTGGGGACAGGTTTTCTCGTAGAAGGGAAAGCCAACCTGTGTCACCCAGCCAGAAAAGAGTACAAGCAAAACAAGAGCCTGCCCCCATGGCCAGGGTCATCTTGGGGGAGTGGGCGATGTGAGAAAATAAGGCAAAGGAGCAGCCAGGGCGCGTGTGCGGCTGGTACATTCGTGCACTCTGTGGGGAAAAGGGACCGTGTCACATGGACATGCCATCCCTACGGAACAAAAGGTTTAAGAGCAGCCTGAGTCTTACATTCTACACAAGACCCACTGACATCATAGTAGAAGAAATCATAAAAGCCTGCTTGTCACCCAAAACTTTTAGCACTGCGACACTAAGGTACGTACCTATAGAAAGCATGTGTTTCGGTGATGGCTCGGTAGAGCCCGCTGGCTGCCCTGGTGCTGATCATTTTAAACAAGAGCACGATGCTGTTCCCAGACTCCTTGGTGATGGTCAAGTACACGTTCTTTCCTGACTGGGTGGCCATCTGCACCACGGGGTAAGCTATCCTAAAAGACGGGAAGAGAAAAAATAAGCCAGTCCGGCAGAAGCATTCTGTTGCGACATTCCTCAATGAAACTCAGCAGTAACCCAGACACTTAGCCCAGCCTGTGCTACCCTGACACTGAAAAGCAGCTGTGTATGTGCAGAGAGAAGCCTGGGACCAAGTTCAGAGCACGTGAAGATGAGCGTGCAGAGGTCAGAAGGAGAATTTTACGGCCGTGAACAACTTATTCAAAACATTTTGTCACACTGGTTAACATTAGCACTTGAAAAACAATTGCATGGGGATTAAGGCCTGAGTAAAATTAATGTGAATTCAAAATGAAACATGGTATTCCTGTGAGATGAACGTCTCCTGAACCCCCCTCCATTCTGCTGTTTTCACAGTGAGAACTTCAGGCAGGTACACATGCTTAGCCCTAAGAGGACTCAAGCTTGGGTTACCTATTAATCGGGCTAAAGTCATCTTTACAGATGGAGATCCCTTCGGGCCCGACCCCAATGAGCAGCTTCTGGCCCTCGCTGTCCCGCACGGCGTGCCACTCGACGCCGTAGTTCTCCATTGCTGACACGAGCTGCAGCACCTGGTACTCAGCCGAGGCCTGGCTGGTCCCCTCCAACTCCTTATGCTTTGCAACGATGCTGCAGGACACCAGGAGAGTACAGAGACAGACGCAGAGATTAATTCACAGGCTTTAGACATTAATCTATCTAATTTTCAACAGAGAAGTATGATGATGTTGTCTTTTATGAATCACAAAAGCAAAAAACCTCATGTTACTAATGTTCCACTTATTTAGCAAACTACTGTAAGACACTTATAAGATACTCTTCAAGATCTTGATTATCAATATTCAAAAGGGAACACTTTTGGGGATGCTGGCTGGTGATAAAAAATTTTGAAAAATCTCAAAATATATATGTAAGACAAATTGATACACTGGAACTCTGCATATGTTATCAATATGTATGTGATATGTCTCATTATAACCTAGCATAGTCAATAACTTGTTGGATCTGAAGGAAGTTTATTTGCTCTACTGTGAAGGATGAGCTCTCATGTGGCTCTTGGGGCCCCACCCATGGTTATCCTTTGGAATGTCCTTTGGAAGTTCCTTTCTTTGCGTGGGAGCTGGATTAGTGACTTGTTTCTATGGAGAGAATATGGGACAGGTCATAGGATGTGATTCATTTCTGAGATTAAGTTTCAGAAGAGTCTGGCTTCCTTCTTGGCTTTTAGCTTTTGCTCTGAGTTAGACCAGTCATCTTGGGGGAAGTTGGCTACCACAGCATGGAACGGTTCGTGTGGTAAGGGAAGTGGGTGGCCAACGGACCCCAGGGATCGTACTGCCTGTGGGTTCCTCTCTTGGCTGAAACTGAAGTCTAGCAGCTTGACAGCAGTCTCCTGGGAGATCCTAAGAGGAAACCCACAAAGCTGGGGCCAATTCACAGCAGAGTCTCAGCCACAAGAGGAGGCCTGTTATTATAAGCCGAGTTTTGGGGTAGTTTGTTATATAGGAATAGATAACTGAATGTCTGTATTAGGCCTCCTGATTTAATTCTTGCTGGCATGAAGAAAACATCAGTATACTTTTTATTGTAAGACTTTTATTGTCTTAGGACATGTGCATTTTTATTCTCATTTTGTGAGAATTTCATATTATTTCATATAAGGTATGCATTTGTATGGTCTATGTTCTGTGTTTATACATTCCTCAAAAGACTACCAAATACTTGGATAATAACTGGTTACACTGGGCCATGGCCTGGCCCTGACATCTTGGATCATCCCTAGATACCAGGGGCTTACTTTCCTCTGGAGGTTCCTGCCACACCAAAGGCTTTGTGAGCGCTCTCACTAGGCGAGCCGCCACCTCACCTGTTCAAGACAGCGCTGGAGAGCTCCTTCGCACATAGCTCCTCGTAGCTGTACTTGGCAGTGTTCTGGTTATAGTCCCCAAACTTGGTCTGGGCCAGGAGGGCACTGAGCTCCACGGCCTGCTCTGGGGAGCACTGGAGGTGGCCGGCCAGCAGAGACTCCTTGATGTGCAGGAAAAAGATATGTCTGCAAGGAGAGCAGGAAGAAGGTTAGGCTCAGGGATAAGGGAGTCCCAATCTGAGCCTGGTGGGTTGGGGCAGCTCAGTGGTAAAGTTGCCTTCCAAGGACAAGGTTTTAAGTTTGACTGCAACACTGCAATAAACAACCTGTCTAGAGCTTTCACAATCGAGTACTTTCCTTTCAAATAAGGAAAAGAGAGC
This sequence comes from Cavia porcellus, assembly GCF_034190915.1. Lineage (NCBI taxonomy): Eukaryota > Metazoa > Chordata > Mammalia > Rodentia > Caviidae > Cavia > Cavia porcellus. Next base: position 20,395,060 of record NW_026947496.1, on the reverse strand, counting down.
AATTTTAAAAGTCATGCTGAATATGCTTGCCATTCTAGAACCCTTTTTATCAGGAGCACGCAGGCAGACATGTCTAAGAACTAAGTTTCACTGTAGTGAACATTACAAACAAAACACATCTACCGAAAACAAGTTCAGTAGCAATGGGGTCACAAGATATAAACTAATTATACCCAAGCTTTTGTGTTATGTTTTAAAACAAATCTCCTTAATCAGAAATACTATCTTGGGTAGATTCTGATACAATGTTAAACAGCTCCATCAGCCAGCATCTATCTCCTCTGTCTACCTTGCAGCTCTCAACTGTCTGAGTTGATGCATCCTCAAGGCACCGCTCTCCCGAAGACCCTGCAAGGGACTCTCCAAGTTGTTTACTTCTGGCACAAATACACTGCTTCTTTCTGCTCAAATCCTCCTGGATGAGGATGCATGATGGCAGCATGAAACCCCGGCTTTTCCTCCATTCGGCTCCAGCTTTTCAGCTTCATCTCTAGCCATGACCTCCAGCCACTCTGCCCCAGGACAGACACCAGGCCTGCCCTTGGAAAATCTGCTCGCGCTGTTCCCTTTGTCCTGATGAGCATTCTTCCTGTCCTCTCACTTGGATACCATTTGGTCTATGTCACAGGCAAACCATCCACTCCGCTATTGTATGTGATGTGGTGAACTGCTAGGATGGTTTAGCTAACTGCATAAGCACCTCTAACATCAGAGAGCTCCATAAATGTACAGAAAACTGCACAGATCTATCATTGATTATTGATTAATTGTTTTACTGGGGATGGAATCTAGGGCCTTCATACCCACCTCTTTTTAATTTTTTGAGATAGGGTCTTAATAATTCGCCCAGGCTGGGTTCTAAATTGTAATCTTTTTGCCTCTCAGCCTTCCAGAGTGCTGAGATTTAGGCATGATTCTTTTATAGTCCAACCTTAGCTTAGGTCTGTATGAGGCTGTCTTAACTGTATACAGTACTGTATTTTACATTTACTAAAAGGCAAGTCACATTTAAAAACTCCTGGGGAAATTCAAATATTGTCCATAATGCTGAAAATTCTAAAAAGAATAAGACACTATACCACACAGGGTCTATGTAATAAAATTTGTCTCTAGGAAATGTGGAGCTTTAATTTTCCTTTGATGGCTTGTGGTAGCCTCTTGAAGATGCTTAAATGTCACAATGCTCCTATTAATAAATGAAGGACAGCTTTGGGAAATGCTCTGAACACAGTGAATTCAGCTCCCCATTTTCATTAAGTATGACGTCATTACTCCAGCCTAACACTGTGTCTATCTAAACCCCACACCTGTGTCTGCCAGCCCAGGTAGGGGGAGTGGCAGGAGCAATGCAGGAAAGGGACGTAGGGGAAAGCAAGGCAATAAATACAACCACAGACTACATTGAGAGTCCTAAAATAACAGGATGACAAGAGCCATTCATCTTCTTGAACCAAGAAGTACTCAAATTCAATCTTTTGTGCCTTCAATAACGATACCAAAGTAGTATTCAAAACTATCAAATTCTGCCAAATATTAGTTTTCTCCTTATTCAAAGCACCCATAAAGAAATCAAGAGTAAGAATGTACAACACCAGTGAAAGAGGATAAACATGGTTTTTATTAACCCAAACATCTGTTAGTCTTTAAAATGTTTCTGACATACTGCTAAACTGAGAAGGGGCCCCTGCTGGGGCAAAGAAATCACCACAAAAACAACTGGCTTGAAAAATAGATCTCAGGGCACAGGGCCAGGATTCACAGAAAACCCTGGTGTCACAGAGTGGCCTTAACCCTCAAGGGCATTTCAAATGGTCATTTGGCGGGTTTCATCTTGTTGACCATCTATAAAGCATCTCTGAGGGAAGAAGTATTCCTGTTTTTAGGAAACTAAAATCCTAATTTATGCTTACATCCAAGAAGAAATTATGTGCCAAAAGATTTTTAAGATTACCATCAAATTTTCAATTTAATTACTGCTTATGTAAAGGTTTCTTTTTTCACTTATGTTCTTGGAATGAGGTCGGAGACTATTTTCTGTTTTATTAAATAGTGGGTGTAGTCTGCAAAAGAAGTCTTTCAAAATTGATTCAATTTCTTTTTTTCAAAATTCCTCATGCCTATTTCTGCAGAGACAGCTGTTAAAATGAAAGGTAAGAAGCAAAGACCAAATACAAACAGGTGGTCAGCAGCCAGAGAACAGTGCAGTCCCTGCACGTGGGTCAGAGTTGGGAAAAAATAATGTGGTGGCAGGGGTGGAGGGGCAGGGAGTAGCCTTTCCTACAGTCTGGCTGCACCGCCCACTGTACCTGCTGCTGAGGTAAACGTATGACAGGTCCTCCCTGCCTTGTGCGGCTTCATGGTTATGAGACCATTTTGGTTTTAAATCAATAAAGATTTTTTCCTGCATTTATCTTTGTGCCCAACTCCACACTGGGACTCGGGGGTGGCCTGGTTTGATAGTTCCTCTTCACATGGAACTCACAGCCTTTTACGGCGAAGGAACACGTCCCACCAAAGCAACTCCAGTCACAAACTGGCTTCTGGGGGACAACGGTTTGTGCTTGTGGGGAGCAGTGCAAGGCCGCAGTGGCAGCTCAGGTCACCAGCTGTGATGATCTATCTGTTGGTAGACCTTGATGTGTTCCTTCCAGGAGGGGAGATGGCAGCGCGCTGAGACATATTTGCGACGGGGGATTCCCCAAGGGCACACTACTCTGATGAGCGGGTTTGAGTCAGTATTTGCTTCTAACATTTTTCCTTCTAACCATATGACCTGTAACTGTATGTCTGGCTTCTGGATTTTGCCTTCTCCTTTTTTTATGAAGTGGGTGAAAGGTTACCAGCAACATCAAAACAAGCAGACAGAGTCAAGAAGTCATGCCTACAGTAAAATTTTTTAACTAAAGATCAAAAGTGGATGGCAAATCTAACTCAAGATAGGCTACATCTCAGAATCACAAAGAGAGACTTTGGGGGGAAGAATCTGTTTTCTTTGCCTTAAGCAAGTATCTGTGAATATGTTGTATGGATATAAGCTCAAACTGCCATTTTCTAAACAGTCTGGGGCCTGTACTTTGCAATTCATTAAGTTTCACCCAGTTACTAAGAAAATGGATCCTTTCAATATATGGGCCATGTTTGGAGGCCCATAGTGAAACATTCTAGCTAACCTGTGCCCTGGTGTTATATGAGTAAGTGAATTCACACCTAATGTAACACTGTGGATGTTTTCAAGGATAGGCCAAAATTTAATTTTAAAAAAGAGCCACATACTAATATACTTTTATTTCCAAGTACTTCAAATTTCTATGTTTTAAAATTTAATGCCTTTCAATAGTGTTAACAAATGAAGTTAAATCACTAAAGAGTTTGTAGTCAAGAGAACTCACCCCTGGACCATGATCCATCCCATAGGGCAATCCTCTAGTGCCCACGACACAGCTTTCTGTGGACCCCTCCAAGCTGCGGATCCGCTCACTATGGAGGTCACTCTTGCTTATACCCTCTAGTTATCTCACCAGTTATACCATTTTGAAGAGCTTTTCAGGACAGATGTAAAGCATACCCACATTTGCAATTACACTTAACATGTAAGTTATCAAACTAAAACATTTGTAGAAGGGCTAAGTACTATTTCTGAAACCTCTCCTGACCCCTTCCCTAAAAGGCACTTGGAGCCTGGCTCTTGGGAGTGTGGTCCGGTCCACCCCTCACCGAAATCAGACCCTGCTGCAATCCCACCTCGCATGCCTCCCTCCAGAGAGCTACTCAACTACACTGGTTTACTTTAACTGAAATTCCACTGCCAAGTTATATTTTCAAAGCATCAAATTGAAACAGAATTGCTCTGGGTTTTTTCTTTCATATTTAAACTTCTAGTGAAACAAATCAGTTCAAGATGGCCTACACGTAAATGCTAAAACTGTAATGTAACACTTTATATCCTAGATATAATAGTATCTTTAAAACTAGGGAATAGCAAAGGTTTCTCAGGAGCAAGTCAGCAAAAATCACAAAAGAAAACACTGGGTAAAACGGTTTCCCAGGATGCAGTCAACAAAAATCACAAAAGGGAAAAAACATGGATAAATTAGACTTCACCAAAATTAAAAACTCCCACTCACCAAAAGGCATCACAAAATAGACAAGCCACAGTAGGAAATACATTTACAAAACTCGTCTCATACAAATACTGGTATCTAGGATACACGAAGAATTTGTTTAGAATAAAAATGTATAAATGACTTGAATAGATACCTTTCAAAAGAAGATTTATGAAAGGCCAATAAACACACACAAAAAAGATTAACATTATGAATTACCGGAGAAATGCAAATTAAAAGTCCAACACTCTACCATGTATACCCACCCTGAAGGCCAATGGGGATTTGAGGGAAATTAACTCTCTTGTTTCTTCATAGGAGAACAGACGGGTACAACTGCTTTCTAAAGTCTGACAATTACTTGTAAAATAAACAACTGCCTACTCTATGACCCAACTGTTCTACTCAAGAGAAAGGAAAAAAAGGACTTATATGTTCACAGCAGCTTTATTCATGGGAAACAGGTGTTTGTGAACAGGAATAGGGGTCAACAAATGGTGGTAATGGCCATACAGTGGGATAGTTCCAGCCATAAAGGAAGAAACCACCACCAATACACGATGGCATGGGTGGATCTCAAAATATTTATGATGGACAAAAGAAGGCAGACACAGAGTACCAACTGCAACAAAGCTAGAGCAGAAAATACGCAGAAAGGGATTAGAGTGGGGAAGACCGGTGGAGATGCGCGGCACCAGGGACAGGGAACTTTCTGGGTGGTAACATCTTCATAGCGGTTTTGTTTAAATAAGCACATTTACGTCTCAAAACTCATTAATTGGTATAATTAGGATTTATGCATTTCATTATAGGTAAATTCTGCATCAAAAGAAACAAGAACTGTATGTAAGCATTGCATTCCACTCAAAACCTGAACTATTTAAGAGGAAGAATACTTATACATAATTTACTTTGAAATGCATCAAAAAAGATAAGGTTGTTAGATGGGCAAAGGGACCAATAAATGGATAAATATATAATGAAACAGTCATAAAAAATTTAATAGTAAAATCTTGGGGGGCTACATAGATATTCACTGTAAAAAATTACAACCTTCGTATCTGTATAAAATTTTTTATAAGAGGTTAAGGAAAAATAGTAGTAAGGTCAAGGTTCAGAAAATGAACAAATAGTTTCCATATAAATGGAACCATCAGATCTACTTCATGGAGCGGTTTTAATGGAAAAACCTGTCACAAGCGAGTAACTACTAACTCAGGTCTCTACTGGGTCTCAGGGAGGTCTTCCTCAAAGCTCAAAACATAAAATGAGAATCACTGATAAGTGTGCTCCTCCTCACACCCTGAAGGAGTTGAAAGATACAGAGGAGGCCAGAAGGGAAACACCCCAGTTCAAGAGTGATTACAATCCACTCCGGAAGGACACTGTTACTTGAAGCATGCAGTCTGCTCTTCCAAAAAATGTGCTTATTCACCCCTGTAGGTGCCTGTCTAGGCAAACACCTTGTCCGGGCAATCTTGTAATCTACAGTGTTATCTGCTTCTCAACAACCCAGATTAGTCAGGAGTGCTCCTAAGTGTTTATCCCACAGCGCACAGCCTGCTCAGCAATTTTCAGACCTATCGTAAACATCTCTTGAACTGCCTTTAAACCCCGAGTAACCTGTTAGATCCTGTTGCTGACACCAGACTGCAGCAGGTTATCAGAGAGAAAACATGCCCAGTGGCCCTGCAGCTGCTTCACAAGGGTCGCTCTGCCTACATGTGACCTAGTGTCTGCTAAATCAATGGATTTTATTTTAAATGCCATTTAAAAAATGTCCCCTGGCTACTCCATGAAAATACATAAATGTCAGAAATTGAAAGCCTAATGATGCCTAGATGGCAGGTCCTCGGCTAAAATTAATGCTGCATAATAACCCACAAACATCCTATAGTGTCAGTAGAAAGAAAAAAAAATGAGCACACTAGAATTCAATTCACAAATTCAGCTAATACTCTTCTTACAAATAGTACACATGCCTAAGTTTTCATTTGACTTTCCCAGGGCCTACTTTGTATTTTGACAAGCAGAAAACAAGCACACAAAAAGTGTCATTCTACTTTTAGGTACATAGTTGTAATGACAAACTTAAGTGGTATGTTTATAATGGATCCATACTAGTACAATGGCATTGTATAGAACTTATCCATCCCAAATCACGCAAAGTCAACCTGTGACAACACTAACAAAGTTAATACATTAGAATATCATTTATAAGATTTGATTCCACTCTTAATTGGTTTAAAATTATTGCATCATGCTTGCCTAGGGTCTGCAGGGAACATTTCTAACAAGGACATCTTTCCTGGATTTCCAATCACTAATGTGAATTTTGTTGGGGGAAAACTGAGTGGATAAGGACATAGACTACAAAGTGACTAAAATCAGATAAATGATACTGCAGATGTAGTTTAAAAACTAACTAAACTGGCTGAGGCAGGAGAATCACAGAAGCCCAGCTGGGCAACATAGTGAGACTGTGGGTCCTAAAACAAAAGAAACAAATAAATTAACCAACAGCATAACTGTCTGAATACTGTAAAAGACAGAGGCAGTTCATTTCAGATAAGAACAGTCACACATGATCTGGAATGGGGTGTGGATGGCGCAAAACAAAGGAAAGGAAACAATGCCAAGAGCAAGTTGTGCAGGTGGCCCATACACACCTGTTAATTCCAGCACCTGGGAGGCTGAGGCAACAAGAACTGTGAGTTCAAGGCCAGCCCGAACTACATATAGACACCCACCAACAACCAAAAGAATGCACATCTACAGAGCAAGTTCTAAGCAGAAAATGATCATCACAACTTTTTAACAGTGAGATTTCTTTCACAGACTTTTAGCTACTCTCAACTTGTTTATAGAAGCAGACTGAAAAAACATGTCAATATAAGAAAATTTGTATCAGTTTATGCTATCTTTATTTCTAACTTCTTAATTGAGTGATGCAACAACTCTTTATGCAAGAGGCACCCTCTAGACTCTAGGGATACAATGTTGATCAATTTTAATGGAATTGAGATTATTAGAGTGAGTGACAATAAACATCTGTCACATAAGTAAAACATTGTGTTACTAGCTCATTAATGCTACAAAGGAAAGGCACAGATTGTCTTGGGAGACTTTAAGTTTCCCTGGCAGGGCTGGAGGCAGGCTGGAGGACAGAGCAGAGCTCAGAAAGGCAGGCAGGAAGGTAGGCAGGATTTAGGGAGCTGTTCCTATCACCCAAATCTTGATGAAATGTAACCCCCAGGAATACAGGATTTCTTGAACATTTAGTTCAGGACTCAATGAGTCTTTATATTGTGGCTGTTTGCTGGGAAAGGGAATTTAGGTATTGGTGATCCTTGACTAAGCCAGACCATCTCTAGCAAAGACCACAGAGCTATGACAAAAGGCGGTCATGTCAGAAATACAAAGGTTTTATTGAGAGTAGACGGCATTATCACCACTGTGAGAATGATGCCTACACTTTCCTAATCTCTGGTTTTGAAAATGTTCGAAAAATTCAGTCTAAATGGCTATAAATAACCAAAGGCTTTGACAGGCAACAATCTGCAGGATTATTTCAGATCTTCTTCCAGAATACATGAATTTGACTCATATTTTGTTTCAACCCACTGTGAGGCAAACATGTGCTGGAAATACCTGCTGTCCTCTTCCCTGAACCATGACAGTCTGTCTGAAAAAAATATTCCTTTTACTCTTTGGGCCTCTACTCAAAAGCAAACCTAACAGTGTAGGAGGAGAACTAAATCTAAGATCAGGCCAAATCAGAGAGGAGATTAACCCTGACTACCAATCTAAGTCAAAGTCTGATATGTTTCCTGTCTTCGGGAAATTTATTTAGGAAAACAATACAGAGATGAAGCAAAGCAAGGATACAATTACAAAGCTATTGTGAGGAGGCATTTGGAGACCATCTCTTCCTGGGTTGCCCACTGAGATGCAGAACTCAGCTCAGGCTTGGAAGCTGAATGCTGGCCCTCAGTGGCAGAGCCAGCCCAGGAGCAAGGTCATCTGCCTGCTTCCCAGCACTCTGGTGACATGCAGGCCTTTGGCCCTGCACCTCAGCAGCTCCCTAATGTGATGTGAATCAGTATGTTAACTGCCCCTGGGTAGGCCAGCTCTATGGCGAGCAGGCCACTTGATTGTCCACAGAGGACAACACTGCCCGTATAGTTCAATACCATTTAAAAAACTATCCAGCTGCTTTCAAGTATAACTGCACTCTGATGACTTGACTTAATAAAGACTCACTTCTGTCTAACTAGGCTGTCAAAGCCGTGTTTACTCACTACATAAACAGATCAAGGGTATACTCACATCATTTTATGTAAAGATTCTACAACAGATCATGGAGCATCAACAAGGTTTACTCTGTTAACATAACATTAAGAAAAACAAACAAGTGTTTTAGTTGTATAGTGTCATGCATATAAAAACAATGCTAATTGTAAACCAGGCTTAGAATAACTTCTGAGGTCCTAATTAAAAAGTACAAAAAGCCAATTACAAATCACTTTATCAAGTTACTAAAGCAGAGTGCTATATAAACTTTAGTGTTTTATTTCAGCTAATCTCACATGAAAACAAGTAAAATTGAATATATTATTAAAAGCAAGTCAAAAGTTTAGATACAACAATATGCTTTCAAAAAGGGCTTAAAATCAATGAAAATTATCTAGTTGAAGTAGATAGTGAGTGTTATTAGCCATGAACCTCGAGTCAGAGTCAGCTGAGTCAAAAAAGCAAAAAAATAAAATAGGAATTTGATTCAAGTTCTAATTCACAAAATGTGAATGCTGGATGAATAAAATGAATTTGATGGTAGTTACTGACCCAATTATAAGAAAGCACAAGTGGAGACCAGCTAGTGGGCAATTATGAAGTATGAATGCATTTACAACACACACACCGATCATGCTATTATGATATTCTCTGCTTAAATGAGGGATTTGATCCTCTAAGTTATTGCAGATTTAATAAACAAATTTGTGTCCTTATCATGAGGTTGCATCTAAAGGCCCTGAAACTATAATTTACAAATCAACATTGCTACATTTTTCTTTTATTCAACTTCAAGTTATGACAATGAAGTACAAAGTAGACACCTTCACACATCAGCTTTAAGTTTTATAAAAAGCCTGTTGTGAATAATAAAGACAGTTGGCATACCCTTAAATAAAGACAGTTGGCATCCAATATTTTGCAAGACCTTTTCAGGGGCACTAAGAATTCGATATGCCAGCTTCCTTCAGAAACTAAACATCCCTCTCAAACTTTAATGCTACAAAGCAAGGTAAAATGGGAGATTTCAAATTCAAATGGATAGTATTTCAAATTGTTTCTGTCAGTTCCTTGGTAAACACACACACAAAAATGACACGTCAAGAATTCTTAAAGGATGTTGCTCACTGATCATTATTCAAAATATTCAGAATTGCATTTTTCATATGCACGGTAAATTTCCAAGTCAAAGGATTATGAAAAATATCAGCGCTTGGATCCAAACTTTGCCATGTTTTTAAAAGCAATCCTTTCCTTTTTTAACATGCCACTGTGAGATTTCAGTCTGTAGTTCAGCAATAAATATTAAACATCACTTTGGTAGACTAGCTCATCCTTAAGAAAAGTATTACAGTCAGTCCAGGGAACACATTTTTTGTGTGAAAACAGAAACCACATGCTTCAGTTGTCTATTACCACTGGTAGAATTTTTCTTTTCTCTTTCACTTTTACAATACAAAGAGGAATTCAACATTCTACACTCAACAATCATGAGTAGTATATTTGTGGGGTGATTCTCTGTTACAGTGGCCTTCGAAGAATTCTTTTATTAAGTTTTCATGAAACTTAAAAACTCTGAAAATTATTCATGGAGCCAGACAGAGTTCTCTGTTACACACTGTAATCTGACACTAGGCTGAAGAAGTTGACCAAGTTTAAGTAACCCAAGAGGAACTGTTTCCTGCTTTCAGTTAGAACAGCCTACAATGACCTATAGTAACACTGCCTACTCCGGGTTACTATCGGGCATTAAATGTTGCTATCAGGAAGTCAGTCATGCTTTTTTTTTTTTTTCTTTTTCTGTTTTTGTTTATCTATAAGACTTCAACTCTGTTCTTCTATTAAGTTTATAAGGACAATCCAAATCAAAAGAAGAGTTTGAAAACAGCACCCAGACCAACAAGGCAGCTCACTCTTTCATCTTGGGGTACACACTGAAAACAAACTTAAGTTATGGGGAACTTAGAACTTGTGCTACACAAAGCAAAATGAGCCTGGGAACATCTCCAGAGGTCGCAAGGGTCCGTTTCTGAATGGAATAGGAGGCGAATTTGACATTGCTTTATTTCAGCCTCACTTTACCTTGTCTGCTCCTGTAAGATGAGGTGCGGCTCCACGAAGAACTTGACTCTCAGTTTAAGCCGGTAGGGCGCTAGCCCATCCATCTGCTGGGAGATCCGGTTTCTCAGATTTAGCCATAAACTTTCACCTTTGCTACCAGTAAACTGCAGTCCAAAATAATCAACCTCTATGATCCCCAATCGCCTGCACACCTAAAACACAAATGAATGCAGGGTGGATAAGCAAATTGCACAATGCAGTCACAGTCAGGGCAAACCCAAGGGCTCCCTCTGAGTCTAAGACAACCCATATCCTTTACACAAACATGAAGGGTCTTATAATACCTGTTGTAAGTTCTAGGCTCCAACGATGATAAAACCTAGCTCTAATATGAAGCCTTGTCCTTCCTTGAGTAAACATATAAGGCAAGTTCAAGTGCAACAGAGAAAAAGGAGTCCCCAAAAGTAGCCTTCTCGAAAGGCTGAGGAGGGGGAATGAATCTACAAGGTTTTTTCCCTTTTTACTCCAAGCACTGGAATTCCCTCCAGCTGATTTGGCAGCTTGTTTTCTGGACAATTCTAACCATCTGGATTCCAAAAAACAAACACGTTGGGAAACACGCCACAAGTGTCAGCCAAGCTTTAGGAGCGATTCTCCAAACATCCCAGGTCTAGAGGATGCGAAGGCAAAGCGCTTTACTGGGATCTCATTTGCTGCTGTCTCCCACCAACTGTGCATGCATACCCTGTTTAGAACCCTTCTTCACTCTTAAGTAAACACATGTGACGAGACATCCAAGGACTAGATAGCCCAAACCTACGGTCCCGTTTTCCCCGCAAATTCACAAGGCAAGTGAAAAATTCAGTCCCTCTGAGAAGAAGCGTGAGACTCAGGCCCGGCTTGTCCTTTGCCACTGTACTCCGGCGCCCAGGACTGCTTCATGCCACCTACCCTGGGACGTGGGTGGCGCTGCCAGCATTCACGGGACCCCCGGGTGGCATCACGCACACACCTGCGGCAGGTGAGCCAGACGCCTTCTTCCAGGAAAGTGCGGGGAGGGTGGCTGCCTGCAGCGGTACCCGCGCCCCCCAGCCCCGGGGCCCCGCCGCGCGCGTTCTCTGCGCCCCACGTGCGCGCCCCACGCCGCGGGTAGGAGGAAGCTGCAGCCCGGGCTAGAGGCGCGCTCGCTGGCCACCGCTGCATCTCCACCCGAGCCCGGGCAGGCGCCGCGCCCAGGCGCCTGGCACCGTCAAGAGGCCCCTCGGCCTGGGGGGACCGGCAGGGGCCCCAGGCTGGCCCTCGGCCCGCACCTGGTTGAGGCAGTCCTCGCCGTTGGCTTTCGCCTCTACCTCCACCTCCATCAGCACCGCGTCCGGCCTCGTCACATAGCACAGCATGGCTGGGGCCGCCGCTGTCGCCGCCGCCTCCTCTTTGGTGTGCGCGGTGCTGTCGCCTCGCCACGGCTCGAACCCAGCCCCGGGCTCGGGGAGGAGTTGGCCCTCGGAAGGTGCAGCCCTACAGGCGCCCGCCCTGCGCCCCACGGACGACGACGACGCCGTCGCTGCCGTCCCCTTGCCTGCCTGCTCCACTCCCGTCCTACCCGGCGGGGCCGCACTCCAGCACCTACTGCCTGCGCCGCGAACAGACTCCTCAGATATACTGGCCCCACCCCCTCTGGCTCCAGATCCAGCCAATCACGATGGCACTGCCCCTCCTCCGCCGCGAAATCAACCAATAGCGGTGCCGTTTCAGCCACGACCCCGCCTCCCAGCGCCGACAGAGTTCCCCCGGCCGGGCCGCCAAAGCTGCAGGAGGAGGGCTGCCCTGCGCACGCATTCTCCTGTGCCCACTGGGCGACGCTGCTCCGAGCGAGCCGTCGCCTGGGGCTGTAAGCAGACGCCTGTTTGTGGGGCTCGAGTTTACGACGGACGTTTCCAAGCTGCCGCTATTTTTCACTCTGATAACGCACTTCGGTTCTGAAAACCTAGGAGAAACAGAGCAACCCAGAGCCTAGTTTTCTTTAGAAAACTATTTTCCACTAGGATTGGTTACAGTGGGTCGTTTGTGGAAGGCCAACGTGTTCCTTATTGTAAATTTCATCCTTGAAAAATCAAAACTCAAGTAAAAAAAAAATTGCGGGTTGATCAATTAGCCTAGTAGCCTGGTCTGGTGCTCCTTGCATTAACCCTTTCCAAGCCCTTTCCAACATCAGGGCTGTTGGATCAAAACGCCTTATGGAGCACCGGGCCCTGTCCCCTCTTCCCCATTCAACATTCTCTACCTGTCATTGCCATCAGACAACCAGATATTATCCCACATTTTAAAGGTAAGGGGCTCATCCTAGGACCTCAGAGGTGGATGACTTCCACAGAACTATTGAAAAAGCCGTCCGGCTCCACACTCATATCACTGCTTGTTCCTTTGGTCCATAAAGTAGCTTTCCATCGTTTTTGTTCTTCCCTGAGCCAGACTTGTGTGGATTTCAGCCTCGGAACCGGGAAAACATCATCTCTCTGAAGCTCAGCGCTGCCAGCAATAAAATGGAGAATGATTAGCTGTCTGCCTTTGCCTGCTGTTGCTGTGATGCACATGAAACGTAAAAGTGTCCATAAGAGCACTAGAATGCCCCTGTAGATACAATAATATATAAAACGAACTATAATGTCAGCTCTGCCCTGCAGCTGCTGACTTCCATTGCTAACTCTTTCTCCAAGAAGAAGTTAGGAAGATATCAGAGCACAAGTTAAAAGGAGAGATACCTTCATCAAGGCTAGCTCCTAGAAGAACGGTTTTGTTAAAGTCGTGACTCTTAATGTTATGGACAGATGCGTACAAAGTCCCCATGTTTCGTTATAGCTTATGAATGTGTGTCACAGTTTTAATGCTGTTTAAGATACTCCCTGATTGCCTCTATAACTCGTCTTCATTTCCTTAATACCAGTTTGCCCACCTGGCAAATTTATCTGGAAGACAACATTTGGATGGCTGTTACCTATATTTAATCTTTAGAAACTGCAAGCACAACAGAGGACCAATAAGCAGCAGGCCCATTGGATTGGTTGATACTTTCTCTTTGAAAGAAACCAAAGCTGGCAGACTCAATAACAAGGAAGTTAGGGGACAGATTTTTGAGAGCCCATAGAACCAGTGGGCACCATGTGCCTGAGTAGAGAAGGGAAATACTGTGTACCCAAGAATACTCAGAAACAAAACAAGCAAAAACCAACACATATTCCCATTTTGTGGAACAACGGTTTTAAACATAATTTCTACTTTTGGTTTTGGCAGGGTTTTTTTTTTCTTTTTCTTTTTTTCTCTTTTTTCAGGAATGTTTTCATTTTTAAGTACTCAGATTTTTTTTTTTAACTTTTTATTGGTACCAGGGATCCAACTCACGACCGCCTGCTTGCAAGGCAGGTGCTTATGCCACTGAGCTAAATCCCCAGCCCCTGAATGTTTTCATTTTTATTATTTAAAAATTTAAACAGCTAAAAACGTTTGCAGAAGCACAGGAAATGTCTAACAGGTTTTAAAATTTTATGATATATTTTTATTTTGAATAATCATCACTTATAAAAACAGCTGGAAAGTTAAGACTGATGGGAATATTTCTGTTCAAACCCATTATGTGTCTGCTAAAGGGTGATTGGTAAAAATTCAAATTGTCTTGAAATTAAGAATCAGAAGGAAAGATTGAAAAATTATTGTTGTTGTTGCTGGCTTTTTTTGAGACAAGTTCTCACTATGTAGCACAGACTAGCCTGGAGCTCACTATATAGGCCAGATTGGCCTCAAACTCAAAATCCTCCTGGTTTAGCCTTCGTAGTGCTGAGATTACAGGTGTATACCACCACACTTGGCAAGAAAGATTTTTAAAACAAAGCTTAGGAAAACGACACTGCGAGGGGAAAGAAATTTTGGTGTTTCCGAAGAATGCTGCATTCTACCAGTGTTTAGGGGGTAGATGAGATTAGGATCTATCCTTGTCTCTCTCTCTTCCTCTGTCTGTCTGTCTTATTGTTCCTTGAGCTGAGAGAGAGAGAGACTGATGAAAGGAAGGAGAAGGCTGAGTGAGCTGTGAGAAAGCACATTATGTTTAAAAGACTTGGTTAGGGAATAGAAAAACCACAGTAGAATTACTTCCTGGAGGATTCCACCATCTGCTAATGCTACAGAACGTCTGGTGCCAGTTTCAAGCCCCAGCTGGGTCTAACTCCAAAATAAGAGACTCTGAACATCCGGGGCTGGAGGTGGGAAAGTGTATTGGATTGAGTTGTAACTAAAGCTAGAGATTTGATCGTGTTGTTGCTGTCTGCTTTCTTTTGCGCTCAGCTAGCTACCATCTTTTAGAGAAAGCATTACCACGGAGTAGAATAGTAAAGAGAGTGCCTGTGTGATGGTAGATTTTTAAAAATAGAAACCATAACTGAGTGGTAGACTTGGTTAACCCAGTGGCATCTGGCTATTCAAACACCCAAGCACCACAGGTTTTCTCTCTGCCACATTTACAAGGTCGAGCGACTGAGAACTAGATAATGTTTGCAAGCTGTGCTGTGATGGTCACCTGGCTGCAGACTCTTCTGGCCGAGCACTCGGTCTGGATGGCTGGGTCCCCAGTTCTGCTTAGTCCACTCATAATGTTGCGTGCACCGCTGCAGACAACCCATGCTGGATAACGGACGGGCTCTTCAGAGAGGAACAGTCTCCCTTACCTGCCACACCTTCCCCTACCTGTCAGCATTCATCTGCAGAAGTACCAAGGGAAAAACATTTAGTGATGTCTAAAAAGCTGTCCTCTTGCTCCCACACATTATTCAAGCTAATTATTCACATAAGTAACGCTTCATTAAGCACAAGTGTGTTTGAATGTGATGAGTGAGCTGAAATTTCTAATTTGAAATATTAGCCTTATGAAATTCAAGAGTAGTTTAATTTGATTCTGCCCTACCATGGAAGCAGAACATCTCATTTCCCCAACTGGCTGTTGATAGGGGAAAAGAGGGAACACAGGAAGAATAGACAATGCCCATATTAAAAACCCTAGGAGATCGAAAATGGTATGGTGTTAATTAGCTGACTGCTTAAATGACTTTTTTTCCTAGTCATGACAGTAGTTATATGTTCATGGTAGATTACTTGAAAAAGAAACGTACAAAGAAAAAAATGAAGTATTTGCCATTTTGTCAAGACTTTCTATTTACTATTGATGTTTCAGTGTTTCACTTTGCATACACTGTTCTCTAAATATTGATTTATGATACAATCCAGTGTGAATATTAATTTCTAGAAGAGAGCAAGAGAGACTTGGGGTATGGTGTTCCAAATCTAAACCTAGTATTATGAATATTAGGAAAATTATAACTAAAACAAATGACCATGACAAGACAATTGCAGCTAGTGCTTTTCCTAGTTCTTTTCTCCTTTACAGTACTAACTTTTCCTCCATGTGTTTTCCTTTGCACTGCTCAAATGCCCTGAAAGTCCACATTTCATGATATGCTTACTTGTTTGACATGTATTTTAGTTGAGAAATGCTCAGAACTGCGAGATGATTTCCAAGTTGGCACATTTTGTTTAATGGCAATACTTTGATATCGTCTTGTTCTCTTCTGGATTGCTATAAGAGAATATTTGAGGCAGGGTAACTTACAAAGAAAAGAGGTCTAATTGGCTCAGTATTCTAGTGACTAGGGAGTCTAAACAGCATGGCATGTGTCCTGGTGAGGGACCCCTGGCTGCATCACAATCTTGTGAAGTGGAAGGGAAGACGACATATGCAGGAGGGGTACTTAGCCTAAGAAAGTGATCCAAGACAGCCCAACTCACTTTATGACGACCCATTTTCATGAGAATTAATCTAGATTCACGAGACCTGCGTTAATCCCTTTAGAGGCTTAATGCCCTGTGGCTTAATTTTCTTCTGCTAGCTCTCACCTCCTAAAGAACCAGCATCACTGGAGACTAGTTTCTGGCACATGAAAATTTCAGGGACAAATCAGGGTCAAACTGTAGCAGATATCTTTTACTTGTGGAAATAGTCAATAGACAGCCATGTGCTTTCTGAGTAGCTGAACAAATTTGATGACATGCATATGTGCTGATCCACCCACCATAGAGTTCACCCATTGTTCTGATTTCAAAAGAGAGTGGACGGTTCTGGGGCTGCAGTTGGAAGAACAGACTTCCAGTCTGCCTGAGGGTCTCTAACTGGCAGGTGTTTTTATCAGCTGATCTGTCATGACACCATTCCAGCCCTTCATGCCAGAACATGCCTTTCTCAAAGGACAGAAGAGCCAACTCACTGCATTCTGTGAGCAGGTGCGACAAACAACTCAGTAGGGTGGGCATTCCCAGCACCAGTGGCACATTACGGAGTACCCATGTTCCAGAGAAAAAGTGACAACTGTTAGAAATGCTACAAGAACAACAAAAGAATATGAAGTCAGCTGCATAAAACTAGCTTCAGATTCAGCAAGGCAGACAAGATAGCACAAGCTGCCAGCACTTCAGAATGAGGCAACTTCTCACTAAACTTCAATTGCACCATCTCTGCCCAGCTTATTTATTGCCACTGACATTTGAGTAATGTGTATTACTTGGTAAGCAGTCCTTATTTCACTGTTGTTAGTCAATATATACCTTTTATGTAGTCTCTGAAGTTATAACTATTTGCAAATGATTTCAAAACAATATCAACTCTCTCCCCTAGCAATCTCTCAGTGGCTTTTTGTATCCAGCAACTTTAATCAGCTGCTTTCCTTTCTCTCTGCTCCTTCCTTCTCTCTCTTGGTCCAGAATTCGTGGACAACTTTGGACAGGAAAATCCAGGTGAAGAATGACAGCCTGTTCTTCTATTTCCAGAGATCAAGAACATAGTCATGATCAGACGAGAGCTGTAGGTATTCACAGATTGGCAAAGGCAGGCAATCCTGTTCTCTTTTAGGTCCAGACTTACACAGGAACCAGAACCTAAGCACGGCTCCTTGGTGGTGTCATGCAGCTAGTGACAGACAGGCACCTTGGAGCCCACAGTGTAGACAAGATCTCGCTCTGCCCTGCCTAGTTTTTGTGCAGCTGTCCCTAGAAATCTCTTAGTCATTGGTTAAGGCATGGCCTAACTGCCTAGTTCTGTCTTGGCTCTGCACTCCGTAAGGTAAGAGAGACCTCGGGACCTCTCTTAAGTAGAAACTCTCTGAAGCAGGTAATAAAATAATTTCAAAGGAGTGACTCTGGAGAAAGGTGAGAAGTCCAGCTTCCCACGCTCATTAATTTTTTCCACCTCACAGGATCTGGTTTTTATTTTGTTCAGGAAGGCACCAGTTTTGCATAGGTCCATATACACTTTACATCCTAATACATTTTCTGTATAAATACAAGTTCAAATGTAGATCCATTAATGTGGACCTTAATGAAGGAACTATTAATACTTCATCAACTGATGTTTCAGTTCGCATTTTTACAAACCACCATAATAACTTATTAGCTAAACTCTAGCATATACTTATGCGTATTGGCTGAGCTGTCTCCTGTTAAATTTGCTATTATGAAGTTTGAACATATTCTTAAATACTTAAATCTGACTATGCTAGCACTACACAGTTCATGCATTTGCTCATTGCTGTTAGTATTTTTGTACTCATTGCTATGAGTCTTTAGTCTTAACAACTCATTGATTGGTTCATGTATTCCTTTAGCAAACAGTGTGGTAGTGTTACCAGTTCTGTTGATGGAGCAGAAAACAAAATCATCCTCTTGAAACTTATATAACACACAGGAAATAGACAATAAACATGAAAACCAAATAAACCGGTAAGTGCTACATAGAGAACAAAGTGGGGACGGACTTGCCACTTTGAGTGAAATGGCCAGGGAAAGCTCACAGCGAAAAATTCCAGAAGCGAGGTTCAGAGCAGGTAAGGGAGGCATGACAGGGTGCTACAGATAAGTGACAGTACCAATGCCCTTGAGGGGTTCTGAGGTTGCTGTGTTCCAGGTAGGAAGAGATGATCTTGCAGATATGGGCTGGTGGGGAGACCAACACATCTCAATCATAACCCTTGTCAAAAAGTACTGAGGTGACTTTCCTCATAGTGTGAGGATTAAGTCCAGTAGAGTTAAACACACAAATAATTTTAAAACTATCTTGACATTCATTATTTTTCTCTTTCCCATTACCTTTTTGGTTTGATTTTGGTTTTGCAGGACTAGCGATTAAACTCAGCGCCTCCCACATGCTAGGCAAGTGGCCTACCATTGAGTCACAGTCCCCAACCCTTCTATTACCTTGAAAATCTTTGTTCACCTTTTACTCAAAGTCTGGCAACTGATAGAAGCAAGAAAGATAACACCCAAGCTCTTTATCTTGGAGCTTAAGTGAAAGATGATGAAAACACTTGTGGCACAAAGTTATAATTAGCGCAGTGTAATGGAGTAGGACAAACATCACGCCTCTTAAGACTAAAAGATACTTAGATTTTTCACAGACATATTCCATAAAACAGGTCTTGGATTTCAGGAATTATGATAGGTTAAGAATAAGCAACAGTTATATTTCTAGCCACTTTGAAAATAATAAAGCCTGCCTCTCCCCTTTTAATCTCCACCTTAGTCAAGAAGGTGTCTTTTTCAGATTATAGTTGTTTTTAACTGGATTCAAATATGTTTTTAAAAATCTCATCGAACTTGAATTGTTTACTAGAAAACCTGCAGCTCTAAAATGGCACATACATACAAAATATAAAAAAGATAACACAGGCAAACACTTGGCAAATAAAATGCACACTGATAAAATGATGTTATTCCTTTAAATTGCTCACCTCTGTGTAGGCCGTTATCTTCCATTTGATATCCTGCTGTGTAAATTACTTCTCTCAGGGACAATTCAGTTGTCTTAGGGGACAATTCTTGCTAGAGGATGACTGACAGGATTTGTCGCTTGGGGTAATATTTATGTTGTAAGATTAGATAGTTCCTTATAAGAGTAAAAAAAAATTTGCCAGTAGAATCTAGTATGTGTCATTAAAAGGAAAATATTATCTATAATTTAAAATTTTCATATTATTTACCATGATGTCTCCTAATATTCAAGTAAGAGACATGCCTAAGCTTTAAAAGCTATCACTTACTATTTAGGATAATTTCAGACTTTGAAAGTGTACAAAGAATTTCCTAGTAGTCTTTGATATTAAAGTTTTATTACATTAACTTTATTTTTTGCATTTTTTCTGACACTAAATATTTCAGAGATAAATATTAGTCCAAGTATCCAAAAGTAAGCATATTCTTTTAGTGAATTATATTATAATTGTCATAATCAGTTATAACAGTCCTCTAATATCCAGATTTTGATCATATTTCTCCCACTGTTGCACTTACATCTTTATTACAAAAGAAAGCCCCCAGAATGTGTGCTATGTTCTGCTGTCATCTTTTTTATGCTCCCTTAATCTGGAATAGTTTGCCAGTTTTTTCTTTGTCTTCCACGACCTTGGCATTTTGAAGACTACAGATCTTGAGGAAGACCTCCAATTAGAGATCATTTTTGAGGTAAAGGGAAAAACAGCACTGTGTAACACATGCATCCCAAGACAAGTTAAAATGCTATTAAGGGCCAGACCTTTGTTCTGATGTCCCTTGCACATTTTTACTGTGTTCTGGGCAAGTCCGAAATCAGTGGACACAGATGAGGCTCTCAGACCTGGAGCCATACTTGAAGATCAGAGGAAGAAGAGCCAGAGTTGCTGCACCACCCTTCCCCTTCCGGTCAAATCCCAATTAGAACAGTGGAAAGTCAGCTTTGTTAGGGGTTGGCTGCTCCCTCTGGGCCTTTGAGGTGTGCGTTTCTCAAAACCATACAGATCTTCTGTGGATACTGTCACTAAAAGAAAGCAAACTACGAAAGAAGCCCACCACTCACCATTCCTTCCTCCTTTGCTGGCCCTTTTCAGTTCCTCCAGCCTGCCACCTGCTCTATAGCACTCAGCTGATGACATGGTTGCGTCAGTGCTCTGGTTTTCAGCTCCTCTTCCTATTGTGGCAGTGAAGTGTCACACTGACTAAGCAGCAGGAAAAATGGGTCCATACACAACAGGCAAGTCCTATGCACGTATTTTCAAATGCCTCAGCCCAGTCCTGTTCTTAATTCCGTACCTCAAAGTACACTCAACATTCTCGCCATATTTCACCTACAAGCAAGCTTGCCTTTGGGACAAGCAGCAGAGGAGGTTTAGTGTCCACCCAAAATCACCTAAGAAGACAACAGGGGCTAAGACAGAATCTGCCCAGAGTGCCCAGTGAGCTGGCAGAGCTTTCAGAATTGTACCTCTTTGCTTCAGCTTTTAACCACCAGCAACATAGTCCAAGAATGTGAAATACACACCAAACTCTATACATAAAAATAACCTACAAAGAAACACACCCAACCAGGGACTCTGATTGTTTTGGTTGAGAGGCATTCAAAAGCAAATGAAGGAAAAAAGAGCCACCTGGTTTTATTTACTTTAGAACTCAGGCAAGTGGTAAAACCATTAATCCTGACATGCCAACTTCACTGGGTTGAGAAACACAGAGCAGATGAGTGGAGCATGTTTCTGGGTGTGTTTGGTTGGGTATGCAGGTGAGGCCTTGGGTACCATGTCTGGCAAAAGGAAAGCAATATAAATGGTCACTGTGTTGTCATTTCAAAACAATGCTTACAAGCAGAGATGTAGCTCAGGGGTATACTTGCTTAGTATGGGTGAGGCCCTGGGTTTGAACCTCACTGCTAAAGAAAAATATCTTTTAACGTTCCAAAGCTAGCTGCATAGTCCCAGCTACTCAGGAAGTGGAGGCAGAGGTTTGCTTGAGCCTAGGAGTCTGAGGTCAGCTTGGTTAACACAGTGAGGCCCCATCTTAAACAGGAAACAAAATTTAAGCATTATAGTTCTTTAGAGTTACTTGAAATATTAATATTAGTATTTAAAATTAACCAAAGAAATTAATCTTTGATATGGAACTCCAGTATGAACACACTGAAACTCCATTAGTTGTACTTCAGAGGATAAATATTACTATTACTCTACCTCACTCTATCAATTTAAGTTACTAATTAACCATTCAGGTTATTTCCCTAAGTGATGTTTAGGAGGTGTTTTTATTTGGGCAGGTAGCTTCCTGGAAAAGCATTAAAGAGTTGTGTGTCTTTTAAGCTCTACTAACCTCATGCTTCTTGTTTTTCAAAACACTATGCATTCTAATTACCTATAAATTCTTTGAGCCCTGGTAACTATAATTCCATCTCAATGCCCCAGGCAAATACTAGGCAGAACCTTTCTTAAAGTTCTTCATGTTAACACTAGCACACAGTTTCAAACAAACAGGAAGGAACGAAGTTAACTCAAACAAGCCACATCATGCCAAAGACATTTTCACGCAGATGTCTTTCTAAAATCAAGTATATAGTTTAACATGACAATGCTTGAGATAGTTCAAAAGGGAATAAAACAGTACTTTCCCTCAGTGCTTATGGGCTAAATTATAGAGGAGGCTATTTGTTTACAACCTCCAAGATTTCCTGTTCTGCTGTGATAAAACCAATGGAAACTTGATCAGTGAAAGTTGCCATGCAGCTCAGCAGGCTAGAAGAGTACACATCTGTAGATGGTGATATTGACTTTACAAGGTGTATCAGGGCTGACTCAGTCTGAGCTTCAATTTTCTTAGCTGTAAAATGGAGTAAGCCCTCTGCTCTTTGCACACTGACTTGTTACATAAAGGAGCTACGTGGAACTATGATCGAAATGTAAAACAGATATATTTTCCTTAACGTACAAGGGAAGAACTTCTTAATTTTCTGTTTCTGTAAGACGATGAAAGTATAACATAATGAATAATTCAGCGTTAAGCTCGATATGTATATTCTTTTAAGAGTCACAGAAAAATGAGGTCTTTTCTGCTTTTTAGTGTCACTGCCATAGAAGTATCAAGGGCCCTTAAAGGAAGCTTTGCTGTCTGCTTGCTGGCTTGCACAAGAAGAATTACATGCATTATATAGGATGTGAATAGGAATTTTGATGCCTGAAAAAAATACCAAAAACAAAACAAATCCATTAAAAATGAATATTTAAACCAGGCGTGGTAGCACATGCTTGTAATCCCAGTACTTAGGAGGCTTACGCAGGAGGATCGTTGTGAGTTCAAGGCCAGCCTGGGCTACAAAGTGAATTCAAGGCCAGCCTGAACTGCATAGTGAAACCTTGTCTCCAAAAAAGATGGGAAAAAACCCCAAACCAAAAAGGAGCACCTAAAGCAAATACAGACAGATTCATTTTCACTTTCTATATTGCTCTTGGTTTTTTAGTGTTACCCTAAGGATTTTTACATCTATGCTTATGAATGATACTAAATTATGGTTCACTTTTCTTACAGTGTTTATGGTTCATGGTATTACTGGTCTCAGTAAGCTGGGAAACGTTTCTCACTGTTGCATTTTCTAGGTGAGTTTGGGTAGCATTATATCAATGTTCATTCTTCTTCCTGGAGAATCCTCAGCTTCTTCCCTAATCAATGCTCAGATCCCAGCTCTTCTCACAGTTTCACCACAGCCAGCTTCCAGCCTCTTCACTGGAAGGGGTGTACACAGCACTGACTTCTGCCCCAGAATGGGGCTGCCCCAGAGCACCACACACCTCTGGATGTTTCCTAATGCTAAGTAGGTAAAAGCAGCAGGTTTCCCGTCTCACTCTTCCATCTTCTCTTTTGAAATCTAACTTGGTATTTGCAGAAAACTGAGTTTTGACTTAATAGGATTTTTGATTAATATGATTCTATCACCAATCAGCTGAGGGTTCTTTCGCTAATTTCATATAGAAATCATGAATCAGCAAAACACAGTTCTGCTCACAGATCTGATAATGCCCAATGCTGTCAGCTCGCCAATTCTGATTGCTGATCTTCTTCAGAGCTGGAATCCAGAGCTCTTCAGGTCTAACAGACTTTAGTGCTTATAACTTTTTAAAAGAGGCCACTTAATCTATTTATAGGACCACCAGAACAAGGCTTATTTGAACAAGAACTGTGTTACAGCACAGGAAGTTCAATAGAGGCATCCCTCCTAGACCAGCTGAGCAATGCCAGAGGAGCTCTGCTTACGGCCTATGACTGGTGCAAATCTGAGCTTCTCGATTGGTCCAAATTGGTTTAAACACCAGCTTTCTGATCTGAGCCTGTTAATGGGTCCAAATTCAAACCTACTATTCAGCTCAAATTCAAGCCCACTGTAGCTGGAGCAGATACTTTTTGGACACTGCAGCTGAGTCTAAGGCAGCAGGAACCACACCGGCAGATGGCTGAGTTCCAAGTCCCAGTGGAGCAGCCAGGAGGGTAGACATGAAATAACCTCAGGGGTGACAGGAGGACACCGAAACAAGTTACCCCACCCATCCTTGAGGGACCAAGCAGCAGTGCAGGGAAGTGGGGGGGGGGCTGTCACAGAGAAAAGGGGGGAGGCGGAGCTTCCTGTGTCAATTTTAGTTAAATGAGATGAGACTTAACATTTTTAAACAAAGTCATGTCGCATATGCAATTTTCCAGAATATTTGCCACATTCCTTATTCCTGTAGTTAAAGAAACCAAGGCCTGAATCTGTTAACTACTATGTGATTTATGCATAATTTACTTTCCTGATCCTTGAGGAGTTTGTGTGCTTGTTTGATTTTGGTGAGGATTAAATGAAATTATGCAGAGTCCATGGTACCCCAGAAGGCCTAAATAAATGCAAATATAATATAAATATTGGTTATTACAACTCCCTAGGTCCCAGTTTCCTCAGCTAGCAAAAGAGGGCAGTTAGACTACCTACAAAATCATTTTGAAATTTTCCACTCGTACCTAATAAACTCCTCCAATGGGTTCATCTTTAGTGGTGTTAACTTGACACATGACTAAAGCTATTTTTGGCAAATGTGTATATTCTAAAGGGTCATCATTGAAATCATAATTATTATAGCCAGCCTGGTGGCACATGCCTGTAATTCCAGCTAGTTTGGAGGCTGAGGCAGGACTGCAAGTTCAAGGCCAAACTGGACAACGTAAGAAGATTCTATCTAAAAATAAAACAAAAAGAAAAGGGTTAAGGATATGGCCTGGCAGTAGAGTATGCAAGACCCAAGTTCATTCCTCAGTACAGCAAGAAAAGCAAAAAACACAAGAAAAAAAAATCTAAACCCCAAACTATAATTAATTATGAGTTTAATTTGACTGATCTCAAATTTATTTTTCCTGTCATTTAAAAAGATTGAATATATGAGCAGCTCTTCAATTTGGGCCACAATTCTTGCTGTGGTTGAACTTGATTTATTTTTGTGTTGACCAAGGCACATCTATCCTAAATAAACCTAGAGTCCTTGGTAGACCTGCCAGCACCATTGTTATAGTTTGTGTCTAGGTGTCCCCACAAAGCTTCATGTAGCTTTCGATGGGACATTTTTGGAGTTAAACTGTGAGCGAAATAAACCTTTTCACCTTTAACTTTGGGTATTGTGTATTTTGTCTCAGAAATGAGAGAAATGTAACTAAGACCACCATGCACCATAGGATCACACATGAAGCAAAGTCCTGGCCACACATGAAATCCTAGAAGGTGGTCTAGTAGCTGAACAACAAGGGAGCACATGTAGACCATGAGCAAAGGCTATAATTTAATTTAAAGACCCGGAATTGACCAAGTGCAGACAGCAGATCTAAATTAGTGCTCTTTCTGCATGGCATTTTGATTTACTCTTTAACTACTAAAAAGTCACTAAACTGTCATGTTGTCTATTTAATCATTATTGGGTTTAGCTAGTTTTTATCTTAAGTCCTCCTTGAAAAAGGAACCCTCAAGTATTAGCAAAATTAGCTATGCCAAATGATTTCTTTGAGCTAGCAATCTTGATTTTAAGCATTAAAAGATTAATTTAAGATTAAATGCAGAATTTTGAATAATATATTTCTAAAAATCATACCAGTCCTGGAAATTTCTTCTCCTGGTTTATCCTTATTTTATTAAAAGGATGCCTACCATTCTTTCTAAATCTCCATCTTTCTGATTGTGACTTAAATAGTACATTATACAATATTTCTAAAGGGTACACTGCTGTACTAGTTAAAGTTATAGAGGCGAGAAGTAAAGCATTTTATCTTTGTGATTGTCACATATGCTTTTAAAAAGGCTACTTTTTTCTGTCTTCATGAAAAAGAATGTAATAGCATGGCTCCCCCCCTCAATCTGAGGTTATTTTCTAGGTCATCAACCAACTTCTTAATAGTTAATAGTCTTCAAAACTTCACATTTGAATGGAAGAATTGCTGATTCTTATTTTATATCTGTAGTTTCACTATCTGGTTTCCTCCACATTGAACCATAACTTTCAAAACTTATTTTCCTCGAGTCTTGAAAGTATAAAGGGGGGTCATCATCTGGACCATTAGGATTGAATTCTTACTGTTTTAAAGTATACTTAACAGACTCTCACTTCTGAGATATCTGACATACAATAAGGGCTTATTAAATACCTTTGAATAAGTATTTGTCTTAGTTACTTTTCTTGTTGCTGGGACAACATAGCTGACACCTACAAATGAAAGGAGTAAAAGTTTAACTCACAGTTCGTAGAGGTTTTTAGTCTGCTGGCTCTAAGGCAGTGTAACAAGGCAAAGGAGTAACAGTCCATGGTGTGGTAGGCAGGAAGTTAGCAAACAGCCACAAGCAGAGAGAGGTGAGTTTGCCTCCTTTCTGTCCCTTTATAGTCTATCCAAGCTACAAGCCTACTGATTGGTGCCATCCATATCCAAAGTGGGACTTCTGTTATCCCCATCCTTAATCCCAGGATCTCACCCTTAATCCACATTCACACACCCGAACACGACCGCCTTTGAAACTCTCCATGTATGACCACATGAGACTTTGGGGGGACATCTACATGCAGTCATCAAAGTATAACTTCCAAGCAAGTTATATTTTAGCAACCTTGTGAATAGACTTACATGAACAGAATCATGGTTTAAAAAAAAAACTTTTTTATTTTAGAATAATTTTCAAACTTAGTACAGAGTTTCCATATAACCTTTACCCATTTTACCTTTCTGATACCTTAAAAGATCTGTCAAAATGTAGAAACTGACATAGGTATGTGACTTCTTTTAAAAAATTTTATTTTGAAAGTGATAAAATACAACAGAACAAGACAGAATAAAGCCAACTAAAATCGTACAGTGAAATTGGTACAGACCTTCACAGCAGTTTACTGGGGTAAAAGTAATAGGCACAGTATATTTCATTATCTTTATAATAGTTGTTCTTTCAATCACATATATCAAAATGAGATGAAATACAGAAAAATATAGAACTTATCAAAACAGAATATTGAATAGAGCAGTACCATTAATCAGAAAAGAGCAAAACAGTAATAAAAATATTTGCCTTCAAAGAAATGGTAGAAGGAAGTCCCCCTTATTTGCTATGGTCAACCTCCCAGGAGATGCTCAGATTTCTGGTTCCCACTTGCTAATGGGCGGGGAGGAGGAGGAGAAGAAGGATAGGGGAAGTGGGATATTTGACTCTAGGCCATGTAGCAGTAGGTTCACTATTGCTTAGCAGGGAGGCAGGATGGTCATTTGTTTTCACAGCATCCTCAGTTCCAACATGGCACGGATCTCAGGAGCTGCTGCTGGTTCTCCCCCTGGAAGGGCTGCAGTGGGCCACATTGCCTCCGCTTACCAGGGAGGGGAGGTGCTTGCTTAGCTTCCCAGAGTCCTAAGTTCCAACATGGCGTGGATCTCAGGAGACACTGCTAGTTCTCCCCCTGGAAGGGCTGCAGTCTGCCACCCTGGCTCCGCTTACCAGGGAGGGGAGGTGCTGGCTTGGATTCCCAGAGTCCTAAGCTCCAGCATGGCGTGGATCTCAGGAGACACTGATGGTTCTCCCCCTGGAAGGGCTGCAGTCTGCCACACCACCACTGCTTACCAGGGCAGGGAGGTGCTTGTGTGGTTTCTCAGTGTCCTAAGTTCCAACACAGCCAGGTATGTGACTTCTAATAAAAAGTATATGTATATATAAAATATGTAAATATATATTTTGTTTGTTTGTTTGTTTGATACAACAAATCAGAATTACACTTAGCTCTGTGTTTTCTCCAACATGTACTGTTGTTCAGGGTGGTTTGTTTTGTTTTGTTTTGTACCAGGGACCAAATTTGCCAGGCAGGTACTTTGCTCACTGAGCTAAATCCCCAGCTATTGTTTGGATTTTACCAGCTTTCCTACAAATATTCTTTTTCTCCTCCAGAGTTCCCGCCATAATATCCCATTACATTTAGTCATTGCTATGGTTTGGGTAAATGTTCCACAAAGGCCCATGTTTTCAAGTTTGGTCCCTAACCTGTGATACCATTGGGAGGTGGTGGTACCTTTAGCAGGTAGGGCCTAGTGGGAGGAAGTTAGGTCACTGGGGCATGTCCTTGAAGGGTATTTTGGGACACTGGATCCTTTCTTTTTCATTTTGCTCTGGCCATGAAGTGGGGAGTTTCCTCCACCACATGCTTCCTCTATGATGTTCAGCCTAGGCCAAGAGGTAATGAGATCTACCAACATTGGACTGAAACTTCCAAAACTTTAAGCCAAATAAACCTTTCCTATTTTTAAGTTTATTGACTCAGTTTTTGTTTTTTTTTTTTTTTACAGTAATGGGAAATTGACCAACACAGTTGTCATGCTTCCTTAGTTCCTCCCACTGTGAAATTTTTTAACTTTTATAATTTTTATGACCTTAACAGTAAGGTATCCTGTAGAATGTTTTTCATTTTTCCTTGGTTTGATATTTTCTCATAAATATCATATAATATGTTTCAGGGAAAAACAGCACAGAAGTAAAATGCCATTCTCCCTGCACAAAATGCAAAATAAAAAGTGGGTTATCAGTAACCTTGATATCTTGTGGAAGCTACTGTCTTCCAAGTTAATGCAATCAGTGTTAATTTAAAAAATTACTAAGGCAGTCTCCAGATACAGCAAAGTTATATGTTTACAAGATGAATTTAAAACATGGGTATATTGAATTGAAATTGTAATAACTACATAAAACTCATTAAAATAATGACTGTATATTTATTTCAATGAATTTCTTTCTTTTAAATAAATTATGTTTATTACTTATCTTAAAATATTGTACAGTGAGCTCATGGAAGTGTACATTAAAATACTTTTGTGTTTTCTTTGCCATATTAAGGTAAAAATTCTCTGAAAATGAAACAATAAAATATCCAATTACTTTACAATAATGTTGAAGAAATATGTCAGTTCAGAATTATAACTAGTCACCTTTAGTTCTGCTTGGTATATCTATTTATCTTCTACTTTCCAGTTATAATATATAAAAGCATATACACAGTATATGAAACATACACACTAAATGATATTTATGCATAACCATGGAATACTGAAAACTTGGTATCATATATTAATTTTCTGATGTAGCTTGCTTAAATTTGTCATCTTAGTAAACACAGATCCCAAACTTTTATTTGGTCTCAAGCACTTTATTTTTCTCCCATAATGAATAGCTTCACCTTTGAAGGCAAGCAAATAGTGCTCAAATGTCTATAGATGAACAGATAAGGAAAATATCTACACACATTTCAGAAAAATAAAAAGTAGCATGATGTTTTTTCAACTAATGGTGTTGTTATCCTTGTATGGAACTCTAGAGGCTGTCATAGAGGGCAGAAAACCCACTTCACTTCTGCCTTAGAGAAGACACTGAAAATGCTCCTGCAGCAATCTCAGTGACTCAGGCTACACAAGCGGCAGCTCGCCTTACGAATAAGTTTCTGGAAGGTGACAGTCACCACTCTGAGTACCTCTTATATAATTGCAGAGGTCAAAGGTACCTGGTGCTAATCTCATGATGTCTTAATAAATTTAAATACATATACATGTTTTTCTTCTCCTGAAATGTGTATACATTTTTTGTTTCTCTGTCTTTCTCTGTGTCTCTGTCTGTCCATTTGTCTGTTTCTCTCTGTTTGTCTGTCTCTGGGCATATATATATATATATAAAATTCTGTCACAGAAGTGGTATGATTCTACTTATGTGAGGTAGCTAACAGTTGAATTATAGAAAGTAGCCTGCTGGTTATCAGAAGCTGGTGGGAGGATTGGGGGGAGTTGTTTAATGAGTACAGAGTTTCAGTTTTATAAGATAAAAAATTCTGGAGATTTGTTGCACAATAATGTGAATATACTTACCACTATTTAGCTGTACACCAAAAATTAGTTAGCGTGGTAAATTCTGTTTTTTTAAAAACTGTAATAAAACAAGTTGTCAGTTAAAGATTTATTTACTTTGAAATGATTTGGGTTTGTGGAAAGTTGCAAAAATGGAACAAAGAGCCTCTTAGAGATTATTTTTTATGCCCTTCATCCAGATTTTCCAGTGGTTAACATCTTAAGAACTCTGTTTTATTATCCTTTGTGTGTACATGTGTGTGATATTTTTCTATACCATTTGAGAGTAAAGTGCAGAGATGATTCCACCTTATCTCTAAATACTTCAATACATATTTTCTAGCAGCAAAAGCAGTCTTTTCCACAGTATAATTTATTAAAATAGGAAATGTACAATGTAAAATGCTATTATCTAATCAAGAGACCTTATTTGAACTTTGTCAATTGTTCTAATGAAGTCCTTTATGCCAAAAATAATATAGAAGAAAAAAATTTGGTCTATATTTCATTCTAGGATTAAACATTGTCGAATATCTTTGGCCATATTTAGTCTGGGTTAGTTCCTTTGTCTTCTATGACCTTGGTATTTTATTAGTAAAACCCAGTCATTTTGTACAGTGTCATTTGTGTGTCTAATGTCTCTTCATATTAGACAGAAGGCATGGATTTTGAGCAGGAATATGATGTGTCCTCATGTGTTATATCAGACAGGGTGTCAATTTATCACACTACTGGGGATGTTAACTTTGATCAGTTGGTGGTGGCTATGTGCTTTCCCTGCTATAAACCTATTATTTTCCCCTTTGGAACTAATACATACTTCATGGGGAAATACTTTGAGATTATATAGATAGCCTATTCCTCACCAAACTCTTGCCCAATAATTCAGCACCCATTGCTAATTCTCGCCCAAGTCAATTATGACCATGGTGTTTGTCAAATCATGAGTTTCTCATTCCATCATTTCTTCTACATTTATTTGTTGGTATTGTACTATAGCAAAGAGCTTTTCCTTCTCATTCAATCATTCATTCATTCATATTTTGGGTTTTGTTTTTATTTCATTGCTTTTACTTACAGCAATATAGACTCATGAACTCCTATTTTATTCCATGAGTTATAGTGTATTACTATCCTTTATTTTGATGTTCAGACTGTACCAGATTCAGCCAGTGAGAACTCTTGGAGCTATTTCCTGTATTCTTTTGGCATGTCCTCAATCTTTAAATATTTCTTTACTTTCTGGTTCCAATGTTTTCAGCTCAACTTTTACTTTACCTTTCCAGATAGTCATTTCTCCAAGGAGCCTTTGTTCCTTTCAGTGAAAAATACTAACTAGGAGCACTCACTGTTACTAGAAGGCCATTGCTTCTAGGACCTTTCAGCAGACAGAGCCAGGATTTGCGTGTGTGTTGCAGGTAGGGTTCGCTGGCCATCAAATCTGAGATAGATAATGATAAGCAGAAAACTCATTTTGGGGTGTCTAAGGACAAAATCTTGTGGGGGGGGGGGCAACTCCCAAAGAAAGCCAGATTGGGCAAAAGGAAAACTGGACCCTGGTGTAGTCTCCACAAGAGCCGTGGCTGAACCTTCAGGAGCTGTGATGATGCCTGGTCCTTTAGAGTTATTCTGAGTTGGCGTGAGGAGTCAGGCCTTGATGTCGCATGTGATCAGTCAGTGGAAACAGGTGCCCCAAGAAGGGTTCCTAAACCTGGGCATGGTGGCTCTCTTCAGCTGATGAGATCTGAGAGCTGTTTTGCAACAGTGTTGTAGCATTTTTGGAATTAATTCTTTAGTCCTGGGGCTAGGGATTTAACTCAGTGGCATAAGCGCCTGCCTTGTAAGCAGGCAGTCGTGAGTTTGATCCCCGGTACCGATAAAAAGACAAAAAGACAAAACAACAACAACAACAACAAAAAAAAACACCAAAATTCTTCAGTCCTGAAAGGAGTCCGAGCAGCATAGACTAGTCATGACGTATCACATGCTTTTATCTGTCAGTGTCATTTGTCCAGCCAGCCAGGCAGCCACTCATCTGTCCATGTGTCTATCTATGCATCTGTTGAAAAGCCAGGAATCTATGGTGGTATTTCCTGTCCCAGTATAACAGTATGGGTTCATTCTGTGATTTCCTCTTTCCATATCTGTAACTCACATTTCTTTTCCCTTCTTCTTCTTCCTCTTTTTTGTTCTTTCTTTTTTGAGACAGTCTCACTATAGAGTTGAGATTGGCTTTCAACTCACTATGTAGCCCAGGCTATGTCTGAACTCATGACGATCCTCCTGCCTCTGCTTCCCAAGTGCTGAGATGACAGGCATGTGCCAGTACACACAGCCTGAAACTTCCATTTCTGATAGTGACAAACCTGCCATCCATTATCATTTGAAGCTAAATTCTAGAATTCCCTGAAAGTTGTTTCAGAAGGCCAGCCATTCCATTGCAAAAAATATGTATATATATTAGCTATAGCTCAACTTTTGTTTTACAGTTTTAGTGTGAGGATATCTAGTTAGAATATGTGCTGCATTTAAAAGTTTCTTGAGCTGGCACTCTCCAACTTTTCTCATGATGTAGTCTGTTATTCATCTGAAATGCAATGTAACATATTTGTTTCTGGATGCTTACTATCTTCAGTTTTTCCCAGTTGATTTTATTGCTATTATTTGGGAGTATATAAAACATTTGTGTGGATCAAATATTAAGCTGTATAAAAAGATACATACAGAAAAATGACACTGTTCACTCACCTCTTCCTCCCTGTTCCAGTAGGTCACCTGCATTTTTCATTCCGATGTATTTTTCCTACATTCCTCTTTGTAGAAACAATTTCACACATATACTATTTCCTTTCTTTCTTCAATAAGAAATAGCATCATCATTTCACATTCTGTTAAAAATACCAAGTGGTATTTTCTGGAAATCTTTATCAGGTCACAGAGATCTTCTCCATTCTTGTTTTATAGCTACATAATCGCCCATCATATGGACATCTCATAGTTTATTTAACTATTCTCTTATGTGGGCATTTAGGATATTTCTATATTTGCCATATGAACATGTCTGTATAGAATACATTTTTGCATAGGTGTTCTCAAAGTCTGGGAGCCTTCCTAATTTTTAAAATAATATCTTTTCTATTTTTTCTTTCCTTAGTTCTACTTATGTAAGATTATCACTCATTAATTACAGGCTGGATGAAACAGTTAAATGACACTGTCTGCCTCCAACTTCTATTCCTGATAGGCAATTGCTTTGGGAAAACTGGGCATTACAGGTAGTAGCCAACCAAAAGCTGATACAACACCACGATGTTGCTAACAGCAATGAATAATATTTCTTACTTGTTATGTTGTACTAGCATTTTGAAGAGTGTTTATGTATTTGCTATTAGATATATTTATTATTGCACTCTGAAGGTCATTGGACTTGTGTGAATTGTGAGCGTTGTGTCATGGAAGGTTAGGAAATCACCCTGAAACCAGACTCTGGATATGAACCTGCTCAAATGCGGAGCTCTGAGCAGTCATCATGGGACCTCTCTGTGCCTCACTTTCCTAACTGATGAAATGGAAAAACCAATCATACCTCTTCACTAGACTTTAAAGTATCAAATTTAACACATACAAAGCTGAATCCTCCAAATCTGCTCCTACCTCAGTTTCTCCAGCTCAGTAAATGACTTCACCAACTCCTCGGGCTAAAAACCTTGGAATCATTATTAATTCCTCTCTTTGTCATGCACCCCACATCGAATCCATCCACAAATCCCAGCCCACTACAATCATCTCTTCCCTGTCCTTCCTTGTTTTGTTTTCGTAGCTCTACAATGTATTTTCCATAAAGAACCAGTGATGTTTGAAAAAGCAAATCTTTTAATGTCACACTACTGTGATAAATCTCTAGTGACTTCCCATCTCAGAATAAAAGTCACGGCACTGGCCTACTGACCTGGCCTTCTGTATTCTCAGACCTCACCTCCTGCCCCATTTCCTGTTGCTCACTGCCTTGTAGCCACAGGGCAGACCTCTTTGCTCTTCCTGAGTTGAACATGAGACCACCTCAGGACCTTTGCTCCAGCTGTTTACCCTACTTAGAAAATTGGGTCACTCGGTGGCTCTTTCCTCATCTCCTTCTGAACCTGCTATGACTCCCCTATATCAAATGCCAAGCCCCTAACCCTGGAGAAATGGTGTACACCTGCAATCCCAGCAGTTAAGAAGTCAAGGCAGGAGAGTTGTGAATTCAAGGCCAATCTGAACCTCCTAGCAAGACCCTGGCTCAAAATATGGCAAACCCCAGACCCAACAACTCCTGACGCCCTTTCTGCTTTGTATTTCCCCATAGTGCTCCTTACCACCAACACATTACTGCAGTTACTTGTTGGTTTTGTAATAACTACCTCGTTGCTCTCCTCTCTCCCCATGGAACATAAGGTCCATGTGGCAGGGACTTTTATTTTGCCCGATGCTGTATCCTCAGCTCCTTGACACAGAAGAGACGATGAATGTACATGTCTGGAGCTCCGAGACCACCCCTAGGCTTAGGGGTTCACCAGGAGGACTCACAGGATTTAGAATATCATCCTACAGACAGCAAAGATTTAATACAGAAAAAGACTACCAAGCGCAGTGAGCCAAGGAGAAAGACGTAAGGAGCACAATCCAGCGACACCCAGCACAGCTTCCAAGGATCCTTTCCCACTGGAATCACATGGACTCCCTTCATTCTTCCAGCAGTGAGTTGGGACCACAGTTCTGAAGTGTTGCCCACCAGAGAGGATGACGAATACTTAGGGGTCCTAACTTTTTCTCAAAGGCTGTTTGCATAGGCACCTCTGCCTGGCATGTCCCCAAAGTCCAGACCCCAGGAAGGAGGGGAGATGTTCACCATAATGTCTGCATGAATGGCTGAGGCACAGGAAGGCTTTCTTATCACCTTTGCGAATGGTGGGAACCCTGCTCAAATCCAAATTCCCAGACTACAGTAGCTCACACGGCCAAACTTGCAAGCAGGCCTGTCTAAAGATAGCCGTCTCCAGCCTGTCATGCTAACTGTTTTTTGCATGATGTGTTAAAAGGATCTGTCAGTTTTCAGTCGACAAAAATGAATCATTTTAGAGCTCAAGAGCATGATAAGATCAATTAAAGAAAACATTTCCTTTTCTGCACACTGGAATCATGATTTTCAATTCTGACCTTACTTACATCATAAATAGTTTGCATGTTTTTAAAGGAGCCCAGGCTGAGATGGGCAGAACCTCACACAGTGCAGAGCAATGTCTAGGCAGAGCAAGTATTTCGGAGAGATAATAGGTCTTGTGATCACCTTTAGTGCAGTATCGACATTTCTTTTAAAACTTTTCTAAGTGGAGAAACAGTTCACGTAACTTACCTTTTATGAGCACGTGCCTGCAGTAACACAGTGCACAGCCCGGGGAGTGGGTGCTTGCTTTTTCCCTCCTCTCCCACCTTCCCCAGATCCCTTGCCTTTTCCCATCTTCAGTCTTGTTGTTATCATTCACCTTAATTCACGTTTATGGAGTGTAATGTTTATGTTCATTGAGGTTATCAGGCTCCTGTACATGGCCTACCTTTATTCTACCTAAATCCCCGTACCCACCACCCTAGTCTCCTGCTGGATCCCTTCCCATTTGCCAGAGATCTCACCCCTTGTCTCCTTCTGTTCATCCTTTGTTGTGCTTTGTTTGTATTTTGCCTCACTCAAATTATTTATATATATATATATAAATATGAATATACACACACATATATATACATATACATATATATATATATATATATATATATAGTATTTAAGCTCGTGTATCTGATTTATTTCTCTCAACATTATATTTTCCAGGTGTGCCCATGTCCTACAAATGTCTCAAACTTGTCCTTCTTTATAGGTGAGTAATATTCTATTAAATATAGATATCACATTTTCCTTACTCAGTCATCTGTCAGAGGGTTTAGAGGCTTCTTCCAGAATTTAGCTATTACGAGTTGCGCTGCTATAATGACCATTAGTCTGCATGTATAGTCATAGCATGCTTTAGTTCTTAGGGGGAGATGCCTAAAAAGGAGATAACTATATCGTATGAAATTTCTCATTTTAGTTCTTTGAGGAAACTCCATACTGATTTTCAGTTTACTTTACTAATTTACTTTTCTACCAACAATGTAGGAGGGTTCTTTTTCCACTGTAAGTTTGACTTTTTAAGTACTCAGGTCTCAAGAAGGTACCTGGCACCTACAAGGAGCTACGTGAGCATCTGTAGTGGCTAAATGATAATACCATGGATGTTAAAAATAATTTTATTTCATAAGCATGTAAGATTCCACTTATATTGAAATAAACATGGCTAGTGGCAGATGCCAAATGAGACTTGAAGACTGGTATTACAGCTATTGCGATAAAATGGGTTAAAATATTTTTATTGCACCATATTTAGGCACGCTGGAATTGTAAATAAATAGTTGGCATTACTGTTCTTGTTTGCTTAAGCTAAAACGAGAGGGGCTAACCCTGCCCCCAACACCTGAAAGCTGTATGGCTTTGTCTGGGGTTGGGGGAAGGGAATCCCCAGTTCTCCAAATCTAGACTGGATCAGAGCAGCCTTTTTCAATGTGACACTGTCACAGCAATATTGAGACTGTGGGGAGAATGCTCAGGACAGACTTCCAGGAAAGCTAAGCCAAATTATTTTTAAAATTATAAGGCCAGTAAAAGTGAGGCTGCTTTACTGGAGTCTGAAACAAGGCAGATATTTAAGTGTTTAAAGTCTTGCTTTGAATATCTCATTTGTAGAATTTCTCACTAAAGATTTTTTTTTTGCAAGCATTATACATTTTGTCTGTGCTTTAGAGCACTGTGAGTAGAAAGTGATCATTTGCTTTCATTCAGATGGAAATTATCGTGGCTTTTATGTGTACATATACATTTGCATAGTGCATGCATGCACGTGTGTATATGTGCACCTCTGATGATTACTAGTTTAAAAAATTTACTACAACTTATTTGCACAATCCAGAAAGTATTACAAGAGAGAGCAAAAAAGACCGCTTGGGAAGGGACATGCTGACTCTCGTGCAGGTGAACTCATCTCAGTCCACAGGTGCTGCCCTGTGGCTGACTCCATACTTTATGACATTTTAATGTTCCGAGGGTAAAGGGAAGAAGTAGTGAGTCTTGTGAAAAGTGCCTGTCAGCTGGGCATAGCTGTGCACACCTGCAATCCCAGTTACTTAGAAGGAGGAGGCAGGAGATTTGCAAATTCCAGCCCAGCCTGGGCAACTCGGTGAGAGCCTGACTCAAATAAAATATAAAAAAGGACTGGAGCTATAACTCAGCAGTAAGGTACCCAACAGGTGAACAGAGGAGAGAGAGAGGGAGAGAGAAAGGAGGACAGAGAAGAGGGAGAGGGAGGTAGAGGGAAAGAGAGGGGTGGGGAGAGAGAAATGCCAGGCATGTGATGAAATACTCAGGAATTGTGCTTTTCTGCATGGAATGCCTAATCATCTAAAATATTATTGTAGAAATTATTCTGTACAAGTATTGACTGACCAGTAAAGATATCTTTGGAAAATTTATTTCTAGATTTAGGATTTGTAAGTGAGCTGCTAAACAATTTTCTACCCTAGTACAATTATATTACATTCAGCTTCAGAGCTGAGTTGAGTCTTAACAGATCCAGAAGGTGAGCCCAGGGGTTTAAAACAGCTCACCTGAGATCCCACAAGAAGTTTGGGTCCAGAAGAACCTATGGCTCCCAGGATACCCTAATACTATACTTCCTTCAGTCTCTGTGAAAAACAAGACAGGTATTAAGAATCTACACATACTACAGTATAAAAGGCTGTGAATTAATTAGACAGTGACCTTCTGTCTCTTAAATTGAAGTGGGTCAGCCTTGACTCTCTGATGCCACTTTTAGGTTGAACAAAAGAATCAACAGCTAGGGAAAGTATGCCTTCATTTGATCTTGCCTTGGAACCAGGAACACTTGAAAAATTTTGGATTTAAGCCCATATTGTGGCATGAGACTCCTATGAATTTGGGTATCTGTATTTTCTTTTTCCCAGCCAATACCACCTTGTAACAGGATGTCCTTGTTTTGGCCTGCAGTCTACCTGGAGCTAGCTGATGGTCAGTTAGGCCTAAAGTA
The DNA here is from genome assembly GCF_034190915.1 of Cavia porcellus. NCBI lineage: Eukaryota > Metazoa > Chordata > Mammalia > Rodentia > Caviidae > Cavia > Cavia porcellus. Next base: position 20,357,199 of record NW_026947496.1, on the reverse strand, counting down.
CAATGACCTGTCTCATTTGAATTTAGGGCAATTTTTTGAACAGAGTTGTGAATGCTCCATTAAAGCCCAGGAGTGTTTTTTGGTGTGTAGCAATGCATTTTGAAAAGTCTGGTGGTGGTGGTGGTGTGTGTGTGTATTCTCAAAGACAGAAGAGTCTAGAAATAGAAATGATAACCATCTCTCCACAGTGGTGGGCACTCAGGCAAAGCGGCTGCTGAGAGGCACTCACCCAGATCTGGTGAAGAAGGCTGCTTGCTGCCCAGATGTGCTCTAGGCTTTAAGAAGAGTCCTCCACCCTCTTGAGTGCTCAGTACCTGTCATACTGGTGAGACCCAGAATCTCTACTCTGCTCTGTGCCAGCAGTTTAAGGGGAGGCGGCACCCAGCTCTGCTCATACACTATGAGGATGAATATACCTTAGCTACTTAGGAGGAGCTGAACCTCCTCCTGGCATTACCTACAAAATGAAAGGATTAGTCTTTAATTAATAGTACAGTCTGAATGGTTAAAAAATAAGCCTTTGGTTTCATGTTGGGATCACTTCTCCACAACTGCTCTGCTCACTCCATCAAATGAGGCTGGCCCTTGCCCAACAAGTGACTTCCCTGGTACGATACTTTATTAACCTTGTGTTTATCTGATGGGAGCTGTACAACCAAAACTAGCATGAATTTCTCCCTTGATTCTTTATACAGAGGTCTAATCAATTTTCAGACCACTGTGAGAATGTCCTCTTATTGGATTTACCAGGCCCAAAGGATTCAACACAATTCTATCATTTTTGCTGTCACTCGTAACCAATGATTCCTAATTTACTTAAGGAAATTAACATCTACAGATACTGGCATAGACACTAGTAGGAATTAAGGGGAAAATTGCTTGTCAGCTCTTATTGCGTCAATCACAGTTCTCAATTTCCCAACAATAAAATTGGCCCTTGCTAAAGAACCGTGACCCTAGTTGGCATGGTAATTTCACAAAATCTTTAGCTGGGACAATTCCAGCATCCAGGGGTTGAAATAGAATCACAATAGAATCAGACTCTGGTCCGTGCTCAGAAAAGCCAGGGCCAAAAGCAAAGGGAAGCATGGACATTGAATAGATGCCCTCCCCTGAGTGCCCAGGGGTTTATCATGAGCTCCCTCTGCAGTATGGCAGAGCATCTGTAGGGTGGAGGTTCAAGGGATAGCTGGCCACCATGTTTGTTATTTCCGACCTAAAATACAGAATACTGGAAATGACTACCCTATATGTTTCTGTGAGCTGGAGACTTGTACCATAAGTAGGACTATTTGGCATTTTATAGCTGCCGAAAAGGTATATTTTGGTGAATAAAATAAATACAATAAAATATGTGCCATGGTTTGGATGTGGTCTACATTTGATTGCCAATGTAACAATGTCAGGAGGGAGAACTTTTAAGAGGGATTGATGTTCTTCTTCAGGACACTGGAGTAGTTCTCAAGAGGATGGGTTTGTTCTCAAGACAGTCAGTTATTAGAAAGTGTCCACTCTCTCCTGCACACACCTGCTTTCCGCTGTCCACTTACTCCTGCCATTTGATGCCATCCCAGGTATAATCGTGCAGTGTGAGGCCCCTGCCAGATGAAGCTGCCAAGTCTTGAACTTCCTTGCCTCCAAAACTGTGCACCAAGATAAGCCTCTTTTCTTTTTAAATTACTCAGTATCAGGTATTTTGTTATAACAACAGAAAATAGACTAGGACACATATGTAACATGTTATTTGAAGTCAATGATGAATTAAGATATCTGAAGTTCACCTAGAAATGCTTCTCCTTCATTAGGCACCATGTACCTTTCTGTCTCTCTTTCTATCCATCCATCTATCTATCTATAGTCATATATAATAAGGGAGATACATTTTGAAAAGTGAGTTATTAGGCAGTTTTTTGTGCTATCTGTGTTAGTAGGCTTTCCTGTCACTGAGACACAAAATCCAATATCTATAAGCTAAAGGGAAAGGACAGGTTTAATTTGACTCAGAGTCTCAGAGGATCCAGTCCATGGTTAACTGGCTCCATGGCAATAACATAATGGTAGAAGGGCAGGGTAGGGCAGAGATGCTCAGTGAATGGCAGCCAGGAGGGAGCGCAAAGGAACAGTACCCAGGAAGCCATGAGGGGCTAGACACAGTCCCCAAGGTAATGCCTCCACGACCTACCCACGTACACCTAGAAGTGTGATCCACTAATCTCATGCTTAGCCCCCAGCCCAATAATATTGACACGATCAAGGCTGTCACACTAATGTCACAGAGTATATTTACACAAATTAAGGCGACTACAAGTCACTCTGTGATACAATCTTGTGGGACCACTGACACACTCGGTCCGCTGTTAACCAAATCTTTGTTATGTAGTATACGATATAACAAAACTACATGTTCCAGAAAACACTCAGTGCTTAAGTTTTCAGTACTCATCTAAAGATCTGTATGTGTTTTCCATGTGCTAAATTTTAATCAGTTCCACCTTAGGATAAAGTCATAAATTTCAGTAATCTACTGACCAAACAAACCCCTCGGTTCAGAAAATACTTTCTGTCTTCTAAATTATATCAGTAATGTTTAAAGGGAGAAGTTTTGTACATTTAGGTGGTTTCTTTTTTCATTCTGAGGAATGAACTCAGGGTCTTTGCACTGAGGTAAATTCCCAGCCCTTTTTAATTTTTCAAGATAGGGTTTTGCTGAATTTCCCAGGCTAAAGTTGAACTTGTGATCCTCCTGCTTCAGTCTCTTGGCATGTGGGATTACAGACATGCACCACCATGCTCAGCTATTATTTAGTCTTTTATTTTTTTAGTAAACCTCTTTTCCTTTCATTTTTTTTTTTTGTACCGGGAATCAAACTCAGGACCTTGTGCTTGCCAGGCAGGCACTGTGCCGCTGAGCCGTATCCTCAGCCCTAATTATTTGTTCTATGTCAGTCAGGGTTCCACTTCCTTGTAAGTTTTATATTACAAAAACATTAACAACAGCCTAGCTCCCTGGATACCTACTATAATATGAATTTAGTAGTCTTTCTTTGAGCATTTCGACATAAAAACATAGAGCATTTCTAGCAATCAAAGGAAAGCTAAACTCGATAAATCTCCAGGTGATATAAATATTTTTTTGCTTGATCTCCCATGTTTCCTGTCAGCTACATTAGTATTATCTATGGATGTGTGAGTGTTAGAGAAAAGCAAGCAGAGAAACTTACTTGAATAAGCTCGATACAGTCACATTTCATTCCTTTTATTATAGTTAACAGATGCTGATGAAAGCTTTGGCTTTTTAAAAATACCGTATCTATAGCAAGACCTTTAACCTTCTAGACTTTACCAACCTTTGGTCTTTTGGTCTGACCTTTGAAGCAGGTGTACCCTGTCCTGGAAGCTTTAATCCTGGGAAGCTGACTTTATGCTTCTGCTTTACATCAGCTGTTCTCCATCATGGCTCAACACTTAGAGAAAGTATATTATTTACGCCTTCAATTGATCAAGGTGTTTCATTGTGACTATGCCCACTCTTGTGGATTCTGAGTAGTTTGTGAGAACTCAGATAGGTACTTTTGAGAGAAACAAGTGCTTTACTGCTTCCAAAGAATTCCAGGCTCTGTGTCTTTAATTCTTACCTTGCAATTTCCAGGAAAGACTGAAGAAAAAAAAAAAAAGAGTTACATGGTTCAGCAAGCCAGTATTGCAGCCACTACAGTCTTCTTCAGTCATCTGTAAGATAAAATCATATTAATAGCAATAAAACTAGTGTCCAAAATGAATTTGTGAAGCCGAGGCCCTCCCTTATTTTCATATCTTTTAAAACAACTCGTCAGGCAGGATAATTGTCTTAGGCATTGGTAGGGCCATTCCTGATCCTGAAAAAATGTAAACAGCTGCTACAGGCACCTGTTTTTCATCTCAGGCTGTCGGCATGCGCCCACAGTTCAGAAATGAAAGATTTTCTCAGAGAAATTCTATACTTTTAAATGATACTTTATTCATGTATCTAAATAATCTTAATTTTTTAATGCCATGTCTTTCTTTGCAAATGTTTTTTTCTCATGACAATCATGGAAGATGCTAATAGATCAAAAAGAAAATATAAGAATAAAGCTGTGTAGCAACATATATAGTTGATGTAATGCTGCTGAAACACACCAAGAAGTCTCATTTTCCCTGCCCTAAAGTATTGATCAAGTATCAAGCACGTTTTCATGAAGATGCCCCTGAACTTCTGCCTAGCTGAGCAGGACAGCGTTGGAAGAGAAGGGAGTCTTCTGTGTGCCCTGGCTGCTGTTCTTCATGATGGGAATCAAAACTGAGCATAAAGGAAAGATGTGAGGATGGCTCACAGACACCATCGAGCCTCCTTTTCAAAACTAGGCGAGGAAAAAGAGAGAAACAAGCTCACATCCAAGATGCTACCAGACGCTGCTCTGAATTCAGAGAGGTACTGAGCCTAGCAATGTTCAGTACGGTTAACTGACCTTGGATTTTCCAGAGGAAATGCTCTCCTGTTCCTGTTGCGCTCTGACCCAGGCAAAGTGAGTAAGGGATTCCACAGAACTGAAAGAAATCAAACAAGACAAAGACAAGCCATCCCGCTGTATCTCTACAAAAGATCTGTTCAAGTGCTAATGCACAGAACTCTTATTTTTAAAAAAGATCTTGGCAGGTATAACCAGGTTGAGTTCAAACTGGGTGAGGGTGGGCTCTAATCCAATGACTGGGACACTTAAAAGAAGACCAACTAGAGACGTAGACATACACAAAGAGGGGTGCCAGAGACTGGATGTGAGACAGAGATTGGATTGGAGACAGAGTTTGGATGCTTATGAGCATCCAAGGACACCAAGGGCTGCCAGAAAGTAGGAAGGATGTAAGGAACATATTTTCTCTCAGAGCCTTCAATAGAAGCTGACCCTGCCAATACCTCTGTTTCAGACTTTTAGACTCCTGAACTAAGAGAACAGGTTTTTGTTCTTCTAAGCTACCCAGTTAGGGATGCTTTATTCTGACAGCCACAGACAATGAATTCTTTTTTTTTTTTTTTTGGTCTTTTTCGTTTTTATCGGTACCAGGGATCGAACTCAGGACTGCCTGCTGGCAAGGCAGGTGCTTATGCCGCTGAGCTAAATCCCCAGCCCCGACAATGAATTCTTGTGCCACCCAGCAAGGATCCACAAATGTCTGGCATTTAACTCTATGACTCTTGAAATCATTTTTCTTGACTCAATTTTTTTAGAGAATTGGAGGGAAAAAGGCAGTAAAGGAAACTAGTTGTTGAACTTGGAATCAAGAGGACTCAGAGAGCAATGGTGACATTTTTACGTTTCTCTATTTGTGTGATATTTTAAATCACACTCAGAAAATTTTCTGTGAAATGTGAATGATTTAGTTATAGCTAAGCACTTAAAACTAATGAGCCAAGAGGCTACCTAGTCAGAAGGAGTGTAGGATAAATATATCTAAAACCATAGTGAACATTTTGGGACATTCAATCTTTGCTGTAATGGTCTTGTTCCTCTGATTAAGCCCCTAATCTGCCCTGAAAAAGCAACCAACTTGATCTACTCTAAAAGGTATGCTTTTGACTCCCAGTGCTTTTGACTGCCAAATGGAAGCCAAGAAGCAAAAAACATATATGTGTTTGTGTGTGTGTGTGTGTGTGTGTGTGTGTGTGTATATATATATATATATATATACATATATATATATATATATATATATATATAGAGAGAGAGAGAGAGAGAGAGAAGAGGGTAATAAATCTCTGGGCTTAAAAAATTTCTCTCCTTATCAGTGTAAACCAGTCATATTTTGCTTCTGATTGGTCATGCATATGCATATGGTTCCTCGTGCATATTTAATTAAGCATGCAACTGCGCCTTGTGCAGAAGTCATAGATGTGCCTTTGCTTATATCTGGACTGTTTCTAATTTGAATGAAGCTGAGCAAATTGTTGAAAGTTAGGACAGAGGGGAGATCTTGAGCTTCTCTGAGTAGTCTGTCTTTGGGCCTCTGTACAGTCCCAGGCTGAAAACTTTCTGTTATGGTTTAGATTTAAAATATCCCCCAATGGGCTGGAGTTATAGCTCAATGGCATAAGTGCTTGCCTGGCAAGTGTGAGGTCATGAGTGCGATCTCTGATACCGCAAAATAAAATAAAATAAAATATCCCCCCAAAGTCTACTGTATTCAGGTGGGGTTTAGATGTTTGGCTAATGGGTATGCTCTACACATCAGTAGATTCACCCTTTGATGAGTTCCTACATTATTGGGAGGCAGGACCTGATTGGAGGGGTGAGTTAATGAGGATGTGACTTGGAAGGGTATATTTTTGCTCAGGCTTCTTTGTTTTTGCTTTTTGGATGTCATGGTGTGGGCAGTTCTCCTACACTGGGCCTTCTACCATACTGTTTATGCCTTGCAAACCACAGACTGAACCCACTGAAACTGTAAGCATAATAAGTCTTTCCTCCTTTAAATTGCAGGTATTAAGTATTTTGTCCTAGTGACAGGTAACTAATACACATACTATTAAAGGAATCACGTGGTTTGTGAGAAGAATCATTCCACTCATCATCAGGAGTAGTTTTGTGGCAGAATCTGTGGATTGTTTTCCCTAAATCTACTACTTCTTCCTGGGAATACCGCTGACTACATTTCCCAGCTTCCACTGCAGCTAGATGTGGTCACATGACACAGGACATTCGCCATTCTGGCCACAGTACTTAGGAAGTAGATTTCTCCCACTATTTTTTTTTCTGCCAGAAGCCCTAGAGGATTATGGACAAAACTATGGAAAAAACCTCATCCCTAAGAAAATAGCCTTCTAACTAGGAGCAATGATGGCAAGTGAATGGAAACCAGGGAACACATTTCTAGTGTGTTAAGCCACTGAGATTCTGAACTGATTATTCACAGTATCCTAATCTAGCTTTTGAAGTGTAGGTAGCCCATTAACTATGTTGAATTATGAAAAACGAATTTTTTTGAAAAAGTATCTCATGGTGGTTTTAATTTGCACTATTCTGAACTTGGATAGATTTTTCATATTTTAAAATTTTTTATGAGTACATGTTTGTGGTGCACAGTAATCACATTCCCCATGGAGAGTTGGTATATGCATGCAACACATTTCAGTTCTTTCTTTTAAATCCACTTCTTCCTTCCATCCCCCTCCCTCTATCTCCTCTGATATGCACAAGATCTATCATGCCATTTTCTACTACCCATCTTTTGTTTTGCTCTTTGTTTATGTTTAGGATTTCTCAGATAAGAGAAATCATGCAATATTTTTACTTGTGTATATGAGTTACTTCACTTAACATTATATTCTTAAAGTTTACCCATTTTCCTACAACAGCTTAATTTTATTCTTCTTTATGGCCTTGTAGTACTACATCTTGTATAAATACCACATTTTCTTTATTCATTCATCTGTATTAATGGACTTACAGACTGCACCAAGGTTTAGCTACCATGAATTGTGCTGCTGCAAACGTGATCTTGCATGGACCACTGTAACATGTAGTCTTTAACTTTATTGGGAAGAATGCCTAGGAAGGAAACAGCTAGGTCAAATGGAATTACCAACTTTAGTTTTTTGAGGACTCTCCATACTGACTTCCATAATGGTTTATCAGTTTACATTCCCACTAACAATGTAAAAGGGTTCTTTTCTCCCCACAGCCTCACTAGCATGTATTATTTGATTTCTTGATGATGGCCATTCTTTCTAGAATAAAATGGAATCTCTGTGTTGTTTTAACTCACATTTCTTTAATGGCCAGCAATGTTAAATGTTTTCTTATATATTTATTGATCATTTGTGCTTCTTCTTCTGTGATGTGTCTATTAATTTCACTTGCTCATTTTTTGGTTTAGTACTGGGAATTGAACTCACGACCTCATGCTTGCCGGGCAGATACTGTGCAGCTAAGCTATATCACTGGCCCCTCACTTGCCCATTTTTGATTGGTTCTTTTATGTGAGGGGTCTAATTTCTTTAGTTCTTTATATATAAATATTCCTCATTTAAGGGTCTACCTCCTTCAGTACTTCAGACTTATGACTGAGGCACACTGTTGAGATTTGAAACATTCTACTTGGACTTATGACCAGCCTTTCTCTCTTTTCTTTGTTTTTTTTTTTTGTTTGTTTGTTTGTTTGGTTGGTTTTTTTTTTTTTTGGTACAATCTGTTTGTGTTCATGTAATGCATTATGTTTATTGATTTGCCTATATTGAAACATCTCTACATCCCGGATGAATCCTTCTTGGTCATAATGTATAATCTTTTTGATGATTTGTTGCATACTGTTTGCCAGTATTTTGTTGAAGATTTTGTATCTATTTTCATCATAGAGATTGTCCAGTACTTTTCTTTTATTGGTTGGAAACTTTTCTGGACTTAGAATCAGAGTAATGCTAGCTTCCAGAAATGACTTGGGCGTATTCCTTCCCTTTTGATTTCATTATAGTTTAAGGAGCACTGGTGTTAGAGTTTCCGTAAAGTTCTTATAGATGTAGGCAGTAAATTCATCATGACCTGGGCTTTTTTGAAGGTAGTTTTTAAAATCACATCTTCAGTTTTATTGCCTAATGTTGTATTATTTAGGGTTTTTATATCTTCTTGGTTGAGCTTTGATATTTCCTATGTATCTAGGAATCTATGCATTTCTTCTCAGTTTTCCATTTAATTAGAGTACTTACTAATAACCTTCTGGATTTTGGCAATGTTCACTATGATTTCATCCTTTTCACTTCTGATTGAATTGATCTGGGTTTTTGTTTTTTTTTTTCCTTTTTGGCTAGGTATTTGTCTGTTTTCTTTACTCTTTCAAAGAACCAGTTCTTTAATGCATTGATTCTTTGTATGTTTTTAATCTCAACTTCATTAATTTCTGCTCTGATAGTCAGAATTTCCTTCCTTGTACTAGCTTTGGATTTGGATTATTCCATTTTTCTAGGACCTTGTGGTGCATCATTTTTTTATTTGGATTTGCTCTTTTTCTAATGGAGGGCATTCACAGCTATAAACTTCCTCCTAGGGCTTCTTTCATATCCCATAAGTTCTAAAATGTTGTACTAGCATTATCATTTGATTCTAGGAAGAGTCTAATTTCTTTCTTCATTTCTTGTGACTCATTCATTATTTAAGAGGATATTATTTAATTTCCATGGATTTGCATTATTTCTCTGGTTTCTTTTGTCACTGATTCCTAATGTCATTGCATTATGATCTGATAATATCAATGGGATAATTTTAATTCTGCATTTATGTAAACGTGTTTTATGGGACAGCATATTTGTGGTTTATTTTGAAGAAATACCATTTGCTGCTAAGAAGTTGTTGTGTGGAACACTCTGTAGTTCTCTATTAAGTCTGTTTGAAGGTTTTGTTCAACTCTGATATTCTCTCTTTTTGTTGGTCTAATTGATGTATTTGAGACAGTACGCTGATTGAATCCTCATTATAATTAAGGTTTGTGTTTAGAAATCAGCAGTAAGGTTTACCTTTATAATCAATTTATTGCTTTACTTTAATTTCTTTTAAGATTCTGCTCCCATGTTGGACTTCTGGGATCTTGATTATGATGTGTTGTGGAGAAGTTTTTCCCAGATTGTGGCTATTAAGGGATCTATGTACCTTCATTACCTGTATTTTTAATTCTTTCCCTATATTTGAAAAGTTTTATTTGTGTGAACAGGATTTTATGCCATTTGTACTGTCTTCTGGTTTTTCAGTTATTCCACTTACTTTTAGTTTTCTTTGTGTCATCCAACAGCTCCTGGATCCAATTTTCATATCCTCTCATTATTTTAATGGTATCACTTGGTAATTGATCTTTGAAATCATCCCTCTCTTCTAATTCTTGTATTCTATCCTCATAATGGGCTCCTCTGCTGTCCATACTTTCAACATAACTTTTAATCTCCCAGATTTGTTTAGAACCTTCTCATAGACTCTAATTATCTTATAAACTGACCATTTACATTTTTTTATCATTTCATTTAGCTCAGCCAACTTTTTCTTCGTGTCTTTTGTAAGCTCTCTGATTGTTTTGTTTATTTCATCCATTATCTGATTAGTTAGATCTTCTGTGAATTCACTGAGGACCATTTTGATCTGTTTATTAATCTTTGTTATCCTTTTGAGTAATTTGGTTGTGTTGCTTTTGCCATCCTTCCCCTCAGTGCTGCCTGGACCAGAGTTTGGGGAGTTGGGAATTTGGGAGGCAGTTTGTTGCCTTATCCTTACATGTTTCTATTGTTTTTTTGTTTTGTGTTGTGTTTAGGTTTGTGGACACATAGTGGTAAGACTTTGTTGCTAGTATAAAGATTTCTTTAGCTGGTCTGCTTGTTAGTGGTATCCTGGACACAGCTAACTAGAGTCTTTTGTCTTTGCCCCAAGGCCAACCACCGCTGTGAGTGCAGTGTAATTGGCTCTGTACTCATTTCTCCAGAACTGGAGTGCGGTATTGTTAATATCACAGAAGTTTGGATATTGGCATACAGAGAACACCTATTAATAGCAACAACTATGTGACCCTGGCAATATCAAGTAAATCGGCAATAGTAGTATCACCCAACATGAACTAGATAGATGCCATAAGAACCAACAATGTACCACTCTTAACCTTAGATGGGGAGAAGAGAAAACTGTGACAATGGATCCTAAAAGGAGTAGAAGCATAGTGATAGAATTAGGTAAGTATAACAGAAAAAAAATGAGAAATAAAAGAAAACAGGCAAAAAAGTAATATGGAGAATAAAACACATAAAATATTAAAAGGAAAAAGAAAAAAGGAGGATGAAGAAGAAGAAATAAAAATAAGAATGAAGGAAAATTCCTGCAACAAACCAGTGATGAAAGAAATAAAAAAGAAAAGAAAATGAGTCCAAAAACAAAATAAAACAACGTCTTTTTATTTTGAATGAGTGGTTTCCTTCCAGGATTTGCAGTTTTGGAGTCCAAAGAGTCACTGTTTTTCCATCTAAATTTATATAACCAGTGAGTTCTGAATTGCTCCTTTTATTACTGAGACCGTCTGCTTACCCCAGGCCACGGCAATGTCCACTCCCTGATGTGTCCCTGCTACTTTGGTAGATATCAGAGAGCTCTGCAGTGAGCCCCAAATTTCCAGCAAGGTGTTATGGTGCATGGCAAAAACAGCGAGCAGCATAAAGAGCAGTGCAATGGGGATCTGGGATGGCCCGTTCTTCATGGGGAACCTTGGCATTTACTGATCACATTTATGTTGAGAAAAGTAGTGAGGGGATTATGGCTAGATGTGCTAGATAAGTGGCTCGGCAGGCCAGGCTTGTAAAAGAGAGTATGAAGCTTTCTTGAGAAAGGAAAACACAATGACCATATTCAGGCTGTGGTTAAGGAGTAACCTGTTCAATCAATGCTGGGAAAGACTTTTCTCTGGAGTCACACAGGCCTCAGCAGAGACATTATCTCCTATTTTAGCCCCACAGTCTCACAGCTTACTTATCGGCTCAACTATGGCTGCTGGCGAGGAACAATGCTAGCTCACTATGCCGTCTGCTTGCTTCCAAGAAGACAGGTACACAGCCTCAGCCAGACTCACTATTCAAACTGAGAGTCAATTTAGGGAGTCACCTCTATGCAGTCTGTACTGCTCCCACGTAAGCACATTCACATGTGGGTCTGGGGGAGGGCAATGTGGTGGTCCTCCACAGTAGATGGTGAAGACCTAAGACCTCAGAATGTAGATACAGGGCAAGAGTTCAAGTACTTAAGGCAGGAACTTTCAAACCCAGCCCTTTCCCATTGTACCTCAAGCTAGGCCTGGATTTTCATCCTGTAGGGGCTGGACCTATCTCTGTTCTGACTTGAGTTTAAATTTTACAGAGGCTCTCTCTTAGTTACTTTTTTCTCATTGTTGAGACAAAATAACTGACACCTAAAATTAAGGAAGGAAAGGATTATTTAGTTTACAGTTTGTGGAGTTTTCAGTCTGTAATTGGCTGGCTCCAAGACAGGGTGAAACGGCACACAGGCAACACTTCAAGGTAGCAGAAGACAGCAAAAGCAGCAAGAGTAAAAGTGGGGGGCACGTCTCTTTTCCTCTCTTATATTGTATGCAGGCTATCTGCCCAACCATTTCAATACCATCCACTTACATAGGATGAAGATGTTTATAAAGTAAGGACCCTGGCTCCCAAGTGAGTTGCTTAGTTAAGCTTCTAAACTTCTCAAGTTGACACACTGTATTAACCATTACAATCTCTTTCTAGCCTGCTTCCTGTCCACAGCTTTCTCCCATGGCTGTGGAAAGGCAAAACTGGAAGTCCTGAAGTGAAATCTGTTTTTTGTTTTTCTGAGTGTCAGATTTAAATAATTAATCCTTTCCTGAAATGATCCCTGATTAAGTACTCTCTGGTGGTATAGAAAGCACTCACTGCTAGAATCCCTCTCTGGATGCTGCCTAGCATGTTAAAGGACTTCCTTATGGAGCAAAATCCCATGCTGTATTGTACAATTTACAACAGCCATAGGGTCTCATCAATTGTCCCTAGATCAATCAGCTCTGGTCATTTACATTGCTTCTGGGGAACCAAGTTACCCTCCTGGAAGCTATAAGACAGGGAGCATTCAGATGTTTCATTCTTTTCTCTATTCTGTGGACCATCTCTTCAACATCTCTATAGCTTCTGATTTTTTTGTTAATCCCTGCTTCTTTCTTTCTTCAACTAAGTTGCTATTTTTCAATGTCTGGATTTCAGATCTTGGAGAAACTGAATTTTGCCACTAATTTTCCCTGATCCCATAACAATTTTTTAGTAGTCCACAACAATAGAAGTATAGAAATGTAAAAGTAAACATTAATATGCTTTTATAATAATTTGATGCCACATCTAAATGTGATGCATGGATTCATCTCCTTGAATGTGGAGTGGCCAGTTGGAGTACTGAGAAATTCATGTAATTGGTGGCACATGGTGTAAAGAAGACACTAGTCCCATGTAGTGAATGGGATCACAAATTACTTTTTCATATATTGGAAACAAACAGGAAAACTTATTGTAGCTGTGGAAGATAAGTGCTAGGCTAGTCTACCTTTACAAATAAAAGCCAAACAGCTGCAGACCAACTTTTCAGCGATACAAACTACAGTTGCCATTCACTGGCACAAGGCCTGCTAATTCTTCCTCTCAGATATTTAGCTCACCGTGCCATCTGCTTGCTTCCAAGAAGCATCCCTCTCCATCCATCCCTGTATCCCTAACCTTTCTCATGAAGATTAGTGGTCTACCCTCTCTGCTTCTTTTCTTTCTTATGTCCTCTTTCCCCCTGGATTATCACCAGGCTGATCACTCTGAATGGAAATCTACCAAAGCATGCCCTACCTGAAACCCGCCACAGTTTCCACTGCTTCTAAAATAACTTTGACTTGAAATCAGACATTCACTAAAAATTCAAGCTTATCTGCTGCTTCTCTCTCCCAAGTCATGCTCCAGTGAGAGCTGAAATCACTGAGTTATGCTTCTGTGCACATGGGCACATTCTTCTTTCTGCCCAGTCTCTTTCTTCCTCTCTAAAACACAAAGAAAAAAATCTCTTTTTTTTTTTTTTTTGGCTTTTTGAGCAAGGTTTCACTATGCTATTCAGGCTGACCTTAAGCTCACTTTATAGCCCAGGCTGGTCTCAGACTTGCAACAATTCTCCTACCTCAGCCTACTGAGTGCTGGGATTGCAGGCATGCACCACCATGCCCAGCTAAAAGTTCTCATTCTTTAAATCCAGGTGAAGTTTCAGAGATAATTTCTGAAAAATTTCTTCCAAACAGAATTAACCTCCTTTCTTCCTTTCTTTCCTCCATATTTCCCTCTCTCTCTGTCTCTCTCTCTGTCTCTCTGTCTCTCTCTCTCTGTCTCTCTCTGTCTCTCTCTCTCTGTCTCTCTCTCTTTCTCTCTGTCTCTTTCTCTCTCTGTGTCTCTCTCTCCACACACACACAAACACATGCAATAATAATAATAATAATAATAAGTTCTGGGAATAAAAACCAGAGCTTATGCATGCTAGGAATGTAACCACCCACCCTTATTTATGGGACAAAATAACTGACATCCACACCTTAAGGGAATAGAGGTTTGTTGACTCCTATTTTAGTCCATAGGGAAGGCACCATAGCAGAGCTGCATAGAGGAGAACAGCTGCAGGTGGCATGGCAAACAGGAAGCAGAGAGTCTAAAGGGGAGCGAGGAAGGGAGCTATAACCTTCTGGGTTACACTCACAGTGACCCGCCTCTTGTAATCAAGCTCTAATTCCTAATAACACGTCAGCTGTTTTGCCCCTATGATTCCCATCATCTTCCAAAGGTCCCAGCTATGATGCCGTGGAGCTTTAGGAGGTTATCAAGATACAAACCATAACACTTGGCAAATTTTCTACCACTGAGCTATTATCCTCAGCCCCTATCTTGTACATTCTTTTATTATTTCAGTTGTTCATATTCTAATTTTCTTTACCTCATTTTTCTAAGCTTTATAAATATAGCAATGGGTATGACGTTTTGCCAATGCTGAGCAATGGAGAAATATTGAAAGGCTAAATAAATAAAGAAAAGCACCTTGAAATAAAATGCATTTGGAAAACAAAAAAGAAAAAGAAAAGCAAAATGGGCCAGGGATATAGCCTGGTGGCAGGGCACCTGCCTGGCAAGTACGAGGTTGTGAGTTCAATTCCCAGTAACAAAACAAAACAAATAAGTAAAATCTATATAAAGACCTTGACTCAAAGTAACTTTGTCTTTGCCTTCACTCTTGCTGTTAGAAACCTTTTCAGCTTAGCATTAACTTTCTTCTAATTTGTAATGTAAACAGAACACAAGGTGACTATTACAACATGACCGGTGAAAAGACAATAGCTGGAATCAGTCCTCATTTTTGTTCCCTTTCATTCTTTAGATTTTTGGAGGTATTCAGCAAGTTTTGTAGAACTTTTAACAAATATTGCATTAGTAAGTTTCCTTTTAATTTTTTGAAATTTCTTCTTTCTTTTGCCCCTCCCTAAAAAATAAAATAAAAAACAACAATAACAAAAACTGCACGCACGAAGAAAGGAGACATTTACCAGCCAGACAACAGCTCTATCTGAATTAATCCATCATATTTGCGAAGATTTTCTTTTGAGTACAATTCGAAACCTCTTGACCTATCTGGATATTGTTTGGCAATGCGCAAGGGAAAGTGAGCTAATGCTTATAAATTAACAAACATATAATACAAACTGTGACACATATTTTGAAATCAGATTCAAAACACATTTTGAAATCAAGGATAATAAGCCAAGTAAGTTGTATGTCTAAAGAGATTCACAAATACATTTTAAATGAAAGGAGGTTATAGTCTCTGTTGGATAATAAAGGGATGTATGTGCAAGGAGATAAGATACTAACAGTGGTTTATTTAATGAGATTTAAAACATTCCCGACGGGGCTGTAATTTATGTCTCACTTCTGGACAACTCTAAACTACCAGTGGTGGTTCTGGGACAGTCACACATGTACCACCAGTGGTTCAGGCAAGCTGGAATGTTACGTTATCAATGACTGGCTTTCCTCAGTATTGCCCATAATTCCAGGGAAGGCGTGGTATGTTCTGCTTCTCTAAGTGGCTCTTCAATGTTTTTGTGATCTTGTTGTGTGTGTTTGCTACTTGCCTTTTAAAATTGGAGCTACCACCAGCCTGTGGAAAGTTTTCTCCAGAATTTCTGAAGTTTTAGTGATCAAAACTCAATTAAATGGTTTTAGTTATGAAGGCACAACGAACAAAACCTTTTTTCCCCCTTTTAGTTCTGGAGATTGAACCCAGGGCCTTTGCATTGAGCTGTATCCCTACCCCCTTCCACTGTTTTATTTTGAGTCAGGTTCTTACTAAGTTTCTAAGTCACACAGGCTAGGCTCAAATTTGGGTTCCTCCTCCCTCAGTCCCCCAAACTGCTCGGGTTATATGCATGAGCCACTATACCTGGCTTGTACAAAACTTAAATATAAAGTTACTTTTTGTTTATTTCAGTGTTGATATCTTAAAAGTAGGATGTGATAAATCAAGTTGATATTGACCTCACAGATTACTGAAAACTCTTAAGTATATGCTGTGTTTTTACTACAGTTGGTCAACCCCTGAAGGGTGACATACATGTCAGTTTATTTCCTCTACTGAAGAATAAAATTCTATTTATACCAAAGACCAGAACATTTATTACTTTTTAGTACTAATTTCTTCTTGTTGTGATGGCAATTTGGTGTGGCTTGATGTCTAAATGTCTCTGGGAAGTAGTGTAGAACTTACACTGAGTGTTATGCTTATCTCTGAGGATAAAGAGAATTGCATAAGGTATAATCCTTTAGGGTCGAGGTGGCCTTTCCCCAATATCTTGGCTGCCCCAGTGTCCTGGCTATGTGGCTATGCTAATTAAAGTCTAATTTTGGTCAGGTACCTCAAGCATTTGACAAGTAGAGATGTGGACCTGAAAGAACCATTTGTGATACAGCAACCTGCTCCAGGTGTCAGAAGAACACAGCTAGAGGGGAGTGGTAGTCTCTGGGCTGAGTTCCTAAATTCTTTGAAATGTAATCTGCAGCTTCAGCAACACAGCTGGAAGGTACTCGGGCCATCAAAGGCTTATTTTGTTGTGACTGATCACATCTATTAATGAAGATTTAGGTATTAAGTTGCCTGGTTTTCCTCTGTGACTCCCAGGTGAGGTGCTTAACCTGTTTACAGTTTTTCTGCCAATATCTCTTTAAGTACAAAGGCAGACTGATCCCTGTCCCTTGGATCCAAGCTAAACAAATTCCTTAACACACACTTTCTACCTACACATTTGAACTTCACGGAACCTTAAGAAATGCTATCTTAAGGGTCTTGAAACTTAACATATTACCTACCCAAGCTAGGCTCAAATTTGGATTCGTTCTCCCTCAGTCCTCCAAACTGCTGGGGTTACATGCATGAGCCACCATACCTAGTTTGTAAAACTTAAATATAAAGTTACTTTTTAAATATTTTTTATAAGTGTACTCTTAAACATAATTAAATTATATTCAAATGAATTATGTATTCTTCATATGGCTTGGACTTTAGGTGAGGACTTTACTGAGTCATTCTACTGATAATTCTCTTGAGTCAGAAACACCACCCGCTGGGGGCCAGGGATACAGTTCAGTAGTTGCAGTGCCTGCCTAGCAAGTACAAGGTCCAGTGTTCGACTCCTGGTACCAACCGCCCCCCAACAGATAGGTGTACACTTGTGAGTTTTTCTCCTTTACTGGCCCATTAAATAAGTCAATAATATCAACATGATTAAAAGACATTTAACAGGAATATTAGTTTGAGAAATATGAATTATTTTAGGTCAGAATTACATCATAACAATTTTACACAGTGTAGACAAATAGATTTCCTTTGTAAGATGGAATATTTGGATTGGTTAAGGTCTGTTTTTCTAATTTTTCCCACCCTTAGAAGTCAGAGAAAGGCAGTCTGACTTTGCCAGAAGGCAGGGGAGGTGTAACCTTCTGCAGGGCCATCCCCATTCAGATTCTTTAGGCCCTAGATCAAAATGTGCAATGGACAGCAGTGACCTTTGCTGCTGGCCTGGTGTCTCACCACGTCCGCACTCCTCTGACCCCCCTGCACAGCACCTGACCTCTCTGAATGCACAGGCCTTTGGCCTACATCACTGCGTGGATTGTCTTGGTGCGGTGCTATCAACATCGTCCAGATAGCACTGCAAGCTAGCATTTCATTCCAATCAGCTTATTCACCATATCGGTCCAGGGGAGGCACATTTAGTGAAATCAATAAAGAAATTAGACAGTCCTGGGAAGAATACTAGCATATTTCTCCAGAATAAAGTTTTGGTCCCAAATTTTATTTAGCCATATAATGTGAATAATTATGATAGGAATCTGTTACAACTGCTTCTGTTTGTCCAAAAGATCTGGCCAGAGTTTGCCTGGCACCTGTTAAGTTGCTAAGGAATGAAAGCTCCTCTCCACCCAGGCGATGTCAGCTGAAATGCCCACAGTATGTCCTGTGAAATCTGCAAGAGCCTTTATTCCCCAGGCCCTAGATCACTCTTTTGGTGCCATCTCAATCTCACACCTGGAGAAGCCTCTGATGGCACCTGCAGGACTTCATTGCCTGATCAGTCATGGTGACTGTGGTGCCTGCTTCTGACACTGCCTTTAGTTTCAGACCGAACAGGCCCAGAATTTCCTTTTGCCAATTGCCAATATTCTAGATCTAACATGGTCAGATAGTCATCCAGCATTTATGATATTATTTTCAGTCAAATTATCTTGAACATTGGCTTACTCATCAGTTTATCTTGTAGATGTAGAAAGAATGTCAGAGTACATATCTGTGTGCAAGATAGGAATGCAAATACAAAGGCAGTAACAGCAAATGCTCTTTCTCTGAATATGGTGTGACTGAGTAGTTACAAGATCAAAGAACACAGTTTGTTCTATAAGAATCACACACACACACACACACACACACACATTCCCCTACCGAGATTTTGTTTGCTTAACTTTAGGAAGAATTTTAAATAAAGGAAAACTTTATCCTAACAGTTTACACATGCCTACTGAGCTCTCTGTTTCCTCAGAAGATTTGCTAGTCCAAAAATAAGTGCAAAGCAGACTGGCATTAATGTCCAAATCACATTCCATGTAAGGTAATTTTGAGCTCTTTACTAGCAAAAGGTTGTGATGTATGATAAGACATACTGTTTATAATGTATTGTCTACCAAAGAGCTCATAGCCACTTACAGACATGATTTCATTTGGTTTTATAACAGTCTACAAGATAAAACTGAAGCAGCATCTATTTCTTTTTGAAATATTTAGGTACCAGATATTGAAGTAATCAAATTGACAAATCAGGGTATTGAATAAGTACTGGAAACAAGAATCCCTGTTGACTGCAACTGAGTTTATACTGGCTAGCCAAGAATGCAAGTGGCTGAACATCAAACAATAGCAGCCAATTTAAATTGCAATAATCCAGTGTAAATAAAGAGGCCGTGAGAAACATACTGTGTGACACAAACACTTACTTCATTCGAGACTATTATCACACAGTATTGCACACAAGTGTACATGAGCAATACTGGTATTAGAATTTCTTCTCAAAGGGAGGTCAACTGGTTATAACCACAAAGCATTACCATCTCTCTTTCCCATGTATGCCTCACATTTTACAGATACTATGTTTACTGAATGTCCACCACTGTATCTGCTCCTGCAGTGCTGACGTTAGACATCATGTCAGTAGAGCAGAGTTACCTGAATGACACTCACACAGTCCTGGTTATGTCCAAAGAGCTTCCCTACTAGCATATTCAGGCCCAGTCTGCAGGTGGATTCAGCTCCAAATGTACCAGATACCATGTTCATTTAGTAGGGCTTTACAGTGTGTTGGTTGTAGGTGCTGATTCTGAAGACAGATCACCTGGATTCAACCTCCAGCTCCATCACATACCACATGTGGGGGTCTGAGCAAGTTACTTAAACTCAGCCTTCTTGGCTGCAAATGGAAGATAATATTGCCTAGCACAGTGACCAAAGGTGAGTTGTTAGGTATAAAATACTTAAAATAATACCCAGTGCACAGCCAGTGCTATGAATTGTTGGCCATGTTATTGTTATTATCATTATTACTGTGTATTCTTTAGGACAATGGATGGTGTCCCTAGCAAGTGGGATAATCTCTCAGAGGCCCCAGGGTATAGACTAGATGGTATAAGCAGATTGTTGAGAGATACAGACCATGACTGTCAAGGTTTGTAGTAAACAAAAAACAATGAAGACTAAATAATAATATACAACTCGATAACCAAGAGATCTAGTTTTTAAAGAGTGAGCTCTGTACCTATCAGCAGTGACTCAGCATGAACACAGGTTCTGATACGTGACCTCTGTGATCCACCTGATGAGACTATGTTATGTTCATGTGATTGACATTCATTCATATGTATTAATAAGGCTAAAGAGATGACAAATTATCAAAATATGTACATCATTAGCCAGATTATATATTCTGAGTGTGTGTGAGAACCGAGTTTCCCAACAAAGGAAATTAATTGACTTTTCTCTGTCACATTGAAGACCCTGTAAACTGTTGGTGTTATTCCTTCTCTTAAATATGTATTATTAGCTTTAAACATGCTGAAAGAAATATCTTTTGAGAAAACATGTAAAGCAGGAACCTTGGCATACATTTGTTTTAGTGGTTTTAAGGTGTAATTAATGAAATGCGTTGATCAGTTTTTCAAATGTTTGGGCTAGATTTCCTGGTATATAAGACCTGGATGCTTGGGGCTGGGGGTTTAGCTCAGTGGCTTAAGCACCTGCAAGATCGTGCGTTTGATCCCTGGTACAAAAAAAAAAAAAAAAAAAAAAACCTGGATACTGTTCACTAGAGCTATCATCAATAACTCAGGCAAATAAGAAAAAAAAAATCAGACCCCCAAAAGGGTCTGATACTACCAGCAAAGTTTCTGATTAGCACAGTGATATTTCAACACCTTTTGTGATGATAAGTTTCAGTCAACAGTAAAGTATATGTTCCAGCCACGAATAATGAGGGAATTTTCTGAGTTCTTCAAGGCCATGAAAACTAGGAATGAATTTTCCCAAACAGCAAAAATCTCAGCTGACCCCAGTCTGGTTTTTGCCCATTCCTTGAGTAGAAGATAGGGTCTGAACATGGTAAGAAATGGTAACAATCTAATATGAGGCTTAACCATGGGGAAACATTCTACAAAATGTATCAGAAGTTGATTTGCATCATATGAACATGATAGGCTGTAGTTATACATGAAAAATGGGTCAGATGTCAGTAGGTGATGCAATTCTATGGGGTTATCATCACATACGATCTGTCGTTGACTGAAACATGTAGCACACAACTGTATATAGATGGGCATGTTTTGTTGTGAGAAGGCATTTGAATTGCTTATCTTAGAAAGTTCATTTTGTAAAATACTACTTTTTATCAGCTGAGTAGAAAAGTTTCTATATATTTGAAATCAAAGAGACAATCATATATAAAAAGTGCTCCATATAAATTTGATATATGCACAAATGCATAAATGCAACTATTCTGTTAGTTTTCCATCATTGTGACAAAGTACCTGAGATAATCAACACTTCTAGGAAAAAAGTTTATACAGGCTCAGTTTTCAAGGTTTTAGTCTGTGGTTGGTTGGCTGGTTGCTTCTGGGCTCGGGGTGAGGCAGAACGTCACAGTGCGAGTATGTGGCAGAGGCAGAAGCTCACTTCATGGCAGCTGAGAAGCAGAGAGAGACAGAAAGGCACTGGGGTCCCAATATTCCTTTAAGGCCAAGCCCAAAATGGCCTCACTTCCTCCTCTTTCTCCTGCTAGCCCCCACCTCTTAAAGCCTCCAGCACTTTCTACCAGCTCCATAGACCATGGACAAACTCTTAAACATAAGGGCCATTCATGACCCAAACTATAGCAACTGTATTCATATTTAAAAGAAAAACTATACCCACTTTATAATGATTTTATTTTACAAGCTGTTATAAAACTATAAATTCCCAGGTGTTGGGATGGTGCAATATAAATATGGCAAAATATGTGTCCTTAAAGAATTGACAGAAGGAAACAGTGAAAGCTGTGCTCCATTAAAGTGCTGTGTGCTAACTGCAGAGAGTAGGGAACAGATAGAAAAAGGGTTTGCACTGAACGGACAGCCTGCTCAGTTCTCCTTATGCTGAGGGATAGAGGGTTGGGAGAGGCTGAAGGCACAAGATACATGCGTTAGATAAGTATTCCTAGTGGGTCCCCTGCACTTACTCAGGGACCTCTACATCATCAGTCCCTGTCATTCACCCAGCAGGAATCAGCAGCTCAGAAAGGGCAAGTCTTTTGGTGTTGGTCAGGTAGCTGCAATGGGTAGTGTCAGTTTCCATTTATGTCTGCTGGATCCCAGAGCCCTTGGTGCCCCCCCTCATCTTACTTTGTGACATCAATGATGTATAATCATTTCTAGCCATGCCAGATTATATGGTCAGCCAGTATCCAATGTGTTTGAGGTAAATAATACACCTGCCACTTGACCAGTCTGTTAGAAAAAGAAATAATCGGGAAGAAAAGATGATCAAAGGCTGGAACTGACAATTATGCCTGAATAAATGTCTATTTGTACTAAATTCTTTCCTTAAACACATGTGGGCAAAGAGATAATAAAACTCAGTTACTCAATGCTGAGAATAGAAAATTTGTGCTTAAAAAAGTAGATGGTTGAATTGTGCAAATGTAGTAGTGCCTTAGAATTTTTGCCTTGGTATTTAAAAATTATGCTTCAGCTAAATACAATATTTGTGCTTTAAAACAAAGAAAGAGAAGAAATCAGCAAATTATTATGCAGTTTTGTCTGCCAAAAAGTAGTCGTTCTGAACAGAGGAGAACATTCCTGTTTTCCGGGTCAAATGCACTCCCAACACCACGATGGTGCA
Organism: Cavia porcellus; assembly: GCF_034190915.1. Classification (NCBI taxonomy): domain Eukaryota; kingdom Metazoa; phylum Chordata; class Mammalia; order Rodentia; family Caviidae; genus Cavia; species Cavia porcellus. The sequence continues at coordinate 20,334,664 of NW_026947496.1, read as the reverse complement.
ATATTGCTCCTCTCCTCCCCTCATTTGCTGGCCTTTTGTTGTTGTTACTTATACTACTTTCTTTCTTGATTTTAGTGCAATTCAGAAAACCAGCCAACCGCATACAGGATGCTTATGATAATGAAAAGTATTTATAAAAGCAATATAATCCTACCACATGGACTCACAATGCAAATACAGAAGAAACAACCCTTAGGTAAAATCTGAGTTTGCGTCTATGTTTAAAAATCATAGAAGTGCCTTATCTTATCATTTAACATTTAATAGTTATTCATTTAACTGATATATTACAATGTTAAAATAATAACAAGTTATTATTTTAACATTGTAATACGATCCTCCCCAGAGTTAGGATGATTTTGGTTCGCCCTCTTTCTCAGTTTGATCACCTGGTTAACTGATCGGATCCTCATTTCACGTGTTTTTCAACCTGCTGAAGGAGCGAGGGTCTTCCAGGTTCCATCCTAGTTGTAGACTGCTGCAGTCCTGGAGCTTTTCCAGTGCAGCCAGGCTGGGGGGAACTGGAAGGAGGCTCTTCTACCCGAAGTAAAGAATTGCTAGTGGTGCTGCCCTAACTTGTGGATGTGACTCAAGGTCAACATGATTTCCTTAAAACCCTCTTTCTTCAGATGTTAGGAACGCAAATCAAGACACATAGTTAAATTAGATCTGCCAGTATTTAAGTTATGCTCTAAATGAATGACAAGGCACTGATTTTAAGGTACCCAGGCCGCCAGAACATCAACAAACAAGTGACTACACTTGAGTAAACGCTTGCTGAATAAACAGATGAATGAGTGGATGAATTTGAGTATATTTAAGCCCAAAGTATTCAATATTTCATCAGAAACACAAAAACATTTAGCATACATTTTTCTAGCATTAATTTATTAGATCTGATATCCTTAAAGAATCCAAGTGTACGATAAAGAAGATAAATGTAATCTTTTTTTCATTTTTTAAAATTCTCACAGTGAAGTTAAATCATTGATCATAACAAATCCAGAGTAAACAGTGCCAGAGCTGAGATTCCTGCCATTAGGTCAGATTTCATAATCAACTTTTGCATGGCTCATTAATTTGTAATTTGCCTGACTAGCAATAGAAAAACCTAAAGCAAATATAAAAAAGAAAATGAATTTATTTGATCTACCTCCAGGTTCTCAAGTCAACATGTATTATTGATTCTCAATTATGTGAGCTAAATTGGGCAAGTAACAAACAAATCCCAGGTAACATTATTTTCATTTTAACTGATTAATTAAACTTCTCATCAACCTTCTGCCAAAGCTGGTAATTATTAAATTGATTTTTTTGAGTTTATCCTCCAACTTCTAGAATGTTGTAGCTAGGAAAAAAAAAATACAGAAGACAAAAGCTCAAATCATCTACACACTGGATAATTGTTCCATTAATAATTATAATTAGGAGAGATCTACAATTAATAAGGACAGTTCAGTGGTAGACTAAAAAGTGTTCTCCCCCCCAAAAAAGATAGCCACATCTTAATCCAGGACCGTATGAATGTAGCCAAATAGGACTTTGCAAATATGACCAAGAATCTTGAGACAGACTTTCTGGGTGATCTATGGCAGTCCAAAATGTAATTACCTGCCCTTTTATAAAAGGGTGGCAGAGGGAATTTTGAAACACAGAGAACAAAGAGATAAGAAGATTGAGCAGACAGATGTGAAGATGCTAATCATGACCATGTCTGAAGCAATACAGCCACGAGCTCAGTAATGCCAAAGCCACCAGAAGTGAAAGAGGCGAGGAATGTGTTATGCCCCACAGCAGGGAAGCCTGGCCCTGTCAGCACTTTGATTTTGTCCCAGGGATGCTGATATGCTAGTTTTGGACTTTTGGAATTCAAAACTGCAAGAAAATACTGTTGTTTTAAGCCACCAAGTTTGTGGTGACTTATTACAACAGCCACAGGAAACTAACAACACAATCTCTAGGATTGTCGTCAGTGTATACGTGCGTGTGTGTGTGTGTGTGTGTGTGTGTGTGTGTGTGTGTGTGCTTATGGGAAGAGAGGGAATCTAATGGGTTTGCATGATTATAGTAATAATGATCTACCCAATTTGTGCTCCTCCTGGCTCTTAGTCACGGCAGCCTCTGGAAATGTGGCTTCTTCTGTAGCTAATAAGACTTCTATGGGTAAGTTGTCGATGTGTGCTACCCAAAAGATTGGAACATTTTGCAATGGTAAGAGATGCTAATTTCTCCATCACTTAATACCAAAAGAAAATAATGCAAAATAAGAAAACTTCTCAGAACTCTGAAGTCCTTACTTTTTTGTCTTCTGAGGAGTGTGTATATGTGCATGCCTGTTGGAAATGTTTTATTCACAGGAAGCCACATATTCCTCTCTATACAAGGCTGGCACTCTGTACTTTGCTGAGCTGTCTTCGAGAACATTCATTTTCCATCATTCAACGAATATTCACAAGCACTTTCTCTGAGCAAACAACTCACCTAAGTGCCACAGAGGATAAAAAGAAGTTAAAAAGATTTACTGTCCTCAAGCTATATACAATAGAGTTGGGCTGAAAATGTTATTCAAACAAAGAGGTAAATACCAGCAAAATAGTGCTATTTGAGAAAAGCTGTAAAACATGTAGCTAATATCTTTCCTTGAGTTTTGTTCTCTGCCTTCTGGTCTCCTACCAAGTTCCAAACAGAGAGCTGGGCCTCACTTTTCTTTGCAGTGCAAAGCTAACAACTTTCCTGCCATTTGCAAACCTCCTGAGTTTTACTATACACAGTGTTACGTGCCGAGTATTTGTATCTGCAGATTTCACACACTGAATTTATGAACTCCAGTAGGAAAAAATGTGGAAGCAGAGACTTTAGGAGATAATTAGGTTTAGATGGGGTCATGAGGATAGGACCTTTCGGATAAGATTAGTGTCCTTACAAGAAGGGATATGAGAGCTCTCTCCATGTGTAACATCCAGGAAAGGCCATGTGAGCACACACTGAGAAGGCACCTCCTAGCTAACAACAGAATTAGCCAGCACCTTGATTTTAAACTTTTCAGTCTCTAGAGCTTTGAGAAAATGCATGTCTTATTTAAGTCACCCCGTCTGTTGTATTCTGTTACAGCACCTCAGTGGACAAATACTATTGTACCAGGTAGTCCTTGAAGCAAGAGGAAGATGAGAGAATGTATAGTATCAAGGAGGAAAGGATAATTTTTCTAAAAAAAAAAAAAAAAGAGAGAGGCGTTACAAGCCTTGGAGTGGATGCCTTAGGTACAGTTCCAGGAAGGTGAGAAACTTCCATTGGCTCTGATAAAATATTTGCCAAGGCAAAAATACCCACTCCCCACTATTGGCCAGAAATAGCAAGTGTTCAAATGATCACAGAGGCTTTAACACTATAGACCTCATTGATGACTGTGGTTGACTGGAACATAAAGACCTCTGCCCCATTTCCTGTGCACTCCACAAGAATCCTACACTCACTTCTAGGGACAGATAGGGAAGGCTGCCATGGCTGAGATGGAATATTCCAATTGATTGGTTTAGGAACTCAGAATTTGGATTAAATTGATTTAAGTAAAGAAGAACGATTTGTGCAAAGTTCAGCTTTGGGATACAGATTTCTACCTGCTTCAATAGGGCATCCCACATGCACCGCAAGATCTAGTTTTCCTGGTCTCCCTTGGGTTGTCCAAAACCACACCAGAGCTCACCAGATGGGATCCAATCACTGATCTAGCTTATTCCCCAGGTTGAATACAAAACTCAGCTAGAATTCTTCCTTTAAGAAGTTTTTCTGATGCTCTTAATCAAATCAATCCCTCCTTTCTAAACACTTTGTATCTCTCTTTTGGATTTACCATTGAGTCCTGGGGCATAAATGTTGAATTTTATTTTTTTTGGTTGTTTGTTTAGTTGATGATGAATTCCTGAGGCCTGGATTTGTCTTTGGGCTTCTCTCCAGCTCAGATTTCACTGCCACTCCACTCTTTATTCCAGCCCCCAGCCCCTACCACAGTATCTTTACCTTTAAAGGTTTTCAGTAATTTCTTGTTGAATTTCATCCTGACGTATAGTCCAATCCACTAGAGGAAGCTGAGAAACAACTAAAAGTGATCGTGCCAGGCTTTTGGAAGGACACAGATCAGAATTCGGGTCTTTAAGAAGAGGTGAGGATTTTGTTTTTGTTTTTCCCTTAAATCATGGACTGTATTGTGCAAACACAATAATATTGCTGAAAAACACAGAGGACTTCCCAAAAACCTTTCCAACTCACAAGGAGTGGTTCCTCTGGGAAACATCTGACCTAACAAATTCTTTTCACACGTTAAATACACAAAAAATATTCCCATTAACTTTGGCTTCATTAATCCAAAATTTGAAGTAATATTACCCAACACTTGAAGAGTGCTTTTTTGTTTACAGAGCAAAAATAAGCAGAATATTCATAGTTAAAGCCTGTGTCATCCTAATCTGCTCTCTTCAGATGTGTACCTGAGTTTCAATCTGAGAGAATCATGAGCAGGACAGTAATTTGGATATGGCTTATTCTTCTTTTAATTTGTTTTCTTTCACTAAACTATGGTTAATTGAGGAGAATCATCAAGTCAGACCATCTTATGCTTGGATTCCCTCTAAACCCTGATTACAAAAAGGAAAGATTGAAACAAAGCTTCATTAAGCAAATTAAAATTGTAAAAAAAATTAGAATTTAAAAATTATTAAAGTACACATCCTTGCAAGATTTTCTATAAGAAGAATTATTGTGAAATAAAAATAAACCAGTGGTATTTGTGAGCTAATCATAAGCCAGTGGCATTAGTGTAATAGGACAATCTGGTGGTATCAGAGAATATTAATTAGTCAGTGAACTGTGATAATTAGTCCTCCTGCTTCTTGCTATGCTAAAGAAAATCCTCAAAGGACCTTTATCATACACCACTTGATTAGCCTAACTTGAGTTTATGTATATTTGAAAGCAATAAAATTGTATTTCTTTCAAGTGGAGTCCATAACTCAAACTTTTATTGATTTAATCTGGTCTCACATGGTATTAGTTTTTAAAGAGTGACATTTGATTATATTTTTCTGTTTAGCTTTGATCTGAAAGAGCAGAATATAGGCATCTGACTTTATTTTTAAAAAACCTAAACTCTCAGCTTTCATAGAAAAACATGCTCTGTCCCATGCAGTAGAACTATAGTGTACAATCACTCTTTCTCTAAAAAACATTCAAGGGTCAAAAAATTCACATGCCATGAATTATAGAAGTGCCAAATCTTAGTTCTGTAAGATTTCAAGACAAAGCTCAGAAGTGCAGAATATTACAAAGCTCAAACAAAAGCCTTACTTACGTGAAAGGGCTTTTGGGGGAGGAAGAGATTGTGTTAGTTCAAAATGTGTCTTTTCTGAGGGTTCTTGTGAAATATAAAAATGAAACAATTCCTTGCGTGAACTCACAGACGATAACTGAGTGGAATGGAGAGCCTCTCTAGCTTTGGGGGCCCTAGTACAGTAAGGATGAGTCCCCCCCTGAACTCAAAGCACTGTGCCAGCATTACAGAGCAGCAATTAAAATCTCATCTTCCTGGGAAATTTGATTCCTATGATTAGTATCTTCTCTTTGCATACTTTGATTCTAATGGGCAACCAGATCCTTTTGAAAAATACCAAAGCCTAGGCATTTGCTGATTTGGATCATGAAGCTTCAGGAAGAATGGCTGGTGAACAAGAAGGAAGCCAATTTCAATCTGAAAGTAACCCAGTTATGTTTTGTATTGACTGAAAGGTCACTCGAATTGACCGAGTTCATGTGCAAACAACTGGATTCAGTATTTACACTGGACAGAGAACAGAGGTTAGAGACAGAACATTGCACTGAGTTTTTAAAAAGGAAGGACAAACTTTTGCATCCTGAAATGTATCTACTCCATATGAAAATGCTGTTATAATGTCTGGTACACAGCAATCACTCAATGAATGGTTATTAGTTGTAGGCAGAGAATGACACAAATCTAATGTGTAGTACCCACAATACTTCTGTTGTACTGAGGGGTTGTGAAGAAAACAATTATATACAGGAAACAGAATTTATAATATTATTCTATGTTGGTCACCCAGAGTTAAATACAGGAAAGTGCAAGAAAACTGTTCATAACTCTGAAGGCCTAGGAAAATTTAGCTGGGGGCCTAGATCCCACAGTAATACTCTGCATCAGTGCAGCTGAAAACCTAGAGCCCATGACGATGCCTCCCTGAGTCCAACTAAAGGTTTAGAGCCCACAATAATGACTCATACAAGTCTATCCCTTGGATCTGTGCCAGGAAGGCCCAAAGGTTAGTGGTAAAAGCTAGAAAGTCTATGCCAGCAGGGCGAAGGACCTGTGCCAGAAATTGAGGGTCTATACTGGAGCCAAGAAATGACACTCAAAATAAGGACCAGGGCTGCTTTGAAAAGTACCATAGCCATTCTCAGTGACTGTGAGGTCCCGAGCTCCTCTGATGATAAGAACAATTGAGTGCATGTTAGGAAGCCAGCATGACAAGCTTCTCCTGGAGATTAAATAGCACACATCTCCTCTGGAGCCACAAAAGCAATGCTCAAAGGAGCCACTAGCAGCCCTCCAAAGTCAACCACAGCCAAGGTCCCTAGCTCCTCCGATGACAATGGCCAGATTCTTATTGGGGAAGCTAGCTAGTAGATTCTCCTCCAGGAGAACCTACTGCTGCTTGAAACACCAGCACTTAAGAGAACCCACAACACCCCGCTCTTCCTCTCCACATCTCTACTGATGGTGGCAACTCTCCTCATGTGGACCATCTACACACAGCACCGTGCTGATTTAACTCAGCTGGTGTTAAGTCGACCACCAGTTGTTAATCCATAACAGCTTCTAAACCTGAAGACTGGAATCGTGCAACAATTTTGAAGAATATCTCTTTTCAGATATCCCTCTCCTTTATCCTTTCTTTTCTATTAATAAACAGCACGTACCTATACAAGATCTCCTTATTTTAGTCTCCAGGATATTTATTAATCATTTATATACTTCATTTATTTGTCTTTTCATTCTGCATTTTGAGTAACTTCAATCTTTCACCTGACTAGTTTCTTTCTTAAACTGGGTTTAATCTGTGATTATTAAGTCCTTCCGGCTTCACATTTTAATTATATTTTACGAGGGGAAGGAATATTTCTTTCCTTTATCTATTGTATTCTCTCACTCATACACTCAATGTCTTTTTATATCTTGAAATAATTAAGCTGTTCATTTTCAATCTTCACCAATATCTGAAATTACCGTGGAGCTGATTTTGCTTATGTTGTTGCTACTGACTGTTTTTATTTTTTAGTGCTGGGGACTGAATCCAGGGTTCTTGCTTCAAACTACATCTTCAGCCTTTCAAAAGAAATTTTTAAAAATTTATTTTCAGGCAGGGTCTCATTGGAGTGCTAAATTGCCCTGGTTGGGGTCCAACTTGTGACACTGGTGCCTCATTTGGAATTACAAGTAGGTGTCTCTTTGTGGTGTATGTGCATAGTAACTCCTTAAGAATAGATAGACAATCCTTTCTAGTTTATCAAGTGTTTATGTTGGTTTCTTCTATCCTACCGGTGTCATCACAAATCCAAGACACTTGAAAACCAATTATTGGCTTGAGGTTGGAAGACAGTGCATGTAGGATAAGTTTGGGCAGCAGATGTGCAACAAGGTCAGTGTTTGACTTGAAGTTTCCTTCCTTCCACCCACAGGAGGGCTGGCTGTGAGCAGCATTTTCCTTGTGGCTCCCGTCTGTCTGGCAGGTTTATTCTTGATTGACCCTTCCACAAAGAGTAGTCCTGCAGTGTCTCAGCTTTCCATAGAGTCTCTTATCAGATACTCACCCTGGGTGGCCCTTGTCTTTGCTTCATTGTCCCTGCAGCCCAGGAGAAGCTTCAAGTTGCTGGAGCTCAGGGCCAGGGCCAGCGGTGTGAGCCCTGGCTGTCATGTCTGCAGTCTGCTTCCCACCGAGCCTCACTTCACACGGCCCCTGTGGATTCCCTCTTTATTTCCTGCTTTGCAATGCATTTTCAATGATTTTTAGAAATCTTATCTAGCGTTTCAAGTTGCTGCAGAGAGCAGGTTGTCCAGAGTAACTGGTAAATAATATTGCCAGAAATGAAAGACCTCTTGGTAGCTCCTATTCTAGCAAATTCTCTGTGGGCTTCCAAGGCTCAGGGAGGGGGAGCTGGATAATAAAGACAACTTTAAGAACAGTGAACTTTATTCAGATGACCTGCATTTAAACCTGCCCTCACCATCACCATCACCCAAAGAGTTACTTAAAGGAAGGAATAAGCAACACAGAATTAGTGAATTTCTTTGCTTTTAAGAGTGTGGGTCATTGAATTTCTGCAAAAATAGCCAAACTCTCCCCAAACCAGAAGGCCAAATGGAAGCAGTAACAATAATCCTATCCTGATACTGATTTAGAAGTCGACAGAAAGCTGAGTATGAAAGTTTGCACAAGGATTAAAAAAAATTATTTCATTTTGCTGAAGCATATAATGAAAACCTGAAAAACTACTCAGAAGAGGTCAGCAATATTACTCATCAAAAAGGACTATTTCGACTTAGACTATCTTCACAGAACCCTGCCATGGCGTGTATATATTTTATTATTTTTATAAATTTATTTTAAAGAGAATAAAACAAAATAGAACAAAGCAGATCAGAGCAAAATAATGCATGCAGCACAGGATTTCAGAACAAGACAACAAAAAATCAATAGTGGCTACCACAATATCTCTTGTTTTCTTTGAAATAGTTGTCCACAATGTGTATATTTTAATGTTCCTTTTTCCTGAGCCCAAATATGACAATTTAAAGACTTTCCATCTCCGTTACGCAAACACCCATAGAGAGTCTGATAGTCCAAATGGGTCTGTGTGTTCTCATCATGAGGTTAGGGTTCTGGGTCTTCAAACACGGTGAAACATGTCCTAGATGCGTGTTAGGCAACACCTTAAGTTTTCTGCATAAAATAAATGAACTGTCCAACTTGCAATCTTTCTCTAGTGCCTCTATGGAGGTTTTCAACGACAGGAGTTTTTGACAATAGTTGTTCCCCAGGTTTCTACCTCTGAAAAATTAGTGCATATGGTTGTCCAGATTCATGGATTCATTTTGGCAGACTTGTACCTGAATACAGCATATTTTAATCATTCCCCCATTGCCCCTTTGTCCCACTCTTTCTCCTGGTTTCACAAATTTTGTTCCCTCTATGTATGTATTTTTATTATATTCAACCCCCATTACCTGCCCTTACGTTCTCTCCCTTATTCCCTTCCTTTTGTCTAATAATACTAGTCTCCCTTCTTCTTTCTTGTCATCTCTTTTAGGTTCCACATGTTAGAGAGAACACGCTGTATGTGTCTTTCTGAATCTCCAGTTTACTTTCCCCCACAGGATCTCCAGATCCAATCACTTTTCTGCAAATAACAAAATCTCATTCTTTTTTACGGCTGAATAATACTCCATTGTGTCTTTACAAAGTGTGAGGAAAAATACAATGAATGCCACTGCCAAGTACCACTCAATGGAAAGGCGGGCTCTAAAAACATCACACAGTGTCCTCATCCCTCTTATTCCCCAGGTCTGGCACTGTAGAACTTCTGTCTCTTCTCCAAAGTCAGAACGAGCACAAAAGTAAGTGCCTTGGATCAACGCAAGACACTGAAGTAGCACAACTAAAAACATTCATGAAAGAAAACGTCCAGAACTGCTTCAGAAAGTGGCATTAATCATGGGATAAGGGTGTTTCATGCCAGGAGTATTTTGGGAGGACACTCATGGCAATGTGTTTTCTACTGTAATAAAATTTTAAAATATTCACCGCATATTTTGACCACAGATTATGTGTCACTTTTAATTTTTTTCTATAATGTTATCCATGGTTTTGATGGTTGATACATTGTGTCAACTTGAGACACTCAGCAGGGAGCAGGGTTCTTACTTTGTAAATAGCCTCATCCTGTGCAAAGGAGGGCAAGGAGATTTTGTGAGCGCTACACCCACCTTGGAGTGGGGTGAGGTGGCCTGTGCACAATATAAACCAGGAGAAGAGGCTTCTTGTTTTCCTTTTGCTCTGGCTGCTTTTGCTGGCTGCTGCCTTGAAGTGTTGCCCTAGTGCCATGCCACCTGCCTTGAAGCCTTTGAAGCCTTTAAGCCAGCTGATTATGGACTGAAACCTCCACACAGAGCGAGCTAAATAAACTTTCTTCCTTCATTTTGAGTGTTGAGTATTTTGTCCCAGCAATGAGAAAAAAGTAACCAAGATAATGATTAACTATTTTTAAAAGATGATGATAAAAACAAAATGATTCTAAGCTGGTTTGACAAATACCAACTGGGCTGGTCTTTTTAAAGCAAGGATAGTCACAGGGAGGCAGGGCACACAGCCATTCAAGAAGAACAAGCCCAACCCAGGGGTGTCCATCGAAAGAGTGTGGCCTGGGCCCAGGTATTGTACACATTCATTGGTCCTGTCACAGTCTCATCCCCTTGCATGCTCCTGCTTGGAGTCCCTTCAGGGATGTGCCTGGTACCTGGATGAGGTCATCCAAGTGTCCTATCCATGTGCCACTGTCCTCAGGGGAAACAGGCGATGTGGCTGATGCCCCAATACAGTTATATTAGTCAAAGTTCCGAGAAGAGCTGAGATGCCACGGTAGAACAAAACAATTTAATCTTGTTTGACCACTAAGTTATATTTCCTTTGATGTTCAGAATTTCTCAACATTCTGATCTGGTTTTATGATAAAATTCAATCCAGCACACTCTGTGGAAGATGTTCCAACCAAGAGAAATGAAGGGCAAGTTTGACCTTTTAAGGAAGAGGTAAAAGCCATTTTTCAGTAGGCTTTCCTTATATAAAGGGAATAAATCTTACTAAAGCCCTCTTGGCCCCATTGCTCACGTTTGTTCTTTATATTTTTTTTCTTTCTTTTTTTTTATCGGCACTGGGGATCGAACTCATGACCTGCTTGCAAGGCAGGTTCTTATGCCGCTGAGCTAAATCCCCAGCCCCCTTTATATTTTTCTTGAATTGTTGAAAAATATACTTAACATAAAAATTGACCATTTTACCATTTTATCTCCAGAGCTTTTCTTCATTTTAAACTGAAACTCTGAATCTATTAACTAATAACTACCCACTCTTCCTGTCCCTGCAGTCTCAGGTTATCCCATCCTACGATGTCACTATGATTTTGACTGCTCAGCTACTCCGGTACCTCACTTCAGCATACTAATAAATACTGTATTTAATACTTTGTGTCTTTTTCCACTCAGTGGAAGTTCAAATTCATACATATTAAGGCACAAGTCAGAATTTCATTCCTTTATGTAGCTGAGTAATATTCCACTGTATGTATATACCATATTTTGTTTATCCATTTATCTGTTTTTGGGCATTTGGTTGTGTATAACAGAACTATAAAGATTAGAATACAAATATTCATTGACGTCCTTACTTTCAGTGTCTTGGGAATCTACCCGCAAGTGGAACTGCTGAATCTTACATATGGATGTTTAATCATTGAGGACCTACCATTGAGTTTCTTCAGGGACTGCACCATTTTCCATTCCATGAGCAATGTACAAGGGCTCCATTTCTCCACATCTTCACCAACCTGTTATTGTCTGTTTTTTTTTTTAATAAAAAAGGGGATGTGAGGGGGTGGATGTGAGGGAGTCTCATGGTGAAGCTTCTTATCAGTGGGGTTTTCTCCCTATGTTCTTGTTCATGGCATGTTTCTAAGTGTCTTGTCTGTTATGAGAAGAGACCCACTCACTAGGGTTGGCCTCTGATTTGGGGAACAGCTCAAGGACCCTCCTTGTTCTTCCCAGGAGGACTAAGGGCACCTCCGTTCCTGCTTTTGGAGCCCCGCTATTTGGGCATGTGCCCACCTAGCTCAGCCAACACGAAAGACATCTGAGAAGAGCTGAGTAGCTTCTAAGAACAGGTGGGCAATGAATCCCAGCGCTCAGCTCAGACAGGCCCTATCACTGCATAAGGCATGCAGGAGGACTCCTTCGTAATGTCACAGATAGCATCGCACAGAGGAGACCAAACGGCACAGCAGATTTACAAGAACAAATGCCTGCACGTGGATGACGCTGAAAACAGATGACTTGTAGCTCAACAGTGGAGCTGGAGAAATCACTAATGAGTCAAAAACTCCCAAAGCTGCTTAAAAATAGTTGTAGGTGTCCAAGGAACCAGATTTCAGGTGGGAGCTTGACAGTCGCTACATGTCAGACTTTTAGAACCAGTCTCCAAAGATGTGCTGAAAAACAGAGGTCATTCCCATGGCAAGCATGAGAAGCAGTCTGGATGGAGGAGCCATGCAAACGACAGAACCAGCACTTGTATTAACTCAAACCGCCCGTGCCAAACAATTTGATGCTTTCAAATGAGTCTGAACCAGAATTAGGATCTGCTGAAACAGATGTAGAATTTGCTAATTTAAAATAAAGGAGCACAATCTACATTATTTGACACTGTATTTTAAAATAAGTGAAGTTTTAGCCAGTAATATATATATATATATATATATATATATATATATATATACACACAAACACAATTTTCGGTTTTGCTGCAATTAGTACATTAAGTGTGAATGGCATTGCTCATGGAGTGTTTTGCTTTCTTGATAAGTTAAATAACCCACCTAAATCCGTATTCACATTTAATCCCCTACTGAGTTTAGCGCAGCTCTTATATGCATTAGCAGGGTCTAAATTACTGAGATTTTACTGCTGGGACTGAGTCACCATGCTGCTTAAAATTTCTGCTGTGAAAATCTAATTATCCCATCCATGAATTACAAGGATGTTGCCTTCTGGATGTTAAATAATACTCACTTCATAGTGTTTTTCATTTCTGTTTAGTAAAAGATTCAAAATTGACCCCATTATATTTTGGTCTTAAAGTTATATTTTAATTTTCTTTTTGAGGTGGGAATATCTTACACTGTGGCCCAGACTGGGTTTGAACTCTTGGGCTCAAATGATCCTCCTGCCTCAGCCTCCTAATTAGCTGAGATTATCAGCATGCAATATCATGCTCAGTTGAAATTTCTTGGGGTTTTTGTTTGTATGTTTGTTTTTGTGACACTATAAGCTGAATCCAGTGCCTTTACACTGTGCCATACCCCCAACTCTTTAATTTTTTTTTTTTTTTTTTTACTTTAAGAAAGGGCATTGCTAAATAACCAATTTGTCCAGGCTGGGTTCAAATTTGCTATCTTTCTGCCTCAGCCTCCCAGAGTGCTGAGATTACAACTATGCAACATCATGCCCAGTTTAAAGTTATATTTTAAATAACATATAGACTGACAATTTGCCATGGTGCATTTCCTCTATCTTAAAGTTGGACCCTGATGGACACGTTTTAAAATTTTGTTGTAGGTTCTTCTTCTTCTTCTTCTTCTTCTTCTTCTTCTTCTTCTTCTTCTTCTTCTTCTTCTTCTTCTTCTTGAAATACAATGGATTTGAAAAAAAGGAAAGAAAAAAATAAAGTTGGAGGTTTCTCTGAGAGCATATATAAGCTCACATGGTATGAGCAGTAAGTCAACCTGTTTAGGTTTTTCCTTCCTCCCTTCCTTCTTCCTTTTTTCCCCTTCTCTCCCCTTCCCCACCTCACTCCTCCTTTCTTTCCCCTTCCTCCTCCTCCACTCGTCTGATAATTTTGTACCCAAATACAAACAAAGCTTGTTTGCAATCTATTTTAGAGATTATTTATTCATCCTACACATAGACACGAAATTAGGGTGATAATTTTCAGCTCTGATCATCTGTTTCAAACCCTTACTCACACCTTGAGCACAGAAGACCCCAAACTCCGGAATGACATAGAATCTGTGGACCTCCTGCTCCGCACACCTCACCACCCCAGCAGATGGCGGGGTGGAGGGCTGTTCCGGTCCTGTCAAACTCTTCTCCCACTGACACCGTGCCAGGCCTGCCCAAGAGGGATCTGCCTGGCCCTGGCTTTGGCCTTGGCCTTTCCTTTCTGATCCTCGGGGCCTTGGATTCATTTTTATGACCCATTTTGATCCACTGATTATGTCCTGGGCTCGTCTGTTCAACTGTTCTCTTGGTTATCAGAAATAATATTTGTAAGAATTTTCTGACTATCTTCTTAAAATATTTTTAACTTATACATAAAAACGTAACAGTTAGACATATTAATGGGGCACTACGTAATGTTTTGAAACATCGTGTAATGTTTAAAGTCACACATATCCAGCTCTTCAAACACTTATCATTTCTTCATAGTGAAATGGTTCCAAATTCTTCCTTCTAGTTTTTGAGTGCATAGGAGATCATGCTGACAGTGAGGCCCCGACTGAGCGAGAGCACCCAGGATTTCTTGATCTGATTTTAGTGCCCATTAATCATCCTTTCCCACCCTTCCACCTCTTCCCTCTCCCTCTGGTAACCACATTCTCCTCTCAACTTGTGTGAGATCAACTTAATCTTTAAATATAGTTCTAACTTTGTCAAATGTTTTAGGGAGCAGTGGTAGACAGACACCCCCCGCCCGGATCAGGAAGAAGACGACACATGAGTAGAGGCTGTGCCTGTAATCATTGCCTGCTATTACTCAGGAAACTGCTCATAGAATTTTTTCCACCCACTCAGTGAGTTCTCCTGCTCCTTCCACACCCTTGTTCAAATCTTATATTTTTACCCAATTTCCCCATTCACAGGTGCAACCCAATCCTCTACTCCTTTATATCCTGATTATCTTATTTAAGTTTTTTCCTTATTCATAATCACTTACCTCCTTCTAGCCTCTGGTAACTTCCATGAATATTCACTGTGCTTATTGGGAGGCCGCTCTTTATTCCGGCAGAAATAACCCTGCAAGGAGCGGGTGTCTTGGTCTATTTTGCTCACAGAAATGGTCCAGGTACCTAAGACAGGGCCTGTCTGGCACATAGTAAACACTCAACAAATACTTTGTTGAATAAACATAAGAAATACTGTGTCATAATTGTTATTATTTGGTGTATATATCTTACCCTTCCAAGTGCTATACAGTACTCTTTTTAAATACATAATCATGTCTCATTTCTTCAACAACCCTATGATATTGAGAAACTATCTTCATGACTTTATACGCGTTAAAACTGAGAGTTGTAAAGGAAAAATCATTTGGGAAAATTAGTAAGCAACAGACCAGGAATTTGGGTCAAACCCACTAACAACACATCTGGGTTATTAATCATTCTCCTTTAACCGCCCAGACCAGCAGCTGTGTGATTTGTGGGCCCAGTGCTAAAGGGAAATGCAAGCCAAGATTCCTTGCTCAAAAACTCATAATTTTAAGGCAATAGCAGCAGAGTGTTAAGCCAAGCGTGTGCCCTGTGTGACCGCTGTCTATGGTTCATGAAGTCAGCCCCTGGCTAGTAAGTGTATATGCTTAGCTTAAGCAACTGAAGGGCAGATGCCACTTCATCTGCCACTTAGCCCTGTCATTGGCATTTTAGCAGCAACACTCTAATGTGCCCCCATTTTTTTGTTTGACAAATCACCAGACCGTTCTCCACAGTGGCTATACCATTTTACATCCTCACCTTAGTGCACAAAGGTTTCAACTTCTCCACATCTTAAGAACACTTGTTATTTCTGATTTATTTAGATAATAGCCATCCTAATGGGTTTGAAATGGCATCTTCTTCCACACTGATTTCCCTTTCCCCTGATGACTAATGATGTTGAGTATCTTCTTATGTGAAGAATGTTTTTGACCTTGCAACAGTGCCACATCTACAGTGTTCTCATTTTTCTCCATACTGTGTCATAAGTAGTGTGATTGTCTTACCTGCTTCTATATCACACATCTGATATCCTGTGTTGCTCTGCACACACAAGCGCTCATAAAACACTGTTGATTAGTTGCTTACTCAAGACCTACTCCCTTTTATTTTTAAACAAAGAGAATATAAATTTGTTCAGGATGAGGACATGCCTTCTTAAAAATGGTCACTTCCTTAGCCATTCTTACAGACAGAGATCGGTGGCATCATTGAGGTTTACAGGAATGCACTTTTAGAAAAGCTATTGTGTTTAAAAAATAAAAAAGAGTAATCTCTACTGGTATGTGCTCATTTCTTTGATTCCCTTATTGCCTTTCTTTCTTCTCCTGCTTGCAATGTAGAACACATGCTATGCCTATGGTAACCACCCTGTAATCACAAGAACAAAAAGCACACAGTAAAAACAATGGAGCCAAAACCAGAAACCAGATGGACCCAGACTGACGGGGTCCTAATGGCTTCTTCAAGTCTCTGCCCTGCCCTGCAACATTTGCTCTCTCTAATCAGCTAGGAGAGTAAAAGGTCAGTTTAGTGAAGTCTCTGTGGTTGGTGTTTTGCTACGTGGGGCCAAAAATGAACCTCACTGTTACACTAGGGCAGAACTAAAGGCTACTGAACCTAAGGAGAGAAAAGATGGCAGGGGAGAAGAGCAATTGGATGAATCTCAGAGACTCCAGTAGGAGGAAACATCTCCGTATGTAAAACATATGGTAAAGGTCACTTCTCATGTCCTTCTCACTTAAAGTTTGCTGGTGAGCACAAGCTGGGTGATCTGAGCCTTCCCCTGAGCCTGCCCCGCATCCACAGGCACCTCCAGGCCTCTGCTCACTCCCCTGGGGCCTGTGAACATCTTATTGGCTATCCAAGCTTCCCCCTGAGAATAGTTAAAACATGAATTTGAAGAAAGTTGACAGACAAATGCTGCCCCCAAGTTACAAGCCTGTGCACCCTGCTTCGCAGAGTGGGACCATCCCAGCAGGGAGAAATGACCTTGAGCCTCCTGAAACAGAGCAGAAAAACTGAGGAGAAGAAACACTCTTGATTTTTAAAAATAATATCCAGCTCCTTTAAATCTCTTGATTTATTGTGCAATAAAATATATAGGAAATACTAGGATTTTGTGTTCATGAAAAAAATCTAATCTTTCTTAGTACATAGACCTATATGGCAAACTTGAACTTGCGTTACTCATTAATTTTATGGTGTGTATGAGTGTCCCCACCTATTTGCTTTCCTTTCAGGTCATTTAAGATTATTGATTCCTCCTTCTCCAGCACAGTGCTCAATTCTCCAAGGACTAGTTAGCAAAACATTTTCCAGCTCAAACCGTGCCATTTAGAAATGATTATGCCGTGTCTTTAGTTCTTCAGTTTAAAGTTTCCCTTCTTGGCTCTCATATGTTAACAGTTTATACATCTTTCTCTTTGTTTTGTTGTTTTAGGGCCAATTTCAAAATATTCAGCCCCTTTATTAATATCGCCTCTCACTGTTTTTATCTGGTGGCTAAAACAGCAACAGAGACAATGGCAAAACCAGACAAGCTGCAGGGAATTGTTTTTTTTTTTTTGCATAACCAAAAGTTTCTGGGGGAAATAAAATGATGGTAAGTAGTCTTTTGGCTCAAAAATAAAAATGCTAAGTTACACATTAGTTGTTGCATAAATTTGCATATTGATATATAAAATCCCAATGACTTTAACAGCATCACAGCTTAGCAGAGACAGATGCACACAGACACACATGGGCTGACATTCAGATGCCAAACCAAAGACAAACGGGTCTCCAGGACACGGTGGGAGACTCCAGCCAGAGTAAGGAGGACTGGGAGGCACCCAAAGGTTCTTAAAGAAAGACAGAAGGCCTAGGAAGGCTCAGGGTCCTCGTTAGATGTTGCTTTATGTCACCTCTTAGCCCCCACACCTCCACTCTCGTGCCCTCTCCTTCGATTTGGACCTGGCCCTGACTGTGGTGCAGGAGATGGGGGATGATTTACAAAGCCTGGAGTGAAAGATCAGAACCACTGTGAGTCCCAAAGGGGCACTCAGACTTGTTTTAATAAGAGATAAAGCTCAGTGGCACAGTGCTGCCTGGCAAGCATGAGGCCCTCAGTTCAATTCCTAATACTGACAGAGAGAGAAAGAGAGAGACAGAGACAGAGACAGAGACAGAGACAGAGACAGAGACAGACAGAGAAAGAGAGAGAGAGAGAAAGAGAGAGAGAGAGAGAGAGAGAGAGAGAGAGAGAGAGAGATGGGCTGCTCACCACCCCTGCCCCCATTTGTTTGCTTCTGTTTTGGTTTTTCTCTTTTTCTGCCATGGCCTTGGGTGGAGCATCCAGTACAGAACCAAGGCTTAGCTGTCTGCACATTTAGAAGCTTTGCATTTTGCCAGCAAAGAGTAGGCCATGAAAGACTATTCTACTCTGTACTGATTTGCAAATCATCTGTTTATTAATGTATGTCATGAGGACTTAGATTTCCTACTAAACAGCCTACTCCTTGAAAGACCCCGGATGCCTTTGATAGCTCATTAATAACTAGGACAAAGGCAAAGAATTCCTTAAGGGATAATCTTCCACATGCTTTTATAGGTTACATGACACTGACTCCAATATGTATGCCAAGTAGCCTTAGCTTAGTGCTGCAAATATGTTCTCAAATTCTTAGTTTTTGTGCCTTAAGATTATTCCAGTCATCTTTAGTTTGTGTGTGTGTGTGTTTAACTGGCTAATGCAAAATCAATGTTTTTAAAATTGCAATGAGTACTCTTCACTTAATATGCATGTATTGCATTCTCTCTGTGGACTAGATATTACAATAGAGCTTAGGTCCTGCAGTAAAGGCAAAGATGAATAGGACTGAGGGCCAGGGCCTGAAATAACTGACAGTGGAAAAAGAGGATCACACAAATACAAATGGCTATGCCACAGAGAAAGAAAATTACTGGATAGAAATAGCCAGAAAATCCTGCTAGGATTCAAGGAATGAGATATTGAATCTGTTTGCCAAGATGGGAGAGAAGCTGATTCACAGAGGAGGAGGCATCTATGCTCAAACATAAAGAGTGGCTATGATTTTTAGCAGGAGAAATGTTCAGGTGGGCTGCAGTGCAGGCAGCGGGGAGAGGGGAAGGAAGGAGGGGTTCCTGGGAGGTAGTTCATGCAGGAGGCAGGGGCACATCCAGCATTTTGTTCAAATACAAACCTCAGTCTTGGGGTGGCTGTACAGAGGACATCTGGGACAATCGGGGGAGTCAGAGCAGGGAATACTGTTGGTACCAGGAGCTTCAGTCTCTAGGTCCTGGGCAGTCACACGCCTTTGCACACTGAAAGGCTATGAGCAGAGCTATAGTCTTGGAAGATTAATTTGGTCTCAGTGTGCAGCATGGATGGAGAGAGGGAAAATGCAGGGCGAGGAGAGCAATGTGGAAGCTGCTACAGGACTCACGATCTGAAATAACAAGGACCTTCCTGAACCAGGACGGCAGCAGTGGGAGTTAAAAAGCTAGAGGTGATGTAAAAGTCACTGTGCATACGGCACCTGTAGGTTTTGGTAATGAGCTTGATGCCGGAGGTAGAAGAAAGACGACTAGGAGAAGCTGAGAGGCACTGAGCAGTATGCTAAGCACTACACATGTGAACGCATTTGATCCTCCTACATGCTTGCCAGGGTAGATGCGAACTGAGCACGGCATACACAACTTCTCCAGGGCTGCATCACTGATGGGAGGACTCAGAATTTCAACCACAGTCTCTCAAAGTCCTCTGCCACACTTTTTTTCCCTCTTAGAGTTCATGTCTAACTCTAAGCCTTTCACCACAAAGTTCCCCAGCCAGGATGACCTCTCTCTGCTGCCTGTTCCATAAATACTGAATGAGCTTATTAGGATTGAATTGCCTCTGGTCCTGACTCACACAAGCACAGGGAAAGTAACCACAGCCTAAAAACAAATCCATTCTCATCTCTGAGTCAATGTGGGTAGTGCTTTGAAAGAGTAGCATGAAATTCTACTATTGTATTTATACTAAAAAAAGAAAGAAAGAAAGAAAGAAAGAAAGAAAGAAAGAAAGAAAGAAAGAAAGAAACCTGAACAATGGCAGTTGGTACCATCAGGAAGATTTTCATTTCATCCATTTATTGTTATGGTAAAACCAAACAAACTAAATCCTGCCTGAATTATCTTCCATGCACCAGTATAAAGGCATCTTCCATATCAGTAAGCTTCCCATTCTCCAGATACTTCGATAACCAACACAGTCATAACTCAGTGGCATTGGTCTCTTGGGCCAGGCCTGGGCTGATGGGATGATTAGGGAACCCCTTCATTTCTCTATTATCAGTCCATGGACTCCCACTAGCTTTATTTGGTGCTCAGGATTAGACTCTTGATTCGTTTGCTTTCTGCTTTCTTTTTCACACTGAAATTACAGCACTGAAAAAATGTTGAATGTTGACTAGAATTCAGGTGCTGTGAGGA
Organism: Cavia porcellus; assembly: GCF_034190915.1. NCBI lineage: Eukaryota > Metazoa > Chordata > Mammalia > Rodentia > Caviidae > Cavia > Cavia porcellus. The sequence continues at coordinate 20,314,324 of NW_026947496.1, read as the reverse complement.
TAATCATGGTGCCACTTTCCTAAATGCATCAATACCTGCAAATTTCAGAGTGACAAAATGCAGGTGTATGGAATAATTACAGCTCTGCCCTCTGTGAGTATGGAAGTAATCTCACTGAAAAGCAAAATGCTGGCATTTTTTTAAAAGTTAATGAGCCTTTTACGGTTTGCTGGTATCCTATTTCATTGCCCTAATAATTGGACTAGTCATTGCGGTAACAGTTAGCTGCTCCCATAAATTATAAGCAAGAACAGAATATGCAGGATTGACTGAAAGAAATCATGTGAGGGTATATGTGAACCCATGAATGTGTTTGTGTTGTGGACAGACCTGAGAAATTACATGTGTGTGCATGTGTACAAGTATGTAGGCTTGTAAACATATCCAAGAAATTGTAGGTGTGAACAGATGTGTGAGCGTGTGTATGCTTCTGTGCAGAGCTGAGCCCCAAACACTTCTGTAGTGCATAATGGCCCTGCTGCTACTGCATGGAGATTTGAAGAGGCCTTGCTGTGGAATGATAGCTTTTATGATTTTACAGCACAATAATACTGAGAAGACCTCAGCTCTTCTAAGATGGTCTTTATATTTTATCCCAGATGACTGCAAATCAGAATTCCTATCATTTGCCATTTTTATTTGCTTTTAATAAAAAAAAAATCTCAGAGAACTAATTCTTTAAGCAAAACAGATTGTGTGGAGTGTTTGCTTTCTTCCTAAACATCTTGCTCCTTTTTTTGTCCAGACGATAGGGTCAACTTTAGGTCAGCCCTTACTATCTTTTTCGTGTAGTTAGCACAGAAATAAAAATGTTGATAAATATCTTCTGAAAGTGAAACACCTTGTAGAAATAATTACTGAGTGCTAGTAAGAAATAGTCCATGTATCTTCTTAATGGATTCTTCCTGTCTTTTATGCACTAGTATGATTCTCTTCTAGAGCCAGTGATTTTCAAACTGATCTTACATCAGAGTCACCTGGAAAACTTTAAAAACCTCAAACATCCAGAGATGCTGAGTAAATTGGTCTGAATAGGGGCCAGCACATCTGGACTTCTTAAAATGTTCCTGGATGATTCTGAAGACTCTGAGGATTGAAATCTGCTACTTAGAGCCTAGACTAGGGGTTTCCAAAATCACATTAGCTCATTTGTAGAATGTTTTAAAAAAATACTCAGTTTTACCTTGTTTTTTGTTCAATCAACATCTTTCTTGGGTATAATTCTTTAAAAGAGAACTGAAATTTTACTATTTAACTCCAAGGTTTTAAATAAATGAGTCTATGGTCTTTCTTTTCCAAAATCCATTCACAGGTTTCAGGACATCAACGAATCTTCTAAAATCAGATGCATTATGTTGTGTATTTATGCACTGACTTCTTTTCTTTTTCTCCCAAACTGATGAGAAGACTCAAGTATCCATCAGGATCTTAAGAGGGTCCAACAGAAAGAACCACTGCCCAAAACTTAATAGTATTAGAGAGCAATTTTACTTTGCTCCATGTAAGGGTGGTGCTGAGACCTAAAGGGGCTTGTCACAGTGACCGTTTAACAGGCTTTGTTGTTAGCCCAACCTTTTTGTTTATCTTTTTTGCACTTGATCTAAGCAAAATAAAAGATTATGATAGATGAAGCTGTACCTATGAATTCTCTTACATAGCAAAAGACAACCAGGGACATTATTAGATAGTACGTTGCTCAAGGTCACCCAGATAATTTAAGTTCTCACAGATACAGAACCATATTGTTTCTTATGTTATCATCACCAAAACTAAAATTAGAACTAAAATATTTCTGATAGACCAGGGTGTGGTGGCGCATAGCTATAATCCCAATACTCCAGGAGACTGAGGCAGGAGGATCATAAATTCCAGCACAGCTTGGACAATTCAGTGGGACACTGTCTCAAGATAAAAAATTTTAAAAATGGAGGCAGACATTTTGGTGATAAGGAAAGGAAAAAGGGGAAACTGGAAGTGGGAAATAGAGAGGGGAAGGAATAAAAAAATTATCAAGATTTCACATACATATGTACCAATTCCCCAAAACAAATGCTAATGTTATGCACTGCAAACATGCACCAGTCAAAAAATATTTTTTAAAATGTGCCAGAGATGTAGCTCAGTGTGAAAGCACTGGGTTAAATCATTAACACCATAAAATAAAATTACTATTAGGTAAGACTAATATTTTCTAATTAGTATTAGATAGTGTTGAATATTTTTAAAACACCAAGTTGCTTGGATCTGGGCCTGATTATAAAAACATGCATTTCTCAAGTTTTAAAAGTTGTAGAATCTCTTTAGAATGATATCCATAACTCACAGCTATCAGGTTGTTTTCTGTAATTATATCCCTGTTTAAATAGCCACTAGACTATCAATCTTACTTGTCTGTACTCATGACTAAACTACCATTGAATGACTTTTTAAATGATTTCTTTCTTTAAAAGTAGACATGTCACCTAATTTGTTTCCAACTAAAGGAAGTGCTGGGTTTTGCCACCGACCTACCCCTTTAGGACATATGTAAGATTTTTGATTCTGAATTTAAAAGCTGAAAACATAACTGCTACCCTCCATAGAAACTGAAGGGTATTGACTATTGCAAGGGTAGGCAGAGCTAGATGGCTTGTCTAATAGATTTGATAGGAACAGCCTAATCTTAACCAAGGACTCCCTTGGGTCACCAGCACTATTGATCTCTCTACTAACTCGTCTTTCTCCCTCTCTTCCTCATTTCCCTGCAAACTGGCCTCCTCTGCAATGAACAACAGAACTGCCAGGACAGCTAGCGGGGCAGTGAGGGACCGGGACCGCTGATCTGTAACAGTACAAAGCTAACCAGCCCTCAGGAGGACTGAGCCAGAGTACTGGTCTCATCGGCACCTTAATGTAACCAACTTTATACAACCACCCTCACAAAAGGAAAGGAACAGAAAAACATCATTTTCAGCTAATCTTAAAGCTATTTCAAAGAGCCAACTAGGGGGCTGGGGATTTAGCTCAGCGGCATAAGCACCTGCCTTGCAAGCAAGCAGGCGGTCGTGAGTTCGGTCCCTGGTACCGATAAAAAGGAAAAAGACAAAAAAAAAAAAAAAAAAAAAAAAGAGCCAACTAACAATGTGATACAGGAAAGTATGTTGGCTTAAGAGTTGACAGCAGAATCTTTTTTTCTTGAAGGAAAAGCATCTCTGTATTTAAGAATCCACCACTGGTCTATTACAACTGAGAAGGCTGATCCCTAAGCATAATAGGGGGCTTCATGCATAAGATTAATTGCTTTGCAGAAGTTATGCCCAAGAAATGAGGGGTAGCTCTGTGACCAAACACAGAGAAAAGTTGAAATAAAGGAAATCCAAAGTAGTTGGGTGCAGTGGTAATCCCAGCTACACAAGAAAGTCAAGTGGGATGATCACAAGTTCAGGTCAAGCCTGGACAACTTAGTGACTTAGCAAGATTGTTTCAAAATAAACATTTTTAAAAATCAAGAAGGGCTGAGGATGTAGCTCAGAGCTGGGTTCAATCCCCAGTTCTGGAAACGAAAAAGATCAAAGCTATATGAGAGAAGGTTCAAAGTGAAGCAAGGAAAGAATTAAGTGAAGAAATTTAAAGAAGAAGACTACTCGGGGCTACAGATATACTCAGTGGAGGAGAGGTTGCCTGGCATACATGAGGCCCTAGGTTCAATAGCCAGTACTGAAAAAAAAAAAAAAAAAAAAAGAACAAGGCGACTCAATATTCAGCTTTAAGTCATACGTTTTACAACACCTCTCCTTATTGATCTGATCTTACTACTCCGTAACCCTCAATTAGTTCTGAAGCTTCAGTCAATCTGACTCCTGGGCAACCTTTCATAAATAATATTTTAGACAAATCAAATGGATGTAGTCATATTTATGTATTTATTGTTCTAGTTTCTCCTTCCCTCCATTGAAACTTGTAGCAGCTGTCAGAGTGACTGGACTTGGATTCAGAAAGAATAAAACTTTACACAATCAGTGGCTCTTCCTAGCTTTGGGCAAGATTAGAAATGAGTAAGGGAGAGAAAATGTCACTGACTAGGTTGAGTCTACAGCCTAGTATAGATGCAAATCGGACATGGGCTAGTTCTTCACACTATTGATGCTCACCACTGATCTCTCCCTTCTTCTCCAGGGCCCTCTAAAGTGGAGGGGTGGGGAGATCTCCTTACTGTCTTCTAAGATGTCACCAATCAGCTTAGGGTTCTTGCTCAATATATATAAAAATCACAAATTGACAAAGTATGGCTTGTTTTATGTTAATAAGTCTGGGCTTTGAATGCCAGCAATACACAGATCTTTTAGTGTTAGTGGTCCTCCTTGGAGGACTTGCAGCTACCAGCAAGTTTCAAGACCTTTTCTATCCACAGAAATGATAGCTCCTGGTTGTTCTCCATCATTCTGTGCTGCTGGCTGCCTTCAGTGTTACCAAGTCTGGCTACTGATGGCATTAGATACCAGTGGCCTTCACTGTTACCAGTTTCTAGTGCACCATCTCAGCATGTCTGCTTGAGACAGAAATCACAAATATACCACCCAGAAAAGGCTTTATTACCACTTATGCTACAGTATATGGGGGAATAACGCACTGGCTGACACTACTAAGGGAATGGGGAAATGACTTATAAAGAACTAAAAAGGTGGGCTTACACGTGTGCAGTACCAGACCATCTGATCAGGGGTAGGGAGGGGACTCATTTCTGGAAGTTGCAGAGCTGTGTCATCCAGAGAAGCTTCATGGCAGACTCATGTGAGATAGGTCCAAGTCCAAAGCTTGCTGCAGTCAAGTCAAATATCTCACAGCGTGGCTGTGGGGTGCCTGTTAAAGCAAGTTTGGGTGCAAGACCAGGGGGTAGCTGAGCCAAAAATGAAAAGTATCTCCTGGAGACTGTCAAGAGCTTCTCTTCTGTCTCAAAAGGAGATGACAGAGGCCAACAATGTAAAGTAGGTGGGGTGCATAATTACAGAAGACGTGGGTCTAGCCCTGTAGCAATGTCTCAAGAGGACATACAATAGGGTGTACAGGAAAATAACAATTAACTTGGGGCTAAGCAGGTGAGAATATGCCAGATTTAAGGATGACAGGACCATCCAAATTAATCAGGATTTGAAATTTTAGGCATTGAACTCAAAAGAAAGATCTAGGCTGGTGACGTACTTTGAGACTCATTATCACATTGTTTAGTGTTTCTCAAATTGAGATTCAAGGTTCTTTTGCAAGGTTCTTTTGCAAGGTTCCCTCCTCCACAAGACCTCAGGGAATAGGTCCCCCCCCCCAGTCATCCTAATCTTGCTTCCCAGGTGAAGTTTAAGTGTAAGAGTTGATGCAGTGGGAAAGCGTGGGAGGGTTATGAGAAGGTGTACAGTGAGAAAATGGCCCAAGGAAAAGGCAAAGGTGAGAGCAATCAGAAAAGCAATGGAACCGTTCATGGATTTGGCAACCAAACTGGTCACTGAGGACCTCAGGAAGGACAGTTTTGATAAGTTGAGTATGGAAGTATGAAGCTTATGTGGTTACGCAGGTTTGCAGGTCTCAGAGTTCCTCAGGATGCAATTTCATTCTCCACTTTACACTTCCTAACTTCCAGTGGTAATAAGAGAAACATAGGCTTAGACTGCTGCATGGTGTCATGGGGCACAACTCCATTGCAGACAAGGAAGATAGGTTCCCTCCAGGGACCTACCTGTCTGTTCCTCTAGAAAACAGGAGGTTGGACCAAGTCAGTGGACTTAAAATGGATTTCTCTAGAGTGCAGGCATCTGCTGGAGTGTGTTTTCAAATAATGCAGCTTCATTTTTACTTGTTTCAGGTATTAGGGGGTTTATCTAAATTTTCACTTAAAAAAAACAGAGAGTATTTTTGTCGCTAACATTAAAGTAGTAGTGAAAAGTTACTGAGCCTGCTGTCTAGACTTAGCTTTTACTTCTAGAATTCTTAAGTCAAACCCACACTAAGGATTTGGGAAACATATTTTTTTTCTTGTAACTCTGGAACTTACTAGTGTTTTTACTATCTCAGATACAAATTCCAGAATTGTAGAACAGTAAGGGTGCTAGTCTGTTTTAGATGTCAAGAACACATCTACTAGCTAATGCTTTTTAAATTATGCAAATAATTGTAAAAATTTTAGAAAAACAGAAGACGAGGCAAATCATTTGTAATACTACCCCTTTAACAGTTTTAAATGTTTCTTTCCAGTACATATCCATGTACATACATCTATACTTACTTGTGTATATATGCATGAACACATACACACAAATTAAAGTGGCATAGAGTTTTGTGTATTTCCTATTTCACTGAGTGACATAATTGACTGCAAAGGTTCGTACTTGATAAGTGTCTGCTATTTGGGGTCACATATGTTCTTTTATACCCATTTTGGGGGAACTCAATGGCCTTTTTAAAACAAAGGGGTACCTTCCATAGCTGTTCAGATTTAGCATCTTCTGTATACTCCCTTCCCCCATTTTTAATTCATGTACCCTAATCATTAGCATAGGCTCAGTCTTTTTTCAAATTCCCAGAGAATTGTGAAGAGCTGTTCTCTTGATATTTGTCATTTATTCTCAGCTCTCTCTTCTATTATGTCAGCTAGATTGCCAATATACCATTTCTCAGACTCCTTTGCCGTATGTCCTAGATACAAAATTGTCAAAGAGACTGAGGATGAAGGTGTGCGATGCTGCCACTGGGACAGGACTCCTGATTTCAGTTGGAGTGGTAAGATCCAGAATGACAGAGGCCAAGTTGCTCATAAGAGATGAAGTATGTGTGGCTACTACCAGAGGTAGTAAAGCCATAGCACTGACCAGAATGACTGTCTTTTCAGTGGTCCATTGAGGTGGGTCATAGATCATCTACCTATAGCAATGAAATAGATGGGCAGTCTATTAAGGTTGGTTTGTTTACCTGATACAACTTTAGGGTCAGTTTCTAGTCACTAGAGGATACTTAGCATTCCTTACATGTGGACCCACTTAGCCATCCCTAAGGAGTTGTGCAGTCATTACAGGACCCCTCCAAATTGTAAAGCACAGCAATACCCTATCTTAGGAATAAGTGCAGAATTTATGCCAGCATTGAGGACCCAAAAATATGTTGGAATTGATTTCATTCATATCCCCTTTTACTCCCATAAGTTTGAGTTCTGCAGAAAAGATTCAGATTAGGGAGAATAAACAGACTTAAAGAAACCTAACAGGGTAGTGGCTTCATATGCAGATACTGTTACAGATGTGGTCCATTTTTATGGGTAAAATCACAATCCCTGGAGTCTGATAATGCAGATGACAAACTGGCAAACACTTTTTCTTATATAAATGAACAGACACCACTAAATAATTTACTTTCACCCAGCAGGAACACACTTCCACTGACATCTTGCTGGCTTTCTTAACCTAGTCTGTCAGAACTTGATCATTTCACCGTACTCTAGGATTTCACTGTTACGTTGATTAGACCACATCCATTGAACAAAACAGTAGGAAGCAGCCCAGATACTTTGGTAAAATACGTCTGTGCCAGATGGTAGATAACACTCATGAAAATTCAGAGACCTCATTGAATCTTAGTAAAGATTTGTAGGGTGCAGTCATCTGAGACATTCAAGATATCTTCTTCAAAATGAGAGACAATTTCATCACTTTGTGGTAATGGTAATTAAGGAAAAACCACAATGATTTAATCCATTGTCAAGTAACCCTTAAAGCTGCAGGTCATAAGTAGCCCAAAAGTAGAAGGTGGTACATGTAGATCAAGTTGAAGTTCAGTCAGCTTTTCCTTGTGATTTAAGATCCAAAGGTGATCGAGGATTCCATACAGTACTGCTCCCAAACAAGGAATGCATTTTACTGCACAAGAGAGGCAAACAGCTTAAACACATGCCCTTCATGAGTCTTACTATAAATTCCATCACCCAAGAAAGCTAACCTCAAAAATGGTAGAATGGCCTTTAAAGATGTTATGGCTTGTGTCTAGATGCCCCCCTCCCACTGCCCAAAACTCATGTGATCATAGGTGAGGCTTTGCAGTTGTGTGATGCTGGGCATCAGAATGTGTGATTACTAAATTAGTCCAGGGCTTCGTTTGGTATAGTTCTGGGTGAAGAGAATGGGAAGGCCTCCCCCGGCTGCATGCTACGCCTCCCCAAGGGAGTGTAGCCTGGATAGAATAACAGACAGGGCTGCTGCAGTCATTGGCTGCTGCTTCTTCACTCCTTTGGCTGCTTTGCTGCCTTCTGCCCACCATGAAGTTTTTCCTCTGTGATACCCCTCTGCCATGTCACCCAGCCAACTAGGAACTGAAACCTCTGTAAACTGTGAGCTATAATAAACCTTTCATCCTTTAACTTTGCATACTAGGTACTTTGTCTCAGCAATGAGAAAAATAACTAAGATAGCAGTCCCATGATGGTGGAAGCTGAGAGACAACAGCTTTTACAAGTTGCAGGGTGGTCTTTAAGACGTTACAAGGTTCCACAGACTTACCCAGTGCTCATGAGTATAGAATCAGGCGGTGGAAGCGTAAAAATAATCTGTCTCTCTTACCTTATCAGATGTCATTGATGTGCCCTTCAATCTTCTTGGCCTACTGTGTAGGCTGCCTGCAAGAAGTCAAAGTGCTGGGAGTTAATGACCCAGGAGGAGCCTCAACCAACAGGAGTTCTGGACAAATACCATGGACTTTTCATCGCTCGGTGTGATAATTCTGAGATGTGTTCTGAAGTCTCTCAGAGGGCTCCCAGTGAGACTTGGCTTTTGTATCAAATCTAACACCTTCCCCTTTTTGAAATTATATTTTATAAAACATTCTCACGCTTTGTCTTCATAGTGTTATTATCTCATTTCACTTTTAAAATCCTTGATAGACCTGGAGTGTGTGTGTGTGTGTGTCTAAGGTGCATAAGGTGTTTTGGAAATACAGTAAAAATCATAGATGACTATTCAGTTATCTCAGTATCATTTATTAAATATTCTATCATTTCTTTACTGATTTGATGTGTTGTTACCTTTATTATCATCTCAATTCTTATATGGATTCTGGTCTACTTCTGCACTTTCTAATTCTCTCTGTTGATCTCTCCATTTTTCTGACAGTATTACTTTATTTTAATTATTTTAGTTTTATAAGGTATGACAATACCTGGAAAGATAAGAGACCTTCTAATGCTCTGATTTTTATTCCTGTATATTCTTTTCATTTTAGGATCATCTGAGCTATCTCCATTTCTTGCCCTCAATACATCTAATATTCCTTTTGTGTTCAGATTAATGCAGTAAAATTCATTTCCTTTTCTCCTTCTCCCTTCTTTTTCTTCTGCCTTTGATTTGAACATAGCTTACATACTTATATTTATTCCTTTTGGTAAAAAGATCATGACCATAATATTTTTCTCTAAATAACCAAGGTTTAAGAAACTCTAAAAGATGTGTGGAGACAGAAGACCATATCTGACAGGGGAAGAAATAATGACTGGGTTAATTATCAGCTGATTGGGTCTTCTCTCTAATATGAACAGCTATTGAATGAGGACAATAATGAAAACTTCTAGAGTCATAACGAAGTTAAATGAGGTGTCATTCATTCAATTGGCACAGAATTTGTTGGGAGGTGGTATTCATGACTCCAATTCTTTCTTCAAGCACACATATTCTTTACTCTGTAATTTTATACTGTCTCCATGCACCCTGCCTGTGAGCTCAGCTATGGGTTTTGTCCAAGAGGCTGTCTGCACAAGTGATTTGAGCAGACTTGTAAAGCATCAGCACATCAGGACTTGTCCTGGCAGGGTCTTCTGACAGGCTACGGGAACATGCCTGGGCTAGCTCACTGCAGGATGAGAAGTGCAGAACCCAGTTCACCCTCAAGATCTCAACCAGTCTCCAGATGTGGAATGGGCTGAGCATGAATGATAAGAGCCACCCAGCTGAGCCCAATCTAAATCACTGCTCTGCAATTTGTTGAGCTAGATAAATGTGACTATCTTAAGCCACTAAGTGTTTAAGGGTTGTTTTTTTTTTTTCCTTGACTTTATCGACTTAAACAAAACAGTTGGCAAGTACGATCCCTTTGGGGAATTCATTATTTTTTTCTATCTTCTCTTTCCCCTACTCTGTGTGTGTGTGTATGGGGGGGGGGTTGTGTGTGTCTGAGTGTGTGGTCATTCATTACGATCACAAGTCAAACAGTTAAGAGGTTTTAGAGCAGGTATGTTGAAACTTTTAGACTGAATGTCCAAACTGCAACCCAAAACTCACTTATGCATCTCAAAGTGCCCACACTGCAGTTAAACCTGAATGCTAAGGTTTTAGTATAGTAAAAACAACTCATACACTTGGCTCATATGTCAACAGAGAGGCCTCTGTGTGCCTCAGATTCACCACCTGCTAGACTGACTCCTTGCTAATCTGGTCCCCAAATAGACCATTTTAGATTAGGCCCAGAATAAGAAAACTTCTACACCTGCACAGGTTTCATGTGTATGTGACCTAAAATTTAATACGTCTCTGTTTGCTCTTTCTGCTCCCACACTTTGGTTCCTCTTGGGACTTTATTCAGCTTTCTCATTCTTTTGGGACATGCTATCAGTTACTTGGTCTCCTGCTTGAATAGCCACCTACCCTAACTGCCCCTTGGCTGCTCACCAGGATCAAAGTCCCCTTTGAGTTTTCCCCCTAGATGACCTTTCATCTCTAGCTGATCCCAGTGAGCCACTTGCTAAGGGCCCCACTTTTAAATCTTCAACCTACCTTAAATCCCCAATTCATCTTTTCACCATGTTTCTTAATTGTCCTCATGGAAATCTCACTGTAATAGATAAGGGTTATGGGTTCCACTTTCAGGAGCATGGGGGCCTCTTTCTCTTCCCTGCTGAATGTTTCTTCTAACAAAAATTTAGGCAATTTAGGAGCATGTGCCTGAGGGCCTGATCAGAGCAGGAGGAACAGACATGAAGGGAAATGAGTACGTGGGAATAGAGCTGGAGTACATTAGCCAGTAGGTAACAGACCCAACCTTTGTATCGTGCAGTACCTGGAGTTTTCCAAGGCTGTTTCTTAAGATGGTGAGGAGTAGGCTTCTATTTCTACTGCCCTAAAAAATAATAATACTCACCATTACTAATCACTTTTAACATTGGGATACATGGGAGGGATATTGTTTCTCAAGTAGAAGGAGTCGGTAGGAGGTTCTACCCTGGTATTTAACCACTTACCAGTCCAATTATTTACATACAGGATGACTAAAAATTTCTTATTTTTTAATTAATTTTTATAAGATAACCGGAAATATAGAAATGATTTTTATCAAATTTATTCAGTACAAGAATCGACTTGTTGAAATGACACCTGCCTGAGTGACATAAACAAACGCATTGCCTGACTGGCACTCAAGGTAAACTGTTAGGTAGCTACGGAGTCACAGTGATTAAGGAGTCATCGTGGGTTGCAGGCTATTGAGAGTCTAGAGGAAAAAGGGGAGGTGGACACCACTGCCACTCACTTTGCCAGAGACCCCTGGAGTTTCTAGGGCTCACTGGGTCTCTGTCCTTCTGTGGAGACACCTAGTCTTCTCTCTCCATAGGTCCCATGAGGATGATAGAACACACCCTGCCAATCCCCATTGACCTTACTGTTCCTATTAGTGTGCACTAGGAAATGCTGAGAAATGAATACTGAACAGCAGTCTAAATTATAACTATTCTTCAGCTAGATCTTTCCTGTGAAAGGCAAGGAAAATGATCTGAAATCTCTTATGTTCAGGCTTTTATTGCTCTTTACCAAAAACCATCCCTTTGCAAAGGCCCATGAGATACACTCCTTAAAGAGACCTCCCAAAAGGAGATTGATATTGTAGATGATCCCTCATCATATGCCCACTTGTTTCTCTCTTGTATGCTTAAGGAAAGAAAACACAGTGGGAGGTCTCCCCTACCTCCTCCTTAAAATCCTTAAGCTAATAAATCAATTCTACCTTCTCCAAGTGACCACTCAGAAACTTCATCACCAGCCAGCTCCAGAGAGAGGCCCAGTACTACCTAGCACCCCACTCGTGCTCTTCACACAACTTTTAAGTCCCACAGGACACACTTGGAGTAGACAGTTTCTCACTCTTCCAACTCACACTTCTTCCTGCCCCTAAGACAGGTTCCAGGAATGGAGGCGGCTGCACGAGTACTTGAGGCTACTTTTCAGTGGAAAATATTCAACAGTGCAAGAAATGTTTAGTCTTGTTTTCAGAAGATCCTAGTAGGTTGCTGATGGGTTTCAAACTTAGACCCCTTCTTTAACCTCTCATGGTGAGATGTACAATCTGTTTTTGGCTATTTGCTGTGCCCCAGATGAAAAACAAAGAATCTTAGAAGAGTCTAGGAGGGAGGCAGATGAATAACATGCTGCAAGAAGAGGGAATCACCTTGGCAAAGTTACTGAGCCCCCAGCAGAACCAAATTAGGACTATAACACTGTGGATGAAATAGACATGAGGTCTAAAGTGACAACCACTCTTACTACAAGAATAAAAAGATGCATTAGGAAAGTTGTTTACTATAAAAAGATGAGAAAGGTTACATAAGGCAAAGAGGAAAATCTGGTTGTCTTTCACAGCCAATTAAAAGGTTTCATACATATGTAAATTTACCTCCACTGTCCAAAGAGGAAACGCACTAACAGGACAGCATTTCATGAGTAGATCAGTCCAACATTCAGTACAAATTACAAAAGCTTCGCATGGGTCTCCAGACCCCTGTGACCCAGTTTCTGGACACAGCCTTTTCTATGTCCAACAATCTGAATCTGGAAGAGAGTAAAAAGTAGGAGAACAAAGGCAAAATTATGGCTGTCTGTCGGTGTCGCTCCCGGCCGGCAGGAAGAACACACGACAAGATCTGGCAGTGGCTGGGCTTTCTTTATTTTTCTTCTCCGTACAGTCTGCCCCGGGATTCTTCCTGGCCGAAGCCTCTACCGGTCCGCTCCCCGCGGCTCCTTCCGTGCTTCTCCCCTACAGTCTGTCCCGAAGCCTCTACCGGTCCGCTCTCCGCGGCTCCTTCCGTGCTTCTTCTCTACAGTCTGTCCCGAAGCCTCTACCGGTCCGCTCTCCGCGGCTCCTTCCGTGCTTCTTCTCTCGTGGCGGGAGAGGCACTCACTTTTATAGGGTTACAGTGGCCAATCAGTTCAAAGCGCGCGATGCGGGCTGATTGGCTAACATCAGTTGTTGCTAGGCAGACTATCTTACAGAGCGGGTTGTTTACCAAGCAGGAAGCAGGAGATAAGCGCCATCTTAGCACACTCGATGGGAGGGGTCTTAGCACACTCGATGGGAGGGGTAATCTAGCTCAGGCTTTGCTCTTTCTTACAGGCCTCACGTCCGCCAAGTAAGGCGACCGGGCTCGGCCGCGGCTCCCAACAGCTGTCACAATTACACACCCAAGCACGTGGATGACTTTGGGCACAGCTGAGTCATCCAAAAAAAACCCAGGGCCAATCAAACAAAGAGCTCCTGTTTGAAATGCCAGGAAACTGGACACTGGGCACATGACTGTACCAGGCCACCATCCAGCCCTGCTCCATGGGTCAGGTAGCTGATGCAGCTGGCTCGTGGCACTGAGGAGCGACATAGTGATCCAAAATCTTCACATCCTTTCTCTGATGAAGAGAACAAAAGAAATCTGGGACAAATGGAATGGCTCTGTGCACGTAGCCCTCCATCTCCTGTGACCGGATCCTGGTGACCCTTGACATCCCCGGTAAGGATATTCAGTTCCTTTTAGAGGAGGGGTCGCTTAACACCTTCAACTTCCTTCTCTGGAAAACTGTCCTCTAGATCTATAGTCATAATTAAGCTTGAGGGGAGGCCTAGTCAGAGATTTTCTACTCCTGCTTTGATGTGTCAATTTGAATGTCAAGTGAAACCCTTAAATTTATGATTGACCCATGGTGTCCTATTCCCTTACTAGGAAGAGATTTAAATTGGGGGCAGTTTTCTAATGCCAGCAAAGCCTTTAGGAATAACATAGCAGTTCCATTTTGCATGGCCACCCTAGTCCTCTGGAAAAGTTAAAAGAGCCAACCAGACCTTAAAATGAACTTAGCTCCCTCACATTACTTGGATCCTTCTTATCTTGGGACTACTCACTGTCATCCTGTTCCTTCTCATATTTGGCCTTTACCCCTTCAACCTAACAGTGAAATTTATCCATTCAAGGCTTCTGCTGGTGGTCCAGACAACAGCCCATTTCTCTTCTAACAAATTCACTGAGCTATTGCCCATTAAACATGCAGCTTAACAATTCCTGACAGACAAACATGAGCTCTCTTCTTATTATCATCTGATAGATTCTTTCCAGTCCAGCTGGTAAACCTCAAAATCCCGAGCTAGTCAGTCAGAGAGCATATAATCCCCAGCAAGTAGGGCCTACAGCCCCTTTCACAGCAAGTAGCTATGAGAAACAAAGATACCTCCATTCCCTCCAAATTCCATAAAGAATTTTGGGGGTTATGTCTCTGGGGGAAACAATGTAGGATATTAGGGCCAAAACTAAACAACTGGGCAGAATCTAGCCACGTCATGGAGAACCAAACAACACAAAGAGGATACAAGATCTGGGATGCTTCTGCAGCTTCCAAGCACCCTTTCTACACTGAACCAGTCAGAAAAGTGCTGTTTCCGATTCTTCATTTACATCTGACCGGAAACTAAAGGAGTCTCTCAAGAGGGCGGTCAAATTCTGGTGCCAGGCCAAGAGAGTTTTTGATAGGACAACTGTCCCCATCCCTTATTTGCATGAGAGGGAAGCCAATCCAGGATCTTAGATTCACAAGGCTCCTCTCTCTCCCCTCAGGCTGTTGTGAGTCTGTTCATTGATCTGCTGTCACTCTGCAGAGCATACTCTCTACCTTCAGTAAATGTACATCCCCACTACCTCTTCTGTGTGTCTTGTCTGATTTTTTTGTTCAGAACACCAAGAACTTGCAAAGAGTTTCCTTGAGCCCCTCAGTCTAATTGAACAAAACTAGACATATAGAAGTTGCATGAAAGTTATTCATACACCAGTCCTTTGATGTCCCAAATTTATTTCAACTGAAATCACAGGAACAGTTGTTACTCATCCACTCAGTCTTTTCTGTAGTAGGGCGTGCTCTTTAAATTGTCTCCCATAAGTGCACTGTTAAATTAATAGCTTCTTTGGCAGTTTAACATATTTCAAATGACTTCTCTACTATTACCTGTCTCTATTTTTAAAAATTTCTTGTCTCCTTAATAACAACAACAAAAAAATCACACTTAGTCTACCTGTTATTAGCATTTTATTTGAGTCTCTGAGGAGATCTAAGAGAAATAGAAGGCTAAGTCCTGTCTTCAGTAATACCAATCCGAAAGATAACAGCTAATTTCAGTGATGTGTAGCATGTATAGAAGTATTAAGAGGTAACCAGAGAATTCAGTGAGTTGGTGCTGAATAAGTTTAGTCAGTGATAGTTTGAACATGGAATTAAGACTTCCTTATGGAAAATACAGAGTGATAAAAACAAATGAACAGTCTGTGTGTTTCACTTCTAATGTGGCCCCGCAGATTATGTTTTGGTCATGAAATAAAAATGACACCAAGAGTGAGACACCCTTTCTCATGTTACAGAGAAGAGTTTGTTAGTATTTATGACACTGTGTCCTGAAGGGGTGAAACGGGTAGAAACAACACAGCATTGTCCACTTTAATTCTTCATTTAGGACAACAAAAGCTCTCAACTTTGTTTTCTTCACTTAAGTCAAAGCAAGGGCCTCCCAAATGTTACACTGCACCCAGTTGACTGGGATAACTGGCACTAACTCTGAACACAAGTACTACTCAGAGTAGAGATCAGGCCCTGGCCCACTCTTCCTCCTCAGCTGTTGATTCAGATCTAGTGTGATTTTCCAGTCTAATCATTCACTGCACCGCCTGGATCACAGCTCCCTAATGAATGTATTCTCGGAGCCTTCTGCCAACTATTATTTTTTAACAGGGCAGGTCTACAAGCAAAAGCAAAACCAACACAGCAAGAGTCATGCCTACTGGGCCAGTGGTCTTTAAACAAGAAGATCAAGAATTCCTCTTTCCCCCATAGCCCGTACTGCCTTTATTTCTCAAATACATGCATTTCATTCATCTCCACTTTAACCTGGACAGGTCAACTTAGCTCTGGAAAAAATAAAGATCAATGCTTTGGATTGATGAAGGACAAAACAGGCAGCTTCCCTTTTGGGGGTCACTTAAGAGGTGACCAAAAAAATCTGCATCCCTTAATCAGAGCCTGGATTTTACAGATTCAAAAAGCACTGGTTCTTAAAATAATCTCTTCCGGACATTTAAAAATGAACTTTCCTATAGAAATCAGACAAAATTTAGGTGGGTATGCTGATAAATAAAATAGAAGCAGGACTGCCCCGGCTGAACAGTAGGGTGGGCAGAGAGGTTGCTGCCCAGGAGACTTTGCACCTGCAGGAAGCTGTTAGAAAGTCACTGACCTTGCCAACTTCCATTTTTTAAAGATGAAGCGAAATAATGGTCTGCAAACAGACTGTGGGATCTGATAAAACAAGGCCGAGAACTCATCTACCTTGACATTCGGTGTGATGCACTTCCCAAACTTTTAAGCAATCAGTGGAGAATATGCAGCAACGTGCATCACCATCGGGGGCATTAGAAAAGACCCAGAGATATGCAGATTCTTCTAGAACACAGCAGTACTACAATGGAACCTGGGGGCAGCCTGGCACTCTTACTTAATAAGAAAACCCTAGCAGTTTCTTCTTTCTTTAGTAAGTTAATAATAAAAATAATTTTTTAAATGCAGTTTAGGAGTTAAAAATACACAAAGTGAAAATATTCCCTCACCCCAACCCCAAACTCCTCTCTGGAAGTCACTGCTAACAATTGAGGTGTTTTTCAATGAACAGACATCCACTCATATCCACCTTTGCTATTTGTTTTTATTTATTGTAAAAATGTAATGTTATGGTTTATGCCTAGATCGCCCTCAGAGGTAGGGCTTTTGGAAGGCGATGGGATTGTGGAGAGTTACAGATGATTTGCTGTTAGGAAGTGGGTGGGTCAGTGGGGGTGTGGCCTGGAAGGATTTCTCTCGCTCTCCAGTTTCCCCCTTCATTTTCATTCTCATTTTCATTCTCATTCTCTCTCTATCTCTCTCTCTCTCTTCCCTGCCTCCCACCCTACCCCGCCACCTGCTCTGGAAGTCAGTAGATTCGGACTGAAATCTCTGAGCCAAAATAAACCTCTCCTCCTGTAATTAGCAGGAATTGCATCTCAGCCACAAAGAAGGTGACTGAAATATACAAATACCATGTATCTTATCTTGGAACTTTTAAAAAATACTGAGGGTGACATCTTTCCATGATAATATACCGTCACTCACTCACAGCCAACCTAATTGAAACAAAACATGTAAGAAGTTTTTGAGATATAAGATACAGATGAGAAAATCTGAAATGGATTTTTAACTTGATTTATCCTACTGGGAACATCAGAACTTAGGGAACTGATACTGGACTTGTGTATCAAGCTACACAGACACTTGTTACCAGAGAGCCTATCACGCTGTTGTGTCTAAGAATAAGTGAATAACTAGGCTGTCTCTCTTACAATGTACAAAACATTACTTCAAAATGCTATGTAGGGGGCTGGTGGGGTGTAGCCCAGTGGTAAAGCACCAGAGTGTGTGAAGCCCTGAGTTCCATCCTGGCACTGTGAAAACAAAATGCAGACAAAGATGGTGATGGGATGGCTGACAAAAAGGAATTTTAAAGCTTAAGTAAGAAGCTTGGAGGTTTCCAGACAATTGAAATTGCCTGCACTTGATTCTGGGTTATGAGGTTCCACTCTCTGTTCAGAACAAACCTGTAGAAGATCATACGTATACAATATAGCCTGAAAGATGTGAACAAATAAAACAGAACATCACAACCAGGAATAGGAGTGCCCGGCTGTAATCCCAGCTCCTTGGGTGGTTGAGGCAGGAGAATTGCGATTTTGAGGTCATCCTGGATAACTTGGTCAGACTCTGTTTAGAATAAAATAAAAAGGGTTGGGGTGTGATTCAGTGGCAAAGAGTTTACCAGCATACAGCCCCAGTATCACAAAGCAAGTCAAGAATGAACAGTGAAGGAACCTGAAATTAACACAGTGCTTTGGGGTTTAGTTTTCGTTTGTTTTTGGAAAAAGAGGAGGAAAAAAAACTTCATCCTAAAGAATTGTGAAGATATGTGGAGAATATACAAATGGGGGCTCATGAAATGAAATTCCATCAGTTTTCTAAAGGAAGGTCCGAGTCTTGTGGTCTTTTCCATCATCCGTGTTTTTCTCTGGGTGGTCTTTACATTCTCCTCCACATAAATTGGCAGTTTGTCTTTCGCTCGGGAGCCTCTCACTCTGGAGTGAGAAGCCTGATTACTCACCCTTTGATTATGTATGTTGCAAGTATTTTCTCCGAGTCTGTAGTTTGTCATGTAACGCTGTTTTATGGTATCTTCTGTCATACACAGATGTTGAATTATGAAGTCAAATGTGCCAATTTTCCCCTTTATAGGGCAGCTCACATTTCTAATAGTCTTTCAATATCAATCTGTAATCCCCAGTCACAGCTAGACTAACTGCAGCAGCAATATATGCTTTTTATTGAAAATAAATCATCCTAAATTTGAAATGCAAATTTACACTCACTGCTGATGCCTTTGACTAACAACATCAATCTTTATGGAGGAAAATAAAATTCTTCTCCTTAGCCACATACAGCTCAGAGAAGGCTTCTGAAGGATTCGATAAATGGTGGCTATTTCAGACTGGAAACTGTGACATGATTGAAAACCCCTCATTAAAAAGCCCAAGCAGAAATAAATTTAGCTTCTTATCAATATGTCTACATTTCTCAAAGTGTCTTGTCTTTGTTAGCTGTTGCTCGAGTCTTGCTCCTAAAAATCAAGATACTGTATTATAGGTTGCTGTTAACATATAAATACTTGTTAAACCTTTATTAACAATTAACTTCTTTGGATGAGCCCATCCATTATTTTGAGGACATGGGACTCAGGAAGATTAAGTTTTCTTGTGCGAGATAAAGCTGGGAGAAGTTAGACTCTGTAGCTCTGAAAACATAGAGATCTTCCTACGAAGTCATATTAGGCAGCCCAGGACAGCCAGAGGTCGCTATAAAGAAACAGGGTATAGAAAAGTGACAAGCAGGGTGTAGAAAAGTTAGGGAAGGAGAGGATGAGGCAGGAAAACAGAGATGTCAGGATTGAGAAAAACGGAAAACTTCATTTTCACATCTCATGGATGTTATATAGTTCGTTGTAGTCAGGGATCCCAAGGAAAACAGTTACATACAGGACACATAATTTATAGTATAATTTTATAATGGTTACCCAAAAAGTCAAACACAAAAGAAAGAGAGCAGGAAATCTGTCCACACACTAAGACCCAAAGCATCTAGTTGAGGGCCTGGATCCATGGCAATGCATGAGTTCAGCTAAAGACCTAGAGCCCATGACAATGCTTACCATGAGTTCAACTGGTGGCCTAGAGCCCATGACAATGTCTCATGCAAGTCTACTTCACCAGTCTGCACTGGGAAGGCCCAATGGTCAACGATGGTCAATGATGGAAGCTAAAAAATCTGTGCCAGTGGGGTAAAGGATCTGTGCCAGTAGGTTGTAGATTCTGCACTGAAGCCAGGAAGAGACACTCAAAATAAGAACCACAGCTCCCCTGAAAAGTACCAAGCCATCCTCCGCAGCAACAGAGTCCTGAGCTCTTCCTGCAATGAGAATAGCCAAGTTCATATCAGGAAGCCAGCATGACAAGCTTCTCCTGGTGATTGAACAGCACACATCTTCCCCTCCGGAGCCAGGAAGCAAGGCTCAAAGTAAGGACCACAGCTCCTGCAAAGTGAACCACAGCCATTCTCAGCAACAACAATGTCCTGAGCTCCTCTGATGGTGAGAACAGCTAAGTTCATGTCAGGAAAGAAGCTCCACAATCTTCTCCAGGAGAACCAATGGCAACAGACCCAACAACAACCAGGAAAACCAATAACAGTACCTGTTCTTCTCCAGTTCTCCTTTTCATGTTGGCAACAATCCTTGGTGGGCCATTCACACTCGGCACCATGCTGATTCAGTTCAGCTGGTATTACAAGTTGACCACCAGTTATCAACCCACCACACAGTCATTGTCTAATTTCTCTGCTACATCATGAGGGTCAGTATTCTATCTGTATTTACCTCCTGGTTGACTGATACACAACAGGCAATCAGAGATTGCTGTGTATTTCCACATCAATTGTGTTTATATCGCCTCTGCATTGAAATGTGAAGAAGCAGTGATATTCCCTGAGGCCATCAAGATGAGAGATAAATTTAAGGCAGCACTTCATAATTGTTTGGTCTAAAAATGAAATTAGGAATTTGTTGTTTAACTTTGGTATCAGTGTCTTGTTTAAAGCATGATTCCAAAACGTGAGAGGCCAGTTGAGATTCTGTCTCAATTGAGCTAAACAGTAATGACAGGTATCAGTGGGGAACGCTTTCTCTCTCCATCTCATTGCCTCAGACAGAAATTAAAGCTGCAACAAGACTAAAAATATTGTCTAAAGTCAGCAGGGATCACAAATGAGCAAGCAAAGAGCAGTAGTCATCACCACGTGGCAGCTCTAGAAAAGTTACATTATTTAGAGCCTTGGCTTTGGAACCAGTCCTTTAGGTTAAAATCCTAATGTTCAGACTTGTCAGTTATGATGATGCATAAGCAGTTTCATGTTCAGGGTTCTCAGGTTCTCTGCTGGGAGCAGAGTGATAGCAATTATATCTGCCCACAGTGATGCCCAGTGGACCAAAGGAGGTCAGCAGCTTACACACAGCACAGTGTGGTACTAATACAGTCATTAGTACTGGCTTACTTTAGGAAGCCCACGCTGTGCAGAATTTGAGTGTGTGTTTGTGTGCCTATCTCTGGAATTCTGAAATGCCCATCTCATTACAGGACACATACTTTAGAACCACAGGTATCTTGACTGTCATAGTCCACATACTCCCCAGAAGAGTTCCTGGGGAGGAAGCATTCTTGCCCGAAGTCCTGATACACATACATCTTAAACCATAGGTTGAGAAAGATACAGGAGGAAAAAAGGAATCAATGTTTCATACCCTCCTGGTAGATGTACCTCACTGTTCTCCACACCTTGTAGTACAGCTGCAGACACCAGAGCTCTGAGGGCTTTCAATTTGCATCTCCTCTGTGAAGAAAGATGCTGTGGTACGGTGGAGCCCGAATGGTTACAGCTAAATATAAATATGTTTCCTGATTTGCATTCATTTACTTCTGTCCTGTTGGCTTAAATAACTTGGGGAAGACAGGGGCAGCAATCACAACCGAGAAACAGTATCTTTCAACTAAAGACATTTACAACTTCCAGAAAATTCCACATCATTAAAGCATTGAAAATACAGAGAAATTTGAGAGATAATTTTGCATATCACAAAAATACTCACCACAGGTCAGGCATAGGGGTGCACACCTACAATCCCGCTACTCTGGAGGCTGATGCAGGAGGATTGCAAGTTTGAGGCCAGCCTGGGCAACTTACAAAGACCCTGTTTCAAAACAGAAATAAAAATGGCTGGGGGTGTAGCTCCATTGTAGAGTACCCAAGAGTTTGATCCCCAGTACTGCAACAAAAGCAAAAATTTTCTCATAGGATTCCTTTAAAAAACAAGTTTTCCATTACTTTAAAATACTATTTACTTATACTTTTGGTAGGGAGGGGTATCGGAGATTGAACTCACAACCTTGTGCTTACCAGGCAAGCACTTGAGCTAAATCCCAGGCTCTTTTACTCAAATTTATTGTGTACAGCTTTTCTTATTATTTCTGTATTTCTTCACTTTGAATTATCATCAAATAACTCAAAGATCAGATGTTTTGACCTAGAATACAATATAGTAAATTTCATTTGTGCTTTACACTTACAAAATTTTCTATCCACCCTCTCAGACCTGTGGACCAATTTCCAGGTAAGTCATGTGAAATAAAGGTGTATTTTCTCTTTGACCCAGCTCATTTTTGCCTTCCATGTGACTGATGGATTCGTTGCCAAGTATCCCTAACCCCTTGCAGATATGTCAAGAGAGATGGCTGTGATCACCTAATTAGAGCAGGACGGAGGAGGGAAGGCCCATGCTGGGTCTCCAGAATGCCTGTGATCAGCTATTACTAAGTCTCCAGGCTTTCTCTACTGATGCAAATGTCAACCACAGGAAGAAATGTCCGCCACAGCTTCCTGAAACACAAGGACAGAGGAATTTGGCGAAATATTATTTTTAAAAATCGAATTCAAGATCACTGACTATGAGCATTAGTAGGAATTTTACAAGGACTATAAACTTTTAAAACATCTCTGTTGTCAACAAAGATCACACTAATCAAATAATCACATGGGCCATGTTCTATCAAAAATGTGAACAGTGCAAACAGAATCCAGATTCCAAGGTATGGCTACCCTGTATCTTGCCCCATACCACTGTTATCAGCCTTCATCAGTAGCCATGGTCAAACTCTTTTCCTTTCTTTTTTATCTTAACTTCATGTGCACCTTTAGCATATGAAGTTAGGCAAAATACAGCCTGGCATATGTCTGACTTCCCTTGTGACAGAGGACGCTGCATAAAACTGCAGCATTCTTTGTTTCTGAGTGGGAAAGCATCCTTGATATACCCCATATCAACAAGGATGCAGGGCTACTTAGCAAGTAATTTGATGAGGTGCATTTGTCTCCAAGAAGTGTCCCTTTGAAACTAAGCAATGAGATATCCAAGCACTGAAATACTCAGGTATTCATTACATTTAATTCTAATTATATATGTTAAATATTTTTCTGAGGCCATCTTTGTAAGAGCAGGTTTTTATCATTTGCAGCAAGGCACCTCAAAACAGATCATCATTTCTGCATCGTGAAAGAAGGCACATATGTATCTTCTGGTCATTTCACTTCAGTGTGCATTTGGCCATTCCTTCCCAGGAAGCTGGAAAAAGACAAGTCTTACAAGTAAAACTCTATTCAGCAATGCTGGTACTATTTTTCAGTAACTATTAGTGATGATTCAAGAACCACTTATCCAATGTACTGGACTTTCCAGTAGGAAAACAGCCCAATCATTAGTTTCTATCCCTCAAATTCACTCTGAACTTATATGCACATGTCCGGGTGAGCAAAATAGAAACTCTGGCCATGACCCTGTCCCTTCTTGGTGCTGTTCATCATCTCGAGGATGACACCTGATACCGCCACAACTAAACATGTCAGGCAACTTTCTCATCACAACCTCAGTATGTCTGGAAGCTAATTCTCAAGTTTCTGTCTCTCTGAACCACATCTATTACCAGAGAGAGCTTGGGGCACATGCTAGAAACATTCCAGCAGTTTCCTAGTCCATGCATAATGGAACTCCAAGTTTCTATCTCAGCTTACAAAAAATCTCTCGAAGTCTTGCCTTCAGAATCTGGACCTTAACTCCAACATATGTCTCCAGCCTTACCCTGGTGCACTGCCCCATACCACCCATCCCTTGGCATATACACTCCAGACGAAGAGCCTAGAATTCTCTCCTTGAACAGACTGATCCCCTTGTTTGCTTGCTTTTTGCTCTCTCTTTCTCTCTCTCTTTCTCTTTCTTTCCCACAGTGCCTAATTTCTGCTCATTAGTTAGACCTTGGTTTAGCTACCATTCTGTTTTCCAGGACATACTCTTTGATTCCCTAAACCTGGACCAGTAACTTTCCTGGTCAGAACCTCCACTTTCCTCCTCTGTAACATCTGGACTTGATACACCTTTCTGCACTGGCAAGAGCTCCTGTCTCTGCTGAGGTCAGGGACCGTGTCTGTCTTCTCCTCTTCATTGTACCACTGGCCTCACCGAAAGATAAGGGACAACAAATAGTTGTGGAATAGATGAATTAATGCACGCAGCACCCCTCAGCATTCTGCAGGCATCACTGACTGGATTTAGGAGGAAGATGCTTGAGTGTCAGATACATATTCAATTCAAAACTCCAGTCTTCAGTGCAATAGAAACAGATTAGAGGAATGGCAATATGGTGCTCACTGGTTAAACTGGTGATATTTAATACAGATAGATTCACCGAAGTACTTCGGATACCCTCTTCTCTCACATAATCAAAGGCTGGTGGTTAGCATGCAAGATGGAGGAGGTAGTACAGTCCCCTGTTTCAAATTTAGAGTGAAAGAACATTAGGCAAATTTTCATTGTTATTTTTGTTGTAGCCACATCCAGAAATCTTGAGGGGACAAAAGAGTCACACATAATAACATGAAAAGGCAATGTGCTTGATTTTTTAAAGAAATGACAGAAAAATAATAGAGATGAAAAACAACCCTGCTATACCAAATCCTCGGAGAATGGCCTTTATCATTCATTACTATTGCTGTGAGGTTTGCATACATACATATTTTTAAACCTAATTAAAATATTTAACCTTCCAAGGAGAAAGATACTTGCATTTTTTTCCCCTTTACTTTACCAAAGAGTTTGTGTCAACTGGACTAAAAACAAAAACATCAAACAATGAGTTATGCTTGTCTAGAACACTGTCATCATTTATCACTTACAAGAACATCAACATTAACCACTGCGGGATTTATAAAGTGCATGCCCTGGAATAAGTCATTCTATCCAGGCAGAGAAAGTACATTTTGATACAGAAAAATACAAGTGTATCATTTTTTATTTATAAAGAAATGCAGAGATTTCCAATAAAACTAAAAACTGACAGGAGGTGTTTGAAATGATTTATACAGGCTTTTATTATAGCATGCACATTTTTAGATGAAATAATTGCTTATACTGCCTCTTCTTGAACATAAATAAAAACATTAGACCATATACTTAATGAACACTAAATAAAACCTGTTCATACTCAACCACTGGAAATGGGAATCAATCTCCAAAATGCTCCAGCAATGTGAATTCTCCTAATGAAATTTTTTGCTTTGTTTAGTTTCATGAGCTAATAGTTTTAAAGGACACCTAATTGAGATCAGAATGTGTAACCGATTAGATCAGAGCACTTCTATGGACCTATATATGGTGTTTGGATCTATATATGGTGTTTGGATCTAGAAGCACTCTGTCATTGCAATCCTAAGTAACACAGTTTCTTTTTTATTGATTTTTTATTTTTATAGGTTTTATTTTATGTATTTTAAAGGGAATAAAACAAAACAATAATACAGAACAAAACAAAACAGTGAGAGCAATAGTGGATTTTAAAAACAAGACAGAAGAAAATCCCCCATAGTTGCAATATTGCATATTGTTATCCTCTAAATAGATGCTCAGACTACCGGCTTTAGGCCTGCAAAGTCAATCAAACAACACAAGCATTAAGTTGTTTTTTACTTCAGTTACTATCAACTCAGTCTGTGTTCCTCTGAATCAGCCAGGATGCTGGGGTATGGGATGCTCTTCTTATCTCCCAGCCTGCAGGCCAGCTGGCTCACAGGAAGGTGTAGGCTTGCTTTTTGTCTCTTCCTAGCCTGCATGGCTGCCTCTGGCTCAGCTTCTTGGTTTCTCTCTCAGCCCATGACTGCCACTTGCCACTTCTTTTTGGTGAGAATAATTATTTCCACCTGAATTAGAGAGGACTCACATGCAGAACTGTAAAATGAAACAGGTCTCAGGAACAGAGCATGGATAGGTCATTCAAAACCCTCACCTGTGCAAAGCTGGTGAAGAAAAGAACAAATGAATGGGTTCCAGGACAAGCAGGGAGCAGCTAAGGGTTGAGAATTGAGGGGCCTACATAACAAGGACCTACCTGCCTGGAAGAATTCTGGGGAGAGTTTGGTGGTGGTGGCAGAGCCCTGTGTGAAGGATTGTTACAGGACTGAGGATTTACCTAAAAACATTTTGTCAGAGAAAGAATTGGTATTTTTTCACTAGCATGCTGCTGATATCTACCAAAAAGAGCTATATGTGACCAAAGTGGCCTACACTGGAGCACTGGCATGAATTTCTGTGGCACGGTGGTCACCAAAGGAGCAAGGACAGTCTTCACAAAGCTTCTTGAAAGAAAGCAGAATAGACATATTTTCTCTTTATCATAATAGAGTTGAAGTAACCCAAATTTTAATGCTTGATCTTTACCATCACTTTGCTATTGAAATTCTTTATTTCAAATATTCTGTTTGCATTCAGAAGTGGAGAGTAGTCTGGGTATAGGAAGCACAAACTGTTACCAGTGGAATTTGATTCCAAGCAAGTACGGACTCAGAATGGAGTATGTCTAGCTGAATATGCTGTACAGTGGTCTGCTGTTTGTTGAGCTGAGCACACCCTGCGTCTATTGTCAGTGTAGCTTGTCTCCCCCTCTGTTTGTCACTTCCCTGTTTACTCTTAGTTGTCCTTCTGGATGCACACAGTTCCTATTGAAATATAGTCCAGCTTGTCCATCATTCTCTTACAGCTATGTTATTTGCATTTTGTTTTTTTTTTAAATCAACTTCTATATACAGCATGTTATGTCTTAAAAATTTGTTTTACTTTTTACTTTTGTTTTTATCAAAAGACAAAATTGCAACACATGTAGTCAAATGATCTAATTGGCTTTCTTTTTTTTTGCAACTTGTGAATTGAGGTAGCATGTCTTCTAAACTTTTAGATAAGACTATCCAGTGGGCTAAGCTGGAGAAGCTGGCTTTATAGCTGAAAAAACTGAAGAAAGCAGAAACTACTATTATGTCAGGTTATCTGGTGGTGAAACACAATGATGCTTCAATTGTTCAGTTCAGACCTGCGTTGTTCTATTACAATGTCCTCTTTTATCTCAATCTCCCCCCCTTTTTAAATTAATCTATTTTTTCTCATTTTTTTAATTAAGGGAAAACTAAATTAAAAAATAGCGGGATATATTATAGTAACTTTTTTGTTTTCCTATTAACCTGATTTGAACCCCAATATTGCTCTCCCCATCTTGCTTTGTGGGATTTTACTATATTCTATTTTCTTTGATAGTATTAAGTTTGAGGATATAGGCAACCACTTTGAAGGCAATAAGATATACTATGATGCCCATTATGGTTTGACTATTATCTTGTTTTGAAGTCCTGTAAGGTCTCCAGTGTAGGTTTTATTGGTCTTGTTCTGTACTGTTTTGATCAATTCTATTATACCTGATGATATAGGCAACTCATTTTAAAAACAGCAAGAGGCACAATGGTAACCACTTTTGATCACCTGGTATTCTATTTTTGCATCATGTACTATGCCCACCCTTCTGTTCTAACTGACTCTGTTTTGCTTAGTCACGTTTGGTTTTATTCTCTTAAAAAAAAATGTAATAAGAACTGTGGAAGTAATAAAACCCAAAAAGTATAATTGTTATTGTAAAAAAGAGAGGAAAGGAAGGTGGACTAAGGGATATAACTGCATGTATGTTTGAGTGTGTAGGACGGAAAACCATATTACTGAGCTTTTGTTGGATCATTGAACAGAACTGTCTCCAGTCTCACTGTATGAATGTCCACTTTATATGCTTTAATTTTATAATTTGGACAACTGTTTCTAAGAAGATAATATGTAACCTATTAACTAGTGATTTCTTACTGTATATTTTTTTCTTGAAATTCTGTATTACTTGTACCCTTTTACTGCTTTCTTTTTAAATTTCCTTTTTTTTTCTCTTTAAATAAAAATAAATAAATAAATAAATAACAGAAATGGGAAATAAAAATTGGGCTGGTTAGCCTCAAGTTACTTCAGGCTATATTCCTTGTCAGGATGAAAGCAGAGCAGACTTCCTCATGCTGTTGAAACTGCCTTGTTTACAGATTTGGTTATTATTCCTCTTGATTTCTCAAAAGCTCAAACAGGTTTGCTTTGGTAACTGGGACCTTAGGGAAGAGGGACCCCATTTGGGTTTGATTTGGTTTGGTTCCTGTTGAAGTTAGGGCAGGAGCTCAGTTTAAATCAGTGGCTTTGTATAAACTGTATTTAACACTTTGGTTAAGTAGTTACCAAGAATGGAATTTTTTTATCTGTGATATGAGAGAAAGACATTTCATTTTTTTGTGTGTGGACATCAATTGATCCAGCATTATTTATTGGGAAAAAAATCATTTCTCCACTCTTTTGCAGTGTTAAGTTTGTCAAAAATCAAGTGACTATGTATGTACTTGTAAGTTTTCAGGACTTTTCCCCTGGTTGGTTTATCACTGTAAGAATTCTACATTGTCCTCTTCAATTTATAATTATAATTTAATGTATGACTAATATATTATAATTTAAGCTTAACCCCTATTTTTTTCTTCTTTACACTCCTTGACTGCTTGTGACCTTCACATATGCACATAAATGTCAGTGTGTGAGTTTTCTTAAAAAACAAAAACGCAAATCGAAACAGGATAAGAAATACAGACCTCAGAACAGAAATCAGATTTAGAAACTGAGCCTCTTGGTCTCACCCTGTTTCATCCCCTTCCTTGTGCCCAGGGCTTATCACAAGAACTGTTATGACACCACCACTAGGTCCTTGGGCTCCCTGTTGATCAGTGACAACTTCCTCATGCTCTCAAACATGAGGAATATTACCACGGGAATAAGAAAAGAGGCAGACTAGTGGGAAGACGGCTCTCTTAAACCACTCACTCTGCAAAATGTTCTAGGTGTCCTGGACTTAGAGATTGATGGAACAATGATGTGGATGAAAACAACCCTAAAGAGAAAAGTCCTGAGACTTGGTTTGGGGAAACTGCCAATTGGCAGGTTCTTGTGCATTCATGTTTAAGTCAGATGGTTAAATCAGAAAGTTTTAACATCTATTCCTGATCTGAAAATACAAGACAAACTCCAAGAGTCAATGTAACCGTTTCCCTGGATACATCATACTGTTGAAATCCCAGCCATTGGGCAGCCAAAGAACTAGGAAAAATCAGAAGGAAGCCAGGGGTGGTGGTGCACATGAGTAATCCTATCATTCTTGTGAGGATGAGGCCAGAAAATCTCAAGTTTCAATCCAGCCAGGCAACTTAGCAAGGCTTTGGGAAGGTAGGTGGTTCAGAGAGAGATGAGGAGACATAGAGGAGAGAGACAGAGACAGAGACAGAGACAGAGACAGAGACAGAGAGACAGAGACAGAGACAGACAGAGACAGACAGAGAGACAGACAGAGAGACAGAGACAGAGAGACAGACAGAGACAGAGAGACAGAGACAGAGAGACAGAGACAGAGACAGAAAGACAGAGAGACAGAGACAGAGACAGACAGAGAGACAGACAGAGAGACAGAGACAGAGAGACAGAGACAGATAGAGACAGAGAGACAGACAGAGAGACAGAGACAGAGACAGACAGAGAGACAGACAGAGAGACAGAGACAGAGAGACAGAGACAGATAGAGACAGAGAGACAGACAGAGAGACAGAGACAGAGAGACAGAGACAGACAGAGACAGAGAGACAGAGACAGAGACAGAGACAGAGAGACAGAGACAGAGAGAGAGTCTTAGCCCCTCTAGAACTCAGTAGAACTTTTGAAAATCTAGCATGGGTCCTTATTTTATAAAAGTCAAACTTCTTCAATGAAAAGGTTCAGTTGGAATCTGTGTGTGAGTTCTTCACCAAATGTCTTGAGTCTTAGAAGCCCATATTTCATTTTTTACATAATGAAGGTAAAATTAGTAGTTTAGCTCTAGCTTTCAATTTCCCAACCACCTTCAGACTCATAGCCCCATTCTTGAAAAAAAAACAAAGCAGGCACTAGGGAGCAGAGTGTTCACACTAGAGAGGAGTAGGGCATGTAACAGATCATCTCATCCACATGGTGAGGGCCCAGGAGGGTTGCTCAGCTGGGATCAAAACAGCTCAGACTTGAAGTTCCTGCCCTACGTTCCTGAGAGCCTTTGACTGCCTCCTGTCCCCCACTAAAAGGATCAAGCTATGGCGCCACAGATTGCTTTGTTGAGGTTCTATGTTTTGTTCTCTGTTCCTGTCCCATGCCCATGCCTCACTAAGCGAGAACACGGAGCAAAACTTTTAAAGGACTTCAAACTTTCTTAAAAGAATAAGTGAAATATTTATCTTCAGCTTTAGGAAGCAAGTTCTGTTTTATTCTTCCAGAAGTCTCGATAACCATACTACAATGATAAGTAGAAAGCAAACCACCTCTAATTTTCAAATATTTATTCCTTAGAAAAACAGTTTATTCACATTGATGGTATCTCAGTTTTAAAAAGGTTTCTGGCACTTAAATAAATAAAGTGTTTTCATAAAACAAATCAGCTGCTCTGTTATTCTAAGCAGCAAGATATTTCCTATTGCTTTGAATGTGGCGAGAAGCCAACAAATCAGGAGACATTCAGTCAAGCCTGATCCCTGGGCAGAGGAGGAAGGCTCAGTGTCACACAACAATTTTCAGTTGTTATCCTTGTCAGCTACACAGGGCAAATCATGTCACTTCATAATTATTAACTAGAGTAAATGTGTCAAAATGTGTTAAAGTGAGGTTTAAATCACCAATTATTATATTATATAATTATACTACACAAAAATTATTGAATTGTCAGTTAAGCTGGAGACAAAGCCATCATCCTTGTAAGCCCTGAGCCCTCTCTTGGCCTTAGTTCCTCACCTATAAAACAGGAGTCCCCCAGTAACCCCTCTCCTATCATCTATGTACCTCCCATTCTCCTTCAGAGTGCAAAAGCATAACAACTAAACCAGCAACATCATGATTATATTGTAGATACTTTTAATATTCAATGTCCTATCTTTTATTATTTCAAGAATGTTTTGCATTAAAGTTGTTGAGGCAATTATCAAAAACTTCTGCTAACACTTAAAAACTCCATCAGCTGCAATGATTGTAAAGAATACAGCATAGTGCTGAAATGGAATAGATGGGTTTATGAGGCACAGGGACGCACAGTGGTGAGGCTCCGTGGAATGGAAAGAAAGATTGGTGAAGGCCAAAGGCATTCATGCTCAGAGTGGTGAACCCCGAATGCCGGGACAGTGGGAGAAAGGACCAGGGAGACCCTGCTCTCCAACTCACTGTTTCACACAGGTATAGTTTTACCCCACTGGGAAACATTAGATATATTTAATAAGACCCAGCCCACTCTCCCAAATTATTTTGAATTCCATCCTTCCCAAAGTCCCTGAACATGGATCAGATATTCTTTCAGCTTTTAATGCTTCCCCTGCCCCAAGATAGCTAATACATTAGTTATGACAATGGCAAAAGGCTATATTCTCTGCTAAATTAACTCTCCATTATTCAGGTCTCCGAGTACAGAGTCAAGCCCAAGATGACTAATTCACTTAAATTAAAATGTTAATCGAGTTACAGCTCTGGGCCTAGCACTGAGAGATGGAATAAGGGAATGATGGCGAAGTGTTGAGAGCTTCCAGTGAAACAAACAGCCTCTTGTATTCACTGGGGTAAGGCCTGCGAACCATCCTTAAATGTTGAGAAAATCAGCTTTTTGTTACAACCAAGAACTGTGCCTTGGATTGCAAGTTCATTTCAATGCCAGTGTGTTGACTGAAAGACCAGCCCTTATGGCCTTCCAATACGTGTCCTAGGAAAAGGGCTCAGCGGAGGCCTAAGTGGTAGCTGGCCAGGGGCTTCTGCTGTGAGGAGGTGACAAGGGGCAGAGGGGGGGACTGAAAAGATCAGAGTCCCTGAGCAGCAATTTTTCCTTCCCCTTGATCATGACCAAGTACCTCACTTCTTCTGAGCTGACATTTTTTTTGCTTAGAATACCAATGAAATACCTGCAATGGACTCTTGGCTACTGGGGTTCAATAGTTTTAGAACCAGAGAGGAAACATATTCCTTGTCTATCAGACTGAAACAGAAGACCAGAGTTGGCAGGAAGGATGAACTTGGTCTGACATGGTTTTTACTTCCACAGAATACTCAAGGTGAGAGGGAAGAAAATAGATTTTTGTGTTCACACAAACACTGGATAAAAAATTACTTGTATTTAAATGAAGTTCAAATACTAATCCAATTGTCAAAAACCAAAATAAATTATGTGCTTTTTTTACAATTTAAAATTTGTTTGGATTAAATCTGTCAGTTGGCCTAATGGAAGAACTTTACGAGCGAGAACATTTTCAGTTATAATGCTTTTCTGGTTGCATCACTTTAAGATGTCTTTTAAGAAAAGGATGGTTTTATGATATTTAAAAATTGAATGGTTCTAGCAGCATATTCCCAAGTCACCCATTTCAGAGCTGTGCAGTTTCTAGTCAAGAAAAGAAAGAATGTATTGAAATCAAAAGCTGTTTTTTTATTTTGCAAACTTACAAAATGAATAACTATGGGACTGTGGACCTAGATCCTTAGAGAAATCAGATATATTATATAAACGTTACATATGATATATAACGACAGTGTGCATATAGGCACAGAGTATTATAAATTATATAATAGTAAGTTGTAATAAACAGTAAAATATACTATGAAATACTGTATTTCTTGCTATAGTTTGAATGTACCCTAAATTTCATGTGATAGAAACTTTGTCCCCAGTGTAACAATGAAAAGAAGTGAGACTTTGTGGGAGGTTACTGGGTCCTAAAGACTCTGGCTTTGTATGAAAGTGAACTCTTTTTGTGACTCTCGCTCCCTGTCTTTGCCATGTGATACTCCCTGCCATGTTCCAAAGGAGCAAAAACACCCTCACCAGATGCCAGGGAGACAGTGATACCATGCTCTTGAACTTTCCAGCCTCCTGAACCAGGAGATAAATCCTTATATTTTAGGAATTTCCCAGAGTATGGTATTCAGCTATAGCAACAGATAAAAAGCTAAAATAAAACCATAGAATTCTACATCCTAATATAATGCATTTATATGTATATATTTACCAAATCACATTAATACTAATATGCAGCATATTAAATACTAATTCTTATACTTTTAGAACCAACTCATCTTTTCCTTTCCCAAATTCCACCCAGGAGGTATTATTATTATCCCCTTTGCTGGATTATAACTAAAGCTCAGAGAGATTAAGCACATTCTCTAAAATTCCCAGATAGCAGATCTGGGTCTCCATTTGTGGTTCTGAATTCTAACCCTTGCAACCTCTGTGAATTACTGCATGTTCTTTCTAGCTTTTTCCTGCCCCACTTCTGTGGATATGCAAGGAACCTGGGACAGATTATCTATAGGTGGGTAATCATGTTGCCTTCATCCAATGATGGGACAGAACAGAAAGCAGACAGAGAAGGTGAAGAGGTGTGGAGAGGGCCCGGAAATGCAGTAGGGAAAAGTCTGAAATGGGATATTATCCTCAATATATTTGGATCTCTTTTTAGCTTGGAGCTAGGCTCTTTACATAAACATATTTGTTTTATAAGTGATCCTGAGACTGATTCTTTTTTCTTTAAAGTTCTGATGTGAAGTTTGGAAATTGGGATTTGATGCCAGGAGAAAGCTATATTACTGTTATTTATGAGCTTTCTGAAAGATTATTTTCAAGCTTCCATGGTTGACTGGTAATAAAAAAGAAGTCAACTGTGTCAAAGAAAGGCAGGTGTGTGTGTGTGTGTGTGTGTGTGTGTGTGTGTGTGTGACAGTGACACATCTGCATGGGAGTACAGTGTATGTGTGTTCATGTGTACATGAACTTGGGTGTGAGAGGGTGATGTGTGATGTGATACATACGTGTGCATATGTGTATTTTGTGTAAGGGTGATGATTGCATGTGTATGTAGTATGGATGTGTATAAGATGCCCAGCTAAGTCAACAGGGGCGGCCTGGGCAGCTCCTCCATTTCACTTTCTCTTCATAGGCAGGAATGATCTAACAGAGGCACGAGAGGCCAGCGAGATCAGCCCCATCAATCCCTGTGCTCAGTCGGTGGCAGAAATCATGGCCAGATTGTCATCTCAGCCTGTGTTCTCTAACCACTGAAATCCATATGCTCTTGAGAGTAAAAAGAAGCCCTAGGTAACTCCCAAGAGTTTTGCCAGATATATTTCTATGCAAATATATTTAGATAAAAGCATGACTATACTACATAGACAATGTGCCCATTCTGAGCTGGCTCCTTAGTTACCTATACGCCTGCCTTGCAGGTTGAAATTACTATTGTTTATTACAGATGTGAACTCAGTCCTCAAGAAGGAGGTTACCTGACTGTAGGCAGCTCTCCAGAAATGGTGGTGACGGGGTCTAGTTAACAAGGCCATAGGCATAGTGGACCCCAAAAGTAGCCATGGCCCTGCACCATGTGAATAACTCTCCTTAGAAAAAGTGGCTCCACTCAGAAGAGGCCATGAGTTCCTATCAGTAACACATGGGGACGCTTTGGGAACACATGTACGACTCCTCAGTGAAACTCCTCCAAATAGGAGTGGTGCTAGGGAAGCATCATCAGGGGCCTGAGCTCTACAGCAGCAGGAAGCAGGGAAGTCAGAAAAATATGCACTGGTTTTGTCGAATGATCATTTTCAAACAAAGTCATGTTTCCCTTGGGAAAAAGTGTAAGTCTGTGCCTCCCAATAACATAAATATATAGTGTGTGCATTTTTGCAAAAGGCTGATTACAAATCAGCCTGAAGCACAGAGTAGGGTCAACTTCCACTTTTACCACTCACCCTGCTCCACGTTCTTTCTGCTGTCCTCACAGCTTGCCACTCCATCCTGCAGGTGCCCTGGCAGCATGAAAGTGGTGAAGCCTTCACTCCTGGCTACATCTGGGGGTGACAGTGGCTCCTTAGTGCCTTATGAGTGCTTCCGATGGCTGAGAGTTTGTGCACAGCACAGGAATCACGTGCTAATCCTGCTAACGTGCAGGATTTGATTCAGTTTGGGTGGAGTCCAAGAGTCTACATTTCCAATAGGCCCCTGAATTATGCCCATGTTGCCAATCTGTGGTCCATGCTTTGGTCGAAAATGATCAAAAGGACAAGGAGAGTTTTCTCTTGCTGCCATTATTTATCTGTCGCCATTCCCAGCATAACTTCAGATCACCAGAGAATGGAAAGAAACCAAATGGGGGAAGAAGAAGAATGGCCATCCTGCCACACACAAGGAAACATGGCAACCTGGAAATCATGTCCAAGTACAACTATGATGTTACTCTACCACCAACCGGGCACCCTGTCCACTCCACCTCTGCCACCACAGGACAGCGAAGACACCCATAGCTGGGAAAGGTGGCTGAAAGCTTTCCCCAGTTGGGATCTGGGTCCTGTGCTTCTGCTACTCCTGAAGGGCTTGCTCATCTCTGCTCTGCAGCACACATCCTGGTTCTTTCCATCAGCCTAATCAGGTTTGTATTAGTAAATATTCAAGTTACAAAAGTGTTTTCTTCCATGCTTGTTATTGCTGAGATCATAGTGTTTGAAATCAAGGCTTACTGACTGTATTTCTATCGACTTAGCTCTGTTCCTCATCATCAACTGCACATTGTTACAGGTACAACTCTGCACTGGTGTAAAAGTATGCACAGAAAGAAAAGGATAATGCTGTGGAAAATGACTGTACCCAAGGCCTGCTTAATGATCATATAAATCTTCTTGCTTTTATGCATGAGGATGGTTTCTGGCCTTTGCTTAAAAGCCTTTCATTCTATGATGGTTTCCTATGTCTCACTATAAAAATGCTCCTCCTCCAAAGCAATTATAATTTCAACATCTGCTTGCCATCTTACTAGGCTATTTTTGTTTAACCACACAATACTTCACTTGTTTGACTCAATCATATGTTGGTTACTTTCAAACAGGAGCTGTGAGGAGTGGTAAGAGAAAGCCCACCTCCTAGGAAAAGAGATGGCATGAACTTTTGTCTTCTAATTTGTTAATAATCACTTGAGTAAAAGAAGAGGAACAGTTGATGACATTTCAACACTAATAGGCATTTAGGAGCTAAGAGAATGACAAAATTGGCTTAACTCTAGCAGCGAAAATATCAGTATTGATTATAGTTACTTAAACTCAATTACCATGCCACTTGATAGTAATCATGCTATCCATAACTACATTATTAAACATTAGAAGTTAGGATACAGTTTACTTGATTTGAGCCCGAGTGCAAATGGATGGACTAAAGCAGCGAGATGAACATCCCAACCCACGAGATACACGTGTCCTCATTCTCCTGGCAGTCTTTTCAATTTTTTATACCTCTCAGAGTACTGGTTGTTGTCCTCTTTCCCTTGGGAATATGACCTGAATGTCCAGATCAACATCTCACTTCAAGGCAAGGCTCCACCACTGTTTTTATTTCTTCCTGTCTGTAGCTATGTCTTTGGAGCCTTGGCACAGTGAATGTCTGGCCCTGGCCCTGGCTGCAAACTGTCCATCCTTCATTCAGGTCTTTGTTTTGGCAACCCTCTCTCCCTTTTTCTACTCCCTAACACTCGATTCAATTCTCTCTCTTTATGTATTTCTTATATTTCATACTTGCTACTTAAAATTTTTTACATTCTATTGATGACACTGTTTGCCTATCTGTGTTCCCTCTTATACAATGAGTTCCTGGATAGTAGGGTGTTACATTTTTATTTATTTTTTATTTCCTTAAAGATGGAACCCTGGGCTTTGAGTGTAGTAGGAAAGCACTCTACCACTGAGCTATAATTTTATTCATTGTTGTACACTCCAATAACATTTAGCTCAATGCATAACCCTTAATGAGACCCAGTAAACATTTCTTTAAAGAATAAGTGAATGAGCAAATCTTTCTTTCCTGCTTGGCCCAGACCACACCGTTTCTTCCTGCCTTAGAGGAGAAAGGAAGTTTAGCTAGATTAAGTCCTTTCAAGACTATTGTGATAAGTGTCCAAGACTGTGCTCAAAATTGAGCTGATTTTCTTTTCTCTATAAAGTGTCAGTTCTGGCTAGATGCACAGTGGTCTTTCATTTTATGGCATAATGAGATCTTCACTATGGTTTCATGGTGAGACAGGAAACAGAAGAACAAACTAAAGTGCCAAGGTAGTTTACTTATGAAAACAGGTAAGAAATTAATTCCATAATTAGAGAGCAGAGTCAGTTAAAAGCTCATGGGTCCAGAGCTGTCTTTTATTCCATTGCCATCTTGGTAAGACATCATCAGAGTATTTGGTCTATTTTAAGTTTCCAGTAAATTCAAGTTAATTGCTTTCTAATCACATCTTTGATCTTCTTCCCCAATCTACTCCTTCCCCTTCAACACTGACCTTAGGAAAATTGACTTTAAAGCAGTGGAAGACAGAGCACTAAGATTTAATTCATTTCTGGAAGAATTAGACCCTTTCCCCCTCCCATATACATTAAGCTTTAGCCATTTTTCTTAGGCTGCTAGTCAATCCAACAAGTGGTTATATATCCTCTATGTACCAATGTGCCTCCATGAAGTGTTTAGAAAAACATGGTCTCGCCAGTTACTAAGCAGCTTCCAAGTCTATCTGTAATTACTCCCTTAGGGACAGGTACTAAATGCACCCATAAACTCATTTTCTTGCCATTAGCTTCGAGCTCCTTATATAAGCACATAAGCATTATTGTCCCATTTCTGATCAACTTGTTCTCTCTTTGGTTCTAAAAAAGCGTGTAGCACTGGGAATAGACATCTAACCTATACAATAATTTCCACAATAAAGAAACATCTACAACATATATGCACTGTTAAATAAAATTTGCAAAATATAACCCAACTTCATTGTACTGGTCAGCTTTGTTATTGGAAAAAAATGTCTAACATGCATAATTTAAGGGCTCACAGTTTCAGAGGTTTACTGTAATTGGCTGGCCCCAAGGCCCAGATATCATGGTGGAAAGGAATGGAGAGGAAAGCAGCTGAATTGAAGGTTGCTGGGAAGCTGAGTAGGTTGTAAAGAGGCCACAAGGGACCAGATACAGTCACCAAGGTCATGCCTTCATGACCCACTTCCTCCACCCAAACCCCATCTCCTTAACAGCCCATTTGGCTCTGAATTCATCAATTGGTTAAACCTACTGATGAGGTAACCTCAAAATCCATCGCCTCGCCAGGAGTCTCTTAACTCAGTTAAATCAATAAGTAATTATCCAGCATATTCTAGGGATTCCGAGAAGCAGAATCTAGGGATTCCGAGATAGCCTTTCACACACTAGTAGAAGAGTTGTGTTCAATTTGTTCTTCTGCAGACTATTTTAAAAACAAATATATATACAGCAAGCTCAGGCTTTATTTTAAAACTCACATAGCAAGTAATTCATAAAGCATGCCTAGAATCAATTTGTCACATCTCTCTTTCTATTGATTAGCCATTGTGGAAGTGGTCAGATTGGGATTAACTTCACCAAATAATTTTCAATACTTTTACACAGTGAGGTGAACTAAGGATACAACTTTAATTTGGGTACTGGAGGCTTTTTTACAAGTCCTTTAAAGTTAAATAAATATCAGCATCCATTTCCATGGGTACAAACTAGAAGGGAAAAGCACATTGGGCTTCTACTTGGCAGGCTACTGTAAGCTCTTAGTGAATTTATGCATGCTATGGCCTCCTCGTTCACATGCGGTGAATGGGTGATGCAGCGAAGGGGGTTAGTGTACAAATGGCATTTGTATGAGACATTCGTAAGCCCGAGACTTCCTCTTTTGTATTTGTTCCCTTTTTTGTGAACATATAAATCATCTCCTGAATTTTGATGGAAATGTGAGTTTAGTGGCAGCTCCTTTATAATGGATAAGATGGTGATTGGCAGAAACAGAGCGATGGGATTTGAGGTCTCTGGAAAGATTGACGGGGAAACAGGAAATGTGAATCTAAGGAAAAGGTATCAGAGGAAATGACAAACTCTACCAAGAGCAAAACTTACGATGGTATTACAATAGTTAACAGATGCTAAACTATCTATAGACTAATTTGGCCAAAGATAAAGCAAAGAAATGTCTTCTGGAACCTGAAGCTGGTTGGGGACCAATGAGAAGTGAGAGCCTGCAGCTAAAAGTACCTGAGAAGAACAATAACTCAAAGTTTAAGGGCACTGATTTGTGGGAGTTGTGATCAGATTTGGGTAAATTCTTTCAAGAAAATGTCACCATGAGCTGAAACCAAGAACAGATGCTTAATTAGCCTGGGCACCATCCTACCAGCATGAGCCAGACCTATTTCTGGGATGCATGTAAGAGGAGAATTTTTCATTATGGTTTCTACCCAGGTAGGCATAAGTGTGGGTTGGAAAGACAGGAAACATGTGCTGGCCTGCCCTGGCTGCCAAGAAGGAATGAAAAATACCAGGGTCTTACAGTAATAGCAGGCTCAGAGTTTGATAGGGGAGTCACACTGCTATGATTTAGATCTAAGATGTCTCATGAAAGTCTCAAGTGTTCAGAGATAGAGTCTGATCAGAAATGGGCAGGTCACTAGGGGCATGATCTGGAAGAGTGTATTCTTATCCTGAACTCCTCCCTTCTCTCTCTGCTTCCCAGCTGCCCTCGGGTGAGTAGCTTTCCTGTACCATACTGTTTCTGCCTTAGGGGCAGCCAACCATGAATTGAACCCACTAAAACAGTGGGGCAAAATAAACCTCTATTTACCTTATGAGTATTGGGTATTTTGTCCTAAACACAAGAATCACACAACACACACACACACACACACACACACACACACACACACACAAACACACACTTTATGTAAATGCAACATAAGGGAAATATTATAATAAATTTTTATATGAAGAATTATGCCATCCTTCTGAGGTACTTTTCTGATTCCTAAATACCATTCCTCTTTCCAAAGGAGGAAAAATTTTACATTAGACCTTCTCAGTTTAACAGAAATGCATCTAATCCTTGCTTTTCCAGCCATAATCATATATTTATGCTTTTTATTTGAAATATGGAATACAATGTCTTTTATCTGTTCATTACATCTTGCATTATATAATCTGTTCCTGTAAATAATTTTAAAAATGTCTTTTATCTTTTCAAAGAAGTGTCAGCCATCTCCTGATTGGTAAGAAAGGTTACCAAAAGGGAAAGTAAGCATCAGGTAGGTCCCCCAAATCCTACTGTTGATGGTCAACCAACTCACTGCATCTTCTTCCTCGCTTGCAGAGCTCCAAATCCGGCCTGGACTCTTCAGCAAATGGCTCTGGGAGATTGTCCCTAATCCCACCCAAACTCCAGGGTAAATCTTAACCCATTTCAACCAAGAATATAAGGATCCAATGTAAGGTTCACTGTGACCAAAGAATTCTGCCAGAAGATCTGGGAGCTTTCCAGGAAAGGTTTCCTTACTGCCAAGAAAGACACACATGCAGACAAGAGTCCTCCTGGGTGAAGTCACATCTGCGTGGGAACGAAGAAGTAGCTAACTTCCACCATGCGGAGAGCTGGCCTGAGGACAGGGACAGGGACAGGGACAGGGCATGAAGGCTGGCAGAACAGAGTCTGGATCCTGGGTAACGTTTTTCAAGTAAATGGACTTAGCAATCTTGTTTCCTTGTGTGGAATACTAATTCTCTTATATTTTAAGTCATTTTCCATTGGTTTTGTTTCTGTGTTTTGAAGCCACAAACATTTTTGACTGAAACGTGCTATTGTTTAGAAATCTCTGAAGATTATTCTGCTTTACTAACATGTGAACACAGTGGGGTGATGTAGGAGGAACGGGTTGTTCCCTCCTCTTTCCACACCGGATTATTCCCTCAGCTTCTGGAGGTAGGCTTGTTCTTACAGTTACTGATCCCCACCAAAAATTGTTGCATAGGTTTTTTTCCCTACAAGTCCTAAAAACCCAAGCCATCTTGTCTGAGAACTACCTGTGCATTTTCCTAACTCTCAGTAAGTCTAGCCCATCACCTCCCATCCATCTCAACTTCCAGGTGCTGAAGATTCAGTGTTCTTGTCTACTGTTCCCTTATTCTCTCCTGGCTACCATGGGGACAAGGATCTGTCTATCCAGCCCGCCACAATGTGGTATAAGATTGTGCCACCAATGGCCAGGCCACGCAGAGGAAAGGAGAAGAGGGGATGTGTGCAGATGTCTTAAAGCCACATGGCAAAGTGAGAGGAAGAATGGGGTACGTTGCAGACCCCTTACAGGGTGAGGATGAATGGAATAGAGAGTCAGAAATTCAACTACACCATCAATCTTTTCCCAGTTTTGTAAATGGAGGACTAATATGGTGAGAAATCTTTTATTTGATTGCATAAAATAACACAAATAATAGTAATTTATGTATACAGCATATTATTTATGTCTAATTACTGTACCAACTGCTCCTACATTAAAGGTAGCAGGTTTTATTTGATGTCTTATATCTCCAGACTTCCTAGGGTTACTCTGAGTCATCAGCTGAGGTCATGTCAGACACTGACTCACAACTTTACAAAGTTGGAAAGGTCACTGTCTATACCACAGTTTATCCATGCTCTCCAGCATTTCTAGTGTTCCTTCACTTGTGGAGGAACTTGTTTAAATTTTCAACCAGTATTGCCTTTACAGGCAAAACTTTAACAATTTAATTTTGGTTACACCAGTATTCCTCCTACTGCGTCAAAAGATGCCCCATGTTCTTTGATAGCCACTTAAATGGCACTTAGTAAATGTCAGACATTTTCCCCTAAGTGCTTCACAAATACTGATTCATGCTGTTTTTCTAACAGCCCTGTAATACAGCATGGTGCACACTACGCCCATCCATGTGCCCTCTGTCCACTTCCTGGCACAGTTACAGTGATAGTTCCTTAAGGACAGTGAGGACCACTTATCCATGGAGGGGCATCCTAATGTCCTATCGATTGCAGTGCTCTCTCAAGACTCCTCGGTAGTCACATCCCCACTGCTCTCACTAAGGGTACTCTCCTCATGCCCCTTCTGGAACTTCTCTCCCTACCTGTCTCATGTGACCTTATCCCTTCACCTGGATGTCCTGAGGTCACCTCTTGAAGATCTCCTCACACCTGAGTCTTTGCTCATGGTCAGCTTTGGCACATACCCAAACTAAGACACTAAGTTCTAATATGAGCCTCATTTATAGACAAATAAAATGGGACACAGAGTGGTTTAACAGATTGTTCAAGATCATCCAACTAGTAAGTGGTGATTTCAGAGCTTGTTATTAAACACTATCCTATGCTGCCTCTAAAAACCATCCCCTACAATTTGGAGAGGCAGTTCATCTTCCACATATACATATCATTCTCAAAAACATAAATAGGGATAAGAGTTTGACAAACTATGGCTCTTGGTTAAACCTGGTGCCTGGTCTGTTTTTGAAAAAAAAAAGTTTTACTGAAACATGCCCACGTGCAATTGCTCCATATAATACGTGGCTACTTTTGCACTACAGTGGCAGAGAGAAATCTTGTGATCTGCAGAGCTTAAAATGTTTCCCCTGTGGCCCTTCTTCAAAATCTGCTGACTTATACTATTTTAAGGCAAGATCTTCACAGGTAGAATGCATTCACCAAGTATCACTGGGGTTTTCAGAACACAGCTTGGCTTTTGGTTGGATGTTTTGGGATTCTGCATGTTTGGTCAATAAGCACATCTCTTGCTATGCTATACTGCATGAGTCCAGGGACTACACAAATCCCCAAATTGAGCCAATAGCTTTTTCTTCTGATTTGTGGCTGTTTCTCCTTTTCCTGGTCTTGTCATGTTTTTTTGTTTTGTTTTGTTTTGTTTTTTTGAGAAAACAAGACATCATAATAGCTAGTGCTGATTTAATATCATCTTGCTTTGAAGTCCCATCAATCTTTTATTCTTCTGTCTCCATCGGTCTTTACAGGTTGTATCTTATTGGATTTTATTATATGTGATAATACAAGCAAAAACTTTTATAGACAAGGAGATTATACAGAAATCATTGTTCATTTTCTGATAGTTGGTTCTAAATACCCTGTTATACTGTCATTCTCTTGAGTGGTTTTACATTGTCTTGATATGTTTGGTGCTACAGTATACGAAATTATACTCAAAGATTTCAAGAAAAGAGACATTGTGGTAACTGCTTTTATGTCGGGATGTCTTGTGGTGAAACACTATTTTGCTTAAATGGTTACGCTTTGACCTGCACTGTTTTGTTGTTATGCCCTCTTTTATATCAGTCTCTTTTTTAAAGTTATTTACTTTTTATTTTTCTTTTTAATTAAGGGAAAAATAAAAAAATAGCAGGATACATTATAGTAACCCACTTTGATTTTTTATTAACTTGATTTGAAACCCTGTATTGCTCTCACCATCTTGCTTTGACTGATTTTCCTCTATTCTGCTTTGCTTGATAGTACCAAGTTCGAAAGTATAGGCAACAACTGTAAAGACAATAAGATTCATTATGATGCCCATTCTGGTTGACTATTATCTTCTTTTAAAGCCCTGTAATGTCTCCAATGTTTTGGTTTTATTCTTTACTGTTTTGTTCAATTTTATTAAAACTGATGATATAGGCAATTCTTTTTAGATAGCAAGAGGCACTATGGTAACCATTGTTGATCACCTAGTATTTTGTTTTTACATTATCTATTATGTTCATCCTTCTGATTTGACTGACTCTGTTCTGTTATGTCACATTTAGTTTTACTCTCTTCAAAAAAAAATAATAAGAACTGTGGGAGTAATAAAACCCAAAATGTGTAATTGTCATTGTACAAAAGAAAGGAAAAGAAAGTGCTCTAAAGAATATAACCACATATGTATTTAAGTGTATAAGATAGATAACCATATTACTGAGTTTTGCTGGATCATTGAACAGAACTGTTTGCAGTCTCACTGTTTGAAAGTCCAGTTTACATGCTTTAATTTTGTGACTTGAACAACTATTTCTAAGATAACAATATGTAATCTATTAACTAGTGGTTTCCTATTGTTTATTTTTTCTGAAATTCTGTATAACTTGTACCCTATTTCTGTTTTTTTTCTTTTTCTCCATAATAAAAAAAAAAGAAATACAAGATGTCCCTTTCCCACTAA
Organism: Cavia porcellus; assembly: GCF_034190915.1. Taxonomy (NCBI): domain Eukaryota; kingdom Metazoa; phylum Chordata; class Mammalia; order Rodentia; family Caviidae; genus Cavia; species Cavia porcellus. Next base: position 20,270,327 of record NW_026947496.1, on the reverse strand, counting down.
AGACTGTACACTATCAGTCATGCTTAACTAACTGGGTTAGTCCTGAAGGAATCTTCTACAGGAGACATACATAATCATATAGAAGAGGAGTGTGACTCATTTTTCTCCGGCAAGAGAGATCTCATTTGAGATGATTCAATGGCAACATTATAGAGTAGTTTGGAAGAGTTGTTAGGTTAAATGTTTATCTGTGGCAATTTCTGCTGTGCCTGGCACCACAATGCTTCGCACATTTGCACCCACGTGTCAAGAACACTCTGACCGCCATTCACATCTTTCACATTGATGACACCCATTTGCTATTCTAGGCAGTCAATAAGATTCCCCATTATGTACCAATTATGCCAGTCTACCAATCTGAAACATTTTCTTTCAAGAATCCAGAGTAACACTGTCAATCATTAAGGGGTTGATTCTGTTTAGACACATCTTGATAATAATATCTTCTTTTCTAACCAATGCTTTGCGAACATTCTAGAATATATACCATTTTAGAAAGCAGGGGAAATTGCCAGGTGGGAATGAATAGACATGTACAAAGGAGTCAGAGAGGACCTCTCATATAAGCTTTACCCTTGCCGTCATGTTCATGTTGTAACTGTTTATATGTCCTACACTTATAGACAAGACCTTGAGAACTCCATTATCTTCCCAAGGTTTCTGCAGATCCAATATGTGGAGGTGGGGAATCCCAGACATACACAACTCTTATGATACCTGAGAACAAACTTCATCCAAATAATACATGTCTAGTCCAAGTTCACCTACAATTTTGTAGAAAACATCTGCAAAACTCAGTCCTTGTGACTGTCCCCTAAACACCTGGTAGTTGACTATAACTTTGGTCAGCCGATCACCAGTTCAAACAAACAAGTCTTTCATGGAGATACATCTTTGCAGTGGGCTGCATCTCTGAGAAAGTGTATTATCTTCAAATCACAAAGCCAGAACACGGTTACTATTTGGCAAAACATTTTCAGTCAACAAGACGTCATACCCTGAATTTGTGAGTCACTTGGAAGCATCTCCTTACAGAAGACATAGTGTTTGTCAATCAGAGAAGACTGGTGTCCTTTGCTTTGAGGGTTCATGACTGGTGTCAGTTATGGAGTGACAGGGATTTGGAATCACCACTTTCCATACTTACCTGTGCAAATGTTTGGTCAGGTAGCTTCTTGGAAAGTGTAAATAATACGCTAGTTACAAAATGATCAATTGTTTGGGCCTACAGAGGAGCTGGTTCCATAGGTAAGCACTGATACAGTCAGTAATTTTCAGAGTAGCAATGGAAGACAAAAAGGAGAAAGGAGAGAAGTGTGACCAAATCACCAGAGCTTTTCAAACTGAGGAAGCACCATCTCTCCTCACCATCCCCACGGATTCTGATTCCCTTTCCTCACACCCGTCTTTGCCTTCTACCTGATGTGCTTGTCACTGTATTTCTATTGCTCGTACAGCGTCCCCGCTTGGTCCTGGACACACTGTGCAGACTGGACCAGGGCGGTCCTTCCTGGGAGGTGCTGGCAGCCTGTGGCCAGACCTGTCAATCATCTGTGAAAGCTGATGTCCCCTGGGCTTCCAAGGTACACACTGCTCCAGGATTTCACAAAGACAGGATTTGCACAGCAACTTTCCTTCCTGCATTTATATTCCAGCCGCACAGGGCCTTCCCCAAGTGACCTCTTCTTATTATATTTCTTGGCTCTGCTTTCTGCCCTAGTTGTTGCAGCTCTTCCCTTCTTACATTATTCATACTTCTTACTTCTTTCTCACTTAGTAATTTATTTTAAAATTTATTCATGCTTTTATACTCACTTAACCCTGCTCCTTATCTTGAAAAATGACTGCCCTGGACTGACCAAAGAAGGAAAAAAAATAGCAAATTATCGGTATTTTACTTTTTTCAAAGACAGTTCCTAAATTATTTTTGTTTCTAACAGCTATAACCGAGCTTGACACTGGACGTGGTTCTCAGTGTTGGTTGCACCTTGGCACCATCTGGGAAGCTCTGAAACACCCCAGTGCCTGGGAGTCACCTCCAAAGATGATGTTTTAATTGACCTGGAGGAAGACTTGGGCACGAGGAGTTTTAAAAGCTCCCCAGGTGATTCGAATGCACAGCCAAGGTAGATTCATCCCCCGAGCAGCGCTGTGCAGAGAGACTGTCTGGGTGTCTAGGAAGCCTCCACCTCCTCTTTCAGCACAGTGGGCCTTCAGTTTGGGCTCCAGTCCTTGCTCATCACTGTGTAACCCTGGGCGGGTCCGTCCATCCACCTGACCCTCCCAGTCTTCTCACCAGCAAAAGCACTGAATCCACCTGAGCCAGGGTTCTGAGGTAGCCCGGCTACTTGCAGACCAGGCTTTCATGTTAGAACACTTGGCCTGCAGAGTATTGAGTATGGAGACGTTCAGGAAAAACTAAACGAAATGGAGCCAGCTCAGGGCACCTAGGGCCATCTCTGCAGGCATCCCCTGTCCAGTGCCAACATGGCCTTCTGAGGACACCGAAGAAGGTACCTGTTAGGGCAGACCTCTTCTTTTCAGCTTCCAGCTCTCAGTGGATGCCAAGAAGGTATCCCAAAAACGTATCTTTTGATGTACCTCAACGTCCCTCCAGAGTCCTCTATGGCCATTAGGTTCCTCTCCTCCCAGCCAGATGTAACCGGCCTCACATCTTTTTCCCCTTTTATATCTGTGCTCTTGCTGTTCTGAACTCCCACAGTTCCTTTCCTGCCCCGCCCACTAGAAGCCAATTTATTCTCTGGAGCCAATTCTTTTCCGCAGCCCTTTTCTGAACCTCAAGCAGAAGCACATGCCCCATGTCTATCTTCCAGACAGTACTTAGGTCATGCTGGAAGAGACAGCCAGGTCCTAGAGATAATGTAGGTGAGACTGGAACCCCAGACCCAGATAAAGCAGGCTCAGTGGCAGGGAGAGAGTCACCGGCTCGGTCCTGGATGACAGGGAAACCTTTAAGTGTGACCAGCATCTTCTTCCCTGAATGGCTGAGACTATGCTGTTACCTGCAGCCTGACTGCACTGCCTGTCTTAACCTTAAGCTTTGCAGATTCCAGTGCTGGTTACATCTGGGTTGCACAGCAGCAGATCCCACCCTGTCCTCCACCCCAGCCTCTCCACTCCTGGGGCTGCTTCTTTCAGGACCCTCCAATCGTCTCTTCTTCTCCAGAAGCCCACATTTGGCAATCTCTCATAGCCTGGGCTGCTCTGAACAAACACCCTCCCTCCTCCATTCATCCAATTAGCATTACATGTGCTTGCTTCATGTCCTGGTAGCTGCAGCAGAGATTAAAAAGCCTAAGGGTAGCGGCATCACTGCCCCCTGATAGCAAACCCTGGCATTCTCAGTCTCTGAAAGGAATTTTTTTAAATACCTTCTCTCCAGACTCTTTCTCCTATGCCTCCCCACCCCCAATTTTTATGTGATGCATAAGGCCATCAGGAATGTGGGTGGACATTTCTATTTTCTCAAGATAAGCCTTCCTTACTGGGAATGGGAAACAACAGACTGACAAGATTCTGATAGAATATTTTCAGACTTAAAAGATAATTCAAGACAAGCAGACTTTATACTTCTTCAGAAACAAATTGAACGTTTCCATATTGTTGTTCCCAATTTTGATGGCCTAACACATTTTTATCCTTTGAGATAGACCCCTGCCGAAGTACAAGTTATATTCTTAGATGGCATGTTTTTCAGAAGAACCACAGTAGTAAGGTGTATGTGCTATCTCATCCTACTTTGTCAACATAGCTAAATTAAATATTATTGAATCATTCATTAATTCATCCACTCACTCATTCAGTTATGCAATAAATAAACACTGAGCCACAACTATATGCAAAGAATGGTGCCAGGCAGTAGAGATTCAGTGAGGAACAAGAGGGACACAGAGCCTGTGGCATAAATCTTCCATTGCAGGGGAAGAGTCAGATAGTGAGTGAACTCGCAAGACCATTACAGATGAGAATAAATGCTGTTATTGAGACATCTGGTTTTTTTTTATCAGTACCAGGGATCGAACTCACAAACGCCTGCTTGCAAGGCAGGTACTTATGCACCTGAGCTAAATCCCCAGCACTTAAGATGTCTACTTTTGATTAAATAGTCAGGGAAAACATTTTGATTGTTTTAAATTAAGAGCTGGAGAATGAAAATAACCAGACTTCAAAAAGAGCTAAGGTAGGTGCTTTCTAGACAGCGAGTATAGCAGGTGCAAATGCCCTGAGGCAAGAGACAATTTTACATAGTTGAAGGCCAAAAAGGGGACCAGTGTACCTGAAGCCCATAGAGCTAGCTGCTCTGGGAAAAGCAAGGGTGAGGCTCTTTACTTGGTTCCGAGTCTCTGGCCCAGTGAGGAGTCATTCTGTGTTCAACACAATCCCCCTGAGCTGCTGAGTAGATGAAATCTTCATTAATCCAGGAGTGCTGATACTGTAGACATTTCTGCACTGAACCTTTCCTGGCAAAACCACAATATTCTGCTCCGAGTGACTGAAATTTTCACCTCACGAAACCTCCTCACAACTAAAATAACAGTTCTGACAATGTGGGGGAGCTGAGTTCACTTCTGTTACATTGCTGGGTTCCACACAAAGCCGAATCTGAATGATTATAAACACAGCTTCTGACCTTGGATCACGCAGACTCCAAATATGCCTGATCTTAGAGGACTAACGAGCATGTTCTCAAAAGTAATCGCTCAATTCAGATAATCTCCAAGACAACAGCGATGCCACGCAAGGCAGTAAGACGTAGCTGGTTTCCCTTCTTTTGTATCTCTTGGATCTTTTATCATGCAACAAAATATGTTTGTAAGGAAGACGAAAGCAACACAAAATCTGACTCACAGCAATGCCTCGTGTTTCAGATTAGCAAAATAATTCATGTAAACATCCGGCACAGTGCCTGACAGATGCTCAGTGAAGATTAGCGGTAATTATTATTGGAGAGACAGGATCAAACCCAGCTCAAGTCTAAAGATTTTAGGTGTTAAAGGGACCTAGACTCCTTATGTTTTGCCCAAATGAAAGCTCCTTTTAGAACTAGGGAGGAAGCCATAGTCAGGTGTGGTGGTGCATGCCTGTAATGTTTTTCATCCTAAGCCATTCATACACAGACAAGCTGTAGCACACTGGGATAAACCACAGAGGCTGCTTGTGATAGAAGAGAGTCATTCCAAGGGTCCAGGTTCCACTGGCTTCCAGGGATATGGCACACTCTGCCAAGACGCACACTCTGAACTATTCCCACAAGCTTGGTGCCTGGGACAGCATGGTGGCTAAGATGCCTGCCCTATTTATTGGTCAGCAGACAACTGTGACTTCTCAGTGCAAAGCCTAGGATCCAAGCGCAGTATCTTTCTACACCACGGGCACCACTGCCCTCTGGTTTCCCAGGCAGAGGATGAAGATAATAAGCCCTTGGACAGGTACCATCAGCTGATGCCAGAAGGGTCAGGCAGGGCCAACTGGAGCCTCAGGACAGGTCATACAAAGATTCCTGAAGCTACGCACACTACTTGATATGTATGTAACACTGAATGGTTTATGGAAAGCTTTACTGTATCCCGTATCAGTTGACAAACATAATAGTCCAGAACCAGCAGAGTTAAAAGAAAATAGAAATTATATATAACTGAAATGTATCTTACATAGTTCAATAATTAAGGCTCTTTTATCTATCCCTCTTAGATCCTCAAATATTCTTTTGGATCAATTTACTCTTCATTTACAAACAGCCTTAACAAACTTAGTTCTGACTTAGCAATCACTAGAGATAAGGGTAAGGTCCTAGAGATAAGGGTAAGGGACAGCCAGGAAGAGAGAGAAGACAAAAGAACCACACATAAAAATCTAGTCCTACTAGGGAACCATCTGTAGGTACCCATACTGATCTTGAGGGTATCATTGTAACAAAATAGGACACTATAATAATTCACACTAATATGAGTTGATGGAGACTTCAAATCAGAAAGAGATTAAATTGTGTTCTGCAAGAATGTTTGGAAGAATGTAATCTATTTTAGAGAGGTTTCCACTGAAAGTCTTTTTTAAAAAATCACTACTTGAAGATATAGAAATAGATATATAGAAAAGCCAGCTACCCACTCATTTCTAAAGTATCCTGATAATCAAAATTGTATAGTATATGGTTTTATCTTCACTGTATTTGTTAAAGACTTTTATGTTCTCTATCCTTTAATTGCTAATACATAAAAATGATTTCAATTGTTTTCTCTGTCTTTGTATAAATTCACTACATGTAGTTGCTATATTTAAATAAGCCTTGATTGACTTTGAATGGACTCCAGCTAGGATTTTTTAAAAAGTCTCCTCAATCTTCACCCCCATCTCAGATGATGAAATCACCATACCCTACCTATTTTAAGCATCCATTGGGAAGTTAACAACCATTCTCTGATCTTTGTCTAACATAGTTCAATTCTTATTACAGAAACAATAGGCTCTTGTATGTCAATTCAGTTTCCTGTAACTTGAACACACAAGCCTTTTTCAGACAGCCAAGTCCTCCTAGTGTTCCTTCTAAAAGAGAAGTCTAACACTCAGATCTCTTAAAATAGTCATACATAAAATACAATTTTCTGCATAGTTTCGAAATACAGTGCTCATTATGGCTGACCTTCCGTCTCTTTTCCTTAAAGATCCCAGTAAGAGTTTGGGTAGAGATGATCAGGAATTTTCTCCACTTCAGAAGAGGGATCCAAAAAAAAAGGACAAAATACTAATGAGCACCCAATATGTTCTAGGTGTTAGGATTTTTATTGATTTCATACCATTCATGTGCACAAGGTATGAATATCCCAATTTCATGTATGAGAAAATAGAAATTTAAGAGAGGTGACATTACAAATTTCAGAGCCAGAGAGTGGCGAAAATCATTCCCAATTAAGAGACAAGAGATAAGAGTCCACAGGTCCAGGTGAGACCATCTGGAAGCCGCCAGTAAAAGCATTTAAAGATGCTTTTTTTCGTGACTAGAGAATGAAATTTAAGGAAAAACATGAGGTACCAAGACAGACATATCAGAATCACTGTAGGGCCAGGGATGTAACTCAGCCGCACAGCGCCTGCCCAGCAAGTGTAAGGCCCTGAGTTCAATCCCCGGTACAAAAAAAGAAAAGAAATCACTGTAAAATGTTTTTTCTAATAGTAGCCATCCTAGAGAGGTGGCACCTAACTTTGCTCAAGGATGTTGTGAAGGGGCAGAGTGAAGTTGTCGGGCCATCTAGGAGTGTCAGGTAGACCAGCAGCACTGGTCTTGGATACCAAGACTTTAGGGTTTGCTGTGAAGGGGGGCCAGGGCAACATCTCTCCACTAGGGGAGTCTTTGAGATGTCAATGACTTCCTCTTAGAAAATCCTTACTTGATTAGGTTTCCATGCAATTGTTTACCCACAAATATGCATAAGATCTGATTCAATAGTACTTGAATGATTTTATTTACTAGAAGAAGATTATTAATAAAGATTTACAAGGAACCTCTCAGTAATCTTCTCACTCACATGAGACCCTCAGAGAAATAACAACAGCTGTCTCTTACTATTCCATACAGACACACAGGAAGTGTAATTATTTTGTTTTGTAATAAACTTATACACAATCTTGTAGCAAGTTCAGATTTCTCATGCCACAACCTTAAGAGTGTCAAATTTGTACTTCATAACTGAACTTAGTTTTTGTGTTAAGCCTGGTGTTTCCTGATAGGGGAATGATTGATATAGTTAATTCTAAGTTTTCTCAGTCTTAAGTATCAAGCTCTATCAGCTCAGAGCTCCTTCTCCTCATCTCAGTGTGCGGGTCCAGTTAGGGGAGGTTGATAAGTCAGGGCATTAAGAGAATCAGCCAACCCTCCTCCCTGGGCTCGGTACATGTTCGCACCTGCCAGTCCACTGCAACATATCTCCCTGCTTCCACCACACTGCCCTTTAGCCCTCTGTCACTCAACCTCTTGTCTTTCTCACTCTGTGGTCCTCAAGCAAACACTGCCACTGCTGTTCCCAGAGCAGAGGAAAAGGCTTTTTCTTATACTCTCTAATACTCAATGCCTGGAACTCTATAAATTAAATGGACTAAGCTAAATAAACAGGGGAAAAGCATACAAGTTTTATTTGGTGCTCATGTTTTAATTTATTTACTTTTTGTCACAGAATACAAAATGAAAAGCCAAAGAAGTAGTAGGGTCTGAGAGCTGCTATGACACCTTAACAGAGAATGATGCATGGTGGCAATGATAAGACAGGGCAAAGGGTCTCTTGCCTCGAGGGGCAATAAATTATGGGAAGATAAAAATATGGGGAGAAACTACTTGAAGGTGAAGTTTACTTCAGTATGTTTATGTAGGTTAAATTCGTGTCTTCTTCAGTGATAAAAGTCCTCTCCTCCTCCTCTTCCTCTTCCTCATCCTCCTTGTCCTCCTGGCAGGAAAGAGGGAGGGGGGACACCCTTACAAAAGGAAACATTTATTCGGCCTTTGAGTTTTTCTAATATTTACTTCTTAATGGCCTTGACCTTAAAAGACTCCTCATTCCAATGTGTCATATTTTGGGTGTGGCATATTCTGATTTCCGTCAGCCTCGTCACCCTGGGCTTCCCCTGCTGCCATCCTTCCTTTCCTCTCCTGCATCCCAGGAAGGCAGGAGATGCTACCATTCAGATCCCTGAAGGATATTCAGAGCACAAAATGCCTAAATCAATCTGGCGGTTGCGTGCCCCCTTGCCTTCCCACTGAGCATAAGGCAGCGAGCCTACATTCCTCCCGCTGTCTCTCTGTTGTTCTTGTCCCTGACTCATTCCTGTTCCCAGACAGAAGTGAAACTTAAAGATGGAGAAAACGGACTCATATCCTTATGGTCAAGCATTTCCCCCAAATCTTTTGCTTAAGGCAGAAACACTCATATTTAATACCCAAGAGCCAGGCACTGAGATTCAAAAGCACTTTATGACAACCAATTTTATTTTCAAGGCATTCAAAAATCTCTTTTGAACCTCAAAAGCTGAAAAAGGATGACTATTCTTCGGCACCTTTCTTCCTTGAGACTGTAACCTCAGACTGCCTAAAAATATGACCCCCTCTAATCCTAGGGAGAGACAAGCAGGATTACCCCATAAATAACCCAGCAGAAGATGCCACAGCTGAGTCCAGCCTCCCATAAACACGAGCATCTGGGGCCCCTGCATCTCCAGGTGCTGACTCCGTTCTCTCAGCATCCACCAACTGCGAGACTGGCACCCAAGCTGAGACTCCAGGACTCCAGGGGTCACTATATCAATGTGTGTCCAATCATGCCCCAGTCTAGACTTGCTACTCCTCGGGACACTTAGAGACCACAAGCCACATCCACCTGGGGACACACCTCTCACAAATTCTAGCAAATACTAAGACATGCCTTTGAGGGTCCCGGGTGCCTCTGTTTGTCTTACACACCCTCCTCTATACTAAAGGTAATCCCTCCATCAATATCGTAATCTTAGGAAAATTGGCCCATCATAAAACCTTTTCAGCCTGTGGCTTTGTGGACCAGAGCTGGGAGGCAAAATCAAGTTGCAGCTTAAATTTAGAGGCGTGAAACAGTGCAAGTCTTTGAGGGAGCTGAGTAACATATTGTGTCAGGGAGTTTGGGTCACATAAGGATCCATGTTCCCCTTTGTCTTTATAATAAAACTGTGGCTTTTAAAAGAGCACAAAGTACGGATGAATAAAATCTATATTTCCCTGCCTCCCCTGCCATTAGCTGTTACTAAGTAATTACATGATGGTCAGTGAAATGCTAGTGTAAGAACCGTATGGCAAATTCCTCAACAGAGTCAGTATATATCTGTTTTCCTTGCTGCCTCGCTCCTCCCTTCTGTGGCCTGGAATGAGGCTGTGGTAGCCTTTGAAGCACGGAGGAGAGAGTCATGCCTACGAACAGTGAAGTTGATTTCTGCAAGGCCTCTTGTTTCCTTTGAATCTTTGTTGAGCAGCTAAAGATGCACAGACCTGTCCTCCTCCAGACATTTTATGTGAAAGAATAAAACCTTGTGTGTTGAAGTCACTGCTCATCTGCATTGCCTGCCTTATACAGCCAGACTCGTTCATGATGGTGTATGATTTATAACCAGATCTCACTCTGATTGGGTTTGGGTAAAGGTGATCAAGGAGAGTGTCTAAGGGCAAACTGAAGTGGTCACTTGTAAGTATCGATATTCACAAATGACTCTTGAACTCAGAAACAGATTAAACAATCAGGCTGGGCACAGAAAGGTTTTTATTCTGCAGCTCTGGAATGTGTCTGACCGCGCCTTCTACCTTTATTCAGCCTCCCAGCTGCAGCAGCAATGAATGTGATTTAACAGGTCTGTCTCTTGCGCTTCGAGATGTCAAGTACCCTTTTCCTGTGACTTGTGGGGATTCGCTGTGGTTGCCATAGAGACAAAGTGAATCCAAGTTCAACCACAAGAGCTGGGTTTTTTTGTTCAAAGGGACATATTTTGAAGAGGGAACCAATATGTGAGATAGTAAGGTGACTCATCTGTCATTAGCACAGCCGAGCACACTGAAGGTTTCCTTAAAGATCTTTGTGGATGTTATCCCAAGAAGCCCATATTTGTGAGTGAATCATAAAATGATTAATTAAATACATTTCCCCACCCACCCAGCACCTGTCCTCCAAGAATGGAATGCCTGTCTTCCAGCATTTTAAGGACAATTAAATCATCAATTCACCTTCTCTACTGAATCACATAAATCCAAATTTTCTGTCCCCCCCCAACTCTCTCTCTCTCACATTTCAGGGTTACTCTCTAAGGAGCATGATGTGATAGAAATAACAGTGGACCCAGAGTTGGGAGACACAGGCCTATTCTTAGCTTTGCCCTTAATGAGCTGTATGGTCTTGGGTCAGATTGTTCTGGGCCTTAGTTTCTAGATCTGCAATGTGAAATAACCTCTGAGATGTCTAATAACCATAAGAACTTAAAATCCTTACTGATTTTTCTTAGGTCTCCTCTCAATCATGGCAACTACTTAATGTTTTTTGATCTATGTCTTTATTTGTTTAGGTATTTATTTATTTATTTTTGCAGTACTGGGGATTAACTCCAGGGCCAGCACTGAGCTATATCCTGAGCTCCTTTTTTAAATTGTGAGATAGGGTCTTGCTAAGTTGCTAAACTGCCTGGATGACGCTTGAATTTGGGATCCTCCTGCCTCAGCCTCCCAGTGTGCTGGAATTATAAGCGTGTGCCAGCATGCACAGCCCTTAGTCTCTAGCTGCCTCAACTATAATGCAAGATGATACATTATGTACTCAATATCTACCTATTTGATTAATCAAATGAATGGATGGATGGATGTAATTTCAAGATTGATTTACCCTAACACTATAGATGTGTTGAGTTGATTTTTCTCCCTCGGGATTACTCATCCTCAGAAATTGTCACAAGTCAGTGTCATTTCAAACAGAAACCAGAGAGCTACTTCTCGTTTCCTGTCGCACCCTAAAGTCATTCTTTGTGCCTCCATTGAAGGCGCCTTTGGCAGTCCCAGGAACCAAGAGGCATCTCTGTGTCTCTGCCTCTTCCTGAGACAAAATCATCTTAATGAAAAAATAATCCCAATTCTAGATCCAATAACATCCTCACTGAGCTCAAAGATTTAAAAATCTCCTGTAGGCACTTTCCAAAGCTCATTTCCTCCCCTGTTGCAGTTGTAGAATCATTTTTCTTTAGTCAAAAGAAAACAGGAACCTAAACTCCTTCAGAGCACTTTCTGGAGAATTCCAGAGGGAAAGGGAAATCACAGCGCAGAGGAAGCAGGCAACGAAGGCCAAAGGCCAAAGGTGACTGGATTTAGATTCTGGATCCCAAGGTAAATGTTCTGGGGCTGTCAGCTCTGCACAGCACACTACCCTGAAAATGTATTTCTGTGCCTCTGGGAGACCTTTCTGTTTCTAGTGTTTGTGGAGCATGGGAAACAAGAACCCACATTGCTACATAAAGCAGGGTGTACCCTCCAGGGCCTGCACTGCTACCTCCTAAACTCTAAGCCACTGGGCCTTCTGGTTATCTCTTGCTCCTGGGATCTGTAGGTCCTTGTCCAATGAGGACGGATAGGCCATGTTTGCATGGGCCAGCTACTACGATGTGCAAGGTGGCACTCCAGCCTTACAGAAAAGGCTTACCATATTCCTCTAAAGAGGAAGAAACATCCTGAGAGAGACCACACTGCTTTTTACACTTCCATCTCATGAAGCAGAAGCAGGTGGTTTAATTCTTGCCTCCCAGTCTCTAGAGATTGTGGTCTTTTCCATCCCATTTCTCCAGTGATCCCAGAGCTGGCTATGAGCCCATCACTGAACACGGGCGTTGAGCTCATTCTCTTTTTATTAACAATTTTAGAGGTTTCTGAGTGCCCACAGGTGTGGTGTGATGGTTATCATTTTATGGAGGAAATTTCAACAGAAGAGTCTTCTTGATTTCTGATGGCTGTTTTACTATGTAGTTAACATGCTCATTTTTTTACTGTTTCTTTTTTTAATTTAGTTGTGTTTTTCAAGATAACAGCACAATTTTTGTGTTCAAAATCGAAATTACATAAAAAGGCTCTCTCAGAGATGCCTCGCTTCCATTCCCGGGCCCCTACCCTACTCCCCCTTCACATCTGTTACAGGTGGCCATGTTTTTGCTTTATCCTTCCACATTTCTTCATAAGAGCCAGAACATATGTGCATACACAGAGGCAGATGGTCTCCAACTTACAATGGACTCACACGTTTCCTTTCTTCTTCCCTCCCTCCCCTCACAGGACTGAGGGATTGAACCCCCTTAGGACATGGTCTCATTAAGTTGGCCACACTAGTCTCTATCCTGGAATCCCAAGCAACTGGGAGCCAGCAGGCCTGGCAGTTTTTTTACTTTATGATGATGCAGTTTTCACTGTTGGTACAGTAGTCAATGCAATACAGAAGATATTCAGCACTCCATTATAAAACAGGCTTCGTGTGAAACAATATTGCTCAGACAGAAAACTTGGAACTTTGCTCCCAGGTGGTAAGACCATGCCCTGCATCTGAAATCACCCTAAGACCCATGGTAGGGGTACTGCAGGCCTAACCAGGCCATGCTCAGCCACCTCCAAGCAGCAAGCAGGCCTGGAATCCAGTCCTGGACCCTGACCATGAATACCAGCACACTAGGAAAACTTGGAACTTTGCTCCCAGGCGGTAAGACCACACCCTGCATCTGAAATCACCAAAGGACACATGGACTCCCCAGGGGCCCAACTGGCCCACACCCAGTGAGCTCCAAGAGGCAAGCACTTGCCAGCAGTCTGCCCTGGGAGCCAAAAGTGTGCCAGGTGATTCCCAGTGCACCAAGGAAGCTTTGAAACATCACTCAGAACCCAGAAATAGGCACAACTCCAGCCAGCACTGAGGAACACCACACCGCCCTGGGTCCTTGGCCCAGGCCACTACAAGCTTCCTGCGTGACTCCTGCCAGACCTGGGGACCACATGTTGCCCTCCCCAGCCGTCTGCTTCCTGCGCGACTCCAGTCAGCACTGAAGAATGTCACGCTGCCCTGGAACTTGGACCTGGACCCAGAACATCTGCTGGCCCCTTGGGCACACTCCCTACCTCTTGGACCTAATACTGCTGTTGGTTTTCAGCTCCCACCCTTTCTCCCAGAACCTTGGAATACAGTGGATTAACTGTGCTAGCTTGAAGGGAGATTCAGTAACTGCCTCACCCAAACAGGAGATCTCAGCAGGCTCCAGTCAGTGTGCTGAGTATGCCCCTAAAATAGAGGGTTACAAGGGTAAATAGGGCCAGTAGTAAAGCTCCCTCCAAATAACTCTAAGACCTTGGTGAGTCTGGCAAGAGTGTGGGTGACCCCTTCCTACACACAGAAAATGTCACACACAGGCACACAATAGGGACACAGTGGGGCCTCAGCCAACACAAACACTATAGACAAGGAGATTTGGTGACCTGTAATAACCTGAAGATGAAGTAATAGCAGATAGAGTTGACCTATATCAACACTATTAGGCTTGTCAGCCCACCAAAAATACAGGACTCACCTAACAGGCCCCACAGTGGGAAGTCAGGTGGCTGGCCCATCTCTTCCTTGAGGGACCCAGCAATCGGACAAACATCAACCTTACATTAGGACCCCAAGATACACACTACCAACAGTTGACACTAGTGGGATTGAAGGACCAAATATTAACTCGAAAGGGGAAAATGGCAAAATGAAAAAGCAAAATGTAATCTCAAACATCTAGTCTCCCAGGAGCAAATACAGGAGACATTGAAATAGAGAAGTTCAAAAGTAACATACCAGAAATCTCTGAAAAGATAGTGAGTGAAATAAAAAAACAACTACATGAAGCTATAGAGGAAATCAAATTAGAAGTACTCTCCCATGTAAAGATAGAATTAACCTTAGTAAAGGAGTTGCTGAGCACAGCTAAAGAAGAAATAGAGAAAAAAGTATAGGAGCATGGGAAACTGATTGAAACCTTGAATGAACAATATAGAAAACAAGCAGAATTCATGAAACAAACTGAAAGAGACATCCAAGAAACAAAAAATTCTATTCAGAGCTGGCAGAACTGTTTAAATGAAGCTGAGCATAAGATTTCGGACCTTGAGGACAAGATCACAATTAGTGATCATGAAGGGATAGAACTTTTAAAAATAACAAAGCAGCATGAAATGACAATCCAGCAGCTTAAAGATGATGCCAAGAGCAACAATGTAAGATTAATAGGCATCAGTGACAGTGCAAGAGTCAATGAAAATGACATAACTAAAATATTCACAGAAGTAATAGCAGAAAATTTCCCAAACATGGGGAAAAAATCTGATATGCAGATAAGTGAGGCATATAGAATGCTAAACAGTCACAACCAACATAAATCTACACCCAGACATATAACAATTAAGATCTCAGACATACAGCAAAAAAACAGAATACTAAAAGCTGTTAGAGAAAAGACACAACTCACCTATCAAGTAAAGCCCATTAGAATCACAGTAGACTTTTCAACACAAACCCTCAAATCAAGATGAGCTCCGAGTGAGGTATTTCAAGCCCTGAAAGAAAACAACTTCCAACACAGACTGATGTACCCAGAAAAACTTTCATTCAAATTTCATGGAGAAACAAGACACTTCCATGACAAAGAATAATTGAAGAAATTCATGTCCACCAAACCAACCCTAGAAAAAAGTATTAAAGACATTACTAGATGAAGCTAAAAATGACCACAATCCCCAGAACAACAACAGAAAGAAACCACCAGGTAGAAAAAGCAATTAAATAATGGGGAAAAGCAGAAAGCAAACAACTGGAATATAACATGGCAAAGTTGAGCCTGTACATATCAATGATATCCATAAATGTAAATGGCCTCAATTCACCTATCAAAAGAAATAGGTTGACAGAATGGATCAAGAAACAAGATCCCACAATATGCTGTGTACAAAGAAACACAACTGACCCAAAAGGAAACTCATAGATTGAAAGAAAGTCAAAGGATGGAAAGCAGTATTTCATGCAACAGGAACCCAGAAAAAAGCAGGGGTAACTATTCTATTTGCTGACAATGTGAACTTCAAACCTAAAATGATTAAAAGAAATAAAGAAGACCACTATATACTCATTAGTGGGAAAATTCAAGAGGAAAAACTAATTATAAATATATATGCACCAAATACAGGAGAACCCAAGTATATAAGACAGATACTAATGGACATGAAAAACCAAATACATAAAAACACAATTATAACAGAGGACCTTAACATCCCATTGTCACAAAGAGATAGATCAACTAGATAAAAGAAATAATAGAACTGAATCATACCTGCAAGCAATCGGATTTAGTAGATGTTTAGAGTGTTCCACCAAACCACACCAGAACACACATTTTTCTCAGCTGGGCATGGGACATTCTCGAAAATAGACCACATATTATCCCGTGAAACATTAAGTAACTGCAAAGGTATTGAAATTATCCCATGTATAATATTTGACTGTAGTGCACTGAAATTGGAACTAATGGCAAAAGAAATTGCAAAACCTGCATAAATACATGGAAATTAAATAATCTTTTAAACAACCATTGGGCTACAGATGAAATTAAAGAAGAAATAAAACAATACTACAATTCAATGAAAATGCAGAAACAACATACTGCAATCTGTGGGATGCAATGAAAGCAGTCTTAAGAGGGAAATATATAGCAATAAACTGTCATATCAAGAAAATAGAATGAGCACAAATAAACAACCTAATGCTTAATCTCAAGCTTCTAAAAAAAGAAGAGCAAGTTAAACCCAAAGCTCATAGAAGAGAGGAAATTGTAAAGATTAGAGCAGAAATCAATGCACTTAAAACTAAAAAAAAAAAAAAAAAAAAAAAAAAAAAAAAAAAAAAGAAGAAGAATTAATGAATCAAAAAGCTGGGTTTTTGAGATAATAAACAAAATTGACAAACCTCTAGCTAACCTTATAAAGAAAAAGAAAGAAAAAACCCAAATTCACTCAATAGGGACTGAAAAGGGAGAAATTACAACAGATTCCATGGAAATTCAAAAGATCATGAATACCTACTTTGAAAATCTCTACTCACATAGAGTGGAAATGGACAGATTTCTAGAAACATATGAACTACCAAAGCTCAGCCAAGAAGATATAGCAATTTTTAATAACCCAATATCAGGTATTGAAATTGAAAATGTAATTAAAAACTCGCCAACAAAGAAAAGCCCAGGTCCTGATGGATTCATGGCTGAATTCTATAAGAAATTATAGAAGATCTGATGCCAATACTCCTTAAAATCTTCAATGAAATTGAAAAGAAAGCAATCCTCCCTAAATCATTCCTGGAGGCAAGTATTACTCTAATACCAAACCAGAGAAAGACCCAACCAAAAATGAGAACTATAGGCCAGTATCACTAATGAACATTGATGCAAAGATTCTCAATAAAATACTGGCAAATAGAATGCAGCAAATCATCAAGAAAATTATACATCATGATCAAGTGGGATTCATCCCAGGAATGCAGGGATGGTTTAACATACATAAATCAATAAATGTAAATACACCACTTAAACAGAGCAAAAACAAAAAACACATGGTCATCTCAGTAGATGTAGAAAAAGCTTTTGATAAAGTCCAACACACGTTCATGATAAACCCATTCAGAAGCTCAGAATACACAGTGACTACCTCAATCTTATAAAGTCCATCTATGACAAACCAACAGGCAACATTATACTAAATGGACAAAAACTGAAAGCCTTCATTTTAAAATCAGGAACAAAACAAGGATGTCCACTATCACCACTTCTGTTCAATATAGTTCTAGAAATACTAGCCAGAGCTATCAGACAAGAGAGAGAAATAAAAGGAATAAGGATAGAAAAGGAAGAAGTTAAATTATCACTATTTGCAGATGACATGATACTTTATATAGAAGATCCAAAAAATTCGATTAAAAGACTACTAGAAGTAATAAACAAATTCAGAAGTGTAGCTGGATACAAAGTCAACACTCAAAAATCAGTAGCATTCTTGTACACAAACAAAAAACTCACCAAGAGAGAAATTATGGAAATATCATCCTTCACAATTGCACCTAAAAAAAGGAAATACTTAGGAATCAATCTAACTAAGAATGTAAAAGACCTATATGCTGAAAATTATGCTACGTGGATATTAGAAAATGGAAGGCTATTCCTTGCTCTTGGCTAGGAAGAACCAACATAGTGAAAATGGCCATACTCCCAAAACTGTTACACAGGTTTAATGTAATCCTAATAAAAATATCATTAACATACCTTACAGATCTAGTGAAAACACTCTTAAAATTCATTTGGAAACAGAAGAAACCTAGAATAGCAGAGGTAATTCTGGGCAACAAAGGCAAGGCAGGAGACATCTCAATTCCTGACTTGAAACTATACTACAAAGCCACAGTGATAAAATCAGCATAGTACTGGCAAAGGAATAGACCTGTCGATCAATGGAACAGATTAGAAGATGCAAACACAACTACAAAGATACTCAGCCTCCTAGTATTTGACAAAGGAGCTAAACGTGTTCAGTAGAAGAAGGTTAGCCTCTTTAATAAATGGTGTTGGAAATATTGGCTCTCCACATGCTAAAGATTGAAACTAGATCCATGCCTATCACCATGCACAAAACTGAAGTCTAAATGGATCAAAGACCTAAATATTAAAACAGAAACACTAAATCTACTGGAACACAACGTAGGTAGAAGTCTTGGAGACATAGGGGTAGGCAGAGAATTCATGAACAAAATGCAAACTTTACAGGAAGCACTTCAGAGAATCAACAACTGGGATCTCATATTATTGAAAATTTTCTTCACTTCAAAAGAAATCACCAACAGAGTGAAAAGAAAGCCCACAGAATGGGACAGAATTATAGCCAGCATCGCCTCAAACAAAGGACTTATATCCAGACCATATAAAGAATTGAAAAATATCAAGCCCCCAAATTCAAAGACCCTCTCCAAAAATGGTCATCTGAGATGAACACACAGTTCTCAGATAAAGATATACAAATGGCAAAGAAATACGTGAAGAAATGTTCACCATCACTGATCATTTGAGAAATGTAAATTAAAACAGCACTGAGATTTCATCTCACTCCAGAAAGAATAGCTGCCATCCAGAAATCAACTGAACAAATGTTGGCGAGGCTGCAAGGAAAAAGGACCACTGCTCCACCGTTGCGGGGAGTATAGACTGAACAGCTCCTATGGAAATCAGTATGGAGAATTCTCAGAAGAGTGGGATTGGAAGTTCCATTCAATCCAGCTATTCCCCTCCTGGGTATTTTCCCAGAAAAATTGAAAAGGTCATATCACAGTGATATATGTTCACCCATGTTCTAGCAGCACAGTTTGTAAAAGCTAAATCTTAGAAACAACCAAGATGCCCTTCAACACAGAGTAGATGAAAAAAATGTGGTATTTTTATACAATGGAATATTACTGAGCTATAAAAAGGATGATCTTGAAGCCTTCAGAGGCAAATGGAGATAACTTGAGGCTATCCTCAGTAGTGAAATAAAAAAGACCCACATTTGTAAATATCACCTTGCGTCTCTAGTGTAAAAAGTAATAAGAACTGTAGGAGTAATAAAACTCAAAATGTGTAATTGCTGTTGTAAAAAAGAGAGGAAAAGAAAGTGCTCTAAAGATATAACTACATGTATGCTTAACTGTATAGGACTGACAACCATATTACTGAGTTTTTGTTGGATAGTTGAACAGAACTGTTTGGTCTCGCTGTCTGAATGTCCACTTTGTATGCTTCACTTTTGTAACTTGAACAACTAGTTGTAAGAGGACAATATGTAATTATCAACTAGTGATTCTTACTTTTTTTTGAAATTATGTATTATTTCTACCCTTTTTCTGTTTTTTTTTCTTTCTTTACATAAAAAAACTTTAAAAAATATTGCTCAGATGTAGTCTACTGTTTGATGCTAGGCTAAGCTATGACAGTTGGCAGGTTATGCATATTAAATGAACCTTGACATCATATTTTCAGTTCACGATCAATTTATCAGGAACATCTGTGTATATTTGTATGAAGAATATACTTACATATTTTATATTTATATTCCAATTTTCTCTGATTTTGTACACATTATAGTGCACCAGCATCATTGCTTTCCATCTTCTTACGCTTAGTGCATCCTGGCTCAGCATCTGTGGAACTCTTTCTCATTCTTCATATGGCTGTGGAGAACACCATTGTGTATTAGTGCCTTATTAATCATTAAAGAATTAAAACATTACTGGTGGGTACTTGTATTTCTAATATTTTGTTATTACACATAACTGCAATTATGGCTTTGGGCAAACACATTCCATATTGATGGGGACATATTTTAGGGTTTCCTAAGAGGTCCACATTTGAATGCATGCATAATTCTGATAGCTATTGTTAAACCCGCTCCTTACTTCCACCTAGAGTGTGCAGAATGCCAGATGCTTGGCCCAGCTAACACAACGTATTGTTCACCAATCTGTCTTTTTCAGGTGAAATTAAAAGAGTGATTTCTCCTCAAATCTCTATGAAATTTTAGGGTCGTGAGGCAAAGAGTGAAGCTGGGAAAAGGAAGAAGGAAGAGAGAGGAAGGCAGGAGTTCTAAGGGGCTGAGGTACTGATTTGGAGACCACTGAATGTTTTAAGACTCCAGCCTCACATCACTTGAAAACCCATGCAATCTGGCCCAGCCAAAGGAAGGAAGAATCTGGAAAGAGCACCGAATTCAATCTGCTGGAGTCACTTTGGGTAAGAGTAGTAGCCCTCTGCCACCATCTCACATGATATAATCTGATATTCTTCCACTGAAACGCAAGGGCAAGTTGCAACGACAGCCTTGATAGAAGCTTCATTGTTATGGTGTCCATGAAAAAAATTAGTAGGAGAGTTCTTCTGAGCATCAGCAGGCTTGTGCATTATGGTCAGAAATCTCAAGTGGATAAAGAACCTCGGTGCATGTCAGGTTTACCATGGGAGCTTCTGAAACAGCAGGCAGGCTCTGGGGAAAGGTCTCATAATCACCATGCAGGGTGTCCCAAGCTCCAGACACTGAGTGCTTTGCCTGACATGGAACATGATTAGTTCTTACTGCTTGCCAAATAACATAGAATCTGATTTTGGTACAAAATAAAGAAATAAATAAATAAAGCAGAATGTACACAGACAGGCAACACCAAAGGAAAAAGTTCCATAACAGAATGGCACATCACCTATAAATGTAAATGAATACTAGTGACCTCATTTTAGCAATGCAACGAGGGGAGTAGGGTGGAGAAAAGTTGACCAGCGGGTACTCAATTACAGTCAGATCTCTGCAAGGATCGCTGGGGTGCTGTTGAACAGCAGGGTGACCAAAAGTAACACTATATACTGCGCATTTCAGAAAGCTAGAAGAAAGAATTTTAAAAGGTTCACCACAAAGAAATGATGTTTGAAGGAATAAGCATGTTAACCTGACTTAAACATTATGCAGTGTATACATGTATTTGAGGAGAAATTATTCTTTTAATTTCACCTGAAACAACTATCTTCAAGGAGTCAAACAGAAGTCTGTGGGATGAAGGGATTGGGCTCTTGAGAACAGTGTCTGAAGTAGACTCTCACTCATTGTCAAAGCCCCACGACCCCCTTTCTTCATCCATTCTGTAATCCCTCTGGGATTCTGTAAGCATCTCATTCATTACATTATGGGATGCCCTGTGTCCTTCTAAGTATGTTAGAGTCCTGTCTGGATTAGAGGCCAGTTTGAGCTCTCCTTCAGTGAAGCTTCTCCCAATGGGACCAGAGCAGTGATCTCTCCAGGCTTTGCAGTTCTACGGTAATCTCTGTGCTTCTCACTAACAGGATTCGTATGAATACTGCCTGACAGATAAGTCTCCCTTGTTCAACCTAGGCACTCTGTGAACCCCTGTCCTCAGAAGGTGACAAGGTCACTGCAGGTCAACGAGTTAAGATGCGGCCACGCTGGAACAGGGTGGACTACTGATACTAAACGACTAGTATGGTTACAAGGTATAGAGAGAGACACGCAGGAAGAAGACAATCATGAAGGCAGAGGCTGAGAGTGGCTGGAGGTAGAAAGCCAAGGAACTCCAAGGGCTGCCAGTGACCACCAGCATCTAGGAAGAGGCGAGGAAAGAGTCTCCTCTTCATGTTTCAGAGGGAGATGGCCCTGCCAACACTTCGACAGGCTTCTAGCCTCCAGAACAGAGGGAATAAATTTCTCTTGTTTTAACCCACCCAGATTGCAGTACTTTGCTACGTCAGCTCTAGGAAATGGATATAATCCTAAAGTTCTGTTACAGGAAGATTTTGATGCATGTAATTCATGCCTCAAGGTACAAATAAGGAAAACATATGTAGAAGTAGGCTTTTCCTTCTTGCAAGATGCTATTTTAAATTTTCCCAAAGAATGAAGATCAGCTCATATAGAGCAAGGTGCTGTTACTAGGCCTACATCATGACATGAAAAGAGGGTCAGCAGGAATACTTCTGGTATTGCCAATATATAATAATGCTGGCACACACAGCTTTCTCTTCCAGCCAACTGGCTCTGTCGGTTGCCTGATTTCTCACCTAAAATTATCCTCGCATTTCCTCTCTTCTTACTTGAAGCCAGTCGATCCTGGAGGCTCAGTGAGTTTGTTTTGTCCACAAACTCCTTCCTGACTGGACCAGAGCACAGGGTTCTCCCACACCTCTGCAGTCATGTTACGGTCTTCTTTCTGTTTCTTAGTGCTGTAGGCAGTATGAATTCCTTGCTTTCCTACATAGAGGTCTCCCTTGTGCTAACCTGAGCATAAGAACTTCAAGGACAGCTGTTATGTCTCTGGCACTTAAGGCAGCATCTTGAAAATTATGACCCAGGAAATCAGAGCAGAATCTTTCATAGTGTAGGTCCATCAGGGTAAGCTGTGCAAGACTTCAATGGCCACACACAGAAAAATAAATCATGGTTCCTATCGAAAAGTTGAAACTAAGCAAAACTATTTGGGAGGGAAACATCTAAAAAGCCATTTCTCTCTATAATGAATTAGCAAAGAGCCAGTGACTAAATTCACTAGTAAAACTGATCTCTCTCTGTCTGCCCCCAAATCCCTTCTATAAACCCGCTTCTGCCTTGTACTTAGAATTCCCTCTGTATCTGGGTTGTGACTCAGTATTTATGTTACCATCAATGTTTTATACTTCTCTCTTTAAAAAGCATCTTGACACTATAGAATTTTATTGCCAGGAGGAGATTAGAGATTTCTTATTTATGTTCATGCGGTAGAAAGACAGAATTTGGAGTTAGACAGTTGTTAGTGTCAAGTTCCAGTTTATTACTTAAGGGACACTGGGCAAATTATTCTTTAAATTTTGGTTTTCTCACTTAACAAAATGATAGTAATGTTGTTCAGAAGGGGTTAGTGGGAGGGTTAAAACTTTTACAGACATTAGCCTGGCAAGTAAAGAAGGAGCTTAGAAATTGTAGCTTTTCCATCAAAACATGGAAATGTCCTTGGGATAAATCTTATCAATCTTTAAATTCTGTTCCTTAAAGTTCTGAAGGGGCAAAAAGTTACTCTGGCAGCAGGTGAAGGCAAAGGGGGTGCTAGTGGCCAGAATTCCAGGTCCACAAACCTGCATCAACCAAAACAACCTTATTGTTATATATTTTTAAAAATTTTATTTAAGGAGAAAAAGGAAAAAAACCAGAAAAATGGTACGTTATACAGAATTTCAAAAAAAAAAACAGTAGGAAATCACTAGTTAATAGATTACATATTGTCATCTTAGAAATAGTTGTTCAAGTTACAAAATCAAAGCATAAAAAGTGGACATTCAAGCAGTGAGACTACAAACAGTTCTGTTCAATGATCCAACAAAAACTCAGTAATATGGTTATCTATCTTATACACTTAAATATACATGCAGTTATATCCTTTAGAGCACTTCTTTTCCTCCCTTTTTTACAATAACAATTACACATTTTGGGTTTTGTTACCCCCACAGTTCTTAATATTTTTTTAAGAGAATAAAACCAAATGTGACATAACAAAACAGAGTCAGTCAAATCAAAAGGATGGACATAGAACATGATGTAAAAACAGAATAAAAGGTGATCAACAATGATTACCATAATGCCTCTTGCTATCTTAAAAAGAATTGCCTGTATCATCAGTTATAATAAAATTGAACACAATAGTAAAGAACAAAACCAATAAAATGAAAACATTGGAGACATTACAGGACTTCAAAAGAAGATAATAGTCAAACCAGAGTGGGCATCATAATGAATCTTATTGTCTTCACAGTTGTTGCCTATACTCTCAAACTTGGTACTATCAAGCAAAACAGAATAGAATAAAATCAGTCAAAACAAGATGATGAGAGCAATACAGGGTTTCAAATCAAGTTAATAAGAAATCAAAGTGGGTTACTATAATATATCCTGCTATTTTTATTTATTTTTCCCTCAATTAAAAAGATAAAAATAAAAAATAAATAATGAAAAAGGAGATTGAGATAAAAGAGGACATGACAACAAACAGCACAGGTCAGAACATAACCATTTAAACAAAACAGTGTTTCACCACAAGATATCCCGACATAAAAGTAGTTAGCATAGTGTCTCTTTCCTTGAAATCTTAACTTTGTATACTGTAGCATCAAACATATCAAGACTGTGTAAAACCATTCAAGAGAATGACAGTATTACAGAGTATTTAGCAACAACTAACAGAAAATGGACAATGGTTTCTGTATTATCTCCTTGTCTATAAAAGTTTTTGTTTATATTATCACATATAATAAAATCCAATAAAATACAACATGTTAAGACCGATGGAGACAGAAGAACAAAAGCTTGATGGGACTTCAAAACATGATGATATTAAATCAGCATTAGCTATTATGATGTCTTGTTTTCTCCAAAATAACTGTTCATACCATCCAACCTTCCCTGCCTCATTTCTATTGAGCTCTTTTTCTGTCACTAGTTGTCAGTTTGTCTTCTTCATTTCACTTTCTGCTCCATTCATTGTGGCCTCTCTTCCACTGTTTCTGGAATCTTGGTATTTTTCTCTTTTAGAATGTCCTGCAGTATTCTCTGTAGAGTTGGATTGGTGGTTGCAAATTCCCTTAGTTCAAGCACCTTGTTTTTCCATTAATTTCTAGAGACAGTTGTGCAAGATATATCAATCATGGCTGGAGGTTATTGTCTTTCAAAGCTTGAATTATTTTGCTCCATGCTCTTTGTGATTTGATGATTTGTGCTGAGATGTCTGCTGTAATTCTGATGGGTGTTCCCTTGTAAGTGATCTAGTTCTCATCTCTGACAGCTTTTAATATTCTGTTCTTATATTGGATTTCTAGAATTTTGATTATTATATGCCTGGGTGTAGTTCTATTTGGGTTGTGGGTGGTTGGGGTCCTGTACGCCTCATACATCTGAGTATCTTTACCTTTTCCCATATTAGGGTAGTTCTCCTTGATTATTTCTGTGAATAGCCTTTGCAGTTCATTTGTTTGCATCCCTGCTTCTTCCTTTACATTCTTAACTCTTAAGTTATAGATCCTCTTATCATTTTCTAGCCTTTGTATTGTTACTGCTTGTTTCCTTGTTATTTTTAAGTTTTTCCTTTCATGCTCCCACATTACAAATCTGTCTTCCAGTTCAGATAATCTATCCTTAGTTTCTTTCAAGCTGTTATGCCAGCTTTCAATAGAGTTTTTAGTTTCCTGATAATCTCTTTGAACCTGCTTCATGTATTCCACGTTTTCTCTATTTTCTCCATCAAACAATTCTCCCCCTTTTTTCTATTCTTCCATTCCACCATCTGTTTTTTCTTGGGAGGTGCTTAGCATTTCTTTAACTAGTCTACTTATACCTTGCTTTACTTGGTTAAATACTTCACTTTTGAACTCGTCTATGAGGTCCCGGAGATATTGCTTTATGTCTATTGGTGCCATGCCTGAAATTGCATGTTTTCTGTCCTCATTCTCCTTTGCATTTACCTTTCCTGGATCATTGTTCTCAGGATTGGGGACTGAGGACCCTTTCTTGTTGCTCCCTCTTCCCATACTTTTTATTCCTTCCATGCAAGCATATATAGGAGGCCCAGTTTCTTTCTTTGTCAGTTACAGTTTGTTTGAATTGTGCCAGCTAGGTATTCCCACCCACTGCAGTGTACTAGGGAGACACAGACCTGGGCAGCCTATGCTAGGTCTGCCCCTCCAGGTCAGTCAACCTCCTAAAGGCTTCACTGGATTAGAGTGCACTGCCAGGCGCTGGGACCTGGTTTGCACTAGCCTACTGGGTCTTAGTCCACAGCATCACCCAGGTCAAGTGCTCCCCACCAATCCCGCTTGAGAGGGAAATATGTGACTGAAGTCACTGCAGCATCCTGTTCCGGCTAGTCTGCCCGGTCCCAGAATGTCCTCTGTTGGAGCCTCCTTCTCTATGGAAGGGTCCCTGTTCCTCTCACTCACTGCAGGTCGATGCAGGGCTCCCCACCAGCTCTGCTCTCAATTCGGTTCGCCGATTCCCACTCTCAGAGCTTTCCTGTCTCTATTCCTGCTGTGCCAATTCAGATGCAGCAGCGGCAGCAGGAAATTCAAGCCACAGTTTCCAGAGGTGCAGGTTCCAGCTTCGGCATTGAGACTTTAGCTGTTCCAGTCGTAGCACCAGGATTGTATTTCCAATTGTTTTCTCTCAGCTTAGTTCATTCCTGGGTCAGCAGGGAATATCTCCCCCTGCTTAGGACTCCCCACACTGCACCATTCCTGGAATCTTAGCTGGCTATCTCAGAGAGCCTCCGTAGCTGTTGTTATCTATCTGCCATGTTCTCCTGTCCTAAAATGGTGAGCAGCTGCATGAAAAAACAGCAGCAGCGGCTGAGGCAGTGATGCCCTTGTCTTCTCTGGAGGCTACAGCAGTGACGTTCTCGCTCCCTCGCCCGTGTCCAGTGGAATGGCGGATGGCACGCAGGGACAGAAGCCTCCTCCTCCTCAGCAACTCAACTCTGAATCCCCTCTATTGTTATGTATTTTATACCCTGGAATTCTGTGCTGAGCTAACACATTTTTAAAGGTGATTTTTAAAAACTGAAGCTGTTAGTGGAGTTCAGTGATTTTAATTCTATATTTGCCAAGGCCTACTTGCTGGTTACTAAAACTAAATATTTCTATCACTGAAAACAAAGACCTCAGCATCAGAAGAAATATTCTTGATTTCAATGAATCTTTTTAAAATACCGTACCAATTAGGAAAACTATTACTGTCCCATATGACAGACACCCTGAAAGTTAACTTGTTCAAAAAAGCTTATTGGCTAAATGTCCAATAATAACATATAACATAATATACCTAAACTACATATATGATAATGTTTTGAGAGAATAAATGAGATACAGACTGAAATTCTTTCCTGTACAACACAAGGCATTAATATGATGTCCATGCTAGTCCACCATCTGTATTTAATTTATACTTTCTTATCTTTGCCATGCATCCACAAAAAACTCAAGCCACAATAGTCTTACAACTTATATTAATTAGGACAATATCTACCATAAGAGAGTATAACAAGGAGATTGTCTCATAACTGGGATGGCAGCCTACTGTCACAACTCCTGCTGCTACCAATCAATGGCCATCAATATACTTGATGGCAACCCTGCAGCTCTCCAGAGCAAAGATGGACCTTTTGCACCTCCACACATGACTCTATGGCCACTGTAAGCCAATCTTGTGAATTCTTATATATTTTCATATCTTACATTAAATCTGTTTCTCTAGTAAGCACTGACTGATACAGTTCTCAACTTAGAGGGGTTCTAGTCTTGGAGCCCATAGGTATAAAAAAAAAAAAAAGACAACAAAACAAACCCATAAGTCTAGGGTAACAATATGAGTAGAGACTACAGAACAAACAAACCATAGAACAACTGGGCCAGTCAGGCCACCCTCACCAGTCTATGTGTAGAACAGCTCTACCACCCACTAGAGCACCAATATATTCTGCAGATGTATTCTGAAAACAAAAGATTGTCCAGAGGGAGGATTCAGGAACTTGAGTGAAGGCAGTAATTTTCAGCTTGAAGAGCTTTAGAATCTCCACACTAATCACAAATCCAGCTCTGTGTCAAAGTGAAACTCCACTGTACCTGGAAAGTCGTCCCCTTTCAGGCATGTGTGATAGCCCTGAATTTGCTAGCTAAATGGAAGCTTGCCAGTGTCAAAGCCATCTATTCAGAGTCATAATTAGCCTTTTCTCCTCAGAAAATTACCTTCAGCATAAACATACTCTAAGTGAAATTCACATTATTGATTTGAAGTGAACATAGTTCTTCAAACGTGTGTATTGATGGCCATCAAAGGATCCTCAGATACTTGAAGAAAGTCAACAAAAAGCAAGAGAAACATTGAGATGAAACAGAGTTCTTAAGAAACAGAAAATTAATGAGATTTAATTTATAGAATGCCAAGGTATCCTTCAGAAAGATTTGGGAATCTGTGGCATCCACAAAACAAGTACTGGCTGCAGTAGGGGCAAACAGAATCAACTGGAGGAAAAGAAATAATTATTTGAAATCTGAAATAATTTTAAAAATTTAAAAATAATCAATAAAGAAACTCAAGAGGAGAATGCAGATAGCTGAAGTCCAAATTAAGAATGAGGCTGATAAAGTGAACTGTGTTACCTAGAAGGACAAATCAAAAAGAAAAAGACATAGAGAATATAAAAGAAAAATCAAGTCAGTGAGAATAAAGGCCTAGCGTTTATCTAAAAGGATTTCTAGAAACAATGGAAAGGAGCTTGTAATTGAAGGTATGTAAAGATAATTAAGTTATCTGATAAAAGACTCAGGTCTTTAGATCAAAAAGTCCAAAACATACCAAGTACTTGAATAAAATGATACCCGCCCATAGTTAGGTCTATAGAAACTTTGTAACACAAGGGCTAAAGATGAAAATTCCAGGGCTAGCGAAAAAAGTTTACTCCCAGAGAATAAACTCGTGATGAAACAACAGTCTTCAGCAACACTCAAAACTAGAAAATAATGGAATAATACTTTAAAATACATTAATATTGATGACCTGGACCATGACTTAAAAAAAAACAAACAGGGCAAAAGGGAGATTATATATATACAATGACTCAAAAATTTTACACTCCATGCATTCTCTGAAAATTACTTAAATGCATAGTTTTATAGAGCAAACGAATCCAAGATAGAACTCTAAAGGCATGAGTTAACTCAGAGAATATTGAAATTCTAGTTTGACAGCTATGCAGAAAACCTAGGCAGTAGACAGTACTCCACAAAGAATGTCTCCAAGAAGAAAATAGCTTTCAATACAAAATACAATGAAATTGTGCGTTTGTGCTGTTAGTATGAAAAAAACAAACCAGATAAAAACTAGGAAAAATTTTAAGCTGTACAAAAATTTTTTCTCAGATATCAGGCAAACTAACAGGTGACATAATGTTGGACAGAGTAAGAAGTGAATAGTGATTTGATTTTGATGTTTAGAATATTTTTCTTTGAGTGGCACATGTTTAATGAAATAAGACAAGCTTCAATTTTTCCCTATGGGTTTAATCATGCTAACTGGTTTTACAGTAAGTAATTGTTCCAGGCATCTTGGCTGCATAACAAAGCACCTCAGAAATGGCTTAAAACTACTGCCCTCATTTATTATCTCCCCCATGTTTTCTTTGGCCAAGACATTTGAAAGCACTCAACTAAATGGGTCTAGCTCAAAGTAGCTGGCAAGGTTGCAGATGGTTGCTGGGCCTGGAGTCAACTGAAAGACCTCTATCTCATAGTTTTGGTGCCTTAGTTCTGGGGAGACCAGCAACCTGGACACTCGAGGTCTGCAACAGCTAGCAATGCCTCAGCAATCTTTAGGTTTATATAGTCTGTTCATGTGGCCACTCCACGATGGCAGGTTCAGGGTATCTAGACTCCTTTCATGATGGCTTAGAGCTTCAGAAACACACACACCATGCAAGATTCAGGCACAATCTATGTTGTGCCTAGGACTCAGGATAAAAAGTCATGGACCACCACTTCCACTGGACTTAGGGAGACAAGGGAGTCAATGAAAACTGAAGCTCAAAAGAAGTAAAGATAGATTCTGCTTCTGCATAGAGAAGAAGAGGTTTTAGAACAATACGTGAGACTGGAAATACCGTAGTTCTTTTGCCGCCATGAACATATACTTTTGATTAAATCTTGAAATTTAAAAACCAACACATAGATAAAATGCAGAAAGCAACCATAATGTAGGACAAAACATGAATTTTATAAACCTTGAGAACATCAAATTCTATTACTGACATAAGTACATAGGAAAGCAATTCAGAAGTATGGTAGTTTACAGCATGTATCTCAAAATTATATTTCAACTGAATTTGCCTTGAATAAAAGTTATTTAAAAGGTTAGTTATGAAGGCACAAAAATCTTCAAGTGAATAAACAATCATTCTGCTTTACATAAACTCATTAACAAGGGATGGTAAGGAGATTACAGCTAGCTGGGAATTTTGCTGAGACATTGATAATAAAATAGAGTGTATACTGGTTTTACTAAAATATAGTCTTTTATTGTCATTCTATCTAGAGCAAATGTTCTTTCTCTAAATTAATCTAAATTAGAAACCATAAAAAGAAATCTTTGGGATAATAACATTTAGCAAAATTAACTTTAGTCAGCAGACAGTTCAGTGGCAGGGACACTGGAAAAGTATGCTATCAGTGGCACAGGTCACAATGGAAATCAATTCTTTTCTTAAGTGTGAGATGTGTTTATTTTGATCAAGCAGTGTCATTGTTGTTTGGACTTTAAAGTTTTAAGGATATTTAATGTGAGAGATGTGTTGATATTTTATTAAAAAACAGTTTTAGAAGACCACAAGGAAAAAAGAAAATGAGCAGAACAAGCCTGGGCATGTTGGTATTTCATTTTTTTAAAAAAAAGCATTTGCAATCATGAAAAGAAAGGCATTAGGCAGACTCAATTAACTTTTGCCTCTACGTTTAATGTAAGTAATATGCTAAAACAAAATTAATGAATAACACAAGATCTTTTTAAGCATGTGAGAGGAAACTGGAAAAAGGAATGGATATTATCACTTGCTAAAACAAAAAGCATTTCTGCTCTCTCTTTGCTTCTGAGAGTGGCAATTTATACTGATTGATTCTTTTGGAGTGGTTATGTTGCAATTCTTTATAAATACTCTTTAAACAACGAGTAAACAAAAAGCTCTCCATTTTTTAACAATTGTAGGCCATGATTGAGTGGACTTCATAACAGCATCAGAAGACCAATAGGTTAAATCAACATTTGCTCAGCAGGGTAACGCTGTAGCTAGCAGCAGAGTAATGGAGTTCTCGGCCAGATGCGAAGTCAATAGGTCAAAGCAATTGACCGTGCTGTAGGAATAAGCCTGTGCAAGTCCGTCCTTTGGCTCCCAGGGTCCTGGTTTAAAAAAATAAAAGGCCTGTACCCTGAGCCTCTTTATGCCTGTCAAGAGGAGCACTGGCAGGTAGCTTATAAAAATGTCCCTTATTTGGCATGTACTGCCTTTTTTTGCATGTCATAGTGAGTTCATAAGTGTTTAAGAGGAGCTCACACCAGTGAAATCCCATTCTCTTCACATCACATCAGAGGTACAGATTATCACGACTTAATATTGTTGATATTGACCTGGTGTCTGCCGAGTTTCCGTGCTCTTTCTTCCCTTTGCATGTAGTACCTTTGGAAGAAAATCCTGGACAAAGCTAAGTGAAGAGTGAGGTTTCCCAGACTGGACCCATCCCAATTAAAGAATGGCGTATCATTTCACGTGCTTGTATCCACCAATCAAATGCACAGAACTTCTTTCCAATCTACCTAGACCACAGAGTTGAATTAGGGCTTTCCAACATTCTGACTTGTCTGATCATCAGTACCTGACTACCTCTGGCTCATTCCTGCTGCTATAGGTCACACTTCCTCTGCCATGGTCCCTCTGTAGCTTAGCATTTCTACCACAGGACATGTGGAAAACCCAGGGTACCAAAACCATAACATAAAAACTTGCACAGAAAACGGAGAGGTGCCTTGTCATGGTTTGAATTACATGCCAACTCATAGTACCTCAAAATACAAGTGTATTTGGAAATAAAATCATTAAAATGTAAGTAATGAGAATGAATAGGACAGGGTCTTAATCCAATATGATTGATGACCTTATAAGAGAGGAAAACTTGGACACACACACACACTCACACACACACACAATGAATATCATGTCAACATGAAAACTGAATCAGTGTAATGTGCCTATAAGCCAAGGCACACTAAAGATTGCTAGCAACCCCCAGACACTAGGAGAGAGATCCTTCTTGGCCTTTAGATGGCCCTGCTGACACTTTGATCTCAGACTCTGCCCTCTAGAGAAAGTGAGACATAAACTGCTGTTATTCTAAGCCACCTAGTTTGCAGTACTTTATTATGGCAATCTTGGAAACTAATAAACACTCCAAATACCTCCCTCCCTATTACAGAGGGGGAAAAAAATTGCCTGAAAGGCCCATTTAATCCATCCCAGAACCAAGTCAAATTCCATGAACATTCATCACCTTATTCAAGTCTACTGAGAGCTGCCATGTTCTCAGAAGTCAGGAGGTCCTAATGAGCAACAGATCTTTAAAAGCACAGGCCCTATCCTGGGGAAGGAGACAGAGCAGCCTCAGGGTTGTAATATATTTGACCGCCCGTAGCTCTATTCATTTCATATTCTACACCTGTAATTGTAATTCACATATTTCTCTCCTTGTATGATCAAGCTGGAGGTGACAGATCAGAATCTTTGGAAAACAGCTGGAGATTGAGACTGTGAGGAAGATGCTTTAACCTGCAAGTGGACTTAGGACCAAGACAATCGCAAGAGGACAGGAAGCAGACTGGGTAGGAGACGCCAAACTGCAGCCAATGCAGCTGCAACAGACGCCTCAGCCAATCCTATGCAAAGCTCTGGAGCTGTGACCCCTCGAAGACACTTTGGCTTGAATGAAGCAAAGGAGAAGGGACTTTGGATTCTGGACCAGCCAGTCTTTCAATGGAGGCTGTGCTAGGGGGTGGAAAAGTTCCAGCCAAGGCAGCTGGTTTCAGGCACAGGCAATCCCTGGAGAGCTATGACCCCGACAAACTCTCAGCAACCAATGCTCCCAGCAGGGGGAGGAGTAAGGGCCTCAGTCCTTAGGGAATTCTGTACAATGCATGCATGTTATTGTGGTTTTAAGACAAAAGTCGTTAGTGTATGAGTTGTGTTTTCTAAACTAAAACCTCAGCATTCAGGTTTAATTGCAATGTTGGCATTTTGCAACAAGTAAGTGGACTTGGGATCGTAGTTTGCTACTTGGTATCTAAAAGGTTTGCCACCCCTGCACTGTACCATTCATATGCATTTCTGCACACACACACACACACACACACACACTCACACACACACACACACACAATCTATTGATCAACACTTATTGAACATCCAATAAAACTAGCACAGAAAGGTAATTTTGAACTCTCTTCCAAGAAGGTCTTCAGGAATGGAATTGTCATGCTAGTTAATCCTTCGAATGGCTTTACAAAGAAGAATTGGGTAAATTAACTCTCATATTTCACAGAAGAAAGAGTTGTTATGCCCTGCCTCTTGTTAGACAAACTGTCCCTGGGCACAGCTATAAAACACAAAGTTTAGGTAGTTCCTTTTTCTTCTGGTACCCATCCTAATAATGTACCTGGGGCCATGGATATAGCTCAGTGGCATAAACACCTGCCTGGCTAGTGCAAGGTCCTGAATTCAATTCCTGGTACCAAAATAATAATAATAAAAACAACAACAACAATAACAATAATAATAATGTACCTGTTCCTTTGCAAACCTCACTGTTCTGCTCAGCAATCCCAGGCTCCTCCAGAAGATGACAAGCCATAGGGTTATCAGAACTCTGCTTCAGATGGAATGAATCCCAGACCTGACAAGTTAGCCTCATCAAGCTACTGGTGACTCCTGTCTCTGGCCTACAGCTATCAAAGGAAATGGTGCTTGCTTTCTAGCTCCACAAGAACCCATAATATCTACATCAGGGGCAGCTTCTTTTTCCTGTCTGTAACAAATTGCCCCAAAGTGGTTTAAAATAATAAAATTGATTCTCTCACAATCCTGGAGGCTAGAATTCTGAAATCAAAAAGTTGGCAGGGTCGTCTCCTCTTTGAAGAGAATCTAGGGGGAAATTTGCTCCATGCCTGTCGCTTAGCTTCTGGTCTTCCCAGAAATCCTCGGTTTTCCATGGTTTTATGGCTACAGCACTGTGGTCTCCTTCTCCATCATCACATGGTATTCTTTCTTTGTATATAGCCTCCTCTTATAAGAACAACAGACATAAATGAGAAACTAATCTACTCTAGTATGACTTCATCATAACCTAGTTATATTTGCAAGGATTTTCTTTCCAAAAAAGAAAAGTCACTTTTACATGTACCAAATATCAGGACTTTAGCCTATGTTTTGATGTGGGGAAAAGAATGGTTCAGCCTGCAATATTGTCTAAGGTTATGATGGCCACCCTAATTAATTATCATGCACTAATAGAAGAAACCTTATCTATCTCCTTAGAGCCTCTCAATATAACATCTCCATCCTTACACTTTGGAGAAAAATGGAAATCGAAGCTGAACTTTAGAGATGCATTATATAAGTAGGCATCAGGGAAAATTTCATCACAAGTAAGCAGAGCTATGTAGGCCAAGGTGAGTCAAAAGCAAAGGTATTTTGAGACCTCCTGGGTCTTTCGGATTCCTTCTATCTCTTAAATAGAGAGAACCAGTTTCATTAATTCTTGGGTAAACACCAATGACAAATTCCACTGGTTAAGCAGATTATATTGCTTAAAAGGCCAATATATGTTCCTGATCCGGAACTACTTATTACAAGTCTGACCATTACTGGTTTTATCACTGAGACTGTGAAGACAGTGGTCTGTGGGGAGCAGCTGAAACTGGAGATCCGTCACATGTGCTAAGTGCCCAAGGTAAGCCACATGAACAAGCTGTTCCAGCTCCAAGAACACGGACAGTTAGAGGCAATCCAAGCAAACAGTTGCTAGGCAGAGGGATGTCATGTGACATCAACCTGCTGAGTATATAAATAAATGCACTGCAGTCACTGAGCAGTTCTTTTCTCTCATCCAGAGAGAGGGCTCCACCTGACCTCAGCTTTCTGTTTCCTGACTCTTCTCTTTAATTCTTCATCTTCTGCCATCCTTCACCCTGAGAATTTTGAGAGCTGCACTGGATGTGGCAGTGGTCTACAAGAAAGTACTCAGAAAGGCCAGTGAAAGCCCTCTCTACCACTGGAAAAAACAAGCCAAGTAGCTTCCAGGGATACTGGGTTAAAGACGCCTCCATATTGATATTCTGCATTTTTATTATGCTCTTAAATAGGATGACAAGTCACTGTAAAACTCCAGCCATCCATGTGTTAATAAGCATCACTGTGAAGCTGGCACTGGCTGTTGATGCGGGGGAGGGTACTTCAAGTTTCAGAAAAATGAAAAGGGCTTACATTTATATTTTGTTACTGGAAGAAAAAGAAAAGGTAGAAATATTTTTTGAAGTCTTCTGAATTCATGTGTAATTCCAAGCTTGCTTAACTACTTTCTGGAAAGGACTTTGAAGAGATTTTTTTTTAAAGGATGGGGTTAAACTCTCACAAAATCATGGAAATTCCAGAAACAAGTCTATCAACCCTACCAGGTCCCACAACTAGTGAGATGTCTTCCAACTGTGATGAGGCTCACAAATGTTTTAAAAAACAAAACAAAACCAAAGTCCATAGAGGGACATACAGCAGCCAGGTAAGCTACAAACTGTCCCTGTTGAGAGACCTCCCACAGCTTAACAAGACTTGGAGCCTAATTCCACCTCCTATAAAATAGAAATGAGCAGACTTTTCCCAGGAGCAGTGCAGTGTAATGGCTAGACCATAAATCCTAGTTCTAAAATTGCGCACTCTTTCGGCAAAAAAAAAATTACTTAATATCTCAGAAGTTAGCTCACTCACCTATGAAATAATAATAATCGTATCCATTCTCGTAGGGTTGCTGTAAGAATTAAATGGGGTGCGATATGTTAAATATTTGCTTATCCCAGGTGCAACTTCCTTTTCTAATTGTGTACAAGATAAATCACTCCAAATCAGAAAAGTCTGCATCTGCTGCATTTTTAACCCAGCTCATGGATACATCTACCACCTGGATGCACAGCCTCATCCAGCACAGCCATCCCAGGCCTTGTACATCAGAGACTGTTTAGTGGTACTTGTTAAATCTAGATTTAAATGATGGCTTTTCACCGTGCTGGACTTATACTCAGGTTATAGACAAAAATGTAGCACAACTCCAGAAATGAATGAATGCAATGTGACAAGGTCAAAGTAATAAACCGAAAATGTAAACACAAATAGTTTTTTTTAAATGAAGGAGGAGAAGAAAATGCTCTTATTTAAGCTTTAGTGTCTCAATGAAAAAAACTCCTCTTTAAGGATCTTCTGACTAGTGACTCATGGAAGGAGAGAGAACTCAGAAATTTCCAAAGAGAGTCAAAAGAGGTGCCCTATTCCCTTCTAAGGCACTGCTTTCCAAGATGGCAAGTGCAAAGCTGAGCACTTTCAGGTGATATTTGGGTTTAGGGAAAAAGAAAGCAGAAGAGAGAGTTTCTATTGATCAGAAGCCTGGCACTATTTGAAGAGCTTTCTTTATTTCTCAGGTTTGAAATGACCCAGCAGGGCCCTCCTGCCCACTCAATGAAAAGAACGCATCTTTGGTCTGGTTTTTAGATTTCTGGAATGTATAACGGCATAAGAGTTAAGGCCTCCACTGCAGATCAGAACATATGCAGAATTAACCTGACCACTTCCTGTTTATTTTTCAACTCTGGTGGAAAGGCCAGACCCCTTCTTGGTGTTGGAAACCCTTTTATACCCGCATAGAGAGCGAACTCTTTCTCTTCAGTACAGGCTGACCTTAACCTCTTCCCTGCCCTTAAAATGTTTGCTTGGAGCAGTGGCTCTTTCTTGGTCACACCTTAGAATCACTTGCTGAATTAAAATTTAGTGTTAAGATAATTCTGATGTCCAGGCCACATTCCAGACCAATAAAATAACAGTCTCTGGGGATAGTACCCAGGCATGGATTTTTTTAAATCAGTAAGATTACTCCAATGGACATCCAAGGTTAAAGTCCACAACCTTCATCAGAGAAAATTAGAGGATAATGACTTGGTAAAGTTTAAAGCAGGAACAGCCAGCTTCTTTGGGCTTACAGATTGTCACCTGCCAGTTCCTAGAGCCCTGAGGTCTTTCTGGTTCTCCAGAATTCCTAAGAGTTTCATACCCAGAACATCTAGGATGGGCACCAACATACCTGTATTAGTCAGCTAGAGCTGCCATAACAAAATGCCACAGCCTGGGTGGCTTAAACAACAGAAATATATTTCTCATGTTCTGGAGGCCATCAATTGAGATCAAGGTGACAGCATGTTTGGGGTCTAGAGAGGGATATCTGCCAAACCTTCACTGTGTCTATTCAAGGCCTCTCCTCTGTACTCTCACAGAGAGAGGAAAAGAAAATGTATAAGAAATATATAAGAAAATGTCTCACGATATGGGTCTTCTGATGAGATACCCTAGATCAAGGTCCTCCTTTTATGACTTCAGATAGCCTTAGATCCTCCCTTAGAGATCACAACTCCAAATATAGCCATATTTGGGGGAAGGCTCCCACATATGAATTTGGGAGAGACATAAACATTCAGTCCATTAACAGTAGCCATGGCTCTACCACAGTCTCCAACAATGAAAGCTTACTTAGGTACGCTACATCCTTGACACCCACAGTGTGGTCCACAGTCCAGCAGCACTGGTGCTCCCTTGTAGCTTATTAGAAAAGCAGAACACTGGACCCCAGTTCAGTCGAACATGCTGTGCCAGCATCTCCATTTTATTTGTGAGTGCAGGAGACTTTCCTCAATCTTCACAACTCATTTGAGTCACAGATCTTGGCCAATCAAATTGCAAAACAGCCAGATCTGTTGCCTGGCTCTCAAAGAAGGGCCCCATTTTCTTCCCCTGTGGAAGGTGGAAAGTGAATATCCTGGCTATTCACTTTAAGATGAAAAAATCAAAATGATTCTCTCTCCACCCACACAACTCTCCTCTCCCTATTTGTATACTCCCAAGCATTCTTTTCTAAGAAAAATAATCAAAATTGACTCAGAGTTCACTGCAGGTAACACTTCACATGGTAAATTCCAGTATTTCTGGCCAGCCCTGCCAGCTGAGCCAGAGTCTCAGGAGAATGTGCTAAGGGCTAAGTGAGGACAAGGGTGAGGCTGTCACAGCTTTAGCCCACACAAGGCCGCATTGCTACAATGGAAGAGAGCTAGAAGAAAGGGTAGAAAGTGTGGAACCTACTACTTGGTGCATATGGCCCGTGGCTAAGGAACAACAGAGAGAAAGCAGGAGGACTCCATCTAGCCAGTCACTTTGGGTTTCCTCTACCAAGGAAAATAAACTTCAAAGTAGCAAGGACAAGATGTTAAGGAAAATTAGGTCACAAGGTAGGAGAATTTTCCATCCTTTTTTTTCTTTGGTATCAGGGATCAAACTCATGACCCTGTGCTTGCCAAGCAGGTATTTACACTGTTCAGCTAAATCCCTGGACCTTAAATTTTTATCCTTGAAGCAGCTCAGATCACTAACTTCATGAAGCCACTTAGCTCAACTGGAACTACATTGCCCAGAATCCCCTTCCCTGCATGGTTCCAGGTAAGGAAGGCCAAAGGGACATTCTGCACCAGATGTGAAAGGCAAAGGGGAATCCATGATCCAGTTCTTTTCATGCTTTGAAGGTGGGAACAGGATCACTGTGGTGGCTGATGTACATCACTAGTCTGCTGGCTCACATTTTTGGCATGGAGAAGCAGCCAGGTGCTGGCTCCTGCAGATGCAGAACATGATTAGGTCTATGATGAGAGGTGCCAGATCTGAAGACAGAGACGGAAGCAAGCACAAAGCTGTCTTTACTTTCCTGAGTCTGCGTCCACCCGTCACCTTGATCTACTGTCCTTCAGACTTCAGTTTCCCACATCAGAGGCCCGTGAGTGCCAAAAGTCAACTCCCTGGAATGGATCTCTTAACCTATATTACTACTTTGGCTGTGTCTATATTTAAACTTCAATTGATATGAATTCATGCCCAAAGAATTGGAGAAGTTGCAAATATAGTAAGCTTTTGTTATTTTGTTTTAAGAAATAGACACAGTAGAAAAATAAACACAGTAGAAAGGGGCATGTGTACTAGTTTCCAAAAGAGGAAGCAGATTCAGGAACTATTTATTTTGATGCCAGCTTCCCAAAATTCTAGAATGAGTTTTATAATCACAGACCGCTAACAAGGGAACATGACAATCATTAGATGAAAGACTGAGTTTATTTAAATAAATGTTGTCTACTTACAGTTGATTTGGAGTAATATTGTAAAATGGTAGGTCCAGTGTATATGGAAGAATGAGGCAGTCACTGTATCCTTAATGCTAGAAAATTTCTCCCTTGTCCTTTTGAAATTATGAGGCCAGCTTCCATTAAGTGAAGTATGCAGCTTTACTTGAGAAGAAACGGACAGTTGCCCAGCCCAAAATCTATTATCTTTTCCTTTCTTAGAAACAGAAGCTTAATATATTCAAGGTTTATACAAGGAAGAACACCTTTTCCCACCAAATGGCTGCACTGGGGACATAATGACTGGAACGCCAGCAATTATCTAGACACTATGGAGTCTTAGGGATGAAAGTCACTAAAAACAAAACGAAAAGAAAAATCCCCAAACACAGAATGTTAAAGTCCTTCATGTCTTTTAGTTGCCATTCCGGTTTTGCACTGATTTACTTGAAGTGAGAAAGAAAGAATGAAACATCTATTTCGGTTTTTTCCATGTTACACGCAGCTGCACTTCACCTAACTGATACTGAAAGAAAACAGTGCCGCTGTTTCTAAAACTGAGTATGTGGCAACCTTCAGGAAGATTTCTGATGGCTTCGCATTTGGTTGACATTGTTATTGGTTCACCTAGTACACATATAAAGGGTATTGTATTTGTAAATTTAAAAAACTCTTTAAGGGATGATTATATTTTGGGTAATAGGTAAAGATCAAAACAAGTCTCAAAAGTCAAAATTGAAAAGATAAAACGTAGTAAAGATAAACATAAAGGGTGACTTTGGCCCTAGGTATCTTCCTGAAAGAGTTAACAACATCATATTATAATGATATAATGCATAAACATGGTTAGAGCAGCACATCTCATAGCTAAATCTTGGAAGCAGCCTACATGTCCATCAACAGATGAATGAATAAAGAAAGATAACTTGAATCATTTATTTTAAAAAATGGATGTACCTTGAGGCCACAAGTGTTACGTGAAATAGACACACAAGCTTAAATATCACTGGTTTCTTTTATAGAAGAAGCCCAAAGTATAAATAAAGAGCAGAATAAAAGATAATAGGAAACAAGGAGATAGATCTTTTGCAAATGAGAAAAGAACCAAGCCACAGAGGGAGGAAGGATAGTGGAAGGGGATTACAAATAGTACCAACTTCCCATAATGAATGTAATTATGTATTATAAACGTGATAATAAAAATTTAAAAATTTTTAAAGTGATTGGGTTTTAAAATGCCTCCTGCCTCCACACCACATGATAGAAACTGACCAAGTGCTCTAAAGTTCAAAACAAGGCATAGTGATGCAGTTTACCATCATCTCCTACAATAGGGTAAAAGTAACCCGGTCTTGGATATAACACGTTCCAGAAGGACACTGTTGGTTCACAGCAAGCCCTGGAACTCAGATTTCAACTTCTCCCTCCTGGCTCTACTATAGTGAGTAGCACTGTGCCTGCATACTTTTGTTTGTTCTTCTCCATGGTGCATGCTAATGTTTTGTGATATTTTATCAATTTGGATATACTTCTGCACTTGCTTAGATCTTCATCTAGCAACTCAAACTAGTTCATTCATTTAACACTTACACCTATTGTGAATTCCATTGAATATTGAACTGATACACAGCACACAGATATGGAGAAAACTAAAGGTCAGTAGGTGAGGAGGAAAACTATGCCCTTCTCTCTAATCACCAGCCACTGCTGCACCCTGGTTCTTGGGAGAGAGCGGGGTTGGATGTGCAGAGAAGCCTCAAACTGTGCCCTGCTTTCCCAGCGCTGCTCCTGGTCTGCAGATGCAGCCTCAGCTGGAGCAGGGAGTCGGGGTGTGGCTCTGGATATAAGACTAAAATGCTTAAAGGGTTTTTGCTGAAAGGCTGGCAAAAACAAATAAATCAAAAAAATTACTGGCTGTGTTTAAAGATAACAATGAAAACTCAAGCAAAAGCCCCAAAGCTCTCTCGGGTTGTACCCTACATGTGTCTACAATGGAGGGTACATACCTCTGCCTTGTGGAATTTGTACTGTATACAGGTATTACCTGCTCAGAAACCAAATAATTTCTTCAAAGGACTTAGACAAAAAGATGGACAAATGCAGCATATTCAGAGAATGGCTGGGTAAGTAAGGATCCTGTGTCGGGGAGTGGTTGATAGGTTGAAAATGTTTAACCTAGGCCAGAGGGGGCAATAGGTGACAGCTGACGAGTTTGAAGATTCACCTTAATCTATGTGTCTTATTTATTTACTATTTATTACTTATTAATTTATCAGTGCTAAAGATTGAACCCAAGGGTCTTTGTACTAAGCTCTATTCTCATCCCTTTTTAATTTTTATTTTGAGACAAGGTCTCGCTAAGTCACTAAGTTCTACAAGCTGGGCCTCAACTTACGATCCTGCTGCCTCTACCTCCCAGAATTCTGGGATTACTGGTGTGCACCACCAAGCCCAGGTGATTGTGTGTCTTTAGATGGCAGCATTAGTGCCAAAGAGAAGAAATCGTAAGAAGGTATCAAGTCACCTCACATTACCATTTAGATCTCTACTTTTGTCATAAAGATTTTCATGACAATCAGACAGAACCTAAAATGTTTGCCATATGAAGGGGAAGGTGGCGTAAGTTCCTAACGTCACTTTTAACCTATGAGTCAGTGGCAGTTTCAATTTTGGGATATGGGTGGCCTTC
Source organism: Cavia porcellus (assembly GCF_034190915.1). Lineage (NCBI taxonomy): Eukaryota > Metazoa > Chordata > Mammalia > Rodentia > Caviidae > Cavia > Cavia porcellus. The sequence continues at coordinate 20,228,490 of NW_026947496.1, read as the reverse complement.
AGTTGTCTTTGAAACTAACATCCCACATTACCTGCCCACTCGATGTATTACTTTACTCTCTCCTCAGTTTCAGTAATCATAGCAGCAGGGAGAGGGAGAGGAAAAGAGAAGAGTAGAACAATACTTTTCAGCGGACTGTGAGTGCTCTGATCTCTGATAGAAGGCCACGGGAAAGAATGTGATGCGCTGGTTTGTGTACCCAGGTGCAAGGGGCCATGTTTGTCAAGGACTGTGACAGTCTCAGGGTTTGACTCTGCTTGTTAGCAAACAAGGCATCCTGCCACAGTTTCACAGATACTAGCAGAAGACACAAGGCTCTTAGATCAGGAATTTACCACCTGTGGCCACACTGGTGCCAGCTGGTCCCTTGTGAGCAACCTGGAGACAGGTCCAGACTGGTGGACGCTATGCACAGACAGGTTCTGTGTCACAGCAGAGGAACCTCAAGACAAAGTTCCCAAACCCACAAACTTGCCCAATTTTTCCCCAGAGAGATTATCTTTGTTTTTCTCCTGTTCAGGAAGTAAATCTTGCCCTCTGCTCTAGAGAGATCTCTTTCTTGCATGACTGTTTACTATGCAAATATTTTTAAAAGATAGCCTTCTACATATCTTGAGATAAGCCGAAAACACCCCAAAGTAAGTCCCTAACAATGTCTCCCTGCCAGGGAGGAGCTCTACTAATCTACTTGGACTGCAGTTGGACACTGGCTGACTACCCAATCTAAGCACCAGGTTATCCTTCTGGACCAAGGAAACCCAGTCTTTAGGGCTGGACAGATCTGGATTAGAATCTTAGCTCTGTCATTTAACAGATAAGCAAGCTATTTGTTTTGTGACTCTGATCCTTGGTTTTCTGATTTGGAAATTGGGACCAAAGGTACCTCACTGTATTCTGAGGCCTGAAATACACAATATGTGTAACTGAGTGTTAGTTTACATCTGACATTCTCTGACTTTTACTTACAAAAAAACGTTTTAGATACCCAAGTTGTGAGAGACTTGAAAATACATATGCTATGTCATCTGTCTTTTCCTGTAACCTAATTCTATAAACAGAAGGTGCAAATAAAATTTGTGGAAGTCTTGGGTTTGAACTAAGCACCTAGCCTGGGCCCAAAAGACTAAGTCAATGTGGAGTTTAATCACAGTTACTGGGGTTCTGTTGGTTGTGGAGGCCCTGTAACTATTTACTGATTAAGCTACAAACAACTAACTAGTTAAGCTATGACTAGTATCACAGCTGATTGCCTAAGCTGTAGCCAACTGAGGCCTTTTGCTTCTCAGCTACATTTTTCTAAGAGTGCTGATCACACTGTGGGCTGGAGTTCTCAGAACCTGCTCTGGGAGCTGCCTGATTTGTCCACTGCTTTTGTTTTGTTTCGCTGAAATGCACTATTGTATTGAATTGGTTTAAGAAATTTTATTTTAACAAAGCTGAAAGATAGTAGAGGACAAATCTTTAAACTTCTCTAATAAAAAAAAAAAAAAACACTTACTTATGCGTCTCAGTAACTTTGCCCAAAAGATCTCAATCCTAAAATTTAACCCTCCAGAGGTCAGAACAGTCACCTTTGCTCTCTCTTCTCTTGGCTCAAAGTGCTGCTGACCATCTTCTTCTTCCCTCTTCCACCCTCTAGAGCCTCTGGTGCTCACCTCAACTTGCTTATCGTTAACTGAGGTTCTCTGATCTCAACTCTACACAACAATGGCCCAGCCTATAGTATCACGGACTGCCCTAGGGACCTCCAACCTGGTATCACTCTAATTAAACCTACTGGGGGTATTTTTTTCCCCGCAACACTAGGTTCAGTAGATGCAGAAATGATAGGTAAATGCTTAAAAAGCTGCGCCTTATAAAACAATGCTAAAGCAGATGACTTAATTACATGAGAACAAATGCTTTGTCTCCACTGCTTCCAACGATTATTTTGCTTTGTTGGTTCCCAGTGTCTTCTGTATTTTTTGATCCCAGGTGAGTCAGAGCTCATTACTTTATCACTGAAAGCCATTAGAAAGAGAGAACTGAATTGTGCCACAGATAAGGAAATTAGAGGCAAAAACTAACAGTTTGTCTCCATATATATTTATTGATGTAAATATATGGTGAATGCTTAAATGTTAAAAAATATACTAGACTAAGAGATACTTTGCCATCACTCACCCTCCAAATACTCCCCTCAAGTGGAACACGGCACATTGTTCTTGCCACTTTCTGAAGCAGTTCTGGAAATTCTCTTTCAGGAGAGGCTTTACAAGGTGAGATAAAAAAATATGGCTGGGAGTCACCCACCAGAAAGGCAGGCTCATGGACATGAGTGTGTGTCCTTATTCACCACACCGGGCACCATGCCTCTCTGGCTGTTCCACCAAAGTCAAAATGACCCTGGAAATAAACAATCTAATCAATTCAGGACATCAAGATAGCAACAGAAACACAACTAAACACAAAGGAGAACTTTATGAACATCCAGAACTGTTCATAAAGTTCGAGTGTGTTTCCAGGGGGGGATCCATGGCAAGGTGTCTTACTGTATTAAATTTAAATGTTTTTCCATATTTTCTGCAGTTTTTGATCATACCACTTTGTCATCCAGACTGATTTCAAACTTGAAGGTGCATGAGAGTCACTGAGAAGGCTTATTAAAGATGACTGGTTAAAAAACAAAAACAAACAAGCAGAAAAAAACCTGATTGTTCAGTGTTTAGATTCAGCAGATCCCAGGTCCCACAGAGGGCCTCAGAAATTTCATTTCTAACAAGCTCCCAGCTGAGCTGGCAAGTGGTTTGGAGACCATACTGAGAACGATTTCTGAGCAGTGACTCTCGGCCCTGGCTACACATTACCAACACCTGGGGGAGCTTTCAGAAAGCAATGCTTGGTCCCCACTCTCAGAGAGTATGACTTATTAGACTAGAAATGGTCCAGGGCACAAGGACATTTAAAAGCTTCCTAGGTACTCTCCAGTGTGGAGATTCACAGCATCTGGAAGCTTGTAGGTAGGCATGCTTTGCTCTCATTCCCAGCCTAATAGCTTGAGCCAAGAAGGAGAGGTGGAAACAATATACGTTTGCAAGCATTGCTAGTTGTTAGCAAATTATGCCAAAGCTGACTGGAAAGAAAAAAAAAAAAAAAAAAAAAAAGGAGAGTGGCTCTGCTTGGTATTTCTTCCTGGTTAGGGCTGATGAGGGCTCCAGCTGCAGTGACCCAGTTTGGAGTGCTGGGCCCTTGAGCTAAGCTTCTCCCCCACAGTCTTCTTTAATTATAAAGTAATGCAGTGGTCCTTCCATACTTCAATGGAGGGGCTCTGTGTGTGGACTGCAGTATAGAAGGGAAGGGTGAGGAGTTGTAGTGACCCTGGTGGGGCCCTGGAATCAGGGAGAAAGTACTTTCTGGCCAAGGCTTCTCTTTTCCAAAGAGCTTCTTCACTGTCATCATTATTTTTCATAATAATAAAATATTCTACAATATTTTCCCAAGTCCTAAGTTATTTATCCTCAGCAAGGGGATTAAAGTTCAAAGAATTCTGGGTCCTAAGTCCTGACTGGTTAGGCACTTATGAAGAGAACCACCTGTCTCTTGCCAGGGTGAACACTCAGTATACCCAGGTGTTTCTCCATTTTTGCACTGAAATTCTTACATATCAGAAGACCCTCCAACCTCCACAGACAAGGACAGTGGGTTCCCCTGCCCCACCCTAAAACAAGATCAGACCCTCTGGAGCTGTGCTAGCAGAGTGTTCAAAAGCCCCCAGGAGGCTTGCAATGTGCAGCCAGGGCTGAGAACCGGTAGGCTTTGGATTAAATGAGTGTGTGCCATGCCATGTGTGTATGGTACTCTCTGGAGTTCTGATGACCAATGTCTATATTAGGGATGTTGTGTGTGTGTCCTTGTGTACACACTGACATTCTTTCACATGGAGGAGAAATGGGTACATGTGATTTCTAGGTTATTTTCCCAGGACCTTTTAGGTAACTGACATTTCAGATTTCATAGATGCTGGGTCTTCAGCAGCCATACTCAGTGTGATAATCTGAACATGGGGAGCCTTGATAGGGCGAGACACCAACAAGCTCCATGGCCTCACTTACTAATCACTTCTAATGTGGTCAGCAGTGTGTGTAGCTGGTCATTTCTCAACTGTTTTTGAAAAATCTCAATCAAAAACAAAACTGCAATAAAATGCAAGAGATGTAGCCCACGAAATGGTGGATGATGATCTTTCAGGATGATTTCCGAAATGTTCTTTTATAAGCCAATAATTTGATTCCCACTGAGGCAAACTAGAAGACCTTAGCCTGAGCAACAATTTCTCAATGTAATAATAATGTCTCATTGCTGGCAGAAGCAGGACATTCACCAAACGGTCCTGTGTAATAGTGTACTATATCCTACAATCCAGAACAGGCTAGACATACCCCACATCAGCTCCCTGTGGGAGCCTTAACCAGTGGGAATATGGAGCAGTCATGGTGTGGGGAGTCAGCACCCACAGGGTAGAGCATGGGATGGTGGAGTTTGCCCCAGAGCTTATCTAATACACAGTGCCAAAGAATAGTTGGCCAACTAGTGGGCAGGAGGGCAAGCCAATGAGGGCTTCTGGTAGTGTCTTCCTCCCTAGGATAAAGAAATAAGCCGTGGAGGAAAGTGAACAGAAATTTTGATGAGGGGTCACTCAACTCCCAAAAGCTTCATTAAAAAATAGTTGATGCCTGCCTCTTCGTGGCATGCTTTGTTTGCTCTGGTTCTGCATGCTGGACTTGGAGTGGCCACATGGCACAATGGAAACAGCGCAGCACTTGGACGCTGAAGACTGAAATGTGGCTTCCCCAGGAGTCACCTGATCTCTGGGAGTCTTTGTTGTTTCATCCAGGACAAAGAGGTTTGGCTCATCAATCCCATGTTTCCCAAGTTGGTGCAAGCTTAACACGACAAATATCTCTGTCCTTCAGATGAACAACCTGGGCAACTAACTTAGCAACGTAGTGAGACCCTGTCTCAAAAAAAAAGAAAAAGAAAGAAATTTAAAAATTTGAAGAAGTGTTAGGAATGTACCTCAGTGTGAAGGCCCTGGGTTCAATCTCCAGTCCTGGGAGGAGGCAAGGAACACAGGCCCTAGACCCAGACCACCACTTACTAGCTCTGTGACCTTAGGCATGTCATTTATTGGTGCCTTTTTTAATTTAAGAACAAGAGCAATAATTCTTCCCACATCATGGGATTATTAAGAGGATTAAATGTCAGATTCTTTAGAAACTGCTTACAGTGAAAGCAAGTACACAGTCATGTCACGTTAGTGTTAAGTATTATTAATGACAGTGATTTGGCTTCCTCAGAATAGCTCAGAGAACAAATAAATCATAGAAAATCTTGAAAGCCATGTAAAGAACAATAAAGAAAACTAAAATCTCTTGCAGGGTATAAGGTATTTTTTAACCAAGACTGTGAAACAATGCCATCCTAAGGTCCCCCAAGAAGCATGTAACAGGCAATATGCACAAAGCAATCTCATGATCTTTCTTGTTCTTTTGGCTTTCCTATTGCAAAACAGCACCTGGTATCAAGAAAAGTTGTCCAAAAAGTCAGAAGGTATGGTTGTGAGGATGGATGCCTTTAACACGAATATTACCCCTAATCTGACTAAGAAATAACACATGACTGTAATGAGCTATTTAGAGGACATGGGTGAAATTATTTTGCAAACTAGAAAGCACTTTCACAATGCTAAGTATTATCCCTTTGCCCCAGTGAAAGTGATTAAGAAGACAAATATTTGCAAAGTCCAAACCACAAGCTTTATTTTGTGCAGAAGGAACCGAAGTGATCAGCATTACCTTAGCTGAACTTAGACTCTAACAGACTCCCTTAAATACTAGCAAGTATGACTGGCAGCAGCTTTCTTGTGGGCTGAGAGAGTGAAACCTGGGAACATCTATTGAGATCTTGACAATTAGCCATTGTAATGTTCCCAGAGTCAGGTAGTTGACATGGTTTTTAAGAGCCTATTAAAATATTTGGAAAAGAGAACAGTGAAACACGAGAAGGCCTGCTGTGTGCCTTCAGTGCAATATAAACAAGACTTAGCAAGGTGGGGGGGGGTTCCCCAGCGATGCTCCCCCAGCCCCACCCCCACTCTCAGGACTGGCCAACTCCAGGCTCAGCTTTGTACCAAGCAGACACTTGACACTGTGCCAGACACTAGGCAGCTCCTTAAGCTGAGTAATGAGACTTGGTTTATTGGGAGCCTTTAATTACCAGTCTAATGTACAAACACATTTCTCTCCAGAGACATTCACGCAAGCACAGGCTTTGTTCAGAAGGAAATGCAGACTGCTTCCTCTTCCTGGCTGGATCCAGGGGGATGTTTATGTGGGACTGGTGAAATGCAGCCTGCTCCAGCCTGGTACCCTCACATTCTCACTGCACCATTCAAGAACCCATTTAGCTAAGTCTCTGATAATATCTGCACTGCCATGGTTCTTTTTTCTGCCTATGTTATGCAAATAATGACAGTAGTTAGATCACTGTACAAGATACAAAGAAGATTTACAAAGCAAGAGCCACATGGATTCATCCAATTCTGCGGGCACCAAGACTAATATAGAAAATAGAAGAAACCCCATAATCCAATTACCTGAACACATTCCCATTCATTGATACCATAGAAGATCTTTTTGTGCAAAGAGGAGAGAAAGGTTGTGAGGAATAGTCACACTAACAGTGGTTAATGCTTACTAGATACCATTTGCCAGACAATGTGTTGAACTTTCTTCTGAAATGTCTCTCTTACTCCTCACAAAGACTTACAAGATAGGAGCTATTAATCATTGCCCTTGAAAAGTGACTTTCCAAGGATTACTTGGTAAGTGGTGGAGCTGCCCTCTGACCCTTCAGCCAGGCTTAACCTCTACGCTCTTTTATTTAGTTCCTTTGACAAACTTCTGAATGACAGTTCAAATATACCAAGACATTAGGGATAAAAATATTAGAAAAAACTAAAAATATACATGCCTGCTCTCTGGGAGCTGATATTACCCACATGCTATGCCAGCCACCTTGTGTTGCAGCCTGGGAGATGCTGGGTGCGGAACTACTGGCCTAGGGCCCCCACCAGCTGAGTCTTCAGATTAGCTGCTGTTTCATGGCAAGGCCATTAGTAGGCTGCAGTATCTGAGCCTGGCCATCCTTGGCCTCACTGGGGCTCCTCTGGTGAGAAGTCACTGCTCTGCGTTCCCCCTGAACCTAGCACTGCTCCTGAAGTTTCTCCTGCCCAGAATTCTCTCCTTGTACCTTCTCCTGTCTTAGGAGTCAGCCTTACATTTTTATTAGAACCCCCCCACCTGTGCTTTTATCCTCCGCAGTGTTACCCCCAATAATTCTGTTGCACACTGAGCACCAACATGGCTCTTGCACATGAAGACTCAAACTGGAGAATCACCTTTTGTGCTGAATCACTGGGAATGGCTGGCATCTGAAGTCAAGGATTCAGACACCCACTGGGTCTGACCACAGCCTCTAATCCTGCTGGCTGGACCTCAGTCTCCTCCCACTTGGTCTGATTTTCACCTGCTCAGGTCCCTTTGCCTTTCCCCTATCATTACCTCCCTCTCTATTTGGCCTAGAGCCCATAGCTGCTCAGTTTCATCATTAATGATGCAACTGGCACTCCGAGAAGAATGATTGCTTGCTGTGAAGTACATTTGTCATACTGCAGTACATTTAACATTCTGAGCTCCGCCCATGAAGTTCCAATCATGTTCTTTACCTTTACGGCAACTCAGAACAGCCTTACGCATTCCCAGAAATCAGACAGGTACCATCTGACCTACTATGGAGAACCCCTGCCTTAGTCTCTTGTCAATTTCCCTTGCTCATTCCTTCCACCACAGCAACTGAACCAGCCCCTGAGCCAGGGATCCTAGAGGAACCAGCTGCCTGCCTACGGCCAGGAGCCTAAGTCTACCTAGGCACAATCTCACAGTGAGACAGGGTGATCCTGCTGTCAGCTCCTGATCATTAACAAACCCAGAAAGAAAACTGTGTTACTGCACAAAGAAAGTAAATATCACCAGCCCACGTGTCCCAAACCTCTGCCACAACTAGTTCAGGACCCACACGCTCTCCCTGCCTCCTTGCCCTCCTGAGACAGTGGAAGAGGAACCCTTTCCTCTGTCTAAAACAGTCCCTCTCTCTCTGTTTCCGTTCTTGTCCTACATTTTCACAGTTCAAGTATGTAAGCAATCCTTCCGTCTCCCTTGCATTTTCCCTCCTAACTTCATCTCATCCCCAAGCTGCTATTTTCCACCTAAAAGTTTATTGCTTAGATGAAATATACACTAGCACTTCACATAACACCTTGCTGGTGCCTCATTATGAGGAGTGACTTAGCTTAACTAAAGAGTTAAAAATACACACCTCCCCTTTGATCCCATATCACCTGAGGGATGATCAGTTTGTTCAAACAATGCCTCCTCTAAGGTCTCTTATTTCCTTATCTCTCCCACACTGCTGGATCCTTTTCAGAACCCTGGAGTCATAACCACAATCACCACAATCAAACTGCTCTCTCCAAGGTTACCAAAGACCAGCTTGCCTGGCCTCCCAGAAGCATTTACAGAACCACTTACCAACCATCCCCTGCTTGTTCCCCTACATTTTGGTCTTCCTCCTCTCATGGTTAGCTTGCATTCCCAACCATCTGTAAAAATATGTTTCCACATCTTCTGTCTCAGTCTTTCTTTCTTCTAATTCTTAGGATGGACAATGGGAAGCACAAAGAGACTAAGCTGTTGTGTGATGTGCCTTTTAACAGCTAATGGGGCTCATCGCTTCCCCCAACACACTGTTTCTCTCCTAATGCCTTTTATTTCTTTACATTTTATTCCCATCTCCACTTTGAAAATCTGAAATGGAAGTGATGTCCCTGCTCTACGTTCTCCTCTGGTCCATACCCAGCTCTGCCACTCTATCCCCTAAATACCTTCTGATTCTGATTCCAACTAAGCTTAGCAAAATATAAATATGGACATGTCACCCCTTTGCTTAAAAATCTCAAGGGCTCATCTGACATGTATACCTCACTCTAGCAGGTGATCAACAGGAAAGCAGGTATCAGATCTTACTGACCACCTTATGCATCCCCAAAGCATTAACACAGGGCCTGGCACTGGACAAATACTACTATTGTGGCAAAAAGTTTTTTCCTTTTCCAGCCAAACAACTACATCCTCATCTGGCAACTAGCAAGATTTCAGTCTGCCTGGTTGTTATAAAGAAAGCACAGCATCTTAACAGTATGAGTCAGACGACATTCTTGTTCCACGTTAATCCCCCAACTTGTAAGTTGCTTCTTAGAAGCACACATATTGATCTGAAAAACACAAAGTTGGGGAGAAGTAATAGCAACTGTACCCCAGAAGATCAAACTTGTCTTTCTGCTACATGGGCTTCTCTAGCTCTTGAATCTCATTCTCCTTTAGCCCTCAGTCTCTTTTCTTTGTCAGTTTCCTTGGCCTCTCTATTTTCCCAATTTCCCCACCCTGCTTTCTCTTCTCATTTAATATCCATATCCTTGCAGATCAGGTGGAAACCTGCAGGGCCTTCCTCCACTTTCTGATCCCCATCAAATGCAGGCTTCCGTGTAGAAACTTGCTGTGCACCAGCAAAGACTACTCTGTGCCTCCTCTGTAACATGCTTTCTGTTTCCTTCTAGAACTGTCATGCCATACTCCAAGAGTCTGCTTCGAGCCAGGATTCCTGCAGCCCCTTACAGCTGGGTGCTATTGCGGCAGTTCCTCTGTTTCAGTGTTTTCTGGAAAGACTTTTAACAATCTCAAGGCATATTCTTGGAAGCAGATTCTGAATGTCCCTGGAGGAATAAACAGGGTTCTAACAGACTTCAGAAGAAACTAACAACTTTATTCACAGTATTCTTACTCCGCTTGCCATCAAAACAGCACCACATCAACAACTCAACAAGCAGAGCACAGACATGAGGATCGCAGGCTGCCCAGAGGGAACATCTCTGCAGTGGCCTCAGGCCCCTGTAGAACAGCTGCCTGCTGCTTCTTCACAATGTCTGGGGCTTTGGTGTGGATGCTGCTCCTGGAGGATACAAGGGGAGCAAACATGGAAGCAAAGGATGCTGAGGCTTCCACTACTCCCCACATGTTAGATACGTTCTATCCTGCATAGTGAATGCTCTTCATAGCCAAGTGGGATGCTTCCTGCTGCCAGGAAGGAAAAAGCTGGTTCAGAAAGACTCGCGCCCTCCACTTCCTACAGCAGAGCAGCTTGTACACGCATACTGTGTGTGTGTGTGTGTGTGTGTGTGTGTGTGTGTGTGTGTGTGTCCTTTTTAATGATACATGCTGTTTCCTGATCTTTGGCTTTTCTGGGACTAACTCACAGAGGGAGTTTATCCTTCCACTGCTAGTCTCATTCATATATTGAACTAAAACTGAGTACCTGCTGTGCACTCTGCTCGAAGAATACATTGATAAATAGCACATGGTCCTGATATTTAGGGCAAGACACAGACCCCCAAGTCAAGCAATTATTTACAGTATGAAAAGGAGTCTCTTAGGAATTCGTGTATCTGACTGGGATCTAAAGTCCTTGATCAGAGAAGCACCCTCTCAAAAGTGAAGGTCAGATTTAGAGTCCAAAGGTTTTGGATTTGAAACTCAGATGCTACAGCTTGGATACTGAATGTCCCTCCAAAGGCCCATGTGCTAAAGGCTTGATCACCAGTCTGTGGCACTACAGGGAGGCGGTGAAACCTGTAGAAGGTAGAGTGTAATTAGGTCATTGAGGGTGTGCCTTTGACCTAGGGGATACTGAAATACTGGCCCCTCTCCCTTTTTTGCTTTCTGGCCACCATGAAATAACTGGTTTCCCGTGCCAAGCCCTCCTCACCAGCATAGACTCAAAGCAGCTGGGCTAAGTGACCATGGACTGAAACTTCTGAAGCCGTGAGCTTTTAAAGTTGATTATCTCAGGTGTTTTGTTGCAGCAATAGACAGCTGATTAAAATACCAGGCCTGCATTCCTTAATGCCTGGATGATTTGGGATAAATTAGTCAAACCCTTGGGCCTTCTTCAACACGAATAGATTGAAGATGTCCTGGCACTATAAAATCATAGGAGAAATAACAAATGTGGTAGGCAGGCATAAAAACCTTCACAGTGACCTACAAGGCCCTGCACAATTGGGCCATCTTAACGTCTGATGAAGACAACAGCTACCTTCCCCTTCCTCACTGCTTGTAGCTGGTTCTTCAGTCATACCAGACAGATTTGTCCCCTCAACGTCCCTTTTTACTCTTCTCAAATTAGCTGCCTAGCAACTCCTTGCCTCTTTCAAACATCACTTCTCACTGCAGCTGTTCTAACTACATGGGAGGCAGAAAAATGGCCCCACAAAGATGCCTGTGTCCTCACTCCTACAAGTTGCAAGTATGTTACCTTACATGGTAAAGCACTCCACAGCTGTAATGAAGTTGAGGCTCTTGAGATGGGGAGGGCCCTGGATTATCCGGGTGGGTTCAGAGAGGCAGGAGACTCAGAGTCAAAGAAGTAGCTGTGACAATGCCACACTGTTGGCTCTGAACATGGAAGACGGGGCTATGAGCCCAGGAATGTGGGCAGCTCCTAGAAATCGGAAAACTAGGAACACAAAGGGGAAGGGTTAGAACTCAGATCTAAAAACAAGCGGTTGTGTCAACAATTATTCTTGCTTTTCCTCCCCACAGGACCTTTCTGATCATGGCAACACATCTCATCTATTAAGGTTTTTCTCTCTTCAACCAGTCTACAGATCTGTGTCCCAAACATTGACTTGAGGCTTTAAAGGAATTGACAAATAATATCCCTGTCTCCAGTTCCCAAATTCAGGGTGTTTTATGAGTCAGCTTTCCCATTTGCTGGATACAATACCCAACACTCATAACTCCTCTAAGGAGGAGAGGTTTGATTCTGGTTCTCGTTTTAAGGAGAGGCAGTCCGTCCATGGTCAGCTGGCTCTAAGTCAGAAACACTGAGGCAAAAATGTAGGGCAGTGCAAAGAAAGCTGCTTAGTTCATGGTGGCCAACAGCAGGGGAACAGTGTCAGAGAGGAGGAGCAAGGGACCATACAGATATAGCACCCAAGGTCATACCTCCATGGTTCATCCAGCCACACCCACAATGTGCTCAATCAGTGCTCTGGGCAGCTCTTAACCCAAGCAAGTTGACACGATCAAGCTTGACCATCTCAAGCTTGACCGTCTTAGCCCATTTGACTAATATAGAAAAACCCTTATACTGGTAGCTTATAAACAACAGAAATTTATTTCTCACAGTTCTAGAGGCCAGAATTTTAAGGTCATGACAGATTTGGTGTCTGGTTAAAAGCCACCTCTCGGTTTATGGATGGCTGCATTCTCACTACATCTTCACATGGTGGAAGGTGAAATACAGCTCTTTGAGGCCTTTTTTAAAGAGCACAGGTCCCATTCATTAGGCCCTACTCCCATGGCCTAATCATCTCTCAGAGACCCCACCTAATGATATCATTACCCTGGGGGTTACATATGTGTTTTATGGAAATATATTTAGTCATTAGCAGGAACTGAGAGTTCAGAGCAGATAGGGACGGGGATATAGCTCGGAAGAACAGTGCCTGCCTACAAATTAAAGGTCCTAAATTTATTTCCTGCTACAAAAAATAAAAAGCAGATAGAGATCAATAGTTGAGTTTTAGCTAGATATGTTGGAATATACCCGTAATCCCATTTACTCAGGAGTTTGAGGCAGAAGGACTGAAAGTTCAAGACCAGCCTGGGCAACTTAATGAGACCTTGTATCAAAATAAAGTAAAAATAATGGACTATAATGTAGTTAAGTAGTAGAGTACTGGCTTAGTATGTCCAAGACCCTGGATTTAATCCCCAGTAGCACACACACACACACACACACACACACACACTGAGCTTCATCCTAATAAAACTCACCCAGGTTGAAGGATGTGACCAGGGTCAATGACCAATAAGTATCCCCAAAGGCCTATGTGTTAAAGGCTTGGCCCCCAACCCATGGAAGTATCGGGTTATGGAACATTTAAGAAGTAGGGGACTATAGAAACGTGGTAGGTCAAAAAGAACAGTGAGAATTCAGTCTTCCCATCTCTGTTTGCTTCCCAGGACCGTTATTTGAAAAGATTTGTCATGTGCTCCTTACCACAATATGCTGCTTTGCCATAGACCCAGAAGCAATGGGCACAGCCAGCCAGGGACTGAAACTTCCCAAACTGTGAGCCAAAATAAACTTTTCTCTTTATAAATTATCTCATTTATTTTGTTACAGTAATAAAAACTGACTAATGCAATCTATTTCCCAAATAAACATTTATAAATTCCAGGGATTATGACTTAATATCTTTGTACTGGTATTACTCAATCTACACTAAAAATCATGGGCACAGCAGTTAACTCATTTCCAAGGACCACCATTCCAATGGGAGAAATGGATAAATACAGAGGCAAGAGTTCAGGATTGTAATTACTTATTAAGCTAGCAACGGTCCCTGAAACACAAGAGACCAACAATGAATGTTCCCCCAACGCTTCCCATAAACCACTGATCCACCAAAAGGTTTCTGTTACAATCAACAATCTTATTCACACGCAACCTGAAAAGCTCCTGACCTAATGCCTGAACAGAGTAGGCATATATTCAGTGACAATCCCTTCCGTCTCCCCGGTTAAGCCCATTACTACAAAATCTAATGTGAACTAAATCCACTTTCTCTACCACACTAACAACCACTCCCGATCTGAAGCACACGGGCCCTGGTCGTCACTTGATAGAAATGGAGAAGAGAACACTCAGAATATCTTGATCTGTGAATCTCACCACACAGTCAAAACTCAAGGTGGCAAATAGTCACAGATAGACTTGAACTCCAACAGGATCTACAACTGCAGAAGCAACAAAGAGATGTTTTGTGGTACATGTTTAGGACTGTGCCATAAACAGACATGCTCCCTAGCCTGCAGACAGTATTGATTTGCATAAAGAATAGAAGTCTAGCTGTCACACATTCTTGAGAGGTGACAAATCCAAAACACAGATTAAATAGAATTTGGCATTATGTGTTTGTGCAAGATTTATCTATTACATGAAGAGTGAACTTCTCCTTAGTATGGGAGCTGAAACTGGGAGTACCCCAGCACCTCACTATTGCCTTTACAGAATTTCCCAAAGTAGCCAATACAAGAGTGGTGGGGATCCTACAGTTCCTGGAGAAATTAATGAACCACATAGTTTCAGTGGGACGTGGTGAGAACATGTCTGTAACTCCACCACTCTGGGAGACTAAGGCGAGAAAACTGCAAGTTCAAGCCTAAGAACTTGGTGAGGCTCTCAATATTTAAGAAGATTTAAAAAGTACTGGATGTAGCTTATTGTGAAGGCCCTGGATTCAAATAAAGAAGCTATATTTTTCATCAAAACACTAAGCAAGCTAGAAAACACCAAGCAATATGGACTCAGCAACCAAGAAGAGGTGCTGGTCCCCTAAGTCTATCTCATCAGAGACAATGAACTCATATGTGTTGAATTCTTACCATCTGCTAAGCAATTTGAGTGATCTTGTCTCTGTATGGTAATACAGTGATCAAGAATACAGATTCCAGGTGCCAAACTGCCTGATTCAAATCTCAGCTGTTCCTTTGAGAGTGGGGTGACTGTGGGTGAGTTGTCCTGTTGTATGCTTGACCCAGTGTGTAGGGTTAAGAGGGATAAAAGAGTAAGGACACATAAAGCACTCACATCAGGCCCTGACATGACGCAGAGCGAGCAGTAAGTGGAGACAGTGATCTCATGCAGTAGGTCCTCTGCAGAAGAGGCAGCTGGGGCTTTGGGAAGCTAATTAATTCTCAAGGTCGCATAGGCAAACACAGGATGAGCTGGATACCAACCCAGGTAGTCTGGCTTTAGGGTCTGACATTTAACCAGTAGGCCAGCTGCCTCCTTCACCGCTAATACACAGGAAGCCACGATCACACTCAGCTTTCACTGGCCCTACAGAGATGCCTTGGGCAGTGTCCCACAGATTATCTGTGATGGAATAGGATTAGAACCCAGATGCTGCTCCCCAAATCCCCCACCTCTCAAATCTCATTTATATCTTGGCTCCTGCTTGTATATGGCACCTTTTCCCAAAGGACACCTCCCTGGCACCGTGAGTTCTTAAGGCCCAGTTTCTAAACGCATGTTTAACCAGCACTTTGGTGACCAAATCTGGGTCCGCAGTCCTCAGAGATCTCAGCTTTGATGTATTTAAGACACCGACCATTTTGAGTATTATCATGCAAACCACGAAACTAAGTATTTCTTAATATAAAGAGCAATAAGCCAGATGCTGGCTCTCAGTGGGATTTGTTAGCTAGTGGAAAAGACAGGCACACAAGCGTGAAACATGAAGGGAAAGAGAAGGGGGTGACTACTGGGGGACACAGGCTCTCTGGTCCTGCCATGGCTGAGTATCACAGGACTCTCAGGTCAGGGGAGTCAGAATCAGGTGACTTTTCAATTCTATCCAGTCCTCTGAGGAGCTAGAGCATTCTGGGACCATGCTAAGGTTGCTGAATGGTTTCAAGGACACTGAGGTCACAAAACAACACCATTTGACAGATGGCAGGAACTGCCTCAGGGAAAGAGAAAGGCAGCCTCTCGTGCCAAACTAGAGACAGGAAATACTGTCTCTGAGTTAGAAAAATGAAAGCAGGCCCTATTTTATTTGGAAGCGGCAGATGGACCCAGTAATCCAGTACTTCCAAATCATTTGCAGGTCACAGACCCCTGATAACATAGAACAGTCGCAGAGGACCAATACTGCAGAGAAAGGATGTGAGCTCAGACAGAACACTGAAGAGCTTCTGTAGTTTGTGGATGCTTCAGAAGCCAACTATGGATATCTAGTCGGTCCATAAACCCTGGTGTAAAAAGCCCTATGTGACGGTTTTTAAGAATGACTATAATAGGTAGCTTTTAGGGCAGTGGAACTACTCTGTGCTACTATATACTACTATTATAATGGTGAATTCATGTCATTATACATTTGTTCAAACACAGTATAGAACAGTAAGAGTGAGCCCTGGGGCTGAGGCTGAGAGCAGGCTCAGGAGAAGAGCGCTTGCCCAGATGCATAAAAGCCTGGGTTGAGTCACAAACACCTCAAAAAGAAAAAAGGAAAAATAAAAAAGAGTGGCCCTAATGTTACCCATAAACTTTAGGAGACGGTGGAACATCAGTGTAGGTTCATCAGATGCAATGAATGTGCCATTTCTGGTGAGAGATGTTGATAACAGAAGCAGCTATGTAGGTGCAGGGACAGGGGTATAGGGACAGTTTCTACTTTTGGTGTCTACCTAAAACTGCTCTAAAAACTGAGGTCTATTCTTTTTGAAAATTCTCTGATGTACTACCCATGTAGAGGGGAGTCTATGTTCTTCATCTTGAATCTGGGCAATTCATGACTACCTCTACCCACTGAGCATAACTTTCAAATCTAGTACATCAGAGCCAAACAGCATCTACCTAGTTCATGTGCAATGCCTGCGATGGGGCTGCACCCCCTCAGAACCCAGCTGCATGCCAGGTGGAGCGGCCTGTGTAGGCACTGTTGCAGACAGGCCCAGCTGAGTACAGCTGCTGTGGTTGAACTGCATGATCCCCAAATGCTGAAATCCTAATCCTCAGTACCTGTGAATGCGAGCTTTTTCTAGACACAGGGTCTTTTCAGATAGTCCAGA
Organism: Cavia porcellus; assembly: GCF_034190915.1. Taxonomy (NCBI): domain Eukaryota; kingdom Metazoa; phylum Chordata; class Mammalia; order Rodentia; family Caviidae; genus Cavia; species Cavia porcellus. The sequence goes on along the minus strand of NW_026947496.1, from coordinate 20,211,694 downwards.
GAAGAGGAAGTCATTAAAGCAGGCCCTAATCCAATATGACTGGCATCCTTATAAAAGGGGGAAATTTGGAAACACACACGCATGTACACACAAGCACAGAGAGAGAACAATATGTGGAGAGAAAGGCAGATTTGGGCGATGCTTCTATAAGCCAAGGAATCCCAAAGATTGCCAGCAAACGACCAGGAGATAGGAAGGAGGCAAGGAGGCAGCATCTGGGTTCTAATTGTATTTTATTTCATCACAGATTCCATCATAGGAAGACACCTATCAACAACTTGACCTCAGATTTCCAGCCTCTGGAACTGTGAGACAGTTAAGCTTCTGTTGTTTCAAGCCATCCACTTTGGTGTACTTTGCAATGACCACCTTAGGAAAGGTATCCCTGCTCAGATGCTGGTAGAAGTGAAGAAGCCACGCCAGTAGAACCTCCAGCATCCAGTCATGCAGGTCACCTGCAGTCACTCAGGGTTTCCTGAACATCGTAGAGTATGGACACGCCATCACTACTGGGCTCTGACTAAATTTCTGACCCACAGAATATACGAGAAGAATAGATGAAATGGTGATGTTTTAGGACATTAAGTGTACAATTTTTTATCACACAGCAGTGATTGACTGTAACACTTCTTAAAATTCTCCTGACCTGTATGACCATCCCAAATCATGTCCCCTTCCTTCCTTGTCTGTGAAGGGGGCTCTCTTGATGAATACTCTGAGCTAAATGTCTGTGGCAATGGCAGCATAGAATCTGAGAATTGGAAGGAAGCTTGATATTCACATTTAAGTAAAAACAAATTACCCACAGTCCCAACTTCATACAAATCAAATAGCTTTCATTTTCCCTTTCAATCCTTGTGCATACATAATTTGTGCAGAGTTTATTCAAGATTCAGTCAACATAGTTAGAATCAGAGTAGACATAATTTTGGAGTTTGCTTTTTCAACTTGCAATTTATCATAGCATTTTCTGTGTTGCCACATAATCTTTGTACTATTTTAATTGGCTGTAAAGAATTTCTCAACTAATTGTACTATAATTTATTCAATCACTGTCCTTTTGACCAACATAAAAACTTTGATGTGAATCTTCTTTAACTGTAACGTTTTAATTATTGTTCTAAATAAGGGATTGGCAAACTGTACCCTGAGAGCAAAATCCAACCCCCACCACCACCATTTTTCTGCTGCCTGTGAGCTAATGATAGTTTTAAAGTTTTAGATGGGTGACGAAAAAATTTAAAAGCATAATATTTCATTACACTGGAAAATTACATGAATAAAGTTGTATGGGAACATAGCCACCCCATCATTTACATATTATCTGTGGCTGTTCACACTACAAGGGCAGAGTTGATTGACTGGCACAGGGACAGTATGGTCCACAAAGCCTGAAATGCTTACTCTCTAGTCCTGTATAGTGAACACTTGCCAATCCTGGTTTAAATGTATATTAAAACCATCACCTCCCACTCTCTCCACATTTGGGTCCAATTTCAACCTTTTTACCTTGTCAAGAATCTCTACTGCTCACCTTTCTAATGTCATTATCAATTTATCCAACAATGACTTTTTAAATACCTGAGTATCTTTTCTTTGCAGAGGGTGTGTGAGATATTAAAGCTAAATAAGGCAAAAATCCTTGCTTTTCAGAAGTTTACAGTCTGATAGGACATTCAAAACAGAGTTTGGGTGTCCAGGACTAAGGATGTAGCTCAGTGGTAAAGAGCTTGCCGAGCATGCACAGGACCCTGGATTTGATCTCTAGCACTGGAAAAACAAATGTCCCATGAGGCATGAGAGAGGCACAGAAGAAATGCCTTCAGGTGCAGATGTGAGATAACTCCTAGAACCTGAGAATAACATTTGCGCTTCAAAGAAGCAAAGGGAAGATCAGTCCCAGTAGAAAAAAACAAGTATAGCATGAACAAAGACAGGAGGTGGGGGACTCCAGCACGTGTGTGAGACAATACGGCTGCAGTATACATGGTCAAGAAGCCACAGTGGGAGGCCAGACGGAAAGGGGGAGATGAGAACAGGGATGGAGATGGAGCTTTTTTTTACAAGTCAGTTATCTCAAGCATTTCATCATAGCAAAGGAAAACTAACCCATTTCCTGAAGTAAGAAAATCTTAGTAGATAAGTCTCTATTCCTTCAACATATACCTCAATGGTAGTGCACATTGTATGTTAAACTAGAGCTCTGAAAACCGGTGAACAAGTCAAATGAGATGACCAGAACGATCTGTAGTAACAGCCAGAGTCACAGGAAAGCGACACAGCTCAGTGGTGCAATGCCTGCTTAGCAAGCACAAGGCCCTGAGTTCAATTCCTGGTACCAAAAAAGAAAAAACAAACAAACATAAAACAGAGTCAGACACAGATCAATTAAGGCATCATCTACACCTCCACCTGGTACCAGTGGTCACTGTCTCAACACGAAGAGCGGGTACAAACTTTATACTTGGGTAAGCAAGAAATAGGACCTTTTTAAAATTGCTATAACTAAATTTAAGAATAATTTCACAAGCATCATCTGGTTCACTGCAGAAAACATCTCAACAAAATTTGGGTGAACCAAATTGCTTTCTGTTTTCTCTGCCATTTAAGGCTTTCCTTGTCCTCTGTCTCTTCTTATCCCTTTTCCAACTACGTTTCTTGCCTCTGTTACCTGTTGCCATGGGTTTTTAGCTGTTAAGCCTCTCAATCTGCATCCTCCTCCTGGCCCCCTACGCCCCATGATCCTTTGTAGCCTCTTGTAAGGCTTAGAGAACTTTAAGTACTGGAAGCCTGCCTCAAGGTCTGGTTGTAAGCAGGGAAATCTTCAGTTATTATACCAAAATACAATAGCCATTCACACACAGGCCATAGAGGAAATCATTTTTTTGTTTTCCAAGAATTTTCCTTCAGGAAAAAATAAGAGCATTTCTAAATAAGTATAAGCTTAGCTGAGTGGACCTGTTTGATAGCTGATGAGGTGTTCAGAGGCGGACAAACTAGAATCTAAATAAATAATATAAGTAACAAAGTTTTAAGGATCCCCAGTTGCTCGGGCTTCTGTCAAGATCCTGTTCCTAATTTTGTCTTTTTTTTTCTTTAAGAGCACTTAAGTTGCCCAAGCCTCAGGGTCCACAAAACCTAGATGTTCTCCCAGTTTTGATGCATTACTGAAATGCTGAGGGGTGGATAATGGAGAGGTCCCAGAGAAACAGAACCTGGGCAGATCAGGGGAGAATGAACCTCAGTGGATCAAAATTGTTGTGAGAAGCAAGAGTCTAAAATTCCGCCTCCTGGTTATAGGTGTCAGTGGCTGACTCTCTGGCTTAAGAACCCTAGGTACCTTCATTTACCAGTGGAGAAGATTCTGTCTAAGTTATGCTTTTTGGCCTATGTCTTCTCTTTTCCAGTCCCAGTTTGATCACCACAGCTCAGGTGATAGTCATATCTAACCTCAGACCTTGCCACAGCTTGACAATGGTTTGCTGACTCCCTCTCAGACTCATCCCTCCTGGGTGCTGCAAACCACAGCTCTCAGCCCACCTCTTGCCTTCTTAGAAACTTTGATCATGAACTGCTGCCTCCTGACTCAGGTACAAACTTGTCCTGCTTTTAAGAAAGTGCAAATTGGGTGTGGTGGTATATGCCTGTAATCCCAGCATTTGGGAGACTGAAGCAGGAAGATTGCAGAGTTTGAGACCAGCCTAAACTACACAATGAGACATTATTAAAAAATAAAAATTAAAAAAAGGAAAGAGAGAAAAAAAAGGACAGAGAGAGAGAGAGAGAGAGAGAGAGAGAAGAAAGAAAGAAAGAAAGAAAGAAAGAAAGAAAGAAAGAAAGAAAGAAAGGAAGAAAGAAAGAAAGGTAATGCGTGTAGACCTGTTCTGGTCCCCAGGCTACATGCTTTCCAGGAAGGTTGCTGTGCCACTAAGCTATATCCCCATTCCCTTACTCCTTTTCTTACATCAAAATTCTACAAATTCTTTGAGGTCTAGTTTCCATCTGACCTATTTAACAAATGCTCCCCTAATCTATGAGGTGTACCCAGCCCTTTGGTCTCTCTTCTGTGATGCTCCAAGTTTACACCCTGGATAGGGACATCCAGATAGCAGGAGCTGTTAATCATTTTGTTCCTAACCTACCTTCCTTGGTCCTTAGAACTAGAAAATCATATGCATCTATAACAGTCAGTTTTATGACCAAGTGGACTAGGCCATGGGACCCACTTATTTATTCAAATATTAGTACTCTGAGGGTGTTTTGCAGACATGATCAATATCTCCTATTAGCTGAATTTAAGTAAAAAGACTTAGCCTTGATGTTGGTAAGCTCCACCTCCCCAAATGAAAGGCCTTAATAGCAAACCTGAGGTTTCCTAAGGAAGAAGAAATCCTACCAAGACACCAACAACAGCACCTGCTGGCAAGTTCCCAGAATGTTAGCTTCCATATTGATTTCAGACTTGCCTGCGCCTGTAACTGCCTAAGCCAATTCCTTGAAATGAATTTCTTTTCATATATGACCTCTTTGTTCTGTTTTTCTGGAAACCCCTAATAATATGGCATCTATTATATATTAGTAAAATTGATAAAAAATTGTATTGATTGAAGAAGAGGTTGTACCTTCAGGAATGCCATTGGGCTGTCAGAGATGAGGGCTTACTTCAGATGGCCCCTGGAACACCAGAAACACAAGCTTGGAAACTGATCTGTTTGGCTGCAAGTAAGGGAAAAACCACTCAAAGTAGGCAAATAAATGGAGATTTGTTGGAAGCATACAAAAGCACTCCTAGAATCCAATGGCAGGAAGTACAGCAGGGTCGTTTAGGAATCTCACATCTCTGGGCAGCTTCTTTCATCTCTCTGGTTAAAATGGAATTAAAAGGTCACTTTTCTTCCTGAAAATCCCGTTTTTGCAATGGAGGGCCAAGTTGCACTTCACAGCCACATACTAACATGGCCTAAGGATTCTGTGACATTCAGCTCCTTGACCTCCATTTCTCAATTATGAACTCGTGGCACGTAGATTCAGTTGTTGTGAGCCTGTCATTCACCTATACTGCAGAACCGTGGAAAGAGAGAGAAAAGTCATGGGACCAGATATGACTACACTGCCCTCTCCTTTTGTAGATGATGAGAAAGGGCACCAATTTCACAAGTGAAATTTCAAAATACACCTGCTGAAGACCTGATACCATCCTTCCCTAGTCTATCTGGGCTGCCATAGCAAATATCACAAACTGGTTGTCTTAAATGACAGAAACTGATTTCTCAGAGTTCTAGACGTTAGAAAGCCAAAAATCACAACATTGGAAGGGTTAGTTACTCTTTTTTTTATTTAAAGAGAAAAAATAGAAAAGAAAAAAAAAACAAAGCAGTAAAAGGGTACAAGTAGTACAGAATTTCAAGAAAAAAATATACAGTAAGAAATCACTAGTTAATAGATATTGTCATCTTAGAAACAGCTGTTTAAATTACAAAATTAAAGGATACAAAGTGGACATTCATACAGTGAGATTGCAGACAGTTCTGTTCAATGATCCAACAAAAACTCAGTAATGTGGTGTTCTATCCTACACACTTAAATATACATGCAGTTATATCCTTTAGGCCACTTTCTTTTCCTCTCTTTTTTACAATAACAATTACACTTTTTGGGTTTTATTACTCCCATAATTTTTATTACTTTTTTTTGAAGAGAATAAAACCAAATGTGGCAAAACAAAACAGAGTCAGTTAGAACAGAAGTATGGACATAGTGTATGATGCAAAAATAGAATACCAGGTGATCAAAAATGATTACCATTATGCCTCTTGCTATCTTGAAAAGAGTTGCCCATATCATCAGATATAGTAGAATTGAACAAAACAGTACAGAACAAGACCAATAAAATCTACACTGGAGACCTTACAGGACTTCAAAAGAAGATAATAATCAAACCATAATAGGCATCATAGTAAGTCTTATTGCCTTCAAAGTGGTTGCCTATACCCTCAAACTTGATATTAAACAGAACAGAACAGAATATAGTAAAATCAGACAGAACAAGATGGGGAGAGCAATATTGGTGTTCAAATCAGGTTAATAGGAAAACAAAAAAGTTACTGTGATATATCCTGCTATTTTTTAATTTAGTTTTCCCTTAATTAAAAAATAAGAAAAAATAAATTAATTTTAAAAAGTGGGAGATTGAGATAAAAGAGGACATAGTAACAGAACAATACAGGTCGAACCGAACAATTTAAGCATCATTGTGTTTGTCCCTTATTACCGCTCCTATTTAATATAGTACTGGAAATACTAGCCAGAGCAATTAGACAAGAGAGAAAAATAAAAGGCATAAAGATAGGAAAAGAAGTTAAATTATCATTACTTGCAGATGACATGATACTCTACATAGAAGACCCCCAAAACTCCATTGAAAGACTCCTGGATTGGTTACTCTTGAGGCTTTCCTTCTTGGCTTACAGATGGCCTACATCTAGAATCTCTTCTGTATGTACACCTATACTTACAAAGACATGGCTAACTTGATAAGGGGCTCATGATATGACCCACTTACACTTTATCTCTTTAAAGTTCCCATCTTCAAATTCATTACATCTTTAAGTATTGAAGAGTGAGGCTTCAGCATGGAAATTTGGGAGGTAGAACTCAGTCCATAGCACACCCCTTCTTACACAGGGACTTGTCATGGTTTGCATCTGGGTACCTCCCAAAGCCTCATGCAGTCATGGGGACAGGCATCTAGAATTTGTATTTAATTCATGTCCAAGTCATGGTCCAATTATGAGTGCTACACCCACCCTAAGGTGGGTGTGGCCTACAAACAATATAAGGAAAAGAGTCTTTTATCTGTACTTCTCTCCTTCTTCTCTTGTTGCTTTTGCTGTCTTCTGCTACACGTGAACTGTTATTCTTCTGCCATGTCACCCTGCCTTGGAATCAGCTGACTATGGACTGAAACTTCTGCAAACTAGGAGCTAAATAAACCTTTCCTTCTTTCATTTTGGGTGTCAGATATTTTGCCTCAGCAATGAGAGAAAAGTAACCAACACAGAATTTTGCACCAGGGGTGGGGTCATTGCTGTGACTATACCTGACCATGTGGTTCAAGAGCCTTTGAGAATGGCTTTTGGGAAGAATTTGGAAAGGTTTAGAGATGTTACCTGAAAGAGAAGAGCTGAAATGCCTTAGGCTGTTCTCTATGAGATATTCTGGTCAGAGTTCAGAAGACCAAAAAACTGGTAAAGTCCAGGCTTAGAAGGTTTCTGCTGGAAAGAAAGACTGCATTGGTTGTTGGACTCCACCCAATGTGTGTTATGGCTTGGTAGAAAGTTTGTCTGCATTTTGCTAATGTCCAGAGACTTTGCCTGAAACTGAAATTAAAGGCAGCAGACTAATTAATCTGGCAGAAGAAATTCCAAGGTAGTTTAATGTGGGGATAGTGACATGGTTATTTTGGTGAGCGTTTAGCCAGATTTATGTAGAGAATCAAGAGCAAAGAGCTATGCAGAATGATTTTAACAGTTTAGTTTGACCAGAATGGAAGCTCCAGTAAAACTGAAGACTGAAAAGCTAGAGCTGAGGAGATCTGGACTGCTGAGAAGAAATAAGAAAATATAAAAGATGGCCCAAGGGCACCACAAGAAGCAGCAAGTCTCCATCCTTTGCAACCTTGAAACTGCAAAAGTGAGACTTTGCTTTGAGGAGAAACACTTTGCTTTGAGGAGAAAGCCAAGTGTGGCTTTGAGTGGAAATAGCCACACTATGTTCCAGAATGGTAGTAGTGGCCATATCAGTTCCAAAATGGCAGCAGCTGCACCAAGTTCCAGAATGGTGTGTCCTAGAGAACTTGTCCCTTATAATTGGATTCAGAGTGCCCACAATTCAGGCACTCAATCCTTACTGACAAGAGAGAAGAAAGCCTGTATACTGTTCCAGCTGGCAGGGGACCTTGGCATCATCCACATGGCACTGGTTGTAGGTACATGCAGAATGCAAAAATTCTTAGGTTAAAAAGGCTTCCACCCAGATTTCAGAAGAAGGCCTGGGAGCCTAGTTAGTGTGCTCCTGAGAGGGCAGTGTGTGAAGCTGTGAGTGTGAAGCCAAAGGTGCAGCAGAGAACCCAGAAGTTTGGAAAAGCCAGGAACATGGATATCTAACGTTGAGAAGGGGAAAGGATTGAGTAGAACAGGCCTACAAGAGAAGCTATGAGAGCTACAATCACAGGGAGTGCCACAGGGGGAGAGTTACACAAGCATTTTGGAGCTCACAACTTATCATAGATTTCTTTGATTGTTCCACATGGAACTATAGAACTTACAATATTTGTTCTGCTTGATCTTGGACTAATCCCCTGTACCCACTTTGTACTTTGTGAAATTGTAATGCTTATCTTGTGACACTGAATGTTGGAATTATTTGACTTTCTTTTCATTTGTACAGGGGCTCACAGCTAAGAGTTTGCTTTACATCTTGGAGGAGGATTGGGACTTGGACTCTACAGCAATGATGAAACTCTTAGGTCTTTGGCAACTCTTGAAGATGGACTATATGTCTTTTGCATAAAAAGTATGTGTTAGCCTTCAGGGACCAACATAATGTTGTAGTTTCTGTCTGGACATCCCCCCCAAAGCCTTATGTAGTAATGGAATAGGCTTCTAGAATTTGTGTTTGATACATGATCCAATGCTGGCGTTATGGGTGTAAGTGCTACACCTACCTTAGGGTGGGTGTAGCCTACATATAATATAAAGGAAAGAATTTTCTATCTGCTCTCTTCCCTTTTTGTTCTTGGTGCTTTTGCTGTCTTCTGCCACCATAACTATCACTCCTCTGCCATGCCACCCTGCCTTAGAATCAGCTGATTATGGACTGAAACTTCTGCAAACTGAGCTAAACCCTTCCTTCATTTTGGGTGTCAGATATTTTGTCTCAGCAGTGATTTCAGCAATGAGAGAAAAGTGACCAATATAGGACCTGAGAGATCTAAATTAACCAAAAATCTCTCTCCGAGTGGAGACAATAATGCCCCATCAAATTTGTGTCTACTTAATTAGTAGAAAGGGACTATAAAACATAAATTATAGCAATTATGATGATGATTTTCTCCTAAATTTATTTCCTAAGCATTACTGCTTCTTGTCAGATGGCTTTGCTCCTGCCCTTTACTGCCATGGGTTAATCAGGGTCACTGCATATTCACACCTTACTTGGAATAAGTAGGGGATTTTAAACATCAATTTTATTATCCAGTCATGTTAATGGCCCGTGAAATAACATGTAAGGAGCCCATTAAACATTGTGAGAGTTTCCATTTCTTAAAAATGAGGTAATAATAGAAAAGGCCAACATAATTCATTGCCAAAAGAGACAGAGGCTGACTTTCATCTTCAGATGCCCTTCTAGAAGAAACAACTTGAAACTCAGCATTTCTGAAGCACCCAGGGAATTATTCAGACTGAATAATTAGCCCCAATACTCTTTTCATTAAAAAATAATTAAAAGTTTGTGTAAGGAAGCATAAGAACAATATTTTATAGCTTGTAGTTGAGATGAACTTTGATCCAAAATAATAACTCTCTTTTCTTTCATCAAATTCTCTTCTGGTCTTTAATTCATACTTCATAATAGGACCACAGTCTGTTAGATCCTTAGAAAATGCCAAAGTGTAAATCCATATACAACTTCCACTTAGATCCTCCTCCTTACCTGAGCCTAATCTACCCCTGCTCTAGGCTTTTAGGAGGCTGATGATGGTTTCTAATATTTACTGATGCAGGACTCTCTCACAGTCATCTACTCCTTTCTTCAGACTGTTTTATGTCATAGAGTTATAACTTCCCTGGACTATCTTCTACACTTGGCTTTATGGATGTCCTCCACACTTTCCTGGATTTCCTGTCTCACAAGACACAACTTTTGGGGAATCTTTGTTGGTTTCACATCTCCCTTACCTTTTTTCCACTAGAGACCTCAAGATCTGGATTTGGACTCCTGCTCTCCTCTAAGACCATTCTCTTGGTACTTGCATCCAGTCACTTGGATGTAAATACCATCCAGACATTGAAAACTTCTAGACTGGGTTGTCTTATGGATTCTGCACTCATGTGTCAGCTGACCATTGGGATGTTTAGTGGACATCTGAAATATAATTTTCCCCAAATCAAACTCCTAGTCTTCCTCCCCCAAAACAGCTTCATCTATAACACCACCCATCTTAGTCAATAGCATCTGCATCCATTCAGTTGCTCAGGTCAAGAACTCTTGACAGCCCCTCCCCAACATGCCAATTCACATTCCTATAGCAAATCCTGCTAGTAATATTTCCAAGGCTTACCCCTTCCCATCACCTCACTGCCCCCAGGGGTCCAAGCCACCACCATTTCTCATCCTGACTGTTCTGCATTTGCTCATTCTTAGACTAGATTCTATATAGCAGCCAAGCAAATCCCTTTAAACATAATTCAGAGCAAACCACTTCTCGACTCAAATCCTCTATGGCTGCCATTTCACTGGCACCAAAAGTCAGACTCTGCAAGATGGCCCCAGGAGATCTAGCTGCTGGTAAATCACTCTCTGATTTCATCTCCTCCTCTCCCTCTCTAATTCTTCTGTATTATACTCACTTCTTCACTATTATTTTACCTCTGCCCCCCTCTCAACAGCTTTTATCTAGCTAGGAAGCATTTCCCCCAAGCAAGCATATCAATGGCTGTCTTCTTTACCCCTTTCTAAAGCCTTGGTGAAAGATGACTTTCAATATGAGGCCCTTCCTGGTCATGCCATTTAAAACTACAGCCAAATAAGCCAGGTGTTAGTGGCATGTGCCTATAATGCCAGAACTCTTGGAGGCTGAGGCAAGACAGTTCCAAGATCTAGCCCAGCGTGGGCAACTAAGCAACTTAATAAGACCTTGTTCCCAAATTTAAAATTTTAGAAAAGGCTTCATGATGTTGCTTAGCACAATGGCCCTTAGTTCAATCCCCAGTGTTGCAAAAATACGTATATACATGCTTACATAGACACACACATATAAGCATACATAAAATTACACCCAATCCATACCTGTAATCCCAGAACTTTTAGAAGGGTGAGGCAAGTTTTAGCTTAGCAAACCCCATCAAAAAAATAAAAAGGACAGGGTGCTGGAGATGTAGCTCAGTGCAAAGTCCCTGGTTCAAACATCAAAAATAATTTTTTATTAATTAAAGTATAGCCCAATATCTACTAGTACTTTCTCTCCCTGTTCCCAGCTGTGTTTTTCCATGACCTCAATCACCATGTGACAGCCTAGATATCATATCTGTGCACGTGTCCTGTTTACCTCTGTCTCCCCACTGGAATGTAACTCCAAGAGCACAGATTTGTCTGTCTTGTTCACTTCTGCATTTCCAGCACCCCAAACAGTTCAGTCTGTTCTATGAATATAGGAGTGGTTGTTGCTGCTGGAAAATTCTTTAAAACACATCTAGTCCAACCATTTCATATTTCAGCTGACAAAACTAAAATAAAACCAATGACAATTTGCTAAATGTCACATAATTTATTAACAGGAAAGTTGAGATTAGAGCCCAGCTTCGCAAGTCCAGGTCCAGCTTTCCATTCAGCAAAACATCATCTGTCTTCTGTCCAAATAGATTATAATTTGGGTTGACAGATTCCAGTATCAGATCTCTCTGTTTATGATACTTCATCACAGTTCAAAGTAACCACAAACGATAAAAATATACCAATTTCAGGATCACTCCACCACTGGCAAATCCAAAGGTTAAGAGTACTATAAAAAAATTTTTTTCCCACTGAACTTTGAAGTATATATGACTGATTTCTGAGTCAGATTATCACAGAGGAGATGTCAATAACATCAGTAATAACCTCCATTACTGATTGGTCACCAAATGTCAGGTCCTCTGTGTAAACCATCTCATTAAATTTTTACAACAACCCTAAGGAAGATATTGTTTCTATTCCTGTTTTACAAATGAGTAAATTGAGACAGAGAGACCTTAAGCAACTTGTCCTACTCTGTAAAACTAAGTCATGTTTGCTTTACCTGAAGTATGTAGTCCAAACCACAGCACTACACTGCCTCCCATACAGAACTCCAAATTGACAGGAAATTTCAAAGACCACTCAACAAGGAACACTCAATTCCAGGTTTCCTGGTGTGTCCCAGAACCTGTTACTTCATTCTGGTTTCAGAGTGCTAAGAAGGGAAGTCTTCATTGCCCTTTTAGAGGTAACCATTTGGCCAATCCATGTGCCATCTTGAAAATGCTGATCCCACAGCAAAATGTTTAACCATCAGCTCAGGCAACTGAATGTTAGGAAACTCATACAGAGAGAAGTGAGAAGAGCACTGACCTGTTCAACATTCATAGGGGAGTGAACAGACATGGGAGGGACAGCAGTGGCAGAAAGCAAGTGGGTTTCCATTTATTAAGGTGTTAAGGATCATTGTAGGCACTTCCGCAGGTTTTAGGTCATTTGTTGCTTGTAACAACCTTCTGAAGTAACTGTCAGTGTAGTAATATGCGTTTTCTACCAATGAGAAAGCAAAGGTTGTAAGGGATCCCTAACCAAAGTAAGGCAGCCATCAGGGAAGAGCCAGGCTTTAACCACAGATTAACATGATTTGAAAGCCAGCAGACATTCCACATCTCTGCTGAAAAAACCTAGCAGATCTAATTCTAGAGTAGAATTTGCCATTGATTCAATTTCTTGTGCCTCAGTTTCACTGTACAAGAATGAGATACTATAGCTCTATTAGATGCTCTCTGAGCTTTAACCTTACACTATTTTAGTTTTCACCCAGCAGGCAAAGACCCTTCATACCTTTTAGGTGGACAGAAAAACTGAAGTCACTGCCATTCCCTAAGGGGGAAGACAGGCATGGGAATGAGCAATTCATTTAGTCCCATTGTAACATGCACAGCCATAAAAACTTGCATAACACACAGAAGGAAGGGAGGAGTCATACCCTATCGGTGGGCAACACATACCCTCACGGACCTCTCAGTTTATAGAACAGCTGAAGTCACACAAACAGAGAGGGTCACTTTTACCAAACTGCCAAGCTAGTGGTGATTATTCCCATTCCAGCAATCTTACTGCCTCCTGCTTTCTCATAGCTGCCAAGGGGATGCTTGCAGAAATGGGTCATGAGATTGAAAGGTTGGGAAGGTGGGAGGAAGGAAAGAGAAGATATTTTAGGGGGTTCAGCCCAATCTTCATCTTGCATGCAAGAATCCATTGCAATGGTCCCTATGCCAACTGCCAGCCTTTGAATAAAGTCATATATATATATATATATATATATATATATATATATGGCATTATTAACAGTGCTTGAATGAGGTGGATTCCTAGTGAAGGGAAGACAGCTGGGGCAGGACCCAAAGGCACCAAAAGTACACTGGTGAGACAGCAGTAATGCATCTCTAATAGTTCAAAGGCTAACCTTGGTCAGATGTCAGAAACAGAGAGCTCATTGAAACCAGAAGAGGAAGACAAGAAAACTGACAAAGCAAAATGAGACAGAAGGCACAATGCAGAACTTGTAGCAGAACATATGTGAAGGCCCCAGTGGACTGTGCTAAGTTGAAGAGATGGTGGACTACTGGCCTTTTTTATAATTGAGGATGTCAGTGCTGGCCACCAGGTTATTATGCTCTGTTATTATGTCAGTGCTGGCCACCATGTTATTATGCTCTGAAAAGCTTTCAGATAAGTGATGGTTAACAGTGGTTAGTATTGAAACTTTGGTCAACAACTGTGGAGTGGAAGGATGGCAAGCAGTTCTTTAGGTTTGTGATGGAGGTCATCTGTATTCCCTATGCTCATCCTGGTATGGATATTGGCATTCAAAGTTCTAGAAGTGGCCAGGAAATTAACCAGCAAGACTTAAAGAAAGATCAGAATTTTATCCTTGAACAATTTGTTCCTTGTAGAAATTTTTGAAGGATGCAAATATCTGAGCATAGCTCTTCTTCCCCTGGTCTGGCAGAAAGGTTGTGTGAAGAATACACACCTATAGCAGAGAGAGAGAAAAGTTCTATTCAAGGCTTAAAACATTTCATTGTATGACTCATATTTAAGTTTACCCCATCACATTTTAAACTATTTCTGTGTGTCTTAGTATCTGCAGGAATGAGAAATGTATAAATAACACAAAAAATAACTTAAGTATTAAATAAGAAATCCTGAGCCAAGTGAGGTAGAGGAAGTAAGGGGTGATCAGAATATATCAGAAAGAGGATGCAAGCAACCTGCTGTCCAGTGCCTTCCCAGGGAGACCAGTGCTGCTCATGCCTGAGGCTGGAGGACGCTTCCATAGGCCCAGGCTGCCACTGTCCTTGTATTCAGGAGCCTTCCTTCCCAATGAGGCCTAAATATCACTCCTTTCACAGAAAGATGAACCCAGGCATACATTAACCACCTTTTCCAATGCATGATTCCAGGTCACGCTCTAGAAAACGCCCAACCTTTCACCTTGTTACTGACACATTTCAACTGAGAGGTGAGATCCATGACTTGTCCACACTGAGTCAGCCTTTTTCATAACAAACCTGGTTGCTTTGGCTAGGACTCCATCACACAACTGAATGGTTCAAGGCACAGACAGTGATGGTCTCACTGTTCCAGAGGCGGATGTCAGAGCCCTAGCCATTCATGGGCATGGAAGGTGGCAGCACAGAACTGACTCTGCTCCAGGCCTCTCTCCTAAAGCCTAGGCTCTCCTGTTTGTGTGTATCCATAGCTAAACTGTCCCCTTTCATAGGACATCAGTCATATTATGCTCAGGCCCACTGCTCCAGTCTGACCTCATCTTAACCAATTACACTTGCAACAGCCCTATCTCTAAATGAGGCCGTACTCTGAGGTATTAAAGAGTAGAACTTCAGCCACATAGAAATTTTTGGGAAAGGGGTAAAAATTCAGCTCAAAATGAGAACATAGCATTTATTTTCTGCTCTAAGAATCATTTAAAGTTCACAAGATAAGGGCATCATGATAAAAAGATCAATGTTCTGTTTTACAGGGGATAAACATACCATAAAGTCTCAGAAATAAGATATAAAGGAAGTTCCAGACCCTAGGCTATTAGTAAAATTACAACTCAATACCCACTTACCTACACTAGGCAACAAATGTCATCAATATGTTTAACAAAAGAAAAGGATTAAATTGCATGTTTGATACAGTGTCTGAATATAAAGGTCAAATCAGCAAACTATGGCCTGAAGTTCAAACCTAGCCCTCCATCTGTTTTTGTGAATAAAGTTTTATTGGAACTCAGCCTCCCACATTTATTTGCACACCCTGCACAGCTGTTTTTGCACAGATCAGCAGAGCAGAGGTGCTCTAATAGCCTTTGTGACGCACAAAACCTAAAACATTACCTTGTCCTTTACACAAAAAATTTTGCCAACATCTGAGGCAACACCATGCAGTGCTTAGAATAACAGCAGCAGTAGAGAAAAGAGAAATTCTAAGGGGATCACATAATACAGCTGGTAGAGCTCATCTAAGGTCTGAGGATAAATTAATACCGGGAATTGTATAAAATTCATCAGGTTGGGCTGCCTCCCTTCAACAGGCTGAGGAGCAAACTCTGCAGAGTCTATTTCTAGAAGAGTTGGGTGTTAGGAAAATATCAGATTCCTCTTTCTTTCCAGCAATAGAAGTGTTATGGTTGATATATTGTGTTAATTTGAGAAGTTTAGAAATTTGACTAAGAGACTCAACAGGGAGCCAGGACTGTAAATTCCTTACTTTGTAAATATCCTCATCCTGTGAAAGAGGAGGGCACAGAGATTTTGTGAGTGCTACATCTGCCCTAGGAGGGGGTGGGGTGGGATGGGGGAACAGGGTGGGGGTGGAGGTGAGGGAGGTGGCCTGCATACAATATAAGGGTGGAAAAGAGGCTTGCTGTTCCCCATTTTTTGCTCTTATTCTGCTGGCTGTTACCTTGAAGGGTTGCCCCAGTGCCATGCCACCCGTCTTGGAGCCAGCTGATTATGGACTGAAACCTCCAGAAACTGTAAGCAAAATAACCTTTCCTTCCCTCATTTTGGGTGTCAGGTGTTTTGTCCCAGCAACAAGAGAAAAGTAGCCAAGACTAAAAGGTCTGTTGGCCACAAGCCAGACAGCTCTCAAACAGTCAAAGCCTGTTGCCTACAGATTTATGTCTAATGAAACAGCTCACATAGCTTGAGCTTGCAAAGAGAAATCTGGTCCTTGACTCTCGGTCTCCCCTGAAGGTCTGAGACCCATTATTCAGTGCTACAGTCCTGTTCAGTGGTGCTCAGAGCGAGCTTTTCCCCAGATTTGTGAAAATAAAGTCAGGCTTTCCCAGCATTGTCTTATTCCACTCACAATACTACCCTTCCTTCTAGACAACAGTCTCCACTTTTAGGGTTTGAAGATGTCCACTTGGACACAGTGATGAGTGGTATCCACTATCTCATGTCCTCATCTAACCAAATAAGAAGTTGGTAGCCAAACTCACTGTTGAAATTTTACAAACTCTAATTTTTAAACATTAAGAAGAGTCACTCTAGACAGATCCCTGGGGGCACAAACGCTGTAAGGAATAAGGCACCTGCCATGGGGAATGGGAGCTCTCAAGTAGCTTGTCTCTAGCAAACATTTTATTATCTGCAGTCTTCTGCTCCAGAATAGCTGGAAGCCTGCATCTGTGTGTTCACCTCCTTTGCCTGTGAGTCCCGGAAACTGACTAGTCAGCTGAAGCAAAAGAAAGAAAATGCTCACTCCCATCACCAAACTAGAATGGACAGCAGTGGACCTGGGCCCCAAGAGCCAGGCTCGCCAGCCCCCAGGTACACCTTTCTCCGGTCTGAGTCCCCTTTTCAGTGCATCCTACATCCTCATGTCCTTCCAAAGTAGGGGACACAGCTGTTAAGCACTCTGGGCTCACCTCTCTGTGCCTTTGGAACCTGCAAAGGACAAAATTACAATTTACAGGCTGGGGAGGCAGCAAAGAGGTCGAGCACTTGCCTCGCAGGTTCAGTGCTCTGGGTGTGACCCCCTGAACCATGGAGGAAAAATGCCACACCTGCACACACAATTTAAACACCTTCATCGCTTTCATTTTTGATTCTAGAATGGGGCAAAATATCATTCTGTGAAATAGAACAAGTATTCAGATAAGATGAGCAGAGAAAGTTGATTTAGAGTTAGTTTTTCATTTGTTTTTGAGGTTAGTTTAGAGATACAAAAGCGTTTAAAGTAAACCAAAAAAAGGTGAACTTATCATTTCAAAGTTACTTTCCTTGTAAAGCGGGGAGAAAAGAGATAGAACATAACAAAAAAATAACTGATTGGTTAACATCCAGTTTAGTTCCTTTTTTTTTTTACTATGATGGACTAACGCAGATGGAACTATGCCATTAGGCCATTTACCAAAAGAAACCAGCCAGTTTGGGAAATTCGGCTAATACCTTTCTAATTTGAATTTCTCAAAAGGTCAGAAAGTCAGGTGCATTTCCCATCTGAGTGCCGTGCTGTTTGACTTGAGCATGAGCAACTCCATCTAGATTTTAGTTTGGTCCATTGGGGCCCAGTGCAGCAGCTCGGTCTAATATGGTCACCTATAATTTTCATTTAACAGAAAATTAAAAAGTGATGGTTTCAGTCAGCTGTGGCTGCAAACCCACAGAGTCTGGCCTGGCCTGGCCCATGCTCCCTAACCAAAGTTAGTAGTAACCAAAGTTAGTAGTGACCCAGAGAGTTCCCATGCATCCTCCCACCTTCCCTCAGATCTTTATTCAAAGATGTCCCTTTTCTAGTAAGGCCTTTCCTGGCCACCCCAACTAAAACTGCAACTCTCACTCCCTAATTTTTTTTTAATATTGGGGTCACACCCTCATGCTTGCCAGGCAGGTCCTTATGCCCCTGAGCTAAATCTCTGGCCCTTACTCCCTAATTAATCCCTATTTCCCTTTCTCCTGTTCTGGTTTTCCCCGTATCACTTACTTTCTTAAATATAGAGTTTACTAATTGGTTAAGATTCTCTAGCTCCTCCCACTACACTGGAAGCACATAAGCCAGAGGGTGTCAGTTTTGCCTAACCCCAGTGTCTATACCAGTGCCTTGCACATAGGGCTCAAGAAATATTTGCTACGGAGTGAACAATAAAATAAAATGTCTGGACTATTAGTCTCCCCTCACAAAGCTGTAATCCCCCCTTAGAGCAGGGGGTTTGGAATTCAAGTTTTTAGTTTAACTTTTGGGTCACCCTTCCCCAGATAAATTCCAGTTCCTGGAATAGTGCCTCACACCCAGAAGGCCTTCCCTGAGTGTTTGTTGATTTGATGATTCAATGAAACCCTGGAGCCCTGTTAACAACTTAGCCCAGTACTCTATGTCCCTGGCTACAGCGATGCATTTATTTACTTTCCAGAGGTGGAGTTCTGCTGTGGCTAATAAATATCCACTGTGCTTTCCTAGCGTGGAGTATAAAATCATAATACTATGGGAAGTACAGCTGGGTACAAGGCAGTGAGACATGGATGCTGCATAAGGACAGTGAGGATGAAGACCATTGAGCCAACACTGACAACCACACTTGACATAAAACTCCAGTCTTTAACACTACCCTGTGATCTTATGCATGCTATTTGCAGCATGACAAGATCAGAACTTTTCTTGACCTTACATTTTAGGGAAAATGCAGGTTTCGATTGACGAGCAATATAAAAGGCTATGCTTCTCTTCTCTTGATGTGTCTGCCTTCATACCTTCTGCGTTACAGATTTGTTCCATTTTTTTTAAATCTTCATATGCAAACCTTCTATTACACCAAACCTTTGATCTTCCCTCACTCTGAATGCCTCCATAGGACTTGTTACCATGGAGATGATCACATATACCTCAATTAACTGTGTAAACAGCACACAGCTCTGCCCTTTTTTTTTCTTTTAAAGAGAAAACACAATAAAAACAAAGATACAAAATTTCAAAACAGGATGGTAGGAGACTAACAATAATTAATATATTGCATATTGTTATCTTCAAAGTAGTTGCTCAGATTACAAGATATAGGCATGAAAAATTGATCGATATAAGCACAAACCTTTCCTTTCAATGAATTAATAGAAATCAGTAGTATATCTTAACTAGATTATATATATATTTTTTTCTTCACTTTTTCCCTTCCTCCATTTCTCTTTTCCCCCATTCCAGTTAGTTTTCTCCATCTTAATGTCACCAAGAGGCATTTTACTTTTTTATGCTGTAAGTTTTGATCTTACCTTAGGTGAATTTAGAGCACTATGCTTAAAACTCAGACATTTCAAGTCAACAATGAAATTACATTTCTCTTGATGAATTAACTAGCCTCTTCCTAATTCAATATTCAATTAATTCAGATGTGGAAGAGACTATCTTTAACAACTGGAATCTGAATTCACAAGGAGATCGAAGTTTCAATTTCAATTTAATTATCTGAAACTTAGGACTGCCTCATTAAAATTAAGATGACAAAATTTTTTTAAAAATTAAAAGTATTCCCTAGGAACAGAATCTAAAGAATAATAGTTCTTAATGCAGTTCCTAAATAATTCTTAACATAACCAAACAGCCCAGAATGTTTATTGTTCTTATATATTCTTGACAAAGGTTGTCAAATAAAATACAATATTTAGATGTACTCCTACTTAAAAATTATTTTTGTTCTATCAGAAATTCAGATTTAACTGGGCTTTCTGTGCTTTTATTTGCTAAGTCTGGCAACTCTATTTTTGAGACACTTTGACCACCAGATACGCCACAAACCACTAAACTTTTCCCTAGTTACCTAGGAAACTTTCCTAGTTCCTAGGAAGAATAAAGGAGTCTCTATTAGGAAGAAAAGAGGAAAACACCGCCCAGAAACCACTCGGTTAAGGTTAAATAGGGTCAGTTCAGATCTCTGATGCTGGTTCCTCAGCACAATACAGGATACCTAAAACTTGGCCTAGTAATGAGACCCTAGATCCAGTGTCATGCAGGATGGGAATATTGTCACTAAAGCCTAATGTTCTTTTATTTTTCACCTTATGTAGCTGTGTGCAAGTACTAGAAATCGCACACAAATGCTCCTGGGCTCCTCCTGCTCCTGTTCCGCTCTCAAGTACTATCAAGAGGACACTGGAGATTGAACTTCACCCTGAACTTCTTCCCCAGCCCTCACTTTTTTTTTTTTTTTTTTTTTTCATTTTTCAGACACAGTTTTACTGAATTGCCCAAATTGGGTTCACACTTGGGTTTCGTTGCCTCAGCCTTCCAGAGTCCTGGGATAGCTTTCACTCTAACTCAGTGAATGATCTTGGGTACGCCCCTGAAATTTTCTGGCCCTCTTTGAGCTTCCTTTCATCCTTCATCCATGCAATGAGAGCAGCGCAGACCCTGTGTTGCTGTTCCCCAATGAGACTACATGTGAGGATACAAAATGACGTGACCATTAGACGGTCCAGGCAAACAGCAGGGGCATGGCTGGTACCCTTATTACTGCCTGCTATGATCTCCACAGGCAATTTAATCCTGTGTGCAACCAGAAAGGTAATTCCAGAATGGGGCTGAGCTGCCTTTCTGAACAGAAAAACCTCTAAAAGAAATTTGAGTCTTCTAGGGGAGCCAGCAAGTCTTGGGAGTTATCAGGGAGGGCACAAAGCCACAGGAGCAGCAACCCAGCTGGCTCTGGGACTGCCCTCGGGATGCCCCAGGGACCCACAGCTGCCATCCTCCGGGAAAAGCTTGTCTATAAAGTCACCAAATTGCACCTCAGCAGGGAGTGTTGAAGTAATTATATCCCTGCAGTGAACCCAGATCACATTTCAAACTACTGACCACATCCCCGGTTTCCATACAGAGGCCAGGAAACAACAGGTTATGGAAGAAAAAACAGAAAAGTTGTTCCGGCTCATTATGCTTCACAAAAGGAAGAAGGGGCTGGAGGAAAGAATTGTTCCTGCCCCTGAATTTTGTAAGATTATTGCTCTGTATTACATGGAAGAGTCAGTGAGGGGAGACCAAGAAAGACAGGTAAGGTGTTCCCAGCTGAGAACTCAGGGATCTCTGCGGCCTTCATCATCTGGGCTAAGGTACTGGCCGGGGCGCTGGATGAATTTCTAATGCAAGTAAGTTTTCAGGAGCATCTGGCCAACCCTCGGCTTCAGTCTCATCTGCCTTTCATAGAGCTTCTCTAGTTTTCTGCTTTATTTTCTCTTTATCCATATTTAGTCATAGAGGAGAGCTGGAGGAAATATACACTTGTCTATCATCACATGTCATGGGAGATTTTGTCCCTTATTTTCATTTAAAATAAGAAATAATATTTATAGTTCCCCATTTAAAAAAATCTAGAGACTAGAACTGTAGTTTAGTGGTAGAGTGATTACCTAACGTGTACAGCCCTGGGCTCAATTCCCAGCACCTCATAAAAAAAGGATTTATGTTTGCAAATCAACATTAATCTTAACCCCTGATGATCTGTCTAACTGGAATTACACAGTTCTTTATTTTAAAATTTATCTTTATTTTTATTGTGGCAAAATACACATAAAATTTACTGCCTCAAACATTTTAAGTCCACAGGTTAGAAATGTCAGGCACATTCACACACTATCTCTAAAACTCTTTTATCTCTTTCTCCTGAAACTCTCTACCATGAAACAACTCCCTCTCCCTTAGCTCCCTCCAGGCAACCACCATTCTGCTTTCTGTCTATGATTTTTTTTTTTTTTATATTCCAGGTACTTCATATAAATGGGATCACTCAGTCTTTGCCTGGAGGACTGGCTTCTTTCACTTAGCATTATATCTCCAAGGTTTACCCATTTTATGGCATATGTCAGAATTTCCCTCCTTTTTAAAACTGCATAACATTACAGTCCATTATACAACATTTTGCTTACCCATTGTTCTAGTCAATTTCCCTTCACCGAGACAACAGACCTGACATTGGTACCTAAAGGGAGACAGGTATCCCTTGACTCACAGATTTAGAAGCTTCAGTCCATGGTCAGCATGCTCCAAGGCAGAAATGACATGGAAGAAAGGCCTGGCCCAGAGGAAAGCTGCTCTTGTCTTGGCGGCCAGGAAGCAGAGAGAGACTTGAAATAATCAAAGAGGGAAATATACTCTTCTAGATTACACACCCCAGTGCCTTACCTCTAACCAGGCTCAACCCCTAACAGGTCGCTCAGCTGCTGTGATGAGTAGGCACACCCATGAGCCAAGCACCCTCAAAAGCTGTGCCCCTGAGTGCGTGAAGGTTTAGGGAGACATTCCAGATCCAAATCACAGCATCAGCTGACCTAGGCTGCTTCCTCCTCCTGGCTATTGTGAACAATAGTACTACCCAATGATTGTACAAATATCTCCGTTCCTGTTTTCAATTCTTTCAGGCACACACCCCAAACTGGAATTGCTGGAACATATACTGATTCTATTGTCAAACCTTTAGGAATCTGCCATATTGTTTTCTACAGAGAATGGATATGCTATATTCTCACCAACAGTGTACAAGAATTCCAAAGTCTCCACACCCTTCCCCACTGTGTGCTGGGATTTTTGGCTGTTGTTTTTGGTGGTTGCCAACCTAATGGACATAAGATGGTATTTCACTATGGCTTTGACTTGCATTTCTTTGCAGGAACAGTAATCTTTTCTGAAAGAGTTTTTGGCCCAATGAAAGAGAGAATACAAAGTAAAAATAGCCTTTTTTCTAAGGATGTAGAGAGAACTCCATGACTGCTGGGCCTGGCTTTCTCTGCCAGTAAGTAGGGTATGGGGCATACATATAACCTCTGACTGGGGTGGCACTTAGGGTGGGCATTGATGATGCGAGGAGCTGATTAGAGTCTTCTTCATGCACAAACAGGAAGGAGAGTTGCAGTTAAGGCTGAGGAAGAAGCAGGAAGTGGTAGGCGTTCTGCTTTGGCCTTCCGCCATGTTAGACCACCACCATAATTTCTACTAAGGCAAGAACCTTTCACTTTCCTGTGCTCTTTGGTCCTTTTTATATCTTTGCTGGAGAAACGTCTATTTAAGATTTTGCCCACATTCTGCTTTTTTATCAGGTTGTTTGTTCTCTTGTTGAGTTATAAACACTACTTATAAATTCCATATATTGACCTCTTATCAGAATCATGACTTACAAATGTTTTCTCACCCTGTAGACTTCATTCCCATCCTGTGTCCTTTGATGTACAGAATTTATTAATTCTGATATGCATGTAGTCTATTTCCTTTAAAGGAAGATACCTATGATACACTGAGTACACACATATACATATAAATACACATGTATATAATTCTAGTTTAGTATACAGTGACTTAAAATATGTGAGTCTGTTTTTCTCAGGCACTTCTTAAAATATTTTTAATGTTTTTTAATGAATTATCAAATCCTAGGACTAGAGTCATAAAAGCTACAGACATATGTGTATTTCTTTAAAAGAGTGAATTCCAGGGAACTTGTCCAAAGTTTTCTCTCTTTTTTAAAATGTGTTTTTGAAACAAGGTCTTGCTATGTATGTTCAGGCTGGCCCTATACTCACTATGTAACCCAAGTTGGTCTCAAACTCACAATCCTTCTGCCTTGGCCTCCCCAGTACTGGAATTATAGGAGTGTGCCACCATGCCTGACTTCAAAGTCCTTTCATATACAAGCTGGCAGCTTCCCTACCCCCTCCTTAAATTCGAGAAATTATTCCCAGTTAGTATGAAAATATGCCCAGCAGGGATAATACTTAAACACTGTTATCAATCAGTGTAAGTGAAGCTTTATAAAGAGAAGCAAGCTCTTTACATGGGAAAGGAGGGAGGAAGGGCACAACCAAGGAACTGGGAAAGAATTAACACTGGGATAGAAACTAACAGAGAGAGCTGAATCTTACGTGGTACTTAATGTGCAAGGCATTGTTCTGGGACCTTTGTATGTATGAACTCAGAGATGGGGACAAGCATTTCTATTCATAGCAAGAAAACAAGAGACATAGGAGTTTAAAGTAACTTGCCTAAAAGCACATGGGTATTAGACATCCTTTTTATTTTTTAAGAAATGAGGCGTCACTATATTGCCCAGCCTGACCTTGAAGTCCTGAGCTCAAAGGATCTCCTGCCTCACCCTCTAAGTAGCTGGACTATAGGCATGTGTCACCACGTCTAACCAAATCGCACAGCTAAAAATGATATAGCTAATAAGTAATCTAGCATCAATAAGTGTAATCATTTTTCTCCCAAGAAACAAATTACCCCCACCCTGTGGTATTCATGTATTTGTATAGGTCCTAGCCATATAATACTAGGGTTGCTCTACATGACCAGTAAAATACAGAACTGGTCACTCCCAAGATTAGGCTGTAAGAGACATGGTGACTTCTGTGTTGGCAGCTGTCTCTCAGCTCACTTGTGGGGAAACCCAGTCACCACAGTGTGAGCAGTTCAGAGGCAGGGGAGGTAAGAACACATAGTGAAAGGCAGAGGTGTTGTCATCCACTTTGTGTTGCCATAGCAAAATACCTGAGGCTGGACAAGAAATAAAGAAAACAGGGCTTTGGCTCACAAATCTGGTGACTGGAAAGTCTAAATAGTACAGTACCAGTATCTGGCACTTTGACTGGATCCCAGCCTGGAATATGCAGAAGGAACACATGTATAAGACAGCAGCACAAGAGAGTGTTCCAAGAAGCAGGACTCTCTTTGTAATAATGCGTTCTCATGGGAAAAGTCCTGACCCGCTCTAGAGAGACAGCATAATCCTTTCAGGACAGTGGCACCCCCACGACCTATTTCCCTTTCACTGGGC
Organism: Cavia porcellus; assembly: GCF_034190915.1. Taxonomy (NCBI): domain Eukaryota; kingdom Metazoa; phylum Chordata; class Mammalia; order Rodentia; family Caviidae; genus Cavia; species Cavia porcellus. Next base: position 20,186,874 of record NW_026947496.1, on the reverse strand, counting down.
CCCCATCTTAAAGGTCCACCATCTTACTCCATTGGGGACCAAGCTTCCAGTCCGTGAATGTTTGTGGACAAATCACATCCAAAGCATAGCAGGAGGTCTCCACCTAACAGCCATCTGCACAACTTCCAGGGCCACTCAAGCCTTCAGATGACTGCACTTCTGGTCAGATGAACATCTTGCCTTAACCCACGAAAGAGGCTGGGCCAAACCATCAACTAAATTCTCAGACTCTTGGCCTTTAGAAGTTGCATAAAATATAAAAGTTTGTTATTTTGCTACCAAACTTGGGATACTTTGTTGCAACAGATAAGGAATATAGTCTCTTGACATTTTTGGCCTAATTTATAACATTGTCCAGAGTAGGGATTTCACAGACTAGGCTAAAATGCCAAACTGCTTCCCATTCCTCAAGTTTGATTCTCTATTAAATTAATTGTCATGCACATCCTGTCTTAAAGCAATTCAGCTCTTCTAAAATGGGCATGACCTTTGCAATTATAAAGTACAAGCTACAATTCATATAAGATTTCCCACACTATTCTTTCTCTGGCTATAAATTGCTTCATTTTCAAATTGGCCTTTTCAAAAACACCAAAATTCCCACAGTACTTTCCAGTTTCATCCTTTTGTTCCAAAAAGCTTAGCTTCCTGTCTTCTTTCAAAGTAACTAATCAGAGAAATTATTAAAAGAAATGCCATTTTTCTTAGGGAAATCTGTAGGAAGTATCTCTTAGCGGAACAAGTGATATTTTCAAATCTCATTACCTGGAATCCACAGAATAATGAGTTCCAAACTAACTCTCTTGACAGTTGGAAGAAGGAATACACAGATCTTAACTACTTATTAAAATGTATTAAAATTTAGAAAGTGCTCCCGACTCCTACCCATCCTTTGAAATGTCTACATACAATTATGTTAGTTAGGTAACATGTATTTCTTTCAAGAATATTGTAACACTTATTGAGATCACTAGAAACCACCCTTGATGCCTCTAGAGTTCAAATTTACTCTTTGAAATTATATTCTAAACACAAACGGAAAGAATTTAAACTAATATATTTAGGTATTTAACAATTCACATTACTGCATTCCTCTGCCTGGGCTGATTTCCTTACTGTTGTTCTATATTTTATTACATAAGGAAAGATTACCCTAATGTATCCCCAGCTTGAGTGCCTAACAGAGCGTCCCCAAGACACTGGAGATGCACCTTGACGGCTCTGTCATTCTCCCAGCATTCCTGCAAGACTGGGTCTCAGTCCATTTTCTGTAGTCATCACAAAATACTACACACCAAGTAATTTATAAGCAGTAGAAGTTCATGTGGCTATAGAGCAGGAAGACCAAGAGCAAGAGGCTACATTGAGTGATGATCAAAATTTTGTTGTTGTTGTTGTAGTGGGGACTGAACCCATGGACTTCACACTGAGCTGCATCTCCAGAACTTCTTATGTTTTATTTAAGACAAGGTCAAGCCAACTTGCTAAGTTATTCAGGCTGGCCTCGAACCTGTGACCCTCCTGCTTTAGCCTTCCAAACTGCTGAGATGGCAGGCAAGCACCACCACACTGGGCTTACCATTCTCCTACCATCGTGCCTGGCTGTGCCAAGGACCCTCTTGCTGCCTCACACCCTGATGTGAGGCACTAAATGATGAGACAGCATTCCTGGTAGCGGAAAGGGGACTGAGGTCATCCTTTATAAGACCAGTCCTGCAATATGGCGTTAACCCATTCACTAAGGAGTTCCACGGCCTGACCACATCCTCTGGACACTTGGGTTGGAGATTAAGTTTCCAACACCATAAATCTAGGGGACAGGTTTGAACAATAGCAGCCTGTGGATACCTGCTACACACAGGAGAGGAAAGTGAGGCTCAGAAATATTAAATTATTTGTCCCAGATCACGTACAGCTATTAGTTAGCTTTTTTTGTTGTGATAATGAAAAAAAAAAATAAACAGTTTTGCTGTGTAGTCCAAGCTGACCTCAAATTCACTCTCTTTTGTCTCAGCCTCCCCAGCGCTGGAATTATAGGAATGCATTACCACACCCACACTGTTAAGAGAGTAACAGTTACAAAAGACACAGTTTCAGAGGTTTCAGTCCATGTGTACTGGGCTGCACTGCTTCTGGGCTTGTGGTTAGGCAGAATAAATAGGACAGGAGCAGGTGTGGGAAAACCTCCCTTCAGGGAGGAAACTAGAGAGAAGGTACTCTGAGCCCCTGCCCTTTGCCTACTGGACAGAGGCTCTCCTTCTCAGGGTGGGACTCCCCTCTCAGTTGGCTGTCCCACACGTCAATCATCTCTGGAACCACCCTCACAGACAGGCTCAAAAGTGAGTTTTGCTTAACCTGTGCTTCTCTAAATTTGACCAAATTGACAATAAGGATTAACTACCACACACAGTCGATGGTTAGAGATAGCACGATTTGAACTTAAAGTAGTAGCTCACCAAGGCTTCCCTGGGGGCTGTTTGCTTCTCTGAGGCCTTCAACTTCCTCTGAACCACATCTGGCACCAGGCAGCTCAGCTTCTCTCCCTAACCAGTCCTTTAGCCTCTGGGCCCCCAAAGGCTAAGGCACATTCTTTAACCTTCCCATGTGGTTCCACTTCATTGCCTCGACTAATTTTCAGAGCCTCTTTCTCACCTTCAAGATGTTCATCATCAGCCTTTGCATGCCTCAGACACACAGGTACACACACACAGAGTCCTACCTCACAGATTTCACAAGGCACACACCACACTCACCAGGCAAACTCAGGCTTTTGCCCACTATGCCCTCCATCCTTTGAGGCCCATCTCTCTCAGGCATCCTTTACTGATACCGCTATCCCCGGTAAATCATGGGACTCTCTAGGGATCACTTACAACTCCCCTTCTCTTCCCATTTGGAAAACATCTGTGTTTGCATGTATTGCACTACTGAGAACCCAGGGAGCCCTGCACTATATCCCTGCCCCTTTTTATTTACTTTGAGACACAGTTTCCTAGGAGCCCATCTGGCCTTGAACTTGTGATCCTCCTGCCTTAGCTTCCCGAGCATCTGGGACTACAGGGACCTGTGATCATACACTCCCTGATACTTTATCATCATCTGGGTCCATCTGCCACAACCAACTGTGAGCTCTCGAGGCAAGAAGATATACTTGATTCACGTTGAATTCCCACCTTCTACCACCACCACCTGCAGGGGCATAGCTCAGTGTGAGAGCCTTGGGTTCAACTCCCTGTATTGCAAAAATTAAAACAAAACAAAACTGTAGAATGTTGTTAGAAACCTTCTACTGATGCAGGGAACCCTGAGATGCTGCTGCTGTCGCTGCTGCTGAAAATGTTAGGACTGCAAAAAGACCAAGAGTCAACAATGTGTATTGCTAACACTGTGCTTTCCAGCACTCAGCGGTTCATGAGTTGACAGTAGAATTGGTGTGTTCTCTTCAATTGCCCTGGAAGGCAGAGAGAACCTTAGAAAAGCAGCCAGCCTGTCAGCTGGAGGATGCACAAGTTTAAAGGGTTGTGCCAGGGTGATGAGTTTCCCTTTCATCTGCTGAATGCCCTGCCTTTTATGTTAATATTACAAATAAGATGAATTCTGTTCATCAATGAGTAGAGGCTAAGAGCAAGAGTGTTTCTCCAATTATAGATTCACTGGGCAGAAATAATCTGATTGGCCTCTTTGATATGAGATGAAGGATAAATTGCTATATGCAAATGTATTTCCCTTTGAAGAGTTCTTCAGTGTCCTGAGTGGGGGCAAAGCATGATACAGTCAGCAGTTGTCATAGCAATGGCTTATGGCCCTAAAATTCAGATGTGGATTGGCCGTGGGGGACTTGTCAAATGACAAAATTATGACACTTGCGTTTAAAGATCTTAATCGGCTTTATTTTCCATCCTGGAGTCAGGCAACCCCTCATTCCATAAAATAGAATAAGTATTCTGAGGAGCTGAGCAGAGGAGGTTGGTTTATAGGCAAGAAAGAGCTGGAGAAAATAGAAACAAGACCAAAAAGTAAACCAAGCATAGTGATGCACACCTGTGATACCAGCACTCTGGAAGGCTGAGGCAGGAGGATTTCAAGCTTGAGCCCAATCTGGGCAATTTTGTTACTTAGCAAGACTGTATCTCAAAATCTTAAAATGTCTGGGGATGTAGCTGATTTCAAAGGCCCTGGATTCAATCCCCAGTACTGCAAAACTAACAAAATCTCACAACATACAATCCAGTCAACGTTATGATTATACACATATTACAAACTAAGAAACATGCCAAGATGACACAGTGGAAATTCCACTCAACAATCAGCTTGAGGGCTCACACTTACGGCACCCGCTATCTTTGCATCTTTCTCATAGTGCAGAACCTCTTAAAACATTTGACAGAAAAGGTTGGACATAGACTGTGGAGGAAACTGGGAAGGCCAGGGCCTGGGGAGACTTCCAGAAAAGTAACCCGGCTGCTGGTGGAGGTGGACGTTGTGAAGTGGCCAGTGGTGCATGTGGCCAAGATCTGTGGGCAGGCAGGCGCCAGCAGAGTCGGGCAACAGAGCATGGCGGCTCCCAGAACAAACTCCAGAGATCAGGGCGGTAAGAAGCAGCGGAGACCTCGGTGGGTTAGAGGGTAGGACTGCCTAGCATCTGCCTGGAATCTGCTGGCTGAACTTACTTCACAAAAACTATAAGAAGCCATTGTTTTAGACCAGCTAAAGTTCCATCTCATGAAGCTAAAGCCAAGCTTTGAACTGATCTTTTGAGAAATCAGGGCTAGAGAGGCAGTAGCCAAATTTCCCAAACAAACTAGTTTCCATTGGTGTGATAATGAAATCCCCTCTGCCTTAATGCTTCTGAAGGAAAAAAAGGTGACCTTGAAGTACTCTGAAGTTAACCCAGTTATTTTATATTTTATTTTATTGCTGCATCTTGCTATCCTTGTCTTGCAAAGAAAGTTTAACATGATGAACCCACTTTTTGTTCTTTTATTTCTGCTTTATTTCTCTCTCTCTCTCTCTCTCTCCTCTATTTCACTCCTCTATCTCTGTCCTATCTCTCCTCGTCCTCCCCCTCTGCCCCTCTGTCTCCTAAAACAAAGCACTCTAAATTGCCCAGGCTGGACTCAACCCTGTGATCCTCCTGCCTCACCCTCTAAAGCTACCTGAGATTACAGGTGTGTAATTACCTCCTAGCTTATTTCTGCTTTCTTCAACCTTGGTCTGTAAAATCACCCTTCTCAGCTCAGCCCATTGGAAAACCTATTCACTTTTTATCGAACCAAGCGCTGCCCGTTTCTAGAATAAAAAATAGAGCCAATGAAGACTGTTACACTAAATGATAATTTTGTCCTTGACACATAGAGCTCCTCACACACCCTATGCACACAGGCTCCTCAGGGGTTCCCAGACTTCATCAGTCCTGAGACTGCCCCGGAATTCACCTGTGGCTTGGGGTGCTTCTCCCAGTGTTTCCTCCAAGCCTCTAGACAAGAACCAGAGGAGTGGAATCTGGGAATCTGAAGTCCATGAAGATCCAGGTGAGTCTCACAACCAAGGAAGATTGGGAAACACGCAAGGTACAGAGCCACCTTCTCCAAGGTGGAGAAGTTCTTGGCTATGAAAAGAGAAGCTGAAGTGGAACCAGACAGGAAGTCAGGAACATGGCCCAGAGATGTTAGGGTCACCACGGGTCCTGGTTTGTCTGAAACTGAGATCAAGAGACTTCCCATGTTAAAATGGGGCAGCTTCACGCAAACCCTGTTCCTATCTCAAACACATTCATTTTCACTGTAAGCCTCACATGACCCCAGAATCCTGAAATGGCCTGTTTTGCTTTCCCAGTAGAATCCCCATTTCCCTGGATATCAGAAGGCAAGCACTGCTGCGTAAATAAAGTATTGCCTATTACATTGCATATGACTGATAGCTCCTCTGGCCTCCCAGAGGGATTCACATGTCTTAAAAAGAGGAACTATAATTTGTTTTGCTTCTTGAGTTTCCTTGGCGCTGAAATTGCTTTTCAGAATTGCTTTTCAGAGTACCTTCAAAAAATCAACAGTAAAACTCAGCCGTAGTTCAAAAAAGATTTATCTACCTATATAGATATACATATCGCTTGTCATTTATTTTAAGGTTGCTAGAGAAAACAAAAACTTCTACTTATCTCCTGAAATAGCTTTCCACCAAACTTATACACGAATTTTTATTGTCCTTTCAAAAGAAATTTAATTTCTTTGATTTCCTTTTCCTAAATCGAGTGCTATGACTTTAAGAAAAAAAACCTTTTCTTATCTGAAGTCATTTTCTTGGGGCTTGCTAGGACAAATTAGAAAAGCAAGATGAATAATTAAATACCGCGTGTAGAGTTCATTCGAATTCCAAAGCAATGGACTTTACAAAAAATTGTAATAAAATGTACACCTAGAAGTGAGGAGATGACCCAGACCTTCTACCTGACTTGTGCTGGGAAGCCTGCCTTGTAGAAAGTGAGGAAGAAAGCATCTTGGACAGGATGTCCTCCAAGCCACAAAGCAGAGGACGAGGAAAGGTAGGTTGCTGCGAAGGAACCTGGACCCTGGAGCTCAAGTTCCATTATGAGTGAGTCTTTCCCGGCTCCTTTTCTTTTACCAAAGCTTAGGGCTGGTTAAAAGAGGAAGGCAACTCCAGGTGTGAGGCCTTGATGGCACACAAGTTTATGTGTACACATGCTCTATGGGTGCCTAGGTTCAAATCCCAGGTCTGCCACATTTTAGCTGTGTGATCTGGGGGAAGTTATACAGTCACTCTTTGCCCAAGGTAAAATAGTAGTCACAGCTTCTTTATGGCTGATGTGAGAATAATTCATATATATATATATATATATATATACACACACACACACACACACACACACACACACACACATATGTATATATTCTCTTAGAACTATGCTTCCTGGTTTAGGTTAATGGTTGCTTAAATTAAGCATCAGAACAGAAATCTCCATATCTGTATCATGAGCATAATAGTTAACAAAATTTTTGGTACTGGGGATTGAAACCAGGGCCCTCACACTGAGCTATATATTTCCTCCCCCTTTTATTTCTTTATTTTACTAAGTTACTAACGTCTCTAAATTCCTCAGACTGGGAACTCAGTATCCTCCTGCTTCAGCCTCCCAGAGTGCCAAAACTACAGGTATGTGCCACCAAGCCCGGCACACACTGGCTCATTGTTAAAAGTTACTCTACAGTACAGGCTGCACAAAGGGCCGGATGCAGCCTGCCACACTGTCTGCTGGGAACCCGCTTGTGTGCTTGTCTGAATTCATTACTAAAATGTAAAAGCTGGGAAGTGAAAAGTCCAGGTTTCCAGCTGTTTTTGAAAAGCAGAAGGGCCAGGGGTGTGGCTCAGGGGTACGGTGCTTGCCTAGAACGTCTGCAAGGCCCAGGGTTCATTCCTCGGCACCAAAAGAAAAAGAAAATGAAACACCAAACAAGAAGGAAAGGAAAACAGGAACTCTGGCTCTGGGAGGCTCCTACTGGCCGCCGCTGGCCGCTGGAACCGAGTGGGTGGCACTGGCGACTACCTGTACTGCGCGCTCCACACAACCTGGTTTGCTGTGGGAACCGGATTTGCGATATTTAAGTCAGCGATCAGCAAAGTCACAGCCCGTGGGCCGCCTCCAGGACTACCTGGTTTTATAAACAAAGTCTTGTTGGAAGACCTTCCCGCAGATACGGCCCACAAGGGTGGAAGGACATACTGTCTGCCCCCTGGAAACGTTCGCTGACCCCTTGTTTGTCAGGTACAATCTCTCTGCAGAGAATCCGTCTGTTTTTTTCTATTTTAGAAAATATATAGCTCATTCAAGATTTGAAAATGTAGGATTATTATTTTAGAGGGAGTGCAAATTATCTTGAGTTACAGAGAATTTAAAGAGCCATCATTTTCGGTAACAGGAAAATCCAAGCTCTTAAGGACTTGTAAATTTAGCATCCTCACAGTGAAACTCCAGCTCTATGTCTCCCCATGGTGACATCACATCCAGAGTGCTGGTACAGTTCCTAAACTACAGTGCTGTACAAGGCAAAAACTAAAGAAAGATGCCGTCCTTTTTCTCTTTTCTTTTCTTTTTTAAAGAGGTGGTGTTTTGCTATGTTGCCCAGGCTGATCTTGAATTCCTAGACTCAAGCAACGCTCCTGCCTCAGCCTCCCAAGTATCTGGAACTATTGGGGTGCACCAACACACTCAGCTTCACGATGCCATTTTTAATAACAAACATTATTAGATTTTTTGTTGTTGGGGACAGAATTCTTTGACCATAGATAGCATGAAATTAAATGACCATTTCCTCTCGCTCTACCTTGAATAACTTGAATCTCTCACTTGCTTTTCATTATGAAAATATAACTGAGCAAATGCATTAATAGTTTATAAATCATAAACATTAGGAAAAACATGTAAAAAGTCTAATAATAATAATGGAAGAATATTTCTCCTTTCACAAAGTTTAATTTATAAGATTCTTTTACTAAAATGCTTTGGTGAGTACACAATATGTTTTATGCATTATTTATATGTAGACTTGTATTAATAATTCTGCCATAAATTCCGTGCACAGCAGCCATCCTAGGAAGTTCATGTAAGAACCTAGATGACCATTGTGCTTGGAATACCTATGCAATCACTCTTTTAGGATAAGACAAGACACCCCACAAAGACCCTCAAATTTTACGCATCGTATCTACTAAATTAATTTATTAGGTCCCAGTGATTTTTTGGGGTGGCAGAACTGTTACTGGATAGAGGGTCTTGTAGGAGTTCTTTCCAAAGTCTTGGTATCCCAAACAATTAGACAAGACACATAGAAAAGGCAGTAATGGTGTGTGTTTACTGAATACAGAGAAGAGGTATGCTCCGCAGTGTGAGGGCTGGCCAGGAAAAAGGCTCACGGTGGCCCAAAGATTGGGATTTTGTATACAAAATTCCCAGGTTGGTTTCTCCTTTACGCAAATAAAGAATTGAAACTTTTGTCCTACCTTAAACTCATTTGGCCTCAGGCCACATTTGAATTGCCCTATTGGAAAACTTGCTTGGCTTCCCACCAGATGTAAGTGAAGGATCAGAAAAAGTGTCTTTAGATTGGTTGTGCTCGTATGCAAATGAAGGATTGAGCTTCTTTGGCTAATCTTGTGAATAAGTCCCAGATTGAAAGGAAGGATTAAAAGTACATTCTTTCTGATTGGTCTGCAGGGCTCAGCCATAAAGCCAGTATCATCTTGGGTATCATTTCAGTACCAGGGATTGAACCCAGAGCCTTTGCAGTAAGCTGCATCCTTTGTCTTTTTTTTTTTTTTTTTTTTTTTTTTTTGGACAGGGTCATGCTAAATTGTTAAACTGGCCAGGCTGGGCTTGAATTTACAGTCCTCCTGCCTCAGCATCCCAGCTCCCGGGATTACAGGCAGCCACCACCACACCTGGCCCTCCCCAACCTGGTCTTAATAGTGGTAAGAGAAACCATGTAATATTTAAGCTTGTGTGCCTAATTAATTTTGTTCACATTGTGATCTCAAGGAGCACCCGTTTTCCTGCAAATGACTGGAGTTTATCCTTCTTTACGACAAAGAAGTACCCCATCGTGTATAAATGTCACATTTTCTTTATCCATTTCTGTGCTGATGGGCATGTAGGCTTCTTCCAGCATTTAGCTGTTGTGAGTTGTGCTGCTATAAATGAGGGTATGTATGTATCACTGATTTTTATTCTTTCAGGAAGATTCCTACTAGAGGAAGAGCTGGGTTGAATAGAATCTCTAGGTTTTTTTTTTTTTTTTTTTTTTTTTAGAAATCTGCATAATGATTTCTATAGTGGTTGAACTAGTTTACATTCTCACCAACAATGCAGAAGGAGGGGTTCCTCCCAACATCCTGGGATAGCTCGACATATCCCCACAAAATTCAAACAGCCTGGTCTTGAGTTGGTTTTGACATGTATAAAATGGGGATGTATAATCCTAAACCTTCTCATGAAAATTAAATATCATCATGTAAACAAAAGTTCTGTGTGAACCTCTGAAATATTAAAAATTATTTTACTATGTCAATCCCCCCAAATTCAAAGACCCACTCCAAAAATGGGCATGAATATGAGATGAATATGCATTTTTCAGATGAAGATATACAAATGGCAAATAAATACATGAAGAAATGTTCACCATCACTGATCATTCAAGAAATGTAAATTAAAACAGCACTGAGATTTCATCTCACTCCAGAAAGAATGGCTGCTATCAAGAAATCAACTGATAACATTTGTCGGGACGGTGGGGGAAAAGGAACACAGCTCCACTGTTGGTGGGTGGGTAGACTGATACACTCACTGTGGAAATCAGAATGGAGATTCCTCAAAAAACTAGGATTGGAAGTCCCATTCAATCCAGCTTTCCCCTCCTGGGTATTTTCCCAGAAAAACTGAAAATGTCATGCCACAGCTAAATATATGCACCATGTTTATAGTAGCACAATTTGTAATAGCTGTATCTTAGAAACCAAAATGCCCATCAACCGCAGAATGGATGAAAAAGATATAATATTTTTATACGATGGAATATTACTCAGCTCTAAAAAAGGATAATCTTGAGTTTTTATGGGTAAATGGAACTTGAGTCTATACTTATAAGTGAAATAAATCAGACTCATATTTGTATAAATATTGTATTGTCTCCCTAGTGTTAAAAAATTTATAATAATAAGAAACTGAAAGAGAAATAAGATCTAAAATGTATAATAGATATTGTAATAATGAAAGGGAAACAAAGTGTTCAAAAGGAAAGAATAATTTGTAGATCTACACGTATAACTGTATGTATAGGTGTGAAACATAGATAACCATACTACTAATTCTCTGCTAGTTCATCAAAAAGAATAGTTTGTGCTATCATTATTTAATTGTCTGTTCATTTATGTTTAGATTTTGCAACTTGAATAACTACTTCTATGATGACAATATATAATATATTAACTAGTGTTGATTTCTTACTGATTTTTTTGAAATTCTGTATTTTTCTACCCTTTTTCTGTTTTGCTTTTTAAAAATAAGAAAGAACAAAAGAAAGAAAGACAGAGAAAAAGAGAAAAAGAAAGAAAGAATCACTTTTACTATCATGGTTATTACTGTCAATAGGATATTCTCACTATATTTACCTGAATGTTGCAGGGGAAACTTGATTTGAGAACCCATACCCAGCCAAAGTGTTTTCACTTATCTTCTATAAGTTTTGCAAAGCTTTAAAGAGAATAAGAGACAGATAGACAGACAGACAGACAGACAGGTTCAGCCATCAATATGGTGCTCCCCAAGGCTTTAGAGAAATGTTCGGTTTTACATGAAGCCTTGAAACCTTAAAAGCTTGCTGAAAGTCCACAGGGCCTCACTGCTTAATATCCAGTGGTTTCAGGCGGAAAGCGTCTCATGACAGATGGCTCCTTTGGGAGAAAACCTCGGTGATGGATGGGGCGGAGAGCCCACTCCTGTCGGTGCCTCGTTACTGAGCGGGATTGAAGCAGCACCCGGTAAGTCAGCCCCTTGCTTCCCTTCGGATTTGTCTCCCTGTCTCATTTCTATTTCTGTAGGCGCAGCTGTGGGGTGGTGCAGCAGATCCACTCAGCCTAGCCAGACACCTCTAGCTGGTTCTGTCTACTCCGAATCTGAGTTTGGCAACTTTTTGAATTGTGATTCTTCTCTTTCCCCGTCCTCCTCCAGCCTCCCTTCTCATCCTATTCCACTTGCTAATTACCCAGAATGTGCATTTTACTTACTGTCAGGTTGGCACCATAAATGCCATTTTTCCTTTTATGCTGCAACCTCACACTGGATTTGTTTACTTGGCTTCCAACCAAGCAGCTCCTTCCTTCCCCTCCACCCATCCTGTGTGGAAATCCACCCTTTCTTTTGCGGTGCCACTTTATGCCTGTCCTTGGACAAGTATCTATGTTGTTCTCAGCCCTGGGAATTGAGTGCAGGCCTTTGTTTACTTTTTATTTAGAGACAAGACCCTGTTAAGTCATCAAGTTGCCCAGGCTGGGCTCAAACCTTCCACCTTCCTGCCTCGGCCTCTCAGAGTACTGAGATGACAGGTATGTCCCACCACACCTGGCTAATTGTGCCTTTGATGGGCTTCTCCACAGGGACAACTCCTGAAGTCATTCTTTCTTCTCAGAAGCCTGCAACTGTCCCATCTCTGCAAGTCTCGCTAAGCCAAGGTGGTGGCTGACCATCCTCCTCGTGCAAAGTCGCTGGAGGGCAACCAAGGGTACAGCTTGTCATGAGGAGTAACAAGAAACAAGTTGCTCTGAGGGCTTAAGGGAATTTCCCGAGTCTCTTCATTCTAGAAAACATGGAGCATTCTATTACAAAGTGTAGACAGCAGCATTCCAGCGTGGGGTTTGCTAGGAGCTGGGCATAAATGTGCACAGACAGCCAACTTATCTGATCCAGGTGCCTTCTCCCCCCGCCCCACCCCCACCAGCGTCTCTCTGATTACCTCCTTCCACGTGCTCAAACATTTCAGCAGGGAGAAATATCCAGACTTGTCCCTTCCCACCCCTGTATGTGTTTTGTTCATCATTTTAGCATCTGTTACTACATCACTACATTCTACACTGTTTGGTAAATGACAAAACCATGTTGAGAGTAGTAAATATTATTCAAAAACAACAAAAATTATTATTTTAGGTGATGGATCAGGACAAGGCTTTTTACTTTTATTTTTGTGGTACTGCAGATCAAATCCTGAGCCTCACACAGGCTACGCAAATGCTCTGCCTCTGAGCTGCATCTGTAGCCCTGTTTTATTTTTTGAGATGAGGTCTCACTGGATTTCCATTCTGTACTTGAACTTGGAATCCTTTTGCCTCTGCCTCCCAAGCAGCTGAGGTTATAGGCATGTGCCACCATGCCCAGGAGAGGGCAAGTTTAAAGAACAAGATAAGCAAAATATCTTTTAGAGGCTTCGTGCTATATTTGGAGTTATGCCTGAGACATTCTGTGTCATGAGGAAAAGAGCTTGGTTTGTGAAGACAGATTTGAATCCTAATTCTATGTCTGTCATGTCCAAGCTCAGTGCTTTGATTCAACCCCCTTGCCTTTGGACTTCCATATCCTCATCTGCAAATGGAAATAATTGTTTTTGTCTTTGCAGGATTATGGTGAAGATCAGCAGTGAAATCTACAGTGTGCCTGGCACATGGTCAGCCCTCATTAAATTAGAGTTCCTATTATTATCTTGATCTAAATTCCATGAATGATGTTTCCTTATTTAATTCAAGTATGTGGGAGCATTTAATTGTGAAATCAGTGTTAGGAATGAGATTGCAGTAACTGAATCTAAATAAAGCCATAGAAGTGCAAACTCATGCACCTTGCAATCACAATATCAAGGCAGATTACACGTAACTCGGGAAGCATTCAACTTTATTAATACTGGGTTTAAAAGTGTAAAAGAACAATAGTAGACAAGAAGACAGAAAGAAGGAAAGAAAAATGAGGGAGAGATTAAACATGTCCCAGAACCCTAACCGTAGTTAAGGAGCTAGAGAATAAGGTTTAAGCTACACAGACTAATCCCTAACCTTGCAAAATGACTCATCATGGGAGCCTGGCTATTTTTTAAAATAATTTTTCTTTAAGGCTATAATTAAATTTAATTTAAAAATATTATTAAGTGATTGCAACTCATCAGACACAAGTTTGACCCTCGGATATCCCTATGCAGGAGCATCCCCTCAGGACTGGGACTCTACTGAGAAAGACAAGAGGCCATTATCGTGCAGTGAACTAAGGGTAGTGATAGACAGGAAAGCAGTACATGCTACTGTCCTGGCAGCCACCTGATTCTTAAGGGAATTCCTAGGTGCAGAGAGGTCTGTTTTTATGATTATGCTTCATGACTTAAATAAATGTACCAAATGTTGCAGCATTAAAAAGGTGACCGTGGAGGCAACCCAATGGGTAACACATCCATACTGAAAGCCGAGTGCTGAACAGGCATGGTTCAGAGCAGAGGAGACGGGCGGAGGAGAGCAGAACTGCAGAAGGCGGGCAGAGGAGTCTGGTATGGCTGAAATATGGACGGTGAGGCAGAAGGCTCTAGTGAGAGGTGAGGCGGAGTCCTAACTGGGGCCCCAAACGCACAGGGCCTCTGGAACCAGTCTAGGAAATGAAATTTCATCTCAAGGGCAATACAGAGCCGTGGAAGAGTTTTATACAGCCGAGTTACAGGACTGAGTTCATGCACCAGCTGCGGGGTGAAGGGAGCATCAGAAGGATTAAGGCCGGAAGCAAGAAAATCACTGGAGACCTGTTTGTTCACTTACACATTTTGTAAAGCTCGGGAAGTTCAAAAGTGGACAGCGCTGGTAAGTGTACAGAGAGGCAGGGAATACAGATCCACATGTTTTCTTTAGAGGGCAATTTATCAGCATCTGCCCCAATAAAAAATTCATATACCTTTGATCTGTTAGTTCTGCTACTTTTAGGACTGTATCTTGCAAGTACACTTGCACATTATGAGATTAGGTAGATAATAGTTTTTGCAGTAGCACCCATAGCATAAAGACTTCGTTTTTCAGTACTGAGGACTGAACCCAGAGGCTTCACATGGGGCTTTTTATTTTTATTTTGAGACACAATCTCACTGAATCACTAGATTGTCAGAGTTTGAACTTTGGAACCTTCCTATCTTACCCTTCTAGAGTGCTTGGATTACAGGTACATATCACCATATTCCACAAGCAGGAAGACTTTTTAAATGAGTTAGATCAGCCAGGTCCAGGGGTGGCACAAACCTATAATCCCAGCTACTTGGCAGACTGAAGCAGACAATTGAAGTGAACCTTGATAACAGACCTTGCCTCAAAGTAATGTGTTTAGAAGGGGTTGGGGATGTAACTGAGTGGCAGAGTGTTTGCCTGGCATATACAAAGACATGGTTCAATCCCAGTTCACACCAAAAAGAAAAGTTACTTAATGGTATTCTGCATAGGCATAGTAAGAATGTCCAGATATGTCGGCAAGTGAAAAAGCAAAATCCCAAATATTCTCATGTGTATATGAAAGCATCAAACACCATGTGCCTACTGATGTATGTATGTTTTTGTCAAGGGATAGGAAAATATTTGGAAGGATGTGTTGGTTGCTTTGGAAGAGAGAGCCTGACCTGAAAGAAAAGAAAGCTTACTTTTCATGGAATGTTCTGCTCTTTTCTTTCATTGAAATACTTTCATACTATGTGGTTATCTCATTATATATACACATATTATTTTTAATTAAACACTATGGAGACTTTGTGTATGCATGCTTCAAATGAATGCCTTAGTACCTGGCAAAAGATGACATAACCTGCCCTTCCTCAGTACAGACTCAGAAGCTTTTCTACTCCCAGAGGTCAGTAAGAGGACGTCTCCAGGGTGGCACACTTGCTTTGTGATTTTCTTTGATGGAAAGAGGGGAAATCAGAAGTGGCCTGCTTTGGAAATTAGAGTTATAGAGAATTTAATTATGAACACTGGACACCATTCGGTTCCAAAGGCATCTTGGGCCAATCATCCACACTCTATTAGATTGTCATCTAGTCCCCTAAGCCTCACCCCCAGGCAGCTGCTGAGCCCTCAGTCTTAAATGGGCCCCCACAGGGACTGGAAATCAGGCCCTGGACAGGTGGCCTGGAGAGGGTCTCCTGCCTGTCCAAGGCCTATTCCTCCTGCTGTCCAGCCTGAGCAGTTTTATTTAGTGGTAGAAAATTCCCAGATGTGGAAAGCAGGCCTGTAGAATAGGATTCCTTTCTGATGATACACACAAACAAATGTTCACCAGAGTACTTTTCATCAGACTCTCAAAGACAAAGAGCCTGAAACCACTGAGAATTCTCGAAAGCTTTCTCAGCAGGTGAACTGAGACTCCTGCTGGGGAAGTAATTTTCCTGAAGGTCAGTGGGGTGGGAGTGGGGGAGGGCATTGGAATCCAATCCATCCACTCAGTCCCCATCCCACTCCTCCAGCCTGTTCATAAAGAACTCTTCATTTATAATTTCATGTTTACTTCAAAATACTCCAGGGGACTTGTGCTTCATCTTCCAGCCTCCAAGATTTTGAATAATTGATTTTAAAAGTAGCTCCCAGCACATTTGTTCTATGAAGGATGGGAGGCAGGGAAAAGAGAGTGTTATTTAGACAGGCTGTTTAAGTGGGCAGACAGACAGGTGAGCAAACTTTTTAATATGCTCCAAAAACCTGAAGAATATGCACATGCAATGCAGTAGCTAATGAGGAGAGGCAAATCTGGCTGAGTATCACATGAGATCCCACTCAGTATCAGAATAGGTGAGTGGTAAAACTGATGGGCATCCATCTGAGGCTTCTTAGCCCAGGTTCCTCTCCGATTATTCCTGTCATTTATAATGAGGACTCTTACAAAGAGGGAAGGGGCCTTGCAAAATTGATTTAAAACATAATATCTTTTTTTTTTTTTTTTTTTTTTTTTTTTGGTACCAGGGATTGAACTCACAATTTTGTGCTCGCCAGGCAGGTGCTTACACCACAGAGTTAAATCCCCAGCCCCAAAACATAATGTCTTCTATAAAAATTGCATCTAATTGTAATAATCATGGAAAAATGGAAATTTTGATTTTATAACTAGAAAGAAAAGACAAAACATGCTTGGAGAAACCACAGATTTCACTTGAGAAATATCAGTCTAAGCTTTTCCTCCTAAGAACATTTGGTAAGTGCTATCGTGGACCATGAATTTGCCAGGCCACAATTGACTTTTGATTACTTAGGCCTTTGTTCTCTAGGAAGGGCTTCACTATGATTTCACCATTCCTAAAGACGGTAAGAAAGTCTGGCTTAACATAATAGAAATTTATTATATCAGTTGGTTTTCCAACTGTTGCTGGCAATTCAGTGCCCACAATTTAAAATAAGAGAAGTTTAATTTGGCTCATGTTTTCAAGTGATTCAGTCCATGCCCAGTTGGCTCCACAACAGAAGCACCATGGTGGAAGGCTGTGGCAGAACAAAGTTGGTTAGGTCATAGTGGCTGGGAAGCAGAGTAGCAGGCTAACACCAGAGAAAGGAGCCATGGCAGCATATAATACCCAAGGTCAAGCCTCTGTGACCCACCCAGGCACACCCAAAAGTGTGGTTTACTAATCCCCTAGGCAGCCCAAGCCAATTAAACTGGTACAATTCAATTTAACCACCATATTCCCCTCCTTGTCACCCAGATGCATCTCCATGAACCATACTTTATATTCAAGTGAATATAATAATAAGTTAATAATTCCAGCTAACATGATACAACAGTCTTGTGTACATCAGAAATGCAATCATTTGGGGCTGGGGATTTAGCTCAGCGGCATAAGTGCCTGCCTTGCAAGTGCGTCGTGAGTTCGATCCCTGGTACTGATAAAAAAAGAAAAAGACAAGAAATGCAATCATTCTATCCTTAAATTCAACAGTTTATCATTCTTCCAAAGTCAGCCTCATCTGAGAATCAAGGCAAACTCTTAGCTTTGAACTTCTGTAAAAATAAAAACAAACTACATAATCCCAAGGTACAATGGGTACAATTTCATTCTAAAAGGAAGGAATAGAGGGATCAAAAAGATTAGGACTAAAGCAAGACTGAAAACCAGTGGACAAATATTAAGTCCTGCAGCTCCATGTCTGTCATCCAGGACACATAGTGATCTCATGCGAGTTCCAGAGGGCTTGGATGGTCCACCCTATGGTCACACTTGTTGCAGCCCACAGGGCCTCTCTCTTGGGCTACCTTCATTCATGACCTGTAGGTTTCCTTGGCAGGCATTCCTTTTTCCTGGCATCTCCAGCTCCCTGGAGACACAATGCACCCTATAACAAGAAAGTGTTGGGAAAACGCTGGGTGGCTAAGGTGGTGGAATGGCTCAAAATCAGAAAGGGAAGATTGTCAAACTGAACTTAGGTCAGTTTTACTGTGGTGCTCGTAGTTGCCTGGACTCATCCCATTAAGACAGAAAATGAAAGCATTGCTTTATAGAGTGCAAAACACCTCGGAGTTCAGTCGTCTGCCTTCAGACTATTGTGCAGACATGGCTCCAGCATAGGGCACATAATTTAAAGCACAAAGCAAGACAGTTTTTTCTGTCATTAAGAATGCTCTGGAAAGAGCTCCTCTGAATGTGATAAACTCACAGAGGTAAAAATGTCCTCAGAGGAGCAGTGGTGTGGCAGAAGCTGGCAGCTGGCCAGCGAAAGCACATCTGGTTGCTCACAGTGGGATGTCCTTGGTAGGCGATGTTTCAAGTAAAATATAGCGGCTCTTGTGTGGTTTCCACAGTGGTTAATTGGCAAATAGATGATTTTTGTTAAGGCGGAAGAGAGATGAGGATGGAGGACAAAATAGAGAAAAAGAACATTTTCTGAGTGCTAAAGGAAGAAGTTGGGAGCTTGTCAGTCAGAGCATAGTGACTCAGGTCAGGCTTCGTTTTGGTTTAAGGTGGACTCCAATGAAGGGCATGGGAACACCTGGCTTATAATCTCACAAAATCAAAAGTGATTATTGACTTAGAGATGTTTCCTGGCCATCTCACTTACAAGAATAGGCTTTGCTTTCAGGGAGCACTTGAAGCTTTAAAGAATTTGAAAGTGCAACTAGCGATGGGCCAAAAATGACAAGTCGGAAGGCACATTGATTTTTTTTTTTAAATCAAGAGTCTAGCTAATTGTGCACTTGTGACAGGATGTTAGAAACCATCAGTTAACCATGTGGCCCTTCTCCTGAAGATGGCTCATCTGTTCCTGGTGGGGAGTGAACCTGGGCTAAATCACACAGGTTTCCATGGCCAATGCACACTTAAGTAAATGTGAAGCAAAACCAGCCTATTTCTCAAAGTGTGAGAGTCACCCACTATCTATAAGATCTGAGTAATAAAGAACCATAGTTCATTGTCTTTAGATCCTTTTTGGGAGTAGGCCGGGTACAAGTAACAAAGAAATCAAGGGTGCAGGGTGGAGTTCAGTGGTAGAACACCTGCCTCGTACATACAAGGCCACGATCAGAGACCAAACAAAGCAAAGAAACAAAGAACATGTAACTATTCCTCAAAGCACTGATTTAAACAACAATCTTACTGAAACAGCATCCACCGAGTCTAAACTCAGGACACAGGAAGCATGAGCCAGACCCCGCTTGCAAGGCATCCTTACTTTATGCCTCCACTTATCCTTCTCCATTCAACCAAGCAGTAAATTTGATTGAAGATTTACCAAGTGCCAGATAGACTATGTATGATCAAATATAGTGCTAATGTTTAAATGGTTTTTTAAAAACATGTTACAGGAAAAGATGCATTGCCATGAACATCTTTTCTACTATTTCACTTACCCTCTCTACCTCTTAGAGTCCTGCCTGCCTTTCAAGGCCTCCCTGATATGAAAACTTCCTTAATCATGCTAAGCTGTATATCAGTCCCTTCCTCTGCCCTACTGCTATTTGCTGAACACACCATTGGTGCTCTGTGAACCCTCCCTGACATATGTACGCATCTTGCTTCTCCAGTATTATGGTAAGAAGCTCAAGTTCCTAAGAAGGGCCTACTTTTGTGCCATACTTACTGCTAGCACCCTACACATCCATTAATGTACAGATGCTGCTATGGGTTAAATACAGTTAGTGTCTCTGAGCATCTCCTGTGATTGACAGCTTGTTCACAAGGTGGTACTGTTGAGAGGTGGTGGAACCATTCTGGAGGTTGGGCCTAGCAGAAGCTCTTTGAGTCACTGGAGATAGGTGGTTCCTGTATAAGCCCTTGGTAGTTTTGGTGCAAACTCCCTGAGTATTCTTCAGAGAATTGTTATAAAAGAACAAGCATGGGCCCACCCATTCTCTCTTTCTCTCTGCTCTTGTTTGAAATATGACTGTTCCTTGCACTCTTGCCATGGTGTGCTGCCATCCATGCCTTCAACAGGGGCCAGTCTTAGACTTCAGTCCTCCAAAATGGTGAGCCAAGTAAGCCTTTTCTCTGCATAAGCTAGCTGCCTCAGGCATGTCATCTCGTCATGCAAAGCTTACTAATACGGATGTACTGTTGAACCCTGTTGAATCCTTTAAGAAACAATCTCAATAATGGCCAAGAAAACATTTAGAAGGGAAAAAAGGTTGGTAGTTATTTGTTGGGGGTACACTTAATTGCTAAATGTAAGGCAACACCACAAAATTCTACAGTAAACCATATGCTGCTGTGGCCATTGAGAGCCCCGACACACAGTCCCATGGAACCCATGCACCCTGATGTTGCTCTGTGTCAGAGTTGCTCCATTCATGAGATGTATGAGAAAAGACAGAGCAAGCATAAAAGACAGGCAGAGGCCTGCAAATGGTGTATCTTTCCTTGGTTGGACTTGTGGAAACCAGTTCCACAACCTCACATTCATACCACAGGACAAGAAGTGGAGTCCAATTGTGTGCCTCCAGAAGGAAAGCTCAGGCGTTGTATTTATTTTGTTAGACAAAAAATAAAACAAAATGGGTGACGGTAAAAACACAGTCTCATTCCCCAAGTCTCCCCTCTCCTTTCCTTCAAAGAGATTTGGATGTTATAAAAATAGGTCCCTGTTTGTAGAAAAACCTCCATGAAATATGTGAGATGGGGTGTGGCAGAAAAAAGGTCCTTTTTCCTCAGAAAACCTTTGTCCTATGACTAATTAAGCATAAGGAGAAATTGTTGAAGTCGTTGACCCTGAATACACGTGCAGGGCTGTGGTGTGGCCCGGGCATGGCTGAACTGAGAACGAGGAAACACCTCCAAGATAGGCCATAGCTGAGGCCACCTGGAGACTTTTGGATAGTTTTCCTTAATTATCATCATCTGTTGCTCAGAGGGATCCTTGAACCTCTCCCAAGATCCTGCTCAGGTTTCCTCCATTGTCCACTCAATTCTTTCTTTGTTTTGAATAAACACGGGCCTCCCAAGGATAGTCAGTCTGTCGGCTGTCAGAGATACAAACTCTGCAGAAGATTTCAGTCCTCCTGGATCCCTAAAGATCAGGTCACTTGTCTCATTCCTTTGGGCCTTCACTGTGCACCCGTCTGGGGGATTGGGGATCTGGGCACAGACCCCACAACAAGAAATGAAATAATGAAGGAGGAAAGTGTAACCACCTAAGTGTTTCTTTCATCCAAACTAACATGTAACAGCAACAAGCACTTTTTCTTTTGTGTTCTCAAAGGATTTATCTGTGATGAGGACTCCTTAATCTGTGTTCTTTAGCCCCTGAGGAGAAAATCTGTGTATTTCCTTGAAGGTTTCTGACCATTCTCAGAGCGTTCTGATAGTGAGCTTACAAGCTGTGAGGCTAGGAACATGTAAGGTCACGGGAGAACGTGGCGGAGAAGAGCAGTCACTAGAGTAAATCTAATTTCAAAATGTACCCGAGGGATGCTCTCAGTTGAAGGTGACAGGAAGGAGAAATTGGGATGAGGCAGAACATGACATGACCCTACAGAGGGACTGAGTGAGGGCAGCAACAAAGCACCCCTGGCTGTCTTGTTAAACCCTTCCTTTGCTCTTATTTATCCAAGGTTTTCAAAAGTCCAAGTGGCTTGCTCGGCCTAACAGGAGCCATAAAGTAGTTCTCAGGTGTCTCTATGTGACTTTTTGCTCACTTTTCTGCCTCTAAGCTTTCTCTTCCTCAGGTCGCCTACCAGCAGCCCAGGGTCATTCCTCTGTCCCCAATCCGTACGCAGTAAGTTGGAGTACTGTTATTTCAATCCAATTTTGAAGGACGGGAGCCACATTAATTGTTACTGCTGTTAACTTTCTCAGGATATTTTCATTTTAAAAGAGAACCTTATAAAGACAAATGGATCAACTCAGAATAGTGGGCTTTGCAGATTAGAGGTGGGAAGACATTCTAATTCATCTACTCTACCATCAGAATGGTCCTATACAAGCTACGTAACATTTCTCTAAAATAATTGATCTAGGAACAATTTGACTGAGTTAGATAAAGGCCTAGATTTCTTAATATCATAAATCTGGATTTAAATCAACTGTGGGGTTATATGTTGAATTTTTTTAAGAGCAGATTATCATAATTTAATTCCCTTACAATTTAAGCCTAGAGTAACAGAACCATGGAACACTTGGATTTTGGAGTTTTTATTTTTCTTTGACTTAGTTTTGACCTATGAAGTGAATACTTTTTTTTCCAAAACACATGACTCAAGAGGAGAGGGCAGATCAAATATGTAATTCTCGTGGTACTGCTTTAGAGAAAAATACACATGCAACGAAGAGCTCTTTGTTGAGTTGTATTTGTAGTTCTTCCTCACTGTGCTGAACTTGACATTGCTCTGTTATCTACAGCTGTATTTTAATCTTGTGGCATAAAATAACTTCATTTTGCTCACATGTTTTGAGTCAGGAATTTGGGAAGGCCTTGATGGGAACACCCATCTCTGCTTTATGTGCATCAGTGGGAGTGGCCCAACGTGGGCTGGGAAATCCACCCCATGGCTGTAGATTGGTGCTGGCTCTAGGCTGGGACCTCAGCAGTGACTCTCAACCAGTGGCCTTGATTCCGTCCTAGTCTGGGATCATCTCAGGTTTCCTCAGCTTTCTCTCAGCAACTGGGTTCCAACATGGGTGTGCCCAGAGTCCAAACTGGGAGCTATGGCTTAGACATGGAAGTCAGGTACATGACCTGTACAGTGTTCTGTTGGTCAAGCAAGTCATTAAGCCTAGT
The DNA here is from genome assembly GCF_034190915.1 of Cavia porcellus. NCBI lineage: Eukaryota > Metazoa > Chordata > Mammalia > Rodentia > Caviidae > Cavia > Cavia porcellus. The sequence goes on along the minus strand of NW_026947496.1, from coordinate 20,164,113 downwards.
TCAGCTCCTAAGAGAGAGATTAGACTGCTCTTCAGTAGAGAGATAGCAAAGAATGTGTGGCCATCTTTAACCTACTATAGGCATTCTCAGACAAGAATTATCAAAATGATAAAATCTTGTCTCCGATGCTATTAAAACTACTATAGAGGAAGCTATCTTTTAAAATGATAGCTTAACTTTTTCCCAAGATGCAACCTTTCTTTCATCCATTGGCTACTGTACCACTAAACAACAGCCTCATATGTTAAAAGTTGCTTGCCCTCTGGGTTCAAGAGTTCTCTGGGCACTTACTGGAACTTTTTTTTTTATCACTGCTGGAGGGATTATCTATTTTTCATGCAATCCATCTCTTGAAGTAGCATGTGAGTTTTAGAGTCTTTCACTCTAGTGAGCTGTTTGGTTTTCAAAGAAAATAAGAGAAATAGTTCTCTAAACATATTTATTTGACAAATGCTTTGCAATATTTAGCAGATACTGTGTCCAGAGCACTGTACTAGGTTGCAGAATGTGGAGAGAAGGAGGAAGGGGAAATGAGTCAGTTATATTTGCTGTCCTCAGAGTTGTTTCTGGTCCAATAGGGGAGATGGAGGTGTTTATAAGTCACAGAAAAGAATAGAATAAAGAAAGTCTTGAGAACACTCAGTGCAGCTTGAGAAAAGAATATACAAATCTTTTGCTCTTAAAAGACCCAGCGTTGCATGCAGAAGGGAAGGAAAGGCTTCCCCATCAGTGAAAAGTAGAAATTGAGAACACAAGACCTGAAATTGAGAGGCAAAGAGAGCAAAGACTGTCACATAGCAATCAGAGCCCAGGCTCTAGAGCTCGACTCTCTAAGTCTCAATCTTTGCTCTGCCCACTCTGTGACTTTGGGCAAGTTACTTCACCTCGATTCTCCACTCACTGTCCGTACTTATCAGATAGGAATGAGGATTGTATCTAATACATAAGATGAAAAGACAATTAATGAAGATTTATACAGCCCTCAAAATAATGCCTGGTATATCCTAAGTATTGTGTGAGTGTTTCCTAAATACGTTAAGCTCTCAATAAGAGATATCTATTATCTTACTGTGACTTCAGTCTGGAATTGGAGAATCTTAACTTTGTATGTTATTGAAATACAGTATTTCCATTCATTGACAATTGCAGGAAGTTTATTCTTTACCTAAAAGTAACCTAGAATATAGAAGAGGATACAAGTAAATATTCCTGTAAGTGTAAACATAGGAACACAATATAGTCAGCCTTCTGTATGTATGGGTGCCACATTCACGGATTCAACCAACCAAGGATTTAAAATGTTGGGGAGAAAATCACATGTATTCTGAATATCTACAGATTGTTTTTTTTTCTGTCATTATTTAAACTGTTCACACAGTATTAGTACTGTATTTTTTTTTAATGTAAGTAATCTAGAGACAATTTAAAGTATACAAGACAGTGTTCAGAAGTCAAAGGCAAATGCTCTACCATCTTATATAAATGTTATTGTTGGGGTCTACAATGCCCCTGAAGGGTCATGTATTGGAGGCTTAGTCCCCAAAACAGCAATATTAAACATAGGATTTTTAGAAGGTGGTTGGAGCCTAAGGACTCTAACTTCATTAGTGAGTTGATCCACTAATGTGTTTATAATTTGATGATGATATTGGAAGGTGATGAAGGCTTGGGGTTCTAGTCGAAGGGAGTAAGTCATGGGTGTGTGGCCCTGGAGCTATATCTTTTCCCTGGTTCTCATGTTCTCATTCATATTCTCTCTCTCTCTCTCCCTTTCTCCGCCCCCCCCCCTTACTGACTCCGGCTTCCATGAGGTGACCAACTATCCTGTATCTTATCCTTCTGTCATAATGTTCCTGCCTCAAAACAATGGAAACAGAAGACCATGGACTAAACTTCTGAAATTATGAGCCAAAATGAACCTTTTTTCCTCTAAGCTGTTATTCTCAGGTATTTTGTCACAGTGATGGAAAGCTGACTAACACAGTAAGGGGGTTGAGCACTGCAGATTTTGGTATTGGTGGCAGTGCTGGAACTAGTCCCTTTCAGATACTGAGAGAAAACTGTATTAGATTTGTAGAAGCTCGTTCAACTGTGTTCAGTGAATAATGCTGTTCTCCTTTAGTGACGTTTCTGTAGATTCAGATATTATTTATCAAATATCATTTAAATGCTACGCATGGGATGCCTGACATTGTTCCAGGATACACTGTGAGTGACATGACTGGGTCTCACCCAGCGGTACAGTTGTGAGCAGAAGAGAGTCCTTGCCTGGAACTCCTGGAGTTTACATCCTAATGGAGAGATAAAAGAAAATGTACCAGATGGGGATTTGACCTGAACAAAGCACAGAGAGAAGAAAAAGAGGACATAAGTGTTCAGGGAACAGAGGAAACCAGAACAGAGAGTAGAGCAGCATGGGGGGATAGGAGGGGAAAGTCATCCATAGAGGAGGTCAAACAAAATGACCTATGGCAGAATTTTTAAAACCCCAGAGCTCCCTACAAATGGTTTGTATGTAATACCTGGGTGATTGATAGTCCAGGCTCCAGTTGGGATAAATCAAATGAGGTCAGGCATGGACTGCAACAAGAGTTTAAGTCCCACATAACTTTCTAATTTTAAGAACTACCAAGCATTAAAACCATACCAAAGAATGAGGTTCATTTTTTTTCTTCCCTGGGGAAAAAAAATGTAAGGACAAAACAGAACACTAAATTTTAACAATGAGTTGGTAAGAAAATAATATCCAAGGAAAGTATAATTATTGAAGAACTTCAATTCCTTCCAATCCTCTCATTCTACAAGTCAGTGGTCTGCTCCATCTTTATTAGAAACTTTTCTGGATTTAGGGGCATTTATAATTTTTTATATAGTGATTATAATCCCCCTGCATTTCAAGGTTCATAGAATTTCTGACAGCCAGAGGGCTGCATGATTAGATAGGACTACTTATAAAAATCAATTGTTTCCCATTGTCAGATTCTGGGGTAACAGCTGGTAAAAGAGAAAAATAGCCTAAACAGGAAACTTGCAAAATATGCATTAAAGAGATACACTTTAAAAATCAATCCATGTTCTCAAACTGGAGAACCCAATACATTTTCATAGTGATCCCAATAATCAAGTAAAGTGGATTAAAATGTGAATGGAGCATCCTTAGGAAACAGGGCAGACAAAGAAAGGGATTTGAAAATCAGAGGAAGCATGAGTATTTCCAGCTTCATACAGGGAAAAGCTTAAAGCAGTTTGGATGGAGGTCTACAGATTAAACGCCTGCACAACAGAACTGTAGTCCCCACTGAAGTCTTCTACAAATTCCCATGAGTATTTAGAAGCTCTTGCAGTGCTCCCAGATTAAAAACAATGCTTTAAAAATTTTTTCCATAGCAAACAAAATCAGGGCTTGGTGTGCCTCTCCCTAATTCTTCTTACTTTATAAACCAGAGTGGGAGAAAAAAAACTTTTTGCCTTGGAGGTTTCTAACTTAAACTTATTCCCAAATTCAAGATGTAATTCAGTGATATGTATGAAAGTTAGAACCACAGTTCCATATGTGAGCTAAACAGCCTGGCTTCTTAATTCATTTTTTTTTAAACCGGAGAGAATCAACTGACTGCTTCTCTGACCTTCTGTTTCTCTACAGCAATTTTCATCCTCCTTGGGGGACCCATCATCTAACAACAAAGTCAAGCTTTTAGATCATGTTCTGATATCCCAAATGGCAGAATTTTTATTGGAATTTATGTTTCGCTGCTGGGAAAATATTATCAAACACCCTTGAAATTCTCTGTCTGTCAATTGAATCCATTTTAATTTAAAAGCTATTCACTGTACACATTCTGCATATGTGAAACTTAGGAGAATATATTTTAATTCTAACCCCCCAAGAATCTCGTGGCATAATTGAGCATGTAAGCCATATGCACATGGAGAATAACAATTAAAGGTAGTCTGTGATTCAGAATTACCTGGGTTAGTAGGTAGAAATTATGATTGGCATTCTAAAGAGCAAGAGGTCACACCGGTTGCAGGTGATCCTAGCAGGTGTCATTGGAAGTGCATGATAAGTATGTGTACAGTTGGTTTGGGTAGACAGAGAAAGAGGAAGATCCCTTGTCAGAGACATGGACTCAGAGATGACCACAGAGGGAGAAGGCAACTGGTCAACTAGTCACTTATTTCTTTTGAATGTTGCCATGCCATCTTACATGACAGTCATCCTGGTCACTCTAAATAAGTTTAAAGGATTTTTAAAAGTCTAAAAATTCAATTCATCTGTAATTTTATGCTGGAGTCATTCTATTTTTGCTTCATGCTATTTTGTGCCCCCCCAAGAGGAGCCCAGAATATTTTACTTGAAGACACCTTAAACATCGAAAGCTAAAATTGTTGGCATTAAGACAATAGTAGAATTCTCTTTCATGAACCAAGACACTGTTTTTACCAGACCAGGAAAAGAAAAGGGAGAGAAAGCGACAGGGCAACAGATATCTCATAAAAATCTCCGAGATGACTGATTGTGTTTCCTTGGGAGAAGTTATAAGAAATTCGATCATGGTTTGTTCTATTTGTGTCAAAACCGAACCCAGTTACTACAAAAAAAAAACAGTAAAACTTTAGATGCTTTTTCTGGAAATGCATTTTAGTATTCAGATGTTTGTAGGGCTTCCCCAAACCACTTATCTGAGCCTGCAGAGCACAGAAGAGCTGCATTCAAAACACAGATGCATAGCGTGCTGGCACAAGTTTTTGTTGGGGCTCTCTGAGACTGTGCCACATAAATGTGGCTGTTTGATAGCACAAGTTAAGGGGCTTTTTGAATGGCTATAATCTATCTTACCTTCTGTGCTTATAGTTTTATATTTCTACCATTCATTTTTATAGTACTTCGAGTTTATGGCATTTTTACATCTTATTTCATTTAATTCTCCTAGTTACTACAGAAAGTAGATATTATTTGACCTCCATTTTACAGGGAGGAAGAAGGTGAAGCTTAGAGGGTTTATAAGTCATTCAGAGAGCAAGCCACTCTCTGGCCAATATTTCTGAATACAATTATTTTTAAAGTTTTTTTGTAAGTACAGTGATAATGCAGTAGAGATATTGTAATGTTCCTTTAATATAAAAATAATAAGTGATAAGGCCATTGACTGGTGGCACGCAATGCTTAAGATCATATTGTTGTTTTGATATGAAAAAGAAAGCAGGAATTCAAAATCACATCTGGAGTGGCCACATCAATGGATCTGAAAGTGTTGCCAGTAGTAACGCTGTGGCTGAGACAGCAAGATATTAAGGAGTGAAAATTCCAAAGTAAACCAACAATTTCCAAATTAAATAAAGAAAAGCTTCCCTAAACACCAACAATTTGACTATGATACAAAGAAGTATGGAAACAGTTTTATTTATGGACAAAAATCTAAAAAAAGATACATAGGCATCTTGAAACATTTTTTTTAAGTGGTCTGGCTATTAAATTAAATGTCACATATAAGCACATCCTCTGTACATACTCCAAAATTGTTTACAGAATCCAGGGTCTAAAGGTGACTAATATGTAGAAGTTCAAAGATAGCCATTCCTAAAAGCTTTTGCCCTGGTATTAAGGATAAATACTTTTAGATTCCTCCTTTTTTAAATTTAATTGGAATCAGTTAACATACTATATTTGAATTTACAATAAAGTTATTGGAGTAGGAAAAACCTTCCTTTTAACTGTCCTCTGTCCTCAAACAGATGGTCTGTGAATGTCCCTTTGATCTACTATTTCAAGAGGGGATGATGGCCTTGGGACTCCAGAAGAGACTGCGCACCTTCCCTAATCTAGTCATTAATCATTAACTGCTTTAATAGTTTAAAATTCATGCAAAGACGGTTCATCCATAATTACGCATATATTCTACCTTCGGGCATATGAAATATGAGGCAATTTTCTACAACTTCTAAGGATGAAATAAAAGAATTTTTCAATCATTTATTTAGAGGTTATGAACATGCAGATTTTCTTTCTTTCAGGAAATAGTTTTCAAGCTATTCTCCGCATAGTTTGAAGGGTCCCTAGGAGATGCTCTTGGAGCCTCAGAAGGGGTTAGTGGTGTTAAGAGGAGACACTATGCTTAGTCATTCAGAGCAGCAAAACTGCTTCAAGCATTGTTTATAATCAACACCAAAACACTGATCAAAAACTATTTAGTGCCTTAAGGCTCCCATATAAAATATCCCAAATAACTGGTAAAGCATATTGAAGTGAGAGAAGCCACGTCAAAATAAGTTCAATCACTTCGACATTAGTATAAACATGACATACGACAGTAGTTTCCCTTCTCTCTGGCTTCATTTTTGTATTTTCAGTTATCTGCGGTCAATGTCATATGAAAATATTACATGGAAAATTCCAGAAATAAACAACTCATACATTTTGAATTGTGTGCTGATCTTAGTAGTGTGATAAAGTCCTGCACTGCTCTTCTTCCACCCAGTGGGGGCATCATCCCTTTTCCCATGAGGTACCCATGAGGTATCCATGAGGTACATGGTCAGCTGTTCTTACTTGGCAGTGTTTGTGTTTAAGCAACCTTGATCTTACTGCATAATGGTCCTAAAGAGCAGGAATAGTGATGCAAAGGAGACAGCAATATACAAAACATGAAAGGACAGATGGACTTGGGTGCTGTGTAGCAATGCTGCAGGGCATATAGAAAAGAAAATAGCAGACAAGATCAAAAAATAAGGTGAATGTTTAACACTATTTTAAAATTTATAACAGTAAAAGATATGTTGCCAATAATCCCCCTAAAAACATTCCCACTCTCTTCAAACACGTGTATCTCATTCTTACCACTTTCAGAAACAGTTCTGCAAGTCCTCTATTGCAACTTTAGTTGTGCTGTCATGGTTACTTCCATGCCTTGAGTCAATTGAAAATGTTTACCTTTCATGACCATTTGGACTTTGGGGAAGAGCTAGCAGTCAGTCACATGGTGCCAGATCCGGTAAATCAGGTGGATGAGCACCACCATAATGTTTTTATGTGAGAGAAATTTCCATAAAGGTAAACTGTAAACTGCTTCGGAAAGTGGCGAGAACAATAAATTCAAAGTGAGTGGGGAGGGGTGTTTTGCCGTCAAAGTATCTTTTACTCTGATACATTTTTTATTTAAGGATTCACTGTGTTATATACAGACTTCAGTGCTGTCTGAGATGTCAGGCATTCACTAAGAGTCTCAGAACTACCGCTCACTACTGTACTAGTTTCAAAGAACTTTGGAGACGCCAAAAAATACAGGCAAGAGGACTTCAGGTTAGCTGGGAGCAGTTACAATATGAAACTTACTTTAAAGACTGTGTATGATCCTCAAATAAACTACAGGAAATCCAAAAATGGTTTTATTCCATCCTTTTTATTGCTCCAAAGATTTTCTTGGCTCTACCTCCCATTTGCCACTTGAACCCGCTGACTCATCTGACCTGACATCCGGAGCAGGCCAGTGGCTTCCGAGAGCCCTGTCCCTGCCTGCCAGTGCCGTATGTACTGTTGCCAACTGTCCTTGGATTCCTGCTTATGCTTATTGGAGACCCCAGTCCACACCTCCTTCACCAACCTTCTCACAACCAGCTTCAGTTTTCATAAACATCCCATGCGAGGCCATCAAGAAAAGAGCTCAAAGTCAACTTTCAGAAGCTGAAGCACTTTCCACTTGGAATTTTGATGCTAACTATGACATTGCAGAATCCCAGAACAGTAAGTCTACAAAGTGCGTGAAAGAGCTAGTGATCTACCCCATGAATAATCCTACCTTCTCCCCAAATTTTACCTTTAATAAAAAGTGACTTCCAGAAAAGAATTCCTGGCTTTCCTATAATTTAATAAACATTCTTCTACTCTCTGCAAAAAAAAAAAAAAAAGTATCATGTATACCAAAATTAGCTTTTAAAGTACAAAACTAATCTTTTGCCATATCTTGGATTTAAGCTTGTATGTAATAAAAACTGAGTCACACACAAGAGTAAAACCATGGACCAGCTGCTTGGAAAAAAACCATAAACCAGTCTCAAGGGTAAGCTGCTTCCCTTGTCAGACAGGGAAATAGTACCAGCCCTTTAGCAGGGCTTTTTGGTGTCAGCAGTGGGTTCCCCTGTAAAGTGACTGGGACAGCCTAGCCTATAGGAAGCCTTTAAGTAAATACACCTTGCTTGGTACAGGTGGAGGTTGGTGGCATCAGTAAGACCAGAGTGTTGTGTTTTCTTCTCACCATTATGATGATTGATATCAAATCGTATTTATCCAGGTCCCTGAAAAATCACTACCTAATAAAATGGTGAAGAAGTGTCTCCAATTAAAATGCAAACCACAATTCTCCACATGTACCTAGGATGCTCTTGAGTACCACAACAGCCAGTATCTCTTGTTCCTTTACAAGGAAACAAGCTGAAAAGAATTAAATGCTTTCCTATTTCTCTATTCTCTCTCCATAAGAGTGCCGACAAAATACATGCTTGTAGGAGACACAGAAACTTTATGTTCCAGAAACAATTTTGGTTAAATTTGAACCTTGTATCCTGATTTACTAAAAGCAAGACAAAAATTTCTTTTATTTATCTAATATTTTATTAGAAATATTTTTCAATTTAATTAGAAATATTATTATTTAGCAATGAGGCCTGATAAAATGCCATCAATGTTGTTTGATCTTTTTTGCACTTTTGTTACATACTTCTTATAAAAATGTCTCGGGACTATGACTATTATTTAGCAGCCAAAGAAGTAAGTCCTTTAATAAAATGAAGTATATCACCCAATTGCCATCAGTTCTCCTACTTTAGTGTCACAGATTTTTATTTTAAAAAGTTAAAATGTGGGAAGCAACTTGGCAGATATGAGTGAGTGTGCTCGAGTGGAAAGAATGAGCCACTTGTAGTTAGAGGGCCTGGTTTCCAAGCCCAGCTTTATTACACAGTCGCCTTGTGACCTTGGGCTATAAATCTTCTGACCTTTCTGGGCTTTTCTTTATCCATGAAATGGATCCAACAATTCCTGCTTTTCACTTCCTTCGAGGGTTATGGTGAGGCACAAAAGTGGTATAGTATATCGAACTCCGCACATTCAGACTTGCTTCGCTGGCTGTCTCCCCTTTTCCTGACTTTCCCAGCTGGCTCTGCATAGCAGACTAGTGTGCTCAGCACACCAATAGCCAAGCTCACCCCGTGTGAGCCCTCGGCCCTCCGGAGAAGTAAACACAGTCCCTGACTTAGGAGGGTTTGGCTCCACAGCTTTTCAACTTCACAAGAAAGTGGTGTGAAAACAACAAGCATTCAGCAAAAACTGCCCTTCCAAGTTTGGATTTGAATCTTGTTCTAGGATATCTGTGGTCCAAGCGTCTCTCTCCTGCTGGGCAGGGCAATGACCACAACTCCCCATCAGCTCTGGGGTCACAACTGACGCTCTACAGTGTGCTGCGTTGCCTTGCTGGACCGTCCTGTAGGTCGGGCTGGTTAAATACATTTTCACCTTATGGTATTTTCAATCTATCAAGATGTATGAAAGCTGAGGAGCGGCCTGCACTGAGGCCTTTGATGGAATCAGGCTTATTCTTATGAGGAAGTCTGAGAGATCCTACAGAGCTTAACATAATCCAAAAGGTTTCCAAGCATAACTATCTGTTAAATGAAAATCACTCATGAAGAACCCTGTGCTCAGATACATCCTACTATGGATCAGGAACCTCTGTTTATTGATGGCATATGGTGATAAGTCATTTTATAGAATGTTCCCAAGCACTGTGTCCATGTGTTAGTGCAAACACACACATATACACAAACAGCATGACCCTGAGTCAGGAATTATTTGAGTAGCCTGAATTCTATGAAATATATATAGATTTATATGTGCAAGATAAATATATGTGTGTGTATTTATGTTTGTGTATATGTGTGCATATATATATATACAATGCATACAATTTAAGAGTTTGAAATGATTTATCTAAGTTGATTATATTAGAAAAATAATTACCACAACTCAACTCCAAACACACTTAGCCACCTTATTTTTGACAAAAGAGCTAAACATGTTCACTGGAAGAAAGATGGTCTCTTTAATAAATAGTGCTAGAAAAACTGGCTTTCCATTTGCCAAAGACCAAAAATAGACCCGTATCTATCACCATGCACTAAAGTCAAAATGAACCAGAGAACCAGAAACACTAAACATACTGGAAGAGAAAATAGGTAAAAATCTGGGAGACCTAAGTGTAGGCATAGACTCCAAGAATAAAACTCAGGATACACAAGAAATACTACAAACAATCAACAAATAGGATCTCACCTTTTAAAAGCTGTTGCATGGCAAAAGAAATCACCTATAGAGTGACAAAGATAATCCACAGAGTGGGAAAAAATTATAGCCAGTTGCCTTCAGACAAATGACTTATATCTAGAACATAAAAAGAACTGAAAAAAGTCATACTCCCCAAATTCAAAGACCTACTCCAAAAACGGGCATCTGAGATGAATACACATTTCTCAGATGAAGAGATAAAAACATCAACTAAATATATGCAAAAATGTTCAATACCAGTGGTCATTTAAGAGATACAAATTAAAACAACACTGAGATTCCATCTCATTTCAGAAAGAATGGCTATCATCAAGAAATCAATCAGTAACAAATGCTGGAGGGGCTGTGGGGAAAAGGAACCTTTCTCCACTGTTGTTGGAGTATAGACTGGTACAACCATTATGTAAATCAGTACAGAGATTCCTCAAAAACTAGAATTAGAGGTTCCATTTGACTCAGCCATTCCCTTTTTGGGTATCTTCCCAGAAGAATTGAAATCGTACCACAGTGATATATGTGCACCCATGTTTACAGCAGCGCAATTTGTAATAGCTAAATCTTGGAAACAACCAAATAACCATCAACTGGGGAATGGATAAAAAAGAAAAAGATGGGTTTTTTTCTTAACATAATGTAGTACTTCTCAGCCACAAAGAAGGATAAACTGGAGACTTTTATATGTAAATGGATGCAACTTGAGATCATACTCATAAATCAGACTCATATGTGTAAACATCACAGTGTCTCACTAGTGTGAGAAGCTGAATGAGTAAATAAGATTCAAAATATACAACAGATATTGTGAATCAGGGAGACACTGTTCAAAAGAAAAGAGAAACAAAGGGGAAAGGAAGTAAGAGAAAAGCATATATGTATATGTATATGTATTATATATATATATATATATACCCAAGATAGTTATACAGCTAATTTCTCTTAGTTCATTGCAAAGAAACATCCATGCTAGTATTGTTTCAACAATATTGCACACCTATATTTTGTACTCTGAGTAGCTACTATGAAGATAACAATATGCAGTGTATTAATTATTGTTACTCTCCTATTAGCCATTTTTGAACCTGTTTTATTTTTCTTTCTATTTTTTGTCTTTTGAAAATAAAATAAAATGAATTACCCCAATTTATGGTTTGTAGACCTAACCTAAGTCATTATTTTTATAGGGACCTGTCTTAGTCACTTTTCTCATTACTGAGACAATACTTGACCCCTCCTCAAAGGAGGAAAGGGTTATTTTGGCTCAGATGTGTAGTCCATGATCAGCTGACACCGAGGCAGGACAGCATGGGTAGAGGGGGACAGCCAAGGAGAAGCTGTCACGTCCTGTTATAGCTTGGGAGAAGCAGAGGTCAAAGGAGGACCAGACAGAGAAATAAAGCCTTTCAGATCAATGGGTGTGTGGGGGGTCACACCTGTAATCCCAGCCAGCACCCAAGAGGCTGAAACAGGAGGATAGCTGAGAGAAGACCAAGACCAGCTTAAGGTTGAGGGAGACCCTGTTTCAATAAAGACAAAAACAAGCAAATCCTTTCCAGGTCACACCTGCAGTGACACACCTCTTCCAACCAGGCTCTGCTTCTTAACAGCAAATCAGCCACAAACCCCCATAATCTGTCATGTCCCAAAGGTCCCACCATGGTTGCATGGGGCTTTAGGGGGATGTCTAGGTAGAAAGCATCATAGGACCTATCACCTTTTAACATTTTTGGATGAATTTTACTGTGTAAAAATTGAAAAGATCCACACTCATGAGACATATCATTTTCTGACAAATCAGTGGTGGCTTATCATGATCAATGAACGATTATCTTTGGCTATTTTTCTGTTCCCAACCAAGGCAGTCACTTAGCTTCCTGAGCAACTGTAATTTCCCACATGTTCTTCTTATTTATCCCCAAAGTGGTTTTTATCTATTTATTTTAATTTTAAAATGAATCCCAAATTAGAAAACAGCTTGATAGCATGGAAACTTGTACCTGGAGCACAGACAGCCTCCAGAGCCCAAGCCTCCATATACCTGAGGAATGGGTCCTAAGAACTGTGAGACCCCTGCCCTGTCCACTCCCCATCTTATAACATTGCCATCCAGATAAAAGGGGCCACAGCAAAAGGCAAAGGAAGTCTATAAAATGGGTTGCATGTGGAGTGGTCTCACGTTCCCATGGTAACAGAAAGACCGGGAGGGGTCCACAAGAGCTACCTTCTTATTCTCAGACCTTGTCAGCACCAATTGCCAGAGCTGTCTCACTGGTCCCTCCCCTTCCCTTAACAGCCTTCCTGAAGCATGGAGGTCTTTGTAACTGCTGCCAAAGGTTAGCTGTCTGATCAGTTCTCCATCAGCTGTCTGAAAACTGAATATTAATCCATTCTTCCTTCTGCTTGACCCCTAGAAACCACCCTGATCTGGCTGACTCGATTGATTCTTTGGCATTGACAAAATACATGACAAATCCTCCTCGCGTGTACTCTGAACAAAACCGCTTGCATTGAGCATAGTTACATAGCTTGGCAGTACAATTTTGTCCAAGCAAGGCATCATGACTGTCTATCCACCATAAATAGAAACGAGAGTTCTATAAACCTCAGCATTTCTGTTTCAGTACAAGGCCACTCAGCTTTGATATGCAAAGTGGGTGGGGTTGCCAGGCCCTCTCCCTGCTTACTTCTCACTGCGTTTAGAAGATGCTCTGAATCCCCATAAAAGAGCCAGTTGCTGGTACATTGCTTTTCAAAGTTAAAGTCATATTTCTGTACCTGCTGGGCCATAAATGGGCTGGACTCCAAAGGCTCTGCTCCTCTGACGGTGATGTTAGCTTTGTCAACAGAGGCCGCTGCAGAGATGCTGCAGGAGGAAGGAAGCTTCTGTTCCTGGTTCTGGTTGCTGCCTTTTACTTTTCTTGTTCCCATTTCATGATCCCTCCACGGGGCAGATCTGCAGGAATAGGTGGTGTTCTGCCTCTGCTGCACATCTGCAGTAACTCTGAAGTCCCAGCTGGGCAGGATGACCACCTTTTATGACCTCCCCCCCCTCATTGTGGACACCAAGTGATCCAGGCCTTGTACTCACCTTGAAGTCCCAACTTCCTCTGTGCATCTGCTCACCCTGCAACTCATAAGCTGTTTCCTGCTTGCCCAGAAACTGATGGAGCTAGAAATCCTTGGCTACTGTAGGCTGCAGCCACATCTCCACCTACCAGGTCTGAACCCAGGACATGGGGTGAGCAACCCCTCTCCATTTTATTTTTCCTTTGACAATTCCCCTTAGCCCTATCATATCCCTTAGAGTTTTCTTTGCATCTTTAAAGGTAGTGTCCTATGGTAACTCAGTAATTCATTATGTGAAACTGCCTCTCTTTAAATTGCTGTGTTCACTCTCTCTTCTGATTGCACTCCAGTGGATACACCTTCAGTCTTTCTGGAGTACTATGCACATTCAGCAGCCTCCCCAATTGTCCTTAATTTGATATCCACATGAATCTTCACTTTTTCTTTTCCTATTATGTAGTTGACAAGTCTTCAGAGAAGTAATAGAAAGTGTGGGGCCAATCAATTAATATTCTGCTTAATAGTTTTGCACCTCTCATTCAGCAATGTCCATCCACTCCGTGAATAATGATTTTTTCAGAGTAATGGACAAGAATATTGGCTAAAATCCTTTTATCTTATTTTGCTTTGTGGTGCTGGGAATCAATTCAAGGACCTAACACATGCTAGGCAAGTGCTCTACCACTGAGCTACATCTCCGGCCCAGCAAAAAAAACTCTTGTTTGTCTCAGGGCTATAAAAACTGGCTTTTGGTATGGTTTTTGCTATTTTTACTGTTCATGAACTTTCATTGAACACGTAAGTTCTTCCAATCTAAAATAACTAAGCAATTGATGTTTTCTTTTAATAAGAAGGGGTTGAAGGTGTCAGGTGAGTAACTCTTTTCTTCATCTGAAGTCCCTGTGAGTGCTGAGGTTAAAAGACAAGAGGTAACTCTGTCATCTTGTTTATTGTGTCTCTTCCAAAGGACTGGTTCATTCTACAGCCTCTACTGCTAACTATTAAACATCCATAGATTGAAACAAAAGATATTGATCAGCTCTCCAGGTAGCAATCTCTTCCCAAAGCAACCCTTGTTTGGAAGAATTCTTTTCTTCTGTAACGCTATAAAGTTTGATTTTCATCGTATTTTCTTACCTAATGGCATAAAGATTGAAGCTATATTTTTAAATAATGAGCTTTAATTAGGAGACGCTTTTTAGTAAAATGAATGTTAAAAGTTTTTGCAGAAAGAAAAATCAATTTGAACGTAACTTCTTCCCATCAGGTCTTGTGAATGATAGATATGTTGCTATTGGGAACACAATAAGATCTTTTCAGGACAAAACCACCCTGGCATCATTAAGGACACTTTAGTAACCACATTCCGTTAGCAAGATTTGTCTTGGGAGGCACAGGGTGCATGAAAGTGTCTGCCTTGTAAAATGGATAGCTTTCCTCAAATTTTGAAAATTAAAAAGAAAAAGTTTATTAGATTTAGACTTTTCATCACACCCTAGAGTTACAGTTTTATAGACAGCAGTATGGAAAGCCACTTGTGTAGATAACAAATTCCGACAAATATACCTCCTGCTTGTCATTATAAGTAAAGGATTTCCATTATAGTTCATCCCTTTGGGCCTTGAATGATTCTGGATTTTCAAAAGTTGCTTATTAAACCACAGATATTTCTAAGACGAACAACCTTTAAATCTTTACAAACTCATTTTGTCAGGACCACGTCTATCAAGGTTCTTCATAACAAGTTCCACAAGCATGGGCCTAAGTGACATTTTTGGTGAGCGTTAGAGGTACCAGAGGAATTGCTATGCATATTTCACTTCGTTATTGATAGGCTTATTGGCTATCTAATTGATAGGCTTATTGGCTTATTGGTACCTAAGGGCTGCTTGAAGCATGCAGTCCATATACTGGGCTAGATGGGAAGCATGAGGCATTGGTACCTAGAAACACATCTAAGCATGGTTAAATGGTTACATGACTTTGTGTCTTTTTCAGTTGCACTTTACTTTTGTATAATCTCCTAAAATAATAAACAGTCCTATGAAGTTCATTATCAATTAATCTCCAAAACTCTGAACATTTATTTTGTGAAGGTCATTGTCAAAGCCTGCCCTTGACTTTGCACACAACCTTCTTAACATGAAAGAATTTCCTGCCTGGTCTTTAAAAATCAATGGCATTTGCTAGATTTCTTGAACAATCAAATATCTGATGCAATATAAAACACTGTATAGACTAGGATTCTTTTGTCTTTTTTTATTTTTGCTATCTGCTATAACCATTACAATTGAATTTGTATGTCAAATTTTTATTTCTGACTTCACTACATGTTCCTTTGTTTTCCTTTCATATTTTATGCAAATTTTAAACCTGTGCTATAGTCACATATTCTGTATATATGTCATGTGCAAATAACACATATGTGTATATAAAGACATGTGTGTGTTTTTAATAGACCTCGTTTATCAGCTTTTATTTTTGAAACAGGCAGGGTCTTACTATGTAGTGCAGGCTGGCCTTAAACTCACTCTATATCCCAGACTGGCCTCAAATTTTTGGTGATTCTCCTGCCTTAGCTTCTTGAGTGCTAGAATTATAGGCATGTGCCGTCATGCTTGGTTCCTATCAGCTGCTTAGCATACTTTGTAAATCAAAGCAAATTCTAAACAGATAATTAATTTTATTTAATTCTCACAATGACCCTGTGAGATACAGTTATTCTTTCAATTATAAAAATGAATAAACTGCAAATCTGTAAAATTCCTTATCAGTGTCACAAAACTAGTAATAGAGGCCAATCTGAATCCAACTTTTCTCTCTCTCTTTTGATTGAAAACCTCACACTTTCCCTTCTATACTTAATTTCATGTCTTAGGAGAAAAAATATATTAAAGGGGACAATGAAAAGTTAACGATATTCCCTAGAAAGAGTCAGATCTCCTTCTTGCCCAGCAAATAGAAATCTTACATGCACACAGTGGAATCCTCTTGGCTCCTAGGTAAAATATCCTAAAGCTGGCTATCCTATAGGACTCATCCTGAGTGGATGAGTCCTTTCTTCTTAGACTTAGAAGAAAGAGGAACCTGAAGGTTGCCCAACTGTATTTAGTAGAACCCATCTTTATCCAAAATATCCAAGAAAACTCACCCAGGCCTTGCTAACAAGTTAGTTTTTGTAATCTCTTCTTTGTATGCTGCATTCAGAGGCTTGAGATTGCATCCATGTATGTTGAAGTTGATTAGCTGACACGACCTCTTTCTTTTCAACAAATAAAACATGAAACTTCAATCTCCAAAGCTCTTTGTACATTTATTTTTAATGACTAGTGTTCCCAGATCAGGCAATCAAATCACAAGGTCATGCAGAGGAGCCTGGAATCTGAACAAGATGCTGAATAAAACCTGTGAGAAACAAAGAGCCCAAATGAATTGTTCTCTGGCCATCAAAATCTGTTAAAGGTACTTGTTATCTGAACAAGTACACACATTCATAAAGGATACTAGCCACAATTCTTATTTCATCTTTATCTCTGTGAATATAGGAATCTGTTGTAGGGAAAGAAACAAGTTAATAAATGTTTTTGGCCTTGTGACTTCTTGGTCTCTATTTTCAAAACTTATAAATACCCATATGCTGGGGACCTAATTAGCATTACAACCTAAGTTAATGGGGCAGGCTATTCACTTATGACAAAATTGCCAGTGAGGGTAAAGGGTAGAATTTTAAATCCCATGTATCTAATATACAGGGCTCTGTTCTGACTGCCCTGTGCAAAAGGATCAAATGTAGACTCATATTCTGAGGTAGAAGAGGCTGTTCAAGTTCATCTAGTCCAAATTTGCTGGCAACATTCTCCCAAATTTTCCCTTGGTTCTGTTTGAATACTTCTAGCCTCTAGCATTGAGAAACTTGCCACCTCCCAGTGCTCCAGTTCCACTTTCAAGGCATTTTAATGGCCCGAGGACCTCTAATCACAGCATGGTGGATCCTTTGCCTAGAATTAAACACCTGGCAGCAGAGCACAATTTCCTCTGGTACAAAACTCCAAGCCAGGTATGATGATTCATGCCTGTAATCTCAGCTGCTTGGGAGGCTGACGCAGGAGGAGTGCAAGTTCAAGGTCAGCCTGGGTAACTTAGCAAGACCCTGTCTCAAAAAATGAAATAGAAGGTCTAGAATCTGGGTTCAGTCCTCATTGCAAAAAACAAACTCTAGAAGTCCTTCTTTTTGCTCTCGTGTGTCACTGGAAATAAACAAAACACAACCAAGTATCTCCACCTGAAGGCTGGCTACATTGTCATTTGGATACCTCATGTACTATAGAGCAATAGACTAGTTTGAAGAATGGATGGATATGTACTGTAAGAGAGGAACTGAGAACCAAGTTGTCTTTGGGGTCCTGAGGTCTCTATGTGGAGTAGTGGACACCTGTAAAGAACATACAGCGGTCCCTCACTGTTATGGTTTAGATCTGAAATGTTCCCCAAAAGTCTCACTTTCAGATGTGAGGCTTGGTCAGAAGGGGTGGGTCACTGGCAGAGTGACTGGGAAGGTTGTGTTCTCATCCCTAGCTCCTCCCTTTTCTCTCTGCTTTCTGGTCACCGTGACAGGGGCAGCTGTCCTTTACCATGTGGTTCTGCCATGGCGCTGGTGACACAGACTGAACCCCTTAAAATTATTAGCCGGAATAAATTTCTCCTCCTTTAAACTGTGGGTGTCAGGTGTGTATTTTGTCTCAGAGATAAGAAAATGACTAATACATTACATTTACATTTTTGTGTCATTTTAAAAGAAAACTACTAGCACCACACGCCTGGAAAGATGGAATCTTATGGCCTCCACTTGAACTACCCCTAAACTGTTCAGGGGTTTTCCCTCTCTTCTGTTCATATCTGTTTTTGTACCTCGGGTGCATAAAACAAAATTAACCACAGTTCTTATTTCATGGCATACTATTATCACTGGTGTAAGCATGGCTTACTCTTGAATTTTTAAATTTTTTTATTCATGAACCTATGACCTACCAAAAAACTAAAATATTAACTAACTTGATATACATTACCTGATGTACATTCTTCTCATGTCCTAGCTTTCCTATACCCAAGCAACTACTGTCTTGTTCATCAATGAAGTGGGTTTGTAAACAATGTAGGAATCCAAGCAGCCAAATTGATAAATTTGGAATTTATTAGCTGAGCTCAGCAATCACTCGCATGAACCCATTTCGGAGTCTCACCAAGTGGCCCTGAACTGGAAAAGTACAAAACTTTTAAATAGAGAATCGTAGAAAGACATCCTGTTGGAAACAATTTAGCTAGAATCTTACATTAATTTTTGGTTGACGCCTGTATTCTGCTTCTTTTGCTGAGCAGGTTAATTTTTCTTTTGAGGGTACAGCTCATTCGGCTTTTCTCATGGGATTTATACCCTGAATAATTGCCATTCTCCTGAGTCAAATACAAGACACTAGTTAAATGCAGGGCTCAAGATGGCATCAGTTATGCCAAGCTACAACAATTAGTCACATTCACATACTTCTAGTCTTATCACATACATATCTATCCCCATAATATACTGTTTACTTTAATTTTAGAAAAAGTATAATTAATATTTAACTCTCATAGTCTTAGGTTTTACCTTCTTACTGAAAAATAAATCATTCAGATTTACTCACAGCATTGCGTGGATCATTTCTGTGTTATATAATATTTCATTATGTGTACACATCTTGCTTTATTCTTTTGTCGATGGGAATTTGAGTTATTTCCAGAATTATAAGCATTGATTCTGTGTATATTCTTGCACATGTGCAGAAGTATACTTACTGGCAGAATTGCTGGATTATATAATATGTAAATATTTGAATCTCCAAAGTAATGCTTTCCAAAGTGCTTTTATTAATTGGTACTTTTACCAGCAATGAGTAAGACTTGTCCTCTAATACCTTTATCATTGGTTTTTAGCTTTTGCCAACCAGATGTGCATGAAGTTATAATTTATAGCAGGCTTGACTTGTGCCTCTCCTATCAGTGACAGAAGTAAACATCTTTTCACTGAGGAATCAAAAGATCAACTCTACTTTTTACCCAGCCTCAGAAATCAGCATGATCCCAGTGTTGGTCACTTGAATTTATCAGAATGTTCTTATTGTGAAACATAACTAAATCTCCTAGTAACTCCAGTCCTCATTTCTGTTTTTTAAGACCTATTAGGGATATCTTCCTCCCAATTTCTCCGAATTCAGCAGAGAGCAATTGTCATGTGCTTTCTAAAGCTAATTATTTCCAATCTAAGTAGCTCCAGTCCCTGCCACTGTTTCCCCTAAGGCACAGTTTGCACCCAGTCGACCTCTCCTGTTTGTCCACATCACTAATGTTCCCATCCAATGGCGACAGTGAAAGATCTTTTCTCAATGAGTAAAGAATGCAATTGTTTGCTTGTTGATGTATGTTGTATATAATACCAGAAATCTATGTCAGCCACACCCTGGTACTCACTTCATACATGACCTTCATGTACAATGAAACTTGGAGGATTGAGAAGTTGAGATCTGAGAAAGCAAATCACCCCACATATAAAAAGGGTTTTGTGGGGCTATGCACACTTCCTGGCAACTCTGTGAGCTAAGGGGAGACAAGAATCATCTTTTCCATTGGTTCCATTTTGGGTTGAACTAAAATAGTTTACTGTCCCTCTTCCTCATTACCTCCAATTGTTAATAAATTGTTAATAAATTTAGGAAAATTAAGATGCAAGGAAAGAGAAACAGCACATCTAGACATTGCACTGTTTAACTGTAACCCAAGGCAATACCTATCCTTCATGAATGAATATATTTATAAAACAGAACTAAAACATCATCTGCACTATCCAAGTGAGCACTGGAAGAGAATTGAGGTTTTTAAAGCTGGGCTTAGAAAGCTGAGCTCTGTATCTTCGTGTTTCTCATGCAAAGTTGTCACTGGTGATTCCCTGTCTCCTGTGAATCTTTCTCCTTCTTGTCTCCTGTGCTCATGGGGTTCTTTGGAGCTTATGAAAGCTCTCCTGCTTGCTTCCTCCCAAATGTTTTAGGCTGTAGAATGACTTCTTTTATTTTCTTCCCTGTATTGCTGGATTCTCCAACTGGTTGTTCTCAATTAGAAGTTAACAAAAAGCAAGCCAGGTGGCTACCTGTGTGCCTGGACCTTGTCAGAGGTATTCAGTACCAATGTGCATGTGTGAATGTATTTTATCTCATTAAAGAAATGTGCGTTACCCAGTAAAAACATCAAAAACTCTAGAAATCATTTCACAAAAAAATGATCCTAGCATCCTAGTAATAACCACTGAACTTCTGATATGCCTCCTTTCAATCTGTTTTTCATATAAATTGATATGTTTATTTTCTTTCTATCTTTCAAAATTGGGTTAACACTTTTTTAAAGGTAATTTGCACTTAAGTGCAAATCCAAAAACATCTTCTATCACTATATTCTAGAGCATCATTTTTAGTGCCTGTACTGTTTTTGAGACTATAAATGCTCCATGATTTATTTTGCCAGTTTCCTACTTTTGGATTTTGATTTTTTTATTCTATTTTTTTTTTATTCTAAAGATAATAAAACCCAACAAAACAAAACAGAATAAAGCCAATCAAAATAAAGCAGTGGAGGACTCTGGAGAACATGGCGGACAGACAACAGCAACTACTGAACGCTCTCTAAAGGCTCGGCTCAGAGGCCAGGAATGATGCAGACTAAGGAGATACGAACCAGTAGAGATATGCTCTGCTGACTCAGGAACAAACTGGGCTGAGAGAATCCAACTTGGAATACAGTCCTGGCGCTAAAATAGGAACAGAAAAATCTCGGTGTGGAGGCTCGACTCCGCGCCATTGGAAACCGCGGTTTGGATTTCCCGCCACGCGGCGGCCGGCTACCTCCACAGCGGCTCAGCAAAGAGAGACGCGACCGCCGAGCTCGGGAACGGAGTCAGAAACGCGACGGACAGGAAGGAAGGCTGACTGGAGGCGAGGTGAGCGAGGAACTGACTCCCTACCGCAGTCTGACTCCAGCGGAGGATTTTCTGGGCGCGGGCAGTCCTGTAAGAGCAGGGCGCAGCGGCAACTGCAGCCGCACGGTTCCCTCTCGGACGGGATTGGTGAAAGGTGCCTGGCCGGAGGGACGCTGCTCGCGGACCCCCTAGGCTGGCCTAGCCCAGATCCCAGAGCCTGACGGTGGCCCGGAGGAGCGACCGACTTCCGCGTAGGCTGCCTCCTCCGCAACTCCCTGGGGCGCAGCAGTGAGCTGGAACAACTAGCCAGCGCAATTCGATCAAGCTGTAGCTGACAGGCAGGGAAGCCGGGCCTCCTGTGTAAGATTACATTTCATAAGGAACAGAAAATATGGGGAAGGGAAGCAACAAAAAAGGCTCCTCGACCCCCAATCCTGAGAATCAGGCAATAGTGGACACTGTACCAATATACATTAAGCGCCATTTAGAGAGCCTCATAGACCAATTCAGGAATGAAGTTATCAATGACCTGAAGCTAGAAGTATGCAGAATAGTTAGAGAAATGCTAAGCACCACCCAGGAAAAAGCAGATGGTGGAGTGGAAGAACAGAAAAAGAGGGGAGAATTGCTTGATGGAGAAAACAGAGAAAGCATAGAATACGTGAAGCAGGTTCAAAGGGACTATCAAGAAATCAAGAAGTCTACCCAAGACTGGCATAACAGCTTGAAAGAAACTAAGGACAGACTATCTGAATTGGAGGGCAGACTTGAAACATGGGAGAATGAAATGAAAAACTTCTTAAAAATAACAAAGAAACACACAGCAATAATACAAAGACAAGAAGATGATAAGAGGAGCCATAACTTAAGGATTAAGAACATAAAAGAAGAAGTAGGGACACAAACAAGTGAACTACAAAAGCTACTCACAGAAATAATCCAGGAGAATTTTCCTAATTTAGCAAAAGGTAAAGATACTCAAATGTATGAGGCATACAGGACCCCAGCTACCTACAACCCTAACAGAGAAACACCCAGACATATAATAATAAAAATTCCAGAAATTCAATACAAGAACAGAATATTAAAAGCTGTAAGAGACAAGAAACAGATCACTTACAAGGGAAGACCCATCAAAATTACAGCAGATTTCTCTTCACAAACCATCAAATCACGAAGAGCATGGGGAGAAATAATTCAAGCTTTGAAAGATAATAATCTACAGCCAAGATTGAGATATCCTGCACAACTGTCCCTGGAAATTGATGGAAAAACGAGGTGCTTCCAAGATAAAGAGGAACTGGGGGAATTTGCAACCACCAATTCAACCCTACAGAAAGTACTGCAGGATATTCTAAAAAAAGAAAAATACAAAGAACCCAGAAATAGGGGCGGGGAGGCCACAACGAATAGAGCAGAGAACAAAACGAAGAAGACAAACTGACAGCTACTGACAGAAAAAGAGCTCAACAGAAATGAGACAGAGAAGATTGGATGATAGGAACAGCTTTTTTTGGAGAAAATGACATCTTAATAGGTAATGCTGATTTAGTACCATCTTGTTTTGAAGTCTCATCTAGCTTTTGTTCTTCTGTCTCCAATGGTCTAAACAGGTTGTAGCTTATTGGATTTTGTTATGTACGATAGTATAAGAAAAAACCTTTTAAAGACAAGGAGATTATACAGAGACCATTGTTCATTTTCTGTTAGTCGATTCTAAATACTCTATAATGCTGTCATTCTCTTAAATGGATTTACATTGTTTTGATATACTTAATGCTACAGTATATGAAGTTGTACTCAAGGACTTCAGGGAGGGAGTCAATATGGTAACCATTTTTGGGTCAGGATTAGCTGGTGGTGAAACACTATTCTGCTTAAATGGTTATGTTTTGATCTGCCCTGTTTCGCTGTTATGCCCTCTTTTTTTCTCAATCTCCACTCCATTATTAACTTTTTTATTTTTATCCATTTAATTACAGGGAAAAATATAGCAGGATATAATATAGTAACCCACTTTGACTTTCTATTATCTCGATTTGAAGCCCTGTATTACTCTCACCATCTTGTTTTTGACTGAGGTTCCTATATTCTGTTTTGCTGGATAGTATCAGGTTCGAAAGTTTAGGCATCAGCTGAGAAGATAATGAGATTCATTATAACGCCCATTCTCGTTGACTTTTATCTACTTTTGAAGACCTACAATATCTCCAATGTTTTGGTTTTGTCGGTTTTATTCTTTACGGTTTTGTTCAATTGTATTACAACTAATGATATAGGCAATTCTATTAGAAATAGCGGGAGGCATTATGGTAACCATTGTTGATCACCTTGTATTATGTTTTTTATATTATCTATTATGTCCACCCTTTTGACTTGACCGATTCTGTTCTGTTATGTCACATTTGGTTTTACTCTCTTCCAAAAAAGCAACAAGAACTGTGGGAGCAATGAAACCCAAAATGTGTAATAGTCACTGTACAAAAGAGAGGAAAAGAAAGTGCTCTAAACTATATAACTGCATGTATATTTAAAAGTATAAGATAGAAAATGATACCACAGAGTTTTATTGGATCATTGAACAGAACTGTTTGCAGTATCATTGTTGGAATGTCCACTCTACAAGCTTTAATTTTGTGACTTGAACAATTATTTCTAAGATGGCAATATGTAATCCATTAACTAGTGATTTCCTACTGCGCATTTTTTTATTCTGTAAACCTGTATAACTTGTACCCCTTCACTGTTTTTTTTTCTTTCTTTTCTTTTCTCCTTAAATAAAAATTAAAAAAAAAAAAAAAAAAAAGCAGTGAAATTGGTACAGAACTTGGAAGCAGGATAATAGGAAAACAACAATGACCACCATTATATATTTTGTTATCTTTACAATAGTTGTCCATCTCATCAGGTATGGCCAAATCAAACCAAAATGAAGCAGAATCAAAGCAGAACATTGAATAAAGCAAGACAATTAATCAGAAGAAAACAAAACAGTGAGAACAATATTGGACCTCAAAAACAAGATAGAAGACAATCCCCCATATTTGCTATACTGTACACTGTCATCCTCACAAGTGATGCTCAGGTCTGCAAAATCAACCAGCAAGCCTTAGTTGATTTTTGTTCTTCAGCTGCTATCAACTCACCTGTCCTCTGAACCAGCTTGTTGCTTGGAGGGGGAGGGGGAAGCAGTTATTGATTCTCAGCCTGCAAGCTGGTAGGCTCACTGGAGGTGCTATCTGATTCCTCTCTTCCTGGGCCCTGCTTGGCTTGTTGATTCTATTATTTTACATAATTCTGCAATAAGTATCCTTTTGGTAAATCCTTGAATACATTCAAATTTATTTTCTTAGAATAAGATGGCAGGAGTGATATTAGGTATGCACATTTCTAAGACTTTGGATAGCTATCTCCATACAGTCCTTCAGTTTGCTCTGTAGCTATCAATATTTGAAAAATGCCTACTTTCTCATACCTTCTATACAGCTAGATGTTAATATAAAAACCAATATATTGTTCAATCTGATTGAAGGTAAGGAGCTATTCCTTTTGTGGCATTTATATTATATCCCATTTATTTTCCTTTACCTACAGTGAAGTTAATTTATTTAGTATAAAATATTCAGTGGCCACTGATATTTCATATTTTCATTGTCTTTTCTTTTTTTCTCTGAGATTATTCTTTTTGGTATTTTCTCTTTGATCTGTGCATTCTCGTTCTGCCTTGGGGATATACCTTTTATCTTCCATCTGCTACAATTTACTCCACTTTTAAGAGTCAATTGCTTTATCTTCTTTATCCAAATGACTCTGGCCTAACTGATGAAACTGGAGGCAGTGTGAGATGAAACTTTTCATAATAAAACAGAAAGCAGTGAGAGGCCTCCCAGAGCCCTGAGAGGTCCCCATGCAGGTAATAAGTTCTCGTAAAAGAAAGGAATTTTTTCCCACAAGTCGGTTGACTGGGAAAGCAGCTAAGCCTCACGCTCCAGGGAGGCCATGAAACAAGGGTAGCCTGCTTCCAGCCCGGATTTGACAGGCCTCGTAATGATGCCAGCCACAGTTGTCATTGTGGCAAAGGCCTGGAGGCTTTCCTGTCTCCTAAAAATCAGCTTCATATCAATTAGTATGTCTAGTGTGGCACCAGGAACCAAAGGGAGAAACACTACTTCCTCCTGAGAAAAACACTTCCATTTAGAGCTCATTAATAAAACCCAGCTTGGGAAGTTGTAATCGTAATTTAAGCAACAAAGACACACTCGCAGGTCAATGCTTTTGGGAAAGGGTTCATTTTCATTCCTTGCTAAGGACCTTAATAAGGCTTTAAGATGCACTGAAAATCTTTGCCTCAGCAAGACTTCTGAGCTCATTTAATATCCCAGCGTACTCTTAGAGCTGCTATTAACTTTCCCATGTTTCATGTTTATTTTCAACAAGAGGAAGAGAAATGCATCATCCTCTGTGAGCAGGTCCTCTGGGAATCATCCAAGACAGGAATGCAGAGAGAGATGCCCTGGGAACTGGATGGAGCACAGCAGCCCCCTTAACTGTGGGGAAAGTGATCCAAGACCCCAGTGGGTGCCTGAAATCCCAGACAGCCCTGAACACTATATATGCTATGTCTTTTTTACTATATATTCATGCCCATGACAAAGTTTAATTTATAAATTAGATATAATGAAAACAGCAGTAATAAAATGGAAGAGTTATAATATACTGAAATATGAATCTGAATGTGAACTCTCTCTCTCCCCACCCCACCCCCCCCATCTTGTATTGTACTTTTATCTTCTTCTTCCCTGTGGTTGGCCACAAGTAACTGACACCATGCAAGGCAAACACTGTGGATGGGAAGGAACTATTGCTTGTCTTGAACCTGGATAAGTGAAAGACCTGAGCTAATTCTTTATTGCTGTTGTTGGTTTTATTAGATTCCTACATGTAATTGTTTTTGTATCCTTGAACTCTGCTGCTCAATTCTGGTACGTCCTCTGAAAAAGATATTCCGTAACATGAACTCCAGCCTAATACCTCTCCTCCCTCTACCCACTGACTTCAAACTATGAGCAGTAAGGTCAGTCAATGAAGCGCAACTTGGCAAATCCTGACGTCAGTGTGTGAGGTCATTGTAAAGAGTCGCTGAATCTGAAGTAAGAGAAAAACTGTGTGGTGCGTTCCTTCATTTCCCTCACCTTTTATGCCAGCCAGGGTAATTAATACTGGTTGCTGTAACAAATCCCACATCTCCACAGCTTAATAATACACAAGCTATATGTACAGGGTTATATAGGAAGTATGATCCAAAAAATACAGCGAATGGCTAGATTTTAAATGTGTATTATGGTAAAAGATACATTGCCACTAAGCCCTCTTGAAATACCCCCTTCACTTCAAATACTCTTGTCCCATGATTCTTGCTACTTCCTGCAGCAGCTCTGGAAGTCCTCTTTCATGAGTGTCTTTAGTTGTGCTCGTATGGCTGCCTCAATGTCCCGAATTAATTCAAAATGTTTACCTTTCACAATCATTTTGACTTTTCGGTAGAGCCAAAAGTCACATGGTGTCAGAATTGGCTAATCAGGCAGGTGAGGACACACACTGAAATATTGTTACAAGTTTGCCTTTTCACTGAATGGCACTTGGCAGCAGCATTCACCGTATTTTTTGTTATCACACCTCGTAAAGACACAAAAGAGGACCTCCAGAGCTGCTTCGAAAAGTCACAAAAGGATGGGATAAGTATGTTCAGAGCAAGGGAAGTGTTTTGAGGAGGGTTAATGGCAACATGTCTTTTCCTGTAATACAAGTTAAAGCTTTTAAACATTCACTGTGTATTCCAATCATATCTTGTATTCAGGTTCAGGAAGTTTTTCTTGGAGGCTGTCTTCCAGGAAGTAACTCAGGGTTTCCAGGCCCCCCCATCATGTGGTCCTGCCACTTTAAAGGCAGCAGGTAGCTGTCGTGGAAAGTAGCTGTGGGAGGGGCAGGCAGAACATGGAGGTGATGGAAGATAATGTGGTGGTTTCTATAGCATTGACCAAATCTAGCAGCGTGCCCCAATCTAACTGTAAAGGAAACTGGGAAAAAGAAAATGAGATTTGGTGACCATATAGTATTGTCTTTAGCACATTGTGGTTAGTTTTACCCATATGAAAAAAAATAGCCACTAAAAGACCCCTTTAGCTTCTCTCTATAAACCTTCTTTGGTCTTACCAGGATGTGTCTACGGCCCATATCACTACTCCTTTAACACTGTACTGAGTGACATTCATCTTAGGGAGTAGGTACACCTACATAGCACAGCTTGATTCTTTTTTAATCTTCTTCCCCTTCCCACCCACCTTCTTCTCTCTCTGTCTCTAAATCCTCTTTCCCCATTTTCATTCTTATGCCATTATTTTTAGTTCATATTTATGACACATAATGTCCACATTCATTGTGGGTGTTTGGGTGCATGTACATGACACATCTTAGATCTTTTTACTCCCCCTTAATTTTCCCCTTCTCTTCCCCCTTGGTCTCCTGGACCCTTTTGCATTTGCAACAGATCTATCTCCTTGTTTCCTTTTAAAGAATATATCCTAAGTACTTTTTTTCTGCTTCAGTTGCTCTCTGCATCTTCAGGAGGCAGAGTTAGCTACTTAGCACTCTAACCATGTCGCATTAAATCAAATACTCCTGTGAACCAGAAAGAGAAAGCCTGCACAGACTGTACACAAGACAAATCAAACTTCTCTGAATGGGCTGGGGCAAACACCAAGAATAGAGATGACTCATACCAAACTTCTCCAAAACAGCATAGTCTAATGCAATATTTTGTGAGTCATAAATGTTAAAGAAACAAAGAATTAGACCTTCAGCTCCAGGTAGTCATTTTGAGACGTACTTGACAGGTTTCCCTTTTGCTGCACTGAGAAAACTGAGAACTTTGAGAACTACATGCCACCAAAATAAATCCCATTTTGCATATTGTCTCAGCTTTTAATTTGGTTTGTAAGAGATCTTTGGGGAAATTCTGAATGGGACCCAAATTTTTCTGGCACACCAGTGGAGGACATAGAAAACTCTTGCTCTTAAACAAGGCGGGTCAAGATGGATGTGAGCAGTTCGGGGCTCTGACACCTCATCAGGACCCACTACCCTAGAGAATAGGAAGTGTGCCTTGCTTATTGGTTTTGCTTCCAGAGAATAAGTTCCAAGTCCATTGTTCACCATGACTCTTGACTCTGCCCTCTGGAAGTTCCCACAAAGACAGCATGCCCTCTTGCAAGATAACTGCATCTAAGGGTTTTCTGGATTGAAGAATTTCAGTACTAAGGTCAGCAAAGTCTCATTAAAACCTGAATTAGTCACCCTATTTTGTCAGCATCTGGACAGCTTTCTGACCCTGCTTGCTTCCTGAAGCAAGCTGGTGATCCAACAATCTTTTTACGTCTTCAAAGTTCACACCCCTTTTAAAGTAGGATACTTTGGGCAAGACAGCTCACTTAAGAATTCTGAGGGATTTATATTTGCTTCTAGACAATTCTATGTAACAGAAGTTATACAACTTACTTGAAGTCATCCAATTTGCTAATGAAGAGTTACTTTAATAGATAAGGTACTTATGAATCTACTTTATCTCATACAGGAAAATATACTAATAAGTACTTCTTTTATCTTTCCAATGATTTTTTGTAAAAGCTTGATTTGGTGTTTTCCTGGAAATTGAATCTTAAAAGGTCCTTGAACCCCAACAACTATTCAATTTTCTCTTTAAATAGTTGAAGTTTTTTTTAAAAAGTTCAATCGTTCAGCCCTGAAAACTTCTAAAATTTCTGGCCCCTTTGTATTTTCCCTGTATTCTTCTTTCAAATGAACTAGCTGTTTTCTTAATCCCCTTTATTCCCTTTTAGTATTTAATTATATACAATTTTTAGAACCAGATCACACTATCAGCATTCTACCCTCAAAACATTCTTAACCCCCTCACTGATTTGCTAAATACATTTTTTCTTCTGAGTTTTATAGGTAAAATTGGTATCAAATGTTTGCGATCTATTTTCCCAGTCTCTGTCATTGTTTTTGTACTATTTTGTTTTGTTTTGTTTTTTCCTATGGCTCCCTAATCCCAAAACCTGTACTACATATTTTAGGCTTTCTACTATGAATTTCCCTATTAGAAAGGTTTTTACTGTGATAGTTCAGCAGAAGAAAGAGTCTTAAGATCTCAAAGCATAAAACAATAAAAACTTAGTTTCATGCTCTCATATATGTAGACTATCTTTCAGCTGGTATCAGCTATATTTATCTGAGACGGGCTAGGCTACAGGGTACGAGTCAGTTTCTCATGATTTCTATGTTCAGTTTTGATCTAAACATCCCAAACTAGCTAAGAATCCCCAAATCATGCCAGCATTCCTGATGACCTTCAAAGTCTATAGACACTGACTTAACTCTACCCACCTAGACTGATCCATCTTATTAAAAGATTGCAACTAATCTCCTTCCTTAGAAAGAAAAATTCATTTCACATGCTTTACTTTTTTATTGCAAAATTAATGTTTTATGAATTTATTTTAACTGTAATGTAAGTAGTTTGTAGTGCAGCATTATTTCAGCTGAATAATAACTTAAGCCTCTGAGACCAATGAAAGAAGCCAGTGCGATTGGATCTAACACAGGTTATTGGCTACAAATTATGTGATAATTGTTGAGTACAAGAACCATGACGAGTTTAAATACAGTCACCATTTTCAGCAATTATTATAAAAATATATAACACTTGTATTTGACCAAGCAGTATTCTGAGTACTTCACATGCAGTAATATAACCTGAATAACACCCTATGAAACATGTACTATATCATCCCCATTTTGTAGAAATAGTTGCACATAAAAATTAAGTGCTTTTGCCAAAGTTTATACCTCTAGTAAGTGCAGAGCAAATATCTGAACCCCGGTAGCTTGCCATCGAAGCCCTTAGCTATGGAACTAGAACAGCATCATGCTACCTATGACCCAGTGACAAGACTGTGACAGTAATGGAAAAATGGGAGCACCAAGGATTAAATTTGTTCAAGGAAGACTTTGATGTAATGCCAGGTGCCACAGCCAGCGTGGGGAAGGAGTCAGGTAAGAGACTGAAGACGCAGGGAGACCGATTGCTCAGGAGGCAAAAGGCGATTTATTAAAGGACTCCAGAGTTTTTATAATGTTTCAAACAAAGAGCAGTACAAGTCACTTCAGGACACTTTCTTGTGCATACAGCAAAGGTAAACATGTTCTTGGGCCCATGAGAAACTTCTATGTTGTGCAGCCCAGGAGGTAAACATGTTCCTGGGTCCATGAGAAACTTCTTATGTTTATGTTATGAAGCTATTCCCAGGTTAATACCAGCGCGATGCTTTGTCTAGAAGGCTGAGGTTACTGCAGGATAAGGAACTGGTTGAGGTCCAGCTTCAGTGTGTGGTTTTCCACACCCATTCACTACCGGACCCCTGGCTCCCGCTCCCAACAATGTAAGTCCTGGATGTGACCATTATCAGACATAGTTTCTTTCCTATTTCTTTTTTTTTTTTTTTTTTAATCGGTACCAGGGATCGAACTCACGACCGCCTGCTTGCAAGGCAGGTGCTTATGCCGCTGAGCTAAATCCCCAGCCCTAAACATAGTTTCATAATGAATCCATGGAGTAAGTGGACACAGGAAAAGTAAGTTTTGAGGATAGGAATGTACCTAAAAATGTTTCGAACAGGCTACCTGGAAAAGAGCTGGCTTAAGAGTCATAGAGAAATGCTGCAAGGTGAATGGATGATGGCAGTATGAGAAAAGCATGCTCTGTGGAAACAATAGGAAATAAAAGCAGAATTTTGTTTTCCAGAGGTGCTGGGATTAAGCTCAGTGTCCTACATGTGCTGGATCCCCAGCATTTTATTTTAAATACCCTATTGATTAATGTGAATCTCCGTGACCCTGTCACTGTTTTTTGTTTTAATTTTTAAATTCATTACTGGACATTCTCAGTAAGATATTACTCTATCAATTCAAAATTAGTCTCACTAATACAGATATATGTTCCCTGGTGACTTTACTGGCACAAGCGAATTCATAGCATGTGGTTGTTGTATTCTAGTTTAGCTGCAGCTGAAAAGTTATTATATTAACCTGCTGAGATAACAATTACTACTTCAGCCTCACCTCGTATCCAGAAGGGATTAGGAATTATGTCTTTCTTTGTACCATTGTTCAGTGAGAAGAGGCATGCGAAAATCATATATCATCAAGTAAATGTTAGTTATAAGTATGTGGATTTCGTAGAAATGAGAGCTTTTAATTTCAAACATTACTCTGCGAAAGACAAAGTTACACTAAACTACTTCAGGGAATGTTAGGTTGGTCAGTGCCTGGATAATACCAAAGGTCCTAGGATCAGACAAGTAAAAGGTTCACCCAGAATGGGCTGATATAGATCTACTGCCAGGGTCATCTTAGAAACCACAGAATCATTGTCATTCAACACACATTTATTGAAGGGCTAGCATTTAACATGATAGACACAATTCCCATCCAAAAGCA
Source organism: Cavia porcellus (assembly GCF_034190915.1). Taxonomy (NCBI): domain Eukaryota; kingdom Metazoa; phylum Chordata; class Mammalia; order Rodentia; family Caviidae; genus Cavia; species Cavia porcellus. Next base: position 20,132,161 of record NW_026947496.1, on the reverse strand, counting down.
AAGACTCTACAGCCTACCTTCTTGAATTCAAATCTTGATTTTGTCACTTATGAATGGAGTAATCTTGAAGAAGTTTCTATTTTGTTAATCAAGTTAGATATTAAACCAATACACAAAGTACATATCACAATGAAATAAAATGGAACAACATGGATGTAATTAACTGGGTCTCTCTTTCAGGGAGAGTGGTATTCGGAAGACTTCGATGCCAAGAAGGATCTGGCCAGGAGCAAGACTGGGCATCAGTTTGTGAGAGACCTAAAACAAGCAGGAGGGAACATGGTAGGGTCTGGTACCAGAGAGAGTCAAGCACAGCTGTGCACACTGAGCAGATGGTGGGGGTGGGGGGAGAACATCAGAGATGGGCAGAGGCCAGGTCAGTGGGGCTTGCTGTACAGGAGGCCAGGACAAAGAATTCATGTGCAGCTAAAGAGTTCTGAGCAGGGACAGAACAGAGTTCAATGTGAATTTTTGGGACACCACTTGGTGAGATAGTTAATTGTGATTGTCACCTTGACTTGATTAAGTGAATCCTGGAGAGATGTTGGATCATGGGGATATCACTCATCAATGAAGCAATCCATAGATGTTCATAACTGAATATGTGGTTAGGTGGGATCCAGCTGGATGTGGGTCCCTGGGGCGTTCTTTTGGAGGGTGTGTCTCTTGCTGGTATTCCTCCCCTGTGCCGTGCTTCTCAGCCACCAGAAATATGTAGCTCTGGTCTACTATGCCCTTCCCTCATGATGCTTCTACCATGAAGCCAGCTGACTGTGGGCTGAAATCTCTAAAACTATGAACACAATCAAACCTTTCCTCCTTTAAACTGCAGACGCCAGGAATTTTGTCCCAGGGACAACAAATGGACTAATACACTTTGTTGCTGTGTGAATGCTAGGCTGTGGGAAAGGAAAAGTGGAAGCCAGATCCAGGGGACAGTTGTTGACATCTGCCAGGTGAGAGGTGTTGCTGTCTTACCCAGGGATATGTGAAGTGGGAGTGGAAAGAATAGAACAGATTTGGGATATGGTTTGAAGGGAGAAAGAGGAGAACATGATGATGTATAAGTGGGATGTTAGAGGAGGTAAGCAGAAAGGAAAGAGTCAGATGGAAGGATAAGGGTTAGAGAGCTTGCGGGGTGGGGAAGATGTGGGGCACCCAGGAACATGAAGTGAGTGCCTAGAAACCCTGGCGCCAGGGCCCTCTCTGCCTCTGCCTAGCATTATACCTGAGTATCAATTCAATTTCCATTCTCCATTCCATGATCAATGAAATAAGAATGTCAGTAATCTTCCCCAATCATGTTGTAGGGACTTTATAAGAATTAAACTGGACAACTAAAGTAAAAGTTTTGAAACACATAAAGACACCTTATAAATATAATACCATTATTATCAGCCTGGTTGAGACCCAGTATCTCCATAATTGAACACTGGTATTTGAGAGAACTTGACACAAATATCAATGCATTTTAAAAGGCATGGTGAATCAGGGTGCTTCTTTTTAACACACTAGTAGAAGAGAGCCACATGCATGACCAAGTGCAGGGCCATTGTCATTTCTGTCTCCTGGTTACAACCTAGTGGAATCCTCAACATTCTTATCATGGACTGATCTTGATCTAATGCCTCCTGGCACTGCTTAAAGGAATTTTGTGTTAGGTCTGTAAGTGGGAGAAAATACTAGATGTCACTTGCAAAGTTAGTGAGCCTAGTCAGAAAGAACTCTGAGGCAGAGAAAAATCAATCCTCTGTGGCTTTCACGGAGTAAGTCTGTAACTGACAATAGGCAAAGGTCTTTCTTACAGTTCAGTGAATTTGCACAGAAACCAAACCCCTGATTTTCATTATGCACAACAATGCTCTCTTTGTCCAAAGCTATCTTTTTTCATTATAGCACTATTATATTAAAAGAATGGAAATCATCTAAAAGTACCAGACAAGTTTGGTTAATTAAATGATAGTCTTATGCCTGAGCTGTCTTTGCCTTTAAAAAAAATGATTATGCAGATTGCATATACAGCATTAGATTCATGCCTAGAAAAGGACATGATTGCTGTGGCATTGACTTGCATTTCCCAAATTCTGGAAGGCCCAGGATGCCTGTGTTGCCTGTGAATCAGAGAGGGACCCTGCAGAGGGTATGGGCTGGGTCTCCTTAAAAGAAACTCCTCCCCCACCCTGAGCTCCTTAGAGAGGCCAGGTGACCACAGCAGAGAGCGAACCACCCCAGCTGGAGGAGACATCACCCACATGAAGGGAGCTAGAGATGAAATTCCAAGAGCTGCTGGGAGCTCACAACAGAGAAGGATCAGTATTTGGAGCTCTGTACTTGTCCAGCAGGAACCTCCTGGTCTGGACTTCTTCCTGCCCCAGCACACAGCCCCAGAGGAGCCCAGCACTGCCTGGTGAGCTGGAAGGAGATGAGGAAAGACAGAACAGGGTGAAGAAGTAGAATAGTCAACCACACCATCTCCCCTCTACTCCAGACTTCCAATTGGCAGCCAAGTTCAACTGGAAGGGAGAAGAATTGGATGAGTCTTTTCATAAAATAAGATTTGTTTCCTGAATGTGACAGTGGATTTTATCCCCTTTTGAGAATATCTGCAAAAGTTGTAGGTTTCACCCAGGGTCATATCAAGAGCAAAAAAGAAGAAGTCAAGAAAGCCCTTTCAAAGGGGTAGGACATAATATAGCTGTTTTCAAAATGCTACCTTCTTGAACTTGTCCTATTCACCTACATACCTCTAGTATAATATAGAAAATAATGCATACATTGAGCAGGAAACCTGTCTATGAGTGGGAGAAAGAATTGTGCTCATTGTTAGTAGACTACAACTCTTTGCTCTACTATATTGCAATCTACTGGCGAATTAGTAATTCTCAAAAATCACCTGGGATTCTCTGCGACATTTTCCTCTGAATTAACTTCTGTGTTTTAAGAATCTTCCTAGCAAAACAACATTTATAAGTTCCGTTTTTTAAAATACTGAAGGAAGGACATTTAAAATGGGCTGTACTCTCTAAGGGTACTTCGTTAAGGCCCTGCAAAGCAAAAGTGGCTTATCCAGAAACCCTAACATTAGCTGTTATCTCAAGAGACTCTGACTTATGCTTCAGCAAAGAAGCGCATTATGTTTAGTTTCTACAGCCTCCCATCTTCATACTTATGTAACGCCATCGACAAACTGGCAACCGTAAATTGCCCAGAGTACTTATTTATATGTGACCTGAATTATTAAGCTTTCAAATGCCAACCATCAGGTTTTTTTTAACTTATCATTTTTAAAGGTAATGGTTCTTTCTAGATTTATACAAAATTTTACACTAGTTTTGTAGCTGCTGTTTTATCATTTTATTTTATTCTCCTGGTTGCCTTAGAAACAGTATCAGAATTATTCATTTTCAGAAAACATTTTTTTATTGCTTACATGGCAAGTTCATCCCATTATTTTGGAAAATAAATGAATTAGATGTTCTCTGAAAGTAAAATACTTTGAAGCATGGGGACAGGGAGGATATTGCAAGAAAATTTAAAAAGCTCCAGTTTAAAAAAAAAAAAAGTATGAGGTTTGTGAGAGTTTGTAATAATCTCCTCTGTTGGGCTGTGCAGTTTGTAGAGCTGTGTGGTTTGCCTTGTACCCAAGTTACACTGCTACCATGGTCACTGGTAGATGTGTCACCTGGGAGGCCCACACTGTCCTAAGACAGTTTTGGACCAGAGAGAGGACTTCTGAGACATGAAGCGACTGTCTCCTGAGAAAGCAAAGGTGGGGACATGCATCCTCCCTGGAGAGACAAGAGGAAAAGGTAGCTCAACCAAGGACGGGAGAGAAGCAAATCATCTCTTGGATGCCGTCAAAACTAGAACATGCCCAGGGCTACAGTCAATTAGCAGGTCCGAGCTTACTCCATTCCTGCTTGAAGTCTGAGTGCAACTATGAGGAATTCTTTGAATTGCAATATCTCACCTGAAAACATTACTTTATAAGCTCTTGTTCATCCATTCATGCATTTATGCATTTTCTTTTTCATTTGGTGCCAAGCCTCGAGCATGCTAAGCAACAACTCTACCACTGGGCTACACCTCCAGCTCTAGTTAGATCTGGATGTAGTCTACTACCCAGACCACACTTTTAGATCTACCAGAATAAAGAAATCCACTGCCCAGCTCCCCCATCAAAAACTATGGCCATTACATAGTTCTTAAAAAATCAGAGACATGCTGAGCATATTGACCCACATTTGTAATCTCAGCACTTAGCAAGAGGATTACCTACTACATAGCAAGACCCTGTCTCAATAAAGAAATAGACAAAATAACAATAACAAACAAAAATTCATAAAAGCCAGGCATGGCTACATACTTATAGTCACAGAGAGAAAAGCAGCCTATGCTGCATAAGCAGACACAATCTCAAAAAAATAATTGAAAACATTAATAAGGAGTTGGGGTGTAGTTCAATGGTAGAACATTTACCTAGCAAGCACAGGGTCTAGGTTTGAACCCCGCAACCCTTACCCAACCCAAAAAAATCACAGGAGTCACCAACATGCCACCATCATAATTATGTCAAAAGATTTTTATAATGCCTGAAATAGTAACATCAACAGTAATTTCTATTTTAGCATTTTGAAAATAGTCATTCGGTTGTTCTGATTTTGAATGAAAAGAACCTGCCTTCCCCCACCCCAAGTCTCCACAATGAGATTCTATGTTCCTTTAAAATAAGAAGCCTTTTTCTTTTTGATGCAGAGTGTATCAGGGAGAAAAATCCAGTGACAACCTCAGCAAGTGCACCTGGGGCTTGCTGCGAGAAAATTTTCAGGAGTTCAGATTTCTGAAATTGAAGCCGATGAAATGTATCTTGGAAACAAGGTAACAAGTGATATATTTGGGCAGATAGCTCTATGCAAAAGGTAAGCGGAAATTGCAGGCTTGATTTTACAGACAAATTACCAAGCAGACTAAAGAATAAAAGGTCAGACATTCCCAGAAAAGTACGCTGATTGCAATAAAATGGACCAAGTTGTATTGTGAGTGAATAGGGGCTACAGTGTTCTAAGTCATCCAGCCAGAAAAGCCAGCCGGGCAGGAGGGGGAAGAAGAAGATGGATGGGGGAGGGGAGCTATAAGCAGCCACCTGCCTGGCCGACCCTCCTTCCCTTAGTCACAGCTGTTGGAGAGAAACACTGCTCCGTGTGTCTCCACCAGGGTGTTTCTGGATGAGGTCTATGTCGGAACCAGCAGGCTGAGTAAAGCACATGGTCCTTCCTAATGGGGATGGGTCTCATCCCATCAGTTGAAGGTCATGCGAGAACAAAAAGGCTGAAAAGGAAGGAATCCCTCATGTCTGACTGCCTTTAACATCTTTGGCTGCTGTTGTTTTTGCTTTGTTTTTCTACTTTTGGATTTGAACTAAATATCAGTTCTTCCTGAGTTTCAGGGCTTTTTGCCTTCAGATTGGAACTTAGATCCTCAGCCCTCTTGGTTCTCAGGACTCCAGGACTGAGGCTGGAACAACAGTATAGTCTGGCTCTCCTGGGTCTCTAACTTGTCAACTGCAGACTCTAACTTCTTGGTCTCTATAGTTGTGTGTGCATGTGAGCTAATTCCTCAAAATTCTCTCTCTCTCTGTCTCTCTCTCTGTCTCTGTCTCTCTCTCTCTCTCTGTCTCTCGCTCTCTCTTGCTCTCTCGCGCTCTCTCTCTCTCTATTATTGAGAAATATATGTTTGGTCTTTGTCCCAGTTTCCTGGAACATGTGGCTCCTGAAATCCTTGAACTCTTTAGAACAGTAAGCATCTTCTGTGTACTAATGAGATGACTGCAGTCTGGTCCCCTTAGCTGCAGGACAGGGGGCTGGCTGCCAGGAGAGCCAACCATGAGCCTTGAGTCTCAGAGGGGACTTCAGACTTGAACTTTTGATGGACCTCTCAATGATGGAACCCCCAAAACTAGCAACTCTCAGAGATAGACTAGACTCATTTCGCATAAAGAGATGGGCATGAGTATTTTGGGACCAGGGTGAAATGTTATAGTTTAGATCTAAAATGGCCCCAAATGCTAGTATTTTTAGAAAGTGACTGGATTAAGAGCTGATGGGTTACTAGGGGCGTGGCCTGAAAGGATATGTCTCCTTTCCTGTCTCCTCTGCTTCCTGGCTGCCATAAGGTAAACAGATTTCTTTCCTGCCAACCATGGACAGAAAACACTAAACTTCTCCTCCTTTAAATTGTCATGTTGGGTATTTTGTCTAAGGGGTGAGAAAGACAGAAGTTTTGACAGACACTGAGAGGCAGCCCCATAAGAGGGACCCCCATCAGGGAGCTTAGCAGAAAGGCTTAGCCTTACCCTAACATCATAAACCCACCCTCAACATAAACTAAAATCTCCACTCAAAAATACACCTGTGCTCCAAGTTAGAAAAGCTATCAAGAGACTGATATTTAACACCTGAGAGAATCCATTTAAGGGTTCATTTTTGGTCTTTATGAGAAGAAATTTGTACTGCGATGACTTTTTAATAGTGTTTCAAAAAGCATATGCTATCTTGTAATAATTACATGACTTACATTTTTCTGAGCCAAAATTGGGATGTGGTTTGACAAAGAACCATGTACAATTCAAGAAGGTATTATAAAGAAAGCACAGCAATGTATAAAAATGAATCATATCTAGACAGTCAATGAGTACTCATCAATGAAAAGATTTCACTACTGAATGGTTCAGAAAATGTAGGACATTTGTTCTAAAAAATGAACAAAAATTAAAGAGAGAAGTAACATTTATTCATTTATTATCCATTCAGATAGTTTTTATTTTGTTTTGTTTTGCTTTGCTTTGTCTCCCTGTGTAAGTTCAAGGCTAGCCTTGAACTTGCTGTGTAGCCAGGCTGAACTCAAACTCATGGCAATCCTCCTGTCTTAGCCTCCCCCAAGTGCTGGGACTAGAGGAACTGAGGACAGCATGAAGAGAGGCAGTATCTGTCCTCAGGGATATTTAGGTTCAGTGGGAAGATAGGTGAGTTCTGTATGCTGTGTTGTGTGTGCTGAGACAGAGCTGGGAACTCAAGCAAAGAGACAGACATACTTGCAAATCAGCAAAGGAAGAAACCTTTGCATAGAAAGCTGCTTTTGTGGAGAGTGATAAAAGCAAATCTTCATATGCCAGGAGGTCAATCTAGTAATAAAAGAAAGTCAAAAGCTATCCTCTTACCTTGTAATACAATGCCAGTGCTGGAGGATTGCTCGTAAAAAAGCAGAGAGAAAATGCTGCATAGATGAATTCTGCTTGAAAGGAGATGAGGGTACTGTAGAAAAGTGCAGAGGACGCTGGTTTTTTTCTCTACTAGGATCTTAACTCGCTTCCCATGCATCCCTGCCCATGTGTCTTGGCAGTTACCGTCTCCACTGCACAAGCCTGAGGGGGAAACCCCTTTTCCCCACCTGCTGTGGCTCGGATGTTGACCATGCCAGACAGCCCATGAAGGCTGGGTCTCCAGGATGATGCTACTGGGAGCTGGAGGAACATGTGCAAGGTGGGGCTGAGGTTTTCCCTTTGCTTCTTGGCCACGAGGTGAACAGTTTGCTCTGTGATACATTCCCATCACACCACAAACCCAAAACCATGAGGCTGATCAGACATGGTCTGGAACTCTAAACTAGTGAGACAAAATAAACTTTTTTTTTCTTCATAATTTAGTCATCTCAGACATTTTGTTACAGCAACAGAAAGCTGACTAACACACCCACCCACAGAGGGAAGCCGTGGACCGCGACTTGGGTGCAGCCATCAGATTCCCCAGCCTCCAACTCTGATTCTCAGCTAAGCATACAAAGCACAGGGGGAGCTCAAGTGCAGTTTTAGGGACAGCAGTGATGATGGCTGCTCCACCTGAGTGTTCCAATCAGCTTCTCTGTGGCATGAACTCAGAGCTACTCTATGTCGCTTACGCCTGTCTACTTTCTGACGTTGCTCTTCAGCTGCCTCATCCATGAGAGCCTACCCTGCTATCCTTGCTAGGAGTATGACAAGAGGAGAATCCGTGAAGGTAAGGCAAGTAACTAATGAGCAGAAAATCCTTTCCAGCCTTCAAGGTGGACAAGATTGATGGGCAACTATGGGAAAAGAAAACACAAAGAGGAGGGTGAGGGGAGGGATCAATGCAAGGCAATTTAAGAGACAAAATAAGGTTGGAGGACCACAGAGAGATCCACCAGGAATATTGACAGGGGAAGGTGGACGGGACAGGGAGAATTACACCAACAAAAGGAGACCGCTGTGCAAAAAGGAGCTAGAAAGAGAGAAGTGGCAGAAAGGAATCTTCCTTGAAAAACATCAAACTATATCATCAAATGTAAAAAAATGTAAAGACAAAGACCATTAAAAAGGTGTGGAAGAATCATTCTCACTGGAATGATTAAGGAAGAAGAAAATATTAAAAACCCACCTCAAACTTTTTCAGAGCTTTGGTTTTTCTTTTTTCTTTTTCTGCTGCTAGTGATTGAACTCAGAGCCTTGACACACGGTCTCATTAAGTTGCTAAGTTGCCCAAATGGTTTCAAACTTGTGATTCTCCTGTTTCAGCCTCCCAGAATGCTGGAGTAATAGACATGTACCATCATGCTCTTCTTCCACAACCTTTCCATTGCATTTTTAGATATTATTTCACCATAAATGTAATACTGGAAAAGAGAAACATGAGGGGAAGTTGCCAGCTATCCAATTAAGGCTGACATAAACTTATTACTATATGAATATGGGCCTATTTTTTTTCAGTGTGGTAAGATTGTTTTAAACATGACAGTAATTTTTAGTCCAGATTTTTCATTTAGTAGTATTGTACGACTGGGTTTCCTATTCATTCAAAGTCTTAATTCATAAAAATTTTAATATCATATTAGTCTCTAAAGAAGATAACCTTGATTTCTTTAGTTTTAGACCATGTATATGGGCACATGTGTGCGTGCCTACCATTAATCAGGGCTCAGGACATATTTTTTAAAGTACCTGATATGTAATTAAGCCTCTGAAGGTTTTTTCTTTAGTCCTGAAACAGTCCTATAAGGCAAATGATCACTGTTATAAGTTCAGACATAACAGTGCAAGGGTCTGCCACAAGCAGGTAGTAAAAGTGAGATCTGTATTCGGGCTTGCCTGGTTCTGAGTCGATGCCCTTCCCACCACCCTGCTCTCCACTAGTTATTGCCAAAGTTTGGGTGCCTTGAATAATATTGGAATCAGCGTCTTCTGGTTGACAGTTTTCCCCTTGCTTTGGATTGATTCCTAGTAATTTCACTAAGTCACAAGAATATTTTTGCATCTTAATACATATTGCCAAATGAATTCCTAAAAGGTTGAATGCCAGTTATAGTGTTGCCAACGGTGAGTAAACGTATTTCAATATGCCCTCACCAGCACTGGGCCTGATCATTTTCTTACTAACAGTAAATTTGTCTTAATCTTCCAACAGAGGTTTATGATGAAATTGGGAACAGAGAGAAGACAGAGTACATGGTGCTCTACATATATATATATGGTTTTTTTCTTGACTTTTTAGTTTTAACAACGATCTTAGTGAACTAGCATGTCAGGAGAACTCCCCAAGTCACCATTGCCCTCTCTCCCTGCCATCAGGATCAGGCTATTCTTCATTCCTCCTTGGTGGATGTGATCTTTGCGATGGCTGTCTATCCATCCCACGGGAATATAGCTTAATTATTTGAATTCCTTAAAATCTTTGATAAATTCCTTTCCCCTATTAGTGCTATACGGAGGAGATGGTTTGTGATTCTAGGAATGGCCTCTTCGCTAGTGCCCATTTCTGCCTCTGGACATTGCTGATGCGAACATGTGATGCCTGGTACTACTGCAGCCAATTCAGAAATCAAGAAGTAGCCCAAGAAGACAAAAAGGGCAGTAAGGAGAGAGAATACGCAGTGAGTTTATTCCCTTCAGGAAAGTGTAACTTCCAAAGGTGAAAGTCATCCTACCAAGAGACTTTGAGTCAAAAAAAAAACCCACCTTGATAAGAGCAGGCATGATTTCCTCCTTTAAACCGTGTGAGGCCATGAGCTCCATCCAAGGTGTGATTGCTATGACCCCTGAAAAAGTAATATGCAGACATGATACTCACAGAGAATGAAAGAGACCAGGAAATGGAGATCGCATGGAGTTGGGTGGCTCTGAAGTTAAGGGATCAGCTCTGCCATTCACTGCCAATTTAGGAAAAGCATTTCTTTCCATGGGGCTTTAGTTTTCTCAATTGTAAACTGAGGAAGCTACACTGAGTTATTGTTCTGATTTATTTAAGTTCCAAAATTAATGATTCATTCTATCAATTTTGAGAGGGACAAAATAGATGAAAATGTAGCATTTGCATATATATATTACTTATTTTCATTATAGTTAATACTAAAAATTGTGAGGTGCAATGGCTAACACAGTAAAGGCTCTGGGATTCTGGGCTTGAATACCACTCAGTAGAAATGTGGTGTTAGGTAAGTCACTGAATCTCTCTACACTTTGGTTTCCTTTCCTGCTATACAAAGTCAATAATAATAACTACCTAAAAGAGTTGCTGTGAGGATTAAATAAACTAATGCATGTAAAAAGCATGACTCAAAACACTGCTGTTGTTGTTAATAGTAACAATAATGAACAGCATTTATATGACATGTTACAGTTCATGAAGTTGGAACCAATACCTAGATTTCCTAATTCTCAATTTGTTCTTTCTGGAGCAATGCACAGTCTTCTAAGACAAAGCTGAGTGTTCAACTCCCAAGTCAAATAGAAAGTGAGAATATGCTTTCTTCTTAAAGCTGCTTATATTCACCATTCTGCTCATTTGATCTCCAACTCTGTAGAAGAAGTAAGCAGTTAATCATTTCCTATTCTCCAGTATGTTTGGGCCAAAACAGAGTGACACTGTCTTCTATGAAATGGCAACACTGAGACTTTGAGAGGACAAGAGGACAGTCTGGGTCAGTTGGTCATTTGGTGGAATAAGCTCACTTATGTCTAAGAAGAAGAGTGTCATGGTTACTTTTTTCTGGTTGTTGAGACAAAATACCTGATGCCCAAAATGAAGCAAGAAATGTTTATTTAGCTTACAATTTTTTTGCATACTCCACTGGTTCCAAGTCAGGGTAGTATGGCTGAGGGGCAGCCATTCATGGTGGCCACAAAGGGAAAAGCAAACAGGACAAAAGAGGAAAAGCATGCCTCCTTCCCACCCTTACTTTGTATGTTGGCTCCATTCCTGGGTGTGCGCAGCATTACTACTACCAACCCCAGAGCTAGACAATGAAGCAATCATGAATGCTAGATTCAGCTGCATCCATGATTGCCTGAGGCTTCAGTGGGCCTTCCAAACAAAAACCATAACAAGGAACAAAGCAGAAAAGCTGCATCTACAACATAGTGCTCTCATAATTCAAAGTCAGTTTCCAAATGTGTATGTTTTCTGTCTAGGAAAGAATACCAAAAAAAATCTAAAAGCAGGAAATAAAGTCATTAAAAGTCCAGGAGACTATTTAGTGAAAAACGACAAAAACTAAGAAAGAAGGAAGCAAACAGAAAGTAAAGACTATATAAAGACCTAGGAGCCAAGCAGCCTAGTCTCTATGGAACAGACTAGTTCATCAAAGATTTTCAAATCCGCCGGGAGAACATGGCAGACAGATAACAGCAACTACTGGAGGCTCTCTGAAAGACTCGGCTCAGAAGCCAGGAATGGTGCGGACTAAGGAGACATAAGCAGGTGGAGATATGCTCTGCTGACTCAGGAACGAACTGGGCTGAGAAAAACCAACTTGGAATGCATTCCTGGTGCTAAAACAGGAACAGAAAAGCCTCGGTGTGGAGGCTGGACCCCGCGCCATTGTAAGCCGCGATTTGGGTTTCCCGCGTCGGCTAGCTGCCTCTACAGTGGCTCGGCAAGGAGAGAGACGCGCAGAAGCTCTGAGAACGGCAATCTGCGAATGGCAGGGAGGCGTGCACTGACTTGTGGTGAGGTGAGTGAGAGAATCTGACACTCTACCACAGTTTGACTCCAGCGGAGGACTTTCTGGGCCCGAGCAGTCCTGAGGGAGCAGGGCGCGGTGGCGACTCCAGCCACACATCCCCCTCTGGGGCGGGATTGGTGAAAAGTGCCTGGCCTGTGTGACGCTGCCGGCGGACCTGGTAGGCTGTCCCAACCCAGATCCCAGAGCCTGACGGTGGCCGGGAGGGGAGACGCGTAGGCTGCCTGGTCCGTAAATCCCTGGTGCACAGCGGTGAGCGGGAACACCTAACTGGCGCAATTCGATCAGGCTGTGGCTGACTGGGAGAGAAGCTGGGCCTCTTATATAAGCTTGCATATATAAGGAACAGAGAAGAAGAGGCAGCATGGGAAGAGGCAGCAACAAGAAAGGCTCTTCGGCCCCCAATTCTGAGAAACAGGCAATAGCAGACACCGCACCAATATACATAAGGCACCATATAGAGAGCCTCATAGACCAATTCAGGAATGAAGTTATCAACGACCTGAAGCTAGAAGTATGCAGAATAGTTAGAGAAATGCTAAGTACCACCCAAGAAAAAACAGGCGGTGGAATGGAAGAACAGAAAAAAAGGGGAGAATTGTTTGATGGAGAAAACAGAGAAACCATAGAATACGTGAAGCAGGTTCAAAGGGACTACCAAGATACTAAGAAGTCTATAGAAGACTGGCATAACAGCTTGAAAGAAACTAAGGACAGACTATCTGAACTGGAGGGCAGACTTGTAATATGGGAGAATGAAATGAAAAACTTCTTAAAAATAACAAAGAAACAAACAGCAATAATACAAAGACAAGAAGATGATAAGAGGATCCATAACTTAAGGATTAAGAACATAAAAGAAGAAGTAGGGACACAAACAAGTGAACTACAAAAGCTACTCACAGAAATAATCCAGGAGAATTTTCCTAATTTAGCAAAAGGTAAAGATACTCAGATGTATGAGGCATATAGGACCCCAGCTACCTACAACCCAAACAGAGCAACACCCAGGCATATAATAATAAAAATTCCAGAAATTCAATACAAGAACAGAATATTAAAAGCTGTGAGAGACAAGAAACAGACCACTTACAAGGGAACACCCATCAGAATTACAGCAGATTTCTCGGCACAAACCATCAAATCACGAAGAGCGTGGGGGGAAATAATTCAAGCTTTGAAAGATAATAATCTCCAGCCAAGATTGAGATATCCTGCACAACTGTCCCTGGAAATTGATGGAAAAACAAGGTGCTTCCAGGATAAAGAGGAACTGGGGGAATTTGCAACCACCAATTCAACTCTACAGAGAGTATTGCAGGATATTCTAAAAAAAGAAAAATACAAAGAATCCAGAAATAATGGCAGAGAGGCCACAACGAATGGAGCAGAGAACAAAATGAAGAAGACAAACTGACAGCTACTGACAGAAAAAGAGCTCAACAGAAATGAGGCAGAGAAGATTGGATGATAGGAACAGCTATTTTGGAGAAAATGACATCTTAATAGGTAATACTGATTTAGTATCATCTTGTTTTGAAGTCTCATCTAGCTTTTGTCCTTCTGTCTCCAATGGTCTAAATAGGTTGTATCTTACTGGATTTTATTATGTACAATAGTATAAGCAAAAACCTTGTAAAGACAAGGAGATTATACAGAAACCATTATTCATTTTCTGTTAGTCGATTCTAAATACTCTGTAATGCTGTCATTCTCTTGAATGGTTTTACATTGTTTTGATATACTTAATGCTACAGTATACGAAGTTGTACTCAAGGATTTCAAAGAAAGAGACAATATGGTAACTACTTTTAGGTTAGGATTATCTGGTGGTGAAACACTATTCTGCTTAAATGGTTATGTTTTGATCTGCGCTGTTTTGTTGTTATGCCCTCTTATATCTCAATCTCCACTCCATTATTTACTTTTTTATCTTTATCCTTTTAATTAAAGGAAAAAAATAGCAGGATATATTATAGTAACCCACTTTGACTTTTCATTACCTTGATTTAAAGCCCTGTATTACTCTCACCATCTGGTTTTTAACTGATGTTCCCCTATTCTGTTTTGCTGGATAGTATCAGGTTCGAAAGTTTAGGCATCAGCTGTGAAGATAATGAGATTCATTATGACGCCCATTCTTGTAGACTTTTATCTACTTTTGAAGACCTACAATGTCTCCAATGTTTTGGTTTTGTCGGTTTTATTCTTTACTGTTTTGTTCAATTGTATTATAACTAACGATATAGGCAATTCTATTAGAGATAGCGGGAGGCATTGTAGTAACCATTGTTGATCACCTTGTATTATGTTTTTACATTATCTATTATGTCCACCCTTTTGACTTGACCGATTCTGTTCTGTTATGTCACATTTGGTTTTACTCTCTTCCAAAAAAGTAATAAGAACCGTGGGAGCAATGAAACCCAAAATGTGTAATAGTCATGGTACAAAAGAGAGGAAAAGAAAGTGCTCCAAACTATATAACTGCATGTATATTTAAGTGTATAAGATAGAAAATGATATCACAGAGTTTTATTGGATCAATGAACAGAACTGTTTGCAGTATCATTGATGGAATGTCCACTTTACAAGCTTTAATTTTGTGACTTGAACAATTATTTCTAAGATGACAATATGTAATCCATTAACTAGTGATTTCCTACTGTTCATTTTTTTTTCTGTAAATCTGTATAACTTGTACCCTTTCCCTGCTTTTTTTTTCTTTTCTCCTTAAATAAAATTAAAAAAAAAAAAAAAAAGATTTTCAAATCCTTTTTAAAAAAAAAAAAAACGCATGTTATTCTGACTATAGGCAATCACAGTCAGACCATCTCAGTTGAGTTTGCATTTTTTGTTGTTTATTTTTAAAGAACAATGACTAATATAGCTTAGGAATGTACTCGGGACACAGTTCAGATAAAGAAATGGTGGAGGGGGAGGTAGTAAAAGATCTGTGACCCATTTGCAGTTATCTGAAGGTCAATATAACCTTTTAGAAAGATGAGCATGAAAAGCCTTAAAAGACAAAGACATAAGAACAAAGAAGCCTGTGAGAGCTTAGGAGCGAGCAGGATCTTCCCTCTACCTCCCCCCACAGTCCTTAAATTCACCACAAGTAAAGAGCACAAAGGAATGGATTTAAATTGAAAACGGGGCTATGAAAGGAAGAAAGCTGAAGTTCCCAAATTGGAAACTACTACAATTTAAAGAAATTTGAAATCTGAGTTAACAAACTATGCTCTCCAAAGTTATAAATGTAAAAGAAAAAATATTCCTGCTTGGGGTCCAAAGACCAGAAATCTCACAAAACCCCCGGATGAGGTACAGAAATTCCAGAATCTCAGAGGGATACACAAATAATATCCCCAGAAGATAGGCAGAAGGAATCAGGGTCATTCGACATTAACTATGAGCTTTCGTTTAGTGTATATGTTCAAAATAAACATGGCAAGAAATGTTTCACTCATAGGAGATTTGAAATTATAGAATTATAGAAATTATAGAATTGGGTGGGATGAAGTACAGTTGAAGTATATAGAAGATTGAAAAGGAAAATTTTTGAAAGAAAAATCACATTTTTCAACTTTGAAAACTCTTTCATATTGCTTATTTTAAGTGAGAGGGAGATGATTGGCCAGACTAGAAACACACTGTGACTAATAAATAAGGAAATAAGCAAAAACTGATGAACAAGTGAGTAAAAAGTCCTTAACTTCCAAAAGGGCCATTGTCGTTGTCCAGGACACAAACTTGATTGTACATAGAGGGTTATAACGGTAGGCTAGGTCCAATTTCCCATACTGCAATGAGTTTACATGAATTTTCCTTTATTCATGGGGCACATTCTAAGATCCCCAGAAGGCACTCAATCCTGCAGATAGCATATCCAGATCTCCACTGTGTTTCTCCCCATCTGCTCTGTAGTTTTGCCACATCATGCCAGAGCCTGTCTGTCCTACCATGCTTCAGATCTGGTGCCTCCCTAACATCATTTATTCTTGCACTTTGGGGCTGCTGTGGAAATAAAATAAGACTTCCTTAAGCACAATCTCTGTGATCCTACAACAGTGGATTTGATAACCAACCAAAAAGGCCACTAAGGCACCAACAGATACAGATTCAATAGAACAAAAGGATTCGTGTCCCAGGAAGGATGGAGCTGAACCATGAGAGTTCATCTCTCAAGCAGGCAGGAAACCTAATGCTTACAAATTGTTTCTTTCTAGAATTTTACATTAATTATTTTTTAGACCACAGTAGGCCACTGATAACTAAATGATAAATAAAAAAAAACTACTGGTAAGGGGATTACTGTATGCACACAATACCAATACTGTGGCCACAGTTTGAAAACTCAAATTCAAAAATGTGGGTGGGATTGAGATTTGGGCCAGAATGAAAGCAAATTCTAATCCAGGATATAAAAAGAACATTGCCAGAATTTGTGGCCAGGCTTAAGGATCCCAGTATGAAATAAGAGGTGCCAAGGCAATCCAAGGTTATGGATGAAAAGTCAGAAGATTCTTCTACATTGTAGAAGAATAAAGTCTTGATCCTAAGGATCATGAATCTGCCTTTAAAAAATGCTAGGGTCACATTTCAAGATACTGTTGAGCTCCTAACAAAAGTACACTTGGAAACAAATGTTTATACGAGAAAATGCAGTCTAAACTCCAACTAGGTGTATCAAATCCATAGCTATGGATAGTCACCATTGGAACTTGAGATAGGACAAGAAGGGACCTTGGGATTAATCCAGGTCCAATTTTCTCATATTAAACAAGAAAACAATGCAGGCGAGGATATGAAAGAGACAGCTCATACAGCTGGAGGCTGGAGTGCAGGTCTAGCTGAGACCACTGACCCAATCAAGAGGGAGGAGATCCTCTTCAAACCCCAGGAAGAAGCCAGCTCCTTCCCTTTATGGAGAACCTTTTCACACAGAGGCTAACAATGAACCTCAAACTGGAAGTCAGCACAAGTTTATGGAATGAACTCATTATGAATGCCAAAAATATAGATAGATACATCGGAGGAAGGTATGAGGGTTTCTATAGGAGTCGAGATAGGAGATGGTCTGGGTTATGCTACACATACCCCATAATCACTTAATACTTGTTGACAAAACATGGTCCATCCAGGAAAGGGTTACTAAGCTGGTAAAGTACATTGAGGATTCATGAGGAAGCTAGAGATATTTAACCTAAAAAAGAGAAGTCTCAGGGAGGGATTTTCAAACTGCATTGGTAATTTCATATAGACACCCAAGAGGCTGCTAAAAAATAGAGGGCAAAGTGGGAGTGCATGGAAAAACAGGCCACTAACACAGCTTCAAAAGAAACAGTTCTGCTTTTATCTCCTCTACATATTGGGCTGTAGTGTAAGATTCACATTAAAAAGTGATGGACAGTGATTTAGAGGGAGGCTTCCACTAATAATGTTTGCAAACCGCTGCCCAGAGAAGGATGGTAGGAGCTTTTAAGTATTTGGAAGGCTGCCAGATGTAAGAAGATTTAGACTGACTGTGTGTGGCCCTAGCAGTCAGAATTGATGGCCCAAGGCTGATTTCAGGTCACCCAGGGAAGTGATGCCCAAGGATCACACCTGATTGTAAGCATCTGTCTCTGCTCCTGCCCTATAGAGTACATTTGGTACAGCTCGTTGTTGTATTTCTAGGTTCTGGCCCAGAATATTCTGAGAAGGAATCAGAAAGGCCTGAAGGCAGGAACTTAGAATTCTGTAGTAAATAATTCTTTCATCTGATTACACTTTGACCCTACGATGAGTTTTTATTATGCCTTTGAAACCAACCTGTCCCCCAGTTTCTGCCTTGTTGCCACATACCCAAGCTTTGCAAATGCCCCATTACTACCATCAGCCCTCACAAGATGGAAATTTCATTTCAGAATCATGACTGTGGCTACTAAGTCCATTTTACCATAACCCTCCAGTTTTTCTGATCTTGTCTACAGTGCCCCAGAAGTGGTGCCCCAGGATGGCACTCTACCACCTTCTCCCAGTTCTAGCTCTCTGCAATGGCCCTTCCCCTTGGCCCCTGCCCACTAGCTGTTGCTTGGTTCATCTGATAGTTCTTGTGCTTGTCAGCTTTCCTCCTGGCTAACATGACAGGGTGGAGCCTCACCCAGGAGACTTTTTTCTACACATCTTTCTCTCCTTAGAACATCATCCTATGAGGGAGCAGTTTTGCACACAGCAAGAGGCCAATTGCTTAAATCTGTGGCCAGCACATAGTGGGTACAGTAAGACTTCCATATTCACAGGGTTTGCATTCCCAGATTGAACCAACCACAGATGGAAAACATGCAAATAATTTGCCATTTTACATAAGAAGCTAGTCTGTAGATTGAGGTACTCACAAGTGGTCCTGGACTTCACCCATCCGCGCACATACACATGTACAGATTCCAAGGAATATTAGTTTTTTATTTTATTTAGTTCCCTCATGCTGAGCTTTCCTAATCTGGCCCTGTATGCCACTGAATAAACTTTACAACTAACATTACCCTATTGTATGTTTGCCTTACAAAACCTCAGCTCCCAGAGCTGGAAAATGGTTATCTATTCTCTCCTGGAAAGACAACAAGGATGCTTTCCAAGATTCCTCTCATTTATAGGGGACATATTCCATGTGATGATGTCACTACATTCAATTCACAAAATCAGCACCTTGGGTCATTACTTACACCTGAGATTGACTTAGGTCACTTTGGACTCTGTTTCTACCTGCTGGGCTTTCTAAACCACTGTCTCCTCATAACTAGACAGCTTTCTTGCATTCACCTTTCTTACTCCCGCGCCTGGCCACAGCTGACTGGACTGGAGGGAGGAGGATGTGTAGTCAAAGGCGAGTCCACTGCTAGTCTGGCCAGGAACCAGTGAGATGATCAGGCATATTAAATAGACTGGATAAGTGATGTCCTCTGTCAGGAACACCCAGATGTAGCGGAATGGAGTTGATAGCAGAGAGTGTTCTGGGGTAGAGACCAAATGGCAAGGCACCATTTCAGAGGCAAATTTATGAGGGAGCAATAACTGAAAAGAAACCAAGACTACAAATAAAGAACACAGAAAATATGGGAAAAATAAGCCAGGTGGCAGAGAAAAACAAGAATGTCAAAAGGAGCCTGGTTAGACCAAGAGACACCAGGTATACTTCAGAGCTTCCCAGAGCCACCCAGCTGCTACCTAGTGGGTGGCTTCTGAGAACAAGTGTCCTCTGACCAAATGCCTCACTGTTTGAGCTGGGGTTTTTTGTTTGTTTCTTTGTTTGTTTGTTTTTAATCAGTACTGGGGATGGAACTCATGACCACCTGCTTGCAAGGCAGGTGCTTATGTCACTGAGCTAAATCCCCAGCCCCATGAGCTGTGTCATTAATCCTGTGTAACTGAGAGGGCAAATGGGTCTTCCTGCAAAGTCCTTATGCCTAGGGTGTAAAACATCACCCCCTCCACTCTTCAATCCAGATAGATGGAAAATATGCAGAAACTGGCCCCAGGATTTCATCTGCACAAAGAAAAGGATTAGAGAAGGGTGAGGTGACAGTGGTGAACTAAACCATGAAGTTGTCACCCAACTCAGTGTACTCCTTTGCCCCTCTCCTCTGTACTGTAAAAGGCCCTTACACGTCTGAACATGATGAGATGGTGATTTGAGCCAAATGCAGTCCTCCATCTCCTCAGAGCTAGTATTACATGAAGCCTTTTTTCATTCTCACCAAACCTCCTGTGTTTTGGGGGAGCAGCAACCAGGAAAGACCTGAGCATACAGTAACACCACCACCAAAACAGCCCCATGGAAACATTCTCTGATTCAGGGAATGCATTAGGTTTTCACTGTTACTGTTACAGATTACCATAAATGTGAATTCATTTTCTGTGGCTAAGAACTTGATATCACAGACTAGGTGTCATATAGGGGATTGCAGGAAAATAGGACAGTACAGAACACATGATTTATAGTATTACTTTATAATAGTCACTCAAGGAGTCAAACACAAAGAAAGTGCAGGAAATCTGTCCACATGCTAAAGACTTAAAGAATCTAGCCAAGGGCCTGGATTCCATGGCGATATGCTGCATGAGTTCAGCTGAAGACCTAGAGTCCATGACAAAGCTTCCCATGAGTCCAGCTGGAGGTCTAGAGCCCATGACAATGACCCCCGCAAGTCTATTTCATGACTCTGTGCTGGAAGCTAGAAAGTCTATGCAAGTGGGATGAAGGATCTGCATCAGTAAGTTGAGGGTTCTGCACTGGAACCCAGAAGCAAAGCTCCAAATAAGGACCAGGGCTCCTCCAAAAAGTACCACAGCCATCCTCAGCAACCATGAGTTGTTGTTTCTCCTCTAATGAAGAGAACAATCGAGTTCAGATCAGGAAGCTAGCACGACAATCCTCTCCTGGCGATTGAACAGCACACATTTTCCCCTCCAGAGCCAGAAGCAATGCTCAAAGTAAGGACCACAGCTCCCAAAGTGAACCACAGCCATTCTCAGCAGCAAGGTCCCAAGCTCCTCCAGTGATAGCAGCCAAGTTCATATCAGGGAAGCCAGCATGACAAGCTCCTCCAGGAGAACCAACAGCTCCAAGAACCAGCAACTCCAAACAACCACACTTAGGAGAACCCATAACTCTAGTCTTCCTCTCCGTTTCTCCTTTTTATGCTGGCAAGAGGTGAGCCATCTGCACTCAGTACCACAGTGAATCAGTTCAGCTGATGTTTTAAACTGACCATCAGTTTTCAATTCACCACACTGGGTAAATTATAAAGAAAATAAAAGAAGTTTATTTTGGCACATGGTTCCGGCCCAAGGTCAAGGAACTGCATCTGGTTATGGCCTTACTGCTGACAGAGCTCCCAGGTGGCGTAGGGCAACATAGAGCGAGAAGCAGGAAGTGTGTACATGTATCTGTCCTCTGGGCGCTGTCTCTCTCTCCCTCCCTCTTCCCCATCTCCCTTTTCCTCTCCTTCTAAAGCTACTGAATATGGGGAATCCACCCTGATGAACTCATCCTAAAGGCCCAAAGCCAGATTAAATTCCCACCCTCTTAATGCTTCCAAATGGGGATTAAACACCACAAGAGTTTCAGAAAGGAAAAAGCATATTGAATCCACAGCACATCTAAAACAACATGGCTTTATGAACATGTAGCTCTGGAGACTGAATTTCTGAAATGAGTGCCACTGAACTGTTGCCACGGAAGATAAGGTGCCCACAGGTGCTGAGGATCAGGCAGGGTACGGACATCTATGAGGGGGCAGAGTTCTACCTGTCACAGGAAACAAGGAAGAATCCTTTAATGACAGAAACGCAACTGAGCTCTCACAGAAACCCAGGCAAGCCTGCATCAGCAAGCAGACAGCTGTTCCATTTTAAGTATTTCAATGGGAAGGAATCAAGATGGCAATCTGGAGTCTCATTCGTGTCTGACTGAAGAGGAGAGCTTCCTCTGTGCCATCAGTGGTAGTGTCTGGTTCTGACAGGAACACAGGGGTCCTGGGAGGGTGGGCTTCATTTGAAATGCAAGGTGAGAATGTCATCCTAGTGGAACAAAGTCCTACTGTCATCGCGGAGAACAAGCAAGCAGATTGGTAAAAGTGAGGCAGACCAGAACTGTGGAAAACATGCCTCCGGATCCACCTTTCATTACGGTCCTGCCTCATTACAGAAATTTATTTAGCTACCTTTCACTCAGAAGAGTCTGTTGACAGCTTGGATGCACACCGCTGCATAATTTCAGGGCTCTAAACAGCGGCATGATAGGGAAAGAGATGCATAAATAATAAGAAAAGAATGCAGGTAACAGTTTTGACTGGCAGTCAGAGCTGCACCATTACGCCTGTGCGTGACAAGGGAAGACACAGGCAGGACAGTGCCCTGCTCCTGCTCTTCTTTCAAGTTCTTGTTCAGGTGTTTTGTCTGTCTCAGAAGGAACTGGAGGAGACTTCTTGAGTTTTCAGTTGGAAAGGAGCTTTTTAAGCCAGGGATTTCATGCAAACAATGGAGTTAATGAAGTGGAGATAATTTTCCAAAAAAAAATCCTTGTTGGATATAATTTCTTTTAAAAATGTGTAGATTCTGTTTTGGACTAAAAGTTTGTGATATTTGTGTTCTTGCAAAATGTATGTGGCGACCCAACTTGCTACTGTAATGAAACTGGGTGTGGTGGGACACACCTATAATCCCTGCATTTGGAAGGCGGAGGCAAGAGGATCAACCTCAAATTCAAGACCACCTACATAGTGAGTTCAAGGCCAGCCTGCACTATAAAGTGAGACCCTGTCAAAAAAACAAGAACAAAACTTTTCATTCTTATGATATTAGGAGGTGGGGCCTTTGGGCATTGATGAAGAATAGGTGATAGATGAGGCCATAAGGGAGAATGGATTAGTGTCCTTGTGAGAATCACAAAACCTTCTCTGCTCTAAGCTTCCGTATGATTTTACGGAAGTCAATCATGTATAACTGAAGGCCGTTCTCACCAGAACTCAGACTTCCAGCCCAAGGAACAGAGAGAGAGGACAGCTGTCTGTTGCCTGCTGTCTACCAATCCAGTTTATGGCTTTTCTGCAATAGCAGTGCAAACTGACAGAGATTCTAAACTACAGAGCAAAGCGGTTTCAGAAGTTGTGTCTCTTCCATGTCAAGGTCATCAGAGGCCCAACCCCCACTAGCGGATTATAGAAATCCCAAAGGATTTAAGCCACCAGGATTCCAGGCAGGTTTGTAAAGCAAATTAAATCAACATGATTCAAACACATTTATTCTTTTCAGTTTAATGTGGAGCGCTGTTTCACACATGGCCTTCAGGCTATAGGACTTGCTGAAACACTGCCAGTCTGGAAGAATCTATGCTTGGCTAAATATAGATCATTTAAAGAACAGGAATTTTTAGATGGAGCTATGAAGTCAGAGTTTGCTGAGCTTCCTTTTTGGACATTTTGAGGTTACTAAGATTTAAATGGCAAATTTCCAATCAAAAGAAGAGAAGTAACTTATTTTTAGTTATATAGTGGAGCACCTCTATCTATGGCGGCCGCTTGTGTAGTCTATTTGTGAGACGCAGATTATGCACAATTTCTGTTATCCGTGTCTTTACAAGCTCTCTTCTGCCCTGGTGTTCCTCACCAGAGTCTTGTTTTACCACTGTGATTGGTTCCAATTATGGAGCAATGATATAAAGCCTGTTGTGTGACAAATAAGAATGGGAAGAAAGGGAAATGTGAAAGAAAATCACCTCTTACTTGTTGAAATAATCTAAAGGAATTTGTAATAATATAAAGAACAGCTTGTAGGGCCTGTCAGAGCCAAGAACTGGGCTGATTTCATCTTAGCGTGTGGCTGCTGCAGACTCATAACAAAGGCAGCCGAAGGGAAGCAAGCGCACACTCTTCTCTAAAATGGATTTATTCTGACAAGGGAGCCATCCAAAAGAGGAATGAATATATGTAGTACAACCCTCAACAGGAGCACAGTGGAAAGTGGGTCTATAATGAGGAGCTAGAGAGAAATGCAGATGCTTAGGAGCAAAGGGCCAAGAAAGCCTGGAAGAAGGGATGCTTATGCTCTTTGATCTGATTTCAAATATTGTGTCTTCAGCAAAAAGCCAGAGACAGAGCCCTTGTGGGCCCAGAGGGAGCTTAATGTAATGATCTCTAGGAAACTGAAGCATGAGTGTCCTAAATGCTATGACACACTAGCGTTACATGTGGATTAGGGAGGAGAGACAGGGAATTTTTTTTTTCTACCTGCTATGGTAGACAGAATATGTCCCTCTCAAGATTTCTGATCTTGAGATCTAATTCCCAGAATCTATGAATATATTGCATGGCAAGCGGAATTAAGATTGTATATAGAATTTAAATCACTGATTAGGTGATCTTGTGATGGGTCCAGTGGCCTGGGCTCCCTGAATGAGCCCATGGTAATCACGATGTCTTTAAGCCTACAAGAGAAAACAGAAGAGGTAGAGTAATGGAAGGTCATGAGTAACCCTGATGGCTTTGAAGGCAGAGGAAGGGGCTGGGAGCTGTGGCAATCCCTAGAAGCTGGAAAAGCAAAGGATCAAATTCTCCCTGCACCCTCCAGAAGGGATGTGGCCCAGCAGATTCCTCATTTTTTAGCCCAGTGAGGGTCATTTCGAATTCTAACCTCCCCAATTATAAACAAACAAATATGCTGTTGCTAGCCACTAAGTTGACGATAATTTGTTTTAGCAGCAATAGGACATTCATACACCTACCAAGTGAGCAGGGGAGCATTATGGATGTATGCTTAGCTCTTGAATACATCATGTTCCCTACCAGGACACGTAGAGTCCCTGAGGAGCTCTGAGCAGTTGCTAGAAGGAAAGCAAATGTGTTTAGACTCATGCATTTGAATGTCTCTGATTAGGAGATTAAGGAAATCTGAACTGTGCATATGGCCAACTCTCATGCAGCTGAGCAATAAATCTTCTAACTTCCAAAGAGGCATGAGTACCTCCACTAATGATCATGTTACGGTGGAAAGGATTGGATATTAGCAATCAGCATTTCCCTCACAAAATCACCTCCACCCTGGAAAAGATTCGAAAAACTGTCACTATATTGTTTCAAAACTAGAATTCTCCTACCAAAGGCCTGGTGAGGCAAATACTAGAGGTAGCCAATCCAAACTCAGGGCCCCATTCTCCTTGCTAGGAGAGCTCTGTTTTGAGGAAGAATCTATTCCTCCCCATGAGACTCAGGACAAGTGCTAATCCATGTGTGTTGGTCACAGTAGCCACCTTTGCCCATGCCTGGTGTCCCCGAGAGCTTGTGAGCTCTGAGGAGAAGGAGCTGGAGGGCTTCTGGGAACGATTTTCCTCAAGTGTGAGGAGGCTCTTGAAAGCAAAGAGCTTCTTCCCACCCCTGGATTCTGTGGTGATAAGCTGGTTTCTGAAGTTCTGAGCCCCCGTCTCCAGGTGAGACCCTGAAGTCTGAGACCAAAGAGTCCATATCAAGGGTAGCAGGAAGAAGGTGTTACTGCAAACACAAACAGTACTAATAAAAATAAATTTTGAAAAAGAAAACTTCAATAATAAGACAGACAGACAGACAGACAGAACCTGGGTCCCTCGTGATGCTATTGTCAGAGCTGCTTTTTAAGACCATCACACACAGTTCAGAAAAAAGCTGCTGCCAACTTAAATCACTATATGTGTGTCTCAAAAGCTGTTTGTTTCAGCTAAGATCCTCCAGAGAAACTTATAGGGAACCAGCCAAAATTTCTGAGTCACTCTGTCCTACCCCTTTGGCGTGATCTAGAATAAATTTGGCTCAGTGTACCAAATTCTCCACCCAGAGACAGCCCTGCCTATCAGTTTTGAACACATGAGGTAAGAAGCATGACCTGGAGCTAAATGTACCTGTACCCATGACCGCAGGTCTTTCTTACATGAGTATGTCTGATCGTCCCTGAAAAAGACCCTTGCTTTGCTTGTGTGGGGAGACACTGCTTTGGAAATCATCCATAGTGCGCTCCTTGCTTGCTGCAAGTAATAAATCTCTTTCATGCTTTTATCTCCAAGCCATGCAGGCTTTGTGCTATGGGGCAAACCCACTGCATTTGGTTACACTATGAAACTCCTGGGCTAACCAACTCCAGAACGGCTCCACTTGGGTCTTTTTATTTAGGAGTTTACAAATCCCTTGGGTTTTTCTCTTGGGTGCCACTAAAATATCCCACCTGATGTACAGATGGTTCATTAACTGCCTTAAAACACAAATGTTAATGAGAAAGAGATGCCCATTTCAAGGTTTTAAAAAGTAAGCCAAAGAACAGATAATTCTCAAGCAAAGAAAGAGAAATACACAAAGCATTTGTAAAAGCATTCGGATCTAATATTTACTAGGCAAATTATCAGTAAAAATTAACCAGCTACTATATTTTATGTCTAAGTGGACAAAATCCTTTAATGATGATATATAATACTTAAAGAAGTAAGTACTTTCTGTTAGGTAAATGGTAGCAACCTGTCTGAATGACAACTTAGTCACACATGTTATAGAAAAGAGTCCCGCTGGATCCTTAGAGACTGGAATAGGCCAGGCAATATTTTCCTTTCTAGTAGCTATTTTGAGTCAGTGATAGTCTGGGGGCCGGGATGCTTTACTGCGACAACTCAGAGCTCTGGTCTCATCTGAAGGTAAGATATAGTTGGTAAACTTTGATGGGGTAACTAATGGTAAATTCTAGGAGGAAATCCAGTGTCCTGGGGAGGAAACTTTCTGTGGGGAGGAAAGGGCAGATCATCTCATGAGACCAGGGTCTCCAAAGGGAAGCACAATGGTTCCAAGCACACTGGCAAGTGCCTGGGCACTGAGACCTCTCCAGACCCAGCTGCCGGCAATGTTTTCGGGGTAAAGAGGCCGCATTTGAAAATACAAATCTATTAGTACAAAACCTGCAACATCAGAAGGCCAAGAACATGATCTACAGAATCTAGCTACTAAAGTGTAAAGTGAGGAGGAGGAAACGTAGAGCAACAAGGAGCAACTCAGCACAGGCCATGTGCACCCCAGCTGCCAGATTGCAGGTGCACCCCGAGGATCCTCCCAACAGTGGGAGGCACTGTCTAAACACTCCCTAATATGCTAGCCAGGAACAGGAAGCTGCAGAGGGACTTAAGCAACAGCAGCGGCTCAGGTAAGAAGAGGAAACTTCTTGCCATTCAAAGCTGTGTCTTCCAACAAGACTTTGCTTGTGTTTGTATGCTAAGAAGACACAAATGATATTTACTACAGCAGAAGATCTCTATCTGTGCACACCATGTGACTCAATGATTTTAATTCCTCTTCTAAAAAATGTATCCTAGGGGCCAGGGGTTTAGCTCAGCGGTACAAGCGCTTGCCAGGCAAGTGCCAAGTCACGAGTTCAATCCTTGGTTCCCCCCAAAAAAGTATCCTAATAAAATAAGTCACTCTTCATATAAGAATATGCGTGATAGGACCAGGGATATAGCTCAGCAGTGTAGCACCTGCCTGGAAAGTTCGAAGACATGAGTTCAGTCCCTGCTATGAAGTGAATATGCATCATAGTACTTAAAAAATAGCAGAATATCAATTGCCCAACATTCAATAATTTATGTTATCCTTATTCAAAATTATGTTTCTAAAAACATTTGACAATGTGGGAAAATGCTAAAAATTAGGTAAGGAAAAAGCTCATTTATTGGTCTATTTTGTATTATTATAATAAAATTCCCAAGGCAAATTAACCTTATAGTGAAAAAAAGGTTCATTTAGTTTACAGATCTGGAGATTCAAGAACATGGTCCTGGCATCAGTTGCTCTCTGATGAACCTCATGGTAAAGACAGTCTGTGCAAGAGAGAAAGCTAACAGCTCAAAACACTAAGGTGGAGGGAGGCTGGGGTTTGCAGTCCCTTCTGACGGGACATCTCTAATTGACTTCTGGACCTCCCTCTTAAAGGGCCATACCGTCTTTTACTACTGTCACGTAGGGGAACAGGTTCCCAATGTGTGAGCCCTGGAGGACAAGCCACATCCAAAAAAAATAGCACTAATGTCGGAAGAACTCAGTGCACGTAATGATCTAATTGTGATTTTTAAGGAACATGGAAAGAACCCTGGAAGATTATGTACCTCAGTTTTTCACAATAATTAATTCAGGGTACAGGATTTTTACCACTTGTTTAAGAGGCTTTCATGTTTCATGTTTCATTATTGTTTTGCCATGAGTATGAATTACTTCTTTAACCAATAAAGTTATCATAAGTTTTAGGCAGGAAGTTAATAGCAGGTTAGGGATACTTAGCAGGGATACCTACTGAGAAACAAAGAAGATGTGATTTTTTTTCTTCACTTGCTTAATCATTAACTATGATGAAAGCCAGACAAACTTGTGGTTTCAAAAGTTAGCTCAAAAGAATGTAACCTCCTCTAAGTATGCTGATAAAGTCAGGCTCATACAAAGCCCAGACATTGGTGAAAGATTGAAAAGACAAAGTTTCAAAACAAACTGAACAGAGACATCCACCTAAGGAGTAGGTCAACACAGCTCATTTTATTTGAACAGGAAGGATTGGATATTCCTTGAAAGATCCAGTTAGTCATGCAAATGCAACCTCATGCAGTACGACTGCCGCTTTCACTGGTACATGTCTACATACATGAAAGTGTTTCTGTCTCTCTTTCTCTCTCCCTTTCTCCCTCCCCCCTTCTCAATAATCTATCATTTTTCTATAAATTCAACTATACTCCCTACAACAATCTATATGTCTTGCCTAAAATCCGTACTCAAAAGCATAAAGAATCCAGGTGTGTTTCTAGTTCCTTGAAATAAGCTAGGATGCAGTCTCCTAGAGTTATGAGAAGTGTATGCTAATGAAACTGTATGGGCTTCACGCTAATTCAGACTCTGATTTCTCAAAGCTTGTCATTTGAAGAGAAAGAAAAAGAATGGAGCAGAGTGCTTCAGGTTAAGTCCGTATGAAGAACAAATTCACCGAGCTCTCTTCTGTTAATCCATTTGAAAACTATACATACGGTGATTTCATTCTGCAGCAGGCTGCTGCAAAGCCATATTTCCTTGTCAGCCCGTGGTATGTTTTTCTTTGACTTGAAACTGATCATGAGTTCTGTGATGAATGTCTTCATCTGTTGCAAAATTTTCCGCTGAATTGAAATATTCTATTTTAATATGGAGCTTGGAATAATATTTTTCTTCTAATCATTAATTTATCCGCATTTATGTAAATAGAGGGACTGAGTATATTTTTCACTTAGTGAATTTGAAACTATATTTAAGGAAAAATTTTTAACTAAATTAAAATATTCAAAGAAGCATTCGCCTTCCATTGTGTACGTTCGTGACAATCACAGCTGGAAAGAACAATAAATAAGCATTTAGGTTTAACTTAAGTGCAGATAGCAGTGAAGAGTTTCAAACTTTTGCAGTGAGTTTTCTGACCGTGAGCCCTTGGGTCTCCCCAGTCTCTCTGGGGTGACAGTCCAGATACTATGGGGCTGAGTGCTTCAGGTTGTGCCCTGTCCTCTCCATTGCTCCCTGCCCCTTCCACTGAGCTAAGCCAATATTCTTGGTAGATAATTAGAGCACTCCATGACCGAGAGCCCAGTATGTGTCTTTAGCCCTTGTCTTAAGACCTTTAAGCCCAAAGCCCTTCCCCAGCCCCTTCTCATCCTCCTGATGGCGCCAAAGGACCTGGGCTCTCTTGGAACCAGAAACCTGTTGAAAACTGTCAGCCCTTGGAGACCTCGTGGCTTCTCAGTTTCATCTCCTCTCTTAGCCCTTCTTCACGGTCCCCTCTTTCTCTTCTCCTCCTGACTTTTCCATCCTGCTGCTTTCCTCTGGCCTTCATATTGCCAAACCATTTCCTTCCCTCTCTTCCTCCCTGCTCCTCTCCTGTCTCCTCTTGTTTCTCTTTTCTTTCACCTTCTTTTCCTTTTTCTTCTCACTTCTCTTGTCTGTCCCTCGCTATCTCTCTCTGCCTCTCTCTCTTCCCTTTCGCACAAAGGCACACGGCACTACACACATATAATGCACACCCTCATTTCTGAAAGGAGGTTTCAGTAGCCCATTTTCAATGTATAAAGACAATTTACCTTTTTTTTTTTTTTTTTTTAGAATACATGGAGTGCTTTTACTTTGTTAAATTTTATTTTATTCAGGGCTGGGGATTTAGCTCAGTAGCTTAAGCACCTACGCAGCAAGCTAGGCACAAGTTAAGTTCAGTCCCCAGTACCAAAAAAAATAAATAAATTTTTTAAAAATGTTATTCATACATATTTGCATTACTCAAGATTTACATTCATCTTAGGGAATAGGTACACATACTTAATATATCTTGATTCCGTCTAATCCCCTTTCCCTCCCTACCCCCCTCCCTCCCTTCATCTCTTGATCCCCTTTCCCCATTTCATTGTTAGTATTATTTTAGTTCATGCTTGTGACATATAATGATTATGTTCATTGTGGTATTTTTTAAATGTACCTGATGACTCTTTAATTTTTTTTTAACTCCTTTTCCTCTCTCCCCTTCAATAATTTGCTTTTAAACCACTTGACTATCCTAGTTACCTTCCAGTTCTGGGCTTCCTCTTTTTAATTATAAATTTCTTCCCCTCACCCTTAAATATTATCAAGATGGCACATGTAATAGCTGTCCTTTGAGCATCTACTGGCTGCGAACACGCAGGTAGATGCAGGGTTCGCCGTACTTTTTCCCACCTCTGAGTCCCAACCCTCCCAAGCACAAGAGTCTACAGGTCTGGATGATGTTATCCTATCCCAGCTCTGGACATAGCCAAACAGAGTGCTAAGGGCCCTAGCTATACATGAAGGATAGACTAACATGTGGTGGCAATTTGATCAGCTGCAGACAGTGCCTAAGGACAATGACGTTATTAAATTGCAAGCTCAGTTCTTCAAGGCCCCCAGAGCCGGCATTGATCTGTTCTGCTCCGAGCATTCCTGAGTTTTAATAATAATTTCCTCACAACAAGCCTCAATAAATCAGAAGAGAGAGCTGCATGATTAA
Source organism: Cavia porcellus (assembly GCF_034190915.1). Classification (NCBI taxonomy): domain Eukaryota; kingdom Metazoa; phylum Chordata; class Mammalia; order Rodentia; family Caviidae; genus Cavia; species Cavia porcellus. Next base: position 20,101,570 of record NW_026947496.1, on the reverse strand, counting down.
AGCTCTGCGTGTCCATAATGATAACTGTAACAGAGGACCACCCCACCTGTGACCTGTAGGTACCCTCTCTCCTATCCATCTTTCTATGGTCCAGTTCTTTCTGGCCTGGAGCTCTGCCCTGGACACCATTCGGTCCAGAGGTGCTTCTGACATTTTCCTCACTCTGGCCAGCACCCCCTCTCCATTCCAGTTACATCCAGATCTTTCATCCCCAACCTGAGAGGTCCCTGGGTTTGCTGCAAGTGGGCTAAGAGCCCAGAACCTCTGCTTCCCTGATGCCTGATTTCTTATGTCATCTACAACCTCAGATGCTGCTGCCAACCTAAACTCAGTGAATTAGAGCTCTCTCCAACCTCACCTCTCTCCTCCCCAGTCTTTCCCAGTCCTGGCTCACTGGATAGGGTGAAAAATGAACACAAGGATGTGGCTCTAGAGTCACAAACATCTGAATTCCAATCCTAGCATTTGTGGTAACATCAGAGTGTCAGACAAATGAACCCCTGTCTTATTTTGCTTGCATTATCTAAGAAATGCAAATAAGGATGATACCTGTTTTGTCAGAGAATTAAATGTAATATATATATGATATTTGCTTTGCAATAGAACAACAAAAATAGTCACCACTATTATTATTCAGCTTCATCTATACTTTCCTAGCTTTTATAGAAGTTTTGGAGACTCTAATTACATGCCCACTTGCCTGCCTGATGCAAACAAATGCACAAACAAAACTACAGCAACTACTGTCCATTCCTGGAAGTTATTTTAAAACTGGGAAAATTGTAGGTAAGTTGCCAAAAAAATCTCAAGCCTTGTGCCCGCCTGCAGTCCACTCTCACAACTTCTCAATCTGGACTTCTGCCTGGCATGTGGACCCTGACATCAGCCTGGAATGACATGCACTCACCCAGTGGCATCCTGGATCTGGTTAGTCCTGGCTAGCCATGGCTGGTACAGTAGTTACATTTTCAGAAATGTTGGAGGCTGGAGTCAAAGCTCAGTGGGAATGTGTTTGCCTAGCATGCACAAGGCCTTTGGGTTCCATCCCCAGCATTGAGCATAAAATCAGAAATTTTGTAACTAATTGGCATCAGCCATGGCAAGAACATTCCCACTATGGGAATCGGCACCCATAATAAATAAGTCGGTTTTCCCCTCCACACAAGATCTGATTTGTCAGCCTGCTGCTTTACCCACTGCTAATTTCTGAACAGGATATATTTAAACCCATCCTCCTCCCCCCAGCATATTATCTTCTCCTGAGACTGGACCCAGATGAATCCTCACCTCAGTCTCTGGTCTCCAGGTCCTTGTTCCCCAGTGTGACATGGACAAGACTCCCTAGCCAGCACCGTCCAACAAAACCACACAAACCCTGGGCATCCCAGGGGACTCATTGGCATGTTTCACTACTAAGTTCCCAGATAGCTGAGACAGCTCCTGTCAAAATCAAGCCAATAGACCATTTCACATGGTAATTATCTCAGACTGCAAACCTAATGGGAAGATTTCAGAGGTTCTTCTATTGAATAAGCAAGCCCTGTCAATGTTCTATAGGAAAGCTTCTAGAAAGATGTGATTCTAAATGACAACTTCCCCGTTATATTTTAACTGAGTTGATGTCCTGCGACAGGATGAATTCAATCCAGAATGTTGGCTTCCATGTGACCTTTCCCCTCATTTCTTGACAGATTCATCACACTGAACATCTTGTGAAGAATGCAAAAAACATCGCTTTTTTCTCTGTCATGCTGAAATCTGAATCTCATGCATTTATTTGCCTTAAAATAACAGTTGTTGCATATTCTGATCACTTCCTGCTTTAATTATACGTGGCCTTACCCCTTCTCTTCTGAAAAACCTCATGCATTTTCTCTCTGTCCTCTCCTTCTCCATGGTCTCATCAGTGGAAGACTGTGGCTTTGATCTTTAAAGTTGACTACAGCCATGAAAATACAAGCGACATCAGAGACCCTTCTATAGCTACAAGCTCAGCTCTTTTTAATGATAGACACTTTGCTTAATGCTTTTAAGGTAAGGCTGGAAAGCTGACTGACACACTTTGCGAGTCCATTTGCACTGATGCATCTGGCTTAATGCAGCAGGAGACTCCAGAAAGGTTGGAGCTCCAATCTCACTTCTATTTCCCATCTCTGTTACCCTGGGAAATTCACATGACCTATCTGAGCTCCCATTTCATTGTACATAAAAGGAAGACAGTGATGTCCACCTCAACTAAGTGGGCCAAAGCATACACAATCACTAGTACCCAAATGGACCTAATAAGTAACACTCACTCCTCCAACAAACACTTCTGAATGTCTGCAGTGCGCCAGGCATTGTCTTACTGCAGAGTTTGGCTGTGAACATGACTGAGTTTCTGCTCTTGAATAGGAGACAAAATATAAGGACAGGCAGTGTGCACAGTTCCACTAGGAAACAGAGAGTAGGGTAAAGAACCAGAAAATTCAAGGCAGTGGTGGTGAATGGAGTGGTCAGGGAAGTTCTCTCTGAAGAAGTGGCGTCTGGGCAGACAGCTGGTGAAAGTGAGCAGAGGCTATACAACCATCTGGGAAAAAGAATAATGGTCAGAGAATAAAGCACGCATAAAGTATCCAAGATGGAAATGAGAGACGGTGTCCAAGGAACAGAAAGAATCAATGTGGCCAGAGTAGGTGAGGGATCGGAGGGAGAGGAAACAGGGATCAGATCGGTAAGACATGATGGGTGTGGTAAGAATGTTAGAGTTTAGGCTGATGATTTGGGGAAGCCCCGGGAGAACTGAGTTCAGAGGAAGAAACAGAACTGGATCTATTCCTGTGCATGACAGGGAGTGTCCACAGGAAGGCCACCCTATGGGAAGCAAGAGATGCTAGTGAAGGGGCTACAGAAGTAACAGATGATTGAATTAAAGATGTATGTTGAATGTAGACCTAAAGAGGATTTTCCTGATGGATGGACTCAGAGGAGTCAAAGATGAAAAGTATTACCATTTCCTGCAATGGAAAAAAGGAGAGAAGCACGCCGGGATGTGGAAAATGGACTAAAGCAAAGTTCACATTCGGCTGGATAAAGTGAAAGGCTTGCTATCCATCCAATCAGACACGAATGAGCAGTCAGATACACATGTCTGATGCTAGCTCCTCCACTCTCTGCTTCCCTTTTACCATCCAGGACTGTTTATTGGCATTAGATGATGACCTAAGTAGATAAGTTGAATCACCCTGTGGTTATTTGGTAGTAATTTTGTTGATGTGTTATGTAATGCTTTGCTGAGAATGTGAGAATTTGCATGGGGCCTTGGAGATTCTACCTAGTCCTCCAGAGAGCCGGAGATTTCAGAATTGCAGGATCCCAGAAGGCAGAGGTGAAATAACACCAGAAATGATTTTTCTCCCATATGACAGGGCTGGGCCTGTATATACAACCTGGGTTGCTTTCATATTTCATACAAGGCTTATGAATCACTCTGAGTACCTCCTTAGAGTCATTCATATCCCTCCATCAATCCCTGGTCAAAGCAAACAGACAGAGACTGTCTTTAAATCCAATCATAACTGAAATCCTCACCAAATTTTTTATTGGTAATTGCCGGAGCTTCCTCCTTCCAGAGAGGAAGACAAAGAAATGCCTACATGTTGGAAATAACTTTTGCAACTATCTTTCCTCTCCCCTCTGATGAGCCTGGCAGAATTGTGAGCCCCAGCCCTATAAGCTGGGAACCACCTTGCAGAGCAAGAGACAGGCAGTAGCTCCCCTTCGTATCAGCTTAGCCGCCTAGTTGGCTGCTAAGCACAGCTGTTTGGTGTTCTTTATCATCTTAATTGCATCTTGCAAGCCCACCTTTGCTGCGCCAGGAACTGTGAGTATTAATCACTTCCAAGTCACTTTGGGGAATGCTGACTGCCTTGTCTTTTGCTCTGTCACCAGCTCAGGGATGCAAAAGGTCACCGACAGGGATACAAAATGGCTTCCTCTCTGATTATAATCTTCCTGTAATCCTTGCCACTCACCATCCTGGTGGACAATTTCTGACCCTTTCCTCTGGGTAGCCTGTCTTCACTAGAGTTTCCTCAATGGCCAGATGTTCTGTGTCCATTGTAAAATTACCCAACCATCTGATGTTTTCTTAACCCTTATAGGAGTATTCCACAGATGAAAAGACCCCTGCTATACGGCAGTAGTTTCCAAGTACCCATAGCATCAGCATCACTTGTACCTAATTAGAAATACAGATTCTCAGGCCTACCCAGACCAATGGAATAATCCAACTTTGGTTTATCAAGCTTTCCAGGTACTTGTGATGCATGCTCAAATTTGAGAGCCACTGCACAAGTGCTCTAGATGAGGAAGAGGAGGGCTAACCACGCCCGTTATTAATCAACTCTGCACCTGTGGTTGGACCTCTCTGCCTTGCAGTGCTGATTTTCTACATTGAAAATGAGGTCTGACTTGATCATCCCTACAACCCCTTCCAGATCCAAAATTCTAAGAAGGTATATGGATAAAGAGGAAGGGGCCACAGCCTGAGATGATGATGGCAGTCCTGCCACTTGCACAAATGTTATTACCTATGAGATACACATGCATCGAAGGTGACTGTCTCCATTCATTTGTGCTGCTATCCCTGACTCTTTGAGACTGGATAGTTTCTGAAAGACAGAACTTGTTGGCTTACTGTTCAAGAGACTGAGAAGTCCAAAAATCTGATGCCAGAATCTGGAAGGGCTTTCTTACTGGATCATCCCATATTGGAAGACAGAGGCCAAGGGAGAGTGAGAGACAAAAGCAAAAGACCAAGCTCTTTTCTCATCAGCACTAATGCCTTTGTGAAGAGGGAACCCTCATGACCTAAACACTTTCCGTCAGGTCCCATCTCCCAACACCACTGTCTTGGGTACTGAGTTTCCAGCGCAGGAACATGGTGCCTTGTTGTGGTACCTCCCCTGCACACGTCACAGGCATCAGGACTGTTGGTCCTCTTCCCTGTCGATCCCACAGACTGAACTCTTGGAGGAGAGGACGGACACGCGTTGGAATCCCAGCAGCGAGCCAAATGTCTAGAACTCAGGATGCATAGAAATGTTCCTATCCACAGCCTTCAACCTGCTCAGGCATCCTGCAGGGACTGGCAGCATGATGTCATTAGAGTGCCTTCAGTTCCTACCTCCTGCCCTCTGCTCATCTCACCACTCTCATTTTAAACGTAGTTTTTATCCCATTTCCCACAAAACTCTGTCATGTGACCTCTCACGTCACTTATGCCAGGTGCCTACACTCAGCAGTCTACACATGGCGTCTTAGCTCAGGAAAAGAATTCATTAGGTGTTTCCCATTACAGACAAGTACTTTTAAATGTCCCCTCCATGTACAGGTTTTACCCATTGTATCACTGCACAATGAACAACTTTTAGGTGGAGAGTATAACAGAACCATTTTCATCAGAATGTTCCCGTGCCTCCCCTCCTCCAAAGTAACAGCTATTTGCCCTCATTGATTGCTCCATAGTAAATTGCAAAGCTCGGCCGTAGGTCTCCTTAATAAGTTGATGTTAGCATTCCCATAAGCCATCCATAAAACACAGACACACCATATGAAGACTTTACTGCGAATTCTGGGAATAACCTTGGGGCCTGAGCATCACAATGACTGAAGAGAGCAGAGGAGAAAGCCTGGAGGGAGTTCATGGGCTCAGAAACGCTTGAGCTACTGGTAGACACAATGCTCACCACACTAGTATGTTTTCAGAACTTTGCCTAAGATGATCCTAGGACTGCATACACAGACGCTCTCCTAGTTAATCGAATATGAGTATGGATGCTGCTATTAAGGGATTTTTGCCTGTGCAGTTAGGGTCCTCAGTCAATTGACTTCAAAACAAGGAGACTAACATCTGTGGGCCTGGGTTAATCAGGTGAACTCTTAAAAGACAGAGTACTATTCTTAGCAAGAGAAATTTGAATCCTAAGGGACACTATTCCCATCTCTGACATTAGAGAAAGCCATAAGACAAGGTGGCCATAAGCTGCCAGCTACCAAGAAAACCCGACTAAGTCTTTTGTTTGTTTGGTTTTTTGAAACAGGGTTTTGCCATGTAGTACAGACCCACCTTGAATTTGCTTATGCAACCCAGAGGACCTTGTACTCTGGGACAATCCTCTGACCTTAGATACCAGGGTGCTGGGATTACCGGTGTGTGCCAGCATGCCCAGCCAGACACAGTTTTATAACTGTTGACCACCTGAAAGAGTTTTGAAACTAGATTCTTCCTTAGTCACATCTCCCAGTGAGACCAAAGTCAAAATAACAAGCCGCTTTCAGCTTTTGAAATGAAGAGGGGACTGAGATCTGCTGAACCCAAACTCTGACCCTACAGAACTGTGAGCTAATAAATGGATATCATTTAAGGTTGCTAAATGTGGATACAGTCGTCCTGTCTTTTCACAGAGGGTGCACTCCAAGACTTACAGGGGATGCCTAGAACTGCAGACAGTACAAACCCTTTGCATATTATTTTTTCCTCTGAATACATACAGATGATAAGGTTTAATTTATGCTAGGCACAGTAAGAGAGTCACAAGTAATAATAAAGTAGATCAATTATAAACCCATACTGTGATAAAATTTATTTAAAACCAATAAAATTCACTGGAATTTTTTTTAAAGAAAAACGAGGCTTTATTTCAAGGCAGGGAGCAGTTTGCAGAGAGAGAATAGCTTTCCTACAAAATGATACGCACTGAGAGAAAATAGAGGAGCTGAGTTCTCTACCAGAAACTGTTACCCAAGTTCCCCCACTCCAATCTGTTTATGCAAATGAAGGGTGCAAGTATGCTCTATCTTGATTGGTCAGTTTTATGTAAATGAGAGATATAACCATGTCCATTTCTTATTGGTTGATATTTACATATGACTAAAGGTTGTAGTTGATTGCTCAGGTCCAGGCCAATGAGACTTTGTGGGGAGGGGAGGAGTCGTGGAAACAACCACAACACTCAGTTTGTGGTTCTTCCAGGAACACAGAGTAGAGTAGTATGTAGCCCCACCATCAGCAAGAGGCAGTCAGGCTCCATTCTGAATTTTGGATACAATTAGACACCTGGGACTGAACCCCTATCCTCAGTGCTATGCTTAATCTTGCCAAAGAAAATCCTATATATATATAGCAACACTCCTATTGTGGAAAAAAACAAACAAACAAACAAAAGTACAAGGACAGAAAGATACTGGGCTGGGGGTTGTGACAAGTCATTTCACCCCTAGGTCCCCTGCCTTGTACCTGAGTGTGGACATCATGTGCTTTTTATAAACAATCCATTACTTTTATGCTTCGGTTCATCCAGCACGTAACCTCTCACCCTTACTCTGAAGCTGCTGGGCACTCTGTGCCCTGAAATATCACAGTGGGTACTAACTGCCTTGTGACTTCCACAACTCTAGAGCTGTCTGCCTTCTTTTATTGGCTGAATTGATGGCCTGGCTTCACTACACCACAAAATCAAGACAGGGCCCATTCTTCAAATTTCTCCCCTTGCATGGTGATGGAGAGGGAGAGTCATTTACAAGCTCTCCTGCTGGACTTTCTGTAAATTACAAGTCTCGGTTTACAGGCTAAACATCCAGCAAGACTATCCAGCTCAAGGCTGAGGAATTTCCCTGCAGGGATGATTACCGTGAAAGTGAAGATGTGACTTTTTTTTGGCCTAGCAGTTAATATGGCTATAATATTTCACTGTATGTCAGAGAAGGTTCTCTTACACTAGTCATTAGCTTATTAAAATGAACACAACTGTTTGGAGATGATCTAAATGATAGCATGATGGAAAAATAACAATAACAGTAAATCATGTTCATTTAATCCTTTCTCCTGTAATGTTTTAGCTTGCCCTCTTCTGAATTATGAGGTTCGGATGGCAACTTGTAATTAAAAGGGAAACCTGCTCTGCAGGATAAGGAATCCCATCTGCTTAGCCTGGGAGGCTCCCACCTGGGATTCTTTGCCCTGGTATCTAGGGGGGGGGGGACACATTAGGGTGGGGGGCCGTCCTGTACCCCTCAGTCTAGGGGTTGGTCTCGTTCACTTATTTTTTATTACTACATGTTTACAGTGCATAGTGATGGCATTATTATGAGGAGCTGGTATGTGTATGTAACACCTCCTAATTCTTTTTTCTTTACCCTCTCCCCTTCCCTCTTTAGTCCTTCCAACTCTTGGTCCTCTTCCCATATTGCAAGAACCTTGTTTTCACTTTTTTTTTCAATTATGTTTTTCAATCTCCTTTCCCTCCTTCCCACCCTATCTCCTCTACCTCTTGTTAACCCATCTGTCTAAAAAAGAGATCGCTATTTCCTATTTATCTATCTTCTACTTTGCTTTTTCTATATATATATTTTTTCAATTTTAGTTTCTTGTCTAAGAGAAACCATGTGATATTTAAGCTTGTGTGTCTGACTTATTTTGCTTAATATTATGGCCTCAAGTTGCATCCAGTTACCTAAGAATGCCTCACATTTATCTTTATTTATGACAGACTAGTATACTGTCTACTGTGTATAAATACATTTTCTTTAGTCATTCATCTGTTGATAGGTATATAGGCTAATTGCCAAAATTTAACTATAATAAATTGTGCTGCCGCAAACATGGGTATGCATGTGCACTGTAATATAATGACTTCAACTTTTTTAGGAAGCTATCTAGAAGGAGAATAGCTGGGTCAAATGGAGTTTCTATTTTTAGTTTTTTTAGAAATCTACATGCCAATTTCCATAATGGTTGTACTAGTTTACATTCCCCGCACCAATGTAGAAGGGTTCCCTTCTCTCCACAGCCTCGCCAGCATTTGTTATTATTTGTTTTCCTGAAGATAGCCATTCTTCGTGGAGTAACACTGTATCCCAATGTTGTTTTAATTTGCATTTCTCTAATGACCAGCGATGATGAACAATTTTTCACGCATTTATTGGCCACTTGTACTTCATTCACTTATTTTCAAGAGACAACATGGTCTAGGAGTTGATTCTCAAGCTTTAGAATTGCTGGGGATATTTTGACACTACTGACGCCTGGTTCTCGTGCCACGCAGGCTTTGACTTAATTTATGTTGAGTGTAACCTGGCTATTGAGAGGTTTAAAATCTAAGTGAGCTTAAAAAGTACACTTAGCATATGCATTCCCAGCACTACAATAAGTAAAATAAATCCCCCCCATTTGATTCCAATGTGCAGCCACATTTGGTAACCCCTTGCCTAGAAGTTACGACAGGATTAATGTCAAAGCTTTGTCAGCTACAGCTGGACAACCTTGGACTACTTTTCTTTCTGTTCCTTGGTTTCATTCTTTCAAATTCAACCTTGGTTCAATCTTTCAAATTGATAAAGTAATAGATATTACATATTTATTATGAAACAAAATAACACCAATGATTTACCTCAGAATGATATGGACACAGTAAACATCATATGTAAATTATAGATGTAATTATTATCAGACTTGTTGGAGAAAAATGCTGAAAGCACCAATTTTGGAATCAAAGTGACACAGATTCTAGCCCTTGTTCTTTAATGTACGAGCTGGGCAACTTTGGGCAACTCCTAAATCTCTCCTAGACTGGGCCTGGGAATAAGATTTCTCAACTGCCAAACAAAAGTAGCAAAAATATTCTTGTGGAGATTTCATGGGAAAATTTATGTGAAGATCTTAGCATGCTGCATGACCCAAAGCAAGAACCTATCATGCAATAACTGTCAATAACTTATAAATACAGATATATGTCCTTGGCTATATTAGTGTTCTCACTACTAAGACATAATATTCCGCACCCACAGTTTAGAAGGGAAAGTTTATTTGGCTAATGGTTTTGAGATTCAGGTCATAGTCATCTGGCTCCAAGGCAGAGACAGCATGGTGGGAGGATGTGTTGGAATAAAGCAACTCACCTCATGGCAGCCAGGAAGCAGAAAGAGAGGGGAAGAGCTGGGGTCCAGAATATCCCCTCCAAGATAATACTTCCAGTGACGTACCTCAAGCTCGGCCTAACTTCAGCACATTCAGCCATGAACTCCTGAATGGATTAATTCATTAAGTACCCCTAGGATCTAATCACCTCCCAAAAGCCCTATCTTTGAATTCCTAAGACTTTGGGGGGACATTTCAGAGCTAAACCATAGTCCTGTCTCACATGTGGAAAAAAGGGTGGCCTGAACTTTAGAAGCATTACCTACCCAATACCCAGTATTCATCATCTCCTCCTCCTTTATTATCACAATACCTCTGTTATTGGTTGAAACAGTGTTCCCAGCTAAAAGGGCTCTATTTTTCAGCCTCCCTTGCCAATAGCAGTGGCCATGTTATATAACCCAGTTAGAGGCTATGAAAACAGGCACGGAGATGTAGGATTCCAGTTTAGCAAATGAAAACACAACACTCCAGCTAAATTTGAATTTCAGATAAATAAGTAACTTCAGTATGAATATGACCCAAATATTGTATGAGAAGAAGTGATTTGTGGTTTATTTGCAATTCCAATTTAATTGAGCCTCCTAGATTTTATCTGGGAACATTTCTTGACTCATGCATTTCAGAAATTTCCTTAGCATATTAGGATTCTCAATGGGATATACAGATAGATAAACAGGTAGATAGTTATATATAGAATAGGATAAGATAAAATAAGATAAGATATGATATGTGATAAGATGATACATAGCAAGGAATTAACTCCCACAACTAAGGAGGTAGACAAGTCCTAAAAATCTGTAATCAGGAAGTTGATTACCTAATGTTACAGTTTAGATCTAAAAAATCCCTCACAGGCCTCTGTGTTAAAGGTTTGGTTCCCTGTGTGGTGCTCTTGGGAGGAGACAAAACTTTGAATAAGAAGTGCAACCTCATGGGATACCTCAGGTCCTTGGAACATGTTTTCAAAGGGCACCGTGGTCTCTTGCTTTTTCTTTTTGTTACTTTTAGCTCCTTTGAGATGAGCGGCTTGGTCTACTACACCCTCCTGCCATGATGTTTTTCCTTACCACAAAAGCAATAAGGCCAAACAACCATGGACTGAAACTCTGACCCATGAGTTTTGACATAAGCCTTTGTTCCTTATAACTTGATTATCACAGCTATGTGTTACTATAGTAGAAAGCTGACCAATATACCCAGAAAAGCTAATGGTATAGGCTCCAGTTGAATGCTCAGCAGGCTTAAAACCCAGGAAAAGTCAATGTTTTAATTCAAGACCCATTATGAAGGCCATGATAGGGAGAATTATTTCTCACCTCAGGGAAAGTAAAAACTTTTTTTTTTAATTTGATACAGGCTCTCACTAAGTTTCTTGGGCTAGGTTTGCACTTGTGATTCTCCTGATGCAACCTCCCAGAGTGCTATAATTACAAGTATACACCAGCACAACAGGCTTCAAACTTTTTATTCTACTCAGACTTTGATTAATTGGATGGAGCCCACTCACATTAGGGAGGGCAATGTGCTTTATTTAGTCTACTGATTCAGCTGTTAATCAGACACTCCAAAACACACAGAAATACTCCAAGTAATGTCTGGTTAACTATCTGGGCATCCTGTGGCCCCACTAAATAGATATACAAAATTAACATTACAAAGAAAAAGGCATAATTAACTGCCAGTGGCCCTGTTGGCTTTAGAATTTCCTTCTTCCTCTCCCTGGAGTTTCTGCAGCTACCTTGTATAAAACCTGGGCTCCAAGAATAAGGGAATGGGTCTGGGTTTCTGTTACTTCATGGAGCCTTCCACTGCCTGCTTTGAGATTTCTCTTTATTTGGGAGAAAAAAATATAGGGCTTATCTTATCAGCATATCTGCATATTAAAAATTTTTTCTGCTATATGCCCTAAACTAAATTCTTTAATAGACATACCTCAGCAGCCCTAAGTGTACAGCTCTGTGTATTTCCCTGGTACAGCTCTATGAAGTAAGTGTTCCTCATACAGCAGGGTATGCTTGATAAGTGAGTACGGTACTTTTCCTCTAAATGCTCAAAGCAATAACCAGACACACAATTGTATCTGCAGTCAACCCACCAGATAGGTCTCAATCTGTGTCAGATAGGTCTTACATCTGTGTCTCTCTTCATCTCCTTCTAAATATTTATACAATACAGAGCACTAACAGCCTCTACCATGGACAAAGCTAAGAGGCCACCAGAGCCCAGACATACAGGGAATCCAAAGTGACTCCTATACAAATGATCCGATTCTGTGTTTATCCACAATGTTTTGGAATTTATCAAAAATACTTAGAAAATACAAATGCTGGGAAATTAAAAGCTATGGATTTGCCCAACTACCCAGAGCCTCAATTAGACAAAGCTAAGCTATTTAAATGCTTGTGCATAGCTGCAATTCAACACTTCTGCACATCTGGCCAAGAGGCTAAATCACAACCATAATGATGCTTTGTCCTTGACTGAGATGTACATAGATAGTCCAGGGCCCTGGTCCCTGAGCCTATCCAGATGGTGAGATGTTCTAAAGCTAGGATCTTGTCCTCACCACCTTTGAATTGTTTACACCCCAACTTCCCAGCCTCATTTATAACCAGAGGTCAGTAAGCATAGATTGTTCATTGGCACATTACTGGAAAGCAATTGGACTTCTGAGAGTTTTTACATTATTGAAAGGAAGTAATATTCTATTTAATAATATGCATTTATGTTATAAAACAGGAGATAATAACAGAAAAAGAGATTTCTAGGAAAAAAAAACATTATAATTTGTTTCACCAAAGAAGAGGAAAATGTCACAGATCATTTTTTAAAATAGTAAGAAAAAGCAATCATCTTACTTTTGTCAGTAGAACCGTTCTGACAGATCCTATCATCAACCCTGCTCTTGAAGCCAGGGAGACCAGCCCACTGCTCACAATCCTCCTTGGATAACTGGGGACTCTCCTCTGCAGTTAGGAAAATGTCCTACAGTCTCCTGAGTGCAGGAGAAACTGTCAGGCACCAGGCATGCTGGGAGTGATCAGTTCACACAGGCTGTGCTGTGAATCATTTGCAGGAAATTCCTTTGCAAGTAGCTCCTTATAGTCAAAATCTTCCATCCTTAATGCAGTGAGTCCTCTCTACCAGTCAATCCCCTCATCTCTCTAGTTGTCTGCTACATTCTTCTCTTTCACTGCACTCAGCTTTCTCCAGACACCAAATGGGGTACCCACCACCTTGTCCCCCAGGAGCAGACCTCTTCCCACCCATTCCCTTCTTGTTTGTTTTCCATTGGCTTCACTAACCATGAAGACCAAAGTGCCAAATCTTCAGGAGTATTCCAAAAATTGCTAGAATCAAGGAGGGTCCAGAAAGGCACTCCGGACACACAGCTAGGCTCTAGATCACTGCCCTTTGGTGGACAGGAAAAGTGGAGGACAGAACACTACCTAAAGCTGCACCCCTGTACAAGTCAGGAACAGGCTTCGGCTGGTTTATCTCTTGGAAGACACAAAGTGAGAATGAGGGAGATTATGAATCATAAATTTACTTTCTCAGATACAGAAAGAAATACATTTGGTATTGAGTCATATTCTTGAAATAGAGAATTAAAAGGGACAAGTATCGGATATGGCAAGCAAAACCTTAACAGCTTCGGGCAACTCACTCAGGACCCTTCTGTCCCTCTCTCAGACGGAAGCTTTCTTTCACCAATAAATATATTCTGCTTTTAACCGCTGCTGTTCCTAGAATTCAGTCTTCAATTTTAGAGGACACAAACGCATATTGGACATCTAGCAGGTTGGGAGTTTCTTTCCCCCATATCATTTGGAGGTCTTCCATTGAGATCATTGTACGGAGACATGAGGAACTCAGTCACAGTCTCTTGCTCCTTTAGAATACATTCTTAAACATGGGGACATGGTCAACATTTACATGACGAAAAAGAGCCATTTAATGTTTTTCTACATATGTGCATAACCTGCCTACCCTCTAGAGACAAAATGGAATGCAAAGAGAAATATTTAATTATGATGTATTTTTACCACTAGAATCATACTGTAGGTTTGAAAGAAAGGAAATGGTCAGAATTGCCTTATGTGTGAACTTTGTTTACATTAAGAAATGACTCTTATTTATGCTCAAATTATAATTGTAATATATATGAGACTACTAACATTCCTCTCTCTCCCTCTCTCTGTCTCTCATTGACCTAAAGCAGATCAAGCTAGATCTAGCAAAATTTTCAGGTGACCCTGATAAGTACATTGAGCAATTTAGAGTACTTACTTAGAACTATAAGGTAGACTGGAAAGATAGTGGTTGAGACAAAATACCTGATGTCCAAAGATAATGGGAGAAATGTTTATTTAGCTCACAGTTTGTAGAGGTTTTGTTCATAATCAGCTGGCTCCAAGGGTGGTACATGGCAAAGGGGCAGTAGCTCATGATGGTAGAAGACAGAAAAAGCAACAAGAGAGGAGGAGACAGTCTCTTTCTGTTCCTTATATTGTATCCAGTCTAGTGGAATTAGGGTGGTGCCAATCCAATCAATGGACTGATCCAGCAATCACTCACCCTCAATCCCAGCACCCTTAATCCCAACACTGTACCACAAACTAATCACACACTCTAGATTCAACCACCTCCAAAACAATTCTAAAACGCATGAGGCTTTGGGAGGACATCTAGACACAAACCATAACAAAGGGCTCAGGTGACTATTTTTAAGCTCCCCAGGTGATTTTAAGATGGATCTGCAGTGAAAAACTATGCACAAGTTTCTCTGTCCTGGTTAAACAACTCCCACAGTTGTTCTTGGTAGAAAGTGGATCTGTACTGCTCAGACTTTTGTTGTTTATTGTGAGACTTTCAATTAACTATTTTCCTTAACCTTTGAGTAACCATCTGGGATAAATGTTATAGTCTGTTATATAAACAAAAATTGAGTTGTACAAAGTTTATATATTTGCCCAAATTCACACAGCTTAAAACCAGAAAGCTGGATTCAAACTTTAACTTGAATGACCCCTAGTCAATGCTCTTAACTCCCGTTACAATACCCTCTCCATCCCATCACTAGTAGCTCACGGACCCTGAGAACACACCCAGCTCCCTTCCGGGGAGAAGCAGAAGCAAAGCAAGAGAGGTAACAAACGTATCTCACTGGCCAGACTCTAAGTCTGATTTTTTTTTAAAAAACCTCACAGAGCATTAATGTGTGTGAAACCCTTCAATGACACATGGTTCAACTCCTTCATTTGGTAGACAAGGATTCTAAATCCCAGAAAAATTAAATCATCTTCAAAGTTAGTAATATGGTAGGCTTCAGAGCCTCATCTCCCAATTCCAAGAAACACTTTCCTCTGCTGGTTTAGCTTCCAGCTGATCATCTAGCAGAAGGGAGGAGACAGTGGCTCAGCAAACATCATTCACAGCTGACTAACAAGGGTGCTATAGGCAGGAAGCACAGACTGAGAAGGGCTTACTTGTCACCAGTGGAATTAAGGGGAAACTCCATGGAGGAAGTGGCATCCAATTTGAGCCAAACCAGGTTTTTTATTTGATGAGCTGAAAGAACATTCTGTGGTGAACAAAAATGTATATGAAAGAGCAGAAAGAGGGGAGATTTCTGGGCATAGATGGCAGCAGGAGGTATGCAAGGAAAGAAAAGTGTGCTGACAAGCATAGTTCACTAGAAAACTCTGCCTTCTAAGGTGAGAATTTATTGGGAGAGGAAAGCCACACAAGAATGAGAAGCAGAACAGATAGTGAGGTGGGCTGCGGGGATGGGGGAAGCAGCAGAAGAGAGGAAGGAAGGGAGGTGCCAGGGAAATACAGTGGATAAAAAGGCCTCAGAGGAAAGCCTCCATTTCCTTTTTAATTAGTATATGATGCATATTAAATAAATTCACCATGGAGAATTGGTACAAACACTCTATTTTCTACTGCTTAGCCCGGTTGGACAGATGACCAAAGGATTCTCAAACAGCAAAAATTCATGACAATAATCAAAGCTCTGGGGCAAACTATGAACTTCATTAAATCAACTTAAGTCAAATAGTCTTGAACATAACATTTTCCAGGTTCCAGTGGAGATGGTGGTAAGAGACAGAATTCCGTACAGGTGGTTCAGTTAAGGGACATGGGTGGAGCTAAGGGATCTGCAGGAGACGCTGAGGTGCCCAGAGACAGGCAACCACAGGAAGCAGACATCACCAGCCCAAGGAGGGAGCAGGGGAGGAAGGGCCGTCATCACAGTGGGGCACAGCCACACTGGTGGGTGGCTGGTGCCTACACAGGGCCGGGCAGAGAGGAAACGGCCTGGCTTCTCCCTTCTTCCCTGCCAGGCTCCTGTGTGTTTCCACTCTCTAAACACAGCAGGGAGGTGGAGGACAAAGAAGGGCGGGGAATGGATTCTGGGAAAGACTGGGCGGAGCAGAGGAAGAGGAAGCTGCACTGACCCCATCAGAACCCTGAGCCTATCAGAGCCCATCAGAGCCACCTAGTGAACTCTGCTCTTCACTTCGTGCAGGGAGTGACTGGCCCAGCTTCCTCAGAGGGACAAGGATACTAATGACTCCGCACAACACGGCTGCAGCCACTCACTGGCTTTGTCTTCTCAAATGTCTGATGACAAGTGTCTTTGGCATTTCGGGTGGGTGTTTCATGGAACATGCAACAAGATGAGCACAATCTTGCCCTTTTAGACTCATATTTTCCATAAACTAACATGAGTATGCAATCTGTTAGAGTACTTCTGTGCTCTCTCATTTTGAGAGGATGCTTGACGGTTCAACTGTTTTGGTTTTCACATAAAAGAGAGAACATGTGGAATCTGTCTTCCTGTGTGTGTGAGCCTTGTTTCACTTACACAGTGCTCTCTAACTACACCCATGTGGTTACAAATGACAGAGTTTCCTTTTTGATGACCAAGTCATATCCTGTTTATATAGATATGTGTGTACGTTTCCTTTGTTCATTGATCTGTTGATGGACACTTAAATTGATTCCATAATTTGACAATTGTGAGTAGTGCTACCATGAACATGAGAATGTAGCTACCTCTTCCACAAGAATTGATGGCTACTCAGGGATTTGGGGTTGTTTTAAGGAAAAGAAATCATTGCATTATGCCTGAAGACTTTAGCTATACTAAATGCCAGAAAAAATTCAAAATGTATAGTTTTTATATTCGGATAAAGAGAATATAGGGGACAACCTGTGATCAGAAATAAATCCATAAAATAGAAAAGACACTTATGCACAACCTAGAAGAGTGGGATTTACCTGGACAATACAGAATGCCACGCCCTCCATGGCCTCAGTGGTCTCCACTGCACACTAGAGACTCATGCCTTCCTGAGGGCCTCTGAACACTCAGAAAGTCCTCCAAAAGCACCCCCAAGGCTACCACTCCCTTTCCCTATTTGAATAGGATGCTAAGTTTCTATTCAATCAAAATTGTATTATCTGCTTAAAGTAGGAGAAAATGCCACTACCACATCCTACTACACACCAATTTTCATCAACAGAAAATTAGAAAAATCTTCCATCAAACTTCAAACTTTTCAACTTCTAGGGTACCAGTTAGAAGCTATTTTCTTGATTACAGTAATTTTCACGAAAATGCCAATGGAGTTCTCTTGGGGAGCATTTTTCACTTTGCAAGAGTAGCCTGCTGACCTAAATGACTCTTCCATTTGTGGAACAGGGAAATAGAGATATTTTTAATATGAAAGAATCATCTTTGGTCACTTGACATCTAGTGTCCAAATATGACTGCCTCCACTCTTCCCCCACTAAGATATCAGAAGATTTTACTGTATCACCCTTTATTTTCCAAAAACACCAGCTAGTAGATAGCAGAAAGGGGAGGGCGCCCCACCCAACATTAGTCAGGTGTTCCAGGGTCACCACATTACAGGAACTACACATAATTTTTGGCAAAGTGATGCTCATGACCGTGAAGCAAGCTAAATCCTTAACATAAAATAAAAAGATAGATAGACCCCACTATATCTACGGTTCCTATGTGATTAGTGCTAAGAAGGAGAAGGAAAAATATGCATTGCCAGACAAAGGCATAAGGGATGTTATAGAATGAACAACTATACGTCCTCAAAATTCACATGTTGAAATTCTAACTCCCAATGTGATGGCATTTGGAGGTGGATGTTTAAGAGATGAATGGGTCTTCAGGATGTAGACTTCATGAATGAGATTAATGACTGTATTATTCAGCTTTTCCATTGCTGGGGCAAAATATCCAAAACCTCCAATTTAAAGGAGGAGACAGGGGTTTTTGTTGTTGTTTGTTTGTTTTGCTTTTTGTTTTTTGAGACAAGGTCTTGCTGTATAGTTCAACCAGGCCTTGAACTCACTATGTAGCCCAAACTGGCCTTGAACTCATAGCGATTTTCCTGTCTCATTCTCCTGGGAGCTGAGGTTACGAGCGTGCACCACCACACCCGGCCTAAAGAAGAAGAGTGTTAACAGGGCTCATGTTTTTAGAGATTTTAGTCCATGGTTGGCTGTCTTTAAAGCAGAAGTATTACAACAGAAGGATGTGGTGGAGCAAAGCTACTAACTTCGTGGAGCTGGGAAGCAGAGCACAGGGGAAGAGGGTCTTCAAGAGATGCCTAGATGCTCCAAATGCATACCTTCCATTTCCTCCAGCTGGACCCCACCCCCTAGCAATATACTCAACTATGAACATCAGGGATTCACCACTGATGAGTATAGTGCACTGGTGATCCAACACCTCTCCAGGAGTCTTAACCTAGTTAAGGTTAAATTGATGATCAAGATTAACTGTCACAGTAACCTTATAAAAAGAGGTCACCATGCTAGCTGTTTCTCTTATTGCAACATGAAGGTACTATGACAAGCTGGCTGTCTGAACCTAGAAGAAGACTTTCACTGGAACCCAACAATCCTGATACACTGATCTCAAACTTGCAGGCTCCAGAAGTGTGAGAAATAAATTTCTGTTGTTTATAAGCCACACAGTTTATACTTTTTTGATATAGTAGCTCAAGTTCCGATAAGGGGTTTGCTTTTTAAGGGGGTCAGAGAAGTCTTGACCTGAGTTCTGCAGGACAAACAGAAGCCAGCAAGGCAAGGGATAGGAGGGATATGCAAAGGCCCTATGATAAAAAAAAAAAAAAAAAAAAAAAAAAAAAAAAAAAAAAAAAAAAAAAAAAAACACGGCCAGAAGACGGGATCACAAGAACTCTCTTGTAACTGGGCCAAGAGAATTGGGGAATGACAGCATGATACAGGATGGGGGTTAGGGCTTTTGGGGTCCAGTTCATGCAGTGCTTCACAATCAATATTGAGGAATTGTTTGTCTGTTTGATTTTTTTTTCTACTTCAAGCAATAGGAAGCTCCTAAAAATTGTAGCAGTAAGATATCATTTGCAGGTTTGGCCACAAGACAGTCATTCTGGTTCTAGTATGGAGAATGAAACACAGGACAAGAGGAATGTGGCAAACCAGTAGAGATCATCATAATGGTCTAGATGAGAAATGATAGGAATCTGAGCCAGAGTAGAAATAAGAACCGGATTTGAGAGATACATAGACAGTTAGGTCGGAGTCACTGGACTTAGAGACAGATTAGGAGGTAGAAGAGAGGCATCAGAGCGGCTTTTCTTCATATCTGGCTCGCGTAAATGGTGGAATATCCACCAAGCTGGAAAACACCAGAAGAAGACAGAGTCAGAGGGAGATGGAGTTCAGAACAGAACATGTTATATTCGGGATGCCCTTAAGAAATCCAGTAGGAAATATCCAGGAGGAAGTAAGCAAGAAGGTTGGAGTGAGGTTGGGACTGGAAGTGAAATCTGGGGAGTCTTGTGCACCAAAGTTTTATCAAGGCCATGTAAGGAGAGGAAGTACAGAATTAAAAGAGCAAATGGATCTGAGGAAGGTAGAAAATGCCTGTGAAAGAGGCGGCGTGGTCAGAAAGATCAGAATATAAAGGGTGCTAGAGGGAGCCCCAGAAACAAAGTCAAGAGCTCATCAAGGAGATTGTGGTCCATGGTACCAGAGCACATGAGAGGTCATAAGAGACAGATTTGAAAACAGATCCTTTGAACTAGTTGATACAGGAACCATGGTAACCTTTGGAAAAATAATAGAATGCTCAGGGTCAGTTTTCTGATCTTTTTAAAAATGGCCAAAAAAAAAAAAATATATATATATATATATATATAGCTTACAAACAGTCCAGTATTTCCTGAATTTGTTCTTACCATTGGGGCAAGGGTGGAATCTGTGCTTATTGATTAAATTGGAGAGTTGCAGGTAACTCTTACAAATGGATAAGGGGACAATGAGATAGAACCAGATTAGGAACAAGAGAAGGTCTCATGACGTGGATCTCAGGAGCTGCTGCTGGTTCTCCCCCTGGAAGGGCTGCAGTCTGCCACCCTGCCTCCGCTTACCAGGGAGGGGAGGTGCTTGCTTGGCTTCCCAGAGTCCTGAGTTCCAACATGGCATGGATCTCAGGAGACACTGCTGGTTCTCCCCCTGGAGGGGTTGCAGTCGCTAGATGTATTTTTCGTACACATAGTGCTAAACTAATCACCAAGTTCTATCCCCTTCTTTGTTCAGGATTTCAGAATATTCCTAAGGATAAATGATATTTTTATGCATAGGGAGCAGTGGTAAACTAGTCACATTGTAAAAGCATTTTACTTTTCCAAGTTCCAAATGGATCTTTGAAACAAAGTCTGTTTGCACACAAGGACTCTATTAAGGTTTCCTGTATCAGTTGCTGAATGAGAATTCAAATCAAAGACACTGGTTTGTGAGCACCAAGAGTAGGCTGACTGGGGTAGAGCCAAATGCCAGCCCTCTCCTGTAAGTCAGAACCATTTGCAGACTGTGAGGGAGGAGAACAAGAAGTCATCAAGAAGCTAAGACCTCCTGTGAGTCAGCACCATGTGCAGGCTGACTAGGGAGAGCCTGACGCCAGTCCCTTCTGGCACATGGGCAGGGAAATAAGGAAAACCAATGCTCCTCCCCACCCTACCCTAACCCCTGTAAGCAACCAGCTGATCTGGAGAAACACAGGTTGCAATGATAGCTACTGAGACAAAATACAGTTTAATGCTTATACTGTTTAGTGTTTCACTGACTTTGCAGGCCTAATGCTGGTAGTCTGATCATCTATTCAGAGGATAACAATACATAATGTAGCATATATGGGGGATCTCCTTCTGAAGGTGGTAGCCATTATTAGCCCCTTATTATCTTGTTTCAAAATCCTGTATCATTCTCATTATTTTATTTGGTTGGATTTTATTCTGTTTGATCTTGTTTGATCTTGTTGTATGTGATGTCAAGGGCAGCTATTTCGAAGATAACCAGATATATTATGATAGCCATTTTTAAGTCCTGTGTTGCATTCATTATTTTGTTTTTATTGATCCTATTCTGTTTCTGTTTTTGTTTTGTTTTTTTACTATGTAGGGGCAGCTATTTTGAAGACAACAAGAGGCATTATGGTAACCATTATCAATTGCCTATTATCTTGTTTTGAAATCCTGTGTCACTTATGTTTTGATTGGCTTTATTCTGTTTGGTTTTGCTTGGCTTTATTCTAAATAAAATAAATAAAATAAGACCCTGGTTCATGATTGGTCTCTCTAACAGTGACCACAGGCTCCTAGGGTCACATAATGTGCCTGTGTTTGGAAGAGGAAAGAAATGGAGGAGAACTGTTGGTGACTGCTTCCTCTCTGAGTGTGAGAGAACAATGCTTGTGGACCAAAGTGGCTTCCACATAAATAATGAAAGAGACTTTTATGGACCTCATGACTGAAGAACTAAACAGTGTCCTTTTCCTGAATCCTTCATTTAGACATCACAGTAAAGTAGCAGCTCCTTTAATAATAAAAGAAAGGAATGTCTCACCTCCCAAAGCCTATGGGGCTGTGTGAGTGCTTGTGATTTATCGTCACAAGATCTCAGGAAAACACTTCCAGATGCCACTTCATTGTACCCGTGGACTTCATTGTACCCGTGGAGAAACCGAAGCCCAGAGCTAAGGGTGCCATGCTGTGTTCGAACAATTCACGAGGCAATCTCCCTGCATCATTACAAACGGCACTTTGAAGGTTAGGCAGTAGCTAAGAAAAGAATTGAAAGAATGCCTCACTGCCTGCATTTCACATTTTAGCTTGTAAATTAGGGGTTCTCAAGTTAGGCAGTGGTTAAGTGGGCTTGTCAAATCTTCACCTTTTAGTTCTGCCTTGGATCCACTGAATCAGAATCTCTTGCGGTAGACCAGGGTATTGTAGGTAGTGGACTTTTTATTAACACATATTGGTGGGACTCTTTGGGGCATTTCTATACATGCATACAGTATGCATTAACCATATCCAGCAACCCTCATTCCAGCCCTTGGCATGTGTCTCAATCCCTAGTTATCACTAATATACTTTCAGGGCAACTTTTTAAAATGAGAGAGCATGTAGTACTTGCTTTTTATTCACTTTTTAACATAATACCCTCCATTTCCATCCATGCAAATGGAAGAATTTTATATAAATACTGCATTGCCTATAGATCTATGCCATACATAGAAAAATATATTTCCTATTTTATCTGTTTATCTGTTGATAAGCAAGTAGGCTTAATCTGTATCTTAACTATTACAAATGGTGTTACAATAAACATGAGTGTGCAGGTATCTCATTAACATGCTGATTTCATTTTCTTTGGCTCTATATCCAGGAGTGGGATAATTGGATCATATGGTCATTGTATTTTTAGTTTTTTTGAGGAACTGCCATACTGTTCTTCATAGTGGCTATCCTAATTAAAGGCATATAAAGTTCCTTTTCCTCCATATCACCATCATTTGTGATTTTTTTTTCTGCATGTGTTTTGGATTATAATCATTTTAACTGGGATGAGATGATATCTTCTCGTAGCTTTGATCTGAATATCCCTGATGACTAATATAATGAGCATTTTTCCATATACTTATTGGCTATTTGTATTTCTTTTGAGAAGTGCCAATTCAAATTATTTGGTGGCTTTTTCATTGAATAACTTTTTGTTGTTACTTTTTTTGTTATTTGTGTACTGTGCATGTTAATCCTCTACTCTCTCTGTAGATTACTTCTTTTGTTGTGCTTTTTAGTTCATTGTAATATCATTTGTCAATATCCTGCTTTAGGATTTTTATACAGAATATCATTGCCTATACTAACGTCTTAAAGTGTTTCACCTAGTTTTCTTTGGGTGGTTTCAGAGTTTCAGGTCTCACACTTAAAGCTTTGATGTATTTTGACTTGATTTTCTTTTATGGTGAGAGATACGGGCACAGTTTCTCTCTTATACATATGGATATCCAGTTTTCCCAGCACTGTTTAATAAACAGATTATCTCTCCAGTGAATATTTTTATGTATCTGGGTTCATCAAGAATATTGATCTATTGTTTTCTTTTCATGTTATGGTGTCCTTGTCAGATTTGGGTAACAGAGTAATGCTTCATAGAATGAATTTATAATGGTTCTTGGCCTTTCAATTCTATGGAATAGTTTGAGATGATTAATATTAGTTTTTCTTTGAAAGTTTGGTAAAATTCAGCAGTGAAACCATCCAGTTGGACTTTTCTTTGTGATTCAGAAAGTCTCATTCCTTGTTATTGAGGAAAGCATTTCACATCAGAGTAGAAAAAAGCAGAAAGACCAGGCAAGAGGCAGGGAGAGAAATTTACCCTGCCAGGTCACACCCCTCAGTGACCCGCTCCTTCTGACCTGTGCTCAGTTCCTAACAACAAGCCAGCTACATTGCTCTCATGCCATCTAAAAGCCTTGCACAGGAGTGCATGAAACTTTGAGGGACATCATTTATCCAAACCAGGCTCATGGGCCTTCCAATAGTCTGAGGTGCTATTGGACATGTTCTTCACCAGTCTCCACACCTGAACCCATATTGCCTCCTCATAGATGAAGCTATGCTAAGGAATCAGTGCACTGTGGTCTTCCCTAGTTACAACAATTATCAG
This sequence comes from Cavia porcellus, assembly GCF_034190915.1. Classification (NCBI taxonomy): domain Eukaryota; kingdom Metazoa; phylum Chordata; class Mammalia; order Rodentia; family Caviidae; genus Cavia; species Cavia porcellus. Next base: position 20,077,578 of record NW_026947496.1, on the reverse strand, counting down.
GTAATTCCTGCTAGAACTTTCATGGCAGCTAAAAAGATAAGAAATATGAAATAAAAGTGACCTTTAAGAATGTGGAGAGAGACCCCATGACCTCCGGGGTCTGGCTTTCTCTCTACCCCACCCGTGGCATGGGGGCATACATATAGCTTAGGTTTGGGGTGGTGCCTAAGGGGCATTACTGATGCACAGGTAGCCCATTGGAATTCATTTTGGGCTACAGGTAAATTTCCTAGGGGCGGGAAAGGTGACCTCAAGATAAAGCCCCTTGGTTCCGCCTCCCAGCCTCCCACCACTGCAACTTCTCATCCAGGGCAAAATCCTTTCAATTCCCTCATACCCAGAGTCCAACTCTGGAAAATCAAAGAACTCTAGTGTCTTTGTCCCAGCTCACAGGTATTATAAAGAACATGGAATCAGACAGTTGCATGAACTTGGGTGTAGTGAAGTGAGACAACAGCATACATAGAAGGTTACTAAAAGAATCAAACTAAGTAGCAAATGCGAGATGCCTGGCATGGTATTTGCAAATGGCAATTGTCTATTCTTTGCTTTTCTCTGGAAGATACCTATTGTTGTTACAGAAACTTTAGCAACCTCTGTGCCCTCTACTAGAACAGAAGTATTTCAAACCGTAAATTGTAGGTTTGCACCTTGTAATTTTAATTGCCTGATTTTCCAAGATTGACTGAATAGAAACATTAATGATAGTACCTCATTCAATTAATAATTCTCTGTGGTCATTTGCCTGGGTCTTATTCAAAAAAATACCTAGATAGAAATCACTAGTTTATAAACCAGTCCTGAAGTTTGAAGAATCAGTCTTTCCAGGGATTTAGCTCAGTGCGCCTGCCTTGCAAGTGCACGATCAAGAGTTCGGTCCTGGGTAGGGAAAAAAAAATAATCAATCTAAACCTGAACCTAAACTATTGTTTGTTGCTTTTATGCATGAAGACATAGCTACAGCATTGCTTCACACTAATCATGAAATGTCTCACTCTACCCAGGTTTGGGCTCTCCTGACAGTCCTCTTGCCTCAAAGACCCTAAGGAAGTTTGAATACTACACAAGACATTTCCATTCTGCAGCCAACCATTACAAATATAATCTCTAATTTGATTAGGTCACGTTACAAGGCAGAAATTGATTTACTTTATATTGTATAAAAAATCAAAGGTATATCCTCCCAGTCACAGAGATTAAGAATAAAAAACCACCCCAGGTGATGGATGCTCGGGAGCTTTGGTTTTAAAACCCAGAAAGCCTAGGGTTGGAGTACAAGAGATTCCAACCTCTTTCAACAACCCTAGTTGGTCATACACACACACACACACACATACACACACACACACACACACACACACACACACACACACACATATCCCTTAATCCTGGCTCAGTGAAGATGACTCCTTGGTATGGCATCAGGTACAGCTACACTGGATTGCTGCAGTTTGGAGAAGTTTTGGCCTCTTTCAACACTAAAGAATGTTGGGGGCTGGCAACAGGAGAAACAGGGAAGCTGGTGCTTCTTGCTCTGGAGACTTAACAACCTGCTCAGAATGTTCTTTCACTTAGATACTATGCATGAGCCTTGGGATAGATAAAGAAGCAGGAAATTTGTGGACTCTGCCCTTTTCTAGAAGTGTGGTCTTGAGTAAGTCCTCTCTCTACATTTCAATTTCCTTACCCCCACTTCTATGGTAACAAAATCTCCTTCAAAGATTGGTTGTGAGAATCCTCTATGACACAAGTATGTATTTTGAAATAAAAGCCACTGAATTTCTGCCAGCTCCTCTTCCTCCCCGCCCCCATGATGCAGCATACATTTGGGATGGTCTGACAACACCATCAAAACATTTCCCCGTGAGTTCAGATCCTAACTCTCATCATTAAAATTACAAAACATGAGAAAGTCATTATTTTTATACTCTGAAGTCCTCTTCTCCCGAATAAGTAGCACGAAAGATCCATTAATCTACGAGATACAAAAGACCAGGTTCTCTACACCAGCAATGTGACAGGTAAAGAAACCAAGGCACAGAATAGATGGGTGGGTAATGTGCATGTCAGGTAACAGATCTAAAATCCAGTCCTCTAACTTCCAATGTCCTGATCCAATTACTACCCCATCACGCCATCCTCTAGCCATCCCTCTGGGACCTCATATCTCTGACAATGCTGAGCATTGAAGACCAAGAGTAAAATCCTTATGAAGAGAAGTCATTAAGTATAATCTTTAAGAAGAAGGTGATCCAAATATATAGTGAATGTTTAAATTTTTTTAATTATATTACAATAAAAGACACATTGTTATTAAAACTTCCCAGCACACTCTCTCTTGTTTTGAACACGTTTATCCCATTCATTTTTCTTGCAACTTTTTAAAACATTTCTTAAAGTTCTCTTCAGTGAGAACTCAAGAGGTGTTAAAAAATAAGGGGAGGACTGCTGCCGAATGCCATGCCATGCAAAAGCAGGTTCCTAAAAACATTAAGATATGTGTTTATCCACCTGTTAGACCGGTGTAGCAAGGAAGACTCCAAGGGCCTCACTCTCATGTAAAAACAAAGGGGTTTTTATTATTCCGTGTACACGGGGTCCTCCAAACAGGTGGAAACGGAGAACCCCGAGTTGAGGCAAGGCTGGTGTTTTTAAGGATGAAAACCGCAAAGCAAGCGTTGTTACAGAAGCCAATCATAGCAGTTAGAGCAGAACAGTTGGTGATTTGTCCATTTGTGATTGGTCAGATCATGAGGGGCGACCAGTGGGTCAGAGTTGATTAACTGTCTTGTTTTGCACAGCTTATTTTTAGGTCATCTAGCTCCTGTGTGGCTTGGTTCTGACATACTTCCCAATCTTGATTAGCATAGTCAGCAGACTTTATCTCTGAGTTTCCTGACAGTAACCAGCCACGGTTGCAGATGTTTTCTTTTGGACCTCTCACAGAGCTGAGTTAGAACTGAGTCAACTGGGTCATGGGACTCAGTTCTGTTCTTAGCTGGGGGTGGGTAGCTGTTCCTAATATCTCCTGAATAGAAAAGTCTAACAGCAATTAACAACCTTAATTACCTTACTTTAGCAACACAACTATTCTATTTGTAGAGGGCAACAATGGTTAGCATATCAATCTTTTACCCAGGGGAAAAGGAAGACACACATTTACAGTTACAGGTATTACTATGATATAAACGAAGCTATTTTTGTGAAGAATGTACAATCTAATACAATCTGATGCAATTAACACAATTTGTGATGGGGCTTCTGGATAGGGAAGACCCAGGATGTCAGGAGCTATTACCTCAGGCCTTTGTTTTATGGCCTTTAGGAAGTTAAAACTTAACCTAGTTGGATTTGAAGGGAGAAGGGGAGGGGAAGCAGCAGATGGAACGAGCTTTCTTGGTCTCTTCACACCATGTTCATCAAATCTGGAGCTGTGTGACTTCCTGCTCTTCCCAAAAGTCGAAAGGAACATGAAAGGTAAACACTTTGAATTGACTCAGGACATTGAGGTGGGCAGGAAAGCATAATTAAAGAAAATCACAAAAGAAGACTGCCAGAACTGCTTCAGAAAGTGGTAAAATGATGAGATAAATGTGTTCAAATCAAGGAGGAGTGTTTGGAGGGGGATTAATAGCAATATGTCTTAAGCTGTAATAAACTTTTAAAATTTAAATATTCACTGTGTGTTTTGGCCATACCTCATACTGACACACTGCTGATGTTTAATTAAAAGGTGTGACAGCCAGTTTTCCCAGAAAGAAGAAATGGTAGACACTGAACCCAAAGTATGCCTGGGGCAGGCTGATGGAAGACAGGAAGCCCTAACCCAGCTAACTTACCCAACCAGTTGGATTCAGCTGACCCTGATCACGAGACTATCCCTGATTGCTTGGTGACAGTGACCTAGCCTTGGTGATTTTTTTAAAATGGGTACAGTTCTGGAAACTAAGAACCAGGGCTTCTTAACCTAGCAATATGAGAGTAGCAACCACTTGACGTAAACTGGGGTGCTGGCACCAGCATTTTAAGGCTAATCACATGAGTAGCTTTTATATCTAGGGCACAGGTAATAGCAGGCTCGCCTCCATTTCATTATTTCTGAAATTCTGCCATGCTTCTGCTTACACTCCGGGGCTACCTGGATAATTTAGGCTTGTGCCTTAGATGGTTCTCCCCTAGATAAATCAGGCTGGTAATGTGAAATCACCTTAAGCTGAGAAGGGACGGAACGTGTGATCAAAAAGTTGTACCCAATTTTCTCTACCGAAGAATCTGACAATTCAAAAGATAAAAAGTGAAGCTTCCCAAGACTGGATTATGAGATGGATTAGAAAAGTCAAGCTTCACACAGTGGCTTCATTTCTCTGCAGCTCGTGAGTACCCTGATGACTTGATGTCACCTCACATTGGCAGAGAGGGGACTGTGACTGTGACTTTAAGTCACTTTAACTGTACTTTCCTCCCTAAACTGTGGATAAGAATCAGGAGTCAGAGTTAATTCCTTCTCTTTGTTAATCTGTGAAGATAAATGAGCCTATTTATTGGGTTTTCTGGAAGTTAGAGATTTAGCTGGATTTAGCAACATCTTATGACAAAGACAAAGCATTTCTGAGAAAAATAGAAACAATATATAACGTGATACTCTAAAAATGTATTCAATTATGCATTAGATTAAAGTGGAAAATAAATTATAGGTAAAATGGTATATACTAGAAAAGATTTCCAAGCAGTATTCCTGACCCACTTAATAAGAGCCAAATTTAGGAGGCCAGAGTTGTATAACAAAGAAAATTCACCAAAATGTGTCTGATATAATAATAGCAATAAAAACAACAGCTAATATAAATGCTTATCACGTGTCCAGTTTGAAGCTGACCATTTCCATGCATTGTATGTTGACATGAAAATAAACATTCAACAAATGTTAGGTGTTGTCTTAGTTACCAGAATTACAGTCTTGTATTATATACCTTTATTGTCCCCACTTTGCATGTAAGGAAACTGGGGCCCCAAGATATTAGATAATTTACCCAGACTTCAGCAGCTGTATGTACTGGACCTAGATATCACACTATTTTCACCTAATCTAGGAGCCAGTACTTCGGACTATTATGATCTAGTGTCTCCTGCTGACCAAGTTGCTTTTATCCACGTGATAAAATCACACAGTTCACATGTGTGAATTTTAGCATTTGGTCAACAGTGCAGTCTTTGGAATCAGTTCTGTTACTTTCCAGCTATGTGACCTTTGGCAAGTTACTCAATTTCTCTGAGTCCTGTAAAAATGAGGACAATAATAACTTTCTCATAGCATTGTTAGAAGAAAAAATCAACATTCAATAAGTAATTGTCATCTATTAGCATTACTAAAAGTACCTGCTCTCTTAAATGAAAATACCCTCCCTGTAGCACACTTTCCCAAATAGTACCTGTTAAAAGTTGTTGCAATGTCTAAAGGACTTGTTTTCAATTTGGGAAGACATCATTACCCTTTCTGAGAGTTGCGAATTCTGGAAGATGAAAGCTTCTTCAGCCCTATGAGTGACGGGTGGAGAGTCTTACACCACGAGGTATGGAGAGTCTGGGTGTTCAGTCTTTCATCCCTCTGGGATTTGCAGGCACTGATAACAGAGTGTGAGACAACTTGAATGACCAGAAGCCTTTTGACTCTAAGCACGTGTGAAACTGTCATTTCCTCTACAGCCACAGCTATTACTTTCAGAAAATCAGCTCAGTCATCATCTCCTGGTTGGAGAGGGGGCTGCTGCTTTCCCTGGAGAGAGGTGGGATGTGCCCAGTGGGCTGCCCTGCCAGGAAGCATTGAGCCCATGAATGTCATTCCACCATCACGGATGCATCTCACTACCATGGCAAGGCCCTTTCTGCTGAAGGACCCACTCACAGATCCACTTAGCCCAGAGGGTAATAGGTTGGCACCGTCTGCTAACATCCAGAGGAAAAGAAAATAACACTTCCCTCAACTGAGCCCAGGAGGCTGGGGCAACAGGCAATGAAGCAGCCTAGTGGTGCTGTCCTGCTGTGGGTTTTCACGCCTCACAGACTCTCTATCTGGCCTCTAAGGAGACATGCAATGAGACTGAATTAACTGTGTGTGCCTTGTCTACATGATCAGATGGAAAATGCTGAGGCCCTGGCTGCCAGTCTTCATGTCCCCACATTGAGGATTCCAGGAACAGTCAGGCTTTTACAAACAAATGAAGGGCCTGATTATTAAATTATGTTTGTCATTAAACCATTAGTGATTCTCACATTTAAATCTAATTAAAAATCGGCTGCTCTGCTTAATGACTGTTGCAAAGGAGGTAATTGTTCAGCAACTCTGAACATTTGACCTCTATCTTCAGCAGGAAATACACTCTCATTTACCAAGGGCTGGGCCATCCGAGGTGCTCTCCATAATGCAGATCTCTCTCAGGCAGGTCCAACCATCATCTTTTGTTAATGATGCTAACTACAAATGCTTGGATACTGATGCTATCCAATTACTTTGAAGGTGAAGAAGCACAAAAAAAAAAAAAAAATACTCAAATTGGTACCTGTGATCATTGAAGAAATTTTCCTGTTCTTTGTAGACTGAATGAAAAAATATCCTTACCAACAAAGAGGTAGTCAAGATTCAAACTGAAATGTTAATTTTGAAAAACAAAACTGTTATTTTCTAATGTATTCTAATTGCTGTTCTCACCACCACCACCACCAAAATATGTTTGTTTATTTTTAAATTCAAAGTGTCAAGGTTCATTTTCATAAGAAACTTATTGCCCACTTGAGAGGCTGAGGCAGGAGGACTGCCAAGAGTTTGAGGCCAGTCTGGGGCTACATAGAGCATTTAAAAGCCAGCCTGAACTGCATAGCAAGACCCTGTCTCAGAAAAAAAAAATCATGAGGACAACAAAGTATTGCCTTTGGGGATTTCATTTTCTTTGATTTATCAAGGCAGAAGCTGATTACTAAGTCCTCATGCTGATACCTTCCTACATTCCTGCTCAGTCCCCTCCCTTGAAAAAGGCCACATTTGAATTTTTCAGGCCCGCCCTACCTGTTCGTTTTTCTAATTATGGAGATGCAGTGATGGGAATAATGCTGGTAAGTGACAGGAGCATTGCTTATAATTACTCCTTTCCTCTCCTGTCCTAATATAGAATTCAAGAAATATTAGCCTAAATCAGGGACCCAGCTGTTGCCAAAGTCATATCAACTCCACCCTCCCCTCCCTATTGGGGACCCCAGGAGAGGGGGATCACAGGCATATGGTGGTGACATCTGGCTCAGAGATCCCAAATGCACCTGAATTACCCTCCCCTGGCTACCGAGGAAGCAGGCGTGGAAGATAAGAACTAGAATTTGATGCTCTCTAACTCTCACCTTACTAATTGGTAGGTCTTGGGAATGTTCCCTGGCTTCCTGAGGCTCCATTTCCTCATTTATCTGAGCACAAATTAGAAGAATATATCACAGATTCATGACAAAAACTGAATAAGGACACATTTAAAGGCAAATGACAGAAGTTATTTAACCCATGTTAATTACCTGCCCCTGATTTGACAACTCTGTGCATATTTTACTCCCTCTGTAAGCCATTCTCCTTTCAGAATCTTGATCTATCTCGTCCTTGGCAGCTATCCTCACAGGAGTTAGAGATTATGAGGTTCAAGGCAGAATTATACTTTAAAAATCGTGGTAGCCACTAGCCAGACTACTTTAAGCAACACATAAAGAGCAATAAATATTAAGGGAACTGGGGATTTAGCTCAGTGGCATAAGCACCTGCCTTGCAAGCGCGCAGTCATGAGTTCGATCCCTGGTACCGATAAAAAAATAAATAGATAAATATTAAGTATCTGAGGTGTGATCAAAGGATAAACTTAATACAGTAATGGACACATTACCATGAACCCTCCTCAAAACACTCTCCCCTGCTTTGAACACTTACAGCAATTTCTATCAAATAAACACATCATGGTGTGTCTTTGCCCACCTTACTCACCGGCTCTGACACCATTGCAATGTCTGCTCTACCCCAAGTCAGACCGATGAAGGGTAAATGTTTTTAATCAGGTGAGGGATCAGGGCAACCAAGACAACACTGAGTAAAGACACTCACAAAGAAGGACTTCCAGAGCTGCCTTAAATAGTGGAAAGAACAATAAGGTTAAGTGTGTTTGAAGTAAGAGGGAGTGTTCTGAAGTAGATTAGTGACAAAGTGTCTTTTACTATAACAAAGGTCTCTTCATTTAAACATTCACATCTCCCTTGTATAATGGGTTAAGTGGAGAGAGAGAGAGAGAGAGAGAGAGAGAGAGAGAGAGAGACCCAAATGCCCAGAACCTATGGAGACAATCTTATATGGAAAAATGAAAAAGATTTTGCAGATAAAATGAAGAATCTTAAGATGAGGCCATCATCTGGGATGACCCATATGAGCCTTGGTTGCATTGATAAGTACTTTTGTAAGTATGAAGCAGACAAAAAAGGCGGAGGCGAATCATCACAGAGACAGAGACTGGAGTGTTACAACCACCAGTGAAGGAGCGCTGACAGTCACCAGAAACTACAAGAAGGAAAGGACAAATTTTCTCCTAAAGCCAACGTATTACAGCCCTACTGGACTTCCAACTTCTGTCCTAAGAGTCAATTTCTTTGAGAGTCAATTTCTGTTGTGTTAAGCCGTGAAATTCGTGGTACTTTGTTACAGTAGTCAAAGAAATTTAACACAAGGTATGACTACTATTAATAAGTATAAATCAGCTTTATTTTTAAACTTTTACTTTTTAGCCTTGATATAGAGAAGGTAGAACAGTCTCTATTGTTTATATTTCCCTAACAAGAGTTCCTACTAAATCAGTGGCAGTCAAGATGGTGGTCAAGGGTAGATGGAAGACTTTCTGAGAATATTGAAATCATATTATATCATTCTACTTTAAATCACCAAGATATCCCAGACTTAAGGAGAATAAAAATAGAAAGCACACTTATAGACAGTATTGATCATCACACTTGCATACCAGTTTTGATGTCAGCCATAAGTGCCAAATGCACTTGGCATTGCTGCCAGTGGGGGACTTCCCATCCCACTGCACAATTACACCAATTTTAATCAACAGGAAAATGAAGACACCTGTGATGCCATCAGTCTCCTGTGTAACGAATGAGGCTTGCCCTCAACACTCTACTCTTAAATAACAAGAATAAAATGTTGGCTCAGTCCTTTGACTTTCTTTAAAAAGTCCACGTATCACCACTTGGCACCTTCAGTTTTGACTCATCCAGGATATTGTGTTCTTTTCATGGGTACACAATGAGCTAAGATTCTGTCAAGGGTATTGCTATATGCTTATGAAGGAAAGTTTATTTTTCTTCTTAATTCTAAAAATTCAAAATTAGTTTGCTTGTAAAAAAAATTTCTTTTTTTTTTCCCCTAGGGCGGGTAGTATAATTGGAAGATTAGAACACATTAAAAACTGAACATCAAATTGAATGTTAAAAAAGTGTACTAGGAGTGCTTTGAAATTTTGAGTAGCAGCAGGACGCCTTCACTACCTGTGCTGTTCCTGAGATTGGAGTGCAGGGTCATCACCTGACATCTCAGCTCTAATAAGGTTAATGGCCTTTCCAGCCAACACCAAGGGAGGGCAGGTGGAACCCAGCATTTTTATGTGATGCCCTAAGTGCTTTGTCTTGTTTTGAAATTCTTTTAGAAAGCACATGCCTTTTACTTCAATCAGTGCTCCTACTTTTTTCCATTTCTTCCACTTATCTGACACATTCTATTGCTGTCTCCCAGAAGGAGCAAAAAAGTGCCAGGTAGAAAGCTCACTTGTCAAAGTCTCTATTTTTTCAAGAGAAGGAACTTGTATACAGGCATTTCCTTCTAAGTACAAGCTTTCACTGAGACGAAAAGGCTTAGGATGGGTCGGAATACTAATTTCACATATTCGTGTGTGCTGGTTGCCAACATGTAACAGGTACTCAGTAAATATTAACTGACTCCTGAGTGAACATGTAAGAACGTAGATGTTGAGCACATGCTGAAAAATTTCAAATAAGTAAGTCACAAAGCAAAGAATAAGTCTTCAGGAAGCACAGGAGGAGTGCCAACACAAATCAGTCTATTTAACCACCAGCTACTTTGGGTCAGACACTGTGTAAGCCATAAGAATGCAGTGAGCAAGGGGAAAGAACCAGTAAATCAGTATGTGGTAAGATTGGGACTTTCCCTGCAAGGCACCTAGATGTGTGCTCCAAACATAAGCATTGACTGACCTCCAGGTCAAATGATGCACCTCCTTTTTGGCTTTTTCTTTTAATCTCTGAATTTTAAACTCTCACAGTACAGCATGCTTTAAATGAAAGACTCATGTCTTCAAGCATGCATTCAGAACTACTGTTTTATGAAGGCTTTTTCAGGGATTCTAACTTTATAAAATATACCCTGAGTTTTATAATTACATGGAATGCATAAACACATTCCACCCCAGGAATCTCACATGTTGTCCATATAGCCTTGTGACTTAGGGATCATTTTCTAATGATCACACCACCTCAAATACTACCTATATAAGATATAGTCTGAAAAATTGCAATTTCAGATTTTTTGATGACATAGAAATTGATAAGGGAATTTGAAAGAAAAAAATTAAATGTATATCATAGACCAGAAGACATTAAAAGCCTAAACCAGTTTCCCAAATATCTGTTGTACAAATCTAGTAAGGGAAGTTGTTCCTTTATTCAATTATTTAACAAAATATTTATTCCATGACAAAATGATGGATATAATACTCCATAAATCAAAATCTCTCTCTTCTCATTGATCATAGCAAAATGTATTCTTACTGACATGCTGATAAAAGCTATAAAGAAACACAACTCTGGATATTTACATAGATGGTCAGGAAATGCTTCTCTCATCAATGGCCATAGAAGCAAGGATTCTAATAAAGTGGGGAGTGAGCTATGCTGATGCCTGGGAAAGAGCATACTAGGCAGAAGAAATAGCAAGTGCAAAGTTCCTGGGGCAGAACAGTAGGCAGAGAGGCCAGTATGACTGGTGTGTTATGAATGAACGGAAACAGAGAGATGAGGCCAGAGAAGTAATGGAGGGTTAGATCAGGTAGGGACTGATGGGCCACTACAGGGACTTTATTGGATGGGAAGTTATTGGATGACTTTGAGCAGAGGAATGACTTAATCTGATTTGAGATTTTAAGGCTCCTGTATGCTGAGCGGACTATGGGTAGCAGTTTAGAAGCAGGGAGATCTTTTTGTGGGGTATGAGTCTAACAGTTCAGGGAAAATATGGGAATAGTTTGGACTAATTTGGGATATGTTTTCATGAAGTCGTTAAGATTCGCTGATTTTTGTGTATCAAGTGTTAGAAAAAGAAAGGTACCTTCAAGGCACTGGCCCAAGCTACTGGAATGGGAAGTGATCGTGTACTAAGACGGGGGTCATGGAGAAGACAGGGAGAAGCAGATAGCCTGTGTCTGTTTTGGAACTTGTCAAGTTTGAGGTATCTGTTATACACTCAAGAGAGGATGTGAAATCACAGATAGATGATGCCGGGGCACAGATAAGGGTTGGTATCATAACTGAGAGGTTTTGGAAATGTTGGGTTAGGCACAGCAGGTTTCTTTCCTCTAGATGCCCTTAAAGGTTTTAACTCAGATATGCTTTATAAATATCCAAGAGAAGGATTTGTGTTTTACCAAATTTAACTTTACTGTCGCACACTTATTTGGGGAAGCTGCCAGTCACACTATTACACTATCAGGCACTCTGCAGAGAATACTATTGAATACAGTCAATCCTAGTTTGTTAGTAGAGAAGTCTCTGCCTTAAAGCAGGATAGCACACAGAGCAATACAAGTTTGGAATATACAGCCTTTTTGTGCTAGTGTCAGGAATCAAAGACAGGGCCTCATGCATGATGGGAAAGTGCTTTATTACTGAGCCAGACTCCAAACTAGAATGTCCATCCTTTCATCAGTACCTGAGTACTTTTGCATTTCTTACCTTAGCATGTGCCCTCATGAATCAATAGAACCCCACTACAGTTTGGAAAGTAGGTTCTTACAAGTTTTATTTGAAGAATCAGACCCTGAGATTTTGGCTAGCACACCCTTTGGGTGAGCTAACAAAGTTGAGTTTCTAAACCTGCAGGGCAATAGTCCCAGCCTCATGAAGCCAAGCTAAAACAGTTCACTCAGTTCTCATCACTGGGACACGATACCTGACACCTACAAATTAAAGAAGGAGAAGTTTACTTCAGCTCACATTTTTAGTTCATATTTAGATACCTCCAAGACAGGAAAGCATGGTGGAAGGAACTGTCAAAGGAAAGTTGCTCATGTCATAGTTAACAAAGAGCAGAGAGAGAAGGGAAGATCAGGGAAGAAGATCCACCCTTCCAGGTCATGCCCCCAGGAATGCTACAGCAAGCAGAAACACTAAGACCACACCCAGGATTTGGAGGCAGATTTATTTATGTCAAGAAGCACTGATTGGGGTCATTCTCAAAATATCAGGCCCTGATTTCTGGTGACCTAGGGCTTCTATGGGATAAGCAAGCAGGAAGCACAGAGGCAGAATGTCTTGTCAGTTGGGGAATGGTTTATACAGTGTGCGTCATAGTGACAATCTATGTATCACAGTGACCAGCTGTTTCTAAGAGACAGGAGCAACCAGAACTGAAAAAGGGCGTGATAGTCAGGGGTTGTAAGGAGAACAATTAAAAAGAGGATATGGAATTTATAATATTATTTTATGATTGTCACCCAGTTAACACAAGAAACTGCAGGAAATCTATCCACAACACCAAAGACATAGAATATTCAACCAAGGGCCTAATCCCATAACAGTGCCTTGTATGAGTCCAGATGAAGACCCAGAGCTCATGACAGTGCCTCCTCTAAGTCCAGGTGGAGGTCTAAAGCCCAAAAGAAGGACTCACACCAGTCTCTTTTATAGATCCGTGCTGGGAAGGCCCAAAGGTCAGCAGTGGAAGCCAGAAAGTCTATGCCAGCGGGGTGAAGGAGCTGTGCTGGTAGGTTGAGGGTTCTAAGCTGGAACCAAGAAGTCACACTCAAAACAAAGACCAGGGCTGCCCTGAAAAGTACCACAGCCATCCTCAGGGACATGGAGGCCCCAAGCTCCTCTGACAATAAGCACAGTCAAATACATGCCAGGAAGCCAGCATGAGGAGTTCATCCTGGAGACCAAGTGGCACATGTCTTCCCCTCCGGAGCCAGGAAGCAATGCTGATGTAAGGACCAAAGCTCCTCCAGGAGAACCAACAGTCCAAACAGCAACACATAGGAGAACCTACCGTGCCTCAACACCTCAACACCTACTTTCTCCTCTTCCATGTCTCTATTTATGCTGACAACTTTCCTCAGGTGAAACATCTACACTCAGCACCATGGTGGTTTAATTCCACTGGTGTTAAGTTGACCACTAGTTTCTAATCCACAACACTGGGCAACTAAGAAACTGAAGTATGTCGGCTGGGGAGGCCATTTGCTGTTCAGTGGCCCACCTCTAACAGCAAGTCATCTCCAGCACCCCTATAATTGGTTACCTCCAAAAGCCCTGCCTATGAGTACATAAGGGTCTTGGGTGACATCTAGGTATAAACCATGACACACTCTGCCTTCATCCTTTACTTGTCTCTAACTCAAGTAGATCTTCTAGATTCAGGCCACCACCTTCCTAATCCTCACCAATTTTAGGCCAAAACCTCTTGTCCTATCACCATCATAATCCTTGCCCCTGATGGTCTTGTACTGTCCCATAACAAACTATTTATACACTACTAACTCCAATATCTACATCTTCAGTGCTGGCTTTCTCCTGATTCCTAGGATGATACCTCCCACTGCAGTCAGCATCCTCATTACAGTAACCTAAAAGCATCTGGAGACAAACTTTTCCCTCCAAACCTGTTCCTTCTGAAATGTTTATTTCCATTTATACTACATCATGTTCCTGTTGGCCTAAGCAGAAACCTAAGTCATCCTGCCCTCACTGTCACTGTCTCCTTCATGCGTTCCATGCATGAAGTCCATTCATCAAGTCCTGTCATGACTACATTTTCAGTTCCTGGTTCCATCCTTCTCTATCTGAACTTTTTCTGTAGCTTTCAAATGGTCTTCCTGCCCTCTGTATTGGACCACCACTAAGCAGACCTCTTGGCTACTTCCAGAGTTACCATGTCCAGTGGAAAATGAATCACATAACTCCCCTATAATGCTAGAACTCTGGGAAGTTGAGGCAAGATCACTGCAAGCTCAAGTACAGACTGCACAAGACCCTGCCTTAGAAATTTTAAAAATTTGAAAAAGTCTAGGAGTGTAGCTCAGTATAAGAACCTTGGGTTCAGTCTGCAGTTCTGGAGGAAAAAAAAAAGTTTATTTTAAAAATTAATATAAATATATGATCAAATCTTGTATTGCATTGTTTATATTTTTATAAACACTTAAAATTCATAGAATTAACACAGTTAACACATTTGCTATGGTTTGAACATGTCCCTGAAAGTTCTTGTGTTCCCCAGGGCAACGCTGATTGGAGGTAGGGTCTAACAAGGGGCAGGTAGATTATGAGAAATAGTGAAACCTTCATAAATGGAATAGTGTCATTATCTCAGGAGTGAACCCTTTGTCATTCTTATCATTAATGAAACTTTCTTTGCGGTCTTTCAACCCCTTAAAGCAGTCAGTTCCCCTGCTCTCTAGGGTCCTATAACTTTTGTAGGTAATGCAGGTCTTCAGCAGCCTGGAGATACAATGGTGCATGGGTCATTTGAGTAAGAGTCTCCTATTATCAACCTCTACTAAGGAAAGCTTTAGGCTTTGGGGGTGGCATGAAATGAAGTCTTCTAGGTGGGTAGTGTTAAAGCTAAGTCAGAAAATAATGGCAATGATCTCTGCCACGTTTCAGGCGGAAGAACCACACCCAAGGAAGACTGAAAAGTGGTACAGCAAAGTATTCGGAGAGTGGGACTGGGAATGGGTTTAAAACCAAAGGGAGCTCATGGGGCTGAGCTGTCTTACTGTTCCATCAGTAGATGAGGATCGTGAATCCCATTGTAGAGCCACACTATTTTTTATGTCCATTTTTCCCGGGTTCTTTCCTACCTGCCATCAAATAGCTCTCTAATTTACATTCATACTCAGCAACACAGACTCTGATTTTCAGGTTACCTGGGCAGTCCCTGGAAGACCTTTAAAATGTTTCTCTTAGGCCCAGTGCTCTCACCTTGATAAACAGGGTTGTAAGAGATGCAAGCTACAGAGCAGAGACCTTGGCATTGGCAGGAAGCATGGCCAGTATGCAATGCCTTGTCAGAGTCAAGCACCTTCCTTCTGCCTAGAGAAGTTTTTAATGTGTCCTCAAGTATTCCTAGTGGTCCTTACCTACTCAATTTTTGTCATGTCCTCTTTTTCCCTGTTTCCTGAATGTTTGCAGAATTAGTCATATTTCCCATCATTGGAACAAAATACCTGAACCCTGCAACTTACAAGAGTGGTATTAGAAGACTGCTTACACTGGGTTGACCTGGAAGCAGAGAGAGGAAGAAGAAGCAGAGAGAGAAAAGAGAAACAGAGGATGAGAAAGCATCCTTCAATCCCAGTGCTTGTTCTGTGTCTCTGGCCATTGTGTAGACGAACACTACCTGTCTCCTATAGATGGTGTTCTGTGCTCCTGGACCGGCCTGTCACCAACATGTTAGCTCAGCCTGCAACCATGCTTGTGTCAGAATTCAGTGTCCTCCTTCTGACTCTTGTAGCAACTCTTGTGAACCAAGTCTTTTCCTTTAATTTGCTTGTCTACTTCCCTACAGTTCAGCCACCGAGGGTAAATCTGACAAATTCAGGAGGTGAGATCCAAAGACAGTTTGACCACCACCTTCAGAAGAAGCACCTTCCTTACCAGCTCCTCCTACCTGTATCTTTTGACCTCTCAGAGTGACTTCCTTGGCCCTGAAGGACACCACTTAGCAAGAGAAACGTTTGTGAGTCCTGTCATAAAACCAAAGCAGCAGTCTGATTTTTCCTAGGGATTGTCCTAGAAAGTGCATCAAATTCCTGTGATATGTTAGCACCCTGTGCCTCACCTACCCCACCCCCACTCCCATCATGTCCCTGCACAGGCAGAGGGTCAGAATCTGAGTTTTCTCTTGCTCTAGGGATATACAACTCTGAGTAGGATTATTCAGATAACTGCTATTATAAGTGCTAGTATAACTCACCTGGGTGGTCACCCTGTTATACTGTAATTACCTGAGTAATGATACCCAGAGTTATAACAAGTATTACACCACAATTATCTGAGAGGGAAGGAACCAAATATTTATCAAACATCTAGGATGATACAGATTTTGCACTGTATGTTTTGCATATGCATATTATTTCATCTTCATGCACTCCTTGAGAGGAGATGCTGTAATTATCTCTACGCATAAGGAAATAACTCAGAGAAATGATGTGCCCTGTCATAAGGCCCCACAGCTAACGAGGGCCAGCAAGGAGAGAGGAATACCCAGTAGTTCTGAGGTCAAGTCTGTGTTCTCTCCTCTCCGGAGCTGCCTCATGTTTATTTATCCTTCTGCCTCCCCCACTGACCTGAGTTCCTCTTTGGCAGTTGCTATCTGTAATTGTGTCCCCACTGAATCTGTCACATTCTAAGCAGGGGCGTGAACAACATTTCTCTGTGATACAAAAGAGAGAGGAAAGGAAGGAGAAGTAAAAGCTCTGGATTTTGGCTCGAACTTAGTAAGTACTTAATAAATGCTTATGAATGAATACCAAGGCTTTGGAGACCCCTCTTCAAAGCTATCCTGTGAGGATACTAAGTGATCTGATTGGCAAGACTCAATATATCAGCCTGCTCCAGGCAAGCTTATGAAACAGGGCAAGAATGATGGGTCTGGAGCTAATGTAATTTCAGATGAATCCATTAGAGACCTAGTACTGCTGGAAACTGGGACAGAGAATTAAAGTGCCCTCTATAATTTATACTCAAATGCAAATGCACCGTGGAGAGGGAATCCTTGCTTTATATTCGGATGACTTCTTCTCTGGCCCTGGACTAGTTCTCAAATGAACAGAGTGTGTACAAGGTGAGAGAGCTGGGGTTATTTAGGAGTGACCCTCGCCCCAGCCCCAGAACTGGGTAACTTGGCCTGCCAAGATCCCCTCCAGTCTTTCAGTTTTATGACTCTATTATTTGGATTACAGAAGAGCACTCACAATCACGTCTGCAGAGCAGCTGTCTGATGAGATGCTGTCAGAGGAGAGCACAGAGAAAGGCAGGGAGTCTATTTCACCTCAGCCTGTGTCCTGTCACCAAGACACTGCGATAAATCATTGCATATGAAGGTGTCAGTGCCGCCACTGCCTCTGTGCATGATAGGGTCAGCTAGAAATGGATGACGTCCATGTCCAAAGAGCTCTGCTAATTTTATCATTCATGAAGAGATAAAAAGGGTATTTCAGGGATTTCTGCATGGGGCAGAGTGAAGAGAAGGAACAAGAGTACATTTTAAATTTAAACCATTATCTCATCTCTGGGAAGAAATCAGAGGGATCATGAAGTTAAAGGCTATCAAGGCGATTTTCTGTCTCTTAAGACCTCACAAGTTAGAGGATCAGAGGATTTCAGAGCCAGAAGGGACATTTAATGTATTTCTCATACTTTGTAAGTGAAGGAATTATTTCTGACAGCATCTCAAGATTCAGCACTGTTCAAAATATATGGATAATGCTATCTATTTTTATAAGGTCTTATTGTGTAGTTTAGGTTGATCTTGAAATCACTATGTAGCCCCGGCTGGCCTCAGACCTGCTCCATCCTCTTGTCTCAGCCTCCCAAGTGCTGGGATTATAGGCATGTGTCAACAGTATCTATTCTTCACAGATTTGTTTAATGAAATAAATGTGACAATAAATGTAGGGTGAAGAAGTTTTGCAAATCGTAAGCCCTATAAGGTGCTATAGACTTCTATGCAAAAGTGCTATGAAACACTGTTGATGTTCAAACATACTGACCCCTGCTTTATCATCAGGGTAAGAAAGTAAGAGACTTCCATTTTGTAAAGATGACTTTTCAGTGGACATTTCAACCCTCTAATAATAGTCCCTCTAACTTTTCTTTACAAGCTCCTTTTCTCATTATAAGAAGTAGTATTTGCTCATGAAAGGCAATTTCAAAATACCAAAAGATGTGAAGAAAAAATATCATCTATAATCCCCAAAAACAAAGATAATTATTATTAGTCTCTTGATAAATTTCCTTCCAGTTTTTCCCTATGCATATTTTATAGAGTTATGATCATATTAATTTGAATATTCTATTTCCAAAGTTTTTTCTTTTAACATAATATATATTTCCCTATGTTGCTAAAGACTACAATTGAAATACCTTAACAGTTGCATAACATTTTATCCTGTGGGTATGCCATAGATTACTTAATCATCTCTTCATATTAATCATTAAGTATTTTTCTTTTTAAGAACATTTTACATAATACAACAGTGAATTGTGATTCCCTCCTTCCTTTTTTTTTTTTTTTTTTAATTTTCCTGTCTTTCGCCATGACAGTGCTAGGGATTGAACCCAAGGTTTCTTACATGCTAGGCAAATACTCTGCTACTCACCTACAGCCTCAGTGCCAGCCATGAACTGTGAATAAAGCTTTTCTATATCTCAATTTATGAACAACATATTAGGATAGTTTATAATAAATAGAAATCCTGGGGAAATGCCTTTTTAAATTTCTTTACCATTGGTTTAACTTTCTGGTGAGTTTTTAAGATTTTGATACATATGTTGAATAGTTTTAACGAATACTTTCATCATTTTGTAATTAGCCCAACAATGGTACCATGGCTTCCTAGAGGTACTGTAAGAAATTATCATAAATGAGGTGGCTTTAAATAAAAGCAATGTATCATCTCATACATCTGGAGGTGCTGGCAGGACTGTGCTCCCTCTGAAGGCTCTATGGAAGAATCCTTCTTTGCCCTTTTCACTTCTCATGGTTGCCAAAAATCTTTGGAGTTCCTTGGTTTAAGGTAGCACAAGTCCATCTTTTCCCCCTGCCTTCCACAGTCTTCATCCCTGTATCTCTCTGCATTTTCAAATCACTCTCTCCTTTTGGGAGAACACCACTCTTTGGCTCTAGAGTCTTCCCTAAATCATTATGATCTGATCTTGACCACATTTTTAAAGACCTGGTTTCCAAATACAGTAAGGTCACATCCACAGATGCCAAGGGTAGGACTTCAACTTATCTGGGGGACACAATTCATACAGTAAGTGGCATACATTAATTCCCACCCTATCTTGTAGCACTCAGCAGTATTACTTCATATTTTCATTGTTCAATTTATCTCTTCAAAACAGACAAATCAGTTCCATAAAGATCTTCATTAATGTCAAGTATGGTTGCTTATCACAGTTTTGTTTAGGTTTTTTTTTTTAATCTTAGAGTCTTTTTCCATAACTAGGTTGGATATTATTTATGTTAATTTTAAGAGTAGCACTTATCTGCTTTTAATGGGTACTTGCGCCTTATCTCTGCTGTGGGTCCAGGGCTCCCCAGAAACTTAGGGAGGAGCTTCTCTCAGGAGCCATCCTGGAAATGGAGTAGCCTATCAACTTGCAAGTAAGACAGAACTTGCAGTAGCCTATCAACTTGCTTGGTTCAAATCTTAGCTCTGCCATTTAGCATTGTGTTATTTTCAGCAGTGTATTTAATGTCTTCAGGCTTCAGTTTTCTCCTGGATCAAATGAAAATGAAAGCATGCATAGGTAAATACTTATCCTAGCATGTAACTAATCAGTCCACATTAACTACGATTATTCTTGTTTATCAGTGCTATCACTATTGCTATCTGTGCTAGTCAGTTTTTCCATCATTATAAGTAATATCTGAGATAATCAACTAGTCAAAGAAAAGTTTATTAAGGCTCATAGTTTTGGGGGTTGCAGTTCATACTCTATTGGCCCAGTTGTTTTTGGGCCTGTGACAAGGCAAGCATATCATGGTACTAAAAGTGTGGTGGAACAAAACTGCTCAGCTCATGGCCACAAAGCAGAAGAGAATGACACAGGAAGGATCCAGGATCCCAAAACCCCTTTAAGGGTACATTTCCCCCGGTAACTTAAAGATCTCTCAATGGCCACACCTCTTAAAGAATCTACCATTGCTCAAGAGCATAAAACTAGAGCAGGGCTTCTAAAATATGGGCCTTTGGAGGGTATTCAAGATACAAATGATAACAATATCATTATCACCTTGGTGCTGATCTTCCCCAGTTTTTGTGTAATAAGTTTTTGTCCACTTGCCTTGGTACCCATGCCTGGGCACTATTCTTGGAACCCAAGCAGTTCCTATGTTAGCTGTAAATATGTAATCCAATCATTTATGTCTGTATGTTTAATACATACCTTGCAGGCCTGGATTCTTATCCAAATATCTTTAAATCCATTTTAAGGCTTACATATTTCCTTATAGATCTTCTCCTCAGGTAAGTGGGCATTTTCTGTCACACAACCACGCCTAAATAGTTTGATTGTAGTTTGGTTTCATCTTTGTGCCTAATCATATTTCAGTACTCCAAACCTGACCTTCATGTCCAGAATCTGCTTTGCTTATGGACCATCCTGCTTAGTCTGACATGAAATAGTGTGTTTCTTTCTTGTCCCTTCCTTCCCAATCAGTATGGTACACTGTGATTTTCCAATACTTGATGAGAGGCTTTAGATGGCAGAACAGTAAACAGCAGAGTAAATAGCCTCTCTGAGAGAAACAGTCCAGATGCTGGAAAACAGCATTCTGGAGAAGACAAAAAGAAAAGAAGTGGGTCCCTTGACCCAGGAAGAAACTAAAGTGAGAATTAAAGCCCACAGAGAGAACAAAAAGAAAGAAAAACTTATACAGACAAAGGCAGTATAGCTGATGGCACTTTTACCAGAGCTGGTCCCACTAGTGTTGTTAGAACACAGAGACGTGTACACACAGGTGAAGCTGGTGGCTGGTGAGCCTGAAGGCCTCAGCAGAGAGCAGTGATAGAGGGGAGTGGCAGACCAGAGAACCACACTGGCTGGTGGTGAATGTTGGGGACTCAGTCCTCCTGCAAGAGTGGGCGATTGGCTGGGCGCCATTTTGGAGTCAGGCTGGATAAGCCCAGAGCCGGAGCAGCAACCAGCTTCATTCAGCCACTCCTAGCTCAGAGCAGACTGGTGGAAATCGCTTGGACTGAGTCCTGCTCCTGTGCACAGTTCAATAGCCTCCACCAAAGTTTCCCTAAACCTATCCCAACTAACCACACCTGTCCAGTGCATAGTAACATGCTGAAGATTCCTGGCAATTAACCAGGAAGGAAGGTGCCAGCCTGCCCCACCTTATACTCGAGTAGTCACCAGCAGACTAGGAAAAGCAGTAAACAGCAGAAATCCCTAACCAGCACACTTCAGAGCAATTATAATCAATACAGGAAGTGCCACTACCCACTTGTCTGGAAGAAACCAGGAACATAAGAGGAACAAGCAAAAGGCAGTCTCTGGCCTCCAACCCAAGCGGTACTGGTCCAGGAGATGTAAATACGGAAGAGATCAGGAGTTGCACACTTTCAGTTTCTGAAGCAATAGCAACTGAAATAAAAAAACAACTTCATGAAGCTATAAAAGGACTTAAAACAGAAATACTATTACAGGTAAAAGAAGAAATGAGAAACAATAAAAAAATTGCTAAACACCTCTAAAGAAGACATAGATGGAAGAATAGAGGAGATAGAAAAAGGAGAGAAACCTTGAATGAAGAATATTAAAAAAATTTAGAATACATGAAACAGATTCAGAGATTAGCAGGAAATTAAAAACTCCATTGAAAGCTGGCAAAATTGCTTGAAAGAAACTAAAGATAGACTACTAAACCTTGAAGACAGGTTTGCAGCTTGTGATCGCAAAAGGAAAGATCTCTTAAAAATATCAAGGAACCAGGAAGTAAAAATACAAAGGCTAAGATGACAAGAGGAACTATAACTTAAGAATAAAAAATGTCAGTGAAGAAGCAGGGGTAAACAAAAATGAAATACAAAAGCGATTTACAGAAATAATTAAAGAAAACTTCCAAAGCATAGGAAAAGGAAGTGATATTCAGATAAAGGAGGCTTTCAGAACTCCAGCTAGCTATAACCAAAATAGATCTACACCCAGACATATAATCAAGATCCCAGAAATTCAACACAAGAACAGCATATTAAAAGCTGTCAGAGAAAAGATACAGATCACCTATAAATGAAAACCCATCAGAATCATGACAGACTTCTCAATAAACAATCAAGGAGAGCTTGGAGCGAAGTATTCCAAGTCCTGAAAGAAAATAACCTCCAACCCAGACTGATATACCCTGCAAAACTCTCTCTCAAAATCAACAGAGAAACAAGATGCTTCTATGACAAAGAGGAACTGGGAGAGTTCATGACCACCAAACCAAAACTACAAAAAAATACTAAAGGACATTCTAGAGAGAGAGATTAAAAAAAAAAAAAGACCATGGTTTCAGGAACAGTGGCAGAGGGAGCTCACTGAACAGGGCAGATAGTGGAATGAAGGGGAAAAGTAGGCAACCAATGGCAGAAAAAATAGCATGGCAGAGATGAGGCACAGAAGGTTGGCCATAATCACTAATATGGATGGCCTTGATTCTCCAATAAGAAGAAACACAGGCAGAGTGGGTCAGGAGATAGGGTTCTTCAATCTGCTCTATATAAGAAATGCAATTAACCTGAAAGAGGGTTTATAGACTGAAAGTCAAAGACAAGAAAACAATGCTCTATGTGACAAAGGATCAGAAAAAAGTAGGGATAGCTTGCCCATTATCTGCAGATTGGTTAGAAAGCCATGACACTTTTATACAATGGAAAACTACACAGCTATAAAGAAAGAAAACTTTGAGGCTCTTGTAGGTAAATGGATACAACTTGAGATCATGCTCAGGGGTAAAAAGACCCAGAATCATTTAGGTGAATAGCGGGTAGCCTCTCTAATTTAAAAACTAAAGGAGTTAGTGGGATACAAAATGTACCATGCACCTTGTGAAAGTGAAAGAGGAGGAACTGTCTAAAATGGGAAGGCAGTGGCTATTGTTAATCTATTATCATGATTTGAAACCCATATTGTTTTCATCGTTCTGATCAGTTTGGTTTTACTCTGTTCCAGTTTATCTACTTGTATTAGATTTGATGGCATGGACAGCTATTCCAAAGATAACAGGATATATTATGATAACCATTTTTTATTTCATATTAACTTGATTTGAAGCCCTGTATTGCTTTTGCTGTCTTGTTTTGACTGATTTTACTCTATTCTGTTTTGTTCGATAGTATCAAGTCTGAGGGTATAAGCAAGTACTTTGAAGACAGTAAGATTCACTAAGATACCCATTATGGTTTGACTATTATCTTCTTTTGAAGTCTTATAATGTCTCCAATGTTTTATTTTTATTGTTTTTGTTCTATACTGTTTTGTTCAATTTTATTATGCCTGATGATATGGGCAATTCTTTTGAAGTTAACAAGAGACATTATGGTAACCATTGTTGATCACCTTGTATTTTGTTTTTAAGTCATGTACTATATGTCCATCCTTTTGTTTTGACTGACTCTATTTTATTTTTGTCTCATTTGGTTTTATTCTCTTTAACATAAAAAAAAATACTTGATGAGATGTCTCTGGATAACACCAGGCCCAATTTTTCCTCTAAGCCTGTCCAATCGCTCCTCTGCTGAAATCCTGGATGCAACAATTAGCTTCAATAGTATCATCCACATTCCTGACCCGGACAGGATTCTTTCATGCCACATATGATAGTTTATAGAATAAAAAAAATACCCCCCAGATTCAGTAATTTTCTGTAGCATGTATTTTATATCTAACAGGTTGGATCCTAGGGAGTAGAAAAGAAAGAAAGAGCATAGTGACAAAGTGACCTGGGGCCACACAATGCACAGAATCTCTCTCAATTCTAACCAGATAGTAAATTATTTATCCCCTTTAATAAGGTAAGGAAATTATAATATTTATCTATACATATTTTATCCTGTGTTATGTTGCTTTGGATGCCTGCTTTGAGTAACTACAGTTAAAGCCATTAAAGATGTCATTTATTTCTTCTTAATGTCAGAGCCATCTGTTTGACCTCCCTTCATGCATATTCATGGTATCATTAACAGCTGGGCTATGCCCCCTAGACAACAGGCAGAGAACGATGAGACTGCCATGACCAACAGTGCACTGCAAAACATCACACTTTACTTGATGATGTTCTGCACGAGCAAGATTTATTTCTATGTTTTAGAAATAGCCTCTTTGCTCTATGACACTATATTCTCTTGAGGTCCCCTAAATGCTGCCCAACATCTTCAAACAAAGAGATGCCAGCATCTTCTCTGTTGTCATTTCCAGAATTTCATAAGAATCATCTCTCCCTGCCCAACCCATCAAATTTCTTTAATTCAAGGAAATAGAAAATTTCAATTAACAGCTAAAATATCAGAATTTTGGTTCTGATTAAGGTAAATCTCTGGAGGCAAGAGAAACAATGCCATTCTGGGTCTGAGCTGCTTCTCCAGTTGGGTAGCTCATCTGTGTGGCTTGCAACCCACAGTTATCAATTTCACTCTATACATCTACCAAGACGGATCAAAATATATGCCGAATGTTTTCATTTCAAAAATACATTGCAGACTTCCAGGAGAACATGGCGGACAGATAACAGCAACTACCGGAGGCTCTCTGAAAGACTCGGCTCATAAGTCAGGAATGGTGCGGACTAAGGAGTCATAAGCAGGTGGAGATATGCTCTGCTGACTCAGGAACGAACTGGGCTGAGAGAAACCAACTTGGAATGCAGTCCTGGTTCTAAAACAGGAACAGAAAAGCCTCGGTGTGGAGGCTGGACCCCCCGCCATTGGAAGCCGCGATTTGGGTTTCCCACTGCGCGGCGACTGCCTCTACAGCGGCTCCTCAAGGAGAGAGACGCATGGAAGCTGAGAACGGGAGTCTGCGAAAGGAGTCGAAAACCAGACGGGCAGGGAGACGTGCACTGACTTGTGGTGAGGTGAGTGACAGAAACTGACACTCTACCACAGTTTGACTCCAGCGGAGGACTTTCTGGGCCTGCGCAGTCCTGCGGGAGCAGGGCGCGGTGGCGACTCCAGCCACACATCCCCCTCTCAGGCGGGATTGGTGAAAAGTGCCTAGCCTGCGGGACGCTGCTGGCGGACCTGGTAGGCTGGCCCAACCCAGATCCCAGAGCCTGACGGTGGCCGGGAGGGCG
The DNA here is from genome assembly GCF_034190915.1 of Cavia porcellus. Lineage (NCBI taxonomy): Eukaryota > Metazoa > Chordata > Mammalia > Rodentia > Caviidae > Cavia > Cavia porcellus. The sequence continues at coordinate 20,052,209 of NW_026947496.1, read as the reverse complement.
ACCCCCGCGTAGGCTGCCTGACCTGCAACTTCCTGGTGTGCTGCAGTGGGTGGGAATACCTAACCAGCACAATTCGATCAGGCTGTGGCTGACAGGGAGAGAAGCTGGGTCTCCTATATAAGCTTGCATATATAAGGAACAGAAAATATGGGAAGAGGCAGCAACAAGAAAGGCTTCTCGGCCCCCAATTCTGAGAAACAGACAATAGCGGACACCGCACCAATAGACATAAAGCGCCATATAGAGAGCCTCATAGACCAATTCAGGAATGAAGTTATCAACGACCTGAAGCTAGAAGTATGCAGAATAGTTAGAGAAATGCTAAGCACCACCCAAGAAAAAACAGATGGTGGAATGGAAGAACAGAAAAAGAAGGGAGAATTGTTTGATGGAGAAAACGGAGAAAGCATAGAATACGTGAAGCAGGTTCAAAGGGACTACCAAGAAACTAAGAAGTTTATCGAAGACTGGCATAACAGCTTGAAAGAAACTAAGGACAGACTATCTGAACTGGAGGGCAGACTTGTAATATAGGAGAATGAAATGAAAAACTTCTTAAAAATAACAAAGAAACAAACAGCAATAATACAAAGACAAGAAGATGATAAGAGGATCCATAACTTAAGGATTAAGAACATAAAAGAAGAAGTAGGGACACAAACAAGTGAACTACAAAAGCTACTCACAGAAATAATCCAGGAGAATTTTCCTAATTTAGCAAAAGGTAAAGATACTCAGATGTATGAGGCATACAGGACCCCAGCCACCTACAACCCAAACAGAGCAACACCCAGGCATATAATAATAAAAATTCCAGAAATTCAATACAAGAACAGAATATTAAAAGCTGTCAGAGACAAGAAACAGACCACTTACAAGGGAACGCCCATCAGAATTACAGCAGATTTCTCTGCACAAACCATCAAATCACGAAGAGCATGGGGGGAAATAATTCAAGCTTTGAAAGATAATAATCTCCAGCCAAGATTGAGATATCCTGCACAACTGTCCCTGGAAATTGATGGAAAAACAAGGTGCTTCCAGGATAAAGAGGAACTGGGGGAATTTGCAACCACCAATTCAACTCTACAGAAAGTATTGCATTATATTCTAAAAAAAGAAAAATACAAAGAACCCAGAAATAGTGGCGGGGAGGCCACAATGAATGGAGCAGAGAACAAAATGAAGAAGACAAACTGACAGCTACTGACAGAAAAAGAGTTCAACAGAAATGAGACAGAGAAGATTGGATGATAGGAACAGCTATTTTGGAGAAAATGACATCTTAATAGGTAATACTGATTTAGTATCATCTTGTTTTGAAGTCTCATCTAGCTTTTGTTCTTCTGTCTCCAATGGTCTAAATAGGTTGTATCTTATTGGATTTTATTATGTACGATAGTATAAGCAAAAACCTTTTAAAGACAAGGAGATTATACAGAAGCCATTGTTCATTTTCTGTTGGTCGATTCTAAATACTCTGTAATGCTGTCATTCTCTTAAATGGTTTTACATTGTTTTGATATACTTAATGCTACAGTATACGAAGTTGTACTCAAGGATTTCAAGGAAAGAGTCAATATGGTAACTACTTTTGGGTTGGGATTATCTGGTGGTGAAACACTATTCTGCTTAAATGGTTATGTTTTGATCTGCGCTGTTTCGCTGTTATGCCCTCTTTTATCTCAATCTCCACTCCATTATTTACTTTTTTTATTTTTATCCTTTTAATTAAAGGAAAAAATAGTAGGATATATTATAGTAACCCACTTTGACTTTCCATTATCTCGATTTGAAGCCCTGTGTTACTCTCACTTGTTTTTGACTGATGTTCCCCTATTCTGTTTTGCTGGATAGTATCAGGTTCGAAAGTTTAGGCATCAGCTGTGAAGATAATGAGATTCATTATAACGCCCATTCTCGTTGACTTTTATCTAATTTTGAAGACCTACAATGTCTCCAATGTTTTGGTTTTGTCGGTTTTGTTCTTTACTGTTTTGTTCAATTGTATTATAACTAATGATATAGGCAATTCTATTAGAGATAGCGGGAGGCATTATGGTAACCATTGTTGATCACCTTGTATTATGCTTTTACATTATCTATTATGTCCACCCTTTTGACTTGACTGATTCTGTTCTGTTATGTCACATTTGGTTTTACTCTCTTCCAAAAAAGTAATAAGAACTGTGGGAGCAATGAAACCCAAAATGTGTAATAGTCATTGTACAAAAGAGAGGAAAAGAAAGTGCTCCAAACTATATAACGGCATGTATATTTAAGTGTATAAGATAAAAAATGATATCACAGAGTTTTATTGGATCATTGAACAGAACTGTTTGCAGTATCATTGTTGGAATGTCCACTTTACAAGCTTTAATTTTGTGACTTGAACAATTATTTCTAAGATGACAATATGTATTCCATTAACTAGTGATTTCCTACTGTTCATTTTTTTTCTGTAAATCTGTATAACTTGTACCCTTTCTCTGCTTTTTTTTTCTTTTCTCCTTAAATAAAATTTAAAAAAAAATACATTGCAGTAGAACCTGCATTACTATTGAACCTCCTCCAACACACTTATCCCATTGTTCTTGCCACTTTCTGAAACAGTTCTGGAAATCCTCATTCATGAGTGTTTTTACAAGGTGTGATCAAAATTTTGGTGAATGATGTTGCCATCCAACAAAAAGATGGGCTTGTAAAAACATCATGGTTTGTCCTCATCTACTTCATTCACCAGATGTGGCACCATGTGACTTCTGGCTCTTCCCCAAAGTCAAAATGACCATGAAAAGTAAATGATGTGATTGATTTGTGACACACAGGCAACCATATCAGCACAATGGAACAGCCTTGAGAAGGCACTTTCAGAACAGCTTCAGAAAATGACAAGAACAATAGGATACGTATCTCTGAATGAGGCACAAGGGATGAGAAACCTTTGCTTTTGAGTCCTTAAAAATCACACAATCTTTCAATTCTGAGGGAGATTCAGGACTTCACTATATATATAGGGTTAGCATCTAAGATGGCACTGAATTGAAGCTTAAATTAAGAAAATAATTCCAGGACAGAATTCTAGAAAATTGCTAGCTTTGCTGTTATTGTTGCATAATTCTTAAAGAATAGGACCTCATTAGACATTAGCCTCCTGGAGTAGTGAATATAAATAGATGAAGAAAGCAAAGGCAGTAGGGTACCAAGTTAGAATCACCTTATACATGACAAAGTTTAACAGCTAAGTTTTGATCGCTACTTATTGCCCTAAAGAAAATGAATTTGTGCCCAATGACAAACAACCAAGAAAATTTGTTATTCACAGCACCTGTAAAACTTCTCAAGCTATGTGAATTACTTGCTACAATCATAAAAGAAGTGGGAGAGTTGCGTAACGGTGTGAGGGAAGATGAGTCCTTTGATCTTGGAGTGTGGGGACCTCAGAGCCATTCTACCCAGCGAAGTCTGACTGTGATTTGTTTTTAGAGATTGTTTGAGACTGGAAATTAGCTCTCCGCACCCAGGGTTGCAGCTCCACATCAAAGGGCATTTCATTCCTTCCACAGGACACTGATGGCCTCAGAAGTCAGTCACCCCTGACACCCCCATCTTGGGAAGGCTGTCTGGCCCTAATCCAGCGGCCCTGATTGGCCTCTTGGCTCCATCAAATGCTGGAATGTTGCTCTTCAAAACAGCAGGGACACCTTGTTGTCATTCATTTCAAAGTGGGAAAAATTATTTTCTCATGCTCCCAGGCCTCTCAGCAAGGGTGACAAAATGAAACATGAGTTTCACTCTCATTTTGAATAAATAAAAATCTATTAGCCTATGTTTCTTAATTAAATCTTTTTCTGCCTCATATTTTTCATGCCTGGAATTGGGACCTATTTTATTCTCCCCTTTCCTCAAAATCAAGCATTCCTTCATCCTTGGGAGTGTTCCTTATGTCAGGGGACTATTATCAGAGATTATCTTCATATTTTTCCACAACTGTTGTGCATTGTCTTAGGAATATTATGCATAAGACTTTAAAAAGTGTTCAGCTAGTCCTAAGGTTCAGCACGTATTCAATCATTTGCTCTCTTACCCAGCATTTCTGCAACTCTATGTCACTGTGCTGTGGACTACAAATTCAGAGTTGCAGAGACACAGCTGACACTCTCAACAAGTTTAGATTCAGACAAAAAGGGCTGGGGGTAGCAAAGTTTAAGGCAAGTCAGGAAGATGGGTTACATTACCAGATATGTGCTATAATTCCAAGAGTCTCTGAAGTTTTATGAGAGCTTTATTAAATCCATGAAATTCCTACATACCCTTAAAAATACCAACTTCATATTACAAAAATAATGAAAACTCTCTACAGCAGTCTGAAGGGGAAAAAATGGAAGGGTGCCCAAGGAGGAACAAAAATCAGACTTCACAGAGCGGGCAGAGAAATAGTATATCATTATAATTTTGAGGAGGAAAAGGATGTAACCCAAGAATTCTATTCTTACATTGTTGAATATAAACTAGGCTTGCAGGACCAGGAATTCAGCTCAGCAGCATAAGCGCCTGCCTGGCAAGAGCAAGGTCATGAGTTGGATCCCCAGGACCAAAAAATAAAGTAGGATTGCTGGACTGGGCAACTACAAATAAACATGACACCCAGTTCCATTTGCATTTCACATAAATAATAAATATGTTTGCTATAAGGTTGTTTCAAGTAGTACCTGGAAATATTTGCATTAAAGATTCTTCATGAGTCCTAGTTTTTGCCTGACGTTATGGTTCAGACCTGAAACGTCCTCTAGAAGTCTCAAAAGTAGGACTCCAGGCTGGTAAATAGCTCACAAGCATGCTCACCTCATCAATGGATTAATCCACTGATGAGTTCATAGCTGAACGTGCCGTTAGGAGGTGTGGGCCCACTGGAGGTGGTAGGTCATTGGGGGCCTCTCTCTTGACTCCACTCGTACCTAATCTCTCTGATGCCTGGTTGCTATGAAGTGGGCAGATTTGGTCCACTATGCCATTTCTGCCTTGGGGCTAGCCAGTGTGGATTGAAACTGTGAGCTGAAATAAACCTTTTCTCTGTTCTGTTGTATATGTGAAGTGCTTTCTCCCAGCAGCAGAAAGGAGACTGATACATCTGCCAAGTCCAAATACAGACAACAGGAAAATGTTCCAACACTGTACAGATTTAAAGACCTAAAAGATTTACTACACTTATACATTCCTCTAAAACAGTTTGCTTAGAGAGTTTTACAAAGTAAAGAACTTAAGCCAAGCATAGTAGTGCATAGCTGTAATCTCAGCTATTTGAGAAGCTGAAGAAGGAAGATCATAAGTTTGAGGGCAGCCTGGGCAATTTAATTAGACTCTGTCTCAAAATAAAAATTGAAAACAACTGGAGGTATAGCTCAATGATGGAGTGGCCCTGGGTTCAATCACCAGAACCACATTTGTTTTTAAATTTGTATAAGAAAGTCATGGCTTAAGGGACTAGGGTCTATCAATGGGCGCTAAAACTAAGTTTTAAAAATTGATATTAAAATATGGATAAAATTCCAGGAGGGGCTTCATTATTAAAAGAAATTTTATTATTGAAAAGTATTTAAAACTAATAGAAATGCTAACAACTTGGAATCTAAACTAGTGCATAATGTTACTGAGAAGTAGGTGTGATCAATAGCTGGGGACAAATTCTATGCATATTCAGAGCACAGTTCACCCATGTGGCAAGGTTACAAAGAGAAATGATAACGTACCTCCTTATTTATAGAGGACTTGCGTGCGTATTGTATCATTTGTACATTAACTCTCTTGGTTTTCATATACTCTCTGGGGAGGTTAAGTAAGCACACATTTTTCACCTGTACAGCTGGGCAAATGAGGCTGACACAGCTTCAACTGATCTCCCTACTTTTAAGTGCTAGTAATGGGCACAGTCTCCTGCCTCCAAGTTCAGCAGGTTATTCTAACCTAAAATAAAATGTTTAGTTGGGTTTGCATGCCTCAAAATCCAGTTTAGGTTAACCAAGAGGTCAGAGATACGTTCTCCCACTAAATAAAATATTTGTCGATTAACGTTTGTTTTCTTATCAGTCAAGTTTTTATTGAATGAGTGCCCCATGCCAAATTATAAATCTGAGACATATAGGAAACATGACTGTTGTCCTTTATGATTAAAATTTATTTATGTCTTCCTGAGTTCGATCCCTGGTACCGATAAAAAGGAAAAAGACAAAAAAAAAAATTTATTTATGTCAGCTGCACGTGGTGGCACAGACCTGTAATCCCAGTACTCAGGAAGCTGAGGCAGGAGGATGGTTGTGAGTTCAAGACCAGGCTTGGTCTTGAACTACAAAGTGAGCTCGAGGCCAGCCTGAACTGCAGAGTGAGACCCTGTCTCAAAAAAAATTTTTTTAAAGAAAAAGAAAAAAAAAACTTACTTATGTTACCATTCAGCTGAGGGTTGTTTTTGTCAGTATAGATGGAAATCTTGAACTGGCAAAGCACTGTGCTCTTGAAGTTACCAGGTACAGGCTTTGAGTGCCAATGACTCAGCTGCTAGTGTCACAGATCTGAACTTTGAATGCCAGCACCTCTTTGCTCTTAGTGTCACAGCTCTCCATGTGATGTTCTTAGTCTTACAGCCCCTGCCAACTTCTAGCCACTCCCATCAGCTCTGGGAAGCTGAGGCTTTTAGGCCCCTTTGCAGATTTCTGGAGCTCTTCCTGCAGTTCTTGCTGTCTCTCTGGGACATGCCACCACCAGCATGACCTTGGGCCTTGGCCTTTTACCTCCTTGGCCAACACCTTCAGGTTCTGCATCTCAGATATAGGCCACCAGTAGCTTCAGTCCTCCAATTCTGATGCCCGCAAGTCTTCAGTCTTTGCTGCCACTCACACAATCAATCTTGGGCACTCTTCAAGGCAAATCACCCCTAGTGTTACCAAGTTTTGTTTTGTTTTGTTTTGTTTTTGTCTTTTTGCAACAGTCTTACTATGCAGTTCTGGCTGACCTTGAGCTTACTTTGCAGCCCAGGCTGGTCTCAAATTCGCAGCAATCCTCCTGCTTCTGCCTCCCAAGTGCTGGGATTACAGGTATGCACCACCATACCCAGAATTACCAAGCTTTTTTTAGTACAGCTGACTAAGCCCACTGTCCTCAATAGGGAATAGGACCGCTGAGCAAGGGCTCTATTAACACCTATGTTGCAGCAAGAGGGATCGGCACTGGAGGGAGTGCTACTGCCCAGACCCTTAGGGTGTGAATGAGCACTGCTTATACAGAGAAGGAGCGGGCTGCACAAGCACAGCCTGCTGGAGGACCTTTGGGACAGTGTCAGAAGGGCAGGGCCATCTGGAAAAGGTCCATGTTTTACGCCTGTTGCAGTTGGGCCCAGGATCTTCTGGACCTGGAAAGCACCAGCTACTGTGGAGAAAGTCTGACAAACATTTCCCAAGCTCCTACAAAAATGACCAAGACCAGAGACATCTGCTGCTTGAATTTTGTGGGTCTTCATAAGCAATCTTAGCACTGAGCATGACCCCTTGGGGTTCAGGGATTTGAGGGATATCAGCAATGTGCCCTGGTGCCTCTCCAGCTGTCACAATTAGCCACTGTTTTCAACTGCTCTTCAGAGAGGCAGCAGCAGTAGCCATACTAGGGAGTGAGGTGACAGCCCCTCAGGTCACACCCCTTTATGACTGTCAGGAGAAAAGGGAAGGGCCCAGTTGTTCTTTCTGCCTCACTTAGAGAGGAAACTAGTGCACATGGAATGACAGGAAAACTTCAGGGAAGAGCTATGTTTCTGAGTCAAAGACATATTACAAAGTAGTGTTAGCAGAATAATACTAATTGAAAAATCCGCATCTTTTTAACTTTTTTCATGGAGGAAAAATTGCTGAAAGGTTGGAATATCGTGAGGTTTTATTTTCTTCCTTATAATTTTCTGCATCTTGCAAGATTCCTATAGTAAATAGAAAATACTTGAGAAATTGAGAAAAAATCTTGTTTTATCGTCTTCCAAAAGACATTCCACAGAAGAACAAATGTCTGTTTGCAGAGAGCATAGTACATTCCCTGCATCTGGTAGGTTTGGGATAAGCAGGTTGCAAGGAGGGAAAAAAGAATAGTTTTCTGTCTGAAAGCATGAAAATCCTCCAGTTCCATCACACATATGGGCAGCTAACTTCTTTGGGCCTCAATTTCCTCGTCTGTAAATTAAGAATCATAATATTAACCTCAATGTGTTGTTGCCAGAATGCAATGTAATACTTTCTTTTTTAAAAATTTTATTTAAATAAAGACTAAACAAAACAGAAAACGGGTAGAAATAACACATATTTTCAAAGAAAAAATAAACAGTAAGAAATCATTAGCTGATGATTACAGATTGTCCTCTTACAAATAGTTATTCAAGATACTAAAGTGGAGCATATAAAGTACAGATTCAAACAGTGAGACTGCAACCAGTTCTGATCAACTATCCAACAAAAACTTAAAAATATGGTTATCAATCCTATATACTTAAACATACATGCAGTTATCCATATCTTCAATTATGTTGAGATTGAACAAACACAAGCAGGCTAATATCACTCTGAACAAAGAATAATACTACAGCTGGGTTTCACATTATGACACTCCAGGATCAGCACTGGGTATTTTAGAGTCTCTTTGTCTTCAAAGTATTTGTTCATTTCATCATGTGTCATAAGATCAGTCCTCATAAACTGTTTATAGGGTCTACACATGCATGAGTCTTAACATGTATTTCTATCCTTTCTATATTAGAGGGAGAAACAAAACAAAGCAAGACAAAACAAAATATATTCCTATAAACACATGAAACAAAAAAGACATATAAGACTGTTATACAAGGAGTTGTACCATAGTTCCTGTGTTGTCTCTTGTTACCTTCAATAGAATTGGCTATATCATCAGACATAGTATAATTGAATATATCAGTACATAACAGTATTAATAAAAATATAACTTTGTATATAATATAAAACTTCAAAAACAGGTAGTAATCAAACCAGAATGGGTATCATAGTGAGTCTTGTCATCTTCAGTGTAGTTGCCTATACTCTCAGACTTGATACTATCAACCATATCAGTTTTGAATAAAATCTGTCAATATCAAACAGCAATCAAACAAACCAGATTTAACTAAGATCAGTCATGATAAAACATATAAGTCATACAGGGCTCCAGATTAAGTTAATTGGAAATTAAAGATGATTACTCTGCTATATGCTGATGTTTTTGGGATAGCTGTCTATGCCCTCAAATCTAATGCAAGTAGACAAACTGGGGCAGAATAAAATCTATCTAAGCAGAGTGGTTTGAGTAATGTGGGTTTTAAATCCTGATACACTGTTAACAATATCATCTGCCATCTTTTTTAAGACTCTCCCTCCCCTTTACCTTCCCCAGGGTACACAGTGCATTTTTGGGTCTCACCAAGACCCTTGGTTTTAAATTGGTGGGGGAGGATCTGCTATTTACCTAAGTGGTTCCAAATCTTCTCTCTCCTGGCCTTGATCTCTAATTGTATTCCTTTACCTATTAAAGCCCATCTTTCCAACCTATAACAAATACTGGTCTAGTTACCCCTATTACTCTCTGGTTCTCTGTCACATAGAGCATTGTTTTCTCATATTTGATTTTCAGTCCATGTACTCTTTTTCATGTTAATTATATTTCCTAAAAATAGCATCTCGGTGGACCCTGAATCCTGATCTATTCTATGTGTGGTTCTTTTTTTTTAAATTTAGTGTATCAAGGCCATCTGTATTAAAGATTATAACCAACCTTCTCTGTATCATTTCTGTTATGCTCTTTTTTTGCCATCAGTTGTCTGCTTGTCTTCTTCATTCTGTTTTCTGCTCCATTCATTGAGGCCTCTCTGCCACTGTTTCTGAAATCCTAGTACTCTTATCTCTCTCTCTAGAATAGCCTGCAGAATTCTCTGTACAGTTGGATTGGTGGTCACGAATTTCCCAAGTTCCTCTTTGTCTTGGGAGCATCTTGTTTCTCCATTAATTTCTAGAGACAGTTTATCAGGGTATATCAATCTGGGATGGAAGTTATTTTCTTTCAGGGCTTGGAATATTTCACTCTAGGTTCTTGACTCGATGGTTTGTGTCAAGAAGTCTGCCGTTATTCTGATGAGCCTTCCTTTATAGGTTATCTGTTTCTTGTCTCTAACAGCTTTTAATATTCTGTTCTTATATTGAATTTCTGAGATCTTGATTATTATATGCCTGGGTGTAGCTCTGTTTTGGTTGTAGGTGGCTGGAGTTCTGTATGCCTCACACATCTGAATATCATTTCCTTTTCCTATGTTTGGGAAGTTTTCCTTAATAATTTCTGTGACTAGCCTTTGTGGTTCCTTTGTTTATACCCCTGCTTCTTCATTCACATTCTTTATTCTCAAGTTATAGATCCTCTTGTCATCTTCTAGCCTTTGTATTGTTACTGCTTGTTTCCTTGTTATTTTTAAAAAGTTTTTCCTTTCATAATCCCACATTGCAAAATTATTCTCCAGTTTGGATAATCTATCCTTAGTTTCTTTCAAGCAGTTTTACCATCTTTCCATAGAATTTTTAATTTCCTGGTAATCTCTTTGAATCTGCTTAATGTATTCTATATTTTCATCAAATGGTTCTCTCATTTGAGTTCCTCCATTCTTACATCTGTGTCTTCTTGAGTGGTGCTTAGCATCTCTTTCATTAATCTGCTTATATCTTGCTTTACTTGGCTAAATAGTTCCCTTTTGAACTTGTCTACGAGGTCCTGAAGATATCTCTTTATGTCCACTGGTGCCATGTCTGGTATTTCATGTTTGCTGTCCTCATTCTCCTTTGTATTTATCTGTCCTGGGTTCTCAGGGTTGGAACCTGGGGACTTATTCTTGTTGCTTCCTTTTCCCATCTTTTTTGTTTCTTCTAGGAGGTTCCAGTTTCTTTCTTTGTTTGTTACAGTTCTTCTGAAGCACACTGGCTATGTGACCCTTCCCACTGCAGTGTGCTAGTGAGTTGCAAACAGGGGCAGCATATGCTGACCCCTCCCCTCCAGATCAGTCAAACTGCTGAGGCCTTCACTGCATTAGTGTGTGTGGTCACCATAGGGAATGGATTTTTTTTTTTTTTTTATTTAAGGAGAAAAGAAAAAAAAACAGAAAGGGTACAAGTTATACAGATTTGCAGAAAAAAAAATGAACAGTAGGAAATCACTAGTTAATGGATTACATATTGTCATCTTAGAAATAATTGTTCAAGTCACAAAATTAAAGCTTGTAGAGTGGACATTCCATCAATGATACTGCAAACAGTTCTGTTCAATGATCCAATAAAACTCTGTGATATCATTTTTTATCTTATACACTTAAATATACATGCAGTTATATAGTTTAGAGCACTTTCTTTTCCTCTCTTTTGTACAATGACTATTACACATTTTGGGTTTCATTGCTTCCACGGTTCTTATTACTTTTTTGGAAGAGAGTAAAACCAAATGTGACATAACAGAACAGAATCGGTCAAGTCAAAAGGGTGGACATAATAGATAATGTGAAAACATAATACAAGGTGATCAACAATGGTTACCATAATGCCTCCCACTATCTCTAATAGAATTGCCTGTATCGTTAGTTATAATACAATTGAACAAAACAGTAAAGAATAAAAGCGACAAAACCAAAACATTGGAGACATTGTAGGTCTTCAAAAGTAGATAAAAGTCAACGAGAATGGGCGTTATAATGAATCTCATTATCTTCACAGCTGATGCCTAAACTTTCGAACCTGATACTATCCAGCAAAACAGAATAGGGGAACATCAGTTAAAAACCAGATGGTGAGAGTAATACAGGGCTTTAAATCGAGGTAATGGAAAGTCAAAGTGGGTTACTATAATATATCCTGCTATTTTTTTCCTTTAATTAAAAGGATAAAAATAAAAAAGTAAATAATGGAGTGGAGATTGAGATAAAAGAAGGCATAACAACGAAACAGCACAGATCAAAACATAACCATTTAAGCAGAATAGTGTTTCACCAGGATTTTAGATAACCTATTGGGTCTCAGCCAGGTTGCGTGACCCAGGCCAAGCTCACTCCCCCATCCCGTTTGGGAAGGGAACAATTGACTGAAGTCACTGCTACCCTTTGTTCTTGCCAGTCCTGCCTGGTCCCAAAATGTCATCTGTTGGAGCTCCCTTCTCTGTGGAATGGTTTTATTCCCATCACTCCCCACAGGTCAATGCAGGTTCCCCACTAGCTCAGCTCTCAGTTCGGCTCGCCGACCCCTGACCTCAGTGTGATTGCATTTCCAGTGAGTTGAAGCAGTGGGATTTCAGACAGCTAGGTAAGTTGCTGCCTTGTGAGTTTGAGTGCTGCAGCGGGAGCACTAAACCTTTAGCTGTTCCAATAGTAGTACCAGGACTGTATGTTTGATTGGTTTTTCTCACCTTAGGTTCTTCTTGGGACAAGAGAGTTCATCTCCCTCTGTTCAGGACTCCCCACACTGTATTATGTTGAATTCTAAGTTGACTATCTCAGTGAGCCTCTGTAGCCAATTATTATCTATCTGCCATCTTTGCTCCTTCTCCAGTACTTTCAATAAATCACTCAGCACAGTGCTTAACACATTAGAAGTACTCAATGCAAAAATTATTATGATTCTTATCTCTATGTATGGAAACTAAAGTTGCTAAGGGAGAGATAAGGGAGAGGATCTTATTACAGAAAGTTTTGAAAACCATGCAGAGGAGTTCAGGAAAATTCTGAGTACACAGTGAGTTAGAAGAACAAACCAGGCAGTAAGAAGTTAGCCGGAAGGCTGACACAGTTCAGGTAATAGTTGGTATATTAGGTTCCTTGGGCTGCTGGGACAAATTACCATAAACTGACGGCTTAAAACAGAAGAAATTTATTCTCTCACTACTCTGGAGTCTAGAGGTCTGAAATTAAGGTGTCACCAGGATCCCCAAAGGCTATCAGTGGGAATCTATGACCTGCTTCTCACTGCTTTTGCTGCCTGGCATATTGCTGAGTTTATGGCTACATCACTCCAGATCTCAAGGCCAACATTGTCAGGCTGCTCTGCTGATTTTCACACTGCTTCTCTTGAATATCATCTCCTAATCACCCTCGGCCTCCTATCATAGGAAGGTACTACATATTAGTTCCTTGCATTTAGAGTTCACTCAGACAATCCAGTGTAATCTCACCATCTCAAAATCATTTATCTAATCACATTTTTTGCCATTTTGAGTTATTATTGACATGCATTTACCTTTAAAGTGCACTCCTATAGAGCTGATATGGAACGGGGTGCGTTTTTCAGCACCCCCTTCCCCCAGGTGGTAACAACCCAGATAGAGCAGATCACCTAACAGGAGCACAGGTCTGCTTGGATATTAACCTGTAGCATGCTGGGTCCTGGGCAAGAAACCAAGAGCTGGTATAAGACTGGGGGGAGCACCTGCCAATGGCTGTTTCCCAGAGTGGCAGTACCACCAGTACAGCCTGCCTGAATATAAGCACTGATTATGGAATAGAAAAGGAGAGAAGGTGACGACTATGAGAGATTTTGTTAATAGGAAAAATTGATAGGACTGGTTAGAAAGAACAAAGTGCAGAGACCCTGGCCAAAGAGAGATTCCATTATCAAAAAAGGGGACATAAGGGCCCCAAGCTTGAGGCTGTTGGTGTTTCAGTGCACTGCTGGCCAAGCATAGCCCTGTCTGGGAGATGTTAATGAATTCACTTTGCAGTCTCACCCTGGTATGAGGCGGCAAGCAACCCAGATGTGTGAGAACAGATTGTTTTCCAAGCTCTTGCAAACATCACTAAACTCAGGAGACTGCTTTAAATTAGGAAGAAACAGCTTCTTTAAAGACAGTTAGTGCCCTTTGCAGAAGCTACTAATAGAAGGTGCTTTGCAGTACCTCCAGTGCTGATTAGGAGGTCAAGGGGTCCTAATTAGCAGGTGAGGTTTATTCAGCTGTAAACTTGCAGAAGAAACATTCTCATGGAATCTGAATCAGAAAGAAGTGTCATTCTCCTTGTGTAACTTAACAAGAAATGAAGACAGTGTGCCTCTGAGTTTTCCCTACCAGGCAGGTAGACTGGAAACATCACTTCTTGATGATCCATGGCAAACATTTAGTAGCTGTCAATACAAGCTTTATCAGTCTAACAAATCAGCCCCTTGTGTTTTCAGTGAAACTATACGATGAATGCTCACTAAAAAGTACATAATTTGACTTAGAAGGCAGAAAACTGAGAATAAGGTCAACAGAGTATTGTATATATCATAGTTTGCACAGATGCATAATCATGATGAGGGCTCTTTGTTTAATAAAAAAATCTTTGGCAAGCATTACAGAAAAAGCAGGTTACATAAAGGCAGTTTGCATTTATTGGAGAAGCGGAATTTGTTTGCTATACATGAATCACGTAACAAGTTTGAGGTGAGGTGGTGAATTCATTTGTTTTTACTGTTATGCAGCTGCAGGGGGAAAAAAACCCTCAAAATCCAGAAGGTTCATCACCAAAAAAGCAACTAAGTCCTGTTCTATACAGATACCTATTGGGTGCCATCCAGTTTCAGAAAAACTTCTTGCCTCTCAAGAGTTAACATTTTAATGAATCCTTAACTTTCCAGTGCTTACACAAAAAAATTTTTCCATTTCATTACATTCATTTTTTACAGATGCTTCCATTTGATTTCTCAAGAGACTAGGAATAAAAGACCACAGAAAATGCCTAGACCTGTATTTTGCAACCTCTTATCTCTCGCAAATTAGATACCTCCCCATTCACAGCAGAAAACTTCACCGGTTCTGTTTGGATTTGGTTTGTTCTTAAGGAATGTGTACTAAGTCATCAACTCTATGGGCAATGCAGTGACTCCACCTTCCAGCATTTGGGGACTCTAGAAAGGTCTTCCCTTCCAAGTATCCCCACCACCTACCCCTGGCAATGCTCCTGGACCTATTTAGTCAGTGATCACCTCCAAAAGGGGAAAACAGGCCCAAGTCCCAGCCCTGCAGAGAACGAGAAATGAGAACAAGGCACAGGGCAGCTGGAACACAGCACCTCAGACCTCCTCCTGCCCAGAGTGCAGCTAACCAAGAGCCCTGGCCTCTGTGTCCGGAACTTCTGCACTGCATTTCCCCAAGGGCTGTTCTTGGTCAGCTAGGATACTGAGGCAGGCCCACCTCTAGGAAATATGAGGTTACTATGATAGAAAGCTTTGCCAAACTTTCCTTAGAACTGGGCTACAGGCAGCAACACTCTTAAGCCAATTTTCCTTTCTTCCTTTTCCTGGGCCAGACCTGCATCACAGTCAAATGACTTTCCCAGCCTTTTTGAGATTCCTTCCCTTTTTCTTCACCTGTATTTCCCCAATAGACATTTCTTGCACATGCACATGATCTCAGGGCATCTGCTTCTTGGAAGATCTGTTCTAAAATAAGTGGACATCTTTGAGGAAGAGCAGAAAGCACTTGGGGGTGGGGTACATTAACTTGGTTTAAAGAACAGATTCATTTCCTGAGAAGTGGGCCATAGATCCAGAGGGCAGGAGGTTTAGTAAGGTTTCACTCAAGGCTTGTTGTAGCTTTGTAATGCCCTTAGCTCAGCCATATTACACTTCCCAGAATTCCTCTTCCTCCCAAGGCAAGAATCTAGCAGGACTTTAAAGTTGGTTGTCACTTGCTCAAAGCCAAACACCAACTAAGCTACAGAGACAGACTTGTACCCAAACTCTGAAGTCAGAATGTAGAGTATAAAAGGACCTGACCAGACTTGCAGTAGCACCCGAAAGGAAACAAGTAGGCAACTGCACTGAGGGGTGAGAAGAAGGGAAAGAGAGCAAATAGTTAATCAAAGGAGCAAGCCGAGGAAGCAGGATAGGCAGGCAACACAGATAAAACCAGTGCAAGAGGACCAAACTCACCTCTGCCTCCTTTTTAAAGCCCATGGAAAATTTATCCTTTGGAACCCAATGAAAGTAAGATACCTCTTTTATAAGAACTGCTCTGTCTGTGTAACAGCCATGCTCACTGCCCATAACTAGGCTTCTCTGTTTATGGAGCAGACAATCATGTTTCTTGGCTAAAATCAACTTTAACAGTTTTAACAAAATTGGCTCACTATGATTTCCATTTATGTGATGGAGAATCCATGCTAGCCAGTGACGCTCCTAGGTTTCCAAGTAGGCTGCAGGTGACAGCCTTTCTGCAAGCAGGTGAACATGCTTGGCTGGGGGCTGGGGCCTGCTTGCAATTTCCCTGACCCTGCACCAGGTGCATACTTGTTCGGGCTTGGCTTCTGCAGGATATCCTTGTCATGGAGGCCAGGAGGAACAAAAACAGACCAAGATTTTGGTCCGGTCTTGGGACCCAACTCTTGTTTATGAGATTGCAGCCAGCCCTCACGTACTCCCCACTTTGACTGCCTGCCCAGGGAGTTTGAGAATAAACAACATTGCAAAGACTGCTTAGCCACCTTCCACAATTGTATTCCAAATAAATTATATATGCATCTATATCTCTCCTGTTGAATGTTGGGTGATCTCACACTTATGTGTCCTCCCCCCTCTACCCAATTTACGTCGTCAGTGGTACATTTTAGGAACCAAAGTACCACAAGGGCTTCACAGAGAACACAGTGCCGGCCCTCTGCTCCTGGGGTCAGACTTGGCCATTGGCAACATAAAGAGACAAAACCATCAAGAGCACAGGTGAATGTGCCCAGCCCACGTGGTGGAAAGGGGCTGGACTGATGATGCTCTATGCTCAGAAAACAACACAGCACTCCTAGCTTTGTGTCTCCTCTCCCATAAAAGCTGAGGAAAGAGAAACAGGACTTTACCCAAGTCCACAGCAAGGGAGGCAAATAGGCAGCATAACTTTCATAGTAGAGGTCACCTGTAAATAGTGACACTTTTCGCTCCACTTTAATTTGCTGCATAAATTCAGGGACTAGAATCAGAGCTGTTTTATTTATTCTGATTTTTGTGTTCTTTTTGTTTTAAATAAAATTCTGTCTGATTTCTGTCCCCCATTCCTTTGGCAAGAGAGGACATACAAAGCACTCATTGCAACATCTACAATTACCACCTTTTCAGGTGTAGACAGAATCCTGAAATTTTCCCAGAAGATGCAGCAGGGCATGGCCTTGGCCCAGCTTGGTTGCTATCACTTCCCTTTCTTATTTTATTTCCCAGTCCCAGCACTGAGTCAGATCCTCTGCTATCTACAAGGCACAGCTGCTATGGGGAAAGCCTGAGTCACAAAGCTCCAAAGCCAAGGTGGACAATGATAAGTCACAGGCAGCAAGATACCATGTCACTGAAGTTCTGATACCTTAAGGAGTACGTGACAATAGACAACATCTCCCCTTCTCTCTCCTGTGGGCTTCAGAGAACCTAGTTCTACCTTGGTCCTAGTACTTGGGAGTCCAGACCCCTTTTTTTTTCCCCTGCAAATTTCAACTATCCAAAACGACCATCTATGCCAGTGGTGGCAAACCTACAGCTCACGTGCCGCAATGGGCTATTTGTACCACTGAAAGCTTTAAAATGTTCGCCATCACTGACCCATGAATTCCTCCCCATCCTGGTTCAGAGATACCCCAGGAGAACCCGATTTTCTACTTCCCCCATGGTACATGTGTAAAAATGTCTTTTGTCTAAAATTTTAATCTGTAAGATCAAAAACATTATAGGTTAGTAATCAAGATAATTTTGGGAGGAAGATTGGAGATAAAAATTGGAATGATCATAAAGTGAGCTTCTGTTATAGAGTGGCAATGTTCCGTTTCTTTGTCTGGGTGATAACTTTATGAGTGAGTTCACTTTTTGTTAGTTTACTGAGTTACGTATTTGTGATTTGTGTGCTCATCTCCATGCAGTACACTTCGGTGTGAAAGTTTAAGAAATCTAAACACTAACAGAATCGTGTAGAAAAAACAATACCCTTTCCCACCCTTCTCTCCCCGCCCCACTTCCCTCCCTAACTCTGTTCAGGAGCTCTGCTATCTAGTAAACTTGGGTAGTCTTTATATTGTTCCACCACTGGACACATGGTCCGTTGCATTTCCTGGTCTTCTGTGGTTGGGCAGGGTCATATGAGTGCTGCTGACCAGAGATTTGTAAGCAGAAATGATGTGTGTCACTTCTGAGTCAGGGCATTCATTTGCCAGTATGAGGTCCTCTGGGCCTCTCTTGTCATCTGCGTCAGGGCCACACAATTTTTCAATGAGTGTTCTCCATCAGTCTTGGTCCCAGAGGAAGGATGGCACGGAAGCAATTCATGATAGACACAAAGACATGGGCAAGAAATAAATATGTGACATTTTGGTTTTTGTCTTAATTGCCACATAATAACTGTACATATTTGTGGGATACAGTGTGATATTTTGACATTATATGTAAAAGATCTAATCAGGGTAATTTTTATAGTCATCACTCAAACATTCATCATTTCTTTGCACTGGAAACATTCACAGTCCTCTCTACTAGCTCTGTACACCTAATATTTTAAATGACTGGGATTTGGGAATTGTTATTTCACTGATTCATAGTGATACTTTGTGTGTGTGTGTGTTCATATTCTACTTGCATATATCTCTGAAAAGTTTACCGTAACAAGAAAAGAAAATAGAACATAACAATGTAAAATAATGTGTTTGTATCAGAATGTTTTGAACTTTAAGTACATAAATTCAAACTGAAAATTGCTCATATAATAAGACTATTATTGTCTTAGATACATGAAAGAGGTATGAACAGGAATTACACAATGGAGAACTAAGAAATCAGAGAACAAATAGGGGAATCCAGGTAACTAAAGGGCTTGACTTTGTGCCCTCCTATCTTTTAAGGTATCTCAAATCCCTGAGGTGTTTGAAGAGGTTTATATACAATAAAAATAGAATTCCACAACTGCACACTAAGACAAAGTCTAAAAACGCACCTACAGGAATAAATGCAGACTTTCTGTTTCTGAATATTAGTTCTGAGTGGGCATATGATAAATGCTAACTAGCATTATATGCAAGTATAAAATCAATAATAGAGTTGGAGCCTGGCAAGCACAAGGTCATGAGTTCAATCCCCAGTAGCACCAAAAAGAAAATAATAATAATAATAATAATAGAGTTGGATTTGATGAGGAAAATAGAGTAAAACCAGATTTCACATTGTTTTTTGGTTATAATCATAGAAGCCCAGGGTGAAAAACTCCAAAGCTCATTTAAACCAACTTAAAAAAATGGTCACCCAGTGGAGGGGAGCAGAGAGGATCAGCCAGCATTTTGTCATTGAATAAGCATTCATCAACCAAGTAAAACTTTGAAGAGTATAATATCATCTAGTGGATAAATCAGTGAAAATAAGGACCTGGGGATATAGCTCAGCAGCACAGCATTTGCATAACAAGTGCAAGGTCGTGAGTTTGATTCCCAGTACCATACACACACACACACACACACACACACACACACACACACACACAACTAATAAACACACACGAACCATTTTCTGAGAACTTTGGTATCAGGGCCAAGTCAAAGAGATTTGTTATGTCATGTCATGTGTATTGTATCATGTCTTGGACTATGAGCAAATGACAAGTCTGGTAAAACCTCCCAGCAATGAGGGCTATGCCTTTGTTTTCATCTTGAACCAATTTTAGTCTCAAAAGTTGCAAAATAATATGCAAAGCTCACATATACCCTTGACCCAGCTTCCTTCATATAAATTACAAAACTATACCACAATCATCAAAATCTTGAAATTAGCACAGATGCAATACTATTACCTGAACAGCAGGCCTTACTTTGAATTCTTCTACTTTCCCCTAATGTCCTTTTTCTCTTTAGGTATTCACGCTAGAATTCTACATGGTCTTTAGCTGTCATGTAGCATTAGTACTTCTCAGCCTAGGACAGTTTCTCAGTCCTCCTCTATCTTTCAAAGCCTTGAAACTTTTGCTGACTGCTGGTCAATTATTTCATAGACTGTCATTCCGTCTGAGCTTGTCTGATGTTATCTGATGATTAGGTTAGTGCTATAAAGTTTGTGACAAGAACATCACAAAAGCGATTATGTTGTCCTTCCCAGTATATTGTGTCAGGGTTTCTGTGAGGTTATCGTCTTATTAGTGATGGCGTTAACATTGATCACTTGGTTTATGGTTGTACAAAGTTTCCCCACTATAAAGTAACCATTTTCATTTTCTCCTTGGTCATGGATAAATATTTTAAAGGAGTGTGAAAACTGCCAGAGTTTTCTAACAAAACAAAACAAAGACAGGACATTATGAAGGAAGAGCTCTCACACGTGATAACTTGATTGTAACTCTCTTACTTATAAATGATGTACACAAATCATGTGAAACTTTGAAAAACATTTGAATTAATTCTTAATTTCTGGTAATTTTAGAAATAGTTCATTCATAAGTACTCATTTATATCTAAATCAGTTTGAGTAAAATTCCTTAAAGGGGTTTCATAAAGTAATTTAGTAATATTATCAAGAGATAAGAAACTATCACATCTATAGCATATATATATTATATATATATATATATATATATATATATATACATACATACATAAACACATAGAAGCAAACTCCAGATTGTTAAAATTTTAGCTTTTCTCCACTTTATATATTTTATCTACATTGTATTTTTGGCAAATAGGACAAGTTGAGATTGCTTCCCTCTATAGGGGGGCTAATGTTTTTATCCATATTTGTAGAAGAGTCTTAAGATTTTCATTTATCCTGATACTTAAATCAAAGACTATGGACTGCAGTTTAGATGAGAGATAGAAAACACAGCAAATAGTCGTCTGTATGTCTCTAAAGCCTGGCTAAGTGGATAAACACAGTCTATTTCTAATTACTTCTTTCTTTCTGTCTGTCATTCATTCTCCCTTCTTTTTTTTTTTTCTTTCTTTCCTCTTTTTTCTTCAATTTCTTTCCTGCCTTCCTTTTGTTTTCCTCCTTCCTCTCCTCCTCCCCTGTCCTTAGGCAGTTGCTGTTTAGGGATCCCTGAGCACCTTGAGACCCCCACAGAGGGCAGGAGGTCTAAAGCTTGAGTGAGTACCGCAAGGAGCTGAAGGCATGATGCAGGATGGGGCAAGTCCAGCAGGGTGCGCAGAGAGACGAGAATGTAAGGCTTTCAAGGGGCATCGAAGGACTCATGGGAACAGAATGGTGGATCAAAAGTGGTCAAAAGAGGAAGAAGTTGCAAAGCAATAGAAAAGGAGAGGCTCTGGAAAAGCCCATTTGTAGCGATCTTCAGTTTTAAAAAGCCAAAGAAGCTGCTCTAACCAAGCTGTGATTATCTGAGACTCTCTCTCAGCTTCTAGACCTCATTCAGAATCTCAAGCATCCAAATCTATCTTTCCTGTGCTTTACTGGGACCTTGGTGGATCAGGAGCAAGACAAAGGTGCATCTTCAGAGGTGCACATTTGAGGGCCTGGCTAGAGAGCTGGGAGAGTCCAGTGATGAGGCTGATCCTTGTTACAACAGTGTAGGGCAGACGTTTTCAGAGGGGCTACTGCAGTGGAGTTTTGAACTAGTGAAGAAGGATTGGGATTAACTCAGATACAAGCAAAAGGGAGGATTTACAGTTTAGCAGTACAAAGGAGGTTAGTGGATGGAAAGTTACCAAGAGGGTGGGGTAGCTCTGCTAACCTCATCTAATTGAATTCTTGCTAAGTGAAAGCCAGGATGACCAGATGTTACCTGAGGGATCATGGGAAAACAGGTATTTGGTCAAATATCAAGGGTAACCAGAAATGAAAGATAATTATGCATTGAAGGTGAAAGATCCTGGCTAAACCATCTTGACAGGATTCTTGCTAAAACGGAGTGAAATAAAGACTAATGGAAGTGCTAAAGGCAAGATCTACTTGGGAAGAAGGTTCAGAGAAACTTAATTAAACTAGGTTCGAGCAGTGACTTTGTCAAATCAAAATTAATTTTGTGATAAAAATTTTCAAAGTTGCTTTTTCCTAAAAGAAAGAAAAGACATCATTTTTAAGAGAAATACTATTTAAATATTCCTTCAAACTTAAAAATTGGTAAATGCAATACTTAACATAATAGAAATGTTTCTTTAAAAATTTAAGCATATTCAGTTCTGTATAAAATTATGGTATTTTTGAAAATAATTATAAAAAACTGTTAAAACTATAAAAAATGCTTGAGACAATGTTAAGAAAATGAAGCATAAAATATAGTTATAATATAATATTACAGCCATAAAAATATGATTCTGTAGGAATAAAACTAAAGAGAATATGCAAAAATGAGAATCATTGTTCTCTTTGAAATGATTAGCATTGTGCACTGATTTTTCTTTCTTTGAAAAATTATCTTTAATATTCTTACTGAGTTCTATTAAAATAAAATTCCTAAAAATAACAACCTACTTCTCTTTTTTACTCACTCGGCCTAAGTAGATTCTTTTCTAGGGAAATAAGTTTACTAAGTTTAGAAGAAAATAACACAGGTTAAATTTAAATTTCAGATATATAATGAATCTTTTTTAGGATTCATATGTCTTTTGCAATATTAGACACAAACTTAAAAATTACTTTTGTTTCTCAGAGATTCAAATTTAACTGAACTTCCTATATTTTTTCTGGAAACTCTGAGGGGAAAGAATACAACATGATAATATACTATCCCAGGGCCCCTGTGTCACGTGAAGGAAGCTGGCAAGGACATCTCAGATCCAAATTCTTTTCCTACCCCAGATTACAGTCTCCCCTCCAACCTTCTCACTATGGTCTGCTAGAAGAAAAATTTCTCCCTCAAAGGATAGAAAGATGCCGTGAAACATGAAGCCCATTCTACTATTTCTGAAGATATTTACCTCTGCGTGACCCACTTCAACCAGGCCTGAAGGGGGAAAGAAGGCACGGTGGAGGGAGGGGATGGGAGAAGAGACAAGAGAAGGAAGCAAATATCCCTGTAACATGAGCAGGGTAAACACACACACACACCTTCATTCCATATAAAAAGACAAAATTGAGAGCCCATTTAGATTTTAATAAAGCCACAGACATGCCTTTCCAGGCTAGTGCCAATGTTCTATTTCTTCTTCCATAACTAAGTTGTAGTCCTAAACAGACTGCTCAAATCTAGTTCCAACATAGTTCCAACACAGAATTTCTGGAATCCAGTGCAGTAATTTAGGAAACACCATAAAAAGTATCCTGGGGCTTTAACCAGTGAAAATCCCACGATTCCTTTGCACAGGAAATGTGGGTTGCTACCTCATTTAAACTCGCAAGGAGCAATGTGCAGAGTCAGTAGTGCTCAGGCTGGGATGAGTCCTGTGCTTTTCTGCCTTCACAGTCCTCTGCCCATTGCCGTAATGTGCTCACTCCACTCAGCCCCAGTGGGAGAGCAGAAAGCTTGTGCATTGGCTGGCGTTCCCTTAAAGGTCTCCTGCTACTGCATGGAAACTGTTGCTGCCCACTGAAAACTGCCTGCCACTGAAGCAGAGAGTTCTCCTTCCAGGGAATTTCTAATTTAAAATAAAAATTTCCTTGGTGTGCTGACTCATAAGTGATCTGTGCCCACCTTACAAGACATTATCACAAAATAGTGGTGAATGTTGAGATTCTCTTAAATCTACTACAGTATTCAAATGTTTACAGCAGTTTCCATCAAATAAAAACATATTTACCAGATCTGACACTGAGTGGCTTCTTGTTCTTCCCCAAAGTCAAAATGATCATAAAAGGTAAATGCTTTGAATTGGATTAAGGATATCAGGGCAGCCACAACTAAAGACACTCTCAAAAGAGGACTTCCAGAGCTGCTACAAAAAGTAGCAAGAATGATGGAATAAGTATGTTAATATAAACATTTGCCTTATTTTTTTTAGAACACTTCATGTGTGATGTGTTGATATCTAATCCTTAACAATAGTTCTCCTACTGCAGAGAGGCTCCCAAAAGCATTGCAGATGGTAGGACTATCACGGGTCCTAAGGCAGGAAACTTAGATTAAGTACTTTTTGTCCCTGGAATCAAATACTTGCTACACGTTCTTTGAAAACTTACTTACCATCTTCAGATCCCTTGTTTATTAAAATGAATCTGATCTAGCCTGCGTATCTCACAGATTTGTTATATGTAAAATGTGGGAGGATATAACATCTGAGTGGCATATAAACTTTAAACCTGCTGCTCCAGTAATAGCATATGTTTATCAGTATTCATTATGTGCTAGGCACTGAATTTCACATGGCTTATCTCACTGAATTCTCACAGTAACCTCATAAGTAAATATTATATAAAAGGAACTGTGATGAAAAGTTGAGTATCTTGAGTATCATCATGCCAGTAGTAAATGGGGAGGCCTGGGGTTTGAACCCAGGCCACCTGGCAGCCAAGCTCACACATTTACCCACGTGCCATATGGTACTTCCCAATGTGGTGTATTACAAGTGATACATTTCATTAGAAGTTGAAGTTGAAGCTGCTCCTGCCAGAGCATCACTGGGTAGAAGCAGGGCTATGGCCATGGACCTGCTTCTGCATCTTTTCCTCTATTCCCCTAACTATAGACCTCTTTGTGAGGCTGGCTTGTATGATTCAGAATTACTGGCCTGTGCCTAACTTCTGATGTTTCAGGGAACAACATATCTGCCCAGCAGCATCTCCAAATTTGCGTAACAGTAAGTCCCAACAGCATCCTCTGTTCTAAGATGGAAAGCAAAATTGGAATACTCTAGCTGGATACATTCATGGCTGTGAGACTTCAGGCATTCCACTAGAAGCTGGGTGTAGTTATAGGACTTTCCAAAGGAGAATCAACTATAGAGACATTTTTAAGGAAACGTATTTTCGTGGATCATTAAGACCATGTACATAGGCCCCAGTTTGAGAAATGCTGATGCATAATAGAAAAGGCAATGCTGAGCCTAAGTTTAGGAAATCCAGATTCTTATTCTGCCATTGGTATTTCCCAGACTGGTCATTATTGTTACCTCATCTATGAAACAAGATAGGCTGCCCGAGAACTTGCAAGACACTACAAACCCAAATAGGAGGATGGGTCACCTAACTAAGTGTTCAGACCTGTAAAAGGTAGTAATGACCTGCAACTCAGCTGGATGCAGGTGGCCTAGAGGTGTGGTCACTTGATGTCTGGTTTTCTAAGAGGACCTGGTTTATGTCTTTACAGAAAACCCTCCTGATTCTAAGTGTTGAAAAATAATACAACAATGTTTAAAACCCTGGGTGACCAAACAGAACTAGCAATTTGAGACCCTGAAGAAGATGAATTTCACCAGAAGATTCCATGGAACCATCACGAAGGCCCCGTGGGGACACAAGGTCACCAAATTTCCCATCACCTCAGGACACCTGGGTCTGTTTTTTTAGTGATACTCCACCAACTTGTTTGAGAAATGATTCCATGGCTAACTTCTGGATTTGTAGTGGGTTTTTGTTTTTGTTTTGCTTTGCTTTGTTTTGTTTTGGGTTCCAGGGATCAAACTCACAACCTCACACATGCCAGAGAGGTGCTATGTCACTGGGCTACATCCCTAGCACCTTGTTTGTATTTAAAGGCAGTCACTGCTCTAAGATCCACATGTATACCAGTAGATCTCTAGAGGGAGGACTAGACAGAAACGTCTTCCCGGTGTCCTTATTTAAAAGAAGAACTATTCATGGATCTAGAGCTGGAACAGGGAGGTGTCATCCCCAGCAACTCACTACCACACTTCCCAGTTGCTGTTTGGTGGGCTCAGACTTACTCAGCACCTTCCTGCACATTGGCATTTCACCAAAACTGAAACATGAAATCACAGCTGTAGAAAGGCCTCCCTCTAAAGAAATACCAGGTTCAAACTGCCAGCCAACCTGTCTCAGTCCCTCTCAAGTACTTTGGACTTAACAGCAAATTATACGGTGCTTTCTTGACAATGGCTCCCTGAAAAACAATTAATTTCTGAATGCAATTCAACCTCCCGTGGCTTGGAGGTTCTTCTTAGACCTTTGATTGCCTGTGTGTTTATTCTGCAGAGAAAGAGGCTGTCATGTTTAGGCACGCATGCAGCAGCGGAGCTGGAAGGGGCACAATAACACAAGAGTTTGGAGCCTCCCCTGGAAACGCGTGAGGGAGTTTTCACTGCATTCGCACAGCTGAAAGGATGCAGGCTGTTGACAATCTTGGCAGACTCAACATATGAAAACTGCCACTGGGATATGGCAAAGAACCAGTGTGTGTGTGTGTGTGTGTGTGTGTGTGTGTGTGTGTGTGTGTGTGAGACAGAGAGACAGAGACAGAGACAGAGACAGAGACAGAGACAGAGACAGAGACAGAATGTGTATGTATTGAAGGCTTGTCTGTTCTCTCTTACAGTGATAATTCTGCTGGTGCTACTAATCATTTTACTACATTATTAAATTCCTGATCTAAGAATGGGGAAATTATTTAGTATGGTCTAAGGCACCAAGGTGAGTGTAAGGGGCTAAAAATAAAGAATTGCAAAGACATCAGGGAAACCTCATAAACCTTGCAATATGATTACCTTAATGGTTTCCCAAAGGTATGTAGCAGAGCGGTCCATCATAGTTAATGACATAATACTGAGATGAATCCATCTGATAACATTGCATCAACAAGATTTTATATTTAGAATGTGGGAGGAAAAATAAAGGATCATGTGATGTTTTCAAACTCCCCCCATGCCTGTAACTCTCATTCCTACAAATCTGGGAACCTCAATCCATGAGACTTCCAGTATTTGCTTTGCTTCCCACGATACCTCAACCTTCCCTTGAGGAGAACGATGTGGTCTCCCTGCATTTTTGTTCAGTTTGTACCAGTTTATTCCATACCTGGCACAAGGAAACATGATTCCAGTGTTGGTCTAGTATTCTGTGCTTTAGCATCATTCTGTCTGTCTGTCCAAGCAAAGTTTACAGACTTGCAGATGTCACCAGCTTTCCGAGGAATCAAGTAAGATCATATTCTTTTTTCAGAGGTTCATGGATGGGTTTGGGAATAGAAACCTGTAACATTTGGATAACTGATTCTGTATGGAAATCATCTTCCACAGTGCCAAATACTTTTCACTCAGAAGCTTTGGGATTCTGCTGTGCTTCCAAATGGGATCAATGATACCATCTTTCTTTGCTTTAGATGAACACCCAGAATCACAGGTGATCTGCAGAGCATAATCTCTGCCTCTCTCCCTTGTCCTATTTGGGATGAACAGTTTATTAATATACTATTAATCTATCATGAACTGGAGCTCAAAGGCATAACAGCAGTAGCAGCTCTAACTCAACCTGTACCTCTTCGTCTCATGTATATTATTTTCTAGACATGTATATTATTTTAAAGAGTAAGAAAATTTGGGGGAAATAGGAATAACTCCTGAGAGACAGGAAGGTTTTGAATGCATTGCCAATAAGGCCACTTCTCTGAGAAAGCTTTATAGAGCAAAACCATGAGATAAGTACACATGGGTCAAAAAATAATCAACCAATGAGATTATAAGTATAGCCACTTGGCTAATATTGATCCAGTAGTAGTAAGAGCATATAGATAACATCATTAACCTTGATTAATAATCTATAGCTTAGTCTTATCTTTAGTCTTGGTCTTAGTCTTAATGAGTGGGAAAGGATTTTCTCACCCCTAATGAGATAATAGTTTATTTATGGGAGAAATCTCAAAAGGTTGGTACCAGTAATCTCAAGTTTTTTTTTATCCTTTAGAGAAGAATGGAAATATGGCCATTGTGACTTTGTCTCTAGCCACAGTTTTGATGTGTTCTCGGCTTTTGTACTGACTTCCTAGAGGGCCTAACCCTGACTGACTACCTGTAATATTTTTACCTGTTATAGTCAGGGTTTACAAGGGAAAAGATAGGACATATAACTTATATAAGAATTATTTATAATATAGAATTATAAATATAAGAATTATTTTATAATATTCACCCAAAGAATCAAATTCAAAAGTGTGCAGGAGACCTGTTTACATACTAGAGACCCCAAAGAATCCAGCTGAGGGCCTGGATCCCACAGCAATGTCCTGCATGATTCTAGCTAAAGGCCTAGAGCCCATGACAATGTCCTCCATGAGTCCAACTGGAGGCACAGAGCCCACGACAATGTCTCATGCAAGTCTGTATCAAGGATCTGCACTGGGAAGACCCAGAGGGAAGTAGTTGAAGCCACAAAGTCCACACTAGCAGGATGAAGGATCTGTGCCAGCAGGCTGAGGGATCTGCACTGGAGCCAGGAAGTGACACTCAAGGTAAGAACAAGAGCTCCCCAAAAGGGACTACAGCCATTCCCATCAACAATAAGGACCTGAACACTGCCAATGGTGAGAACAGCTGAGTTCATGTCAGGAAAATCAGCATGACAAGCTTCTCCAGGAGAATCAATAGCACACCATCTCCCTCTCTGGTTCTCTTTTTTAGGAAACAGTCCTCAGGTGATCCTTCCATGCCCCGAACACTGATTCAATTTAGCTGGATGTTACAAGTTGACCATTAGTTAACCCATAACTTAGCTGTCTAATATCCCCTCCCTGAAGAGGTACCCAACTGCATTTAGGAGAGAAGGGACATGGTTTACATCCAGCCAATTCCAGCTAAGAAGGATCAATGTAGGGAATATCACAGTCAGGCACCGTCTCCAGAAGCTAATCTGATGGGGCCTCAGATAGAAGTCATGTTGCAGGTCAGCAGTGATGAACTCCTTTCGCAAGGTCAATCTAGTGGGTCCTGGTAAAGGGAGTCTGGCTTGTCATTGGTTCCATCTGTATGATTAAGTTAGAGTTTGACAACCTCTAGGCAAGAATTTTCCAAGAAATCAAAGGGTGTATAATCAAAGCATGAACACTAGCCTGGAAAGGCAGGTTGGAGAAAGAGCCACATCCAGAC
The DNA here is from genome assembly GCF_034190915.1 of Cavia porcellus. Lineage (NCBI taxonomy): Eukaryota > Metazoa > Chordata > Mammalia > Rodentia > Caviidae > Cavia > Cavia porcellus. The sequence goes on along the minus strand of NW_026947496.1, from coordinate 20,023,255 downwards.
ACTAGTCCTGAGAGACTGGAATGGTGATAATAACCAGCGGGCTCTTAGACTTCTCTAATGATAGAGGTCATCTATGTGTCTGATATTTCTTGGTGTAAGTCCTTCTAATTTGAGCTGTAAGAAGATGGAGAGTTTAATGGTGTTGAAGAAAATTATTTTTGCTAAGGAATGTAAAGACCCTTGCTTAGCTCTTAGAGCTTCCACCATAGTTTTTTAGCCTCACTGAAACATAACAGGGGTCAGTTTCCAGTGTAGCTGAAAACTGAAAGCAGTAGTGATTGGAATCCCTTTTTATATCTAGGTTTTAGTGCTATGGTATTGATTTCACACATCTTTTGGTTACAGTTTTATGTTGAGTGTTTAAAACCAAGTTAAAATAAGGTCTGTGTCAATCAAAATTAATCTCTTGCTATCTATCAAGGCCAGTCAAGTCTCCTCAGGGATTACTTTTGGAACCATGCACAGAGCCTCTCACTCCTCTGTCAGTGTCTGCCACCAGGACAGGTCACAGTCTTGCTTGACCACATTATTTTCTGTGAAAGCATGGGGAGACTTTTCCCTGTTTGGTGACTCTTTTTTGGGCATGTAGCACATTCATTAATGCCTGTCTTCTGGTGTCCAACTATGTCCCTCCTCAAGAGACTGGGTGACTCACCAAAGTTGTAGGATCCTATAGAAAAGCTTCCCTCATGTCCTGGCTCTTCACTGACCTTGGAGGAACAGACACTGCCCTCTTAGCTCAGTACATTTTTAGTTCTTGTCTCTAAACTTTAGTGGTTGAACACCCAGAGGAGAAGATCAGTTATATCAGTATGGCCAAATACATCTGAGTTATATATAACTATTATAATCTCCTCTGGATAAAAGTATAGCCAGGGGATTATTATTTCTTATCAGTGATGGTTGTTTTAGAAGTTGAATTCCTGCAGAATTTTAACAGATAATAATTATAAAATTTTATAGAGAAAACTTGAGATTAAGACCCACACATAGTATTTTAGCATGATAATCATGATATTACCTTTGAAGCACATTTAACTATCTTAATAGAAAATAGCCTTTTATGTTAATCATCTCTAGTACATAAAGAAGCTCTTACCTAATTTGTTATTCTTTAAAAGATGTCACTGAGGAAGTGTATGTTACTGTCTGGTCTGTTCAGTGCCTGAGCATCTCTAAGTAAAATGACACATATACAACATATATATCACATACACTTTAAAAGAAAAAGGACTATCATTTGAATGACGGGCCCATGCTGCCTCGACAGGTGCCTCTTATCACAATTAGCTGGAGCACAACAGAAAGGCAAATATCTGAGCTTAAAAGAAAAAATTATCACCATAAACAATTTTATTTTTACATCTTAGAAGACCTGAACACTCAGAAGGCATGAATATATTTAGTACAGCGTGAAATTAGCAATAATGAATGTCACAGTTTTAGGGAAACATTTATCTCATAATTTAGTTTTGTACCAAGAACATCTTTTAATAGGAAAATCTATTTTACTCACAGAAAACTTAACCTTTTGATGATAACTAATATAAATATATTATAATAATATGTTTATCAATGTTTACTGGGGTGTTTCCCATAAAACTATGGAAATTACTGGGGTCCCATTAGTTAATAATAACTGGAATCAATGTTTCCAGGTAGTCGTAGTTGCTCCTTTATTCACTTTGAGGAGTCTCATCTAGAAATTTCCGCAAACCTAATGGGTCCCATTTAGTTATCTTAACAAATTTTTCACATGATCTATGAGAACCAGATCATAATAATTAACATGTTATTCTTGACCAACAAAAGACTCTCAAGTTATTGTACACAGACAACAATATATTTTGCATTTATAAAACTAGTTTTAACATCATTTTGACCAGCTGGAAACTTGGGTGAAAGCATTTCCTTAACCCTAATGACTTTTATGTATAAGCCAATTTAAGTTGTAGAGATAAATACTTTAAAAAGAAAAAAAAGCAAAAAGGTGAAATGCTGGTCAGCCAACAAAACAAGTGTAGATGTTGCAACAGTCACAAATTGAACAGACAGACAGGCGTACATAAGATAATTGTTAATAGACAAGAGAACACTCAGATGTATTTGGCCAAGTTGAATTACAATAACCCTTTTATAAATTTTAAGTTGGTAACTATAAATACATTGCCAGAACTTTTTATAGATTGATTAACAGAGATCTCTTGTAAAAGAATCAGAAGGCATACCTGTCTATCCCTCTTGTTCTGAGCCTAACCTAAGGCATTCCCTAGACCTAACCTCATTCAGTCCTACTGGCAGCAAACTAGAGGTACAAGTAAGTGGCCAGAGCTGGGTTAGCCATTCTCACCATGCACATGGGCCCCCTTTCTCATGATCTTGTGAGTCTTAGAGCATACTTAGATGCACACTTTCCTCTTTCAGAACCTCAGTTAGAATATCACTGAGAATGTTGGCTGACCTAACAAGATGTTCTGGACAGAAATCATGACAAGAGAGAAGCAGCCCTCTGGGGGTATCCCCTAATAACTGTTTTTGTTAGCTGTTGAAGAGTCTGCTGGAAATTAATCAGTAAGGTGACCTCTTTTAACAAGGCATCTGTTTCTCTATCAAAGACAAAATCATTAATGAATACTATATCATCTACATATTGCAGAACTGTGACTTGGAAAGATGAGGACTGTCTCTCAATACAAAGAAAGTCTGAACATACGGTAATTCTGACCATTTTTGCCCTCTCTTACTGTACAACTCTAATTACAAGATAGTATCATAATCAGTATATCTTTCTGCATTCTACTTTGTTGTTAGGGGGTTGGCAGGCCTTGTGTGGGTGCAAAAGAAAATTAAATCACTGTTTCTCAATACATGAGTATTGCACAAATTCCAGTGCTTAAAAATACATTTCAAAAGAATAAGACAATTTGATATTGAGTTTCCAAAAACTTCAAAGGAAAAAATAGGTGTTTCCTTTAATCACTACTTGATTTTTATGTAGCCTCAAGATATCCGCAAGGTGACCTGCTCCAGAGCAGGTGGCTGCTATCTGGAGAGTGACGAGTAGATTGGTAGAGCCAGACTATCTACCCCTACATTCTCTGGAAACTCAAGTTCATAACTCAAATATGTGTTTCCAAAAACACAAGCAACAACTGATTTCTGCTATAACAATCATCTTTTTAAAAAGAGGCGTTGCTAGCAAAATAAAACCAATAATCAAGAGGACCGAACAGTTGCTTTCTAATTCTTTGAAAGTGAGAGGGAAAAAATACAAGGACAAATTGAAGCAGAGAGAACATTTCATAACTTGTAAAAGAGGTCACCTCTAGAGATAGATAGAGGCAAAACAGTGGCTTGGAAAAATCCTTCCCTGGGCCCTAAGGTAAAGAAGTTGCTGAGATATCTGTGCTATCTACTTAATCCTTTAGCAGGAAGACAAAACCATGATTTACTGAAAACCTGGTCTACAGATTTCTATGTCTCTATACTTGTGAAACCCATATGTTAAAACCTATCCTCATTGTTCAGCAACCACAATTTATAAATGTCTTCCCTGTACACATAAACAAAGGGAACCAGGCTTAGCAGGGAGGCACTAGGAAGTTGAGGCCTTTTTGAGAGTATAAGGGAGTAAGATAAAAGAGTAGTTTGGAAATCCTCTCTTGAACTGACTGTATTTTGGTCTCTTAATTATAATGCTTGGAAATAGCTTTTTCTGGTATCACCCAAAAGTTAGTTCTTTCCACTGGGTCTCAGGTTTCCCATATCTGCTGGATATAACGTTGTGCCCAGAATACTAGGCAGGGACATTGACTTCATGCATGTTCTCCTGGATGGACAAAAATCCAGTGTCTTATCTGACCCAGAGATAAGGTATGTGCTCCTCTTCTAGGATGACATCCCTGTCCCTGATAAACAAATGCTCATTTTCTATGGGCTCAACTTGAAAATTGTTGGATAGGAGGAAAAGATGGAGACAGATCGGACTAAAACATTTTCAGAGTCTCTCTCTTTTTCTTTGATCGTTAGAAGAAACATGTCTCCAAAAAAAGTGGGGGAGTACAAAGTGACAGAAAAATATCAGAAATAAAATCAGAGAAAATAAAGTCTTCTCACACTCATAGTAAGTTGCTGAGACAATTTGCCCATGAATCATCACTTTTAACCTAAAAAGATGAGACTGGGGAATCTCAAGAGCTAAGACTGTCTCTTCTCCAGTGAAAGACCAGACCAGAAATAAAACTGAGGCAGAAAAGACTTTACATTCCCTTCATGAGCATGGAGGGAGGATCAGGCCAGATTGTGCCAGACTGAATCCTGTCCTCCCAGATTTAAGGTCGGAGCCGACTGTTGCAAAAAACTAGCTGATGGAGTCCTGGTTTTAGAAGAGGAATTTATATTTTAAAAACAAGGCTTTGTCAGAAAACAAAAACAATTTTATAGCTTTCTACAAATTCACATTTTGTTTAGTATCAAAGTTCACTAGGGGATTCTTTAACATTTTTCTTCTCTGCCAGTGTTTGTCTGGGATAAGACAATGACCACAACAGCCAGATCAGTCAAACTGGTCAAGCAAGGAACATCAGTAAACTCACCAACTAGTAACTCCATACACAAAATGGAAGTATAGGACCCTGCTGTAAAAATAATAAACAAATAAAATGTCCCGTCAAAGAAACACCATACTCTTCTCATGTTCTCAACTTAAAGTTACCATCATTTGACCCCTAACCCACTCCCCAAAAAAAGAAAAAAAAAAAAGACACAAGCCACTAGAAAACAAGGATTACAATTTCTGATTACCTAAACAAGTCATAACCCAGAATCCATGAAACAAAAACAAACTCTTACCACATTCCAAAATCTTAGTGGGGTCTCCAAAATGATATTGGAGAAAACATGTAACTCCCAAACTGCTAGATGTCAGATATGCTAAGTTCATATTCCTCACAGTCAAAGAATGAATTCTAAGGAAAACAGAGATTAATGATAAGAAATTGATTGGGAAACAAAAATGAGGACTTGAAACAGCTTCTGAGAGACAGGAGGGGTTCCAAATAGGTTACATTTACATTTGAAATATAAACCAAAGCACAGAAATTGCTGACAAATGCACTATTATTTAGATGTTCATTGACAGGCCCTATACATTAGATCTTCTTTTGCAATTTCACCAAATTGATGTTTTGACAGGTGACATTTTGTTTGGCTGGCAGGACTCACTCTACAGAAGTTTTCTCTTCAGCACTCTCTGAATTTCCTCTACAATGTATAAATACCGTGCTACTATAATAGGTGGATTTGTTGACCAGAGGCAATAATCAAAAGCCCAAGTCAACAAGTTCTGGAAAAGACCCTAGCAGTATTTATAGACCCTATTCCATGGTGTTTTATTTCATCAAGTAGTTTAAATGTGGTTTAATTCTTTCTCTTTTCTCTGGTGAGTTATTGATTCCTCAGCCTTGAAATGGACATTCAAATAAATATTGGTTGAGCAGATTTGATAGCCCTGTCTGATTTACTAGGTGGGAAGCATTCATCCCCTCTATAATAGCTCTGTGGGCATCACTGGAGTGTTATTTAGTAGCCTCTGTGGAGAATTACAGTATGGTCTCCCTTCAGCTGTGACGCCCCGAGGAGACCGAGGAGAATTATCTTTCCTTCTTTCTGTTGAAATAAGGAGATGAGTTTCATGAAAGATTCTAGTTATTTAGACAATCCTTGGCTCCCTCATTTGATTTAAGACATTTCACCCATAATGTCTTTGGAGAGTAAGGTTTTTGTGTTTCTTTTCTAAGGGAGAATTTAGAGAACAGAGAACTTCTTCCTCCACCTTTTATTCAAAAATCTTTTTCTTGCAAAAAAAGATTTTATCTGTATTCTGCCACTCAGGCCCTTTCTGTATTTTTCTAAGTAAGAGGGTGCCCCCTAGGCTCTCACTGGGTCTCTTTTTATGTTGAGAGTGTTGGGATATGGTCATGACTGTGGGACTTGGACTTCAGATCTCTCAGAGGTGTGGCTTCCCACACATTTCCCCCTCAGCTTACCTGCGCCTTTATTCAGGTGTTCTACAGGGCTTTGTCACACCTCTGCACGCTGCCCTTCACTCCTGACTCATGCGCTCAGAAGGGCTGGGAGCTGCTCATTGGCTGAGCACACAGAAACCCCCTCTCTTAGAGGGAAAGCATTTTACTCCTGGGTTACAGATCTCTTTTCTGTCCTAGGAGCTGTTATCAAAAGGTCTAGACGAAACTTTAAAATATAGACACTCCCTGGATCAGGAAAGACAAGAGCCCACCTTCATAGTTTTGGTACCTGGGCAAATGGGTGCTTCCTGGATTCCCACTCTATAACATACTTGCCCCATCAGGGATTCCTCAGCTCTAGAGAGCCCCTTGATCAAGGTCACCCCCTTTTCCAGAGTAGTTTGCATGCCATGACTAATTGGGTGAAAAGATAGGAGCTGGGCCATCTGGCCCCAACGTGGAACAATTCTGAAGAGCCATTCAGCTCTGGACTCCTAGTAGGCTGATGCTGGAATGAGGCCGGCATGGTAGCCCAGCATCTCCCTCTGTCCACATCCTAGCCCAGCATCTCCACTGATGCTGATCCCAAGAGTGGTCCCTAATGAACTCCTGTGTGCAAAACCCCAGGGGGCCCAACCTGTGACACAGAGTGATGTGTATTTAAATAGAAGGAAGGATGTCATCAGACAAAGCTGTCATTTTCAGCAGCAGCAGCCGCTGGTCTGTCCTCACTAACAACAATAACTAGCCTCTCCACTGAAATGAAATTGACTGAGAACAAACTAATAACAGAGGAGGAAATTCTGTAGTTGTTGCCTCACTAACTACAGCATCGAAGACATTTAATTGTCAGTCATTTCATTTCCATTATTTCATTTAACTCACAAAAATTTTATGAAGTGAATACTACCCTCATTTTGTTAATTAGGACATAAATTTGGAGATGTGAATATCATCTGACTAGAGCAAAAGCAAAAATGAATCAGTCTGTGCCCCAAATCCCTAACCTACCCTTGCCTGTTGTTGCAAAAAGTGCTGCTCCTCAGCCCTTGTTGCTCCCAAGCTGCCCAGCTAAAATGCTGCAATACTCAATACACAGTCGAACAATGCCTTACATACACAAATTTTAACTGCTCCCAAATAAAGCTATATTCAGGGCTGGGGATACAGTTTGGTGGCACAGTGCCTGACTGGCAAGAGTGAGGTTGTGAGTTCAATCCCTGGTAGCAAAAATAGATAGATAGATAGATGGATAGATAGAGCTATATTCTACTTTCCTAAAGTAAGGTTTACTTTTGTGCCTTAAGGCAATATCTAATCATGGTTTGTATAAGATGGAGTTTGTATCAGGTTGAGTCCTTTAAAACCTACTGACAAGAGATGACACAAACAGCTTTTTATTATGTCTGTATGTTGCTTTTGTTTTCTAGTATTAATGGGTAAACTGTAGAGGAGACAGAGTTAAATCCGCATTCTTATGCTTAGAAATAGTCTATCACAATGCACATCCATCCTTTGACCCCTGCTAACTGGAGACCTTAACCACACGGCAGACGTTCTATTTCCTACCTCATCTCTGGTTTCATCTTCATACATTTACTGTTGCTTTGCTCTCATTTCTTTTATTATGTGAGTATTTTTTCTTCTCTCTCAACCTGCTATATATATATATATATATATATATATATATATATATTCTTCTCAGCTGTTTTAAAACCATTTTAGAAAGTCATTTCCATGTTCTATGCTACTTAACTCTTTTCCTCAGTCTCTGTAAGACTGGTTTAAGAATAACTCAGTTTTCTAGAAACCATACAGAGTTGAATCAGTGTCATGACTGAGTCTAGATGTCCCTCCAAAGCTTCAAGTGGTCATAAGTGGGGCTTTTCAGAGATGGCTGGACTAGAGTGTATGATTCTGGGATTAAAGGTGTGATGCTGGATTGATTCACAGTACGATCCTTGGATTAAGAAGCCCCACTGGGTAGGAGTGCTACCTGCCGTAAGGCCAGGTAACCTGGACAGAATACAAGGGATAGAGAAAGTTAGCTGTTATCCCTCCTTGCCACTTGCTGTTTGCTGTTTCTGCTGGCTTTTGCCTACCACCACTCTTTTCCTTCTGCCATGCCTCCCAGCCTGGGAACCAACTGATTATAGAGTGAAAATGTGAGCTAAAATAAACTTTCCCACTTTAACTTTGGGTGTTGGGTGTTTTGTCTCAGCAAAGAGAAAAGTAACTGAGACAGTCAGGATAATAGAGGTCGAAAGTGCATGCTTCTCCTAACCACTTACTGGTATTAGGAAGGCATAGTTACACAGTGAGCAAGCATAGGATTAGAACTGGATTGGTTCCAAACCCAGTTCTGTCAGTAATGTGGCTTTGGGCACATTAAAATTTATATATGCTAAAATCACTATAATAACACCAGAAGTTATTCAGTAATCATTATGTACCTTATTTTCACTAGATTGTGTGTCCGTGGTAGGCAGGGATGGATTGAATCCGATATACTCCAGCCTTTTAAATAGTACCAGGAAGCATTGTGTGTACTCTAAAGCAAGAAACATCCCTCTTCAACAAAGTGCTGTCCTTTCCCTGGCTTTGAAGAAGAAAGAAGAGATACTCCTGACAGTCACCTCTGACAGCAACAGGAGAGCTGTGTCCCCTATCGCCTTCTCTTTTAGTCATCTGCTTGGTTCCTTAGAATGTCCTGGAGCCACAAAGTGACAGAGGTGATCAGATTTACTGGCCCAAAGGAAATTTAGAAAATGCTTAGAACGGTTCAGGAAGCTCTATGAAGGAGAGCAGCCCCTTGTTTGAGTAAAAACGATTTACTTTGAAGAACTTTGTCCATTAGTCAAGAGTCATAAAAATGATCAGATTTCTGATTGGCTCTGGCTAAGTTCTTATACTGGTAAATCTAGTAACTTCTGTTGTAAAAGACTAGGAGTTAGGCCAACGCTGAATATGCAAGTATGCACCCAACTATTCCTTCACTTCTCAGCATGAATACTGGCTTCATCAGTTGTAATTTGTTCGACTGCTTGTAAGTTTATCATCTTCTCTAAGGTCTATTTCTCACCTGTTACAGAGGATGGCAGAGAAATAATACCTGGATCTTAGGTGTTGCAAGGAATATGTAAAATGCCCACCATATAAACATGGAAGGAAATATATAACAGAGATTTCTCCTAACCACAGGAGTCAAGGTTGTGCTTTGAAACTATAGTGGAAAAGAAGAAATAGAAAAAAGAAATAAATCTGTATATACACACTTAAGATAGCTAAGACGATTGTACTACTAATTCTATTAGTTTTTGAAACAAAACAATTATCATGCATAGGATTAGATCAATGTTGTATGTCTATATCTGGAAATCTAAGTAACTCTTTTGAAGATAACTACACAAAATAACAACCTTTGGTATGCTACTACTGCCTAGTTTTGAAAGCCAATATTATTATTGTTTTGGGTTTTCTGTTATAGTTATTTATTTGTCTCTTTTCTTTCTTGTATTTTTTGTTTTGTTTTATTTTTTCTTCTAATACAGAAAGGATAGATGTACATGTTTAGGATTATACATGCCTAAAATTTCTCCTAAAGAATTTAGAAGAATTGATTTTGTTATATGTGGTGATAAGAACAGCTATTTTGAAGAAAATAAGATTATGGTAGCCATTGCTGATTTCCTATCATCTTGTTTTGAAGCCCTACAATGCTTTTCTTCTTTGCTTTGATTGGTTTTAGTCTGTTTTCCATTATTTGATTTCAGTATGTGTGAGGGTATGGACAGCTATTTTGAAGAGAACAAGAGACCTTATGGTAGCCATTGTTGATTTCCTGTTGTTTGGTTTTGAAGGTGCATAATGCTTTCATTCTTTTGTCTCGATTGGGTTTATACTACTTTGTTTTATTTGAATTTCTTCCATGTGAACATATAGATAACTATATCGAGGAAAACAAGACATTATGGAAGCCACTGTTGATATCCTGTTGTCTTGTTTTGAAGTTCTGTGTTGTTTGAATTGTTCTGTTCTGATCTGCTCTGTTGTTTTGCTTTGTTTTATTCTCTTTAAAAAAAAAAAAAAAAAAAAACCACAGAGGAATGATTGATAAAATAGAAACACCCTGTCTCTGTCCCACTCTGGCGACATTGTAATGTAAGATGCCAAGCTCCTACTGCCCTATCATTACCTCTCAGCCCTGGGAAAAGATGAAGCTGTCCTTTGACAACGCCCACGCTGGTGAAATCACCCTCCGGCAATCTGAGATCTTCTGATTCACTAATTTCCTTTCTTCACCTGGTTGTTCCAAGTTTTACTCCACCAGTTTATTTCCAGGGACCCTAAAGAATAGTCTTTTCTTCTAAAGAAGTAAATTCCTTTTTGCAATTAATTGTTTTATTTATGTATTCCTAGTAAACATATTGACAAATAGCAGGGACATTAAACTCCTTTTTTGTGTATTATTTGGTTTTTGTTTTGCTGAGACAGGGTCACCCTATATAGTTCGGGCTGGCCTTGAGCTCACTATCTAGCCCATGCTGGCCTCACACTCACTGAAGTCCTTCTGCCTCAGCCTCCCTAGTGCTGGGGTCACATGCTCCCTTGTTTTAACTGGTCCAACAGACTCGGCTTATTTATCAATCTATCCATCAGCTTAACCCACCTCTCACAGTGTTCAGATTAAAGCCCCAATTTGACAACCATTCTTTGCCAAACACTCCGCTTTTTTGTATTACATGACTTACTTTTTCCTTTTTTTTTTTTTTTTTTGCGGAACCAGGGATTAAACTCATTGCACTTGCCAAGTAGGCGCTTATGCAGCTGAGCTAAATCCCCAGCCCCATGACTTACTTTCTACATGCATGCATGGTTAACTATGCCAGGTACTAGACTAGAAATTTAGGATGTTATCCTTGTAATATCTCTAGGAATTAGTTGTTACTGTTATTCCCACCTAATAGTAAGGGAATTGTACTTAGCCCAAGTAGATATAACTCATTAAGAAGCAGGTTTTGAGAGCAACCCACTTTCTGGGCTCCCTTCTGTTCCTCTTAGACAGAAGCTTTCTTTCTCTCAACAAATTCTTCCCTCTCAGGGGCCAGGGATTAAGCTTAGTGGCATAAATGCCTGTCTGGCAAGTGTGTGAGTTCAATCCTGTCCATACCCTCACACATACTGAAATCCTTGAGTTCAATCCTGCTCTTATTTTGCTTATGTAACAAAATCTGGTTTTATTATATCATATGTTTTCCAAATGAGATCAGCTAAATTAATAAGATGATTTAAAGAAAAAGAAAAAGAAACATATTTGGGATTTGAGTCAGGTCAAACCAGAGCTCAAGTTTATAGATTCTGTAGGGCTGCCCATCCTTTTTTGAGTCATAGATCTTTTTAGTAGTCTCATGAAATCTATGAACCCCTTTCTCAGGATAATGTTTTTAAATTTGAAAATAATAGAAACATTACAAAGCAAATTAATCATTATTTTAAATGTAAGATATAGTGATTTTAAATAGCAAGAGCTAGTGGCAATTTATAGGCATATACAATAAATTTTGAGATAGCTACAAAAACCATAATGTTATATGAAAATATCTGTGATTTCTATAGTGACGTGTGCTCTAAAAACTACTGGGGATTTATTCTTGCAATCATAACTGAAGTAAATGCTAAATTTTTCCTTAGCATTTAGGGAAAATAAGGATGTAATTTGCCCCTCTTACTAATTTGTGGACTCTCTGAAATCTCTCCATGGGCACTTTGGGACCCTGAATTTCAGGCTAGAAACCCCTATACACTTAAGATTTTATTTGTACATTATCTGTCATTTATTCTATAAACATTTATGAGCACCTAGTATATTTTAGGTTTGATACTGAGTAGAGGAGGGTTAAATAAGACCCTGGGCCTATTCTTATTGCCTACTAATAAAACCACTTATATAAACCGATAACATACCTAGAATCATAGAACCATGCCATACACAAATTATTGTGGATGTGTTTGCAATTTCTAGGATTTTAAACTATCGTCTATTTACTACCTCTGACTAAACAGTTTGAAATGAATTTTTACAACTATAGTACAGATGTTCCCCAACTTATAGTGGGATTACATCCCCATAAATTCATCATAAATCGTAAGTATTTTAAGTCAAAAATGTTCTTAATACAGAGTTCTGAGCCGCCTTTCCTACTGTTTTACTCTTGGAGATGCATAGAGGGATATATTAGTATTCAAGAGCCCCTCTCATTACTATATAAGGAAATTCCTGTGTTTGAAAATCACATGCTCCAACATTCTATTTTTGATTTAGGTAAGTGGATTTTCTCAAGATTTCAGTGCAGTATGCCAGGTATATGCTGTACTGAACATAATACTTAGTGCCAACAACTTACAGCAAGAGAGGTTTAACTTGGCTCATGATTTCAGAGGATTCTGCCCATGATCAGCTGGTTCCAAGGCAGGAACAGCATGGTGGAAAGGCAGAGTGGAACAAAGATGCTTAGCTCATGGCAGCCAGGAAGCCGAGCAGGGAATGGTGTGAGAGAGGAGGGAGCCAAGGACCACATTTAGTACCTACAGATGCACCTCATGATCCCCAAACACACACATGCATATCCAGAAGTGTGCTTTATTAGTCCCCCGCACCACTCCCAAGCCAATTAGGTTTACAGTTAAGCTTACCCAGCAAATCCCACTGTAGCAAACATGAATCACCAACATCCCCCAGTACACATCCTCCAGACTCAGTCTTTCCCCAGTCACTGCATTAAGACACTGGCTAAAGATGTGAATTTGGACAATTTTAGGTCAGAAATTTTAGGGATCAAACTCTACATGCAGTATATGGGTTTCTCCACAATTCAAAAAATAAGAAGCCAAAGACAAGAAATTATTTTAACAAAGCCAAAGAAGAGATTGATTTTTCAGTATAGACTTGAATAAAGAATTTAGGGATTGAGAAGGTCTTTCTTTTTCATTTGAGATATTGGTTGTAATTATAAAAGCCATCTCATCTCATAGTCCTTGAAATCTCCATGACCTTATTTAATTTGATTGATCTTTTCATTCCCAGAGCTTTGGCTTCAGTGGTCAATTCATTGCTTCAGTGAAGCAATTGATTAACTGCTTCACTGGATCTTAACAAAACCCCTTAACTGCCCCCTGGCACTGCTGCCTCCAAAGACTCGATCATCCTGTAGTGTCAGTGAAGGATGGAAGGTTCCTTACATGACACTTCCACGGTGGGAAAGGACCTCAGATACTGAACAACCAAAGAAGAACAGATGTTCATATTACTTTCCCAAAAAAGGCCCAAACAAGAAAAGATATCTAGGGGGCTGGGGATTTACCTCAGTGGCATAAGCGCCTGCCTTGCAAGTGCACAGTCGTAAATTCAATCCCTGATACTGATTTAAAAAAAAAAAAAAAGATATTTAATCCCCTCTCCCTTCTTTCCCAATAAGCTAGATAACTGCCTTTTCCCCAAGTCTCACACTGAATTACAACATTATAAGTTTCCTCATTAACTTCAACAGTCAGTTCAGCACTCTTCACTATGGATTTGTCATAACATAAGAGCTTCTGTGGTTGCTTCCCTTCTGTTGGGCCTCCACCCTCTGCTAACCTATTAAATATTCGTGTCTCACACTGACTTTTACCACCATCTTGCCCTCCTCTATCCTCACAAGCAATCTCATTTAATCATAATTTTCTGAACTAATTCCTATACTAGGCTTTGAGGATATCTGTGTTCTTTCATTGTAAGCGGAAGAAAGATACACAACACTCAGGAGTCAGAAACTGTAAGTGCTCAGAGTCCTGACAGAAATGTCTGACATTTAAAGTATCTGTGTCTAACAAAAAGAAAAAAAAAAAAAAAAAAAAAAAAAAAAAAAAAAAAAAACCCACCTGGCTCCATTGGCCTCCCTTTATATTTAGAATAATCCCAAATTCATTCTAAACATGGTGGCTGGCAAGGCACTACATCAGTGGGCCCAGCCTTCCTCACTGGCCTCCTGTCTCTCTGCCCCACTGCCCTCACTGTAATCCAGCTCTGCCGGTCTTCCTTCTAGTCCCTGAATAGACCCAAGTTTATTCCCACCCAAGTGTCTCCACCTGCGGCTTCCTATTCACCGTGGTCTTCTCAGGCCCACTTCTCAGGCCACTGTGTTCCCAGTCACTCTGTCTCGTCACTCACACGTCCACTGTGTTATGTACTCACCATCCTCCTTCCCGCCAAAAGTATTTGCTACCAGAGAGCAAGGCCCTTTCCCGGCATCTTCACTGTTATGCCCAGTGCTCTGCACAGTTCTTGCACAGAGATGACCAAGAAATGTGAAGAATAAACGCAGGAATACTGTTTCTGTCCTTCCTGAGGCTATAAAGAATAGAAGCTTATTTATTTGCAGTAGAGAGGTTGGGAAATCCAATATGAAGACACAGGCAGATTTGGTATCTGGTGAAGCCCCCAGTGTCTACTTCTGGGAAAATCCCTGGCCTACTGGGTCCTCACATGACAGAAGAGAAAAAAGGGTAAGAAAGGCCTGAGCTATTTCCATCCAGCCCTTTTATAAGGCACTTACAAGTGTTTATGGGGGTGTAAGCCCACTGTAATTACTTAGTCACTTTCTAAAATACCCTAACCTCCAAATACTGCCACAGTGAAGGTAAAGCATCAGTATATAAATGGTGAGGGGACATCTAGACCATAGCACATGGCAAAGGTGAAGTCCAACCTGCTAGGAAAGGCACTGTGGGCCAATCAGGGGATCAGGACATTTAATGATATAAATCTTCAAAGTATACTAGAACATCCTGGATCTTCCCATTTTCTAAAAATCTTTGTCACTTTATAAATTTTGCCAAAACAGTAGAAAGAAAAACATAGAGGCATCTTTGCTCGAAAGAGGACAGTCCAGCCCAGCAGGACTGGGAGTGGGCATATAGCCTATTGACAGAATTTGACTAGCATGCACAAGGCCTTGGGTTCAATCCCAATCAGTCACTCATTAAACTGTGTTTTCCAATCATTTGAAAGGACTCGTCTGCTGTGAAGACCTCACCAAAAGGGCAAGTAGCTGGCAAGGCCCCAGTCTGGCCTTTTCTAAACAGTCAGTGATGGCAGCATCTGCCCTCTTATCTGGTCATGTGAAAACAGCCTTGTGTTCAGTCTACTAAATTCAGGACTAGCAGTAAACAACAGAGCAGGCTCCAAGTCTGCGGCTTCTCTCGTCAGTGTGGCAAGAGCCTTGGCAACTTTCTATTTATCTCAGTACTCTAAGCTATTTATACACTGGCATAGAAAAACATATTATTTGCAGAAATGCCTCTGGATCTTATGTCACTTTAACGGGACAGAAGATGTTTTCAAAGAACCATATTTCTGTAGTATTTTTTGCAACAAAGACTGTACAGCAATGATCTGCCAGGTTGTGTGGGTGTAAAAACAGCCTCCATTAAATATTCTCCAATTCTCCTTTGGCTGCTTAAATATCTAAGCAAGTATTTCAGGCCGCCCATAGCCTTAGATTTTTGGATTTTACCCATGACTAGTTTGCAAGCTTTAAGAATACAAGAGAGTGCTTACGAGTTCCTTTCATAATCTTTCCTCCACTCCTTTGGGATTTATTGGAATGAGGCCAAAATCAGTGCCCTCTGGAACTTTTAAGTTAGATAATCTAGAAATATGCAGTTTGAGGGATACTGCAAGTGTCTTGCATAGGCTGCTCCTTAGTCTGCATTCTCCGCAGATGCCAAGACAGAATGAGATAGGGGGGAGATTCATGGAAGGAAATGACAGTGAGCTCCAGGGAGCTGAAGGAGGTGAGGAGAGCTGAGGAGGAAAAGAATATAAGAAAGGAGGCCAAGAAAGGAGGAGCAGAAGCCATTCAGCAGTACAGTTCCAAGAGTCTCAGTTAGGCGGATAGAAAGTCTGAGCCAAAGTCACCTACCAGAGAAGTCCCCTTCTTGCAGAAGAAACCTGCACAGGCAGCGCTGTGGCACTCAGTCATTAGCCAGGAGAAGCCCACAGGGAGCACGAACTCAGCACCAGGGAAACTCCTGTCTCTCATGGTCCTGCAGCTGAAGGGCTGGCGAGGCTATTGGCATGGCACATGGCTTCCACCCAATCTGCTTGAAAGGAGTAAAAGGCAGCAGCTTTTAAGTTGTTTTCTTCAGTGGTCTGGGTCCCTAAAATGACCCATCTGTCCACATAGGGAGGAACCAAGAGGTCAAGGCCTTCTGCAGAGTCTCCATGCCTCCTTCACCAGAGAGGCATTGATGGTTCTTAGACACTGGAATTCTACCTAAGATTTCTTTTAGGGAGAAATGATCCCACTTCTTTAACAGTTCCAGAATGGTTCATGGAATGCCAGTATGGGGAGATTCTCCTTGGAACCCAAGCCCTTGATCTGAGTCACTGGGGAGGGGAGATGTTTTCTATCTGAAGCACATTTCCTCATAATACGTTCGTTCTTCCGCACATGTGTGTCCCTCTGTCATCAGTTCTTGTGCCTGTGTTCCTTTTTCTTCCTTTAGTACCTAGAAAATTCATCATTCCACCATTTCTTCGCTGATGCTCTTCATGACTTCCTTTGGCACAGAAAGCAGCTCCTGTCACTATGTCCCCATACCACTATATGCCTTGGTGACAGTTTGGGTCATATTTTATAATAATTTTTTTATAAACAATCTTCCAACTTTTAAGAGTTTTGTTTTATCCATGATATCATTCTACAATGATCTCCCAAAGATGTGTACATCATTTCTCTTGCTATGTTACCAGGAAGAATACCTCTAGCTGGTTGGGTTAGTTTCCTAGGGCTGTCATGACATACAAGTACCACAACTGGGTGGTTTGAACAATAGATATTTATTGTCTCTCAGTTCTGGAGGACAGAAAGCCAAAGTCAATATGTCTGTAGGGTTGATTCCTTCTGACGATTGTGATGAAGAACCTATTTATACCTCCTTCATGCTTCTGGTGATTTGCTGACAAATTTGGTGTCACTTGGCTTAAAAATACAGCATCTCAGTCTCTGCCTTCATCTACAAGTAGTGTCCACCCTGTGTGTGTCTGTCCAATGTTTCCCCCCTAAGAAACCAGCCAATTGGACTGTGGCCCACCCTCCTCCAGTATAACCTCATTTTAACTCTGTCTGCAATGACTGTTTCTCAATATGGCCACGTTCTGAAGGCTTTAGGCCTGTACTGCGTGAGACTGGAGGGAGACACATTCCTATAAGAAACACAAAGCTATATATTAAGTAATTCTGAACATCTGTTACATTCCTTGAGAAAGACTAAAGCCCTAACCAATGGGAAGAGTCAGAAAGAGAAAGGGAGGGAGGGAAGGAAAAAGGGGAAAAGGAGGGAGGAAGATGGAGGGAGGGAGAGAAGGACTAACTGGCATCTAAAAAGGTGGCTCTAAACTGATTCTCAGGATACAATTATTACAAAAATTACCACTTTGTGAGAGCCATCAAAATGACAACAGAAGAGAAAATGTATCGACAATCCACTGATTTATTTATTCCACAAATGTGTATTGAAAACTTATCATTTGCCCAGAAATTTCCAGGTACTACTGCAACCAAAACCTAGCATTTAAAAAAGAAAGAAAGAAAGTTTAGAGACAGATAGAGAGATGACTGGAGTTTCTCATAATCGGTTAGAATTGAAAATCTAAGTGAACACTGGGAGAACAGCATCCCTTGCAAAGACAAAAACTGCTACAAAGGCCCCACGATAGGAACACAAAAAGGCCACGGTGATCAGCCCGAGGTGAGCAAGGCAAGGGGTAGCAGAAGAGGTCAGAGAGGCGGATGGAGCTTTGCAGAGCATCCGAGGCTGTGGGGCTCTCCTAAGCGGAACGTGCGGTAACTGGGGGGATGAAAGCACACGGGATATGTACTCTGTTATTTTTAAAATATCACAGTGGCTGCTGGGTATAAAATGATTCAAATAGGAATAAGAAATAGGAGACTTGTTAAGAACCTTTGCAGAAGTCTAGGCAAAGTGAGACAGAGATTCGGATTGGCAGAAACAGCAGGTTTCAATATAAAAACATACAAATAAATACTATAACCAGAGGTGGTCGAAGAATACAGTGGATGTTTAAATAAAAATTGCATTACAGTAAGAGATATGTCATTATTAATCCCCCTCCAATACTCCCCTTCACTATGAACATTACTTATCCCATTATTCTTGCCGCTTTCTTAAGCAGTTTCGGAGTCCTCTTTTGTAAATGTCTTAGCAAGGTATGATCAAAAGTATGGTGAATATTCCTGCTCAGTGTAATCTAACCAAAAGGCAGGCTGATCAGAACATTAGTGTGTCCTCATCTGTCTGATTCACAGACCTAGCACTGTGCTACTTCTTGGCTTCTCCCCAAAGTCAAAATGACCATGAAGAGTAAACAGTTTTAATGGATTCAGGACATGGAAGCAGCCACAATAATGTAAATAAAGCTGAGCATAGGGGTGATACCTGTAATCCCAGCACTCAGGAGGCTGAGACAGGAGGCTGAGACATTGGGAGTTCAAGGCCAGCCTGGGCTACAAAAAGAATACAAGAACAGCCTGAACTGCCTAGAGAAACCCTGTCTCAAAAAGACTGCTGCTGATGATGATGATAACGATGTAACTAAAGATATTTATGAAGGAGAATCTCCAGAACTGCCTCACAAAGTGCTAAGAATAGTAGAATAGATGTACTCAAAGTAAGGGGAGTATTTTGAGAGTGATTGATGGCAATATGTCTTTTACGCTAATACAATTTTTAACCATACACTACATTTTTGTCATACCTCATATACAGACACGAGCACAGGTGTGTGCAGCATACACATTGTTGCTAGTCTCTAAAGATTAACTCTATGACCTCAGATCTCTACACAGTACTATTATACCAATGATACCTTTGCAGAAAACAATCAAACAGAGCTTGCCAAACCTTTTCTGACATCACCACCACCCCTATTTTCAGGTACCCTAGCCATTACAGGAAATTAATAAACAGAGCAGAGAGCACAGGAATTGCCACTTGAGACACAATAATAGAAACAGGAAGTGTGATCTTTAAGGCTGATTTCTTTTCTGTTGTCATAACCTGTGCCCCTAATTAAAGGTGATATAAATTGTGTCTCCTGAGCCAGGCAGCCCCAGTTAGAATACTCTGAGTGAATCGGTGGGTGGGGTTTTGAGTGTGTAATTAGCTGAGCATCTGTTCTATGAAATCATCTCTCACTTTGACAAGGCAGAACCTTCTAACTGACCACACTCCATTTCCAGAGCATTAAAAGCCAGTTGGCAATGACAATGTTGTCAATGGTGCTCTCCCCTGAAGGGTCTTCTCACCTCTTCTCGTGCAGACAAGGCCCTCTGCATCTCTCACCATCCAAGCACCATCTGCCTCCTTCCTCGTCCTTTGGATTGACCAAAAGTGAGGAGGAAAGTCATCTTCAATGCCTGATGCCCTTCCTCTCACTGTTCCCTTCATCTCTATGGCTGACGGTTCCTTGCATGTGCATCCAGTGAGCATCAGCTCAGGCCTCTCCCCCAGTGCAGCCAGCATGCCCTCGTGTGCTCCCACATCTGTGGTTCTTAAAGCATGGCCATCACACCCTGCTGCAGGGACAGGGGGCGCTGTCCCGGAGCCTCTTAACAGAGTCTGAAGTCAAAACTGAGCTGTAGTAACACCAAGACATCATTTGCCTCTTCCACTGTGTAGACACTGGTGCAGAGAGCGTAAAAGCAAAGTGTGTGTGACGAGGCCATTTGCAGACCAATCAAAGCAGTGGCACCAGCGGTCACTGTATTCTTCACTGCCACACTCTTACACAAAACAACAAAACATCAACAGCTATGCTTAACAATGTCCTTGATGAAGAAGTAAAAGTCACCGATTTTATAAAGTCTCACCCCCTGAACACCTGACTTTTTAATATCCTGTATAACAAAGGGCGCAATACACAAATATTTCTGCTGTACACTGTGCTACAGTCACTGTCTCAAGAAAAAGCACCAGTATTTCAGTCGCAAACTGAGCCAGTAGTTGTTTATTTTGCCCTGTCTCATAGAAGACCATTTTATATTTTTATTTCATTTTATTTTTCTGCCAGATGAATCTCTTAATTACTAGTAGAATAATGGATTCATCTGCTTGTCCTCTTAGGTCTATTAGTTTTTTCCTCGAAGGCAGAAAGAAGAGGGGGAAGAGAAGCGGTTGAGAAAGAAACAAATAGGCAAACAAAGAAACCTCAATTGTTATCTTACAGTACACACAAATATGAACTCAGAAAAATTCTCGACTTCCAAAGGAGTACATAGGAGGATTTTAGTGACTCTGGGTTTGGCAAAGATTTCTTCAGACACTCAAAAACCGTAAGTTATAAGAAGAAAAATCAATGCATTAATCAAAATTTTAAACTTTTGCTATTCGCAATGTTAAGAAAACAAAAGCAAAAATCTAGGATAAAATGCTTGCCCAACATCTATTTGCTGAAGGATTAATATCTAGAATATATAAATAAACTTTACAGCAGTAAGACAAGTAACCTAATGAAAAGTAGGCAAATGATTCGTACAGACATTTCATCAAAAGAGACCTAGGAAAGACACATAGTATGTGAAAAAGCACTCAACATAATTAGTCACTAGGGAAAAAATTAAAATCGTGATGCATTATCACCACACATCAGCTGTAGGAGTAAGTGTAAGAGAGGGAGAGTGGTAAGTATTTAAGAAAATGTAAAGCACTGAAACTCTCATCCATTGCTGGTTGGAAGGCTAAACTGTGCAAACACTTCTGCAAAATTATTTGACAGCTTTTTTTTTAATTTAAGATGCAAAAGACACAGAAAAGAAAAACAAAAATCAATACAGACAAACAACAAAAAATTACAATACCAGAATAGGTTTACAAAACAAGATGAATTTGACAATAATTGTAATATTGCAGTTACCTTCAAGAGAGGTGCTTAGATGAACAGATACGGACATGTACAGTTGGTCTAAACTAGGAGTATTAACTGTTCTTTTCCAATAGCTAATACAATTAGTAGTAGTCATTTTAGCTGTCATATATATATATACATATATATAATTACAAATTTATGTCTTTTCTCTTCTGCCTTTCCTCCTTTCTCTTATTCCAATTACTTTTTGTCTTTGAACAGTTTCTTACTCATTTGACAGTTTTATAAAAAGTTAAACATATACCATATGACCCAGTCATTCCATCCCTAGTTTTTATCCATAGGAAATGAAAATACATGTCCACACAAGGCCTTATGCATGAATAGTCAGAATCAATGGATGCAACTCTTAAAGGGAAAATAAGTGTTTTTAACTGGGGAAAGGGTAAGTGAATTGTGCTCTATCCAAACAATGGAACACTAATCAGCAATAAAAGTAAATAAACTACTGATATATGGTATAACATGGATACATTTCAATATAGTTAATCTGAATGAAAAATAACAGTCAAAAAAATAGTGCATATTTTATAATTCCATTTAGATGAAAGTATAGAACTGCCATGCTAGATACTATAGCCACTAGTCATATAGCATTATTGAATACTTGAAATGTGAATGATTAAAATTGAGAGATATTATAAACATAAAATGCATATCAAATTTTTAAGTCAACATACAAAGAGAATGTAAAGCTCTCATTAATAGTTTGGTATTGATTTTGATAATACTTTGTAAATATTGTATTGTATCTCATTATATTGTATTACATTGCATTAAATGTGATTTTAAATTTTTTACATTTTATTTTGAAGGTAGTAAAATACAACAGAACAAGACAGAACCAAGCCAATCAAGACAATGCAGTGAAACTGATACAGAACTCCACAGCAGGATACCAGGATAACAGTAATAGGTACCATAGCATATCTTGTTATCTTCACAATAGTTGTTCTTTCAATCAGGTATAGCAAAACCAAACCAAAAACAAAACATTATAAGACCAATGGTAAGAGAATATTGAATAGAGCAAAACAATCAGAACAAAGCAAAACAGTGAAAACAATCTTTGCCTTCAAACAGAAGACAGAAAGAAATCTCCCATATTTGCTATATTGCATATAGACATCCTCCAAAGAGATGCTCAGACCTCTGCCCCTAGTTGCTAATGCAGGGGGAGCGGGGGTGTTTGATTGCCCTGATAGGCTCACGGGACATGCTGACTGGTTCTCTTCCTGGCTCACGCTAGGGCTGCTTACCAGGAAGGGAGGTGAACTGCTTTCTTACTCAGCCACCTAAGTTCCGCCATGGCTGGATCTCATGCTCCTAAAATTAATTTTATGTTTCTTCTATTTTTTAACACGGATACTAAAAGTTTTACAATTATATATATTTAGTCACAGCACATAACATAGTTCTTTCCATCAGTGCTATTACAGGAAAGTGCAAAGTTTTCTAGAGTGACAGAAAACAGGTCAGTGACTCACTGAGAACTGGTTTGGAGGAAATCAGAAATAAAAATAGACTCAACTGCTTTGGAGGGGATTATTTAAAAAATTTACTTACTTTATTCTTATGATATGTACATAGATGTATATCCCATTAAATCGCATACTTTGAATATGCGTGATTTATTATATGTCTATTGTATCTCAGCGGATCAGTGGAAAAAGTTTTAAACTTCTCTGTGTTTTCAGATTCAATATTGCACCTAATCCTTAAGAAACTCTTACTTGTCAAGTTTTTGTGTAATAGTAAAACACAACAGCCATGATAATTTGAAGAGGACATTAACAATGAAATGCTTCTCCCATAATTAGCTGTGTATCTGTGTGAGGTTGTTTTTTCACATACTTCATGAGAACAATCGAATGCAACAGATTGAACACATAAGGATACAGCTGTCTTCTATTGTGCAGGCATTAAACAGATGTGTAAAAATGTAAAATTTGCCACCCCTTCTGACTATTTTGTGCTTTTGAAAGTACTTATTTTTCACTAAAAATATGTTATTTGTATTAACACATACTGGTTTTTATTGAGTACTTATAATTGAATTAATATTTAAAATTTGTTGTTTAATTCCTCGTTCCATTTAAAAGATGGAGCCAATGAGACTGCATTCACATAAATAATTTGTTTTTGTACCATGCCATTAGAATTTTATAGAGTGTTTGGATGCATCCCATGATTTACAGGAATGGGAGCTTCTCCAGGAGACTTATATGGAAGCAAGGAGAAAAATATACAGGCCTATTTTTTAAAATCGGCTTTCATCTGTGTACTTTAAAAGTACACAGTCCAATAGACTTTTGCAAAAGTCCTATGGGCTGGAAATAAAGCCCTGATTTTTCTCCTTTGTCTACTTATTGAGTTTATTTCACTTAATGTAATGACTTCCAGGAAGGTTTTAGTATCAGCCATGCACATTTCATGACGATTAATAGCGACCTCCATCTCACTGTTTTAGGAAGCTGTATTAGTCAGGAACCAGAAAGAAGCCAGGAATCACACTAGTTAGTTTAGCTGAGAGAATGTAACATAAAAGATTGCTATCAGCCAGGCAGTGGACAACCAAATGGACAGAAAGGAACCGCAAGTTATTGTGGTGGGAACCTGCCTAGGACACAGCTATTCTGCTTTGCTCTGAGGACTGGAGACAGAGGTCAGAGACAGAGAAAGTAGGAAACTTGGGTAATGGGCTCAGAAATCTGGAGGGGATTCTCCAGAGCTAGCACCCAGAATATAGGGAATCTGAGGCCGTGTCTCAGTGTATCAGTACCTTGGAATCAACTGCTCCTGGAGAATTACCACTGTGGGCTGAAGTACTGTGGCTACCATGAGCAAAGCGGGGTGCAGGCAGGAAAGAAGGCAGCTGGCCTTCTTCCCCAGACTCACGGGCTCCCAAGTCCCCACCGGGCAGAATCTAAAGGAGCCAGGCAGCAAAAGTAAGGTATGAAGGCACAGCATCCCAAAATCCAGTACTAAGCCAGGCATGGTAGCATACTCCTGTAATCCCAGCACCAGGGAGGCTGAGGCAGGAGGATCCCTGCAAGTTCGAGGCCAGCCTGGTCTACAAAGTTAGTTCTTGTACTGTCTGAACTGCACAGTGAAACCCTATCTCAAAAAAAAAGAAGAAGAAGAAAGGAAGAAAAAAGGGAGGGAAGGAAGGAAGGAAGAAAGAAAGAGGAAAAAAACACCCCACGGTACCAGAGAGTCGTTTGAAACTAAGAGACACCGGCTTACTGAGTAACAGTGAGGCAGCACACAAACTCCAGCCTTTTTCCCGATGTAACGTTGGTTGTGTGTCGGTACTCACATATATGTGAATGTAGGAACCTGTATCGACCCTGCCTGTGTCCCTTTGCCTCTTATTTCTATCTCCAGACACATGAAACTTGTCTTATTTTTTACTAAGACATATTTGCACATCGTTCCATTTAAAAGATGGAGCCACATATTTATGGGATACCTTACAATGATTTGAAATGTATAAAATAACGTAATAATGGAATCAACGTAATACACACTTCTGTCCCTTCTAATGTTAGTCATTTTTATGTATTGGGAATTTCACTCTCTCCTAGTCATTTTGAAGTGTCCTAGTTTGAACCAGTAGTTCCCCTGCTGTGCTATGGAAAACAGGAATTAGGGGCTGGGGATTTAGCTCAGCAGCATAAGCGCCTGTTTTGGAAGCAGGCAGTCGTGAGTTCGATCCCTGGTACCGATAAAAACGAAAAAGACCAAAAAAAAAAAAAAAAGAAAAAAGAAAACAGGAATTAATTCCTCCTCCGGAACCGTGTTTTGAGGCCCCTTATTTCATTTCCATCACCCAAACCCTGTCTTGAGTGACCACTGTGCCATGCTGTTCTTCTATGAAATCATTTTAGTTTCCACCCAGAAGTGAAAACATGGGGCAATTGTCTTTCTGTGGCTGTGTCAATCCATTTAACCTAGTGACTTCTAAATCCATCCATATTCCTGGCAACAACAAGATTTCTTTGTTTTGTGGTTGCATAATATTCCACTGTGTATACATACCACAGTTCCTTTATCCACTCATCCATGGATGGGCCTCGAGTTCAATTCCGTGCCTCAACCCTTGTGAAACTGACGCAAACATAGGAGTGCAAGTATCTCCTCGTTACAGTGATTTCACCCCCTTTGGATATGCACCTGTGATGGGACCACTGGATCACAGAATAGTTCTATGTCTATTTTCTAAAAGAATTTCCAACCTGTTTTCCAGTGTGGGAGGCTCTGGAGCATGTGGCTTCGGTACTAATGTCTGCAAGCACTGGTGGGCCAGAGCACTTGGCTTTGGTATCTACATTCCTGAAGCCATGGAAAGCAGGTGGCCCTTTCCCCAGGGACCGGAGGGCAGGTGCAGGTGGTTTTGCACTGGAAGGAGATCTTCCTTGGTTCCCTTAATTTAGTGACTGTGGTACCAAGGTATTGGGTGCTGGTTGCTAGGTTCCTAGATCTGCAAAGCCCAGCTCCTGGGAATTAGGCTTAGGTGATACCAGCCAGGCCTTTCGCATCAGTAGCCACATCCCCAAGGCCGTTGGGGAGGAGACCTTTACAAGCTCCTGTGAAACAAATTCAGGCAGGGTGTGGGCCTGTGGCTGTGACAGCTGCTGGTCTTGAAGCTCCAGGACATTAGGGGCCTGTTCCCAAGTGCTAGGGCACACTGTCAGGGCAGCAATGGGGCTGGCTGCGGACCCCTACAGCATGATGGCATCTAGCAGCAGCTAATGTAGCAGCTTAGCTTTTGGAGGCTGGAGAGAGCTGCCAATGTGAGTCCTTCTCCGGGATGCAGCAGTCACTCTGAGACCCACCAGGTCCCCAAACTGGATTGAAAGCCTGTGAGGACTGGAATTCTCCTGCAGCTGGCAGTGCTGCTCTCTGCTGAGCGGTGGTGGCTCGTCCTCTTCCTCATCCCCTTTCCCGGCAGAGTGGAATATGACCCCTCCCAAGCACCCAGGGTTGAAGTTGCCATGTGCTGCATTCCTTTCTTGAGGCTGCCTTTTTGACTCTGAGTACTGTTTAGGGTTCTTTTTGCTGGCTGGAATCCCCTCACGGAACACACTTGTCAAATTAAAATTTCATTAAATAAAAGCAAAGATTCACATTCTGTTAGATTCAAACTTTAAAACCTAGCAGAGTAAAATCTTGTTTGAGAAATGAACAAGAATTGACATGGTTTCTTATTCTGAAAGAATTTTTTAAGCATTCACACTTTTTGGCCTAAATTTAACAGTAACAAAAGATTTCCCTGGGCCATGGTGTAAGACATAGCTAATTAATTCTGAAATGATCCTTTACCAATATTTGGGAAGAGATACCAGGAACTGCATGACTTAGTGTCTTCAAAACCTAGCAGACTGGTCTCTTGTCTGAGGAATGAATAAGAATTGACTTTTTGTTGTTGTTGTTGTTGTAGCTGCTGTTTTATTCTGAAGAATTTTAAAATGTTTAGAAAGAGATACCAGAAACCCTATGAACACAAAACTCATAACATCACTGCAGATAGTTGACTTAATCAAGTTCGAAATTTTAAAAAGCTCCAGAGGACTAAGGATGAAAGATAGAGTATTCTACAGACTCAGTAAGAACATTAGGCTTCATTTCACACATGAATTCACCAATGTGAAAACTCACAAAAGCTTCAATGAGTGTGAGGAGTCATACTCACCCCAAATCCTTCTGACCGTCAAGAAGAGCCTCACCTGCAACTGGAAAGAGAGAGAGCATGGCTGAGGACCTCAGACCTTGGTCCTTAAAGTCCACCCCCATACCATTCTCTTAGGCTCAGCATCTCTAGTCTAACTTCCGATTTTTATTTTCCAGGCTGTTCTCTCCATGTCTGCCCTCTTCCTTCTGAATGTGGCCCTCTGTCTTCAACATTGTATCCCACAATGTGGGGAAATACAGAAAGAACAGAAGACACAGGCCCTACCAAGTGCTGTTTTTTAATCTAGCAGGAGACAGAAGCCGAAATCCACAAAACAATTAAAGGAAGTAATACAAACACAATATCATATCTGAGCAAAACTAAGCACAGCTGCTCCTCAGTTTACAATAAGATATGTCTTTTTAATTTTTTTCTTCCTCTTATTAATAGTGTCTATTAATTTTACAAAGTTTTGATCATATCCATTCCCACTTAATATTACCCCTCCATAACATGCCCCATTCCCAGCCTTTTGTCTAAGAGCTTATGTCCTGATAAGTCCATTGTAAATTGCAGTGAAATACTAGGTCGAAAGGTGCATTTAATATGCCTAACCCACCAGAAATCACGTTGAATGCACCTAACCTACCGAACATCATAGCTGAGCAGCACTGCAGAGTATTTGCTGTTTTTCCTTGTGATTGAATAGTTTGAGGGGCTGGGGATTTAGCTCAGCGGCATAAGCGCCTTCCTTGCAAGTGTGCGGTCATAAGTTTGATCCCTGGTACCGATAAAAATGAGAAAGACAGAAAAAAAAAAAAGTTTGTGAGGAATATCTTCCCACAAGTCACTACTAACCCAGAAAGAGATCAAAATTCAGTGTGTAGCTTCTATGGAAGTATATCACTTTCACACCATTGTAAAAATCAAAAATCATAAATCGAGCTGTCAAAAGTCAGAGACCATCTGCACTAATTGCCAATAAAAAGCAGTACTCAATTCATTCCAACCAAGCTAACCCAGAAAGGTTCCCAAGGAACCTAACAGTTTTATTTAGAGAATCCCTTGAAAATTTGTGAGGCTCCCAGGGTCAAATGATTTTTTAAAAAAGAAAAGATACATAAAAATGACTTTATGAGCATTTCTGATTAATATTAAACGGTCACTTAGTGTTTTTGGAACAGTGAATGTCATACAGCAGATGCTGAAGAACCATTTGGAAAAATTCAGAGTCACTGTGGCATTTCCGTTATATACATGGCCACTGGCATTTCTTTAACCTAAGCCCGTTTTTGCAAAGGGTCTTATATGAAAACTACCGTATATGTTACAGATCAGACCAAGAAAACTTAGAATATTCTCTATAAAGATAATTTAATTATAGATTCCTGATTTATCCTATTTCTACTCCAAAATTCTAGAGACCAATGCCCAAATAAAGAATTACAAAGCTCTTCAGCAACACAAACACAATTAATGTTCTGTAAACAAATTCCTTTTTTCAGTAAAATTGCTTTAAAAAAAAAAATTACAGTAATCTAATCAGTGGCTATCACCAAAAAACATCAGAGGGTTGGGAAAGCTTGGCTTCACCCTCCATTATAATCAGCCAACTTCATTATGCCTTCTGCCTAATAATTATAGATCTTATTAACAGAGATGGTTTAATAACATAAAAATAATAGGCATTACAAATTGCCTGCTCTCCCAAGGCACTAGAGAGGTGTGTCATTTCAGATATCAATATGGAAAACCATGAATTTTGTTTAATTTGGTCACTGGTGATATTCTCTAAATGTCATGAAATTATGCAATTTAATGGTCAAGTAAGTCACACACACTCTTTCTAAGAAAATGCATTTTAATCCTGCTTTGAGGAAATGGTAATTCTATTTCCTACCTGCGCCATTAGATTTCTTTCTCCCTAGTCAATTCCTATATAAATAATATAAAAATATATTCACAACTCTGAGGCAGTACCCCATCTTTTGGGTTTTTATTATAAATTGCTCAATGTTATTGTACTAGTACTCTGTGTAGAAAACTTAGAAAATAAAGAAATGTTTAGAGAAAATTTAAAAATCATTCCATATTCTAAAAATATTCACTTATTATAATTTGGTATATTTTATTCCAATACTTTTATTAATATGTGCTGTATAGTTGAGATAATGTTGTACCATTTATATACACATTTCTCACTGAACATAAACTCAGCATTTTTTCTTTCCATTAAAATTTTGATAAATGTACTTGTAGTGGGTTAATCTTGCACATTGTGTGTGCATGGTAAGTTACTTCATCATGTACAGGATTGGAACTCAGAACCTTCCCACTGAGTTACATGTCTAACCCAACCCTGCACAAGGCAGAGGTCAGCAGCAACCACCAGGCTCATGTGAAGGCCACATGGCATGGAATTAATTTATTTTGCCTGGGTGCAGGCAGACAGAGGGCAAAAATGCTGTCTATAGGGAACAAAGAAAAACAGACTTTTTTAAAACAGGACTTGAAAGGAGGCAAGGGACATTAGGCAGAAAGATCTTAGTAAACATCAGTAATCAAAGATTTCTGGATGTCTCATACCTCAGTGGGCAAAGCTTTTAGGGCATCAGGTATAAATGTCTGGGTGTCTTCAGATGTCCAGGTATTTGGAAGATTCTCTGCTCGGTCTTATCTCTTTTATGACATTTCGTGTTTGCAGAGGGCACTGGTGCTGAGCTAAAAACAATGCCTCTGCTAAGCATCAGGAGAGTCATGGGTATTTAGTATTGTGTATTGTGTATTGGAAGAGTCATGTCCAAATCAAGTCTTTTTTTTTTTTAATTTTGTGACAGAATCTCACTAAATTGGGCTTGAACTTGGGATTCTCTTGCCTCAGCCTCTCAGAGTGCTGAGATTATAAATGATATGTTCCCCTACTGATGAACATTTAGTAAGCACATGTTTCCACCATTATAAGCAATAACTTGATGACTATGTACACACATGATACTCTATGAACTGGGACCCAGACCTCTGTGGCCATGTCTCTGAGAGTTTTGAAGGAAATATTCCTGCAGAAGTATAAAGCCAAAGAATATAATAAACATGATTTTTTTAGTTACAAACATGATCTTAATAGTTACAAATAAGTTGCTTTCCAGAAGATTGTTCCATCTTATACACCACTAACGAAGTAC
This sequence comes from Cavia porcellus, assembly GCF_034190915.1. NCBI lineage: Eukaryota > Metazoa > Chordata > Mammalia > Rodentia > Caviidae > Cavia > Cavia porcellus. The sequence goes on along the minus strand of NW_026947496.1, from coordinate 19,993,384 downwards.
GAGCATGAGCACTCTGCTACATTATTAGCAGTGCAAAGCAATAATACTTTTAGGGTGAAATGATTTCTTAGTATTATTTTGTTTTGTGTTATTGCATAACCAATGAGCTTGAACTTGATTCCCAGAGTATTTTAAATATTGACGCAAAAATAAATGTTTGTAGGGTATTTTCGTATAAATTAACATGGTCAATTCTCTTTCTGCCAATTCTGAGTCCTTACATGAACATTTCTTCAGTTATTATTTTTAACTTGAAAGTTGCTTTATTTGCTTTTAAAAAAAAAAAGGCACTATTCATTGACATTAAATTATGGCCTAAAGCAAATTGTTCAGTAGAAAATAGCTGATCCTTTTTTTAATCGAAAAACAATTTCACTATGGTTGAAAATATACAGAAGTATACATTGGAGAATACAAAACAGAAAATAAATCATGATTTAGAATTTTGCTGAAAATCCATTTATCCGTGGGGCTTCTGAAAGTGTACAATTAAGAAGCATAGCTTGCTTTTTGCATGTTTGTGGTAAACAAGTACCTGTTCAATCAGACCCTTTTCCTCATTGATTGCTCTGCACGCCTGCTGTGCGTTTGAAACTAGAATTTAACATTAGCAGGGAATAAACTTACCTTTGTAACTCTTCACATTACACACATCACTCAATCACTCCCAAATATGTTGATAAGTGACTGCAGTTTGCTTTTAAGAAGTATTTCAACGTTTAAACTTATGTAAAATTTCAGGTGATTTTTTTCAGAATTTCAATACACATTAGTGAGAGAGTTCAAAGGAAAAAAGTAAGAGCCAAGAGAAGCAAAGATCACACCTGACCACAATTTCCTTAACGGAATGCGGAAGCCCTGGCATGATGTCTGCTTCGCCCCACGTAGCCCTGCCTGGTGATACTTTATACTATGTGCATCCCTTGTGCCATTATTTGCATATGTTATTTCCAAGCCATACAGCGATGCTGCCAATTCCATAACATTATCCCCATCTGTAGATGAAACCAAAGCTCTGGAAGACGAGAGCTCTGATTGGAACCTAGGTTGGTCTCTTTCCAGAATCTGAGTGTGCTTATTAATTTTTAAATTTTTCAATAAAAGTTACACATGAAGAGTGAGCAGAAATACACTGCATCAAAAACAGAATAAACATTGAATCGACATACCTATAACCTTCAAAGTCTCCTGCACCCTTCTCAGGCCACACCCCACGTATACCCAGTAGCCACTCTCCAGAACTTTATACTGCTAATTCATTTTCTTTTGTTATTTTGCTGTATCCATTAGGATTTTATGTTGTAGTTTTCCTGTTTTGTATTATATAGGAATCATAATGTGTCTTTCTCAGAAAAATTTCTCTGTCATAAATTAACCAGAGACCTATTCTCTACCTGTAGTTCTGGAGTTTTAAAAAACTGGTAGCTGAGGGTCACAGCTTTAAGGTAGGACTATAACGGGATTTGGGACATGTTACCCCACAATACAGCACTTCAGCATTTAGAAAAACAGAAGCAGGATGATTTCTCTCACCTTCCTCTCTCCCTTTCTCTCCCCACACAAATCACTAGTCCCTCATGTGATAGGTTCCTTCTCTATACCAAGGGAAGAAGCATCCTTATCTCTAAAGATACAAGGACACACAAAAGAATCTGAATGCACAAGCCTCGCTAAGCACCCCCCATTTATTAGCATTACATCAGAGCCTTTGATCAGTCCGACTTCTGCATAACCATTTATAAAGCACACAGTTTTCCCTGTTCTTTGAATCTTCACTTCTGGTATCTCATGACACATGAAACTTCTTTCAAATGAATTTGTTATGCTTTTCTCTTGTTGATCCACCTCTTGTTATGGGAGTCTCCGCCAGGAATCCAATGATGGTGAAGAAAAAATTCTCTTTTCTCCTACAACTGCCAGATTTAGCAAATAAAAAGTGTGTATGCCCCCTGTGATATTTGGAAATATTTATACTAAAAAAAAGTTTGTTCTTTTCAAATTTAACAGTGCACCCCAGATTGTATCTGGCAACCCTATGGTGGATATTCTTATTACATCTTTCTCAATGCATAGATGGTCACTGATTCACATTGATTCTCTGATCACTGATTCTCAGTAGCCCCGCAGGATAACCAGTGTTATTTCTGTATTTCCCACATTATAGTGGTGGAAATGACAAGGATTCTAGAGTTAGGAGATCTGGATCCTAATTCCCACCCTGTGTTTAATTATCGTGTGACCTTAGACAAGTCCTTTGTATTATGGGAACTTTGGTTTTCTCATTTTTCAAAACAAAGATCATAAAAACTTCCTCAAAAAGGCTAAATCTTCATTGATCATAAGAAAAGTCAGTAGCTTCCATCTTCTCTTGACATGCCATGAAATATCACCACAAGTGCATTGCTTAGAGTTATGCAGGAGACCCCAAGAAATCGCAAAAATATAAGCCTTGGAGAGTTCCGATGGCCACATTCAGGTTCAGAGTCAGAAGGCCGTGGCACGGGAAGGGGTGGCTGGCAGCTCTAAGCCACTGTTTTTAACATTAATCTGACTTTGGAAATTTAAAACTGTTTTTAAAAAGTGAGGGGAAAAAGCTGGAATTGCTTTAAAATAATACTAAAATAAGGATAATAATCATCATACTTCCCCAACAGCTCTGAGGACAAAAGTGAGAAAATGTGTGTCAAAATACCAAGAAAATTCCAAAGGTAGTACATGCCAGTCTTTTACCAGACAAAGGGAAAAACCCATGTCATCTCGCTGTCCCCAAAGAAACTGACTGATAGCAGGAGAATTTTCCCTGGCATTTTTGATAAGTCACCCAAGCCTGACTGGGTCAGTGTCTGTCTGTTCTCACTACAACAGACATGTTCAAAAGGGCACAGTGCTCCTGGAGGATTTAATAAATCTTTTCACACCAATGATGAATTCACATTACAAAATTTAATTACGAAGAGGAAAACACCTCTTGGGCTTCTCATGTAGGGAAGTGTCTTGAAGAAGACAGAATGCCCCCTTCCCTGCCTCTCAAATGATTTTCCCCACCTGCTTGAGTGAAGAATTAATTGTCAGAAGCTGCCGAGCTGGCGACACATTGCTGGGTCATTTAGCAAGGACTGTGAGCTACAGCGCCTCCTGGAGGCACATGGTGGGAAAGCAACAGGGTGGCTGGAGCTGCAGCTTCACTGTTTGACCTCAAGTTGCTGTGCTCTGCCCTCTAGTGGCATCAGATGCCAGCTACACTCTAAACGCTTGCTTTCCTCTAATGCATGGGTGACAGTGTTACCAAGTAACTGAATCTGTATCTAGGGAGACAGAGAAATGAGAAGTCCCACAGGTGCTGTACTGTTCAGATGTGGGTGAGAGGTGGGGTTTCCACTTCTCTGGATTTCTCACTCCTCTAAGCTGACGGTTCCCTAGAAATCAGAAAACGAAGGCCGATGCGCCAAGTAAAATGCGTTTAAATGATGGCCTTTCATTGTGAGAGTTTTAATCTCCTAGATCTGGAGAACTTATGAAATGATGATGCAAACAGAAATCTTACTGTTCCATGCATTCTCTCAAATATTTTGGAAATGTGTGCTTATTTGTACTCTAGAAAGCACTGTCCCCATCTACCTAGACAGTCTCTCAAATTCCTAATTAAAACTGTTTTCAGTTTGGAATAGATACTCAAAAGCATCAGCCTCAGGGCAAATAAAATATTCTCCTCTTCATCTTCATAAGATTTGAAACTTAGGTTGGGCAAGTGATCTGTCTTGTCCACTAGAGTTCAGTACTTTGCCCATTATCGGAACTCAGTAGAAAATGGTGAAAAGCATGAGGTTGTGGAGGAAAGGCAGGACTTACAACCCAGATTTTCTGCTACCTAATGCAATGTCCTTTAGGTATAAGACATATGATGTACAACCATCAAATAATACAAAGGAAATAGGTTAACTCACAACCTGCTAGATGTCTAAAACATCAAGTTTGTGTTCTCCAAAATCAAGGAATGAATTCTAAGAACAGTGGAGGAAGTATTTATTGAGAGGAAGAAAGCTTCTGTCTAAGAAGGACTGAAGGGGGCCCAGAAAGCATGCTGTCTACCAATCCCACTTCTCCAGGGTGTTTAATTGGGCAAAACCACAAATTAAGATAAATTCAAGGTGGGATACAACAACAGTCAACTAATAAGATTACAAGTATAGTTGCTTAGGTAATACTGATCCAATGAGAAGTCCTAGGGGTGGGGTGAGGTGGGATAAAACTATGGTGAACCAATAAGATTACAGTAAGTATAGTCACTTGGGTAATAGTTACCAAATAGAAATCAAATTGATTAAACAGGGAAGCAAGTCACATAGCAAGTACACATGGAATGGAAAAGGAATTTTTGGGAAGCAATGGGCTAGAAAGGTCTACCAAGATGATTGATGCCTACCGAGATTATCAGTCACTCTTGTTCATCTATAGGGGAAGTATATGGATAGAGTCATTTCTCTTTGTACTGAGGCCTGACCTTCAATAAAAGCACCTCCATCTACAAAAGCCTTCTACATTGACCTCTGGAGGGTCCAGCCCTGTCTGACTGCCTATGTTTCTAAATAACTTAGTTATCTGTAGTACTTTCTACCAGCATCACAAGAGTTCTGATTAAGATGTACAACTAGCTTGATTGAAACTTGGTTGGGTTTTCCGAATAGGAAATGACCAGGAGAGCAGGGATTCAGAATGGAGAGTCAATATTTTTTTATACCAAAGTTGAGCCTAGAAAAGTATCTTTAGAGAATACCAGGGACTGGGGGAAGTTTAAGACACTCCTCGACTCCCTTGATTTTTCCTCCTTGGCTGCCATATTAATGAGTCTGGGGTGGGGTAAGAGGAATTATTGGGGTGCAGTAGAGAAAAGGCTTTGTGTGTAAGGAGAGAAAATAGGAAAATAAAGGCCTTTGAGAAAATGGGCATGGTTCATAGTTTAAACAACGGAGGGAGCAAGAGAAAGAGATCCTAAATCTAGCTGTGAGGTCAAGCCCCTGTAGCTCCAGAATAGCCAGGTGCTGAGTAATAAGATTATATCCAAAAGATGAGAAGTATAAAACAAAAGAGGCCTTTATTCTGAGAATACGGAGAGAGAAAACCAAAACCCTCGACCACTGAAGTCCGGCTTTTTCTCTGATGGACACGTGGCGTGGGGAGTATGTAAGTGGCCTCAGTTTGGGGTGGAACCTAAGCAGGCATTAGGGATGCACGGGTAGCCCATTGGTCTTTGTTTGGCGCCATAGGTAAATTCCCAGGGGCAGGGAGGATGGAGTCACAGGTAAATTCCTAGGGGTGGGGGAGATAGGGGCTCCTTGGTTCCACCTCTAAGGCTTCACCCGTACAGTGTCCTGTCTGAGCCAAAACCCTTTCACTGAGAGGACAGAGAAGTACTGGACACTGCACTCGTAACGTCTTGGGGTGGGTTGCACACCATGCCATGCTATGCCACTCTGTGGCATCCAGAGGGGACAACAAGCCACTGCTCGTTGCATCATGCCACTGCTGGTGTTAGAGCAATCTGAGGTTTACCGGAGATGAAGAAAACAAATGGCTCTCAAAAAAGCAGAGGGAACCAAGCTTTGTCACGGTAGCAGGCCCAAAGTCCAGCACGCTAAAGTCTGAGACCTGAGCTTGGGGTGTGGGAGCCTTTATATAAAGGCTGCCAGGGAAAAGGCAAGCAAGCTAAGTTACAGGAGCAGGACAAAGGCAGTTAGTCAAAGGCAACAGTTTTATAGCTCTGCACGCCTGAGTGGCTTCAGCCGGCCAGGGAGTGAGATAACAGGGTGTGATAAAGCCTGGGTGCAGCTGGTGCGGGAAAAGGGGGAGTTGTCAGCAGGGGGCATCAGAGTTGAAAACTTTTGTGTTTCCCAAAACTGGAACATGCATCTCCCAGCTATCCTAAACCCAGCATCCGTAAAGAACCGAGAAAGCAGCTCTAAAAGAAGACAATTTGTTTGAAGATGGGAAAGGAAGAAAAGACAGAAGACAGACAGCTATTGGGAAGGAGTAGGGAGAATTCAAAAGTGAATTGTCAGGGATTCCTTCTCTGTAGCTCCTTTTATTGAGATCTTTGCTCATGTGGGCTCTTGGAATCTAACTGGCTCCCTGACTTGCCATTCATTTTAACTTTGGATTTTTTCTGGCCATTCAATTTTTCCCTGTCATTTGAGGATAAAATTGTGGGCAGGCGCCTTAATGGGCAGGTAATTTAGGCTAAAGGATTATGTTAATCCTTAGTGTTGGGTGGGGGGATTTTTCCCTACTCTGATGCCCCCTGCTGACAGCTCCCTCCTTTTGTGTATCCGATCCTGAGTTCTTTGTCTTTGTCTTCCTAATTGCTTGAGTTTAGTTGCCTTTTCCTCCGAATTCCTCAGAGTCCTGCTGCCTTTGCCCTTGTAATTGCTAGAGTCTGGCTGTAGAGGTCAAAACTGCCTTATTAATGTTTAATAAAGCTCAATGAGGCCTTCATCCTACCTTTTCACTACCTACAGTGCCTCTGTCCCTACCCAGGAGACTTCACAATTACAAGCCATGTGTCAAAATGCCCTCCAGGGTGTACATCCAGACTTCCCTTAGTTCTGTTTTACAGTTCCAGAATCAGTTTTCAGTAACGTACTATTTAACGATGATGCGGACCCAGAGAATTTGACACTTTCATGCAGGGCTGATGAGAACACAAAATGTAATCAAAATATTCGGTGAAGGTTTAAACTTCTAAAATTGTTATAGTAAAAAATACATTGTCATTAAATCCCTCAAAATACTTCCCCGACTTCAAACACACTTAGCCCATCATTCCTGCCACTTTGAGAAGCAGTTCCGGAAGTCCTGTTTGAAAAGTGTCTTTACAAGGTGTGATGGAAATACGATGAACACTGCTAATTACCAGTCAGGAGAAAGGCAGCTCGTAAACACTGTGTGTCTCACCACCTTATTCACCAGATCTTATTCACCTGAGTGGTACCAGGACCTCCAAACGTGATAAAATGATAATTCTGTTACAAGCAGCTGAGCTAGGTAGAAATGTTATAGGCAGTCAGACAGGGGTAGGCCCTCAAAGGAGCCAGCACACAGGACCAGAGGTCTGGTGACCTTGGAGGACACAGACACTTATCAGTGTGGGCCAGATCTCAAGACAAAAGGCAAAACAAATACAACCACACCAAAGTATAAACATCAGGGACTGATATTCTAAATAGGTACGGATGGCCTGGACTGAAGCCAGGAGTCACAATCCCAACCCCATAAGGAAGAGTCACTGCTCCGAAAAAATGTCCACTTACTATGTGACTCGCTTCCCCATTTGTCCCTGATTTGGTCGATTTTACCTGAACAATTAATCTAACTGGTTGACCACAGTTCTGTCCCATCTGCCTTGCAAGTTCCCAGTTTTCCCCATCTTGGACCCATCTCACCTTATGGCTCGACTCCATAAAAGTCCTTAGAAAAGACAGTCTTTGGCAACCCACTCAGGACCCCTTCTGTCTCTCTCTCAGATAGAAGCTCTCTTTCTCATTAAATATATTCTGCTCTTAACCTCTGTTGTTCCTAATACCAGACATGAAAGAGTTTTGGCCCAGACAGGACACTGTAGCCATAAAGCCTCGGGCAGAACCAAGGAGCTCCATCTCCCCCACCCCTAGGAATTTACCTGTGACTCTATCTTCCCCACCCCTAGGAATTTACCTATGGTGCCAAAAGACTACCAATGGGCTACCTGTGCATCCCTAATGCCCCTTAGGTTCCACCCCAAACCTAGGCTGCTTATATGCCTCCACTCCACGTGTTCCACGGAGAGATCACCAACGAGGGTGGGGAGATCGAGGGTGTCTCTCCCCACATTCTCAAAATAAAGGTCATTTACATTTCAGACTACTTATCTTTTCAGCCCCCGCTGGTCCCCCACAGTTCTATAAAGACATAGTAGATTGGGAGCATCGTTCCTCTATATCTATACTGTAACTCCCAGCCTGCTAGATATCCAATATGCTGAGTTAGTGTTCTCTGTAATCGACGAATGAATTCTAGGAACAAGAGCGGGTAAGAGTAGCAAATGTTTATTGAAAGGAAAAGACAGTTCCCGAGAGACAGGAGGGGCCCTGAGAGGGCTGCTGAGAGGGCTGCCCAGGACTCCACTTCTCAGGGGGAGGTTTATAGAGCATAACCACGTGGGTACAACATGGGTTTCAGCTATGATTAACCAATAAGATTATAAATATAGCTGGTTAGGTAATGTTCTTTTTCTTCTGGTTAGGTAATATTGATCCAGTGAGGAAGTAAGTCACATAGTACACATGGAAAGAAAAAAGAACTTTTTAGGAAGCCAAGAGTCTGAGGGCCTTGGTCACTCACTGAGATGACTGATGTGTAACTGGACTTCAGTAGAACAGGTCTTACCACTTAATCAGGCCTGATCATTCTGACTTTATCTTGAAGCCTGGCCTCCAACAGATGCACCTCTGGCCACAGCTGTGATGAGTTTTCATCTGCACCCTGATTCTTTCTAGACCCCAGTGCTATCTGACTGCCTAAAATATTTCTACCTAATTCAGCTATCTATAATAGCACCATGTAACTTCTGGTTCTTCCCCATAGTCAAAAAGACCATGAAAGGTAAAGATTTCAACCCATTCTGGACAATGATAACAGCACAACTAAAGACACACAAAAAGACTTCCAGAACTGTTTCAGAAAGTGGTAAGTGATAGAATTGGATTCTCGGTCAGGGAAACATATGATAGAATTGTGGCATGGCTGAAAAGATAAAAAGTATGAAATATAAATGACCTTTATTTTAAGAATGCAGGGGTCTCCGGGAGCTGGCATTCTCTCCATTGGACACATGAAGTGGGAGCATACAGGTAGCTTAGGTTTGGGGTGGAGCCTAACGGGCATTAGTGATGCACAGGTAGCCCATTGGTATTTATTTCGCCCCACAGATAAATTCCTAGAGGCAGGGAAGATGGAGCCCCTTGGTTCCACCTCCAAGGCTTTACTGGCTACAGTGTCCTGTCTGGGCCAAAATCCTTTCAGTCCCATCTTTTGATCATTAGGAAAAAGGGTGAAGTTTTTCTTTCTTTTACTGTTTCCTACTGGAAGGGGGCACTGTACTGGGGTTTAGGAGTGTTGTTGGGATGAAGGTTAACAAGGGGGTAAGCATGTTCAAAGTTCTGAAGGGGTTTTCAATGAGAATTAATGACAATATGGCTTTCATCCTAATCAATGTTTTTAATTTTAAAATTCACTGTATTTCTCAGTCACACTTTATATAATATGTTGCAACCACAGCAGACATCAGTTGGGCAGCTCCTTAAAAAGGTAAACAGAATCACAGCGTGATCCAGCAATTCCTTTCCTAAATATCCATCCAAAAGAACTGAAAAACAGGTATTCAGACAAAAGCCAGTACATGGATGCTCATAGAGACATTAATAGCCAAACGATGGGACCAAAATGTCCATGAACCAAAAAAATGTGTGAAGAAAAAGATATGTCCATGCAGTCAATTATTGTAGAACCATAAAAGGAATGGAGCATTGATACACACTACAAAGTAGATGAACTTTGAAAGCAGGCTAAGTGAAAGAAGCCAGATACAAAAGGCCAAACACCATATGATTTTACTTACAGGAAATATCCAGAATAAGTAAACCCATAAGAGACAGAAAAATTATCTATTACCAGGGAATGGAAGGAGGAAGTAGGGAAAGACACTGCCTAAGGCAGTTCTTTTGGGGACAATGGCAATATTTTAGAATTAGCTAGTCACGCAGGTTGTACAACACTGTGAATATGCTAAATGCCCTTGAATATGCACTTTTATGTGTGCATTTTTATGTTGAATTTTATGTTCTATAAATTTTATCATAATTAAAAATTCTATTTTAAAGTGGTTTTTAAAATATGTTTAATGACTAGTCAGTTTATTAACTAGCTAATAGTTGGAGAGATAGTGGAAAAGATAGTGAAATCTAAAACTTCTCCGTGCTACCCTTGAACTTATCTATTACCAGAGAATGGGAGGAGGAAGTAGGGAAAGACACTGCCTAAGGCAGTTCTTTTGGGGACAATGGCAATATTTTAGAATTGAGGAGGAGGAGGAAGAGGAGGAGGAAGAGGAGGAGTGATCAAAAACAGTGATCAAAATTTCAAGGATTGTTTTTCTCTCAAGTTGGTTGTATTTAAATCATTACCAGCCTTTAACAATGTGTGATGACTCTTGCAATTCACTTTCATGACTGATGACCATTGTGCAAATAACCTGGAGAAGGTGTAATGAAAGGCTTTCTTGACAGCTTGTATCACAGAAGAATTAACCTGGTTAATACAATTGAACTATTCCATGAGACAAAAAAGACAGAAAGAAATTAGAATAGGTTAAAATATAAAAGGCCATTGCACCTTTGTAAATGGATATCTCATTGTAGTTTCTTTCACTGATTCTAGGATGCAAATGTTTTTCATATTTTAATGTCACTGAAATCAACATCCCTCCTCCAGTCACAGGGGCTGGGCAGCCATCACGATGCAGCTGTCACTGTCTTCACTTGTACGTTGAAAGTGCTACACCAGTGGCAAAGACCTGGAAAATAATTCCTGAGACAAGAGTGGAGCGTTCTTTTCAGAACATTCTTGATTTAAAAGCGTGGATGCTTCTGATTCAATGTCAAAAAATGGTTTAGAAGAATTGGACCCTGAATGTGAAGACATTTTAAGAATGTTTGCCATCCTATTTAAATTATATATTCTGTCTTATATGTATACACGAATACAACGTAGAATAATACCTTTGCTAATTAAGTCCGAAAAAGCTATTTCAGGGGAAATAAAGTAAAAATTCAAATGAAAGAAAAACATTATATCTTAACTGAACTGTCAACATATTTGTTCCATAGAACATAAAATATCAGTATGTTATATATTCAATGCCTTAGTTTTAATTATCATAATTATTTTCTAGTAAAACCTTAAAGATTGACATTATCTTCAAAAATTATCTACATCTCCAAACATTAAAACCAGTACAATTTCTTATTTAAAACAAGCATCTTTCATCTTAGCTTTAGCAATGAACTTACTGAAAACCTGCAAAACCAGAGCTATGTACAATGTGAAATACTAAACTACATGATACCTCCTGCCCTAAAAGAATTTACCATCAAATACATGTGAGATTTCTGATCCAATGTATTACAATCATTCCAAAAATTTTTACTGAGCAATCTCTGTACCAAATCCTCATCTAGAGATTCAAATACAACAGTAAAAAAAGTAAATGCAATCCTGGCTAGGGTTTCTTATATCCAACAGACATTACATGGGCATTTAACTCTTATACCACCAAGCCATGTAGAGCTAATCCCACCCACCCCCTCAGCCCTCACCCCTATGGTCTCACCAAGATCAGTTACAAATCATGAGCCTCTCATAGAACTCACGTTCTAGAAGGAAGATAGTTTATAAAAGGATAAACAAGGAAAGGGGTAGTATGCTACATTATAAGGATTAAGGAAAAAAAACAACTATAGGCTGGGTAACGACTATGAAATTTGAGGAGGAAGTTGAAATTTTATATAAGAATGCAGAAAGTTCTCACTGAGAAAACCTGGAGAAAGTTGGGAGTTAGCTAGAGAAAAGTAATACAGACAGATGAAACAGCAAAGGCCCAGAAGTGAGTCTGTGTGTTTGAGGACTGAGGGAGTTGATAGCCTGACTGCTGTGCAGAAACAAGAGAAGAGAGTGGTTGGTGATGGAGACAGAGATGTGAGAAGGAATCTGGCCTTGATGGAGCCTGTAGCTTTTCTTCTGATTAAGGTGAGGAGTCACAAGAGCTAGTCAAGCAGAGAAAGGACAGGATGTGACCACTGTCTATGGAATCACTGGGACTGTCACCTTGGGAGGAGATTAAAGAAACAGGAAAAGCAGAGAAATCATTCAGGGAGCAGTAGAAATATCCAGGTATCTCAGTCTAGTTATGCTATTATGAAATATCTGGAATTAGGTAATTTGAAAACAACAGAAATTTGCTTCTTCCAGTTCCACAGGATGAGAAATCCAAAAGCAAGACACCGGCAGATGCAATGCCTGGAGGACCCGTTTCTCATAGAAAGCATTTTCTCTGTGTCTTTGTGCAGCAGGAGGTAGATGGCAAAAGGGCCATCTGGTTCCCTCCAGCTTTTGTAAGAGCACTGACCTCAGTCACAAAAGTGGAGCTTCATGGCCTAATCACCTCCAAAAATCCCCTTTCTTATAACATCGTCTTGGGGTTTAAGTTCCTACATGTGAAGTGTGGGCAAAGTCATTCATTCCAACCACAGCTCCAGCTGAAGGATAAAGGTGTCTTGGATTGGAGCAGTTTAGTGAGGAAGGTGAAATACAGTGCAATTCTGAATATTTTGTGCAGGTGGCACTGACAGAATCTGCTGATAGATTTGTAAGATACAGAGAAAGGTCACAGGTGATACCATGGTATCTGGTTTGAGAAAAGGGAATGGAATTGTCATTATCAAGATGAAGAAGACTGTAGGAGCCCATATCAAGAGCACAGTTCTGGACTTATTACTTTTGAAATATTGTTCTGCAGACAGGTAATTCCTACACATCTGTAATTGGCCTAAATGTTTAGGGGTTTGGTTTGGTTTAGTTTGGTTTGGTTTGGTTTATTGTGGTGCTACAGATCAAGCCCTGGCCTTCATGCATGGTAAGGAAACTCTCTGTCACTGTGCTGCACCCCAGCCTGAAGACTTTCTTTTTTTTTTTTTTTTTTTTTTTTGTCTTTTTCCTTTTTATTGGTACCAGGGATCGAACTTACGACTGCCTGCTTGCAAGGCAGGTGCTTATGCCGCTGAGCTAAATCCCCAGCCCCAGCCTGAAGACTTTCAATGAAATGAAAATGATACCTCCACAACACTGTACCCTAAGATAGGGAATACACTGATAAATAATGTTACTTCAGCACCTGGGATTTGTGGGCTTTCTGGATGTTTGCACCAGCTTGCCAGCATTGTTAATAATGGTAAGATTCATGATTTGTACCTGTTCTGGTTGAAACAATGCAGGTGGGGGCGAGGGGACACCTGACTAGCTCTACCAGGCCTGATTGCATAAGAGCTAAATACCCATGTAATGCCTGTTGGATATAAGAAACTCTAGCCGGGACTGAATGTGGGGACCCCTGATTATGAGGTGTCCCAAGTATATGTCAGCATTCTTTTCCTGAGAAACAGAGTATGTCCCTTACAGTCCTTACACCGGAGGATCACTGGCGCTTATGCCTGACCTCTCCAGGCTCTGTAGTCTGAGACACCCCTTGACAGTCCTTACATCAGTGCTGCTGCTATAGTGCATCATTATTTAACAATAAATGGTAGATCCTTTGCGTCCTGTGAATCCTCTTTAGCATCTGAATTCTGCCCAACCATTACCATGAGTCAAGATGCCTACAGACATTGCAGTATGCTGAGAACAAAAACAGACATTGTAGCTCCTCTGTCAGAGATGAAGTCTATTTCTCCACCGTTGGAATTGGCCTGTGACTTTCACTGTTGATAGAATTTGGTGGTAGTAACATTTGCAGGTTTGGATATATGTCTCAAACAGTCCACTGTGCTTCCCATTTCCCCTTATCTCTTGCTCCTTTGAACCTGCTGTGGGGTCAGAACTGGCTGACCCACTGGAGGATGAGGCCCATAGAACAGAGTACAGTCAGCCCATGTGTCCCAGCTGAGATATCCCCCCCACACACCCCAACATTTATTTAGAATAGATTGCTTGGCCACCCAGCAAACACAAAAGCAATCAGATAGATGCATGAAGGAGCCTCACCAACCCCGGTCCAAATCAGCAGAACAGGCAGCTGCTCTCCAGGCTTTAAGCAAAAACAATAATTTCCTTTCATATGCTACCGAGGCTTCATGGTTATTTGTTATACAGCAACTGTGACTATTGATAACTGATACAGATATATTTAGATAGAGGTATCAAGACAGCCATGGATAGAAAGGTCTGAAGCTTAGGAGCGAAGCCTAAGCTAGAAGACACTGTGTGAGTCTGGCAGTATTGTCCCATGCTCTATCCACACCCCCCTTGCTTACCTTTTTATCTTTTTTGAGAGCCTCACTCACTACTTGTATGCACTTCTGCTTCTAACACCCAACACCTGTATTTATTAGGAGATGCATTATTATAGTTAGAATGAAGGTATCAAGAGTGCTCCCTAAAGGCATCGCATGCTCACAGGCATGACTTGTGGAAGGTGAGTGAATAATCCTTGGTGAGTTAATTCTGAAGCTGAGGATGCTGTCAGGATGTAGGGCCTGGCCAGAAGAGGGGTATTGAGGAAGGGTGGACCACCTCCCTGGTTCCTTCCTTTGCACTTTCCTTCCTGACTACTATGATGTGAATAGTTTGCTGGGTTTTTTATGTCCTCTGCCAGGCCTTTCCACCATGGTGTTTCTGCCTTGCAGCCTGCTAACCACTTACTGAAGCACGAGCCAAAATAAACGTCTCCTCCTCTAAGTTGTGGGTGTCAAAGTCCCAGTAGTGAGCAAGTGACTACAATATCCACCTTTGGGCAGCTGGGACTGCTTTCCCCCTGTAGCCAGATAGCTGGAAATGTACTTTCCTAGAACAGCCCTTGACCAGAGCCTAGCATAGGTTCAGAGTGGGGAGAGGGCTACCTGAACATAGCTCCCTTGTGGCAAGGAAACTCAAGTATAATTTAACCCCCAAGGTACCCTTATACCCAGGATCAGATTAAAATTCTCCTCTACAAAGACCTCTGGAGATTATACCTCTAAGGAATAGCACAAACCAGAGAACAGCCAAGACCACAAGGCACATGTAAAGGCAATCTGATGTAGAATTTATTGTGCCTGAGTGCAGGCAGGCAGAGGATGAAAAGGCCATCTGCAGGCAGCAATGATAAGCCGGCTTTTTAAAATACATATAGGATTTGAAAGAAGACAAGGAACATTAGGTGGTGATCTTTGTAAACGTAAGTGTTCAAAGTTCTCTGGATGTCTTGTGCCTCAGTGGGCAAAGTCTTTGAGTTGGCTGGTGTAAATATTTGGGTGTCTTTAGATGTCCAGGTGTTTGGAAGAATCCTTGTTCCTTCTTTTTTACAACATACTGTGTATGCCAAGAGTACTGGTGTTGAGCTGAACACAGTGCCTCTGCTGGCAGACAGGTTAGGTATTGGTATATGTGCTGCTAAAGCAAGCACCAAGTTGGATATTAGGTAAATCACGTCCAAATCGAGCCTTACAGACTTTTGGTTGGTCTTCTCTCAGGGTTTGGTGTCTCCCTGTTCCTTATCAGTCTGAAGGGCACTTCCTTAATACAACCTGCACAACTAAATCCTTATCACAGGGTCTTTTCTTGGGGTACCCACCCTGAGACGAACACATAATACCTGAACCCATAAGTCTATTTGAACTAAAAGATATCAGGTGACTTGACATTCACAATTACTTTCTATAGTTAACATTTTAAGAGATGTTTGTGTTAACTGCATTACTGGGTGGTGGGGAGGAGAGCCAGGCATTTCTCAGTGTTTCTGTATATTAAGTCTGCGTATGCACTGCTTGAGTATTTACACAGCAAATACTCAAGATTCTACCAAGTAGGATTTCCTAACCAGGACAATCTCCCCGCCAACACATGAATATCAGTTTCTGGATGCAAGTATAAAAATAAATAGTGGAATGTAAGTATGCAAGAGCATGTGACCCTCTGTGTATGTGTGTGTCTGTGTGTGTATGTGCGCGCATGCCTGTGGACACCCACACATTCATGCATATGCTGTGGCAGAAATAAAGGGCACCTAAACTAACTGTTGGCCATCAGCCAAGGTGAAAAACAACCCCAGTGAAATGAGAGAATACATTCTGAATTCTGGAATGTTTTGCCTCATGTTTAAGAGTAATATGGACAAGCTCCAACAAAGGAATAAATGACCATAAACGCACATGATTATTCAAAAATATTTATTCCAGGTCATTTACTACATGCCTAGGCATGGCACTGGTCACTGGGGATATAATGTGAACAGGTTAGACACAATTCTGCTCTCAGTGCCCTTAAATTCGGCAGGTGGAACGGAGGGAGGAGAGACAGACACTTGACAGTGATTTTTTTCCCCAAGGAAGGAGCTCAAGGCATTAGGGCAAATGCCTAGTCCTAAGTAACAGAGAAGCCTCTTTGAGGAAGTGAGCTCCAAGTGAAGCCTGAGAGTGAAGCCAGTTAAAGGGACAGAGGTGTATGCTGGGCTAGAGGCTTGGGAAGAGGCGTTGTCTGCAGACTCCAGCCTGTATGGTATTAAAGCCTCGTTCTGTGCACCATCCCAACAAGAATGCCTGTGCTCCACCCTCTGCCACGGACTCTGGCCTGTCTGGAATTTTCCCATTTGCTCAGTAAGGTATTTGCCCTTTGCTGTTTTTGCTGATTCCAGAAAGTTAGACACTTCCCACTCAGTGAGCCCCTTGTATTCCTGTACCTCACAGACACTTGTTACATATTCATCTGGAGTTTAGCTGATAGGCCTAACAGCACGTTATTCAGCAGCTTTTTTTTTTTTTTTTTTTTTTAATGTGTTCGACTCTCCTCCACACTCTGAGCTCCCTGGGAGCAGAGGCTGTGTCTTTCCCATCCCCCATCATGAAACAGAACACTTATGAAATACTTGTTGAATAGGTGCACAAAGCTGACGCATGGGGGCTGCAGCAAAGAGATACAATCAGACCACAGAAGGCCTCCAGTATCAGGGAATCTGGGCTTCATTTCCTAGGGTGGGAGGATCCATTAATGTGTCTGGGTGAGACTGACATATTTATAGCTCTGTGAGAAACGTAGCACAGTGCCAAGTGGAGCATAGTGAGGGACAGGGTACAGGCAGAGGCTGTGACCGCCAAGCCTAAGGATTGATGTCAAGAGACAGAATCATTCTGGGACATTGATCACCAATGGTTGCAGTCCACATATGAACTCTGTCTACTGTTTCCCAGGAGTTGTGCACAGCCCCAAGAGTTTTCTCATTAAGTAATTAAGAAGTAGTTGCATCCTCCTGAGACTGACTAGTGGAATGCCCTAGATAATTTCTCTAATTTTGATTTAGAAAAGGGTGAAATAACTGTGCCATAATTCCTTTTTGATTAATGCCTACTAGTTTCTAGCCAAATAATCATTTAATCACACTGTATCTTCATGAATTGCCTATTCTGCTTCTAGAAGCTTCCTTACATCTGCTCCCTTCGAGTTTATGTTTCATTTTTATTGTTCGACTCCCAGCAGCTTTAAATACTGTAAACAATGATGTGGGTGTGTTTGTTCACTAGAAGTAAATAAGACCCAAAGAAAAGGAAGCATACATGAATGTATACTTCATTATAAATTTTATACCAGAAATCAGGAAAGCAAAACTTGAAAATTCTTGAGGCACGGAAATGTTAATTTATCTTCTTTGCTTGTGTTTGAAAAGATATTTAAAATCTAATCCTGAATCCAAAGTAATCATCCATCATGTGGGTGGATTAGCATTAGCATAATTTATCTTTTGATTTTTTTATTTCATGAGTAATTTTCTAAGCAATGATTTGACATACTCCTAAATATTTATGAAGGCCTGCTATGTGCCAGATACTATATTTTACACATGTATGTATCTAAAGCTTTGTAAAATTCCTGCAAGAGGTTGAACTATTCTCTGTATTTTACAGTTGAATAAGCAAGATCAGAGTGGCTCAGTGACTGAGCTGAGGCCACACTGCTCATTGGTGATAAAACTTGTTGGAAATTCAGTTTTCTTAGCTCCAATCCCTTCTCCACCACACTGCCTTTCTAAGGTCAGACCACAGCCAGTCAGCTACAACACATTTTCGATCAACAAAATGATCGAAAATCTTCCTTAAAATACGTAAGTAGAATCAAAGCCATCTTTCCTATTGCTCTGGGGTCAAAGCAAAGAACAAGGGTCTAGCAAGCAGTGTAACCTCTACAAAGTTTATGTTCCTTTCAAAGTCATTTCCTCTTTTTAGTGCATCTTTTCTCAAAAAGTTACAGTCCCATGTCAAATGTCATGGGATAATAATTACAACCATTTTATAGCCCTTAAAGGATTATTTCATAAGGAATTACATACTCTATAAGTATTTTTCTTTACATAATTATAAAAAAATTGTGTAGAAAAATTCCTCAAAATTTTTAAAAATAATTATGTATTATTGTCTGCCATAATTCTACAAGTAGCTTGGAGTTGAAACTGTTTTCTTTCCAGTATTGATTGGAATCTAAAGAGTCTGAATCCTGGAGTTAGACACTTCCCCATGCCTCTAAGTCCAGTGGGCTCTGTGCACTTAAAAATGCTCATTTATTAGGAAATTATTAAGTGTAGATACCATGATATTATGATACACATATTTTGCTTTCCATCCATATGAACGAACTATAGCTGTGTATGAGCTGGCTCTTAGTTGGATTACCCTCTCCATCTATTACCATTACATCATAGTCTTTTGTCCAATCATATTTCTGCGTGGTTATTTTTGCTTCCATTGCACCAATGCAATGAGGCCTTTGTAAGTTTCTATGGAGGCTTCAGAGCTTCCAGATATCCAGATGTGGCAGTTCCAGGAGGCTGGTGTACATACAGAGAGCAGGAAGCTCTGTGCCCTTTCCTGCACACTTCACCCTATACTTCACTCCATCTGAATCCTTTGTAATATTCTTTACAATAAACCCAATAACATGTGTTTCATGGATCCTGTGAGCCACACAGAAAGTCAAACCTGAGGAGGAGGGATGAGAACCCTGAATTCTAGCCAGTCAGTCCAAAACACAGATTAAATAACCTGGGGCTTGTGGCTGGCTCCTGAAAGAGGGGATGAGGGATACAAGTGGGGACTGAGTCCTCAATCTGTGGGGCGGGACTCTTATCTCCAGGTAGGTTGAATTGCACTTGAAGACATACAGCTGATGTTGGCACAGAATTGCTTGCAGCTGAGTGGAAGTGCCCACAGTGTGTTCTTTATTGTGAGAATACATCTCACAATACAAGAATACAAGTATAGTTTGCTTTTCTTCTATCGCCTCAGATACTGTCCTTAAGACTTCAGGGTAGTAGTATCCTTACCTTCTTTTCTACCTCTAATGTTATAGAGGAAGGAGGCTGTGAATTCCTGGCCTCCCACTCTGCACCAGGCACATAGTGTCACCCACTGGGTCTTTTGAACTCCCATGACAGCCACATGTGGAAGACATTGTTACTATCTCCAGTTTACAGTTTACAGGCAGGGAAATAGAACTTCAGCATTAAAGGAATTGCCCAAAGTCCTTCATCTAGCAAAGGCAGAGTTCAAATCATCGAACAGTGCTCCCAAATGTCCTACCCTTTTACTGTCTTTCTTCATATTTCTTTCAAATGCTCATTTTTTCCCAAGATAGGGCATGCGAAAATGTGGATAGTTAAAATTCACAGATAACTGCCAGTTCTCATTTTAGTGTTTCTTCCAGATCCTTAATTAAAAAATTCAAACAGTTATTTAGTCAGACTGGCTGGTTGGAAATTCCCTGCAACTCGCTGGCTTTGCTCTGCTGGAGGTGAAAAGTACAAAAAGGTAATTGCAAGAACACACTGAGTACATGTTTCTCTGTCGTCTGTGTATGATTTTGTGTATAAGCTACTTTTTAAAGAGTAAATTTCAGTTTCCATAATTTTATATTTAAGATAGAAAATGCATACTATTAGTAAGATATAAAGATATATATATATATATTTCAAGGAAATTCAGCACAAATATTGTTATCATCATGGCACACTAGCATTTCTCATTTCTTTTCCCCTAAAGCATACCTGTATTATGACACAAATGTGCTAGGAGAATGCTAAAGAGTTTTATGCCTTTTTAAATGGAGATAGATCTAGAGTTGATGGGAAAAGGTTAGCAAATGACTGCTGGCATCAAAAAGAGAAAGAATCAGAACTCAGTCTTTTATTGCCAAGTATTTTCTATCTGAGTTTATAATCAACAAAAGCAGCAGCTTTTATTGTTAAACGCATCATTCCAAGATAGCCTTAGGGTGTTATCTTCTTTGTAGATTGCATCAAATTAGCAGCTTTAAAACTCAATAGATCACAACAGAATTGAATATGATAAAGAACACATACCAGACTTTTAAGAAGTTGTATTATCTGACATTTGTATGTGCCATGTCAAAAACCTGCTTTTAGAAACTGAAGAAATTCGGGTCAGGATAATGAACAAAATACTGTATAATGAAAGTATAGATTGCCTCCCATTTTTAAGATATCTGGCTAAATGTGCAAAATTTTTTTTAAGGAAATGTTCACCGCCTCCTTTGCCCCACATTCATACCCTTCCTTGACTCCCCCCCACAATGATACCAACCTGATATGAGACAAAATAGCTTCAGAAGCAGAAGAAAGGACAACATTATAGAAGGAAGTGACAGCATCTGGGAACTAACTCTGGAACTACGAAGTAGAAAGCCCTGGATGTTGGAGTCAATAGGCCTGCGTGAAAATGATGGTTTCACTCCTTACTGGCTGTCTTAATCACTCTCACAACTGGGACACAACACCCGACACCCACAGCATAAAGGAGAGAGGTTTATTTTAGCTCACAGTTTCAGTCCGTGGTCAGCTGGCTCTTAAGTAGCAGAGGAAAAAGTGATCAACCCATGGCAGGCAGGAAGCAGAGAGAGGAAGGAGGAGCCCAGGACCAGACTACATGCTTCTAGGTCACATTCCCAGTAACACCCACCTTCTGACCACACTCTCCCTCAAACTTGAGACTTTTGGGAACATTTTAGATCTAACCCATAACACTAGCATATGACTTTATATAAGTTACTTAACCACTGTTAGCCTTAATTTCTGGATGTAGGCAAAAATTATAAAACAAGGACAATAATACATGCCTCATGGTGTTGTTGAAAGGGTTAGATGAAGTGCTACGTATGTAACCGTATGGGAGCCACAGCCCAGAGTCCAGTTCCAGAGCAAGGTCATGGTTACAGAAACACAGCCTCTACAGGAAAAAAGTAAGTAGGAAGCAAATTCCAAGTTTTATTCAAGTTTCTCAACGTTGGAGAGATTTAATTCATAATCAATTGCAATATTCCTCATGGGTGCTTGTTTCTGTGACCTATTTCACTTATATCTCCAGCTTGAGCTCCTCATTTACCAAATCATGAGAGGGCACTTTCTACCTCTCCTCTTTTTGTCCCTCTCACTCTACAACCCACCTATCCAGTCTACCTCTTTATTACACAAAAGGTTTAACCCCTTTTGAAAACTCCTTTCATTTTATACCCAGTCTCTCAGATTCTATTTCTCTGGCTATTCTCCATCACAAGGACACCAAAGTCATTCTGAAAGAGAAATACAAGAAGTTTGGGGGATGAAGGTTGGCTGAGAAAGGGATTTTTATTAAGCCAGAAATTAGAAGGTTTCTTTGTGGCTGTATGACAGTGGTATGATAGAAAAATCTGTCAATATTCTATGTAAATTTTCACACTATGACACATGCAAAGAAGCCGGGCATAGTGGCTTCTTCCCAGTATGGCATCTCAGCATGGCCAAAATTCTTCCATCACAGAGTGAGCATTTCAAGAGACCCAGGTGGAATATGAAGTAGCCTCAGAAATTCACACTTTTGCAAGTTAAAATCCAATTATAGGGCCAGCCTAGATTTTAATGGAAGGAGACTACATAAGAGCATGAAAGCTGGAATGCATAGTTAATTCAGTTTGAAACTATAATGTTGCCCAAAGACCCAGGTACTAAGGCTCTCCAACCCATGGCACTATTGAAAGTCAAGAAGGGAGGCTGTTATACTATCTTGCCACAGGGCCAGGCAATCACAGACTGAAACCCTGAGCCAAAATAAAAATTTCTCCCTGTTTAAGATGCTTATCTCAGGAATTTTTGTCACAGCGATGGAAAGCTGATTAACACCAATGGCCATCTTTGGCTACTGGCTATCACAAAGCCTGCTCAACTCACTCCAAAATATTCTCTCTCATGTCAGAGTATTTTAAATGTTTTATACTTCATAGCTGATTTTATTGGAGGATAAAAAGCCCAGGTCATATTGCCAGTCTCCTACTTTAAGCCAACAAGGTTCAGAGTGAAAACATCCGATCCTTCTTCTTAGAGAGTGTGGGAGCACTGTATCAGACAGGTGAGTCTGACTTTTCATCTTACTCCAAACTATCTCTAAGCTTAAGCTGGTTTTGCAATTTCTCCAACTTTTCAGCTACAAAGAAAGACTGAAATTATTCACAGAACTACTGTGAAGACAAGGGTAAGATTTATACAAAAACAGCCAGGCATGGTGGCACATGCCTGTCATTTGAGCATTCCAGGGGCCTGAGGCAGGAAGATCACAAGTTTCAGCCTAGCCTGAGCAAAAATGTGAATGCTTGGTCTACTCTTCAAGAGAGTTTTTGATCCCAGAATTTCCAGACGGTAACTACAAAAGACATTCTGATCAGCAAATACCTTCACCTTACCCTGAGATTCAAGGCAGAGGACACTGGTTTTAAAACATGGAGGTAATATAATTTGTAATATGTATACTGAATAAGTGGCATGCTTCTGGCCAACATATTTATGGACAGAGGCTAATGGAATTTGCTTTGTGGCACTGATGCACAGTTTTTTCCTCTGCTTCCTTGGGAAATGATGTGGAATAGCATCATTTGCCAAAAGTTTTTCAGTTCAGTACATTGCACTAGTAGGAATTCAGCCAATGACACATTCATTTGAGTGAACAAGCATAACCAAAGCTTTGCAGACAAACACAGTTAAGTCTACTGAGTTGAATTCAGAGAAACATGGCAGACTAAAATGAATGGGAGGTATGGTCACCAGTTTCTGTGATGGGAGGAGATGGAAGTTCCTAGCATCACCATTCACAGGGAAAAGGCAAACCAGGTTCCACTATTTTCCAGCAAACTCCAAATGAAACATCAGAAACACTGGAATGTTCCAGTCTTTCTAGAGTTGGCCTTGTGGTTGGGGTATGGGAACAGGGTTTCGGATAGGAGTGAAGTCCCTTAGTAGAATAAGAACTATGTCGTCAATCCTGTCCTTGAGCTCATTGTCCCTGAGTTCATGTAGAGATGGTGGGCTCAGAAAGCTGTATCAATCAGACAAGTCTGTATTGAACAACAAAACAAGTCTCTAGTTAGCCTGACGATAAAGACATTTTGGGGAAGTATATAAGGCGAAGGAGAAGAATGATAGATTCAAAAAAGACAAGTCCTGGCACATCTGGAAGACCTGGGCAGCAAGAGTTACTAAATGATCTTATCCTGACATCCCCACTAGAAAGACTCAATGAACTTTGTGTTTTCATTCTTTGAATCACTAAGTTCAAAAAACAAACAAACAAAGGCAAGTGAAATTGTTTGCCTGACTCTTGGCAAGAGAAGAGATGGAAAACATGATTCAAAATTCTACTCAAATGTATTCAATGGGAGAGGGGATAATTCCTCCAAAGGAGTGCTTTGCCCAAAGAAAGTTAAAAGGTAGTAGACTGCCAAAAACAGCATGCATCCATGACATAAATCAATGTACCTGAGCTACCACACCAGTGGTGAATGGAAAAGTCCTGCATCCACAGGCAGAATAATCAGGCACAAGGATTATAGTGCTGCTCCAGTGTCAGATAAACAGGTGCCTCCTGTGTCCCAGAAGCTGAGAAGCAATTGAGACTAGAATGCAAGACAACCTATGTGAATAATAGATTTATTATTAATCTCTAATTAATCTATTTATCTATAATCTTCCAGATCGCTACTGTGAGGTGATATCCCAAACACAAGCACCCTTTTGCAAAAGAGGATGTCAGCACTACAGGAAAGAAAGGGCTATTAGAAAGTCAAGTGTGGCCAGGGATTTAGCTCAGTAGCATAAGCACCTGCCTGGCAAGAGTGAGGTTGTAAGTTTGACACCCAGTACTAAAAAAAAGAGAGAGACCTAGAAAGTCAAGTGTTCGAGCTAATTCTCTGCTTTCTAGTTAATCTTGCAGTGGCAACCAGAAACACCAAAACAACAGCTGGGATTTGGAGGCAGATTTATTTTACATGGATGAGTACTGGTTGAGATCTTGATCTCAAATGGTCTAGGGCTTCTATGAGATAAGCAAGTAGGGAGTACAGAGAGGCAGAATGGCTTGTCAGTTGGGGATTGGTTTATATAATCGCATCATAGCGACCAGCTGTTTTTAAGAGACGGAAGCAGCTAGAACAGGAGGAACTATTACTTGGGCACTAGTAACCTGAAGTATACTGGCTGGCGGAGGGGGGGGTGCATTTTTTGCTACAAGCTCAGTGAAGGGTCTGAGTTTGAGTAAGGAAATGGACAGGGAAGTTGGTGATTTGTGTGCTCTGGAGAAGTCAAGGCAAACACAGGTGAAGGACAAATAAGAAGCTGAGAATCCCTGGGTGGAAGAAAGTAATTAAAAACTAGCCTTGAACCCAGTGCAGAAGAGGAACACCTCTCATCCTCTCCACTAAAGACTGAGGCCTCACTCCTGGACTCAGAACTGTGCACCAAGTCTTACACCCAAATCATTGTCAGTAGCTATACTGCCAGGGGTTGAAGTGCCTCTTAGATTGCTAAACATAGAGAGACTCTTACAGTGCGACTGTTTCATAGTGAATGGACTGCCCATGCCCATGATGTATCATTTGTCCTCTGTGATTTTGTTGGTTAGATTTATTCTGAGTGACCTGGCTTTGGAGTACTATCATCAAGCCAAGACTCATCTCACATGCATATAATTTACTTACGCCCTTAATGACACCCAATGGCTTTAATCATATTTGTCTCCATGTCTTTATTTAGTCTGACTGATTTACAACAGACTGGTTCCAGTCCATGGCTCTGTGTGATTCAGATAAACAGCCTACAACTAGAACTCATAAACAAACTCATGGATGCTTTCCACTCTCTTGGGGCAAAGAGAGACTTGAATCGTGTCTGTGAAAAATTCTGTCAGAGGCAAGGGCACGTCCACTTAGAAGGGAATTAGGTCACTCAGGTCAGGAAACTGCCCAGATGAACTTGAGGGCTCTCAGCAGAGGACTACATCATTAGTTAGATAAACCTCTTTCCCTTTATCCCAATCATACCAAAAGAAACTAAACCAGCAGAGAGGAAAAGAGCAAAAGTGAAAGCCCAGGTCAGTGCTGCCCTGTGCTGCTCTCCATGAAGGTCCCAGTGTGCATGGACCAGACCTGAGTCTTGGAAAGGAAGAGATGGGGACAAATCTTTAAACTGGATTGGACTTATGCTCATGTGTGTGAGCATCTTCATAAAATGAATGAATTTCAAGACACGTCCATGACAACCTTGGAATGTTAAAAAGCAATGAAACTGCCTATCTCTTTCCATTCATTTATCTTATTGCTCTCTCTACTAATTTAGGAAAACTATTAAACTAGTGAGAATGTAACCTGATGGTATTTTGGTCTTGAGTTGTTTCTATAGTTCATCACAGGGTTAAGAATAATGAGAAAAAAAGAAGCCTCGTGGAAATTAAGCCCCAAATTGCAACAGCTCTGCAGATGGAGAATTTTTAAATGTTCAATTTGTAACATTAAATCTATCTTGCCTTACATTTCCCTATTGGCAAACACTGTAGATTGTGGAAATAAAGTGAAAATGAAGAGCTCTTTTTGGCATCTGGCATCTCTGCACCTAAAGTAGGGCAGTAATATTCCCATTTGTGAAAAGAGGGGCCTGCATTAGTTCATCCTCACATGCTGTTCTGGCTCCGAATTCTAAGAAATTTACTGCTAAGAAGTATGGCCATTTCTCAAATGCTTCACCTCCAGGCTAAGAGAGCAAATGTACCACAGGGTCACCATCTGGTATTAAGTCGGTTAGCTAAGGTTGTACGTTGTTTAATGACTAATTGGCTACTAATAGCGGAATTCTCCAGTCTTTTTATTCAAGTCAAAAGAACACATTAGCTAAAGTTTGCCACTAAGAACTGTGCCCTTCGTATACCATCTGGAAATTAATAACTTCATTTTACTGCTGGGCAAAATAGAAGATATAGACCTAAAATATTGATAGGTAGCAATAAAATTTTAAAATTCCACATACAAATGACCACATTAAATCTACATTATAAGACCTACTGGATGCCGTTTTTGGGAATTCTATTGGAAGCCACTTCTTTTTGTTTCTTTAAATCATTTATATATGTGGATGTGTTCATGTTTCTGTTTTGTGAAAAATGAACAGAAGAATTTGAAGTGCTATTTTAATTGCTGGAACTTTAGGTTTCATTTCAACAGGATATATTTAGCATAAACCATTGAAGTTCTGCATTTTTCCTGATAGTTGATAAGCACATTGTGTTGGGTTTGTTGGCAAGAAGTCTATAATTTGTATTTATTATAGTTTCTGAATATAATTTCTTCTTTTAAAAAATGCATAGGTCATATTTTCAAAGAAAAATTGGCCAAGTTTTTAAAAATTAAAGAATAATTAATGCTTCACTGGGGGTTTCCTATCTTGTCACATGAGTGCTGCTTAGACAGAATAATGGTGTGTCTGGATACAGTCGCTGCTCAGCGTGGATGGAGCCGGAGAAGGGGTCAGGCAAGGGGAATTCACTGGCATTTGTCCCAGATGGATTTCTGATACCTGAAACCAACCACTCATTTCCATTCCTGTTTCAGTACTCAGCTATTTTTAGGTTGAAAAAACTTGAGACTTACCCTCAGAGGTTAAATTTACTGATTGATGCAAAAAAGGAGAGTTAGTGGAAATTCTCTTCCCACTCAAAACACATCATCAGTTTTAAGAAATTGGCCTTGATGAGAAAGGAACATAAAGAAATGACAGAAAAGAGACAAAAGAGGAGGAGTTTGAAGGCTGGCTCTGATCCTTGGCTGAATTCCATCTGGCCTTAATGGGACAAGCTTCCAGATCTGATTTGATTTAAAGCTGCAACGGTGAAAATGCAATAAAGTATTATAAACATTTAATGGTAATGTTCTGTATTAAAAGCTGGAAGCAGGATGGCTTATGGTTCCCTATGAGTAGACAAAGTATTTTAAAAAGAGAAACACTATTATGACCCATGCTTCCCAGGCCATACCCAAAAACAGTGCAGGCAAGGGGAGGCAGGAACAGAACTAGGTCTGGATTTATCACCCCCTCTCTTGAGGAATTTGTTACTCAAGTTTATCTCCAACTCACTTGTCTTTGAATGGCTTTCTTCCTTTCTTAGGGGTTCTTCTTCCATAATAAAGTCAAAAACTTAAAAAGACTCTTGCTTTTCCTTGGTTAGTATCAAAATTCATATTATTTGCTGTGGACATTAGAGAATTACCAACTAGAGCTATCAAAATTCATATTATTTGCTGTGGACATAAGAGAATTGCCAACTAGTTGGTTCTTTTGTGCTAAAATCGATTATTGCATGCTAAATTATCTTGTGCTCCAATGATATTATCTCCAGCGACTCAGGTCTACACACACACACACACACACACACACATTTTCCACCCTTACTTACAGAACCTTTACTATGCTCAGCGGTCCTTCTCTGATAGACTTTAGATTATTCTCTGGGCTCAGGTGACCTGTGCAAACTTTTTCTATTTTCCCCACTTTCTGCTCTTTCTCTTTCAACAAGATGAGTTTCCCCTTAGATTTCCCGAGTCAGATGATCTCACTGACCACTTTGACATATGGGAGTTATTTGTGTTAGATGGTTTGAAAACAGAAAGAGTTAGAAGTCCTATGTCTACCCTTTCAAGAGGCTCCATGACCGCATGGACCCACCTCTTCACCACCACCTTTATGCTTGTTCTCTCGCATCCTTCCCTAGAACAATGGCTGTTTGCATTTATCAGCATGACTACAAGAAGTCACATGAGTGATTCTGCCTAGAAGATAGACTGCTCCAAGATGACTTGTCCCCACTACGGGGACCCTGCTATATGCATGCTTCTTCTAGTAAAGTGTGAAAGGGGTTTGTTCTAATGGTAATGAATTTGGGGGCGGGAATGGTTAGTAAGGCCTGTGTATTCAGATTCCTCTTGGCCTCTCAGAATCTTTGACTCTTTTCCTCTGGATACAGGGAGAGAAGCTGTCACATGACGAACTTAAATCTTACTTCAGAGAAGATGGGCAGTGTGGGGAGGTTAGAGAGCACTTTCTGCCATTTTCTCAAATGCCAAAGTGCCACATTCCTGAGCTTTATCAACGGACAAGAGCTTTCCAGTTCTAGGAGGTCTGACTATCCCCAAACACAATTGTTTTGAAGTTTTCTCCATTTATTGAGTAAGAATCCTTATAAATAGATTGCTTCCTTGGAGTAACCCAAGCACAGTCCCATTCTTGGCCACCTGACAGAGATACTGCTTCCTCTGCCTACCTACTGGCTTATCTTTTTCCTCACTTTCACTGTTCGCTGTTGTCTTCAGGGTCTACCAGCAGAAAGTGGTAGCAGCATTGCATGCCTGAAATCCCAGCTTCTCAAGAGGCTGAGGCAGAAGGATCACAAGTTGGAAACCCGGGTGACTTAGTAAGACCCTGTCTCAAAATAAAATTTAAAAAGGTATAAGTTGTAGCTCAGTGGTAGAGTGCTTGTTTAGTATGTGTGATATCCTGGATTCAATCCCCAGGACCACACCCACACACAGAATGAAAGGAAGGAAGGAAGGAAGAAAGGAAAGAAGGAAGGAAGGAAAGAAAGAAAAAGAAAGAAAGAAAGAAAGAAAAAGTGAGCCAGGTGAAGGCTGCAGGGACTCAGGCCAACAGTCCAGAGAACCAAGCATTATTAAGGTAGTAACGGGTTGGGGCCTTTTACAATGAGCTGGAAAAGGTGAAGGCAAATTACTGATGGTCCTTAACTTACAATGATTCGACTTAGGATGATTGACTTGACACAATGGTGCAAAACATTTGGTAGACATCACACTTAGGGTTGAGTTTATATCTACTCCAGGCTAGTAGTATGCAGTATGATCCTCTCTCCTGAGGTTGGGCAGTAGCACAGAGCCTGGTCAGTCCTGGATCACAGGTAAGGGACTGGTATTCCAGAGGTGTGTCCACCCAGGGTCCATAGGCCCCATGTGGCTCTGGACAGCTAGTAATGCACCCCATGACATTATTGACTTGTAACATCACTGTGTGGTTTTAAGTGACTTGATTGCATGGTGCTCTAAGTTGGGCTGTGCAGCAGGTGACAACTGAAAGCTTTGCAAGGTCAGAGCACAGTGCAGCGCTAACTGCCTCCTGCACCCACCACATGGTGGCTGGAGACCCATGTGTATTAGGTGTTAATGTGCTGTGCAGCCTACCAAGTAAAATGCAATGATTATGGATAATAGTGTCTTGACTTACCTACCCATATTTTGTGTCTGTAAACACAGTTATTGGACAGACAGACATGTAAGTTTTCTCATTTAATTATTAAACATGGGAAACCAGTTCCATCGCCCCAGCCATTTGCATTAGTTTCATAAAAAGCAAGTCAAATATCCCACTACTTTTATGTTTCTATTGCCTTCCTGTTATACAAAAATGTTTTAAAAGTAAGTTTTGTCACTTATATACATTACTTACTACAATACATATTTTATACGTAGCCCTAGACCATTCCTCCTTAGGAATATAGCCCAGGCAAGCCAAAAAGTTGGACGCCCATGCTGTAATTGTACTGTGTTTTTTGACTTATGACCTGCTATGGGTTTGACCAGAATATAATCCTTTCAGAAGCTGAAGAGCATTTGCACAACTCTGACTTCTGAAATTGAGAATAGATTCACGGATTCTGGGATACTAGAACTGTTCTAACAAATGCTCCTGCTCCTTCCCCTGTAGGGTAGCTCAGGACTGCCCTAGCTGCACATGGGAATCAACTGACATTCTGGTTTAGCTCTAGAATGGTGCCTAGGACTCCTGTGCTCAAAGGGAGAGGTGTGGGAAGGTGATTGGATGGGGGGGGCACTACACTCACAGAAGAGTCATTCACATGAGTTCAGCAGCTGAGTTAGGCAACAGGGCCTGACTAGAGGTAACTAAGGTGTAACCTGGATGAGCTCTTCCTCCCAGAATCCTCCCTTTGTTCTGCTTCTTAAGCACTATGACATGAGGAGCTTTCCTCTGCCAGACTCTTTCCACTTTGGA
Organism: Cavia porcellus; assembly: GCF_034190915.1. Taxonomy (NCBI): domain Eukaryota; kingdom Metazoa; phylum Chordata; class Mammalia; order Rodentia; family Caviidae; genus Cavia; species Cavia porcellus. The sequence continues at coordinate 19,963,182 of NW_026947496.1, read as the reverse complement.
GCCAGCCTGATTATGAAATGAAAATGGGAGCCTAGAAAAACTTCTCCTCTTGTAAATTGTGGGTGTGAGGTATTTTGTCCCAGAGATGAGAAAGTGGCTAAGATGCCTGGAAAGCTCTTAAACAGTATGGATGAGATACTGCTTCAGACCAGTTAAATCAGAAGCTCTGAATTGAACCAAGCTATTGCTAATTAAAAATATTCTTCATGTGATTCAAAGGCACAGCCAGGCTTAAGAATCGACTGTGAGTATAATTATCAATTATTTTAATTAATAATGCCCAATTATTAGGGTTTTCCTTCCTGTCTGGATTAAGCTGAAACCTTACTATAGGCAATAATTGTTTCAAACATTTTTTGTTCCTAATTCTTTTTAAAGAGTTTCAGTATGTTATTAGGGTCTCCCGCTCATAGGTAATTCTATACCATAGTGGTTCAGAAGATGTATTCTCTGAGTTACACTTTCTCTAGGGCAAAGGGGGGCCAGGGATTTAGCTCAGTGGCATAAATGCCTGCCTGGCAAGGGCAAGGTTGTGAGTTTGATGTCAGATATCAAAAACAAAACAAAACAACAAAAAACAAAAAAATTTCTAGGGGAAATGAGTTGTTGGTAAAAGTGCAGGCTGTAGTCTCCTTTTCACATGGGATCCCTACACTTTGATAAACGGAGTGACCTGGTTGTTTATGAATACTTTATAGATGGCACCATAATATAGATCATATGGATGAAACTGATTAACCAGAGAGAGAGAGAGAGAGAGAGAGAGAGAGAGAGAGAGAGATTGATTTTCTTTTTTCATGCATGGTATAGTACTTTTTTTCATCTGAGCAAAAAGATAAAGAGTCTGGTTCCATTCTATTTGAGTGGGATGGAAGGTGAGACTGCAAAAACTTGCAGCAGAGATGCCTTTTACTGTTCTGTCAGTTTTGCTCAGTCAGATCCTCATCCCCCACTTTCCTGTCCAGGATTTCACTCGGGCTCTTAGCTTCAGTCTTTAGGCTTTAAGGTCTTCTTCCTACTTCTTTCCTGTGTTCCCCAGCTGCATTCTATCTTTGTTCCTATTTATTGCATTTCCCAATTTCCAGATTTCCATTTCTGCTTTCGTTTTCAAAATGCCATACAGAGGTCGCCTTGCCAGTACTATCTAGCTTATCTTATATGATCCTTACATTTCAAGAAGTTTATAGCTTTAACATGTGTTTTCTGGCATCTTTAAACTCTTTGAAAATACAGATGCCAAAAATGCTACATGTCAGCTTTAAAGATCACAAATAAGTTAGTAAGTGTGCAAACTTAAGCTGGGTTCCTGCCACTTGAAGCACTATGGTGCCTTAGTAATTACTCTGAAAGACCTCAAACAGTGACATGGCGGGGAATCTTCTGGGTTCCCCAGCCTCTTCCTTAGTAGCATCCTCCTTTAGGTTATATAGTACTCTGGTTTTATTCATGAAGAAACAGCGGCTTGGCATGGTTAACTATCTCTTCCCAAATTAATCTGGAGAGTCAGACTCCCGGACCCTAAATCCAAGAAATGATTGGCTACAAAGAAGGGGACAGGCCTCTTCTAAACTGTAAAACATAGCGCGTCCCCCACAGGAACCCTCTAATCAAATCGCAGTCTCATGAAGCTGCAGCCACTGTAATGAAAACAACAGCGAAGGCCCAGCCGCCGCCGGGAAAAGACCCTAAGAGATCACGCCCGCTCAGCACGAGGAGACAACGCCCCCTCTCTGCCCCTCCCCCCGCGGACCCCACTGCGGCTGCGCAGCCTGGCGCGCCGCGGGGGTGGGGCGAGGCTAGCGGCCGGCGGGGCGGGAACGCGGAAGGCGCTAGGTTGCGGCGTGCGGCGAGGGCCGAGCCGGGGGGCGGGGCCGGCCCGGGCTTGCGGGCGCGGGGGTGGCAGGTGAGGGGACGGCGCGCGGGGACCAGGGCAGCGGCCAAGGCGGTGACAGCGCGAGGCCTGAGGGGAGGCGACGCGGCGTAGGCGGCGGCGATGCTGGAGACCCTGCGCGAGCGGCTGCTGAGCGTGCAGCAGGATTTCACCTCCGGGTGGGTACGCGGTGGGCGACCGGAAGGGGCCCGAGGGCGCTGCGGCCCGGGACGGCCCTGCTGTGAGCTCCTGCGCCCTGCACCTCCCCGTCCCGGGCCGCCGAGGAAAGTAACGAACTTCCCGGCGTCGGCGCGTCCGGTGGCGCAAAGTAACTTTGGTGTCACCGCCTGGCTCCGGCTCGCCACCCGGGATGCGAGGACACTCCCTCCGTCCCCTGTGTGGGACCCCGGCCCCGCCGCCGCGGCCCTCCAGCGTCCCGGGACACCTGCCGGCTCGCGCTCCCCGGGACCGAGTTTGGCGGCCTAGGCGGGCGACGCTGCCCGCATCCCTTTAGCCGCTCTGCCTGCGCCCTGCTTCTGCGTCTCGGGGGCGGAACTGGGCAGTGGCAGTGACAGAACCGTGGCAATGCCGTGCCTGCCTGGTGACCCGGAGCTTCCCAGCGTTAACCTCCCGTACTCCCCAGGTCGCACCGGATGGCTCTGAAACCACGCCCAGGCGTGGAGCTGATCCCGGGTGCGGCCAAGTTGGGGAAGGAGACCCAGAGCCAGGCCGCCGGGCTGCTCACTTCCGTGCCAACAGATTCACACTGTCTTCCTTTCACTATTTCTGTAAAATGGGATAATGGTGGTCCTGAGGGAGTTGTGGAGAGGATTGATTGTTAACTAGTGCTTAGTTCAGTTTTTTTTTTTTTTTTTTTTTGGTTACTTTAGAAAAGTGTCACTTTTAGTTTAACAAATCCTTTAGAACGGTGAGGGCGTCCCAGTCATGCTGTTTTAAATTCCTAAGGGGAAAAAGATACGAAACGTTTTACTTCAGACCAAAAGGGTTTGCCTATTAAATAGTAGCAAACTAGCAAATTCTTCCAGCTCTTGCCACATATAAAGTATCTGTGATATTAGTTTGGTGTTTTTAAGAATTTTAACAGTGAGCTGCAAATGTGGTTACACGTGCCGGTAAGTCGTGTACTGTGAAAGGCAATGGCAGGAAAATGGCCAGTTTGGCATAGCCTGGGCAGTTTTGCCAGACTCTTTCTCAAAGTATTAGGGATGTAGCTCATTGTGGGCCCTGGGCCCTAAAGTATGTCTATGTGTGTTAATTATGTATGTTCAGCAGTCATTGATGGGTGTGCTTGCAATTTTTTTCTTCCTATGAATTTAGAAAAAGTTACTTTTCAGAGTGTACTTTTTTTAAAAAGTGCTTTATGTTGCAGTGGCCTACTTGTAGTAACTAGCCCATCTGGGTACACTAGTTTCCCTTGCTTAAAGAGTTCCTCAGTGGCCATGCCCCTGTTTGAGTAGTTGCTGTAACTTTTCAGGTCCTGTGACTGCTTCCCAACCCCTTGTGCTCCTGAACTTTGGATAAGAAGGCTTTGTCCCTAGGAGTGTGGACTCTGGACCAGGCCCAGACCGTCCTGGGAGATCTGGATAGCCCTAAAGGTTTAGGGTTTATTCAGGGAAAGGGACTGAGGGGATCTGGTTAGAACTCTTCAGTCAATTTCTGAAGGGAATCTGGTTAGAATTCTTCAGTCAGTTTTTGAAGGGTTCTAACCAGATCCCCTCTGTCTCTCTCCCTGAGTAAATCTACACCTTTAGGGTTACCAGCTCTCCCAGGATGGTTTGGGCGTGGTTCAGAATCCATGCTCGTAGGGACAAAGCCTTCATAAAATGCAGTAAACTGGGCATGGTAGAGTATACATTCCTGTATTCCCAGCACTCGGGAAGTTAAGGCAGAAGGATTGCCATGATTTTGAGGCCAATGCTGCTTACAATTGTGGGGTGGATTACTGATGGTTTGGCACTGAGGTTTCTTTAGGGACATGTGGCCTTCTGGCTTTTGCAGTGCTGGGGATTGAACCTGGCCTTTGCACATGCTAGGAAGCACTCTGTCACTGAGCTGTGTTCCCAGCCCCTTGTAAAACTTCTGTAAATTTTTATTCATACCAACAATTACGTCACTACCGGGACACACAATACTATGATTAGATCACATTGTTTGGTTCTAAAATGGATGGTGGGCAAACCTAAGGCTCAGGAACTGGCAGACTTTGGTACCGGGCCTCAGGCAGAGATCTTTCCCCTCACTGAGTTCTCAATGGACTTGATTCAATTCTTAGATTCTTTTGGACATTTCACTTACAATTTCCATTTTTTTTTTTTCTTTAGGAATTGACTTGAACTCTGAGGGAAACTGAATGTATGAAAGCACAAAATTCACTTGTGTCTTTGGATTTTACCTTTGGGGAAGTTATGACCAGAGGACTCAAGACTGAGGTGTTTAGGCATACAAAGCCTTTCAGAGAACTGAAAATAAGATTTACCAAAGGATTACAGCTGCCTGCCACAGGCTATGATTTTCTTGTGTGTAATACTTTGGGTTCTTATGCTTAGGAATGAAAAAATCTGTTTATTATTTTTGCAACTAGGTATTGCCCCCTCCAAACTGTCACTGTCCCCACTCCGCCCCATCTGGAATCTTCATTTTCTCTCCTCCCCTCTCATAGTGTCAAAGCCTGGAAATAGGAGAGGCGCCACTAAAGGAATTCACATTGTCGAGAAAGTCTACCTGAAATGTTTTTTCCAGAATTTTTCTTTTTTAGTAAAATGGGAAGCCCATCAGTGTTCAACTTCATATAACAAATATTTTCTGAGTTTCTGCTAAGTGCCAAACACCAGATTAGGTGCTCAAAAGTGTTCTTTTTCATAGAAGTTTAAAGGCGAGAGATTATACACTCAGTTTCTCTTTCTCTACTACTCAGTGGGTGTACATTGGGCTGGATCCTGGGGCCACCATGTTGAGTGAAACTCATGTTCCTCGGAGCAGAGGAAGGTGCATGTTGAAGACATCAGTGATGTGGGATGCAAACCTAAAAGAAAGTCCATAATTTGGATGCAGTTACACAAGGCTATAAAGAAGAAGTGTCTTCTAAACGGGGCTTTGAGGAATTGGGAGCTGTTGTGATAGATTTGGATAAGGGCATTTCAGAGATGAAGCTGGAAAGGAATTCCTTGTCTGATACTAGGGTATCTTTAATGCTTTGCTTAATTACTGTAATTTATCAAATATTTATGGAGTTCTTGCTTTGTGGCAGTCACTATGCTTAGGTGCTGAAGATTTAGCAGAGTGCAAACAGATAGCATGAAGTTTCCTGCACTCACCCTTGTGGCAGGATACCCCTCAAGGGGAGTATCTTTGCAGGTTGTAAGGCTACGGGAGGAGAGGCCTACACATATTTCTGGAAAAATATTGCTGTATTCTGTGAGAGTAACTTGGAAGGCAGTGATGAGAAGCCTGAGGTCAGGGAACAGGGAGTGAGGCTGTCATTGTGGGCCAGGTATGAGACAATGAGGCAGTGCTGATAGAAATTTAGAAGAAGAAAGGATGGGACAAGCAGTAGCCAATTTGTCAGCAGTGAGATGTGGGAGATGAAGGTGCAGATCTTTAGAATGTTGATTTTGAAATATTTTAGATAAATGATGGCTTATAGCAACATAAAACTGGGTTTGAAGGAGAAGAAACGTTTGACAATGAATTTGGCATCAAAACAGTTGGATATTGAAGACATTTAGGAGAGAGGTCAGACTTGAGGGTGATATATTTGGGACTAATTAGGGGAAAGACTAAATTCTCTTTTCTGAATCTGGGTGTTTTTATATTGATTTCTCAAGCTTTAGAGCTTAGGGGTCATTTTTGCTTTGGCCTGTGATTAATGCTTTTGCTATTCTGTGTGTGTGTGTGTGTGAGAGAGAGAGAGAGAGAGAGAGTGAGAGCATTGATAGACGCTAATGTGGAAAATACAATAGCTTGGATTTGAAGTTACAAACAATTTAAGGTTAAAGTAATGGAAGCGTGAATATAGTTTAACAGTAATTGAGTCTTATTTACTAAATATGCCGGCTCATGTTTTTGTGGCATTTTAAAGCAATCATCTTCCCTTTTCCTAAGAGCTGATGATGTAGGCAGTTGGAAATTGAGGTACACACAAAGGAAATACCTCTCAGGTCACCCCATGTTGAGTCAGCTAGGAAATCTCACAGTCACTGTAGTGTGCCATGCATCTTTCAGTTATCATCATCTTTTCAAACCAGTTTTGCAGATCACTTCTATTTCTTAGTAAGAGGCCTCCATTTTTGTATTTTCTCCAAAACCTGAAGAAATAAAATAATGCTGGTATCAAATTAAGGCACATCTTCAGAACTATCTAAAAATAAAATTATTGAACTGTTAAAATGAATTTGAGGTTTAGTGCCATGAAAGTGTGCATTAGTTGTCATTAAAAATAATTTCAGACTCAAATCTCTAGTAATATACTCATAGCAGTGCTTATGTCTTCCAGGGGTCATATGGTGTTAGGAAGAAGACTGGACTCAGCCAGCAAAAGTGGTTTATAAGAATTAGCGCATTTTTATTTCAGGTTTCTCAATCTTAATAGCGATAATTTTTGTTACACAAGTGCTGCTTCCTGGAATGCCACCAAAGTCATATTTAATTTTATTTAATTCTTGAAAAATTTTTATGGTGAAGTACAACACTATCATCTTAGGTTTGAGAAAACTAGGGTATTCTACTGGATCAGTATTTCTTTCCCAGTGTTTCATGACACTGGGACATTAAACTGTGGGTGAGTTGCCAACAAGTGATCAGTCTGAGAAGCTTAAATTTTTCAGAACAAAAACGGAGACTGTTGGGTGTGACAACACACACCTGTAATCCCAGTAATATACTGAGGAAGGTGAGGTAGGTGGACTGCCAAAAGTTCAAGGCCAGGCAACATAGTGGGTTCAAGACCAGCCTGGACTATCATAATGAGACCCTGTTTCAGAAAAACGATCCATCCCACGGATTGGTCTGTGGGCCTCGCCTGGAGAGGGGAGGGAGATGGAGGGCTGGGCAAGAGAAAAGAGAGATGGAGACAAGGCGGGATTCCATTCAAGTCTCCTTTATTCTTAAAATGGCTACAACTTATATGGGTGGAGGCAGGCCAGTGGGGCAGGAAGAGGGCACAGAGTGTTATCTGATAGGTCATCATCACATCCGGATATATGACGTAAGCAGGAGAGGATTATGGGAGATGTAGGCTGAAATGGGAAGTTGCTCACCCGTGCATACTGTAGGCAAGGGGAGGATCATGGGAAATGTAGGCTGATACAAAATGCCCTCAGGTGGGAGGGGCAGGGCAGCAGCAGCCATTCTAAGCCACTCCCTACAGAAGAAAAACCCAAAAAGTTAAAAATAAAGCTGGTAACTACTTTCAGTTGACTTCTAGGTTTTAAGGATGTATTTCTGTTTGTTTTTTTTTTCAAGTATACCTATTTTTTTTTTCATCTTAACATAAGAATAGTAATGGTTGTAGCTTTATGTCCTTTTCTCTCACGACCTTTCATGGTGTTTTCCAATTTCCCTGAACTACTTTATTTTCTCCAGTAGTTTATTTTCTGAATTTTGGCACATCGACAATTTATTTGAAGATGTGAGAAAAGAAGTGTCCAAAAGACCATTTTTGTTGTTAAGAATGTTTTTCAGTGTTGAAGATACACACAAAAATCAAAACTATAATCTCATGTATCCATTATTCAGATATAGCAATTTTCAGGTACTTCTACATTTGCTTTGTCTTTCTCTTAATTTATATATTTCAGACTTGTCTCTCGTTCATTTATTTGCTTTCCTGAAAGAAGTTATTACATAAATACAATGCCAGTATTGTAGCTAATAAAATTTATACCAATTCCTTGATGTTATCAATTATCCATTCCATAATGAGGTTTTCTTGGTTCTTAGAAATCTCTTTTTACAGCTGGCTTCTTCAAATCCACATCAAATAAGTTCCACACATTATATTTGGTTAAAGCCCAATTTTTAGAACAGATGGTGATTAAGGAGCCACATGGGGAACGTCTTATGGAATCTTCTAGCAGGTTTATTTTTGGCTTCCTACAACATCTTTTCCCCTGTTATTCCAAACTTTTTTCTTTGTTTTGTTGGGGAGGTGGCGGTGATGAAAGAGGGTGTCCCAAACTGGATCTATTACAATTGAGAAATCAGAGGTTTATTTTAGAAATACGTATTTGAAATGCCAACCTAGAGATTTGCTAGATTCTATGGTAAGAGTGGTACAGAAAGGATCTTAACAGTTCCATTTTACACCTAGTGCTTCAATCTCAAAGCACTAAATCCTAGAAGCATTTTGGGTATGATGCACTACTGTGTATAATTGTCCTGAGAAGATACCTGATATGTAATAATGGAATTCCTTAGATTTTGGAGTAGAAATTATTAAGCGTGACTATACAAATATCTTTCACTAGCTTTTAATTCTTTTTTTTTTTTTTTTCCTTTTGGTACCAGGGATAGGACTTATGACCTTGCACTTGCCAAGCAGGGGCTTGTGCCACTGAGCTAAATCCCCAGCCCTGTTTAATTCTTATTTAAACTGGATTTACTAGTTTCCAAGATAAGCTTGAAAATTTACAATGTTTCTTTGGGATGGATGAAATTTTTATGTACTTCCCTAGACTCATCTAGAGAGATACACACAAATTAGTTTTATACTTAAAGAATGCTGAAATCTTTTGAGGACTGTAGAGAAATTAATCTCATGAATACTTTACAAAATTCTTTGTACAAAATAGAAATTCTAATTTGGTTAAACACAACATGTGGTTAGAAGTCTTGTGCTTGGCTAGGCATTATTGACAAAAATGGTAGAATCCTGTGGCAGGGCATGCAAGTATAGTTGTGTAGGTGGCACACAACAGTCCAGAGGAATTGAAGAGTAGGTTCATGCCTTAGAACTCCATCTCTATAGATATTGATATTGGTTGAATTAATGAATTTTTTTGGAACAAGGAATTGAATTGAGGATCTTGTGCTTGCCGGGCAGGCGTCATGCTGCTGAGCCATATCCCTGGCCCTTGTCAAATTTAAAAGAGCATGTACAGCCTTGTCTTTGTGAGCTGTCTCAAACTCTCACAGTCTCATTCTTTTTTTTTTTTTTTTTTTTTTGCTGTACCGGGGATCAAACTCATGACCTCGTACTTGCCAGGCAGGTACTTATGCCACTGAGCCAGATGCTTGGCCCAGTCAAATGAATATTTGTTGCCAAGCTGTTATCTGAAGTTTATAGGCAACTGAAAACTGGGCCAGTGAAGCAAAAATAAATTAGTCTGTGAACATTGTACTTTGTTTAGAAGAACCTTGGCACTTTCAGTGTGCAGTGGTAGCCAGTTTATGATTTCTAGTGTAATCTTTTTTTTTTTTTTTTTTTGAGATAAGGACTTGCTGTGTAGTCCAGGCTGACCTTGAACTCCCTGTATTGTCCAGGCTGGCCTCAAACTTGTGACAGTCCTGCCTCAGCCTTCCATGTGCTGGTATTACAGGCGTGGCTCTAGCCAAATCCTTTAAAACAGCATATAGAAGGATAGGAGGCTGGTAGGTAGGTGTAGCAAATAGCTAGCAGAAGCAGTGAGTGACCATGATGACCAGCTGACAAATAGCGAAGACAGGAAATTTAAAAAAATGGATACGGGGGCCCAAATACAGACTCACCAGAGTTTGGTTTCAGGTTAGCAAATGAAGCTGCCTTCCTAGATCAAGCCATTTGAAGGAAGTTCTATCTGGCTGCAAGGCAAGGTGTAGACAGGTGTTTATAATAATAACCCAGGGGTAACGTTAAATGGGCCACACCACATCCTTTTAATGGGAAGCATTTGCAGAGTGTTTTAAGAAGCTCTTTTTAAATAAGGTTTTAATAATGTAGGTGCTTAAAGATATTTGAGTGTGTGGGACAGTATGTACTTACTAAGAGATGCTGCTTTATTTTTGTATATTTATTTTTATTACCTCAAGTTTACTTATATGAACTATTACTTTTTCTAATGATAATCAGATTGTCTTAATTACTTTTCTTGCTGCTAAGACAAAATACCTGATACCCAGAATTGGAGGAAGAAAGGTTAGCTCACAGTTCGGTCCAAGGCAGGGTGCCATAACAGAGGGGAATCCCAGAGGAGAAACAATTCATGGAAGGCAGAAGGTGGTAAAGCGAGCAAGGGACAGCCACAGCTCTTTCTATCCCCTGTATCTTATCCAGGTACTTAGGGTGGTAGCATTCATACCCTTAATCCTAGTGGCCTTGATGCTAGCACTGCACTATGAATGCGAGCATCACACAGGTTCAGCCACCCCTGAAAACACCACCTGTGACTGCATGAAGTTTGTGGGGGACATCTAGACACAGCCATAACCCAGATAAATTTTTTTTCTCTGCTGATATTTAGCAGTTGTTTCTTAAGAGATTTTGGAGAAGTAAAAATAAAAATTGCAAAAGGGGGCAGGGGCTGGGGATTTAGCTCAATGGCATAAGTGCCTGTCTGGCAAGTATGAGGTTGAGTTCAATTCCCAGCACCAAAAAAAAAAAAAAAAAAAAGGCATGGTGGCTCACGCCTGTAATCCCAGCACTCAGGAGGCTGAGAAAGGAGGATCCTTGCAAGTTCAAGACTAGTGTAGGTTACAAAGTAAGCTCAAGACCAGCCTGAACTGCTTAGAGAGACCCTGTCTCAAAAAGACAAAAAAAAAAAAAAAATTGCTACCAATTTTTGTACTTATTATCATAATCTGACATATAGTAAACATTCAGATATTGGTTGCCTTAAAGATGCTTAGTTCTTGCTTTCAAAAAAATTAGCTTATGGCAACTAGAGCTGTAGCAGCTGTGAAAACTTATAGTTAAACATCTCTTGACCTATAAAAATACATTTTATGCTTGTTGAATTACAGGTTGAAGACTTTAAGTGACAAATCCAGAGAAGTGAAAGTCAAAAGCAAACCCAGGTAAGTTCATACTAAGATTTTAATTTAATATACATTGAATTTCTTATAATTCTTGGTTGTATACATAATTGTAAAATTATTCTGGGTTTTAGAGTACAGTATATCTGACTACAAAACAATTTATTGATTCTAAATTGGTGTCATAGGAAATTTTTCTGATGAAATTGTGAACTGGTTGAAAAAATGTCACAGTGTTTTAGTTTGTGAGAAGAGAGAGTTGTTACTTAGTCACAGGTAGCTTTTTACATGTGTTATAATAAGACCAGTGTAAATGGCCTACATTATTGAGAGGCAGATGAATAATGAAATAGAACTTGGCAAATGAGTTTCCTGAACCATGTTACCTGTTTTATTATGAAAACGCCAGAATTGTGGATTTTCTCATTTTTTAGTAAAGCAAAGTATCAACAAATTTCACTCTCAACTCAGAGATGGTGGGCCTTGATCATGCATATTTATTCTTTTTATCTAGCATGGTGCTAAAATGCTTTTTGTATTATTGTGTGTTAAAAATACAAGTCTGTAGGAGAAGGGGACAGATGAAATACTGTAGTTTATTAACCCAGAAATGTGTTTCTGGGTCATTAGTTGTTTCAAAATATCTTTCCATTACCAATGACAGAATTTTTGTAACTTTTTTAATTGGCTAAATTAGAAACAGTTTTAACGAAATGTTTCTTTCAGCAGGACTGTTCAGTATTTGCCAAAGTACTCAGCTGGACTAGAATTACTTAGTAGGTAAGTGTTTGCCTTTAGCAAGCAAGTTAATGTCTAAAAATACTTTATAATTTTACAGATAAAAACCTTAAACATGTCTAAAAATACTTTATAATTTTGAAGATAACCTAAAAACAGTCAAATTTTACCTTACCATACTGATTGGAACATATTACTTACTCTTCTCCTTTTCACTGGTTAGTCCAGGGGCCAGACTTTGGACAGATACATTAGCATTGTATTTCCTAGTTGGTACTTTACTGGATGTATTTATTATATATTTGGTTTCTTTGCAAGAAGAGTGGTTCAGAGGTTGAGTTCTCAATTCTTTTTCTTATTTTCACTCTTAATTGTCTACCAGTTGTTTTCTAATTCATTCCTGTTGATGTGCATTAATATTAAAAGGTGTGGTTTTCTTAGACAGGAAAATAAAAGCACAGGCAACAGAGGGAAAAATAGATAAATTGGACAGTGACCAAAATTAAACACTATTATCCTTCAAAGAATACCATCGAGGCTGGGCATGGTGTACACAACTAGAATCCCAGCACTGCAGAGACTAAGACAGAATGGCTAGCAGTTCGAGGCCATCCTGGTATACATAAGTGTTTAAGACTGGCCTGAAGTACATAGCTAGAGCCTGTCTCAAACGAAACAAGTAAACACCATGAGGAAGGGGAAACAACCACCATGGAATCAGAGAAAATATTTGCAAGTCATATAGTTGAGGAATATACAGAGAACTTTTCTAATTCAACAGTAAAAAGACCACCTACGAACTAGTCATGGTAGTGTATGACTATACACTTCAGTACTCTGGTAGGCTGAAGCAAAAAGCTCACAAGTTAGAGTGTAGTATAGGCAATTTAGTGACTTAGCAGACCCTGTCTCAACATAAAATGTAACAAAAAGGGCTGGGCATGGTGTGAAGTGTGTGAAGGCCTTGGGTTCAATCCTTAGTATTGAGGGGGAAAAAAACAACCCAGTGAAGAACTTGACAAAGGATTTAAATAGACATTTATGCAAATTAAAAGCAGACAGATGAAGTATGCATCTGGTATGCATGCTTGTAATTTCAGCATTCAGGAGGCTGAGGCAGGAGGATCTGTGTGAGTTGGAGGCCAGGCTGAGCTATATAGGAGTTCAAGGCCAGCCTAAACTGAATAGCAAGACCTTGTCTCAAACAACCAAGATCACAGTGAGATACCACTACACACTTACTAGCATCTTAGTATTCAAAAAGGTATACTGTGCCAAGTGTTGGTGAGGATATGGGGGTCCTTTGGGGATATAGTCTTAGTACACATGTGCAATGTTGTAGCCACTCAAAAACAATTTAGTAATTTCTTTGAAAGTTAGATATAGCTGCATGCCTGTAATGGTATATGCCTGTAATCCTAGCGTTTGGGAGGCTGAGGCAGGAGAAGTTCAGCATGGACTACATAGGAAAAAAAAAGGTAGATGTAAAATTATCATGTGACCTGCCAATTTGACTCTTAACAGAATTAAAAGCATATGTCCATGTAAAACTGGTACCGCTCATAATAGCCAGAAAGTAGAAAGAACTTGTGTCCATCAGCTATGAATAAACAAGATGTATATATTGTGGATTAAATTTTAAAACATGAAAGGAACCAGCACCAAAGATCACAGATGGTTCCATTTATCTGAAGTGTCCAGCAAGGCAAATCTATAAAGAAAAAATACCTTTCTGATTTCCAGGATTTTTGGGGTAGCCACTGCTGTAAGAGATAGGGATTTCTTTATGGGTGATGAAAATGTTTTGGACTGTGATAGTTTCACAACTTTGTTGTTGTGCTACAAACTATCAAATTGTACACTTTAAAAGAGTGACTTTTGTGGTGTATAATTTATAGTGATGATGAAAAATGAGTATGGTTTAAGTATGTTGCTACATGAAGTTTTGTGTTTTATATCACAACTGCTGACAGGGGTATGCTGTGGAAAACAGCTGCTTTGCCTTATTGGTATTCATTTATACAGTTACCACTATCTGTGTTTTCCCTTTGCTAGTTCTTAGTTGGATTTCTTATGATTGCCAAGTTTAGAAGTTTTTCTTCTCTAAAATGAAAGTGAATTTTGATAGTAATTTCCTGCTTGGTTAGGTAAAGAACATAAGTGAAAATAAACGGAACAGTAGCAAAAATTCACCAGTGCTACACTGTATTTATTTGCATTTTATATTTTTATTTTCTTTTGAGACTTAGTTGGAATGAGCCTAATTTGACTGAAAGGTGTAGACTCCTGTGTGGTAATCTTTTGGGATACAGATGCATTTTGTGAAGTATGAAAAATTTACAACCATTGGAAAGTGCTTGTTAATATGTGCATACATTGTAATGAAATAATTTTTATTTTTTCTGAGTAGAACTAATATTAGGTGAAGGGAAAACCATTTTAAATAGTGACTATCTGGATCATGTATTTTTTAATTTCAAAAATTCTAGTAAAAATGCAAGTAACATAAAATTTGCCATCTTAACCATTTTTAAGTGTAGTTTCAAGTGTTAAGTACATTTCATACTGTTGTATATCCAACTCTCAAAAGTCTTTTCAGCTGGCAAAACTAAACAGTGCCCACTACCTATCACTTCTTCCTACCCTCATTACCCAAACCCTGGCAACCATCATTCCACTTTTTCTCTGAATCTGACTACTCTGGACTGCATAGCTGGGAAATTATACATGTGCGTGCCTTTTTGTGATGTTTTAGAGTTCATACATGGTGTGGCATAGGTCCATATTTCTCTCCCTGTTCGCACTGAGTAATACTCCATCGTAGATGCGCACACCACATTTTGGTTTTCCATTCCTCTGTGAACACAGGTTGCTTCTGCCTTTTGGCTATTGTGAATAACGCTGCTTTGGACATGGGTACATATATACCTTTTTGAGACCTTGCTTTCAGTTCTTTGGGATTATTCCCTGAATCAGAGTGCCTGGATACTAGAGTAATTCAGTTTTTACTTTTTGAGGAGCTGCTGTGCTGCTTTCCAGTGCGGATCTTGCTTCTCCAATGCATATCTTGGTCCTTTGATAGTAGCCTTATAGGCTCTATTCATTTTATTTAAGTGTTTTTCTTTCTGTTCCTCAAACTGATAACGTCAATTGCTGAATCTCCAAGTGTACCGATTCTTCTGCCTGCTCAAATTCTTCTAGTAATTTTCATTTCGGTTATGAAGTCTTTTTCCCCCAGTACTCAGTCTAATGCATGCTAGGCAGGTCCTCCATCTCATTACACTGCCCCCCCCCACCTTGTTTTAAAATTTTTAGTAAACTTACTGTCTGGTATTTTTCAAGAATGTTTTTTGCCCTTGATTTTTTTTCTTTGAAAGGACCATGCTGTCTTGTTTTTTTTGCCTGCTTTGAGACTTTTTTTTTAAACTGGAGATTTGAATTATAAACCATGGTCACCTTGGAGATGAGATTTTCTCCCATCCCCCAGATTTGCTGTTGGTTTTTGATTGCCGCAGTCTCTGTGCTGGTGTTTAGCTTGAGGTGTAAAGCTGTGATTTCTTCAGTCTTTCCTGAGCCTGTACCTTTCACTGGACTTATGTGATGACTTCTCAATCCTCCCATCTATGTTTTTGCTTTTGAGTGTCCTAGTTCTTAAATGTCTGGCTCCCAAAGAGAAGACAGAGAAACATGAAGGGGAACAAAAACATGGAAGAGAAAAAAGGCACTGGTCTTTTAACTCCATTGAAAGTCTCTTTAGCAGGAAGGGGAAGGGTTTGTAACTGCGGCTGCCTGTGTGTGTGCATTTCCCTGATCAGAGGCAACAATTAGTGGTTAGGGCCCAGAAACCCAGTTATTGGAGGAGAGACTCCTTATTATCAGCCTTGGCTCCCACAGGCCACTTGGAAGCTGCTTAGAAACCAGTATGTGGCTGTCTGCCCCAGGGTTGGAGGTTGGAGCCTGAGTGCTGCTATCAGGTGCCAAGAGCTGAAATTGACCAAAATTAACAGTTTTCCACACGGGCCTTCCTTAGAAATTGCAAGCCTTCAGTAGACTCCTGTTTCATCAGGGAGGCTCTGTCAACAGTGGTGATCCAGGCTGTGAGATGGTCCTGGTGCTTTCCACTCTGCCATCTCCCCTCTGACCTGTAAATCGTAACTTGTTAACCAGGATAGTAAGCAAGATTAAGGATTCGTCTCCTACATCTGGGGATGTAGCTCATGGCAGAGTGTTTGTCTAGCATGTGCAAGGCCCTGGGTTCAATCCCTGTTACAATACTGCCAGAAAAGTCTATTCCTGTAGCTTTAGTGCTTTATAATTAGCACTCTGCTTTGTCTACCTTGAAAGATAATCACATGCAGGTTGATTTTCTTAACTATACTGTGAAGTCTTCCACTAGTTACTCTATAATATATGGAGAATATGTCCAATAATTCTGTGAATAAATTATCACTATGAATGTGGTTTCTTCCTTTTTTTTCATCATTTATTTGTGATTTTAAAGATGCTTGAAAGCAAGAAAATTGAAGGAGGTTATATCCAGGGCCTTCATCCCAGTAAAATGGTGCAATAAGGTCATCCAAAGATGAAAGAGATTGGTTGAGGATGAGTTTTACGTCTACATGAGGTATATATCACCTGCTGTGTGAATTTTAGGGAACAACTAATAGGAATGAAAAAAAACTGAGTGCCAGCTAAGGCCTGTGTGAGGTTGGTGCTATGGCTGTGTCTAGATGTCTTCCCAAAGTCTCATGGGGTCATCGGTGGGGCTTTTCAGAGGTACCTGGATATAACGTATCTGATACTGCGGTTAAGGGTGTATGATTACTAAATTAGTCCATTCATTGATCTAGCACAGTTCTGGACAGGAATGCCCACCCTGGGAGTGTGTGCTAAGCAGGTAGCCGGGATAGAATACAAGGGGCAGAAGGAAGGTTGTTGTGGTCTCTTGCTGCTGCGATAATTGCCACTTTACTGCCTTCTGCCTGCTACGGACTGTTTCTCCCTTGCAATGCTACTCTGCTATGCCCTGCCATGGGGCCAGCCCACTATGGACTGAAACCCCTACAAACTGTGAGCTACAATAAACCAATAGACCTGTCCTCCTTTAGCTTTGGGTGTTGGGTATTTTGTCTGAGCAATAAGAAAAGACCATCAATAGTACATCTTGTAAAGGGCAGTATGCCTGCCTTTCTCCAACAGTGTGCAGTAGCATAGCAGTAGAGCAGAGAACACAAATGGGTGGGCTAATCTAGGTTATTATTTAGAGGATGCCAATGCCAAATGCAACAGGAAAATTGTGAACAAGGTGCTGACGTAGGAAGACTGCTGTGAGGGGTGGTGGTATGTAATAAAGAGGATGTACAAAACAAATATGATAAGAGAAGAAAAAGAAACTAATGGGCATATTGTAGGAAAAGAGTGATTTGGAATTCAAATGGCAATGATTAGCATGCTCTTTTCTATTGATTGAGGATAATGATAGAAAATTTTACTGTGAAGCCCTGAATTTTGTATTAGTGTGTGTATTCATTTAGCAGATGGGAGGGGTCGCTTTTAGTGATTGAACCCAAGACCTTAGTACTGAGCTCTACCCCCAACACTTTCTTTTTGATTTTTTAATTATTATTTTGAGGCAAGATCTCATTGTTTTCCAGACTGGCTTGAATCTGTGATCCTCCTGCCTCAGCCTTCCAGAAAACTAGGATTACATGTGACGGCAGACATTCAGGAAGCCCTGTGTGCAAAAGGAAAATTTAGTTCAGCAGCTCTGGTGCCTAACATTGCCTGACATTCTGTAAATAAGTGGATC
Source organism: Cavia porcellus (assembly GCF_034190915.1). NCBI lineage: Eukaryota > Metazoa > Chordata > Mammalia > Rodentia > Caviidae > Cavia > Cavia porcellus. The sequence continues at coordinate 19,945,798 of NW_026947496.1, read as the reverse complement.
CTCGCATTACAACTGGCCTGACATACGAATATCTTGGGTTATAACCAGAATTTTAGTTGTAATTTACAGCAAAAATCTTAAGTTATGACCCAAATGCCTGCTGTTTGTGCTTCTAGATGGTGTCAGATATAGATTTAACCCTTAAGGAGTTCTGGAAGGAGCATTACAGCATCCCATCCTGTATGTGACTGGCGCAGCTCCAATGAAACAGGAGACAGGAGACGCTTTTGTGGACGACAGTTAACTGCTCGTTTATTTACGCGGGCTCTGGTTTATATATTTGGCCGTGACCAATCACAGGCTGCCACAAGGAAGCAGGGCGGGAATGGGATGTAGGCTCTGGCTATTATATCCAGCTGTGGCCAATCAGGAGTTGCCACAGAGTACAGAGTGAGCGCGGGGTGCGCACGGGTTGGCTAATTTAAAGAGGAACGTAGTGCATTGCGGAAGCTGGCATGGTCCTTAGTCCCGGCTGGGGTATGGTATGTTGAGCGCCTGCGCCCAACATCTCCCCCTTTCTTTATAACTGACACAGGGTCTCCAGAGGTTGGCGCCCCTCGTGAGGTGCCATGCGGCCGTCATGACAGTGCCTCACTACTCGTTGGTGCTCTTTTGGAGGGGGCGGGAAATCTGTTTTATGAGCCCAACCCGCATGCTCGCCAACATGGGGACCGGGGTGTCTCCTGGCCAAGGACGACACCCCCTGCGATGCTTTGCTCCACACCTGCGTCACAGCATGGCGAGCCATGCTGCCGGGCTTTGACCAGATTCCATGATCAGCAATGCTTGTTTGATACTTTGTCCCTATTCCTTTGTCTGCGAATCCGACAGAGCAGAAGTAGACTGCCGAATGCGGCAAGTGTAGTCATGGTAGCCAGAGCCCCTATTCCTGCCCATTCCTTTATGAAAGCCAATTGGAGAGTTGGCCTGAGCTGGATCACAGGAAACTCGTCTGAGTCCGCCATAACTGGAATCGGTGCGAACTGGAGTACCTGCATAACAACAGCTGAAAGTGTACTGTTAACCCCAACATTGTAACATATAACAGGTTGCGGTGGAGCAATTTAGAAAAGTCATTGGCTGCAAGGACCGTACGAGATGCAAGAAGGAAGGGAAAAGGAGGCTACTAACCAGGGGAGTTGGCCAAGGTGCCATGGTTAATGGGAGTTGTGGGTATACTTGCTTGGTCTGGCTTGTGAGGCTCCTATTGGTTCCCTTGTTCTGTGGTTGACGTTTCCTCTGGGTCGGGGTCTGGTGGTTTGCAGGGACGTATCAGGCGTTCCGGGACCCAGACAGGTTCGCTGCCTTCTTCCTGCGGGAAGACACAGACCGCCCCTCTCGCCCAACTAAGTACTGGGCTGGGGCCTCTCCACACCCCATGCAGGAGGTCTTTCCAGCGTACCCAACCATGTTTGGGTGCGACAGGGTTGGCATGTAGCTGTGCTGGCGTGGATCCTTGTGGGTTGATGTTTACAAAATTGTAAGTGAAGAGGGCAAGATTTAGTCTGGCCCTAGGTGTCATGCCCTGGGCAATACCTCCTTTTGTTTAAACAGAATAGACTTGAGGGTTTGATATGGCCTAACTTTAATTGCTCTTGAATAAGTTTGGATGCGGCTTCTGCTTTGTCTCGTGGTAGGGGCCGTCAACAATGGCAAGCTCCGACTCCTGCCAAGTTAACGAACTACACCTGGTGCTGACCCAGAGCAGCTGTGAGCTGCTTAATGAGTGGCATGGCTGTCTCCGCGTCCCCAAAAATTTTCCCTGCCACCTCTATCATGCGGGCCACAAAATCTGAAAAAGGCTCGCTCGGGCCCTGCAAAATTTTTGTTAAGTGGCCTGAGACTTCTCCCCTAGCCGAGACCCGTTTCCATGCTTGTATGGCTATTTTATTTATCTGTGCATATACCTCTTGTGGAAATATCAGCTGGTTATTGAGATACTGCCCTTGTCCTAATAACATATCCGCGTTCCAGGCGGCCTGATTGTTCTGGGCATTAGCTTGGGCCTGTTCTGTGACAAGTTCAACATTCCAAGCTTTCCAATCAAGATATTGGCCTGGGCTGAGCACTGCCTTGCACAAACTGGCCCAATCAGCAGGTGTCATGGCGTTTCCTGCCAGGGCTTCTACTAGGGACAGGGTATACGCCCCGTTAACACCGTACATGGTGCTGGCCTCCTTAAGATGCTTTATCGCCTTCATATCTATAGGCAGGTGGGCTCTGTTTCCCTGAGCATCTACAGCAACCGGAAAAGCCTGGAGAAAACGGCCCAGGCCTCCTGGGTCCTCTCTTTTGACTTGATGCCAAAGGTCTTCCTGGAATGTCCCAGGGGACGTCTGGACCCGTTGCGGACAGCTACATAGCTGATGGCAGGGTCTCTGGTGGGCATGATAATCTGGCGGTCGGGAGGTAGAGCCGTAGGTCTTATGCGGGGTGGCCCTGGGTTCCCATACTCGCTTTCATTGACCCATTTACTCTGAGAAATCCTGCGTTGCAGCTTATTTATGGCCTCAGAGTAGGGCCCTCTCGACTGCGTGTGTGTGACTTCCCCTCTTTCGGTGGTGTCTGCATCCGCCATTTTGTATTCTTCTCCTTCCTCCCCCTCATTATCTGAGGAGTCTGGGTTGGGTGGGGTCACCTCGCCTGCGGCACTGGACTCGCGAGATTGCTCGCGGGAGGATTCTGCCTGATGGTAATCAAGCGCCATGGCGCCAGCCCTTATATGGTCACGACAAGAGGTGTCTGCGAGGCAGCTTCTCACTACGGCCCAAAGGGGTCTGACTCCTGGCTCCAGGAGGCCATTTTCTGCTGCAAAGTCAAGATCTCTCCCTAATTTATCCCAGCTGGGGATGGTAATGGACCCTGTGGGACCAAACCAAGGTGCTACCTTATCGACCTGATCGAGAAAGTTTTGAATTTGTTCTCGTTTCATTTGCAATCCCTTTTCTCTCAGTAAGTCGCTTAAGGCGACTGACAGTGGCTGAGTAGCGGTGTTACCCATGTTAACCGGAATTTCAAGAGTTTCTTTTTATTTTTATTTTTTTTTTCTTTTTCCTTTTTTTTTTTTTTTTTTTTTTGTAACAGGGACAGCTTAGTCCCCGCGCCCCTTTACGGCGCCCCCAAAACTGGCCTCTTTACGGCCCCCGGAACTCTCTTTACGAGTTCCTGACCCTTGCAACGCGTCCGCCCAAGGTTGCCCAATAGCCCCCGCTATCCGGCCCTGTTGCGTAGCACCCGCTACCAACGTTGAGCAGTTTAACCTGTCAGCCCTCACCCGCCAAGTAGCCCCCGCTATTGGCGCTTGACGATTTTACCTGTTGACGGCTCTGTTCCGTCGGAGAGAGAGGTTCGTTCCCGTACTGTTGGAGAGAGAGGGCTCAGCGTTCCGGGCTCCCCGTACGGGCCACCAGTTGACCTGCGCAGCTCCAATGAAACAGGAGACAGGAGACGCTTTTGTGGACGACAGTTAACTGCTCGTTTATTTACGCGGGCTCTGGTTTATATATTTGGCCGTGACCAATCACAGGCTGCCACAAGGAAGCAGGGCGGGAATGGGATGTAGGCTCTGGCTATTATATCCAGCTGTGGCCAATCAGGAGTTGCCACAGAGTACAGAGTGAGCACGGGGTGCGCACGGGTTGGCTAATTTAAAGAGGAACGTAGTGGATTGCGGAAGCTGGCATGGTCCTTAGTCCCGGCTGGGGTATGGTATGTTGAGCGCCTGCGCCCAACAGTATGGGGTTGAGAAATCCTGGGCCAGTGTATTTCTCAGGACACCAAGATCTGTCTGTATACAGGAGAGAGACTGAAGGCTGTGTTGAGGAGCCTGAGCCCCCAAATGACAACTTGAGTTACAACCAGCTCTTGGGAATGAATTGAGTTCAGGGGCCATGGGCCACTGTATTTGCAGTTTCAGTTGATGCTTGCTCCCTCTGATACACTAGAGAGCATTTTTGCTGTTAGTTGACAGTGACAGTAAGACTGGATTGCATGACCTTCCATCTTACATTTTATGACATGTAGATGGTGGCAGTAGTCTGTTGGGATTGTCAATTGAGATTCCTATTTAAACTCAACAGGAAAATCTCATTATGGCAACAGAGGGAGGTAGTATAAATTTATCAAATGTGTATTCCTATTTAGAGAACTATCATTTAGATAGCTAGACTTTTAAAAAGATGAAAAATTAAATTTTATAATTACGTGGATAATAGTTCAGAAATTCTGTTATTTAACTTTTCATTTTGAGATAATAACATTTCACAGAGAAGTTGCAAAAATAGAACAAACAAGAATTCCAGCTTCCCTAACCAAAACTAGGAAATTAAAAAAAAATTTTTTTTTTTAGTTTTTTGAGACAGGGTCTCACTGTGTAGTTCAGCCTGGCCTTAAACTGAATGTGCAACCCAGGCTGGTTTAGAATTCATGGAAATCCTCCTGCCTCATCTTCCCTAGGCTGGGATTAGAGGAGTGTGCCTCCATACTCAGCCAAACCCAGGAAATGAACATTTAATTCCAAGTAAAAACTTCACTGCAATTCTTATTCAGATTTCATCATTTGTCTCATTGAAATTCTTTTTTATGGACGAAGGTCCAATTCAAAACCACACATTGTGTTTAGTCACCATGTCTCCTTCATCTGCATCAGTCTGAAACAGTTATGAGTCTTTGACACTTTTGAAGAGTACTGGTGGGTTATTTTGCAAAATATCTGTCAATATAGGTCCCCTCTTTCCTAATGATTAAATTCAAATTGGTGCCTTTTTGCAGAGAATACCACAGTTGAAATTTTGTGTCCTTTTTCCACCATATCATAATGGGAGGGATGTGACGTTAACATGTCTCATTACTGTTGATTTTGATTTTGATCACTTGGTTAAAGTAACTGCCAGGTTTCTTAACTATTGACTCTTTTCCACATTTTATTTAATGAATATCCTGTGGGGAGATACTTTGAGAATGCTGTATGTAGATACCCTGTTTCTCATCATACTCTTATGCACTAATTTTACATCCATTAGATTTATTTTTTTATTATTATTTTTTTAATCGGTACCTAAGATTGAACTCAGGACCATGAGTTTGCAAGGCAGGCGCTTATGCCGCTGAGCTAAATCCCCAGCCCCTATCTGTTAGGTTTCTTTCCTGTGACAGTTTTTTCTGTTGTGTTTGCCAAATGATGATATTTCACTTTTCATCATGTCTTGTAAAATTACTAAGTGGAGTTGTAAAGTTTTTCCTCTTCCATTTGTTTACTTAATTATTTATCACTGTTAATGGTTATGAGTTCTGAGGTATAAGTCCTTTACTATCATTATTTTGTTGCTCAGATTGTCTCATGTTTGACCACTGGGAGTCCCTGCAAGTTGACTTTTGTGTTTTTATAACACGTTCCCATGTTTTGAGCTGCTTCTTTCTGGAACCACAGTATTTTCTAGATTTGTCTTTTTCCTTTTTTTGACACAGGGTCTTCCTCTGTAGCTCAGCTTGGCCTTGAACTCACTGTTTAGCCCAGGCTGGTCTCAAACTCGAAATAGTATTCTTGTTTCAGCCTCCTGAGTGCTGGGAGTACAGACATGCACCATCACACCTGGCAGGATTCATCCTTCGGTTACATTTCTTTTTTGATGTATGTTTGCATTTTGAATTATTTTTTGGTTTCCTTAGATATGAAGATACCTGGGCTGCACTTCACAGACGAGCCAAAGAATGTGCCAATGCTGGAGAGGTAATTGGTGGTCTAATCTTGTACCTGTGATACAATTTCCTTTTTGAATGTTAAATGCTAGCTTGTCCTTTAAAAGTTTGTAATTTTACAAGATATCTAGAATTTAGTAATTAATTATGAAACTCCTTGAATAAAGCTAGTTTCTTCAATTACTTGGTTGGATAATGTAGTTTAATTGAGCTGGAATACTCATAACTTATTTAGGTAAATATTTGATTCATCTAGGTATAATGCTTTATATTGGAGTTTGATATTTTGTAATATATGTAAATTATAAGACATAATCCCATTCTACCTACTCTTTAAGAATTCCCCTTTGGAGCCAGGTATTTAACTCGGTGGCATAAACTCCTGCCTGGCAAACGCAAGGTTGTGAGTTTGATCCCTGGTACCACATTAAAAAAAAAAAAAGAATTCCTTTGTGTCATGTTGGTAGTACTAAGGATTGAACCCAGGGCCTTTAGCAGTTAATTTTTAAATTTTGAGACAGGGTCTTCCAAAATCACTACGTGAAGTTGTGATCATCCTGCTTTAGCCTAAGAATGCTGGTATTACAGGCATGTACACCATGCCTGGCCCTAGAGTTCCTTATTATTTGGACAAAAGCTTAGCCTTCCTTAGTCTATTTAAAAGTGTTAATTTGCTTAGCAAAAAAAAAAACCAAAAAAACAAAAAAAACTTTTAGTGACCTGAATGCTCAGCTTGTTTTGGCATTATGTTTGGCATTATATTTAACTCGGTGGCATAAACTCCTGCCTGGCAAACGCAAGGTTGTGAGTTTGATCCCTGGTACCACATTAAAAAAAAAAAAAGAATTCCTTTGTGTCATGTTGGTAGTACTAAGGATTGAACCCAGGGCCTTTAGCAGTTAATTTTTAAATTTTGAGACAGGGTCTTCCAAAATCACTACGTGAAGTTGTGATCATCCTGCTTTAGCCTAAGAATGCTGGTATTACAGGCATGTACACCATGCCTGGCCCTAGAGTTCCTTATTATTTGGACAAAAGCTTAGCCTTCCTTAGTCTATTTAAAAGTGTTAATTTGCTTAGCAAAAAAAAAAACCAAAAAAACAAAAAAAACTTTTAGTGACCTGAATGCTCAGCTTGTTTTGGCATTATGTTTGAGTATATAATGAGTGTATAATGAAAAGGAACTTGTAATTAAAATTATTTGGTACACACATTTAAAGCTTTATTTTTTAAAAAAATGAAATAATTTTATTAAATTTGCATACCACACAATTTACAAACTTTAAAATGTATAATTCAGCAAATTTTAGCACATTGATAGAGTTGCACATCTATAACCCAGTCAAATTTAGGTCATTTTTGTTATCTCAAATCAAAATGTTCTAGCTACTAGCTGTTGTCTTAAAGCTGACACTTCAAGCTTTATTACCCAAGATCAAATATTCTGTGCTTTTGATGTCAATGAAAATCCCTTTCTTTTAGACATTTTTATGATTCTTTTAGATGGTTAGACTTTCTTTACCATCTACCAGAACTAGTGGAAGCTGTAATGCCTGTATAGAGCACAGGAATGTATATGATGAAATTTAGACACTAGCATGTTTCTCAGAAATCCCTGTAAAGTGAAGAGTGTCAGTTTCTGGTAGTAAGGCAGACTGGATCCACTCATGTGGTGCATGATGAAGCTATTATAAATTCTTAAATTTATTAACATAAATAATTTAACTTATTTGCCTGCCAGTCAAATACATTTATGGACGATTTCAGTCTTGTTTAAGAAATTATTTAATAGTAGTGCCCTTTAAAACAAATGCTTAGTATGGAGACCTAGAACTGAGACAGTATCTCAACTGAGATACTGAGTCTGAGTTGAATCAGACTGTTTCGCTTCTCTGTGTTCAGGTGGATTTCCTCTGAATGGGGTGAAAAGTGAACTGAAGTGGATGCTGGAAACCTTCTCATTTTTGCTGCAATAATAATGTTTTGATCTTGGGATGAATATCTTCATCTCTCTCTGTTTCCTCATCTGTAACATGGCATAAGGCCACTTATTCTCCTGACCTAAGTTATTCAGAAATCAAGTGAAATAACCACCACCAACTCTGAACTGTGGGATGTTGTATTATGTTAGATTTTCATTTCTGTGGCAGAATTAATTTATAAGGAGGAAGGATTCATTTTGGCTCAGGGTTTTAGTACATGGCTGCCTGGTGAGAAGCATGTGGCAACAGGGTTTGCTCATCTCCTGGCAGCTGGAATACAAAAGAGAGAGAAGGGGCTCCAGGCAGGGTGGTCACACCTGTAATCCCAGCACTGTTGGAAACTGAGAAAGGAAGAGGGCATGTTGAAGTCCAGCCTGGACAACTTAATGATACCCTGTCGCCAAATAAAAAACAAACAAAAAGGACTGGGGGTATAGCTCATGCAAAGCCAGCAAGAGTGTCAAAGAAGGGAAAAAGGCTAGGTGCCTCTTCAAGGGCAACCCCCCTCACCCATAACCTCACTTCCTGCCAGTAAGCCCTACCTCTTAAAGCTCCCCCCACCTCCCAGGAGCACCCCCATGTGGGGACCAGGCCTTTAACAAGTAGACATTTAGGGGACAACTGAGATACAGAAATAACTTACACAGTAAGGTGCCAGTGTTACCCAGTGTCAAGTGCTGATACTTCCTGCTGCAGCCTTCTCCTCACCTCAGTGCACTGAAAGGGAGTTAGGAATGAAGTACTCTGTCTTTGTTGTGCTGCTTAAATTTGTTTTCCTGGTATTGAAACTAGGTTTATTTAGAGCTGTTTACTTAGAGGTGAAAAAATTGAACTTCTAGAGATAGATTTTTTTATCACTAAATTAAAAATTGCAAAATAATAAAATGAGTAGATCACAGTAAAGCTTCAGAATACTTTCTTTTGTTAGATTGTCAATTTTCTTCCTTTCACATGCCCCAGTAGCACAACTCCCAGTATGTTAATTAAAGGAATTGGGTTATTGTCCAATTCGTTAAAATTGAATATAGGTCTACGGTCCGGAAAGAGATTTAGCTTCGTGAAATCTGTTTTTCATTTGTAAGTTGGAAAGGGTAATATTGTTGGCTTACAGGGTTGCTGTGTGGTTAAAATGAGATAATGTGTGCAAATTGCTTAGCACAGGACCTGGCACATACAAAAAAATCAAAATGTGGATTATCATATTACTATTGATAATTATTTTAAAGAGCCTACACAACCTCATTCTTTCAAACTAAATATTTTAATGTACTCTCAAATGTTCTTTGTCTCCTCACAAGAACCCTATAAAAAGTAGCTTTTATTCTATATTCAGAATATAATGTTCGGTTTTGTGGAAAGGATCATCAAGCTTGCTTTATTTATTTATTTTGCAGTGTCAGGGATTGTGAACCCAGGGCCTCTCCCCTGCTAAGCAAGTATTCTACCACTGAGCTAAACCCCCAGCCCAGCTGTTAAGTTTTAACACTTGAATATCCATTCAGTATTCTTAAAGCTATTTTCAGAAATTTTTATGAAGACGTATTGACATTAGGCACCTGCAGGTACATAATACCAATGAAGCTTGGGATGGTGCACACACGGATGATCCCAGCTACACAGGAGGCCAAGGCAGGTGGATCCTGTGAGCCCACAAGTTTGTGTTGGTTTTGGTCTTTTTGAGACAAAGTCTCTTTCTGTAGTTTAGGCTGGCCTTGAGTTCACTCTGTAGGCTGGTTTTGAACTTGCAGAGATCTTCCTGCCTCAGCTCTGTCCGTGCACCATGGTTGGTTGAACCTACAAGGTTGAAGACATAGCAAGACGCTATCTCAAAAAAAATAAATAAATAAATAAAATTTAAAAAAAAAACAAAAACCTCTGTAAAGTATGGGGTCAGATTGGGACTGAACCTGAGATTGTATATTTATCGTTCAGTGCTGTCTGAAGAACAGTACGATTTATGTTACAGCTGAAGTCTTTATTCCAGTTGTAGAATCCTGCAATATTAAAATACAGCAACAAAACACTAGCACCACATACAAATAACTCCCCCCGCCCTTTTTTTTTTGTACCAGGGATTGAACTCATGACCTAGCGCTTACCAGGCAGGCGCTCATGCCGCTGAGCTAAATCCCCAGTCCCCTTCCTATCTTATTTTGATGTATTCATGTCTCTAAATTTCTATTTTCTTGATATTTAGTCAGTTGTGCTCAGATTTTAACTCTTAAGGAATGCTAGTCTTGTGAAGTATATGTTGTTTTTTAATTATCTTTGAACTCACTGATTTTGAATATAAAACTCAAATGTGTTTCCTTCTGTTATACAGTGGATTTTGCAACATTTATTTTTATCACCTAGGATATGGCTGTTTCTCCCAATTCTTATTTATTGTTTGGTCATTGACCTTTCCTGCTCCTTCTACATCTTATTCTATGTAGGTCCTTTCTTCTCCTATCATGTTAACATCGAAATTGTCTGAAAGAAACTGATGCCTGTTATTTTCTTCAGTCTTCAGGAAAAGAATTATCTTAGGCTAATCTGGTATCTCAACTCTATTATTATGACTTTTTACATCTCAGTTCCTCCTTTGTTAACTTAATCCTTTGCTCTTTCTGGAATTAACCATTAACTCCAGTAATTCTTCAATGCACAGAGCCATTTATCTTTATTTGAAAAATGTTCCTGAGTTCGATTTCTGGTACCAAAAAAAAATTGTAAATTTATCAAAGTACATTCAAAATGTACTAGAGAACTTTTCTAAGAATTCCTTTTGTAAAGTAAATAGTTGTCTGTTAATTAAGTATTGGATTTGTTTTTATTTTCTCTCTGATTGTTAGTGGTAGTTTTTTGGTTTTTTTCTAGGTTTGGGTTTTCTAATGAATGATTTCCTTAAAAGCAGGGTATACTTAGAAATAATTTGTGAGGTCATTTTCAGACTGTTCTGTGGGGTAAGATGCACTGATATAAGCAATAATTTGAGGTTTTCTGTATTGAATATTTAGTTGGTTCCTTTCTAAAAAAGAAAGCAACTTCTGTACTCAGTGGAGGATTTTTAAAGACCACAAGGCCCAGATCTCATCCTGCTGACTGTCATTCCTTTGTACCTAAGGTTTTTCCCTCTTTACTCTGGGGTCTGTGTTGCAGCTGGTGGATAGTGAGGTGGTTATGCTGTCTGTGCACTGGGAGAAGAAGAAGACGAGCCTGATCGAGTTGCAGGAGCAGCTGCAGCAGCTTCCAGGTTTAATAGCAGACTTGGAATCTGTGACAGCAAATCTGGGTAAGTTTGGTGTTTGTAGTTATAAATCACTTTTTTAGGAATGCGACCAGTGTCCACGGGACTTGGTCTAATTTCAGAGCTTTCTAAGAATTCGTTAAATTCTTGGTTAACTGGCTTTTTTGGAAAATAGTGAATTGTAGTTAGTATTATAGTCTGATTAAGGATTAGACAGGAAGTAGTTTTAAAGTATAGAAATATTTCTGAAAGATACGGTTTTCTATCACAGTTCATCTCAGGAAACAATTTTTGTTTATTGGTAAAATGATCCAGGATTCTTTGTGACATTAGGTTTTTTAGTTTGAAAGTATAAGTGTAGAAAATAAAATGAGCATGACTGTGTCCTAGCTGTAGGATGTGTTCCAAAAGGTGTTGCTTTAATAAGTTTTGCAACACATTTGGATAGGAAACATTTAGTGTTTTAAAAGTTCATATGCTATTTAAAATTTTCCTTTCCGTAACCTAAATATCCTGTCATCACCTGTAAATAATTACATATGTAAATACTTGGACATAATTTTATAAGTCTTAAAAAATAAAAAAAATACAAAATAGAAGCAACTTTAAAAAAATAGTAACTGACCTTAATTTTGAATTTTTTACACTCTTGTCAGAGTTGATATGGTATCCACTCAATCGCTCCATTTTCCCAACTGCTTACTGCTTACTCTCGGGAGGGTCTGTCCTTATTGAAGAGCAAGAGATTTATATTATGTGAGCAATTCAGACTTTTGATGATGCATTTGGTTGTCCTGTCCTGTAGCTTAATAAATATGTCTCCTGGTTACTTAGCCCCTGAGGAATTGTTAAGTAACAATGGCCGATCTGTTCATATTGATTTTTTTTATAGATGTGATCCATCCAGCTTATAAAAAAGCCTATTTAACTGATACTTATTTACTGATAAGTCTTGTTACTTAAGAAAGAAAGAATAATAAAGGTATGTGAGAAACTAGGAAACAAAGTTAGGAACTCAGAGATCTGGGATTGTTTTTCATTCCAGCACTTCCCTGAACAACTAGTTCTGAGATAACAATACGCAGTATATTAACTACTGTTAATTCCCTACTTTTTTTTCTTTTTTGAAATTCTGTATCATTTCTATCCTTTTTTTCTGTTTTGCTTTTTAAAATTAAAAAAAATTCCCTGTTCTGAGGCCCATTCAATTTCCTTCACTGCTCCAAGATTTAGTTTCCTCATCTGCAAAATGAGGGTCAGAGCACAGCTGGCCTTTTATATCTGCAGGTTCATCATGTGCAAATTCAAGCCAACTGCATGTAGAAAATATTCACTATAAAAATTGTGCCTGCATTGAACATGTACAGATTTTTTTCCTTGTCATTCTGTATCCAATGCAGTATAAAATCTGTATACATAATTTTTGTATTGTGTTAATGTAAGTAATCTAGAGATGATTTAAAGTACATAAGAGTATGAGTATAGGTTATATGCAGATATTGAACCATTTTATGTAAGAGACTTGAGCATCCAAGGATTTAGGTTTCCTCAGGAGTCTTGAAACCAGTCCACTGAGACAATGACCTGCCTCCTAAGGTAACTAGAGGATTAATGAGTGACGAAGGCTGTTACGGGTTGGGTCTAGATGTCTCCTCAAAGCCTCATATGGTCATAGGTGGAGCTTTTTCAGAGTTGGCTGGATCTGGAGTGTGTGATGCTGGGATTAAGGATGAATGATTACTGCCTCAGTCTCAGTATTTTGTCTCAGCGATGAGAAAAGTAACTAAGACAAATGCAGAGCACTTAACAGAGTGCCAGGTATGTCTGCTGTGGGCAGATGTCTGCTGTGGGCCGGGTGCTGTTCTTAGCTCCTCAGTCGACCGGGCTGGTATAAATCATCTGCATGCTGACAGGCTAGTAAGCATCTCTAGCCTTTGTAGATTTATAAAGCCATTTTCTGTAACAGTGGAGTATGGATGGATGGATGTTTTACAGTTTAGCTTGTGCTACAGAGCAGTTTGGAATGCAAACCACAACATGAAAATATAGTGAGGTGAACAGTGTAGGTGTCTGTGCATTGAAAGACAATGTGTAAGGAAGAAATGCAGCCTTTTTTATCCAGATTCTATATACTTTCTTATTCTTGAAATAACCACTGTGTGCATTTTATAATAAAGTTAGGAAAACATTTTTGGAAAGCACTGTATTTATTGAATTATGTTGAATTTCCACTAGAGGGTGATCTAATACTATTCCTTTCTTGAAGCTTAAACCATCAAGGGCTTGTCTTTCAATTTTCTGTTAATTTATTTTGTGTAACCTATTTTATATGATCATGTCTTCCTCTAAAATAGAAAATTCTAGATCTTAGGTAATATACTGATGTCAGAGAATGGCAGATATATACTGAGTTGTGTCTTCCTTTTGATCTGACCTGCCTAATACATCATTATTTTGCATTCTTCAGTACAAAATGTAAGAGGACATCTAATAGGGCAACTGGCACAGCTGTTATTTGATGAACTAGATTATCTTATTGTCAGGTTACTTTCTGAGAGTAGATCCTTTAAAGAGGACACTGACTCTCTTTACACATCTTTTAGTCTACTACATATATCTCATTTGTTCCATAATGGTTTTTGCAAGTTAATGCTTCTATTAAAATTTTCTTATTACCACTATGTGCTTGTTATCTTAGTATTTAAAAGTGTAATGTAAGCATTTGAAGAATCTTGTGATCTTTATTAGCTTACTTATGTGACCTATGGGTTCATAGCCAAAGATTTCTTTGTTCAGTGAGGCTAATTACTTCATTAGAAAATAATTTATTAGGTGTAAAATAATTTTAGTGTGCTCTTTCATTCTTCATATATCATTAGCTGCACTACAGATAATAGGTATTTAAAACAAATGGCACAAAGAAAAATTCCAAGCAGAATTGTTCTTCCTCTGGGGACAATCTTCTCACAAAGATTTGTGGAGCACTTTTCTGCACAGCTGTCAGGTATTCCCAAGTGGCTTGTCACAGTAAAATTCCACCCACCTTTTCCACTGATCACTAAACCAAGACATATGCTGCTGTTGTAGCGAGCGAAGTGTGTGGCTTGAGGTCCTTGTAAAGGTGTGTTTGTATATGGAGGCCTGTTGATGTTTAACGTACATGAATTCTAAGTTGGCTACCAAATTTACACAGATATGCTGGTTTTCCTATACGAAGTGAGTGCAGGTTGTGAAAGGAACATTTTCAGCCAGTTTAAATTCAGTATAAATACTTGGAATACATATGTATGTGGTTGTAATAATTTAAGAGTTTTAAAGATTTTAATATAAAATGGGTGAATGTCGGTGTCTGTGCCTAGAGTCCCATTCCCCCAAACATGCACAGCGAAGGCGCAAAGGAATGAGACAAACAGCATGATCTTTAGGGCTGCAGGAGGACTGAAATCCTCAGCAGAGCTCATAACTCTGCTAGCTGGCCAGCCAACTGACGCAAGGCAGCCTGTATTTAATCAGAACAAGCGGGGAGTTGAGTGGACAGTGGAGGAAACCTGAACAGGATCTTGGAAAGGATTCAGGTACTCCCTCAGAGCATCAGACAATGATAATTAAGGAAAAACTATCCAAAAGTCTCCTGGTGGCCTCAGCTGTTGCCTATGTTGTCCTTAAGCTGTCTCCTCATTCTCAGTTTAATCATGCCTGGGCCACACCACAGCCCTGCATGTGTCTTCAGCTTCAGCGCTCTCCAGCAGATGAAAACTTGTATTTAAATATAATTCGGTATTTTGTTACTGGTTTCAAACTTCTTAAGAGTTAAAGTGGAAAATTATCAGTGCTTTAACTCACTGATAATGTGGCCTGGTTTCACAAATGCACTACTAATAAAGTATCATCATGTTTTCTAAGTTCCCTGCTCATGTTTGTATTATTTTACAAAATTTAGCATAAGCTGTTAATATTTAAGTTAGATGAACATGAATCATAGATTTATTGACTCTTAAATTTTTTTTATGTTATAGAGTAATAGAGTCATTTTACCACAAGTCGTTCTTAATGGAATTCAGCAGACTAGCTATTAAGACCTAAAACTGTGCAAATACAGTATTTACCCTTAAGTCCTGTACTTATTCCTAACATGACAGGACACAGATGGTCATGTGATGTCAGAGAGAAGCTCCCACAGTGGGGAGAGAGCCTGTGTGCTGGAGGCAGGGCTAGCACAGCCCCAGGCCCAGGGGTGCAGATGGGGGTGCAAAGGGTGCACTTCAAAAACAGGTGAAGCAGGAAGGCAGGATTGGGGGTCCTTCCTGGAATGGCGAGTGGGTCTGCTTGGCTGAGAAGTGGAGTGCATGAAGGACAGCAGTGGTGGGATTGTTACAGTGCCTGTGACCAGAGAGTGATAGGCTCCATGAGTGCTGAGCTAAGGGGTTTAACTTGCTCCTGAGAAGACTTGGGAGCCTTTACAATTTGTTTAAAGGGGAGAATATAAATATGAATCTGGTGACAAAATAATTAAGTGACCACAGACTACACTAGGTATCCTCAAATTCGCCATTCAGGGGGGAAAAAAAAGGATCCTGTGAGCCTATTCAGAAGGGTGTTTCTTTTTTTTCCTTTTCATTAAGAATTCCAGGTTGGTACTAAACCACTCACACCTGGTTCCCCTGTCATTAACAACAGTGATTGGCACACCAAGCAAAGTTTGTACGTAGAACAGAATTCAGTCCATGAGAAATGAATTGGCCTGCGTGAGGATCGACTTCATTCAAGCTCCTGGCCCCATTAGCTCTGTAGTCAGCCAACAGTGCCAGAATCTAAATGGAAATTGCCATCTGTCCAAATAAAAATTAAAGACATAAAAAGAACATAATTATCTAAATAGAGTAGTTATGACTCCATTACTTATTTTCTTTTAAAAAATCATTTGAAATCTAATTCCCCTTACATCCAGGGGATCTTCAATCTAAGAAGATACATCACAAAAAGATTTATAGGTACTGTATATGAGTGTATCAGGAAAAAGGAAAATGTTACTGATACTGTGATCCATAGATCTTGTGTTCATTACATTGGTCAACAAGGGTACAAGTTTGAAGTGACTTTTATAAAATTTAGCTAATCCTTATTGTCTCTGTATGCATGTTTGTATAGTTATTTAATTTCTGTCAGTGCTAAATTTAGGTACTTTAATTCACTTAATCCTTCTGATAACTTTGGAAGGTGTGTATTGTTAGCCCCTTTCACAGATGAGATGCCACATCACATCTCTTGTGGGTTTGTGAACTTAGACCAGTTCTCCAAATGGCAAGAGTGTGTTTGGTATCAAGGAACCAGGTCACTCAGGGTCAAGTGTATAGAATGTAACTCTACTTTGTGTCACTAAGCAAAGTGATATCTCCTTTTGTTTTTATTTATTTATTTATTTATTTGTACCAGGAATTGAACCCAGGGCCTTGTGCTTTCCAGGCAAGTGCTGTACCACTGAGCTACCTCCTCAGCCCTAAAATCTCCTTTTAAACAATGTTATTAGCTATGATAGGCCTGTACATTTTAAGACCTTATCAAACTAGATACAACAGAATGACCAGAGTATTGCCCCTTCAGTATTGGTACTATTGCACTAGCTCCCAGGCTAACTCTCCTAGTCATTCTTCTACTTAATAAAAATTTTTAAATGTGTAAATGCAATTAGTATAACACCATTTTGCCTTTTTCTTTGCATAAATTCTTTACCATTTAAAATTTTTTTTAAAACCTTAGATATAATTATTCATTGATTAAAATTTAAGTTTTTACTCAGTGCTTTACGTAGACATTCTGTAATCTCATATATTAGTTTTTTTATGTGTCCCCAATGACAGAGTCAAAACAACTATGAGCTGTGTGACGATCAGCTTTTTCCAGACATCCCAGTCTTTTGCAGTGATAAATTGGTATGATAAAAGTGAGCACCTGAAATGTCTTTAAAAAGAATTGCTAAACTCCTTATCCTCTCATTTGCATTATTCAGTAAAAATTTCATTTATTCCAAAACTCATGTCTTTATGCTTTTTGGTCCTGTCAAATAGAAGAGGGAGTTTTTGTAAGCCCAGATACTTAGTAGAGTCAAAATTTAGGATATCAGAATTTGTATTTCTAGATCCAAGAAAGATGAATTAAAAACAGGCAAAGTTTGCATCTTACTATCTAGCACTGCAGGATGAAAGTTGAAAATTTTTCCCTTAACCAATGCTACAAGAGCTACTTGAGAAAGTCCTGTGAAATTGTATGTAAATGGAGGAATCGCGTGGTAGCTGCTGTAGGTAAGCAAGCCCCTGACTACAGGGCTGCACAACCAACTTGTCATAGATCTGCCTTCCCCAGGGTATTTCCAGTTTTCTTTAAAGATGAAATTTTATAAATGTCATTTAAAACCAAATATTTTGTTGATCTGTGTTGGGTATGGTAGAGCATGCCTGCAATCCCAGCACTCCAGAGGCTGAGGCAAAAAGATTACTACAAGTTGGAGGCCATTCTGGGCTACATAGTGAGACCCTATCTTAACCCATCTCCAATACAATACAATACAGTACAACACACTACAATGCAATACAAATTTTGTTGATCAGTAATGATTAAAATTTTGTTGGCCAACAAACTATGGGTCTGACAGATCAAAATATCAATAGTATTTTCATGTTTCCCCCAACAAATTCATACTTGTAACTCATCTCTGGGCTTGTTCTTGAAGTTAATGGTGAGGGACTCATTGTCACTTCCCAACTTGGGAACTGTCCCTGCCGAGCTCAACCTGAATGTTAGATACCATTCTTGTGAGCTCTTGCCTTCTGCTCTCCAGCGAGGTTGCCCCTGGCATTTGCTTCCCTCTACCGTAGGCATCATGAACACCAAGTCTGACCGGTGCAGCCCCCCAGTGAGACAGGAGATGCTCTTGTGGGCGACAGTTAACTGCTGCTTTATTTACGCGGGCTCTGGTTTATATATTTGGCCGTGACCAATCACAGGCTGTCACGAGGAAGCAGGGCGGGAATGGGACGCAGGCTCTGGCTACTATATCCAGCTGTGGCCAATCGGGAGTTGCCACAGAGTCGGCAAGGGTGAATACGGAGTGAGCACAAGGTGCGCACGGGTTGGCTAATTTAAAGAGGGACGTAGCGCATTGCGGAAGCTGGCGTGATCCTTAGTCCCTGGTGGGGTATGGTATGTTGAGCGCCTGCGCCCAACACAAGTCTGTCATCTCACCTGTGTCTCTGTGATGAGTAGGTGTCAGTTGGTGTCCTGTAAATAGTCATGAGGCCATCTAAAATCTTTGACCTCTAAACTTTTCTATGTAGTCCTTGCCTCCACACCTGTGACTTCTGTTCACTTAGCATCCTGTGCTCTGGGAATCATAGTAATGGAAGAAACTGGGTTTGGAGCCCAGCTGGGTCTTAGCTCTGTGGCTTTGGTGAGGTGCTGAATTAGTTTCTCCAGCCTTTGGTCTTGTGTCTTTTCAGTGAAGGATTTAGCCAGATGATCTTCATATTCAGTAAACCTGTAGAGCTCTGTAGTGTAATGAAAGATGAGTCACCCAGCAGGCAGCACTGGGGCGCTGCCCATCCACTGACAAGCCTGGCAGCCGGGCCTCCCAAGTATTTGTACATAGCTCCTGTGCCTGAGAGATTTATGTCTGCAATATGCCAGAGGCAAGACAAATGCCGAAGTACTTGAAGTCATAAATATTAAATTATGTTGGTATAATTTGTGTTAATTATATTTTGCTGGGTTCTCAGGGTGTGAAAATTGTTTATTCACATATGATGTACAGGATCATTAAGATACATATAAGATTAATCACAATAGTTTACTTCTTCATCATCCTGGTTAATAAAGTATTTTAAGTATTCTGGAAAATAACCTGTATGTTTTGAAAACAGTTGAAACATACTGAAAAAAATAGTTTTGAAGTGTCCTTTAATGTTACTTCAGGAAAGTTTAATGAAGATTATTAAGCAAATGCAAAACAATCTCAATGATTTAAACTTTTGACTTTTTGACACTTTCTTCATGATCAGCAATTCTGATTCTTTACATGTTTCTTCTTTTTGTCTTATGTACTTTTAGCTCATCTAGAGGCCAGTTTTGAGGAGGTAGAAAATCACCTGCTTCATCTGGAGGATTTGTGTGGGCAGTGTGAGTTAGAAAGATGCAAACGTGTGCAGTCCCAGCACCTAGAGAATTATAAGAAAAGTAAGAGGTAAGTTTAAAAATTGGAGTATTCCTTTTCAGCTTCAAAGTTTTCCACACTGCTTTTACATTCTATTCTTTAGAAAATACTGAGGTTTCAACCTGTAAAGCTCATTATTGAGATTTCTAGAACTTTTCTTTAAATGGCTGACCATGGCCATTTTATAGGGATAAGTTGTAAAAAGCCAAGGATGGAGATAGGCATCTCTGTCACAAAGGTGGGAGGGAGCAGAACAAAAGGTGAAGGTTCTGACTAGCTGCCTGTGCCTAGTTTTTCCCCAAAGGCAAGTGACTGAGCTCCTTTGTTTTGGGCTGTTAGTTTGAGACAGGTTTTCACTATGTAGTTCAGACTGCCCTTGAATTGCCAAACAGTCCTCCTGCCTCAGCTTCCCAAGTGCTGGGATTACAAGTCTGCACGACTACACTGTGGAGAGAGGTTGGATGGGTTGTCATGTACTAGCAATGGGACTTATGGCAGATTAATCTCTCTTGGCCTCAATGTCATTGTTTTATCATGAGAATAATAATGTACTGGTCTTATGGAGTTGTGAGGGTTGAATGGGTGATTGTCATCTAATTCTAGTGCTCTGTGGGTATTAGTAGTAATGGTGATTATCCCAGGCCAGCCTGAACTGGAGATGGAAGAGAAGTTTGAGGTTAGTAACTAGCTAATCCAAGTGTGCCCTCCTGGCCCCACCACCGCCATCACTGGCAGGGCTAGAAGTTGGGAAGCCTTGGACACCATAGCAGGTGTGTCTGTGGTGCTGGTGAGGGGGCATGGGACCAGCTGGCTGTGCTGGAGGCTGACAGAGGCTGAAGGTAGTTTTGGTGGACGGAGATGGAGAGGTTGACAGAGCATGCTGCTGCTCTTTGAGTTATCAGTGCGTTGAATAGTTCCAAGTTGAGGACTGAGCCGCTGTTGTGGATAGGAGGGGCTCGTCACTGACACACAGGATGTGAAAAACGTTACACATTGCTGTTAGAAGTTTCCTAAAATTATGCTTCAGGGTGAGTCAGAAGCATTTCCTAAGAGTTTTAGGAGAAAAATTCTTCAGATTCTTAGGGGTGCATCTTTTCTTTTAAAAAATTTTTGTTAATATTTTTGTGATACACAGTAATTATATTCAGCTTGGGGAGTTGATAAGGAACCATAGCAATCACCTAGGGTGGGCTAGAGGTTCCATTCAACCCAGCTCTTCCCCTTCTGGATGTCTTCCCGAAAGAATTAAAAGAATCACACCACAGTGATACATGTGCACCCATGTTTATAGCAGCCCAAATAAGTAGCTAGATCTTGGAAACAGCCTAAATGTCTATCAACTAAGGAATGGATAAAAAAGATGTGGTGTTTTTATTCAGTGGAATACTACTCAGCCATAAATAAGGGCAAAGGAGACTTACAGGCACGTGGATACAACTTGAGACCTACTCATTAGTGAAATAAGACACATATGTAAACATTGTAGTGTTTCAGTGTGAGAAACAGAAAGAAACAACCTGTATGTATGTGTATACAAAAGATAGTTAAGATAGTTTTACCACTGATTTCTCTGAGTTCACTAAAGAGAAAGATTTGTGCTAATATTGTTGGGACAGTTGAATGCAGATGTCTTATTCTCTGGGTGAATGATTTAGGGATGACAGTGTGCAGTGTATGTGCCATTGTTGCCCCCTGATTGATATGTTTTGAAATTTTGTTTTAGTCTTTTTTTTTCTTTTTTCTCTTTTTCTCCTTGAAATAAAATGGATTTGGGGGATGAAAAAAAAAAAAAAGGAACCACCTGGGGCAATAGTTTAAAATACAAACCACTAGCGGGGTATGTGCTTGTAATCCCAGTACCCTGGAGTTGAGGCAGAAAGATAACCAGTCCAAGTCCAGCCTGGACAACTTAATGATGTAGGGAGACAGTGTCTCAAAACTTTAGAAATAAGCTAGACATAGTGGCACATGTCTGTAATCCCAGCACTGGGGAGGCTGAGGCAGGAAGATCACTGCAAGTTTGATATCAGCCTGGGCTGTGTAGGGAGTCCCTGTCTCAAAAAAATGAAAAGCAGAAAATTGAATAGAGAACTAAGGAAGTAGCTCAGTGCAGAGGCACTGGGTTCAGTGTCCAGGAACATCAACAACAAAAAGCAGACTGTTGCCCTCTGTCACTAGGTAGCCAAGTTGAGATCTAGTCCAGTGCTATTGCCGGACACAGGCTTTCCACGTGACTCTCTCTGGATGGCTGATGATCTGCGTTCCTCGGACTGTGCGGGCTCTCTGTAGACGGGCTTGTGAAGAGCTTGGGATGCCCGAGGTCAGATTGTTCACACGGTTTGTGTGCAAGTGAGTCCTTCTGGAGTAGGTTTCTGCCAATTTTCTTGGCTCGTGGAGATGGCAGGAGGCTGGGTGGCAGCATTCAGAATGGAAGGACTGTGGAATGAGTGGGTGATCCTTGTCACCTAGAGGATTTCCAGACCAGCCTGTGGGAGATCAGAAATTCCACCTTTCCTGCAAGAAGGTGGCTAGGCTAATCTCCAGTTTTAAGGTAAAAGTCAGGCAGATATTCTGCTGTTGAAGTTAAGTAATGGAAGTGTGTTTGTTATGCAGCAAGCTTCTGAGGAACATGACAGGAAGACTGAGAATTTTGGAAGGAAGTTTGTTGGACAGCTTGTGTGCAGGTTGTGACCCTAGAGTATGATTTACATCTGCAAGTTGAGGACAGTAGTAATACCTGTAGGATTGTCCTGTGATGGAGTTAGTAAGGGCCTTGGAGTATCGCCTGGCACCTAGTCAGTACTCTACCAGTCACAGCCAGCACTGGGTGACTTAGGTTATTCAGTGTGCAGCTATTAAGAACATCCATAAGGTACGCTGTTTAATGCCAGGTGTGTTTTCTAGCTTCTTGAATACAAAAATATAACATTTTAATTCATTCAACCAAATCTCAGATTTTGATGAGGTAGAAATGAAATCAGGGGGCTGGGGATTTAGCTCTGCAGCATAAGCGCCTGCCTTGCAAGCAGGCAGTCATGAGTTCGATCCCCGGTACCGATAAAAAAAAAAAAAAGGAAATGAAATCAGTGGGATTTAGAGCTGTACAATTTTGTCATGTCATGACAGTACTGTCACCTAGTGACCTAGATCCATTTTAATTAATGCATTATAATTTATATGCTATAAAATGAAAATTACCTTAGTGGATCTTTTTAATGATCTTAACTGTGACAGGTTTATTGATAATGCCTGTTACTTTGAAATATGTCTGGAAAATAGTATACTCGTTGAAGACTACTGGCTTATAATCAGGAGCTTGAAATCTGTAGGTGAGTAAAAGTAACTGTCTCACTCTGATAGGCCCACATTTCTAAGTGGTCTACTTCTCAAGGTGAGCAGGAAATGAATGTCGACTGTCCTCATGATTTGGTTTTTTAACCCTACCAATTTCAGTGCTGAATTTTAAGGGTAAAAAATTTAAATTGCCTAGTATTATCACTGACTTTTTGAGACTCCATCTGAAAAAAATTACGCATGTAGGTATTTGTTAATATTCATAGTGTCTTCATAAAATAAATACCCAGAAATGCCAAAGCATATCTTATTTATCTAGTAAGACATTAGACATGGATTTTAAATTGAAGTCATATTTTCACCCTAAAATGATTATTACTGATTTAATATGTTCATGACGGAGCCATTGTAATTCCTGTGTCTTGCTGCTGGGTGGCTCTGAACCCATGTATGACTGTTCCATCCGGTGGCGTGAGACAGTTCCTTGAGGTAGTACAATCCATGCTGGAACAGTCATGCATGTCCCTCTGGTGTTTCAAGCCAGCAGGAATATGTTAATTCAGAATTATTAATAGAAATACAATTTGGGTTGTTATGAAAAGTTCTTGAATACCTAAGCTTGAATTTTTGTCTACCACTTGCAACCTGCATGACTACAAATGACCTATTGTCATAAAATAGTAAGAATTTTTGGTGGCGTTATTAACAAAAAGAGGTGTTTTGTTTGTTTTATTTTTATTTTTAAAGGGTCACCTAAAAGGCATTCTTGCTCACAGAATCACTAGAAATTTTGAATTGTAGTTAACTCGCTTCTCTAAATACAAATAATAGAAATAACAAGTATGAGATATTTAAAATGTACCTATACACTAATCATTCTGAAATTCTTTGCCTGTTTAGCATATAAAAGGATGAGGTATCATTATAAAAGAAACTTTTCAGAAGCAACTTAGGTAGTCTGCTTAGTCATATGGCTTATTATTAAGATAGTTATTCTACAGGTAATTTGGGTACAACACAGCTGAAATATCAAACTGAGATAATGATATCGAAATAGTTTTGATACAGAACTTCCATTGAGCACAGTGTATTGAGCAGTCATATATCATTAGCAGAATCTCACTAAAGTGGTGATAAAGTTGAAAGTTACTGTTCAGAAATCCACCAAGATGAAAGAGGAAATAGCAGTAGGTGAGACGTGGTAGGAACAGTTTGGAAGATGGAAGTGGACTGGTGAGTGGTGACGGACTGAAGAGCCGAGTAGCCTGGAGCCTCTGGACGGGACTCGGGAAGTGGGCTGCAGCTGCCCCGGAATTGCAGAAAGGCTCTGGTTCATGGAACCAGGACCCGTGAAAGACAAGCAGTGCAGAAAGCAAAGCCATTGTGGAGGTACTGATCCCCTGATCCTGGCTCAGCCAGTGATTACTCTCCTCCAGCTCCTTGGGCACCGTGGGCGGGGCATCAAGACCTGAAGATCCTAGATGCATTTCAAGTGGGTACAAGGACTGAGTGAAGGGCCACATGTTCAACAGTGAGGCTCTTTGGGCCTCTTTCCTCCCTGGTTCCCAGAGCTCTGACAGCCAAACTACCTCCCCCACGAAGAAGGTTGGAGGGTTCACCTGAGGAGGTGGCTGGCATTGACCCGCTGATGTGAGCACCTAAGGGTTACCTTGATGTACCAGCTGGCACCCTCCTGGGAGAACCCCACTCTGGCATATGTGCTCCCCAGGGCCTCGCTCTTTTTTTTTTCTTTTGGTACCGGGGATTGAACTCACAACCTCGCATTTGCCAAGCAGGCACTTACACCGCTGAGCTAAACCCCCAGCCCCACTGCCTCACTCTTAAGTGTGAATGGACAGCTAAGGAATGTTGTTCCATTGAAGAAGTTTCCCAAAATGAAAGGAACCAAAATAAATAGAAGATAAACTAATAATGGTATTTAAGCCACAGAGGAATGAGAGACTGAGGGAAACAGAAGAAACTTTAAACTTTTCTCCCTGTTGAGGTTCTGGAACTTGAACCCACAGTGTGAAGCATGCTAGACTAGTGCTCTGTCACTGAACTGCACACCCAGCCTTTTTTAAAATTTGATTTTGAGACAAGTATTGCTGAGTTCCCTAGGCTGGTCTCAAACTCATGACCCTCTTAACAGCCTCCCCAGTAGCTACAGTAGGATTGTGGGCTTGCATCACAATGCCCAGCTTCTGCTGTTAAGCATCTGTATGAGAAAACAAAGTAACCTGGGAGGCTGAGGCAGAGGTTCAAGTCCAGTGTGGACAGCTTCTCATGTTACAAAATACTGTTTCAAAAAAAAAAAAAAAAAGAAAAAGAGTAGGAATATGATTCAGTGCCAAGACTCCGGGTTCACTCCCCTAGTACCACCAAATAAAACAGCAACAAAATAGAACTGAGAAAGCTAAGACTACCTGTAGTAAGAAAATGTTTGTAACTCTTGTAGTATTAATAGGAGCTTTAAAAAGAGAAAAAGGGGAGAGAATTTAATAAAGAAGTAATATAAGAAAATTGACCAGAACTAAAAAACATAAACTCTTCCTTTTTAAGAAGATGTTATCAAACTAAACTAGGGATAGTTTAAACTTTTTTAAACTCTGAAAAATATAATGCAGATAGAAAAAATTGGCTATATGACATATGTATATATAGGCATTCTCTCTCTAGATATAGATCCAGATCCAGATGTAATCTGTCTAACTGTTCCTCTGTATATAGTATGCTTTCCAGAAAATTTAGGTGGAACAGCAGAATGGGATAGGAAGCTGGGAGGATGAAGAATAATTTCTTCCAGTTTTCTGGTGTGCTGGATTCCTGCACACATCTTATGCAGCCCCCACCAGAGCCTTGGGTGTGCAGGGCAGCAGTTAATTAAGTTGAGAAGATCGAACTGAAGGAAATCATCTAGCTACACTGGGGCCAGTGTCTTCAAATCACCTGTTTTTTAGGGTGTCTTTTTGTTTGTTTGGTTGGTTTGGTTTTGGTTTTTTGACAGATCTCACTATATAGTTCAGACTGACTTTGAATTCCCTGTGGAGCCCCAGGCTGGCCTTGAAGTCACAACAGCTTCTAAGTGCTCAGCTTCCTAAGTGCTGAGATTACAGGCATGCACCATCACACCTGGCTCAGATACCCTAAGTGGACTTCTGAATCATAGCAAGCTGGATCAGTCCTACATGTTGATATCCATGCATCTGTAGATGAGAATTGCTGTGTGCTGTTTTGTCCCACATTTGATGAGTATTCCCACTGCAGGAAATATATTGTTGCTCTTAGTAAACAAAGAGTGTGACCATTCCCAACTGTATCTGTGTATCTGTGGCTTGTTATTCCTGTGATTCCTATGGTGGGCAAAGGAAACAAACTCAGCTTTAGGAAACTTTTGGGGGTGAAAGTTCTCATCATCCTTGAGAAACACTCAAATGGTTTAAGCTCAATGTACAGTAAGAACAGCCTGCTCTAGCAGTGGTTATCTCTTGAAAGTGGTATCTGAGGGATTCTGATGGTTGCAAACTTCCCAGAGTCCTCTTCCTGTTGCCCCAGAAATTGTGAGTGTTTCTTTTGGCCATTGGGGGCAGCACTGTGAGGCACCAGCACTGTTCACTAGTCCTGTTGGATGTTTTCCCCCCTGCCTGAAGAGTTCTGCATGGACCTCATTAGTACTCTGCTGAATATTCTAGGGGAGCCCACTGCAGGTTTCCGGGAGTCTTCCTCAGAGCAGCTTTCCCTCCACGGTGCTGTGTCCTGTATACTCCAGCTGCCTTGGTCATCCAGGACTCTTCAGCTCTGCCTCAGCCCAGAGCCTGCAGTTCTCCCAGTGTCTCCGTCTCCACTGTATCCTACAAACCCTTCGAGACAGGGTGCTGGGCAAGCCCAGGGCTCACCTCCCTGTCTCTTACTGGTCAGGAATTGTCACATCTCTTTTTGGCCTAAAGTCCAGCTTCTTAAGACGCTCTGTGTCACTTTATGTTTGTGTCTTTCCCTCCCCCCGTATTAAACCTGGAGCCTTCATACTGAGGTACAACTCCAGCCCTTTTTATTTTCACTTTGAGGCAAGTCTTGCCTTGGGAGGGGATGTAATTGGCCCCTGATTTCCCTGACAAGTCAGAAAGCAAACATCAGAAGGATCAAACTGTTTTCATCTAAATTAACTGTAACCCAAACAAGCTCAGGAATATTTATAGGAATACGGAAATATCCAGCACCCAGCAAGAGAACTCATAATATGTGGCATGCAGTCAAGCCCAGCAGGCAGACGTGCTGAGGGGGACAGCCAGTCAGAACCTTTCGGAGCCGGCTAGATGTTGGAATCAGCAGACAAGGACTGAGATAACAGTCCCTGGAACTGTACTATGAGTTCAGAAAGTCAAGTACAGGTGTGGAAAATTTTTGGAAGGCCCAAACTTGCATCTGTTTTCTCCTTTTACTCCTTTTCTCCCTACTAGGTACTAGATTTTAGATGGCTCCTAGGTGGTTTCTGGAAGGTAAGTTGCACTTATTTTATTATGTTTAACATACTGTGGTAATCACACTTTCTAGGCAGTGACCTCTTAAAAACAGGCTAAGAGCTAGGATTTTGTTGGTCTCATGAATGTGTAATCACATCTTATATTTTCTTTCAAAATGAAATTTAAGCCAATGAGTTGGCAATGAACAGAACTGAATAAAATTCTTGCTCTAAAGATTCTGTTAGAAAATAAATCTTGGCAGTTTCAGACTTTGAGCAGTACATAGTCATAAGAACAGATGAGGCTAGAATATTTAACAGTTTATTAGATCCTTGGGTTGATAGTAAATATAGTTTAGGACTGAGGATTTAAATTCTTCAATCTTTATTTTGAATAGTGACTATCTGCTTACCGTGAACATTTTTCTGTAATTGGTTTACAGTACTTTTTTTCCAAGTGCTTTCTCTCTGTTGTGTAAATATCATTCTGTGGATTGAAGATTATAAAAGTTTGGGTTTTTTTCTTTTTGTTTTTGTTGGTTTTTTTTGAGACAATGTCTCACTATATAATATAGTTCTTTTTTTTTTAATTTTATTTAAGGAGAAAAGAAAAAAAAGCAGGGAAAGGGTACAAGTTATACAGATTTACAGAAAAAAAATGAACAGTAGGAAATCACTAGTTAATGGATTACATATTGTCATCTTAGAAATAATTGTTCAAGTCACAAAATTAAAGCTTGTAAAGTGGACATTCCATCAATGATACTGCAAACAGTTCTGTTCATTGATCCAATAAAACTCTGTGATATCATTTTCTATCTTATACACTTAAATATACATGCAGTTATATAGTTTGGAGCACTTTCTTTTCCTCTCTTTTGTACCATGACTATTACACATTTTGGGTTTCATTGCTCCCATGGTTCTTACTACTTTTTTGGAAGAGAGTAAAATCAAATGTGACATAACAGAACAGAATCGGTCAAGTCAAAAGGGTGGACATAATAGATAATGTAAAAACATAATACAAGGTGATCAACAATGGTTACCATAATGCCTCCCGCTATCTCTAATAGAATTGCCTATATCATTAGTTATAATACAATTGAACAAAACAGTAAAGAATAAAACCAACAAAACCAAAACATTGGAGACATTGTAGGTCTTCAAAAGTAGATAAAAGTCAACAAGAATGGGCGTCATAATGAATCTCATTATCTTCACAGCTGATGCCTAAACTTTCGAACCTGATACTATCCAGCAAAACAGAATAGGGGAACATCAGTTAAAAACCAGATGGTGAGAGTAATACAGGGCTTTAAATCAAGGTAATGAAAAGTCAAATATTATAATATATCCTGCTATTTTTTTCCCTTTAATTAAAAGGATACAAATAAAAAAGTAAATAATGGAGTGGAGATTGAGATAAAAGAGGGCATAACAACAAAACAGCGCAGATCAAAACATAACCATTTAAGCAGAATAGTGTTTCACCACCAGATAATCCTAACCTAAAAGTAGTTACCATATTGTCTCTTTGAAATCCTTGAGTACAACTTCATATACTGTAGCATTAAGTATATCAAAACAATGTAAAACCATTCAAGAGAATGACAGCATTACAGAGTATTTAGAATCGACTAACAGAAAATGAACAATGGTTTCTGTATAATCTCCTTGTCTTTAAAAGGTTTTTGCTTATACTATCGTACATAATAAAATCCAATAAGATACAGCCTATTTAGACCATTGGAGACAGAAGGACAAAAGCTAGATGAGACTTCAAAACAAGATGATACTAAATCAGTATTACCTATTAAGATGTCATTTTCTCCAAAATAGCTGTTCCTATCATCCAATCTTCTCTGTCTCATTTCTGTTGAGCTCTTTTTCCGTCAGTAGCTGTCAGTTTGTCTTCTTCATTTTGTTCTCTGCTCCATTCGTTGTGGCCTCCCCGCCACTATTTCTGGATTCTTTGTATTTTTCTTTTTTTAGAATATCCTGCAATACTTTCTGTAGGGTTGAATTGGTGGTTGCAAATTCCCCCAGTTCCTCTTTATCCTGGAAGCACCTTGTTTTTCCATCAATTTCCAGGGACAGTTGTGCAGGATATCTCAATCTTGGCTGGAGATTATTATCTTTCAAAGCTTGAATTATTTCCCCCCACGCTCTTCGTGATTTGATGGTTTGTGCAGAGAAGTCTGCTGTAATTCTGATGGGTGTTCCCTTGTAAGTGGTCTGTTTCTTGTCTCTGACAGCTTTTAATATTCTGTTCTTGTATTGAATTTCTGGAATTTTTATTATTATATGCCTGGGTGTTGCTCTGTTTGGGTTGTAGGTGGCTGGGGTCCTGTATGCCTCATACATCTGAGTATCTTTACCTTTTGCTAAATTAGGAAAATTCTCCTGGATTATTTCTGTGAGTAGCTTTTGTAGTTCACTTGTTTGTGTCCCTACTTCTTCTTTTATGTTCTTAATCCTTAAATTATGGATCCTCTTATCATCTTCTTGTCTTTGTATTATTGCTGTTTGTTTCTTTGTTATTTTTAAGAAGTTTTTCATTTCATTCTCCTATATTACAAGTCTGCCCTCCAGTTCAGATAGTCTGTCCTTAGTTTCTTTCAAGCTGCTATGCCAGTCTTCTATAGACTTCTTAGTATCTTGGTAGTCCCTTTGAACCTGCTTCACGTATTCTATGCCTTCTCTGTTTTCTCCATCAAACAATTCTCCCCTTTTTTTCTGTTCTTCCATTCCACCACCTGTTTTTTCTTGGGTGGTACTTAGCATTTCTCTAACTATTCTGCATACTTCTAGCTTCAGGTCGTTGATAACTTCATTCCTGAATTGGTCTATGAGGCTCTCTATATGGTGCCTTATGTGTATTGGTGCGGTGTCTGCTATTGCCTGTTTCTCAGAATTGGGGGCCGAGGAGCCTTTCTTGTTGCTGCCTCTTCCCATATTCTCTGTTCCTTATATATGCAAGCTTATATAAGAGGCCAAGCTTCTCTCCCAGTCAGCCACAGCCTGATCGAATTGCGCCAGTTAGGTGTTCCCGCTCACCGCTGCGCACCAGTTAGTTACGGACCAGGCAGCCTTCGCTTCTCCCCTCCCGGCCACCGTCAGGCTCTGGGATCTGGGTTGGGACAGCCTACCAGGTCCGCCGGCAGCGTCACGCAGGCCAGGCACTTTTCACCAAGCCCGCCCGAGAGGGGGATGTGTGGCTGGAGTTGCCACCGCGCCCTGCTCCCGCAGGACTGCTCGGGCCCAGAAAGTCCTCTGCTGGAGTCAAACTGTGGTAGAGTGTCAGTTTCTCTCACTCACCTCACCACAAGTCAGTGCATGCCTCCCTGCTGTTCGCAGATTGCCGTTCTCAGAGCTTCTGCGCGTCTCTATCCTTCCCGAGCCACTGTAGAGGCACTCTCCTTGCCGAGCCACTGTAGAGGCAGCCAGCCGCCGCGCGGCGGGAAACCCAAGTCGCGGCTTCCAATGGCGCGGGGTCCAGCCTCAGCAGTGAGGCTTTTCTGTTCCTGTTTTAGCACCAGGACTGCATTCCAAGTTGGTTTCTCTCAGCCCAGTTCGTTCCTGAGTCAGCAGAGCATATCTCCACCTGCTTATGTCTCCTTAGTCCGCACCATTCCTGGCTTCTGAGCCGAGTCTTTCAGAGAGCCTCTGGTAGTTGCTGTTATCTGTCTGCCATGTTCTCCCGGAAGTCTATATAATATAGTTCAAGCTGGCCTTGAACTTGGAGCCTTGGCTGGCCTCAGAGTCCTCCTTTCTCTGCTTCCTAAGTTATGGGCAGGTTTTTGTTTTTAATGGAGACATGAAAACGTAAAGTATACCCTTGAGGCAGAGAGTAGACAAGACTTAAAGATAGAGCAATCTTAAGAAAAACCTTTGCTAAACTCTGAAACTTAGCAAAACACTGTCTTTGTCATCCTGGGTTTAAGAAGAATGTAACACTTTTTCCAAAGACAGATTGGCTGTACATGCTTGCTTGCCGTAATTTTACAAAGTCCATAATAATCGTCAATATTTTACAATCAGTTTATTAAATTTGGAAAATTTTGAATGACCTATTGCTGTTTCGAAGTTTCTGTTTCTTCATTGATTAGTGGGGTTGTTTATTTGTTTGTTTTGGGTTTTTTTAGGATATGAAAATCTGAACTTTATTTTTTTCTTTAGCACCTTGGTACTTTTTTTTTTCTATTTTTCGGTTAATACTGAGGAGGGTTCATTATCAATATAGGAGTCCAAGCAGTTGAATTGACAAATTTTATTAGCGGAGCTCAGTAGCCACTGGCATAGACCCCTATTTCAGAGTCAGACTGAATGACCCCAAACTGAAGGGTTACAGAGTTTTTAAAGCAAAAAGCTGCAAAGCCAGACATCCTATTAGGAACATTTTAACTAGAATTTTACATTAATTTTGGTTGACACTTGCATCTTGCTTTTTTGTTGACCAGGCTAACTTTTTTCTTGTGGGTGCAGCTTGACTGCTTTTTTTTATGGGACTTATGTCCTGAGTAATTTTCCTTTTTTTTTAGGTCAAAAACAGGGCATAAGATGGCATCAGTTATGCCAAGCTACAACAAGTACCTATTATACACAGTGTAGAGTTTCACTGTGGCATTTTCACACATGCCAGTTACTATTTTTCAAAAGTATGAAATTTATCAGTCATTTTTGGCTTCATTTGACTATGGCTAAAACTGTGATGCAGCCTCACACTTTACTTGCATCTCCGGTATTTCTGAGGGTCTCGGAGCTGGTAAGATGAGCTCTGAGCATCGGCCCTCTGGCTCTGATCACAGTATCAGGGCAGCAGTGACTCAGGCAGAGCGTGTGTCCTCCCAGCTCTAACCTGCTGCTCTTAGGGCTGTGCCTCATATGACCACAGGGACACAGCTCTCCTGGATTCTCCTTTTTGGATCCCTCACTGTTTGCTGTCTTCAGGGACCATCACTGTTTGCGAGGACACAGCTTGTCTGCTGCCACAGATGTCTGATGCAGCATATTCCAGAAGGGCTTTCCTCAGGTTGAGCAATGTGCTCCTTTCTCTGGAAGCTCCATGTTGTGTTTTGCTTGTGACCAAATGTTATCCCTATATTGATATATAAAAAAAGTGCATTACTGTCATAAACATTTTATTTCTTTGAGACAATGTAATATGCAGCTCTCAAACATTAAGTTGGATTTGCCAGTGTATCAGTTGACTTGTGCATTTACATGGGTTAAAAGAAGCTGAGAAGTGTCATTTGAGATGAGAACATTGGCTGAGGTCATAGCTTAGAGATGGAGCTCTTGCCTTGTATTTGCAAGGTCCTAAGTCTGATTCCCAACACTTAAAATATCTCTGTATGTGATATATAGTATACTAGTTTAGGAAAAGTTAAAAACTGCTTACTACATTTACTTTTTAAAGATTTTTTTCAATGTTTCTGGGTATTAAACTTAGAGCCCTCACATATTCTGGGCAAGCACTGTACTACTGAGCAATATTCTCAGCTCTGAAGTTTCTTAATTAAAATACATGAACAAAGTGTATGGCATATACCTTGGTTAAAATATTATTTAATACAAAAGGATTGTATAAACATTTTCTAAAATTAAGACACTGATAGAGAATTTAAATATGTAACCTACATTTTTCTTAGCAAATTCTTCTTTCTTGAATTCTGCAGCATTGTCTTACTTTCTCATTTCTGAGACATAGTGCATGGCTCTCACAGCTCTTAACGAGGAGAGGTTTATTTTGCCTTGTGTTTGAGTCTGTGCTCATTCAGCTCCCAAAAGAGGTAGCATGGCACAGGGGCCTGGCGGGAGAAAGAGCTGCTCACCTCATGGCAGCTGGAAGCTAAGAAGTGAAGGGAGGAGCCAAGGAGGCAGATAAACCTTTCCTGGGTTTCACAGTGACCTGCCTCTAGACCAGACCCCACCTCCTAACAGCAAGTCAGCTGTTAGCTTCCGTAATCTAGTCATCTTTCAGACCCCTGAGGCTTAGGGAGTTATTTAGATCTAAACCATCATCCTAAATTTTCTTCTCTACCTCAAGTTTGGTTTTATTTTTTTTTTTATAAATGCTCTACTGTTGATACTCTCTTGGATTCTGGTCTTGGTACCTTCCATTCCACATACCCTGTCTAGATATGCTCTTCGGTACCCTTCTCATGTGCAACCCATTTTGACTCTTTTTTTTTTTTTTTCTTTTTCGTTTTTACCAGTACTGGGGATTGAACTCACGACTGCCTGCTTGCAAGGCAGGTGCTTATGCGCTGAGCTAAATCCCCAGCCCCCCATTTTGACTCTTAACAAATCATTGTCTTCAGTTTGGGACTTTTTTTGTGCTCAAAATAGTTGCCACCCAGCTGTCTCTACATGGTATCCCAACCAAGAGCACCAAGCCCCAATTATCTTTCCCAGCAAAATTTGACTTCTACGTGTCTTGTTGAGACACTGCCATCACATTTACCCAGCCAGCAAGTGTATGAGCCATCATAATCCCTTTCTCTGTTTCATGTCATCTCAGTTCTCCATCCAGTCCAATATTTTCTTGATTCTATTCTCTGTCTTTCTGTCTTCACTGGCCATTTGTTTTTCAAACACATATCTCTGTAACCTCTATAGTTTTAGCGATAGCTTTTTCTAATTGGTCTTTCTGTGTATAATCTTATCCCCTAGTTCATTTAATTGCTGTTAGATTAAGTGCAAGACAGTTAAGATTTTTTATCATCTTGAAAGTAAAACTTAAGTTTTGATAATAATAAATACATTTACTGAGCATTAATATATACTTGACACCATATTTAAAAACCTAACCTGTATTAGAGTCCTCATAATGACCATATGAATAAGTGTTACTCACTTTACCAATAAGGAAGACAAAACAAGAAGAGATTAAATAACTTGCAGGAATTGCAGAGCCAGGACATGGCATCTGGACCAGAATCTATGTTTTTTGCCTTCAAACCCTGTATTGTCACCAGGAAATCCACCTGTGCTGTGGTTTGGTGCTGTAGAGTAGGCAAGGGTCTTGCTTCTCTCCAGAGTGGCTCACTGTCAGGATGGGTAAGTAAGAGTTTCCAGTAGTGGTGACACATGAACAGGAGAACATTGTATATAGAGATTCATTTTAGAAATTCTTTTGCTTTCAAGTGGTACAACCTATGAGGATAAATCATTTCATGTGGTTAGATAAGACAAAATTGCTGAGAAATTTTAGACCATTGATTTCAGTGAGTAGTGGGATAGTCTTTTTTTTTTAAGCTGGCTAGCCAATTAAATTTTTATTTTAAAAAATCAGTATTACTAGGTGGTATAAATTTCTTTTAATTCTAACTCTTCTTTATTTTATTTATTTACTGGTGCCAGGAATAGAACTCATGACCTCGTGTTTGCTAAGCAGGCACTTATGCTACTGCGCTAAATCCCCAGGCCCCCAAGTCTTTATCACTGTTATCTCTTAGGTTCTTTTCAACTCTAAATGGCCAAGATCCTGGGTTTCTATCATCTTTCTAAGCTGTGGTACAGCTATTCCAGTTTTATTTATAGCAGTGGCATGATTAAGGGTATGGTACAGTTTTTACAGTACACTAGCTGACTGAATTTTGTTGTAAAAGGTGAAAATGCTGGGATAGGCTCTGTGTCAGGAGTGAATGAAAGCAGGGACTTTCTAAAATGCTTTTGAGAAAATTTACCTCAGCCTGGAAAGAGTTCCTGCCAACCCTGCTTCTACTGTCAGCTGTGTTCAGACCATAGCACTACAGAAACAAACAGAAAACACGGCCAAAACAAAACAAAACAAAACTTACTCTTGGCATTTTCAGATCTGAAGAAAGAAAAATCCTCAGAGTTGGTTTTACAATTGGCATTGCGAACGTGGTATATTGTATTAGCTTTTTATCATAGATCTTCTTAGGGAGGCAGTATAATATCTAGAGAGCATGTTCCTGTTTGTGAGATGATTGTACTGATGGAGATATTTATTTAGTAGCTCCAGTCTATTAAGTTTGCATCTCTGAATATAATTTAGTTGAGATCTCTACATATACAATTTAATATACCTATAGCTTCCTATAGATTTATTAATTAATATGATACTTCATTTTTATCCTGCCATTATAAGTCAGTCCCTGTAGAGATGATTAAACAGCAGTTTTACTCTTTGAAAGTACTACTAGCTTTTGGATCTGTATTTGTTTTTTTTTTTTTAATATTTTAGTTTCAGGGTTTGTTGTGCTAAATTTTATAGAGTCATTTGCTGAATTGAGTAAATTTTACTATTTAAAATCCAAAAGAAAACATTCCAATTCAACTTACTTAATCTTCTGAAAATACTATTAAACTATGGGGAAATAAAAAACAAATTCTTAAAAATACAAGTGATAAATCACCTCCTTTAGTTCTCCGGGTACTAGGAATTAAGTTCAGGTCCTTGTGTGTGGTAGCAGACCACACTTTCATACCAATAAGTCAGAGGTGATATTACATAGCCGAACTTTATGAAGAATAAAGTACTCCACACTCCATAGTTCGAATAAGGCTTCTCTGAAGAAGCAGATCTTCTTGGTCATTCTGCAGAAGGGCTTGCAGATTTGCTTAGATTCTGTTGGGCCCTTCTCTTCCCACAGTCTAGTAACAGATATACTGTGGTTTTTTTCTGAAACATATTTTTCTCTTGGCATTCACTCCCACTCTTAACAAAGACATTCAGAGACTAATTTGTTGGCAGAATATTATCTTCATCAAACTTGGCTTTTCTGCACAGGTATAGAAAAGATAGGAATTGACCATATAGGTTCTTTTTAAGTTTGCATTACTTGATAAAGAATCTCAGGTTGAACTATTAAAAAAACTAGGAAGCCAGGGGCTGGGAATTTAGCTCAACGGCCTAAGCACCTGCCTTGCAAGCAGGCGGTTGGGGGGGGGGGTAAAAATAAAATTTAATTGCCAGGCGTGGTGGCTCACACCTGTAATCCCAGCACTCGGGAGGCTGAGGCAGGAGGATCGTTGTGAGTTTGAGACCAGCCTGGGCTACAAAGTGAGCTCAAGGCCAGCCTGAACTGCATAGCGAGACACTGTCTCAAAAAGACAAAAAAAAACACCAAAAAACCTAGGAAGCCAAACCAGTTATTTCCAGTAATATCCTATTGTTAAAGAAAAAAAGGTTCTTATTATATTTATATAAATAACTATAGTAACATGAAAATAAGAATGCATATAAATAGTTTCCAAATTATGGAAAGATTAGGTATAAAAAAGAAATGTTTGAGCTTTCACTCATAAGAGTATACCTAAGTAGCTTTAAAATTTTCCCAAATCTGGAAAATAAAACATTAGAGAAACCTAAAAGTTACTTTGAAAATTATCCTTGTTATTCAGATCTGTGTATTGTTATATTATTACTGATTTTTTGAGATAGGATCTCGCTGTGTACTTCAGGCTGGCTTTGAGCTCATGTTGATCCTCCTCCCTCAGTCTCCCAAGTGCTGGGATTAAGGGTCTGGGCCACCACACTCAGCTCATGTACTCTTGATCTTGCTTAGAAGTTTCATGAAACCATTAGCTTTTCATTGGTAGTTTAGAAAATTTTACTCAATCCAGTGGTACAATCTTAACATTATCAGATATTTTGAATCAGAAACCATATGGAGTCGCACACTTGTTTTCAAAAGCTAGGTGTTGTAGCTTCACACCTTGGGAGGCTGATGCAGGAGGGCATCACACCAGGATGGCAACATAGGGAGGCCTGGTCTCAAAAACAAACATGTATTCAAGAATAGTTATTAGACACTTTTCCATGAATCTCCCTGAATGAGCAGCAGTTTTGGGCTATAGGCAATTGCAAATGCCTTTAGAGCTAAGTCAAAATGATAGGTCCTGAGGATTTAGCTCAGTGGCATAAAAGCCTGCAAGTGCAAGGTTGTGAGTTCCATCCTCGGTACCAAAAAAAAAAGTCTGTGGAAGAAAAAGACTTAGAATGGCCACAGTTAAAAATCTGAGAGTCCATAGTTTATCATCAAACTTGGTTATTTGTGTGGAATACAAGTTTTAACATAATAACCAGAATTACAGATTGATAGCATCTTAATTTCTATTCTGAAGAATCTTTCATCTTTGAACACTCATGTGAATGACATACCCATCAATATAATTTAAAGAAGATTTAACTTCACTTACTATTTGACAATGCTTCTCATGTAATTTAACATATCAAATAAACCTAATTAGTTTAATCCCTCTTTTACAAGGTAGAAGACTTGAGCTTTCCAGGGCCCAACTGGAAAAATCCCAAAGTTAATTTAAGATTAAAAGTTTGTAATTGGAGGAACTGGGGTTGTAGCTTACTAGTAGAGCACATGTTTAGCATACATGAGGCCCTGGGTCCAACCCCCAGCAAGAGAGCATGGGAATTTGATTTGGAGAAGTTTTATCAAAAATATCAAAAGGCTTTAAACTCTTGATCAGGGAGCACTTACCTAGAATGTGCCAAATCCTAGATTCTATCCTCAGCACCAAAACAGTAACACTTATCAAATAGAATTGCAAGTCACTGTGACATAATCATTTTTTTAACTAGAGTGATTATTAAAAGACTTCAGAAGGAAAATAAATTATCTATTTGTCAAGAAAACCTTCACTCTTGCCTGGCAAACGTGGGGTTGTGAGTTCAATCCCAGTACTGCAAAAAAACAACAACAGCAACAACAAAGCACAAACCTTCACTCTTTTAATATTGAAGTTTACTTTTGTTAAGTAACCAAAGCCTTCATAAAAGGCAGCACAAAGCATAAGGAACTATTTTGATAAAACACAAATTTTGTCCTAGGCTCATTGCCTAAAAGGCAAAGAAAACTGCCTTCTGATC
This sequence comes from Cavia porcellus, assembly GCF_034190915.1. Classification (NCBI taxonomy): domain Eukaryota; kingdom Metazoa; phylum Chordata; class Mammalia; order Rodentia; family Caviidae; genus Cavia; species Cavia porcellus. The sequence goes on along the minus strand of NW_026947496.1, from coordinate 19,908,070 downwards.
AGTACTCAAGAAACCCTGGCGGTTTTAGCAGAAAGGACCACATTGTAGTTTTCCTGTCACTGAATTCTTTTGTGTGTTCATGGTACTGGGATAGAACCCAGGGGTCTCGTAGATGGCACTTTATGTTTTTGAGGTGTAGCCTCACTATGTAGTCCAGGTTGGCCTTAACCCCGAAATCCTCTTGTCTCTGCTGCCTGAACACAGAAATGATAAGTGTGTGCCTCCACATCTCACGCAGTTTTACATTTTTAACAAGCTTGTATTTTAGGAGGATCTAGCCTTTAGGATGCCAGAGGATGCCCTTGTCATAGTGGAGGTCTTGAGAGAAGAAGGGTGTACGGAGAACTCCTGAGGCCTGTTGTCCACAGTGTTGTTAATTATTCCATGTGACAGCACACAAGGTCAGCTGGTCTCAGGAAGGCTTGAACATAGATTTCATACTATACGCCATTTAGAATCTAGGTGAACCAATTGCAAGAGTGTTAGGGTTTAGAACCACTGGAAGCTGGAACTAACCATCCTGTTAATGACTGAGATCCTGAAGGGTGGTCACATGAACTAACACATAGAATAATTAAGCAATTAAGTCTCCCATTGTCATAAAATCTTGTGTGGCCTCAGACTTTAATGGGTATTAAGGTGATTGAGGAAGAGGCTTAGTGGGGTCTGTTTGAATTTATTGGGCTTAGCAGTTGTTATTTCTCCAGTTGACACTGAATGTGGCCTATCAGGCTTGTACCTCAGTTAAATTGGGTGTTTGTGGACTGTCATCATCTTGTCTGCCCAGGACCGCCTGCAAAGGGCATTGAAGACCTGGCCCGGTGGTCACATCTCTGTTGGAGGCAAGCTGCATTGGACCTTTTGGCTTATGCAGAAATTGACCCAGATTGTCTCACATGCCAGAAAGAAATTTTTTGCAGAAAAAAAGTCTAGAGTCACTTGTATAGGTTGAACTGCTGTTTTAGGGGTTGATTGTTGGAGCAGTGCCCTGGTACTGGCCAGAGATCATTCTAGGTTACCTACCGTTGCCATAGAGCTGCTGTAATTGCATGGCCAGAAATCTGGAAGTCTTTTGTTTCTTATCTTGTTCAAAGGTCTTCTGGAAATGATCTGCTGTAATTATTAGTTTAACCAGTACTAGAGCTCCCATTTTATCTTTTGTTTTGTCCTATGAGCTCTGCGGATCTCAGGAGACAATCCCTCTGCAGAAAGGGCAGCTGTAGCTGACTGAGTTGTGTCATCAGTTTGGTGGGAGCCAGAATGCTGTACGTGAAATGTGACATCAGTGAACAGGCTTATCTTTTGACTGCAGCTCTGGTTGATAGACCATTCTGTGTTGATGAGAAACGCTTTAGAAACAGTTTTCAAAAAGTCCTTTGTGGTTTTCTGTGCTGCACCTTTCAGGGGACCAGGTGGGGCTTTCCCAATCACTGAGTCATTCTCAGCAGATCAGCTTTCTCTTCCATCCATCTGGGCATTCCCAGGTCCCATCAATATGGTGTTAGTTGGTAAACGTCAGAGTTATCTTGGATCAGCGGTCCCAGTTTAAGTCCCTGAATCCTTTAGAAAACTTTCCAGGTTTATTCTTTCACTTCGGAGTTTTGTTTTCCCTTCAGTACTGGGGATTCCCATCATTCTGAATACTCTGGAAGGCTGAGGCAGGAGATTCTTTTTTTTTTTGTCTTTTTCCTTTTTATCGGTACCAGGGATCGAACCCACGACTGCCTGCTTGCAAGGCAGGCGCTTATGCTGCTGAGCTAAATCCCCAGCCCCTGAGGCAGGAGATTCTTAAGGTAGCCCTAAGCTCTGGTTTTGTCCTCAAAGTATAAGTCACTTATGAATTATTTCCTGAATTTTCAGGTTGGTTAACTGTTTTTTTAGGGAATGAGTAGATAGTTTGGTTCTTCAGTGAAGAAAGTCCATTCAAACAGAATTACTACAGTGTGGCTGTTCAGGCAAAGTAAGATGAAGGGAAGCTGGAGAAGTTATATGACTTTTACTATACTGGGTATGAGGAGTCCCTTACTGCTTTTGGTGTCTTCCACCACCATGAACTGTCTGTCGCTCCTCTCAGATGCTACCCTGCCTTGGAGCCAGCAGATTATAGACTGAAACCTCTACAAACTGAGATAAATAAACCTTTCTTCCCTTAACTTCAGGCACTGGGTGGTTTATCTCAATAATAAGAGAAAAGTAACTAACACAGAGAGTGGAAAAAAGTCCTATTCTCTGCACCTAGTTAGATGTTCTTAGATGAACAGTCTTGATGATCTTAATCTTGCCCATAAAGGCCATTGTAATTCTGAATTATCCCTTTAGCAAGATTTTGCCACTTGTGTCAACATTTGTGATTTCCAGAGCCATAATTCTGTTAATATTAGGTGGAGGTTAAATCTTTAGAAATTAAGGACTCTTAGTTTTACATTGCCTCTTTGGTCTTTCAGGAAAGAGATAAAAGCCTAATAAAGGCAATCAGCAGGTTTTGGTCATGTACTGCTTCCTAGCATCTCTTGTTGCACATTTTCTTGTGTTCACTGGTAACCTGAGATCAACTGTCCCATTCTGTGACCAGCTTATCCTCTCATAGGAGATTTAGTTTTAGTGGCAAGCCACCCTATTACCTCATAGATACCTGACTTCAGTTGTGTTTTTGTCCAAGATTTCATTTTCCACCTTAGCCAGTGATTTCTCTCCTCTTGGTGTATAAGAAGCAAAGAATGAAGAGGAGAAACGCAAATCTTTTTGAATTCCCAGAGCCCAAGATCACACTCTGCAGCAGTAACTGCTTACTGCATCTGCTGCCAGTTCTTTAAACTGCACCTCAGGCCAACCGACTCATCAGCCGTCAACAACCAGAGGTCAAGCGCATTCTCACAGTTTGAAGTAACACTTGGTACCAAATCCGAAGAGAGAAGAAGCTTACTGCAAGAGGGCAGGCTTGGGAAGAATTTGTGACTCCTAGGATTCTATCAGGAAGGCAGAGGACTGCAAAAAAGGAGGCCAGTGGTACTCTCCTGTGTCTTTAAGACCCTGCCTGTGATCACCAGAAAAAAATCACCACCAGTTTAGTTGTAGATCTGATGACTTTTATTCATGATTTTAATCATGGAAGCCCCTTTCTACAAACTAGAATGGAAGTGCCCACTGGGCAGCAGCAGAACATGGATTTAAGGAAGTGGGAACAAGGAAACGACAGTAGAGAAAAAGCTGGTTGATGAATGTCCTAGTCCAGCAGTGGTGAACCTGTGACACACATACTACAGCAGGCTGTTTGTTATCATTGAAGGCTCTAAAATGTTCTCCACCCCTGTCCTAGTCCATTTTTCATTGCTGTAAGAAAAATCTCCTTGGCTCATAGTTTTGGGGACTGTAAGTCTGTGAACAGTTGGGTGCACTTGATTGACTTCTGGTGAGAGCATCCTGCTCCACACATGTGGAAAAGCAGACATATAAGTGAGAGTGCAGAGAGAGAGCATGGAGCAAACCTTGTTTTCTGACAGTCCACCCTCACAGTAATTCATCTGGCCCTGTGAGTACCCGCTTCTGCAAAACAGCATTTATCTCTTTATGGAACTCCACTCCCATGATCCGGACACCTTGCATTAGCCCCCACCTCTAAACAAGTTGCCTTGAAGAATTAAGCCTCAGTGTGAGTTTTGGTGGGGACAACCCACATTCAAGCCATAGTAGTTAACTTCAGGTTAGTATTTTTGTGAGTGTCGAAGCATAGGGCCTCCTTGTTATGCTGAACCAGGCTGGTGTGTTAATCTTTCATTGTTTTAACAAATACCTGAGTAACATTTAAAAAGGAGGTTTCAGGAGCTGAAAATTCTGGAGATACCAGAGCATAGTTCTGGTAAGGCCTTGTGGAGAGTGGCATCACAGTGAAGGATTACATGCAGAAGAGCTCACACAAGGAGACAGGCATCTACAAAGAGAGCTGGAAGGGGCCAGTCTGAACACTCTGTTAATCCCTCCTCAGGCAGTGCTCCCCATGGCCTCCTGGTAGACTCACTTTCTAATACCACCACACAAACCCTTGTGGAGACACACCTGTATTGTGTCTAAATTATATCAGCTGGAATCTCCTGTTTTTAGGAAACACTGACCTGTTTTGGGAATTTGGGGGTTACTTCCTTCACCGATATTTTGTTGGGCAAAATATCTGACACCCACAACTTAAGAGATTTCTTTTGACTCATCTTTTCGAAGTTTCATTCGTTGTATGGTTTGCAAGCTCCAAGGTGGGATGGCATGACAGAGGCACATGGCAGAGGAGAGCTGCTCACTGCGTGTAGCTGTGGGGCAGAGAGAGTCAAGGAAGGAGCCAAGAGGGAAGCCCAACCCCCTGGTCATCCCCCCAGTGACCCAGCTCTTCTGACCAGACCCACCTCCTGCCAGCAAACTGGCTATAACGGAAGCCCTCATAAACCAGTCATCTTTCAAAGGCCTCACCTATGCATGCATTACTTTTTGAGTGACGTCTAGTTATAAATCATAACAATGTCCGTAAAGTTTCAGTTTGATTATGTGGCAGTTAGCAGGAATGACTCCATTCTCCTTTGGCACAGTCAGTAGGGGCCTGGTGCAGAAGCTCAGTCTGAAACAGTGCGCCCCGCGCAAACTTGTAGTAATACAGGGGAACGAAACTCCCAACCTACTAGATGTCCGGTATGAGTTGGTGTTCTCTAAAATGGAAGAGTGAATTTTAGGAACAGCAGAGGTTAAGAGCAAAATATATTTATTGAGAGAAAGTTTCTGTCTGAGAGAGAAAGTGAGTGGTTTTGTGTGGGTCCAGATGGGGTTGCCTAGGATCCTGCCTTTTCCAGGGATTTTTATAGAGCAAAACTATGAGGTGAGGTGGGTCCATGGTGGCAAGCGATAGGAACTTGCAAAGCAGTTGAGCATGAGGTGTGACAGAACTGGTCAACCAATAAGTTTACAAGTGTAATTGCTCAGTAAAATTGATTAAATTGAGATTAGATGGGGAGGTGAGTCTCGTACCAAGTGGGTATTGAATACTGAAGAGGGTCTTTGCTGGTTAGGGTTTGGGTTAATGACTCCTGGCTTCCTCAAGGTGATTGAGTTACTTACAATGTCACTCCCTGATGTTCATGCTTAGGGTGTGGCTGCATTTGTTTTGCCTTTTGTCTTGAGATCTGGCCCTCAGCAGAGGTGTCTTCTCCAAGATTGCAAGGTAGCTGGTCTTCTGCACTGGCTCCTTCGAAGGTCCAGTCCTGTCTGACTGCCTTATGTCTGACTCTGTTGCCTGTAACAGTAGTTAATAGTGGGGCTGGAGATTTAGCTCAGTGGCATAAGTGCCTGCCTTGCAAGCCTGTGGTCGTGAGTTCAATCCCTGGTACTGGGAAAAATACAAAAAAAAGAAAAAAAAAAAAAAACCAAAACAGTAGTTAACAAGAGTGAAGGAGTAGGAATCTGTTGGAGCTGAAGGGGACAGGAGTCCAAGCTGCACCGACATTGGACATAGGTGTCCTGCCCTTGGGTTATTGAGCGAGTCCCAGATTATGTTCCTCTTCCTGAATTCTTTAATGGTGAATTCACCCTCGTCTCGGAGATCCAGTCTAGAATCCTCATGCTTTGTGTGCTCATCTCCTTCTGCCTACCCCTGCTTAATCCTGTGTCACAGGCTGTTGAGTCTTGCCTGGCAGTTTTCAAATTGGAAACGTTTTTCATTACCAGTGCCACTTACATTGCTCTCACCAGGCATCAATTAGCTGTTCTCCAAATCCACCCATCGTTCCTCACTTTTATTCTTCCTTGCTAGTACATCTATCTATCCCAGCAAGAGTGTTCTTCCTGAAGCAGAGCTTTGCTCATGTTATTCTTCTGCTAAAAATAAAACCAGATTTTGCAGCTCAACACCGAAAACTCTACTTTTTTTACCGGCAATACTTTACCTTCACCCAGCCTGCTGCTGTGAAGTACTTGCTTGAGGATAAACCATTGGTCAAGCACATGGCCAGCCCCTTTGGCCTCCGTGCCTTCTCTCACTGCTGCCTCTGCCACTCTTAAATCTTCCGCTTTCCTGATGCTTACTGTGCTAACAAATGGTGCTGTCCGCCTTATGCTGGTGAACCCTCGATGCTGGTGGTGCTTCTGTGCTTTACTTGATCACTACTTCTTACGTTCCATGACACCAAGTTTTACTCTCTACCAGTTATCTATGTGTTCACTATCTCCACCACTCTTCCTTCTTAGGAATTGAGTCCAAGGATAACTTAATTACATTACTTAATTTCATGACCAGTTGTGTAGTTTGAGAGTCCTGATGCATCAAAAGACAAAGCCCAAAAGAGATTCTGCTAGGCTTACTTGATAGGGAGAGAGGGTTGGCTCCTAGGGAGAGGCAGCATTTCCCTCCTCCTCCACCCAGCAGTTACTCATAATTAACAGGCACTGCAGCCCTCCTTTTAATGGTGGTTGGGATTTGGGGTGGGGTTGGAGAATAGTATATGTGAAATGATTCTATTTTCCCTGTCTAAACCTAGAGGTGCTTGTTTAGAGATTTTGCTTATGGTCACATTTTGAAAGAGCTCACTGAAGACTAATCAGAGAAAAAGAATTATGCTTTAGAGTAGTGAATCGAGTGTTGTGTTTACTCTTAGCTCCCTGTCTATGTCTTTAGGGAATTGTTACCCTGAGGGCATCAATAAGGAGGAATTAAAGGTCTTTGCAGAATTCTCTTATGTTGGTTTTGGCTTTCATCCCGTGATTGGAGTCTAGAGTAGATTTTAAGGATCTTTAATTTGTACCTGACCAGGCTTGTAAATACGAAGCTGACTGTTGGGTGAAGGAAACTAATTACACAGTCCTTTGAACAGATGAAACTGAAAATTACTTTCTCGTTCATAGTTTATGAACTCTGGTGCTGGAAAATTATAAAAAATATTTTTAGGAAAAGGAGGAGTGGGATGACCATCTGATTTAAGAACTTTCATGTTAGCTGTTGCAAGAACATTATCTGCTTGGCCTTTTAGTAGGCATCATGCCAGCCCAACTACCAGCTGTGAATTGTAGTCAACTATTTTGGAACATAAGGGGTATTGTAATTAGGAATGTAGAATACTGATTGGCAAATTCAGAACAATTCCAGATTTTTAGTAAAACTTATCGTGCAAGTAAAAGATAAATGTCTTACAGTTTGAGTAGGATAACAGGCCTTTAGTAAAGAAACATCTCTTCAAAACTACTTTTTATAATATTAATTCTGAGAAAAAATATTACAAAATGATAAGGGAAAATCTGAAAACAATTTGCCTTTGCTTCTTTGTCACAAACTGTTTATTTTATGATTGATCATCTGTGTTTCTGTGCCATACATTTCCCTAGGAAGCTTTGCCTTTGAGCACCCTAATTAACATTGACAAAATAAACAGAAGATTCCTGGAGGCAATGTCCTTTGGTGACAGGATGAGTTGTGGATCTCAAGTCTTTGATATGTGCTTTTCCCTTTTCTTCTTTGCTGTTGAGAGAGGAAATAACTACACCTGTTCTGGATAATTTTAATTAAAATCTTAAAGTCTATTACTTCAGCATTTATTAGTGGAGGGAAAATTGCATTAAGTATTTTTATAAAATTCTATGAGATGATTCATAACTGACATTAAAATGTTTTCTATTTTCTTACAGTGTGTTAATAATATGAATTTGGTCAAATTTTTAGTCATTTATAGGTAATAACATGAATGAGTATAATTGCCTTAGGCTAATTGTATTGGTAGTTTAACAAAGCATAATTGATATAAGTATTAAGAACTACCAGTCTGGGCATTTTAAAGTACATACATTTTTGTTAAAACCTAATAGCAGTTTCCACTGGGAATATATTATTTTAAATTTGCATTTTCTCTTTTTCCCTTACAGGAAGGAGCTTGAAGCCTTCAAAGGTAATTTTATGTTTAATTTTTCACTTTAAAGTTGTTGAGAGTTAATTGATGTCAGATGTTCTCTCTTGATGTTGCAAAGAGAAATCATTCTTTTTCTTTAAACCAAACATTTTTCATCAAAAAGTAGAAGTTTAATACTATTTTTGTAGGTTTTATTTAACATGATGGTTTTGATACTTTCTTTTCACTGATGCACACATACTAATGAAGAGTTTCTGCTAATGACCATCATAGTTGTATGTTAGGAAGACCTGGTGCTAAGTTTGAGGTTGTGGAGGGTCAGTTGGAGAAGACTGCACTTTCTGTTGTGCAGAGTCTGAGTCAGCTGGGGAGGAGGTGGTGGGTAAAGGTCAGTGTGTACCCTGCAGTGAGTCCCACAGGCCTGGTACTTCCTGCAGGTTCCTGTGCTGGATCCTGCTCTGGCCCGATCTTGTGACTTTGATGTGTGTATGTGTGTATGTTGGTTGGTTGGTTTGTTTTTATGAGAAGGGTCTTACTATATATAGTACAGGCTGACCTTGGACTCACAGTGGTCTTTCTGCCTCAGTGTCCCAGGTGCTGGGATCCTACACATGTGCCAACATACCAACCTATCGGGCGACTTTGATGAGTGTTTACCTTTTTATGCTCATTTTCCCCATCTGTAATAGTGGAGAGTCTAATTAAATATATTCTGAAATACGAATGTATTTTAATTTCAGGGAGCCACTGGAGAATCATTCTTGATCAGGTTGGTTCCTATTGGTGAAATATTAATGAAAAGTAGAAAATCTGCAAACTTCCCAGCAGATTGAGATACCTCCAGTGTGCTGTTTGTTTGTTTTTTAGTTAGTGGCAATTAAGTAGTAAAAGCATTGTTCTCAGATTTGTTCTAACAACCAAGAAGACTTTAAATTGGTTATTAAATCACTTCTGATTTGATTTATGGTTATTATATTTTATATAAACTAGCAGTGACCTTTACAGTTAGTGATGGGTAGAAGATTTTCCAGTAAAATATTTTGTCTTAGTTTTTTCTTGCTGGGAAAAAATACCCAACACCCAAAGTTAAAGGAGGAAAGGTTTATTTAGCTCACAGTTTGTAGAGGTTTCAGTCCATACTTGCCTGGCTCCAAGGTAGGGTGGTGTGGCATTGCAGAGGAGAAACAGTTCACGGCAGGCAGAAAGTAGCAAAGCAAGCAAGCAGCAGCCAATCACAGCTTTTTCTATCTCTTGTATCTTATCCAAGCTACTTAGGTGGTAGCACTCATACCCTTAATTCTAGTGCTCTTGATCCTGGCATTGCACCATGAATCAGTGCCAGCATCACACTCTCTAGATCCAGCCACTTCTGAAAAAGCCCCACTTATGACTGCCTGAGGCTTTGGTGGGGAGCATCTAGACACAGTCCTAACACATTCTGGTTGAATTGTCCATGTGTCTGATCTGTTCAGATGTTTTAGAACAATATTATTTCAGGATGAGAAGTATAAAGGAATTTTCCTGTGATGGGTATAATTGAATAGACTTTGTTTTAGCTAGATTTCACTTTGACTCACTGCAGCCAGAGTAAATGATTAAACCAGTGATCAGTTTGTTGAGGGTAATGTTAAATGATCATGTGATATTAATTCAGTTTGTGAATCACTATTCATGAACATTGTTTTTCATCAGTTGTTTAAAATTTGAGATCCTCATAAAATGCTCTTTTTTCCTCTTGTTCTTGCTTTTGGTTGACTAGTATCTTATTTTACAGTAAGAGACAGAAAAAAAGCAGTCAAGTTAATATTAAAAGACAGGCAGGGGCACACATTATGTAAAATGTCAGCTTTACTTGCATCTCAGTGCTGAAGAATTCTTTTTTTAGTATGATGATATTCACAGAAGAGACTAGCAGTCTGCAAAAAGAGCTAGTGTTGCATAATTACTTGATAAATAATTCAATTTAGGTTGATACATGTTGTTTATAAACACATTTCTTACTATGTGCAATATATAGCAGCATATCAGATCTACCCACAGGCCAATTTAAACTCTGATTTGAGCAAACCCTACATTGAATTGCTGAATGTGGTGGTACACACCTGTAATCCCAGCAGTAATCCAGGCAGCTGAGGCAGGAGGATTGAGTTCACGGCCAGCCTGAGACCTTGTTTCAAAAAACCTAAAAAACTCTAAATTGAGTATTACATCATATCAGACCTTTTGTATCTGTGTTTATTAAAAGTTGTTTTCTCCTAACTCTTGATACAGTGGCATGTGCTTTAATCCCAGCTACTTGGGAGCTAAAGCATGAAGATCACTGAGTCCAATTCAGTGCCAGCCTAAGTAATGTGGCAAGACCCTGTTTGCTTTAGAATATTTTGTTAATATTTCAAAGCATAAGTAGCCCTGTAGCAACAAGATTACAAATTTAATTGCTCTTACAAAGTATTAATGGAGGAAAAAAGATTTAAAAATTCATTGAAGCATACTATAACTAATTTTTTAGTGTTATCTTTGCAGTACTGGGATTAAAATCAAAGCCTTTACTCTGAACATGTCCTCAGTTCCTTTTTTATCTCTGAGACACAGATATTGACTGCTTGCTTGGTAGAGAGAGATGGGATCTTACTGTATAGTTCAGGCTGGCTTTGAATTCACTGTAAAGCCCATGTTGGCCTCGAGCTTCCAGTGATCCTCCTGTTTCAGCCCTCTGAGTGCTGGGATTACAGGTGTGCCCCTCCATGTCTGGCCCTACAGTTTTCTTATTTTTGAACATTGCCTTTATTTTTCCTTTTTTAGGTCACATGAAAATAAAAAGATGTTACCTCCTTCAATTACTTTATTCAACTTGTAGTTGTTTTCAGACCCTTTTTTTATACAGGGGAAAAACTCACTTCGGGACTAAAACACAAAATTAGAAACCCTCAACCTTAGTAATATAGGTCAGTATCATTCACAAAGTTGTGGATTCTCTTTTCTATATTCCACTTAGTCAAGTAAGTTTGCCTTTCACTCTGCTATGTAAGATAAATCCCTGCAGTATTATAAAACCAGATGCGGTTGTTTGGGTAGTAGGAAGGTTTTCAGTGTTCAAGATCACATTCTTTTATATGTTTTAGTAATTGTCACTTGAATAGTAGTAAGAAAAAAATAGGATCTTAAAAGTCTAAATTTTATGTTTTCATTGGAGAAAAAATCACTTTGTAAGCACATGCAGAGGAGATTTTTACCCCCTTAAAGGTCCTTAACTTTAGAGGATATCAGCCTGTGTAGATACGCCTGTTATTTGGAAATTATAAATTTTTTTTGTGTCCTGGAGCAGTGACATTGCAGGGCTGGGGAGAGACAAACATTTGAAACATTTCTGTCACTTACATTGTGTGCAGCCAGTGGAGGTCACAGGACCCTGCTGCCAGCTACTGCCTGAGTCCCTGTGGCCAGGGTGGGAGAGCAGGCTTGTCACTTGTCGTGACACCACTGTTGACCAATGCATGCTACTTTTTGGGTGCAGTTTTATGTTCATGGCTACCTTTTCCTCTTGTGAGCTTTGGTGACTGTGGAGCTCCTTCAGTGACACATGGTGGTCTGGGAACCAAATGGAAGGGTTGGCCGTGACCTGAGGTCCCCTGACATGTGTCACCCAGCAGGCCCCCATCACACTGCTTTCAGTAAGCAGGTTGCCATCAGCTGGACTCAACGCTACATTGCGTTTTTAAAACTGAATTTGTGGGCTGGGGATTTAGCTCAGCCGCATAAGCGCTGGCAAGTGCGAGGTTGTGAGTTCAATCCCCGGTACCACCAAAAACAAAACACAAAACAAAACAAAACAAAACAAAAAAAACTGTATTTGCTTCCAAGACAATAAAACCTTACTTTTTGGGGAAAAAAATCATTTTTGCACTCTTAATTTTTTTTTTTTTTTTTTTTTTTTTTTTTTTTGGTGGTATTGGGGATTAAACTCGTGACCTTGAACTATGCCACTGCCCCCATTGCTGTTATGGTTCATACATTGTGTCAACTTGAGAAGTTTAGAAGTTTAACTGAAAGACTCAGCAAGGAGCCAGGGTTGGTTCTTTGTAAATATCCTCATCGTGTGCAAAGGAGGGCAAGGAAATTTTGTGAGTACTATATAGACCGTGGGGAAAGTGGCGTGGCCTGCCTACACTGTAAGGGAGGAAAAGAGGCTTGCTCTTCCTCCCTTGTGTAGTGCCTTCCTCTTAGTCACCGTTCTTACTGACACGACAGGCTAAATGCTTGGGTCTGATAGGCTACTGGCCAGTATTCCCCAAATCTTGTTTCTGTTAGTTGAGTTGAATGCTGACCCAGAGTGCATAGTGTTGACTCACAAAAGCATTTATTATAAAATGCAAAATAATCAAATATGTCATTAGAACTGTAATAACATGAAGTTGAGAGCTTTGGAAAACTGCATAGAGAAATAGCTTTTCAAATTTGCTGCATAAGGTATAGCTAAGAATTAGGAAAGATATGGGAAAAATAATTTTAAAAATTCTGAAAGATTCTGGGTGTGTGTCTCCTAAATATATCTCTTATATATATATTTCATATATATATATATATTTCCCAAATTTCTGCTCTGTTTTATATAAGACTGAAAATTTCTTCCAATGCAGTGTGGATTCGGTCATTTGATCCATGCTCAAAGAATTTGTGAATAGAGCTGTGGTTATATTTTTTAAAAATTTTATTTAAAGAAATAAAAGAAGAGAAAATTAAAAAAATAAAATAAAAAAACAAGAAAAAAGTAGAATACAGAATTAAAAAAATTAACATCATAAAATCGCTAGTTGATACATTACATATTGTCATCTTAACAGTAGTTGTTAAAGTTACAAAATTAAAGCATAAGAAGTGTCTAGGCACTCAGACATTGATAGCGCAATCTCTTCTGTTCAATGATCTAACAGAAATTTAGTAATATGGTCATCTGTCTTACACTCTATACATACTGTTATATCCTTTAGAGCACTTTCCTTCCTTTTCACTTTTACAATATTTGTTATACTTTTTGGATCCCATTATTCTGTCAGTTCTTATTATTCTTATACTAGAGAGACAATGTGGTATTTATTAATGTGAGTCTTGTTTATTTCACTAATGAGGATATTCTCAAATAGCCTCCATTTACCTATAAGGGCCTCAAGATCATCCTTTTTTATAGCTGGATAGTATTCCGTTGTATAAAATACCACATTTTTTCATCCACTCTGCGGTTGATGGGCATTTTGGTTGTTTCCAAGATTTATATATCATAAAAATTAAAGTGTTTGTGCATGTGCTTTTAATGGATTACTGTATTAACTGCATTTTGAAGAATTAAATGGCCAAGAGGTGATCCAGTTATATCATATGAGATATCCATTAGAATCTACTCAGTGTAAAATTTTCTTACCATGTCAGAAATTACCATGTCAAAGTGAAAGTATGTCAGGATTTAGGAGTTAATCCTGCCACAGTGGTGTGGTCATCATGAGAGTATGTGAAAAGAGGCAGCTAAGGCCAGCCTGGTAAACATCAGATAGATTTAAAGCTTTGCTCTGGGAAGCAGAACCATTGGATGAGACAAGACCAGAGTGGTCAGAGAACAGGAAGACTCCTACAACAACTTAGGGACAAGAAAGCACGGGAGGAGAAAGTTTAAAGGAGAAATGGGAAAAATAATGAAAAATGATTATTGTGATAGTTTTGCAAGAGTTGAGCAGAATGGAAAGATCTCACTGAATTAATGATTGGTGACCTATAGGAGCTGTTTGTAAAGGGAGAATCCAGGTTTGTACATCAGAAGGGAGAAGTTATGAAATAAAGGTACGAGAACTAATAACGTATGCTTTCATGATTGGGCAGAAATGAAAATACAACATAAGGTAGTATCAGGGTCAAGGTCAGAGGAGAAGATAAAAGTAAGGATATTAAAGGAATGAAGATCCTACAGATGTTGAGTAAAAAAAAGTCAGTGAATCAGCTTTGGAGAGGATCCAGGAGCGGATCTCTCCCCGAGATCTTAGAGAAGGAAAGAATGGCTGATAAAGCAGGGAGAGGTTGACACTGCAAGGAAGAGATTCTTTTGGGGCATCCACATAAAGAAAGGTAGGTTGAATTCTCAGGGCTGGAATGACAGGAATAACTCCAAAAATGCTTTTGTTAGCCCCAAATTGAAGTGCGAAGAGCATGTGTGACGGCTGAGCAGGTGTGGTGTACACTGGGTGCCAGCTAGAGCGTGATGGATGGGATAGACCATCACACTCAGGTTAACTAGATGAGGCCTGACTGGACCAGCAAAACAAAGGGGGCACTTTCAGTGGTCAAGATGGATCTTGTAGTCCAGGAGGGACTTTCACTTGGAGGTCTTACAAGTGAAGCAGTTCCCATGAGTGATGACAGCTGTGTGTGAGTGGAAGTAGAAATCATCCAGCTGAAGAGGTCATCTGAATCTGAGAGTTGGGAGAAGACTTCTAGAGTCTCCTTTGTTTGAATTACTTGTCGCCTGTGGATTATGCATGTTTCTGCTTGGCAGCCCTTAGCATGTCACAAATAAAGTTGATAACAGGTGCTAGACTTGGGTGGGTTTTGTTGGTTCAGTTCAGGAATTAGCTTAAGACATAAGGCAAAACTATCTGGTCTCCATATGGTAGTACTGAAGTGATAAGAGACTCTGGTTGGATGCATAACTGTCCTCTGTCCCCAGGGAGCTAAAGGACTGTGGCAGAGTTTGCAAGATAGAAAAATATTTAATTTTAACACAATCTAGGGATAATAGAAGGTGAGAGAGACAAGGACGGTTGATGTGAATGATGACTACTCAAGAGGCTGAAAAGGATAAGGACATTGCAGAAGGGTGGGGAAACCATTGCAGAAATGCAGAGATGTTTATTTCAAAACTATAAGTTAAAATTTTATTTCTTATTCATTGAAAGAATCACAGATAATTTGTCATGATTGAAGCATAAGGCATGTGGGGTAAAGTGATGAAGGGTAAAGTTAGCACATTTAGGAAACAGCCTTGTATGTTGTGCTGGAGAGTTGGGACTTTTCCCTTTGAATGGGTGGACTTCGTGAAGGGTGTGCGTTTGCAAAACAGTGGAGAGGAAAATGAGAACTCCTTTCCTTCTGTCAATTTTGTGTATAGGTGTATGCAGCAAATTAGGAATTCATATAATCAGGAATTCATTTATATGATATGTGAATATACATTTTTAGGGATGCAAGTTAAAAGTTTTTATTCATAGAGAGCTTAGAAGTTTACTCTTGCAACTGAGAGAGACAGGGCAGGAAGTGGGAGAACCCAAAGGGTTTCAGTAGGACAGCAGGGTCAGATTTGTTTCCTTGAGTGTTTTCTGGAACTGTGCAGAAGACACACAAAAGAGCAGGTCTAGGGTCAGAGAGATTAGTTCATTCTGATGTGAGGGCACATGTAATCCCAGGTACTAGGAAGGCTGAGGCATGAGGATTGCTTGAGCCCACAAGTGCTCAACCAGCCTGCGCAGCATAGCAAAACCCATCTCAAAAAAACACAAAACAAAGAGCAGAGTAATTGGAAAGCCATTAGATTTTAATTAAAGCAGTGGCAGAATGGGGAGAAAGAAAGATTGAAGGAATTCAGTAGGTAAAATAAAAACATTAGTGGAATGTTCCTTTTTATTGTTAAATTAATATTCCATTGCAAAAATGTTCTACATTTTCTCCATTTGGCAGCTGATGGACATTTGGACTAATTCCAGGTTTTGGCTATTGTGAATAATGCTCTCTAAGCTTCTTTTGTGCGAGATTTTGTGACCTGTTTGCATTTCTCTTACATGTATAGCTAAGACTAAAGTTTCTGCATTATATGATTGTTTAACCTGAGAAATGACTAAGCCCTTTCCAAAGTGGCCAGTCGTTTTTCTTGTCCATCAGCAGTGTATGAAGGTTGTAGTATCTCCTCATTCATGGCAACAGTTAATATTATTAGCATGTACATTTAGGTCTGTGTTTTATTTTGAGAGAACTTTCGTGTTTGTGTGAAGTAAGACTCAGTTCATTTTTTAACATACTGATAGTCAGTTGTCTCAGAACTATTTTAAAACACTCATCTTACCCCAAATTGCTTTAGCATCTTTATAGGAAGCCAGTGACCTTAAATATGAATTTCACAGGAGACTCTCAGTTTGTTATTGCCAACACCACATTGCCTTAATTACTATAGCTTTTTAGTAAGTTTTGAAATTGCAGTCTAAATTCTCTCTCTCTCTGTCTCTATTTTTTTTCAAAATCAGTTTGATATTTTAGGTCCTTTCATTTCCATGTAAATTTTGGGATCACTTTGATAGTTTCTATTTACACACAGTAAATGCCCACTGGGACTTCAATAAGGATTGTGTTGCAGTATAAATCTATTTGGGGAGCATTGTCTTTTCTGCACTGGGTCTTTCAACTCATGAGTGTAGAATGTGTCCCTATTTATTTAGATCTTATTCTGTTTTCTCAGCAGAAGACAAGACAGTGTGATATGCCAAGAAGCAGTATCTTACTGTTGCAGAGAGGACAAAGTGAAATACAGTCCTGAGTCATTGAACTTGGCAATTAAGCACTGATTGGTGCTCCTAATAGGGACAGTTTCAGCAGCATGCGTGTGTAAATGTGGAACTAGGCGTGGAAGCCAGATGGCTAAAGATTGGGAGGAGTGGCGTGCCTTGCCTCTTTGCCATTGTGACTCTGGTGTTTGGCACATTGGTACTTAAAGAATATTAAAATGAATAAAGCAGTAAGATAATGATTTCAAAAGCTAAGGTGTTAAGGAAAGCAAAGAAAAGAGGTGGAGAAGGTTAGGTTAATGGGAAGGATTTTTTTTTTTTTTTTTTTTAGTGTGGGAGAAACAAGTATATTTGAATGAAAAGGGACTAGAGACTGTAAAGAGGAAAAGTAGAAAATAGGAGTTTATTGTAGAGGCTCTCATTGAGCTGTGAAGCAGAGGGAGTGGGATTTAGAGCATCTCATTTTGAAACAGGAAGACTGTTGACAACTGTTCAAATTATTGGAATTGGAATGATTTAAAATACTTATTAAAAATATATGGCACATTCTGAGCCATTGGTTAGTGTTGCTGAATTTGGAGGAGCCTCTAGACTAAAGCCACGTTAAAATGAGGTGGGAGAAATTTAAAGATACCTTATATATATAAAATGAGTCATATCCTTACATAATACTGTTTTTAGACAGCAAGATCTCTTCTGCTTTTCTGCATGTTAGTAACGCATTTCTGTGCCTAGATGACGGATGTGCAAGCATTTAGTGTGTTTTTCAGTGTCACCCTCCCCCCCGTGTTGAGCAGTGTTTGGTATGGTCCCAGATCCGTGCATACATCTTTGTACACCAGAGCCCTTGAGAGCTTACATACTGTGTTTATAGAGGCAGTACATTCCGATGTATGTCTGCTTAAGCCATCAGCAAAAAACTAACAGGCTTAACACAGTTTCTCTGGAAAAACCTGCTTCTGGCTCCAGCCTCATTTCCTTTGTTCTCCATCCTAGAAGATGCTCGTGAGGGGAGCTGCCTGGTAACTGGAGGTTCCACTTGACCAGCTCTGCTTCTGTTTACTTGCTCAGTTCTCAGATCCATGTCATCTCCAGGACCCTCCGAAAATAGTGAGAGGAATCCCCGTAGGTGGAACTTTTATTTCATGTTTTCCTTAGTTGCTTTTCTTTAAAACTGTCACCTCCATGCTTTGAGTACATTGCTATAATTTTGCATGGTATACAGATGATACGTTATTAAAAAGAAGAAATTAAATTTCAGCCTGATTTGAACCTACAAGTAGTACATTTTAATGAGAACATTACCAGTTTCTTTATATTGCCAAATAAGTAACAATTATTAAATTAATACAGCAAATAAAAAATGTTGCATGGAAATTTAGGACTTTTGCATTTATGGTATGTTTTCTCTGTCATGTGAAGTTAACCAAACAGGCATTTTTATAAAGTAGCTTTTATATTAAAAGATAAATATAAAATACCAGTAAAGTAGTGCCAGCAGTTGGAATAATGAATCTATTTGTTATGGCTCAGCTCCATAAAACCAATTCAGCTTCCCTTGCTGCTGGTATGTTCATTTTCCAAGAAGTTAATATAGTTAAATATGAAAGCTATATCACTGATAGTGTAAAGTTAAAATTCATTCCATGTTATAATATGGATTCATCTAAAATGGATAATTCTCAAATAGAGTTTTGAAAGAGTCATAATGCTTCATACAAGTTAAAATGTGTATATTCTTTTTATACTTTTCTAGCACTTTGGTGCCTTTTTTATCACCTGTTGGGCAGAGGACATGCTTTTAATGACATCTGTATGTGGCATTTTCATATATATTAATCAAGGATGTTGAACTTACAGAACGTGGGACAGTTATCTCAAAGTTCATTGTGAATTTGTTTGTTGAGTAATGTATTATGCTATCCATGGAAGTAATTGACGAATAATTTCTAATAGTTACTGCATATTTTAAGCTTCCAATTAGGCCTTTAGGTGGCATGTGTTGTGATGTGTTGTGTGTATTGTGCACTATCAGGAAGAAGCCCACTAATTTTCAGGTGGAAAAAATGAAAGATGTATGAACTGTCAAATCATGTCTTACTCATGATTGTTCTGTTTTTCAAATTACATCAAAGTTGAGTTAAAAATAAGTTATTTCTTTCCCCACCTTCTCTCATGTCCATTTTTGTAGCCTAGCAAAGCTCTTTAAGCTTAGACTTTTTTCCTGACAGTGCAAGAGGTCAAGCCTCTGCTATGCAAGGCACATGCATGCCCTACCACTGAGCTCCAGATTTAAGGCAAACCAACAAAAATGGTAGCTCAGGAACTCAGTATAATACTGGAGCATTGATGATGGAATTAAATTCCAATTAGATAGACCATATTTTTGTTTATTTCTTAAGTAATTACCAAAAACCTGGTAAGAATGGAGGTAGTAAGACCTTGAGCACTTAATTTTAAAGTAATTATAAGAGAATGTGTGACAATGATAGATTTTCTCTTTTATCGTTTTCTCTTTGTTTCTTAATATAGTGGTTCTAAGAAAGATTTTTAGTTTAGCCATAACTTTGTGTTAAATTTAATATTTTAAGTGATTCATGTAATTATTCCCAGAAAAATTTTGATATATTGATGAGTACTAGCAAGATTTTAAAGTGCCTTGTCATCTTTTTTTTTTTTTTTTTTTTCATATGTCAGTATGTATATGTATGGGGTTGAATTGTTCTTGGTGATCCTAGGGATAGAACCCAGGGCTTTTGCACTGAGCTACATCCCCTAGCCCTTTTTTTAAACTTTGAAACAGTCTTGCTGAATCACCAAGTTGCCCAAGGTGAGCAGGAAATTGCAGTCTTCCTTCTTTAGCCTCCAAAAGTACTATGTATGCTGAGATTCTTGGCTTTTTAAAAGCTGGCTTATATTTATGTAACAGTGTTTAAAGGAAGTTAATGTCTGTGTACTATAGTACAAAAATATTATACCCTTTTAATTTTGGTTCTGAAATAGTTTTTAAACCTAGTTTATTCTTTATTCTAATACCCTGTCTTATATAAGATAGGGTGTTGTCATACTGTGGCATGCCCTGGAACTCTTAACATTTTACTGAAGAGGAATTGGCACTCTTGACAGCTTGTGTAGGTATTAAGCTACATTAAGCAACCCTGAGATTAGGGTAGTGGTACTTAAATGTTACCTTCCTATGATTTCTTGCAAACATTATATATCACCGTTGTATGATAATAATTATAGCAATAGAGTATTTTAGGAATGGATCAGAACTGCTTTTTGTTGTGTAGAATTTATGTTTGGTATCATGAATAAATACAGCAGTTCTGTTTCATTACTTTTTAGCTGGAACATGGTATAAACTTAACAGCAAAAATTATACCTTTCACAGAATTAAGTCCCAGTACTATAAAAGGGAGAATTCTGTGAAAATTTTACCTGTCAGGCTCAAAACAAGGTTTTATCTGTTGAATTCATATGAAGCCTCATGATTTTTTTCTTTAGCTTTACAGAGGTTCGTTCTAGAGGAGAACCTCTGGAATTGTAAGTTAGAGGCCAGCAAAAGACCCTGTCTTCAAAAAGAAAAGACCTGTTGAGGGCAGCTAATGGAGTAAGGCAGGGAGGAGTCAACTGGCCCACTGAGCTGAAAAGCTCTAGCTCTTCAGTACTCGTCTGGCTTTCCCCTAAAAGAGATAAGCTTATGCTGTAAGTGTATGATAAGTGGTTAATATGGTCATATTTGGGAAATCAGCATCTACCCTTAGAGGAAATAGCCAAAAAAAACAGGGAAGCAATACTGAGTTATTCATTTTTCTGTTCTTAAGGATTATTAATTTAGCAATGCTAAATCAGGTTCTTGTGCATGCTGAACAAATACTGTGCAACTGAGCCAACCTTCCAAGCCCAAGAATTTTATTTGCCTAAGACAGCAAAATTTTTCATAAGATACTTACAAATATGCTGCTCACTTTCAATTCTCTAATTTCAGTTTTGGAAACTTACAAAATCATGTAATTGTAGATAAGATAGAATTGAATGGTTAGCAACTTACAACATGATGATGATTATTCTAGTTCTAGTTAGGTTCATTTTGAGTTTGAAAGTAAAAATATTTGTAGTAAGAATTATCACAGTAATTTCAACAATATGTTTAAAAAAAAAAAAAAAAACCCATGTGGGCTAGAGGTATAAAGCAGAGATGAAGCACTGGCCCAGCGTAGCATGCACAAGCCCCTAGAGTAGATCAGGATCATCCAGAACGTTGGAATGTATCAGCTTGCCATTAGAATTTGTTCTTTCATTTAGTAGAATGAATATCAGTCATACTGTTATAAGCATATGAGTATAATTCTCCTATTTCTATTCAAATTATAACAAATTGGGGGCTAGGGGTATAGCTTAATGGTAGAGAATGTACTTAGCATATGAGAGACAATAGGTTCAGTTCTCAGCACCAAAAAGCAAATTAGGAAAAAGAAAGAAATTGTTGCTTATTAAGTATTTAAATGTGCTAGATACGTTCTTTGATATTATAGTTAGTACCTATTAGCTCAGAATCACAACCTCCTTTTATGATGAGAAAATTGAGAGTAGGGAGTTAAAGGAGTCATCCAGCCAGTAAGCAGTTAAGAAAGGATTTAGAACCTATGAACGTCTGCCACTAAAACCTGAGTTTTTCTATTTCATCAGTGACTCATGGGAGGTGCTGAAAATAAACAGATTTAGACAAATACTGTGTCCATAGTGTTCAGTGTTCAGGGTTTTGTTGTTGTTGTTGTTGTTTTTGTCTTTTTCCTTTTTATCGGTACCGGGGATCGAACTCACGACTGCCTGCTTGCAAGGCAGGTGCTTATGCCGCTGAGCTAAATCCCCAGTCCCTAAGGAGTTTTTATGCATTTGCGTTTATTTTTTCTTTGTGTCTCTGTCTGTCATCTCTCTGTGTGTCTCTGTGTGTGTCTGTCTCTGTCTCTGTCCCTCTCTGAGACAGGGTCTCCCAGTGTAGTTCAGGCTGACCTTGAACTCATCATGTAGCCGCATGATGACCTCAAACTCACAGCCATCCTCCTGCCATAGCCTCCTGAGTGCTGGAATTGCAGGCATATGCCACCACACCTGGTTCTGCCATTTTCTTTCTAAACCGGCTAAATTTATATCAATAGACTCTAATATTTAAGTAGTTCGTGAGGGTTCCATCTTTTACTCTTTTAACTACTTTCTGGTCTTCCCATGTAGCTCTCCTTTGGTTATATCTTTCTAAATTAAAGACAGAGACAAAACTCCAGTGTTTCAAGGGGAAGGAAAAGCAAGCTGATTTATACTCCAGAACTTTGGGAGGATTCCTGATTTGGGATGTGGAATGAGGCTTAAACCAGGACTGTAACTGTTAAGGCCTTTGGATCCCCTCTCTATACTGTGTATAAGTTTGACATAAAATATATTTGTTCCTAGAATAGTCCTTAGTTTGAATAAGGATTTCTATGTAACATTTTTAAAAGATGGTATCCCTTTTTTCTACTCCAACATCCTGTTCTGTGTGGAGCCCATCTTTGTGCATTTCTGAGTTGTCTGAGCAGTCCTCGCTCTCCACAGTGCTTTCTACTGTCTGTCTCAGTTCCTCGATCTTTTCTATCTCTGGCTGGAGCTGCTTTCTTCCAACTGCCCTCATCTGGATCTGCTCTGGTTTTCTCACATGTCTTATAAAAATGGTGTTAGGGACGGCACAGTCTTTAGGAGTTTTGTGTTGTGGTCCCTTTGTCTGCTAGTTGGCTCTTGTTTAACACAATGCCCAGGCCTATTGTTAATATGAAAGTACTCCTGGTTTTAAGTGTTTAAAATGATTGTAAAAGCAATGCATTTTCATTGTAGACAATTTGGAAAATACAAAAAGTTCCAGAGGAAAAAATGGAAACACTTGTCAGAAATAAGCTCAGACATCTTGAAGTTTCTATGTATCCATAGCAAACGTACAGACATCCAGAGTTGAGATAGTGTATAAACAAGTTTGTTCACTATTTTTTTCTTAGTGTAAGGTGATGTCACTCCCACATCATTAACACATTTTTAAAAAATACTGGCTTCAGGGGCTCAGACTGCTATACCCTATCCTCCAGCCATATTTTCGCTCTGAAATGCTCCAGCCTTGCATAGAGCTGGAAGAAAGGCAGAGGGCTGTCCAGGCTCTCAGGTTTGGCTAACTAACACCAGTTCCTGCCATCCTCTGTTGCTGCTACCACCTTGCCTTCTGGGCCTGAAGCAGGTGCAGCTGAAACGCACCACAGCACCTCCAACAACCTCTCCGTCCTGAGCCTGGGGACCTGCTCTAGACTGTTAGAGAGGGATATGCAGTACATTCCCCTGGTTTCTAATAAAAAACAAAACAAACAAACAAAAAATACTGGCTTCCTATTATTGAAATTTGGGTAGTTGCCATTTTTATGCTAATTATACTTTATGCTATAATAAGCATCTCTGAATTTTAGGGCCTACAGGTATTACATTTTGTACAGTTCTCTCTCTCTCTCTCTCTCTCTCTCTGTCTCTCTCTCTCTCTGTCTCTCTCTCTCTCTCTCTCTCTCTCTCTCTCTCTGTGTGTGTGTGTGTGTGTATTGACCATTAATTTTTTAGAAAGGTTATGCCAGTTCACTATAATCAGTGTGCTGAGTTTAGGCCAGCAAACTCTGTTAGAGAAATGAATGAAGATGCAGGAGACAGACCAAAGTTGAGCCCCAAACTGACTCATTCCCACATTTATTGAGAAACAACAAAGGCATAGAGTTTTGCTGAGTACAGATGTTTATTTTAGGTTAACAAGGCAGGTAGCTAGGCATGGTAACAGTTTGGCTGAGGAATAACTTCTTATCTGATTGTCAAGGGAGCTTCCTTGACCCTACCCCCAGGTCCATATCTGCTCCAGCTGGCAAATCATCCCATCTTCAGGACCTCAGAGTAAGCAGTCTTCTGCTTCCTGAGTCACCTAGAGCAGACCCTGATCTGTTGGGTGGTGCAGGGAATCCACAGCAGTGTGCCTGTCTGCTTCACGTCTCATCCCCAGGGAATTGACTTCCTGTCATTACCAAAATGATGGCAAAGATAAAATTGTTGTTTGGGTTGGTGTTGAGACAGTAGGTGATCTCTTAGCCTTTGTCATTGTGAATTGTTTGTTTAGCTTCTGGCCATTCAAATTGGGATTTTACCGTGCTTACAGGTGTGAGTGAGGTTGTCACAATAAGAAGTGAGGCTATCAAGTCATTGTCATATTTATTTCAGGTGTTTTTCTTCAGTAAATTATTTAATGGTTTGCTTTTTTATTACACAGAGAAGTTTAGTATTCATATTCAAATAAATATTTTTAATGATACTTTCCATTGCTTTTATGCATAGAAAATTATTTCCTAATACTATGAGATAAATGTAATTTTTTCCAGTTTTTGTTCTAGTTTAAATTTCACTTGTTATTTTATTTTATTTAATCTTTTTGAGACACGTTCCCACTATGCAGTTTAGGCTGGCTTGAGTTCACTTTTTTTTTTTTTTTCTTTTTCTTTTTTTATTGGGGATCAAACTCACGACCACACACTTGCAAGGCAGGCGCTTATGCTGCTGAGCTAAATCCCCAGCCCCTTGAGTTCACTCTGTAACCCAGCCTGGTCTTGAACTTGCTACAGTCCTCCTGCCTTAGCCTCCTTAGTGCTGGGATTATAGGCATATGCCACCACATCTGGCTAACTTGTTACTTTAATTCCAGTTAGTCTAGAATTCTTTGTGCTATACGGCCTAAAGTGACTACTCGACTTTTTGCCATATAAGGTGATTTTTCTAGCTCTGGAATAATTCCATGTTGTTCTCTCATTGTAGTGTTGATAAAAGTTGATGGGTTAAATTTCATCCTGTTTGGTGGTGTCTGCAGGCAGACAGCTGAGCGGCTGAATGCAGTTGAGAAGCAACTGCACCTTGTTTAAGGTTTCACTTTCTGCGTCCTTGGCTCACTAGAGAGCTTGGGCTCTGGCCTGGACTCCATTGCATTTCCTCTGCTGCTTTTTTTCTTGACTGCCAACAAGCGCTCCCAGCTCCTCAGTCTTTACTGATTTCCTGTGATTTCACTGAGCTTAAGTGCTCCCTCCAGAAGCAAGAGATGCAGCTAGCAGAAGACTTACTAAGGAGAAAAGGCTGCCAGAAAGCGTTTCAGTGCTGAGATCTTTAAAGATATATCATTTGTTGGGTTTGTCTTGAACCAGCAAGGTTTTTAAAAAGTGTTTTTCCCATTGACCTACAATCAAGTTCAAAGAGAAAACACATGGCAGCCTGAAAGCTATTTTGGCCACCAGTGCTCATGCGTGACCTTGGTTGTTGTGCCTTCTTCCTTTCCCTGGGGGCCCTTGTCCGCATGACACTTTTGCTGCTCTTGGTTAGTTCCATTATTTGTGCCTTTTGAAATGCCATCCTAAGTACTGATTAGAACTGAAAATGCCCGTGCAATTAAAGAGAAGTTGTGTAGTTTCTTGCCTTCAAGTGATTTTGGAGAAAAGTGGCAACATCTGAGGGGATACATAGTTACTTGGTTTTCTTCTTGTTGCTTTGGTATCACTCTTAAATTGCTTTTTATCAGCACCAGTAATTACCTTCAGAGGATTTTGTATCACACTATAAAAAACAAGTCTTTTCTCAGGCTAGTAGTAAGAGGTTTTATGTTCCTGAATACTATTACATGTGTGTTTTCTAAAATTTAACACTGAGATATCCCAAAGTTTAAAAAAAAAGTTTTCATGTAAAGTCCCAAGAAGATAGGTCTTTATGTAGCTGATTTGTTTGTAGAGGAGTGAAAATGTTTCTGTTTTCTGGAAGACTAATGGAGGAGCATGACAATGTTAGTTATTTGCTTTGTATTCAGACAACATGGAGCAGAAAGAAGATTGAATTTATGTTTATAATAAATCCCTTTCAAAGTTGGACATGGTGGTGCACAACTGTGATCCTAGCACTCAGGAGGCTGAGGCAGGAGAATCCTTGGGAGTTTGAGACCAGTCTGAGTTTCAAAGTGAGCTCAAAGCCAGGCCAAATTGCATAGCGACACCCTATCTCAAAAAGAAAAAAAAAAGTTCTCTATTCAGAAAAATTAGTGCCTGTAATCCCATGATGAAAAACATTCATTTTGCAGTTAGGATTCTCTCTTATATTAAATATTAGGAAACTTATGGCACTCCGTTTTGATTGAGAGAAATATTACCACTGGCTAACAAGTAGACTCTTTTCCATGACCGAGTAACTCTGACAAAGGTCTTCCTTTAGCAGTTTGACCTCCTCTTTCCTCACAAGTGGTGTTTTGAGCATTTGCGTGGAACAGCTTGTGAGACCAGTTCTCTGGGTGCTGGGGGAGTTTTACTTCTGTGAGCATTGGGGAGCTTCACTACATTCATTTCCAGTAACTTTTCATGAAAACAGAGTGTTTATAGCAGACTGAATGAATGTATTCAGGCATCCAGAATTACATATATGATACATTCTATATCTTTACTTTTAGATCTCAGAACTGTGAGCAAAAAGAGGTGAAAGGAACTTGTTTTCTGCCTCTGAAGGTTCAGTAAGTGAGTCTACTGAAATGAACTGACAATAAACAGATGAACAGGGAAAAGGCACACATATATACTATGTGCACAGGAGTATCCACACAGTGAGTAGCCCGTAACCTGGTGAAGTTTAGATGCTTATGCACTGTGCATGGGAGAGAACAGTAAGGCTGCAGGCACCCTGAGAGGAGGAGTAAGGGTTAGGACTCCTGACAGCTATACTCCTCCGGGAGGAAGTTCCTGCAGTCAGAAAAGAGAAGCTCAGACAAAAAGCTAGTCTGTGCTCGGTAAGGGGTGGGGCCAGGAGACTGTTCTGTAGCGCTTTATTCCACAGTGCTGGCCACATTGTGTTTTAGGGTGTCATGTTCTGAGCCCCACAGAAGCAGCCCTGTAGGGCCTCTTCCCCCAGAGAGTTCCTCCATTAAGCACTCTGGGCTCTTACCATCTGCTCTCCTCACTAATGGGCATGAAAGCATCAAGGAGGGGTCCCTAGTGTTCCATCTTTAGCAGCCAGGGTGCACGGAGGGCCTCTGTCAGTGCTGGTGGTGAAGGGAGGGCGCCACTGCTGCGTCTCCTCCTTTGCTTCTTATTTGGCTGCTTGCAGGTTTGTGTGTTAGACTTTTAACAAAGGAACAGAGACTCTCTCTTTTTAAAAATAGTGCTGCAAATGTGTATTAGCTGCATATACAGAAGAGTTTTTTAGGAATTTTCCAGTTGATTCTTTTTTGGGGGGTTTGGGGGTGTGGGTGCCAGGAATGGAACTCAGAACCATGTGCTTGCCAGGCACTTATGCCACCGAACTACATCCCTGGCCCTCCAGGTGACTTTTTACGCTTACATGCACTCTTTCGAGTTGACTGGCTCCAGAAAAGTGACTGCTTTTGATGAATCACATTCTAGAGTTTAAATGACCTTTGCTTTAATTTTCTCCAATACATACTATATATTAAATACTGTGTTTCATTTGTCAATAACGATGAATTTTTAAAAACTGTGTCTACTTTAGTAAGTTGATCACTGTAATGTTCCTAACTTGATAATGATGGCTAGAGTACTGAATATATCTGGAACAGAAAGAGTGTAGGTGAAAACAGTAATTGTGGTCCTGTATAAGGCTTAGTCCTTACAGCACACATTTCGGGTTAACCCACATGGAGTATGTGTGTCAGCCAGGGTGACAGATGATTAAGACCGTGGAATCTGGAGCTGGACTGGCAGTGTTGAAATCTCAGTGCTGTCTGATTGGCCTCTCTGAGCCTCTTTTAGCTTCCTTTCTGAAAAATGAAAATAATAATAGTACCTACATCTTTGAATTGCTGTAAGGATTAGCTGACCAAAATGCAGAAAGAGCTTGCAAAAGTGCCTGGTATTTATACAAGTGCTATATATGAGTTAGCTACTATTACTACAGACACAAGGCCAAAAGGTTAGGTGACTTCTTTTCCCTTACTTGGTTTCTTTGTCTCATACTTGAGAGATGGAAAGACATAGAAACAATAAAAAAAATAAGGTCTAACCTTGCCCAGGTTACAGAGCTGTGCTTCCTGTCTAGAGGAGGAGGAGCAATGAGCTGCACCCACAGAGTGGATGACTGCGGCAGTGAGGCACCTAGGTGGGGACCCAGTGCACCATCACCGAGAACCTTACGCTGCAGGCAGGTGGCAGTCTTGAGTCTTGCTCATCTATGAAATGGGAGGAACCAATACCTACTATGGCTATTACAGGGAAGGCCGGATTTTCCCTTTGAGGTCTGATAATTGATTCTGCTGAAATGAACTGACAGTGACTGGATCATTGACAGGAGAGAAAGGCACATAATTTATTAGTGTGCATCAGAGTAGCATGAAATTTGAAATTCAAAGAGCCAGATAGTTGAGATTTAAATACCATTTTCTTAAGGAGAAGGAAGAAGAGGGAGGAGGCAATTTCCAGGGGGTAGTAATGATTTTTTTTCAGAGAAGTAACCCCCAGAACAGACAATGGCTGGGAACAAAGTTCATCTAAGCTAGGATTCTCAGCCTCCTCCTCTGTGGTTTACCTTTAATCTTCCTTGTGTTTCCCTGTGAAACCACATTTCTGGAAGAGGAATGAATGTCACTGTGCTCCTCCTTGGGGAGCCCAGTCTTTGGCAAGAAAGGGTTTTAGGGAAAACCCTTTGTGCCATTCTGCTTCCTAGTGTGCTCAGTTTGAAGTCCTAGGGGGCATAGTTTGGGTGTGGTTTTCTGAATCCAAGCACTGCCTTTATTGGGCTTTTGTGTGAATAAATGAATAATAATGTCAGTTGTATGATACATATGGGCTAAATTTTAAGGTCTTCACAGTTGTGAATTCATGCTAATTATTGTTTTGATGGAACACCTAACTCTCCATTTTTGATTAGCCATCGGCATTCTCTTTAATGAAAACAGTGGTAGAGCTCTGTAAGTTATTTATTCATACATGAGTATTAATCGGGTATTTTATCGTAAATAATTATACATTTGGAATCTGAACTTGGTTTCAGAAGCAGTTATTTAAATTAAAATGATTTGGGGAAATATGTGAAATTACAATATGGAAAATTCACAAATATTTAGAATTTAAGGATGAGCCACTACTTTTGAGATTTATTCTGTCAAGTGTTTATTTTGTAGCTGCTCCATTTAAGTGCAGAGTATAAAGAAAGATGCATGATAAAGCCAAGCATCTACTATCCAAGACAGATATTTGTAGTGTGCAGAGGGTGGGGCACAGTTGCAACCACAGTGGATGTGGGTCAGAGTTAGAGAGTGCCATTCCAGAGTTGCAGTGGAGGCCCGCAGAGGGGCGAGGGCCCCGGGGTCACTAGTCTGTGCAGATCTGTGCATCTGTTTTGAGAATGCACAGATTCCATATGCTATTGAAGCCCTCGAATGGCAGTCACAGTAAAGCTAAGAGGGAGGAGGAGGATCTGAGAGGAAGAGGGAGACGTTTTCATTAATCAGTGATTTACAGACTTCAAAGAGACTAGTGTGATGTTTAATGTGACAGGTAACACATCTTTTCAGTCTTCTAATTTAGATTGACAGTTTTTGGAATAAATTTGAATTATGACCAGCTGAAACTTTTGCTTAATCAAGTAGGCACTTAAAACAATGTTTTATCCCTTGCCCAACTTTGTGATAGCTTTTAAATATGTACAGAAAATAAGAGTAAACAGTATAGTGTACCTCCATGTACCATCGCCCACATGTCCCCCGGCCTACCCATGGCTGGCCAGTCTGGAAGCATCTGTACCCTGGCCCATGGCCTTCCTCCCTCACTTTTTTTTTTTTTTGGCTGTTCTAGGGATCAAACCCACAGGCACTGTGCCACTGAGCTAAGAACTCAGTCCCTCACCCATCTGCTTTTATTTTGAAATAAAGTCTTGCTAAATTACCTAAATGGGATTTGAACTTGGAATCCTCCTGCCTTAGACTAATGAGCACAACTATTTGTGATATGGTTTTTTAAAGTTAGATTCTGTGTGTCACATGGAAATTCCAGTTATGTCACATCTGCTGTATCAAGTGCTAAAATGCTACAGTACACTGTAAAATGTAGCATGATCCAGGTTTGTCTTTGTATCACAGAAAAGCAGTAAGAGCTTCAGAATACAAATGCTCCAGGTTGTATCTTACATACCTCTTTCCTCCTTAAAAATCTCTTTGCTAGCCTCTAATTTTACAAATATGTCTTTGAGCAGAATGTTTGTATTAAGAAGGGGTGACTTTTTTTTTGGTCTCTGTCAATTTTGATTTCTAATTTATCTCCAAGGGTCAGTGTCAGTAAATCTGGCCTCTAGGTTAGAGTAGATCACAATGCTTTCAACAAGAATACAGAAAAAAATATAGTTTAGAACTAAAAGAAATTTTCCACCCCCTCATATTTTAACAGTTTAAGAAACTGACAGTAGACAAACAGGAGAAAAGGCATACAAATTTTGTTAACAGGAGATGTAGAGAAGTCACACAAAGTGTATGACTCAGTGCAGAACCAGGTGGTTGAAGCTTAAATATCTGTCTCCTAAGGGAAAGAGAGAAAGGAGTAGGTTGCAGGCAATTTGAGAGGAGTCACAAATGACTCTGGTGCGGTGCACGGGCTGGGATAGGCAGTGGGCTTCAGAGGAGGTGGCAGCAGGCTCTGGGAAGGTGAGAGCCAGAACCCTGCCTTGTGCTTTACAGGCAGTGGCTCAGGTAACACTTGGGAGAGCAGATGGAGTCTGAGATGTTTAGTTTCTTCTCTGAGGAGTCATCATCCTTGGTGAGGGAGGCAGTTGTACTCGTTCTGGGGGAACTTTGAGATAAGGGGCTCTGGGCAAAGCCTGTTCCTGTGCTGAAGAAGAGAGCTTGAGCAGGTGTGGGTCAGGCTCAGAAAGGCCTTTTTAAAGTACAGTATTCAACATCTCAAGAGCCATACTTCGAGATATTTTCTAAGACTCAGCAATAACCATGTGTATTGTCTTTGCAGATTTTTAAATTTAAAATTAATTGCTGGGATTTACATATGTTCCCTGTTTTGTGGAAGGTAAAAGCAAGCTTTTGAAGTGTTGAGCTTTATGTTTCTGACTGCAATATTTGAAACATCAAAGTAGACTATTGACTTATTGGTGCTATAAAGCTCGCTCAAATAAAAATCATGATTTAAAAAAACTGAATTTCTAAGGCTCAGTCACACAACATCTGCCTGGTGAGCGTGAGGTATTGATTCTCAATACCAATTTTTTTAAAAAAACTAAATTTCTGTGTAAATTATCATTTGTTGATTGACTAAGGGTTTGTGCCTGTTTCTTTGGTAAGCATAGAGGATTCAAAGTTGTGAGCAGAGTATGCTGGTACATGCCCAGCTGAAGTGAGAGAATCTTCAGGAGTTCAAGGCCAGCCTGACCTGCATAGCAAGACCCTGTCTCAGAAAAGAAAAAAATTGTAGACATTCTTGCCTTCAGGATGCCTGCAGTTTAGTGGGAAGGAAAAAGACCGTAAGTCAGTTGCTTTAATGCAGGTTTGTAAATGCGCATGTGGAACTGAAAGGAGCTTCTTGGTGGTCTTGGGGCTGTCAAAAGAAGTACTTCTTAAACTGTGAGTCCAATTTTTCCTATAAATTTCAGCATAAAGCTAATAATAGTTCATTTGTTGATTGTCCCCTGAATACCACTGTTCAGCTGTTTAGTAGATGTGCATGTATGAATTATACATCTGCAATATATATATATATATATGTGTAGATATACACACATATTAGGAGAATATGCATATATACATGTATCTATCTATGAGCACATGGGACACACAGAAAGTTGGGGAGAGGGAGGCAGACCCACCTGGGTTTTGTCAAATGGAAAGGCACATTTTACAAGTGGACCCTCATAGTCACAGGGGCAGAGTGTGGTGGAAAGGACAGAGACTACCCTGAGGAAGTGACCGCTACATGGCCATCGCCCCAGTTGCTCAGTAGAGTGAGACTGCAGGATCACAAGTTCCAGCCTGACCTAGACACCTTAGCAAGGCCCTGCTTCCAGATAAGAAGACTGAGGATGTCTCTCAGGGCTAGAGCACCCAGGGTACAATCCCCGTATCAGAAAAATAGGTCAAGGAGAGACGTGTGAATGAGGAAATGTGTAGGCAGGAGAAACACGTCGGGGGTTCTAAGTGTGTGGAGAACTCGGGCTCAGAGCGATAGAAGAAGGCCCTTGTGGCTGAGGTGCTGTGAGGCTGGGGAACTTGGCAGGAGCGAGACGCCCAGCGTGTGGAGGGGAAACAAGGCAGGATCTCCCTGGTCCCCACTGCAGAGTCTGTGGCTGAGACGCTCTGTAACCGAAGGTGGAGTCGAGAAAAGCACACACATTTATCGAATGCAAGTTTTACTCCACTCTCGTGTGGAGTAAATCTGCAGAGATGCAGATTGGGAGAAGCCTTGTGTTGCTGTTTGATAAAGAATGGACAGTTGGGTGCAAGTATGGCTGGACAGAGTGCATGGGGGACCTCACACCTGGAGTCAAGGTCCTCCTCTTCTCTCCTGGCTGCCATGCCCCGTCCCTGTCCTTCCCTTGATATCTCTGAGGATCAGCCTCTGCCTTCCATCCAGGAGTGGAGGCCCTGTGTGATGCTCACGTGTGGAAGGCAGGGGAAAGAGAGTGGCCTTCCTGCTGCTGCTGCTGCTTGCTTACGTGCTAATATGTCTTGTGCCCCTTTGGAACATAAACCATACTAAACATTGTTAATCCTCACAACAGCCTATAGTGTTCTTGTTCTGATGAGCTGTGGGTTGTTGTGTTTGTTTTGTAGTATTGGGGATCAGATCCAAGATGTTCTACATTGAGCTACATCCCCAGCCCTTTATTTATTTCTTATTTTGAGTCAGTGTCTCATTAAGTTGTCCCAGCCGGTCTCAAATTTGTAATCCTTTTGCCTCAGCTTCCCTGAGTGCTAAAATTATGGGCCTGTCCCACTGAACCTGGCTGGTTATAGAGATTTTAAGTAACTTTCTAAAATTACCTAGTTTGCTTCATGGTAAGGTACGGTGTTTGAGCATCATCCTCTTGACTTGTGAGCCTGCACTTTCTATGCTGGACTAGGTTGTTTCTTAGAAGACAAGCAGAGTGTTTGTAGAGTACTCTGAATTCCTCTGAGTGCTTAGTAAGCAGGATACCTCTCAGTAGGTGCTAGAGAAGGTGCTAGAGAGCAACTACCTGGTCCTGGAGGGTTTTTGTTTTTTCCAGAGTACTAGGCAGGTGCTCTACCACAGAGCGACCCCCACCTCCTGCTGTAACTTTTGCTTCCTAGAGTCTCATTAAGTTACCATTTGCAGTGTGCCATAAATTTACTCACTTTAAGTGTGCAATTCAGTGATTTAGTATAGTTTAAAAGTTGTGCAACTTTTATCACTACAATTCCAGTATTAGAATATTTCCGGACAGATCCCTTACTGCTTATTTATACCCAAGCTGTAGACAACCACAGTGAATTTTCTATGTGTAGATTTACCTTTTCTAGAAATTCTGTACAAATGGAATTGTATATCATGTGTAGTCGTTAAGTTGTCCCTTTAGCACAATGTTTTTTGTTTATTTAATATTTTTACTTTGGGGGAGTGGTACCAGGGATGGAACTCACAACCTTATGCTTGTCAAGCAAGTGCTTGTGCCACTGTGCTAAACTCCCAACGCCTAATAATTTTATTGGCATACTTTTGATGTACATAATGATCACATTCATCATAAGGAATCTGTACCTATACATAATGTATGCCTTAATCCTTTCTTCCCATTCCCCTCACTTCCTTTCAATCCTCCTTTCCTTCCCCCCTTTACAAAACTTTCTATTGTTTACCTTTTATTCTTCTTTTAAATCCCTACTCTCCCTTCCCTTCCCTTTCTCCTCCCTTATTACTCTTCCCATTTGAACATTTTCTTCCTGCTTCCCAAATTCTCTCACCAATTTTGGTCCATATTTACCGTTTCAGTTTCTCACACAAGAGAAATAATGCAGTATTTAAATTTGTGTATCTGATTTATTTCACTTAAAATCATGTTCTCAAGGTAGTGCAATGCTTTAAGGTCCCCCCCTGTTGTGGCACACACCAGCACTTCCTTCTGTGACTGGGTGCTATTCCATTGGATGGGTGTATTGCATTTTGTTTAGGCACTCCCCATTTGGTGAACACTTGTATTATCGCCACTTGGGCTATTATGAATAATACTGCTATAAACATTCCTGCGTAGTTCTTTGTATGGATTATGTGTACATTTCTCTCAGATTCCTGGGAGAGGCATTGCTGAGTGGTGTAAGTTTTAATTTTTAAAGAAACCAACTGTTTTCCAGAGTGGTATTGCTAGGCTTTTTTCATTCCCACAACAGTATGTTTGAGTTCCAATTTCTTTGGATCCTTTCAACACTTCCTACTGTCCATTTTTAATAATGTGGAAGCTGCGTCTGCCTCTGACTTGATGATGTACTGTGTCTGCCTCTGACTTGGACTTCTCTAATGACTTACTGTGTAGAGCGTCTCTTATGTGTGTTTTAGCCACTTTCATGTTTTCTCGGCTAAAATGACTGTTGAAATATATTGCCTGTTTCTTCATGCATTCTTACTGAGCTATTTTTATGACAAACTTTTGATACAAGCTGTTTATCACATATGATTTGCTAGTATTTTCTCCTATTTTGTAGATTTTTACTTCATCAGTACATTTTGAAAAATATTTTTTTTTTTTTTTGGATGGGAAAACCAGGGATCAAACTCACAACCTCACGCTTGCGAGGCAAGTACTTATACTGCTGAGCTAAATCTCTGGCCCCCTCAGTATATTTTGAATTATAATTTTTTTTTTAAAAAAATGGTGTTTTTGCTGCTATATCTGAGAACTCTTCGCCTCACCTGAGACTTTGAACATTTTCTTGTGTCTTCTTACTTGAAATAAAGTTGTATGAGGTCCCACTTGATTAGGGAGGACACTGAATTCTTCTGTGAGGAAGCAGTGCCTTAGCTGAGATCCGCCACTCAGCAGGAGTTGTGAGCAGATGCAGGCAGAATCCATCCAGTGTGAAAAAAATGGCCAGGCAGCTGCCACACCCGAAAGGGCCCCTTTAGACTGTAGGGAGCCATTCTTCCCAGCACTGGCCTCAGGTTGGGCTTAACCAGCAGGAGGAACACGACTAGATGTACACCTCAGAAAAATCACTCTGGTTTCCAGAAACCAGACTTTTGGAAAGTGGGCTGGAAGAGAACCCCTGTGGATTTGGGTTGACCATGAGCAAGTCATGGTAGCAGTGCGGAAGCAGGCGAGCTATTTCAGTAGACAATTAGGGACATTTGAGAGTCTGCTTGCCTTAAATTCTGCATGGTCAGGACTCCTAACTGGAGAGTACAGTAAGGGTTATTACATTAGTTTCTGTGGCCCCCACCCCACCCCCCTGCAAACTCTCTTTGGTTCTGCCCAGTGAGTTTTCTTTACCAGGAGGTAGGCCCAATGTAAGGACACAGCGGGTCTGCCACTCAGTTGGTACAAAGGCAAGAATAACAACCAGAAGATAAGAATGCAAAAGGGGCTGGGGATGTAGCTCAGTGGCACAGTGCTTCCCTGAGTTCCATTTTTGGTACCCAACTCCTCCCCCCTAAAAAAAGAGAATGGAGAAGGATTTATCACTTTCAACTAGGGACAGTGCGTGATTATTTCCAACAGTGCTCTCTTGAAGGCAGAGGAATTCCATCTGGGGAGCCTGTACATAAATCGTATTTGAAAACATTTTAGGAATGGGCACCTTCCTGTCCGAACCCTATCACATAAAATGTCAGATCTTCTGGTTGTGGAAAGGAAAATCTTTAAAAGTGGCCAGGGTCATAGTAGTTTAGGTCAAGGTCATAATAGTTTAGGACTGACTCATTTTTTCTGTTAATACAGAAGGGAAAATGTGACTGAGTCTGTTAAATATAAGAGAACTACAAAAAAGACCCCAGCCATGAGCTGGGCTCCACTGATCCAAGGAAAGATCATTTGAGACATTTCCAAGGACTACAGGATAGATTTTAAGTTCTGAGCTTTTATTTTAGTTCTGAAATAGGAAATATGGAGGAATCTTTTCCTTTTGTATTTCTGTGGTACTGAGAATCAAACCCGAGGCCTTGAGCATAGTGGGGAAAGTGCTCAGCTACCACTGACTCTAAACCCAGTATTCAAAATGGTGCAAGTCTTTTTGTGTGTGTGATTTTCCCAGACTATTTTTTTTTTGGGGGGGGGTCTTTTTTCCTTTTTATCGGTACCAGGGATCGATCTCACGACTGCCTGCTTGCAAGGCAGGCGCTTATGCCACTGAGCTAAATCCCCAGCCCCTCCCAGACTATTTTTAATTGACTCATGAATTAATAGAAATAAATTACTATTTCTCAAAGGTGATTATAGTGAATCTAATTCATATTGTCTTTCAAGATGCAACAGAAAGCCCTGAGATTTCTAAGCTAATGGTGAAAAGTACCTTGCTCAGGAAACTAAAATGTGCTGTTTTTAGCCAGTTGTGGTGATGCATGCCTGTAATCCTAGCAGCCTGGCTACATGGTGAGTTCAAGGCCAGCCTGAGCTACATTGGGATGCTCCCTCACTGTTTTTACTAAGCGCTGTCCATTCTTTACGTGAAATTGTTGCCTTAAAAATGTTTCCTTTTTCAACAATTTTCTCTAGTATTTGAACAGAAGCAAAGGTTTTTCTTTAGAGAGGAAGAGAATTAAATGCAATTTATAATTATATGCAAAAATATAATGCAATTTATAATTATAATATACTATATTACTTATAGTAATAAAAAATAGATGACAGTTTTAAGTACTGTTTCAATCATTTAGATCCTTTTAGATCCTTAATGTCCTAAAGGATGAAAGTAGGCCTTTTTTGACCATGAAAATTATGAACTCCTAGTAAATTCTAGTACCCCATATATGTAGACCTATGAAGGGGAGCGAAAAGTAATTCTTCTCATCCATCTCCAGGTTTGTGGTTGAACCTTCTGTAACAGAAGACAGGATTAACATGAGAAAGCATAGAAATTTACTTAATATGAGTTTTATGGAATACTTGAGCCTTTTAAAATGAAGACCCAAAGAGATAGGGGACTTGTATATTTTTATGCTAGGTTTATAGAGACTTTTTTTTTTAAAATCTTTAATCGGTACCGGGGATCGAACTTATGACCACCTGCTTGCAAGGCAGGTGCTTATGCTGCTGAGCCAAATCCCCAGCCCTTATGCTAGGTTTATAAAGGGGCATACAATGACTGCGCTGTACGTTGTGAGTCTTCTCAGTGCCCCTGCATCTTCAAAGAAAAGGGTGCTCCTTTCTCCAGGTGCAGCAGGGCACCTCTCAGAAGAGGCTCTTTGTCATCTGCTTCAGGGGAAGGTCAGAAGATCACCCCTGGGTTTTTATGGTTCTGCTTCAGGGGATAAGGGCAAGGGGAAGGTGAGAGAAACTCTCCAAAATACTGGGCCAAGGTGCCATCTTCTGGGATAGTGCTTACTGAATCCCGCTAGGAAAAAGAATAAACGACATGAAATTAATTATCAGACCTATTTCTAAGAGACTTGCATGGAGACTTGCTCGGGACCCCTTCTGTCTCTCTCAGACAGAAGCTTGCTTTCTCTCAATAAATATATTCTACTCTTAAAAAAAACAAAAAGAGACTTGTATGGGTATATGTAAGTGAGTTTAAGAAACAGCAAAGTTTCTGAGACAAAAAGGCAAAGCTGGCCTGTGGCCAAGGGCTTGTCAGTCCCGCGAGGGGAGTGAGGTGGTGGTTCTGCATTTGGGGAAGAGTGGGAAAGGGCATCCTGTCTGGACGGTGCGTGCCAAAGGCCCATGAGCTCACTCACTCCCATCTCCGGAACACTGCTGATTCCATCTTATCTGAATGTAAAACTATATATAGGGAGAGATCATGCATGCTACCATCTTGCATAGTATGAGATTTGTGGTTTAAAATGTCTGAAAATAATCTTATATCTTTATCTACGATCTTGTTTATCTGCCAGCATTTTTTAAGCATTTGCAAATATAACAGGGCAGTGTTCTGCTACTTTACAAATCATCTCATAAAGTAAACCTGACTTGTTTTACTTGATTTCCAGGCAAGCTGTTTTTCATAAGTTGGCAAGAAGATTTTTTGGATTCTTTTCCTCCTTTTCCTGCTTGTGATCATGCTTGTGATTATCTACAAAAAGACTAAGTGATGAAATGATTCCGTTTTGGCTCAGACTACTTTTTTCTTGAGTGGATATTTCCTAAGTGCTTTGCCTTCTTACTCCAGTCTCATAAGCAATCTCCGGTTCAGTCATTTCACAGTCACCTTCGAATTCTTACTTTGTGCGGTGGTATATCGGTGAAAGATCACACTGTACACTGAGCAGATAACTTACTCTGTGTATTGGGTTGGTGGGCAAATTGTCACTCCAAGGAATATTGCATGTGTCATCAAGAGAGTTCGTGAAAAGACACTGTGACATTAAAGTTTTCAAAACACAGTCTTAGACTGGGAATGTTTAAGTTTATGAATTACATTTTTCTTAAAAACAGTCAAGCTTCCTGCATATGAATTTCAGTGTTTTAATTGTGTACATGTAGGAAAATCGCCATGGTGTCTGGCCCGTGTAACCCTTTCTTGAACAGGTGAGGGTCCCTCATAGGTGCTGTGCTATGCTAAGTAAACTCAGTACTCCATCTGTCTCTGTGCCTAGTTGAAGTTACGGTTACCCCAAGGTAAAGGTTTACAGTGTCGTTTTGTGGATATGGATTTTGGAGAGCAAGTTAGAGGCTGTGTTGTATTTATCATTTGGTAATAATTTATTTTTTTAAGTGCTGTTTTTAGTATGTTAGCAGGTTTCTTGGCCAACGTTTCTGTAGTCCTTGAGTAATAACACTATTGTACTGAAATTAATCTTTTTAAAGATGAGTGTTCCAGGATAAGTACCACACCGACTGTGAAGACCCTTGTGACTGATTCTTCAGACGCTTGTCGCTTGTCCCTGAAAGCCATGGTAGCCTTTCCTGCTCCCACCTTATCCTCGATGGTTACACTGTTTGTGAGCAGCCCATGTAATGGCCTGCCAGTGTTTCCTGTCAGCCGGGCTGCTGCTTCCTGAGCTGCTGTGTGCTTTGTCTTCTGCATCATTGCACTTCACACAGCTGGCCTGCCCTGGCTGCCTTCAGCAACTGTGGGTCAACAGCCTAACCGGAAGTAGTGTACTTGAGGAGCTGGGGCTCCCCACCCTGACCGTGGCGTTGTTTTGTGATTGTTACCAGTATGCTCATCAGACGTTGCCTGTCAGCCAGCTGTGTGACCGGCACTAGAGGTACCATGTTGAAAGCGGTGGTAACTGTCCCCAAGGAACTTAGCACGGTGGGGTGAGTGAAGGGCACGCATATAGCAGCAGCAGAGATCACACTGGTTGCATGAGCATGAAAGGCAGAGGGCCTGGAGCTTCCTGGCTTTGCCAGGGAAGGGAGAAGTGGAGCTGGGATTGAATGATGAACAGAAGTGGGTTGAGTGTAGTTACAGACTTGGACTTGGCTTGAAGAACTGAAAAGTGTTGGCTGTGCACCATTCATTTGTAGCCTAGAAAGCAGCTGCATGGGGATATCTCCTCAGCAGTGCTTTAGTTTCTTATAAGTCTCCACTGTTCATAGTATAGTTGAGAAACGGGAAATTCTGATTAAAGAATAGCATGTCTTGACATTTCATACTTGCCTTTTCCACATCTGGTCCCTCTTTCTGCAAGGCATCAGTATGTTCATGCTGGCTGAAAGCCCCTCCTGAGTCTGCACCAGGGCAGCCCACTGCTCTTTTCTTCAAAGGCAGCTCTGTCTTCCATTTCCTCCTCCATCTGCACAGCAGACAGTCCCGGGGAAGGGTTTGGGAGAAAGCAAGTGTGACAAGCTAATTCAAATTAGATTGGATGCTACACTTTTCTCCCCACAGCCAAATATAGTATTCTACTTGCTGACACAGGAGAGCTAAGATGCTTGAGTATCTAAGAGGTGAAATTTCAGACAGCGAGGACATCAAGCCCACTTCCCAGTGTGCCCCCCTCTTTGAGAGCACCCTTCTCGTGCCTGTCCCTGCAGCTTCTCCCTTGGTTTGTGGTCCCAGAGCCACTCCAGGGCCACCTCTTGGCCCAACTCCTTTCTGCTGGCTGCACCACGAATCCTCCCTGCCAGGTTCGGGGCCCGCCTCTCAGCCCATCTCTTTAACTGACAGTGAGGGAGTTGAAGTAGTAGCTGGGAAGGGACTGAGATGGCCATTCATGGCACTGATTTATTCATGAGCCGGGCATTCATAAGCCCTCAGTAGTTTGTAATTGAAAGTGATAAATCCAGTCCAGGATGTAGCTCAGTGGCACAGCACCTGCCTGTCGAGTGTGAGATCTTTAGTTTGATTCCCAGGACCCCCCCCCCAAAAAAAAAAGAAAAAGAAAAAAAGTGGTAAATCTCTGTTTCTCACATATTTTCTGGCAATAATGAGGTTTCCAGCAGGTATGATCAGCTTTCAAGCATACTGAGCTTTGACTGTCACTGAACCTTTGAGAGGCAGAGTATTTCCAGCTGATGGTAAAAGTACATTTGTAACAAGAGGACTTTGAATCGAAAAGCATGTTGAGTTTGTCCTGTGTGATATTTTGTATTGCAAATACATGCACTATTCTGGTTGACCTGTGTATAAATGTGGGAAATCAAACTCAAAGCCACATAAAGTACTGTTTTTGTTATCATGTGTTTTCTTAGTGAATTGCTAGAATAAGTGAATTGCTAGAATAATTGCTAGAATAAGAATTGCTCTCAAACTTGAAAAAGGTTTGAAACTTCTTGTCCTAACGTGTAGTTATTTGAATTATTTCACTCATTTGGTAAAATTGAGTGAAAACATCTTTAAAGGTGATGGCTTTATTAATGTTTTCCAATAAGAACATCCCAAAAAATCCAACATGGATTTATTCTAATGTTGAGAATTGTCAGGCTAATGTAAAATCCTAAACAAGACTTTGACTTCCTATAGTTCCCCAGTAGACCCAGGAACTCATGTGGTGTAAGTCCTTGGTTCTCTGCCTGTTTGCACAGCAACAGTCCTTAAAGTAGAATCAGTCAAGTCGGACGTTGGCCCTAGGAGCATGTGGTTCGGATTGTCATGTGTTCGAAACTGCTTAAAAATGATTCTTTGCTGTGGCTTTATTCCTTGAACTATAAAGATTTCTGGATTCTGTAGGGTTCAGTTTAAATGCTAATGTCCCTGAGATGCTAAACCTCAAATACTGAGTCCTGGCTCTGAAGAGTTGAAAGGAACTTGGTAGAACCTTTTATAGGGCTTGGGCTTGGTAAGCAACGAGCTGAGTACACAATGCTGGGTAAAAAGATAACGCAGCCTAGTGCAGGCAGGAAATGGGCTCCAGGAGGGAGGCCCACTTGGCCGTGGGTTAGCAGAATAGCCAGCCATGCCTTAAAGGTTTATTTTGGCTCACAGTTTCAGAGGTTTCTGTCCACAGTTTCTACAAGGCAGCAGCATCAAGGCAAAGGGGTGCAGTGGAGGAAGGCTGCTCCACTCCCGGCAGACAGCAGGGGAAAGACCTGAGGGGAAGGAGCCTAACCAGACACTGCCCCCAAAGGCCACACCCCCACAACCAGCTCGGACACACCCGGAAGTGTGCTTTACTAGTGTGGGCATCTCTCAAGCCAGGCAGGTTAACAGTCAGTTTAATCATCTCAGGTTCATAGTAAATGTATTTTTAATGATGTATTTTTAATGCATTGAGTAAATTAAATGCAAAAATTATAATAGGAATAAATGAATAGTGAATGTATTCATGGAATTTTTAAACAAGGAACTATTTTATAACCTCACAAAAGAACCTTAAAATATTAGTTGGCGGGGCTGGGGATTTAGCTCAGCGGCATAAGTGCCTGCCTTGCAAGCAGGCAGTCTTGAGTTCGATCCCTGGTACCAATAAAAAGGAAAAAGACAAAAAAAAAAAAAAAATATATATATATATATATATATATATATATTAGTTGGCTGTGACAGTAAATATTTAATGTAACTATTCTATTGAGAACAGATAGAAAATTGTGTGTATTTGAGCTTTTAAAAGCTACATAAGAAAATTAGAGAAAGGTTACACCTTGGAGGGCAAGCAACCCTCCCCCTCCTTACTGGTCAATGGCAGTATGATATTTTCTGATGAGTGCTTCCCATGCCTTCTCATATGACGGAGTTACACCTGTCCTCTTTCTGTTTTACTTAATAGCTTGTAAGTACCTTAACCATGTTTAAAGTGCCATAAGGTAGGTATGGAATTTAATACAAAAATGAACTTCATTAGAAAGTGTAAGGCTCAGGGCTGGGGATTTAGCTCAGCGGCATAAGTGCCTGCCTTGCAAGTAGGCAGTCGTGAGTTCGATCCCTGGTACCAGTAAAAACGAAAAAGACAAAAAAAAAAAAAGAAAGTTAAGGCTCTTTGGATTATGTCCTTAAGCTGTGGATTCAGAAGAGAAATAACTAGGTGAAAATATCACTAATGGGTTTTAATATATATTGTCAGATTTTTTTAAGTCATATCAGATTATGCTGTCATTTATAATTACAATGCTAATGATACTGGTAGTGTGACTTGT
The DNA here is from genome assembly GCF_034190915.1 of Cavia porcellus. Classification (NCBI taxonomy): domain Eukaryota; kingdom Metazoa; phylum Chordata; class Mammalia; order Rodentia; family Caviidae; genus Cavia; species Cavia porcellus. Next base: position 19,865,964 of record NW_026947496.1, on the reverse strand, counting down.
GTATTGACCCTGTGTAGTTGGCCAAAACTGTTAATTATTTTTGATAACATAAAGGGCTGAAGTTTTTTCTTTCTGAGATAGTCTCACTATGCAGTTCAGGCTGGCCTTGAGCTCACTTTGTAGCTCAGGCTGGTCTCAAACTTGCAGTGATCCTCCTGCCTCAGCCTCCTGAGTGCTGGGATTCCAGGCATGCACCACCATGTCTAGCAGTTGAATATTTTTTATCTTATGTAAATCATCCATGTTATCCTATTGAGACGGTTCTATTAGAATCTTAATTTTTGTTCACCATCTTTGTTCCTTTTTTTTTTTTTCCCTATAGTAGAGATATTAGACTTCTGCCACTTGTGGCAACAATTTTTCCTTAATCTGCATTTTCCTTTTTATTGTATTTTTAACCATCCAGGAGCATTGTTTTCTGTTACATAAAACTGATTGATCTGTAATAGATTCTTCAATAGTGTGTAGGATTCTCTGATTTAATAACTTTAAGGTTTTAGTTTGGTTTTCTCTTAGTTTTCCTTATTTCATTTTTTGTACTCTCTACTTGATCTGGTGTGCCTCTAAGATAGTTTTTTAAATGGCCAGCTAGTTTTTATAATAGCACTTACTTCAAAATTCTTTATTTCCTCATTTATTTCTGTTATATCCTTTTTTATATTGGTTCAACATATGATGGAACTATTTTGTGGATGTTCGATTTCAGGATCACATCTCTGTTTTGTATAATGTTTAAATTATTTTATAAAGTATTTGAATATCTGATATGATTAGGTTCCTTTTTAAAATATAATGTTCTGGGTTGAAGATTTAGCTCAGCGGTGTCAGCACCTGCCTGGCAAACACGAGGTTGTGAGTTAGATCCCCAGTACCAAAAAAAAGTGTTCTTATTATCGGATCAAGTTGTGATATCATAATTACTAGGAAAATCCCATTAGGTTTGTCTCATTTTCTATACTCCATAATCTTTGAAATAATTTCACTTTCTCCATCAGACTTTGATATTTAATGACTTCTAGTGTTAATTATTGGAATACATGTAATTTCAAAACAAATCCATTTTGTCAATGCCTCAAATTATGTTAGTGTATATTTGGGTGTGGGGTCACATGCTTTTGCATCTCTTTAGTATCTATTACATGTTCTCTATATCTTAGTTATTTTTTATGCTTGGAATGTGTAATAATGTTTGCTGTAGGGAATTTGCACATTGTATATCATATCTCGATCCCTGTACCCCCATCCCGTCTCTCCTTCCCCTGATCCCTTCCCCAGCTCCCAAAAGTCTGTCTTGCTGTTTCCTACTATCTCTTATTTTACTCTTTATTAATATTTTGGGTTTCTCATGTAAGAGACGCCACACAGCATTTAACTCTCTGGACCTTTTTCATGTAATGTGATCTCAAGATCTATCCATTTATTGCAATTTTCTCTTTAAACTTTTGTCAGTTTTTATCCCTTTAGTTTAGCTACAAATGTAATTTTATGGTACGTGACTGTCTAAATGGAGATGGGTTGAAAGCTTCTTTATTTGTCTCTACAGATGGAGGGGACTCTGAGACCAGCCCTGCCCCCATTAGATCTAGAGTTCAGGACAAAGCACAGATCTGGTTCTTAACCCCTGCTGTGTAGAAACCCCCCAGTCCCTAGCATGGGAGAGATGACAGATTCCACAGAACGGGGCAGAGCAGATCTTTGCGTGCTAAGGGTAACATTGGCAGTGCTATTTTTGATCATGCAGCTTGGTGGCTGCTAGAACTTTTCCTTTTAGATAATTTTATAGGTGCTTGAGAGCTGCGACGACACCTCTGTCATTTCTTTGAGTTGTGCCAGCTTCCCCTCTTATTTTCTTCGTTGGATAAATGTTCATACCAAGTGGAAGTGTGACCAAAGCAGATGTACAGTTGTCGTCCACTTAGCAGTTCTCAGTTCTCAGCCTTGGCAGCGTTAGCAGCACCGGGAACTTGGTGAGAAATGCAGATTCTCTGCCTCATGTGGGATCCAGCAGTCTGTGGCTCCCCAGGGTTCTTGGTGACGGATGCCGTCGGCCCTGGAGAACCATTGACTGATGTCACTGGAGCCCTGTGCAAGGACACTTCAATAGCTGACTTACCGATGTGCCCAGTGGGTTTACACTGTTTCAAATCTTTCCTAAAGTATAAAAGTGTATTTTTGACTTTGAAACTGTGGTGGTGATCTGCATCTTTTTTCCAGAAATAATTCTCTTTTGTTTTGGTATGTTGAGTATTTGTGTGTATTATATGTGTATATTATATGTATACGTACTTATTTATGTGACTCAGACAAAGAATGGGATAACACAACATCATTTTTTAGGCAGTGTTGGAGATCAAACCCAGGGACACTTTACCTCCAAGCTGTGTCCCCAGTCCTTTATTTTGAGACAGTCTCACTAAATTCCCCAGACTGACTTCAAACTTGTGTTCCTCCTGCCCCTGTCTCCTGAGTAGCTACAATTACAGGTAACATGGCTCCCATCTATGATATACTCTTGATATTGTATTCAGCATTTTTATATATTATTTTAAAAATATAGTTGGGAATGATGTCACAGAACAGTGGTTTCACCTGGATTTGAATCACTGTTTTAAGATGACTCACTTTAAAGTGGATGTGATGGTGGATGCCCGTAACCCCAGCACTCGGGAGGCAGAGGCAAGAAGATCACCGTGGCTTCAAGACCAGTAAACAAGCTAATAACTTATAAAGCCTCTGCCACAGATTGTGTTTCTTACTTTTCCACTAATCCTGAGCTCCTAACTGTTCATGTGTGGGCTGCAGAGGCCTGAGTCTTGCCCATGCTAAGGTCTGCCTTAGCACTGAGCTGCAATCCCAGCCTCTGGTCATTCTGTAAGCATAAAACACAATCAGATAGAAAACTACAAGAATACCTTTAATGTTTTTGTTAGTAGTTAAGTCTAATTTTCTTGAAAGGGCATACCAATTCAGAAGGTCCCAAATTTCTCAGATGTCCTTATAATTTCACTAAAATATAGACAGGATTTGAGATGACCTTTTCCTGCCCTGATCACAAGTAAGTAAAATCAGAATCTGAGCACTGACAAGCTGGAGCTGAGTGCCTGCCAGCTCCTCGGTGTAGGAAGCTGCCGTCTCTGGGTTTCATGGTATGAGGGAACAGAGCCTTTGGCCCTGCAGACACGAGCTGCGTGACCCATCGGGATGGGGAGGCACCCCGGGGCACCCCGCTTCCTGCCAGGCAGACCTCGTTGTTGTCCTCTGTTTCTGCTGTGTAGATTTTGCTGTGCTCAAGAGAGTGGTCATTTCCTTAGAGTAACTGATAGAAGTGTAAAAGGTGTTACGAAAACTTAAATACTAGAGTGTTTCCTGTCGCCTGGGTTTAGGCGTTAGCATTTCTAGTAGCTGCTCTTAAGCTCTGAATTTGGTAGAGAACTCAGAAGTACATGCCTTCTTTGTGGTGTAAAAGTCATTTATTCTGACTGTAAGAATTTGCCATTATTCTAAACTACTATATTTTAGGTAAGGTTCATCCTTATTAGTTGCAGGTAAAAAAACCAAAACTATTCGGTACTTGACAAATGTGTGTAAGATGGGGGCATGTGTACGTGTGCGTGTTTAGCAAGGAGGGTAAAGTTCCATAAAAGTCACTACATTCTCTTTTTTTTCCTTTTTCAAAAATTTATTTAAAGAGAAAAAAAGCAAAACAAAAAAGGATAGTAGTAATACAGAATTTCAAAAAATAAACAGTAACAAATCACTAGTTAATAGATTACATATTGTCATCTTAGAAATAGTTGTTCAAGTACAAAATTAAAGCATACAAAGTGGACATTCAGTGAGACTGCAAACAGTTCTGTTCAACAATCCAACAAAAACTCAGTAATACGGTTATCTATCTTGTACACTTAAACATACATGCAGTTATATCCTCTAGAGCACTTTTTCTTCCTTTCTTACAATAGCAATTACACATTTTGGGTTTTATTACTCCTACAGTTCTTACTACTTTTTTTTGAAGAGAAACCAAATGTGACAAAACAAAATAGAGTCAGTCAAATCAAAAGGATGGACATAGTACATGATGTAAAAACAAAATACAAGGTGATCAACAATGGTTACCATAATGCCTCTTGCTATCTTCAGAAGAATTGCCCATATCATCAGGTATTATAAACTTGAGCAAAACAGTACAGAACAAAACCAATAAAAATGAAACATTGGAGATAGTACAAGACAAGAAGATAATAGTCGGCTGGTCTGATGGCAGTGGGTTATCAGAACTTACTAACATTAGTGTCACTAAAGTTGGTATACCACCACCCCCCCACTGCTAAATTTGACTGGCTTAAAAAAATAAAAAATAAAAAAAGAAGATAATAGTCAAACCAGAATGGTTATCATAATGAATCTTATTGTCTTCAAAGTAGTTGCCTATACCCTCAGACTTGATAATATCAAACAAAACAGAATAGAGTAAAATCAGTCAAAACAAGACAGTGAAAGCAATACCATGCTTCAAATCAAGTTAATAAGAAATCAAAAATGGTTACCATAATATCTTTGGAATAGCTGTCTATGCCGTCAAATCTAATACAAGAAGACAAACTGGAACAGAATAAAACCAAATTAAACAGAACAATGAAAACAATATGGGTTTCCAAATCATGATAATAGATTAACAATGGCCACTGCCTTCCCTTTTTAGACAGTTCCTCACTTTCACTTTCACAGGGTGTACTGTACATTTTGCATCCCACTAACTCCTTTAGTTTTTAGATTAGGGAGGCAGCCTGCTACTCGCTTAAGTGATTCTGAACCTTTTTACCCCTGAGCATGATCTCGAATTGTATCCATTTACAATGCGTCAAGAGCTTCATAAAGTTTTCTTTCTTTATAGCTGAGTAGTTTTCCATTGTATAAAAGTGCTGTGACTTTCTAGCCAATCTGCAGCTGATGGGCAAGCTGTCCCCGCTCTTATCTGGTTCCTTGTCACACAGAGCATTGTTTTCTCATCTTTGACTTTCAGTCTATAAATCCTCTGTTGGGTTAATTGTATTTCTTATATAGAGCATATTGATAGACCCTATCTCCTCACCCACTCTGCCTGTGTTTCTTTTGGTGAATTGAGGCCATCTATATTAGTGATTATAGCCAACCTCCTCTGCCTCATCTCTGCCATGTTATTTTTTTGCCATTGGTTGCCTACTTTTCCCTTTCATTCCACTGTCTATCCTGTTCAGTGAGCCCCCTCTGCCACTGTTCCTGAAACCATGGTCTTTTTCTTATCTCTCTCTAGAATGTCCTTCAGTATTTTTTGTAGGGTTGGTTGGTTTGGTGGTCATGAACTCCCCCAGTTCCTGTTTGTCATGGAAGCATTTTGTTTCTCCATTGATTTTTGCGGGATACATCAATCTGGGTTGGAGGTTATTTTGTTTCAGGACTTGGAATACTTTACTCCAAGCTCTTCTTGATTTAATGGTTTGTGTCGAGAAGTCTGCCATGATTCTAATGGGTTTTCCTTTATAGGTGATCTGTATCTTTTCTCTGACAGCTTTTAATATTCTGTTCTTGTGTTAAATTTCTGGGATCTTGATGGTTATATGTCTGGGTGTAGATCTGTTTTGGTTATAGCTAGCTGGAGTTCTGTATGCCTCATATATCTGAATATCACTTCCTTTTCCTATGCTTGGAAAGTTCTCTTTATTCTTCATTGAAGGGTTCCCTCCTTTTTCTATGCTCCTCTGTTCTTTCATCTGTGTCTTCTTTAGAGGTGCTTAGCAATTCTTTTATTATGTTTCTCATCTTCTTTTACTTGTAATAGTATTTCTATTTTAAGTTCTTTTATAGCTTCATGGAGTTGTTTCTTTATTTCAGTTGCTGTTTCTTCAAAAACTTCAGGTGTGCAACTCCCGATCTCTTCTGTGTTTACCTCTCCTGGACCAGTACTGCTTGGGTTGGAGGCCAGAGTCTGCCTTTTGCTTCTTCCTCTTGTCATGTTCTTGGTTTCTTCTGGACGAGTGAGTAGCAGGGTCCCGGCACTCTCGCCAGCCAGTGAGTTCTCTGGTCTGCTGCTCCCCTCTGCCACCACGTCTCCCTGCCAAGGCCTTTGGGCTTGCCAGCCGCCAGCTTCACTGTGTCCGTGTGTCTCGGGATCCAGCAGCACTTCTGGTGCGGTGGTTCCCGCTTTGGGGAAAGCGCCACCAGCTACCACCTTCTGTTTTAAGTTTTTCTTTTTCTTTTTTTTTTTTTATTCTCTCAGAGGGCTTCAGTTCCCACTTGAGTTTCTTCCTGGGTTGAGGGGACCCACTGCTTTCCTTCCTGTCTTCTCCAGAATGCTATAGTCCAGCATCTGGACTGTTCCTCCCAGAGAGACTGTTTACTCTGCTGCTTTCTGTTCTGCCATCTTCCCAAACCCAAGTCACTACGTTCTTATTAAAAACGTATTATCTTTGGTGGGGGATGCAGCTCAGTGGTAGAACACTTGCCTAACAGGTGCCAGGCTCCAGTACCAGCTCCTTAAAAGTATTAATTTTAGCATGAACAGATCCCTCTCCCCAAATTCCAATTAGGAAGAGTAAGGATTTTATAGCACTACAGAAAACTCAGAAATAATTTGTAGTATAAAATATGTCTGTCTTGGAATCTGTTTTTTTATATTGATTCTGGGGATGGAACTCAGGGCTGTGAACATTGAGTCAAGAATTCTAAGATGGATACATTGTAGCCCAGAATTAATTATTGATGAACTCTTAAAAACCACAGTAACACGGATTACAGAAGTTGGTATTTTAAAAATACATGTATAAAAATGCCCTAACTCCAGGGAAATTTTATTTGAAGGTTTCTTAGAACACAATTCATATTGATTTGTTAAGTTAGGGGAGGAAGGTTGGGAAAACTTTGAAAATGGTTGAGTATGCATTATTTTGGAAAACTAAGGTGAAGAAATGCATAAAGCTATTGAAAAGCTGGTTTATAAAGCTGAAAGAAAATCTTGTATATTTTATCATTTAATAAGTCTTCCATTTTTGAATAAAATTTCTTTAAACACAATTTAGCTGAGACTTCTTTCTGACACATCTGAGAAAAGCAGGAAAGGAAGCATTTACCATGCGACAGTTAGGAGGTCCTATAAATGCCAGCAGGTGTACAGAGTGTATCACTCACACATGATGACAGGCATCTAAAATGTGCTGGCCTTTCTGGAAGATAGGTTGGCAGTTTCTTTACAACTGAAAAGTAGACTTCAATATGACCCAACAATACACTCTTGGGCATTTGTCCCAGGAAAATTACTGATTTTCATGCAGGAAATTGTACAAACGTTCATAGCAATTTTATTCTTAATAACCGAAAGTTAGAATCCATCCATATATCCTTCGGTGGGTGAATGGCTAAACAGACATGGTTCATCTATACTGTGAACTCTGCTGAGCAATAAAAAAGAGCAAGATTTCAGTATGTGCAGTAGCTTGGAAGAGCCTCGAGGCAACGATGCTAAGTGAGAAGTCTCCCAAGTGCAGTGTGCTGTGAGCCTCTATGTATGTAACCCTCACAGACTAACGTGGTTATGGGTACAGTGGCGGGTGCACGGCAGCGCGGCATGCAGGTCCGTACGTGACTGTGGCCTGTGATCTGCATCCTGTGCTCGTGTTGGTCTCTTGGTTTTGGTATCATGCCATAATTATACAATGTGAGCATTTGGGAAGGTCCTAGGTGTATTTTTTTTGTTTTGGGGTTTTTTTGTTTGTTTGTTTGCTTTGGTACCAGGGATTGAACTCATGACCTCACATTTGCCAAGCAAGCACTTGTGCTGCTGAGCTAAATTCCCAGTCCAAATATGGTATTTTTTATAATCACTCACTTACTCTAAGTTCTTTGAAGACAATTTATGGTTTACTAACTTTGTTTTGTTTTGTTTTTTTATTTTTGGTATGAGGGAACATCAACTGTACCACAAAGCTATCCCCAACCCAGGATGTACAGTTTTTAAAGAATATGCTGTCAACCTTTAATTAATTCAAAATCAAAAGCTCTAAAAATAGGAATATGGCAATTTGGTACCGTTCAACCTAACAGAAAAAACTAAACTCTGATGATGTACACTGAAATGCCAGTTGTGACCATGTATTTACGGTAATTTTAGAGGGATTTTTATTCTGTTTGTGCTTTCTATGGTTAAACTTTTTCCACAGTGCACATGCATTGTTTGTGTATCAAAAATCATTAAATACTTAATGCAGATCACTAGAAGCATGAAAAAATCAATGTTTCACCTTTTATAGTGACAATTTAGTACGATTTATTTTAGTAGTCATGTAATTTGACAGCTTATTGGTAGTTAATTTTTTTTTTTTTAATCAGTACCAGGGATCGAACTCACAACCACCCGCTTGCAAGGCAGGCACTTAAGCCACTGAGCTAAATCCCCAGCCCTGGTAGTTAAATTTTATTCAAAACACTATATTTATGTTTGGAAGTTTACAGCGATTTCACAATTCTCCTTCGATCATGTGACATGGATTTGGATTTTGCAAAATTCATTTTCCCTAGTGGAGTATGACAACATCAAATTCTATACTTAAATTACAGGTGTTAAAGTTTGTCCTTCGTCTTGATTATTGCTCATGAATGAAAAAGTGTTCTCAATCTTTAATATAGAGATTAGCATAATTTTCTCCATTTACATTTACTTGAATGTTTATTCTCGCTTTATATTTTAGATTGAGGATATTTTCATTAACGCTTTCAACAGAGAGGCTGGCTTTCTTCACATACCCGTTCCCTCTCTGCTAACCCTCACCCTAACCCTTAAATGAGCATGGGGATTTTATTTTTGTAAATTTCACATATCTTGTGCCACCTTTTTGCCCTATCAAAACGTTTTAATAGAGAATGGACAGTAGCAGCTGTACTGGTAACAGAATTTTTTTTGTTTTGAGTAACTATGTGAAATTAATAATGGGGTTTGCTAAAGTAGAAGCTGCAGGCAGATAAAACTTGAGCAGTGATCTGGAGTTACAATAAAAAGAGACATCGACCTGGATGCATGATGCAATTAAATGATTACTACTGCTTCCTAGTGGAAAACTGCTGTATCTTTTTTTGTTTTTTGTCTTTCTTTAAGGCCATTTGTTGAAGTTCTTTAATTCTTTGTGCTTGTCTATTTCCCCAGTATAATAAATGATATCTTAATGGGTGAACAATGTGTTGTTTTTCCTTGTAGAAAAGGTCCTATAATTTAGATTTTTCATTAAACATTCTGAGACTCAAATGCTATTAAACCTTTCTTTACGTTTGACATTTTCCTTCATGTGCCTTTCTGTGTTAGAACTCCCAGATTTGGTGGTTCTTTGTGGAGGCCCACAGGACAATTTCAGGACACATAGCACAGTTAGAACATCTGCGTTGGTCGCACAGCAGAGGGGATCTCTTGGTTTCTGAGCAGCAGTTACTTTTAAATGAGTGCCATGTGCTTTTTGATTGTCACCCTGGATGCATAGCTGGTGCAGTGTAACAGGATGCAGTTCTCAGCGAGAATGATTAACTGGCAGTCAGCGCCGAGGGGCACAAGGAGAGCTGTGCGTAAGGTGTGAGCCAACATGGGACAGTTGGAGAGATTTCAAATAACGAGGGAGCAGCGTGTGTTAGACTTCAAACGGCAATGTTCTGTTCTTTTCTTTTTTTTTTTTTTTTTTTTTGAAAGTCCTTTTAAGTTCCTTAATCCAAACCATGCCCACCAGAGGAGGATTAAGCCATGACTGGACTTCGGACCAATGCAGAAAAAAATGAAGGTAAAACTCTATAGGACCACTAATTCAGAAACATGAGATAATCACTTGCAAAACAGCAGTCTTGAGAAAAATGAAATGCTTTCAGGTTATATATAGGAAATCTTAATTCCACTAAAACAAGATATTCTTAAAACTTTTGATGATCTCTCTATTGATCTTTGGTTTTGAGCTTATTCTGGAATTATTTTTTAAAAGCAGATTAATTGAAGTGTTTGAAGCATGTGTAATATGTTTTAGGGTTGACTTACTTTAATGCACTGGGAAGTCATGAAGCATGTGCACAGATACATTGACAGCTGAAGTAGAATAGAGGAAGAGACATCCTCTTGAGTTCCTTTTTCCATAAGAGTACCGTCTGAATTCCTTGCAGATTTATTAACAGCGAGGTAACTAACTCTGAAGTGTGTGAGTGGGGCAAGCAGGCCAATTCTCACTGTCATACTTGGTCCTAGGTCTTGTAAAGTTCCATTTTGCTCCCTTTTGGGGAGTCTTAGGTAAATAATGCTAATATAAATGTGAGTTGTCAGCTGCTGGTTGATGCTGTGTCCCTGGGTTTCATTCACGCTGCCTCACTTAACCCTGCCAACACCCTGAAGAATCTTCCTTGGACGGAGGAAGAAGTCACAGCTCAGGGATAGCAGTAGGAGTCCTGCCATGGGCCTCTCCCAGAAACAGCAACGATTCTCTGCATCTAGTGGTAGCAGGAGGCGTGCAGGCCAATGGAGGGTGCTCTTGAGAAGGGTTCAGAGTGTCTGAGTGTCCATCGAAAGGACAAGAGGCACAGGCGTGGGCACAGTGACGTCTGCCATTGGTTGAGCACCACCTTACTTCCTCATTACTTCAGAGCTGTGCTGGCCTGGAGACACCGCAGGATTCAGAGAATAGTGTGACTAGGATGGGCCTGAGGGGAGCCGTGGGCTTCTGGACAGGCTTGCCTGCCCATCTTCTGCAGCTGTTGTGGACAGCAGGGGGAGCTAAAGGCCAGAAGCCTCTGCAGAAGAGAGAGCCCCAGACTTGGGACTGACCCCAGATCTATGCTCTTGCTGTTGTGTCAGACATCTTCCTGTAAACACAGGCATGGGATGGAGGACGATGTGAAATGTAAGGGACACATGAGAGTCACAACAGTATGAGAAAATACAGAAGGAATACACGTGCGATAACATGCATTTGGGTCAGCTTCCTTTCCTGTTTATGTTGCTTTGGTTAACATTAGTTTGCATTCCTTGTGCATACATACCTTAGAGGATGAGAAGACAGCTCAGAGGTACTAAGTGTGAGCCATAGTGCATAGCTGACGATAAGCAGACCCCTGCGCTGTGTATTATCTGTCGTGCTGCTGAGATCGGGTTGGAGTGGGAGCTGCAGTGTGGGAATCAGAGGGGGTAGGAGGCGAAGGTACATGGTGTGGGCCACTTGGACTGTTAACAGTAAGATCTGACTTGTTGCGAATCCCTGATAACACCTCGAAGGTGGTGTCGCTCTTCAGAGGTGAGGCAGTGGAAACAGATGGTGGGCAGATTGTGCTTCGGAACCTGTTTACCCCAGGAGCTGGCCAGAGATCTGAACTGGTAGCAGTCTGGCCTCTTGTTAGAGTCAGCTGAGTGTCCTTCTTAGATTCGTCAGGCAACAGCTGGGACTCTTGCAGCTTGTTAGGAGTTGGCACTTATTGCCATGAACCAGATAGCTGTGGAATTAGCAGTTTAAACCCAGGCAGACATATCTGCTCCTGGGCTGGGTCAGAAGCCCAGGGCTGTCTCTCTGTAGCATAGGAGCCCAGTCTGCTTACAGGCTCGTGCGAGGTTTGGCCAGAGTTCTAGTCCCTTGCAGTTGTGCTGTCCAGTAGGGATGCACAGCCCCTCCACAGTGACAGAGAATATGTGTGTGGTCAATGACAGGGAATGTGCCTGTCGAGTCCCCAGGACAAGCATTGTCCTGTGGGAAGGCCTGAGTGGGCCTGGCTTGCCCTTTGAGAATTCAGCTCTGCTGTAGAGCATTACAGAGGCAGGGGTTACCTGTCACAGTCATTGTAAGGGGGTTATGCAGGGTGGGCACAGCCAGGAGCAGATGGCTGGGTTACCTTAGGGTTCTGCTCATATCCTATGAGCAGTTCAGAGGACTTAAGGTCTACAAGCAAGTCTAGAAATGACACTTGGCTCATCCAGGGTGAGTGATGGAAAATGTTTTCTCACAGACACCTCAAGGACATGTGTGCTGGGGCTCTTGCTGAGTGGCAAGGAGAAGGGTGGTTGTCTAGTAACTCTGGCCAGGTATTACTGGAAGGGCCACTGCTCTTTTGTTCTGAAGTTGCTCTTTTTCATAGATGTTTCATATCAATGTTGGGTTAATATTTCTGTACAAAATTTTTAGATGACAAAGGTTGATTGACTTACTAGCCAGGTTACATGGTTGGTAAACAGCAAAGCAAAATTGTGTATCACTTTCTAATACTCCACAATGGCTGCATAACTAACCTTTTTTCCCTTAATTTTTGCATGGTGGTAAAATATACATAGTATAAAGTTTGATGTGACAGATACAGTGGTGTTAAATATGTCCCTACAGCTGTGCCACCCTCCCCACCGTCTGTGTCCAGAACTGTGTTCTGTGACGTTGAAACGCTGCCCTGTTAAACAGCCCCCCACCTCCCTGGGGCCTTTCCACCCCTGGGAGCCCCATTCTGCTGTGTGCACTCCTTCAGTGGCTCCACCTGCCTCAGAGTGGACTCGGCGCCTGTCTTTTCGGGATGGTGGACCTCACTCGGGGTCCTCCGGGAGCCTCACCTTGTGCTCCCATCAGTTTCCTCCCTGACAAGGCTGAACACCATTCCATTCCTAGTGCACATATACATGGTTTTTTATTGAGGGCTCACAGCGTGCCAGGCACTGAGCTGTGGTCACAGTTCTCCAGGACTCCAGGTCTCACCTGGTACCTAATTTATACTCCAGCTAAGAATGTGAACATAGTGACATAGGCACCTGAGCTAGCCCAAGGTCACTGGGAAGTTGGTCCACAGAGGAGCAGCCACTTGTCGAAGCGTGGATGATGTGAGTCGGGAGGGGAGCAGCACCTAAAGGCTGCTGCGCGGTGACGTGGAGGCGGCGCAGCTGCCTGGGAGGGAGGACCATCATGTGGAAGTGCGTGTGCAGACTCCGCTCTGATGCCAGTGTTGTGCCTCCCCAGCCGAACTGGATGCGGAGCATGCGCAGAAGGTCCTGGAGATGGAGCACACGCAGCAGATGAAGCTGAAGGAGCGGCAGAAGTTCTTTGAGGAGGCCTTCCAGCAGGACATGGAGCAGTACCTGTCCACCGGCTACCTGCAGATCGCAGAGAGGCGCGGTGAGCAGGGGTGGCTTGGGCCGAGCCAGGGGAGCTCCATGCTGCACGTGCACCGCAGAGTCCAAGTATGCCCGTCAGGGCCTGTCTGGCCTGCGCTCATTAGGCCTCTTATTGCAGTTCTAAATTCTAGGTAAAGATTTTAAAAGTCTTTTAAAGTTACAAATGATAAGCCAGGTTTGCTGGCACACACCTAGAATCCCAGCACTCAGGAGGCCGAGACCAGAAAATCACTGCAAGTTCAAGGCCAGTTTGGGCTACACAGTGAGTTCAAGGCCAGCCTCCGCTACATGGTGAGACCCTGTGTCAAAAACCAAAAAAAAAAAAAAAAAAAAAAAAAAAGAGGAAAATTGTCAGTTATGCTTCTAAAATTTGGAAAAGAATTTTTAAAATTTTATTTTATTTACTGTGTTATTTCTTTGGTGCTGGGGATTGAACCCAGGGCCTCATACATGCTAGGCAAGTGATGTACCGCTAAGGTACACACCCAGCTGAAAAAAACATTTTTAAGTGAAAAAAAAATAAATTACACATAATTCCAAAGCATAGCAAAATATCTATTACTGTTTTAGTGTGGTTCTTTTCAGTGTGTGTGTATGAGTTCGTTTATATGTAATTGGTAACTATACATCTATACGGTTTTGTATCTGACTTTTCTAAAGACTGTGTAAGGTTTTGCCCTCCATTATTAAAACTCCCTTGAGGAGATGGAGAGTTAACTCAGTGGGACAGGCCCAGGCTCGATGCTGGGGGAAGGAAAAGTCCACTGAGAGGGTGTTTCACAGGTGGTCTCGCTTCTCGGGAGACAGTCTGCCTAAGTCACAGCTGTCCTTAGTATCCCCAGGGGATGGGCTCAGGACCTTGTGCGCCTGCTCAAGCCTCTTAGAGAACATGGTATTGTATTTGCATGGAACCTCTGCACATCCTCGAGTGGGCCTTTAATCTTCTCTAGAAGGCACTGTGTCTGTGCTTCCCTTAGGGAAGAGTGCGTGCACGTTCAGGCCAGACGTAGCCGCCTGCCGGGGGTCTAATGTTTGCACTCGAGGCTGCTTTCGTCTGCAGCTCTGAACCCCTGTGAGTGGGGAACAGCTGGGTTTGATCAGTTCCTATGCTGAGCCTTGAGGTTTCTTACTCTGAAATGGTGCTTGGAGGGACGGCTGGACCCTCCCCCCCGCAGCTCCTGCCCCATCCCTACCACGTGCGCATGCGCACAGGTGCCCCGGGCCCCTCTCCCAGGTGTTGGCTCACTTGCCTGGAGCACACGGGCACACACACACACATCCCGCCCCATTTATCCTGTCACTGTGCTTTGTCCCTTCCTTTTCATGCATGTTCCCTCCCAAGCTAAAGAATCCAAGTGTGGGGACACAAAATAATGTAGACAACAGACTAAAGTCCTGCCCGGATGCCGCTTCAGGGAGGCCGAGAGTCCACAGGGAGACCCAGCAGTGAGGTTTCCCGTGTAGAGCTCGAGCGCCAGCCTCTTCCACGGTCCTGATGGCCGAGGTGCAGCCAAGGTACTCAGTGCCCAGCTGCTTGCACAGGGCAGCCTCTGTGTCCCCTCAGGGAGGAGATGAGGGTGTGCACCAGGCTCTGTGTCCTGTCCTGGCCACTGTTTGTCATCACAAAACACTGAACCGGGGGACCCAGGACCCAAACAGCAGACCTTCTTTATCCCAGCGTCGTGGGTAGTTTCTGGCCTGGCGAGGCGCCCTCCTCCCTGGGTCTCACAGGGCTGCACACCTCCCCACACCGCGGCCCCTGCCTCTACACCCGTCCTCCCCTTACCCCCCGCCTCCCTCCTCCCGAGGGCACTGTGGCCCAGGCTGCAGCATCCTCCACACTCCGGCTGGAGGCAGGCGGCGCAGCGCCTTAGACACATGGTGGTTCAATAGTATGGGTCTTTGTGGTTTTGAGCATCTCAAGAATAATTTTCTTCAAGTTTCAAGGAAGTGTCTGGCTCATTCTTTTAAGGGTAAAAAAAATAATGGATCCAGGCACATGTTGCCAATATGTGGTTTTAAAGCACCAATGAATATTTGTGCCTTGGGATTTTTTTTGCTTTTTTGTCTCAGCGAGAGCTGAGGAGACCACCACATAAGGTCATCAGCCTGACAAGGTCACTTCCCTTCCTGAATGCGGCGTCTTCCTCCCCAAAGGTGAAAACAGAAAGTTTAATTTAGAAGACTCAATCCAAATTAAAAATCTCTTCAGTGGACCATGGTGGTTTGGGCTCATTCCACTAAATCTGAAATAGAAGCCTAAGTTTTTTTTCCTCATACGCAATCCATCATGTTTAAGACAAGGCCATGGGAAGTTTTCTTCCGAAAGTGACCATCCCAGCTCCTGGATACCAGGAAGACGCCCATCTGTAGTCCCAGAGGCTGTGAGCTGGGCTGGTGGGAAGTGGGACCTTAGGGGGCCTCAATTCTCAGGAAAGCTGCTCAGTGCTCAGGTTGGGGGTGGGTGGAGTGTTCCTAGAGCACCGTGGCGTGGCGAGGTCGTGCTCTGTACCTTGTCTTCGGCTCTTTGATCCTACAGTGAGTGCAGTCTCCCTCGTGGAGAGTGGACCAGGGCCCCAGGAAGAGAATGAGGTGACATTTGTGCTGGTGATAACATTAACACCAGTGTGAGGAAATACAGAATTAACAGATAAAACTGCACCTTACTGTCCCCCAGAGACATTGTAGAATGCAAAGATGACTTAAAATACAGCTGCTGACTTGTGATTTTATCTTGATATAATTATCTCTCCAGGAGTTTTATTTAGAACTTTGAGAATTACTGTTGTACATTAGTGATTTTCAGTTTAATTAAAAAGTATTTTAAATATTGAGAAAAGAACTGTTAGTATAACATACCCACATTTCCAGACTTAACACATTAATATTTCCTTCAAATATTCAAAGACTATTATGATATTCTAGACATTACAGAAAAGCATAAGTAATATCCACATATCCCCCACCTGCCTGAAGAAATAAAATTTCACCAACCCTAAATCCCCTATTTCCCTTTCTGATCACACCCTGCTTCTTCACCAGCCTTTACACACACACACCCCAAGATGATACATGGTGTGCTTTGCAAGAGTTAAAGCCTCATGGAAGTAGTATTAGCACAGGGTGTGCTTTTACACGCCTTGCTCTCCCAGGCAGGTATCTTGGTGAGACCCCTGAGTTTGCAGCTCCCATTTACAGTGATGTCCATCCTCATTTACACTGAGGAGACGCACTGTCGTGTTCATCATTATATTGGGTATGCATCTGCCACATACTCAGGTATGTGTGTGTAGTTTTCCAGATCTTTTTTATTAAAACAGTGCTGGTGTGGACATTCTTATGTCTCTCCTAGGGGGCTGCTCTGGGCCAGCAGGTCTCCCAGGTGAGCAGAGCAGCCTCCCTCCCCTGAGCTGGGGTCCCACTTGCCTTGTGAGGTCGGGGAGGGGCAGAGGACTGGTATTATCAGTGCGGGTGATGGGGAAGCTGCTGCTCTGGGGACCACACTTTGCGAACCCTTTCTAGGGGAGTAACCACTCTTCCTGTGACACACGTGTGTTTACTAGACTCTGACATACTGCTTGCTAAAATGTGTATCAGTGCATAATCATCTTAGCTGTGATTATGCTGATTACATCTTTGTCAACCCTTCATGGTCAGCTATTTAAAACTTTTTGTCAAGGAGTTGTTTCCCTGCCCGAGCTTAGCGCCCACCCACTGAGCTCCCTGTGCCCAACCCAGCACCTTGGCTCGCTGGGGCTGGACCAAGCTAGGCCGCCAGCAGCATCATGAGGTGTGCGGCAGACCCAGGGGATGAAATGACAATGTCAGCCCTCTAGAAAGCCCTTGATCTGGTGACAAAAGCCACAGGGGAGAACAAAGCCAAGAACTGTGAGGAGGCGCTGTGGCTGTACCAGCAGGTCGCGGAATAAGTACTTCCTGCGTGCGTCAAGTTTGAGGCTCACAGTGACAAGGCCAAGGAGAGCATTGGCGCCAACTGCGTGCAACACCTGCACGGGGTGGGGAAGCCGAGGAATCATTTAAAAAACAAATACGGCATGAAACCAGTGAAAGAGAATAGGGGCGAACACAGTGATCCTGACAGCGAAGGGGACCATCCAGGGAAGCAGCTGCTGACGGTGGGTGCATGGATGTGGCCGGGCTGGAGGGCCAGGAAGGCTCTCACAGAAGCTGTCGTTTCACCAGTTCCCACCCTCGTTCACAGCCATGCATGTACCCTCAGCCAGGGATACTGCTCTTCGGACCCCTGGCACAGGAAAATCCTATCTGAGCAGAGCCAGAGGCCAGAGGCCAACAACTGCACCTTCTTCTGTGTCCTCCTCTGACCTGATGTCTGAGTGGTGGGGCTGAGAGAGAAGCTCGGGGAGAACCCTTGAGCTGGCCAGGCAGCACAAGCCCTCCATCATCGGGTCCTGAAAGGAGACAAGGGCGAGGCCGCTGGAGGATCCCAACAGAGCCCTGGTCCAGAGGCAGGGGCTGGGGAACAGAAGCGATGGGCCTTGGTTCTCAGTGCCACAGACGTCCCCTGGGCGCTGCACTCTGCCATCGGGAGGAAGTTCAGAAAGTGCATTGACATCCCATTGCCTGAGGACGCTGCCTGTGCCCAGATGTTCCGTCCGGTCTGCGGAGCACTCCCCACAGCTCGCAGATGCCAACATCCATGAGCTATCCCAGAAGACAGCTGCTCTGGTGCAGGCCTCCCTCACGCAGCCCATCGGAAGAGTCCAGGTGGCACCGCATGTCCAGGCCGCCCGTGGCCCTTCCCACACTAACCCTAGGGTTACCATAGGTGACGTCCTGACTGCGTGCTCACCAGGGGACCCAGGGGCCATAGAGATGACCTGGATGGACGCCCCGGTGACCGACTCTGTGGTCTGCATGTCTGGCATGCTCCATGCTCTGGCCTCACTCTGCACCCAGTCAGTGCAGGTAACCTTAACAGTGGAGAATGCGCAGAGGACCTTGGCCCGGAGAGTTCACAGCTGCTGCTTCCCAGCAGCCATGGCGAAGGTGGGAAGCGGTGGAGCAGGTCCCCGAGTCAGCGGGCAGACAGGGCTCCAGGGAGCACTGCAGGCACCCGGGACTGCCATCGAAGGAGCAGGAGAAAGGCCTGCAGCGCCGCTGCCCCCACACCTTCCCTACAAGGGGGCGCTGCTGGGCCTGCCTTCCTGCATGCTGGCTCACTCCTTCCCCTGCCTCTGCCCTGCTTTTGTTAACTTTTTATTTTATTCCCCTAAATTAATGTTTGCACTTCTGTCTTGTTTGTAAATAGTCACCTAGAAGTGTCGGGGAGGAGCAGTCCCTTTTACATCCAGCTGCGGCCGCCATTGAGGGCAGACTGAAGTCAGGAGCCTTTCGCCGCTCCCTCCCAGGGCCACGTCTTTCTTGCTGCCTGTTCTTTCTAGGTGTAAGACACTGAGCCCGGACGCTGCCCTGGGCCTTGTCCTGGAGATGGCTGATGAATCCTTTCCCTTCCTGGAAAAATTTTCTCTGTCAAAAAATGAGGATGAAATGCTATTTTGGTTTTTTTTTTTTTTTTTTTTTTTTGTCTTTTTCCTTTTTATCCGTACTGGGGATTGAACACATGACTACCTGCTTGCCAGGCAGGCGCTTACGCTGCTGAGCTAAATCCCCAGCCCCATATTTTGGTTCTTTGTCATCGGTGCTCATTTTCTGTTGGTTTGTCTTTCCTCAGTCTCACGCTGTGGCCATGGACTTCACTGAGTCTGTGGTGTAACGTCGCACGTTGTCAGATCCCTTTGCCATCCCGTGCCTGTGGTAAACCACCTGCCAGCTTGTTTTCCTTCCCATCCTCTTGCAGCTACCTTTAATATTTCAGCATATGTGAAAGCAGACGTAAAAAGAAAAAGTGATGGCTTATGTCATTTTCCACTGAACACAACACAAATACTCCTCTCGTATATTCCACACCTGACAGTTTTGCTCGTGGTTGTACTTTGTCTTAGATCCTGCCTCCACATTATGACAGGATACTGTGTGTTAGTCTGAGTTTGAATGTGCCCTTTTCCTGTGGAGTGCACAGCAGCTGGCTTGCGTCCCGGTTCATTTCCCCTGCCGCAGGGGCATGCCGTGCCCGCGCTCACCCTTCGCTTCCTGCTGCTGCCGTCATGGGAGAGCCTGCCTGCTCCTCGGAGCTCATTATTCTGTCCTCCAGCGCTGAATCAAACCAGACTGGCTTGCAGTCACATGAAGCAGCGGCTCCTTGCTAGGAACATGGGTCGTTGTCTGCAGACCATTTGCTTGTTGAGGTGCTGTAGGATCTCGTGGACAGAGGCCAGGGGTACCGTCACCCTGTCCACGCTTTGCACAATAGCCTGATGCGAAGAATTACTGGGTCCAGTGTCAGCAGAGGCCTGGAAACCCTGCTTCACAGCAGGGTCTTGGTTCTCCTGCACATAGTATGTTTCTTCGGTTGCCAGAGCTGCTCTTTGACCTTTGCCTTAAGTCTCAAGTTCTTTGAAAAACGCTGTGCCAAACTGCGCTAAGTGTCTGGACTGATAATCGCACTGGCCTGCGGGCTGGGTTTGCAGGTCCCGTAGTGCTCATTCGCTCCTGAGCGGCAGAGGGTGCTGCTCCGTTTGAAGAACTGTTGCTCTGGTGGTTACAGGAGAGAGTCGTTAATAGATTTCAGCATGGAGTTGTCTCTAGTTTTCAAATATGGAACCTAACTGTCCACACAAGCATCCGCTGTGTATGTGTGTAGACAAAGTTACTAATTTGTGCTTTGTCCCTTCATCTTGAAGTGCTCCCCAGGGAGCCCCGCCTTTGGTTGTTGCTCTCTGTTTTATTACTTTTTCCTCTTGGGTTTTCTTTTCTTTGAATATGTAGGGTGATGTTTTTCATTCTTCCTGACAAGGCATTCAAAGCTATGAATTTTTTTTTTAGCTACCATGTTAGGTAAACTTCAGTTTTTGTAATGAACAGTATCTGAGTATTTAAATTTTTCATTAAGATGCCTTATTTTATAAACTTCATTTTTAAATAAGGATACAGGAAAAACTTCAGAAAATTATTTTTCTGATATCCTTTGATTACTGATCTCTAACTCAATTCCATTATGATTGGAGAGTGGTCCCCCATCCCGTGCCCCTTACTAATTTTAGGGCAGCTAATATCAGTCTTCAAGAGAGGTGGCTTAACACCCCTCCATGGATGTTTCATTGTTGTTTTGCCAGCTTTTAAAGCAGCCAAAAATACTGTCACCCAGAATTTCTCAGTCTTATGGGTAAAACCAGTCCTGAAAATTCTACTCTTTACCTAGGGTTGTTTTCAGTTCCCCAAACCCTCCCCCCCCCCCATTTTTTTCCTTAATGTACCTCTTAGCAGTTTTTCTCTTAATTAACCCTATCATCTTTCTCCTTAACTCACAGGCCTGGCTCATTTGCAGGTAGTGATTACTAACGTACCTAGTGCTGTCTTCTTGAGCTTTTTAGTCTAATTTTTCTTCTTTTTAAAACATTAATACTCCTGTCCTCTGCAGGAAGACATAGGAGCCTCTGTGCCTTGCAAAACTGAAGTCAAAGCACAGGGCCCAAAAGCCAGAGACCAAACTGAAAGGCTTCCATAGCTACAATAAGGACACCCCAGACGCAAATCTGGCCGTAGGCCATCCACGTTCCCGCAGTCTGCTGATCAGAGCTCGATGAGGGCCCTGCCACGCCCCCCCCCAGGAGTGAGCCCCAGGCCGAGCAGCCCTCCTGCCCGCACGACAACTGTACTCCAAGCATGGTCCATGGAGAGGGCAAATGTGATCTTCACCACACCCCGCAGAAGAGGAGCGCAGCCCCTCAGACCTCGCCCTTCCTGCATGCACAACAGGGCTCACCAGCTCCAGGCACCCCTTGCCTCCCTGTCTCCCCGGACTGCACAGCGGTCACATCCTGCCTTTCCTGCTTGGCCCCACGTTTTCAGTTTATGCTTATCATGCTTACACTTAGCCTTTCATCCTGGGACTCATCTTGTTTGGAATGTATTTTACTTTCTAAATCCAGGCCCCTAAATTTATCTATTTTGGAAAATAATTGGCCTCTCAATATAATTGTTCCTCTGATTTTTTTCATCTGTGAACACAGTAAGCCTTTGCATCTTAGTCCGCTGCTGTACTGTAAAAGTGATTTGCTATTATCTAGTTCAGTAATTTTGGTCAGCTCTGCTCTGATCAAATTTTAAGTTATTTGGCCCATTTCAGACACTAGATCTGACAGTCTCTTGTGTTCTGGTCCCTGAAGTTCCTGGAAGAGGACAGGACACCAAGCCCACGTCCGTACTGCTCACTCTCACTCACAGGCAGTGGCTTTCTTATGTGGGCGAGTTCTGGACTGAGTCGGAACAGGGTTTGCACCGAGTTTATACCCATGACACGTAAGATAAGGACAACTGTTTATAGAAACAGCTCACATTTGCTTCAGCCAGGCACTGTTACACCTGGAAGGACTTGATTGGCTTGTGGGTCTCTGGACCAGAAAGAAAGTTGACAGGTCAGCTCCAGATCGGGAAGGCACAGCCTGCCATTTAGCGGTGCGCGCGGCTCTCCTCCTCGTGGCCCCACCGCCAGCCTGCAGATGCTCACATCTGTGCTGGTGCCAGACCCAGCCCACCCCTGCAGGGCGCATGCGTCACTCAGAGGTGACTTAGGACAGATTTAGGTGGATTCTGCTGCCCTGCTGAATGCAATCAGCCTGGCATGTGAAACGCACCTTTTAACTGTGCTGCACTTCTGTCTGCAGAGCCCATGGGCAGCATGTCCTCCATGGAGGTGAACGTGGACATGCTGGAGCAGATGGACCTCATGGACATCTCCGATCAGGAGGCTCTGGACGTCTTCCTAAATTCAGGTGGCGAAGATAACACCATGCTGTCCCCTGGTCTAGGTAGGGGCCACCAGTGTACGTGAATCAAGCCAGTACTTAGTGACATTCATTGCATTTGAGCGGATACCGTATACAGATCTCTAAGCTCATCTTGACTCCTCACACTGCCCAGGGCCCGCAGGGAACAGGGCAGGGCCTTCCCAACCTGCCTCCTCTCCTCTGGCCTGGGGATAACTGTGGCTTTGTCATTGTAAAGCTCCTGCCTTCCTCAGCACCTCAGTGAGGAGCAGTTTCACTGTGCCAAGGCCGCCACAGGTGCTCAGAACTCTGCCACTCAGAATCCACCTTGTATCCTCCGGAAACTGTCCCCCATTCAGTCAGCGAGGGTTTGCGGAGGCGCCACCAGGCCAGGCCTCACTGACCTGAACCCTCACTGCATTCTTTCTGTCGGGCTCTGTAACCTCCCCGTCTGGGCTTGTAAATTGCTCCCCATACGTGAGTAAAAGAGCTAAGCTCAGTGCTCCTCGTGCCACCTCAGGAAAGTCCCCAGCACCAGACCCTAACTCCGTGTCTCCCGTCTGGCATGTGTGAGCGTGGGGTCCTCCCAGGGAGGCAGTGGTCTGCATGTACTGTCTGTCCTATCCTGCATGGGTTAGAAGTGAGGCTGGTCCCCTCTGGGGAGGAAGGGAGACAGCAGAGTTGACTCTGCGTGCTGTCATTCCAGGAAGAAGTTTAGTTCCACGACACTGGGAGATGCCGAGTAGTCACCAGTTCCAGCTGTGGCTTTGCACTGGGGTCAGTCCCCACCTTTGGTGCTGCAGCACCTGGTCTGGACGTTAGGGTCCCAAAGCTGGCTGGGCCAGAGTCGAGCAGCTGAGGGCACTCAGTGGCAGGTCCTCAGCACTGGGCACTGATAGCAGCTGTCACCAGGCCGAGCTCCACCTCAGTCTTTTCCTGACAGATGTGCCCCTTGTTTTATTTCACAGGGCCTGAATCCGAAACCTGTCAGAACGAAATCACCCTTCAGGTTCCGAATCCTGCAGACTTACCTCCCAAGCCACCTTCCTCCCCGTTTGCCTGCAGTGACACTGCCACCCAGGATGCCGAGGGTGGGGATGGTCCCCTGGTCCAGGCAGATGAGGAGGAGGTGCAGGTGGACACTGCCCTGGCCACCTTCCACACTGACAGAAAGGCTGCTTCTGACGTCAGTGGGGACAGTGACTCGAGTCACGATGTCTGAGTGGAGCAGCCTGGGTTTTACGGTTGCCGGGGACGTGTGAGAGCGGCTGAGAAGCGTGCACAATAAAGCTTGAGGACTGTGAACCCCGAGTGCGTAGCTGCTTTGTGCACTGGCGTCTACTTACAAGGGTCCCAAGGCCGCGTGAGTACGGGGGACAGGGAAGGGACTGGACGGGGCGCTGGGCTGAGTTCCTGGGTGGCCGGGCCCAGGAGCTGTGCAGACGGAAGCAGTGCTCCACCTGCCCCTCGCGGGGAACCCTGCCAGGCTTGGTTTCCATCTGGCTGAGGCCTGGGTTCAGCTGCACAGCCTCAGCGCGCCAGCTCCTCCCTGCCCTCGGTGGACGCCCAGCCCCTCCCATCCACTCATCTTCCACAAGACAGACAAATGTCCAAAAAATTTTGTTTTTATTATTAAACCTTGTAGTACAAACCTGAAAAGTAAACAAAAACTGGCAATAAACCACATGAAGTCTTCCCTCACAAGGAGGGGTGCAGAGCAGCGCTAATAAATTAAATGTCAAACTGTAAGCCATAGGCGGAAGTTTACTGTCAAAAGAGGGAAAAGTACACAGCAAGGCCATAAAAACCGGACAACCACATTGGAAAACACTTGACTGTTTATGTAATTGTTAAATATTCCAACAGTTCAGTCTTCTGCAACAACAACCAACAAAGTGGATCCTAGGACGCTCCTGGCCGTCACCACCGGCAAGCTCAGTGCAACATGGGTAGCTACGGGGTCGATGAATCCATTTATGAAACAAAGAACAGCTTGTGAAAACAATTTCCCTTTTTTATTCCACACATACTGTACACACAACCGGAGAAGGGCAACAGCTACTCCATTATTATTTTGTTGTTGTTGTTCAGTGATGTAAGCAGCACTTATAAATGTTACAAGAAAAACCCTGTAAGCATCCGATCCACCCGATGAAGAAACTGAAGTGTAAGGCTTTTCTTCATCTGTCTTTCACCTCCCCTCCCCTCCGAGAAAGGCTCAAGTATTTAAAACAATTTACAGGCGTATGTACAAAAGGGATGGGATTTTTTTTTCTTTTTTCTTTTTGTTACAACATGGAGAGAAAAAAATAGATGAGCGCAAATGCATTTTCACATTCAAAAAGAACTGCAGACCTCCTAGTGGCTCTAAATGTGATCATAAACAAAACAAATTTTAAAAAAAGATTAATGCTGACTTGTGAAGGTGTGAAACAAAGCAGTGAGATGAAGATGGAATGTCGGAAAGATTGCACGTCGATGACAAAGAAGCACTTGTGGCTTCCATCGTTTTTTCCTTAAGGATGCTATTGAAGGGTTTTTGATAAAGTAGCCAACAGCACCAAAAAATAACAGAATGGATTTCCTAATGAAACCAGGCACAGGTCTCCGTCAGTGACCCTCCAGGCAGGCAGGCAGGCAGGCAGGCAGGCAGGCTGTCTTGTCCCCGATGCATAGTGATCCGGCTGCTCACGAGAACCTGGTCACGCCAACCTCCGCCTCCAGCTGCCGTAACCGCCACGCACGCGGCGGGCCTCTCCGGTCTGAAAACACGAACTCATCTCGCACATGACAGAAGAAAAGACAGCCAAAGTAAAGCCATTTCTTTTCAAGTTTTTTCTGTGTGTGTGTGTGTGTCTGTGTGTGTCTCCTATCCCTTTTCTGATCTAGAAAAATCTGCTCACATGACTTGATGGATTTAAAATTTGTTCTCCAAACTTCACCCTCTTCAAAAATGGGTTAAAAAGCCTTTTTTCCCCAACAATTATAAAAAAAAATTAAACAAGAAGGGCTTCTGTCAGCCATATAGGGGCAATACAAATTAATATAGCCCCCAAGGGTTTTTAAAACAGTGAATATACGGCAGTTTCAAAAATCTGACTGCAGTGTCTAGGTATTCTAAGTACAAAAAAAAGTTCCAACAGTTTAATGCTAAAACAAAATTAGTTCTCTAAAACCAGAAGAAAATCTTCTTTAGAGCTAGTGCAAAGACAGCTTGTATCCTACAGCAAGTACTCCAAACTAGAATATAATAATTACAAAAAAATATATATAAATCGACCATGGGGTTGGCGTCTTCATGATGAGCTCGAAGCACTTTTGGAGGACCCGGAGGCTGACAGCCGCGATGGCGGCACGTCCACGGTGGCTCTCTTGCGGGGGCCTCGTTTTGGTGTGGGTTTACTGAGACAGTTCTCAATGCTGCCGTTCTTGCCAGACACTTTGCCACAGATCTGATTGACGAGACTGATGATCTGCTCCTGCAGGGTGGAGGGGAGATGTGAGTTAGGGGTGAACTGGAGCCCCCTGAGGTCCACCCCGGCAGGGCGCCAAGCTGGCTGCCTGAGGTTCCAGAAGACGTGTGGCAGGCAGCACCAGCAGTCCCAAGGGCTGCAGAACAGCAGCGACGGCCTCCCTATCCCTTCACTGATGTGCACCACAGCCGTGGGGGAGGACTCCAGGGTGAACCGGGTGGGGGACACCTCCCGCCAACAGCTGGCTCAGCCCGGAGCTACAGCCCGCAGAAGAGGTCATCGAGTCAGGTGGAAAGAGAGCTGTCCCAGACTGTAAGATGACCGCTAGAAAGGGCTCAAGGCAGCACAACGGCTCATGAGGCATGGGCCCAGCCTCAGCCAGGACGTCCTGGGGCCAGTTTCAGCCTGCGATACAGTCCCCTCCTTTCTTAGTTAATCTGGACAGGCGCTGAGGACCCTGGGGAGCAACACCTTTGCCCTATACTACGGGCCCTGTGCCCAGCTCGGCCACTGGCTCGTGTCCAAGAGAGTCTGGGCAGGGGGCTGGGCCCAGGTTGCTGCAGGTGTCCTTTCCCCTGAGCCAGGGCCACCATCTGTAGATGTGGCTTGGCCTAGCCAGGAGGGCACTGCTAGCTTCCCGTTGGGAACAGCCCAGAAGCTGCCAAACCTACTGTGCATGACAGGCCACCAAGGAGTGGCACTTCTCATGGCAGGGGCCACCCAGCTCCTCAGGAGGCACTTTAAGGTCTGCAAAGTGGGAGCAACTGAGAGTTGCTTCCTCACATCAGCAGCGGAGCATGGCAGGTGGCAGCTGCTGACTGCCCCAGCCAGTGTGGCCCACATGATCCTGCAGGTGGAGTCCTGCTGCCAGGGAATGCACGCTCAGGAGCAAAACCACTATATGACAGGAGGACAGAACCTGGCCGGAGGTGGCATGGACAGGAAGGGAAAACCAGAATAAGCCCAAATCTGTATCTCGAGGTTCCGGCCAGGTCAGTGTGCACAAAAGCTGTTGAAGCCATCATGTCCTCCAGTCTCCCAGGTTTGCCACTGCTCCAAGCTGCTGGAGATGGCTGCTGTCTGTCACCCACTGCCTGCCTGCCACTGACCTCGTCATAGCGGTACATCAGCTTCAGCCCGCGGCAGGACTTCTGCTTTTCCACATGACGCAGGGCGCACTCCAGGCAGAACACCACGTTCTCATTCTCCTGCACCACCTGCGGGGGGCAGGCACAGCTGAGCCAGGGCAGGGGACACAAAGTGCTAAAATGGGCTAAGAAACTGAGTAGACCCTTGGGTCCAAGTAGGGTCTCTGGGAGTGGGTGTGAGAGCTGGGCCAGAGGACAACAGGCTGCTGCAACCACGGGGCACCCGGCTTGTTACCCTCGCTCTGAGCAGTGCAGCCACAAGCAAGAGCTATGACCCTCATGTCTCCCCTAAACTCGAGTGACTCCAGCCCTCAGCACTGGGAGGACATGTGTCTAGTCACCCAGCCCACCCCTCCAGTGGAGACAGCACAAAGCCATGGGGAGCACGAGGGGTAGGGGACAGTGGGACAGCAGCCTCAGTGGAGCCAAGAGACAGACCAGCAGCCTGCCTAGGGCGACAGGGTACCCCACTGATGGTGAGAAAGAGGACACACAGTGTCTCTGTGCAGGTGCCTGCGGGCACAGGCGTCTGAAGAGGAGGGAAGACCTGGGCTCCTGTGTTCCTTAGCAAAGGGCAGGACAGACTGTGGAGGCAGGGAAATGACACAAACACTACCACCATCTCAGAACCCCGCAGGGGAAGGACAGAAGAAACCAATCAAAAATGCACAAACACACTGGTGACCTGGAGAGAAATGCCAGGAGACAACTCTGTAAGCACAGCTTTGTGAAGGCCATGTGACAAGGCCCCACCCACGGCCAGCCCAGGAATCCCAGGGATGGCCTGTGTCACTCATGGTCATCACACAGCCACTGAGGAACAGCCAGGCAGACAGTACTGAGTCACTCCCGAGAATGACAGTATCACTCTGGGTGGCAACCTGACAGCTCTGGGGGACAGAGGGAAGGACGCAGAAAGCACTGTGTGTTGGTGGGTGAGGGGAGGCGCTTGCCAACTGGCATCCCAAGCAACTGCACTTGCAGGGGCCTCAGGTAAAACAGGGCCATCGTGGATACCAGCCCCTCTCTGCCTTGTGTGCACAGGCAGACAGAGACAGAGTGACCACGTGGGGATGGGCTGAGCAGGGGCTGCTGCAGGCAAAGGAGGATGAACACGGGAAGAAGGTGCCCTGGGTGTCCGGGCAGGGCTCCCTGCTTCCCTGGAAATGCCTGGACCCTTCACATGTCCCAAAGAGCCGTGCTGGGCCACGAAGCGGTGAACTGCAAGCAGCAGAGCCACACGTGCAGTCTCAGTGGCTGAGCTGCTGGCCCTGAGGGCGCAGAACGGGTGGAGGAGGGAGTGGCCAGGCTGTGTGAGACAGGCTCAGCAGAGCTAGGAGAAGCAGCTGCAGCCAGCGGGGGAGATGAGCAAGGCTACAAGTAAGGACCAGAGCAGCCTCAAGAAATCCAGGTCTAATTGAAGGCCAGTGTCCTTGGGGACTGAATAAGGGGACCCCAGGGAAAGAGCTGAATCTTGGGGCAGCAGTGGATGGGAGGTGGCAACAGGGCTGGTGGGTGGCCCCAGCTCACCATGGACAGATAGCACAGGTGCTGGCAGATCTGACACCGCCTCTCTGACGTCTCCAGCTGCAGCCACTTTCGAGGCTTTTTCTTCCCATCCGCGGCTGTGCTGCTGCCATCGTGGCTGCCGTATCGTGCGGACGAGTGCAGGCCGGCCTCGAACAGCTGCCTGCGCTGCCGCAGCTCCGTATCCCTGCAGACAACACAGAGCCTCAGATGAGGCGGGCCCCAGGTCTGCCAGCCACTGCCCGAGCTCCAGCTGGGGAGCATGGCTGTCAGAAGCTCAGAGAGCCCCAGAGGGAGGCTGTGACACACCACAGGGCCATGTAAGGTCACAGAGGGTCCTGTCCTTGTGCCACACAAGTTATGCTCATGCTGTCTGCTGTCATCAGTGGCACTGCCTATAGCCTGTCATAAGTGGGAGGGACCGCGGAGCTGTGTACGGGGACAAGTCAGCCCTGTGCCTTCAGGTCCAATGAGACTCCACGTGTTAAAATGTAGAGCCAGGGGTCCCAGCCCACCTTCTATTTCTGCAAAGGGGATTTACACTATTTTTTTATTGTTTCTCTGGCTGGAGACTGAAGCCACATTTCCAGCCCTTTTTGAAGACAATGTCTCTTGAAATTTAGGCTAAATTGCACAGGCTGGGCTTCAAATTTGGCCCTCAGCCTGCAACTAGCATTACGAGCACGCACCACTGCCCTGGCTGCGGTTAACACTGTCTGCTCCTGGGAAAGCAAGACTCCCTCACCCAGAAAGACAGAATGTCATGGC
Organism: Cavia porcellus; assembly: GCF_034190915.1. Taxonomy (NCBI): domain Eukaryota; kingdom Metazoa; phylum Chordata; class Mammalia; order Rodentia; family Caviidae; genus Cavia; species Cavia porcellus. The sequence goes on along the minus strand of NW_026947496.1, from coordinate 19,837,049 downwards.
ACCAGTAAGCAAGCAGCAGGGAGCCTGCGCATGACAGATCCCTGCATGGAAGGCAGGGTGTGTGGCACCTGAGCTCGTCCAGAAGCGCTGAGATGGTGCTGAGGGTAGGGCCGTTCTCCTTCTTCGCCTCGGCCTGTGCAATCTGGTAGAGCAGCTTCTCCATGGAGAACGGCTTGGCTATGTGGCGGCGCTTCATTTCCTGAAACACGGGCACGGCCTTCAGTGGTGCTGTTAGGAACCATGGTCGCCGTTCTTGGTGGAGGGGGCAGGTGGGGCTGCCTAACTCAACATTTTAACTGCATTTGCACTAAAGCTACTGAAAATCCTAGGATTCTGCAGGACACACCACGAAAATGCCCAGCACCTCGCTGCCAGCCCCAAGGCAGCTGCACAGCTTTATAGTGAGCAAAGCCCGCTCACACTCACCCCAAGTTTCCCTGCAGAGACTGCACCAGCTCCCCAGCTTTAGAGGGATTGCTCAGTAATGGGCATCAAAAGTTTTCATCACACCCACAAACCCCAGCAACTCCCCTGCCCAGACCAATCTTCACCCCAAAAAGGGTCAAAGAAACATGGGCCCAGGGCTGGTCTGCAGCACAGCGCACGTGTACACACCTCTGTGGGCTCGCATGGGAGTGGGGGTGGGAGGGCGCACTCACCTTGGCGGTCTCAAAGCCCATACTCGTCCACTGGGTGGTAGCAAAGTGCACAGTTTCTGAGACACTGTAGCCACAGCACACTTTGGACACAAAGGACCCTGGGAAGCACACAACGAACTGTCCACTCTGCTGCACGGTCCGGTGCACCTTGATCCCCTCTTTGCACAGCACCTCCGGGGAGATCTGGGGAGACAAGGCTGGCTGAGACCTGCACCCCAACCTAGGACCCTCCCTACCTGCTGCCTTGGGGCTCCAGGCCAGCTAGCTGGGCACTAAGACCTTATGAAGGGGCCCACTCTGGAAGACAGTATGTTTCTTCTCCCTTAGGAAATCAAAGGCTATGTGGCAGCCCCAGGGCAGAGCACAGAGCCACCAGCTTCTCAGCCCCAAACCCAGGGGTCCTTCCCACCCCGCCTGCTGCTGCCAGGGTTGGGGGACAGGGCCAGTCCCAGGCAGAGCAGAGCAGAGCAGAGAGGGGGTGCTGACTGCATTCCCCTCCCCATGGGGCTTGTTGGGCAGCACAGATGCAACACAAGGCATGGTAGCCTTGCCCGGCTTTGTCAGGATTCAGCTCCAAGGAACAAGAACCGTGGAGCTCTCCAGCCCTGTGATGGCAGGAGGGCTGGTAGAGAGGTCTTGGTGCTCCTCCCTGGTCAGGGCCCAGGCTCCAAGGGTCCAGCCCTGGCAGAGGCCTGCCCAGAGCCAGTGCCTCAAGCCTGGAGCCTACGTCAGGCCCTGCACAGCCACCCAGGACCCTGTGGCCATGCAATTGGATGGAAGTCCTTAGCATGCTTTTCCTGCCACAGGCCACAGGCGCAGGATTTATTTGCTTTGTTCTCTTGCCCCTGGAAGGCAGCCAGCAAACAGCCAAGGCCCTACCATGACGTTGCTCTCCAGCATCTGCAGCCCTGGGGTGCCATTGGCCTGCAGCAGGGTGTGGACCACGTCCTCCAGCTTGTTCTCCTCCTCAGCAGGAATGCAATACCTGGGTGGGAACAGGGAGGCTGCTGAGTGCCCACTGCCCAGGAGAAGGGGCTTGGCTCAGAGCAGTTGGACCATGGTGAGCTGGCAGCATGGCTGGTCGTCTTTATTCATATAAACGTGACCCCTATGCAGAGCCACCGAGCCAGATGTTCGACGCCAGCTGCAAACAAGAATCAGGTGCTACTGCAGCCTCCTGGCCTCTCCCCGACTCCAGATATGTGTCAACTCCCTACCAGGTCGCCGGCACTGACACCCTTTCTATGAAGCAGCTGTCAGGGGACTGGAAGTCTGTGGTGCTTATGGCAGAGAGCACAGGCCTCTGGATTCTCTAGTCAGGGTGACTGGAGGGCCTGCAGCAGCTACCAGGAAAGGCAGAAAAAGAACCTGGAGCTCTCCACCTAGGCAGGGGGAAGGCGACAGATGGGGAGTGCAGCACCTCAAGGGTGAAGTTATGGCTGCTAGGAATGGAAATGGCAAAGCTCCATGAGGGACCTGGGAGACGGTGGCCCTCTGTACTTCAACAACCCCCAAACATTGTGGAGACAGGGCTCAGGGTGCCCGGCGTCCTGTTTCTAAGTCCCAAGGAGCCCACAGTACCATTCATGACCTGTGACTTTCTGGTGTCACACGCTGTCAGTGTGGGGATACCTAGTGTAAAGCAGGGGGCCTGCATGGCCCGATACATCCCCAGGACTCCGTCAGCCTCACTAAGTCCTCCCCGGGCAAGGGGATGTCAGAGCAGCAAGGAGCCTGGCAGGCCTCAGACTGTCAAAGCCACCAACCAAGCTGCTGATCACCTAGGGGCAGCCACTCAGGGGGACCCACTAGTCACCGCAGTTGGCGGCCCAGCTAGGTGAGCAGCTGCTGACAGGCAAACTCAGATGTGCCTAGAAAAACCCCTGCTGCTTTGAGGCCAGACTCTCGTTTCAGCTGCTGAGTCGAGGAATCCTCCACAGTGATGTATTCTTTTATCGGTACCGGGGATTGAACTCACGACCATGTGCTTGCAAGGGAGGTATTTATGCCGCTGAGCTAAATCCCCAGCCCATACAGTGATGTATTTTTTTTAACTGCTTGTATTATTTCAAAGCCAACATATTCTGTTACTAATTTGTGATTTAAATACAGGGTTTCTAAGTCACATGTTGTAGGAAATACCACCCACCCCTAGCTCTCTGGTCACATCCCTCCTCCTTCTTTCTTCTCCAACAGCACAGTCCAGGGAGGAAACTTCAAAGAGCCCACAGTGCTCCACCTGCCACCCTGGCCTCCGCCCTCACTCAGGGGAGCAGGACCCAAGCCCCTCCCACCACAGCCTCAGATGAGCACAAACTATGAATTTGGCCAGGCCAGGGCTAGGGTGAGGGCAAGGGCTGCGGCACGGTGAGTGGCTGGACTTTGACCTCAATGCTATGACCACATCTTAAGGCTCCACACCCACCTGCCTGAGCCTCAGTCTTGCCCCAGTGGGACCAGAATGGGGTGGTACCGACTCCCATGTCAGCACCCACATGGCCGCCTCTGCGCCATGCAGGACCCACAATCAACTGCTACCCAGGCTGTGAGCACAGAGGCTCCGCTTCCTGATAGCAGCACTGTCCTAGGACACAGAACTCAGCCTGCGTGGGTTGAGCATGCGGTGGGGTGGGCTGGGCTGGGAGACTCGATGGGATTAAGCATCATCACTTCCTATCGGCCACTAAAAACAGACACAGCACAGCACCAGCCCAGCAAGGCCAGCTACAGGACCACACACTGGCACAAGCTCCCTCATGCTGCAGCCGCATAGTGCAGGACACAGGCTTGTGTCCCCAGGAGATGGAACGGCCCCGCCACACGCCAGTACTCACCAAATGCAGTCAGCACCAGTGTGTAAGTAGTCAATGTATGGAAGGTGATTTTGGTCTCGAGACCAGCATGAGGTAGAAAAGACCATGCCGATGTTTAGCCAGGGAATAGTCACTCCTGAAACACATATGAAAGGTGGCATTTTAAAGTACACGATGACGTCTCAGAGTTACAGTGATGACAAACACCCACCTCCAGAAACATAAATGAGATTCAAAACCAGCCAGAACTCGGTGTGAAGCTATCTGCTGCTCCCTGCTTTCTCTACAGAAGTGAACCCAAGAATAAGGACACTGTGACAAGCACTAGTGAAAAGCATCCTGGGTAGTAGGGTGCTGACTGGTGACCACTGCAGGTGCCCGCAGGGCAAGGCAGGGAGTAGGCGCCAAAAGCCACAGGCTCCAGGACATGGGCTCCTGGCGCAAGGCAGAGGCCTCCCTCCTCTCCACGGACCTTTGGCTCCCCCTGAAGTCTGAAGCTGCCGTGGATTCTGCACCCATCTGTGACAACAGCCAGCAAACCAAATCCATTTGCAGCCCTGGCTCTGAAAGCACTTCGCTGGGGTCAAAGCTGGCCTGGAGCATCCCCAGCTCCTGGATGCTGAGGAACTGGACGCCTTCCACAGCTCTGCTGACTTCCTCAATCATGACCACATCTGTCCCTGCTCTGAAAGCCAAATTCCAGTGCACAGCCTTGCTCAGAAGCTACCTCGTGCCCTCATACCCTCTGGCAGGGATCATACCCAAGCTTACCAGGCACAGCACCGAGGTGACGCAGGATGGACCCTGTGTTATTGGGGAGGACGGTGAGGTTCCATCCGTGCCTGTGGGGGAAGACAAGGGACGTCACAGGCTGAGGGAGGTGCACACCATCAGTCCCCAGGACATGGACAAGAGCCCCAACATTACCTTGAAAAAGGCTCTGATTTTCCCACTGGGAATCCACTGCCGTGAGTGTTGGTGTCCACCTTGCCGCAGTGCACTGCCACGTGGCAGTCCTTCTCCTCCACTAACCTCCAGTACTCTTGCTGCGGGCAGAAGAAAGGGCTGGTGAGCGCTGCCGCGGCCTGAATCTACCTGTGAACAGCAGCACTGGGCAAGCCTTTCTGGGGTGCAGCATGGCGCCTCCAACAGGACATCGACCAGAAAGGACAGGGTCACCTTCACCACGCATCCTAGTGGGAACAAAGATGTGCGACCACCTGCGTGCAGCCGCAACCCCCAGATGCCAACAGCAGGAGTGGCCTAGGCGTGCACCATGGGCTGCCTACACAAAGACGGAATCTGCTCAGGCGACAGCAGGACAGACACCAGGATGCTCTGCTTGATGGAACAAGCTGCGGGAAAACGCAGGGCTGCAGAAGCCTACCCGCGTGAGGAGCTGGGCAGCAGCATGTGGGTCACTGGACTAAAAGGCTGGGAGGATGAGTGGTCCTGGATACCCCTGGCAGCTGCAGACGGTGAAACAATAAAGGCCCTGGAACTGCATCTCAATGGTTAAAATGATGAATATCGCATGTATTTCACCATGCTAAGACACAAACGGGCATGGGAAGGAGGTCTCCTTAAGGAAAATAAAGCTTCCTGCACCCTCCTGATATGCAGTAGAAGTAGCCATGGGCGCGGACACTGGGGCCTGCAAGCCACGTGCTGGCCGCACAGGAGTGAAGCTCACTGAGCTCTGTGTGCAGGGACTTGGGAGCAGAGAAAGGTCAGGAGCTTGTGCGACAGAGGGAAGCAGCTGTGCTGCGTCTCCCCCAACACAGGTCTGCTCTCAGTGCCGCTTGGGACATGCACCCTCCACCAGCCTCTGACACAGGGAGCCCCAAAGGAGCCAAGCACTGGCCCCAGCCCAGTCCTAGCACCACACATCTACTTGGGAGAGGGCCATCAACACGGAGAGCCCAACCCCTCATACACTTCCTAGGACGGAGAAACCCAGGACCACAGGACCAAAAAGCCGACCTATCTGGTCACCAAGTGCTCAGAGCCGGGACCACCTCGGATGCCAGCAGACGTGGTGGGGTGGAAGGGGCTCAGGCCGTACAAGCGCAGCCAGCCCCAGCCCCAGCCCAAGTCTGGCCCCAAGACGGGCCCCGGCCTGCAGCACAGGAAAGGTCGGGACTGCAGCGCAAGCAGGCAGCCAGCCTCAGGCTGAAATCTGAATTTCAGCAAATCTTCACTTTCTGTGTAAATATTTACACAACTGCTAGAGCAAGCTCCAGACTTTCTAAAAATAATAATCCCTTAAAGGAGACCCGTAGCACACACTGCCCTCTGTTAGGCCCTGTGCACAGCAATAATGTGTGCCTTTGGGAGACACAGGACACAGGTGGAACAACAAAGACTCAAATGCTCAGCCCCAATAGTCAGTGACACCTCCACCACTAGAGCCACAAGGGTTCCCAAGCAGCCAGGACGGACTTGCGCTTAGTGATGGTGTGGCTGAAACAGGGTGGCAGCCTCGTGCAGGCCTAAGGCAAGGCAGTGCACGGGGAGGCAGGCGTGGGCTTGTAGGGGGAGCCCTGCAGGGAGGAGCAGGGCTGGGCAGCAGCCTGAGGGGCCCTGTACCAAGCGGCAGAACAACTTCTACTTCCGGGACCCTGGGCCAAGAACTCAGCTGGCCCCTCACCCAGCGGTCAAAGCCTGGGTCTTTTTTACTTTACACAGAGAAACAGCAGAAAACGTGGCAGCAGCCCATACCCCACTTTGACAGGCCTGGCCAGTACCCTTCGGGGTTTCCCTATCTTCTGAATCCCACCTCTGTGCCAGTAGCTAGGGTCTCAGTGAGGGAGGTAAACAAGCAGAGCATGGCCCATCCATCCTGCAGTGCCTTACATCCAACGCCCTAAGCTGACCCAGGCTGAGGTGCCACCATCGTGAAAAGGTAGTTGGCACGTGACAATGGCCAGCTGCCAATCCCATTAAGCAAAACACAGCAGAGAAGGAAGCACACAGCCGTGGTTTCAGGGGCTGCCACACTCCCTCATATAACACCCAGAGGCTGGGAGAAGCAGCTCAGTGAGGCCGGGCCTCAGGGTTTGCACTGGGCCAGGCTTAACTTCTCAACATGTCTAGATCACCTGCACGAGAGCCTGTGGTGGCCACCAGCAAGCGTGACAGGAAGGACAAGGACTCACCTCGATTTCAGCTGGTGCAGGCTCCTTGCTGAAGCACATATTCATGATGTTTCTTGCTGTTCGGTAGAAAGTTGTTAGAGAAACAGACCTTCCCTGAAATAAAAAGCAAGAGTAAAGCTTTGGTCACGCGCTGGGCTCTGGCCTCCACTCAGGCCATGTAACTGTCACATGTCTCTGCCCTGTGGCCTCCCTATGGCCGTAAGCCAAGTAGTGTCCCTACTCAATGACAAGGAGACAAGGCAGGAAACCCCACCACCACGAGGCACTCGACTCCCCAGAGCTGTGGAATGCAGAAGGACAGCTACTCTACTGGCCATGGGGAGGATCCGCCCAATTTGATTTCTGCTACTCACAGAGAGGCTGCCAAACCCAAGGACACTGGCAGAAGCCCACAGGCAACACATCCAAGGAAGGCAAAAGACGAGGGCCTGGCTCGTGGGCTAGGACGCATATGGTGCAGAGCAGCCTAGGGCACCGGGAGGCCATGTCTACACCCTCACCATGGGGAAAATGGACCAGCAAGCGGCCCCCGCCTGAAGGGGGCAACTAGTCAGCCTCCCCACGGAAGCCACATGCTGTCCCCCTCTCTGTTCCTCACAGGAAGGACCACACATGTCACCCATCCCCAGGAACTCGAGAGTCACTCAGCACACTCAGCAGCCAGTGTGTGCTGGGCTTCTGGAGTTCTGCCTGCTCTGTGCTGCCCCACAGAAGGCGAGTGCTTTCTAGAGGCAAAAGCCTTGCATGGCGTCCGTCCCTCTGCTTCCTTCTTGACCACACACTTAATAGTGCCTTGATCCAGAAATAAACACTGAGCACTTGGCATGTCCTAGGCCTAACCTGGGGCTGGAGATGCAGCCAGGCACAAGGCAGACAGCAGTGCTGGCCTCACGAATGTCCACAGGTGCAGTACGCAGGACTCTGCCGTGTGGGTGGAGATCCCTGGTGAGGGCTGGCCAGCACCTCCACCAGGGGCCTCCATGGAGCCTCACTTTATAACTGATGTACAAAGAAATGAATAGAGAAATGAGTAGACTAGGGCACCAGCACCGACCATCAGGCCAGAGATGGTGACAGGCTCTGGACACTTCAGCATGGCTCTGTTCAATTTTTACAATGAAGCCTAATGTAGAGCCAGGGACACACACACAGCTCAGCGAGGTGCTGAGTTTGGTTCTCAATACAAAAAAAAAAAAAAAAAAAAAAAAAAGCAAATAAAAAAACCCCGATGACTAATGTATCTTTGACTAAATGTGGTGTCTGTCTGTCTGTCTGTCTGTCTGTCTGTCTATCTATCTATCTATCTATCTACTTAGTTTTTGGTACCAGGGATCGAACTTGTGACTGCGCGCTTACAAGGCAGGCGCTTATGCCGCTGAGCTAAATCCCCAGCCCTAAACGTGGTTTTTAAAACAGCAACAGCAGCAGACCTCTTCCTGGAACCCACACATTCTCACAGATCTGGCCTCTGGCACCACGGAGAGCACCCTGTCCTGTGGGTCTACAGTGACGGAAACACCACACTCAATGCCTATCATTGCGGGCCACGGCTACCTCCTTATAAAAACATCTCAGAAGCCAAACACACAATCCAAGCTCCTATGTTGGGAGCCGTGGCACTGTCAAGTCATCAGACGCGGTGATTGCGAGGCCTGTGGGAAAGTACAAAAGCCTGGGCTAGATTACCCCTCTCATCGAGCCCGCCTGTGTGGCACCTGTTTCTTATCACCCCACTAAGTTCCCGCCTCACAGGGTAGTCTGCCTAGCTATTAATCCTATATATAGCCAGTGCCTCCACCCCCGAGAGAGAGAGAGACTGAAGCACAAAAGGAGCCGCGGGGAGCGGACCGGTAGAGGCTTCGGGGGAGACTGAAGCACGGAAGGAGCCGCGGAGAGCGGACCGGTAGAGGCTTCGGGGCAGACTGTATAAGGAGAGAATAAAGAAAAGCCTGACCACCGCCAGACCTTGTCGTGTGTCTTTCCTGCCGGCCGGGAGCGGACATCGACAATGTCTCCCCCTGCAGCACAGCACAGTGGGGAGGGTGACAGGCCAAAAGACCCTGCCTTTTCCAGTTATCAAGAGAAAAGCCTGCGGGTAACCAGGGTACTCCCCTCCAGGAAGAAAAATGCAGGGCCTGAAGCCCAGGCGCTGCCTGGACCTATCCACAGCTTACGGATGCAGACTGAGCAGGTCCAGGCAGGGCTGCAGACCTGAGGATGCCTATGGTAGGGTGAATGGGGTCCAGGGACCTCGGACATGGCAGGGTCCCTACAAGTGCACCAGACCAGGGCTTCCTGGCTGAGAACCTCCAGACAATGCCTCACTTCAGAGGGATCCAGAGCCAGGACACCCTGCAAAGGTCACACCAAGGCTGTCCCCAAAAGTGGGTGGCAGCCTTAAGCCTTGCCTGAGAAGCAGCTCTCATGGGCCTCTGCAGTTAATGGTGACAGCCACATGGTCAGTTTTCTCAGGTGAGGCTCTTACACAAGCCTTGGTGACACAGGTCCTGCAGGCACAGGCCAAGGACACACCATCTGGGCGCACACCAGGGCAGTGCCAGTTAAAAGGGTGCTCAAAGCAACAGGCACAGAACTGAGGGTGGGCAAGACAACTAATGTGCACCCCAGCTATTTCACTCTTGCTACAACACACGCACATGCACACCACAGGGAAGGAAAGCCAAGGCCCAGAGACATGCCACGCTCGTGATGGGCACAGGCTTCTACAACTGCTGGACACCACAGTCTGTGTCACTAACCGACTGGCTACTCAGCCTCCTCGCCCTGCCACCAGCCTGACTACAAACGCACCTTCCAGACAGAGCTTCCATCCACCAGTGTGAAGGGAAGGATATGGTCAATGATTAATTTTTTTTTAAAAAGGCACATCGACAAGAACAACAGTGGAAGTGAGAGGGCGTATTCTCAGGAAGATCAAGGGCAATGTATCTTTCACTGTAACAAATTTTATAAAATATCTAAAACTTTGTCATAACTTTATTGAACTGGCAGATGCCCTCCAAAACCCATGTTGGAGTGTCATGGCCACTAGGTGGTGCGGGAGCTCTGAGAGTGCCCCAACTGTGCCCTTGCTGTGTGACACCGGAGTAAGAACAAGACCCTTGTCAAGGTCACGCCGAATGTGGAACGTGGAGCCCACGGTTTCCCTGGCTGGGCACCACCCACCCCAGACTGCCATGCAGGCTGGCGTAAGGAGCTGAGGCCAGCAGGGCACCACATGCTCCTCGGACCCACAGAGCCCTACCTTGTAGATACACTTGTGGAAGTCGTTGAGGATGCCTTTGTCCTCCTCCTCCTCCTCCTTGACCGCCTCCTTTTCCTGAGCGAAGAGTCGCCGCCGGCCCGTCTTGAGCGGGGCCTGGCCCATCTCTTTGAGCTTGTTTCGAAAGCCATTGCGAGGCGCCACGCCATGGATGAGCCCGTTCTTGGGCTCGAAGCGGGGCAAGGGGTGGAACTTGTGGTGGTCGTTCTCTGTGTGGCCCTCCAGTGGCCCCTTGCGCTTCTCCAAGATCTCCTTCTCCATCAGCACCTCCTTCTCCAGCCGCCGATGCTCCTCGGGGGACAGGGAGTCGTAGGAGAGCAGGTACTGGCAGTAGGCCTCCTGCAATTTGGCCAGCCGGTCCTGGGCAGTTTTGGGGATGCGCAGCATGTCTGCTAGTTTGTTCCATTTTTTGAGGTCAGTCACTTGCTGCATGCCGCCCATCTCATTAATCAGCCGGAAAAAGCAGGCCAGGTCGAGCTCACAGCCTCCTGGGACGGTGAGGGAGGGAAAGGGTGGTAGTGAGAAGGCAGGAACAAAACTGTGCCTGTCCCACCTGCATTTCCTGAGCAACTGCTGCGTGCCAGGGACCATGTGGGCTCCAGGGCTGGAGCAGAGCAGCAAGAGTGCGCTTACAGTCCGGGGGAAGAATGCTATCATCTAGTGACAGTCACGGCAAGTCTAGGAGACAAAGAAGACCAGGGGACTAACCACACAGTGTTGTCAGGGAAGGCATCTGGGACTGCACGGAAAGACAGAGATAGTGACACACTGTGCGAGGATACAGCAGAGAACAAGCCAGCATTCTAAATCCTGAGCAGGATGGGTCCAAGTGTCCGCCACTGTCATCAGCTAGGTAGCTGGGAGAGAAGAGGCAGCAGAGACCCACACAGGCACACAGGGGGCCTGTGCAGAGCTTCCCAGCATCACCTGCACCCCAGCACGGCCTAGAGCAGCTCCATGTGGGGAATCACACTTATAGCTCCTGATTCCCCTCTCCTGACACCTACACAATCACATAAGGTGATCTGCCTTCCATCTCGATAGGCATCCATGACACGGGGCACACAGCCTCCTGTCGGTCCTAGGGAGAGGGGTTGTGCTGCAGGTTTTCTCTAATTCTTCATCAAATCAGAGATGTACATCAAACTCAGCCACGCTGAACTGCAACTTTGTGACTCCAAGATGCAAAGTAGAAAAGCAACTTCCCTGTACCAGATCTTCCAAAATAATCATCAAAATGCTGGGTGGGCAAAGTACAAACTAAGAACATCTTAAATCTTTGGAAGAGAAGAAGGCATTCCCTGGGTCTAGTCCTCAGCACTACCAAGGAAGCTGACAATGAACCAATGAAGGACAGATACAGTATCAGAGGCCAGTGCAGCCGGGTGCTCTGCACATGTGTGATCTGTCAGGTGGCTGCAGGGATCACCCATGACAGACTCAAGAAACAAGCCTCCAGACCAGCAGGGAGATCAGGAGGCAGGAGAGTGCCGGAGGTCCATTCATCTACCTAGTGGCCTGGGAGAGTTGATGGGGTGGGCTTCCCATCACTGAAGAACTTCCCCAGGCTGGGACAGAGGGACTTCAGGTCCAGGACTCTACAATTCACTTGAGGCCTGGAGGACAGTGCCGGGGGGAGTGAGGCAGATCTGCTTGGACAGCAGGAGCTCTCCCTCTGTGGGCTGGCCACATGTGGCTTAGTGTTAACAGAGTCGGGCAATGGGATGAGCTCCCTGTGTAAGTGCAACAGCAACCGAGTCAGACGCAGGCTGTACGCACTCCTCTCACTGCCATGCCATGGGCCTGCTGGCACACAGAGCCCAGGTCACCCACTCCTCACTCACCCAGGAACCCTGGGCACAGAGGCTCCCAGAGGGCTGGGGATACACATGGGTCACAAGGGGTAAAAGGCACATACACAGCAGAGGACGCCAGGAGATCACTTCTAAGATATCAAGTCCTGCCAGCTGCTGGAAGGTGAGGGCCAGGGCCTGAGGCCTGCTTGGGTTGCAGCTACTACTGCTGCAATGGACTGAGAGCTGGGCACTCATGAGTGCCACAAAGGGTACGCACTCGCCACAATGTGGTGCTACCGGCAGGCTCCCTGGCAAGACAGGGAAGATTAAAGAAAATACTAAGCCAACACAACCCCTCTAGCTGCCATTCCTTGGTCACCTAGCAGCCTGAGTGCTCACAAATTCCTGTGCCTACAGACTCTGTACTTCTGTGACCATCCATCATGTGACTTCCCTGACAGCAGACCACAAACCAAGAGTTCAAATCAGGTGACACTCACTTGGATGCATTCCCTGCAGGCAGCTATCTGCTGAGAGGAGTAATGAGGCCTCCCCTTGCCAATTCCTGACATGTGAGTGACTGACTGCTAGACCTCTCCCACATGCATGCTGGCTGTATTTCGTTCCGCCCCAGCCTACAGCTGGAGTGAACACTTCCCAGCTGTCCCAGTACATCTCAGCCTATGTAAAAGCCACTCTGTCTTCCTAAAGAAGTTCTTCCTGGAGACACAAAGACAGAGGACAGGACAGGGACTGGGGGCTGATAGCTGCAGGGACCTGGGAGGTAACAGCTTTCCTGCATGGTCACTGCAGGCTTCACCTGATGAGCCGGACACCAGTCCCAGCCCACAGCGCGCCTACTTGCTCTACGAAAACAGATGAACTGAGACCAAAGGGGAAACCAGGTGATGGGGAAGAAAGGGTGATAGGGCTAAACTATGAAACTCCCAAATAGGATGAAGTCCAAACCTCTAAAACTTCAGGATGCAGTGGAATTTAGGTGCAGCATCTTTTAAGGAACTAAGTAAAAAATAAGTTCACCTTGGTGGCATTCATACAGTCACACTGGTATCCTTGTAAGATCAGGACACAGACACAGAGGGAAGTCAATGTGACACGTGACAAAGTGGAAGCTAGGGACAGGATGTGGCAGAAACAGCCCTGCCGAACCCAAGCCCTGGATTAAGAGCTCTCAGGACCATAGGAAGACACCTCTCAGGTCCCCGAGCGTGGTGCCAGCCAGGCTCCTCCCTGCTTCCTGGGAGGCTGCTTAAGTTCACCAGAGAGCCCAGGATCCTCAGGGTGTGGCAGGAGCTACCAATACTAATGTTGCTCCTGCCACACACACCTGACTCTGTGGGACAGGGAAGTCAGGCTGCACCTTGGTGCCCAGGAGACCCACCTTTGGCGGGGGGAGCGACCTAGGCCTTACCGATGAGCGGGAGCTCGTCCATGGTGATGCCCTGAGATCTGAGGTGCTTCTTGATGCAGGCCAGCCGCTGCACATTGGGGCCCCAGCGCCGGCCCAGCTTGTGGATGTGCTGAATCTGTGTGACGAACCGCATCTCATCGTTGAGCTTGCACTCGGGCCGCCAGTCCGGAGGGGGGATCACCCTGCACATCCCATACTTCTCCACCTGAGCACGGACCGACTCGATGTAGATGAGTGGGTCATGGAACTCCTTGGCAGAGGGCCTGAGGACGGGGATCTCGTCCATCGCGGCCCACGCAGACCGGCCGCCCCCCTTCTCCGGCTTGCCTGGCGGAGGGTCGTGCGGCTTGCTGTGCAAGGGCTCTGGTTGCGAGGTAGAACGATTTTCACAGGAGGCGCTGTCCGGCTTGCCGTGTGCTTGTTTGCCTGGCGTGCTCTTGCCGGCCGTGGCCCGCTTCGGCCGGTTCCTTTCCAAACTCCGCTCGGGCACTTCCTTCTTCACGTGTCCATTCAGCAGAGGCTTCTCTGCTGAGGCCGCCGCTGCCTTTCTGCTGGGGGCTTCGGCAGGGCCGGTCACCCCCTTCATCTTCTTGGGAGGTGACTGCAGCTTCTCGGCCTGGTGTACCTCTTCCAGCCTCCTTTTGGAATTCCGCAGCCCCTCCCTCAGCTGCCGCCCCCCCACCTCCTTAGTGCATGACTTTGGGTTCAACCTGCCGCTCACCTTGAGGCCGCTGCCGGCAGGCCCGGTGGACTTGGACGCCCCCCCGAGGGATAGCACCTGTTTGCGGGTTTTTGCATTGCTACTTTCAGTTTTCCCTGAGATTGTGTGGTTGACAGCTGAACTGGGCTTGTGGTGATTAGGTTTGGTTTCCTTGACCAGTTCTCTCTTGGCTTTGGTGTATGTGACAGTCCCCTTGGTCACCGTGGCAGTGTACTTCACAGTTTTGGATGGTGAAGGTCTGACTTCGCGGATCTTTTTGGCACTGGTTGCACCTGCACCCAGAGATGACATTCGTGTGACTCCATTTACCTTAGAAACCTACGGAGGTGGCGGAAGCAGAGGTGAAAGCAGAATTAGTATCTGTGCCAGGACAGTGACCAACCCACAGAAGCCAAGGGCCCCAGGTACTGTGACCAACAGCATTGCTCCCAGCCTGCCGCCCCGCCTCAGGGGACAGCTAGGGATGCTCACAAAGCAAAGCAGAAAAACACACCTAAGGACTGCTCTGTGCTGCTTGGGCCTGAGCCACACACCTGTCAAGCTGCATGGAGCAGCCTAGTCTGGCCTCGCCCTCCCCCGCACCCCTCCTCCACTGGGGTTCCAGGGAGTTCCCAGGTCAGCACTCATTACTACAGCCCTTCCAGGACTCGTGGGGCTTCACAAAGGGGTCCTCATGGTCCTCATGTCATCTGTTTATAAGTGGGCAGCACATCCTGTCCACAAGGGAGAGTGAGGGATGTTTACACATTTTCAAATACATAAATAACATCCCCGGTCCAAGGAAAGCCTGTCTGCTCTTCTCTGTGCACATCACATGACAGCACGACCAGCCCACAGAATCAGAAAAGCAACGTGGCTAAAAAAAGAACAAAACAAAAACATAGTCTGGAAGGAAATGAACAACAGTGTCCAAGTGTCTTGGCTCTGATCCACAGGCCAGGCCAAGGTGTGGCTACCGGTTAACTATGCTGGTGAGGCCTTGTGTCGAAGATTCCGAGAACACCTACCATCCTCTTCTGCACTTGAAGCTCCCATCTTCTCTCCCCTGACAACTTCCACTCCTGGGTCTATATGAGCTAGGCAAACCGAGGCAGCACAACCACCAGGCAGTTCTGCGACACAGAAGGTGTCCTCCTTCCAAAGAAGGAGCTTTGGGGATGGGCTCTAACTTCTGGCAGGGACAGCCAGGGCTCCACACACAAGGGGCTCCTAGGTTCATTGGCTTCAGTGCAGAAGCTTCCACACTGCAGCTCTGCTGTCACAGTGTGAAAGCTGTCTGCTGTCACAGAGCCACACAAGTGGCTCTGATTTGTTACTTAACCTCATGGGCATCACTTTCCCTCTCCAGCATTCCTAAAACTGAGATGGTTAGAAGCACTGCCCTCTCCAAAACAGGCAGACTAAACCATGCCATCACTAGGAACATAGCACAAGCTCACAGTGCTTCCTTCCCCAGGAACCCAGAGTGCACGGGGCTGGGCAGGGGAGCACTAACCAGTGCCAGCACCCAGGTGGCTGTGCACACTGCCCTCACCACCAGGAGGCCAGTTATCAGGCAATGGGGCTGTGTCTTGCTGAACTGGGTGGCTCAGCCCATGTGGGACTAGACCACTGGCATAAATGAGGGTGGAGGGTTAGTGTGAGACTTTCAGGCAGAGTGCCCACTCTGCTGGCTCAGGACAGCACTCTGTCCTGTGGCTCCCCCATGGTGTGGAGCTGCTACTCTGAGAATTACTGTACAGAATGCTGGCTTAGAGCAAGAACAAGGAAGGAAGCCAGGAAGACCTGTATTTCTATATACCCGCAAGTACTCTGGGGCCCACCCACCACTGCACACACTGCATGACACCAGCTCTCAGAGCCAACCCTGGTCAATGCCACTGAGCCATCTTAGCTCCCAGAGGGGCCACAGCGCAAGTTTTGGCATGAAACTTTGGGCCACCAGCCATCAAGCACTCTATGAAGAAAGGGCAGCTGACAGGCAGGGTCTAGAATAAGCACTGCAAAGCTGGGAGCAGAGGATACCACTACCACAGAGAACTTACAAAGCCAAGCAGGGTCCCAGAAGCAGCCACTATTGCAGGAGAGGCGTACGGCAAGGCACACAACACAAATGCCTCTCATGCTTCACTGTTCTACAAATGATATTATGGCCAAAAGTAAAAAACATAAAACACTTAGAGGAAAAAAAAAAAAAAAAAAACACCCTGGTTTTTGCTGCCTGTGTTCCTGGTGTCAGGCATCATGAAAAGGGCAGGTGCCCAGATCTCAGGACTCTGGCTACAGCATGGACATGGAGAGCCCCACTCAGCCCCTGAATCAAGCAGGTGCAGCCATGCAGCCCTACCACCAATTCACCCCGATTTAGACCGCACAGGTGCTCCCCTCATTCCGAGACCAAAAGCTGTCAGCAACAGCAGGCGTACGTCCACAGAAGCCGCACCTCCCTGAGCAATCCAGCTGTCTGTCCTGCTAGGGTTCTATGCAGTGCTTCTAAAACCTGGGGCTACTAGGAATCCTGGGAGAGCTCCTGCACCTACCCCACACATTCCTATTTAATCTGTATGGGCAGAGAGAGAGAATCCCCCTGGATAGCTATGTGCTTGCAAATCAGGCAGGCGGTACCCTTCGCCACTCCTGTGCAGCTCCCTGTAAGAAGCCAAGACCCAACACAAACAAAATAAACTTCCTTTGTCTTGGCTTCGATAAGGGTTCTACAATCCTCGCACGCACCCCACCTCCCTAGCTCTACAGAAAGTGAAGCCCCTGAAGCCAGTCCTTTTCGTGACCCTTAGGCACCAAGCTGCTGCTTACATCTCGGGTGACCCAAGCACACTACCATGAGGTTTGGAAGCCAACAGTAAATCTTCCATTTTCAAGTCATACTAAACTGGTCTAGGACTTCAACCTCAAGAAAAACAATTCAGAAGGGATGTAATATAAGGTGTGGAAGACAAAAGCCCATGACATCGAGCATTTCTGTTCTTAGCAGAAATCCCATTCTGAGGGCTACACACAGTCAACGGTGTGATAGCGTGTGTGAGATCCCACGGCCCTTAATGTTCTCTTCACATCATGACTCACAGACAAAATGCTTAAGCCAGTTCATTAGAATCACAATTGAACAGGGAAAATATGCATTTCCAAGGCAGAACAGAAGATAAGAAATGAGTTTACAGTATTTTTGATGAACATAACAATTTTCAGGAACTAACATCGTTCTCAGTTCAACCAAGGACTCCTACTCTCAAAGCTTTTAATGCCCACTAGAGGGAGGCATTGAGCCAGAGACCTCAGCCCCTCAGCCACCCTTTCCCAAGGGGGCCAGAGCTGGAAGCTGGAGGCCATTTGGACTTTTAAGCTCCAGTTAAAAACCAAAGAGCCTAAACCGAACACAAACACATGCTGGGTCAGGCATGAAGTACAGACAAAAGGAAAGCTGTGGGCAGTGCCCACAGCAGCAAGGCCACATCTGGAGGAATCCTGGATCCCAGGGTTCACTAACGCTACACCCTACATGTGGGCAGTCACACTGTGGCTCAATCCAGGAGATGCACAATGAGTCCTTAAGTGCTGTCTATACCCTGGGCAACTTTGTTTCCTCCTATACACACTTGAATTTCAATTTCCAGAACGTGTTCGCACTACCATTTACCTTGTACTCCCAATTCTCTGGCCGACTCTGCTTCTTATGAGGCCAGAGCTACTCTGCAACTCATGGACAGCATCACAGGAACCTCTTCCTGTAACTCAGCACAATGGGCCACCCTGCAAGAGGCTCTGCTACAGAGCGAGGAAGCTGCTCCCTGTCTCCTCCACACACACCCCAGTCTTGGCCAACAAACGCCAGCCACAGGCTACCTATGTATGTTCCGTGCAGCCTGAGTGGCCATGCTGGCTTTAGGACTACAACTACTTCCACAACAAAAGTCTAGCCCTAACTCTTGCTAGGGACAATCTCCTATGTTTCTCAATCCTAAACTGCTCAGTGCCTGTTAGTGCCTTTAAACAGAACATTATTTCTGGAAAACAAAAGGTCTCAGATGCTTACCACACATCCAAATGACTGATGTGCAGCCACAGCCCCCTGACAGCTCAGGGTGCCCAGGGTACAAGCCGTGCACTGTGTGGGACAGACAGCTTGCCCAGCCCTACCGAGAGAGAGGGTGGGGCAGAGATGTCCAGAGACGCCCGACACCAAGAGAAAGGTCTATGTGGGTGCACATTCGTGTGCTCGCAGTCTCAGAAGCCTGCCGCAAGCACCACAAAGCATTACTGGCAGGGTGAGGGAAGCTATTTTGGTATGATCAAGAGTGAGCTGCTTCCAACAGCAGCCCTAGTAAGATTGCATTTCCTGCGATCACATTTACCCTTTCCTTCTAGGCACATGTAAAAAACAGCCAATCTGAAATGGAAGAGCAGAGCACCCTCTGGGCCTGTGTCTTTTTCGCAGCGGCAAAGATGAAAGGTCAGCACCCGATAATTTACATCAAGTGGTCACCAAAGGATCTACGATTTGCTTTCATTGACCTTATTTTCAGAGTATTTAACTAATGCACTCTGGTGGCTTCAAAATTATCCTTTCATGTCTCACAATGTCTGTCTGAGTTGGTGTGACTGGCTCTCAACGAATGACGCAGCCCAGGAAGATGAAATATCACACCTCGAGTCTCAGGAGAGGCAGAGTTGAGCAAAATCACAAGCAAGAGCCCCAGGCTGGGCAAATCACAGGAAAAGATCCCCTCCACACTGGCAGGGCCGCTTCTTCCACCCTCACCAGGGACACAGGCCAGGAACCCCGCAGCTACTCTATGGGGTGGGCAGCAGCCCTGTAAGGGTCACAGCTATGTGACACGGAACAGTGACATGGTCATCCCAGTACAAGGCGGAACTTGGTGCCCACCTCTGTCCAGTGTGCTGACTCCTCTGCTTCAGTTACCAAGGGAAGCCCCGGATGGAGGACGGAAGGCGGTGCTGAGCTGAGCAGAGCAGAGCTGTGTCCTCCATCCCAGTCCCGTGCACTCGAGCAGAAAGGAGCACTGTGCACACACGGGTGAGCCTAGGAGCCTCTGGACTCAGCAGTCGAGTGTATGTCCCCTGCTTGGGACCCCTGCAGGATCCATGGCCCTTCTCTGCGCTGCTGTGATCATCTCAACTCTCGTGTCAGAAGTTCCCCAAGAGTGAACTCTGTGAACTCTTTTACTTTCAGCTCCTATAAAAAGCACAGTTGAGGCTGAGGCAGAAGGATTCCAAGTTAAAGAGTCCAGCCTGTGGAACACAGTGAGACTCTATCTCAAATTTTTAAAAAGGGGCTAGAGATACAGCTCAATGTGAAGGCTCTGGGTTCAAGGGGCAGGCAAGGTAAGTGTCTTAGAAAATAGAGTAAGGCTGTGCATAACAACAGAATGACTGTCTGCTCACTTCGGCCTCACTGATCCCTCTTTAACACTGTTCTGTCTCAAAGTCATCTGGAGGCAAGTTTTGCCCCAGTTCCAGTCAGGCCGACAGCAGTGGCAGTGGGATGGTGGGGGCACACTGCAGACCCAGGGTGAAAGGAGTCCAGACCCAGGGCGCACCCAAGCTCTGTACCTCAGGGAATTGCACCTGGGGCCCTATTCCACAATTGGTCCTAGTTGTCACCCCTGGAAAACAGGGAGGCAGTAAGGCTTGTACTTTGGGAGCCACGAACTCCGTCTGTAATGGAATGCTTAGACTCAATGCTGTAGAGGGCATTAGAAGGGTACCTGCAGAGCACCGGAAGTGTGGCAATTCTGGGTATCTGAGAAGTCGAGGTTATGACAACCAAGCTAGGTGTGTGCACACACATCCCTGTGAGCACATCTGCATCCAGGGAAGGGTAGGGCCCAGTATTTTCCCACTACTGGAGCCATCTCTTGGGCTTTGTCATGCTGAACTGCTTCCCCTAGGGAATCTCTTGTCCCCTCCCACCTCACTCCAAATGGATCTCCCTAGACTACAGCCTGTAGTCTGTCCTAAGGAAAACTGACACTGCCCAATTCTGGGTGAGGGGAGCTCATCAGTAATCCCAGCGACTCAAGGGACACTAATTGGGACAGAGCATGGCCCATGAGGTATCAGCGAGACCCCACCTGTCCTGCAATAGCCCACCCTGTGCCTCCCACAGCTCCATCAATGTCCCTCCACTCACCTCCCAAGGTTGCAAGAAGCCACTACCGAGCAATGTGAGCATCCTCAAAGTCACAGTGGCCAGTCCCTGGGAACTTCTCCAGAGCTACCCAATAGGCCCTGTGGGCAGTGCAGCTCTGGGGAGGGGTTGGACATCCTTAGGGATGCACCCAGTGGCCACACCTCAGTCCATGCATATGACACTGAGGTGTGCTGCTGCCTGCATGACCATGGTATCCCAGGCGGACTCCATCACCTGAGGGCCTGCTGCACACTCCGAGCTGGTGACAGCAAACCTCTTAGAGCTCTCAATGACACACACAGAGCTTGCTGCAGCACATGTGCCATGGGTATGCCACTGCTGGTCCAACCCATGTCCCTGTTGTCTGTAGGTCACCTGGCACCCAAGGCAGGTACAGCAGGCGAGGGATAGTAAACAAATCCAGCTCCATTTTCACCTTCCCTTCATGAGACAACCAATGGGGACCCCTGGTGTACATGGGGCACGAAGGGCCACGCTGTGACAGTCCCCACAAGACAAGGGGCACCTCAGTACCAAGTCACCTCTCTTCCTGCAACAGGCCCTACCTCTGAGCTCCCCAAGGCTGCCGTGTTCCTTGGTGACACGCAGGGAGGTGGGCCCAGCACCCTGGGCTGGGTGTTGTTACCTGTTTCCGTAAGTCCTGAGCCGACCGATGCACAGAGGGGTGGTGGTGGTTGGCAGCGAGCCCCTTGGCTGGGGGGCCCAGGGAGGGGGCCACTGTGGGCTGTGTGACTGACGCCTGTTCCCTCCGGCTCTCCGCCCTGTGATCACTGTGCTTCTCCTTTGTGGGAGTGGCCTCTTTGCTTTTGTGTTTCTGAACAGGTTCTTTCTCCCGTGTTGATCTGCTGGAGCCATTGAAAACTAGAAAAGAAGGATAAAAAAGAGGGAGGTTACCACCTCGGGCAGATGGGAGATTTCTCAAGAGAGGACCAAGCTGGACATGGTGGTGCACACCTGTAATCTCACCATTTGGGAGGCTGAGGCACGAAGACTGCTGTGAGTTCAAGGTCAGCCTGGCTAGAGGGCAAGGAGGGCACAACTACCCAAACACAGGTGACAGCAACAATAGTGAACACATGACAAAACTCTAAAAACAATTCCTACAGAAGATAAGATAGTATCAGCAAGAATGAACATAGAGAAAGGGGATTGGGAGGGAGGAAATTTAAAAAAACCATCAACCTGTATTATGTACATGTACCTGCTCTCCCTAAGATAACTGTAAACTGCATGTATTGCAAACATACACTAATTTTAAAAGGGGGGGGGGACACAAAAATCTGGCATATGCCCTAAGAATTATTTGGTTACAGCCAAAACAGTGGAAAAATCCATCTGTAAAAAATTCTTACAGCTGGATGTGGTGGCACATACTTGTAATCTCAGCACTTAGGAAGCTAATGCAAGAGGACTGACACGATTTGAGGCCAGCCTGGGCTATGTGGCAAGACCCCATCTCCAAAAAAAACAGAAAATAAACTTGATCCCTAGTCATGGGATGGAGGGGGCCCCACTCTACAAATCCCTAGCATCCCATGGAATATTAACATTGTACCCTAAAAAGCAGAAATTAAATTTGAGGGGAGAACCACAAATACAGTACAGCAATGCCTCAGTTCACGAACTCAATTCTCTCCATTATTCTGTTTGCAAACCCAGTTGAACAAGAAATGAGTCAAATTTCCCACTGAATTTGATTCAGTCACTGTCCAAGTGGGTTTGCAAGCAGGACGACAGAAAGAAACCAGTGTAGCACCACTACTTTGGTGGGACCACTACTTTGATAAAGCCTCCCTCGCCTACCACACATGCTGGTTTAGTGACCTACTCTGTAACAGTGCTGCGCTGAGTGGGAGCTGCAGAGCAACTGTATCACATATCACAAGTGTGGCACAAGATTAAAATTTAAAAATTCAAGTGATTTTGAAACTTGGTAAAATCTAGAAATCCAGGTCAAGCCAGTGAGGTCCAGAACCACCTGCAGTCACATCCCAAGAACAGCACAGTGGGAGCACACTGGAAACACGGGGGCTTCCCCTCAGACTGAAAGGCACATGGAGCAGGGCACAGCTCAGCTGTGATGTTCAGAGCACAGAGAAAGAAGGAAAGACATACAGGTGCCGCCTGAACCCCTCTCAGTCTGGGAACTGGGGCTCCGATCAAGCCTGGATGCATCTAGGATGTGCATCTTCAGAACTGCCCCAGGCAGACATTTAGGGAGAAGTGAGCACCTGGAAGGCTCCTCCCGAAGCCACCCTCATCTTCCCGAGGCCTACATGCCTTCGAATGTGACCCACAGTGTCTCTTTGTGTCCTAGGTGAGCCTTTCACAATTCTCTGGAAGGCACTTCAGGGAATAAGCAAGGGTACTTGGACCTGGCTGGTACTGGCCGAGCAGCGCAGAGAAGCCCCAGAGAGTACTTTAGCTGCCATTTATAGAGGCTGTGGAGGAGACTGGCTCCCTTGTCCACATACTCAGCAAGAACCCTAAGGTTCCCAAGCCTCCCCACTCCCACCACGACTCAGGGCTTCAGGGAGAACGCAGTGCTAGAGGGCCCAACCCAGCAGGCAGTGGGAAGTCCTCCCCAGTGTGTGCAAGCTCTGCAGTCAGCCCCTCTTCCTCCAGCTGCCAGGCTGGCTAAGGAACAGCTCCTCCTCTCTGCAGCTACAGCCTCAGACCCTTAAATTAGGTCTGCTCTAAAGCATACCTTGCCATAGGTTGCAAATATTTTGTCTTTTTGTATCTTTATCTGTTATGACACTAAATCCGCTAGCTTTGTTGGTGTGTGAGGAAGAGGAATGCTACAGGCTGAACTGGCTCCTCTGAACTGAGCTACATCCCCAGTCCCTTTTTATATTTTGAGACCGGGCCTTGCTAACTTGCTAACTCACCCAGGGTCAGCCTCCCAAAGTGCTAAGATCAAAAGTGTACACCACACTGGACTATTAACCCATTTTTAAAAATTCCTTTTCCTTCTTGTGCATATAAAATTCTTCTGTATTTCGCCCTCCCACCTTAAATAAAGTACAACTCTGTCTCTCTCTACATAAATTTTTTTTAACGTTGCATGATATTTTGGGGCATACAAAATGTATCACAAAATGATCACATGCAGCTGCTTTCAACATTTCAATCACCTCATACTTACTTCATGGAAAAATATGTCAGATGTTTTTCTAAAAAAATATAGAATACATTACTAACTACAGTCATGTTGTGCAATTCATCTCCAGAACTAAATCCTCCTAACCTACTCTACAACTTTCACCTAATTATCTCTCCATTCTCCATCCATATTTTCGAAGGGTAAAGTGACTCAAGTTTCCTTCTCTTTTTTCTAATAGCTTACATTGAATTCTTTAGTCCACCTGGTGTTACTGTGTACATGGTACAAGACAGATGTATATTTTTCCATATCTAGACTGGGCAGAAGTCTTGGTCTTAAAGCCTCTTCCAGCACCACAGATTATAAATTCAAACATTTTAAATACTGATGATCAGGTTTCATCAAAATATGGGACATACCTCTCTGCTGCACAAGGCTCTGCTAGACACTATGATACCGACAAAATAGCTTCCAGTGGCTGTATTTATTCTAAGTGGAAAGAACTAGGAGTTGTCAGAAACTACCGAACATATCCACACTGGCAGTATCTATGCCTGCTCTGTAGACAAATTAAAAGCAACATCCATAAGAAGTCATACTTTAATCTGACTGAAATTCAGGAAGGTACATGAACGTAGGCAATGCTCAACTTTCACCAAAGAACAGCTCCTTTGTTGAAACACAGCACAGTTGCAATGTTCTAAACTTCTGCTTTGTTTGTTGCAACTCAGATGCTGCATGTATCTCATGGTGTGGCCTGCTATTAATCCCAGTTCCTCTGCTGGCTCTTTTTCAGTTTTTTTAAAGAAAATTATCCTATGGGCTTTCTCTCCTTGGTAACAGTATAACTGGCTGCTCAATTCCTAGTATTGGGGATCAAACTGAGAGCCTGGCACACGCTACTCAAGTACTCTACCACTGGTCCAGTTACCTACTCAAGAGTTTTTGCTGCCAATTATAAAATTCACACTTTATGTAAAAATTAAAATTTGGGAGCATGTCTCTGTCACCATCAATTTGCTCAGTTCTGATAGGATTACAGGAGACACAGGATTAAATGAAAATAAATGTCTGATACATGAAAATTGACATTAACATCAGCGGGCCATCTTTTTAAAGTGATCAATATAAGATGTTACACAACTGTGAATGAGTGGAACATCCATTCACAAGAAACAAACTGATGGAGTGAATCTAATGTCTGTTAACTGTGTACCAAGTTGACTGACAAGAGTTTACATCACCACAGGAACTGACCTACAGGAACTCATCATAGCAAGCCTCCACGTGCTATCAAAGAAGAATATTTCTACAAAGCCTCTTCCCTCTTTTTCCAACTATGTATTTGCCTGCCACTAATTTTCTTCAGGTACAGAATTTCAGCCAAATCTTTATTTTGCAAGAAACTGAATAACTCCCGAAGCAGTCATAATCTAGCTGTCTTCTATTAAGCCAGACACTGAAAGAGGTATGCTGAATCATGCAATAATGCAACTTCTCTCAATAATTAACTTTTTAGTTTTAGAATGTGATAATTTTCATTAAAAATGTGTTAACATCATTGTTTTGTGCTGTTTTCAAGACAGTATTTTAAAATGTCAGTTTCAACAGGGGAAATAGTGATAAATACAAACCCTTTTTTTTTTTAAAAGCAGACTGGGACCTCTCTACTTTGTGATACGAGAACAGGGACCCTGAGATCAAGTCCCTGAAGCTACTGGTAAACATCCATCCTCCCCCCAGTGATTTCTGACCGCTGTACTGCACCTGGATATGTGGATGTCCATCACAGCATCCCAGCATCCTATACTTCCCACAGGAGCTAAGCTCTGGGTGAAGCTAATGTGACCCAGGCAACCCCAACCTCCTACCTATTTGACCTTGGTCTAGTTAACTGTCTAAGGCTTAGGGTTTTGTATCTCTATGGAGATGACAGAAAATACTATTTATCTCATTGAAATTCAGAAAGAAAAAAAAAACTGAGTCAATATAGGAGTTAGCTGGACACAAAGCACACATTAGCTACATATCTGCTGTCACACAGGGTCATTTCAAACTCCGGGTGGGCAATAATATCTTTCTGACCCAAGAAAAACAGATTCTCTATCATTCTCCACCTTAGAAGGAGTTTTATAACCCCTAGATGGACTTTCAACCACCAGCAAGCTTCAAGAACCCACTCTGAAACCAAAGCCCAAGCAGAGACTAAGCTGGAGAGCTGGGAGTGCAGGAGGGTCACGCCACTCATGCAGTCACCCTAACCAGCCACCACGGGAACTGCGGCAGCGTGCACCTGCAACACTTCCAGAAGATATTCTGGGACGGGGGAAGTTTTCAAATACACAAAAAATGTAAAATACAATCAAATTAACTGTGATTTGCAAACAAAGAGATGGTCTTCAAATTAATACACTTTCTGTAACCATCTTGCTATTTTATAACTGCAGTATAACCCAATGGCAAACACAGCCAAAAAGTCAAATCATGTGTTAAATGGAAAGAAAGGGAGGAGGGAAGGATGGGGCAAGGGTGATGGAGCCAAAGACAAGGTGTATTTTGTACTCAGCAGCTCATTAATTTTAAGTGTCGTGGGAACCTGCCAGTTTTACCCCTCCAAGTAATTATCTTTTGTCTTAATTTCTAAGATTTTCAAGAAAAGAAATGAAGGCAAATGGGGTGGGGGGATGGCTCTCACTGGGAAAGACTAAATCCTGTGAACAGAAGAGACAGAAAGATTTCGATGTAAAGAAGTTCTTCACACATGGCCCCAATTAAAAGGAGTAATTGGACTGGTTTAAGTATTCACCACAGTGAACCATATTAGGAAACTGTATTGTACCCAGATACAAATAGCTTTACGTTAATGAACAGAGACAGATATATTGATTTGTATACACATACTCTGAAAGTTAAATGGCCTATAGACAAGTGTTTTCACACCATAGTAAGCACAATCTTTAAATGCAAAGGCTGGTATTTTGATTGAGAATCATTTCATTCCTGAGAAGATCAGCTTTGTTTCCAACGAGGAGTGAAACAGAAATGGGCAAGAGACGTTACTTTCGAAAATATCTTTTCTTACAATCACTGGAAAGGTGGAAAGCTATAATCTTCTGAGGAAGAATTCCCATTTCTAGCTCCAGGAAGTTGGCATTGGAGGGTGCTGCCCTCAGCTCCCTTCACATATGTATGGTATTTAGATGTCCCTGGGTGAAGACCCTCAAGACAGCCTATGCAAAGGATCTTGAAAAACCTCACTACAAACTCCTGCCTGTAATTTTCAGTGCCTCAGCTCACCAGCACATCTGTGCCCAACCCTTCAAGGATAGCCCAGCTGCCTTCCTTATGTGCCTCCTGGACCAAAGCATTTTATATCAAGTACATAAAAATGCTTTGTGTTCTTCAGAGAAATGAATCAGCAAATACGAGAGGGGTGGTCTTTTGAAAAGCTCTTTGTGGCAATGGCAAAGACAACCCACAACTGGGAAAAATCCACTCCAGTCTGTTTCAGAGCTCCTCCTCCTATCACCAGAGGCCCCATCTTGCTAATTATTTTTAATAAAGGACAAACAAGTAAGTGGCAAAAAGGAGACCTGAGTGTCTGACAAAAGTTACAGCCTAATCTGAGGCTGCTGGGTGTCTGACCTGAGCTGACAGGGTCCTGAAGCCCTAACCTTGAGAGAGAACAACAAGGGCACTCCAGAAAGCTGGCCCCAAAGGTCTGGCAGAGGAGAAACCAAGGGCAAGAAAGAAAGAGTGATCAGGACACCCTCAAACCTGGACAGAACTAACTCCCAAATTAAAAGGCATTCTCCCTGTCCCAAAGTCCCAGAACAAATGGAAACAGGGTGGAGAACTGCCATAAATAAAAAAATAAATGTGTTGTGGAGACTAAAAAAAAAAAAAAAATCCACAGCAAATTTCTGATACCACGCCAGATATTTAAATGTAAGCTCCGTGTTATTACAATGCAGCCCGACTTGGGCAAGACATGGACTACATCAACTGGCTGGCAATAAAGCCTTGTTACTGTACAAAAGCTGCACTTGCTCCCTGGAGCCAGTTCAACTCCGAGTTACTATTGTCTAAAAACAATGGAATGTCTGCCAACCTGTGCCAGTGGTTCAAAAGGATTTTACTACAGCATGTGAGTGCTGTGAGCGGCCTGCCCATGCCAGAACAGCTTGCTCACTTGCTCAGCCTCCACTCGAGAAACCGGAGAGCCACAAGGACACACAGCAGGCACTGCCCAGAAGCTCCAGCATCTGCTGCGGGCTGGGAAGCCAGCATCGAGGGGCAGTCATGGGACCAAAGCCTACCCAGCTGTCTCTGAGCACTGGAAGCAGCATCTTCAGTTCTACTGGTTTGCTATGTTTGTGTGCCAAACCCTTCTGGGAAATTTTACCCAGCAAAACCTCTCTCTCAAAGAAATTTATAAATGGAATTCTTAAAGCCAATTGTATTTTCTTCCTTTTCTACACAATTTAAATTCTCTTGTTCACAGAATTTTCCTTCCAATTACAATTTGGTTGCTACTGTCTTAACATGTAAAAATGCATACGTACTGCATTGCAATGATATTAAATAACAAACTTGGATAAATCTTCCATTTAAAAACATGTTACTTAACTATGCTCCTGTTAACTTAGGGTGCTAAAGTTTAAAAGGCTCTAAGTCCTTTATGAGAATATAAAGGTCAGGGCAATGGGAAAGACCATAAAGCAGGAAGAATGGTTTCTGTCACTGAAAAATGGCTTCCTGACCCTGAACCCCAAGAAGCCCAGGAAAGAGCAGCTCACTCGCTGTGCCGCCACCTGAGACACTGGAATGGTCACCATGCCAACATGGCCCGGGAACACCTGGGCAATGGGCTCCTACCAGAGAAACAAAGCCACATACAGGGCTGCAAGTTATTCACAGAAGGGACAAGGACTAACTCTTGAAGCAACATTGACAAAATGTTTCTGCAACTTAGGTTTTCATAAAACTTTCTATTCAAAAGAGAATGAGTTCTAAAGGGTCCACCACATCTGAACTAAATAATAATTTATCTGTGGATTTGAGACAGGAATCATAACGCAGTGAGAGAAAGATACCCTGAAAATGTTAAACCAGACTATACCTCATTAACACAATAAATTGTACAAGTTACAGGAAAATTAGCAATTTTCAGAATAAAAATATTACAAAAAAGCAGAAAAAAGAAACACAGAAATAGCATGTATAATACAGAAAACTTTACGTCATAATGGTTTCAAGGCTGCTCAGGTACCTCCACTCAGCCTTCAGTGGAGTAAACAAACAGCTTTCAAAACTTCCATGTGGGCATGTGGGGCCAGGGAAATAGCTCAGAGAAGGCCTGGGTTCCCAGTTTAAAAAAAAAAAAAAAAACTCTCCATATGCACATTTTATAGGCTGTAGGAACAGCAAAATTTGCCCCGTGACTGAAGATTCCCCTAAAGTTAGCTAGAATTATCAAACACTGAGCAGCTCAGCTCAGCAAACTGTTCAACAACCCATATACAATGCGAATAATGTAAATATGCAGCCAGTTACATACCGAAAATTTTACTAAAGTTTCTGAAAATCAAATACATTCCATATGATTTGGTTAAAAATGCAGAGGTATTTCCTAAAAAAGAGCTCAGAGCCATGAGGTCACAATAGAATAGGAGTCACTTTTCACTTAAGACACATCATGAGGTGTGTTGGTGCATGCCTATAATTTCAGAACTAGGAAGCCTCTGTGTAGGAGGACCTCTGTGAGCTCATGGTCAGCCAGGACCACAGAGTGAATTCAAGGCCAGGGTGAACTACACAGCAAGGCCCTGTTTCAAAAAAGAAACAAAACACACCAAGTGCCAGGCATTGTTTACCACTTCATTTATTCCAAAAAGAGTTTTTTACATCTTTATAAGCAGTAATTCACATATTATACAACTAGACTGTTCAAGTGCAGAAGCCAGTGAATATGAGCACGCTCAAATCATCACCACGGTGCAAAGTTTAAACCTCTTCCTTACCTAAAGCAAAGCCTCTCTTACCAACTAGTGAGTCATTCTCCAACCCTATCCTCCCATAACCCTAGGGGCTTTTTGAGTCAGCAGGTATTGAGAGCATTTTCAGATAATTGGGCTTAATACACCTGGTTAGGAGGAAGTACCAGAGCCAGGAGCTTCTCTTGCACCGCTAGGTAATATCTCCTAAACACTGTCACACAGACAGGTAAGGGGATGGGGACTCTAATGCACTCAAACCACATGGGTAGGGCCCGCCAGTCACCCTGAATGTTTGTATATACCCCACGGTGCTAAGGGAACCAGCAACAGATGTTCACAAAAAGAAGCAATGATGTCTCCTCTTCCTTCCAATCTTCCTAAGTGGGGAGATGAATACTTCAGCAAAGTGAGAAGAAACCAGGATCAGATGATTACACAGACGGAGCAATTACTAGAGCTATTGTATTCTGAAGCAGCTCCCAAAATGGTCCTGGTTAGGGTGAAAATGTCATACCACCCAGCAATAACAGCAACTCCCAGATAGCCCTGTCATGTGCATGGCCCTCTGAGACGTCCAAATGTCCTGGGATTCCCTGATCAATTCTAAGGTTGTCCCAGGAATCCAAATCTTTTCAATCATTTGTGTTAATCACACTGAGCAGGGCTAATGTATTCTTACCAAAACTTAAAAGACAAAAGCATGCCTCAGATTTCCTTGTTAAAAAGAGACCCGAAGGACAGAAAGGCTGCCTGTGGTTGCAGTCACAAACAGCTCAGTTTCTATAACACGTTCTAAATCTCATGACAAGTGGCCTCTATGAAACATATTCCAAACATGCAGGGGTGTGGTCAGCAATACATATCTTATTACCAGACATTACAAGCACTAATGTTCCTCAAATTCTAACTGTTGTGGAATTTGAAGCTCCTCAAAGTCACTAACCTCAACAGGAAAAATACAGCTGCAGAAGTTAAGATGACGTGATAAGGACATCCCACAGCAACTCTGACTGGAGATGATAGCATCAGTCAGTGGGGAACATGTGGGGCCAGTGAAACACACCCCCTCCACCACGCCAGAAAAGGGGTGGGAGCAGGGTGTCTTCAAAGCACCTCCAGGACAACCATGGAGCACAAAGGCAGTAAACTCATCCAAGTGATTGCTTTTTGGCCCTTACACAATATGCCCCCGGTGTGAATCCAAAAGCAATTAAATCATTCCAGCTGGGAGTGCAATGACATGTTGCTTAAAAAGTCTTCTGAGAAATCTCTTCAGAAAAAGATGTTCCCAAAAAGAAGCAATGATCTCTCCTATTCCTTCCAATCTTCCTAAGTCAAAGAAAACACATTTAAAGAATATATATAACACATGACTGTTCACCAAATTCTCTTCTGCAAAGGGTAACAATGGACTCAACACAAGGACAATACTGAGGAAAAAGCCAAAGCTAAATTCATTCCAAACTCATTTATTAATTCCTTTCATCTGCTGGGTTTACCCCACTGGAAAAATAACTAATTAGGAACATTTTTCCAAAACTAAGGCATTTCAAACATCAACTTCTATCATACATACAAAGCAGTGTTTTGATTGTGTTGCTTTATTTCCACATAGTAATTACCTAAGGGCTTTATTGTCAAGATCATTTAAGGTTTTGTATATGCACGATCATTTTGCAGACTGGATGAGCTATCAAAATGAAGTTGCCGGAGGCACTGTTATTGTAGCCCTTGAGTTTTAACCCAAGGTTAAAAGCCTGGGCCATGCTGTCCGAGTCATTTCAGATTATGTATTTTAATAGACAAATCCATTTCCATTAGGATGTTTGGTCCCTGGTCAATGAGAACACAGGGGTCCTGGGTAATGTTTGTGAAATTAAGCTATTTGGGGACACTCAGCCGTGGAAGACCACTGGTATCCAGAGTTCCCACTCCAAGAACAGTTCAGTGACAAATAGGCCTAATGAGATGGTGTGAGAAGCAGTCACATAGGAAATCTGTTCTGTCTTAACACCTCCCTCTATATAGCCAGGTATGCTGGCTCCCTGCCCTAAGCACTCTCCTGTTTAGTTTGAGGAGAAACAAAATAAACCAGGATTATCACTGTCATCTAGGTTCTAGGTTCATCAAAGTAACAGCAGAAAGGAAATTCTTCTGGACATGCACTCAAATTATGAATTGTGACCAGGTGTGATGGTGCACACCTGCAGCCCAGCACTCGGCACGTTGAGGCCAGCCTGGGCTATACATCAAGTCCTTGTCTCAAATAAGTAACACTGTGATCAAAGCCAACTCAGGCATAAAGAATTCACTTTCCACATTTTCTCCGCTGCAGTTGAGGTGACCCTCTCTGGGGAGGACATAGGCTGCTGGAGTTCTTCACCTGTACTGACATCTCTAGCATACAAAAAGGGAAAGTACCAATACTACAATTGAACCCAAACAGAATCCAAGCAAACAAAAAACAAACCATTTGCGTTCCCCTCTCTTTGAGGAAAGAGCAGAGTTCTGAGGAGCCCCTTGACCTTACCAGGTCTCTTCCTGTCACAGAACCTATGTGAACATGTGTGCCTTTCTCAGAATGGAGGCAGCGATCTCTATGGCTCAGAGCTTGGCAAACAACACAGGCAAGGGCAGGGGAGGAGCCTCCAGACTCACAGGACAGTGCCCAGTCACTTCTCTCCACGCAGCCAGAGAACCTGCTGCTCGAGTTTGTCTCTGTCCATTGCCTAGGCGTCCAGTAAGGTCAAGGCTGGATGGAGATGGGAGGACACCCCATGCCGGACAGAGCATTAGGCTGAATTTGTGGGCTGTTAAGCTTAGGCCTTCAACTTGTTCTGGAACCAGTAAGTCTCTGCCAGCTGAGACTCAGGGACTCTCTGAGTTAGGCATCCAGGCTCTGAGAATCTAGGATGACCTGGGGCTCTTAAAGCATACCATTTTCTCAACTCCAGGCACAGAGAACAATTCCAAGTACCCCATGGCATGCTGCACCTCAGATGCTGCTGTACTGTGGATCTGCAGAGTCCATGCATTAAAGGCATAGTCTCAACCTATGGTGCCACCAGTGGTAGTAGAACCTTTTAAAAGATGAGGCCTCCCTGGAAATCCTCTAGCCATCTGCAGATGCGCTCTTGAAGGGATACTGGGGTCCTGGTCCCTCCTCATTCTCTCTCTTCACTTTCTGGTTGCCATGAGGTGAGTGGCATATTCCAACCTCAGCTCCCACCATGAGAAGCGGCCTCACAAGGTCAAAAATAACTGGGTCACCCAGCCACAGACAGAAACTGCCAGAGCTGTGGGCTAACTGGGAGCTTTTTCACTTGATTGTTGAAAGGTTTTTGTTTTGTTCTTTTTAAACAGTCATGCAAAGCTGACCAACACAGGCCCTCTGGCACAGTGAAAGTACTAGGGAGAGGCCTAGGTTCTGGGCAAGCTGAGACCTTGCCTTCCTCATGTGAACTAACAACAATCATCTACCCCATCTCTTTCATAAAAAACCCACTGGCTGAACCTCAATCACAGTGGACCAGGCACCTTGTGCACTGTCATAAAAAACCTTCTACTGCAAGCGAAGCCACTGCCGTCAGGAACACCTTTTTCAAACACTTCAAATATCCCTTTTTACATGCAATGGAAGTCGACAGCAAGTCCCAAAACAGCTCAAAATTTATAATGAAATGGACCTTGGTTAAGCTTACAAGGAAAAAACTTTTATCTGTCCCAGAAATGTGGCAAACATCAGCGGATTCTTATATAAACAATTACAGTCTTACTGTTTATTGCTGTAATACAAATTTGATTGAAATGAGCAACAAGATACCAATTGTCCTATGGGTTATTAAATAAGACAAAAAAGCACACACAAAATGTGAAAGGGTGAAATAAAAGTATGACAGACACTATACTACTGCCACACATGACAGCACCTCCATTTTTCTTTCTCTTCATGAGATGGGCTATAAGCCAGCAAACAAACAAGTGGATGTTCATCCACGCCATCCTCCTGGACTCTCAAAGCAGACGAGTCAGGAAAACTAAATGCCTTGTCTGAAACACCAGGCTAATGGGGGGGAGGGGGGGACACGCAGAAGCCAGGGACAGTGGCACGCACATGCCTGTAATTCAGTACTTGTGAGGCAGAGGTAAGAGGGTCCCAAAGTTGAGGCCAGCCTGGCTCCTAGGTGGCCTGGAGTACAGGACACCTGATCTTAAACAGGAGGTAAGGGGCCGGGAATACAGCTCAGCAGCACAGTGCCCATCTGGCAAGTGTGAGTTCAACTCCTGGTACCAAAAAAAACCCCAAAACAACAACAACCACCAAAAAACCAGGCGGGAAAGAATGAAAATAAGCTCCTTACAACTCTATGATGATAAAGACATTTCCAGAAATTAAGTAACAAAAGAAACAAACAAACAAAAAACTTCAACAAACACGCAGTGAAACTTGGAATGAGAGTTTTAATTTACTGGAAATGATTGGGCAAAGAGTAATGATGGACATGAAAACCTTTTACAACTAAATGTTTAACTTTCAAAGCCTGCTTGCTACAGTTTTACAAATGTTCACGATTAGTGTCTAATAGTGTAATTCCTCACTACTATTAAAAGTACTCCTCCAGCAATACACAGTATCCTTACATTCACCTAGTACTGCCTGCTGCTGACTTACTCCCAAGCATCACAAGTACTTGCTTTAATAAACTCCTGGAGTCAGTTGACTACTTGTTCTCTATCTTTATATAGAAGTAAATGTAACACACAACGCAAGGTAGCACTGCATACAGAGTACTGACTAAATCTGGGGCTGAAGTAAATATTCCTTCTACAAAGCCAGCTTCTGAACCAACTCATCTGAAACTGGAGGAATGTTCAAGTAGCCCACATATTTCTAGGCTGGATTCAACTCACTCTGTCCACTGGCTTCATGAGAGGAAACTGTCATTCTGTGGATTGTGACCGTCTAGCTTCCAAAAACTTTAAGACCATGGAACAGAGAGCAACTAGAGGCCTAAGGAGAACTGCTGTGTTCTGGGCAGTGACCTGTGGAGCTGGCTTTGTGTTACTACCAGCTAGGAGAGCGGTGGCTCCACCATCAAGAAAGTGAGACTGTGTCAGTGTCATCGTTACAGAAGAATGGGTCAAAGCAGTGGAAAAACTGCTTTAAAACACTGATTCTTGATTCAAATTGTAGCCATTGTTGGTGAGAGATACAAGACTGCAGACAGACCTTCCATTTATAAAGCAGGGCAACTGCCTGCCTGACCACCTCATGTTGACTATTGTACAGCACATAGGCTCAGAAGAGATAATGGAGAGGAGCCCCCAAATCACAGCATCACGAGAAGGAGCAGGGGTCCAAGAGACCACTGCTAAGACACAAGCTACCCAGCAACTGTGAGCCTGTGTACATAATCACTCTACAGAAATATTTCACTGAGGTCCTCCCTTACAAATAAGGAGACACATGAAGCAATTTGCTCAATGGCAGACAGCTGCATAAAGGGGCCTGTTAGCAGTACACCTGCTGATAATGTGGCAAATAGAATGAACAAAAACTCCTGGGTAATATATGAACAGATCAGGGTTTCAAAAGGGTCCTCCACTTTTGGTCTCTACAAGTTTCAATAATACAAGTATAGAAGGTTTGCAAGTCCGAATGCAGTTGGTCTCTTAATTAAACCCCGGTGCTTGCTATGGGTCTGTTCCCTTTCATTTCTCCAAGCTGTGACTTCTACTGTAAAGGAGAAGAATTGGGGAGGAAGCAGGAAACAGGAGCGTAAGAGCAGAAATGCAGAAGAGGCAGCAGGAGAGAGCTGGTGGGTTCTCATCTAAGGTGCCCCACTCTGACTTCCTACTCATCCTACCATAGTGCAGCCAAAGACGTTCAAGGGACATTAAAATTTATTAGCACACAAGAAGAGCTCAACAGTGTTTCTAGAATTGATCCCATTTAATAAGCAAATCCCCAAGATGAAAAGATTAGATCCATTTCAATCATCACAGTATTATTTTCACTCAAATATCAAATGTTTAAAGTAGCAAAACTCAAAATTTTCCCAAGTGACAAGCTAACATGCAACACGTGTGCATGCAAACACATATGTATGTACTGATAGACGCAGCTACATAGATGGACTTTCCTTGACTCCTAGTGACAATGACAATGGTCAATGCAGAACTGAATCTTTTTCCCTCAGGTGCAGGTCCCAACTCTGTTACTCCCCTTTCTTGCTGTTTCATAGAGTTCCTAATCCTTCACACAACCATCAGAAGATCACATGATATTAGACGTGTATGTGGAAGGCGACAGTGGCTAACCAAGTTGGATCTACAAAAAAACCACCTCGTCAGCCCTGTGTCTCTTCAGCAAGCTCCAACAAGGCAGGAACTGAAGAGACCCAACCAGTGTGGCTGGACAGTGAGTCCACCCACTTTTTGATGAGTTCAGGGAGTGCCCAAGTACACGCTCCCTGAACTCATCAAAAAGTGGGTGGACTCACTGTCCAGCCACACTGATATGACGAGCAGCACAATGATGAGCCAGTCCGAGCTAT
This sequence comes from Cavia porcellus, assembly GCF_034190915.1. Taxonomy (NCBI): domain Eukaryota; kingdom Metazoa; phylum Chordata; class Mammalia; order Rodentia; family Caviidae; genus Cavia; species Cavia porcellus. The sequence continues at coordinate 19,801,335 of NW_026947496.1, read as the reverse complement.
CATCACTATCTGGCAATGGATGAGCACAATTTCACTTTATTTATACTCACTTACTCTTGATTCTCTCCAATTAAACAAACAGAGGAAAGCAAAAAATTTACATTCCTTCAAGATAAAAACACAAATCCTCAAGGCTTCCTTCTATACTGTTATCTCAAAAAAGAAAGAAAAAAAAAAAAAAAACAAAACTTCATCTGTGCTGAAACCTTCAACCCATAGCTCATGTATTCATTCTCTTGTAGTTCTGTACGTTTTCACCATCGCCATAAACTCAGACTTTGAAGTTCGTAACTGTCCCACATCTACTTAATTCCAACCTTTTTAACTTCACCTCTGCCTCTCTGGACCCTGGAGAAGAATTAGACCACTACATCTACCCAACCCAGATCCTTTTAATTTATTTATTTTCTATCTTTTATTTTTTTGAGACAAGATCTCACTGTGTAACCTAGGCTAGCCTCAAACTCACAGTGATTCTCCTGCCTCAGCCTCTTAGTGCTGGGCTTGTAAGCACATGCAAGCATGCCGAGCTCCCAAGTTCAGATTCTTATCAGCTCTTCCTGAACAGAATCCTCAGTCCTCCAACTCTAACCATTTTTCCCTTTATGGCAAACTAATTCTGCTTCCGGAGGAACTGTTCTGACCTTCAGCTTATCTCATCTTACTTCCACATCTGAAATTATTAATGGTTCCCTTTTCTCTGTATTAGAATGCTTCCACCTGCCCACCAGGGCATATGCAACTGACTCCCTCCAAGCCTTCCAGTCCCCAGGTCACCCTTCCCCCAACTTCTCTCTCACACACTGATAGAACAGCCCACAAGAAGGCAACATGGCACCACTCCTGCCACCGCCCTGAACACTCACCTGCACACTTGAACCTGTTTCCAGGTCAGGTATGCAGCTCTCCTTTCAGTCTCCTGATGACACAGCTGCTAGTAACAAGCCTTACCCTCAAAAAGCTTAAATTTGGTTACCACTGTGCATTAGTCCCACCTTCCCAATTAAACCATGGCTGGATTGTGTCCTCTATCACATCTTGATGCCATCTAACACTGCCATAAACCAGAGTGAGGGACAGGTGAACATCATTAAGTTGACAGAGCAGAAAAGCCCAACAATAGATGCTAGGCAGATTTGCACTACTGTGTAAATTGCGTTTGTCCTGAACATCTGTTTGCCAAGGAGTCCACAAAGGCAAGTGGGAGCTCAGTGCTTAGCTGTTAAGGTAAAGAGAAAGAACCTTCCTCTGGGCACTTGTAACCTCTCACCATCACCACACCACCTCCAATGTAAGTCCTAAAAACAAAATTCGTCTACTGGGCCAGAGGAGCTCAAGAGAAAACGGCCACCAATCTCCAGCACTGTTCTCTCTGCTCTCCCCTCCTGTCAATGTTCTCTTTCCTGGTAGCACACCATTGTAATCAGTAACCTGGGTCTTTCATAGCCACCTCTGCAATCACTGTATCTACCCCTCCCCTTTTTAGACAGGTGCATGATAGTTTGGTCAACCATGGATTCCATTATGGCTTGGTCCCCTAAGATTATAATGAAGCTGAAAAGTCACTATCACCCACTGCCACTGCAGCTATGATGTTATTTTATTCGATCTGCATGTTTGTGATGATGCTGGCAATACTAACCTCATTATATGCCAGGCATTTAAATGTACCGCTCACACACTTACATATACAGTACCTGCTAAATGATAATGGCAATAAATGATGATTAAAGTGGAAATGAAAAGCACACTGCAAAATAAACTCATGGAGTGTTCTAAGACCAGGAGAGTCATACATTCCACATTCACCTCTCTTGATGGTATCAAGAAGTCCTGTTGAGGACTGGCTATAACACCTGGCTTTGTGTGGGTAGATTTTGGCAAAAAAAGGTAACACATAATAATTCCTTTCTTAGAATATCCTTAAAAGATGTGTGACTATATTTACATCCTGCTGTGTAAGCTGACAAAGCAGCTGTTACTTTTGGCCAGATAACTCCTGACAATTACAAATTTCCAAAGTGCTTCCTCATCCTCATTTTCCTTCAAGAAATCTTCATTATCACTGCCACCGTAAGCCATTTCAGAACATAACTCCAATAAGTCATTTCCACATTGAAGAGCCACCTAGCACTTTCCACAGCCAAGTGAAATAGTGTGAGCTATCTCTGATACCCAGTCTTGTATTTCTGCTTTTTATTCATCTCCTCTTCCCATACCCACTAATACTTAAGGAAGGAAAAAAAAAAACAAAAAAACAAAAAGAAAAAAAAAACAAACTGTCTCACAGTACATACGTATTTTCTAAATGTCACAGTGGGGAATGAGTTTTCTTTCTACAGTGCTCAAGTCACAATAATAAAAACTAACACTAGGATTTTTACAAAATCCTGGCCATTCCTATGCAGACCTGACCATTCCCTCTTCTGATCCCTGCCTCCATCTCTTACAGAATTCATTTGAGTCTCTACAAGATAATGGCATCTGTTCTCATCTTAATCTCATCTAGAACACCCTAGATTCTTCTGTGTTCTACTAATGATCTCTTTGCCCTTAAAGAATCTGGCACTTAGGGAGGAATTCACAGCTGCGTTTGTTATTGCCTAGCTATAACCTTTGATGTCTCCATTCTCAAGGGATGACCTCTTCCAGCTCTTTCACCCAAAGCTTGGTTTCATTTTCGCTGTCTGAAGACAATGGGGTACCTACCGTGCCCATTGTGAACATGTTTGTGGGTTTTTCCTTTCCTAGGGGTTGACTGGCATGAAGATGAAGCATTGTTGGTGGCTGTTTTGACATCTTCTGTCTCATCATCTTCCTCTTCAACATCCTCCTCATCCTGAGAGCTTCCAAAATACACCATATTGTTGGGCAGCGCAGGAGAACCTGGTGGGTTAAAAGATAGCCCATCAACACCAACTGTGACATTCACCCCCTCCCGGAGGTGCAATCCAGCAGAGATATGTACCCAGTCACAAGCTTACCTTATGGCAGGCACAGAAAGCAAAGCTATTCATCTCAACTGCTACTCTTGGTTTTCAACTATCCCCCTCAAAGTACAACTCCATCTGGTCTTTTTAACAGATCTCATGCAAAATCTCCCAGTGGGATGACAATGGTGTTCACCAAACATAATAAATCTAAATGTTTAAATCTTTATCTGAATAATTCCTCAAGAAAAAACAAAATTCTATCAAGGATGAAATTAAGCAATAAAAACACCTACCTGGGTTAGTGAGAAACAGATTAGTCTACATTACGCATTTAACTTACCAGACTTTAATAATAGTAGGACAATAGCAAAAGCAAAATTTATCTCTTCCTCCACCATGCCCCAGTCCCCAGGGCTTTGCACATGTTGGCAAGTGCTCTGCCACTGAGCTAGACCACACTTCCTAACTTCCCTGAGATCACTGTCTCATATTCCTAACAGGTGAATGATCTACACAGATTCCCAAAATCCCTGATGCACTTAAAAACTATGTTGATACTACCATTAGATAAACAGAAGGTAAAATTATTGGGTTTTTTTTTTTTTCTTTAAATAGGGACTATGTAGGTCAGAATGGCTTTGAATTCAGTACATAGCCCAGGATTGCTTTGAACTTATAGGGATCCTCCTGCCTTTTACTCTCAAGTGCTGAGATCATATGCATGTGCCACCACACTGGGCCAGAATATAAAATTATTAGAATAAATTCCTGTATAATACTAAAATTGACAGATTTAAAAAGAAAATACAGTAGCCACTTCAAAAGAGGACACATGTTCCTGAAAGGGTTTTGGCCTAGGCCAAACACTGCAGCTGGTAAAGCCAAGGAGTTCCTATCTCCCCCTCCCTTAGGAATCTACCTCTGGCGCCAAACAAAGACCAATGGGCTACCTGTGCATCCCTAATGCCCCCCTTAGGTTCCAACCCAAGCAGAGGCTACTTATGCGCCTCACTCCACATGAGATTGCCCGCTCCTGGGGTGGAGATGCCACGCCCCAGGGGATCAGAGGTGTCTCTCCCCGCATTCTCAAAATAAAGGTCATTTATATTTCATACTTCTTATCTTTTCAGCTGCCGCAGGTCCTCCCTGCATAGTTCTATCAGTTCCTTAATCCCGTTGAATATTAACTAACCTGTAAGAAATAAAGTTCTTTAATTGATCCATATTTCATTCACCACTACAAGCCCTTATTCATAAAATTAACTAGGTTAAATAGCAGGCACACAGGCTGCAAAATGGTCTTGGGGTCCAAGATAATCACTAGACAAACAAGTTCTTGTGAACTACAGTCCTAAAAGGCCAAAAAATCATAAACAACTACAAAAATATATACACAGAGGGAGGAAGAGGCACAAAGTTGGGGGCGGTAGAGTGAGTGTAACAGATGCTGGGCTAGATTCACTGGAAACCCCCTGATGGGAGCTGGGGCCCTGTCCCAAGGCCTTTAGTGGGGGTAGGGGTTGGTCTTTAGAGACAAGGTTACACTATGTAGTTCAGGCTAGCCTCAGATTCACTCTGTAGATCAGGCTGGATCATGTGATCCTCCTGCCTCAACCTCCTAAGTACTGGGATTACAGGTATATGCCATCACACTCAGCCTATTTTTAAAAATAAAAACCACAGTTTCTCAATTTGTGTGTGCCTGTCAAGGGCAGATACCCATATAAGACTGCATTAAAGCTTAGCAGTCCGTTCTTTTTGCCTCTAGGGTCAGGCATGCGGGGTGTGATGGAGTTTGGGTTCCCCCTATTATAAGTAAACCCATTTCTCAAACAATCTCATCCTCCAATGTGGTTGTTTCTATACCTAGGTAAAACCACAGCCCTAGAAGGTCATTCTTAAATAAGAAGATTCAGAAGAGATAGAGTCAAGTCACTGACATACCATTTGGGACCAGAGGAAGTTAAAATAAAAAATAAAAAATAAAAAAATCTCCTTTGATCTTTTTTTCCCATTATTTCTACAAAAGCTATTACATATCAGAATAACTCAAAAATCTCTTCTCCAGTATGACTTTCTAATGTATGAGCTGTCACTCCAATACGATCAGCGTAAGTAAAATAATCCGCATGCTTGCCTCAAATGGAGATCTCATATTTTTTAAATGCTTAAAAGCCATGCCGGTGCAGCTTATGAACTACACGCTCAGTAGCGCACAGACAAAGGTGAAGTAGCAGTAAGAGGGGGCTAAAGCAGCAGCAAACCCATACCCATTTGCCCCAAATCCTGCAGCAATCTTCCCTATAAACAACCAATATTCAAATCCCAGAAGTTATGAGGTCAAAACACTGGTTAGAAATAAAACTCCAACAGGATGCAAGTTGCAGGAGATCTTTTGTGGATAGCATAATTATCACTTGGTCTGACAAAAGCCATTTCTCATCTTCTTTTTGCTTATTTCTCACCTCTGATCACTTCCACTTAGAATGAGGTTCTTAAATCTGATGCTGACTTTGGGGAAAATCAGTTAATCAAGTAAGAGTGTATATGTATAAAATTAAAGAGTTAGGAATCCCCTTCCTCTCAAAAAAGTGACAGAAAAAACCAGCCAATTTCCACTTAACAAAATAAATATTTTTGTTCTAATAGTTTTATAATCAATGCAAGACAGACTAGGGAAAGAAGAGTTAGTCTTTCCTAACTTCCTCATAGAGAGCGTTCAGTCAGGAAACAACTCCCAGTGTATGTATACAGGACATCCCCTGCCCCTGGCAAATTAGTTTACCACAGGGCCAAATCATTCCACGAGTTCTGTGTGTGCTTACCTGATATAAAGTGTTACATGCTGAAAAGCAGACTAGCATGGGGAAACTTCCATACTTGGAAGATTTGGACATTTGTAATTTTCCCTCTTTTGTCAAACAAAAGGGAAGGTTATATAATCTCTTCAGAACTCCTTTCAGAGCAAAATATCCATGCTAGATTTCTCTTAAATACAGTCTTTCTATACTGTATCTTGATTGCAGGGAGAGGTAGGTGAAAACAAAAATATGGATGAGCATTAAAAAGAGTGAGGGGTTGTGAGTAGATTCTGCAGCATCTTCTGCAGCCAGCTTTGCCATTTGCCAGAAGCAAGCACACCAGCAAAGATGGGGGGGGGGGGGGGTTTGGGGATGCACTTTAGGAAGGGAACCAGCACCCCGCCGGGCTTCCTCTACCTCTCAGCAGATAGGGCAAAACGCCTGCAACAAGGGTCATCAGAGAATAAGAAAGTAGGGCAGTAAAATCTGATAAAAATGTTCAGATTTGAAGAGAAACAAGGAAAAATCCACATGGAAGATATGAAAAATAAGCAAAGAATTAACATGCACTTACAGAATCTGTTGAGGATTATATAAACCTCAAATCCTATAGAAGCAGCCTGAGTCATTCACAGTCCTTACAAGTCCTTCTCTCAAGATAGTGAGAAAAGGTGGTGGACATCAAGTTCATGTTCCAAAGAACTAATCGGGAGAAAACATATTGATGCTCAATTCAGCCTCCGAGATTTGTTAATACCCTAATGGCAGCATAGATTGATTCGTCAGCTTCTGTTACAGTAATAGAATGCTTGGCAAGAGTTAGTTACGCGAAAAATTTTAGATCACAGTTTGGCAGGTTCAAAGTTCAAATAGTATTGTGGGCACAGGCTCTAGCAATGGGTCCACAGTGCCGGAACCAGAGAGAGCTGGGTAGGACTCAGCAGCAAGTTCCTTTTACAATCATGGACAGAGCTGGCTACCGTGTGTGTCTGTGTGTGTGTGTGTGTGTGTGTGTGTGTGTGTGTGTATTCCTTTGTTGGTTTTAGAACCCAAGGACTCACATATGCCAGGCATTCCCCAGCCCAAGCATTTGTTTTAATAGCCTCCCTCAGCAAGCCACAAACTAATGAGCAATTGAGATAGAAAATATAAGATCAAGAAAGAACACAAAACTTTGGAAAACGTGCTCAACCCAAAAGGTGATGACACAACAATTCAGAAGGAAAGGATTTCTCCTAAGTATGGATACCTGGGGCAATAAAAACAGAATGTCTTTAACTTAAGAGGTGATTGTAGTTTTATTAGATGACTAATGTGTTGGTCTGCACCTAAAGGTTACAGCAAACAAAAAAGTATAATGTTAGGTTCTCTGAACAGATAAGAAATAGTTTCTCCAGAGAAGAGAAACTGGAGGAAAAAGACTCAGTCTCACTGAACTCAAGCTGAGGAGGCCAGTTCACCATGACCAGAGAAGAAAAGGTGCCCTTAATTCCATTATTAGTCTTGTGGCACCACTCCCCTATGGTAGATACTCATCGAGGACAACATTGACCCAGTGAGCTGAATGTGCCTCGGGGCTCTTCTAGGTAAGCATCTTCTTGCAAGAAGCCACTGCCAATCCATTCTTTGTTTGTTTTTTTGTTTTTTATTGGTACCAGGGATCGAACTCATGACTGCCTGCTTGCAAGGCAGGTGCTTATGCCGCTGAGCTAAATCCCCAGCTCCCTGCCAATCCATTCTTGCGCCACTCTTTAGGAAGGGTATGATGACCTATTAGCAGAATAGCATTTCCTTTAGAAGGCACACATCTCCACAATTTGGCTGGGCCCTCCTACCTGTACCTGTCATTAACCTTGCCAGCCAAACTGATGCAGGTACAAAAGATTAATATCTCAAACATCACACAGTGTTACCATTTGGCTGCTGAAAATCCCTCTAAGGATCTGGCTGGGGCATCCTGTACAACCCAACAGAGAGGCTGAAACTGTGACGCTGGCAAAACTGAAGGAAAGCAGGCTTTTGCTTTCTTGTCAGGATAAAATCCTTAAGACAATGACCAAGGAGAGAGAGAAATGCTGACCATTATAGAATATTATCAAGAAAACAACTAGATAATACCTCAAATACATAAGGGCTCGGGGAGAGCCTCAAAACCACTTAATACAGAAAGTACTTACCTAGATATAAGTTTGGTTATTTACTTATCAATAAGTGATGAAGAGGAGGAGGGATCTGTTGTTTTTAGAAATGCAAGATATTTTAAAACCCTAACCGTCAAAGAACAGAGCAATCTGACTATTTGTTACTATCAAAAGGAAGATCACTCTCATTTCTCATTATAAAAAGGGCTGATCAGGTATATCCCAACTGATGCTGAGTCAATACAAGATTAAATTAATATTTAAGAGTATGAGGAGCAAGGTAGGTGTTTTTAAAATATTCACTTTATAATAATTTGCAACTTATAAATCCTTCACATAGGGCCAGCTTCATATCAAGAAATTTATAAAGAAAACATCACTCTTAGAAATGTCTAGCAGAAGTATGCTATGAAAAACTTACTAATGGTTCAGCATTCAGGAAAATAAGAAGAGAGCAATAAGGATGACAACAACAGGAAGAGAGAGGAGACTCACAACCAAAAATACATCTAGAAAGAGGCCCAATTCCTCCCCACAGCATGACTCACCTTCAGCCTGCACCACACCAGCAGCATGATGGTGAAAACAAGGTGATCTTAGAAAGGGCTCCAGCCCCCTACTTGTGGACAGGCTCTTCTAACGTCCGAGCAGACTGTCCATGGTAAGGCAAAAGCCCTGCTAAAACATAGGCCTCTTTGTGCCAGCTACTGAGTGACAGGCTGACTCATCCCATGGGCTTACACTGTCTCTCTCCTTTACAAAGTCTGTGATTTTAAGGAAGTGATCAGTGAAGCTGAGTGTTTTACTGGGTTATAGGTTGGGGGGGGGGCTTATTGGAACAGAGGTCACAATCAGTGATTATATAGTTTTCTATTAAAATTACAGGCATATTTTCTCTCCTGATTATTCAAGTACATTAGCAAATGTGGGGGAAAAAAATCTGAACTTGGATCAGATACGAGGAATCAGGAGTACAGAATTCATCTGTGTTTTGCCAAACCCATATTTCATTACTTTTCAGAATTAGCTGGCAACAGCTCTACAATATTTACTGAAGTGCAAACCAAATGTTTTCATCTGGACAAAAATCAAACTGTGGTATGTTACAACCACAACAGAAATCATTTTAATCCAAAAGCTTGCTTTCTCTAATTTGGGCTTTGGTTTCTATGAAGTCAGATTCTTCTCCATAAATTATGTACACAGACAAGCCCTCCTTCCCATTATCTTCTCTCCCCCAACCAGTTCTTAATCTTAATAAGCCAAACATAGAATGGCTAGATTTTGGAAAGACCCTAAAGGGATTCCCTTATACATAGCCATTTAGCTGGAGAATCAAATTCTGGCATTTGACCCAATAAACATGGGGGTTCACATTTCTTAGGATTCAACCTTACGATACACAAACAGAATGAGAACTAATCAGTCCCTACTACCATATTAAATTTTTTAAAATCAGAACCTTCAAAAAGAACTGGTAGAGACTAGGATGGGGGAGATATAATTATCTAATGATTTCCAAAGATGGAGAAGTCACAAAACTCAACAACAACTGCAACATATCTCTTAGTTCACTAATCCAGGGCTCCAAATGGACCACAGGCCTACCTATTCATACATGTAAACATGAAGTTTCCCTTAAGAACTACAACACAACCCTAGCACAGTGCACACAATCTCCTGGTTCTCCTAACAGCCTTTATGACTACCAAGAGAAGAAGCGGTAGTCGTCTAAAGTCAGGCCCCAACACGCAACATACCTCCAAGTAAAAGACTGCAAAAGAACCCCAGCAAAGGAGCCACAAGTCCAAGTAGCTCCTTAGGTTGGGTTTTAGTTTATTCTCTTAATTTTTTAAATTTGGTTTACTTTAATGTTTGCATACACCAAAAGAGATGTGAACCACTGAAAATGACTCTATGGAAACAAAAACTCTAAAGTGTGGCTTCAGCTCTGGTATTCAGAAGTTTGCCAAAGAAACTCAGTTTACTGCCTGTATAATGGATATACTGTCTTCAGCCAAAACAACTGTCATGATTCCAAAGGATTAAGGTAATGTATACAAAAGCAATCTTTAACACTCACAGTAATGTGGTATTATTAGGCTAAATCTTAGGCTTCCATTACAAAAATAACACACACCTAGAAAATCTGTCATGCTCTGTGGAGACAAGAGCAAAATATCTATCTTTTTTCCCACATAGGAAGATAAGCAGACTAGTGACCCACAGTGTGGAAATGCTAAATGGACTAGAGAAAGCCAGGCATTGAAGCCACGGAAAATAAAAAAACTTCAGCTGTGTAATTTTTTTCTTTAAGAAAAAGCTACAGCTGAAGTAATGACTTCCTGGTTGCAAAACCCATCCAGGACTCTGGCATAAATGTATGAGCACACAGATGTGTCTGAGGCCCAATATAGGAAACTCCCCATGTCAGGGCAAGACCCCAAATGCAAAGGACTGTGTAATGGGAATATGAGGAGCACCCCACCCCAACAACACACTGTAACAAAAAACCTTTCCCAATGTCCTCTGCACAGCTGGCTGAAAACACATACAAATGTTCATTCAACCAAACACACTGAAAGATCTGTGGCTCTCTCAGTCTTAACCAAACACATACACCAGCCACTACAGTATGACCTGCATAACATCTACCTGTCACAGTATCATCTCACATGAAGTAGTAGAAACAAGTTAAAAAGTTAAATTCACCCAGTGCCAATCATTATAAAGCACCACAGTATCTATGTAACCTTGAAGCTAGAAAAAGCTTCCTCAGATCTCTATGGAAACTTGAAATCCTCGTCTTCCCTGTAGGACATGGACACCAAGGACTTTATATAGAGTATCATGGAACCAATGAAACCCTTACAGTTGGCAGAGTGCTCAGCAAACACAGCATTGTAAACATCTGAAACATTTTTCCCAGTCTACTTCTCTCAGTGGATTTCAAGGAGCACGAGAAATACTAAATAAAGGACTCGTTGAGTCACACAGTGAGGAGAAGGCCAGGAATGATCCTCCCTGCAGCCAGGCAGAGAAGAGGAACCTGCTTCATTTGTAAGGGAGGGCAGGCACGCTCTGAGGCCAGCCGGCCTGGAGCAGGGCCAACCCTTCCAGCCAAGCGTCTTGGCGCCTTCACTGATGAAGGTCACAGAGCAATTAAAAGTGATCCATCCTTCTCCTCCTCTGCTCTCAAGAATTCCAAGGTTTCATATTTCTTCATTACTAGCTAATAAACTACCCTAGCAAATAAATCACTTACTCAGCAGAACTCAGACGGGAGGGGACGATACGAGGCATGTACAGCTGGTTTGCTTTGGACAAAGCAGAGGGTGAGGAGGCCCTGGGACCTTTGGGGCCTTACTAATGCCACTTTCACTGCTGCCAGTCTCAAAAATTAAGATGCAACTCCTTGCAGAAGGGACCATCAAAAGTGTTGTACAACACAGTGACAGTGCACCTACCTCCCCAAAGAGCTTATGTAACATAAAGTATTCCCATTTTGCTCAAGGAAGTTCATTAGTGCCATAGTGTTCCTTGCAATTGGGAGATTACTTAATTGCTTTCGAGCAAATTAATCCCCTTTCATTCTGTGACCTCTAAATCACCTCAGACTCCTGCATTTGCCCTACTTACTGTTCCCTTCAATGCTCAAGGCCAGGAAATAATGAACCAAAATCTGTGCTCCTTGCCTTTGAGGCTGGCAGCCTCAGAGCACACTCCACAGCGAGCTGTCTTATCATGGGCGGTACCTTCCAATGGCATGTATAATGCCCCACCCAAATCACACTGGAAAAGAGCAGGTTAAAGTACAGGATGGCTGCTACAGGCACTTTTCTGAGGCTGTTTCACATCATCAGCTTTAGTCTCTCTGCCCGGCTAGCTACAGAAACTAGAAAACCTATTTTATGGATGAGGAAACTTTGCCAAATTTAAGTCATCAAGCAGAATCTGAGATCTGATAGCCTTGTGCCCACACATGTATTACGGCTTCCCCGTAACAGCCTTCCTTCAGCATCATTTATCCAGAAGTCACCAGAATCATTATCCTAACCTGCTAGGCATATTCAGTCACCTCTTAGCTAAGAAACCTTAGTGAGGCCCCAATATCAAGACCAGGGCCCACAGGAGCAAATTGTATCCTAAACCTTAACACCAGCTGCTTCCAAGAGCAACCTGAGCCTCAGAGAAACTTCTGCAGAATTTCTTCCCAGCTCATAGCCTTTCTGCAAAGGTTTCACACTCAAGAGCCAGCTCAATTGTCCTTTCCACAGCATCTGAGGGACACAGTGTACGTGCTTCACATCCCTGCATGGGTACTTTCACATATTCTTTACCATATTTTATATCCTCTATTGCACCTACCACCTGATTCTGCTTTCCTAGGTCTAATCTGTGTTTTTCTAAGTGTCTGGCACATAAAAAGGGTTCAATAAAGATCTACTGAATTAATCAGCAATTAAATGACAGCTGATAATGGAAGATTCTTTAAGGCAAGGGAAACAAAAAGCAGGCAGTCCCCCAAACAAGACTGTACTGCTTCACAATGGTGGCACTGAGTAAGTGCACCAGGAGCCCTCTCCACCCAAGCTGGGACACTGATCTGTGACAGCTCTGTCCTAAGAATGAACTGTGTGTTGGTGTGCATGCTTCAGAGTCTCCTTTGGGAAATCCCCTCATTTGCATGGCCCCATAAAGACAAAAATGTAAATAAGAGAATCATTTAACCTGCCATTGCTCTGCTACATTAAACTCTTTTAAATCTCTTAATAATTATAGTCAGAACAAAGAGAGGAAGACAGAACTCATTAAGAATAACGAGACTGGTGACAGGAAATACAGTGACAGTTCGAATCACTGCACTCAGCACAGCCACAAACTCCCTTCCCCGCATGTAACCAGGGAAGATTCTAATTATGCCTCTGGCAAGAGACATGTGGACCCCTTCAAAGCAGCTATTTAAAGATAAATACATGGCAGGCAAACACTTCAGCCCCTGCTGCACTGTTCATTCCATCCTCTTTTCCTTTAGAAATTCTAGGGAATGATGTTAACAGAAAAGGAAAGTGTCTTTCCAAATTTGGCTGATATACTGCTGAGTACCTTAAGACTGAATCTTTAAAAAAATCTCTCAAGCTCTTTAACCCAGATTGATGAGTAGAATCGTTATCTACACTAATCCCAGTATTAATGGTATAGAGTTCCTCAACCACAGATTTTAAGGTTCCTGTTAAAGATACTGATGTAAACTTGATTGTGTCAATTCATTTGGGAGCCATGGGGGTGGGAGGTTGATACAGCACATTTCTGAGTGTGGCTGGGTGGGTCATGGAAGCTCGATACTGAGGACTAAACTTCATCTCTCACTTCTTTTTCTTAGGCACTGTACCCTATCTGCCTCCTGGTGGTCATGAGCTAAGCAGCTTTATTCCACCATGTACGTCTGCCACACTGTTTCTGCCTTGGATCCAGCTGACCAAAAGACTAAATCCCCTTAAAATATGAGCCAAAATTTTTTTTTGTCTTTTTCTTTTTTTTATTGGTACCAGGGATCGAACTCACGACTGCCTGCTTGCAAGGCAGGTGCTTATGCCACCGAGCTAAATTCCCAGCCCCAATATGAGCTAAATTTTACCTTCCCTGTTAAGTTGTGGGTGTCAGGTGTTTGGGTTTAGTCACAGCAAAGGTGAGTAAAACAGAAATTTAATAGGATTTCTAGAAAAAGGCATGATCTTAAGCATTCTCACCATCACTCACGGATAACAAGAAGGATAAAAAACAAAACTACACTGCTGTCTTTTTCATGGTGTAATCACTTATTCTTGTCCACATTCCAAATTAGCACAACTATTAAACATATTACTTGGGGACTAGAGAAAAGAATGACTCTTAATCCATGGCACAATCATCACTTCCAGCTCTTTCAGTTGGTGCCTTGATTTTTTGGCAGCTAGACTTTCTTTCCTGTAAATAATGAGCTTATTAAACACTGCCATCCTTAGTCCTAATACTACCCATTATCAGCCAAAAGTGACTGCCTGTACTCTTTATGCTCCACATGAGGTTGAAGGCTCAGATAGGCTCCATTTGGTCTGAAATTAGCACCACAAAAGATGAAACAGCAATAAAAGGTGAGTATAAGAATGTGAATTGGACTCAAAACTGTCACCTTTGCCCAAAAATACTCCAGAGGCCACCAAGATTCAACTATGGATATCCATCATTACAAGCGTTGATAACAAATACTTAAGAATCTGAACATAAATCAGGAATTAAATAAATCACAAAGCATCTACAAAAATGGAAAACTGTTAAACTAGTTAAATATGAGAGATAAGTATTTGTGTGACAGTGCAAAAATAACAGAATGCAATACTATTTTAAGAAGCTGTATGTATCACACATGCACACGGTATACTCAGAAGGCTCAGTGAGGTAGCCGCAGACATTCACAAAGGAGACACCTACCAGGGCTGGCTCTGAGAAATGAAAAGAAGCTATTTTGAGTTTATTCTTTGCCTGCTATTCTGCTAGTGTTCCTGAAAGCAGTAACAAATATTTTTACAATACAGACAAAAAGTGAAACACCTTATTTTTCATGACTTGAAATCGAAGTATGTTGTCTAATCTATTTGATTTTCAAGGTCATGAACACACATTATCATCTGCCATTTTGGGCATTCACAGATAGAACAGGTAAACCTGAACTAAAGAAAGATGATATATTTTAATGTTCATTCATTTTTAATACCTATGCTTTACAAAACTGTAAGAAATAGTAATAATGCAGTAAGAATCTCTATTGTACAATAATACCTAAAAACAAACCCTTTATTATGGCCTGGTTCATAAATGGAGGAATGAATACAACTCAGACCATCTTTCCAAAATTATTTTACATGTCTCCTAGATTTCACTTGTTTAGATCTTTCTTGCATTTAACACCTCTAAGAAGTCAACCCTGTCTATGAACAGATGATACTTTCATGTTGACTAGAAACTTCCAAAGTGAGTGCTTGGCTAAGATTTTCTTCATGTTCCATAGAGGAAATCAGTAAGCACATTTCTCTAAGAGTCTTGTCTCCCAATCTCCCACAATCATGGGATTTTTAAAATAAGGTACATTTACCACAAACAAAAGTATTTCCATCTACAAACAGTGAGATGTTCCCCAGTATGTTTCTCTACTTCTTTATCTTTGAGACCTAGAGAAAGTAGTCCCATCTAGCCCATGATAAAGGCTCAAATAATACATTCCATCATCAAGAGAGCAATCGTAAAACATCCTAATGAATGTAGTGGCTCTCTTGCAGGCACAGATCATACACTGCCCCAAGCAATTCTAGACATCAAAATAACTCCTAAAGTAACTCACAGAATTAAGTCACAAATGCCCTTTTAAAAAATCTGGCTCCAAATAATCAATAATACATTCACAATGGGGCCCTGTACACAGATGACTGTCCCATCAGGTAGTTTGTACCAACCGATGGGACTGTTCCATGATGCCCAGCATAGTAAGACCCTGTCTCCAATAAAAAAGAAACAGCTGGGAATGTAGCGCAATATATATCCTCAGATTTTAAAAAAAAAATTTTTTTAAAAAGCCACCAAATCAAGAGTCTCATCACACAACACATTTTAATTATTGATCTGAACTCATTTTGCTGTTCATGATGCTGGTCACCCTTCAAAGTCTCCTTTAGCTCAAATTCCATCATCAGAGCACCTTGTCTCATTCCCTCTCCCCCAGTACCACGCCCTGTGTGGTAGTGTCTACCATCTTACTGGTCATTCTTTTCACATCTCCTTCTCTGTCTTCAGATTGAACACATGGAAACAGAAAACTTTCAAAAAGGAGCTTTATAAAAAACTAACAAAGGCAAACAATGGAAAGTTCACCTACCCATCTCCCTTCATTAATGGCCAAGGGATGCATAAACACTAAGGACTTTCTACACAAAATATAATTATTCTCCTTTGTTACATCTTAAAGCCAATCTCCAGGGTCTACCAATGTATTAACAAACATAGCTGACCCCTAACCATTCCGCCCAATGTCAACCACAGAGGTGGAGCAAGGGACCAGGAAGAGAGTAGGGACAACTTTGAAGGGTATCAAAGTCAGCTGAGATTAACCATTTTCCACATGAGCAGAAGGATTGGAGGTAGGTTATACAACATGACTGCGCTAAAAAATATATAAAGGACAACAGGAGCCAAGTTTCTTAGTGATGAATGTAGAAAACAAAAAAGCCAGTCTGCTGATGTTTAGCTGAAATTGGACATAAGGGTGCTAACTCAAATTTTAATAACAAAGGGCCATACATGTATTTGTAAATATAGTCAAGACTACATGCCTGTGCTTGCATTGCAGCCTTAGTCCATAAAGAACAGCTAAAATAAACAGCACTCAAATCACTCTGCGCCCACACAATGCCCATATTTTGGCTTCTGAACATCAGTTGTCTATAAAAAGAAAGTCAGGATCATTGGAGAAACAGCCAATTCTGAGACTGTGGAAGGGGCAAGTACAAAATGAGACTGAAGCAGTTTCCCTGCAAGCGAGCAAGCATGAAGGATGACAGGGACCTATCAAAAGGTATAAATACAAAACAAAAACCGCACTAAAGGATTTCCCTGTTACTACAACACTGAGTGAAACAGGAAATAAGTCCATACGGATACTAAAAACAAAAATTTAGCTTGGCTGACAAGTAACAGATGTAGTTTCAAAGAGTATTTTAAAGATTGCTTACAGATAACAAAGGCTGCAATAGATAACTGTACACTGAGACCTCCTGACAGACACTCCTTAATTAAATAAAGAATGTGACCATCACCAAAAAAGGGGGCAGGCTGGAAATATGAGTCACTCAGTAAGACCCAGTGACAAGAACGAAGAGCTGCTTTTCACGTTACTACTCCCACCATAACCACAAATCTAATTAAGAACAAACACCAGCCAACACAAAGTGAGGAACACTCTACAGAATTTCTGGCCACTGCAATCAAAAGCAAAGACTGAGGACATGATGCACGCCTGACAGGCCACAGAGACAGGACAACTGAAGGCAATGCCATGCTCCAATCAAGCCCGGCAGCTCTGAACTCATGAGGTGAACAAGCACTGTCTGCAACATGACGCTGGGGTATATGAGAACTGCGTGGGCTGCAGAGTGTGTATCACTGCAAACTTGCGTGGCTAGATGCTCACAGAATGCCCCATGTGGAAGGAACACACTAATGTATTGAGAGGTGACGGGCCACCAGGTAGACACTGAACTCTAAGATTCCAGGAAAAATATCTAGCGATTTTATAATGCAAAAAACTGAAATCCTTTCGTAACTTTTTTTTTTAAGTAAGCCTAAATGGTAGCACACATCTATAATCTCAGCACTTTGAGAGAATGACAAGTTCAAGCCCAACATGGGCAAGTTGTCTCAAAAAGTAAAAGGGAGAGAGGGAAGGCACATAGCCTGTGGATGGGCTAAGGTCCTTGTTTCAATCTCCAGTACTATTTAAGGGGGTGGGGGCCTTGAACTCAGAGCCTTTCACAAATGTCCAAAATAGCATGAAGGCCCTGCTCCTGCTTACCTTCTTTTCAACTAAACTCAGCTGAGGGACACTCCACGCTTAGGCTTCCTGACTTCCTCCCTCCATCTATCCCTCCACCCCTTCAAGTTCCTCAAGGTTCCTCCTACAAAGTCATGTTTCTTGCCCCAACTCTTCCATTTAAATTCAAATCTATCTTTTATTTAAAAAAAAAATCTATGGACCTTGCATCCTATCCATATCCATGTGGGAGTATTTTCACTGAAACAGACTTTTAAAAGTCCTACTGCTGATTCTCATAAGGTAAAGGAAAGCCCTCAGGCAGCAGGGATTCCTGAGAGGCCTCAGGAAACCAAGAGAGGACACTTCATCTCAACCAGGACTCCCTTTCACATGGAAAGCACTGTATGTACCAAGGCGACAGAAGTGTTGGGAGTACAGGGTTTAAACTTTAGGATAAATTTAATTAAAATTATAACTTTACAGCACTTTGTACTGTGAAGTTAAGAAGTGGCTGTAAAATTCAAATGAAAACAGAAGAAATAGGAAACCTTAACAAATAGCTCATCTAAAAGGACAGAAAGTTCCTTCTTAGTAGAATTCCTTACTAAAAATTCTCCTAGCACCAGGCTGAAGAAATGAAAGAGGAATGGCAGAGAGTAAAGCCAACACTGGTCCCTGTGTGGGGTTTCAGCCCACAGCTTTGTTAGTAAGGCTGCTCCTCCAAACAGATTGGCACCAAGCTTACCTCGAAGGCAGAGAAAGGTAAGAAAGTCTTCTGTCTTAGGCTTCCTTTTAGAGAGGTCAGAAATTTGAGTAGCTGGCGGGGGTAGCAAAGGCTCCACTATCTTCACTGGAGTTGTGCTGGGACTATTCGGCTGAGATTGAGCAAACTTCCTTTGTGCTTGCAGCCTGGGCCTGCAAAAGCAAAAGAAAATTAAAACTAAATTAAGAACCCAAAATGTGTAATAGTTATTGTAAAAAAGAGAGGAAAATAAAGTGCTCTAAAGGATATAACTGCATGTATATTCAAGAGTGTAAGATAGAAAACCATATTACTAAGTGTTTGTTGGATCACTGAACAGAACTGTTTGCAATCTCACTGTTTGTCCACTTTGTATGCTTTAATTTTGTAATTTGAACTATTTCTAAGATGATAATACGTAATCTACTAGTGATTTTTTTTTTTTTTGAAATTCTGTATTACTTGTACCCTTTTACTGTTTTGTTTTCTCCTTAAATAAAAGAGAGAGAGAGACCGGAGGATTTAGACTACGTGTATACATGCAGCAATAAAATCATGACACTTTTTTTTTTTTTTTGGTCTTTTTCGTTTTTTATCGGTACCAGGGATCAAACTCATGACTGCCTGCATGCAAGGCAGGCACTTATGCTGCTGAGCTAAATCTCCAGCCCCAAGCATATTCTTTCTTTCAGGCACACAATGGCATCTGGTCAGCTGCTTTAAGTTTCTAATTAAGGTTCTCTCTCACTCTCCCTTAAAGCACAGCCTTACTTTAATGTGAAATAAACTTGGTGACAGGGCTGTGTTCTATGCATGGATGTAACATACGCACCAGGAACTGTGTGTGTGCAAGGGTATGTATGCATACCAACTAACTACTCATGTGCCTGGGTATTTAAGAGATGGCATACAACACTGGTCAGCAGGGGATTCATAGTTTTCATACTTTTATTTAGGTCCACAGTAAGGAAGAAAAGGTTATTTATTCTGTTGCATTTACACAGTAATATACTTTTTTCTGACACTGACAGACACACACACACACACACACACACACACACACACACACACACACACACAGACATGCACGCATTCACGCACGCACACTATACCCTGACTATTGGGATACCTTTAAACTGTCTATCCATCACCCTCCTGTATTCTATCTTGAATCACAAGTCTCACCTTTATTTTCCCTTCTGAGTTCAAACACAAAAGTAGTCTACAATAAAGCTTTTAAAATGCAGAAAATATAACCAAATGTCTCCATAGCATAGCCAAACCAAATCCACCTACCCTAAACTTCAAGAACCAGACACACTGCATCTGAAAAATCTAATGTGTAAGACACATTTGAACCATAATGAATCCTGGAATTGATTCAGTTCGTCATTCCTAACGCTGTTTCCAATAGTGGATTTCTTTTTCTCTACACAAGGTAGTACACTAACATTTTTGCTTTAAATGAACCTAACGTTTATCACACATTGTAAAATACCAGCTGAGCCATTAATTGGGAAGATCTCAACTTACTACGTAACAGGACAAAAAGTGTCTCTAAGAATGAGAACTGGGCCATATCCTCCTGCAAATTAGCCCCCGAAACCTGCTCACACAGACACGAAAGAAATAACGTAATTTCAGGGCAGGAACACAAGGGAAGAGGAAATGCCCCATGATATAGAGTATTAAATAAGTCTGGTTAGAATTCCAAATTAGTATCAAACACTGTGGGTGACTGATACTGTTTCCAAATTCAAATCAATTAATACAATTTAACAGGAAAGAAAAAGAAATCAGATGTATTTCTAAAATACAAAAGTTCTTCCCTTGCAGACTTACTGTTGGAGATGAATTACGTAAAGTAAGTGTAGTATCTTTGACTGATGTTTAAAACACTAACATTTTATAATTATCAGTCAAGTATTTAACAAAACAATACACACTTTGTACAAATTAACATCTTTAAATGTTACTTTATAAAACTTTACCCTAAAAAAATATCAAACATCGTATTAGAAGGCATTTATATTTCCTGCCTTGTTAATTAGAAAACTATCTTCTTTTAATCAAAGTACTTCTCAGTTTAGCCTTTCTTGCATTCTACCCTGTTATTTACCCCTGCCCTGTCTAGGCTCTATCAAAACATGGTCTGGATCCCGTTCCCATTAAAAATTGAAACAAGATCAAAAGGAAATAGCAGGACTCCTCTGACAATTTACTGGACAACCTAGGCCTTTATAACATTGTCACAGCGCTTAGAGAGTAAGCACTTCAGAATCCAGCACTAACAAGAGAGATGCCCATGACACATTGGAAGAATGTGAATCAAGGTGAACAGAAACTCTCAAAGCAAAGGGACTAGGGCAATATCATCATCTCCATGTTGGAGGATAGAGTGAGCTTCCCTTGCAGTCGACTGACTACCTGGAGTCTCAGAAGCTGCTGAAGTCCTGAGGAAGGACACTGAATACATTTGAGAGAAGGGGGACTTAGCATTAGAGCAGCGTCGCTCAAAATGGGCAGAGAGATGGCTTGGTATTTTGTAATTTTTTTCGTCTTTTAAATATTCTGTTTTAAATGCATGTATGCTTTTTAATGATGTAAAATAATTACAGTAGGTAAACCACAAGTCCTACTTTATTATGACATTCAACAGACACAACAGCATCTGGTCAGGTGCTTTTAGTTTCTAAAGGCTCACCCTCAATTTCTACCCTCAATTCATTGGTAGCTGGTGGCAGCCACTGCCTCAGAGAAGGCCTCACAGGATGCCCATGGTGTGTGACAAGCCCACACAGCGCCACCGCAATGCCAGTCCAGCAGATAGACCCAGCAGGTGGACCCAAGAACAACCCTACTTCAACAAAGCTTCTCTTTCCCTTTACATGTTCTAGAGCAAAATAATTCCTTTTTCAATTGAGACTGCTTCAACTGTTATTTGTTCTACTTAAGTATTTTTTTAAATTAACAATTCCTTAATGCAGACTAAATGGACCTGATTCACATTCTGAGTACTGTAGGAATTTGATAAAAATACCACCTACATGTGAATAGGATATTAAGTGTTTCCTGAATTTTTAGGATTAGCAACAACAAACACTACATATGATGTGAAGACTGTACGGCCATAATGAAAAGCAAACAGGTAAACACCAACAACACACAGATGACAGAGTGGGCCACAAGGGATTTCAGAACCTCAACGATAAAATGCTTCTACCAGTGTTCAAATGAAAGGCACTTTGTGCCCGATAACTTTCTCAGAAAGACTATGAAAAATAAGGTAGTAACAGATTAAAAAGTGACAGCAAAATAAATTACCTTCAGAGAAAGCAGCCAAGCTCCTACATGATTAAATATGTGAGGACCAGATCTAACCAGGAAACTAAGTGCCTAGAGTCCCGTGAGTAACAAATACATCTCAATACCAAATCCATAGCAGCAAAGATATGGCTCAAGGTTATGGAATTCATTCTCAAGGAAACAGAGTGCAGAGATCCAGAAGGACCGAATATTTACACCTGGAGATGCAGGGGGCAGGAGAAGCAGGTTAAGTCTTGGTGTGGAGGAAGGTGTCTCCTAGCAGGCACAAAAGACAAGGGAGCTACACCCAGCCCCACATCTTCCACAGCACTTACGCAGCCCCAACACATGGGACTGGCCTTTTCTCCAGGAGCATCACCTTTCATGCCATTAGCAGAACAAAAATGTTTTACTAAGGAAAAACTTTTTGTCCTAAGAGAGATCTGAGGTTTTGGGGGTCAGGGATGGGGATGGGGAGAGTACAGGGTTGAGGGGGAAAAACTAGAACACTCAAGGGAAAAACAAGATGTGGGACCTTACAGAAGTGGCCCTCTCTTTAGAATTCTAACTGTATTCTTATGTGGAAGAAACCAATTACATCAAACTTGTCAGGAAGCCAAGGTAAATGCACAAAACCAAGTGAATGTATACCAGCGGATGAGAAATGCTTTGGTTTATATGATAAGTACATGAAGAGGTTGGTAAAGGTTGCAATTGGGGCAACAGAAGCAAAGGAACAGAAGTTTGTATGAACTAAAGCACTACAAAATTCAAATCACCAACCCTGAAGAGTACAAACTCAGGCTGTTACTTCTGTTTGGTATTTGGGTAACTTTTAAAAACTAGTGACATTGGTGGTCTCACGGATCTAAAGAAGTTCCTCTGCTAGGCATGTTTGTACACACTGGTGCTCCAAACACACTCTGGAGGAGGCTGAGGCAGAAAGATCACAAATTCAAGCTAGTCCAGGGTACACTACAAGTTCAAGGTTGATCTCAACTATTTGGTGACACCTATCACTGCCCCTGGGGAAATAAACAGAGAAAGATGAGATCTGTCTGGGCCACACAGTTTAGAGACAGAATAAACCAAGACTGGCAGCCATTCCATGGGGTCCCTGGGTTAGTTTAGTCATGAGAGGTAAGACAAACCCATCTGGTGGGTGTCCTCTCTCTAGAACTTCTTGTGTCCAAGAATCCTACAAGCTTTCAATCTAACAATAATCTGTCCAGACTTCAACTGAAACATCCCAAAGGAGAAAAAGACCTACTGTTGAAATGAAAGTCAGATGACCGATCTGACTCCACAGAGTGGCACTGTGCACCGAGTAAATGGCCTCAGATAGAGACAAGATGGTAGGAAAAGTCCAACAGGATCTCAGCTACTCTAAACTGCTCCCTCCAGAGCGCATGTGGAATGCATTGTGTCTTGCCATGTCTGGCTTCTTCCTATCGTCTGGCAGGGAGCAACCAGTTTTTGAGCAATATTTGCTCTATCCATAGCTGAGTTCAAAAGCCACCTCCTCAGAAAGATGTGGCTATCATCCATGACCCACCCTGCACCCCCAGGTCCACCCCTGGTTCTTCTCCAGGCCCACACAGCACATTCTGCTGCGGCCTCCCTTGCGGTTTCCTTCTCCATACAGAAGTAGTACAGCCTCCGCAGCAGCAGCAGCAACAAGCAACAACACTGCACTGCTGTGCACTTGGTAGGCACGTATCACCCGAAACTTTGGGCATGTGAAAGCTGGTTGTGGAGCTGCAGGGCGGACTAAATGGCCACCCAGAGGAACCCAAGAGGCTGTCCGACGTGTGGGAAACAAATCCAATAGCAACTGTGGAGGGGAGGCCTGGTTCTGCTCAAGGTAAGGATACTGGCTATCCCATGAGAGATATACCTACCCAGAGACACACTGTAATACAGGCTGAGAAACACCTCAGTGGCACATGTGGTCAAAATTTCCATCATCACTTAATTACATGTTAAATGAGCCAAGTGCCCGTAGTTACCAGTACCCAACCAAAGCAAATACAGTCTGGCTCTGCACCACATGACACAGGGTGCCCTGGAACCACAAGACCAGCTACTGCGTTCAGTTTGTCCTCTCACAGCACCACTGTCCATGGCCACACGCCATCTGGACAGGTGCATGGCCTTTACCAGGAACCATCCATGCTTCCCAGACAGACTGCGTAAGTGTCAGAGCAGAAGGGGCCACTCCGTCCTCCTCACTTTCTACGTGTACAGGGCCTTACGAGATAGCATTATTTTCTGCTGAGTTCCCTGTACCTTCCTTTCAATGGGGTCACATAGTGTTGCCAAAGTCAAATGGTTTGCTTTATCACTAGGTTTCTTAATATAGTTTTTAGGTTAAAAAAGAAAAGCACAGTACTCTTATAAGAACAAACAGACCAAGGTAAACACTAGTACTGGGCTAGGGGTGCAGCTCAGTGGTGTATCTCATGCTTAGGTCAGATCCCCAGTACTCAAAACAACAAACCAATCCAAAACAGCTAGTATAAACTTGCAAGTTAACGAACACGTATTGGGGGGGGGGGGGGGATAATTGTGAGTCTGGTACAGTGGTGCATTGTGGGAGAATAAGGCAGAAGGATCAGTAGTTCAGGGCCAGCATGAACAATTTAGTCAGACCCTGTCTTAAAAAATAAATAAGGCTGGGGATCTACCGAAGCTCAGTGAGAAGGCTCTAGGTTTGATCCTCAGCACTGAAAAATAAAATATAAAAGTAAATAGCAGGAGAAGCCTTCTAAAGCAACCCCACTGGTGAGCAGACAGTGCCCTATGCCAGTCGGTCTTGTTCCACAGTAGTCCCCTGTGAGCCCTCCTCCCTCCGATGCTGCCCTGGGCAGCCTGCCACGAGGAGCCTCGTGAGAGGGTGGCACTGTTTTTCCAGTTTACTCTCGGCAACTGCAGAGCAGCATTAATGGCATACTGCTATCTAGGCATTCAATCTCTAGGGCAGCCCTAACCATGGCACGACAGCAATTTCTAGGTTAATTAAATTCCTTTTCTGTCCAGGACTTCTGGTAGTTTACCAACCCAAGAAGGACACCGGGTACGTACAAGACTGGAGTGCGGAAAGCAGGAGCCAGGGAGCAGGCTGAGGTCAGTGCACAGCTGGTCCCTCACTGAGACATTTGTGCCAAAGCACCATTTTATAACTCAATTTTCTGATATTAAACACATAAGCTGGTAAATCCAATTATTTAGATTACATACCGATTCTAAACAAAGGGTAAGGAGTGGGTGGGGAGAGAGGGTCTGTTCATTCAAAAATAAAGAAACTGTATGTTTGGCAATGGCAAAATGACCAGCCAGGCTGCACTCTTTGTGCTGGTGTGGGAGCAGGCCCTGACACTGTGCCAACACCATGAAAGGCCTATTCAAAAAAAAAAAAAAAAAAAAAAAGACGAGGAAGAAAAAGAAAAAAATTTCCTGTGTTTCCATCCCTCAAATAATTACCCACTCTATTCTACCCCCAGACACAAACACACTGCAAACCTGGCAGCTACTCAAAGCAACAAGAGTGTGCCTATGTGTGTGCACTGGAGGTTGTAGGGGGCTGGGGAGGGGTATCCTCCATCTAGGGCAACCTGCCCACCAAATTCAAATGCAAGAGCAGTCACAGGCAAGCCACACAGAGCGGCTGTAAACATCCTGAATAGTAAAGAGAAAATAAACACATCCTCAAGTGAACCCAGAGGCTAGCAGAGGCCAGCTCCCTCCCAAATGCAGGCAGAAAAGGCCAGCTATGGACTTAAGGTCCAAGAGCACCTCCCACCCTTTTCCCATAATTGCAATCAGCATTGCTGACAACGTTGTAAGTAGATCACATAAAGACAAAAAGAAAGGTCAGCTGTCTGCAAAAGAATTTTCCTACATAGAGGCCTGCTCTATGCCATTTCTTGCCGTCTACCCATACTGCTTCACAGGCCTCATTCTGTGGTTTACACATAAAGCAGATGAAATAGTCTGTTTATGCAAAAAAAAAAAAAAAAAACAACCCACAGGATATTAAATACTCACGGCACTTATCTTAATTAAGTTACATAGGGAGCTATTTAGACTAAGTTTGCTGTAGCCAGATCTGCCTAAAGGAACTCTGTTAGTTGATTCCCCTCCCTAGTGAATCCTGAAGAGATTTGGCTTGGTCAGACTGGCACCATGCAAACAGTGTGGTATCACAAAATCTGGGCTATAGCTCTATCAACACTTCCATCAAAGTTGGCTTTAAATACTAAAAAGCAAGTAAAAATGACAGCAAAAAGGGACATACAAGTAAAGTTCCACCTGGCTCCAAGCTTCTGAGCTCTGACTCCTATAAGCAAATACTTGATTAGAGCAGTTTCTGTAATGATCCCTTTCTTCTACGAATCAGTATCTCTGGATGACACATAGCAATCTTTTTTGCTAGTACACAGCAAGAAATCTCAGTCTCCAAACTGCCTGTACAGCTAAGTAGCACCAATCTTTCTACCTATCTCACAAAAGTCAGGGGAAGGGGAAAGGAGAGGGGGAGAAGGGGGAGATAGAGGAGGAGAGGGGCAGAGGGCCAAAGGGGGAGAGAAAAGGACAGACAGACACAAGCAGATTTAAGAGAACTAGCCAGGCATGCTGGCACACATCCATGATCCTAGCACTTGGGTGGCTAAAGCAGCCTGGACTGCATGAGACTCTGGCTCAATAAACCAAGAATACAGCACACATAGCATTTTAGAAGACTGGAGAGGAGATGAAAAATAACACGTTTTTAAAAGAAACACATCACCATTCCACAGATCATCTCACAAAATTCTTAAAACTATTAAATTATGGTAACACTATCTATACGCTGCTTCCTAATACTGAATCTTCCTGTCAGAAATAATTCATTTATACAAATGCATCAGCTTCCTGCCAAACACAGATGCCTCAAAGAGCACTAACATAACCTACTTATACACGTATTCATCAGCTCAACCCATGGAGAAGCCAGCAGTGAAGGCAAGTATCACAAACCCAAACATTGCCACCCCCTGGGAAGATGTCACCATCACTCACCAACATTTCACTCAGAACACAGCCATCAATGAGAAAGATGAGGGTTCCTTTTCTTTTATTCATGGGAAAGGATTAAGGGAGAGGAAAGAGGAAAAGAATATGAAATGGTAATGACACTAAATATGTAAAAGCTAAAAACAACTTCTTCCAAGTTAAACATTCCTTGACGAACATAAACTTCAGGTTAGCTGATGACATCCCACATAAATGGTATGAAAACTAATATGCAGCAGTTTTTGATTCAATTAACAAAATTATTCAATTATGCAACGTGAAATCTTATGTGACATTCTAAAACGTCAAGGAACCGAGACTGCCTGAAAATCGTAAATGTCAGGATCAAGGAAACATTTGACATTGAGTTCTTTTATGTTCTAGAAAGCAACCATGTCAAACTGGAGAGGGATCATCATTAATCAACAATTAAAGAGGCAACAAAGCTCTTTTGTTCCATCAGTCACAAGTGTCGTCTGTATGTCAGTTAGAGGAATGTCACGCCAGTTTTAGTTTACCACCTAGGCAAAGCTGTTTGTCCTGCCACCCCAGGCAGGACAGCCTTGTTCTTATCAAGAATCCAACTCTGAAACCAGGAGCCTGGAGCTGCAAATGGGTCAACAGGGTTAACAAGAGTGAGAAAAAGAACATGCAGGCGTACATTAAGAATCCAGACATGATCTGGTCAAAGGAACTGCTGATAAATTTTGTAGGTACAAGGTGTGAACGATATGACATATATTCAGTTTTTAAAACCTAGATGTGCCAGTTAGAATGTTAATTTGCCTTTCTATTCCTTCTCGAGGTAAGACTGCCAATTTAGTTTTTAAAATGTCATTTCAACAAAAACCCTAGCAAGTTTTTATAATTTTAGGTTACTCAATACCCAACTGCAAACTGCCAAAAAATCTCCTGGCAACCCATTTCTGGCAAGAACTGGGAAAGAAGAATGAGGAAGAATCCTCACCTGTGAGGTGAGGATTATATTTCAAAAGAAAAGAAAACCATAAGAAGAAACTACATTCTACAATGCTGCACAGCTTGTTCGCCTACTCACTCCGGCAGTGGAAGCTTTTGAAGAGCGTCATAAAGTCACTGCAACTTTATGAAACACTGCCCACTGCAAGCCTTCCCTGGTGCTACGTGCCAGGTGGGATTCGCAAATCCACTCAAAGGCTGGGGGTGGGCCTCGGTGCTTGACTACCATGCTTAGGTCTTGGTTTTGATAAATAGCACGAAGATAAATAAATGAATAAAAGAAGTCCACTCAGCACACGCAGACCAAAGCACTACAGCAGCACACACAAAGCCAGCTGGTGCTTTAGCAAAGCTTTAGCTTTTTTCATCATCTTCCTCTAAGACACTACAGTACATTAAGATAGACTTGATTTGCTGAAAGAGAGTAACCAAAAAGAGATTCCAGACCACTTCCCTGCCCACTGAAAATGTCACAAAGTAGCCCACAAGCACCAATAGATGGCAGTAGCAAGTCTATAGACTCCAGCTCTGGAATGGCTGGGGGGAAAGGGAACTGAATTATGACAAGCACTGCCAACAGCCAACTTTTAGGTCCCGCTAAAAACGTCTGATGCTAGCTAAGAATCCAGGGCTGTTCACAATAGTAACATCAAGACTATTTGCAATATATCCCCTTCATCTGAACAAATCCACTGCAATTCAAAGTTTTTGCTCATATAAAAAGCAGAAACTCACAATCCTGCTTGTTTTAGTATCAAAAGACATGCTTAGATATAAAATACACAGGCTTATTTCTGATACATATTGGAAAAGGTAATTTTACAAAACAAGAACTAAAGCAATGTCACACAGTATTCCACTAAATGCTTGTTTTAGAAACAAGCCCAAAGTATTCAGGGACTCTAACAAATTTGTTCATCAAGGTGAACAACAGTGATTTGCAATTTTCAAAATATGAGATATTACCTGAACCAAAATGACTTTCAGTAATAAAATGTCTATGATTCACACACTGTCTCTTCTAGAACACTTGTAAAAGGCCTCTATGACGTATGACTGTAGATGAGGAAACTTGATCATAATCAAAGGTACTCACAGCTAGTAAGTCTAAGAGTAATCACTTTCTCTGTCTGTACCACATGACCCTGGAACACACTCTCCTAGGGAAAAACAGGGAGTCGCAGGATACTGCAGACTCAGCCTCTCTACTCTGGATTTGAGTCCTCAGCAGCCACCAAAGCAGCTCTAAGAGACTCATCAGTGGCCTGGAAATTTAAACAAAAGCCAAGAAAACTGCACCAACTCAATACAGACAACAGGGAGCTAGTCAAAGCAAGGAACTCACCTTCCTGCTGAAGGATGCCTGGAATTTAATCCAACATTCAAGACTGCACAGGATGAGAAATATACTTTAGGCCAGAAAGCAGAAACCTAGTAATGGCTGCCCCGCTCCATCCTACCAGGACACAAATAAATCATTGCTTTGTCCAGCAGGTGCGCATTGTATATACCACATGCCTGACAGACCAACTGTCACAGCATCACAGTGTTCACATCACCTTCACTTTACTTAATAGTGGCACCTGCCAAAAAGACCAAAAGATAAAAGGGAGAGGAGAGGGAAAGGGGAGGGGAAGAGGTGATATGTATAGGTACCAACTACAGACAAAAAATTTAATAATTATCTGCTGCAAGCATGTACTAAAAAACTTAAAAAAAAAAAAACTAAAGGCACTTTAAGTCAAAAGGGGAACCAAAGAAACACAGTAGAAAGGGTTAAGCTCGCAGTTCTAGTTCATAATACTTTTTTTTTCCCCTTTGCCCAGGCAATTCACCCTGAGTTATATCCCCAGACATCTAGAAGAGTCTCAACTATCCAAAACTGGGTTCCAGCATGCAATCTTTTTGAGCCTCTGGGATT
Organism: Cavia porcellus; assembly: GCF_034190915.1. Lineage (NCBI taxonomy): Eukaryota > Metazoa > Chordata > Mammalia > Rodentia > Caviidae > Cavia > Cavia porcellus. Next base: position 19,771,896 of record NW_026947496.1, on the reverse strand, counting down.
ACACATTATGTAGTTCGGTGACCGGCCTTATTTACATGCTTCACAATCATTCTACCTGAGCCAGGTATGGTGGCACACACCTGTAATCCCAGCCTTCATGAGGCTGAGAGGCAAGAGGATCATGGTGAGTTCCAGGCCAACCTAAACTGCATAGAAACTCTATTTCCAAAAAAGAAGGGGAAGGGGTTGCAATAAATAGCAAAAGCCACTCTGAACTCACCGGAAGAAACATAATTCCACTACCTGGAACCCTCTCCACAGAACAACACAAAAGCCTTCACTAGGCTCTTCCTCTCCAGTCATCTGCCAAGCAGTGTGAGTCCACAGGCTGTGCACCCTTGCTTGGGTCCTGTCCCTGATCCCAAGACCACATACTACAGCAGACCTTGTTTATCCCTGGGGTAACACGCTCCAGGTTCCCCCACCCAACAACACAATTCTATCTAGACTGTTTTTGTATAGATCTTCTGTAGATCTCAATCTCAGCATACATTTTTTTCTTTCCTTATTAAGTGGACAATAAAATATGAATTTTGAGTACTTCACCACTTCTCCTTAGTGAAATCTGAATTACCGCCCTCACTATTCTTGTACTTTCCGCCATCACTGAGCAAAGTAAGGGTCAAACAAACACCACCAGTCCCTAACAGCCCACCCACTGACCAGGCAGATAACCCACGTGGCATAGATATGCTGAAAAGAGGGACAGTTCACACAGTGGGCAAGAAGCGATAGGACTATGAGAGATCACATCACACAACTCGAATGATGCAACTTGAAACCTGTAACTTATACATTCCTGGAATTTTCCAATTAATAGTTTCTGACCACAGGTAACTGAAACCACACAAACCAAAACCACAAGTAAAGGGGCAACTCAACTACCATACCTGCAAAGTAGTGGATCTGCAGTGAACAAACCCGCAGGACAAACATGTTCGCCTTAGTACATGTGGCTTCAATGACTCCCCAAAATGGGTTTGGCCGGGCCTTTTGACTACATGCCATAGCGCAAATGGGCACTTCTGCAACAGGGAATGTCATCCGGATTTACAAGCTGTATGTCAAATGCTGTCTTTCAGCCATTTAACCAACAAAGACCTACTGCTAAAGGTACAAGATTGCTATCAATATAACAAGTACCTCACAGCACATGGCCAGAGATTACATATTTCCAGTTACTGTGACACTAGAAAAGCAACTCAAGGGGCTTTGTAAGGACTTGAGCAAAACCGACCACAAAATCTTCAAGAGGTGAGACTAAGGATGTCAGCAAATTAAAGCAAGCTGTTCTCACCCAGGGCTGCTGACTAATCAACTCTATTCCTGAGCCTGTAAACTCCAGGACAAGTTCTAAGGCTCATTTAGCTCCATGAAACATCCTGAGAACCAAACTCTTAAGCAAGGTTCAAGGTAAAAACATCCAAACTGCACACATCATCACCTCAGCAACTAAGAAAGGTTCAGAGACTTCCTGTTCAATTAACTAAGTGCTCCATGAAGCCCTAAGGAACAGCCCACTTTCCTTACCTGCAGATAGGACACAGGAAGCCAACAGGTCAACATCCTCCAGTACAGCTCACACCTTCCCAAAAAGGCTTTAGCCACAGATCCACCTGAAAGCCCCACCCTTGAGGTCCCACTACAGCTTGGCTCTATGCATGTGCTCCCGATGGCAGTACAAAAGGGAAGAGTCAAAGAAATAGACAATTACAAGCTCCTCATGATGCTAATAGAATGGGAAAGCAACAGGAGGTCTGAGCTGGGAAGCAGGGCAGAGAGATCCACACAACAGCCTTATAACCTCCAACAATTAAAAAAAAAATGCTATGGATAACACAGTATTCCAGTCCCAAACCTAGTGTCAGTGCGTCCTCAAACCCAGAGGTAAATGTTCCCCTACGTGCATGTATTTGCCTCTTCTATGGCTCCACTCTCCCAAATGCTACACCATCACCATCCCCAGCCAAATCAGAACAACAAACTACTGTACTTAAATCGAGCAGATGGAAACACACTATGGAGAGAACTTGCTCTGAGGCTGTTTTCAAGCCATATATTGCACTGTACAAACTTGCACAAGCCAAGCCACTTCAGAAGACAAATGACATTTCCTAAGCTGTCTTTTAGGGAAAAGGGAAGGCAGGGAAGTTAGATTTCCTATGGAGATCACAATGAAAGAGGTGGTGAGACAGTGAGAAAGAGGAAGTGGGGGGAGGGACTGTCACACTGTCCAAACTGGAAACAACGGTATGCTGAGCAATCGTGGGATTAAATGACGTATTTCTCCATCCCTCAAGTTCCTGACTATGAGCACGTTCTTCCTCACTGCTGACTGTGACAAAACATTATGCCAGCGAACTGGGCAAATGCAGAACCGCGTTCTTAAAGGTATGGGGGACAGGAAGGAGGGTGCTTAATTGCTCTCTTTATAATGTCTCTCTTCAGTTCCACCAGCCTAAACAGGCCCTAATGGTCTTCCTTTGATCTAAGAGGCATCCATCTTTAGCTGTATCAATAGACTGCCAAACTCCCTGCTCCCAGCCATGTACCAGTCTTGGGAGCACAGCTAAGGCTCCACCTACATCAATTTGTAAATTAATCTGGTAGATCACTTCCAGCTGGTCAGAACATCCAAAATAACCTTCAAGAAAAGCTATGATAAACTCACATCCTAGGCCCCACTGACCCTGGAGAACCCATGTATACATAGGTTTTCAGTACCTGCTCTTGTCGACAAGTTCATTTTTGTTTATTCTTGAAGGTGCCTAGAGTAAGCCACTAAAAAATTTCAGTACTCTGAGATGAACACACTAGATCACCTGAAATTTCTTATCCTTCTACTACAAAAAGTAGAAGCTTTCAAAAATAGCCCCAAAATCATAAATACCCTGGCCTGGAGGCAAACTAACAAACATTGTCACAACACTATCAAAATTTCTCATGCATTTTCCTAAGGGGGTGCCCCTTTCCACTACCATATGCTCCAGAATTGACTTACTCTCTTCACAACTGCTACTCTGCCACCCCAGGCGCCACTCCAAGAGGGTAAACTGCTAACTGGCACAGAGGGTTAAGGGGCTTCTTTGAGAACTACACTGCATTTTCCTTTCTCTTACTTTTATTCCTTTCCAACTCAAACTTTAAAGTGGAAAGGAAGTTTACTTCCTAACGTTTTCACATTTTACTTAGTTCTGGGATAGCACACACAAGAGATGCATAGGCGATTCAGAAGGAAAAGGAGAGCAGCCGTACTTTGCAGCTTCTTTGCGAGTATTTCTTTATGTCACACAATTTTAAAGCTAAAAAATGTTATGCGAACTATTATTACAGACAGAAAAGGGATGTGTTATTAGGGCTCATCGTGCCATCAGGTAACATCTTCTTATGCTAAGATTCCCTTGATTCTCAGTTCAGAGATTTTGAAACCATCAAACTTTTGCTAGAAATAATAAAACGCTACTACATGGCACAAAATTCTTCATAAACAGAGTAAGGAGACAATTGACTACAAAGTCAAACTCAGAAAACTAATAAAAACCTACCTGGATCCTCCTCTAGCCTTCACTTCAAAAAAATGACCAAGCCCCAGTAATCCCTGGCCCCTCTCCTGCCCCACCTCATGCTAGAGATCCAAGCCAGGGCCGCCCTGGGCCACTGAGCTACATGCGGCCCCAGCCTAAATGCAACTCACTTCCGTAAAAGCCTAGTAAGAAGGGACCCTAGGGAATGGGAAAATGAAGACACAAGCCCTGCTTTTCAGATCTAAACATGGAGCCTTAAGATTTCAAGAAATGCAGCCTAAACCTAACAACACAGCCTAACAACATAAAATGGACCAGGCTATCCCGGGGAGTCAGCAGCCATTTCCTAAAAGGCTCTGCAATAACTCCCTCTGGGATTTAAATCTATGTAGGAACTCACACACGAGGGACCTATCAGGAAGAAAGGTACAATACATTCCCCAGCTTACCTCCTGAAAAATCTTTCTAAAAGCAATTACAGACCTCACAACCCTGACTTCTGCACAGAAGCTACAATGATCAGCTCAACAATAAAAGCACCCAGTAGGTGCAGAAGGTAGGCTCTTCCAAGGGCCTGGTATGCAGGGTTCATTCTATTCAGAGCTCCAGAAGTCCAAGACTTTTGAGAGGGGAACATAAGCAAACACTATGTGCAGGGGAGGAATCAGATGACATCTCTGAAAGGGACAGGCACAGAATGGCATTCTCCCAGGAACTGATCTTAAGTGACCGTGAAAACGCAGAATATTAAACATGACAGGGAAGCCTTCGTGTAGACAGCATCTAAGCTGCAGGCCCATGCCACACAGAATTCTAAAGCTAAAAACACCAGGAGTTTCGCCAACTCCACATTTCTCAGATCAGGCAGTGCAGAGGGGTGGTGGGGTACTAAAAGCCACAGATGTGTGTCACCCTCGGGAAGGCAACACACCAAGATGTTCACGCTAACCCTAGCAAGCAACAAACAGATTTTAGAAAATAATAAGTACAACAAGTAGAATAAAGTTTTGCACCTTTATCCTCAAATGTGACCGCAATTTCCTCAGTCTTTTGATTAAGGGAGGGAAAAACCATTCCAGGTTCCTCTCCCACACCCCACTGGTACTTTTTTTTTTTTTTTTTTTTTTTTTCTTATTAAGCTAGAGTATCTTTTCTGAGAGATTGTGAAACTAACCTGGCCCTTTTGAGGATCTGGAATGCAGAAATCATACTTTGAACTTAGTTTAAGGAACAGTAGACAGAGACCGTCCCGACGTGCCTGGCGAAAAGCAAACTGGAGTCCAAGGGCACACGTAGTTTCCCACACTGCCTTACTGCCCTGCTACTAGGGTGGCCCTGTCTTTTGGGGTGGGAGAAAGTATTTCACCCAATCTGGCCTCGAATGCTTCGGTTCAGGTGATCTTCCTTCCTTTGCCTTGGGAGAAGCTGTAAGCTACATCTCATTTCAGGCCTTTAGTTCAAGTAATTAACAGCATCCTATCACTTCCAACAGCATTCTGGTAGGTCTGGGGTGTGTCTCAAGCGTCGCACTGTGGCCTAGTCTGCCTGAGGCCTTGAGTTTAGTCTCCAGCACCGCACACGCAGGAACACACACGGAACGCACGCACGCACGCAAGAACGCAGGCACACACGCAGGAACGCATGCACGCAAGAACGCAAGCACGCCAAAAACGCAGGCACGCAACTATGCACGTACAGAACGCAAGCATGCAACCACGCACGTAGGCACGCAAGAAACGTATGTGCGAACCCACATCACGCCTGCGCGAGAATCAGTTCCTATGGTAGCAAGGAGCTAAGAACACAACTTGGGTTGGGCATGGTTGCGTGTGTGGTAACCCCAGTAGTTTGGGAGGCAGGGGCAGGAGGATCACAAATTACAGCCTAGCCTGTGTCACGTAGTGATTTAGTGAGACTTTATGTCAAAATTGGGAAACAAAATTTCTACATATGTAGCCCAGTGAAAAAGTGCCCCCTGAGTTCAATCATCAATACTGGAAGGAGGCGGGGAGGACTAACTCAAAAGCTATTCATTAAATAAAATTTTTGTCTAAATCATGAATTATACAGACCATAAGACTGCAAGTAGTGCCCCTGCAAAAGTAAGGTTCTCTATAGATCGCCCCAATACAGAAAATAAGAAACTGCTATATACTTCAGAATCAAATTCATCTCCTCCTGAGATTGATTTTTTAAAAAAAGCTTGAGAAGGATATTTATTGACTTGAGTAGGATTAAGCTACTACTGAAATCTACTGGAGAATACACAATAGCCTTCTATCAAAATATGTGAATTAACAATCCATGGAATCGCATAATGGAATTCTGAGGCTCATACTTGATAAATGAATGGGTCCACTTCCTGTTGTGCTCAGGGGAAGAACAGCATCTGTTGCCATGACAATGGTAAACCAATGCATTCTCTTCCACACTTCACAGTAGTTAAATAAACACAGATCAGAGCTGACCTTATTTGCCCTTCCAAGAATTTTTTGAAAATCTCTCCCCATCAAATTCTCCAGGGAACTGACTCAAACCCATTTCTGAGCCAAGCATTCATTGAAAGATACCATACCCCTAAAGAACCCCCTGGGCTAAAAATAGAACAATTCCCTTTTAAAACATAGGTGACTGAGAAAATACTGATGAGTATAGGATTTGCCTGCCACAGCAAACATGACCAGAAGCATGAATTCTGTGTGTTAAGTATAGTATTAGTATCATCTATCTGTCTGTCTCTCATCAACAACAAACTTGCTTTGTTTTAAAAACAAAAAACTATTAAGAACACTGGACAGTGGAGAAAGACTTATGGAAGTATATAGGTTTTACAGGCAGATTTTTTTTCCACTGGGTATACATCAAATTAAGCCTTGTGCAAGTTGAAATGTGTGAAACTAAGGAATAAGAGTAAGTGCCCTGATACACACAAACTTTACTGTATTCTAAACCCCATTCTGCCCATGCTACCACACACAGACACATTACACACACATGCACACAAGCCGGGAAGAGTTATCAGACTGATCTAAAAGGCAGAGAAATATCTTTTTAAATATTGTTAATGAAGAAAACAGGAATGTGATGAAAACCGTGTTCTTGCCTATTAGCCAGAATACCATCCATGAATACAAACTACAAGACAAAAAAACTATAAGGAAAGCACCATGCCCCGTCACCTACCAGGAACTTGGAACACTCTAGAATTCATAATTCAAAGCCAATCTAAGATTAAATCAAGTCTGCTGTGAGGAGTTGTTTGTGGCAGGAAATCCTTCTGCATGGATGGCATTCCCTTAGGGATAGATAGAGCACCTACACATTGACTAAACTGAAATCCTCCCCAACCAACAAAAAACAGAAACGTCTGGGGAGAAGTGTGAGGTTAACGACTGGTCTATAAATTATTTCCAAAAAACTGCAAGAAAAAGATATTAGTACTGCACAAGGCAGATGAACAAAACTGAGGAAGGAAAGAAACATTTGGCAACAGACTAAGAAAGCGGTCTCAAAGGGTAACACAGGTAACTGGGCCCAAAAATTCTTAGCTACAGAGATAATCACTGTCTACTTATGCATTGAATACATTGTGAAGATTGATCATTTACTATTTATCGCTTAATGCTTTAAATAACATATAGCATTGAATTCCCTATAGTAGTGGCTATCAAAGAATGATGCTTCAACTAACAGCATAGGAGTTACCTGGGAATTTAACAGAAATGCAGATTCCAACGTCTCACCTCAGATCTATGGAATCAAAAGCTCAGAGGACCAACCCAGCAGAGCTGTGTTGTATAAATCCTTGAAGTGATTCTGATGGATGCTCATGCTGGACAACTACTGGTTAAAGGCCAACTTTATACAGTGTTATGGCTGTCATTTATCATACAGAAATGGGAGTATTACAGACAGTAAGTAGCTTGTATCTGTTTAAACACAAACCATACTTGAAATCCTATACTCACGATGGTGCTCTATGGAACTTAGAACCTAGATGAACCATAAAAATGAACGTGGGCATAAGGCAGCTAGTCCACTTGCATTCCCAGGAACAAGTTCTCCACTGGATTTACCTAACAGAAGCCATGTATGCTTTGCACTGGCCTGCCTCTAGTGACTGCAGATTTATGAGGACTGCAACAGAAGCAGTAGGGCAAACTGCTTCACCATTCCGATTTGGTGTGCCCAGTTAAAGGGTCAACACTGGAAATAAAATCTCTTCAGAAAAATCCATGTGGTTACAATCTAAACCAACACCTATAATGTTCCTCTTTTTTAATGTATTTTTACATTTTTCATTGACATAGTAAACCGTACATATTGGGGTGCAATGTGGCATTTCAATATAGATACATACACAATCAGAGTAGGCTGATGGGCATATCAGCCTCATCGATCATTTCTTTTCTCCAGCACTGGAGTGGAGCTGAAGGGCTCATGCAAGCCACCTGAACACTTGTAACACTGAGCCTCAGCCTATTTATCATTTCTTGGTGATGACTGTATTCAAAGGGCCCTTTACCATTCTGTAATATTCAACTATTGTTGTCAATCAGCTACCCTGCTGTGCTGTCCAGCACAGAGTAGGGCTGCACCTCATCAGCTGACCCTTTTCCTAATTTCTTAAATTGCTTCAATGAAAGGGCACATAATAATGACTGATCCAAACACCTTTTTTTATACTAACTTCTCTTTTAGAAATATATGGTATAAAATGTCTGAAAGCAAATGCATGACTGATGGTGGACTTTTGGCACTGAGGACCATTGAACTTCTGTCCCCAAACATGGACAAAAGAAGTTTGTTCTCATTTATTATACTAAGAAACTTGAGAAGCATATAAAAGCATTATTTATACAAAAGATGGTATTGGAGATAAAACAGGAGGTCCCAGCTTTGAATACTCCATTCTCAAGGATTTTCAGGCATGATTCTTCATGACCCCTGGCAGGAGGAGAAAGCTGAACTTGCCCTGCTCTTTTCTCCTTGGCCTTCAAACAATTCACAAAGGATATAAGAAGAAAATATATTTTACATCCATGTACATTTCAGTTGAGGCAAAACACCATTTTACATTTTGGTTCCCAAATCAACGGAAACACTAAAACATACCCCACTTGTGAGGACCCACAACACCCCAATACTCTTCCATCTCAAAGTCAAGATTATTTTAAGGGGTCCATGTAGCCTAGCAAAGTTTGCTTAGACTAGAAATGTAGGAAACATCAGAAATGAGAGTCAAGAAAGAAATCAAAGAAATCACCTCAAAGGCAGTTCAAACCCCACAAAAAGAAGTTTAACAACAAGGCCACTAGCTGGATATATTACACGGCAGCATTTTCCTGAATGAGACACAGATATTACAGCTATGCTATACACCAAGTGTCCACATAGGTATTCAAACTTCATTAGAAATCGTCAAAGTCAAACTTCAAGAATATAAATAAACCAAAGCTAGGCTACTCTATACTTCTAGAAAAACAAAACACGGGGAAAAGTCATGTACTCACCAATATCATGAGAGAATATTTAATATTATGAACTCGGTCTTTTTAATATTAAAGAGACCAGAACACTGGCCAATCTTAAATTAGCTGCAGGAGGAACAGGAAACAACATGGTATGTTTCCTTCCTTCTCTGGGCTCCACCAAGATAGTGGTCTGCAACTCACCACCCTCCTCCTTTACTGTGAGGACTCCAGACTCAGGGTGCAAACTCTGAAGGAGGCATTTCCAGCTGGGTGAGGTGGCTCAGAACCCTAATCACAGCACGGTGGGAGGCAGATGCAGGAAGACTGCCAGGTGGAGACCAGCCCAGGAAATTTAGCAACACCCTCCCCCAAAGATAAAAAAAAATATCCAGGGGTATAGCTCAGTATTGAGCTCTGGGGGTCAATCCTCAGCACCACCACCAAAAGGAAAGGAGAGTGGGTGTGAGTGGCACCTCCTTATATCCCAGTCAGATGTCTCAGGGCATAACATGAAGTTCGGGAGGTAAATTTAGGTTTCTGAAGAGAAAACTGTGGAGCTCTGAACCAGGTGAATGGCACCACAGGCCTGGCAGCCCCCACCTCCAGCTGAAAGAATAGTACACTGCTACACAGACCCCCAAATAAACATTTGCTCGGTTCATTCCCAACCCTTTAAAAGGAAACAAGCATGTTTGGGTAAGATTTCTCATACATACACATGTCTCTCCTCAGTAAGGTAGAAAGTAGGCGATCTGGACTATTCTAAATAGAATTATTTGCTTCTGAAAAATGAGGGCTCCTTTACAAAGATTTCCTTTCCTTACACTTTACTTAACTATTCTTATACTTTGTTTATTCTCAAAAATGTCCAAGTGTCTATTACACATCTGATACTCTGCCAGACAATGGAAACACAAAAATAAACAATGACTGCCCAATCTGCCCAGGGGTGAAGGGCCACTCTGAAACCCCGAAGATCACCTGGGTACAGCATGGACAGCGATGACCACCCCCAGCTCTTCCTACCCAAAAACATACCAGGAAAAATCAAGTACACACTGCAAAGTAATTCTGCAAAATGAGCTCTGAATATCGGAACAGATTCATCAAGGGTTTTTATGAAGATTACACTCCAGAAGATTCTATCTTTGCAAATCAAAACCACTGAGCAAAGGAGAACATAGTTTGGATAGATATTTACCTTATAGGGGTTGGGGGTGAGGTGGGGCACAGGAGACATCATTTATTACAGTGCTCTCCTTTCACATATCCAATGCCAACAATGAACCAAAACCTGGGTTGGTAAGAATAGGAACACTTGATTCTCATCTTAGGCTACACACTATACTGCTGTTAACTGAACTAAGCAGTGCAATGCTATCACTGGATAGTCAATGATATTAGCATAATATCAAGGCGCATTCTGCATACAAATGCACGTCTAACAGCCCCCACAAAAGCACACACAAGTGAATGAGAAGCTACAGTAATGGCTGACACCTCCCTTCACCATCCAAATGACTCCAAATCCCTGCAAATCCACAATCTAGTGCTTTCCATGTGTGTCAATCTGTTCGCTCTAAATTTCATCAAAGTAGATCAGGAACCGATAAAATGTTTCTATGAGGGTCAGGGACTAGTGAAAGAGATCAGGGCAATGCTTACATTTGTCCACTGGGGATATATAAAGGCAAGGAGGACAAAAGCACGTGACAGACCAAGAAGAGCTTTGAAACAGGAGGAAGAAACTGGTACCCGGCAGTTTCCATGACAACCACAAAGCATGTTAGGCCCTAATTTGCATGGGAGGTGGAAGTGATATCCCTGCAATCTGATCTCCGAGGTAACAGAAGAAAGAAATGGCCTCAGCAATAATAAAATTGCCTCTGATGAAGTTCTTGCCATCTTCCTTAAATAAATATAGTCTAAGTCTACATTTACCAGGAACTTTAAGCAAATGATGGGTTTGGACATGCATTCCCACAATGTCCAGAATTTTGTCCTTTTCAACAACTAATGACCAATTAAATCAAAAACACTTCTGCCAATGTTTTAACCCACACAGGACACACACACATCAAAGCATATCCTATGTTTTCAACCCTTTCCACTCAGGACAGTGGCATGGTGTGTTTTTCTGCAGATCAGTGTACCTAGTGATCACTCTAGACAGTGATGATGAGCCTTTTGGAGATGAGTGCCCAAACTGCAGCCCACTTACTTACCTCAAAATGTCAACATTCCAATTAAACCTGAATACTGAGGGTTTAGTTTAGGAAAAACAACTCATACTTGAACATCTTTTGGCTTTAAAGAAAAACCAACCCTGCTCCAGACAGAGTTTCATATGCAGCAGAAAAAAGTGCCTCTAAAGCAAACAGGACATACTAATGAAAAAGTATAACACATCAATCTAGACAACAGGCAAAAACACAAGGTTAATACAAACCCCATCGAACCAAAGGGAGGTGATAGAAAGATACATCCCTGCTTTACATTTCTACAAAGGCCTACTCCCACTACCTCTGCACCTGCAACCATGCAGGCCAGATACAGAGTGCTGTAACACACATGCACATGCAAAGAGAAATTCTACAATGACTGTAACTTCAGATAGAACAGAGCCTTTTGACTTGACCTGCAAAATGACAGTGATGAGTTTCAAACAGGGCAGTCTCCCAATTCTCTTTAAATTAATCAAGAATTTTTACATTTAAGTCATCCTCTTCCTTGGGGTTTAAAAAAAAAAAGCAAGCAAGCAAAACTGGGGTTTTTTTTTATTCCTAAGGTGATGAAGATAAGAAGCCCCCCCAAAGCTGTCTCCTAGTATGAAGAAGAAAGCCAATACAGCTCCATATTTATTCAACAAATCCTGCAGAGAGGGGCTCCAAGCACACCTTAGCCTAGCAATGTGGGGCTGCCATGTGAAGGCCCAGTCCAGCCTGCACAGGTAGGGTCTGTATTTAATCTTGTATGTTTGCCTCTTGTCTAGATTTATGTGCTATACTTTTTCATTACTATGTCCCTGCACTGCATTCTAAGAGTATGTGGTGCTGCTGTTTCAAGTCTCCTGAGTAGGGCCAGCACAGCTCACTGCTGCTCCTTTTGCCCAGTACCCATCGGCCAGTGTCACTTCTGTTCCCAAGCGGGGTGGTGAGGATTGCCATGGGGTGTGTCCTACTCTCACTACAGCTGACTCCTCCCCTAAATCAAATACAAACTTGAAACTCCCCACCAGGGGGGGGAGAGATGGACTCAAGCACTACCCCCACCATCACCACATACCCCATAAAAACCAGGATTATCAGCTCAAAACATCAATGGAGCTGGACTGTAATCCCAGCACTTTGAGAGGCTGAAGCAGGATGATCACAAGTTCAAGTCCTGTGTGTCCATCTGAGGAAGATGCCTCCCAACCCCAGTCCCAAAAGGAGTTGGGGATGTAGCTCAGTGCCAGAAGACCCCTGGGTTCAATCCCTACTACCACCAACAACCAAACCAAACACTAGCAGACCCCTCATAGCCCAGAGCTCACTACAGGAGTGAAGTCCGTAAATACCAGCTGCCCTCTTGGAACGCCAGTCCAATACAGGACATGGGAAGCTTTCTGAGGCACATGTGGCCATCCAGAAGCAGAAGACTACAACAGGAACACCAAGAACTGCTTTCCATGCTCACCCCACCCCCACCCTGCCCCAGGGGGAGCCTCTAGTGGGCAGCCCCCAGAATTCAGACACCCTTGGGTGCGCCTCCACTCCGCCTCAGCTACCACTGCCTGGGGAGACCAAAGCTGGGGTCAGCTGGTGCTGCCAGGAAATGAAAAGAGAAAGGTAAAGAGCAGGGCAAGCACAAGAACCTCCACCATGTTCAATCATTACCTCTCCCCAGAGAGGAGTCACCCACTCTTCCTATTGTCCCAGTCTGTTTCACCTGCTGACTACTTAATCAGATAAAGTGGTAAAGGGTGGAAAACAGAGAGGCCAGCATCTGGTGAGCACTTTCTACTACACCCTGTGACAAGGAAGGTGTTGCTCAGCAAGCACTGGAAAGGGAAGAGGCCCCACCAACACACCCATGGGATTCTCCCACTCAGGAGCACATGACCCGAATACCTGCTAAAGGTCCCACACCTCTGAACACAGCACACAGGACCAGGTTTGCAACACGGAAACAATGAAGGACAAATTCGTGGCAAACAACTGCATTCCTTCACGTCCCGCTTCTCCCTGAAATGCAGATTTCTGTAGCTGGAAATGAGGCGGACTCCAACAACTCATCACCATGGTGCCAGCAGCCTTTCAGCAGGCACACTGATGAACCAACCTGCTCCAAGATTCTACAAAAGATCATCTGCCCCCAGACTCTAGAATTCTTGGTCATTCAAAAATGTTTGAAAGCATAACCATGTGGCTGCAATGATCTAATCAAGGTGAACAGAAACTATACACTGAGTTTTTACACCAGGAGTTTTTGCTTTCAGGCAAAGGGTGGTTCTCTGTGCCTTGGCTGTTACATAAGCACAGGCAAGTAAAGAAAGCCTAGAGAAGTTCCAGAGTAGAAGAGGAGGAGCGGACAATTTGAGAAGACAAGAAGAACAGGATACATAAGGCAGAGTATTATAGAGCTGGAGCCATACGGAAACCTGAAACATAACAGACTCTCCTCGAGTCTTCAGTAGTAGGAGAACGAACATATGTGTTAGGAAGCTGCCCAAGGAGAAGCACTGCTGGAATGGATTAGAGGGAACAGGCCTTCACTCCAGCTTGCAGCAATAACAGCATCCCTTCCTGCTAGCCGATCCGATAAACACCAATTACTAAACATCAACTGAAGTATTTGTGTTTTGCCTGAGTGAATTGGTTCACAGTGAACTACTCTGGACTTAGCTAATAAAACTTCAAAAGCAAGATCCAAAGAGACCCATTTCCAAGAAACAATCAGATCCCAAAACAGTGCTCCAGAAAACACAGAAACAACCAGCCAGCATGCAACCAAGAAAAACATGTAATGCCTAGTAGCCAATAAAAAATGCCCACTCAACATAATAGGAAAATATGACCAATAAGGTAGATGAAAATCTATTAACCTAAATTTATTTTTTTTCTTGGTACTGGGGAATCAAACTCATGACCTTGCACTTGCTTGCCATGAGTTTATGCCACTAACCTAAATCCTTGGCTCTTTCTTTTTTGTTGTTGTTGGACTGAATTTACTCTGAAGTAACATGGATAATGGAGTTAAGACATGAAAATACTGTCAATTCTCTTACATATGCTTTCCAAAGATTCAAGAAGTTAAAGAGAGCCAGGCACGATAGCGCACACCTATAATCCATAGCACTCAGGAGACCAACACAGAGCTGAAGGTCAGCCTATGCTATAGGTAGTGAGTATAAGGCCAGTCTAAACAACACAGTGAAACCCTGACTTTAAAAAAATTAAAAAGGTAGCCAGGAAAGATGAATTACAATAGTATACACACTGAAGGATATTTAAAAAGACTAAAACGTGTACATATTCTAAACAATGGCTAAAATGAAAGATGCACTCAATGGGACTTCACAGCAGATTTGAGGTATGAATAACTTACGGGAGATGTTCAAGGAAACAAAGATTGAGCAACAAGAGAAACAGATCATCAGTGACCTATAGCACAACTTCAAGCAGATTTGATACATGGGTAAATGACGGACGTTTCAAAGGGAGAACGGGAACATGCACACAAAATAATGAAATAGGTCAAATTTTTCCAGGATTGATGAAATATATGATTATTTATAACAAGCTAAATGAACACCAGGCATTTCTGTATATGAAAAACTATACCAGAACACTGTACCAACTGCTTACAAACGCTGATTTTCAAAGGAGAGCTTTACGGAATAGTTACGATTGACCTGTCAGAACAGCACTACTAATCACAGTACTTTCGAGGCTGAGGCTGGAAGACCACTATGAATGAGGCCAGCATGGGCTACTGAGTGAGCTCAAGACCAGCTTGAACTACATAGCAAGACCCTGTCTCAAAAACAAACAAAAACCCAAAATAAATAAAATACTGCTAATTAACATCTTTTAATGTTTACATACCCAGTCAAAAAAATCTTTCAAAAGTGATACTTGATATACGAACACAAATACAGCAATTGGTTAGGTGAACAAAGAGAGTAAATATTTACTAAACAATTATATTTACTTCACGTATTTACTTATATACTTATTTTCAAACATGCCATGTAATAAGCTACTTCTCACTTTTTTATTTCCCAGCAATACAGCACATACTTCAATCATGATAGCTATAAACTTTAAAACTAGAATATTTATCTTTAATTTGTAAAGCATTTCTTAAAGTTGTAGCCACAAAATAGTCTATCAGGTCAGGGTCAGTGGAGACTTTTAAATCTCAATCAAATGAAGGGGAAAAAATTTAAAAAGAAAAATTTCTGAGCCACTTTTTATTTTACCTTTGACTTTTTTTAAAGCAATTGCAGCTAGTGCATTTTAACACTAGGCATGATTACTACTGTATTTTGTTACAGAGATGGTGAAAACTTATACAGGACTTCAAATTCCTGGCTCTCAAGGATGTTCACATTGAATAAGCCCAACCTCAGTCCATCTGTGCTGCCTCTGTGCATGCTTAGAAGCATGAAAACATGTTAAGGAACTCCGAACAAAACAGATATGGAACACAGAGAGGTAGACAATTAACCTGTGGAGAGACCACCTGTTAAGTCAGGGTGAACTCACACCAATTTCAACACATGTTCGTATCCAGAGCTCAATTACAGTGGGCCAAGACATCACACAAACCCAGCAACGCTATTACAAAATCCCAACCTAATGAGGGGAACAAGGTTTGAAGGGAGGGTCAGGGAAAGGGATGGGGGGAATTAAGTTACATCATGTACAAGTACAAACTCTCTATGATGAATGTGATCATTATGTGTACCTAAAAATGTACCAATAAAATTAAAAACAAAAACTCAATCTACAGGTCCAGGGCTATGTGTGTGCTCACTCCTATATGCAGTTCCTCTATTCTACCTCTGCAGAATCACAGTCTACATTTTTTTAACTAATTCTTTAGAAGATTCCGAGTTTGTTTTTTAAAGGCTGTTTAATATATACAAGATGCACTAAGTATTCAGAGTGTCAAAGGGAGTTCAGCAGTAAGCAAGCACCAGGGCCATTCCACGATGCCAGGACGTAATCTGCTCACCAACACTCTGGTCTTCAGATTGCAACCGGGCCCGCCTGTGTCTGCTTCCTTGCCAGCAAATGCAAGGTCTCACGGAGTTGAGTGGTGCAAACTCACCCCAGTCACCACAGGGTCCTTCCTGTGACTCAGTAACTTCAAAAGACAGAGTCACCCCCACAACATTTCCATCAGCCCACAGATGGCCGTGATGGGTCACCACGAAGCAGAGATACAAATCACAATGTGTAGAAATGAAAAGCCTCATAAAGCAAGTTCAGACAGAAGTGTCTGATCGCGTGTATTCACGCACAATGACTCATGCGTCACATTCACTGCTGATGGCTAATAACGAATCTACCTCAGAGAACGCTTCTTCACATGCTTTCATTCTCTTCAAAGATTGCTAAATTCTACCACTACTACCACAGGGTTACTTGTGTCATACACATCTTACAGATGAGGAAACTGAGGAGCACTTGGAAACGTTAGAACCGCATTGAGAAGCCACAGATCAGCTCCAGCCACCCTCTTAATTGTTAGGCTACAGGAATGGTCTTTATGAGAGACCCTGAAAACCCTATCGTTATTTTCATTTTTATACCCTCCTCACTCAACCCGCCCAAAAGTATAAAATTAATCCTGCTCGCTGAGTGGCATTTTAGAGACCTGTTTAGGATTCTGTGTCTACTGTGCACACAGAAAACTATGTCACAACAAATGTGTCTATTTGACACATTCTTTGGGATCAGCTTCATCATCCCCATAGCTAACCATCCAAAGAGCACCTCACCCTTATCTACACAGGGCTGACCAAAATCTGTTCATTCTGCTTTCAGCATATTTCAAATACCGGTGGAGGAAACACAAATTTTGCAACAGCGACAGAGAGAAAGGAGACACACAGGACGAGGTAAGGAGTTAGATGCAGTCACTGTTGCATTCAAAAGGGGCTAAGTCTCTGTCATGTTTTGACCTAAACAATAAAAAACACACCAATGCATAATTTTTGAAACAACCCTCACTTACCATCATGAGAAAAAGAAAAAGGAAACCATAACCTAGAGAGCTAAAGACACACACATGCATACACCTTTGTCATTACGGTTAGCTAAGGACTTTGACACTGTTCATTCCTTGAGCTCATGTATGGTTCAAGTTGCATCAGTCCTCACTAGAAGCGTTTTGAAAAAAAAAAAAAATCACAAATATAAAAATGTCTTCTCATTGCCCCAATTCTTCCCTCCTTCCTTCTTTCCCCAAATGTAGACAAAACATACATATAATAACTGGGGACCCCAGAAACATATGCACAACAAGAGTAAGTGTTCGAAGAACCATTAGCCAGTGCTATCATTCTTAAAAGAGTAATCTGTCTTTTCAAAGCAAATGCATAAATCTTCACTATGGGTTTCTGGGATTCAGTCTTTTCTCTCAGAAATTCTAAATTCCAAACGGGAATGTAAACAGTTTATCTCAAAATATTCTCTTTCCAGAGAAGAAGGCTATACCAGGAAGCAAGCCCAAACTGAAAACTAGTGCCATGTGGGGACCACTGTCTGACTGCAAATGCCAGACCCCAGCCCCTTCTGGTACACAGGGTGGCAAACAAGAAGTACCAATGCCCCCAACCCCCGCCGTAAGTGACAGGCTTATCCTGAGAAACACAGGTTGTGGTTATAGCTATGGAGGTGAGATGCAGGTGGATGTCTGTGGTGCTTTGTTGTTTCACTGGCACTGCAGGTCTAGGACCAGAGGTCTGGTCATGGGTTCAGAGGACAGCAGAACACAGTGTGGCATCTATGGGGGGGAATCTCCTTCTGAGGGTTGTATTCACTGTTGATTCCTTATGGTCCTATTTTGAAGTCCCATATTGTTTCCATTGTTTTGCTAAGTTGAGTCTTTTGTTTATGTCAAATCTGATGGCAGGAGCAGCTATATCAAAGATGGCAAGATTTATTATGGTAGGGATTTTGGATTTGCTATTGACTTGTTTTGAAGTCCTTTATTGCATTCATTGTTTTGTTTTTATTGTTTCCATTCTATTCTGTTTTAATTTTTGCTATGTCTGAAGTTATCTGAGCTATTTGGAAGACATCAAAAGGCATTATGGTAACTACTGTTGATTTCATAATGTTTTGAAGTCCTGCATCTCTTACACTGGTGTTTCTTTTTTTGTTGATTTTATTGTTTTATCCTCTTTTAAATAAATAAACATTCTTTTCCCAGTCAGGAGTGGTGTTACACAACTGTAATCTCTGCACCCGGAAAGCTGGGGGAGGAGGATCATGGGTTTAAGGCCACCCTCGGCTACATGGCAAGATCCTGCCTCAGAAATAAACAAACACAAACGGGCCTGGGGATTTAGCTCAGCGGCATAAGCACCAGCCTTGCACGCAGACAGTCGTGAGTTCGATCCCGGGTACCGATAAAAAGTTAAAAAAAAAAAAAAAAAAAAGAAAGAAAGAAATAAACAAACACACTCTTTCTATGTCTCTACAATGTACAGGCTATAAAAGACTACCAATGCCTGCATTCACATTTCAAAACTATCCATGTTAGTTGATACCGAGAGCTTGACTCTTTCTTTGCAGAGATAGCAATAGCCTGTCAATTTATTAGAAAAGATGGACAGAACCCATCTCAACAGTATACTGACCATGTTCTAGGAAGCCAGGTTCTAAGGCATTCACTCCACTTTGGAATGCAGGGATGACAACAAATTCCCTCAACAGCAAACAGGGTCAAAACAAATGTTCTGCAAAGCTTGATACTACTAAAAGTTATGATTTTACATATTGTATTACTTCCCCATGAAAATGGAGGAAAGGCATGTCCTCCTACACCTCCTGTGCTTCTTCCTCCTCTTCTTCCAGGATGCAATCAAGGCCACACTAGAAGAGCTTCAAACACAGTACAGCCCCTATGTGTTTCACTAGTAGGATGTACCAAAACGAAAAAGATGCTATCATCAACTCTTTAAAAATTCAGTAAAAAAATTTTGATACAGTAATCATTAAAGATTTGCAATGACTGAGTTTGCTTGAAGCTAAACCTGAACCCGTATTTTTTTTTTCCCATGCTCCTGAAGATTTCAAGGTAAATAGTTGTTTTATGCTCAGCGGCCAGACAACACAACTGTCCCTTGCTTAGGGGAGGTCAGCAGCACAGTCAGCTGACATTAGTTAGAAACAGTGCCGCCTCCAAGAAAATGAAGTTACTCCCGGTGCCCCTATGCAGATAAGATTTCAGGCAGAAATGGTGAGGGGGTTGGAGAGGAGAAGATCAATCCCATGACTACAAGAGTGGCTGACAATTTCCAACCTCAGATATGAAGAATTCTGCTCCCCAAACAGAGATGAAAGTTAATATCAGACACATGAAGATGCGCTTGAGTTGAGGGGGCCAGATGGTGTTATCACACACTCTGATGGAGGATAGTTTGACTTACAACACCCTTGCATTCCCTTTCATGATTATTCATTTTTCAAATTGGATTGGGGGAAGCTTTCTTGTGATGTATCTGTAATCATTACTGGGACACTCACACAAATGTTTTTTAAAAGAGTAGCATAGTATACAAAGTCCAGGGCACTCAAATATCCATTTGCTTTTGTACTTATTAACTATATTCAAAGCAAATCTGATGGCATCTGACATACAAGAGATGTGGGGCTGAGACAATGGGAATGGGGCTGAATACACACCCAGCGCATTGTAGGCTATTTTATAGACATTTCACAATGAAGCAAAGTAAACCAAGCACATGAGCTATGAATCTAAAATTTCAAATCCCAAAAATCAGTAAGTCTCAACAAATGGCTAGTCTTTTCCTCTAAATTTTCCACTACCCTAAGGTTTGTGGACAGATACATATCTAAATTGTTTCCCAAAAGTAATTGTAATTTTGCAAAATGAGTCAACAAAGAACAAGAGGCCAAAGGACTGACTCCCTCCATCTCACAAACAAAAAGTCACCAAAGATAGTAACACAGTAAAATATCAAACATCATAAAACAAATTCTCAATGTGAAAAAGGAAAAATAACCAAAAAAAAAAAAAAAAGATATATGAAATAGGGCCAATGCCAGCAAAGAGTTTCTAAACACCCAATTAAAATCATTATGTAATGTTGCTGCCACTGACCTTGAAACCACAAAAGCACATAAAACTAACTAGTCAACTTCCTTAGCAAACTATCTTACGTTTATTTAGAAAAATTACAAAAATAATTGCTGGCAAGCATGAAAAAAAAAAAAAAATGATTACCAACTTGGTTAAACGCCAGTTTACCTAGAAGACATACAATGAAAATTCTGCTAAGGAGAAACAATTTCAAAAATACCGTATTTTATTCTTCAAGTTTTTAAGGCAACTCTCTACAGAATATGGCAAAGAGCCATCTGATACCCCACCAGCATTAATGTTGAATATCTAAGAATAAAGTTAACAAAACCTCTAACTGTTGGGCCAATTGTTATGGCAGGAACACTGTTTTGATCAGTTCGTAGCACATTCTATTTTTTCGCTTATAATTACTATTACTGGACAATACTTAGGAATCCTGTAACTTTGACTCCTCTACAAGATCAAGACTATATGAATGGGCCCACATTTCTTCCCATGTGGCATAAACTGGCACCTGAATTTGCCATCCCTGGTTAATTATGTACCGGTACTTCCAGCCTTGGGTACTAACCTTTTCCTCGACGGCCCTTCTTCAAAATCTGAAGAGCTAACATCGTTGCTAGTTGAGGACACCTGGGATGCATCGTCCTTCTCATTCTCTGACTGTTCTGACGCTGGTCCTAATCCCTTAGACTGGTCATTACCAAGGAGCCCTACAGGTGAGAAAAGGGGACAAACACTTAAATACATCGAATCAGGAAGCAGCACTTTACCACAGTAACTTCTATGTGTTTGGCTGACAAGATTGTGGGTACAAGAGGAGTTTTCAAAACTGCACCCTATTTTAGGCCTTTTAGAAGAGTGAAAAGCCAAACAAGGAAGCAATTTTAACAGTAGGATATCCAAGCAGAAATTTGGAATCAAGTGATATGTATAATTTAGGGTTCTATTTTAATATATGTAAACATCTTCTGTGCACAAAGAGTGGAAAGGAGTATCAATTATTATCAAGTCAAACTAGTTATTTCTAAATGTTAAACATTTATTCCACAGATACTGAAATCTTCCTTGGAATTTCCTTCAGGAAACAGTATGTACCACACAATTAAACACTATCTTGAAGCTTCACCTTAGACTAGAAATCCTAATACATACTGTTTTGTCTTCGGAACCAGCCAATACTTAAGATTGTAACCAGATTTGCCGTAGGTCGTCTCAGAGGCTAAGGACCATGACCTAAGGGTTTCTACCTTTAGTAGCAATGGATATTCTTCCAGGGACAAAAATGAGGACCCTAGGGTGAGGGCTGCTGGCCCTCAGGGGGCTCCAGAAGCAATGATATAGAACTGCTAAGTGATGTGGAACTCTTTCAACAAGCAAGCTGTAAGGCCATGCTAGTGAGTAAAGGCTGAATAAAAAAGCCTTGCTGTCTACTGTTCAGACCTCTTTGAGTCTACAGATGTAAAGTAGGTTCTACAAGTGAGAGGATTCGCTATATAGGCTTGCCTGAGCAATACTGCAGTCACCAGCTTTGTGGGTTTCAGGAACTGGGTGGCACTGCTTGACATAATACCTGCAGTTTCATGGGACAAGCATTTGACTTGAAGCCAAAAGTACAGGATGACCCCTTGCCTTTTTATTTTTTTTGCTTGTTTATTTCTACCAATTTTATGAGCGCTTTACTCCATTATTAAACAGTACCATCTGAATGGAGAATGGTGATTCTTGATGATCTAAAAACTTCGAGGAACACAGCATTCTATACACAGTATGTGCCAGCATGTTCTAAAAGAACACAGTACAACCAAGTAACAAAGCCCTGGGGCCTGCTCTGTTTATGCACACAGTGCCCCAGTTTTTGGGGGTCTTTTGAGCACCATTTCAGAGAATGAGTAATAACCCAAGGTTCACAATTTAAACAATGTAGTGCACAAAAATGGCCATTCATGGCTATTCACCTATACAAATGAGGTTTTAACTGTTATGACTAGTATAGTATGAAACTGACAACAGATTTCCCAAAGAAAGAGGAATTGTGGCAAGTTTGCAATGTGAAACAAAAAAGAAAAACAAGAAACTCAGCAGTTCAGAAGCCTAAGAATTCAAAGATAGGGGGCTGAAGATTTAGCTCAGCGACATAAGCGCCTGCCTTGCAAGCAGACACTCGTGAGTTCGATCCCCGGTACCGATAAAAAGGAAAAAGACAAAAAAAAAAAAAAAAAAAAAAACCCTAGAATTCAAAGACAGAATTACGGCCAACATTTCCGAGAAAAGAACTGTACTATGCATCAGAGGAGCTGCCAGTGTGCAGCTATCAAAAAGCTGAAACAGAGCTGGTCCACATAAAGAAAAGAATTTTAAATTTTATAAAACTTTAGTTTTATAAATGAATTATAGTTCAACAGTACTGGCCATTCGAAAGATGCAAATTAAAACACTGAGATTTCAGGGCCGGGGATTTAGCTCACTGGCATAAGCGCCTGCCTTGTAAGCAGGCAGTCGTGAGTTCGATCCCCGGTACCGATAAAAAGGAAAAAGACAAAAAAAACCACTGAGATTTCACCTCAAATCAACCAATAATAAATGCTGAAGGGGCTGTGGAGAAAAAGGAACCCTTCTCCATTGTTAGTGGGAATGCAGACAGGTGCAACCACTGTGGAAATCAATGTGATGATTGTTCAAAAACCTAAGATTAGAGGTCCCATTCAACCCAGCTATTCCCCTTCTGGGTATCATCCCAAAAGAATTAAAAACATACCACAGTGATATATGTGCACCCACGTTTATAACAGCACAATTTATAATAGCTAAATCTTGTAAACAACCTAAATACCCATTGACTGAGGAAAGGATAAAGATATGGTGTTTCTATATAATGGAATACTATTCAGCCATAAAGAATGATAGACTGGACATTTTATAGTAAATGGATGCACCTTGAAAACATTCTCATTAGTGAAATAATGACACAGATGCATGATCATTGCACTGTTTCATTAGTATGATACGGAAAAGGCATGTATTTTGTCCCAGAAAGAATGACTTCAGCCAAACAACAACTCAGACCATACCTGCCTTCATTTTAACCCACTGTGAGCCATTCTGAGTTGACTTTTGGATGTTTTAAGAAATTTTTTAATGTGCTATATAAGGTTTGGGTTTTTTTTTTTTAAATGCATGTGGATATCTCGTTCCAGTATACTTATTGAGGGTACAATCCTTTCTCCTCTAAATTGCTTTTGCATCTTTGCAAATCAAAAGTCTATTATGTGAGTATTTTAGGACTTTATATTGGTATCTTGGTCCTCTATCTTGTTATCAGTGCTGTTTTGTCTTGATTGGTGTTAACTTTGTGGTAAAACGTGGGATTGAGGAGGGTCAGAGCTCCAATTTTGTTCCTTTACCAAAGTTATTTAGAATATTCTGAGTCTTTTTTATTTTCACAGAAACATAAGAAACAATGTTAATTAATATGAAAAACGATACTAACCATTTGAAAAAGGATTGTTTTCCAATCTTTGTTTTCTTTTCATTCTTTTATGTTTAATTAAAAATAATGAACTGTAGTATTTCATTAATTTCACACAATGTGTATTTCAGATGTACTATACATCTGAATCAAATACATTAAAATTAACTTCACCTGCTTATTTTAATTTTCAGTAGCTCTACAAGTGTATGACTTAATTTGTATTTCTACCTATCAGCAGTACTTTAGAGATTTAATACAGAGATGAAAGGGAGGACCCCCAATCAGTGGAATAATAACTTTCAGCACAAGTTAGAAATGGATCCAGGATCATAATTTATGACCCAAAAAAGATGCACCTTAAATTTTAAATGCATCTTGTATTTACTTTTCTTAACACCTACTATATTGTCAGGAGACATGAGCATAATCCAACAAAATCTAAATTCTCATGAGAGGAAAGAGAAAAAGTTGTATATTTGGATCATTCAGCGTGTGCACAAGAAGAAATGTCACGTGTATTTAGCAAGGACCAAGCATTAGGGGAGGACTGTTGAATAGAAATCAATACTAGATGCCAATAGCAAATGTCAGTAATACAAAGAACAGCAAAAGAGAGGTTTCCAATGTCCTTAAAACTCAAAAACAAGATAGTGGAGAAGCAAGCAAAAGTGCGAAGAAAAAGCTCTTGCAAAGCTTGGGAAATCATGGGAGGAAAAAAAAAGGATGATATGCTGTTAGGTGAAGATGGATAGAAATGCTCCTGAGACCTTAAGGACTTGCCAAGCAAGCACTGAATGAGCAAATGAATCATTTAGTATACTACAGTGAGAAAGGTAAGCTACTGGATTGACAGCTTTAATCTTGTCCTTACAGAAAAGAAGTAAAGAACAAGTCGTTTCTCCAATTTGGGCATGCATGAGAATCATCAAAAAGGTCTTTTTCTAGCTAAAATTCCCGACCTTGAGAAACACTCCTGCAAGAAACTGTACTATGGTGTGAGAAGACCTACACCTAATTACCCTAGAAGCTAGAAAGCTTCAGGCCAAGTATGAATTAATCCAGGCAGCTATGATGATTTTACTGTATCAGCTAGAACTTTCAGGGTGGCGTCCACCTTTTACCAACAGTCTTGTGAAAGTTCGGTCTGGCTCATAAAACTTGTCAGCAAGGTTGTAAGAGTCCATTGATATGATAAACACAGACACAAAACTTAACGGGTTGGAAATATTGGAGAGAACTTATAATGCTCCCCAAACAACTAAGTACAAACTCAGGGAAACTTCATGCATAGATCTTACATGAAAATGAAAACTACTGGGAATTTTAGTTGGCTTTAGTATGAGCTCACTGTGATGAGTTCAAAGAGATGAAGCCACTCTGATTCCAAGGCACAACTGAGCCACATGAAAATGGCTAATAGTGACTCCATTGTCCTCTTGGTTCCCTCTGACTGGAATCCTCAGGGCCCACCATGCTGCACCCCACCCATTCCATGGAAGACCAGTGAGTAGTGACCTGAACAGGGTTGCTGCCTGAATCAGTCACTCTCCAGATTCCTAAAATGGGGCCCATACACAGAGAATTCATTGCCTGTTTGCAAATTAAAGGGCGCTGCTTTCCCTGGTCTTTATGAGGGGGCAGGATTGACTCTATCCTTCAAAGGATCAACTTTCTCTATCTGAGCACTCTCATTCTGTATATATTAGCAGGGCGAGAGGGATTATATTTTTACCTCAATAGTCTACATGGCTGGATAAACCAGGGCTTTTTATTTTTCTCAGATCCACTCCCCTTTCTCGCATCTCTATTATTCTTTCTCACATTAATTATTTTTTATTTCCATTTTGAATGTTTTAAACCAAATCATACAGCCTGCCCAATCTAGGAGAGCTGGGTCAGCGAGATGGAATACGATGCCACAGGGCAGAATGGCCATTATTACAGCACTGAAGGAACTAATGTGCAATGCCTTTTCTTTGCCCTAACACAGCTCTGCTACCAGTTTTTTAAATTATTATTTTTGGCCAACAAGAAATAATGAAATGGCATCCCCTCCTTCACATACTCAGACCATTTTTTATTTTTGCAACCCTCCCTGAACCAACACAAACCTTTATTGGGGAGAGGAGGTTAAACAGAGGAAATTGAACGGCCAGAAGATTTCATCTCTTCACATTAGCATTTGTTCTCCTCTATTAATATTCAGTAGGTTGAACTTAAATTAAACCATGTCTATTGTCTTTCACAAAAGCAATAAATACGAGCTGAAAATTTCAAATTACTGCAGTAAAGACAGCTTGGGGACGGTGCTCACAACCTCAGCTAGACAGCATCAGCTGACAAGAGCAGTGTCAGGTCCAGGATACACCACTCCTCACCATGATGCAGCACCCAAGAAATCACATACACCCAACCCTCCCGCCAGAGGTTCGGAAAATGCAGAAGCTGTGTATGCCATCTCCCAAACTGGCAACAAATGAAAAAGACTTCCAAGGGCTGCGCAAGGAAATGCAAGAGAACAGGCAGGCCTTTTTCTGAATCTGCAATTGCAAAAGAAAGGAGCAATAAGATTTCCGGTTGCAGACTGGAGTTACTAGATGCATGATTACCTCCCTGCTGCCTTTTCTTGGAGAAGCTAGGAAAACTGAAACATAACTTCAGCCAAAGATTCTTTCGCTAAGTAACTTCTAAGCAGCTGATGAGAACAACTCTGGATGTCAAAACACAAATATGTCAGACAGCTGTAACACCTGAAAGGGGGTGGAGGGAAGGGGAGGGGAACAGCCCACGTATCCCTTACAATTTTATACAATGCTCTAGGTGCAGTCATCACTGGTCCTTCTCCACAGCTACACATATATGACAGAGTACAAACTGAAGGAAAATCCACTGTCCTCATTCCAGAAAACCAACGCCGATCAAAAAAAGGGTTAAAGAGAGAAGAAAAACAAGGAGGGCTTTGAAGCTATTCCAGTGCTTCGCAAACATCTGGAGCACACCAAACTTATTAGCATATTAGGGAGAGTCAATGTATTTGGCTTTGTTGTGGAAGCCATGTACAAAAGGTGATTCGGTTTTACAGAGTCAATGCCGTCTGTCACCCTGTCACTGTGAGACAAGGTATCACATTACATATTAAACAGACAAGCATCCAAAGAGGGCTTTCATTTTCTGCAGCAATTTCTCAGTGTGTGTGTTTGTGTGTGTGCATGTGTGGGGGCAAGCACATGCGGCGCTGAGTTGGGAAGAAAATGACAAAAAGCAGCCCTCTTGGTTGAGACCCTCTGAGGTAATCACAATGCGTGCTCTGCCGCCATTACTAGTGAAAAAATAAAAAGCCTGTGTTCACTCAGACTTTGAAAGAGAAATTGGATTGTCTGCTTTTCAAACAGTGTAGGCATTCTGATCCCAGGCCGGCGTCCTGGGCCAACAGGAATGTGGAAATTAACTCCCATCCTACACACTGGGGTCACAGCGATGCCTCCAACACAGCTCAGGGTCCAGGACGAAATGGGACGGGGCAGAGGTCTGCAGAGCCCTGTGCAGGCCTGGCCACTGACACGGTCACCAGATCAACCGACTGATACGGCCAGCAACAAATGACGACCACGAGGCAGAACGTCAGTGGTTCACTTACGGTCAATGAGGCACAAATGGAAATGGTTTTATACCTCAAACTGAGGGAAATAATGATTCTTTTCTCTCATGAGAATGGGGCCTCAGCAGTCCAGGGCTCCCCTTTGTCTCCTCTCCGATTGGTTATGGAGATGCCCACTCCAGTCAAGAAAATGTAATCAACATCCTCTCTGGCCATGATGCCCCCCAAAAGAAACAAACTACAGGGGAAAACTCCCCCAAAATATACAAGTAGATATAAATACTGATTTATGGTCACCCCACAGGAACCCTCTGACCATCAGCAATTTCTGTCCCAAAGCCATTCTTTGGCAATCTAAGTATTCTATGCATACACAGCTTTTTGAAAAGAGGTGTCAGATAAAAAAAAAACAACTGACAAACTGATCATCAATATTGAAAACTTGGGCCACGAGGTAGGCCGGAAAATGTCTGACCCTATTTTCAGAATCAAGATAGAGGCCTGAGATCCTGGAGCCCACAGACCATTTCTTTGCCTTAAGCCATGAGGAAAAAAAAAACCCAGCAAAGTTGCACAGAGGAAAGGGTAAGCAGATTACTGTCATTTCTCAAAGAGGCCCTGTTCTGCCTGTCTAGTCCCCTGTCCCCCCCGCGCATGACCAACACCCAAAGACAATTATGCCCTCCCATCCCCACTTCCTAGCCAATACTCGTAAGAAAAGAAAATACTCCTCTCTCAAGGACAGAGTCTAACAAAAACAGTAACAACAAACAGCAGAGCTTTCACATGACATTCATGCAGTCAAAACACAGGCCAACAAACAAATGAATCTCAGTAGGAAGGAGCTGTGAGCCTCAAGAAAGATTTCCAGACCAGCCTGCGAGTTTCTCTACTCCATGATTACAAACATGAGTATCCTGCACTTCTCATTTTGGCTTAATTCCTCACTTCTTCAGGTCAAGGTTTGTCCTCCCTAACACTGTACCCTCTTTCTTTGATTTCCATGCACAACACGACACACATGGCAATCAAGCAAATACAGTTTAAAGAACACTGACTACATTTTAAACACCTATGTTCCACAATGACAAGTTCTGCTTCTGCATCTCATCACCAAAACTCTACCATCCCAGCCCGCAGCTCTTCTACACCATCCATGTCCTCAATACCCTTCTGATTTCACATTAACAAACCTATGCCTACCAGGCTGGCAGCAAATAACCACCAAAAGTGTGTCCTTGGAATTTCCAATTAATTAAAAAGAGCCACCCAACACGGTGGCACGGTGGCCCAAGGCTGACTGCCGCAG
Source organism: Cavia porcellus (assembly GCF_034190915.1). NCBI lineage: Eukaryota > Metazoa > Chordata > Mammalia > Rodentia > Caviidae > Cavia > Cavia porcellus. Next base: position 19,743,191 of record NW_026947496.1, on the reverse strand, counting down.
GAGGTCAAAAGATGCCTTCCCCATTCTGACAAAAAGTTCATGAAAGGCAAAATTGGGCTTAGGCTGGTGTGGAAAACAAGCTGTAGAACAATGGCATCATCACAGCAGAGGAGAGAAGCACCATATGAAGTACAGGTAAACACAAGAGTGATAAGGTTTTTATTAAAATAGAAAAATTAGATAAATGAGATGAATGCGTTCTTTTGTTCACATCAACTAGCATGCCAAAACTTGATTTTATATATCATGGAGCTTGCATGTCTCACAGGGAGATTTCCACACACATAGCATGCTAACAGATAGCTAATGATATTCTACCTTTAGGTAATTACAACCTGTGCTTGTGTTTAGGTCTTTAAAGCTTAGCATCGTTGAATTCACCCCACAAATGTTAAGTTTCCAAATGAAACCAGCTCTCCAGATTTTAGCAAAGGTCTCTAAAAATAGGCAAAGATGGCTTTCACTCCAATCAACAAGCACCATAAAGTTAGCAGTTTGCGTCCTAATCTGTGATGATACACAGGCAAAATTCCACATACTTTATGTCTTGCCCAACACCATAATTTATGGATAAATTAAGAGCAGTACCTTTCCCCGAAACCTGAGTGGCTGCTTTTATGATCCAAAAGGCCCTGCAGGAAGTTCTAAATTAATGTTTATCTGTACAAGGACTGGGAGAAACTGCAGTTCTCCCTGTTTCCTTATTAAGTCACTTGCATACAAACAAATTATCTACTGACCCACTTTTCAGATGAATATACTAATAGGATCAAGTGGTCCAAATCAAAGACCAAACAAAATTTGCTGCCGGAAACAAGTTCAGGGAGGCCTACTGCCTTGCAGAGTCAACTCTTACCAATGCCAAGGTACAATGGAAGCAGACAGAAGGCAGAACTAGAGGAATGTGGTGGCCATGAGGTCTGCAAAGGTCTGAGGCACCCAAAACTGATGGCGCCTAACACGCATCTGAGTTTATACAGTAATGCAAATATTGACTGACGCACAAAAATATGGAAGAGGGAAGAGCACTCCACGTTCAAAGCATTTAGGTCCAACCAAGAATTACCTGAGGCCTCAGGATCCATTCACATGCCTCAGTTTCCTCAGTCTTTTGAGGGAAAGAGAGAAGAGGAGGTAGATAAAGGATAAGGGAAAATGAAACCAAAAGTGCTGTTTATAAAGCACATCAGAGCTAGCGTGAGGATGGACTAATTAACTTTAAGCAAACATCTATTTTTAAATGCTAGGAAATGATCACATAAATTGGTAATAAAATAAAGGGATCAGCTATAGGTGGATGGCGTTCAGTCCCTCGAGAAACGACTACATTCATACGAGCCTGGCTAAAACTGCAGATTTGGCCAAAATGGTCAACAGAGCTTAATGCTTTAAAAAGCGACATTAATTCTCTCTTGTAAATTTCCAGTGCCTTTGCAGGAGCCACCATTGCCCCTAGGGAGGCTATCAAAGCCAAAAGAATATTAATATTACACAAATCTCAACACTTTTTACATACTGTTCACATATACACATACACATATAGCACCTTGCCATCCATAATGGATTTAATCAGGACCCCAGCAAGGAAACCCACAAAGGCCTATTTCTCCAACAAAGCCATACCAGCCTGAAACAAATCTCGAGCTATTTGGTTTTTATTTTATTCATAGGAACAGACCTTCTATCCCAGGTTCCTCAAGATAAGCCACCAAAAACTGCACCTGACAGACCCGTGGAGCAGCCATCCTCAGAGCCGGATCATTGCAGAGACACACAGAGGAAGAAGGACAGAGGGAGGGAGGGAGAGAGGAGGGAGGAAGAGCGCAGTGAGGCAGGCTCCGGAGCACTTGTCAACAATCCTCCCCTGTACGTAATAAGCAAGCGGCGGTGCAGATTCGCGCGGCAATAGGACGGGCCAAGCAGCTATGGGGCTGAGGGGGAGGGGAGACTGCCGCGAGAGAAGGTTATTTATGTGCCTGGGAGGGAATCGAACACCGAAGAGGAGGGGTCTCTGCCTGGCTTCCCACCCCCCACTTTCCCAGCTTGATAAATTAAAATGAGAAAAAGCAAAAGAACAGACCGACCGGCTTTGCATCCTGCCATTTCCCCAACCTGCAATGCAGAAAAAAATCCAAGATACAGATTTCTCTAGCGTGAGGGGAGGAGGGAAGGCGACACCTTGTAGGACAGTCACAGTTTAATTGTCCACACTTCTGTGTCCCCCGGCCTGTCAGATGTTGTGCTTCCCCATGCTACTCCCTCCCGGCCCACACCCTACCCCTAATGACGGCGGGATCCAGGGCACAGTTTCAATGGCATCTCTTTTTAATATCATAATCTGTGTCATTCAGCACTTGCCTTTTATTTATTTTTATTTGTTTTTTTGGCTGGGAAACCTGGGCAGCTCTCCAGACAGACTGCAGAAATCTCTTTCCTCTCGCTCCTCCTCCAGCCCACCCTCCCCCTTCCTACAATTCCTGCCTCCACCAAGCTTCATTACTTAGGAAGGCAGCCTGGGCAGGCAGGGCCTAGGCGCAGGCCACCTCGCCCTGCTGGTGCGCCAAGCCCCTCCCCACGGCACATAAATTGATCTAATCTAATCAAACAGAAGCTGTTTTCCCTCATTGTTTCTTGAGGATCTTTCACAAAACAGGCTCTGTGGCCTGGCAGCTGCTGTGAGGGGTGGAAAAGGCAGGAGTCCAACTGGCCTCAGATAACTGCAGCACACATCTCTTTTTTGATTTTTCAAGTCCATTCTTTTGAAGCTTTTGAAATGCATCTGGCAATGATGATGTGTAAAACACATGGTCTCAACACTACTCACAAGCTTTCCTTTATGCCCCTGGGGGGTGAGGGGATGGTGGCCAAGCCCTCTAGGAAGCCACAGGGCACTGGAAGTTTGCCTCCAAGACTGACCCAAGGGAACCAGGAAACTCATTACTAGTACTTCTGGTTGGTTGTTTCCGAGTTACTACTCCATCTCAGGAGCCCCTTTGGAATTCTAATACTTCAAACACATTAACTCACTTCAATCTTGGAAAACCTTGAGGCAGATGCTAACTTTGCTACATAGTAATGTCACCTGGCTAGGTGTTAAAGAGGCTATTCATTCTGGTCACCACGATGAGCTTCTTTTTTAAAATCCCCATGCCAGGTATTTTCTGACAAAACAGTATCAAGATATAGCAGACACGTGTGTCAATTACGGGAGGGGCCTTGGGGCTATGGTGAACAATCTCCCCACCTGGCTGATCAGGGACTTGGGGCTTAGCCAGTTTGCTTCTTAACAAAGACCACAGAGCTAGTAATCTGCCTGAGGACAGATGGGATACTCAAGAGTCCTGAGTGCGGGGTTGCCCTGTGGGCCTACCCAGCAGGGTACTCTCCAGGGCAAAATGGTCCCAAGATGCTGAGCAAATGTGTGGCATGAGCCACATGAGTCACACCCAGTCAATTAAAGGGCAAGTAGGGGGCGAATGTTTGGCTTCTTTCCCCATGATTGAGACAAGTCTTTTGGTTCCTTCGACAATGAGAAAAGCACCCAGAGTAGAGAATAGGGAAGGAGGCAGCAAGCAAGCAGCTATTTTGATAAATGCTTATCCTGAAGGAAATGCTAGTAATTAAGCTGAAACCTGGGACATAATGAGGTTTGAAACCATGTGGATGGACAGCTGGTTCTCCTCAACACGCCAGCTCTTACACTCCAACGCTGAACCTGCAGGAGCACTAGTGACAAACACATCTGCCCTTTTCTATTACCACTGATTCGTCCTCTTCACACAAACTAAAGAGAAAGTGGGTTTTTAAAAGATGACACAAAGTCCATCATCATCAGTCTTGCCGTAGATATGGGGGCATATTTGAAAACCTTTACTTATGAACACCAAAAGGTCTCACACTATTCAGACAATGTGCTGCTCCCTCACTAAAGGGGAAACACACACACAGTACCAGATTAGACCAAGTAACATCCTCTGGCATGCAAAGAATAAAAACAGGAACTACATTCAGCTTAGAAATCACAACACAACTCTCACTGTTTACATACTTAAAATTGGAAAGGGCAGAAAAGTCGAGGAAGAGCTGGCGCTTGGCACAGGCCTGTAACCCCAGCACTCAGCAGGCCGAGGCAGGAGGATATATCTGTGAGTTTGAGGCCAACCTGGGCGACGCAGTCTCAGTGAATCCCAGACCAGCCTGAACTGTGTATGGAGACACTGTCTCCAAATGAAGAAAGTTGGGAAGGAATTTTTGTTGGTTCCAATTTTATGTGAGCAGTATCAACATCTAACTTCTGATATTCAGATGTCGGAACACCTTCCAAATCATATCAAACTCCCCCAAATATGGCCAACTTCAGTCTTCTTCCTCACTTTTTATTTAGTAATATAAATACTCTCACTCTGCCACAAACTCAATTACTAAAATGTTACCTAAACCACTGCCTATGAGCTCCCCTTTATCCCAGTTCATTGATTTTTTTGAAGTTATAAAATATACCCATAGCTCTAAAGTCCAAGCTATTTCACTGATTATAAACGTTACCAAAAAAAGTTTATTACAGCAGGAATGGGGGTTTTCCTTTTTCCAAGGAGACATTAGGTTCCTGAAATCCAGCCATGAATTTGCCTGTCAATCATGTTCATTGTTATACAATGGAGTATTTACAATCCACAACTGATGAATTTCGATTAGGTCACATTTATTTTGTTCCTTTGTTCAAGGGCATCTCAACTGTTCTGTGTATCCCTGTTCTGCAATTCCTCTGCAGGTCTCCTTTCTAAAAAGCATGGATTCAGTTTCTCCCAGATACATACCAAGTAGTGAATTTAGTGGAAATCCTTCAATATGAAAGTGTTCAGATCTGTAAGATGAATGCCAAATTAGTTTCCAAAGCAGGAAACAAGTTATTGCCTATGCACCAGTAAAGATGTCACTGGGATCTCTTAAACATCTATACAAAGACCTGAACACTGAACTCAAAATGCTGTTTCAGAAAAGGTCAAAATTTCACAAAGGATCCCATATCCAAAAAAAGTCTGTGCAGCCTGCCAGATACATGGCAGCCTTCCACCTAATTATCACCTACACCCCAGGATGTCTGAGGACATATTTTGTCTCTTCTACAACCAATCATATACCTGAGCATAACCACTTCATTATCACCAACTTGGGGGAATTCCAACAAACCTACCAAATGCACTTTAGCATTTCTAAAATGTGTAGGAGCAAATTGCAACTAGTATTTTGCTAAAACTAAGTCACGTATGTCTTACTTAAATTTGGATATCTAAAATACCCTATGCTGCCATACAAGCATAAAACCTATTTAATTCACACATTCGTCAAAAATTCAGCACATTTTTTGAGGCTTGCTCACCCCATTCCAAGGAAAGGCACGCTTTAGAATCATGTCACATCGGAGAGGTCTTATAATCCACCTCTGCCTCCAAATGCTCTTAAACTTCTTGCTACCCATGTAAGTAATACCATACCCAAGTGGTGCCACCTTACCACTGGACTTCTGTGAAACTGACAAGAAATTCCCACTCAATTGCTGATAATGAAGGACAGGGGAAACAATGTGGGTTTCCCTATAAGAGAGTGGAAGAGTGCATGCAATGGTAGAGTCTGGAATTTTCATACAAGAAATAAATACTTGTAATGCTAACCCTGCACTAGCCACAGCTAGTCAGTCCTCCATATATGAAGCCAACCAACTGTAGATTAAATATATTTTGAGGGAAAAAATTTTGTATCTATGCAAAACATGCAGACATTTTTCTCTTGTCAACATTTCTTGTATATGCCATATAACGGCTATTTAAATAGCACTTAGATTATAATAGGTAATAATCAATGTAGAGATGATAAAGTACCAAGGAGAAGCCATGCAGGTTATTCCAATCTTTGCAAGGAAAATTCCTTGTATGTCATCTATGAGGTCCAGGCTAGCCTTTAACACACAAGTCTCCTGCTTCAACCTCCCTAAAAACTGAAAGTACAGGCGAAAGTTACCATACTCATCTACACCATTTTATAACAAGGAATTTGAGCACCCATGAATGTTTACATCTGCAGAAGACCTTAAACAGTTTTGGGGAGATAACTGTATTTTAACCTTTTCTGGCTCTGGGGCCAAATTACAAGGTATTGATCTTATTACCTAGGTTATAATGAAAGTCAATGGGGGAAGGTATCCACCGTGCTAATATTTGACTTTCAAAGACATGATTACAATGTAAGCACTCTATGGCAGTATAATAATAAATATTACTTGCTGGAATTTTACTTAAATAAAAGTTAATACACTGGCACTATACCAAGCGGAATTAGGTACACACGCAGTCTGGCTTGGACTCCTTCCAAGAGGGCTTGATAATTCCTGAAACATCAACAGTGCTGAACTGTGTAGTGCATGTGGCTGGCCCGATAACCAATGTGACTTCAGGCCCACACCATACAATTATAAAATAATACCAATAATTACAACAACTTGGTAGGGTGATCCAGGTTGGGTGACAAACTAAACTTGGCTGATCATGCCAACAAAACAGCGTTACAATTAATCCAGAACATTCCAATTAAGACGCTTTAAGATAATGCTCTGCGTGAGTTTAAAATGAAAAACCTGGTTGATTTGGTAAAGGCTTTGCATGAAGAGCCCTAGTGGGTCAGAGCAGACATAGTGCAAGGACGACTGACTAGGTGGCTGCTTGCTGATCCTAGTTTTAATTACCATCTGTATTACTTTGAGGAGAACTCTGTGTTTTATAAAATAGAAGGGCAACTCCGGTTCTTGGAAAGGGTCTGTGCTACATTATGTAAGCATTACATGTATAAGAGGACTCCGTGTTTTTACAAGTGTTCACAGTAACAATTTATTCAACTTTCTTTCCAGTTACAGGGTCCCCTGTTCCAGTATGGGGATTAAACCTAGGGCTTCTCACAAGCTAGGTAAGCATCATATCACTAAGTGATATCCCACCCTTTTTTAGACAGGGTCTTGGTTAGCTGTCCGAGCTGGCCTCAAACTTGTGATCCTCCTGCCTCAGCTTCTCAAGTAGCTGACCAGCCTGTCCCACAGGGGCTTCAGGATAGCATTTTTACTGCTGCATACTTAAAATGACTCATAAATAGATTTTAAAGGGTAAACACAGAAATGATACCAAGTGAAAGATGAACAATGCTTTGGGAGTATTTTTAAAATATGACTTTACAGTGTAAAATAAAGTTCAACCAGAACCACGACATGGTTATTCTGCCCACTTAGAAAATAATGAGTAAAAGGGCAATTTTGCTTGATAAATACTAACAAAGGGCTAATGAGGTCTCAACTGGAAAGCAGATAATCACCTTGTCAAACTTCTATTTCTAACCAAAACCATATTCTCATACGTTGCTAGGGTGGTTCTGTGCTGATAATATTTTGAAAGAATAATTTGGATACTGACAGTCAGTAATTCAGTAATTTCACTTCTAGATATTAATACTAAGGAATTAATACAAAGTTAGAGGTAGGACAGATTCTCCTGCATCAGTTTCCTGTGCAGGCAACAGACTGACCGGCAGTCATACTTTGGCTTTTAAGCCTGGTAAAGCCACATGAAGGAAGACACCGGGGTATAACCTGCAGATGTGAGAAATCACACTATCTCTAGTCTCTCAATCCCTGGTGCCTTTGCACACTTTGTGCCCTCTCTGGACTATTCTCTCCTCTTTCTGACCAAATTTCAATAACACACACTACCTACAGATACTATTTCAAGAAAAGCTAAGGAGGCAATGGTGATCTACTTATCACATCCCTAACCCTAACCCTAACCCTTCAGGCTTACTTTAGTAACCTAGAGCCTAGCACCTTGCCTATACTCCTTCAGCAAAGCCTGGGGATCTTGTTACTCAGGGGGCTGTGCCATGAGGGATTCAAAGGCACTGATCCCCACAGTCAGCGAGCTCACACAGCTCACATAAACCTACAACTAATTATCGTATCTTTATATTCACGGGTCACAAGAATTTCAAGAAGTAGAAGGTCAAATATTTCATTTTTCAACAAACAGATGAAAAATTTGGTTTTTTTGTTTTTTAATGGCAGGGTCTCACATAGTTCGGCCTAGGAATGAACTCAATGTAGCCCAGGCTGGCCCTGAATTCATGGCAATCCTCTTACCACCATCCCCCAAATGCTGTGCACCACCAGGCCTGGCTCAAAAATTTTGATGTATTATGAGTGAGATATTTATCCCTTTACTAATTTCAATTGTATCGCTGTTGTTATTTAAGTGCCAATTTCTCCTACATTAAAAAGCTGTTGTTTGTCTTCCTTACAGTATGTACCTTTTGAATCCTCTAACATGAACCTATTCTAAAATATTTAGACAAATCAAATTTTCTAATAATCATCTTTCTTTTATTAAGAAGTGAATTATCCAAGTCCCAATATACCAGTAATCACTTAATAATTTGGTGTGTGTTGCTTTCAGCATTTTCTTTAAAGTATTTCATATGCAAGAAAAGACTGAGAACAAAACCACCTATATGGCACTATGCTAGCTAAATATTAGGAAGAATTAGTCACACTGATGGAAATAAATTAATCTAAGAGTGCCCAAAACACTAAAGTGGATCAAGAGGCAGGTGACCAAACCTAGGTCCTTGCTAACGGCAGGTCAAGTGCTGTGCCACTGAACTTTGTAACTCCAGCCATCCTAGGTTCCTGCTTAAATTGCCCAGTCTTGCCTCAAATTGTGACTAACCTCCAAGTGTGATTGTCCTGCCTCAGCTTACTGAGCAGTTGGGATTAAATCTCAACATGTTTAACTTTGTCAAAATTGTCAAAATTGCATATCATGATCCACAGTGGCTATCTAGAAAGACCTGCTGACAACAACAGTAACAGAGAAAACAAACACTATCAAGAAGGATTTCGCAACTCATTTCAACATGGCTTTATGCTTATCCTGCCTACAAAGCTGCACTGTGCCATCTGACACTTTCAATCAATGTAGTTTTCTTTTAAATTAACTAAAACACATTATTCAGTCTCCATCAAATCAGCTAGGTCTCAAAAGTCCAGCAGGACATGCAGTTTCTGACTGCTGTTTTGGTCAACACAATACAGGAAGTTTTGCATCATCACAGGAAATTCTACCAGTCAGAGACAATCAACAACGCGGCTCACGGCAGGACCCTAAGGCCTCATCTGAAGGCAGCAACAATCCCTCTGCTTCCTACCCCATCTCCAAACACAGCAAGTCAGACAGAAAGTAGCTCCTTTTCCGGGGCCAGAACGAAATAAAATACTGCACAGGAAAACTCACTTCGACCCTGCAACAGGTAGCTCAAGGTTGTGATCAGTCTAACTTCTGGAAGAGGGAAGAAAGGAAAACAGAGACTAACTAGACTCCTTAAGGAGTCGCTAATTATTAACTAAAAACTGTATTTAAAAAAAAAAAAAAAAAACACCTACTTGCAAGTCAATTAAATAAGGGATGATTTTTATTTGGAAGTGGTTTCAAAGGCCTTCCTGATGCAGCTTGAGAGTAAATGACAGCCTCAGAAGCCAGCAATGGCCACCTACTACTACTCATGGCCAAACAGCAGCCATGCTGAGTGAAGGGCACTTTTGTTTTGCTACCTGCATCCTGTGCTACAGACATGAAGAGGTGTTTCACATGTGCACACACAACTGGACACGCTACCCTGGCTCCCTCAGCACAGAGCAAAGGGGAAGTAGGAGGAGACATCTGCTCCAGGAGGGGCCCTACACACCCTTCCACATTCCCCACAAATATCCAAGTATTTCCCAACCCAACAGCACAACGGTTTCCAAAGGAAAAAAAAACAAGAGCATGTGCCATAAACATCAAGAAGTCATCTGATGCCAAAATCAGACCAAATCAAATGAAAGGATCACAAGTACTGTATTTGACAGACAGGAAGCCTGCAAAGGGATGGGTTGCCTGGAGATACAGGTTGCACAACCTGAAAATCCCAAACTCTAACTGTTCCTCGATCTGTTATCTTCTGAGCACCAGCATGAGGCCCAAAAGTGTTGGGTTCTAGAGCATGCTAAGTTTTGAATTCTCTAGTGAACACTCTTCAGCCAGTAAAGCCTATGCAAATATCCCAAAATTCAAAAGAATCAACCCTGAAAACACTTCTGCTCTGACCATTAAAGGACACTCAACCTCGACTCAGTGACAGAATCAGAGTAAGACTCGAAGTCAGAATTCATTCTAATTCAGCAAACTGTTGATGCTTTCAGGATAGTCTGACATGGCCAGAACCCAGAATGAATGTGAATGGTTGCACAACATAGCCCCTTTTCAGTTTAAAACAGCTGTTAAAAATAGGCCCTAAGCATTTTCTTTCACTGACCCCAACAGAGCTTCCTCTTGGACTGATAAGTCTCCACCATGGCTTTCTCCCTGCCTGCCACAGGCCTTTCCCTTCCAAGCCAGCTGGCCCAGAGTGGAGCCCAGGTCCGATACCTCCTGCCAGGGGTGCTCACTGACTCTGCAATTAAACAGTGGTGTGAGGGGAGGGCCCCAGCTACACCAACACACACACACACACTATTGCTCCTTCGGCAGCTCTGGACCAGCCCACAACTGTGGACCATGTGCTAAGGAAAACCAAAGCTACAGCCGTTCTGTCAGAGCTGCAACAGCAAAGTACTGCTATAACTGGACTAAAGGATGCTGATGCCCAGAACAGGAGAGCAGAGCACGCTAACTTTAATTCCTGCATGCTCTGATTCTGCTTCATAGAACAGTTACTAGTTTTAAGGCATCACACTCACCCGTGGAATGTTTTCTTTCTACCAGTTATTAAGGATTTCGAACCATCTTATCCATCTGAAGAAAGCTGCTTCTGAGGGAAAAGTATGTATTACCCCATTTAAAGAGATGAAAAACACAGTTCTTTGGACCTTGGTTGGGGACCATCTTTTATGGGTGGCAACACAAATCTCTCCCAGTATCCAGTAGAAGAGTTGGAAGACTGTGGCTTATTTACTCTTCCTAAGCTGGCAAGGCAGTGGGTGCCCAGTTGTTTTCCACACTAAGCCTCTAGCTGGTCTGCACACACAGCCACAGGGCTCTGAGCTCAGACCACTGGGCCTGCCTCCCAATGCATGCAGCCCATCCACCACTTTGGATGAGATGGTGCAGTGTGGTCTCACATAGTTGCCCTGGCAACTCCCACCCACCAAAAGACAACCATACAGTTTCTCCAGTGGAGCAGACTCCTGAGCCACACTGTTTTCACAGAGGGGTTAAAGAGCCTGGGACAGCAGCTTGATGCAGTCCACTACCAACAGCAGCCACTTGATGGCAATGTTCACCTATTCCCTTGGAGTTCTTCCATGCAGGGAGATCCCGGAAAGCCAATAGCACCAATGTAGGCTACACAGCGTGGACAGGGCTGGAAAGGGCCTCTGTGTTTGGTCCGAGAGTGCCTGATGAAGTGCTGGGTGGGGGTGTGATGGATGGATGGATGGATGGATGGATGGATGGATGGAGACACTATGCCAGCCTCCTCCAAAGGTTCATTTCCTTCGCCATAGGCTTCTCTCTGGCTGGCAGGGGCTACAGGTTCTGCCATCAGATAGCTCAGGAGGAAGAGAAACTCCTAGGCTCCATGGTATATGCACATTAGCCCTCCCAACAACTGAAATACAGGTCGCAGATGGCAACAAGCTGGGCAATGAATCAACTGCACCTTATCACAGCACTATGTTCCCTAAGAATGTGGGAGTAAGCTACACCAAAAATTGAACTGGCCAGTTTTTCTTATCAGAAGGTGGACTACCTGTTACATAAAGCATTCCAGCACTAGCCTTCTTAAAAGTACAAAAATAGAACTTAGGTACATGAGTTGGAGAAAAATTCTCTCTAATAAGAAGGGTAGGTGCCATAAATAGCACTCAGTACCTACTTATATTTTCTGCAGCAACAAGCTTGACTAAAAGGACCTCAAATAAGACAGGCAGTGAGTAGAGGATACTATCATATCATCATGAAATAAAGCATAGCCTTAGCATGGAAAATCTCTCTCTCTCTCTCTCTCTCTCTCTCTCACACACACACACACACACACACACACACATACTTCAACCTCACCTGCCTTAATGGCTTCCAAACTGCAGACTTCTCCAATTCTAAGGAGGGTTCACAGAGAGAGTGTAGAATGTGCCAATGTTTTCCTCTGAGGGCTTCAGAAAGTGCCAGCTGAGAGCCTTCCAGCTCACCCTTTAAAACTCCAGAACACTTTCCAACTGAGCAAACTGGAAAGGCCCTTTCCAAGTAACACTGGAAACAAAATGCTCTGAAGGTGAGCGTGGGATAAAGCCACTAAACAGCCTCAAACACAAAGGGACTCAGACAAACCCCTACTACCTAGCTTCCTGCAGCCAACACAACAAACAAGAGTCTATTTCCACTGGTGTGGCACTGGCCTGATCGTGTGTTGAGAATGCTGGGGTGGGAGGGGTGGACCCAGGTTGTTACACACACTAAGCAGACATCCTACCACTGTGCTATGCATCTGGCCGGCCCTTAAATTCACTGTAGAAAGAGGGGCAATCCAAGTTTTATAAATGTGTTCCTAGGTATAGGGACCCTTTGAGAATACTAACAGGAAGGAAGTAAAATGTCAGAACTCAATGTTTCCAAAAGAGATTTACACTGCCTTCAAAGAGTTGAGTCAGCAATTAGGAACAAAAGCAAAAGCGTGAGGGACACAACACTAGAACAGGTCAGAGAATAGTGTTGATCTAGAAATTCCACTGGGCCCAGCTATTCCCCTCCTAAGTATCTTTCCAAAATCATTAAATACATCATATTGTAGTGATGCATAGGTATCTGTTTATCCATAAAAATGCATAATAGCTAAATCATTAAAGCAGCCTATATATCCATTAACAGATGAATGGATAAAGAAAATGTAGTATTTACACACAATGGAATACTAATCTATCCATCCATCTCAAACCTGTGTGGTACACTCAGCATGGTGCGCTGAGCTATGCCATAAAGAGTAACTAAGTCATTCGTTCAAAAATGGGTGCTCCTTGAGATCATAATGTTAACTGAAATAAATAGCTACACAAAGCTTAGCTACCATGTAACTTTTCTTATGAGAATCTCAAAGTATAAATAATTTCAAAAAACAAGGGAACCAACAGCAAGCAAAGAGACATAGATTGCTTGCAAATCAGAAGGCGATCTAGAGGAGACAGAAGGAAAAGCGAAGGGAGGGGGAATAAAAAGGATTAGGGTATGTTAGATACATGGATCTATTTCATAAAATGAATGTAAACATTATGTACTACAAACAAGAGAGGTAGGAGGGTGGAGAAGGTGGTGAAGGAGGGAGGGATAGAGGGAGGGAGACAGGGAATGAGAGAGAGAGAGAGAGAGAGAGAGAGAGAGAGAGAGAGAGAGAGAGAGAGAGAGAGAGGAGAGAGGGAGGGAGAAACTTTGCATATAAGCCAGAGCAGTCGGAAGCAGCCTAAGGATCCCTAAACTTCTACAGCACAGGCTTAGCCATTACTTCATCTCAAGCCTGGTGGCTGCTGTCCCTGAAAAATGGACCTAAGGTTATAAAACAGCTCAGGTTCCCTCCTCCAATAAGAGCTGAACAGTTTTATTACCTTAGCGGGGGCAGGGGTGTGTAAGTGAACAGGCTACATCTGAGCCTCTAAAATGCATCCAAAAGACTACAAAGGAAGCCTCAAGGAGAGATGGGATTTGGCAGCAGGTGAGATTAAGAAACACATTGTAAATTAAAGGATTTATGGACTGTAGGGTGATTTCCCAAAAACATATCTAGTAATCAGTCTGCTGGCTTTAAAGATATGCCATATAGGACTCTTTTAACATCTAATGTGGCTCACGTAATAACAGGGTATTTCCAAAAGCTAAGTAAAAGGTCCTCTGAATGTGAGGGAAATGGGGTCTCAGAAATTCACAAGCACAGCAAAACTGCACGAGTCCATTGTGAGAAATCTGATAGCAATTAAAGCTCCATCAATACACACATCACAGGGTTCAAAGCATGAAATGGGTCAGACTTTAAAAACACATGAGGCCTTTCTCTGGTGGGCGACATTATCATTTTACAAGAATGAACACAGATAAGCAAATCCTATTCATAAATAAGCAAGCCACCTCTCAGCTGAACACAGGCCCTTCTGGTGACCCCATGAGGGTTTATCCTTTCTGTATCTGTCGGGGAGTAAAAATGGATGGAGAGCCCAGGCTAGCACTGTACTTCCATCACCATTTCAGGAGTATGCAAGGCATGGGGTGGGGTGGGGGTGGGGGGAGTTACTGTGCAATGAACAAATTTCTTTCACCTCAAATGTTCTCAAACCCTACCATTACTTCTCAAATAATCTGACCACAGAAACTTCCTGAGCACTCAGGAGGCTGAGGCAAGAAAATCACTTAAGTATGAACCACACAGCAAGACCCCATCTCAAAAACAAAATAAAACAAAGAGGCCTCCTGACCAGATCTCACTCTCCAACACCTCTCAAACATGGGGCCTTTTTAGAGCACAGTCCAAGCCAGTGATGGTAAACATGGTATAGTTTTCAATGATAACCAACAGACTGTTTAGGCATGCATGCCATAGGCTCACCACCACTGGTAGGGGTGCATCCCCACTTTTGAGGTGCACTCCCCCTGCATGGGAGTCAGTTTCTCTATACTCTGAGCTAAGGGATTTAGGTGTACCCAATGCAGTCGCATAAAAGCAAGCACTCAGCGATGGGCCCAGTTTAATTGTGTCAACTGGAAGGACAACTGTTCAAAGGGCAACAGCAAGAGCCTCCTGGACAGAGATCCAGGAACTGCTCTGAGCTCGCATCAACACAAAGGAAAACACAGTGAGGATTAACATGGCAATTAATCTACAACTGAAATGAAAATCGAATCATCACCATCTTCAAGTCCCACTGGTTTGTCATGGCCAGTGACCTGTGTTTCCCTCCACGATGTTATTTGAAGCTGCAGCTCCCCTGTCACTGTATTCCCAGGAAGGGCAGGTGAGAGGGCTGGCAAAGCTTAAAGGAGATCATAAGACTGGGGCCCGAAATCCACCAGGCTGTAAGGAAAGGACTTGATACCAGCTTTTTCTTCCCACTGTGTGAGGACACAGCCCAGAAGACAGAGGCTCAATGGAAACCAAGTTGGCAGGGTTTAAAGGTTCCAAACTGTGAGAAACGCGTGTCTGTTGTCTAAACTGTCTACCTTACGGTATTTTGTCATGGAGGCTCATGCTAGCTAATACATAATTTTCACCACAGCCACAAGAAAATGATCGGCACCCGTAGTACAACACTGCCACATGTCTCTACATCCTCAGCAAAAGAAACTGACAGATAAAACAAAATCAGCAGACCAGGGATAAGATCTATGGACCACACGCCAGAATGTACTCAAGGAAAAACAATGATCAGGACCCCAGGTCCAGGAATCCCTAAAAAATAGCACACTCAGGCTGGGTGTTCCTCAAATTCACAGGTGAGCAACAGCAACAGCCAACGAGCTGCCAGCGAACAGTGAGAGTGAAGATTCAGAACTAGCACTGCTCTAAAGCCCACGTGCTCCAAAGTGTCCAGTGCAAACAGAAAGCCCAGCTCGAGAACACTGCCCTCTTTCTGGCTGCAGGAGCCTGATCCAAACATCACTACACACCTGCATAAGCAGTTTTGGGAGCTGCACAGGGGACGCACGTGACCTGCTGGCTTTGTGGCACATTCTGGGCAGATGTAACAAAACTCAAGAATAATCATACAAGGGGCTGCAAGGAGAAGTAGCAATGCTGACAAACCCTGAAACCAGCACACTTTAATCAGCTGAACCAGGCGGAGCTGAAGGGAACGTTCAGGGTGATGAGGAAGTGCTGTATCTGCAGTGGCTCTTTATGTATGCATCTGTTGAAAATCACCTCTTTCCCAGGTGACACATTCTTCTAAAGCACCCCATGATGTTAGGGGAATGACAATGGGACCAAGATAGACCCCAGATTACAGAGCTAAAAGAGAGGCAAGGCAGACTGAGTTAGAGGGCTGCTGAGGAGGAGTCTCAATCATAAAGTGACCTTAACAGGCAGGAGCAGGCACCTCCACTTTTAACTCTCCATGAAGAAATAGCCAAATTTCCTGGGACACGGGAGGCTTCACTGTCATTTCAGTGATATTTCTGGCTCCAGCTGGTTTTCAGCATGACCTAGTCCTTCCTATTAAGTTTCTCATCAAGGTTCAGAAGTCCTCATCTGAAGCTGATGAGTCTGACTGACTTACCTCTGAAAAGACCCTTCCTGCCAGCCACAGAACATGTCACTGCAGTCATCTGTTCCCACCTATGTGGTCTCCACCCCTGCTGCAAATGCTTCTCCCAAACCTGCTCAGAAAACATCCCATATCTTTCAAAGTCTCTCCGCAAGATCTTGTATGAAGCTTTTTCCAATAGCTCACAAATGGGCCTTTGCCAAGATGCCTCCCTGCCAGGTTTTTAAACCAGATCAAACAGACCGACCCACCTGTTTGCAAACTGATTCTCCAACAGTGTTTTACCATGCTTCACCTAAGTCCTGCATACTTCCTTCTCAGGTCAAAACGTGAATCTCTGAAATTAGGAGGCAGCCCTGATTAAGATGTTCACATTTATGTTTTTTTCTTCTTTCCTACTGATACAATAGTAATTGTACATTGCTCAATGACACCTTTGATGAGATGAAATGAGGTATTAGGGCTCCTGCAAAATAGGCAACCTGCCCTAAGTTTTTATTAACCAGGATGCCTCCTATAAACTCAAAATGCCAACACTGCCAACACTGCTACATTACTTGGGATATAAACAGACTGAATAAAACCAGAAGAAAGAGATACTCAAGCATTCTCAAAAATTCTGTTTTGTGGCCGGAAATATGGCTCAAAGATAGAGCTCTTGCCTTGCATGCACAAGGCTTTGGGTTTGATCCCGAGCACCACAGATAAGACAATGCAAGGCAAGGCAAGACAGAAGACAGAAATTGGAATTTTAAAAAAAAACTTCTGAAGTAGATCTTTTAAAAACGCACACACACACAATAAATTCAACGTGTTTTCAAAGTACAGTACTTCATCCAGTTTTCCCTTCTCTCAGAGTATACATCACACATCAGGGGACCCAGGAGAAATAATAATCTCAAAAACAGAAGAACTGGTGAAACTCAACTGCTGCCCTGAAGACAGATCTGGCTGTGAGCTCTAAGGCTTACAGAGGATGACAGCAACACCCACAAGCCAGCAGCTCAACGTGGGCAAAGCATAAGCCACTTTCTTCAAGGAAAGGAGGAAAAAAAGTAGGGGGTAGGCAGAGGGAGAAGTGCCTTCCTGTCAAAGTAGGGACTGTTTTTAAAACTGCTATACTGCAATACCAATAATCTCAGCACTGGGGGGCTGAGGCAGGGGGACTGCTCTGAGTTTGAGGCCAGCCTGAATGACGTAGTGAGTTTCTATCTCGAAAAACCAAAAGCAAACGCTGTATTTGCAGGCTGCACTCCAAACTGAATGGAAAAGTATCTAACTTGGCAAAGGAAAACAACCAGATAATCATATAACTCTACAATCAGGACCTTCTTTTCAAATATGGCCAAATGAATAACTACCACTGGGCAATGTGTCTGCCCTTTTAACTGATTCTTCAGTCATGTTTTTAATGTCATAATAAATGCATTTGAAGGAGTTGGGTCCCACTTTCATTCCACAGGCACAAGGACTTTGAGGATAACTAAACTTCCATTCTTTAATGAGAAACAGGGCGGCGCCTGAGGAAATCTGAAAGGCGCCCTGTGCCTGCCCTTCAACACCAGTCCTTGACTCTCATTCGGCAGCTGTTGCCACCAAGACAACAGCCCCACCTGTGACTTCCAGCCTGGGATCAACCATTGTAAGACAAGCGTAAGAAACATAAAGATCTGTAGATGACAGAATGGAAAGTTACCGTGACTATTTATGTGCCTGCAACTAAAGAGAGGAAGGTAATGGATCAGGAATGCAGTCTTTTGATTCCCTCTATTAATTCAATTACAAGCTGCAATAAAGCCCGGAAACACATTCACATTAATACATAATTTACTGCCCCCTTCCTGAGGTCCTTTACCCAATAAACAATTTCACTTGTCTCTTTCAAAAGAAACTGCTGCTTTGAAAAAATCAAATCCTCTACAAATTCTTGTTTTTGGAGTCCTATCAGTGTGGAAGGTTCTGAAATTGCTTCTATTTATCTAAGTGGTGGTTAAACACACATGGGAGTGCTAATTCCGTGAGCCTGGGTTTGTGCCCTGGCTCTGGCAGTTCCTAGCTAGAGACACAGACTACTAATCTACTCTTACTACATGGTTTCCTTATCTATAAAAGTTTGTTCCAACCATCAAATACACACTAGAATTACAGTACCTGGCAGACAGTCCATCATAACTCCTGCCGGGACTACAATTCTATAAAGTAAGTGCCCTTAAATCTATTCAAAAAATGCTCGGCTGGCCAAAGGCATTGCTGATCCCAGATGACATTTATAAGATGCAAAAGAAATTCAAATACAGCTAATAGCTCCCCTCTCTTACTGTGTAATTATGTGTACTCATTATTTGTGTAGCATGTTATTATTTAAATGTCCCTAATTTCAGCCCCTGTGGGCCAAGGGCCCTTTCAGAGTGGCCAAGGTCTCAACCTCTGCCAGTCCTTTCCAAAGCTTTTGCCATTTCATTGTAGCCAGAAAAAGTGGCATTATCTGCAGCAGGAAGTGGGCAGAAGGCTTGCAATGAGTGAATCTTCATTCACACTGCCGGCCCCTAAGCCCAGCAGCAGCCAAAGAGAGCGTGATGGATTCAACTCCTCCACAGACAATCCACCTAGCTGCTTGATATGCAACTGCTACGACCTCTGCCTGGCCAAAAAAATTTCATTCTTTGTCACTCCAGAAGCACAAAAGTAAAATTGATGGCAAACATAGATTTTATGGCCAAAAAAACCAAGTCTCTCTGCTATCTGGTATCTGCTCATATTGCTACTCTACCAGACCTGCAAAACAAGCAGACTGAGCAAAGCCACTCAGATGTGAGCTACCCTTTTTCATTGCCATTAATAGGCCACCCAACCCCTCCCCCCCGGGGAAGGGCAAAGGGCTGTTCACTCAGCACGCCAGCAGCCCAGGGATTTAGCAGAAGTGATGTCAGTTTGTTTTTAAATTAGATAAAAATTATGTCAGACCCGTGCCACTGTTAATGCAAAATATTATGGTGGGAAAAAATTGAATTTTCTCAGGAAACTCTGGCAGAACCAACAGTCCAGAAATGTCTTTGTTAAACATTTGCCAGGGGCAGAGAAGCTGGGAACAATAAAGCACCTTGTTTTCAACACTCCGGTTGCAAAGACTCAGTGTCATTTCACACATTCTGTGTTTCCAATGATATACTGGACTCAGAGGTACCTGACATGAGCTACAGTTCCAATTCTGCTCCTGTGAAATAAATACGTGTGTGACTTTAGCGAAGTCACTACTGCAGAGAATATTCACAAGGCAATTTTCCTCAGCTTACAGACAAAAAGATCAGAGCTCCCAAAAGCAGGTCATGCCTTCCGGTTCCAACACTACAAAACATGGGGAGGTGGGTGGAGGCAGAGGCCACCCATCAGCACCCTATCTCTGGCCCAGTTTTCTAAGTTGGGTTCCATGGACAGTTTGAAGGCTCTTTGGACAGTTCTGCGCTGGCTCTGCATGGGACAATCTCAAAGCTTCTATCAGCAGGGGAATTTCTGCTATTAATTAAAACTGGATCAATGGAATCGTTGCAACTTCCAAAGAAGAACCTCAAGGGGGGTAATAACCAACATCAAATTTTTACACAAGAAAAGATACACACTGCCTGACTTCATGACGATCACACCACACTCTCTTCCAAGTAACTAACCTTCCTTCTGGCTTCATGTCACTTCCAGGACACATTGCCTGTAGAGCAAGCTAAGTGTGACAGCCTACTAAAGAGCATCCATCCAAACCCAAGCTAGAATACATACACATGTCCACAGAGGACACACAGCATACCCTACTCCCAGCCTCACCTGCCCAAAGCAGTCCTGGACACAGAGCAGTCAGGACACACCCACAGAAGAGGAGCTGCACCAATTTTTCCCTCCTGTTTCTCAACAACCTTCCCAAACAAGAATGCACTGTGCTCAGTGTGACACCGGCCTTCAGGGTTCTTGAGAAATAAGTTCAAGACTCTTAAACTGTGAAACACAAGATAGGTTTATTGAGAACTGCCATGCACTAAAACAGATGACCTTGCAAAGACACCAAAACGTACCAGACACATGCATAAAGACACCAATTTCACAATCAAACAGGAAGCTTAATGCCAGTATTTCTGTTTAAAAGACAAGTCAGTGTTCATCAGCACAAAAAACAAATTAACTACCTTGATCAAAACTTGTTGCTAGACAAGTAGTGCTAGAATTAATTTAAGTCTACAACCTCAAAAAGACATCTTTCACAACTTAGTATTTCCTGCATGGTACTCACACCCTCCTGATTAAGAAAAACCCAAAGCTAAATCTGGTCAACCTGCTAACTGTATCACTGCTTTTTAGATGACTAAGTTTTTGTACATTTCTCCAAATTCCAACATTATGAAACCCTAGATAACTGGGTAACATCTTGTCCTAAAAAACAACTTGGTGTTTCCCAGTTAGGAAACAATATATTATTTTTTTCATTGTCAGAGATTCTAAAAAGCACTCAAGGCATTGCCACTCAAAGATAGCAGAAGAGCACCACTTCTCACAAGTGAAAAGTCTGAGACTATAGCAGCCACTCTACTCGGACTCCTGTATTCAGTTATGTTCCTACTCACTGCTCCACTCCCAGATGCCTGGAGCGTGCCAAGTGAAGCAACAGCAACAAACTATCACATCCAATGTTCTCCACACAAATGAAGAGCTCAAAGTTTCTGTATCCAGGTAATAGGCGAGGTTCCTAGCTGTAGTATATAGCAGGATAGCCTCCCAAGAGTAAAACAAAAGGGGGGGGGGGAGTGCAGATTATATGGCACCAATCTGCAGAAATTATATATTCTTTGTAAACAAGCTGTTCCCATGCTTTTGGCTCAAAAGGAAAGAAAAACGACAGAGTGGCATGACATACAATATACACAGCAAAGCCTCTATAGCCTTCACAGTTGGCTTCAAAGCCACATCATACAGAATGAAGAAAATACCCAGATGACGGTCGCTCAATAGTGGAAGAACACTGCACTGCATTAAGAGTGAGACAACCCAGGTGAACAGCACAGTTCACTCAAGTTCTCTTAGAAAACTAGGCAAAGGCAGGTCTGCCAATAGTGCTGCCTGTAGGCACCAGTCCCAAAGAGACTGCCCATCAACTCATCTCACAATTAAGCCAGTGGGGAAGACACTGGAGGTCAAAGCAAACCTGCCATTTTGGACCTTGGCAAACTGTCAAGCCCCTAGAGGGGATGACTCCCCCAAGATCAGAGCCAAGACTCCAGGATAAGAACAGGCCTCACCTTCTTGCCTCTAAGCAAATCTAAATTGGAACACAGACAATTTATTCACATTTAGATATATAAGTCTAGGAAATTAATACATGCACAAGACAATACATTCAGCTGCCTTGCCTGGAACAGACTGCAACCAAGTAACTATCTTCAAATTGTTTTCAGATGGATCCACCTAAATCCCATGAGCCCTTGATTTTTTTTTTAAAAAGGGGACACAGCTGGGTGTAGTGGTAATCCCAGCTGAGGGAAGAAGACTCCTAAGAGTTCAAGGATGAGTGTGTGCCTGTGTGTGTGCGCGTGCGTGTGTGTGCCTGTGTGTGTGCCTGTGTGTGTGCCTGTGTGTGTGCCTGTGTGTGTGCGTGCCTGTGCCTGTGTGTGTGTGCCTGTGTGTGTGTGCCTGTGTGTGTGCCTGTGTGTGTGTGTGTGTGTGCCTGTGTGTGCCTGTGTGTGTCTGTGTGCCTGTGTGTCTATGTGTGTTAGCTCAGCAGTGTCTAAGTGCCTGCCTGGCAAATGCAAAGTCTTGAGTTCAATCCCCAATTTAAAAAAAAAAAAAAAAGTTCAGGGACAACCTGAATTACATATCAAGACATTATATCCGCCCCCTGTATAAAGTCAGACAGCAAATTTCCTTCCAGAACCTACTGCATGAGCGCAGAAGGGGACATCTCCAGAGGCACAGACAGAGATTTAGGCCACTGTACCCCTGCATCCCTGCCAAGACCAACCTAGCCTGACCAACAAGGAAGCCAGACAGCAAGACAGGCAAGAGACCTAAGCTGTGGAGAACTGGAGTACACAATATAGCAAGACCATCCAAGGATTCCTCCCATGTGCACACCTGAGTGGAGAGACAGACAAACATGGAAAATGCTGTAAGACGGACCCCACATTCAATCCACAACATAAGAAAGAGAATAGGCACCCTGTCCATTCTCTTTTACAGGACATAAAGAAACTAAAAACAAATCTATATACCCAATAGGCTGTCCACAACATATATTCACAGAATACCAAGAATACCAAGCGCCTGCAGGTTCCTAGCTTAAGAAGCACAAGCTGCCAGAACACATTCAAATCAGAAACAAGACCATGCGAAAAGCAGACATCCAAGTACACCAAGAGTCAACTAACTTACCATTCACCGTTTTCAGGCTCCCAGCAATGCTGTCCCCGTGCTGCCGCTTCTGGGCATTCTTGAATTCCTTCAGAGACAAATAAAGGACTTTACGTACCACCCTTTCTTCTGACCACGGAATCCCATCACTGTCATCCTGAGGAAACAAGAGGAAAAAAAAAATTACCTAAGAACGAACAAGCACATATTCACAATCGCAATATACTTTTTAAAAATGTGTCACAAAAGCCCAGCCATGGAGATCTAAATGAGAGATATCAGAATGTAAAAAGAAAATGTCCTTGGACTGAAAGTAACACAAATTACCCCCAATTCCTCATATACCCGCATCCTAATACATTAACCAGTAATACTCAGTTTTGTATTCCTGGCAAAATCCAAAAAAGGGAGTTGTCATGTGCACAGCCAAGAGGCACGATGAACCATGTCACTGGAGTTTTTCAACGTAATGCCAGGCTGTACACTGTGTCACAAATATGTGCAGCAGAACTCTTGGAAAGTTTGCTGTCCATGTTAAGAGCTGAAAGGGCGCTACAGAATATGAGTGCTGCCTTACAGGAATTCACAACCCCACCAGAAGAGGGGGGAGAACACTGAAAAGATGAAGCTCAGCGAAGGGCGAGTAAGGTGGCAATTCTGAAACAATAATATGGAGCTGGGGGATATAATGTAGCTCCAAGGTACAGCACATGTCTACATGCAATGAGGCCCAAAGTACAACACTTAAGATTAGAGGAGGGAGAGCATCAGCACATTAATAACAGATTTTGAAGGTCTCCCATGAAAGTGTAGTTCCCCTGTGCCTTGTAGATTCAAGTCCAGTACTCCATCTGGAGAGGAGAACCAAACACAATGAAGGCTAGTGGCTAGAGAGTAAGAAACAAAAGAACTTACAACCAGCAAAAAAAAAAGAAGAAGAAAATCTAAAATGCAGGGGGGTGGAACATCCAACAAGGAGTAAGAAGTGGAAATAGCAAGAATCTGAAAATATAGAACTTACAGGCACCAGTCACTAGGCCTGAGCTCACTCAAAAGAGACAGATGTTTTAAGGAATCAGCAACAAGCTTTTAAGGGTTTGGGCCCTGAATCCCCTGGCTGAGAATATGCAGATTCAGATCCACGAATCGCTGTACATTGTTTGCTAATCCAAGAAGGACTGGCATTCCCATACCAACTGCGAGACGTTGGCATTTTATAAATTCAATTAAGAGATGGAAATATTTGAGCTTTTCAGATACTTTTTCAGAGACAGGAAGGAAGGAAGGAAGGAAGGAAGGAAGGAAGTAAATATTGATATTCCAGTTAAAAGCAGAATTTTGAACATCTAAGTTCTTTCTATGCAAGTGGAAGGCCAAAAGCCTCTGAGAACTCCCTTCCACTGGTGGGCGATCAGAGGCTGAGGGACTGTGTTGTAGAAAGGAATTGCTTTTGACTCCTGCCACTAAGATCCTGTAGAATCTCCCCGGGCCTCAATGAGAAGGCTAGATTATCAGAGGTCTTTTCCAGCTCTTAAATTCCTCCACTCTGCATAAACACAAACTACATCTTAGAAATCCAACCACATAGAGATTTCTAAGCCCTAAATAACTTAAACTGCATTCTGGTTAAGCTTTGAGGATTTCCTAGAATGAGAGCAGTTAGTCCTCCACTGTCTACAGTACGTGGAAGAATAACCTGAGGAAGGAAGCGAAGAGCTAAGATTTCCATCTCTGCCTGGTCAGGCATCCTTCATGCCTGTAGGCTGCCAAGCTGAGATTTCCGATTCCTGAGCAGCACCTTTACAGGAAGAAGACACATCCTGTCTTCCCCATGGCTCTCCTGAAAATGCCAAAACATCTCGATGTCAGGGTGGTGTTTAGGACTCAGTCCTGTAGCCTACGATGGGAAGCCAATCAACTGTGTCAACTAACAAGAATACAAATAATGTCTAAACTTCTAATAGGAGCAAGTGATTAGTCCTTTCAATCACAGCATTCAAAACCATAAAAGCCAAGCACAGTGATACACAGCCATAGTCTCAGCCATCTGGGAGGCTGGGACAGGAAGATTTTAAGTTCAAGCCCAGCCTAGGTAACATAGCAAGACCTTGTCTAAAAATAAACAGAAGAAGAGCCAAAGATGTAGCTCAGCATCAAAGCTCTGGGTTCAGCCCCCAGTACTACAAAAATAAAAGAAGGGGGAGGCACTCAGATTAGCCCCCATTTGTGGGGTCCAAATACGAAACCAAACTAAAACACAGAAACTTGGCTATACAACACATGAAAAGCAAGATGAAGCTGAATTAATTTTTACAGCAACTCCCTTGAGTTTGCATGAAAGCTCCCCTAGCATATTAGCAGCAACTGAATGATAGTGTTAACTGCAAGAGGAGTTAATGCTTATTAGGCTGAAATCCACCTTTTCAGCAGCCAAGTCTGTTCATAAAGGCTGTCAGGCAGAATTCTCTTCACCATCACCAAGTTCCCACTCATCATTTGCATCCCCACAACAAACAATGACATGAGATTATAAACTATTATTTCCTACACGTACAGTTTATAAATTATAAAGCTCCAAAATAGCTTTCAATTTAAAACTCCCAGGACGATGTACTACTGTATCCTCTGCAGCCCAGTGTCTTCATCCTGGCTTCAGGCTTCGGATGAGAGAATTACACCCCTACAACTGAAGTCTAATTAAACATAAACCACGCGCCATGAACACTCTCGCAAAGGAAGAAGTGCTTAAGGTTCAGTTACTGACAGCAGCAGCTTCAGGCCACCTCTAGAGTACTTTAAACACAGGAGACACAATCCACGGCACCGAACATAGAGGTTTCAAAACCCAGACAATAAAAATTAAACTTTAAAAACAGACATGCGCACGTTCTCTTATAATCTTACAGTGCTGGTCAAGACTTGCCATGTCTCTCTGGTAGGTAATAAGCTGACGCTGATAGGGAAGTCATCATTCAAAATCTACAAAGTTAAACGCTTTTCACAGCTGCAGAGTGCTGGTGAGTCACCCATCCCTGCCTCTCCCTCTTGGATGCCAGGTACCGAGGCCACAGGTGTGCCCATGCCCACCCACGTGGATGCCCGCCCTGGGTGGCAGGGAGCCCAGAAAGAAGGTTCTTTCTCCAGCTTCCTCCCACTCCCTCTGCTGGGTCTCCTGTTCATAAGTGCCACAGCTGTGACTGTTCTAGAAAGCAGTCCGTACATAGGATACCGCACTCAAAAAGCAGACACCAAAGCTTACAGGCACTTCCCTTTTTATTCTTCCTTGTAATAGCTGCCTTTTTAAACCCATGTCTGCAGAGGGTCAACAGATCGCTTCTCTTGTTCCTACTGTGCCCCCAGCTCCTTAAAAAATGCCTGACAGACTTAAGAGCTCAACAGCATTTCTGGAATTGATTAAAAATTCAGTGAAGCTCAGTCTCGCCTACCTACCCTACCCGAACCTACCCCCCCCCCGGGTTTTTGCTCATACTTGCCCTGCTAGTGCCCCAACCTTAGGCAACACCCAGCACATTTCCAGTGAGCTGGCTGCGACCACGACAATTTTCATGACCTAAACCATTGCTTTATCCATACATAAAACCATTCCCACAGTTACTGACACAAAGGGCCTGGCTACACTTCTCACAACTGGCAGCAGCAGGGGCCGTCCCACCTACCTGGCTCCTGCCACCACTGCAGGTCCCTACCCTCCTGCAAGACTAGGGCCCATAGCAAAGACCACATGTGCAAATAGGGTCCAGTACTGAAGTCCCATCACAGTTTCTTTGGCTAAACCTTGACCAAAAGTCCTTTCACAAAATACTTTTTCCACAGCTGCCATCCTCCCCTTGACCTCCCTGCCCGTTCTGTGCAAGCCCCTGCCCTTCAGACCCCACAATGTTTTCTTGTTACCCATTGACCTTACCATCCACACCTCATTAGCCAATCCCAGACCACAAGCTTCAAATCAACACATGCCTGATTGTGCCTCAGTATTCGAAAATCAGAAACACAAAAACCCCCTTTCTTGCCCATGTCAGACAACGTGGCTCTCCCTTCCCACAAATGCAATAGGTTAGGATTTGACAGCACAGTGATGAAAGGAGACAAACCCAAGCACCCTGACTATTATGGTTTACTGGTCAGCTTAATATAGAAAAGACAGTATTAAGGACTTGAAATGGAAAAAGAACAGAGGGTGTTTTTTGTTGTTGTTTTTAGAGGTTTTTGGGCACATGTTTGCCAACCTTTTAAGTAATGAGACAATTTCTCATTAAGAACTACTAGTCATATAAGCAAATTCCTATGTTATGATGATAATACATTGACAAAAAGGAAAAAAAGCAGAACACAACCCACTAGCCACTCCAAGTTCTGCAAAAGACACACAATGCAAAGCGACATAGAAAGCAAGCACCAGAGACTGAGGTGCATCGTTTTGGCAGATAGCAGTATTTAATCAATGCTCCAAAGCTCACAGAGTGCAGTGTAGAGGTGAAAGGGCTTTCTACCTCCTGGATCCCTGAAACTCTAAATTGTGGGCCACAGATTACCTGGACTTTAACCAGTGAGCACTGTTAGAAATGCAGACCCTTGCCTGTGTACCCATCTGACTCAGCTTCTGCATCCTGCTCAGAACCCTGGGTGACTTCTGGGTACACCCACTTTCAGAAGCACTGCTGTATGCAGGAGCACCCCATCACTTGCCCATTTCATAATGCTTTCTGATTTCATAAAAAAAAAACACGCCACATATCAAAAAAAAATTTTTTTTAAGAGGTGAAATCCCAAGATGAATGTTTCCAATACCCATCTATCACTGCCACTATGGCTATCAGAAGTAAAACATCTGCATAAAGATGCCTTCAGACGTCTTCCCCTCTCACGGAATGGTAAAAAGGATGTGGCACCAAGGAATACAAGTTCCTGCAATCATTCCTTAGGCACTGTGCCTTTCATACACCCTCATTTTCTGGTTACCTAACTTGACAGCCCTGCCTTTAAAATTCACCACCCAGAATGAAATACACATCTAAAGATCTGAATTATATTCTGGAAGAGGATCAACATATACATGAATATCTATCTCATCTTTTTTCCAAATGTTACCCTGCACGTCATGTTCTGAGATGTCACTGAGCTCACTGCAGTGGAACCTCCAAAAAGATTTTTCCTTAGGGAAAACGGGATTCGGAAGAAATAAGTATATGTACATGTACGGCATTCTAGTGCAAAGGAACCACTCCAAGAAATAACAACCACAGCTTTCACATTTACAATTCTACTGTTCTGTTCCTGTCTAGGAAAAAAATACAAAAAACAACAGCCTCACCCCCATAAAACTCTCCACCATTCACTAGCAATAGACCGTGTATGCACAAGAACATGAGTTATATTCAACGCAGGTCAAGGAATTGCTATGCTTTACAAAAGAGACAAAAAGGATAACTGAACAGCTGTGTTGAAATAACTGTACCAGGAGTTCTTATCTGCTCTCCAATGACACACAATTCCTTCACATGCCGGGCCATCAAAAATCTCGGCAGAGCCCATAAGTTAGTATAGTATATTAAAAAAAAGAGACATCCAGGTGAGGACAGCTTGCAAAGCAGGTGTGGAGCACCAGATGGTCCCTCTGGAGTCATCAGAGGGAGGTTATGAAAAGTGCTAACACCTGAATTGATAGCAAGGCCTAGCAAGTGCTCACTAGCAGCCGGGCAATGTGTCCGTGCTTTCGAACATCTAGGGTATTTCTGCTCCCTTCCCCTTAGGGCAACTCCCACAACGCTTTGTCCTTTTAGTTGAAAACACCAGAATGTGCAGGAAGGCTTCAACAAAAGGATCGGGTGAGTCAACCCTGGGCAACACAGCAAGACCCAGGGGTCTGGGGCTTGACTCATGAAACCCTTTATGTACACACACTGTATTTTTAGAGAGGAGTTTTACTTTGGACACAGGTGACACAGATAGAAACAAGACCCGGAAATGAATTTCAAAGTTCAAAAATTTCTGATTAAAAAGTCATAAATGTGTAACTCACTTGGATTCCTAAAAGAAGTGAGAACAAAATTAAACCCAGAGGTGAGATGAAAAAACAACTCTTCTCTAGCTGGACACCAGTAATAGAAGCACAGAAGGGAGAGGAAAGGAAGGGTATTTCTACTGACCTCAACAATTACTAGTACAACTGGTAGATCTATTGACACCTCCTGTCCATACCTTCATTTACAAACACTTTGGTTTCTAGTTCCAGCCATTATGGAGAGACTGAAAAACCATGCATTAGAAGGAAGCACCTTTCTGACTTGACTGAAATATTGTATTTTCCCCCTATTAATTACAACTGTTCACAACTGAAATGGGGTCCAATTGAAGGTAGGTTCATTTCTTATCACTGGGGGCAAGCTGCCTAAGAGACCTGTCAATCACAGGCAGAGTAACCAAACTATTCAGCATCAAACTAAGGGATTAAAAAATAGATCATGGGTCACACAGATCCCTTCCGGAGACTGAAGTAGGGGTGAGGCATGTGGCTACAATACCAGAGATCCTTTTACAACTGAATTACCAAACAAAAATGAAACTAATACCAAAGACAGAAGGATTTATATGTGATAGGCACCGGTGTTTTAACTGGAATTCAGAACCTCCCTCCAATGTTTACCCATTAAGCTTGCTCACAAATAGGGAGAGAGGAGCATTCCACAAAAAGACACTTGCTTCCTCCAAAACAGTGGGCAGAGCACATCAAACACTCTTCCATAACCTCTGGTAACAGAAACAAACATGTTGGAATCCGAAATGAGCCTTTCCATGAGATTTGCAGATACCATGCCCACCTCCTAACGTGGATTCAGATTACAGGAGCAAATGGATGCACACTGCCAGAAGTGTACAACCCATTTCTATGTCCACCTTGCCAGAGGTCTGCAGGGTGAAGGAAGCAATTTTACCACTTGACAACATTTAAAAGGAAAATATGGGCAGTCCCCAGTTTCAGTGTCTAACCCTAACCCTACACTGGATCGGTGTGTTGTGTTGTGTTGTGTTGTGGGGCTCGGGGTGGTAGAAATGATTAACAGCAGCAAAAGGTGAGGAACAACTAACAAAACTGTCAAGCCTGGCTCCGTGGAGAAGGAAAAAAATTGTTGCTGCTTTCTCCTTCCAGGGAAACATAACTGGAAATACCCTGAATAAGCTACTTTCAAGAGACCAAATTTCTTATACACCTGCTTACCCTAGTACTTGTGATAATTTGTTGCTGTGTACATTATGTCAGCCTCTCCCATCAATAACAGGGGTTTTAAGGACAAGGAAAGCACAGGCACGCATACACCCACAGAAACCCAAAACACAAGAAACTTTGATGAAGAATTTTTAACACACACTAAATACCAAGAAAAGAGTGGGGGAGAATTTTAAAGCAAAATGTGAGGGTGGTACAGTTTATACTTAGTAAAATTTGCATTTCTTCCCTTTTAACAATGATAGTTTTCTTTCCTTAGAACGCTCATGAATCCATCAATGCTAATCCATTGAAATAATTCTATAAAATGGCTATTAGACTGTCAATAGTCAAACATCAAAGAAAAACTGGGGGAAACTACTCACACCTAGAAAGAAAATAAGCAGCCAAGAATCCTAAGAGTGGCAGGTGAATGACGCTCCCTCCCTTTGGTTTTAATGAAAAGCACTTCAAGCAGCAAATTTCCTCAGAGAGAAGACACGCTTCCTGGGTTAAGGCAAAGGGCCTGAAAATGCTTATGCAAGGAGAGTTTTACTTCTTCCAAACTCCCATTAAATAATGTGTACTTATCTTTGATTACCATCTATTTATTAAAAAAAAAAGCTACAGCTGAAATTGGATTAAGAACTTCTGCTGAAAACAATTTATTGCATAACACAACTCTGACAGCCTGAATCTCTGGCCACCAACTGAGCCTTTATAAGAATCTGCTGGGCAGCTGCCAACTCAGCTCTTTTGCATCTGAGCATGTCAGACATCCGCCATCGTCGGGGCAGCAGCAGGGCAGCAAGACATCTGCACGTTCATGGTTAAAGGGAGCGGTGAGGGAAGAGGGCAGCCAGAGCTATAAGCATAACAACATGCTGAAGCTTCTGCACCTCTGTATGCTGAAAACAACAAATCCAAAGTGCCGTAGGATCAATAAAGACCTAAGATCTACAGGAGGTTCAGCTCTAAGAATCCAACAGAAATCTGGATCGCGAATCTTCTACCTTTTATGGGACAGAAATGGAGGAAAAGGTAAAATCAAATTACAAATAAACTGATGACCAGTGTCCTCAAAAAACAAAATTGAAAGTTTAGGAACAACCCCAAGGTACAACTATACAACTGCACTTAGTGAATGAATTGTTAATTTTCACAGCAATTCTGATTTGCATCTTTTTAATTATTCAAATTGCGGTGGAGACAGAGAATCCTCCAAAATGTTGTCCAGTTGAATACAGTGACCACTAGTCAACCCATGGATATCTATAACTCTCTCAATTCAAAATTCAATTTCCTCTCTACCCAAATAAACGGGCAATACAGCTGCAGAATCTTTCATCATCACAGGAGTTCTACTGGGCAGCTCTGCACTGGCTGAGCACACATTTACATTAAATTGGATAAGGTTTCAATTGGCAGTGTGTGTTACTTGATAATCCATTTCACTATGTCCCTGAGAGTCTTCAAGACATGTGCTTTATGCTTGATTCTGCTTGGCAGGAAAATTGTGAGAGATTAGAAACCTTGCACCAGAAAATGAGACTCTAAAGTAAGCAAAGACTATTTAAAGTACAGACATCCATCCATGATAACTGTCCTACAAGTGGTTCCAACCCTGCCCACTACATCTGGCTTCCCATTTATGTGACATTCTAGAGATAAAGGACAGATGCTCCTCTGGTTATTATGGGGGTTATGTCCTGATAAACCTACTTAAGTAGAAAGTACACGCACGGACTGCCCTAGCTTAGCAACACAGCATGTTACAGAAACTGGTGGCTGCTTGAGAGCTGTGGCCACTATTTCTGCCCAGCCTCCTGTGAGAGGATGGCAGAACCTATTGCTGGCCCAGGAAAACTGCAAATGCAAATTTCCAAGTGTGCTTTATACTGAGCGCATATTGTTTTCCCATCATAGTTAAGTCAAACCACCGATGGAGGGACCCTCTCTGTAAGGTAAGCTCCACATAGCCTAGTACACACACCATGCTTTCTTATCTCTTCAAATCATTTTCCAGAGCCAACCAGAAAATAAAACTTGCAAGATTAAAGCCAGAGGAAAGTAATTCTCCCAGCACCAACAGAAAGCCATAGGACCCAGTAACAGCTCTACTTTCTTCCTGACAGGGCCAAGCATGGCAGTGACCTGGGAGCTATGGCGAGAGGTAAGCGCACTTCGTCCCTTAAGACCTAGAATATTTTACAAGCTCTATCAATACCTGGCTGGTTTGCTGGTATTTTGGCTCAGCAGTGACTCTCAAACAGGAAATAATCGTCAGTACACACTCAGACACACACAGCTAGGGGACTGGCTGTCTGATCAAGTCATATAAATCATTAGCTTTTTAAAGATAGGAAACTCTACAAAATAAACTGACCTTAGATTTAACATAAAGTGACCTTTTGCCTATTCCAGAAACTGCTGCCTACACTGTGCCCTGTGCCAGCCCCACAGCGAATGGCCTCCCTGGAGGAGGCTGGAACCCTTTCATTCACAGACATGGTGTGCAGGAATGGCTGTTTCCCCACCTACCCAAAGTAACATATGTGACACTGTGTGAGGACCACACTTTACATATTTCTTGCTGCACATACTCCCCTTTATGTTTCACAACTTTTTTAGAGAATGAAACTGAGGCACAGAGATGTTAGGTCATCCAGAATACATGCTGACCAGCCAGTCTGGTTCACCTTAGTGTTCCCATGTGCAGCAGGGAACCAGGCACCCAGCAGACATTTGGAAACCTCTTCATGAGCCAACACACAGAAACTACTGACAAGCATAAAGGGAACAGAGGCCTAAAGGCGAAGAGCCCTGAGACACCTGAGACTCCCTTACGTTACTCCATTAACTAAGCCAGTGGATACTTATCAAAAATGCTTATAGGACTTGATAACTCGCATTCCCACTAATCTACTGGCCCAGGAATCACACTGTGAAAACCATACCTACAATATGTCCCCCTCCCCCCTTCTCTACCTTCCATGAAACCATTTTCACTGCCCCCGAGGAATCAGCAAGTGACATACTAATGCAAACATGCATGTACCAGGGAATCTGGCTCTCCCCTGGGTTCCCTGCCGCATTACAATCTCCTCACAGCTGTTCCTCACCCACAATGCCCAATTCCTCGGCCCTTCCCAGGCTCTTGGTTATCTAAAACATGACTACTAGCTGTCTTTCTTGCTTGACACTTTTCTCTCCTGGACCCTGTCCTGCCCTCCAACCACTGAGTTGTATGATCCTAACTCAATTCCTAAACCACCACCCTGGCCACTCTCCTGCAGGTTTGGAAACCTGAGCTGAACTTGGCAGCTTTTCCTCAATGCTTACTCTTTAAAAGCAGCGGCACAATCTGCCTCTCAATTGCTTAGAGGCAGACTTAAAACACAGTCTTATTTTCTCTCCTCTAAAGTCTTCCATAATGTCGCCGCCATGGACAAATCTGTAGCCCAACTATCCTCTTCTCACACTTTCCACAAAAACACAACTATACCAAAGAAAAGTCAATTCATGCCACTCCTTCCCTGACTTAAGCTATCAATGACTCTTTAACCTCTAAGGGGGAGAATTCCTCATTGTTATGGAGCCTCTAGAGCTCTTATGATCAGACCTTTCTTCACTGCTCTGAATTCCCATCTGATTACCAACACACCACATTGATAAGCAGAGAAAGCCACTGTCACCTTCAAATTCTCGTGTCGGAGCAAATGTCAGGCAACAGAAGTGTAGGAGTTCACTAAATACTGATCAGGTCTTGACGACACACTTTCTCCAAATACAAACATAAAAGTACACACTCTGTTTTCTTTCACTGCATTAATACCTAGAAATAACCAAGATCAATTGTTTTTTAAATCAGGATCAATTTACCAGCTGTATCTGTTTGGATTATTTGCCAATAACTCATGGTTTTACAGGACACAGAATCATCACAGTCTCTAACAAGAGCTCAGGAGCAATAACATCAATACATTTTCTACAAGTTAAGATTCCTGGCCTGATGGGGAGACTGAATTGCATCTGTTTCACAAAAGTTTATAATGATCACAACTAATTTTGGCTGGGGGAGGGAGGTGGTCATTGGTCCCTGCAGCTCAGCACAGTTTAAATCATTCATTCTTCATTTTTCCAATCTGTGAATTCAGAAGATACACTTGTGCAACATCCAAGAAATGTGGCACTCTGCATCTACAAACTCATTTTAATGGAAAGCTGTTAACAAAAGCAAATTCTGCACAGCTATCAAGAAGCAAAGACACGATTCTTTCTACCTTAGCATTCCACAAGGATAAGACAAACAAAAGATACTATAAACAGAGTCCAGACCAGTACAAGTGTGCCACTTACACTTCGGGGAATGTAGAAAAGAGAAATCTGTCTTAGGACTAGGAAAATGACAGATCTGCTCAAAATACAGGTGGCACACCGGGACTTGCAGGGATGGAAGTGAGAGGTTGTGACTTGTGTTTTTCAAGGATTCCACTAAGTGCTGTGTCACCATGGTGGTAGGCGTGGGAAACAGTGGGCAAGGCCAAGTCTACTCCCTGTTCAAGAAAGGACCATGGTATCAGCAGGAGATGACTGATTTCACTCAGGAAACATTTGGAAGGCTGAGCCACACAGGGTATTTACTGGCTGTTGGAAGAGGAGAGGCTAGGAGCAGCCAAATAAAAGATTTTCACCCCTTTAACTGGAGGTGCTCACTGAGCTCAGTTCTGCCTATTACAGTCCCTAGAAAACTATCCAAGTTCAGACTATTGGAAGGAAGCTAGAAATGTAAATAAAGGTGGCAACTTAAAATTCAAACCCAAAACCCAAATTTAGGTACACTGATATAGTGAAAGCTATAGAGAAAAGCACAGTTCACCCATTCGTTTAAAATAAAGTTAGGAACAAAGCCATGTCAGTCCTGGGTCTTGGCTACGGTTCCCAGAAGTATCCTTCCATGGCTGACAAGGCTTTTGCGTCCATAGAACAATGCTTTACAACAGAGACAAATTTAACACACAGCGGTGTGCAAAGAAAATGTTTCACATACCAAAAACATATTCTTTTATGTAAAAAACTGACATTATAAGTGCTACCTCCCATGTGGCAGTTTTGATGGAGCAGTGGTGGCCCTAGAAGTCTGAAGCTCAAGACCAGCGACAGTGCAGCTTATGGGTCACACTGCACAGCCGCTGAGGTCACAAGATCCTTCCCTCCTGCAGGCAGCCTCATTTATATTGAGGAATCACGTGCAAACAATTAATGTTGAGGAATAATGTGTGAAAAATAAATAAAATATGATATTAGCACCAGTCAAGGCAACTTGAAGAGACACTGGTCCACCCACACAGGTGCCCCAAATGCAGTCATGAAATACCACTCAGCAATGCCAAGCTATCGGTGAGTTTTCAAGAGGTCACAACTCAGAAAGACTTAAGGCACTGAAACAAACTACAATCTGTTTTCTCTGAGGTGAACTCAATGCAGTCAAAAAGATGTGAAGGAACTACCTCTGGCTGCCAGCTATGGCTGGCCTGCAACTAGAAAAGCTGCCAGAGCCCCAAGTACATAGAGAACAAAAACCTAAAGGAGTGGATGAAAGAGGCAGTAAATAATTTCTGCCGAGTAAGAAACATTTCTATTTTACCAGCCTCCTTAGTCACCCACACCTATGCTGATCTTTGCAGTTCCTCTTGTTAACCCTGAGCTCCCAGAGCCAAGTTCTCTATCTTCCTACAGCATTCTTCAGCACTGCCTTTGGCCCTGTCTTTGTAATAGGTCCTGCACATCTCCGTGGCTTCTGGTTTGTGTTCACAGTGGAGCAGCTGCATTTCTCTACAACAAATACTGCCTGGCTCAGCTGTCCAGGAAATCACCTGATAGCTTCAGAAACTCGCTGTGCTCTGATGTCATGGGTCTACTATGTCCTGGGATTGGGATAAACTCACATCATGGTCTATAACCCAGCAGGAGGAACTCTGCATTCACGATGCGAATTAATTCCATCTCTCAATGCATGAAAGTCATCTATATTTTGATAAGTCCATAAATTGAGCCTTGTACACAAGTAGTTGAAATGGAATTGTGGAAAGAATGAGACTAATAACAAAAACTAGTAACTAAATTCAGGTCAATGTACTAGAAAGGATTTTCTTTCCTTTAACACTAAAACTGGTAATGGAAGCAGAAGCACTGAGAAGAAACGAACAGACCGTATCCAACCCGAAAGAAAAGGATTTAAGGCTGGGTGGTTTTTCACCAACTTCTCAGACACACAAAAGCTGCGACCTCCAAGAAAACACTTTCCAATTTTAACATATATGCCCGCACAAAGAAACACAGCAGGCACTCCCCAAGGGCCAAAATAAAACACTGTCTAGTAATTACCACAAACAGAAAAAAGAAATGGGTCTTCCCGAGTGACAATGCAGAGCTCAAGAAAAACCACCAGCAACAAAAACATCATAAACAGAATTACAGGGCCAACAATAAACTGAGATGACAGTGGAATTGCTTCTCAGTGAGATGCAACACAATACAACTCGGGAAGCAGTAAACAAGAGAAGGTGTTCATGGGTGCACAGAAGGCTGCAAAGGAAACACTGGTTCCCATAAACTCTTTTAAATTTAGGACATGACAGAATTTAAAGACACATCATTTTCTCCTGTACAAACAGCAAAGTTCCTTAAAAACGTAACAACCTATAGTTTACGAAAAAAAAAAAAATTTGGGAGCACATTGTCCCCTCCCCTTACTACCCTGGGTACTGGCATTTTCTCTAAACTTGTTACAGAATTTCTCCAAATAAACAATAAAGGTTCTCCAATTTCTAAGAGTTAAAAAAAATTATTAATTAAAAGATTGTCCCTTAAAAACAGTATAAGAACTTCCAAATATCTTTCAAATACACATAGAAGGTCATACATGTAATCTACAATCCTCAATTCTCACCATGACAGCCACCCAAAACTATGCCTTTGGGCCTTGGATAATGTGTTTAAATCATATCCATACTGAAGGCACAGTTAATGAGAAACATTAAAAATAAAGACACACATTTGCCTTGTGATCCCTACCAATCTGTAAACTGCACTGTCTTTATAAACAGAAGTTGTATTCTGAAAACTGCTAACTTCATACTCCAAGACCTCCTGTTACAAACGCTTGTGGCTGCACTTACTGAGCTTACGGAATTGTGAAAGACCACCTAAAGAGACTTTCATGAAATAACTTCCTAATGGAAAAATGCACAGTCCTGCCAGATTACAAAAGGTGATCTGGACTCAGCACTCACAATCTTAGACAACTGAGGAGCCTCCCTGCTTAGAGGATCTGTCGCTTGGCACTGCCCAAAAAAAAAAAAAAAAAAATTAAAGCACCCATAGACAACTGAGGGGTAGAGGAAGAGGATGGGGCTCTGCTGGGGTTGAAACCCAGGGCCGCATACACGGCAGGCCAGCTCGCTGTGGCAACAAAGCTACACACCAGCCCACAAAGTTATGTTTCAACACAAATAAGGATCCTGACTTTGCAATGAGGAAAATGCATTTTACCTCTTATCTCCATTTTGTTCTGCCTCACATTAATAAAATGTGCACATTAATAAAACTGTAATACGAGTTTCTTCCACACTCAGCTAGTGTTTGACTTAAATGATAAAAAGAAAACATGCTTTCCCTTACATACTAAACAGGATGTACCACTTGACAAATAGGAAATTAAACTGTGTATGAATGCTCATTAAAGATTCCATTAAAATATTCCTCTCTTCCACTCCTTGCCCTCCCACAAAACATGTACACAAATGTTAATAGCAGCACATTAACCATAGCCAAAAAAATAGCAGCAATCCAAATGTTCACCAACTGAGAGGGACATCCAAATCATGGCATGCCCAAGCGCTAAAATAATCAGCCATAAAGAAGGAAGTGTTTAAGAACAACACTGGATAAATCTTGAAAATACACTAGGAAACTAGAGAAAAGAGACAGTCACAAAGCTACACGTTGAATAGTTCCACTGACAGGAAATGTCCACCAGAGGAAAATCTATGGAGACAAAATCGTGGCTGCCAGAGACTGGGGTGTAGGTGACAAGAGAGAGGGAATCATCACTAGTAAGCAAAGGAATTCATTCAGGAGGCAAAGAAAGGATTCCGGGAAGGCAGGAATAAAAGGCCATGAACTGTACACTTTAAAATGGTTAAAAACAGTCATATTTCTTTACCTAAACAAAAATAATCAAGTTCAAATCTGTTAACCCCAAATCACACTGTACTTCAATTACTTGGAAGTATTGAGCAAAAATAAAAATCGATACTGCACTCCCACACCAAAGTCCTAGAGTTAAAGTGCTGGTGGCAAACAGGGCATGGGTCAAGAAAGCTTTTTAGGGCCAGAGATTTAGCTCAGCGGTATTAAGTGCCTGCCTGGCAAGCACGAGGTCATGAGTTCAATCCCAGGTATTTTAAAAAAAAAAAAAAAAAAAAAACTTTTAAAACCATCTCAACAGTATACAAAACAAAATGGCCACTTTTCACCAAGTAACACCTTACAATCTCTTAATAGCCTGCATAAACCAAAACAAAAACGATGTGATTTTATCGTGTTTGTTAACCTCTAACATGGTGTTAACACTGAAATGAACAAGAAGCTTATTAGTAAGATGTACAAGCAGACAACTCCTTTGTAATTTACACTCTTCTAAGGTGCATTAAGCTTTCTATTCCCAAAGCGCAGGACAGGACTGCGTGAAGTGCTCCCCTGTATCTTCCCACAGCACCCCAAAGCTAAGCGCACCAACAAGGGAAAGGGTAGTCCTGGTGTTCACTGATACAATGGTCATATGGACTTTTAGTATCTCTTCTGTGACACTGCTGTAATCTGCACTGCTTAAACACATCTCCTAATCAACTACTCTTTGGCAGTTGGTCCCACATTTAATCTGCTTCCTCTACATCTTGTTTCACAGCATTTGGATCTCAGTCAAATGTCACTCTCTCAAAGACACTTTTACTGACCACTCTAAGTGTTTGAGCTTTCTCCAGAGCACATATGAACTGTGAAATTTCATTTGTGGAGGCATATATTGCAATTCTATGAATCCCTAACTTAGTGAATGACTTCCAGACCAATGTGGCAAAAACCATGCAAGTGGCATTCAATATTACAGCTAATTTGGGGGGGGGGGGTTGACATCAGCTAACAAAATCAAGCTGAACTCACATCTCCTTGTTAAGAACTTACTGATGGAAATCATAAAGCGTGGAGTCAGAGACTTGAGTTACAACCCCAGCTCTGTCACTTACTAGCTGTATGATTCCAGGGCATTTACCTGTATATGCCCATTTCCTTATGTGTGACAGGCATGCCTGCTGCTTATGTAACACAGGGAAGCATTCATCAAAGTATGTTTGGCACACAAAGTATTTTATTAGCATTATCATTAGCTGCAGCAACAGCACCTAGCTGTGTGCTCAAAGAGAGTAAAGGAGCACAAACAATTAGCCTTCAAAGTATATACTGGTTTTCAAATGCTGCTAACAAAGTGCCACAAACTAAAATATCTCGAAGCACTCTCAGGAAGTGACAAAATGCAAAATAACTGCCACAGGGCTAAAGTCCAGCGGTGGGAAAGACCCGGTTTTTTTTTTTTTTTTTTAAAACTTCTGCAGCACCTAGTGTCTGCCTGCACGCCTTAACTTGTGGCCCCTCTCATCCACCCTCAAAGTGCATCAATCCCACCTCTGATTCCATTTCAGAGACTCCTTTTTTTCTGCTCTCTGCAATTCACCTGCCTATTTCCTGAGGATTCCTGTGAATGGTCTCAATGGTCTATCTCAATGGTCTCTCCCCATGTGATGATCCTTTAATCAACCACTTCTTTAAAATTCAGTTTACCAGGTATGACAGCTTCCAGGTACCTTCAGTTAGCTGTACTGAAGACCTATTGCCTCCCAGGAAGTGTATGTTACTATCTTTATACATGAGTAAAAGAATAAAGGAGCAGGTGCTGCAGCAAGTTACACCGCCTTCCTGAGATCAGAAAGGTGCATAAAATGGTAGGAATTGACACAGAAGGGAAGCGTGTCCAAAACCGGATGTTTCAGAAAAGTGAGTGGCAGATGTCTTTAACCACTTGGTTTTATCGAACACATGCAAATACTCCAAGTCTCCTGCTAATAAAATATGAACACCTAAGTGGGTCAGCAACAGCTGGTGGTTCCAGACGATGTAAAACTACCACCTCTGTAATGTTGCCCTAGAAAGAGAATGTCAATTGAGTGCTTTCTCTCCCTGAAGACTGTTCTTTGTATTAACATGGGGAAAGGGGGCTTAAGGTATGGGTGTTTGTTTTTGTTTTAATGGTAGCTCAATTTGAAACAGTAAAAGTGAAAAGGTGAGAAATTGGCTCTGCAGAGTACACCTCGGTTATGAAAAAGAGGAGAAATCAAGATAAAAGTACATCTTGGGAGAGCTGGGGAGACAGCTCAGTGGCACAGTGCCTCCCTGGCAGTTCAATTTCCAGTACCAAAAAGAAAAAAAAATTTTAAGTACCTAGAAGATGTGGGGTAGGCTGTTGTGAGGAAAGCCAACATAAGGGAGCTCTTCTGGGCTTCTCTGCCTTTACGCTGCTGTTTCTTGAGGAATCTCATGAGACCTTGTACATCTGTCTTAAGAGGCACGCTGGGACCTTAAGGTTGAGGTCAGGTCTACATCATCCTACTGAAATCCTACTGAGAAGTGTTCTACGCATATGTTCTGGGACCTTGTAACACCTACACCTACTTCCTAGCCAGCTTTGCAGCACCTTGATCTCCTGTCTCATTTCCCCAGAGATACATGTCTCCCCATAATTCTTTATGGGGTGTTAAAGAAGTGGAGGTGTCAGTCTTCTTCAGCTGGAAAGGGCTGTAAACCCTATCTACCTACCAGAGATTCTGAGTTCTCCAAATTCCTTGGGGTAGTGAGGCT
Source organism: Cavia porcellus (assembly GCF_034190915.1). Taxonomy (NCBI): domain Eukaryota; kingdom Metazoa; phylum Chordata; class Mammalia; order Rodentia; family Caviidae; genus Cavia; species Cavia porcellus. The sequence continues at coordinate 19,702,299 of NW_026947496.1, read as the reverse complement.
CACTGGCTGGGTTGAAGAAAAGAAAATACCTGTCAGAAAATGATGAGAAAAGAGCTAATGACCATTAAGCTGCCTGCCTGACAGCAGAAAGAAACTTTGCTATGAGGAGCAGGTCAGACTTTTATGCTTCTTGTGTCAACTCTGGAGTCTTGCTTTTGGAAGAGAAATCTCAAGTCCTCCAGAGGCTCGCCGAAGTAGCTTCCTTCATTTCAATGATCATGTTCTTCAGACAGCTCGGGTTGGATTGGCTTTGGCTTTGCTCTTTCCCACGCATCAAGAATGTGACCTAGTGCCGGAGGTTTAGCTCAGTGGCATAAGCGCCTGCTTGGCAGCATGAGATCGCGAGTTCGATCCCGGTACCAAAAAAAAAAAAAAAGAATGTGGCCTAGTGGTGAAGCTGGTGAAATCTGCGTGGTGCTGAGATCCAAGAGGTTTACCACTGGCTCAGCTTGTGGCCTTTTGAAGTCTCTGGACACTTCATCAAGAAGGCTCGTTTCCTTTTCTCAACTCCCGGACTCTGAGGTCACTTATCTGGCACTTAGGCAGATGGCACCTCTGTGATTTCACTTTAGAGTGAATTCTACTCTGGCGAGAACCACTCTTCACTGTGCAGTTCCCTGGCAGGAAGATGGTAGACATGGAAACCTTCTCAGCAGAGTTATGACTTTTGGGCATAAATTCACAGCCCATGTTCAGACCCAGTGACACTATGCTAGACATCCATCTCCTTCTAAGTGTCCCCCATCTTCTTCTAAATGTCCTGACGGACTTCACTACCATTCTGTTTCTCCAATGAACAGCTTCACAGGATGCTAGGAGCACAGTCACTGTAATGTGATTCACATCCCAAAATGGTCACATTAACCATCAATTTATCTGTATCAAATGGCATTAGATTTTTGGATAAAGTTTTATTTTTTATTTTTTTGTTCAAAAGAGCCCTCTCTGGGTAATAATCTTTATATTTTCCCAAATAGAGAGAGCAATTTTATTTCTCAATCTCCAAAGTGTTCTTTTCAAAGCAAGCACTGAAGTAAAAACTTAAATAAAGACTATGTAAAGGGATAAAAGCTTTCTCAGATAACAAGTACAATGACAGAAATCAAGAATTCTGCTATGTGCACAAAACAGATCATAAATACAAGACATGATACCCAACACCGTTACACATTAGAACCCTCACAGTGAGGTACCACTTTATAGGTAATAACATGACTACTATCAGAAAGACAGATATTGCCAGACGTGGCTACAAACACCTGTAATCCCAGCACTAAGAGAGGCTGAGGCAGGAAAATCATGAGTTTGGGACCTACCTGAGCAACTTAGCAAGACCCTGTCTCAATTTGGAAAAAAAAATAAAAGAAGCTGGGAATATAACTCAGTGATAAGTGTAGAGTGACCCTGCATTCAAGCCCTTGTACCCTCCAAAAAAAAAAAAAAAAAAAAAAAAAGATGATGATACTAAGTGTTGACCGAGAACAAGGAGAAATGAAAATACTCCCATGCTGTTGGGGAACGTAAAATGGCACAGTGGCTTTGAACAGCCATCTGGCTATTCCTCCAAAAGTTATTTATATGACCCCAGCAAATTTATTCGTTGGCATAAATCTAAAAGAAGCAAAAATATATGTCAACACACGAATATTCACAAAGCATTTTCTATAATGACCAAGACATGGAATCCTTCTGCCCAAAATACCTATCAACATGTGAGGTTATGCAACACATTCACACAATGCAAGGACACTGCTAAGCCACAAAAAGAAGTGTTGATATGTCTCATTCAAGCTGACTTTCCAAACCAAAATACTTCTACTGTGTTATATTCATTCATAAAACTTACTCTCCTTTTACGCTGAGTAAATTCAGACCTATGACTGAAGGGAGAAAAGTAAGCTGTACACAACTTTTCAACTAAGTGCCAGTTGGAACGATGCCATGCATTTTCTGTGCGGTACATGAGAGCTGAGTGTAATATTTAACAGACAAGTTGACAGGTTAGTGTTTAGGGTTGGTGGTTGGGTGGGTCGGTCAGGGTTGAGGATGCAGGGAGCTGGTTAGGACCTGCAGGCTTCCTTTGTAGCCCTGACTTGAAACCTCTCCTACACCCTTTGTGGACACCCCACCCAGCAGACCTGTGGAGACAGATGTCACAAGTGCCTCTCACACTGTGTACTTGAGAATCTACACCTGTGTCAAGAAAGAACTGTTTTTATAAACTCACAATAATGACACACACTATTATTATTATTATTATTATTATTATTATTATTATTATTAGGAAATACCTTGTAGATGGAAGACAATGGGACATTATTAGGTCCTAAACTAAATTAGTTTCCCGTTAAAAGTTTAGTTTTTCTTATTCAAATTAGAGTCCCTCAGAAATCTCAGCTAAGCATGACTCATCGGAGATACAAAAATCTTCATTTCATGCCTTAATTTGAGGGCAAGAAACAAGACTGCAGGGAGAAAGGGAGTAAGCAGGGGAGTAAGTGTACAGCAAAGACAACGGTTTATGGAAAGACAGACTTCTGTACACCCTAAGAGCTAGTGGTTGGGATATCACACTTTAGATAACCTCATGTTGTCACGTTCGGCACAGCAACTTTCCTTTAAAAAATGAATTCACTCAAGTCTAGATATGGTGGCACATGCCTGAAATCCCTGCATTCTGGGAGGCTGCGGCATGAGGACTGCAAATGTAAGTCTAGTCTAGGTGTGTTAGAGAGACACCTGGTCTCAAAAAGGCTGGGATGCAGCTCACTGCAGAAGTCCTGGGTTCGATCCCAGTACCACAACAAACAAATCCATTCCTGTGTGATGTTATGAAGCAAGCCAAGACTAGCAGCTGTGCTCTAAAAATATTCCCAACTTCTAACATGGTTCTGAGAAGCGTGGTGAAACCACACCACACACTGCCCAGGCTGTGCATCCTCATTTGTCCTGTGTATTCACACACTATAAACTACCCAACTGCTGGTCACTAAGGAGGCATTATCATGTCAGCTGCCAGGTGCTGGTATCTACGCAGCCTGATTTTACTTACTGGTCCCAGTGTGCAAGACTAGTAGGGCTGGGGGTTCCACTACAGTATTTGGTATAACTCCTCTATTATTACTCTTCTCTCTTACAGTGCCTCATTTATTTATTTGGGGTTAAGCCAGGATTTCACTACATAGCCCAGGTTGGCCTCAAACTTACAATACTCCTGACTCAGCCTCCCTAAGGAGGCTCTGTGCCTACCTCACAGTCAAACTTCACTCTACGAATACAGACACAAGAAAACCACGATATATACTGAGTTCAGTCCTGTCTGTGGTTTCAGGCTTCCACAGTGGGGCTGTGGAACAGATCTCCTCTGAAGGAGTGGGGGCCGAAGCAGTGTGAGGAGAAAATCTCCTTGATGTGATCAGACAAACGGGCAGTGGGGAGCGTCTGGAAGCAGCAGCCCAGAGAGTGACTCAGGCTATCTCCTTCCCTGCCAAGTGAAGCAACCACAGATGCCAAAACATCCAATTTATAATGCTGCACAAAAGCACATGCATTAGTGGACCACACAGCGCGCCTTCAAAAACCTATGATAATTTCCCAGTTGAACCCATTAAGTGGTCAATTCTTGGGGGAAGGGGGGTCAACAAATTAAAACTAATGGTGAATAGGCTTGGCCCTGAGGAAAAAAAGCTATGAATCAAAGACCAACATACACCAGACTTGTGTGATACAAATGCTCCTGCTGCTAGCAAGAGACCAGGACCTGTCTCACACAGCCAGCAAAATGTGCGGCCACTACCCATTCCTCCTGTAGGAGGCTGGGACTCAAGGAGCCTGGCGGGGCTGGCCGGGGGCCCTTGAGAAGACCAGAACTGACAGCCCAGCTGAGAGAAATGCGCCACGGGGGAGCTACTGGGAGCAGAACAGGAGTGCCTGCCCAAATCTCCATCTCTTCCCGTTAGCTACTCATAATCACCTTCCACATCTTCTTTGCCAATGACTGGGTTTGCTGCAGGCTAAGTTTTCCTCTGACTCTTATCAGGGTTGCTGAGAGTACACGCAGGACCCTCTTCCTGGACTCCTACTCAACTGTGAATTCACTGAAGTTGTTACCTCTATGTGCCTCAACACTAATGAGAACAGAAAATACTCAAATTCTGCTTAGAAACAAAGATGTGTGCATTTAAATGAAGGCTGGCATGAGACACTGGTTTCCCCTGTTTCACCACTAAGAACAGATCCAAAGGCTCCTCTTCAGTGGTTTACACTTCTCCCCTTCATGATGTCCTTTCTTCCCTCCTGCAGCAGTTCCTCGGGAGCTCCTGGTGTGGTGAGCCAAAAATCCATCCATGGCTTTTGCCAAAACTGCAATTACAAGCTGCCAGTGCCAAAACCTAGTCCCACTTCTAAAACAGTAGTCTTTAATTTGGGCTTTACCTCCAGACTGAACCACCTTAGAAACAAGAAATGGGAATTTTCCAATCTGGAAATAGTTCTTACTGAAAACACCCGACTTGCTCTCTTTGACTAAGCCAATCAGACCAACTTCACTCACACACATCTATATTAGGACACAGAACATGCTTGCGGTAGAGGATGCAGATACTAAAATTTTACCCAGCCCACAAAATTCCATTCTCAGATGGAACATTTTTGTTTAGCATCTTCCATCACCAATAGGAAGTCACCACTTCTATTGGGGGTGAACAACCACAACAGCAACTTTGTGCACTCGGACTGACCCGCCACACACCCCACTTGGTCCGACCTCACAGATGGGGTCCACGCTGTGTTTAAAAAGAAAAGTGATAAACAAAACCAAAGCTTCAAGGTCAAAAGGGGAAGACAGGCAGCAATATGAGTTTTAGGATCTCACTGAAAATGTTTCCGATCGCTAATGTGCACAGAATTAACTCGAAAACCCTTCTCGACAATGTCCCAGCCTTCCTGAACATTAAACTTCAACTTCCATTCTGCAAGTAAAATTGAAGAGAAAAGGAAAAGGGGAATCTTCAGGTTAACTTCTAGAAAAAAAATATTAAGAGTTAAAAATTTAAACTGTTTCCTATAAATTTATTAAGTTTTGTGAACCAACTCACAGAAATTTCTAAAATATGTATTTTTAGGAAACATTCAATAGACCCCACTACAATGAAAATTCAGAGAAAACAAAGTAATGATAGTTAAAATTTAAAAAGTAAAAGAAGTAAATCTAACTTCCTTTTCCTACAACAGGGATTTTTACAGCCATCACCATCAAGATACACCACAGAGAAAATTTTGAACCCAAATATATAGTGTATATACATCTGTAAGCCACTAGGGTAATTGTTGAGCATGACTTTTTTTTAATCTTTTTTCATGATCCCAATAAATAAAGAAAAAGTATCCTAGAATGTAAAATCAGTCAGGAAAGGAAGCATTCCCACAAATGCTAGCGGCCCCCTAAGTAACTCTGGAAGACAATAATGAATTCTGAATGCAGAGAGGGTAAAAAGGTACAGCAAAGTCTTGCTTGCCTAATACAAAAGTAACCACTCTTCTGTACTCTCCCCACGACCAGCACAAACACATTTCCATGACATTCTGCTTTAAATCAACACTATTATTTCCCACTTACCTGAAACAGGTTTGAGATAACATTTCACCAGGGTTCACTGGGTCCTCTCTTTGCCCAATCATCAATCTTTGCATAAACTATAGTTGAATTCTCAAGTCCTATTTTCAAACATAGCATACCTCTTTATGTTCTATTACACACATTCCCATGCACTTAACCACCTGCTCACTCAGAAAAGAGATCAAGGTACTGCTTTAAAAAAGCATCCCATCCAGTTTTTTTTTTTTTTCCATTTTTGTTTGTAACTTTCCTGATATAAAATAGTCCAATGATTTCAAAAGACAAGTATCCACTCTCTCCTTGTGATTCAGATACCCATGGGGAGTGGGGGTTTCTGAAAAAAATTAAGGTTCGTGGATGCTTCTATATTCCCTCTCCCAAAGAAGGAAGTTCAATATACAGGGACATCATGCAAATGCAGAAAAGCAGGAAGGAAAAAGTTTGGAAAAAGCCACACCAAAGCCAACTAATCTGCCCGACAGACCAGTGAACCATCAGCATAGTAATTAAAACCAGAATCATGAAAAGCCAAGAAAACTTGAAAGAGGTGCAAACATTCATAACAAGAGGAGGAGACTCATGGATTTAATTATTTCCACTATACATGACAATTAAGAATAACTGGTGGAAAACCACAAGACAGCAGACAGTAAAGAAAAAAGTTAAATGTTGATTGCCATTAATGTTAATGACAGGAATTTCTAATACTTGCTACGAGCTACTGGGTAATAAAAAAATGAACTGCTCTCCCAATGAAAGTCATGAAAGTCCGATTCTTTTGGAACCACATTTAAAGTACTTCATGCCACCAAAGAAACACTCACCAACTAGATACTTCAATGCATGAGTAATAGGATAAAAGAGGCTAAACCTCTTCAAAGGGTCCAATCGCCACCTGACAACAATTCCAGAGACTTAGCACTAGACAGGAAATACACTTCATAATAATTTGTAACTGGAAATCTACAATAAGCAGTTACTGAATATATTATCACCCCAAGTGCTCAGAACTCGTGCTAGGTTGCAGAGTTCAGTGACAGGGCAGAATCGAGCCAGGCAAGCTCTCTTGCAAATCCTACATTCTCAACTTGAAGTCATCTTGAAGCTTCCAGTTCCCCATGGCTGAGTTAAACCAGAACGTTACTCGCGTAACTGAGAAAACACAAAAGAAATGGATGGCTCTTCAGAACATCTCCATCCAAAGAGATTAAAGTCTGAATTTATATTTTAAGGAAAAGAAATTTTATACAAGCTTTAAAAAATGTATGAAACCCACACATGGTCTTAATTTCATCCCTAACAATGCAATAGTAATAAGGCGGCAGCCACATTATAAATTGAATTTTGACTGAAAATTCCCCAAGAGGTTGAACAACTTTCCCACATACTGTAATTCCTATGGAAAGCCCTTTTCCAATTACACAGGCAACAGCCAAGAATAAAATTACTGCAACATCAACAGGTGATACTCTACAAGTTTACATTTTAAGTTCAAAGATGAGCCAATTAACAAATGTTCTCAAATCAGAGTCCAACTTAGCCATAACAACAATCAGTTTTTCTACAGCAGAGTAGGCAGGCAGAGGTGATGAACTGGTAGTCTCACAAGATACTCAGTTATACATCCCTAATTAAGAGTATTACGCTGTACTAAATTCCTAAATCCGTGCCAGTAACTTGTTAAATAAACTCCAAAGAAGCTTGCCTATACAAATGGATAATAAAGTCTAATTCTATAAAGCTTAGAGGAAGCACCTACACCAAAAATCTAAGAACTGTCCCAAGGAAGCAGTGGCCAAATCTGCCAACTTCCATCCCTGTGCATGGAAAACAGCTGCAACATCAAAAAGCAAATTATAGAGAAAATTCACATTTGATGCGCATTATGTGATTTTTCTGCAACAGCAGCAAATTTGTTTCTCTAATTAAATTAAGGCTCTGGCAAAAGAAATTATCTAGCCTCAAGAATCCATCAGAAAAGAGGACAGAAATTCAAAATATCACATAAAGATCCAAGTGTTCTAAAACATAGTAAATATTATATTTAATACTGTTTCCCAGAGTACTCAACACAGTTAATATTAATTTTAGTATCAGCTGATGTCTACAACACTGCTTGAATTTGAAATTAAAAGCATGACTACATGTCAGAAAGCTTTGAAGGAAAGGGTCAACCTGGCATTAAAATTCTTTCTGGAGAAAATCTATACAAATGCACAAAGCTATTTGCTAAGGAGTTATACAAACAACTCCAGTCAACACCAAATAATTAATATATATATATATATATATATATATATATATATATATATATTGAAGGGAAGAAATGGTTGTGCATTATTTATTGGAAAATCAGAACAACTGAGGCCTAAATTAGGGGATTTGAAGTCAATGTTTCATCTCACAAACTTACTTTAAAAACATAAATTGTGGCCAGGTATGGTGGTGCACACCTGCAACCCCTCCCCCTCAGGAGGCTGTGGCAGGAGGATCAGTTTGCATTCCATGCCAGGCTGGGATACCCTGTCTCAAAAAAACAAGTACATTGTGGATATTCAGAAATGCATTTTTTTTTTTAAAGCCAGGGTGCTCTGTAGACTTTACTAAACCACTCAAGCATCACTGAGTAAAATTAATGAAGAATTATTCAACATCTTTCTCTGACATTTACTTTCCAGTACTAATTTAAGGACTGGACACTACTATGAAAATGATTTTCACAACCACCACTGGAAATCATAAAATCACAATGCACTCCCAAGCACCAGATTATTTTGGGCCCCCTTAAAACAAAAGCAAACTTTACACTGGACTGCCTGGGGGCACTGAAAGATGATTCACAAGATCCACTCCACAGGAACCCCAGCTCAATCTTAAAACTGCAGGTGTTTTTTTTTTTTTTTTTTTTTTGGGGGGGGGGCTGCTCACAGGTAAATCTTAAGAGCAGCATGCATAAGAACAAATGAAGGCGCTGAAGCTACTGTCCAGTTATTAATTGCTTTGTTTTTAATTCAACGATTCACTACTGTCTTTTCCTTGTCTGGCTGGCTTATGGTCTTGTTGATCACGATGCCAAGATCAATGCACATTAGTCTAAACAGTTTGATCTTACCCAGACCCTGCTTCTGTCAAAGATAACTAAAGCACAACATTAACTCAAAGAACATCTGCTAAACGTTGGGAGGACACAGTGACAGGCTAGCAGGCCTCCCTTCCGCCCCTCAGTGGAACCACCTGTAGCCCAAGCCTCTTTGATGTACAATAATGTAATCTGATACCAAGAGACAAACATATTTTCAATGCACATCGAGCTCTTTAATGTACTCTTAATCCAGTTTGAGGAGAGTTTTTAATATGACAATCACCATTTCTGAATCCCACCAGTAATAATAATGTCCACCAAAATTGTAGGACTCGTTGGGTTACACGCAGAGAACTTAATGGCACCCTGTCTTAGAGCTGTGGCAGGAAAACCCCAGAAATCATAAACGCAAACTTAAAATAAGAGGGTTTTTGTTGTTGTTGCTAACTCCTAAACTAGCAATGCAAGAGTGAAGCAGTCACTTAACACAGCAGTCATCACTACTGTACTTTCGAGGGACCCAGTTAAAGCATTAAATCAAAGCACCTAGAGCACAGTCATCCATATGCAACTTTATCTCTCCACACTCTCCTGGAGTGCATTCACACAAACCCACATGGTCTGTAGCTCACAGTAATACCTTATAACCCTGTGGGGCCACCATCATATACACAGTCTGTTCCTGACTAACCTATTATATGATGTTACTATACTGCTGTAAAGCGTAAGTAACAGGTAAATTACAATACAAAATAAATACTGGCATGGAAAAGGTCAACATGTTCTTCCTTCCTTCATAGGAGAAGTCAGTCAAATAATCTTACTGAAAACACAGAGCTAAGGATGTAGCTCAGTTGTGGAGTAGTAGCCTAGAATGTGGTTGGCACTGGCTTCTGTCACCAACCACCAACACTACAAACACTCCTGTAATTTCAATTAACTAGGAAAGTTGATAGGACACTCCTTGAATTTTAAAGTTATATACAAATTAAAGCGTATCAAAAAGATTAAGGAAAGGAAGTGTATGCTTTGACCAACTCACTCCTTTTCTCCACAGGAATCTTAAATAAAAAAATGCATTAAGCTTTGAGAGTTCTCAGTGGCTACTTGAAAAATAACTGACAATGGATAATATGTATTACTGGCTCAAATGCTGTTGTCTTCTTATGCAGAGTGTCTAAACATGCTACAATGAATACAAATTACTCTTCTAAAGCCACGTCTAAAATGAGGTATAAACTGCACCCAAATTTTACTCTTCTGTTTTCTGAGCCTTTCTCAGCACTACACAATTTTCCCTAATACTTAACTTCATGGGTTTCAACATTTATTAAGTATTGATTGATGCAAGCATTACATGGCCCTGCCAGTGCCAGAGCACTACTCTGAACTCAGCCTTCCTTCAATACAATTGCTCATTTCCATTCACTAGAGAATAAACCCTCTGAACTGGCATCTATCTCTTCGGTCATTTGTCCGGCATGATGTCCACAAGAGCTATTCTGGTGATCAAACAGAAAGTGCAGCCAAGACAGTGTGGCAAGTCTTGGGGCAGGATTGCTGATACTCTCGAGGCCAGGGTCCATGAGGGACAAGCAAGGTTTTCGGGCTGGAGGTGGGGACTTGCCCTAGTACACTCTGCCTCCTTACCCACTGCAGAGAAAGGGAAGGCTCCTCGCCTGGTAATGCTAAGTAAAATCCTACCCAGCATTCGGCGTCTTTAATTTCCCCCATCAAAATGTGTGAGAGTAAAAAGAACACGCGGGAGGAAGGAACAATCATGCAAATAGGCGCACACAGCAAAGAGAAGACATGGGCGTGGAAGAGTGCTGCTATTTCTGCACAAATGTTTTATACTTTTCCATCAAACAGGGAAACATCTCAAAATTGCACAAAAGAAACCATCAAAAACTTTTACATAACAGTGAAAATAACACTTTTCTAACATCACAGGGGCAGGAAGGAGAGCGTGGGTAGGGAAGAAAAAAGACTTCCTTTTGAAAATAGTCTCCTTTGTTTTGCCTTTTTTAAAAAGAGGTAAACGTCATTGGACATATGAAGTAATTGATATTTATACACACACACACACACACACACACACACACACACACACACACAGCTTCCTGCCTCAGAGTGGCCAGGAATTTTGACATGCCTGCATACACAGCTTAGCCACAAACCCCAATGAACAACTCTCAAGAGAGTTCAAGGTTCACGACTAGATACAGTGACCATCTTACATTAAACACACACAGATGCTGCCCACTCAGTACCAAACAAGGCACATTTCTGACCTGCTAGGAGCCAAGGAAGTGCTAAAAAGAAAGAAAAAAGAGAGACCCCCAAAAAAAATTTACATCATTTCTTTATGAATTTTTCCAGTATCCACACATGAAAAAGGCTTTGTAATCCTAGGACTGGCATATCTACTCAAGGAATCAAGACTGCCCTTTTCTTCCTCACTAGCACAAGACCAACTGCCCCTAACCACAAGTTCATACATCAGGTCAAACACACTCAACTAACGAAAAGCGAAGTGTCCTTCACATCCGCCTCAGACACCCAGCTGATGGCTTTATCTGCTTCAATGTCTTCTTCGTTTATAAAAATAAAGGGGCAAAGACTTGCTCAGCAACGATTTTATAGATATGGCAAAAAAAAAAAATCACGGCATCTGCACTATGGAACACATAGTGCTTCAATCAAGAATACACAGAAGAGGAGTGATTACAAGTAACAGAAAGTGATTTTTCCCCCTTCACTTAACATATGGAACCACTCAGAATAATGAAAATAAGTTAACCTTTGTCTGGTAAAAGGTATTTGCTAATGAAGTCCTCCAATTCTAACTACCCATTAGAATAAACCAAACATGTAAGACACATAATCCGAGGTACGTGTTAAAATATGTAACTATAGTGCTCAAAATTTTACTTTTTTTTTTTTTTTTTTTAACTATAATCCTAAATGTTAACGGCAAATCAATGGTGATTTAGAGCACTGAAAAGGGGGTGTGATTTTAACAAGCTCCAGAAACAGGTTTTCGACATGAGGAAATTAGTATAGCATCCTTTCCTGGGGCAAAATGGTTTCCTTGCAAACACCTCATTATCTGTCATCGTATACAAGTATTTACAAATGTTGTTTCACATGTACATCTACAAAGTGCATGTTTCTGAAAGGTAGCAAGTATTACTTCTGGAGATGACAAAAGTAGTTCAGTTTATAATTTCAAATGCCAAGAGTATATAATTTTAGATCTGTTTTTAAAATAAACAGGAATACAATGAATGTTTGGACACGGATAGCTGAAAACACATGAAGAATTTGGAGCTGATGAACTTCCTAATACAACCACCCTCAGCGGCAATCAGAGCTGCTGGGCTCCTGGTTCTCAGCTTTGGGGATAGAAGCTCAGCCACCTGGACTGTGGGACAGCCATGTGTACCCCCAAAGGAAGAGGACACCAGGACCTGTTGCGACTCTGAGGGCACAGTCTCAGCACAGCCCTGCAGAAAGGGCAGCAGACACCAGGCAAGCACAGAAAGAAAGAACCATAGGGGGACAGGGTACAGACTTGAAGCAAAGAAAAACAGTGTCCCCGGCACACAGGGATTGGACAGAACTTCTGAAGAACAATCAAACATGTCAGCGGCTAGCATGTCATGCAAGCATCTGCCATGATCAAGAAGACTCTGACACTTCTAAAAGTTGTTTTCAAAATCAGAGGGGTAGATAGATTACAAACCCCAGGGCCACCTTCCAGTGCTACCCATCTGAGGTGTACTGGCTTTCAATTATCACGTGTAACATCAAAAGAAAAAAAGGGCTGCTAAGGGTTTAACAATCTGCATCAAGAAGAAATCCCACTTTAATTCCACTAACATCTGAAAAGTCAAGCAATGACAATAATTAATCATACCATTCAAGAGCCTAGGTGATACTGCCCACAATAGCATTCCAATTCTCTTAAATGGCCGACCATTTTGACCAGTAACTGCAATCTATTTCCATGGTTTTTATTAGTACTTATGTATTATTACTTCACTCAAAATTTCAAAAAGATCTTCAGTGGCAGGCTTTCTCAAATGCTACAGTAATGAACACCAAGGATGCTGTCCAGGGGCCTTTTTGTAAACAAGTCTTTATTTGACCCCTCCAGAAGCCAAAGATGAGACTCCAAATGCCAAACGCAACACAAAACAGCCCAGGATCAAATGACAGGACCTGAGATGACAAAGTCAACCAAGCCAGGCCTAAAGTTCTGGCTTCAGAACTAAAAGAGGGGGTCCAAAAAGTGGTAGTACTGGAAAAAACCCAAGAGAATGCCGAGTATTCCCTTTGATTCATACAAATGTCCCCACATACTATGTACATATACATATGCAAATATTAAAACCATCTTTATGGAAACAACTACTAGGAAGCATTCTCCAAGTCACCGCTCAAGAAGGGCTCAGATTTCTATTGTGATGCAAGCCAGACCCCCTGTAACTACAGGATCAAATTTGCATACATTCTACAGCACACTGAAGATGCCCCTCCAGAGCCACGATCTGTTAATGTATGATTTACTGTAATTAAGCAGCACAGTGCAGAAGCTTTAATTAGAGATGGCTGCCGTGTCTTCACGCTGTCAAATCAGTGCCTGTTCGCACGTCCACACAAGACTCATACATGCTCGAGAGCACCTTTGCTTGTCCTCGACACGCCTTCCTCTGGGCTTACAGACTCTAGCACATGGGAACTCCCGGTGTTAAAGACTTGCCTATTCGTTGTTTTGTGTGTGCATCCTAAGCTAGTATGCCACACACGGAGCAGAGTGCCAATTCCTCTGCACCTGTAAGAACTACCATCACATCAGGGTATGTCTCCCTTGGCCCCAGATCCCCTTGACACCCCTGTTAGTGGGGCAATGTTGTATTGAATCTCCTCCCCAATCACACTTAATGCAATCTCTTTTTCCTGTTATTCTCTTTTACCTACACACTCTAAACCAATCTAAATGCTCAACTAGACATTATATAACTGCAGAGTAAATTATATATAGAGTACGACCATTTTAAAATGAATTCTGGGCAAAAAAATAAAATGAATTCTGGGGGCCTGTGGATTTAGCTCAGTGGCATAAGCGCCTGCCTTGCAAGCAGGCAGTCATGAGTTCGATCCCCGGAACCGGTAAGAAGGAAAAAGACAGGAAAAAAAAAAAAATTTTTTTTTCTGGACACGGATAGTGTTGAGTGTTGTACGATACCCTACAGGTAATTGAGGGCAAGACATACTAAGTGAAAGAAGCTACACACACGGGGCCAGATAGGGCATGATCCCCTGTGTATTTTTCATGAAATGTCCACAGCAGGAGTATCTATAGTGACAGTATATTAGTGTTGTCCCCAGAGACCAGGAACCACTCACAGAGGATGCTTGTTAATGGGTACAAAGTTTCTTTAGGGAAATGAGTCTAAAACTAGGTTATGGTACAGTTTACTTTTAACTATGAATGTACTAAGAATAAATTATACAGACTTTAAAGGCATGTGTTTTATAGCATGTGGATTACATTTGAATGAATACAAGAATATGAGAAGACACTTTAAAAACACATAGTGGGGCCAGGGATATAGCTCAGAGGCACACACAGATGCCTGCCTGGCAAGTACAAAGTCCTTAGTTTGATTTCTGGTACAAAACACACACACACCACAGTGGTTGAGGTGTGGTGGCTCATACCTATAATCCCTGCACTCAGGAAGCTGAGGCAAAAGGAAGATGAGCTACACAAGCCAGTTCTGTCCTAGACTGCACTACATGGTAAGACCCTGTCTCAAAAAAGGGGAGGAGGAAAGAAGTCAGAGCGAAAACTACTTAAAACTCTAATACTAAAATATGGACCTCAGTTCATATCCACATAGAACATTTCCTTTCTGAACTCTTGCAGAGCCTACACAAGTGGATCCCTCTAGACTTCTGACAATTTAGTGAGCTTTTTAGACCAAGGGATATGAGGCGGCAAAGTGCACAGACAGCTAGCACCCCCCAGGGTCCCAGCCTCCTCTCTTGGGGCTCAAGGAACAGGCTTCGTCACTGTAACAAATACTCTGCCCAAGTACAGTGCCCGCAACAAGGCTGGGAACCTTACAGGTAATTTGAACACAAGAGCTTTTATAGGGCTGGGCTATGGCTTAATGGTAGAATGCTTGCCTAGCATGCTCAATGCCCTGAGTTCAACCCCCAGTACCATTTTTTTTTAATCCAATGGAATATTTATAGCCAGGCATGGTGGTGCACACCTATAATCTCAGGAATCTGTGAGCCTAAGACAGGAGGATCACAGGTTCATGTACAGCCTGGGAAACTATTTAAAAGACTCCCTCTCTTAAACAATTAATTACAAAAGCCAATGATTTTTCACAGAACATTTTTAGACACCTTTTGAAAACACCGTTGTGAAGCAGTCATTCCTCCTAAGACAAGGAAAAGGACAACAGGGAGAGTAATTTTCTTTTTTCTCCTCTGAGAAAGCTTTTGATGTCACTTTCCAACTATGACAGATCTTTGCAAGGCTTGCCTCTTTTAGCTGATTCACCAAAAATAGCAACTGCACAGAGAAGTTTCTGACTACACAATTTCCATTATTCATGGCATGGAGTGTTCAAAATGCTGTTAATTACTTTCTTAATATACATTCTGTGCTTTTAATGTACTAAGATGATCAGTTTCTGAAATATACATTGTCCCTTTAATAAACACCAGGCACTTATCAAAGATTGTCAGTCTATGCCATTTATAATCGTAGTTCTGCTAGAAGAAAAATGCACTTAAAGAATTAACATTATTGGAGAGTAAACTGAAAAAAGAAGGGGAACCCACACCCTGACACCACACTTCCTCCGGTAATTTAGTCCTGACCACTGTGTTGTATCAAGCACTGGCCACACAAGTGGATCCACTTAACCATTCCAGTGCTGGCTCAGGATGTGGACTTGGTGGTATTAATGAGCAAGAGAGCTTATAACATAACCTCACCAGACCAAATAACCTCCTGGCCACACAAGTAGAAAATAATTAAAACAAGCACGATTCTAATTTAGCTTTGTAACCAGATGGTGAATGAAAAAGCAGACAAAGACTGGTTTTGTGAATAACCTGGGGAACAGTCCCTACAGTTTCTTTTTAAAGTTACAGCCTGAGTTGTGAAATCAAAGAAGAAAAGAGAATACAAAGGTTCTTGCAAGAATTTAGAGCTACTAGATAGAGCACATATAGGTCCAATTCCCTGGGTCATGACCAAAGAACATCTCTGTTCACTCTTTAAATGAATACCAAGTTTAATTACAGCAAAACCATCAGAAACCAGTGAAAATTAGGGGAGGTCAAGAGTCTGCAGAACACTGTTTCAATGTTTGGTGTTGAACATAAAAGAAACATAACGAGTCATCCATATATAAGTGGATCTTGAGGTCCCAATGCTGAGTGGGCACAGAGTTTTAAATATTACACAGCTTCTCTTACATGAGAGATGCAAAATAAAACTAATTTAAAGAGCAATATAGAGACACTGTACAACAAGAGGAGGCAGACTTTGTGGAGATGGCAAGGGTTTGGGAAGACAGGGAAGAGGAGATAGGGGAGTAAAAATGATCAACGCATGACATATATGCGTGCCAATTCCCTGAAACAGCTGAAGGCAATTACTACATACAGCAGACACATACAAGATATTAAAGCACACACACACACAAGTTTTAGACAGCATGAGAATTAGAAGCACAAACATTCATGAAATTTCTACATAGATTTCTTCCCCCGAAACAGAAAACGTTTTTGCAAGTTTACAGATAACGAACTCAGTCCTTTCACTTCCTCCGCCAAGAAGAGTAAAGCCGGCTCACAAGTGACAAACGAAGTAAACGTGGGGAAGTAAAAAAACAAAGAACCTTAAGGGGGCACAAGAACTCTGCCATCAGCCTGGACACTAGGTAAGCCGAAACCCAAAAGGCCACCTTGACTTTTGCAGACTAGACAAAGTGCACACGGCTTCACTTGCTTATTACAGACAAAAGTTCTCACTTATGAAAGGGGGCATCTGCGTACCCCCAAATGGGATGATGAGGAACAACACAAAGAGGCTAGGGTGGGCCGCCTGCCTGCAGACACATTCCCCGAGGTGTCACAGTGAACTTGATGCAAGTGAAAAAGTGAAATCCTGAGTAAATTCATCTTAGCACATCACCACCATCAGCTCCAAATTCCATTAGATCCCAGCAGGGTGTCAATTCTCTCCATAATAAACGCTACCAGGCAGCTACCAGGCAGCTTCGCAGCAGGGCTCATTTCCCAGGCCTACCCCTTCCCTCCCCTTGCAGGATTAATCACAACCACAGAGCAGACTCCCAGGCCACAGTCCCAAGGGACAGTACAATGACAATTAAGTAGGGGAACTTGCAGGCCTAAGGGGATCCCAAAATAATGCAAACAGATACATTAAAAGCACATTTGTTTCTGGCCCTTTCCACTCAGGCATCAGCACACAGATGGTTTCTTTAGGTTCCTAAGCTATGCATTTTTTGATTTTTGTTTGTTTTGCTTTGTTGAAACAGGGTTTCAATATGTAGCTCAGGCTCACCTGGAACTCTGTAGCAGTCCTTCTGCCTTGGTCTCCCTACAGGGGTTATAAGTGTGCACCACCATCACCTCTGGCCTCTAAACTGTATTTCTGACCTATGTCCCCTCCCTTGAGCCAATGGATTCAGAAACTGAAGGGGCTTCAGTCTGCCCTGAGGGCACTGCATGCTGACAGCCAGAGTGGTAATCATTTCTCAAGGTTTTGCAGCTAGAGACTACAGGTGCCCCACTGTGTCACTTCTATCACAAACAGGGCTGCCCAGCTACAGGGCCAATGAAGCAACTTTACCTGATGCCAAACCAGCAGCCTTCCAGCCACAGCAGTGTCCTGAAGTTTGCACACAGACCAGAACATGCAGATTCTGACAGCAGCACTTCCTACGTCACAGGACACAGGCCTCAAACCTCTCTCGTGGTAACAGACCCAAACACGTGACAAAATTCAGCTCTGGTCTAAACACTATACATGCATAATCACTGACCCCTCATGATGAGGAGCAAGTTTTGGAATTACCTTCAAACTTGAACTTCTCAAATAACTTGCCCAATCCCTACAGAAGAAGGTGGCAGAGCAGAAGCATTAAGTGGCAAGCAGAGGCATTAAAAGATTTGAAAATACTGTACCCATGTGAAGCACATCTTGCCCAGGGCCTGACATATAGTAAGCATGTGCTCAGTAAGTATCAGTGGTGGCTGAAAGGAAGTTTGGATGTCACTGTGCAAGATCTGTGAGCTTTGCAAAATCCATCTATGAAGGGTTCTGCTTCTTTATAGACTTCAGGGCACTTTTACGGGAGCGTATTTAACTCAGGGCTTAGACCTATACATGGTGTGAGAGCAACCATCCTACCCCGACTCCTACCACCAAGCTGTAAGAAGCTGACCCTTTCAGCTCACCTCCTAGGCATTTTTTTCCTGAGTTCTCACTCGGGCTAGATTCTCTCCAGGCCGGCTGTAAACATTCACTGGCAATCCACTAACAGAATGGATCAAAGATGACCAGGACGGGGCAGAGAAAGGGGAGCCTCTGAAAACAATTAGCAATCTCTATGCTTGGTGTGGGACAGAACACAAATGCAGAATGCACACAAGTTACACTGACATGCAGGGTGCGTCTAATTGCAGGGTGGGAAAGGCTTCACAGGGGGACAGACTCAGAGCCTTAGCAATGAGAAGGTAAAAATGAGGAGGCAGAAGCTTGGTCTAGGCCTGGCTCTGTGTCACATCACATCCATCTGACTGAATTGACACTATTTTTTTACAAACTGCTACAGAACCTAATGTCTCCTGTCTTGCTCCTCTGCTCCAAAGAAAATGCTTGGGGCTCTCTTTTACCCCATCAACAGGGTTCCAATTGAGCCCCAAACACTGCTGGCAGATTAGCCAATACACCCCTTCACACTCCCAAGTTGTACATCTCAGGATAAATGAAACTGTTTCAGCAACAAAGAGACAAGACTAAGCGCATGCTTATGCTCTTAAACGGCCAAGCTCAATCTGTGGACTTCACTTCTTTTTTCATGTGTGTACTGGGGATGAAACTCACAAACTCACACTTGCCAGACAGGTGCTTATGCCACTAAGCTAAATCCTCTGTTGGACTTTAATAAGCAAAACAACCACCATAAAAGTAAACAAACAAACAAAAAAAAAAAAAACCACTTTAGTAGAAACTTGAACAACTGCCTTGTTCTTTGATAACAGAAATCTCATTTGTATTATCTGTATCCATCAGTATTTTATTTACATAGAATCTTGTCCTTTAAAAATAATGAAAAAAAAGGAAAAAAATTTAATAATGAAGGCCTGAAGATGTTAATACAGTGGCAGAGTCTTTGCTTAACATGCATAAGGTCCTGGGTTCAATTCTCAACACCAGAAAAATGGTATTAATAATTAATGATAGCTGGGCATAGTGGCGAATGCCCGTAACCCTTGTGTTCAGGAAACTAAGGCATAAAGACTGCTGTGAGTTCAAGGTCAGCCTGGCTACACAGAGACCATCTCCCCCACCCCCCAAAAAAAGTTAATGTCTACATATGCAATCACATGATGCGTCAGTATTTTCTTTGCTACAATGCAAAGGAAAGCAGAGTAATAAATCAAGAGAATTAACCATGTCTTGAAATTTATAAAGCCAGGAGAGGGTATATGGGATTATGTTACTCATGTCTAGTACTACGGCACATATTTGCACTTTGCCGGAATGTGAAGAGGTAGAACACTCACTCCCCAACAAAGCAGATCTAAACCACACAGGCAGAGCAGTAATTCTGTCTACAGGGTCTTCATGAACTCTTAGCAATTACTGAGGATCCAAAAGAGCTGCTATTTACAAAAATTTTATGTTGTTAATCAACCCACTAAAAATTAAATCAAGGATTAACTATGTCATTAATTCATGTGGAAAACAAAAACCATATTTTTGGAAAATTTTTCTATTTCAAAACAAAAAAGAAAAATCTTAAGGGGCATGGGGGGGGGGGGGGCAGGTTCAGTTTTCACTCCCGCCAATTTTGCAAATCTCTTTAATAACTGGCTTAGTAGAAGTCAGCTGGCTCCTCCTTTCTAGATCTATACTGACCTGATGTCTCAGATCAGCTAGCACCTGAACAGCCTCACTGCACATTCAGGAAAGAGAGGAAGACAGCAGAAAAAGAAAAGCATCTTGGTATTCACTTTCTACCTCGCAAAATTCCTGAAAGGGACGGACGCCAATGCACTCAGGTAGCCCTAAGAAACACAGCTAGATACGGAGGGGAAAGCCAAGGAGAAAAGCAGAATTTCTTAGTAAAAATGAGCCTAGTAGAACCTGCTCACTCATCCTCTTCACTGTCTCTTCATTGTGAGATGAAGTGAATGAAACACAAGGACTCAGAGGTGGCAAACGCAACAGGGTCCCCCAGACAGCCTCCCACCTTGGAGGAAGGCCCGGTAGGTAGCTGTGGCGGATACGAAGTGCCTGCAACATTCCCCACTCTAAATAAAAGGTAAGCTCTGAATATCTCACATGCTCCCAGACTGCACAGAAAAGCTAGGGAATCAGAGTACTAGGTTTCCAGTTGAGCATTTTTCTTTCAAATTAAATGCAACACATATGAGATAGATCACAGTACACCGTGGGTAGCAAGGCTAAGTGGGACCTTGCTTCTAGTATGTGTGCATACACCAATGCTTGCCAGGTAGTGATAAAGAGCCTATAATTCCAGCACTTGGGAGGCTGAGGCAAGAGGATTCCCTTGACTACACAGCCTGGACTACACAGTGAATTCAAGGCCAGTCAGAACTAAACAGTGTGACCCTGCCACGAACAGTCTCAATCCAAAATTAACCTCACACAAATAAAATCCAAATTTTATAAAACTAAAAGTAAGATGTATGATCAAGGAAAAAGGGAACCCTAATCCCAGCACTCTGGGAAGCTGGAGCAGGAGGATCATAATTTGAAGCACAAGATGATGGGACACTTAAGGACTCTGAAATACATGGTCTCAAAACAAAAGAGGGAATGTACCCAGTGTGAAGGCCCTGGTTTCAATCCCCAGGAGGGGTGAGAAGGGGAAGAAAAAACAAAAAGGGCAAACGGAAAAGAGCACCCAACGAAGAACAAAGAGGCAAGGGAGAAGACAGGGAAGTTTCCTTACTTCTATTCCTGCAACAAGTCGCCCTCACATTTACAAAATGCTTCCTCCAGGAGGGCAGGATTTCCCTGGTGCTGCAGTATACTGGGCTGGGCTAGAGTGAGTGAGTGAGTGAATCTGTCTCTGTCTCTCTGTCTCTCTCTCACACTCACACACACACACACGCACGCACATATTCCTTTTTGGGATTATGAGAAAGGAAAAGCACAGAACAAGTAACAGCTACTCCTACACGAATCGGATATGCTTAAGGGATGCAGAAAACAGTGCAAAAGAAATGCATTTAGGAAACCAGGCTGTGCCTGCCTAGCTAGCAGGAAAACACCCGTCACCCACATAAATCTGACAGGACCCTTACACTACAGCGCAGAGGAGTGGGGAACAATAACAGTAAAAATGATTGTGTGTGTTTGAAAACCTACACACAACCAGACTGCTGCGAGTTGTTTGGGGGTAGGGGTGTGGGCAGACACAATGACCTGCAGCCTACGACCCTGCTGTTCGCCCACACCTTAAGCATTTACTAGAATGAGCATGTCATAGAGCCCATACAGTCCAGCCTCAAATGAAGCAGCTAACTCAGAAAAGCTTGTGATTTCTCTCTTGATGGTTTAAGAATATGCCAGTTAGGGTTATGTCTGACATTCTAGAATTTGGGGGTGGGATTAAAGACAATCTAGAAGTACACAGAAATTAGGCATCCTCCTTAAATTCCTCACTACTCCACCCCAGGGTTTACAGAGTCCGCATATGAAGGATGAAGCCAAAATGAGCAACCAGTTCCTTAACTGGCTACTTGTTTGCAGTATGGGTTCAATCAGTGGCTTAATGCAGATGCTCCCTGACCCCTGGCTAAAAATACTGCCCAGCGTTTGAGCTTATCCAAATCCCTTGAAGAGTCATTAAACACTTACAGTATGCCAGGCAGAATTCTATGGATTTCTCATGCCATGAAATACTAGCCAAACAGATAGATCCAGGATCTCTCATTCTGAAGGAAATGAGTCAAAGAAAAATATGACCTAAAGCACAAACGCCACTGCTATATGCAGAGCTCTGTGTGTGCCAAGGAACAAGGTACCACAGGAGCAGATTTACAAGTCGATAATAAAGTTGACCAAGGAGCTATGGACATGGCTCTCCCATGACCAAAGTTTTTCAAACTTACTAAGTATTTCCTGCTCAAACATGATCTGAATTGCATTATTGTAACAGTCCTTAGGTAAGTGTACAAGTTAGCCTTAATAAAATGTGTGCTGCAACCAATATTCTCAAAACACTCATGCAAGCCACAAGTACAAAATGGCCAACTGGAAAACTGTTTAACAATTGCAGAATTTCTGGGATGGGTATGCAACTCATGGCAGACTATGTGCTTAGCATAACCAAGGCCCTGCATTTCACCTCCAGCACCAAAAAACTAAATAAACAAAAAGCAGGAAAAAAGTTTCTTCTGGAGTTTAAAAAAAAAAGTCAGGCCTTTTTTATCCTCAATCACCTCAAAGGGTATTGTGGGAGAGACAGCAGGTAGACAGAAAGACAGAGATACAGAGACAGATAACAGACAAGGTCGATTATATTGATGGTATCAGAAATCAATATACACTGAGGCAAAGGTCAGGTCCTCTGTAACTGGTAGCATCCAGAAATCAAAATGTGAAATCTTAGGTCCAGAGATTTAGCTCAGTGGCATAAGCACTTGCCTGGCAAGCACAAGGTCATGAGTTCGATCTCCAGTGCCACAAAAGAAAAAAAAGTAAAATCTTACAGAGGTCTAGCTCTTTCCTTCCTAAAATTCTCATGTTTCTGACATTTTCTATTGCCTTAGAACATGTTAACTACTACAAAATACTACCTCCTGCTAAATATTGAATAAATCAATCTTACTGATTATGATATACTGCCTCCTGTTGCCAAATTCAAATTCTACAATTTCAGAAAACTCCCCCCAGAATGAGATGGACAAATGAACCAATACCACAAAATTCCTGCAAAATGCAGATCAAATGTCATAGGCAAATTTAAGAAATCAAACCAGTATCACATTGTGTGCCCCTGGTTGATAATACTATCAACTCCTCCTTGTTGATCTAGAGACCATATGGTGAATTCTACAAATACAGACAGTAATTATTTCCCATAGTACCCTTTCTGAACATCTAATCTAGCTACTCAAGGAAAGACTTCTGATTAGATAAGGAGGAAACATTTTATGTCATTAGCTATACAGTTTCATCTTGTTTAAGAACTGCATTGTACGTAATGAATGCCAGATGAGCTTAAAGCTCAGTAGGTTTCAAAACAACCTCCAAATCACATTATGTAGTCGCTTGATAATGAATAGCCAACATTTCACCCTCTACTTCAACCCACTTACATGATGGACCCTCTTCTAGCTATCAATCCATTCTGAATGAGTATAGACCACAGAGTTTCTTAAAATGTATTTTCCTATCTTGCCCATTCATTCTGTGAGCTGCATAATTAAATTCAAGGTTTACTGTCTTCAATTGGTCATGGTGTGAAGAAAAACAGGGTTAAATCTAGTTTTAATTACTGCATACAACCCAAGACCTTACCTGTGTCTTAATTAAATACTGTGTGTTGGAATTCAAAGGAAAATTAAAACAGCAGCTCATTTCCCACAGTCTCTTTACAAGCAGTCTGTACTTTTCTCATTCAGCTTTCCACAGGAACAAAAGGTAGTGACATCACAGAGCTGAGAAGGTGACCAGAAACCAAAGTTCAACATCCAAAACATACTGAAAAAACATTCTGAGACAACAGGCGGAACTGGGGAGCTAAAATTAACCAGGGTCCACCACTAAGACAGTCTTGTGCCACGTTAAAATGACCAGCCCGTATTTACATCAACACACATCCTAACCAGAGGTGACAAAAGTCCCAGGCTTACTCCAGATCAGATGAGAGCCAGGGGTTGAGCTTCTCTAAAATCAAAAAAGTGATGCAACAGGGCAGAAAGCTTGATGACTGCATGGAATTTACATAATTTGCACCGCTGATTAGGTAGTTTTTCATCACAGAAAGTTGAAGGGCCCTCAGGGGTTAAACTTTTCTTGCTGTTCCTTCAAGCCCAGACCTCATTTCTTAATTTTGGTGGAGAAACCAAAGACAGATCATCCATCTTTTACACCTAATGGCAGCCAGTGCAGAACCAAGGGGGAAAAAAGGGGCCTAGGACACAAAGACAGCCAAAGACTTCCTTCCCTTCTGGAATGCTCAAGGAGCAGCCCCGTGCTGGGCTCTCAACATGGACCCTTCCTACATTTAAAAACAGAATGAAACATCTGTGCTTATGTTACCAAGAATGCCTCTCTAATATCCTAATCATGCTATAATGATGGCCATCACCTCTCCTCCAAGGAAGCCAAGAAGCTAGCTACCCACTCCCAGCCATGATTTTGTCTTACCCACATCCCCCTCTGCCAACCCTAGAAAACTGATCTGAATGTCTAGGCTGTTTCCTTATGCTCTTTTAATAAAGCCAGCCACAGCAAAGAAAACAGAAATTAGTGGGAAACGCGGAGCTCCTGGCCACTGGGATTCACAGCAGCCTTTGGACGGGCCATTATGACTGTCTGGCTCCAGCTCTCTTCTCAGTAACTACCACCCCCTTTCCCGCTGACCCCAGCCACCCTCCAGGATCAAAGAGGGCACTTACTGTTTATAACATCCTGGGGAATCCAAGAATCCCAAGAGGGTTTGTTACCTTTTCCACCCTTGTCTCTGTTTTAAAAAAAAAAAAGCAGGGCAGGTCAGCCCTACAGTCACACCAGTGAATTAAGCCTGCCCGTATGACACCTTCTCAGTCGCCCTGGGTTAAGATGGGATGGGGTGGGGACATCTCCTGTGACAGGACAAGAGCATGTGCTTCCCAGGCTTTGTGTCCCTACCACTGCGCAGCTGGAGAGCTGGGGAGCAAAGTGAGCTTCTCTGGTTGTAGACAGGTGGCAGCAACAACCACAAGAGAACAACCAACAACAAGGGAACAAACTTGAAACTTCTTGCTGGATCTTTTAATGTCCCAGGTAGCAAAAAGCAAAGCCCTGCCTGCCTGCTTCCTATAGGCATCTCAGTCACCTTTGAGACACTGCTTCCAGGAAGCCACAGGCCACCAGCACACCTTGTCCTCCTCCTCCAGGTCCTTCAGAACTCACCTTTCAAGCTGTATTCACAGATTACATTCACTTGTCCTCCAGCCAGGCCCTGGATTTCAGCTTTTTTTTCCCCACTGATGTTTAAATACAAAACAGGGTTTATTTAATCGTTTGTATTCTCCCAGCTGCCATATTCACTTTACGGGGGTAGGGAAAACCAGGGGCAAAGCCCAGCACCATCAGCAAATCCCAATGGTAGAGAAAGCAGGCTTGCATCCAGCTTATTTGTAAATTCTGACAACATGGCAGAAGGGAGGCATACACTGGGGCTGCTGGCTCATAGCAGTAACCCCACCCTCTTGGGAGACAGGAAGGCAGCAAGTACAAAGCCAGCCTAGGCAGCAGAGCAAAACCAAAGATAGGAGGTAGGTAGAATAGACGGATGGGTGAATGAGGGGAAGGTATAAATACAGGCATTTTGGGGGAACAAAAAACCAACTCTGAATAGAGATCCTCACCTCCTCACTGCACCCTCAGCCAGCTCTGAAATATACTAGCTGTATGCAACAACTCCACTCCACTCCACAGGCACAACCTCCTAAGGGTGAGGCGTGGGGAGCCAGAACAAGTACTCAGGCAGCCAGGGCATTTTCTCTGCCTGGAAATTCTCAACAAGAAAAATTAATTCAACTGAAATCCATGTCCCTGAGCCAACATGTCAGGGACTCAGAAAGTGCCTTCTGGTTGGAATTACGGACCATTAGTCACAAGGTCAGCACTCAGATAACCTGGGGACAAGTAACCACCAGTGGTCTCTCAAGCAAAACAAATGTTCAGGAGAAAAAGTCTGGGTACACAACCAAAGGTAAAAATTTCAGGGTAGGGAGGTGAAAGATGAAACACTGCCAACCCCCAAAAAAGCCTAGGGAGTTTTGGGGGAAACTACTCACACCACAGTGTTTGCTAAAGGCTTCAGGTCTCAAATAAAAGTAAGTCTCCACCTACAAATCCATGCATCACCTTTAAATGACTCCCACAATTACAGTAAACTATAACCACCCTTGGAAAGTCAAACTATTATCCTACATGAAACACATTTTCATGCAAAATAGAAAAAAACCTGACATGCTGCTGCTAACAGTGTCTCTTGCTCACAGGTAAGATTTTTGAACTGGTCTGAAAGCTGTGTCTCTTTCCTCAAGGGGATTTCAGACAGGGACAGAAGAAAATTAGTGCTGAATTAGCAATAAAACCACTATCGCTAAATTGATAGAATTGAACCAAATGCATGCAACAGTACTATTTCTCATTATAAATCACTCACAGGACAAGAAGTATAGAAATCACAACCTATACTTAACAGCATCTCCAGAAACTGACTCACTTAGGACTGAAATATAGTCGCTGAAACTCCACGGCACCCGCACAACAAAAGCACCACTCTTGCCCGCTTTTTATACCGCAGGGAATGGTGACATGGGCTGTGTCCATGACTTGCTCAAGGACATTCCACAGAGATAGAGTTGACATTAAAACCAAGTGTCCGACTGGAGCCACTCTCCTGATCAAGTCATTCTAATGTCAAAATTCTGTGAATGGATGGCATGCCAAAAGGAAAAGATAGATAAGATTATTCCCTCATTTCCTGCAGTCAGTGTAATCAGAGGACCGTTTCGAATGCTTTGTAACAGAAATCTGCCTATTTTGGCCCTTCTCCCTTTCTTTCTCCCAAGTGTCTTGAGTGCACAGCCAGCACTGAAATATGTGGAGCTTCTCTTGGCACTTTCACATTGTAATCGAGGGCATACAGCTCTTCATTTTTTCTGATACCACATTACTAACAAGAGTAGTCTAAAATGTGTTCACTTAAGCAGCACCAAGAATAGGGAACATGACTGTTTTCAGCAACAAAAAAGAACCTTAAGATAAGTAAAGAACTGTCTTCATAGCCAGGCATGGTGGGGCAAGCCTGTAATCCCAGCACTCAGGAGGCTGAGGCAGGAGGATTGCTACAGGTACAAGGCTACGTAAGTGATTCAAAGTATATCGTGAAACCCTGTATTTAAAAAAAAAACTGTCTTAGTTATAAAGTATTCCTGCTAGATAACTTATCTGACAAGCAAGCACCTTCATTAGAAACAAACTGTAAAGGTTCCCCTCAGTTGTAGTACAGGTTGAGGGGGAAAAAATGACATTCGCAAGATGAAACTAAATGGAAGCCAGACATGTGTTAATTACCTATGTTCTGATCCTGGCACCAGTGTATGCCCTCAGTCCCGGGGGAATCCATGTGTAGATGGAGGATTAATTCTAAAAGCATGCCTTTCCCCGCTAGTACTACCTACCAGACCTGCTTCACTGCTGTACCTTCCCAGCCCTGATTACAGGATCGCACTACACTGCACCACCAAACTGAACCCGAGAAAAACTCTAAGGAGGTACTGGGCAGAAAGGTCCACGCATTTGAGGTCATTGAGCACAACTGCAGTTGCTGGGGGCTGGTAGGATAGCAGGCCTGCAAGCAGCTGGACACATTTCATTATCGTGGCTGTGTCCCTCCCAGTTATGAAGGTGTTCTGGCCATGCTCTAGCTACATGGCAGCTCCTGAATACACGTTTTATAGGTTAACACAGACACCTTGCTTCCCTTTCCTGTGATCCTCACCGTGCAGCACCAAGCAGATATGACAGCGACAGCTGCTCTGCTGCAGTAGCAAGGCTCGCTAGCATCTTTCAGTCTTGGGGAGCCAGATGGTACACTTGGGGAAAGTGGGGCATTAACCTCACAAGGTCCATAGTGAGGTCACACGGCACACCCAAGGCCTACAGCTCTCTTCAGGCCCTGCAGATTGCCTACCAGCCAGCCTCTTACAGAAGTGATGCTTCATTGTGTTTAAGTGTATTGATTCTGCCAGAAAGAAGAGTTAAGACATGTTTTTATTTCATAGTTGGTTTTTTTTTTTAAGCCTATCGCTCTTTGCTCTATTTCCCGTGCAAAGATTTTTCTACAGCAGCAGTCACAACCAACCTTGGCCAACAATGTGCATTTCTAATTCTTTGTTTTATCAGAGTATTCCAGAAACCAATAATCATCAAAACAATTGGTAACTGTTTGCTTATTATGACTGCCTGTCCACTTCATGTTCCCAATTTTACCTGCAGGGTCCACACCTCTAGCTTACTGCATGGGTAGTCTTCATTATTTCCCAAGTTCAACCTTCCACTCTCTTCCATTCTGTTCCAGGAGGTCTCATGGCCCCTCTATGCAAGGATGAAATGAAGCCCCATCCTTACAGTATGCAGCTAGCTCCCAAGCCCTGCCCTTAAGAACCTTTTCCACCATAGTGTTCATTTCTCCAATAAATGTCTGCCTGGCAAGGGCAAGGGCTGGAGTACAAAAAAATCCCAGTACAAAAAAAAAAAAAAATCTCCAATAAATGCCAGGCACTGCTTCAGGGGCTTTTAAGTCAATGTATGAGAAAGAGCAAAAAGCTTCCGGCTCCTTATCAAGTTTATATTCTTATGGAGAAAACCAAAGGCAAGTCCATTCAGACACAGTATTTTGCAGTACTGGTCAATGCCATAAGCCAAAGGCCACTGTTAGGAGGACCGGCAGGACAGCACATGAGTGGCAAAACAACACGGCCTGGGCTGTAAGCCCCAGGAGCCCTGGGAGAAGACAAAGACCCTTGGGTCCCTTCCTCAACCCCGCCTGCCAACCAGATTCCCAACCAGATTCCCAGCTACCTGAAAGGAGGGATCTGCCTTGCTACGACACCTGTGACCTCAGGCTCAAATGCCACGAACAGCCTCCTTGAGGATTTCTAGGCAGCCAGGGACTGAGAAAGGGACCAAAGATAATGTCTAACTTCTACTTTAGAGGCAAGGGGCCAGCCTGAGGTGCCGCTGGCAGAGGAGTGGCTAAAAAACATGCTTCCTTATCTGAAAAATCGCTCCCCCCATCTGGAAAGAAATCAGTTTCTAGTACAGCAATCCCCCTCATCTGCACCTGTGTTTCCCTCGATCTCGGGTACCACCATCAACTGCAGGTGGAAATGCTAAGTCTTTCAAGAAAGACCACTCTCAGAGCCGGGCATGGTGGCTCACACCTGTAATCCCAGCACTCAGGAGGCTGAGGCAGGAGGATCATTTCGAGTTCGAGACCAGCCTAGGCTACAAAATGAGCTCAAGGCCAGCCTGAACTGTACAGCAAGACCTTGTCTCAAAACAACAACAAAAAAAAGAATGACCACTCTCAATTCTTACTAAGGCTGTCGTAACTGTCCCGTTTTTGTTGTTGTTGTTGTTGTTGTTGTTTGTCTTTTTGTTTCATTTTTATTGGTACTGGTGATCAAACTTATGACTGCCTGCTAGCAAGGCAGGTGCTTATGCCGCTAAGCTAAATCCCCAGCCCCCATCAATATATTATCAGTGTCAGTCTCATACGCCTAATTTAATAAATGAACTTAGCATAGCTATATCTGTACAAAAGAATAAATGCGCATACATAAGACATTTAGTAATATGTTATCAGGCATCCGCTGAGGGTACTGGAATTCCCCATGGACAAAGAGGAACAGGACTGTAACGGTTCTTCAAATTCAGTACATCAACAAGCTTTTTCTAAGCATCAGCCAGAATTGTTTCCACCAAGACTTCTTGTTCCTCTACAGATTTGCAAATCAGAAAACCAGTAGTGCCGCTGGGAGAAAAATACATCACACTGAGAGTCTGTACATCACTCATTCACCAGACCTGGCTCCCAACGCCCCGGGTTCCCAGTATTCTGCTGCAGCACCCATGTCTGCAGCTTAACTAGTGTCTTAAAATGACAGCAAATTCCACAGAAAAGCTGGCTCCCTTCAAAATGGGAAGTCACCCATGAAGAAAAAACAGTAATACAAGATCCATGTCCCTCAGCAGAATGTCGTGGCGCGTACTTGTGATCCCAGCACTTGGGAGGCTGAGGCAGGAGGAGCATGCCGAGTTCAAGTGCAGCTTGGGCAGCACAGTGAGTTCAAGGCTAGTCTGAACGTTGTCGATAGCATGTCTCAGTGCCTCCTGGAGCGCATGCAGCCATCACAGTGACTCCAGACCCAAGTCACTCACTTCTACTCCAGACAAGGTAGTTGTTCTAGGCATAACACCTTTTCTTTCTTTCCTTTGTGCCAGGAATCAAACTCAGGTTCTCACGCTTGCCAGACAGGCGCTGTGCCACTGAGCCACATCCCCAGCCTAACACCTTTTTCATACAACAAGAGAATCAGACATTAACACGCATGGAACCCAACACACACATCCAACAGAATGGGACTTTCCAATCAATGAAAACAGCATTAGCAGAGATTATTAGACATTTTGTGTTTCCTTAACAGTTCCATCAGTTCCACAAATCAGTTCCGAGTCTGCATGTGGCATCCATCAAAAAAGTAGGGCATAGTTCTAGCACCTAACTGTAATACGCAAAACCACCACTGAATTTTTCGCACAGGATTGGGAATTGAACCCAGGATAAATCACTATACTAAGCCACAGTCCCAGCCCTTTTCTTTTACTTCTCTGAGACAGGGTTTTACTAAATAACCCAAGCTGGGCTCAAATTTGCTCTCCTCTTGCCTCAGCCACCCAAGTGCTAGGATTACAGACACACGCCACCTGGTAGCACTCAAGTCTGCTTCCAGGAAGAGTAAGTTTAAAAGCAAGCAACATGGGGATTTTTAGCTCAGCAGCATGGGCACCTGCCTGGTGCTTTAAGCACCAGGTTGTAAGTTCAATCTCTGGTACCTAAATAAATAAATAAATAAATAGCATCAACAAAAACCTGTAGACCCCAGGTGCTGTGGTGCATGCCTACAATCCTAGCTATTCAGAAGACTGAGGTAAGATTGGGCAATCTGGTGAGACCCTGTCTCAAAAAGAACTCAGACTTTGTTGGCAGGCACACTGAATAGGGACGCTGCAACCCAGCTTGGGAAAGACACTGAAATGAGTCTTTCACTCCCGCGTTTTGTGTGAAAAGGACTTGAAGGGGTTTATGCTTATGTTTTCCCCTCTAATGTGGGGAAATGGGATGTGAGATCAGGGCAGAACCTGGCTGATCGTTTCTCTATTCCTTCTGCTGTATGAAAGATTAAATTTACTTAAATATCCAATTGCAAAAATAATACAAGGACCATGCCAGAGAGGCACACAGACATAAAATGAAAGGAAGACACAGGGAGAAGAAAACCACTACCCTACCATGTATTAAAAAAAAAGAAAAAAAACTGTTGATAACGTATTTTTAATATCAAACTCAAAGCAAAGCAATCTAGCCACCTGAATGCTTCCGTTTACACAAACTTTTAGAGTAGCTAAAACTAACCTACAGCACTGGAAAACAGGGCAGTGCTGGCCAGGGGAGGAAAGGAGGGAAAAGAACAGATGGGCTGATCACTGCAGGACACAGGAGCATCCTAGGATGGGCTGGTGACTGCCAAGCATACGCAGGAGTCAAGTCACTAAACCACACATTTGAGATGGGAAAGATTTACCAAAAAAAAAAAAAAAAAAAAAAGTAAGGGGCGAGAACACAAAGGTACACTGATTTGTGCCATTTGTTAAATTAAACTGATCTCCCTGGAAAGCAGCTATCCCAAAGTGAATACAAGTCAGCGCCAAAGCCACACCTTTGGCAATGCAATCCAGGGACGTGGTCCAGATGTGGAAGTCTTCCCAAGTTTCATGCAGTTAAGAGAGACTTATTAAGGAAATATTTACTATTTTTAAAAAAAGGAAAGATGCCATTTAGGGTTTTAGGGTACTTAAAGAAAAACTGATTTTTATCTTTAAAGGAGGGGCTAGAGGAGTTTTTGGGGTTTTGGTTTTGGGACTGGTTTGGTTTGGTTTGGTTATTGCAAACTGAATTCAGAGAACTATTTATTAAGTGTTCAGAATTTGCTTTTTCTTCAAGGCAAAAAAAAAGCCCACATAGTATTATTTCTGGTTCACAAACTTTCAGACCTCTTTCAAATGCAGATGCGCCTCAGAGATCACCCTGCCTACAGCCCAGCCTCTGTCAAGGGCTGGCCACTCAGGGACTGGCAAGAGGTGTTTGTTGAAGGGGCCAGGGGACGGGGCCTGGCTGGTGACAGGCACAGCTTAGGAGGAGGCTACCTGGTAGGCAGCAGAGGAGGAATCCTCAGCCTAACAATAGCCCAAGCCCTCCGGTGCTGGTCAGAGCTGGTCAGCACTGTACCTGGAAGGATGTCAGACACTAGCGCTTGTGACAGATTAGATGTCAAAGAACTGAAATCTTCGTCACTCAAAGAATGCAGAGTCCATGCACGCACTCCACAAGGCTCCCACAAAAAGACTGTGGGCAGGGGGCTCTGCAGTGGCACCACAGAGTAGAAGCAAGACAGTGAAAATCAGAATTAATTCCCTGAATTGGAATCAGGCACAAACCAAGCTCAGTTCAGTTCTGGAATGAAATACTATACACACCATCCTGGCAGCAGTTGCACACACAACTGCTTTAGTGGACCTTGGCCTAAATCTCAACTTCCAGAGCCAGACATTCCTACAGTCCTAGCACCTGGGAGGCTGAGACAGGAGGATCACTGAGTTCAAGGCCACCCTGGGCTACATAGTGTGTTCAAGGCAGTCTAAACTGCATGGTAAAACTTTGCTTTCAAAAAAAAAAACCAAAATAAATCTCAACTTGTCCCCAACAAGAAATGCAGGCAGGAAAGTGCCCCAGAACACAGGAAGACACAACACAGGAAGCCCAGTCAGTCACAGTATGGGATATAACCCCAGGCTAGAATTCAGGGCCACTTGGTTCTGCCTTGCTTAGGATCATGTAAGAGGTGATGGTCTGTTCATGCTATCTACAAATGGTAGGCTTAACAGACAGTGTTTTCTGCCCAAACTAATCATTTATAAAGAACACTGATTTTCCTAATTTTATTCTGCAAAGTGGCTATGGCAGGAAGCATTATTTTTTAATAGGGATTCTTCTGCCAGGTTATGATATAAACTAATACTCAAGTAGTTTTACATAAATCACATGCATGATTTGCTCTAACCTGTAGCAGGAGACAAAGGCATTTGAGCAGCAGCTCTGGAAATTGAATTAGCTATGTGGCATTCATCTCTTTCAGAGACACCCAGCCCAGACCCATCAGGTCAACCTGGGAAGACTTCCCCTGCTTTAATTCCATTATGAGTTCACAATCCACTGCTGGAAAACCAGCTCCAATTTCCCACTGCTTCCCAAACTGGAAATCTCCTCACAAATAAAAGAAACGCAAGTTTACTGGGGAAAAGATAGATAAAGCCTTTTCTCCAGGACTTTTGTCCTTCCTTCAAACATCTTCAAAGCTAATTCTCTCTTATGGGCCTCATACATGACCCTGGACCATCTGCTCCCGAACCCCATCTTCCCCTAGCTAATTCCCGTCCTGTGTCTACACCATGACATACAGAAAGTCCTCCTCCATCCCTCAGTGGAAGTCATCTGACCTCCAAACTGTGGCCACAACACCTTAATACTACGAATACTACAGCAATGTTCCTGTCCTTCCTGGAATAATGTAATCACTCCTGCTCACCACTGAATGCTCAGCATTTAGTAGGTGCTCACACTGTGGAGAGATCAATAAACATTTCTCAGATGAACAAACCAAAATAAAACTATTTCAACTACAGAGAAATAAACGCTGTGGATCGGAGGAGGGCTGCTGAGGTTCAAACTCAAGGCTTTGCATGCACTAAAGCCAGTGTCTATCACTGTTGACGTTGGTACATAATCTATAAGCACTTTTCCTGAGAAAAGTACGCAACTTTTAACCATGCGTGCTGGGGGTCAAACTCACGGTGACCCTCCTACATCAGCCTTCCTAGTTCTGGGAGTACCTGGCAAAGATTTGAAAATGTATTATAAGACACAAGTGCCATCAATCCCTCTTAAAATATCGTCCTCACTTTGAACACACTTTTCTCCTTATTCTTGGTAACATCTTTTACTGTCATGTGTATTTTTTTTTTAAATTTAAATGTTCATAGCATTTTTTGATCACTCCTGGCGTATTATGTCATTCAATTATTTCTGTTACCTTTTTTATCGTACTGACTGCATGGAACAGATTTTTGTTTTTGGTTTTGTTTTGTTTTGTTTTTGGAGACAGGGTCTTGCTATGCAGTTCTGGCTGACCTTGGGCTCACTTTGTAGCCCTGGCTGTCTCAAACTTGCAAAGGATTCTCCTGCCTCAGCTTACCCAAGTGCTAGGATTACAGGAGTGCGCCACCATGCCCAGCTCAGATGTACCATCATTTAACCAATCTCATTTGTTAGAACTTTCCACTGTCATACACAGCAAAATACATTTGCTACGCATCCTATGACCACACATAAATAAAAGCAGAGCTGCTAAGTGAATCAGTATGCAGAGTACCACACTACATACAGTGCCTATAGAAGCCTACAACACAAGCCCCTAATTTTCAAGGATACTGACAAAAGTGGAAGAGACATGGCTGAGTGCACACAGGATCATTTGCCTGCAGATGGTGAACAATAATAAACCTGCTGGATGAAAGATGTTTTGTTACTTCTGACAACAAAACTGAACCAGGTGAGGGGGAGCTGTGAAATGGCTGTGAGTTAAATACACAAGAAGGGAAGTTTCCTAAAGAACTATCTATCCAGTGTCCATCCTGCAGTCACTATTCAGGCTGAGGCAGGAAGGAATCTTGGCAGGGGAAAGATACTGAGTGAGACAGTTTCACAGGAAGGTCAGCCAGTCAACCACAAAGGTCACTCACGTTCAACAACTACTATTTCAACTCTGCTGGAAAATTCCCCTCTCTGCTCTTCAAATTAAGCTCAGGAAAAACCATGATTGAACTTTTCTGTATTATTCTGGGTACTGTCCAAGCACACAGCACATTTACTGCTCACAGAATGCTTATGAGAAGGCCAACTTCACCAATCAGTAAAAGCCCATGGTGAATTAAATGCTGGCTTTCACAAGTGAGTTCAGTAGGCAATGTATCACACTGTACCCAAATCCTGTCTTTTCAAAATGAGGGTCTGACTTAGTCTAGCAGTTTTATGGCTGTGAGCAACACATGTAAGATTTCTCTACAAGCAGGTGATGCTAATGCCCATATTTGCTGTGATTGTCCAATCTGTGTTCTTTCTTTTGGGGGTACAGGGACCTGAACTCAGGACCTCTGCACTTGCCAAGCAGGTGCTGTACCACTGAACTATATCCCTCCACTAGAATCTGAGTATTTTTAAGGAAGTAACAGATAACCTGTCGCTATATTTAACCTCAAGAGAAAAGAGGATTATCACTTGTCTCAGATTTTTACCAGCATATATATTTTTTTAAAGAACCTAATGAGAAGGATGAAGAAAACAGTAACATCTCCTGTCTATGAAAAACTAGAGGCGGGAAATAGCAAAATGACATCAACTGCCAATATCAAGTTCTGGAGCAGTTCTGCTTCGTCTTCTTGGTTCTGGGAATTGAACCCAGAGTCTCACGCATGCTGGCCAGCTCTCTAGCCACAGAGCTACTATACCACCCAGCTCCTTTTTGAAGACAAGGGCTCACTAAAATGCCCAAAACATACAATCCACCTGCCTCAGCCTCCTACGTAGCTGGTACTGAGATGTGGGACACTTTGCCCAGCTTAACATCAAGTTGCTGATGGCTAAAAATAAGACTCTGGAACCAAAATATAATTTCAGCACCACTGGCTTCTACCTCCTCACCTCCAGTACGGGGTTAGTAGTACCATGCTCACATGCATAGTACAAGGATGAAATGAATTCAGTATGTTCAACACCTAAGAGACACAAGACATGCCACATAACTACAGGCACTTAATGCCAGTGTACTGAACCAGGGAAGAAGACTATCATGATACGTGAGACTTGAAAGAAGGGCTGGTGAAGAGGTTATTTTTAAAGCAGCACAAGTAAAGTTGAGCTCAGCCTCAGGTGACTTACTAAGGCTATCTCAAAATTTAAAAAATTAAATTAAATTAAATGGGATGGGTATGTAGGTCAGTGCAAAAGCCCTGGCTTCAATTCCCTGTAGGAACTAATTTCAAATGGTCCACCCTCTGAAAGTTGGCCACTTAAAGCTAACCCCCGTTGGGAGCTGGGTTCCCAAACCAACACACCAAGGAGTTAAATCCACTGAGAAAAGGAGGACAGCACTGAGGAAGTTGATTAAAACGTCACTAAAGAGCCTGGTGTGGAGAAGCTACCCCTCTCCATGCCCTTTCACAAGAGTAGAAAAAGTTTCAGACTATGCAGCCTCTAACCATGCTGTGTCTCAGTGTTAGAACTGAGTATTAGGGTCCGAATGGGAAAAAACCAAGTCAGGCTCTGTAGCGTGGCCAAAGCTTGTTTTGGCTGCCACTTGACCGGCTCCAGAGGAAATAAATTAAGTTTTAAGCTTACTGTGGCTGTGCGTCTGAATTTCTTGGGCCTGGTGAATTATGCAATATCATGAACTCTACAAATTAAGTCAAACCAGGCTCTGCAGTCCTAGCAAATCTGTGCAATGAGCCTATTTCAGATTAGATTTATTCAGTAATAAATCTAAAATTAACCTAATCACATAATTAAAGGGAGGACCTAGCTAGTTGAATACAGAAACCTACAAAATTTCTCCCCTTAAACTGAAATTTTCTTGCTGAAAGTACATCATCAGAAAAAAATACCCTCACTTTTCTAACACCTCCAATTCTAAAAATGGGCATTTCCTGATGGATGAGTCACATCTTAAAGGTAAAATCGTCTCCTCCCCAGACAGAGGGCAACACATTTTAAAGTGTGAGAAAGTACATGTTAATGGCAATGTGCTACAAACAAAGCCAAGGAAATATCTGTCTACATTTCAAAGGGTAAGAAAGTGGACAGGAAGAACGATCCCCTGCTCACCTTCCTCCTTCTGCACTTTTACGGTCCTGTTCTCTAGTGAAAAAAGTCACCCCACACCTGTTCAGGAGCCAAAAATAATCCGAACCTAATCTGCACTATTGAAGACAGCTTCCAAGGTGGGGCTGATAAGTTTTCCTGAATCTAGGTGTTGATTAAACAGGTGTGTGCAGTTTGTTTAAATAAAAGCTCAAGAGATTTTAAGTACCAGAATATAAATTCAAAAGGATAGCAGTTCTCTCCTCTTCCACAGAATTTGAACAGTACCATCCTTAATAAAATATGTTCATTCACCCCCAACAATACTGTAGTATTGTGTGTGGCTGTGGCTGAGAGGTAAATCACAAGGTTTTCTGGTGCCTGCTGCTGGGGTTCATGTGGTCAGCTCCAAAGGGTAATCAGGACACACCCAATGACTGTCCCTACCTTGACAGCAATCCATTGTGAAGGAGTTACAGGATCTGTCATGTGTGACCTGATGCCGATAAAAATTGAAGTTAACTGCCAGCAGAAATCTTTACGCCTTAGAAACTCCTGATACAGCTTCCAAAAACCTGGCATTTAGAAAAGGACAGCTGGGGGGGGGGGGGGGGGGAACGCTGTAATCTCAACACTGAGAGAGGCTGAGGCAGGAGGATCACAAGTTTGAGTCCAACTTGTACACTTTGGCAAGACTGTCACAAAATTAAAAATTACAACAGTGGCCAGCCAGGGATACAGCTCAGTCCAAAGGCTCTGGGGTTCAAACCCAAGTAGTGGAGAGAAAAAGAAACAAGAAAGACAGGCGTGTCCCCCAAGAACTCCAAACAGAAATCTCCTTTGGCTTTTAAAACCCACAGTAGTGAACACTAGAAAACACCTTAAAAGTTTAAAATAATGTACAGTGTCGTAATACACATAACAAATATCCCACACGCTGGCAAACCTATGACACTCCTGTGACAGCGGGCCTTTATCACTAAAAGCTCTAAACGGTTTGCCATCACTGCCCTCAACAGATGAATTTCCTAGTGAGTCCATCCACACACTACCCAAGTAATTCAAAGGACTTTATATAAAGTTAGGCACATGCCTTACAGACAAAATGTCAGCAACGAAGTACCAGGACTAGACTCCACAAGAAGCCCCGAAAAATCAAAGCTCAGAACCAGCAGGATCCCCACAACTCTCCTGTTTCTCAGTAAACAATCTCTATTCTATCTCTGCCTGTTACTCAGCCCCCAGACCACAATCTTGGGCGAAATGAGGTGCTTTACTCACACGGGAACTCCACACTTGCTGAACCTCAACTCATCCACTACTGGAAACGAGAAGAAAAGCAGGGCACCCGAGAAGGAAAACAACTTTATCCCTGAGCCAGCTATGCCACAGGAAAAGATGGTGAGCAGAGCGTGGTAAAAGCACCAGAGGCATGGGCAGTTTGGGAGCAGCGACAGAGTTGGGTGACAGCACTGGATAGGGTCAGCACTATTCCTGCACCCTGTTCTCCTGGGATCACCCCAGACGTAGCTGCTCTCTGAACAGAAAATCCCACACTGGATTATACAAACCAGGTGGTGCACAATATGGCCGCTGAAATCAAGCTTTCAATGGGCATTTTTTTTTTTAAAAGCTTCATTTCACAACTTTAACAATATCTAACCCAGGTGTGATGGCGCACATCTGTGACACCAGTACTCAGGAGGCTGAGGCAAGATGATAACCGTGAGTGAGAGGCCAGTCTAGGCTACACAAGTGAGGCCAGCCTGAATGTGCAATGAAACCGGCTCAAAAAACCAACAACACATAAACCACACAGTACCTATAGCTTGTTTTCCAGTTGCCAAATGCGGGCAAGAAATCCTGTCTGACAAAACCCCAGACTTGTGCTGGCTCCTGATGGGCTCTCTCAGGTCCCTGAGAAGAGGAACTGGGCCAGGCTGTGGTGTCCCCAAAGCAGGTTTGAAAATTTCTGCCACAACTAGAATCCGTTAGATGAGAAAACAAAGCAGTGCACAGCTTGGTGGAAACTGTGTCTCAGTCACTCTGGACAGAGAAATCACAATCACAACCTTGCAAGTGGATTCCAACCCTCACCCAACCTGGGTGGCTAAGCTCGGGGCCGTAGTCTAAGATAAATCAGCCAGGCCCCCTGCGTTCTCCTCAGACAACAGGACAGAAATCCTGGGGAGCCACAGAACAGCCTGTGGGTAGGTTTTAAAGCCTAGAAGGAAACGTTCAATGAATATTTGTTGATTGATTTTTTTTTTCTTTTTTTTTTTTTCTTTTTCCTTTTTCCTTTTTATCGGTACCGGGGATCGAACTCACGACTGCCTGCTTGCAAGGCAGGCACTTATGCCGCTGAGCTAAACCTCCAGCCCCCTTGTTGATTGATTTTTTTAAAAGAGATGATTAAAAGGTCAGAGAGAGAAAGGTCATAGTACAAAGGTCAAAACTAAAGCATTACTCATCTAAAAGTGGAAGTCTGAAGGTCCCTTTGATGCAGGTCTGACCACCACAGCAAGGGCTGTATGTAACCCACGAGGTGGCTTCTTGGCTTCTCTGAATCTGCAGTCTGCCAACTAGGAGAGGCTGCCAGGAGGCTTGGAATCCTCTAAAGACTCTGGATCAGCTCTCCCGGATGTTGTCAAAAAGGAGAGGTTTAATCTACCCAAATTATATTTGGGATGATCAGTAGCTACACCCACTCTCCAGACAACTCTAGGAGGAGCAAAAGGGACAACTGAAGGTTCTGAGTAAACACCCTGTACCCTTGGCTGGTTTAGGAGTGCTCACTTTACAAGGGGAGAAGCCACTCCCACCCGCACATACTCAGGCATCTCTGCGGGCACCCAACACTCACCACACCTCCTTCACTCCCCACAGCATTGAATCAT
Organism: Cavia porcellus; assembly: GCF_034190915.1. Lineage (NCBI taxonomy): Eukaryota > Metazoa > Chordata > Mammalia > Rodentia > Caviidae > Cavia > Cavia porcellus. The sequence goes on along the minus strand of NW_026947496.1, from coordinate 19,662,399 downwards.
CAAGACAGGATAGTCATCTCAGCACAGAAAACTGAGGCACAGAGAATACAGCTTGCCCAGAGTCACATAATTTGTATGAATTGAAGAGGTTTGAACCCAGTGCTCTTAAACACTAAATTATGCCCTCAGTTAAGTACTAGTTTCAAGATTACCTATTACTAAACTGACAGTCAGGTAAACTCTAAAGAAGGCACCTAATATTACTAATGCAAACAGCAATTTGCACACCTGAAACACCACTGTCATCTGATAATGAACACATTCTCAAACTATTTTAATGAGGGGGAAAATTCTCCTCAAATTAGTTGTCGTTTGGCTGAGAAAAGAGGATAGCATTTTAAACACTGCTTCCAATAAATTACTGGAAAGCAAACAGAGCTGTCAAGACTCTAGAAAACACAGCTCTCTGGATAAAAGCTCCCTAAAAGAGGAAATGTCAGCAGCAGAAGCAGCACCAGGTGTTCAACAGCCTCACACATGAGGCAATGGGTCACTGGCCAGGAGCTGCAGACCGCAGGTGGGTACGCTGAATATTATCTGGAAGCCTGCCTGAAATGAAGACTCCGGGGCCTGCCTCAAACTGCAGAAGATCTGCAGGTGATTCCTATGCGAGCTCGGCTTGAGATGCATACGCCATCAGGCATAAACATACCTTGTACCAGGAAGCAAGTGCAGATAAGGAAGTAAATAAAGAACCCCACTCCCACCCCCGCTGCCGGGGTCTGTCACCGTGAGGCACCCATTTCTTTAACTTATTTCTATCCTAACTTCAAACAGTGAAAATCCTTATATCGAAGTTTAACTGCATAACATAACCACTGCCCATTCTGAAAGATAACCAAGTCTCCTATGATCACAATGAACACATAGCAAATGAGGCTCAGTTTACCGTGGAAATGAAGAGCCCATTCAGACATGTAGAAGAACCACACTATCAAAGCAAAACATGGATAAAAGAAAATAAATAGGATGTGACTTGGTGGCATAGCTGTGCCTAGCATACACTGCCCGCCCCCAAAGTGTCCCCATCATTACACACAACAGTTACAATCATCATGAATGAAGAATGTTGAGATCATGAATCAGCACGTTGCATGCAGAAAGATCAAAGAGTGTTATCTTTTCCCCTCCTTCTGAGGAGCTATTTTCTTACTCTTCAGAGATAAACTTTCCCTTCACTCATGGGTGACCAAAGACACACATTCCAAAGTACAACTCATCAACACTATCACTCTAGACCAATTGTATAAATTCCACTGCTCCAAAGAATAATTAAGAATAAGAATAACGACTTATTCTTACAACCAAAGTCACTAGACCAGACAGTTCCTTCTCCAGCTAAAAATAAAGCATGTTCATCAGCACACCAACTGGGCAGGCCCATTTCCTGATTCAAATTTGCATTCACTCTTTACCAAACCACTATGAGGAAGATAACGGAATCATCCCACACATGCTACTTTAAGAACTTACTGTGGAGTTAGCTCCATAAAAGAACATGTGGCCCACGGTACCCACTTAATGTTACCCTGGCATGATGGGAGATGGCTTGTGATTATCCATTAGGGTAATTTAGCCCCCGCCACCAACAAATAAATGTCTCTCCAGTCCCTCAGACAATACCTGACTGAGAGGGGCAGAGAGAAACAGAGGGATAAAGGAGATTCAGTAACCACCAAAGCAACACACTAACTACTAGTTCCAAGCCAAAATGTGTAGAGAGCTCACGACAGAAAGTAAAATGCCCATGATTAAAAGATCTCATTTGTAAATGCATTAAAGTTCCTCTAATACTCTCGGCACTGTCTAAAAAGAGGAAAATGTTTTAAAGTGAAAGAGCTCAAATTCTAATTTGCTAACTTGGGTCACACCCTATCATTTTATGGCTTTTCCTCTTCATGTGGTCTCTGCTGTTCCTCTGGAATTTTTAAAGACCTGGGATTTCAGTAATTATAGCAATTTCAGAAATAGTTACTGAAAACCCAGTTACTTATGCAGTGCTTTAAATGTTTAAATGCCCTCTGAGTGTTTGGTTTGTAGACAGACTACATAATGGGATCTTAACAAGTTCTTCTATACCCTGAATCTTCTCACTCCAATACAGTTCCCTCCTAGCTACCAAAAATCACCCATGAAACAGTTGCCTAGTGACAGACAATTGACAAGTCTGCCACTGATTTAGAGTCTTCATGCACTAACCTTTTAAAACAGTTTCCAGTTGAGAATTCAAGTTCTGTACACCACCAGAGTTCTGGATAGTGGGTGCCTAAACACATTCTAAGTAGTGTAGATTAAAAAAAAAAAAAAGACAGCCACTTCACTTCCCACCCCCTCATACACACACACCAAGCAGCCACTCAATAAAAGGGCATTGGTTCAAACAAGCCCACAATCCAGCAATCTGCTCATAAATTTCATTCATAACTTTCAAAGGGTCCAAAATAAGCAATCTGTAATTCTAAATGTTGTCCTTACTTTGCTGGTTGCAAGCAGTGGAAGAAGGCCCTGTAAGTTTATGAATTATGGGCACAGTTTGTTGCTTTAAATGAGCTCCAAACAGAGCAGTATCTCAGGAAGCTGGAGATGAGAGAGAAGGTACCCAGGCCCAGCAGTTTGTACATGGTAAGCATATAACTATCACTTACCCAATCAGACTCTTTAAAGTAGCAAACTTATAAACTCAGCAGACGCTGTCAGATGTTCGTGAAAGGAAAGGTACAAACACTTTCCAACCTACATGCTGAAACCCACACACTACTAACAGTTCCATGGCACTCCTAACCCTAAATGGAGGATAAAGAAATACAATCTGGAGTCAGTGATTTTTCCTCACGAGAACTGGGCCAACCAATCAAAAACTATGTTTCAGGGCCACTAGAATTCCACGTGGGTGGCTCATGGAAGAATGGAGACATCAGAACATTTTAGGAGTCAGAGGAGGCACATCACCTCCACAGAACTGAGAAGCTATCGCAGGCCAGACAGGGCATCTATTCTCTTTGTAGACAGTGGGCAAAGTAGTAAGAGGAAACAAAATTATCCTTAAGGCAAGCAGATCAAACAGAAAAAATGATGCAAGGCTAAATATCTTATCTCGTTCACCCACCCCACGCCCACCTACCTCTTTGAAGTGAGGAAACGGGCAGCAGCTGCCTCAGTAACTTCCGGCCAAGGAAGATTGCTGTGGGAACTGCAGCAGGGCCATCTTCGTGACCCCCATCGCACGGTGCAGTGGACAAAGAGATCTGAGACTCCAGTTTGGGCAGAGAAACAGCTAGGATCAAATGCCAGTCTACACCTTTTCCAAGCTTCAAATTCCTACTACAGAAAAAGTATGGGACCTGCTTCTGCGAGCTGGCTGGAAAGAATTTAATGATAGCAAGCACAAGAAGAACACGTGGCAAAAAGTCGGTGTTCAACAAATGTCTGGTCGCCTCTAGAACTGGTCCACTCACTGCACATCAGGGATCAACCATGTTTGGGAAACAGCAAGTGTGGCCGAATGGGCTCATGTGTACTAGATCGGACCCCCAAATTACCTGAACACTGAAGCATCCTTTTCCCCCACTCTGTAAAATAACCATGTCTCAAAAGACACTTGGACATCCTGACAGTTACTACCTTCGCTCAGTCAGTGTTTCTAGAGACAGTGTTCTTGGAGGAAAGGAAAGCAGGGATTTGTTTTTCTTTAAAGAACACATAAATGTTCAATTTTAAAAATGGAAACTATACTGAATCGGGAAGAAAAAATATGAACGTTTATTTTCTACAGATCGCAGAACTGAAAAAAGGCAATTATCCTAACCCTTTCAGTTTTCAATAGCACAAAATGACAAAACGTTAAGAAACCATAACTCCTGAAACCTATGGAATTGAGCTCACCTTGTAAGGATGAGCTCTTTAAGAGCCTCAGCAGAACTAAGACTGGGTTACAAATTATCTAACCAAAAAACCCTAGTTACTGTTTCTTCTTAGGAAAACACTTTTCTTTCTGTAAAGATTTTGCCAGCAAGCAGGGAGTCCTGAGGAGAAACACATTAAAGGTGATTAATAAGCCAGGAAGGGGGGCCCTGACTTGAGCTACAATGCAAATGTAGCTTTAGTTACATTCTGACTGCCTCATTTCCCACTACCAGTTACCAAGCAAAGGCTGGATTAGCGCCTTAAACTTGGTGTCTGCTACACTTCCGGAGGGGAGCCCTTGAAGGCAAACGTATTACATACTCTGCAAATCTGACTCAATCATCTCAGATCTCTTTGGACCACTGTAAGAGCACTGTGCTCCTTTGTCTCCCTCCCCCCATTCCCAGCAGACAGGGCCTTACCATACTGCCCAAGTAGGCCTCAAACCTGCGTTCCTGGGCCTCAGTTGAGATTACAGGAGTGTGCTACCATGCTAACCCCAGTCTTTCCGTTTCCTACTTTCTGTATTTTCTCTACTACACACGATATGTTTTTCAGAAGAAAACATAGGATCCTGTTACATCTATAGAGAAAATACGAGCTTCGCCAAATGAAGGCAGCACTGTACTTCACCTGACAATTTAGTAAGGCTGCCAGAAGTGATCAGGATGCTGAAAAGAATTCTAAGGGAGGAGCTGCGCTCTGCACAGACCCCCAAGGGAAAGGGGAAGGAGACCTAGCAGTGCTGGGGAGTCAGGACCAAGTATCTCACTTCCGAATATGGGAAAAATACTGGGCTAACAATCGGACTTAGGTGCAGCAGAGAAAGAGGAGGATGACATCAGAAACGACACCTGAAAACAGCAAGAAAAAAGGGCTAGGGGTGTCGCCCAGTGTGAATGAGGTATCTGGGTTCCAACCCCAGCACCAGAAACAACAACAACAAAAAAAAATCTAGATGACAGCGCGCCTCTGGAGAAGCCACTGACAGGCTGGAAAAATGGAAGAATTTTCAGAACCACCACCGGCACGCAAGAAACAAGAGATGAGCAGAAAAGTCAGGCACAGGCAAAAGGCCAACCTCAAGATGCCCTGACTGCTGTGGTGCAAACCAAGGTGGGAAATGAAATCTGAGAAACAAAAACCTTTCACAACAGCATCACAAACCATGCAGTGAACAAGATACATACAAGCCCGGGAACGTAGAAGGTAGGCCCTGAATATCTTGCTGTGTCAAAAGGAAAGAAGCTTTTGATAGATGTTGGGGAGTATACTGCAGGGACACAGATAGCAGCTTAGAGGGTCTCCCATTAATTTCCTCATCAACAAACCCACTGGAACACTGTCAAGAAAATCCCTAATTTTAGGAATGCACGATGAACTATTTGAGGATCAAGAGACATTAATTATGTTTGCAAGTTGTTCACCAATGGTTCAAGTGTATATATAGAGTCTGCCAAGAAAATGTATACAACACTTCAGAAAAAGAAAAATGGTATGATGTTTTTTCAAGAGATGTGTTTGTTATCCTCGTACGGGGGACCCTAGAGGCTGTCCTATAGGGCAGAAAACCCACCACACTACCGGCCCTTAGAAAAGACACTCAAAATGCATGTGCAGCAATCTCAGTGACCCAGGTTTCCCAAGCAGCAGCTCATCATGCGCATAAATGCCTAGAAGCTACCAGCCACCACCATGAGCACCTCTTGTAATTGCAGAAGCTCAGTAAATTTAGTATTAAAAATACAAGTTCTTCTTTTCCTGAAGTGTGTGAACATTTTTGTTGGTGGACTTCACCGATATGTGGGAGGAGGGAGCCTGCAGGACCTGGAGGAGGTGAGACCCCTGGGAGCAGGAACACTGGGAAGCCCACCATGTCTCTCTCTCTGTTTCCCAGCTGCCCTGAGGAGAACAAGGCTGCTCCTCTCTCCCCAGAGACCAGCCCAGCCCACCTGACGCACTGCAGGCTCAAAGCAAGGGGAGCCAAGCAATCGTGAGCTGCAACCTCTGGGGTACTGAAGCAAAACAAACTTTTTGTCCTTCAAAGCTGATTTTGTTAAGTATTTTGTCACAGAAGCCAAAAACTGACCAAGTAAAGATTAAAAGGGAAAAAAGAACAGTCATGTCAGTACACCATGACTGGTATTTGGGGAATTCTACTTACACTTTGCAACTTTAACAACAGAAAAGGTCAGGTTTGAAAATACCATCAATGAAGTAAGAACCAAAACCCACTTCTTATGGAGCAGGGGAGATGCTATCAGGGGCTCTGAGGACTCCAGAGGACACGGCATCACTCACTATTCACAATGACCTGCCCCTTTCATCGAGACCAGAAACCTATGCCAGGACTTACACCAAGAAGCATAAGAAATTGCATTTACTTCAAATATGTAAACAAGGTTACTGACAAAGCCACTTAGAAAACCTTGGAAGGGAGGGGTCCTGAGGCAGGAGGCTATCACTGCAAGTTAGGGTTAGGGTGAGGCCAATCTGGGCTACAGCCTGTACTGCACAGACCTGTCCAAAAACACTGAGAAGAACTAATGACTTTTTTGCTGTAGTTATTGTTGCTAAATTGCTTGAAAGACCAGGAAATTTCTTTTTGACCCAAAAAGAATGAGAACGCAAAATTTATGAAAGAGGCAGGAAAAATTACCTTTCCAAAAGGATATGGGGTTTTTTGTTTTGTTTTTGGAGAGAGCCAGGGTCTCCCTATGGACGGCAGGCTGGCTTTTAGGTTGCCTACACAGCCTAAATTGACCCCGAACTCACGATGATCCTCCTGCCTCAGCCTCCCCAGTGCTAGTATCATCTTCTTAGATGTCACATGTGGCCTTTCTCGTGTACGTCTGTTTACTGTGAATTGTTTTTTAATATAAAACCCTATGCAGACACTGGGCTGTAGCTCAGTGGTGGAGTGGATATCTAAAACGTTGAAGGCCTTAGGTTCATGGCAAGCACCTTGTTCAAAAAGGAAAAAGGAAAAGAAAGAGGAAAAAACCTAACGAGCCAAGGAGAGGAGTTCTGCAGTACTGAAATATACTTATCTTTAACTAGTATGCATCATATAGCAACCTCTTATCACTCAAGAATTCTAGCAGTACCCGTACTTTTTACCTCCATGAGGGAGGAGTTACCCCATTGGTAAAGACAAGCTTATATCAAGTTTCACACCTCTGACATAGGCTGATCGTACAACTTACACCTAAAACCACAGTAAGGTGACTACTATTAGGTGACTTTTTTTCAGTTAGAGTGGTCCTACAACACAGTACTTTATATTTCTTCAGATCTTACTTCAATCATCACAAACAACACCCCAATGATCCTCATACATTGGTAAAATATTTTCACCAGGCAGAATGGACAAAGGGCCACTGTGGAGCTGTTGGGTCATCTAAACCCTCGGGAAAAACTTACACTTTTCCCCTTTCGAGAAATACAGCATGACTTCAACAAAGAAGTCCTCTCAATTCATGAAGTACCACCCTCCTAGCACTGCCCTCCTAAACCAGGATCATCCTGGGGTCTTCCAGCACCTCCCCACTGCAGCCGCATCAGCAAAGGACAGGCTGGGGCCCTCACACTGAAGCCACTCCCATCAGGGATGTCCCCACCCCAGTCCACAGTCCACTGCATCTCCAGACCTCCTCCTCTCACCCTGCAGCCTGGGCTTGAACCTAAGTAGCTTCTACGGTTCCTTTCCGTGATGTGGGTAGCTGAGGTTCAGGTCCAGACAGGGGCACAGCCTTGCTGCACACCTCCACTCATCGCACACCGCAGGGGTACCCAAGTGTCAGGAAAGAGGTACAAAAGGCCAATGCCAAAGGGGCGGCTTTCATAATTTTCCGAAGATCGGTTTTCGAAACACCAACTTTTCAAAGCTCAGAAACGGTCAACAGCAGCCTAGAGGGATTCATCAGGAGACTTCTGTACACTCACCAAGTATGTGGGAAAATCTTATTAAGATGGTGTCCTGCCTGAGTTTAAGAAGTAATATAAATGGAAACTTCCAGCGATTCTCAAACACGTATTTCAGTGGGTCCTCAGGGCCTGAGGTGAGCCAAACATGCTATGCTTACAGGGGAGCAGGGGAGCTCCTTTTCAGGTGAATTCTTGGCAAATTTACCACAAGGCTTTAGTACATCCAGTTCAACTGACCCAGAGTCCGCATCTGACTGAGAGTCCATCTTAAGAAAACAAAACAACTCCAATTCATAAAACGTGGTCAGCGTGGAACAAACTAATCAAAATTTGGAACCATCTAAAGTCTCTGCCAGGTGTGGTGGCACAGCCCTATAATCCCAGCACTCAAGAAATGAGGCAGGGGAATCGCTGCTGAGCCACACAGGGAGACCCTGTCTCCAAAAAAAATCTAACACTGAAATCGCAGTTGCATATTTAGTAAACAGGGGGGAAAAAAAAAATCACATCCTGCTGCAATTGCTCTTATGAATATAAGAAAGGACAAACTCCACCCTCAAGCCTATTGGCAAACCCAGGAACAACCAAATAACTCATTCTGAAAACCCAGAGTGAAGGGCCATGCCTCAGAGAGGGGAGAAACGATAGTAAGTGGGGTTTAATTTGCTCTAAGTGGTAAAATATATAACAACATAAAGGAATGATGATACAGAACAAAACTCTGTACAGTTTTGTTAAAGTATTTGCATGGAGGAAAAGAACATTTATGAAGGGAAAAACATATTGAGAAAACAACAGTGCACCGAGGGGTAATTACTTTTTTTGCTGTTCTGTGGGCCCCCTCGCCACCCACGGGGAGAAATGTATTTTAAACTATGTGCATATGCCCCACACAGGCCACAGCGGCCCCGCCTACTGAGCCTTGGGTCGGGCTGCCAGGTCCACACACTGTGCTGCTAGCTGCTCTGGGAGGATCCACAGGGACTCTCATGTACCCCGCTCTTCCTTCCTCTAGTCTTAGGAACTCGGCTTTCACACCTAACTGCCCACTACTTCAAGCTTGGTAGAGGCTGAGAACCCGTCTCCTAGAACTGTGGGTGAGAAGACTCAGCAGTGCCTGTGACCACTCGTCTGTTACAGAAAGGCACACCGCGTGAGAAGGCACAGGGAGCCTCTGAGGAAGAGACAGGCCAAGCAGAAAGAAAGAAGCCCTTCTTTCTAACCTAAGAGAAGACGAACACTTTCCTCGAGATGCTATACATAATAACTGTGCAAGCAGCCTCTAATGTGAATCACTGAAATAGTTTTAATCGTCACTAAAAAGCTTCCATCATCTCTGCAACACAGGGGCTTAACAGATTCTAGCAAAATACTAACAGCTACAAACACTGAAGGAGAAGTGCACTCTGGGAGTGTGTGCTTAGCAGAAGTGAGGCCCTGAATACAGTCTCCAGGACAGGGAGGGAAAAACACTAAAGTTGGCCAGGATGTGGGACTCCAGTTACCGTACGCTATAAAAGCACACTGAAGTAATGTGACAGTTTCTTACAAAATTGAAACTACTTTCTGACCCAGTGACTACACACAAAAGTATTTACCCATAAGAAAGAAAACCCATGACTACAAATACCTTTCAATTCAAATATTCACAGCAACTAATGTCCCCAAACTGGAGACAACTTTTGGGTCTTCAGCCAGCAAACAGACAAGACAAATGTGTGTAGATTTATACAACGAACCCTTAGCTAAATACAAGCACACATACATGCATACAAATAATACATACAATAGGACACAGTTCAAATGAATTTGCAAGCCTTTCTGCTAAAGAGTAGGCAATATTTATAACTATTTATATTTATATTTTATTTATAAATATTTATATAAAATCAGAATACTGGCTAGGAAGAGATACAAATGACTCCAAATCCATGCAAGGAGCACTTTCAGAGTAATCAAATATCTCCATTTTGACTGGGTGGTGGTCACATGGGATACAGGATTGCTAAACCTCAAGGATCTGTATACTAGAAATGGGCATATTTTGACTGTGTAAATTACACAGCTGGTTTGTTAAACTGAGCGTTCAAAACCTTAAGGTTTTTCTCCCACCCTCAATGAAGACAGGTGTTCACTGGTGTACGGATTTACCAGCCTCGTCCCCAACTAACAACATGCAACTTCTTGCCATAAGTCAAGGTTTTAAAATATTTAACAACACAAGCTTTGCGTAGTGGCAGTATCATAGCCAATGAGGTTTACCCGAGGCATGACTATTGCTAATTAAAATATTTAACAGCACAAAACTAACTTTGAAGTGCATTTTCCTAGAACACAATTTTGCTCTGTAAACATCTTCATGGCTGCATTTCAATATATTATGTTCCTTTTGCAACCCTACATTGAAGTTGGAAACATTCTAAAGAAGGTGTTTATAAATTTACTAGATTAAAAGGTGTAAGTATCTCTGAGATAAGGAAAAGGATTGGAGGCTGGAACACAGAGCAGGAAAGACTCAAGGAAAGTTAACATGTTGCTGGAGGTGCAGGTGTGCCAGCCAAACCCCAGGGAAGGCTAAGCTTACCTTAGGCAGTGAAGGGGTCCCAGCCCAAGGGTTTAAGGTGATAGTGTGATCACTTTCACCACTGTCTGAAGGTATTAGTGAGACCCAGAGTCAAATTCGGGAGGGCCACTCTGCTGCTTCCAAGGTACAAAGGAAGCAACAAGAGACCCAGCCCCTCCACCCAGACCACCACCCTCCACCTCGTCGGTGTGGGCCACATGCAAGGAAAGATCCTCCTGCTCATAGATGTACTTCAGAAGTTGCAGGGTGCTGAGTCACACAACGTCAATCTGTTGTTCTTTCATCAAACGCGTTTTAATCTATGTCTGGTGCATAATGCATATTTTATGCTAACAAAATTCCTTTACAAGAGATTCCCAAAGGCCTTCTGAATTGTTCTACTGGAACACAAATTTCTTAAATGGATGCACAGCTACAAGTCACAGTTCCTGCGTGCAAGGTGCAATGACTCATCCCCTGGAGGAGGCTGTGAGGGGAGAAACACATCAAGCTCCCTTCTTTCCTACAACCCTGATGCCCTGTAGTCTCTGAGGAAGCAAAAGTAACTTCAGACCCCACGCACCAAAGCAACAGCACCCTCTGCCACGGGGCTGTTCAGCTTCACCTCCCAGAGTGAACCTAGGTGAACTGGGTTCACATACTGTAATTAGTCACATGACAAAATATACCTGAAGATTCAGTAACAATCATCCAAACAGAACCATCTGAAAACCTGATTAAAAAGTACAAGTCAATGCAGAGGTTCAGGAAATGCAAACTTTTTCTTGTGGGTTGGTTTTGTTTGTTTTTTGCTGGCTGGGGCGAGGGGGGCCCCTCAGGGCAGGGGATTGAAACCAGGCTGCTTCAGGTATAACAGGCAACAGTTCTGTCACTTCTAAGTCCTAAAGGTCTTTTCTTAAAGGAGAAAGTCCTTCTTTCAACTATCATTTCTCATGCATATTGCAATGGATGTTACCTCTTTATCACTTTCTCCCCTACTCTGTTCTAAGGGTCATAAACAAAAAGATAAGGTGTCTGAGCTGGCCGTGGTGGTACACACCCGTAATTTCAGCACTCAGGAGGCTGAGGTAGGAGGATCACAATGAGTTTCGAGCCCAACCAGGGCTACATAGAGTTTTCAAGGCCAGCCCCGACTATACAGTGAGACTCTGTCTCAAAGAAAAAAATAAATAAAATGCCTGGATTTTTGTGTATTTAAGAGGAGCTGGAGTCCCCAAACTCTGAATCAGAGGTATTTCTGCTGCCCTCACAGATACATGACCACATTACCTAACACAAGGTTATGATAGACATAGCAATAACTGCATATCAATACTTTAAAAACTCCATCAGAAGCTTGGTACTTAAATAGGGATAAGCCCTCAGGTATCCATAATGCACAGCTGACAGAAGAAAATCATTCTGAAAGACTGGGGAGAACCAGAATATATGCCAGGGTAGGGATGCGGGAAACATGCGAACCTTGGAGGGCAGGGTGGAAGCGGACAGTAACGAAGCTCACTTCGCAGGGAACACGCTCCTATTCTTGAGGTTTAAAAAGCACACACACACAAACACACAAAACCCAAAAAGGAATACAACAGTGGCCAGCATGGTGACACACGCCCATAATTCCAAACACTCGGGAGGCTGAACCAAGAGGATTGCCATGTGTTCGAAGGCAGCCTGGGCTACATAAGCAACTTCAAGGCCAGTCTGCACTACACAGTGAAACTGTGTCTCAGGAAAGAGAATGACACTCTGGACTACAGAAAACATTTAAACTTCTATACAAAAAATACAAAGTAAGCCTACTTAAAGTATTTCACATATAATAAACACCCATAACATAAATGGCTCAAAAAAAAAAAAGTCAGGAATGGTGGGGGCATGCCTATAATCTCACCCAGCCAGATGAGGTGACATACCCTGAAACCCCTGCACTCTAGGAGGCTGAAAGAGCATCTCTAATTCAAATAAATTGCCAGAGATACAGCTCAGAGCACAGGTGCCTGCCTGGCAAGTGAGAGGTCATGAGTTCAGTCCCTGATATCAAACACTCCCCCAAAAAAATCAATCAGATTGGCTGCTTACGTGACTTGGAGTGACCCTGTCCCAAAAGGTTTTTTAAAAAAGGGGGGTCTAGGCTCCAAGTCAGTTCAAAGGCCCTGGGTTCACTCACCGGTATCAACTCCTCCCCCATGAAAGAATCACTTCCTACCCTACAAACAGCCATATTTTGTGTGCATGTGTGTACATCATATAAAAAGAAAGTATTTTTTTAAATATGTAAAAATTGGCAAAAGTTATAAACAACAACAACAGAACAATATGGGATAGGCTGACAGACCAAAGAACTTGCTCAACACTGAGAAATGTTACATTAAAAACAATGATGGGTTGAATCTGTCACCAAAAACTAAACAAACTGTATGATAGTAAACACTGGCAGGAGGAAGAGGGAAATAAAGGCTCCGGGGGCTGCTGCAGGGTGCGTCCCTCTATGAAAAGAATGATCTCTTCTGCTAGAGAAACAGCACATGTACTTCCAAGCAGCCCTGCTCTGTAATTATACTGTGTGTGAAAGATGTACCGGAAGAAATTGTAAGTAAACTACAGTGGAAACAACCTAAATGTCCAGGGGATGCCTTGTCAATGTCAGGGCTCATGTGGGAAGGAAAGCGTGCTGACATAAACCACGGTGCCCTGGCCCTGGCAATACCAAGTGGCAGGAAGAAGAATGACCCGAAGAGAGCCTGCAGACAGTGTGAAGTTAGGGAAAGCCGAACCCCACAGCCTGTCCACACACCCCTGCTCTAACCTGGGGCTCCACACCGCCACACTACAGAGCAAACCTCAGAGAGGTGCTGGGAACATCGAGAGGAGGACGACCAGATTGGCTCCATGTGACTGTGAATCTGACACTGAAAGTGACTTCAAACTGCACATTACAAAGCAGGATGTAGTCCCGTAGTTTTCTTCCAGACAAAGGAATACCTGGATGGTGAATTAAATTGCTATGAAGAGCTGAGCTAAGGCAAAGCCACCAATCCTTTCTTCTCAGGTTACCTGCCCAAACCAGGTATAGCACAATAAAGGCTTTGATACCCTTCAGATTCTGTGCGCAGAATGTGGAGAGACTGCCTAGCATTTTTAAATGGGTACTGGCCCTGGGCTCTCCAGCCCTCATATATACTGTACCAACTCTGACATACTTTAAACTAACACACTCCCAAATCTCTTTCCACGACTAGCTAATGCATGTTAACACAGGGCTGACCCATTCATAGTAGCATGATAGCTGCTTGAATTTCCTACCTAGGAATATACAAGAATCTTTTGGAAGCGTGAGGCAAAAGCTCACCACAAGGCCAAAAAAAAAAATCCCATGTTAAAACCAAGGAGTAAAGGTCATGGACATAGCTTTATTGTAGAGCTCTTGCCTAGCACACCTGAGGTTCTGTTCAATCCCTAGCAAAGTCTAAAAAGTAAAACTATATACCAAAAGGAGTTAAGACTCTACCTTTCTTTACAATTGAGAAGAAATTATCCTACAGAACTAAATTAAGTACCCTACTTTCAGATTACCACAATAAACATCCTGTGAAGACTATAAAATCTGGGGCTTTGTTCCTTCTGTGGATATCTTAGCTGAATCTTTATGATCTGCAGGAACAAGAGTATCCAAAACCTAAAGTTTTTTTTTCCCCCCTACATTGGAAGGGAAAAACCGAGAAACTAATTTCTCAACTTGGCCCTGCTTTAGTTTAACTCGAACAAATTTAGAGAAGCAACATTACTACATCTGAAAGACAGCCAACATTTACTTTGGCAGAAAAAAACCAAAGTCACTAAAATTATTTTTTTATTACTACTGGAGTGCTGCAAAAAGGACCAACAGCATGGTTATTTCATCCTTTTTTAATGGATGACCAAGAGCACTGTGTCCAAACTGCCAAAGCTGGAGTTCTGAGGGAAGAGGCACAGGGTCACCTCCGTGCACACAATGCGAGGTTGCCTTTTCAGTCACATGCCCTGTGTTCACTATACTATTCCAGTCTTTTATGTCAGTTGGGGGAAGGGATTTAGTCAAATTCATCCAGACAGGTCTGAGGTTTGTATGGGATGCAAGCTTGGGTGACAACATTTATTTGCTGATTGCCACCTAAGTGCCAGTAGGTTAAGTGCCAGATGTGGAACCAAGCCTAGAGGTGCATGCCTATAATTCCAGCCCTTGGGAGGCAGAGGCAAGAGGTCTTGGGTTCAAGACCAGCTGAGGCTACAGAGTGAGATCTTGTCTCACAAACAAACAAAAAAAGGGGGGGCTGGGGATGTAGCTCAGAGGTAGAGCACATGCATAACACACACAAGGTCCTGGGTTCAGTTCCCAACTTGCTGCCCTTGCCCCCCCCCCCAAAAAAAGCTAAGATTTTTTGTTCAGTCAACCACTGGAAACTGCCAAAATTTAGGCAAAAGTTACTTCAAAAAAAAAGAGTCAGGTATGCTGGCGTGTGCCTGTAAGCTCAGCATTGGGGAGACTGAGGCAAGAGACTCACCATGAGCTCAAAGCCAGCCTGAGCTACACAGTAAGAATATAGCCTAAAAAACAAAACAAGCTAGCGGACCATAATACAGTTTATTGCTAGTGAGTGCCCATTACCTCAGACAACAGAAGAGCAAATTACTATGGCGTATCTGTTTGTACATCTCACAATATATACCTGATAGAATATATATACCTGGCTTTGCCTGGGGGTGTTCACAGGAACTGAATTGGCTGCAGGGGAGTGAAGAGGGAGCAGTACCACGTAAATAAAAACCTGAGAGCAGTATCCATTAATCAGTTAAAATAGATTTAAATGAAAAATGATGGTTGCAGTGGTACTGGGACAGCTCCAGGAAGATTTAGGGTTCCCTAAATCTGCAGAGGAGATAAAGGGGGATAGGATATCCCAGAGTTCCACAGAAGATGCAAGCCAGGGCCAGGATATAGCTCAGCATAACAGCAGCTGACAAGTGCAAGGTCCTGAGTTCAACTCCTAACCAACTGCACACCTATTACAGATCAAATACACATTTTGGGTCAAACCCAAAAATGGCAATTCTGCACCTGAGCAAGTTCATCTATGATCCAGGGCCCCCAGGCCCTTAGAACGCTGTACTCACTGATGAAAATGCACACCTGCTGTGACCCAGAACACAAACGCTGGGTCCATGTACCAAAGAACTTCCTGCATCAAGAAACATTAAAATGAAGGTCACTGTTACACTCTCTTTAGTAGCAACAAGGAGAAAGTTAATTGTCCATTACATAGATATATGTACATTATGTGAATAACTTTTTCTTGGGTGGGGGAAGGAATCTGATCTCAAAGCATTCCCTCCCCTAACTCATATGTCACACATCACAGCAACTATTTTTTCTTTCCAGCCCCATAAACATTTTCCTCTGCCTAGACACTGCTTTCTGCTAGTGTCCTCTTTCACTAGCCCCCTGGGGCCTCGTATATACTTGCCAAGAGAAAATTTAAGTGCACACATAAAAGTACCCCAAAGGGCTATTCCAGTGCCAGACCAGCCAGGTGAAACTTGTCTGTGCGCCTCACTGGGCAAGGCCAGAGGAGATTCCTCCCCAAGCTCAGGAACTTAAGGTGTCATCCATCAGTCAGTCAGTCAGTGCGTTGGTCTGTCTGTCTCTCCCCACCCCGCTTAATTTGCCTGTAAGCTCCAGGCAGAATTCCTTCTTTATGCCCTATCTAACTCCTTGAAATGGAAAACTTGCTCCTATTCTTTCCCTCTCCATCCCCTGCAGTCAAGTCATTTCCCTGTGAGCACCCCGGGGCAAAGCTAAGCACTGAGCTCTCAGGTGTGGGTGTGGGGTGCTAGCGTCTCCTAAGGCCACCAGCCACATCCTCCCATCCATCAACAAGATGGCACCCAGGTCCTTCCCCTCTGACCTGTACATTGGGTAATTATCACCTGGCATTACAAAGTTCCTGTCCCTTACTCAGGTTTTTCCTTAACACTTTTCAACTGTCAAAATGTGGAGTTGTGGTGTCTTCTCTCCATCCATCTCTCTCTCTCTTTTTTCATGGTGCTGGGGACTGAACCCAGAGCCTTGAGCAAGTTAAGCAAGTGCTCTGCCACTGAGCTACATCCCTAGGCCAACAGATACTTGGAGAGGCAAAATGAAGGTGGCACACGCTGAGTCTGGTTTAAGTGCCCTAGTTCCTGTTCTTTACAGTCCCCTGGAGCCAGTAAATGACCCTGAGCAGCTTAATGCAGGCCAGGTAACAAGCAGACTCAAAGCAAGAAGCTGGACACCTTGGGGTGGAGGCAGCATACTGTCATTCACACCAAAGCTTAGTGGTAGGGCACCTGTGTGGCCTGTGCAAAGACCTGGGTCCCAACCCCAATAACTTATCTAAATGTACACTAAAATGTCTTCAACCCCAGCCTCCCCATACTAGGGCCACTACTTGTCTAATCAGCTCATCAGTAAAAATAAAATGCAGAGCACTTTGCAAATGTGTGAAAGAGTAACAAACGGTCCTATTACTTTACAGGCAAAACATTTGTGGTGTTAGTTACTACCATGGAGGGAATTCATTCAACAAAGAACTTACACCAAGAACTCATGATGGTGGAACTGGAAACACAAGGAAACTGTCACTTGCTAACAAAATATACTTCAAGAAGATTCTGCTCTATCACGTGCCTTCCCTTGTCCTTCTAAAGGTTTGCCGGGAATTTAAGTGCTAATAGCTTTGAAACTCAGGAGAAAGGCTACAGCCACAAGCTGCAGCAGGCCTGTTTCCAAGAAACGACCACAGGAACAAGGACCAGTCTCTGAAAACTCCAGGTGGCATGGATGCCAAGCACAGAAGGACTCCCTTGAATGCAACAGCTTGTCACACCACCCGCTCCTGCAAGGCCCAGCCCTGGCCCAGCCCCACCACATCCAATGGGACTTCTTGCTTCATTTCAGAGGGTCCCCAGAGACCACATTAATCTCATAACTAAATCAATCAAAAGTCCAGATAGATTAGCAAGGGGTGCCAGGGTTTCCCAATATAATACAGAAGAGGACTCTAGAAGGAACCCAAGCATGCAAGGGCGTGTCCTTGGGTTCCTTGCATGCTTGGGTTCCTTGGTCCGGCAGCTGCCAAGCACATGCATGTGTGTCCTTGGGGTGGGAGAGTGATGTGATGGTATTGGGCTGCAGAGACAAGTGAACCGTTCCAGTGGTGACTTCTACCTCTAACAGCAGCTAACCAACCCACAACTCCCCCGGCTCTCCCTGGGCTCGGCATGACAGTGCCGAATCACAGGGGACAGGTACTTATATAATTCCCTAAATGCACTGACAGGAATAAACTTGCTTTCTCCAGGGACCCTTGAAACTCCCTTTTGGGCAAAGATCATGTCTTCCACAGCATGCAGAATGCTTAAGCATCAGAACAGGCAGGCAGAATCTAATGGATCTGCAGTGCCCTGGCCTTTTTTTTTGGAAGCCAGCTTAAATGGGCCTGGACACGCAAGGGGAGGGAGGAGAGGGACAAACACAAAATTAAATTGCTATAACTAGGACACTTGTCAAGCCACACTTTTGCCAAGTCAGGTAGCTGAAAAAGGAAAGGCAGGAAGCAGCCATTTACAGCTTTCCCTCCAGCACTGCTCTTTCCCTCATTAGCATCACGGAAAGAGAAACGCAAAGTGATTTCCTCCCTAACTTTTTTTTTTTTTTTGGGGGGGGGGTGGATTAAGGCAGTCTTTTTCTACTACGAGCCACTTGATACACATCACATCCTCTGCTTGGTGAAGGACTAGACAGCGCCTCTCCAAAGCACTTGTTAACTTTTTTTCCTTTTAAGAAAATATCCCCACTGCCCCTAAGCCCCACTATTCATGGCTTAATTTGCAAACCCCATTAGATGAAAAGTACCAGAAAATTGCTTGTCCCATTTCACGCAGTACCTTCCCCATAGCGGTGACACAAGCAATTAGGCTAATATGCTGGTGTCCCGGGAGGACCATAGGGGACAAAAGTCTCAACTTTCCTAAATGGAATGAAATTTTCCCCCACTACAGAAGCAAGGTTCAGAGGGTGAGAAAAGGAAATTGCAATGCAGCTGAATTCACTATTTAATAATACAAGACTATATAATCAACTGTGAGTCCTTGAACTTACATTATACCTACCTACTGGGATGCTCTTGTAATTTCAAATATATTACTATAAAATCCTAGTCAATGGAGAGGCAAAAGATGGAGGGGTGGGGGAAATAAAATGGACTTTAATTAAAATATGAATAACCCAAGTCCAGCTAATTCAGAAGCATCTGACTTTAACACCTAGTCAGCTGGGAAACAGCAGCTGCTTCCAATTACAAGCAATTCTGAATTAACCGGTATCAGTGTCTAATGAAAAAGCTGTGTATGGAGGGAATTTTCCAATTCTGAACATACAGCTGTGCACATAGCCTTTAAAAAAAAAGAAGAAAAGAAAAAGAAATTCTAAAGATCCCAATGCCTGTCTATATAACCTCTTTCTAGGTCAGGACAAAGTTTTCCAGCTTGTTCCTGTCTCTACCTCTGATGCCAAGGGCAGCCTCTCTTCGGTCCCACAGGGACAGCCGGGGATTCTGTGGCCAGAACAAGCTCTGAACTCCAAAGGCTGAGGTCCTCCTCCTGGAGACAGAGGCAACTCTGCAAAACTCAGTTAATTCTTTCACACAAAACAGGAGGCCTGAAGGACTCTAGCCATGCTGGGACAGCTCCAGAACACTGCAAAGTTAAAAGCCTGACGGAATCTTCCTCCTGCAGGAAGAGTTCCACCAGCCTGCCGTGTAGAACATTCCAGAATGACAATCAGCTTCCAACTGCAGGTGGAGCTTTAGACCGCCAGATGGTTAGTGGCTTTAAAAAGGGTCCTACCGATGTGATCAGGTGATGGAAGAGTGAAGTGGGAAAGGAGCACAAGTCTTTAAAATCGCCTTCCTGGGTCCAAGCAATCACCAAAGCGTTTAAAGGTGCCAACAACCACCACTGACAGAAGGTTCCAGAAGCAGAAGTGAGCCGGTCAACAGAACTGCTTGCCTGAGACCTCCAACTTGCTTCCCTTTCATACATAAGACTCTCCCTCTTCTCCCTGGAGAGTGGTGTAATAAACCACTCTAGAAACATCAGTTACTTATGTCCAAGGCCTGGGTTCGATTCCCAGGGAAGAAAGGAAGGACAGTTATTTACCATGTTAAATCATGCGAAGGAAGGAAAATAAAGTTAGTAAAAATAAATTTTGCTTGCTGTGAATGCAGCAACATGCTGAACTGCCCTTTCCCACACATTTCCTGTTTTACAAGTAGACCATGATTCTTCAGAACAAAATACTAGTTAATACACAGCAATGTTCAGCTTTCCTATGAAAATAAAATGCTATCACAGGGCTCAGGGGAAAACAGCCACAGAGTGATTGCTCCAGGATTTGTGAGGTCCTGGGTTAGAACCCCCCCAATACTGCAAAAAATAAATACTGTACATAAAAATTAAAATTTAATGGAATAATTTTTATCAGCTAAAAAGGCACCAGTTTCTTAGACTGCACAGGGCAGTACACACACATGATCCCAGCACTTGGAGGCTGAGGTAGGAAGATCATGAGCTCCAGCCCAGATTAACTTCACAGGGAGGCTCTCTCAAAAACCGTCAGGCATGGTGATGCATGCCTACAATCCCAGCACTCAGGAGGCTGAGGCAGGGGGATCGCTAAGAATTCAAGGCCAGCCTGACCTACAAAGGGAGTTTAAAGCCAACCTGAACTACATCATAAAACTCTGTCTCTTTAAAAAGACAAAAAAAAAAAAAAAAAACACTTGAAACAAAACAAAGCACATTTCTTCATACACCTCTAGAACATGCAAATAATACTGATAGCCCCCCTCCAAAATCTCATAAACTGCAGAGAAACAGGGGTTTTGTGGGGAGAGAGCTGCTTTATTTTGTTTTGGCAAGACTGGCAACTGAACCCAAGGGCCCTCACCCTGACCTACCTCCTCATTGCTTTTATTTTTTGGACAGGGTCTCAACTCTGTTTCCCAGGCTGGGCTCCAACTTGTGACCTACTGCCTCAGCCCCTCAGAATTCTGGGATTACAGGTTTGCCCCACCATACTGGGCCTGAAAACACTGTTAACGTACAAAAGATACTGTTATGTGTGTTGTTTCATAGGAAAGAAAAAAGATAGTTTTAAAAGACACAGGAAAGTGGGCATTCCAAAAGAATTGTGCTCATCTTTACCCCTAGTTTAGATCATTTCTAAAAATCTTTAGAAAAACTGCCCTGAAAAAAACAATTTCATTAACAATCAGTTTTCTAATGTCTTCCTCTCTTCTACAAATAGGAGAACTGTCAAAGAGCAGAATGTAGGTGCACAACCTATTTATAAATCTGTAAGTATTTCACTGTTCAATCCCACATGTTTACTCAGTACCCACCACGAGTATAAAACTCCTAGCAAATGAAAATCTTAACACTAAGAGTAGAGGAAATTAAGACATGCCGTGTTGTTAGCATGAGGAAGGTAGAATGTTTCCAAGAAGGAAACACCCTCCCACAAGGGGAAACTTAGCAAGATTTTTTAAAAGGGAAGACCCACAAAAACGGGTGATTGCTACTTTATTAATGATATAACTTCCTTCTCTACAAATGGCCACTTCCTAGGCTGTCTTGCATTTCTTGATAACAAAACATAAACATAACCTCTTCACCTGGTATCATGTCTTTTAACTACTGAAAGAAAAATCATTCTTAATTCCTGCTTTAACACTTGAAAGAAATAAATGTCAGCTAGCACAACTCAGGACTGAGTGACAGGTCTTAGCCCTGTTTTACAGATAAGGAAACTGACACAGGGAGAGATTAAGGAACCAGAAGATTAAGTCAGTCCGATCTGTACAGACCTCACAGGAAAAGAGAAGCTGACTCTTCACTTGGTTTGTAGAGGTGGGAGTGAGGTGTCCACCCCAGGCCCTGTTTCCAATTCCACAACTACAATATAGGAAACAGCTAGGTTACACAACCATGGTAAGGCATGATCAGGATAAAACATGATTCATGGAGCCGGGTGTAATGTCGCAGGCCTGTGATCTCAGCACTTAGGAGGTTGAGGCAGGAGAGCTGAGCTGCCTCAAGTGAGTTGTCAGCCTGAACTACATAGTGATACCCTAACTCAAAGAACAAAACAAAAATAACACATTATAACAAGCATTTTGAGCCAGGTGTGGCAGCACATGCCTGTGATGCCAGCCCTCTGGGGGGCTGAGGCAGGAGGATCACAAGTTGGGTGCAGCCCAGTGAAACCCTAACCCTCAAAAAAATGTAAAAAAGGACCAGGGACGTAGCTCCCTGTTAAGGCTCTGGATTCAATGCAGGAGGGGGCATTTAGGTAGTAGCCACTCAATCCATGGTAAAGTATTAGCCAATAAAAACTCTTCTTTTTTTTTTTTTTTTTTATCGGTACCAGGAATTGAACTCACGACTGCCTGCTTGCAAGGCAGGTGCTTATGCCGCTGAGCTAAATCCCCAGCCCCAAAAACTCTTCTTTTAAAAGACACCCAAACTTTCAGAGTCCGCTCTGGATAGAAACCAGCCAAACAGTGAGAGCTGCACATAGAAATCCCTGAGGCTGCTTTGTGTCTCCCCAGTGAGACGTGACAGAGTGCTGGGAAACACGCGATAAGGCAAGGCAGACAATGCACTCTGCAAGTCGTCTGTGGGGACACCAGGCTTGCTTCCAGCGCAAACCCTGAAGGACCATAATCAAAAAGGGGACCAGAGAAGGAACTGGGCCAAAAGAGGCTTTTTCAAGCAATGCTCTAGACCTTACAATCCCATCCTTGTTTTTCCACATCTTGAAACTGAAGGAGTTCTGGTTGGCACAGACATGAAGGAAAACAAGAGACCCAAACTCCTGACCCGAAGAGTCAATCCTAAAGCCCACCAGTGGTGCCAAGCGAGGCATCTCCCTGGGGCTGGCGAGAAGTGCAGAGTCCCAGGTCCCACAGGGCCTGTTCAGAAGCAGCACGAGACCTCTGTGTGATCGGCGCACGCTGGCTTTGAGCCCTCCTGAAACCATCTTTGGTCTCAGGCCTGCATGGTACCTCAAGTCCTCCCACAGAAGAGAATGCACCATGAAACCGGACAAACGAAACCAAGCAGATACATATTCCAGAAATTAAAACCAGACCGTGGCATTTCACTGTATACTTCAACACAGCCAGCACAAGATGTGAACATTCCCAGCAAAAAGAATCAATAAATGTTTGAGGTGATAGGCCAATTATCCAGGTCTGATCCAGTGTATTGAAATATCACACTGTACCCCATAAATATGTGCAACCGTATCTCCAATAAAAAATATAAATTGTTTTCTAAAAAAGCCAAGCATAGTAACCCATTCCTATAATCACAAAACTATGAGGCTGAAGCAGAAGGATCACAACTGAAGCCCAGCCTGGGCAACTTAGGACGAGGTAAGGCTCTATCTCAAACCTTTTTTAAAGGGCGCTGGGAGCATAGCTCAGTGATCGCTGCCTTCAAAATATGAGATGACAAAACAGCAATGGAAAGGGTGAATAACTGGCCCATCATCCCACAGCTTTCTCACAGCAGGGTCAAAATCTGTCAAGCCCAAAGATGCAGTTTCAAGTTCAGGTACCAGTTCCACCACTAGGTGTAAACCTCAGATATAAGAGGAATTCGTGCTTCTGTAGCATGCCCTAGGTCCTGATTGGTCTGACACCCAGCAATGCAAAAAAAAAGTACAAATTCTACAGCCGTGAGGAGGCTGTCAACCACCTAACACACAGCATCAGACTACAGGGATCCAAGGACCCTGGGCAAATCCTTCCCCCTGAAGTAGGGGTGCTGGGACCTACACAAGGACTAAGATACTACTATGTTCCCTCTCATGTTAATATTTCTTAATGTTAAAAAAAATTTAAAAAAAAACAGAAAAAAGAAAAATCACCAGCTAGGCGTGGTAGCACACACACAAGATCTCAAGGAGGCCACCCTGGCCAACTTAACAAGACCCTGGCTCAAAAAAATAAAA
Organism: Cavia porcellus; assembly: GCF_034190915.1. NCBI lineage: Eukaryota > Metazoa > Chordata > Mammalia > Rodentia > Caviidae > Cavia > Cavia porcellus. The sequence goes on along the minus strand of NW_026947496.1, from coordinate 19,638,895 downwards.
GAATAACAAGGGTTTGGGATATAGCTCAATGCAGAGGGGCAGGGTTCAACCTCTAGTACCCTCCCCCCAAAAGTTTTAATCACCAGTATTTGTACAGTGACTGAAGAAATGAAAAGGTGGGAGTAAAGCTAATTTCCTGGCATAACTCAGATACTGTTAACTTTTTCTTTTTTCTGTCTTTTTGAGACTGCGTCTCACTATGCAGTTCAGGCTGGCCCTGAACTCAGCTTTGCAGCCAGGCTGGACTCAACCTTACATTGATTCTCCTGCCTCAGCTCCCGCCCAGTGCTGGGATTACAGGTGTGTACCACCACACCTAGCTTGTTTACTTATCTTCAATCTAAAGTGAATTCTGGGGGGCTGGAGGTTTAGCTCAGCGGCATAAGCACCTGCCTTGGAAGCAGGCAGTCGTGAGTTCGATCCCCGGTGCCGATAAAAAGGAAAAAGACAAATAAATAAATAAATAAATAAATAAAGTGGATTCTGAGTACCCTTACTGAGGATCAGATCCAGAGTTGCACTGGATCAAGGCTTCACTTCTGGATACTAAACCAGCTCTGCATTCTACCTAGGCAGTAAAAGTACTTTAAATATCACCTAGATAACAGAGGTTTCTCCACATTGTAAACAAATGTCAGCTCTATCATCTCCTAGACAAATGCAGAGGGGCTCCTCCAGATACCACCAGACTAAAAATCCAACCTCAGGGAGTTAAGTATCAAATTTTAAAATGCCCCCACCCTTTTAGTACTGTAGACTGAATCAGGGCCTTTGCACTGAGCTGCATCCCAGCTCTTTAGTTTTGAGACAGGATCTCACTAAACCACTAGATTTCCCCGTCTGGGAACAACTTGCAATCCTCCTACCATGCCAGGATTACAAGTGTGCAACCACGCTGAAACTTCCTGTTTTTTCTTTTCCTTTTTTTATTAGACCTGTGACCTGGTCTACAGGTGCAGCTGTGGGGTGTTCAGATTAGCAGATTTATAGACCTGGGAGGAGCGACAAAACTATTAAGGGTTTCCACTCTTTAAAAAGAACTGGACAGCCATCTAGAACTGACAAACATTTTGAAGGCCAGCAAAGAAAGAACAGCTCAGCATATCTTTTGATGAATTGTGGGCTCTCCGGCAAGCACACCCCAGACAGGGAGGCCTTTCAGTTTCTTCAGGAACAGCCGCATTTCCCACCTTGCCTGCCATTGGCACACGCTCACATCTGACTTTAAGAGGCTTCACAAAAGAGTTATAGCCCCCAACTTCCTTGACTTTAATTAAACTTGGCTTCCACTTCTGAAAAATCCTCAAGTTTTTATTTTGTTTTGTAGTCTCACTAATGCTTTTAAATGAGAGATGCCGTGAAAAGGAAAAGCAAATTCTTTGCAGCTGCGTGTGAGCATTCTGCCAACTGAAGCACAGGAAGAAGCTCTCCCATGTTAAAAATTTCCAACTGGGAGATTTACAAAACAGCAGGGGAGAATGGATGGAGCAGAGGGAGACGTGTGCATGTGAAAGAGCTGCAAAAAGCTCCTTTTTTGTGTTGAAGTCCCGGGGCCTTTGGAGGCTCGTCATGCTTCAGCGAATGCTCCCCCCTCCCATCCCCCTTTCTAAAGCCAGCGTCCTCTCCTCCTCGCAGGCTTTCAGACCGAAGCACATTCTGCAGCAGCCCCATTTCTTAACTGCTCCTTTTGGGCCCCATCTCCCCAGGCCTCCCCCACAGCCACTCCGCCACAGCTGGATAATGCAAAGAAGCTTAACGGGGAGGTGGCAACCATTTTCCTCCGCCTAAATGAAGTCCTGGAGTTAAGCTGTGCTTCTAAGAAGGAAACGACAATCACTTTCGCAAATGAATTTTCTATTTCCTATTAGCAGCAGCAGCGGCAAGATAACCATGGTGGTCATCCATAGCTAAAGTTCAAAGAAGAGCTTTCTAAGTGTGTGCTGAAAAGCTATGGGGAAAACCTAGCTCTGATTTTGGGTCAAATATGACGCCTGAGAGAGTTGTTTTAAATGTATAGATTAAGTGATGCGTTGATGCATTTCAGGAGAAACTCCTTTCACAGTATCCCAGATAAGCAGGCACTCTGGGAACCAGCATCCCATTAGCATCTACCGCCCATCCCTCTGGGGCAGGGAAGAAGCTATACTTTGTATGCTGCTCTCTATTAGAGGATTCCTGTCTATGAAGTAGGAGGTTAATTAAGCAGGCAGCCATCTGGGAGGCTGCTGAAGTCCATTTCAGGGAGACTTTACTCCCACTGAACCCATGGGGCAACAATTTCTTCTGAACCCCAAGAAACACAACCCCATCCTCAAGAAGGAAGGTAAAATATCCCTCCTGAGGACCTGCACACAGTCAGCCTCCTCTCATGGGCCTAGATGCTGCACAGCTGAGCTGATAAACACCTTCACGGCCCACCAGGCCAGAAAGCATGAAAGCCAAAGAAACAGCCTTCACAACACTGTGGCTTGAAACAATACACCAGAAAACCCACCGGAACAGGCACACTCCCCACCCCCAAAGTCCTGGATTTTTCTACCTTTTACTATTATTTGAAACCTGACTCGAAAAAACAACTCTATTACCTAGACTATTTCTCAACTGACGCCTTTCCAGGGATTATTGGATCCCTCCTCAGTCCCTACGGCGGTTTCCAACCAGCTGGCTAGGATTCCGGCTCCATTCCCAGGGACTGCTTGTCCGCCTGCGTGTACTACTCCACACCATGCAGATCTCTGAACTCTCTCACATGGGAAAAGTGCAGGCGCCACTCAGTTAGGTGTCAGACAGTGGTGAGCTGCTCTTAAGACTTTTTTTAACTGGAGGAGGAAAAAGAGATCAGGAGACAAGAAAATAACACTCCAGGAGAGCCCAGATTCTCTGCAAGCAGAGTTCACAGTGTTAAATCCACTATTTCTCCCCACTGCCAAGGAGAAGATCTCACCATGCAGCAGGCTATAACATGTCAGCAGTAACCCAGAATCTCCATCACAGCCGCTAGAAGAACGCAACATCAGCGACAAGGATGGACCAGCAGGAGATGTGCACCCCATTTGACAAAAGATAACACAGAATTTAAGATGAGGCCCAACAAACTTACTAGGGATTCAGCTAGTAAACTGGCAGGGGGACGACTACTGGCCAGCTGATACCCAGGTTGTTATTAAAGTACCACATTTTTTAGGAGACAAGCCACCATCAGTGGAAGTCCCCTGGGGCCATGAGATAACTCTTGACATCAACACACACACACACAAATAAAACTTTCTCATCTCTCCAAAAAAACATTTTTTTTAATCCTGAGGATACAGAACTTTCAAAGCAACATAAGAAAATGTTTTATCTCAAAATAACTCAAAAAAGCAGAAGGGGCTTTTGATAAAAGATACATGAAGCCCAGCTATAGTATAGCAAACACCCTAGCCAGGAGGAACAGGTCGAGCAAGGGAAGTGCAATGCTGGGCTGCTGGGCAGAGGACAATGACCATGAAACTGCTGCTTCCTTATGAGGCCCTGCAAATTAGTCCTTCCCGGGGGAGGGGATGTGGGGTTCACTGTTCTCCTTTTCATTACTGCTGTTACAGGGCACATGTGTGTGCGAGCATGAGTGTGTACATGTGCGTGCAGGCACTGCTGCACCCAAGAGAGGGCTGAAATGAAGGGTGGGAGGATGTTAGGAGCAAATAAAAATTGAGGCTTGCCTGTGTATTTGTTCTTTTAGGAAGCGCTTTGCATGTGATAGGTAAAATGCACTCCTCAGAGACCATTCTCAAGCGCTGTTAACGAAAGGCTACATAAGGATCCCCAAAATCTGCTTAATCAGCACAAACTCCATATGGAATTCATCAGACCCATGGGTCATCTTGGGCTCCAGACACTTCCTAGTGTACAGGAATCAAGGAGAACGTGTGTGACAGTTATCTGAGCTAAAGCAAATCCCTCTGGCCTTTTAATTTGGGACTCCTGCATCTCATGCCATCTTTTTTATGAATATAGGAATGCATCTGGGGCCTTTCCAGCAGAGGAAGAAAGTACAATCATTCATCCAAGTTGGCTAGGAGACCTGACAAACTCCACTCTCCAACCCCATCAGATTGCCACCATCCGTGCCCTCCATCTTCCAAGGAGGGAGAACTTTTGCAAAGACCTCCCTGCTCTTGCAAAGGGACTGGAAAAGAACCAGACTGAAACGAAAGGAGGAGTAAGTACAGCATATGTTTAGCATGCATGAGGCCCTGGGTTCCATCCCCAACATCACAAAAGGAAAGGACAGGGACAGTGTCAGGGACAGCACAAAACAGGACAGGAAAGGGGAGCTGGACAGACAATGCTACTCTGTCCTGGGAAGACTGAGGGTGCTGATCCCAATCACCTGCTTGCCCAGCCCAAAAGGAACAGACTACGCCCCAGCTCACCACTACCTGAGGCAAGGTTCACAGGTCATGCTGTTAGGATCAGAATCCACAGAAAACCCTACAGGACACCCCTTTTTGTGGCCTGTAAAGTGAGCTGTCCAGTGGGTCTTTCTGTAGTCAGGAAGGTGGCTATATAATAACATCTGTATCCATGTGAGCAGGCAATTTTCAAAGCAACAGCACTTCACAAAATCAGTATCACAGAGCCAAATCTGGAATGTGACTGCACAGGTAGGTGAAGGCTCAGCTGACCACCATCCTGTTTTGAGCTGGAAGGATGCACAAGGGCTTTAAGACTTCATTAACTGCCTTTAAACAAAGATACAAACTGAAGTTTGGGGTGCAGGACTAAAGGGACAAGAATTCAGTAGCCCCAACTGCACCCAGTTAGGGGTTAAGTCCCACAGCTAGGCTAGAGCTGAGTGACTGTTAAAAAGACAAGGGCTGGGCTGGATCGGGCCAACATTACAAGGACAACCAACTGGTCCCGGTTGCTTAGCCCTGTGCTTTTAAAGGGCAGACGATGTGCCAACTATTTTAAAGCTCCAACACACTAATTCTGTAAACAATAAAGGCTACAGCCTGCACACTGCGCACTGGAATGGATTCCTCAACTTGGCCTCATCATTTATGCAGCTGATGAAACAAACACTGACAGCTTTTTTGCATTTGTAAAGGCCCCACAGCAGCTGTGGTGATCCCACCATAGAGCAATGAATTAAGCCTGAAACCCAGCTGGGTCTGAACAGAAGCCTTTTTTGCACAATACAGCAAGACTATCATTGTTAACCTAGGCATTATTGGGAAATATCCTGCATTACATTATAGGGCAGTTCTAACTCAATTCTGAAAATTAGCTCTAATAAGCAATTTTAATTTTCGTAGGAGGAATGTGGCGTTTCCTTTTAAAAAGCACAAGTATGTGTACAGGGTACAGGTACATCACACCAAAGGCAGCCTGGCACTACACCGATTTCCAGTGAAACACCACAAAGTTTAAAACATTAACTCTTCAGACACTCGACCACACTCGCATCAGCTTCTGAACTGAGGTGGCTACATGCTAAACTAATAAATTCCTGGCTATCTCATCACTGCAGAGACAACACTGCTAAGTACAACCTTGCGCCAGAGCTCCCCATTAAGGCAGGCAAATTAATGACCAGACCACAAAAGTCGATCTGCAACAGAAACTCCATTCCAGAAGACCTGGAGAACGGGAAAAGCGTGATTAACACTCCTCGGAAGGAATTTCTTGATGATGAACTTGAACTCTGTATAATAAGATTCCACATGCTCACAGACACACTGCTGTCTGCCTTCCCATCCCCGGCGTCCTCTGAGGAAGGGCACCCCTGCCAATACATGCCCTCCTGCCACAGAATGTGGACCCACGTCGCGCGCAGCCACGTGCCACCTGCAGCCCCTGCTCTCTTCCTCTTCCGGGGAGACCTCTGCCACCTCTGCTGGCCTCTTAGCACTTGAAAATGCACAGAAGATCAGCCAACTCCAGGAAGAGACCGATCAGCTCAACAACTTCACACCCACTCAGGAAGAAGAAACTGTTAAATCAGAAATATCACAAGAAAGTGTGTCACCACCCTTCTTTCTTTAAAAAAGGAAGAAGCCTCCCATTTCTTAATGGTGTACATTACCAAGGGTGCATTTATAAATGCTTTTTTGGTTTAACTAGCTGGGAAGGAAAAAAGAAAAATCAGAAGTTTTAGGTCATGCTAGTCTCCATGATTCTGACACAGAATGTTGACAAGAAAACTACAAGAAAGTCAGGAGTGAAGGAAGGGAGTAAAACAGAAGGTAAAGAAGGAAAATATGCCTCCCCCGCAGGCATCAAGTTCCCATAGGAGCCAGGCCCTGGGAAACCAAACCTCTACGCAGTAAATGCTGTGGAAAGATTCCTCCAAAGTCCTGTGAGCACAGCCAAAAGGCACCTGAGCACCCGCAGAAAGTAAATCATCCCATGGTCAAACAAGAATGTCACTAGGCAAGAGGAGCACATGGTTCTCAAACAGGCATGTGAATAGCCTTAACACTTTGCAAGGCCAGGAGAAAATCACGCCATGTGGCTAAAAGAAGCATGGCAGTCAGGCAGGGAGGAAAATCAGGATCTGTCCCTCCTTGAAGGCAAGGCAGGAGCCCTAGAAGTAGAGGGCCCAGTGGTCCACTGCTCAGGGGACACACAGTAGGCTCAGGAGCTGAACTGGTTTCACTATAGTGGTAAACCAGTAACACGGTGTGTGTGCAAGTTTTTCTAACTGGAGCTATTCCAGGACAAATGCAAAGAAAACATTCACAAAAGGAAAAGGATGTAGCAATCTGAAAGTCAGTCAGCTGACACATGGATAACCAACAGGTGCTACACATACAGATTAGACCCAAGCTTTCAGAAAGGAATGAAATAGTTCTACGTGGCACACCTGCATTGCCCACTACTCAACAGGCTAAGGCACGAAGATTTAAAAGCCTAGACCAGCCTGGACAATGTAGCAAGATTCCCAACTCCAAAAATAACATTCTAGGAGGACTACAAATTCAAGCCCAGCTTGGCAACTCAGAGACTTAGGGAAACCCTGTCTCAAAACAAAACAAAACAAAACAAAACAAACTTGAAGATAAAAGAAATATAAAAATGAGGGGCTGGAGATTTAGCTCATTGGCGTAAGTGCCTGCCTGGCAAGTGTGAGGCCATGAGTTTGATCCCTGGTGCAAGAAAGAAAGAAAGAGGATTGGGACATAATTCAGGGGGCTACACCTCAATATTAAAAAAAAAAAAAATTAAACACTGGTACATTCTACAACATAGTGTTTTTGATATTCGCCCCTGTTCCATGCAAGAAAAAGGCCAGCCAGTCACAAAAGGCCACATATGGTTCCACTCATACGAAATATCCAGAAGAAGCAAATCCTCAGAGACAGAAAGATTAGTGGTCGCTTGAGGCTGTGGGAAGTGGGGTGAAATGGGAAACGGCCATCACTAGGTCAGGAATTTCTTTCTGGAGTGATGAAAATGTTCTAAAATTGATCATGGTAATGGCTGCATGACTCTATGAATATACTCAAAACCACAGAATTGTTTAAAAAAGAAATCACATTTGTGTCCAAATTACATAGGAGAAGTAACGAGATGCCCAGAAAGCCCTCTCATCTCGACATAAACTACCACTAACGTGGCCAAAAGAAAACCACAACTGCCCCGAAGAACTGAAATAACTTGGCGATGTGAGAGAACTGAAAAGAAAGGCTACAAGGCTGACACTTTGCCCATGAAGGTGCTAAGGGGATAGGAGTACAGCTCAGTGACAGGGGACATGAAAGCATGCAATTGGGGTGTGCTGGCTCCTGCCTACAGTTCCAGCTACTCAGGAGGCTGAAGCAGGAAGTTAACATGAGCCCAAGCATTCGAGGCCATCCTAGGCAACAAAGACAGACCATGGCATTTCTTAAACACAGCAAAGGTTGTAGCACAGCAGTAGAGCACTTAACAAACATGGGTGAGACCCTGGGGTCATGAGTGAGACCCCAGGATTGAAACGGAGGGTGAGAGTAAGAAACTATACTACTTATGAGATGTAGGAACTTCTGGCACTCAGTAGGGAGGATTATTTGTTGTTGATGGCGGGAAAGAAAGCAGCGAGGCGCTACGCTACAGATTCCTTGAATGACAAAGCAGACTCCAAGGCCTGTGAGCAGGTACCGGTCCAGAGAAACCGGCTGCTGCGTTAGGAGAAGGTGATGTATGGTCTTTATTGGGATGACCTCTTACAACAGGTACCGTTAAGGTCTTCCTTTGTATTAAACAACTGAAAGCAAACAATGTTTGGCTATAAAAGCTTTGCAAATCAAACATAATGGCCTTCCTTGGTAAACTGACTGTTCTTTATAATCATCATTAGTTATATTCCCAAGAGGCTTTGCCTGCTGCACCAATAAATGCTCAAGAGAAATAACATGACAATTTCAGCCAGTCTCACAGACGAAGGAAAGGCAGGGGAAAAAATGCTTCGCTGAATAGAAAATGCGCTTCATCCTGGGGTTATGCCAGTATTAGGTGGAGATGGCATCAGCTAGTTAAGTCAGGGAATGGGAAAAGAGGAGAAAAAACACTATGCTTTAGCTTCAGATACTTTCCAGGGTGACCCTTCCTCTCTGCCTCTCAGGGCGGACTCCGGCTTACCAGGGCCATGAGAAACTGCATTTTATTAGGACCAGAATTCTGACTGATCCCAAGCACGACACAGCACAGCCCAGCGCAGCGCAGCAGTGTTTGGGCGCTCCACAGCTAGCTGAGAACTGTGGGTAACCTGAAACACCGCAAGTCTGCATTCGTATAGAAGTTTCTCTGCGATCGATTGCTGGTATTTATACTGCGCTGGGGCAGAAAAAGTCCAAAACATGGAAAACAAGTCTTCGCCGACCTCTTCAACTCCAAAACTTGGCCCGTGCCTTAGATGTGCCCAGAGCCCAGACTCCGGGACAATCAGACAAGCCAAATGTGTTCCTTATTTAAAGGAGGTTTCCTTTCACTCTGTCAGCCACCTTTCAGATTCCAGCTAAGTTTAAACCACAATGGTTTGGAACCCTAACAGTAGTTTTGAGGATTACAATACAGAATGAGTATCTGAAAACGTTTTTAAGGACACAGCGCACTGACTCATGCGGCAACACCCGCCAACCTCTCCCCTCCAGAGTAACTGGAGTTCAGAAGTTCATTATTAAATCCAGACCCTCTGCGGCCCCCAAACTGTGGAAAGAAGTGACAAGCTGCATCGGCATTCAGAAAGAAATCTGATCTCTGCCACTGGAGGAGGCGATCACCACCAAGGATTACTTTCGTCCACCTTTAAAATTCTTCCAGATTAAAAGTTCTGTACAGTGTCACTGCCAATAACTACTTAAGGAAACTTGCCTTTAATTAAAGTTTCAGGTCAAAAGCTGAAACAACAAATTGCTCAGGCTCAAGCTCTGCTGATTTGAGGACAACTAGTCACTGCCCGTATTTTAATCTGATTTGTCACTTTTCGAAGTTAGAAGCCAAACCTTAGTCAGATAGAAACAAAAATTATGTGTGCCTGGGATAACAGTCTACTGTGTTTTGAAATCCTTTTTTGGACTGATGTGGGGTAATGTAAAATATATAAAATACAGTAAGGCATACTGGTACACACCCATTAACCCCAGCTCTCTGGGAGGTTGAGCAGCACAACTGCAATTTTGAGCCTACCCTAGGCAACTTAGATACTGACTCAAATTATTTACAAAAGGGTTAGGGATGTAGCTTAGTGAGAAGGTCCTGAGTTCAATCCCCAGTATTGAAATCCCCAATATTGGTTACACACACACAACTACAGGCCTTACTTAGTGAAGTAGCTGCGAGGTAGCTAGAACTGAATGTTAAAAATACACTGAAATAATCAGGGTCATGAATAAAATGCCATGTTCTTGTCCACAAGGCTCCAAAACCTCTAAAAGCACAGCAACACACTTTACAGAATCCACATTCCATGATCCTAAAACTGTAAAAAACCAAGTCCACCAGACATGGGCATCTATCAAGGGCAGTGGCCAGTGCAACTGAGAGTCATCTGTCTAAAAGGAATCACACGACATGTATGCAAGGCCAAGTTTTGTGATGTCACAGCTCAAGCAAAGGCACGAAAACCCTTCAACAAAGCAGATGAAAACCATGTGCTACAAATTTAACTGGGAGCCCAGACCATGACTGCTTATTAAAATGCCTTCATTCACGTTGGCTCTTTCATCCTCCAACATCAAGACATTATTGCAAGCTGAAAATAGAACAAACAGGGTTGCAGTGCTCTGGGCAGCCCAAGGATGAGAGAAGGGAGCAGTCGAGGTAAAACTAATGTGCATTAGGTTCCACCTCACCTCTGAAGAGACATCTTGGCTGGAAAATGAAAACGGAGGGTAAACAAGGTCAGCTTTCTTGTCATAGAGACACAAGACCCACCCAGTGCCCACAACCTGATGGGGGAGAGGTTTGTCTGCTCATGGCTTTAGGCCCTTGATGGGCTGGCCCCAAGGCAGAGACACCCAGCCACGAAGTAGAGCAGAGGAACAGTGCCGGAGCCAGGGGCCAAGGTCAAAGTCCTGCAGGTCTTCATGACAGCACACTAACAGGATCCACACAGACTCACTCAGGGGGGCGCCCCAGAGCTCCACCAACATGCGTTCTTAATCCAGCAGAGCTCATCAGTCACAAGCACTCTCCCTTCAAGTCAGAAAACCGAACTCTGCTTTTCTGCCACCTGCAGACATCACTGTATCCTTGTAAACCGGGTTGGGGGAAGTGCAGGGTAGAAAAAAAGGAACAAAACTCCTTCAAACACTGAATTTTACCATAAATCAGAAAGATAAACCAAATCTGGGCGGGAGAAAGAAAGTGCCCAGCACTTATATTTTAATTTCTATCTTCCTTGGGCAACTGGAACACGTTGAAGTCAGCACTGATGCAGAAATATTATTCTCTCTTCAACTTGAAGTTGGAGAATTACAGTCACAAAGACCTGCAGGACTCAAATCACATGGTCTAGCTAGTGACCTTGTATTTGATTCGGCCTCCCAAATGACCTTAAAGGACCAATACTGAGGCTATAATTCTCCCCCATTTTATAGATGAAAAAACTGAAAGGTTAAGTGATTCACCCAAGATCACCAATATGTAGCAGGAAATGGTAGGGCTGGGTAGTCTAATCCCAGCACTCAGGAGGCTGAGGCAGGAGGAGCACTGTGAATTTAAGGCCAGCCTGAATAACTACAGTAAGACCTTGTCACCCCTCCAAAAAAAAAACCAAAATTCACAAATATGTAAACAGAGCCAACATTCTCAACTTCAGTATGACTCCAAAGCCAACACTATGTTCAAGTGTTTTTGCAACTTTGCTCTTAATTAAACTATAAATCCTCCCAGGATGAGGGCAGTATCACACTTTCAAACGCCAAACCAGACGTGGTGGTAACACACCTTGTAATCCCTGCCCTCCAAGAGGCTAAGGTAAGAGACTCCAGCTCAAGCCCAGCATTTGCAACTTAAGTGATTTAGTGAGACACTGTCTCCAAATAAAAAACAAAGTAAAATAGGGCTGGGTTTGGGGGTATAACCCAGTACAAAGACCCTGAACTGGTAACACAAAGGGGCAGGGTGGGGGGTTGGTTTGCATTAGTGTAACTGAAAGCCAAAGCCCACCTTTGGGCTGAAATCACATGGGCAAACAAATGTGACTCTGGGTCATCTTTATTACTTAAGCACTTCCATCACTTCACACAAAAAAAGGAACCCAGTAAATATAAAATATGTAATTGTACAGCTGTACCAGCCCTCACCTTCACTACTGGAGCCCTTCTGACTAATAACACATGGTGTTCTTCAAGCAATTTTGTTTTACAAAGTGCTTTCACATATCTTATCTCATTTAGTTCTAAATGCCCTGAGAGAGGACAAGGAAAGAAAATAGAAACTTAAATAAAACTCAACTGACATCTTTACTACTTGTTACAAGTGCCTCTATTGGTTTTTAAAAGCCGACAAACAAACAAACCCGCTGGCCTAACACGCACTGTGTGTGAACTAATAAATTAGCACGGGCTCTCGCCAAGAAAGAGACGTGGTACAAGGGATCGAAACGGAAACCCAGGTACTTCTGCGTCAGTGATTCTGTGTGAACTGCAAACAAGACACAAAATGTGCTACACAAATAGATCACTCTGTACAACAGCCCTAACCCTGTGGGAAAGCCATCAAGGGGGACACATGAAGGGGACATGTGTCACCCGAGGGCCTGTGACCACTGCAAATAATTGTGTTTTGATAATTTCAGGTCAGATGTAAGTGCAAGTAACAAATAATGAACCCATGTATGTAAAACTATACATCTACAAGTGAATTTGATTTCAATAATTTCGATCTGGTAGGAATGATTTCACATACAGCAAAGTCACTTTCACCAAAGGAAATGCCCAGTGGCTTAATTAGGTATGGGGATTACAGGCGAATTTTATTTCTCCATGAAAATAAGTCACTTAATGCAGTTACCACGATAATGAAGAGGGTATCTATACCTGAAAGGAAGCACATGGCAAGGATGTGTCAAAGACTACACCAGTGGGTGCCTTCTAGCCCTCTTGGGGTGTGCTGGCTGGATTTCATGACCTGGTTTGCCTACACTAAAAATGTGTTATCTGCATCCAGTTGTCAAATAGAACAAGGGAGGTTGAAGCAGGAGGCTCGACAAGTTCCAGGCCAGCCCAGGCAATTTATCAAGATTCTATCCCAGGGGCTGGGGATTTAGCTCAGCGGCATAAGTGCCTGCCTTGCAAGCAGGCAGTCGTTGAGTTCGATCCCTGGTAGCGATAAAAAAGGAAAAAGACCAAAAAAAAAAAAAAAAAAAAAAAAAAAAAAGATTCTATCCCAAAATAAAAAGAAGCTGGAGACCAAGCTCAATACAAATGCAAAGGACCTGGTTTTAATCTCCAATATTGAAAAAAAAATTTTTTTTTCTTTTAATGTTACAGGAGTCAGAAACTCTGATTAGTGAATTCCATATTTTTCTATTAGATCCACGATTCCCTTCCACTACTAGGTAGGTAGTATTTGATATACAACACCAAAAGCTCTAACTCAAGTAGTTCTTGATGGCGTACTATGTGCTGGCTGTTAATACTGACCCACAATGGCTTACAAAAACCAGGCCCTATTCATTTAGGGCTACATAAGGTGGGACACGTAGACAACTGCACCCTAAAAAAGGTGCCATGAGTCTGTGCACCAGAGACACAGTCCTGCTCTGCCCAACTTGAGGAGGGAACAACAGGCCACCCCATAGGTCCCAGAGAAACACTGGCCTCAGGAAATCCATCCACTGCGCAAGGAAAGAACCATGCTCAGAAGTTACAGAGGCTGGACTTGGCTTAATCTGAGGGCCACAAGGACATGATCAGATTCGAAATTTCAAGGACTATTCCCTCAGGACTGACTGTACTTTGAACATCTCGGTTAAACATCTTCATGCCCAGATTCAGCACCAGTAATCTTAATTCTCACCAGGCAAGGTGGCACATGCCTGTGATCACAGCACTCCGGAGGCTGCTGGGTTACATACTGAATTTCAAAAAAAAAAAAAAAAACACCCTCAATCTCCCTCTTCCTAATGAATCACCCAGACAAGTTTGAAAGTCAGGTGTTGGCTGATACAGCAGACATTCAACAACCAATATGGGGTGAGGGTGGAGGCGGAAGTGCGAGGTGGCACTGAATCACCTTCTGCTGTTTAAAGCCTTGCTCTAAATCCCACAGTGGTTCTGCTGCTTGCTCCGGATTTCATTGGATTCCTTTATTTCTGAGTCAGCTAGGAAGGCCGCAGGCAGGCCTGATGTCTCCAAATTGGTGATTTCCAACTGTGTAATAATACCTTGAGCATTTGTGCAGCAGTATGCAGTTTACAAAGTGCTTTCGCATCAAAAATCTCCCTGGCTCTCCCAGCAATGTCTGTAAGGTGCACGGAACAAATTGTCCAAATGAGGAAATAGTTCAACAAGGGTATGCAGCTTGCCCAGGGTCACTCAGCCAGCTTAACACAAAGCCAAACTTTTTTTTTTTCTTTTTCCTTTTATTTTTGGCCTTTTTGAGACATGGTTTCACATGTAGTTCAGGCCGGCCTTGAACTCAACTTTCTAGCCTAGGCTGGTCTCAAACTCAGCAATCCTCATACCTCAGCCTCCTGAGGGTTGGGATAACAGATGTTCGCCACCACCCCCAGCCAGTGGCAATTTAAACTCAGCTCACATTCCCAAGTCTGTCCACTGTTGCGGAACAACCTTGTATATTCAAAATAGGATGCTTGAGACAGATCACAAGTTCAAGCCCAGCCTGAGCAACTCAGTGACTTAGCAAGATTGTCTCAAACCAAAAAACAAAAAAGGACTGGGAATGCAAAGGCCCTGGGTTCCACACCCAATATGCCACACACACACACACACACACACACACACACACACCTGTCCAAACCTGAGGGATTTCATGCCCGAAGCCTATGCACTAGTACTAACAAGGCATATACACAGGGCCAACACTATTAACAGAGTAAGCGTTCATTCAGCCCCCCCTTCCAAACCTATGGGAGGAATAAATGCAAGAAACACACGCTCAGTCCTAATCCCTTCTCATTTCCTCCTGGCACCTGTTTCTGCCCCCACAGGCACCAAAGACTTCAGCAGCTGGCAAAAATGAGAATCAAAAGATAATACACTCAACTATTGTAGCTCAAACCCTCACTCACCAACACGGTGGTTAGGAAATAATAGAGAATGAACCACCCAGATTTTAAGAGAGCAATAAAACAGATGCCAAAAGATCTTCCACAATTTGCAGGCCAAGTTGGTCAACAGAAATAGTTGGGCTGCTGTCCCAGTAAACAAGGGTTGTCTCTTGACAACAGTAGCTTACAACCCATCCCTTGTGGCTCACCCCACCCAATAAATATGCTGCTAGAAACAAACTAGTGTGTGGCCACCAGCACTCTCAAGGCTGAGGCAGGAGGATCTCAGGAGGATTGCTGTTAAGTTCGAGGCCAGCCTGAAATGCACAGTGAAACCCTGTCTCAAAAAGATAGAAACAACCTACTGTGTGTATTCAAAAACACAGTGTAGATGAGGAAACAGCTTATACCAAATACAGAAGGGCAAAATTCTGGCAACCCATTGTTAGTCTTCTAGGATTCACAGTAACCCAACACTGCTGCTGACCATACTTCAACACTCACTAGTCTTCTTCAAGGACTGGGAGAACTTGACAGGAGACCCACAAAATTAGAATTTACACTCCAATGTCAGCCTTTCAGACAGCCCCAACTCTGGTAGGATTCCTGTGCGTGAAAACTGCACCCTGATGACTGTGACTATGAATGATTCCCATTATCAGGCTCTCTCATGAACACATCCAGACAGCGCTTTAACGGATGGCTCAGGCCCTGGAGAGGGCCCAGGGCAACATCTGTGACTTTCTCCAGTCCCCCATGTTCTGTCCTCTAAGCAGCAGTGTCAGGGACAATACAGTAGTGCAAGGCAACATACAGACCCCGCTGTCAACAGCCCTGGGAACCAAACCTGTTCCAGGAAGCAGCGAGAGGTGCAGCCCTCTGGCCACCCAAAGGTGTGGTGGGGACAACTGTAAAGTCACTGAGCACAGGCCAGCCAGTCTCAAGTGTACTAATACCTGGACTCTTCCAACAACTAGTCAAAGAGACAAGCAGCTGGGATAGAGGGGGTAGCTCCTTTTGAAAACAACAGAACCCAGTGTAGTGGCCTACAACAACCCCTGTACTCAGGAGGCTGAGGCAGGAAGATCATTACAAGTTCAATGCAGTAGGCCACCTAATGAGTTCAAGGACAGTCTGAACTGCAAAACATGAGACCCTGTCTCCAAAAACCAAAACAAAACGACAAAAATCATCAACACACAATACAGACTGACACACTTCTGGCTTTCGGAAGCTGACAAAAATCACTCTCACTTCCCCAATTTTCTCAAGGGAAAAGCCTCTCCAAAGGTTGCCAAAAGCCCTTTCGGTGGCCATTTCTCTCCCTCACAGGGCTGCAGGGATGATACATTTTGCCTCTGTCTCATATGAACTAAAAAAACCTCCTCAGGAGGAAACACAGCCTTTAATCATAGCACAGTATCTGTCCATTCACCTTGGGTTTTTCTTCTGTAAAATGGACTCAAAAGCCCCTTTTGTCATGTGAACTCGATATGGAAACCACAATGTGGGCGGTTATTTCAGAACTGACAGGGTCATCTCTTTCCGATGCTGCGTGGACAGCTAACTGAAAGTGTCTTTTCTCCAATCCAGGCACTTCCAGCCAGAGTCTTCAAATAGCACAGAACCCCAAGGGAGATGGGCAGCACCCTCACAACCACAGTGACCTCTGGGGTAAGACCAGCTGCCCAGTATCCACAGGAAGAAACCCAGAGACCTACAGGCCTAGGGATTTCCTGACCACGGCTTCTGGGGCCACACAGCCCCTTCCACCCCAGAGGCCCTGACTTGAGAGTAAGAAAGGCAAAAGCCACCAGCCAGTGACAGCTCAAGAGTCCTGGCAGTGGCAGGCAAGTGCCGCCAGCAGTAAATGGGTCAGCTCCACTTTTTGTGATCGCATCTGCATCAGAACCCAAAGGAAAAACCCTAAATAAAGAGCCTCGTGTTGTCAGTGGACTATGTCCCAAGAACAATTAAAACCTTTAAAATGTGGACTGGGAGTATCACTCAGAGGTACAGCCTAGAGCACAGGAGCACCTGGGTTCCATCCCCAGGGCACCACCAAAATGCAAACAAAAAGGCCTGGCTTTATAACTAAGGCGACCAGTTTTCCTCTCCTGAGATGAAAGAAACCCACAATAATGAATCAATTATAGGAAAGACAACAGATAAACATAAGAAAAAGGGAAGGCCAGAGCTTGGCAAAGTCACTGAGGAGTCAGTAACCCCAGCACCCAGGAGCTTGAGGCATGAGGATCACTGAGTTTGATGCCAGCTTAGACCATATAGGAGTTCAAGGGTGCAAGGTCAACCTAGACTACAGAGTGACATCCCAGCTTAAAACAAAACAGAAAAACACAATAAGTTGGGGACCCACAGGAAAAAGTGGAATTATCTACAGAATAAAATACACACATATGTTTATTTCAAACTATGAAACATCCAATTTTCATTATGCAGTGAATTTAAAGGCTTGAAATGGAAGGCATCAGCAATAAAGTTGCCAGGTCACATAACACAAGCTCCTGAATTCCATGAGTGAGGTATAAAATCTCATCTTTCTGCACCCTGCCATCCAGTTACTTACCAACTCTAAAAAGTAACACAAATCACTCCAAGAGGTTAAGACTAAACTTGATCCACATTTTACCTATGCTTCATGGCATAAATTAGTGACATCCACATTATGGGTGGGAATTAAAACTAAATACATTTGGAAGTGAGATCAAAGGTGACAGGGACCAGAAGTTAGCCAGTTCATGGAAACAAGTTCGTTAGGTAGGGAAAAAGAAGAAAAACCCACATTAAAAAAAAAGGGGGGAGGGGCCGCTGGGGATTTAGCTCAGCGGCATAAGTACCTGCCTTGCAAGCAGGCGGTCGTGAGTTTGATCCCCGGTACCAATAAAAATGAAAAAGACAAAAAAAAAAAAAAAAGATAACCACAGCATTTTAACTTAAGTACACAAATGCACTTTCAGTTGCTAATCTTTTCATTCGGGGTCATGGTTGCATTTCTAAGTACGCCTCTTCTGTGACTTGCAGAGCAACGTGTGCAGAATCCACAGAATCTTTTACCTGTGATAACTTTTTTTTTTTTTAAATAACTGACTTTTACCAAGACTTCAATGTATTTTTCACAGAAACCCACTCTTTTCACACTCATTTCAAGGCTTACATAATATTTAATTGTAATTACAATAATAAGTCCTACTGGAAAAACCAGACTTGGGAACAAACAACTGATACTTGGCAAGGCTTCTGGGTGGGAGCCAAAGGGAACAGGGGCACACCCCAGAGCTGCCCACTGGCCAGAGCCACTGCTGGGGCATCTGCCAGCGCTTTTGGTGCTCAAGGGCAAGTGGGTTGGACTGGCAGGAGCTGAGTTGGGAAGGCAGACACTGCAATCCTTCATAGGAGAGGGCCTGAAACATGAGGGATTAGCGCAATGCAACCAGAATAGTAAAATCAGGGGTCTAGCTCCTCCTGGCATCCTGGTGAAAAATACTCCTAAGTTCAGCTTTCACCAAGTATTTATGCGCTAGGCTTATGATTTTCCTCTTGTCTTCTTGGAAAGGCTATAGAACAATTCTGTGAATGTAACAGACATTATTGCAAATAGTCTTTTCATTCTCATGGAAGAAACTTTAGCTTTTGAGCAGGGTATATTTTAACACTGGAGTAATTTCCAAAGTAGCTGATCATCAATTGCCTTAACCCAAAGGGCTGAGGTCTAACCAACTGTAAGGAAAAATATTCATTATACTCTTAAGTACAAAAGATTCCAGCTGGTTATTTGAACCAGTGGCAAAGATAAGCCAGGTTAACAACCCAAGTTGGGCAGCTGGACTACTTAGGCATTCTATTTTTCATTTTAAATTTTAGTGACAAACTTTGAACCTGATTTGTACCCTCTCCTCTGTTAAATTGCATCCGCCTTCACTCAATATGAAAGTGGAAAAAGTAGCCAGGCATGAGAGTAAATGCCTATAATCCCAGTATTCTCTGTAGTGGAGGCAAAAGTACGGCAAACTGGAGCCCAATTGGGCAACTCAGTGACTTCAAAACACAAAGGGGTGGATACAGATCAGTGGAAAGGCCCTGGGTTCAATTCGTAGTACTGCAAAGAGAAAAGGGCAAAGTTTTCCACTACTAGAAACAAGAACAAAAGTCATCCAAATGCCCCCAGGAAATGAAAAATGTGGCAATTAAATAACCTATGTACGTGCATTCTTTCCCCCAAATCAGCAAAAGAAAATCTCATTGTACAATTTTTTGTAAGAGGAAAGAATAAAAAACAAGAAGCTACAAATGCAAATTCTTTACATTAGCATAACCCTTCCTACTCTTTTACTCTTTATGACTGTATGGCAGGCAGTACAGCAACTTCTGCTTTTCAGTATGATTGAGGTATACATCGTTTTTTTAATCACACTGTACTTTTAAATCAGGAAAACTAAATACTTCAAAACTTACAGCCTAGTGGCAAAATTCTGCTTGAACAGCCCTAGAAATCAAACGGGTAATTTGTTTTCATGCTAACTTCATGATTCAGATCTTTCTGTGGCAGAAAATTTATTTGAAGCTAATATCTGCGACAACACTAAAACCAAATTGTTGTAAAGTCTGGATATCCCCTTATTCTAAGAATAGCCAGCAGAGTGATAAAAACGGCAGAAAATATTCATCGGGCAAAACATGCAACTGTTTTACTGTCCAAGTGGACTGGAGCTCGAAAAGACAAATATTCCTAGTTGTTTAAGGTGCTGAGTCGTGCCAACACAGTTAAGCCAGAACTATATTCCAATTTATGAGTTTTTCAAAGACGTCATTTAGTAAAAAATATATCATGGGCCTGGTGGTGCACACTTGTAATCCCTGTGCACTCAGGAGGCTGAAACAGGAGGATTGCAGTTCAAGGTCAGCAAGACCTTGTCTCAAAAAAAGAAATACAATAATTTCTCCCAAAGCCTAGCAGCCACAAACACACCTCCAAACTGTGCTTTGCTAATGCAGTAAGTAAACTAAATGCCAACTCGACAGGCAGGTAAGGCTTTTAAGACCAATCGCAGGCAATGAGATGGTGCAGCCTTCTACCAGTTCTGCATAAGGCTGCCCAACTTAAAAAGGAGCCGTCTGTTTTACATCTTTCACCCACACAACCATCTCGGAGCCTTAGCAAAGTGACAAGGCAGGTATTACTTTTCCCGTTTTAACGAAAGCGAGCAGTGGCAGGCAAAGTGTGAGCCACTGGTTCGGTTGGAAAGAATGAAGCACAGAACACCCTTGAGACTCAACAATCTTAAGTAAAAAGTCTTCCCTCACCCGGGACCTCAACAAGCAAAGACCTGACAGCTCCAAGAGGGCTCGCCACCCTGTAACCTCAGGCTTCCAGAAAAAGCAACAGCTGCTGCTGGGCGGTATCCCCCTTAAACGAGAAACATGCCACATCCTTGCCAAGACACTCCGGACACGACCTAAAATGACAAAGTGGCCAACTGCACCACACGGTCCGCCCACAAAGCAAAGGCTTCCGCGAATACAGTTTCCCGGTCGTCATTAGCTCAGGCTAGGGCATCACAGTAGCCGGGCAGTCACGGTAGTAAATGCAACCGCAGCAGGAGACCTGGAACTGACGTGAAAACATTCCAGCAGAAGCGAGGTGCCTCCCAGCTCCCCACCCGCCCAGTGGCATCAGCACGAGGGCTGGTGGCACCGGTCGGGGGACCAAAGGTTGCCCAGCGCTCACCTGGAGGGACGCGCCGCACTCCGGCGCGGAAGGCAGGGGCTGGGTCCATCCTCCTCCTCCTCCTCCGCCCCCGCCGCGCCGCTCCCGCCCCCGCGGCCCCGCCGCGCCTGGAACCTCCCGCCTGGCTTCTGACGTCACGGAGGAGGGGAAGGTTCCACCCGGGCCCGTCCCTTTGTGACGTCACAATGACAACAGACCGCGGCCGCTCCCCGCCTGGAACGGGGAGCCGCGGGGGGCGGAGGGAGCCCAAGAGGGCGGGGGCTCGGGGGCGCGGCGGGGAGGCCGGGGGGCGGGGAGGGGGCGCGCTGACGTTTCGCCGGCTTAACCTGTTGCTCAGAGACCGCGCCGGAGCCGGCGGGCAGGGCCGCCGGAGCCGGCCGGGCCGCCGCCGCCATGCTCCGCCGTGCGCGCGGCGGGGGCGCCCTCTGCAGCTGTGCTCCGCGCGCCCCCTCCTGACACGCCCCCGCGCGCCGCCGCTCCCCTCCCGCGGGCCCCGTCGCCCCCGCGCCCCACCCACGCGCCCGCCCGCCAGCCAGCCGGAGAGCACAGGCAGCCCCGGGCGCCGGAGCCCCGAGTCCGCCCCCTACAGGCCATACGCGCGCGCCCGCCCGGCCCGGCCAAGCCCGCCGCGACCCCCCGCGCGCCCTCCCCGCCGCGGTCGCCGCCGACTCGAACACGCGGGGGACCCGGGCTCCGCTCCAGCAGAAGGAACTCGTGCCCTGCCTTCCGAGGCCAACGCCGGCAAAGAGCTCGCGCCCGGACGCCGGAGCTCGACGCGACCCCCGAGCCACCAGCAACAAAAAAAACCCACCCCGCTCAGCTCTGCAACTTAACGAGGTCCGGGACAGGAGGGGGGCAGTTCTTGTCCAAGTTCTACCCCATTTGCTTTGTGGCTGCATCCGAAACAGACTTGCCGGGGGAAGGTATCCACACTCAGAGGCAAGGTTGTCCCCGTGCAGTTTGTGCAGCCCGAGTTGAAACGAGTCCATTGCTTTCTACCCAGCCCTCTGCAATGCGGATGTATTTTAATTCTTAAATTCCTTCTGGAACAGCTTTTTAAGTTGAGCTTGATTATTTAACCTTGCATTTCTTTCACAGTTGAAGTTTACATATCAAGATTAGGGATCGGCCCTCCAGAACAGGCATTCAGCTTTTCCATTAAATGTATTTTTTACAAAACCACTGCCCCGGAGGTCATCTCCCATTACACACTCCACACAGATCAGAAAGGGAAAATATTAACACCAATTTGTCGACTCGAGTTAAATAAAACTTTCTTGTAACGTTTCATTATTCCTTATGTATGCTCATTTGGCCTTTTTCGGGGGCGGGGGGGGGATGAGTTCTTTGCTTTAAAGCATGCAGCTAATCACCGATCACTCGAGAGCGTATTTGGTTAATCCCTCGGTCCCCCTCTTTGCTCCCTCCCCCCAAACTTAAAAAAAGGCACCACACACAAAACAAAAACACTCACTATGCCAATCAAAACGTAGATGTACTATGCACAAAACAAATTTAACTATTCCAGACCACTTAAATCTCAGAATAATCACCTAATTTCAAGAGCCCGGTTAAATTATTTGTAGTCACTTATATATGCATTCACATACATACTTAGAAACATTAGCCATAGTGTGTGCCTTTTCCCCAAAAACTGCAAACTATGAATTAAACAAAACCAGCCTCCTTATTAAAGTCAATCCCAACAAATGCATTCGCTGTAACATGATTCCCAACTGGTTTATGTAGCAAACCAGATAAGCCCAAACGACCACATACATAAAATTTGATGTACCAATGCAAGAAGATCGCCATATCGGACCCTCAATTGAAACTTAAAGGGGTTCCAACACACGCCTTACACGACGTTCCCAATAACATTAGCAATAATAATAGGCTCATTTGCATGCAAAGTGCAATACGGGACCAAATCCGCCCGAGAATGCAGTTTAGTTACATTACGACAGCCACCCCTTACCCCAAGCTCCACCAAAATCCCTTGCCTTTCATCTAAAACTAGATTATGGTTGTGTCATTCGAGGTCAATTTATTCACTCGAGATATCTCTACACAAATCTGTTTTTTCAACCAAACTAGGCAGACACGACTTTGCCTGAAAAGCCCTCTTTCAGAAAAGAAAGAAACAGCCTTACCGGACGCTGTGTTTAAAACCCTTCAGCTGCAGAATTATCTATAAACTTGACATTCACAGCCATTGCTTAAAACTGCAAGTCAAAGGATGTGTTGTTAGGAGCACTTACGTATTTCTTGTGAATGATATTCCTCTTGGGTCTTTCCTTGCTCATTCTGAGATCCAAATGCTGATTGCAAAAGGGGACAATTGCTTCATGAATTTAAAGCCGTCAGAAATTTGCAAAAAAATATCCTGGTGGTTTTTATTGTTGGTGGTGGTGGTTGATCTTGTAATCCGACTTTTCTTCCTCTTTCCCCAAAGCCAGATTCGCCTTGAAATAAATCCGAAATTGGGAAGGAAAAAAAAAGAAACAAGAGCCAAAGACGAACGAAGCAAACAAAAAAATTCACTTTAGTAAAACACTCATAATGGAAAATTTCCCCCGAAACACATACAACACAAAAAAAAAGAAAAAAAAAAACCGACGCCCTTCACTCCCCCCCTTTTTTCCTCCAAAAACTACATCAGCGAAACGTGAAGGTCCTTAGTGTCTGATCTGTAGTTACATCTTGGAAAAGAAAAGGGAAAGATAAATAAAAAACGTTGGAAGTCACGTTTGTGCTGCAGCAGCAGTGCGAGAAGAGTCAACTCCAGCGGCGGCGGCGGCGGCGGAGCACCACGGCGAGGGCTCGCCGAGTCTCTTTTTTCCAAGCGCCCTGACCAATGAGAGAGAGGCTATCCTGCCCAACTTTAAATGGACTCTGCTTTTATACAAGTTAGGGCTCCTCGGCTAATTCCCCGCCGCACACCAGCCGAAAACTCCCACAGCTCAGCCACCGGGGGCCTGCCCATCCCGGCGCCCACAGCTCCTGGCACAGTCAGGAGAGTTCCCGCAGCCCTGTGGGGTAGACACCCGAAAGCCCTTCACAGACACTTCCCGGACACGTCCTCCCAGATCGCTCCCACGCCGAGTTCACGCGCGGAATTGAGAGAGTCTCCCTAGCTCAATGCATGGCACGCTCCGTCGCTCCACCTCAGCCCCTTTCCCCTGCTAGCCGCTCACCCCAAAGCCGCCAGACGCGACCCCCAACCTCTGCCCTCGTGCCTACCTGCAGCCAGGCAGCCGGGGACCAATGCCCCAGGTCGCCTGGCCCCGGGGAGAGCCTCCTATTCCCGGGGCACCTTAGAATGGTCCCCTTGATCTTCTGGAAGTTGTAGTCCCCCGACTACAAAATGGCTATGGCCACGGGTGCCAGAAACTACAATTCCCAGCGTGCCCTGCGGGGTCTGTCACTCAAAATCCCCCCTTCACCCCTTCTACTCCCCGCCTCCTCCCCCTCGTCGACCCTGCCAACAAACGCTTGGACGTGTCCCGCGTGCGACACCGCGAGAGGCTGGCTCGGGATTGGCCGGCGGAGCGTGTGGTCCGCGAGCTAGGAACTCCCCGCGCCGGCTCGGCCCAGCCCGCACCCCGCCCCCACCCGCGGCGCGAACCGCCTGTGGAATCGAGGAACCGCGCGGCGTGCGGCGGGGACGCGGGGGCTCCCGGAGCGCTGCGGGGGGCGGCGCGGGGGCGGGGAGCCCATGCTGAGGAAACTGGGCTGCGCACCAGGAGGAATCCTGGCCCGCGGCTTCTGCCGGCGGCCGGTGTCACCTCAGGACAGCGCCTCCTGTGCTGGCACCCGGCGCGCCGCGGGCGGCCGGGGTGGCTCGAGGTCACCGCGTCCCGTGGCTGCTCAGGTCTCCACGCGCACGGCGGCCAGGGAAGGCCACCCGGCCCTGGCCCGGCTAGCGGCCCTACTCGCCCCCGCGCACCTCGGGCCACGGGACGTCCCTGGTGACCCGGGAGCCAATGACCCCCGGGCGTCCACGGCCTGGGACGGCCGCGAGCGATGCGATCGCTTCGAGGCAAGAATAAGCGGACTATGGGGATCGAGCCCCTGAGACTGACAAAGTGCGTGGGAGCACGGAGGCCCGGGGCGGTCACAAGAGCTGCCACCTGCCCGGCCCGTATCGGCCAGCAGCTAGGTCTCAGGCCCCAGGGACGCGCTCGGGCCTCGTTTTATGAATAACTTTGTCAAGTCTCGCGTCGCTGTTCTGCATGGTGAATTTCCTGGTATTTAGGTGTGGTTTTAGAGAAGTGGTATTTTTCTGTGCTCTGTCACGCTAGCATCTGAATAAAAAGAAAGATCCAGCGCTCCCTTTGCTTTTCCCTATCTTTGCCTTTCCCGACTGCACCTTAACCACGGGTAAGGTTTATGTGCTTGCCACTGTGGTAGAAAAGGTAGTCGTGGTGTCTGGAAGGGTCTAAGGAATGGCAACTCGGAAGCCTGGACTCAACTAGCTCCCTGGCCACTTCCGGCAGAGTAATGGATGGCCTCTGCGAGCTTGTTGAGGGTCCTCATCTGCAAATTCCTGGCGCCCAGGCCTTGTAGGGAGTATTAGGGTAGCATTAACGAGGCTCAGAACCAGGCACGTTATTGGAAGCTTTGAGTACATGTGATAAAATGCCTTTTTTCAAAAGCCTTTCAAGTTATTACTTTACTCTTTGCAAAATTCAAAATGCTTTCTAAAATAGGTTGCCTTTGTCCTAAGTTTGGGTCACAATCAAAAAGATAAATAACCGGATTTAGCAAAACCTGTCTGCTATTTTGGGTTACTGGGCGGGATCCAGTAGCACAGGTTCCATTTTACAGTTCAGTTCTGAGCACTCCAGTGCCTTTATGGTTAGTTTGCTACTAGATATTTTCAATAGCCTTTCAGATCATTGGAGTGTCTGCTCTAGGAATACGGAGAGTGTCTGCTGCTCCACGCTATTATTTTTTGTTTTTTCTTTTTGAGACAGGTTATTGCTATGTAGTTCAGGCTGGCCCTGAACTCACTATGTAGCCATCTGGCCTCCAACTCACTGTGATCACCCTGCCTCAGCCTCCCAAGAACTGGGATTACAGGCACGTGCCACCACGACCAACTACTATTATGGTTTTAAACAGCTTTCTGTTAATT
The DNA here is from genome assembly GCF_034190915.1 of Cavia porcellus. Classification (NCBI taxonomy): domain Eukaryota; kingdom Metazoa; phylum Chordata; class Mammalia; order Rodentia; family Caviidae; genus Cavia; species Cavia porcellus. The sequence goes on along the minus strand of NW_026947496.1, from coordinate 19,613,305 downwards.
TGATGTCAGATCTGTCGGTCCCCAGGCAGATGTCAAGAAACAAAGGTGAATTTCTTCTGGTTTTCTCAGCAAGCTGGGCCTGTGAGTTCCCCTGCCTTGGGCAGCCAGAATGTCACCACCACCACCACGTGTAGAAAACATCCTGTTAATTGAGACCTGAGGATGGGAGAAAAGAAAGACATTGCTTATTTAAAAGATTTGGATAATGTTCATGTTGGTTCCCCCTGAAAAGCAAAATAGATTGGCTGCCTGAGTAATTGGAAGTCTATCCTTTTGTGGAAATAATGGTTTCCTGGGTGATGGACTTCCTTTTCCTGTCATCCGGCCACATCACATCTTACTTTTCCTTTCTTTTCCCTTGTTTTTTAAGCCTAATTAGCTTTTTTCTCCTGATGATTTTTAACTCCTCATAGTATTAGTCTTCACCTCCTTAAGTGGAGGAATCCAAGCACAGTGGCGCACACATGTTTCCAGCATATAGGAGGCTGAAGTAGGAAGTTCACTGTGACTCAGAGTTGGAGACCAGCCTGGGTTGCATAATGAGACCTTGTCTCAACCAGCCAGGTGTGGTGGTACACACCTGCAATCCCAGCACTCAGGAGGCTGAGACTGGAGGATCGCCTGGAGTTCAAGGACAACCTGGTAAACTTAGTGGTGCGTTTGAGGCCAGCCTGTACTCAAACCAAAGTAAACCCCAAAAAAGAACTCCATATGCAAAAGTGGGAACACTTCTCTAGGCACATTGATTCTATTGGACTATGAGGACCCAGAAAGCCCAAAACTCCTTTGTATTTAAAAAAAATAAAAATAAAAAAAGCACATAGCGGGTGCTGGGGATTTAGCTCAGCGGCATAAGTACCTGTCTTGCAAGCAGGCGTTGTGAGTTCGATCCCCAGTACCAATAAAAATGAAAAAGACAAAAAAAAAAAAAAAAACACATAGCTCTGTAAAAAAGCAGACAACAGTCATTTGTACCTGCTGCTATGTTAACAACACGTTAAAGGTTTGCTAAAGGGAACCATGAGATGATGAGGAATCGCAGGGTTCTGAAGGAGGTACAAGGGCTTAGTTTGAAGCACAAACACTTCACCTCTTCTCATTGCATCCTTACTAGTCTGGTTTTGTGCTCCCAGCTCTCTCTAAAATGAAACTTCCTGCTGGGCGTTGTGGTGCTGGCCTGTAGTGCAGGCACTGGGGAGGGTGAGGCAGGAGGATTGCCGCTGGGCTTTTAAGGCCAGTTTGTACTACAAAGTGAGACCCTGTGTCAAAAACAAAAATTACTAAATAATGTCTTCCCCAAAGTTCTAGATACAATAAAATTTAAAAGGTGTTCACATGGTTGTTTTTTTGTTTGTTTGTTTGTTTGTGGTTTTTTTTTTTTTGTCTTTTTTGAGACAGGGTCTTGATATGCAATTCAGGCTGACCTTGAGCTCACTTTGTAGCCCAAGGCTGGTCTAGAACTCGAAATGATCCTCCCACCTCAGCCTACCGAGTGCTGGGACTACAGGCGTAAACCACCACGCGCGGCTTGTGTTCACATGTTTAACGTTGAGTATTTCACCCAAATTCTAATGCCCAATTAATTACTTTGACTATTGTGAGACATTTTTGTCTACTACTATAATCTCCAATTCCATTTAAGTTTTCTGTCTGTCAGTGTTTGTTTTTGAGACAGGATCTCCCTTTGTAATTCAGTCTGGCCTTAAACTCAGTAGCCCAGGCTGGCCTGATACGCATCGATCTCCTCCTGCCTCAATCTCCAGAGAGCTGGGATCATAGGTGTGTGCCACCACGCCCAGCATTTGTTTTTAAAACGGCCTCACTGTGTAATCCAGGTTGGACCTGGAACTCTTCTAAAACACAGATACGTTTCCTGTTGTATCATCCAAATCCACTTTGAGTCTCGTACCTTTCTCTAGGCCCCCAACTCTACTCCTAGTGCCAACTACTCATTTCTGAATTCTCATTTCCCTTGATATTTCAGCCACATGATTTGAACTTTAATGTTTTACTCTCTGTTTTGTGGTTATATCATCTCTGTATTTTGTCCCTCTTAATTAAATTGAAATTTTCATGGGGCCACGATTTGTCTCTCTGCAGCAGATGTTGGCAGTAATCGCTGGATAGGAATCAGATGGTTCCAGGATCAACTCCCTGAGCAGCCTTGCACTTTTCACTTGACCCATCAGGACCTCAGGTCTATCTTTTATAAAATAAGAGTGTTAAATTCAATTATTGTCTAAGACAGTTCTGGATCTAACCTGCTCGGATTCCCTTTGACCTTTGTACTATGTGCTTCCTTCTTCACCAAATGCTGGCTGCTAAGTAGACTTACACACAGTTGTTGAGTTAGAATTGCCAGGGCAAGTTTCTTTACACATGGAGGTTATTAACTTCCTAGTATAACCTTATATTTATCTGTGACAGCTAATAATATCCTTCATTTTTACATCTTTTTATGGTATTTAAAACACGATCATCAGGAACTGGGGATTTAGCTCAGTGGTTCAAGCACTTGCCTGGTAAGAGTGAGGTCTGAGTTCAATCTCCAGTACCAAAAATAAAAAACACAACAGTTGCCTCCCAGCACTTGGGAGGCTGAGGCAGGAGAACTGCTGCAAATTCAAGGCCAGCCTAAACTACATAGTGAGACCCTGTCTCAAAAAGGCTAAAATAATAATACTACTAAAGGTAATGATTTAATTTAATCCTCAAAATAACACAGATCAAGATATTTATTGTCCTGATTCTTTCAATATGAAGCTGAACTGTTAGGAGGTTATCGTTGAGCCTGGTGTGGTAGCACATGCCTGTAATCCCAGAACCCTGGGAGGCTGAAGCAGGATAATCATAAGTTCTCGGCCACCCTGGACAATTTAGCAAGGTATTGTGATCCTACACCAAAATTTTAAAAAATTTAAAAAGAGCTGAGGAGGCTAGGGATTTAACTCAGTGGCTTAAGTGCCTGCCTAGCAAGCATGAAGCTGTGAGTTCAATCCTGGGTACAAAAAAAAAAAAAAAGATGAAAAAGGGCTGAGGAGGTAACTCAGTGGGAAACCCTGGGGTCAGTCCCTAGTACTACAAAAGAAAAAAAAACTGTCATTCTGTCCAGATCATACAGGATACAAATAACAGACAAGCAAGAATCAAACCCATGGTCCTTGCTCCACGCGGCCTATGTGAGCTACCTCCTCGCTTTTTCCAAAATGTGACTCAAGTCACATTCTTTGACTTCATGAATTGATACTAAAAGTGACTGGAAAGAAAAGGATACTTTAGTGAAATAACATTAAGAATTGCTGAGGAGGGGCTGGGGATTTAGCTCAGCGGCATAAGCACCTGCCTTGCAAGCAGGCAGTCGTGAGTTTGATCCCTGGTACCGATAAAAATGAAAAAGACAAAAAAAAAAAAAAAAGAATTGCTGAGGTAGGCAGGGGATTTAGCTCAGTGGCATAAGCACCTGCCTGGCAAGCGCGAGGCCATGAGTTCGAGCCCTGGTATTTAAAAAAAAAAAGAATTGCTGAGGCATACAAAGGTAACCTGATAACCTTAGAGTTTAAAGAGACCTGGTAGTGGCACACATCTGTGATCCTAGCATTCAGGAAGCTGAGGCAGGAGGATTCCTGAGTTCAAGGCCACTCTGGGCTACATAGTGAGTCCAAGGCCAACCTAAACGACAAAGCAAGACTCTTGTCTCAAAGAAAAGAAACCCCAAAGGACCATATGATTTTCCAAATTTATATGGTCACAAAAACTTATTTTGAGGAGCTGTTTTCTGCAAGACCATCTCAGAGGTACTTTCCACCTGATGAACTTAGGTTTCATAACTGATTGCTAGATCCTGTATATCTTTCTTTCTTTCTTTCTTTCCTTTTTTTTTTGGGGGGGGGGTTTATTTTGGTTTTGTTTTGTTTGGGTTTTTTTGGTACCAGACATCAAACTCACAACTTCGTGGTTGCCAGGCAGGCGCTTGTGCCTCTGAGCTAAATTCCTGGCCCGGTTGTGAATATCTCACGCGGAGTTTCTAGTTTTATATAGACGTAGCTTCATCCACACAGGAGGAAGAGGTGGAGGGAGGAAAGTTCATCTCCACTGACATCAGGCTTATAAATAACTGCACCCCTGCACGCAGAAGGTGGGAGCTTCCATGGAAAGAGGATAGACCAACGCTTTTGAGCTAAGTGAGATGTGCAAGAATATTTTAAAACACACTAGAAGGGCTGGGGGTTTAGCTCAGCTGCGTAAGTGCCTACCTGGCAAGTGCAAGGTCATGAGTTTGATCCCCAGTACCAATAAAATAAAATAAAACACACTAGGAGGTAAACCCAGAGGTACACAGCCATCTTCAGAGTGAGTGATATCAAGGAGCCATTCACTCTTCTTGCTCCTTGGTGCCTCCTGTCCCTGAATTCACAGGCTCATTTGTCAAGCCTCAATAAAATGTCACAATACACATCATATACAACCAAACAACATTTGAAAATCTACTGATTGCCGTGGGTGGTGTTTCAGGCCAGTAATTCCATCACATGGGAGGCTGAGGCAGGAGGATGGCTACAAATTTGAGGCCAGCCTGGGCTACATGGTGAAATCCTATCCCCAAAAATCCTAAGTAATTAAATTAAGTAACAAATAAAATGTTAGGTCTGTTCTGACTATTCTGCTTAGGTTACGCCTTGTATTACTGAAAGAGCACTGGTCCTGATTCAGAAACTCTGATAAGGTAGCCAAAACGGGAAACCTGTAGTTCCTAAGAATAGAAGTTGCTGTTCATAATGAAATTATTCTGTGTTGGGGAGGAAGAAAACCAATTTATCAGTGATCTAACCCGCAGGGGGTCATTATGAGGAATCCGAGGTATAGAAATTACGTGGCTCCCTGATGATATAAGCAGAGAAAGAAGCAGGTGAGCCGTAGCAATAGAGATGCCTTCAGCTGCCAGAACAAGAAGCCCAGATGAAAACAGCTAGCTGGGCCCAGGCATACACACCTATGATCCCAGTATTCTGGGAGGCTGAGGCAGGAAGATTGCAAATTGGAGCCCAGCCTGAGAAACAGTGATTTATGGAGAAGCTATCTTAAAATTTAAAAAAAAAAAAAAAAAAAAAAAAAAAAATGGAGAGTGAAAGTAGGCTGGGGGTGCAGCCTTGTGTGAAGGCTCAGGGTTCAATCTCCAGTGCTGTGGGGGAGGGGAGCTACTGGCTGCAGAGATAGCAATAGAATGTTTACCCAGAACACCAGAGGGCTGGGTTCCATTCCTAGTACCACACCTGTGCGTGTGCACGCACACACACCCGCAACACACACACACACACACACACACACACACACACACATGCCTAGAAGATGGTTAATGGAAAGCCACAGTCATAGTTGCTTTTCTTGCATTTTGGGGGTTTTTTTGTTTTGTTTTGTTGTTTTGGTTTTTGGCTTTTGGGTTTTTTTGGTCCTGGGAATCAAACTCACAACTTCACACTTGTCAGGCAGCTGTTTGTACCATGGAGCTAAATCCCCAGGCCCCAGAGTCCTACCTTCAGGGGACAAATCCCTCTGTCCTTCTCTGTCCCCTGCCTCATCTCAGCACCCCTTTCTCCCCACAGGCTCTCCAAGCAGCCAGGGCAGATGGCTCCACAGAAAACTCTTTTCTCCCACAGCAGATTTCCTTATCCACAGGCATGAGAAGAAAACAGCCCCACACAGGCCAGACTACTTGGTCAGAGGCCAAGGGACCCGTGAACCACAGGCTGGTCCAGAGGGTCAGGCGACTCTGTCCCCCAACTTCCCATCCTGAGATTCTTCAAGACCTGACACCTGGCTGTGTCCCGGGCAGACCCTCTACCCGTCCCTATGACTCCCATCCTCGAGACAGAGCCTGGGCCTGTTCCTGTTAAACTGTGACATCTGCAGTGTTTTATAGGCTGCTCTCCAAAATCTCAGATTGCCCCACACCTTTAGAGAACACCAGTGCCATCCCCACCTTTGATCCTACATGCAAGCGCTGAAAAACGGAAAAGATTCAGGCATGAGCAGTTACACTGTGACTAAAACACAGTGTGTGATTAATTTCCACCTTTTCGTTTTTCTCTCAGTTGTCAAGCATTCTTTGAAAAAAAAAATTTTTTTTTCTTGAGCTTGGGTGAAGATTGTAAAATGAGGGCCAGGCAGGGTGCTGCATGACTGTAACCCCAGCACTTTGCAGGCTGAAGCAGGGGGATCTCCAAGGCCAGCCTGGGCTAGATAGTGAGCTCAAGGCTAACCTGGGCTAGATAGCAAGACTGTCTCAAAGGAAAAAAACTGGAGACAGGGCATCACTAAGATGTTAAATTACCTAGGCCGAGCTTCAAGCTGCCATCCTGCCTCAGCCTCACTCCCCTCCTGGCTACATAGATTTCTTCAGGACAAACACACTAGTCCTAGTGATGCCTGCAAGCATTTGGGTCAATTTTTTATTATTATTTTTTTAGTACCAGGGATCAAACTCACCACCTCACGCTTGCCAGGCAGCCACGTGTGCTGCTGAGCTAAACCCCCCACCCCTGCCCTGGGTCAATATTTTGTTGTTGTTGTTGTTGTTTGTTTGTTTGTTTGTCTTTTTCCTTTTTATCAGTACCAGGGATCGAACTCACGACTGCCTGCTTGCAAGGCAGACGCTTATACCGCTGAGCTAAATCCCCAGCCCAATATTTTTGAAAGTAAGGGTAGAGGGTCAGCTAGTGAAAGAATTCATTTCTCCCAAGCAACCTCAGACCCAAAATGTGTCCCCAAGATTCTCTTAACATGCTGGACAAAAGAAACCAAGAAGAAAGGGGACAGATTTTCTGTCATTACAGAGCAGCTCTTGAGTTTTGAGGGGTTTTTTTTTGGCCTTTTTCCTTTTTATCCGTACAGGGGATCGAACTCATGACTGCCTGCAAGGCAGGCAGTTATGCTGATGAACTAAATCCCTGCCCCAGATCTTGGGGTTTCTGAAGCCTTGTCAGTATGTCTGGATCTCCTTAGCTTTCTCAGGTCTCAAATGCAGGGAATTCATGGCCTGTAATCCCAGCACTCAGGAAGCTGAGGCAGGAAGATCTAAAGTTCCAGGCCAGCCTTGGTCATATAGGATACCCTGCCTAAAACAACAATGAACACTGACTGTGGTAATCATAGTGGCTCTCCCTATCTCCCCACCTGCAAAGGCAGCACCTTGTACACACTCTATCACATAGTAAATAAATGCTTTTTCAATAAATGAATAGAAAAACTGGTGGCAGTGGTGCACTCCTGTAATCCCAGCACCTGGTACACTGAGGCAGGAGAATCATTTGCAAGTTCAAGACAAGCCTGGGCTACAAAGTGAGCCCAAGACTAGCCTGAAGTACATAGCAAGACCCTATCTCAAAAATATAACAACAACAACAACAACAACAACAAAAAGAATAGAGGGCCAGCACTTGAGCTTAGCGGCATAAGCACCTGCCTGGCAATCATGAGGTGATGAGTTTGATCTCCACTACCAAAAAAAAAAAAAAAAGAATAGAAAGCAGGGCATGGTAATCTTAGCACTCTAGGAGGTAGGAGGATCACAGGTTCCAACCCAGTCTTAGCAATCTTAAGGATTTAGGAAAAATGTCTTTTTTTTAATGACTTTTTTTATTTTTTTGATACCAGGGATTGATTTCATGAATTGTACTTGACAGGCAGACATTTATGCCACTGAACTAAATCCTCCACCTTGAATACCTTGTTTTGAAATTAAAAATTAATCAAATAAAGGGGGGCTAGAGATATAGTCACTGTGAAGGCCCCAGTATCATAAAAAATAAACAAAGAAACTAATAATGATGTAAACAATAAATGAATGAGCATGTACAACTGTGTCAGTTGTTATTTATCTCAAAACTAATTCTGTGCATCTGGAGAGCTCTTTCAAACACATTAGCTACCACCAAGAAATTGTGACAGAGGAAGTGAAACTGTTTGATAAGCAGTATGAGAGCTCCATTTTGGTGTTTTGGGGTTTTTTGGAGGGAGTTTGTTGTTGTTGTTGGTTGGTTTGTTTGTTTTGAAACAGAGTCTTGCTATGTAGTTGAGGCTGACTTGACCTTGAACTCACTACAGAGCCCTGGCTGGCCTCTGACTCCCAATGATCCTCCTGCCTCAGCTTCCTGAGTGCTGGGATTACAGGCCTGCATCACCACACCCCAAAAGATCTTCACTTTGAATAAATAAATAACAGGACAAGGTAGCAGGATCCTATAATCCCAGCACTTGGGGGGCAGTTACTGAGTTTGAGGCCAGCCTGAACTGCATAGCAAAACCCTGTCTCAAAAACAAAACAAAACAAAAAGAGTGCCTCGTTGATTTGCTTTTCTAAAAATGGCAATAGCCAAAAAAAATGGCAATAGCCAAACTAGGCATGGAGTTGCATGCCTGTCATTCCAGCATTCCGGAGGCTGAGGCAAGAGAATCACTAAGTCAAAGCCAGGTAAGCTACACACCATAGAAGGGGTTGCGGGTAGGTAGGCTATGTGAGTCTGTTCTCTCATCCATTTCCCCAATGATTGAAAAATTTGCAAGATGAATTAGATGAGATCAGCAGGTTTACTTCTATCCTTCCAGATGTCCTGCCCTTGACACAAAAACTCCTAACTTCTGGGCACATGGGTAAGGAGTAATTTCTACAGCTGAGGTAAGGACTTCTGTTTCAAGAGGATCTTACCAAGCAAGCATGGTGGTGCATGCTTGTAACCCTAGCACTCTGGGAAACTGAGGCAAAGTGATAGCAAATTTGTTTTTTTTTTTTTTTTTTTTTTTAATTTTTTTTTTTTTTTTTTGTCTTTTTCCTTTTTATCGGTACCAGGGATCGAACTCACGACTATCTGCTTACAAGGCAGGCACTTATGCCGCAGAGCTAAATCCCCGGGCCCAGTGATAGCAAATTTGACCCCGTCAGTGACTGGGCCAGTTAGTGACTTAGGGAGAAATAGTATATAAAAAAAAAAGTTGGGGACAACTCAGTATGCACGCTCTGGATTCAATTTCCAGAACTGAAAAACAAGCAAGCAAACAAAATACATTATAATACATTATTCCTCTCCAGTTTTATCCTATTTTCCCATTTTTGTTTTTTAGGAGTTTTGCTACATGATTTGAACTGGTCTTGATCCCAGACTAGCCTCAAATCACTGAGATCCATCTGCCTCAGCCTCCCAAGTGCTGGAACCACAGGAATGCACCACCAATCCCCACTAAGGTTCTAGTATTTTCCAAGAACCAGCACAATCAATTGGCTATCTGAGGTTTGAAGGGAGGTGGTATTTCTCCTAAAGAAAATAAAAAAAGAGTGGTGCGAGAGTTTCAAAATGCAAAATATCCTGGTGGCACATGCCTCTAATCGCAGCACTTGGGAGGCTGAAGCAGGAGGAGCACCATGAGTTCAAAGCCAGCCTGGAGTACATAGTTCAAGGCCAACTGGCCTAAAATAGCGAAACCTTGTCTCAGAAAATAATAAAATAACAAGGACACCGGAGATTTTAGGCTCAAGGGGGCAGAGCATTGGTCTCTGTTTGACTGTGTCCCACGAAGAGCAGAAGAGCCTGTCCGGGCTTATTTTCAGCCTGGATGAACCTGTGAACACCTGAGGACCAAAGGCTGCACCCATGGGACCCAGCTTCGGAACACTACTTTGTGGAAGGCATGGCACAAAGTCCAGATGCGAAGTGCATCAATGGCCTCCCGAAGCATCGTTGGAACTCAGTGCAGTCAGCTGCCCAGAGCCAGGGCCAGCGCCACAGCCACGCCCACCTCCCGACTGGCTCAGCCCACGGCATCCGGGTCCAGCACAGCATCCGGGTCCTGGCAGAGTCCCCCATCCCCACCCTGGGCGTTCTCACCTGCTGCCATATTAACGCCACCGCGCGGAGCATCTTGGGAGTGGTTGAGTGGCAACTTCAAGGAAATAGGCTTCGAATCTCAGAGAGCAGTGAAGGCTGTGCTGCCCTTTTCCCTCGCCCTGATCACAGTTATACTGCAGATAGATGCTCCAAGGCCTGCCCGACGCGGGTTAAGGCCTGGGGTGCATCTTCAGGCCCTGTGATGTCGTCTGTTCCCTAGTAAAGCAAGCTGGTGGTTTTTATAGCTGCAAATATGTGAAATCCTGTGAGGTGCCCGTCAATGAATGAATTCAGATGAATAAATAAATGAATGAACCAAGAAATAAACAAACCAAATCATGAGGCGTGGACATCATAAATGATTCTTTCATTCGCCATTGTTTGGCCATGGTTCTGTTTAATACAGCCAATTCAAAACCCCATTTCCACCTCTTCCATCCTTGTCCCCTTGCCAGAAGGCTAGAAGTTAGTACATTTGCCAAGGCACCTTTGTAGGGCTATTTTTTATTTATCTTTGAGACAAGGTCTCGCTATGCAATACAAGCTGGCCTTGAGCTCACTTTGTAGCCCAGGCTGGCTTCAAACTCATGGCAATCCTCCTGCTTCAGCCTACTGAGTCCTTTGTGTGTGTGTGTGTGTGTGTGTGTGTGTGTGTGTGTGTGTGTGTTTGTTTGTTTTGTTTTTTTTAGTTTTTCTTTCAATTATTCTTTTATCTATTTATTGAGTTACAAAAAATTTATTGGTACATTTTAGACACACACAATGATCACACTTATTACGGAAGTTTGTACCTGTACATGATATATCTTGCTTCTTTTTTCCTATTCCCCTCCCCTCCCTTCAACCCTTTTTCCCCTTATTTACAAAAGCTTTTAGTTTCCATTTTTTTTCTTCTATTCTTTTTTCTTATCTCTTCTTTCCTTTCACACTTCGCCTCCTTTGTTCTTTTTACGGGTGATTTTTTTAAATTTTATTTTTATTTTTCGGTGTAGGATGGAAACCAGAGCCTTGTTATGCTCAGCAAATTTCTCTATCACTGAGCTACACGCCCAGCACAGATGATTTTTTTAAATCAAAGAATGATTGAGGTCAGCACAGTGTGGTGGTACATGCCAGTAATCTCAGCACTTAGGGAGGCTGAGGCAGGAGGATTGCCCTGAACTATATAGTGAGTTCAAAGCCAGCCTGAACTACACAGTAAGACCCTGTCTCAAAAAAAAACCAAGATGGATTCATCCCTACTGAGCCAAATATACCTACTGTCAAAGCTGGTGGTGGAATTGTATACTGAGGCTACTTTTATCCTTTAATTTGATCAAGACTTGAAAGAATGTAAGGAATGTGAATTTAAGGATCCATTTTTCTTTCTTCTCTACTTCTCAAAGATGCATTAGATTGGGACTCCATAGAACACTGGTGTAGGATTCCAAGAATATGGAAAGATACTGATAAAATAGCCCCTGCCCTGTGGGATACTGCTGGGTACTGAAAAAGAAAGATAGACACCCAGGCAAAAGGTCCCAACAGAAAACAGATGCCTGATTAGGTTCCAAAATGCTCCAGGCCAATGCTGGACCCCTCTGACCAGCTGTTACAGGGTCTCAATAAAAACAAATTCTTGGACTTTCCCCCAGACTTCCAGCAGGAGAAATTCAGCATGGAACTCAGACAGCCCCCTTTTAAAAAACCAAGGCAGGGGGCACATGGTGGTGCATTCCTGTAATCCCAACACTCAGGAGGCTGAGGCGGGCAGATCTTGCAACTTTGAGGCCATCCTGGCCTACAAAGTGAGCCCAAGGCCAGCCTAAACTGCATAATGAAACTCAGTCTCAAAAAGACAAAAACAAATGAACAAACAAAAATCCCTGGGTGGTGAGGACCATGGTGATCTTTAAGGCCAGAGAGCCCGTGGGGTGATCATTTTAGTTGAATACCCCGAGGGGAGAGTTATGATTTGGAAGAAACTGCAGAAGAACAGGAGTTGACCCTGAAAGCTTTTTAAAAATTTCAATTCCTGCCAGTCGTGGTGGTTCACACTTGCAATCCCAGCACTTGAGAGGCTGAGGCAGGAGGATCCTTGTGAGTTCCAGACAGGCCTAGGCTACAAAGTGAGCTCAAGGCCAGCCTTAAGTGCACAGCGAGACCCTGTCTCAAAAAGACAAAAAAAAAAAAAAAAAAAAAAAAAAATTTCAAGTCCTTGCCATAAGATTGCAATCCCAGCACTAGGGAGGCTGAGGCAGGAGCATCACCATGAATTTGTAGCCAGCCTACATTGTGAGTTCAAGGCCAGCCTGCACTGCACAGCAAGCACCCATTTCAAACATACACCAAAAAATTTGTTTTTAAAGTTACCTAGTAAATTTCTATTTAAATAACTCTCTTCATAACTATAGTTGCTTTTTGTTTTTGCAGGGCTGGAGTCAAAACCTAGAGTGTCCTGCACACGAAGCAAGAGGTCTCCTCCTGAGCTACCCCCCAGCCCTCTGCCTAGCACTTGATAGTGTGCAGAAGACAAAAGCTTACTATGTCTTCTGCTGGGCCTGGATTTTACATTTTCCCATGATTTGTTTAAACATATTGAGGAATTTCTGGATATAGTGGGCCACCCTTGAGTTCTTAGCACTTAGGAGACAAAGGCAGGAGGATCACTGCAAGTTTGAACCTCAGCTGCAGAGCAAGACCCTGTCTCTTAAAAAAAAAAAAAAAAAAAATCTGTCTAAGGGCTGGGGATTTAGCTCAGTGGTGTAAGTGCCTGCCTGGCAAGCACGAGGTCATGAGTTCGATCCCCAGTATTGCAAAAAAAAAAAAAAAAATCTGTCTGGTCTTAGTGTCAAAAGGACTAAAATGTTGTAGAAGAAATGACCCTTCGGGGCTGGGGATTTAGCTCAGCAGCATAAGCGCCTGCCTTGCAAGCAGGCAGTCGTGAGTTTGATCCCCGGTAAAAACGAAAAAGACAAAAAAAAAAAAAAAAAAAAAAAAAGACCCTTCCCCTTATAATGTAGTTGAAACAAAACTATACTCTTAAGAAAAATTAAATCGCAGCACAAAGTAAGATTAGGTCTTATTTGAATGTCTTGGATTAGATTAAGAAATCCCACAAGGTTCCAGAAAAAGGGTGAGAAAATCTCTGGTTAAGAAGGCTTGCTTTTAAGAGCAGAAAAGGTTATTTGAAAAGGACTTTCAAGTACAAAGGAGAAGCTGGTTATAGCGGTGCACGCCTGCAATCCCAGCACTCAGGGGACTGGAGGCAGGAGGATCACTAAGAATTGAAGGCTTGCCTGGGCTACACAGTGAGACTGTCAAAAACAGCAAAAAAAAAAAAAAAAAAAAAAAAAAAAGGAGAAATGCATTCTAGCCCAAAACAATGAGGAAAGAGAAAGGAGAGCAAAACAAAGAGGACAGGTGGCCTGAGACAAGGTACAGCACAGATTCTGGAGCCGGCTGCGAGGTGCAGGTGTGGGAGGGGAGGTGTGAGTGAGTGGAGGCAGGGCCCGGGGTCTGGAGGAGCCCCGAGGGCCACACTGTCTTGGAGCTGCTCATGATGGAATTTGTTTTATTCTGCTTTAGACCTAAAATCCTAGCCTTGAGAAAGTTGAGGTGGGAGGATTTTAAATTTTAGTCTAGCCTGGGTAATTTAGAGATTTATTGAGTCCTCATCTCAAAAAGAAAAACAAAGCAAAGCGTGGTGGTGCAGGCATTTGGGAAGCTGAGACAGGAGAATCTCCATGAGTTTAAGACCAAACTGGGGATATATATGTATATCCCTGTTTCAAAAAGTAACACACAAAACAAAACAAAAGAGGCTAGGGATGTAGCTTAGTGTGAAAGCTCTGAGTTTAGTTTCCAGTTACCACACACACACAGACGTGCATGCACAGAGCTAGACTTTAAGGCAACGGGAGACTGTTGGAAATGTAAATGTTTTCTGGTTTTTGAGTTTTTTCCGTCCGGGGTGGTTTACTGTTGCCCAGGCTGGCCCTGAACTCCTGGGCTCAAGCAATCCTGCCCCCCAAGTAGCTGGGCTGCTGGGCACACATGGCACCATACTCTGTCAAAGAGCTTTTGTCTGTTTTTTGAGGCAGGATTGTGCTGTATGGTCCCTCACAAATTAGTTTTGGTGCTTAAGGGGGATGCGGAAGAGGCTGAGACAGGACCCAGTCCACCATCTTGCACCAGATCAAGTGTGGCTCTCTATACAACCTAACATTACTCAAGAGCGAAAGGGTCAGTAGGCAATGCAGCTGCAGATTTGAAAGCAACTGGTGTCAAGGGGAGAGACTGGGTGTGGTGACGTAAACCTATAATCCCAGCACTCAGGATGCTGAGGCAAGAGGATCTCTGTGGGTCTGAGGCCAGCCTGAACTGCACAGTGAGACCATGTTTCAAAAAGACAAAACAATGCAAAACAAACAATGTGAAACTCAAGGTAATATTCCTACCTCAACCTCCCAACTGCAGGGATTACAGACATGCTTGCTGCTATGCCCAACTTGTTTTTTATTTTTGAAACACAGGTCTTTTGTGTTGTTTTATTTTGTTTTGAGACAGGGTCTTGTTGAAAGTGTTATATGCAGTCTGGGCTGAAATTTGTAATCCTCCTGCCTCAGCCTCCCAGAGTGCTGGAATTCCAACTCTGTTTTTTTTTTTTTTTTATTTTGGTCTTTTTCCTTTTTTATCGCTACCAGGGATCAAACCCACGACTGCCTGCTTGCAAGGCAGGCGTTTATGCCTGCTGAGCTAAATCCCCAGCCCCTTTTTTTCTTTTCTTTGAGAGGAGGTCTTGCTTTGTTCTCCAACTCATGGGCTCAAACAGGAGAGCAAATGGATAAGATAGCGAAGCAAACAGATTTAGGACAGCCTCTTTTTTGTATAATTTATTAAAATTTTTTGTGTCAATTTGCTAGTGTTGGAGACTTTCCCTTCCTAAATGTGAAAATTTCAGGGTTGGGGGCATGGCGCCCCCATGGTACAGAGCGTGCCTAACAAGCTCAAGGCCCTGGGTTCACCTTGGTACCTGAAAAACAACAACCTCGAAAATCTTCCTCATTCCAACCTCAATTCTTTGAGTTTTTCCTTCACATGCAAATAAAAGTATTTACCATTTGGATATGCTATAATTAAAGAGGAAAGGGCAGCTTCCTGAACACAAAGCCACTTCCGTTTTCTCTGAGTGGGGGCCTTCAGGCTCTTTAAAAGCAGGGGGACCCGTTGAGAGGGGGTTGGGGGTGGTCCGGAAATTCACGAAAGTCACTGACAGAAAGTAATTGACGCCAGATCGCTTGATAAGACGTCAAATCTCCTACGATTTGACATCAGCCGGCTCTATGGTAAAAGGTTAAGTGCTTTATTTCACCGTGGATCGTCTGGCAGCGTACTCCAAAGCGAAGCGTTCTTAGAACAAACGTGCTGCACAGATTTGCGGCTCGGCGCCCCTGGGGCTCGGGCCCCCCGAATGAAAGCGCCTCCTTTGTAATGCCAGAAACGTTAGGCCCCCAACCAAAAGGAGGGATGAGAACCGGAGGACAGTAGGAGAAAGTGCTGACTCAATAGGCTTGCAAGGCCATCTTTCCCCGGGTGGAGACTAATCCATTCGGAAGGATCAAGACAGTTGAAGAACTTAAAGCAAAGTGAAAACAACTAGTAACTACTTGCTGCTCTTCCTTTAAAACAATTTAAAAAAAAATTCTACCAGGTCTGGGGATATAGCTCCTGGCAAGCACAAAGTCGTGCGTTTGATCCCCTGTACCAAAATTAATCTACATATTTTGTCTGTTTTTTTTAAATCTACCTGTAGATACATAGTTTTTATCAGTGAAAGTCAGACATGGTGGTGCACGGCTGAAATTCCAGCATTGAGGGAAGCTGAGACAGGATGAGTACAAAACTGAGTTTAGAACAGGGCAATTCAGCAACTTGGTGAGACCCTCTATAAAAACAAAATCAACCAAAAGAATTGATGGGGTAAACTTTTAGAAAGGAAAAGAGTAGAAAAGTAATGCCTTTTAAGTATTCTGCTAGTTTTCGTCAGTTTGGAAGAAATGGGTGAGACGTGGGGTGGTGCAGGGACGTGACCCCAGCATTTGGGAGGCTGAGGCAAGAAGATTAACAGGAGTGGGTGGCCAGTCTGGGTTACTTAGTGAGTTCAAGCCTTGCCTCAACTGCAGAGCAAGGCCCGGTCTCAAAAAAAAAAAAAAAGTTGCTTTTCTAGACCAGCATTACTTTTTGATTTTTCGATTCTCTTTTTTAAAACCTTTTCTCCTTTGGTCTCTAGGGTCAGAGCTGAGTAAACAGGTCCGCAGGAGGTGCAGGGAGCCCCAGTAACCGGCCTGGCTTCCTGTCTCTCCCCTGGCCACAGCGGCTTGCGGCCGCCGGTGGGAAGCCCGGGCGCAGGCTGAGTCCCACGGGCTGAAAACTGTCACCCCTCGCCCTGCGGCTTTGTGCATCAGGATTGTGGGCCCGCGAGAGGCACAAGCAACCTCAGCGGTCCGGCACTGTCGCCCGGAAGGCTTCAGGCGGGGGAGGCGTCCTCTGAGTCAGGGGACAGAGCTGGGGGCAGAGCCTTGGGGTCCGGGGACAGGGATGCGCGCCCTCCACCGAGAGGACCTGCCTTTGGCTCCCTCGGAAGGCGCGTGCAGCTGCCGGGCGCTGTTCCCCGCCTGGCCTGGCCCGGGTTATTTGGGTTTGCTCATCCTGGGAGGTGAGGGACTTCCAGGACCGCGGAGCCGGGGAGCAGGGGGGCTGGGTCTCGGTCCACACCCTGGGGTGCTAGATTATAGGTCGTGCAGGTGTGGCTGGGTGCCCAAGGCCCTGGACTCTATTCCTGGCAAGGAAAGGCAGGCGAAAGGGAGAGAAACAGAGACAGGCAGCGGGCCTGAGGCAGGAGGACTCACTGAAAATTTGAGCCCAGCCTGAGCACTGTGGTGACTTGGACTGGGTCTCAAAAATAAAAGATGCCTGGGGATGGCGCTGTAGCTCAGTGAAGGCTCTGGGTTCAGTCCCCAGCACCCCCCCCACCCCCACACACCAGATTGTGGACACCCACAATCCCAGCACGAGGATTTGGGGAGCTGAAGTAGCAACACTGTAAGTTCAAAGTCTAGGACTCATACAGGAAAAAAAATGTTTTTTAGAAAATTTTAAAAATTAATAAACGAAAGAAAACAATGTCTATAAGGCTTATTAAGGTACCTGCTCACGGGCGCCATTAGTGACTTCTTGATAACAGACTCGAGGCCAGAGCCCAGGGCTCTCTCCTTTTTTCTTTTTTTTTTTTTTTTGGTACCAGGGATCAAACTCACAGCTTCACGCGTGCCAGGCAGGTGCTTGTGCCACTGAGCTAAACCCCCAGCCCTGAGCCCATTCTCTTGGCTCCTGCACTTTTCTCTGTCTCTCCCCAAACTGGAGGCTGAGCCAAGGGCTGCTCACACTGTAAACAGACACTTTGCTACCGATCCACATGCCCTTCTTTTTTATTTTCAGACCGGTTGTTATAACTGCCCTGCTGGTCTCAAACTCACAGTGATCCTCCCAAGTGCTGGGATTACAGGTGTGTTCACTACACCTGGCCCTGAGCTGGCAGTTAACAATCAAATTTGGGGGCTTGGGTGATGCCCTTTTGCTCAGCGGGAAGCTTGCAACCTGGCCCATGGCTAAGATGTCATGTGATGAAGGAGGCCTGCTTTGGGCAGTCAGGAGACCTGGAGTTAAATGAAAAAGTTGCTTGAGGCCAGAGATATAGGGATTTAGCTCAGCAGCCCAGTGCCTTCCTGGCAAGCACGAGGTCCTGAGTTCAATTCCTGGTACCAAAAGGAAAAAAATAGTTGCCACCAGGTATGGTGCTGTATGTGTACCTAAAATCCCAGCACTCAGGAGGCTGAGGCAGAAGGATTGCTGAGAGTTCAAGGTCAGCTTGAGCTGCTTAAGGAAACCCTGTCTCAAAAAGACAAACAACAACAAACAATGTAGTTGCGGTTTCTCAAATGCATAGATAACCATTCTTTGGGAGTATGAGGTACTAGAGATTGAAAGCAGGGCTGGGGATTTATCTCAGCGGCTTAAGTGCTTGCCTAGTAATCGCAAGGTTGTGAGTTTGATCCCCGGTACAAAAAAAAAGAGAGAGATTGAAACCAGGACCCAGGGCTAAGCATGTGCTCTACCCCTCAAGCCAATTAGATAAACTGTTCACCTTTAGTGACATTAAACGAGGAAGCCTCAATTTCCCCATCTGTAAAACAGATCTAATAACACTGCCAACAAGCAGATGTTGGCATGAAGGTGAAAGATGGTATCGCAGATGAAGTGGTAAGCATAGTGTCCGAACTGTGCATGCTGGGCAAATGTTCTGCCACTGAGCTGAGCAACGCTCCCAGACAAAGAGCTTTCTTTTTCTTTCTTTTTGTGGTGCTCCCAAATTGAACCCAGGGTCCTCCCACTGAGCCATGTCCCCAAACCTTTTCTTATTTACTTCTTGTTTGTTTATAGTCCTGGGAATGGAACCCCAGAGACCTGTACCAATGAATGACATCCCTTTTATTTTTTATTTTGAGACAAGGTCTGGCTAAATTGCTTAGGGTAGACTTGAATTCCTGATTCTCCTGGCTCAGCCTCTCTCAGAGTAGAGATTACCATGCCTGGCTTTTATTTTATGGTGACACAATGTCTTGCTAAAGTGGTACATTGTACATCACCATGCCTGATTCCCGGAAGTTGCTTTATCGAGGGTGTAAAGTAAAATTAGTTATAGTTCAGTAGTAGAGTACTTGCCTAGTATGCACTGGCCTTAGGTTCTAGCCCCAGCACTGGAAAGAAAATCTCAGGGCCAAGGATATAGCTCAGTGGCATAATACTTGCCTGGCAAGCTCAAGGGCTCAAGGTCCTGAGTTTGATTCCTGGTGTATACACACACACACACACACACACACACACACACACACACACACAGCATGTGCAGGCTAGATGTGTTGCAGACTTGTAATCTTAGCACTTAGGAGGCTGAGGCAGGAGTAACAATGATTTTCCTACCTCAGCTTTCCCAGTGAGTCTGAGGCCAGCCTGGGCTACTTGGGGAGACACTGACTCAAAAAAAACAGAGTACACATTTGAAGCCCTGTATTACTCTCACCATCTTGTTTTTGACTGATGTTCCCCTATTCTGTTTTGCTGGATAGTATCAGGTTGGAAAGTTTAGGCATCAGCTGTGAAGATAATGAGATTCATTATAACGCCCATTCTCGTTGACTTTTATATACTTTTGAAGACCTACAATGTCTCCAATGGTTTGGTTTTGTCGGTTTTGTTCTTTACTGTTTTGTTCAATTGTATTATAACTAATGATATAGGCAATTCTATTAGAGATAGTGGGAGGCATTATGGTAACCATTGTTGATCACCTTGTATTATGTTTTTATATTATCTATTATGTCCATCCTTTTGACTTGACCGATTCTGTTCTGTTATGTCACATTTGGTTTTACTCTCTTCCAAAAAAGCAATAAGAACCATGGGAGCAATGAAACCCAAAATGTGTAATAGTCATTGTACAAAAGAGAGGAAAAGAAAGTGCTCTAAACTATATAACTGCATGTATATTTAAGTGTATAAGATAGAAAATGATATCACAGAGTTTTATTGGATCATTGAACAGAATTGTTTGCAGTATCATTGTTGGAATGTCCACTCTACAAGCTTTAATTTTGTGACTTGAACAATTATTTCTAAGATGGCAATATGTAATCCATTAACTAGTGATTTCTTTTCTTTTTTTTTTTTAACTAGTGATTTCCTACTGTTCATTTTTTTTTCTGTAAATCTGTATAATTTGTACCCTTTCACTGTTTTTTTTTTTTTTTTTTTTTTTCTCTTTTCTCCTTAAATAAAATTTAAAAAAAACAGAGTACAGAATTTCTCTCTTTCACTTCCCTACTCCGCACTGGTTGAGGTGTAGTAACCTGAGCTGTCCCTCTGGGAGAGCCAGTGAGGTGGATTCTTAGGTCAGCCCCCCTGGGAACCTGCGACAGACACAGCCGGCTGGGTACTGCTGTGCTCTCCCTACCTCCTTCTGTCTCTCTCTCCTTCCTCCCCATCTTCTCCCCTTCCTCTCTGGCTGCTTCCTCACTTCAGGCTTTTCCAGTGCTTTTTAAAGCCGCTGTGGTTGTTCAGGCTCCACAGGTGCACAGAGGGCCCTGAGGCCCGCAGCTGTGGCCCAGGGTGCATCTCAGCCTGAGGCAGGATCCTCCATGCTCCAGGTCATGCTCCTTGGGGCTGCCCCCCAAGGGCTCAGCCTGGCATTGTTTAGCTCCCGCAGCATTTCTGCTCAGAGAGGGCTCTCCTTGTCCTCGGGCTCTATCAGGTCAGCAGAAGTCCACAAACCTTTTTTTTTTTTGAGACAGGTCTTGCTATATAACCCAGGCCATCCTGGAACTCCCTGTCCTTGCAGTCCTCCTGCCTCAGCCTCCCAAATGCTAGGATTATAGGAATATAACACAGTGCATTCCACCTAGATGGTCCTCCCCCCACCCCAGTGCTGTGGACTGGACTCAGAGCCTCTGCATTGAGCTATATCCCCAGCCCTCTCATTATTTTTTTATTTTTGAGACAGGGTCTCACCAAAATTGCTGAATTGCCCAAACTGAGTTTGAATTTGTGATCATTATACCTCAGCCTCCCATTGTGTTGGGATTATGGACCACATCTGGCTGGTCTAATCTTTTGTGACCTCAAACTCTTAGGGTTCAAGCAATGTTTCTGCCTAGCTGCTGGCATGCACCACCATTCCTGGTGCTAGTTTTTATTTTTTATTACCCCTATTCACAGTGAAAGGCAATAGGGCAAGTTGGAGAAGGATCTCAGTGATGGTGCACTTGCTAGTCTTTGGGAAGCTCTGGGTTTGATCTCAACTCTCAAAAACCAAAACAAACCTGGTGTGGCATATATGCATGTGACCCCATTGCTTGGGAAGCTGAGGTAGAAGGATCATTGTTACTTCAAGTCTAGCCTGAACCATATAATGAGACCCCTTCTCAGAAGAAAAAAGATAGTAAGGCCCAGAAAGGATAAGAAACTTACTTAAGGTCACTCAGATATAAGGCCAGTATTTTTTTGTTTGTTTTTGTATTGGAGATGGAACTCAGGACCACACACTTGCAAGGTAGGCACTTATGCTGCTGAGCTAAATCCCCGGCCCTTATAAGGCCAGGATTTGAACCAGGACAGTTTTTGTGGTGCCGGGGATGGAACCCAGGACCTCCAGTTCTTTTGTTTGTTTGTTTTTGCTTTTTGAGACAGGGTCTTGCTCTGCAGCTCAGGCTGGCTCAAACTCACTAAGTAGGTGAGGCTGGCCTTGAATTCATAGTGATGCTCCTGTCTCAGCCTCCCCAATGCTGGTATTATGGAACAATTCTTTAGAAATGGCTTGCTAATCAAAAGTCCCCCAGGTCCCCTTCTTGCTTTGAACAAAGAATTGAGCAAGACAAATCAAAAAGGGTGCCAAAAGTTTATTCAAAAAGTTCTGGGTAGTTGGTTATGGGAGAAACCAGCTTTGCAGAGCCAACTTGGGCCAAACAAGAGAAAAAGGTTATAGGAAAAATAAAAGTACACACTGTGTCTAACTCAGGATAACAAGCTTTTCATGGTGTCCTGTCTTTGTCGTTTTCGTATTTTCTTTTCTTCTTTTTATCATTTTAGACAGGGTCTTACTATGCAGTTCAGTCTGGCCTTGAACTCACCGCGTAGCACAGGCTGGCCTTGAATTTGCAGTAATCCTCCTGCCTCAGCCTCCTGAGTGCTGGGCTTATACTGTTATGTCACTGGGGCCCAGCTCAATAAATCATTTCAAGCCCAGCATTTGTGCCTTTGCAGCTGCTGTGCCCAGCTGAGCCCTTCCTGTCACCCCACACAGGCTTCCCTGATCTGCTCTGACTGACCCCTTCCCCGGGTCCAGCTGCAGACAATGAACAGGCTGGACTAAAATCAAAAGTCTTCATACTTCATAGGCAGTAGCAACATAAAGTGAGCTGGCATTCGCAAGAGCGCAGGGGCATCTACTTCCTCTCTGTCCACACACACAAGGGCGCACGTTTTCCAGCTAACCGTCAGCCTGGAGAAGGCAGCGGGTCTGTCCTCCTGCTGACCCTGAATTTCAAGGAGGAGGCAGGCGCTTCACCCTCTGGCTATACTTTGAGCCGCCGAAAGACAAGCAGATACATGATTTTCTGCAACTATACACACAGGCAAGGGACCAGGAGGAGCTGGACGCGTATTCTGCAGCGCGCTCCGTGGCCGGGACTGTCTGCCGGTGGTTTGGCTAGCAGGAAACTACGACCGTTACTAAGCGCTCGTGTTATTTCATCGCCTAGGAACTACATTTGGACCCTTGATCTATAAATGCCGATTCTGGCCTGCAAGAAGAATGCTACTTACTGACCATCTACTACTACGCGCCAGGCACTGAGATAGGCTCCTAAGGCTGCCGTTTCGACCAACAGCGCTTGGAGAGGGAATGATTCTCCCACTTTATTTAGGGGCAAATGAAGACTCAGAGAGGTGATGCAACTGACCAAGGATTACACAACTAGCTAGGGGGAGAATGAGGATTCAGATCTATGCTGGGCATGGTGACACACGCCTGCAATCCCAGCACTCAAGAGCCTGAGGCGGAGAGCCGTTGCAAGTTTAAGACTAGCGTGGGCTACAAAATGAGCTCAAGGCCGGCCTGAACTGCATAGAGAAACCCTGTCTCAAAAAGACAAAATATAAATAAAAATAAAAGTAAAACCTAATTCTGACTCTGAAGCCTGACAATATATAAACTATAAAATAAATAATATGCAAAATATAGGAGGCATAAAAGTGAAAGGCCGTGTAGCTCTGGGCGGCAGTGGGGCTAGGGCGCTCTGGAAGGTGGCGCAGCAGAAGCTGCAGGCTGCCCTCTTAGCGTGAGCCAGGCCGTGGGTTAAATTCTCATTCACACAGGCGTGCACACACACTCCTCCCTGTCCCTCTTGTTGCATTTTAGGAAACAGACATATTCTATCAGAAAATATCCTTTCCTTTTTGTGCCTCGTTCTGTTTCAAAAACAAACTTTAAAGAAAACTAGGCACGACCTCTTCACACCCTGTTCTCTCCTGGGCGTAGTTCACATGAGCTTCTGTGGCCACTGTGTCCCAGGAGCTGCTTTGGTCACTGTCACCAGTGTCCTCCAAGCTGCCAAGCCCATTGGATCTCTTAACTTTTATCTTTATCAGTGCTTCTTTATAGTACATAGTGATTACATTCCCAAGGGGAGTCGGTGCACACATAAGGTATCTTAGTGCTTTTTATTGCCCCCATCAAATGTCTCCTTCCTATTTGCAAAAGATCTGTCTCTCTACCTTCTATTATTTTTTATTTTGCTCTGTATTTATATTTTGGATTTCTCTCTCTCTCTCTCTTTTTTTTTTTTGTTCCGGGGATTGAACTCACCACCTTGTGCTTGCCAGGCAGGCGCTTATGCTGCTGAGCTAAATCCCGCCCATTTTGGATGTCTCTTATGGGAGAAACAATGGGATATTTCAGCTTACGTGTTTGATTTATTTCACTTAACATCATGATTTTATCCATCAAGGTACATCCATTTTCCTACAAATGATGCTAATTTATCCTTCTTTATGGCAGAGTAGTATTTCATTGTGTATAAATACCACATTTTCTTTTATTCATGCTTTTTTTTTTTTTTTTTTTGGTCAAGCACTTGCCCTGTAATTCAGGCTAGCCTTCAACTCATAATGTGGTGCAACCTGGCCTTGAACTCATGGTGATCCTTCTGCTTCAGCCTCCCAAATGCTGGGATTACAGCTGGGTGGCCACTTGCTCAGTTTACTCATTCATCCACTGATGGACATATAGGCTACTTCCAAAACTTAGCTGTTGTGAGTTATGCTGCTGCAAACACAGGTGTGCATCTGCCATTGTAATGTGATGCCTTCAATTCTTTTGGGAAGATACCTAGCAGGACAGCTGGGCCAGATGAGTATTTCTACTTTCCAGCATTTTAAGGACTCTGCATACTGATGAGTTCCATGACTTCACCAGTTGACTTTCCTCCCATGGCTCTACACCTTTGTTGTTATTTGATTTCTTAATGATATCCATTCTTCCCAGAGCAAGATAGAATCGAAATGTTGCTTTAACTTTCATTTCTCTAACAGCCAGAAACATTGAACATTTGTTCATGTATTTACCGGCTGTTTGTACTCCTTCTGAGAAGTCTCTGTTCATTTCAGCTGTCCACTTTTGGATTGAATCTTTTAGGGGGTCTAATTTTTTTATAATTCTTTATATATTCTAGATAGCAGTCCTCTGAGGAATTGCTCAAAACATTTCCTGTTCTGTGGGTTGTCTCTTGACTCTGTCCTCTCCTCTGCCAGAGTTTTCCACTGTGATGTAATCCCATTTCTTAAGCAACTGGTGTGCTGTTTGGAAGGTCCTTGCCTATGCCTATATCTTCAAGAACTTTAGGTATTTTATCTTCCAGCAGATTAAGTGGCTGTCTTTTATTTTTTATTTATTTGTTTGTTTATTTTGTGGGTACTGACAATCGAATTTGGCATCTTGTGCTTGCCAGGAAGCCACTGTACCACTGAGCAATATCCTCAGGCTGTGGATATGTCTTGTCTCTTGATATGTAGGTTTTTGATCCATTTTGTTTTTTCCATTTTTGTATTTTTGAGACAGAGTCTCAGTATACAGTTCAGGCTGGCCTTGAGCTTGCATCGATTTTTTTGCCTCAGTCTTCTGAGATTACATGCCACCAGGCCCGGCTCGATCCAGTTTGATTTTAGTTTGGTACATGGCGAGACATGTGGATCTAGATTCAGTCTTCTGTACGCCGAGAGCCATTTTTCCCAGCACCATTTGTTAAAGAGGCCACCTTTCCCCCAGTGTATGCTTTGGGCTCCTTTGTCAGCCATCAGATATCTGGATGTGACTGGAGTTGTTTCTGCATCCTTTATTCTGCTCCCTTGATCCAAATGTCTGTTTTTGCATCGGTACTATCAAGCAGCTAAGTTAGATAAAATTAATACACAGCCAGAGAGGGACTGAGCTCTCAAGGAAGTCAGTTAAAGAGACATCAAAATTGTTGCTGGAGTGGCAGAGGATTTAACTCAGTGGCATAAAATGCCTGCCAGGCAAGCACTAGGTTGTGAGTTCGATCTTGCTACAAAACAAAACAAAACAAAACAAAACATTATGCCTGGGGGCATATCTGAAGAAAGCTAGGTCTCAAGATTAAAATCACAATAGCCATACCTGCACCCCTCCCTAAAGGATGAATAGAAATTCAAGATTATACTGTACTTAATTCCAACCAGCCTGATAAATCCAGATATATATCAGACACCTGGGTGGGTGACCAGAACACCTGGGTCCTTCTCCTCCCAGAAAGGTTCCTGTTTTAGAGTTATAGATAAGCCAAGGTTAATGGTGTCACCTGCGTGTCCTTGCTATGATGTGCCTGCTTACCTACTGGGAATTAACCAAGTGCCTGTAATTGTAAGCTCAGTGGTTGATCATGATGGACTCACATCTGTGATTTGCTGTGTCAACGAGCCCTGACAAAGAGCTTCAGCGAATACCCACTTCTGGGACCCTTCGTGTCTTTTAGGAGCTACGCCTCTTCCCCAATAAATCTTTCCTACCCTTAACTTCCTTTGTCCTTCGGATTCATTCTTCAATTTCAAGGGTACAAACCCAGCACATCTAATGTCCACGAGGTTGGGAATGTCTCCTATATTAGCACCATGCTGTGCTTCTTTTTCTTTCTGAGACAGCATCTCACTATGCAGTTCAGGTTGGCCTTGAGTTCACTTTGTAGCCCAGGCTGGTCTCAAATTTGCAGTGATCCTTCTGCCTCAACCTTCTGACTGCTGGGATTACAGGCATGTGCCATCACGCCCAGCTTTTGTTTTTTTTTTTTGAAACCAGGTTTTACTTTTCTTCTTCTTCTTCTTCTTTTTTTTTTTTTTTTTTTTGTCTTTTTCCTTTTTATCGGTACCGGGGATGGAACTCAGGACTGCCTGCTTGCAAGGCAGGTGCTTATGCCGCAGAGCTAAATCTCCAGCCCCCAGGTTTTACTTCTTAATTCAGATTGGCTTTGAACTATGTAACTCAGCTGGCCTTGAACTCAAAGTGATCCTCCTGCCTCAGCTGCTAGAGTGCTGGGATCACAAGCATGTGCCATCATTCCCAGTTCCATGTGTTTTTATCACTGGAGCTTTATAATAAATTTAGGATTGTGATGCAAAGCCTCCTGCTTTGCTTTTGTTTCCCAGGATTGCTTTTGCTATTGTGAATCTCTTCTAGTTCCATATTAATTTTTTTTTTTTTTTTTGTACTGAGAATCAAACTTACAACCTCAGACCTGCTGCAGGCAGGCACTGTGCCGCTGAGTTGTATTCCTGGCCCCTAGCTCCATGTGAATTTTATGGTTGTTTTTTCTAGTTCTGGGAGGAATACTTTTAGCATTTTGATTGGAATTGCCTTAAACCTATGTATCAGGGTTGGGGATTTAGCTCAGAGGTATAAGAACCTGCCTTGCGAGCAGGCAGCCGTGAGTTCGATCCCCTGTATCAATTTAAAAAAAAAAAAAAACCTTATGTATCAGCTGTAGAAGAATGGCTGTTGTGGAGGCACTATTGGCCTTGCCTATCCAGGAATGGGGATATTTTTCTATTTTCACATGTTCTCTGCACTGTCCTTTTTCAGAGTAAATTTTCATTGTAATTGAACTCATTAAGCTCAGCAGCATAAGTGCCTGCCTGGTAAGCATGAGGTCATGAGTTAGATCCCTGGTAACCAAAAAAAAAAAAAAAAAAAAAAAAAATTGAGCTCATTGGGCATGATGGCACATGTCTGTAATTCCAGCGCTCTGGAGGTTGAGGTAGGAGGCTTGCTGCAAGTTTGAGGCCAGTCTAGGCTCCAAAGTGAGTTAGTTCAAGGCCAGCCCAAACTACACAGTTAGACCTTGTCTCAAACAAACAAATGACTAAACTTACTGTGTAGTCCAGGCTGACCTCAAATTTGTGACCATCCTCCTGCCTTGGTCTCCCAAGTGCTGGGATTCCAGGCTTGTACCATCACAACCAGTGATCATGTAATTTTTGTCCTTCCTTCTATTTGTGTGATGTATGCCATTCGCTGTTTTGCATACATTGAATCATCTTTGCATCCCTGGGATAAAGCCTATTTCGTCATGATGTTTGATCCTTCTAATGATTTGTTGCGTTCTGTGTATTAGTGTTTTGTGAAGGATCTTTACATCTACATTCATTACAGAGTGGCCTCTAGTTTTCTTTTTTATCTGAGTCCTTGTCTAGTTTTGGAATCAAGGTAATTGTGGGGAACCACCCAGATGAGTCTCCTTGATTCTCCTTGGAAAGAAGAGCAGCTCTCCCCATTGTGGATAAACTTGGCCCTATTGGTATGTACAGAGCTGGCGAGGGTATCTCCTCACTCCTTCAATTGGCTTTAACTGATGTAAACTGGGCTGGCTGAGGAGCTGATGTGTCACCTCTGAAACAAGGAGACAGGTCAGTGTTACCCCACCCCGTGATTCCCGGAATGCATGGCTGAGCCTGGTGGGACTGAGCCTCGGGAAAGAGGCTGTGACTTCCCCGGGGGAAAAAGGATTGTACATCACAGTGGAAGCACCCACCCCAGATGATGAGGCACCACCTCAGCTGTGTCATGCAGATTGCTCTCTCTGCATTTGCTGCCCTCTGCATATCACAGAGGTGATTTCAGGCCTCCAGGTAGCCAGGGCAGTCATCCCCAAGCCACTCCCCTCATGGAGAATTAGTGAGACATGGGTTGGGATCTGGGTCAAGGCCTTTGTTCAGTGAAACACCATCTTGGCTGGCCTTGGGCCCCCCTTGGCTCCCCACAACTGTATATACGTCTCAGTGTCTTTCTTCTCGCTGTGGGTTGCACTGGAAGTGTAGATTGGAATTAACTGACTACAATTCCAATAACTTCTCCATGGGGTTACAAACATAAACCTTCCTGGACTGAGACAAGGACAGGGAAGTGTTCTCCATAGGTAATATTAGCTTCAAGGAGTGGTTTGGCATTATTTCTTCCCTTTCAGTTTCATTAAAGAATTTGAGGAGTATTGGCATTAGATCTTCCCTGAAGTTCTTTTAAAATTCAGTGATAAATCCATTTGGTCCTGAGTATAGCTTTGTTTTTCTTCTTTCTTTCTTTCTTTGGCATTTTGAGACAGGGTCTTGATATGCAGTTCAGGCTGGCCTTGAGCTCACTGTGTTGCCCAGGCTGGTTTTGAATTTGCAAGGATCCTCCTGCCTCAACCTCCTGAGTGCTGGGATTACAGGTGTGTACCACACCCAGCTACTTTCTTTCAGAAAGGATTTTGCCCTGAATGGGAAGCTGCAGGGGTGGGAGGCTGGGAGGCGGAACCAAGGAGCTCTATCTTGAGGTCACCTTTCCCGCCCCTAGGCAATTTACCTGTGGCACAAAATGAATTCCAATGGTCTACGGGTGCATCAATAATGCCCCTTAGGCACCACCCCAAACCTAAACTATATGTGTGCCCCCACACCACGGGTCAGGCAGAGAAAAAGCCAGAACCCGGAGGTCATGGAGTCTCTCTCCACATTCTTAAAATAAAGGCCACTTTTATTTCATATTTCTTATCTTTTTAAAAGCTGTACCAAAAATTCTATCATTTGTTTCTTTCTTTCCTTCCTTCTTTATTTCTTGCTTTCTTTTTCTCTTTCTTTCTTTCTTGACAGAGTCTCACTGCGTAGTTCATGCTGGCCTTGAACTCACTATAGAGCTCACGCTGGCCTCAAACTTGTGGCAATCTCCTTGCCTCAGCCTCCCAAGTGCTGGGGTTACAAGTATGCATCACCTGGGATTTTTTTTTTTCTTCTTTCTTTCTTTCTTTTGGTACCAGGGATTGAATTTATGACCTCGAATTTGCCAAGCAGGCATTTATGCCACTGAGCTAAACCCTCGGCCCATACCTGCTGGGCTTTTTTTAATTGGTAGGTTTTTGTTACTGCCTCAGCCCTATTTCCTGTTATTGGATTAATCAGGGTTTTCATATATTCTTGGTTCAGACTGGTAATTCATATGTATCTAGGAACTTATGCATTTCTTATAGATTTGCCAACTTATTGGAGTACGAGTTTTTGAATTAGTTATTAATCATCTTGTAGATTTTGGAAGTGTCCGTTGGGATTTTGCCTTTTTTATTTCTAGTTGCATTGACATGAGTTTTTTTTTTTTTTTCTTTTCTTTTCTCAGATTGGCTAAGGGTTTTACGGTTTGTCTACTTTGTCTATTCTTTCATTGAACCAGCTCATCAATTCAGAGATGGGGGGGTGTCTCTCAATTTCATTGATTTTTGCCCTGATTTTTATAATTTCCTTCCTTGTTCTAGTTTTGGATTTGGCTGCACCTGGTAACACATCCCTGTAACTCAGCAATTGGGAGGAAAGTCACTGGAGTTTGAGGATAGAATCACTGGAGTTGGAGACTCTGCCTTGCAAGTTTTGTTTTCAGATTTGGACTGTGCTTTTTTTTCCTCCCATGACCTTGAGGTGCATAATTGTTTTTTTTTTTTTTTTTTTTTTCATTTTTGAGACAGGGTCTCACTATGCAGTTCAGGCTGAATTTGAGCTCACTTTGTAGCCCACGTTGGTCTCGAACTCACAACAATTCTCCTGCCTCAGCCTCCTGAGATTATTTGTTTTTTTTTTGATGTGGGCATTCACAGCTATAAACTTCCCTCTTATGACTGCTTTATGTTCTTGTGTGTTGTATTGTTATTGTTTGATTCCAAGAGCTGTTTTTCCTTGATTTTTTTCTGTGACCCCTTGATTATTCAAGTCTGTGTCGCTTTATCATCATGTGTTTGCATAATTTCTATGGTTTCTTTTGCCACTGAGTTCTAATTTCATTGAATTATGATGTTATAATATGCATGGGAGCTAGGTGTGCTGGTGCATGCCTGTAGTCCGAGCACTTGGGAGCCTGAGGCAGGAGGATTGTTGCAAATTTGAGACCAACCTGGGCCACAAAGTGAACTCACTACTAGCGTGAACCACATATTAAGACCCTATCTCAAAAAGACTAAAAAAAAAAAAAAAAAAAAAATCATGGGATACATTTTTATTCTTTTAGGCTGGGCATGGTGGCCTATGCATGTAATACCTGTACACTCTGGAGGCTGAAGCAGGAGGTATCCATGATTTCAAGGCCAGCCTGAATTACATAGCAATCTTGTCTCAAAAAACCAAAATTAAAAAAAATTTTTTTTTTTTTTTGGTCTTTTTCCTTTTTATCGGTACGAGGGATCGAACTCACGACTGCCTGCTTGCAAGGCAGGTGCTTATGCCGCAGAGCTAAACCTCCAGCCCCCAAAAAATTAAAAAAAAAAAACTCTTTTGTATTCATTTAAGCATGCTTTTTTGGGCTATTTATATGCTACAGAGAAGAACCTGTACTGTGTTGTTGGACAGAACACTCTGGATATCTGTTAGATCCATTTGTTCAGAGGTGTGGTTCAGGCTTGGTATCGCTTTGTTGGTTTTTTTGTCCAGTTATCTGTCTATTTGCACTATGGGGTGTCACCATCCTCTACTGTAATTGTATTGATGTTTACCTGATATTTTTTTATGCCTAGTAGTGCTTGCTTTATGGAATTGGGTGTGCTGTTACTTACTGCATATATAGTTATAATTGTTATAACGCTCAGGAGATGACATATATAACTATATGTTATATAACTATATAACATATAGTTATAATTGTTATCTCTTCCTGTTGAATTGTTTTCTTAAACAGTGTGTAGTGACTTTCTTTGCTTCTTCTAATCAGTTTTGGCTTGAAGTCCACATTGTCCGAAAATAGAATAGCTAGTCCTGCTCATTTTTAGGTTCCTAGTGCATGAAATCTCATTCTCCATCCTTTGATTTTTTAAAAATTTAGTTTAATTTAACTTTTGAGATAAGTTTTCACTATACAGTTCAGGTTGGCCTAGAACTCACTTTGTAGCCCAGGATGGCCTCAAACTTGCAGCAATCCTCGTCTCAGACTCCTGAGTGATGGGACTACAGGTGTGTGCCACCATGCCTCGCCCTTTGAGTTTTTAGTCTATAAATATCTTTTTTTTGGTACCGGGGATCAAACTCATGATGCGCAAGGCAGGCGCTTATGCTGCTAGCTAAATCCCTGACCTACAAATATCTTTTAAAAAACAAAATAAAACATCCTTCCTTAGTCATTTTTTTTTCCTTCCTTAGTCTTTAATTGTGCACATCAACCAACATGACGCAGGTGAACTGCATGAATATTTAACTGGCAGGAAAATACTATGTGACATGTTTGTAACGAGTCCCAGGTAGCCAGGTCAGTTGCAGCAGGGTTTTGGCCAGGGTGGGGAAGGTGAGGCGTCGCTTTGGTGATGAAGAACCCTTCGGCACGCAGCCTTCCTGCCCACTGCTCCTCTGCCCCTGCTTCCCTCCCCACGAAAGCCGTTGCACCCCTACACTCCCTAAGACAGAGCTCTGAGGTTGTTCTTGGGGTTGGCCTTTGAAAAAGTTCACTCCTGCCGCCCTGTTTCTTTTTCTCTGGCCTTTTGTCATCTCCTGAGCGTTAGTAGGCAGCTGGGCCTGGGTCAGGTCTCACATCCCCGTACAACCTGATGGACGTTTAGGTTAGGTTGTCTCCACGGTTGTAAATCATGCTGCCAGGCAAGGTGGCATCTGCATGCAATCCCAGTGCTCTGGGAGGCTCAGGCTGGAGGAGTAGGAGCAGGTTTTGGGGTGTTACAGAGTCCTTCTGGAGGTGGGTTCTAGGTTCTTTTCTGAACAAAGAATTAGTCAAGACACACACACATGGTAGCACAGTTTTATTAAAGGCAAGAAAAGAAACAGGCTCTGCAGAGCGAGTTAGGACCAAGTAGGGAGAGAAGTATACCGTACAGCATGAGGGCCGGCCACCTGGCAAGAGGGAACCCAGAGGCCTAGTCTTTAAATCAATGTCTTTGTTGTCTTTTCTTCTTTGTTTTTGTTTTTTAATAGAGAGTCTCATTATAAAGTTCAGGCTTCTCTGGAACTCACTTCACTGTGTAGTCCAGGCTGCCTCAGCCTCCTGAGTGCAGGGATTACAAGTGTGCACCACCATGCCTGGCTAAATCCTGTCAATTTTTTCTTTTTTTCTGTACCAGGGATCGAACTCACTATCAAGCGATTGCCAAGTCTGTGCTTGTGCCGCTGAGCTAGACCCCAGCCCAATCCTGTCAATTTTAATTTCATAAAGAACATTGCTTTGAAGCAACCAATCTAGTTTTTGCTCCATGTTTCTAGTTGTTTAACTCCTTTTCTGTCTACAAAGCCAATGTCTGCTGTTCCATTCATTGGAATACCTCTTTTAGTTTTTCTCAGATTTATTTCTGGGGTTTCTGAGACAGGCTCTCACTTATGAAATCTAAACTGGCCTCAAACTCATGATCCTCACGAGCCTCAGCCTGCCAAGCACTGAGATTACAAGTAGACATCACCACACCAGGCTTTTTATTCTTTCTTGTTTTTTTTTTTTTTGAGATAGGGTCTTGCTATGTAGCAGATGTTGGCCTTAAACTCAACTATGTAGCCCAGGTTGGCCTTAAATTGTGGGGATCTTCCTGCCTCAGCCTCCTGAGCACTGAGATTGCAGGTATGCGTCACCATATCTGG
This sequence comes from Cavia porcellus, assembly GCF_034190915.1. Taxonomy (NCBI): domain Eukaryota; kingdom Metazoa; phylum Chordata; class Mammalia; order Rodentia; family Caviidae; genus Cavia; species Cavia porcellus. Next base: position 19,580,693 of record NW_026947496.1, on the reverse strand, counting down.
TCTTCTTTTTTCTGAGACTGGGTCTCATAATGTGGCACAGACTGGTCTTGAACTCATCATTTAGCCCAGACTGACTTCCAACTCAGGGTGAGCTTCCTGCTTTGGCCTCCTGAATACTGGGATTAAAGGCCTGTGCCACCTCCGCCAGTTTGAAAGTAAACTCTTTCTTTTTTTTTTTTTTTTGGTACCAGGGATCTAACTCATGACCTTGCGCTTGCCAGGCAGGCACTTACGCCGCTGAGCTAAATCCCCAGCCCGAAAGTAAACTCTTAGTTTGTGAGCATAGTTTGTTCCAGACACATGATTGTGATCCAAAGACCTTCTATATCTAAGCGAATTTCTTCAAAAAAAAGGAAACTCAGATGATTCATCTCACAACCCAAAATGTTCAAATAAAAATTATTACAATGGCCAAGGATGTAGCTCTGGGGCATCAGCATGTGTTTGGCAAGCATGGGATCCTGAGTTTGCTTCCAGATACAAAAAGAAAAAAAAGTGATTGTAAGACTGTAATGTAATACAAAATGATGATGAAAATACAAACTATAAAGAAAAATAAAGTAGGCTGCTAGTTTTTTTTTTTTTTAATCTGTACCAGGGATCAAACTCACGACCGCTTGCTTGCAAGGCAGGTGCTTATGCCACTGAGCTAAATCTCCAGCTCCTTTTTTTTGTCTTTTTGAGACAGGGTCTCACTATGCAGTTCAGGCTGGCCGTGGCTCCCTTTGCAGCTCAGGCTGGTCTCAAATTTGCAATGATCCTCCTGCCTCATCCTTCTGGGTGCTGGAATTACAAGAGTGCACCACCAAGCCCAGCAAAAATAAGTTAGCCAGCACTTCCCTGCAGCTAGCGTGAGGGGGACAAGAGGGAGGAGGGCTACCCTGGAGCACAGCCTTCGAGTTCACTAACCCGGTCACTGCTGTCCGTTGGCTCAATGGACTCTGTCTTTCTGTGAAATTTTAACAAGGAACCAATCCAAGAACACTTGCTTTGCCTCCTTTTCAGGATTTCACAGAGATGTGACATTGCCTTGTTGTTTAACAGATTCATCACTCTCGCTCTCCTGCTGTATGGGTTGCTGCTTTTCTACAGAAGTTTTGCACTGTTTCCCACGTTTTACACATCTTAACCTCATTGAAGTGAGGGATTCCTCTGCTTTTTTTCCTCCTCCTCTGCAGATGCGTGTGTGCTTGAGAGAAAGACACACACACACACACACACACACACACACACACACACAAAGAGAGAGAGAGAGAGAACGAGACAGAGAGAGAGAGAGAGAGAGAGAGAGAGAGAGAGAGAGAGAGAGGAGGAGGACCTCTGGTTCCATTGCCATCTTGTGACATTCAGCATCACATACTACTCATATTGCAAGACATGGCTCGTTTAAGTTTGAAGTTATTAGAAATGTTTGCTCACTCGTGGAACACACAAGAACAAGTTACCAGCAATCTCAGGCTTTACTGTACTTTATTTGTTGTTCCAAAACTCAATCAAGACTCCTACTATTCGCAGGTGGATGTTTTTCAGTTACTCTGTTGTCTCTTATTTAAGAAAGATAAAGAGCTCCTGAAGCTTCACTGAGTTTGTCTCTCGTGCGTGCCCCGTGTGAGGGGAGATCTGTGCTCCTATTTGGGCTATTTGTGCTCCTATTTTTAATCTGTAATTTCTAATGGATTTACAGCAAAATGCGGTCCTCAACAGCACACACCCAGATGTGCCTAAGATGTGAGAATGTTTGAAATTAGTAAGAGAGTTTCGCTATTTGTGATCATTATTGGAAGAAAATATTTCTTGGAAAGTCTTTGTTTAGAACAGAGAGATATTATTACAAAATCTCAGTTCACTACCATTTTCTTTCTGTCAATTCTATCAATACTGTAAATGAAGCCAGAAGATAAGGGATGAATTTATCCTAACTACCAAAAAACCCCTAAAATCCCTTCAGTGAAATCCCATCATACTATCAGTTTCTCTCCTCTCTGTGTCTCTCTCTCTGTCTCTCTCTCTCTCTCTCTCTCTCTCTCTCTCCCTCCCTCTCTCTCTCTTCTCCTTCTTTTGACAATGTTTCACTATGTAGCCCAGGCTGGCCTTGAACTCATGGCAATCCTCCTGCTTCAGCCTCCCAACTACTGGGATGACAGGCGTGCAACACCAACTCTGGTTTGTGCTATCAGTTTCTTAAAAATGCTCGCTGCAGGGCTGGGGATTTAGCTCAGCGGCATAAGCACCTGCCTTGCAAGCAGGTGGTTGTGAGTTCGATCCCTGGTACCGATAAAAGGCTTAAAAAAAAAAAAAAAAATGCTCACTGCTCTATGACTTTCAAAGGCAACAGCGAAAACATGTAAAATAAGCACACAGTCCGAATACCAAAAAATTATTGAAATCCTAGTTTAATTTCAAGTAATTAGATTTTCATTCATGTTTCAAAATAACTGATTGTTATTGGAACGCAATCAGAAATTGAAAGTAAGAGTAAGCTATTTCTAAATGCAGCTAAAAATAGAGAAAACACAATCAACCAGAATCTAGAAATTACAGGGTAGTAAACCGACAGTAGTAGCTTTGGCTTTGTGTCTTAAGGAGCAGGAGCCTCACAATTAACAAGAATTTTTTCAAAATAGATGATCTAATACTTTTTGCTCCTTTTTTGTTTTGTTTTTGATTTTTTTTTGTTCTTTTTGAGACAGGGTCTCTTTATGCAGTTCAGATTGGCCTTGAGCTCACTTTGCAGCCTAGGCTGGTCTCGAACTCGCAACGATCCTCCAGCCTCAGCCTTCCAAGTGTTGGGATTACAGGTGTGAGCCACCACGCCTGGCTTTGATTTTTTGAGTTAGGGTCTCACTATGTAGAGCAGGCTGACCTTAAACTCATAGTGATCCTCCTGCCTCAGCCTCCTAAGGATTTAACACTTTTCCACTATCAACATTAATTCAAGTGGATCAAAATTACCACTTCATTTAATTATTATTATTATTATTTTTTTTAACACAAGGTCTCACTATGTAGGCTGGTCTCAAACTCATGACAATCTTCCCACTCCAGCCTCCCGAGGGCTGGGATTATAGGCATGTGCCACCAAGTCCAGGGAAAAATACAATTTTAAAAATAAATGGCACATGTCCATAATTTCAGCCCTTGGGAGGCTGAGGCAGGAGGATTGCTGCGAGTTTCAGGCCAGCCTGGGCTACATAGTGAGCTCAAGCCCAGTCTGGAATACACAGCATGACCTTGTCTCAAAAAATAAAAAATGAAACCAAGGAATGGAAGAAAGAGCCAGGCATGGTGCTGGTGCACACCTGTAATCCCAGCTACGTGGGAACCTGAGGCAGGAGGATCACAAGTTTGAAGCCAACCTGGGCAACTTGGTGAGGCCTTATTTAAAAAAAATTTTTTTTTTTTGGTCTTTTTTCATTTTTATCGGTACCGGGGATCGAACTGACGACCGCCTGCTTGCAAGGCAGGTGCTTATGCCGCTGAGCTAAACCCCCAGCCCCTTAAAAATTAAAAAAGGAAAAAGATCAGAGGTATGGCTCAGTGAGTTCTAGGACAGGGTGCAGAACTAGGTATCCAGTAGTAAAATACAACAGAACAAAAAGGAACAAAGCCATTTGAGACAGTGCAGTGAAACTGGTACAGAACTTCACAGCAGGTTACCAGGATAACAGTAATAGGTACACAGTCTATCTCATTAGCTTCATGATAGTTGTTCTTTCAATCAGGTATAGCTCAATCAAATACAGAACATCATAGAACTTATCAAGACAGAATATTGGATAGAGCAATACATAATCAGAACAAAGCAAAACAGTGATAAAAATATTTGCCTTCAAAGAGATGGTAGAAGGAAATCCCCCTTATTTGCTATATGGTCAACCTCCCAAGAGATGCTCAGATCTCTGGCTCCCATTTGCTAAGGGGAGAGGAGTGGATTAGGATGTTTGATTCTCAGCACGCACACTGGTAGGCTCACTACCACTTACCAGGGAGGTGAGCTGATTGCTTGGTTTCCCAGCGCCCTAAATTCCAACATGGCGTGGATCTCAGGACACGCTGGTGGTTCTCGAACTGGGGCAGCTGCAGCTTGCCAGGCTACAACTGCTCACCAGGGGGTGAACTGGTTGCTTGGTTTCCTAGTGTGTCAAGTTCCAACATCATTTTGCTTTTTTTGCTGTTATTTTTATTTTATTTTATTTTATTTTTCAGTACCAGGGATTGAACTCACGACCTTACACTTGCCAGGCAGGCACTTGTGCCACTGAGCTAAATCCTTGGCCCTGTTATTGTTTTTTTGAGACAAGGTCTTATGCATAGCCTAGGTTCATGACAATCTTCCTGCTTCAGTCTACTGAGTACAGCATGTAAGGCGGTGCTGTACATCAGAGGTTTTTTTTTTGTCTTTCTGAGACAGGGTCTCACTATGCAGTTCAGGCTGGCTTTGACCTCACTTTGTAGCCCAGGTTGGTCTGGAACTCGCAACAATCCTCTTGCCTCAGTCTCCCGAGTGCTGGGGTTATAGGTGTGTACCACCACACCTGGAACATCAGAGTTTTTGTTGTTTTCTACTTTTTTTTTGAGACAGGGCCTCACTATTTAATTCAGGTTGGCCTAGAGCTCACTAGGTAGCCAGGCTGGACTCAAACGCATGGAAATCCTCCTGTCTCAGCCTCCTGAATGCTAGGATTACGGCATTTGTATTCCTTTTAAATTTTATCTTGCTGCCCAAATTGGGCTCAAATTTACAATCCTGCTGTCACAGGCTCTGGGTGGGGTGGGAGAGGAATTAGAGGAGTTTCATAGTTGTTCTATGATAAGTAATGATGTGTTTGTCATATACTACTTATTAAGGGCTATTATTCTAATTATTATGTGGCAGTAAAAATAGTAGGAGTTTGAGTGGCTAATTTTCAACCAGAAATTAGTTAGCTTTTCCTTTTTTTTTTTCCTGATTAAGCAATACATATTTCTCCACAGAAAATTTGAAAACTACATGATTTAAGTGTAAAGAAGCATAAAAGAAAAATGTCTATGATTCTGCTGTACAGGAATAACTACAATTAACTTCTTCTTGGCATATATATATATATATATATATATATATATATTTTTTTTTTTTTTTGCAGTACTGGGGATTAAACTCATGACCTCGTGCTTGCCAGGCAGGTGCTTATGCCACTGAGCTAAATCCCCAGCCCTGTTGTAATTTTTTTGGCAGCATAGGACAACAAACCCAAGGAGCACTGAGCTACAACCTCAGCCTTTTTTCTTCTTTAAATTTTTTCTTTTGAAGCAGGGTCTCATCAAGCTGCCTCGGCTGGACTCAAACTCAGATTCTCCTGCCTCAGCAAGGAGTAGCCAGGATTATAGATGTGCACCACCCTGCTTGGCTAGCTTTTATTTTTTATTCACTATGTGGTTCAGCCTGGCCTTGAGCTTTGAACTATGTTACCAAGGCTGGCCTTGAACTTGTGGCGATCCTCTTGCCTTCAGCTTCTGAGTCCTGGGATTACATGTGTGTTCATTGCACTTGTCCAGCCGAATATTTTAGATGAAAATTGCACAGCACACTGCTGTAGTGCTAGAGTGGTCAACCATCACCACTCACCCTGCGAAACAAACTGTACTGGAAAGGTCCAGGGAAATTCAGTAGAGTTGGTCACACTACTTTTACAAACGCTTTTCATTAGATAATGAGGTTGTTTGTCTTTCTTTTTTTCTTTCTTGTCTGTCTTTTTTCCTCTTTTTTTGGTACTAGGAATCAAACTTACAACCTCATACTCTCCAGATAGACACCTTGCTGCTGAGCTGTATTCCCAGCTTCGTTTTTTTCTTTTTCTTTTCTTTTCTTTGGCTTCTTTCCTGTCCTCCCTCTTTTTATTCTTTCTTTCTTCTTTCTCTTTTGGTGGTAGCGGGAACTGAACTTGGCCTTCACACTGAGCTACAACCCCAGTCCTGAGACAGGGTCTCACTACATCAACCTTTACCCAGGTTGGATAGACTTTTCGATCCTCCTGCCTCAGCCTCTCAGAGTGCTGAGATGACAGATTTTGCCAGGGTGCCCGCTCCGCTGCCTCTTTTCACTGCCTCTCTCCGCTGTGGCCTTTCTTGTAAGAGTTGCTTCTTTCCTTCCCTTTCTTGAAGTGACTTTTGCTGAAGCGAGGACAAAAGCGAATCAGATTCCCTCAGACTTTTTAATGCTGCAAAGTGATTGATGACTTTCTTCTTCTGGATGTTCCTGGCTGTGAGTATGAAGCTCTCTAAATGTCCTCCTCTTGTGGTTTTGTATCTATGAGCGGCCATAAATTGATGGTCCTGTGGGGCTTGGTCACAGTCCAGAAGCCTTTCTCAAGGAGCAGTGACAGATACTTCTAGCCGGTAAGTAGGGCTGACGTCTCTTGTTTCGTCTGAGCCTATTATTTCACAGTGCTGCAGCCTGGAGTCTTATAAAATGTAGCTTGCATGGCTGTAATCCCAGTGCTCAGGAGGCTGAGGCAGGAGGACTGCAGCAAGTTGAGGCCAGCCAGGACTACATAAGTGACCTCAAGACTGGCCTGAACTGCATAGCGAGACCTTATCTTTAAAAAAAAAAATAAAAAGAAAGGTAAGCTGAGCATGCTGCTGCATGTCCATAATCTCAGGACTCATGAGGCTGAGGCAGGAGGGATGTAGCTCAGTGCAAAGGCCCTGGGTTCTGTCAAACAAAAACCTGCAAACAACCCAGAGGGGAGAGATTGATACGGGGTCTAGTTGCCCTCAAGCTTATTCCCCAAATAATTACCACCCCTCCAGGCTTAGAGGCCAGCTCAGGTCACTTGTTTTAATATCTGAGGCCAGGTACTGTTCTGATGTTTGTATGCACAGAAAAACTGCCCCAGTGCAGTCTGTCCTCAGCTTTCACATTTTTTTAAATACTGGGCACTGAACACAAGCCCTGTGCTCCACCCTCAGCCCTTTGAAGTTTGTCTTATTTGTAGACAAGAGTCTCGCTAAGTTGCTACATTGCCCAGGCTGCTTTCAGCCTCCCAGTAACTAGGATTATAGGTGGGCACCACTGCTTCAAACTTTTTCTTTCTTAAAATTTTATGTATTGTTTTCATTGTTTATTTGCCTGGCACTGGGGATTATACCCAGTGCCTTAGAGGCTTTAACTTTTCTTCTTTTTGAACAACGGTCTCACTGTGTAATGCAGCCTGGCCGTGAGCTCCCTATGTAGCCCAGGCTGGCCTCAAACTCCCATCAATCCTCCTGCCTCAGCATCCTGAGTGTTGGGATGGCAGGCGCATACCACTATGCCTGCCTGGAAATTGTCTTCACTTAGAGTTTGAAACATTTCACTCCAAGCTCTCCTGGCCTTTAAGGTTTATGTTGAGAGAAGTCTGCTGTAATTCTAATGGCTTTAGGTTTATACATGATTGTTGCATCTCTCTATCAGCTCTTAAGATTCTGTCATTGTGTTAGACTTCAGGGATTTTGATAATGATACGTCATGGAGTTCTTTTCTGGTCATCTGATCATAGTTACTTGGGGTTCTATATGCCTGTATATTAAATTCCTTCCCCGTGCTTCAGAAGTTTTCTGCTATTATTTCTCTTGTTGTTGCTGTTTGTTTTTGACACAGAGTCTTACTCTGTAGTTCAGGCTGGCCTTGAATTCACTATGTAGCCCAGGCAGGTCTCGAACTCTTGGTGATCTTCCTGCCTCAGCCTCCCAGGTGCTAGAGTGCTGAGATTATAGGGATGTGCCACCATGCCTGGCTCTGGTTTTTTATGCTATTCATGCTGCCTTTTATACAAACATCAAAAATTTTTTTTTGTACCAGGGATCAAACTCAGGACCTTGCACTTGCCAGGCAGGCACTTATGCTGCTGAGCTATATCCCTGGCCCTCATGCTGTCTTTTGATTTTTCACTAATTCCAATTAATTTTAGATTAGATTAGTCTTCTTTGTGTCATCCAGTAGGTATTGGATCTGTTTCTCATGTCCTGTGGTTTGCATGGTATCTCTGACTATGGGCACCTGCACCAGCCTTGTCTTCCCGTTCTGACACTGCCCTTCACGTTGGTCACTTCTGCCCATACCTTCTGTGGAAATTTTTATCTCCTGGGTTTCTCTTTGGCACCTTTTCATGAACTTTGATTCCACACTAAACTGATCATTCACGTATTGTATCATCTGTTCAGCAAGGGAATTTTGAAAAAGCAGTTGCATTATTACCCTTTGTCAGCAAATGGATTATGGAAAGTTTTTCCTCCAGTGAAGAGGATGTGGAGCAGATGGATGCCTTAGTCCCTGCTAATGGAGTCACAGAGTCACCAACAGTCACTCACAGAACATCAAGACATCAAGGCCTCCCAGGAACAGTGGGCTGCAGCCGAGCTTGAGGCTGGGTCCTGTCCCATGGGTGGCACTTAGCAGCGGGGCCTCTGCCTGAGTCTCCTAAGCAGCTGGTCTCATCTGCATCACAGCAGAGGACAGGAGCCTCTTTCAGAGTCATCTACATCCTGCCTGTTTTAGGCCACTGGGGCTGCTGTGACAACATATGATAAGCCAGGTGGCCCGTAAGTGACAGGAATTCATTGATCACAGCTCTGAGGGCTAGAAGTCCCAGGTCAAGTTGCAGGCAGATGCCATGTCTGATGCAGGCTCCACTGCGGTACCTTCTTTTTTTTTTCAGCACCGGGGATTGAACTCACAACCTCATGCTTCCCAGGTAGACGTTTGTGCCACTCAGCTACATGCTCGGCTCATGGTGCCTTCTTGTTACATCTTCCAGGGTGGGAATGAGGAGGGCAGCTCGATATATATATATATATATATATATATATATATATATTTTTTTTTTTTTTTTTTTTTTTTTTTTTCTGTTTTGTTTTTTGAGATAGGGTCTCACTGTCTAGTTTAGGCTGGCTTTGAACTCAATATGTAGCCCAGGATGATTCAAACTGGCAGCAATTCTCCTGCCTCAGCCTCCTGGGTGCTGGGATTATAGGTTTCACCACTACGCCTGGTTTGCAGCCTATTCTATGAAGGCACTAATCCCATTTTGGAGGACTCCACCCTCAGGACCTAATCACCTTGCAATGATTCTGCCTCCCAATGCCTTCACACTGGGCATTAATATAAATTTTCAGAGAACACAAAATTCAAGCCACAACACAGATTATATTTAAATATTCCTCTTTACCTATAATATCTCTCATAGACTTTTTCCTATATGGACTCCAATGAAAGTAGACACATCACATATGATTACCCTGATGTATTTGCCTGTTTATTTCTAAGCCACTCAAATTGGTCTTGAACCCGTATATCTCAAGCTGGCCTCAAATTTGTGATCCTCTTGCCTCAGCCTTCTGAGTTCTGGAATTACAGGTATGCCACACCATGCCTGATTAATCCCGAATTACTAGTTTTACAATTTTTTAGATTTGTATTACCCCGTGTTCGCAGTGCATAATAATTACATTCATTCTGGGGAGTTGGTGCACGCCCATTAACACATCCTAATTCTTTTTAGGTCCCTTTCCTGATTTGTTTTTTCTTTTTGAGACAGGGTCTCATTATGCAGTTTAGGCTGGCTTTGAGCGCACTTTGTAGCTCAGGATGGTCTAGAGGTCACAAGGATCCTCCTGCTTCATCCTCCTGAGTGCTGGGATCACAGTTGTGTGCCACCACTCCTGGATTCCTTGATCTATTTTTAAAATCAAAATTAATTTGAGCATGTTGGAATCTTTGGATGAATATCGGAACTTTTTCTGAGTAGCCGCTCCTTAGGTATGGAAATCAGGACCCTATATATCATCACGGTAATAGAACATGGCTAAGCACTAAACAGTTTGAGCTCAGGTTTCATTTGCTACTGATGCTGTTTATAACGTGTGACAAGTGACTTCATCTTTCTGGGCCTCTTTCTTGGTCGCCTGGAAAGGCTGTGTGCCATGGTAAGGTGCAAGCGTCACTGGCTTGCATCTTGGTTCCACGTTGCTTGTGTGGGTTGGAGCAGCCCTCACCTTCCCACCCACATATAAAGCAGCTGCAGAAATCTGCTGCAGTGCTCACTGGGGCTAGTGGGAGTGTGCAGGGTCATGTCCTGTCCTTGTGGAGCTCCACATGTCGCTCTGGAGGCAGCCACGGCGCACGCAGTCATGACATAGAGTCACTGATGTCAACCCTGATGCGTGTGCCTGAGAGTGGAGCTACTGTCAGAGTTGCTGGGTGGTCCCGTGTGCACAGGAGCTGGGTGGGTGAGAAAACCCAGGTGGGCTTCTCGGGAAGTGACCCGAGGCCCAGAGGAGGTGGCCTCTGCCATGCTGAGGCCAGAAGCCCTCCATCTCTAAGAATTTCTTCTCCATTTTTTTCTCTATTTTGTATGAGGATCAAACCCAGGGAAGTTCTACCACTGAGCTACATCTCCAGCTCGTTTCATTATTTATTTATTTATTAAATTTTGTTTGTTTGTTTGAGACAGGGTCTGGTTGTGGTTGTGTAGGTCAGGCTGGCCTTGAACTCGCTGTATAGCCCAGGCTGGCCTCAAGCTTGCTGCAGTCCTCCTGTCTCAGCCTCCCAGAGTGCTGGATGATAGGCCCTTGCTTGGCTCCTTCTTTCAATTTAGAAAAAGCACAGCATATGCGACAGGGACCCCAGGGGTTCCCCAGTGGAGACTCCACCTATTTTCCTCATCAGATAATCCTTCTGGTACTCCTCACAGCTTTGCCTCTAGTGACCTCTCCATCTACCCATGGCCTTGTGATCAGTTCTGGACATCGAAAGGGCCACTTCTGAGGTGCACACTTCACCTCCCTAGCTGCAGGTAGACCTCTCTAGGGCAGAAATGAACCACTGTCTTGTTTAAGCCATTTTTGAAGGGAGAGGAAGGCAGACTTTTACATTTCACACTGCATAACAACAAATGGATAAACATAAATCTCAGTAAAGTTAAATAACATAAAGAGCACATGAACATTATTGATGGATCCTCTTATGAGAAGAGCTTGTCTAGTCATGGTGCTATAGCACTTTTTAAATCCATTTTATTCAAACAAAAAGAAAAAAAAAGGAGGGGAAGAAGAAAAACTACAATAAAATTTTAAAGTACGTCAATCAGGGAGTAATGATAAGTATTCTTAACTATTGTGAGAAATACTCAAAACCAACTAAAAGGTGTTACAGTTATTTACTTATACACACACACACACACACACACACACACACACACATACATAGCTTGCCTTCTGTTTCTCTAGAACGTAACTGGGTTCACATGGGATTAAGAATAATTATAAACCAGCTAGGAGTTTAGCTCAGTGGCACAAGTGCCTGCCTGGCAAGTGCGAGGTCATGAATTTGATTCCCGGGACTCTCCCCACCCCCCAAAAAAGAATAATTATAGAAATGAATTATAAATTCAGATATGCTGGTGCATACCTATAAAGCAGTCAGGGAGGCTGAGATAGGAGGATTGAAAGTTTAACCTAACCTGGGTAACAATGATTTACTGAGGTCCTGTCCAAAATAATAAAACAATTTTTCAAAAAAGGCCACGAGTGGGGCTGGGGATTTAGCTCAGCAGCATAAACACCTGCCTGGCAAGGGTAAGGTCTCAAGTTCAATCTCCAGTACCAATAAAATAAAATAAAATAAAATAAAATAAAATAAAATAAAATAAAATAAATTAAATTAAAAAGGCTTGGGGCAAGGCATGGTCGTACATACCCATAACCCCAACATTCAGGAGGCTGAAGCAGGAGGATTGCTGAACGTTTGAGGCCAGCCTGTACTACATAGTTCAAGTCCAGTGAGAACTACCTAGCAAAATCCTATCTCAAAAAACCAAACAAACAAGCAAACAAAACAAAACAAAACAAGGGCCAGAGATTTAGTTCAGTGGCCTAAGCGCCTGCCTGGCAAGGGCAAGGCTGTGAGTTGGATCTCCACTACAAAAAACAAAACAAAACAAGAAGTAAAATAAAATAAAAAAACTGGGAATATAGCTCAGTATGAAGGTCCTCGATTTAATCCGCAGCACAAAAAAAAAAAAAACAAAAAAAAACAAAAAAAAAATCATAGAAATGAACAGATTATGGGAACTTTGGCTGTGGTGCTATTCCTGTTTTGTGTGAGTACAGAGCTTACCTGGCACCATTTTCATCACGAGTAAAGGGATTCTCTGAATTACAGAGGAAGTCAGTTAGAGAGATGAATACAATGGATTTGTGCCTCGGAGTAGTTGATTTTGAGAACAGTTTAGTCAAAAGCACTGCTTTAGGGAATACCATTTTCGGCAAAAGATTTTGTGAAATTGCATAAACCCATCGACCATAAGTAATTAATCAGTTCCATTACTTTTTCTTGAATGCCCACAGAGCAAGGGCAGTGATTATGGCTCAAACATAAGCCTTACATACAGCTGATGTCTCTTTCCTAATGATCCTTTCATGAGGCTCTAAAGTGTCTGCTATAAAAACAATGCTTTAGAATAGTTCCTTACAGGTATATTAGCCAGGTGTGGTGGTGCAGCCCTGTGATCCCAGTCCCTGGGAAGCTGAGGCAGGAGGACCAGCGTGAGTTCAAGGCCAGCCTGGGTTACATAGTGAGTTAAAGACCAGAAAGAAAGAAAGAAAGAAAGAAAGAAAGAAAGAAAATAAAGAGAAAGATTTTTTTTATGCTGTGGATTGAATCCAGGACTTCGTGTGTGCTAAGCAAACATTCTACTCTGAGCTGTACCTCTTAACCCAGGACAAAGAGGGACCTGATCTGAGGTTTGTTTTGGGCCACCTGTGGTAGTCAGCTTTCCAGCACTATAACAAACCCCTGAAATAACTGACTTAGAAAGTGAAACGGTTATTTTGGCTCACTGATTTGGAGATTTCAGACCATAATAGTTTGAGCCCATGCCAAGACAGCACATCATGCCAGGAGTGTGTGGTGCAAACACTATACTGTAGCCAGGAAGTAAGAGAGAAAGAGGAAGGGTTGGGGTCCCACAGTCCCCTTTGAGGTCTGCCCCAATAGCACAAACCCCTCTTGAAAGGCTCCTCCTGTTAAAGGGCCCACCAGTTCCAATAGCTCCTCCCTGGGGACCAAACCTCCAACACACAGGTCTTTGGTGGCTGTGTAAGATCCAAACACCAGGACCCCACTGTCCGTTTCCCATGGTGTTCGAGGCCCTCCACATTCTCACCACCGCCTCTCTTTCTAGCAATCATCTCACCTGTTCCCCCATCTTCCCAGCTACCCCGATCTAGAGGTCGTCATGCCTTTGTATAAGAAGCTCATTCTTATCTTTGCTTTTTGCTTGTTTTTGACATAATATCATCTCATTCTTCAAACTTCGTGGAGCGTAAACTCTAAAAACGTTAAAAGCAGGTCCATAAACAGATAACATGCTCAGGTACACGGCACAATTACTGACAATAGCAAGAGGTGGGAGCTCCCGAGTGGCCACCCATGAATGAATGAAAACCTGGGATCTAGACACACAGTGGACTTTCATTCAGCTTTAACAGGAAGGTAGTCCTGTCATGCGCTACTCCGCGGATGAAGAGCGGGAGCCTTACGCAGAGTGACACAGATTGTTAACAGAAGCACTAAGCCTGTGCGACGCTACTTCCTGGAGTCCACAGAGCTACTTCCGGAAGTCCACAGACCCTACTTCCGGGAGTCCAGAAACCGGAAGTGGAGCGCTGGGGCTGGGATGTGCTCCAGGCAGAGCCCTGGCCTAGCGTAGGGTCCTGCCTCAATGCAGGATAAAGTAAGTGGAAGCTGGTTGGGTAGGTCTGCTGGGAGGGTGAGCGGGGACACTGTCTAATGAACATTGCGTTGCTGTTAAGAAAGGTGTAAAAGGTTCTGATGCTGCAGGTGGTGGTGGTTGAGCCATTGTGAACGGACTTACCACCAATGTAATGTATGTTTCTCCACACCTAAGGCAGTTTACGAAACACTTAACAAAGGGAAAGAAAAAGGATTAAGATGTGCAAGGTGTGTGTACCAACTCCCTAGGAGGAGTGTAATCATATACTGCAAACATGCACTAGTACAAAATAAAGACTAAAGAATACTTAGTGTAGGCATGAAATTGTTTTTATAAGACTTCTAAGTGTCCCACTTACTTGATCCCGCTCTCTCTCTTTTGCTTTTTGAGAGAGAGTCTCCCTGTGTAGTCCAGGCTGGCCTTGAACTTGTGGTAGTCCTCCTGCCTCAGCCTCCTGAGTGCTGGGGTTACAGGCATGTATCACCAGGCCCGGGTTTTTGTTTTTCACATTTTTAATTGTGAGACAGGGTCTTGCTAAATTGCTGAATTCCCTAGGCTGAGCTTGAAGTTGCAATCTTCCTGCCTCAGCCTCCCGGAGTGTTGGAATTAAAAGTGTGGGCTTTTAAATTGTTGTTTAAAGGACAGCTCATTTTGTCTTTAAGTAGCAATTTTATAACATTAGCTACATTACAGTCTTTCTTATAGCCTGTCTTTCTCAGTCAAAAGAGCTTTGAAGGCAACCACTATTTCTTTTAACTATATGTTTTCAAAGCGTACCAATGTGTTTGGTGGGTTGGTTTATCATGTAAGGAAAGGAAAACTGATGTCTAATTTGTGGACCCTTAGAGAAGGAAGGAAAGAGATTCAGAGACAAAGAAAACATTGCATCCATCTTCCTAATAATTCTTTTTTAAATCTTGCATAGAATGGCATTGCACAATTCCTGCAAATAGTGAGAAATCAAATAAATGTTGGCTCTTTCCCTCTTTCCCTCATTTTATAGAGTGGTGAGTTGATCCTCACAAAAATGAAGGAATTGCCTTATTTAAAGAGCTTAATGAAAGGAGGAATGAACTCTGCATCTTCTGGTCTGACGAGTCCTTTTTTTATCCTGTAACATGGGAAAGATGGAATGTGGGAAGGACCTTTGACCCCACTAACAATCGGTTTACAAATCACTCTTTATTATGGAGCCTTTCAAACATACTCAAAGGTATGTAGACCAGTGAGGTAACCAAGTGCTCGTGCCTTGACTCCAACAATTATTAACTCTTTGTCGCCTCTTCTGTCGTGGGCACACTCCAGCCTCAAGTATGTTGAGGCCAATCCTACGGACGTCATGGTGCTCTGACTGTTTTTTCATGCAACTTTCTCATGTGTTTAGTGGCTAGAAAGGGTGAACTCAGCTGGAAAATATTTCAATAAGATGAAACCTCAGTTCTTCTATAAAAGGTATTGGAACTCACGTCCTCAAAAACACCCATAATATTTGCAGGCCTTTAGGATCTTGCCAAAATGTGCATGCTTTGATGTAAGGAATGCATGATTTGGTGAAATACTCAGGGATCAGTGAATTCCTCCCAAATCTTGTTTCTTTGCTGAATTTTCTCTTTTCTATTCTTTTCCTTTTCTCTTTCTTTCTGTCTTTCTTTTTGTTTTTGGTACAGGCATCAAACTTGCAACCTTGCGCTTTCCAGGCAGGTGCTTACGCTGCTGAGCTAAATCCCCAGCCCCTCCTTTTCCTTTTTTTCCCCCCTCTCCTCTCCTCTCCTCTCCTCTCCTCTCCTTTCCTCTCCTCTTCTCTTCTCCCTCACTTTTTATTTTTTTCTCTTTTTTCTTCTTTGGTTTTGGAGACAAGATGTCACTATGTAGACCAGGCTGGACTCGAACTCTTTTTTTTTTTTGTCTTTTTCATTTTTATTGGTACCAAGGATCGAACTCACGACCGCCTGCTTGCAAGGCAGGTGCTTATGCCGCTGAGCTAAATCCCCAGCCCCTAGCCTCGAACTCCTGGTGATGCTCCTGTCTCAGTCTCTCAAATATTGGGATTATAAGCATGAGGGACCATTCCTGGCTTTTCTGGTTTACTTAGTGGTAATAATTATTTTGGGTGTTTTTAAAAAAGGGTCCTTATAGTTTAATTAATTAAATAATTAATTTTTGTGGTCCTAGGAAATGAAAACCAGGGCCTTGCACATGCGAGAGAAGTGTTCTACAACTGAGCTACACAATAGTTTTTTTAGGAATACATCCTAAAATATTTATGAATGTAACAATGAGAGGTGTACAATTGTTTCTAGATAACACCGTTGGTCTGGGGAAGTAGCTCAGTGACAGGGCATTTGCTCAGCATGTACAGGGTCCTGGGTTCAAATTCTAGCATGAAAGTTAAAACACAAAAGCAAACAAAACCTGGTTGTGAGGTGCACATGGGGCTGCAGTCACAATAAGACTGTAGATTAGCTGGATGTGGTGGCACTCGGAGGCAGAGGTCGGAGGATCACACGTTCAAGCTGAGCCTGGGCAACTTGGCAAAATCCTGTCTCAAAATTTCAAAAAATAAAAATGAAAAGAAAGCTGGGAATGTAGCTCTGTGCAAAAGCCTCATCTTCAACCCCCAATATACACAAGCACAAGCACACACACACACACACACACACACACACACACAAAGATGAACCATAAATTATTTGATGTAGCTGGGCGATACATACAGAGAAAGCCATTATACTACTCAGTGTATTCTGATCTGTATTTGACATTTTTTTAATAATGAATTATTAAGAAACAAAGAAGCACATGTACCTGGAAGGGCTTATAATGATTAGGTAATATTTTCCGCCTGCTTTTGCTCTTTGGTTTTGCACTAATCACCTTGGTGGCCCAGGCAGGTAACAGTGTTGTTTTCTGCTGGGCCTGGACTGGGGGTGCTTGGTACCCGAAGATCCCCTGTGGAGATGCATATAATCGGGTGTCCCTTAGCCCTGTGTGTTGATAGAGTTATCTGGCCACACAGCCTAGATCGGGTAGGTGCTTAGAATCCAGACACCAGAAGTCCGGAGATTTATCAGTGTGCGGGTTCCTGGCTTTCTTGGGAGTTTGTTCAGCATTATCCCACCAGCTGCAGACCTGAGGTCTATGCAGAGTGCCACCAGGTGACTCCCAGCATGCCTGGTCTCAGGCTTGTACGTGAGACTGGGTACCAGTTGGGTACCCCTCACCAGTAAGGTCAAGGGACCTTACAGGGAGTGCAGGAGAGAGCTGGCCTTGTATTAGCTCTGTTCCTCTGGGCAATGGAGAGTGAATTGTTTCCCTGTAGTCTTTGAGCCCCATCAAAAGAGTTCAGAAATGACTAGGACTACACCTGCCTAGCCTTCGGAGTTCCCCAATGGTATTTTCAAGGGGCCACGTCCACCCAGAGCTACAAAGGCTACCCTTTAGCGGAATTGACAGTACACCCAGTCAACAACAGGTCTGACTCATTTTTTTTTTTCTTGGAATAGACCTGGGTGTTCTTGTGAAGGGATCAATCGCCTGCTTGTTTCAGAACCGAGAAGGTACAGCCTGGTAGAGGCTCATTCTGAGGGAGGAACAACCTAGGCGCGGCTACTCAGCCGCCTTTTGCATTGCCACCAAGGGCATTTTCCTTGTTTCCCGTTTGCTACATGATCACTCTAGTAGCTGCAGAAGAAAGAAGTAACAGTAAGCAGGTTTTAACTGACAGGTTTTGAAACGTGTGAGTTAAACATCGAGACAGGTTAGCAGTTGTGTTTACAAAGCTTCAAAGAAGATACGGCTTGAATTGATTTCCAGCTTTGCGGACAGCCGTGTTTATAAACAAGCAGTTTTGACATACGAATAAAAGGTCCTCTTACATTTGCTAAGTAGTTCCTCCTGCAACACAAATGGTTGGAGAAATAAGAAAATAAAGTTTTGTATTTTTAACATTTTAAATTTTATTTTATTCATTTTTTTTTTTTTTAGACAAGGTTTGCTTTATAATTCAGGCTGGCCTTGAACTCACTATGTAGCCCAGGCTGGCCTCAAACTCATGGCGATCCTCTTGTCTCAGCCCCCGGAGTACTGGGATAGTAGGTGGGTACCAGAATGTCTGGCAGTATTTTTTTCATTGAAAACAATTTTGAAAAAAAAATTTTTTTTTTTTTTGATACTGGGGTCGAACTCACAACCTTGTGCTTGCCAGGCAGGTGCTTATGCCACTGAGCTAAACCTCTGGCCCAATTTTGAAATTTTTATAAAGGAATTCTGCCCACTTTCTTTTAAGCAGAAAAGCAGTGAGCTTGCCTACAGCTGGCCTAAAAAAAAAAAAAAAAAATCAAGGCACTTAGGACAGGAGAACAGAGGCCTGTAATAGGTTAGAAAATGCCTCGAGAGATTTCCTCCATGAGAACCTCGGAGTATCATTTAGTTCTGTAGAAGAGATAATTAGATCAAGTATTAGCCTGGTGTCTTGAAAGGGTTAACTTGCCTCTCTCAGCCACACACTTTATGCACCCGAGCCGCCTGGTCCTCCTCGCAGGATGGATGGATGGACAGATGGATGCAGTGCTCTGTCCCTAGCTCCTTGGAATCAGGGACCCGAAGCTGGAATCCGACACATATCCTCCGGCAAGGCACAGTGCACTTTCAGTGTCAGGCACTGTGTACACAGCTCCCCAAGGAGTCTGGTAATGCTTGCGGAGGCTGTCCAATCCCAGAGGCCGGGAGCCCTGCTCTTACTGCTCTTACCATGTGGCCAGGGAAACTGGATATTCTGCTTTGCATCCTGGGCCCAACCTAACCCTAACGAGCAGGGTGACCGTGGCCAGGTGATTGTCCAATTCCAGGGGTTTCTCTCCCTGGGCGCTGTAGCCCTCTCTTGACATTCTCTCTTTTTGGCATCCTTAGCTTTTGCTGATTGACTGGGGTTCAGAGAACAAGTAAAAGTGTATCTTAGGCCAAGAACAACCCCAGCTACTCAGGAGGCTGAGGCAAGATGATTGTAATTTTAAGCCCAGCCTGGGCAATTTAACCAAAGCCTGTATCAAAAAAGAAAAAAGAAAAGGAAAAGAAAGAAAGAAAACA
The DNA here is from genome assembly GCF_034190915.1 of Cavia porcellus. Lineage (NCBI taxonomy): Eukaryota > Metazoa > Chordata > Mammalia > Rodentia > Caviidae > Cavia > Cavia porcellus. The sequence continues at coordinate 19,561,857 of NW_026947496.1, read as the reverse complement.
AACAAACCAAGTACTTTGAAGCAGGGGTGGATTTGTGTTTTTCACTTGTGTATTTGGTCTTGAAATACGCCATTTACTCTGTGAAAAATGGCTCTCTCGCCTGAAGATGTCCTATTCATGGAACACTCTAGAGCAGCCCTGGGAACATTGTTCATGAATTTGTGGCTGAATGAGACTCATCAATAGCTGGCCTAATAAATATAGATTAAAAGGATATCCAATATCTGCCTTAAATCCACTGAGGAATATAAATTTGCAGTGAGAGATCAAGACTCTAATGAAGGCAGCAGGAGACGGCTTTGGAGACAATTCCCGGTTGTAGCTTGATGATGAAAATCAGCCTTAACTGTGCATTTAATTTCTTTTGTGGGTTCAGAGCAGATCCCTAAAGTTTCATTTGAGGAAGGTTAATCATGATAGTCTTCGTAGCCTGGGAAGTTCCTCATATTGGGTAGAGTTGGTAAGAGGTATTTGTGTGAATAAGACTGTTTTGCCTTGTTTAAAGTAAGGTGTTAAGGCCAGGGATTTAGCTCGGTGGCATAGGCATCTGCCTTGCAAGTGCATGGTCGTGAGTTCAATCCCCAGTATAAAAAAAAAGTAAGGTGTTAATTTAAAAAATCTGCCAAAATATTACCCTTGAAGAAGGAAGTAGAAAAAGGTGTGGATTTATAAGACTGTACGTAGTACTTATTTGCAAAAAGCATCTTATAAGACTCTCTTATAAGAGATAACAGCAACAACAACCCCCCCCCCCCAGCTCTCCATAAAACCCATGTTTCTTTTCCTAGGCAAAATTCTGTGCATTGAATGGGGAAAGAAAAAATCTTTACATAAAAAAGAAATAAAGAAGTTGTATGTAGTGGTGCATGCTTGTAATCCTAGCACTTGGGAGGCTGAGGCATGTGGAATGCTGTGAGTGCGAGGCCAGCTTGGGCTACAAAGTGAGTTCAGGGCCTGCCTGAACTGCATAGCAGGACCCTGCCTGAAAAAAAAAAAAAAACAGTGTGTGTGTGTGTGTTAAAAGAAGGAGACCAGGGTGAAGGGGTATCCCTGTAACCCTGTAACCTCAGCACTCTGGGAGGTGAGGAGAGGGATTCTAAGTTCCAGGCCAGCCTGGGCGACTTAGCAATTTAGCTATTTCCTGTCTCAAAGTAAAAATTAAGCGTTACCAGTACATGGCAGCTGCATAAATGTCATCAGTGTGAAGACTTTGGGTTTAATTCCCACTACTGGGAAAGGAGGACGAGGAGGGGAAGGAAGAGGAGAAGGAGAAGGTGACAGTAAATCTCTTTCCTTGATGAGATGGCAGAGATCTTTCAACATAGGACATTTTATTGGTGCTGGAGATGGAACTCTGGACGTCACCCATGCTAGGACATGTTCTGTCACTGAGTCCCAACCTCAGCTTAGAACATTTTTGTTGGTGTATTTATTTTGAGACAGGGTCTCACTGTGTAGTTCAAGCTGGCCTCGAATTTGCTGTGATCCTCCTGCCTCAACGTCCTGAATGCTGGGATCACAGGTGTATGCCTCCATGTCCAGCTGGTCCTACAACATTTTAGAGAGCCACGGCAGGTCTAGAAGAGCTGCCTTCTTCCCTTCTTTCTCATTGATTTCCCTTTTTTGATCTCCTCTGTGCCTTCTGGAGTAACTTCAGGAGTCAAGTAGGCCAAACTTGGGTCTACCTTTCTCTACCCCAGGACTGGGGATCGAACTCATGACCTTGCACTTGCCAGGCAGGTGCTTCAGACTGATTTTTTTTGGGGGGATTACCTTTCATCCCACACCCTCTCCCCAGTCCTGCATCTTCTACTCCTGATTCCCTTTTATTTCTCTTTAGCTTTAAGTGAGAAACTCTTGTGTTTTCCTTTGGATGAAGAAGAAACACATGTCTTTCAGGGTATAATTTCAGATTCTTAGGCCCAGGTGCCCGGATGATGCTTGCCTTGCTGACTCTGTTGAATCACACTTTTTGTGAAACACCCAAAGTATTTTGTCAAAGGTGTTGAGTTTTGCTGGTAGGTGATGGGGGAAATCCGGGGTGTTTTCGTTGTATTGGACAGGAATGAATCTGTGATTGTGGAACTGTGGGCATCAGTAATTCCAGGAAGGAAGAACTCTGGCAAATCCTACTGTAAGGCGGAAAGTTCTCCTGCTTCTACCTGGCTCCCTCTTTCCTGGGACCTCACTAGCAGCAGCAATCGGGGTAAGCCAGGCACAGAGATCTAAGGACTTGGGAGAATCTTCCTTCTTAGTCATAGATTCTGTGCTCAGAGCTTTCCTTACTTATAAAAATCTGTTTCGGTAACATGAATGGAAAGAAATGAACTTGATGTTCAGAAATAGCTCCTCAGCCACGAATCAGTGTAACTGAGAATGCACCATTATAAACAACAGGCCGTGGAACACAGGCAGGCCTCAAAAGACGCACACACTTCTAGGTCAGCGTCACTTACACCTTGTAGTCCAGGATTGCAATCCAGGCCATAGAGAATGGAAAAGAGCCAGGTATGCGGGTGCACGTCTGTAATCCCACGCTTGGGAGGCTGAAGCGGGAGGATTGCTGTGAGTTTGAGGTCAGCCTGAGCTACAAATCCAGACCCTGTCTCTAAAACAAAACAAAACAAAATTTTAAAAAGTAAAATTTACATTGAAAAACAAGAGAAAAAAGAAGAAATGAAAATGGAAGTGACTGTTTGGATGAATTCCAGACAAACTGAAACAATTTCTTCACCACTGCAAACCAACTACTCAAAATTAGAATATACCAAATAGTGGAAATATATCTTTATTCTGTTTTCTGACATTGCTGCATAATAACAGCATGCTTACCTTTGTATGCTGTAATATATATTTAAATCAATTCAAAGTAATACTTTAAAAAATTGAAGTCTATAGCCCTAAGACTATGACATTGGAAGAAAGTATCCAACATGGTTTTCAGGATAGAAGTATATACTTGAGTCAGTGTAAGTTGTGTTACATCCATGAACTTGCTTATTATATATGAGAACAGGTTCAAAAAGAAAAGGAGAAAATTCCCTTTTGAACCCTTGCAATATCTTTGAAAAGACACAGATTAGCTTTTCTGTCTCTCTCTGTCTCTGTCTCTCTCTCTCTTTCTTTTATTGAGATGAGGTTTCACAATGTAGTTCAGGCTGGCCTTGAACTCACCATGTATCCCAGATTGGTCTTGAATTTGCAGTGATCTTCCTGCTTCAACCTCTTGAGTGATGAGATTTCAGGCGTGTGCTACCACGTATAGTTGCAAAATTGATTTCTGAGCTGGGAACACAGGACAGACTCAGGTGTAAGCTGGCCCTGAAAGTTAGCATGGAGGGACCAGCCTGGACACCCCTTCATGGGCTGTCTTGGTGGTGGCCAGAGAAATCTTACAACCTTGACAAGTTGTCTGTGAATTTTCCCCACTGATAAGGTGGAGCTAACACCACCCATTATTCAAAAAGGACTTCCAAGAGCGTCTGGAGCTTTACTGAAGTGTTGGGTAAGCATGTCTTGTAAATACTGCTGTGTCCATTCTTTTTAGCATCACTGTAGTTACCTGAGGTAGCTTTATTTGACTTCAGGGCCTCTGTCATGCAGCTATTCTTCAAGAACTGATTGTTTTTAACATTTACTCCCAGCCGAGGGGAAGGGAAAGGAAATCCCCCTCTCCAAACCACAATCTATCACAGCATATTGAAACTCTGTTGATTTAGTTATCTTCAACTTCAGTAAAATCATTTTCCTAGCAGAATCTCCTGTTTTGACGGTTTAACATTTAATGTATCACTTTAAACTTCACTTCCTAGCACTTGCTTTACATGAAACTCTATGTTGCCAAGCTGTGAAGGATTCTAGTAAGAAACACTGCAGATGCGGAAAATGAGCAATTCTTTTCAAAGAACGAAGGCTTCAACTATTTGAGCCATGTCTGTTAGGTCAAGTCAGGTGTTTTTTTCCCTAAGACAATTTGCAGTATCCTTTCCCATCCCTTAATTGTACACTATGACAACGGTAAGTGCAAACAAGTGTGTGTGGGGAACTATGAGTGTGGCACTCTCTTCAGGTTACACAAATGTGTGCATTTGGCTTCGGGAACTGCATACTTTGCAGCAGGCGCTGGTACACGGATCCCTGAGCACAGTGATGGGGAACCTGTGAGTCTGGCTGCAAAGGTTTGTTCAGTGTGAAATCTGTTCCTGACATAGTGGTCAGATGAAAAGGAGTTTTCATTACACTGCCGGGCATTGCTTCTTTCTTTGGGGAATATAAAAGGTGAATGCAATATTTTGCAGTTGTAAGTTACTACAGAACTTCATCATCTTAACCTCAAAATCGGCTCCTAAATTTACACAGAGAGCCAGAGGCCTGGAGCTGGCTGCAACTGCCTGTTTGATCTTGGTAAAGTTCCAAAAAGCCAGGGAGAGTTCAAAGGAGAGCCAGGGGCGACTCTGTGTGGTAATCCATCCTCTTCTTTTCCTTCCCTCTCTACCCTGAGCCCCCATCCTTCAGTCTGACTCCACTCTGTATCCATTTCAGTAACCCTCAATGCCTGGGACCCTGCAACAACCGGGAAGCCCCTTTGCTTATTGATACTGACAGGCCCTTTGGTCGCAAAACATCCCTCAACAGATGTTGGGGAACGTGATCATAAACCAGAAGGATATCTGTTTCCACCTTGAAGGCCGTTTTATTTCTAGCGCTCAAAATTCCACTGGATAAGGTTTAATTGTTTTCTTTTTCCCTTTCGGAACTCCCTCGTGAGGATTTGGGATACAGGAAAAGGAGTTAGTTGCTGACTTTGCTTTAACACCAGCTGCCCCCTCCTGACTGCCCCAAAAGGAACTGGAGAAAGAGGACAAAGGACAGTTATGAAGCAGCACCAATATTAAAACAAGAATGGGTTTGTTATTCGAGGTACTATTTTATTTGTTTTTTGAGACAGGGTCTCACTGTGTGTGTGAGTCAGGCTGGCCTTGAGTTCTCTATGTAACCCAGGCTGACCTTGAACTCATGGTGATACTCTTGCCTCAGCCTCCAGAGTGCTGGGCATCTGATAAGGTTAGTGCAAGTCACATTTTGAAAATTATGCAAATTGTGCATTACAAGAGGTCTGTGTGTGTGTGTGTGTGTGTGTGTGTGTATGTACATGTGTGTGCGCGCAAAAGCCCTATCTATGCTTTGTTTACCGTGGGATGCTGACATCCTTCTGTTGAGAGGGTCTGTCCTTTCCCTGAGCTCAGGAAGGCCTTCGTGGCTGCCCCCCCCCACCCCGTCTGCATGTGCTGGGGTGACAAAGTTGGCCCTTTGAGGCGAGCTCTGAAGGGCATGTGTTTCCCATCCACAGTACTGGTCTTTGGACACGGCCATCCTGCCTGAGTAGCCGGGGCCACAGACAGAAACCACACGTTATTCTCAGCTGCAGCCGGAGCTCCGGAGGGTGCAGACAGATGACCATGTTTCTAACTGCAGTGTAATTATTTCCATGGGAATGAAGTTTTTGAAATAGAATTCCTCTTTTTTGGGTAAATAAGTAAACCTAAGGAAGGTGGTGATTCACCTTCATCATGGTGAATGTGGTGACTGCTAAATCATCTCTGTGCTTGTGTGTTACTTTTTCCATAAAACCATCAGGGCTCTGCTTTTACACAGATAACAATTTGTGGTGTTTTTTTTTTTTTTTTTTTTTTTTTTTTTTTTTTTTTTTAAACAGGGTCTTTCTGTATAGTCCAGGCTGGTTTTGGTTCCTTTTTATTTTTAAGAGATCTTTCCTTTTGTAGTCGCTAGTTGCAAACCTGTCTTCAAGGTCTGACAGTTTATCTTCAGTTTGTTTCAAGTGGTTTTGCCAGCTTTCAGTGGAATTTTTAATTTCCTGGATATTTCTCTGAATCTGTTTCTTGCATTGTAATTCCTTCCTATATTGTTCGTTCAGTTTCCATCATTTCCTATGCTTTTATTCTTTTTTTATCTGTATCTTCTTTAGATATGATCAGCAATTCTTTCATTATGTTTTTCAATTCTTCTTTTGCCTGAGAGAGTATTTCTGGTCTAATTTCATTTATAGCCTCATGAAGTTGTCTCTTTTTTTTTTAAATGAAGTTGTTTCTTTACTTCAGTTGCCATCACCTTAGAAACTTCAGGTGTGCAACTTTCAATTGCTTCCATGTTTACATTTCTTAGATTTGCTCTGCATGGGTTGGTGGCCACAGGTTGGTTCTTCTTCTTCTTTTTTTTTTATTTGTTAATATTAAGAAGAAAAGGTAAAACAAATTTTCACAACAAAATAATAAAAAAGTAACAATTGTTGATAAATTACACATCATTATCTTTAGTCACTCAAGTACAAAATATGGGCATAAAAATTTCTTCAATCAATATTAGCACAACCTTTCCTATTCAGTGAACTAAGTGACACTAATGGTATAACTAACTTGCATTTTTTTCTTTTCCCTTCTATCCTTTCTCTTTTCCTCTATCTTAGTTTCTTCTTTTTATTGAACAGTTTCCTCCCATTTCACAGTGACTATTGTATATTTTGAACCTTATGGTTGCACATATGTCACTGTGGTGTGATGTTTTTCAATCCTTCTGGGAAGATACACAGAAGGGGAATACCTGGGTTGAATGGGACCTCTAATCCTAATTTTTTGAGGATTCTCCACACTGATTTCCACAGTGTTTGTACTAGTCTACTCTCTAACCAACAGTTGTAAAGGGTTTCTTTTTCCCTACAGACCCAGCAGCATTTTTTATTGGTTGATTTTTTTTTAAATTAAATAAATTTTTCAATGAATAAGGGAGAGGATGAGATAAAAGGGGGCATAACAACATAACAATACAGGTTAAAGCATGACACTTTCAGCAACCTAGTGCTTCACCTCCAAATAACCCGACTTAATAGTAGTTACCATAGTGTCTTTTTCCTTGAAATATTTGAATATAACTTCATATGCTATAGCATCAAACATATCAAGGCTGTGTAACACCATTCAAGTGGATGAAAGCATTGTAGAGTATTTAGAACCAGCTAACAGAAAAAATGATCAATGGTTTCTATATTATCTCTTTGCCCGTTGCTTCTTTGTTTCGATATTTTCCTGAATTCTTCCTGACAAGTGGATTGTGGGGTCCCAGGCACTTCCTGAGTTTGCTACTATTTCTCTGAGGTATGATTGGTTGCTTTTCCTGGCCATTGCTAGGTACAGGTGGTCAGTGGGTGTGCCAGAGCAGGGCTGGATGCTGCTTTTCCCAGTCTGCACTGGTTACCAGTGGGAAGTGTCCCCAGTGGTGGCTGGTGTGCTCCAGGTTGGCTTTGAATTTTGTATGTAGCTCAGGCTGGCTTTGAACTCATGATGATTCTCCTACCTCACTCTTCTAAGTGCTCGGATTATAAGCATGTGCCAGTATGCTCAGTTTAACGATTGTATCCGTTATATGATAGGCACACCAACCTCAGAATGCAATTACCTGGAATGGGAGGACTTTTCCTGTGCTGTCTTAGTTACTTTTCTTTTGCTCTGGGACAAAATACCTGCCACCCAAAGTCAAAGAGTTTTATTTAGCTTACAGTTTGTAGAGGTTTCAGTCCACAATCAAATGGCTCCAAAATAGAGTGGCATGGCACAGGGGCAATATTTTAAGGTGACAGAAGACAGCAAAAGCAGCAAGAACAAAAAGGGGAGAACAAGCCTCTTTTCCTCTCTTACACTGTATGAAGGCTACGGACTATAGACTCCAGGTGATGTAGCACTCATCCTGTCTCAGTGCTCTCTCTTACAGGCCCAGGATGTTTACAAAGTGAGGCCCTTGACTCCCTGCTGAATCCCTTAGTGAAACTTCTAAACTTCTCAAGTTGACACAATAAACAACACCTTAGAAGTAAAGCCATTTCCTCTACACCATAGGATGTAGAACTGATGAGTTATTTAATTAAATTTTTAGACTTCTCAAGTTGATACAGTGTTTCAGCCATAACACCTAGCATTTGGTATTTCATGTCCAGGACCTGCAAATCAGAACCCTCAAAGAAAATTAATAGGAGAAAAGGCATACATGTTTTATTTGATATAAATATTTATTTTTTTTCAAATGTGGGCACAAACCCAAGTGAGCTACATCCCCAGTCATTTATTTTTATTTTGAGACAAAGTCTCTATAAATTGCTAACCTCAGGGCTGGGGATTTAGCTCAGTGGCATAAGCGCCTGCCTTGCAAGCAGGCAGTCATGAGTTCAATCCCTGGTACCCATAAAAAGGAAAAAGACAAAAAAAAAAAATTGCTAACCTCCTACAGTGCTGGGATTATAGGTGCGTGTTACTGTACCTGGTTCCTCCTCTTCTTCCTCCTTCTCCTCCTTCATTCTCTCCTTCTTCTTCCCCCTCTTGTCTTCTTCTTTTTCTCCCTCGTCCTCTTCTCCCATCCCCTTTCCTCTCCCTCCTCCTCCCCTGCCCTCCCCTGCCCCCCTCTTTTCCTCCTCCTCCCCCTTCTGAGATGAGATGTGGCCCAAGTTAATCTCAAACTCCTGGGCTCCAGTAATCCTCCCTCCTCGGCCTCTGGAGTACCTGCATGGGGCTTTGCACGTGTGCTACTTCACCTGGCTAATATTTAAGTTTTTATTTGTATAGAAAGCTTCAGAGAAGAGAAGTGAAAGCCTGGAAGGGTCGCTAGACTTAGTGGATTACCAAGGGCAGTCAGCAAGGTGGGTAGAAAGGCAAAGGCAAAGGGCCGGCCTTCCTAGGGTGGATAATTGCGGAAATCAGGAATGGAAGACATGGTCTTTCTGGGTTCAAGGGTGCCGTCCATCTTCGTGCCAGTTTCCTGTTTCCAGTGATCATAGCTATTTTTCTTCTTGGTACAAAAGAGGGGAGAGAACGGGCTGCACAAGGAGAAATTTGCACCCTCCTCTTGGCAGATGGGAGCAGGCAAGAGAACTCTTTCTGCATTTGCTGCTTTTTCCTTTTTCACTAATCTTCCTTTTTTAAATTTTGAATTTGAGACAGAGTCTTGTAAATTGGCCTAGGACGGTCTAGAAATTAAAACTCTCCTGCCTCAGCCTTCTGAGTAGCTGGGGTTCCAAGTGTGTGCCATTGAGCCTGGCTGCATTTGCTGTTTGTTGGTTTTTGTTCAAACTGGTCCTTATGCCATAGTGGGTGACATTTGCATATATGCACGGCAGTGCTGAGGATGGAGCCTGTAGCCTGTGTGTGCCAGTGCAGCTCTGGGGCACCTATTTTGATTCTGCCTGGCCGAGATGCCCCTCCAGAATCCCACTCCCTATATCCTGGGCATGTGGGGACAGCGAGGCTCTTTGGACTCATGGTGCCCAGGGGAGGTCTTGGCCCATAGAAGCGCTCAGTGAGCTGGGGTGTCCCCGTGTGACTCCCTGACAGCCCGCTGTCAGGAAAGGCAGTGCAGCAGCAGCCAGCTTCTTCTCAGGCAGGATGTGCTGTGCGGCGTGGGGAAGTGTGGTCAGGTGACCGTGGTCAGATGTCAGCTCCTCCAAGGTCTGCTGCATCCTAAGAGCCCCTTACCCCAAGTCACGACGTTTCCGGGGCATTCTGAGTCTCATGCCTGTCGGTGGGAGGAGTGGAAGAGCTGGCCATTTGGGCCCCATACAGGCCTCAGATGGGCAGTCTGTTTTCTTTCCTTTCCTTTTTTTGTCTTTTTGAGACAGAGTCTCGCTATGCAGTTCAGGCTGGCCTTGAGCTCACTTTGTAGCCCAGGCTGGTCTCGAACTCACAAAGATCCTCCTGCCTCAGCCTCCCAAGTGCTGGGATTACAGGCATGAGCCACCATGCCCGGCTGGGCAGTCTGTTTTCTAACGGTCCTGCCCAGGTTGACGGAAGCTTCGTTGAAACTATCATAGTCCAACTCCTCCTTTACCCAGTTCCCACCCACTTACTTATCCTTGTGGTGCTGGGGATGGAACCTGGGCCTCCTGTGCTAGGTGAGTGCCCTATCATTGAGTCCTACCCCCACCCTTTCTGCTATCTATCTATCTATCTATGGCTATCTAAGTCTGTATCTCTGTCTCTCTATTTCTGTATCTGTCTATTCTATCTTTCTGTTTGTCTATCTCTGTATCTGTCTATCTAACTGTATGCCTATTTGGTTTTCCAAATGGTTCACACTAAGTTGTCCAGGGTGGCCTTGAACTCTCAGTCCTCTGCCTCAGTTTCCCTAGTGCTGGGATTGCAGATATGGGCCTCCATGCCCGGCCCTCCTGATACAGTCTTGTCTCTCAGCCCTCATTAGTCCTTTACTGTTTGTCCTTTTTTCCCTGCCACTTTGTGTCTTTCCTCTTTCATTTTTATTTCTTGTTATTTTTTTCAGTGTTAGGATAGAACTAAGGGCCACCTGCCTGCTGGGCAAGTGCTTTATTACTGAGTTGTACTCTCAGCTGCTGCTTTCAGTTTTTACAGGATTAATGAGCTTTTGTCTCCTCTCAGAATCCGACACCTTTTAATTCTGTCCCACTGAACATCAAGCAGAGACCTTGTACAAGAAATCAAGACAGGAGGCAAAAGTCAGTGGTCCTCATTGTTTTTCCCTGCAGCCCACCTTGGCTGCCTTTCTTGTCAGCCTTTGATGGCAGGTGTTGATCGTCAATGTGATTGGATTGAGAAATGCCTAGGAAATTCGAGAAGCCCACTTCTAGGGTATTTCCAGAGACGGCTGGCAGGTGGGATGACAAGCTGAGGGAGAGAGCTGCCGTGAAAATGGGTGGCACCATCCACAAGCTCGATGGCCTAGATAGAGAGAATCAGAAAGCCACCAGCATGGGCCGTTTCACTTTCTCTGCCTTCTATCCAACACAAGGCATGCGGCTTCCCCCTCCCTGCCTTGTCCTCTGTTATGTTCCTGCCTTACCACTGGTCAAAATAATGGAGCTGATCCCATGGACTGGACCCCCTGAAACCAAGAGCCAAAAATAACCCTTTTCTCCTTTACATTGTGCATCCTAGGTATTTTTGCCTCAGTGGCAAAATGCTAGCACACATCCTGTCCCTCAGCTTTTCCTGCTTCTTGCTCTAGGTCCTGACTGCTCTGGAGGCGTTCCCTGGAGGGAGGAGTGGTGGGGAAGGATGGTAAAGGCATAGACCAAAGACAGGGTGAATGGCGGAGGGACATGCAGGTGACGCATAGGGTGTGAATGACAGGAAGGCTGGAGGTTCCAGAAGTGACAGGAAGAAGAAAAAGCAAGGAGGGGAGAAGGAGACCGAGACCCACAGGCAGCAGGGAGTCCGCAGGAGCGGCAACGGTGGGGAGCAAGGGACACAAGGCAGCGGCAGGTGACAGCACAGACATTCTGGAGAACAGAAGGGCATTCAGGGAGGAGCGCCAAGGCCACATAGGGTCGACTTCTTTTTTTTTTTTTTGAGGATTAAGAGTGAATCACCGTTTGCATAAGCATCAGTGCACATGCCATATGTTAGGTGTTGCCAGAGTGGAAGACAGGGCTTAGAACAACACGACTCTGAACAGGCCTGGCAGCCCTGACTCTGCCCTGCGGGGCCTGTGGGAGCTGTGTGGGCCCAGATTCCCCTGGGGATGAGCTCATGGTCTCAGCGTCTCCGGGGGCCTGATCCTCACCCCTCCCTCCTATAAAATGAAGCTCAAACCCACAGGAACCCTCTAACCCTCCCTGGCTGGCTCCGGAGGTTACACAGGAGTGAAGTTAGCCGCATCCTTAATGACAGATTCCACGGCGGGGAAGTCTCAATAAACACCCGTCATTAATTACAGGGAGAAGGGGACAGGATACTAATTCAGGTCACAGACTCCTTTGAAAATCTGATGAAAGCGACAGACCTTCTCCACAGGAAAAAAACCCACGTGCATATCCATGCCCTATTTTATATGTGATGTATGGATGTTTGTTAAAATCCCGAGGCCAAGGGGGTCCGTGGGTACCTGGGGAAGGAGCCCGTGCTTTGGACATCCTTTTGCATCTGCAATCCAGGTACAGAGGCGGCTGAGCGACCCCTGAAAGTGCTGGGAGACAGTATGGAGCTTGACTGCGTGCCCTCTCCGAGTCTATTGGGAATTTGCAGTCATGGGGAAGTCGGAACTGTTGATCTGTTTATCTGTTTTCTGGTGCTGGGGATTGAGCCCAGGGCCTGAGCCTTGCCAAGCACATATACCGTACCACAGAGCTACGCCTCACTATGCCAGCCCTGTTTTTATTTTTCTTGACTTTTCAGTAATTGCCATTGCTTTTAGAAAAGGGAGAGATGATGATGATGATGATGATGATGATGATGATGATGATGATGATGGGTTTATTTTTTGAGACAGGGTCTCACTATGCAGTTCAGCCTGGTCCTGAACTCATTGTGCTACCCAGGCTGGCTTTGAACTCATAGCATCCTCCTGGGATTATGGGTGTGTGCCACTATGCCTGGCAGAAAAAGGAAGAAACTAGATTGTGCTTCCACTGTATCAGGAGTGCTTTCCCCAGCTACTTCTTCCTCCCCCTACACTCAAAGAAGGGCGATCTAATGTGTTTGAGATTTAATAGGACACTGTCAGATGAGGGGAGGTAATATTAATAGCCAAATGTATGACAGTGGATATAGCTCCTCTTTGTTGGAAAAGTGAGGTCTATTTGCAAACGTTATAGGATCCCAAGCATTAAAGGAGCAAAGTGAACAGAAACTCTGTAGTATATGTGCTGATATCTTGTGTAGTTTTCTCAAAGGACATGGACTGGGAAGACTGTAAGCTGCCTAAAACCTTTTTCTTTTTCAGCATAGAGGATTAAATTTAGGACCTTCGCACTAAGTTACATCCTTAGCCCTCTTTTATTTTGAGGCAAGGTCTTGCTGAGTTGTCAAGGCTGTCTTTGAACTTGAGATTCTGCTGCCTCAGCCTTCCAAATAGCTAGTCTTAGAGTAATATACCACCATACTGACTACCAAGGAGTTTTGATTGCCTATATTGAGGTGTGTAGTAACTCACCACTTCTACCCTTGCTGCGTTTTCTGGATGTATACCTTCTTTTTGTTTGTCTGCTTTTTGTTTTTTGACACTTGGTCTGGCTGTGTAGCCCAGGCTGGCGTCGGACTCTCAGTGATCCTCTTGCCTCAGTCTCCCAAGTAGCTGGGATCACAGCTGTATTCCACTATGCCTGGCTCAGCTGTTGGTGTCTCCTTTTTCTGCTAATGGCGCCTCTTTTTGCCTTTGGTAGACTTTCTACTTCCAATGCATGGGGTATAAGTGATACTGGTCTTCCTCGGGCCAAGGATTGACATCCATTTAGCAGATTGACCTTCCCTAGAATTTAGATGCACAGTCTCTTTCTTTTTCTCTGCAGGAGGATACTGAAGATTAAACCCAGGGCCTTGAGGTATATATAGTCCCTTTTTATTTCTTATTTTGAGACAAGGTCTTGCTAAATTTGCAGATCTTTCTGCCTCAGCCCTCAGAGTGCTGGGATTACTGGTATGTGCCACTGCACTGGGTTTCCCAACTTTTTTTTTTTGAGATAGGGTCTTGTTATGTAGTCAAGGCTTGCCTTGAAATCATTGCGTAGCCCAGATCAGCCTCGAACTTGCAGTGATCCTTCTGCATGCTGGGATTACAGGGATGTGTCACCACACCCAGTCTTACCCTCAGCATTTTAAAAAAATTTTATTTTGAGTCACAGTCTCACTAAATTGTCCAGGGTGGCCTTGAACTTGCAATCCTCCTGTCTCAGTCTCTGGAGTAGGTGGTAATACAGGTATGCAACACCACTCCTGGCTTGAACTGAGAGTTTCCAAGATGAAACCGTTGGTTCTGTTTTATTCTGATGGAAGGACTCAAAACAATGTTCTGTATCTCTAGCTTCCTGAGGCTGAGCTTATTACTGTTTCCCTCTGCACTTCCCAGTAAATTTCTTATTTGCTTGAGGTAACTAGAGTCCAACTCTGTTGATTGAAGCCAAGAACTGGAGCAGATCAGTGAGTGAGAAAGCCCAGGTATGCATGATACCCGAAGCCTGCGTTTGGTTGAGGTGCTGTGTTGTGCTACAATAAATAAAAAGCGGCTGTATAAATATGTTTCAGTGAGATTTAAGGTCCTGATTTCCTGTTTCCCGGAGATGTTCTTTTTTCCCTTTTTTCTTTTTTGGTACCAGGAATCAAATTCGGGGTCCCACGCTTGCCGAGAGCTGGTGCCACCAAGCTACCTCCCTGGCCCGTGCAGATGTTCTTGTAATGGCCGGATGACCACTTGGCAGGGCTGTTGCCAAGAGACTCAGGCATCATATGAAGAGGGAAAACACGGAAACAAAGCTTTGTAAATGGGAAGGGGCGGAGGGTAGGAGAATAAGAAAAAAAAAGTGTGTGTTTTGAAAAGCAAAAAACCAAAATGAAACGAAACTAAAACATTATATGAAAAGACTGAAGTTCATCTTCAACCTACATTCCAAATTTCTTGCTGGTCATTTATTGTCAGTGAGTGACAATAAATGTAATGTAACATGCTGGCAGCTAAGGACTGTTGTGGCAAAGTGACCATACACAGACATGCATTGTCACAGGACTATATGTACCACCTTTAACAGGCCCACCAGCTCTTGGCAAATCTTTGCTCTAAACATGCAAACCACCCATAGGATTTGGGCAGGCACACATGTACTTGGAGGAGTATGATTTTGCTATCCCCGCGTGAGGCAATCATTTGTAAGCCATATGAGTTACAACTGGCTTTTAAAGCAGCAGTTGCTATAATAAAAAAAAAATTCAATTTATGGAAAATTTCAACCATTTCTCTGCATAGTTCTTTCATTTCCAGTGGGATTCAGCTGGGGGCTTGGGAAAGAAGGAAATTTTCCTAGTTGTAGTCATTTCAAACCAAGCTGCTGGAGAGAGTCGTGAATAAGGCTGAGTAGTGAGTGAGAAACAAGGAATAATGAGATGAGTTTATGATTTATTTCAATGTCTTCGATTCTCAAGGCATGTTTTAAAATATGCTTCTTTTCTGGGTGGCATGTTAGCGACCCACAAAGTTTGCTATTGTGTATGCTTGGGTTGCCCAAGAAAAATATTGTAAAGGGTTGTTTGAGGCTCTCTTGGTTCCTAGTGTGGGAGCTTTTAATCTACTGTCTGCGATTTCCAATCATCTACTCCCAGTGACCAGGTACAGACTGTTCTCTGATTTATTTATTTATTTATTTAAGAGAGATTAAGACAAAAGAGGACATACCAAAGCAAATCAGAACAGAACAATATATGCAACACAGTATTTCATCACAAGACAACCCGTAATTAACTACCATAATGTCTCTTTCTTTGAAATAGTTGAGCGTAACTTCATATACAATAGTATCAAATATAACAAAATAGTATAAAATCATTCAAGAGAATGAAAGTATTACAAGGCAGTCAGAACCAAATAACAGAGAACGAACAATGGCTACTGTATTATCTCATTTTTCATAGAAAATTTGTTTATACTATCACATAATAAAGTACAATACAATACAATATGATAGAACCAATGGAAATAGAAGAACAAAAGCATGGTAGGACTTCAGAGTAAGATGATATTAAATCAGCACTGGCTATTCTAATGTCTTATTTTCTTCAAAATAGCTGTTCATACTATCACAGATAATAAAATCAAACAAACCAGGATAAAATCATTCCAACTAATGAATGCAAACATTATAAGGCTTCAAAGCAATGTAATGGGGAATCATGATTATTATAAACTCTTATATACTCTTACCATTTCTTACACTAGGAAGACTATACGGTATTTATACATATGAGTTTGATTTATTTCACTTATGAGGATGGTCTCAAGTTGCATCCATTTATTTATAAATATTTCGATGTGATCATTCTTTATAGCTGAGTAGTACTCCATTGTATAAAAATACCACAACTTTTTTATCCATTCCTCAGTTGATGGACACTTAGGTTGTTTCCAAGATCTGGCTATTACAAATTGTGCTGCTATAAACATGGGTGCACATATATCACTGTGGTGTGATGATTTCAGTTCTTCTGGGAATATGCCCAGAAGTGGAATAGCTGGAACAAATGGGACTTCCAATCCCAACCTTTTGAGAAATCTCCAGACTGACCTCCAGAGTGGCTGCACCAGTCTACACTCTAACCAACAATGCAGGAGAGATTCTTTTTCACAGCCTCTCTAGCATTTGTTGTTGATAGTTTTCTTGATCCTGGCCATTCTTTCTGGACTGTTCTCTGATTTAGCACATCTTTGAAGGCACCCTTAGAAATGTGACATCTCAGCTGGCCCAGGTGGTGCATCACACCACAGTGATATATGTGTACCCAGGCTGGCATCGAACTTGTGACAATCTTTCTACCTCAGGTGCCAGAGAGCTGGGAAGATAGGCTTGTGCCACCACACCCGGTTCAGATCCCCTAATTATATAGGGGTTCTCTGGGTATGGCTGGCCTGCAGAACCCTAAGCTCTTCAGGACTGGGGCGCAGACCAGAGCCTTGCTACCAGGAGTGTACTCCCCAGTGGAGCAGCATTTTAATCACCTTGGATGTTTAGATGCTGACTGACCAGCCTGGGAGGGACCTGAACCCACATTTCTCGCAAGTTCCTGGGTGGTGTTGCTGCCAGTGGCCCAGGGACTGTACTCCGAAGAGCGAGGACCCAGAGTCCCTGACGGAGGGCTGCATGGGAGCAGCGGAAGCCCTGTGGGACGTGTCTTGAGTTCTGTTCTGACCTTTGCACGTCTCCCTTTGCCCACAGATGTAATTCCACAGGAGCTCGGTCGGTTATTGCCATGCATTTTGCACTATGTTGATTTCCCAGGCTAAGAGGCATTATTGAGAGATTATCTTTTTTTTTTTTTTTTTTTTTTTTTTTTGGTACTGGAAGTGAACTCACAACCTCGTCCTTGGCAGGCAGGCACTTATGCCGCTGAGCTAAATCCCCAGCCCCAGGAGCATTATTGAATGGCTGTGTGTTGGTTCCTGGGAAGTTGGAGGGAATTAAGAGAAATAACTAAAACAAACACCTTGTGGTGCAGAGACACAAAAGAGATGGCCCGTGTCCTAGGACTCTTGACTCTGTGCCTTGGAACCTGCTGGGACAGTTGTTCCTCTCATTTTTTCATCTGATCATTCGGCCCTGTATCAAACTCTCTATGCTAAGTGCTGAGGGCCTTAGAGGGGGTTGATGGTGGCACTGGGAGGAGGGACAGAGGGACTATGGTATTTTGACCTGAACTTGAACTCAAGACTTGGAAATCAGTTATTTTTTTCTTTTTCTTTTCTAGAATATTCTGAGGTAAAACAAAAGAAAGGTAGGATCTGGGTTATGCACACAACTTGAATAACTGGAGGACAGGAGTTCAGCCTAGGGGACTGATGAAGTGTCGATGGCCTTGTGGATCGATGAAGCAGATAGTTGTGGGGTGTGTCACAGTCTACATGTGTACCTTTGGAACTGTTTTCAAAGTAGTGTAAGAGGTCATCTACATAAGATCTAATATAATCAAGTTGCAGGTCTCCCATCTCATCTCAGAAGAACGGCAAAATTTTAGTTTGATCCACACTTGGCCCAAATGCTATCATTGAAGTATAATGATACCTAGATGAGATTTTAAAAATTATTATTACTAGTTGGCTTTCTGTACAACTGAAATGGAAAGGACCTAAATGTTTGCCAGAAAAGATTGTTAGTGGGTAGGGAGAGAGATATAAAAAGATTGTGATTTCCCTACTCATCACTTCATGAGATAAAATAAAGCAGAGTGTAAAGGGCCAGAAGATTAAAGTTCTATACCCTTTGAGCAGTTTCCCTGTCCTTGACTGATGAGCAACTTTGGGCCAGGTACTTTTCAGAAAATATAATTTAATCCTTTACTAGCCTCATGGTCAACGGTCTTTACAAACAGGTTACGGTACAGTAAGCTAAAAATTAGAAAGGTAGAATAACCTCCCCAAAGTGACTCAGACTGTGTGGAGCAGTCTTGTTTGAATCCAGGTATCTGGCCACTTGTGCTGTGTCTTCTGGTGCAATGTCGATCAATGTCATGGACACTTTGATTTGTCCTGGAGGACTGAGGACTCAAAACTAGTAAATCTCTGTGTTAGTAGACCTGGGGAAGTCATCTGTCTCAAGGGTAAAGTTTTACTCAGTTCCTCAGAGACTTTATTTTTTATTTTGGTGACAGGGTCCCATCATGCAATCTATGTTGGCCTTGAACTCACTATATAGCCCAGGCTGCATGCTCACAACTTGAAATCCTCTTGCCTCAGCCTCCTGAATGCTGGACTTACCAGTATGTGCCACCCTACCTGGCCCTCACTTTTTAAATCAGAGAAATGAGCATTGTCATCTTGAATCCCTAGAGGATTTTTTATAGCTTTAGAAGAGAGTAAGACTTACAGGTTCTACAGTACTTTAAACATAAGGAAGGAATATACAACCCTCTAGGAACAGTAAAAATTCTTTGCTGGAGAATCTTTGCTGGAAGTCTTAGAGATGTCTCATAACCAACCATTAGAAATTTGGATCTTGGTGTGGTGGCACACATCTGTAATCCCAGCACTCTAAAAGCTGAGGCAGGAGGACCTCCAAGAATTTGAGGTCAGCCTGGGCTGTATAGTGAGACCCTGTCTTAGATATTTAGTTTTTTTTTGTACCAAGGATTGAACTCACGACTGCGTACTTGAAAGGCAAGTGCTTATGCTAAATCCCCAGCCCCTTGAGATCCTGTTTTAAAAAATAAAAACAACGGGCTGGGGATTTAGCTCAGCAGTGTAAGCACCTCCTGGCAAGTGCAAAGTTAATCCCAGTACCAGAAAAAAAAAAAAAAAAAAAAAAAAGGACCCCAAACAAACCCAAGTCACCCAACCAACCAACCAACCAACCAACCAAAGCCAGAAGAAACGGAAAAGTGAGGTTCAGGCCGTATTTTTGAGTATTACACTCCGGTCTTCCTTTTCCTGGGAAGGTGCCCATTAGATAGCAAGGGAAGGCTGAGTTAAGCACCCAGTGTACTACATTCTTTTAGAAAAAGGCATGATGATCTACTGAGAGGTGAAGCTAGAAGTGGGTGGATAATGCTAAAGGCTATTTGTGGACCTGAAAAAAGGCAAAGAGCGTACCGTGCGGAAGAGGCAAACAGATGATCAAACAAGAACAGCTACAGAGCAAATGGACTTGAATTATTTTACTGTTTAATCGCTAAATAGAAAGGGAGCTTACACATCAAAAAAACTTCCCTGAAAATCATTTTTACCAGCTATAAAATGAGACTAATCTGGGAGAATTGCTTAAGCCCAGGGCTTCTAGGCCAGCTTGGGCAACGCGGGAACACCTTGTCTCAAAACAAAACCCAAATGAGCAATGACGAAAAGAGACTAGTTAGTCTCATTAAGTGAAATAAATGGGGGGATAAGTGAGGAGCTGAACATTATGTCTGATGTACAGGAAGTGCCCAGAACATGGTGCTGTAGTATAAGATATTTATCTAGGAGTTTCAACTTTGAAGTGGGGAAACAAGGAAATTATGAAATGATTCTAAAAGGACTTTTTTTTTGTCCTTTTAAAAGGATTTTAAAAAGTGATCACCCACTTTTTAAAGTCACTCTAATAACTGAGGAGCCATCTGTTAGCATCTTTTTGTGGAGATAAAGGGAAGCGATGGAGGCCCTATCTGTGAGATGCAGTAACATACAGTCTGGTTCATGCTGAGTAATCTATTTTGATTAGTCAGCAATGGTTGTGTCAATGCTGTAAATTACTAGTGAGCAAGCTTGTGTCACAAAAGTGATTTTGAATTTGCTCTACAACACATGGAAATCTTGATTTTTCTGAAATAAATGGAATCTGGCCCTTTGGGATCTACCACCTAGCGCTGATAATTTGATGAATACATAGCCAGTTGTATCAGTTGTCCATGAGCCACGTCTCCTTTCACCTCTTGTATCTGGAATGTCTTCTAAAGGCTCATGTGTTGAAGGTTTAATCTCCGTTACAGCATGGTTCAAAGGTGGGGCTTTGGGGAAAGTGACTGAATCGTGAAGGCTCTAACTTGGCCAGTGGATTGATTAATTGGTGGGTTCCTAACTTGATGGGCAAATTGGAAGGTTGTGACCTGGTTGAATAGAGTACGTCCTGGGGGATGTGCCTTTGGGTCTGTATCTGGGTCTAGCCCTTTCCTCTCAGCCTCCTGAGCACTGTGAGGTGAGCAGCTCTCCTTCACCACACCCTTCCTGGTGACATTTTGCCCCTCCAAAGGCCAGAGACAAAGGAGCCAGCTGACCATAGATTGCAGCCTCTGAAATAGAAATAAATCTTTTTCTGCTTTAAGCAGTTTCTTGCAGGTATTTTGTCATAGCAATGAAAAGCTAACACACCTTGTTAGCATGAGACCTCCTAACTCAAAGTTTGGCCCTCAGATTCTCCTTAGGAATATGGAATTTGGGCCCTGTCCAAGACCTACTCATTCAGAATTTACATTTTTACGAGCAACACAGGTGGTTCATGTGCCCATGCAGTTTGGAAAGCAGTGGTGTGAAAGACTTAAAAGCCTATGTAGTGTAGAAAACGGATTTTCACTCCTTAGTCACTGCTGAAATCCTGTGCAATCCTCTCAAGTTGTGTGGCTGCCTTGTAGAAGGTGGGCTTTTCCAGCTTCTCTGAGATCTTTGTTTTTTCTCTGTCAGAGATCCTGCCACCACTGGGGACCTGGGTGTTCAGGTCCCTGTCACTCTCAAAGCACCAGCATCTGTTGTCATTCTCTGAGAATCAACCACATCCTAGATACAACAGTGTCCCCCTCCATCACCATGACTATTCTGAAGGAGGTAGGGAGGGTCATGAAAGCTGGATGCCACACAGGCTGATTCCTCCAAAATCTACAAGACGTGCTTTGTTTTGTGTATGCCTCTATGGACTGGGTATGTGGTATGGGTGGCCAGTGACTCTTCTTGAGAGGAAAAACATCCAGGTCTAGAAATGAACCAGCAGCTGCTCAACACAGTGGGAAAATACTACAGGAAGGAATCCAAGTCCAAGTTCAGCCGGACCCATGACATTGGGGACCTGGCTATATTTTTGTCCTGTGGAATAATACATGTGTGTGTATGTGTGTGTGTGTGTGTGTGTGTGTGTGTGTGTGTCTACAAGGCCTCTTTCTCTAGGTCTGAGCAATCACTTTACAGCGGTACCTCCGTTCATGAACTTAATTTGTTCTACATTTTTGAAAAAGACAGCCATATTTTTTGTGTAGGACAGATGGCTGCAGTTGTGTTTGTCACCGAATGCAGAGTTTGCAAACAAAAGCAAAATTTTGCCAGACACTTCTGTTTGTAAACCAAATTGTTTGCAAACAAAAGCGTTTGTGAGCCGAGGCATCACTGTATTTCCTAAAGCAGCATCAAGACATACTACCTAACACAGGGTTCCAGTGACACTTAGATGAACCACACCCTTCTGTCCAGAGCAAACAGATAACAACTTTGTGTTCCTCTCTGAACAAACAGCCAAAATTTCCAGGACATTTTAATTCCTTATTGTAAAATGGCAGCAGAAAACTTGAAATTACGGCTGATTCAGGAAACTCAAAATCTGTACTTTTTTTTTTTTTGGTAGGTAATTGATGTTTTGGGAGAAGTAATTTGATTGGAACTCCTAATCCAGTTTTATTGTATTTGAAAATAACGGAACAGACGCTGTCACTGTAGCGTTTCACTGACTAAGCTTTTCAGGATTCATTTATTGTCACGAAGTTGCACATTTCTTAGGAAGAGAACATCGGTGTAAAAACCTAGCATGAATCTGAGCTTCAGGATAAATGTTTGCAGGTTTATTTATTTTTGCAAATGGAGGTGGGAGGCCTCAAGCCCCCATGCTGCGGACTGAACTCAGGACTTTGAGCATAATAAATGTGCGTTCAGTCGCAGAGCATAAATCTCTTGGAAGGTGAATTTATTTATTTATTATTTTTTTGCAGTACTGGTCATTGAGCTTTAAACAGTTTGTGGGCTGGGGTGCAACTCAGTGGGGGACCCCTTGCCTAGCATGTGCAAATCCACTGGCCCCCTCCCCCATCCCACTGTCTCTCAAGTGCATTGTGTTTACATGGACAAGGTCCAATCTCTACTATTTCTGTAATTAGAATCACTTTCTCCATCACTGTAAGTTAAGGAGACCTAATATGTAGATAGATTCACCTTACATTTTTTATTCAATTGGCTGAAATCAAATTTTCAAGTGAGCCTACGTCTTAAGACCCAAGGTGAAGGCTCTGCTTCTCATTTAAACACTGTCAAACTAAGAAGAAGGATTTGATTGCTGCTGGATTTTGCATATGTCAGCATAGTAGAAGCTTAGTCATGCAAATCCCTATCACTTAGCATGTCCGCAGCCCTGAAATACAGAGCTATGTTTCCATATTTTATGTGTGTTTGTAGTTGAAAGCACGCTTTCTATTGTGCTTTTAAAGAACAGATGTCAGGACAATGTTTAAAGCACATAACCTGAGGATTGAAAAATGTTTTTCTGCTTTTGAAAGAAAAAAAAAAAACAAAACAGAGAATTCACAATAATGAATTCAGTCTGCCAGTTTGTATTTTCAAGGAATATTTTAACTATTGAGGGACTTTCCAGCACCTTCTCTTTAAATATCACCCTCATACTGTCAGTGAAGACCAGAGCCATTCTGGACTTCCTGTCTCTTTTGTGTGGACTTGCCAAGACAGCAATATGTAAATCAGTCTTTCCAAGATTGAGACACCCTTAGAACTTTAGGGCTCTGAATTTCCTTTCATTTAGTGAGCACAATAGACTTGAAGAAGGCTGTAATGGACTCGTTTATTTGGAAGAGCTTAATAAAGATGGACCAGTTAATAGTTTGGGAAAATCGATCGGAGGCAATGAGGGCTGGTAGGAATGGCAGGGCAACAGACAGCAACCAGGGAGTGGTGGGTGGGGACAGATGGTCCAGGGTTGGCAATCCAGGGACACTATATAGGCGGAGGTGACCACACCTGGTAGGAGGGTGGGTAAAGGTCGAGTGCCTATTTGCACACACCTGGCAACCATTTGCAACATTTATTTGAATCAACCTCCTGATCATATGGCAACAGGGAGTCTCCTGGCTAGAGAGGTGAGATCTTTCCCCATATCTCAGCTGAATTTATAGTGGGGAAGAAGATAACAGGCAGGCAACTTGTACTCACAAGCACAAAGCTGGGATAGACGTGAGATAGACTAAATTCTATTTGGCTGTGAGGGGAATGCCTAGATTGAGAGCTATGTTATTTATCTCAGAGCCTCATGTTTCCATCTGTACATCAAGATTCGCTGTAGAAGTTTATTATATTTCTTTATAACTACAGAATGCCATTTATTTATTTATTTGGACAGAGTTTCACTATGTAGCCCAGGCTGGCCTCAAACTTACAGCTATCCTCCTGCCTCAGCCACTGGAGTACATACTGGGCTTGAGTAATTTTCAAAAGACTTTTGTTTTCCCATTTTCCTGGCCAGTGAGTGGGTCAGGTTCAGGAGAAGAGAGTCAGAAGTGGAAGGAAATATGTAACCAAAGGTCTGAGCCCTGTAGGGCAGGCCTGGAGTCCTTCTCTGCAGAAAAACAAGGGGTGGGGGCTCCGGGCACTGCTCCCGCTCCTACATGAACAACCTCCTGGGGTGTCTGAGGACAGCGGAGCCAGGCAAGTGATTTTAGGGGATGTCTCTATGATTCACTGACCACGCAGGGACTTGTTTCGGGAACAAACTTCCTAAGGGCAGGAAGGGATGTGCGATGATGGGGCACTGGTTTGTGATTTGTTCCTGCCATTTCTTCTCTAGCCTGCCTGCTCGCTCAGCAAGAAAGTACAGAGCACCTGACACAGCTTGGACCTCACTTGTGCTCCAAGGCTGTGCAGCCCTCGCTGGGAGCACGAGGCAGGTCGCTACCTTTAAAGATTGACCTTTTAGAGAGGATCCAAGGCACTGAGTGGAAATACTTGGGAAATAATTGCAAGATGGCTCGCAGTGCCTTGACCTGAGAGGAGAGATCCAAAGGGCTGCGGGAAATGGATCCTCAAGCCAGAGCCTGTTGACTTGCCCAAGCACACCGGGAGGCGTTTTGGCTGGAGGGAAGAGAGGCAGAGGCTGGATTTTAGTGGCTTTTCACTTTCCCACTCCCTGCCCTGCGTTTGTTTCCACACCCGGAGCTCTGTGGCTCTGTGACTCAGCAGGATGTCATAACGATGGGCGAGACATCTTGGTGCACCCTCTGCCCATTGGCAGAAAGGCAAGACACCTCCAGAGCTGACTGCTGGGTGGCAGTGCTGGGGGCAGCAGTCTCCATTTACATTTCCATACTCTGGACAACCTAATCCGCTCTGTCTAAACATGGAAATCCCATAACTCTGCCCAACTCATCACTCCATTAATCCACTTAACCCCTGGCCAATACATAATCTAAATATTTAATCTTGTCTCCTTGTTATCTGTGTTTATTCCATGTTCATTCATGGCGGAGTTTCCTCTCTGTTTATCCATTTCGGTGGAGTCTAGTTTAAACCAGGAGTGTTTGGGGTAGGGGAGGAAGGTGTCCCATGCCTTTCTTTCCTTCCTCACACCTAGTGCTAAATCCTTACCAATGGTTTGATGTTACCGCAGAAGAATCTATATTAGTTGACTTTTCTTTTTGCATCTGCAAATTTTAAATTTACTTCTTTTTGAGGAAGAATGTCACTATGTGGTCCAGACAGGCCTTGAACTCATTTATATAGCCCAGGCTGGCCTCAGTTTGCAGTGATCTCCTGTCTCAGCCTCCCTGTACCACCGTATGTGGCTCTGCAGATATAATTTATTTTTCTGTTTTTTAACAACTTATTATGATTATAGGAGAATTTTACTGTTTCAGCTGTTCACCGCGATTCACCACGATGCCTGGAACATAGACTCCCACTCCTCTTTTATTTGTTTCTTTGAGAACATAGTTTTTGTTTTGTTTTGTTTTTTTGTTACTAGGAATCAAGCTCATGACCTCCTGAAACCCCTGGCCTGAGAACATAGTTTTTAATGCAAAGTTGGGAATGATCTTTGGTTAGATGGGAGGAGAGCAGAGTGTTTTAGAACTGGAATCTCTTTGGTTCTGCGTGAGCAAATATGTGAGGTTTTCAGTCTTTAAAGGCTTTAGGAAGCTGGGTGTGGTGGCACACATGTAGTCCAAGCACTCAGGAGGCTGAGACAGGAAGATTGCCATAGGTTCAGGACCATCTTAGATTACACAGAGAGACCTTATCTCATAAAACAAACAAACAAGCTCAAGGCCTCACTTTTCTCACCTGTTACATGGACAAGAAAGGGTCATGGGAATTTCAGTCTGCTTGGGCTCCAACATTTTGTCTCAGTCTAAGGGTCACGGTATATAGGGAAAGTGTCGAGGAGGGGAGGATGTCATGTCTTCCCACAAATGCCTCACGACTCAAAGAATCAGGGCTGTGGGCAGGAAAACGGGGTGTCTGTTCACTTCTCAGACTCCTACACGCTGTCACAACGGGTCCCGTGCAGCCTGGGCTCAGGACGACAGGCATCTGCTCGTTCCATCTGCAATGGCTCATGTGTTTACCCTGAAGCACAAGCCCGGAGTCACCTGGGGCAGGCACGCATGCGTATGAGGGCGGCGGGCGGGTCCTGCTGGTGCCAGAGCCTCCATATGGACAGTGTTTCCACCCCCGCTGCAAGACCCAAGCATGTGGGAGGTAGAGGGAGAGTGAAGGAGATCCTAATTTATTGCTCAGTCATGTTTATGTTCACTCTTGGCTGGTTTAGGGCATTTTTCTTAATGTATTAGGGTCACAATTTTATTGACTTCAAGGATGCTTGAAAGCCCTGTTGTATATAAGAGAAAGGGGCTGTTCTTCAGATGACTTGGGTTTCTTGCTCTCTCTCCCTGTATTTAAAATTTTTTCCACTAAGGGTTTTATTTTGAACCTAAATCATTAGTCACCCTAGCTAAAATATGATTTCCTTCTCACAGACCACTATACCTGTTGTCATCCTGTCATAATCACTTTAATTGGCTTAGATAAAAAAAAATCAAGGCCTGATTTAGCTGAGTCTAAAAAAGTCTCCCTCAATCTACTTTCCTTTACTGCGCTGGTGGAATTCCTCTGTGGTCTCTAACAATAATAGCTCTAGCTGCTATTTATTAAAGATTGTGTCAAGCTCTGTGTTATATGCAGGACCTATTATCTCCACTCTACAGATGAAGAAAATAAGATTCAGAGAAATTAACTAGGATTAAAACACAAGTCCGGCTGGATTTGCTCATGACCTGCAAATGGAATCCAGAGATAATAGGATTTTGTTTTAGAGAGCAAAAGTCAGAAGGAAAGCGGGACCAGTTGAACAGGGGCCCAGAGAGGGGCCCAGGCAAAAGTAGCAGTCTGCATTTTCAGAATTAAAAGCAGCAAGAAAGAGGAAGAGGTGTTCCATGCAAAGAGAGGATTGTAGTATTCCAGTGGTTTTTCCCAGGCCATCCTTGAATGATCGGCAGGGCTCAAGTTCAGGGGAAACAGTCACCCCCAGAGTTGCCACCTTGATGTATTTCAGCACCAGGGACGCTCACCCTGCAGTGGGTACAGCTTTTGACATCTTTCATCTACTGTGGTAGGCAGACCCTGAGCTAGGGACAATAATTGTAGGATAAGTAAGACCTGTGTTCTTCAGGGCTTCATAAGTTGCCTCTATTCCAGGTTCCTTGGCACTCAAGTGAATTAGAAATGTACCCAGTATCAACTGTGTGGTACTCCTGGTCCTAAGAGAATCTCAGGCTGCATGAGAGACAGCGCCCCTTTTCTGTCTTCAAGCAGAGGATTCTGCTCTGACCCCAGCACAGCCAGAGTATGATTTCAGGTATACACAAAGACAGTCCCCTTGGTGGCACTAGTCAAACTGATTACAGAGCAATACACAGCCTGTTTTTAGGCCTTGAGTAGTGACTTGTTCTTAGAGTCCCCTTGTTCCTAGAGTCCATGACGTACACTGTGATCAAGTCATTGCCAAGGGTGGGGGGGTACTTACTTTGCAAAATTCTCTTTGATGTTCATGGAAAAGGTCTCCAGATGCCCTAAATTTTGTTTCTGTGGTATTTTCTGTTAATGAACCTTCCCCTGCTTCTCTTATTCCTTGCAAAGAGCAAAAGAAAAAAGTGTTAGGACAGCACTTTCAGAGTGATATGGCCACATATGTGTCAAGGAACATTTTAGGTGCTTAAATCAGTAATGATTCTGAAACATTGGCTAATATATTTCTCATTACCTGTAATAGTATAATTTGTTTGTCACGGTTGAATTTTATCAAGAAAGGTCTGTGCCTTGGTTATTTTTCTGACTTTGCTAGGACAAAACACCTGACACCTAAAATGAAAGAAGGAAAGATGTATTTAGTTCACTGTTTGTGGAGGTTTCTGTCCATGATCAGCTGGTTTCAAGGCAGCATGACATGGTACAGTGAGAACAAGAGCAGCCAGAGCAAAAGAGGGGAAAAACAAGCCTCTTTTTCTTCCTTATATTATGTAGCACTCACAAAATCTCTGTACCTTCCACTTGCTGAAGGATAAGGGTATTTACAGAGAAGGAATCCTGCTGAGTCTCTCAGTTAAAACTTATAAACTTTTCAAGTTGACACAATGTATCAATCATAACAATGAGTGAGGATGATTTAACTTTCTTGATCCATCTAGAATTTATAGAGGCAATATTGTTTTGTTATCTTAATGCATAAGCAGATAGAAAACGGTTCCCTATGGAGACAAGGTGGGGATTTTTTTTTTTTTTTGGTGAGATGGGAAATTTATGTAGATTATATTTAGATGTGTATTATATGTGATAGTTCTGGGGGAACTTGGCTAAGGGAAATCCCCTATTTTTCTACCTTAAGCAGAAACTGTTCCACTACCAGAATGGGCTTGACATTCAGTGATAGTGGAAGGCACAGTAAGTTTGAAGCAAATTATTATTATTTTTTAAAGAGACTTGAGAAGGATTCATTAGAGGTAGATATAGGGTGCACTTGAGCGGAGTGAGGGTACACAGAGAAATAAGGCCTTCAGGCAAATTATGGAATAATTGTTTGGCTGAATTGTACATTGTCCTTTTAATGCTTCCAACCTTCCCTCATTGAGACATGCAATGGGATGGGACTAGAGAAGGGCTGGAGAGAACTAGCTAGACTCTTTCTTCCCTTCCACTTTCTGTCCTGTGGGGATCCTGACTTTGCATTTCTCAAGCTCAACAGGATGCCACCTTGGGAGTGGAGAGCTGCTCTCACCAGACCCCGAGCTTGCCAGCATCTTGGTCTTGGATTTCTCAGACTTAAGAACTGTGAGACATGATTTCCATTATCTATGAATTACCCACTTTTGGTTATTTTGCTATAGCAGCAAGAACAGAGTAGGACCTGTGCAAAAAGCTGTACAATTTTGTGCAATTTTACTTCTAGAATTTTTTTTTTATTTTGAAGGTAGTAAAATACAACAGAACAAGACAGAATAAAGCCAACTGAGACAGTGTAGTGAAATTGGTATAAAACTTCACAGCAGGTTACCAGGATAACAGTAATAAGTATCACAGTATATCTCGTTATTTTCACAATAGTTGTACTTTCAATCACGTAGATCAAAATAAAATGAAATACAGAACATTATAGAACTTATCAAAACAACATTGAATAGAGCAGTACCATTAATCAGAATAAAGCAAAACAGTAATAAAAATTTTTGCCTTCAAAGAGATGGTAGAAGGAAATCCCCCTTATTTGCTATGGTCAACCTCTCAAGAGATGCTCAGATCTCTGGTTCCCATTTGCTAATGGGGGGCAGGAGAAAGGGGGTAGGGGAAGTGGGATGACTGACTCTCAGCCCGTGCACCAGTAGGCTCACTATTGCTTAGCAGGGAAGCAGGCTAGTTGCTTGGTTTCCCAACGTCCTAAGTTCCAACATGGCGCAGATCTCAGGGGATGCTGGTGGTTCTCCCCCTGCAGGGGCTGCAGCCTGCCACACCACAGCTGCCCACCAGAGAGGGGAACTGCTTGCTTGGTTTCCCAGCATCCTGAGTTCCAACATGGCCTACTTTTAGAATTTATCCTAAGGAAATGATTGTGGATGTACCCAGAGTTTTAGTTATAGTCATCTCATTTCATTTGTAATAATGAAAATTGGGAACAATTAAAGGCTAATCAACAGAACTTTTTTCAGTGATGTGTGGTAAATCTATATAGTAGCACAGTACTTGCCTAGCCTATTGAGGTGCTGGCACTGTTAAAAAGGAAGAGGAGAAGAATGAAGAGGAACTTGGGGTTGGAACAGCACATAACACTGATGTCAGAACTGGAGACAGAACCATGACTCTTTAGTGGCTAATTCCACGTGAGAAACTATCCATTTGGCAGACTTGCAGTAGCTTTTCTGTGACTGGATTTGGACATGTATTTAGTGAGTAGTATTTTAGAGGTTATAATTGGAATTCTTTTCTTTCTTTTTTTTTTTCCTTTGTTTTCTTGAGACAAAGTCTCACTATATAGTCCTGCCTGCCCTTGAACTTACTATGTAGCCCAGGCTTACCTTGAATTTGTGATCCTCCTGCCTCAGCTTCCTGAGTTCCGAGATTACAGATGCATGCCTCCATGCCTGGCTATAATTGGAATTTTTGCAATAACTTGACATGGTAAACAAATTTCTCTAGTGAATTGTCGTATATTACCCCAGTGTTCCCCAAGTTACTTTTGTGGCCTAAATATTGCATTTGTGTCCCCATGAACATTATGAGTGGTGGCAGTACCCAGGAGAAACTGAGGCTCTGAAATGAGAAGTGAGATATCTAAAGCTGTCTAGACACTGAATCTTCTGGCTGCAGCCTGTGAATGAGAATGCATTGGACCTCGATGGGAAATAACTTAAACACTAGAGCCTTAGGAGTCAAACACAGACTAGAGTAATGGCTCTCAGGCTTTATGAGGGTGAGGACCCCTTGTTAATATCAAGGAATTTAATGAGCCTTGTGTGATGGTCATTATACTTTTAATTATCTTTTCACTGGAAGCTACTTGGTATGAGTATGAATTTCCAACTCCTTGGCAATTACCCTGTAGGGGACTTATGTCACAAGATAGCAGCCATTGGAGAAGAGAGAGGAGCCCTTATGTTTTGGTATCCAGCATGGATACCACCATATCCAAAAATCTTCAATTTCAGCTGTCTGTCTTTGTTCATCTGTTCCGTTTGCTCAGAGCATCTAGGGCTGTAGCTCAATCTTTTTTTTTTTTTTTTTTTTGAGACAGAGTCTATGTTCAAACTGCCTTGAGTTCACTATGTAGCCCATGCTGGCCTCAAACTTGCAGATCCTCCTGCCTCAGCTTTCTGAGTGCTGGGATTATAAACATGCACCACCATACCTGGCTGCTCAGAGCATCCAGAATTAAGATGATGAGAGTTCTCTCAGGGAGCCTGCCACTTGACACACGTGGCTATAGCTTCTAAGAATACCACAGTGTTGACACCACACATAGTTGTTCCTAGTAAGTTCATGTTGAGGTATTCATGCAAGTTAACTGTCAGCTAAACTGGACTGAGAGACTCCTGGGGAGAAGATTGGATCATGAGGATGCTACATTTTGCAGTGGATCAACCCACTAATATTCATAGCTGAATGTGCTTTTGGGAGGTGGGCCCACTCGATGGAGCTGAGTCACTGAGGATGTGGCTTTGAGAGTGTACTTTTCTTTTTTTTGAGACAGTGTCTTGCTATGCAGTTCAGGCTGGCCTTCAACTCACTTTATGGCCCAGGATGGCCTCCAACTCACAACAGTCTTCCTGCCTCAGCCTCCCGAGTGCTTGGGTTACAGATGTGTGCTACCACACCTGTCTCTGAGAGTGTATTTGTTTTTTTGTTTTTTGGGGGATCAAACTTATGACCTCACACTTGCCAGGCAGGCGCTTATGCCGCTGAGCTAAATCCCCAGCCCTTTTTTTTTCCTGTGTCTCTCTCTCTCTCTCTCTCTCTTTCTCTCTCTCACTTGTGACCGCACGCTTGCCGCTGAGCTATATTACTGGCTTGAGAATGTATCTTTACTGATGCTTTTCCCTGTGTTCTGCTCCCTGGCTACCAGGAACAGAACAGTTTTGTTCTACCACATCTTTTAGCCATGGTTTCTGCTTTGGAGCCTGCTGACCGTGGACTAAATCTCTGAAACCATGAGCCAAATAATTCATTTTCTCCTCTAATTTGTGGGTATTGGGTATTTTGTCCTAGCAACGGGACAGTGACTAATACAGTAACCTTTTCCCAATTCATTTATTCCCTTTTGTGTTTGTGAACATGGAGGTTATGATTGGGAAATTGTGTCTTGCTGACTTTGAAATAAATTACACCGAAATATAAGTTTCCAGACCTGGTAACATATTCCCTCCCCACCTTATTTATGTTATCAAAATTTTCCATCATCATATGTATTATTTATATAATAAAAATGAATTTAGAAGTATATCAACCTGGTGCAAAATGTTTGTAATGTTAAATATCCTGAGTTGATCCATTATGTGTAAATGTACTGAAGCATTGCACTGTATTCCATAAAGATGTACAATTATCTATCAATTAAAAAATACCAACTTTAATTTCTCTCCTTGGGGCTCTGTGGGATTTTTATCTCTTACCCCCCTACATCCTCATTCGTCTTTGCTGACGCTAGTAGAGGCAAGCATGGTACTAATCATGATGTTTGTGTAAGACTGCAGTGGCCTGGAGAAGGCTTACGCGCCCAAAGGGTACACTCAGATCTAATGGGGTAAGACTGGAGAACATGTTTGTGGGTTGCTGGATGTTTTGGAAACTGTCTACTGAACTGATCTGCATTGTGTATAAAAACAATAATTTTCCAGGCAGAGCTTTTTGTTGTCGTTATTGTTATTGTCTGTCAAGCTGCGTAGTGGCTCAGCATGAGCTCGGCAATGACAGGAGTCGTTGGCAATTGGGATGGAATGGGGGATTGCTCACCTCTCATGTGCCGGCTTGGTGGGAGGCTGGGGGCTTGCATAGCAGCGATGCGGTAATCAGAAGAGCCACTTTACTCAGCCGATGCAGACACTGTACCCAGGCTGGCTGCTTTCTTGCTCTTGGAAGGATGAATAAAGTTGTTTATTCCTGAGCTGCTTATTAGCTCTGTCTGCTCTGATTGCTGTCACCTACAACATGGAAACCTGGTGTCTTAAGGTTTCTGGCTGAGGAGTCACGTCCTGAAATCAACATATTCTCACACGAGTCTTTATTTTGTCTAATCTATAGAGAAAAGGCGTAACATAGAGGCCTTCTTACTGTCTTTGATTTATACCACTTTGGAGCAGAGAAAGAAGGTAGCGAGGAAGAAATGCAGCAAATTGATTCTGTAGGTCAAGTTCCATCTACCTGGGAGCCTTTTTGGCTAGGTTACGGGTTTTGCTTTCCAGAGATCTTGTTTGTTTTCGTGTTTGAAAGGATTCATCTCTCCAAAGAAGCTAGAGCTACAGAATGCTCCGAATGTTGGCCACCACTGCTGCCAGCATCTGTTTGCCCATGGCCCTTCCTTGCCTCACAGCCAATCCTCTTGCGATGTCTCTGTCCTCCTGGTGTCTCTGTGGGTCCCTCCCCTGTCATCTCCACTGCTGCCTGCACCTCGTTATCCTTGTCCTCAAGGTGACTGCCTGGGCCATCTTGCTTATCACTGTTGCAGGACTAGCAGTGCACCAGATCATCAAGGACTTGTCTGCCGTGCCTCTAGCAGGTCCGTGGCAGGGCTGTCCTTGCCTGTCACTGTTGTACTACTGTGTGCTTGTCCCAGTCCTGTTGTCATGCTGATCCTCTCCATCCCCACAGACTTCTTATCTTCAGCGACACTGCACTTGAGTCACAGGAAGCAGGACCCGGAAGTCCCCTGGGCGTTGTCCTGCCTCCTGCTCCTTCCTCTGTCCCCATGTGTCCCAAGAATGTGACACTTGCAGGGGAAGTAGGATGGCCTTGTGGGGCCTGCACAGATTTTAATCTGAGTTCTGTTACTTACCCCTGTGCAGCCCCGCGCAGTGCACACCCTCTCTGCTTCTTACCATCCGTGTGGTGGGGACACTTAGCAGTGCACCTGCTTCGTGTGGTTGGGAGGATTAATGAGGGCACACAGATTTCTCCTTTGGAGACATGCTTGGCACTTGGTGTATATTCAGATGCATGAACTATTATGATCCTGCCATTCACATTATAGAAGGGCAGAATAATAGGTTGCCAGTGATTGCTTCTGTCCAAAGGAGAAAGGACAGCTCCTTCTTTTTCTTTTCTCTGTGTGTGTTTTTGTGGGGAGGATACCAGGGATTGAACCCAGGGCCTTTGCACTCAGCCATATTCTTAGCCCTTTTATTATTTTGAGATTGAGGACCCACTAATTGTCCAGGCTGGGTTTGACCATGAGTGCTGGAATTACAGGCAAATGCCACCATGCCTCTTTCTCCCTTTTTAAAATAACCTTTTATTAGTGCATATTAATTATATAATGGAGCCAGGCATGGTGGCACATGCCTGTAATCCCAGCGCACTATACTGTTGAGGCAAGAAGATCGCATATTTGATCCCAGCTCAGGCTAGTGTCTGAGCAAGATCCTATATCAAAATAAAAAATTCACAAAGAAGAGAGGCAGTGCTGGGGATGTAACTCAGTGCAAAGGTTGAATTCCATGTACTGGAAAAAAAATTCTCCCCCCTCCCCTTTTCGGTGGCACTGGGGATAGATGGAACCCAAGGCCAGGCACGTGCTAGGCAAATGCTCTCCCTTTGTTTTCTTGAGGGGGCTCCCCCAGCACAGCAGCAGGGCCCAGGTGATGCAGTGCTTTAGGATGTGGCTATGTGTCTTTTTCTGTAGCTTTTGGCCTCACCGGGCCCTTGGGCACATGTGACACGACTAGTCTCTCTCAATGTAGGCACGAATGCTGGGATGCAAAGACACAGTATGAGAAGAAGAATGTCTTATTAACGAGTATATCATTACACATTGTAATGTAGTGTTTTGAATATTCCAGGTCTGAGGAAATACATTCATTCAAATGAATCGCTCACTTTTCTTTCATTCTTTTTCTGTGTTGCTGGGGATCGAACCCAGGGCTCTGCACGTGGGAGCTCTGTTTCTTTTTGTATGTCTACCAGAAAAGCCAGTGTGGTGGCTCATGCATATTTAAAGGTCCACTTGGCTTTCAGTTTTGATTCTAGAACCAGGTAAGACCCCGCTGTGTAGAACAGAACAAGTTCCGATAAGCTGAGCAGAGAATTTCAGCCCTATAAGCAGGAAAAGGTTGAAGAAGCAGGAATAAAGAAGGAAAAGCAGGTTGGCTTTTTCAGAGTTATTTTCTTTACCAAGTTAAAGCAGAGAGACCTTTCATACCATGCTAGCTAAGGTAGCCTGGGCCTCTTTTTGTTGCTGTGACTGTGTTGGTTTGGTTTTTAAATTGGCCCATTTCAAGGTTCAGTTTGATTGTGTGGCACCAGGCAGGAATGGCCCCATTGAGGTTTGACCCGATCTACTGGCCATAAACTTTTGTTTAACAGATCCTACGATGCTTGTGTTTTTGTGATTATCTCTTTGAATAGTTCATTCATATTGTAGCATGTATCAGAATTTCATTCCTTTTCGAGGCTGCATAATGTGCCATTGTAAACATTTACACCACAGTTTGTGTATCTTTGGAAATCTGGGCAGTTTCTACCTTTTGGGTATTTTGACTAGAAAACTTCAAGTCACATCCTGTATGTGGCTTGCCTTGTGTTTTCGTTGGACAGTGCTGTACTAGGGTGTTGGTGAATTGCTACAGGGAAAAGTTAGGTTTTCTTTCAATAAGTGCTTAGAGATACGGCTGTTGTCTGCCCCTCGGTCCTGTGCTGACCTCGTTTATTGACCATGAGGTGCCTACCTGTGGTAGATGCTCTCCTTCTGGTCCTGCCATCCTCTTTGCAGTGTTTCTCCTCTTAGGCCTTTGCCTGCTCCTGACTTTGGTGCATCGGGAACTCCCCCAGGAAGCCTGGCCAGCTCTGGCCTGGCAGTGGAGGATATGTGAGAAGAACTTGATCTCCTGAAGAGTCTGGCTCGGGCTGTGACTGGCTAGGGCAGTGCCCTGAGGTGGAGAGAGCAGAGGGCCCAAGGCAGGATTAGCAGGTAGGATCTTCCCAAGGGCAGGCAGCTGGGACACAAAGCTGGGCCTTCTGACTCCAGAGCTGGGGTCTCCTCATCCTGGAGGGAGGGGGATCCATCCCAAGGGATCTACCATTCCGTTTCAGTGTTTACATAAAGCCATGTTACTTTGGGCTGAGGGTTGAGGGTTTTTGAAATTGCTTCCCTGCCCATATGGGTCCCAGTGAGATGTGGTCAGAATGACAAAGGGAGCCCAGAATTGGGAGCCCTGACTGTTGTGTGTATGGGGGCTGAAGTCAACTGAGGAGTCCTCTGGGATTTCAAGGACTTCAGTAGGTCCTTTTCAGTGAACAGGCATTGGCCTCTGCCCCCAGACATTTCCGGTACAATGAAGAAATGGAGTTTTACCTGAATACACCTCTCTTTTACTATGAAAATGCTTTTATTGTTTTTTTCACTCTAAATCACATTTCTTGGCCAGTATCAGTTAAAAATGTTTGTTTTACTTACTTACTTTTTGAGGGTTTTTTTTTTTTTTTTTGGTCTTTTTAAGGCAGGGTCTTGTTAAGCAGTTCAGACAGGCCTTGAGTTCACTTTGTAGCACAGGCTGACCTCGAACTTGCAATGATCTTCCTTCCTCAGCCTCCTGAATGCTAGGATTACAGGCGTGCACCACCATCCCTGGTATATCTTTTGATTTTTCAAACTTCTTTTTGGTACCGGGGATCGAACTCACAATCTCACGCTTGCCAGGCACTTGCTTATGCCACTGAGCTAAATCCCCGGTCCCTTTTTTTCAAACTATTCCAGACTATCCTTGAACTCACATGTAGCCCAGGCTAGCCTTGAATTCATAGCAATCCTCCTGTCTAGCCTCCTCAGGGCTGAGATTACAGGTGTGTATCGCAGAGGCAGGAGATTATGGCATGGTAAAACGGCTGGACAATTGGGCATGATCTGCCATTCATAGAGACTTGTCCCTTACAGGTATTCAGGGTCTATGCAGAGCAACTGCTGAGCCATGTACCTGGTGCTGGTCAGAGAATGCTGTCTTCATTTATAGCACAAGGTTGGTTGGGTTTTTATGCAATGGTCTAGTTCGGTCTGACACCAGGATGGGGGTATAAAAGATAGCGACTGTTAGCTTCATGGCCTCCGTGAGCCGTTTTACTAGCACGCCCTGCAGTCTGCGGAGCTCAATTCTTTTCCCTACTTCTCTCACTTTTTTTTTTGGTACTGGGGATTAAACTCATGACCTCATGCTTGCCGGGCAGGCGCTTGTGCTGCTGAGCTATTTCCCCTGCCCATCTCTTACCTTTGTTTTTGTCTTTTTCCTTTTTATCAGTACCGGAGATCGAGCTCACGACTGCCTGCTTGCAAGGCAGGCGCTTATGCCGCTGAGCTAAATCCCCAGCCCCTCATCTCTTACCTTTAATAAATGTAAAACCTCTACATGTTTCCTTTGTCTTGTCCAATTCTTTGAACAGGCCAAGAGCCTGGAAGGGACCCTTGGGCGCCCCACTATCTGTTAGCTGGACCAGCATGTCCAGCTATTTCATTATTTTTACAAAGTAAAATAGGTTAAAGTAAATGCAATTGAGGTTTTTGCTATTTGCTTTCTGGGTCCTAATGGATCATTTTGTGTGCATTCTTGTGTGTGCTACCCTACTTCGAAGGCCACAGCAATCCCTCTCCCTCTCTCTCTCTCTTTTTTTTTTTTTTTTAAATAATATTGTGTATTGAACCTAGGGCCTTCTCATTGCACTAAATCCACAGCCTTTTTAGTTTTCATTTTGAGGCATGGTGTTGCAGATTTGCCCAGGCTGGGTTTGAACTTGTTGTCTTCCTGGCTCAGCCTCCTAAGTAGCTGGGATTACAGTCATACCTCTCTGGGCCTAGCAGCAATATGCTTTTTTTTCTATACATTTTTAAGTGAAAATGATTTTTTTTTTTTTTTTTTTTGGCAGTACTGGGGATTGAACTCACGACCTCATGCTTGCCAGGCAGGCACTTACGCCACTGAGCTAAATCCCCAGCCCTAGCAATATGCTTTTTAAAGTGGGAAAACAGAGAAGCCCAGCTGGGCCTGAACTGCATAGCAAGACCCTGCCTTGCAAAACTAAAAAAGAAAAAGAAAAAACCAGAATCCCAAGAGTATAACTTATTTTGCTCTTACTTGTGGTGAGGCAGAATTATTATTATGGTGGTGGAAATGATCAACTTACTTAAAATTACCCAATAAAACAAACAAACAAAGAAAGGAACACTGTAAGTACTATATAAGAATGATCTAAGGCTAGTGTTTTTCCCCAGATGAGTATGACACTGATAAAGTGACAAGATAGTGACACACACACACTGTTTTCATTGCATTTCTCAGTGTATACACTTGTTTAATATTAGGAATCATTACTGTATGAAACTTTCTAGGCTGTCAGTATTATTGATTTTTATTTCTTTTTCAGTATTGAACTCAGTGCCTTTTCCCTGAGCTATATCTCCTGTCCCTTTATTATTTTAAGAGAGCATCTCATTAAGCTGCTAGCCTAGGCATCTTCTTGCCTCAGCCTCCCAGAGGGCTGGGATTACAGGTATGTCCTATCACACCTGGTTCAGAGTGGCAATGTTATGGGCAGTAAGACACAGGAGACTTTCTTTTTATTTTATTTTTTTAAGACTTTCTTTTAGACTTTTGGTGGCAGACATACCAATCATGGATCTATGTGGCAGGGTTAAGGTATGTGGGTTACTGGCAAAACTGTGGCTACATAGCCCACACAAAAGAACAACCCTCAAGCATCTGTATGTGTGCTGGACCTGACATTTTTTATTAGTGCTTTAAGAAAAACCATGTGGGGACTTGGGTGTACCTCAGTGGCACTATGCACCCTTAGCATGTGCCAGGCCCTGGATCTCATTCCCAGCATTGCAGAGAGAGGCTCACATGGGAACTTCTTTGGATTCCAGAAGTTTCTAGAAGATGCCAGCAGCTAGACATCTCTCCAGACCTAGGTGAGATGTGCTTATTTGGCGAGTTACACAACTGGAAGTGGCCTTTCTTCGCTGTCCCCACACATTCGGAGGATTAGTGTAATTAGAGCCCGTGCCTGTACAGCATCTGACATTCTTACATGGAAAGTGCTAAATGCGCGTAAAATTTTATAACTGTAATGGAATCCAAGCAAATAGCATCGTAATAAAT
Source organism: Cavia porcellus (assembly GCF_034190915.1). Lineage (NCBI taxonomy): Eukaryota > Metazoa > Chordata > Mammalia > Rodentia > Caviidae > Cavia > Cavia porcellus. The sequence continues at coordinate 19,523,506 of NW_026947496.1, read as the reverse complement.
GGGTCTTGCTGCTGATACTGCATTTAAAAGGCCCCTTTTTATTGTCTTGTGTTTACTATATGTGATGAACCGAGGTGATTAATAACAATGATAATAATTACTCCGACGGCATTTTATGCTTTCAAAGGGCTTTGTAACATGTTCATTATGTAATCTTTAATCTTCACAGTGGCTGCTCTGCTAAGTCAGTACTGTATTGCTTTTCTTTTTTAAATTTGCATAGAAAGGGAGAAATCTGAGGACTGGAGAAGAAGAAGGGCTGAAGTTTTTAAGTTCACATAGCAAGTTAATGTGTGGGGCGATTAGATTGTAATTTGGAAAATAAAGATGTACAGGATAACGAACTGGAAAAGAAGGTGAGGCGGGGGGAGGAGAAGATGGGAGACGCTCGCAGGGGTTACTGCGTGTGGTGAGGTGGCAGATTGCTGCGCTCTGAGCTCCAGCTGAAGAGATGGTGCTTGCCAAGCATAGGGCCAGAAGCAACTTGTTGTTGTCTTTTTGTTTTTCCTTTTCCTATGGTGGGGATGGAACCCGAGGTCTTGCACTTGCTACGCAAACGCCCTGACGCTAAGCTACACCCCCATCCCTGAAGGGCAATGGGATAGGAGTGTAGAGGTTCTGGGGCCACCCCGAGGCTCCCTTGGCCACGGCCTGAGTGCTGCAGTGGCATGTCAGTGGCAGCCTGTATTCACTCAGCTGCTCCTTAACACCTGGCCAAGGTTGATCAAGGGGAGTAGGGCTTTATGTGGCAGCTAATTGGGTGCTATAAGGACAGGCCCCCAAATTGTAGTGTCAGCAACTGTGCATTGCATAATCAGCTGCTTCGAATGCCCACTGGGGGATTAGACCGTGATAAGCAAGTGCCATAGGTATCTGCGAGACAAGCAGTGTGTCAATTACACCGTGGATGGCCAGATTTATGTGCTTTTTGGCAGTGCTGCCGTGCTATTAATCATGTCACATGAACAGGCTCCATGTAAACCAATAGTAAATGGCACGTCTCAGGGACCATCCCAGCAAAAATGTCGCCTTGCTCCCATCTTCTGCAGATGTCTAAGGTACTGAAAATGAGAATGGATACCAGAGGCATCGAGCAGTAATCAAGCACCAGTCTTTCGTTTCCTTCCACCTCCCCCGCTACCTTTTTTTTTAAAATTAAAACCTAACCATGTTTTCCGAGTTGGGGAGACTGGATTCCTCATCAGTATGTAGAAATTTCACATAAAAAGGTACCTGTCACATTTTCCTTTAATGGCAAAGTGAGGGCTTCATAGCTTTCCTTTCTTTTTATTACAGTGTCATTTAGATGGGCCATACGTGTAGATTTCTTATTACTTGCTAAGCTACATATCACGTGAAGTGCAATACATCTAATGTCATAATTAAATGTCGTCGGGCTAATGTGTATGAGTGTTTGGAGCTTTATCACTAATTGCTGTGTTAGCATGAATTAGACAGGGAAGTAATTAGAAGGCCGACTGCAGCTGTGTCTTCTGCGGTGCGATGTCGGGGTGGGTGGTGGCCGCTTGCGGAGGAGTGAAGTCCTCTTCCTCTGGCCCTGGATGGCCTCAAGCTGCTCGCTAGTCCCTCCTGTCTGTGTGGAAGCCTCAAAACGATGTCCGGAGTCCACGGTGGGAGCCACTGTCCGCAAGAGGGATTCCATGTTTCTTTAAATAAGCAGTTTTCTGTAGTCATCAGGGAAAGCTGTATTCTCAAAACCAGAATTAATGGAAGATGGGTTTTCTAGTTTAAAGAAAGCATATTTTATTTTCAAGACAGACTACATAGGATTGGGGTGTGTGGGTGCGTGTATGTATGTGTGTGTGTAAAAGAGGCTGGGAGTTGTGTAAGAAGAAAATGGGAAGGCATTTGTTTGCAGCTTGGGGTTGCTGCTCATCTCCTCACATTCGCTGGGCCTTCAGGCACGCTCCTGCTGGTCACGCTGCGACTGGACCTCCTTCTGTTCTCCCCGCGCTCCTGCTCCTCTCTGATTCTGTGGTGAACACGAGTGAGATGGGGGCCTGTGAAAATCACGTTCTGGCTTCTGGTGACAGTGTCTCTTTCCCAGGAGTTAAAGATGCAAGGCTGAGCCAGGCATGGTGGCACATGCCTGTAACTTCAGCTTTTGGGAGGAAGAGGCAGGAGAGTCACTGAGAGTTTGAGCCTGTCTGGCTTACACAGTGAGACCTTGTTTTAAAAACCAACAAAACAAAACTGAAAGGCCAAGCTGTGGTCTTCCTCTTCCTCTTTCTCCTCCTCCTCTTCTTCTTCTTCTTTTTCTTTCTTTTGAGACAAGGTCTTGTTGTGTAATTCAGGCTGTTCTTCAATTCATATGTATAGCCCAGGCTGACCTTGAATTTTTGGCAGTCCTGCCTCCGCCTCCCTTGTGCTGGGATTACGGGCACGCGTGACCATGCCCAGCAAGGCCAAATCTTCATCACTGTGGCCCTGAGGCCTGGAGAGCCTCCTGTGGCCCTGCCTGGTCCCCTCTAAACCAGGGCTGCTCAGGAGCCTCTTCTCAGGGAAATGTGGCTGCATTTGATTTAATCCCTGTAGAATTTATTTGTTCTGTTTTTTGAGACGAAGTCTTACCGTGTAGTTCAGGCTGGCCTTGAACTCACTTTGTAGCCCAGACTGGCCTAGAACTTGTGGTGATCTTCCCTCAGCCTCTCAAGTGCTGGGGTTACAGGTGTGGGCCACGATGCCCAGCTCCCATAGAGGTTGCATTGAGGAGCAGAGAAAGACCCTGTAGCAGCCTTAGGCAAAAGTCTGTCCCAGGTCACTGACATCTGTGAGAGAGTTGGCCACTTGCTTGATTTCTCAAGCAGTTGTAAGTCACTGCTACCTGAAGATAGGAAATGAGAGAGAGACAGAGATAGACAGAGGCAGAGAGATTGTCAAAGAACTCCTCAGTCTGTTCCTACAGCCCCAAGGTACACTGTGTGCTCAGCTGATCTTGTTTTATTCTTCCAGATTTCTTTTATATAGTGGATCTGCCCTGCTCATGTCTGAGCCACTTCTCACTGTGGGTTTTGCTGTTGTCCTCCAAAAAGAGGCAAAGCCCACGGAGTGGTTCCCCTTCTACGACAGGAGCAGGAGAATGAAAAAGACTCTGTCGCTGCCTGACAGTTTTGACAAGCCTTGTCAAATTCCCATTCCCAGAGGGGCCTCTTGCCCATTAGGAGGCTGATTGCTTAGGGGGGAGTCCCTTGAATTCCAACAGAGACAAGATCAAGGCCTAATGTATCCTGTAACGCGGGCCTCTCTTTCCTTGACCAACAAATTGTGACAGAATGGCTTGTCAACAAATAGGCCTGGGGTAGGAAGATAAAGAGTTGTCATTTCGAAATAAATGCCGTTATTTCTTTTCACAATTCTTAACCTCTTTTCTCTCTCCCTCCCCTGCTCCCTCCTCCCCCTCCTTCCTCCCATTTTGCACACCAGGGAAACACTTGTGCTGCAGCATCTGGACAGTGTCACATCCCATGCTCGTGCAGCAGTTTTTGCTCCTGGTGGGGGCTCTGGCTTCTTACCTCCTTTACCCGCATTCCCTCCCTCCCCACATTCTCAGAAATCCCCAGGCAGTGTGGAGCAAGGCGGAAGTAAATCAGCCAAGCTGTCTAAACTGGGCAGGAGTCATAGATAGGCCAAATACTGGACCTGGTCATTTTGCATTGTGTAAATGTAGTGAAATACATACAATTACCATGTGTCAAATAAAACAGATATAAATTTAAAACAAGAGATACCTTTAATTCCTCCTTTTTTGGCCAGCCACATTCACCATCATTTATATTTTCAGTAATTTTTAATTTAAATCATTTATGTTTAATACAATGCAGTGAAGTATTCCCACTCACTGTTTTCCAGGCCTGTGTTTCCTGCATGCTCCCATATCACCCTGTTCTTCCTTGTTGGAGGAGTCATCATCTTGTGCTATTGCTGTTCTCCATAAAGTGACAGACGAGTTTTCCAAAAGCAGGGAACACATCTATCTCCTTCATCATTATAGGCCATTCTCTAGCATCCAGTGTGTGCCTGTAATTCTCTAGGTTTGGCACCAAAAAATGCTCAATGAATATTTGTTAAATAAATGGTTGAATGGATGTGTGCTTTGTGACGCACAATACTGTGACAAGTTGCAATGGGATCAACCTTGACCTTCAAAAAGTTATTAGGTGATAGGGTGGATGAAATCCCAATTACAGGTCTTAAAAGTAAGTTGTGGAGTAGGCAAATTGTCACATGAGAGAATGAGATATATCACTCTGGTGTTGGTGGCACAGAGGCTGAGAGGGTCGGGGCTAATTCTTTGGAAGATGGACAGTGAGTTTGGCCTTGAAGGAGAGGGTCTGATACAGAAGAGGGAGCTGAACGGAGGTTTTGGGGGAAAAGAACAGGGCGACATTTGTTATTAGGGCCATCTAGATTTTTCACTCTGTTTTTGTTGTTGTTGTTTTTCCAACCTTTGTTTTTTTGATACTGGGGATTGAACTCAGGACCTTGACCTGCCAGGCAGGTGCTATATCCCCATGGTTGTTTTTTTTTTTTTTTTGTCTTTTTCCTTTTTGTCGGTACCAGGGATCGAACTCACGACTGCCTGCCTGCAAGGCAGGTACTTATGCCGCTGAGCTGAGCTAAATTCCCAGCCCCTCCCATGGTTGTTTTTGAGACAGGGTCTTGAGTTTCTACATACTCCCCTGTCTCCAGCTCACAGTGATCGTTTTGCCTCAGCCTCTCAATTCTGGGATTACACTGTGTGCTGCTATGCCTGACCCTTGCATTCTGTTTTAAATAACTGCTCACCTTTTTGGGGATGGCCATCTCCGATGTGCATGTCCTGGGTCGTAGCTGGAGACAAGTCCTAGCCAATGGGACCAAGGGCTTGCTGTGATTTGACTGTGTTGCCCAAAGTCCATGTGCTGGAAGCTTAATCCCTGCATTCATATGTTGATGGTACATGGAGAAGATGGGGCCTTCCAAGTAGGGTAAGATGAGGTTACGAAAGTGGGGTCCCCATGATGGGATTGTTGGCTTTTTCCCAGGGGAAGAGAAACCCATGTCTCACCTGGCAATGGCCTGCTTTATCATGCTGCAGCAAGTGGGCCTTACTAGGGGCCCAGCAGATGCCCATGCCATGTTCTTGGGCTCCTGAGCCCTAGAATCAGAGGAGATAAATCCTTATTCTTTATAAGTTACCCAGTGAGTGAAGCTGTTTAGCAGCAGAAAACTGATGAAGTCAGGACTAAATATCCAATTTAGATGGATACTTCATTTGTTATCAGGGAAATGCAAATTAAAATCAGTGAGGTAGTGGGGAGTGGTGGCATACTGTAGGTCCAGCACTCAGAAGGCTGAAGCAGGAGGATTGGATCAAGAATTAGAGTCGTAGCTGGGTATCATGGCTCATGGCTATAATCTCAGCACTCAGGAGGCTGAGGCAGGAGGATAGCCTCAAGTTTGAGGCCAGTGTCAGCTACGTAGTGAGCTCAAGGTCACCTGACCTGCGGAGCAAGACGAGAGAGAGAGAGAGAGAGAGAGAGAGAGAGAGAGAGAGAGAGCGAGCGAGCCTTGGTTATATAGTGAGATACCTGTGTCCTCTAAAAAACTCAGGTGCTACCACACACTCATTGGAATACTAACAATTAAGAAGGCAACAGTCAAATGCTGGAGAATTCAAAGGGAACTTTCACGCATCGTATGTTGTTGATGAGAATACAGTGGTACAATCAATTTAGGAAACTATTGAAATTACTGGTGACTTCATGTATGTCATATATATCACAAGGACATATATCTTATAATTCAGCAATTCATCTACTATTTACTTAAAAAATAGGGCTGGGGGTGTGGCTCACTGGGAGAGTGCTTGCCTCCCATGTACAAGACAGTAGGTTTAATCCTCATCACTGAAAAAAAGTTTTAAAAATCTGCAGAACTTTCCATTGCAACTTTATTACAAATAGCAAAAAATTGGCAGCAATCCAAACACTTATCAACAGGTGAATGAATAAAAATTGTGTATTGTGTCTGTACAATGGAATTACTCAGCCACTGAAAGGAATGCAACAAGTTGGATGATTGATTTTCTTCTTGTCGTACTGAGAGCTGAGCCCTGGGAGTGCTGAGCCACATCTGAGCCCTTGTTATGTTGAGACAAGGTCTCACTAAGTTTCCCACACTGGCCTTGAACTTGTGGAATTGAGTGTCTGGGATTACAGGTGTGTGACACTGTGGCAAGCATTGACTGAATCTTAGAAAATGTAAGTTTAACTGAAGGAAGCATCACAGAAGATTACAGCTAGGAAGTAAAGAACAGGTAGAACTCAGGGGGCAGAAATCACAGTGGTAGCTGGATGTGGTGGCATACGTGTCTGGATTCCCAGCAGCCTGGGAGGCTGAGGAGGAAGATCACAAGACTCTGCCTCAAAATAAAAATTAAAAAAGGGCTAGGGCTAGGGGTCAGTGTGAAGGGCCTGGGTGTGGATTTAGTCCCCAGTACCACAAAAAGAAAAGAATTGGTGATTGCCTGTGATCATAGAAGTAGATTTACAAGAAAAAGAGTTGAGGACTTGATTTGCGATACTGTTATACAACACTATAGGCAGCTGGGCATTGTGATTTAGGTCTGTAATCTCAATACTCTGGGAGGCTGAGGTGGGGATATCTCAACTTCTAGCTTAGCCCAGCCTAGCCTGGCCAACTGATTTATTGTTTTTTTGGGGGGGTACAGGGAATCGAACTCAGGTTCTTGAGCTTGCCAGGCAGGCGCTGTGCCACTGAACTAAATCCCCGGCCCCTAGCCCGGCCAATTTAATGATTTAGTGTCTCAAAACAAAAAATAAAAATGGCAGGGGATACAGCTCAGTGTGATGGCCCTGTGTTTACCTCTGCACCAGAAAATAAATGAATAAACAAATCAATACATACATATTTATCAAAACTCAAATTATATACCTAAATTTGGCTTCTTCGGGGCTGGGGTCATATAGCTCATTAATTGCATGTTTGAGGCCCTAGGTCTGATCACCAGCACTGCAGGGAAAAATAATGTGTGGACTTTATGCAAATAGTACATTAATTCCATCTGATGTGGTGGCCGTGCTTATAACTTTATCTCACTACTGAGAAGCTGAGGGAAGCAGATGGCAAACTTGAGATCAGCTTGGACAATTTAGTGCCCTGTCTCAAAAAATAAAATGGGCTGGGGGTGTAACTCAGTGGTAGAGTGTTTGCCTGTACTGGGGGATATATATATATGTATGTATAGTGCTTAGAAAAAAAATTAAAAGAAGAAAAAAAATTTCAACATTTTTACAACCCAAAGAAAATCATATGACATTTTGGCATTATTCCTTGTAGTTTTTTCAAATGTCATATATGCTGGTTTTGGAACTAGGGTCCCAGTCATACTGCCATGTAATATTTTCTTCCGTTTACAGTGAATATGTTCCATGCTTCCCACGGTTCCGTATCCCATCTGTAGGAATCCCACAGCTTACTTATTGTCGACTTTTTTTTTCCTCCTCTGTCACTGGAGATTGAGCTCAGGGCCTTATATATGCTGGGCAAACACTCTACCCCTGAGCTGCACCCCTGCCCTGTCATTTCTTTTGTGTGTGTGTGTGTGTGTGTGTGTGTGTGTGTGTGGCACTGTGTCAACCAAATGGTGTCTAGGATCCTACCGGAGCCACTGAACTATTACCTTGGGACAAAGTCCCAGAGGTAGAATGAACAGGTCAAAATGAATGAGTGCTGTTATGCTTCTGGATACCTGTGAATATGAACATTGGTCTTGGTGATACAGGAAGATTACGGTGACTGTGCACAGAGTTAGAGCAGTGAGTGCCAGGCCATTTTGCAGCTCTTAAAATGACTTTTTCTGTATTAACCATAAACCCAAATTAACTTCTGGTCCCCAGATCTCTACTTTGCTATGTTGTAACAAGAGGAAAAATGGTAACAATTTAGTTAAAGATCTTCACTGACTTTATTTTCAGATCTAGAATTGGGCAATACTTCATGCCATAAAATAGAATATATAAAATAGCCTATTCAGATAGGCTGAAAATAGAGTTTGGTTTAGAGGCAGAAAAAGGCTGAAGGAAGCAGAAACAAAAAATAATTTTGGGCTGCTTTAGGTCACCTTGGTTTTTGTGAGAGGATTAAGACTGAGGGAACTTCATTATCGTGTCAACTGAAACTTGCCTGTTCGGAAAATTTGGTTGTTATCTCTCTATAGCTAACATTTCAAAAGCTGGATAAGCAGTTTATTTTCACAGTTTGGCCATGTGGAACTTTAGCATGAATGACTCCATTTTGACTTTTAGCCTTTTATGTCGGGGCCCAGAGCAGGAGCCACGTTCAAACAATGGTTTCTGTAACATCTATTTAGTAGTGTCTGTAGCCAGGTGTGGTTGTGCATACCTGTAATCCCAGCTCTTAGCAGGCAGACGTGAGAAGATCGATGTAAGTTTGAGGCCAGTCTAGGCTACATAATGAGTTCAAGGCCAGGCGAACTACATCATGAGACCCTATCTCAAAAAACCCCCCAAACAAACAAACAAACAAACAAACAAATTCCCCTTCTGAGTATTTCCTCAGAGAAATTGAAAATGTCATAGCACAGTGATATATGTGCCCCCATGCTTATAGCAGCACAATTTGTAATAGCTAAATCTTGGAAGCAACCCAAATGCCCATCACCTGCAGAATGGATGAAAAAGATGTGGTATTTTTATGCAATGGAATATAACTCAGCTTTAAAAAGGATAATCTTAGGCTTTTATAGGTAAATGGAGATTATAGGTAAACTCACATAAATGCATGTATCTATATGCATACAGGATAGATAACTATACTACCAATCTGTGTTAATTCATCAAAAAGAACAGTTTGTGCTGTCATTGTTTGATCATTTTTTTATGCTTGGATCTTGTAACCTGACCAACTACTTCTAAAATAACAATATGCAATATAGAGCCGGGTGTGGAGGCTCATGCCTATAATCCCATGCCTATAATCCTTGGGAGGCTGAGGCAGGAAGATCATTATGAGTGCAAAAGTGAGCTCAAGGCCAGTCTGAACTGCATAGAGAGCCTGTCTCAAAAAGACAAAACAAAACAAAACAAACAAACAAAAAAACCAATATGCAATCTATCATTGTGTTGATTTCCTATTTTGTTTGAAATTTTGTATCATTTTTTCTATTTTGCTTTTTAAAATAAAAAAAAATACTGTCTGTAATGGAGTCACATTCACAGGGAGGAAAATTATTCATTGGTATATTTGGGGATTGTTTCAGTGTACTCACAATGTAGCAGAAAATGCTACCCCAGCCAGTATGCTTCAGTTTGTTAGTTACCTAGGTAACAGTTCCTGTTACAGTTCCTGTTACTTTTGTTTCTTAGAAACAGTTGGTCACTCTGATGCATAGCTGGTCACTATGATGCATATTGTAAGAACCAATCCCTAATTGACAAGCCATTCTGCCTCTGTATTTCTTGCTTGCTTATCCCATAGAAGCCCTAGGCAACCAAAGATCAGGGCCTGATATTTTGGGCAAGGTCCCATTCAGTGCCTGCTGACATAAATAAATCTGTCACCAAATCCTGGGTGTTGTTCCAGTGTTTCTCTTTGCTGTAGCAATAACTGATTCCAATCTAATTTTAATTTGCAGCATTAAAAAACATATATATGTCAAAGTTGTTAAATTCACATTCATGAGTCCCTACTTGCTTAAAAGCTCCACTTAGTATTTCAATCTATTCCTCTTTTTATTTGGTACCAGGAATCAAATTCATGACCTCACACTTGGCAAGCAGGTGCTGGGCTGCTGAGCTCTTTCCCTGACCCTCAGTTCCCTTCTCACTGAGATGGACTTACCCCGCCCACGACGGGAAAAGCTGTGACCTTGAACCTGGCCCTTTTTTCTTTGCTTGCTCAGCTTCTCAGCATCAGTCTTTCTGACTCTTGGGACGCCTTCTTCATTATCATCTATAGCACAGGTTATGGGCGAAGCCAGAAAGAGAAAAAGCTGATGTACCTGTGTCACTCTACGTAAGTGTCATCATTTAATTATCCCCACTACCTTTTGGTATGGATATTGTCATTTCTGTTTTATAGATGACATAACTGAGACCTAGAGAATTCAGTAACCAGCTTGTCAGGGAATTGGCTATCTAAATACTAGATCTATCATCTGAAAATATAAAAATGAGTCAGATCTGAGGCTTATTCCCCACCCTAGCAGCCCCGCCTTGGGAAGGTTGAGGGCTGGGTGCGGCAGATAAGGGTAACAGTTTCCAGGAATGGGCCGAGGTAACTGGCTGGGCCGCATGGTGCATCTGGTGGGTGGCAATGGAGAAGGGGTACTGGAGGACTAGTGGGAATCGGCAGTCACGCTCCTGCAGCACACATTGTGCTCCGGCTCCAGCCACACTGTGGGTTCAGTGGGATAGATGGATGTCTGCTTCGTCTCTCTAAGTGAGAAAAGAGAGGTGAGAAAGTGTGGCTCAGTGGTCCAGTGTGTGCTTAGCCTGTGCAAGGCCTGGGTTCCTTCCCTGACACCAATGAAACGAAACCCAAAACAAACTCCCCACTGATTGACTCGTGCAGCAAATGCTGCTGTGTTTCCTTTTGCAAGGGAGGGAGTTTTGTTTAAACCAGGAAGTCAGTGTTGTTGGGGAGGCACTCTAGAACAGTGGTGGTGAACCTGTGGCACTGCTCTGGGCTGCAGTGTCAATGAAAGCTCTTCAGGGTTCTCCATGACTACTCTAGAATACTGTTTGTCTCCAAGAGGGGAAGGGACACACAAGGAGTTTGGTGAGTTCCACACCTCTTTTTTGGAATCTTGAATCCCATATTTTTCTGAGGGAAGGATTAAGTATCAATAACCTATCTGGACAACTTGGGTCTTTGAGGATATGTTTCAAGCGATGTTTGGCTAAATGTTTTTTTGTTTTTTTGATTAATGTCTTTCCCCCACCTTGAGACAAGCGGAGCCTCCAAACTTTCTCATGTGCAATTTCACACAGGAAATGAAAACACTGGTGAGGGCTGCTGAGGGCTAAAGGCAATAAACCCAGGGACTCTGGTCACCCTGGCACCAGCTGCCCTGAGGTTTAGGAGATTAGTATCTTTACTGTGCCTCATGACCTTGGGACCCTCGATTAGGTGCTAAAGTACCAGCAGAAACTTGCCAGCACTACCTTAAACTTAGCAGCATAAAACCCAAGCTTCCTGAGGTAGAGAGATCTGTCCTTATTTTCTCCCTATCTCTTTTCCTATTTTCTCTGTCTAGTACATTAAATAGAAAAAAAGTTCGAAATAACATCTTGGTTTACAATCTCGTCTTTATGAGGATGGGAAGACTATCCAGTGGGGGGTGGGGAAGGGGACAGAGAGACAGAAATAGAAAGAGGAAGACAGATGGAGAGAGAAATTGCATTTCACCAGTAATATTCAGAGTCACTCATCCACGGCTCGTAAATTGTTGAAAAACTTCCTTGAAATTGTTCAGCCTTAAATAATGTTCTGGGTAGTATTATTACAATTGCGGTATTTAAGTTGATTATGAAAATAGGTAACAATATGAAACTGCATGTAGAAGGGACTTGGCATCAATGAGATCTGGACATGAATCCCGGTTCTGCTGTTGACTGGTTCTGTGAACATGGGCGTGGTTGAACCTTTTGGTACAGTGAGGGTGATGGAACCTTACGAGGCTGCTTGATTAATGGAGTGAGATAAGGCATGTGAAAGTATGAAGTGCATATATTTAATTGGCTACTCTACCCACATCAATTCTCTGCGTGGTAGAGAATTTGTTCTAATATGGTCTTTTGCTGCAGCACCAACTCACAGGGAGTTTCTCTGGGTACTTGGTAATCACCGCTGTCCTTAAACAGTATCTGGAATGGATCCACGTCGCACGAATTTTATGGTTTAACAATCAGTGTTTCAGTAAAGTCCAATTGGACAGTGTAAGGAGGAAGGAGGTAAAGGTGCCTTTGTAAATGTAGATAAAACGCAGCTGTTCATGCTGTGTATTCATTCAAGAAAGGAAAAGGGCCCTTCACTCTCACCATCATTCTGTGAGGTAGGTATCAGTTACTTCCATGTTAACAGTTGGAGAAACTGAGGCTGGAAGATCACGTATCCGACGTGATTTAGCTAGTAAGTAGCAGAGCCAAAATTCTAAGTTAGGACTAGTTCTCCTGACTCTGAAACCTTTCCGTTTCTCAGGCTTATGGACACACGGTTCAAACATAACAAGTTAGTGTAGGTGATCCTTATATTTTATTATAAAGGTAAGTGACATTGTTTTGGGGTCAGATGCTAACATTCTTTGTTCAGTCTCTTTGAGTGCAATACTTGGCTTGCAATTTGAGTATGCAAAACAGTTCTGTGGTATAAATTAAAATGGAGGGTTGGGATGTAGCTGAGTGAAAAAGTGCTTACCTGGAATGCATGATACCTTAGGCTAGAGCCTCAGTGCTGAAAAAACGAACAAATAAACAAACCCAACCCTCTCACGCCCCAAATTAAAATGGAGCCCTCATACAATAAGGAAGAAGAAGAAAGTGAATGACATCACTCAGCTAACACCACTATTACCATTCTGGTTCACATAGATTTTTATTTTATTTTATTTTTTATCGGTACCGGGGATCGAACTCACAACCCCTGCTTGCAAGGCAGGTTCTTATGCCGCTGAGCTAAATCCCCAGCCCCAGATTTTTATTTTTCAAAAATTTTCTTTGCTTAAGCGGTAACCTTATTGTGTATAATTGTAAGAGCTGGGAGAAAGAAGAAACTCTTTTCTTATTCCTTTCTAGGTTCGTGGCTGGGGCCAGTATAACAAAAGACGGATCGAAGAGAGAAAAGCATGGACATTTGTTTCATGTCAGTGCTGTGTGACACGAAGGCCTGCAGAAACAGGGATGCCTGTGTATTCTTGTGCTTGGGTCTGATGGAGAGTGGGCAGGTTGGTTGGAATATGATTGGACAGAGTCTGATCTGATGGTAATGAAGGGAGGAGAACGGAGCAAGGCCTGTTTGGTTGGATTCCTCTCGGTGTCCCTGTCTGCCTCAGTCTGGAGAGATAAGGCTGTGTCTTTCCCCTGGGCGCAGGGAGCATCTCTCATGAGAAGGTCTTAGGACCTGCTTGGGGGTGGGGGTGAGGGGAAGGTGGGAGAGGCCTTCGTTCTCCAGCTGAGCGTTCAGGTAACAAGGTGCCATAGCATGTCCCCGGCCACAGCCACACCAAGGAGAAGTGGGATGAGATATATAGATATACAAAATCATATAATGTTTTTAGTTTTCTTTCTTGTTGTTGAGACAGGGTTTTTCTGAGTAGTCCAGGCTAGCCTTGAACTTGTGTTGATCTTTCTGTCTCAGCCTCCTCAGTACCAGGATTACAAGTGTGCACTGTACTGTGCCAAGCTGTTTTTCTTTTTTTTCTTTTTCTTTCTTTCTCTCTTTCTTTCTTTCTTTCTTTCTTTCTTTCTTTCTTTCTTTCTTTCTTTCTTTCTTTCTTTCTTTCTTTCTTTCTCTCTTCCTCTTTCTTTTTTTCCAGTCCTAGAGATGCAACCTAGGCCTCATATTTGCTGGGGCAAGCTCTACCACACCCCCAAACCCATTGTTAACTTCTTGGTCCATGGGTGATTTCAGTTGTGGTGACTGAAACCTTCCTAGTGCTTTCTTTTATTCCACTGTGTGGACTTTACCAAACCACCCACCCTAAGCCCTCTGACCTTCCCTCTGGTGGCTGTCTCTGGACAGTGCCCATACAGCAGGCAAATGGCAGTCTTGGCTCACCAGATACCCTTTCCGTGGCATCTCTACGACCTGGAGGCTGGAATTCTTGCCTGCTCAGTATCATTCCTCTGTGCATTTCCACAGATGTTTCTCTTTTGGAAGCCGTGGAACCGTGCAATGTATATTAGAAAAATTCCATTTCAAATGAATTAAAAATTCAAGAAGATTTGGCTTTCAAAGGATTGGTTTTAACTATCTGAAATGTTTACTTACATGGAACATCTCGTTCCCTGGGAAAGAGGCCTTGCTGCACTCATTCATGAAAATGGAAACAATCCACTGGGTGTGGTAGCCCACATCTGTAATTCCAGCACTCTGGAGGCTGAGGCGGGAGGATCAAGGATTCGAGGCCGGCCTGGGCAACTTGGCAAAACTCTGTCTCAATGGAAAAGGAGAAAGAAAGAAAGAAAGAAAGAAAGACAGACAGACAATGGGAAAATAGAAATGATCAGAGCTTTGTGTTCCAGGGGGAGCTTTGGAATCTTTAAGAGACCAAGTACGGAGTCCTGTTGCAGGCTGGTCTCTTTTCGTTCATCTTCAAGGGTCTTGGGAGGGTTGTGAGAAATATGCGAGATGGTAAATGCAGAACCCTTCTTATAGCATCACTTCTACAACTGCTCAAACAATAGCTTTTGTTTTTTTAGCTAGACCATGCTTAATCAGAGCAAGTACTTCAGAAGATCAGACTGGCCAATGCCCTTTGATAGGAAGCACTGTACTTGGGTCTAAGTGTCTGAAGTGATAATTATTCACTATTTAGTTCTTCTTGGAGTAGTAGTCTTACATTTGTCCTGCAGAACAGACTCGGAAGAGTTAAGCAGAGACACAATTCTTGCACCATTTGGGATTCTTTTTCCCTCTTTGTGCGACATCAAAGTGGCCTGTAGTCCATTTTTCCAGTTCATACATATTGTTGTACTCACAGCAGGGCCGGAGGAGCTGGGTTGGCTGCTTGCTTAGCTGTGACTCCCTTCTAGGCTGGCTTAGGAGGCTGAATGGGTTCTGCTCCTTTAAGGTTTTAATGATAAGGGGGTGGGGGGAGAGAAGACGCTCCCTTCCTTTCTGAACAAGACTTTGTGGAGGCCCCCAGATAATAAATCATTTGTTCCTTCTAAATGCACTCTGGCGTTCACACAGCTCACACTCACATGGCTCCCACTTGAAATTGCTCATCAAGTACAAATAGCTCCCAGCTCGGCTGGTTGAGCGGCTCTCCAGCTTTCTGTGAGTGGAGCCAGGAGGCTTCCGCGTGTGACCAGCCCGGACCTGTGGGTGTAGGAAGCCTGTGCAGCACAGGAAGCAAAATTCAGGGTCTCCTTTTGTCTCCACATTATCCTAGCTGCCTTTCCCTAAACTCAGAATCCCATGCGAGCAGAAAAGCAGCCACGTACTGGATGTGGGCATCCAACCTGTTTGCGCACTGGTGACAGGATCCCAGGACCTGCCTGGGTTCACCCAGAAGTGTCCCTTGTGGGAAAGTTGCTCCACCTGTGGCTCAGCAGGTGTGTCCAGCATTGCAGGCAGGAGGCGCAGCAGGAAGGAACTTGGCTGGAGAAGCTGGGTGGCAGGACCTTGCAGGAGCCCAGTTCTGCGCCTCGTCTATGGGCCTGGCTTAGGATGGCAGAGACTGCCACGTGGCCACGACCAGGCTGGGCTCTCTTTGGCCTGCATCCCTGTTCTTCCCGCTGGCTAGCGCTGTCAGCTGGCTGGCTCTGTGCACTAGGCTCCCCTCTCCATACAGGTGTGCAGCTGGGATAACCAATGATTAATGTGCGTGTCTACCAGGGCCTTCAGGGTAATTTGATTTGCTTGATATCTAGAGTGATCACCCCTCTTTCTTTTCTCCTCCCTTCTTTCCCGGAGTTAGTGGCAGTGTTTACCTTAGTTGGTGTTTTAAGTTGATGAATGACACTTGTTTCTGGGTGTTCATTTCCACTCGAGTTTTAATTAAATCTTGCACACAGCTTCTGTAATTATGGATCTGAGTCTGCCTCTCTCATTTTACCTCTCAAAAGTTTTTCAGCGTTCACAACTTTCTGTAGTTTCTCTCTTCCCCTCCATTAGATCCGTATGCTGATGGCCTGTGGGAGGCTGCTGACACTGTAGCCATTTCCTCTGTTTTGTTTTTTTTTTTTTCGTCTATGATGACAAAAGTCACATCCTGCTCCTGACAAAATCCATCAGGCCAAGAAGGAAAAGATTTCCAGAAAGATGAGCTTGTGCAGGGGGAGCTGTGTGTGCTTTGGGTACTGGGACATTTGCAAAATAACCATACCAATTAGATGATGTGGGACTGCCCAGGAGGCTCTGTATGCGGGTGTGTGGGCATGCAAAGTGTTTGCTTTCTTTTCTTTTTTTCCTCTTCTTTCTTTTCAAAAACAGCTATGTGGAGGAAGAAGCTGCCTGTGTATGTTCCAACTGAAAGAATGCCCACGTGGCCGAGACAGCAAGAGCAATGGATTAATGGAGTAGGAAATAGACGAACTGAACCAACCCTGGGTTACAATCTGCCTGCAAAGTTGAGATAAAATTAGACCAAGTATGCTTGGTTCGATTTATGGTGGGACTGTGATTAGGTCCACGAAGTAAATGGAGCGTGTTTCTGAGGTTTCAAAGATTGGCTAAGTTTCTTCAAGTGTATTATCTACCTCTGTTTGTTTTGGTTTGCCTAAGCACTCTTAGAAAACTCACTCATAAGGAAGCTTATTTTGAATCTAAGAGGAGGAATTATTTTATTTTATTTTTCTTCTAGTGCTTGGGATCCATCTCAGGGCCTGGTACATGATAGGCGTGAGCTCTATGATTGACTGAGCAAGGTGGCACATGCTTATAATCCCAGGACTCTGGAGGCTGAGGCAAGAGGATCACTGGGAGTTCAAGCCAGCCTGGGCTACAAAGTGAGTTCAAGGCCAGCCTGAACTCTGTAGCAAAATCCTGTCTCAAGGAAAGAGAGGGGGGGGGGGGGAGAGAGAGAGAGACAGAGAGAGAGACAGAGACAGAGAGAGAGAGACAGAGAGAGAGACAGAGAGAGACAGAGAGAGAGACAGAGACAGAGACAGAGACAGAGCAAGCTGTACCACTGAGCTACACTCCAAGCCCCAAACTATTTTCATTTCATAGTACTGGAAATTTTAAATTTTGAGACAAAGTTGAGACAAATTTTGAGACTTAAAACACCGGACTAGGATGGAATTTGTGATCCTCCCGCCCCAGCCTTCTTAGTAGCAGGGATTACAAGTGTGCCCTGGTATACTTGGCCAAAAGACATTTTTCTCAAGAAATTGTTGAGAGAAATTTCAGGATAAGAGATGACCCAGAAGCACACTCAAGAGTTTCAACATGGACTTAAGATAATGTTGGATGCAGAGAGGGGATAAATGACATGTGACGTGGTGTTTTCCTGCTCTAAGACAGCATCTAATCTGGGATAGCAAGGCTCACATATGTACCATAGCTAAACAGAGAAAAACTGGTGTTATAAGAGGAGAATACAGTAGAAATCAAGACATTGATTTGATTCTTTCCTCTGCTGGGACCTGGGCCAAGTGATTGTGCAAATGTGACTTTGTCATTGCAAATTAAGAGAGCCCAACAAAATAATGTCTTACAGTTCCATAGAACCTTAATCTTCAGAATCAACACCCTCAGTAAATCTATTGTGTAACCAAGAAACAAAGAGACTGAAGCAGAGGGCACAGGCAAGGAGACAGAGTACAGGAAGGACATGAGTCACCATGAACAGGAACGGCTTTAGGTGGACCCTAGGGGCTGGGGCTGACTGGACTTGGGAAGATGGGCAGCAGACCCAGGAAAGTGTGACAGCAAGGTATCTTGGGAGGACAGTGAGCTGGCCAGGCAGTCAGAGCAGTTGTAGGGGTAGATGGACAGAGCAGTTAGAAAATTGGACTGGGGCAGATAGAGACGTCTTGAATTCCGGTTAAAGGATTTAAAATTTAAGCTTGGAGGCAAAAGGCAGCAGCTGTTGAAGTGTGATGTCACAGAAGGAGGCTGGCCCAGGTGTGTCTGTGGACAGTGTGGAAACGGACAGGCCTTCATGTGGTGGAAGGGCTGGCCTACAGTGGTTATGGATGCTTTGCTTTCCCACAGTCCTTTGCTCTTGGATTTGGCTCTTCCTGTTCAATCCAGGGGGTTGGGTAAGAAGACAAATAATAGCTTCTGAGACAGTTATAATGATTATAGAGTTATAGTAAAGCACACATAATATAGAAGTTAGTATTGTAGGGCTAGAATGTAGCTCAGTGGTGGAGCATTTGCCTAACATGCTTAAGGCCCTGGGTTTAATCCTGACTACTACAAAATAACAAAAGGGAGTAACTTCTTTTGTGTATGTTTGCTGGCAATCAAAGCCAGGGTCTAAGACTGTGCAGCTGCTCTGCCACTGGACTCTATCCGCAGCCCCTCACACGTGGACAATCTCGTGGCATAAATATGCCCACAGCGTTGTGCAACAATCGTCACTGTCCGTTTCCTGAATTTTTTCATCTGGTCAACTGAAAGTTTGTACCGGTTAAATAATGACTCCCCTTTCTGTGTTACTCCCTGCCTCTGGCAACCACTGTTCTATTTTCTGTCTTTATGAATTGGGCTACTCTAGGTACTTCTTAGAAGTAGAGTCATAAAGTATTTGTGTCTGGCTTGTTTCATTTAGTACAATGTCCTGAAGGTTCATTCCTTTTATAGCGCATGACAGGATTTCCTGTGTGTGTGTGTCTGTGTCTGTGTGTGTATCTGTGTGTGTGTTGTGTGTGTGTGTTAGCAGGACTATGGATTGAACCCAGGGTCTTTATCCTGAGTTATCTCCCCAGCCCTTTTTATTTTTTATTTAGAGTCAAGGTTTTGCTGAGTCGCCCAAGCTGGGCTTGAAGTTGTGATCTCCTGCCTTGGTCTCCCAGAGTGAAGGGATCACAGTCATGTGCCATGTTTCCTCTTTAAGGCCGAACAGTACGGTTCCACTGTATGCGTAAACCATGGTTTGCTTACCTATTCTCATTAGACTCTTGGGTGTTACCAGGTTTTGGCTATTGTGAATAATAGTTGGATTTAAATTTGGAATTTGACTGAGAAAAGTCTTGCTTTTTTTGTAGGCATGCAAATATATACACTGATGTTGCTGTTTTGTTTTTGTTTTCCTGCAGAGGACTTTGTGCAGGTGAGGTGCAGTGGACTTGGGTTGGTTAGATGAACGGGACTAGGGTCTGAGAGCTGCACAGGGTGTGGTCCTAGGATCACTTTCCTGACAGCTGTTCTCACAGCCAGTGATCAAGAGGGAGGTCTTGGCTATCCTGGAAGGAAGTAGAGAGCCAGCCCTTGGCCCTCGTAGCTGCCCCTAGGCGTCTCTGCTTCCTCCCCTACGCCACCAAACCTGTTCTTAGAGAAGGGTTTTGTATCTAGCAGAACAAGTACTGCCTGACCCTAAACCAATTTGTTTTCTCCCAGGGATATTTGCATTTTAAATTACATCTCTGGAAGGGACTAAATGTTGACCTTGATCACTGTCAGATGGTGTCCAGTGCTGGAGGACACTGAGAGGAACTGTGTTGGGAGAAAGAGGTGTGGGGAAGTCTTCCCTCCACACCACGACGTCCGACCGCCAGGGTTGAGGAAGAAGAGCGTGTTGGTGCTTTGGGAGCCCCTGCTGTCCCATGAGGAGTCTGCAGCTAGGAGCTGTGCCCTCTGCTTTCCCTTCCTAGAGCTCCTTTGCTAGAAAGAATCAGGCCCTGGGTCTGTGGGGAGCCTCTCATGTTCTAGGCCTGGCTGAGATGGGGCAGTTGAGGGTATGCCTTTCTTGTCTTTGGGAATTCTGCAGATTTCAGCACTGAGGCTGTGTCCCTTACGAGGTTTGAGTGATCTATCTGGGGACATCTCAGGAGTCTGCATGCACAAGTATGGAGGATTTCTTTTCTTCCTTTCTTTCCTATCTCTCTCTCTTTCTTTTTTCCCTGCCTCCCTTCCTCCTTCCCTCCCTCATTTTGGATACTGGGGCTTGAACCCTGGGCCTTCACCCATAACTACATTCCCTGTCTTTAAAAAAAAAATTATATATATATATATCTTCAAGGCAGGACCTGCTAAGTCTCTAAATTGCTCAGACTGAGCTTGAAGTTGAATTGCTCAGACTGAGCTCTTGCCTGAGGCTTCCAGAATGCTGAGATCATGTGGGGTCCTATGGAGAATTTTAGGGAACAGCTTCTGTAAAACTCTGAACACCAATGTAGCTTTCTGAAGGTGAGAATAACCTCCCCAACTTTCCTCCAGCTGCTCAACCCTTGTGTCCAGAGGCTTGTACAATTCCAGGAAGCCTTGCATAGCAATGGTGACAGGGGCTGTGTTTTCTGTGCCTCACCATGGTGGAAAAGAGAGAGAAGGTTGGCTGAGTGGGCAGGTCCTGGCAGGGTCTGCAGGGGATTTTGCAAAGGATCCCTTCTTTTCCAATACCTACTAATGAAGACAGAGTTTGTAATATGGCTATAACAAATCCAGCCAGCCAGTCAGTCAGCAAACATGAAGTATTTATTGTGCACTTGGCATAGAAGGGAGGAAGGTCTATGTTTTCTGCGAGCCCACAGTCATTGAGGAGAAGGGGAGAGAGCGGACAGTGAGTGTCAGAGTGCAGAAGACTATTTCCCTGAGATGGCCATGGTAACTACTCTAAAATATCATTTATTAGTAGGAAGTTTGGGGCACAAACAGATGAAGAGACAACTGCTGTTGAGAAGACAGGGTACTACTTACAGAACCAAGGGAGAGGCCCATGGGAATCGCCCAGGCAAACCCCTGGATCAATCAGGAGTAGCAGAAGTTGGGATGCTCCTGTATGGCTCTCCAGATGTGCAGGGCAGGGCGAGCAGGCAGGCCTCCCTGGGGCTGGCAGGAGGAAGGTTGCCGAGCTTAGGGCCCCGGGGAGGGGCCGAGCTGCTTGGCGTAGGCCTGCAGGACCATGGCTGGACTGTGGTAGAGCAAAACTGGAGGTAGCTGGGGTGTGGGCCCTGGGTTGGTTGGTTTGTATTTGTCTTTCTTCTGCTTTTTGAGACAGGGTCTCACTATGTAGTTCAGGCTGGCCTCGAACTCGAGGTTTGGGGATAGATCCAGTGCCATGGGCATACTGTCATGTGTTCTTCATAGAGCTGCTGTCCTGGCCAGAATCACTGTTCCCAGTCTTAGTCTTGGATGGTTTGTGACCTATAGTAGCCAACCAGGACACAAGATGATAAGATGACACTGGCAGAGATTGGGGGCAACGCAGGATGTCTGGGGTGTAGCTGGGGAGGATGGAGGGGAGGGATATGCCTGGAGACAGATCATAAAGTAATTCCAGAGATTACAAAAGCTCTATTTCGAGAGCTTACTTTAGGTCCAGGCCATGTTTCTAGCACTTTGTGTTGACTCGTTGGATTACTGCAAGGACCCCATGCTGTTAGTTTTGCCCTACTTAGATGAAACCAAGCTCTGGAGGCTGGGAACTCAGGAATGCAGGCAGGGTAGAGCTCAGGACTGGGATTTGGGGGTGAAGTGCAGTGGCAGAGCACTTGTTTACTGTGTGTGAGCCCTAGGCTCCATCCCTAGTGCCACAAAAGGAAAAAAAATTGTGCCTAGAAGTCAGGCTGCCTGACTGAAATCTCAGGATTTTCCCCCCAGGGCTCTGATAGAATCCAGGGCCTTGTACATAGTACATGCTGAGCAAGTACATTCCCGGTTCCTGCCAAGGTACACCCTGAGTCCTAGGTGCATAACTTTGTGTGTGTGGGATTGTGTGAGGGGTGATTAAAACAGGGTCTCTTTGTGTAATTCAGCCTGGACCTGAATTCCCTATGTAGCTCTGGCTTCTTGAATTTGGGGGAATCCTCCTGCCTCAGCCTCTTGAGTGTTGGGATTACAGATGTGTACAACCACGCCCAGCGCTTCCTGTGTACATGCTTTTATTATTTATCTAATTTAGATGCATGCTTTTAATGACTAAATTATGTTGGTGTATTAATGTAACAGCCTCTTTATCGCAGAAATAACAGGATTGTTCATTCACCCATTCAACAACTGTTTACTGACGGCCTTCTTTTTGCTGAACAATGATAAGTGAGTTGAATTTGAAGGAGGAAGAAGGTTTACAACATATATGCACATGAGAAGCCAGGCATGGTGGCAGGGGAGGCTGAGGCAGGAGGATTGCAAGTTTGAGCACCATCTGGGTACTTCAATGACAGTGAAAACCTCTCTCTCTCTTAAATACATACATACATACATACATACATACATACACACATACATAAAAAGAAATAGGGATGTAGCTCAATGTCAAGGCCCCCAGTGTCAATCCCCTGTACCACCACTACTGCCACCAAAAAAGTTATGTGTAATACTAATTAATGTTCTCAGAAAGCAAGAAGGATATGAGAAAACCCGGCCTATTTTATTTTAAAAGCAATGGGATTCACAGGAAGTTGTAAAAAAGCCAAGAAACAGGTCCTGTGCACCTGTTAGCTCTCTTCTTTCGGTGTGTGCTAGTGTTTCACACAGTTGTCCCATGGTATCGACACCATGGAAAGTGACCTCAGTGCCATGGCTGAGCCTCATTCACCCCCCTCTAGTGACCCCTGCACTCTGGGCGAGGCTGTACGTGTAGTCTTAGTCCCTTCCTGTCCCCACCATCATGGCCACGACGCAAGCCTGGCACCGTCAGTGTGGCTGCAGCATAGATAGCGGTGGTGTCCAGGAAGATGCGCGGGAAGGGGCACAAGCAGAGGCTGAATGCTGGAGGATGGGTGCTCTCCCACTGGGGGCGTCAATTTCCTCCTGCAGGTTCCATGAGCTTAACGTGGAAAGTTTTTTTGGGAGAGGAAATGGAGTGCTTCACATTCACCCTGAGGTTTAAGGACTTCTGCAGGCTCTTTCCTAAGTATCAGAAGGGGTTTGTGCGTAGATGTGGGTGGGGTGCAGGTGACAGCCACCTTGACTATGGGTGGCCCTGTGGCAGCCTCTCTTGCCCTCTATTTGGCAACTCTCCCTGGAGCCGTCCTCTGATTATCAGCCCCTCACCACTGCTACTTCCTTCCCTCCGCCCACCCTCTGGCCCATCTGACACTTTGGAACAATAGCAAAGGATTATCGCTTTGGGTTTATAGCACCTGGAATGAAATATGGAGTGCACCTTTATAGTTTGTCTAATTTTCTTCCTGTCGCCAAAACAAAGTGTTAGGAAAGGTAAGTCATTTTGTAGTTGCCACAGCTACTACTGAATACAGATTGGAAAGATGATTTGCTGGAATAAAGTGATCAGATAAAGCTCATGAATTTGTCTCTTAAAAAAATGTGTTGCAAAACGGGAGGGCTGCTGGCTGGTCCTTTGCAGGCGTAGGGTCTGGAGACCTCAGCTTCATTGGGAAGTTTCATTGGCTTGAGACTGTGGATTTAAGAGAACCAAGGAATAATAAGAATTATGTGTGGGGATGTTGCTTAGTGGTAGAGTGATTGCTTAGTACGTACAAGGCCCTGGGTTTGATCTGCAGCACTCAGAAAAAAAAAAAATTACAGGGCCTTTGCATCTGATAAACCCCTCTCCTTTTTCAGGATCTCATTTAATCTGCACAGACAACACAGAGGTGTGTCGGGGAGGGCAGGCACTATATCTTCTCCAATCCATAAATGAGAGGATGAGAGATGAACCTGCAGCTGATAAAGGAGAAGCCAGGCACCTGTCAACTGCTGAGCCACACGATGACCTGTGATTTTGGTGGATGCATTTGATTATACGGGGTCGAACTGATTTTCAGGTGAAAGATGGTTGCCATTTGTTTTGTGGTCATTTTGTGCCGGGGACCCCTTTTTTATGAGGTGGCCTAATTTTGTTTTCTCCTTTAATCCAAGATTTGAGAGCACTTAAACCAGCATTAAGGAAACAACCGTTCTCTAGGGCTGGCTTTTAATCCAACAAGACATGGTTGCAGTGGTTTTCAGTAGCCTGGGGATTGAACTCACAACCTCATGCTTGCCAGGAAGGCACTGTGCCACTGAATCATATCCCTGGCTCCAGGGGCTTCTCTTTTTTTTTTTTTAATTTTTTTTTTTTTTTGTCTTTTTCCTTTTTATTGGTACCGGGGATCAAACTCACGACTGCCTGCTTGCAAGGCAGGTGCTTATGCCGCTGAGCTAAACCTCCAGCCCCAAGGGGCTTCTCTTTTTTGTGCAGCATCTTGTGTGATCCGAGGAGAGAGCTCTGTTTTGTTTTGCTTTGTTTCTCTTATTTCATTTTGTTTTGTTTTATTTTGAGACAAGATCTCCATATGTAGCCCAGGCTGGACTCAAATTTGCAGTGATCCCCCTGCCTCAGCCTCCCATATGCTAGGATTAGAGGTTTGTTCCACAGCTCTGTTTTTTTTCCCACTGTATCTATTATACATTTTGCTCCTTATTAGACTTTTGGTTTCTCACACACCAAAGAAACAATGCGTTATTTACGTATGCATCTTTATTTATTTATTTTTTTTAGTCTTTTTCCTTTTTATCGGTACCAGGGATCGAACTCACGACTGCCTGCTTGCAAGGCAGGTGCTTATGCTGCTGAGCTAAATCCCCAGCCCTGGTGCTCTGTTCTTAATGCTGTGTATTCACTTGGGCCCAGTGGCAAGGTCTAAGTAAGCCATTGCCTGCACCCTGCGGGTTTTAGGTCCGCACGCTTCCGCAGTCCAGCGTAGACATGGAGTCTGTGCTGCAGCAGCTTCTCAGGTGTGGTGGGCACAGCCCTCACAGTGCCCAGGTCCCCTGGCTCCTGAGCTGTCTTCACTGGGTGTCTCTGAGAAGGCTCCAGGCTGCCCTACGACACCACCAGCAAGCCCATCCCCACCCTGAGATGCTCTGCCTCATCCTCCTTGAATGCCAAAGCCCTGGGATGGCTGAGCGGTACACTGCGAGTGGAGGTGGTGGAGGCAGATGTCTGCTGTCTCCACTCTGTGTCCCACTGCAGGTGCCTGGGCTGCAGCTGCTTTCTCAAGACTTGAGTGCAAAGTTCTCTCTGCTCCTTATAGAGCTCCTGGTCTTCTTGGGCCACAGGTAGGCGGGTCAGATTCCTGAGTGACCACAGCGCCCCCAAGGTATTCTGATCAGCCCTTCTGGATGGACAGCTGTGGCCTGCTCACTGGGTGAAGTTCAAGGCTTTTGCACTGGGTAGATTCTTGCCAAGAGTAACCGATAAGGGGACTGTCAGTTACTTACTACCCCTAGCCGGCACTTGCATACTAAAATGTGAGTGACTGATAAAAAGCATTTCGCTATTGTTGATTATCACCACTGTGCCAGCCATGATGCCAGGAGCTCTACTTATGTTATTTCCTCCTGATCCCCACAGCAGCTCTGACGGGGCACAGTTTAACAGCTCATGGGATCAGAGGTCAGTGAAAAGCAGGGAGCAGATACTGCCCGGCGTAAGTGATTCTCTTACTGTGTGTTGGTTCTTCATCTCTGAAATAAAACAGTTAGACCAAATAGTCCTAAATCCTTTCTGACTCTTAAAATTCAGATCTGTCACCTTTCTTAGGAATATGTATTTGCAACCCAACAAAAGTCAACACTCAGTGACCCCAAAGATGGTGTACTAATGATGGGAACGTGTGTATATCTCTCGATTTCTGGGCCAGTAATCTAAGCAGGGATTTGTTTAAAATTGTCACTTAATGTTATTATTTCCTGGTGTGAAGGATGACTACAGGCTCTTGTGCATGCTAGGCAAGTGCTCTCTCTGGTTTATCCCCAGCCCTAGGATATTTTTAAAATATAACTTTAGAAAAAAAAAAAAAAAAAAAACAACAACCCCATCTGGGGCTGGGGTTTTAGCTCAGCGGCATAAAACGCCTGCCTTGCAAGCAGGCAGTCGTGAGTTCGATCCCTGGTACCGATAAAAAGGAAAAAGACAAAAAAAAAAAAAAAAAAAAAACAAAACTTTAGCAGTAGACTCTTCAGACTAGCTTAGAGAATAAGGGAGGCTCACTGGCTGAACTCCAGGAGGCCCAGAGCTGACTACAGGCTTCAGACAGGGCTCTGTAGGTCTACAATTTTCAGGTTTTGCCCCTGATCTTCACCTTTGTTCTCAGGCTAACTTTCTTTGTGTGCAACACAGCACCGTAGCACCAGGGTCCCCTCCACCAAGGGGCAGAAAGCTCCACTGTCAGTCATCACACGGCTTTCCTTCCACACCGATTAGCTCATTGCTGAACATCCATAAGCAAATCCTGATAGTTATTTGGCTTGGCCTAAATTGTCAGCCATGCTTAAACCAATCACCGTGGCAGAGGAGATGGCATTATATGAGTTGATATGTGCAAGCAGGGCCTGCCTCTTGGAGCTGGAGTAGACAGAGTCCTACTCAAGGCTATGTGCAGGATGGCATCCTGGGAGGCAGGCTAGCTGGAAGACAGTGATACTCTGCCCCAGACCTCCTCTGTTTTATGCCTGATAGTGGGGCCGCTGGAAGAGTGTAAGATCGATGGGAACCCCACGGACCCAGGACAG
The DNA here is from genome assembly GCF_034190915.1 of Cavia porcellus. NCBI lineage: Eukaryota > Metazoa > Chordata > Mammalia > Rodentia > Caviidae > Cavia > Cavia porcellus. The sequence continues at coordinate 19,497,169 of NW_026947496.1, read as the reverse complement.
CAGCCTGGCATACAGATGCATACCCACTTTTGGAGGGTGAAGCAATCGGTGAGGCCAGTAACATGGATGCGTCTAAAGCAGTAGTGAGGAGACGGCATTTGGAGCCTGGAGAACTCCACCAATAGAAGACCAGTCCCAGCGCCCACATCCAGAGGCCAAGATGGGCTCCATATCCAGCACATCTCTGGGATGTAACAGGGACACTATCACAGAACTGCAAATACCAGAAGAAAGTAGGTTCTTGCTATAGCTCTAAAGAATCAACCACATCTGGAGGACACCCCTGAGGGAAGGACATCTTTCCTCGTTGAGAGAGGCCTCAATGCTAGTGGTAGAGTTATGTATCATGGAAGGTTGGTGGGTGTCAACACTGGAGACAAAACATTAGAAAAAAGAGAAGATGGAGAATTGCAACACACAGAGGTGGGTGCGACCCCAGATCCCCAGCCCACCCAGGGCAGGCCTGGAACTCAACATGATGAATGAAGTTTGAAGTCAAACACTGGAACTTCCTGAAATGGTAACAATAGAGGTAAAAAAAAAACAAGTGGAAAAGACTATAGAGAGAATGATCTCTCAGATACAAAAAGATATGATGCTTAAAGAAGACACAAATAATAGATGAGCTTAGAAAAAGATAGAAATAAAAAATGCCCAACATAGGAATCCATGAAACAGATCCAAACAGAGATCCAGGAGATTAAAACCTCCATTGCAAGTGTATGCAACAGATTGAATGAAAGAAAGGATAGAACTTCAGATCCTGAAGACAGAATTGCAGCTAATGATCATGAAAATAAAGATATCTTTTTTTTCCCCCTTTGTACTGGTAATTGAACTCAGGACTGCACTTGCCAGGCATCTATATCCCCTGCCTGAAGAATGGTATCTTTAAAATAGCAAGAAACCATGAGAAGTCAATGCAACAGCTACAAGATAAAGTGAAGAATAACACAAGATTGACTGGGTCAATGAGAAAGCTAGAGACAGCACAAATGTCATAACAATCATAAATACATATGCACCTACTACAGGAGCACCTAACTGTATAAGGACAGTTATTTGTAGATATAGAATCAAATAAGCAATAACAGTTGTTATGGGAGACCTTAGTACGCCATGGTCACAGAGAGACAGATCAACTAGACAGAAAACCAGCAAAGAAATACCAGAGCTGAACCAAACCTGCAAACAAATGGACTTAATAGGAAGAAGCCACACCCCAAGGCCCTGCACGTGGAGAGATCCAGTGAGCCCAGCACAGGCCCAGAGAAGAAGACACGTCTCGAAGCCCCACTCAGATTGGGGCAGCATTGGTGAACCATTGCCTCCTGCCTCCTCATCACTGCAGGAACCCCAGATCAGAGGAATCCTGTATCTAGTCCAATCCACTGTAACAGGGGACTGGCAGTCAGTACAGGAATCACCCGGCATGTAGCAGTGGGCTGATTCAGAGGAATGTGGGAAAATGTCAAGATGAAGGAGCAAAACAGAGTCTCCGACCTCAGCCCACCCAGGACAAGTTCAGGAGACACAGACATAGTAGAAATTAGAAGTCAAATACCTGAGATTTCTAAAAGATAGCAACTGAAGTAAAGAAGCAACTTTGTTTTTGTATTGTTTGGTTAATTTTACGTGCTTATGTCTGAGGGTCTGCACAGCTGTTTTGAAGATAACAAGAGGCATTGTGGTAACCATTGTTAATTTCCTGTTATCATATTTTGAAGTCCTGTATCGTTTTCTTTGTTTTGTTTGGTTTTATTCTATTTTGTTTTGTTTGATTGTATTAGGGATGATGGTATGGGCAGATATTGTGAACACAGTGATGCCTTGTGGTAGCCGTTGTTGGTTTCCTGTTATCTTATTTCAAAGTTCTGTATCACTTTCAATGTTTTGTTTTGATTGGCTTTATTCTGTTTGGCTTTATTCTCTTTAAACAAAAGACTATATGTAGAACTTCTCAGTAGTGTGTTGGTCGGGTGAGAATAGGTTATACTGTAGTACAAACAAGTCCAGTGTCTCAGTGGTTCAAACAGTAAATGGGTGCTTCTTTTTGGAGACAAGCTCTTGCTGTGTAGTTCAGGCTAGTTTTGAACACACTGCATAGCCTAGCTAGCCTCAAATTCATGGTGATCCTCCTGCCTCAGCTTCTCGAGTACAGGAATTACAGGCGTGTACCACCATGGCTGGTCTTGCTCATGTTTGATGTGGGCCAACAGGAAAGTTCAGCTCATGAATATCACTCCTGGGATGAGGCTGAAGGCGGCTGTATCTCATTATGTGCCTCGCTAGTCCCCTGGCAGGAAAGAGGGCAGGAGAGGACAGCGCCAGCAGTTAAATGTTCCCGCCTGGAAGACACACAGCGCTCTGCCCTCATTGCACTGGTAAAAGCGAGGCCCGATGGCTGTGCTCCACTTGAGAAAATGCAAACTTCTGGGGTAAACTTCTCCTCTCTGTCTGTTGCTCTCTTCAGGCCTTGAATAGACTGGATGAGGCTCAGCCACGTTGGGGAAGGCGGCTCATGTCACTCAGCCCACTGATGCAAGTGCTAATCTTATCCAGACACACCCTGAAGTAATATTTAATCCAGACCCCCTGTGCTGCAGTCAAATTGAAACTTAGAATTAACCATCAAGGTACAAAGCCTTGAGCAACATCCCGATCATTGGACTTCCAGGAAGGAGTATTTGCCACTGCACCTTGTCCTGGTCCACCTGCACCCCTTTTGCAGTTCAGGAAAGGGCTGGGGTGTAGCTCAGAGGTACAATGACTGCCTGTCTCTCGGGCATGAGGCCCTGGGTCCCACCTCCCGTACAGAAAAATCCCAAATCATATTACCAGAATCTTTTTCTGTTGTTTTCAAGAGAGCGTCTTGCCATGTAGTTGAGGGTAGCTTGAACTCATTGTGCAGCCCGGATACTCCTGCCCCAGCTCCTGAGTGCTGGAGTCCAGGCAGGCACCACCTTGCCTGGCTATCACATGGGCAGAATCTCAGCGAGAGTGAAGCATGTATAAAGCTGAAGACCATTGGCACCAGGGTAAAATAAAAACACAAGTGAAAGATAGGGGCATTTTTTCCCAAAAGATTATTTGAGAGATCATAATCATTTCTGTCTTCTGTCTATATTTTGGGATAGGTGAAGGACAGAATGATGGTCAGTGATTGCCTTCTCAGAGATTGACAGGGTGGATATAAATTAGTTCCTACATAGGGGAGAGTAAAAGGGTAGCTAAGAAAGAGTGAAAATAACTCTTTAAAAATAACTCTTAAGGGGCTGGGGATTTAGCTCAGCGGCATAAGCACCTGCCTTGCAAGCAGGCAGTCGTGAGTTCGATCCCCAGTACCGATAAAAAGAAAAAAAAAAAAAAAAAAAAGAAAGAAAAAGAAAAAAAACCTCTTAAATAGCACACAATAATTACAAAGACATGGTCTAATAAAAAGTACAGTGAATGTTTAACCGATTTATGGCTGGGTGTGATGACACATGCCTGTAATCCCAGCACTAGGGAGGCTGAGACAGGAGGATTGCAGTGAGTTCAAGGCCAGCCTGAACTATATAGCAAGAACTTGTCTCAAAAAATTTTTTGTTATTACAGTGAAACACACTTGCCATTAGTCCCTCTTAAATCCTCCCCCTTGCTTGACTTTGTCCTTGACGCTTTCCTAAAGCAGTTCTAGAAGTTCTCTTTTGTGAGTGTCCTTAGTTGTGCTGCCATCATGGCTACACTGATGTCCTGAATCCATTCAAAACAGTTTTGATGGCCATTTTGACTTTGGGGAAGAGCCAGGAGTCTCACAGGACCAGAGCTGAGAGGAGGGGAGACACTGTGGTGATTTACAAGCCTGCCTTGCTGCTGGTAAATCAGTTGGCAGCAGCTTTCACCATTGTTTTGATCACACCTTTCTTGAGTGTGAAGCCACTCATGAAAGAGGATTTCCAGAACTGCTTCAGAAAGTGACAAGGACGGGTGGGGGTGTGGGGGGGGGTGTGGGGGGGTGGGGAGTGTGAAGGAAGTAAGAGGGAGAATGGCAAAGGAGATTAATGTGTTTTTCATTGTAAAAACTTTTTTTTTTTTTTGGTCTTTTTTGAGATGGGGTCTTGCTATGCTGGCCTTGAGCTCACTTTGTAGCCCAGGCTGGTCTTGAACTTGCAACAATCCTCCTACCTCAGCTTCCCTAGTGCTGGGATTATAGGCATGAGCCACCACGCCGGGCTCTGTAATAACTTTTTAAAATTAAAAACTTTAAAATTTTAATCTTCACCACGTATTTCCATCACACCTCATATACCATGTACTTTATGTAGATTGTTTTATTAAACCATATAATGACCCTGCATGATAAGTATTATTAATTTACTGGCTTTTTTGAAACAGGGCCTCATGTATAGTTCAGGCTGGCCTTGAGCTCACTGTGTAGCCTAGGCCGGCCTTGAATTTGTGGCAATCTTCCTGCCTCAGCCTCCTGAGTGCAGAGATGACAGTATGTGTAACTTGGTTCTTTACTTATTTTTAAATTTTTCTTTGTTGCGGTATTGGAGACTGAATTAAGGGCCTGATACATGCTAAGCAAGTGCTTTCCTGTGTGAAGCTATATTCCCAGTCTTTTTATTTTTCTTTTGAACACAAGATCTCACTAACTTGCCCAAGCTGGCCTTGAACTTGCAGTCCTCCTCCCTGTGCCTTCCGGGTAGCTGAGGTGACAGGCAAGTACCACTGTGCTTGACTCCTAATTTTTAAATTTATTTTATTATTTTTGGTGCTGGAAATTGAAGCTAGGTCCTCATGCATGTGAAGCACTTAATCTATCACAGAGCTGCACTCTTGGCCCTTATTTCTTTTTTATTTATTTTGTTTCTTTTTTTTTTTTGGAGACAGGATCCCACTATGTAGTTCAGGCTGGCCTTGAACTCACTCTGTAGCCCTCAAACTGCGACAATCCTCCTGCCTTAGCCTCCTGAGTGCTGGGATCACAGGCATGTGCCCACCAGGCCCAGCTAGCTCCCCATTCCTTTAGAGAAGATATTCTTACCTCCTCATGGCACTGCCCAATGTGTAATCCCTGTCTTGGCTCCAAGCTTGTAGATCACATACCAGGGCTGAAAGCCTTGCCAAAGGAGGCCAGCTTTTCTGAGCTGTCCACAGCCCTTCCTGCCCTGGCCCCAGGGCTGCAGGTAGGCACCATGCTTTGCCAGAGACACCACACCCCACACCATGGATAATGCAGGGAGAGGGCCCATCTCCGAGGAGCTGCAAGCTGTGTGAGCATCATCTAATTAGCCCATGAACATCCCAGGGAGGTGAGCGGAAGCTCTGCTTCAGCAAAGCCACAGGGGACAAGCACAGCACTGAGGGACAGAGGTATTTTGAGGGCTCTCCGCAGGTAAAGGTACAGCGCCTAGCTGGAGGTGGGAGGTGGAGTGCTGCCAGCAAGTGACAAGACGATTGTACCAGTGACTGGTGATGACATCTGGCCGGCAAGGATGGATGTGCACAGGTCATCGCCAGCACGTGACACACTTGTGAAGTCAATTCAAGAATGGCAAGGGTTGAGATGAGCTGTGAGACCACCTCTGTCTGGTCAGGGTCTAGGGTGGAATAAGATTGAAATTTGCTACCTATGTATGTTCAGGCGAGGGCTTTTTGAAGCATGCATTTCCTGAACTATAAAAACTGGGAAAGCATCACACCTGTAATCCCAGTGTTACGGCCAAATGAGTTAGAAATATGATAGGCAGTCAGATAGGGCTGGGCCCTGGAAAAAAATCAGTGCAGAAGACCAACTGTGGAGGAGACAGACACCTCCTGCTGTGGGCCAGATTTCAAGGCAAAAGATCAAACAAATGCACCCTAAGGATATAACATCAGGGATTGATATTCTAAACAGCTCTCTATCACCCTGAGGAAGCCAGGAGTCACTAACCCAAACCTCTCCAGCCAAAGGCCCTGTTCTATATTCACACTTGCTTACTATGTGACTCGCTTCCCCGTTTGTCCCTGATTTAATCAGTTTTACCTGAGCAGTTACACTCGAAATCTTATTGGTTGGCCATAGTTCTGTCCCACCTCATGCCCACCTTGCAAGTTCCCATTTTTCCCCAACTTGGACCTGCCTCACCTTATGGTTTTTTTCTATAAAAACCTCTGAGAAAAAAGAGTCTTTGGCAACCTACATAGTACCCCTTCTGTCTCTCTGAGACAGACACTTTCCTTCAATAAGTATATTCTACTCTTATTTCTTCCAATAAATATATTCTACTGTTGTTTCTAAAATGCATTCTTTAATTTCAGAGAACATGAACTTGTACTGGACATCTAGTAGATTGGGAGTTTCATTCCCCTATAGCACCAGCACTTGGGAGACTGAGACAGGAGGATCTCTGCCAGTTCAAGCCCAGCCTGGGCTGCACAGAGAGTTCAAGGCCAGCCTGAACATCATAGTGAGACCCTGTTTCAAAAAAGAGAAACAGGAAGTGTGGCACAGAGCAGTTCTTTTCAGACCAGTCCATGGCAAGCTGTGGGAGCCCACAGGAGAAACCTGTGAGCTGAGTCCCAGGCTGATTTCCTTTCTGGGGGTCGTTTCCAACCAAGGGGACCATGTTAGCCTCCCTAACTTATCTGGCTAGGATCTCTGTGATAGCTGTGCTGGCTGCCAGCTCTGTTTCCTGAGCAGGTAGGGGATTGACCTTCCCAGTTAATCCTTTCTCTGGTGTACAGGTTTGGGGAGTGCCTCAGGCAGTTTTGTACCAAAGGAGCGGGTCATCAGGGGACTAATCCAGGAGTGTCTCATGTGGATTAGTGGCTGTGACACTTCCCCTAGAGGCTTTAATTCTTGAACCTCTGTCCCTGTTCTCAAGCTGTGGCTGCTAGGTAGTTGTGGACAGGCAGCTGTCACTCAAAAGATAACTGAGGGCTGCTATGCACTGAGCGTTTATGGTCCTGCCCCTTCCTGGTAAAGGCCTAACTACCAAAGTGATGGGATTTGCAGAAATTAGATTTAGATGAGGTCATGAAGGAGGGATCCTCTTCATAGGGTATGTCCTTTTTTAAGGAGACCCCAGGGAGCTCACTGTATTACATGTGGACATAGTGAGAAGGTGACCTTTTGCAAGTCATGAAGAGAGCCTACACTAGACACTAACTGCCCTGCTTGATTTTGAGCTTTCTAGGCTGCATGACTGTGAGAAGATGGATTTCTGTTGTGTCAGCCACCTGGTTTGGTTCTGATTGAGTATCCCTAATCCCAAAACATCAAATCTGAAATGTTCCCAAATGTGAAAGTCTTTAATCACCAACACGATGCCACAAGCACACAGTTCCACACCATGACACTTTGTTTCATGCACTAACATGAAAAATGCCATAAAGAATCACATGCATCCTGTGGTAACAAGGTATATGTGAAATGTAAATGAGCTTTGTGTTTATATTTGGGTGCCCTTCCCCAAGTATTTTGTTATATATAGGCAAATATTCTAAAATAGGAAAAATTCTGAAACGTTGAACACTTGTGGCTGCAAGCCTTGTGAAACTTATATATAAATCAGGCTTCTTTTCCCCCTTGTGCACTCAAGACAAGTGTACCATTGAGCCACACCCTCAGACCCGAAAGCACTCTGGCTAAAACTCACTCAACCTGAATTTTGTTCTGGAAGCCCAACCTGACATAACAAAGTCCTACCTCTGGTGGCTCATAAAGTGACTTTATTTGAATATGGAGTTGTTGCCAATGTGATTTGTTAAGATGAGGTCATACTGAGTAGGGTGGGCTCCTAATCCAATATGGCTGTGATCTTGTAAGAAGAGAAGGGACAGGGAGAGAGACAAGTACAGAGGGACATGTGAGGCCATGGGAAATGGGCCATGTGGTGACAGGAAGGGGCCAGAGTGATGCATCCCCCAGCCAAAGGTCTGAAGCACTGCTGCCAACACCAGAGCTTAGCAGACATGGGCTGCGGGTGGAGCACAGTGGGAAAGCGCTTGCCTAGCGTGTGCCGGGGCCTGGGTTTGATCCCCAGCACAGGATGGCAAACAGACCAACAAATCAACACTGCATGACTGAGTCTCCCCCAGTGCCTTCAGAGTGAGCAGAGTCCTGCCAACACCTTGATTTTCCGCTTCTAGTCTTCAGGATTGCACAAGGACAGGTTCCTGTTGTTTTAAAGTGTCTGGTTTGGGGACTTTGTTACAGAAGCCTGTCGGGTCTCAGGGTTCTTGATTGTCTTTTCGGGCCGAGGCACCCTCGCCACTGAGGAGAAAGCCAGCTTGGCGCTCTCAGGAAATTTGTGCACTTGAGCTCCCAAGTTCTTTCATTGAGACCAGGCCTGCTGCTGCCAAGTTCACACACAGAAATGTCCAGAGATGGAGGCTTCCCAGGTAGCGGGAAAGCCAAGCCACTTTCCTGGTTAGGGAAAAGACAAGCGTTTCTGTATTAAAAATCACAAGTCCTAGTTTCTCCTTTGTGAATCATCAGGTGACATTTTTATTAGAGGACACTCGGGCTCATCAAGAGGTTGGTCCTATAAATTATCAGAGGGTTTAAGTGCAGGTTGGTCAAAAACTCCACACATTGTGATCCGGGAAGTGCTGGCACTGAAACATCTTTGTTGTCCCCGTCCGTTGCCCACTGGCTCTGGGGAGGGAGAGGTAGACACTTAGAGATCCACTAGTGTCACCTGCCCCCCCTCCCCCCAGTAATTCCCGATCATACGGCCTAAGATCGGTAACTTTGAGGTGTATAAATTTTGGCTTCTGTGAGTCATACGTATGAACAAGCCCAGTGAAATATATCACGTTGCCCAAGCCAGTTGTACCCTGTTATTTAAACCAGTAATTAAGAGTCTTAAAGTTGGCTTTTCTGCAGCCGCCTAACCACCAGCGTTCCCTTCCTGGTTCTGGGTGGAGGAGAGGCACCGTTGGGGGATGTTGGCCCCCAACCTGGCACTATCTGAAGTTAGATCGACTTTCAGAATAAGTAGTCACCTCCAGTGACCTGGAGGCCAGAAGCAACCTCTGGAAGGCTGGTTCAAAGTAGCGCCCAGGGCTGTGCCTCTAGGGAATGCTCTCCGTGCTGGCTGGTGTGTTTCTGCAGCTGGGAGGGGCCGTGGCACTGGCCCAGGAAACGAAGGCTTCTTTCTTTGTGTCAGTTAGTATGCCCTGTTGCCTCAAAGCATCCGGGGTTTTCTGCCTCTCAGTGTTAAGAGCCAGTGCAATTCAGTTGGAGAGATACAGAAAATTGTGAGGAGTAACTAATTTTTCAGTTTGGGCTACAAAATGAAAATGAATGGTCCTAACGGCTTCTGCTTATTAAAAGTGTTCTTGGAGAGGGGGACAGGTGTGTGTAGCTCAGTGGCACAGCACTTACCTAGCGCGGGAGGTCCTGCATTTTATCCCTACCTCCAAAGAACCCAAAAAACTTCTCAGGGTCTGTAGGTGCCCATGCCAACCCAGAGCTGGCATCTCTGTTCAGAACCATTTCTGCTGGGAGTTAATGTGGGTAGATAAAGATTTTCTCCAGAACAGGGAGCCTGCTAGGGTTTTGCTGGTGCAGGCATTTGAAGCATTAGGTGGTTGCTCTATAGGGCCAGCCCTCAGAAAACTCAGAGTGGGTTTAGTAGGATGTGGCTGCAGTGGGCAGGGCCCTGCATCAGGAGCACAAATGAAGACTCTTACTAAGGGTAAGGAAAGAAAATGCACACCGGTGATTATTTTACTTCTGTTTCAGTTATTATAAAAAGTAACAGACACAGAGTAATATATAAAGTATAAATTAGTGTCTATGTGTGTGAGGTTCTGGGTTCTTTGTTTTAAGGTTCAGGAGGCTGGGGACAGGAACTAGATAACTTGGATCTCTTTTCCTCTTCTTGTAAAGCCACTAATGGCCCCATCTCATGACCTCATCCAAGACTAACCACCTCCAAAGCCCCCACCTTCAAACACCTTCAGCAAATGAATTGGGGGATTAAATTTCTAGCATGTAGAATTTTTTGAGGGGGAACACATTCAAGCTGTGACAGTGGTGTGCCTGTTTGCACAGAGGACATTCTATTGACATTCTCTGAGTTCTCTCCCATTGAGAGCTACTGGGAAAGCCTAGACTGGAAATTGAGTCCAAGCCTTCTGACTTCCGAAGGCCAGGACCTGTGCTACGCCCCGTGCCAATTAGATGGTCATAACTGGTCTAGAGCCGTCTGAAGAAAGCTCGGAAGAGGGGGAGACTGATCCCAGCAGGGAATGTCAGAAATTATGGGCTGATGCCTCAAGGATGAGTGGCACATTCTCAGCCATGAGGAAGCAGATGCAGCCAGAACCCCGAAGGAGGCCTGTACGGGTGCAGCTCAAAGTGATGAGAAGCTGGGTCGCAGTTCTGAAGATGAGGGGTGGGCCAAGCCTGACAGCGCTCATGTTGTCAAGGGCCTTGAAGGCCACCCCAAGGGACTTGAGTTTACTTTGTTAAGCAAGGAGTAGTGATTAGAGGGTTTGTAAATTGGAGAAACGTGTCACTAGAACTTTCTCTGGGAAGATGATTCATAAGCAGTCAGAACTGATCAATCAGAATGGATAAGGGTGGTGGGTGAATTGGGAAGCAGAGTGCAGGATGGGGATAAGACTGACACCTGGCAAAACCAGTTAAGGGATGAATGCAGTGGGAAGGTGTCTACTAAGAGTGGAGCCTGGGCAGCAGGAGAGATCTAAAGGGACAAACTCTGTTAGGAGACGGATAGCCTGGACGGGACTGATGAGGAAGCTGGGCCAGCACAACTTCATTGGTTTGCTGTGTAGTTTTTAATTAATATATAATAATTATGGGCTTGGTTTAATGCTCTGCTATGATGCTTTAAAATTCTTGATCATTATTAAGCAAGCCCTCTTCTTTCCAGATTTTCATTTTGCTGTGGGTTCCATAAATTATGAGGCTGGTCCTGGACTAAAGTTTTGGAAAAGGTAGATTGTGAGTGTCCAACCTTTTGGCTTGCATGGGCCACATTGAATGGAGGGGAATTGTCATGGGCCATGTATAAAACATAAGGGGTGGGTGCTCTTTGTAGACAGATTTCTTGTCACCAGAGTGACATCAAAGTGGCACCGAAGGTTGGAAGTGAACCTCTCTGGTGGACATTAAATTGCCTCAATATGCCAAGAGTGTGACTAAGGAGTACTTCACCAAATGTTTGTCTTTGATCACGAGAGGCAGGAGTAGGAACTGCTCAGTGCTTATTAAACAAATGGATCCATTTTCTTGATATGCTAAAAGAGACACAATACTTTGTAATTATGTCAACCATCAGAGGAATACACAAGATGCATAAAACAGTCCCAATTCATCTTCCCTCTGCCCCAAGATAATCACTTAGCTTATTCTGAAGTAGGAAGAGGATCCTCTGCCTCTTGCACTGGGAGATCTTAGGTAATTTAGGAAGATTGTTCTGAATGTAACAAAAATACATTCCCATGCCAATGTAATTAAATGCAGTATAGCAGAAAGGGTGCTAGACTAAGTTAGGGTTCAGGGAGTCAATTCCACCATCAAGGTTTTCCACTGACGTCCTAACCTGAGCCCTTTAGGACCCACTCTGGCCCATTTATACACCACCTTCAAGGTGTCTGATCCCAGCCATCTTTGGCTTGGGTTTTGATACTTTTCTGTCTCTAGGGTCTTGGTGTTTGTGCTATCAGCTTTCCTGACGTCACCACATGACTTTAGGTTGTCCCTCTCCCTGGGCCAACCTTATAGCTTTCCCATAGGAAGTCCATATGAACAATAAATACTTTTTAATAAGAATGGTGTGTATTAATAGGAACCCTGAATTGAGTGCTCACATTGTGCTACTTCAGATGAATACCAGATTAATTCCTTACAACACGCTTACGGGATAGGGTTTAAAATAATATAGCCAAATAGAGTGCTTTCCAGTATGCATGAGACCCTGGGTTTAATCCCTGGATGGAGGAGTAGAGGAGTGGAAATAAATGCTGTTTTAATTTGTAGACACATTCAGCTTCTGTATATAAGTCATTTTATAAGTACAGTGAATGTTGAAGAATATTTTGGCCCAAGAATCTAGTTGTCAGTTTATGAGTGGAATATTTCAGCTTCAAAGCTCCAGATCCCTTTCTGATTCCAAAATATGCAAGTGTACAAGATTTCATTCCAAACAAGTAATAAAAGCAGTGTATCTACAATAAAATCTGGGAATATGAAACAACATCTATGTTCCCCTGAGTTCATTTATTAAGACAAACTCCTTCAATTCACTTTTTTGTTTTTTGAGACAGGTTCTTAGTTCAGACTACTTGAAGTCACCATGTACCCAAGGCTGGCCTCGTACTCATGGTGACACTCTTGCTTTGGCCTCTGGAGTATCTGGGATTATTGACATGTGCCACCATGCCTGGAAAATTCACCTTTAATTGTCAAAAACAATGAGAAGTTGTATATTTTTCAGTTTTAACATCTCCTAAAGATTTAATACATGCAATACGATAACTTATATGTACTGAAAAATCTAGATCTGGGTGGGGCTTCCATAAGCTCAGCACTGTCCCCAAAGAGCCTGTTTATTTCATTCTCTCCTAGCTGCCTCCTGTGGTTCTTCATCCCACAGCTAGCTCATCTCAGAGTCACTGCCCATGACTCCTGGCCTATGTGCTTTCCTCTTTCTTTTGACGACAGGGTCACTCAGAGAAGTAGGAAACTTCCTTCCTAGAAATCCCCAGTGATGTCTTCTTGAAGCTCATTGGCCTGAACCAATCTCTGTGGCCAGGGGCAAGCATCACATACTTCCCTTGTGGGAGGTGATGCTCAATGGCCAGGTTGGAAAGGGAAGGGAAGAGAAGGGAAAGGAAGGGGAAATGTCACTGGTCATGGTCAAATGTCACAAAGTTTTGCTGCAGTGGCTTCCAGGAATACATATTTGCCCCTCATGGATCATCCATTCCTCATAGACTTCCCAGACACAACACACCTAGAGGTGGAGGGTAGGGGGCAGCAAGAGGGGATGGACAGGAAGAGGACAGTAATGCACTGGCAGGGACTGAGCAGTAGTTCTCCAACCAACCCAAAATGTCCTTGGATAGAAAGTGGAAAATCCTGTCCCAACGAGGCTTGCTAAGTCATCTCTGCCCTCAGAGCCTCCTCCTTCCTCGGATGCATAGGGGTCTCTCCTCCAAGTGTGTCTGAGGTTCTCAGACCCAAAGTAATTTTTCTTACGTTTTTCTGAAGCTCCAGCCATGGATTCCAACTGCCCCACACAATGAAGGGTGGCTCCTCCTGACACCATTTCTTTAGGGACCATCATAGCACATACTTGGTTGCCAACAGTGGGGCACTGGCTCTATCACCTGTGAGCAGCTTCTCATGTGCTCACAACTTCCTGCCAACAGACTTTAGTTCCAATAAGGCCACAGCTATTTCATCCTTCAGTGATTCATTCAACTTCATTCATTCACTTATGCATTCCCAGTGTGTGTATTTAATGGGTACTTTCTTTCCATGTGGCAGGCATTATTTTATGCACTGGGGTGACACAGTCAAGTAAAAGTTTTAAAGTTCCCATCATAGCTTTCATAGTAGTGAAGAATAAAGAAAAATATATACTATAAAGTTAGGAAATGATAACTGCTATGGGAAAAAGAAAAGCAGAACCAGGAGCAGAGCTGTGGGGTAGAGGGAGTCGTTACTTGCAGTAAGGCAGGAAGGAGAGTCCTTACTAAGGAAGAGCCAACCCCAGGGGGCCTCACAGAGTTCAGGGCACAGAGGAACCCTGGATGATTAATTAATTGGCTAATGGATCAGATGGACCCACAGCTGGGTCTCTCTCAGCCTGTTCCATTCAGACAAGGCTGAGTACAAACTCTGCAATCTCCAAGAGGGATGAAGGAAGCCATTCCTCCTTGAAATTGAAAGGATAGATAGCAAAGGGGTAAGTGTATAAATACTAGTTTGCTTTTGAATTCTTTGTACATTGACACACAGTCTTGGAGATGTGGTTTTGAGGATCTACCTGCATGTTGGCAAATGAGCGTTTTCTCACCATGGACCCAGACCAGACTGTCTGCCTTCTCCTCGGTCATGGGCTGGCTAGTGAAGGCCACAGAACATGAACGCACCAAACAGTTGTTGACCTACATGTTTATGTGGAGATTAAGACAAGAACAAGTTGTCACTGAAAATAAGTGCTTTCTGTATTTAGAAGATAAGTATTTTTTTCATTGCTAATTAGGGTTGGGCTTACCTACATTGTCATGTTGGTATGTCAGCTCCAATCCAACTGCCTAATCTTTCCCCATCCACTCCTTTGTTACAGTCTGGCTGTAACTCAGACTGCTAGGCCCCCCATTAGAAAACCTTTGAATTTAAAGCTGAGCCTAGAATTTGAGTCCTGTACACAGACATCTCATTTGGTAACACCAAGGACTAGGAAAATGGATGAAGACGGTCTGAATCACATTTTCTAAGACTTAGTCATGGTGTCGTTTTCTCCAGGCAGTATTTCCGAAGTCCATCCCCTCCCCACAAGAACTGAATAATGTTCTTTTCAAGGTGCCCATGTAGGACTTTTATGCATCACTATCCTTTACCCCCCAGTATTGGTGTCTGGGATTTAATTTTAATTTTATTACTACTGCTTGTTAATTCATCTGCCCTTAACCAACTCTCCCCCAGCCAATTAGCTGTTGTAACACAGGGACTGGCCCCACCCGCCTGTGTGTCCTCAGTGTCTTGCCTGGCTCATACTTTGTGAGATGGCATGGAAGACTAATTCTTAAACCACAAAATGAGGTACTTAATGATTTTTAATAAGATTTTTCTGACTCATACAGTTCTGTTAAGACAAGTAGAAACCAACTCCAATGTGTTTTCTTTCCCAACTCCAGAGTTTAAGAAAAACTTAATTGATAGTAAATTTAGGCTTAATAAAATGCTGTCACTGATTGTATTTCTCCCTGAAGAATGAGAAAAGACTGTCATTGTTCAATTTTAATAACAGAATGTGTTTTAGGACATTCCTGTCCCTTGATAATAGACTTGAGAAGTATTGCCTTAATGAATAAGTACTCCAGTATAAATAATATTCTGACCTTAAAATAAAAGCACTGAAGACATCTGAATATCATCTTATGGCTTCCATGGGATTATCATATCTATCTTATAATTTGATTTTAAAAAGAATAATCAGAAAGCCAGATTTGGTGGTGGAGGCCTCTAATCGCAGCCCTCAGGAGCCTGAAGCAGGAGGATCTCAGATTTGAAGCAGTCCTGGGCTATATAGCAAGTTCAAGGCCAGCCTGCACTGCATAGTGAGACTGCCTCCAAACCACATCAAACCAAACAAACCAAAAAAAAAAAAAAAAAAAGTCAAAGATAATTATGATAATTATAATCATTTAAGTGATGAGAGAATGAATTTGATTATTACAACTCACAAATGGAGTAGGTAGAAGAGTTGGGCCATAAACCCATTTTGACTTCAAAACCGTGTGCTGTTGAGAGACGGGTAGCACCGGTGCACGGACTTGGTGTTCCTTCCCATGTCACTGACCGGAAGGCATTTCCATAGTTTTAAAGCAGCTATTTGAGTATCTGTGGGCCCAAGACATCTGGGGGATTGTGAGTCAGGGCCATGAGCTGGGGATTTCAAGTCCTTAGAATCTTGTCTTCAGCATAATTCAGTCTAAACTTGTCATGACCATGTTCTTGTGATATATGGTCTCTGAAGGGCCATGGTGATAGAACTGAGACCCTGGAAGGGCAGGAATTAGCCAAGTACTTATTTCTCATCTCTGGTGACTTTTCTAGTTTTACTCACTCATGGTTGGTTATTTTTCCTGCCTTGTGCAATGAATTTTTTCAGAGACTATGACCAGGCTAATCTCTGAAATGAGCTCAAGCTAAAAATAAACACAGCCTTGGGGGAACATGGTAATTAAAAACAACCTGCAGTAGGATGGTAGCAATCACGGGCCCAACATATCCCATATACCAGCTCCTTGGGGCCAGATGGGTTGCAGGACTTGGAACATCACCCACCAGCCCAGTGGGGTTGCTTGTAGCATTGTGCAATCAGACATCTTACTATTTCTGCAGCCAAAGGATAAATAGGCACATGGAACGAGATCGATTCTATAAGTAGGTTCATGTCAGTTCAGGGCAGGTCAAGCTTTGACACCCAAAGAGTTAGACAATAACGCATGGTTTGGGGAGCTTCTTGAATTTCAGAATTGTGGATAAGAAATAATAGGCTCTTACCTTCTTTATGCCATCCACAGCTCATTTTCTTCTTATTACTCAACGGAGTTGACAATTGCTTATATTAAAACCTTTGGAAAGACAGGTTGGTTACTCTATCATCCTCTGGATGCATCTCAACACAAGAAGGCCCAGTTTTTGAGCCTCAAAATTTTAATAATGAGAATAGGCTTATGAAAGTTTGGCAAATGGCTCATGGAAGTTTAGCAAATTTCTTCTTCTTTCTTTCTTTTCTTCTTCTTTCTTTTTTTTTTTTTTTATCAGTACCAGGGTTTGAACTCATGACCGCCTGCCTGCAAGGCAGGTGTTTATGCTGCTGAGCTAAATCCCCAGCTGAGTTTAGCAAATTTCAAGAAAGGCTGGAATTTTGTGAACTAGAAGGAATCCCTCACTGTGGCAGTTCCAGGGTGACTGTGCACTCTCGGTAAAAGACAGATGGAGGACAAGAGGCCAGCAAGGCAGGCTTTGTGCTTGGAAGTAGTGCTTTTAGCTGGGTGGTAGAAATCTGGGATTATAAAAAAGTAAGGGTTTGGGTCTTAAACAATGAAAATCACTGAACAAACATTTGATCAGAGACTGATGGGATGAAAATGGAATTTAACTGACCCAGTATGGTGGAGCATATCTGTAATCCCAGCACTTGGGGGGCTGAGGCAAGGGCATTGCTGCTAGTTCGAGGTCATGCTGGGTTGTACAGTGAGCAGTGAGGTAAAGATCCCAATATGAAATCATCCTGGATTGGGTGGACCCTAAATCCAACAAAGGAAACTCTTGTAAGAGACAGAAAAAAAGACAGAGACACCTAGGGGAAAGTTCATGGGAACACAGGCAGCCAAGGAACGCCAAGGATCGCTGATGGACAGCAGAAGTTAGGAGAGAGGTGTGGAATGGATTCTCCACCACCGCCATGAAGAGGCTTGCCTTGACGTCAGACCTCCTAGCCTCCTGAGCTGTGAGAATAAGTGTCAAGTTTGTGACAATTTGGGCAACCCCAGGAAATTAATACAGATGCCACTATCAGCTTCAAACAGTATCATTTAGTGGCCTGTGGGGATGTTGAGAAGTAGTGTAGTTTGAAGGTTAGGAGCTCAGGAATGGAGTCCAATAACCTGGGTGTAGTCCTGGCTCTACCTTTTGAGCATCGGTTTCTTCACCTATAAGATGAGGATGATATAATATTAGTACCTGTCTGCTACAGACTGCTTTTCTTTTTTTGTCTTTTGAGACAGGGTCTCCCTATGCAATATAAGTGGGGTATGAGCTCACTTGGTAGCCCAGGTTGGTGCTACCACTCTTGGCTTGATTGTGTGTGTGTGTGTGTGTGTGTGTGTATGTGTATGCTACTGAGGATTGAACGTAGGACCTTCATAATGAGTCCTTGTTCTCTGAGGTGAGAAGGTGCTGTGGTTTGAGTGGCCCCACCAAAACTCACATTGAAATTTAATCTTGACTGTGAGGTGTTAGGGTGTGGGACAGCTGGGACTGTTAGGAGATAATGAGACATGAGGGCATGAATAGATTAGTAGATTGATGGGTTATTGCAGGAGCAGTTTTGTTACAAACACCAGGTTTCTAAGCAGACTTGCTTGGTCTCATCAGAGACTGTGTTTACCCTTCCCACGTCTCCAACCATGTCTTAGGTTGATACAGCATGATGTCCTCCCCAGAAACCAAGAAGCCACCAGTCTCCTGCTCTTGGAATTCAAAATTACAAGCCAAAATAAACCTCTTTTGTTTGTAAATTACTTAGCCTCAAGTATTTTGTTATAGTAACAGAAAACATTCCAAGACAGAGGGCCAGCGCCTTACTTTATGTAAGGGGAAGAAAGCAACCCACTCTCTGGTTTAGGGGCTCAGATTGGTAGCCCTAGCCTTGAAGATGTGTTGCAGCAGCAGCAGCAGCAGCTTCTTCCTCAAAGGCATAGGTCCTCCACAGACCTGCCCCAGCCCAGCATAAGCCCCAGAGGGACAGGATCCTGAGGAAACTGGCTCGGAAAGGGGCCAGTCAGGAGGGAGAAACTAGGACCACAGAAGGCCTGGCCTGAGGCCAGGAGCTTCTTTGGATGGAAAGGAGAGGATGCTAGGGTGGTGAAGAGGTCAGGCCAAGCTCACTGTCTCTGTGACCTGTGTGGACTCATAGTCTACATTCTGTCCACATAATCGGGTCCTGGCAGGGGCTGTCTCATACGTGGCCTTCGAGACTGACACTCCCCGTCTTAGCTTTTAGGACCCTCTTCTTCCCTACACCTCGTTTTACATGACAACTCCTTGAGCTCTCAGTGCTGATTTCTGTAGGCCTGAAGAAAAACACATTTTCTCTTCTCTTCGTTTTGAGTTATCAAAGCACTGAAAGCATTTGATTCAAAAGCAAAACGGGAAAGCAAGCACACGAGGCCCGGTTATGCCCTCCCTGCACAGGACCTCTGTGGTAAAGAACGTAGCTGATTTGTAGGAAGAAAGTAACAGAGATCTTTTAGAACAGATAGAAGAGAAAAGTAGGTCAAAAATTTCAACCTCTCAACCCTGTCCTTGAGCTTTTAAAGCTGTCATTCTCAATGTTTGGTGATGTCTGCAAAACCATGAGCACTGAACTCCACAGCTGGGCAGGGGAAGGTGCTTAGCGTGTGGAACAATACAGGGGATGCTGTGTCTCTATAACGGGAAGCGAGACATAGTTACTTCTATTTCCACTTTTATTTTTCCAAATCAAGGCTGATGGATCAGTAAGTCATACTTTGCCTTTCTGATGGAAGCAGTCACATTGAATGATAAGAGGCTAGATTTTAGAAACAATTTTTGCTGTCTACTTTTCTTTTTGTGTTTCTGAGGATGGAACCCAGGGTCTTGTGCATGCTAGCTGTGCCGCTGAGCTACATCTCTAGTCCTAGAAAAATATTTTATTGAACTGTTTTTTCACTCTGAATCAAAGCTAAAAGAACTAAGGACATTAAAAAAGAAAGTTGGGCATGGTGGTGCATACCTATAATCCTAGTACTCAGGAGGCTGAGGCCAGAAGATCACTGCAGGTTCAAGGCTAGGCTGGGCTATATCATGATTTCAAGCCCAGGCTGAACTATGTAATAAGACCCTGTCTTAAAACAAGCAAAGAGCTAAGGACATAGCCATGTAAACAGTACTGCACTTCTCCCCCAGCAGTGTGGTGAAGTACGTTCTATTTTATTTCTGTAAGTGCTGCAATGAATTACTACGACCCAGGTGGCTTAAAATATCAAGAGTGTATTTTCTCATAGCTTAAGAAGCCAGAAGTACAAAATCAAGGTGTTGGTGGGATTGTGCTCTCTAGAAGGCTCTAGGGTAAGTTCCTTTTCCTTACCTGGATGTTGGTGGCCCCGGGTTTCTTGCTTTGTGGTTGCCTCTGCCTCCATCTGTTTCTCTTTCCTCATCCTTGTGGTCACCTCTTCTGTCTCTTACAAAGATACTTATCTTTGGATTTAGGACCCACCTGGATAAACCAGGATGGTCTCGCCTTGGCTCCTCAGTTTAGATATAGGTACAAAGACCCCTTCCCCTCATGTGGTCACTTTCCCACATCTAGGATGCAGATGTATCCTTTGGGTGCCGTTCTACAGCACCCACAATGAGTAAGCCCTGAGCTGGGCACCTGGGGGTGAGCAGCATTGTACTAGCAGGTCTCCTCTGGTCTTGCAGCAAGGACAAAGAGATGGGACTGTTAGTGCACTGGGTGTGGAGGTGGGTGACCAGGTCTGCGTCCAGAAGCAGGAAAGACTGTGGGGTTGGGTTGGAGGATTGCCGTCTCTCAACAGCCCTGGGAGGAGGTACATTAGCTTGGCTCTTGACGTTCCTCAGAGACTCAGCACACAAAGCCCAGTTTCCGATCTGGTACTCCAGAAGGGAGCAAGAGACTTGAAGAGATGGTGCTTAGTGGGCCAAAGTTAGGTTTTGGGAGTGTGCCCTGGAGGACTGTGGGACTCTGGGCCCCTTCTCTAGTCCCCTTTTGCATCTTGGCTATGAAGTGAGCCGTCCCCCCCCCCCCCCAAGTGCCTGCCTTAGTGAACTGCCTCGCTATGGGTCCCAAAGCCACAGGGCCAACGGACCACCGACTGAAACTTCTACAGATAGGAACCACTTTAGTTTATGTGTCATCAGCAGATTCTCTCAGGTACATGTTATGGTTATAGAAAGCTACAACAAGGAAGGCTGGTGCCTGATCTGGGCCTTCAGAAGGATTGTTGATTTATTTTATTTTAATTAATTTATTCATTTTTGGAGACAGAGTCTGTGTAGCCCAGGCTGGCCTCAAATTTATGATGATCCTCCTGCCTCAGCCTCCCAAATCCTAGGATTATAGGCATGTCCCACCATGCCTGGCTTGATTTGTTTTTATTTCATAAGAAATGTATGTTCAATACTGCTATTTAGAAGTTACAGGTGAAACAAACAAAAAAAAAAAAGAAGCAAAATTAAGTCATTTATATTCCCTTTACTTGGTGATAAATTCTATAAAATCCTTTCAAATTTTTCTGTTTAGGTAAGCATATTTAAAATGTTTTCCAATAAGTGAAATCGGAATATAACATTCCTATGACATAATATTTTGACTTCTCAAGATGCCAAGAACATATTTTATGTGAACTTTATAGCCGCTATTTCAATATTAATCGCTAGATAGTGTTTCACTTAATAGCTATATATACCCATAATTATTTAATCAAAAAAATTTTTTTGAGACAGAGTCTCACTGTGTAGATCAACTGGCCTTGAACTCACTGTGTAGCCCAGGCTGGCCTCATACTCATGAGGATCCTTCTGCCTCAGCCTGTCAAGTGCTAGGACTATACGTGTGTGCCACCATGCCTGTCCTCTTATGGCTTTTGATAGTTATTTCCAAACGGAATCATCAAAGGTCAGGGAGTGGAAAGTCAGTTAGATTAAGATTTCGTGGGCTGGGAGTGTAGCTCAGTCCCAAATACAGGTATTCTATGAAACACTTAACTGTTATTAATACTGGACTGGAGGCTATAAAGTTAACACAGAAATAGGTTCTTGACATCTTGAGAAGTCAGAATATTACATCACAAAATGGGGTGTTATGTTCTGATTTCACTTATTGAAAACTATATTTTACATATGGAGTGCTTGCCTAGCATGCAGTAGGCCTGGGTCTTTTAAAAAAAGATTATTGGAAGGAGTAACATCTACAAGATTCTGTGACTCTGAAATTTTTAGATGTAGGAGGTGCCAAGGCTGTGCAGAAGGGAAAAGGAGACCCCAAGGGGAACCTCCTGCATTTGAAGAGCCCCGAGTCCTGAAGAACTCTCTTGCAGCCACATGGTAATGTGCCTTTGGTGGGACTGGGAGCAGGGCCAGCCAGGAATGCTGTGGCGAAGGTGTGAGATTCCTTGGTTAATGCCTGAGGCTGATCTGGGGTCCAGCAGGGGACCAGTGATGAGGAGGAGAGATTATGCTCAGTGTGGTCATGGTTTCTTCCACCCAGGAATTCTGAGTGTTGCATTGTCACTGTTTCAACTGGGCTAACTGGGCCAACTGGGCCATCTCATGTCTTACACTTGAGTTCTCTAAGTGACAGAACACGACTGCACCAGCCAGTTACCGGTTTGTAGGGACCTTCCTGCTGTGCAGTAACCTCTCTGGCTGCTGCAGCTGTCAAGGTAACACGTGGACCAGTCAAGTATGGTCAGCAGCACAGCAAGGACCCTGGTGTCCTGCATTTTAATTTCCATGTGAGGAACCGCTAGGAGTGGCTGGAATGCGGCAGGACTCAGAAACTTAGTGGCAGTGTGGAGGATTCCCAGTGGGTTCTGGGAATTCCCTGCCCAGGGCAGGAGACCATTTAGGAAGCGCTAATGTGAACCAGCTGTGTGCAAGCACAGTGCTGATATAGGGCAGGGTAGTGGGCGTGGGGAAGACGGAGGTGATGTGAAGATGATCGTGAACATTTATTGAGTGCTTCCGATGTGCCGGGGCCTGTTCTCAGCACTTGACATGGGTAGTAAAGCCAAGTGACAAATCAATATCCCATAAAACACAGTCAGCGCTGGGCAATTATCTCCCATCCTCAGCTTGTTCCTGTTCTTGGATGGGCGCTGATTAAAATCCTGAGCTTTGGGGCAGGGAGGCCCTTTATAACCCACAGTCTTGGGGTGTACCTTCATTTTAGTCCCTCCCATTTTTTGACTTCTGCCTTTGCTGCCTCTCGCCAACTTTCAAATTTGAATTTCTTGCATCTGTCCTTTACACCAGAGGCTGAAGAAACCCGAGAAATGGGTACCCACCTTCTTTGAGCTGATAGTTGTGCACAGCATGTGTTTGTCTTTTTCTTGATGAACTGGAACTGAAAATACTGGTGTTCATTAATCCTGCCTTAACCCAAATGTGTTTGTTCCTGTGTATGTAGGAATTCTAGGGGTCGAACCCAGCTGTGGCCCCAGCTTTTCTTCTATTTTGAGCTGGGGTCTCAGTAAAGTGCTAAGTTGTGGAGGCTAGCCTTGAATTTGTGATCTTCTTGCTGTAGCCTCCCAGAATGCTAGGATTACAGTCATGCAACCCCATACCCAGCATTTTCTTTTTCTTTTGAGACCAGCATCAGGCTCAAGTGACCCACCTCAGCCTCCATAGTAGATGGGCCCAGAGCTGTGTGATGTTCCCCTGGCATACACTTGCATTTAGCACCACTGCAGTTGTTTGAGATCATGCTCCTTTTCTCTTTTTTTGGTGCTGGGGATTGAACTCACAGCCTTGAGCTTGCCAGGCAGGCGCTTCTGCTGCTGAGCTAAATCCCCGGCCCCTGGGATCATGCTTCTCACAGCACCTTATGGATGGGTTATAATGTATTACTTCATTTAAGGGAGACAGAGGTGTTAAGTATTAGACCAGCTTCCTCTGCTGATAGAGCATGACCAGGATGCCAGGTTGGTGGCCTGCTCTAAGCTAGTTACTGTACCCCAGAGAGTACTTGTTGCTGCTTGGCATGCTTCCTGGATACAATCCCTAATGGCAAGGCGTACATACACTCTATCTCTCTGCTTCCCTTTTTCGATTCTTTCAATGTGCTTAGGTTTTGACTAAGGGATGACTTTTATTTTGTATAGAGGATTGAACTCATGACTTTGCATTTGCCAGGCAGGTACTTGTGCCACTGAGCTAATATTCCTGTTCTCTAAGGATGACTTCTACTTCTGGTCCTATTTAATTTTCTCCAGTCTGCTAACATGTTTTTTGTTCTCTTTCCTTTTTATAGTCTAGACTGCATGTTCCAACATGTCTACTCCAGCTGTTTTTAAAAAAATTTATTTTATTTTATTTTGAAGAGAATAAAACCAAATGTGACAAAACAAAATAGAGTCAGTCAAAACAAAAGGATGGACATAGTACATGACGTAAAAACAAAATACAAGGTGATCAACAATGGTTACCATAATGCCTCTTGTTATTTTCAAAAGAATTGCCCATATTATCAGGTACAATAAAATTGAACAAAACAGCACAGAACAAAATCAATGAAAACAAAACATTGGAGACATTATAGGACTTCAAAAGAGGATAGTAGTCAAACCAGAATTGGTATCATAGTGAATCTTAATGTCTTTAAAGTAGTTGTCTATATCTTCAGACTTGATACTATCAAACAAAACAGAATTGAATAAAATCAGTCAAAACCAGACAGTGAAAGCAACAAAGGGTTTTAAATCAAGTTAATAGGTAATCAAAAATGGTTACCATAATATATCCTGCTATCTTTGGAATAGCTACCCATGTCATCAAATCTAATACAAGAAGACAAACTGGAACAGAATAAAACCAAACTGAACAGAATGATGAAAACTGTATGGGTTTCAAATCATGATACAAGATTAACAATGTCCTCTGCCTTCCCTTTTTAGACAGTTCCTCCCCTTTCACAGGGTGCATTGTACATTTTGCATCCCACTAACTCCTTTACTTTTTAAATTAGGGGAGCAGCCTACTATTCACCTAAGTGATTCTGAACCTTTTTATCCCTGAAAAAACTTTAGAGACTTTTTTTTTTTACCGGTATCGGGGATTGAACTCATGACAGTGTGCTTGCAAGGCAGGTGCTTATGTCGCTGAGCTAAATCCCCAGCCTCTGTCTCCCAGCTATTAATGTTCAAGTTAGAGTTTTATAAATGTTACTGTTATCATACTTTTCCTATATCCTTATACCACCTGTATTATTGTTTGCTTCTCTTAGTTATTTCATAATTGTAAAATAAATGTGCTTAACAAAAAGAATATACCCACCTCTTAGAACATGGCTAGACACCATGAGAAGATTAATAATTTTGTTATACGCACTCTAGATAAGGTGTTTTGTTTTGTTTTTTGAGACAGAGTCTTGCTATATACTTTAGACTGGGCTTGAACTAACTATATAGCCCAGGCTGGCCTTAGACTTGCAATGATCCTCCTGCCTCAGCCTCTTGACTGCTGGGATCATAGACATGTGTCACTGTGCTGGCTCTGTGATTCACTTTTAAATTGTTGAACAAAAATGTAATTATAGATGAACAGAAACTGAAATATATAACCAGCAGTTGAATTTCTGTTGGGATATGGACGTTTATTGTAATATTGTTTCTGTTTTTTAAAGAAATCTAAAAACTTTCAAAATAGAAAATAAAAACTAAAAAAGCCTTTTGGGTTAATATAAATGGAAAATTTCTACCTCTTGTCATACAGAGATGATGACTCAAATACATTGAAAAGAAAACTGTCTTTACATCCCAGCAAGGTATCATTGACTTTAAAGGGCACTGGAAATAAAGGGGGTTAGTAAGTGTTAAAAAAAAATCAAATCTCAACCTAAGAATTCCCCTTAATGATTAAAAGGGAATTGAAGAGGAAATAACTCTTTCGTTACATGTTGCAGTGTTATTTAATGCTGTGTCTTTGCACCTCCCAAATCACCACAGGATCCGTGCTCCAGTTAGTGAAATGTGGCGCCAACCACTGTCTGCTTTTTCTTTCCCTTACATTTGCCCTTCAAAGGACTCATCTGGGGTCCTACCCACTACTCATCCTCAGAATCATAGATATTTGGGTTACTTTGTTTTGTTTTTGATACTGGGGCTCGAACTCTTGACTTTGCGTTTGCCAGGCAGGCGCTTGTGCTGTTGAGCTAAAGCCCCAGCTCTTCCTAGGCTATTTGGAAATGAGAGGAAACACATGAATCCACCAGGGTTGGATGCAGGAAGCTGAAGCTATCTAAAAAGTTTAAGTAGCAAGTGATTGAATGCAGGGAGTGAGATGCTGCTGAACTTGTAAAGATGTAAAGGAGTAGAACTCAAGGCATCACTGGACTTCTGTCACAATGTGAGGATTCAATCTGGGACCTCACACAGGCTATGCATGTGCTCCAGCACTGAGCCACACCCTCTTTCTGGACTTTTGGAGTCTCAGTCACGCTTGAAATTCCACTGGATAGGATTGCTCCTGCTCTTGCCATCTTCTAGTGCATGCCTCCAAGCAGTCGCACAGACAATGTAAGGTGCTGTGAGTCTGTCAGCCTCTTCTTCCTTCACCTTTCCCGAGTCCCACTGGCAGGGCTTCTATCACACCCAAAGTCCCATTGCAAAAGTCTGAACCTGGGCGTGGTGGTGCATGCCTGTAATCCAAGCACTCAGGAGGTTGAGACAGGAGGATCGTTGCAAGTTTGAGGCCAATCTAGGCTACAAAGTGATTTCAGGGCAAGCCAAAACTACATAGTGAGATCCTGTCTCAAAAAGAGGGGAAAAAAAAAAAGACCGAGAGAGAGAGAGCGGGAGAGAGGGAGAATGAAAAAGAGAGAGAAAAAGAGAGGCACTAATAAATGGGACTTGTTTAGTAACAATTTAAATTTTGTATCAGACATACTGGATAAACATCAGTTTGGGGGATTACACATCATATACAACAAATTGAAGTTGTGGTTTCTTATGATAAATAATATAGGCTATCAATCTTTCAGTCTCTCTGATATGGATGGGGCATACGCGGGAGTTGGAATTCTATCTTGAGTATGCAAATAACATCATGGTGGCCTGAGTAGCCTCAAGTTTAAGGTCCATGAGGCCATCTGTGGTCACAACTCTTTTCTGCTCACTGTCCTTTCAAATGTCCCTTCATTGCTATCTTCATTAGATTGTGTGTGTTTGGAAAAATTATTTTTAAAAATCCACTCAGGTCAGGTTTGTAATTTTTAGCATTCCATTCCTATGGTGTCTAAATTCAGCCACCAAAAATTAGAAACATTAAATGTATAACAGATAAAGTCTAAACACCATGACTTTATTCCCACCAGCTATTCCATAGATTGAATATTTAATAGATTTAATACATAGAATGTATTAAATTCTGCTAAGGCAGAATTTGAAAATCCATTTAGAAAAAAAAATCCATTGAAAATTTCAAGTTTTTCCAGTACATGGAAAAACTATATCTTTATCTATAAAGAACAGAACTACCAGTTCGATTCAGTCAACTGCAAACAACTGAACTGTTTGTGGAACCAGTAGAATCCTGGTGGAAATAAAGGCAGAGGAGTGGAAAGACAATTCTGTAAAAAGTATTCCCCAATAAAAATAGTTGTCATACAAGTATGCCTTAGAATTCATCAGTTTTAGTGGTATCAACGTCTTTGTTCCCTCTTTGTTCTTTTTCTTTTATAGATTGCTGTGCCCTGTAAGGGAATTGTTATGATTAGGATAGGTGTCCCATCAAAGGCCCATGCAATAAAGGCTGCCATGGTGTGGTTAGGGATGGAGGAACCCATTGATTGATTGACAGATAGATTGACTGTGGTACTGGGAATTATACCCAGGGCCTTTGCACTGAGCTATATCCTCAGACCTTCTTCTCCTCCTCCTCTTTCCTCCTCCTCCTCCTCCTCCTCCTCCTTGTTCCTCTTCTTTCAATTTTGGATTTTGACACAGCATCTCTCTAAGTCACTAAGTGCCAAGGCTGGGCTCCAACTTTCCTCCCTCCTGTTTCAGCCTCCCAGAGTGCTAGGATTACACATGGGTACCAGCACACCCAGTTTGAGATGGTGAACCCCTTAAGAGGCGGGGCTTAGTGGGTGCTCCTCCCGACACTGGGGAGGTGGTGCCTTTGAAGGAACTTGTGGGACACCAGTCTCCTCTTCCTCTTTTTTTGTTCCCTGGTTATGAGGTAAACACTTTGCTCCACCATGTGCTCCAGGCTATAATGTGCAGCCTTTCTACAGGGCCAAAGCAAAAGGGCCAATCAGAGATAGGTCAGATCCTCCAAAACTAGAATCAAAATGTACTTTTTCTCTTCTCAAGTTGATTTATCTCAGGCATTTGTTATAGTAACAGAAAGCGTATGAACACAGGAGGGGGTTTTCCGATGAACCGCCATTGAGTCCGCATCTCCTCCCTCCTCACTGGGTGGATCTGTCCACCTAATGAGGCCGCAAGGTCAAGTGTGAGGTGATTTTGGTGTCTGTCCAAACCTCATCAGCTCCACGTGAGGATTTTCTTTGGCTCACCAGTAGTAGGATAGAAAATATCGATCATTATTATGTTTTATGAAAACATATACTCTCTTTACAAATGTTAGCCCTGAAAATGAAATGGTACTACTGCATGGAGCGACTCCCTTGCTGTGTCTTTACATGATATCTAATTCCTGTACTTAGAACTAATAACATTAAGAAGAAAAATTCCTCAGGAGTTTGGTGGCTGGTTTCTTGCAAGAAAAGATCACTTTGCTATCAAGATATCAATTTGACACAATCAGGTTAGTCTGTCGTTTCTCTCAAGCCAAACACAAAAATAGAAAACAAAATAATTGAGGTAAAGAATGTTATCACTACTTATTACAGTTAATGGAGAGGAGGCCGTGGACCTGGCAGAGAGAACACTCTGAAATCCTGGCCTAAGGAAGAGAACATTAGCTTCTGGAAATGAAGCTCGGGGAACGGAATGGATGGGAGCAGCTGTAATGCATCCTCCTCTGTGATCAGGAGATAGCTTACTTATGAAATTAAAGTGCCAGGAAGCAACAACCCTAAAATGTAACTAATGTCAGATAAGATGCAATCTTGGAAATTGTAATGTGCCCATCGTGATGTAATGGAATGGCAGGAGCTTTCTCGGCTGATAAGGAATATTGAAAAAGGTGCCAGACGGAGAGTGACAAACTCCATTCCTCCTGCAGTGACCCAAGGTGCTCAGGCCCTGACCATCCACTGAAGCGGCCTTTTCTGTTGGTAGCCAGACTGCTGCATGGTGAAGGGTGGATCAAGTGACCTCAGCCAGAAGCTGTTCCCGAGGACTTTCTGCTCCTCCAAAGCCAGGCTTGTGCTCTGCCAGCAGTCCCACTGCCTTAATTAGATTTCCCAAATTAATTCACTACTGGGATTAGGAAGCGCAGCGTGCAGAAGCAGGACTGGAAAGAAGATGGTCAGAATCTGATCTTGCCACATGTACAATTTGGGAACAGCTGGATTCTTTTTTTTCCAATCATATTTTATTAGTACATTTTATTTATTTTTAATCAGATTTTATTGGTACATTTTAGGTATACGTAATGATCACATTCATCATAGAGGATTTGTACCTGGACAGTTAGCTTCTTTCTCCTCTCGTAACCCACTGTCTCAGTTGCAAACTGAGATGGTGACATTTCCCATGTGGAGTTTTTGTGATGCATATACCAGGTGACATCTTTGACAGCACAGAGTCCTCACTCCAGTCCATGGACCTGAGGAGCCCAGGGAGGCTGGCATTTTTCTCTGCGTGAGGCAACAAGTGTGTACTGTTTTAGTCCATCCTTTCTCTCCTCACTGCACTTAGGCATCAGATGTTTATGTGGTGGGATTTGAAACCTTGGAGACAGTAGCCTTGCCTGCAGGCGACCCTGTGAGACTTGATAGGATGGCCAAAGGTGGACTTCACTCTTCGGCTGACTCCTCCTGCAAGCTTTTGAGGGGCATATTGGCTCTTTCTCTGCACTTTCCTGGAATTCTGTGCACCCTTGCAGCAGCAGAAGAATAGGCGAGGATGACAGCACTGATTCTGAAGCCCAGGTGTCTGCGCTGGAATTCTTGACACGTACTTGTGACCAGTTATTCAACCCTCTCTGCACAATGGGGACACTCACTTTGCTCACCTTGTGGGGTGGCTTCGTGGATGAAACCTGTGTGTGTGTGTGTGTGTGTGTGTGTGTGTGTGTGTGTAGCTTTCAACCTGGCCCAGAGCATAGAATGTGCTGTGTAAGAGTTAGTTATGAATGTAATAAGTTGAAGCACATGAAATTAATGCTTTTTTTATTGTGGAATTAAAGTACTGTGTCACAACAAGCCCTTCAAATATTTATTTTTGAATTTGGAGGCGGGTTGTCACTAAATCACTAAGTCACCCAGTCTGGGCTTGAGTGAAGCTGGTGATCCTCCTAGCTCAGCCTCATGGGGACTGCAGGTGTGCACCAACATTCCTTGCAATTCTGCTTATCGAGGGTGTAAAGGATCTGATACTGGCAACTTCGTTTGGTTCAACCTGATCCCTGCTGCTTCGTGTTGCATCTCTTTGCTGAAGCTTTGTCTTCTTGTTGGGGTAGCTGGTAGTGCCCAATAGCTTGATGGGTGTGTGTGCTTCTGCCCTGCTCAGGTGACTTTGGTGCCAAGATCAAGGTATCTTGACACTCAGTGGCAGAGTGTTCAGCATGTGTCCAACCTCCAGCAGTGCCCCGCACCCAACAAATGAACTAAAGGTCAAGGTCCGAGTGGCTTTTCTAGGGCCAGTTTAGCACTAGCATAAGCAAGTAGTAGTTGCTGTGTTATGTATGCCCAGTACAGTCTCATGGACAGGGCAGTGGTTAGGACAGACAGGCCAGCTGACAGGGTTCTTCTGCTGCCTGGAGGAGAAGAATCTCTGGATGGCTGAGCTGCCAGAGAGATTGGCCCTGGCAGGAGGCCAGATCACCAAGCAGGGCTGTCACCTGAGTACCGGATCCTCTCTGCTCCCTGTCAGCTGCCTGATGGCTGCTCACCGAGGGCAGATGCTATCTCCACCAGGATCACCCTGACCTTGTGTAGTTTGTAAAGGTTCATGGTCAGGATTGTTAAGATATCACTCTGATTTGGGTATCCAGCCTGGCCCTTCCTCTCATTTATTGTACTACTGTCCAGACCTTTACTTGCCAGCCTAGACAAATTGATGGATAACTATTAAAATATAATAAAAGTCAAGCTTAAATTGGAAATCTGTTCTATCAGGGCAGGACACATAACATAGAATTTTTCATACAGACTCTGAGGAACTACCAGCTATGATATGATGTTTGTCATGGACAGGGGGAAACGACACTGTCACTCAGTGGGCTCAGCTTCTTTGTTTGAAATTCCAATATTTGTCTCCAAAGGAAAAGAATGTCTTCTTTACTGTGTGTGTCTGTAGTGCTAAGTGCTGCCTTTAACACAAAATACATGATTGAGCCAGGTGTGGAGGTGCACACCTGTAATCCCAGCACTCTGGGAGACTGAGGCAGGAAGATCTACTTAGAAACTTAGAGAGACTCTGTCTAAAAATAAAAATAAAAAAGAGCTGGAATGTGACTCAGTGTGGAGGCTCTGGGTTCAATCTCTAACACTGCAAAAAAGAAATTAAAAAAAGAGAAATGTCCTGTGTTCTCTGATACTTATAGCCTAGAATGAGTGAACTTTGGATTTAGATTTTTAGAATTGTCAAATGACAAGCCTATAATAATTCCACTTTAAGGATTGTAATTGGCGTGTGTGTGTGTGTGTGTGTGTGTGTGTGTGTGTGTGTGTGTGTGTGTATGACACTGGGGATTGAGTCCAGAGGCTCACGCATGCTTGACATTGCTCTGTCACTGAAGTACATCCCTACCCCTTTTTATTTTTTATTTTGAGACAGTGTATTGGTCAGCTTTCCCATTGCTGGGATGCAATACCCAGTGCCCACAATTTAAAGGAGGAGAGCTTTCATTGGCTCACAGTTTCAGTCTGTGATCAGCTGGCTCCGAGGCAAAGACATTATGGGGAGAGACGTGGAGCAGCAAATATGCTCAGTTCCTGGTGACCCGAAGCAGAACAGGGGAGCAGTGCTGGAGTGGGAAAGACAAAGGACCACAGCTGTGCCTCCGTGATATTCCCAGCATACCCAGAAGTGTGTTCCGCCAAACTGATAGGATCCCAAAGCCAATCAAGCTGACAGTCCACCTTAACCATTATGGACAGGGTCTCACTGACTTGCCAAGGCTGGCCTTGAACTTTCAATCCCCTTGCTTCAGCCTCCTAAGTAGCTGGATATAGATGTACATCACTGCGCTGACTGTAATTGGTTTTATTTGTGATTCAAAAATCAGGAAACATTCTGTTTCATCAAATAGAATGGATGTTCTGATGGACTAATCAAGGAGGTTGATTTTATAAGCTGAAGGAAGTAGAAGCTGAGAGCAAAACGTAGATTGGTTCATCGTTTCAAAGTTACTTTCCTCATAAAGGTTGCAGTAGAGGGAATTTCTTTATCCTGGTGGCTACAATGGGCTTGTTTGAGGATTTTGGTTCTTATCTCCTTCCTGATTTCTCAGAAGGTCGACAAGCACCTTACCTTGAACTTGGTAATGCAGGGCTTTAGCATGCTTCAATATTGGTTTGGTCTGGTGGGCCTAATAACAGGGATTGAGTACAAACCAATGGGTTTCTATAAATTTTATTTAAGAGAGATTAATAAAATAATTAATGCGATGGGGTACACCAATCAGCTTTCTTGCCCTGGAACACAATAAAGGAGGAGGGGTTTAAGTTGGCTTACAGTTTCAAGTGATTCTGCTGGCTACAAGGCAGAAACACCATGGCGGAAGGGCCTAGTGGAGCAAAAATGCTTATTCACAGCAGCAGGGCAGCAGAGCAGGGGGCACTGCCAGAGAGGAAGGGGCAGGGGACCATGTATAGACTGCCAAGGTCAAGCTTCCATGACCTACTCAGATACACGCAGAAGTGTGCTCTGCCAAGCCCTGGGAGGCTCCCGATGTAATCAAGTTGACAATCCAATTTAGCTGTCATGTGCAGAGGAAGGGCAGGAAAACAGAGCAAATCAAAACTAGTCTCTGGGGCTGGGGATTTAGCACAGAAGTAGAGTACTTACCTAGCAGATTTGGTCCTCAGGAAAAAAAAAAGGGTTAACTGCCAACCTATGAGAATAACAATACATGCATTAAGTTCATTCTGTTTGTCATTCTCAGCTGCAGTATAGTAATACTGTATATGGTTATATTTGTCTTTAGATTTTAGCTCCAGAATGCATTTGCAATACTCAATATTTTAATGTTTTAATGTTATTGTTATAATAGGTGAGAATTAAATCTGGGTCTTGCACATGCTGAGCTTCTTGTTTCCACTCACTGCGTATCACCCTCAGCCAATCCGTTTATTTTTTTTAAGCACGTAGGGATTTAAGATAGTTGTTTTCCCTAAAATTCATACATTGAGCCCTGACCCTCAGTGTAACTGCATTTGGAAATGGAGTCTCCAAGGAGGAAATGGGGGTCAAATAAATAAGCAGAGAAGGCTGTGGGGCTGACCTGACAGGTCTAATGTCCTTAGAAGAGGGAGAGACCCCAGGGTGGTCTGCGCACAGAGGAAGGTCACATGAGGTCGTAGCACAAGGGGAGCCACCTTCAAGTAAAGAAGAGGACTCTTGCCCAACTGACCCTCCCTGCATCCTGATCTCAGACCTGATCTGTGAGAAACTGAATTTCTGTGGTTTAAGCCATCCAATCTATAGCATTTTGTTATAGCAGGCTAAGCGGACTAATGCAGAGCAGTTTTAATTTTTCCTTTAGTGCAGATTTAGAAATAAATAAATATTTACGACTTTGTTCTTGTTCATGTGTGTGTGTGTTTGAGACATTGTCTTGATGTGGAGTTCAAACTGGCCTTAAACTCGCACAGCGATCATCCTGCTTTCGTTCTGAGTGCTGAGATTATAGGCATGCACCACCACAACTAGTTTATGATCTCTCTCTCTGTCTCTCTGTGTCTCTCTCTCTCTGTCTCCGTCTCTCTCTCTCTCTCTCTCTCTCTCTCTCTCTCTCTCTCTCTGGTATAGGGCATTGAACTTGAGATCACCAGGCAGATACTGTGCCACTGGGCTATATCCCCAGCGCCCAAGATCTCTTTTTATCTGCAGGATTTGCTGAATTTTGAAGGGTATTTGCTAGTATCCTTAAAGTTACTCACTCAAATATCACATGCAACTCAAAACCTTCGTAAGAAATGCTAACATTTCCCTCTGGTTTCTACAATCTCTTTAAGAGTCTTTCATAACACATATGTTTGAGAATAAAGATGCAATTTCTGCATCTTGTATGTATTTTCAGTGGTGTGTAATTCATGCTGATTTAATGCATGAGCACAGCTTTTATTTATCCAGCATGCTGGGGGATCAGGGACGGACACAGGGGAGTGCTAGGTGAATAATGGGTTGGTACTCAAATGACATCTGTTCCCCAAAGTCAGCAGCCCAGTCCCACTGCAGGCATTGAGGGGGGCCCCACATACCACCTCATCTACCCAGCTTCTCTTCATTTAGTCCTCATACGTATTATACATATTTATATAATGCTGTATCCCACCAGTGTTGGCTGAATTGAATTATGTAAATGTGTGCTCACTCATAGTATAAGATGACACTGGTGGGGATCGCAGCCACCAGTCCCTTGCTGTCTCACATGAACCTCTTCTAAGAAATTTCAGACTGTAAGGTACCTGGAGAATTCATGGCTTTCATTTCTTGTTGGGGAAAAAATATTTACATGCAGGCATGTGGAATTTCATTTGTCATGACATACGTGTGGGAGGTGTTCTCAGAAAGGTGTTTTCAAAAAGTGCAGTGTCATCTGCCATTGGTCTTAGTTTGGGATCCCCAGAGTGTACAGGGAAAATAAACAGACCATGTTTAATGACTTCTTTAACAGTGCTGGGAGTTCTTTCCTGGTTCCCCAGAAAATGTGCATATGTATTTTTCTCTTTGCTTCTCTCTCTCTCTCTGGTCTTTTTTGAAGCAGGGTTTCACTATATGGTTTAGGCTGGCCTTGAACGCACTTTGTAGCCCAGCCTGGCCTTGAACTGGAGGTGACCCTCCTGCCTCAGCCTTCTGAGTGCTGGGATTACAGGTGTGCCCCACCGCACCCCACCCTTCTCCTCCTTTGTCTTCTCTTTTAAACACTGTTTTATTTACCTCTTATAAAATAAAAATTTGGTTGAATTGTCAGTCAAGTTCAAGGAGAAATGTGTTGTCCTGTTGGCAGGAGATGGCCGTTGATGTGAGCTGTCAGGGAAACTTTCTGTCGCTCATCACCTGCCATGGTTGAGGAGCAAGAAGAAAGCATGAGTAGGGGCCAAGAGAAAACATCCCCCTATGCTAAGGTTTTCTGGAGTGAACTGACGATAGACAGATCCTTAGGAGAAGAAGTACATGAATGCATTAATGAGGCCTTGAGAGAATTACAGGAGGGTGATTACCCACTAACCCAATGAAATTGGATGTATGTGCCGTCTATCAGAGACAAGAGAAATAGGTGGATACAGGCAATTTTGAGGGTGGTAAATGATTATTAGGGAGAATGAATGGAACAGGGAGATAGAAATTAACTCATAAATGATTCCCTTTGGTATTGGAAGAATCGTGAGAGACCTCCATCGCACTGTGAGGCGAGCCTGTGCAGGTGTGGTTACGCGAGTGTCTTTTGATGCCTGGAGAGGGTGACTGTGCTCTTTTTGGGGTGTCCAGTCTTGAGGCAGAGAGAAAAGATCCTCTCTGTGCCTGCAGGAAGGAGAGGATCAGTGGAAGAGGCAGATGATGGGGAACGTCAGAGCAGCCTTGATTTTAAGACAGTTTCTCCAGCTTAGCAGGTCAGAACCCCCCTGCTTCAGAGTATCATTTTCTGACCGCCAGCAGCATACACAACTTCTCCTCAAACTTTAGGGAAGATTCTTTCTTGCTGTTGGCCTGGCTTCCCCTGCTCAGGCTGGTGAGTGGAGGAAAACTGTGGCAGAACTATTTTCATAAGAGTGTGAGCTACTTAAATTAGGGAAAAAGAATGGCTCAGAGTGCAAATCCTGGAGCAAAGGCCGGGAGGAGAGGAGGAGAACTGGGATTGCGGTACGTTTTGCTTCATGCATTTTGCCTCCTTAACATGTCTCCTTTCCTTCTTGCCTCCCTGAGCCCTTTCTGCCTTCTGAAAAGAAGTCTAAGAACAGATTAAGTCTCTCTTCAGTTATCTTGGGAAGTTGGACGGGTGCGGACTCTGTTGGGACAGTAAGGGGATGGCCTGCTAGCACTCTGAGTGTGTGCGTCCCCGCACTCACCCCAGGCACAGCTTGTTGCTCAGATGTCATTTTGCCCTTGATTTGCACAGTTCCGAGCACACAGCAGGTGTCTAATAAGTGTCTGTTAACTCAGTCCCTCTGCTTGGCGGGGAGGGCTGTATTCCTGTCAGAGGGAAAATATTCTTATGCCCAGGAGAGAAGATGATATAGAACAAAATACCCAGCGCTAAAAACCATGGGTGGGACAGCAGGGAAGAAAAGGCAGATTTAGTGGACTGGATCCTCGAGCTCCTTCTCTTCCAGGGAGGAAACCATCAAAAATCAAATTAAGATCAGAGGCTGCTTGATGAATATAGAAACCAAGCAAAGGAAATTGGATTTCCTAGAGGGTGTGTTTTCATCACATGGCGACTGTGGGTGAAACATCGTCCTTCAGCAAGGAATATGTTTGCCCAGTGGACTGGATGTTTGTGTTGGCCGGCTGGGTTCTGTTCTGGTCAGTGCTGGAAAAACACCTAGTGTCTGGCCCTCTGGCTCTTTCTGGGTTCCCCTGGAACGGCTGGCTTTCTGTTTGCACTTGTCATTACAACACTCCCTCCCTGCTTGCACACTCTTCTCACGTTACACGTCCATGTCTGCAGTGGATTTTACATGTGTTCACATTTCTGCTCCCCGGGACAGTGGGCCACTTGTCACCTCGTCACAACCTAAGGGTCTCCCTTCCAATGAAAGAGGGCTTGTTAGCCTCCCTCTAGGAGCTAATGGTCTGCCTAAAGCTCATATTAGGGCTGATCTTTCTTTGAAAATACAGCTCTCTGGTTCTCTAAGTAGCTTAAGATGAATTCCTCCTATCCATCTGTCTGTCTGTCTATCTATGTATACATGGCTGGGGCTGTGACTGCATGGTATGGCATAAGCTTTGTGTGTATGAGGTCTTGCATACAAGTTCAGTCCCCAGTACCATGCCACATGTGCTCTTGTACACGCACACACACGTATATATAAAACACATACACATTTGAAGATGCTTTTATTTGGAAATCATTACTGGCTCATGTGCACTTGTAAGAAATGGCACAGTTATCCCCTTTACTGTTGTCTGATTTCCCCCAGAAGGGACATGTTCCAAAGTA
Organism: Cavia porcellus; assembly: GCF_034190915.1. NCBI lineage: Eukaryota > Metazoa > Chordata > Mammalia > Rodentia > Caviidae > Cavia > Cavia porcellus. The sequence goes on along the minus strand of NW_026947496.1, from coordinate 19,460,472 downwards.
CAGCACAATCACAACCAGGACATTGACAGTGAAGCAGTCAAAGGAGAGAATATTCCTACCACCACACGGGTCCCCCTGTTGCCCTTTATGGTCACACTGGCTTTCTTCTCGCCCTTGTCTTTAACTCCTAGCATCCGCTAATCTCTTCTCCCTTCCTCCCTCCATCCTTCCCTTTCCCTCCCTCCTCCTCCTCTCCTATCCTCCCCTTTCTCCTTTCTTTTCCTTTCTTTCTCTCTCTCTTTTACCCCTGTGGTACTAAGGATTGAGCCCAGAGCCTCTTAATTCCCCAGTTCCATTTTTACTTTGAGACAGGGTCTTTCCCAGCAGCCCAGGCTGGACTTGAATGTACAGTCCTCCGGACTCAGCCTCCTAGAGTACTGGGGTTACAAATTTGTGCCACCACTCCTGGCTTGAATTAATTTTTGTATAAGATGTGAGTCTTAGGCTGTGGGTCAGTTTGTTTGTCTATGGATGTCCAGTTGGTCCAGCACTGTTCGTTGAAAACGTTATCTTTCTGTCATTGAACTGCTTTTTCACCTTGTCAAAAATCACCTGGATGCCAGGTGTGGTGCACATGTGTGTAATCCCAGCACTCGGGAGGCTGAGGCAGGAAGGTCACTATGAGTTCAAGTGATATTTGTGCGAGTCTATTTAGGGTGTCTGTATTGCTCTACCATACATGTGTCTATCCTGTAATTCCACACAGTTTTCATTATTATAAGTGTGTAATAAGTCTTGAATTAAAGTAGACTAATTTATCTTTCTTCATTATTTTGAAAGCTATTTTTAGCTACTGTAGTTTCTTTTCATTTATGTTTAAATTTTATATAGTCTTGTCTATTTCTACAAAAATACCTTCCTGCCATTTTAATAAGATTTGTACTAAACATGTATGTCAATAGCAACAAAATAAAAAGGAAAAAGAAAGAAGAGAGAGAGAGAGAGAGATAAGAGTTTGGGGTGGGCTGAGAGGCAGAAGCCGAGGCAGGAGGGTCACTTGGGTCTAGAAGATCGAGACTAGCCTGGGAAGCACAGTGATAGCCTTGAAAAAAAACCAAAAAACACATTTTGTTCTATTTATACCTGTTTTATTTTTTTAAAGTATAAATAGTGTCATACTTAGAATCTTTTTTTTTGAGACAGTGTCTTACTGTGTAGCTCAGGCTGGCCTTGAACTCACTGTGTAGCCCAGATTCACTATGTAGCCCAGGTTGGCTTCAAACTCATGGCAATCTTTCTGCCTCAGCCTCCCAAGTGCTGGGATTATAGTTAAGCATCACTACGCCCAGTTTATATTTAAAAATCTTTATTCCTGTATTCATTGCTCACGTAGAGAGATATAATTGATTTTTTTGTTTGTTTTTTGAAACAGCATCTTGGTATGTAGTCCAAGCTGGCCACAAATAATCCTTCTGCCTCAGCAATCCTCCTGTCTCAGCCTCCTGAGTACTGGAATTACAGGTGTGTGCCACCATGCCCCACTAGAACTGATTTTTATATGTTTATCTTGTTATATTTTTCAACCTTGCAAAACTTATTCTGTTCTGTTTGGTGTAGATTCCTTGGGATTTCTGTTTAAGCAGCTATTATCATCTGCAAATACAGATAGTTTTATTTCTTTATTTCTAATATGTATGTGCTTTATATACTTTTAAAAAAAATCTTCTTGCAAAGGATAGGATTTCCAGCTCGGTGCTGAATGAAAGTAGCAACAGTGAACCGAGTTTCTTGCTTTGCTCTTGATCTTAGAGGGGAAATGTTCACATTTTTACCTTTAAAATCTGTATAGGCTCTTTTGTAGATGTTCTTTGTCAAGTTGAAGAATCTGACTTTGTTACTATTGTTTTTGAGAGTTTTAATCATAAGTGATGTTGAATTTTGTCAAATGCTTTTTCTACCTGGTCATATGATTTTTCTTCTTTATCCTGTTAGTATGGTAGATTTTATTGATTGACCTTCAAATGCTAAAGTAGCTTTACAACCCTGAAAGAAATCCAACTTGGTTATAGTAAATAATTCTTTTTTTATATTGTTGGATTCTGTTTACTGATATTTTGTTAGGAATATTTGCGTCTATATTAATGAGTGATATTAGCCTGTGGTTTTCTTTTTTTTTAATAGTATCTTTGTTTAGTTTGGATATTAAGGTAATAGCATCATAAAATGAATTATAAGGGAGTATTTCTTTTCTATTTTCTGGAAAAGATTATATGGAATTAGTGTTAATTTCTCCTTTAAACATTTTGAACAATTCGTCAATGCAATAATCTGGATCTGCCTCTCCTCTTTTCTTTCTTTCTTTCTTTCTTTCTTTCTTTCTTTCTTTCTTTCTTTCTTTCTTTCGGTACCAGGGATCAAGCTCACAACCACGTGCTTGCCAGGCAAGTGCTTTGAGCCGTTGAGCTAAACCTCTGGCCCTTCTTTCCTCATATTTAATAATGAATTTTTTTGAAAGTATTTTTTGAGGCAGTCTCGATGATGCCCCCTATAGCTCCAGCTATTCAGGAGTCTGAAGCAGGAGAATCTCAAATTTGAGGCCAGCTTGGGTAATTTAGTGAGATCTTGTCTCAAAATAAAATACAAAGGAGGCTGAGTGCAGAGTTCTTGCGTAGCATGTTAAAGGCCCTGGATTTGAATCCTAGTGCTGCCCCTCCCCACCTTGAGTATTTAAAAAAGTAGCTCACCAGTAACATGATTAGTTAACTTTATTTTACTTTTTGATCAATGAATTTTAAAGGACAAAACCACAAATCTCCCGGATGAAACATACTTTTGAAGTTTTGTCTACAGAAGACACAATTGCCTTCCACGAGGGTGGAAGTTCTCAGGCAAAGCTTCGTGTAGCATTAGGGCCTTCTCTATTCGCACAGCAGCAGGGTGATGTGAGATGTGTGTGTCTGTCCAGGTCGAGACCCGAGTGTGAATGTTAGGTCAGCTCCCTGCCTGACACGCACGGCTGTGTGTCAGCATCACCGGGGTCTGTCACCTGCTATCTGTGTGACATCCAGCCTCATCCCTGAAAGGCGATGGTGAGTGGGGCTAGGGAGTGCCTCCCTGTGATCCCCGTAACCGTGGAGGCCACGCTAGAAGACCTGTAGTGGGAACCGCCCTGGGCCATGTAATCAGACCCCTGAACATTGTTTTGAAGTTAATGAAGCTTGTGGGGTAAAAATGCGGAAAGTCCTCATAGTTGAGGCAAAAAGACCATTTTAAAGCACAGGGTGTGGTCAGATTCCTTGTTGAGCGAGCTAGTTGGCCACCCTGGCCAATTTAATCAGAACCTGTCTCAAAAATGGGAAAAAAAATAAAAGCTTTTGAGGATATAGTTCAGTGTAGAGACCCTGGTTCAATCCCCAATACTGCCAAAAAAAGAAAAAAGAAAAAAATACACGGGGAGACAACTGGACAGTGTTGTGGGTAGAATGCCGGGAGTTGAACCCAAGCCTTTTCACTGAGCTACACTCCCATCCATTTTTTATTTTTGTTTATTTATTTTTTAATTTTTTGAAAGGGGACTTTGCTGATTACTGGGTTGCCCAGGCTGGGCTTGACCTTGCCATCCTCCTGCCTCAGCCTTCCAGAGTGCTGGGATTGCAGGTGTACACCAGCACACCCGGCTGGCCAGTTTTCTTGCAGGTGTTATTTGGAGCTAAGCAAGTGCTTCAGGATTTTGTTGTTGGGTGTATTATTTTACTAAAGTGATGGAAGTGGCTCCTTTTAGTTTAGTCTTTAGTTGGCCCCACTATTTATTTAGCATTTGTTTCCTCCTGCCTTCTCTGGGTGGCGGGGTGCATGCCCTTGTGCCCATCCAGTCTCACTTCTCTAGGGTGCGAGGGAAAGGGCCTCAGCAACCCGTCTTTCTCTGAAGCACAGGGGCGCAGAGCAGGGTCCTTCACCTCAGCGATGCCTGAGAAGGGGCCACCCTGGCCTCACTCACTGCACGCAGCACTCTCTTCCTATGGATGTGACAATCAGAAGTGTCTCCGGACAGTGCCAAATGTTTCCTGGCATGAAAATCACTCTGCTGGCCAGGTGAGGTGGGGACAGGAAGTGGGGACAGCAGCAGATCTCAGAGGCCATGCAGACGTGGTTCTGGCTGCCGTGGAGGTAGTTTTAAAGTTTCAGAGTGATTTATGTAACCTGCAAAGGATGCAACCATGTATGTATTAGAAAGGGAACCAGTTGCTGTATTTCCTTCCTGTGTTTTTTCTAGGTTCATTATTATTTATTTTTTAATGCTTTTTATAGACAGGGACTCATTGAGTAGCTCAGGCTGGCCTTGAACTCGCTGTATAGCCCAACTTGGCCTCAAATTCATGGTCCTCCTGCCTCAGCCTACTGAGTGCTGGGATTACTTACAGACATACACCACCAAGCCCAGCTTCCTGTGCTCATATTCAGTGCTGTCATTTTTTTTTTTTTTAAACGTTATCAGTTATTTAGTAAGGTTCTTGGTAAGAAATTTAGAACACCAATTTGTGAGGGCAAAAACAGATCTCCTTTCGTCAGAGCAACAAGCAGATCACATGTGGCCCTGGAGCTCAGGGACAGCTTTGATTTTTGGCAAAATTTGCGAGTTCACTGCTTTCTGATGGATTTTGTGCTGCTTTGAAACTTGGTATCTCTGTTTCTCAGTGTCAAAGACCTTGTCTTCTTGGTGTCTGAGTTTGCACAGCTTCTTCTTCTTCTTAAAGTAAGCATTGGTGAGGTGTTTGGTGATTTTCACATTGCTGATAGCAATTTTTTGTAGAGGTGGCAATGACACATTTCTGATACATTCTATGCAGAGGAACACGATTGAAGTTAAGAGGCCCAGGCACAAGCAGCAAGCCACTACCAACTACTTTAGGAAATCCACTCCCACCTCTGTGGCACCCAGCGAGGATGATTAAGTGGTCCTAGGAGTGATGGTAGCTCACAGTGTCCTCATGTGCTGACTGGTCCTAGGATTTTGTTTTATTGTATTTTATGTTTTGCCATGACTCAACAGCTTTCAGGGCTTACCTTCAGTAGGGTGGTATCTAGGCATTTTTCGAAGCTTAGAAGCCGGGTACCACCATACTTGTCACCACCAACTGGTTCTGTGACAGTAGCGAGAACCTTCTCCTGCTGTTTCTTAACCTTGGGTTTAGCAGCTGTGAACTTACTTTCTCTTGTACAAAGCTTGTCTGGAATAAACAGCAGATCGGGAGTATCTACCCATTCCTCTACTCAGGACAGTTTTGGCTTCTTGGACTTTTTAGCCTTCACATTACCTTTTTAACCAATGCCAGTGACATCAGCTGTCCTGGCTTTGGGTTTCTTCTTTTAGTATCTGGCTTCTTACTTTCTTCGCCTGCTATCTAGCATGATGGGAATGAGCGTGCTGTCACTCTTGAGATGTGTGGCTATTTTTGTTGCCAATTGTGTCAGTGCCCTGAGGGGCACAAGCCATTTTCTATTGCTGCCAACTGTCACCATGTGGGGCAGTGCCAGGCAGAGCCCGGGCTCTGCCGTCCCTGGAACCTCAGTGCACTGTGCCCCTGGAGTGGGGTCCTGCCATGTGGTGTGCCAAGTTGCTCTCCTCTCCCACCTTTGTGATACCCTTGTCCTCAGAAGGGGCTCTTGGGGTCTTTGTTCTTCCCCGGTGACTTTGGCAGGAGTCCTTACTAACAGGGCTGTGTGGAGTGAGGGGATCTTGAGGTCTCATCCCATGCCGAAAGGGTTATCACCTCCCACCCCCGCCACCTCCCCGACTCTCCTCCACTGTCCCACCAAGCTCCCAGCAGGGCTGTCTGCAGCTTGAGCTCTGGCTTCTGATCCTGATCCTTTACCAACCTCTCCACTACCCCAGCTCACTCAGGTTACATGGGTGCCCTAGGCTGGCAGAAGAGTTGGTTCTTTAAGGCCACAATGGAAATCTACCGGGCAGGCCACAGTGAGACAGGAAGGGAGCCACGCCTCCATCTTGTTATTTTGGTTCCTCTCCCTCCTTCGTCCTCTTCATCTCCTCAGGGCCACAGCTCTGTCCACAGCTGGCTGTGCTTCCCGTCAGAGGTGGGGACGAGCGTTCTGGTGACCTGAACTGAGGGAGGCTGAAGGTTTCCATGGCCTGAATTGTGTCTCGCTTTTCCCCGCTTCCCCCCACCCCATTCATATGTGAAGGAATAGAGGAAAAGGAAATGTTCCATATCTTTTTAGGTTCTGTGTCTGCAGCCCTCTTAACTAAATTGACAAAACAGAGATTAACAGCAGAAAAAAGTATATATGTAGCCACTGAGAACAAAAACAGTAGCAAACCCCTCTCCTCCCCACCTCTCTGTCTCTGCCTTTCTCTCTCTCACTGCAGTGCAGGGAATGGAACTCAGGAACTTGGCTTCTTAACAGGTTAAAGTTAGAGGCTTATTTACCTAGCTTAGTAGGGGAAAGTGAAGCAAGAGAATAAGCTTTTATGGGAAAAACAAGTAAGTTTCTTTGGGAAAGACAAATGTATTTTTAGGAGAACAAATGAGAGAGATAAGAGAATTTGCATGGGATTTGTCTATATGATTATGAGTGGTCTGTGGCTCCTTCAAGATCATAAAACTTCCTGGGAGAAGCTTTTTTTGAAGGGGGGTTTATTCCTCTTCTCCCTTCTGGGAGTAGATTCAGCCTGAAGTGGGAATTTACGGTAGCTTCATTTCCCCAAAGTTGCTGCTTTTAGTCAGAAAAGGGAAGCTCTAAGAAGACTTCTTTCTATATCTGCCAATTCTGAATTGCCTTCAGTTTAAAATAATCCACATGCCACATATTTGGGGGTAGCATGTCCTGATGTCCTTCAAGCCCTGACCCTGATTTAGAGATGAGAACATGTAAGGTGGTAATTAAGGTTAAATGAGATCCTAAGAGTGGGCCCACTGAAGTGCTAACAGGAGGATGATTAGTTTTCCTGAGCTGGGATCGGAGGGACAGCCCAGGCCAGCTAAGCTGAAGACTAAAATAGTCTGCAAGAGCCAAAGAGACAAAAGCTTCAAAATTGTGGAATTGTAGGTTGGTTAAGTGCTGTATTGAGTTGGTCCTTGGGCTGACATACTGCAGAAAAACAGAAAACTGGAGACAGTGGGCACTCTATAGACTTCTAAGGCCAGTCCCACTAAGGTTCCATGGCTTGGTCCAAGAAGCTAGTGCTCTGCAGACCCCGTGTGTACTGCCAAATGACAGTAGTCGCATCATTTAAAGTCTCAGCCTCTGCGGATTTTCTTTCTGCCCAAAGCCCTCAGCTGTGTTAGGGTTATGTGTCACCTGCTGGTGAGTGCAGAGCCTCCCGTTCTCCTTGCTGTGGGCCTGAGAGAGGCTGGAGCTGCCGCAGGACCCTGATCGCATGCATGCTGTCATCTGGAGATGATTAAAGTCCTGAGGACACTGAGAAGCCACGTTGATAGTACTGATGATTAGATCCTTATTTCTGCGTGGGGCCCTCTTCATTGTTTAAATCCCACTGTAATTTGTTGGGATTTTCTGTCTGATGTTATAAAAAGCAAACTGATTTTTCAAGGGAAGCATAGAACCTTGCACGCTGGGCTTTGAAGTTCGCAGCTTTGTGTTGGGTCTGCCTTCTGAAGGCTTGGCTCTTCTGCCAGCTCCAGGCAACCCAGAGCCATGACTCCTGTCCTTTGATGGGCTATGCTGTGCTGTGCTGGGCTGTGCTGTGCTGGGCATCACAGTGGCAGTGATGCTGGGTGTGTCCTGGTCAGGATGGAAGACGTGGTAGCTGGCACCTGTCTGGCGTGTCTGTATCACCTTGCATTCCATTTCCGGTTCTTTTCATCTTGATCTCTGACAGTTACATATCCATACCCCATGCAGACACCCCAAATCTGGCTCTCCTGAGCAGAAACGAGGAAACAGAAAGGAGGGGGGCAAAGGGAAGGCAACCAAGGGGAGACTTTTTAAGGGAGGAGAAAGCCTCATTTCCCTCTGTTGTATTTCTTCAAAATCCAAACAACTCCCACAGGTAAGTACACTAAGTATTCAACATTTATTTCAGTGCCTTTGTTTTGACTAATTGCTGGCTTGAAAAAGAAGCTTCAGGAAGGTTGAAAGTAAATTTTATCATTGCCCTGGGGGGCTGATCCAAAATAATCGCAACCCTTAATAGCCAAGCTGAGCTGTAGGCTGCCTGGTTATTTTTATCTTGACGAGAGACTGGCACTGCCAAGGAAATTGTTTCTTCGGGAGAGGAGCGCCTCTGTGGCTTGACCGGCAGCGTAAGAAGTTTGGGAGCTCCCTCTAGGTGTGTAGAAACTGGTGACCTTGAGTGTAGACGGGGAGAGTGGAGAGAAAATTGACAGAAACCAAAGACTCCCAGGATAATGAGTCATGGAAATAAACAAGTCTGCAGACAGTAAGTGAGGGATGAAAGACAGAAAGACTCTAATGAACTGAACTGATTTTGGAGGAAAACCATTTGGATTCTTTTCGTGTTGAAAGTAGATAACAGAGATCTACTCAGGAACCAAATGACGTGACTTTATTTTTAAAAAGAAAATCCTTAGAATACTAGAATATGTAAGGGAAAGATACAAATGCATTCATTATTCCTTAAAGTTTCAACTGTTCTTCAAGTTAAAAAAAAAAATCAGGAAAAACTGGGAGCTAAAGACACAGGCCTGTGATTCCAGTACTTGGGAGGCCGAGACAGTAAGATCCAAAGTTTGAGCCTAGCTGGGAAAAATAGCAATTTACTGAGATCCAATCTCAAAATAAGAAAAACGTTGGAGATATAGTATACAGGCCCTGGATTCAGAATCCAGTATTACACACACACACACACACACACACACACACTATGTATACAAAGTAGAAATGTTTGGATAGATTATAGATTATTTTATCTTTCTTGTGTTTTTTTTTTTTTGTTTTTTTCAAAAATTTCTATAATGGACACATTTATTTTGCATAACAGTGTATCATCATCTTATTAGTAAGCATTAAGTATTATGTATGAGAGAGGCTACCTTTCCTGTGTTACACAAATTATGGGGCTAGGGATGCAGCTTAGTGGTAGAGCACATGCCTAGCAGGTACACGGCTCTGGCTTCAATCCCCAACACTGCAAAGAAAAAGTATTTTAATATATGTGCATATATATTTTTATATACACTATGGACACATTAGAATGTGAACTGGAAGGAATTTGGGATGATAGACTGTTTCTCCCTTGCAGTTTAAAGACAAGGGCAAAAATATATTTAAAAAAAAATAAAGACAAGGGCACTAAGGAACAATGCAGTTAAGTCCGAGACCGAGGTCATATAGCTAGAGATCAGGGCCTGGTGATCTGTAGCCCCTAGACACGCGAGGCTTTTGAGCCTCTTGGCCAGCCAGAACTGACAAGTACTACAGAAATAAAATATATATTGTGTCTAGGCCAATCTTTTTCTCCACATATGAAAAATGTAAAACATTCCAATTTCTATGCTGACTACATGTTGGTACAGTGGGTTTAAATGAATTTAACCTGTATCTGATATCACTAGTATAAAACATAAGCCTTACCTCTCAATCTGGTGACCTCTCTGTTCCCTGCATTGAAATGGACACTATCAATCCTTTCCTAGAATTAGGTGGCTGAACACTACTCAAAGCAGTGATACTACTATCAATTTGATAATCTCTCGATTTGTTGAAAATGCATCATTTGTGTCTTCTGTGGCTCCTGGAGGCTTGTTACTGCATAATCACACGTAGAACCCTTTGCCTGACCTGCTTCTTTGGAGTTGCTTTTTGCTGTTATGTGTCATTACCATGAGTGATCAAGCAGACTTCCCTGCCTGCTCCTCAAAGACATGCAGAGCAACAGCAACAAAAACTGGGTTCTAAAATCAAGCTTTGAGAACTGAGAGTTACTGTGTTTAAACAATGCTTTGTCATTTATTCTCTATGCAATTTTATAAACATTTCTTTCAAAAAAAGACTTGGGCTTCTGCCTAATCTCTTTTTACTCCCAAACCTCCTTACCTCTTACTATTTGGCACAATAGTATCCCCCAAATAGAGACTGTGACTGATTTGGGAAATGTCAATACAGATGTCTCTCTCTATGCATGTATTTAACTCTAGCCATAAATTGCACTTCAGATGCAAGTTACTACATCAGCACGTTGGGTTAGCTATAATTCGAAAAAGGCTGGAATGTACAGACACAGCCACAAAGAATACATTACTGGGTCACCTGACCACCAAGGAGCCATGTCCTGCATGGCTCAGTATGTGACTCTGTGGCAAGCTCTGTGTGCTCAGTGCCCCTGAGTGTTTAACAGTTCAGGTTACAATTGCTTTTAAGGATTGTGTGAGAGAGCACAGCGAAGATGGCTCTGTCTGCTGTGGAACTCTCATCTACCTGGAAGACAAGGCTGGATGCCAAGTCATGCTGGTACCACGGTGTAACCGAGCTTGCATCACATGGGATGGGCTGGGGTACAGGAACTGGCAGAGAAAGAAGGTGAAAGTGTGCAGAGGAGCTTGGACTTGAGCTGGGTTCTGGAAAGGAGGTAAGGTTATTATGTGAATGGAAACGAGCAGCAAGGAGGGGAGTTCAGGCAAGATGGAAATCGGCCCAGCTACTGACAAACGGATGCACCCTGAAAAGACAAAAATACCTCGTCTCTCTTATTTCTGCCTCTTCCCACCTGCCAGAACAGTGCCTGGCACTTGAGAAGTTCTATTAGGGTTGTGAATGGATGGACTACTGGAAGTAACACAGAGGGGATCATCTAGGGGATCCCCTTTCTTTCAGGGCAGAGGGGCAGGACAAGCTGAATAATATCCCACTGTGTGTATATTGTATCTTTTTCTTATATACACATCCACTGACTGGCACTTCGATTGTTTCCAACTCTTGGCCGATTTGTAATACTGCAACATGACTGGTTATATGAGCAACATGACTGGTTATATGAGCCTCGCTTCTAGAATCTGTTTTCAGTTCTTCTGTGTATATCATTGGAAATGAGATTGCTGGATTAAGGAAGCATTCTTTTTGTCCCTTGTGGCATTAGGGATTGAACCCAGGGCATCCTCATGGAGCTACACCCCCAGCTCGCTTGAGCACTTTCATCCCACTTTATGAATGAAGAAACTGGGAAATCCTCTGATAGGCCCAAGGTCTGCAGAAGTCTGCAGAGCGAGTTTTGACTCTCAGTTCTGTCTCTGCCAATTTCCACCAATTCTGAGGTTACAGCCTTATCTGCATTACTTACGTATTTGCCCAGGTTTAACTCGGAAAATTGAGGATTACATTGATGCATACTTTTGGCAGCAACTGATTTTGTGGTTTACATAATTGGAAATGAGAGAAGGTTTGGAGCTCTGTTTTGTCCGAGGCTCAAGTTGCATAAGTAGTTGACAACCATAAATTGGCTGAATTCTTTTTCTGGACACCAGATTCCAACATTGTTCTGCATTCTGTGCAGCCTTGTGTTAATTAAATGCTAACAGAAGTCCAAGGCAGTTGTTTTAGAATTAGCTGACCAAGGGCCCAGTTACAGTTCTTTAACCTTGGGTATGTCATCCTTAAAAGCAATTGTAACCTGAACTGTTAAACACTGAAGTTATAATTTATGCCAATTATCATGTTGCCAAATAGCTTTATATTCATATTGAGATTTAAAATAGAATTTGGTGAGTCTGATTTTGTAGTGAGTCTGAGATTAAGATGTGTGAGGAGAAAAAAAATGATTTGTTTCCTTTGTAATCCTTATTTTCTTCAGTTTGAGGGGAGTGTGTGTGTTGTGAATGGGGGAGGGGTGTGTGTGTGTGTTTGTGTGTGTAAAAGGAGAAGTAATTAAGAGGAAAAGGAGGGAAGAAACACAGGGAAGGGAAAGGAGATCTGTAAAATGATCTTATATCTGGATGGGATCTCAGAGGCCATCTGAGTCCTTTGCTTTCCTGGAAGGAGGTCTAGACGCAGAGGTGTTGGGCAGCCTGTCCTGCTGTGCAGTGGGTGAGTTGGGGAATGCTTGCAGAATCCTGGAGGTCCTTTACCCCGAGCCCAGGGCTCTCTGGACTCTTGGATACCTGCTGTATCTGCTGCAAAGTTCTCTGGGGGCCTTGACACATGCTCAGACAGTTATTTGAGGAGTAGGGCAGTGAGTAGGGAGTGCACGATGTTAATAGTAAGCAGAGTGCAAGATGTGGCTACGGTGGTGAATACCTACAATCCCAACACTCTGCAAGCCGGGGCAGGAAGATTATGAGCTTGAGTTTAGCTTGGAGAATTCAGCAACTTAGTAAAATCTTTCTTAAAAGAAAAATAATAGAAGTGGATAGGGATGGAGCTTAGTGTGAAAGCCCTGGGTTAAAAAAAAAATGCATAATGTACTAGAGTGAGACCTGCTTTCCTAGGATGGATGGAGTGAGGTAAGGGGGAGTTACAAGAACCTGGAGAGAGGTGGATACGCAGGCTCTGGGGACAGGGCTGCTTGACAGAAACCTTGAACTTCAGTCCGGGGGCTCAGAGTGACTCAGTAAAAAGACACTTTGACCTTTCTCTTCTCCTGCCTCCAGCACCTGGCCAAGCCCAGTGGGAAGTGAGGCATGAAGAGAACTCCTGGATGTTGTCCTTCCAGATCAGCTTTAAGGTAAAGAGGTGGATCTGGAGAAATAAAAAGGCACATCTCAATGCAAAGCTTCAGAGACACAGTTCCTGCCTTCTAAGGAAAACAGCCATCCTATGTAGGCTTCCATGACTCGCTAAGCCCCCGGTTTCTGAGGTATTTGGTTGATGGTGACTTTGTTTTCATGCAAATGGGCATCTGAATTTTGGTCTTTCTTCAAACGCTTCTGGAACTGGCTTTTCGGTGCTTTCGTGAGCAGGCTGGCTCTGATGATTATGGTGACATGGTGGTGGCCTGTGTCAATTACCATATTTTTGGGAATCTGGACCATTCTCTGGACCACTTGCAATCTGGACCATTCTCTCTGTGCAATTACAGACCTTAATTTTAATGAAACCATTTGGGGTTCATTTTAATCAGCAAAATGAAATGTGGTGGATACTGTAGAATTTCGTTTTGGTTAGACATTAAAACCATACACGAGCCTTGGGTTGCTCTTGGTTTTTGTTTGAAGTCATGGGAGAATGTAGTTTTGAAAGGAAAAGCTGTTTCCCTGGTGCTCTGTTGTGAAGGGAAGATAGCTCTCACATGCATGAGCATTACTTACTCCTAGGTTTCTTTGTAATTGCAGAACACCTGGGATACACCACCAGTACATCCGGTCTGTCTTTCCCCATTGGTTACACGATCCCGAAATCAAGAATGATTCAGTTGTAAAGAAGACAGAGCTAGCAGGATGGCATCTTGCATGCAGACATGTGTGCTTGGAGGGGATGCAAGGACTGTGTGACCTGTGAACACGACTGGCCTCCTCAGAAGACTTTTCATAAGTCTGAGATGGGAAGAAAGTAGACTTTCAGTCTTGCATACCAGACATGGAGGCACATTCCCAGCTACTTGGGAATCTGATGCAGGATGATAGCAAGATGAAGGCCGGTCTGAGCTGTGTAGTGAGACCCTGTCTCAAACTGAAAAATAAAAAGGACTGGCATTATAATTCAGTACAAACCCCTTGGTTTAATCTCTCTACTGCAACAACAAATAAAACAGACCCAAAACCCTAAAATGACAATAAAAACTTTAGATGAAAAACTAGTTTTGACATCGGTTCCACTACTTCAAGGAACAGAGAAATTATAAGCTTAATTCCTCAGCAATCCAAAGATTTTAGTACACTGGATTATTTGATTATGTGATCATGTAGCCTAATATAGAGACTAAGCAAACATGAATACACAAATGTTTTGCCTTTCTTTCTGAATCAGAAAACTAACATACCATTGGACTCTGAGAAGTAAGAATTTCTGAAATCAGATTACCTGGTTACTGGACCTTTGATGAACTACTCAATTCTGCGATGTGTACATTTCAACACTTTCACATATAGCATAAATGGGAAGGTGTATCAATAAGCATTGATTCAGAAACATAGTACAAAACATCCAAATAATAGTGGCCCAGTCACATAGGAGTTAATTTTTTTTCTAGTATATGATAATTCTGGTGGTAGAGAGCCATGGGCAGGGTTGGCCACTCCATGATTTTACCAGACTCATCCATAAGATGTAATGTCCGTTCATGAATGACAAGATGAGAGTTGGAAGACCAAGCGTTTTATCCACGCAGCTGCAGAAATATGAAAGAATAAAGGGGCACACATGCTGTTAATCTTCCTTCTTTTCTGAAAAGTTTAGTCAACTTCTGTTTTCATATTATTGACCACTGCAAACTGCAATTAACTCATGGAAGTTTCTTATAGAATAGAAACTCTATTCTATAAGAAATCTATAATGTATCAAAGATTCTCTTTGAAGGACAAAAGGGAGAAAGAATCGCAGGCAGGCACAGGGGATGGAGACACACTTTTGGGATACTGAGACAGTAGAGCTATATGAAAGTGTTTAGCAGAATGGCTAGCAATTGAAAGCATCATTTCGTATTGCTGCATTGTCCTCTAATTATAAAGGTATGGAATTTTAAAAAAGTAACAAAATCTAGCTGGGTGTGGAGGTGCATGCCTGTAATCCCAGCACTCTGGAGACTGAGGTAGGTGGAATGCCATGAGTTTGAGGCCAGCCTGAGCTAGATAGTGAGAGTTCAAGGCCAGTCTGAACTATGTAGCAAGATGTTGTCTCAGGAAACCACACACACGCACACACACACACACACACACACACACACAGCAAAATCTAACAGAACAACATTTACATAATTTTGCCTTCAAAATCAGTCACCTTGGAGGGTAGGGTAGCATTTCCATTAATTATATGTTATTACTTTTAGAACATTTTCATATTTTATGCTATATGTATTAAAACATCACATTGAGCCTCATTAACATGTACAACTAATATATGTTAGTAAAAATAGCAAAAAATTATTTTCAGAGGCAGTTTACTATGCATTCAAGAACATAGTTACCTGCCTGTGCTATCATCTTCATCATCTATTATATTCAAAATAAACTTAGCCTTAAATGACAGTCAGAGGATGAGGACTGTTGGCCTGTGAGAATGTTTTAAAATGTTCAGCAGACTCCATGGGGAATTCTGGTTCAGTTATCTCTTATTTCCAGAGGCTAGACTTCTATACCTCCCACATTAATATGAGACATTTCAATGAGCAAAGCAAAGTGTATGTAAAACATTTTGCCTTAACCATGAAGGTTAAGAGAATCTTAATTACTCCAGGTTCTTTGTCCCACCTTTGTTAAGGTATTAAGGTATTCATGGTCAGGTAGGCTTGTAGATGAGTAATCTGTTGGAATTATACAGGTATTTTTATATCTTTATCAAAAGCAGCTAAAAAAAAAAGCAGCTGAAAGTTCATAAAGAAAAACTGAGTATTTTTTAACCTATAGGTATAACTGGTTAATATTGCTACAAAATCAACACTTTAGGAACACATAAAACTGATTCATATACTAAATCATGCAATAATTTTCATGAAGTGAGCCCATTATACACATTTTATTTAAGTCCAAAAAAATTTCCATGGTATAAGTTCTGGTCATTTATTGGTCAACTTAAAGGGATATGGTCTATCGCAAAGTTTATCATGTTATTTTGTTTACCCTGACATTATTCCATGTAAGAACCAGCAGTAAACTTCACTATCACCTGGTCTGAAATTTTTATTTTCTACATGAGGAAACTGAGACCTAAAATTTGAATGACTTTCCGGACAGCTCACAGTTAACAAACGATAGGCCAGGTGTCAGAGCTCAGCGGGTCCTAATATCATGCCTGTTTCACTCTACCAGATTTCTTCTTAGTCACTTTGGAGTTGATATTGCTCTGTAAAAATTTCCCCCACTAGGACAGGACAGGTAAACACTTGGTCTAAGGATTGTAAATCTTCGTCTTTTCCGTGTCATGAAACAATGTACTTCTGGTCCATCAAGGCTCATTCCGCTCTTCATTTAACCCCTAAGTCTCTGCAGAGCACTTGACAAGCCAGCCAGACGAACTGTCCCCTTAAAGCTTGGTGTGGCTGACTGGCTCCTCTAGACAGTGGACTTCTCACCTTCTGAGTCAAGTCCTGCTCCCTGCCCATCCTCTTCCTGGGAATGGTGAGACAAGAGCAGCCACCTGGGACTCAAAAGGCAGAAGCCACAAATTAATGCTAACTATCTTTGGACAGTCTACCTCTGGGCTATAATATCTATAGGAAAAAAGTAGTTACGCCACTGCCTTGAAATATAAGGGTCCCTGTGTTAGTCAACATTCACTATAATAAATACTGGAGATAATCAGGTTATAAAGAGAAGTCTATTTTGGCTCACAATTTTGGAGGTTTCAGTCCATATTCCTTGGTCACTTTCTTTGGGCCTGTGGTGTGATTGCGTGACGTGGCAAGTGTATGGGGTGAAGCAAAACCATTCATCTCATGGCCAACAAATAAAGAGAGAGAAGAGACCAGGATCTCACAGTCCTCTGTAAGGACACCCCTCCAGTGACCTGAGGACCTTCTGCTAGATGCCACCTCTCAAAGTTCCCACTACCTTCCTCTAGTGCCACCCTGGAGGCCATGCCTATAACACACAGGCTTTTAGGGGCACTGACTATCCAAGCCATGGCATCCCCTTGTTATAGCAATGTGACAGTACCTTAACTTTATACTTGATAGCACTCGAGTGGCCCTGAATTCAGCAGAAAGTAGATTTTGCTCTCTTAAAGTCTGAGCTGCAATCAACAGGTCATTTTTCCTTGGGCTCAGAATTTAAACATCAGGATATTCTTATTGTGAGGTAGAGTTGTTGCCTAGAAAGAACATTGACCTGGAGAGTTTGGTTGAAAGCTGTAACACTGGCTTACTACTAACTTCCATAGTACTTGCTTAGGCAAACTCTTCCTTAGGTATCAAATGGAGATTATATTGTTTTTTTATGTCCCAATGGAATTCTGAGTAATACTTCGTAATAAATGATTGCAAAGCACTTGGCAAATGTGAGCTTTCTACCTATAATGCTGAACTAGTTTAGTAGCTTTTTTGGCACTTTGATCTCTGGTGATTCATAGGTAGGCCTCAACGTTGGCAAGGAGGGGGCTTGACTTTGGCATGATCTGCCTGAGCTGGTGTCTTGATCATTAGAACTTAGTGGAACTCTTATTCTCGCCTGTAGGCCCTTGCTTAACAGCACAAAACTGAAGAAGGCCTCTAAGCTCTGGAGGCAGGGAAAGCTGGAGGCTTTCCCTGGTTGACAATCCTTTCCTTTTCTCCAGCGTAGATGTTTGTATGCATGTCTGTATTGATGTTGGGGTGATTAGTAGAGCCTCAACATGTTAAATCAAGGAGTCTTGTTTCTGAAATCATTTTCATGTGACCAACATCATGCTTGTAAAAAAACAATACCAAGTTAGAATCATGCTTTAGGCATTAAAAAAACAAAAAGTCCCTTATGACCTTTATAATTCCTGTGTTAAATCTATGTCACATACAAATAATAGCTCATTGTGACAGCTGAACGAGACCCTAGGATTTCACCTAAGAGACCATTTCTTAAGTAGATGACTCTTGACCCTTTTATTTCAGCACTGAGAAAGTGTTCCTTGTGCCAGGCAGTCGGTGACATTTTCTTCTGGGCAGCCTTGACTCTTTAAGTTACCTTCGACCATGAATCCTTCTTTTATCTTAAGCATCTCTAGGAGGGAGAGACTTGGAACACTCTCAAGATCAGGCCCTTTTTCTAAAGAGCATAAATCTGTTCGAGTAAGGTAACGATGTGTGAGAACATGGTCCAAGTACATTTTTAGAGAAAAGTACAAATGGTGTCAGGACACAGGGAGAACAGTATTGTTGCCCTAATAGCTCCACCTGGAAATGATTGGTCGGTATCAAAACCCACTTACCAGAATGGATGTCAGGTTTGAGTTCAAATGGAATAGGTTTGCATGCAGTTCCAAGGCCATTATCTTTTAATGTAGTAATGTGATATACTGTGCTCATCAGTGCATCCTGAGGCTTAGAGTTCTTTGAGATGGAGGAAGGAAGGGGAAGGAGGAAGGACAGAGGAAGGGTGGTAATGATGTGGGGCAGGAGATGCAGAAGAGAGAAAGGGCATGGCATTCACACCTGCCTATGCTATGACCCTTACATCATTTACTTCTCAGGAATGTTATGTCACTTAATTTTTCCCAACAGTCCTGTGTGGTAAGCTTTGCTCCAAATGTGCAGGAGAGGAAGCCAGGAGTCAGACAGACTATGTCATATTCAGTCAGCAAGTATGGAGGTGAAAATCTGAATCTACGTTTACCTGACTCCAGAGTCCTTGCTCTTGCCATGAGACCATATTGTCTTTCTCATGAATGGGGAATATGCCAGAGGAAGGAAGAGAATCCAGGTAGTAAAGCCAGTTATCCCAGCCAGTTTAAACAGATGCTGATGGAGGATGAGTGCTTGGAACACAATCGCTTTAAGCAGAGGGAAAAAGAAAGGAGAGTGAGGAGCTATGTTACATCTGGGAAAAGCCAGATGTAAGAATAAAACCTTGCAGCAAGGTAGAAAAAAGGGTCAAGCATGTGGGGTGTAGGATGCCAGCCTGGGAAATGTAGAAAGACCTTAGCGGAAAACTTAGATACCCAATGTGACAAGATGCCTGATTATTAAAAATCATTGTTGTTTTAATGGAATGGTACTTGGGAGAGGATTTTGCATTTGAGAATGATGTGAACCTCTGAGTGCCAGAGGAGAGTCTAGGAAGACCCACTCAGATTCTAGCCCTTGATGTGTATAGTTGGCTCCTTGGTCAAATGTGGATACAGGGAATGTTGTGAAGGGTTTTTCCCCCGAGTTATAATTAGGTCTCAAATCAGTTGACCTTAAGATAGGAAGGCTACAGAAGGGCCAAAATTGCATAAGACCTTCAAGAGCCGAATCTGTGTGTCTGATTGTTGGAGAGATGGATGTATCCTGGTTGGTCTGGAAGAAGCTCTCATGTTGTGAGCCATCTATGGGGACTGCATGGTTAGTTCATTTGCAAGGAAATGAGTTCTTCCAACAACCAGTGAGCTTGGAGGAGGACCTGGGCCCTCCACTGAGACTGCAGCCCCAGCTGGCACCTTGACTTCACTTCAGTGAGGTCCTTGGAGAGAAACTATTTACTCTGTGCCCAGACTTCTGACCTACAGAAATGATGAGATCATAAATAGGTGTTGTTTCAAGTGGCAAAATTTGAGGTGATTTGTTACACAGTAGTGGAAAATTAATTTATGGATATTTCATCTTGGTGCTTCCCTCCACAAGCCCTATACATAGGATAGAACAACTGTGTTTTTATCACCATTCCATAGGAGGGAAATTGATGCACAAAGAGATGAATAACAATGAACTTGCTAACTTAAATTTGTTTGGTTTATTAATCCTAAAGCCCAGAGAAGTTTGGTTCCATTGTCCCCTGCGGCAATGCCTGTATATTCCACGATGTGTTCATGGAAAAGGTAGAAATAAGAGGGAGAATGTCGTAGGGAAAGAAGTCCAGAAAGGGGTAAGTGATGGTGGTGGGTAGTGGTGGGCTTCTTCTGATCAGTTTGTGTTATTACTACCCAGACTTTGTGTCTCTCTTTTGGTAAAAATACCTATAAAAAGATTATGCTCCAATCTGTTAGCCATAGCCTAGGGTCTCTCCACAGAATCATCTGCTATGTGGCTTCACAGTATTTATCTTTTTACTTTGCAGAATTTATAATTAATTGTATGACATTTATGTGTGTGTGTGTATCCATATGGATATGTATCAAAATGGTTCAAAGTGGTTAGGATCAGGGCTGGCTGTATAGCTCCGCAGTAGAATGTGTGCTTAGCCTGCACAAGGCTGTGTGTTCTGCTTTCTGCACTGCAAGAAAAACAAAACTCTGTGACTCCAAGACCAGAGGGCAAGGGGACTCACATACTTGCAGGCGAGACTGCTTTGTTCCTTGGATCCATTTCCTTTTCTTCTCTTTTATACAAATTTGCAGCTGTGCCATGGCTGCCTTGCATGAGGAACATATTTCCAGCTTCCTGGGAGCCATATGTGATCATATGTGAAGTTGTGGCTGGTAGTCTTCAGGGAGAAGTACAGTGTGCAACATGTGTTAGAGGAAGGATTGTGTTCTCCCCCGGTGGTTCCCCCTTCCCTCCTGCTGGGCTTGAGATATGGTGTCCCCTGTGGACCACATGGGAGAATACATCTCCTAGGGACTGTGGAGCTGCAAAAGAAGAATAAGAACATGGGTCCTTGAACTGGTGGCCTCCATATACTGTTGGATTGCTCAAGCCTGGCCCTGTTAGAGCACAGAGAATACATTTTTACCTGCTTGCACCATTTTTATTTCAGATCTTTGTTACATCATTCAAACCTACATCCTTGCAAATGCTTATGTTGACCAAAGCATCTGAGAACAGTAGTTGTGTTACTCAAACGTCGCAGGATCTATATAAGTTACATAAATGGGAGCATTACCTGTTACTGTTCATAATATAGATGATAGCTTGACATTTTTCTCTTTTTCAGTTTCTCTGGCTTATTCCTTCTTCAGAACACAGCTCCAGTGTTCCCAGCTTTGGTCTCTCTGGTGTATGTAGCATCCTTCTATCTGTGGTCCGAGGATCCTCATGCTGTCTCCATGGTGAGAAACATGGTGTACCATGTGCAGAGGTTTCTCCCACTGGGTTCTTCTCACATTGAGTTGAAGTGGTTTCCTCCTTGGTTCCTTCCCTGCGAGACTGTGGACTTGCTCAGGGCAGGCATGTTGTCTCTCCTACCAGAAGGTCTGTTATATATTAAGTCCACACTACATATTTGTCAAGTGATCATACATATGAATGAAAGAGGGAATGGAGGAATGCATAAAAACCATTGGAGACTGGAGCGTTTGCAATGATTTTTATGCATTCTGCATTACATCTGAAGACTCACTTTTCTGAACTGTTTGATGTTGGCAGAAGTGGGATTTGGTAAAATGGATGTGTGATTTAAAGTAAGGTTTTTTTGGGGAGGACACACTACACATTTAAAATTAAATGCCCTTTATTCTTTATACAGACTGTTTTTAAGTCTGGTCATAGGCATATGACTTTCCAACCTGTTTTTCTGTCATATCTCCTTCTCCATTTCCTTCTAGCTTCACAAAAATCCTCCTATCTCTAACCCATTATTTTCAAGAAGCAATCATGTAGTAAATCCCATCCCACTGGGTCAAATTTAGATCATCTTTTACTTGTTCAAAATATAGTTTTACTGGCAAGGGGTATCACTATTATTCAGAAATACACATATTGTTTTACTTACAGCTGTGTAGTATTTTATGTTCTCATATAAATGTTATGCCTGGATTATAGCAGAGGCAAACTGGACTCCATTTATTTGAAAAAAATAACAGAAAATCAAGTTCATTCTGTCCACCTTTCTGACAGTTTTCCATTTATCAAAGGGGTTGTCACTTGCTCTGTGTGGTATTGCCTGGTGGACAGCCTCTCTGCTCTTTCTGTGATGGTTTCCTGGCATTTTTCTTTGGGTGGGACATTTGGGACAAATGGAAGAATCCAACTCTGATTGTAGATTTGTGCATTTTGTTCTCAGGAAGGGACTTTTGTGTGTGTGTGTGTGTGTGTGTGTGTGTGATTTCTTTGCCTAATCTCTAGCAAACAGTGAACCTAGGATAGAAACCTGGCCCATAATCCAGGCTCTATTTGCCATGTTGTTTCTCAGATCCTCTAACGAACCATATGACTTCTAAGTCCTCTTTGTCTGTATTTATGATTTGTCACTTGGTACTTATGCATGTATATACGTATATATGCATATTGCTACTTTTGTGGGGTTGTGTTCAGGAACATAGTTCTGAAACTCCTTTTATAGAATTGCACTTGCAGGCACAGCATTCCAGAACCTCATTTTTAGCAGAAGCAACCTCCTATATAATGAAACACGTGCCATGTGTAGAAGAAATTGAATGTTCAGCTCAAATAAAGAAATATGCTCATTTGTGCACACTTACACATTTTTCTTCTCTATGCAGGAACAACATGTATTCTTGAGTGAGTGAATCTTCTTGGGGACTGCAGTGGGGCCAGTAGGTCTGTTTTAGTTACATTTCTGCTGAGACAAAATACCCCATGCCCAAAGTTATAGGAGGAAAGGTTTATTTAGCCCACAGTTTGTAGAGGTTTTAGGCAATAATTGGCTGGCTTCAAGGCAGAGTGGCAGATGGCAGAGGGGCAACAGTTCATAGTGGTAGAAGACAGCAAAAATCAGAGCACGAGACAAGCCTCTTTCTGTCCCTTATATTGTATGTAGGCTGCCAGGATTAGGGTGGTGCCAATCCAATCAGTGGACTGATCCCAGCAATCACACACCCTGAATCCCAGCACTGCACTAGAATCAATCACGCACTCTAGATTCAGCCACCTTGGAAAAAGCCCCATCTAAGACTGCATAAGGCTTGTGGGGGGACATCTAGACACAAACCGTAACAAAGTCCCATAGCCAAGTCCCCTGGGGAGCTACCAGGAGAGAGGAAGGAGGCAGGGATTTTGGTGCCATATGAGGAAATGGAAACCTGACCAAACATCCCTTCTACTCCCCTTGTCTGGGGGATGATGGGCTGTTCCCACTTTCTGCATTAAAAGTCTTGACTCATAGCCTGTTACACTGTTGGGAGGTGATATAAAATTTAGGAAATGAGGACTAGTAGGAGGAAGTGAGGTCACTTGGGTTGTATCCTTGAAGGGGATTATGGAACCCTAGCCCCCTGTTGCTTCCTGGCTGTCATGAGCTAATTATCTTTGTTCTATGATGTGCTCTCCACCATGCTGTTCTGCTTCACCATAGGGCCAAATGCAATGGGCTGAAACAAATACTTTTTTTCCCCCACGAGTTGTTTATCTCAAGGTATTTTGCCTTAGCAATGCAAAGCTGACCAACATGCCATTCGAAGGACAGTGTTGGATAATTCTAAATATGTTGACTCAGTCACTCACAGCTGTGGCAGTGCAGAGCACATCAGCAGCAGAGGCTGAGATAGAAGGAAGTACATCAGGGACTTTAAGAGGAGACGCTAGAGCTGGGCATAGTGCTACACCTGTGTAACCCCAGCATTCAGGAGTCTGAGGCAGGAGATTTGCCATGAGTTCAAGGCCAGCCTGGGCTACACAGAGAGTTCAATGCCAGCCTGAACTACACATTGAGACTTCATCTCAAAAAACAACCAAAAAAGAAAAAGTAGATGTTAGTGTTTGCTTGAGTTCAAATTCTGAATTTAATTGAATGATTTTGGGGACAATACTATTAATGCTCAGGGCATTGACTTTATAACTGTCTTATAGATTCGGTGTAAGAATTAAAGGAGATAAAAATATGAATAGTACTTGGGGCAGAGTAAACTTCCAGAGAATATTAGCTAATAATGTAAGTATCATTATAAGGAAATGGTCAGCATATTTCTTATAGGCTGTTATTTTTGAATCAGCTACTATAAGAATTGACTGTGTTGACATTAGTTTATATATTTTGAATGCATGTGAAGCATTATTAAATATTATTATTTGAAGATTGAACCTAAGAGTGCTTTCTGTACTAAGTTGTATTTTTAGCCCTTTAAAAAATTTTTAAAATTTCAAAAGAGGGTTTCGCTAAGTTGTCCTGGACTTTAACTTGTAGTCTTCCTGCCTTGAATGCTGTGATTACAGGCTTGTGCCACCATGACCCACTACTGAATATTATTATTATTATTACTATTTTTTGGTACTGGGAATTGAACTAATGACCTTGTACTTTGCCAGGCAGGCGCTTACACTGCTGAACTAAATCCCTGGCCTTGAATATTATTATATGCATCAAATGTCTCATAATTTTAATTTAAATTGTTAGATTTAATAATATTGTAAAGGAATCCTGGTGGAATCATGGAACATAACTGTGTAGATGTAGTATCTACACATATATATTAACTGTGTGAAATAATGTGTGACTTTTTAATTTTAATTGTGGAGCTCCACTCACAGTCTGCCTTTTACCTCTTTAGAAAGACATTTGGTTTGGCCACACAGCTGACCTCACGGATTTGCCACCCACCTTTGTTGATATCACCCTGCACACAGAGGGACCTCACCAGAGAACGCTTCTGATGACTCTGCTCACAACTTTTTAATGGTTCATCATTGTCCTTAGGAGAGGCCCCAAATATCTCAATGTAATTTGTAAGATGCATCTTTATTCATATCTAGTTCCTTTCCTAACTCTGGGGCACACCGAACAATTGTTCTTAATGATTTACTGCTACTCTCTAGGAGAAAGAGTGTATTTCTCCTTGCCCCATTAATGTGCAGCTTGATTGCTTGATTTCTTTGGCCAATGAAATGTGAGCATGTGGAAGTTCTGGGAAGAAATATAATATCCAGGCTGGTCTTCACTGATGCTGCCAATAATTGTCCATGTAGAGAGGATTCTGCCCCTGTTCTAGCTCCTGCAGTGACTGGGAAGCTAGCAGAAATCCAGCCAATTCTCAAGCACTTTGCACTTGGGAGAAATTAGCCCTGATGTACACTACTGAGATTTGGGAGTCATTTGTCACTGCAACCTAATCTATCAGTCCTGACTGATAGATCTTTTACCCTTATCTTTTGCCTTCTTTTCTTTCATTTTATACTTGGATTAACTAATAGTCAGTTTAGAACACTCAGCTGAACTGAGTCAGCATGGTTGTGGGTGTGGAAGACCTACCTGAAGATTGTTGCCAACAGTATACAGGAGAACTGGAGGGGAAGATGGCATGCTGTTGCTGGAGAAGCTTGTCAGGCTGGTTTTCCAGAGGTGAACTCAACTTTTCTCATTGTTGGAGGAGCTCAGGTCCTTGTTGTTGCAAGGATGCCTGTGGTTCTCTTTGGGGGAGCTCTGGTCTTTACAGTGAATGTCACTTCCTGGCTTCAGGGCAGATCTCTCAGCCTGCTGGCTGGCACAGATCCTTCCTCCCTCTGGTGCAGACTTTCTAGCTCCCATCACTAACCTTTGGGTCTTCCCAGTGCAGATTCTTAGTACAGACTTGTATGAGACATTGTCATGGGCTTTAGGCATCCAGCTGGATTTGTGCAGGACATTGCTAAGGGACCCAGGTCCTCAGCTAGATGCTCTGGGTCTCTAGCACATGGACACATCTCTTACACTCCTTTGCATTTGACTTTTTGGGTGAATATTATAAAATAATCTTATAAATTATGTGTTCTGTATTAAATCTGTTCCTTTGCAAACCCTGACTGAAACACTACTTTAGTTGCTTTCAATCTTTTTGAATCTACCCACAGCAAGTAAATAAGTAAGTAAGTAATTAGGCATATTTTGATATAATATATTTGACATCATAACCTGGTACTTACCTCATAGAAGTACGTAGACGTAAGCACCAATTGCTCAAATGCTCTATGAAAAGATCCTTATTGAATGTAATTTGCTCAGATACTTTCTATTCTAGTCCATTTAAGTACAAATTCTGGTCAAGAGTCACTCAGTTGATTTCATGACTCATTAATGAGTCACAACTCTGAAAAAAATTTATTCTACTATTGAAAAGCTTGCATTTCCCTATACACGCTCCTCAGTGGTCTCTAGCACTTTGCTAGGAAGGCATCTATATTAGGAAAACTTCTCTTGTGTCTAATTCCCTGGTTTCTGCCTAGCTCTTTTCTCGTGTGTATTCCTCAAATGGCTTGAAAACTCTTTGAAGACTTAGAATGTTATGATCTTTATGGTCTCTTCAATCTTTTTTTTTTCTAGATTTTTTTTTGTTTGTTTGTTTTATTTTTGCAACACTGTGGGATGGAGCCCAGGGCCTCAAATATGCTAGGCCAGTGACAAAAAATACTTTAGAGCTTTCAGTGATGATAATGGTGAACCTGTGGCACTCCACCACTGTGCCAGGCGATACTACCTACCACTGAGCCCTTTTGTACCCCAGTCCCTTTTCTAGTCTATTATGATACTTTCTCCTGTGGTGATTTTCAAATATGCTTGCAAATTCTTTGTCACCTTTCTCTTCAAAATATGGATCCTAGCTCGGAGTGGTAGTACACATCTGTAATCCCAGTGCTCTCTGGGACGCTGAGTAGGAGGATAGAGAGTTTGAGTCTAATCTGGTTAATTTAGCAATTCAGCAAGATCCAGTCTCAATAAACAAACAAACAAACAAACAAATAAACAAATAAAAAGAGCTGAGCATGTAACTCAGTACAGATTTCCTAGGTTCAATCCCTGGTACTGCCACCTCTAAAAAAAAAACACAACAGAAAAGAAAGAAAAAGAAAAGATGGAACCTAATTATTCTCCTGATTAAGAATGAACTTTTTTGATCTTTCTTGATTTCTTCAAACAGATGGGAGATGAAAGTTACCCTCTGGCATTTCTCAGGTTAGGTGATAAAAGGTTCTAGCTGTCTCTCTTGGATCACACCTGCTGGGGAAGCTAGCTGCCAAACTGGGAAACACTGAGACAGTGCTGTGGAGAGGCCCCTGTGCAGAGGGTTGGGGGCCCCCTCTAGCAGCTCATGGCAGACCTCTTGGATGTGAATCTGTACAGCTCTTGGTCCGGCCTTCAGATGACCACAGGCCCCCTGCATCTTCTTACATCTCCAGGAGCAACCCTGAGGAAACTGCCCAGCTCTCAGATTTATAATACAGAGGAACTGTGAGGAGATTTCAACATCTAGTGTTGATTTAAGTCACTTAGTGTTGGGGTAATTTGTTGCATAGCAGTAGATAATGAGGACACCCCCATTTCGTAGAAAATCAAATGGCTGCTTACAGGAATGATGTAAGATGCTCAGAATCACACAGTTAAGTAGAAGTAGAGAATTTCAAATGCACAGCTCTCAGACTCTTGAATTCTTTGATCACTGACAGTGTGAAAGCTGGCTCTAGTGGAAGGTGTCGTGGCCCCTTCCTGTAAGAGACCATCCTGGGATGGCCCCATGCAGCAGTGCAACAGCATGCCACAGTGGAACAGCATGCCACAGTGTGAAGTACTCTGGGGTTCACATCTTGGGCCCTCTCTTTCTTACCTTTCTTCAAAGAGCAATTTGAGTAGAATAATTGAAAACTTTGTCTGATTAAAAAAAGAAAACCCAAATCATCTTCCCTACTTGGCCATGTCTTCTTGGCTCTTATCTTGCTTTGTGGCTTCTCCAGAGTTGTCTTTACCCTAGTCAGTCACTTGACAATAAAACCTTTCTTACTCTTGGCTGGAAGATGCCAGTGCTTCTGTAGAACAGTTGGGCTTCACTTCAGGGTGAGCTAATTTCACGACAGCTTTCTGTACTAATGACGACATTGGTTGGGGATCAGAGCCCAGGGGCTGCTTGTCTGAGGCAGAAAAGTGTCCCTGACAAATGTTTCTTTCGTTTTCATGCCCTTACGTATAGATCTCCCTGTCCCTTCTGCCTTTCCTGAGCCTGGGCATCTGCATCCACCTGCCTTCCACTGGGATTTCCCTCCGATGCCCATGATTCACTGACTGGCCTCTCTTCCAGACTACATTGTGACCTTGGGAAGTCACCCTCTTCTCCAAACATCAGTTTACAGGTCTGTAAAATGGACATGAGCTATATATGAGGTGGATCAAAATATATACAATGAATGTTTCAATTTAAAAAATGTGTTACAGTAAAAAAGTGCACTACCATCACTCCCCCTCAAAGTATTGCCTCTTGCTTTGAACGTACTTATCCCACATTCTTGCCACTTTCTAAAGCAGTTCTGGAAGTCCTCTTTTATGAGTGTCTTTATGAGATGTGGTTAAAAAAATCAACAGAAAGGCAGGCTCCTAAAAACATGGTTTCATCCTCACTCACTGCTTTCGTTGGATCTGGCACCATGTGATTCTGGCTCTTCTCCAAAGTCAAAATGACCCTGAAAGGTAAATGGTTTGACTGGATCCAAGACACCGAGGCAGCTGTGACAGCACAAGGAAAGACAGTCATGAAAGAGAACTTCCAGAGCTGATTCAGACAGTGGCAAGAGTAAAGGGTGTGTTCAAAGTGAGGGGCAGTATCTTGAAGAGGGCTAATGGCAATGTGTATTTTACTGCAGTAAATTAAAAGAACTTTAAATACTCACTTTGTGCTTTGATCACAGCTGTACCTAAAACCTCCGCCTGAAGGTCAGTGACGGGCATGAGGAGCGTTCTGCTCAGTGTCTGGCACAGGTTCGGCACTCAAAGATGAGGGCTTCTTGCCCTTTGGCACCATTTCTCCTTCTGTGATGAGCTTGGTTGCTGAGGACAGAGGAGCTTCCTGTGTTTGTTCCTTTCCCTGAAGGTCCTCATCGCCCTGTGCTGAGGGGTCTCCTTAGACCCGGCTGCTTCTGGGTTTCCTCCTTTGTCACTGTAAGCAGGGCCCATTCTAGACTCATATGGGTCTCGGTTTGCGTTTTGTTCCTCTTCCAACCTCTCCTACCTGTTGGTTTTGTTTTTGTACCCTTGTTTAGGTTTTCACTGCTCTGCCTCTGGGCCATGGATCCCTCTGCCATCTGCCCTCACCTAGCTCAGCTGTTTTTAAGTCATCTAACCCTTTCACATTATTTCCCTCTCAGAGAATCAATCAACAAGTGGCTGTATTGCCCAGATAACTGCTCAGGCATCTCCTCTATTTCTTTAAAAACACCCGACACTGCTGTTTTAAATTAAACTTTGGCTCCCACAGATGACTCCTACAAACTGCTAACCCCCACACCCCCACAGGATGGCACGGAAGTGTCTCTCCCCAGCACACTAAAGACATACCAGCTAGAGTCCTGTACAAGGATACAAAATCTTCCAAGTTCACATCTGCCCAAGCCTTTGATTATACAGACAAGAAGCCCTCAGATGTCTCCAGGGGCAGCCTGAGGACACTTCTGACCCATTCTGAATTTTATCTTTAGTTTGCAAAGTAGCTGGGAACATGTTCTTTTCTGTTCAGTCACAGGTGAGCTCATCCATAACGTGGTAGCATTCAGACTGACTGCTTTTTCCTTTTTTCAGCCCTCTCCCCTAGGATTATAAATCGAGGGTGACATCCTACAGCATGCCACAATTATTTAACCGCCTTTACTTCCTCCCTTAAAGTCTAGTCAAGAGACTTCCAAGGGAACACTACCCCCACCGTCAACAAATCCCAGAAGTTAATATGGAAATAAAGCAGGTTGTTTCTCTCTTTCGCTGTTTTGGCAGGAGCTCACACCCAGTGCTCAGGTAACCCAGCATATGTTGCAGTGGTGTTTTGAGGTGACTGGTGTGGATTAGTGAATAAGAAATGAGAGGCAGGGATGAAAGGTTGTCATTGTCACAGAGAGGCACTTATCAAGGCCAATCTCCTTCAGTTCTTACCTCTTTCTTTGACTAGTTGTTTGTTTGGTATTAGTGTTGGGGCTCAGAAACCATGCCCAAAATATGCCCCCTGGGATTTCGAGCTGAGAACAGGGGGAACAGCCCAGCAGAAAGGACTTTCCTTAAGATCGCCTGTTGCCCAAAGACTGGCTCCCCCAAGAAGGAGCACAGTGGCATTTGTTCTTCTTCCTGAAATGCCCTTCATAAGGGAAATTAAATGCAAATCACAGAGGAGCCTGAAAGTCAGACACCACACCTAGAACGCAGAGGAACTTTGCTCCAGGCTACTTTTTATTTTCTGGGCTCATTCTTGCTCCTAAAAATCACTTACTCTCCCTTTGAAAATCACCTATACCCCTCACTACTTCTTCCCTGTGAGGAAGTATTTAAACCTTGACTTTCTGGCCCATCTTTGAATTTCATATTTTGCATGGCTGCCGTGTAAATGGTATGTGTGATAGTTAATCTTGATTGTCAACCTGACTGGACTAGAAATGCCTAGGAAACTAGTAAAGCACACTTCTGGGCACGTGTAAGGGTATGATCAGAAAAGACTGCTATGTGGGGCAGCACCCGGAGCGGGCAGACTGGTCCTGAATGTGAGGAGCACCATCCAGTATGGCGAGCCTTGGATGGCACAGAGGCAGAAAGAGAAGCCTACCAGCATAGACTCTCTTTCCTCCTTTGCTGCTATGAGATGGGCAGATTTCTTCTACTACTTTATCTGCCTTGTCACAGGCCTATAAGCAATCGAGCCAGCCATGGTCTGAAGCCTCCAAAACTGTGAGGCAAAATATATCTTTCCTCTTTCAAGTTGCCATTCTCAGGTATTTTGCTATAGAGACAAAAAAAAAAAAAAAAAAAAAAAAAAAAAAAAAAAAAAAAAAAAATCTAATAAATACAACATGCAATACATTCTGTGCTTTTCTCTAGTCAATTTTTCCCCCCAGCCAACACAATTAGGGGATCTTTAGTGGAAAAGTTTGAACGCCTTCCTTGGGCAAGTTACTTGACTAAGTTTTAGATTCTTGGGTATCGTGATAACCTGTGCCTGGGCTGTGTAATTGGAATGAACCCTTGGGACTAAGTGGCCACCTGGGGAATGGCTGGGAGTGAGAGCAGCCCAGCTCTGAAGGACAGGTGGGGCCTTCTTTCAGCTGGCAGGGCTTTTCCTGGCTACAGATGAACTTGTTTCATTGGATCATTCTTGAACTGAGATAAAGAGCGAATTTCAGGCAAGGTTATATAATTCTTAGGGGCAAAGCTGAACAAAGCCCATTTTACTGCCTATTTTATAGCCTGTGACTTTTAATGGCTCCTGCAATTGACAGTCCTTCTCCCTGAAGCCAAAGTGAACTTGTTATCCCGCAGTTTATTTTGCATTTGAATAGCTCTTTGCATTTTAAGGTGCCTAACAATCATTAGTTTATTCTTTCTGGGGGTAGGTTTCATTCTTCCCCCCTGTTTATTTATTGACATTTGCAGATTTGGGGCCTCTCTAACTCACAGGGATTCGCCCAAGATCCTGCAGACCTGCTGGGTGTTGCATCCCAGTTTTGTGCTAAGCCACATGGAATTATGTTACTTTGCATGTTTATGGGTGATAAGGTGAGATCAAAGGACTTTGGGGTTCTAGGGCAAGAGTCCTAAAATAAGTATCTGCTAGTACTGCTCTGGCCTCATCTGGGGCAAAATTTTAGGGTGAGCTTCATCTGTAGGCCCTCAAACCTTAGGATTTGGAACTACCATATTGATTCTAAGGGATTTATGTCAGTAAGGTGAGTGCCTCGCTTTCAAGGTCTCTGTGAGTCATTTTGGTCAGGGTTCAAATGTTGACCTGTTTAGAGAAAATAGCTGGGTCAGATTTTCCTTGCTATTGTTTGCTCTTTTCCTCTTCCTGCGGTGGTGTGGAGCTTGAGCCCAGGACCTTGTATGTGCTAAACAAGTGCTCTACCACTGAGCTATAACCGCAGCCTTTTTCACTGTTTCATTTTGAAACAGATCTAGCTAAGTTATTCAGCCTGGGCTTTAACTTGTGATCCTCTGCTTCAGCCTCACAAGTCATTTGGATTATATGTGTGCAATGCTTCACTTGACTCCTCGATTTTATATAGAGTCCGTGTTATAAGAGTTCATTTTTTGTCACCCTGGAGCCAGAAAGGATCCACCCACTGCTCCCCAAGTGCTCCCCCTTCCTTTCCCATTCTTTCAGTTCTTCAGCTCTGCTGTCGTCCCCTTTCAGATCTTTATTCAGGAAAAATTAGCCTTTTGGAGATTCAGAAGCCAGACACTGGAATATAATAAGTTAGGAAAGAAAAAAAAAGGAGGGAAAGCAGATCCCCAGGACCCAGGAATGATCTGAAGGGAGAACTGGACCCCACAGGGACGGTGAAGAGGTGACCTCAATGTGGAATAAAGAGGTGGGAAGCGGCGCTTTCTCCCTGACTCTTGGCTCACTGAGAGAGGAGGCTGTAATCCACAGAGATGCAGGGAAGGCAGGTGACTCCAGAGACCTCCAGGGAGAAATGCAGTGGCCTGGAACAGTGGACGCTGTGAACCATAGCTGTTGAGTGACTCCAGTACAAGCGTCTTCTGGAGGAGGAGCTTAATAGATACCATTTTAGGGAGACACCAACTGGAACCAGGACTCAGAGTAGCTGTGGGTTGGCTTCATCTCAGGGAACCCAGTGACTGGATGAATCACATCCTTGGAGACATCTAGGGTCCGAGGTTGGGCTAGCAATACATCCTTATTCAAGTCCAATGGTGGATGCTGTACCGCAGCCCTTCCTTGTGTCAGGGGTGTGGTCTCTACTTAATATTCATACTATAATCCATCATTTGCCAGGAACACTCAGTTCAGAGCATAATTTGTAGGGCATGTCATTTACATGCCCTACAGCCAAAAACATATTAAGCATCTTTCTGTTCTGATTGTTATTCAATTTTGTGAAGTAGTTAAATTTTCTTTTGTTATTTTTCTACTTTTTTTTTCCTCTTCAGTACTGGGGATTGAACACAGCCCTTTACCTCATATATGCTAAATAAGTACTGTACCACTGAGCTTCTCTTCTCTTTTCTTTTCTTTTCTTCTTTTCTTTTCTTTTGTGATAGGGTCTCCCTAAGTTGCCTCTGCTGGTTTTGAACCTGCAGGTTTTCAGCCTCTTGAGAAGCTGGGATTATAGGCATGTGGCACCATGCCTGGCTGTGTCTATTTTTCAGTGTAATCATTCTTTGGCATGTTGAAAAACTGTGACTCTAGGTAAAACTCATGCCAGGAATTATAAGGGGAGAAAAGTAAAGAAGCGGGGTAGCAAAAATTGAATTGGAGTAGGATTTTTTTTTTAAATTCAGACACAAGGATCCTTAATTCATTCATTCCTGTTCTCTCCTGTCTCACTCAAAGAGACCCAGTTTAGGGACTTCCTGCTTACATTTTAGCGGACTGAGTCGCTAGTGAGTACTGTAACTCAGTGCTGCAGAAATGAGATGACATTTTCCCTCTGCCCTCTGAGGTTTCTTTGAAATGAACTGATTACAGATTAACAGGAGAAAACACACACACATTTATCACGCACAGGTGCACAAGAGCTGTACAAAACATGAAGCTCAAGAAAGCAGTCAGATTGTTAAGGCTTAAATACCTTTTCTCACAGGGGAGAGGGAATTGAGTGTGAGGCGTTTTAGAGTGGTCGTGAATGATCACTAGGGGAAATGAATGGGCTGAGGGACAGATGGGGAGCCGGGACAAACTACTGCTTCTAGGCCCTGCAGGAGGGGGTGAGACAGCAACAAGTCCCAGGAAGGCTGAGGCAGGGGTGGGGTGGTGACCACTCCTGGAGCACCCTCAGCAGGAGACGTGAGGTCCGGAAGTGGTGAGAGCTCAGTCGCTGCTCCAGTCCTTAATATTCTCTGGTTATTTTGATGCGATTCCTAGGGTTGCATTTCTTCTGGAAGTTTTCTCTGGTAGGTAAAGGAATGGTTGATTCTGAGGCAGTTTCTAAGGCCTTCCAATTTCCTTTAATTCAAAGTGCTCAGCATTTCAAACCATCATCTTTGGGCTATCATTTCCTGAGCCCCAACATTAATGGGCATTTACACCTATGACAGTCTGCTTCTGGTCACGGGTGAGACGCAGTCCAGTTGCAGCCAGTGTGTTACTGCGTAGGGTGTGCATGTGAAGGGCTCTGGCTACTCCTTCAGTCCAGGAGTGGGTCTTCTTCCCTTTGTGACTGCCGGGTCCCCGAGGTGCCCTACTAGGGTGCTGGTGTCTGTTTCCTATTGATGATCCCATTTTCTGGAGATTACCAGTTAGAGTTAGCAGAGCTGATCAATATCCTTTACTTGGAGGGTCAGGGTCTTTGCATCGTTGTTTTGATCTCATAATTTATTTTTCTTTCTGGAGAGTGGTTTCTTTTAAACTGTTTGAGAGCAAATTCCAAGGATTCCAAGCAGTGGGCTTTGGAGGATGACATTTCAATGGTGGGGTAGCAAGATAGGTTCTAGAGGTGAGTGTGACCCTTTTTTTGTAAAAGCACAGGAACAGAATCACATCTCCCTGAAAAGAACCCAAGAAAGAGGGACAGGCACTGACATTTTCATAGTTAAAGATAACTTCCTGGTAGACACAATGAATCCAAGAATGAGGGACAGGCATGGAAGAGTGATAGACATTTAATAAGCAGCTGCTATGAATCTAGCACTAAGAGTATTGAGATGAACAAAACCGAATTCCTGACTTCAAGTTCTCAAGTAAATTCTACTAGAGTGTGATGAAAATCACAACAGAAAGATGGAAAATTTGAGTATGCTATACAACAAAGGGGGTAAATTATTCATTTTTTAGAATTTCTGAAATTAAAACTTTCATATCCGCATATTCTTAAAGGTCTTTGAAACAGAAAGCTCATGAAAGAGGGCGTTGCTGAGAAACTCCTTCCTGGTAATGGCATTAGTTTGGGGTGGTGGATGCCAGAGCCACTGTGTTCCAGGGCTGATCTTGGGCGAATTATCTCACCGTGAGAGCTCTGCTTTGCCTGTTTATAAAGTAGGGAGGAGATCACCGATCTGGCAGGGTGCTGGCAGGATTCCACATGGTGAAACCTTGAGGTAGTGTTGAGAGGGATCATGGGCGTGGGACCAGGGATCAGATGGTGTCACAGGTTGAATAGTGTTGTACCAAAATATGGCTTTATTTGGACATAGGGTCATTATAGATAGATATGTAAGATAAATTAAAATGATATATCATCATATTCTATACAATTAAAAAAACCAACAGAATGCAAGTGTTAGCAGGTTACAGAGGAACTAGAGCTCTTACTCATTGTCATTGGGAATATAAAATAGTACAGTCGCTGTGAAAAATAGTGTAGGAATTCCTAAAAACTTAAACATAGCATTGCCAAATACCCAACAACTCTACTCTTGGATATAAACTCCCTAAATTGAAAATGGATATTTGCACACCAGTGTTCATAACAGCAGAACATTTTTTTCCACAAAAGCTAAAAGGTGGCTGGGCGTGGTGGCACATGCCTGCAATCTTTTACACTGTGCTTGCTTTGGCAGATGAGTGGACAAATAAAATGTCTATATGCAGCCAGACAGTACTATTGTAAAAGAAAAATGGGTGATATTCTTCTACATGCTGCCACCTGACCGGAATTTGAAAA
The DNA here is from genome assembly GCF_034190915.1 of Cavia porcellus. Lineage (NCBI taxonomy): Eukaryota > Metazoa > Chordata > Mammalia > Rodentia > Caviidae > Cavia > Cavia porcellus. Next base: position 19,425,392 of record NW_026947496.1, on the reverse strand, counting down.
CCTTATGCTGAATGAAAAAAGCCAAACATGAAAGCACCAGGATTATCTGAAGTATCTAGAATAGACAAATTCACAGAGAATGAAAGTAAAGTAGATGTTGCCAGGGGCTGGGGAGAGAGGGCAGTTATTGCTTAATGGGTGAAGAGTTTCTGTTTGGTGTAAGGAAAGGCTTTTAGAAATGGACAGTGGTGATAATTACACAATACTTGTAAGTGTAACCAGTGCCAGTGAATCATGTGCTTAAAATGGTCAGATGCATCTTCTTGTGTTATTCACTATTATTACAACCCTTTTAATAACTTTCATATATTGAACAATGACTACATACTAAATCCCATGTAGAGGCAAATGCTTCATATGCATCTTATTACAATACAAAAATGAGGTCATGTTGAGTTGGGTTAGTTTAACTTCAGTCAGTAATGTCCTTATGAGAGAGAGTCAGAGACGTGGGATCCCATTTGTGGCAAACCCCAGAGACAGGCACGTGACAAATCCGAGCTCAGAGTTTCCAAGAGTAGCCCCTCTTATCAACAGCTACATTTTGTACTACCCTCCAGGTCAATGAGAAAATAAATTTCTGTTGTATAAAGTCACTCAGTTTGTTGTAATGTGTTATAGCAACTCACCTGAACAAACACAGAGGACCTAGGTTTATTTCTCTCTTTTTTTTTTCTTGTTTGTTTTGTTTTTGAGATAGGGTCTAGTATGTAGCACAGGCTGGTCTTGAACCAAATCATAGTAATCGTCCTGCTTCAGCTTCCCAAGTGTTGGGAATACAGACATACACCACCGTGCCTGGCTTTTAGGACCTAGGTTTAAATCTTTGCTCTGCCATTTATTTTTGTGAATGTAGGTAAGTGTCAACTCTGAGTTCTGGTTTCCTTGTTTGTGCAATGTATTTAATGATCCCTGCTAGGGTTGCCCAGAAGTTCCAGTGAGATACAGAAATAAACTCTACATGGGATTTAGTATGTAGTAATTGTTCAATGTATGAAAGTTATTAAAAGACTTGTAATAATAGTGAGTAACACAAGGAGAGAAATGAGACTGACTAAGCAGATGCTGGCCATGCAAGCCTCTGGATTTGTTTCAAAAAAATCTAACAGATTTACTTCAAAGAAAACTCTCTTTCTCATTCTTCTCACAGAAAAAAATAAGGGGAAAACCTGAGTTATTTGAGCTGGCATCATTGAAATAGATATGAAAGTTGGATGATTTCTTAGGCTTTGAGAGGTCTGGAGAAATTGACAAGCTCATCTTTCCTTTAACAACCATCCTTTCTCTGATACAGTTACCCATACGCCTGCTGGGCTGTCACAGGGAGTAGAGTCACGTTCTGACGAGTGTGCTCTTCCTGCTGAGTGGCCTGGGGATAGTCCCTCAGCTTCACAGGTGTGGGCTGATGGTCCAGGCATTCTGCACAAATTACAGATTCTGCAGCAAAGACCTGCAAAGCCACAGTTGTTTGCTGAAAGACTGTAAAAGGACTGCATTTGATTTCATTTGATGATAAATGGGGAGAAAAAAAGTCTTATTTCAAAAGGGACTCCAACACCTTTGGAGTGTAAAATAGAGTTATATCCAAGGGGAAGTGGCAGGCATTGGGAATGGATTGGGTGGACCCAGAAGAGCTGCTGTCTGTCGCCTGTGGTTAGAATAGCAATTACCTCCACAGCGTGTTCATGGCTATCATCAGTATGAACATGCTCACCTCTTACAGGTGCTGTGTGGATTGGTTAACTGTGCATGCTCCCTGGTGCCTGTGGTAATTTGTAGCCATGAATCCACTAGTCTGTCTAGGCTGAGCTTACATTCCTAGTAGTCTCTTTCATTGTGGGGCTCTGTGATTTACAAGTGGTTTTGACTTAGGTTATCCAACATGGTACTCAACACAAACTTGTGAGCTCGGATAGGACTTGCCTTACATCATAGGTTGCATGCCAGAACCACGAGTCTCCAGAGGTTAAATGACTTATCAAGTTAATGTGCTGGGCTGTGGGTGTCCAGTATTTCCAGGAACACAGTTGGCTGTATACAGTCCGAGTCCTTGGGGCCAGAGGGCAGGTAATAGAACCCTTTCAGGAAGAGTAGGGGCCTGGAGCCCTGAGTGATGTTGCTTTATTGGTGAATAGTGGAGGCAGATTTGTGGGTTCAGGACAGAACAGACAAACAGTAGTGGTGACATAGAAAGGATGCAGAAGGGGTGTTTGGAAGGCACATTAATTCTCATGTCCTGTTTTCTACATTAGAGATGGAGAGCTTTTAACTTCCCCCAGTTATGAACATCTATAGCCAAGTGAATCCTCTAAGGTGGGCTGTGTCACCTGTGTAGACCCATTATCTGTGCTAAGCTACCCAGGACTCCCTCAGACTCATTCAACCCCATCATTTACTGTGTTATTTGGTACTGAGCTATGAATTGCTTGCTAACTGTCCCACAAAGACCACACCTGATATTCTTCGTCCTTTTGTGGTTCTTAGGATAAAGCACAGACTCCCTACCATACTGTAAAGGCTTATATCTGGCTTCAAGTGCTTATAGGTAGGGCTTTTTAGAAGTAGTTGGATCCAGGGTATGTGAATATGCATTAGGGGTGTAATAACTAAATTATTCCACTGATTGATTTAGCATAGATCTGGGTGTGGATGATGGAAAGGCTCACCCTGGGTAGGGGAGGTATCACCCAAAAGGTTTGTATTCTGGATGAGATAAAAGATAAAGGTTTGCTGAGGCTTCTTGCTTTCTGCCTGCCTGGCTATGGACTGTTTCTCCTCTGTTATACCTCTCTGCCAGGTTGCTCTGCCTTGGAGCCAGCTGAGTATGGGCCGAAACCTCCAATATACTGTACGCTACAATAAATCTTTCCTCCTTTACCTTGTGAGTGTTGGGTATTTTGTCCCAGCAACAAGAAAGTAGCTAAGACCCATGCTCAGCAGGCTACAGTCTCACATTCTGGCCCTTGCAGGATGGCACCTTGCCCCTGCTTAATCAGCCACACCAAATTCTTTCAGTGTCGCTCACCCTGTAGCTCTGATAAATACTAGGGAAGCATTCCTCGTATCTTTTTCACAGAATGTCTGCTTTTTACTTTAAAAAAAATGATAACAGCCATTTAATGTAAAGTTTACCATTTTAATTATGTTTAAATATAGAGTTCAGTATTAAGTCCATTCATTTTGTTATGCAACCAATGTTCAGAGCTCTTTTTCATTTGTTAAACTGAAAGTCTATATCGTAAAACAAATCACCAGTCTCTCCCCAGCCCAAAACTGTCTCTGTGAATTATATTACTCCACACCCCATATAGGATCATACGCTAATTGTCTTTTGCACTTAGTATAATGTCCTTAAAGTTCATTCATGTTGTAGCATGTGTCAGAATTCTCTTCTTTTTAGAGGATGAATAACATTCCATTTACTATGCATTTGCCACATTTTATCTAGCCACTCATCAATCAGTGGAGACTTAGGTTGCTTCCACTTTTTGTTAGTTGTGACTAGCATTGCTATGACCGTGGGGTACAGATACCTCCTTGAGACCCTGTTTTTGCTTCTCTCGGGAATGCACTCTTCAGTGGGAAAGCAGGATCCTGAGATAATGCTGTTCACTTCTTACGATTTCCATACTGTTCCCACAGTCTCCACAGACATTTCACATTCCCACTGCAGTGCACGAGGGTCTGTTTCTCCACGTGTGGTGTTTATTTTGAAACTTCTACACAGAAAATACAGGTTACAGGTATCTGTCCAAAAGCCATATAATGAACTTAGACCCTTCGTGGGGACAGGCTGTGGGGAAGAGGACTCCACCCTCATGGATGGCAGCAGTGCCCTTACCGAATGGATTGAGAGAGTGAATTTGCCCATCTTGCCCTTCCATCTCTTCCGCCATGCGTGGACTCAGTGCTTGTCTCTTCCTGCCTTCCTTCATGCAGCAACAAGATGCCATCTTGGAAGTAGAGAGTGAGTCATCACCAGACACCAAATCTGTCACTGCTTGGATCTTGGGCTTTCTAGTCTTCAGAATTCTGAGAAATAGATATCTATTGTTTACAAGTTATTCAGTCTTCCATATTTTGTTATCGCAGCAGGAACTGCCTAAGGCAGAGGATATTTTGTTGCAGGTAAATCCTGACATGGATAGCTTTCTAATGAGAAATATTTTAATCAAAGTCGGCCACCCTTGTGCATAAGGTCAGTCATCTTTCTCATTCAGTCCTCACACTTAGGCACTCTTACCATTTTCAGGGCCCAGAACAAGGGTATGTGTGGAGACCTGGGATTATATATCTACATATTTAGAAGTTAAAAACTGCTAATTAATTTTTTTATCCTTTACCCTGTCAAAAACATCATTGTGAACAATCAGATTTAAAAATCTGTGTAATGATTTAGTTTTCATATGACTAAAAGTTGACAATGTATCAAAGCTAATTTAATTACGTTATTATTATTCATGTCAGTGTTCTGCTAATGGCCTGGAGATGTTTAGATCCACAATAAATAAAGCCATACATAGCTTATAAACATTGTTTTAATCTCCTAACGTTTCTCTCCTGCTTCACTGAGGTATAATTGACAAAAATAATTGTGTGTATTTACGGTGTCTAATGTGATGTTGTGACGTATGTATACATTGTGAAATGATTCAACCAAATTAGCATAACCATCACCTCACATACCTATAATTATTTTTATAGTGAGACCATTTAAGATCTCTCTTACTGACTTTCAAGTATTTGATAAATTAGCTGTAGTCACCAGGATGTACAATAGGTCTCCAAAGCTTACTTCTCCTGTCTCACTGAAATTTCTTCTTGGGGAAACTTTTTTTTTTCAGGATTTTTATTTAATTTTCTAGCAGGCAATTTAAATACCTTCTTCAATCTTTCCTTTAAATTAGTGTGACAATTCCATAATAAACTATTTAAAGAGACGCTTTGGTCAAGAATAGAATGAAATCGCGAAAACAAAACCAAACCATTGCTGCTTTTTAAAAAACCAACACTTTCACCAACTATATTCAAACAAAAACACACAATATTTGCGCAGTATGTGTTACAGTGTTTCCTTGGGCTGGCTTTCCTCACCATCATGCGAATGGCAGGGCTGCGCTCAGCCGCCGGTCTCCTGCTGGATGACAGGGACGCTCAGCTTCACATTATTCAGAGGCCTTGGATCGAAGACTCGAAGGTCTTGAAGTCCCAAATTGTCATGGCTCCATTGATGCCAGTAGCGCAAAATTTGCGACAATCTTGCTTGTCCACCTCATAAATAGACACTTGAGTGATGCTATTCTGGTGCAGTGTCTCCAAAGCGGTATTACGGTCCTCAGTTGTCGCCCTTTTGTCCATGTTGCGGAAGCATTCCATGGCAGACATGTCGTGCTGGATGCTCTGTTTTGGAATGTCAAGCTTGGAGACAAAGGTCAAGCAGCCGCGGTCATCATAGTTAAAGAGCATCAGACAACAGTCATGGCCAGCAGCCACAACACTGTTCTCAGAGACAAACGACACACTCAGGAGTGGCAGGAACTCGGTTTTCAGAGTGGAGACCTGTACACTTTTTGAGACATCAGCAACAGACACAGTACTGTCATGGCTGACCCAAGCCAGACGACTCCCACTGGCAGAGAAGCTGACTCCATGGACCCAGCCACCAGTGCCACTGCCACAAACTCTGACATCAGTTGGCCAAAAGGCATCTTGCTGCCCCAGGGTGTACTGGCTGGCTTTTCATCCACTTCTTTAATGTAGGCAGAAAACACTCTGCACTTGAAATCACAGGATCCTGCTGCAAGTAAAACATTGTTGGGATGCCAATCCAAGCTGAGGACTGTAGAGCGAATCGGCTTTTTAATGTGCTTGCTTACCCACCAGTCATTTTCAGATTCAAAGTAACAAACAGAAATGAGTCGTGCTCCACTTCCCACAGCAAATTTGTTCGCTAGAGGGGACCACTTCACAAAAGTGGCTGCGCGGTTAATCCTCAGGATCACCAAGGTTGGCTTCCAGACACTATCTTTCTGATTCCAGACGTAGGCATTGCGGTCGGCTCCACAAGTGACAATGCGATCGCTCTTGGGAGCCCAGTCAATCCCTGTGATTCGTTGTGCTCCTTGAGTTCATGAGCTTTCACCCACTGGCTCCCATTCTTATAGATGTGAACTTCGTGATTACTGGGGCTAAGGGCAATTCGGGTATGGTCTCTGTTCCAGGCATGACAGGTGATTGGCTCTAGTAAAAACTGATGCAGGGACATATTCTTAGTGTTTTCAAAGGATAGAAAGCAATGCTGCTCTTGAGGTCTGGGCGGTCTGAAGGGGCTCGCAGCGGAGAATTCGCTGACTCTGGTCAGTCAACACGAACAAGCTCTGGCGGGCGTGGGCGTAGGACAGAGGCCAAGAGGGAGCCTTGGGGAAACTTTATGGATCAACAACTCCTCTGCCCACCAAGGCCCTGACAACTACTATTTGATTCGCTGCTTCTACTATGAGCTCAGTATTTCATAACATCTTTTTCTTACCTTTATTTCTTACCTTCATTTCACTGCTTAGTAGAGTCTTATTGCACACAGCTTGCGGCATGGTTTGGATGAGTGTTCTGGAAAGGTCTGTATGTTAAAGCCCGGTCCCCAGCCTGTGGTACTGTTGGGAGGTGGCAGGAGCTTTGCGAGATAAGGCTTGGGGAGAGGAAGTTGGTCACTGCAATGCATCCCCTTAAAAAGGATATTGAGGTCCTGGCTCCTTCCTTTTTTTCTCTGCTTCCTGGCTGCCATGAGGTGAGCAACTTTCTCCTCCAAACACTCCTCCTGTGATATATTTCTTCAGTACAGCCCCCTAAATCACCATGGACTGAACATTCAGTAACCTTATTCAGCTCTGAGCTGAAATAAACCTCTTCTCCTTATAAGTTGATTACCTCAGATATTTTGTCACAGTGACAGAAAGCAAACACTTGTTTTACAGATGTTAACTATCTTTAACAATTTGAATGTATTTTTATCACAACATATAATGCAAACAAATGTTAAAAAGTAAAATGTCAAAATTAGTTTTCTTACTCATAAAGTTTTTCTTCTAAAAACCAAAAATCATTAAAAGTAAAAGGCAAATTACAAATTAAAAGTAAAGTGCTCAAAGTATTTTAAAATAGAAATTATTTGAATATAGACATTTTAAATTTCTTTGGCTGAAAATTTAGTTACATGTTACTCAACATTTTTATAAAAATAAAGCTATCTGTAATTGTAGCAGGTGATGTCTCTCTAGCTGCCAATATTAAGAATCAGTACAATGTACGTGTGTATCAAAAAATATTGTACTCCATAAATATGTATAATTTTTGTGTGTAAATTTAAAAGTCAGTATCATGGTTTAAAGCATATTCAAATATACATTTGTAAATTTAAGAGTAATACCACTTACTTAGTATTGCAGAGTGGTCTTTAACTGCCCTGTGAAACAGTTGGAAAAGCCACCTAATTTATGAGTGGCTTTGGAAACCTTATCTGAAGTACAGATAGCACAAGGAAATGTTTATTATGTAAGAATCTCTGGCATTTATGCAGACTTAGGGAGGAGGTTTTTGACAGAAACGTTGGGGTTCTCTTTATTTAAGGGTTCTGCCTCACATGCTGTCCTACACTCTGAGGAGGGTGTGCTGTGGATGGCAGCAGTAATGCGTGCCACAGCTCTTGCTGATGCAAGGACCTTTTCCTTTTGAGGGTATCAGATTGTAATGTAGAGAGGCACTTTTTCCTGGAGCCTGAAAAGGGTTAGACATGGGGTGGGTGGGGCCCCTAATGTGGGTTGGGTGGCGCCCTTCATCTGGGGCCTACAGTACATGCCTCTGAGGCTGCTTCTGTGGGGCTCCAACATGGGTTCACGCCAAGGCCAACACCAGCTTTCGTAATTAGCATAGCCAGTGTAGGAAATGGAGACTCCGTTTCTGAAATCATGGCTTGTTGATGGGCTTCAGTGCTTGAAATGGGCTCCTGATGAAAGTACTCAGTGATTATGAGTTGGTTAGAATATTTTGGACTCCCAAATGTGCATGCAGAGAGACAAAGAATGTAGCTAGACTTATCTCCTTTTTCATGGGAATGGCCCCTGAAGCTTGATTCTGAAGGAATCTAGAATACACTACCTTAAAATAAGCACTTTGGTATCTTATTTTGAGCTAGAGGCAACTGAGAAGCAGCAGACTTAGGAAGACCTCTTTTAGGAAGCCTTTCCCCTATCTGCCTATAAGTGAGGCATAAATTTCCCATGAGAAGAGTGCCCTCCCTGTACCAGGAAGAGGAGATCAACTCTTATCACTGGAGACAGGGAGTCAACAAGATGGATGTACATAAACAGACCTTACCAAAATAGCCTTTATCTTTCAATGGTTTCCTCCATGTATTTCCTAGTCACCTTCCACAATTTATCACCCAAAGAGTCCAAACCTCCTTTCCATTCTGTGGTCACTTCTTTACAATGTATTATCCTTGTTAAAATGATACATAATTCCCCAAGGGCAAGCACTGCTTAGTGTTTTTTCTCTTTTTTTCTGAGGAGTCTCTGTGTACATATAAATATTAATATCAATAAAAATTGTATATAGTACCTTTTAATCTATCTTGCTAGTTTAATTTTCAGGCCCCAGAGATTGAACTAAGGAGAGTAGAAGACAACTTTTTTTATCCTTCTTCCCAGTAATTAAACAATCCTCTGTCCATGTCTGGGTGTGAAGTCAACTACAAGGTGACAGGTAATGTCTATTTTTTCATCTGAACAGATAGAGAGGAGAGGACCCTTCCCCAGCATATAGGTTTATTTTAATTAGTACATTTTGCAGTAATAATAATTACATTCATCATGGGGAGTTGATATATGTAAATAACATATCTTAATTCTTTTTGTATCTCCATCCCCTCTCTTTTCTGTCCTCTTCCATCTATTAATCACCTTCCCATTTGCAGAAGATCTGTCTTCTTATTTCCTTTTATATTTTATTTACTCCTTAAATTCCTTATACTTTGGGCTTCTTGTATAAGAGAATTCATGCAATGTTTAATGTCTGATTTGTTTCCCTTCACGTTATGTTCTGAAGATGAATCCATTTTATTACAAATAACTCAAATTTATCCTTCTTTATGGCAGAATAGTTCTCTATCGTGTGTAAATATCACATTTTCTTTATCTATTCATCTGTCGAAGGATGTATAGGCTGCTTCCATGATACAGCTGTTAGTGCATCCATAAACGAGAGTATGCATGGATCACTGTATTATGATACCTTTAATTCTTTTAGGAAGATACAGAGAATGAGAATAGCTGGGTTGATTAGAATTTCTATTTTCATTTTTTGTGAGGAATCTCCATATTGACCTCCAGTGTGTTTTTACTAACAGGGTCCCAATATCCTCTTCAAGGTGAGCCCTGTGATTTGACTCCCTTCTACTAGGCTCTGCTTTCTAAAGTTTCCACAGCTTCCCAACAGTACAGAGTGAGGTTATGAAGTCTTTAACACATAGGTCTTTAGGGGATATTCCAGATCCAACCCGTGCTACTACTTAAATGATCTAAACTACAAACAAAATTTCCCTAAGCATTTAAATTGTATTTGTAATTCAAATAAATTAAATTTATACATACGATGAATTTTAAGAATCTCAGATGTCTTGCAACCATTTCCAAATAGTAATATTTAATTTGATAAATTCTGCAGCAGATATTTGTTGAATACCTACTACTGGTTTTGGGGCTAGGTGCTTGTGCCTGATATGTACCTAAAAGGCCCCCCTGCTTCTCTGATGTCATATTCTAGTTAGAGGTGAAGACAGTGCATAATAAACATATTAACTGATAGTCTTGAGAGCTGAATACTTGCTGTGCCACGTTTTGTGGCTCCTAATCGCTGTAGCCTCCTTCGGAAAGAACCTGAGAGGCCGTCAAGCCACACAATGATATGTCAGCTTCCGGTAAAGATGGCGGATAGATAAGAGCAGGATACAGAGGCTCCCTGAGACAGACAACTCAGATGCTGAAATAACACAGTGTGGGGAGTCCTGGACAGAAGGAGATGGATCCTTTCAACCCAGGAAGAAACTAAAGGGAAAAGAGCCAGTCAAACATGCAACCCTGGGGCTACTATTGAGGCAGCTAAGATTCCATGCTCTCATGCACCCAAATTCTTGCCACTTTGACTCGCTGGAACCGCAGTCACACTGAAGTGCAGTTGCACAGAAGTTGGAGGTCAGCGAGCCCAACGCAGAAGGGAGCCAGCAAGGGACCTGCATTGACCTGTGGTGAGTGCTGGGAATAAAACCCTTCCAGGGGAAAGGGGCACCAACGGAACAACATTTTGGAATTGGGCAGGACTGGCAAGAACAACGAACAGCAGTGACTTCAGTCAGTTGTTCCCTTCCCAGACAAGATTGGTGGGGTATGCTTGGCCTGGGTCATGCCCTTGGCTGAGACCCAGTAAGTTGTCCCAAACCAATTTCCTGCACCTGGTGCTCACTAACATAGTGAAGGCCTCAGCAGGTTGACTGACCCGGAGGGGAGGGGCCAACATACGCCACCCCTGTTTTCACCTCAATAGCACACTGGAGTAGGCAGGATTACCTAGCCAGCACACTTCAGAAGAACCATAACCAACAAGGAAAGGGACTGGGACCTCCTCTATACATCTGTATGGAAGAAACCAAAAACACGAGACGAGGAAGCAACAAGAAAAAGTCCCCAGCCCCCAACCCTGAGAACATTGATCCAGGAGAGATAAGTACAAAAGAGACTGAGGACAGCAAACAAGCAATATCAGACACGGCATCAGTTGACATAAAAAGATATCTTCAGGACCTCATAGATGAGTTCAAAACTGAAATATTTAACCAAGTAAAGCAAGATATAAATAGATTAATAAAAGAAATGCTAAGCACCTCTCAAGAAGACACAGACAGAAGAATGGAGGAACACAAAAAAAGGAGAGAAATGTTTGATGAAGAACATAAAGAAAACATAGAATACACGAAGCAGGTTCAAAGAGATTACCAGGAAATGAAAAACTCCATTGAAAGCTGGCAAAATTGTAAGGATAGATTGTCCAGCCTGGAAGACAGGTTTGCAATGTGTGATCATGAAAGGAAAAATTTCTTAACAAGGAAACAGGCAGTAACAATACAAAGGCTAGAAGATGACAAGAGGATCTATAACTTAAGAATAAAGAATGTGAATAAAGAAGCAGGGGTACAAACAGAGGAACTACAGAGGCTATTCACAGAAATAATTAAGGAAAACTTTCCAAACATAGGAAAAGGAAATGATATTCAGATGTACAAGGCATACAGAACTCCAGCCACCTACAACCAAAACAGAGCTACACCCAGGCATATAATAATCAAGATCCCAGAAATTCAATATAAGAATGAAATATTTAAAAGCCATCAGAGAAAAGAAACAGATTACCTATAAAGGAAAACCCATCAAAATCATGGCAGACTTCTTGACATAGAGCATCAAATCAAGAAGAGCTTGGAGCCATGTATTCTAACCCTGAAAGAAAATAACTTCCAGTCCAGATTGATGTACTCTGCAAAACTGTCTCTAGAAATTAACGGAGAAGCAAGATCCTTCTAAGACAAAGAGGAACTGGGGAAATTCGCGACCACCAATGCAATTCTACAGAGAATACTGAAGGACATTTTAGAGAGAGAGAAAAGTACCAGGATTCCAGGAACAGTGGCAGAAAGGCCTCAATGAATGGAGCAGAAAGTGGAATGAAGAAGAAAACCAGACAACTAATGGCAGAAAGGAGGCAGAGAAGGTTGGCTATAATCTCTAATATAGATGGCCTTGATACACTAAAAAAAAAAAAAAAGAGAGAGAGAGAGAGAGAGAGAGAGAAACAGGTAGAGTAGATCAGGAGGTAGGATCTACTGAGATGCTCTTTATAGAAAATATAATTAACCTGAAAAAGGGTTTATGGACCGAAAATCAAATATGAGAAAACAATGCTGTATGTGACAGGGAAGCAGAGAGTAATAGGGGCAACTAGACCAGTCTTTGTAGATAGGTTGGAAAGACAGGCTTTAACAGGTAAAGGAATACAACTAGAGGTCAAGTCCAGGAGAAGGTTCGAAATCACTAAGGTAAATAGCAGGTTGCCCCACAATCTAAAAACTGAGGGTGTTGGTGAGACTCAAAAATTCACAGTGCACTCTCGGGGAGTGAAAGGGGAGGAATAGTCTTTAAAAAGATGGCAGAAGATATCGTTAATAGTGTATCAGGATTTAAAACCCACGTTACTCGCACTTCTCTGCTTAGATTTTTATTTTGTCCCAATTTGTCTACTTGCACTAGATCTGAGGGCACAGACAGCTATCCCACAAATAACAGGATATAGTACAATAATCATCTTTAACTTCCTATTAATTTAATCTGGAGCCCTGTATAATTTATACTGTTTTATCATGACTGATCTTAGTTAAATCTGGTTTGTTTGATTGCTGTTTGGTATTGACAGATTTTATTCAAAACCTGTCAAAACCTGTCATAATTGCGATGATTGAGAGTTATGACTGAGAGTATCAAGTCTGAGAGTATAGGCAACTATACTGAACATGACAAGATTCACTACGATACCCATTCTGGTTTGATTATTACCTGTTTTTGAAGTTTTACACTATCTACAAAGTTTTGTTTTTATTAATATTGTTATGTAATGCTATATTCAATTATACTATGTCTGAAGATAGGCAATTCTATTGAAGATAACAAGAGACAACACAGTAACCATTGTAGAACTCCTTGTACAGTGCTTTTATATGTCTTTTTTGTTTCATGTATTTATAGAAATATGTTTTGTTTTATCTTGCTATATTTTGTTTCTTTCTCTAATATAGAAAAGATAGAAATACATGTTAAGACTCATGCATGCATAGAACCTATAAACAGTTTATGAGAACTGATCATATAACACATGATGAAATGAACAAATACTTTGAAGAAACAGAGACACTACAGTACCCAGTGCTGATCCCCTAGGGTCATGATGTGAAATCCAGCAATACTATTATCCTTTGTTCAGAGTGATTTTAGCCTGCTATGGTTGTTTAATCTCAACATAAATGAAGACATGGATAACTCTAGGTATGTTTAAATGTATATGATTGGTAACCATATTACTAAGTTTTTGTTGGATAGTTGAACAGAACTGTTTGCAGTCTCGCTGCTTGAATCCCCACTTTGTATGTTTCACTTTTGTATCTTGAACAACTCTCTGTATGAGGACAATATGTAATCATCAACTAGTGATTTCTTGCTGTTTATTTTTTCTTTGAAAGTATGTATTATTTCTACTCATTTTCTGTTTTGTTTAGTCTTTCTTTAAATAAAATTTAAAAAAAAAACCAAAAAATATAAACGTATTAACTAAATCGTATGTTAGAAGGGCATGTTTAACAAAAGAAGGGGGTTTGCGGGGTCGGCACTGGAGTGGGGAGGAGGCAACTGTATATTGTTTTTTTTTAACTGTATATTAAATTGAGTATTTAGGCCTTACTGAGAAAGTGCAATTTGAGGAAAGATTTGAAGAAGAGCTACCATCTTAAAAAAAAATCATTCATTTTAAATCAATCCCTGAATTATGCATTTTAACTTAAAATTGGGAGGCCAGTCTTCTAAATACTTGATTGGCAAGGTTCTTCTCAATACCCCCTGAAGCTTCATATATACCCACATTATTCCAGATTTAACATATAAGTATTAGTACCCTGGCTTCAATGTTTGATTTATTTTATTAATTTGAAACTTTATGTGAGTTAAAAGATACTGTCTTACTAAAGAAAAGTCTATTTTCCCACACAAGCTGGGGAGAGGGTGGGGGTGTGGTCTCAGTACCTCAAGGGTATATTGTACCCAGAGATATTTGGCTAAAACAAACCCTGAGTCTTGCTTATGACACTGAAAAGGGTCAAAGAACCATTTTTACCCACATTATAACCTGGGCTGTGTATCTTGCTAAGATATTGTTTTCCTTTTCATTAAAGAACCAGTTTCCCAGTTCTCCTGTGAGGTTCTAGTCTGCAAGGCCCATTTCTTGTTTTCCTAAATTATTTTTAGTGGCTTTGCATCTGGATCTGTCATAATTTGGAGACACAGCTGTATGTTCATCTTCCCAAGAAGAGTTGAGGTTTCCATAGTAGCCACTTGGATCGGAGCAGATTTTATGGCTATGTCAAATAAGAGTTTCACAGAAGAGACTGTGTGTGACTAACAGACCAAGTCATGGAAGACTGTTCTGTTCCCCAAGCACTTGCCACTGAGGCCCTAGGGAAGGTCCCACTTAGATCTGTTTACTTTCATCTTCTTTTAGTGAAAGCATCCACCTTCTGGGAGGGGTCAAGGTCAGCTGAGAAGAAAGGAGTCCAATTCAAATAAGTCACACTGAAGCTCACTCCTCTGGGGTGGGTTTGGTTTGCTCATCTACTTTGTGCCATTGGCTGGAGGCATTTGCTTCTGCACCTTATGTCCTACTGTCTATTGGGATGGTAAATGAACTCACCCTCACCTCTAGCTGCAATCAAAATTTTGCCAGTGGTGGAGACAGCCTGTGCACTGTTAAAAATCAGGATACTAACAGAATTCACTGGGTCAGAACCTGTATTTACATTCAAGGTTGAACCCACCAAGCTCTCTCCTGCTCCTCCAGGGATATCTGAGGTGAAAATCATCAGTGGGTGTCTTGATTCCTTATGTGGGAAACTGACCCTTGGTCTAGAGATCTACTTTTCAAATTCTATTGGGCACCAGATTCATATAGTTAAAAACACACAGCTCCCTTTGAAAATCTAATTTACTGGGTTTGGGGTAAGTTCAAGAATTTGTGTTTTTTGTAGATGACTCAGGTGCTTCCTAGGAAGATGGTCCTAGTTCCACGTTTAATGCTTAATCTGTTGCAGCCAGGCAAGGCGGTGACTAGGAAGAACCATAGAACTTTAAACACGGAGGCTGCTTGCTCTACAGCACAAAGGAAAGGCTGGAGAGGCAGGAGCGTCACTCTAGATGTAAAGTCCTGGTTATTTACAGACTGGATCTTCAACCTAATTGTCTGCTATGAAAATAGAACTTTACATTTCAGCGTTGGTCTAAGGCACACAATTGGAAGTTATGTTTACCGCTTGGGTTCTGTTTTACTCTCTGAAGAGGAATGTGACTTTTATTTTTCCACTGCCTGAACTCCTCCATCGCTTCCTCTGCTGCCCATGGGACCCTCGCTCTGGGTATCTGCACTTTCTGGAGCCTGGGGAATGGCTGACTGCAGCCGCTGAAAGCTTTGCATCACTTTCTTGGTCTCTCCTGGGTTATTACAGAAAGTGAAATCATTGGGTGAAGGGAATGGACAGAATACGATGAGCCCAGAACTGCTAGGAAAATACCTGTCCTGAGATCATCCAGAAAGAATCACTCTAAACTGCAATTGCGTCTGGTCATTCTTTCTGTGAGGCTTCTGAGACAGCCAGTGTCAGCGTGGTCACATATCCAATGAGGCTTGCATACAAATATTCGGAGAGAGTTTACATAAAACCACTCCATTGTGTGGGCTGTTCCCAAGTGTGTTAGCATCGCTCACACTTTGATTCTGAACTCTGTGAGCTGTTTTGTGGGCTTTGGGCAAAAGACTGTTGAATACTATATTCCAGAATGTGTGTGCCATTAGCAATATGATGTTTACCACCACATGTGAAGTGGTGATTCTTTCACCTGATGAAGATCTGGGAAAACAAAGACTATGTGTGCATTTGCTGCTCTAAAAGTTACAGAAAAGCACCTGTGTCAGTGCTGGCTTACTAAATTAAGTTCACAATGTTCTCACTCCACAGCATGCTACACTGTCCAATCGCCCCCCTCTCCAGCATGATACACTGCGCAGCTGACACACAATCACTTGTGCTTGTGTATGTGTGTATGTGTGTATGTGTGGTACTGGGGATTCAGTCCGGAGCCTCCCCAGGCCTTTTTTATTTTTTATTTTGGTCTCCCTAAGTTGCCCAGGCTAGGGTCACAGGCATGTGCCATTGTGCCTAATGCCCTATGCCTCTTGATGTCCGCCCTGTGTGCCTTTTTTCGTGCTGAGAGAGGCAGCTACTGTTTTCTGAAAATTCCTGGAATAGTCACTTCCTGAGATGCTGTCAGACAGAGGGGGAAACCTGTTCCTGTGCCACTTGTTTGGACATTTCTTCCCAGTCTTTCCTCCTGAGTCCCACATGGCCTTGGCCTTCCCCTGGGTGGATTCATTGTGTTGATTCAAGCCAATGTGGCAGAAAATCTGATGTCATCTGCAGCTGCTACATTGAGTCAGAACAGCAGCCATTAACCCTCGCAAAGGTCAGCAGGAAGGCATTGTGGCCTTTCCAGTATTCTGTTTGTTAACAACCGTGGTATGAGTCGGGTTTCTGTGTTCGATGGGTGTTGGCAGAGGAGTTTTAAACTCTTGCATGCCTTCAATAAATAACACCTTTATTGAATCTCTATAATGTTCTAGGCAAGTAAACAAAACCTGGCCAGGACTGCTGTATAATCTCCCTAGTACTAGGTGTCTTGGGGACCTCCATCCTCTTTTTAGGCTGTGAATACTGAAGAAAGAATTTTGCTTTTAGGAAAGGCACTGGAAACTCTGTATTGTCCCTCGAGCTGCTGGCAAGATTAGGGACTGTAATATGAAAGACATTTCTGAAGTTTATTTCAATTTTATGAGTTAACATTTTGTTTACTGAAATATAAACAACATGAATTTTCAATTCAGAAAGATAAAATCTTCTTAAGTTTTTAAGTTCAATTTAAGGATTTTATTATTCTAGTTATCATTCTAGCATGATTTAACAATCATTTTCAAGGGGCCTTTGAATTACATATGTTCCAATTCATAAATTTAGTTAATTGAACTCTACATATTTTAAATTGCACTTGTAAATTTATCATAATACGTCTCCTTTTTAAGGACTTAAATGATCAGACCGCCGAACCTTTTTTTAGGGTTGAAGTAATCTTTATAAAGCTAATAAACATGAATATGGTGGACCTTAAGCACTCTTAAATGTTCTAATTGTGTATAAGCACTCAGTATGATTGCAATTTAAAATCAAAAGCCTGAATCAATCACTCAATTACACATGCTAAATTGGAGACGCAAAGCTGAAATGTTAGTATTTGGTCATATTACCTTACATGATGCAAAATTTTAAAATATCAAATATTCGACTAACTTCTTAACATGAAAATATCACCAATTTCTATATTGAATGCTAAATGTTCCTGGGATGACCAGGTGCTGATCCGCTAAGCAAACAATTATGTACCTCAAACAAGTTTGGGAAAAATGTTCTCAGACTTTTTTGTGTGTGTTACTAGGGATTTAAATCAGAGTCTTTACACTAAGCTACATGCCTAGCCTTTAAAAAAGAAATTTAAATTTTGAGACAGGGTCTTGTTAAATTGCTGAATTGCTTGGGTTAAGCTTGAGCTCAAAATTCTCCTGCCTCACCCTTCCAGAGTGCTGGAATTATGATTCTTGATTCATGATGTTGGGTGAGTTCAGTTGACTCACTGAGAACATTTTTACTGTTACCCCTGATGGACCATATGGAGCCCAGATGCAGTCTACCTAGGGACCCTGACTCAAAGGACAGACAGATAGATGTTCTTTGTTCTCTATGGTGGACAGTCACATTCTGCTAGAAGACAAATGCCCATCAGTGTGATCATTTGATTAGATTTTGTATTTCTTTGACTCTTGAGGTAAAAGAAATGTCTTTTCCATTTAATTCCAAAGGATGTTTGAACCGAGATTAAACCTGTATTCTTTTTCACAAAATGCTTATTTCTTGGGGCAACATGTCTTTTAGGTACTCAAACATAATCTGATGTCTGCACATCTCTTACTTTGCATTATTATCCTGTCAATTGGACTGATCATCCATGAGTTGGCCGCAACTTCCTTTCTATGAACCAATCCTGATTAAAAATGGAGTAACATCAGACATATAACCTAACCTAGTGCATGGCACCCAATAATTGCCTAGGAAATAGTGTTTTATTATTTGAGATTTATGATCAAGGCCCTCAAACCATTCAGACAATGCAGTGGTTGCACTAAATCTTCAACAAATGCAGAAAAACTAGGTAAGGAGAGATAGCCCCTGAATGGTAGATGTAAGAACTCAACAAGAAAAGGGGAATGGATAAAAGAGAAAATAGGCAGAAAACCACCCATCACCATGTAAGAGATATTTATATTTAGTAAAATATTTTCAGCTTCAACTTACACAAAAAGCCCAGTGAAGCATCTGGTTGAATACACGAATGTGTCACTGCAGGGAGATAGCGATTCAGAGATTTCCTTCATAAAGAAATAGAGCCTAGCCTATTCAAAAGCAGTCCCATTTAATGCAACACTGGATTGAACAGGGCGCCTTTTCAAGGGGCTACTATTAGAAGCAAGATTATTATCTTCAGCATTCAGATGGCATGCTGACTTCGGCCATAACATGGGGCCACTTAGGTGCTCCCATTATCAATGTGCAGTATGATCTTTGGAAGTTTAAAAATAGCATTCCCAACCTTTCTGGCTTCCCTTGCCTGAGCTATGTGCTGTGGGGAATGCCCAGCCCCCTGCTTGGCAGACTGAAGTGCTGGAACCTTGCTGTCATGACGACCTGAGGGGTCAAGGCAACAGGACCACCCTGGAGCTATGTCCTTTGAGACCACAGGTAAGCTAGAGTTTAGAGCAAAGCAATGTACCAGGGGTCTGGCTCTTGTTCCAACCATGGTATCTGGGCAGATCATTTATCCTCTCTCGCTTAAGAGAATCAGGGACATGGTGTGACTCAGAATTCTGCTTGTTTTCTTTTTAAAAGTCCAATTCAGCTGAATAAGTATAATTGGAATACCTACTGTGTTCAGGATTTTACACGGGGTAAAAAAGAGGAATAAAAAGAGGAATACGACTTCCTTTGCTCTGTGGTGGCCTGGGGGTGGAAAAGAGACCTATAATAGATCCTTTCAATGGGATTTCTCAGTTCTCCCTCTCCAACAGAGGTGGCAAATATAGCTGCTTACAGGGCCCTGGCATGTCATGTGGATGTAAGAAGCAGGCCTCTTGGGGATCTTGGCTGTTGGGGATAATGTTCCTGTCTTTAGTGGTGGACAGTGACTCAGCTCCAGCTATTGCTGGGCAGGACTGCAGGTGACTTTGCCATAGCTTTCCATTTCTTAACGGGAGTCTGAGGGCTGGACTTTTACGTGACTTATCCGCTTATCTGTATGGGCCAAGCGCCATATATCTGCCAGCCAAGCAAGTTTGTAGCCGTGAGAAACTGGAACTGTATGTGTGGAGAATGACAGAAGAAACCACACTTAGCATTAGTCCTTTTGTCATTAGGCATTTGCCCAGGAGCTCCCTTTTGACGTAGCTCAGTCACTTGTTAGAGAACGGAACAGCTGTGGACTGAAACAGAATGGTTTTAAGAGGGATGGGTTTGTGGCGTTCAGTAAAAATGAGAGGAGGCCATCGTTTTGAACCAAGCTCCTGCACTGGGTTCCAGCGCACCAGGCTGAAAGTCAAGGTGAAGCCACTCACGCTGAGGTTCCATGTCGCCTGTCTGAAATGAATCTGCTTGTCAGATTTTCTGAGAAATCAGGATTAGAGACATAACAGCCAGATTTTACAAATAGGCTGGCTATAATTGGCGTGACAGGGATGCTACCTCTGCCTTTATCCTTAGAGAAAAAAGGTCATTTCTTATAAATTGATATTAACCAATCGGTTACCTTCCTATCATTTGGTCTCTTTTACGAAAGCCATTTGTGGCCATCTGTACCCGTGCTTTCCAGTATGATGGCCACCAGCCACACACAGCTATTTACACTTAAAGTCATGAAACGAAATGAAATTTAAATTTCAGCCACATCTTGGCCACATCTTAAATGCTCCATGGCCTGGGTAGTACAGAGAACTCTTCTTCTACTGTAGAAAGTTCTGGACAGTGGCAGTCTGTCCCTTTCCTGCAGTCATTACTTCCTCCTGTAATTCTTAACTGAGACAGTGGGACACTGACTCTATTCTTTGTCATCAGAAAGTTTCCACCACAAGTTGACTTTAAAGTCCCTTCTACACCTCATCTTCTTGGAGAAGGGGAGATGTATATACTTTGAGGGGTTCTGGCTGAAACTAGCCCCAAGCTCTTTTCCCCACTACTTATTTATTTAATTAAAAATTTGTGGTGAAATCCACATGCCATAAAATTTGCCAGTTTAGCCACACTGAAGTAAGTAGCTCAGAGGCATTAAGTACATTTATGTTGTTGTACCACCGTCACCACCACTCATCTCCAGCACTGTTTTTTCGTCTTCCCAAGTAGAGATTCTGTGTTCATTAAAAAACGACCATCTACTTTCCTCTCCCCAGCCCTGGCAATTGCTATTTTCTGCTTACCTGTGTAAATTTTGACTCAGAGTACCACAGATGAGTGGAATCAGAGTGTTTGTCTCACTCAGCTAATGGCTTCAGGATTTAGCTATGTTCAATCTATGTCTTGTATGATGAGAATTCCTTCTTTTTAAATATAGAATGAAAATTGATCACTTGGTGGTACATGCCTATAATCTCAGTACTTGAGGTGCTCAGCACAAGAGGATCACAAATTCAAGTCCTGCCTTTGCAATTTAACAACCTAGCAAGACCCTGTCTCAAAAAGAAAGAAAGAAAGAAAAAAAAAAAAAAAACACAACTTAATTAAAGGTCCTGGGTTTAACCCCTGGTATCACAAAAACAAAGAAACAAACAAACAAACCTTACAAATGAGAATAATATCCCACTATAAGTATCTATCCCATTTTGTTTATATACTGATCTGTTGATGGGCATTTGGGTTATTACCACCTGTTAGTCATTGTGAATGATGCTACAGTGAATATGGTGTGCAGATTCTGCTTTCAGTTCTTTTGGGTGGCCCAGAAAGTGTGATTGCTTGATTATGTGTTAATTCTATATTAATATTGAGGAACCATCAGACACTTTCCCAGTAATGGTAAATTTAACATTCCCGTCAGCAGTATATTGGGGTTCCAATTTCTCCACATCCTTACCAACACTTGCCATTTATTTCGTGTGTGTGTGTGTGTGTGTGTGTGTGTTTATAGTGGGTATCCTAATGGGCATGAAGTAATATGTCATTATGGTTTGATATATACTTCCCTACTAACTGGTGATGTGTAGCATCTTTTTTTGCTTGTTGGCCATGGTGTTTTTGTGGATCATCAAAGGCTAAAAAGTAGGTAAATTATCACTTAAAAACTGTTTAACCAGTTGCTTTGATATCATTGTTTTACCTTCCTTCTATTTCTTTGGTATGAGGGTTTTATTTGACCTTGAGGACAAACTGTTGACTATTCATCTAGAAAATGATTTTTAAGGCCCTTGGTTAACCATGGTAAATTCTTCAGAAATGAAGAATTTGAAGCCAGAAGGGCTGATGATCTAAAAGTTTGTCTTCTTTGTAGGTAGAAATAAATTTTCACAAGTTGTTTCCCTTTTCCCCTAGGGAAAGCTTTCCTTTCCTTAATTTTGGGGAGGCTAGGATTGGGCTTTTTGTAGAGAAAGAGATCTAAGTCTTGGAGAATAACCCAAAGGCCAGAACTTAATAGAACATCCCAGCCTGGGGCCCAGGGCCCAGAGTGACAGCCACTTGGAAAATCCAGCCTAGGTTCTCGGGGTTGCAGTTATCTTCGGTCATGCCGTGGTTTTTCATAACTGCTGAAATGTTACAGTTCAACAGTAACTGCCACCAAGGGCGGCTGGGGGAGGCCAGTAGCCAATCCTAGGGTGAAAGGAAGGAGCCAGCAGCTGCTTGCAGAGTTGGGTTTCAGGGCAGCAAGGAGGGCAGAACTGGGGCCTCGGGCCAGATGGTGGTTGAGGTGGCACGTGATAAGCAGGCAGATTTGTAGAACATGTGGGTACTCCCTGAGGATCCCGGGGAGCTCTGGGGAAGGGAAGCTGGTAAATACTCGATGTCTGCAGTCAAGCCCCTCCCTGGTCCCTGAGGGGGAGGAATGAATGTATTTCATAGTCAGAGGCTGGGCAGGTCAGACACGCCTGGGTTCCGTATAGCTTGTACCGGCACCGCTCAGGGCTGGCTCCTCAGTGCTGCTTCTGCTTGCCTCTCTCCTTGACCACTTCTGCCTTTTACTGGCCTAGTACCCTGATGGGGGATGGGGCAGTTACGTGGCTGGCCTTAAAGTCCACTCCCTCAATGGTTTGGTTCTAGCTTTTTCTCTTGAAGTCATATAAGAGAAGTGGAGAGTGCATGGTAGGCTGGACAAAAAAATTGAGAGAAGTTTTAAATGGTTCTAAAGGTTTTTTTTTTTTTTTAATTGTTATTTCCTATTAATTTTGGTGGGGGGATAAGAAATGCTTTGATAAGGACTGAATGCATTGGCAAACCTTCATTTTCATCTGAGGCTGGGCTCTCTCGGAGGTAAGCTAAAGGCGTTTTCATTGTGTCCTTCGCTAAGGTCTGGGGTTCCGAGCAGCTCCCAGGGACCTCAAAGGAGGAAATGCAGCCAGAGGAACTTCACTTTTTTGGTTTTCATGAAAGGTTTCATTCTAACAAAGGATTCCACAGCTAAAGAGATTTGAAGGACCTGATGCCCTCTAGGGTCGCTATGGAGCTAGGCTTGCTCCTTGAGTGCCTCTGTGTTTTTAGAAATGTGATGGTGAGCATGTGAGGGCTAAAATGATTTTGCATTTCTTATCCCTCTCTGAGTTGGTTTGTGTGATGACATTTTCAAAACTAACCCGCCATTTGGCTGCCCTCTCTGGGAATTAACTTTTGTCTCCTTCTTCTTTGTGCCAGGAATCTCCAAGACCAGCTCAGGTTCAGCCCTTAGGAAGGACGCAGAGGACTCAGCACATAGTTAGCCTTCTGCTATTGCTTATTATGAAGCAAAATTAGCAAAAAGAGAAGGTGCAGAACTGAATTGAGGTGTCAGCGTCTAAGAGTCCTGTGGTGGTAGAGTGAACCTGGAAGTCGTAATCCCTCCAACAACCTGTATGGGGATGATTAACCCCATTTTTTTTTGTCTTTTTTGAGGCAAGGTTTCACTATATGGTTCATACTACCATTGAACTCACTTTGTAACCCAGGCTGGCCTCCAACTTGCAGTGATCCTCTTGCCTCAGCCTCCGGAATGCTGGGATTACAGGCATGTGCCAACACCCCTGGCTGCTTAATTCCATTTTATGGATTGAAATATCACCAATTCTACAGTCAAAGCCATTTGAGATCTTTAC
This sequence comes from Cavia porcellus, assembly GCF_034190915.1. NCBI lineage: Eukaryota > Metazoa > Chordata > Mammalia > Rodentia > Caviidae > Cavia > Cavia porcellus. The sequence continues at coordinate 19,402,055 of NW_026947496.1, read as the reverse complement.
AAAAAAGAACGAAACATCCTATGAGTTGTGATCATCTTTGTGATGGTGTCTACCAAGGAAGCAAGGAGAGAGTCAGCACCAGGGTTTTTACTGGAAGCTTGTTATGTAAGCCTCTTTTCACTGGTACATTTGCAGGCTCCAGACTCCCAGTAGCACAGCATAATCCACACTATTTGGGCAAGTTGTTAAGCACAGTGATCTGGTAATACCAGAGAGTGGTGGGAACCCTCAGAAATCCAAGGTCCTGGATGCCAGCCAAGAGCCCATCTTGCAAACAAGCTTGTCTTATCTTTCTTTCTTTCTTTCTTTCTTTCTTTCTTTCTTTCTTTCTTTCTTTCTTTCTTTCTCTTTCTTTCTTTCTTTCTTTCTTTCTTTCTTTCTTTCTTTCTTTCTTTCTTTCTTTCTTCTTTTAGACAGGGTCTCACTATGTAGTTCAGACTGGCCTTGAGCTCATGGCAAGCCTCCCACCTCAGTCACCCTAGTGCTGGGATTTTAGGCATGGCCACCATGCATGCCTAGCTTACAAATAGGCTTTTCTGAAAATGACATTCATGCTTACTTCATTAAAAATACTTTTTGCAGTCTTCTTTTCTTGTTTCTTCTTCTGGCATCTCTGCTTTTCTTCTTTTAAAAAATAGTATACTGAAAGCTTCATGAACTATACGTAGTTTAGGTTTCTCTCCACCTCTGAAGGGCCCTGTGAAGCTGCATATACATAGTAGTGCCCCTGCTGCCGAGGTGAGGAAGCAGCCAGATGCTGAGGCCTAGGAGTGAATCGATAGGTGTTGACCTTGCGGTTGAAGAGGGAATGGAGAGGGTTCAATTCTGAGAGCCACCACCGAGAAAGGATGGCTGGGTCATGGGGGCTAAGTTGGGAATGGCACATTTCTGGGCAGTCTTTCCTGGCTTACGTTGATGTGTGTTCATGAAAGATCAGTTCTTTCTCCTTTTCCAAATAATACATGTAATATTATAAATAAATATTATTTTTCTTTTATATTAGCCCAAATAATTTTGACTATCTTTATTACCATCTAATACTTTAAACATGGCTACCACTTTCTGAGTATTTGGGAATTAGGAATTAGTGTTTTGTTTTTTTTTTTAAAGATGGAAATCTCACTAAGTTGTGATGTCTTTTTCTTGAGGTCCTGTTACTCCTTTTTTGCTTTTTCAGTCTTTTGAATTTAGCAAGCAAGCTGGACATTTCCTTCCTTTTCTGCAAAATAGTCTTTAAATGTAATTTTGACATAACAGTGCTTTATGTTTATACAACTTTTACCATCTTCTTCGTATTTGTTCTGCTTAGGATTTGTAGTTAATTTGGGGATGTTCTGTGGCTTGATAGTGATAGTTTCAGAGAATTTTTCACCATTCTCTTTTTAGTTATTGTTTCTGCTTGCTTTTTTCTCCTTGTCTCTGGGGTTGAGTCACATCTTTAATCTTCTGATGGTTGATGTCTTAAGCTCTTTTTGTGCATTTTTCATTCATTTTACTTCTTAAACTTGAGTCTAAATGCTTTTTAGTGATTTATTTTCCTGCTCGCTAATCTTCTCCACAGCTGTGTCTAATATGCTGTTACACTCAGCTAATCAGTTCATAATTTCAGTTGAATCTTTCAGTTCTAGAATTTCTAATGCATTCCTTTTAAGGGGTACAAGAGAACAAGGTTGAGAGGTGAGGGGGAATGAAGGGAAATAGGATAAAGATACACCAAGTAAAGGAACCTAATAACCTCAGTGAATGTAAACATTATATGTCAAACATGAGATAAGATTAATAACATCAGGCCGGAAATTTAGCTCAGCAGCACAAGTGCCTGCCTAGTAAGCGGGAGGTCATGAGTTCAATCCCTGGTATCCTGCCATCCCGCAAAAGATTATTAATATCAATAAGAATGAAAATGAGAGGAGGGAAGATGGAGAGAGGATCGGAAAGGGGATTTTAAAAAAGGAAGCAAGTTGCATTATGTACGTGTACCCTGTACCTAAGATGATTGTCAAATACATGCGCTGCAACCTGATGAGTTGGCACACACCTATAATCCTAGCACTTGGGATGCCGAGACAGAAGGATCATGGTGAGTCTGAGTCTAGTTTGGGCTACATAGCGAGGTTCAGACCAGCCTGAACTACATAGTAAGACCCTGTCTCAGAAACCAGAAAAGCAACAACAGCAAAAGCAACACAAAGCTTGTGTTGCAAACATGAACTAATAAAAAATAGAAAACCCCACTTCTGTAATGAAATCCTGTCCTTTTTGAACAAATTATCATAATACTTTGAAAGTTTTCAGAGATCATCTGAATCAGATGCACAAATGAGTCATCTGTGGGACTATTTGTAATATCTGTTTTTTCTCTTAATTCTCTTTCACATTATGCATGGTCATCTCTGAGCCCCAAGCACTATAGACATAACATTGCAGAGGTTCTGATCAATAGTCTCATTTTCCAGAAAGGATGCACATGTTTCTTTGGGGGGAACCAAAGGAGAGTCATACAACCTCAACCAGCCAATAGCCAACTCATCTGGGCTGGGCTGCGTTCTTCACGAGGTTCCTTGTGCCTCTGGTTCATCTCAGCACACACAGGCCCCAGCTGAGAGTGGGGCTTTATCAGTGCCCCTCTTGGTTGGTTCTGCTTTCCACTCTTGTCTCTCCATCTTCTTGATTCTTAGCATTTCAGTTCCACTTTAGCATTTTAGTTGCTTTCTGTTAGTTCCTTTAGATATTTTGCTGAAATGTAGTCCAAGAATTAATAAGTGACTGGAGGGGAGAATAGTGAGGAGCTATCCCCCTCCCTTATCCTCCTCTTTTATCTCTGCCATTTTGGTCCTCAACTGCCGATGCCCTGATAGTCTCCAGCTCTGTCTTTGCTTTCCCTCACCCTGAGAGACTACAGAAAGCTCTGCATTAAATCTCTGTCCCTCGTTCAAAGCTAGCATAACGCATTTTTTTCTGTCACAAAAGAGCATAACCACAGATGCGTCACATTCACATTTAGTCTTTAGAATATTTCTATTGATGGATTATTAATTTTAATTTTATGAGTTTTGTTATATTAAACAATGAGTGCTTAACAGGAAAAAATCACAAAAAGTGTTGCATTTTAATATTTATTGAGTGTTTATGAAAAAACATCAACATTTTCAACATTAACTGGTTTTTGGTGTGCAAAGTCTAATAACAACAGAAATGAATTTTTATATGAACTACAATGAAAATGCCAATAGTACTCTACAAAAAAATCTTTACTACAATTTTACACTAAGGCAATCTTCACTCATGACAACAGCACATTCCATATATACATATTGCTTACACTGACAGCACATGTATTTTGCTGTCCTGGTCTTTGTTTTATCGGTACCCAGGATCAAACTCACGACCGCCTGCTTGCAAGACAGGTACTTAGGCCGCTGAGCTAAACCCCCAGCCCCTGTCCTGGTCTTTTTGTAGGACATACTTGATTATGGCTTGTCTTCCTATTTTTTCAGGAGGTTCTTATTATATTATGCAGTGTGTAGTTAATGGGGGCATAAAATATCAATAAGTAAAGTATTAAGTTCTTCATATGTATTGTGTGTTTAAAACAAATTAACATTTCCACATCAGCTGTGTGCCTGCTTGCCTAAAAGATAACACCAGAAACAAATCCCTATATGAACTACAATGAAAATATCAATGGCACCCTACCAAAAAATCTTTAGTTCAATTATCATGCCTAAATAATATGAAAAGAAATAAGAAAATAAAATATCAGATGCGAAATGAGTACCAGAAAAGACATCAATATTTTTATATCAGTTGTGTACTTACTTACAAAACTTTTTTTTTTTTTTTTTTTTTTTTTGTCTTTTTCGTTTTTATCGGTACCGGGGACCGAACTCACGACCGCCTGCTTGCAAGGCAGGTGCTTATGCCGCTGAGCTAAATCCCCAGCCCCCTAACTTACAAAACTTAAAAGATAGCAGGAGCCTTGTGAGATTCCAGGTGAACACTGGGAAAGAGCGCAAACCATGCCAAAGCCTCTTTGCCACTGTGACCCAGTGAACCACACCAGAAGGTCAAAGAATGGCCTCTCCTCTCACTACTGCATAACTGGGGTGTACTACTTGGGAACAGAACAGGATATTAGAAGCTGTCAGAGAAAAAGAAACAGATAATCTATAAAGAAAAGCCCATTAAAATCATGGCAAACTTCTCAATCCTGAAAGAAAACAACTTCCAATGTAGATTGATGTACCTGGCAAAACTATTTTTCAAAATTAATGAAGAAATAAGATACTTCCACAATGAAGAACAACTAAAAAAATTCTTGACCACTAAACCAACTAAACCAATACTACAAAGGTACTGAAAGATATTCTTGTCAGAGACAAAATGACCACAGTTCTGAGGACAACAACAGAAAGAAACCACCATGTATGGCAGGCAGTTAAACAGAGAGGAAAATATCATGACAAAGACAATCCAATACATATCAGTTATAACTATCAATGTAAATGGCCTCAACTCATCATTTAAAAGAAACCGACTGACAGAATGGATCAAGAAATAAGATCCAACAATGTGCTGTATGTAAGAAACATGTTAAGCTCGAAAAGAAATTCACCAACTGAAAGTTAAAGTTTGGAAAACAATACTCAATGCAACAGGAACCCAGAGAAAAGCAAGCATAGCTATTCTGTATCAGACAATGTAAACTTTAAACCAAGAATGATCAACAGGAATAAATAAGGTCACTATATACTAGTTAGGGGAAAAATTCAAGAGAAATAGGTAACAATAATAAATATATATGCACCAAATATGGGAACACCCAACTATACAAGACAAATATTAATAGACATGAAAAACCAAATAAGCAGTAACAAAATTGTAATGGAGGACCTTAATACCCCTTGGTCACAAAGAGGCCAAGAAAACAAAAAAATCCGTGAAGAATTAACAGAACTGAATCAAACATGTGAACAAATGGACTTAGTAGATGTTTACAGAGTGTTTCACTCAACGATATCAGAATAAACATTTTTCTCAGCAGCACATGCAGTGCTCTCTAAAATAGATCATATACCAGCCCATAGAACCTGCTTAAGTAAATTAAGGGAAGTGAAGTTATTTCTATGCATATTATCTGACCATAGTGCTATGAAATTGGAAATTAACAGCAAAAAACTCCATAAACATATGGAAATTAAATAATACTCTCCTCAACAATCAATGGGTCACAAATGAAATTAAAGAAGAAATCAAACAATATATAATCAAATGAAAATGCAGATACAACATACTGGAACCTACAGGATGTAATGAAAGCAGTTCTAAGAAGGAAATATACAGCAGTGAACTCTCACATTAGGAAAACAGAATGAGCACAAATAGGCAATCTAATGCTTCACTTCAAGCTTCCAAAAAAGAAGAGCAAGTCAACACCATAGCTCATAGAAGGGAGGAAATTATAAAGATCAGAGCAGAAACTAATGCAATTGAGACTAAGTAAACAATACCAAGAATTAATGAATTGAAGAGTTTGTTCTTTGAAAGAATAAACAGAATTGATAATTCCTGGGCTGAGGATTTAGCTCAATGGCATAAGTGCCTGCCTGGCAAGCATGAGGTCATGAGTTCAATACAAAAAAAAGAAAATAAAAAATAAAAAATTGATAATCCCTAGCCAACCTTGTCAAGAAAAGCAAACAAAAGACTAAAATTTATGTGATGAGGAATGAAAGAATGAAATCACTACAGATCTTGTGGAAATTCAGATCACAAGTACATACTTTGAAAATTTTTACTTGAATAGGATCGAAAGTATAGAAGAAATGGACAGACTTCTAGAATCATATGAATTACCAAAGGCAAATCGAGAAGATATAAAAATTTTGAATAGAGTTAGCATCTCCTGAGATCCAGCTATGTTGGAACTTAAGGCACTGAACAAGAAAGCAACATGCCCTCCTTCCCGGTAAGTGGCAGCGTCACGAGTGAGGAGGGGTCGGCAAGCCTGAAGAGAACCAGGTAGCATCTCCCATGAGCCTACCTGCAGGTGGGCTGAGAATCAAACATCCCATCCCTCCCCACCCCATTAGCAACTGGGGGCCTGAGCATCTCTTGGGAGTATGACCATATGCAATGTAGCAAATACGGGGGATTTCCTTCTGTCTTCTGTTGGAAGGCAAAGGTTGTTTTCACTGTTTTGCTTTGTTCTGAGAAATTGTTTTGCTCTATTCAATATTCTGTATTGATAGGTTTTATAATGTTCTGTTTTTTGCTTTGATTTTGCTATATTTGATTGAATGGACAACTATTGTGAAGATAACAAGATGTACTATGGTACCTATTACTGTTGTCCTGGTATCCTACTCTGAAGTTCTGTACCAGTTTCACTGCATTGTCTCAGTTGGCTTTGTTCTGTCTTGTTCTGTTGTATTTTACTACCTTCAAAATTAAATACATTTTTTGAATAACCCAATATCAGCTAATGAAATTGGCAACATAATTAAAAACTTATCAAAAAAGAAAAGCCCAAGTCCTGATGGATTCATGGCTGAATTCTACAAGAAATTTAGAGAATATTTAGTGTCCATAGTCCTCAAAACTCTTTAATGAAATTGGAAAGGAAGCAATTCTTCCCAACTCAGTCCTAGAGGTAAGTATTATGCTGATACCAAAACCAGAGAAAGACTCAACCAGAAAAAAGAACTACAGGCCAATTTCCCTAATGAAAATAAATGGAAAAATCATCAATAAGATACTAGAAAACAAAATACAGCAAATCATCAAGAAGATTATATACCATGACCAAGTGGGATTTATCCCAGGTATGCTGGGCTGGTTCAATATACACAGATTAATAAATATAATATACCATATCAACAGAGCCAACAACAAATACACACAATCATCTCAATAAATGCAAAAAACTTTTGATAAAGTCCAACACTCATCCATGATAAAAAGAAACCTTAGAGAAAATCAGAATTGATGGTCTTTACCTCCATCTGATAAAAGCCATCTAGGACAATCAACATTATATGAAATGGACAAAAACTAATATCTTTCACTCTAAAACCAGGAACAAGACAAAGATGTCCACTATCACCACTCCTGTTCAATATAGTTTTGGAAACATTAGACAGAGTAATTAGACTTAAGAGAGAAATAAAAGGAAGAAGGAAAGGAAAGGAAGAAGTTAAGTTATCATTATTTGCAGATGACATGATATGCTACATAGAAGACTTCCAAAACTCTACCAAAAAGGGCTGGGGAGTTAGCTCAGTGGCATAAGCACCTGCCTTGCAAGTGCACAGTTCTGAGTTCGATCTCTGGTACAAACAAAACAAAGAAAAAAAAAAAAACACCAAAAGACTACTAGAGTTAATAAGCAAATTCAGTAGCATAGCAGGATACAAAGTCAGTACTCGAAAATCAATATTATTCCTATGTACAAATAACAAACTTACTGAGAGACAAATCTTTCACAATGCATCCAAAAAAAAAAGGAAAAGAAAGAAATTTAGGAATTTAACAAATGTTAGGAATTTAACAAAGGACATAAAAATCTATATTGAAAATTACCATACTCTGAAAAAGAAGATTGAAGAGGGTATCAGAAAATGGAAAAATATCACCTGCTCATGGATAGAAAAAAACCAACATCGTGAAAATGGCCATACTCTCAAACCTGTTATATAGATTTAATGCAATCCTGATCAAAATACCACTAACATACCTCACAGATCTAGAAAAAACATTCCTATAATTCATTTGGAAACAGAAGAGACCTAGAATAGCAAAGCCAATCCTGGGCAAAAAAGACAAGGGAGGAGACATCACAATTCCTGACTTGAAATTATACTTCAAAACTACTGTGATAAAATCAGCATTGTACTGGCAACAAAACAAAACAAAAACAATACCAACAACAACAACAAAAAAACACATCTGAGGATCAGTGAAACAGATTAGAAGATGCAGACACGACTACAAAGACACTTGCCACCTTATCTTTGACAAAGGGTCTAAACATGTCCATAAGTGATGCTTGAAAAATTGGCTTTTCACGTGCTGACGGGCAACACTAGACTCATTTTCTATCACCATCCACTAAAGTCAAAATGGGTCAAAGAGCTAAATTTTAAAACATAAACACTAAATCTACTGGAAGACAAAGTAGGTAGAAATCTTGAGGGCAGAGGGGTAGGCAAAGGGTTCATGAACAAAAATCAAACTGCAGAAGAAGTACTTCAAAGCATCAACAATTGGGACCTCATCTTGTTAAAAAGCTTTTGCATATCAAAAGAAATCACCAGTAGAGTGAAAAACAATTTAGCCAACTGTTCCTCAGACAAAGAACTTCTATCTAGAACATATAAAGAATTGAAAAAAATCAAGCCTCCCCAAATTAAAATGCCCAGTCCAAAAATGGGCATTTGGATGAATATGTACTTCTCAGATGAAGAAATACAAATGGCAAATAAATATATGAAAAACTGTTCAACATCACTCATTGGTCATTCAAGAGATGCAAATTAAAACAACTCTGAGATTCCATCTCATCCTGGAAAGAATGCTTATTATTAAGAAATCAAGCAATAACAAATGCTGAAGGGGCTGTGGGTAAAAGGAGCTCTTCTTCATTGTTGTGGCGGTGTAGACCAGTACAACCACTGTGGAAATCAGTGTGGGGTTCCTAAAAAAACTAGGATTGCAGGTCCCATTCAATCCAACTATTTTGCTTCTGGATGTTTTCCTGAGAGAATTAAAAACATCATACCACAGCAAAATATGTGTAGCAGCATAATTTGTAATAGCTAAATCTTGGAAACAATCCAAATGTCCATCAACCAAAGAATGAATAAAAATATATGTGGTATTTGTATACAGTGGAGTACTACTCAGCTTTAACGAAGGGCAAATGAGGCATTTTACACAATGGAGTATTACTCAGCTATACAGAAGTATAAACTCTAGGCTTTTATTGGTAAATGGATACAACTTGAGAATGTACTCATAAGTGAAATAAATCAGACTCCATATGTGAAAACATCATATTATCTTCCTAGTGTTAAAAACTGAAAGAGTAAATAAAATCTAAAATGTACAGTAGCTATACTGAAAGTGAAAGAGGAAAAAACTGCTAAAAAAAAAAAACCAACAATTGAGATGAGGGAAAGGAGAAAAGAAGGCAAAAGATATATTAATATATATATTATGTCTTACAGATATGTTGTATCTAGAAAAAGTCTATATATATGATAGAATTATACTACTAATCTCTGTTAGTTCATCAAAAAGAATGTTTGTGTTTTTATTGTTTGATCATTTTTATGCCTCTATCCTGTGATCTGAGCAACTATTTTAAAGATAGCAATAGGCAGTATGTTAACCATTGTTATCTCATATGCTTTTGTTTTGAAATTCTGTATCATTGTGTTTTTCTTTATTCATTTTAAAATAAAACCAAAAAGAAAAGATAGGTTTGTGCTTATACTGGTTGATTAATTTTGCATGTCTATATCTTGTAATCTGAGCAACTACTTTGAAGACAATGCAGTATATTAACCACTGTTAATGTATTATCTGATTTGGAAACTCCGTGCCATTGTTTTTAATTTTGTTTACTTTTCTCTTTAAAATAAAATGTAAAAGACCTAAAGGATAACATCAGAAATAAATTCCTATATGATTGGCAGTAGAACTCCACCACAAATAAACTTGGCTTCAACTGTTACAGTCAAAGCAATCTTCATACATGAAAATTGCATGTTTCATATACAGTATTGCTTACAATTGTTTTCTTGTAGGGCAGAAAAACAAAACATACAAGCTATCAATGTACAATTGACATCTTTTTGGTTTTCCTGTTGTCCTATTAGGTCTCTGGAATGCTCTGCCTGCCTGTTCACCTGTCAGCTCACCAATGTGGTCCACAGTTTTTTGTGTGTAGTTCCCTGGGCAGATATATTTTGTTTTTCCTCTACTATAAAACATCTGTTATGAATTCCAGTCTCAATCCTCTAAGAAAACTTCTCCTTGATATTTTATACTTGTCATTTTCTTTGTAAACTATGAAACTATTTGTGCCACATATGTTTAGGGTTGAGTAAAACACAACCATTGGCCAATGCTTTATGTTTCAAATGACATCACAGTTGCTGCATGACTCATCAACACCTACTGTGCCTTTGATTTTGTTGTGGAATTTTCCATCTCAGGCTTGCATTTTGTTGAACTTTCTCTATCAATATTTCTATCATGGTGCAATATTAACATCAGCAGTACTAGTTTGTTTTTCTTTGCCATATATGAGGCCAATGTAAATGTTTCTGAAATCCAAAATTTTATTATACAATTCTCTGTTTTGAAATTGCAACATTTATTTTGGAATTTCTGCTTTGTTCATGTGTATATTTCCTGCACTGGTCAACTTGTGCTCTATTAGCAAATGTAACATCAGTTGGAAACCAGTAAACCAATTGTTGAATATTACATTCAGATTACTTTGGGAGATGGGAGCACAAGTCTGCTCATAACATGATTTGATTTATTACTATACAAACAAGGACCTGGGGCTGAGTTCCAGGATAAATGTCTAAATGTTTTTCACATCCTCAAGGGTATACATTTTTATGGTGTATTTTGACCCATAACTCTTCCAATTTGACCCATTTACATTCCTGTGATTGCCATGAGAAATCCTTGCTAAGTACAGCAGACCTAAATGCTTTCAGTTCAGTTAGCGAGGTGTCATAATAAATACATTTTTTAATATGGCTGCTGGTGCATACAGAACATTTACTTGTATCTCACCCTTTGTGTATTTCATAACATCTTGTAGTATTTTATCTATTACAATTTCCTACAATGAATGGCAGTATTGGCATTCTGTCTATTCAAAACATTTCACCCCTGCAAAGACCTTTACCATATTTTCTAACATTGGATTGTTCCATTTGGTTGCATGACATTTTGCAACATTTTGACTAGTCAAATATACACTCACAGTTGCTGTTTTCTTTGTCATCTGAATCAGGGAGTGTGCATTCCCTGTGTCTGGATCAGTCAATTCTTGCACCATTTCACTGTCACAGGAACTTTTGCTCACATGGCCAATGTCAAAATCATCATCATCATCATCCATCCACGCCATTCTTCTGTTTGTTATGAAAACATGTATTTTTCCATTATGTATCATCTTCATTATCCATGCATGAGTAATATGCTGATTCACTTTTGACCTCCAAAACTTGAAAATCTAGTTTTTCATGACCATTCTACTGAATTGGGCTACTTCTACTAGAAAAATCAAGAGAAAGCTTTTTAAAAAACAAATCCTGCCAGGCGTAGTGGCACATGCCCATAATCCCAGCTCTTGGAAGACTGAGGCAAAAGTATTGCTGTGGGTTCGAGGCCAACCTGGGCTACATAGTATGTTCAAGAACTGCCTGGACTATACAGCAAGACACTGTCTCTAAATAAATAAATAAATAAAAATGAAAAGTAAAACAAATCCTAGAGTGATGTGGATATATAATACCCTCTCTGATGCTCAAGTAAACATACACACACACACAAACACTGTTCTGTGTAGCATTATGTGTATGTAAACCCTGATTTGACACTTTTGCACACATGTACACATCTTTTCTTTCATTGCACCAATTGGATAAATGTGGAGGACCACCTGGATGACTCTCCCTGAATAAATAGCAATTATCTCATTTTGGCTAAACCTGGCCCTATCTCCATGTACTGGTATGTACAGAGCTGGCTAGGCCCTTTCTGTATCCCTTCAATTGGCTTTAAGCAATGTAAATAGGATGGCTGAGGTGCTGATGCATAATCTTTGAAGCTAGGGGACGGTGTCTGTTTCCCTACCTTGTGACTCCCAAAAAACATGGTTGAGCTGGGCGGGATAAAGAGCCACTACTCCATGTTATCGACTTGGATCAAGCCTTGAGCTAAGAGGCTATAATTTCCAAGGGCAGAAAAGCTTACACATCAGAACTGAAACACAGACCTCAAAATATTAGATGCTGCCTCACTTCTGTTATGCAGATTACTCTTTCTGCTTATCCTTCCCTTTGCATATCGCAGAGCTGATCCCAGGCCACCTATCTAGCCCAGCTCATGGCACTCGCACACTTCCCACCATTCTCACAGTCACACGTCCCTGAGTCACTCCCTTCTTCATGAATGAATAAAATCAGGGTCCCAGAATGAGTTGAGGTCTTTGTTCTGATGAACCTTCATTCTGGCTGGATTTTGGACATCTTGGCTCCCCATAACTATATGTCTTATCTTGAGTCATCGTTATTCTTATCATGAGTTGCACTGGATGTGGTGGACTGAAACTGACTTATTAAGATTCCAATAACTCTTCCATGGGATTACAAATATAAACTTCTAGAACCGCAATGAGGTTCAGGAAGGGCTCTTTATAAGTAAACACAAAGATTGCTTCCTGTATCCCTCAGGGAAAGGTACTGAGATGCACAGCCAGCTATTATTACACAAATATAAAAATTTACAGTAGAAAAGTAAGGGATGGGTTTGTGGGACCAGTGTTATGTTCCGAGTTAAAAAGGAGCAAATGAAATGGTGGCTCCCTTCTACCATCTTCTCACTCTCTAGATCCTCTAGGGGGATTGATTGCTTTCCAGTGCTATAAACAAATAATCATCACTGTTACTGTTATTGTGTTTTATCCAGACCTCTAGTTATTCAGGACCAGAAGCAAAGAAACCTATAACTGAAAAAACAATTATTCGTAATTTATTTTTATTTTTGCTTTGTTAGTGAAGATGAATACCAGGACTTTGCTTATGCTAGGCAATTGCTCTACCCCTGAGCTATGCTTCTAACCCCGGGTGGCTTTTTTTTTTTTTTTTTTTTTTTGTGGTGGCGGTGATTGAACCTGGGGCCTTTGCACTAAACTATCCCCTAACCTTTTAAATTAATTAATTGTTTCCTATAAAAAAAACTTTTTAAAAATTTGAGACACGGTTCCACTAAGTTGCCCAAGCTGGGACCAAACTTGGGATCCTTTTGCCTCAGCCTCCCACAGTGCTGGGATTACAGGCCCCACACTTGGCCCAATTCCCATTTTTCATCTTCGCTTAAATCTCGCATGGTAGGAAGGGGCTGGGTCTCTGCTTTCATTTGATAGGAGAGAGTGTTGACTGGATGAGGTGGGAGGTCTGGAGAGAGGAAAGGAACAAATTAATCTGCTCCAAGGCGGATGGTTCCTAATATAAATTTTCTTGTCTGCCTGGGCTACCAAAACAAAGCGCTACAGCCTGGTGCTTAAATAACTGCTTCATTTCCTCACTGTTCTGCACACTGGAAGTCCAAGGTCAAGGTGTTAGCAGGGTTGGTTCATTCCGAGTCCTCTTTCCTTGGCTTGTCAATGGGCTTTTTTTGGGCTGTGTCCTCACATGGTCTTTTCTAAGTGTTATGTGTGTCCTTTACTCTTCTTATAGAGACACCAGTTGTATTGGACTAGGTACTAATCCTTGGCCTCATTTTAACTTCCTTTGTTTCAAAAAGAGATAACATAATTTTATATATTTTAAAAACACAAAATGTAAGATTGTAAAAAAACAACCACCCAAATTTACCACCGGTACTGGTTTCTGCAAGTTTGCTGTGCTATCGTACGCAAGAAATTAGAGAAACCACTACGCATTTAGAACATTCATCATCAGAAACTTTAAAACCTAACTATAGGTAGTAGCCCCTCAAGAAGCTACAACCTGAATTTTTTTTTAAACAGAAAACTGAAGCTGTATGAAGACTATCTTCTGACTGGAAGTACAAAGAAGCAGGAGGAGAGAGAGAAGGAGCAAGAGAGCTCCAACAGCTGCAGCACGTTTATTTATACACTTGGAAGGTAAGTAACACGTGAAACTTCTCCACCTAAGAGCTTATCCATGTGGCTTGTCTCAGTGCCCAGCATTCTTGAGATTAGCGCAGTTTATCCATGTGACTTGCCCCGGGCACCCAGTGTTCTTGAGATTTGCCATGCCCCAGACCCCACGTGTGATCGATTTTCGGGTTCAGCCACTCCCCACATCTCCCCACGTTTTTTGGTTTTATAGTTGTAAGTTATGGGTAGTTGAGGCTAGAGGAGATGTGTTTAGAGAACTCTGTAGATGATCTTTTTATTCTTGAACCCTTTTCATTTTGAGTGAACTTACTTGTTTAGGCTAAAAATTTCCAGCCCAAGGATATTAAGTCCCTGCATTTAGTAATTTGACCTTGATACCCAAAATGGTCAGTTACTAGTATAGCTGGCAATTGTCAAAAACTATTAGTGATTTAAGTTTCTTTTAGCTAATATTTACCATGGCATTTTTTGGTACCATGGATTATGGCATTGTTTTATATTTCTTGTAGTTTACTTTCCTGCAAGATGTTCAAGACCAAGTTAAGGTGAGACCTATATTAAATACAATTAATCTCTTGTTGTCTCTCCAGGTCAGTTAAGTCTCCTGAGGAATTATCTTGGAACCATGCACAGCACCTCTTAGTAAGTGTTAGCCCTCTGGATGAATCACAGCCATTGCATGATCAAGATGCTTTCTGTGATAAAATGGGAGATGTTCTCTCCTGGTGACTCTCCTTAGGCTCACTACACACTGCAGATCTTCATTCTCTGTGATCCTAAGTCTCCTTGATCAGGAGATTGTAGTACTCACCAGAGTTGCAAGATGTTGCTGAAAAGGTTCCCTCATGTCCTGTGTACTTACTGACCTCTGAGGTCAGGGACCAAAACATTGGCTATCCTTGTAACCCATCTGTCTTTCTAGTTTCTTGTCTCCATACTTCAGTTGTTGAACATCCATAAGAGAAGGTTAATGACATAACATTTTGTAATGAGAGCAGTTAGCTTACTATTACTATTTTATCTGAATATCAAACACCTTTGAACATAAAATAGAACCATTATTTGTTAACAACCATGGATGTTCTAAAAGTTGAACCTCTGCAGAATGCTAACAGGCAATAGTTATATAATTTTACACAGAAAATTTAAAATCAAAACTATACATAATATTATAATATGATAGTCATGATGACTTTTTTGTGACATACTTAAAATTCCATTTTGACATAGTATAGCTCTTTTAATCAATCATCTCTATCTAATACATAAGAAACTTTTACCTAACTTATTGACCTTTAATGGAATGTCACCAAAGAAATTTGTGACAATGTCTGGGCCACTTGATGTTTAGGCATCTTTAAGTATAGTGGTGCATATACAATATGTACATCATATAAATTTGTGTTATATTACTGACTGGTGACTTCATTTTGGCTTGACATGAATCTCCTATTACAATTAATTGAAACACAAAAGAAAGGCAAGTATCTGAATCTAAAAGAAGATGTCTGTCACCAGAAACAATCCCAGTTTTACATTTTGGAAGAACTGTACATCTGCAGGCATATAACCTGAATTTTTAAAAATGTGTTTTCTCTACAGAGACTCTTATTAACTATTCAAAAATCTGTACAGTTTTTCTATTGAAGCTGATATTGAGCTGTTCTTTAATTTTTAGCAAAACAATGCCTAAGGACACACACACACACCACTCCACATGTCACTATAGGACAGCCACTTCTTCACCTTCATTCTCTTCCTCCTCGTCTTTGTCTCCCCCACCTTATCTTTTGCCTCATTCTTCTTTGAGCTTGGTGGTCCATGCCTGTCTTTTCCTGCCTCACTTTTGCTCTTGATATGGTATGCCATGTACCTTTTTTGTATTTCTCCTGTAGTTTAGCTGCTCTCTGTTCAAATGCTTGTACATCCTTGGCTGACTGCTCAATCTAATTTTCACTTCATTTTTTTGTAATATCTCCAATGGTTCTGTCTGGGTGTTCCCTTTTGATCTTTGGGCATATTCAGTGGAAAACAGGAAGAAAATAAATAGTATCCTTTTAGGAGCACCGGAATCTTTTCTCTTTCCTTTCTTATCACCTTTGAAAGGAACATAATTCTTTACTTCCCTGTGTAGCAGCTTTGTTATTTTTGCCACATCTTCATGTTTCAACTTTTCCATTGGAGACATGGTCCTGCATCTCTCTAAAGATTTCTTGGAGAATTCTGCAGAATTGACCTTAGAGCCTGAACGTTTCTTCTTTTGTTCTTCCCTGTAGACCTGGATGAGAAGTAAGAAGAGGACATTGTATCTCTTGTTTATTGGGTGATGGAGGACACACGCATAGTGGGAAGAAAGCCAGTGAGTCTGCCCTTAATCATTTCCTTAAAGGCCCATCTCCAAATGCAGTCACAGTCTGGGGTATTAGCAATTAAGACTAAACATGAATGGCAGGGGAAGGAGATAATTAGCCCATAACACTGCGTAAGAGCTTTGTGAACTTACCAGTTTTCTGAAAATCCCTATAAATTAATTGTATATGTTTCTTCTTTCCCTTAGCACAGTTTTCCAGGTCCCCAAATTGGTATCAGCATGAACTGGCTAGAAGTGCAAATTTCTTCTGTATAGATTGCTTTCCTGTTGTTGAGACACCTTATGGGACACTCACAACTTAAAGGAGTAGATGTTTGTTTTGGATCAGTCCAAGGCTGGCTGGCTGCAGGGCAGGAACAGCATAGCAGAAGGCTATGGCAGAGGAAGAGTGCTCAATCCATGGCAGTTAGGAAGCAGGAGACAAGGGAGGAACTGGAGACCAGAATTCACCCTTCCAGGTCACACCCACCTCCAGCCACGCCCTGCCTCCTAACAGTGCATTCAGCATAAAGCTCCTCAGGAGGAGTGCCAGTCACCTTCCAAACACATGAGACTTTTGGGGGACATTTCAGATCTAAAACCTAACACCTACTGAATTAGAAGCTCTGGGGGTGGACCCAGCAAATCCTCCTGGTATTTCTCATGCCTGCCCTACTTTGAGAACCTTAACAGTTGGGCACAGGACAGCTCCGTGCAGAGGTGGTTCAGCTATAAATTCTGTTCATGCTATTCCTGAGTCCTTTTCTGAAGGATGACTCTCCTGAGACATCAGGTTATGATTGATGGCCAGGTCTGTGTGATAGCAGCATTTAAATCAATGCTCATCTGTCTTGCAGTATCATTCGGTATTCAAATATCACCTACTCATTTGAGGATTTATAAAGGAGGCAACTTTCAGTAGGAAGCTCTCTTGTTTGAGGAATGAGATTCTTTGCTAATCTGGGCTTCAGTTTTATTATCTTGAAAATGAGAAATCTGCATTCCTTTTCTACCTCTGACAATCTGTGCATTCATATGAATGACTCAGAGCAACCAATATCTCAGTAGTGGCAAGGATTGTGATTTTATGGGATTTGTAGAGTAGTCAGTCTAAACATCCAACATCATGCCAGGCAGAGGACTTTAAGTTGGAGGTCTCTAGAGGTGAGTGCGCAGTTTGTATCCAATTGTCTTTGTGTTGTTTTTGTGTTGTTATAACAAAATGTTTGAAGATTAGTAATGTGTAAAGAAAAGAGGTTTATTTAGCTTATATTTCTAGAGGCTCAATGGTATGGTGCTGGCACCTGGTAAGGGCCTCACAGCAGATGGCATCACAATGACCTGTGGGCAAAGAGTGCCTATAAGAGTGATAAGTGGCACATGCAGAAGAAGGATCCAGGGAAGGTACCAGGCATCACTATGACAACCTATTCTCATGGGAACTAATCCAATTTAATGAGACTTGATTTACTTCCCCTATGGCAGCATTAACCTAGTCATGAGGGTAGAGCCCTGTGACCTAAATTCCTTCCATGAAGCCTAAGAAAGTTTCTGTCACCTCCACATTGTCACATGGCACCAGGCTTCTTGTACATGAACCTTGGGAGACAAATCCCATCCTAAGCCGGAACTTCACTCTGGTGTTCCTTCTTGGCCCTGAATGAGAGGACGTAACAGGTGACTGACAAACATGGTGGGGCTTGAATCAACCAGCCTATTGTGCTGAAGACCCCCAAATCAAACCCAGGATGCAGCCTCATCTGCAGTGGTCTCAGTGGGAATTATGGAACTCTGGGTTGCTTCTTCATCTTGAGTTATCATCATTGTGCTTTATGGTCTTTCTTATCTGTAAGCTCTTTTGATCTCTGTTAGCACCATTTCACAGAACAGGTGAGGAGAGTTTTACTAATGCCAACTTTACTTCATTTTAGAAGGCTTGGGAGAGCTAGAAATTTGTCCAAATGACAGTTCAGTAAGTGAGTACCAACGTAGTACCCCTTATCTCTAGTCTTTGTTTTGGGACTGAGAATAAGAAGGAGAAAAAAATAGATATACAAAAACCTATCTGAAAAATGAGACATACTTTGGAATTTCTGCTCAGTGACCACAGACTTCTGAGCAGATTACATTCAATACAATCAAATTTACTTTTTACACATATCAAGTTGATTAAACGTCAGGTTGGGATGGAGTGGGAGAGTAGGCAGAGTAAGACCCTTTTGCTTCCTATATTAATTTCTTCCTTGTAGTGGTGGAAAATGCAGCTGATCGTGTTTCTCTTGATACGGCTACTTATCAAGAGGCACTGTGGCTTGGCCTCCATGGAAGGACATTGACAGAAGGCTGAGAGCTGTTGTGGGCAAAGCAGGTGTTTCCAGTTGATGAGGCAAGCCCTCAACAACGTCACTTGTCTGTCGAAGGGTGGCAGTGCATCAGCATGCTGCAATCATGTATTGCCTACATATGACTGATCATTACTTCAAAATGACTACTATTAGGACACGACAATGCCTCATTAGACTGTATAAATGTATCTCTCAGTAACAATATTGTTATATGTGTTTTAACTGAAGACGTACATTCATTTTAATCCCCGAGACTTCATTAACAATGCTCCATGTAGAATCCTAAATCCCTAAACAATCATTTCCTCCATCCTTTTATGTTTGAGTAGGGGTGTACTTAAATTGTTAAATTATGTCTGAGTAGGGTTGTACTTAAATTGTTAAATTATGTCTGAGTAGGGTTGTACTTAAATTGTTTTTAATAAGATATTTGTCTTATTAAAAAACATACATGCATACTCTTAATAGCTCCATGGAGGAGGCCATTGTCAAAGGCCCACTCTTTGACCATTTGATGTCAAATATTATGATGTTGAGCTCCAAAAGGTTTGTGCCTCAGCTACACCAATATTCTTCTTGATATACATAAGGCTGTTTTCTCTCTTCTTTTTCCCGAAGTACAGATAGTCTCAAACTTGAGTGTCACCTCCGTGACATTTGGTTCAAGTTCTCTTCTGGGTGTGATGTAGAAATATGTGCAGAAGTTTGTGTGATTGTCTTAGGTGTCACAATATTTGGGGCACTATTGGCATTTCCTGAGCTTTTTCCAGGACTGCTCACACTGCATATTTCAGCAAAAATGATTCTGCCCTAAATGCCAATTTCCTCATTCTTCTTGGGCTGTGACATACCCTGAATTTTTTCATTTCTCTGTACTTCCTGCTCACCAGGGTTCTCAGCTTTGTGAAGGTGCTCAGGAGATGACAGACTGGTATATTAATCAGCTTTCCTGTTTCTGGGACAAACTGTCTGACACCTGCAGTTTAAAAGGAGGGGAGATTTATTTGGCTCGCAGTTTCAGAAAGTTCAGTTCATGGTCAGCTGATTCCAAGGCAAAAATATTACGGCAGAATGGCATGGTGGAACAAAACTGCTTGGGTAATGGTAGCCAGGGAGCAGAACAAGGGAACATGACTGAGAGGAAGAGATAAGGAAGCAGATATCAATCCCACCCAAGTTTTGCCTCTGTGACCCACCCAGACACAACCCAAAGTGTGGTTTTCTGATCCCCCTAGATGGCTCCCAAGCCAATCAAGTTGACAATTAAGCTTAACCATCATATCCAGGCAGTTACTTGTTACATGATCTGTTTTGCTTTTTCCCAAATGAATTGGGGCTCTAGGTCTCAGTTTTGTATCCCAGCCTTCAAATTACACAAGACCTCTGCTGTGGTTTGGTTTGGAAGTATCTCCTGAAGGCCTGTGTATTAAAGGCATTATTAGGATGGTGGTGCCTTTAAAAGGTGGAACTTTGCAGGAGATCTGTTGTCTATTGAAGGTGTTAGTGGAACCCTAGCCCCGTCCTCTCTCTTTCTTTTTTGCTTCCTGGCCATGAGGTTCTTTCATATACATCCTACCATGATGTGCTGACACATGCCCAAAGCAACCACACCAACTGATAATGGACTGAAAGGTTGAAAATTGTAAACCAAAAATAAACCTTGCTTCTTTTTCAGTTGATTATTTCAGCTACTTATATACAGCAACTGAAAGTTGAGTAATAAAGTCTCCTTCAAAAAGTCAACCTAGCTCTGTATCTCAAACTTTTTATTCATTTGTCCAGTGGTCTTGCTAATGGGCTTATGACTAATGACAAGATAATTCCCCTGCTGTTATAAATAGGGAAGTGGTCAGGAAATAAGCATGAGACTTACCCAGTTTCTTCGTTTCCTCCTCTGACTGTGTGTCTCTGAGGAAGCCTTCTCTACCTTTAGTACTGGTTGAGCAGTGGACCAGAAGGCCCAGCCTTCCCCCGTGACTTCCATGACTCATCTCAATAATGGGGCGCCCCGTCAGTGCCTTTCCTGGGAATCTGTGCTGTGAGCCAGAGGGATGTCACACTTTTCTGTGGGCTGAGAGCTAGAAGGTCATGGAGATTTAGTCTGGGGGCGACATTCTAGGTCAGGATTATGACAAACAAACCGAGCAAATTTGTTTAGAGAAAAGAAACTGGAGCAGAATTGCAAACAAAAGAGAAGCAGAAAGAGAGGCCGAGAGACTGAAAGTGTGGTTTTACTTCTCAGTTCCAGAACTGTGTCCCTGTGAGGCCTAATTGTACTTTTAGTTGAATTACATGAATGGCAGTGATTCACTCTGAATTCTTACGACTCCCTCTCCTCCCTTTCTCTGGAGCCAGCTTTTAAGAGTCTGGGTTTGCAATCTCAAAAAGGCTGACTGGAGACACTGCTCAAAAAAAGAGAATGAATTTTTATTCAATTCTGAGATCTTCTGGCAAATGTTGCCTATGTTCCAGAAGACATTATTTTGGTCCTCTCCTCCTTCTTAATGGAAGAGGGCAGACTGAAAGGATGTATCTGGGGAAAGATTATTTTTGGTGCTTCCTAAGCTTCTAGTTTTTATGTTTGCTTGGCGTTACTTCTGAGCATCCATATCTTCCGCAGTTTAAGACTTCCGGTTGCTTCTATGAAGCAACATCTCATCACTTGTCATCAGTGTTTTCTTTAGAACGAAATAGCAAAACACCAGTGTTCCTTTCCAAGCTGGAAGGGTTGTTTCTAAGAAGGATCACGGTTCTCAGTCTCCTTGGTACCATCACAGTATAGATGTAGAACAGGCACCTACTTGGGGAAGAATGAAAATCTGCTTGTTATGTGTTGAAACACAGATGCACTTCAGATGTTCTTGCTGCTATTATTACTCTACATCAATGGTCTTGCCAGCCAGTATGGTAGGAAGTTTATGCACCTGGCTTACATTATTATGACTTGTGTTTCAGACTGGTTCACTTAGGCAGAGGATGTGTGCATGCTCAGGAAAGCAGTATCTGATCCTTACTGGGGAGTTTTTGATTTATGTTTCCCTTTGCTCTTTGCTGTTGCATTTTCTTGATCTTAGCTTCTTTCTGCACAGCTGCCATTGGTGCTTCCAAGGTTGGTGTGGTCTTCCCTTACCACAGGGATGCATAAAGCCAGATGCTCCAACCTTTTGAGGTATCCAGTGTCTCTAGCCTTCTAGTGGGTTTCCCCTTCTTCTATGTGCCATTTTCTTTAATCCCTTAAAGTAATTACTAATTTAGGTGGAACAGGATATGGGACTCTGAGGGTAGGGGTTTTCCAGCTCGGATGACTCTCTTTTAGCATTGTTTCTTCCTTGTTCTTGTCTACTTGCAAAACAAGTCAGCGAACTCTCAGATTGTGAGATGATTTCTGGGGAGCCATTGTCCATTCTTCTTTGTTGATCACCTCTTTTGGGGCTAGTTCTAACAATGACGGAATTGTTGAGCCAGTCCACATGGTACTAGTTAGAAAGCTATAGGGAGCTGTTTGTTCTGAATAAGATGGGGAAGTTTTGTGAGAATAGTGGTGTTTGGTGTTTGGTGTGTGTGTGTGTGTGTGTGTGTGTGTGTGTGTGTGTGTGTATACAGTGGGGTGTGAACATTTTGAACCCAGAACTGCAAGCATGCCAGGTAAGTACAATACCACTGAGCTACATTCCCAGCCCTGTGAACATTTTGGATAGTGGAAGTCTTCTCTCAGCTTTGGAATACTAACAACTGAGGTCATGAGTGAGGTCTGGGTGTATGTATCCATCCACAGACCTTCAGAGTATTTAGTTGGTGGCATGATCTGCACTGATGATGATAAATCCATGCACTATTCCCCTGCCTGTTCCCCAGCTGGATCTTTCCCCAGATGATACTCCTTTGAAGACTGATGCAACCCAATCTAACTCCCATCACGGGTGATTCATGTCACAGAAAGCCCAGGTGTTATCTTGGGATGCTGTGATATTTATGACAACCACCCAGGGCATCATACCCAGGGGATCCTTGCCTCGACCTTTGTTCTGCTGGTAAAACCTGGTTGTCAACCATCCCCTCCACTCTGCATGATATGGTTGTATATGTAGTCTCTGGGCCAAGCTGGAGGCAAAATTTAGAAACTCTGAAAAGTCTTCAAAAGAACAGCAGAGACTTTATAGCTTGCTCATCAAGGAAATGGAGGAGACTTACACCCATGTACTCAACAACAAGCAAATAAAAATCCCCATTAGATATGTATTTCCTTTTTTCTTTTTTTGGGTTTTTGAGACAGGGACTCTCTATATAGCCCACATGGGCCTTGGCCATGCCTGGCGCCTCATAGGTATTTCTGTTTTCTCTCAGTTCTCTTTACTTTCCACTCAGGGCCCAATGACTTTGGCTGCTGTGTTTCTTCTGCCCTGCATACCCTTAATTCTGATTTTCCTGTAATTTTGAAATTCTTACATATTCATCATGCCAGGTAGTTTTCACTGTGACTGAACTCATAGTCAAGCTTATAGACTTGAACTCATTGGCATGCTCACAACATAAAGGACTGTCAGATATTGAAACCTAACCTAAGAAGGCAGAATGGCACTATGTTTTTTTTTGCTTACATTTGCCTTTCTTAACCCACATGGCAAACCAACAGACTTCTTTCTAGCAAATATAGGACTGTCCCTGAGAGGAAGTCTTATTCCAGCTGCTAAAGGAGGAAAACTTCCCCTCTCTCATTATACCACAAATTGGAAAGCCAAACTAGTCATTAGAACGTTGCTCAGTTTTTGGAGAATCAGAGTGAGACTTGTTGGATGGCTCTGAGGGAGATTTTTAGGCTGAGAAAAGGACAGGCTGGTACTTGAGTGAATGGTTCTAATGATGGTGTTGGCGGCCAGATTCATGGATGGGTAAGCCCTAATCACCTCTTCCTTCCCAGCTCTCCTTCTGGGCTCCACTCAGAGCTGCCCCTCTCTTGCTGATCTGTCATTATAACTCACCAATACTGCAACACTTTCCCAAAGTGTGTACATCTGTATTTTATTGACTTCATCTTTTATCATCGTTCATGGCTTGTTGATGGCACAGAGAGAGAAACTTTCTGCAGCCCTGGGCTGAGAGATTGGATCATCATGCTCATCTTATAGGACATACCTGGGGAAGAAAAGGTTTATTTTCTTTACCCAGTGCTAGGATCCCACTGAGACCCTATAACAAAAGTTAGACTAACAAGAGAAAAGCATACAAATTTATTTAATATAGGTTTTACAGGACATAGAAGCCTTTGGAAATGAACACCCGAAGACATTGGGAAACGTGTGCATTTTTGTGCTTAAGTTGAGGAGGAATTGACAGTCATGCATAAATATGATAAGACAAGAGAGTGTAACTGAATGGTAACAAAGTCCAAGAACTTAGCAAAGCCTGTTTGCTCTGATTCTTCCCTACCCTGGTGTCTCCTGAGATAAGGTCATTCCTGTCCTCTGAGTATAGGGAGGTACCTTTCTCATAAGTATCTTAGGATCTGCTTCAAGGGAGAGACATGGGGTGGGGGGAGAGAAGAGTGATGACCTTGCTTCTGTTTTCTTAAATGCCAAAGCACCATGACAGCGTGGGATATCATGTCCTGAACCCTATCATACTGTGGAGGAAATGTTCATGTTATTCACGATCTGCTTACAGACTCATTATAGCTGTTTGAGCTGGGAGAAACCTGTGCCCCTTCAGTCTGCTTCTTAAGGGGAGGAAATTGAAGCTCAGAAGAGTGGATAGCCAGGCATTGTGACACACACTTGTAATCCCTGCACTTGGGAGGCTGAGGCAGGAGGATCATTTTGAGTTTGAGACCAATCTGAACTACAAAATGAGCTCAAGGCCAGTCTGAACTGCACAATAAGACCCTATTACAAAAATGCAATTAGTTGCCTGTTCCAGAGTTACTGTTGGAGCCAAGGACTACAATGTAGGTCTTTAGTTGCTGTGTTTCTGTCTCATCTCCTGCCTTCCTATCAGTGGGTTTTATTTTTCTCTAGCATCTCTTCAATTAGTCCATCAACTTCTTGAAAACTGGAATAGTGTCTCTAGGATAGAGTTAGGTTCCTAAGGGCTCCCAAACATGTCATTCATCCATTTCAACAGATGTTTTTAGAGCACTCATCATGTTACTGTGTTATATTGTGCATATTTATTAGTGCTGGATACAGAAGGTGGAAAAGGCACATTTTCTGTTTTTAAGAAACTCACCATCCACCAGATGTCTATAATAAAAGCAAAAAGAAAGCACACACACACACACACAAGAGAAGGAGAGATGGATCATATCTTGGGACTCTGGAAACTTTATAGAGAAGATAGGATTAGGGCTGAGCCTTATGGAGGAAATACTTCACTGGGTAGCAGGAGGAGGGAAGGCTTTTTAGTAGCAGCTTGGACAAGCCCTCAGAGGCAGGAGAGCAGAGGGCATGATGGGAATGGCCACGGGTCCCTCTGGAGGATGTGCATGAGCTGCAGATGGGATATCTGAGGGTGGAAAGGAAAGCATGGCAAGGGCCTGAGCACGAGCCTTTGAGCCTGCCCAAACACACCAGTAATACATTTTCCTCCATCTGTTGGAGATAGAAGCTGGCCAAGAGCAGGCACTCAATGAATGTTTGTAGAATAAATTAAAATTATGGTATTCAGAGGCAGTATATTGTTAAAGAGCATGGACACTGGAGCCAGAAAGACTAGATTTAAATCTTAGCTTTCTAAAATTTTCAAAGGCCTTTATTAAAATACATATGTAATTAAGAAGCCAGTGGATATTAATCATTAACTCTGTAGTAAGAATTCAGTCAGCTAACAGAGCCCAGAGGAAATGGGTTTATCATAAGTCAAATGGCAGTCTTGGGGCTGAGAGTATGGCTCAGTGATAGAGTGCTTCCTTAATGTGCAAGAAGCCCTAAGTTTGAGCTGGATATAGAAGGTGGAAAAGGCACAAAAAAAAAAAAAAAAAAAAAAAAAAAAGGTACTGCCCCCAGACCCAAGATCATTGGCTGAGTGCAGGGTACAGGAGGGTAGTACAACCTGGATGTTGTTATTTGTTTGTTGCTGGAGTTTTTTTTTTTTTTTTTTTTTTAATCTGTGAATTTAACATTTGTAGTTTGAACTATTCCCAAACAGTTCTAGAATGACAATGGCATGAAGCACATTGTAATTTATTGAGGCATACAGTTCTAAAACAATTCCACACAAATGTATCAGACAAATGCACAATCAGACAAATGGTAAGATATTACAGATAAAAAAAAAAAAGCATGACGGAAGCATGAATCTGAGTTGCACTTATCACCAGGATACCTGGGCATTCAGGCACCAAGGAGCCACCTCAATGGCAGTTCTTGAAGACCAATCACTCAACTTTCGTCAGCTTCTCAATTCGACTTTTTTTCTCTCCTGTTCTTGTCTGCACTGTAACTCTTCTGTGTTGTAATAGAAACTGAATTTCTTCATGAAAAATGGTCTAGTAGGTTCTTAGAGAAACAGCTGATTCTATGTCTAGGACAGGAAATGTACAAGATGTCTGGGAGCATCTTATAGCTCTAGCAAGGAAGAAAACTCTTATTAAAAAAAATCCCCAAAGCCCCACAACTCTGAGGACATTTCAGAGAGCCAGAAGGTCTCTGTTACGGCTTGGGTCTAGATGTCCTCCCAAAGCCTCGTGGCAGTCACAGGTGGGTTTTTTTCAGTGGTGGGTGGATCTGGCGTGTGTGACACTGGAATTAATTCATGGTGCAATGCTAAAATCAAGGGCGTGAAGATTGAGGGTGTGAGTGGTACCTACCTTGAATAGCCTGAATGAGATAAAAGGAGCAGAAAGATGCTAATAAGCTCTCTTTCTTATTTTGCTATCTTTGGGCCCACTCCTTTGTGATGCCTGATGCCATCCATTCTGTCTTGGAGCCAGCTAATCATGGACTGAAACCTCTACAAACTGTAAGTCAAATAAACTGTTCCTCCCTCAACTTCTGGGTGCTGGGTATTTTGTCTCAGCACCCAAAAAAGAAAGCTACACAAGCTCTCAATGGCAAAGTTGCCACCAGATGAGCCATTTTATGAAAGAGTAGTCCTGGGTTATGAACCAAAGCATAGAATAATCATCCGTGGGTCCATGCCTATATAAGTTAGTGTCTGAGTAAATTAATAAGTAGAAAGAAAGAGCAAACCTGTCAGGAAATTTTTTGAATAACTTATATAGATATTTGAATTTTCAAGGAATGGGAGATGACTCTTCCCTCCTTAAGTGTGGGCTGCTCTAAGCCACCACTTTCTGAAGAGTACACTATGGAAGAGAGGCACGAAGAGTAACTTTGGTGCACTTGTCAGATGAAGCCTGTCAAGCACAGCCTCAGCTAGGTGGTCGAGGTCGACTTCAGCAGTGCCAAATCACGCTGACAGTGTGCCCTTGATCTGACCGATAAAACTCATTCTTTGTGATCTTCTTCCCTAAACCCATAATCCCAGGCTAATTATGAGGAAATCAGCAGAAAAATCCCCAAGGAGGAATGTCTTCATTATACCTGACCAGTCCTCCTCAAAGATGCCAAGGTCATCAAAAATGAAGAAAGCCTGACATACTCCCACAGCACGAGCAGCCTAAAGTGACACACAGTGAAATGTGACATGGTTTCCTGGATAGGATCCTGGAACAGAAAAAGAAGTCTTGATTAAAAACCCAATCTAAATAAGAGTATGGACTTTAGTTAATAATGATGGACGGAAATCTGAATGAAGCATGGGCTTCAGTTAATAATCATGTGTCACTATTGGCTCTTTTAATTATAACAACTTCCATGTTAGTGGAAGATGTTAATAGTAGGGGAGATGGAGGATGGGGAGTGGCGGGTGGATGAAACTTTGCCCTATTTCTTCAAGTTTTCTATAAATAAAAGTCCTCTAAAAGATAAAGTCTACTCATTAATTTAAAAAAGAATAGGAAAAAAAGGAAATGGGTCTAGGAAAGAAATGTAGCTGTTAGGACTGCTGATGGACAAACAAGTCTAATGAATGAAGTTCTTAGGCATTAGAAATTTCATAGAAGAGACTGAATGTGGGAATTGATAAAGATCTGGAAATACACCTTTGTTGAATGCCAAAGGTATTCAAAACGTTGCCTGCTCAGTAACTTTGACTTTAGTGGCTTAATACCTACTAGTTAGTATTGCACTAACTTTCATGATGGGTAGATACTTTTTCTTTACTGGTCTTGTCTACACATGCCTGTCCTCTAATTTGTTGTATCGAAGGGAGGAGAATCTTTCCCTCTACCCTCCTGTGCTCTGTGGTGAAAACTCAAAAATTAAACTGATGAAAGACCAATTAACAAGGAACAGATAGATTTTTATTCATTTATGTACATAAGAATTCACAGAAAAATGTAATTGAAAGAGGTTGTTAGAATTTATGGCTTTATAACATCTTAATTGAGGAATATGAGGGGGAGAAAGGGCACTTATGGGAAAAAAAATGGCCTTTAGGAAAGATAAGTAGGCCCTTAGGAGAGTAGGTGGGAGGTGTGGTGGTCTTGAGACAGTGTCTGTTTCCTTGATTTCTTATCCTGGTGCTATACTAGATTTCTGTCTGGTAATAGGAATCGATCTTTGCTGACTATGAACTTTGGGGGGAGTTTTATGGTAGTTGAATTCTTCTAGGGGGATCTGCTTTTAGGCAGATAAGGAGAGTTTAGGCAGTCCTTTATTCTGAATCCCATCAGCTGATGCTGGTTCCTCAAACAACCTGTGTTTATTGTGATCAGGGAGATCCCACTTAGGGCTTCAGCCATATTCAGAAGTAAATGAGCTGAGAATCGGACATTTAGTTTAAGTGGCATCTTTTCAGGGGGGAGTTTGATTAGAATGGGGGAGAATCACAACACAGGCTTCTGGGCTGAGTGGAAATAGCGGGTTGAGATTTTGAGGCAAGGAGTTGAGACTGTTTGGGGCCTACCCTACCTGTTTTCCACAGAAGAGTCAATGTGTTCTTTAGGAAGTCCCTGCAATGAGCAGCCAAGACAGTTGCCACTAACTTCAATAGGAAGAGTAAAACCCCGTGGAGGAGGAAAGTCACCTTGATGTGGGATGTCAGATGGGGCTCATGGAGGTGGCACATAGCAGCATTAGTCCTTAGTGCCCAAAGCTGTGGTAGACTTAGGTCGTTTTAGTTTTCAGATTTCACAGGAACACTAAAGATGAGAGGAAAAAGAGATTCACACTTGCTATACTTCTATATTCTCTTTTAACCTAATCATCTGTCCTGGTTGCTCTCAGCCAGCTGGCTTTGTAGCCTGTGGTCCTGTCTTCTTCTGATGGCTCCCTTGGGGCAGCACTGATGAAGCCATTACTTCCTCTGTCTTACCTTTATTTTTAAGCAAAAAACAAATAACTTTCCCTTGATAATCAAGGAGACTTTTGCAAGGGGAAGAAAGTTCAGTGAGGTCCAGTCTTCTAAGTCAGCTTATGGTTGGCCTGGGCCATGTGGGCGGCTGAGGCAGGCAGGTCCCCTCTGCAGATTTGAGAGCCCAGGAAGAGGACACTAGAGGACTCTGAGACTCAGGCGCTGGTGGCCACTTGGCCAATAGCATTGTAGCCAAGTGCCAGGCTGAAAAATTGACTGAGAGGTGCCACTTTGAAGACACATTCCTTCCCAAGGGCGGAACTCCTAGGAGTTTAAAATTGATTAGCTTCCTCTGTGGCAGAAGGCAGGTGTGACCAATAGTTTAAATTCATTCTTCTTTAATATACATAGAGTGTGCTTCTCTTAGAGCTGCTCTCTGGTCACTCTGCTGTGTGTTTTAGCCATTCTGGATGTCATCTCTACCCCATTCCTGCCCATGCAGCCCAAGGATGTGCACCTGGAGTTTTCCAAAAAGTTCAAAATGAACCTTTTAATCCAGCCACCAGGTCCCATCGCTTTTCCTAAATGACGTTGGCGCCCAAGTCCTCTCCACGCTTGCTTCCCAACCCTCCCCCATTCTCTCCCACCACCCCACCTTAAACCTTTCTCCTGCTCCTATTTTTTTTTTTAAAACCAAGGGACACAATATTGCTCTCCAAGGCGGATTTGCACGGCCTGTAGGAGCAGCTGACAAAGAGAACAAGTAATTTCCTAGCCTTTCAGCTCCACACGGTCTCTGCGCTTTGTGAGCAGGGTGCACCTGCTGTGCCGAGGGGGTGGGGCTCTTCCCTGGCAAACCGAAAAGAGGGCTAGCTTGGAGCCCCTTCCCGCCCCCTTCTTTCTAAGTGAATGTTAGTAATTTTAAGACGGAGTTGGGGTGAGGGGAAGGGACAAGTTCTCTGGATGGATTCTTTAGCCTGCCTTGATGCGGAGGGGCAGATCCTACCTTGCTGGCTTCCTCGGAGGCCGCACTGGCTGGGCTCAGTGAGAGAGGCAGGATGGAAGTTGGCTTCTAAAAATGGGGCTTTCCTGTCCCAGCTCTCTGTGGGCTGTTTTGGTTGATTTGTTCCTTGGTTCTCTAAGCTTCTTTGTTTGCCCCTGGCTGGTAAAGAGCCTGGAGGCTTTGGTGAAAAGAAGCTATTCCCAGCCAAACAAAGTTTGGCACAAGGAAAGTAAAAGACTTCCATTTTTCCTAGGGTGGGTAGGTGGGAGGACATGCATGTGGTCTCTTCCGGTTTTCTTTTCTTTTTGGAAGTCTGTTAATCTCATGCTGGCAGAAGGCATTGGCTTGACCGACTGGATCTCTGGGCTGCCCGGTCATACATGAGACGGTGGAAGGAGCCACCTTGGGGGGAGAAGAGGTCCAATTCTTGGCCCACTGAGTTTTGAGGGACCCACTTCCCTTCTGCCCCTCTGTCCTCCCTGCCTGAGTTTAGGTGAGGTTGTCATCCCAGAGGCCTCTAGGATGCTAAAGTTATTGTCAAGGGTTGACTTGCAGCACCTTCTGTGCGGATCCTGAGGAGGCTTTTGAGAAAGCCCCAGGTGGGAAGCCTCTGACTTTTCCCACCTTTTAAGGGCACTCACTGCCCTGCCATTGTTACTTTCTGTGAGGGATCTGCCACCCCTAAAATGTGCTTTTTTAGCATAAGAATTATTTGAGCTGAAGGCATTCAAGTTGCTGAAATCCCTTATTGGTTTAAAAGTGGAGCTTCTCAAAAGAACTCAATTATCATGAATCCTCTCCTGGGGAGCAGCCCTGTAATCTCTTCTTGGAGACCAGAAGTCTCTAAGTCACCCAAACAGAGCAAGTCAGGAGCATGTCCTTTCCCCACCTCTTTTATGAAGCCAACAACCCCTTGTTTGTGCACAAGGGGCTTCCTCTCCCCGCTCCTCCTTCTGTCAGGTAATGAAGACCCCCAATTCTAACATACCCCCTTGAGTGCTCTGGTATGGAAGCTGGATGTATGGTTTACAAATTGCTGTTTGTTTCTCCTCTCACTAATCTATCTTTTCACTATCATTTATAGGGCCCAACCAAAGGACCTAAGAGGGTAGAGGGACAGAGGCTTTCTTCCTCTCTACTGTATCCTCTTTGGAGACTGGGAAGTCTGGGGACATCAGCCTGCACCCAGCATGGCCCTAGATCCCAGTAGGCCCACAGACTCTGGTGATTGAGCATTTTACTTTGGGTGACCAAATTTAAGGGCAACTGTCCTACCCAATTTGTGTATTAATCACACAGGGCCTCAGATGGGCTTTGTTTCAGCCCATTTCAGATTGGGTGTGGAGTAGGTCATTTGCCTATTCAGTATGTTAGCAATTTATCTCGACATGCTGCACACTGTGGTTCTAGGCATGGTTCCTTTGACCCACCTCTTCACGGCCCAGCACACAATGGGCTGACAGGGTCAATCAGGACTTTTCCTTATCTAATGTTGGGCACAGGGAATTGTAAGGTGTGAGGTTTCCAGTGTGTGGGCCATTCATTTACCTTGGGGTGGCTGTGATTTGAATTTTATTCTTAGGCTGCTGTTGGTCCTACCGATGACCCTAACCATGCCCAGAAGGTCTGCTTTTTTTTTTTGAGGTGGGGTGTCGCGATGCAGTTCAGGCCAGTCTTGGACTCTCACTCTATAACCCACGCTGTCCTCAAACTCTCCGCAATTCTACCTCAGCCTTCCAAGGGCTGGTATTACAGGTATGTGCCGCCACATCCAGCAGAAGGTCTGCTTTTCTTCCTCCTTTGCCAGTGTTTCCTATGGTTTGTCCTGCCCTGCTCTTGCCAGCCCCAGCTCCTTGATAATGCCTGCTTTCTTGAAAAACGGGTCTTTAATAAGGTTTTCTCCTATCCTGCCCAATTGATATGTAATCACCTGATGTATTATCAAAGAATTTACAGCCATAAGCGATTGGAGAGCCTCTTCAGGAGAGATTTCCAGGGTTAAAAGTTGACGTGGTACAGTACTTATTTTGAAGAATACATGTCATTACTTTGAAATTGTCCTTGCATTTCATAAGAAAATGAAACTTTATAGTGGCTATTGTGGGTGATGACATATCCTCTTCCACTGAGTATTTAGGACAGATTGCCTTTCCTTGGAGGATAGTGCAGGATGTTTCTGTCTGGCAGGACTTGGGTGGGGGACTAGGTTTTCTCTGGGGTGGGAGGTGGTTGCAGACAGTAGCCACTCATGAGATTAAGTAGTGTCTTAAATGACATAATGAGAAAGCATTGATTCCCAGTTTCTTTTCATGCTGCTGATTAAATCAGAAATCTTTCTAAAATGTCTTGAAAACTGCTCTAACATCACTTTTCCCTCTTCTGTCCTCTGCCTCTTCATCACCACCCCCCCCCCTTTTTTTTGTAAAAAATGAGGGAGCAAGTCTTGCA
Organism: Cavia porcellus; assembly: GCF_034190915.1. Classification (NCBI taxonomy): domain Eukaryota; kingdom Metazoa; phylum Chordata; class Mammalia; order Rodentia; family Caviidae; genus Cavia; species Cavia porcellus. Next base: position 19,369,665 of record NW_026947496.1, on the reverse strand, counting down.
GGCTCCCAGCACTCAGTAGCTTGCTGAAATGTCACATTTCCCCCTGCTTTGCTCCCGTCCCTCCCTCCCTTCCCCTCTCCTATCTCTTCTCCCTTCCTTTCTCTGGTACTGGGGATTCAATACAGAGCCTTTACACTGAGCTACCTCCCTAGCCTAGCTGCCCTAAACGTATTTATTTATTTGTTTGTTCATTTGAGATAAGGCCTCTCTAAGTCACTAAATTACCCAGGTGGGCTCAAACCTGCAATCTTTCTGCCTCAGCCTCTCAGAGTGCTGGGACTATGTGTTTTCAAAAGACTGGAGAGGAGAATGTGTGGCCTTGGGGAAAGGGAGTCCTGGGGTGGCTCACAGCACTGGCAGGCATACAGCTCACGCGCTGACCGCATGTCCGGAAGGTGTCCAGGTCAGGGACGCTGGCAGAGGCGGGGGCTCTGGTTCGGATCCATTCCCACCCTTTTCCAGTCGTATCCTCCTTGTCCACTCGTTTGTCCACTGGTTCTTTTCTCAGGGAATGTGGCCCATGCAGAGCGGCTCAGTTCCCTGTCAGTTGTTCTTTTTTTCACTGTCTCGTCCTGCTCTGTGGCTAGGAGGGTTCTTCTCTCAAGGCCCTGAGTTCTTGTTTGTGAAGGAGCTGCTGCTTCCGCTGCCCGTGCTGTCTCCTCCCTTAGCTGGTGTGGACTGTGGGACTGAGAACAGGGATGGCAGCTCTGCGGGCAGCCGGGCAGGGGTGCTCTCCCACTGCTGGGCCCTTGTTCTGTTTCCTTCTCCTCCTCTCTTGGGTGAAGGTGTGAGCTAGGATTGCCTGCCCCTATCTCCTAGTGGCCAGGTCCCGTTTCACCCACCTTTCCTTCTGGTATGGAGCCCAACCCATTGTCAGCACCTAGGAGGGTCCTCAGATCCATCACTCCCTGAGCAATTGTCAGATTCATTTAGTAAATATGGGCAGCCTCCGGCAATTAAGACACAGGTGAAGCTAGGCTGTAAATTCAGCTGGGGATATAGTTCAGTGGCACAGCACTTGCCTGGCGAGCACAAGGTTGTGAGTTTGATTCTTGGTATAAAAAAAAAAGGCTCTAAATTCAGTCTCCAGATGAATAAAACACAGCATAACAGAGGTAAAGGTCACACAGCCCACCACAGCCTCATGGCAGCAGGTTGAAAGCCAAGTCTTGGACCAAACCTCTATTAGGAAATTTGGTAGGTTGGTGAGGTGACATTCTGGTTCTCAGGCACGTGGACAAGTGCCCTGAGTCATACGTTCATTTTGTCTTTTTGGGGGAGAGGGGTTGTTTTTGTTTTGTTTGACAATCATGCTAAGTAGCTCAAGACGGTATTGAATTTGTGATCCTCCAGCCTCAGCCTCCCAAGTGCTGGGATATAGGAGTGCATCACTCCCCCACTGTAAGTTCCTTCTGAAGTAACCTGTCTTTGGGTTATGAGACAGTGTCCCCACAAATAGAGTGGCACACGTTAAGCAGAGTTGAAGGCCTAACCTGTTGCTTCTAAAATATTACAATTAAAGGCCATAGAATTCTTATGCTGTCTTCATGTGAGGATGGGTAGTGTCTAAGCAGCTTTTCTTCCAACAAAATATTGTCCACTAACCACTTCACTAAAAGAGAAACAAAATTTCGTTCTAATCACCAACGCTCTAGTGGTTTTTTGTTAGGTTTTTTGACGCACTCGTCACATTTGGCGGATTTGTGAGTAGTAGGGATCAAATGGTAACTAACAACCTGGAGGACATAGATTGTAATCAGCCCACAGACCTCCCCCTATTCATGCTGAACTATTTCAGGGTGCATTGTTACCACACAGGCGATGCCACATGCAACTGCACATTGCTGTCCATAGGGATAAAGTCCTATCTCATGATGCGTCGTGTGTGTGAGTGTGTGTGTGTGTGTGTGTGTGTGTGTGTGTGTGTGTGTGTGTGTGTTTGGTAGGGGATTGAACCCAGGGCCTTAGAATGGAACTGTATCTCCAGCCCTTTTTATTTTGAGACAAAGTCTCACCAACTCATTAAATTGCCCAGGCTGGGTGCTAATTTGTAAATCTTCTCCCTCATGCTCTCAAGTGCTAGAATCTCAGTCCTACACTGCCAGGCCCGTGGCTCTGCTATCTTGACGGGGTTGCTGAGGTTACCATGTCAGCATGCCGGTCACTGCTAGCCTCTTTGTGTCAATTTCTCTCTCTCTCTTTCTCTTTATTAAAAATGTCCAAAGGATCTTGAGGTTCTGGTTTCAGAGTCTGGATTTGCACTGGGAATCAGGTGGAGTGGGCTCTCATCTCTGTTCTCCCTGAACTCACTGTGGGAGTTCCTGAATTGTTTCCTTATCTATAAAATGGGAACAGAAAGCTCACATTTTGGTTTTCTTTTTCCCTTGAGAAGTTCAAGAGAAAATGCGCGTTAAATTGCCTTGTCAGTGGCAAAAAGCCATTCCACTGTAGACGATTTTTTGTTATTACCAGATCCAAATAGAAGCCAAGGATTCAGGGAACTGTCTCTTCTCTGAGTTAGACAACTAAATCACCTGTCCCTGCCACAATCAGGGAGCGACTTCAGGCTTGCCTTCTCTTCAGTGGTGTTGAGCAAGGTCAGAGTAAGCAATCAGACGCAGAACATGTTCTGGTTCAGGTAAAAATCTCTCTTCTGCTTTGAACATCTATGTGTAACTCCAAGGTTTAATAGCCAATACCATGAAGCAGAAAGAAAGATTATTTATGAACACTAGTGCAGAAGATACGGGTAGTTGGTTTGTCAAAAGTAAGGCTACTTCTGCGCAGTTAAGTTTTCAAGTTGTACAGATCCTGTAACCAAAGCCAATGTGCTTTCCCTTGTGCCTTCATGTATTTCTGCCTGCATTGCTTGGCTGAAGAAACTTACATTTGCCTGCTGTACATGACCTAGGGTCTTTCCCTTCTACTGAATCAGTTCTCATAAGAAGAAGAAAAAAAGAACCACTGGGAAATGAGGAAATGATGGAATGCATTCTATTTCTTTTAGACCAATGCTTATTTTCTTGGCAGGCAAATGCTTTTTTCTCACCTTTTGACATAATCCTAATGGTCCTATTAAAATACATTTAGCCTTTCTCTCTCCTCCATCTGCCAGCACTCTGTGTCGTTTTGCAAACGGCAGGCAGGTTTTAAGTTCCAACAAGCTAAGTATATCTTGGAACAGGATCATATGTCTCCAGCTGTATTTTCAAAACTATCCACCCCTCCTCATTTTATTGTAGAGCATTTGGTTGCAGCTGGGTGGGGCGAGGCTAGGATTATGTGATACTGGGCAGGGTTTTCCAAGGAGATCGAGGAATCTCCTTCACAGGAGTGCAATGTTGTGACTCTGTTATTTTTGGAAATTCTGATTTGGCCTTGTTTAGGTAATTCCCAGCATTCCTTCCATTTCTTTGAGTGGGCGATTTTTTGTGGCCATACCTCAGGTTCAAATTCATAAATAAATGTGAATGTTCCTGAGCCTCGTATACACTTCTGCCAAAGGAAGAAGTTGGAGCGAGCCGAGTTGGTTGCATGCACAGGATAAATACAGCTCATGTGTAGTGAACAGGAACTGGATTTACTCAGCCGCTTTTATGCTCTGTCTAATGGAGGGAAGTAGCAACAGCAGGACGGGGAGGCTAAGTGTAGCGTGCTAGGGGGCCTCTTACATTCCCTTCTCCATCACCAGGATGGAGCGGCACAGGGTCTCTTCCAGGAAATGTCGTGAGCCTGCCTGCCACAGCTGGCCAGAAGGAGCTGTCTCTCCTAGCAGCCTGTGGTGAGGACAGGTGATTTAGTTGTCTAACTCAGAGAAGAGACAGTTCCCTGAATCCTTGGCTTCTATTTGGATCTGATAATAACAAAAAATAGTTTACAGTGGAATGGCTTTTTGCCACTGGAGATAGCAGCCTGTGGTGAGCTTTGCATGCTGCTACAAGAAGCAGGTGACTTTCAGGGCACAGGAATTGAGAGCATTTTCTGTTTAAGGGACTGAAGATGGGGGTTTAGGATATTGAGCAAACACCCATGCAGTCAGGCCACTATGCAGCACTGGGGGAGAACCTTTGGAGAGCTGGTGACTGGCCCACTGAAAGGGTATTGCTGAGAGAAGGTTTGGAAGAGCACCCTGCAGCCACTGTGACTAAGAGCAGAAGAAGTAAGCTCGGTGTCCTCCAATGGGAGACAGAGCTGTTCTCAGGGCACATCTAAAGCTTTGGGTGCCCAGAAAGCACCACATTTTCTTAGCCTTACCAGTCCAGGTTGAACAATCCTGACTTACTCAAACATGCAAAATCCAAAATTTAAAGTGTTCCAAAGTCTGAAACATTTTGACAGTTGACATAACTCCACAAGTGAGAACTCCATACCTGACTTTCTGTGACAGATTGTAGTCAAAATGCAGGTGTGCCAAAAATAATGTAAAAAATCACCTTCAAGCTTTATCTATAAAGTATGTATGAAACATAAATGAAATTCACGTTTAGACTTGAGCCCGAGCTTTAGCATGTGTTTGGAGATGTCATACCCCCCCCCCCACACACACACACCTGTCATCTGAAGTTTGAAATGCTTCTGGTCTGCAAACATTCTGGATAAGGGATACTCCACCTGTATGCACTGTTGATATTTGGGCCATGTAATTCACTGTTCTAGGGGCTGCCCTGTGCAGTTCAGGGTTTAGCAGTATCTTTGGCTTCTGTCCCTTATATTGCTAGTAGTACCTCCCACCCCACTATGACAACCACAAATATTTCCAGAAAATATCTCAAAAAATACCCCCACTTGAGAAGCTCTAAGTTTGTAGAAAACAATACACAATGTTCCCTTTCCCCACACCAACTTCCAAATCTACGTGTAGCTCTGGGAAACACAGATAATATAGTTTAATATTGGAATACCAGACTTCTTTTTTAGATTGACACTAGTAAAGTAGTTACCATTTTTGGATGTCAACATGGTTGAATAACAGCAACATGGTTGAATAACAGCTCAACTTCATATGAACCCATGAAATCAGATTTGTGCAACCTCTGTCAAAAAGGGCCCCAGGACAAGGTCATGCCCCATGTTGTTTATTAAACACCCCAAAAAGTATCCTCTGCAAAGGATTGCATTACCTGAGGTAGGTGGGTGGGGATGGAGGGAAGAGAGCATGGGAATGGCCTAGAATGAGCTCAAAACACTAGAGAATATCCTAGGGCAGAGGGGGCCTGGGATAACTTTATCCCTGGCTGTGGGAAAGAGTGAGTACAATCCCATTCTGAAGGATCCTTCAAAGTGAGTGAGAGAGGCAGAGGAAACTGTGAGAGGCAGCTCTATTCATGGATGAAGCAATCCAGGTGAGGCACGACCACCTGACTATCACACAGTTCCAATGCTGTCCTTCTTCCCATCTGGAGCTTTCAGGAATCAGGAGATTTGGTTCCCACACTGAGGAAAGGGCTGCTTCTTACTTCTGCTTTTGCTTTCCTCAATGCATCACATTCAGTAAGCACCCAGCCGTGATGTCCAGGGCCTACTTGGGTGAGTGACCCAGGCAGAGGCTGCCCTCTCAGCCAGGTGCTCGCCAACGCCAACGGGGCATTCATTTGCAAACCAGGAAGTGAGGGCCTATTACAATTTTCTTAGGGTGGCACACCCAGGCCCTGACTCAACAAGCAAACATCTACATCCATTTGTGCAGCATTTAGGTGGGAGGAAGGAAGCAAAACACAGAACAAAGATATGGAGAGGGCGGTTCCTCCTGACTCACTGCACACTGTGAGTGGTTCCTTACCACCGGCTTTGATTTGGCTTCTGGTCAGGAAGCCAAAACTCAAGGAGAAGAACATTTGTGCACCATCCACTGGCCTGAAGGCAGATTTACCAGGAAGCTAAGGAAATGCAACCTTTGAGCCCCTTCACTTAGTAGGTGCTTCAAGTCCCCAGTGTTAATTTGTATTTATAATTTTGTTATTTTTTGCACAATGTGGGTGTGGGCTCCCTTCTGTGTGTCTCTGCAATCAGAAATCACGGCATTGGGTAGGCCAGTGTCTCACATATTTTCACTAAACCAGGAGGGGAAAAGCCAGAAATGAGCCTAGATTGGGACTTCTGTTACGTCCTGTCCTTGTTCAAGGCACGGAGTGCTGCATGTTTGAGTTCCCTTCCAGGGTGGTGAGGGGCCAAGCTAGAACTGGTGGAGGACACTTTTGCTTTCTTTTTTTAAGCCTTCCTTCCCTGTCCTCCCACCCCCACCCCATGGATATATGTGCATGTGCGTACGTGCATGTGTGCATGTGTGTGTGTGTGCGTGTGTGTGTGTGTGTGTGTGTGTGTGTGTGTGTAATTAAAGTGGCCAGCCTGTAGGCCCATTACAAGGGCAGGAGGATCCTCCTCCCACTGCTTTGTGGTGGCTCTAAGTGGACACTCTATTCTTCTGTGCTTCCTGCCTTGAAAGTGCTGACCAGGGTCACTTGCAGGGCTGTTAAAAGCTGCTGTGCCTCACCCTGGCAGCAAACAAGGCCATCCCGGGCCCATCCATCAGCCCAGCTGGACAAGAGCTTTGGGACCAGCCTGAGTGAAAGATGGGAAGTGAGTGTGGGCGTGGCCCTGACTTGTTCAACATCTAGAATGGGAATGGATTTGTCAACTGTTGTTGTTGACAGTTCTATTTCAATAGCTAACATTTGGTGTTAATGGATGTCAACAAAGATGGGGTCTGTGGAAGACACTTTTTTGTCTTCATTCTTTAGGCTGCCTAAAACCCAGCTCAAGGCTTTAGCTTTTTTCCAAGATGGCTGCTACATGACCCAAACAATTCCAACAAATACATTAATAAAAATAAATGACTCACACATGGTTCCTAGTTTGTTTGTTTTGTTTTTTAAAACAGGTCTTATTAAGTTGCCCAGGCTGGCCTCAATCTTGCAATCCTCTTGTCTTGGTCTATCACATAGCTGGGATTTCAGGCATGCACCCAGCTAATTTTCCTACTTGTATCAGTGGGGAATCACAGTCTTCAGTTGATCACTCTGTTCTAGAGAAACATTGAAAAGCCAAACTTTGTGTCTCCATCAACTTTTAGCCATCGGCCACTTGGTAGATCAAGGCAACGGAGTGTGTCTAGGGCAAACATCTCCAGCAGTTGGACTGCTGGTGTCTGCTGTATTCCTGGCCAGAGCAGCAGAGGGAGAGGGGTGACACTGAGCCACAGGTGAGGTCCTGTTCCCCCCCTTTAAGCCTTTGTGCTCTTAGCACTGGTGCTGGAATGTCTAAGCTTAGGCCCTAAGACAGTTTGCTAAGCTGTCCTTAAACAGCTGGTATCTGGGAATAGAGGAGGCATTGGTGGAAGATGAAAATGAATAATGCTCTCTACTTAAGTTTTCCAAATGTTTATTGAGGCTATTGTAAAAGGATCTATTTTTATAATGAAAGTTATGTAATTTATAGTTGACTTTTTCCTTGTATGTTTTTCCCGTCAAAGGAAAGGAAATTAAAACACAGTTATTTGACCTATGAGGAATCTTTGTGAATGAAAAGTGTACTGATCTTTAGGAGATGAAATACGAATACACATTCTGGTTTTCCCCCTCTCTGCTGGACCTAGGAGAGAAGACAAAAGCCACAGAGCTGGGTAGGCTATAAAATAAAATGGCCTGATGTGTCTTTCACCTTCCGATCATTGTTCCCCAGCAGACCCCGAAACTCTGAGGTCTGTGGACTCCCAGTGTCATCCACACATGGCTTGGAGTTAGTGAGGCAGGACTCTGAAGGAGGGAAGACCCGGAAGGAAAGCGAGGCTGTCCAGCAGCTCCTGGAGTGTCCAGCACACCTTGGTTCTTGGCCCAGTTGCCGTCGGGTTAGTCGTCATCTAAATATTTTCTTTGCTTCTTTGGCATGATGGATCAGGGACCTCAAAACTCTGGCTCTGTCCCACTGACGCTTGTTATGCATCTTTCCTGGGGACATAAAGAGCTTGTTTGAAGGACTTGACCTGGCATGAATGTCGCACAAACAGGAGCAGGGTAGCAACCCCTCTGTGGCTAAGTAGCCCTTTCGCTGGCTGGGGTAGTCAACACCTTTTGTTGTTGCCAGAGTCTTCAGGATTGATCCAGTGTTAGCTGCACTTTGAGGTGGGTTGGAGAGGGGTAAATGTGCCCAGAGCAGCTTCCGGAAGGGACAGGCTGAACACTGCTTCCTTTGCTCGCTCCGTGCAGGGATTTGCTAAGGAAAACAGAAGCTTGTTAGTCTCAATTTTGGTGATAAGTAGAATATATAACCAGAGACAGTAAAAACCCTTTAGGAAGTTCCTACTTAACACATTTGGTTCTATGGTCCTTCACGTTTTCACATCTTGCCCTTGATTCTTGATTTTCCGTCTATGAAATTTTCATGAGTTGGTTCCTTTTGAAAAAAGGAATCTTAAATCACACATAATTGTATTTATGCAGACTCTATTTAATTTATAAACTCTCTGGACCGAAAGAGGGCTGCTCCACTAGAAAACTCAAGTTCAGGTTCAAGGTCTAAAACCGGAAATGTCCGAAGCCCATTGAGAGTGGGGTGGGGTGTTTTAGCTGGAAAGATAGCTCAACTGAGCTGGTGGGTGGCTGGGTGGGTTAGCAGCAGCCAACTAGTTGGCACTGGAAGGAGTTAAACTGATGGACAGTGATCCAAATAGTAGAGAAGGATCCTCAGCCCAGCGTTTCTGTCCTCAATTTCTCTTCCTTCCCCAGCTGTCAACATTCTGCTTGTAGGCGAAATCCAAAGGCAACATGGCAAACTCCAAAGCAGGTTTTTTTCCCCTCCAGAGAATCTATCTTGACTTCATGTCTCTCACCTTATTTACCCACTATAGGGGAGGCTTTTGGGGGGGGAGAGTATCAGGAGAGGTTGTACATAAATAAATATTTACATGCAATTGTCAAACTCTTGACCACGTTTGTTCAGATTCTAAGATGTGAAAGTTCTTTAATGAGTACACCCACTCTGTCAATAAATTTTCAGTGGAAACCAGTGAACCTTTTACAATGCCCCCTAACATGGTTCCTTGGAAAGATATGCATGGTCTCATCCTTAGGGACCGACCATCTGAGAGTCCAGGCAATATTTATGAATGAGCCAGCCAACTCTTGATTGTAATATGGATGTATAACTTTGTGCTTAGCATAGAAAAGGAAATCAAGTGATGCTAATCCAGTGAAGAGAGTACTTAGCTATGATGTTCAGGCAGTAGCACAGTGCAACCTCCGAGAACTGAGGAAGGATATAAGAGACCGTAACTGGTATAGTCTCTGTGCAGAAAGTGCAGGCATGAGCCATGTCTTGAGGGAGGGCTGGAAAGAGATTAAATGGGCTAGAAAGAGGGTACTGTAAGTAATCAGGATAGCTGCAAGACACAGACAGGAAGTAGACCTTGTTGGACCACAGGATATGCCCTGACAGAGGACTGGGAAGAGCCATGATGAGATGATGAGACGAATTGCAGAAAAGGGTGAAAATGAGCACTGACACTCAGAAATACTCCAAAACTCAAAATCTGAAATACTCCAGAATCTGAAATACTCCAAAACCAGAAACTTTTGGCGCATCTGGATGATACTATGAGTGGAAAAGTCCATACCAGAGCTTACGTGATGGGTTGCAGTCAAAACACAGGGGAACTAAAGTATTATAAACAAGATTACTTTCTGTTCATGTGCATAAAGTGAATATGAAACACTGATGAGTCTCCTGTTTAGACTCAGGATCTCTCTGTGTGTGTATGTACATATTCCCAGGTCTGAAAATGTCTGAAGCCCTTTTAGAACTAAGCATTCTGGGTAAGGGAGACTGCCTGTAGTAGGGCCTTAAGACATAGCAAAACTCATTGCCCTGAATTGATGTAGCCACATGAGCAGGGGGTTTTTAAAAATTGGTTTTGTGATAAAATATACGTAACATAAAATTTACTGTTTTAACAGGTTTTAAGTGCACGGATGAGTAGTGCCGTGTATGTTCACGCTGCTGTGTGCAGCCAGTCTCCAGAGCATCTTCGTCTTGTATTTGGGACTCTACGCTCTCTGAGCAACTATTGCTTACTTATTCCCAGTCTCCCTCTAGCTTTGGAAACCTATTTTATTTGCATCTCATATAAATGGAATCATACAGTGTGGTTGTCTTTTATTGAGCTGGCTTATTTCATTTAGCATAATGTCTTCGAGGTTTATTCATCTGAGCTGTGTGTCAGAATTTCCGTCCTGTTTTTTTGAATATTCAAGCATTTTATTAAAGTCAAATGAGAAATCTTCATATTGCTGCACATACAGGCTGGTGTACAGTTACCAGGGCACAGCTCTTGCTTACTGAGGGTGGTGAGTCTGCAATGTCCAGAGCATTCACAGAGCAAACACAGCAAGGTCATGTGAGCAGCAGAGCAGTGAATCATGAAGGAAGTCACAATTCATCTCATACCTTCAAAACATACATGGCTTACGCAGAAAACAACCTGAAGACTTAACAGATACAAATTTCCTTCAGGAACATGAAGCTGCTCACAATGGACTGGCTTACTTTATTTGCAGAATTTCTGTCCTTTTTAAAGGCTTCATAATGTTCCACTGCCTGTATGTATCCCATTTTGTTTACCCAATCAGCTGTCACTTGGGGTGTGGCTCTTTTATGTGTTTTGCAGTTTATGCAATGCCCATTAGTGTCCTTTCCTTATTCATTTTACCATATACGTAAAGACTTACTTCTGGATTCTCTATTATATCCTGTTGGTATGTCCATACCATACTTTTTTGGTTATTATAGTATTGTAGTATGTTTTGAAATCAGAAAATATGAGATTGCTTCTTTTTCAAGATTGTTGCTGCTATGCATAGACCCCTGAGGTTCCACACAAATTTTAGAATGAATTTTTCTGGTTTTACAAATGGTGCCATTGGAATTTTGATAGTGATTGTGTTATATCTCTGGATCACTTTGAAAAGTATGAATATCTTAATAATATTAAGTCTTACAATTCTAGAATATGTGATTTTTAAAATTTGTGTATTCTTTAGTTTCTAGCAACTTTTTATTGTTTTCATTATATATATCATTTGCCTAAATGGCTAAGCTTTTTCCTAAATATTCTTTTTTTGGTCTAAATATTTTATTATTTATGATGCAATGGTTTGACCTCCCATGATGCTTCAGTCCCTCTATTTCATTTTCCCTTTCCAAAGAGTAATTGGTACTAATTAGGGTGAGGGAACAGGCCAGCCAGAGGTACAAACCTGCAGAATTTGCAGGGGGAAGGCAGGGTAGGTGTAGAGATCTGAGGTTGTTCAAGGTCTTTGAGCTTAATAGGCCCATGATGTAATCTGTCTTATTCAAACATGAGGACAAATTACTTCCTTCCAAATACTACTTTAAGTGAAGCGATGAGAAATGTAGCAGTGGTTGGGAGTTTATTTATGTTTTTATAAGCTGACTAGAGCAAAAACTGCGAGAAGTAAATAACATATCCTTAGCTGTGTCATCTTCTTGCTCCTTCTGCTTTGATCTTTTTCTTCTTGGCTATATTCCTGCTTCACTCTTTTCCTCAAAGTTCCTTTTCTTCTGCCTTCTTAACAAAATGCAGCCATTCTTAAAAAAAAAAATGTAGCCATTCTTCTGTAATTTCCTTGGGTGTTCACTCAGCAAAAGCAAGCTATTCCTGGGGCTGGGGATTTAGCTCAGCGGCATAAGCGCCTGCCTTGCAAGCAGGCAGTCGTGAGTTCGATCCCTGGTACCGATAAAAATGAAAAAGACAAAAAAAAAAAAAAAAAAAAAAAAAAGCAAGCTATTCCTGAAAAATTAACTTGAAAAGCATGAGCAGGTCAAGTCCTTGCAGTTTAGCAAGGTGATAATGTCTTTATTTGATCATGAATAAGTTTATCTTGGTGACTTCTGAAACTCATAGGCTATGGAGGGTAGGGGTGGGGTACGATGATTTTTGTTTGTTTATTGACCTGGACCTGATCTGACAGTAGACAGATAGGCTAGGGACAGATAAATCAGAGGCAAGGTGATGTGCTGGCTTGTGCACTGGGAATGTAGCTCAATGGTGGAGAGCTTGCTTGGCATGCATGAGGTCTTGAGTTTGATCCCCAGCTTTAAAATGCTAGATACAATGGTGTGTCTATGTTCAGTTACTTGGGAGATTGAGGCCAGAGGATTGCAAGTTCAAGGCCAGTCTGGGCTACTTAGTAAGACTCTGTCTCTAAATAAATAAATGCTCTGGGAATATAGCTTAGTGATAGAGACTTCCTGGTTTCCATCCTTAGTACTGCAAAACCCCAAATACCACCCTCCGCCACCCCTCCAAAAAAACCCTAAACAAAACAAAAAGAACAACCCCAAGACCAACCAAACCAAAAGCAAGTGTGAGGCAAAGAGGATGCTCACTAGACAGGCCCCTGGAATCAGCCCAGCTGTGTCTTGAATGACTGGTCACAAGGTCTTCAGGGAGCTGTGAGCTGTGACTGAGATCAGTGTCTCAATGACCCATTTCTATCCTTAGTGCTGCCTACAGATTTGGCATTGGGGAAGGGGTTATTGAGGACAGTGTGGATGCAAGAAGCTCAGGGCACTTTCCCAGAAACCTGTTAACTTAAGAGCTCTGGAAAATTTTTTGTCTCCAAGTCTGAAAGCTAGGGGCCCCTAACCCACTTGCACTGGCTGATGACCAGTGTACAGGCAGATGAGAACAGGGACGCCTGCAGGAAGCAGTCTGAAGCCTGGGAACCTTTGTCAGGTGTCACTTGTGTGACCACCATGGGCGAGGAGCAGGCCTCATTTCCAGGCCCCTGGTGGCTCCCGTTTGCTCCGGAGACCATTGAGGCCCGGGCTGCATGATTCTGTACCTCCACAGTGCCAGGCGGGGCTTGGCAGTGAGCTGGACTCGGGATTCCACAGAATTGCCTGCCATGTGAATTTGAGACAAAGTCCACAAACATTTCACTGCAAAAGCCACCTTTTATCTCCCTTCCCAGAACCTCCAAGAGAGCCAAGCTTGGTGGCTTGCCAAACAGACTCCATTCCTTGTGTGTGGTGTACAGTAGGTGTTGTGGGGCTACTGTCTACCTGGATGGGAAATTGGGGGCCAGTAATGGTGGAGGGAAACCCAAGGGGAAAATGTGCCAACATTACCTCAGACAAAGGATGAATACACAGACTTAGGTAGACCAGAAGAACAAAACAAAACAAAGCAAAACATACACAAACTCAAAACAAGGTAAATACTTCTTTCCTACTTCCTCCCTTCCCGTGCACCTAATTTGTGTTGGTGGAGGCTTGAGATTAATGAATGTTTTGGGGCCTCTGATTATAACCCCACATGTATAAAGATTGAGTCATAAGATTAGGACCTTCTCGGTCTCAGAACCTATGAAACCTTTCCTCTCAGCCTGACACCTCCTCTCCTCTCCTAGTCCTAAGAGCCCGAGTCCCTTTGTTCGTTTATCTTTGTTCCTTGGCAATCGAAAGGTGGAGGGCTTGTGCTGGAAATTAAGGTTTTGGAGAAAAAGTCCCTCCATTTCCTCTGTTTGGGTAGAGGACTTCAGTTTCAAGAGTATAATAATCACAACTTTTCGTGCTAACACACACTATTTCCTTATGCATAATCACATCTGTTAATTTCCACCCTCGAACTGCAAGATACCTTTGTGGGGGTTTATGTTTTGTCCACTAGACTGTTACAGTGGGTGAAATGAGCTCCACAATCGCTTCCAAATCGTTCCAGGATTTTGTCATTCTAACTATTTTCAGTGCTCTGACATAAGCTGGGTGACTTCATCTTCATGTGCACACGGTCTCCCAGGGGCACAGCAGGCACTCAGGCCGTGTTTACTATTACTACTCTCTAGGGACATTCAGAGTGATTGCTTTGGAAGTTTTCCCGTCAGGCACTGGGGTGGGCATTGACATTCATCTCTGGATTGAAGTCAAGAGGCAGATGCCACTGTGGTCAATGCCTCATCCAAACTCCAGTGTAACAGGAGAGTCCAACTGCTGCTTCTTGACAACTGTGAAGCCATGATAATAGGCCTAATAAATTTTCCTTGCAGTTGCAAGAGGATGTGGTATCTTTCACTTCCTGTCCCAAACTGCTCCGCATTGTTGCACCATACACCAGCTGCTTTGCATCAAGGCATGGCTGACTTCCAGCTGGGGCAGGGGGTGTTATCCCGTGGAGTGATGTAGGGGCATCTTGTGCTTGCGGTGTAGAATCTGCGTCTCCACTCACAATCTATCTGGACATTGATGCCTACAGTTTAAGCAGGGCATTAAAATATTAGATTTGGGAAAGGTGCAAACCACAATTCCAGTTTTACAGGTGAGACATGTGTAGGGTGGTCAGATCTGTTCAGTACATGCTGACACACAGACATGCACTGTGCGTGTTTTCTGATCGGTTTGCTGCTTTCATAAATGGGGGGAAACAAAATGCAAGAGGATATATGAAGAAGCAGAAGCAAGCAATAGCAGAAATTTCCACCTAGCTCCCTGATACTTTGGATATACTTTATATGCATTAAGGGACAAAATTAAACATAGACAAATTGTCATTGGCTTCCCTTTAAAACAGTGGATGATTTGTGACACAGTAGAGGGCTTCAGATATGGTGCCTGCAATGCTGGGCTTACCTTGTCCCAGATGCTCTGTTTTCATTGTAACATTTCAGCAGTGCCTTAAAATTTTATCTTATTTGCACCACGTCTGTACAGGGAAAAAACCATAGTACCTTTGTGTATTTGGGTTCACTTGATACAGATTTATGGAAAAGTTGGAAGAATAGACAGAATTCCTATACAACCTCTGCCCCAATTCTCTGAATATTATTTTTCCTTTATTTTCTTCATTTTTCTCTCTCCCACAGAAGAGTGTTGAAGCCAGCTTGTCTTGGCCTATTAGAGGCAGTCACTGACATTTATGAAACTTTGTAAACCAGTTGTTTAACATGGCCTTTGTTAAGCCTTAAATTTTTTTTAACTTACAGTTGAATTACGTTAATTTAATGTAAATTAAGTTACATTAAATGTCACAGTTCTAAATGCATCCTCTAAATCACAAATTGAAATAAATGTTCACCCAAAACTCATCTCTTCTTAATTATTGTATTATTATCTCTGTACTAGAGGAGATTTTCTTCGATTATATCTATGAATGAACTATGCTATGGAGTGCTACCAAGCACACTTCCCAACTCTTATTCAATGACATTTCATAACTAGCTTAAAGTACACCATTGCACAACTGTGTTCTCTGAAGAAATTGGTAAATGATTTAAATCAGAGCGTGACTTATTGTCTTATTTTTTGCCTTGATAAATGAAAATGTTGACAGTATGGTAATATAGCAGATTAGAGTGTGTTTTGCTTGTAGGTGTTACACTATGAATAGAACCAGAATCTGATTCAGCACCAGTGTCACTCGACACACAACTGACAGTCCCACTTGTTTTACTTCCCTCTTATTCTTTAATGTAGATGAAACTATTTATCTATATTCATGTCAGAACTAAATCATTCATCAAGAACAGCCTCAGTGAGTTACAGATAAAAGTTTGACAAAAATCAACAAAAGCAGTCTGCTTCATTTCAAAGAGAATTGTAGGGAGAAATTCTACAAGTATATGAGTCTATGTCTTTCCTAAAATGTATTTTGGACCAAGCAGCCAGTGATCTTGGGAATTCACTGTCATATAAAATGGTCCATCCATTTTATATGGATGTGGCCTTGTTGGTTAGTGGTCTCCACTCCCGGTGTGCATTAGAATCACTGGTGTAGTTTTCTAGTAAATGTTTCTGGGCTTTGTCTGCTACAGCAGCATCTCAATGGATGTGGTGGGCTGTGTTTCTGGTTTTTTTTGGTCCCAGGGACCGAACTCACCACCTTGTGCTTGCCAGGCAGGTGCTTATGCTGAGCTAACTCCCTGGCTCTGTTTTTTAAAAATTTTTATTAGAAATAAAAGACAGAATGAAACAAAAAGTGAATAGAAAATAATAAAAATTAGAAAACACTATCCCTCATCAAACTGTCAACATTTTTCTTATAAATTAACATTTTGATTCCTACATTTCTGTAAAAATAAAAAAAAAGACTCTGAATAGGCTAAGCAGCTTTGATAAAGGGACAAAATTAGAGCTCCAACCCTCCCCAATCCCATGACTTATCACAGTGTTACACCAATCGTGACAAAACGGCACTGATATCAAGATAGACAAGTATTTTCCAGGTATTTCAGATGATGCCAGAGGAGAGACTAACACTAAACCATGAAAAGAAATTCTCAGAAGACTTATCTTGAAGAGATAAGAATAATCTCTAATTACTACATTGGTTTTATGTAAATAGATGCTTCTAAAGGGCTCGAAATATTTTAAAAGTTAATAAGTAGCTAAAATGCTCTTTTTAAATCCAAACTTGATTGCCACAACTGAGATTTGTACCAAGCTAGTTTTTCATGTGTCCTGCAAAAACAAAGTGCAGAACAGCCTCTGCTGGATTTTCAAACAATGCCAGTTATTAAAATCTCAATTAAAGAGTTAAAACCATTGTGGAAATTGAAGCTCATTACCATTTGCTCATAAGAACAATCCAAACAGTAGCTTTGGTGGATTAATACATTAAACAAATAGTTAACTATAATAGTCGGGGATTAGTATTTTTGAAGAGTTCTGTTTTAGGTAGGGCTTCAACTGACATTGTTTGATAATCTCTGTTTTTTCCCTGGAGTTGATGCCTCTATTTGTTTGGATATAGTTTTTATTTTTTTTTACTGCGTTACATTTTAACAATATTCCCTTAGCCCAGAATATGCAAATCTGTAATGCGAAAGTATATCAGCTAAAAGATCAGGAAATAACAAAATAGTTGTTTTAGAGCTGGGCGTGATGGCACACACCTGTGATCCCAGTGCTCAAGAGGATCACTGCCAGTTCCAGGCCAGCCTGGGCTACATAGTGAGTTCAAGGTCAGCCTGTACTACATAGCAAGACTTTGTCATGAAAAAGCCAACTAACAAACAACCAAATTGTTTTAGACCTAAAATAAAGTATCTGAAGATATCAATCTAATTGTAATCTTGTCAATATAAGCTTATAAACTAGTTTTACATTAAACAATACTATTTAATTTTTACTGTTCTGGATACTGGCTAGTGGAAGATCAAGGACCTGGTGGTTGGGTGTCACATAAGGCCTCTTATTCTGCTATCAAGGAGATTTCTTGTTGCATCTATCAGAGGGGACTCTCTGTGTCCTCATGCGGGGAGACATAGAGAGGCAGGTGAGCCTAGATAAGGGATCCACCTGTGTCCTCATGACTCAGTCATCTCCTTGGGGCCCTGACTCTTAATACTGACACACTGACAGTTGAGTTTCAACACCTGAATTTTGAGAAACATTCAGACCATAACAGTTACTAGGAAAAAATTAACTAAAACTTTCAGGGCCAGCCTGGGGCCTTGTTTAACATGCTCACCCAAGGTTAATTCTTTAGAGAATGTAATTTTTTACAATGGATGAAGGCTCAGATGCTGTGAAGTTACATGTTGACTTAGAGACTTCCATGCATCAGAGATAGGAAAGGCTTCTGAGTGGTAGAAAAGAAAACCTCCAGTGCTTATAGTTTTATTATTCTGTAGGTCATCGGTCAGTTTGATCTCTGGCTCAGGCAACTCATTTTGGCATATCTTTTTTGACTGATCTTCTAAGCCTTCATTCTTTAAATTTTCCTCTGAAACAACTTTACTATTCTTTTGTCTCTCATTCATGAATCGCATACATTTTGATATAAGGTGTGATCAAAAGATATAATGAACGTTTACATTTTGAAAATTCATTACGGTTAAAGACACATTGCCTGTAATCTTCAAAGATACTCCTCCTTGGCTCAAACACTCACCCTATTTCCTTGCCACATTCTGAAGCAGTTGTGGATGCTCTCTTTTGTGAGTGCCTTTCCATGGCTTTCTTAATGTCTGAATTGATCCAAAACATCTGCCACAGTTTCTGTCAAATAAAAGTATTATAGTGTGTTCTCATGCATCTTATTTACCCAAGAGTGCCGTGGCCTAGTGGGAGGGGCCTCAAATCTAACTCAGCTACTTCACCTGCCCTAATGGCTTGGTAAATTGCTTAACCACACCCTGCACGAGACTTACATCCCATTTCACAGGGCAGTTGAGAGTTTGAGAGTGCGTTGGCCAGCTCAGACCCAAGACACAGCTGTGCCAGCATTGAGAGGCAGGTGGCCCACTCTTGGGGCCTGTTTGTGCCCTTTGCTTCAACCTCTCAAAGGGCATGGAAGATGAGGAGACACAGAGAGGCTTGATCCTCTCATTATGTGAGGCCCAGGAATTTATTGGGAACCAACATGAACTCCATTCACCATCAGGGTTCAGAAATAAACAGGCATGGCTGATGCACCACAGGGCAGGAAAAGTGATGAAAAGTCAGGTCACAGGAAAGGGACACATGCTTCTTGTTGCTGAGATTGGCTGAAATCTTATGGTAGGCCAAACTAACATGTATACACATTTAATCTTTCCAATCCCTGTGAAGAAGAGCATTTTTTGAGTTAGGAAACTGAGGCCCAGAGAATTTAACTGACTTGCTCGAGGCTAGTAAGTGGCAGAGTGTGATCCAGAGCGAGCAGTCTGGAACTATGCTCTTAACTTACACCATCTGGCTCTAATTGAAGCCACTCCTACCAGAGCAGAGCGCTAACACACACTGGGCAGGAGAAGTGAGGGTGAAAATGGAGCTCTTTATGACTGGAAACTTAATAAACTCTCCCGGGGAAAGCTTTCTCAGAGAGCTGGGCAGTAAACCTGAAGTCACTGTAGCACAAGAGGCCCCACTGTGTTTGTATCAAAAGCGCTGGGCTCCCAGAATGAAGGGGCTTCTCCATATGGATGCAGGGGAGTCTAGGATATACACAAGGCAGACAGAGAACATGAGACTTCCAGAAAGCACCAGTCTGGAGATGGCACAGACACTGGGCGTCTGTGCTTGGGTTTGCACGGTGGTTCTAATGTAGTGTTGAGCCTAGAAGTAAGCTGTGTGGATTCCGGCATTAGTGAGTGTGGTGATGAACTGCGGGTGCAGAGAGCCAAGCACCACGGCCAAACACTGGGACGCCACATCCCCTTTTCTGTCTTTTAAGACTTCAGTTATGGAGCCTAACAAAGGAAGAGGAAAGTGTACACGTCATGCATACCCAGTCCCATGAACCAACCCATGAGCTAGATCAAAATCCAAAATGTAGCCAGCACCCTGCTTTCTGTCATCTCTCCCTAAGGTCACCTCCACCTCGCTATCCCAAGCTGTGGCATTGTTTTACCTGATTTCCATCTTTATATAAATGGAACGAATAACTCCTGTATCTGCTTCTGTGTCTTCTTTGGCATAGATTCACGTTTGCAATTTTTATCCCTATTGTTGCAGGTAGGTATCATCCACATTTACTGTCGCTTGGTATTTCCATGAAGAAAAGTATCATTGTTGATAGGCGGTGGGGCACTTTCCAGTTTAGAGCCCCTCCCCTTTTGAGAACTCTTTGAAAGATACAAATGAGGAAGACTGGGAAACTTGCACTGGCCAATTGAGGAGCAAGTCCTTACAATAATAGTCTCAGGGCTCATGACAAAAGATTTTCAGAAATATTTAGAGAGATGGACAGCTGGAGAGTTGACACAGAGCCGAGGACCGAAATGTGAGTGGCTATAAATTTGCATTCTCTTTTCTTCTGTTTGGAGAAGTCTGGGATGTGTGGGTTATGAGGATTGGAAACGATATATGAAACACCTAACCTAGCACCAAGTGGGCATCCAGGAAATAGAAGCAGGCCAGGTTGCTAGCCATATGCTGAAAAACTAATCTTAACTTTGTGAATCGGTCTTTATATTTAGCAAAAATGGAATGTGATGATGACAAAGAGACAGATGTGTGAAAAGTTACATTATTACCCTTCTCACGGGACTCCATGGAGGTGTTGTCTTACTCTAGCCCAAAGCTGGGTGCCTCGGTGGTTTATAAACAACAGCTAACTTTTTTTTTTCGTAATTCTGGAAGTTGGATGCCTGTCACAATTACTTTCCTCACTGCTAGGACAAAATATCTGACACCTACAACATAGAAGAGGAGGGTTTTATTTTGGCTCACATTTTACAAGTTTCAGTGCTTATGTGGTCTGTGGCTTTAGGCACAAGCAGCATGGTGGAAGGGGCTGAGAGAGGAAAGCCATGCACCTTGTCCAGGAAGCAGAGAGTGAGGAGAGGACCCCAGAGGGAACTGCACTTCTGGGTCACACGCCCAGTGACCTGCCTCTTCAGCTGGACTCTACCTCCTAACAGCAAGTCAGTTATACACCAATTGTCCAGAAGCCCTGCCTATGAGTGCATGAGGCTGGAGGTGGGGAGCACATCTAACTATAAACCAAAATAAAGACAGCAGATATGGTATCTGATGAGAACCAGCTTCCAGCTTCAGACATGGCGCCATCTCATTGTCCCCTCACATGGTGCAAGTGTTGAACTGCTTTCCTTGGGCCTCTTTTAAAAGAGCGTGAATTCCATTCACAAGAGCTCCAGTCTCATGACCTAATCACCTTCCAAACCCACCACTTAGTGCCATCACCTTGGCAATTAGAATATCAAAACATGAAGAGTCTCCAGTGGAACGGGTGACACCAGTATCATCTGGAACTGGAGTCAGAAATGTTCTGAGACTCTCCTTTCTGTCTCTTAGTGGGATTTCTCTCTTAGATGGCTTTCTTTATTAAGCCAGAAGTGCAATGTGCATGGTGGTTGTCATCTCAAGAGAGAAGATCACCTCTCTTCCTTCAGTTCTTGAAGCCTAGGGAGAGGCCCGATTGGTCTGGGTGGGTCATGCACTTTCATGATTTGAGAAGGGATGACAGGGTGTATTTTAATTATTGTCCTCCTTTAAAATTATGTTGAGGGAGGAACAGAACCCTCCCCCAATGAAGAGCAGTCATGTTTTCAGAAAGAGAAATGGAAACCATGCAGAAAAAAACCTAGGTATTCAATGCTCTGTTCAGCTGCTTTGGGTTCTTAGTCCCACCTTGAATTAATTTAAATGATGACGTTGGCTCACGTAACTAAAAAAGTTCAAAGTGGTCCAGCTTCAGCAGCATTTTGAGTGTTGTTTAAGCTCCTTTTCTCTGTGACTTCTTTCTGTTGGATGTTTCCTGCTGCATCTGTTGGTTTCATGATCAGGCTAGCTTCTAGAACAAGAAATAGTATTCACATCTTCAGCTGAAGACCTGGGATTCATTTTGATTGGGCTGGATTAGGTCACCACACTAAACCTTTTGATTACTCCTGGTGTTGAGGATTGAACCTACAGCCTCCTGGATGCTAGGTCAGTGATACATCCCTGAGCTACTGCCGCAGCCTCTGAATCATGGTTTTGTCAGGTGGAACAAACTAATTGGTTTCCCTGGGCACATGGTCCACCTCTGGAGCTGTGGTAGAATGGGCTTCCCTGGAAGGGGAGAACACAGATGCTAAAGTGGGTAGCTGTCGATGTCCGCTCCCGGCCGGCAGGAAGGACACACGACAAAGTCTGGCAGTGGACAACCTTTTCTTTTTATTTTCCTTCTCCGTACAGCCTGCCCTGGGATCGCTCCCAGCCGAAGCCTCCTCTGGTCCGCTCCCCGCGGCTCCTTCCGGGCTTCGCTCCGAAGCCTCTACCGGTCCGCTCTCCGCGGCTCCTTCTGGGCTTCTACTTCCGGGCTTCTTCTTCCGCCCAGGGGTGGCACCGGTATATATACGGGTACAGTGTCCAATCATGTTAAAGTAAGCAAGGCAAGCTGATTGGCTAACATCATCAGTTGCCAGGCAGACTATATTGTTGAGCGGGTTGTTTACGCGGTAAGCAGGAAACTAACATATTCGATGGGAGGGGTAATCTACCCCAGGCTTTGCTCTTTACCACAGGCCGCACGTCCGCCGCGCAAGGCGAGCTATCACAGACGCGGCTCCCAACATCTCCCCCTATTTTATTTTTTATGAATGTGCGCATCGTAGCCCTTCCTGGACTGGGTGCAGAGACTTATGCCCTATGTGTAGGCCCACCATAGGTCCTTGGCTTAGACCCTGGTTGGCCATGCCATGGTCTGCCAAGGCCCTGAGGCCCTCGTCCTTTTTCTAGGGCCAGGCACAAACTGGACGGAACCTGGATGCACACAAGCTTGCACTCATTTCCTCTCCGTAAAGAAATCCCCTCGGAGAGAAATTTAGACCTGGGCAGCATCTAACAGTCCAGCGGCTTACGTGCAGGATGGGGTAGGGCCTGGCTTAGGTCGAGTCGTGCTGGGGAGGCACGCTCTTACCCGTCATTGACTCACCTACCCTGCTGTGTATTGTCACCTTATGGAGGAGAATGAGGGATGCCCGCCATATCTAGACTCGGTCGTGGGCCAATTGAGCAAGCCATGCATATGCCTGAGGATCTTCTTGTCCATTTCGGGCTACCGCTATTTCTATTCATCTTATTGGTTGGTCTGTGATGGATCTCCAGTAGGGCAGGTCTGATCTTCAGTCGAGGGCTTTGTTGCCCGTGTCAGTCTCTCCGGTATCCACAGTGGTTCTCGTCCCGGTTCCTGTGGGAAAACACAAACCGCGCCTCGGTTCCAGCTGACCACTGGATCCGGGCCCATCCATTGTCATGCCATAGATAACCGCGCCTTTGGAGGCAGGCCTTGGCTTACTCCCCCTTTTTGTTTTTTATTTTTTATTTTTATCTTTTTCGTTTTTTTTTTTTTTTTTTATTGGTACCAGGGATCGAACTGGCGATTGCCTGCTTACAAGGCAGGCGCTTATGCCGCTAAGCTAAATCCCCAGCCCCCATTTCCTCGACCGGCGTTTTTCTCAGCCTGCTCGGCAGAGAACTCTGTGTACCAGGCTCGCCAATCCAGGTAACTACCCGAGGGCAGACACGCCTTTGCCAGCAGAATCCAGTCCGCGGGGGTGAGGGGCCCAGAAGACAGATTCTCCAGCATGGCAATGGTGTAAGGCGCAGTCGGCCCAAAGGTTGTAACTGCATTTTTAAGTTCTCTAATCTGCTTTATCTCAAAAGGCTCCCATACATTGCGTCCCTGGCCCATAGCTACTTGTACAGGAAATATCCCGTAGGGGCCACTATCTATCCCAGGTGGATGTACCTCATGAGACAAGCGTCCCCCCTGCCAAAGCCGCCTGTAAAAATACCGACCCGCCGGCGGCGGAGCATAAGACAGCGGCCGTGATTGGGCAGAAAATGGGGGCCCGTGCATCACTTCCTGTTCTGGCGAAAGGGGAGAGAGCTCCCAGGCGGCCGCCTCGTGGCGAGGAATCGCCTCCGGAAACGGCCCCCAAGGTGGGGCGGAAGGCTTCGCCTCCCTCTCGCGCCGGGGAGCGCTCAGGAGCTCTCTACTCCTCCGCAGACCAGGTTGAGCAGAGCGCAATTCGCGGGGCAACGCTGGAAAAGAACCCTGCGACTCCTTATTGAGCGACTTAGGCTCCTGACAGCCGGTCTCTTTGGCCTCCTTGCCATTCAACTTTCCCTCGTCCTCGGAGTCAGACGACTCCGAGGCTAGAGCCCCGTCCTCCTCCTTAGCATCCTTGTTCCCCTTGACGGACCCCTCTCGGGAGCTCCCTGACTGGGCCTGCTCAGATACCCTGCGTACTTTTGTAAGCTCTTGAGAGCTTTCTCCACAACCACCCTCGCTCTTAGTGTTGCTACCTAACATGTTTCCCATCTTTTAATATGTTACTCACCGCGTGAGGCCCAAGGAATCCGCCACTTACGCGTGAGCCTGAGGGGAGTCTAAAAGCCCTGTAGGTGCGTGCCACCCAGAGCCCAGGCTTATCCCCAACTCACCTGTCTCGCAGCTCTGTACTGGAGCGTTGTCCACTTCCACGTCTCGGGGGTGATCAGTCCCCGGGCGGGCCTCCAAATGTCGATGTCCGCTCCCGGCCGGCAGGAAGGACACACGACAAAGTCTGGCAGTGGACAACCTTTTCTTTTTATTTTCCTTCTCCGTACAGCCTGCCCTGGGATCGCTCCCAGCCGAAGCCTCCTCTGGTCCGCTCCCCGCGGCTCCTTCCGGGCTTCGCTCCGAAGCCTCTACCGGTCCGCTCTCCGCGGCTCCTTCTGGGCTTCTACTTCCGGGCTTCTTCTTCTGCCCAGGGGTGGCACCGGTATATATACGGGTACAGTGTCCAATCATGTTAAAGTAAGCAAGGCAAGCTGATTGGCTAACATCATCAGTTGCCAGGCAGACTATATTGTTGAGCGGGTTGTTTACGCGGTAAGCAGGAAACTAACATATTCGATGGGAGGGGTAATCTACCCCAGGCTTTGCTCTTTACCACAGGCCGCACGTCCGCCGCGCAAGGCGAGCTATCACAGACGCGGCTCCCAACAGGTAGCAGCTCATAGAAGCCCATGTTATCACTGCAAAAATGAGCGGTGGTTAAAGGAATCGCCCCCAAAGGACACACCTAGTCAATTATGGTTTGGAGATTTGAACTGAAGTTCACCAGAAATCCTTTCATTAGGAGGAATGAAACCCTTTTTTGTTTTCATTGCCACATAATATACTACCCCTAACACAGCAGGTTAATACAATGACAGGTTGTGGTTTCTCACAATTCTCTTCTTTCTGGTGCATATAACTGGGCAGTTGTTCTGTTTCATGGGTATTTCCTGGGGCAAGAACTTCATCCATGTACCTAGGACCTCCATGGTGTGGCTGGAAGAGTTGCTTACTGTTGGGAGTTTATCTCTCCACATGGCCTTATCAGTGGGGTGGGTGGACCAATATATGTGGTTGGCCTTGGCCTCCAGGAAAGTATCATAAGTCAAGAAGCAACCCACCGACACACACACTTTTAACCCCTCTCTTCTTTGAAATAAGTACTCTTCACAATTAGTGCAATTGAGGATGCAGTGTTCAAGAGTTCTCATCCATCCACCCTCAAGGGACTGGGAGTGGGGTATGTGGGGCTGTGTGGCCATTGCTATAGTGAGATTTTTTGGCAGCTCTGCAGCTAATGACATTTACAGTTTCCATTAAAACCTGGCATTCCCAATATAAATTGTCCCAGATGCACACTTTGGAGTATGGGGCTTATTCTTGTTTTATTTTATTTTTTTAAAAACATAAACTGAATATTAAGTTGCTTGACTTGAATTTTTCTCTTTGGGTTTTCTTTTGAGAGCTTTGTCTTGCTTAAAGCCATACTAGGGTGCTGCACATTTCATCATCATTCCAGACACCCAAAGCATATGTTTGACTTTGGGCATTTTTGCTGGGGGCAAAGAAGAGACTACATTAGAAAGCAGGCCATTTGTTACTCACCCAGTGGCCTCAGTTAAGTGTGTTTCTGCTGTTCAACTAATGATACCTAACCTCTGCTTTCCCAGAGGATGATCCATTTTCTCTGGGTGGTTGTGGATATTCTCCCCCACCCCATTTTTTTGGTAAACATAACTGCTTTAAAATTGATATCTTTTTCCTATAAAACATATCATCCTCATTCTATTTCTTTCCTTCTCCTATAAAATTAGTTTGAACATATTCACGTCTCTAAACTTCAAGGTTAAAATTTCTCAAGCCCAATATTCTTCACATCATGTAAAAAGTTTTCTTTTACAGGGGGTGTGAGAGTATTTATTTTTATTTTTCATTTCCTTTGGCACAACAGTTGTCTCAATTCAGCTCCACATATGGAGACTGTTTTAAGTTCAGTATTTTTATTATCTCTCGCCTCTCATTTTAAAAAATCAGTCTGAGTTATGCTCTGAGTCTTTTATCTTCTAGCCTGGCATTTTTGGGGGATCTTATTCCATTGATGTATTCACCCCACTTTAGCTGTTTTTCTAATTCTCATTTCATGGTTCATAAACAAGAAAAAATTTCAGAGCCCAGCACTGCTGGTAACTCTTAGTGGTGAATGTTTTGAAGTCAAAGGATGACTGCTTCCAATAGATTTCCAGGCTATTTGCAAACGGGGAATCAAATTTTTGTCCTCACCCGGAAAATAAAAATTGGGTGTCAAATTCCCTTTTGGAGATACTGAAACTTAGAGAATGCTGCTAAGTTTCCTGTGGTTTTTGGCGTTCATATCAGTCTGCAGAATGGGATTCCTAAGAGGTCACTGATCATTACAGATTGCGCTTAGCACAGTTCCCAAACCATTACCAATCTTAGGCAGTTTATTTCTGGCTTACTGCAGTTGAGAACCATTTGAAGAAAAAAGCAGACATGACAATGTGATTATTCGGGCTGGAACAGGGGATCTAACAATTGTCACAAGCACATGGAATTAGGATATGGACTCTCCTCGGCTGAAAGGAATATATGATGTTAAGACTATTCTTGTTTACTTAGTGTTCCAGCTAAGTAAGATTCTTCTCTTAGATAATTTTCATGAATGATTTCCAATTGTGCTGGGCTTTAAACATGGCTTTTGGATGTCCAAGCCAAATTGTATATAGCATGCTTGATGAAGCTACTTTATTTGCCTGTCCTTGTGGGAGGTCCTGGCAAGGCTTATTTATATGGAAAAATTTTAAGCTGTGTGATGTAGATGCTTGCCTTGGGGCTGAGATGGAGAAAAAGGGATCTATACAGTGGTAGGAATAGCAAGGATTTTAAGGTCCAGAGTTTAGGAGACAGGGCTTAATGAGCAATGAAATCGTTGCTTTACATGGCCGCATAGATTGTCTTGGTGAGATTCTGTGGATCTTTCTAAGGAATGGAGGAAGATCTGAAACCAAGAAATCCTATCACTGGGTTTTTCTTGGAGCTGGGACATGGCAGAAAGGGCAGCTGCCCTTTGCTGACTAGTGTTTCCAGTGAAAAGTTGTTGCTTTCCCAGCCATCTGATTGGGGGTAGGGAGGGGGAGGGAGGGCATGAGCCTCAGACCTGGCCAGTGGCATATAGGTACCACGCTCAGGCCTGGCCCCTGAACTCTCCTACATGATTCTGTATGTGTTAGCTGATGCCACTTCCCAGGTCTAGGACAGCCTCTGTCAACCATCCACAACTGTGGATTGGATTCTCCTTCCTCCATTCCCCTCCAGTGATAGTTTCTATTGTTGATGTGATCAAAATTAAATAATTCTATTTCATCAAGGCACTCAGAATATACTAGTTATGATGGACAGTGGTAGGTTATGTAATACTCGTACTTCATGGTGTGCTGGCCGTGGCCTCCATCTTGAGCACATTCCTATAGGGCACACTGAGGAGACACAGAGAAGCCATGCTTGTTGAGATCCTCATTGGTCTGTGCTGTTCTCTTCCTTTCAGACTTGGAAAGCTCCTAAAGAGAAATGATCACTACCCTAGAGTTTTATTTCTACCTTTCTCTGAACTGTTCTTCCTAATCTGGGCCTTGAACAAAGATGTTTTGATGACTATTTGTTATTGTCTCTGTAAGTAAAAGTAATTCATCAATTATTATTTTGCAGTATCAGGGGACTTCCACATGGTAGGCAAGCACTCTCCCACTGGGCTACATTCTCAGCCCTTTTTATTTGTTTCTAAGATAGAGTCTCTAAGTTGTCCAGCCTGTCCTCGAATGTGCCATTCTTCTTCCTTAGCCTCCCAGGTAGCCAGCATTACAGGTGTGCACTGCTATACTTGGTTGGGATGGGGATTTATTAAGCCCCTGATATCTGGTGAGCCTGAGGCTGGGAGGCTGGGACAGAGACTACAAAGAACATAATTTCTCTTCCCAAAGATTTTACAAATTAAGTAGGGAAGCAAGTGATATCAACTAGAGGATGTCGATGCTGTATTTGAAAAGATTCTCTAGGATTTCAGTACAGGGAACATTCCTGTGAGTTGGCTGGGTTACAGAAGCTATTAGAAGATCAAACTTCTTCAGGGCCTTGGTCTGAGCACCAGAGCTCTCTGAGTAAGAAGATGGCCTGAGATGCAAAGCTTCCTCGGTCCCTGCTTACACAAAACAATTTGTTTCAGCTGGGCGTGGTGACATGCACCTGTAATCTCAGCATTCTGGGAGGCTGAGGTAGGAAGACTGAAAGTTTGCACCCAGTTTGGGCAACTTAATGAGACCTTGTGGACCGGGGTGTAGTTTGAGGTGGTGGGTAAAAGGGGAAGTTAAGAAAGAGGAGAGGGGGAGAAAGAGAGAGCAAGAGCGAGAGCGAGAGAGAACGAATGAATGGACCTGTGTCATCCCTTGGAGCAATGGAATTAGGTTTGGCCCAGTGAGGAGGTTGGGGCTCCCAGGCGACTGGGGAGGGCCGAGGCTAGGGAGAGCGACTACAATCTGAAGCTGACTGCTCTGTCTCACGGAGTTCTCCTAGGAGGCAGAATTCAGGACTATGGGTTGGTTGTGGTTGTTCCAGCCTCTGGAGGAAAAGCTACTCACTAGAGGACCTTTGCCACAGCCCAGATTCCTTCCAGCCTGTGATGGGCTGGAATTAACTCATACTCACTTAGAAGAGCTGACTGACAAATTTTCAGAAATTCTGTTGTTAAAAGCACCCATTATTATAAATTAAATTTTATAAGTCTTATATGAGCTTACCACATGCTATGGTTTGGATGAGCATCTCCCAAGGCCTATATATTAAAGGCTTGGCCCCCAGGGTGGTGCTGTTGGGAGGTGGGACCTAGTGGGAGGTCCTTAGGTCACTGGGGACATGTTCTCCAAGGGGATTGTGAGAACTCAGGTTTTTTCTGTCCCTCTTTGCTTCATGACCACGAGGTGAGTGGTACTGCTCTGCCATCTGCTCGTGCTGTGATGTTATACCCCGTCATAGACTCAGAACAATGGGGCCAATCAATCTTGGTCAGAAACCTCCAATACTGCGAGCTGAAGAAACCTTTTTACTGGTACTTTGTTATAGTATACACACACACACACAGAGTGATAGATAGTTGTACTTACATGGTTATAACTGGCTAGTACAAAATTAAATAAGTTAGATTAAAACAATAATGAATATTCAAAAGTAATTTCTTCCTGAGTTTTGTTTAATTTTGGTATTCTCTAGAAGTTATTTATTAGCTACCATAGCCAATAAATAAATGGTCTTAGGGATTTATTAGCTACCATAGCCAATAAATAAATAAATAGTCTTAGGGATTGAATTGTGCCTTTTCCCTGACTAATTCATAACCTCTGTACCTAAGAATGTGACCTCATTGGGAAACGGAGTTGTTCAGAGGTAATTAGTTCTTATGAGGTCATTAAGGTGGGCCTTAACCCAGTACTGCTGGTTATAAATAGGGGAAGTCTGGCTGTAGAAAGACACATGCAGATGTAAGTCTGGGTGCGGGTGACAGCAGAGACCAGGGTGATTAGCAGCAGCTGAGAGTCACCAGACGTCACCAGCCAACTACCAAAAGTTGGGCTAGAGGCATGGGACAGACTTTCCCGGAGCTTGTGGTGTTTTGGGATGGCAGCCCCATGAAATCCATACACGTGGAAAGGTTGCATTGTCCCATGGGCCAGGGCACATCTCAGCCTCTCATTCCTGGTCAAGTGACTTATCACTGATGACTTGAAAAGTGGCTGATGACTTATTTAAATGCTACACATCAGGGCTTGATTTATCGTTTTGTCGATTGTCTAGACAAGAAGCTGGTAAACCAGCACTTGTGATCTGAATCTGGGCTCCTGCCTATTTTCATAAAAGTTTTATTGGAACACAGCTACAGCACTCCTTCATTTAAGTAATGTCTGGGGCTGATTTCACACTGCAGTGGCAAAGTTGAGTCCTTGCAACAGAGACTATAATGGCTCACAAAGTTAACAACTCTCCTTAGAGTTAAACCTTGTTGAACCCTTGGTCCAAGAAAGCTGTGCAGATAATGTGAAAAGTAGAGATAAAATATGAAAGTGTGCCTGGCAGTAGCCATTACTTTATGAATACCACAAAAGTAGGAGCAAATAAATCTCTCAATATTGAAAACTGTTCTCTAATTCTGCTTCTGTCATTGACCAATAAGTGAAATGCTGATATGGATCTTTGTTGTTTTTCTTTCCTCTTGTTTACATACATGAAAACATCAATCAACAGCCACGTCAAAACTACACTTGCTTATCAGTCACCACCATAGGTTGGCTACAGATAGAGTTTGACAGAAATCAATAGCAGTCAGTGAGAGTCAGTTGGCTATATGGAATTTACCAGATTGTGTTTATTGCAGAACAGTAAAGAGTGCAATAAACCTGTATCTATATACATATGTGCGCATTCTCATCCCTGAGAGCCAATTGTTAAATATTTACCAGCTCACCACTTCCCTATCCTCTATGTAACATCTGCAGCTGGGCAGAGGGCACGCAGTTCATGCATCTGTTGCAGTATGACTTTGGCCTTGGCTTGGTTTCACCATTGTGTAGGTTTGGCTTTTCTAGGACAGCATAGTTTGTGGGAACAACTGCAATAGAGAAACTCAGGGACACCAAGGAGCTGAATATGGCCGAAATCTGCCATGGGTGAGCACCTACTGTGGAGGGCCATGAATACATATGCATTTGAATTTGATCCTGCCAGCCATGGGATCCCTTCTGTAAGGCAGTACCCAGGTGAAAGCCTTGATTTAGGAAGATGAATTTGGTAACCATATGAAGGACAGATTAGTCAGGAACAATCAGTTTGGGGCTGCTGCAATCTGTCCTTCAGAGAGCAGAGCTCAGAAAGTCAATGGCTCTGCCCCAGGCATGCTGCCTGGCATTTGCAAGGAAGACTTGCAAAATGTTAAGAAACAGGATCCTTGCTTGATTGTGGAACTCTCAATGGAGCCTCAGAGCCTATAAAACAGAAAAATAGAAAAGCAGTTCTGAAAAGCTTTGCCAAATGACTGTCACATGGATTCCTACCATCCCTCTGTTGCTTTCTAGATGCCTCTTAGAAACAAAGAAGCAGTTTTCAAGTAGGCTTTCCTTAATAATGGGCAGATACAGGCAGAGGGCCTCTCTGTGAAACAGAGAAGGATGACACATTTTCAGTAAGTCAGGAGGCTCTCGGGCTCCATGGACATTATATTGGGGTGGGACCTCCCCACATCTAGGGTCACTCTTAGTGGAGCACTGAAGCCACTGCTCAGCCTCCAGGAAGATGCCAGGACAGTCCTGTGTAGCAAAAGCCCAATAGATGCCTGTGACATTGCTGACCCCTCAGGACAGAGCACAAGGCTCACCTTCCTCAGCATCTTCTCAGACTGGCAGCCTCCTGCCCCCAGGAGCTCTGTCCATAGCTGCCTCCTTTTCCTGGTGTACATGTGATTTCAGGCAGGAGGGATTTAGGGAACTCTGACATGATGCACTGTCATGCAGGCCCAGACCTGTCTACTACATTGGGTGCAGCTCTGGCTGCTGGAATGCTGTCTTCCCTCAACGCAGGTGGCACAACTTCGTCCCCGGAGTGCCTGCTCAGTGCATAGACCACCAGGAACTAGGTATAGTCTTGTGCATAACATTCCTCCTGTGGCCTTCAGAAAGGGACCCTCGCCTGTGGTTCCTAGTCCACTCTGTGCTTGTAACCTGCAGACACATGCTGGGACGATAGCCTACCTGCCAGCCTCCCCGTCCATTCCCAGAGGACCTGTTGTTAAATTTCCACTTCCTTCACTCTGTACTGGACTTCAGGTATGCAGTGGAAAAGACATGACCTTTGCAATCAGATTAGATTCAACTCTGTGCTATGCTTTGCAATCTTGAGCAAATTAACTCACCTCTCTGAACTAAAGATTAAAAAAATCTGTTGTTGTGGTCTGAATCTTAAATGTTCTTCAAAGGCGCATATGGTTAAGGCTAATGGTGTTACTGGAGATGGAAGACTCCTTGAAAGGCAGGGTCTGGTGAGTGGAAATTAGGTCACTGGGGGAGGTGACTTTGGAGGGAATACTGGGACCCCAATCCCTTCTTTTTTTGTTTCCTGGTCAATCTGAGGTGAGCAGCCTCTTCTGCTATACTGTCCTGGCATGGTGGATTCTGCTGCCACGGGCTAAAAGCAATTGGTCCAACTGGCCATGGATTGAAACCTCTAAAACCATGTACTGGAGTAAACTTTTCTTCCTTTTAAGTTGATTTTTTTCAGGTATTATTTATGGCAATGGGAATCTCACTACCATATATATCAAAAGAAGATCAGAAAACCTATGCAGATTACTGTGCACATTAGAAGAAATAACATGGGCAACTTGACTCTCTAATGTGCAGTGCTTGTCCATTATTCATTAGATATTTTACACAATGTCACAGTGGCACTCTGCCACAGGCCATATCTTGATGACATAGCTTTAAAGAATTACCCAATATATTGTTCAAATGTACATTATTAGCCCATCCCTCGGACTGGGCCTGAGACGCTCCATGTTTAGTAACTGCCCAAGTCATCCTGATACTGGGCCCCCATCTACACTTTGGATAGGAAGACAGGGCACTGACAGTGTTTCTGTAGCCTCCAAAGCCTGCCTCATCCCGGAGGGAGGTGCTGACTTTGAGACAGGGATCTCTGGTCCTCCTCTGCCCCTTCATCCAGCCTTGTCAAAAGATGTGTCCCTTGATGACTTCTATAATCTAGGAGAACAAATGTCACAGGAGAAAGGAAGAAAATGTGGGCATGTGTGGCAGGGAATTTAAAATTGAAACAACAATAAGCTGGGCCAATTAGAGGTATTCAGCAGGAGGAGGTGAGTGTAATTCTGTTGCTTCATAATATCTTAATGTTAATGGTTTTTTTTTGAAATGTTTATGATGAATGAACCCCAGAAAGTCAGGATAGGGGAAATATTCGTAGGAAGATCAGGGCTCTGTCTCTGAGCTGATGTACAGCTTGGAAAAGTACAAGAGGGAAGACAAAACCTAACGTGTGTATCTTTATGTGTGTGTCTGTATTTGTCTTAGTTACTTTTTTGTTGCTGGGAAAAAATACTTGACAACCACAAGTTAAAAGGGGAAGGGTTATATTAGCCCATAGTTTGTAGCGATTTCAGTCTACAGTTAGTTGGCTTCGAGGCAGGGCAGCATGGCAGAGGGTCATGGCAGAGGAGAAACAGTCCATGGCACAGCAGGCAGGAAGCAATGGGACTTCCTTCTTTCTCTTTTTATTCCATCCAAGCTACAAGCCTTTTGGAATGATGCACCTATTAGTGAGATCCTGTCTCAAAGTAAGTCCATCATCCACACCTAAAACTATGCTAAAATAATCAGTGTACTAATTCAATGTCATGCACCCATGGTCCAGTTTCACACACCCATGATGCAGTCACTCCCCAAAGCCCCACCAAAGAGCAGATTAGGCTTTGGTGGGGCATCTGGATATAAGCCATAACTGGTTTCTCTCTCTGTCTCTGTCTCTGTCTCTCTCTGTTTCTGTCTCTGTCTGTCTGTCTGTCTCTCTCTCCCTCTGTGCAGGATTAAGGGTAGAAACCATGGCCTCATGCATGCTAGGTGAGCACTCTGCCTCTGGCCTAACAACATCCCTGTAAAAGCAAAACTTCTTTTTATTTTATTTTTGTTCCTGGAGATGTTAGTGTGAGACCTTGGGAAGCATGTCCTTCCTTCATCCAGATGTCCCAATTTGTCTCCTCTTTTGAGGCCTCACTTAAATCCCTGTCTTCCTTGTAGTTCTAGTTTGACCCATCGGCTAAAGTGTACTACTGGGTATTTCTGCACCATCCCATTCTGAGTGGCACAACAAGACACCCTGGTAACAGGAACCATGATGGCTCTTTGACTCCTCTGCTGGTTCTATGGCTGGAACTCTTCGTGCTGGGCTGTCTTTCTGCTGAAGGACTTAGGACCAAATGGGTGTCCACTGGAGTCTTTAAGTGACTGTCTGTGGTGAAGGTGGAAACCCCACTGCTGCTGCCCGCAGGGGAGCCAGCACAGTTGGCCTGGCTGCTGAGGCTGGCATTGTTCTCATTCCATTCTCCTGAAATCTGGGTTAGGGTGGATGGGTGGGCGGAGATCACAAGGCTGTCTTTTCCCACATTAGGCCACACCCTGCTTGAAAACAGACAGAGCTTTCACTTGACCTGGTTTTTAATTCACCTTTCCATTCCCAGGAGGCTGACAGAGTGCAGAGGGAGCAGGCTGGGGATAGTGTGTGTTTCATTCTGTTCCGTTGTCAGAGGATCTTCATAAAGGGGCTAGATGTCAGTGTCCAAAGACACAATTCCATCTGCCCTCCCCATGAAGCTTCTTGGTTCCTGCATATAGATCAACTCTCCTGTCCCTGTGTAGGTAGTTCTGGCTGAGGTTACCTAGCAGAATTTCCCTGAGACAAACTTCCTCCCTCTCTCTACAAGTTTAGTACAGATGCACCCCCACCCCCACCCCCCAATATATTCTCTCTATGATGGGTTGGGCCCATGGATAAGAAGCCAATGCCTATGGAGAACCAACTATATTCAGTAAGAAGCAAGTGATTGTGCTTTTAAATCACACTGATATTAAGCCAGATTCACTGAGACCTGCAATTGCTTTTTTTTTTTTTTCCTGTCTCTGTGTCATCCCAGCCACTATTTACTTTGGATCTTTTTGGGTAGCTGTGATGGGCAGATTTGCCATTTGCTATACCACACAGATCCCAGGTGCAAGTATCACCAGGTCATTTCAGAGTCAGAAGTCACATAGTTTTATATCTGGAAATTCAGTATAACTTTTCCTCAAGTGCTAAGACTAGAAACTGAATCTGCAATGCCAAATGGGTGTTTTGTAGTTCTTTAAACATTACAATGGACAGTCCTTATTTTTCTCACTTTAGAAACTGTTCTCTCCAGTTCCTAAAAAGAGCCAAGTAGGAACCTGGGAGGCCCTCGGACCAGTGCTGGGAACGTTGTCTACCTGGGTCTGGGGGTTGTCCCCTTCCTGCCCATCCATAGCAGCAGCAGCCAAGGGGTACAGTGGTCTACAGTGTGGACCTCTGTTACAGCAGCTGAAAAAATGACTCTGGAAGAACAGGTGGAGAGAAGACAACTTAGATCTTGGATCCTGAATGCACACACCTCTTTAATCCACTGCTTCTTCTCCTTCCTGGCACACAGCATCCTCATGGCCACCGGTTACATGTGGTTTAACTGGTAAGGCTCTGGCTTCAGCATGACCATAAATCACAGGGGATAGGATACAGCAGCTGGAACTTAGAGGAAATACCCTGTGTTGTGTCCTCTAGTGAGCAAAATGATCAGGTAGAAGCCTCTGTGTCCAATGATAGGGATGCTAAAATTGTTCTGAACTCTGTCAGCTGGAAAGGTTTCATATCACGTTATGGCTTTTGTGTTGGATTAGTGACTCAGGGGTTCCTAATTCAGCAGATGACTGTTGACTGACCTTCCAAGGGAGAGAGTGGCCTCTCTGCTCTTTCTCCTCTCTACTTTGTTTTTGTAGAGTTTAGGCGCAGATTAACTGGTGGCTTAATTTACTTCCACGTGACCTTTCTGTAGGAGGCTCTCGATGGCAGCTCTCCCTTCAGCTCTTTGCAGACCCTCCTTTTATTTATTTATTTTGTTGTTTTGGAGACAGGGTCTGCTATGTAGTCCAGGCTGACCTTGAACTTGCTATGTAGCCCACAGGTTGGCCTTGTACTTATGATCCTCCTGCCTCAGCCTCAGCCTTGTGAGGGCTGGGATTTCAGGCAGGAAGCACCTCAAACAGCAAAGCTTCTTGTTAAAAAGTCTCTGTGGTGCTCCATGGGAATAGAACTCAGGGCCTTGCATTTGCTGGGCAATTGCTCTGCCAGGAGCCATGTCCCTAGCCCCAACCCTTCATTTTAATATATCTTTGCTCCCCCTCATGGCTGAAGCAGAGCTGGACAGTCACCCCTCAGTTAAAAGGTAGTCCTATCTAGAAGTATGTCTGGGCTGGGGGCACACTCAGTGGCACAGGTGCCTGCCTGGCAAGTGTGAGGTCTTAAGTTTAGTCCCTGGTACCAAAACTAACCAATCAACCAACCAAAAAATAAAACTATAAAACTAGAAGTGTGTCTATTCCTTAAATCTTTCATCTTCAAGAGTTAATCAACATGCCTTCAAGAACGTGGAAAGGAAAACAGTTTTTCCTTTTAACCCCTCTGTATTTGCTGACTACTTCATGTTTAAGCAGCCAATTTTATTGAGCTCAAAAATCATGCTGGTTTTGTGAGGAGTAGAGAAACAGAGGCAGTTTTCCAGCAGCACCTAAAGAGAGGCACTTCCTGGGCCCCATCACCTCAGGATTCATGGTTTCCATAGGAGTCATATTATTGATTTTTATTTCTAATGCTGAGGTTCCATAATAATCTTATTTTGGAGTTGGGAGACTGGGTGATGAGATTCCTCTTGGCATTTTATTTGTTTAAAGGCCAATATTGACCAGGAACCTCCTATGAGCTATGTTCCCTGTACTGAGAACATGAAGATGCATGACTTTCCTAATGTCCCTGAAGCTTAGGGAGAGAACCGTTGTGTGGACTGTGGATTGTCGCAAAATGTGATAAGTGTGGTGGAAATGTATTTGCAACATGATTATTTTGAGGCCTTGCTAGCTTGTGGGTACAGTTGAGGTCAAACACAGTATCTGAACTCAGCCCCCAGGAGCTTGTGTTTCTGGGAGTCCCTGGGGTTCTTCTGGCTTGTGTCTTTGCCTTAGCCTCTGTGGTGTCCTTGTCCTAAGAGCCACTCCTGGACTTCGCCTTTCTCTTCCCTGGGAGGACCCTGGAGCTTCTTCCAAAGGCTTGCCCTCGCGACATCATAGCACAGAGCATTACTCATGGGTCTGGGTGATGCTGGTGTAAACAAACCTACTCTGCTGTCAGCCTTATGGAAGTGTAGCACATACGTGGTGTCTTAGTGACTTTTTTGATTGTTGAGATCAAGTATCCAACACCCAAAGTTAAAGGAGGAAAGGTTGATTGTAGTCTACAGTCTGTAGAGCTTTCAGTCCATAGTTGGCTGGCTCCATGGCAGGGTGGGGTGCCAGAGGGACGTCGCAGAGGAGAAACAGTTCATGGAAGGCAGAAGACAGCAAAGAAGCAGCCAGCATCCAGTGATGACAACAGCCTTCTTTCTGTCCCTCATAATCTGTCCAGTGTGGGCCCTCCCACTATACGCACTCAGAACTATGCCAAACCAATCAATAGACTAATTTAGTGACCATAAACCTTGAATCCCAGCATCACACACTTAATCCCAGCATCATGCATCCTAGATTCATGTACCTCAGGGAGGTGACTACC
The DNA here is from genome assembly GCF_034190915.1 of Cavia porcellus. Lineage (NCBI taxonomy): Eukaryota > Metazoa > Chordata > Mammalia > Rodentia > Caviidae > Cavia > Cavia porcellus. The sequence goes on along the minus strand of NW_026947496.1, from coordinate 19,332,449 downwards.
TGTGATTGCATGAGACTTTGGGGGTACAGCTAGACACAGCCCATAATAAGGTATGACCAAAAAATATGGGGAATATTTGAATTTCTAAAATTATGTTACAGTAAAAGACACATTGCCCATTAATCCCGCTCAGAATATTCCCCCTCGCTTCTAGCACACTTAATCTCATCATTCTTGCCACCCTCTGAAACAGTCTAGAAATCCTCTTTCATGAGTATCTTTCGTTACACTGTTGTGGTTGCCTTGATACACTGAGTTGATTGAAATGTTTACCTTTCATAGTCATTTTGACTTAGAGGAAGAGCCAGAAGTCACATGATGTCACATTCGGTGCATTAGGTGGATGGGGACACACTGTGATGTTTTTAGGAGCCTGTCTTTCGTTTAGATGGCACTTGCCAGCACCACTCACATATTTTTGATTATACCTCATAACAACATGAAGAGGACCTCCAGAGCTGCTTCAGAAAGTGGGAGGAATGGTGGGATGAATGTGTTCCAAGAGAGGGGGAACAGTTTGAGGGGGATTAATGGTGATGCATTTTTACTGTAATAAATTTAACTTAAACACTCATTGTATGTTTTGATCGTACCTCATACAGTTATGGGCAGTACATAATACTTGGTAATGATAATAAATGACTATGTCACTAGTTTGTGTGTTTGCTATACTTTGCTTTTTATGGCGATTGGATTTAGGCCAATCCTAAGTGCAGCATATTCACCATGAGCTTTAAGGCCCACATCTGATGTGGATTTGCTGGAGCATGTTATCCTGCTCCTGTGCATCAGTTTAATGTACTGATGGGAGCCACTGGACAAGCAGAGCTGTCTGTGGGTTGTGAAAAGCCAGGACATGGAATAGGCGACACTGACTGAACCAGCGTATGACACTTAACAAAAGGCAAGATAGTGAGAATTCCTCAAAGAGTTCTTGGCTTTTAAAATTACCAATGTAAAACATTTACAAAAAAAAAAAAAAATCACCTTTTTTTTTTTTAAGTTTTGCTAAAACCAGGAAGCATTTTTTATGCATTATATTAACAGTTAGAAAATAGTTTTGCCTTAATGAATATAGTTAATTTTTTTTTTTTTTTTTTTTACTGCTTTCATTCTGAAGGGAAGGGTAATTAAACCTGAATCCCTTTGCTTAGTGGGTCTTTTAGTAGATGTGAGGATTCAGGTGCTGGGAGATGTTGGAGGCTGAGATGTAGAGGGGATGCTAGGGACACAGCCACGAAGCCTTCATGCAAATGCTGGGGATATAGTTTAAAGAGAGAAAAACTAGGACTTTAGTTTGTCAAACAAAGTTTCATCATTTTATCCTTCCAATACTTAGTGGTAAGGTAAAGACTGTGTAAAGATATCCCAGTGGGCTATTTTAGATGGGGAAATCTGTATTGCTCTTCTCTCTAACCCCTGGACAGGATTTAGGCAGCCAGAGCCAAGCACTTTCTCAAGGAGGGAAGAAGTGGAGATGTAAAGGGGAATACTAGATTCCTGAGACAGGAGGTCAGGGGCCGTGCTATTGAACAGGGGATGTGTGTGTGTGTGTGTGTGTGTGTGTGTGTGTGTGTAATAGTAGAAACAGAAGTTTCTGGGCCAAGTAGGGCTTTATAATAGAAGGTTATGAAAAGTGGAAAAGATAACTAGATGTAGCCCAGCAGGAAGGTGGAGGCCATGGAAAATTTTTCAACAGAGCAGTGACAATCAGACAGATTTGGAGAGGAAAAGCCCAGATTGCCTGGATTGGAGGATGTTGTGATTTGAGACTTGAAAGTTAGTCCAGGTAAATGTGGCTGCACTGAGAAGGGCTATGCAGATGGTAATTTCCAGAAAAGGGAAGTCAGAAAGTGATGTTGAAAATGCTACCAAGGTTGGGTCATTAGAGACCAGAGGAGCAGCTTGTTTGGAGAGAGTTGTGAGTTTTGTTTTGAGCATTTGCAAAACTGATGAGAGGGGGGAAAAATAAAAAGGAAGAAAGAAAGAAAATGATGAGATACCCATGTAGAATTTAAAAGTCTGGTTCCACATAAAAACAAGATCTGGTTAGAGATGATGATGTAAGGAAACTGTGAGCCTGAAAACATGTCCTCTTAGAGAGAGTAAGAACTAAGAACAGGGGCCCAGCAATGGACCTTGCATTGCAAATTGAAGAGGAAGTTGGCCCTCCTAAGTATTCTTTTAGCTTTCCCAAAGGCCCTCCTCCGATAGGATGTCTTGTGCCTGGTACTGGGGCACAGCCAGCATCTTTTCCTAGCAGGACAGTCCAGCTCTGACCTGCTGCTGAGAGAAGCCAGGCCTGGAAGCCAGCAGTGCTGTCTGCATGACTTGCTGCATTATGTGGCCCCCTTACTTGGGGTCTAATTCAAACACTGCCAGACTCAGTTTCCCATGTTCCTTAAACTGGTGCTCTAAAAGGGCTTTGTCATTAGGGTGGACAGATTTAGCAAGTAAAGTGTATGATGCCCAGTTAAATCTGATCAGACAAACACGATAGAAAAAATTTTTACATATCACATGTTATATACATGCTTATACTAAAAGCATTATTGTTTCTCTAGAATTCAGGTTTTACAGGGCATCTTGGATTTCATCTGTCAATCATGTACTCTGATTAGTCTTCTAACTGTAGCACAGGGGTCTATGATTACCTCTTTTTCTTGGCTAAGACACATTTTTTTACCTCATTATTTCTCTCTCTCTTGAACTCTCATGATATTATTTAGAATCAACAAGCAATTGTTCCATACCTACCATATGCCTGGCAGGGCACGAGGTGTTTCATGCATACAATATCAGTGGTTTGCAACTTGTTCAACGGGTACAATACTTGAAAATAAGGTGCTTTTGGCCGAATGTCATGAATTTGAAATAATTTCACCAGCAGTCTAAACAATATGATGGTATTTTCAGGCATGTAAAAAACAAAAAATATTGTAATAGAAAAACTCCTATACCCAAACTAAAGCCTTCATTTTTTTTTTTTTTTTTTTTTTTTTGGTCATTCCATTAATATGTTTGAGAGAAAATTTTAGAGTATTTATTTTTGTTCTCTTTGTTATACTATTACCTATCTTCATCCTGAGAAAACAAGCCTTTGTGTTTCAAGGACAAAGAACAATTTGTTGGTTCAAAGAAAACCAGGCCGTTGAATGAATTGTGTTACAGACACCTTGAGTAGGATTAAACTAGGGGTCCAGGAGAGAAAGGAATGAGAAAAAATGTTTGCGGTGGAGAAGCTGAATTGACGTGGTGTTGGGGGGTAGGGAATGAGAGATTCCTCAGAACTAAGTAAAGGAGTGACTGAATTTAAGGTTTCCAAGCAGAGAGGGGCTCCGATGGGGTCTAGAATAAACCCCAGTGCACGCTTACCTGTCTAAAAGCAGAGCCTCCTCAGAGAACTCAGTCGACATAAATTCCCTCCCTTGAAGCAGTTCTAATCTCTCTAGAGATTAGAAATCAACACCACACCCAGACAGGTATTGTCACAAAATCTTGTACCGTTATCTCCCCGTGGTCCATTTATCTTTCCAGAAGGTCTTTTACCTTTTTAATAAGTACCCATTGTCTTCCTCCCCTTCTTAGAAATTGCTTTTTCTTCCAGACATGCCCCTCTGTCCCTTCCCGTTCCTTTTTTGATGGTATATAGGCCATCAGTTCTGACTGCTTCTTTGAGCTACACTTCTCTTCCTACTTCTCCAGGCTAATTTAGCTTTTGCTAGTTCATTTTTGACATTCCCAGTTCAGGAACCTAGGTGGACAGCGGTAAGTTTTTTTCCTCCCTGGCAGCCTCTTTTGTGCTTAGTGCCTCCTGAAGACTGGTGGGTTGCTTAGAGTACAGATCAGTGTCCTGTGGGTGAACCTGACAGTAACTACAAAGACAAAGATCTAGCTTTAGCCAACCAACCAAGGATCAGCAGCAGCAGGAACAGAAGGCGCACTGGCCATAAAGGTGGTGCCCACAGATCTGCCTCCTGGCACCTTATTTTCCCTCCCCTTGCTTCTCTACCTTCTGGAACCCTATCACCCTCACAATGCCTCTGAGCTGGGAAAGAGGCCCCAGGAATGATTGAAACTGAACTTTCCATCAGCTAGGCAGGTAGGGTCCCAAGGCAGAACAAATTTAATTCAGAAAAATAGAAAGTCCCCTTCTTGATTTTTTTCATGTTACAGACCAACGCTGCTTCTCAACTTTTCTGATTGTTTAGTACATTCTCTTAGGCTACGGGGTCATGGCTGGAAAAGTGCTTCCCAAGGGATGTGATCTGAAGGAGACTGGGATGGCTGTAGAAGCACGTAGGGCTGTCTGGCCTTCCCCTATCTTCTGTCTTGGTGTGTCCATAGAGATGCTTTGATCTACTTGCCCTGAAAGTAGGTTCTTAGTGTTCCTACTAATACCTTGATACACAGAGAGGTAGAGAAGAACCTTCACAGACAGGCTTTGCCTGATTATCCTTAATCCATCCCCATGAGACCATGGCTTTCTGTCTAATCACATTTCCACACTGTTGCTCATGCTCATGGAACCTAAGCATGGACTAGACAGCTTCCCCTGAGTCTTTGGTCCACATTTCTGAAGGACTCCATGTCACATACAACTTTGGCTTCATAAATTAGCTTTGCTTTTCTAATGTTAACTGGTCTCATAAGAATAAGGCAGGAGATTAAGGCATAGAAAACTCATGGGACAAGTGAGTGTGACCTGTCAAGCACAGAAATACAGGATCATGCACAGAAGATAGTTTCCAAGCCCTGGGATCCATCAGAAAATGCTATCTTCAGTTCTTTGGTGTGAGGTAAAGTAGGTTTTTGATAGGACAACCTGGATCTGATGTCAGCTAGAGGAATGGAGGATATAAAACTTGTCAGTCATTAATCTTGTTGCTGTTGTAAGCTCTTTCAGTGACATTCTGCAGTGTCCTTTTCTTACTTTTAATTGGCCTGTGCTCACTTGCAAAGCATATTTCTTTCCCTACTTTTAATAAATGTACATCCTGGCTACTTCATTTCCTGTCAGTTCTTTGCTCAGGACAATAAGAACCTAGAAAGAATCTTTAGAAGGATTGTGTGGCACTTTGGAACCCCAGTAATGAGTGTTGGCTATTACCCTATGATGGGGAAGGGGAGACATCACCCCTTTCTATTGCTACAGAGATGATAAGGGTTACAAGTTTAAAGGGAATATACTAGAGGAAAACCTAAAGTTACAATTTTATTAACTTAATTCTGCCTCCCCACCCCACCCACCTCACCGCTAGGGTTATGAAAGTATCAGCATTCACACATTTTTGAATAGCTGACAAACTGAGTTCAGTGCCATAGGAATGCAGTCAGGAACTGTGTGTTATCTCATCCCGTAGGCTATGTGGGGGATGCTGGCATTTAAAAACCCAATGTCCTGAATAACACAATAACATTATTTAAAGATCAACAAGAATCTCGGACAAATGTGATGCATAGGGAAAAATAAAAAGGAAGAGGCGAGTCGCAGAAATCTGAAGCTCAGTCAAGGAGGAAACCACCCGGCAGAAGCTTTTGTAGGGTTCCTGTATTTAGCAGAAAGCAGAGATGACTCATTCTGCTCTGTGTCCCTTGCCCTACGATTCCGCTTATTTCCTTCATGGTTTTTCTAGCTCTGATTTGTGTCACAAAACTTCGCAGCATGCTGTTTTTCTCATATCTGTATTTTTGAAAAGTGCAAAATAGTTATGTTTCTCAGTATCTCCATCTGAACGATACTTCTCCAGATTGAGCCTGCTCTGGAGGCCAGGTGCTATGTAACAGAATTGAGTGGTGTTGTAGTCAGGATTTACAAGGGCAAAAATTTATACAAAACACATAATTTATAGAATTATTTTATAATATTCACCCAAAGAGTCAAATGCAAAGAGTGTGAGAGATCTGTCTACATGCCAGTGATCCAAAGATCCAGCTGAAAGCCTGGATCCCATGGCATTGTCCTGCATGAGTCTAAGCTGAAGACCTAGAACCCATGGCAATGCCTTCTGTGAGTCCAGCTGGAGGCCTAGAGCTCACGACAATGTCTCATGCAAGTCTGTATCAAGGCCTGCGCTGGGAAGCCCAAAGTCAGTTATGGGAGCTAGAAAGTCGGCACCAATGGGATGAAGGATCTATGCCAGGAGGCTGAGAAATCTGAATTGGAGCCAGGAAGTGATGCTCAAGGTAAGGAGTAAGTTCCCCCAAAGAGAACCATAGTCATCCTCAGTGACAGTGAACAGAACTGCTGAGTTTATATCAGGAAAGCCAATGTGACACGCTTCGCTAGGAGAATCAACAGCACACATCATCTTTCCTGCCGATCTCTTTTTAAGCTGTCGACAACAATCCTCAGTTGGGTCTTCCACACCCAGAACCACACTGATTCAGTTCAGCTGGGTGTTAGAAGTTGCCCATTAGTTAATCCACTGCAAGCAGAGTGCTTGGCAGGGCCTTTTCATGTGTGTTGGGAGACCTAGATAAAGAGCAGAACACTTGGCCTTCAGGACTCATCAAAAGGAACTCTCTTCCTAATACTGTATTTACGTGAGGAACATGCCATTGTGTGTATGTGTGCGTGTGCGTGCATGTATGTCTGCATGTGGTAAGGGCACACCCTTCACAGCGTAATAGGATGAGAATCATCAGGCACAACCTTTTTTATTTCTTTTTTGTCCTTTTCCTAATTGCTACTTATGGGGACTCTTCCTTTCCTAAATGGGCCTCCATTTCACGCTCACCACAAGCCATTTATGATTTAAAAATTAAAGCGAGACATCCTGGCTCCCCCATTTCCTACTAATGGGATGGCGGTGGTGATCAATAGAGGGATGTAGGAATGTTACCAGATGTGTGGTCCTGTTGAAAGGCATGGAATTAAGTGATGTGTGTTCAAGGTGAATGATGAGATCATTTGGAAATGAATTTCCTTTTGTTTTTTTAACTCTTTGGTCATTATCACTTGCATTTAGAAAACCAGTTTTAAAAACAAGCAATCTGAACTAGACTTTTTTCTCCACAAATGAATCTTCATGATTCATCAAGTAAAACAGCCATAGTGATAAAACTTGGAATTTGCTTCTAAAAGAAAAACAGAAGGGAGACATAGTATGTCTGTTAAATATATGAACACAACAGCAACAACAAAAACCTCATTATTCACCTGGCCTGCTGCATAGTTTATATGTTTCCTCTTTTCTTTCTACTTGGATATTTGTCAGCAGTAGACCAAGAACGGGTCCAAGGGCCATTCCTGTGGGGCTGTTGGTTAGAAATGTTTGGCTGTAGCAAGTTCTGGGAAAAGACCAGGTGACTAGAGAAAGAATTTTGCCTGAGTTTAAGGGGTTTTCCTGGGAGGTGATATATTTTGTGGTCCAACACTTCATTACTTAGCCTGTAGATCTGGTTTCTTTTGAAAACAAACCTGATGTCTGGAACTTTCCATCCTAAGAGTCAACGTCAGTTTCAAGCAAGTCTCCTAAGACTTAGCTGAGTAAAAACAATACTCAATATGAATGGTTTCTACTGTTCTTTCTGATGGGGAAAGGCTGCAGCCATCAAGGAACCAGTGAACTTTTATACAGCACTGATGTTTCTCTACATCTCAGTTTTTCATCAGAATGACTGTAACTGATGAGGGGGTGAATACTTTTCGTGGAAAACATTGGTAGCACCGTAATTGGTGTCCAGTCATCTCAGAAGTCTTTATATAATTTCCCGTAGCCATGTGAGAGGGATATAAATGCCTCTAAGGCTTCTCTTTGGATGGTGCAAATAAACAGACAACCTCAGCAGTTTCCATCAAGCTTGAATTAATGTCATTGAATGTGGTGCCGGGCTGTCCTTTCATCATCTCTTATGGTCCCCACGCAAAGAATGTGCCTCAGATAGATGGAAGGATGCAAGGCCTAGGTGCAGCTGCAAAAGCGAATGCTTCAAAGATGGTCTTAGAATTATATCCTGCAACTATCCTTTTATTCCTAGTGTTCTAGGCCTGGCTGGAAAATGCCCCACATTTCCACCACCTTGATTTTCCTACATAAGTGCGGCAGGTAGCAGGCAACCAGGTGAGAGAAAGACCCAGGGATTTCAAAGCAAAGAGCAAATGTTGGTGGCAGGAGGAAATTTCTTCTCTCACTTGGCTGTCCTTGGTGTTTTAGCCATGAGACTCCCTGGAGTTTTGCATCAGTGCTTGGTTCAACCCTAAAAGAAGTTGCATCAGATGAGGCAACTTTTGCCTGCTTTGTTTGTATCCTCTGTGGTGAATAAACTATTAATAAGTGATTCTCTGGGGATGTTTATGCGACCCATACCAGAAAACAAATTGATGTGTAAAAATTTTGGAGTGGTGTAGGCCAGGTATCTTCTTTACTGATAGTGATGTAGCTTGCTTCTCACAGTTTCATTAGAAAATCAAGGGAAATGCATGGCTAGCATCATTCCTCCTGTGTCCTTCACCTGCACATGCTTTCCTGTATAAAATAGTGACTAAAACCACAGGTAGATACTTTAGTGAGTAGATCCTCATCTTACCGGGAGACATGAGGAAATCAAGAGATAGTCAATTGTCTGACACTAAGTAAAGGGGAAGAAGAAAATTATTATTCAAGTCATTTCCTCTGCTTCCAGGCACGGCTGTGGAAGACCAGAATATGCAAGATGGTTCAGCTGGAGATAACCGAGAAGATGAAGGAAAGGAGGGGAGCACTCTGTCTTCCGTCTAGTTGCCAGAAACGGAAAGATATCGTGCACCCCTCCTCCCAAGGAACAAATGTTAACTGCTGAAGGTCACTTTGGCTTCTGTTGGCTACAAGAGAAATTGGCTTCACTAACTACTAAATGCTTTTTATTTGCCTTTACCCAAGTCGCCTTTTCCTTGTCGCTTTTCTAAAAATGTCCTGTTCTTTGTTGAAGGTGCCAGATAAGTTGGAATTCAAAGCCACTTCTTTGAGAACTTTTCATTCATTGGGTGTCTCATATGTATGTGAAATACACATCTTAGTAAAAGTCTCTTTTGTTAAAGGGATCCGGTATAACTAAGAACTCACGGGCTGTTCCTTTCCTGCACTGCCTCTCACCTCCCACTGACCTGCCACTTTTGAGCTGGGAATCCAGAGATGGCAGCTTTCCCTAGGTGCCTGACTGTAGGACAGACACAGGCAGCATCCTAGGGTCGTAGCCTCTGTTTGGTTCACCTTTCCTGAGTGTATGAAAGACAGAAGGAAACTTCAAAGTTAAGAAATATTTTAAGCTGGGGATTTAGCTCAGTGGTGCCTGGTAAGTGCAAGGTCATGAGTTCGATTCCTAGCACAAAAAAAAAAAAAAAAAAAAAGAATTACTTTAAGCTTTAAGAAAGCTTTTTGTGTAACTTTTTCTTGGCTTTTGTATTTTTTTTTTGTCATGCATGTGGCATATCTCGAGAATTTCACTTGAAAGAAAGCTTCCTCTCTAGGCAGGAAGGAATGGCTTGCAGAAGAAAAGAAAATTTAAGATCTAATGGTTTCAGTGATTTATACCGGGTCATGTTCCAAAATTGTTGTTAGATGCGCACGTAATTAATTGGTGCACCGATGGCTGTGGTACTTAGTCCAAATTTTTAAAGTTACAGTTTCATTGATGACTTTGGCATGTCCACAGATTAATAAAGACTGATATAAATCCTTACTACCTAGCAACAAGCCTCCAAGCAAGTGATAGTGAAATAGTTATCTTCCTAGGCTTAGCAGTATTGTTATAATTAAAGAGATAGGTAGCTATGAGCCAGTTTTGTGTTAGATAATCTTGGAATTCAGGGTACAGTACCCCAAACTATGAAAACTTGGAATCTGAGAAAACAGTGAGAGCAGAAAGGTCACTTTCAGCTCCCATTCATGTTCCTTGAAGCAGGTTATAAAACCTAGGAAGGTTTTTTCTCATCTCCCTCTGAAGCAGGTCAAAGATCCTCATTTGAGAGATGCTGATGCTATACTCAGAAAAAAAACCTCCTTATTTCTTATCATAAAAGCACCCAGTAAAGGGTTTAAACAACTAGGCCTTGTTAACTTGCCCCTCACCATTTATTACCATTAGGACATGTCCCTGTCCTCCTTGACTACACACGGCTTCATCAAATCTAATCATAAAAAATACACAGAATTCCTTGTTTCTTTGATCTTCATTTCTTTTTAAAATCTCTTGTGTCACATAAAACTTATATTAAATAAATTTGTATGATTTTTCTCTAATTAATCTGGTTTTTTTTTTATAGGAGTCTCAGCGCAAATCTAGAGATGAGTGAGGAAAGAAATCATTTCTCCCAGCTAGTACAGTAGCCTTTACATCCCTGTTCTCTAAAGCTGCAAGACTTCCTTGCTAGGCTATTTGTTGATGAATGTTGAAGAACTAGAGGTAATCAGAAGGAAAAAAGGGTGGGAAGCCAGTGCATTTGGCCAATTGGAGTTGGTCAGCCTCAAGCCATTACTGGACCTAGGTAATGGTAGAATAGGGTGGGTAATTCTGGGACTGAACCCACCCTCCATGGGCTCTAATGGGCCGTGTGTTGAGGGTGGCCCTTATTCTTGACTTTCTACAGAATTCTACACTTCATGGCCAACTTTTGGGTACCCAGAAGACTACTGAAATCCATGTCAAGGAGGATTAAAGTGGTTTGTGTTTCTGGTGACTCAACCTCCCTTTTCTACAAACCCTGATTTCATTTTCTCTCCATAATTTATCCAATCCTTGTATCAAAAATTGCTTTGATTGCAATGGAGAAGACTTTTGACATTTTCCTGACTTTTCTTCTATTTCTCTTTAATCATTTATACCTAAAGTGTGGGATTTTTTTCTTTTAAGAGTATGGAGTGGAGAAACAGTAACTAGTCAAGAGGAAGTGTCACTGAAAGACCAAGATCCCCCAAAATGTTTCAGGTTCCCCCTGCCGCTTGTCAACCTTTCTAAAAAAGAATGTTCCGACAGAAATGCAGTAACATAAATCAGCAGACAGCTGATGTATGTTCCTAGCAGTTCTTTCATTGGACAGTCTTGGTGATCATTATATTTCTCTCTCCAGGATGCTTGACTCATTTACCCATCTCACTGCTGGTGACGTGTGTGCTGAAAAAAGCAGCCAAGTGTTGGGAACAGGTGGGGTGACAGGCCAGCTCCCTGCCAGTAGCATTTATTTACAGTTAAGAGACAACACTGAACTGTCACGAACAAGGGCCGAAAGCTCCCAAGGAGGAGTCAGTCGACAGATGGCAAAATAGACTCAAGGTCCCATTTTCTACAGGGGTCTCCAAATAGCCAGAGGACCTGTGCTGAGGGCATTATAAACACATCACCTCGTGTTACATTCACCCTTGGCTCCCAGTGGTAACTCTGACTGTGTTTTTTTCCCTGCTATTTGGAAGGAAGCAGCTCAGTTCTGAGAAAACTAGGAAAAGCACCGTCACCTCCATCTTTAGCCAGCTTCTTGCTTTTTCTCGATTCTCTCTGTTCTTGTCCACAGCCTAACGTCTCAGGATTGAATCTGGGCTGTGAATATATTTCGCAGAAGATTATATGTATCTAGGATACAGCTTGCCTTTCATCATTCTATACCTTTTCTTTTGTCTGCTTTCATCTGCGTAGGGGGTCTCTGCTGACATGGTGGACTCCTCAAGCGGGAAGTTGTATTTCCCCTTCTCCTGTTAGGTGCGTGGAAGTCTGGACTCCCATGATTAAATAGACTATGGAGGAAGTGATGGGTAAAAGCTCCCCACATCTCTCTCCCTTGCTAGTAAGGGGAAGAAAAATAATTTTTGTCCAACTTTTCTAAATTCTTAGTTGGGATGGACCCCTGCAACAAAAAGGCAGATTATTAAGAGAAAACAGACAGGAATTTACTAACATATGTTTTTCACGTACAGATCACAGATGCCCAGGGAATGAGTGGCTCCCCAAGAGGTGGCTTTGAATTCCAGCTAAGGTAGCCTTTTCAGTAAGAGCAGTACCTTTTTATAGAAGCAATGAGATAGTACAAAGGTCTTAGGGTCTCTCGGGTAGCAACCTGTCTCAGGCAAATGACAGCTAAAGGCTATTCAGTAAAGCTAATATAGATTCCTCTGGTCCCATCTCCAGGCTTATGTGCAATCCAGAGTGATCTTCAGCAGTCTAGGAGAATGAGGTACAGGACACCTTTGAGTTTCAGGCAGATAGATGGACGGGAGAGAGATTCCTCCATCTTCTTTTCTCTGCCTCCAGCTCAATAATCTGGCATATTTTTGGGTGACATAGTCTAATCTCCCATAATATGGATCCTCAGAATATTTCAAGACATAGGGGAGGCAGGCTTGTTGTGATTTTGAGTGATATTTATACCTGTGTAACAAAGAACATATTTTGCTATTTTTCACTTTGCGAACAGGTGGCTGTGCTGTGAGGGCACTTCCTCAGGTCCTTAATTGTTGGCTACATCTGACAGTGTCTGCCTCACAGACAGAGACCATCCCTGAAAGGACAGGACAGCTGGAGAGAGCCGAGATGTTCTGGATGCAGAAGGGTCTTATCCTTCCTGACCTTCCCAAATCGGGAAGGGCTTGAAGCCATGCCATACAGCTTAGGTTTTTTTCTTAAGGCTAAAGGGGAATCCCTGAATGAGTGGAAGCAGGGATCAACAAGATCATGTATGTATTTAAGAAAATAATGATGTCAGCAGTGTGAGGAAGGGCTGTGGGGGCAGAGGGGGTGGCAAGGGGTCTGATGAGGAGGTGATTAAACTAATCCTCAGGAGAAAAGAAGTAGGTCTGAATTGAGTATGTCAGAAGGTTGAGTTTTAAAGATATTAAGAAAGTAGAACAAATGGTCCTGGTTTCTGTCTGCCTTACTGGTAGCCATTTCTGTCTTCATGAATGAACTCCCTATATTACTGAGAAGAATGAAGGGCCCACCTAAATGTCTGTTTGGGGGACTTCCTTCCCTTCAAGGGGTAGCTAATAAGATGTGAGCTGAAGTGTGGGCTGTGTTCTGGAAGTGGGCCGGTTCAGCTAGAGGTGCTTTAGATGCCTCTTCTCTCTTTCCCATACTGCCGGGGCCCTGGGGACAGCCACCTACAACCACGATGTCCTATAAAGGAGCAGGGCCTCGTGAAAAGTATAGTAAGAGAAGCAAGACAGAAGTTCCAGGGGCTGACGACAGTGCGGACCAAGCCGATCAACCTTAGACATCCACTTGTGAACTTCACACTATCTGAGGAAAACACACATTATTCTTATTGGACTTACTGTCATTCCTAACTAGCTGCCAAACTCAGTTACTAATTGAGACTCATGTTGACAGATTGGATGTAGGGAGTGAACAGAAGGGTTTGAGGATGGACTCTAATCCATTGCTTGGCTGGAGGGTAGATGATAGTGCTGGTTGCAAGATAAAGAATGGACGGTGGGTTTAGGAATCAGGAGGATGCATTCTGTTTTGTTCATGTTGAGTTTGAGGAATCTCTATGAGGTCCGTTATATGTCCAGGCAACAGTGGGATGTAGGTCAGGACTAGAGAGAAGTCTGGAAACCATCTCCTTCCAGACAGATGTTGCAGTGGCGGGAGTGTACGGGGACACCCAGGAGGAAGCATCTGAGGAAAGCACTGAACCCAGAACCCAAGGAATCCAGCACTTGAGACTGAGTTAATGTGAACCAGACAGTGAAGGAGCACTAAGACCAGGGACTCATGGAAATCAAGAGGCTTCAGAGGACAGGTGGTCACTAATGCCTCTGTTAGAAAGGATATAGAAAACAGAGGAGAGGACACAGGAAGAGAAATGGTCAGAGGATTCCTTCTTTCTACGAAACACTGCTCTCAGAATGATCCTCCCACAGAGGGACCACAGGTGCATTTTGTGCCACTACACCAACGTCCTTGTGATTGTTCTGGAATCTTGTAAGAAGCACCACTTGTTTCGTATTTTTAATCATCCTTTCCCCTCCCAGCAGATCTGTCTCCTCAAATGTGTCAAATGGTAAGTTTTATTTAAGATCACAGTGAGTTTGCATGAGTTAAATATTAACTCTAAGTATTTTTAACATTAAAAAAATTTTTTTGCAGCATTGAGATTACATTCCCAGGCCATTTTAATTATTTTCTTATTTTGAGATAACGTCTTACTAAATCATTAAATTGCCAATGCTGGGCTCAAACTTGGATGCTCTTGTCTCAGCCTCCCAGAAAGCCTGGGATTGCAGGCCTGCACTACCAGACTTTAAGTGATTTCTTTTTAATGAGTTTTGAAGATCCCCTCCTGTAGTGCAAGGAGGTGAAATACAACTGTGATTGGTTTCTGTGCTCTGTTAGTTAAACACATCATTGGAGAGTCTCTATGAAGAATTCAGATATAGCAGGATAAAAGGCTTTTAAAGAAGGTTGGGAAGCTTAAAACAGAAAAGACAAATCAGAGGACAAGAGTGCTTTGCTTTGCTGTGTGTGCTTTTGGTAGAGCTTTCTACAGAATGCACTTCTCCCCAAGTGGTGGGATCCTGTGTGCGTAGACTCTGCCTAGGCTGGATGCTGAGCTGAACCATCTTAGGCAGCATCTTTCTTTTGCCTCTGAGTCAAAGTACAGTGATGTTTAGGGCTGTTCTCCTAAACTTTTAATTTATTTTCTTGAACTAAGCATTGAGGAGCCTGTCTCTTGGGGAATGTGCTCGGATTGCATCAGCGGGAAGCTCTGAGGACCAGCTTGCTCCCTGATCCAGGTCTCTCAAGGATGCTTGGAGAAGCTGTTCTGGCTCTGGGCAGCTTCCTGCTGGGAACGATGAAAATAATTGTTTTCCCATTTAAAGGGCAGTTGAGTGGGAAGCTGTGAGGAGAAGGCACTGCTTTTAGTTCTCAAACAGTCAATGCTCTCTCTGGGGAACAGGTCACAGTCCTCATCTGGAACATTTTAATTGGGAAGAGATCTTCGTTACTATCCCCAAGAAGGACCCCAGGCACCACTTTGATAAGAAGTGCCTTGTCATTTAAGAGCTGTGGTTGCTTCTTGGCCCATTAGCCAGCTCTGGGAGACTCAGCAGCAATGGGTGTGTTACACAACACCAGACACTTACTGAGAACATATTTCTCTTTAAGATTCCACACAGTGACAAACTGAAGACATGATCCCTGCTCTTGAGTTGCTTAAACTCTCAATTTAGTTAAAGAGCAGAGAAGAAATCGGAACATATTCTTGTTCGGAGACCTCACATGTAGGCTATGAGCTCCTAAGCATATGCATATATGGATGAACATGCAACCTATCATATATGCACAGAGAGACCATAAAACTTCATTTACCTGGTCTGTGGTCACTAATTCAGTCAGCTCAAGTAGATAGGAAAAAGCTAAGGTTTCTGAATAGACACATTTAGTGTTTTCTTGAGTTAAGGTTCTGCAGTTCATATATTTTGCTTGTATTGATCCTAATGCATGCTCCCAATTGCAGATATATGCCAGATAGTTTTCTGGAGCAAACCAGATTACAGTTATAGAAATGTCTGTCTTGGCCAGTGGCCACAGATCACCTATAAGGAGAAATAAGGTTTCAGGACATGACATTAAAGCAATGGTCCCTAAACTTTAGTATGATTCAAATTAGCATTGTCTGGGCATCTTCTATCAATTTCTGAACAGTCTGTTTCCCAAATGGATGCGATCATGCTCTCTGGGCATAAGATTCCATTGTGCAGACAGAGGGGGCCCTCGGGGTTCAGAAAGAACAGGTGGATGGATATTTTAGTGGGTTTTGCTCTGAGCTGTTTTGTGTAGGGGGATTACTGTCACCATTTCTGAAAATCCTTATCTTCCTTGAGGTACATGAAAGTGAGACACCAGCCTTCCAGGGGGAGAATCAGAAGCAGCTCCTGAGATCCGTACCATGTTGGAACTTAGGACGCTGTGAAACCAAAAAACTAACCTGCCTCCCTGCTAAGCAATAGTGAACCTACGATGCAGGGCCTAGAGTCAAATA
This sequence comes from Cavia porcellus, assembly GCF_034190915.1. Classification (NCBI taxonomy): domain Eukaryota; kingdom Metazoa; phylum Chordata; class Mammalia; order Rodentia; family Caviidae; genus Cavia; species Cavia porcellus. The sequence continues at coordinate 19,316,494 of NW_026947496.1, read as the reverse complement.
TCCCACTTTTCCTACCCCTTCCCCCCCACCGCTGATTAGCAAATGGGAACTAGAAATCTGAGCGTCTCCTGGGAGGTTGACCATAGCAAATAAGGGGGACTTCCTTCTGCCATCTTTTTGAAGGCAAATATTTTTTTACTGTTTTGCTCTTTTCTGATTAATTGTACTGTTCTATTCAATATTCTGTTTTGATAAGTTCTATAGTGTTCTATATTTCATCTCAATTTGATATACGTGATTGAAAGAACAACTGTTATAAAGATAACAAAATATACTGTGATACCAATTACTGTTATCTCGGTAACCTGCTGTGAAGTTCTGTACCAATTTCACTGTACGATCTTAATTGGTTTTATTCTGTCTTGTTCTGTTGTATACTTTCAAAATAAAATTTAAAAAATTTAAAAAAAAAAAAAGAAAGTGAGACACCAGACAGAGAAATGGTAGTTCTAGGAGGGATCAACACATTATGAATGTAAACTGCAGGAAAGGTTCCCTTAATGTCTTTGGAGGGTTTGACCCCGAGGGTCTTCTGGAAATGGGAAAGATGAGACCTTGTGAGTCTTCAAAACAGGGTGCATTATAGACTTCTGTGTTTGTACTGTGGCCTTCAAATGGGTGTGAGTCCATTGCAGTCTACAAGGGGCAATTGCCACTTTTTGTCCATGATTGGAGGAGAGAACAGACTCCCCACTAGACATAGGACACTATACATCACTACCCCCCTTTACTGAATATTTCCTTTTTTCTACCCACAACTCCTCTTTTCTTATTTTTTCCTGTCCCAATATTCAAGCCTTCTATTTCCACACTGTTTCCTTGGACTACAAATCCTCTTTATAGAAATAAGGAGGTTTTCATCCCTTAATCCATTCTTGAATCCTAAACATTTCACAGCCTCTGGCACTTGTAAAGTATCAGCCACTTTTTTGCTCTTTCAAGCTCTTGCTGTCACAGCAAAGGATGATGTGAGCTCCAACCCCTGATTGGAGGGGGACAGAGAAGTGGGGGTTACAGCAGAGGCTCAGGATTCTCTGCCACTTGTGGGGACACCTGGGAAGGATGGGGGATGGATGGGGGAGAGAAGAAAAATCTTAGAGACATTTTCCACAACGGGTGCTTACTGAAAAAATATTCATATTATGATACTAACTAGTAAAGGAGCAAGATATGAACTTTTATGTTTAATCTATGGTATTTTATTAAGTAAGTTCTCTAAAAATGGCCTGTTTAAAAGCTTGAAAAAAGATACACAAATGTTAGAGATGACTGCTTTGTAGCTCTGACCAGGAGTGATTAAACATTCCCTCCTTCCCAACTTTTCACAGGTGTCTATGGTTTTTTTCTTAGAAAAAGGAAAATATTCTTTTATCAATTTATTTCTCAAAGTGATCATAATCTCAAGATCTCATTATCTTCAAGATAAATCAGAAGATGAAGCTTGGCACTGGGTCGTGTGGCCCTATCTCCTCTTACTTCCTCCCGGTGTAAGTCTCTTAAATGAGCCAGAACCCTTTTAGATCTACTGGTGAGCTCAGTGCACACATGTGTCAGCTCCATCTTCTTGGTGCTGTTAGCTTTTTTGGAAAATCAGCTTAGACTTCTCCCCATTGCCACTCTGCTTCTGTTGAAAAAAGCATTTTCCCCAGGGTCACAGAAGACCCCTGCCCTTCTGGTATTTAGCAGAGTTGGTGTTTGGAACATTCCTTCCAGAAAGCATGGCTGTTTTCCAGTGTGTAGACAGTGGGGACCTCAGGGTTCAGGAAGAACGGGTGGATGGATATTTTAGTGGGTATTGGTCCACCATGTTTGCAGAAGCACCACTGACGTGGAAAAGCAAAGCTCCTCATTTAAAGCAAGACCCCCATAATGATACTCCTGACTTGACATGACTATTTCAGATTCTGCTGAATCCTCACTGTTAGGAAGGCAGAGCATAATCTACTTTTGCAAGATCTAAGGAAAAAAGCAGTGGGAGGAGTTTGGATACCAACTTTCCAACCCCTAAAAGAGGTTCCTGCTTGTTTCTTGGACCATACAATGAATGCTTTCTCTTCATTTATTTTCATTTACTTAAAATCAGACATGTGGCACATGTCTGGTATGTAACAAGTAAATGCTCAATAAATACTGGTCAACTGGAAGAATTAAAATAATAATGTTTAAAGGCAGAGCATTGGTTATCTAGAAAAATATGCTTATGTCTTTAAATAATTATGACAAAGTGACTATGGGGAAAAAAAGATTAATATGGGTCAAGTCCATAGCCAAAGGACACTGGATGGGAGCCATGAGTTAGATTCATAGTCAAAAAACAAAGGAAAACTTCACAAGTGGCGTGGTTTTGATGAAATCAACAGACATTCTGTGGAAAGGAGTGAGGGTATTCCTGCCTGTGAGTTAGCTAGTGCTGAGATCTGATGTCTAAAGAGAGGTGAGCATGGACGGCGGTGGTGTGGTTGGCAGGAGCAGATGGTGTGGCTCTGAGTGGCTGTGCTCATTTCTCCCGCTCATCCAGTTTCATGCAGTCTTAGAGGAAGGAATGTTAGAGGATCAACATGACTGAGAAATCTGCCTAAGACTGTAAAAAAGCAGAGTAGCCATGGCCACACACGAGGTAAAGGAAGACTTCCACTCCTTCTGTGGTTAACTGAGGTGTTTTCCTTCAAGTTTCTCTACTGATCCACCCTTTTTACTGGGGGTTGAACTCACGGTCTTCACACTGAGTTACATCTCCAGCCCCTTTAAATTTTTTTTTAAATTTGAGACAATATCTCACTAAGTCATTAAGTTGCTGAGGCTGGGCTCAAACTTCTTATCCTCCTGTTCTTTCTGTTGACTTACTCTTTGTTCTGGACATTTGTTCTCTCTGTGGGTCCCCTGCACTGTCCCCTTTCTCTAAACTGCACCATTGCTTTCTCAGCAAACTGCTTTGATAATATCTCCCAGCTTCCCCTTCTGTCCTATACCAGTAATGACTGAACCTGTCTACATGTCAGGCTTCTCTCCTGAGCCTCCAATCTTACTTCCAGGAACCTGCTAAATGCATCTGCTAGAATGTGAATCTAGACGGGCCTCCAAGGGTCCTTGTGTTAAAGGATTGGTCCTTAGCTTGGTGCTGTTGAAAGGGGGTGGAAACCTTATGAGGTTGGGTTTGGTGGGAAGTTGGGGTTGCTGAACATTTGGCCTTGAAAGGGGTTGTGGGACTGCAATCTGTCTCTGCTTCCTAGTTGCCATGAAGTGAGAAGCTTGCCCCACTACGTGCGTCCTGCCATGATATATATTCCCTCGCCACAGGACCAACATACCATGGATTGAAACCTCTAAAATATGAGCCAAAATAAACCTTTCCTCTTATTAAGTTGATATTTATTACAGTAACAGAAAATACTTTATTCTACTGCACATCTTTCAGGCAACTTTAACAGAACATACTCCAAACTAAATTCATCTTATTTTCTCCCAACATTTGCTTCTGTTCTGCTCAGGTCTAGCTTATGGCCCCACCGTTCAAACAGAGCATCTGTTTGTCCTTGACTGTTTCTCATCCATCCACTTCTGTGGCTGCTGAGTCACTGTATCTTGACCACTTTACATGTGTGTTGGATGTCTTCACTTCTCATTATTTCTATGTCAGTTTAGTCCTTTAACTTCTTCCTCTTGGATCAGTATGTTCGCTCTTGACTGTTAGGGCCTCCTACCTTAAATCACAACCCACTTCCTCTCCTCCCTATTTCCCTATTTGCTGCCAAAAATGATAGATTTTATAACAAATTGACTTTGTCAATTTTGTTGACAAAGCTCGAGAGCTTCCCCCTTGCCTGGGGATCAGGCTTCTCGGTGTGATCGTCCATGCCAGTGTCCTCCCTCCATTCCTGTGTAGGTCTCTGTCCACACAGTAGTATCTTCCAAGCCCAGCACCATCAGGATCCAGTTTCTACTTCCACAACTGCTGTTCTTCATCTCTGACCTTCCAGAGATAGGAAGCCATATCCTGCCCAGCCCATATCCTGCTCTGCAAAATAATATTACCTACAAGGGCGTTCACTGTCTGATCACTGTCCCTAGCACTGCTCAAGAGTCTTTTCTGCTAAGCCTTTCTGGTTCCCTTTTTTCATAGTTCAATTAGAGTTTGTGGAAGGGTGGTTAATTTATGTAGTTATCTCTCTTCTACAATGTCAGTTCTGCAGAAGGCAAGTTCTGAGTTCTGTGTCTTTGCAGAACCTGACCTTAGTCCAGAGCCTGTCACAAAGCAAATCCTCAATCACCTCTTCATTGAGTGAATAAATATATTCTTCATTCTTACATTTAAAATTTTGATTCTCTCCAGGAAGCTGCCATTTTCTTTGTAACTTTGTCACTCAAGGTTAAACAATTAGTAGACTGTTAGTATCCCTTCTCTTTATCTTTGCATACAATGGTGAGAACTTCCTGACCTCAGAAGTGTGTGGGGAACACTCCTGGCCTTGTCACCTGGCTGGCCCCTTGGTCTGTGCTCCCTGGTGGCTGCTCTGGCTTGGTGAACCCTGTGGCCAGGCCCTACTGTACTTTCTCTGGAGAGGCTGACCTCAGGAAGCCTCTGTATGCCCAGGCCCTGCATGAACTGGCCATTGCCTCTAAGGTGCACTCAGCTGCCCAGTCCTGCTGTGACTGGGTTGTGGTTTAATAATGAATTTCTTTTGTAGTGGGACAGATACTAGAAAACCCATCTGTTTCCAGGTCTAAGCCTTGGATGCCAATCGGCTTTACTCAGAAATAAAGCGGATATTTTGATCTCCATCTGTCTGACTGATTCTTTTAATCAGTCTCAACTTAAAGCTAGATACGGTGAAGGGTGGACAGAGAATTTGTTTTGTTCTTCAAAATCTCTAATGATGATTCTTTTATTCCACAATTAAGATATTAGCAGTTACCCAAGTCCAGCCGTCTGAAAGAATCTTAAGCCACATAGAATGATAGAGAAAGTTTCTTTGCTTATAAGGCAAATGCTGCCCAGGACCAAGTACTATATGTGTTAAATGTCTTGAACTGTTTAAGTGAAAGAATAAAGGGGCTTATGGACAGCAAGATATAGTATAAAACCAAGTACCCCGAGGCAAGAGAAAAAATGGATTTTCCATCTTTATCTATCATATGGGAAAAGACCAAAAAGCTGTGTTGGAGACAGTGTGCGGAAATCAGCAATCTTACACACTGTGGAAGGGAGTGTACTTTGTTAAAAATTATGTAGGGCAGTTTTGGAGGATCTATTTAAAGATACATATGCACTTGGCCTTTGACTTGACAATTCTGTTTGTAAGAATTTATATCATGGATAGATGAGCAGGTGCAAAATGATGCCATGTACAAGGATATTCACCATCACATTATTTACAATGACACAAATTTAGTCTAATTGCCCAACAGAGGACTTCATTAAAGAAAGACTGCTAGAGTCTTAATGGATAATTTTAACTGTAAAGAAAGAAGAGGATACTTATTTTATATCAATAAGGAATGATTTTCAGATAGATTGGTAAGTAGAAACAATCAAAGTGCAAGCCCCTCAGACTTTTGTGCTAACATTAAAAAGAAAAGAAAAAAACACACTCGCTTGTAACAGTTTTATCTGAAAATATACAATGGAACCTGATAACACTGTTTGCCTCTGGGAAGGAGGACCAGATGGTCTGAGGGACAAGATTAGGTGAGGACTTTGCAATACATGCTATGTATACCTTTTGAATTTTAAACAGTGTGAATGTTCAATTAAATTAAAAAGTATGCACGTAAGTGTCCATACTTTTGTTTTTAGTGAACATAAGCATTTTTATTTATTGGGAGAAAACTTGGCATTCACTGCTTTAAGCAGCAATCTCAGGAGAACTGGAAGGCACGAATTATCAGGAGGTAGGCTGAGAGGGCTCATTGCTTGATATAACTCAGCGGTCAGTGGACAGGTTGAGGTCAAACTGTGGAGATTTGCATTCAGGTTTGATATTTTCTGTGTGACTGTGGCCAAGGTAGCCTTTTAAATTTTAGTTTTCTTTTCAATTGAGTAACAGTAACAGTAGTTTATCTGACTCCTGGGATTGTTGTGAGGATCAAACAGAAGGATGCATGTGTAACCTGGATAGAGCTGTATCCCCATGAGATTGTGTCTCACTTTAGAGTGACATTCAGAAAACTTCACCAAGAAGCTTTGTGAAAAGCAATTCAAGTGTTTGCTGTAGTTTCTCAAGAAAATTCTTTGACAGTAGTATATGCATAGGAAATGGCTAAACTTTTAAAAATCTGGGCCTTAGGAGTAGAGACATGGCTCAGTGGCAGAGTATTCACCTAGCCTGTATGAGGCCCGTGGAAATAAAGCAAAACACTTTCTCTGACAATAGGTGCAAATCTTCAGTAAGACACTAGCAGACACTGGCAGCAATTCATCAGGAAGATTATACACTGTGATCAGGTAGGTTTCATCCCAGGGAAGCAGGAATGGTTCAACATATGCAAATCAATAAATGTAATATACCACATTAATAGAACTAAAGATAAAGTTCATATGATCATCTCAATAGATGCAGAAAAACCATTTGACAAAACCCTACAGCAATTCATAATAAAAACCCTACAGAAAATTGGAATACAAGGTCTCTATCTGATAAAATCCATGTACACACAACAATCCAACAGCCAACATTGTACCAAGTGGTCAAAAGCTGAAAACTTTCACTATAAAATCAGAAACAAGACAAGGATGCCCACTACCACCACTCCTGTTCAGCATAGTTCTGGAAACATTAGCCAGAGCAGTTAGACAAGAGAAAGAAGTCTGGAAAAGAAAGAAATTAAATTATTTGTGGATAACATGATACTCTACATAGAATACTCCAAAAGTTTCACTGAAACTCCCAGAATTAGTAACCAAATTTGGCAGTGTAGCAAAATATAAAGTCAACATTCAAAAATCCATAGCATTCCTGTACACAAATAACGTACTCACACAGAGAGAAATTAGGGAGGTAATACCTTTCACAATAACATCAAGAAAAAGGAGATATTTAGGAATCAGTCTAACAAAGGAAATGAAAGACCTATACACTGAAATCTACACTACTCTGAAAAAGGAGATTGAAGAGGATATTGAAAAATTGAAAGATAATTCCCTGTTCTTGGGTAGGCAGAACAAACACAGTGAAAATGGCCATACTTCTAAAACTCTTACATAGATTTAATGCAACTCCAATCAAAATACCAACCTCACAGAACTAGAAAAAACAATCTTAAAATTCATGTGGAGCCAGAAGAGATCTAGAATAGCAAAAGCAATTCTGGGTGAAAAAGCAAGAACACTTTTAGCCCTCCTACCAGCCCACCCCTCACTTTTAACAGAGAATAGCAACCCTTGAAAAGCTCCTGTAGGCCATGCTTTCCTCTCAACAAAATCTTGTCATGTTCACCTGCCATGCTTTCTTGGAGCTAATCTTTTATTCTGCTAGGATTCCCTCCATTGCAAATCTAAATCTCCTTGCCTCCGGCTTACAGTATCTCCCCGCGGTCTGTGGATTATGGCCTGTGTGTGGAGGCCGTGGGGAAATGCCAAGTGAACCAAGTCAGGCTTTTACTAGTGGAAGCTGGGGGGAGATGCACATAGGAAAAGATGCAAACAAGATGATATAATATTGTTATAATAATTTTTAGTACCTGTTGTATATCAAAGGAATCTGTAACGTTGCCTGGTGTATCATAAGCAGTCATTAGATTTTAGCTATTAATATTCATATTAGCACCTTCTTACAACCTGAATGGAATAGTAATAGGCTCACATTTACTGAGAGTCTACTGTATGTCAAGTGTGGGTCTAGTGTTTTGTGTGGATTAATCCTGTAAGCTTTACACCACTACCCTTTTGTTGGTTCTTATATACATAGATGAAGAAACAGACAGAAAGAGATTTGGCAATTTGGTGGGGTTGTGAAGGTTTTTATGTGGAGCCCAGATATGAAGGCAAGAAGTGTGACTCTATTTTCCCTCTGAACCTCCATTGTACTGGCCTTCTGAGCTTGCCAATCTGACCCTGTTGTTCTGGAAGTTTTGTGAATATTTTCTTCCTTTAGTTTCCATACCCCTCACTGGTCTGAAACATGAGAGAAAAGATCGGGAAAGAAGGTGGGCACCTTTCTGGGAACTTTGCTATGATTGTTGCTGCCTTAGTGGCTGTCAAAGGTTTCTGTGTAGAGATCAGATGAAGCTCCCATGCCAATAAATGCTCGGTCAATGCATTTGATGATTCTCTCCAATTGTCTATCTGCTAAGGAAGACAATGCTAACCAGGTAAATTCTGTGAACAAATAGGCTTATTCTGATGATATATCAGAATATTTGTTTCACAAATGCTAGCGCAACAGACACCATGTTCTTGACATACCAGGACATTTGTATACGTTAATGTCAGGTGGTCCAGCACTAAATTCAAGAATTCAGGGGGAAGGAGTGGGGACAGGCCACCCAGAATAAAGTCTGGGCTTCGCTTTCGGTTTCATTTGAGCATTACTTTGTGCAAAAAGAGTATCTGCAGACTCACATTTCTCTGAGAAAGAAAACCATGCTCTAGATCCCAAAAGCCTCCATCACAGATGAAGGGTAGACCTTAGAAGTCTGAGCACAAGCCTGGTGTGGTGGTGCTTGCCTGCATCCCGGCTGTCAGGAGGCTGATGCGGGAGGATCGCAAGTTCAAGGTCAACTTGGGCTATATAGCAAGTTCAGGGGCAACTTGGACTGTTCTCAAGAGTCTGTATCAAAACAAAAAAGTCTGAGCATAGAGAGTGTTGTTATTTTAAATCACCATGTGGAGAAGAACAAACCTGACATGAGGAAATTTTCTGTACTGCTGGAAATGGAAAACCCTCCAGTTTGGATAAGCAGAGCTGAGCAGAGAGGAAGGGAAGAGGGTGCGCTTGTTTCATCTTCTGAGGTCAGGTCTCTTGGGGAATGAATGGACTGTGTTGAGGTGGGGCCTGGAAGGTGCTGAGCACATCCTGGATAAGCCGAGGGGAGGTGATGCAAAGAGGCTGGACAACGCCTCCATATCTGGAACTGGAGAGACCACTCCCAACGTCTGAGCTTGGGATAGTTCGAATGTGTTCTCCAAAGCTATGTGTTAGAAACTTAGTCCCCAACCTCATGTTCATGGTTGTTGGAGAGGGCAGCTTTGGGAGGTGATTTGGTTAGATGAGGTTCAAGGTGGCCCCACAATGACATTTGGCGCTTTATAAGAAGAGAAAGAGTTGCGAGCTAACACATTGGCCCCATCTTGCCATATCATGATGCAGCGTGAATATGTTCACCACAAGCTAAGTGGATGCAGGCACCATGTTCTTGAACTCCTCGGACTCCAGAACCAAGAGTCAAATAAATCTTTACTCTCTTTTACCCATCCCAGGTGTTTTTTTAAATAGCAACAGAAAAAGGAAATTTGAGAGAATTTCAGCGAGAGATGTGGTGAGCTCGCTGGAGTCGTCAGCAGAGGAGGGTAGAAGGCAGCTGCTAGCTCTGGGCTTCAGTAGGGAGCTGCAGGGTCTCCTAGGGGCGCCTGAAGGGCCCAGGAGAACGGTAGGAGCTGTGACCAGGTGGTGATCTCAGACAGAAGGCACCCTGGCCTTGGACTTCAGCTACAATGGCAATGAGGACAGAGGCCACATTGGGACTCAGGAAGGAGATGCGGCAGCCAGAGAGAGCAGGACCTGAGGCTTCCTCCCACTGCCACAAGCATTTACTGGAAGACACTGGTTTCCTCCAGAGGGACTTTTATTTACTTGTGCTGAGGATTGAACCCAAGGGCTTGTATGTGTTAAGCAAGTGCTTTTGCACTAAGACATTCCCTCAGTCCTTTTTACAATTTTTTTCAGGGTACTGGGAATCGAACTCAGGACCTTGTGCTTTCAAAGGAGGTACTGTGCTGCTAAGCTATAGCCCCAGCCTCTCTATACAATTTTAGGATAAGCTCTCACTGGCTGGCTTCAAACTGGCTCAAACGCATCCTCCTCTTGCCTCAGCCTCCTCAGTATTTGAGATTTCAGGAATGAGCCACTGCACTTGGCACTAGAGAGACAGTTCTGAGTCACAAGAAACTGAGTCCTTTTCTTTCCAGCTCTTGCCATCATAATGTGAGTTGGACTTTCTGAGAAAATTATGGAGAAATGTAAAGTGTATTTGGTGATTCTAGGGAAAACAAGTGTGATGGGCTGAATTGTGTCCTATCTGCCCCCTAAATCATATGTTGAAGCCCAGTATCTAGAATGCGACTGTATTTGGGGATGGAGCCTTTAAAGAGGGAGTAAGGTAAAATGAGGTCGTATGGTTGGGCATCAGTCCAGTCTGACTGGAGTCCTTGTGAGAAAAGGAAATTCACACACAGACACACAGAGGGAAGACCACACAGAGACAGGGAGAAAGTGGCCATCTGCAAACCTCAGAGAGAGGCCTTGGGAAAAACCAGCTGCCTTGATCTTGAACTTGGAGCCTCCAGAACCGTGGGAGGATGAGTATATTGTTCAGGCCACCCAGCCTGAAGTGTTTTGTTATGAGAGCCTGAACAAACGAATGTAACAAGCAAAACTCACCCAGATTGTTACACACTGGGATAAAGCTAACAGGCACAGAGGTTCAGAAGTACGCCATTGATGTGATGTGGATTATTAGTGCAAAGTGGGTATTGCTATAATGTAGGTAAGAAGGAGGAAGCAACATGGTCTGGTGGAGAGGCCTGGGCCATCGAATCAACTCAAAGTATGTACCACTGCAGTGACTTACTTAGTGAATTTGGGATTCCCTTTCCACGAAGAGAGCCCATGCGTATATTGTCAAGAAGGCAGCCAGGACATCAATCAGCCCTTCCTCTCAACCATTCGCCTTCTGACCTTTGGGCAGTCATTGTTCATGCTGGGCAAAAGCAGAGTCGTGTTGATTTTCTGAGTGATGCTATCTGTGTCCCCATCCAGGAGGAGGTGATGGATGGTGCCGGTGTTTATTTGGCGAAAGGGGATCTGAGGATGGTGGAGATGACTGGCAACAACTGCCCCCCTTGCCCCAGCAAACAGGGAATGAGGAAAGCATCGTGGTGGTAGGATCATTTCCTTCAGCTCTCAGTAAGCCATTTACTCCAAAATCTCTTTATAAACAGTCTTGTTTTTATCTCTTCCTAAGACTCTGGTAACTCTGGTCTCTTAGCACAGTGACAGACACGACTTGACTAAAAACACAATGTGATTTATGATATCCATAAATCACAGAGCCAAACGATATGATTAAATCTGGTGCTTACAGCTAAGAAGTCAAAGGGGCTCAGTCATCATTTTAAATGTAGGATTGTAGTTTTTGTGTCAAAAATACATGATTTTATGCAATCTGAGGTCAACGCGAATGCACTAATAAAACTGCATGCTGTGTCCGTGGGTCTCCCAGCAAGGCTCCACCATGCTGTGTCTCTTTCCTTACGGGGTTTGGAAGATGTTCCTTGCATGTTACTGTGTTTCTTCACCACTTCCCTTCTAGCGGGGTGTCTAATGGATAAGGGGAGCCCTGTGTTTGTGTAATATACATGGCATTGGATCACTTACCAGCCACAAGTCATTCTTACTTTGTTTTAGGCAAAGCAACACTTCAAGAAACCATTAATTACAATTTCATGTTTTGTGATAATTTGCCCCATCCCCCCCGTTTTCCTTCCCCATCCATGGCATATCAGCAATTAGTTAAATGATGTTGCAGTTGTGATGCTGCCACTAATTAATTGCTCCTCACATCAACGGAGAACTTTGACTAGTGGGGCATATTAAAAAATTTAAAGAAAGACTCCAAACACAAGCATTCCATCTGTCCCTGATGCACTGGGATTTCTTTCAGTGGCATTTTCTTTTCCCTCTTCACTGGAAGATGGTGGATAGACTGACAAGTTTTGAAAATGAAGCTTTTGTCTTTGTAATAGCTAAAGCCTATATTCTTCTTTTTAAGTAATGGGACCTTGACTTGGCTTTTCAGAGTCAAGCACTGTTCCACTGCCAGTTCTAAACTGTAGGTCTTGTTAGTTGAATTTTGTCTGCTGTGGATAGCATTTGAGTGGCCAGTGTGAGTACAAACATATTTGTATTAGGTGTGTTTTGAAGGACCGTGATCACACTCATAGCTTATGTTATTGCCTGAAGTGTTCAAGTAAAATTGGGAAGTATTTATCAACCAGTGCTGAGCCAGATTGCAAGATAGTACCAAAAAGGAGTGGATGGTGTTCTTGCCTGCCTTGGGAAATAAACCCTGACCCTAAAAATTGGTTTTTGAAACAAAGTCTTCAGTGATTCAGGGCTAGTTGTGTGGGCCATAGATTTGTGAACAGTGAGGATTTGGAGAAAGGAAAGTCCTAGGTTCCATGTTGGCCAAGGGAGATTTAGAGATACCAAAGTTAGCTGGTAGCTAAGAATAAAATGTGGACTCCTGAGGATGAATATTCTGACGTATTTTTCCTACGTCTGAACTATTTGGAAAGGTCCATATTTCCTTAGGGATTGGTCAGCTGAACTGGTCATTTCTTTTGGCTAAATGCCAGTAAGATATTATCTAATCTCATATGTACAGTGACACAATTTGATTTCTAGTTCTGAGGAAAAGATCACAATGGCTGTATGAACACTCCCTGCCGATGTCTCTATTTGAACATTTAGTGATTAATTCTCATTTACTGTCTTATGGGTAGAAGAGAAAGTAATATTCCCATTTTATGGATGGAAATGTGCTCACGTGAGGTGACTCAATGCTGCTGAGCTTCCCTGTGGTGTAGTGCAGGTCAGGATGGTTATAGAAGAATTTTGTTGAGCTAGGAAAAAGACATGTGTGCTTTCCAAAGGCAAGAGAATAGACTAGAATAGTTAATTTTGAAAGAGATTTGTTTTTTCTTTATTGTAGAAATTAATGTGTTATTTATAGAAAATTTAGAAAACTAACAAATGTTTAAAGAAAATAAGAACTGTTTATCACTTCACAAACCAGATCCCTGTTGTATTTAATAGAGTTCCTCCACGTGTGCTTACAAATATGCATGTCTCTGTATATTTCTCTGAGTTTGGTTGCCAGCTGATGGTATGGAGCAAGCCTTCCCACGCAGTGCTATCTGATCTCACTTGGGATGTGTAGTATGTGCAAGAGACACATTTTTGTAGTGCTAAGCTACTAAATTTGAAATTATTAACATAACATAACTTATCCCAGTGATGACAAAACTTTTAGAGCTTTCAGTGATGAAAACTGACCGCTGTGGATGTGTGCCATAGGTTTACCACCATTGACCTATACTATTTCAATTAATACTAACATTTTCTTATCAAGAACACTCAGCATTCTCTTGAAAAACTGAATTCCAAGGACTACAGTAATGCATCCTTATGTGTATATTGCTATAATTTAAATAAATGAATCTCAAAGTCCCATGTGTTAAAACCTCAGTCCCAACTGTGGCATTAGTGGGAGGTGCAGAGCTTTTTTTTTTCATTTTTTTTTTAAATTTAAAGAGAGAAGAAAAAAAAAAAAAAAAAAGAAAGGACATAAAAAAAAAACAATGCAGTAAAAGGGTACAAATAATACAGTATTTCAAGAAAAAAATATATACAGTACGAAATCACCATTTAATAGGTTACATATTATCTTCCCAGAAACAGCTGTCCATATCACTAAATTAAAGCATATAAAGTGGACATTCATACAGTGAAACTGAAGACAGTTCCGTTCAATGATCCAACGAAAGCTCAGTTATATGGTTTTCCATTCTATATACTTGAACATACTTGTGGTTATATCCCTTAGTCCACCTTACTTTCCTCTCTTTTTTACAGTAACAATTAGACTTTTAGGGTTTATTACTCTCATGGTTCTTATTACTTTTTTGAAGAGAATAAAACCGAATGTGACTAAGCAAAACAGAGACAGAACAGAAGGGTGGGCATAGCACATGTTGCAAAAATAGAATACCAGGTGATCAAAAGTGGTTACCATTGTGCCTCTTGCTATTTTTAAATTGAGTTGTCTATATCATTAGGTATAATAGAATTGATCAAAACAATACAGAACAAAACCAATAAAACCTACACTGAGGACCTTACAGGACTTCAAAAAAAGGATAATAGTCAATCCATATTGGGCATCATAGTATATCTTATTGCCTTCAAAGTGATTGCCTATACCCTCAAACTTGATACTATCAAACAAAATAGAATATATAATAATCAGACAGAACAAGATGGGGAGAGCAATACTGGGGTTCAAGTCAAGTTAATAGGACAACAAAAAAGTTACTATAATATGTCCCATTATTCTTTAATTTAGTTTTCCCTTAATTAAAAAAATGAGAGAAAATAGATTAATTTGAAAAAAGGGGGGAGATTGAGATAAGAGAGGACACTGTAATAGAACAACACAAGGCAGAACCGAGCAATTCAACTTTTAAGAGGTGGGAGGAAGTTAGCTCATTAGAAGCATGTCCTTAAAGGGAATATGGGGACCCTACCCCTTCCTCCTCTTTTGTTTGTTTTTCAGCCACCATGATTTGAACTGCTTCTTATACCTCGCGGTCCCACCATAAGGAGACGTGAAAGCAATGTGCAAACCAGTCCTGCACTAAAATCTCTGTAACTGTGAGCCAAAACTTACTTTTCTTCCTTCTAAGTTCATTGTTATCTCAGGTGTTTGTTACAGTAACAGAAAGCTGACAGAAACATATTCTAAATTTCATTCAGTCTGTTTCTATACTGTTAGGTGTTTGTTTAGCACATTTTTTTCTTTTAAAAATAGTGTAGTTGTGAAAAATCTTGAGCACCTACCTGACTGTTTTCAGGAGACATTTTTACAAATGGAATTGTTAAGGCAGAAAGTATGAATGTTTTCAAGACTTTGGATATGAGTGTAAACTGGCAAACTTCTTGCCAGAGACTTTATTCAAGAGTGCATTTCCTATAGTAGCATATGGCTTACAAGCACTCAGTTCAGTGGAGATGTAAAAGTAGTTCTTCATAGTTTCCATTTTTTTTGTTGTTGTTTTAAAGGAAAAATGACCACCATTGATTTCAATAGTAATGATTGTCCTTTTGTCTAATTTGTATGTCTTATAAGTTGCATGGATTATGGTCTGACCTATAAAGGTTTTTTTCTTCTTGGCTTGTTATCATATTATTTATAAATACTCTGATACTTTAATATTTAAGAGCTTTGTTGACTTAAATATTTTGATCTTTTCTTTCTGTAGTGCTGAGAATTGAACCCAAGGTCATGTGCATACAAGACAAGTGCTCTACCCTGAGCTACATCCTTGGAAAATACTTTGAGTTTTGACATAGCTTTAGAAAGAAAAATGAAGCAGATATTTATGGGATGGATGTTCCATAGTGAGAGTTGATTTTATCATTTGGAGTGGGAGGAGAGGGAGATGGTAAGCAGCAATGTGAGTAGAGGCCTCCCTTTCTACTGTGCTGTCTGAAAGGCCATCCTATGTAGGGATGGAAAGGGTTCTCATGTGCTCCTCAGTGACCTGGTGACACCAGGAGGAGAGTGGGTCATACAGCCTGGGGTCACAGTTTTACCTTCCATGGACCCCATGTAGGCTTGTTGTGAACCCATGTAATAACTGTCTACTATCTGTGGGGAGAGTCAGAATTTTCCTGCTGAAGTTTTGATAACTGATTCTGCTGAAATGAAGTGGTGACAGATTAACAAGAGAAAGTCATACAGGGTTATTACGTGCACTGTGCATAGGAGCCTCATGAAATGTGAACTCAAAGAACATCCAGGTGGGTGAGGCTTAAACAGCCTTCTTATAGGAAGAGGAGACTTAGGGGGTGGGGTTGTAGGCACTTTTAGAGGGATATTACATGACTTAGGGAAATGAGGGGGCCTGAGAAACACATAAGGCCTGACACAAAGTACCTCTGGGCTTGTAATTAATGTTTGACTTTTAGCCTTTTCCGCTGTCATATGAATTTAATCTTCCTTGGTTAATATATCAGTCATCTTTCTCACTGCTGTAATACTGTACCTGACATCCACAACTGGCCTTTCAGACAGCTTACTGTTTCAGAGAGTTCAGTCAGTATCTGGCCAGCTCCAAGGCAGAAATACCATGACAGAAAGCTATGGTAGAGTGGTGCTGATCATTTCATGGTGGCTGGGAAGCAGAGTGAGTTGTAAAGAGCTCCAGGGAGCAAGGGACCAGGATCAGGTATAGCCCCTAAGGCCCCAAGAACTGACACACTAACCCTTAGGTGACTCATGAGCCAATGAAGTTGACAGTCTAGCTTAACTGTTGCAGTTCATAGTATTCCACTGAGAAGAATAAAGGTCATTGTGTTCCTTTTTGGTGGATCCAGACTTTAGGCAGATAGAGGGGCTTTAAAAAAGCCCTTCCTTGTGCTCAGGGTGGGGTGGAAGACACAAGAAAAGGTCACAGAGATACCTTGATTCTAAGGTAGTACCTAAGGTTTTCAATTTTTTTAAAATTCAAAGTGCTTATCATGCTTGTAATCATATTTGGGACTTTATTTTCTGAGCCTTAACAGTTTCAGCAATAAAGCTTGTACACCTTAGGGAAGAAATGTGTGATGGAAGGACCCTCTCATGAGACAGGGATCTGGGGTGTACAGCTTTTGTTTGGAGAAGGTGACGCATGGTCAGGAGAGGCTTTCCTGTGCTAGGAGACAGATAAGAAAAGGCCCTGTAGGAGAGTAGCAGATAAGGCACAGTGATGTTCAAATAGCAGGTGATCATACCTTGCGGTGGTGGTTGGGGGCAAATGAAGGTGTTCTGTGGCATTTGGCTCAGTCATGAAAGATGGCTAAGAATCTACTCTTCCAAGACATACTAAATATACGATAGATACTAAAAATACAACTCATTGCTTGACTGAAATTCAGATCTAACCGGGAATCCTGCATTGCTACTTCTGGCAAATATGCTAGAAGCGATAGAGGTGCAGAAGGCTTAGGTGGTTCATTTCTCAGGGCTCCTGCACTGTGAGCAGGGCCAAGCTGTAGGAGAAGGACCCAGAGCAGGGCTCTGGTTGCCCGAGGGCGAAATGCTTAGAGATAGTATAAGGATTAATTGGATTATAAATATAAAGTGACTTAATACATGGTGCCTATGATTGTGAATGTCTCTTGGGTATAGTAAATGGTAAATTTGGTTTAGAACTCAAAACATGTCTTTTCATCCATGAATGAACATTTGAGTATACTATATATTGGTACTTTTTAGAATTCTTTCCACTTTTGTTAATGTCTTTTTTCAATCAAATACTGCCTGGCCTGTGAGTTTGTATTTAGCAATCTGGCCTCAAGTTCTTTAATTCCACTGTTTGCATTCAATTATTATACAATAAAAGTAGAGACAGGTTTTTTTTTTGTATCCTGTATTTAAATTCAGCATCACCCTGGAGGGTCCCTGCTTTTGTTTCATGGAACTCCATGTGCTTAGTCTTTCTCCAGTGTTTCATGAGTGTTTATAGAGTTTGCACCATTCATTCCAGAAAAGCAGAGACTATGTTTTGTTCTTCATTCCCCCAACACTCAGCTCCTAGGGCCACAAATTGCTGGTGTTCATTGTTGTATAAATAGTTAAGTGAATTACTGCAGGAGCTGAGCTCTCTCTTGGGGCTCTGCTTCTGTTGGCAAGGCGGGCGCTATATGTGGGATTTTACAATGGACATTTGAATTCTTACATGTACAGAGGCCTCCTCCATGACGTATTCATTTAATTATGTGACAGGCACTGGGATAAGTTGTAAGAGACAAAGATATGCAGTTTCTGCCTTCAAGGAGTTTGTAGTCAAATGCAGAGATACAAACCTAAATAATGAAGTTACAGCGCCATTACACTATGATAGAATTAATAAAACAACAGGAAGACAGAAGACTGAACAGGCTAAACACGTGAGTGCCCTAGAAAGATGAATAATTTGAAATTTAAAACAAATGATATTCTTTAATATGTGTTCAATACATAGTCAGTTTTAGCTGTAGAAAAAAGGATTCTGTATTTTGAAAACCTGTATTCAAGCACAGTGGCACATTCTTAAAATTTCAGCACTCTGAAAGGCTGAGGCAAGAGGATCACAAGTTTAAGCCCAGCCTGGGCAACTTAGTGACTTAGCAAAACCTTGTTTCAAAATAAAAAATAAAAAGTGCTGTGAATATCACTCAGTATGAGGGCCCTAGGTTCAATTTTTGCAACAAACAAAGAAACCCATATACCTCTTATTTAAAATAAAGGATTCATGATAGGCACTCAATATATAGGAATAGTTCAAAACTTTTTAGGATTGCAATTTTTGAGACCAGGTAATTTTTGAAAGGCACATTAAAGTGTTTAGGATGCATGTGATAATATGACTCATGCATCTTAAGGAAATACTATCCTACCAAGTGTTATTTGACCTGAAAGTTTTTGCAAGTTGCAATTCTGGCTTGTGGCAACTATCTCAGAATCAGTCTGTGGTTCTTTAGAGTAACCTTTCATCAGGGTTTCATCAGGGTTACTCTTCAGGGCTGGCCACTGAGCAAGTAGAATGAGTCCATTTGGGATACTGTTTACTTTAGCTGTTGTTATTAATTTACATGCCACCTGTTACATAAGGAGCCGCCCCTGGGGACGTGAGTTAACTGGTGTCCTCTGCTTCACTCATTCTGCTGATGTTTTAGCAACCCATGTTTGCTGCCCTCCTGGGTCTATGCCTAACTGCTCTTTAATCTAACGCTAGGAGTAAAAGGTCCAAAGTCAGTCTGTGGGGAGGGAGGGGAGGTTCCTGAGGGAGGAAGTACGAAAGCCAAAAATTTGAAGACTAAATTAAATTTTCCCTGGGGAACAAAAGTAGGAATAGGGAATAATATAAGAAAATGCCCAGATTCAGGAAGGACCATTGCAAACGGAGAGGCCTGAAAGTAGCCCAGTGTCTGCGGGTTATCAAGGTTATGCCATGTGGAGGACAAGAGATGAGGCTGGACAAATGGATATTCAAAACTATCCCTCCACATTATGACACTTTCAAAAAACACAGGAAAATTTAAAGATAAATTCCTAATGAATTATTAATTCTTGAGCTGAGCTCTATTTTCTTTCTTTTTTTGTGGTGCTGGAGATAGAACCCAGGACCTCACCTGTGCTAGGCCAGCCTGTATTACTCGCTCTATCTCCAGCCCAAGACTCAACTTTGAGGGCATTCATTTTAACATTTTGAGTGATGAAATGAGAACTGTGCAGGATAAGCCCCTTGACTTAGTAACATCTTTTGCTATAAAAGGTGACATACCAGGTTCTGGGTTGAGAGATGAGTGTATCTCTGAAATAGTGAAGTGGTAGTGTATGTTTTCTACGTATCATAATGACTGACGGGTAAACTATAGTTGTCCAACCTTGAGTATTTGCCAAACATTTTCTTGGAAATGAACAAAGAGAGCCTATCACTTCAGGGAAAAGAATTGACATTTTTGTTATCATTTAGAAAATTCTAGCTTTCAAATAAAAAAAGTAGAGTTCTGGGGAAACTTGTACTCATTACCAAGAGCTTGACAGTTTTTCAATATTTGACTTTTCTGATGAGATTGTTTTATTTATATGAATGTACAGGGTTTTAATTTATATCTATCTATGTTCTGTGATGAATGTGTAAACATTTGGAGGTTCTACATAACTCACTTAATCAATATTTTTCAAATGATTAGTGCTTAGTCTAATAAAATCATCCACAGGTAAAAAAATCCATTCTGTCTGTTTTTATGCTTTAATTTTGTAACTTGAACAACTACTTCTAAGAAAACAATATGTAATTTATCAACTAGTGATTACATAGTTATTTTTTTGACTAGTGATTTCTTACTGTTATTGTTCTGAAATTCTGTATTATTTCTACCTTTTTTTCTGTTTTGCTTTTTTTTTCTCTACATAAAAAAAATCCATTCAAAGTACAACTAGATTGCTGGGGTTTAAGATAATAAAGTATGACAAATTTACTGATAAGGATTTAGATTCCATACTATATCTAACTTTGTGGGGTTTTTTTTGAAAATAACTTTATCACTTTTGTAGTTTTGGCTAATATGAAAAAGGAACATGCATAATCATCTGAAAAGGCTATTACTATTGTTCACCCTGTAGCTAGTAGACTATCTTGTATGGCTGAATTTTCTACGTATACTTCAAATGAAACAACATATCACAAAGGATTCAGTGTAAAAGCAGATGTGAGACTCAAACTGTCTTCCATCAAGCCAGATAGTAAAGAATTTGCAAAAAATATAAAACATTGTCACAATTGTCATTATTTTTTTGTTTTGGAACATTTATTTTCATAAAATATATTTTAGTGATAACATGTGTCTTACTTTTTCATTGTTGAGACAAAATACCCAACACCCAAAGTTAAAGGAGGACAGGTATATTTAGCTCACAATTTTTATAGAGGTTTCAGTCCGTGAGTAGCTGACGGCAAGGCAGGTTGGCACACTGCAGAGAAGCAACAGGAGAAGCAACAAGAGAGGAGGGAGGGAGAGAGAAAAGAAGGGAGGGAGAGAGGGACAGAAGGAGAGAGAGACGGACAGAGGGAAAAAGGGGGGGGGGGAGAGAGAGACAGAGACAGAAAGACCTCTTTTGGTCCTTTATATTATATGCAGGCTATCCACCCTAGGGTGGGTGTATCGCTCACACCCTTAATCCTAACATTAGACCATAAATCAATTACAAACTGTAGAAAGCCACCTCCATGACTGCATGAGGCTCTGGGGGGACATCTAGACCCAAACCATAACAAAATGTAATAGGCTTAATTCTTTAATAAATATTTAGAAACTTCATTTAATTTATGTTATGGCAAACCACTAGATAAAGTGTCTTTGTGTTCCTGATAGTTTTAAGTATGTAAGGGGGTCCCAAGTTTGAGGACTGCTCTTCTCACAGAGCAGTGGAAGACTGAGGATACAGAATTTTCTGGACTCTAGATAGTGTGTGTGTGTGTTTGTGTGTGTGTGTGTGTGGGGGGGCTTCCAAACATGTAAAAGGGCAGGAACAAGGACTGAAGGGCAGGAAGAGCACTTTTGTGGGTAAAGTCAAGGAGAACAGTGTGGTGGTACCAGAGGATGACCTTGTAAGAAAATGGGAAATCAAGGTTGATGGCTGGGTGCTGGTGCATGCTTGTAATCCCAGCACTTGGGAGGCTGAGGCAGGAAGATTGCCATGAGTTCAAGGCCAGCCTGCATTAATACTGAATTCAAGACCAGCCTGCACACACAGCGAGAACCTGTCTCAGAAGCAAAACACTTTAAAACAAAACTAAACAAAAGTTACAGGGTGATGTGTGGCCACTTTGCAAAGGGTTATGAATCTGACATATGGAGCCTATCCCCCCAAAGCAGTAGACAAATGCACTGACATTTCTGTAAGTAGTGGTGACCAATCCAGTAAGGACACTCTGCACAGGACTTGAAGAGAGGGGTCCTCCTGTGACCTGATTCAGCATGAGGTTATGAGGTTCATACCCAGGTTAGTGGAAAGGAACCATGAGAATACAAATGCACACATGGGGCAGACAGAGACAGTGACAAAAGGAAAGAGGGGTGGCAGTGAGACTAGATACTCATGGCAATATGACAGCTGAGCCATCTTGTCAACCATCAGACTACATAAAATAATTCCACTGGTTCTCCATGCTTCCATCATTGAATTGTACAGACTAATTTTAAATTCTCTTCCATCGGCCCGCTTCTTGGATAGGACCAGGGTTCTTTCTTCATGTAATAATCAGCAACATTTTATCGTTCTTCCCAAAGTGGTGCTCACCCTGTGGTTTAGAGTGTACCCTCTAGAGAAACAGGAGAGCCAAGTCTTGACTTACTAAAGGAGAAAGGAGTTTCTTAGAAAAAAATGCAGACCAAGGGACAAAAAGAAGGTGTATTGCTTTCAGAAAAGCAGAGGCAGATGGGTTTGATCTAGGAACGTCGTTATCATGGCAGGGGGGATGAAACTGAGCACCACGGGTGTATGCTGTCTTATTATTCTGACTTTTGCCACCGACTGTGCCAAAGCCTGCTTGGCAACCAGACACCTGTTAATGCCCCCTCTGGGATACCGCATTGTCCTTCAGACTCTTCCCTTTTGCTCCCATGTCATTGTTGGCTTCTGGTTCTCTTCACACCTCTTGGAACATTTGTTCCTCCTGAGAATTCTGTGCTTGACTTTCTCTCCCATACTTTATAGAGTCTATATTCTCTTCCTAAGTGTTTTCAACCACTTAATGGTTTTAATTATTAGAAAATAAATTCCTTAGGGGTGAAATTTTATAATTTTATCTTCTTCTCGGCTGTATGCCTAGCGCCTAGAAAAATATCTCACACGTAATGGGTGCTCAATGTGGAGTTTTTCAGTGAAGGGATCAGTTGCTATTCATATGCAAAGTCTTCACATAGCTCTCATAAAGCCGGGCTGTATTGAGTCCAGTTTAACACAGAGCATATTCTAAAGAAACATACATTTGACTCCAGAAAATAAATAGAGATTTATAAATGCAGATAGGAGGAGCCATTCTGGAAGGCAGTCTAGCAAGTCTTGATTAAAATAAATGCACATACACTCCAACTCAGTAATCAGTTTCCTAGTTATATATGCCAGAAAGAAAACAAAAATTTCAGATGGGTCCATAAGAGAACATAAATGAGGATGTTCATTCCAGCATTATTTGCTGTAAAGAGAGTTGGAAGCAACTCAGATGTCCTTCATTGGGAAGTGTCAAATGAAATGTGACAGAAACACAATGGGGGACTCTATGAAGTAGTTGGAAGCAAATATGTAAACACAGCGGCATACATCAACCTTGAGAACATTGTGCTGTGGAATGAGGTGAGAAACACAGTGATCTCTATTTCACAATGTCACTTATGTAAATTAATAACATGTGCACAAAGCCACAGAGAAAGATTCTGTGTTGACCCTGGCACTGATTACATAGATAAACACGTGTAATTCAGCAAGCTTTATAACTAAGGTCATCCCACTTTATTGTGTGTATGTTACATTTCAATTAACAAAGTACACATACAGGCAACCCAATTTTGGGACCCCTCTTGTCTCCCCAGACCTGTCTCTCAATAAACTTTTCCTGTTCTTAAAGAAATACACACATAAAATAAGATGTACTGTATAGCACAATTACCAAAATAAAAAGATGCCCACCAAACAGATTAGAAATTTGCTGGTGGGAGGGAGTAAGAAAAGTGAAAAAATAAATGAGGTAACTTATTTAAAATTTTTTTTTAAAATGGGACTTTACATGAGCCAATGATGATAATGTGCCCTGAATTGAGAATTTTCAGATTTCCTCTGTATGTTTCATCTACTCACCTCTGAGTTTAACCATCTGTGGAGTTGTCTATGCTCATGGTATCAACTGGCTTATCTCTGTGTTGCTTCCCAAAATCTTATTCACAGGTCTCCTCTCTTTCTAAAGCCACTCTTTATCTCTGTTTGCCTCCTGGGCACCCCACTTGGATGCCTCCATTGTTGTATCTTGAATATTGAACAAACAATGTTATCTTCCTTCAGAGATGGTCTTAGCCGCTAGGAAGAGCTAGTTACTAAGAGAGTTGTGCTCCTCTCTGTGTGCTGTAGATTGGAGCCATATCTTGGGCCAGAAATATCAGCGTCCCCTGGACACTTACGAGAAATGTGGCCTAGCACAGTGATGCGTAGTGTAACCCCAGCTACTCAGCCAAGGCAGGAGGATTTCAAGTTCAACACCAACCTGGCCAGTTTGACAAGAACCTGTCTCAAAATAAAATGGGGCCTGGGGATATAGCTCAGTGGCAGAGCATTTGACCAGTATGTATGAGCCCCTGTACCATACACACTGTTCATCCCCAGTACCATACACACACACACACCCAAGCACACATGCACATCCACAAAGCTGCAGCATTTAAGGCTCCACTCTAGACTTGCAGAATCAAGACTCCTTTAAACAAGATCCCTCATGATTTGTTTGCACATTAAAGCTGGAGAAGCACTGCTCCATGTCTTGCTTTATTTTGTTAACTAAATCTAGAGCACTGCCTGGAAACAAGTGAGGACTCCTTTTGGAGTCCCCCTAAGAGGGTTAAAGACATCTTCGGCTCAGGCCTTTGTATGCCAGCCTCTGCTCAGTTTGTTATGGAGTAAGGCATGAGGAATTCTAGCCTCTTCTTGGCCCAGTGACCTTATTGTGCATTTCAAAGACTTCTTGTTGTGCATTTCAATAGCACTCAAGATTAACAAAGCACTTCTCCATCAATTTATTAGTGATTCTCTCAAACTCTCTGCATCATCCTTCCAAGCAATAAATTGTGGTGGATTTTCTTTTTGACCCATATAAGTGGTTGATAAATTGTAAACAAATGGGTTGAAAAGGTAACATAGCAGAAAAGTGTTTCAATTTGCCTTCATCTGTCCTCATGCATCACTTAGGGGAGAAACCAAGTGCTCACAGGCTTGATCCTGTATTTAGAACATAATTCTAAACAGGGGCAGAGAGAGAACAACTTTATATTCCATTATACAAACCATTAGTTTACTAATGCAAGGTGGGTTTGACAAGGTGGTCGGTCAGTCCAATGACATTAGCTGAAATCTAACATCAACAAAAATCAACTGAAATCTAACATCAACAAAATTAAGCAAATGCTTTTCCACCTCTGATTTACATATGCCAATATGGAGTCTCTGTGTTCACCCAGAGACTAAGCATATTCTGTGGTAGTTTAGAGACAGTCTCAGTTTGAGTTGATCATAAAATAAAACGATGAATATGGACTCCAGTTTTTTTCCTCCATATAAATCGGTTCTTGAAACAGCTTCCTCCTTGCCCAGACAGAGTGCAGGGCAGCTATTACAGGTTCTGTCTACTTGCGTACATTAATCTCTGAGACTCTAAGCTCTCCGCTTCTTCCCCAAATTGCTTCTCTGCAGCTCTCTGCCAAATAAATACCTTTTGCTCCGGGTTAGGTGCCCTCTCTGTCCAGTGCCTGCCTCTTTCACAGACAGTCTTCAGTTCCCTGTTGCTTCATTTGCACTGCCTCAGGCCAGCTTCATATGGCCCCATCCCATGACTCTCCAGCCCTGGATTAACAGCCTGGTGGGCATTCTGGATCCACCCTCACCGGGCAGTGAGTTACTGCCACTCCCTCTCCTTGAGGGCCTTGGCTTCTTAGACTGACCCAGTGTTAGAAGCAGTCTGCAGATCTGTGTCACAGATTCACAGTCAGCTTGTCAGTTTCTGGGATGGAGATGCCCTCAAAATTCATATTTATCTCAGAATTAAAATGTTACTATCAAAATGAAACCACGAACCAGCAACCACTAGCTCAACAAGAAAGCCACATATTTACCAAATTAAAAAGAAAAAATATTGGTGCTACAAGTACCAAAATAAGTGTCTACAGTTACTTAAAACTGGGGGGAGTGTGGATAAGAAAAAAGGAAGGAGCCTGTCACAAAGACAATCTTCTGGTGGGCGGCATCAAGGAACCTGCTGACCCTGACCGAATTTCATGAGCGCTTTGCCAGCCCACACTAGGGAAAGCAATTATTTTAAGAAAATCTATTTGAGGGTAACACTGTCATTATCCTTTTAACGGTGCTGCTCTAACAATCCTATTACAGTCGACTTTAAAAAATAAGAAATGCTCTTTTTGCCAATACAATTAAGGCATTTTTGAGAGGCAGATGGTATTAGTTCAGCTTGTAGAGGCTTTTTCTCGCCACGTCTAGAAAAGAACATTTTTGCAAGTGGAGTATAGTGCAGTCGCCAAGTCCAATCTAGGCGTGCACAGCCAAGAGATTATGGTGGTCTACCAGGGAAAATAAATAAATAAAAGAAACGCCAATGCAAAAATCGAGGTTTCTCTAGGTTTCAGACCAATCTGTTTTATATCACTGGAGAATAAGTGGAAAATTACTGTGCTTTCCAAATAAGAGAAGAGATAACTTTGGGAAATTAACAAGAACTTTCTCTCTATGTAATAAATCAGTTGCCCCAAAACTGAATTACTTCTTTTTCCGCTGCATAGAGCAACTACATTTGCCTGACATTAAGTGGTTCAAAAGGGCTTTATGCTTAGCTAATTAGAGGAATGTTGTTGAGGGAGCTGGTGAAACAGGAGTGGAAAATTGAAAAGGTTAAAGGTTTGGTCTGTGTCCTTTAATCACCTGAAATCCAAATGAACGCACAGAATACTCCTCTGACTATTTGGGGTCTTGCAAGCTAGTTGAAAGCTTTGTAATACGTTGATTGATAAGCAGGACAAATCCTAGAGTCTCCTCTAGCAACATGCAAATATTCCCATTTTATATTACCTAGGGGAGAAATGAGCAAAGTAGAGATGTCAGAAGCATCGGAAAAGCATGCTGCCCTAAAAATTTGTAACTACCATTTGAGAGGAAAAGTAGAGATTGATTTTTGTTCTATTTAGATGAAGACGACCATGTTATCATGAGCCATGAGGAAAGTCATCAATCAGAGTACACATTTGAGATGGTTCTTAGGCTGGAATTCTTAGACAATTGTGTAGGAAACAAAAGCATTCTACTTACTGGATATTTCTATGTAAAGGTTCCATGTGGGCTTATTTACTAACTTCTTCTACCAATTACCTTGAGTTACTTAACTGTCTTTGGGTTTAGATTCTTCAACAGGCAATGAGGTGTAGGAAATGGCATCTGTCCTGTTTTTATGTCTCGTGAGACTGTGAGTTCAGTGCGTGGTTCATTTGTTTACAGAAGATCGTGTCTAATCAGGAAGATCATGCCATAAAACTTGCCAGTATAGGGTGATGTAGTTTAGATGTCAACTTCATGATACAGTACAGGCATTCATCTACATATGGCCAGGGTGTCTCAGTGTTACAGCAAACCTTTCCATGATCCTGTATCTCTCCTATGTCCTCTAAATATGTATGTCTTGCCTCTCTTCTTCCTCTATGGCCAGATTTCTAGAACCATTAGTCTTCACGTACCTGTCTATGATGTCATCTGCCAATCTATTTTCAAACTACCAAACTTTGGCTTCCATTTGCCCAGCTCCGGAAAAACTATTTTGAGCCAACATCATTACCAACCTCCAACTTCCCAAGGTCAACAGCTTTTTCTTGTATCTACCATCTGTCTTGTTGCCTCAGCATTTTATACTGTTGACAAATTCCTCTTCTTCAAATTATCGCCTTCCCTTACTTCCAAGATCCCTGGTTCTCCCCTTTCCTCACCAACTGCTTCTTCTCAGTTTCTCTTCCTTACCTGCCCCTTCAGTGTATGTGCTGCTTCAAGCAGCTCTTCACACCAGGCAAATGCTGGGGACTCTCCGATCTCTGCATCTCTGGGATCTCTCTATTATTTACAGAATAATTTACCTTAATGTCTTACAAGTACTACAAAATTATATACAGCTTTCAATTTACAACCTCTCTCTATCTGTCAGTATGCCAATATGTTTCACCATTCTGCTGTTATTTCCTTAAAAATGTTGACAATTCTAGTCTTCCTGCAGCTCAGGCTAGAAATTCAGGAGTTACTATGAATTCCTCCTACTTCTGCATTGTGTGCCCCTGTCTTCTCCCCCTCTTCCTCCTCATCCTCTTCCTCAAGAACTGTCAATCCTACTGTAATCTCCTATTTTCTACCCACTCAGTCTTTGCCTATTCCAGAACCTCCTGATCTCTCTTTGGACCAATGGACAGACTGTCTGTCTCCAACTTCTAAGCATTTCATTATCCTCTCTTCTGACGCTGGTGGGTTCTTTTACTCTCTCCCAAGTTTGATAGTTTAATTACCTGCTTAACATTCATTATTGTATTGGTATATGCATACTTATGTGTTTAGTGATTGAGTTTGCAACTTATTTTGAAATCCATCAAGAAAATAAGATAGATTAATGAAGAAACTGAAGGAATGATACATGGAAAGATACGTGATGAACAGCAGTATTCTTTATTGCTCCATCACAGGAATGGCTCAGAGGAGATTTTCTGTCAATGTTTTGGCAATATTTTACTCATCTGAAGAATAGTACTTCTATTTAGTCTTTTGTAGAAGTTCAAACTAATGACAAGGAATACACTGTCAGTGAGAATGAATCAGGACATGTAAATTAAATATATCAATATACTGCATAACACTGTAGATATTTTAAAAATTATTACTTGAAATGGAGCATTGATTGTTCATTGACATGCAAAAGCAAGATTATCTGTTTTTTTTATGTATGAGATTAAAACAGAAGTAATGTCTGTTAAGTAAAGACTAAAATAACAGACTACTTTGGTAATAGCAAGGTATTAACAATGAGTTCATTAGATATTTAAAAAGAGTCTACCAAAGCCCTACTATGAAAGTTCCAGGGTTGAGTGCTTTGGAATTAACTCTGAAATCTTTTTATAATGAAATCTTTTTGTGGCCTCTGTAGATAAGTGATGTTTGATAGAGTCCAAGATGTACGTTTTATTAAAATCTTAACCTTTAGAGAAGAGTAATTTTGTGAGGGCCTAGAATAAAGTTAAGAATTTTTTGTGCAAATAACGACATGATAGATATATTTGTAATATATAAAAATAAGAAAGGATTTATTCCACATTGTACTATTTAGCTGTAATCTGGAACTGTTTTGTCACAAAAACTCGGAACCAAGTATATCCTAGTTCCAAGCATAATTTGGCATTTTTTATTATATGTGGTTCCAATTTCTTGGTATGAAATAAGTCCAATTTGTTTCTCATGAATCCAGTTCAGAGTAACCTTTCCAAAGGAGTTTGGCGTTGAAGAATTATGGTGAGAAGTACGCCTGGTTAGGGGTATTGGGAGAGAGGGATTGGTCATGTTACTAAATTGGTAATAATGGATACCATATGGAATTGCAAAGGGTTTTTTTTTTAATCAAAATTTGACTTGAGGTGACTTTTTAACTTTGGGAAGACTTCTTAAAACACGTGAAACAAAACCAAAAACAAGACAAATCCACCCCCCTCCATTTTTGATGTCAGCTTAAAGGATGTGCTGTAAGAACATTTGAGAAAAATGCTATTAAGTCTTAGGAAGAGTAGACAAAGATGTACTTTTACCAAATGTCAAAATTATGTTGTCAAATTTGATATGCAGTGCCACAGAAATGAATTTATTGCCTAGATTTCCATGGTAGCAGTTCTCTGTGGGAAGAAATATATTTGGTAAGGGAAATAGTTTGCAATCAAAGTATTATTGCTTTGGGGGAAGGAGGATGCCATTCAAAATAATACAGCAACAAACATGCTGATAAATTTGTAGTTATGTACCGCAATGTTAATAGAGAGTTATGTGCATTAGACTATTGACTCTAGTTTACATTTTGTTATAAACTTTAGTATTAAATTTGACCAAAATAATGCTAACGATTCACAGATCTGGAAAGCTAACTCTACCAACAGTGTGTGGGTTAGGAGATAAAATGACTAACAATGGGAAATACTCTTCCTCAAGAGTTAAAGCTTCTAATCCTCAATAGTAGACATACTTAACCAGTTTGGGTTACCTTAACTAGAGTAACACAAACCCCACATCTATCAATAGAGGGATCATTTGTTTGTTATTTTGCAAAGGAGTTGGATTTTTATTTGAATGGGATTAGGTTTAAATCAAAGCTCTTCCACTTAGTATATAGATTGTGTAGAATCAACATATTTGATTTTATGAAACCTCAGTTTTTCTATCAGTAGAGAGGGTATATAAGAACTGTTACCTTTTAAATGCTATTATGAGGACTTTAAGAGGTAATTGTTTAGCAGATTCCTAATAGACAGAAGCTATTGTTTAATCAATTCTTTTTTTTTTTATTGCTATGTTAATAGTAGTAATTAGCTTTTCCTCTTCGGGAGATGGTGGTCATGACCTGGAAGTGAGTATGAGTTTTGGGCACAAAATTTTTTTCATAAAGACCCTTTTTGTATTTCCTCTTTTTATCCTGCTTCTCCTACCAGTTATCCTGTAGGATTCAATTTCAGAACCAAGAGAAAGTTAAAACTACAATCCCGAGAGGATGATGACCTTTTATAGAAACCTCCTTTAGGAGAGGGACCAGGAAGATTATTTAAAATATTAAAATACTCCTTTTTGGGGTGGTGAAGAGCATCTGACATGAATCCCCTGAGTGAGCCCCACCTCTTTTTCCAACACTCCCTGACACCACTGTGACAGTCGGTAATGGTGGATGTTTTAGAGCTTTTAATGTAAACAGCTGGCTGTGGCACAGGTGCCATAGGTTTACCACTAGTGATCTAGTGTCAGTTAGCTCGAGTGATACCATCCAGTTGTTTAGTCAAGCATTCATCTAGGTGTTGCTAGGAAGGTGTTCTGAAAATGCGGTTAATATTTACTATCAATTGACTTACATGAAGGAGGTTGCCCATGATGGTGTGTGTATGTGGTGGTGGTGTTGGTGGGGGCTCATTCAATCACTGAAAGAGAAACCCTAGCCCTGGAGTGGAGGTAGCTCAATAGTGGAGGACTCATCTAGTGTACGGGAGACCACACATTCATTCACAAGCAAGACACACACACACACACACACACACACACACACACACACACACAGTATAACTAAGGTTTCCTAGAGAAGATGGCATTCTACAAGACTGCAGCAAACCTGCTAGAGTTTTCAGCCGGCTGATTACCTCCTATAGATTTAGGATCAGCCAACACCTATAATCACAAGAGCTGGTTCCTTGGAATTTCATTCCATGTCCTTGATCTCTGGATGTGTGTATACCATGTTGAATTAATTTTTCTGGAGAATCCTGGCTAACGTCCACATTTCAGCCCCTTGTGGCTCAGCCTATCCTGCCCCTCTCTCAGAGACGTTCTTGTGGCCCAGAAGTGAAGGGGTTAAAGCCTGGGGCAGCAAGAATCCAGGGGACCAGTTGGTTATAGTCCCAGGAAGGAATACAGAGGCAGAACTTCTGGAAACGTGAATTAGGTTTTTCTTGCTTTCTATCTCTCAGTCCTGATATTTTTTTCCTTTCTATGCTAAGAAGCTTTCAATTCTTTTGCAAAAGAAATTGCATGGCTGATAAACATTAGTTATGGAACGGTTTTCTTTCAAACTCAGGGGAAGGAACAAGATAATTTCCCTTGGTTCAGGAAAGTCAGAATAGAATAAAGCTGCTTGAAATATGAGCTTGATAAAAATAATATTGTCAGTATGAAATAAAAATGAGGACTTGGAGACAGTTTCATTTGAACTCACTTGATCATATATAATAAAGCCCAGAGAAATCGGCTGGGGGGAGGGGCTTTAACATGCTGAATTGAATCAAGCCAAGTTCTTAGCTTGTGAGTTCAGCTTTCTGTGGCATTATGTTAGTCACCTTTCCATCACTGTAACAAATACCTAAGATAATCAACTTGCAAAGAGGAAAGCTGATCTGGGCTGACAATTTTTTGCCTTCCCAGCCCCTGATCAATTGGCCCTATTGCTTTTGGGTCTGTGATGAAGCAGCTCATCATGATGGGACTGCATGGTAGAGCCAGACTGGTCACCCTATGGGTAGAGAGTGAAAGAGAGGAAGAGAAAGAGACCAGGGACCCTCAACCCCCTGCAAGGTCACATCCTCAGTGACATAAACCTCCCTAAACCCCACCTCTTTAAGTTTCTAGCACTTCTCAGTAATTCTATCTCGGGGACCAAGCCTCCCTACATGGGCCTTGGGGAGTGGGCGAGGGGACGATGTTCCAAATCCAAACTATAGCAGGCAGTTTGCATGTTGGAATTGTCACTAGGCAGACACTGTTTTTTTGACCTTAGGGATCAGTGTGAACAAAGGAAGCTGCTGGGCCACCCAGTTAGAAGTTTTCTCTGAATTCAGATTAACCTCGTTCACTCCCACCCCACAAACAGAACACATCACTAATGAGTGTTGGTAGGGTCAGTCCCTAGAACATAGATTGCTTATACAGATAAAATCTGGATAGTCAAGATGTTCTACTTTGCTAGTTTAGTAATGTCATGTTTCTTGTAATGTTCAAACCACAGTCACTCTGAGATCCCTTGGTGTCCAGACTGCAGTTCAGCAGCCTCTTATGAGTTCTCCTTGCTATTTGTGAATATCCTCAGTGAATGCTCACTTGTTCCAAAACTCATGCTGGTGGGATCCTGTCACTTGCACCTGATACATGGACTAGCTCTAGTCACTGCTGTACTCTGCCAATCTCTGTCCCTCTTTTAAGGAATTTTCAGGGTCACTTGCTTGCGTGTTGTCCTAAGGAATTTTCAGGGTCACTTGCTTGCTGTCCTTTTACCCCAACAGTGAGTTTTCTCAGGGTCCTGATTGGGCTTTAAATCAGACTCTGGAGTTTCCTCTTCATGACGGACTCTGCATCCCGTCCATGGATCCTTTGCCCTACAGAACAGAGATGGTCCTGACCTTCCCATGTTCAAGTCCACTCATAGATATATAGCCCAACATAGTTGACAGTGGGCACATTTATTTCCTTAAAAAGGAAAATACTACCCTTACCTATAAGATGAGTTTGCCATTGATCCCACAAATAATTCATAGGCTGGCCAGCCCAGAGCCCATTGGGAGGGACTGTGTGATCATCCACGATCCCGCGTTGCCCTCTCATAGTTCCCAGCACATGACATGTTAACATCTCTCCTCCTTCCTCAATCTCTCTCTCCTTGTTGGTCCCATTACAGTGGCCCCCAGTACTGCTACCCTCAGATGCACTCTCCAAAGAGTCATGCATCTGAGTTGAGGCCTCGTGATGCCCCTGCTGATCTTGCATGGCTTCTGCAGCTTACAGAGTAAGACAATGTCTCTTTCTTATGTGGCCTCTGTGACCTTCCCCCCTCAGTGCCTGTTCTTTCTCCTTTTACACTTAGAATGACAATCCTAAACCACTCATCTTCCCCAGGACACATCTCCCCTTCTGCATGTGGCCTTGAATATCTACTATGGATCTAACTTTTATTAAGAGGAAGGAAATCTTGAAAAAAAAAAAAAAAACAGAGAGGAAAATCGAAGAATTGAAGTCATTTTTTCCCTAACCTAGAGGCTTGAAATGGGTATATTTTTGTGTGAGTGGAAAGACAGTTGAATAAAGAAGTCAGCCTGTGGCTGCTAAGTTTGTGCTTGAGATGTCTGAAGCAGTCCTAGTAGGTGTCTTTTTTAGGGGAAAGAAGTGTTGGTTAAAATGCATCTTGCATGGGAGCTTTTAGCCTCTGTGGTTCACTGATTGAATCCCATGTCTCCTTAGCATGTCTTGTTTCTTCCCTGGACTGTATCACCTAAACTCCTGGAAGGGCCTGTTCTTTGGGGAGGAATGGTCAATTCATGTGAGTATTCTTCCTCTACTGTCTTAGAGGGATGAGAAATGCACTGGTGAACAGTTAGTTGCAGTAATGTCTTGGCTTTTGGGCCAAAGCATCTGGGGGCTGTCTATGTGAGAACATGGCTGTTTGCATGATTTCTCATTCCTGGTGGTCTTATGAGTCTCTACTTCCTAGCCTAGGGAAACTTTGGTACCATAAAACACTGACAATTTGTCCTTTTATTTCGATTTCTTCTCTTTTCTGTTTCCCATCCCAGTGATGGCAGTTTGATAGCTGAGGGAATGTTGCTGGATGTCTTGTCCACTGCCCCTACTCTTTTACCTGTCATATTTCCCCCCTTCTGAGCTTGCACTTTCTTTACATTGTTCTTTATGATAAATTACCATAGCTAAAAACTTATGTGCAACTGGTAGGAATTTTATAGAACCTTCATTTTGCTATGTGGTGAGAATAAATAAGACAAACTCCTCGCTCCTGAATCCAATAGTAGCTACAAAAAAAAAAAAAAAAAAAAAATCAAGCAAATGAGATATTAGGAATATGAACAAACTATATAAAGGAGGAAGTAATTCTTTATTCTTGGGGCATTGGAGGAGCCTTCCCAGAGGAGGCGACCTTAAGCTGTTTTCTGACTCTACACAGATATCCTGACAGACATTCAGAAATTGGTCTACCCTGACCCCAGTCAAAAGACAGGTTCTAGAAACATCTGTGCCTTTCTAGAAACTTCCACATCAAGGTACAACTTGGCATTGATACTGCCTGGGAGACTCATACAAATTGTTTTTATCTCTGAGGGTAGCAAGAGTAAGATGAGGGGGCTCAAATGCAGTGTAGTCATGGGTGGCTTGCAGATGTATGTTCTGAGAAATGTTACTAGATTTAGACATTGTGTGACCATCAGTGTGCACTTACATAAACTAAGATGACTAGGGCAATACTAGGCCATGTAACTTTATGGGACTACTGTGGGCTATACAGTCTGTGATTCACAGCGATGTTGAAATGTGGCACGTGCCTTTAGTTTTTGAGGTCTTTTATTGTGACCTCAGAGAAGAACAAATGGTTCAGTCTGCACGTCAATCCTCAGGGCCTCATGCCCTTGCCTGTTCCTGAGAACACCTTGTGATAACTACCTGGTCCCCATGCCATCTCATCTTACTGATGCCTGTCGGGTTGATGGTGTCCATCCACTTTTGTGCCTTTTGTTATGGAAACCCAGTGTCTGTCTAGCTGGCTCAAGGGCTGGTCTGGAAAAGTTTCTGAAGAGCCATTCCATTTGTGCCCCTTTGGCTTATGATCTTGCTACCTGGAAAGATCTATAAAATTCAACCAATGCCTCGTTAATTTTAAATGAATCTCCCCATGTAACCACTCATCTCTGACGGCCACAATTAACCTCTACTCCACACTCCTTTCCTTTTGTGCTTGGCTGGCTGATTCCTTACCCATTTGCCCTCTCTAAACTTGCACCCCAGAGCGTGGCAGGCCCTTCAGTAAAACTCCAGGAGGGATTCCAGGTTTACAGCTCCTATGGCTCTTTGTCCCTCTCATTTTGCTCCTGCTATCCCAAGCTAGTCTAATAATGCTTTAAACATGTTGAGTAATCAGACCTCCCCAGGCAGTCCCTTTGACCTTGCAATTTCCTCCCCTACCTTCCTCCTTTGACTGTCAGACTTGTGTTTTCCGCTACATGATGGGTGTGGGTTGTGGGTAATGGAATGGGCTTCATAAGCTATGTGTTTCCCACAGCAGGAAAGAGGAAATTTAAGAGTTGGTGTTTTCTTCACAGCCAGAAGACCACTGTTTTGCTTACTTCTGGGATTCCTTTTTTTCCGCACAAATCCTGGATTCTACTTCCCTTATGTTTATTGTGTAGGAAAAGTCTGAAAATGCCACAAATTGCAGAGTGTTCCCTGTGTTCTAGAGGCTGTGCTTTTACAAATCTATGTTGTTTATCTTGTATTCATTTGCACTTTACTCTTGGAAAGTTTCGAGGTCTTCTGTGTGCCCATTCAGCAGGAACCATGGGCTCTCGAGGGACAAATCTCACTGGCCTGGTGTTATTGTCTTCACTTTGCACATCCTTCTCAGCTTAGCCTGCAGCTGAGGCTTCTGGGGGAAAAGGAAATCACTGCTGACAACCTGGAGATGTAACTTGTATCTTGAATGATGTGAAGACCAGTCTGGACCCAAAGTAGTGGGAGTGGTGGAGGAGGCAGTGGACTTATTTCCTCAGTGGGAGAGAGACATAGCAACTGTGGTAAAGGTGTCTAGAGGAAAGTGATGGTCAGAGTGTAGAAAGCCCAGCCTCTAGTCTCAGAACCTGAGTAGTGCCCTCGTGCCCTGAGAGGCTTAGCAGCTGCTGCCAGATAATGAGATCCTGCTCCCTTCACCCTGCATCCTGGAAGGGCAACAGAAGACAGTCTTTCCCCCAGCACCTGGTGGCAGGAAATGACTTTCACATCCATTCTTAAATCACACAATAGTGCATGGTGCTTACAAGCTCAGCTTGACTTTAACTAACCAGTCCTTCAAGTCTGTCTGCCCGCTTTCCCTTCTCAGAGCTCATCATCCCACCATCCTCTCTCTCTTTCTTGTTCTTCCTTCCCCTTCTTCCCTCCCTTCCTGTCTTTACCCCCACATTGGCTCTGTTCTTCCCCATACTGGGTTCCTTCCACTTTATCTTCATCTAGGAAGAGAAATAAGAGTCATTCTGGAGTCAGTGTAAACAAAGTTGATCATAAATTTTTCTTTTTTGACTTTTCAAACAATTTTCTGGGTCTTTCCACATAAATGGATGACCAGAATTGCCAGATTCAGGAAATAACAACAACCGAATGTCAGTTATGTTTGAGTGTTAGATGAACAGCAAATACAATTCCTGGTAGAGAAGGCCTCGGAAATTTCAGGGACATACTTACACTAAAAAATGGTTCCTCATTCCCCCTAGATGCAAAGGTCATTGCTGTCTTGTCCTGTAGCTGATGACCTTCTCCTTGGCCCAGTCCTGTGGTTGGTGGGCCAATGGGAGGCCAGTTGCTCCTTTTTTCTTCTGTATAGTCAGGTCATCTTGGCAGGGGACAATCCGTTTCTATTGCTAAGGTGATACATTTTATTTTTATGCTTGCCCTTCTCAGCCAACACAGCCAACTGCTCCTCAGCCCCGCTGACCACTGAGAGTCACATGTCCAAGTTTAGGGCAATTAACTCTGGGTTTTCAGTACAGGATGGTGACCCCCTGCTTTGAGCACCAGTGTAGTGGTGGCCTTATACCACTGCAGGTCATATCCCCAGCAAGTCACCATTGTAATTATTATGACCTCTTGAACAGATAAGATTCAGAACTTAAGTTACTTCCTCAAAAACAAACAGTTTGAATCCTGGGTTTCACTTTGTTCTGAATTCCACCTTTTCCAGTCTGGAGGTGTACATATCCACGTCTGCCGTAAAAAAACTTGGTGCAGAAGATTGGAATTCAATTAATTTCTCCCTATTACAGAGCCATTTTCCATAGTCCTAAAAGTGACTAGTTTCTAGCCCTTGGAGGGAATTTCCAAAGCTTTAATTCTATTTGAAGATCATGTCTGGCTTGGGAAGAAACTGAGCCACGTGTTTCTATGTTGTGGTCATCTTTTCTGATTGAAAAAACTAAAACAAGTGTATAAGAAGCTCTCCAAGTGTTAGGTGCCAATGCAGTGGGTTCCTGGACCTGCTGTCTCCTGGAAATATGCTTGTGCTGGGGGTGAAGATACCAGGAAAGAAGTGTCCCTATTGGCAGTTTTTTTCTGGGAGTTTCTTCTGATGAGCTGGTCCCTGGACTTGGTTCTCTTTCATTTGGACTCTTTCTTTCTTCTACCTGTCTCACTTTCCAAAGACTCCTACAATCTCTTTCCCAGGCATCTCTTCCTGGTAGTGTCAGGAAAGTGTGTCCTTAGATGCCTGCTTATCTGAGAGTATTGTTCAGCCGTTAAGGTTTGACAGCTCCGCAGATACAAGAACCTAATACTATTTCAAATCGCCTATCTTCAGGAGGTCAGGTCCGTGTTATTCTGCAGATTTAAAAGTGTATTAATACTTTCCTCACTGATGTAAGTATGGCCTTCCTGTGTAGCCCATAAATAGCAACCAGGAGGTTTCAATGGACAGGGAACTACTTTAAAAAAAAAAAAAAAAGAGAGAAACAGCAAAAAAGGGAAGTGGCCAGTGTTTGTCATTAGGTGTAAATTTGTTTCCCTAATGGGGAATTTTCCAAAGGTTCTTAGTACTGTGACTTTATGGAATAAATGTGGTGGAAAGAGGCACATGTCTTATGCAGAATGTCCTTTTTACTCTCTTCTGCTTTTCTGAGCTTTGACTCTGACTATACAAAACCTATGTTTGTGACTGCCAAGAGCCTTCTGCTTTGAGGGAGAATGCATTGTAAATCACTCACAGTCAGTTAACAGGGCATCTTTCTCACCCGTAATTAGGGTTTTGCTTTGAGTTGAGAAGGTTGTTTTGGGGGCAATAAATTGTGATGTCAGTTCCTTCACTCTTTCTGCAAGTGATTCCTCAGTCTCTTAACCATCTTGCTGTTAACAGTCTGATCTCTGGGCTCTGCAGCCGAAAATCAGTGTGTTCTCCACTTTGGAAAGAGGTGATACAGAGGGAGTAATTCATAGACAGCCCTTTTGTTTTAACTTTGGTGGTTAGAAATT
Organism: Cavia porcellus; assembly: GCF_034190915.1. NCBI lineage: Eukaryota > Metazoa > Chordata > Mammalia > Rodentia > Caviidae > Cavia > Cavia porcellus. The sequence continues at coordinate 19,278,427 of NW_026947496.1, read as the reverse complement.
TAAAATAGGGACAGGATCTTAGCTACTATTAGAAATCTTTTATGTTAGAATTTTAATGAGGCTTTAGCCTAATACAAATTTTAAAAAATTAAAACACAGCACATGAGGGGTATGACTGATTACTTACAGGGGCTGTCTTTGGTGCAGCAGACTTTGTATTTGCATGTCTTTTCTAGAGACGCCCACACGAACACACTTTATTATTGTTTTACTTTATTTATTTTTGGAAGTGAGATGGAACCCATGATCTTGCATGTGGTAGGCAGTGCTCAGCCACTGAGCTACACTGTCTATGCCCCACTGTGTCACATGAACAATAGAACAAAAGCTCTTCACTTCCTAGAGATTGCTGATTAACTTCATAGTTGTTGTAGAAAACTTTATTCCCAATATTAAAAGTAGTGTTCTGAAGTGACAGGTTATGATAAAAATCATTTAAATACTTGAAAGCATACTGTTTCTTAAGTCTTCCCTAGAATGGTGTTATGCCATTGTTATGCTGGCATCCTTAGGTAATCAGGTGTGAAGAGTTGACTGGCAACCTCTGCAAAAGAGTAAAGCCACTGGCTCAGGTTTGAGGCAATCCTCGATAATTGCCAAAGCCTGATTGGTGAAACCCGCTATAGCCAGAGCCAGGTGTAAGCTTAAATATATGGATTTGGGTCTTGTATTTTGTACCAAGAGGAAAGGTTATTCCTGTCACGAGGGCACAATACTAATTCAATCTACTCTGTTGACACAGGAATTTTCCCTATTTCTAATTTATTTGTGGTTGGAGCAGAGTGGAATTGGGATATCTGGACCTGTGGAATTTCCAACTGTATACATTTTAGAGTCTTGCGAGTGAGACAGGTGGGCAAGGTAGTGGGAGGATACAGTTTAGAATCAAATGGGTACTGATTTGAGATATATGTTCTATATTTGTTTGCTGTACTATTTTGGACAAGTTACTCTTTTTTTTTCTTTCATTTTTAGATTTGTAGTATGGGCAAAGTGATGCTAACAGCAATACATTTTTCTCTCCTAACTTGTCTTAGTCACTTTCTTTTTGCTGAGACATACTATCTGAAACCCACAAATTAAAGAGGACAGATTTATTTTGGCTAACATTTATAGTCTATGGTTGGCTAGCTGAAAGGTAGAAATGGTATGGTGGAAGGGTCTGGCAGAGGAAAGCTGCTCATGACACAGTGGCCAGGAAGCAGAGAGAGAGAGAGAGACAGACACAGAGAGACAGACACAGAGACACGGAGAGAGACAGTGAGACAGAGACAGGTAGAGCAGGGAGGAATCAGGGTAGGAAGATGACCTTTCCAGATCAAATCTCCAGTGACTCACGCCTTCTAACCAGGCCCTGCTGCCCAATAGCACATGTCTAAGAGTGACTCGAATGTCCAGTCATCTTCCAAACACATGAGACTTTGGGGGACACCCCAGATGGAAACCATAGCATAACCCGTACCTTAAACACTAGCAAACCTAGACAGCTCTGTCTTCCTAATATTTCCAGAAGCTGCTGCTTCTTCCCAATTGCTCTGCTGCCACCATGAATGTGCAAGTCACCATGAATTCCATCTGGTTTGTGATGTTAGTCTCTGACTTGGTCCCTTTCCCCCCATTAAACAGAAGCCAGAGTGATTCTTTTAAAAGATGAACTGAATATTCTAATGTACCTTCCCAGTTCATTCCAGGTAAAGCCAGAGTCCTTGCTATGGCTTCAAAGTCCCTATTTGATTTGGCTCCTTCTTAATCCTCTGTTGTCCCCTTTAACTTTTCTTGGTCTGGGCCTTTGGACCTCTTTGCCACTTCTAGAGCATACTAAATATGTTCCTGGTGCAGGGAGTTGTCCTTGTATCAAATGTTCTTCCCCATAGACCCCTCTGTGGGCCTTAACCCTCACTTCCTGCTCTGATGTTGCCTGGTTACTAAGGATTTTATTCTGCTTGGTTTTCCCCATAGTTTACATTTTTTACTGACCTACACAGTATGCATTTGTTGTCTCTCCATCCCTGGAATGCAAATGCTACAAGCTCGGGGCCTTTGTCTATGCTGTTTATTTCTGTACCCCCAGCACCTGGAAGAGTTCCTTGTTGGTTAATTTCTGATAAATGAATGAAGCTGCTTCGCAGAGTTGCTTAAAAAATGAAGTGATACAATAATTCTGAAATTCTTGGCACTGAACCTTAGACATTGTATGAATGTAATAAATGTGAGGCATTGTTATTTTCATTACAGAGTTTAATAATAAGACATTCATTTAGGAGTGGAAAGCAAAAATTTAACTGTAGTGAATTGGCAAAGCAAACTGATAAAGAGAAAATAATCCAGACCCTTCTGCTAGAGTTTGGGTTGTATTCACATTTCTTCCTTGTATGTTATTTCTTATCTGCCATTTTAATGGTAACATACAAGAGATAGACCAGAATCACCAAAAAGAACAAGGGCATTCTATTACCTCAGAGCATAGCTATGCAGGATAAGTGATATCTTTAAACAGAGGTGGCTGAAATTACAGGTAAGTATCTCCTCTGACTGAAGTCACAGGACTGGGATTTTCTGGAGGGAGGCACTGAGATGGTGGATCCTATGTTTCATGTTTAAGAATCATGGAGTAGCTCTCTCTTTTGTATCCGTCACTTACTGCTGTGTAACAACCTTTCCAAAAAGTTGTGACTTAAAATATTATTTTTCACAGTCCTGTGAGTCAGCTAAGATATTCAGCTCTCCTTGATGTCAGCTGGGGCCATGTGTGTTTCATTCATCTAAAGATGTGTGTTTCATTCATTGGCTAGGGCTGGGACATCCAACAGGGTCATTGATTGGGGCCTTTTGATGGTGGCCTTGGACTTTTCCTTGTGACTCTCTTCAACATTTCCTCATCATTCAGTCAGAATTCTGGCTTTCGCTTCTGTTTTAATTACTTTTCTCTCACTGTTGAGACAAAATACCTGACACCCAAATTTAAGTAGGGAAAGGTTTATTTGTTTGTGGAGGTTCAGTCCACAATCATTTGGCTTCAAGGCAGGGTAGCATACAGCAGAGAGATAACAGTTCATGGCAGTGGAAAACAGCAAAAATAGTAAGGGAGAGAGGGAAGAGACAAGCATCTGTCTGTCCCTTATATTGTACACAAGCTACCTGCCCTAGGGTGGGTGTAGTACTCACATCCTTATTCTCAGTACTAGACTATGAATCAATCACACTCTAGATTCAGCTGCCTCTGAAAAACCCGTGATCACATGAGGCTTTGGAGGGACATCCATACACAAACCATAACAGTTTCTTTACTTCATGGTTGGCCATGGTAAGGCCTCTTTTCTTGACCTACAAATCACATAGTGTGATTTTTCTGCTTGTTATTGGTCAAAAAAGGCAGATGACTTGGGAGTGTGTCAGAAAGCACTGGCATGCACAGCGAGTACAAAGTCAAGGGGATTGTTGGTGACTTTCTTTGCAAAAATTTGCTACACATTTTAATTTGTTGGTACTCCTCTGAATCTTTACTGTCTGTTGCATGATGATCAAGGTTAAAGGCTGTAGAGATGAAGCAGATGGTTATGAAATGAGGTTGCAGAAGACCTTTTAAGTGCTGGGTATCCATATGTTTACTGTAGGTTTTGAGAGACATCTGAGAGTATCGGATGCCTTGTCTGTTTTCTCTGCATTAATGTTACAAGATGGGGCAAGATGAGAGTGCAGCTACATTTGAAGTAGGAGTAGCATTTGGAGAAGGGGTTGGAAGTAGAAGGGGTATGGCCCAGGGAGAGTGCTGGAGTAGAAAAAGCATTCACAACTAAGATGACAAGATGTGGTTAGAGGAGAGGGAGAATCAGAGATAATGCTGGCTGGTAGGGTCATGTGGGAGACCTGAAAGGCCTGAAATGAACTTTGTTCCATCAGCAGTGAGGATGGATGGGGTCTCTCAGAGCAGGTGAAGAATGAAAAAAGTACAAGGGTGAGGGATAACATGAGCCTTGGTGATAGTTCACCTTCCTGCTCTGTCCTTTAGACATGAACCAGTAAAGGAGACAGAAGGGAAATTCTCAGGGAGGAAAAAGCCAGCATGGCAGAATGAAAAGGAAGTCAAAATGGGTTCATCAGGAGGACAGGGGACATCAGGGCCAGTGTTACAACGTGGCAAATGTTTCCACAGTTAAAGGTGAGTGAAAGGGAAATGCAAAGGTTCTCTGGGCTTTGGTCAGAGGTTACAGAGGCGAACAGGTGAGTGAGCTGATGGTTCACAGACAGGGATGGCCAGGCCACACTGCCTGAGGGCCAGCAAGGAGGCAGCAGCCTGGCAGGTGGAGGTGACCTGGCCAGAGGCTGCTGAGAAGAACAGGGAGAGGGAAAGGAGTTCAAAGGGACCCCTTCCCCCACCTCCACCCCTGCTTGAGACAGAGGCTACAGAAAGGGTTGGGTAAAGATGCGGAGAAGGAACAGTCTTGGGTGTGAAGTTCCTGGGGTCCCAAGGATCTAAAGTATAAGAGGTCAGCTGTCATTACAGAACATATTCAGTGCCTCTGCGGTCCCTCTGGAGTGGGTGGAAATATGACTAAATGGGATGGTCCATGTGGGGAGAAGAGAGAAGCCTGACGCTGCAGGGAAGCAGGGCCTCAGTTTTGGGTTTTTTTGGAAACCCCGGGGGGCATGTGCTGGGCAGAAGGGGGTGACTCCAGGACTACAATACTGCAGAAGGTTTCTGTGGAATGTGCTTCTGGGACAGGGAGCAGAGCTGGAGGCAGGCCTGCTTCTTTACCAGGCCCTACATGTTGGGGAGCAGGAAAGACTCCGGGGTGCCTCTGGGAGCTGCACACATTGGCTTTATCTGGGCCTTCAAGGTGCCTCTGGAGGGCAAGTGCTGAGTGGGAGCATCCATCCTGCCTTTTCTTTAGCAAGGATCTCATCATGGAGTTTGGGTAATCATTTTGCAAGTGGCTCTAGGTGACTATTTTATTTCATAAGAGTAGATGCTGAAACAGGGCCCTTTCCCTTTGACCCCTGGGCTGTTGGGTTCTTTGGCCCATGTCAGGTACTAAAAAGACAGTAAAGTGATCGATCAACAGCTTGCTCTATCGTGCAGCCTCAGAATCTGTGGAGTGAGTGGGTAACAGCTATCACCTCTTCTTGTCCTTTCATTTAACTCTACCTAAGATTGCGACCCACTGGCATTTTTACATAATCAAGAAGGATTGGCTTCAGGTGAAAGCTAAGCCCAGCGATAGAAAAAGAAAATATATTTTAAAACTTTTTTGAGGTAGGATTTTGCTAAGCTGCCAGGTAGCCTCAAAGTTTTGATGCTTCTCCTCAGCCTCAGTTACAAGTGTGTGTGCCACTGAGCCTGGCGAGAAGATACTTTTTAAAAGTAGATCGGGCAGACAATGAAGCATCTACAGGCAGCCCATGGAATGGGTGCCAGAGCCTGGAGGCATGCTGGCCTCTGACTGACTTTCTGGGAAAATGAAGAACACTGTGAGAGGGAAGAAAACAATAGAAGGTAGCACCTGTCCTCCTCTCCTGCCCTCAGTTGTCCTCTTTGCTGGAGAGACTCGAATAGGACACGTCTGTTGCTCAGGCCTTCATTAAATAGCTACTGTGCCACATAGAGCAGATTTGCTGCTGGCAGGTGAGTCAGAGTTCACTGCTGCTGGTTGGCAACCACGTGTTCTGAACGCGAAGCATGTGCCAACCCTGGGCAAAGTCCTCCAGGAACCTGCTCCTGCTCTCACCCTTGCGGAGCTGCATTCAGAAGAGCAGGAGCTTGTCTTGTCTGTGCTCCTGCAAGACACACTGATTGCTAAATGGAGGGGAAAGTGCAGAATGGGAAGGCCATCAGTCTCCAAAGCGAGCTGCAAACCAGAGAAGTTCTGAGGAGCTCTCGACAAAGGACAACTCTGCTTCATTATGGACTTGATTGCTAAGCTCCTAGGTTCTCAGAAAGCTGATGGCTGATGGAATTGCATCTTCCCTAAGCAGTAACTCCACCATGTTCACTCATCACCTCCAGGAATCCAAAGTTGGTCTATTCTGTGCGCCAGAGAATGGCACTTTAGAAACCTGAGCTGAGCTGTTAGATTTGAAAATGTGATATGTATGTATTTTTAACCCCTGTGTTAGATCCTCTGACAATTCCAGAGGGATCCGGCCAGGGACAACATTGGCTTTTTTAGAAAGGAGCTGATTTTATGCAATTCCCTTGGAACTCACAGGTTGAGATAAACAGTGCCATAAATGATAAGACATAAAGTTCAGAGTTAGTGTTACCCAAGGCTTGGCTTCCATCTGCTGGGTGACCTTGGATGAGAGCAAGGGCTGATGACAGTCTGGCTGCCAGCTGGTGGAGTGCACAGAGGTGCCACAAGGCTGATGAAAGTCACTGTTGGATAGGGCTTTGACCTTCTTACACAGAATTGTGAGATAAACAATGTTCAGTGACCAACATGCAGTTATGGTGTAACAGATCTGTTAGGTCCAGTGTCAGAGTCCAAAGCACTGGGTGAACATTCCAGCTTCCTCACACCTGCAAACTCTGTCTTAGTCACTGTGTCACACAAGCTCTGGTTCTTATATCAAAAGACAGGGAATTCGATTTATTTTGGATGGGATTTGCTGGAGGATGTCATCTAGCCAACAAATTGGTGATTGTTTGTGAGGAGGAAAGGAGGCTCCAGGGCAGGTCCCTAACCACTTGATGGCCCTCAGCTGCAGGAACACTTGAGCTGGGGTTTGAATGCTTTTCTTGTATTTGCTGTCTCCCCAAACTCTCAGAAGGCTCCTGCTACCCAGCTTGTCAGAAGCTGGGAACCTTGGCTAGAAAAGGATGGTTATTAAGAAACCCAACCCTTTTCTATTTTTGTTCTAGTTATATTTTGTGTTTAATAACTGTTTGGTCTGACCTGCCATGTTCTTGAGTTTTCTGCCCGTCTCTGCATGTTTCATTTACCTATTTATTCATTTATTTTTAAGGGTTGGATGCCTTAGCCATTAGTAACTACTCAAATTTTTTATCAGTGTGTGATTGGAGTACATGACATTTGCATTCATCTTAGGGAGTAGGGATATGTACTGAACATATTTTGATTCTTTTTCTCTCTCTTCCCCTCCCAACTTCTCTCTCTCCCTCTATCTCTAGATCCCCTTTGCCCATTTTCATTTGTAGTATTTTTTAAGCTCATTTTTGTGACATATAAAGATTAATTCACTGAGAGTAGTTGGTATATGCACATGATTTGCAAAGGATTTCCCTGTTTCCTTTACTTTGCTTTTTATTTATACTTTGGATTATTCAAATAAGATAAACCATGCAATATTTAAGCCTGTGTGTCTGATTTATTTCACTTTACCTTATGTTTTCAAGGTGGATCAATTCTCCTATGAATGTCTCAAATTTATTCTTCTCTATAGCTGAGTTGCAGTCCAGTTTCTTTATTCATTTGTCTGTTGATGGGCATATAGGCTGTTTGCAAGAACTAGCTATTATGAAAGGTGCTGCCATAAAAATGGGTATACATGTATCTCTGTAATATGATGTCTTTAATTCTTTGGTAAAGATACCTATAAGGGAAATGGCTAGCTCCAATTAAATTCCTACTTTGGTTTTTTGAGAAATTTCCATAATGTTGTATTAGTTTACAACTATTCAATCCTAATCTATAAAAATAAAAGTTCAATAGCTTTTGTTACCTTGAGTTGATCTCTCATTTGTATAAGATAGGGTGGATCTGGAGCAGGTTTTTGAGAGTCTTCGTCTTCCCTAGAACTTTTTGTATGGTTTCTTTCTCCAGTCAGCATGACATAAAGAATGCAAATCTCAAACTAACTCTAAAGTCAGTCCATTGTGTGTCAGCTGTATTGCATGCAACCACGGTCAATTATTTTCATGGAAAGTCCTGTGGTATTGACTGTCTCTTCATTCCTGCAATTCTGGCTCCAAGGTTGTGTAATCTCCCTGCCTTACTAAAAACAGCACCTGTAACTCCCTGTCCTGATCTATTGCCCTTTGTGCACACTGAAGAACCATTTCCAACAAGGATTCATTCAGCCATGTTCTTGCTTAACATCGCTTGTGAGGTTATAAGGAGGTAGCATGTTCTATTTCTGTATCCCCTTGACATTTCTTCTCCTTCAAGTGATTCCAAGACTTTTCATTCATTTGGCCACAAGAGCATATGAAAAAAGAAGCTTATAATCATCTGTTTTCTCTCCTCTCATTCGCTCACCCCTCCGTTTTGTGGGAGTGGGATGGTTACTTACCTCAAAGTGCTCTGACCAAAGTCAGCAACTTCATTACCAACTTGATGATTTGGGTAAATGTTCTTAATGTGGGGAGCTCTGAATCTGAGTGGAGAAAATTACTTTCCCCAACTTCTAACTGTAATTTACCATTTCCTTCAGTTATGAACAAAAGCCATAAACCATGGTAGTGGTAACCTGACATCTATTGCGCATATCTTGAAAAATCTTTTCCTTTTATCACTACTGAGAGGTGGCATTGGGTTGTGGATCCACTGATAGATTTTGTTACTGCATTTACAAAGAAACCTACACATGACTTTGTAATGTTTTAATATTTCCAAAACTATATTTTTAAGTAGTTTTAATTATCCCCATATGTATTGTTCTTTATATATTTAACAATATTATTTTGGGAAGAGGTCTGTGCTCTTCATCAGTGTTTTTGTTACTTTTCTCCATTGCTGAGACAACATACCTGACACCCACAATGAAGGAAAGAAATGTTTATTTAGCTCACTGTTTGTGGAGGTTTCAGTCCATATTCTGCTGGCTCCAAAAAATGGTGGCATGGCACCCAGGCAACGCTCCAAGGCAGGAGAAGACAGCAAAGCAACAAGAGCAAAAGGGGAGGCAAGCTTCTCCTCCTTTACATCATAAGCAGGTTTCCCCGTGAAGGGGGAGTCAGGTGTAGCACTCAGGCCACCTCTGTGCCCTCCTCTTCCACAGGCTGAGCATATTTACAAAGTAAGGGTCCTGGCTCCCTGCCGAGTCTCAGTTAAATTTCTAAACTTCTCATGTTGACACAATATATCAACCATAACAATCAGAATGCCAACTTCATGGTTAAAAAAAAGAAGAGAAGAAAAAAGACAAGATAAGACAAGGCAAGACAAGACAAAACAAGACAAAGCAACCCAGTCTGAATCATTATCTACCTGCCTTCTCTAGTCTCCTACTGAGAGCTCCCTTCTCCTTTGCTTACATGATATGACTCTTTGTCTGTGGGGTTTTTCATTACTCTTCCCTGGCTCTTTTATTAATTCTTCCTTAGTTCATGTCTTACATTCAAGGTTTTCCTATAATCCTAGTCTTTATCCTATCATTCATTCATTGAGTTTCTATCTTTTAAGTAACTGGCAGTACTTAGGGGTCGAGACAAGTAAGTTGGTCATTGCAGTATAGTCTGCTGCGTGTTATAGGATTCTTATGGGATAACTGGAAGAGATGCTTAACCAGGCGTGGGAGCTGAGAAGGACTTCTCATGGGAGGGAGCTCTAAGCTAAGACTTGGAAGGCCAAGTAGCATTACCTAGGCTGGGCAGGAGGACAGAGTGGTGGCTACTGAAGAGTGGTGGGATGTTTAATGAGGCCGGAGAGGTAAAGGGTGACCAGATGGCTTTTCAAAGAGTAAGGCATCTACAAAAAGTTTTTAAGAAAACAACATTTTAGTTGTAAAGATGGCATGAAGGGAGGAGGCCTTGAGGAAGAAGACGATGAGAGGCTGAGACGCACTCCCTTTGCTCATTCATGAATGCATCTCATGTGTGTTCATACTTTCTTTCTGCCTGAGGTTTCTTTCTGTGGCATCTCAAAGTTTCCGGGCAGCTGGAGCCAACCCCCTAGGCAGGGTTTTCTCTCTTGAATCCCCTGATTATTCTTTCACCTTTTATTCTTGGAGGATATTTAGAATTTTTTTTTTGTACTGGATATTGAACCCAAGCACCCGTGCTCTACCACTGAACTATTTCCCCAACCCTTTATAAATTTTATTTTGAAACAGAGTCTGAGTTGTCCAGGCTGGTCTTCAACTTGTGACCCCCTGCCTTCATTTGCCAAATAGCTGGGGTTACAGGCCTATGCCACTATGCTGAGCTAGAGTTATTTTAAAATACATTTATTTCTTATTTTTTCTTAGAGTTTCTTGAAGAAAAGGACTGGGCCTTATTCATTGTATGTCTAGCATCCAACATACATCTGAGTCCATAGCAGCGTTTCTGAAATGAACCAGACTAAGGTAAAACGTAAGCAGGTTATAGACTTCATCCACAATCACACAGCAAAAATAACCCGAGAAACCCCTCAGAGATGTCCATAGGATCACTAGTCATCCTTTCACCTCTAATTTTCATTTTAAGTTTTATTGTACATATGGTGCTGGGGATCAAATTCCAGGGCTTTGCACGTGCCTGATACATTCTCTATCACGGAGCTACATCGCTAGCCCTCATTTTCTCAATACAAGCACTGTTTTTTTCTTTTCTTTTTTGTATAGGAGGAATCTATAGGGCTCATATCTTTCCCTTGCACTCTCTAACATCAGCCTGTCAGTGAGGGAGCTTAGCAAGACTAGAGCTTTTTACTTTTAGTAAAAATGGATATTATGATCTTCTTTTGTTTTTAATGGAAAAAAGAGGTTTCCCCCCGGGATGATACAGAAGAGACCAAAGAAAGAAGGCTGAATTTCAGCCAAGGAAAATTAGGGATTGAAAGCCAGAACCTCAGGAAACCTGACCTAGAGTTGACATGTATTTGTCTGCAATCTGCTGTCCTTAGGGTGGGTGTGGAAAGATTTCACCATGAACCTGGATGAAGCCCTGAGTGCTTTGATAATTGGTGGTGGGGTGGATGAAGGTTAGTCTTCAGGTTTTAAATGACACGAAAGAAAAACAAGGCAACAACTATATCTTCTTTCCCTCTAGGCAATTACTACATTTCCCAGCTTTACCCATGATCAAAATTGAAAAAAATGTTAATGGTTCATGTTCATTGTTTTGTATACAGGCAGTAGCCAGACACCAGAGGACACTGGGAATTGAAAAGTACATCGTTATAAAGGTCACAGGTTGCTCCTGAAGCTTGCTGTGACTGCAGGCAAGGGGAGAAGAGGGGGCTAGCAGGCTAGAGGGATGATCATATATAATGAATTCATTTCCTAGCAAAGAGACTGCTGGTCACACACCAGAATGAGCCTTCTTCCTGTTCCACCAGTGGCAGGAATGAATGGTGATGATGGACTGAAAAGACAATGAACCAAAAAAACCCAAGAAAATGCCATAGCAACAATCAAAACCCAAACAAAACCAAGGAATGAACCAACCAAACACAACCCCCACAAATCTCTTCTGAAGGTCTAAAACTAAAGTCATGTGTGACGGTGAGTTAGGGTAGCTTGGTTTACATTTGACAAGTATTTCAATAGAGATTTCTTATGTTCTTGTCTTGCCCTGATTTTGCCAGGATCTGTTCACTAAGTCTTGTTAGAGCTCAGTGGCATCGCACATTTCATAAAGCAAGTTGTCAAACTCTTTGGGTTAGAATAATTGAGAAGCACAATTTTTGAGGTAGTGAAAAAGAAAAGGATAAAATCATGCTTTAAGAAAACCTTAGAACCAGATCAGGTACCACTAGCCTCATTGCCTGCTCTACATTGATTTCTTTTTGGACAATTCTTGATTTTTATCACTCCATATGCTTAAAACCTTGGCTTTACAAAGATATGACATCACTAAAAGGAATGTAACATCATCTAAGACACAGCTGTGAACTAGTAGTACATCATGAACTGTTGGTTAGATGCTGAGCTGGTTGTAGCGGTTTTAGCTAGTAGTTTGTGCACTGTTGGCTAATGCTGATTATCATGTGTTTGCTTCAAATTAAAAATATCCTGGAGCACCCTTCCGGGCTGTCTCTCTGAGTTTGCTGTCTTCCTTTGGGGCACCTCTCTGCATGGTTTGGAATTTTTTATTAGTATGGGTAAGGCATACTAGGACCAGGGGGAAAAAACGGGAAAAGACAAACTCAATGCAGACCAAGGGAATAAGTACAAGAACAATCTCTAATGTCTGTCCACATTTGCCAGTTTCACAAGACAGAAACTGAACATCAGTGAGCTCTGTAGAACCATAAAGTACGACATGCTTAGGAAGTGAAAAGAAGGTTTAAAGCTGTGCTTCTCTACTTGCCACACATGCCAATTTCAATTCAAATTATTTGATGTGAAATGAAACTAAACGTCCAATTCCTTAGCTGCTCTAACCAGTTGGTGCAGATGTAAACATTCCGATCATCACAGAAAGTTCTACTGGGTGCCACTGATCTGCTCTCAAGCAAGAGTTGGCAAACTGTATCCCACCAGCCAAAGTATGCCTTTCTTCATCCTACCCACGAACTAAAATAGTTTTTGTGTCTTTAAATTGTTTTAAGAAATTCATTTTATTTATTTTACAAGTACTCACAAATATCTTTGATTCTGCTGCTTGATCCATAAAGTCTAAAACACTTTCTAGACTTTTCTAGAAAATATTTGCCAATCCTTCATCTGAATTGCAATGGAGGAATCGAGACCTGGAGATAGAAAGTGACTCATGGTATCTCACAGAGCTTGAAGGAGGACAGTGTCAACCCAGGTTTTTGTTTGTGTCCTTGGGCCCTATTCCTCTGAGGGTATCTGTTTCCATTGATTCAGATAATACAGTGGGTTCTTTTAATACATTGTGAACTAGAGTGAACAAACAACTTCTGGAAGGACTCATCACTGAGTCAGAGTCTACACGGAGAGAAGTGAGAGGGTCTTGTGACTTGAGCCGCCTACCTATTCTTACAGGGCCTCAACATGCACTTACAGATAGCCAGATGAAGTTAGGGTTAGGTTCCAGCAGACCACAGTACCTATCAAGATCCATGGGGGATATTTTAATTCTTCAGTTGTCTAATGATCAATACCCTGGGTGTTCTGTTGTATTTATATAGTGAGTTAAAAGGCTTACATTGTTAAATAGAAATTCTTAAATGCACTGAAGTTTTAATAACTCTGTTGGGAATTTCTTCATTTTGATTTTAGTTTTTAAGATAGATACTAACATCTCAGAAAACAGGAGTGGCTTGAGTAAACCTGAAGACAGGCTGCCTGATCTATTTTGAAGACATAGTCTAGATTCTCTGGCTGGTAGGAAGCAGTTACAGTACAACCTCTAGTCTATCATCATTATTTGTGGTTTATACACAGTATTTGCAAATTCACTTACTTCCTAATTTTTATTTGTGAATCCCAAGTCAGTACTCTTGGAACTTTGATATTCATTGAGAGACATGCACAGTGTGGGGTGAAATTTGAGTTGCTGGATGAGCATGTTCCCAGGTGAGGTAGGACACAGTGTCACTCTGCCTTTTGGTTCCAGCTTTCCTACTATCAATAAGTAGCCAATCAGCACGTAATCTGACTTGTATGTTTCTTGTTTTTTGTTGGTGACTTCACCATTTTAGATGGCCAACAGGCGTAGTGTACAGCTCTGTCTGACACTCCTAAGCTAGAGGAGGCTGTTGCACACTTCATGGAGAAAATCAATGTGATAAGGAGGCTTTGATTAGGCATGAGTTATAGTGCTGTTGGCTGTGAGTTCAGTGTTAATGAATCAGCAATATATATCAAATACGATGACTTTAAACAGAAACTCATAGAACAATATTATATATTGATTGACAGAAATGTTGCCACCTGAGGCTCACAGAAGCCTATCTTGGTGTTTCCCCTTGAAGCAGTGATTGTGTGTTTGCTAATTCTGTGTTCAGGGTGACTTTATAGAGCAGAACTAACTTGAATAGTGAATATGAGCTGTACAGTCATGCATTGTGTATTGGTTGGGCACCTTCTGAGAAATGTGTCATCCTTTGGTGCTTCTGTTGTGCTGACTTCATAAAAGGTACTTATATCAACCAAGACAGATGTGATGTCACTAGATGATAAAACCTTATGAGACAACCATCATAAACGCTGTTTGCTGTTGGCCAAAATAAAATTGTACCGTGCTTGATGTATTTGAAACACATAAGCTCTTACCTAGCTAAGGGGTTTATGGACCACTCACAGTTTGTGCCTTTTCCTGCCAGATCTTGTGGGTGGCCCTCATGTGTATACTGTTTTGGAGCAGGAGATAGTCTAATAGCAGGCAAAGTAATACACATGCTGACTTCCCTCTTCTCAGGGATGGCTAGAACTCATTTCTTTAAATGGCAGGGCTTCCTGACTATCTTGATTGGAACATTTATCTTAAGGATGGGCTTTTACAGCCAATTTACTGCATTGTCTCATGGAAGTTGCTTATTTACTCCATGCTCCAGCCAGGGACTAATTCATAGGCAGCTCAGGTGGGACGTCAAGTTGATCATGATGAACCCTTTGGCTGTATTCCAACTATGCAGGTTTGGATTTTTTAAAAAAATGAATAGAGGCTAGGGGAGAAAGAGAGCTTAATTTTCTTTCCTGGAAATTCCAGTGTGTAATGGATAGGAATGGATTTGTTGAATTCAAGGTAGATTGATTAATGTGAAGATTTAGTAAGAATTGCTTGACTCTAAGGGAAAAGCCAGGACCATAAGGAAAATATCAGAAGGGAATGAGATAGTAAGGCAATCATTTTACTGAGTGTCCAGGATTTCTTGTTCATCACTCAACAGGTACATGTCTGTTGAGTCCATCGTTGTGTGTTGGAAGCCTGCTGATGGCTTAGATTGAGTAACTGAACGTATGCTAAACTTTGATGTGTTGTAAAAAGGCTTCCTTTCTTTTCTTCTTTAAAGGTGGGTGTGAGGATTTCTTTGAGGTTACTGAGTGCACTTGAGTTTCCTTGTGAGCTCTTTGGGATGTATATGAGAAAAAAAACTTAAGCATTTCTCCCTATTTGGAAATGTCCCAGATTTGGTGTCTATCAGTGTCATAGCTGGCTTCTAATTGTGTATTGCTTTCCATGGCGTCTTCTGAAGTAGCATTGGATTTTTGTCAAAAGTGGGATGTTCTTGTAAGGCAGATGTTGCATTCTGTATAGAGGGGAAGAGAGTGGGGCTGAGGTTGCATGAAACTGTAGAAGGAAACCTCATGCAAATCCAAAACCAGCAGAGGCAAACTCACTAAGACAAATCTGCCTGAACTCTGGGACTATAGGACCCACACCGAATAGCTCCATTTGACATGCCAAAAATAACATGGGCTGTGTGTAACTCATCACTTCCACAGCTGCAGCCTACCTGGGTTAGTTTCCTACTGTGTTAGCCGAACGACCAAATCCCAGTTTCCCAAGCTCTCTTCTCTCACGCTCCACACCCAACAAATTCCTGCAACTTGAATGAGGATAGGGAGCTCCCTGATGGTTAATTGTCATGCATCCCTCAAGTCACTAGCAATGCCTAAGTACCAAAACTGCATTTCTAAAGCCTTGAAACAAATCTTCTTTTTCCAGACATACTCCTTTTGCATCAAAGTGTTCAGGCTGTTTTAGTTTAAAGCCTTTTGAAGACTCTTCATCACCTACTGGACACAGACTAAACAACCATGCATGATAGATGAAACTGCAAGATTTGGCTCTTGTGTGTCAGTGCATCTCTCTTCCCCATTCTGTCTTTTTTTTTTTTTCTTGAAGTGCTGGGAATTAAATCTAGGCTTCACGCATTCTAGGTACACACTCTACCACTTACCTACACCCCATCCGCAACAGCCTCTCCTTTCTTAATTTTCCAACTCATCTGGCGTCTCTGTCTTGTCTGTACGAATCCTTCTGTTCAGCACGCTCTTCCCACATTTTATTTGGGGAAACTCCCATTTAGTTTTTAACAGTCAGCTCTAGGGTTTCACTTTACTCCTGTGGATGATAATAAAGATACTTAACAACGGGTGTGATTGAATTCTGAATAGTTAGAACAGAAGCCAGTGAGAACTACTGCCTTTGTGTGCCAGTTAAACCATCTTCTGGGACTGTTCCACCTCAGCAGCATTGTCATGTCCTGCTTTGTGCCACTGTAGTCCATGTGCAGGTACACATTATCTATTCCATATTCACTCAAAAATGCTTAACAATTGCCTGCTCCTTTAGATGCTACTAGATGATGTGAATGTACCCTGGAGATGTTTTTAGTCTAGTCATGTAGCTTTTTGTATGTGATTATCTTGTATAAGACAGTGAACTTCTCAGAAGATGAGAACCAAAACTTTTCTCCTGATGTCCTGGGAACCTGCCTGGTACCTGGCATACAACTTGCTCAGTCAGTAGGTATGCATTGTAAGTATTTAACTGGGGTCCCCACTGTCTGCCCATGGTCCAGAATTTCAAGGTCTTAAATTGGTTGAGGAGGTTGATTGGTTATTGGTGGATGGGCTCCAACCAAAGATGTGGGTACCAGTGTTTATTTATAAAAGATATATCTTTAGAGAAACAGTTCATTTGCCTTCTCTGTTCATAATTCAGCTTTTTTTTCTCCTTCTTATTCTTTTTTGAATGGAATGTCACCCACTCGCTGGTTTTATATAGCTTTCATTGATGTAGAACTCAACGGAAATCAAGCCTATTAATTAAAAACCCAGAATGTGGGAAGCTTTTGAACTGCTAATTGAAACTCTTACCAACTGGGTTGCACTGACATTTTTAAACCTTTTTCTGTGTCTAGAACTTCTTGCTTAGTCGAGATGACTTTCATAAAGGTGATTACAATGAATGACAGTGTCTTGTTTTAAAAATTGCTTTGTATACCTGCAGCGAAGTGTCAGGGTAAATGTCTCCCTGGCACTCTGGAAGATGTTAGTGGGGTCAGAGAGGACACAAGTGGCCTTCTGAGTGCCCTTCCCTCCGGCCTTAAGTGACCACTGCCAGCTGGCCCTGTCCACACAGCACAATTGATAGGTAAGGGCCTAATGATGCTTTCCTCCCCAGGCAGGCCAGGAGGAGACCATCTCACCAGGCTCAAGAAGCTGCGGGGCCACTGTGGTTTCTCAGGTTGCAGATCATACTCTGCCCATGGCCATAGCTGAATGTGGGTAACCATATCAGTCCTATGTGGAGAGATGGCTGTGTCCATTAATCTAATTGTCAATATGACTGGATTAAGAGACTCCTGTAGAGGTGATTAGGTCCTGGGGGCTCTCCAATCTCCAAGGATTTACCCATTAATATAGCTGAATGTACTATGCAGGGTGGGGGCTGTTGGAGGAGGGTCACAGGGGACATAACTTAGGAGGGTAATATCTTACTGTCTCACTGTCTTAGTTTTCTTGTTGCTGAGACAAAATAGCCAACTCCCAAAGTTAAAGGAGAAAAGGTTTATTTGTAGAGGTTTCAATCTGTAATTGGCTGACCTGGCAAAGGGGCATTGCAGAAGGGAAGTAGACCATTGCAAGCAGCCAGATAAGAACACATTAGCTCTATTTCTATCCCTTATATTTCATGCAGGGTATCTCACCAAGCAGAACCATGTCAAACCAATCAATGTACTGATTTACGAATTACACACTGTTGATCCCAGCACCATGCACTCTAGATCCAGTCACCTCTGAAAAGCACCCCCACTGATTGCATGAGGCCTTAGGGGTACATTTAGACACAAGCCATAACAAGCACTCTTCCCAGCTGCCATGAACTAAACAGCTTTGCCCCACCATGCCCTTCCACCATGATATCCCTGCCTGGGAGCCAGATGACTATGGACTGAAACCTTGGAAACCATGAACCAAATAAACTCATGCTCTTTAAGTTATGGGTGTAGGAATTTTTCTCAGGAATGAGAAAACTATCTAATACAGTTGCAGATTCAAAATCTGCCCCTTCTTTGCCTTCTTTCAGGGACTAGGATTCTCTACATAGCTATTGATAATGATGCTTGCTCTGGAGTGTGGCTTTCTGGGCTGAGTGCCAAGAGTATAGCCTTCTCAGTCTATCTTCCTGCTGCCTCCCAACCTGGCCTTGTTGTGGTGGCCCAGCAGGGCTCCTCTTGAGTCTCAAGACAGAGTTTGTGTGCGTTCTTATGAAACAGAGCCACATGAGGCTCCATTGTCTCCTGACCTGAGAAGGCACAGAGAGGGCTCTTGTGATGGAGAGCCTTGTGTGTCTGTGGGATCTGATTCCACCGAGCTGGGTGAAGCCATGTGGTGAGCATGTGCTTGGACCATGGTTAGGGCCATGAGCTGGCCATGTGCTTTGAGTTTGGATTTCTTTCTTTTTCAGAAGGTGGTTGATTCATGCAAAATGCTTAACGATGCCTGCAATGCACAGCGCGGGGGATCAGATCCCCTTTGATGTGCAGGGTCTTTTTGGAGGTTCCAAAAAAACAGTTCAAAAGGTTTACTTTGGACACCACACCTCCAGCACATGTCAGAGTCAAGGCCAGGCTCCCCAGGCAGTATGCTGGAGAAAACATCTTGTGCTAGCTTCTCCCTTCACTGTTTGGTCTTGTGCTGAGTACAGTGTTTCAGACTTCACAGTCCTGGTGGTGAAAAGAGGAGATTAAGAAAAGGAAAATAAATAAATACTCTGAGCTTTTGAGTGTCCAGGAAATCAAGGGTGCACTGTGGCCTCCCAGTCCTGCTGCAGTCGGGTGGTGAGAGGGAGGCTGAAGATTTGTCTGCAGGGAGGGATCTTCCCTGTAAGTGCCGCCCAGCTTGAAGCTATCCAAGGGAAACACAGGCAGACAAGGAGCCATCTGGCCGCCCCACGTGGGTCAAATCGCAGTGCTCTCTGGGCTGATTTTTAGGTTGCAGGCACAAAGCTGTCCCTCTCTGTCTCCTCCTGGCCAGAATGCATCTGACTTAGGAATAGCTCTAGGAAGACAGGGTGTGGGGTGCTGGGTGGGAGGCACTGGAATGGAAAAACAGGACCTTGTGGAGAACTCATTTACCATGCTTCACTGTTCTGAGTTTTCTGCCTCTCTCTGTCCCCCAGGCATGGACATAGGAATGGTGCACCCCAGCTCTGTTCATAAGCTGCAGGGTGGCAGGGTGAGGCGGAGGGGGTTTCTGCGTAGAGAAAGCAAAGCAGACGGTGCCTTATGATGGATGTGGCCATGACCTTGAAAATCAGGGGTTTAGGGAAAGAATTTCTTTCTTCTCTTCTCTATTTCTTAGGATCTGTTGGATCTTTCAGTGGGGGTGTCATATTCCTGTTCTGTGTGCTATTTACCCATCAACAGGATGGATGTTTTGTCTGTGATCTAACTGCTGCATACAAGGGAAGGGGTTCTGGTGGAATCCAGATGCCCTAATCCTTTCCTCTGGTAAGAAAGAAAAAGGTTTTAAAAATCTATGAATCAAGGAACAACCCCAGCTAACCATGTGGGCCCAGCAAACAGAGCCTGAGGTGTTTGCTAGCACAGGTTTGCAAGTGTGTCGCTGGAGAAGGGACAAGACGTGGAGGCTCCCACAGCCCTGCCATCTGTGCCCTTGGAATTGTACTTTGTTCTTCTCCTTCATACAATGTAGGTTACTGCCTCCAGCTGCCTCCAACACCCTCGCCAAAGCTGGCATCTCTGCACTGCCACAAATGCTCTGTCCGCCTCCCAAGTGAGTTCTCACAACATATGGAAGGATTTGGGCCAGCCCTTTAACTATTTGGCAAATTATAGGTGTATAGAATCATACGCTACTTTAGATGCTGTATACCCAGGATTTTGTGCCACTCTCCAGTTCCTCTTTGTAGATTTTCCTTGTGGTTCTCCTTGACCCTGATCACTAAGGGTCATCCACATCTGTAAGCTGAAAATAATCCTGTGTGCCTAGCATGGCTCTGTGCAGCCAACTCTCCTGTTGTCCTGCTTATAGAAGAATTTGGCAAATTATTATTTTTCCCTAAGATAATATCCTTGAAATGCACCCCTTTTACAAGTCTCTGCCTAGGAATCATTTTCATAGTTTTTGCCTATCATATACCAGCAACCTTTCCTTCCAGAGCAGTCATGGTTCTTATTTTTCTCCTAGAACATGTGGTAGCATTCTTTTTTTTTGTCTTTTTCCTTTTTATCGGTACCAGGGATCGAACTCACAACTGCCTGATGGAAGGCAGGCACTTAATGCTGCTGAGCTAAACCTCCAGCCCCGTGGTAGCATTCTTTAAATGTCCATTTCTGATTAAGTTTGCAACTAATGATTACTTACTCTGGGGCAAGCAGCATGCTAGGTACTTTGATTTATCAGGGACTTGCAGAAGAATCCTGCATTGCTGTCTCAGCTTTAGCCATGAACATACTGTCATTTGGTAAGTTAGACTTGTAGAGAGTAGTCAACTGGTTCCCTTAATATAAAACTATGTTTTCTTTTCTTTGTCTCACACATAGTTCCTCTTATGCTGGATATGGTTCCTCTTATAGTTAGATGGAGACCACTCTCACATATCCATATAAACTCGGAAATTTCTCCAGTTCCCCCATAACATTTTTGTTTTGAGACAGGGTTTTACTATGCAGTTTGTGCTGACCTTGAACTCAGTAGATAGCCCAGGCTTGTCTCTAAATCACAGCAATCCTCCCAAGAGCTGGGATTACAGGCATGTACCATCCTGCTCATAATCAGTTTGTAATAGATAAAACTCCATTTTGAGTGTGTGTATTTGTGTGCATGTGTTTGTGTGTTTTATTTAAAGTTAGTCAATATCGTGGAAAGATATTCCATTCCACTTTAGTGAACAATAAAATAATTGATTAAGCAATCACTTCTAGAGTCCCTTGCCAATGACAAATAATGATAATTCATTTATATTCCTGCTCATTTCATCAAGCTGTCTTTGGATTCTATTGAGTCTTGTTTATCTTTTTCTCTCCTAGCTTTAGTACTTAGGTATCCAGGTCAATTTCTTGGCCACTCTTTTCTTGCTTCTGCATAGCTATCATCAGTGTGAGGCATATGTGAGCCAACAGGACAATATACAAAGATTTGTTATTTGGGCGACAGGAATAGGGGCTCTGAGTGATTATCTGTAATGTAAATCATGAGTGACTTACAATATGGAACAAGCTGGGCTCATTTCCATGAGGGCTAGGACCAGAGATATCTTGGAGAGGCTGACGAGCCTAAGCATAAAGTCAAAGCGAGGAGGACATTGATAGTCACTCTGGGACCATTTAATAATTGGAAAATTTGAAGGGGAAAGTAAGTGACTTTAGGAAAGGAAAACAGATTCAAAGACCATATAATCTTGCTTCAAATTGGATGACGCCTTTGGCCTTCAGCATCACTGTTGGTAAAGGTTAAGAGGTTATGACTAAGTGCAACCCATTGGAGCCCTGGTGTGGAGGTTAGCAATGTGCACCACTGGTCTGTGCATCTGTCTGGTCTCAATGGCTGAAGGACAAACTTTTTGAGGGCTGAATAATGTCTCACTATTATGACATTAATGAACAGAGCAGATGCTCAAAGATATTAACTAGTACGTCAGTTGGCATAGAACTCTATCCTCGGTTGAACAAGAGACATGAAAACTCTGAGTTAAAATGTTCTGAGACCCTGTATTTGTAAGGGCACAGGCTAGGGTATTAAAACAGAGAGATCTGAAACTATGACGATGTAAACAGAACTGAAGTTTCTTTTTCTCTTACATAACAATCCAGAGGTTAATAAGCCAGGGCTGGGCCTAAGGTGGTGGCCACAGCTGCAGCCAGCAGGAAGGAGGAAAAACAGCCAGGAAGGCTTGTGCTCTTTCACAGGGCCATACACAGCAAGAGGTGTCTGTCCTTGTACTTAAATCCACTGGCTACGACTTGGCCCATGGTCAGAAGGTCGCAAGGGAGGCTGGGGAGTGTAGTCTCTAGATTACAGGCCATGCCCACATAACGACTGGTACAAGGAGTTCCATTGCCTAAAATATGGAGAAAAGATATTTGTAAGTGAGTAGCCTTTGCTATTATCTCTAAGCAAAATGTCTCCAAGAGCCTTCCCTTAATCTGAATCATTTGCAAGACAAATTTTGAGAGGAACCATCTTTTCTTTCTTACTTAGTGTGGGTGTAATAGTTTTGTTTATTTTAACAAAATGGACTGTCATTTATAATTTCTGCAGTTCCATAACAAAATATTTATTTTCACAGACCAATAATTTATATTTTATGTTTGTATGAAAGATAATCCTTCTCCAAAAAGCCAATTGGAGTGAAAAAGTACTTCTCCATCAGGTTCCTAGATGTTCCAGAGAGGGAGGTACAATGGTGCAGACAGTGCAGAGATGGGACCCGGGGCGGGTGGGTAAGGGAGGGGAGTCTATAAAAGCTATTCCAAGAATTGGACTTCCACACTCTGCTATGTCAGCTCTACCCTGGATTATTTGTGATCCTGATAACATTGCCCAACTTCTTTAAACATCAGGTTTCTGTTCTGGGAAATCTGAGTATCAATACAATGTACCCTTCCTATTAAGAACAAAATTGTCCCAAAGAGGTAATGAATGTCAAGCACCTTGTGCAAGGTTTAGGTTGCATTAAAATCATCCTCCCTCCCCACCTCCTTCTCTCCCTCCCTTTCCCCCTTTCTATATACATTGTCCTTGTAAGTGAATAGAATGGAGCTCCTAGGTATTCTGACTGCCTATGAATACACCCGACCTGGGAACAGTTCTTCATCAGTAACTAAAGGAAACAAGGTTTGAAATGATTGAGGCATCCAGAGGAGGGAACAAGTCTCAGGCACAGGAAAAATTTCTTCTTCTCTGACATGACCCTGCAAATTGGATAATTAGGAGCTCAGGGCAAGTAACAGGTGTCTGAGGTGCTGGAGAACGTGATACCCTCAGTCCTTGAGAAGCCATGTGAGGAGGCTGAGAATGTCAGGGAGGGCCCCTTGTAAACTGGAAAGAGAGCCCACCTGAGGAAGGTTGGAGAAATGAGATGGAAAACACATGGCTTCTAAAGGAAACAGGTTTAGTTTTCTGGGCCGGCCAATCACTGACTTGTGGAACACAGACAAGGCCAGAGGTGGAAAGTTCAGCCAGACTTGGGCTCAGGACCCAGGTGGAAGGCGGGACCGGCAGAAGGCCTCCTTCAGGGCTGCAGCCCCAGGCTGTCTTCGGGGCCAAGGAGGAAACCCCAAGAGAGTTAGATGCAGTGGACCATGATTTCCTCAGTGAGGAAGGCAGTCCCTCCAAGAGGCAGATGCTCGTGTTTGTTTATAGTGTAGGAGAGATTTGCTTCTAAGCTGGATGTGCCAGTTTATATAGGGCAAGTGGGGGACAAGGTCCGCCAGAGAGCAGCATCTTGTGGTAATGCTGGTTTTAATAGCTTATAAACTGGAATCCATTCATCCCCCGAGGCAGTCTTAGAAGCATAGCTACAATCCCTCCCTCTCTGTGGTTTGTGTCTTCTCCCTCTCCCCTTCTTTTTTTCCCTTTAACCCTTTTTTTCTCCATGCTTCTTTCCCACCTGTCCTTCTAACATACATGCTTTTAACTGCAATTGATTACTTGCTAGATATCATCCTAAGAGCTGGGGAAACAATGGATGGACAGAGATTAAAATTCTAATTCAGAAGACAAACAACCCATTAATTAACAATTAACCCAATAAGCATCAACTGCTAGTCCCTTTGTCTTTGTTCTCTCAAGGCTAGAGTTCCTTGGTGGTCAGTGGGATAATAGTGTCTTTGCAAGGAGGTGTCAGGAAACAGAGCAGTGACTGCTGAACGTATTTGTGGGTACTTGTGACCTTTAGATGAGCACTTGTGACCTTGTAGATGCTGGCAGTCCAGAGCTCTCCCAAGAGTTTGGAGTCTTCTCCCCTGGAGGCATATTAGAGCTGGAGATGAAGTTAGATGATGAAACCTCCTGAAATACTAAAGTGAACCATCGAGAGCCAAAAGATTTCTGCCCCAGTGAAATGAAGAAAATTAGGTTGATTGTCAGGCACAGTGTAAGACAGACTTGGCATTATGCAAGTTCTCCAAGCTCAGGGATAACTGTGAATTCCCTGAGTTCAGTACTTAACCCTCTTGATGTGTATGATAATGTTTTACTCACTAAAAAAATTAGTACAAATTCAGACATGTAACCTATCTTTTGTTTTTTTAAACTTCTGACCATCTAATACCTTTTTTACAATATATATTGTAAACAGACCATGTACTTCTGAGGTTTGCATGATGAAAGGAGATTAGATGACTGGGATGCGAATCCTATTTGTGACCATTTTGACCACACTGGTTAATCTATGAGATAAGGGGAATAGAAGGCAGGTTAGGGAGGTCACGGGATGAAATGTGGAGAGGGTGACAGCACTTGATTGGCTTCCAAGTGTTACACAGTCGTAAGATTGTATTATGACTATTACTATTACTACTTAAGTGTCAGTTTACTTTTGCTTTGAATGGCCTAGTATAGACCTGCACATTTTGAAGATTTACTACAAAACCAACTCTAATGGTTGAATTAGGAATATAAAAATCAGTGTCTGTGGTCCTTTAACTATAACGGAGGTTCTGTTAAGTATTTGGAATTTTCTTTAGAGATGTCTTGAAGGTTCATTTTCTTTCCCAAGGCATAGCACTTACATAGTTTTTTTAGTGAAAAAAATTTTTTTAATTCAAAAAATATCTCGACGCAATGATAGTGAAAATGTTAGGGAAAATCACGGGTAACATCACCCATGTGTGACTTCTGCCTTCTCCTTCACTGAGAAGCTAATTTGTAGAAATCTTGCATCTAGATGGCAAAGTTTTAACACTGATTGACTTGTTAACCGTGTTTACTTGCTTAGAGATGTTTCCCAGAGTATTGTTCTGTTATCTACAGAATGTCAAAAATAATTCCAGAATCGAAGAAAATTCTTAATGATTTCAAAGGGTCTACAAAGAAAAAAAAAGTGTACTTCCTTTGCACGATTCTTATGGTTGTCATCCAGGGCCGGCAACACAGAGCGGAGTCTGGAAGCTGTGCTCCTGGACAAACATGGCCTGCACGAATGATTCTTCTGTTCTTTGTGTCAGGCTCGTCACCTTTGAAACGAGTAGCTCGTTGTTCGTTCCTACCTTACGAGGGTGGAGGACCTTAAAACTACCTGGTCTTGGTCTAGACACTGCCAGAGGGGTTGTGCGTTTTAAGGGCTGACAGACCCAGTTCAAAGATTACAACTCCTTTGTAACCTATACCTTTTAGGTAACAGTGTGGACTAAAAGCCAGTGATCCACATCCGATCAGGTAGAAATCTATGTTTTGGGAGCCAGATGAGAGCTTTTCTTGCTGCTAATGTGCCATTATGGGGTACCTGGTTTGTCTCTGAAGACCTGACCCATTAAGTAAAATAAGACAAAATTAGCTCTATGATCTTGTGATTTAATCTGTTCAGATAACAACAGATGGACAGATCAACAGATAGGAATTGCTATGTGTTTTAGGTGTTCTAGTTATTATAAGCATAGGTCTGTGCTTTTGATGGGATTTCTAGTTGCAGGAATCATTCTCATAGTGGTGTTTAGGTGCCAATTCAGTCCTACTTCCATGGAGCACCAAAGACTGTAGTTTGAACGGCTGCAGTCTTTAATATTCCCTAACAGACTGCCTGTGGAGACTTGCTGTGTTTAGAATTGCAAAATGTGACAGGGAGGGCACAAGCAATAGGGTAGGATGCAAGATCTGTTCCTGCTCATGGCATTAGTCCAGTTGGTTTAGAGTGGAGACTAGGAATCTGGAGGGAGACATCGTGGTGGTAAGCTAAATTCCTCAGGCAAGGATAAGGCTGATCACGGTCCAGGTATTTGGTTTCTGACCTTAGTGAAGCCAAACCACATTTACTTAATTCTGAGAAAGCCAACCAATAGTTTGAGAAACAATTCCAAGAGAGACCAGCTGAAGGTTTTATGGAGGTTGGTTAAGTCTGTTCATGCTTCACAATGCTGTGCTCTTTGCCTTGTTTGGGTTGGGCTCTATCGGTGATACCCTTTTTGGCTCTGAGCTCACCCCACTCATGACATGACACACATATACTTCTTTCTCAAAAACACAAAACATCTGTTCTTGAAGTATGGTGAAATTTCCTGAAGAAGATCTGTTATGCTTTGTAAAATAGTGTTCTTTTTAGTTCTCACTTTTTAGTCTTTATTTTTTATTAATACATATTTTTCACACATGTTGATCTGATCACATTTATCATAGGAAACTTGTATCTGAACATAATATACCTTAATTCTTCTTTTTTTCTCCCATTCTCTTCCTCTCCCTTCAACTCCTCTTCCCCTCCCCCTTTACAAAAGCTTTGTTTCTGTTATTTCCTTCCATTCTCTTATTTCCTTCTTCACATTATTCTCTTTTGTACTTCCTAATACCTATCTTCCATTATGCTCCTTATTTATCCTTTGGTTTCTCACAAAGAGAAATGATGCAATATTAAAACTCATGTATCTGATTTATTTCACATTTCACTCAAGATTATGATCTCAAGGTACATTTGTTTTCCTACAAATGACTTATTTATCATTCTTTATGGCAGAGTAGTACTCCACTGTGTACAAATACTGTGTACATTTTCTTTATCCATTCATCTTTTTATGGGCATACGCTCTGTTTCTGAGATTTAGTTATTATAAATTGTGCTGAAATAGACATGGGTATACATATATCTCTATGGTATGATGCTTTTAACTCTTTTGGGAGGACTGCTTGTTATGGTTTGTATCTAGATGTCCTCCCAAAACCTCATGCAGTTGTGGGGGGCAGGCTTTTCAGAAATGGCTGAATCTAGAGATTGATTCATGGTTCAATGCTGGGATTAAGAGTGTGAAAGCTACCCCCACTCTAGGGGTGTGGTAGTTTGCATACCATCTAAAGGACACAAAGAGGCTGTCCCTTCCGTTTCCCCTTGTTGCTGTTGTCTCCTGCTGCCTTGAATTATTGCCCCTGTGCTATATGCAGCTCTGCCTTGGAGCCAGTTGATTATGGGCTGAAAACTCTACAAATTGTGAGCTTTCCTCCTGTAACTCTGGGTGTTCTAACTTTGGGTCCTTCTAACTTTGGTTAGAAGGGGGATGGATAGCAGGGGCAAATGGAACTTCTAGTTTTAGATTTTTGAGAATCTTCATGCTGATTTCTATAATGGTTACACCAGTCTATGCTCCTACTAGCCTGAAGAAGAATTTTATTCACTATTGGTTGATTTCTTGATGATAGCCATTCTTTCTGGAGTGAGATGGAATCTCAGTGTTGTTTTATTTGTGTTTCTCAAATGACCAGTGATGTTGAACATTTTCTCATATATTTATTTGCTGTTTGTACTTCTTCATCTGAGAAATGTCCATTCATTTCACATACTCATTTTTGGACTGGGTCTTGAGACTTGAGAAGTCTGATTTTTAAAGATTATTTATATATTTTGGATGATAGTCTTGTGTCTGAGGAATAGCTGGTAAAAATTTTTTTCCCATTCTGTGGGTTATCTCTTCATTCTACTAATGGTTTCTTTGGTTGTGCAAAGGCTTCCTATTTTGATGTTATCCCAGTTACTGGTCCTTTTTAATATTTCCTGTGTGATGGAGTTTTGTTCATAAAGTCTTTGCTTACACCTATGTCTTTTGAAGTTTTACCTATTCTTCCAGCAGACTGATTATGTTTCAGTATGTGATCTTGGATCCATTTTGGTTTTAATTTAGTGCATAGTGAGACATATGGGTTTAGGTTTAATCAGTGGTATGTGGAAAGCCAATTTCCACAGCACTATTTATTAAAGGGGCTATATTTCTTCCAGTGAAGGTGTTTGGCAAAGATAAGGTAGTTGATCGTGTTTAGAGTTGTTTTTTTTTAATCCTTTGCTGTGTTATTTCCAGCAACATGCTGTTTTTGTCATGATCGCTTTGTAGTATCAAGTTGGGGATTGTGATTTTGCTGCCTTTGTTGCATAGAATTGCTTTTACTATCCTAGGTCTCTTCAGATTCCCTATGAATTTTAAGATTGTTTTCTCTAGTTCTGTAGGATATGCTATTGTTATTTTGATCAGGATTTCACTAAGTTTTATAACAGTTTTGGAACTGTGGCCATTTTCACTATATTGTTTCTGCCTATCCAAGATCAAGGGATTCTTTCCATTTTCTGATGTCCTCTTCATTGTCCTTTCTCAGAGCACTATGGTTTTCAATGTAAAGGTCTTTTACCTTCTTTGTTAGATTCATTCCTAAGTGTTTTGTTTTTATTATATTGTGAAAGATATTACTTGTTTAATTTCTGTCTCAGTGAGTTTATTTGTGCACAAGAATGCTATTGATTTTTGAGTGCTGACTTTGTATACTGCTATGCTACTGAATTTGGCTATTAAATCTAGGAATCTCTTGGTGGAGTTTTAGGGTTTTCTATTTAAAGTACCACGTCATCCACAAATAATGACAATTTAATGTATTCCTTTTTTATTCTTATTCTCTTTCTTTCTCCTGTCTAATTGCTCTGGCTAATGTTTCTAGAATTATATTGAACAGGACTGGTGATAGTAGGTATCCTTGCCTTGGTCTTGATTTTATAGTGAAAGCTTTCAGTTTTTGACCATTTAGTATGATGTTGGCTGTTGGCTTCTCATAGATGATGACTTTTATCATATTGAGTCAAAGATCTTGTATTACAATTTTCTGTAGGTTTTTTAAAATCATGAATGGGTATTGCACTTTGTCAAATGCTTATTCTGCATCTATTTAAAGGATCATATAATTTCTTTGGTTCTGTTAATGTGGTGTATTACATTTGTTTCTTTGTGTATATCAAACTATCCCTGCATTCCTGGGAAAAATCATACTTGGTCATGGTCATAGTTTTCTTGATGTCTTCTGTTTGCTTGTATCTTATTGAGGATTTTTGCTTCTGTGTTTATTAAGAACATTGACTTATAGTTCTCTGTTTTGGTTGAATCCTTCTCTGGTTTTGGTATCAGGATAATTCTTGCTTCTAGGAATGATTTTGGGAACATTGCTTCCCTTTCAATTTCATTAAAGAGTTTATTTGCTGTTTGTACTTCTTCATCTGAGGATTAGTGGCATTTGACCTTCTCCAAATTTTCTGTAGAATTCAGCAGTGAATTAATCGGAATCTGAGTTTTCTTTGCTGTATTTAAAAAATTATGTCTTTAATTTCATTGATGGATATAGGGTTATTTAGAATTTTTATATTTTCTTGATTTAGCTTTGATAATTGGTATGTATCCAGGAAACTGTCTATTTCTTCTGCATTTTTCATCTTTTTAGAGCACAGGTCTCGAAGTAGGTATTGTTGGTCTTCTGGATATCTGCAGGATCCATTGTGATTTTTCCCTTTTCACTCTTAATTGCATGAATTTGAGCCTTTTCTTTCCTTTTTTTTTGATAAGGTTGGCTAATGGTTTGCCTATTTTATTTAATCTATTAAAGAATCAAATCTTTAATGCATTGATTCTTTGTATTGTTTTCCTTGTCTTGAGTCCATTAATTTCTGTTCTGATCTTTATAATTTCCATCCTTGTGTGCACTTTGGGTTTAACTTGCTCTTTTTTTTTTCCTAAAAGCTTGAGGTTCAATATTAAGTTATTTATTTGAGCTCACTCTGTTTTTCTGACATGAAAACTCATTGCTATGAAGTTTTCTTAAAACTGATTTCATTGTGTCCCATAAATTCCACTATGTTGTACTGGCATTATCATTTATTGCAGAAACTGTCTGCTTTCTTCTTTAATTTCATTTGTGACCCATTGCTTGTTTGGAAACTTGTTTTAAAATCCATGTGTTTGTGGTTTCTTTTTCCATTGATTTCCAGTTTCACTATACTATGATATGATAATATGCATGGGATAATTTCAATTCCTTTGCATTTACTTAAGCATGTTCTATGAGCTAGTGTGTGATGTATTGTTTGAATATATACAAACCTTCCCAATTTAAATGTTGGAACTTAGACCCTTAACGTGATGATATGAAGAGATGGGGCCATTGGGAGATCATTAGGTTATTAAGGTTCCAGGCTTATGGATGAGATTAGTGCTTTTATAAAAAGGCTTGAGGGAGTAAGTTCATTTCCTTTTGCTCTTTCACACCTACTATGTGAGAACGTAATAAGAAGGTACCATCTTGGGAGCAGAGAGTGATCCCTTCTCAGGTTCTGAATCATCTGCTATTTTGACCTTGAACTGACTAGCTCCCAGAATTACAAGAAATAAATTTCTACCATTCATAAATTACCTAATCTAAGATATTTTGTTATAACAGAAGAATAGCCTAAGATAGTTACCTAGTGTCGCTAAACCTTTGTATCACAACTTTTCACATTGTGATAAAATACCTGAGAGAAACAATTTAAAGAGGAGAATGGTTTATTTTGGCTCATGGTTTCAGAGGTTTTAGTCCATTGTCTCTTGGCTGTGTTGCTGTGGGTCAATGGCACCATGATACATCATGGTCAAAGCAGGTGGCCAAGAAGGCTCCTTATGTCATGGTGGTCAGAAAGTAAAAGAGAAAGGCAAGTGTGAAGACCCAACATTCCTTTTAAGAACATGCCCTCAGTCGGCTAATTCCCTTCCACTAGGCCCCAGATCACAAGAGCACACAGGCTGGGGGCCAAGCCTTTCGTGTATGGACTTTTAGGGAAATGTTTAAAATCAAAAGCCTAGCATGCTGTTCCTTAAAATAAGAATCCCACACTTATTTATGAGGCTGAGTTTATGTTCATTAAAATAATGGTTGGAAAATGTGAGTTGCCTTTTTGCTCTGTAAGATGTGATGATATAAATATCTACTGCATAACATTATTATTCTACCTTTGTTTGGCTTTGTTTCTTAAGCCTGGAGCTCCTTAATCCCTAGGTTGGCCTTAATTAATTTCAGGTATATGATTAACATGCTAATGATGCTCTCATTCAGCCTTGGGCATTTAATTGTCCTACAGTGTCTTAACCACCAATTGTGCTCTGCACTCTCAAGCTCAGCAGGGTCTTTTTGTGGAGATGGTCCTGTTTTATCACATTTCAAAAGTCCCCATTGCAAAAAAAGATAAACTAAAAGACTGATTATTACTGCTGGAGATTGATTCCAGAGAATCTTTAAAGGGAAGCTCTGCTAGTGCATAGAGAATGGTCCAGATTACAGAAAACCAGTGAACATGTGACTTCCCAGGAACTCAACTATTGCTTAAAATTAAAAGAAACATAATTTTAGCCTAAGATAATGGGAAATCTTAGGAATGGAGAAGTGTAAATAGGTGATCTTTGCATGGGGAGGGAAACAGTGATGAGGACAAAATGTAATTTTTGATAAACAGACAAATTTTAAATCAATTTATGTAACTGGTCTTATGTGGCCAAGGTCCATCCTTTTTCTTTTCTCTGAATCTCTTCTGTCCACAGGTGAGTGGAGAGGCCAGTTGTCTCTGCAGCTATTTGCTGCATCTACTGGCAAAAGTCCAATAAGAAAATATATAAAAACTGTTGCTCCAAAATATTCTCTCAAAATGCATCTCCAAATGGTTGTTACCTTCTTTGTTTTTTTTACTCTGTAAGGATTTTTTCAGTCTCTGTGTGTCTGGCTTGATGGATAACCTTTCCAATGTGGAGGAATACTTTAGACTGAAAAGAAGAGTATCTTAGGCATTAAAGAAGCTTGAAGAATTCATTTTTCATACCTGCTGCAATGTGTTAATGACCAAAGGTTACACAAAATATGAAGTATTTGGATCTCTTGATACGGAAGTTAGCAAAAATTTTTCATGCCATTTTCCATAGCTGTTCCAAGATCACATCTGTTTGGAACTGAACCATAGCATGTGTGCTGGGGAACCTGTATGAAATTAACTTTTATAGCTGACTTTACAAGCAGGATCTTTTATTGTCTACAACTTGGCTGGGATTCAGGAAGTTCCCAAAATGATTTATTGTCATATGTGCCTATTCTGTGGCGGTTGATGAAACTGATATATTATTGAACATATGCAGTCATTCTGGCTAGAGAAAACAGATCATCTAAGCCTTTTATTCAAAAGAAGTGAAGAATCCACTTTGTGGAATGGAAAAAAAAGTTGAGTATTTTGTTTTAAGTGAAATAATTACTTGCAGGAACAAAACATTTGTTACCAATCCTCTAATTCTTTTCTGGTTTCTAATATAATAAAAATTTATTAAATTCTAGAATGTATTGTTTAAATAAATATTTAAAGTAAGATTTCCCCAATAAATACTTGATTATATTCTTATAATATCTGAGATGATTAGTTCAATTTATTTGATTATGATAATAAAAACAAAGATCATCAACTTAAATTCTTTCATATTACTTAATGCAACTCTCTCCCTCCAGACTTCTTCTTGAAAGATGGACCCCCTTAACCCAGTCTTCCATAAGGGTTCCAAGAGGAATGTAGAGAAATGATGAGTAATACAATGGAGCTTCTCTTTGGTAGGAGAAAACCTCAACAGCATGTTCTTCTATTGACAAATCAGGAGAATTTCCATTCCTAGAAGATAACATGTTCAGTAACAATAACATAGCAGTGGAGTTTCTCTCTAGTAGGACAAAAACTCAAAAACTCATTCTTCTATTAACAAATAAGAAGAATTTCCATAATGTTTGGAAACAATAACTTAGCATTTGATTGAATTCAAATACAAAAAATAAATTATTAAATATAATTCTAGACTTTGTACTTGTAGCATATAAAATATTTAATCTTCTGGCACTAGGTGGAACTTTGGGATTCAATGTGTTCCTCTCTTTTAGGCAGCTACTTGACGCGCCCACATTTCAGTTGGAAATGGATAGTCAAAAGTCTAGTTGTTTCAAATAGATTTGGACATGAAGCCACGAGACTTCAGTGCAGGAAACTAGTCATAAGAACTGAGGCCCAGCTGACCTTCCTGGAGGACATGAATTGGCAATGCGCCGGCTTGCTGGCACGTTGCAAGTTCCAGGGAAGAAGTCAACAACAGCTGAGATCTCATTTATAGAAATACTTACCTGGGTATACTTTGCAAATAATGAGAAACAGATGAATTTTCCATTAACCTAATTACTTGCTCCCTTGCCTAAGTTAAATAAAAGTGAGCTGAGCCAGATGCTCAGGGCTTTTTGTCCACTAGAGGTAAGAGCCCCTCTTTCCTCTTTCAAAATTATCTCTATTTTTTGTCTTTAATCTCCTTTTGCCTCCTCCCATTAGGCATAGTAGATTGATTTCCTGCACTTCAGAACTTGTAAGCCTGTGTTATGTAGTGAGAAGACTTAAATCTAATTTTCTAGTTATAGTGTCAGTAGAAAACCAGCACATTTCTAGGCATTGTGTAAACACTGTCTACTGGGTCATTTGTGAGGCAAAGGCTAGTGTAGTTACAGTACTTCAGATGAAATTCTGTCTATCTATCATTTATCTATCTATTACCTATCTATCATCTATCTATCTATTATCTATCTATCTATATATTTATCTACCTACCTATCCATCTATACATCTATCTGTCCTTCAATCCATCCATCCATCCATCCATCCATCCATCCATCCATCCATCCATCTAGTCTATCTTTTCTTTTAATGAAGTCATGCACTTTTTTGGGAAAGGAATTTGGAGCCTGGCTTTGAGATCCTGCCTCATCTACACGAATTCTCTTTATTTCAAAACACATTTTTATTTAAAATGGAAGTAGGTAACGCTTTACTTATTTTCATAAGAAATTTAGGTATCAACAGATATCGTTAGCATCCTACAAGAAGAAAAATTGAAGCTTAATGGATTTAGCATGAAACTATTTAATTTGTCCCTTGAATTTTGGAAGTATGTTTCTGTGGTCTCGTTGAACACAGGAAAATACTGAGTCCTAGCTGTGTAGATACCTCAATTATATTCAGAAACTGGTCTTCTTTCACTTTAATCTATGTGGCTGATGATTTGAAATAGTTGTGTGTTAATATATTTCCCAGACAGGTGAATTAGCTTCAAAGGGTAAAATAATCCTTCATAATGGTAGACCCTTTCTTTAACTCCAGGTAATCATGTCAGAATGGTTTGATTCTATACCAAAGTGGGCCAGGTGAAAATGAATGATTATGCCTTCTGAACTTGAACCTGGAAACAAGCAGTTCAGCTGCATGTACATGTTATAGACAGATACATCGCCTTTTTGTATGAAGAAGGACAGCACATTTTCAAAAGGCTTTGAAACAGTTGAGTGTGAGTAATGTTAATTTGGTGTAAAATTTCAAGTGGCAAATTACACCAAAGAACAAAGCAGTTGAGGATCTGGTAACTAATTATTAACAGCACTGTCATGATTTTATGTAAGTGTGAACAAGATTCATATGTTTCTTGTAGTTCGTCATTGTTGATGTGCTTAGTCTTGGTGGTGAAAGTGTGATAATGAGCAGCTAGTCAGTTCCTAAGAGTGGCTGTGGTCCCTCTCTCTTTTTTGTGTGTCCCTCTCTTAAAAGCAGTATTTTGTATTTATGCCCAAAGGCCCTGGGGGCAGGGGACAGTCTGTAAATAAATGAGACAGTGTAGTAGTTGTTATGATTTAAAAGCACTAGTACAGGCTTGAGTTAGCCTACCTTGTCTAACAATCTGAAGTTAATAACACTGTGACTTAATATTGCAGAAAGTGGCTCAGACTACCAACTGGAGTTGTCTAGATTTTACATACAACATGGCTCTGCCTTTCCTGAGAGTTCCATCTAGGATCTGGGTCTTGCTGTGGGAATAAAAGGGTAGATGTTGTTGAGTATGAGGAATTTCCTCTTTTCAGGGATTTCAGGAAGAGATAGGAACTTTGATACGATGTTTGTTCAAGACCAAATCAACAGCTGTGGGTAACTGACTTGTCTTATAATATTTTTTATAAAGATGCTTTATTCAAGAATCTTGAAAAGATTTATCTAAAGTTCATGATAGGACAAAAAAATATATTCCACTCTAGAAACTGGATGGTTATGGAATTAAACACATTCCAGATCAAAGGCCAGTAGCCTGTGTGTTAAAATACAAAAGGAGATACTGTAGTTAAAGGAAGAACAATTTAGAGGAAAAAATTTAGAATTATAGAATCCTAAAATGTGGATCAGAATAGAGCTAAAGACAACTCCTCCATCTGTCAGCAGATGAGGCCCAAGACATTAAGATCTTGTGGTCAGTTAGTGGGACAATTAGAATTAAAATTAGAACTAGGCTCTTCCTCCCAGTCTAGTGCCCTCTCCACGATGTAAATTCCTTAAGAAAATCTAACACTTTTGCTAAACCAAGCCATCCCCAAGAAGCATCTGACTGTAAATTGATCTTTGGGTAGATCACTGTGTAGATAATTGATCCTGTGTCACAGACATCTCACTCTTTCCTGCAAATTGGTAAATTTATTATCTGGGATAAATCAATTTCATGTGCCTCCAGGAAGGTTCAGTCATTTCCTAGAGCCTTTGAACTGGGAATCTGAAAATCTGGGCTCTGACCTTATTTCTTTCAAGTCAATCGCTCAGGTCTGTTCTTTTATTTATAAAGTTAGAAGAGTGATCGAGTGATCTCTTAGGGCTCTTTCAGTTCCAAATGGCTAATATTCAGTTGAAACACATTTAGGAGGAGATATGGAAGCTATTTCTTGGGCAGAATAGTGACTATCTTTTTCATATGCAAATGTGCATTGTGAATTCCAGGGCTGGTGAGTATGAAGAGTTAGTGGAGGATATGGATCCAGGTGTCTTGACGACACCAGTGAACAAAGTCAGGAAAGACCTAAGAGATGAATAGAACGATGTGCAGGTAAGGGATGAGAAATGAACCCAGTGAACACAGAACGCAGAACACAGACCTCATTGAGAGTCCGCTGACTGAGAACATAGTAGAATCCAAATCTTTGAATATCTTCAGTCCACTCCAGTAATGTGATAGGAAAAAGAAATGTTCTGCGATCACACACATTTTTATAGTACCAGGTAAAATAAAGTCCAACATATCTTTAGAAGGAATTTCTCGAGCCTTTAACATAATCAAATGGTTTGAGAAGCTCCCAGGTGCAGAATTTCCCAGATAAATCTGGCCATAAAATGCATTATTTTCTGCTACATTCCATGAGAAATGTGCATAATAGATATGTAGAGAATAGGGAAGAAAGTTCAGGGTGATTCTTTAGAATTGCTGAGGGATGTGGATCAAAAGCTGGAAGATGAGAACTGAGCACCCACACAGGAGTCCTCTGTAGACACCAGAGCAGACCAAGAGATGACTGGGGCCTGAGACAAATGGGAAGACTTGAAGTGAAGGTCACACATGCTTTTGCAGGGGGTAAACAACTTGTAGACTGTTTCATGCTTTCAATGATACCAAACTATTTATGTTCCTTAAATGACTTCCAATTATCTCTTAGGCTGTAAATAGTATGTATAACAGACTATCCTCCTATTGAAGGAAAGGTTTTTATATGATTGTTTGGACAAAGATTATTTTTTCCATATGCATTCTGAGTGAAAGGCACAGGTTAGAGCTCAGTAAAGTCATGGAGGAAGATATATGGCATATACATCTTCCATGCTGGTAGGGACCTGGAGTTCTTACCTTGTGCTCCACCAGCCTTCTCAGGATCTATGGGTTCATGTGCATGATTTTGTGGATGTACTCATCTGTTTGAAGAATGACTTTCATTGAGTTCTCAAATAGGTCTGTAATTTCCAGAGTTGTCAACAGTACCTTACTATGGCTCGTGGTAGAAGGTAAGAAACTAAGGTTCAGAGTGATGAAATACTTCTCCAGATGTCAACCTAAGTGTTTAGACTTGGTTTGGGAGCAGTGAAGATCATCTGACTGCTGGTAACTAGCAGGGCTGGTGGAGAATCCACTTGGTGGGTGATCCTTGGCCATCAATCTTAGAGTTGTCCTTGCCAATGCACTGATGTAGTCTTTGGCACATGCATTGTATTTCCAATTTTGCAGGTAGAACACAGCAGGACAAATCATTCAGTGACCTGAAACTTGACCATTTGCTTTAGAAACACTGAGGCTTGACTCAAGAAACCAAGCATAATTAATGTGTTATACATTCCATGTATAACAGCCAAACCTAGAAATGGTTTTAAGCATATGATAGGAAAGGTTTCTGCTGTGCTTAGCATCACACTGTGATTTTGTCTTGGATATCTCAAAGATTTTGAAATCAGAAAGGTTTTTATTTTACCTTTTCTGGAACATGATAGAATTTATCTGCTTGATTGCATTTTAATTAGCACTCTCATTGCCTATTTAAATATGCAAGGATATAAAACAAGCCAACCAAATAGGAAGACATATAGCCAAGGTGCTTGCTACTGGAATGTTGTTGAGCACTGCCTTGGGATAAAGCTTGCACTAGACTCAAGTTTAACAGTGTGAACTGGTTCAAAATAAACCAATTTGTATGCATGATACTCTACATAAGGGTGAAAGCTGCCTTAGCAATTGTTGATAATTATGGATATTTGCACAGCTCTCAGGAGTTCTGAACATTCTTTTGGAGTAAATCAGCCATTTCCAAAATTAAAATTTAAAAATAGAAGTGTTTTGTAGGGGGCATTTTTACAGATGTCTTGGGTGGTTAGGTGGTGATCCCGGGAACCCTAAAACCACAGCAGAGCTTGCCATGTGCATGGTGTTAGAGGCAGGGAGGAAAGGGGCAGGATAGAAATCATGAGAACAGACTTAATTTTGGAGGGTGGTTGTAATTCTCTTTATGGTACAGTATGAGGTGATAGTTCAGTGTAGTATGTATGGCTCTTCCGGGAGCCTGCACTTTTCAAAGTCCTATACTAGGGCTGTTAAGTTAAAAAATAAAGGCCAGGTAAAGAGAATTTGCCTTTCTAGACTCAACCTTGAAAGCTTTAATTTCAAACTTATTTATTTTAAAGAGAATGCAACAAAACAGAACAAAACAGATCAGAGCAAAACAATGCAAGTAACACAGCATTTCAAAACAAGACAACAGAAAATCAACAGTGGCTACCATAGTGTCACTTGCTTTCTTCAAAATAGTTCATACTCTCACACATAATGAATTAATACAGAACAAAATAGTAAAAACCAATCAAAACAAAAGAATGAGAGCCTTATGGGCCTTCAAGACCAGACAATAGGAAATCAATAATGGCTACCATAATGTTATATTTTCATACATATTGAAATCACATAATAGAAAACAGACTGAAACCAATCAAAACAAAGAATAAAAGCATTATTGGATATTTTTCTGTTTTATTTTATTCTCTTTAAAATAAGTAAGTATGAAATTAGAGCTTTCAAGGTTGAGTCTAGAAAAGCAAATTCTCTTTACCTTGCCTTTATTTTTTAACTTACCAGCCTAGTATAGGACTTTGAAAAGTGCAGGCTTCCTGAAGAGGCATATATACTACACTGAAGCATTATTGGAGTATGTCACTATAGGAAATCAGCGATGGCTTCTATGATGTCTTGTTTTCTTCAATGAAGTTGTTCATATCATCACACATAATAAATCAGTTCTTATAGACTCTTTAGGAGAAATTCTGGGCACGAATAAGCCTATACATGTACATCTATCCTTTCTGTATTAGAAGGAAAAACAAAACAAAATGAAGTTTAAAAACAAGAAATAAAAGAGACAAATAATTCACAACAATAAAGAGCCCTAAACAATGACATTGTAGGCTTTCAAAACAAGGTGATAGGAACATAACAGATTTTGTTGTTTTGTATAATTATCTTCAAAAGTGTTACTCAAATTA
Organism: Cavia porcellus; assembly: GCF_034190915.1. NCBI lineage: Eukaryota > Metazoa > Chordata > Mammalia > Rodentia > Caviidae > Cavia > Cavia porcellus. The sequence continues at coordinate 19,239,786 of NW_026947496.1, read as the reverse complement.
CTAGATATAGACCTGCAAAATTGATCTAATGAAAGCTCTTAAGTTTCTAAAACCCTTTGAGCAAGTTGGGTTTCCCAGATGGGCTCTTGGATGATTCTTTCAATGTTTTTGAAGGAATCCTTTTTTTTAGTGACCAAGGGAGTCAGATGATCTGTGTGTAGTTGGGCTGGTGGTCAGATTGTGTGATTACTCATTACTGATCAGCTCAGAGTTAAGTTAATAATTGATTTATGTAATTATCTATACATTTTAAAATAAAATATAATCATGCACTATATAATGACATTTCAGTAGACAACAGAGCACAAGTGAAAAGGATCCCATAAGATTATGATGGAATTGAAAAATTCCTGTCACTTAGTGATGTCATAGCCTTTGTGACATCATAGCAAAACCCATTACCAAATCTTTATAATGATGCCACCATCAATAAACTTATTGTCCTACCAGTCACATAAATGTCTAGCACTCTGTTTTTTTTTTTTTTTTTTTTTTTTTTGGTCTTTTTCATTTTTGTCGGTACCAGGGATCAAACTCACAACTGCCTGCTTGCAAGGCTGTTTCTTATTTGTGCTATTTTAGCATATATTCTTCCTTTTGTAAAATGAGGTGACTGTCAAGCACTATACTGTGTTACACTGACAGCAGCCTCATATACCTTGTGTTTAGCATCTCTTGATTGCATCAAGAGGTCACGTGAAGTGATTGACCTAGACCATCTAGGTTTGTGTAAGTACACTCACTCTAAGATGTTTGCACAACCATGAAATCACATAATGATATCTTTTCAGAATGTATCCTGTCAATATGTGACTCATGACTTTATCTCTATAAGAAAAAATGAAATAACTATTACATGGATTGCTCCCCCAGCAACTGGTCCACTTAGGATTCACTGCAATGTAATATATAAACCTTTCCCTTAAGTCACATTATGACCAAAAATCTCTAAAGATTAAAAAGAAATCACATACCTGTGTGGCTCTGAAAGAGAAACTACAGCAAATTTAGAGCTGGTGACCCAAATTGTTTAGCAGTCCTATAACTATGACATCTCATTGAACAGAACAATTCAATGGACAGAATTACTGTTTTGGGGTACATTCGGAATTATGAATTTTGCAAAGGAGGGCATTTCCATCTTCGTAATAAATAACACATCACAATATAGTCCATTCAGAAATAATCTTGTAACAATTTAATTGCTCTAAACAAGAACTATCAGTTCCTTGTGTGGGATGTCCATAGTATTCTGGGGCCTAGATATGATAAACAATCAGAGAGACTTGACCTCTGAACTCTTAATGCCTAAACAATGCACTGTCAACTCAATAACTGACATTGCTGATGGCAAGGGTCCCATCTGATGACTTACTTGTCTTTTCCCCATCGAATTCCTTATAAAAAAGAGGGAAGGGAGACAACAAAAGAGAGGCGAGCCAGAATCTTTGTCCATTCTGGGCTCTTTGCATTGGAGCTGACACATGAGAGAGAAAGTGCACACTTCCTGCCCTTTCTCTGGGAGCCCATTAAGCCTCCTCTCTAGTAAACAGGCCTGCTGTTGCTTTTGTTGAGTTCCCGTCCATCCCCCCATTTGTTTAAAGCGTTGAAAGTCCTACAACTGCTGTGGCCATCATTCTTCCAGAAAACAACATGCACAATGGCAGGGTGACAATGGGAGAGGAGGCTGGCTGCGGTCCCTTTGTGTCTCAGGGTTTCTGGGGATTTGTCAGGTCAACACAGCTGCTATCGTCGTGTAGCTCCTGGGGCCGACAGGTGGAACAGGTCCTCTCAGGTTGATCCGCAGTAACATGCTTTTGCCTTTTCAAAGAGTCCTGGGGCATGAACAGGATGTTCTCCCCATGCTTACTGGTTCCTAGATTTCTGACTAGTTTGTAGATTTCTGATTAGATTTCTGTGTAGTGTGCTTGGAGGTGGAGTCTAAGTGCCCCCTGCATCTCACTGGCATCTAGGGCTTTGTTGATGCTCAGAGCCTGCTCTACCAACTTTGCAATCCTACCCAATACTTGGTGGTCTGTCTCAGGCTGTCAGAAGAAGGAAAATGATTGCAAGAAGCAAGACTATGTCACTTTTGCAGCTGTGAGCCAGTAATAACTTGTACCTTGGTCCAAAAATCTTCCCAGCTTTTTATTTCCCATCCATTATATTCTCCTATGACAGTATTCTTGGTTGGGTCACTAAAAACTTGGGAGACCTTACATAGGTCACTTATGTTCTCTGGGTTTGTATATCTTTGTCAGTAAGTTAGAGCAGTTTGTGGTTCTTCTTTAAGCCTAGTTCCTGGTCCAGCAACATGAGCAGGGACAGGAGCTTTTTAGAAATGCTAGCTCTTAAATCCTGGCAGGGACTTACTGGATCAGACATGCTAGGTAGGGCCCAACTCCAAAGTCTCAAGTCCTCCAGGTAATGCCGCTGCAGATTAAAATTGGAAACCCCTGAAAAAGAAGATCTGGTGTGTCCTCTCTAGCACTGGCCTTTCTAATGATACTTCTTTCAGCTCATCAAGCTGGTGAAGACCCAAATCGGCCTTACACACACACACACAGTAACATTTTCCAGAGTGAGGAAATGTGTTCCAGGGTGGATCAGCTGTGAGTATCTGTGCTCACACCCACAGGAAGAATTAGGATCACGTGATGGGAAACCAGAGATCCATGACTTAGCATGGCTAAACGCCTCTGTTTTCAAACTTGGGACCTGCTCTGAAGCCCTTTAGAAATCAGTTCACAGGACGATGACAATGTACCTGACGCCTGTTGGATGGCTCTGGCAGCACCTACTTGGGTTTGTACGCTTGCTTGTTCTGAAAAGAGAAAAGGGTAGTTTTTTGTTTCCTTTTCTTTTTGGTCAGGGATGAATTCTTTGTTTGCTATAGATGCTGTGAGAACACAAATAATGCTGTGTGACTTCACCTGTTAAAGTAACTGCTCTTTGTTTCTAAGACTAGAAAGTCAGGCTGTCCTGAAGTAGGTAGCCAAGTTACTATAAGGTGAAATCAGAAAAAGAAAATGTGAATGTTTAAATTAAAAAAATTATTACAATAAAAGTCACATTGCCGCTAGCTCCCTTAAAATGTTGCCCCTTGCTTTGAATACACTTATCTCATTGTTCTTGGCACTTTCTGGGCCTTTTTATTTTCTTTCTTTTTTTTTTTTTTTGGTACTGAGATCAAACTCACAGCTTTGCACTTACAGGTACTTGTGCTGCTGAGCTAAATCCCCAGCGCTTTCGCCATTTTCTGAAACAGTTCCGGAAGTCCCCTTTCATGTCTTTAGTTGCACTGTCACGGCTGCCTTGATGTCCTGAATTGATTCAAAATGTTTACCTTTCATGGTCCTTTTGACTTTGGGGAAGGGTGAGGAGCTGTGTGGTGCTGGCTCTGAATAAGGTGGCTGAGGACTCACCATCATGTTTCTGTCAGCCTGCCTTTCCACTGAAGGGCACTCATTGGAAGCATTCACCAAATTTTGATCTTACTTTGGAAAGAGTCTTTGGAAAGAGAACTTTCAGAATTGCTCCTCAAAGTGGCAAAATGATGAAATAGGTGTGTTTGAAGAGAAGGGAGACTATTTTGAGGGGACTAATAGCAACATATCATTTATTATGATACGCCTTTTAAATTTAAACGTCCACTGTGTATTTTGATCACACTTCATATGGTAAACTTCCAACCCAAGGCTCATTGCATGTGATTTATTCTACTTTTTATGCACCACCTGCCTCCATGGTTTTATGATTTCTGCTTATCTTTTGGGACTTAGAACAGGCATCAGTCTCTTGGGATGCTCTCTGTCCTTATCTGTAACACAGCTGTCACCATAGTGTATGCTGATGGCTCCTAGACTCCCTGACCCAGCACAGACTGCTCCTCCTGGCTTATCTCATGTTCAGGATCTTCCTCAGTGCATGTAAGAATGTACCAGTAATTACTTATTTACAGAGAATAGCTTCATGTCCTGGTCACCTTCTATTAGATTAACTGTTCATTTTTTCATTCATTTGTTTATATATTGACCAATCAAATATCCATGATAGGTAGAGTAAACATTGCCCAAAGATGGTCCCAGTGCTGGGCACTGTTAAGGACTTGGGAAAGAGCCCATTGTTCCCTCTTTGCAAGGACCTTATGGCCCAGGAGCTTTTTTGGTTTCCACTTAGTTTTTGCACTTTAGATGCAGGCTAGTTCACAGCACACTGTGATCCTTCATCTTTCTGAGCCCTTCTTTGACTGACTGCATGTTCTACTTTTATTCCTATTTTTGTTCTTTCTGAAGGCAACCAGCTTACCATGCCCATGTGTATTCATTTATTTGCCTGTATTCTTATAAAACATGCATTTTTTGGTTTTGTAATCACGTGTTTTAAATTTACATACATGGTCTATGGAAATGTCATTTTGCTTCTGTCTCTTTCTGCCCAGTGGCTACCCAGCCTCTGAGCTGTATGTGCACTGAGTTGGTGCCACCTCACTGCTGTCAACTACATGTGGGCACCCATGTTTCCTCATCTGTTCCCATGATGATGAGTGCCTAGTAGATGTTTCCTGCTCCCCATGACCAGCGATGCTGCTGGGAATGTACTCACATGTGCTGAGTCCTCTTGGAGATCTAAGAGAGAGCTCCTAAGAATTAGTAGCCTGTATTATGTGTCTAAAATCTCAGAGGACAGCATGGCTGGATCAAAGCACATGATGCCTTCACAGCAGCTGAGCACTGCTAGGTCCTCTCTAAAGGCTGTGCCAATCTTAGAGGTTGTCAGGAATTTATATTTATAATATAAATTCTAGATTATAGTCCTTTGTCTCTTTTGACATCAAAATATATCTTCTTCCAGTAGGTTGTTAGCTTTGTTCAAGGTGTACTTTTCTTAAACAACAAACAAATCTTTGATTTCTTTTTTTTCCACCTTCTCCAAAATGTCTAAGAGAATTTTGATTTCAAATGATCTTTGGTCCTAAATGATCTTTTGATTATGAGCAAAAGTGGGCAGTTTTCACTTTAACACTAGTTTTTCCTAGGTAGCATCCCCATATGTGGCCCTTAGCATGTCTAAATGTGTCACTTATTTGAGCCTAAATGCTGAGCAATGCTTCAGTATTAACCCTAAAGCTCCCTAAATGTCATTCTGTTTTGGAAATAAAGCTACAATTGTAAGGAAGTGTTACAAGGCAGTCATGCACATTTGTGATAAACTCCATAAACAATCAAAACAAGAAAGGAGAAAGAAAAATCCATGAGAAAGTACTTACGACCTTGGACCTTAGAGCTCTAGAATTGGAAAGGCTGCAAGACCTAAATTGATTTTCCCTCTGGGAAGCCTCTGCATTCTTCCTCGAGAGAATTCAGAATGAACCCTCTTATGGTTCCTGTTGGTTCTATGTATTTTATCCTGGCCAGCAGGTAGCCTATTAGAGCCAGCAAAACTTCAAGGAGCTGAATTTTTATTAAACTTCAAATCCCTTGGTATGTGTTAAGGGTCTTTTTGATCCAGCTCCAGAAACAATCCTGTCTGCTCCTTCCACGCCCCTCTTCTGGGTGCTGGAAAGTCATAGCAAGTTCCATCCCATAGTTACTATTAGCACATTGCTGTGTGTAAAGCTGGTATCACTGCCTGAACTTCACCCATGCTGAAGATCCCGCCCAAGCTGCATCCCTTCTGTGAAACTCCACATCCTCCTCCCACCCCATGAACTGTGGCTACATCTGCTCCAAACTTCAGTTCATTGTATATTGCAGTATTACACTGGTTAAGTGTCTACCTGCCCTGATCTCCACTTGATTTTGGGTTTCTTGAGAAAGGAGCGGGTCATGTTTATTATGTGTCACCAGTAGGCTCTCAGACATATGGTGAAGACTCATTTTCTCCAACATGAGAGAAATCTGTTATGTTGCCACTAAAGACACTAGCAGATAACCCAGACCCTCAAGTTTTAAAAACAGCAGCTAAATCATCTGATGACTGAATTTGTGCTCTTCTGTTATTGTTGAATGTATAAAATCTTCCATATGCTACTCATATCTTATAAGGAAATTTCTGGAATCAGAGAATTCATAGTAGTATAGCAGAGGGACTATAATTAATGCATTTAATAGTGAGCAACTTGCTGGCTAGGAAGGGCGAGCATGTGAGAGGGACCTTTCAATGCCTTCCGGATAACCTCATCTCTGCAAAATATCAGTTTTTAAGGATGTGTTGGGTACATTTACAAAGTAACTCCCCCAGAGCTTTACAGTTCTAAGGTCCTCGATAATGTGGGTATGTCAGTACGTAGTTCATAGACTCTGAGTATATATTTTGATATGGGTCATTTTTTTTTTTTTTGAGACATGGTCTCACTTTGTAGTTAAAGCTGGATTTGAATGCACTTTGTAGCGTTAGCTGGCTTTAAATTCCTGGCCATCCTACTGCCTCAGCCTCCACAGTGCTAGAATTATAGCCATGCATCACCACACCTGACTGTTGGGTCAAATTATATCATGACCACAATTCACTGATACTCATCTCCAAATAAGAGGTATTTCATGATTGATTTTATTGCCAGAAGTTCAGAGCTGGACAAGCTAGAAATAATGTAGGAAGCATAAAAATGTTTCTCTCCAAGATGAAGAATCCCTACTGTGGTTCCGCAGTGAGTTTTTTCCCCCTTTGACTTCTTCCTGAACAGCAGTGGCCGTTCCCTTACTCCATGGATGCAGCAGTCAGCTGGGCTGTCAGACCTAGGGACAGGTGCTCATTGGTAGGCTATTGGGCTCTTGGCAGGGGTCTCTTTTTTAAAAATCTTTTTTTGTATGCTTGTTTCATTTTCCTTCCCTTGTTTCACGCAGTGGTTTCATCAGAAGATGATGGAAAACACAGCCATACTGTAAAGCTTCCTTTTGATGCTTACTTCAAAATATTAGGGTCTGGAATTTGGGATTCTCGCTGGGTGAGGGTGGTTTTGGTGCCCACTCTTGTCCCACTCAGTATAGTCTAGGAAATAGGAACATGTTGAATGCTCATGGCTACTGGGGGCTCTGTGGCCACCAACACAGCTGTGGAGGGCTGGGTCTGAAGTCTAGCTGCCATCTCCTATCACCACTGACTTTATGTAAGAAAGGGTGTCCTCCACACCAGTGTGGTCAGTTTTGAGAAATATTCAGTTCTTTTTCATTCCAAAGAAAAGAAGGATAAATGGAAGGAGGAGGGAGAAAGGAAGGAGAGAAAGAAGGTAAGAAGAAAGGGAGGAGATGGAAGGAGGTAAGAGAAGACACAAAGGAAGAAAGAGAGGGATACAACTCGGAATATGCTATAATGAGTGTTTCTCTGGTTGTAGCACACGCATCTCCATGTGAGATACGCACACCTATGGTGCACATGTACTGAAACACAGATATCAGAGACTGTAATACAAATATATACTCTCTCTGGGGAGTCAGCATGGGAACTTTCCAAGGTGCACCCCACATAAAAATCTTCCAAGGAAAGCAAATAATTTCAGCTTTTAGGAAAGAACAGAGATTTGTTATGATTATAGCATTCAACAAGTGTAACATTCCAGACTCTAAGCAAATGTCTTATGGGGGGAAAAGTGCTAAAAAGGCTTGATTGGGATTTTAATGAGAGAGCTCCCCCCTCAACTTCACTCTTCATTCCCCTGGCATTTTCTTCAGCAGGCTAGTCAAGAGCCCTGTGCTTGGGAGCACTGGGACAATGTTAACAATTCTACTCTACCAATTAATTGCCGAGAGTTTCTTCATCTTGCTCAGCAGGGTCTTTCTTGCAGGCTGGTGAAAACATAACAATGCACTTCAGCATTGTGACTGCATAATGATATGTTCATCACGGGGCTGGAAAATCCTTGGGGCTACACTATCTGTTCCTTGGGCACAAATTATAGAGGCTATAGTGTGCCCTGCATGTCAGTAAAATTTGAAACAGGAATGGTCCTTTCAAAGAGAAGAGGCAAAACCCAAGGGACACACAAATGTCCATGCACACAGACTTAAAACACACATGGAAATGCTACCCTGCCATTAATGCAATGGCTCCCTCAAGAATCCAGATTTGAATTGTAGGTTGGCACCACACCCTGGATTGGCAAAGGAGCTCTAGAAACAGAGCTGGCCAGTTGCTTTACATCAACTGATTGAGGGTGTGGGGCATAGCTCAGTGGCAGAACACTTGCCTGGCATGTATAAGGCCACAGGTTCAATACCCAGCACCAGAAACACAAAAGCAAAATGGAATTCCAATACATATTGAGAGCTATCGAGGCTGTACTTCTGTGCTATAGAGATGAGGAAGGCCCCACTAGGTATTGATCTTCCACACAGAATGCACAATGTGGCAGTAGAGACAAAATGCAGAGGTGAAGAGTAAACAGATTTAAGGGAAATACAAGGCCAAGGGTAATTAAATACCATCGATAGTATCATTAGTCTTATGTTTTATATCTTGAGGTCCCCCAAGGGCCTCATGAGCTCAGGCAGAGCTTTTGGAACAAAGTTGGATTGTAGGACACTACTGCTGATTTGCTGTTAGGAGGCAGGACCTGGTCAGAAGATGCAGGTGTGAGGGCTGTGACGGGGAAGGGTGGGTCTCTCTCTTTGGCTCCTCCTTTTTTTTTTTTTCTGTTTCCTAATCACTAGGACATGAGCAGCTTTCCTCCACCGAGGCCCTTCTGCCATCCCCAAGACTGCCAAACATGGATAAAACTTCTAAAGCATGAGCCAGGATAAACCTTTCTTCCCCCTTAAGCTGCAGGTGTCAGGTCTTGTATCCCAGCAACCAGAAAGTGACTAAGACAGTGAGTTTCATTAATAGCCATGGGTGGTAGTGCACACCTAGAATCCCAGCACTCTTCAAGGCTGGGCAGGAGCACTACAAGTTTGAGCCTTGCCTGGGCAAATTAGTGACTTAGCAAGACCTTGTCTTATAATAAAGACTATAAAAGAAAAAAGACTGGAGAGGTAGCTCAGTGCAAAGCCCTAGGTTCAATCCCTAATACAGAAACAAAACAAAACAAAACAAAATACCTCCACATGTCATTAACAGCAAGTGTTGTTTTCCACTCCAGTTCAGTATAAGGGAGTAAGGGAGGAAGAAAGAGCTGAATTTCCTTGAGATTTCTGTTTTTGCCTAATCCAGTGTGATGAATGTGTTTGACCTAGAGTGCCACACAGGGACTTAGGAGAGGAAGTGATAAAATTCTATTGTGAAAACAGGGACACATGTAAACGGCCCCAAAGGAGTTGGTTTTTAAGATCCAACTTCATTTTGCTTGTAAACTTTATGTTTTGGTGTTATATCCCTAAATTGATGGTTCTCTACCCAGGTGTGGTCTTTGACTATTGGAGGTTAGATGGGTGACAGTGGTGGAGGCAGGGAGAAAGGCCGGAAGAAAAGGCTGACTGAAGCACAAGAGGATGAAGCAGCTATGACTGAATGGAGATGAGGTCTTATGGAAGTCAAGTGATCTTCAGTTTTGAGTGGGCATGACTTATATTAAATGCCTGGGAATTTGGGTAAGACTGTGAACAGTCCAGTTGCCTTCTAATTTGACCTTATATTGATACCTAAAGCCTAGAATCCTTCATAGTTTCATCACTGCTGTCTTTCAACTTGTAGAACTTTATTTGTATGGCAGGTGGCCTTTTCTAGGTTGGTCTTGAAATGGTAGGGAGAAAGGCAGAGTGTGGTCACATAGTTTTGGTAGCATTCCTAGGGGTAGGAAAGGGATTCTGGAAGGATAAATTCTCCTTGTGCCTTCATACCTATCATCCCTATTAGAGGACCTCTGCGCATCTAAATGAAACAAATCAGAAAAACTTAATCAGAGCTAGTGCTATCCACTGGGGATGGCAGAAAGAGAGCCATTTATAGTTACGGTGATGGTGGTTGCAATCTGTATCAGGCCTAAGCAGGAGTAAAAGGTTCGATTACACAAGCATGCCAGCGCTCATTATTTTGAAAGGGAGGAAGATCAAAGTCACACAGACTAGAGGGTTGTCTTTTCTTCACAGGATATTACATTGTCATATCTCTAAGGAAAATGAATGTTTGACCTGGCAAGATATTCTTTGCAAGTATTGAGGAAACCAGTTGGAAAGTAGCCAGAGTGTTCCTTGATGGAGATTAAAATATTAACCAGAGGTAGGCACCCAGTTTTGTTTCCATTCAAAGAACTAGTGCTCAGCCTGGCATGGTGGTGCACGCCTGTAATCCTAGCACTCGGGAGGCTGAGGCAGGAGGATGTCAGCAGGTTCGTCAATCTGGTGAGAAAGTGAGTTCAAGGCCAGCCTAAACTGCGTAGTGAAACCCTCTCTCAAAAAAAGACAAAAGAAACTATCATTCAGCCTCAGTCCTACACACACCTGGAGGTTCCACTCAGACCAGCTGAAGTTAGGACATTTGTAAGAAGCAAGACAGAATCCAAGGTAGAACCCCACCTCCTCTGGCTAAGAGGGGTGGAGTGTGCAGGTGTAAATAGTGAGAGTCCTGTGTTGGGAGACTTGGAAAGGAGAAAATTTTTGGGAAAAAAGGGAGGATTGAAGAGAGTGATGACCATGAGAAAAAGAATTTCCTGTCTGGACATTGTGCTTGGGGAGCCCAACTCAGAAGACCTCTTTCCTTTGTTGGCAGAAGGATTAATTAAGTTACATACAGTGATAATTTGAGTTTGTACTCTGCTGTCTTCTTTTTCTTTTTTTTACCTTGAAGTATAATTTTTAAAAAATGTCTTCCAACGGTGTCAGTATAACATTTAGGAATTGATTTAATCAAGATTACATCAGATTATGATGGGATAAAGCTTTAAACCTCTAATAAGAGATGTAGAATATGATATTAATAAAAATGTTCCTGGGTGGAAATTTAATATGGTAAAGATTGTGATTCTTTCAGTTGGATTTTCTTTTCAGGAAGTCAATGTATTTTGGAAAGAATAGAGATTCAGAAATAGATAAGTCGATATAAAAAGAAAATAGGGGCTGGGGATTTAGCTCAGCGGCATAAGCACCTGCCTTGCAAGCAGGCGGTCGTGAGTTCGATCCCCGGTACCAATAAAAAAAGATAAAAAAAATTTAAAAAATAAAAGGAAAAAAGAAACTCATCCAGATATTAAAATATATAACAAAGGCGTAGTAATATAAATTATATGCAGTTAACATATAGACCAATGGAACACCTAGAATGACCTAAGCTCAAAGATGAGCATTTTATTTTTATTTATTTATTGTCTTTTTTCCTTTTTATCGGTACCAGGGATTGAACTCACGACCGCCTGCTTGCAAGCAGGTGCTTATGCTGCTGAGCTAAATCCCTAGCCCAAAGATGAGCATTTTAGAGACAATGATGAGATGCAGAAATTTCTAGGAGACTGATGAGTTGCATAGAAGATGATTGACAAAAATGTCTCATCATATAGAACAAATGAATAGAAGATCCCCAACTTACACCGCATGTAAGAGTGGACTCCAAGTAGATCATAGGTCTATATTGGAGCACAGTTGAGAAGCAAAGCTGTAGTTAGTAAAAGAAATGTTAGCAGAAAAGACTTTATGGAAAGAGGAAGGAAGGACTTCTTAAGTAGAATTTCAAAATTATAAACCATAAGGCAAAGAATATTGATGTTTGTTATATCATTAAGAATTTTCCTGAAAGGACATTGTAACAAACTTGATAGAGAGATAGTAGAGCAACTGAAGATGTTTGCAATGTCAAAAGCTGACAAAATATTAATATGTAAAGGTGACTTTCAAATCAATCAATATTAATATGTACTAATAGATAAGGTGGCTTGCAAATCAATTCATTAGAAAAATGAACAAAATGAAAGAATAGGCATTTTAAAAAGGAGAACATCTGAAAGACAGTAATACATAAATCAATGTTCATATGTATGAATAACTAGAGAAATGCAAATGAGATTTTGCTTTATACCAATTAAAAGAAAAAAATTAGAAGCTGGGTGATATCAATTGACAATGGAGAATAGGATTTGAGTTATCGAGGGTCTCTCATATACTGCAAGTAAGAATCTAGATCAATATATAGCAGTCTTCAAGAATATTTGGGCACAACTCAAGTAAATCAACATCTGCATACACTGTGACCTAGCCATTCCATAATTAGGTGTATAACCCAAAGAAATTGTCACATAGGTCTATGTGTGGAAATATATTCGGATACTCATATTAATATATGAGCATTGTCATGGTTTATGTGTGTGGCCCCCAGGCCTCATAAGTTTGCATTGTGCATTTGTGATGCTTCATTGTCTAGTGCTTGGATTGATGGTGTCAGTGCTCCACCCACATAGGGGTGGAGCCAGGATGTGATGTAATGGCAGGAAGAAGGCGTGTCTTGCTCTTTGCCGGTTGCTGCTTGCTGTTTGCAGCCGCCATGAACTTTGGCCCAGCCATGCCCGCCTGCCTTGGAGCCAACTGAGTACGGACTGAAACCTCCAAAAACTGTAAGAAATAAACCTTTCCTTTTCCAACTTTGGGCTTCAGGTATTTTGTCTCAGCAATGAGTAAAAAGTGATTACGACAGGCATTTATTGTGTTATTGGGGAATTAGGAGCCACCTTTCATCTGGAAATTGAGTAAAATGTACGATAGATAATCACCTATGCAAATCCCATGCAGTTATTAGAAGCAACAGGCTAAAGTACAATAACAATTTGGATTCCCCTAAAAAATATAATCCAGATAAAAAAGAGACAGAATGTATAACACAAATCATTTCTGCAAGTTAAAAACATATATACCAGACAGCAAGAAACATTGTGAAAAAAGATTTTGTAAGAAAACATAGCATAAATGGGTGCTGAATATGTGAGGATAATTGCTTTGCAGGGATGGGCTGGTTAATTAAGTGGTGTAAGGGAGATTGCTAGAACAAACAGGGACAGAAAGACAAACAGGGACAGAAAGACAAGAGATGGGCCCATATATGTGAACCGAGGCTGAAAGGGTGTGAAGAGCTATCAAGTAAGAGAGCATCCATCCTCTGAGACTGAAGAAAGGTTTTAACTGACCCACCAGCAGGACTTCCCTAAACGTCCATTAGAGTTGAGTGAAGACCAGTAAGTCAGCAGGTATCTGGGGATGAATGAGCATCACCCTGTTTTCTCCAGAGGCAGAGCCACGGGTCTGGGATGAATGGTGTGAGCAGACACTCTCTTTCCCATGGCTTTGTGAGTGAAGCCACCATAGATTAGGGCAGCAGCAGAGAAAAATCTCTGTCCCAGCACAAGAGGTCTAAAAACAAATTTTCTCAAGTGCTGTCAGGTTCTCTGTGAATAGTCCTTGAGGTAGAAACAGGGGACCTTGCCCCTCTTGCACAGTGAGGCTAAAAATGTTACATAGGAAGATGAAAAACTCCAAATAAAGGGGACAGGGCAGGCCGAATGATCTGAATGAATGTAGGTGGTAGGTAAAGGGGACCAGACACCCAGAAAAAGTCACAGAGCTGCAAATGCACCGTGGAGATCGGAGACCACCTTGATGGGACACATCATGGAGGAATGAGAATGGAGAGACTTAAAGCTGTAGGGCTGGCTTCCATGATGTCGTGGGCAAGAGCAACAGGGCATCACCTGTGCCCTTGAATCTCTTCTTCCATGTTTCTGTCCCAGGCCTTGTCACCAATCCTGGTTCCTCTGACCTGACAAATGATGCCTTGGAACACCCTGCTTGGACATTTAGGGCCTGTGTAGAGGGCAGGCCATGGCCTGTGGGCCCCTGCATCTCTAGGATGCTCCCTGGAGGAAAGTGGGGCATATTCTCATATATGTGGAATTGTACCTTCTCCCATCCATTGCCATGTACGCAGGAAGCCTCTGCTGGCCCCATCTGCTTAGGGTTATTTTTAAAACTCTTTCCCTGGCTTCCTATCTGTCCAGAAAGCTTGCTCCTTTCTTTTCTTGGAGGGCGTCTGGGCTGAGCTATGCTCGCCCATTCCCAGAACTTACCTATTGTCCAGAGTTCTCCAAGCCACTTCCTTTCCCATCTGACTCCCTCTTACCCTTGTGTATTCTACTGGAGTGTATGTGGAAGATGACAACTGTTGGTTTAATTATGATAACATCCTTCATGAGGCTTTCATGATGTTGGATTACAAAATTGTTCTTGATGTTTTTTGATCTTGGGAAAGCTTATGATTACCAAGGCTGATCACCATGGGGTGATCCACAGCTAAAAATCTCAGTGGGGAGTCTTAAGGGATTAGTAGTGGAGATGTAGGGTGGAAATCACAGCTCAGTTCAGGCCCTGCCCTTCTGTTACCTCCCCTGCCAATCCTCTCACGTCAGTTTCACCAAATGTCAGTGCATTGTCAGGGCAGGAGTTTCGCATGTCTGGGTGTTCCCAGACTTTGTGTATTTTTTGTATCTCCGTGCTTCAAAAACATTTCACTTCAATAACAAAGAGGCTTGTTGTTGCTAGGAGGTTTCTAAAACACATCATTGATGGAGACAAGTGCCACCAGTGCCTTCTTGCTTCTGCTGATGTGAGTTGGGTGACCTTTTCACCCCTTCACGAGGGTATTTCTAAGAACCAGACACGACGCACATGTCGGACTGAGGCTGTTGGAAGAGGCTGAGCACAGATGGGAAGAGACTGGCAGGGAACATGGTGGCAAAAATCCCCTGGAGTTGTATTTTTCTTGTAGGTCTTTAAAAAACAGAGGGTGTTCCCTGGCCAGTGTGTTCATAAACATACACAGACACAGTTTTATTTCTGAGCCTTACCCTAACTCTGAAAGTCAGAAGCTTAATCCCACGATCTTTACAAGGAAGGAAGGAAGTGAAGATCTTTTGGAATTGGCTGAGGAGGGATTATTTTTAGCAGTGGGAGGAAGGTGATCTTGAGGACAGGCTTTTTTGCTGTGAGGAGAGGAAGAGTTAGATGGGGTTCACCCAGTGTCTTTGTCAGCGTAGGCCACAAAATCCCCCACCCTGGTGGCTTACTCAGCAGAAGTATATTCTCCCAGCCCTGGAGGCTGGCAGTCTGAGGTCAGAATGCTGCTAAGGCTGGGTTCTGTTGGGCACCCTCTTCGTGGCCTGCACACAATCACCTTCTCACTGTGTGCTTGCATGGCCTCTCCTAGCTAGCTGTGCCCGGAGAGAAGGAGAGACCTCGGCCTTCTGCTTATAAGTGCCTTGTCTTACTTTATGCAGCTGCTATAACAAAATGCTTCTTCAGACTAGGTTTATTTATTTGTTAGATTGGTAGATTGACTGGTGACAGAATCTTGCTAAGTCACTAAGTTACCTAGGCTGGGCTCCCACTTGCAATCTTCCTGCTTTAGTTTCCCAGAATGCTGAGATGACAGGTGTGTGCCACCACACCTGGCTTAGGCTAGGTAATTTATGAACAACAAGAGTTTACTGCTTATAATTATAGAGGATGGGAAGTCCAAAATCAAGGTGCCAGCAGATTCAGTGTAGGCTGAGGGCCGACTCTGTTTCAAAGGTGCCACCTTCTTGCTGTGTTCTCCCGTGGTGGAAGAGAGGAATGGTCTCTTTCTGTCTCTCTGTCTATCTCTGTCTCTCTCCCTCTTTCATTCCTTCTCTTTTGGAAAGGCATGAATCCCACTTTTGAAGAGTCCATCCCTCTGACCTGCTTACCTCCCGAAGTTCTAACTTCCAATATCAGCATCTGGGGAGAGGGGTGTAAGTTTCTATTTGTAAATGTAGGGGCAACATTAGCTTCTGACCATAGCAAATTTTGTCTAAAATTCATTATCTCCTGAAGGTCTGACCCCTTATTATCCTCACCCTGGAGATTAGAGCTTCATCCTCTGAAGTGGGAGACACACACTCTGCACTTAACATCCCAGTAGGCTGGGAGGGTCTCGGAGTCCAGCCTGCCCACAGCTGCTCCTGTCTTATCCAGCACAGTCCCACAAGTGTCCCACACTTCCCTGTGGGTGCCCAGTCCTGGTGTGGAGGGTGAGGGTTGTGGGAAGTGATGGAGAGTAAGGCAGATGTAGCTTCTAAGAAATCTAGCACAGGGCTTTTTCTGTTCCATAAAAATGCTGTGACCTTTGGTTTTGAACCAGATAGCGGCTGTTAGAGCTTGCTGCTTAGCCAAACACACACACACACACACACACACACACACACACACACATACATGCACACACACATGCATGCACACAAATGCATCTAGAATTTTAAAAATTTAATGAAGTTTTTAAATATTGATTTAATAATTAGATGTTACATCTGATTATGACACAATCCAATATGGGTCACGAACAGCAAAATATTCTTATCATTTTGATTTAAGCAATTCAATCTTTTCATTTCATCAAGGTATTTCTCTTCACACCACCTAGTAGACTTAACTAGAAATGAATTTCTAGTTCTCTTTGTATCCATTTCTCCTCTTCCTTTTTCTGGTGATATAAGGCATTGTATAGAAATAGTTATGCTTTCACAAGGACCATTTTGTTGTAAATGATTTTATTTTCAGCATTCCTTTGGCACTATATTTAGAAATAATAAAAAATTAGACTGTCCATGAGGTGGGTGGTTTTCCCTGTACCCTTGAGTTTTGCAGAAGAAGAGGATGGAAAGAAATCTCTGATCCTGTGAAAGTAGACAGGAAACCTGATATGGCAGAGACAGAAGAGGTGTGGCTTGTATTGTGAGGCAGCCGCGCACCATCAGTTTGATTACCCTTCTGTCCAGGGAGCTCAGCCCTGAGGAGGAGAAGGTGAAGAGCAGGGACAGTTCATTTGTTCAGCGGCTGCTAAAATGTCTCTGTGTTTTTGTTCTTTCCTCCACTTTATTGGGATTTATATCAGAGTTTTCAGCTGTTTGTGATTAAGTGTCCTTTGTACCTGCATGTTTGGACTTGAGAAGCCAACTCTCACCAGTTTAAAAGCTGAGATAGCCATCAAGGCCCGGCCTACTGCCTTCCACATAGTCTAGCTCTTCCTAGGAGCGCTAATGTCTCATTTGCTTTAAGCAGTTACATCCAGGGATTTGCAATTTTTGAAAACAGCTTCAATTAACACCCTTTTCTTGGGGGAGGGGGGTTGTTCTTTTTTGCCCTTCCAAAGTCATTCACCCCTTGTCTATTTATAACAGATCCTGAGATCCAGGCGGTTGGGGGGGTGGTCCCATCACCCTGGGCTTCTCTGCAGAGAAAACAGTAGGCAGAGTGAGCCCTTTGCAGTCTACATCTTCACAGTTACTGAAGGAAAGTGCCAAATTATCCTTCTGAATGTTGTAAGACCCGAGTTGACCCCAAATTGTGCTGTGAGAGGAAACAGATGGGGAAATAAAAGATGTCCTTTTTAAAAGAAATCCTTTCTTATATCAAGAGGCTTCTATAGAGAACTGTCCCCCGTCTCCAAGAATGAGGGGCTCCCGAAAGCCCCACACAGCTGATTGGCCTTAGCAATCTGCTGGAAGAACAGATAGACTGCTCGATCTCTGCATTGTAATTGGCTTTGAAAACACATTTGCAACCTGGCTGGGAGCCAAACACACACACACACACACACACACATTCTCTCTTTCTCTCTCTCTCTCTCCCTCTCTCTGCCTTGTTTCCTATTCAAGAGTGCTTATTCCATATTTAAAGCCCCTTTCTTCTCTTCGTCCACCAAAGTTCTTCTGAAGAGGCAAAATATCCCGATTCTTTATGACTGAGTTCTGGCTTCCATCAGCCTGCACGTGATGAAGAGAAAACAGAGCTCAGGTTTGCTTATTTTTATAGCAGGGTAGAACTGGCCAACAATTTCCTCGTGTTGTCGGAGCTGGCTCAAATCTGCAGCAGATTGGACCGTCCTCAGACTTGCAGTGCCATGGAGGTGGATTCAAAATCTAATAAAAGTAGAGAAAAATAGCTTTCGAAGGCCAAGGAAGCATATGTAGGGCTGTGTGTGTACACGTGGGGGTTATTTTAGGGTTGTACTGCAGCGAGATGGTGACTTGGTTCAGTCCCTGAATATTTCCAGTTTAGAAGCCAAGTTCAATGTCTTGTCTCTAAAGGACAAGGAGGACCTGGGGCAGGAAGTAGGCTTATGTTTGGTCCTGAGGCCTGAGATCCTGATGTCTTGGGGTTCAGTGGGCAATGACATGATGTTACTATGATGGCTACCACATGTGGTGGTGGTGGTGGTTGTAGGTGTGTGTACGTGTGTCTAGAGAGAAAGTCGAAAGCTATAGAATTCAGATTGTCCAAGGTGAAAGTTTTGGCCTTTTTTTAGCTTTTGTGTTATGAAGAGTTGCATACAGCTATAATCGTGAACATGACTGGCAAAAATCTGCAGATTAAGTGAAAGCTGTGAAGGATATAAAATGCCTTCTACATATCACACATGGAGTCTGTTCATGGAATGCACATTCTAGAATTTGTCCCTCTTCTTTTTATAACAGCTTGCTCCTTCCACACTGATGCACACTTTTCTCCTGTTCTCTCCTTTCAGAGCTCTTATTTTGGGCAGCCCATCTGGAGATGTGTAACTGAGGGAACTTTCGAGATTGTATCTGTTTGGATCAAAGGGCAGGGCTATTCCCTGATGCTGGTGAAGGAATTATTTCACAAGAAACCTTTGCAGTGTCAGTGTGACTCCTGGGGGATATGACACTTGGGAAAAGTAAGGATATAAGTCAATATTCCCTGTCAGCTTCAAAGTGGGATATCTTTTATATTGGGTGGTTTTTATTCCTTGACTGTTACTCACCCATTGGAACTGACACCTGAAATATGCCCCTGTCAAATTTTTTTTATTGTGATTTTTGCCACTGGGCCACTCAAGAAACATCTTGACTTTGAGGTTGCTTTTGTGAGGAAGCAGTGGAACTGTCCAGATCTTCCTCCATTCCACCTGAGTCTGTAACCCTTTTCAGGAAGATATGGAAGGAGCTTTGCTTTGCTGTAGGATTGGGCAAGTTCAAAATATTTGAGACTGTTTCTCAAAAAAACAAGACAAAACAAAGCAAAAACAAATAAGACAAAACAGTTGGGCATTGTGGTGCACGCCTATAATCCCACCACTTGGGAGGCTGAGCCAGGAGAATCGCTGGAGGTTCTAGGCCAGACGAGGCTACTTAGTGATTTCAAGCCAGCCTGAACTACTGTGTAGTGAGACCCTAACTCAAAACAAACAAATGAAAAATTAAATCCTTCCTGCTTTGTATAATTGTTGAATTTAGGAGAGGTGGGAATCTTCCACTCTGCATGCCTTCGGATTTTGCACAGCTGGAACTGCTAGAGGACTTCTTGTGATGGCAACTGCAGTGCGTGTGTGCATGAATGCGTGTGTGTGTGTGTGGATGTAAGTGTGTACGTGTGTGTGTGTGTGTGTGTGTGTGTGTGTGTGTGTGTGTGTGTGAGATGACCTGCTTAAAATGAATGCCTCTTCTCCTCAGACTCAGCCCAGAATGGATCTTTTTTAGCATTTAAAAGACCATGTAAATCTTACTCACTCTTTAAAAATCTCTGACCTGTCTATCTTCCTCCCTGGGCCTGGAAGGAAGTTTGTGACTGGAGGAATCAGACGTCTGAAAGAACATTTCAAATATTCTCCACATCGCTGCTTCTCAGGCTTCAGCGTGCCTTCAAGTCCTCCAAGCAGCTTGTTAAAATGTAGATTCTTGTCCCTTAGGTTTGGGGAGGGCAGGGTCCAGGATTCTGCATGGTTTGAAAATGCCAGACGATGTTCCGGGTGTGTACTTGGAAGCATATATGATTGTGTCTCATTTCCTCTTGGGCAGGGGTGAGGGGTGGGCATGGGATGGGCAAAGGTTCTGAAAAATTCCTTCTGCCTTCCTCCACCCCACTGCCATGTTCTGCTCACTGCAAGTTCTCTTCAAAGATATTTGGGATAAACTAACTAATGTGATGTTCTCTCAGGAGCCAGCCTGTGGGAGACAAGGGAGAGACAGATTTCAGGGAAGAAGGAGATGAAGCCGATACAGAGGCAGATAAACACAGACTGAGGCTGACAGTCTCTCCTGTAATTTCTGTCACTCTCTATCTCTTGCATCCCTCTCTCTGTTTCAATTTCTTTTTTCTCCATCTTGTTTCCCTCATTGCTTTTCTGTCCGTTGTAAGATAACAGAATAATTTCAAGGAAGCTGAAAGGCTGCAGGGGTTGGAAATCGGCCTCTGAGTTCCAACTCTGCCACAGGGCCAGTCACTGGGGGTCTCTGGGCCTCAGTTTCCTGTCCTGTTCTGTGGGTGATTGTGCTGAGAGGGACTCCTTCTAGTCACTTTTCAGTTCCACAGGGCTAGGATTTACAATCTAAGTAACTAAATCAGTTACTTGGGGCAAATCTGCTCAACTTTCAATGTAAATGAGTTAACTGTGATATTGCCAGGGTTACTGGAGTGCATAATTCCCATCTCTGCAGGGCTTGTATGTGTGCATTCCCCAAGCAGCGCCCCCCTCGCCCAGTACCACTGGGCCATCATGTGTGTGTCTGTCTGAGAGAATTGCCCTCTGGATTTCTCAGAATTAAAAATCTATTCTTCTTTAAGGCTTTCACAGCTTTGATAATTCCAGCAATTTTTAAAAGATTATCATTATTACTTTTCATATCATTTGAGGGACAGATCCTTGTCTTCTATCCCTGGAGTGAGAACACTCTCTTGGAAGTCTTTAAAGCCTGTAACTGGGACGTCTGCGGTGTAAATAATGTTATGCCTCCTTCCTTTTTGGGGAAGAAGGCCTGGTGGTTGAAGAGTGATGGGAAGAGGTGGAGGAAGGTGACCCATTAGTTTTTGTTTTCTCTTTAAGTTGTTTGTTTTGCAAGTACAATAACCAACAAACCATAAAAGGTACAGAGGAAAAACAGAGAAGACTTACAGAGGATAAGGCCTGTCCACAGGAATTTAAAAACAAGAATCTGTCACCACCAGGGAGAGGCTTCACCAGCTTCTGCCCTCCTCCTGCTGTCCCGAGTCTGTAGGGAAAACAAAGCCAGTTGGGACAGGACTTTAACTTATTGGACCATTTGACAATGATGCAGAGAAACAAAGAGCACTGAGGACAGCGTCAGAGGACAAAGTGACATCAACTCAGTGTGAAGACATTAGTAGGCTTCACGCTTCTGGAATCCGGAAATGCTTTATCCCAGAAAGTAGAATAAATGTTCCAGTGGGATGAACAGAAGAAATGGGTTTTATAGACAGAAAAGAGCTGAAGAAAGAAGAAACAGAGAGTGAGAGGTGATCAGTCATTTCAGCTTCTTTCCTTGTTTGGTGGGAATAAAGCAACAAGACTATCGGAAATGGTTAACATTAGGTTACTTAGGTTTACCTTTCATTATGTGTAAGATTAAGGCAGCAGGAATCTCTTATCACTGCCAATTGAAACTGGGCTGTTTGAGAAATTTGGCTGTTATATCTCTAATCCTGATATCTTAGAAGGTCAGATAGCTACTTAGTTTTGGCTTGGTGCCATGGAACTTTAGCATGAGTGATTCCATTTCAACTTTTAGTCTGCTCTGTTGGACCCATGCAGAACTGCTATCCCAACCAATGGCTTCCTGTAATTTTTGTTTAACAGTATGGAGGAGTGTTTTGAGGTTATTTCTTAGGGATGGAGGCCACCCTTAGAGAGTCTGTTGTCCAGACTCACAGGTCCCAAGGAAACTGAGATCCCTTAGCTAGTTAAGGGAGGAGAGAAGATAATAGCTCCAAATCCTAAGCCTTATTTCATGGAATGGCCTCATAGCAAGGGACCTGTGAGAGACCAGACAGCCCAAGCAAGCGTGAAAGGCCTGAACCCAGTAGCCTTTGGATGTGCCAGAAGATGGCAGCTTCCTCTTAAGCTGCAGAGCTGTCCTGTGGGAAACAGAGTTTCAATCTTCGCTTGTGTTTGCTGGTCACAGCCTTGAACTATGTGCCTCAAATTGCATTTACAAATGAGTGGTCATCCAAGCTAGGGATGCCAGTTGTTAAATCAGTTTTCCTACATTGCTACTTTGGAGAATTTTCGGTACATTTGTGGAGTAGGAAACAGGTACAGTGAGAGGAGGGCAAAATCGATCCTAAGAGGGCATAATATTTTCTTCAGTAACTTTTTTTTTTTTTTGTGGTTTTCTCTTTACTTTTATAGGAGGAGTTGAAAATACTTCTAAGTGTCTCCAAATTGCCCTTCAGATGTAGTCCATGTTCATTCTTGTGGCAACACCTTAGAAATTTGTTGTTCAGGGGCCACGTCCTGATTCATTTTCTTCCCTTCTATCTTTTAACTAGGGTATAAAGTTGCTGTCTCTTCAATACCGGTACCTTAAATTTTAAAATGGACAGCAAATCACTTTGAGCAAAGGGACAGTAATCTCCCCACTCTGAGCCTCGAGCCCTTGACTCTGGCTGTGACTTTACAGTAGCCTCTCTGTTTTTTCCCTCCCTCCAGTGCTGGGGATGGAACCCAGGACCTCGTGTGTGCTAGGCAGGGACTGTGGCACTAAGTCACACCCAGCCTCTGCTAACCTCTTGACAGGTATCCCTGCTTCCACACTTGCCCTGTTCCAAAGGAGTCTCCTCAACACTCTCAGAGAGATGAGTATGGACTGCAAATCATGTCATGCTTCATTACAAATTGCTTTAATAACTTCTCATAGCTATTTTTAATTTTTAATATAATAAATGCCTAGGAATCTCTTGCCCACAGGAAGTGGGACACTAACAATGACATTCATCTACGGAAGAGTGCTGTCCCTACCCCATAATGCTACCAGCTTGCACTTCTGATCCTTGGGTTTAACTCTTTCCTTGCTTTATGGAAATATCTTTTCCATAGACTTACAAATACATAGTGATAAATATATACTACATAATTATGTCTCTAAAAAGTCCTGTTAACTTCTAGTTATCTTTAACTTTTCATGCTATATGTGATCTGCAGCTTTCTTGTTTTAATTTTCATTTCCTAATCTGTTGCCAAGACTCATCCATACTGATTCACTTAGTTGTGGTGGATTTGTTTCCACTACTTTTGAACATTTCAGTGTATGAATAACTCATCATTCATTTGCTTATCTGTTTTCCTGCGGTCTTTTGGTGGTGTCTAGAGTTTTGCTGAGGAAGCAGTACTGCTGACTTTGTGCAGCTTTCCAGTGTTCTCAGCAAAAGCCAAAATCTTCAAAATCTCCGCACAGTCTGGTCCTACCTGACCACCCTCACTCCTTTCCAGCTTGTCTCACTTCTTGTGCTCCACTCTATCCCAGCATGGTAAAGGGTGGAAGGAAGCAAAACAGACGTGGTCAACACGTTGCTTTTGTCTTCTTCTTCCTTTGGTTCGTGTCATTGCTTCCTACACATTCCACATCAGTCATTAACTTCTGCTTTGGCAGATTTTACCTGATATTCCAGAACAGGTGGTCGGGCACCTTTCTTGTGCTTTATAGCCTCACTCACCTCATCCTGGGAGACTTCGCTGGGGTTAGTGTCTTTAATTCCCAGCTGGGTGACTTGCACCTGCTTTTCTGGAGGAGCCTGAAGTCTGAGAGCAGGGCCTGTCTGCTCCATTTGACAGATGTAGCCCAGGCCTTTGCATGTTGCCTGGCTCATTATAGGTTTTTCTGTACTTCCCAAAGCAATCTACAAGGAGTTAGGAGAGCCATGGAAAGTGCAGGGAAACCACACTACAGGATCCATCAGGCTTTTTCCTCAAGCTCTATAGCAGCAGAGGTCAAACTGTTCCCTAAATCATCTGAGAATCAACATTTGAGACTTTGTAGGCTGCGTAATCGCTAACAGCAAAGCTTAGCTTCACTGCTGTTCTCTGAGAGCAGACACAGATAAAATGTAAATGAACGAGTCTGGCTCTATGCCAAAGTAACTTTATTTATAGACGTTGAAACTTGAATTTCGTATCACTTTAATTTTCATGTGTGATGCAATGTGATTCATATGTTATGAAATATAATGCTTTGGATTTTTTTCAACCATTTAAAATTGTGAAGGCCATTCTTAGCTCATGGGCTGTCCAAAAGCAGGTGGTGGCTGGAATTTGTCTGTGGGCTGTCGCTGGCCAGCTGTGGTGTAGCATGGCCTCTCTGCCTGTGTAGCGACCTTGCATCTAACTCATCCCCTCATCACAAACGACAAACGTACATCCAAAGAAGATACTGTGGAAAGGTCCAGAGGTAATGCACTGTTCAAAAAAATATTAAGGATAATCTTTTTTTAAAAAAGCAATTCTTCTCAAAAGGTTGCCAAATGCCTCTCCTATTACAGGATATTGAAACTAAGACTCAGCCACCTAAAAGTGCATCTTGTGACAACTATGTCATCCTCCCCAATTGCATAATAAAAAACTGCCCACCCACTCACTTACCGTTCCTCTCATGGCTGATTCATTTGGCAGATCGAGCAGCTGACTGACAGGCAACAGATGCAATTCTCTGGCACTTTCACACAGCAAGGTCTCAGCCGAGCTGTCAGCACCTGGTCTTGGTCCATCTACCTTTGCATGAATGTAGGTGTGGGTTCAGCAACATTACCAATAGACCAGGGAAGCAAAGCAAAACAAAACAAACAAAAGCTTCTGCTTTGCAATATTTGTTAATATAAAACCTGTTGACATACTTTTTAATCCATCAACAGGCAAACCCTGGAAGGTAGCCCAAGCTGTAGGTGTATTAACTTGTTCTTGTTCATTGAGATGGAAATGTTAATTCACTGGATGGAACGTGCATTTGAACAGCTCTGAAAGAAAGGGGTCATGTGCTTTCCTGTGTGTGTACCATTATCAGCTGGTGAGGAGAAGAGAGTAAGGATGAGGCATGAGTGCCATCATCTTTTCAAGATGGCAGAAGCAGAGCCTTGTCCTGACTCAAAGAGTAGAAACTGTTGGTACTTTACATTACCCCTATAGTTAAAAGGTTCGTTAGTGTGCTTTGTCACTGTGACAAAATACTCGAGAATAACAATGTAAAGAGGAAAGGTTCATTTTGGTTCATGATTTCAGAGGTTTCCATCTATGGCCATCTGGCTGCTTTGCTATTAGGCATGTGGCATGACAGAAACATCATGGTAGATGGGTGTAATGGGGGGAAGCTGCTCACCTCACAGTGGACAAGGAGGAGGGAGGGAGGGAGGAAGAAAAGAGAGAGACCAGAGGAAAAAGGGGCTAGGGATAAGATATAGTCCCCAAGGTTATGTCCCCATGACCCACTCCCTTAAAAGAGACCCTTCCTCCTATGTTTCTGAAACCTCCCAATAATGCCATCAAGTTATTAATCCATCAATGGGTTAATCCACTGGCGAAATTAGAGCCCTCAGAATCCAGTTACCTTCCAAAGCATCATCTCTGAAGATTGCTGTACTGGGGGCCAAGCTGTCAACACATTGGGACTGTTGGGGGAACATTCCAGATCCCAACTGTAACAGAATGGATCACCTGGTTCAGCCTCTCCATTTGAAGGGTGGTCTCCACTTGACAGGTGACACCTCTTGGTGGGCTGGTATCAGATCGCTTTCTCTCCCTAAGCAGAGGTTCTCCAGATCATGTTGCCCATTTCCTTGTTCAGTTCTTTCAGAGGTGCTCCCTGGCCACATACTGTGTCTACACAATCATAGTTTTCAGGACCTCTCTTCTCAGCCACCAAGACAGCAGAAAGACATGCAGCAGACACCATCTGCAAAGCACAAACTGCCTGAGGACACGGGAAGCTCTGAGAGAAGCCTGCGATTTGCTCTCCCTCACAGCTCTCAGAAGGAACCAGTCTGGCGAATGCCTTGATCTTGGACTTCTGTTTCTGGAACTGTGTGTTAACACATTTTGGTTATTTAAACCACCCAGTCCGTGGTACTGTGTTACGGCAGCCTAGAAGAAGAACACATCTGTTTACAATACTCGGTTGACCCAGGCCCGGCTTTCTCACCGTCTTTCCACTTGGATCCCATCTTTCTGTGATTAAGTATTTTCTTTTTAACTAGGTAGGACTACAAGTGTTCAGTTGTACTGTGAAAAGTGTGTGTGTGTGTGTGTGTGTGTGTGTGTTTAATAGTTAAAACTAGGGGCTACACTGATACTTAATGAGTAAGGTGACCAGGGATGCTGGAAATCTCAATGCATGGAATAGTGTCACACAACATGGCCCACTGATGGCCCCATTGGAATGACTTCACCACACTTCCCTTCCTCCAGTCCTGGGAACCTTTCCTTACCCTGTGTATGAGCTCTTCCTTCTACTGGAACCCTCTCTGCCTGCCCTTCACAGGATTTAGAGCTCGAATGTTACTGCAAACTATTCACTTGGGCACTGTCTTCCACATTAGTCTTTAAAAAGTACTCCTGCATGGAGACCATTATCACTATTTATTAACCTCCTGGATGATTTGTTTGTTTCTTCCTGCTAAAGTACAGGGTCAGTGGGAACAAGGACCATATGTGGTTGCCCAGGATCCAGAGCAGAGCATGACATCCAGCAGATGGTGACAGAGATATCAACTGTGTATCAGACCCCTGATGCTGGAGATGCTGGGATGGAGGAAAGGAAGGAACATGAGAAGACACAGGGTTAGAATGAAGAAGGAGGTGGTGAGACATGCTGGCAGACATGAGAAGGCACTGGAAGGGCCTGAGAAGCCCAGGCATCAGGAGCATAAAGTCAGAAGAGATTATGGTGGAGCACAATCCCTTCATTTCTACAGCATGGAGCTGCTTTGTGGAATTCAAGATCTCTAGGGAGGTGGAGTCTGGGAATAGGACTGGCTTCCCCAGGGGATAGGGGAATGCCAAGCTGCCTCTTACTAAGTGATTAGGACACTTTCCACAGAACACTTTTTCTTCTTGTGTGAGCTGACCTTGTGGTGGATGGGACATGGACCGCTCCAGTGTGGCCAGCTCTACTTTTTAGTGACTTGCCTCTTTTTTTGAAAAGACACAGAACAGACATTCAGCAGAGCTTCTACAAGGACCTCAAATTGGTCATATGGGAACCAAAATGAGGTTATGTTTTTGCAGCCAGCTGCAGCCATATTTCCCCTGCAGAAACCCTGTGTTTTGCCCAGTTTTCTTTACATAAAGTTTCATTTTCCATTTTGCTGTATACTCGGAACTTGGAGGCGAGGGACTCAGCTCTCAGTTGGGCAAAGGATGGCCTGTGTTGTAATTCTACCTCTGCTGCTAATTTGCTGGGTGACCTGTAGTGTTTTACTTAACCTCATAAGGGCCTCAATTATTCTATAGAAAATTCAACGAGAATATGTTACACCACAGGGGACTGGGAATGGTGAAAGAAGGAAATAATATATGTGAAAGCACACTGAGGAACTTTCTGAATTGACTTTCTTTTTCTTAGTTGTGTTATTTCAACTCTCCCCAGGCCTTCCCTCTGGGCAGCCGCCCCTTACCCTTCCCTCATCCAGTCATTCATGTACCAATTTTACAATCTGTGTTACATTTGAGTTTAATTACTTTATTGTTTAATCTTTTCCTTAAGTTGACACACCTTTAAAACTTAAATTAGTTTAATTAAAAAGGGAAAAAGTTATATCAGTGTATATGACAATGAAATCATAAGTTGGTTAAGTATGTTTCTTCCAATATAATATACGTTTGTGCTCCTACATGATCATTAAAAATTAAAAAATAAAGTCAACATCTAATACAGACATTATGGAAAATAATATGGAGATCCCTCAAAAAAAGCTAAAAATAGGATTGTGATTTGATTCAACAATCCCATTTCTGGGCGTATATCCAAAGGAATTGAAAGTATGTAGTGAGATATCTGCGCTCCCATATTCATTACAGCACTGCTTACAACAGCCAAGATACAGAATCAGCCTAAGTGTCACTGGTAGATCAGTGGGTAGAGAAAACACGTTACCTTTCTCTCAGTCATTCAGGTGCCAAATTCCTGTGCATGTGTGTATGTGTGTGTGTGAATCATCTTTAATTGTTGTAACAAAGTATTTGGTGTTATGGTGTGGGTTTACAATGTCCCCCGAAAGTCTCATGTGTTTGGAGTTATTAGGACAATGGGGTGCTGTATTCATCAGTGGATTCATCCGTTGGTGAGTTCAGTAGCTGAATGTGCTATTAGGAGAAAAGGTCTGATTGGAGGTCGGTCACTGGTGGCGGACATGGAAAGATGTGTTCTTGTCCCTGGCTCATCCTCCTCTCTCTGTTTCCTGGCTGCAATGAGTTGAAGAACTTTCCCCTGTCCTGACTTCCTTTATGCTATTTCCACCTTGGAACTGGCTTACCATGGACTGAAACCATGAACCACAGAAACTTCTCCTTCTTTAAATTGTAGGTGTTGGGTATTTCATCCCAGTGACAAGAGAATGACTAATACACTGGGAAGTCAGTTTAAAGGAGGAAGGATTTATTTTGGCTCATGATTTCAGATGTTTCAGTTTTCAGTCAGCCAACTCCATTGCTTTTAGGTCTATGTGAGGCAGAACATTATGGTAGGAGGTCATGGTGGAAGAAAACTCTTCATCTCACAGTATCCAGGAAGTACAGAGAGAGAGACAGAGAGTCAGAAGTAGAGAGGAAGGGACCAGAGACCAGATATAGTCCCCAAGGTAATGCCCCTATCATCCACTTCCTTCACCGTGCCCTCATCTTCTGTTTCCATCACCTTCCAATAATGCCATCAAACTATGATCTTGTCTTTGGATTATCCCATGGAGCACGTCAAAGTCCTCAGGGCCCAATCACTTCCCTAAATCCCACCAGCTGGTATCCAGATCTTCAGCACTGGGAGCTTTCTGATGGTGGTGGTGGGGACATTTTAGGTATGTGCAACAACACATAATAGTATTTTACTGAGTCACAGAAAGAAGGAAATCCTGTAATTTATAAAAACATTAATACAACTTGAGAACTTTACATTAGATGAAGTGAGCCAAGCACAGAAGGACAAATATTGCATGATCTCATTCATATGTAGGATCTAAAATGTAGAACTCATAGAATCAGAAAGCATGAGGTTAGTTACCAGAAGCTGGGGCGATGGGGCGGTAAGGTGGTGGGGGCTGTGGAGAAGAGTCGGTCTAAGGGTATAAAGCTTCAGTGAGACAGGAGGGGTAACTTGAATCTATCTGTTGTACAAAGTAGTGACTACAGTTAGCAACAATGTATTGTACACTTGAAAATTGCTAAAAGAGTAGAGTTTGAATATTCTCAGGGCAAAAATGGTTGCATATGTAAGATAAAGACTATGTCCACTAGCTTGATTTAGCAATTCCAGTGTATACATAGTTGAGAAATCTTATTGAATGCTGTAAAATTATATTATTTTTATTTGTTAATTAAAAGGAAAGCCCAATATCTATGTAGTCCAGGCTTTACGTATCCTCTCCTAATGTCAGTTTCCACGGTTACGTTGCTCCCTTGTCACATACCTGTGAGTCCTCCTCTGTGACACTATTCACATTCCCTTATAGTTACAACTCTGAATCTGCCACCTCCACTGGAATGTAAGCTTCAAGGACAGGAGCAGGCGTGGATAGCCATACCCTAGAGAGTACTTGGCACATAAAAGATGGTCAAAGAGGTTTTGTGGAATAAGATAAAAAGTCTGTCCATGTGCTCAACTAAGACTTTTGAGACCACTATTGAAAAATTGCTGTTTGTGATAGCTCTCTTTGTGGCACCTGTGAGCAGTAAAGCAGGATTTAATTCATAGGAAGTGGTGGGACACATAGTTAGAAGTCTAGGCATTTTCTTCAGTGATCCAATTGTTAAACATTAAAATGTGCGGAGTAAAGAGCTTAATGCTTTCGAAGTCTTAAAGCTATGAGTTCTTGAGATGTGTAAGTAATAGGTAATTGGCAACTTAATTTTCATCCCAACGGACTACTTCCCATATAAAGTGTATTCTCACACGGAGTGTTTTACTATGGTTGGTATCTGGTCATTGCTTAAATCTCCATGAGTCCCCAAAGAAGGCCCTAAACCTTATTTGTTCCTTTGACCTCACGCATCTGGTTCTATTAGAGGTCTCCACAAATTTCTGAACATCTGAAAAACAGCAATTATGCACGCATGGTAGTTGTCTTGGCAGGTGTCTGGTTCGGCATGGGACCTCAGCCCTTGACAGTGGTTTTCTAGAAAAATGATGTGCTCCTTATCTGTTTGCTAATTCCCTCCACATATCACAAGACTTTTCTGTAAATTCCCATCAGTCTTGACAAAGTTATCTTGTAGACTTATGTAGTGATTTTGATGGCTGCACATAGCTGTTTGTCTTGTTCAGAACTAAATTAATAACACCATGATGGCACCTACTTTAGCACCCAACTTCTTAAACTCTCCTAATATACTAATCAGCATGTCAGTGAAATATTTTTTTTTTCTGGATAAAGACAAGCCTGGTGAAATGGATTAGACATTCACATGGCATTGCATAATTCAGCATGCCAGTATGGTGCATATGATTTGCATTAATAGCCTGCACTGGAAGCTGCTCCTCATAGGTTTCTCTCATTAGGTCGAATATAGAAGATTCCAGACTGTCAATCAATTACACTAATTTCCTTTTCCATATTTATTCCATCACTATCATTGACAGCTACCATTAAGTGACATTAATACAATACAATATCATCTTGCATTTCTACAGAGCATCTCAGGGTGCCTAATAGTTCCTCTCCAGCCAGGAAATCATATTACAAAGGAAAAAAATGCCCTCTTTCTCTAAGTAGAAAGTATATATCCTACTGTCTTGGATCCTGTGGAATTGCCCAGAATCTTTGGAGATATTCTTGAATTCTGGGCATGGTGTTAATTTTTCTGTTGTCCCTAGCTATACAAGGTCATGACTCCTAAGGATTGGGGTGGCTTAGTGGGCAGTGATGACTTTCTAGTGAACATATTCAACCATATTTCCCACCTCCACTAAGCTGTGCTGTAGGACATGTTTACAAGGTATGGCTGGTGGGGACCTTCTGGGGGAATCATTTTCTTAGAAGGCAGTAAATGCCACATGCCATAATTTTACAATGATTTTTCCCTTCTTGTTCTTGCTGTGCACCATCTCTTGAAATGCAATGCCACCTTGGCTCAGTAGAATGGAGCAAAGTTCTCCTTTGCCAGATAGATGATTTATATATGCAAGTTGCTAGAACTGGCTTATTCTCTTTTTCTCTGCTTCTGGTAATCAAGGATTATTAGAAATCCACTGCACAGAAGCTAGCTTTGGTGTCCAGGTGTCAGTGACTGGCCATATAGATTAATTCATTAAACAGTTCAGGTGAAAAATCTCAGTGAGTTTTCCAGATAAAACACTGAATGCTTAGTTATATTTAAATTTCACATGAACAATGAGGTTTTTTTTTTTCACATAAATATGCTTCCAGTATTGCAATGGAGCATATAAAGTAATTAATTTTTTATTTGAAGTTCAAATTTAACCAAGCATTCTGTATTTTTTTTTTTGTAGTGGGGATCAAACTCATGACCTAGCACTTGCCAGGCAGGTGCTTATGCCACTGAGCTAAATCCCCAGCCCCTCATTTTATATTTTTATTTGCTGAGTCTAATAACCCTACTCATCACATGACTTGGAGGCCTATGAACCAAACCATGCAAGCTACTAAGATCTGAGGAAAAATCAAATCAAAGCAAGATATCTACACGGAGCCATTGCATTTGTAAAGAGCAAGACTCACAGCTGTGGGAGATGCACAGCAGAGTCAGAACTGGTGAGAAAACAGGACAAGAGAGGAATGGTTACGGGTCACAGAAGAACCATGCAACCAGCACCAAAAGTTGACTCAGGATGTATGGAAAAGCATTTAAAATCATTTCTAGTGGATTTCTTTATCCATAACGTTTTGTGAAGGCTTCTTGCAGTGCCAGCTGCTGCTTCACATCTGTGGAGAAGGCTAGAGACTAGAAAGCAAAACTTTCTAGTTTATAAGTAGGTGTGTGGCTTGCACTTGCTTTTATCGTGAGGGACAGCACATCACATTGATTGGCAATCGAAAGAGTGTGGGGGTAATATCAGTAGGTGCTTGTGGAGGGCATGGCTGAAAAACTTTTAAAAAGGAAGATCATGGTGGAAGATATTTCACTAAGACTGTTTTGGAGGTGTTGTGGGAAGGGACACAGAGGACATAGTGACTCTTGGATAATTGGGTTGGAAGGAGTCCTTCTGCCCTGGTCAGTACACTACACTGGACAAACCCAGACATTGTAATACTTCTTCTTGCAATAACTTCAATGACTTGGTAATGTGTAGCTCAGGTGCCTGTGGCATTCATGGTTATTAGAGCAAATTGTTGAGTAGTTTCTTCTGTGGGCTAGGAAGACAATTACACACTTTGTTAGGTGGGGTAGAAAAGACTAGAGGACAGAATTGTGGCACAGAAAGGACAGCATCAAAAAAGCAAATTGGAAACAGAGTAAAGGAACAGAGTAAAGAGAGCAGCAAGACTTTCGAATTTTTAGATATTTCTATTTCTTTTCTGATCAGTCAATATTTGTATGATTGGGAATAAGGAACCATTCTGGCTTCAACATCCACTATGTTCTTGCATTAGTCAGATTTCTGTGACCATAACGAATACCATCAATTTAAAAGGAGACCACATTTATTTTGGCTCATTGTTTCAGAAATTTCAGACCACAGTTGGTTGGCCAGGTTGTTTTTGGCGCTGTGTTAAGGCAGGCTGTTAGGGCAGGAGCACACTGTGGAGCAATGAATCAGGATACAAAGAGTAGGGAGGAGGACAGGCTGTGATCCAAATACCCAGTTTATGCACAGATTCCCAATAACTTCCTTCTATGAGGCCCCCAACCTATTGGTTCTACTACCTTCCAACAGTGGCCCAGATTGGGGACCAAGCCTTTAAAATATGGCTTTATGTGACACTTATCCAAACCATAGCATGCCTAGTATTTTTGTTTCTGTTTGCAAGGCAAATTTTAGCCTTGTTTTAGTGACTTTTCAAACTGTAGGAAGCTTTCTCAAGACTTCCTGGCAGTCAAGAAAGAACCAGGATTGGAAGTAGGTATTCTCCACCCCCAGAATTATTCTGCTTGGACCTTCCAGGCTGCCTGTGCTTGTTGAAAAGCTGCTCTGTGAGCTGCCTACCTAGTCTTATAGTTGTGCATGTTGGCAAAACCAGTGCAGACACCTATGAGACTATTGTGTGTGTGTGTGGTGTTACAAAACAACTAGCCTAGATTCAGCAACAATGCTAATAAAGATCTAAATTGCCTCTCTAGAAGAATTTCATCATAAAGTGATAAAGTTACAGATTTTCGTCCAGTTTTCACTTCCTTTAGTAGCCCATCTTTTTGGTAGTGACAATGAGAGCACCTGACAATTTGGTAAAAGAGTGAACTATGATATTTTACAGAAAAAAGGGCTCTAATCAGATGACATCCCACAGAAGGAAGCAGCAAAGAACAAAGGGAACTTATGTCATTATTTTAAGGACACGAAGATTTATTTCTGAGGTAATTGATAAGGTTTACGCGATAACAGAAAGAAAAAAGATGCTACAGCAGCAAATCATCTTTGTATACTTATACGTGCTTGGGGGTTTGGGGGAAATGGATGTGAGGATCCCTCAGGTGATCCCCTAAGTGACTGAAGAATTGCAAAACTTAGCAAAGTGGTACTCATTCTATTACCCACTTTTTCTTCTGTATGTTTTGTTTTGTTTCTTTTCCTCTTAAATAGTTCATGGTTAGCAACACGGTAGCCTTTGTGCTTGTGTTTCAGCCCGCATGCCAGTCTTGGAGGTGGACTCTGCCCTTAGACTTCCTGCAAAGAAAATTTACTCCACAAGGGAGAGATTGCAGATTTTACTGAAGATTTCGTAAGTAAGACCAAAGAGGGAATTTACATCACGTAATGCTCAGAGTCACATTCTCCAAATTGCTATTGGATGTCTTTCCTAATTTTATTCTTGGCTTGTCCTTTGGGTTTTTAAAACCTTTCACCAAGTAGCGTCTAAAATTCTCCCTTATAGAGAATTCTTTTACTCCACTCAGTTCTTTTGTTAAAAAAAAAAAAAAGAAAAGAAAGCTTTTCCCCACCATCTCAGTCCTTGGCACCTGCCCACCCACATGCCTGAAAGCCTGGCATTGATCTGGTTTATCAAAGCATTCCCCCTAAAAATGTACTTCTTTCCTTGCATGGGATTTACGTAACAACTGTGAAGAAAAATAAGATTTTCTTTGCATTGTCACAGGCAGATAAATTTATCAGGGAACAATACCTGGCAAAGAGTATCATACGCTTTGGGTTTCCTAATTTTTAGGTGATCTACTATCTTCTTATCCCAGACTAAAGGTTGGGTTCTGTGGCCATGGAAACAAATGGAATCTTGTCCAACCACATTTTCAGGATAGCATCAATTCCTTCTCCACTTTTAAGTGAATGTTTCCAAAGCATTTTGAATTGCTATTTACCCAGGAGCCGAAACTGGGATTTTCTTTTTTTAACTTCCCCATCTGTGAGAAGTGGCTAATGATCTTTTTTCCTTCCCTTTATTTTGGGACTGCCCTTCTTCACATTTCCAGTGTCTCTTATAGAGATCACGAGTTGGGCTTTCAGCATAAGATAATTCCTTTATGTCCACTCTGAACCTCAGATTCAAAGATTTTAGAATTCTAAACTAATTTACAGATTTTGATATCTTACTCTTGGGAACATCAAAGTCTTGTGAAGCTGAACATGGTCGGAGCCCTGAGGGATTTCAAATGTCTACTCCAAAGTTGTCCTATCTATCAACTTTTCTCCAATGGCAATTCAGGCTCCTGCAGATTTGTGTTACTTTTGCGTGAATGGTGCTTGTTAAAAGCATGTGTTTTTGGAGTGAAAAATCAGACTTGATATATATTTGAAGCACATTAGGATATGGGAAAGCTTTTTCTTAAAGAAATCTGGAACACTCAGGATATGTTATTGTTTCTTTGTAGACCCACATAGGGAAAGCTTTTCTGCAGGCCATTGTGTTTTGCTGCTCGCCATTTTCCTTTACCCCCAGAACTCCTCTTTTTCTGTCATGTTCCAAACCTGAGTGAGCACTTTTCTCCTTGTGACTCATTTACCTGTGCCGTTCTTTCATAACCTCATCATTATTTTCTCAGACATTCTGCTCCTGCCCCCCAGTTTTGCCTCTTCGTCCTGAACTTACTGGTTTCTGCAGTGTTTCCCTTCTCTGTATTTTCCCTAGGTCAGATGTCTTCCCAGGTCATCCTCCTTCCTCGCACGTGATGCATGTCACACCCCGAGGAGCATCAGCTGCCGTGTCCACCCCTCCCCCTGCCCCTCAGTCCCCACAGGGTCTTCCTCAGCTGCTGCTGCCACATTTACTCCACATCTTCCTGCTCACTCTGCTTCATTTCCAGCCCTGTCATTCAGGGGTAACAGTTCAATGATCTTTCCCCTTCTCTGTCCACTGAGTTCATTTACAATTTACAATCCAAACAGTTTCTGCCTGTCAGCTTGCCTGACTGTGACCTCTAATATTTACTCTGCTGTCCCTTCCTCCAAATCTTCCCTGTCGCCTTTCATCTCTGGACTTGTCAATATCCTTTCACACCATTTCTTTTTCTTTCTTTCTTTTACTTCCTCCTCTCTCTCTCTCCCTCCCACTTGCTCTCTCTCTTCCCTTTTTCATTTTGAATGATTATAGATTTGCCAAATATTGCAATGACAGCAAAGACAATTTGGAGTGATTTCATGTACTCTTTCTCTGGTTTCCTCCACTCATCACTTCTAACTTAGTGATGATAGTCCTGCAGCAAAACCAGGGGATTGATTTGGCACAATGCACATGGATAGTTCTGTGCCATCTTATGACACACATAGCTGCATCAAAATACATGCTATTTCTCACTACAAAGATTTCCCTCTTGAGAGCTGCTATGGCTTGTAAATTCCAAAGGTTCATATACTAAAGGCTTGAACCCCAGTCATGGAACCTTTAGGATATGGGGCCTAGTGGGAGGAAGTGAGGCCACTGAGGGCATGGCCTTGAAGGGGCACCTGGGACCACAGCACTTTGTTTCCTCTCTGGCTGTGAGGTGAACAGCTTTGTTTTATCACTTGCTCTTCCGTGTGATATTCTGCCTTCCTGTTGGTCCCAAAACAACAAAACCAAGTGACCATGGATGAAAACTCTGAAACTGTGAGGCCAAACAAAACTTCCTTTCATATAAATTGATCATCTGCTATGTTCTGTTCAATCTACAATTTTGTCATTTTGAGAACACTGAGTATTATTGTACAGTACATGATCCACCAAGGCTGGTTGCTTTCGTTTAGCATAATGTACTTGAAGTCCATCTGAGCCATGGTGTGCATCAGCCGTTCTTCCCTTTCCATTGCCGAGTGGTATCCATGGAGTGGTGACTAAGGACATCTTGGTTGTTCCCAGTTTTGGGCTTGCTTGCAATCTTTTTGCTATACTTTTGACATTTCCATATAGATTGTGACTGTCAAGTACTTTGAGGATAAGAAAATCTTTTGGGAAAAGACTGTATCCGTTGGTTCCTCTGCCTAATCAAAGCTTCAGTTCAATGAGTGAGTGAGTAAGTGACAATGTGGAGAGACTATTTCTTTTTCAAAACCGGTTTTGCTATTTTGGCTTCTGCACTTCGCCCTCTTGTTCCAGTTCCTGCTTGTCAGTCACCGCCTTGTCCAGGTGAATGCACTAAATTTCACACAGAGGTATTCCAGCAGAGGTCTTGATCACAAACAGAAAAATCAGGCTTACTTATTTTAAATGGGAATGTTAATTTAAAATGACAATATTGTTACAACAACCTTGGGGCTCATTCAGAAAAGACTTCAAGTTATTTCTGGCAGAATGTATTGACACTAGCAGCCTTTAGAACTCAATGCTCAAGGGAATTGAACCTACTTCAGCTGTTTGACTAGAAGAAGTCTGGGTCAGCAAGTCACTTTTGCTAAAGGAAAAAAAAAGTCACAGGATCGTTTTCCAAATGAATTTTTAAGGGTTAGTATTTTGTTAGCTCTGTGAGTGTTTGAGGAGTTCCTGTGTGCAGGTTGGGCTGGTTTTATCTTGGTCTTAGCAAATTTGTGGATTTGCCTGACATTTTTTTTAGCATATAGTAATGAAGATCGTCATGGGTTTCCCTTCTGTAAGTAACTTGGCTTAGTTTTATGTTTGAAGAGTTCATATATTTGCATAAAGCCCAAGCTGAAGTGATTATATGGCAAAGACATAAAATGCAAATATTTAAATACTACAGGGTATTTTAACCTTTCAAGATGAAAAGTGTATTTAATATGAGAAATAGAAGTTTGGATAAACATACCAAGATTCTCTTCTTTCTTAAAATCTGCAAGAAATTGAAAATTTTGATAGTTAAGGTAACATTCACAATCTTGTCTATGTTACAAAGGTTTTAGGTCTTCTTGTTTCATTGAGGGCCTTGGGTTTTGGTTAATGTCTTTGTGCATGTGAGACTCCCCCTTTATCTCCTCTGCCCCCAGATCTAAATGCTCCTTAACACTGGATGAGAGGTGACAGGAGATGACGGTGCTTGTGTGTGAATATCAGGAGGAACTAAAAATGCTTTGTGCACTTTAATGGCTCCTTGCACTTCCTCCAGATAGGTAGAGGAAAGTGAGCTAACATGGGCCCAGTGGATCTCTATAGGACAAGCTCTGAGTCACTGAAGTGAGTCATCTACAAGACAAGGAGAGAGATTTTCACCCTGAGACTGATGTTTTCAGACCAGTGTTTTTAGCATTTGTTTTTGCAACATCTCAAGCTCTCTTCTGGTTCCTCATGAATGCTGGTATTACAGATGTGCATCTCCATACCTGACTTGGAACACATTTAGAACAATCCATTCTATAGCTCAGTTGCACCTCAAGAAAATTTGAGACATATTCTGTTTCTGCAACCTCCCTCCCTACCTTTCATTGCTTTGTATCTCATCTTTGAATGAGCCAAATCCTAGAACCTAAGCCATTTAAGGAGCAGCAGAGGGGACATTGAGAGATCTCAAGGGAAGTTGCTGATCAGAATTTTTAGCCTTCTTTAGTGATATCATGGCTGCAATATCATCTCATATTCTAGTAATTAAAATCCTTTATTAATCAGGCCTCTGCACACCTGGTGTGTGGAGTGGTCCTGGAAAGGATGACTCAGGTGTGAGCCGTCCTCAAGTGGCTCTGAATGATTGAGAACCAAGGTTTACTGTGCTTATAACAGCAGCATTGGTGTTGATGTTGCTTTTCCCTGTGGGAATCTCTTGAATAGTAGGCACCTCTGTGACCAGCCCAGGTGGCCATATAACACCCAATAATGTGCACATCAGTGCAGCTCATTTCACTGATCCCAGTTGCAAAAATTCTTCTGAGTCTTGGGCCAACCAAGGGCTGTTAAGACCCTGGCTGTTAGCACAGGAAGCATTTTGAAGCTATGGCAGGGATCTAGGAGAGATAGTTTTCCAGCTGGGAAGGAAGGCAGCATTTACTGTGTCTGGCCTGGCATGTGTGTTTAGTACATATAGTTTTATTTATCACTGAGAAGTGACATCTGACAAATAACATGTGCTTCACCAGGGTAGGTCTTGGGTAATGTGGTTTCACAATTAAAGGAAAAGGTAAAAATGGCTGAGGATAAAGATGCTTCCTTGTCTGAGAGAGGTTGATCCAGGGGTTTTATGATGCTTGTAGGCATCTGAGTTATCTCTGTTTCTCTCTGCATTTACAATATTGCATTGATCCTAGTGGCCATCCTACTGGGAAAAGGATGATGGCCAGTGCCATTGTGCTAGCTCTCCATCATCAGTGTCCAGGCTTGACAGTGAGCAAGCAAGCTGGTTTTTACCACTTCCAAAAAAGCAACACACCTTGTTTTCCAGAAGCCCTCTCCGCATTCCAATTCACTGACCAGAACCGGGTTATAAGACCAAGCTTCAACTCTAACAAGAAAGATGAAATTGTCATTCTAGGCTTCAACTATTTTTTTTATTTTTTATTTTTATTTTTATTTTTTGTCTTTTTCGTTTTTAATCGGTACTGGGGATCGAACTCACAACTGCCTGCTTGCAAGGCAGGTGCTTATGCCGCTGAACTAAATCCCCAGCCCTGGCTTCAACTATTAAAAATGTACTGTGGGAGCTAAGAATTGAGTTATTTGGGGGCATGGAAGCAAGATACAGTCAAGTGGAAATGTTGGGAAGAAGGAGAAAACTTTAAGCTTTATAGAAGTAAAATTAGGTTCTAGTTTGATTCATAAGGTAGGAATATCTAACAAAAAAGAGAAAAGATGTAAGCAAGTTCTACTTCGATAGGAGAAAAGCAGCAGTTACCAGGATGTTCGCTCAGACTTCACTTTTATGCTCGTACCTATTTGATGATTTCAGATGTTTTCAATATATTCACAATTGTGCCCATTATCTCTTTCTTCCATCATCAAAATGCTCTTCCTTCTGGGTTCTCTGATTTGTTCAGTGACACCAAACAACATCCAAACAACAAATTGAAATCTTTTCCAGCAATCTCTTTGCCCTTTTGTATTGATTAATTTTCTGTTGCTCTAACAATATAAAGAAAAAAGATTCCTTTTGCTCACATTTATAGAAACTGGAAAGTCTAAGAACTTGGCCCTAGTGTCTGCTCAGTATCTTGTGAATACCTTCCTTTGGGTTGTGATATGGCAGAGTCAATCACATAGAGAGACAAGAAAGATCAAAAGAAAGCAGAGGAGGCCAAATTCATTTTTAAACAACCTACTCGTATAGAAATTAATCTGTTTCCAAGAGAACTAATCCAGACTCTTGAGAAGGATATTGGTTCCTCTCAAAGGTCCTAACACCTCTCAATACTGTTGCACTAGAGACCAAACTTCAATATGAGCTTTGATGGAGGACAAACTGTACCCAAACCATTGCATTCTATAGTCATTATTATTATTATTATTATTTTGGTACTGGAAATCACACTCAGGACCTTACTGACCAGGCAGATCCTATATTCTAGTGTGTCTCTTAAATTTCTCCCCATAAACAGATGAAACATAGCTGGCATAGTGAAAGTTGGTTTCAACATATTTGGAATTACCTCCAAGCATGTTTCAAACTGTCTACAACTACCTGTCATTTATGTAGATTTTATTTCATATGGGTCACTGACCACATCAAGAACGTGTGTCACCCAATAAGCCAGTTTAGTCATTGTGGTTTTCTTGTGTGTGTGTGTGTGTGTGTGTGTGTGTGTGTTTGTGTGTGAGACAGCTGAATGAATGCCAGGTTGAATACTAAACAGGCCGTGTTTCTACTGGTAATTTGACAAGATAGGTTTGGGTAGAGATGGTGGTGAGGGTTGGTAGAACTTCATGGGTTTTCTGCAGTGTAAGTTGGGTTCATCTGAGTTTTCTATACATATGGGGGTGTAAAGATGGAATTTGATAATGTTGCCACTTGGTTTGAGTCAACATAGTATGTGTATGTTTTAAGTCAAGCATGACACAAGATCATCAGACAGGTTTGGCATGGGAAAAAAAAGAGTGAAGTTGAAGTTTAGCTTCATCTCATTCACAGTTAGGACAGTGATGACAAACTTTTTAGAGCTTGCAATGACAACAGAAAACTGGCTGCAGCTTGTGTGCTGCCCCATCTTCACATGACCTTCTTTGGGTGTTACCTTATCTTCTCTTTTTGAGCTCTCATACAGTTGATGATTATTGAACTTAAGGCCCACCTGAATAATATAAGAAGATCTCATCTTGTGCTTTTTAACTCAGTTATATCTGTAAAGATCATTGCTCTACATGAGGTCATATTCACAGGCTCTAAGATGTAGACATACATTTTTTGGAGGGGCTACCATTCAACCATACTGCTTCTCAGATGAAGGAGTTTGAGATTTTTGATAAAGATGAAACAAAATTTAATAATTTCTTGGCCTCTGAGTCCAAGGATTAGAACCACTATGAACAGGAATTGCTTGAAGGAAATAATCTCAGACATCAGTGACAGATTATATCCCACAGAATCATCTTGTTTCCTTATTGTTTTATTTTTTTGCAAGTGAGAAAAAAGGGAGCCACTAAGTTTTTTGGGTTGTATTTTCTGGATATTCTTTGAATTCATTGCACCCCTTCATTGCTACTGCTACTGCCTTATGAGGTCTCAGGTCATTTCTTACCTGGATTTTGTCATCTCCTCTACTTTGTTACTAGCTCTTTTTCTTCATTATCAGTGACTTGGCCAAGACCCCCAACTGCCTGTATGAGGGGTACAACAAAGGATAAAATGAGAAACAGAGACAAATTTAGTAATGCATAATGAGGGGCTTGGCGGTCAATGCCTCAGGATAGGCAAAGACCCAGATACTCCAAACCAGCCATTATTTATTGGGTGTGTACAATGCAATGGGTATTTACAATGATAGGAGGGGTTGGCAGAAGATTTCAGATTGGCAGGAGATTCCAACTTGGCAGAGGATTCAGAGGTCCATGACACTGCAGGCAACAGATAATCCTGGGATGACTCAACAGGGTGGAGATGATCTTATGCCAAGAAGGATCTTACTCTGGAGTGTTCTTTTTCATTTTAGTAGTTTTAGTTTAGTCTTAGTGGGTGAGAGAGGATGGCCCAGGCCAATAGTTAATGGAAAACCTCAAAAGGGTGATTCCAAACCTCCATTTATCCCCAGGGCAGTATGTGAAATTAGCAATTGTGAATTTCTCATCCCCAATATTCCATATTGCACCTGATGAACTTCATGAAATTCCAACCTCGTGTTCCTCGCCTAGTGCTAAGTAACTTCTGCTCATTCTTCCCAGCCTCTCCTTCTCTACTCTGCCTTCTTTCTTGCAAACTCTCTTGCTCTTTGGCTTCTGGCTGGATTTGGCCTATAGGGAGTAAGTGGGGAGATAAGAGCCACATGGAGCTTATTTGTCTCCTTGGTTCTCTCCGTGGAGTTCATCAGAGCTGGCTGCATCCCATGGCTGAGCTGCCAACTATCTTGAAGTGGCCTTCGCGAGACTCTCTCTTCCAGGTTTCAGTAACAGTTTCTCTCCTTACCTTTCCAAGCCCAAGGGTGACAGTGGGGCACTTTGTGATTCCATTACACTACCCACAACACTGGACATAATCCCTTTATAAACTTCTTGAATTACCATTTCAGTGTATGATGTTTCTTACCATGACTAATACATCTATGCTCAAAGTGTATCATTGGCTCTATTTGGACCAGAGGATAAATGCAAAATCCCACCCCGGGGAGTAAGATTCCAGGTTTGCCGCCACACTTCTTACTTCCTGATACACACACTGCCCTCCCCAATGCCCACAAATTTCTAGTTTACTGATCATGTTATGTCCTTTTTCTTCTTGGAGATTTTACAAGTAATGCTTTCTTTTCTGACTCATCTGCCTGGGCATTATCTTTTTTATTCTCAAACATTACCCATTGCTTGTGATTTGTTTCTGACTTGCCCTTGCAGGGTTAGTTGCTTCCTTGCTTGTGTTCCTAATATGCATTATACAGGTTTATTAAAGTGCTTGCCATCACTTTAACTATTTGTATGTCTGTTTGCCAACTAATCTGTGAACTCCTCTACTGTATAGACTTTACAGTATTCAATTTTTCTTTGATCTCTAAATACCTGCTGTTGTTCCTGGTAGATTTAATAAATATTTTTGAATGATTACGCTTTATTTATGGATTGTATTATTTCTTGCATTGTTTACCCAAACAAGATTATTGCAATAAAATACCATCTTCATCTGTGCAGCTGTGTACATCGTATTTTGTTTTGATGAGTATTATTTTGGTTTTTCCTCAGGATGATTGTAAAAGATAGTATAGATGGGAGGTGAATTCTTCCCTGTACCTAGATTGTTAGTGGCAGAACTATGCTAAGAATCTAGCGCTCTTGATACTGATTTGCTTCTCTTTTCATGAAGCCATTTTGCCTCCTGAGATGCCAGATTTTAAAAACAACAGCAAAACCAAGGGGCAGCCTGAACTAATGAGCACTACCCCAAAGGCCATTTGGATGGGAAACTTCAAACTGCCGTAGAGATAACTCCATGTGATTATAAACACATGTCAGGAAGGATATTTGGAAAATGTGTGTTGTCAAAAAGGTCCTAATGAACGGAACTGGTCACATTACCGGAACCTAACTTCCTGTTGCACGAGAATTATGTCTGATGTAGACTCCAGGGACTGTCGACAGAACATAACACTTGGATTAAAATTAGGATATGAACATCAAAAAGAAGTATTCTACAACCCTAGGGAAGGGGTGGTAACCAATGGAGGAAGGAATTGTTGCTGTAATTCAAACCATGTCCCATGAGAAAGTAATTTATAGGCAACAGCACAAATAAAGATAAATTCAAGAGAATTTAGGGCAATTTATGCTATTTCAGTAGGAGGCTTACAGGTTCTTCCTTTGGGGAAAGAGCATTACCTTAAAAGTACTGCTAATAATGCAATTTATTGGTAAGAATATTCCCAAAGATACCATCAGAGAGTTTCAGGAGGAGAAGGGCTATCATAGGTCGTCTGATGCTAAACTTTGACTTTTGGGTCTTTTCCAACAGGAAGGGGAAAAAAAGTGAAATCTGAATACTCCAGTTGGTTGAGGGTCAGGGCAGACTAAATTTCAGATGTGGCAGATATGCAACCCCTACTTGATCTCGATACGTTCATAGGTGACAGAGAGCATCAGGGGATGCTTGTGGGTCTGTGTCACAATCTCAGAGGCCATCTTGAAAGACCCTTGGCTAACTGAAACACCATCAGTTGTTTGAATCTGTCTCTGTATTTCACTGAAGTCCATGAGGTCAGTTAACCAAAACAGGAAAGAAATAAAGAGAATGCATTTCTCTGCTCCAGCTTTATCTGTTAACTTCCCTGCTTCAGTGTTCTCAAACTTAAAATTGTGAAAGAAATGTAAATGGTTTCAGCATCAAAACGAAGTCACTTGTGTCGATCCTAACAGGAAAAAAAAAGGTAAATAATGCTGGAAGATTATGATGAAAGGGTTCTTACACGTGACACATGATTACATGATAGTAACTGTCACACAGGACTGTCAGAACCACAAGCTAGCACAGAGGCCACCAAAACCTCATACAAAAGTTATTTTTACAAGGCCATCTGCCCACAAACTGTCTGTTCAACCTCAGGCCAATGTCACTGTTGTTATTAATCACTGTGACCAAGGATTAGTGTTCCAAAATATCTGATGCAATCCTCTCCATTTTTGTTTTTAAAAGTTTCTTGCCACAGTCTCTTTGGTTATGCCCATGGTTTACTATAGTGCATGTATTCCTGTTACAGTATTCAGATATTCCCAACAAATATCAGTATTCTTTGCAGTATCTTTCTCTGATTGTTTTTTAATTTAGGTTAATAAAATGTTTTTATCTTTTGGCCTGGGAATTTATATTAAGGATATAATAAGAAGTGTAGACAAAGATCTAGAAAGAAGCCTGACTTTATCAAAACAAAGGAAACATTAATTAAAGCTGATTGTAGGATCCCTTGCTGTTATTTAAATCTTGTGTTTGAAAAACATTAACTGATATGAAGATGCTTATGACATAAATCAGAAAAGCAACATTCAAATCTGTACCTATATAAATATCTTTGTCCAGTTTTTTGAAAATCCTTCTCTCTGCCTAGTTACCTATCTCTATAAATAGAAAAATATCAGATGGAAAACCATGAAAATGTTAATTGTGATTACATATGGGTTGTGGAATTATAGGTCATATTTATTTTTTCCTTTGTACTTAATTAATTTTTCCAACTTTATGAGCATAAATCAGCAAATACTTTGAGATAACACTGAAAATTCTTCATTCATTTTGCTCTTATTTTTAA
Source organism: Cavia porcellus (assembly GCF_034190915.1). NCBI lineage: Eukaryota > Metazoa > Chordata > Mammalia > Rodentia > Caviidae > Cavia > Cavia porcellus. Next base: position 19,195,001 of record NW_026947496.1, on the reverse strand, counting down.
GATAAAATCCAGACTGCTTAGCTTGGGAAGTGGGGATCTTGATGCCCTGGCAGTCCCCTTTCCTGCCCATCTTTCCCCACTCCTCTCCTATTGCATTGCCACCTAGCCTTGCTGTTCCACCTGTTCTCAGAAGGTCCTGTCACTGTCACTGTTCTTTCAGGCCGGGGAGGGGGGGGGAGCACTTGTCTGTCCTTTTCGGTAACTGTGTTTGCATACCCCCGAGTGCAGCTCCACCTCTTCACCTTTGGAAAACCTCTCTAGTGAATGCTGCAGTGTCTGCTGCACCTATTCAGGCCCTAGGTGCTCATTCTCCCAGCACAGGGCATGTTGGCTGTCAGGGGACCTCAGATGAATCCCTGCCTTGGAGTTGTCCTAGATTTAAGGGAGTGGCCTTGCCTCCCCTTTGTGAGACTGTCCGCATCTAACCCATGGTCCTTGCAGCACTGAGTCTGTGTCTCCAGTGCTGCCCATATGCTGAGGGCAACACCTCTCTTAGGGAATTTTCTCCTTGAATGGATTCACTCCCCTTAGACTTGAAAGTTATCATGAATTCCAGAACTATAAAGCATGACCACAGCATTGGTAGCTGCATGTGTATGTGTCTCCTCAACCCTGCAACATCTTATCCCCGCCCTTTGAAAGCATTAGATGGAAACATGTATTCCTCTCTCTTATTTTGTTGGGAATGTGTTGCATTTTGAGTAAATCTCCTGGGCTGTTACCATCTCCTCCTTTACTTCCTTGCAGGGAAAGGAACTTCAGTCAGTTGGGGAGAAGCAATTGGGTATACCTCCTCTCTTTTTCTTTCTCTGTTGGAGAACAGCCTGGAAAAAGTTAGCATTCCCTGCTCCTTGAAGCCTTAAGTTTTAAAGGACAGATCCCTGTGCAGCAAAGACTTCTAACTGCCAGCACTACCTGGCACTGCCTGGGTGACTTCAATGGCATTACATAAATAATCCTGATGTTCTGGAGTTATACTTTGCAACCAAAACTTTATCTCTTTAAATAATGGCATTTTCCTTTTACCTGTCTGATTCTCATGCTGTCCCGTTCAGAACTTGGGCAGGAAAGAGGAGTCTTATTTATTGGATATGTTAAAACCTTTGTCAGCCAGGCCTCCTCTGGCTGGCCTTCAACCATTTGGTGTTATGGTTTGAATCTAGATGTCCTCTCAAAGCCTCATGTGATCATGGGTTGAGCTTTTCAGAGATGGCAGGATCTAGAGTGTGTGATGCTGGGATCAATAATGTGTGATTACTCAATTAGTCTACTGATTGGTTTGGCATAGTTCTAGGTAGGATTAAAAGTGTCCCATCCTGGATGCGAGTGATACTGCCCTGAGGGTGGATACCTGGATACAATGTAAAGGGACAGAAAGAATCTGTTGCTTATCACTTGTAGCTTGCTGCCAACTGTGTTTTGCCTGCCATGAACTGTTCCTCCTCTGTGATGTCCCCCTGTCATGGCACCCTGTTTTGGAGCCAGCCAATTATGAACTGAAACCTCAACAAACAGTAAGCCAAATAAACATTTTCTTCTTTAATTTTGTGTGTCAGAGAAGTCACTAAGACACTTGGTATTGATAAACGTCTATTTTGGTGAGTAGCCAAGAATTCAGGGGAGAGGTTGAGATGGTAATAGTGGTGAGTTTACCTAAAATGCTAACTGAGCAGGGGAGTCCTTTGCATGGTTTGCTGACTATAGGAATGTCCTGACTCACTTTAGATTTATGAAAGTAAAGGAGGGACTTTCCCAATAATCTACCCACTCTTCAAGTGATAGTCAAAATAGACATGAAATAAACAACTTTCTCACCAAAGTTCTTTCCTGTTCTCACAAACTTACAAGTTTGAGTAACTGGGTGAGCAAGCGGGTCCTGACAGTGACTACAGTAGTTCTCATCTGTCTACTAAGATCCAGTTGTTATCTGACTTTCCCTGCCTAGCATAATCCATCTGGTCCAAACTTCTACACTCATTGCCTAAAACACGCATTGCAGACTTATTATTCTTGATTGGTTTTATGATTTGCTTAGACATTGTGATTTTTTTTTTGCTCTGTCTGCATTTTATCTCAAATTCCAAGAACTATGTCTTATACCTCTTTATATTTCCCCCTACTTTCGAAGAGTGATTCAGAATGTGCTTAGTTTGATAGTATGCAAGTAAATGAATACCAACCAAGAAAGAATAGGCAACAATTTTTTTTTATCAGAACTCATTGTAGTAAGGGACTTTGCTACTATTACTTGTGTGCTCGCAGTGACTCAAAGACAAGCAAAAGAGTGAGGGAAAGAGAAGGATTCAGGTGTGTGTTGATTGGAGGCTGACGGCATTGGAATGCTGGGGATGCTTAAGTAGAAGTGTAACCATTGTGGTAACCATTGTGATTGGTTAGGATATGTATTTGGCTTTCCCTGGTTGGTCCTAAGTTGAAAAAAGGACAAAAACTAGGGAAACTGAACTTTGTCAAATTTTGGCTCTTTTGTGCCAGTTGTTATAAGGTTGATTATTTGACTTCCTAATTGGTGATAGAGACAGTGGTCTGAATTTATGATGACAGGCTGCTTTCCTGAGCTCGTTACTGTCAGTAATGAGTTGATTTCCTGGGCTGTAGATTGTAGGCCACAGTTTTATTTTATGTGCGCCTGTCCGTTACTTATTTATATATATATTCAGGTTCTCAGGAGCTACCAATAGACATTTCTTGAATTAATTTTGACTATGGTTAGAAGCACACCTTCTGAATTCATGTTCTTTCTTTTGACTACATGAAAGTTAGTTATTTAACAAATATTTTGTTTTATTTTTATAACAGGATCATAGAAGTAGCACAAACCTACTGTTTTCATTCCCTTTCTTAGTCATTATCTGGAAGTTTAAAACACTGGTGAAACTTGGGTCATGGCTAAAATTGCTTTAGTTCAAGCCCCTCCTTTTATAGATGAAGAGATAGAGACCTAGAGACTGGCCCTAGGACATGCTGCTTGGTGATAACCTTACATTCACCAAGGAAAAAAGGTAGATGGTCAGTCTCCAGCTCTGACCTTTGGAGTCTTTATGCAACATGTTGAAGAACAGGAAAGATCTTGTGCAGTTTTTAAAATCTGGGAAAGGATGAAGTTCCCAAGAGTGGAAGACTTTGAAGAACACTTTTAAAAGCCATGAGATAGGTCAGCGTGTGGTGTGAATCTTTTTGCATTCATCATGACATATGATATGCTATATTTATTTCCACGGCTGCCTTTATACAGTACCACATCCTTGGGGATGGTTATGTTTAAAGAATACTTAGCCTTTTCTTTTTCTAGAGGCTTGAGGTCTGAAATGAACGGGTCCATAGGTCCATGCACCCTCTGAAACACACAGGAGAGAATCCTGCTTTGCTTGTCTAGCTTTTGGTGTTTTTTGGCAATCCTTGGATTATGAATACATCATCCTAATCTCTGCCTCTCTTGTCACATGGTGTTCTTTCTGTGTGTCCCTGTCTGTCTGAAATGTCTAGTCATATTTGATTAAGGGCCTATTCCTTTCCAGTATTACCTCATCTTAAATGATTACATTTGCTGTGTCCCTGTTTCTAAATAAGGTCACATTCTGAGGCATTAGGGCCTAGGACTTCAGTCTATCTTTTTGGGAACACAGTTTAATCATAATACAAGCCATGAAGCAGAGCTATGTCCTCTGTGTGAATCTCCAAAGTCAAGAGTTTCTAGCTTCCTTGTCATTTCCCAGTCACTGCCAGCACACAGCTCATGACTAAACAGCATGTCTCCAAAACTGGTGACTCGCAGAGCTGCAAACAGGCCATGTGGAGGACTGCTTAGTAAGAAGTTGTCATCTAAAATAAAGTCACCAGGTTCCTTTGTAAAAATGCGTCAGAGGGTATTTAGAATCGTCATACCATCCCACTGCTACACGTTGGTGGAACTATTAAGTAAATTACACATTTCTGTCTTTTTTCGGAACTTCTTGTTCACAGTTGTCTCTGCACATATTTGTCTGAGGGAGGATGCTCGCCCACCTTATCTCAGCATCTAACCTTGCCTGTTCCTGAAGTTCATGCTGCCCTGAAGTCCTCTGCACTCACCCTGTCACCCCCATTCGTCATCTACTGCTTTTTTCTCTTTTTCACACCTTCAGGAAGTAATTGTTTTGTTCAGGTAGAAGTGTTAGAGGAAGAGTGTTCTGCTTGTTTGATGATTCATTCCTTTGCTTTTTGCCATTTCTAAATGTTAGGGAGAGAAGACTTTTTTGTTAAGGACTTTAATAAAATGGCATGGTCAGTGGGGTGAGCAACAGGGTCATTTGTAAATCACATTCAGCAGAACAGCAGCAAGCTTGTGTATCGGTCTTTGTGTTCTTCAGGAGAGTAACACCGTGGTTCTCACACCCACTGAAATCCGAAAGACTGACTCTGATGAGAGACTGATTTCTGATGAGGAGATAATGCTCTCCATTTCCTTCTTGATGATCATGCGTGAGTCATGGCAAGATGGATGTCAGCCAAGCATTCCCTTCACTCTATTTCTGGATGTAGATCACAAATGGATCCATGAGTGCGTTTGAGTTGAGACAAATCTAAGTTTATTCATTTAAATTCTTAGCTCCCCAGAAGTGGTTATGGACTCATTTATGTTGCTGTCTTAAGCCCCTATACCTTGAACTGTGACTGTGCTTGGAGACAGGGCCTTTGTGAGGTAATTAATGTTAAACAAGATCATGTGGGTTGGCCTAACTCCAGCCTGGTTGGTGTTCTCAGAAGACATATACAGAAAGAAGATGAAGTGAAGACAAAGGGAGAAGATGGCCATCAATAAGCCAGGAAAGAGATCTCAGAAGAGATCCACAGTGACCACTCCTTGCTCTTGAACTTCTGGTCTCTAGACTTGAAATAAATTTCTACCATTAAGCCACTTCATTTGTGGCCTTTGATATAGCAGCTCTAACAACAAATATAGAGGAAGACAGCCTTTAAGCAACGCCACTTCTACCAACAGGGCTTCAGGACCATGTTCCCAAGCTCCCCAGTCCTGGTCCAAGCCTTACTCATCTGATGTGACATTGCATTTATTATGAAAAAAATATCATATGAGTCAACTTCCCTTATGAATGCAGTTTAATTGGCCTCCCAACAGTGGTGTCAGTTCTTTTGCCATTTTCTGCAACACCAAAGGAGAATTTTCTAAGCTAGTATTTTTTTTTAACTGCAAAGATGACAAATGTTATCAACGAAATCCAACCCAAGTATATTTTCATCCCTTTTCCTCTTGTCATGATAAGCCAGAAGTATTTGTTGCCAGAAATGGAAAACAGCTTGCTCATCAGCCAGATGATCACAGCATTCAAAGTTCTACTCGTTTGCCATGTGTGAAAAGTTAAGAATTGAAAACAGACAGGCTTACTCGGCTTAAACAGTGAGATCCGTGAAGCAAGAAGGAGGAGATACTTGTATGCTAGGAGAGGAGCAGTGGAGACGGTGTTGATGGCAGAGTGAAATGTGGCTCTTGGACTTCTCTGACACCTGACATGAAATTCTTTAGTGTTGCAGTTGCTCTTACTGCTTGATTTGAAGAGAATATCGCCATAAGTTCTTAGCAGAAGGAACAAGTGTACAATGGGCCTCTTAACCGTATGACTGCTCATGACATCTTAAATTATCCCACTATTTTCCATTCATGTGAGGAAATACATATTTGTCAAATTCTTATGTGATTGTGTTATTACTCAGTTATCCCATTATTGTATTACAATGCTTTGGGTTTACGGAGTGATTTCTAATCATTTTATTAGTCCCTTTTTGAAACTAAGGAAAGGATTTTTTGACAGTAGAATCATTTTAAGAGGTAGAAATGCAGATTTACAGAGGTCAAATGATTGACTCAAGATTTCCCCTCCCAAAACAAAACAAAACAGCAAAGAAGGAGAAAAAGAAGAAGAAGAAGAAGAAGAGGAGGAGGAGGAGGGGGAGGAGGAGAAGGAGGAAGAAGAAGAGGAGGAAGTTGTTTGCATTCTGGGTTCTAATTTTCAGGTCTCTGAAGTTCACAGAATCACATCCTGTTATACCCATGTTGTTAGAAGTCATTTGCAGTTCAACACTTAAATTCATTCCTGTATCTGACTCTCAAAGTCTTCTTACATGTTACCTTGACCTTGAAAATTTATCTACTTAATACAGGCAAAATTCTACCCCCTCTAATTCTCCTTTGTCACGGCAAGCTCAAAATAGGCCAAACTAAGCAAATTCTCATGGAAAGAGCTTTATTGAATCCACCTCCTCTCTGTAAAGCCAGAACTGCCAATTAGTCTAAAGAGTAAGTGTTTTATAGGCTGGGAATTCCAGCTGGATGGAGATCAGGGATTTGGGAAAGAGGAGGGAGGAGAAGGAGTGTGACAAACTTCTAGGGCCACCTTCTCCTTCCTCGTGTGAGTAGCTCTGTCTCCCCCCACTCACCAGTGATCTGTCTCCAGGTCTCAGGTTTGCAGTTGAGGAGGGCTCAGCAGTAGGCTGCAACTCTTCTTCAGATGAAAGGACAGATCAGAAGGTACCTATTACATGTCTGTGAGCAGAGAGACAAAGGCCCGGCTGCTGACACCCTCCTACTAAGTTGGGTTTAATGGTAGGTTTAATTTCCTCGTGCTAGCTCAAAGAAAGAAACGGAGAGCCAGGGTGTGAGTAGTGGTGGTGGTGAGGGGGGGAACGACAGCTGTTGTATTCATGGTTAATCAGGTGTGTCTCTCTTTGTGTCGCATCTGTCTGCTACTGTTGCCAGGCCACATGTGAAAGGGAATGAGGGGAAGGGCCATTCATGTTCAAAGCCGCCAGCCCTGACCTCTGCTTCGTTCTCCTAGGGGTAGGAAAGCTTGTCTATTTAACTTTCCCTATTCTAGGAAGCTGTAATTCTACTTTATTAGCCCACCCTAACCATTTCGGCCTGACAAATGCAAGCTGCATCCAGAATGCTATAAATCTGGTACAGAAGGAGGCCTCCTCCCTCCTCCTCTTGCATTTCCTTTGGGATCCCATTTGATTTGTCAAATGAGAGAAACCAGAAAGAGAGAGACAATCAGGCACTCAGAGCATTCTGGTTTGCCCTTGTCCCAACAGGACCTGATGCTGTACATAGATTTCCTTGCTGAGAGGGGCTGTGAGGCTTCCCTGGGCCACACCTAGATCCCTCTTTGGCCTCTAAACCTGTTTGTCTTACAAGTCGCAGAAAGGCACGGTGTTTGCGTCAGGCCTTAGTCATCGCTCTGGCACCACATCTTTCCCCTGCATCCCGCCATCCCCGCCTCCCTCTGCACCCATATTCAGAGAGAGCTCAGTGAAGGAGGGAGACTTCCGGCCCCTCCTGGAACTGGGCCCATGCTCTGGTTACTGCTGCCCAGGCATGCCAGACATGACTCTCCTCAGTCCCATGTAGAAACAGCTGCAGTGGAAACCACCTCTGCTCCCTACTCTCCAGGGCCCCAGACTGCATTAAAACTCAGTGTCTCAGTCCCATCGTCTTCTCCAGCTGCAGGCTCAAACTGCCTGCTCTTGTGAGCTGCTCCGGGGGCTCCATCTCACCCCTTTGGGAATGCTTTGCTTTCATCTTTTACCATGGGCCCAGCACGTGGGTTTCTTGGAGTAAATGATAGTTGTCAGAATCTTCAAGATTGAGGATCTCTGGCTCCAACTTTGGCTGTCTTGGAGCATGGGCCATCCTCATAGACTCAGTATGGCTCACAGGAGCTTGCCATTTGCCAGCCTCAAAGTTGGCACTAACTTTCACCCAATCTTGTGTACCCCATCTTGTGCGTGCATGTACATGCATATATATCTATCTTTTTCAGTCAAAATGACTAATTTCCCATGGCACAGGTTGTCATCAGAACTAGCTGAGTTTCTCATCTGTGAGCCTGTACTGATTACCATGACTGCACTGCTCACCTGCAGCTTTGAAGTCAGTAAGCCTTTGTTTCCCTGGTGCCAAAGGACATTGGAAAACCATCTCACTGTCTGTGCTTGGCACTTCTGATACGCCCTGTGTCTCCAAATTTCAGTGATGTCAATAGTAAGCTCCTCATGGAAAACTACCATCCTGATAGGTTCTGTGTGGCCTTTGAGAATTTGTCATCTTGTGAGAGGCCAAGAGCCATCAGACTCAAACAAACAATAACAAAGTGGGACAGGACATAGCATCTAACTTACATACAGAAAATCTTGAGCATATGACTCAATGAATTGCTTCTACGTGAATATATTCGTGAAACCATCACCCAAATTAAGAAACAAAATATTATAGCAGATGGGAACTTCTTAATTTTCTGTTTACATGGGTGCCTCCTACATCGAAAGCTGTTCTACCACACAAATGGAATTGGGATTCAGTTTTTAACTATGTGGGTAAGGAAATGTAGAAGTAGAAAAGGTTTCTATCTGCTGGAAGGGATTTGCTTCTGGCAGGATTTGAATGTGATATGGGTTAGTCCTGAACAAAGTTCTAGACTTCAGAGACCCCAGGTGAGCGGGATGCATAATGCTTGTGGCTCTGGGAGAAGATATAGAAAATTCTAGGACCCATTCCTTTATAAGAATTGTGATAAAATACACATAAGATAAAATTCACCTTCTTAGCCTTCTTTAAGAGTATGACTTGGTAATGCTAAGTCTGTTCAGGTTGTCCTGCAAACAATCTTAACAACTATCTTCATCCTGAAACTGTTTAACCATTAAACAACTCCTCATTGTCCCTTCTGCCAGCCCCTGATAACCATCACTGTATTTTATTCCTCTATGAATTTGATGACTGTATAGGTGCCTCAGGTAAGTGGGATTATACAGTATTTATCTTTTTGTGCCTGGTTTCTTTCATGTACTATCATGAACTTAAAGTTTACCCATGTGCTTTCATGTCTCAAATCTCTCTTTTGAGGGCTGAGTAATACTCCATTGAATGTATTTATCATATTTAGTTAATTTATTTACCCATTGATAGACACTTGAGTTGTTCCCATTAGCTATTGTGAATAGTACTTTTATGAACATGGATGTACAAATACCTCTTCAAGTTACTGCTCTCAATCATTTTGAATATATACCCAGAAGCAGAACTGCTGGCTCATATAGTAATTCTATTTTTGTAGCATCCTGGCATACTCTTCACCTGGATTTCCTCCTAGCTAGCTATTTGGGTTATATCAGAGTGAGCCTAACATGGATTGAAGTAGTACTAGGATTTTGGTAGGAACTTCATATGGGCCCATTCTAGGGACTCCAAAGTCTACAAGAAAAGATAAAGTAGAGACAAGACAATCCATGGTGGATATAGAGAGAGTCCAGTGGGTAGAGTGGATGTCATCATTTTTGCATTAAGATAAATAATTTTCCCCTAAATTTATGAAAGATTAGAGGACAAGGGATTTATTGATTGCCGGTATTATCGGGCATAGCATTTGTTCACTATATCACCTTTGGATTATCTTTGAAATTTTAGGTCTGAGCATTGGAATTTTTACAGAAAAAATGGTAAATTTTTTAAAAAAGATTATCAAAAATGGGGGGAAAAGAACAAAATGGCAGCCAGTGTAGGTCCAATATTAGCCAAGTACTGTACTTTTTAACCTGATAGGGATAGCAAGTATATATGTAGGGTGCTACTTAATAACAAGGCTGTCTTTGAAACAGTGGAAGTTGTGGTATATAATTAGTGATGGTTTAAGTAGAGATTAAGCCCACATCACCCTTGAATATTCAATACAGGGGTTTCTGAATATTCAGGAACTGCTTCAACCAATTTTAGGTTTTTTTGTCTTCTAAATATTGCCACTTTATTGCTAGGGATAAGTTAGGATTAATATCCACTTGAAGTAGGAACGATCTGGGCCACAGGGTGAGGACATTTAGGACCGTAGATTGGAGCACACATTATTATTGCTAAAAGAACAATCTTGTTCCAAATCCTTTAGTTTTGTTCTTCTACCATTTCATCGTAGGAAAAAACCTTAGCTAATTCAACATTTTTTCTTCATTTTAAAAGTAGTGTATGGCTGCTAGCTAACATATAATAAAAGTTCCTGACTCTAAAAGGCAATTACTACTTAACAGTTTGCTTTATTTTCTTTCAAAAATGTTCTGTATACATTCAGGACATGCATTTGTGTGTGTGTGTGTGCGCGAGCACACACACACACACACACACACACACACACACACACACACAGCATGATGAAATCTTGTACCACTCCATTCCACCCTGCCAGAGAATATATACTCTAAACCACCCACACAGAAAAAACATAACCAGTATAGAATTTGGTACTATCTGAGGTTTTGTACATCCACTCAAGATCCTAGCTATTTTCCTCTCTAGATAAAAGTGTAAAGTTGATGTTGTTTTCATTTAACAGAAAACACATGGAGCCAATTAAGACACTTGTCCACATTTCCACCAGCGTTGGGAATGGAGCTGGGACAAGAATTCAGGTCTTTGCAGTGAAGTCTAGGTCCAACAATCTTTCTCCTCCACGACAGGATTTGTTGTGACCATTGGAGCCTTGAAAGTAACTTGCAGAAAGTTCAAAACCTAATAATTCACTGCCTTCATAAAATTTAAGAATCTTGATCTGTTTATGCTACCAACTTGCAAACTACTTTATCTTTTATTTGGAGACATCTTAAACTTATTTACATGTAAAATAAGCATTGAGATTGTTGAAACAGGTATATGTGTTAGATTTCTGTTATTGTGACAAAATACCTACTAAGCAAGTAAACTTAAAGGAGAAAAATGTATTTTTAAAATTTTATTTTAAAAAGAGAAAAGTCAGAAAAGAAAAACAAAAAGCAAAAGACATAAACAACAATAGCAAACTCAAAACAGTAACAATATAGGTTTTCAAAATAATGAAAGAAATTTAACAGTGCTTGTTATATTGCATATTGTTCTCTTACTTTTCAAAGAAAGAAGAGAAAATTAGAGAAAATAGAAAAACAGAAAAGAAGGGTAGAACAATACCAAATTTAAAAAATTATCATCATAGAATTGCTAGTTGATACATTATTCATTGTCATCTTAAAAAATAGTTGCCAAAGTCACAAAATCAAAGCATAAATAGTGGCTAGAATAAATAGTGGCTAGACACTCAAACATGGACAGTGAAAATCCTTCTGTTCAGTGTTCCAACAGAAATTCAGTTACATGCTCCTCTATCTTACACACTGTACGTAATTTATACTCTTTAGTGCAATTTCCTTCCCTTTCACTTTCATTATATCTGTTATACTTTTTGGATCCCATTATTCTGTCAGTTTTTATTATTTTTTACACTAGAGAGACAATGCAATATTTACTAATGTAAGTCTTGTTTATTTCACTAATGAGGATATTTTCAGGTTGCCTCCATTTACCTATAAAGGCCTCAAGATGACCCTTTTCATAGCTGAGTAGAATTCCATTGTATAAAAATACCAGATTTTTTTGAAAAATGTATTTTGACTCATGTTTTTAGTGTAGGATGCTCAGTTTTATGGGCCTGTGACAGCACATTACGGTGTGGGGTGTAGAGGAAGAGAGGTGCTCATGTCATGGGAGCAGGAGGAGAGAGATGGGGACTTATTCCTTCTGCTTGTTCTCTGCAGACTCCAGCATTGGATGGTCCAGTCTCATATTCAGGTCAGGTCTGCCCCTCAATTTGCTATCCTACATGCCACTCATCTCAGGGAATGACCTTACAAACATACCCAGAAGTGCCCTTCACTGGTTTCCTAGGTGTGTCTCAATCTAATCAAGTTAGCATCAAGATTAACCATCACAACATGTTATGACTGATACATTGTGTCAACTTGAGCAGTTTAGAAGTTTAACTAAGAGACTTAGCAAGGAGCCATTTGTTACTTTGTAAATATCCTCCTCCTGGCAAAGGAGGGCGAGGAGATTTTGTGAGTGCTATACCTGCTCTGGAGGGGCAGGGTGGCCTTTGCTCTGGCTGCTTTTGCAGGCTGCTACCTTAAAGTCTTGCCCCTGTATCATGCCACCCTGCTTTGGAGTCAGCTAATTATGGACTGAAACCTCCACAAACAGTGAACTAAATAAACCTTTTCTTCCCTCATTTTGGGTGTTGGGTATTTTGTCTCAGCAACGAGACAAAAGTAACCAAGATAAAACATAATTCCATTAACAACTATTGGCCTAGAGAACATTTTCAGTATTCATAAGAACGTTGGTGCTAGTTTAGTTAGAAAGTGCTGATGTCTGACATGCTTTGGCCTTCTGTTCTAGGGACTTTTAAGAATTAAAATGAAGTAGTCTTGCCCAGCTGAGGTGCAGATTCTCTTTTACGGCAAATGGCAAAGCAGTCTTCATCTGCTTCTTTGTTACAGAGCAATGATACTTTTTTGCCTACTCAATTTGTTTACTCAAATACATAATTTAATTAAGTGATTTACCTAAATCTATATTCTCTTCCTTATCAAATACAGACTAATAACATGGCCACAGATTTTATGTAGTGACAGAAATGCTTCTGTGATTTTGGAGGTTGAATTCTTTTAAATTTTTTTTTTTTTTTTTATCTCACAATAGCTGTACAGGGAATTGTTGATGCTCGTATTTTATTTCTTTTTGTCGTAAAATTTTCATAGTTTGCAAAAATAAAAGTTATGAGCTGTGTATCCTTTATTTGCTACTCCCTGTGAGAAAGGTTACGGTAGTGAAAGAAGATTCTATGATGGCCAGTGTCGGTGGAAGAGAATGCTACTAGTAACTGAACTGGTGGATAGGAAGGTGGAGAAAAAGCACTTCAGTATGCTGCACTGGGAAGGATTAGAAAGAGAGAAAAATACCTTTACATTCCATACAGTGAACTGTAAAAGATATAAGTTAGACTGTGTGATTAGAAAGCTCAAGGACCTATGTGTGCTCTCCAGGATAATGAGGTAAATTTCTGCACCACACAAAATATTCAGAGTTGGTAGCCCAGGGCTGGCATGGTTCCTTCATGAGATTTAAGATACTTGATTTTCCTCTAGTTTTTCAGTCTGCTGTCCTAAGGTTGTCATTTTGGTCTTTACGGTTCAAGATAGCTACTAAGTCTCTAGTTTGTTTTAAAGAGAGGTATGCTCGGGGGCTGGGGATTTAGCTCAGATACATAAGCACCTGTCTTGCAAGCACGCAGTCATGCGTTCCATCCTCAGTGCCAAAAGAAGAAAAAAAAAAAAAAAAAAAAGAGAGGTATGTTCCAGAAATTTTACATGATATTTTTGCTTATTATGCCTTGTTGTGCAGAATTTAGTCATACTTGACAAAAATAGATTACACAATATAGTATTTATTGCAGGTTGCAATAAGCTGGAAGAAATTGAGTTTCTGTTGCTCAAAAGGAGGAAATGGATATTGAGAATGAAATAGCATTACTGGACAAAGTACACCCATTTTACAACCTGGATATCCGTGCAAACTATTCTATTCTATTGCCTTTGCACTACCTGGATTATGATTGTAATGATTGGAACTTCTTGGACCAAGACATAAACTTGGGAAGGAAAACCACATAATACCAGATCAGTAAGACAAAGTCATCTGTGTCTCTGGCTCTGTGAAGCCATGAACAAACTACCTCTTGATTTCTATCTGAGAGAGAAATATACATATTTTTTATTAAGTTATTTTGTTAGATGGTGGCAGCTGAGCCTGATTTTAACTGATACAGGCATAAATAAGTGTATAGAATGGCTTTCTTTTTAAAATTGTATCTATGCCTGCTCATATGGTGGGCTGACTATCCACTCATCCATTCTGGCCCTCTATGTGATGCTAGGTGTGCAAAGATGGCTAAGATGAAGATGTTACTGGTATTAAACTTGTGTTTCTGTGAGGAGCAAACAGATCAGTACATCAAAGGAACTTCATTTGCTTAAACAGTAGAACCAGAGATACTTGCAAAATAAAATAAATCAAAACTTACAAGTAAATTAGGGTGTTGACCATAGCATTTTTCATCATTAACATTATCATTATGTTAATCACCTATGATTATTTTTCAGATATGCAAATTCAGTTATTATTTTTTGTTGCTATTGGGCGGTGCTTTCAGATTCAACACTGATTTTCTCGTGAGAATCTTTCAGTACAATTGTAGCAGAAGATTTTTGCATAAAACTAAAGAAAGGTGGCTACTAATGGTTATGGTCAAGAGGTGATGAGCATTTTAGGTGAGATGAAATATACCTTCCATGCTGAGTCTTAGGTAAGCCAGTTCCTTACAATCACATAGCATCTTTGTGTTCATATTATTTAATTTTTTGGGTTTTCTTTGGCAGGGGACAGGACCTCACTATGCAGTTCAGGCTGGCCTTGAACTCATTGTGTAGCTCAGTCTGGTCTTAAATTTTCAGTAATCCTTTGGGTTCAGCATCTCAAGTGCTGGGATTGTGGACAGACACTACTATGCTTGGCTTATATTATTTAGTTTCTCATAGTAACTTCTATTTTACAGGTGAAGAAACTGAGGTTCAGAAGGTCTAGGGACTTGATCAAGGTCATGCTTTTGGGAAAGGGCAGAGTCAGGATTTGAATTAGGGTCTGGGACTGCATTTTGAATTTCATTCATGTGATGATAAAACTGCACTGTGAAAGCAGAAACGGAAGGTTAGCGGAAGCTGAGGAGGAATAAGGTTAAGCTTTTTGAAGCTCTCCCGCCTGGCTAGGAAATGTTGCTGCATTTATCAGGTAATTGAAGTGTCAACGTGACACTGTCAGAAAGGCTGGATGAGTGTGTTCCTGTTGGCCTACGTGTGGCTGCTAAGTGAGCCACACAATTGTACTTTGCAGGTTAAGAAAACTCTCTGGGAGTCATGGGGGTTCCTCTTTAGAAGCAACTTCACGAACATGCAAAATCAATGTCACTGAAGTTTTTGCTTATGTTACTGCCTTCGACACTGTTTGATCCTTACATGAAAGAGACATTTGTCTTTTGACAAGGCTAAGACTGGGAGAATTGGTGGAGGCATCCCTCGGAGGTATTGCACAAATGCCTGCAAACTCTGCCTGCCTGAGTTCCCTTCCTTTTGTTGTAAAATTTGGGTCACTGAGAGGTGCCCCTGCCCTGTGACTCAGGTGAGTTAACAGCCCCATCCTGATGTATAGGAAGGATATAAGTTTGACAGAGAGGGAGAATGCTACATTTCCCTGTCTTTGTTTTAATCCACCCCCTCCTCTTTTCCTCTCTCCTGATTCTTGTTCTTCCTGCAGCTATCAGCCCCATGTAACTGCTCCTCCCTTTCCTGGTACTCTATGTCCTTTATCCTGGAGATCAGCCTCAAACATCATACCTTCTAGAATTGGAAATGTGTAAATTATATGGCAGTTTCTCCCAATGATGCTCTGGATGTTGAGATCAACATTTTAACCACTTATTTTGACTCAATCCCTGCCCAGATCATGGAGGATAAATAACCAAGTCCAGAAAAACAAGTCCTTTGTTTCCTCAGTGATCAAATAGATTTTTCTAGTTAGTTACTATGCTCCCTTAATTGATTCGCATTTCTAGTTCTGGGCTTTTTTATTTTTTAGCTGACAGATGAGTTGAACAGATCCTTGTGATCGTGTGCTAGGTTGTAGGCACTCAGGAAAAGGTGTGTGTTAACTGTTGACTAAGAGGATAGGATAGGAGTTCTGTTTTAATATCTGTCACCCCACTCAGTAAAAAAGTGATTGTGATTGATGTCTTTCCTGGGGATCTTTTAAAAACGCCTTCTCTCCTTGTGGCTATACGTACATTCTTGCACTTGGGGTGAGTAAAAATTTTCCAGAACCTCTTCAAATCATGGAACTTTCCATTGTTGATATTGAGAATGTTTCATATTTTAATATAATATTTTAAACAATATCCCGTTTAAAAGGTAATGGATTTTCATTTGTAAGGAAGCAGAAATTGTATAAAACTATAAGAATGAAAATAAAATCATCCATAATATTGATAAAAACTATCACATTCTATTTTCCTTTGCTTAGCAAGTAACAGAGCTCTTGTTTGGTAATCATATACATGTTATTGTCACTGAAGGTTATTGGATTTTGGTAAGCATATTCTGAGAAAGGGAAGGCTGTCTTGATTCTTTCTAATGTGCTGGGACCTTCTATGTATCCATAGAATAAACTGACATTGATTCCTTCTTCTCAGTTATCAGATGTCAACAATTTGAATGGTAGGCCTTTTAGGCTGAGTCTCAGAAATCAATGGTCTCAACCATAGTATCCATCCTGGATATGGAAAAGAAGTTTTTTACTAACGAAAGTTGAAGTATCAAAATTTTGAATAATTTACTTCATTGATAAAGTTTAATATATTCTTGTGGGAAACTATGCAACAATCTTACCCTTAGACTCCTGGGTGGTTCTGATACACTTCAGCCAGTGGAAGAGGAAGAGATAAGTAGGTACCTGACACACAGCCATGCCACGGGGCCATACTGTTGTGAATGTCATCTGGGTTGTTTTCTGAGTCATATCAGATATAAAGATTTGCTGTGAGAGTCCCCTGTATCACTACTCAGGCCTCCCAGGCATATTGTTGGTTTCCATTGGTGCATGACCTACTGGATTGCTCTAGTTAATGGTAAGTAGAGAAAAAATGTGGCAAGGGCTACGGTAACCCAGGTTCCTCTATAGTAATCTGAATTTCTGCAATGGAGACTAAATAGAGATTATCATGTGTGTAATTGTCACATGCAATTAAAACATAGGTTACATTCAGACACTGGATATCATTTGAGCCAGCAGTTTTTAGCTAGAAAAGACAGAAGAGCTTCCTGTAGAGGAAATGGCCAAATGCTGTCCTTTAGATTCATTTGTGACAGGAGGCAAAGGCCAATGTGATTCTTTTGACATCAGCCGTACTGAATGGGAAAGGGTCATCCTTGCTGCTTCCTGGAGCTTTCTTTTCCATATTCTTGGCTTTCATTGATTCATTTTCTCCTTTATTTTTACATAATAAACTCTCCTGTAGTTGGGGTTTTTTGTTTGGTTGTTGTTATTATTTTGCAAATGGCAAACTAGAAAACTTCTAGAACTGTGAGATTTGCATTGACCTGAGGACTTGACCATTTTATTTTATTGGAACACAAGAGAACTGAACATCCCCCAACTCTCAACTTTGTTGTTGCAAAGGTAGAATAGCTGTGTGGGTGTGGGAAAAGCTTTTGTTGTCACTGAAAGTTCTTCTTTGACTTTTTTCCCATGGGCCGGGGCAGCTCTTCTAGTCTCCTCTGTCCCTGGCAGCGGGATTGTCATCCTCAAGTGTGCTGTGGAGGACCTGTATTTGGGCATCTGTTTCCTATACAATCTCTGTCTTTGTTGGGTGACATATGAGGAAGTGCAGGCTGAAGTCATAGGCATAATGTAGAGGGCTAGGCTGGAGGCAAATCAAACTCTGAGCACTGACTCTGTGGCCGTCAGTGTGAACGTGGGAAGAGAGGTCTCAGTGATTCATATCTCTGTCCCCAAGGCAGGAGGTGGAGGAAATGATGAAGGCTCTGGTACAGGCATGTGGAGTTTGCACTGAGCTGGGGCTGAGCCTACTGCTTGAGGTTGCAAGGAGCAGAGAAAGTCTTAGGAATCTGGGACAAGAGGCTTTTGTTGCATTCATATCCAGGGAGCCTCAGCAAGCTGGATCTGCACCACCCTGTCTACAGTTGGGTAACCAAAGCCCAGTGGGAAATGGTAGCTGCTTCATTCTGAATCACCTCCAATGGTCTCTGCCCTGATTCTGCTGACACTCACTACTGCTGTCTTTCTTATCCCCTGCACAAACCTCAGAACTTTTGCTTCTTGTGTCTCCTAGGCCTTGGGGCATCTTATGAATTCTCTTGGTTTGTTTGCTGAGGTCTCCACTACTTTACCTGCTGCTGCTGGCTCCCAATACACATCCTGGAAGGACCTGCAATTTGACCCAGTTGGTTACTTGTTGAGGTTCCTTCATAGACAGATGATTTGTGTTTCATCTCATCAGAAGCCACTAGTCACCTCTTGGTGACTCAGCTGCAACTCATAGCAGTTGAGCTGATGGAGGCAGGACTCTAACAGATGATAATGATGATTTATTTTTCAGTACTGGGGTTTGAACCTAGGGCCTTGTGCATGCCAGGCGAGCACTCTAGGGCTGAACTACACCCTGCACCTGATTTTATTTTTTTGAGACAGAGTCTCGCTGAGTTACCCCAGTTGGCCTCAAACTTGAGGTCCTCTCCCCTCAGTTTCCTGAGGAGAGTTGGGATTACAGGTGTGCATCACTTTGCCTGACTTCAGTGATGACTTCGAATAAGGAGTTGTCTGAGATGAGCCTATTTCTCAGTAGAAGACTGTAAATTTTGGTGACAGGAAGACCTTAGCCTGTGTCAGACAGTTGTGATTGCAAGTTTGAGCTGAACTCAGCTACATAAGGAAGAGAAGAAGATTTGACATTCTGGAGGAAATCATAGCAAAACATGGATCTGTGTGCTCCCTTGGAGGAGAGCAGACAGAGACCTTCCCCTCCAACATGAGGTGGCCCAGAGGAGTTTCTTAGTATGAATCATGGATCCTCCATTTGTGCAGTCTATAAACCTTTCTTCTTGCTCCCCTCACTGTACTGCTTGTTACTCCTTTGTGGAGGTGGTGAGGACAGAAGGGGTCAATATGACACAATTCAGGTTCAGTCTGTGAATCTGTGGGACCCAGAGGCATTGTGGAAGAGAAATTCCTTAAGATGGCTGGAATTACATGCAGAGACCATGTGTTCAAAGACCTGGAGTCAGGTGTTTGTGTGATGGCCACCCAAATCTCCAAAGAAGAGATGGCATCTATAGATGTCATAAAAAAATGCAGCATCTCTGTGTCAGGAGCAAACCAGACCAAAGGCACAGGGCAAATGGCTGTTCCGCCCAAACAGCTGAGTAACCTGCATAGTCTGGAGACCATAGCTGAGGAGCACTGGATGGTGCCTCCACTGTGGACAGAAGGGCCAAGAGGGCCCCAGGCTGCTGGATGTGCAATCAGGGAGGCCTTGCCAGTGAGTGGAAGCATCCTAGAGGACTTGTGATGATGGGGAAAGGGGAAGCAAGAGTGATGGAGGCCAGACACTGCACACAGATCTCTCCCTAGTGAAGCCTGCTGGTAGATGTGATATAATGCCCACGAAAAATGCTCTCCAGATCTCTTCCTTTTTTTTTTAGTTCATTGTCTCCACTTCCCTGTTCCCTTAGAGCCTCAGTGAAGAGTAGACCAGTCCTCAAGGAGGGCTTCAGGAAAGCCTAGTCTTGGTCTCCACCCTGAAAAAAACAAAAACAAACAAAAAAACCGAATGAATGAACTGGAGGGAGGAAGCTGGAGCAGGGTTTTGAGATCACACTTGGTGTTGGTCACCTGCTTCCTTTTGCCTATAATAGGAGTCATGCAGCTTAAAAACCCAGACTGCTGATTTGAAAATTTACCTCATGCAGTGATTGATAATAGAAGCTTTCAGGAATGAATAAGAAAAAGAGGGGGAGGGGATTGCAAGCCAGTGCTGGGGAAACACATGAATAAGGACGTGAAAACGAGGATGATTAAAACTCTGTCCATTCATCCTCACTCGGGGGCATTCAGATGTCCAGATTCACTTGTCTGTGTGACAGTTGGAAAACAGAGGCAAAGGTTTGCCGCCTCGCAGGTCCATCTTGGCATCATTTTCTAAATGGATGTAGCGACCAGATCTCACTCGGGTGACTTACTTCAAAACAACCACTGGGAGAAATGTGAAGCCTGGCCATTCGCATGAGGTGTGTGTGTCTCCGTGATCGTCATAGCACTTGACCCTTCCTGGAAAGGTGTGGTCATGGACAGAGGGCCACCCAGGAAGCTGAGCAAGGCAAGATACAAAACAAAACAAAACACATTTCCTCCTGTAAGATACTCTATGTGACATGGGAATTCTTCTCAGAAGGCAGGCATTCCCGTGTCTTTTCCTCGTCAGCTTTTGCAAATAAGGACTTTTCTCTCACTCGGAGTCTTTTGTTTGTTTTTGCAGATTTTTGGCTCTGTTGGAGATGTGCTTAGGGGCCATGCAATGGTTCCGATTTTAATGGACATATGTAAGGTGGAACCAGCTTCACTTACACAGTAACATGATCTGTTCTGCTTTCTGATGTCAGGGAGAAAGGCACGCAGGAAGGAGAGAGGGAGGGAAGGGAAGAAAAAGGCAAAGAATTTAGAGAATAACTATTATGTATTTTGTCTTCTTAAAAAACAGTCTTTTGGATCAGCAGTGGCTTTAGAATCCTGAAGGAAACTGAGAATCTAGGATGGGGAGTTCTAAAATATGACTGCATGATCAAAACACTTGAAGAAAAATCCCAGTGCCCGTGTTAGTCCGGCAATGCAGATTCAGTGGGCCTGGCAGACAGACTGAGCACCAGCGGTGAAAGACCACCTAGAGACTGCTGTGTGTAAACAGGGTGGAGAATCCCAAGAATCCCTGTGCTAGATGGAACTCTGCTTGCATCCAGCAGCAGCTGTTTGGAAGAGAATCTTTGGACTGCAGCGATTTTCATAATGTGAAAGTGTTGGACACTTGTGTGGGAAATGGCTGCTGTCAGCAGAAACACGTGAAGAGCTTTGATACCCAACCAGTTGACCATGGAGGCTTTGTTAGAAGGATCTTCACACTGCCTGGAGAGAAAGGGCTTTGATTTCACACTGGGGATTCAGAAAGCAGCTCCCTACCCTTGAGGGAGCAGACTTGGAAGACACCCATTCCCTTTCCCTGCAAGCCTGGATGTTTTGAGCTTTGCAGTGTAAGCTTTGGTTTCCTGAACTGACCTGTCCCTGAGGAAGGGAGTGCCCCATGCAAGCAGCTAGTCTTGCTTCCTGGGCCAGGAATACAGTGGAACCTTACATAACCCTGCACTGAAGCTCTTGGAAAATGTTTAATGATGGGGGAACCATTCATGGAGGTCAGGGCTTGATTCCCAGGCTGACTCCCGCAAGTGATGCATGGTGCGTGGGGGCCCGGAGTCGTCACTGCACAGTGCTCATCCCTGACTCATCCGAGGCTCACCCAGCACACAGAGAGCAGGAACACAGATGTCCTGATGGTTCAGCCTGAGGCAAGGACGCTGTTTTTATGCTGGGCTTGCCCTGTAAACTCATTTTGGTATGTTACAAATTTGCTGATAATGTGCTCTCAGAATTCTTCTATGGATTGGTCTTTTCTTTCTGTTTGTATTTTTTAAGTCAGGGTCTCATTATGGCCTTGAACTCACTGTAGCCCAGGCTGGCCTCTAGCTCAGCCTCTCCAGTGCCAGGGCCACAGACATGTGTCACCATGCCCACTTGTCTTTTCTTTTTTTGGCTGATGCTGCCTGCCTGTGTGTCCTCTTCCTAGTCAGTCACAAATGTGAAAGGCACCTCTCCAGTCTGCATAATATTTCAATATGGCAGCGGAAAGCACTCAGCTCCTCTCAGCTTCCCTTTCAACTTTCCTGGTCCTCAGTTTTCTCTTTGAAAAGGACACACTTGATTGCTCCCCCGCTCTCTAGGTTGTGAGCTAAAGGCAGGCTTCTGCAGGTACAAATCTAGAGAACTGGAGCAATAAAATCACTCGAAGACCTATTATAAATGTACTAATAAAAGGAAAACCAGGTTGGTTTAGAGCCATGGTTTATAAACCCATTCCATTTAAGATGCCAGAGTGTACCTACTTCCGTAATGAATAAGTTGCCTTTTTAGTATAATTCAGTTCTCTTTGCTTTGGGGTCTCTATAAGCCTGGGTTTAGGTTTTTAGGCTCTGGTTATCTTTGATTAATAGTAATGCTACATAAATACTCTCTCTCTCTCTCTCTTTCTCTCTCTCTCTCTCTCTCTCTCTCTCTCTCTCTCTCTCTCTCTCTCTCTCTCGGCTTCTTGCTGGGGACCAAATCCAGGGCCTTATGCATATGAGGCAACTGCTCTACACTGAGCTGCCACCCAGCTCTAGCAGCATCTGTTTTTGAAGAACTCTTGTTAGGCACTGGTGTCAGGGCTTTCCTTACCTTCATGTATTTAATCCTCTCATACGATTAGTATAGTTGATTTTCCCTGTGTTACAAATGAGAGAATCTACGTTTAACGTGGAGAGGCACTCCAGTTCTAGTGTAATCAGGCTTCAAATCCACACCATTCTGACTCCAGATCTTATTCCCAGCCATGGTGCTGCTGAGCCAAGTAACACAACACCTGTGACCTCATCCAGTCACATGGCTTTAAAATCAGTCTACCTGGTGGCTGAGTTTCCAATGTCCGCTCCAACCCAGACCCTTCTCAGGCCCAGGTATACAACCACTGCCAGCATTGCCCCTTGATTTGCTAGCAAATCCCTCAAACTTAAATCGTGACTGGTCAGAGCCCCAAGGCCACCCTTTCCCTTCCTGTGTGTGTTCCTCCCTCAGGTCTGCTTCTCAGTCAGGCATCTCCAGTCACTTACTCAGGCCACAGTGTGGGAGTCAGCCCTGACTCCTCTCTTCCTTTCACAGCCCACATGCAAGTCATCAACAAATCCAACAGGAGGACTCTTACATCCAGAATCCAACCCACTCTTTAACCCCCACAGTTATTGCTCTCTTCAAAGCTATCAGAGTGAGTCAGCCTTTGTCACTCCTTTGTTTGAAATCCTCTGGAGATTTCTTTTCTCATGCAAAGGGTGTTATTATAAAGTTATTGCCTCTCGACTCCAAACCCATCCTTCCATACTGGGTTTTATGTTTCTGGGGCTGGGCCCCAGAAAACTCCTTAATCAGCAGGAGCCCTTTTGGTTTTGACCAGTAGGGGGCGCTGGAGAGAGACTATGCTGCCAGGAACGGAGAATATGTCCCATCTCTGCCTTGTGTCCTAAGGACTTCCTGTCGGCCTGCAGCTTCTCTGAGCAGCAGTCAGCCTCACTACCTCACTCTGACAGGAACACAACCTTCGTGAAGCAACAGTGGAATTCACTTTGCAGTTTTTCCCCAATCAGAAGCAGCCTTTTCATGCCTCTTCTAGGACACTGGACCAGCTACCACTGCCCTCTCTTGAAGGTCTGGGCTGCAGCCCTGTAGGAGCTTCTAAATTCTAACATTGTCTCCTTGATTCCTCAGTCCTGAAGGCAGGAGCAACATCCTATGGTTGTTGTCTAAGACATTTTAGAATTCTCTTTTTACCCTCTTAGGTCCTGGTTTATTCCTAAATAACAATTCTTCATATTAAATTAGTACCATTGAATTAACTGGTGTGGCTTCTGTCTCTTGACTGGGCCATGAGTCAAAGCCAAAGTCCTTAAGGTCATACATGACCCAGCTTCCCACCACCTTTCCTGTCTGAGCTCATTCATTCTCCCTTTGCTTATTCTCTTCTGGCTCCTCTGACCTCTTGCTATTCTGTAAACACACCAACCCCTCTCCTGAGAATGGCCTTCACGCTTTGCCTGAAACACTATCCCACAATTGCGCCATCTTCCATCTGGGTCACTCTAATTTTGGTATCCCAGCAACCTTCTGTGAGGCCTTACCTGAATACCCTGCCCAATCCATGTTCCTTCCTACCACCTGACAATTCCTATCTTCTTAGTCTGCTTTGTTTTTTCCACAGCATTCATCACTATATTAGTTAAGTTTCAGTTACTATAACAGAATACCTGAGATAATCATCTTATAGGAAAGACTCATTTGGCTCATGGCTTTAGAAGATTCAGTCCATGTGGCTGGTCTCTTTACTTTTGGAGCTGTTCAAAGGTGGCTCATAATGACAGGAGTTATGCCCAAAGAAGCTTTTACTTCCTGTCAAATGGAAGGTAAAGAGAGCCTTATGTCCCCTTCAAGGGCACATCCCCATTAATCTAACTTCTTTCTGTTTCCAGCCACCGTCTCCTAAATGTGCCATCTCCCAGGAGCACCACGAGCTGGGAGAAAGTCTTTAGAGAACAAATTTAGACACTATCTGGGAGTCTACTTGTTTGTTAATTTGTTCCCCACTCTAACTAGAATATAAATTCACACGATGGGTATTTCCCATACTTTTGTGATTTTGTAATAACTATATCCTGGACTTTTCCTTTTGTTCTTTAAATTGCTGGACCTGAAAACATCTATAACAAAATTTAGGAGCTCCTAAATCTGGGGCATCTCAGCCCTAGCTTCAGTTTCCACTTTAATGGGTTTTGAATGACAGCCTGATTTTAGTAGAATACTGTCCTGAGAACTAAACTAAGGCATTTGCTGTTCCATTATGAGCTTGGTTCATGATGGAAGAGTCTGGAGATGCAAGTTGTTGGCTTTTTGTCATCATCTATCTGTGTGGAGACTGCATCTGCGGGGGAGGGGAGTCTATTGTGTGGGCTGCCAACCTCGCTTCTAAGTGATGAGACAGGCGTAGCTCTCTAATCCAGGAAAACTAACATAATGTTCAGACCAGGAAGGGGCAAAAGAAGATTTCTTACATTAGCAACTTCTGGAGATCTAACTTCACAGGGTTAAAGACTGAATTGACCCTAAATCCAGCGCATTACAGGTTCTACCTTGCCCTGATGGCTTGAGGGTGAGCTCCCTGGATTACCATGGCAGCTGCTGGGTTCTCCTTACTGTGATTCATCTGTTTAGTCTTGTTTGCCCTGGATTCCAGCCACCTGGGTTTCAGAAGGTGCTGAGCTGGCTGATGTTCTTGGCCCCAGAACACAAGTGTGACTGGTGCCATGTTAAATGCTAGTGGCAATTATGGCTGCTGATTTGAAAGGAAGCTGAACATACTGGCTTTCATCAGGTCAGCTTTGCTTGGCCACATGCAACTTTCCACTTAGGAAAACGAGGGCTGAATTCTTGGGCCAGGCAGGCTCTTTCAAGGTGTTGTGTTTCTGTTCTCAATGACACAAGACAACTCCGTGAAGTTGGGGGCTGTCTGCACTGTCGCTGAACTTTGGTACCATGTGAAAGGTGAGTCTTAAGCACGTAAAACCTGTGCTCCAAAGGTTTAGATGCTGTTCATTTTTTGGCTCCAGAATTTGTCCAGCTTAGAGATACTGTGACATTAGTTTACTGTGCTGTATTTGAAACTAAAAATTTGAATTATGGTTTAACTCTCAGAACACAGAATGCATGCCGATGGCAGATAATGAGAAAGTATCCTCAGAATCCCAGCACTCTGCTAAGGGAATACAACACTGAAGGCTTGGCTGTTGCCCTCAGGAAGCTCCCACCATATCTAGAAAAGTATGAAGAACACTAAGAAGCATACAAACATATTTGAGCATTAAAATGTTTATATAGACTAGAGTGCTGTAGAAACGCTCTTGTCTATATATAAGTGAGTACATAATTTTTGACCTGTGTTTTCTTTCTAAGAACCCACTGGAATTTGAGGTAGCCTTGAGAAAAGAGTAGCATTTGAATCGATAAAGAGAATGGGAATGAATCCTAAGATCACTGGCTCCTGAAAAGGTTTTGTAGCAGGACTAAACATAGCACACACAGCGTTATGCAATGGATGAAATTGCTCCAAAGGAGTCATTAGAAAGTGAGATGAGCAGATGGGAAAGGACAGAGCCTTGGAGGGCACCCAATCTGGTTGAGTAGACTGGCTATGTGTGTAAAAAAGAGATATGCCAGACTGTTGCTTGTGCAATTTAAAATATTGAAAAAGATTCAAAAGGAAATGGATAAAGAATACCTGGCAATGGACCATAAAGGCCAAATAAAAGATGCAAAAGAGTTTTTGGAGGAGAAAGGAGATAGTAAGGCTGGCTTTGGGGAGGAGTATTGGGGAGAGTAAGTCTTAGAATAGGTATGAACAAGGGAGAGAGGCAGGCAGAGAGAATTGAAGGGGACCTTGAGGTAAAGCGTGCTCTAAAAAATCTCCAGTTTCTTGCTGAAAAAATAGGTGGGTGTCCAGCCAGCTTTGGGGTCTGTAACTTATATGCTGGGGAAGGGACTCAGGGAAAGGTGAGGAACAAGCACCAGGGTACTGAGTACTCTCCAGGGCCAACTTGCATCTGGATGGTGTGAGCCCGTGGTAGGCGGGCTCTGAAGGTTGCAGATCCTTCCTCCCTTCTTGGCTATGTCTTGGGATTCAAGAGGTCAGGATTGGGAGAGATGGAACTGACTAGAAAGGAAAGCCATGAGCAATGAAGCCTGGTTGCCACTGAAAACCACATTTGTACAAATGAATATCAGATTGGGGGCTACAGGGAGAGGCTGTTGGTTGGCAGATGGTTGTTGGGGACAGAGCCCATCTTGTGCCAGCGAAGTCCTAGGGAGACCTTGTTGGCCAGCATGTCAGTGAGTAAAAATTAGGGAAGCTATGGGGGAAAGCATTACATTATGTGCTTAGTTTGATACTTCTCTACATTGTGGAAGTCACGCTGTCACCAGTAGCATGAACGACAGGATGGGTGTAATGAACTCAGAATATCTTAGGACAGAATATTCCCCAATATTCTTTGGACTCTCATTGTTCCTCCTCAAACCTTATCGACTACCCTTTGGTTAATATTTGCATAGATTTTACAGAGGTTGAAAGAACAGGGATAACACTTAGTTTGGAAGCCCAGTCCCATCATTTTCCAATTGTGAGATCTTGGGCAAATCGGCTCACCATTCACCCCTAATTTTTTCACCTGTGAAGTGGGAATAGGGACGCTGTCCTGATAGAAGAGGAGCGTGTGGTGAAGACGAGTGTTAGGTTCCCACTGGTTGAGTGTTTCAGAGTGAGCTAAGGCCCAGTGCTCAGCCTCGTTCCCTTTCGTCCATGTATCTTCTCTCTCTTCCCCGTCCTTGACTTACGTAGTGAACATGTTGGCTTAGGTTTGTGGGCAGAGTGTGGAGTATAGAGTTCTGTTAGCCTGCAGCACGCTGGTATTTTGTTGCTAGTTGTGTCACTTTTAAGCACAGTAAGAGAAAGAATTAGCCCACGAATTGGGCCATTTGGTAAATCCCAGCTGCCTTTTGAGGCCCGTCGGGATCTTTCTCGCCTGGATTCTCACCAGCCCTGATGACAGTCTCCTCCCCTATGGACTGAGTTGGGGTGACTGTGTGCTGACTAATATGGCCTTTGGCTGGGAGAGAAGCAGGGAGCGTAGTCAGGGGCCTGAGAATGGATGACGGTTGGTGATGTGGGAAACTGAGGCAGTCTGTGAGCCCCAGGTATGGGCCAAAGCTACTTGGTCTCCAACTGTTTTCAAACCAGCTGACACATTGAAGTCTATTGGGGAAACTTAAATAAATCCAGGCAGTAAATAAATTCAGGTATATTTGGATGATTTTTTTTTTTTTTTTTGGTACTAGGAATTGAACTCAGGACCTTGTGCTTGCCAGACAGGTGCTCATGCCGCTAAGCCATATTCCTGCATTTGGAAGATATTAAAGAAAGGAAAGACAAATTCTCCAAAAGGTTCCATCTCACCTTTCACTTTTTATATAAAACAAGTTTGCTTCTCGAATTCATTTTTTCATGAGGTATTTTAGTAACACTGTGCTCGTTTGACAACTGTGACATTTCCTCTTTAATATTCTATAAAGTTCAAGTCCTAGCTCCTTGGCATTGGGCGGTTTGGCCAGGACTTTGTTTTCTCTAATTTAATTTCTCTAAAGTAGAAGTGAAGACAGGATTGGCTGAAGTGAAGAACTCATGCTACGTATTTGCCTGACAGGTTTTTCCTACAGATCTAAGATCCTTACCTCACTGACAGAATAGTTGGGAGGACACACATTAAGAATTGATCCTAAATTAGCATTTCCATTGCAGAAATTTGACAAGTAAAGTTACCTTTTAAAAATAGTATTTTTTAAAGAATTAAGAGTGTCATACCACAGCAACATGTGCACACCCATGTGTATAGTGGCAAAGTTTATAGTATCTTCATCTTGGAAACAAACCAAATACCCACCAACTGATGAATAGAAAAAAAAAAGACGTGTTTTTATATACAATAGAGCACTACACAGCCATAAAGAAGGATTAATTTGACACATTTATAGCTAAATGGATGGACCATGAGAACATACTCTTATCTGAAATAAATTGGACACACACATGTAAATATCACATTATCTCTCTGGTGTGAGAAACTGAAAGTGTAAAAAAGAACCAAAATGTATAACATCATTTTGAAACAGAGGAAATTGTTCAGAAGTAAAGGGGAATAAGGGAGAGGAGAAGAGGAGAGAAAGGAAAGAAAAAGAAAAACAATGAGAAAAGAAGGATAAAATGGAAACAAAGCTTTGTAAATAAGGAGGGGAAGAAGGATTGAAGGGAGGGAAGGGGAATGGAAAAAAAAGAGGTACCAGGATATATTATGTACAGGTACAGATTGCCTATGATGAATGTGATCAATGTGTATATCTAAATTTTACCTATAAATTTAATAATAAAAATAGTATCTTTAGATAATTGTCTTATGGTGATAAAGTGAATGATTTCACTGTAACCTATTCAATTTTTTCATATTTATTTCAGCCTTTTGGGGATCAAATTCACATCCCTATGATATGGTGGATTACATTTATTGACTTACATATGTTGAACCATCCCTGCATGCCTGGGATGAAGCCCACTTACTTGGTCGTGATCTTCTTGATGATTTGCTACATCCTGTTTGCCAATATTTTATTGAAGGTTTTTGCATCTGTGTTCAGTAGGGAGATTGTCCCGTAATTCTCTTTTTTAGTTGGGTCTTTCTCAGGTTTTTGTACTAGAGTAATATTTGCTTCCAGGAATGATTTAGGAAGAATTGCTTCCCTTTCGACTTCATTAAAGAGTTAGAAGAATATAGGCATTAAGCCTTTTTTATATTTCGTGTAAAATTCTGCAGTGAATCCGTCTGGGTCTGGGCTCTTTGCAGGTAGGGACTTAATTACATTATCAATTTCAAGAATGGCCAGGATCAAGAAAACTGCCAACAACAAATGCTGGAAAGGCTGCGGGAAAAGGGAACTCTCCTGCACTGTTGGTGGGAGTGTAGACTGGTGCAACCATTGTATAGGTCAGTCTGGAGATTTCTCAAAGAGCTGGGATTGGAAGTCCCATTTGTTCCAGCTATTCCACTTCTAGGCATATTCCCAGAAGAACTAAAAACATCATACCTCAGTGATATATGGGCACCCATGTTTATAGCAGCACAATTTGTAATAGCCAGATCTTGGAAACAACCCAAGTGTCCATCAACTGAGGAATGAATAAAAAAGCTGTGGTATTTTTATACAATGGAGCACTACTCAGCTATAAAGAATGATCAGGTTGATATATTTATAAATAAATGGAGGCAACTTGAAACCATACTCATAAGCGAAATAAATCAAACTCACATATATAAATACCGTATAATCTCCCTAAGTGTAAGAAATGATAAGTGTATATAAGAGTTTATAGTGATCATGATTCCCCATTACATTGCTCTGAAGCCTTATAATGTCTTCATTCATTAGTTAGAATGGTTTTATCCTACTTTGTTTGATTTTATTTTCTGTGATAGTATAAACAGCTATTTTAAAGAAAACAAGACATTAGAATAGCCAGTGCTGATTTGATATCATCTTACTCTGAAGTCCTACTATGCTTTTGTTTTTCTGTTTCCTTTGGTTCTATTCCATTATATCTTATTGGATATTATTATGTGTGATAGTATTAACAAATTTTCCATGGAAAATGAGATAATATAGTAGCCATTGCTCATTCTCTGCTATTTGGTTCTGAAAGCCCTGTAATGCTTTCACTCTCTTGAATGGTTTTATACTGTTTTGTTATGTTTGATACTATTGTATATGAAGCTATGCTCAACTATTTCAAAGAAAGAGACATTATGGTAGTTACTGTTAATTATGGGTTATCTTGTGGTAAAATGCTGTGTTACTTGCATTGTTCTGATCTGATCTGCATTGTTATGTCCTCTTTTGTCTTAATCTCTTTAAAACAAAATTTTTTAAAAAAAGAAGAAGCAACCAAAATGACACGCTGGGTGTGGTGGCACACACTTATATTCCTAGCACTTGGGAGGCTGAGGCATAAGGATACCATGAGTTTGAGGCCAGCCTGACATATGTAGGGAGACCCCTGTCTCCAGAAAAAGCAAATAAGAAGCAACAACCAAAATTAGCAGAAGGTTTCATCTTAGAGAACATTATGATATAAAATTTTGCACACACAGACAGTAAAATCGCTTGTGGGGGAGGGCTATCATTTTGGTGCTCATATGCAGGAAAGAGAAAGCATTATTTATTACAAGTTCACTGTAGGCATCTCTTACTGTTTGGCTTCTGTATCCAGTCTTTTCTCCCAGAATGTGGGAGCCAAATTGATTTAGATAAATCCATCACTCTCTGAAATCTCTATTCTTCTCTGCTGAAAGTCAGGAACCTAGTTGATCTCTTTATCTCCAAACCCACTATCTAAACACTATTAGAATTTTGGAGGAAAATAAATATAGAGAATAAGAATATTTCCCCCTCCTCCTGCTTATGAGAAACCATTTATGTAGAAAATTAGGAAAGCCTGGAAAAGAATAGAAGCAACAAAATGACTCAGTATCAGAAGTATAATTCTGAATTTTAATTTTCTAGTAATCATCTGTGTCAGGGAGTAGAGAACACCCTTCTTCTCTTCCTTTTAAGCCTCTTCTTGCTGCCTTTGTTTGAAACCTTCAGAACTAAAAAGAAAAGAAAAGAAAGAACATTAAAAAGGAGGTTGATAGCTCCAAATGTTGGTTTGGATGCCTGTCT
This sequence comes from Cavia porcellus, assembly GCF_034190915.1. NCBI lineage: Eukaryota > Metazoa > Chordata > Mammalia > Rodentia > Caviidae > Cavia > Cavia porcellus. Next base: position 19,164,292 of record NW_026947496.1, on the reverse strand, counting down.
GTGTCTGGCCAGCACGTTTTGTGTGCATTGCAATTTTCTCATTGCCAGTTTTCTGCTCCTGAATCTGGGTAGGTCATGGAGCCTTCTCGTGGTAGCCAGCTTCTTGTTGGTCTTCTCAGGCACTGGTGGATCTTCCAGGAGTGTGGTTTTTCAAGGTGACATTTGTAGCTGTAGGATCCATAAAAGCGTGTGACCCATCACCAACAGTAATTTGTGTCCCTACTTACTGAAGGAAACATCTAGTTGAAATTCAGTTTGAGGTCTAAGCATAAAGAAAAGTCAGAACTAAAAATGAGGCTGAATTGATGGCCCACATTAACTTAAAAAATATATTTCCCCCCAAGTGCTCAAAAAATAACCACCATTGCTGTCTGGTGTCCAACCGAGTGTGCAAGCAAAACAAAGCCAGATGCTTTCCATGAACTCCAAGGCTTCCTTATGCAGCAGTACCGTGACCGCTTTCCCTCCTGCACTTATGTTCTATAAATGAGCTCCTTCGGTTTCCTCTGCACTTGGTCTTGGGATTGCAGCCACCAGTGATGAAGGAGCAGGAAGTGGAGAATCTGGTCCAGTGCTGGGTAAAGTAGTAGCAGTGCGAAGGTGGCCCGCAATCCAGTCTGCCCGCCTGTTTCCTGCTGCCTGACCATGAATTCTCATCCAGGCTGTGACTTCTTCCAAAGCAGCTGTTTGCAGGTGTTTCCCTCAGCTGGCTTTCTGCAAAATGGCATCAGCTCTGATAGGTGTTGCATTCCTAGTGTACTAGGCAGCTAAGTGATTTAGAATATTTTAGAAATATAATTGGCAGTCAAACAGGGCTAGGCTCTTGGCAAAGTCAGTATGGAAGACAACTGTGGCTGGAGACACACTTGTTGAAGGTCAGGCCTTAAGATAGAGAAATGACTGCATCCATATACTTTCGCTAAGGATGAACTTCAGTGACTGATATTCTAAACAGCTATCAGTCACTTTGGGTGGGTGACCAAAACCTCCCTGGCCCTTCCCTTCCAGGAAAAGTCCTTGTTCAGTCCATGTATACTTCAGACTTGTCTCTCCTTTGATCCTGCCTCACCTCGTACTTTTGCTCTATAAAACTCCCTTGAGAAGTAGGGTCCTTGGGCTACCCATTTGGGTCCTCCTACTGTCTCTTAGACAGAATTTATCTTTTTCTCAATAAATGCTTCATGCTCTGAACCTCTGTTGTTCCTAGAATTCATTCTTTGATTTTTAGAGGACATGAACTTGATGTAGCAGACATCTACCAAGTCAGGAGTTATATTTCCCTTACATTATTTGGATTATTTGGAGGTCCTGCCTCATCTCTATCCCATCCCTATGTCGCTAGAATCAGATAACTACTGGGCATCTATAAAGGCATGAGAAAACAGCTTCTGTTTTGAGATCATGAGCCTTCTGGTCCTCATGGCAGGTGGCATCACTGTGTGAAGAAGAGGTGGCTTCCTTCAGTGGGTGCAGCCAACTCAAGGCAGAAAGAGGACTTGGCTTTGGCTCCTTCTATAATCTTTAGCAGGTTATATGGGATGACCCAATCAGAGTACCTGATGACTCACTAGAAGATATTGTGGGTGACTTTTAGATCATGCATAGATAACTGTCTTGCACGGAGTTCTGAATGTCCTGGTTATGTTCTTTCCATTCCTGTGAGTGAGGGCACAAGGTAGCTTCTTAGACAGGCAGACAGATGTCCACTGCGAGAAATTCCTGACCAAGAGGACCAGAGAAGTGAGGGCTCCTGCTGAGACATCCTTTAACTGCTTCTATAAATCCCCCAGTGATGCTTGATTGAGATTTAATTTAGTTTTTAAGTCTTGAAAACCTGGATACAGTGTGTTTGTGTAGACTTGCACCATTTAAGAGGTTCTTGGAATTTAGATCTTGCATGTAATTTGCTACATTAGCTTCAGGCAAAAATATTTGCTTTTTGGTCCTTTGTGGTTTAAGTTCCTTCTCAGCATTGACCTGGCATGTTAGAGAGAGCCATGCTGTGGAACGCCACAGGGTGGGGAGCTCAGCACAGAGTCCATGTAATACAGCATGTACTGATGGCAACTTTTCAGATGGGAGACACTCAACTTGATTTTCCTGGTTTATTTGGTTGGTTGTTTATGTATTTTGGTTATACTACAAAATTGAAGTGAGAAACTGAAGCTGATATGATGTAACTTTTAAAATGTCAATTAAAGTTGGGAAAATGTTCTCTTGATACATCGAATTAGATTAGCATATTGCTTTTTTTTGTTGTTGTTCGAAGTGACTTTTGTACTTGTCTAATCTTTGGCCAAAGCTGGCCGTCTTTGAGGTGAATGGACCCACGATGAGTTATTGAAACCAAGAATTTGGCTGACTTCTTGCATTCTCTAGAGAATTCAGCATGGAAGAATTATTTACTGAGTAATTGGCTCTAATCTCTGTATATTCTTTTGTGAAGAGAAAAACTATGTATTATGCTCCTGCTTTATGAGAGGGATAGCTGAGACACAGAAAAGGAAGTGTAGTGGTTTGCCTTATCTATGGTTTCACTTACCTGTAGTCAATTAAGGTCAGAAATTATCACATACAGAATTGCAGAAATAAACAATGCCTAAGTATAACTTCCAGTTGTTTTGAGTGGCGTGATAAAATCTCAAGCCATGCTCCATCCTGCATGGAGATGAACCATGACTTTCCCCAGCATCTCCATGCTGTGTAGTTATTTGCTCATTCATCATTAGCATCCCTCTGAATTATCAGATTACAGTGCTTGCCTTCAGTTAGACCTTATTTTCCTTAATAACGGCCTGCTGGCAATTTGGATACACCAAGCAGTTGGAAGTGCTTCCATTAAGTGGAAACACTTACGGTACAGTAAGGGATTTTGAGAGAGCAAAATCACAGTCACATAACTTTTATTACTATACATTGGGATAACACTATACTTGACTACTAATTATTGCTATTGACCTCTTATTGTACCTAATTTATAAGTGAAACCTTACTGTAGGTGTGTATGTGTAAAGGAAAACAGCATATGTAGGCTTTGGTACTATTGATGGATTTGGTACTATTGATGGATTCGAGCACCCACTGGGGTCTTGGGACATATTCCTCAGGGATAATGGGGGATGACTGTGACAGGCTTAGTCTTGTGGTGAATCCCAAAGCAGTATCGGGACATTCAGAGGTTCTTCTAGGAGGATAAGTAGTTTATGAGGGCAGATCCTGAACCACAGTAAGTTTAAACTATTCTCCCTCAGTTCAGTGAAATGTGGAGCTTCCTTTTCTCCTGTTTCTGCAGCATTGCCAACCTCTCAGTGGAATCTTCAGTCCCAGTGTGGATGCAGTAGAATGAAGCCATATAGCAGGATTTTGTTCTGACATCAACATGGAAGGTGAGAATCTATTATATTTTAAATTCTTCCTTTAAAAAGTCTTAATTTGTCCATTTCATGCAGCACATGTGGCTTACATAGCACACAGAATTATTGGTATATATGATAGTATACGTGTAGCTCAAAATACTGTGTAAAAATGATATTTTACAGTGCTATATCTTTGAACATTAGCATCTTGCCAAGAGCATTGGAGAGATAAGTAAGAGTGGAGATTGACTCAGGGCAGAGTGGATTCGCATCTCCCATCACTGGCTCACTCCAGGCAGACTATTTGCTTGCTGGGTGAAATGGTTAGTCGAATTGCTCACAGACATGGAAATTTTCTCTTCTTTTCTTTCTTTTTTGTGCTTCTTATCCACACTCCGTGCAGCTCTTTTCTCTCTCCCCTGGCAAATACAATTGAAAGTAAGTTCAATATGCTTGTAGTATCATTTTACTGTATGTTTTACCCATGAGGACTCTAAGTCCACCAGTGTCACTGTGAAATACACAAAAAGAACAAGGTCCGGAAAAAGGGAAGTTCATTGCTTTTCAGGGCTCCTACGTAGGAAAACTCACTGATGGGCTTCTTGCATTTTTTGGAAGGATCAAACTAGCACTGGGACATGGGTTGATTGTTAATGCCGCAGTAATGCTTTACAGTGAGGTGTTAAATTGGTGAAGCCAATGAGATCAGTCTCCTTTTGGAAATACAGGGCTTAGTGTTCTAATCTGGGATGCACTGCTCCAGGGCAGCACTAGTTATAGGCAAATATAACACAGCTAAAAGCACCTAAGGAAGAATTCTCAAACTTCCACAGCTGAGTGTTATAGAACAGGGTCTGTATAAAATGGGGTCTTCTTTATGCCCTTTTTAGAAGACCGGCTTTCTTCTTAGTTACCCCAAAGCATCAATACTCTATAACAGTGGTGGCAAATCCATGCACATGAGTCCCAGTGGGCTTTTTGTATCACTGAAAGCTCAGAAAGGTCTGCCATCCTTGCTTTATGGCAATTGCAGTTAGGAGCTTCAAAGAAAAATCACAGATCAGGAGAAAGCCCACTTGGGAAAAAAATTGTCTCAGAATCTTGCTCCAAGACCATCTGGTTGGTTAGTTGCCTGTTTGCTCCCAGATTCATTTCTCATTTTCCCTGCTCTGTTTTATATTGCATGGCATGGACCCCAATAGACTACATTTCCAGATGATCTTGCCAAGTGTTTGCTAGCTAAGTTTGGCCAATGAGAGTCATCAGATGTAGGGAAAAGGAAGCGGCCAAGGTATTTCTCCCTTCAGTTGATTGCTTGGGACAATGTATTTGAGACTAGCTAAGGTGTTGTGGCTTCCTGTCATTGATAATTTCTGGATTAGCTTACAATTCCATTTAGGTTTCTACAACTAAAAATTGTATAAGCTTATGGTGTACATCCTGACATTTTGATATATGTACTGTTTAACATTAAATCAAGCTAATTAACATAACATATAAATGATATCCTTACCATTTTTTTAAAAAAATTCATTTGATACCTTTGTGCCCATATTCACTTACCTCCATTGAACTCCATTGAACTCCATTGAACATTGATGTGGATTGTGTTTGTTGTTGTTGTTACTTATTTGCTTAACCACTGCCTGACAAATGCCCATTCCTGTTCAGCCTGTGTTTGGGAGTCTTGTCGTTGGTCTGATGGACTTTTCCCTAGCTCTGACCTTAGATTTAACCAATACTTTGCTCCTCATGTACATCCTTGTGCTGTTTTCTGGTTTTCCACTTTGATGGTAGGGTACTGTCGTCCTGTTTGTGATACCTTGGTTTTGATGCTTTAGTTCCTCCACTTATTCCTTCAGTTCTGTAGGCACAATTGGTGTCTGAGCTGTGAGATTCTAGGTGTATTAGTTGATGTTTTAGAGCTGGGACAAAATATCTGACACATGCCAGTTGAAGGTTTATTTTGGCTCATAGTTTTGGAAGTTTCAGTTCATGGTCGCTGGATTTAAGGTAGAAACATCGCAGAAGAAGAGTTTGGCAAAGAAAAGCTGCTCACTTCATGGCAACCAGAAAGTGGAGAGGGTTAAAAAGAGCTAGAAAGGAAGGTACTACTTTAGTCCCTGAGGTCACACTCTCATGATTCACCCAGATATGCCCAGATATGTGCTTTACTAATCTCTTAAGTATCTTTTAAATTCACATTTGAGATTCACATCATACCAGGTTTTTAACCAGATGAGTCCTTAGATATTTGACTCAACTCCCAATTTTTACTTACATAGCTTCCCCAAAGTCACTGGGAAGAGAGGACAGAAAGGAAGTTTCACGCTCCTGCCTACATAAACATTGTATCACCTTATTTACTGTAACATGTATGAGAGATTAGAAACAAAGACTGAAATATTGATCACCCGATGACCCTTCTCATTGCCTGGCATTTTTGCCTTCAAGCGAACATTATACACTGCTGGACTCATATTTATTGATTGCTACTAAGGGCAAGTTTTAATGTTGCATGCTTTATGAAGGACACATATGAATAAGAAATGACCGATGTCCTCAAGACACTCTTTCTTTAGGAAGGCAGATGTTACATACACCAGTGATTCATATATAGTATATGTCATATATATTCTGTGCAAGATAGAAAACTGTAAGTTCTATAAGAAGAATGTAGCTAAAGTGTTATTTGCACATGGAGGAGAAAGTTGCCCTGGCTAGGCAGTATTAACTACCACCTGCATGAGGGGGTAATAAACCTTGTCATGCCGGTGGTATTTAAATGAAGTAAAAAGCACAGATATTTGAACATGAACAGCTGGTGGAAAGGCATGTAGGAGGAATGATCAAAAGCAAGGAAGGCTGATTACGTGGAAGACGAGGCAGCAATCACAATGATAACAGTCATAGCTTGAATTTAACACCCTCCTACCACGTATCAAAAGACCCACTAAGTGTTTCTGTGCTTTGTCTCAGCCTGTAGATGGGTGTTGCATTTCTACCTTGCAAATGTGGAAAGTGAGCTTAAATAACTTTCTAAAAGTTACCTAGTTAGCAAATGGTACAGTGGAGAGATTCTACCCAGGTTTATCTGATTCTCTGTAGATTGTTAACCACTAAGCCAAAGCATGGGATTTATCTTTACATTTACTATAAATAACATATGCTATCAAAAACAAAAATTAGGAAAAATGAAAAGTCCCAGATATCTAAAAACATTATTACCACCACATCCTCACTAGAGCAGAGATCTAGAAATTTTTTTGATCCAATATTTCATTAATGCAATTTTAAGCATCTCCACATAATGAAATAAAGATAAAAATTAAAATATTTTAGAAACACAAAACTGTATTTATTTATTAACACTTCAGAAACCATTTTTCCTTTGTACAAAATAGAGGCTTCTAAATATTTATTGCCGAATTTAGTAACACTTTATCAGACCTGAAATGCCTATCTATAGGTCTTTAATGTAGACACACAGTGGATGTTGCATTCAAGTTCCATGTGCTTGTCTTTCGAATTCTTCCTAATCAAGATGATTTTGTGTCATCACTAGTTAACATCTCAATTCACGATAGTTACTTCATTGTCTTTTTCCTACTGTTTACTTTGCTTTTAATATTTTGTAATATTTTCAAGATGTGATTTCTTTCTATAAATTGTTTAGCATTTTTTAATAATTTGAGGATTAATTTAGTAAAGATTACACATTGTAATGCACACAGCCATTTAACTAGCATGAAGAAACAGCGGAATGCTCTAAAATGTAGACAGTAAATGCAGGGCCGAGGACAGACCCTGTTCCTAGCCTCTCTATGGTCTGAAATGCTCCTGTGTTGCTCAGGAAAACTTAAGTACTGTAGACTGGGTGAAGGTTGTAGGTTAATCTGGCTATAAGAGACTAGTTAATGAATCTTAATTAATTAAACATAAAAATACATTATAATAGCCCAATGATTTAAAATTCTGCAGGCTTCTACTGCATTGAGTCATCAAAACTGAACACTGTACCCATCTTAAAATGTAATTTAAGCTTCTGGAGAAAAATATAAAGAAAAGAGGTATAAAAATGTTCAGATAATGTCATTTCCTTTAGAAAAATCTAAGATATGACTCATAATGCCTGAAAAAATTTTTCCTGGAGTCCCTTTGGGTATGACTGACTAAATGCTGTTCTAAGAGAAAGATGCATTTCATATGTATAAATATTCATTTCTATATATTAGGTTGAAGAATGCAAACATTTACAGGAAATTAAATCCTATTTTCATTAAACCTCCCCTGCTCAGAATCCTTACAGTAGATAGCCCTGACATTTAAATTGGAATCCACTCTTCTTCATTTTGTCGACCAAAGTAATACTGGGAAAGTCTGGGAATTAACTGTTTACTAAAGCGATACCTATCTATATCAAGTATGTTAAACCAAACTCCAAAGCCTTGTGGATGAAAAATCTCCTTCCTGTTAAGGCCATCGGGTTCAATTCCTGCTGGGATGGTAGTTTTTTCAATTAAATTTCCATTAACTTTTTGCCTCTGTGTCATTAGACACTAATTCTTATGTGCTGCCAAGATGAAAGAGTAAAAGGAAATACCTGATTCATGCATCACGTTGCTGACAAGTGAAATGTGACGATGACAACTTCTTAATGTGGGAGATAGGGAAGCCAGCAAGGGGACAGGTCTTTTAGACCTGACAGTGACCACAGCTGAGGAGGAGCGGCAGCTGCAGCAGGGAATGCAATTTGGAAGATAGCGATCATGCAGCAGAAGCATTCAGGATTCTAAATGGTGAAATGCAGCAGAAGAACTGGGCAGACAGAACAGAACAGAACAGAACAGAACAGAACAGAACAGAACAGAACAGAACAGGAGTAGAAACCTGAAACCCTAGAGGAGGGGGTACCCAAACAGTGTATTGATTGGGAGGGAAAATGAAGAGGTATTGGTTGTTTAAAAAAGAAATAGTGGGAATTTGAGTTGGTAGTTTGGTCAATGCATTGTTTTTAGTTAAGCTGAAGCACAAACAACTATATGTAAGATATCTAGAAGTCCAAGTGGCTAAGAGATGCAAAAGAGCAGGTCAATGAATGTTGTGAGAAAGAAAGGCTATGCATTAATTGGCTGTTAGTGTAACAAATTACCAGAGATAATCAACTTAAAAAGAATAAAAGTATATTTTGTCTCACCTTGTTGGAGATTTCAGACCATGGTTTGTTGACCTGTTACTCTTGGGCCTGTGGTGACTCAGCTGATCATGGCAGGAGTGCTTGTGGGAGGAAGCTCATTCACTTCATTAGTGGGAACCACAAAGAGAGGAATAGGAAAAGGCTGAGTTGCCATAGCTCTCTTTGTGATCACACCTGGCTTGACCTAAGACCTCCCATGGGCCCCACTGCCTAAAGGTTCCACCCCCTCCCAGCAGTGCCACAGGCTGGGGACCAAGCCTTTAACACATGACCCTTTGGAGGACATTTAAGATCCAAACAATAACAGGCTATAACAATTTTGGAAGACAACAGAATATAAAAGGCAAGAAGCAAAACCCCAAACATATGTTTGTGCAGAAAAAAATTAATAATGGATGATCAGGAAGGCAAGGCTGAGAACTGTTTGAAAAAAGTGCCCATATTCTTCCAAGTTTTCACAAAGGAAGAGTAAATGACTTTCAGAGTTTCATTACACAAATCTTAACCAAGCGAGCTTTAATGCATATACATATATGTATGTATTTTAAAAAAAAATAATAGAGACAAAAGAGGTTAAGGACATCTTATGCTCTAGGGACTTACATTTGGGTTTATGTTTAGGATATGCAAAGGCTTAGGTGATGAAATTTTAAAATCATTTCATGTTCTGAGGATACAAAGTAAAACACAAATATACACACGTTTCCCTACATTCACATGCATACATACATGCATAGTTTATATCGTATCGTATAAAAAAGTAGAACTCACTTTTAGTTGCCCATAATAATGTTTAATATTTACAGAGTACTACCCGTCTTTGTTTTAAACTCTGTACATGTCATTTATTCATTATGATTATTCTACTAGGGAGCTATTTGTTTCCTCCTATTTTACAGATGATAAAACTAAGGCGCAAAAATTTGATTCCAGGTCAGCATTCCCACCCCAGAGTCTGTGTTTGCAAACATGAACTCGATGGAATAACGGTCAATAATTCAGAAATTACATCTGGAATAGATTTGATATTCATATTTGACTGTAGCTTTGCTTGTTCTGAGAGTATTTGCTTCCAAGTAAAATAGTGGAACCCAAATTGAAATAAAAATTTTAAAAGGCTCATTTGACTCAGGAGGAACTGTTCCTATTTTCTTGCTAGGGGGGGAAAAAAAAAAAAACAAACCCACATCACTTGTTAGGCGGATGCAAAACGTCAGATTAGAATGAATTAGCCTTAGTGCTGCAAGGTCTCTTGACCTTAGCTCATGCCCAGTCTGTGTGCCCTGTGTGTCTGCGCTCTGCAGGCAGCTTCGCCGCCTTGAGCCCCCCAGCTTCCTTTCCCCTGTGCACTTGATGGCTTGAAAGCACCTGGTGCCTTCTGTCTAGACACGGTTTCGTTTGAGCTTTTCCTATGCGGGTGCTGACATCGTGGAGGAACCCGGCCCCTCTAAGCCCTCGTGTTCCTTTGGAATGCGTTTGGCCCCAAGTAACAGAAAATCCAGCTCACGGTAGCTTAAGCAAATAAGGGTCTATTTTTCTCTTGTAGCGAGAAGTCTGGAGCGCGGCAGCTGCCGATATTGGTTTAGCTGCTGGTGTTATTGGCGGTGGAGGCTTTGCAGCGCCTTGGCCGGTTCCTCGTGTTTCTGGTATGGCACTGCAGCTCCAAATGTGCAGGCAGCCGACACCAGCTGAGCCTGTTTCCTGTATCATAAAAGTGGATCTTCTTAAAAGCCCCAGTGCACTTCCCTGCTCCCTCCCGCCTCCCTCTGGGACTTGGCCTGGACTCGCCACACGGGCTGCCAAGTAGGCTGCGAATGTATTTGGGTTGCAAGGGAGAAGGAAGCTGGATGCATCTCCATCGACCTTTCAGTTCAAGGGATAGCCTGAATTACAGAATTATGAGATAACTGAGCCATTTTCAAGCTGATGTTATGAGCTGTATTAGACTACAGCTCAAAAATATTGCTTATTTTTTTCTTTTTTTTTAGCTCTCTTACAGAATTCAGTTTGATCTCTTAAACACTTGGCTCTAAAATCTTGTTTAAAATATTTTTCGTTGTCATGAAGAAATGACTTTTTAAGTAAGGATAAATTTCAAGGTAGCTCCTATCCAATTGAGCTCAAATTCCAAAATGTGTTCTGAATGAGATTTTACTGCATTCCTCGTGTTAGACTAATATTTACTTTTACATATACGTTCACTTGGATGAGATGTACTAAACATAATTCAAATAAAATTACTTTTTTCATGGACCTTTAAAAAAGTCAGCATTGGCTATTAATTTATGTCTCATTTTTACTCACTAGTACACATTTTTGGAAATACAAAATGCATTTAAAACAAAATCTGCAGTCCGATTTCCAGTGGGAAATTTAACACATATAGGGGTTAGGTTCTACAAAAATTCGATTTGTAAATAAGTGGGAACATTAAAATAGTCTTGAAGAAGAAACAAATAATACTTTTTTTAAAGGATAATACTACCATAGAGGAATACTATGCATAATGATTAGAGGTGGACTGTGGAAAAAGCAGTGACATATTTATCATCTAAACAGGGGCAGTTTCAAAGTAAAAGGGTGTTATTAATAACTAACCCAGATTGAGAGGCAGAAACCAGCACAATTTTAGGCAAAAGAGGAACCATCTTAATTGGAATGGGGTTTGAATCCAGGCTCAGAAATTATACAGTTTGAGAACCATGACTTTCATGATTTTATCATTTTTTCTGAAATGTTTATCTTGTACAATCTTATACTTCGATAAAAAGTCAGTAAAGGTTTCAAAAGTATGCACAATATGAGATTTGCATTTAAAAATATTCAGAAACTAAAAACTTTTGTTTCTTTATTGTTACCTGCTTGTGTAGTAAACTGCCAGTTGATGGTGATAACACCACTTCACCTTTTATTTTTTATTGGTATCGGAGATCGAACTCATGACTGCGTGCTTGCAAGGAAGGTGCTTATGCCCAGCCCCTACCACTTCACTTTATAGCTCGTTATTTTTTTGATACTGGTGACTGAACCCGGAGCCTTTGTGCTGGACTTCCCCCCGACCCCCTTTTAAAATTTTGAGACAGGGTATTGCTAGGTTGCACAGGCTGGGGTCAAATTTGAGATCCTTCTGCTTCAACCTCCTGGAGTGCTGCAATTATAGGGGTTTGCCTCCATTCCCTGTTTATTTTGTCCTTTAATCTACATAATGATACTCTATGGTAAACCTTTTAATCCAATCTTTAAAAAAAAAAAAAAAGAGAAATCATCTCTGCCAGAATAAATGATTTGGCCAAAAATTTTATGCCTGGTGTATGGTAGAGTTTAGATTCAAACCCCATCTAATATTTTCTCCTTTCTTATACAGCGACTTGGAATGTTATTATTTATCAAACAACATCTTTGTTTTTTAAAATACATGCTGAAAACATATGCTGTATTCTTAAGTGCATTTTAGAATTACATTTCAGGGCCAAATTTATTTCTGTAGGAATGTGCCTCTAATTTTACAATGGTGTCTTTGGGAAAATAAAAGAGGCTGTGTGGAATTTCGCTTTACTGCCAACTCTGTGGGAGAGGTGTAAGAATTATAAGCCTAGGATTTAAAGACAGAAAAAAGTTAGCAATGCCAAAGCACTACTGTTATCAACATAAGTAGCAAGGCACCTTTATTTCTAACAGGATCTCCAAGTGCCCTAAAACTTGCCACAATATCGTTCATTGTACAGTAGAAGTGATGTAACACAGGAAACATCCGATACCTCTAAGAGGAGTTTAGTTCATTACTCAAATCCCAGAGATACTGTTAGAAATGACCTAACTCAAACTTTATTCTGGAACTTTACAATGAGAATCCCATGTCATTTTTTAATATTTATATTTGAAATAACTTTTAAAATTCAGAGTCAATTTATCCTGTACTAACATAAAGATGCCACAAGTAAATAACAGCTGTTGAGCCACATAGCAACACCGCACAACGGTTCAGGACGCCGGGCAAAGATGAATTATGTTGATAGGTTATGAAGTGGCAGCATTATTTGTGCTTCTTCTTTCCACCATCAGTCTTGCCTTCTCCATTACCCACTCTTTTTTTTTAAATGATTCTCCTGAAAAATGCAAACTAGCTCAGTGCATTCATTTTCTTTATGTTCCTTTAAAAATAAAACACCAGAGCATAATTTGATTTAATCGTATTTCATCACTCATGACAATCACCACATCGAGTTATGGCTAGTGAAATCACTAAGTGTCTGCTTGGCTGTTACTGTATGAAGAAGGCCTGCTTTGGCAATGGAAGAATGTGTTGATCAAGAGCGATTTATAGCATCACAGACTCCATACAGAAATGTAGGTCCTGGCAGAGATGTATTTTTATCCTATAGTGGCTCTCCATTTTCTGACAATGATGAAGATTATTGCCCTAGATGTTCAAAATAGTGGATTAATCCACCCAGCTGGGTGAAGGCCATGGGTAACCAGGAAACGCGTCCTTTTATGGTAATTCCAACTCCAGTGGGAAATGTCTTTGTTGGTGACTTCAGCAATTGGTCCAACTCACTGGCATGGTTGTTGAGCATCAGGGACACACAACTCTTGATGTACAGCTAATCCGTGATGCTGGTGATATAGTTGACATTGCCAGAGGCCATTCTTTTATTCAGGAGATTTTGTAATATTTATAAGACCGTTTTGTTGAATGTTTCAAGGCACATAGTATGTTTTGTTTAGTTTCCTGAAGAGGCAGATGTTAGTATATCAGTGTTATAAGTGAAGCAAGTTTGGAGAGTTTAAAGTCACTTAAATCATACAACTAATAAAGAGGTGATGTAAGTTTGATGTTGTGTCCCTAGTCTCCGAGTTCACTGTTGTTTTCTTGAAGCTACAGTGGTATTTCTCCTTAAGAAACTCTTAGGGATGGACGATAGAAGACCATGAGCAGATAGATGCAAGCTCACATTAAGTTAGCCAGCATGTAGAAGTATAGGAGTGATGATTGTTGGTTTAACAAGTAGTCTGTGTCTCATTCTAGAATTTCTGTAGAGAGTGAGCTATAGGAGGTAGCTTGTTCAGTCTATTTCTTTCTGGAGATTTACATTTGTCCTTTGCTAACTACCCACCTGTACACTGTACACTAAATCCCTTTGCCCTCTTATGATGTTGAAGATTCACTTATTAATCAGAGGCATTTACGGGACACATATGTCAGATCCTAACTTTGTACAAAAATTTGGATGGTTCAGTCTCCTTTTGGATCTTCTTTAGTTTCCCCTTCTGTCTCCTGCGACCTTATTTCTCACATATAATCATGTACTGTGTAAGATGCATTGGTCGATAATGGACTGTGTACATGATGGTGGGCCCATAAGTTTACGTTGCCTACTAACATGATAGCCCTCTTAGTTTGTGTGGGTAAACTCTGTGTTTGCGCCACAGTGAAATTAACGTTATGTTTCTCAGACCATATCCCTGTCATTAAATAACATGACTGTAGTTGTAGAAATCATTGAATGAAAACATGATGTTTCAGTTTCCTATCACAGTGACAAAATACTAAGATAATAAGTTCCAGTTTAAAAGTTTAATTTTGACTCACAGTTGTAAAGGTTCGGTCCATGGTAGCTTGGCCCTATTTCCTTTGGGCCTGTGGTGAGCCAACACATCATGATGGGAGCACATTATAGAGGAAGGTCCTCAACTTACAGCACCAGAAAACAAAGAGAGAAAGAGGAAGGGGTAGGATTCCAGTATCCTCTTCAAGATTATGTACCCAGTGACCTAACTTTCTCTCACCAGGCCCTATTTCCTAAAAGTTCTGTCTCCCTGTAGTGCTGCAGGCTGGTGACCAATCTTTAACGTATGAGCCTTTAGGAGACATTCAAGATCCAAACAATAGCACACGAATAGCTCTTGACAAGAAGTCCTTTCTGTGTCTCTGGTACAACATCAAATTCTTTTCCATAGCACCTGGGTTTGTGTCTTATCTTTGTTCTTTACTAGTGGATAACTTTGATCAACTCTTTAGGCTTGCATGACAAATCAATTGTTTCTTAAGTGCCCCAAGAGAATATATTGATGTGGTGCAGCACAGACTTTAGATTTCAAATATCTGCCATCTCTTTCCTCTGGGGCCACTTACTCTGTAGATACTTTCTCCCTACTGAGTCACTTAAAAATATAATGATGAAGAGACATTTGGATTAAAACTATCTAAGGGACTTCAATTCAAGTGATAATAACTATTCCCTTTCTTCGTATAGTAGGGACTTTTCTGTACGATCTCATAGTATCTTATAATCTGCTCTCTGTAGAATTTGGAGTTGTGAATATCTATTTACATTCCCATTTTTCCTCTATAATAAGAAGCCATTGATAATATCCACAGTTCTTTACTAACATTTGCACACAATAAAGCCTTAATAATGTTAATAATTATGAAGGTACTATTTACTATTTACTCTGAGCCACTGTTTTAAAAGCATGCATATATTTACTCACTCTCTTCTCACATAAATAAAATTATCCTCATTTTGTGGATTCAGGAACTTCACTTTAGGGTTCTTAAGAACCTGGATGTCAGGGTCTGATGTCTGCAATGGGAATCTGGATCTTCTGACTTGAGACTGCTTTTAACCACTCCTCTTAACTACCTTTAAGACACAAACATTGTCACCGGAAATTTGAACAATAAAGGAAAGCATCCTTAAGAAAAAAATACTATTTTATGTATAAACATAATTCTGCCACCTAGAGATAACTCCGCTCAGCATTCTTGCTAATTCTGTGGGTGGTATTTTCTATGGCACAGTTTATACTGTAAATGAGTTTATGGCTATTTTTTACTTTTAGCGTATCATAATCATTTTTAATGACAAAAATATCCTTACATGAATGAGTGGATTATTATTTACCCAAACATTCTCCCATAATTGGGCACTGTGTTTTCCTTTCAGTTTAAATGATTCTGTAATTAACATTTTTATGCATAAATCTTTTGTGCATATTACATTTTTTGTGTGGTTCTCAGAAGAGAGTATTATTGATATTTTTTACACACATTGCCGAATTGCTATCTACAAAGATGGTACTAATTTATACCCCAGCAGCAGGGCTAGCTGGTTTGGAAGAAGGTGTGTGTGGAGATTGGAAAATGCTGCCTGTTAAGGAGGTGGCACGAGGAAGTGGGAGGTAAGCAGGGGTGGCCTTTAGCATCCGTGCTCTTTACCCACTTAGATGAAGCAGACAAAATGCCAAAGTTGCCCACAGTGGAAGTCCGTTCTATTGCCTCTGGCTGCACATCTTTTTGGCCTGAGCACCGGGACTCCTCCAGTCCTGTTCAGTATGGCAAGTCAGTAGGTCTTAGTTCATCCGCAGGAAGACGCTATCTTTGTAAATTTCACCAGAGTAATGAAGTGCCTTTCAAAGACAAAGCAGCTGATCAAGAAAATATTCCTAGGCTTATCTGTGTGTGTGTGTGTGTGTGTGTGAGAGAGAGAGAGAGAGAGAGAGAGAGAGAGAGATGGCAGCAATGGCGTGGGGGAGGGGTGTCAGCTTGAGAACAGTTGCCATTAAGAAGAAATCAACTGATCAAAGGAATTGACTTTGCCATTTTTCCTGGGTTTTCTGAGTTTGTTTTGTTAGCTCTGGCACACTGCAGTGAATTTAGGGCACCATGCTGTGGCCTTTTCATTAATACCTGGGAGGCTGTCTCTAGCCTATGGCACTCTGGTATATGGATTTGAAATATATAATTCACCAATTTCATATCTTGTGAGGCCACAGTTTTAATTATCCAAGAGAAGCATTTAGTTTTCTCTTGTGCTCTGAATTGGTGTTTTAGCTTTCCCTATTTTTTCCCTCCCTCCTTTGTCTTCTCTTTCATCCTAGCAATTATGTCTTGGCTGTAGGGCACTCATATTTCCCTTCCAATACATCCAGGGGCTCCATTTTTATTGTTTGCTTTGGAATTTCTGTATTTACTTCTTTATGTCTCTTGGCTTCTTTTTATAAAATCCCGACTACCAAGTACACTCTGCTTACCTTGTTTAGCAAGAACAAAATAACTTCTACCTATCCCAGAGAGGCAGACCCGGCCATGGGACAACGGAAACCATAGATTATTTACTGGCACAAAATGACCTCTTTCGACAGAGTAAAAATCCACTGGGTGAGAATTGGTAGCGTTTTCCTTGGGCATGTGAAAACTTTCATTTTGGCAGGCAGCATTGTAATTAATAATATAGGCTGTAGAATCAGATAAACCTAAATCAGAGTCCTGTCTCCACTTAATAGCTTCTGAATTTGGCAGCATTTTCTGCATCTCAGTTACTTCATCTGCAAAATGGGGATAATGACATTTAGCCCCATAGGGTGATTGAAAGAGTAAGTGAGATAACTCACATATACCACTCAACATAAGGCCTGGCCTATGTGCTCCATAAATGTTGGCTACATTTATTTTAATCATTTTTTATTATCATCACTATTTGTTTGAGTCGTAGAATTTCTCACTTGGTGTAACCTATAGGAAGGATTATTGTTTTCTTTCTAAATTCTATTTTTCTGATAATCTCAACAGATGAAAGTAAAGGGAAGTCCTTTCCTGGCAACCTGTTAATATTGTGATAAGAATTGTACGTTTCATGTGTTTCCCATCCTTTTGATATTGCTTAGAAAATAGCTGTCCATTTCCATGGTTCACCCAGCAGTGTTTGATTGTGGGTGTTTGATTAACTCATGCCTTAGTGGTTAGGGAAAAACATGGAGGAACCAGAGAAAGTATTTATGAAGAAGAAATTATCTCAGACATAAATATGTATCTAGCTTGTAATAGAATCATTCAAACAAGAGCCTGGAATCTGCCACTTGGATGCAGAGCTAAGAACTTGCTGATACAATTTCATTCCCACATACTCTCTCCCACGGAGCCTACTGTAAACACAATAAAATATTAATAACCAAAAAAGGACCTTCCTGAGGATGCAGCATGTTACAAGTTGTAGGGCAACAGCAGCAATTCTGTAAGATGTAATTCGAAGCATATATTTTGAAAAGAACCCACCCGAAATCTATAGCATGCTTGATTTAAATTGGCTGCTGTGGGCTAGCGTGTCTCCTTGAATTTTACCTTTCATTGCTCGTGTTCCTTTGCACAATTTTTTCCTTCCCTTCCTCCTATGATCAATTTCCCACTTGCACAAAGCATCAGATCTCTCAAAGGCTGATTTCGCACTGCTGAGCAAAACCTTCCATCTTTCTATTCTGTCCTTCTGGGAGGTGGTGTGTATGTGGCGGGGGGGGGGGCAGGGAGCAAAAAACCTTTAAAGTAAGTAAGATTTTTTTTGTGTGTAGGTGTTTTAAAACTGTTCCGTTGTTCTGCATCATGATCATTTCAATGGATTGACAACCCAGCCACTTGGGCTTTCGTCTCTTGAGGATGATAAAGCCCCTTGGCTGGAACTCAGCGCTTTAGTTAGGTGTCTGAGTCTCCATGTGGGCAGCTGACCCTGCTGCCTTATAGTGATCCCAGCTGCGAGAAATGCATCAGTGACACACGCAGAGTGTGCGAAGTGGCCACATAAAATCCTCCTTTTCTCTGTGCTACCACCTGAAGAGAAACAACTGATGGTGAAATAAGGTCTTAATTTTTGGTTATTTTTGTTTTTTGAGCTACTAAAAATTGAGCCCAGGGCATTCACATAGGGCTACATCCTCACCCCATTTTGACTTTGAGTCCTACCACATTACCCAGACTGGGACTGAACTTGCAATCCCTGTACCTTAGCCTCTGGGCTCATTTTTGTACAAAGACTCTTTGTGGGATGATATGGGATACAATTGTAATTTTTACAAGTGTGACCAAAATGTGATTTTTTTTTCTTCGGATAGTTGGTGGTGACGGGGAGAGCATGTGAGACAGGTGTAACTTATCTCAGAGGCAGGGAAACTGTTGGGATAGTGACTTGATGTGAAAGGAGGTGTTTCACAATGAGGCTCACATAGTTTCTCAGGAGAGGGTTAAAAGGCTCTGTATGAAAAGAAGACAGGTTTGGGGGAATTAGCTATTCCTCCTTTGACGGCTGGAGGTGGAAAGTTTGTAAGGAGACTTCTGAAAATAGGAACTCCAGGGAACTCTGACCAAGTTTTAAGTTTTTGGTGTTGCCTTATTGAATGCTCATAATATCACAATATATTAGGTGCTGTGTGCATACATGTGTGTGCATGTATTTATTTGAAATTCCCATAAAATAAAATGAAACATTTAAAAACAAACAACTCAGTACATTCATACCATTGTGCAACCACTACCTCTATCCAGTTCCAGAACATTCTCATGACCCCCAAAGGACTCCCTGTAACCATTGTGTTTATTTCCTAAGTGCTACAGTTGGGTGACCTAAAGCAACTCATTGTCTCATAGTGCTGCCAGTTAAAAGTCTGAAGGAGTTTGCAGGACCGTGCTCTCTCCGAGATTTTCAGTCCCCTCTTTTCTTGTCTCTTACTAGTTTCTAATGTGGCTAGCAATGCTTGGTAATCCTTGGCATCCAGCTGCATCATCCCAATCTCTGTTTCCACCTCCAGGGACCTTCTATATATATGCACATTATCTTCTCTCGGCTGTCTCTGTGTCCAAATTTACCTCTTTTATAAAGGTACCAGTTATACTGGATTAGAAACAACCCTTATGATATAATGTTAACTTGATTATCTCTGAAAGTCCTATTTTCAAATACGGTCATACTTTCAAGTGCTTGGGGCTAAGATATCAACACATCCCTTTTGAGGAGCATAATTCAACCCAAAGTATGCATTAAACAGTTGCTCTTCTAGGCTGGGGATGTAGCTCAGCAGCACAGCACCTGCCTGGCAAGTGCAAGGTCCTGAGTTTGATTCCCAGTGCCAAAAGCAAACAAAAAAATCTGTTACTCTTCTTTCTCTCTCCGCCATTCCATTCCCCAGCACCACCAGTTTGCTTCCTTTCTCTACCTACTCTGGACATTTAATATATTTTACGTCTGGCTTCTTTTATTTAGCTTAATGTTTTTGAGATTTTTCCCATGTGATAGTGTGCATCACAACTTATTCTTTTTAATGACTGAACGATATCATGCTTATTTTCCAAATGAAGAAACTGAGGAACATAAAGGTTAAATAATGTGTTCAGGATGATACAATGAGATGTTGGGTGTAGAAACTGAAACTAGGAGGCCAGTGAGAGTTTCTGTAAATCCAGAGGGAAGTGAGAACCAGAAGCAAGCAGAGAGAGATAGCTGGGGGACAGCAGGAAGAGGCACAGGGCGTCTTAAGAATGGTGTCTACTACCCAGTGTGAAGTGTGCTTCAGCGTTCTTTTTTTCCAAACCTTCAGAGAATTCCTCCTCACTTTACTGTTTTCTATTAAGTATGCTTTGAAGAAATAATGAAAAAACATACTGAGAAGAGATCAAAATTTGGAAAAGATGACTTGAAAAACTCTTATGGACACTCTTATGAATTCACAGGTGCTTGACTAAGCTGTTTGTTGAACTATTAAAGGAGGACCCCAAGGGAAATATAAAATGCGGGACAGGCCCACATATGAGCTTCATTCATTAGCTTGAGTTTACTCAGAAGCTCTGACTGTCCCCCTCCTGACTGAGACCTATGGTATCTTCTTTACCTTCCCAGGACAAGTGGGTACCAAAAGGTTTTATAGCATTAGAGAAGATGCTAAAGTTGTTCCTATGTCAAGTCAGTTTCAGAATATTCTAGAAGTTTTTAAAATTGCATGAGCCAACTTGCCAAGGCAGAGAGATAAGGGTTTTTTTTTTTTTTTTGGTTATTGTTGTTTTGTTTTGTTTTTTATGTGTGTGATACAAAGCACAATTGTGTATAAGGATGTTTACATATTCCTTGTAGGAGCCAAGGCATACATTGGTTTTCTAGGGTTGCCATAATAAGCCACACAGAAATAACAAAAATGTATTCTCTTACAGTTCTGGAGGTTAGACAAGGTGTCAGCCTGATGGATTTCTTCTGGAAGTCTCAGAAGGACAGTTTGATATGGACAGCGACAGTGAACTTAAAGGCTAAATTCTTGGTGAGTCATCAGTTCTTCTGCCTCTGCTGGCTATGTGAAGAACCAGCCAGGAGTGTGTGGCTCCTGCCTTAGCCTGTCTGAGGTCCTGAAGCCACCAGGGTGTAGAGTCATTGCCTTTATTCATTATCTTGAAGATGTGAAATGTATAGGTTTATTCATTAGGTTTAAAGATGTGAAATGTATGTGGAAATAGAAGCTAAGCTGTGTCACATGGAGTGCAGACAGAATGCTCTTGCAATTGCTACTTCTGTGATTTGTCATCTATTGTATAGCATATACCTGTAATCCATGTACAATTGGCCCTCTGTATCCATGGGGTCTGTTTCTATGGATTCAACCAACCTGAGATTGAAATTATTTGAAAAAAACTGCATCTGAATTGAACATATACAACCTTTATACCTCTTGTCCTTTTGCCCTGAAAATATATAGTATATCATTTATTTACATAGTATTTATATTGCACCAAATACTATAAATCATCTAGAGATGATTTAAAGTATATAAAAGGATGTGTGCAGGTTTATGTGTAAGCATTAAGCCATTTTTATATAATGGACTTGAGTATCAACACATTTAATTATACATGGGAGAGTCTTGAAACCGACCCTCTTAGATATCAAGGGATGATTGTATTGGTAGTACAAAATGCCCCCCCAATCAGTCTGTTAATTGTCCAGGTAATAGTTCCTGTTACAGTTCCTGTTACTACTGTCTCCTAAAAATGGCTGGTCACTGTGATGCATATTGTAGAAACCAGCTGAAGACAGACAAGTACCTATCTCTGTACTCCCCCTTTGGACCCCATAACAACCTCCCTCCCTGGGCCTTTGGGGCCTGACATTTTTATAAGGATGGATTCTTTGTCACTGCCCATCTGATGTTAAATAAATCTTCCTCCAAACCCTGAGTGTCATTTTGGTGTTTCTGTTTGCCAGTGATGCTATTATCTCCCCTTTATATTTTTGGCAAAACTGAAACAAATTCTTTCAATTAAAGAAAAGGCATATGTTTAATGAAAAATTCAGTCCTAAATAATCTTTCCTCAAGAATGTTGATGATGAGTGTGCAATTTGCCCAAATCCTTGTCAATATTTGCCATAAATTCTGGGGGCAGGAGTAACTTAAGTGACCACCTATAAACCCAAAACACAAAATTTTATGGAAAAGCTATTTCAAAAGTTATTCTTTTAAGATTATTCCTAGTGATGATATCTTAACCTGTGCAGATATGTGTACTGATCATGCTGGGAAGTATGACTGTGCAGTTAGGTAAAATGATTCTTCTCAGTTAATTTTGATTTTACTTTTTCTTGTGCACAGAAGAAAAGTGGTAGCTATTAATTAGATGGCTCCATTAGCAGAATAACTTCACAAGTAATTAAATGATGCCATTTTAGATCAGTTTCTTCAGGAGAAAACCAGTTAATTTAAATAATGGTTTCATGTTTTTACCACCCTTTTAATGGACTAAAAATAAAGCTTCTGGATGTTCATTCTGTTGAAGATATAGCATCTGACATTATTGTAATTTATAACTTCAGTTAAAAACAATTCAACAGCGAAAACTGCAGATATAGATTTTGGCAGAGTACAGCAAAATGGGAAAAATAGTGTTATTACTAAATTAAGAAATCTATGGAACAGAAATGTATTTGGAATTAAATGCAGTGTTTTCATGGTTCATAATTACACCCAAACAAGCTGAGATGGTCTCCCAACAAAATAGAAGCTACAGTTGACAGACATAACTATTTCTATTTATATACACGGAGAAATAGAACTACAAAATATTTGTGATAGAGGTGGTGTTGAATTGAAAAAGTGCGGCAGCCTGGCAGAACATGCTTTTTATCTTTTTTTGCATGATCTTAGATTTTAGAAATGTGTAAACCTTTGAAAAGCTACTTTGCAAATCAACTCAAGAATACTACAATGCATATTAACCTTTTACTTTTTTTTAAATGAGTCTTCTAAATTTTGTTTGCATTTGTTCAAAATCAGCTGATAATCTTTAGTCAAGCATTGAAGGTATGATGAGCCAAAAGACTTCAACTCTTGAAGCTTTTAGGAGAAATGTAATTAATTGAAAACCGAATAATCCACAAAATGGAGACGGAATTGAATGACTTGAACTGGAGATTAAATAATTAAGCTTTGTAATCTTTTAATTTACAGGAAGAATATTTTGATGGAGTTTTATTTGTAATTGAATAAATTCTATACTACAGTGGAATAAAACTGAGACCTATGGTTTTTTTAGCATGTAAATTGAGCAGCATATTTTTAAAAATCATAGAGATGATTTGTATGATGAATTTTGTCTTATCAAATACTTATTAAAGAAAGTTCTCCCAATGAAGAAAAAGAGAAAAGGAACTATGGAAAGATTTGAAATGAAATATTAATGTATTTCAGTAAGAACAAATTATAATTGAGGATATCCATCATTTATCAGAATTAGTTCTTAGCTTACAAGGTGCCTTAGCACTTGTAGGAAAAATATTTCCTTTATTAAAAATACAATAATCTCCAGGTGTGATGGCATAGACCTGTGATCCCAGCACTTGAGAGGCTGAGGCAGAAACATCACTGTGGCTGCATCGTAAATTCAAGGCCAGCCTGAACTACATAGCGAGAGAGATCTTGTCTTTCTAAAAACCAAAAAACTGAAAAATTGAAAAATATTACAATAATTAGCAGAGAAGAAAGAGCCAGTTGGAAGGGGTTGATAATTTCTAGTTTATGAAATATAAAATTCAATTTTGAAAAAGATTTCAATTTTATGAAATAGTTTTAAAACCACATATCAAGGTATATTCTTTAAAATATCAAATACATGGTATCAGATTGATATGACTCTAGAACTGATTAGGACAAGTGATTAGGAAACTAATATTCCACTTTTATTATTTTTATATGTTCAGACAAATTAACCTAATGAGCTTTAAAATTTTTGCTTTGACATACATTGTATTTTTTTACTTTTAGAAATGACTGTATCTTTGGAAATAATTTATGACTTGAACTATTTTATAGACCTACCATTATACAAACCAATTTGTCAATCTATAAATGCTTTCTCTGAAAAATTATAAAGTTTTATTTATTTTTCTTTCACTCTCAAAATTATCCCAGTGTGGATAATAAATTATATAGTCGCATAGTTAAAACAGATGTCTATTCCGAGTGTTTTTTTTTAATCCCATTACCTCATTTATGGCTTCTGACAATGATTCATGGTCATTGTGCACTTTCAGAGTCTCAAATGGCAAGAAGAGAAGACAGCGTCCTAATGAGGAAGAAATTTCTCAGCTGGGAAACGAGTGTACCTTGGGGACTGATGGTTTTTGCTCTTTTCTTCTCCCCACTGACTTTGACTTATCTCTCCCTACTGTCAAGTCCGTAGTGGTGACATCCGCCTCTCATTGGTAACTCTTCATTCAGTAAATAATCATATTTTAAAAGTTTATTTTGATAATTGTATTTTCACTCATCAGTTATCTTTAACAGATAACCGATCATTTTGTTGTTTATTTAAATTGACAGTATACAATTTCTTGAAGGGCAGAAGGAAAGTGTAATTCTTTTAGTATTATTTCATACTATGCACAAGCATAGCTACTAATGACTTCATTAAGTGACAATTAAGTAATTGTGGCTTAAAAATGCCTATTTTGCAGAAACCCACACAGTGAATTGTGTTGTATGTGACTAAGGAACATAGATGACCTAAGGAATGCATGATTTTTTCCTTTAATGTAACAGAGTATGTGTTTTTGTTATCCAAAAATTCACTGTTCGGGAAAATCTCAACAAACAATTAGATTCAGAAAATGTGGGTCACCTATATTGGTGGAGTGACAGGTGGTGGGGAGCGCAGTACTAACGACTGAACCCACAGCCTTCACACTGAACTATATAGCCTCAGCTCCTTTTCTATTTAAAAAAAAATTTTTTTTTTATTTTGACACAGGATCTTACTAGGTTGCTAAGAGGTCCAGGCTGGGATTGAACTTGCTTCTGCCTCCCAGAGTTCTGAGATTAGTGACTTGTTAAATGTCAGGGACTTTTCTAGGCACTGGGGATTCAAGAGTGAACACAGTGAACAGTTTGTATCTTTTTTAGAGCTGACCTTGGGCAGGAGGAAGGCGGCATTAAAATAAACCAGTTATTAAGAAGTATGTCAGGGTAGATGCATCCTAGAGAGAGGGACAAATGTAGCTGGGGAGCACAAATGGGACTGATGCTAAGTTATTTTGTCAGAAAAAGTCTTTTTGATTAGGTGCAGAGACCAGAATGGAGTGAGAAAGGAAGCCATAGGATGTGGAAGGAGGGTAAGCCGGGCAGGAAATGAGAGCAGGAGGCGCCTGGTGTGTTTGAGGAAGAGAAGGGTTGGGGAAGTGTGCAAAGCCACAGAGAGGAGACAGACAGGTTGGGGATGGCGGAGAACTAGGAAGATTGTAGGTTAAAGACTTTGGATTTGGTGCTGAATGAGATGGGAAGCCACTGGAAATAATGAGCAAACAACGGTATAAAATGATTAAATTTTTGCAAAGGATCATTCTACCTACTTTGAGTTGGAAATACACACACATACAGAGACATACACATACACAATGGGATAGAGTACAAGTAGTAGCACCAGCAAGAATTGTCTTGTATTATTTTGACACAGGATCTTACTAAGTTGCTAAGGGGTCCAGGCTGGGGTTGAACTTGCCTCTGCCTCTCAGAGTTCTGGGATTAGTGACTGAGGCTTAGACTAGGGTGATCACACTGGGAGTGGTAACAAACCATGGGTTCTGGGTATATTTTGAAGGTTAAGGATGACGTGACTTATAATTCATCACAGATAGGAGGAAGGTGAGGGTTTCTGCCTGCATATTTGGAAGAGTGGAGTTGCCATTTACTGAATTAGAGAAAACGAGGAAAGGAGACAGAAGTTCTGTTTTGGACTTGTTACACTGCAGATGCCTCTAGGCCATCCAAGGAGAAATCAGTAGTGGTAGACCATCTCTCTGTGGTCTGTTACCTTCATCAGTAGTTTGGAGCTGTTAATATTGCCCTATGATAAGACTGGTATGGGGATCAAAAGGGTTAACAAGTTAAAGTTAGAGCTCATGGTCCCCAGTTACATGTTATCACCATGAATATCTTTGATTATCTCATTTTTTTTCCTGAGAAAACTCACACTCCAAGAGCGTTCTATGTACATTAGTGCACATAACACTTAAAATTAGAGCCAGGAATTTTCTTTAGTCTCTGATAATCATCATTTTATAGATGAGAAGACCAGTGGATTCCTGGCCAGTCTAGAATTCAGATCCAGAATCCAGGGTTCTGTATGGTACTGGAAAGCTACACTCTTTCCATTAAAGTGTAATGGAATACTACTCATGTAATACTACTTTTCTTCCCTGGGCATCTCAGTTTTGAAAGTGCTTGCTAAAAACCCAAGATTATTGTGGCATTTAGTCTTGATGGTCAGCTTGATTATATCAACAGATGCTGAAATTAGTAAAGTGTATTTATGAGTATGGCTGTGAGAGTGTTTCCAGAGATGATTGACATGTGGGACAGCAAACCGAGGAGCAAGACCCACCCTGAAAGTGCGTGGCACCATCCAATCGGGTGGGGGCCCTGATGGAATAAAAGAGGAAGGAGGAGGAAGCCAATCAACATAGGCTCTTGCTCCCTCTGCTTCCCAGTCTCTGAAAGTGAGCAGCTTCTGCCATAGTCTTCCACCTCTCCATGAGCACAGAAGCAATGGAGCCAAGTGACCATACACTGAAACCCCCGAAACCATTCAACTGAAGTTCTTGTCACTCTTTTTAGAAGGTGGGTTATCAGGAGGTGGTTTAACCATTTGTAACCTTCCAAGTAATCAACCCTTAGGAGCATGAGCCTGGCTTTTTGGTGCAGGAAATCTAGCTCTGAAGAGCTATTTTAATTGTATATGTATACATTGCATGATCAACCTGGGTATGGTGACACATGCTTGTAATCCAAGCTCTCTGGTAAGCTGAGGCAGGAAGATTGCAAATTTGAGCACGGCCTGGGCAAACTGGCAAAACCTTGTTTCAGAAATTTAAAAATAGATTGAGTATGTAGCTCAGAGGAAAGGCCCTGATTTCCCAATGCTGATAGGGGGAAAAAAAACCAACATTAAAACAAACAACAAAAAACAAAAACTCTTAAGCTTTCTGAGCTACATAGGTCTGTTCAGCTAGAGCAAGTGTAGGACAAAAAGATGCATCTGCCCCACAGTTGATACCTTTGTGAATTTAGGGGTTTTCTCCTGTTCTTTGTAGTTTGTTGTCATCCTGCATTCCTTTTCTTCACATCTCACCTACATCTTGTATCTCCTGCTCCCCATCCTCTAGGTTAATGTTGTTCAGATCTTTTCCATTCATCTTTTTTTTTTTTTTTGGTACTGGGATTGAACTCATGACCGTGTGCTTGCAAGGCAGGTGCTTATGCCACTGAGCTAAATCCCCAGCCCTTTTCCATTCATCTTGGGATGGTGATTGAGACATAATTTATCCTCAAACCCTGTGAACTCTGCCAGAGGGGTTTGCAGAAGACCTGGAACTCAGTGCATTGATCCCTTTCCACGTAGCCTGAGTGCTGAGCACTGGAAGGCTGCAGCTCTTTCTAGTTTTGGTGGAGAAGAGCTGGCACCAGCTACTAAGCTGGTACAGATAAAATGACCCATCCTTCCCTCTCATGTTCTGGAACAACCTGACCCCCAACTGTGAGAACCAGTACCATCAGAACCCTTAAAGGACAGATCTGCCGGGTCCAGTCAGCAGGAGACAGAACCCAACTGTATGAACTTGCCTGAGATCAAACCCTCTCCCCAGGTTCTCTTTGGGTGTTTCTTGGCAAGGCACAAAATTGGAGCCTTGGCACTCCATGGAGTGCAGGTGGGAGCATGTGGTAGCTGCGGATGGTGAGGAATGAGGGTCCTGTGCTGAGACAGGCCTCACACTTAACAACATAAGGATGGTCAAATGAATGTGTTCGTGTGAGCCAGGCTGGACCTTGAACAGTGGTGGTACTGTGGGTCAGAGAGTGGTCTTTTAAAAATGGAATTTTAATTTTTTCAGTCTCCTATTTAAACCCCTTTCCTACTTCTATTTCTGTACTCAGGATTGGAGTGTGACAACTAAGGGGTACTGGGTTTCTTTTTGAGATAATGAAAAAGTCCAAACAGCTGTGGGTGATGAGTGCACAATTCTGAGAATAGACTGAAAGTCGCTGAATTGTACACTTTCAATGAGTAAATTGTTTGGTATTTGAATTTTATCTTGGTAAAGTTGTAAAACAAAGAAAGAAAAGGAATGCTTTGTTGGCTTGTTATTGGCAAAGGGATAAAGATACTCCTGTAATTGATTTCTGTCCTCCCTCCCGTCTGATCATCTGCCAGGGCTATTTGCCAGGTGGGTCTTTGCCCCCAGCCACTGGGAGCTGTTTGTAGTCTCCTGCCTCTAGCAAGTATCCTGGCACTGAGCAGTGGTAGCTGTTCCCTCTTCTTCAAGTAACAGAATCCTAGCTCTGGCCTTGCAGAGTCAAGTTCCACTAACATTTCTTTGGCAAACCCACATCTTACATTGGTTACTCTTCACACTCTTATGACCTGTAGCTTTCAATGTCCCCTGCTAGACTACAGGCAACAGGAGGGCTGGAACCAGACTGTATTTCAATTGTCTCCAGTGAGTGATGTTCCAAGAACAGGGAAGAGTCAGGGGGCACATTATCCCAGCAGAGAGGAAGCTTCATTGCTGATAGTGGTTAGGACTGCCTTCAGAAGGTGATCACACAAAGAGCAGTGACGTGTAGTTAGCTTCATTGTTAGAGTCTCAGAATAGGTAGAGTGATTGAGGACTCAAGGAAACAGGCAGATTTGAGAGAATATTTAACAAATTCTGGAAAAGAAGTTTAATAAAAAAATACGATAGTGTCTTAGTCACTTGGTGCTGCTATAATTATCACAGAGTAGGTGTCTCTAACAATGAACATTTATTTCTCAGTTGTGGAGGCTTGGGCAGCCTAATATCAGGTCACCTGCAGATCTGGTTTCTGGTGAGGGCTCACTTCCTGGTTTGCACATGGCTACCTTCCTGTTGTATCTTTTCATGGAGGAGAACAGAGAGCAAGCTCTGCTGTCTCTCCTTATAAATGTCACCAATCCCATTTGTGGAAGCTCCAGTGTCATGACCTCATTGCTCTCCAAAGGCCCCATTTTCTATTACAATCCTGCTGAGGATGAAGATTTCAAATTATAAATTTCAAGAGGATGCAAACCTTTAGTTCTGAGCAAAGTGACTATTGCTAAATAAGATTTTCCCTATATGCCTTTCTTTTCAGCCACTTTATTTTCCCTAGAGGACGACCCCTGTGTTTTTAATTAGTTCTACATTTCTGACGCTTTCTTTCTCTTTCTTACTCAAAACAAAGGTGCCAGTTGGCAAAAATTCTGCCACCAGAGCCTCTAGAAAAAGAAACTAGCCTCACTTCTCATATAAAATTCTTGAGGACCTACTATGTGTGTTTCAGGAGCAGGACTATGCTGAAACCTACTAGATAGTGAACTGATTTAGACACTCTTAAGTGTATTATCTCTGGGGATTTAGCTCAGTGGCATAAGTGCCTGCCTTGCAAGTGTGAGGTCGAGTTCGATTCCCAGTACCAAAAAAAAAGTGTATTATCTCATTTTATCTGTTAATGAAACCCATAAGTTTTTCAGGGTAAGTAAATTATCTGCTATAACAAGCAATCCCTAAATCTCAGGGAGTTAGTACAATAAGATTATTTTTTGTTAGTATTACAGTTTGATGTGAGATGTACATGTGTGTGGAATATGTTTATCTGGGAAGTTCTGTTCTCTGTAGTAGTTCAGGGTTCCAAAATCATTTATCCCATTTATTTCTATGAGGCCTCAAGGTCCTTTGCTGGTTCTTTCCATCTGGCTAATGAATAAGAGACAACAAACTGGAGATGATTGAAAAAGTTTTGTAGGGGGTAACAAGCTCATTAGGGAGGCAGCAGCAGGCCCTGCACCACCACATCCAGTAGCCACCATTGGATACCCATAGCCAACACTGGCCAGGGGAACCCAGGAGAACCAAACAGTCATGGTTAGGAGAAATTGTAAGTGCCTAGACCCCCAATACCTGCTTGTTTGAAAGAACCCAAGAAAATATAAGACAAAGAAGCAAAAGGCAGTCCCTGGACCCCAACCCAAGCAGAACAAGTCCAGGAGATGAAAAGGTGGAAGAAATTAGAGCAGAAAGACTGTCTCAGATAAAAGGAAAAATGAGAAACATAATAAAAGAATTGCTAAGCATCTCTAAAGAAGACGGAAGAATAGAGGAGCACAGGAAAATGGAAACCTGGAATGAATAATATAAAAAAGAGTTAGAATACATGAAACAGATTCAAAGAGATATCCAGGAATTAAAAACTCCATTAAAAGTTGGCAAACCTGATTGAAAGAAACTAAATATAGGCTTTCAAACCTTGAAGACAGGTTTGTAGCTTGCTATAGTAAAAGGAAAGATTTCTTAAAAATAATAAGGAACCAGGAAGTAACAATTCAATGGCTGTAGAACAATCAAAAGAAACAAACTTAAGAATAATAAATGTGAATGAAAAATCAGGGATCAACACAAATGACATTAAAAGTCTATTTACAGGAATAATATCAGAAAACTTCCCAAGTATAGAAAAAAGAAATAACATTCAGATGAGTGAGGCATATAGAACTCCAGCTAGCCATAACCAAAATAAATCTACACCCAGACATATAATAATTAAGATCCTAGAAATTCAACAGAGGAACAGAGTATTAAAAGCTATTAGAGTAAGAAAACAGATCACGTATAAAGGAAAACCCATCAGAATCACAGCAGACTTCTCAACACAAACCATCATATCATAAAGAGCTTGGAGTGAAGTATTTCAAGTCCTGAAAGAAAACAACTTCCAACCCCGATTGATGTACCCTGAAAACTGTCTTTCAAAATTAATTGAGAAACAAGATACCTCCATGACAAAGAACAGCTGAAGGAATTCATGACTGCCAAACCAACCTTACAAAGAATACTGAAGGACATTCTAGAGAGAGCTAAAAGTGACCATGGTTCCAGGAACAGTGGTGGCGGGGCATCACCAAGCTGGGCAAACAACTGAATATAGTGGGAAAGTAGGCAGCCAACAGTAGGAAAATAGCATGGCAGAGATGAGCCAGTGCATGTTGGCCATAACCATTAACGTAGATGGCCTCAACTCACCAATAAAAAGAAACACAGGCAAAATGGATCAGAAGACAAGATTCATCAATATGCTTTATTCAAGAAACACATTTAACTTAAAAGGAAATTCTTAGACTAAAAGTCAAAGGAAAGAACAGTGACAGGGACAGGAAATCAAAAAAATGTTAAACGACAAGGAATCAGAAAAAAAGTAGGGGTAGCTTGCCCATCAACTGCAGAATGGATAGGAAAGATACGGCATTTCTATACAATGAGAAGCCACTCAGCTACGACAAAAGATAATTCTTGTAGGTAAATGGATACAACTTGAGATCACGCTCATGGGTGGAATGGTTCAGGGTCACATGGGTGAACATCATGTTGTCTCCCTAGTGTAAAAAACCAAAGGAGTTAGTGGGATCCAAAATGCACAATAGATGTTGTGAAGGTGAAAGGGGAGGAGATATCTAGAGGGGGAAGGCAGTGGCCCTTGTTAATCTATATCCTGCTTTGAAACCCTGCATTGTTTTCATTGTTCTGTTTAGCTTGGTTTTATTCTGTTTCATTTTGTCTGATTTTTGCATATTTGATGGCATAGACAGCTATTTCAAAAATAACAAAATGTATTCTAGTAGCTGTTACTAATTTCCTATTACCTTGTTTCAAAGTCATGTATTGCTTTATTCGTTTTCTTTTTATTGATTTTATTTTGTTTTGTTTGATTTTATTATGGCTGATGATATAAACAGCTACTTTGAAAATAACAAGATATATATGGTAGCCGTTGTTGTAATCCTGTTGTCTTCTTTTGAAGCCCTGTATTGCTTTCATTGTTTTGCTTTGATTGGTTTTATTCTGTTCTGTTTTGTTTGATTTTATTGTGCATGATGATATGGGAAGTTATTTTGAAGATAGCAAGAGGCATCATGGCAGCCATTGTTGGTTTCTTTTTATCTGGTTTTGAAGTCTTGTATCATGTTTGATGTTTTGTTTTGATTGTCTCTAATCTGTTTTATTTCTTTTGGCTTTATTCTCTTCAAAATTAAAAAAAAATGTTTTGTATGCCAGGCCTGAAAATGGCATTCAGGTTCCTGTCCATAGCCCATTGACCAGAGCTCATTTGCCCAGCAGCTGCAGTGCATCCTGGGAAATGTTGCTTAGCTATGTGCCCAGCAAGAAAATGAAGTGGATTTGCTGAATACACTGCACTGTGTCTGTCCCAGAGGATACTTCTAATTGTCACTATTTTACAGATTGGCCAGCTTTAGCTGTCTTGTGGCAAACAAGGAGCTATTCCCTGAGGGAAATCTTATCATCTGCTGTTCTAAAACTGCCTCACCTAGCTCAGATTCTGACACATACGAAGTATGTACTCAACATATCCTTCTTGAACTGATTGGATTGGAGAAGCCCAGACTCCATGGCCGCGTGATTCTTAAATACACCCTCCCTTCTCTAAGACTCTCTGGTTTTCTGTTTAGCTGGCAGCCCTTCTTTACTCGGCTGGAAGGTTAACAGCTGGAAGCCCTGGCTCCCGCTGAGGCCGATACTGCGCAGTGAGACTCTTCCTTGGCAGGAGGGCAGCTCAGGGTGCCTTGGAATGCTCTCCCTCTGGAGCGCTTACAGTGCAAGGAGAAAATCTAGCATTGCAGAAGTACAAGGGAGAAAAGGGTGACTGTCAAGGCTGAGAGTTTCCTCTTTCTTATCAAACAGAAAGAATGGCTGCATATGCCTAAGCTGAGATTTATCTGCCTGTGATGATCTGATTGCTTTGGGGGATGTCCCTTACCCCACTTTGCGCTAGGCAAGCTTAAACCAGAGTTCAGTTGTTGGTCTTGGCTGGTGTTCTTTCTCCCCTTTGCTGTGTGTCAGGTGCTCCATATGACCCATTAGAGACAGTCATCCTTTTCTTCCTTGTTGGTACTTTCACTGGGGAAAATGAAATTTCATATTGTTCTTGATCCAGATGTTCAGTTCAGCATTACCTCTACTTTTGTTTTTTGTAATCATGTTTTCTTCCCCTCCACCATGGCCTAATTAGTGGTTATCAGTTAGATATCTGAGAAGAATGGATACATGTGAAGGAGAGATTGGTAAAGGGTTATCAGAAGGAGGAGAAAGAGTCCCTAGAGAATGAAAATTAAAAACAAAGACTGAAGATACAGCTTGAAGAGCCTCATCATTATTAATTTAGGAAGTTTAAAGACAGCTGGTGACAACAAAACAATCCTAATGATAATCCTGCCAAGTGCGTGAAGATTACCCGGCTCCTGAATGTCATAAAGCCTGCAGGCCCTTTTGTCTTTTGTCCTTCCATGGTGACTTGTGGGATTGCACTGTGCAGGTGACAGGCCCCAGGAGGCATAGTGGGGGCTCAGACCCCCAACCTCCTGGCCCACCCCTGTGGGTAATTTGCAGGTTCTGAGAAGGCTCCGTAGGGCTGGGGAGTCTAATGAGCATGTCTTCAAATGTGAAGACCGTTTTCCAGCGAGACTGGCTGGCTGTGCTGAGTCAGGGTGCTGACCAGCTCCTGCACCAGTTCTTCACTGCTTAGTCTTTTGTGGAGATCTAGGGTCTATGGGACAGGGCCTGAGGTAGCTGAGAAAGTGGGTGGAAGGATGTCACTCAGTTCATGGTGTCATCACCAGCCCTGCTGTCTTGAGCATTGGCTGGATTTTGATCTTGAGACCATCATCCCTGTAATGTGTGTTGTGTAAAGACACAGCTGTGAATAGACATGGAACTTCTTGGTGTGACCATTCATCGGTCCTGCTGGAGCAGGTTGATCAGGCACAACAGCTCACAGTTCTGTAGAGTGCATGCCTGAAGGAAAACTGAGCCCGGTCATTCCTGGCTTCACCTGGGTTCTACCATGTACTTTTCCCTCTGGGATGCCTCATTCATTGCTTCTTCAACATTTTTCTCAGGGCTTTTTGCTCTCTAGGCCTTGTGCCTGGATCATGTATAGTATTTTAATCACAGACAAGGAGAAGGCAGCTGCTGCATTGTCATGAGGATGATGGGATGTGAAATGACCATTGTATTGTTTTCATCTCTCCAAGTCAGCAGCCTGGTGTTCTACATTGCCAGCTCATTAAAAGACATCACTGGGAAATTGAAAATAACCCAGCTCCACCATTAGCAACTTCTTCCTGTTATCTGAGCACAGAACACCAGAGCTGGAGAATGCTGCTCTGATTCCATTCCTCAGACTGCAGAAGTATTTATTAAGTTCACGCTGAGGGAGCTG
This sequence comes from Cavia porcellus, assembly GCF_034190915.1. Classification (NCBI taxonomy): domain Eukaryota; kingdom Metazoa; phylum Chordata; class Mammalia; order Rodentia; family Caviidae; genus Cavia; species Cavia porcellus. The sequence continues at coordinate 19,130,155 of NW_026947496.1, read as the reverse complement.
CAGGGGTGAAAAAAATCCACTCCTTTTGGGATGGGAATGGAAGAAAGGTTTGCACACAGCAGATGTGTTTCCTCAATCTAATGTGTATCCTACCTGTTCCCAAAAAAGTATAAGGCTATTCTCAATCTGATATGCTTCAGTTTAAATCCAAGAAAATTAAGGGTAAACAATCCTTAGAGACAGAATTCTTAAAGCTAGGGATATTGAGGCAGGAGGACCGTGAGTTCAAATCCAGCCTAAGCTACACGGAAATGTCTAGAAAAAACTTAAACCACAAAAACTTAGCTTTAAAGAAATGATGCATTGTTTGACTCTTCAATACAGTTAAGGCTACCTATGCATACAATAAACAGATCTAGTAAAAATACTAACGTAGGGTGGGATTAGAACTACCTTACAATGTTTTGTATACTTTCTCCCAAATTCCTTGATATCAAGGGATCATGACTCTGTATTACAGGGATTTAGAGACAAGATTAGAGGCAATTACAGTGAGTACGAACTTCTTCATGTCACGTTTTAAATTTACATGGTAAATGTTACATGTTTATTGCATACCATTCCGTAATCTCCTTATGTAGGATGGGACACAGTACCTGGTTTTGATTATTTACAAAGATCCCTTTTCTTCTCACCTTTGGTTAGATTATCACCCCCTCTGTGACTTGGTGTTCTCACAGTGCTCCAGGCCTCCTCCTCTTGCGGCCTCTGTCACCTATGCTAGTCCCTTCATGCAGTTTCGGAAAAGGAGGAGGAGCCCAGAGGAGCACTTGGCTTGGAGGTAGCAGAGGCCCAAGGACCTCAGACCAGCTCTGACCTTACTATGCCAATGTGGTCCTCAAGATCCGGCCTGTTTTGTCCATTCTTCCTCATTCTTGGGCTTTAGAGACAATCTGTTTCACTCCTAGTGTGGCTGATTAAGAGAGAGGAGGTAGGGGTGGGTGTGCACTGCCAGCACTCTCAGTTTCTCATCTGCTTTAAGTTTGGGTTGGGACAAAACCACTCTCTTGAGTCTCAGTTTTTCTGTTGTATGTAGAATATACTCATAAAGCCCCATCTTTAGAGAGAAATATAATATTATGTGGGCTATTTATGTCTTCAAATGCACGAGTTCCCCTAGGACCCAAAAGGTGATCACTAAATATCACTTAAAGGAACACAGTCTGTTTAAAAAAGTGGCCAGTCCAGTCAGGACAGTAAATGGGTGAGATGAGCCTAGAAAGTCCTATCACCCCAAAATGCAAGGCAGTTTTTAAAGAATACAAGAACATGTCCAGAAAACTAAAAACCAACCTGAATACGCTTGTACTGTCCAAAGATGGGACAATTTAAGCACCAGTAAGATAATTACTGCAAGCTGGGTGTGTTGGCACATGCCTGTAATCTCAACACTTGGGAAAACTGAGGCAGGAGGATCACAAGTCCTAGCAACTTAGAGACTTAGCAAGGCCCTGTCTCAAAATAAACAACAACAAAAGCATGTGAAGGGTCCAGGAGCTGGAGATACATAGTTCAGTTCCCAGAACAAAATGAAATGAAATGACACAAAACAAAAACAAAACTGTATTTGGGAGGCATTCAGTACCTTTATACTTGCTAATCTGTAAGTGATTCTTGAAAGAAAAAATTCCCACTGGTCACCTTTGGAGGAATCTGGAAAACTATGTTGTTATTTTGAAAACTGGTAAATGAAAGAATTAAGCATCAGTTATATGTATTTTATGAATTCTACCTAAGCAAATTAAATAGTTGATAAGGAAATTTTTATACAAGTATACCAGCTAATAAATAAAAACCAAACAATGAAATTAGAACATAACCTCTTAGAGCTCCAAATGAATAAATAGATCCAACCTAAGTGTTCTTAGCACTGCACTACTAACATTGGTAGAAGATACTTCTTGTGTGTGTGTTTGCATGGAAGGAGTGTCCTTTGCATTCTAGGACATTTACCAGAATTCCTGACCTCTTTCCACTAGATTGCATTGGCACCTCTCCCATGTGACAACCAAAAATGTCTCCAGGCATTGCCAGATATTCCCTGGGAGAGCCAAATCATCTTGGGCAGGTCTACTGCTCCAGGTGATGATCGCCAGTGACTGATTATATCACACAAGGGGGCAGCAGGCCTGCAGATCTCTCCTTGTGGAAGTACAGTATACACCATCATTTTAAAGTTTGTACAAAACAAATACAACACAGCAATAATCCGTGAGCCGAACAAACTGACCTAAACTAAGCCTCTGTGTCTAATTTCTGCTTTATAATAGGCACACATATGTATGTACACACACACATGCACACACACAGATAAGGTAATAATGGCTGTGCATTGATAATTACTAAGATGAGTGACAGGTGTGTCAATTTCATTGTGCCATTATCTGCTTTTTATGTTGTTGCTGTTGCTGTTTTCTCTTTTGGACTTGGTCTTGAGGTCCTTTCTGGAGAGTGCTCTAAACCCTAGCCCCACTCTGATGGGGCTCCAGGGACTTTTGGAGATACATGCTTTTCACAGGTTATTTCTCTGTCCGGCAGATGGCCTAATCCCTGAATGTCCACCTGTCACCAGGTGGCCCTCTCTCAGGAAACTTGTTTGTATTGATGCATGTCTTTGTGGATTCCTCTGAGCTGTGTCCAGTTTATTCCTGTGCAGATAGATGCTTCCAAGGGAGCCCTAAATGAAAAAGAAGTGAGGATGAGGGGTGTCATCCAGCAAGACATGGAGGAGACAGCTGCCCAAAACATGAAAAGTAACAGAAGCAGTGTATTCCTCAGAGATCCTGGAGAGGAAGGAGACCTGCCTCAGGGCCATCAAGCAAGAGGAGTCATTCAGGACTCACAGGACAACCAGCCAATGAGGAATGAGAGAGAAAAGGGAGGGGGAGAGAAAGAAAGACAGAACAAGAGAGGGAAGGGGAGAGTCCTGTGGTCCAAAGCCTTTACTGGGCACCTGAGTGTTACCCAAACAGGTTCCCCAAGGGAAGTTCTAATCAGTGGGTTTAAAACAAGCTGCCATGTGGACCCTGGACCGGTGCTGTGATGGGGAGGTGCTCACCATGGCATATCTGCGCATTCTCTTGAGCAGAGATGTCAGAATGCTGGGCTGTATCTGGCTGTCCCATAGGGAAACAGCCACTGGGAGGTGGTTTTACGTGGCAGGCCTCTGCGTCCGTCAGTAGGAGGAATGGAGAGAGAAGGAGACCTGGAGACTGTCCTGAATAGCAGGGCCCTGCTTCTGGTATGAGGAAAGCCCACTTACATACAAATAGTCATCCAAGCGTGTAAAATTATAAAAATTTGCTATGCATATGTTTGACTATTTCCTTTTTTTTCCTATTTTAAAAGTAACTTGAAATTTTTGTTATTAGTACATATTTGCAGTACATGTTTCCATTCCTTGTGTAGAGGTGGTCCAGGTGACACATCTTAATTCCTTTTTCTCTTCCCTCTTCCTCCCCTTCCTCTCCCTTGACTGTAATTATTATGTATCACCAACTTACACTAGTATTACATTTAAAACATAAAACATTTAAAAATACTAATAAAAACATTTTAAAAATGGAATCATAACCTAAAAATGTCCTCAGAGGAAACCCAGACAACATTGCTAGAAATTTTTGATTTGTTTTCTTTTTCTTAGGTTCTAGAGATTGAAGCCAGGACCCTCCCACTGTGTATGTACCCAGTGCCCCCTGGGTCTTTTGTTTTTTTTCTTTCAAAACAGGATATCCCTAATTGCCCCAAGGATAGGCTCACACTTCCTCTCCTCCTGCCTCAGCCTCCCAGAGTGCTGGGTTTACAGGAATGTACTCAGACCTGGCTGCTAGCAGGTTTAGTCCATCCCATCAGATTTACCTGATGGAGCCTTATGTGAGCACAGTCACTAATATGAGTCTCAGGTTAAATCCTGCAGCTAAGTCTTCAACTGGGTATTCGGGAGTTAGTAGAGACAGAGAAGGGTCAGGCCCCATCCTCATGTTAATTAGCTGTTAATCGCTGTAAGTAGTGGATTAACTGATTCATGATTTTCATAAATTTATTGGCCCTCTGCTTAATGAAGACTCTCCTGCAGTACCTTTTGTCATATATCATTCCTTTGCAGGAGACTAGCTCCTCCTTTTGTCGCAGAGCTTGGCAATGCCGAGGGTGACAGGAGCTAAAATCTGGGGCTTGACAAAGCTGGTGTGTCCTGAACAGAAGGTGGAGGGAGTGATGACACCCAGGACACAGGCTGGGAGGGGTCCAGGGTCCCAGTGAATTAATAGTGCATATGTACTTCCGGAAGACAGGCAGGTGGAGGATCTGAGCAGCAGAATAATGGTTTCGAGGAATTAACCTAAGTCCTCTGCCTTTCAGCTCCAGCCTCGCTTTATGCTGCCAACAGCCCCGCCCTGCCTGAAAACAGCCAGGCCATCTCACCTTTGTAGCCTCAGTCTTAAGAGGACAGCTACTCCTGCTTTCTTTCAGGGTCTTGTGGCATAGACTACTGTTATCCATCCTTTGATTTTTAGATTATGAATTTCTTTTTGGATTAGGTGTGTGTTTTGTATGCAATATATTGCTAAGTTTTGTCTTTCGATTTTGTCTGCAAGTCTGCGTCTTTCCATTGGAAAGTTGAGGGCATTTATGTTGAGAGTTATTACTGAAAGGTACTGACTTATTCCTTTCATTGTCTTATTTTTATATTGTTGATTCCTTTATTTTTTTCTGTTTTGTTTAACTGTTTCTTGTGCTTGATATATTCATTCTATCAGCCTTTTTAGCATTCCTGGCTTTATTATTTTTATCTAAGGTAACAGGTGAGAGGTTTTTTGGAGTGTTTGGTGGTCATGACTTTTTTAAGATGTTCTTTGTCGTGGATTGTCCTCATTTCTCCATCAATTTTGAAAGATAATTTTTCAACATACAGTAGTTTGGGTTGAAAAGTGTGAGTTTTGTTTGTTGTTTCTTCTTGTTGTTTTGATGGTGGCGGTGGGTGGTGGGGCTTGAAATACTTCACTGCAATCCCTCCCAGTCTTTAAGGTTTTTGTTGAGAAGTCTGCTCTAATCCCAATGGATTTATCTTTGTAAGTATTCATTTTTAAGGTTTTGTTTTTGTGTGGAACTTCTGGAACTTTTTATTGTGTCATGTCAAGAAATAGGTCTTTTCTGATCATGGCTATTTGTGATTCTATACACCTTGCTTACTTTTGTACTTAATTTTCTTCCCATACTTGGAAAGCTTACTGCTATGATTTTTGTAAATATTTTCTATTCCATATGTGCTGTCTTTGAGTTTTCTCTAACTCCATTTAGTCTTAGGTTAGTCTCCTTTGCATCATCAGTATCTGTTTCATCAATTTTTCTTGCTCTTTTGCTGTTTTTAATGTAACTGAGTATATATTTTTTGGTATCAGACTTATCTTTACGATCTGGTATTTTCTCCTCACTGGTCACTATTGCTACTCAAGCTTGAATACAATTGCTTATCTTGGAATTTCTGTTTGGCACTTTTTCACAAACTGTAATTCTTTGGTAAATTTTCCATTCACACATTCACATTTTGAGTTTGATGAATTTGTCTTTCTCTCTTTCTTTTGTTATTTCCAGTACTTCAGCCATCTGGCTTCTGCTTTCTTCACTATTGATATTCCTTGGATTTTGTTTTGGGTAGTTGGAAATTGTTGGAGGCATTTTATTGCCTTATTCTCTGATGTTTCTCTCTCTTTCTCTCTCTCCCTGTCTGTCTGTTTCTCCACCCCCCCTCTGTGTGTGTGTGTGTGTGTGTGTGTGTGTGCATGAACATGCATGCTGAGGGTTGAGGGTCAGTTTGAATGGAAAGACTCTGGCTACCAGATAGCATGAAGAATCTTTTAGCTGATCTGCCTTCTGGTGACGTGATTTTAGATTTCTTTGCTTCTTGGTACTTTTTACTTCCTTAATCTGCTCAGTTAATTTGGATTAGACTCAGAAACTGCATTGCAATGGGAGAATTCCTACAAGTTATAATAACACAACAGATCCAACCATATTTCATCCTTATATAAATGTCCCATATAGACTGAACCATGATGTTATCCACAGTTAGTTTGGGATGTAGAAGGTAAGAGAGGAAAAAGGAAGAGGAAAAGGTGGACTTAAGTCAGTAAGAAGAGATGCAGATAAGAGAAATATCAATAGGTGAAAAGCAAACAGAAGATTAGTCTATATAACCTCAGTTAATCTGGAGAGACTAGGATATACATAATTTGTCCAGTATCAGATTCTCTGTCAACTTCCTCCAGGGAAGTTGCAGGACAAATCTTACAACTGCTTCCCTATTTTCCCTCCACAAGCCTTTTATCTGGTGCAGTGCTGCAAGCCTTCTGTTCCAGAGGTCATTTTCTGTGTCCCCACTCATGGTCCTGCATCAGTCACTGTCGCAAGAGCTTCGTTCTCTAACCTTCAAGCCTTACACAGTCCCAGGGCTCCTTGTCTTCTGCAGCCCTCAGTAAGGGGATTCTGGGTGCTTCCCTGTGTACACCTCTGGCAAACATGGGTAGTACATTGAATGTCCCACAAGTATAGCACTCCCATTGTGTGTATGAGGGGTGGGGGACTAATTATTTCTGGGTCAAACGAGTCCTCTCTCCCCAAAGCCTCGGCTCTTCCAGGCACTGTTTTGCTCTTGGAGATTTTGAGCCTCAGTCCTACCTTCACTTAGATTCAAGTCATTAATAAGATTGCACTAATGTCCATTAGTGCACACAGGCATTGTCTGGTACGCTACTCCCCAGCTTTCAGTTTCTCTGAAGCACTCACTGTGTGTATCTCACTCACAGTGATCCTCTTCCTGGTTGGAAGGTTAAGGTGATGGTCAGCCTGTTCCATCAGCTAGGCTGGTGCTGGCATGACCTCTCTCTCTCTCTCTCTCTCTCTCTCTCTCAGCCCAATCCTCTTCAAGATGGTGCGTGGGGAGAGGATGCCATGACCCAGGAGTTGCCCAACTTCCCCTTGCAAACCCCATTGACAGTAGTTTTTGACCCAACGAATTCTCTTTCCACTTACTCTCCAGTATCAGGCTTTCTCTTTAGTCCCCCTCAGAGTATCTGCTTTTCTCCAGTGCATGGTTCAGAGACTTTTTCCCTTATCATCACCCCCTAGTTGGCTGTGATTGTTCTACCTCTCAAATTCCTTTGTTTGTTTCACCTCTGTTATGGTTTATATCTGAATGTCACAGCAGAGGCTTATGTACTTATTGGCAGGAACTTGAAAAGGTGATTGGGTTGTGAGGACACTACAATTATTGGTGGATTAATCTACTGATGAGTTTATAACTATATGTGCTGTTATAACTATATAACTATATGAAATGGAGCCTGGTCAGAAGAAACAGGTCCCTAGGGGTATGACATGAAAGGATATATCTCCCTCCCTTTTTTCTGCTTTCTGGTGGCCATGAAGTAACTTGTGAAGGACCACGGGGACCACTCTCCTTGAACAAAGAGCAATTATCTCCACTTTGGTTAAACCTGGCTGTCTCCATGCACTGATGTGTACAGAGCTGGCTAGGCCATTTCCTTTTCCCTTCAATTGGCTCTAAGCAATGTAAATATGGCTAGTTGAGGTACTAATATGTCATCTTTGAAGCTAGGTGACAGTAACCCTTAAGTCCCTGGGGAGATTGGACTTGCACTTTTTAGCAGTTCTTTGACTGTTAAGAATAAGTTTAGAGGTGGACTAAATGCATTTTGCATAAAGAGATGTGCATGAGTGTTTTGGGGACCAAGGGTAAAATGTTACGGTTTGTATCTGGATGTACACCCAAAGCCTCAGGCTGTCATAGGCAGGGCCTTTGAGAGGTGATTAGATGGGGAAGGTGTGTATTATACTCATGGGTGGATTAGTCCATCCAGGAGTTTCCAGCTAAATATGCTGTTAGGAGATGGGGCCTGATTAGAAGAGGTGGGTCATTGGGGCGTGGCCTGGAGGAGTTTATCTCATTTCCTGGTGTTTCCCTTTGCTCTTGTCTTCCCTACTGCCATGAAGTAAGCAGCTTTCCCCTGCTCAGGCCTTTCTAGCTTGACTTCTTGCTTTGGAGCCCACCAAAACAAACCTCTCTTCAGACCACCTTTCTTCATATTGTTTTTCCTTCTCATCATATCTCATCCTTCTCTTCCTTAACACTCTGGCTCAGTCACTGTTTTAGTTTACTTTTTGTTTTTTGTTGCTAGAACAAAGTAACCAAGTCTGAGCACTTTAAAAGAAAAAAGGTTTATTTGGCTCAAAATTCTGGTGAGTAAGAGCTCTGTCTGTTGAGGGCTCCCTGTCTGTATCACATCGTGGCAGATAACTAGAAAAGGCACTGGATCTGTGCAGACGGGACTGAATGTGAGGAGATGCCTTGCTTTATAACATCTTGCTCTCAAGAGAACTATCACACCTAGAGAGAACGCATTAACCCTTTTCTAAACAGTGCTCTCGTAAGCTAATTTCCTCGCAGTAGAGCTTCCCTGTTGAAGATTCAGCTTTTTTGAACATTGCCAAACTTCGGGGATATAATCCAACCGCTCCAAATGACAACAATCACATTGTCCATTCACTGTCCTCCAGTCTTTCCTTCCTTTTCCACTTCTATTTTATTCATGATGTTTGTCCGCCGTTTTCCTGGACAGATCAAGCTGAGTGACTACTACTGACTCATCTGGGTCCAGCCTTACTGCTTCCTCTTCCGTGGATTCACTCTGTGGTATTTCCTAGCTCTGGGCTCCATGCACCACGCTTTCCATTTCGCACTTCTAGAATTTGTTCTTGCTTTGGTGATCATATTCTATCTTTTCTACTGCATTGCAAGCTAAAGAGCAGGGGCATTATTCATTTTGGAAAATATCCAATACCCAACACAGAAGTTGCTCCGTAAATGATGGCTTATCCACAAGTGAACAAATCAGTGTTTGCTCTCTGCCAGCATGCCTCTTCATCATATTATTGTGCAATGGCTGATAGAGCCTCTGATTTTTGCTTATAAGGACTTAAGGTGGAAGAATATCGCTCTCAACAACGGCTAAGCCATCTGAAGGAGACAGTGAAAGACATTTATTAGTGTAAAAAGATTCAGTTGAATCAAAGCTACTGTGTAACAGATATTTTCTTGGCTATCAACCAGCATGCTAAGTATGAAAACAGAGGTTTACAAAGCAGACATTTCATAGGGTTGTCGCCTGCTTTGTAAAACAAACCACCTTTGTTTCTGCTCTTCCTACCTAGTAACATAAGACAAAGGAAACAGCCATTACCAAGCCCAACATATCCTTTCTCCTAAAATCTCTTTAATTTGACTGCTCTCCTCTATTCTCTCTGTATATGCTCTGCCTTAGGCCACATTCGTCTCTCATCTGGATAACTGTGTTATCTCTGACAAATATCAGACTTCAACTTCAATAACACATTCTTTTAAATCTCTTATACACTCCAAACCTGGGGTAGGTGACTTGGCCTCATGTATGTATACCTCACACTGCAATTGACTTTATAACTTTTCTGTAGCTCTTGAGAGACCCAGGTTATTGGTTGTTAGCATGCAACTTCCTTAGCATTCCAAGTTTATTCATATCTTTATTTCCATTGCCTGCACATAAGTACTAAATAAATATTTATTGCATGAAGCAATTACAAAGGTATATATCAAAATATTTTGAATGCACTTCTCTTTTTTATATCAACTCTACTAACTGGAGTAAAGCACATTTATATTTTGATATGAAAAAGCAAGCTACTTAACAAATTGAATGTAATTGAATTAGAAATTAGGTATTTCATTTCCACCTTTGTCTTTGGCTTTTCAGTACAGATGAAGATTTGTGTAAGCTAACATGTATTGAGAATTATGTCTCAAACATGAGGCTGGGCTTTTGCACATCTGCTCCCTGTTTTTCCATAATTTTTCATCAGTTAACTGGAGGTAGTAATTAGATGTGTTAGCAAATACTGCTGTAAAAAGTAGGTTTCCATTTTGGAGGAATATGTGTGCTTCCCTAAGGAAGTTATTACTAGTTTAGTTATTACTAAAAAGTTATTTGTTCCCTGGGAAGACTAAGCAAGGTATTACAAATGGTTTGAAATCCTTTAATAAAAATACATCTATCTACTCGTCTCCTCACAGCTTCAAAGCTCTCAGAAGAAATCTTCAGATTTTAAATTTTTTTAAAGCAACAATAGCTATATAGGTTTTCAAAACAAGGTGATAGAAATTTAACAATGGTTTTTATACTGCAAACCACTCTCCAAAATAGTTTCTTGGGTTATCAAGCATAGGAATAAAACAAAATGGTAAAACATAACAAAACATTGGATTTCAAAAACAAGACAGAAGGAAATCCCCCACAGTTGCCACAGTGCACGCTGCCATCCCCCATATAGATGCCCAGACTACCAGTGCCAGGCCTGCACAGTCAGTCAAACAATATAAGTATCAAGCTATTCCTTTTACCTCAGTTGTTATTATCTCACCCCTGAGTCCTCTGAATCAGCCAGTTGCTTTCAGGGTGGGGTGAGGATATGTTCTTCTGGTTTGTCAGCCCTCACGCTGGATGGCTCACATGAAGGCGTGGTTTTTTTCTTATATTTTAAAAATGATAAAGCCAATCAAAATAAACCAGTGTAAGAGATCAGGACTTCAAAATGTTACAAAATCAAAAATAGTTACCATAATGCCTTTAGATGTCTTCAAAATAGCTGCAGATGACTTCAGACATAGTAAAAATCAAACAGAACAGAATAAAATAGAAACAATAAAGACAAAACAATGAATGCAATAAAGGACTTCAAAACAAGCCAATGGTAATCCAAAATGGCTACCATAATGTCTTGCTATCTTTTAAATAGCTGTTCATGCCATCAGATTTAACATAATCAAACAAAACAAATAGAGACTAGAGAATGAAACCAAAAGAGAATGAAACACAACCCAACAAAACAATGGAAACAACATAGCACCTCAAAATAAGACTATATGGAATCAACAATGGTTACAACCCTCAGAAGGAGAACCCCCCTGCCAGATGCCACACTGTATACCACTATCCTCTGAACCTATGATCAGAACACTGGCCCTGGAATTGAAATATTAGTGAAACACCAAAGCACCACAGGCATCCAATTGCATTTCACCTTGATAGCTATCATCACAGCCTGTGTTTCTCTGGATAAGCTGGTTGCTTAAGGGCTGGGGATGGAGGAATGGTATTTCTTGCATTGGCAGCTCACATCTGGAAGGGGCTGGGGTCTGTCTTTTCCCAGTCCAGTGGTGGCCTGCGCATGCTGCTGGTTCCCACTGAACAGGAGGAATTTTTATAAAATTTTGTGAGGCATGCAGCAGCTTCTAGAAATAAACAGATCATTTATAAGAAAAGGCTTCATGAAGAGTAACACTACAGATAAAACAAGAGTTTAAAAAATGACATTTTCATGCAGGAAGCAAGAGTCAAGCACTAACTCGCTTCCCTCATTTAACCACAGGTAAAATATGAATTATTACCACCACCAGGAAGAAAGGACAGTCTGAGATCTTTGCTGCGAAGGTGTTCTGCTTCTGTTTGCCCAGCAGCAGCTTGCAAGGTAGGATTCCTGGAAGAGAAATCTGTGGCCCCAGGAAATGGAAACATTGACTCTGGATTTCAGGGATAGTTTAGGGAAGGCACTGAGAACCTGAAAATGGAAGAAGAAAACATCTCCTGCTTCCTTCATCAAAGCATGTAAAACAGCAAGATGCCGTCCTGTTCTAGTGATGTGAGAAGCATCATCACAGAAGACAGGAATTGAGTGAAATCTTAGAGGATTGCTTGTGGGCTGCAGAAAGAAGCAAAAGCAGCTAGGTCTCAATGGGAAGGGAGGGAAGGATGAGCCTGTGTGATGTGGTGAGAGAGATCTGGAAGAGAGACTACTGGGTGTGTGAAAGTGGCTGGTGAAGACCCAACTAGAAGGTAGGTGGGTATCTCTGGCTCCTTTGACCCCTAGGAGACCTTGAGAGCAACATGCCATTCTCAGTGGTGAATGAATAGCACCCTAGTACTAACTTGGGTACCAAGAGAAGATACTAGAGGAGCAGAAAGCATCAGGAACAGAAGCTGTGTCAAGTGTACTCCCAGTTTTTAATCAGCAAGGCAACATATACAGAATGTGGGACCAATAGATTCTGGGGAAGGGCTGCATTGATGGCATTAGAGAAAAGAAGGAAGTTCATGGACACTCACATTATTGATTGAACTGTGCTCCTCAAAGTACTGAAGTATAAACCCTCAGTAGCTCAGAACATAGCCTTATTAGGAGATTGGGGTCTTTATAGAAGCCCTCGAGTTAGAGAGAGGTAGATCATGAGTGCAGACCCTAATCCAACTGATGTCCTGATATACAAGGAAATTTAGACACAGACATGAACACAGAGGGAGAGCATCAAGTGAGCATGAAGATGGCATCTACAAGCTGAGGACAGAGACCAAGGACAGATCCTTCCCTCACAACACTCAGAAGGAGCCAGCCCTGCAGACAGTTATATCTTGGACTTTCAGCTTCCAGAACAGAGAGACAATGAATGCTGTAGTTTAAGCCACCAGTGTGTAGCATTTTGTTACAGTAGCCCTAGCAAATAAATTGGCTGGTGCTGGTAGCTACTCCTTTCCTTCAGGGGTCCAGGGAGAAAAACAAGATTCTGGCAACTCTGCAAAGCAAGAGTGGGTTTCTTCTGGCTTGATGCCTGGAAACCCCAATGGTGTTTACATAAATGACACATGGACCTTAGTTGATCCAGTGATTTCTGTCATCCTAACAAGTGGTGTTCAGTGACTCACAGTAATTGTGCATTTGCTTCATGATCAACTGTAAACTGGCCAGATAAGCTGCAGCTGATGCTGTGCTCCTGCAGGAAAATGCTGAGAGGTAGTGAGCGAGCTGAGTAGGAGACTTCCTGGAGGTCCTCGAAGTTCTTCTGAGGCTGGTCTTCCCAGTTGTGTCTAATCATGAGGGTTGGGAGGGAGCCAAAGCATGGGATAGAAAAGTTGCCTTCCACAAAATTTCTTGTACTGAATGGTACCAACCAGTGGAATTTCCATTCATCTAAAAAAGACAAACTATTAGGAAGAGATCAAAGTATACTTCTTGTATGTATAAGTTGTTTTCTGAAAGCATTCTTTTTTCTTTTCCTTCTAAAAAAAACATTCAGAAAGCATGAATCTTAATTAGGGCACAGTTATCCTCCCAGTGGATCAGTTTACTGGATGTGGCCAATACTATGCTGCTAACAACAGCATAATAAATTATATGTTGGTGAAATAAGAGAGAGGGGGAGAGTGGTGGGTGGACTCATGACTTAGTATGCACACGCAATGTGAGCATGTACATTAATAATCAGGACATGGCTCACACTCTCCTTCACTCATGAATCCTTTGAAACCTTCACCTGTCTTGTGGCTGCAGCTCTGTGCGTGAGTCTTGCATACAATGTCTCCTCCAGGTCTCAGGTGCAATATGTGTTTCCAGTCTCTGCTACTCAGTTAAGTCCCACAGTGCTGAAGATCTTGATAGGGGTATTGGAACAGTCAATCAAAGTAATAGAGAAAGAAGAAAATGACAGACAAAATCAAAGGCAGAGACATGTCTAAAGGCAATAAGCTCCATAGAGGTGGATTCATTTGGGTTCATGTCACATTGCTCAAATATCCTCTTCCCATGGGTCTCTCAAATTATTTATACAAAAGATCTTTTGACCTCAAGGAGGGGTTCCTGTAAAGCTACCCTTTCTGAAAGGCAAGACAGCCTGATGTCTAACAGACTGGGCTTTGGAGCTAGGCCAATCTGAGTTGTAATCCCAGATCTACTGTTTATTAGCTTTGTGGACTTAGGCAACTTATTTTAAACCTCTTGAGTCTCAGTGTTCTTAACCTTAAACTTTTGTTTGAATTTGAAATGGGCATAAAACCTATTTATAGTAAAGTGGAGAATTAAATTGTAGCACACTAACATAATGGAACACACACTTAATATTGAGTGAAAGGAGCCAGATGCAAAAGGGTACATATTTTTACATGTAGATAAAGTTGAAAGCCAACTGAAGCTAATTTGTATTGCTGCAGAGGTTGAGATAGTGGTTAGCCATAAAGGAGTAAACAGCTGAAGATACATTTGGTTGAATGTTCTGTTTCTTATCTTGGTAGTTACCAAATGGGTTCATTTTATGAAGTTTATTAAATTCCAAACTTAGCATTTGTGTAATTTTCTGCCTCTATGTTACAGTTCAATAGAAATTCCTTTTGAAAAGCAGATCATACCAGTACTTAACTCAGAGATGTGAGGATTAAATGAAATAATGAATGTAAAACATCTAGTGATATCTAGTGATAGAAAGTGCTAGATATGTGTTGGAAACTTATCAGTGTTATTATTCTTGTTATTCTGATATGATCCAGTGTTGGTGACACATTTTCTTCCTTCCCCAAAGATCTGTCCCATCTGGGACACCGGAGTTTTTAAACAGGAAGCTATGTAAGGGAGGCAAACACTTTTGCACTCATCCTGTCTTATTCAGAGGCATGTGTTCTCGTGGGGGGAAATAAGGAAAACACTCCCCCATGACAACTCTGATTTGAGATAAGATAGTTCTCTAAATATTTTTTAAAACATTGATTTAAAATAAAGCAAAACGCACCCTGTGTCCTCCCAAGTGTGCAAAAATAACTTGACAGAGGAGAAGAGGCCAATTTCTGCTGTCTTTAAACTCACTGATGCTTCCTCTAGCTTCCTCCTTAGATAAAAATAGCAGTTTAATCTATTGGCAGACAAGAGCTACATGCTCCATTTGGAGCTGGTGCTCTTCATTGTTGATTTTCTATAATACAGATGTTTTTGGCATAATATATTCTCCAGAATGTCCTCTGTCAGCTCAGTAAAGAAGACAAACAGCAGCCTAATCTTGAAAACAGGGCCTCTCCATAAACCAGCTGACATCAGCTCAGTTGAGTTTCACCCCATATAAAGATTTTAATAAACAAACCTCACTGGTCAGCATATTGCTCTGGCAAATTTAAACGTATCTCATGCTTTCTGCTCCTCTTCCCAGTTCTGCGGCTTTTGCACAAAAGAAGCTGTGGGTTGACAGAATGAGATGAGATTGAACTAGGCAAGTTTCTTCTTTGCAAGCCAAGACCCATGATGTAAGAGCATTAAATAGATTAAACAGTGGGCTGTGGTGAGAGCCAGTGTTTCCTGCACATGGGTCAGTACAGGGGACCATGAGGAATATGCCAAGAGCACAGTTCCTCGCCCACTGGGTCTGCTCCAAGTGGGTTCCTACTCAGTTCTTTGCTTCTTTACATTTTGTGTTGGAATCTCATCTCTTTTCATGCATCTATCAAGTTGTTTCTTTGTCATCTTGAATCAGACTTCCTGGATTCTAATCTTGGCTTGCCCTCTTAAGACTTCTATTATTTCAAATAATTTAACCTTTCTGACCCTGGGTTGCTTATCAGCAAAATGACATTTATAATAGTCTACTTCATAGACCTGAGAAGACTAAATGTGATATTGTTCACAAAAGCTGTTGTAGTCAGGGTTGGCCAGGAGATGATTAGTACTCGGTTCCTTTCTGAATTCAGTTCCTTCTGAATTATTCAGTTTTTCCATCTACATGCACATAGGGATTCATCTGGCAAGCATGAGGAAGAAAAACTCACAATCCAAGGAGATTCAGGAAGATTAATTGAAGTCAAGAACGTTTAAAGTAAAAAGATAATGTTGTTGTGACAAAATACTTGATACTCATAACTTTAAAAAGGAGAAGTTTAGTTTGGCTCACAGTTTCAGTGGGTTTAGTCCATTGTTGACCAGCTCTATGGCAAAGCCTCATGGCAGAGGAAAACTGCTCCTGACATGGTAGCTGAAAGGCAGAGAGAAAAAGGGAGATCCAGGGACATGAAAATGCCTTTCCAGGTCATGCCCCAATGACAACCTCCAACCAAGCCCCACATTCTGGTAGCACAGTTAGCACCTCAATACAGTGCCTCCATGATCCAAGCACTTTCCAAAAGCCTCACCTCTGAACACATGAGACGTTTGTGGAACACTTAGCTAAACCATAGTACTATCTTACATGGAACCCACTTTGAAAACAGATAGGGGTGGAAGTCAGGCTCAGGACCCAACCAACTCTTACCTTGGTCTACAGGCAGCTGATGACTTTTGTGAACAACGGTTTCCTAAAAACTTCCATCACACAGAAATGTAAACTTCCATCACACAGAAATGTGTCAAAGCAGAACAATAGAAGAGAAAAAGAGTCCATTTCCAAAACACTGTAAAAAAATGATCAAATCGCTAATCAGACCTCTGCTCTAGATTTAGTCTTTGGAGATGTATTGATGATATTTCATAGAAGTTTCTTAGTTTTTTCCCTTTACAAGTTTAAGCCCAGTAAGTATTTAATGACATCAAGCTGCTCGATTTCCAGCTTTGTCTTGATCATATTAAGTTCGTGAGAATTTCATTTCTGTGCTTTCATTTTTTCATTTTCTTGCTTGTTTTTATAAAACCATAGGGGCAAAATGCAATAAAAAATTTCAAGTAATTACAGAGACATCACTGTGCAGATAAAAATGACAATGCCACCAAACTCCACTATTGCAGTACCCTACACTAGCTCAGAATGTTCATTTTCCAGCTGATTTATAAAGATCTGAACTTGGCATACAAAAGTGTTTGAGCTATTAGTGTAAAATGTGTGAATGAATGATGTATACAGAAAATTCTATTTTGTGAAAGTTGAAAACCACTAGTAATTATGACAAAGTGAACTCTAAAGGTGAGATCTGAGGCAGTAGGTCATGGTATGTATTTATGCTCTCGGTTAGATTAGAAATATTTCCTGGAGAAGAAAGGATTTTCAAGAATATTTCCAACTTCTCTTTGTTGTGAATTCAATAAACACATTAATTCCTCATTTTCTGGAATAAAATTAATAGTTTCTTTCAAACAAGGATGACAGGTTTAAGATTCTTTACAATTTTAGATCCATGAATGCTTTATAACTGGTTAAGGAATGTTGTGTGTGTTGGATGATACAGATATCAATATAGATACAAATATAGATATGTGGACATCTATAGGTAGATATAGAGACACAAACATCTAGTTATCTACAAATATGCAGAAATAGATATATAGGTATAGATAATATAAATAACTAAACATCTAGAGATGAATAGAGATTAATAAAGATGTATATTAGGACAATCAAAACAATCAAACAATACAGTGAATGTTTAAATCAAATATTTATCATAGTAAAAGATATACTGCCATTAATTCTCCTCAAAATACTTAACCTCATATTCCTATTTGCTTTAAATACACTTATCTGGTGGTTCTTAGCAATGTGTTTTTTACTGTATAGGATTTTTTTTGGACATTCATCATGATTTTTGATATTCTCTGTCTCTCTCTCTGCTCATTCATTATCTGTACTTGTTGAAACTCATTTAAGTGAAGTTTCTTCTGGCTGTTGCTGCCTCGGTGGCCTGAGGGGCCACAATCCTTCCTCTCTTTGCTCCTTCTGTGCCCAGTCTTTCTCAGAGCAATGCTGCACACGGTGTAACAGCTACACTCACACCCCTGCAGTTGGGGAGACCTGTCCTGGAACAGGAAGTGGGGAGGGGATGACATAATGAGTGTCTCGGGACAGCAATGCCCTGTTGGCTGCTCCCAGACCCTGGGCTGGTCCCCTCTGGCTGTGAACATCCTCCATCATCCGGTCCTACCAGTATTTTCTTTCCTGTATCTGCCATACCCTGAAAAAAGATTGAGATGCTTTGCTTAGGAAGCCAGTTCATTTTATTCTCTCTCTTTTCTTTATAGCCTGTCTGACCTTTTATTGAATTAGTTCTTGAAATTTCTTTCTAGTTGCAATAGATAGCTGTTGACTGAATAAGACACTTTGAGTTAAGTTTTTCTCTAGTGATTTCTTTCAGTGTGCTGTGGAGAAGAACTACAGTGTCAATGAGTGGGAGGTTCCAGGGAGGAAAGTTTGCTTTGATCCTATAAAGAAAAGAAATGTCTCTTCACTAGAAGTGGCCAGGAGAAAGCAGGCTGTCACTTCAGACTGTGAGCAGGCCATTGCAGGTGGGAAAAGCATGGGGGCAGATCCTGGGCAAGGACTGCTCTTGGAGAGGCACACTTGCTTGGGAAGGTGGGCATGGGGGGTCGGGCTTGTGTTCTGCAGAGCAGTCATCTGAGAGGAGCCTGGACCCAGAATGTAGCCGCTTTAGATGGAGAGTGGTGAGACTAGCCTTTCTCTCCCCAGGAATTTTAAGCAGGAGGTTTGTATTATATTGGCTTTTCTTGTGAAGAAAGATGGTAATTTAAACAGTTTTTCATTTAAGCACTGGGTGTTGGAAATCTAGCTTGCTCTAATCAGAAATAAAAGAGAAGGGGTTTGTCATAGATGTTCAGAATGTCTGGACCAAGAAATTTCGCTTCTTCAGTCAGTAGGTTAGAGTGCTCTCTTAATATATATTTCTTATACTTTTAAAAAAATCTCATGCTAATTGCTTTCTGATAATG
The DNA here is from genome assembly GCF_034190915.1 of Cavia porcellus. NCBI lineage: Eukaryota > Metazoa > Chordata > Mammalia > Rodentia > Caviidae > Cavia > Cavia porcellus. The sequence continues at coordinate 19,111,591 of NW_026947496.1, read as the reverse complement.
GTTGTTACATATTGTACTTCTATAACAGTGCTCAGCACATTGTGCAGTCACCCTTTGGATAGCCACTGGGATTGAATCCAGGAGGAACGTTTTTCCTTGTGGATATCAAAATCCCTTATACAAAATGGTATAGTAATTGAATCTAACTGATGCAATCCTCTCATATACATTAAACCAGTTCTGAATTACTTATAGTGCTTAATACAAGGTAAGGGCTATGTAAATAATTGTTATATTGTATTTTGGGGGGAATAATGGCAAGCAAAATGTCTGTACATATTCAGTAGAGATATACTTCCTCCCCCACCTGAATATTTTTGATACAAGATTGGTTGAAGCTGCTCATTTACAACCCACAGATATGGAGAATCGACTGTACTATACTGTACAGTTGTACCTTGGTTCAGGAATTTAATTTATTCCACAATTTTGGAAAAGATAGCAACATTTGAGTTTGTGTAGGAAAGATGCCCTCCCCTGTGTCTGCCACTCAGTGCAGAGTTTACAAACAAAAGTAAAATTTTGCCAAACACTTCTGTTTGCAAACAAAACCATCCACGAACCGAGGTACTACTGTAATTGGCTTACTTTTCTGTATTCCTTGCCTCTGATTCTTAGCATAGCACTTGGTACACATTGGACTCTCTACCAGTATTGGTGATAAAGTGGTGTAACAATGTCACAGCGCTAAGCCAGAAGACAGGACTACTGAGTCACTTGTTGGAAAATGGATGGATCTTGACACCACGATGCAAAGTGTTTCTCTCTATGTATGATCAAGGTAAGAGAAACCTACTAAGAATTCTACTAAGAAGCATCAAGATATGACTTGTATAGGTGCCAGTTTCCCAAGATGGATGTAATTATTATATGTTGCAAACATATACTACTAAAAGTGTTATGGGTAAGTCAATTCTGGAAGAAAAGAAGGGATTCGAGATGATAAAGAATGCACACACCACCATCTTCCTAAAGGAGATGTTTTGATAGAATTAAGCACCTGCATTTATCTTTGTTCTTCAAAGAATGGAATTTCTTGCTTTTTCTGGTAGACTGAATTAGGAAAGGAAAATGGATTGGAATCAATTTTGGTGGTGGATTAACTTGAGTAATGTAACCCAGTGACTGCCTGGGTTTGCTAGGTCTTAATAGCTGGATTAAAGTCTAGCTGAGGAAGAGGCTAAGGGAACTGAGAGCTGGCTGGATCAACTCCCATTCCTTCACAATATTTTTTTCAGTCATAAAATCAGGTATGCAGACAGATTATACCTCATAGTACTGATAAGGATCACTGTTCTTCTTTGTTGAAATTTTCACTCAAGATTCAACTTGAGTCATTTTACAGAGCAAATATTAGAATCTGCATGGTGTTTTGCAATAACCACTTATCTCAGGACAAAAACAATTATTCACTGGGCAGTCACCAAAACATGGCTTTCTAGGAAATGTTGCAGCTGTGTTTCAGACTTTCTTAGAAGGACCTTGTCTATTTCCTTAAAAAAACTCTTCCAGGATTTAAATTTTATTCAAAGCTAATAACAGGACAGCAGAGACAAGAGCCAGTTTAGAATGATCTAGCTGTTTTATTCACTGAATTTCAACCATGAGCAAATCACTTTAAAAAGTCATTTTGCTATACCATGTTTTTTTTTTTAATTTAAACAGTGTGTGTAGGAGTCACTCTAGAAAACAAATTGAAGCTTTATTTTTGAATCACAGTGTTCCAGGCTATCTGTACACTGTCTGCTTATCTGCATTCCTCCTATGCTTGTGCATAGCAGTGCTCAAAGGTGAACATTATCCACAACTTTGTTGCCCCTTAAAGTGTGGTAGCTTTAACCACAGAAAGGAATTTCTGGTGTGAATGAGAAGCCACCTAGAGTCACTTAACATCTTTCTGCTTGGGATTTCATCCTGAATACTGTATACACAACCTTGCCTGTTTGCCTTCTTAGGAAATTAGGATAACTGATCTTGAAGGGAAGCACTTGCCCTATTTCCCTGTGTGTAAGCTGGGTCATCTCCTTCCTAGGACACTGAATATGCAAGGTGTTACCCAGAGCCCACATGTGGCCCCGCACACCTGAAGTATGAAAATGCTTAAACAACTCAACAGGGAAGAGCGAGCTTGCTTCTTGGCATCTCTCCAAGCTGCTGGTTTGTGCGCAGATTCGTAGGTGGCTTTTCAGAGAGTCATCACTCCTGCCCACGTGTGAGCTGTTGCTGACGCTGAGATGCTCCCTGCTCTGACTCCAGAAGCATTACAGTCCCAGTGCCGAATTCTTATCAAATGTCTCGTTTTATTTTTAATATTCAAACAGACGTAATCGTGGCCTAGAGAAAGTTCTCCAGGGAAGAAATCTCTTTCATTCCCCTTGCTGTCCCTCTTCCCCATCAGTATTCATTTTCCTGGTTAAGTAGATTCAGTGACATGTGACCAAAAAGAAGGTGACACTGCTTGGGATATGGGAATTATCAGGGACACCGGCCATAGAATTCTTGAGTGATGAAAATTTTCCATTTTTTATAGCATTTCTTATGTTGTATTGTGATGAACTACTTGCTCTTTCTCTGACTCACCAGGTTAAGCAGTTCAGGAGGGCAGGAGGCATACCTTTTCATCCTGCAGCCCCAGTGCCAAGCTCCATCCAGCACCCAGGCCCAAGCCACACTCAACTATAATTGTTGAATCATTTGTTATATTTGAAATAAACACCTTCCTCCCAAAGGCCCATGGGTTGAAGGGTTGCTTGCCAGCCTATGGTGCTGTTGGAAGGTGGTAGAGCCTTTAAGAGGTAGAGCCTAGTAGGAGGAAGTGAGGTCACTGGATTGAGCCCTTGAAGGGGATATAAAAAAGAGGTTTCTTGTTGTCATAAAGTGAGATGAGCACTTTTTTTTTGTCTTTTTCATTTTTTTTATCGGTACCAGGGATAGAACTCATAACTGCCTGCTTGCAAGGCAGGTGCTTATGCCACTGAGCTAAATCCCCAGCCCCAAGGTGAGCACTTTTTCTACCACATGTTCTGACCATGATGTGTGCCTCATCACAGCCCGACAGCAAGCAGGCAACCAACCATGGACTGAAACCTTCAAAACTGTGAGCCCAAATTAACTTTTTTCTTTACACATTGATACATTGATTATCTTTGGGTATTTAGTCACAGAGAGAAAGCCAACTAACACATGTTCAATAACTCTAAATGTAATTATTTCCCTATAATTTAGAGTGAACATCATCACCAAAAGAGATAATAATGGGTTGACTGGTACCTCTTCTCAAGATATACCAACATCCTAAACCCCAGGACCTGTGATTGTGATCTTTTTTGGAAAAAGTACTCAGCAAATGTAGTCAAGTTAAGGATCTCAAAATGAAGTCATTCCATAGTATCTAAGAGGGTTCCCTGATCCAAGGACAAGGGTCTCCAAGGACAAGACAGAAGAGGAGATGCAAAGAGAAGAGCAAAATGCTAGCTGAAGACTGAGGCAGAGATGAGAGTGTGCAGTCACCAGCCAAGGAAAGCCAGAAGCCACCTAGAGCTGTAAGAGAAGAGGAAGAATCCTCCCTAGGGCCTTTGGAGTTTGTCACCATTGACACTTTGATTTTAGACTTCAAGACCCCAGAAGTATGAAAGAGTAAATTTTTATTCTTGTATATTGCAACTGTTTTGTGATTCATTACAACAGCCACAGAGAACTAATACAGTGGGACCTGGGCAAAGAAAGCTATTAAAATTAGCATACAAAGCTTAGCATTGGAAAGAATAGACCATGGAAAGGTGAATTGAAGGATTTCCTTTGGCAGAGCCCAGAGAGCATGATGTGAATTGTCAAGAGGAGCAGGAAGGGGTGGATTTTAATCTTCGGGGGCTGTGAGGAGCTGAAAGAAGTTTCATATTAGGCTAATGAAGTAATGAGTTGGAGTGCGGGAGCTTCTAATTCACCATGTTCACATCATTTAGATCTGGAGCTTGCAGTGCAGTATGTTACTTTGTTGACCACTGAAATCCTCCGAGGCTTTGCAGCTGGGGAGAGGGAAGTATCTTGGGGAAAGTGGAATGTGGGTGTAGGTTGGATTGGCATTTCTCTAACTCAGGCCTTTGAGGATCATCTTTTGCCACAATTAGGGTTCGAATAAAAGGCTTAGGCAGGGAGATGTCTTCTCCCATGAAAGCAATGATAATAAGTCACTATGGCCCATCTGTTCTTGGAGGGTCCTGTGCTACCTTAGCCTGAGGTCTTCCTGTCCCACCCTGCAGGGACTCAATCTTCCTGCATATGATTGGGACAGGCCTGTGGCACGTGGAAGGGCCATACCTCCTTGTAGTCAGGGGTTGTGAAGAGAAAAATTAGAGTCAGGCCATGGAGTTTATGATATTGTTTTATGAGGGTCACCCAGAGTTAACACAAGAAAATGCAGAAAATCTATCCACAACACTAAATACATAGAATATTCAGCCAAGGGCCTGAATCCCATAGCAATATCCCACATGAGTCCAGATGGAAACCCAGAGCTCATGACAGTGTCTCCCATGAGTCCAACTGGAGGTCTAGCGCCCACAAAAAGGACTCACGCCAGTCTCTTTTACAGATCCGTGCTGGGAAAGCCCAAAGGTCTGCAGTGGAAGCTAGAAAGTCTATGCCAGCGGGTGAAGGAGCTGTGCTGGTAGGATGAGGGTTCTACGCTGGAGCCAAGAAGTCACACTCACAGCAAAGACTAGGACTGTCCTGAAGGGCACCACAGCTGTCCTCAGCGACATGGAGGCCCTGAGCTCCTCCTCCAACAGGCACAGTCGGGTACATGCCAAGAAGCCAGCGTGACGAGTTCATCCTGGAGACCAAGCAGCACATATCTTCTCTGGAGCCAGGAAGCAATGCTTGATGTGAGGACCAGAGCTTCTCCAGGAGAACCAATGGTTCAAACAGCAACATGTAGGAGAACCCACGGTGCCCAACATCTAAACGCCATAGCTTCTCCTTCTCTACGTCTCTATTTATGTTGGCAACTTTCCTTAGGTGGCACATCCACGCTCTGCACCATGCTGATATAATCTAACTGGTGTTAAGTTGACCACCAATTTTTAATCCATAATACTCCTTCTTCAGAGTTCTGAGTGGCTGAGGTCAGAAAAGTGGCAGAGGTGTCCTCAGCACCAGGGTCAAGTCCCAGAGAACAGACTGTGCTTTCTGTTGCAGAAAGACAAATGCAAGGCTGTGGGACTTCAGACAGTGTGAGGGGGTGAAATGGTTACCATGTTAGTTGTGCTAATGTTACTTCAGCTCCACCTCCCAGCAGCTGAGTCCCATTGCTGGAGGAACTTAATTCCCTTGCCTTTACCTGGAAGAGGATGATGAGGGCACCTTCAAGGACTTTGCAACCCTAAATTTCTGTGATTGCTACCTGGATGTTGAATAGAATAGATTCAACCTGTGGAAAGGTCTTTTTACTAAGACACCCAAACCAATGTGAAATATTTTCTGATACACTCTCTCCCACCAAAAATAAAGTAAAATACAATGCATGGTATGATATATATGAAGTGTATATTCCTAAGAAAGTTTGGTATGGTGGCACATACCTATGATCCCAGCACTTGGGAGGCTGTGGCAGGAGGGTCATCCTGAGTTTGAGGCCAGCCTGGGCTACATAGTAAGTTCAAGGCTAGTCTGAAGTACATAATGAGATCCCATCTCAAAGCAAAAATTGTATATTAAAGTGTGGTATAATAGGGACATTCATTGAGGAAATATTGAATGAATGGAAGAGTGAAGGCTGATATCTCTTTTTTAATAAAAATGGCATAAAAAATTAGATAATATAAATGGAAAGTATATCCCTAAGAAAAGTACTGCATCATTACAGCACGACACAGTATAGGTGTTCAATGAATGACTGTTAAAGGAATGAGTGGGGGAGGCTGTAAGAGGATTTTAAGTACATTTGCTCTGTAACACCTCATGTCTCAGTTCAGCCAGCTTTCTGCACGGTGTTGACCTTTGTCTCATTTAACTGTGTCCATCCTCTTTAAGGGAGAAGTTACATGTCGGTGAGGCCCACATCCACGCTCCCTTGTTTCGTGCCTTGAATCAGCCATGCCAGGCTTTGCCAGCCCTGGTTGTCAGTTCTGGTGACTCACTGGGGATGAATTTCTTCATCTGTGACAGTGGCACAGAAACCAAGGACAAAGGGCGGCTCGAGCTTTTGTAGGGGTCACGGTGTTCTGTTCTCCATGTTTTCCACCTTTTTTCCTTGGCCCTCCCAATCTACATCTTGTTTCCTTATTTTGCTGGAAGAGCTGAAGATGACACAGTCCCCAGACTCACTCCTGGTGTAATGGGTCTTTATCCTCTTGTAAAGATAGGCATCCATTATGACCCTCCGGACCATTTTTTCTTTTGTTTTTGGAGACTTCCAATCTTTTCTTAAAAGGTACTAACAATAAGGAAGAAAGGGACAGCTCAAAATGATGGTGGGAGGCCAGACTGGGTAGCAGCAAGACCCCAATCCACTTGGCCTGACCCATGACACGCTTGGTAAGAGCTGGCTCCTCTCTAGGCCTGTGTGGCTTTCATGGTGCCTATGCCATTTCTTTGTAAAATTCTCAGCAGTCATATTTGTTTTCCATTTAACAGACACTGTCAAGATCCTTAATGTTGGATCATTGGTCAGTGTCCCCTCAATAAGCACTCAGGGTTAATGTGATTGGTTTTGCAGGATTTTTTTCCCCATCTACCTGGCGAACCCCTTGCAGCATTCCATCATCTCTGAGGCCCCATGGGGACACATTTGTTACTGGGGATGCTCCAATTTATGTGTAGGACTGCTGTACAACATGCACACATGCTCTGAAAAAATAAAAATAGCCAACAAAATAGTGCCGTTGACTGAATGAGATGAAGTTTGTACTCGCCCAGATTCTGCACTTTTGCATAATGAGCTGGAAATAACCACAATTTGCATACTATAGAGCCAAGAAGAAATATACTTCTCCTCTAAGTTGGTAGGCTGGTGTCAAGGAAGTCTATGTAAGAATGAGAGAGCTTGCAAATTCATTCATCCATTCATTTACTCATTCTGTGTTCGTCGGCTTTCCATCACTGTAACAAACTTCCTGAGAGAATCAGTTTACAAGGAGGGAAAATTCCTTTGGGCTCATAGTTTTAGAAGTTTTTCTAAAACTTAATTTTATTGGTACATTTTAGATATATATAACTATCACATTCATCATGGAGACTTTTTCCTATACATGATAGGTCTTGATTCTTTTTTTCCCCTGTGTCTCTGTGGGCCTCATCACCATGGGCCTGTGTCGAGGCAGCACATCCTGGTGGAAACACGAGGTGGAGTGGCATTGTTCCCTTCATGGCTGGGAAGCCAGAGAGAAGAGGAAGGGGCCAGGGTCCCAGCCCTTTTCCAGGGAACTCTCCAAGGGACCAGGAAGACCTCCCACTAAGCGCCAAGTGCCATCTTGAGGACAAAACCTTTAATCACAAGCCCTGGGGTCACACATTGATACCTCTCTGAAGTCCCCACTACTGTGAATGTCTGGAGATGTTACATAAAAATTTCTGCCCTCCTTGCCTCCACCTCGCCTTGTCATATGCAATCTAAGGGAAGCAGCAGCTGTGCTAGAAGTAATTTTAACAATATGGGAAGTGTCATGGTGGAGGAACAAACCCACGTTCCCACGTTCAGCAGAGTCTTCAAGGGTAAGGACGTGTTTGCCCATCTGGGCATCAGGTGACCTGGCTCTGTCATTTGTCTCTTTTTCTGTTTGTGACATCAGCTTGTCGAGAGCAGGAGCTGTGTCTGGCTTTGCTGTACAGTGAGAGCCTGACCCAGTCCCTGTACCTGAGCTGCTTTTTACATTTTAACTGAATAAATGAACAGACCTATAAGTGACAGGTTCTGAGGTTCTTTATGTGACACACAGTGGCCAGCTATGACCAATATCTCATCTGGCATTAGATGACAGAGGCAGGGGAGTGCCAGCAGATGTGCAGGACCATCAAAGACTAGGGGGTCTAGATCCTGTCGGAACAGAGCCTGGGGGAGGGTGACGTAGGTACAGTGCCACCTACCTGTTGCCTGTCCACCTGAGGGTGTCAGAGGATCGCTGCCAGCATACAACTGGGTTTTGAATTAAAATGCAAATGTGAATGAATAACATTGTAGTTATATAAATGCTGATTAATTTAATTCCTAGAGTGTACAGGACTAATGCTGAACCCTAAAACAAAGCAAAATAGGGAAAATGATGGAATAAAAAGGTAGGAAGGCATGGGAAGACAGATAGATAAGGACAGGCCAAGGAAAGAATGGAGTTTCCAAGGATAAAATTCTCTTTTACTTTTTCCTTTTCCTCTAGGGTCAAAAAGAGACCAGAGATGTAAGGTCCACTTTTGGAGACCGTTGCAGACTTCATGATTTATGACACAGGCTAATTTTTAATACAGAACACTACTTCTACAAAAATCAGATAAAACTACCAAAACAAACCCCAGGGCCTTGGGGGTTCTGATGAAACTAAAGTAAGTTCTTTCTACATCCTGCATGTGTGTGCACGTGCCTCTGTGTAAATATAAAACGCACCTTCCCTCCAGAGCACGTACTTATCATCACGAACTGTATGGGAGAGAAACTTCAGTGCTACTGTCTTTAGTACCCCAGTACATTTTCCTAAGCATACAGGGAGGTTTCAGGACAGCATCTACCGCAGTAAACTGGGTGGCTACAAAGCCACTGATGCACAAACAAGAATGGGCTCACAACGGTATGATGGCAGAGCTTGAGACTGGCTTGAGGGGTGAATAAAACCATCTTGCATGCGTGTGTGCATGGATTAAGGAGTGGTTCAGTCACCCCTGCCTGTTTTCATCCTATATTCTTAGGATGTAGGTTATTGAAGAGTCCCTTTGGCACATTCAGATCAGATCTGAGATTTGAATTAGTTGGGAGACTTTGCGTGTGTGCTTGTTGTGCATGTGTGCAGATGTGCACACGTGTGGGCTTGTATCTGCACGTAGATCAGCCAAGTTGGGAACATGGTGGTGGCTTGAGCAAAGCTCTTTTTCTGCTTGCATGCTCTTTCCATCTTTATGGCTTACAAATAAAGCCTCTCTTCTCACGTAAGTCAGCCTGTGGGTGAAAGATCAAAAGACTGGAGGGTGTTTTTCCACAGTGTCTGTTCAGCCCCCGAGAAACCCAAGCAGGGCTGTGTTCATTGCAGGTGAACCAGGGCCCAGCTAAGGCCTCCATCACCCGGTGGTTAGGAGAGTGACTGGGTGATAATAAATATCATTTGCTGACATGGAGTCCTGGGGCTGCACTGACCACAGTAGTCTTGGTCCCTGGGATGCTGGGACTGCTCACAAAGCAAGCATTTATGAACTGGTTGGCTTTGCATTAATTAATTCCCCAGCCATTCACCAACAGTAACAATCCCTTCAATTAGAGTCCAGGCCCTGGGAAGCCCTGGTGTTTATTGGAAATGGCATCTGCATAGCAAAGTGTGACTGTGTTAATATGGAAAAGCACAAAGGACCCAAAGTCTCTCTGCTGCCTGCGCCATCCTTCCCATGTAGTTTTGGAGGAAGGAGGAGGTCTTGGCTCTTGCAGGGCTGTTCAGTTGGTGCTTCGGTTCTTCAGTGCTTCGCTTGTCTGCTGGAGTTTTCTCCTCTGCTTCTCCCCCGAGTGTGGACTGTTTCTGATGTGGTGAGTTTTGTCACCAGTCCACAGAGTGCTGAAGGGACCTCACACAATCCTGATGGGCCACAGAACTGACCAGCCAGGGCTGGAGCACACAGGGACATGGGCCCCAAGCATGTCCTCTCGTCATAAAGATGAGAACATGGGGGCCACAGGAGACGTGGGGGTTCCCAGGTCTTAGTGCTATAAAAGCTGAAAGGAGAGGGAAACGTGAGAAGCAGGGCACGTGGTCACTGCTTGAAGACAGGAAAAACACCCGTGCTCTAATGCGTAGTTCTGTGCGAGCACTTCACAGCTCTAAGTGACGGTTCAATGTAGCTGACTGATACGCTGATTAAACACTCACCCTTTCCCTCCTCCACCTCGTTTAACCATCCCAGTTTCTCAGCCACTTTCAAGTCCTCTCTGACCCTCACAAGTATCTGTGTCTGTCACTGGTACAGAGGATACCAACAGGCATCACCCTTTCTGTTACTTCCCCAGAACTGCAAAAGACCAGGCTGTGTGCCCACCAGACCCATCCATCTTAGGTTTTGCATTTATTGCACAATTTGTCAAGTGATTCTGCGTAGATACGGTCATCTATTACTTTTGAAATCTTTTTGTTGATTTTCAGTTTTCATCTGCACTTCTGGGAAGTCAATTGTGAAAATATTTCACACTTTTCTAGATAATCAACTAGCTAGTTGATACCAAAACAGTTAAGAGGGAGATTCCCCCTCAGCAGTAGAGAAGAGGTTAAACATAAGCACATTCACAAATAACTGTAAGGCAGGATTAAGACAGACCAGTGCTGAAAGAGACATAGAAATAAGGAGGTAGGATTCCAAGGCAAACAGAGGACAGCTGCTTCATCAATCAGCAGAGGCTTCCGGAGATACCATGTGTCCCCCAAAATAAGACCTCATCTGAAAATAAATCCCGGCTGGTCATTATCAAGCGATAGCCAGTGTCATGTAGAGTATACCTCAGATTCTCTTGTCCAGTGGCTGCTCTGGAATGACTGTAAGGCAACACCTGGGGAATCATTGGTCTCTAGTTTTCAAGACTGTTAAGTTTTATTTTGGGGAAACATGCTATTTGCAATGATTTCAGAAAGATAGCTGGGATTTTGATATATAAAGGGAGATATTCCTGTTAAAGAGCACAGGAATCACGGGAGGAGTGTACTCTGGGAAGACTGAGGACCACATTTTGGAATAGTGCATTGAATGGGACTGAAGAGGATGGGATCAGTAACTGAGGACTTTGTCAACCAGGGTGAGACACTTTCCAGAACTTTGACCAACACAAGGGAGGGAAAAGCAAGGCCCAGACAAGGATAAGATGGTGAGGGCCCTCGGGAACAGAGTTTCAGGAGACACTGTGAGGTGCCAGCCCTGCTCGTGTGAGATCCTGCTATGATCTGGATATGGTTTGGCTGTGTCCCCACAGGTTCACTTGCTGGAAGCATTGTCCCTTTACACTGGGTGTCAGGGTGGTGGGACCACTAAGGTGGGCCCTGGAGAAGGTACATAGCCCTTGGGGCACCACCCTTAGAAGAGATTAATGTGGTTCTCTCAGGACCTCAGTTAGTTCCCTCAAGAGTGAGTTATGAAGAGAATGAGGCTGGCTCCTGAGTCCTTTGTGCTTTCTGTCTCACCACATAAGCACTCTCTCTGTCTTGCACGCATCTCACTGGGATGTTACCCGCCATATTGGAGTGTAGCCATGAAGCCCTCACCATGCCCGTGACTGAACCAATAGGGCTGCCAGATCTTGGGCTTTCAGCCTCTAAAACTATGAAATAAATAGTTTCTTCTTGCTCCTTTCTTTGTACATTTCCCAATCCCAGATTTTTAAATTTTATTTTTATAATGAAAACATCAAACAGATTCAAACAGACTTGGAGAGTGATCTCTTTTTTGCTGAAGCCCCAGCATGGTCTGGGAAAGGGACAGGCAGTGGGCAGCAGTTCCATGATGAGGTCTAGACAAATGTGATTTAAAAAAACAAACAAACAAGGAGCAGCGCCGTGTGGTGGTGCACACCTGCAATCCTAGCACTCAGGAGGCTGAGGTAGGAAGGTTACTGCCTGGGTAACATAGTCCAACGCCAGCTTGAGTTACATAGTAAGATCTGATTTCAAAAAACAAGCAAAAATATATAATGCATGCTTGAGTAAAATTTTATTATAATAAAAGCACTATTGCCATTAATCCCCCTCCAAACTCCTGTTCACTCTGAACACATGTACTCATGCTTTGCCACTTTCTGAAGAAGTTCTGGACGTGGCAGGAACGATGGGATAAATGTGTTCCAAGGAGGGGAAAAGTTTTAGGAGGGATTAATCACAATGCATCTTTTATTGGAATAATTTTTTTGATTTAAAGCACATGCCCTATTTTTGGTCAGCCCATGTGTCTCTAGAAGACTGCTAAGGAAGTGCTGTGTAGGACAGATGGGGAAATAGAGGCTGGGGAGACTTAACAGAGTGAACACACACACATAGAAAACCGGTGTCTGTTTCTACCGGCAGCAAAGACAAAGGATGGTGACAGCTCTCCCCACAGTTGCCAGCACTGTCAAGGTGCCGACTGCAGGCTAGGAGGGGTTCCAAATGCTTTACATGGATTCGCTCATTTCATGATGGTTAAAGAAGCCTCTGGCCAGATTCTGGAGGGCTGAGTTCTAATCTAGCTCTGCAAGATTTGGCCTCAATTCTTCCAACTAGAATTGTGGAGGTCCATGAAAGCTCTCACTCAGATCCCATGCATATCAGGACAGAGGTTAATATTAGCTAACCTAGAGAGGGCAGCCCAGCCTTGGAGACCCCCATCTAGGCTTATGGGGGCTCTCAGACCATGTGTCTTGTGGGAAGTCCCTCTGTCCAGGCTCTTGTCTTTCATCGGTGGTTCCTTTGTAACTGACTTTAGCATGTCCAGGTTTCAGGGCCCCCTTGAGGAGCGGAGATTACAAGCGCAGTTCAGTTCTGCTTTTTGGTTCCCCTTATGTTAGCCTACACCCCTGCCTGGCCTGATTTCCCTCCCCCTCTTGCTCTCATGTCATTAACAAAACTCCCCAGACTCTTGCAAAGCCCCTACAGCAGAACTGTCCCAAGAGACAAACAGTGGATTTAATAAGCTTCGCCTTAAATGGCCTCAAATCCCTTCCAGTTGATTAGGAGGGAAAATGCACCAACACACAGGACAGTTTCCTGGTGCACGAGGTGAGGCAGGGGAAGAATAAAGCACGTTCCCGTGATCCCGGGCCTCAGGGACCAAATTAAGAAACCTGCACCACTTATTCAAAATCAGATGAATGTCAGTGGAATGTTTGTCAAACAAACTTGTCATTATTTGTCACAATTTGAGGAAGTATCAGTCAGTCGTCACACTTGAGCGTGTAACAGAGTTATTTATAGCTGCCAGCCTAGAGTTTTAACTCATTGCAAGGCTAAGGTTCGACGATATAAACAGCTTTATTTATAATGATAGTGTGGCTATAAATAGTTCGGTTCGCTGGGTGTCACTGAACAGCTCTGAGATGTTCTGCCAAAGCCAGGGCCAGGAAGCGGAAGATGCATCCTGGTGTGGTTTTCTCCTTCTCTGGGACTCTTGGTATATGTCCTTGGCCAGGCTATTTTCTGTTTGTGATGTCCCATTAGGAGAGAGGAGCTGTGGTCCTCTGTGTTCCTGAGAGACCACAGAAGTTGCTCATTTAATTAGCATCTGCCCCAAAATCTCCCTTGGAAAGGGAGCGGTGCCTGGTGCCCTGCCTGCTTTGTGCCTGTTCGTGGACAATGAGCTAATTACAATCTCCTCTCCGCTGCAGGGTGGAGGGAGATATCCTGTTATTCCAGGGAGCAGGCAGCTCTCCAAAGGTTTGTTTATAGCTTCAGATTTAATTTGAACGACAGCATTGTCTCTTCTAAAAATAAGAGGTTGTCAGAAATTTAGAAATTTACTAGTTTCTTGTGTCAGCAGAGCCTTGTCTGAGGAGTAAGGGGTGGGAGGCAGAAGAGAGGAAGGGGCATGTATATCCATAAATTTCACATGTAAAATACTTAGGTACATCGGCTTACAATTGGATCATTAGACTGCTTGGCATAGGGCGGTTTTCTCACTGCCCTTCAAATAACCTCCAGCCCTTGCCCTCCAGAGTGCCAGTCTCTTTATCATCCTGAAATTTCTGGCTTTATATTTCTTCCCATGCCAGCCCCCAAAGCCTTACACTCAATTTTAATACTCTTAGGCTCCATCTTATTTTGCTTTTTTTTTTCTCCCTAAAAAGAAAAGGTGTGTCTATGAAAAAAAATTTATTGGATCTTAATTTGCAAGATTAGTTCTGGTTCATTTTATTGCTGTAATTTAATACTCATAATGATTTTCTGACACATATGTCTTAGCAGCAAGATCTACTTCCTATTCATTTTTCATTTCAATATAGCTAAAGTATATTAGGCAAGATGGTGCAAATCAGAGAGAGCAGAGCCCTGCGAGACACTGGCATCCTACAGCCATGCTGGCTCCAAGCCTGTAGCTAGGCACAACCAGGCATTTGGGACAGGAGGAGATAAGCAAGAAATCCTTATCAATAAGGGATTACATTTTTTATTTCTACCACCACCTCGCCATCACCACCACTGCCATCATCACCATACTTCTTTGTGTAAAGACACTGTGAGTTGTGTCCTATTTGAATGACTTCCACCAGAAGCAGAAGCTACCCCAACAAACCAGTAGCTTCCCGGCGGGTGATGTGGGTCATGGGTACTGAGAACCCAGTGCTTTGAGGCCCTGAAAGGGTGCTTCTAAGACTGGATGTTGGAGAAGGCATCTGACAGGAAGTAGCCCTCAGGTAGAATTCCACAGGTGGTTTCTTGGGGCAGCAAACGTGTCTCTTTGTTTTTGTATAGACACTTCCTGCCATAGCAGGCATGTGGTAAATATTTGTAGAGAGAGGAAAGGCAGGTTTATTCTCTTTTGGAATTTGACAATCCCTCTGGAAACACGTATGTTGTACACTTGCAATACATAAATGAATTTAAATTGGTGAAAGATGCAAAAACAAAAAGACAGGAGAGATCTGTAGCAGAGTGGACTGTGAAGCCCATTCTGAATGGAGTTCCCAATCGAAGGATGAGCTGCCTCGTGGGTTGGCCGAGGTCAAGTTATAGGAAGCCGACCTGTGTGTATACCGAAGTGAACTGGGTTGACTGGCCAACAGGCACAGCCAGCGTTTCCTCCCCAGTTATTCTGGGAGGTTCCTTTGTCCACATGTGGAGCTAAGACCTCATGTGCCATGGGTTCCATTTCTGTGCTGAGGAAGGAGGTGGCACAAGACTACAAGTACAAGGAGACATATAGTATATCAAATTTCTCTCTCATTCTCTTTTCTCTTTCATTTCTTCTTTTGAAGAGATTATACATACTCCCATGATTATGTTCACCATTTAGAAAGGGGAGGTTCTCCATGTGTGTTTTAAAATACAAAGGACAAATACCTTTTTACATTGCTTTTTGGGTGAAGCAGGGATTTAATATTCATGTTGTCAAGCAAATAATTTCAGAGAAGATTCTTGAAGTTGAAAATGTATCAGTCAATAATAGCTCCCATCTCAGTGATGTTGCAGCTGTGTATCCTAGACCTAAACGTTCCCATTTAAACAAAAACTGTTTGCAGTGCAATATGTTAAGTCTGGCGGATCGTATTTAATATTTTTATTTCCACTTAGAATTTTTCTCAATGTAGAGTTCCAGCATGGGATGTATTGAGAAGCTCAGGGTCTCTAGCCACTAGTTCTTAGAATTGTTGATTTAAAGAGTCTTAAGAAGCCTTTAGGGTTTTCTACTCCATTTCTCTTTCCTGCAGATAAGGAAACTGAGCCTAAGGGTCTAAGTGACTACCACAAAATCATTTGACTCTTATGAGACAGAGCTGAGAAAAAACCAATGTCACCTGTTTCACAGAAAGAAATAACCAGTATTTGCGGAAGACACATAGATATGTCTTTATAAAGCCAGAGTCATTGCGGCTAAGCGTGAGAATTCTGAAATCAGGGAAGTCTACGTTTGGATCCTGGCTCTGAAAACATTTATGAGGCTGTATCTGTTGCTTCTCCTCTTTTTATTTTACTTTTTATTGTTCTCTTTATGAGGAGGATAGCAAGACTCGCCAGGATATCAGCCCTGCTTCTTCTCATCAACCCTTAGATTTCTTATCCATAACACGAACAGTAATGATAGGACAGAGGCGTCAGGAGGATGGAATGAAATAACACAGGTCAAGGGTTTTGCGATGGTTCCTGCTACATGGAACATCTTCAGCCCATAACAAAGACAAGAGTGAGAACAAAACCAAATAAAAGGAAAACCAAACCAAAACAAATCCTTAGCTCTTAACAAGGTGCCTGTCCTTTCAGCCTGCCCGGAGCTACTCCTCGGAAAGCTTTTGCACACCTTTGGGACATGTTTGTGTTCCTGGGGGCACCTGCTGGGAGGAAACACAGAAACTCCCTCTTTAGGCTTTGGGCACAAGGAGCCACATGTGCCAGTCTGGTGGGGAGGAACTGGGGACAGGGAGGGTCAGGTCCTGATGAGCAGACACTGGTGCAAGAGGACAGGCATGTGGGCAGGGCTGGTGAGGGAAGCACTCGGCAGCATGCAGCTCATGCCTGCTGCAGGCACCTTTGCTTGGGCAGCGTTACTTTGCCCAGCAGCAGTGACTCCATCAGAGGGACCACGTGCTAGTCTGGTCCTAAGATAAAGACACAGGTAAGGGGCTTTGAAGAGCTGAAAGTTACTTGAGGGGGAGTTATTTATAGAAGACTATTTCTAGTGAGTCAGGGGAGTAGGGACTGAAACCATTAGAATTTGGAGCAGTTGTCTAATCACACAATCCATGTGATTTCACTCACATCCTGGGAAATACTATTTGCACATGAAATTATCTCATTTAATCCCTCAGTAGCCTCACAAAGTTTTTATGGTATTTTGTAGATCAGGAAAAGGGTGGTCCAGGGAGATTGAAATCACATGCCTAAAGTCACAGATATCAACATGAAGCTTAGAGAGAAAGCAAATATCATTGGTCTCAAATGTCCACAGGCCCAGCTAACTTTGACTTGAATTCATTTCCCACTGCTCCTTCCTTGCTGATGAGGAGGTGGCCAGGGCTCCTGTCACTGAGAAAAGCTGCAGCCTATCTAGGCAGGTGAGCCAGGTCTGCAGCCAAGCTGAATACCTTCCAGTCCTACGTCTGCCACTCTCTGTCCTTAAGACTTTAGGTAAGGCAGATAACCACTCTAGGTCTTGGTTTTCTTTTCTGTGAAAGTGAGTGTTGTCTTTGTTCATTTTAAGTTGCTATAGCAGAGTACCTAAGATGGAATCATTTATAAGAAAAATTATTTCTTACAGTTTCAGGAGGCTGGGACATGTGAGAGGGTATGGTGGCATCTACTGAGGGCCTTCTTGCTGCATCGTGACATGGCAGAAGGCATCCCATGGTGCTGTGGCTTGGAAGGATTCGCAAAGGCCTGTGTCAAGTCTTGGTCTCCAGCCGGGATGTGCTGGGACAAGGTATCACATTTGAGTGGGGCCCACTGGGAGGAAGTGAAGTCACTAGGCCATGGCCATGAAGGGAATACTGGGACCCTGACCCTTTTCTCTCTCTTCATTTTCCAGCCACCATGAAGGGAACAGACCTCCTCACCTCCTCAGCCAGCATTCTGACCAGAGTGTACTATGCCACCATGTGCTCATGTGATGGAACTGCCTGGTTCCATCACTGTGGTCAGAACACTCCTGGTTTCAGAGCCAAAATAAATCCCTCCTCCTTGTTAGTTATTTCTCTCAGGTATTTTAGCATTGTGATGGAAAGCTGAGTAACACACAGAGCAAGGTGAAGTGCCAGCCCAGGTCTCTCCTCCAAAGCCACTAAGCCCATCCTGGGGCCTCACTTCCATGACCTTATCTAACCCTAATTATCCCCCTAAACTTTTTTTCTTTCTCTCTCAATATATATATATTTCTCTAGAAGAGTTAGTTCAAGCGTTAGTGGATCCCTGGAAGTCTGAAATGTGTAGGGTAGGCCAGCAGGCTGAGGACCCAGGGAGGTATCTGGGTCTGAAGTCTGACTAGAATAGAGGTCCCTTTTTCTCAGAGGTGTGAAAGCTGGAGAAGACTTCAGACTGGCCCCTTAAAGCTTTTAGATCCTAGGAAACCCACCCCATGGTGCAGAGTAATTTGCTTTTTTCTGAGATTCCTTACTTCAATGTTACTCTTGTCTAAAAATCACTCCTACAGCAGGATCATGACTAGTGCTTGACTCAGTAAATACCCAAACACCCCAGCCTCACTGAGTTGTTGCGGGGTTGGTCATCACATGGGGCTGAGATCTGTCACCCGGGCTGGGGTGCAGCACACTGCGCTGATGGAGATTAAAGATTTAGAACTGGGTCTTGCTTAGTATGACTTGAGAAATGGGCAAGCTCTTTTTCATTCTGGCCGGGACAGGTTGTTTCTGATAAATTCTTTTGACGTCGCTGGTTTTGCTTCTTTCCCATTTCCTTTTCTCTGTGGCTTTGCAGGAGACCCCAAGCCCCTTGTGTGGGATGTGCCTGTTTGAGCGGTGCCCCAGGGGAGTCGGAATATCACCCATGCCTCTCACATACACCCTCAGCAAAGCCCTCTAGGGAAGGAGCTGCAGGAAAGGGCAGCTGAGGACAGAGCTGCACCAAGAGAGAAGATCTCTGTTGTTGTTTAGACTCATGGCAGGAAGCAAACACATTGCTCCTTAATTTTCCTTGGCAGGATTAGTGTTACAGGGCTGCCAGCCCGTCTGCCTGCCTTGTCGCGCCCCATTCCCCAGCCTCAGGTGGACAGCACCCAGCAGAAGACAGTCCTGGAGGCAGGAAAATGCCAGCCCTGGAGCCTTCCTTCTTTTCAGCTCTGAACAGGGCTCTATCTCCCTGTGCAGCTGCACCTCCATGGCCCTCCCTTACCTGCCAAAGGCAGATCCTTTTAATAGCCCTGCATGCACCACCAGGCGTGTACATACTGGGTTTGCAGACAGGCAGATTTTCATTTGGCTCTGGTTTATGGGGGGTGGGAGAATCCTGGAGGACAATGGGGAAGGAAAGCTGTGGAGAGAAGCAGCAGAAAGGAGGGATGGGAAGGGGCCTGCAGAACCTATGAAAGAATAAACTACGCTTTTGTCTCAGAGTCTGATCCGTTTCTGAACCCTGATGGGAAAAGTCATGAATTTTAAAATGTGTTTCTCCAGCCAACAGCTCTAGTCATAAAACCAACCCTCTCTAAAGTGTAGGTGCTGCAGGAGGTGGAACTCCAGGAGTGAACAGGGAGGCAGGGGGAGCTGCTGTCCCTTGCAGAAGTGGGATCAGATGTGGCTGGGACCTGGGCAGGCTGCTGACTGCAGTGACAGGCTGAGTCTTCATCTGTGTCAGCGGGCAGAGGTTTTCAACAGGATCAGCACCAGCAGACAGCTCTGTGGGCTGTCTACAGCAGACACTTGCTGCAGGCTGTGGGCATCTGGCAGGGCAGCTGGCCCCCAGGGACTGGGCCCTTTCTCTTTAGGGCTTTGCAGATGGCTCAGTGGAAGAACAGGCAAGAGCCCTGCCTCAAGAGCTGGTCCTAAGGAGAAAGCTAAGGAAGCTCAAAGTCTGCAGGTGGCAAGTTTGGTTCTGGCTAGGATTGCTGGGAGGAACCAAAAGGTGGTTACTGCATTTTCTGGACTCGAAGAAGTCACGGTGACATGGTTGTCTTTGGAGTCATAGGAGAATTGTCAATGTGGACTGTCAATTCTTTTTAAAATTTAGGAATCATAAAGAATTGCAGTCATAGATAGCTTGTGTGCAAGTTGAGAGTTAGGAATGTAGAGTTTTCTGAAAGCCATGATGTTAGTAATGGAAACAAATGGGCATTTCTGGAGCTACCGAAGAGCCACGAGCAGTGCCTTGACGTTGCTTCCTGACTCAGGGGTTGGGCCAACGAGAAGTGGTGGTCATTGGAAGGGGGACACCAAGGACAGCCAAGCCTGAAGGAGACCCCAGACTTCACAGCCCCCACCTGCTCTGTCTCTGTCCTGTCTGCTGGGCAAACTCAGGATCCACTCATACCTTCCTGCTGTGCACCAGGGAGTCCTAGTCTCTGTTTGGGGATGTGCTGGGTGAAATAACCCTCTCCTTCCTGTAAGGCCAAAATTTTACACTAAAGTATGAAGTGCATAAGAGTTACTGGTTTAACTTCTTTAAAACCATAGATTTTTGTGACATTAAATTCATAGAATGCAGTTATCACCACCATCCATCTCTAGCACTTGTTCATCAGATCAAACTGAAATTCTGCACCCACTGAGAGACTTCCCATGGCCCTGTCCTCCAGGCCCCTGGAGACCCCTCTTCTTTTTGTTTCTGTGAATTTACTATACTGGGGACCTCACCAATCCTACCCTCCAAAAAAGGAGGTGGCAGAGCTGTGGTGACAAAGGAAAAAGGGAAGGCCCCAGGAAGGTTGGACAGGACTCCTGGGCCCCAAAGGGCAGTGCTCACTGGGGCTGTGTTGCCAGGGAGGTCCAGCTGTTCAGGGCTGCAGCGGCAGAGCGGAGTTCTGTGAGCCTTTCTTTCATTCTATCCTCCCAGTGGACCATTCTGAAAACCCAACCACCCTGGAGCCCTTCCAGAGAAGATGACCCAGGAAAGGGCGCCTCCATCTCAGCCTGGTTGGTACTTGGCATCTGCTTGTCAGGGCAACAGAGAGGAGGTTTCAAACTGGCTCTTCTGTTTATTGTACGTGAGACCTGCAACAAGTTGCATGTTTGTTTTCTGCTTCTTAAAAAATGGGGATGAGAAAAGTCTCATAGGTACAACCAAGCATGAAGAATAAGGAAAATCTCATATAATGCAGAAAAGTACCCTGTGGAATGGCTGATCCACAGTGATTGGTAGTGGGAGTGTTTACCACCATAATTTATTTCAGTCACTTGTGAGTTTGGCTAGCATAACTCACTATCCTAGCATCCAAACAATCTTAAGATACAGTATTGATTCTGGAGGTCTGCTTGCTCTAAGGACAGGCATTTCCATGAGTTTGCTGGGATGGATAACACTTGCGTCTTGCAAAATCAGCAGTTATCTCTTGGATGTCTCAATTTCACCACACGTTTTCATCTGAAGCTTCATGGAAATAGAGAACTGGCGAATGTGAGCCTGTTTGTGGGGAAGTGATCCTAAGCTGCAGCCTCATGTTAGTTGGTCCCATTCTGAGCACTGTCCACTAGTAGAGTGGAGACCCAGTTGGAAAGGCAGAGACAGAACACTTTAAAATCTGATCCTAGCAGGAAATTGGCCCACCGTGGGATCCAGAGCATAGGTGTGCAGAGGGTCTGGGAAGTCCTGTGCTTGGAGCCACTAACGTCCTGCCCTATATGTCTGCCTGTGGACCACCAGGGTCCTCTCCAGGTGGTAGCTGCTGTTATGGCTGACTGTGGATCTCAGTGGTGGTGCTTGTTACCATCTAAGGAGGCTTTTCTTTCCATAGGGTGACCCACAACAACAGTCAGATCTGCTCACAGGGGCAGCTCCCTCGCAGATATGGACTGATCAGCCCTTAATGGCCTTTAGTATAGAATACACTTCTGTCCCCACTGGTCCTATTTTTCCCAGCCACAGGATGACTCTGCCTCAAAAACCTCCTGCATCTCTTTTTTTTTTGCCATCACACACAGGTTAGAGAAAAATTTTTTAAACAGCAGATTTCCAGGCCAAAGCACTGTGGTCATGATCCCTTGCTCAGGTGGCCCAGCAGCTCCTGGGCAAGCCAGCTCCCTGGGCTCCATTTAGCAATGGGTGTGTCAGGGAGGGTGAGGCACCTCCATCTGCCCACAGACCCCAGTTGGGTAGATTAATTAATGATTATAGAGTACTTTGATGGTTGCAGGGCTAATTATTTAGCCAGTTCCCTCCCTTCCCCCAAGTCCCCTTGACAGCCTTTTGTCTCTTTCTCTCATGAGGTGTCCTTTGAAGTGAATGGGAGAGGATGAATCAGGGGTCAGTTAATAGGGCTGGCCATTGCAGATGGCTGGTTGGAGAGGACCGTCTGGATGCAGCCCTGCTGGCTGGGCTGGAATCATGGAGCTTTCCTTTTATCAGAATCGGCAGAGGCTCCCAGGATGAGGCTGCCAGTCCCCTGATTGGACATAAAAACACAGCAGCTCTTGCTTGGTGTAGCTGAATGGCCTTGTGCTTCTGGGCTTTGCTCCCAGTTTGGGTGTGAAACCCCTTTCCTCTGAATCCACTCTTTTCTCCAGCTCCTTTTACTCTTTCCCAGAGTGTAGCCCTAAAGGAAGCTCACTTGAGTTCTGCTCTTCTTCTCAGAATACTGCAAGTGGGGAACCTCTCATCTGAAAATCTGAAATCTGACATCTGACTTGCTCCTACATCTGAAAAAGTCAACGCTTTAAAGTTTCAAATTTCAGATTTTCAGATCAGGGTTATTCAGCCAGTAAAGTCTGCCCAAATATTCTCAAATCTGAAAAATCCCCAAATCCGAAACACTTTCAGTCCCAAGCATTTTGGAAAAGAGCTACTTAACCCATACCATGCTGGAGAGAATTAATCCTCAGTCAAACCGTGGAGAGGGCCCTGAGTTCCAGCTGCCTCATGGTGTGAGAAATCTGTACCATTCTCTTTCTTCTCGTTCTCCCAACAGTCCACCATTTTGCAGTGAAGTATGTTTTCCTAATATTTAAAAATCTTTAATTGTGAATCTTTTTTTTTTAACTTGGGAAAACCCAAGACTATAATATATATGAGAGGTGGTAGGATTGCATACTTCCCTATCCCCCACCAGAGCTCAAGTGGAGCCCTTCTGCACACACCTGGAGTGGGGCAGGAGAAGTGCATGGCTGAAAAATCCTGGCTATTTTAACCCACCTTTTCATTCATCCATGTCTGTCATGTTTATTGATAAGCTACACTGTGTAGTGATGCTCTAAACACTAAGAGAAGACAACACCCAGTTCTAGAGCTATTTCCAGCCTGGTTGTGATCAAAATACAAACACATATCAATGTGGCCAAATACTATTGTGAGAGATTGTTTTGTATTTTGCTCTATTTTTATGTTCTCTCCGATCAACAAGTCCATAGGCCCTTTGCCTGTCCTTGCCTCGGAGTAGTCTCAGGGTAGCAAACAGAAGCTGTTGAAGTCAAAGGCTTTTGTAAAAGTTCCAAGCTCTTTGAAGAAAGGGTGTTGGGTTCCAGAAGTAGGGTAGAGAGAAGAGGCCTTTGAGGGCAGGGAGGCTCCAGGAGTCCTGGCCTCATCCCAGACTCTCCAAATGTGTACCTAAGGGAGAGAAGTCACTGGCCTAAGAGGCCAGCTGGGTTTGCAGGCTGGAACAATGCAGGCACTTGGAGACCAGGAAGGGCTGAAGATGGCCTGAGCGTGTGGGACTTCTCTAGCGTTTTGGCTGCAGCAGAGGCTTGGTCACTGCACAACTCCCTGAGGTGTGTGGGCCTGGAGAGCATTGTGCTGGGATTTCCTGTGAAGGGATGGCCTGCTCTTCCCTTTGCCCCTGACAGCCACGAAGGGGCTTGATCTGACTGCTGGCTCTTCCCTCCTCCCCCACTCCAGACACTGCCGCTGCCCCTCTGAGAAACAGTCAGAAAATCATTCCTAACAGAAAGATTGGGGAGACAGCAGGGCTCCTTGCTGATATGCTCCAAATCCCAACCCAGCAGCCCCTGAGCAGCCCTACAGTTCCTTCTGAAGACTCTACAAAAGTTCCAACAGGCATGGTGTACACAACTGCCATCCTTGTGGGAGCCCAGGAACTGACTATGAGCTTTTGCTCTGGCAGCTGAGGTGTTCTAGATGCCCTACGGTGGCTCTGGAAAATAAAGGCCCTGGTTCCAACAGGCTTGAAACACAGACCTGTCCCTAGAGCTGTGCCAGTGGTCACTCTGGATTGCTTTACCTGCAAATGACTCCACCCTTTTGGTAGTATAGCACAAGTCTGCAGAATGCAGGAGACTAATCTGATGCAACCAACTCCTCCATATAAACCACATTCTACTTCCCTACTCCCCTTGGGTCCTAGAAGTGGGTATCCCTCCAGCCCACTTCCCCCATCCTTTACCACTGGGGCCTAATCCTGTTCCCTACCTGTGATCTTATCTTGGGTAAGGTGGGCCAGCCAGCTGCACTGAAAGGGCTTAGTAACATTGGGGATTATTAACCCTGGAGTTTCTGAGACTGCTGGTGGCAGTGATAGCAAAGGCTCTAGACCTAAAGCCCAGCTGCCAGTAGAGAAGGCTGAGACCAGAGGTCTGAGATCTCCTGAGAAGGAAAGAGCAGGAGGTATGATTATGGCCAGCAGAGGCAACACCCCTAGAGAGATTGGGGCACTGGATTCCAGAGGTAGCCGAAGTTGCCAGTAGGCTCTGGAAAACTGCAAAGGGGCCTATCAAGAGTGACCTCGATGCAGATGGGAATGGCTAGAAGCTGTTGGGGCTGGGACACTAAGAGCCATCACACCAAGAGCTGTCATACTGAGACCTAAGAGGTGCTGGCACTCAAGGCTTCAGGCTGAGGCACTAAGAGCTGAAAGTCACAGGTGCTCAAAGCCCTGAACCACTAACTGCAAGGGGGCAGCCTGAGTTCCATGATCGGACAAAAGAACCCTGGCTGATTGGCAACAGATCGGCACTCAGAGTAGTACCCTAGAAGGCTGAAGATGTTAATGATGAATTCTGCACACTGGAGTGATGGTGGCTGGTATCATACTCGTGACACAACTGTGACACTGTTAAAAATGAGGAGGAGTGGGGGGACATCTAAGATGATCACTTCCTAAAGTTGGAAAAAGGTAGAATGGTGGCTGCCAGGAGCTGGGAGGAGAACAATGGAAAGTTAGTGCTAGTGGAGGGGACAGAGGTTCTTTTTGGCAACATAGAAAGAGTTTTGGAGTTGGCTACACAACAGTGTAAAGATACTGCTACAGGCTGTATGCTTAAAATGATTCAGGTGGTTGGTTTGGCTGTATATTTTACCACTATTAAAAAATAGAAGCTTTGGCCCCAGCAATGTCAGGGGCAAAAAATGGAGGCAGATTTAAACCAGCTTGGGGGTGCTCAGGAGATTTGGAGGGGATTACAGAAGCAGAGAGAGCCGGATCAGGTAATGGGGAGGTCACAAGGAAAGATGAACACACACAGAGCACACGCATGATGCACGTGTGCACACTCCTAGCCCTGCTTGAATTGGAGGAAACAAGATGCCATAGGGTTGACTGGACAGTGTGGCTGAAAGTTAGCCCATAGGTAGGAGGAAATGACCTGGTTCTGATTATGTCTGGCGGATGAGGGGAGCGTGTTCTTAAGGGTGTATGACGTAATCAGACTGATTTTCTAGCAACATCCCTGTGGCTGCTGTGGGGTAGACAGGGGGCTGTGACTGCATAGGAGAGGCAGCTTCTGCCTTTGTCAGAAGCCCCTGCTCCCTGAGCACCTTATCCCAGAACCCATGGGTAACTCAGCCTCTTCGCACATCATTCCTTGTAGGCATGGTCATTTTTATTGTTTGGAGGATCTCTGCTCATGTTTCACGGTCTTGATGGAAGGGACGAACAAGCATTGTAGAAAAGATTCTTCCCCAAACTGAACCATTCCTCTTGCCAACTGCCCCCATTCCTTACATAATGTTCCCTCCCATCTGTACATCCCATGAGCCCATATTCCCATCAATGGATGTGTTTAGCTTCACTGAGGCATCCATTGCTGTCTACAGAGATGGAATGGTCTTCTCTCTGCTGAATGTAAAGCGCCACGCTGACAAGTTGCAGCCTTCATTAACAGGTCTCTAAAATAGGGACAGCATGAGTGTTACTTTATTCAGTGGCTATGAGGGCAAATGAGTCAGTGACTTAAAAGCACCCAGAAAGTTGCCTCACATAGTATTGGTGCCATACACAGAATTGTTAATTAATCCCCTCCTTCACAGAGTAACTGTGGGGATTCAGTGAAATGCTGTTCATGGGGTGCTTGGTACAGCACCTGGGATACACTAAACACACAATAAATGTTAACTGTTACTGTCACTGGGAAGTTATTACAAGTGGTGTTGGAATTTGACCTGTGGCAGATGGATTAAGGGTTTATGTTGGGATCATACTCACACAAAGCTTTCCCCAGTCCCCTTGGTCCACTCCCCATTTCTACAACATCTCATCTCTCCTCTAGTTACCTTTCTGACTCATCCATATCTGACAGTCCAGTTACCTGACTTGCTTAAAAATCTAGAACTCTTCCTTGTTACAGGTTGAACAGTGCCCTCTGGAAGATATGTTGGAATTCCAGGCCCAAGTACTACAGTGTGTGACCTTATCTGGAAATAGGGTAGTGGTAGGTGTAATCACAGGTGGCCCTCAACTTAGGATATTTTCTCTTAATGATTTTTCAATTTTACAGTAACAGGAAAGTATGCCCATACAACAGTTATTTTTCCCCTTCAGTAGACTATTCAATAAATTACATGAGACACTCAATACTTTATCAGAAAGCAAGTTTTGTGTTAGAAGATTTTGCTTAGCTGTAGGCTGATACAAGTATTCTGATCATGTTTTAGGTAAACTATGCTAAGTTGTGATGTTGGGTAAGTTAGGAGTATTACCACACCTCTAACGTTTAATGAGTCTATTGGGTACATCTGTAAGACACTGGGACAGCATGGGCCTCTAATTCATTTGGACTGGTATTCTTAAGAATATGGCCTGTGAAAGTGTCATGCAAAGATGCAGGGGGAGGTTGGGGTGATGTCTGTTAAAGCCAAGGAATGCCAGAAGTTTCCAGTGTCACTCAGAGCTAAAAGAGAGACACGGAACAGATTCTCCTTTGGATTCTCAAAGGAGCCAACCATGGTCACCCCTTGACTTGGGACTGTGAGTCTCCAGAATAGTGAGATGATAAATTTCTGTTATTTTGCAGCCACTGTTTGTGTTATTTTCTTCCAGCAGCCTAGGAAATGACTACAACCCTCATTGCTATATTATGGAAATGGGTTCACACATACACATGCACACATGCACATACACACATACAGACAGAAACAGAGATAGACAGAGAAAGAGCTTTAGCCAAACTAAAACACATGAGATTGTTTGTAATCCTACAAACAAAAGTCACTGAAGGAGTTATCTGTGATAGGAACAAGTTGTTTTCACTTGTAACTACTCTGTGCTCTACTAAGATCTTAAGATCCTGGGGCCTGGAGCTTCTGCTGTCTGTGATCACCTGTATCCCAAACAACAGTTAATGTGACATAGTGAGCAGACGCCAGGGAAGAGGAGGTGTGGATAAGCACAGGAAACTTCCAGGGCTGGGGATGCAGGTCTTGGAAGCTGTGGAATGGAGGGGAAGAATGACATGGGATTGGTTCCCAAGGGAGTCTAGAGGACAGAGTTGAGGGGAGGTTTCTGGGGAGAATTGCCTTCCAGTGGGTGGCAATGCAGCATTTGCCCCTGGATGGTCAAGGTGAAGTCAGAGACTGGGTGACCCATCCCCAAGCCCAGCCTGCATTCCTGGTCCATGCCATTCCCTACTCCTGGGACCCGTTTTCTTCCTGCCCCCAACCACACTCATATTTAAAATGTCCTGAGCAGAATAACAATTAACCAGGACCTCTGAATTCCCACTGGGTTTCTCCCAACCTTCTTTTGCAGGGATTCTGGTATCCTCTTTGGGGTTGACAACTTTGTCACAGCCTGTCTCCGTCACCCCTCATTCCCACCCCTGCCCTGGGCACAGAGCCTGACACATAGTGGACAGTGAGTCTGGCATGGAACAGGACAGGAGACAGAGACGGTTTACAGGAGACAGGATTAGGGAGGAGTGGGAAGCCTATACCAAGGGAAGGAGATAAAAAATAAATTGGGGAGAATGGTGAGAGGAGTTGAGGATACCCTTCCTTTAACTACCCTTCTGAGAAGTCTAATTTATATAATTACAGTCCAAACGATTAGGAGACTGAATGGTGAGAGAAGCAGGGAGATAGAATTTATAGAGGTGGGGAAGAAACACAAAGCCAAGTCAAAAGGAAGAAAGGGCCTTAAAGAATGTACTAGAATGGAAGAAAAAGCAACAAAAAGGTGGAAGAAACAAAACAGGGAGAAGGTAGACTGGGGGACAGGGAAGGGCAGGGTTTGATAATAAAGGGTATGAGGTGAGGAGGAAGTTCTAGGGCTGCAGAGAAGCCAAACCCACAGGCTTACCCCTGCATGACACCAGCGGATGGGTTTTGTAGCCAACTTGGCCTGACATCTAAAGACATGTCTAAAGGGCTGTCAGGCTTGTGAGGCAGGAGGGCA
The DNA here is from genome assembly GCF_034190915.1 of Cavia porcellus. Lineage (NCBI taxonomy): Eukaryota > Metazoa > Chordata > Mammalia > Rodentia > Caviidae > Cavia > Cavia porcellus. The sequence goes on along the minus strand of NW_026947496.1, from coordinate 19,083,523 downwards.
TTGGAAAGACCACAGAGGACCAGAAACAATGCAGAGAAACTCAACCCAGAAGCCGTTTATGTGGGCTAGGAGGAAGCGATGGATAATAATACACTGTAGAGATAAATTAGTAATACTCAGCTACCTCACCAGGGTGTTACAAGTGTTAATTAATTAATTATTGTTTGCAAAGCACTTTGAAGGTGGAAAGGCTCTATAATTATTATGAATAAAATGTCAGGGATAATAATCCGGCAGAATGCAATGACCTCATCCGTGTCTCATTTGCATGGCACAAAGTAAAGCAGCAATTCAAGGATCGTCTGCCAAAGGGGACATCAGCCGGGGACAGCAGATGCCCAGCTCATTGCCCTACCTTCTCCCCGCTGCATCTCTGCTCTGTTCCTGGAGCTGTGACCTCTCCTTTCATGGCAGGGGCTTCCCGAGAAACTCTGTGAGATGATATTGTTAGGAGCTGAAAAATTCTGTGGGCAATAAGCAGTGATTGGGTGACTTTGTGATAGGTAGCACTGTCACATGACAGGTCTGACAAAACACTGTACTCTGAGCAGCTTGGGAGTTTGCAAGCTGGTTTGTCTCAGAAAAGATGGTGAATGCAGGTGGTGTGAGTCCATTCGTCAAGACTACGATGGGCGTGGATTCTGGGAAGAGGCAGCACCTACTCTGTGCTGGCCCAGGCGCCAGGAGAAATAGCCATGAACAAACCACGTTCTAAACTTGAGAGATAAACAATAAACAACAGATGGTCTCCATTTATGTATGCTATGTGCCTGGCTTAGTAAAGCAAAGAAAGAAAAGTACAGCAAATGGAGTGAAGGGATGGCTGTACCGGTTGGAGCTGTGAGTCTCTGTGCTGGTGTCAGGTCTTGAGGGGTGTTGCTAATCCTGAAAGGAAGATGTTTGAGCACAAGTTGCTTTTAACCGAATTTCCCCCCTAGAGCCACATGGAGTATTTACCAAGCCTTGCTCCTTTATCAGGAAAAAAACACAGTCAGCTTGTCAGCAAATTCACCTGTCTGGTCAACATAAAGGAGAGGAAGACAGGAATTTTAATATTGGACAGTGTTATCAGAGTTGAACACATGTAAGGAAGCACAAAAGTGACTATTTGCACATCTTACACCGATTTCTACCCACAAGAGAGAACAGACCATGAGCCTTCTTTTATCTTCTTGAGAGACAAGAGGACTCACTTTGCCTGTGTCTCGATTACACACTGAGAACCTAGAACTCACACACAAGAATGGGTGTTGATATTTCCACGACCTTGCATTTTTAAATCACAAGGTTAGGCTTTTATTGGCCTGTTATAGTTTCAAGAAGATACTACGAAAAGGGGCTGGCCAATTGACGTGTGCACTTCTCCTCAAAGAAAATCCATCTTTTTTGAGGAGGAGCTGGGCAGATCTGGGGTGCCCTCACTGGCCTCTCTGCGTGTCTGGAGGACTCTGGATTTCTGCGCCCAGACTGCTGGAGTTCCCTCAGGCTTCCAGGTGCAGTGAAGGAGAGAGGTGGGTTTAAGGCTTCCACATCAGCCTCCCCATTCCCGGCTTCATTTGGAGACCTGCTGAGCTCCCGATAGGTGGGCTGGCCCACACTACCAGCCTAGCCCAGCCTGTTTAGCTGCCGCGCCTGGCCACAGGTCTGCAGAGGAGGAGCTGGGCAGATCTGGGGTGCCCTCACTGGCCTCTCTGCGTGTCTGGAGGACTGTGGATATCTCTGCAACCAGGGAGGGTCCACAGGTTCCTGAAGCACTGCGGCCTGTGGTGAGTACCCTAACCCGGCTGCGATTGAAGAACTGTGGAGCTTCCAAGGGGCAGGTGGGCGCACAGTGTCCCTGAGGCCCAGCTTGTCTGGAACTGCGGAGTTCTGAGCAGGCAGAGGAGGGCCACTGGTTCTGTAGGCCTAATGGCTTGGAGTAGCGCGGCGCCAGAGTCCCAGTAGCTCCAAACATAGAAGGGGATTTTCAACAGATCCTGAGGAAGCTTTCAAGTAACACTTGAAACACAGAAATATAGGAAAATGACAAAACGAAAGACCAAATTACAACCTGAAACCTCCAGCCCATCTCAAGAAACCCTAGGAGCGATGTATATAGAAGAAAATATATCCCATCCACCTCATATATCGGACACAATAGCCACTGAAATTGACAAGCAACTCCAGGAAGCTTTAAAGAAATTCAAACTCGAAATAATCTCCCAGATAAAAGAAGAAATGATAAAAGAAATGAAAGAGATTCTAAATATATCTAAAGAAAACACAGATAAAAAATTGGAGGAACTAAACAAAAAGATAGAATCCCTAGACGAGCAATATAAGAAACAAACAGAATACATAATGCAGATGCACAGAGATATACAGGAAATAAAAAACTCCACTGAAAGTTGTAAAAACCGCCTTAATGAAAGTGAAGATAGAATTTCAGACCTTGAAGACAGGATTGCAGCTAGTGAACAGGAAAGGAAAGATCTTTTGAAAATAACAAGGAACCAGGAAACAACAATTCAACAACTGCAAGACGATGCAAAGAAGAATAACATAAGAATGATAGGGATTAATGAAAGAGAGGGAGACAACATGAAGGATGTCAGGAGGATATTTAGAGAAGTAATAGCTGAAAATTTCCCAAGCATGAGATCAGAAACTGACATCAGGATCAGTGAAGCATATAGAACTTCAAACAGTCATAACCAAAATAAAACTACACCCAGACATATAATAGTCACCATCCCAGAAATCCAACACAAGAATAGATTATTAAAAGCTGTCAGAGAGAAAAGACAAATCACTTATAAAGGAAAACCTATCAGAATCACAGCAGACTTCTCAGCACAAACGATAAAGTCAAGAAGAGCATGGAGTGAAGTATTCCAGATCCTAAAGCAAAATGATTTCCAACCAAGACTGATATATCCTGCAAAACTATCATTCAAAATAGATGGTGCAATACGATACTTCCATGACAAAGAACAGCTGAAGAACTTCATGAACACCAAACCAACCCTGCAAAAAATATTGAAAGACAGTTTAGATACACAAAGGAAAAAACCACTAAGCAAAGCAAATAATTAAACAGAACCGAAAGATAAAGATGCAACAGCAGAGAGATAACATTCCTACAATTAACCAGCATTTCACAGTAATAACCATTAATGTAAATGGTCTCAATGCACCAATCAAAAGAAACAGACTAGCAGAATGGATCAAGAAACAAAATCCAACCATATGCTGTTTACAGGAAACCCATCTAACCCAGAAAGATACTCACAGACTGAAAGTCAAAGGATGGAAAACAATTCTCCATGCAGCAGGAATCCAAAAAAAGGCAGGAGTAGCCATTCTGTTTGCAGACAACGTGAACTTTAAACCAACAATGACCATAAAGGACAAAGAAGGTCACTACATACTCGTAAGGGGAAAACTCCAAGAGGAAGAGATAACTATCTTAAATATATACGCACCAAACTCCAGAGCACCCAGTTATATAAAACAATTATTAACAGAAATGAAAACTCAAATTATCAGTAACACAATTGTAACAGGAGACCTTAATACACCACTGACACCAAGGGACAGATCAACCAGACAGAAAATGAGCAAAGAAATAACAGAACTGAATCACACCTGTGAACAAATGGGTTTGATAGACATATACAGAATGTTCCACCCAACAACATCAGAATACACATTCTTCTCAGCAGTACATGGATCATTTTCTAAAATAGACCATATATTAGCTCACAGAACATATTTAAGCAAATGCAAAAGAGTTGAAATCATCCCTTGCATATTATCGGATCATAGCGCTCTGAAATTAGAAATTAATGACAAAGGATACTGCAAAAATTCCGCAAACACATGGAAACTAAATAACACACTCTTGAGTAATCAGTGGGTCACAGAAGAAATTAAAGAAGAAATTAAACAATACCTAAAAGAAAATGAAAATGCAGATACAACTTACCGGAATCTGTGGGATGCAATGAAAGCCGTTCTGAGAGGAAAATTTATTGCACTGAGTTCCCACATCAGGAAAACAGAACGAATACAAGTAAATAACTTGATGCTACACCTCAAACAGCTAGAAAAAGAAGAGCAAGTCAAGCCCAAAGCCAAAAGAAGAGAGGAAATTATAAGAATCAGAGCAGAAATCAATGCAATAGAGACTAAGAAAACAATCCAAAGAATCAACGAATCAAAGAGTTGGTTCTTTGAAAGAATAAATAAAATTGATAAGCCCCTAGCCAACCTTATTAAAAAAAGGAAAGAAAAAGCTCAAATTCATGCAATAAGAAATGAAAAAGGAGAAATCACTACAGACCCAATAGAAATACAGAGGATCATCAACACCTATTTCGAAAACCTCTACTCTCAAAAGTTTGATAACACAGAAGAAATAGACAGATTCTTAGAAGCATATGAAGTACCAAAGCTAGATCAAGAGGATATAAAACTGTTGAATAACCCAATCTCTGCTAATGAAATTGAGAATGTAATTGGGTCCTTGCCCACCAAGAAGAGCCCAGGCCCAGATGGATTCACTGCAGAATTCTACAAGAAATATAAAGAAGACCTAATGCCGACACTCCTCAAACTATTCAATGAAATTGAAAGGGAAGCAATCCTTCCTAAGTCATTCCTGGAAGCAAATATTACTCTAGTACCAAAACCTGAGAAAGACCCAACTATAAAAGAGAACTATAGACCGATCTCCCTAATGAACACAGATGCAAAAATCCTCAATAAAATATTGGCAAATAGGATCCAGCAAATCATCAAGAAGATTATACACCATGACCAGGTGGGATTCATCCCAGGAATGCAAGGATGGTTCAACATATGCAAATCAATAAATGTAATCCACCATATCAATAAAGCCAAAAATAAGAATCACATGATCATCTCTATAGATGCAGAAAAAGCCTTCGATAAGGTCCAACACTTATTCATGATAAGAACTTTACAGAAAATTGGAATAAATGGTCTTTACCTCAATATAATAAAGGCCATTTATGACAAACCAACAGCCAGCATCATACTAAATGGCCAAAAATTGAAAGCCTTTACTTTAAAATCGGGTACAAGACAAGGATGTCCTTTATCACCACTCCTATTTAATATAGTACTGGAAGTACTAGCCAGAGCAATTAGGCAAGAAAGAGAAATAAAAGGGGTAAAGATAGGAAAAGAAGAAGTTAAATTATCATTGTTTGCAGATGACATGATACTCTACATAGAAGACCCCCTAAACTCCATTGAAATACTCTTAGATACAATAAATAAATTCAGTAATGTGGCTGGATACAAAATCAATACTCAGAAATCAATAGCATTCCTATACACGAACAACAAAATTACAGAGAGGGAAATAAGAGAAACTGGACTATTCACATTAGCAAGCAAAAAAATGAAATATTTAGGAATTACTCTTACGAAAGAAGTGAAAGACTTATACAGTGAAAATTATAATACACTGAAAAAGGAAATTGAAGATGATCTCAGAAAATGGAAAGACATCCCTTGCTCATGGATAGGAAGAACAAACATTGTGAAAATGGCCATTCTCCCAAAACTGTTATACAGATTCAATGCAATCCCAATAGAAATACCATCAACATACCTTATAGATCTAGAGAAATCACTCCTAAATTTCATCTGGAACCAGAAGAGACCTAGAATCGCAAAGGCAATTCTAAGCAGCAAAGACAAAGCAGGAGGCATTACAATCCCTGACTTGAAGTTATACTACAAAGCAACAGTAGTAAAATCAACATGGTATTGGAATCAAAACAGAGCTGAAGATCAGTGGAATAGATTAGAAGATACAACCACAACTACGAACACACTCAACCACCTTATTTTTGATAAAGGAGCCAAGCAGGTTCACTGGAAGAACGACAGTCTCTTTAATAAATGGTGCTGGAAAAACTGGCTCTCCATTTGCCGAAAACTAAAGCTAGACCCATGTCTATCACCATGTACTAAATTAAAATGTAAATGGGTCAAAGATCTGAATATTAAAACAGAAACACTAAATCTATTGGAAGACAAAATAGGTAGAAACCTTGGAGACATAGGAGTAGGTAAAGAATTCATGAACAGGACTCAAACCGCACGGGAAATACTTCCCAGAATCAATAACTGGGACCACTTCTTATTAAAAAGTTTCTGCATGTCAAAAGAAATCTCCAGCATAGTGAAAAGAAAACCCACAAACTGGGAAAAGATTTTAGTGAACTCTCTCTCAGACAAGGGCCTCTTGTCTAAAACATATAAAGAATTAAAGAAACTCAGACCTCCGAAATTCAAAGATCCAATCCAAAAATGGGCATCTGAAATGAATATGCAATTCTCAGATGAAGAAATGCAAATGGCAAATAAATACATGAAAAAATGCTCATCATCATTGGTCATTAGAGAAATGCAAATTAAAAACACACTGAGATACCATCTCACTCCTGAAAGAATGGCCAGGATCAAGAAAACCAACAACAAATGCTGGAGAGGCTGTGGGGAAAAAGGAACTCTCCTGCACTGCTGGTGGGAGTGTAGACTGGTACAGCCTTTGTGGAGATCTGTCTGGAGATTTCTCAAAAAGTTGGGACTGGAAATCCCATTTATTCCAGCTATTCCACTTCTAGGCATATTCCCAGAAGAACTGAAAGCATCATACCACATTGATATATGTGCACCTATGTTTATAGCAGCACAATTTGTAATCGCCAGATCTTGGAAACAACCCAAGTGCCCATCAACTGAGGAATGGATAAAAAAGTTGTGGTATTTCTATACAATGGAGTATTATTCAGCTATAAAGAAGGATCACATTGAGATATTTATCAATAAATGGGCACAGCTTGAGACCATACTCATAAGTGAAATAAATCAATCTCGCATGTGTGAATACCGAATAGTTTCCCTAACGTAAGTAATGATTCAAATATATAAAAATATGTGGTAATCATGATTCCCCATTAGGTGGCCTTGAAGCCTTATAAAGTTTTCACTCATTAATTAGAAAGGCTTTATTCTGGGCTTCTTGATATGAAAATATTTGAAGCTAGAGTATATGAAGTTTTACCCAAATATTTCAAGGAAAAAGACACTATGGTAACTACTATTAAGTCAGGTTATAAGGTGGTGAAGTACTAGGTTATTGAAACAGTCATGCTGTGACCTCTATTGTTATATTGTTATGTCCTGTTTTATCTCAATCTCCCCCTTATTGTTTCAAAAAAAAATTATTTAGTCATTTCTTATGTTTGTCTTAATTAAAGAAAAAATTCAAAAAAATTAGGATATATAAATAGTAACTCTTTTCGATTTCCTATTAACTTGTTTTGAAGTCCTGTAGTACTCCCACGATCTTGTTTTGACTGATTAGACTCTGTTCCATTCTATATGATAGTATCAAGTTTGAAGACATAGGCAACTACTTTGAAGACAATAAGATTCACTAAGATACCCATTCTGGTTTGACTATTGTCTTCTTTGGAAGTCCTGTAATGTTTACAATGCCTAAGTTTTATTGGTCTTGTTCTCTACTGTTTTGTCCAACTTTATAATATCTAATAAGATAGACAATTCTTTTTAAGGAAACAAGGGACAACGTTGATAACCATTGTTGATAAACTTGTACTCTGTTCTACACCATGTGCTACGTCTATCCTTGGTATTGACTGACAGCTTTGTTTTGCCATATTTGACTGTATTCTTCCCCCCCCCAAAGAAAGTAATAAGCACTAAGGAGTAATAAAATCCAAGATGTGTAAATTTTGTTGTAAAAAAGAGAGGGAAAAAAAAAAAAGAAAAGGAGCTCTAACGGATATAACAGCAAGTGTGTTTGGGGGTGTTAAATAGCTGACTTTATCAATGTTTTTGGAACATTGAACACAGCTGTTTGCAGTCTCCCTGTTTGAATGTCCACCTTGTGTTCTTTGATACTGTGATTTGAGGAACTATTTTCAAGAAAATAGTGTGTAATCTACTAGCAGGTAATTTCTTACTGTTATGGTTTTTTGTTTTGTTTTGTTTTGTTTTGTTTTGTAGTTCTGTATTGCGTGTACCCTTACGCCGCTTTGGTTTGTTTTGTGTTTTTCTCTTTTTCCTCTTAAATAAAAAAAAAAAAAAAAAAAAAAAAGAAAATCCATCTTTTTATCCTTATATTTCCAATGGTATTTTATTGATCTCCTTAATCCTTTGCTGAAGTCATTGTTGAAACGGTACAACTTTGGGTGACCCACTCAATTTTGGAGAAGCAATTAGCTTCTGACTCCAATGACAAGATTCTAGGAAAATAACAAATAAATTCAGGCTGTCTTCAGCTAAGCATGGTTTCAAAGCAGTGATTCTTATACATCAGAAGCCTCTGGCAGACTTGTGATAACACAGATTACAGGGCTCTGTGGTCTGGGCTGGTGTTATCAGATTCTGGATTCTGGAGTCCCATAGTCTCTTTTTAGGGATGCTCTCCAAGTTCTTGGTATTCTGAACAAAGAATTGGACACAACATATAAACAAAGGTAGTGAGATTTTACATTTGAGAACTGTGCTCTTCAGAGTTGGCCACTAAAAGAATTTGACAGTGGCCATGAAGTTAATGGCAATGGTCTTAAGTATTTCTCATCACTCAGCCTGATGTCAGTTCCAGACCGTCCAATAAAAACCTGCTTGATTTCACTCCAGAAGAATTGAAGATAATATTTTCCCAACGGTCCCAAGTGCATGTCCTGGAAACTGTTCTGCGCATGTCTCATAGGGTTCTGTGATTGACAGCTCATGCCTACTTGTCCAGCCAGCTTGCTACACTCTCATTCCCTGCCTCACTGGAGCCAAAAATGTGCATTTCTAATAACTTTCCAGGTTATGCTGCTGCTGCGGGCTCAGGGACCCCACTTTGAGATACTGAATAGAGAAACCTGTTTTTGGAGACGGACTGGGCGAAGGCAGTGGACACAGATTAAAGGAGATAGCTGGGGGTAGGTGAAGGGAGTGGCATCTGGTTTAGAGAACTCCACTCATCAGAAATCCTGGTAAATGAGGATCCTGGAGAGGTGGGAATGTAACTTGGCTCGGCAGATCTCCCTCCTCTCCTGGCTTCCCACCCTTAGGTGAAATGCCTGTGAGCATAGACTCTCCACCCTCCGGGAGCGCATGCTAAATGAGACAGTCTGTAAAGAGTGCCCCGTCAGATGTGGGGGTCAAGCTGTTATTAATAATTAGGAGCTCAACAGGAAATCCAACCAAAAAAGTGTCCTCAGAGGACCAAGGCATTTATTTGCACAGAGCGTTTGCCAAGTCCTCCTGACTTTTCTTCCCCGCCTTCCCCCACCCGGCAAGTCAATGGCTTTGAACTGGGACTTCAAAGAGGAGCCCAGCTCTTTTCTTCAAACAGGTTTATAAAGAGATTTTGATACAAGACAACAATACTTGTCAGCAGTGCCCAGTTATCGTCCTTCCTTTGTAGTTTTATTAGGAAATAATTTCCCTGCCGGTGCGGCTCCTGCTGGCTGCCCTTGTTTCTCCATTTGTGATTGGATCTGCCCACCGGAGGGGCTGCCCCTGGGCCGCGGAGGCTTTGCCAGCTGGGACTGCAGAAAGACATCTCCGGAAGGGTCTCCCCGCAGCCAATTTGCTATCTGCCCCTCCCCCGCCTTCCTGATCTTTGTAGCAAAAAACGCAATTTGTTTGACCTCTAGGGAGGTTTAAAATCCCAGCTTCTCAAGCTTTCTCCCCTTATTATTATTTTAATGAAGAAAAAGAAAGAGGAAACTGGCTAGAAAATGAAAGGAGCCATTTAACTCCTTTTTCTAGGGTGCTCTACCTTCCAGATTGGAAATAAGATTCCTAACCCATGAAAACCAAGGAGCAAGGGCTTTAGGCATAAACCTGCTGGCCCCAGGGGCTGCTCTCCCGTGGAGAGGTGGACTGTTGCTTTTGAAAAGTGAGGACACCAGAATCTGGTACAAGTAAGTCTGCTCAGTGTACAGAGAGCACTGGGCAAGCTCCAAGTGTACAGAAATAGCAAACACAGGGCTCCTGGCAGGCATGGCTTGGTGAGCAGGGTGCTCAGAGGAGTGGACAGAGGCACTGAAGGCTGTGTCCCCCAGCCAGGACGAAGACCTGGGCTTCAGGAGCTGGGTGTGCAGGGACAGAATCTTCCTCTGCTGAGAGGCAGGGAGGAGGCACGGTGGAGGAAGAGAGGGCTATGGTGGTGGCTTCAGAGCAGGCCACCTAGGTGCATTTCCACAGTCATAAAGGGGACAGAGACGGTGAATGGAGAGCAACAGGCAGGAGGAAATGACTGAGGGAATGTGATTCCCCCAGAGGTGGGACAGGATGGAGCTGGAGCAAATGAAGGCACTTAGCTGGGGAGGGACGGATGCTTTGCTTCCTTTTTATGAAATTGGGAAGAAACATGAGAAAGGATGTCGATCATTTAGGGCACTGGAGAGCAGGGAATGTGGGCAAGTTCAAATTTTCTGCCCTTTATATTCTCAGGAAGCAGGAATTAAGGGCAGCTGCAGATGGGGTGGGAGACCTCAGTGGGATTTGGAAAGTTCCTGGTAGAAGGATCTTGGATATCATTTAGTTCAAAGCCCTCAGTGTGGCCAGTACGGTTCAGAGGGATTTAGGAGTTTTCCGAGGCAATTACTATGTTGATGAGTGAGTGACACAGCAGAGGCTCAGGTCAGAGCTCTGCTAAAGTCAGCTGAGTCCCACGGGAGGGCGATCCTGTGCTGCTGACACCTGGGATGATGGAGGAGGCCCAGGCTGAGCAGGGCCCCATAGATACCCTGCTGCTCCCAGAATGAGCTGGGTGCCTGTGCCCTGGCTCTGTTGACATCAGATAGGTCAGTGCAGACAACAGTTACTGTCACCTAGGGTCACACAGCCCACTGCACAATGAACAGAAGGCTGAAGGTCTATGGAAGTCACAGAGTCAATTTAATTTCTCACACTCTAAAATGTTTTGCTGACCTGGGATTACTCATCTTTCCCTCAACAGTTTCCTGCTATTATCATAGGAAACAGAAAAATGCAAAGCCACAGTGTAGGAGCCAGTCTGAAAGCTTGTAGGTTCTGGGCAGCATATGCCAGACCATAGGAACACAAGACTGATTACTGCCTAGCACCTATGCCAGTGTCATGATGTCTGTTACTCAGAGAGGTCACCAAGAGGATCAGTGATCCCAAAGATTCATCCAAAGACAGGAATTATACTCAGATTTTAGTATGTGTTTCATGTCTTCCTAAATCCTCCTACTGATTTCATCATTTCCCCACTAGAAGATATTAAACACTGACCAGAATGTAGGATCTCGTCCACGAGGTCTGGCTAAGGTGGACCCAACCCCCAAGCAGTTAAATAATGTTTGAGGCTATTGGTGAAGAAAAAAATGAAGATGCAATGAAATAGCATCACAGAATATAATCTATGGCTTGCAGCTCAAGTCTGGCCTTCAGTCCGCTTTGATGGAACTCGCAGGCTAAGAATGGTTATGCATTTTAGAAGGTTTGTTTTAAAAAATGAAGAAAAAGTAAAAATCAAAGAATATGCTACAGAGACTGTATGTGGCCCCCACAATGCCAAATTTGTTAGCTAGGCAGTCTTTTACAGAAACAATTTCTCAACCCCTAGTAATGAATACACACTTCTATCCAAAAAAGATAAAGATGCAGAATTGCATTATTCACTAGATAGGCAAAGAGTTACTGAAAGTGTTTATTTGTTGTTACAAAAGGTAGTGTGGCCTTGTAAGAAGAAGTTAAATTCCAAGTTGTATGACCAATCATGTTACTCCAATCATGTCAGCTAATCTCATTATCTTCCTCTGGGCATGAGGTCAGGCGTGACCCTTGGAGGTCTTTGTGACCTCAGGGCTTGGCCACACTGACCTCGAGGCTGCTGGACCAGGGATCCCTTAAAGCTGGAGAAGGCAGTCACAGAGCCAGCCACACATGTTCTCTTGCAGGCATTGGCATTGTGCTTTGCACGCCTGTGGCACTGACCTTCTCCACTGGTGGGAGGAAGGCATAGTCCTTCCTCAGTGAAAGGGCAGTTTACCCAGGGCTACTGCGGGTGTGACCAGCAGAGCCCCTGACTCCCTGACCAGTATGCACATCCCTGGCCTCCTAATGCCCTTGTAAATTGACTGAAGGCTCTGTCACAGCAGATAGGACAGCTGTGCTTCTGAACTGCCACGGCCTCAGGCAGAGACTGTCACTGTGCTCTGGACCTCCCTGGGGAGACAGACAAATGAGCTGACACCTTGTGACACCCAGCAGCTGGCCAGGAGGACACAGGCACTCACACCAATCAGGTGGCTATGTGGGCCTGGGGTCAGGGAGGCATACTGAGTTCTTATCTTGCAGCTGGAGGGACAGAGCAGAGGCAAAACGAGCCAGAACATATGGGTGATGAGGTCCCAAAGAGGGGGGTCAAACCTTGCCTCTGCCATTAATTAGTCATGTAACCTTGGACACGTGGCCCATGCTTTGGGTCTTTGGTGTGGGAGGCTGAGAGATTGGATACAGAGAAACTCAGCAAGGAGGAAAAAGTAAAAGTCACTGGAGTCCTTCTTCCATCCATTCTGCTTATTTATGTATCAACACTTTGCCTGAAGCTCTGATGGAATCTCTGATGGGGGACCAGAGAGACAGAAAGACAGAAATACACACACACAGATACAGTGAGAGCACATTTCGAAGTGCAGAACTGGTATGGGAAAGACAATACTGGAGAGAGAAACTGTAACTAAACCAAAATTCACCAGCACTTCTTAGTAAATTACTATAAGAAGGAGAGAGAAACTGAGCCAGGAAGTACCTTAGGGATTACATAGTCTGTCCTTAGCCATGTACTAGGGAATGGAGACAGAAATCCCAAATCAGACACCAGTGGTACCATTTACTAGCAGGGATCAGGCAAACATTAAAATTCTCTGAACCTCACCCTCAGGTCTATAAATAGGAATCAAAATAATCATAACAACCCACAAGGTTGCTGTGAACATGAGGGCTGGACTATGCTCAGAGCAAAGCTGAGAACCAGGTGCCTCCAGGTGCCGAGAATGACTGTAAGTAGGGAGACCAGGACGTATGGCTTCACGGGTGACCCTCACGAACCTGGTTTCCACTTAATGGTGCCCTACAGAAGCCAAAACAGGCCTTCCATTGTGTAGGGCCAGCAGACCCATGGAGATTGAGTCCCATTAAATGACAACAGCAACAGCTCAGAACTTTCTAGCCCATGTCACTGAAGTCAAGCCCATGCGATTAATTTCCTGTTTCTCTTTTGGGTCGATTTCCTTTGCTCTTGGTTGGGGGAAAGTCAGTTTTGAAAACAAGCCTTGTGAAATAGGTGTTTCAAAAACACTAGAGCATTTGGTATGAGCCTATTAAATTCTAACAGCTCTGCTGGCAGGTAAAGCATGGCTATAGACTTACAAAATACTCATGCTGTTTGCCTTTTGGACTGCTGGGGCCGTTCTAAAGAGATTTCATGCTTAAGGTCAAGGAATTTTGAGGGGCGGATTTTATTTCTGTACTCGCTTGCCTCATGTTGTCCTCCTTTGTGGTCTAAATTGCAGGATTGTTTATCTGCCTCCAGCTGAAGCTGGTCTTGCTGAAAATCCATTACTCCTATTCAACCCCAAATACCTATTTGTTAAGTTGTTGATCCCACAAAGGGATTATTCTGCCTTTGGGCTTTCCTTATCCTAACTCTGCCTTAATAGTTGAATGTCCAAAAACTGCTGATATAAAAATAAATGTATAAAACTCAACTCTAAAATCCCACTGTGTGGGATTCTGGAACTGTCAGGCTACTTGATTCCATAAGTAGATATCTTAGACTAAGATGCTTTTGCTGAGGGAGAAGGCTCTGGAATAGAGGAAACAAAGCAGGGATTTCTGGGAGGCACAGGGAGGAAGAGAGAATATGGTGAGAATAATAAGTCCTTGCAGAAAATTCTCAGACAGAGGAGGAAAGGAAGCGTAACAATGGTTAGCAGTGCTCACAGTCAATTGTGATGTTTAGCAGAAAGATTCTCGAGGGCAAAGTATTTGGAACCAATGTATTCCAGAGGCAGAGGAAGTAGGATTAATGATGTGAACTGGAAAATGTGAGGGTTCAGGGTATCACATCCAAGGACACTTCTTCAAATGTTTCATCTTACGCTTCACCCTGTGATTTTTCAGACAGCAAAGTAACAAGGAATGAAGTGTCTGAATAGCAAATGCAGTTTTCCACATGGTATAGAGCCATAAAATGATGTCAGAACTTCAGAAAAAGTGTTTAGACTGGACTTTGTTTTACTTTGTGGAAATTCAGTTCAAAGAGTCAGTAATTTTTTCATCTGGCTAATGTCATAGATTTAAAGAATTCTTCTCTCAGGCATTCATAAAAAGATATAAGACCCCATCATGAAAGGCCTCCTCTGACCACAGTGTCAGGTGTCCTCTGTGATCTCTTTCATGCACGTGGAGCAATCCATTTCTCAGTATCCACTGACAACTTGTGGGTTTTTTTCCCTCCTTTATCTCTTTCTGATAGTAAGGTAGAACTGGGCTTTGGTTGAGAAGACAAGCAACAGTGGGAGATATTCTGAATCACTACTTTTCCCTTTGGCCTTGAACCTCACTTATATGTACACCAGTGTCCTCTTTTTCCTCTTTAACCCAAGTTCAAAATAAACCAATGTGTAACATAGACAGTCTGGGGGAGGGTAAGGATGAAAACGGAGGATTCTGTCCTAACTTCACTCCTTGGAGTTAAGCTGCAAATATTGTCACCATTGTGCATGTCACAGTGAAGCATACAAAGATTCTATGCCTGCACAATGAGATGATGTCAGTACAATCAGCTCCCCGGATGTGCTCATCTAGAGATGGCATTGGGACAAACTCTTACATTGCTGGCTGCTCTCCAGGAATTGCTGACCTTATGTTTCCCTTTTCCCAACAAACCCATTCTTCACATATCACATGTCCCAAGTCTGTTGGGATAGAGTGAATAGTTACATCCAAAGAAATCTATACCTTAACCTCAGGAACCTGTGAATACCATCCTGTATGGCAAAAAGAAATCTTGAGTGTGATTATATTAGAGACCCTATGGGACATAGTTCATTTTTGTTACTATAACCAAATACCTGAGGCTAAGAAACTTTAATGAAGAGGTTTATTTAGTACCTCATAGTTTTGTGGTTCTTCTGGCAATGGTCTTCTTACTGCTAGAATCTGGAGGTGGCCCAGGGTGGCAAGAGACAGGGAGTGTGTGTGTGTGCGTGTGTGTGTGTGTGGTGGTGGGTCCTGGTCTTTTTTCTTCCTATAAAGCCCTAGTATTCAGTGCTAAGGGCTCTATCAGGTGGCCTTTCCTGCACCTCCCAAAGATCCTGATGAACACTGTAGGTGGATTAAATTTCCCCCCACTTAATATCTCAAAATAGGGCTTAAATTTCCACATGTGAACCCTTGGGGGACACACTCAAATTGTATACCAACCATAGCAGGGAGATCATCTGGGATTATCTGAGTAGGTCTGAAAAGTACCTATAGTGCCCTTTTTAGAGGGAGGCACAGGGACATTTAATATTCGACCCTGAAGAGGAGAAACCAGTGTAGTGAGAAGCCAGTAGCAGAGCCTGGTGTGATGTGGACATAAGCCAAGCCCTGCTGGCAGCCACTGGAAGCTGGAAGAGTAAGGGGTGGATTTTCCTCGGAAGCCTCCGAAGCATCCGGCCCTGTCAACACATTGGTTTTAGTCCCCAGTACTCCTTACATATTTGTAGCTCTCAGAACGATTATAGAACACACTTCTGTTATTTGTCACTAACTTTGCAGTAATTTGTTACAGCAGGAATGGGAAGCTAACATACTGTTCTTGTCAGATTTGTTACAGAAGAAGGGAATCCGTCTCTCTGGTTCTCGTCCGACTACTACTAGGACACACCAGGTCCCCTCCAGTCAGTGTTTGTGCCCTGATCTACCCATGCTGGCTCATGTCACACATCAAATTGCTCAAAAACAAAACTAATTTTAAAAGTGACAATATCAGACCCCACCCCTCTGTGCTCATTTTGGACAGCTGCTAATAGGTTTCAGACACCTGAGCTTGAGGAAATTTCATCAAGCTGCTAATATGAGCAGGGGGTTCCCAGGTTTCTCTGAGAGTGTCTGGGCTGTGGGGAGGTGAGAAGGTGACTCTGGCAGTGGCCACAGGGCTTCCATTTCCTCTTCATAGTCACTTATACCTTTTTTTCTGTTCCCACCCTCCCCGGTATCCCATAAAGTCGCCTGGTTCTATGTTTCATTCCTGGCATCATTATCTCGTCTTTAGCTAACCAAATCAGCCAATCTGTGCAGCAAAATCTAGACTGCTCCCCCATCGCATCCTCCCAAGCTTCTTTTTCATCCTGTCAGCAGTATGCTTTTAACATGTGCTTCTCAGAGAGGCTGTGCTCCTTCTTTCTTGACAGAACCATAGACCTTTGGGGTTAGAAAGGGCTTTTAGGAAGAACGTTTATTCCAACCCCAGTAAACTAATTAACTTGGAACTCAGGCAGTCAGGAAGAGGGCTCATGGGGCCCAGGGACCCACGGACACAGTCCACGCCCTGGGCAGTTCTGAGACATTTGGCATGTGGGCTACTCCCTGAGCCACACTGGCAAGGTTGGTGAGTCTGTGGAGTGAAACAAACAGCTGGGAACCTTCATGTTTTGAAATAAAGTCTCCATGGTAGCTACACTAATGTCCCTTCTTCTTGGAGAAGAAAACAGGCCCAGGGAACTGCCCTGTAGACGGCAACAGGAAGATCCACTGCTTTTGGCTTTTCTTTGGCTGATCCATGGTTGGGTTTGCTTAAACCTGGAACCCATGGAAAAAAGCAGCTAAATTACAAAAGCACTGCACTGAGATGCTGACTTATCTGGAAAAAGAAAGAGCCATCAGGTGATCCAAAAAGACTCATTTAACCAACTTAGAAGATGAGCATTTTTGATGAGAGCATTAACCTTCTCTGGGCTGTCATTTCCAAATGACAACAGCGTGCCTGTCATTTCCAAGAAGTCTTTCACCTCTTAAGAGAAAAGAGAGTAGCAAGGGTCATAACTAAGATATTGTAAACAGAAAGGAAATGTTTAAGCAGTTTGGTACCCTTTGACCTGTAGATTTCTTTCCCCACTGCAATGGTGCATATTTTAAGACTTAAGCTAGGGGATGTTTTGAAAGGACAGGTTCAAAAAAATTAGCTTAGACATGGCGTTAGAATGTCAGAAACCACCTGCACCCATACCTAGGCAGTAGGTATTTTCTTCTGGGAGTTGACTGCTATCATTTAGAATTCTTTTGGTTGCAAGTGACAGAGAAGCACATTTATATTTCCTTAATTGAAAGAGGGGAGCTGTATGTCTCAAGCATCTGAACAGATGTGATTTTGGGCACAGTTGAACATAGAGGCTCAGTGATGTAACTGAAGGCCTAATTGGTTTTGCTCTCTTCCCTTCCCTGGACTTGATTTCTGTGTAGGCTTTGCCTTTCTGCTTTCAAGAGGGCTGCCAGCAACCAGGAAATACAGATATCCAGTGTCAAGTCCAGTCACCGTCAGGGTCTGCTTTCCTGACTGGTACGTAGCATGAAGATGGCAAATGAGATCCTCTTGGTCCTCATCAACTTGATTTGTCAAACTTGGGGCAAGTACTATGTGGGGTAGATTGTCAGTGCCTTCAAAATTTACCATGCATGTGACTTACCTGGCATTTTTGTTGAAAGTTACACACTAGGGACAGCATTTGCCTAGCATGCATGAGGCCCTGGATTCTGTTCCCCGCCCCACACACAAAAAAGGCAGATACTGACTCAGGATGTCTCAGTTGAGACTCTGTATTTCCAACAAACACGCAGACAGCACCAGTGCTGACCTGCATCAGTGCTGCTGATGCAAAGACCATATTTTGAGCAGCATGGATGTAGGCTTGGTAGCTTAATTTAGATGACCTGTCCATCCCTGGGACCTGAAGGTAGCCTCAGCCTCACTGAGGACGAGAGCAAAGAGTTGGGGAAGGTAACAAAGGAAGCATGTTTAGATTTTGATGACAAAAGCATCACATTTTCATGATGGACTTTCTTGAGCTTCTTTTTTCTTAACTGTAACATAAAATCCAGGTGGCAGTGCTTAGAGTTGTCTGAGTTTGTCCGTGCCTCAGTAGTACCATTTGCAGCCATGACAGGAGTGACCCCCAGATGGAAGATAGAAGATAAATACTCTTTAAACATTTGCACATGATTTTCATCATTACTATTAATTATTAATGGCGGAAGGACCAACATGTGTTTGATGTGGGGAGAGATGTTGTTTAAGCACCAGCCCAGAGAGACCAGGAAAGGAAACCAAAGGAGGAGCATGAATTATGAATAAAGATCCTGCCATAAGAAGCTGATGGAAGCATGGACTCGTGCAATGGAAAGGGGTCTCGATGCTGCCGGCTCCGGAACTGGTTAGCATGTGGCTAATGTACAGCTCAGGAACCAGCGCAAAGCGGTATATGAATGCTCGCCAGGGGACTGGTGTCCAAACTGCTTGTGAAAGAGGATCAATGCAAGGGCAAGACCACAGCTTTGTGTACCTTTGGAGAAACTTAACATTTCCTTGACATTTATTATAGAAGCAAGAAAAAAAATCAGATACCTAGGGTTTTGTCTTCCAGTTAATCGCTCTGAACATCACGATAAATCATTAGAGCTGGGTGCTAGCTAATTTGTTGGTAAGCTGTAACAACAAGAGGTGGCATCCTGGAAAGCATTCATTAAAATGTAGCAGGTAACGGGTTGGTTGTATAATTCAGACATTGGAATATCAACATGTAATAAGTAACAATAATCACCACACTCATCTCTGCAGGTTATAGAATGTTCTGCTGAGGTTCCCAGGTGGAGAACTTTAATTAGACTAATTTTGGGGGGATAATTTAAGAAATGAAGGCAGAGTCGGTTTCAGTCTCTCTCCACTGCTTGCTTCCCTCTCCTGCCTTCATTTCTCAGCATCATGATGTACCCTGGCTGTGGCAGGCGATGTTTCTCTCCCTCTCCTTCCTCCCTCAACCCATTTTTCTCTCATGGCTCCAACTGTTCCTATTTGGCTGCTGGGAATCCTAACGTTATGCAGATTCCCTACTTGTATCTTATCAGTGCCTCCATTGCTCTCACTTAAACCTGCACACTAGAGGGATGGTCAGAGGCTCCTGCAGCCTGTGGGATGCTTGCCCTCTTGTTTTTTAGTGTTCAGTCTCCAGTGCCACCAAAAAAGAAAAGTGATGGCCACCCACAGTCAGATGTGTGTGTGTGTGTGTGTGTGTGTGTGTGTGTGTGTGTGTATTTCCCCTCTGCTCTATGAAAGTTCATGAGTGTGAACTGACCATGGACAGAGCAGTAGGAGAAAAACACACACATTTATTAATACACATGGAAGCATGAAAGGAAGGTAATTATCTAAAATTGGATGAGATTTAGAAGCATAAGGAACAAGAGATGGGGAATTATAGGCAATTTTGCAGGGAAGTAGAATTAAGTGAGCCCAAAAACCACAATAGTTTGTAAATGATTCTCTTAGGAAGTTGAGTGAATGAAGAACAGACAGTGTCTGGTGACAAGCAGTCTAAATGTGGTGACACCCCTCAGCCTTCCTTCCTGCAATCTGAGTTTAATCTTCCCTGCTAATGGAATCTCAGGGATGGGATCAAAGGCAATTGGGTCCTTTTTGGCAAATCTAGGTAGATGAGCGTATTTCAGAGAAAAGTCTTCCACTGTGGTTGGGGTCAGCAAGAGGAACAGGGAGCTGGCGAGGTGTTGATTCTAAGACAGCTTTAAGGCTTCCAGTTCCCTTTAATTCAAAGTGCTCAGCATGTCAAAGCATCACAGTTTGGGGCTCTGCTTGTTGTGCTTCAACATTAATTATAGCAAATGAGTCATCAAGGAAGTTCCAAAGGTGTAGGTACATTTTGGAGTAATCCTTTTCTATCCTCAAACATCCTGTTTCCATAGCAGGAAACTTAAATCATGGCAATTTTTTTTCTTGTTCAAATTCAGCCAGGTAAGTATATCTAGACTCTTTATTTGTTCTAGAGGTTCTGAGCACCTACAGACCTGATGTCAGGAAGACCATCCTCTTCCAGTGTCTGCGAATCGATATCTGCTATTTTGAGCAAAGATACTTTCTGTTTCTTTTGCTCCTCCGCATGCTAAGTCCCACTTTATAGGTACACTTCCCTAATTTCCTTCCCTCCTCTCAGTAGGTACTGTAAGGGGCCTAATTCACAAGTCCAGTGGGATGTAGAGAATCAGTCCAACTCTCTACCCTTGATTTTGGGGTGAGAAATTAACAATGAAAAATGCAAAGCAAATGTGAGTTATAACACTGTGGGGCACTGAGTTCAAATGTCCTTCAAGAACCGAGGAGAGAAATGTGGTCCCTCACACATGAGAACTAACAGCCATGCTGCGCTGTGTGCTGCTCGGTCAGGATGCTGGCTCAGCAGGGCATTTCACACGCTCTCTATAACAGCTGCTCTCAGCTGTGATTTCCCTTGTTAGGCAGTAAACTCCCCGAGACCAGAACTGTGCCTGGAGATTTCCAGAGCAAAGCACAGAGCCCATACCATGTAGGTATTCAAAGCACATGTGTTGAATGTATTAATTCATCTTTTTCAGATCAAGGATCCTAGAAAAAAGAGCATATTCTTTTGCTTTTACGTCAGCAGCCTATTAACGTG
This sequence comes from Cavia porcellus, assembly GCF_034190915.1. Taxonomy (NCBI): domain Eukaryota; kingdom Metazoa; phylum Chordata; class Mammalia; order Rodentia; family Caviidae; genus Cavia; species Cavia porcellus. Next base: position 19,062,752 of record NW_026947496.1, on the reverse strand, counting down.
GGACATTTCAGAAACCAGTTAATAAATTTTTAATCTGTCTATACTCTAGAAAATAAAACTAAGGAACAGTGCTAAATAGAAATATAATGATGATCTTACAATTTAACACAATTAAAGAAAATTTAAATTATAGCATTCATTTCCAGAAATACATTTCTTACTTAAGTAACAACAAATAGAAAAAAGTGCCCAAATCATGCCGTACTTTGGATCTTAATTGTCTGCCAAAGAAAGGTCAATGTGTTAAAGGCTGGCCTCCTGGCTTGGGGCTATTGGGATAGTGGGACTTTCAGGAGGTGGGGTCAGGCAGGTGTCACTGGGGTGTGGCTTAGAAGGGAACTGTAGGACCTTGTACTCTTCCGCCCCAGCTCTTTCACTTCTCCCCATGAGGTGCTGTCTTCCTTAGTCACATACTCTGACCATGATGTGTTGTGTTGCTATAGGACTAAAGGCAACGAGCCACCCAAACATGACCTGCAATCTCCAAAACTGTGAGCCAAAACCAATCTTCTTTTTCAATTACCTGGGGTAGTTTGTTACAGCAACAGAAAGCTGACACAAATCATGTCTATACAGGTTGTTGAATTTTTGAAAAGAGCTAACATTAGGTGACTACACTCAGATTAAGGAACAGAAATTTCCTAGTGAAGTATGCATCCTAAAAGTCTCCTTTCAGGAACTTCCACTACAAAGATTGCTCTCATCCTTTCCTCCTCCTCCTCCTTCTTATACTTTGCCCTCTGCTCTCCTTTCCTTCCTTTCTGTGGAACTAGGGATTGACCTGAGAGCTTTCACACTGAGCTAGATCCCCATCCCTTTTAAAATTTTTATTTTGAGACATGGTCTTGCTGAGTTGCCTAAGCTGGGATCAAACTTGTAATCTTCCTGCCTCAGCCTTCCAGAATGCTATAAATTAATTTTGCCTACTTTCTGAACCTTGTATTAATGAAATCATTGTTCCTTATTTTTTGCTTTTAGTCTGCAGTATGAGATTTCACTGCAGTTCATTCCTCTGCCTTGCAGTATAATTTCCACACAGGAATATTTTGCTACTTAATTGTCTGTTTTATTGTTGATGGCATTTATTTTGTTTCCAGTTTTTGCCTATTGAGAATAGTGCCTCTGGGAACATTCTTGAATGTCTCTGGATCATCACACATTGAGTATATACCCAGGAATACACATGCCGGCTTACTGGGTTTGCACATTTTCAGTGTTTGGTTTTCTAGTTTGTTATATCAACTTACATGCTCACCAGTATTTAATGAAAGTTTCCATTATTCAATTTTCTATCCAACAACTTAGTAGCATCTTTTAAATGTAGCTATTCTTGCAGTGCAGGTGCAGTCTTGCAGTGATTTTGACTCGCACTTTCCTGGTGACTAATGGAGTAGAAGACATTTTCACCTGCCCATTACCCATTTGGTTTTCCTCTTTTATTATGTACCTGTTAATGTGTCTCTGTGCTATTTGCATATGGTTTTGGCATGTTGTATTTGTCAATTTTTTTTGCAAGTTGGAAAGAAAACCTTTCAACTTTAGGAAGAATTTAAATATTATGACAGTAACTTTCTTAATTTTTTTTTTTTTTTTGGTAGCACCCATGCACGTTCTTCAGGTGAAATCCCAAGGAGAGCACAAGCATGCAAAATAGGTCACAGCAAAGAAGTTCTCATGGAAGGACAGATGAAAATCTGAGCTCTTTTCTTCTCTGTGACCCTTACTAGGGTCCCCTGATCTTCAAAATCACTTATAACTTTGTCTTATGCAAAGGTAACTCAGAAGAACAAGTTAAAAAGTGAGCCAATAGAAAGCATCACAAATATTTTGAAAAAATTTGCTAGAATGAAGCAATAAAGATAACAAAAATAGGGCCATGGGGTTAGATCAGCAACACAAGCACCTGCTTGGCAAGCAAGAGGTCCTGAGTTTGATCCCAATACAAAACACAAACACACACACACACACACACACACACACACACACACACACACACCAAAAATGAAATGAAACTGTGAAGGGCATTTTCCCATCTTGATTGGTCTATAATGGGCATTATATTATTAATTCCCATTTAAGCTGTCTTCAGTGCAGAATTTACAGGATCTTCCTATAATCATCAGATGCTTTCAAATTTGTTTTGAGTTACTAAAGGAAGTAGGCACACCCAGAGGCAGTGTGTGTGTGTGTGTTTGTGTGTGAGTTCAGACATGCTTTCATCTGAATGCTTGATGATGTCCTGAATCCTGCTTTGCTCTCACAAATGCAAAAGTACTTGGAGATTTCAGATGGAAAAATTTTGTGGTAAGCTTAGCACAGCAAAGTAGACATTTTTGTTTTGTTTTGTTAAGTTTTGTTTTCATCCCATAGCCCAACACTCCCCGCACTCAGGAGCATTTTAATTAGCCCCTTTAGACCCACCTCACCGCCCTGCCTCATCAGACCCTCGAAGGCCCTTGGGGTTCAGACCTCCTGCTCCTCTTCTTTTATTTCTCCCAAAGCTTCATGCCTGAACCTTGATTTCTTCAATACCATCTGTTTTCCTTTCCTTTTCTTTTCCCAATCTCCAGTTTCTTTTTTTTTCTAATTATCCTCATCAGGAGTCACTCGCAACCTATAGATAATAAGAATCTAAAAGCCATAAAGAACTAAATTTGCATGTCATGGGGTCTTGGAAAGGAATGACACAAATAGACAGAGATGATTGCAGGCTTTCCAAAAGTGAGTAATCAATGGCAGAACCTGAGATGATTTTAGACAGTCTCTTAATGAAATGTTTATTTTAAAATTTAAATAGTTATATATTTAAGAGTATCATTATGTGGCAAGATATCTTCCAATTGGAAAAATGTTTCCAATTAGAAAGTGTTTGTTCTCTGGAAAACTGTGAATAAGTGATGTTTGGGAAATAATGAATGATTCATTCATGCTCGTTAAATCAAAACATTTTGTTAGACAACTCTGCTTTCCTATCAGACCTTGAAAAGCACAAATGATTACATAATATGTCTAACCCTGTTCCGTTAGTGTAAACAAATACTAGAATTAAAAAAATACATAACCTTCTATGATAATGGTTTTCATATAGATCATGGATTCCTAGGGGGCCTCAAATCACTTTCTGTGTGTTCATGAAGTTGAAACTATTTTCATAAGAATAAAATATTACTTGCTTTTTAAAAATATGCTGACACTCGTACTGTTAACGTAAAATCAAGGCTGAGCAAAACTGATGTCTTAGATGATTCCAGGCAGTGCTGCTGGGTTGTTGAATATTTCACCACACTCACGAGCAAAAGAAAAGCCAGTGCCATCTAAAACTAACAAAGCATTAAACATTATTATTAAGTTTATTAAACCTCAAATCTTTGCATCTTTGCAATACTCTTTGTGTTCAAATGAAAAATATAAATAAAACATTCTTCTGTGTGCCAAGCAGCGTGGGTGACTTGAGAAGACAAACATTTTGAACTAACTAACTCTTCATGGAACACTGTTTTTATGTGAAAGAACAATTGAAGAATTATGGTTATTTAGGTTTTTTCTTTTTTAAGTACTGTGATTAAACATTGTTCTACCGTTGAACTATATCCTTAGCCCTATGGTCATTTAAAGTTGGATATTTGGTAAATATTTTCTCAGAAATGAATGTAGTAGGCTTGTTACTTTAAGAAAAATAACAGCATTCTTGAAGCCACTGATAAAATTTATGTTCCCAAGTGAAAATTAGAATTTTGAAAACCTTAGCTTTTCTACCATGACCTTGAGTGTTTCCCAATACCTAAAGACTCATCACCAAGTTAGTTGTAATGTTTGAAAATGTGATTTTTTTTTTTGAAATTCTGTAGCACAATCTGTTTATACTAGGTGGATCAGTGAGTTTCAGTGAACTGACTTTTTCCCCTGTTGACCACATATATAATGTTAAAAATCATATATTGATAAAAGATTTATAGTGAAATATAAACCAATTGGCTTTAAGAGAATGGGGGAGAGTCATTGGTTATGGTGTTAGATTCTGCATTCTGTAACCTTTAAGAAACTGGCATGGTCAAATTTTGACCTACTATCAAAAACTATTGAAAATTACATTAAAAGGCCATTAAAATACTTCTTTTGACAGTGACAAAACTATGCGACTATATAAAACCAAATTTACTTTACATGCTTCAACCAAAAAAGCACATTATAAAATTTGAGTGCAAGGCAGATATGAAGATCCAACTGTCTTGTGTTAAGCCAAAGATTATAGATATTTCTAAAAATGTGAAACTTTGTCATCCTTCATTTTTTGTTTTAGAAAAGCAAAGTATCTTTATTTTTCATAAAAGTACTCATGATATGTGTGTTTTAAGGTGTCTAACATCTTCTTAGAATTTCTCAATTTTTGTTTCTAACCCGTACAACCTATCTAAAGAAACTCTTTAGAGTCATCAATAATTTTGAAGATTATAAAAGGGTCCTGAGACCAAAAGGTGCAAAAATTAGTATTCTGCAAGACAGTCACTTTTCCTTTGTGATCAAGACACTGCATGTCTCATCAGGTGACCATGGGCTAAAGTGTGTGTGTTTGTGTGCATGCATGTGCTCATGCATGTGTGTGTGTGTGTGTGTGTGTGTGTGTGTGTGTGTGTGTATAGAGATAAGCTGGAACACTGAATCTTTGCCTTGTAAAAATTTTAATAGCAGGCGACTATTCCATTGCAAGAGTTCACTCTAGCCTGATCTAGATAAATTTCTACTACCTTGTTTCATGAAATTATGACTTGAAGAAACTGATGATTGAGACAGAGACGAAGAATACAAATGTTGAATCAGAAATTTAAAAATATGATAAAAAGATACGGGTCCTCTTTCTTTCCAGATACCTGCCGCAGACAGTCTCTGAGATGGCCCCCAGTGACCCCCGTGCCTATGGCACTCTCCCTCTGAGTGTGGGCAGGGCTTAGTCAATAGAACACCGTGAAACAGCTTAGAGATCTGCTGAGAAGAGATTACATGAGGGAGGTGGTGTCACTGTCATTTGTCCTTTTATTTCATGTGCTGGCCTGTGTGAGATCCATATGAGAAAGAGCAAGCCTGTTCCTGACCAACAACTTAAGAGAAACTGATTCCTGCTAATTGCCTTGTGAGTGAGGTTAGAAAGAATTCCCCTTCTCCAGAGCCTTTAGATGTTATAAAAATTCCTGGTACCTCAACTCCTGTGAAGTGAGAGGCAGAGGCACCCAGTTGAGCCACATCTGGAATTCTGGCAAATAGGAACTGTGAAATAATAAATGTTTGCTATTTTCAACTGCTAAATTATGGGGTAATTTGTTACATAGCAATTGATAACTAATGCCTGTAAATATGAATATTCATATAAAACTTGCATATAATTTCAAGAGGCTGTGAGACATCCTAAAGCCTGTTAATAAATAGTCTATAGAGCTTGTTAATAACTTCTGCTATAGAAAATCTTAACGGAAAGGACAGTGAAAAAGAAAAATATATAAATTGCAGAGTGAGGAATGAAAGGGAAAATCCAGTATAATTAGAGTAAAGACCATTAGATCAGGGAAGTGAAACAAGAACCCAGTGTTGTAATGAGACGGAAGTTTCACCAGAATTTTCTAAGGAGATAAATTTCTGAAGATAGCAGATGTTTTGATGAGGCAAACACTTTCATCATGAAATGAAATTTGGCTGAGTTTATAACCAGGATGAAATGAACTATGCTCTATAGGGATTTAGGTGTACGGGAAAAGAATTTTCAATCTAGCCTGGGGGAAGGGAGGAAAGTACTGAAAAATAAAAGAATCTGTGTTAGTCAGATTTCCATTACTGTGACAGAATGCCTGGGAAGAACAACTGAAATGAGAAAAGATTTATTTTGGCTTATGTTTCAGAGGCTTCAGTCCATGGTGACGACTCCATTGCTTTGGGATGGAGGTGAGATAGAGCATGGTGGACATAAGGCTGTGGGAAAGGAAGCTTCTCTCTTCATGGCAGCCAGGAAGCAGAGACAGAGAAAGGGAGAAGAGGCCATGAATGAGATGTATTCTTTCAGTGACCTTCCCCCACTAGGCTGAGTCTCCTTCAGTTTCCATCACTTCCCAGCTGTCTGTCAGGTTATGATCCTATCAACTGGTTAATCCATCGATGAGCTCAGAGCCTTCATGGTCCAATCACTCCCCAAAAGTCCTACCTCAGAACATTGCTGCACCAAGCTTTCAACAATGTGATAACATTACACATTCAAACTGTATCAGAACCTAAGGTGGGATCTGTGCATTAAACATGTGCATGTGTCAGGAAAGGCTTTTTTCACAACAGAGGGTCCAGAGGCTGAGTTAAACTCAGGCATGGATGGATTCAGGGATTTTTAAAATGACACCATTGGGCCTCTTGCTTGGCTTATCTTTTTGGTTAACCTCATTGGGTGGGCTGGGGAGTTTGGAGAGAATGTTCCACCATGAAACTAGAGAATGATTCCCAGAAACACAGACTGTCTTCCCCTAACTGCCCATGTGTAAATTCTAGGGGAAGTCTCCAATGGCCTTTCTTGGGAGCCATTTTCACCCAGGTACCCCGTACCACATGAACTGGCAGAAGGTAATTACCCAGAGGAAAAAGGGGTGTTGTTGTCAGACAAGGAGAAACAATGTTGGGCAGATAATATGACATATGTCTCCCGTAGTGAGTGACAATAACCAGGGGCTGGGAAGATTGTTTAATATTTAAAGTTATGCCAACCTAATTCAATAACTTGAGACTTCACGCAGCTGTAGAGCGTTTGTCTTGGCAGGGCCTCATTACTGGAAGCTTGGGTTGTGTATATGAATTGACTTGGGATGATGGAGTCTAATGAATAGAGTCAGGACCAGGGTAGGCTAGGAAAAGGGGTTTCAGAATGAAATTCAGAGGCTCAGATTTTTAAGGAAACATCCAGTCCTTTCTCCTTGCACGTCAGCAGCTGTTTTCTTCCAGAACACAGACTGGCTCACAGAGCCCATATCCATTTGAATAAAGAATGAACAACCGCTGTAGCAAAGCCTGAGCTGCCAGATGCTCTCCGATATGATGTGGTTGAATTTCTACTGCTCTACAGTCCCCAGGAGAGGACTTGGCTTATCTGGGGACTCCCAATATTTTTGAAAGGGAGAATTTGGTTTCGAATGACAGAGATTTAATTCCCAGTCACAGAGATGGCATAACTATTCCACTGTGATATTCTTAGGTTGTAAATAAAGAATTATAATTTAGTAAATTAAAAATTGTCATAAAAAAATGACAGTTCAGTTGAGACCAACAGGCATAGGAACCTGGCAGGAGAGGGCCATCATTGTCCTAGGCTTCCTGCAAAAAAGTGCTGTGTGGGGTATAGTCGGACGCAGGAAGATGCTAAATAATAAGACAAAGAATAATTGACAGATAATATGACAAGTTTTCAACCTTGGTAAAAGTTATTCACATTTTAAGTATCACCACTATGACATATGGAAAATATAATGGTGGTGAAATTATATTTTAAGAAATGGAAATATGATTTTTTTGCGGTACTAAGGATTGAGTGCAGGATCTTTGCACTGAGCTGCATCCTCAGCCCTTTTAATTAATTTATTAAGTAATGTTTATTTTGAGACAAGGTCTCACTGATTTGCCCAGGCTGTGCTTGAACTCATGATCCTTCTGCCTCAGGCTGCTGGAGTGCTAGAATTACAGATGTGCACCCCCATGCTCAGCTGGAAATAACGATTTTTAATTAGAAAGATATGATCTTAATTGCATTCCGTGCTCTTCTTCCAAGGCCAGATCTTTCCGAGAGCAGCCTCTTTGGTGAGTACGCTGCCTTTCACCTGACAGCTAAGGTGCACTGTAAGGACATAGCATTTTATCTGTACTTTTTATGCTTGCATTAAGCAAAAGCCCAGGGTGTATCGCTGATCCAAGCTGAAGGAATCTGACCACAGTGCTTCCAACTTGATACATTTATCTTGAGAAGCATATAAGATAGTAAAATTGTCCTTTACTTAAGAGATCTTTAAGGTGTTCCTTTTCTCCAACATCTACTCTCATTCTCTGTGATTTTTAGCTTTTACTGCCTACCCAGAGCTCTATAGTTAATGAGGTAAATGTTTTGATATCTCTCATATTTGTGTTCTGTACCCTGCCTTACATTTTCTATGCATGAATATCCCCAAAATTATAAGAGGAGGAGGCTAGATAAGTGAAGGAGAGAATTTGTTCCCCTGATGACTGTATTTTCAAAGCTAGAAATTACAGAAAAGATTTGCTTTGCATCTTCTGGGCCATTTCCCCTGATTTCTGGAAATTACTGATTTGGAGAACCTTTCCAATGTTGACTTTTAAGAAGGAGGGTAAAAAAACTTTTATGTGTAACCAGAATATCTTTTTGGTTGTTCTTTTGTCAATAGTGATTTTTTGAGTCATCTATGCCAAGCAGCAAGAGCACAAAAATGCATAAGATTCATTTCCTGATTCTTAAAAATGGCATGGCTTATAAAGCCAGAATTACAGGAGGAGACCAAGGAAACTCAACCAGTCATCTATGGGCTGTCTACTTCAGAAAGTGCTCATATGTAGACCCTCAAGTCACATGATGACCTTGGATGTTACTGTTATTTTGGAGCCTCAGAGACAGTAACTACTTAGCCAGGCCACACCACTAATGTTGGGGATGTCAGATTCAACCCAAATTGGGTTCTGTGCTTGTATTTCCTATACTGTATTATTCTTTTCTCCAGCATTAGACTGTGCTCTTGACAGCTAAATCCTAAGAATTTCATTTTTCTCCCTGCTTCGTCTAGAGCTGATGATGCTATGAGTGGTTGGAAGAACATGATTTTAAGAGTCTAAAAACTGATCAATCCCTGTAGGTTGTGAATCTTAACTCTTCTATGAATCTTTTGGGATTTGAATTCATTTAAAGGTGACTTTCTATTTCTGAAGAAAAGAATTATAATAATATCATGTGCACACATGTTGCTGGTTTTCAACAAAATATCTTTTTAAAGGAGATTATGGGAGATTGAAAGACCTTGTTGGGTAATAAATAGCTTTTTACTGGGCAATATTCAGAAGCATTAAAGGATCAACAATTAAGGGCATAGGTGCTTGGGAATATTTTTAATGTATTCCACCAACCTTAAATCACATCTGGATTTGTTCAGCATTATTGGCAAATCTTTATTCAAGCCCTTATTATCCAGTGGTATCAGATCCCTCAGAATTCACATAGAAATTATCCTTAAAGTGAGGTAGACATACTGATATGGTATAATATTTTCAAGTGTTTCAATAAAGCACTGTTTGATTTGACTATGGATTAATCAGCGATCTGTGTTAGTAAACATAAACTTGACATTCACTATTTAAACCCACAGGAATAATTGTACGAATGCAGATATGTAGCATGATGGGCAATTTCATGAATAATATATTAGTTAGTGAGCATTTAGTTTTATTTATTGTCCAGGCCTAGGAGCATTGGTTTGACTTTCCGGGACCAGCCCACAAGCAGCGCTGAGTGTCAGTGAAAAGTATGTCAAGGCTGCTGGATGGAGTCTGTGTTTGTTTAAGGAGCTCGATGACATCATGTTGGTCTCACATTCCAGAAAACTGGAGAGCGCTGGAAGCAACAGTCTCCCAGCCCACTTAAGGCTGGCCTGCTGCAGGGATTGCTTTCAAGGTGAACCAGCTTGGAAAATTCAAGGAGTGACTTGGGACACTACAGATTTTTCCGCTTCCCACATTGCTTTTGGTTGATTAGCCCCATACGTGGTATTTGATTAATGTCTGAAAGCTCTAATTAGCAATGTCTAATCGGCTCCACATACACCAGTCTATTGATTCCTGCCTCAAGAAAAGTAATCTAATTGTGCTCCTTATCATTAGCAAATGGTTGCCATCCTGAGATGATGAACCCACCTGCGTAGTGGAAGGGTTACTTTGTTAGGAGGGCTTTGGAGTGGGGCAGAGGGTGCTGTAGCCGGGTCTGGAAGCTGCCTTCCAGTGATGCTAGGAAAATACTGTACCATGCTTTACGCCTTTGAGACTCTTTTGATACCCAGAGCGAGAAAAGCCATAGGTATTCAGAAGCTTTCTAAATTTTCCAAAAAGAGAGAAACAGACATAGGCATCAAATAAGTCATTTGGACCACCGAGAGGGAGAAAGTGAACTGCCTTGGAGCAGTTCTGATTTGTGCCTACCTTTTTGCTCCCCCCAGATGATGCATTGATAATACAGTGATAAAGAAATTTCCCCTATGGTTTCCTTTTTCATTTTCATTTTAATGCAAAACATCCGCCTCCCACCCCAAGAGATGACAACACTAATAATATTGGCATGGCACTAAAAAATGTGCACAAAGAGAGGACAACCCGTGTGAGATTTTATTTTCTTTTGTAAATTGCAAACTCATTCTTGGTGGCACTTTGAAATCAAGGGCACCGTGTAGTGAAGATGGCCTCCTTTATTTCTCTGCATGTTATTTGTTCTAAAAACACTGAAATCTAAAATTTGATCATTTGGGAAATTTCTTGGAAAAAGCCCTAAGGGGCTATAAGTCCAGCCACAGAAGGACAATCCTCTGATAGTCCTGCCCACTTGGTGCCACTTCCTACTAAGGATTAGTTACTGATGAGCTTGATGTCATCCATCTTCCTGGCATTTACTCTTATGAGAGTACTTATCAAACTGGATGGTGATCATTTGTTTGTTTGTTTGTCTGTCTCTCTTATTAGGCTGAATGGCCCTTGAGGGCAGAAGCCCTCTCTTATTCACTGATGCAAATACTGATATGCCTGTCCTCAGTGCTTTTCCCCAGTGATGAAGTTGCATTTCCATTATCACAGTAGATTACCATGGCTAGATGCCCCACATCATTATTAGCAGCCTCTCCAGGGCTCTCAGAGCACCTTGGGGCATCTCACATTCATTGTGCTCTGTTGAGGTCAAGCTTATGTCACTGGCTGTGTCTTCCTTCCCTTGGAAACTGCACCAAGTCCCTGCTGTTGTCTCCCAAGAGCCCAAGTCCACCCAGTCTCCTTGGGACAGTGCTGCTATACTCTGTTGGCATGTTCCATGAGCATCTAGTGAAGTAAGAGGAAAGTCAAAATGAGTGGTAGCTTAGAACCTGAAAGAGGAGAGGAGAGGAGAGGAAAGGAGAGGAGAGGAGAGGAGAGGAGAGGAGAGGAGAGGGAGGAGAGGAGAGGAGAGGAGAGGGGAGGAGAGGAGAGGGGAGGAGAGGAGAGGAGAGGAGAGGGGAGGGGAGGGGAGGGGAGGGGAGGGGAGGGGAGGGGAGGGCAGGGGAGGGGAGGGGAGAGGAGAGGAGAGGGGGGAGGGGAGAGGAGAGAGCAGAGGAAAAGAGAGAAGAGAGGAGAGGGGAGAGAATTGTCCAGAGCAATGTGGGACACTGCAGGGAGGGAAATGACTCTTGGCTTTCTCTATAGCTAGGTCCAAGGTTAAGTCCAAGTTCTCATTTCATATTCTTGAGAGGGTAGCAAAGGCCCCAACATGCTTAACATCAGAACACAGTGTCCTAACATCAGTGGATTTCTCAAAGTGTCTTTTATTTGGTCTCTTATAACACCATGTGCAAGACACCCACAGCCCTGCATAGTCAGAACTACAAAGAGCCTGGCACGGCTCTCCTTTTTATCCTAATGTCAGGATCATGGCTGAGGTCCTTCTCTTCTTAAGAGAAAAAAAGAAAAAAAAAAAGGGTTTTCTGGCACAGACTCCTCTATCCATGTAGAGAAAAGGCGTATTCCTGCCACTCAATCTTGAAGAAAACAAAACAAACAACAACAGAGAAAAAAAATAATCAACAAAACTTTGGCTCAACCATAGGTAAGAATTTGCAATTACAGAAGGCTTTTGTCCTGATTCTAAAACATGGCATTACACTGTCATTTCACAGCTTTAGCCCTGAATAATGGGGGGGGGGGGTGTTTGCTTTGCATTCGGGTAATTAAAGAGTTCACCCAGGTTGTTTATGCCAAAAACAAGAACAGTCTGACCCAAAGGAGACTAAATTCAGGTCTCTAACTCTTGCTGTGAATCGAAATGACAGCTTTTGCACCTTTAAGCCAAGTTGTTTCTCAAGTCCCATGGCGGTACCAGGAGTCCACTGTGTGACCAGTACCATTCGCTGTGTGCATGAATGAGCCAGGGGGATGAATGATAAAGTGGGGAAAACTCTTGATTTAATTAGAAGATCTGGCTTCCTGGAAGGTCATTTACACGATCTGAACCAGAACATTCTTAGATGCACCATCTCAAAACCCAGGAGTTTTAAAGTGATGTGTTGAAAAAGCACAGTTCAACAGGCAAAAATAATTAAAACAGAATCTATTAATTTCTCACCTCTCTCAAAAGAAAGGTAAAAGAGCTGCAAGTACATCGCCCATACAGCATATTAAAACCCCTCTCCCCTTCTGCCCCTCCGTGTCTGCAGTGTCCCTCTGTGCTGAACATGCTTCTAACTGTAACTGTGTACGATTTTCTATGTCTCCAATTTACCTGCCCCCAGCCCTTCAATTTGCATCTTTAGAAGAGAAGAAAAGGGGAATTGAGGCTTGTACCTGGAGGGTTATCTTTGGAAGTCTGCAAGCATAGGTAAGTCCTGGGTGAGTCTCATATTAGCAGCTTTGGCATCATTGCATATTCAAAATGGGAAAAATAATGCTTGCTGTACTATCCTGTTGGGAAGATTAAATGAGCTAAGTATGGGTAATTGTCAACTCCCTGCAGATGTATGGAGTCATCAAGCTCTATGCTGCACAAGCATTATTTAGGGTCCTAAGTGCAATTTCTTTTATCTCATTCTCACAAAAGATAAGTTTTATCTTCATAATAAACATGCATCTGCTTTCTTTTTTAACCATAAGTTCCTAACAAAAAATTGATGCCCTTATTAAAAAAAAAAAAGAGATAATCGAAGAAGCATCCAGAAGTAACTTTGGATGCACTGTTAAGTTTATTAGTGGCAGTCATGCACCCACATAGCACAGTGTAGTCTAATAAAAATCTGTGCCTACATTTCTCACTTAAAAATAATTTAACTTGGCATGTGCGTTTGTGAGATATACACAACCGCATCAGTGAGCTAACTTGGAAGGATTCAAGATTTCTTTATATAGCACTTCTGTGATAAAAATCTAGAGCTGTTACTCTCTTCATTCAAAATGTGAGATTCATGTGTATTCAAAAGTCACTGATATCAGAAGGAGTATTGATTCTCATAAAATAATAGAAAATCAGATCGATTCCATATTCGGTATTTACTATTGCATAATAAATGGCTCGAAAACTTAGTGAGTTAAAACAACAGGCATTTGTTACCTCACAGCTTCTCTGCTATCAGCCAGCTATCTGGAAGTGGCTTAGCTGGGCATCTGGTGTGTAGTCACTTAGGAGGTTGCTATGATGCACTCACTGGTGGCTTCCATTACCAAATGCTTGACTAGGGCTGGAGAGTCTGTTCCTACGAGGCTCACTGTCACATGGCGATTTGCAAGACACTTACTGCCTTGCTGGCTATGGGAGGAGGTCTCAGTGTCTGACCATGTTGGCCTATACTTAGGTCTGCTTGGATATCTGCACAACACAGCAGCTGGTTTTTCCTAACTGGTACAATCTGGGACAGCAAGGAAGAAGCCTCGGGAGTGTTTCTATCCCATTCTTTGAAGTCAAACACTATCACTTTTACATCTATTTGCTAGATGCACTTGATGAAGTGAAGCCTACACTTAGGGAGAAGAGAATTAGATTCCATTTTTTGAAAAAGGCAAACTGAAGAAGTTTTGGATATGAGGAAGCAGAATTACACTCCACTTTTTAAAAGAGGTATACCAAAGAAGAGATGTAGATGTAGATGTAGATGTAGATGTAGATATAGATATAGATATAGATATAACTGAAATAAACCTAACAAACCTTTAGTGTAAATTGTATATTCTATTGTTTATATTTCAAACAAAATATGAGGTTTTTCAAAATAGCAGGAGCTACTTGTATTACTGAATTTTGAAAATACAGTGCATAAATAATTTTATTGGTTATGGAGAAAAATGAGTGTGTTGGCATACACAGTTTCCTCCAGGTATGGAGAAGTTCAATGTCTACATCTCGAATTTGATCCAACATTGTGATATAAAATTTGATGTGCAGCCAGATTACAATAAATAGTGATAGCAAAAACAAGGCTCTTTCACTGTGCTGTAATTTATTTTTCCAACTTTTGGCTACATTCAGGATCTCAAACATCTGGATTTAAGTTGGAAACATGTCATCAAAAATCCAGATGTTTCCAAATATAGTTTTTAAGAAAGATATCCCAAACCCTTCAGTGAATGAGTAACTGCGTATGCTAAGTGGTTATCCCATTAAAAATCTAACTTTGCTCCCCAATTTATATTATTCTGGGTGGAATGTCTCCAATGGAGTCATGTGTTATATTGGAGATTTGAGCTGAAGCAACAAGATATCCAAAGATGCATATTTTCTGAGAATGTATCTGGAAATTCGTTGCACAAACTTCCATCACCCTCTTCCAAGATCCCTTCCCTCAGGCTGAGGTTAAGTCAGGAAAGCTCTTACAAGGAGACTTTAGCGGTAAGGCACTTGATTGGTGTGAAAGCAGAGAGGGGCTTCAGTGAGACTTCTCTCAGTGTCCTCTGTAGGCAGAGGGACAAGAAACTGGTATGTGACTAGTAGTGATTGTAAGACTTTGCCTAATAGCATGAGAAAAACTCATGGAGAGGTCCTAATTTTCACCAAGGACATCATTTCTCTCATGTCCACGGTTTGCTTCTGCAATGTCCCCTAAAAGGTCATAAGTTAAAGTCTTGTTTCCTGGAGCACCACAACTGGAAAATGGTCGAAACTTTAAGAGGTGGAGCTGACTGACATGTTTTAGGTCACTGTGGGTGTGTTCTTTGTCAAGTGGTTTGCTTTGCCATGGCACCTACCATGATGTGCTGACTCACCACAGGTCCCAAGCGGTGGGGTCACTTGGTTATGGACTAGAACCTCCAAGACTGCGAGCCAAAACAAACCTTTGCTCTTATCAAGCTAATTGATCTCAGGTATTTTTACAGTAATAGGAAGCTGGTGAACACACTCACAAAACAGGTTTAAAGGAATAATGCAAAATAATGAAGAAGTTTATGTAACTACCTATCACATATGCATTCTTTGTGTTAAACACATGGTCCCACTAAAATATGTCACACACATTTTTTGTCTCTTTAACAAAATATGGTGAGTTATTAAGAAAAGGTTATTTTCAATGGTATCATGACTAATGCAATAATGAAACAGATTTGTATACTACACACTTTCAAAGAAATGAAATAAGACAATGTCCCCAGGGTTTATGGAGATTTATGTGGTTATTTATTCCAGATTCATAATTCTTTTTTTATTGGTAGGGAGTTGTGTGGAGTTTTTGTCTTTTTAAAAATTTCATATGCATTAAACATACATAGTGTTACCATCCATCATATGGAATTTGTATCTGCACATGATATATCTTGCTTCTTTTTTTCCCATTCCCCTCCCCTCTTTTCAACCCTCTTTCTTATTTAAAAAAGCTTCCCCCACTTCTACTCTTTTTTCTCTTGTCCCTTCTTTCCTGTAGCCTTCCCTTGCCCTCCCACCCCGCTTTTTTAGTGCAGGGAATCGAACTCCGGACCTTATGTTTGCCACAATGTTCCTGTTCTTATTTGAAGAAGAACATGTTGGTTAGTTGCCATATTGTTGCCAGTTTCATTAATTACTTTATGATTCATTATGTTACCCTGTCTCTTATTTCATAGCTGGTGGGGAGATAAACTTGTTGGACTTGCAAGTTAAATAAGATAAAATAAGATTGTAATTTTTATTGTTTTCCTTTGGTCGTTCACCAAAGCTTCATATAGAGGAAGTTGCTGGATAACTAACTTTTGGATAAAGGAATTCTGATCCAATTTATATGTTATGTAAAACAAACAAACCAACCCAGCAATGTGGACACAAAATTCTTCACTAATACTAAGCATTTGTTGATGAAGTTAGGTTCATTATTATCAGGATTTTTCTTTTGGTGTGATTCATTCATTCATCCATTCATTCATTAATTCAGCTGGTGTATATGGAGTGCCTACTATGCACCAGAAACTGAGTTTACATTTGTTCCTGCTGGCATGGATCAAGTTATGTAGTCAACTGCTTCTATTTAAGTGCATGTGCTCCATTCTAAATGTTGTGCTCTGTAGCGTGTCCAAGAAAAGGATTTTCTGTGTCCTTTGAGAATGGCAAATCTCTTACAACACTTATGCCGACGAAGAAGCAATGGATCTAGCACCAGATGGGAAACGAATCGTAGTGCAACAAATGGCAGAGAATCTGCTGTGGGGCCTGATAGTAATAAAGCTAACACTTATTTTTATATGATACTTTAATTGTCCAGATTGCTTTAATAACTGTTCGCATTGTACTTTCACAACAACCTTCTGAGTGGTGAGACAACGACTCTGAATTCTCTCCTAAGTGAGATCGAGTGTTATAATGGCCCAAAGCCAGTAACCAAGCCAGGGCTGGAGTCTCATTTTATTCTGTGAAATCCATTTTTTCCCCCTTTTTCTCCTGTAATCAGGGCTCTAGACTTCACCGCTTTGTGCTTAATTTCTGCTTGTGTAGTAAGGAGCTGATTTCGATGCAGTTCAGATTAAGTGTTTGGAGATACAACTGGACATCTTTATAGCCAAATGGCTTTCCAGAAGTTGAAACGCATCATTATACTTCACTTTTGGAGCCTTTATATTTCTGACCTTCTGCTCTACTTAATAAAAGAGCGAAGATACCAGAAATAAAACTGGAACCTGAGATGGTTTTTTGTGCTTTGAGCCTTTGGCACAGGTTCCTGCAGCAAATCTTTGTGCTTCATGAGGCAGGAAACTGAGGGAAAGGCCTGCAGCCCAGGGTTTGCAGGGGGGTTTGGGGGGTTAGTCCTCTCCACTGGGTCCTCTAGCTGCTTCTGCTATGGCAACAGGAAGGGCAAAGGCTAGTATGTCCTACCTGCCATAGGCTTCACAAGCCCAGGCGGCCACTACAGTAGAAAGCCACAGGGAAGATGGACATTGTCCTGACAGTGCTCCTACATCTAATAGCTCAGCCTCTCCTCAGGAAGTTGTTGGATCCCCTTCATGGTCAGCGCTGGGGAAGCCAGCGGTGAGCAAATCTCTGGGGCTGAAAAGCACACTTAAGGTTTGCAGCAAACTCCATTGTCCCTCATTGCTCGCATTGTGTTGGGACAATGGTCTGATCAAATGTTTCCTAATTTCATTGTGGACTTCCTCTCTCTAATGAGTCCCTTTCTCCCAGCTCTAAATAAAGAAAAACATTAAAAATATGACACAAGCCACAGATGGGTCACCAGCATCTGGGCTTTTTTTTTTAAAGGCAGGGCGGGGGAGTTGGAGAGAGTGGCGATGCAAGACAAGCTGGCTTTTCTTGTAAAAAGGGTGAGTGGGAAAAAGAGGGTAGGGAGATGAGGGAGTTATACCGAATCATCCACCATTGTTATTGAACCACAGACATATCCATTAGGAGTAATTGTAATAACAATCCCAGTCCATGATGGACCCCGTCTATGCAAATTTGGGCACCTGGATTGCACCTATGAGGTTGGCATTTGTCAAAGAAACTTATGGGCAGATGGACATTTGCATGTGAAAACTGGATCAATATGTGTTTATGTGTGTGTGTGAAAGACAGAGACAGAGACAGAGAAAAGAGAGGAGAGGAGAATGAGCTTCTTACACAGTTATCGGTCTCTCCTTGGGATGTTGATTCCTGGTCCTTTGGAAAATTGACCTGCAATTTTCTGGTGCAGGTTTGAGTTCTGGGTGTGTGTGAGACACAGACTTGAGGGCAGTTGCTCAGCTGAGTCGTTATATGTGTATAGATCTGCATGATGCCTTCAGCACTGTATTAAGGGGACAAAGCATGAAGATTCTAGGTTCAAATTCCAGCTCCACAATAGCATTTGCAAAGGCCAAGTGGCCCGAGAGGGTGGTTTGTCTGAGAGGCTGCGAGTACCTGGGTGTGTTTGTGCTTTGGGGCTGCACGGTTGTATGGCAGATTCATGAATGTCTCCGAGGAAGCCGAGACATGGTATAGGAAGGGTGAATCTGTGGCAGAAAAGGATTTGAACCACAATTGTCACTTTTAACTGTTTCTGTTATCTCTCATGGCTGCTCGGTGGGCCCTTTGTGAAAGATGGGACTTAAACAACCAAAGTGCCCATTATTTTTCCACATAAGAGTTCACTTTTTTGTTGTAAGACACATTGGATCCTGCTGAGAAGAAATCTCCAAGCCAGTGTGACAGAGACACACACAACTTCTGCAGCCGGTGCTTTTGAGATCATAAAAGCCATTACATGCCAAGGTGTGTGTTGGCCTACCCTACCCCAACCTGGACTGTGTCCGAGGCTGGGTCTTTTGACTGGAACACACTGTGTTTTGCTCTTTATCTGTGCAAATTCTCTATTTCTTCAAGGGCAGATGAAAATCTGCTTGTCCCTGCAAAAACAGCCCTGTGAGGTATTAGTCTTATCTTTGTCATTTAGAGAAGATTGAGTCACAAAAAACTTACTAATTTATTCAGCATCATAGACCAAGTTTGTGGAAGAGTTGGGGTTTGAATGCTGACAGGCTTGGATCAGATATCAAACTTCTCAACTGTTGTGCCGTGTGATGCTCAATGTATCAGTGAACTTTGATGATGAAGAAGGAGATGGAGAATTTGTTCTGATTCTGGATTGGTCATTAGCCAGCCTTGGGTTTAAGGTGCATTTTGGTGGTTTTATAGTATTACTGAGGAATTGAAGTCAACAACTGGGAGGAGTGGGTCACTGTAGGCCTTGATGGAATTTGCTTTTAAACGGTCCACCAGCCAGAAGTAGTTCTCATCAGAGGAGCCATAAGAACTAGGAATAAAGCAGTATTGTTTGCGTTGCTGGGTGAAACCCATCTCCAAGTCCCATGTCCTATGGCCAATTTTGGTGGAACCCTGTGATGTATTTTCAGTTGCAGCTCTGGGGCTTCTCCTAAAGTCCTCCTCTACTCCCTGTAGTCCTTTTTACCCTCCATCTGCAGCAAAATCCAGAAAATCAACCCAGTCCCCTCTCCACCACCTGTGGAGTTTATTTCCTTCAAATGCCCCAAAGACAAGCACAATAGACCTTTATGTGTTTATGGCTTTTATTAAAGATCACAAAGGAAAAACAGAGTATCATGAAAATAAAAAATATGGAGAAACAGTAAATAGCTCAAAATCTTGTGAAGTTTTTAATGTCCTGATTTCTTCTATATCATTTCAAACTCCTGGAAAGGTGAGTAGGAACTTCAAAAGTTTTTCCCTTTCCTGAAAGTGGAACTCACTGTATCTCCCACTATCTTCTGATTGCTTTTCAGCAAGGTCATAGGAACAATTTCCTCCATATGACTTCTCTTTGCAGCCTGTATCTACAGCCTAGCTCTTGGTTTCCAGTAGGGATTGAACTTGGACTTCTCAGAAGACATCTGGAGTGAATTATGCCAACTGGATCGTTAGCTGTCTCTGTTTTGTCTTTGCACTCACATCACTCCTCAAAGCCAGCATCCTTTTGCTCTTCTGTCCCCCACTTGCTGATGGGTTTTTCGGTGTTTATTGGCTGCATAAGCAATGTAGAACACATTTATGTATTCACTTGAGGATTTGGCTCTGAAAGGAACCTAATTTTCTGGTAGTAAATTTATACTTTTATCTTTATCATGAATCCAAGAGCCTTTAGGGAGACATAATTCTTATTTAAACATCCAGTAGATGTTAACAGATACAAAAAGAGGGGAGTGGGGTGCACCAGTTTGCTTGAGGAATGGTAGGAAACAATTGCCAGGATATGCTGACTGGAATAATGCACTAGGGAATTCCTTCAGTCAGAGAACCCCTGGAAGTGAGGTATAGGAAGCGGACATGTAAATGTTCCTAACGCGCTTACGTACTTTGAAGTTCTTTGTCGACTTGATGCTAGAAACGAACACAGAGACAGCTGGGAAGAGGGAGGAAGAAAGGGAAGAGGGTCAGAAGATTTAGGGAAGAGGCAGCCAGACCTGAGAAAAAGGCTTAGAGACCAACCCTCATATTCAGGAAAGGACAAATGTAGAGACACAAGAGAAAAAGCAGAAATGATTAAAATTGACCAGAGACGGAAAGCACTCAAGTGGAAGCTAAGAACCATGTGAGATAAGTCAGTGACATCAGCCCCAAGATTTGCTTTTCCTTCAGTCTGGGTGGCCTTTTGCTGTTCCCTTGTCTGCACCTCTCTGGGCGGTAGTGGAGGATGAGGCCACCCATCAGAAAGCGATAAGTCCTCAAAACCTCTGTATTGTGACTCTCCTTTTCCAGCTATGTAATCCCTTCAAAATATGGGGCTCCCCACAGACCACCATGAGTTTCTCATGGGAGAAGCTGCTCTGGAAAGATACAAGATTTAGAGCAGATGAAGATAATCATCATTCAGCATCTTGGCAATCATGAACGATCACACAAAAAAGACTCTAAAATCTTATGGTACTGGTGATTCACTTTATGGGAACCTGGCCGCGAGTCAGAAGACAGAACTTTTTGGCATTTAGCAGCCAACACTGTGACTGTAATTTCAATTATTTAAATACATGCCCATGTTAAAATAATAGGCCAAGACTATAGTGCATCAAATAATAATTTTAATTAATTTTTGGTACTGGGAATTGAACTCTGGATCTTGGGCTTGCCAAGCAAGTGCTGTACCACTAAGCTACATCCTTGGTCCTATTTTTTTTCTACAGTAATTTGAATGTAACTTTCTTGTCATAACCTCATGAGCACAAGAAACATGTTGATATCATCTCTTGCACAGATGATACAATTGAAGAGCCACTGTGCAAATCTGTCCTTAATGATAATAGATTCCAAGCAGTATATATAAAAACAATATTTCTCCAGTGTTCTGTGTCTTAAAATTCTCTGTGTTAAGCTGGTCTTGCGCCACCTGCTTGGGGTCTCTGTCTTCTTCAGCACAGTGGAAGGACTCTCAAGTTCAGTGCAATACACCCTGGTCCTCTCCTTGGCCAGTCTCCTTTTCAACATGAAGGCCCTACCTTTGGCTTCAGCCCCAGATAAGTCTTCATGCTGTGTGTCTCGTGGACCTCACTATGTCACTGTGCTTTGGTTGGATTTTCCAGCTCTGATCAGCTATCAGAGCCTCCTCCCACAATAGAGCCACCTAGGAGCCACTGTCCTTCACCCCAGAAGGCCACCTTCTTCTATTGCTGTTCCTGCTGAACCTGGTTGGAACCTTGCTTGTCTCTGAGCAGCGTAGTCTCTGATATTGGGCCATGGTGGGAGGGGGCATGGAAGTTGCTTTGTTGTAAATGGATTACATAAAGTGTATAATACGTAGAGTTTAAAAGTCTTGATGTTATTAATAAGAGACTCTCAGTGCCTCATCCTTCAAGGCAAACATTGTCAGTGCTTTCAGATGTTCTATTTCCTGGGTTTTGGTTTTCTTTACTACATATTGACTTCCTTTTATGAAAGTTATTTAGCTCCTCATTTTCTTTTTTTCCCCTTACCTTCCTTCTCCTCCTTACCTTCTTCTTCCTCCTTCCTCTGTCTCTCTCTGTGACTCTCTGTATCTCTCTCCCTCTGTTTCTGTCTCTCTCTGTGTCTCTCTCTCTTTCTCTCTGTCTCTCTCAGATGGAATACTCAGGGCTTTTATACTCATGTCCTTTAAAAAATATAATGAGACAAATTCTCTCTAAGTCACTAAGTTGTCCAGCATGGCTCAAACTTGCAGTCTTCCTGCCTCAGTCTCCAGACTGCTGGGATCATAGATGTGTGCCACCAAGCTAGGCTAGTCTCTCTCTTCCCACTCAACATGAACACGTGTGTACACAGACTTCCCCTCTTCTCATCCTTCTCAGATAACTATGTATCAGATATGTTGCTGCATACCAAGTTAGTGCCCTAAGATCAATATTTAAACATTGTTTTAGTTGATGATTCTGGCTCAGGGTCTCATGGAGTGGTAGTAATGTGAGGATTTGCAGTTGAATGAAACTGACTCTAGGGTCACACATGAGTGATCTGAGTGTTGATCTTGGCTAGAGGCTTCTGTTTTTCTCTGCTTGGAGCATTGTAGAGGTTGCCCGGGTATCCTAATGACATGACGGTGGCTTCCCCACGCAGGAGTGGAGCATGAGTGTGTAGGGCAGAATGCCTATTGTGATTTTACCTCCAAAGCCATACACTGTTGCTTCTACAACCTTCTATTCATTGGAAGTGAATCCCAATGGGAAAATAATTAGACCCTTTAGAGAATGGGTGCCTGTGAACTAATAATGTTTTAAAACCACCGTGCATTTTGCACAGTTTTTGGTTGAATAATATACTTGATTACGTTATCATCGTTATTTCAGTATTGCTACTACAACAAATGGCTAGTCTGGGTCTTTTTCATTCTATACGAATTTTAAGATTTTTTTGTGGTGAAGGTGAAGGATGTCATTGGCATTTTGATGAGGACTGCATTAAATCTGTAGATCACTTTGTGTAGGATGGATATTTTCTTTTCTATTTTCAATTGTTTTCTGTTTGGCTTTTCAAAAGACATTCTCATTTAACCCATTTTTAAATTTGTCTGTCATATTTTTATAATCTCATGTTTTCTTTCATGCATGTAACATACTTTGTATTATATCTTTTTGTCTGTCTTATTGGAGATTTTCATTAAATGTTTGTTAATTTAGACATCACTTTATGTTTAGGAATGTGACACTGAATACCTGATCAAAGCTTTGTTTGCATGATCGGGGCCTTGCTCTTTGTTATGTTTCATTATGGGTGACTTCACTTCTGTTGCTCACAGAAGTCAGTCTCTTTAGGTCTTATCTCTTAGTGTGATTGGTTTCCTCAAAGAAGGATTCTGCAATCCAGTGCTGTCCAATAGAACCCTGTGCAGTCACATGTGGTTACTAAGCATCTAAACTGTGACTGTTGAGAATGAGAATGTGAATTCTTAATTTTATGTAAATTTATTATTTTAAGTTTAAGTAGCATTTGTGGTTAGTAGCTACCATGTTGGACAGCTCACCTCAAATTCTCTGCCTTGGCAGCCAATCCTCTACCAGTCAATGTGGGGGAAAGTTGGGGTCTCATGTCCAGAATGCAGACATTCAACTACATTTCCTATTTGTAGTCAGACTCTCATTCTGCCCTATGGTGTTTAGAGTCTAGAGTCTGTTCAACATCTTGTGTTCTCAGATAATGGCATCCAGTTGATATAATTCAGTAGGAACTGAATTGGGGATCTAAATGCTATATGTTCAAATTATTCCGATCATTTCTGTTTTCCGTGCCTTTTGAGAGGACTGTAATTTGAATGCCTGGCTTCTTTAGGTTCCTTCTGGGCAATAAAGTTTGATTTTGTGGCTTCCTCTATTGCAGTTTTAAGTTTCAGCTTTCCCTGATCTACCTGTCGGCTATAATTTAACTCATGGCAGTTCTCAGCTCTTGTTGATATAAATTGTGCTCTTTCATACCTTCTCCAAGTCTCTTTCTACCTTTGGGCTTCTGCCACGTTTTGTTTCTCACCTATGTTTTAGGGAAGTTTCTGCAGGGAGAAGAGAAGATATCTGCACTGACACCTCTGTGTTGGCAGACGATTATTTGGTTTTCACACTTGATGCAACTCTTCTGCCAAAGGCATGGGATTATTTTTCCTACAGATATTTCTGTTACTCTAAAATGGAAACTATTGAAATGACTGCCACTATGTAATTTATCTTATCAAGTTGCAGAATATCTGGTGAGATGGCCTGATATTCTTGCTCTGTTTTCATGACATCATCTTCAAGCTTCCTCTAGTGACTTTAGCACAATAGTCAAAGATATTTAGCAGGAAAAGCCTCATCTCACTGGTCTGTTCACACAAATAAGACTATAGTTATGAAAATATCTTGGCTGAATGCAAAATACTGAATTGCTTCCAGAATTCTTTTCCTACATTTTGCTTTCTGAGACTGTCTAGGGATGTTTTCAAGAATCTAGAAATCATCTCTAGTTGTTTTTGAACTCATTGCTAGCTAAGCCTGGACTACACAGTAGCCTCCAGTCGGAAGTTTTAACCAGGATATTACTCTGTAGTGAGAATGTTCTTCCCAGTACTGGGGTTGTTGGAAGTACCATTTTCTATAGAAACAGGTTCATCTTCCCCCAGAAACCCAGAAAGCAGAGCATCTATCCTTGTCTTGACATCCGTCATTCCCGAGATGTGAGTGGTAAGTTGTGGTGTTGGATGTTTAGCAGTGGATATTCTCAGGTTTTTCTCTGTTATGACTTTCTTCCTATCCTGGCATCACTGAGCCTCAACTTCCTAGTTAAAGCAGTAACAGTCTGCAGGAATGTCCAGTAACTTCAAGCAGTATCCTCTATTCACATCCAGCAGATCTTTGTCATTACATCCATCCAATATAGCCATGAAAAGATGGAGCCCACTTTCTCCCCTGGGCATGCACTCTATCAGCAGGAGATTCCTAGTTAAATTTCCAGGATGCTACACTATTTGGTTTTATCCACCCACACTTACATGCCTTCCTCAGTCTTCAGCTGTAGTACTCCCAACTTTTTCAGGAAGTTGTCTCAGGAGGCTCTCTGCTTTCTCTTTCTAACCAGTATCTGCTGATTATCCTTTGATATGGACAAATGCATCTCAGTTCATTGTGATGAATGGATTCATTGCTATACAACTGCAAACATCTAAACCAGTGGTGCCCAATCCTTTCAATACCGGGTTGAAGATGATTACACAGCTCTGTGTGTGTGTGTAATCAAGCATTGTATTCATTGTGGACTTTATTTCTATTATTAATACATTGTAATATATAGTGAAATAATTATACAACTCATTGTAATGAACAATTAGTGGAAATCCTAATGTTGTTTTCTTGGAACTAGACAATCCCATCTAAGTATGATGGAAGATAGTTGCATCCGAAATGTGCTGCTTATGTCCAGTCTAGTTTGCAAATCCATTTTCATTGCTGCCACTATAAAGAACTCTATTTCACAAGTTATGATGTTGAAAATAGAAGCAGGCTATTTATTGCTCTTGTGACAATCTCAGGACATACTACCTTGACTTTAATCCAGAATGTACAGAGATTTAAAGTTGTCTTGAATATACTGAAATGTGCTGCCAGTGGTGACTGTTACTGTTAAAAAATATCTGGAGCAGCTCTTATAATCCAAAAACTCTGGCTAGTGTTCCACTACCTCACTTCTCTGTAGGAGAGAAGATACTTGTGCTCTCTGTCCATCTCCTCACAAAACTGCATGAACAGATGTGAGTTAAGGGCATACACTTGAATGGATTAATAATTTTATCACATTCATAAGGCTAGAATGACATTCTTTTGTCTAGCCAGTATTTCTCTATGAATGAGAAAGTGTGTAGATTCATATTCAGGAAGCCACTTTCTTGACCAGAGTACTGAAACCAGAAAACCATTGTCATGACAGCCATTCTGTTGGTGCATATATTGACACAAAATCACCAATTCAGTTTTCCTGATATGGAATCATGAATCATGAAGACTTGAATAGTTCTGCAGCTGTGATGTCAATTGTCAACAAAAGTGCATATGATATAGCCCCATGCACAACCACCAGAAAAGTGTATATACAAAATGAAAATTATTGTTTGCCTTGTTATCAAAGTTGGCAGACTCATTAGCTTGATTTTTTTTAGCACAATAACTCAATACTCTCTAGCAACTGAACCTTAATATCCACTGCCATTTTGTCAGTTCATCAGTTGTGGTGCTAGCCAAGAGGAACATGCACCACCTTCTGAGCTGCAGCCTCTCCTAAAAATGCATGACAAATGTACTTAGCAGCAGGGAGGGTGAACTCTTAACCAATAGCAAAGGGCATCTTAGCTTCAGCAGTGTGGATAGCCACTAAGAATGATGCTCTCAACGCAGACACTTTTGATGAAGTGGTGGACTTCAGTAATTGCTTGTTTCATGTTCCAAATGCTTGTGTTTTAATGTAGGTTGTCTGGTCTCCATGTGGTGAAATAGTTTTGACATTTTTATAGCTTCGTTGTATACTTAGTGCTACATATTATACAGTGAGGGACTGAAGAATATGAATCACCTGCTGCAATGAAGTTACTTTAAGTAGGATTATTGGTAGTTTCTGTTAAATATAGCATTCTTTTTGTTGGCAGTCTTATAGTCTGCTGTGTCATCACTGAGTCTTTCTTTCTTTTCAAAGATGCTTTCCAGTAATATTTGTTTTTTGCTCATTTTGCTTATGGTTAGCTTGTGGAGATTATAAGAAAGGTTACTGAAACAAATGCACTATGCTAGAAAGCAGTGCAGATGGAAGAGGCAAATGAAATAAATAGTAGGCCACACATGGACTAAAATAAGTTTCAGATTCTAACTTCAAGTCTACCACCAAATGCAGCTTGTTACCTTTTACTCATTGATAAAGTTTTGATATGCAAGCAATTGATTTACATGGTCTTTGTGGCATCAGATCTGTTAGCTAATGTTAATCCGTATTTGCAGCTGCTCCCCAGCACTAACATCACTGCTCAAGCTCCACCTCATATCCTCAGGCATTTGGTTCTCCAAAGAAGCCCACAATCTAGATTCTTTCATCGTCACTAGCGTTTCCATTCCTATGAGAATCCAATTCTGCCTCTGATCTAACAGAAGGCAGAGCTCAGAGGGTAACACGAGCCATGGGGAATGGTTGACAACGTCTATGAAGCTTTGCTTCCTCATTGGCCTCTTACCTTCTTCTGTGAGACCCAGTTCCGAAGAGGCCATAGACCAGTACTGAGAGGTCGGGGATCTTGATCTCGGCTTTCTGAGACCACCCCCACTCATCAGACATTCTTCTGTATCAAAACCAAAAGAAGGTTAGAGCTCAATTCACTTTTTCCTTCATGGAGTTCCTCAACTCCATGTACTTAGCAGCAGGGAGGGTTGGACTGAACTGCTAATAAATGCAAGGCACATCCTACTCTCCAGCTTTGTCTGACTTAGCTTCACTGGCCAACCATGTCCCACTAGTAAGTGCATCTGAGTTGATAACAGATGATGTCATAAGGCGATGGTCTCTGGAGTGAGCTTCACAAGATGGTATGGGAAGAAGGAAATACAGTTCTATTTATTTTTTAATTTCAGGCTTAAGTTCCTTTTATATGTATGTTTTCATAGCTCTATAGATGTTAAAATCCATAGTGAGATGTTTATGTGTGAAGGCTGAATGGGGAATAGTTTTATAGCCAAAGGAAAAATAGGGTAGTCTGAAAGATGGACCTTAGGAGAGGCAAGAGACCCTAGCATTACTGTATTTAATAATCTCAATGGTGGTCTCACTGTTACTGAGTTCCTGTGTGAATCTCAAGCCTCTTTACTCCCTTTCAATTTACCAGTAGGTGACAAAACCCCTTTACTTTCAACTTGCTGGAGATTCACAGAATGTTTTCTTAGCATGACTTTTGGATCCATGCAACATTAAAATTTAAAATGAACATTAAACTTATGGTATGAATACTGTTATTATCTAAATCTTGTCAAGTGTGTTCAGATAAATTTTCAATATTTTTTCAATTTGTGAACCAAATGTTTCTTTTTAAGTTTCTATACAACTGTTGTGCATTTTGTGCTTTCAGTTATAGAAAGCTTAGATGTTATAGGTTTGTAGGGATGAATCCACTCATCCCTACAGCAAACTGAGTTGCATTCATTCACACCAATACCCACTTCTGCATTGTTGGTAGAAGATGATGACCTTCCAGGCTTTGGCCTAGACTCTTGTGAGGGCTGAGTGAAGCTGGAAAGAAATGATTTGATGATAAAAATATTAGCTGCAGTATCAGTGTGGTGGGATGATGTGTGTGCACAGAACGGAAAGGCCAAGTTCAAGACTTAGGTCCCATAGAGGACTAAATGTATGATTTATGCTGCCTAAACATTGTGCGTTCCATTTCTTATTCCATTGAGCCTTGTTGATCTCTACCTCCTGGAGCTTGGAAACTTATTCAGAACTTTCCTACGTCTGTAATCAGTAAAATGAGGCAAAAATTATGATGTATAACTTGCAAAGTTATAGGTTGTAAAAGATGCTGTGGTTCTTATCTTGGCTCTTTTGGTTGATTTCCCTCATTTTCTTTCTTTCCCAGGTCATTTTGTCTGGGGAAACTGAACTTTAATGTCATACATAACCTTGTGCTTAAGGCTTAGATTCCAGCACATGGGTCTTTTGGAAGGTGGTGGAATTTTATTAAACAGGGCTTAGTGAAAGGATATTCGGTCATTGGGAATGTGCCCTTGCAGGGGATACTGAGTCCTGAGCCCCTCTATTTCTCTTTGCTTCCTGGATGCCATGAGAAGAACACCTTCTTGTACAAGATACCTCCACAACAATGTTTTGCCTTGCCAAAGGCTCAACAGTATAGGACCAACTGATTATGTACTAAACCTCTAAAACTATGAGCTGAAATGAACCTTTCCTCCTAAAAGTTGATTGTATCAGGTGTTTTTTATAGTAAGACAAAACTGGCACACAGTAGAGATGAGAAACATTCCTTCTTTATAAAATAATCCATTTGTGGGGATACAGAAATGTTTTGAGGGGACCATGGTAGGTTAGATAGCAGCAGGATGGGCAGGTCTTCTGCAAGATTTCAGGGAGACTGTCTTGTATATCTCTGGTTCACTGCAAGAATTGCCTTTTAAATGGGAGGAAAGAAAATAGACGCTCTTGAGATAAATGGGGAAAAAAGAGGGGTGAGGTAGTCTTTACAAGCAAACAACTATGTATGTAAGAGCAGGGAATTGAGTTCAATAAGAACTTAATGGGGAAAAAAGAATTGATTGAAATTTTTTATGAGCTTAATTAGGAATATAAAATATGTGTAAGAAAATGTCACCCTCTAAGATCTGACACCTTCTCAAGATTACAATTGTGAGCAATCACTCAAAATTCTTAGAGTACTTGAAATCAACACTGTCCATTATGGGAGCCACCAGCTTTTGAAATGA
Source organism: Cavia porcellus (assembly GCF_034190915.1). Lineage (NCBI taxonomy): Eukaryota > Metazoa > Chordata > Mammalia > Rodentia > Caviidae > Cavia > Cavia porcellus. Next base: position 19,033,613 of record NW_026947496.1, on the reverse strand, counting down.
AGCTAGTTTGAATCAGATGTTCTATAAATATGAAGTTTGAAGACTTTATCAAGAAGTAAGCTGTTTCATTATTAACTTTAAACATTGATTATATATTAAAATGATATTTTAATGTATTGAGCTACTGTAGGAGTTTCCTGGGTCTTAAGACTATGCACTATCCCATGTCTCAGACTGACAAGGTCAATTTCTGGAGGTCACCTGGCCTTTCACCATGTTCCACACTGGGATGTTGGTTTCTATTCCAGTTTCTGGCACAAATTGCTGCTTGACCTTGCCAAAGTCAGCAGCATCCCTTGGTATCTCTACATTCTTATTGACTAACCAATTTCCGGATCTGAATAGCCAGGCTGCTCTTAGTTGTGCTTTAGAACATTTTTTAAAATGCACTGTCAATAAGAACACTGCTTTTCGGGGAGAAAGCACTTTGATGGGGCCTAATTGATTGTGTTCTAGGACTGCTCTGGGAAACTGCAATATTAATAGCAGAGAACATTGCCCTATTCTGGGAATATTGCATGGGGTGGAAATGAACTCAGGTCACAAGAGTCCTCATGCCCTCTCCAAGCTCACCAGTGGGCTTTTTCTCAGACATTAGGTAGAATTCTAGGGAGTTGCTCTCTGTTTGTTTCTGGCGTTGCCATAACAAAGTACTACAAATCGGGTGGGTTAAACAACAGAAATTTATAGCCTCACAGTTCCGGAGGCGGGGAGTCTGAAATCAAGGTGGTAGCAATGTTGGCTTTTTCTGAGGGCTGGGAAGAGTACATTTTCCAGGCCTCTGTCCTAGCTTCTGATGATTTTATGACAAGCTTTGGTGTTTGTGGCTTGTAGACACCTCAGTCTCTGCCTTCACAGTTCTCCCCATGTGTGACTGTATCCAAACTTTTCCTTCTTCTAAGGACATCCATCACTCTGGATTAGACTCTACCCTGGTCACATTCTGAGGTGCTGAGACTTAGGTCTTCAATGTTTCAACTTGTGTAGAGAGACATGATAAACTCTAAGTGAAGAAAGCATATATATTTTTTTTGCCCTGTGTTATTTTTATGTTCATATAGAGGGTTTGACTGAGTAGCTGTCGCTGCCTTGTTGAGGGATGGATAACTGATGCTCTTCTTCTGTAACTGCTCTGTTTCATGTTTTTCAAACAATTTTTCCAATTTGGTCCCTGCTTCTCAGGCATATCTTACTCTGATTCTGTAACATTTCACTTATTAAAACAGCTTTGTTTGGCTATGATTCTTACTTATTCTCTCCTGAATAAGGAGCTTTATTTCTGGTTGTATGGTAGGTATGCTGTATGCAGTAACCATGAAAATATTGATTTAAAAACAAAGAAGGGAAACAAGATCTCTTTCAATGCACTATTGAACTGGAACAAAAGTAAGTAATCATCTATTTTATTTTTCAGTAAACTTTTTATTTTGGAATAAGTTTAGATTTCCAGAAAAGTTAGGAAGATAGTACAGAATTCCAGTTTCAATTTCTTATAAAGTCATCATCTTACATTAGGATAGCTTCATACTGTAAGATGTCAAAACTACCATAATAACATTGACACATCACTATTAGCTGAACTCTTGCAGACTTCATATAGAGCTCTCTAATTTCTCCACTAATGTCCTTCTCCAAAACCTAGACAGGGTTCTGCTCTGCACTGGGCTGTTATAACATATCTCTGGTCTGACCTGTGACAGTTCTTCAGTTTGCCTTGACTTTCATGACCTTTACAGTTTTAAAGGATACTGGTCAGGTATTTTGCAGAATGTCCTGTTTTATATTTTCTAGAAATTATAGAAATTTTAAACAAAGCAAGAATAGAGACATTGAAAATACCACACATGGCTTTCTCTCTAGGGCTTGAAGATTTGAGTCTTTGAGACTTAGTTTTGATGGCTTTCCTGAGACGTGGGACAGGATATGCCCCCTAGAGCTCTTGCAAAGTGAGGAGCCTAACACCTTGGAAAAAACATGTCTCACCCATCTCACTGCTCATGCATTAAGCTGGGACACCGGGGAACCACAATCCTTTTTAGATGAATGAGAAATAAATTCTACCCTACAGAAAAGCTGACAGCTAGAGAACATATCCATCACAACCCCAGGGGTTGGGTGTAAAAAAAAGAGGCTTTCTCATGACAACTTGGAAACACAAACCAGCCCTCATGTGAGTTTTCAATTGGAAATCATATCATCTATGTGGGGTAAAAAATCCTTTACAGGCAGACACACAGACAGACACATATACACACATGGAGAGAGAAAGTAATTTAAAGAAATCCTGGGTTAATATCACTTCCAGGTACATTTGATATGCATATATGTGTACAAATCTCAACTATAATGACTAAAGCATATATGTAGATATCCATATATGATAATTATGATTTTTAAAAAATCAGTGATTATACTGAGAAATGGTGAGCCAGAAGTTTGAACTAAACAAATTATTTAGTCTGTGTTCTGTGAGACAGAGTTGGAAACATATGAAAGAAAATATTAAGAGAATGAGGTTCTTCCAGTTCTGCCCAGCGGAATTTTCTCTAGTGATAGAAATCTTCTAAATAGCCCTGTTTAATTTGTGTTCCAGAAGGAGATACCTGGAATGGGGACATCCGAAGAAATTATGGCTGGAACTTTTGCAGGACTATGTGATAAAACTGACACTTATCTAAAAAGCCCACATATTTGTCCATTTTTGCTTGTTATAGGAGAATACCACAAAAAAGGAGTTTGTTTAGCTCACAGTTCAGAAGGTTTAAGGGCAAAGCAGCAGCGCAGGTTGGCTGTGGTGAGGCCCTCATGGCTGAGGATGTGTGCAAAAGTGCATGCGGAGGGGAGAGGCCACGCCTGGAAACAGGCAGCCACAGGGAGGCCGAGGTCCCAGGGCCCCATCCACGGTCCCCACCGTGCCCTTACAGTGATCCAAGGACCTCTCACCAGGTCTACCTTTAAATGTTCCCCCACCTCTCGGCACCCCCATACTGGAGACCAAGTCCCTAATTCATGACCCCTCGGGGCGCACACTCAGACTACATCCAACCCATAGCAACCACACCCACCCTTCAGTAAGAGAACTAAAATTTAAAAATACACCTTGAGTTATCATAGGCAAACTGTAGAGTAGCTGAGAAAAAAGCGAAGGTTTTTACAAAGTAGGCAGTGAGAAGACAGATCACCTGTCAAGAAACAAAGCTTTGAGTGATGTGTGCTTCTTATCAACAAATGTAGAATCACCAGACAGAGGAACAATGGATTTGATGTGCTCAGAGAAAACTTGTTAATTTATAATACTTTATCTTGCAGAACTACCTTTTAAGAATGAGAAAAAAATAAAGACATTAAATACAGCTCAGCTCAGTTCAGGATGTGCACCACAGAAGGAATGTTACACAGAAACGCCTGGAAGAGTCCTCTAGGCAGAAGGAAATTATTCCAAACGAAAGATCTGACATAAGATAGGAATGGAGAACAAAGATGCAGGCAAGTCTAAATAAAAACTGCTTAAAATAATGTAAAACAGTGTCTAGTTTATGTAGGAAAATAGGCAGAAAAAATGAAAATATTGCACAACAATTGCATTTAAGATAGGAGAGGCCAAAGTGGAGTTAGAGATTTAAATACGCCTTTTGTATTTTTAAAAGAAAGACTAGTCACTAAAGGCTAGATCAAAGAATTTAATTTGAAAACAAATGAAGGCTAAAAATGGAATAGAAAAAGAAAAAATAACCATACAGAAAAAGGGAAACAAAATTTTAGCAGCACAATTAGCAAGCTTGGTCAACTGCATCTATATAGAACATGGCACTCTGCTCTAGGAGATTACTGAAAAGCTAAGCTGTAACTGCTGACTTCCAAAGATTAGACTTAACCTTACTGTGGTCTGAGTTCACAAGTAAAATATTAGAAATAGTTTATTAAATGAAATGTAGGGAAACCCCCACTCATTTGGAAGTTAGACAGACATACGTATGCACAACCTTTCCAAATAAACTACAGGTCAAAACATACCCAAATGAGAAACTTACACTGGCTGGAATTGAGTAGTGTTTAACATTCTATAAATCAAAACCTGGGAATACAGTTAAACCTATACTTTGAAAGTTTATGCTTACAGAGGAAAGCAGGAAGGATCATAATTAGTGCACTAGCATCAAACTTAAGAAGAAAGAAGAGCATAATGTATGGCCAGAAGAAGTAGAAAGAAAAAACCATATATCTATTAAAATATGAAAAATAATATAAAATGTTATCACTCTGTCTTTAGTCTATAGTCACTCGATTAATACTCACTGAACAAGTAGCACATTCTGAGAGAGGATGAGAACCCTAACTCTCAATTTTCTTCTCTCGTGTGGGAACATGTAATAATAAATGAATGAATAAGATGATTTTAAGTAGTGAGAAGTACCTTGAAGCTGAAGAAAGTACAGTAGAATTCAGGGATCAAGGGCAATAAGAAGTGAAGAGTTGGTATTGGTTATTTTAGACTTCAGGACATCTTCCAAGGACAGGAAGCTGGGTAGCCACTAGGCAATGTAAAGAACTGGCATCCTGAATCACAGAGCAAGACGGGCACTCAGCCAATGCCTTCCTGCACGTGACTGTTTGTGGCTTGGCAAAGGCTAGAGATTGGGACATTGCCAATCTGGACAAAAGGGTTGAGCAAGTAGATAATTTCTCTGTAGGACTTGGCTTCCAGAAACACTTTTGAACCCCTGTGTCTGATTCTCTCAGATCCATGTCCTGATGCTGCCCCTGGATGACCTTACCTCTTGGCTACCTTCCATCCTTGTTTGGAAGGTTCTAGAGTACATTTGAGACCACAGAGCTTTGCCCTGTTCCTCTAGGAGCCTGCCAGGATGGGCAGAACATCAGGAAAATAGTCACGGCACCCTGGTGCTTCATCCACCTGTGTGATATCAGCTCTCTCAGTCTTCAGATCTTCACTGGGAAACATGCGCATTAATCTGGGACTTGTAGAACCTTCCTGCGCTGTGGTCCCATGATTCTGTGAGATTAATTGGTGCTGAATGATACTTGCAAATGTATCACTGTGGAAAAATGCATAACATGCCCAGATAGTGTTTATCTTTGTACCAACCCTTTTCTATATTGCAGCCTGAAGAGAGGGAGTTGTGTGCATCTTTCACACAAAGTGACAATAATGGGAAGGAAAAGGTGATGTCACCACTTGAGGAGCCCAATGGTCTCCAAGAGAGGCAAGAAAACAATTCTAATTAGCAGGTTTAATAAACATTTTATGTAGAAGATGGCAACTGAGTGGGATTTTCAAGGGCCTGTAGAGCCTCGCTAAGTAGAGAGAGGCTTTCCAGAATAAGGGACTTCCATGGACCACATCAGGAGAGAGAAGAATAGCTAGCTCTTATGCATGGTTATATTTTCCCTGCCTGGGAGCAGCCATCAGACAAGTGTTAAGGCATCATGAGAGGGTCATTTGCTTATACAGTGTGAGTCGCAACCACCTCGTCTTTTGTGCCTTATGTTTGTTCTATGCTTTACGTACTTCTAAAAGCTTAATTCTCAAATTGATTCCATGAGCCCACCATACTCCCCATTTTACAGATGATAAAACTGAGGCTTCATGGGAATTCCACAATGAGAAAACTAAGATTCGAAGGCAAATCTAACTCTAACTGATGCCAAGAGTAAAGGATTCAACAGAGCTGAGAGGGAGAAAGAAGCAAAAGTGCGAGCTGGGAATTTTGGAGAGGGAGTCAGCAGATGTGAAGAAACGCTGGGTCTGTGCCTGCGACGAGGGAAGTTGTGAGTCAGTCGACTTCAGTGGTTTAGAGCCTCTGCGGAGGGAAAATGTTCATAATGAAGGTTCTGCTTGACAGATGATAATGGCTCTGGAGGGAATCATGGGGAAGACAAGTGTGCGCTCTGCATCATCCTAAATGCAGTTACCGGAGAAAGCAGAATGGCACGAGGCTTGTCACGATGTCTCTCAGGGAGGCAGCCCGTGGCGGGTGTGGTGACAGGCTGGCAAGCTGGCACTTGAAAGATATCACACACACACACACACACACACACACACACACACACACATGCACATCTTGCGGTGTGGCATTTGCTGACTTCATAGTGTAAACCGGCTCCCCTGGCCATTCCCTGAACTGCACTTGGGAGGCGAGGTGCACAGTCAGCCAGGGCCCCTGCAGAGAGGTCTTGGCACGCTCCTGGGACATGCCTTAGGATGAGCTGCAGACCTGGGCCAGACGCCAAGAAGGGGGTGTGCCCAATGCCCCTCGCTCCTCATTCTGTGGCCCTCTTTCTTGGCAACATGGTCCCCTGTTCTTGGTGGGAAGATTTGCTAGGGCTTTAAAAGAAGAAACAATGCAAGATTGCAAAAGAAGAGCAGTGGTCTAAGGCATGTCCTCTTTGGACCATGATGAGCCCACGTTCTAGCGCCTGGAGCGAGGTCCACCCAAGAAATGAATTAAGCGAATGAAGACACACCAAATGAAGCTGCCTTAGGGTCAAGTTCTTTAGTGTGAAGCCTGCAGCTTTCCTTCCAGAGCTTGGGGATGGACCTCCAGACATGTTCCCTGCAGGGATCAGAGAACAGTCTGGCAAGGAGGCCACCTGGACTTCAGTTATCAGCTGTGTAAACCCAGACAAGCTATGCATCTACTCTCTGCTTCAATGTCCTTATCTGTAAAATAGGAATAAAGTGCCTACTTCCCAGGCCTGTTGTGATGGTTAAATTGTTATACCTGACGTGCTTAGAACAGTGCCAGGCACACAGGAAGTGGCAAATGAGTGTTTGTCATCACTACCATGATCATCATCTGTAATTATTAATCTTTTTTTCTTTTCTGTGCAAGTGGAAGCTACAATTTAGCCTGCAGAAGTTGGAACTTACCTTCTTCCTGTTTTAAAAATACCCTGGTTTAAAGTAATGTCTCAATTTGAAAATTCCCTAAATGTAACTTCTCCCTTTTGGGGGCTCAGAATCAACCAATAGAGCTCAGATGGTCTTACCATTTGATACAAACATTGGGCAGGTGAACGTGTGATTAACATTTTTGCAAAAAACTATTAGGTTTAATATTATTAAATGTGCAGCAAGATCCATTTCAGTGATAGTGGTGGTCCAGGGGATAATCTGGATAAATTAAATCTACTCGAAATCCCTAGGCTTTATTTGGCCAGTGACTTTAATATCATTTCCTTTCTAGATCTTACAATGTTTTCTAACCTACAGATACAGAAGAAGTAATGTCCAGCTTCATAGAGCCCTGTTCTCACCCTGCTATGGTGTGTTCTGGAGTTACTCTAACTAGCAGCACATAGCCTGCAGATTCCTCTCCTGGGAAAAATAGCTTGTGGACAATTGAGAATTAATGACCCCCCAAAGCAAACCCTGTTCTATTACCAAGATACCTGGAGAACACTCTCATTTAAGGAAAATATGCAGCTGGAGCCTAGTGAAAATAGCAAGGTACGCTGTCCAGGACTCCAAGATCCTCCAGGGATATCAGAAACAGAAAGGGCCATTATCTTGGAGGCCTTAGATGAAACCAAACACAGCCAGTAAGTTTCTTACACTTTCACAAGCTGGCAGGTGTGGTGCAGGGGAGGGTGGGGGCGCAGGTAGAGTTGGTTCTGTGCTCTGCCTCGTGACACCTGCAGTGGGTCTGAGGGATGTCAGTAAGAGACATGTGCATCCCTAGATTCAAACTTGTGGTCTTCAGGAGAGAATTTTATTTTTGCAGGGCAAAGTATGTTTTCTCCAGAGACTTTCCAAGGAAATAACCAGACCCTAGGCAGTGGAGAGAAGTAAAACTGTAGCTAAAACCAGCTCTTGTCTCTTGACAGGTACCCTGAAGAGCACGCACATCTATTTCTTTCCATACTTTTCTCTCCGTGGAGCCAGCAGGTACCTGAAGTCTCAGTGGAAGATTTTACTCTCAGCAGCTGAAGCCTGCGGCAGCAGAATCTTCAGAACAGCCTGGCGTCTGTTAATCTAAAGGTGCAAGGATTTGGGAGAGAACAGGTTCAAAGGCACTGGGGAGCATCCTGCAGAAGCCCTCAAGGGACAGAAGCTGTGAAAAAGGAGGTATCCAAAGCGGTTCTCCCCAAAGTCAAGAGTGTGTTGAATGGTGTAAGGGAGAGAGCAGCTAAAGCAAGTCACCACTTTTTATCCTGCTCAGGCCCAACTCTGGGAGCATAATGCAAAAGCTTTCAGAAAAGGCCCACTTAGAGGTCTGTTGGAGCTCAAGCTGTGTTTAGTTTGGGCCACACCAGAATTGGGAAAGGGGGCACTTCTACTCCAGAGTCACGTGGTAGGCAGTGGATTGTCCCATTTTGGATTCTTGAATGAGGAAGAATATTCATCAGTAAATGATTGATCTCCCATCTAGGATGATACTAAAGTTCCTGCTGCCTTCCATTCTGTTTATAGCTCCATCTCCTGCCTTCCCCATGGACAGAAATGCGGCTAATGTGCTCTATGAGTTCTTAGAGTTATTACACACCAAGATCTACGTGTCCCTCAAGGTCATCCAGTTTTATTTGGTGTTTGATTTTCCTGCACAACATTGTTGTAGTGAGCAGCCAACCTCTGCCAGAATTATTCAGCTGTGGGGAACTCAGTGATGAAGAACTGAGTCTGTAGTTTTCAACATCACATTGCTAATGTTGGATTTCACACAGGTAGATTTTCACTTCCCCAAAGCATGTAGGTCTTTATTTAACCCATTTGGGACACATAAGATAAGTTCAATTCCATGCTTTCCATAAACAGACTTCCAGTTATTGAAGACAGACACTTTTTCCTTCTTTGTCTTAGTAAACCAGGCCAGTTTTTAAATTTGCCTTCTATACAAGCTTCCTGGTGTGTTCTCTTCCTCTGCTGATGGCTCTGCCTCTAAAGTTGTATTCCAGGTTATACTTTTAATACAGAGCCCAGAAATGAATGCAAAATATCAACCCATACAAAATCTTTGTAGATTCTGATTCTTCTATATAATATCAACTATCACCTCATCTATGTCTGCTGTGGAAATGAGGAGCAACCCTGCATGCATGCACCTAAGTCACTGATAAAAATACTCAGGCACATTCAGGACTGTGGACTGTATCTCTGGCACATCACTAGGACCTGGAGACTCCGCCAGGCTTAACATGGGTCTCTTAATGGGTATTCTTTGGGTATGATGTCCACACAGAAACCCACTAAAGTAGCCAAAGTGAGTCTCCATCTTTATTGCAAGTGTACATTAGACACATTGCCAATCATGTTACTGAAATCCAGACTCCAGAATGGAAATGTGAGTACATTGTCTTTATCTGCCAGCTTCCCACTGAGGACTGGAAATGGGTTAGATTGAGAGGACTTATTTTCATGAACCCACACTGGGTTCTATAATCATCTCTTTGTCACCTGGGTGCCTATTATATTTAACATTGTTTCAGTAATATCTTTTGGAATCTCATCCAAGCTCCATATCAAGCTCAATCATCCATAGTTTGCAGAATCCATTTTCTATGCATTTTAGGAAATAGGAAAGATAGTGGTTCATTTCAAGCTCCTGTCTGATTTCCCAAACTTGTCCGAAACAGAGTAGGAGAGTATTTTGATTTTGTTTTTGCATTTTTCATTTGTTTGCTTACTTTAGGTCATTTTTAATAAAATTTTCTTTTCATTTTCTTTTCTTTTACAACTTTTTTGGTTTGAGTCCTTCTTGTTCTTTAATGCTAAATTTTGAGGTCAAATATTAGAGCCTTCTGGGAAGATTTTAAAATTTGCGTATGCTGATTTCCTTTGCTAGACAAATTGAATACAAACTTCGAGGAGTGAGGAAAAGCTTTGTATGTGTTTCTTAAAAGGTCCCTCAGTGGACAAGCAAAGTTGGAACTATCATAGAGGGACACATTGGTTTTATTTGTTTCTATGTTTGTTTGCTGGGTTTTGGTATTTTTTAGATTTTATTTCCTTTATTGTTGGTCCCACCTGTAACTGCTTGGTGAGATTTGAATGTCTGAGAAATTTCTGAGACCTGCAGAATACAATGACCCTTTCTTCCTCATCCTTTGGAATTATGTTTTTCTTTACCTTCAGATTTTATCTCTGAATTATGCTCTTTGCATCTGCTGGTTCAAACTGTGTGAACTCAGTGAACTTTTCTCTAAGGCTCTTCTCTCATCCTCTTTGTTAAACAGTACTGTAATCTAGTCGGTCACAATTAAATCAAGGACAGTAGTTTTTCCATTTGAATGCTCATCTTACTAGAAACTTAATAAGGAAAGTTTTCTGCTCTTCTGCTTTTGACCAAATGTAGCTTCTAGGCAATGTTTGGAGAGCTGAAATTGACCAGCATTATAAAGTAATGCCCATAGGCAGTTAAGGAAAGAATGTATTTGTTAGGAATCTGCCACGTTTTTTATCCATCTAATCCACTGGCCTCGCCTGAATATTAGGGATTCAACTGGGAACTGTAAACATATACATTTCAGGGTCCAACATCCAGAATTTATAATATAGTAGGAGCTCAAGAAATTGCGTTTGAAAGGTTTCCTAAACAATTCTGATTATTTGCTAGATTTGAGAAATACTGGCTTACCTTGCGACAATATCCCTTCTATTTCTGTCTCCTTATCTGGTCACTCTCCAACCGCATCCATCTGCAAGTCCCTGTTTTTTTTACAGAGATGTCTGTCTTCCTGACTTAGCATTATATCCAATCTCTCATCCTAACAGGCTTATTTTTCTTGAATACAGCATATGCTTCCATCAACATATTTCAATTTTGTGTCTCTTCTTTCCCAAGTTGGGTGAGAGAAGGTCATATTTATTGCCCTGTCTAGTAAGAATTTCTTTCAAATTATCTCCAATTCATTTTGTTACTCATGCTCTGCTGACTGGCATGAAATAAGACATCTAAAATTGCAACATTTTTCCTCTATGGTGACTCTATTGCTTTCCAGTAAAAACAAAACAAAGCAGAAAAAAAACTGCTCACTTCACTCATTCTTATTTATTTTTTGATGTAGCTTCTGATATTTACAGCATTAGGAGTAATAAATTGTAAGATGATTTACCTGGACATTTTTATTTCTCCTCATCTATGCTTAATGTTTAAGATATTCTTTTTCCCTTTTCAATTGTCTTTCTCCTTAATACTTTAAACATGAAAATGCTCAAAAATACCCCTAACTGGTAAAACTGACACAATCAACCTTTACGTAAATCACCTGGTTTCAACAGTGAATTGATCGATTCCTTCTGGAACCAGAGCAGAGGTGGCGAGGGGATTGGGAGGGCAAAAGACTTGCTAGGAAATGATACCCCTGGGTGGGAGCTGATTGCACAGGGGAGAGGGAGGTGATACAGGACCGACAACATTTCTGCTAGCTCAATAGTGGGGTCCAGGACCAAGCTCATCTTTAGGAGAACACTGTGTTGGCAGAGTGGCTGAGTGATTTTACTTAATCGTTGGCTGATGCTACCTAGAGAGGACAATGCCCTCAGCTTAGAGCTGGCATAACAGATTGAACTGAAAAGCTAGAGGACATCAGTGGACTATACTTCTCAAGGCTGGCCCTGGTAAACACAGCTACCTCAGCTACAGCTGCTGCACTTTCCCATTCACAGTTGTTATTATGCAGTATAACAGGAAGGACAGAGGCATGCAAGTGACCGCCTAGATGTTCCTCCCTGCCGCCATCCTGCAATGGCTGCTCTGTCTCCTCTTGCTGAGCAGGTTCAATCACCACTACCAAGATGGTGACTCTTTTCCTTGCCTGCTGGTCACTGGACCCAGGAGTTCAAAGTAGCTAGGCAGCAGCCCTATCTGTGGTCAGAGCAATTTTTTAAGGATTAGGTCTATTAATCTTGCAATGCCTAGAATTTTTTTTTTTTTTTGTCTTTTTGAGACAAGATCTCACTATGCAGTTTAGGCTGGCCTTAAGCTCACTTGGTAGGCCAGGTTGGTCTCAAACTCACAGGAAACCTCCTGCTTCAGCCTCCCAAGTACTACAATTACCATGCCTGGCTAAAACCCAGAATTCTATGGATGGGAAGCATAAAGACTCCTAATGGATCATTGGGAATTGTGGCAAATGAATTACTCCTGGGTACGTCCCTTGGTTCCCAGATCCATGTATTTATGCTATTGGGTAGAGTTTCATTTAGCATGACATGGAGATACTTATTGTTGTAGTCAGGATTTACAAAGGAAAAGTTAAATACAGGACACATAATTTACAGGATAATTTTATGATATTCATTTAAAGTCAAATGCAAAAGAGTACTGTCCACACACTGGGGATCAAATAATTTAGCTGAGGGCCTGGATCCCACAGCAATATCTTCCATAAGTACAACTGTAGGCCTAGAATCCACAATGTCTCACGCAAGTCTGTATCAAGGATCTGCACTGGGAAGCCCAAAGGTCAGTGGTGGAAGCTAGAAGGTTTGCACCAGCAAGATCAAGGATCTGTGCCAGTATGCTGAGAGATCTGCACTAGAGCCAGGATACAATGCTCAAGGGAAAGACCAGAGCTTCCCCCACAAGAACTACAGCCATCCTCAGCAGCAGGGAAGACCCCAGCTCCTCTGATGATGAGATCAGGAGAGTTCATATCAGGAAAGCCAGTGTGACGGTCTTGTCCAGGAGAATCAATAGCATCATCTTCCCCTCCAGCTTTCTTTTTAGGCTGTTGGCGACAATCCTCAGGTGGGCCTTCCATACCCAGAACCACACTGATTCAGTTTATCCGGGTGTTGCAAGTTGACCATTAGTTAATCTACTGCACTAATCATGGCATACACTGCATCTTGGAGGACATGGTTCTGTCTTTGCATAAGGTGCTTCAGCTGGCCATTCTGAAAAATTCTGGGGTCAGATGGATGAATTAAATAGAGCTATGTTAAGGACGACCTGCATATTAGGTCTTTAACTGGTGCACTAATCTGTCGCTCCGGCTCCTCAAATGTGATAGTGGTTATTATTTTTGGTTTCATTGTTTTGATTGGGTGCATAGGGTGGACAATTACAGAAGCTTCCATATTTTCTCCAGTATGCTAGATCTTACCCTGACAATGGATCTAAAATGAGAATTATCTCAACTGCAGATATTCCAGTCCCCATAGACATTTGGGAATTGATGAAATAACCATTGGGTGGGTCCTTGGGCCCGAGGACTCATTTTAAATTGGACTTTGGCCAGGGCTCTCTTTATTACTTGACTCTACTTGCCTTCACTCTAATGAGACTCAGGTTTCTGGATAGAAATGTCAGCTCAAATCCTGTGCCCAATTATCCTCAAAAACCACAGATATCCTGTATCCCATAAATATATGCAATTATTCTCTGTCAATTTAAAACCAGTTCAAGTATTAAGTCTTTTTTTTTTTTTTATACCAGGGATTGAACTCATGACCTTGCACTTGCCAGGCAGGCACTTATGCCGCTGAACTAAATACCTGGCCCTCAAATATTATTTTTCCCTACTATATAGTCACCCAAGTAAAGCCATATTTCCCCTAGGAGAAGGACCAGGGGCCTCTTGGCAGTACCTATTTACAATGTATTGTAGGTATCTTCTCCTGAGAATCAGCTACCTCTGTAATCAATGAATTCTGGGTCTGAAAATGGCTCATTTCTGGACAATGCATCATGACTTCTTAATTGAGGTGACCTCCCCCAGCCTCCTTTTCATCATATCCCCTTTACTCTGATTATGAATATTAATCAATGTCTTTATTGGTTGTCTAGCTACTTGGCCCCTACAGATGCCATCCATATTCCATTAACCAGCATCACGGCTCTCTGAATCCTTAGTTACTTCCCTTGGATTGCTGATTATTTCAATAATTACAGCCACCAACTTTAGTCTCAAGGGCAGCTTCTCCTTACTGTCACCCCTGGCCTGCAGAGGGAGGTCACTGCTGAGAGTCTCAGTGTTGCTAATGCCCCTCTCCACCACGTTCCTGATGTCCTTCCTGAATTATGTGCAACTTTGGTCCTTCTTGCTGAGCATAGAGCTTTAGTGGACCTTCTAACTGCATATGATGCATCCATTCCAGCTGCCCATTTCACTAAGCCTGTTGGTCCTTTCATCTGCCATCTGTTGTGACAATTCAGGCATTTCAACCTTGCTCAGCATGGGCTATAGATTTCTCTAGCCCCTTTCAGCTATCCTAGCTCCTAGGACACTTACTAGGGTATTAAATCCCATCTTCTAGAGAGTGCTCCAATTCAGTGTGCTCCCGTGATGGAAGACCCTTAGAACCAGTCCCACAGGTAATCTCCAACTCCTCTCGGTACGTGTTAATGAATTCTTGCAGATTCTTTGGGGGATATAGTCCCTTTATTTATTTATCAGATTTAATATGACTCCCAGCTACATTATGCTCAGACTGAACCCCAGTTACTGACTTGGCAGCCAGATGCTCAGGTGGAGACAGAGAGGCAAGACTTCTGTGAAGGGAAGAAAAGGAGCAGGATTGGGCAGGGTAGCTGCACATCTCTGAGTGACTGCCAGCCTAAAAACGAGGTCTGGAGCAGAGTGCTCACTGTGGGAGTGCACCGGCTGGGCATGGTGGAGAGGAGCATTGCCTTGATTTAGACTGAGATGGGTGTGGAAGAGTTAATATCTGCGGGGAGCAGTTAGGGCAGAGCAGCCTATCTCTGTGTCTGTCCTAAAAAGGTTATCAACATCTCACCAACTTCAATTATTAAAACATTCTTAACGTCATCTGTGAGCCGCTGTTAAGCTGTTTCCTGGCCTTATGAAATGCACTCTATCCTTAGCCACTATTCCACGATTTGGCATCTTAAGTCATGAAGTAACAACCCAGATCCTGCCCACAGTTCCATCTACAGAGCCTCTTCTTCATCTCTTTGGCTTCGCCCTCCCCTCCTAAATCCTATCTATTGACACGAAGAAGCAATGAAAATACCAACTGTACTTCCAAATCTTTAGATTCCGTGCTTCAGATTTCATAGCCTTTAAAATATATATTCACGGTCACTTCTGATGCTTTTACTTGTACCATAAGAACAACAGAGATAAATGTGGTTGATGAGTTTAATAAATGGTGATGGTGAGGGCAGCGGGGCTTTCTGTCATCTCTGATGTGCTTAATCCAAGAATATCTATCATGTCTGTTTGACAGACACTCCGCTCCACCTTGTAAGCATAAAGCTTGCACCTTTCTAGGGAGGTGCACAGGGGATTTGTTTACATTCACCAAGGACTGGCCAGACCCCTCTTCAGCCTCCCGTTTTCTCTGGAATTGTGAGTTTTAGATTCTCTGGAAGAGTCTCTTGTTACTTGAAAAGATCTAAGGATGAAGAATTTCTGCATTTCTCTGATCTCTTTCTGTTGACTCCAGTTTTAATCTCCACAATATGAACTTGCTACTTTTCTTTTTGTATTATTCCTTGCATTTTCCCCAAAGTTGCTTCCAATATAAAGCATGCAAAGACAGAGTGCTTGTGCCTTTCACCTGGCTCTCAGTGTTAAACAGTGGACTGTCGGTACTGTGAATGCTTTCATTGCAAACATTCCCCACCCAGTGCAGGCCAAAGGGTAGCTCCGGCTGGCTTCTTTTCCTCCTGGTTACAGCTGAGAGTCCCAGGGGAAGAAAGTTGGTTCCTATGATTCCCCTTTTTAATTTCCTTGTTCAGATAATGAGGCCCAACTTGGATAGACCTTGTTCTCAGGGCCTTTGCTGTTGATATTTTTTTTAGAGCTACACCTGTTACTCAATATCTTTCCTGATTCTCTTGGCTAGAGAGAGTCAACGATTCTGCATCCTTGAATTACCACCAATTATAAATGTTTGCTTAATGTTTATTAAATTGTCAATAATTAATACCACTCTGCTGTAGCAACCAGATTGCAAGATGCTGAGGAACCAGAGGGGAAAACTCTAAGGATTTTAGTGATTCATTCACCTTCTCCCACATGCCAGCCTCTGCTTGCAGTGTCAGATTTAATTTCTGTCTCCCTGGGCTCAGGCCAGCAAGAACAATTCTTCTAAATTGACTAGCTCCACATGCAAAATGGGATCAACATTTTTGTCCGAGTTGAACAATCAATTCTTACAGAAAAGTAAAACAATCAGTCTGCCTCTTTTTCTTTCCACCTAATTGTTGAGCTGGATTGACTGATCAAATAGTGACAGATTGTAAGGTAATGAAAAATAACGTGGATACCTCGTCACAAAATGCAGCACGCTCTTCTGCAGGAATCCTGACAGATTCTTTGTTGTCCTGCTGAGCTTACTGATATGTGAATGCTTCCAAGGGTGGGAAGACTTCTACTTCATTCAACAATCTGCTGAGCCCATTTATTAATAATTAATCTGAGCCACATTACCCTGGAATTGGATACAGAAACACTTAGTGGATGCATACCTTAGTTTCACCAACTAAATGTCCTCTCAGATTAGTGTTCCAGACCCCAGAAAGTATATAGATTCATATGCATCTGGCACACTTCTGTTAGTGCCCCAGGTTTGCTCTGGGATGCCTGCCCTGGTGCCCCACAGCCATCCACACCTCCATCTCACCAGTTCCTGGGACCTTTTCACTGAATCCTCCAGTATCATATCCTGGGAACACTCCTTATGTGCCTCCTGTCTGGATATGGGCCTAGAGGGTGCCAGCCCCAAACGCCATCTATGCTTAGGTCCTCCTGGGGGAGAGGGCGGTCCCCAGGAAAGATGCTATTTTCATGGTGGAGAGGAAGCTGGGGAGGGTCTGTGGCATGTTCCCCGTACTACACCAGCACCAGCGGCAGCCACTGACTTCTCTTGCTGGTTCACTCATCCACCCATTCATTCTCTGTCTCAGTGTAAGGCAATATACATGATCCATACAATAAGAGAAGAAAACTTCAAAGTAGTCATTAAATGAAAACAAAAATGCTAAAAACAGATGTTAAGGAAGAAAATGGGACTAAACTCTATATAAATAGGAGATTAAGAAAAAAAGTGCATAGAGCCATACTGTATACTTTTCTTTACAAATATTTCAAGAGTCTGTGTTTACCCTTTCTAGTAAAGCTCAGTTTGGTAATTAACAGAGCCCATAAAAATTAACAACTACTTACTGCATACAAAGTGTTATATCTAGGCATCACGTTAGACAATAAATAACATTTGAACAATAAGATTCAATTGTAAAATAATTACAAAAATAAAATTCAATTACAGAAACAAAGTTTCTATTTTTCAACTATTTGCTTGGAAAAAATAAAAAATAATATCTTCATCTATTTGATGCTGCTGTCATGGAATACTACACCTACAGACTAGAGAATTTGTAATGAACAGAAATTTATTTAGCTCATGGTTGTGGAGGCTGGAGAGACCCAGAGCATGATACCATCATGTGACAAGGATCTCTGTGCTATGTCATCCCATGACAGAAAGAGAAGGGATAGTAGGGGACAGAGTGAGCAAGAGATCAAAGTTGCCGACTCTAGAGCCTTTATAATGGCACTATGTATTCCCAAGAGGGGATTGACCTGAGGTCACATGACCTAAACACCTCCCACTAGGCTCCACCTCCCAACACTGTTGTACAGGGATTAATTTTTCACCACGTGACTTTTCAGGGGGACATATTCATACCACAGCAAGTGGAGTGAGGTGTGGGGAGGTGGGCAACCTAGGAATCATCTGCTGACAGTGGCAAGGGCCGCAGACTTACCAGAAGACTGATTGGCATCTTGTATCAGAAATGTCCACATTTTTGGCCTCACAAATTTTTATTTCTAAAAATTAACCCCAAAGAAGTAAATGATTGAGAGTCCCGAGATAAGTGTCAAATAACATTCATCAATGTTTTTATTTTTAATAGTAAAAATGTAGATGTACTGCATAGAAAGATAGGCAGTTACCAAAATGAAATGTAAATACCGCTGCACTGACCTGAACAGACATGCGCGATATATAATTTTTAAAAACTTAACAGATAGTATACTCATACTTTTTATGAAAGCAATACATGCTGTTTACAAAAGTATCTTAAAAGAGATAAATTTACCAGTTAATCACGCCTATTCTCAGATGGTGAACCTATAGAAAAATTTTGGTATGATTTTCTTTAAATTTTTCTATGTCATCTTGATTATTTTGCTGTGATAATCTACATTATTTTTATTAGTAGAAATAGAATGAAAACCTTATTCATGCCTCCAGAAGATGCTACAATTTATCCAGCTCAACTTCTTTATTTAGCAGATGGAGAAATTATGAGCCAAAGAAGAAATGATCTTCGAATCTCTTTTGAATTATTATAACTATTATTTTAATATCTGCATGATACAATGAAAATGACATTAAGGGGGTGTTGGATTACGAGCATCAGCGTTCACACAAGCACAGCTTACATTCAACCTTGGCTCTTGTGCTGGATGTGTGAGGAACTCTGAGATGCAAAACAGCTTGTATCTGCAGCTCCATCTCAACCCAGGAAGCAACAGCCACAGCAGTGACATCTTCCCCAGCAGTGACTGCTGACTTCTCCATTGTCTCTTCTGCCCATTTGGAATTGGGTCTCTACTCCCAGTGTTGTGATTCTGCTTTAGCTGAGACTGTATCACCTCCTGCTAAACAGAAACCAGGCCATTGTGCCTCTGTGTCCTCTGCTCTTGTAACATATTAGTGGTGTTGCAGGACAATAGACCTAGACGGAAGACTCCTACACAAAAATGTGAACCTGAAATGGAAGTTGGCATGGTGTCCCTGTGTAGTGTGGCCCATTGGGAAGGGCTTCACTGTGTTCGGCCTGAGGAACGTGGTGTGATTCTGATTCTATTAAGATATGGTAGGGTGCAGGAGGAAGAATGCTGGGAGTGACCTTTGGCCTCCATAAGCCTAGACTTGGAGATACAAGCAATTCCTTTTTACTTTTATAACACTGGTGAATCATTTATTGGGACAACCTTTTCATTCTTATGCCCTTAAAATATTTCCATAAAGCATTTATGACTAAATAAACTATTCTAGATGGTTTAGTGTAACAGCTGGTGCACTTGTACTGCTAATGCACTTGCTTTGGGACCCAAAGGCTAATGCGATTTGAGGGTAGAAGTTGGCAAAGACCTCTGCTCATGAAAGTGTCCTGGGACTGGGTGCCTCTTAGAGCTCGGGGATGGGTAGAGACTTGACAAGCTGAGACTGGTTTGAACTGGAACATCAGATCCAGGTCCTGGTAGAGAAAGACTCCATTGGGATGTTGTCCATCCTTACTCTTGATGGTAGCTGTCACTGGGCCCATCTATGTGCAATACATAGATTTTGGGGTAGGGGGATTTTTCAAAGGATTTTTAGATCTGTCCAGACCTGTATGGATCAGGTTCATTTCTTCTCTTCCCTCTCCCAAGAATGGATTAAGCATGGATAGGACAGAGATTGGACGACTTTTAGTCCTTCTTTGTCCCAGCTTTCCCATGCCTGAGCTTTGGAAGAGCTCTCCATTGCTTTCACAAATGTCTCTGTAAATCATCTTGCATCAGGAGAGATGCAATGAAGCTAGGAGCTAAATGGGATGGAGGAGGCAGAAGAGGGAAAGATGCTTTCCCCTCTGTGTCTCGCAGTATAAATACCAGGGTCTTGAGAGGGACCCTAATCAAAGGCTTCCTCTCAACACATGGAGACCAACACCTACCACTTCCTTCTATGTCCCATTCATGCATTTACTCATCATTTGAGGCATTACATGCTGAGGCTTGGGAAAACAGACCTGAACCCAAACCTCACGGAACATATACCAGTGAAGAAGCAGAGGTCAATCAAAGGGATTGCAGCAACAGATTCAGAGATTAAAAATGCAATAAGGGTGCAGTGGAAAGGCACCCAGTGACATGGATTATAAAGTAAGGATGTGGCCTCCTAACAGAAGTTCAGAGGACTCACCTTTCATACCTGCTGGGTATTTAGCTGGGGATTTAGCTCAGTGGCATAAGCACCTGCCTGGCAAGCACTAGATCATGACTTTATTCCTCGATACCAAAACAAAAACAAAAAACAACTCATGCTTGCTCCCTATGGTTCAAGGAACTAATTCCAGAGAAACCCAGGGACAGATCTGTGATTTGTTGGCTGCCCTTTGTGCCAGATGCTTCCGCATCTCCTCTGTTGTATTCTCACCAGGTTCTCTGAGGTTGGGCCCTGTGTTTCTGAGTGACAAATGAAACCCTGGTTTATACTCTTTTATTCCCCCACAATTTTAATTAGTGCATATTGGTTATACAGATTAATGTATTTCATTTTGGCCAGCTTATATATGCACGTAACACTCTAGTCATCCCGTCAACCCCTTTTGCCATTCTCTCCCCTGATTTCACAGTTGTGGGGGGTTCGACATGTAAAATGAGTTGTGATCAGATTCATGTCCCTTATTACCTACACATACACTTACCACTTCCCGTCCTTTTGAAAACTGGATTTGATAAAAGAGAAGTGACTTGTGCTGTGTGGTCCTATGCTTTGTGAGTAACAGAGCACAGATTTAAGGCCAGTTATGTGGTAGCGACTGATGATTGGTTTGTCCCCTAGGAAAAGGAAGCATCTGAAAACTATCTTTCTTTTGGAACAGGAAAGAGGTTGGGGGTGGGAGAAGAGAGCAAAGTTCTTAAAGAAGGAAAGGGAAGCAAGTTAAAGGACCTGAGTTCAAGTCCCTGCACACACACACAAAGAGCGGTTTGGGGAGAAAAAGAATCTGAATCAGGACTCCAGTCAATTTAAAATAAGCTATGGATTTTCACTGTGTATCTCAGCTTCCATGGAACAGGTCATTCAGGCAGAAACCAGAACAGAAGATGTTATGGTTTATATCTAGATGTCTCTCCAAAGCCTCATATACTCATAGGTGGGGCCTTTGGGAGGTTTTTGGATTGGTCCACTAATGAGTTTATACCTAAATGTGGTGTTAAGAGGCAAATCCTGGTCCAGGAGATGGGTCACTGGGGGCATGGCCTGGAAGGATCTATTTCCCTCCTGCCTTCCTTGATCACTTTCTGTGCCTTGGAGCCAATTGAATTTGGACTGAAATCTCTACAAATTGTGAGTCAAAATAAACCTTTTCTTCCTTAAATTGTGGCTATTGGGTGTTGTGTCTCATTGATGAGGAAGTAACTAAGGTATGAGGCCAAAAGAATATGAAGCATTAGAAAAAGAGGTGTCTGTTCCTCCACCATTCATTTATCCTGAGATCAGTCAACAGTATAGCTCATTAGTCTCAAGGAGATCTGTGAGGATTGCAGTGGCTTTCAAGCTTGTCATGTCTGAAAATGATGCCATGTCACGAGGCCTCTTGGAAATCACAGCTTAAATTTGTCCATGTTAAGGAGTTGAAAGTATTAGTTGATTAAGACACAGAAACATTTCTTGTATCTTGCTTATTTCTGTTGCACAGTTCATTTACAAAATATTTACTAATCATTAAACATTCTAACAACCCTGTAAAATTAATGTCATTCTCATTTTATAGAAAAAGCATGAACACAGAGAAATGAAATAATTTGCATAACCGAATAAACATTTCTTGACTGTATATGCTAAGTATTTCAGTTACTATCCATGAGGGGAACTTTTAAATCTGGGTCTTCTGAATCCACCTTCCTTGTTTTGTCCTACTATTGATTTGGAAGGGAATGCAGAGACCATTTACTTCAACCCTTCCCTCAGTAAAAGAAATTCTCTTGGTGTGCCTCTGACGTTGAGGGGAATGATAACTTACTTACAGGATCATTTTCTATTAAAAGGAATTTAGTGTTCATTTACATCTTTCACTACTCACTGGTTTTGCATGTAGGAGAGGATGTTGATGCTGCTGAATGGATCAGGAGGAGAAGCATCCTGAGTGGGATCCTTAGAAGCGAGGCTGTGCTATAGGGGAGGAACCTGAGAGGCTGTAAAGAAGGAGAAGAGAAGCAAAGCCAGGGACCAGAGCTGTGCAATGACCTCAGAAGGTCATATTCCCTGTCCTATTTCCCGTAAGGGCAGGTGACCGCTTTGAAAGTCACCCTCACCAGGTTTAGAAGCAAATGCTACTAGAATCACTCTAGCAGAGCAGAGCCCTCTGAGTCACACTTAAAACTAGATGGGGCAGTGAAAGGGCAGATCAAGGGGGATGGTGTCTGGGCGTAAATTAATGCCGCCCTTGTTGGAATAACTTGCCCTCTTCAGCAGCCACAGCTGTGGAGTCCCCAGGGAGTTGTCTAGTGACATGTGATTTTACATATCTGACAGCTAAATCAGAGATCCAAATGCCAAATCCCACACTCAGGAACATTATGTGGATTTGTGACACTCCCAGGGGGACTTCGGATCCATAAAGCAATGAATGGATTACAATGAGGCATAAATATAACATTTTCATCTGTGACATACAATCTCGCTCTATTATTTCTCACATTGTTATGTGAAGGAAATCTATATCCACTCTCTCAGGTTGGATCTCAGAAATTAAAAGAAAAAAATGTTTAAGAAAAAAAAAAATAAAAACAAGCCTCTTAGTGCATCATGAATAAACTAAGAACACAGTGTGATCCTTCCACCAAGCGGGGATCTTAGACCAGTGAGTCATCACAGTCACCAATCAGCTGTGTGGCTTTGAGCAAATCACTTCATCTTTCTGGGTCTCAGTTTCCTCATTTGTTCAATGAACTTCAAAGTATGGGCATTCATTCCTGGGGGTGGGCAAGACAATGCACCATCTGGTTCTAGAAGGCACTATTCGAACCTTCTCAGTGCTTTGTGAATGTCTGATGTCATGTGGGTTTTCACAACACCCATTATAGATAGTGTACAGCCATAGTTTATAAATGAATGGAATACGCATGTCAGGAAGGTGGGCCTTTGATGCATTTCAGCTAAAACATGCAACAAAAAGCTTGAAGGCCACTGATTTAACCCCTTCTGGTCATCTCTTACCTGACGAGAAGACCCCCGTGGGTTCTGTAGTCCACAGTTCTGCGTGTG
Source organism: Cavia porcellus (assembly GCF_034190915.1). NCBI lineage: Eukaryota > Metazoa > Chordata > Mammalia > Rodentia > Caviidae > Cavia > Cavia porcellus. The sequence goes on along the minus strand of NW_026947496.1, from coordinate 19,010,635 downwards.
AGGAAAATATTTGTTTCCCTTAGATTTCTCCCCGTTAAAACTGAGTGCCTCGCCTGTCCAAAGAAAAACATTTGTCCACAGTTGTGTCAGTTACCTGGGCTCAGAAATCACAAGACGCTATCAATTGGCCCCTTAGTATTGTGCCTGCTATTAGCAGACAGGGCGCTGCTCTGTCTTTACAAATAATTACAACCCTTTTTTTCTTTCACACTGGAGATGTCTCAAACGTATTCTAAAATAATTTTTTATGTCTGCCATCGGGATTGTCAGGACAGGTAGTATTTTCCTCTCTTACATAGGAGGAGAGATTCCAAAAGGCCTAATGACTTCCCCACGGCCACTTAGCTAGTCTGTGTGACAGGGCTGCCACCATCCCTGTTCTCCTGATAAGAACTCCAGGCCTCTTTACACTTGTAACCAAGTGTAAATGAACTCCCTGGATCCTAGGAAGAATTAGGTGACAGTGTGTGAGAACAGCAGTGTAAATACAATCCCCAGCTACTTAAAAAGTGGCATAGTGCTTGGGGCCCCGCTGCTGGAGGATCAATGAGGGCCTCATTCTTGTGTACACAAGACAGCACATTATTCAGGGAGGCCTGGCAGAGAGAGAAAAGCAGATGTATGGGCTCCTCGTGCCACCAGCTGTCATGACTGGCTGTGCTGCAGCTCCTGACAAGTGCCGTGCTGCAAGGAGCGGCTTGATGAGAACAGGAGCAAAGTGCGTTACTTACAGAGGTGTCGGAGAACAAAGAACACACAGAGAGTTGTGCAAATATAATGTGAAGAAGGCCTTCTGTCCTGCCAAGGTAGGGCAGCCGTGAAGGACTGCAGGTAAGGCTGCACCCGCTTACTGGCCACGTTGTGCCCACCAGCAAAAGATACCCGAGGCTCAGGAGAGAGATGTTCCCCACTGCTCTTCTTCCTGCAACTATGTGACAGTGACCCACTGAGATGTTCGATCCAGTGACCCTGGCATCACTGTGCCATGTCCTATGAAGACATGCGATATTATATCGCCAACTACAATGGGGCTAATACGATTGCTATACAATTCAAATATTTGTTTTCTCTTCTAGATTTTATAGCTCATCAGGCAGATAGTCTGTCTTTTCCACGCCTGTATCACCAGGACTTCCCTCACAGACTCTCATTCATAGAAGATATGTAATACTTGTCTATTGATTAAATGAATTTAACAAACAAAGCAGCTCTCTTTTTTATTGCCTGGCATTAGTCTTAAAGTGGGGCTCAGTATTTCTTAGAATTCATAGTTCAGGATTGTTTTAATTAATACTTGCCACAGTGCATGTCAGCAACAAAGGACATGCTGGCTACCTCAATGTCCTGAGTTGGTTCAAAACATTTATGACAATTTCTATCACATAAACACATTAAGGGGGGGTCCTCACGCATTCTCTGGATCTGGCACCTTGCAACTATGTGTATGCATAAAGAATGCCTACAAATTGATAAAGAAAAATAAACCAATTGAGAAACCAATGGGCCAAGGATTGAACAAGAAATTCAGAAAGAAGGAAACACAAATATTGTAATTGAAATGTTTTTTTTTTGAAAGGACAGGAAAAAAAAAAAGAATATAAGAAAGATCTTCTGACTGGTATTGCAAGTACAAAATACTGAGATATTGCTTTATTTCCTTCCCAGTAACAGGCATTGTAACAGCCTGACTGTAACATTTGCTGACAATGCTGTGGAATAGTGAAGTCTCTCACCAGTGTACATTGGTACAACCCTTGGACACCATCAGATAAACCTGAAATTGCGCATACCCAGCAGCGATGCCACTTGTGGGATGTATCCTTCTTGTCTTTCTCAGACATTTCTGCAGAGATTAAGCCTTCCTGTCCTCAAGCATCCACTGTAGGAAGTGAATTAACTTCTTATTTAATGCATCTAAAATGATGCTGGGTGTGAAGCATCCACAGGTAACTTCAGAATAGTCAGCCCAGCCATTTCCCATGTTCTGTGGTTCAGACCAACAGTGTCAGAATAGCAAATCTGAAGACAACCTAAATGTCCATTGGAAAGAGCAAAACAAGTGAATGGTGATATATTTCTGCAACTGAATGCTAAACATTAGTTAGAAAAGAGAGAAAGAAAGAGGAACACACTACATGTATCACTAAGAGTAAATGAAAAAAAGAGTTAATGAAAAGTTAAATTGCAATAAAATGTATATGGTATGATTTCATTCATATTGAAAGATTTAAAATAGCAATATACCATGATGTCTTGCTCAGTACACATACATACATTGTAGAAGTATAATATAAAATGTCCAGAGTCAGAAAAGTGATGCCTTCTATATTATTTTTATACTGTTGTGTGTTACATGAGATGTAATAAAAACATAGTGAATATTTAAATGAAAAAAATTTTAAATTATTATAGTAAAAATCACATTGCTATTAATCACCCTCAAAATACCCTGCCCCTGCTTGAATACACTTGTTCCACCATTCTCAACCCTTTCCGAAGCAGCCCTGGGAGTCTCTTTTGTGTCTTTCCCTTGCTACCTTAATATCCTGAATCTATGTTTATCAATGCATTTATGGTGATAAAAACACTGAGGTACCTCCTTGCCCATCTTATTCTCTGAGTCTGGCGCTATGCAACATCTAGCTCTTTCCCCAGATCCGAAGAACCAAAGGACGATTAAAAGTAAACGTTTTGAATTCATTGGGGACATCTAGCAAACATCACAGCACAACTAAGGACACAGAAGAAGACTTTGAGAACTTCTCCAGAATCAGCAAGGATGACAGGTAAGTGTGTCTGAAGCAAGGAGGTACTTGGAAGGCGCACTAATGGCAATGTGGTTTTTACTGTAATAAACTTTAAAATTTAAACAGCCACTGTACTATTCAGTCATATCTCATATGTTGTATCTAAATTATATTAACTATGTAAGACACCCCAGGAATATATTAAATATATTGTACCTCTAATTATTACATATTATTAATATAGTACATTCTTTATATTGCTTCCTGGATCTTCCTGTGTGTTAAAATAGATAATTTCAAGGATGTGCCATGTGAAAAAATAAGTAAAATACATCCCCTTCTCAGTGTTTTTGTACTAAAGCAGTTGTGATTAATGACTTGTCGTCTTACAGGAGAAAGGAGCTTTTCTCGAGGAAATTATTTTAGACGGAATCTGATCATTGCACTCCCCAGCTGAAAACCGTCCACTGGTTTTGGAGGGCTGCTTGACAGAGCCTGAGTCCCACAAGGCTGCTGCTCCAAGTGCTCGGAGGTGGGGTGCAGATCACTCTGATGGCAGCTCTCAGCCTCTCCTCAAGCACTCTCCCTTCTGTTCACTGTGGAGTGTTTGCCATTTTCCAGATTACTCTCCCGCCCTGCTTTTCACCACGGGCTGTTGCCAGTCAGGTGTTTATTTCCTGAGTGCTCTTCCCTCGTTCTTGCAATTTGACATTAGTTACCAAAGCTTTAATAATGGGTCAATCTTTGAAGCAGCTGTTCTCGTATAAGACAAATAATTCAGGATGTGTGCATTTACCTTAAGGATGTTTACTGTAGCATGGTCTCTAATGTCAAAACATTACACATAATCTTAATGTCCGGAGAGGCTTAAATAAATCCATTCCACTGGGAGCCCAGCACATGAATGCACTAGACTCTGGATCCAAAAGGCAGAGTGGTCAGATCCAGTCCCTGTGAAGAACATCCTGGCATCTGCCAGCTCTGTGATCTTAGCCTTCCTGTGCCTGCATATTCTAATCAGCAAAACAGAAATCCTGCATAGACTTGTTAAGGGGAATAGTGTGTTATTGAAGCAATTGGAGCACATCACAGACTTGCTTATAAATCACTAGTTCTAGACATAGCTGCAAAAAAATTTTTTTTGAGACAAGGTCTTGCTTTGCAGTTCAGCATGGCCTTGAACTCACTATCTAGCTCAGGCTGGCATTGAACACACTGTAATCCTCCTGCCTCAGCCTCCTGAGTATTGAAATTACAGGCATGCACCATCCCCCCAGTCATATCTGCAAAGTCACAGTGTACTTTGATGTCCCAATGAAACCTAGCATAGTATGTGGCACAAGCAGGCATTGAAGGAATGCGTTGAATGAAAGAATCAACAATCCTCTAGCTGAGTGTCTTCTAATTATGGGTTCTAATTTCTAAGGGGTAAGGTAGAAAAACCTGGATTTGGAAAGTAAGCCTTACAAAGCAAATGTAGAAGAACCAGATTATGATTTAAAAAATTAAAGCAGATCACTTTTGAACAATCTACAATAGTGGATTTAAGAAGAAGAGCATTAGTTCTGGAGTCAGAGTGGCCAGAATAAACTCTTCCTCTGGCACTAAATTTTCTGGCATCATTTCTAAAATAAGTTTTCTCTTCTACTGAAAAAGAACAATATTCATCTTTGTAGCTTGTTGTAAATTTCAGAAATGATAATAGCAATGTTAACGATTAATGGTGTGTGATGCTATGTGCCAGGCTCTGGTCTAAACTCTTTTCATATTATCCCATTTAATTCTCTCCACAATCCCTGAAGTACTGTTATGGTTGCTTTGGATCTCCCAAAAAGGTAGATTGAAATGCTAGTCCCAGGTAACCCTGTCGGGAAATAAGATCTTTGTAGATATAATTAGTTAAATTAAGATGAAGTCTTACTGCCTTAGGGTGGACCCTTAATCCAGTCTGGCTGGTGTCTGGATGAGAAGATCTGGATGCAGGGAGGTCACCATGTGACAAGAGAAGCACAGAGTTGATCACAGATGATGCAGCTGAAGGCCAAAGAACGCCAGTGATTGGAAGCCACCACTAAAAACTAGAAAGAGAGGAGGAGGAAGACTTCTTCCTTAGAGCTGCTAGAGAATGTGCGGGCCAGCTGATACCTTAACACCAGACTTGTAACTTCCAGAACTTAGTTGTGATGATTTATAATTGTTGTGAAACAGCTGTCATTGTGCAAACCAAGTCTGTCATCTCACCAAGTTGAAGAAGGAAATCACAGACATAAAGGAGGTTAATGGGGAAGTTTTTGTTGGAGATTTTAAGAAGAAAAATAGCTCCCAGTTGGCAGACATCTCAAGTGGATCACTGCATGGTCCCTCAGCGCAGAACTTTTTATGGACAAGCAAATTATGGGAAATGCTTAGATGCTTGGTGGCCATCGATCGCAGGTGACTCTGAGTATTTAAAATGACCCACTGAAACACAGACTCGGTAAACAAGTTACTCAGTGTGCAGAGTTTAAAGGAAGCCAAGATTTTAAAGAAAATCAGTTATTCTACATTTTTAAGTTCCCTGAAACTCAGGAACTTAGTAGGTAAGAGCTGTAACTCCCTTGAGAGGAAGGAGTTTATAATCCATGTCGTCTGAAGGCCTCTTTGGTCAAAGTCCCCATTTTACTGCCTTTTCTTTTCTTTCTTTCTTTCTTTCTTTCTTTTTTTTTTTTGTGGTACTGGGGATTGAACTCATGACCTTGAGTTTGTCAAACAGGCACTTACACTGCTGAGCTAACCCCCTGGCACTTTACTGCCTATTTTTATATCAGTTCTTATCAATGGGGCAGATCATCCAACTCTACTTCAGGTCTTTTCTCTAGCTAGCTGCCTGTTCATCAGCTAACTTATTAAATGGTGTTTTATAGTAGCCCTAATACAGGTACTATTATTTCTTCTGTTTTATGGATTTAGAAACTGAGGCACAGATCTCATTTAACGGGTAAATAAGATGGGAAAACAGGGCCAGCTCTAGTTTGTGCTCTTAATTATTCGATGATATTCAGCTGGGTTCATAGCAATTCCATCATTTTCCCAGGGGAGCAAAAAAAGGTTTTATTTTCAAATTTTAAACGATGTATTTCTACCATTCACCATCCCCAAGAGGCATAATTCTGTGGTATAGGAGTGACGTTGTCACATGATTATCTGAAGTTCTGTTCTCATTAACTCAGCTGAGTCTATGCCCAAATCATGCAATTTTTACAAATTTCACACTGCAAGGTCCCCGGCCCAGCTGGGTCACAGCTGTTGGGTGATGGAGGCTCTTCCTCTGTGGTTCTTAGGGGAGAATGCTCAAATGGCTGATGGTGACATCAAGAAAGGCAAAACTCCTGAGCTTTCTGTATTTCTACTGACAATTGTCCCTCCCCAACCACAGCAGCAGTAAGGTGCAATGCACTGATCATTTTATAGTTACTATGCTAGGGCCCTGCTGATCTAATGAGAGAACAAGGAGGTGACTAAATGAAATCAGAATTACCCTCAAACTCCATTTCACCCAAAAGCTTCTTCTTGCCTCAAATGATTTTTTCCAATTGCAACCATTAGAGGGGTTTTCAGATTCAAGCATCTCTTCATTTATTCCATTCTCTGTCTCTGTCTCTGTTTTTGAAGACATGTAGGAAAATGCATGCTTGAAAAAGGGAGAAACGAATAGCAGAGGAGATCCAGCACTGATTTCCAGTGCTGGAATCACCTAGGTTTTGCATAATTGGTAGTGTTTTCTAAGACACAGATGCCTACGGGACAGCTACATCTACCTCCCTGAATCTTTAGGCTCTGATCTGCAGCTCCACCAACATCGTCCCAACCTGATTACCCAGGGGATGTAGCAATAAGATACTTCTTGTAGGAGGTCTGGCTCTTGGTTTTTAAATTCAGGGCAAAGAGAAACCTATTCATTGCCTTCTGTGGGCTCCAAGTTGCAGCAGGTTGCTATTCAGGTTAATAAAAGCTTCCGTCCCGGGGGAAAATTCCTCCACCCTGGCAACCATGACCTTGACTCAGGGGTGTAAGCTGAGCCCAGGCACACCTGTACATCTGACAGATGAGCCCTGCTCTGAAAGCCCCTGCTGACAAGCTTATCGAGAACAGACACCTGCAGGGAGGCCCACACCTTTTTTCATGAGTGCTCTGACAGCAGTCTTGATCCAACAGGTCTGGTACATGGTCACAGAGAGATTACTTGAAGACTCACAAAGAGCTTGGATTATGCCAAATCCAAACGTCATGCTTGGAAGGAAATACAGTTACCCATTCATAACCCACCTCTGTTTGACAGAATTCATTGCACAGCTCTCATTGGTCTTATTATGGATAAAATCCTATCATTTTCTTGGAAGACAAAGACAGTTCAGGCTTTTCAAGCCTACTGTGTGTCTGGCATATGGACAGGAACTTCATATATCAACATCCTATTTAATTCTCCCAAGTTATCATGTGATATAAATACTATTATCCTGATTTTACAGATAAGAAAACAGCCTGAGAGAGCTTAAGTTACTTTGAAAGATTACACACCTAATTAATGGCTAGGCAGGACTTGAAAGGATTCTTCCAGGAATTTATGTCCACTAGCAGCTGTTCCCAAGCCCAGGATACCCAAGACTCAGGAGTGTGGGACAATTAATTCTGCTTTGGGTCCTTCATTAGTGGGGCTCCTTTTGTTGTGCATTGGCAGTATGGAGGGTCAAGCCTCAAGGGTGACCTTGCTACCCAGAACTCCATGCAGATGGTGCACAATGGCCTGGTATGACCGAGTCAAAGCTAACAGACACCGTGTTCAGTGCTCCGGCACCCTGAACTAGAGGCAATTGGTCCCAAAATATCCATTTGAAGGGACATCCTTTTAAACTCTGAAACAGTGTCCTCCACTGGGGGCACTTTTTCACCCAGAAAACATTTAGTAGTTTCTGGGGACATTTTTGGTTGTCATAACTGAGCACGGGTGGGATGCTACTAGCATAGGGGTTAGAAGCTGGAGATGTGGAAGTTTCTATCACATAGGAAAGCGCCCCCTACAAGAAAGAATTACCTACCACAAAATCCAGTGGTGCCAAGTTGGGAGATCTGGTTTTGAAATAGCATCTCACCAAGTACGTGAGGACCTTGTAACACATTGATCAGCAACACCAGTTATTAGCAATTGTCAGTTTGCAAGCAATACCATGTAATGACTGAATTGGTTCTTCTTGGTAAGTGATCCCTGGCTGCTTCCTAGTAGAGAGCACCCTGGCTGCCTTCCTCCTCTCAGTGACTGCTCAAGCCCCTGTGTCCCAATACACACCAGAATGCAGTCAACTGGCTGCCCCTACCAAGCTGAGGTCTTGTGTTACTGTGCTTAACTCCTTAGGTACCTTGAAGTGTTTTTGTTTTCGTCTTAAAACAGAGGAGGCCAGGTGTGTGGCTAGCAGTGGGCGGCATGGGCTAATCTCTGTTTATCTAGTTTAAGGCTTTGGCAGGAGGAGGACTCCAAAGGCAGCGCCACCAGAGGAGAAGGAGTACAATTGTTAGGGTCAGACCTGCTTTCTAACTGAGCTCAGCAACTTGGAGCTGCTATTTTCTAATATGTAAATGAGCAGTAACAATTTTTACTGTCATTGGTGTGAGAATTAATTGAATTAATGAATGTAAAGTGCCTAAGGTACAAATGGCATAATAAGATTTTTTTTTTTTTTTTTGGTACTAGGGATTGAATGTAAGGTATCTGTCTTTGCTCCCACCCCAGCCCTTGTTTATTCTTTATTTTTAGATGGGTCTTCCCAAGTCCTTAAGTTACCCAGATTGGGTTTGATCTTGTCTCAGTCTCTTAAGAGTGCTGGGTTGGGGCTGGAGGTTTAGCTCAGCGGCATAAGCACCTGCCTTGCAAGCAGGTGGTCGTGAGTTCGATCCCCGGTACCGATAAAAATGAAAAAGACCAAAAAAAAAGAGTGCTGGGTTGCATGAGTTACCACTCCTATCATCAGGAAAAGATTAGGACAGGTGGCTGCTATGCTTTGAGTGTAGAGCCCTAAGGTTCGTATGCCAAAAACTCAGGCCCAAGTGTGACAGTGTTGGTGACAGTTTTTGAGGTGAGTCCTAATAGAAGGTAATCAGGATGTGGGTCCCTTTCATTTGGAGTTGGTTATTATGAGTGTGGTTGTTATAAAGTGAGGCCACTCCACGCAACTGGCCCCTTGTGTAAGCATCCAGTTCCTTTTCTGTTTCTCTGACACAGCCAAGGGTCCTAACCCAGGATGCTGGCAATATGCCCTGAGACATCTAAAACTGTGAGCCAGATGAACTTTTTATGTATAACATATCCAGCCTTAAGTATTTTGTTATAGTAACACAAATTAGACTAACACACTGGCCTTAGAGGATGGTCTGGAGTAGTCTATTAAAATAGACATCCAGATGCTTTTGGGTGAGCTTTGTTCATATTCCTGGGGGTTACCACATTCCCGGGCACTTCCTGCTGTAGTTTGGTTGGTACCACAGGTTAGGAACAGCTTCTCCAGAATCTCCTGGGAGCTCTCAGCAGGAAAGTCAAGCCAGCCTCTGCTGAGATATTTGAGGATTGAAAAGTAACTGGGTTACCCGAGGGTGCAAGTGAGAGGATTTTGACCATGGCTGAGTCCTCCTAGCCATGGAGCAGGGAATGCTATATGACTATCATTCCACCCCCACCCCAGTCTGAGTGAATCACTAGCACTGTTTGGAGTTCATTTTCCTTCCCTCTAGGTGGGTAAAATGTCTATTTCATGGAGTCACATGAGGATTAGATGATGAGGATGGCAATGGTGATGCTCATGGTAAATAATCAGTAACTGATGATGGTGGGAACTTGGTGCAAGCTAATTGTTTTAAAGGAAAAGTAAATTCTCCATGGAAGTGAATTAAAGCTGATATCTTATCTGCTCACCCCGCCTTCTCTAGTAGCTTTATTCGCTACCTCCAGGGCACCAAGAGCAACCACTACGCCTTATGTGGCCGCCTCAGTGGGCTACAGTGAAGGAGTTTTAGGCTTTCTGCTTCTTTCAAAAGTGGTGGCACTTAGGGCTATCTATTAAACAAACAGTTCTCATTCTTTTCTTGCCTACTGTGTACTTTAACTACTCAGAGGTCTTTGAGGTTTAGATCCAAAATGTTCCACCAAAGTCTCGTGTGTTCAGAGGCTGAGCTTTTGGAATGTGATTGGATCACAGGGTGCTACGTGCATTAGCGGATTCCTGCTTTGAAGCGTTTAGAGCTGATTGTACTGTTAAGAGGTGGGGTCTAGTGGAGGCAAATCACTGAAGGGTGACTTGGAAGTCCTGCCTGGTAACAAATTTGCTTCCCCTCTACACTGCCAAATACCATCCCATCAGGGCTTGCTGCGATGGCTGAAGATACGGGACGGTGGGCAGTCAGGCCTCTTCACAGTGTCCTTGAGGATCACATGGGAATCCCGACATCTCTGGCACACTCAGCAGAAATCTGGCCACAACACACGCTTGCTATCTTCACCTGGGGTTGTGAATTGGACTTCATCTTTCTTCTCTTTTTAGTATTCCAGCTCTCTTGCTTTTGCTGGGCAGACAGAGGTGCTCGGCTTTCGACAGGTGTATTATTTTCACCAATTTATAGACAATTGTCCAAATTAAATGCCCCAGAACCCCTCTGAACCCCCAGGCTCATGATAGTTGCCACACTCATACCTTTTAGACATTCATTATATCCAATTCAGAACTTCATGTTTCTATTATCCTCTAGTTGGTTTTATTTATTGACTATTCCTTTTGTTTTACATTCTACTTTTTGCTTTTATTGTTAAGACCATTTTTCTTGATTATGCATAAATTCCCTAAAGGCACATATTGAACATCTGTCTTCAGCAGAGCTGAACCTAGGCCTAGGCACATAATAGCTGCTCAATAAAAGGTCCCATCATCCAGTGGAATAAACAAAACCCTGTCTTTCTAGTTCATCTTCCTCCAACCGTACCCTGTCTTGGAGGCACTGATGTAGGGTAATAACCCAGAGTAGCAAAGATTCTGGTGAATGGAAAGGTGGGGGGGGGCAGGAAGAAGGCAAAGACAGGACTGAGAGACACCCACCTGGCCCTCAGCTCCTGATGAAAAGAAACCAAAGAAATCAAAGTGATCCATTCACTTCAATTGCTCTTGGACCTGAAATGACTCCCCCCCGCCCCAGGCCTGCAGGAAAATTCAATTAAAGGGTCCATCTGTGAGACAGCAGCTGAAGAGGAATGACAGTGGGGAGGCCCGGATTTTCACAAAAAAGAGCTCTTCCCTCCTGGGTACACCCTTCCCCTGTTATTAGACCCAGCTCTCCCGTCTACACTGCAGCTCTCCCAGTGAGGCTGGTTCAGAGGTTTGGCTTTCAGCTACTGTCTCAGATGCATGCATGGTAAGGACTCAAGACATCCCAGAGGCTGGACTTGCTGCAAGAGAGCTAGAAACCCCACAAAAACAGCACACAGAGGGCAGGTGCTGGGAGCTGCGGTTGACTGAGGGACTCTGTGAGTTCACAGGCTGTTCAACCCAAAGACAAGATATGTGAGAGAAAATGATGAAAATGAAAATCCCACTAGACAACCTTTCTCGGCCTGAGTGAGGAGCCCAGAGAAATGCAGAAGGGAAGGCTTAAACATACTTTTTCAAAATAAGCCTGCACCCTCCATGCCCACCATGCAGGGAACTATTTTCCTGATTCTCTGCTCTCCCCAAGGGGTGGTGGTGCTTGATCCCCCCAGCTAAGGGGCCCTTAAGAAATCTGCCGTCCCATGACAAAATGTGGCCCACCAGTGTTTGCTGGGAGCTATTTTACAAATGAAGAGTGTGCTTCTGGGAACCCAGTGCCTCTTTCTTCTCCCCATCTTCCCTTCAAAATAACTGAAGCTCGTGGCAGTGTCTGTGGTGACACTGAAGAACTGTCCCCACCTGGCCTCAGCTTGCACTCCAGCGTCCTGTGGTTTCCCCCACGGATGCCTGGTTTACTCTGAGGTTTTTGCCATGAGGAGCCTCCTTCCGCTTCCTTCTGCCCTGTTAGGGCTATTTTTAATTAGGGAAGAAAGGGAGGAGGCTAGCTCACTGCTATCTGTGAGAAGAGCAGAATGCCCTTGGGATGTGAGGAGGGCCAGCGCAAGGACCTGTACTCAGGTCCTAGTACAGCATGGCTGGGGAGGGATACATGGATTCCGCTGCTTTGGCTGCAGTAACTAAGTACCACAGGCCAGGGGCTTCGCAAGAGGTATTTCTTTTCTCACAGTTCCCGATGCTGAAAAACTGAGTGAGGTCCAGGAGTCAGCAGGGTCAATATCTTCCAAGGCCTCCTTCCTTGGCTTGTAGATGACCGTCTCCCCCGAGTCCTCACATCGTTCCTTTGTATGTGTGTGTCTCACTACCTCCAAAGAGTCATATTATATTCTGAGCCACTGGAGATTAAGACTTAAACATGTGAATTTGGGGGGACACAAAATTCAACTCATAATGATGTACCTAAAAATGAGCACATGACTGGTCATTGTAATGGCTGTGACTCAGGAATTTGGACATTTTGAGGAGACATCAACTTTACAAAGGACATTCTTAAAAAATAAAAACAACATATGTAGTTGACATTCATGTGCTTCTGTTTTAGTAAGTGTAAAATAGAATTTGGGATGCTATTTATGACTATTATGTAAAATTGGATGGGAGAGATTCTTCTTCATGAGCACAATTAATTTAATCAAGACAGAGTCCAGAAAAATCTCTTCCTGGCCTTGAAGCAGTCAGTGCCTCCCATACACGCACACCCGTGGAGGCTGTTGCCCCTCCCTAGTTTGACATCCATTTGGGCCCCATCAGCCCAACCTCACAAAACCCCACGTCATCCTTTACATCGGTGGTGTTAGCATTTTTCCCTTATCTTTTCACGGCTGTTTCCTATTCTCCAAATGCCCTTCACCTTCTGAAGATTATGAAGCATTCCAGCTGGAAAGCAGAGGACAAATTAGCCTTACAAACACTTTCTAACACCTCTCCTGGAAGTGGTGTTGGGATCACCATAAGCCAAGGGGCACTGCTTCCCTGGGAACTGCTCCCAGTCACACATGGCCTGCTGGGAAGTGGTGCTACTACAAAGAGACACAGTGTATAGCTTCCATGCTGCCTCATGCAGAGGGCTGGGAATGCTCTTGGCGGAGGTTTTCTCAGGAGCTGAAAGAAGGTTCTTGGTTTCCAGCTGCTTTTCAGGGCTGAAACCACCCGGTATGGCTTGCACCTAGATGTCTCCTGCAAAGCCTCATGTGGTCATAGGTGGGAGCTTAGAGGTGGCTGGATCTGGATTGTGTGATGCTGGGATTAAAAGTGTGTGGTTGCTAAATTAGTCCACCGATTGGTTTGACATAATTCTGAGGTTGGAGAACGGGAAAGCTTGCTTTACGGGCATGTAGCCTGGATAGAATAGCAGGGGCAGCCTTCATTTTCTGCTTTGTTACTTTGTTGCTTGCTGTCTTCTGGCCACCATGAACTCTTTGCTGCAATGCCCCTCTGCCATAACACCCTGCCTGGGAGCTCTCCAATATGGACCGAAACCTCAGCAAACTGTGAGCTACAACAAACCTGTCCCCCTTTAACTTTGGGTGTTGGGTATTTTGTCTCAGCAATGTGAAAAGTAACTAAAATGCCACCCACGCCTTTGATCAAAGTACACACAACTGTCTGCTATAGTTTCAGTTGGGGGCCAGACTGGACATATTTACATGCTTTCGTTCTTTCATGATTGTCCATGCCATCGTGTCCAGGGCGTGCCTGCTCATACTTCCACATGAGTGATTTCTTCCTTTTAGGTGAGGGACTTTGAATGCTCATGAGCTTCAAATCCTGCTCACGCTCCTCTTCCCACACTCTCTGGCTTGATTCCTCCTAGGAGATGGGAGTAGAACGGCTAAGGACTTGGACAATCTTTCAGATTTCTTGGGTTCAAACTGATTTGCTTCTCTAGAATTATAGGACCTTTTCCATTCCTTTGTCTCTGGACTTCTGTTTCTTATGCATAGCATGAGGGTCATGAAAACCTCCCTTGTGTGAGGATTCAGCTTAGGGTTTTCAAGGAAGCATGCATACCATGAATGCTCAGTGCTGGTGGTGTTACCCTTTGAGGTCTCCAATGACACCAAGCCCCTTTGAATTTCAACAAATTGTAAGTGGGAATGTTTGGGGACAGCCGCTGGACATAAGCGGGATTCAAGAATGTCTGCTGTCATTCTACAATCCATCCACAAGCAAAGACAGCAACAATAACAACAAAACTTCTCTTCAGGTGACAGCAGACAGCAGGCAGAACGCTCTGTGTTTAGCAAAGCTCTAGAGTCCCAAGGCCGGCAGGAGTCCTTGCTGTGCTGCCCAGCACTCGGTCAGTCATTTGCTGAATTGGTTGCTTGGGGATCTTGCATGATTGCTCTACCAAAATGTTTTGGGTCAGGGAAGAAGGGACAGGGAGAGGAGTGTGGACCAATGGTGCTGAATTACAAGGGACAAAGACGACAGGGGAGAAGCCATGGCCTCTGTTGACCATTATGAGCTTGAAGTAGTTTGAGGCCTTGGTGAGACAAAGGGATAGAAACTGAAGGAACTGTTTTTCAAACTTTATGTTTTGGGCTTGGGAACATTCGGAGGTTATGAAGAAAATCCTCACTTTTGCACAGATTCCATCACGACTTTGGTGACTCAAGATGACAGGGATGAAGGTGTAAGGAAACAGAGACCTGGACAAGGACATAGGTCATTTTGTGACGGCCACAGTTTTCTTGCAGATGGAAACAATCCTGCAGAAGACTTTGTGAGGTAAAGTCATGCAGACCTTTGAAGGTAAGCAGAGCGGGCTGATTCTTGCAAGAGGAAATATTGGGTAACAACCCTGTCGGGTCTGGCTTTCCTGTGTGAACAACCCAGAGGTTTCAGTTAGTAAAATCTGCGATAACCCATTTTAAACCTTGAAATTTTAGAACCCTTAGGGACACTGGAGTTGCTTGTAGAAGAGCTGATCAAATCATAGTGTGTTTAAATAAAAAATTATTAAAATTAAAGACATATCACCATTAATCCTCCTCAGAACACTTCTCTGCTCTTGAACGCATAACCCCATCATCCTAGCCATTTTCTGCAGAAGTTTTGGAAATTCTCTTCTGCAAGTGCCTTCATGCCCCAGATTGCCATTTACCTTTCATGGTCATTTCAACTTTGGGGAAAAGCCAAAAGTCACATAGTGCCAGATAAGGTTACACTGTAATATTTTTGTCTGATGGAAATTGCTGTAAACATTTTGAATTGGTTCAGAACATTGAGATGGCCATGACATTGTAACCAAAACCACTTGTGAAAGAGGACTTTCAGAAAGGCGTCAGAAATTGGAAGAAGGATAGGATAAGTGCATTGGAAGCCAAGAGGAGTATTTCGAGGGGATGAATAAGCAATGTGTCTTTAACACATTTTAAAACATTCACCATACATTTTGATCATCCTGTCTATAGCTGGTGAAATAACCTCCTTCCAATCCCCATATTAGGGCTATGTCCAGAATAGAGATTTTGTGATGAAATGAGAATCCAGAATAATAAGAAAGAAGGATGTATAGACTCTTTCTTTGGTATCCCCAAAAATGGGGTTCACAAAACTTTTTGCCCCCTTTATTTGTGACACTGAATTTCAGTACAGTTACTCTGTTCTTTGCTAGTCCCTTCTGCTGCCGCACTAATTTGTACGAAGATTGTATCAACAGTAAGGAGAAGGGACTCTCACTGCCATAGGACTAATGGTTTAACTGACCCCAAACAAGAAGTGGATAGATAACCTGTTCATTTTCCTCCAGGATCTTGGTTTCTCTACAAAGTGGCTTTAAAATGTGGTGGAGGCTGAGTAACATGACCACTACAGTTGTCGCCTTCCTCGAGAATGCCTGGGCTCAGGAGCCGGTGCAGGTCACATCCTTCACCATACAGTCTCACTATAATTCTGCTCCCACTCAGCCCCAAATACTCCAGCATGATCAACCAGGCCACACCCTACAACTACCCAGTGCTCACACAAGACGATGGGAATGTGCCCGACTTGCCCAGAACACCCCCCCCCCCGGGTCTTCCAGAGCCCCCGTGTGGAGATGCTGAAGAAATGTAGGCAACCCTCTTTCCATGGTCAGTGAGGAGAACCCCAAAGAAAGTGTGAACCTCCCCAAAATAAAATAAAATGGATCACCAAAATATACTAATAATTCCAAAATATGTTTGAGCTATCATTTTGTAGTCTTCTGTTCACCTCCCATCTACTCTTGACTTCCAAATCATTCACCCCTGGTGGATCCCAGGAACTGTACTAAACTGGGTTCTTTAACAGATACAGTAATTTATTTTGGCAGTTTTAAAATGAAAAAATTTTTTCATTTTTTCATAGATCTGATACTATGGCAGAATCTGAAACAACACAAGGAGAAAGTGTAGAGAATACTATTATTACTTGTAGGAAATGACACGTGTGAAATTACAAAGATGAATAAAACAATGAAAAATGATATTGTTTGTTGGAGAGATAGTGTTAGCATAAATTATTTTTATTTTGGTATTGTGACTGTACAGTATACTTAGTTGTGCAATTAATTATGTTGAAGAGCAGAGATCATAAAAAAATACTCATCTGGTAAAACATCAACAGTGTGGTTCTGTAACTCACATATATTGCTCTACTAAAAACTACAAAATCTTTCTCCTGGCTCTGCATTCATGGGAAACAAAGATCTGCTTGAATTGTGTGTATTTTTCATCTATATCTCATTTCTTCCTTTTCAAGCATATCACCTGCTGGTCTTCTTCATAAAAATCTCATGTTCAGTAATAAATCTTGTTCATCATGCCACCAAATCCCATTTTGGTGTCTTATTTTAGATAATAATTTCCCTCTTTTGGTGGGGGACAGCATGCATTTGAGGGTTTTAAAGACCCAGACTCTATCCCAGTCTTCTAACTGGATTGATCTTGGCTGATACTGACACTAACTGTGTTTTAAGATTGGAACATCACAATCACTTGTGTTCCATCCATCTCTCTAGGTGGCTCAAAATCCACCTCTCTCCTGAGGACCATCATGGTGCATATTTCCCAACCCCTTAAACTTACTCAACGTCTGTTGTCTCTGTCACTTCTTTAGAAACTAAACTTTACAGCCTTTCCTCTATAGTGGTGTTCAGGATATTTACTAACCTGCATCTGATGGTTAATGACTGACCATAATGGACAGGGCCACAATAGGGAGAGTTGTAGAGATCACTTGTGGTGCAAAGTGTTGGTGTCTCAGTTGCCATTACTGGGAGAGTTTGGGAGAAATCAGGAGTGGAGGCTTGCTAGAGACTTAGGCTGCAGATAGGGAAGCATTTCAACAACTTAACAAGCTGTACAACTACAATTACTTGTACTAACATAAATTCAGTTGATGCCATATTCTTGCAGATCTGAGATCTCTCTACATCTTTCATTTAAATTGGGAATTCCTGAAAGCCCAAGATTATGTCTTATATTTCTTAATGTCCCATGGGTCTATCCCAGAGGGATCCTTAGCATGGGAGTTGTAGTTTGGTAGTTGTAGTTTGGTCCTGTGTGGTTGATACAGTACAAAGCTGATTCAAGATGAGCAGTACCTGACTCTATAAATCAGAAACTAATCACAATCTCACACACAGTCCTTTGGCAACTCACCAGGGATGGAGTAGTCCAAAATAGCCTCACTTATGCCTGGTGATGAGAGTGGACTATTGCCAGGATGGCCTGGTTCTCTCCCAAGTAGAGTCCGGTTTCATAGATCCTGGATTTCTAATATGGAGTGGCAGTGCTCCAATGACCAAGGCACAAGCATGTATAAGTCTTTCCTCGTGTTCCATTTGCTGATGTTCCACTGGCCAAAGCAAATCCACGTCTGAGGCTTCAGTTGGCTTGGGTGACGCCACAATGTGTGCTTCGTGCAGACCGCAAACATGGTGATCAATCACAGACTACATGATCTTCAAGGTCCTTCCAGTTCCAACATGGCTTTCCCAGGGATACATGGTCTCAGCATCAAATATTAAATTTAGAAACACATGCCTGATACATAAGCAGCCCACAAATTCTCTACTGTCATTAGGCTGGTTATTTCCTCTGTGACATACAGCTCTTTAATACGTATTGACACTTACATTTTTTTTTTTTTACCCCTTTAAGACTGTACTACGCATTCATTTTGGTTAGATACAATTTGTGCAAAACTTTAGTTGGAAGAAAAGAATTAAAGAATGAAAGTTGATTCTCATTCTATAGTCTTTGAGCTTGATCCTGACTGAAGAGTGTATGTACATGTCACATATATGGTGTGTGTTTAATAATATTTGTTAATCAACCTCTACCCAAGGTCTATTAACAAAATCATAGCATGTATCTTTCCATTCATGATATCAGACTATCCTCTACAATGAACTAGTGTGTGTCCTCCAAAATGCAAATATCGAAACCTTAACTTCCAGTGTAGTGGCATTAGGAAGTGAGGGTCTTAGGCAGATAATTAGGTCATGTGGGTAGAGTCTGGTGGTGGGATAATGCCCTTAATATTAAAAAGGCCCTGGAGAGTCTTTTACCCTCTCTCTGCCCTGTGAAGGCACAACAAGAAATTGCCAGTCTACAACCTAGAAGAGAGTCTTTACCTTGTCCTGTTTTAGAATCTGGGAGTCTCTGTGTTGTCAGTCTCCTCTGTCCTTGACTTGAATGAAGCATCATTAAAAAATATGATAAATGTACAAATTTAAGTAGTGAATTATGATAAAAGACACATTGCCATCAATCCTCTCTGAATATACTTAACCCATCATTCTTGACACTTTTTAAAACAGTTCTGGAAGTCCTTTTTGTCTCTGTAGTTGCACTGTCCTGGGTGCCTTCATGTCCTGAATAGATGGAAAGCATTGACCTTTCCTGATCATTCTAACTTTGGGGAAGAGCCAGAAACCACGTGATGCCAGGTCCAGTGAGTAGGTAGATAAGGACACACTGCCACATTTTCAGGAGGACACCTTTCTGTTGACTGGCACATGGCAGCAGAATTCGTCATATGTTTGAACATACACGATAAAGATACTCATAAAAGAAGACTTCCAGGACTGCTTCAGAAAGTGACAAGATAGGAGAAAAGTGTTAGAACTGATGGGGGAATGTTTTCAGAGGGCCTAATAACATTGTACCTTTTCCTGTAACAAGTTAAAAAATTAATCTTTCACTGTACATTTAGATCATACCTGGTAGATGGCTGCCTCCTTCCCATGTTCTCAAGTGTCCGTTTCTGCATGCCTGAACATCCTTGGTGTCTTCCTCTCTTTTTAAGAAATCTGGCTCCAAGTCAGATTGGATTAGGGCCTACCCTAATGGACTCATTTTAACTTAATAACCTCTTTAAAGGATTTATCTCCAAACAGAGTTATATTCTGAGGTACTAAGGGTTACAGCTTCAATATATGAATTCAACAATTCACCCCATTACAGATCCAATTCTGTCTTAGTTACTTTTCTCATTACTGAGACAAAATACCTGACATCCAAAGTTAAAGGAAGAAAGGTTTGTTTGGCTCATAGTTTATGGAAGTTTCAGCCCATAATCCATTGGCTCCAAACCAGGGTGGCACATGGCAGAGGGGCAGCTGCTGAGGGTAGCTGAAGACAGCAAAAGCAATGAGAGATCTTGACAGTGTCTGTCTGCCCCTTTTATACTGTCTATGGTATTTGAACTAGGGCAGTACCAAACCAGTCAGTGGACTGATTTAGTAATCCTCCACACTCAGTCCCAGCATCATACACTCTAGACTCAGTCATCTCTGAAAACCCCCCACCTAAGATGACATGAGGCTTTGGGGGTACATGTAGGCATAAACCATAACACAGACCTTACTTGGGAACTGATAGAGAAATGTTTCGCATGCTGGGTCAGAGTCAGCATTTGCCCAGGCAGTTCTGATCAGATACTGCTGGGTCACATGGGACACACTGCACATGGATGAGAGCATATGCATACACAAACAAGACTTTGCTGGTGCAGAGGACCCCCTCCACTGGTTTGGCCTCCAGTTGACCATTTTTGGTACCAGTGCCCTCATCATAGTGCACTGGCCAGAGACTTAAGGGTCAAGAACTGTGCTCTCTGACTGACTGTCTGGTTGTACCTTAGACCTCACAAGAGACTCAAAATGATGAACCGAGCAGATTGTAATTATTGTTCACATTGGGCCATGAGTTTTGTCTCAGCAGGGCAGGACCTGGACCTAATAAGTGAACAAACCTGAAATCAGTGTAGATCTGCTACCCTCAAAGCCATGTATTGCCTGTGGCTGCCAAGGGGGCAGTGCTCCAACATAAAACCATAGCCTTTATGATGCTTAATTTTATGAGTCAACTTGACTAGGTCACAGGGTGACTAGCTACTTGATTGAACTTATTCTGGGTGTGTAGGTGTATTTCTGGATGAGAATGACATTTAAATTGGTGGACTAAGTAAAGCAGATTGCTCTGCCCAACATGTGTGGGCCCATCTAATCCACTGAGAACCTGAACAGGGCCAACGGCTTGGTGGGGGAAGATTTGCTCTCCCTTTGCCCAGCTTCAAGCTGGGATGCTGGTTTCTCTCTTGCTATTCATTTTGCATAGTCATGTGAGCCAATGCCTTATCTCTCATCCCTCTCTGTGTATGTAAGTACACATAGACATGTGTGCATGTCTCCACATACGTGTGTGCGTGCCTCCTCTTCATACTATTTTTCTCAAAAGGCCACACTAACACAGACTCCCAACTGCTTTTGTCACATGGTTTCATCGTCAAAAATCTTCTTGTTAGCCCAATAAAAATCAGCCAATAAAAAATAATTTGATTTGTTCTGGTTTTTGTATCAAATTGAAAATAACAATATTGGACTTTAAAACTGCTCTCTATCCAGAGTTTTGTGATTTAAAATGATTTTTTTCCTTGTCAAAGAAAGATGATAGAGATTTTGAACTCTTCTTTTAATTATTAATATTTAACTTGTGCTCATCAGGTAAGAGGATGGGCGGTGTTTGCTCAGTGACTACTGCCTGCCAGGCAGCAGTGCAAAGCCACTACACAATGTAATGCATGATCTTTACGGGCATTGCCTTAGTCAGAGCCTTTCTTGTACCTATTGGGGTTAGGTGGTGTCTCTGAGATCAGAGGAAAACCAGATTCTTTGCTGGGAACATGCTCCAGTTTGTCAGGATTTTTTAAGTCCACAAAATATCTTTACAGGTGCAATGGTGCATTTCAATAAGGCTGAGCTGCTATGAAAGTCTCAGGTCTTACCAACCTGACATGTGTGAGATGGCGCGCATGATGTACAAGGAATCCCAGCTGAGCGGTCTCTCCAGGTTCCCCCTGCCTTGTCAGCAGGTTTGGAAAGTTACACGTCCATTGTGGACCAGTGTCTGGAGGAGACGCCCCTGGAACAGCCAGGACCCCGGGGGTATCAGAACCCCGAGGTGAGCACTCAGCCTTAATCACACTCTTGCTGGGAGCACTTACAAACAGAGTTGATGAATTTAACAAGAAACACATGTTTCCATTTAAATTACAGTTAGCAATTAGAGAGTTAAGTGTGCCCTAGATAGAATATATAATCGTTGTTCAGTTTGTGGCATAGCTACTTTACTGTTGCCATTCGCCTTTTATGTTTTGCTTTATGATTTTATAGTAAATTTATGCAGAAGTGCTGAGAGAAGGCCCAGCTAAATGAAGCTGCTGGGTTGGAATCATTTGGTTCTACAAAAAAATAAAAAAGGTCACCATCGCAGGCCCACTGCAGACTCACTGCCTAGCGCGATTCTCTTTGTTTTAAAGAAAATAGGAAGAAAAGACATTTTACTCACCCCTTTATCAGTTTAAGCTGGATAATTCCTTGGTGAGGGCTGCAGTACAAATTACCAACTTTCAAACAGTGATAGGTTGGTTCTGTCTCCCTACTTCTTGGTACAAGTTCCTGAAAACTCAGAAAAAAAAAAAAAAAAAAACAGACATCCACTTTCTCCACTGGGTCTTCTGGAATGTTTCGTAGTGAAATTAATACATACCTCTTTTCAATGAACATTGCCTTTTAAAAAAATAAAAGAAAAGCACAAGGAAGGGTGCCAACACATACCAGTTAGGGGACAAGTCAGGTGCTTTCCAGATGGTAGAGGGGCCTGGCTAATGAAATTGTAAGAGGGAAATCCACAGGGCAGAATGGCCATTTCACTCCCATTTCTGATTCATAAAAGGTTTCTATAGTGAAGCAGGTTGGCAGTCATGATGGATCTGTCTAGTGGGAAAGCAATTCCAATCAGGCAATACCCCCCATAAATAAAATAAAATAAAATAAAATAAAGTGAGATATGGTTTAGGGCAGAATTACAGAGTGTAGTACGGATCATAGCCAAGGCGAGTGATTGCAGGTAGCATGAGATCTACATATATAACTCCTTGGCACCATCTAAGAACCACACAGTTTCTAAATTTTAGCAAAACCAGACACAGGTGAAGGAAGATTGCTCCCTGGGGACAGGTCAGGAATCTGAGACTTTTGGCAGTGTTTGGTGTCTCTGGCAAAGGGGCAGATGGCTACATATCACTGTGGGCTCTGATGAGAATCAGTGCTAGATTTCTTTAGAGTGGTACAGGCCAGGGGGGATGGAATAACCTGGTTTTTATGAAACAGCTAATATTTAATTTTAGTTTTTCTTGCAGCCACATAGACTATGCTGCTGAATCCAAATGGATACTCCTTTCTGGCTTGGCGTGATTCAACACTTCTCTGCAGGTCAAAACACCAGGATAAAAAACTAAGTTTCCCTGTGTATTGTTGCAGGGGGAGAAGGCTCATGGGACAGGACTGTTGTAGTGGTGCATTGCTCCAAGGCAGAAGACAACTTCCTGGAGGAGGCAGAAAGCCAGGTTCCACTTTCTCTACCCCTGTTGTTTTTCATCTCCTGGAATTGTTTGTCTTGAGCATTAGAGACAGAGAGTAAATTTTCCTCGACACGCTGACAACCCTCGTGGAACATCTGCATAACGATGGAATTTATTTTGTTCGTTATGACTGCCGAGGATAGCAGAGGGCTTTATTTCACTCCCACAGACTATTTCTGTTTTCATAAATTATCCAGTACGCTCCTCCTGTAAATGGCCAGTAGTCTTTGGAGAACTGGCAAATAATCTCCAACTTGTCTCTGCTTCTTCATTTTGGTTATTTCTGTGTCATAAAAGTTATGACATATCAGACAGAAGAGGGATCAAGAAGGCCTCTAATAAATACTTTTCAACAAGCTGCAGACAAATCTAATAACAGAACACAGAAGCTTCAAAAGAAACCTCTAAATGCTGCCCCAGCCCCGAGAGCTCAGAGGCAGATGCACCTTTCTGTGGAATCCAGCACCTATTACGGATCCAAGCACTTTGTCTTGCGTGTAGCGATGAAAACCTCATTCTGCCCACATGGAAACTGCCTTGCTCAGTGGCGATCTCCGCATTCTGCACAATAGCTGTGTCTCCTTTGACTTTTTGAAGACATAAGGGATGTGAATAGAAGCGTTCTGTATGTACAAAACCAAACAAGGACAAGCCTGCTACACAAAAGCACAACCCACACAGGAGCCACACATTGATGCTCTGCATCAATCAAGGCCTTGCATACCATTGTCTTCCCCTGCCTGCTCTCATTTATATTTTTCTTAGGACTCGGCACACACATACACACACAAAACAATAACAACAACAAACCCCGAGAAAACCACAGACTTGCAACTGGAGTTGTGAGTTCAAACAGATGACCTGCAGTTTAGGTACACTCTAGAGGGGTTCCCAGCACTGTCTTGTTGAAATATACATGGCCCCGGCTAAAGGGGGATGTTGGATGAGGGAGAGCTGGACTTCAGGAAAAGGGGAAGGGGCTGCATGGAATCTGAACTCAGGAAACAAACTCTGCCTATCACTTACCTGCATTCAAATAACCCTGGGAGACAGTCATCCATCTGATGAGGCCCAGTCAGCGCAACATCTGTAGCTCACTTCTAAATAAACGAATTCTCAATGCTCCCTCTGCTCATTCTGTTATGGAAGTTTTTAGCCTGCTGGGTGATTTATTTCTAGGCTCTTGATCCAGGATGGGGTAGAAATGGACCAGGAGGGGAGGAAAGGAATGTGAGATTTGTTTCTTTGTCCACACAAGTTCTTATCTCCATTGCGGTCTAACTACTGGGCCTTGTTGTTCTGCCTAGAAAATGGGTAATGTCACAAGACCACAGAGACCTTGGCAGAGGTTTACTGGGCCGGGAAGCAGAAAGCCCAATTCTTCCAGCTAACAATCCAACTGGCGTCACATGGAGCCTGGTACTTTGCCGGGAGCAAGTTTCTCTTCTCTGCCACCTTTGGTGTGGCTTGTTCTCTTCCCCACCATCCTCAGTCTTTAGTCTCTGCCAGTTCAACATACCTATAGCTGAGTCCTGACTTTCCAAGAAAGAGTCTGTGGGTCAGTATCTAAAAGCGACTCTTAAAACACATAAAATTTCCTAGCTTTCTCGTGGGGCGAGGAAATCCAGAACTGAGTATCTCAAAGATTTAGAGATGCGTAAGTGAGGGAAGGGTAGGAGAAAGTGAGGGTGATAATAAGAGCAGGAAGATATTTATATTCCATTCTGAAATTACAGAGGTAGAGACTCATAATAATAGTAATAAATTTTTCAAGCTCATCCTATTAAATCTTCTATATATCAGATACTACATCTGATGGTTTTACATGTTTTCCTCTGAATTCTCATAACTTTGTGAAGCAGATAGCATTTTTTTTCATATTATAGATTAGGAACCAGATGGAAGTTACATTCTTATAATAAACTACTACGCTGGGCACATTAGCTATCTTTGCATTAAATTTTTCTAACCTTGTAAACATGTAAGGAAATTAAGGCACCTGATCTGTTTCGGAACAATGCGAAACATGGATAGTTATTGAATTAGTGAACACTAGGATGAAGGACTCCTAAATATTAGGTGAAAGGTCAAGGTCACATCATGGTCCATCTGGGCAATCAGCTCTAGGTGAATATACTCTGGGTCTGATACATCCCTTTAGAAATTCTTCTGAGTCAGTGAATCTAGATCTTCAATGTGAGGCTTGTGGGAATGCTTTGGAATAAAGAGAGAAAGAAGGGAGGGGCATTAACTTCACTGAAGCCCAGAAATAACAGTGCTTATTAATTAGATACAACTAGAAGGCAGACAAATGCTAAATGAAAAATTTTATTTTTAGATCTCACTCTGCCTGCTGGACTGCTCTGCTCTCCCCATGGTGTAGCAATGATAATGCTATTTTTTTTAAAAAAGCTGCATAATTTTCTTTCATCATTGCTGCACACTATTTATTGAGCGTCTATGTGGACGTGCAGTTGCTGGGATGTATCATGATATCTGCTGATTGACGAATTCATAACACGTGCATGTAGCTGGGCCTCTGGGTGTCTGGGCGCAGAGCTCCAAGTTGTGAAAGAATCAGTATTTAGCAATTCCTTTCCAGTGCACCAAGCTGAGCCATCTGTCCCCGGCCAACCTGAAAGGTGGATAGAACAGAGCCTTTTCCCTCACCATGCAGCTCCCACCCCTCTTCCCCTTCAGACCCAGAGCAGTGAAACACTGGGCTATTTGTTTCCCCAAAACCACAGTGTGAACTTTTCCAGCAACGACAGCAAAACGTGTCCAAGTTCCCCAGCTCCCTCACCCCATCTCCTCTGCAATTAATACCAGAGTTTTCAATTATTGTGGAAATCTGAGCTCTGGTATGTTATTAGAATCTTGGTTCAGGAAAACACATTCACTAGCCCCCAAGCCCTATGGAAATGTTTCAATTCTCCTGAAGCCACTGGGGTAAGACCGTTATGTGAGATGTGTCTCAGGAGGCGGTTTGTTTTTTCCCCTTTTATGGCAGACTTTCTGTAGTGGGGAGCAGGGCCCTGATGTGTTGGGGTCTTGGCTGCCTGGTGGGCAGGAAGTAAGAGGAGCTGGCGATTTCCTCCTTGGCGCTTGAAGCTATGAACATCAGAGGACTTGATCCGTCTGACTGTCAGCTAACACTGCTCACCTCTGACTGAAATGTGTGCTGCTCAGAGGACCCACTGTGAAAATACACCTTCCCTTTCTTTTTCCTATCTTCTTATCCATAGTATAAATTCCTTAAGGGAAATATCAGATAGTTTATCTAGTTTTAAGACGAGTAATCTGTTTTCAGGTTCCATAGCCACAGATTTAACCACTCGAGGACTGAAAATATTTGCCAAAAAAATTGCATTTACAGGGAAGACATGCAGACTCTTTTCTGGCCATTATTCCCTACACATGCAGTCTAATACTATTATGTAGCATTTACATTATGTATTAAACTAATCTAGAGATGATTGAAAGTCTTCAGCAGATATATGTAGGTTATAGGCAAATATTATGCCATTTTATGAAAAGGACTTGAGTATTTGCAGATTTTGGTATCTGTAGGGCTTCCTGGAGCGCAATCCCCAAAAGATACTAGGGCAGGGGAGTGCTGAAGTACTCATTTGTCAAATATACAACTTAAATAGCAGCAGGACTGCTTAAATAGTCACAACTCAGCACTGAGAAAATGTATTTTAATTTACTTTTCCCCCAAATAACTGTTATCAATTTTGCTTCTCAAGCTACATCATTATAGATACATCAGGAAAAATGGAAAGTTTCCCAGTTATAATTGTGTCTATACAAACCTCAGACTCAGTGAGGAATTCCCAAGCTATTTTTTTTCTTTTTCTGTTTAAATCAATCACTTCATTGGTGATTTTTCAATCAGTTCGAAAATAAACTCTCTGAGATGGTCGCCAGCTTCAAGTTGGCCCCACGATCCTCGCCTCCCACTCTTTGTGTCCTTGTGTGGTCTCCTTTGACAATCTTTCAAGACTGTTCCCTGTGACACTGGAATATGGCACAATTCATAGAGTGTGACTGCTGGGCTAAACCACTTAAAATATTCCTGCTTCCACCTTGGTCTTTTGGATCACTTTTCCTGGAGGAAGCCAGCTGCCATGTCAGGAAGACATGCAAGCAGCCCAAGACTCAGCACTGGCTTGGAAAATAAGTGGAAGAGCTTTCTTCATGGTGGGTCTTGCACTGACAGTCAAGCCTGGGTGAGCTATCACCCTGGCCAGCATCTTGCCTCTTCCCCAAATACACTACTCCAGAACCATCAGCTAAATCACTCTTAATTTCCCAACTTGTAGAAACTATATGAGACAATAAATAGCTGTTTTAAACCAGTAAATCTTGGGGTAATTTGTTACATAGCAACAGATAAACTAATACATCACTGGCGCGGTTTCTGCCTCGCCCCTCGCTTTTTCTCATGGGGTCTGGTACACAGGACCAGGAGTAAATATTGAAAGAGAGGGATCTCACATATGTTTGGTACCCATGCAGATTCCACTGTCTTTGGTGGTCCAGGTAAAGACAGATACTATGTGATCTGGTGCTGACCTGGTTTCTGCTGATGAGGCCTTTGTCAGATTTTTATGGCAAGGTTGGTGGTTCTCTTTAACACTTTCATTCAGGTCCTTACCTCCCCCCTTTCTTTATCTTGGCTTCTTTTAGCTCATACCTGAACTACAGACCAATTCCTTTGGTCAAGTTGTGCCTTCTTAGTCAATCACTGACCTGGAAGTTCTGCCCTATATCCAGTAAGGGCCTCTGGTCATTTCGTTGGGGCGATAGCAACCTTCCTGGCAGTGTGTCAGTCACTCATTTAGCTGCCTTTCTTGTTCTTGCAGAGTGAATGAGGCAGGAGATCAGCACATGTTAGCCTTGCTGGAAAACAGGATGTAACCTGAGCGGGAAAGGGAGCTGAACAATAGTATCAGTGAAGCTCTTCACCACTTCGATCTTTTCTGTCACATCTGTCTTTTCCCTTAGGGCAGAGTGTTAGTTACTTTTCTTGTAGTTGGAACAAACACCCAACATCCACAGCTTAAAGAAGAGTGTTTTTTTGTTTTTGTTTTTGATTTTGACTTTTGCTCAAGGTTATAGTCCATTGTCGGCCAGCTCTAAGCAGAGACTCTATGGTAGCAAGGCCTGGGTGGAAGAAAGTTGCTCATGTCGTGGTGACTGTGAAGAGGAGTGAAGGGTGCCCTCAGTGGCCCACTCCAACCAGGCCTCCGAACATCACGTTTAGCTGGAGTGCCTCCACGATTCAGTCACCATTGAAAAGCCCTGTCTACGAGCGCATGAGGCTTTGAGGGGGCACCTAGATATAAGCCCTGTAAGCCTCTCTGCCTGGCAGTTGGAGGCAGCAGCAGGAAGAAACTTGTGACATTTTTCTGTGGTACAGCAAGGAACAAGGTATGGAAGATGAAATTACATAGATTTACAAATTATTAGCCTTGTTTTTGTTAATTTTGACTGAACTATAAAATAAAATTCATTTCCCCCCTCAGTGAACAAAGTGCACACACACTCACGTGCACGTGCACACATGCTTTGGGTGAGAAGGCAGACTGGTGCAGGAGACAGGTGAAGTATCCTGTCCACTTGTGCCCATAGTCAGGATGGCTGCATGTGGCCATCATCCGTGAAGTTACCACTGCTGTTTCATTTCACCCCGTGTGGCCTCAAGTACTGAACCGTGAATATCCTTTTTTAAAAAAAGAATTACATTTGTTCATTTACCTGGCACTTTTTTTTATGGTATACAGCTATCAGAGGATTCTGCTCACAGATGTGGCTAGAAAAAGTCACTAGCTCTGAAGCAATGTTTCGAAGTCCTTCTAGATAAGGATACAAACCGGGACCCCTGGGATGAAACCAGCCCTATGGTACATTTCTCTGGCAAGGAAAAATTTCCACATGATTGGCTTTGGGATCCATCCTTGGGATTAGTAGAGCACACTTCTAGGTGTATCTGGGGACTCATGGCGGCATAGCCTTGTGGTCTCTGTCTGGCCTCTTCCCCTTTCATCTCTGAAACTGTTCCTCAGCTCTACTTCCTGGCTACCAGGAACTAAGCAGCTATGTTCCACCATGCCTTGCCACCATGGGGTCCCTGCCTTGGAGCCTTTTCATGGATTGAAACTGTGAGCAAATTAAATATCTCCTTCGTTTACTTGGTGTTGGGTATTGTGACCCAGGAACAAGAAAGCTGATCAATGCAATTTTGCTTTGCTTGGGCACTATCATCTTGGGTTTTGCAACATGTAGATAGCACAGGCTTGCTCCGGTTCTTGCTTGAGAGGCTGGCTGGCTCTCTTAAGAGTCAACAGTGTGTCATGGGGACTATAAGGAAGGGCTAGAAAGGAGAAAGTAGCTGTTTTTACCACGATCAAGAAAGAGTTCATTAGGATATAATACTTGAATTTTCCATGCAGAATCAACAGCAAGAGACATGAGATTTCAGGAGATAGCAGTGTCAAGGGATTCAAATTTAATATAAAGAAGGGGAATTTTCAGCAGAGTCAAATATTTTGGAATGAGAGAGCAAAATATATCCTGAAGAAAACTCCATAGATTTATAATTTAAATCATCACCATTTAGCTTTGCCTGAGCAGGCAGATTCAATAGAGCCCAGATTTGGGTCATGTGGTACCCTGTGGTTGAAGGTATGGAGATGAAACGTTCTATGGCTTTGGATATAATGGGAAGGAGACATATAGGATATAGGTAAGGAAAAGCAGGCTGTTTGACTGTTTTCTTGAAACATGTTGAGCATGTTTGTAGGCTTGGGGAAGAAGCCAGAGGAAAGGAGACAGAAGAAGGTGGGTGTGCCCACCTGCATGAAAGTGGTGCGTGAGCAGGTTGGGCTAAGGGAGTGCTAAACAGCATTTGTGGAAGACATTACAGATTTTTTAAGGGCAGAGAGTGGTTGCAGTCATGGACCTTGGCTCCTATAGTGGACAGGAAAGCTAGCTATGAAAAGAATATTATGTTCTCTTACCATGTAAGTTCAGAACAGAGAACAGAACCAAATTTTATCTTTGCTCTGTGAACTTCTGCTAGTGACTGAGATGCGCACTTGGAATGCAGCAGTTTGGCCTGGTCCAAGGCAGTCTGCTTATGTCTGGCTATGCAACCTCATGGAGCAAAACAACCTGCACAACCTTGTTGTGTTTTCCCTGGATGAGAGGAGGAGCTGCACACTCAGTGTTCGGGCTCCAGGGAACACTGGGTTTCTTGAGTATGAGCATTGATGTGCTCTTCCAAAGCAGTGGCCCAGAGGGAAGAGGGGCAGGGAGGAAATATCATTCCCTGGGCTTTAAAGAAATAGGGCCTCAAAGGAGAAACAATGAATAAAAGACAAGTTGCAAGGATTCCATGCTTTTCTTGCGCTTCAGAGGGAAGTTTCATGTATATTTCAGTACCCAATATGCTCATGAGTGGAACTGACTTGCACGTGCTTGCAAAACCAAAACACAGCTGGTAGGCTAATTTTAGGTTCTCTAAGCCTTGGCACTGTCCATCTGTCCAATCAGCTCAGTTGAGTCTTGTGGAGTCTACATCCAGAGCAAGACTAAACTGCCCTCACTGATGGACCAGGGTACGAACAGCAGGGGTGCCTTTCCGAATTAGGGTTTTCTGAGAGAAAGGCTGTGCGCTTGCTCAGGATTGACCCCTCATTACCCACAGAAAGAGCAGTCCTGTTCTGGAGGGTCACTGCAGGCCTCAACTTATCTTGGACCTTTCTAAAAAGTAATGATAATAAAGCAGTCTGAAAAGGGCTCTTAAAAGGAAAAAGATCACCATACAGGCTTGTCTGTGAGGCTGCATGTGAGCATTCAGGCAGAAAATGTCTGCCCAGATAATCATGGTTCCACGGAATATTGTTTTCCAGCTTGCCTGGAATGATCAGAGAAATGGGTTTACTGGCTGATGGGAGCCTCTAAAGCCAAGCTGTTTGAATCTGGTATCATTGCCTTAGTTACGAATTTGAATGAGTTACTTAACCTCTCTGTGCCCCAGTTTCCTCCCCTGTAAAATAATGCTAGTAGAAGTAAGTTATTACTCAGAGGGAAGAATAAACAGTACATGCAGTTAGGATGGTGGCTAGCACAAAGCAACTGCTAACTCTTACAATGAACAGAGTATTTTGATTCATGACACTCAGGGTTGATAGCATCGCAAGAGACAGCAAAGAAGGGCAGGGAAATGTGTGAGTTCCAGGGTTTGTGATGGTTTGGAACCCAGCTCTGTGAACTTAAACAAGGTTGTTAAACTCTCTGTGTTCTTGGAATTTTCAATGATAGAATGAAGGTAATAACAGAGGGATAGTTATATATCATCTTCTGATGATAGCTATGAAGATTAAAGGAGTTAATACATTATATAATAAACTCAGCAGAATGCTTGGTATTACAGAGTAAGAACTTGGTAATAGCGAACTCTTACGGTTATTATTATTAATAGTAGTAGTAATAGTAGTAACAGTGGATGGATTGTCAACTTCCGAAGGCAAAGAGTGCAATAACATTCCCTGAAGGCTGAAACAAGACTAAGCTTCCCTTCCTCTTCTTTGGAGAGCCAGATAAAACTGTGGGATCTTACAGGTACCAATTCCGTTAACCAGTAAATACTTACAGACCATCTACTGTGTGTCTAGAAATGGTCCTTGCTATAAACACAGCACAATGGCATTGTGCTGGGGGTTCAGAAATGGCCACCAACACGAAGGTCAGTCCAGCCCTGTCTGGTTGTCAAGCCAAAGCATTAGCAGTGCTCTCTGCCTTTAGTAACGGCATCTCTAAAACTTTGCTGCTTTCCCATGTTGAAACCAAAGGAGCGCTGTCTCAGACCTTTGATAACCTCCCTAGTATGTTTTCAAGTGGAATCAAGGCCTGACAAGGGGAGAGCACTGAGTTGGTTCTTGAGCAGCTGTCGCCAATCCTTTTCCTGTCACAGAAGTCAGTGTAAATGGCGGAGCAAGTCCCCCTTATGGGGTCTCCAAGGATCACTTCAACCCAACCGTGGAGATGATGTTTGAAGAGACAAATGGAATTAAAGGATTTATTATGGGCATGGGTTCTAGAGACAGAGACAGAGAGACAGAAACCTGTGTCCATATCAGAGGCCAGGAGAAGTACACAAACAAAATGCAGGAAGGGATTTTACCAGCAGGTTTGAATGTCACTAGGTCCCAGTCAGGTCAGGGCAAGAGAGAACTTGTGCTGGGGACCAGTCTTATCACACTGGTGCACCTGGTCACTGGGAGAGGTGCTCAGAACATGTCTGAGGGATCGGGAAAGGAAAACATTTGAAAAATTGACAATACAGTGCTTCCCCTGCTGGTCTGCTCTATGGCAGGGATGACAAGAGAGAGACAAGGATGACAGCAGATGAAGTGGCTAAGGACAGTGGTGCCCCCACCCTCCTGTGTTGCCCCTTACTCAGGCCTTTGATACCCTGGGCATTGTATGCCCACGAAGCTTCATCAGTGACAAGTGACAGGTACCACAGACACAAGACAGGAGACCTCAAAAGGCCTTCTCCTGCGGTGAGCACATCCGGCCGGCTTTCTCTGGATCCTGGCTTAGGCTGCAGAATCAGTTTACAAGTCATGACGCCATCTTCACGTAGTGCTATGACACGCCAACTCTGAGAGAGGGGAGGTCTGAAGACAGGAGCTTTTGCACCTGTTCCCTGTGGGGTCCTTGTGTATTTCTGGCCTCCCAGGCTCAGGTGTGCACCCGGCTTCCTTTGGGCACCTTCCTTCCTCCCCCTGGGATCAGTACCACTGTGGGCAGTCTCTGCACCTCAGCTCTGACTCTAGGTAAGAAAAAGGAGGGCATGAGGGCAGCCATCTTTGGAGGCCTTGGGGAGCAAGCTCAGCCTCTTCCCTACCTAGGCCGGGGCACAGCCTTGAGCAATGCCATTGTGCTCCTCAGGGCCAGGGATGTTAGCTCACAGAGGTTTCCATCCCTGGAAACCTGTAGATTCTTGTCATCTGCAGGGGCTGGGGACAGTGAAGAAACGGGCTGAGAAGTTCACTGCCTGACCCAGAGTGGAAGAGGAAACCTTCTCAGAAACTCCATTCTTCTCCCTCTTTTCCACTTTGGTTACTTTCAATTTAAGCCAATTAGACAGAAAATGAGCCCGCAAAACCCACAGCAGAACTTGCCCGAGGTTCTTTATTTCTTTTTTTATTTATTTGGCTTTTTTTTTTCCTCACCCTCCCCACCCCGGCACCTTGTTCTGGAAACTTGTCTGGTTCAGCACTTCACCGGCTTGGTTAAGCATCTTGTAAGGAAATCATTTATAATAAAGCTAGTATGCTTGGGTTTATCATTTCTAAGTGCGGGTCAGGATTTAGTTCGCTGTGTTAAACTCTCCATGCTGCATGTGATTTGTCAAGCTTTGTCAGGAACAAAAAGTTCCGGGATGTGCAAAGCAGGACTGCTTGGTTTCCATGGAGATACCGCTAGTTAGGCTATGGAAATCCTGAAAAGGCCAGAGGATGAGTGACAATACAAGGATTTAGCGGCTGATCTGAAGAGCCAGACTGAATTAATGAGATTTTTCACAGAGCGTTATTAGCAAGGCTAGCGCTCTCAGGCTCTTAGGCCTTTGCTTTCTCAGCTGCAGTCTTGGAAAACAGAAATGGAAAGATTTAATTGCTGTTTTTTTTTTTTTTAAAACCCTTTAAGGTTGCTTTAACCTATAACATTTTAAAGTTGTAATAAAAAATAGCGTTCTTTTATTTTTCATCGCTCAGTTACTGTTATTACTGTTTTTGGTGGCAGTTGCCTTTCCTCTGCATGGAGATGGGAATTCAATAGTACTTATTATATTGAGCAGTTAATTCCCACATACTGTGAGCACATTACTGTTCAAAGTAGGTTATCTGGCGTTCCATTTAGAGCAGAGGGAGAGATACCATGTCACTGGCTTTCTATCTCCTAAGGCTATATTAATTATTTATTACAGGCTGCTGATGTAAACTGTTAACTCTGGCAGTTCATAGTTTGTACACAGATCTACCTAGGTTTCTGGAGTTTGGGTGCAGATTTCTGGGGACTGAAAATCGGTATGGTTTGTGAGCTTCAGTCCACGTGTCACTGCTGCTGCTGTTGACACCAAAAGAAAATGACTCTTCTCTACCATTTTCAGGTAGTGAGTACTCGCAAAGTTTGGGAACCAGACTGTCCATCTTTTCTTCCTTTCCGTCCTTTGCAAGGACTGATGCCAGAACCCAGAACTCCTAATTCCAACTTCCCTGCCCCTGCGTTATTTCTAGCCATCACGAACTAACCAGTCTCCATGCATAGAAATTATGGGTGTGATTAGCTAGGCTCCTTTTTCCATTTTCAATACTTTCCTTGTGCAAAGGCTCTGCAAAACATGACAGCACAGAGCACAGGCAGCTGCCCACAGAGCGCTGCTCTCCTCTCTCTCTCTCTCTCTTTCTCTCTCTCTCTCTCTCTCTCTCCCTGGTTTGCGGAAGGGCACATGCCCATATGTTTCTGGAAGATGTAAACCCATAACGTTGCTGCTGAGTAATCCACAACAAAAGCACATGCAGCCCGCATTCCCCAGATTCCTGTACAGTAGACTAATCCACTTAATCTCACTGTGAGCTTCCCCGGGCGGGAATTTCACAGTCTCTTTTGATTTAGTGGTTTGTAAAATCTCTGATTAAGAACTGCTGCCCTCCGTTATTGTCTCTCTAGTCCCCAAATGATTTTGCGGGAGAAGAAACCAGAGAAGTTGAAATAGGGGTCAACCTGCCCTTATCCTTCCCTGTGTTTTCTTTGTTGTTATTATTTTTAAATGTGATGTTTCCTTTCCCCCTTGACCCTATGTTCACGTGACGGTATTTTCTCTTTCTAAATGATCAAATGGGCCCTTTCACCTTGCCAGCCCATCAACTGAGTTGCTCCCAGATGTATGTGTGTCACAGATGTATTTCTCACCAGTTCCTCTCAGCATGTAAGAATCTACTGCCCTGTGTCTTTAGAAGGGGGTGGATGAGCAGAGGTGGTGAAGTCAGTCCAAACTGGCACTCAGACCTGGTTCTGTGCTCTGTGTGAACAAGTCACTTAACCTCGCTGATCTTGAATTCCTCATACGAAAGTGAAGATTAAATCATATAGCATATAGAAAGGACCTAGGCCTCTGCTATATAAAATATGCACTCTACTATAGCAGAGGTTTGTTTTGGAGTGTTTTATTAGCCCTGTGATGTGTGCTTTTGTGGCACCTCTGCTTAGATTAAGCTTCCTTAGGTTAAGAGCCCAGGTTGTCCATTTATTTTGTAATTGCCCATTGTATTGAGTTTATGCTATGGTCTGCCCAATTCTCTGCCACTTGAAAATGCTATTATGATAACTGTGCCCAAATTCACTTCAGTTCTACAAATAAAGCCCACACTCTCTCATCAGAGCCAGTGTAGCAGATCAAATTATACTCTGATATTCAGGAGTAGGTAATATAGCAGTTCTTTATTTTTAAAATCAAATTACCTGAGGCTCTGAGTGCCCACCATCTGCTTGGAGGAAGGACCAGGGACGGTCCCCACTGACTTACTGGCTCTGAGGTGGACAGGGAGGAAGCCTGATCCATCCCTCTGTGACTGCATGATCTTTGTAGTGAACCGTTCTATACCTCAGTTTCCTCATTAGTAAAATGAGATTAGTCTGTAGGGTAAGTTTGTTGAAGATTAAATGAATCTGTGCACGTAAGTGCTGAGAACAATGCCCATCACCTACCAAAGTGTTCAGAGTGCATCAGTTTGTTCATAACTTATATTCTTAGATTTAGAAGGTTGGCTTCCGATGGCTGCCTGCACGGTCAGGTGTAGAAGGGCTGTGTATGTGCTAGAGAGCAGAAGGATCCAGGTAAAAGTCAGAGGCCTGGAACTCACTGCTGACTTCTGTGCGAGTTGATATCAGGAAGCCAAGTCTGTGCTCCAAGGCTGAAGCGTCTGTGCTTCAAGTCAGGAGATGACTGTCGAGGCAGTGGTGAAGACTGGAGTGCCACCGAAGACACAGAAGTAAGTCTTCCTTCTTCTGTTTTATTCCATTCAAGTTCCAAACTTATTGGTTGGTGCCACCCACAGCCAGGGTTTGTCTTCCTCCTTTGGGAAATCCATCATTCAGTCACAACCAGAACTATGTTAAGCAAATCAGCTGGGAATTTCTTTCTCAGTTAACTGAGTTAACCAGCATGCTGTTTCTATCTCACACTTGTGACATCACCTATTAGGCACTTGTGGGTGCTTTGGACTTGTAATACAATAGCCATCTATACTGGACTCAGTACTGGTGAACCCTCTCCTGGAGCCATATCCAAAAATATAGTCCGCTAATATCTACCAGCCATCTCTCCCAGAGGAGTAGCTGTTCCCAGGAGTGGAACAGGGACTATGCCTGTTCTGTTTATCTAGTTGCCTAGTGTCCTGGAATCTCTCTATTCTCCTTCTGTCTCATGGGACCCTGGCCTTCTGGGCAGCTTTATACTTATAGGGATACAGTCTTTAAACAGTCCGTTACTTATCACCTGGAACAAAAGATGTTCTCCCTGCAAAATGGGAAGTCAGCATGTCTCACTGCACTCATCAAGGTGGGTGTGGTGTGAGGATTGCATTGGGACAAAGCACCATTTGTTCCTTTGTGACTGTGTTCAGCCCTCTGATGATTTTTCCTAACGTCACATAGACTAAATGCAAGTTTTTGACAATGTGAATTTGGTGTTTCCTCCCCTCTGTGTTCTGGACCAGCAGTATTTAGGGGTGGGCTGAAGGGATGGTACTGTTGGCCCAGGTTGAGGTGCTGGACACTTTGGACAAATGCCTGAAGCAGAATATAAAGGGGTTGATGGGTCAGAACTGAACATCCAGACAAAGCCAGTGTACTAAGTCCAAATAAGAAACCAATGGATTCATGGGCCTTGGGGAACCAGTGTAAGAGAGAATTCCAAGGGGAAAGAAGGAAGGAAAGAAGGAGAATGGAGAAAGGGAATAAAAGGAGAGAAAACAGAGTAGTCTCCTCCCATCTGTGCTTTCACTTTTTGTGGTTTTAGGTACTTCTTGTTAGCCAAGCTCTGAAAGCATTAAATGGAAAATTTCAGAACAAAGCAATCGTAGCTCTTAAAGACTCTCAATACAGTATTTTGTTCTGCTTCTTTTATCATTAGTTGTTAATCTCGTATGGGTGCCTAATTTATAAAATGAAGTTGATCATAGGTTGTATATGCAGCAAAAAAAAAAAAAAAAACAGTATATTTAGGGCTTGGTACTTTCTTTGGTTTGGGTATCCATGGAAAATCTTGCAATATATTCCCCATAGATAATTGGGCATGGATTTTCTCTTCCATCCCAAATTGCGTGACCTTGGGTAATTCATTTAACCTCTGCAAGATTCACCTCACCTTCAAAAGAAAGGTGCTAAAAAGAAATGAAGAGGGAGAGAGAGAGAGCGAGCAAAGGAGAGAGAGAGAGAGAGAGAGAGAGAGAGAGAGAGAGAGCAGAAAAAGATTACTTGGCAAGCTCAAGCTCTGATTCTTCACTTTGTCCTCACCTCACAGTCTAATTTTATGACTGTTGTAATTTTATTTCTTCCATCCTTTTTGTGCTCTGCTAGACAAGGAAATACACAGAAAAACAATCTTCAGATCAGCCCATCAGTGTTAGCGGTGGTTAATAATTTAAAGGGTCTACGTCTCAAAGGGAGGTACATTTTAATAGATAAACTCCATTTCTTAGTTTAAAACATAAAATGTTTAGTGCCTGCCAGATTCTGTTATTCTTGTGGATTCAGTACTTGAAGCTAGAATTTCCCAAAATGTGCCATGTGAAGGAGTTTCACAGTAAAATAAATTTTTAAACTACAGCACACCAATTTCTGCCTTTGCTTATGATAAATAAAAGGACTTGGCTTTACTTCCTTCCCCAAAACAGCAATAAAATCTACAGAATATGCAAAGCAAGTTTTCAAGTTCAGAGTTGCCCAACATGCCACCAAAGGCAGCAATCCCTGAGAGACAGGGAACAATGCGGCGTCCTTTGCACACCCCAGCTGTCTGCCTCAGAGAAAGTCCAGTCTCCCATGAAAGAAGTAGGAACCCAGGCAGAGCAGAGATGGAGCTGGAGGTGTGGGGAGAGCATGATGACCAGAGTTCCTAGGAGGACACACAGAGAGGAAGCCTTGCAGGATCCACCATGATTGCTTAGAAGACTATAGATCAGCACATGCATAGGAGAAAATGCTCAAAATGGGAAAACTAACATCTGGAAGGAAATGAGCACAGTGCCACACACACATGCAAAGCTGGGAGCAGTGACTTCTCTCCCAAGCCTGGCTGGAAAAACTTCTAATTCATGACATTTGGGCAGAAGACTTGGGATGTTCTGCCTCAATAGTAGGGAATAATTAGCTTTATATAGAACACAGTTATAGACTTTTCTAGTAAATCATAAAAACTATATCTGCAGATCAAGTTAAAGTAACTGCATCCCAGAACAAAGCTCAAGAATATTCATACAAATACAAAAATATCTAGTGTAGAGCAAAGCAAAATTCACACTGTCTAGCATCCAAAAAAAGATTCCAGGCATTCTAAGAAGAGTAAAATATGACCACCCATACCAAAGAGAATAATTTATGAATGAATAAAAACCAATCCAGCTAACACTATATTCTCAAGTTGCATCCATTTACCTATGAATGCCTCAAGTTTTATCTTTCTTTACAGCAGCATAGTGCTCCATTATATAAAATACCACATTTTCCATCAGATGCTACAAGCTAAAACAGCTCATGATTTCTCTTAGATGAGAAAAAAATTTATGAGTGTATATATACATGTATATATGCAAAATGGAAGAGAAAAAATAGGAACTAGGAAGAAATTCAAATACTTTCCCAAATTATATATTTTTCTGTTTTAAAAATGTTTCAATATACGTGTTAATTTACTTCAATTATATACTATTAGTTTGTCTTAGTTCACTGAAAGTTTGCGCTCTATGTTCCTTATTTTGTGAAAATCTATTTGGTTTGTCTTGTAACTACTTTGAGTAAAACACTAACATAAGACAAATATCAAAAGGTATAATTGATACACCTTTATTTTTTATGAAAATTTCTTTTATTTTTTCATAACAGAAAAGCAAATAAAAATTAATGTGCAAAACAAAGTTTAAAAAACCAATCTAGAATTGCACAGATGTCAGAACGAACAGACAAAAACATAATAGTCATAAGTCCTGTTTTCCATATGTTCAAAGGGTGAAAGGCATTTTAGAAAACTCAGATAAAATTTCTGGAGAGGAAAATGATAATTTCTGAGATAAAGTTACATATAAGATGGAATTAATAGCAGGTTGGTCATGGCAGAAATAAGATTAATGAATTTGAAGAGATGGCAATAGAAAAATATCTAAATAAAATACAGAAAAAATAATCCAAACACATGACAAAATTCATTGGAGGAATAACTTCATAAAGCCTAATATGTGTGCAATCTGAAGACTATTTAAAAGCATTCTGGCTGAGAAATTTTTAAATGGTAGGACAAAGTAGGATAAATACAAAACAAAGATGAAAATAGGAAGCCATATTGAATAACAAGGTAGGATGACCGAAATCAATGACAAAGAAAAAATATTAAAAGCAACCAAAGAAAAAGAAAAACATATTACCCTTAGGAGAAAGATGTGTTACATTTATGAAGATGGAAATGGGAGCCAGAAGAACAACATCATGAAAGTGTTAAACGTAAATAAAAAGGAGCTCAATACTCGCCTGCAATTCTATCCCCCAAGACAATCATCTTGAAAATGAAGACACAAAAGACACAAAAAGACATAAACAAAAACTCACATAATTCATTTTATGTAGTCATGCAAATAAAATACTGAAAATGATCTTCATACGGAAAGATCATTTTAGAAGGAAATATTGTAAGGCAGATAAGAGACGAAGAATACTGAGGATAACTGTGAGGGTTAATCTACATAAAAATAAAAATGTCTCGCACATAAAATATATATGCGGTAAGACAGTATGAAAGCAGTGGCATAAAAGTGAAGCGAGCATCCAGGAAATGGTAAAAGTACCAAGTTATAATTGACTCTATAAATCAAGTTTGCATATTGTATTTTCTAGAGCAACCAAGAATATATATTGAAAGGTAAAACTGAAAAGCCAGTAGATACCATACATTCAATAGACACAAAAGAAGCATAGAAAACAGAGAATAGAGAAAAGAACAGACAAGACAAAATATCAATAATTGCATCATAGACATTGTCTACATTTATTCATATCTTAAATGTAAATAGACCAAATATTAAAACTAAAACAAAACTTAATGGGATGTGATTACCTATATACTGCTTACACAGACAAGACTTAAAAGTAGGAAAATGGAAAGCTTGACAATAAAAACTATGTCATCCAATTCCTGAATTATCACTGGTAAAGATCTACTAGTTACCGAAAAGAAGATTTTAAGGCAAGACATGCTTCCAGAGGAAATTTTTGAAGCATACAAATGCACCTGACGAATACGGACTGAGTTCAACAGGAAGCTGTAATACTAAATTTGTGTGTACCTGATGTAACTTTAAAATACATGTAAATACCATGTTGACAGAAGGAAAAGCAGCTGACAAATATCCACATATACTGGAAGGCTTCACTAGATTTTTCTCAGAAACTGATAGAACAATTAGATACACAGAATACAGTCCACACATCCTTTGTGGACAGCGAAATGCATTGAAAAATACATTAATAGGTGATTGCTTCATGTGCAAACCTCACAGAGATAGCATAGGCACACTAAGACAGTGAGGATGTCACCAGGCAGGACAGTCCTATGGACCACCATCACATATGTGGCTCATCATTGATTGAAACATTATTCTGTGGCACGTGACTGAATCTGAATTGTGCTTTTCTTAAACCTGACATAATTAACATATAATGAAAAGATATATCCTCAAAGTGCAAAATGTACAGACTTTTCTTTAAGTGCTAAAGGAATGTTTTACTAAACCTGGGCCATGAAGCAAGTCTCAAGAAAAGAAATACACTCAGAATATATGTTCTCTGATCACAATATATTCTCTGATCACATAGAAGTAAACAAAAAAAAGTGAAACAAAGTCATAATTAAAGAATCTTAGATGCTTAAACATGTAGTGATGAACTTCTACTTAATCAAAGGGTCAAAAAAGAAATCATATTGGAACAATATTTTGAATCAAAGAAAAATGAAAGTTACATACATTATGTATGTACAAGCCTGTGATATATGGTTATAATAATTTTAAGATAGAACTGTAGTTTTAAATGCATACATAGGAAAATAAGAAAAGCCAAGATTAGTTACTTAAGGACACATTCTAAGGAGCAATAAGAAATTAAATTTGAACAAAAGTAAGGAAGAACTATAAAAGAACAGAAATCACTAAAATAGAAAATAGTTTAGAAAACCAACGAAGCAGATTTTTATTTTAATTTGATGCAGTTGGCAAATGTTAACAAGCCTGACCAAGGGAAAGAAAAGAAGGCAAAAATATAAAGAAAGAAAAGTGAAAAATCATTATAGTTTCAACAAATGTAAGAGAGGCCAGGTGTGGCGAATACACCTGTAATCGCAGCGCTTAGGAAGCTGAAGCAGGAGGAGCACTCTGAGTTCAAGGACAGTTTAGGCTACAAAGTGAACTCAAGGCCAGCCTGAACTACATGGTGAAAACTTGTTTCAAAAATACAAAACAGGCAAACAAGTAAACAAATGTAAAAAAAGAAGTTATAGAGAAACCTATGCCAATGAATCTGGAAATTTAGAAGGACAACAATTCCTTGCAAAATATAACTCAAAATGGGCACTGGGAGAGATAGAAAAGCATAGACAATCCTATGTTTATTAAAGAAATCAAAATGAAAATCCTCACTTCAAGGGCAATTATAGGTCCAGATAACATCAGCACAAGGTTACCCTTTCAAGAGAGAAATAACAAGGCTTCCAAGGTATTGATAGAAAACATTTTCTATCCATTTCACGAGGCTATCATATCTTGATATTAAAATTGACAAGGATATTATAAGAAAAATATTATAGGATAATCCCTCTCTAAGTATGGTCTAAGATAGTCCTGAACAAACTAATAAATTGAACCCATCAGTATACTAAAACATCATGACCACACTGACTTTATTCAGGGTCTGAGATTGACTTCCTCTTTTATCTGTTATGAAACTCTGTGCATTAGCAAGATAAAAACAAAAGACCAGGTCTTCACCGTCAGAGAGGGATTAAAATCACTGGATATAACTGTACATTCACTCGTAATAGAAATTATCAGTAAACTTGAAATTAAAAGAATTTTTTATATCAAACAAAGAGTACATGTACACACGCGCACACACACACACACACACACACAAACACACACACACACA
The DNA here is from genome assembly GCF_034190915.1 of Cavia porcellus. Classification (NCBI taxonomy): domain Eukaryota; kingdom Metazoa; phylum Chordata; class Mammalia; order Rodentia; family Caviidae; genus Cavia; species Cavia porcellus. The sequence goes on along the minus strand of NW_026947496.1, from coordinate 18,968,385 downwards.
CATACACACAACCAACGACAGACAAACATCATACTTAAGGGCAGAGAATTGAAATCATTTACCTCTCTTCTGGGACTAGGACAAGGATTTCAGCTACCCTCATTTTTTTACTCAGCATTTTACTGGAACATTTACTCAAAGAATAAAAAAGTACTAGAGTTAGAAGGATTGGAAAAAATTCTTTTAAAAAGACTTGTTGTAGACAGAAATTATGCTCATGTATATAGAAACTCAAAGAACAATCTACTGATACAATAAGATATTTAGGAAGCAAGTTCACCAACATCATTGGATGTAGTGTCAGAATATAAAAAGCAGTTAGCATTCTTAGATCAGAACAATTAGAAAACAAAATTTTTAAATGTTACATTTTTCCTAGAAATTGTTCTCAAAGACCCCTATTTTCCACAAAGCTTTATAAAGGAAATTAAAGAAGACATAAATAAATAAATACAGTGTTGAATATAACATTGATTACTGAAGGTATGTAAAGGTGTACTTTTCTCCCTTAAATTCATCAATATATTAAATGAATCCAAATCAAAATTCCAGCAAATTGTTTTTAAATGTGTGCAAAATTTACAGTCTGATTATAAAATTGATATGGAAATCCAAAGGGTAAAAAATAGCCCCGGCAATCCTGATAGAAAATAAAATTAAAATATAGAAGCAGACATGAAGAGTATTAAAAAGCTACAGTAATTTCAAAAGGATAATAACAGTGGCAAATAGACCTCTGGAACAGAGCAGAGTCCAAAATTAGGCGGACACATTTAACTCATGTGATTAACAACGCAGCTGGCTCTGCAGATCAGGAGTGATGAGAGCATTCTGATGTGCTGATAATGTCCGACATTTTTACCTGCGTAATGAGTCCTTGGGTGTGTTCACTTTGTAAAAAATTCATTCAGTAAAAACAAGTTCAAAAGCTAATTCGCTAATGGAATTAATTTTCATGCATGGCAGAATGGTTAAAAGGATTGATGTGACCCAACTCTTTACCCCACAGCCTTCTGCCCAGACGAAGATGCTAATCTGAGCCAGTGGCTGAGAGTTTTAAACCCTATTGCTGTTTGCGGCCTGCTTCTGTTGCCCTGATCCATCTCCCTCAGCTGCACAGTGGGCAAGTTTCTGCATTAATTTTGCTCCCTGGCATTTTTGGCCTAGCCTCATTGCTTGAGGCTGTCAACCCACACTAATAAAGTACGGCAGGAAGACCTCTTTCTTGGCCAGAGCTGTGCTGGGAAAGAGCTACCATCCTTAACACAAATCTTTGTGGAAGTTAAAGAATAGTCCCTGGCAAGATTTCTGGCTTTTGGTGGGAACCTGTTATAAATTAAAATATCAGTACTAACCTTGGTTGAGTGTTATCCCATGCTCTAGGCATTATTTAAGTACTTGAAATACACTAATTTATTTCATGCATAAGAATAGTGTACTCAACTCGTTCAACAGGAAGCAAGTGTGTCAGGTAGGAAGTGTTATGTGTCCCATGTCATGGGGAGGAGGAAGTAGAGGCATAAAGAAGTGGAGAAAGCTGTCACACATCTCACAGATAGAAGGGGGCAAGCAGCTTCTAGAGCCCTTGCAAACACACAGTGTAGCCCAAACAATAAATTTCATGCTGCGCGCTGTCTTCTTTGTTTCTCCAGTTTCAGAAGACATAGCAAAGGACCCTCAGTCTGAAGATGCATCTTCACAGAATCCTGCTCTTTGTCAGAGGTTGGCTGAGCAGGAGGAGGAAGACCTAGCATTCAGCACCTCAAGCTCCACAAGGTGGACCTGCCTTCTTTACCTCTGGCTTCCTCAGGGTGATAAGTGTAGATTCTGGTGTTAAAAAAAAAAAATAAAGAGTATCACAGGGAAGTGTAAGTATCAGTAAATTAAGGCTTAGCATCCTGAGGACGTTTTAGGAACGGCGACACAGCCATTCTTGCCCCCTGGCCTGCTTCGGGTGCCCACCTTCCATCCTCATGTTCCAGAGCCGTCATCTGCTGAGCTCTCAGCAGTGAACTTAATAAAGATTGATATCAGTGACAAATTCTGTCAACTTCCTGGCTGTGAAACTTAGTCACTGTGCAAAATGGAGCAAGGAAAATAAATAACCCGAGGAATGATGGGGTGTGTAAATACTGATGTGGACGCTGGGCGCAGAGTTGAACAAAGCGAAAAGGGGTTCAGGATGGCAAATGCCAGCACCCGGGGAAGGCGGAAGTCTTTTCACACTAATTTTAATTCCTGGGAATTATTTTCAAAGTGGAAGGGTATGTGGCAGGCTAAGTTGTAGGTTCTTTATTTCCGGGAAACCCTTCTAGAAAGAGTGTATATGTTTTAATTCAGTGAAAAACTCCTAGTACAAAAACTAGTGTTGTAGGTAGAAAAACTTAAAAATACACAAAGGAAGAAGGGAATAATAATGATAATATTTACAATTCTATTGTTCTAAATATTAGTTTTGGACATCTCACAGACTTTCTTGCCGGTTTATTTATACACATTTCCTGTTCTTTGAAATGCAAATATTTCAAAGCTTGCTATTTTTGAAATCAGATTGAATCCACGTGAATATGTCATATGGTAGTATTTCTTTTTATCTGCAAAGACTGTTACACTCATCCCTTATCACCCTCCAGGCTTGGTTGCAGGATCCCTCCGCCTCCTCCCAGAAACAAGAATCCCGCGTGCCCAAGCCCTTGCATACAGTGGTATACTGTTTGTTTATATTTAACTACATACAGCCTCCTGTGTACTTAAGTCATCTCTAGATTGCTCATAATTTCAATACAACATAAATGCTATTTTTACTAAGGCAGTCTTCTAATGTATTGTTAAGGATAGATGACAAGGGGAAAAATGTCTTTACATTTTGATTTTTGGGATTTACTGAAACATTTCAATCCATGGATGTGGGGGCCAAGTGTATTAGCTAATGCTATTGCCTAGAAATGATGGGATCTTAAAACCAAGAACATAAGTAATGTTATCATACAGTAAATTCTTTTTATCACATAAATGATATTATACATGATGCTAAACATGCATTTTGCCATGTTAATCATATTGAAGGGTATAATTCAGTGGCACTAAGTAAACTCACAAGGCTGCATAATAGTCACCACCATCTATTTGCAGAGTTCTATAATCACCCCATGATAACTTTATACCTGTTAGTAACCCCATGCCTCTCTCCACCTAGTCCTAGTAACTTCTACTCCCCATCTCCATAAATTTACCTCTTCCATGTATCTTAGATAAAGGGAGTCATATAACATTGACCTTTTTGTGTCTTACTATTACACATAGCATAATGTTTTCGGTATCACATCGTCAGGACGCTAAGCCTTAATTTACTGATACTTACACTTCTCTGTGATACTCTTTAATTTTTTTTAACACCAGAATGTGGTAACATGTGTCAGTTGTTGTTTCGTGTTTGAATAATATACTATTTTACGTATAGCACATCAAATCACTGGTTAGAGGACATGAATGCTCTGCATCTTTCAGCTATTGTGAATAGCGCTGCTATAAACATTTCTGTAAAGGTATATATTTGCATCCCTGCCCAATACTTCGGGATGTACAACCAGGAGTGGCTTTGCTGGATCATACGATAATTCAGTGTTTACGTTTTGGAGGACGGGCCATGCTGTCGTCCACAGCAATTGCATTGTCATACATTTTTAGCGATGTACAGGAGTTTCAATGTCTCCACAACCTCATCAATACTTGTTATTTTCCATTTTTTCATGGTCTTTGTAGTGCATGTGAACTGGCTATACACATTGTTTTTGAAACCTGTTTCTTTCTGCTAATAATATGTCATAAACAACATCCTATATTCATTGATTTTCCTCTACAACCCTTATGAATTGCCTTTTTAAAGCCTCTGTGTTATTCAGTTGTGTGCATGCACATATGTAGTTTTAAAACTAATCCTGTATTATTACATGTTTAGGTTGGGTCCAGTTTTTTCCTATTATCAATTATGGAGAAATTTATGAATAATTTTGCACACATTATTATTTTGCTGGTGTAAATTCCTAGGTATGCTATTGCCAAATTAAAGATATAAGCATACACAGTTTTAAACTCATAATTCTGAATTGTCTGTTCAGAAACTGGTATGAGACTCGGTCAATGAGATAGAAATCATATTAGTCTGCTCTTTTGCCAGATGGTGTGACAATTTGCAAGGATGAACTTCTTTATAACATTTACCTTGCGTCTGAAGATGAACTTTTCCAAAGAAATATGATTACTTTCTTTCTGATCCAATTTTCCTATTTCTCATCTGCCATTCTTGCCCAGGATATAGTAGGAAAAAATTTTTTAAGTAGGGTAGAAGCAGATACTGCACTATGGAGTTCCCCTAGAGGTTACTCATACTTGAGATTCTAGAAAATCTGTATGCAACATCATCTTTAGAAAAGAAACAAAGAGAACTTTTTGATCAGTATATCTAAATTTGTGCAAATAACATAACCAATGTGCATCATAGATAGTCTTTGGGGAATTTCCTTCCCTCTGAAAAATGTTAGCAAAAGTATCACATGCCACCCCTCACTGCTTGTTAAAGTAGGTACTGCAACACTGATCAGAAGGCAGGTATGTGAGCCGCTATTCTGAGTCATTAGAACTGCAGGTGGAATATCTCTGATCTGAAAATCCAAAATCTGAAATTCCTCCCACGTGGACACTCCCTGAGTGTTGGCATGATGCCCTGAGTGGAAAATCCCACCCCTGATTTCAGGTGAAGGTCACAATTGAAATACAGGTGCACTAAAAAGGTTACCTTTTGGCTATGAGTAGAAGATGTATATTAAATACGAATAAATTTCATGCTAGACTTGGCCTCATTCCCAAGGTGGATCATTATGAATATTCAAATACGCCAAAATCTGAAATCGGAAATAATTCTGGTCTCAAAAATTTCATATAACTTACACTCCTCCACCTGTACCTACTCTGATTGGGTATCTCTGTAAACAATACCATGGCCTTGAGAGCAGTAATCCTGCAACAGAAATGTGTATTCAGCGCTGTTGAGACCTGGTGAAATACAGATTGCAGGGCCCTACTTCTTGAGTTTCTCATGCAGGCAGTATGAGCAGGGCCTGGGAATCTGCATTTCTAACTTCCAAGCTGCTGTCGTGAAGGGAGCACATTATGAAAATCAGTGCCTTTGTTGCGGTTGCTCATTGCTCACCTCCCTTAGAGTAGAGTTAGATATCTTTCATGTGAGAGAGTAAAAGCAAGGAAGCCACAAGAAAACCAAATCAGCCACACAAATTGTCCTAATTGTGGCAAAGAGCCCACCACATGAAGGCTATTATTGTGTTTTACCCACGTGACATTTTGTTTCCTACAGAATTTTTGGAGTCCTCTTGCTTACAATTGGCATCAATAGGTGACTCAGTTTTCTATATAGAAGTAGAAGTGGCAGTCTGGGTCATTTGTCAACTCTGATATTTAAATTTTTTTGTTGTGCTTGTTCTGCTGGCCCTAGCAATTATTATTTGCATGGTATCCAGTGAATGGCCCCGGCAGGTGGTTTACCATCTTTCTAGAGATATATATTTTAAGTTTCTAAATAAAATATTTATTTTTTGAGGTAAATATCCTATTGTTTAACACTCAGGGCACTTGGCATCTGGTTAGTGATCGGGGCATTTAATGACGAACTCCATACTCGAGAATCTGTTAGCAAGGTGGAACGGTCAGAATATGGGAGCAGGAGACATGCAGGAAGGGCTGTCAGTATGGCCAACAGTTACAGCTCTTGTGTGGTCCCTTCACAATGCCTTTGCCTGGCCGTGTGACTTGCTTTGACTACTGAGACTGCAGTAAGTGTGATGAAACAGAGGCCTATTAATTCTTGCACCCTGGGGTTCCTCGTGGTGACATGCTCCCTTTTGGAAGCCATCTACCATGTTGTATGGGGATCTGTGTAGGTCACTGCATGAGGAACAACCCATGGAAAGATCCCTGAGAGGAAGAAGCCATCTATGAGTCTCTAGGCCAGCCAAGCTCCCAAGGGAAGGCAACCTTGGGAGAAATCTCAGCTACACCACTTGCTGCCAAAAGCCTCCCCAAGAGCCTCGCCTACCACACACACTTAGCTAACTAGAGGGGCTGATTACAGAGCAGTAGGTAAAGAAAACAGGAAGAATGAAAAAGCAGTATATTTCTAAACTCTTGAAAACAATTCAATAATCATACAGATTTTCCTGAGCTCATTTCTGGTTTGGTGATACCCTGTTTGATAGATTTTTTTTAATCCAAAAAAGAAAAATATATCTAAATATAAGAAAGTTTTACCCATTTATTTATTGTTCAATAGTGTTTTGTTGACCCTGTGCTCTGTGTGAACAGAGAGAAGAGGGAGACAAAAAAGCCATACAGGGCAGAAGTGCTGCAGTACAGCCATAAGCTGGGAAGGGAGAGGGCCCTAAGGCTGAGAGAACTTTCTAGAAGGAGGTTCTCAGAGGGAAAGATTTTGCTGGCTAGTGACTCTTCTGGAACCTTGACTTTCAGTTATCTTTGTGAAATTTATGATGAAGAAAACAAGCACAAAATAAAAACAAAAAAGGAGGGGAAAAAAGAAGAGACAGCTTTTCTTATTTATTTAAAATTTCAAACACAGATTTTCATGAGATATGTGGCCAGGAAGCATTTGTCTTCCATGGCCAGGAGAGGGGACCTCCTGTGACAAAGCAGGCTGTCTCTCTCCTTCCCTCCCCGCTGTGCTCACACACCCTCCTGCCTGCCCCTCCACTTAGGAATCACTGGGAGAGAAGCCTCATGTGTGTCGGAGCCACCAGGAGAAACTGTCCCAGAAGGAAGAGAGGTGCTAACTGGGTGAAGACAGATGACTCTCGCACTCTTGCCTAATTCTAAAGGAGGGAGTCGCTGGCATGGAGCCCAAAGCAGAAAAGAAATGAAAGGAAGAGCTAATTTGGAGCTAGTGGAGTGAGTGTTTTCTGGCTTATTTAAAAACATACATATAGAATTCAAACAGGGAAGAGGAATCTGACTACCAGATGGGGCCGCTGAATGAGACAGGGTGTCAACAATGGAGTCAACAATACCCAAGCATGAAAGGATGGATTTTGACAGTAGAGATGCCATGTAAGGAAGGATGCTTGGAGGATTGGGTGAGTTCATCTTCTCTTGGTATTTTATTTCCATTTAAATCCCTCGGAGGCAGAAGCTGAAGTTATTGACTTGGCCCTATATTAAAGAAAGAAAAACATAATCCAGTCCTTCAAAGACCTTCCAGGCAACAAGGGAAACAAGTCAAATAGACACCTAATTGGCAGAGATAAGGACATTCCCCCATCATGAAATTCTTGAGTGCCTATTATGCAGCAGGCACTGTCTGGAACCTTAGGCTGGACACGGTGGACAAAATGACAGGGTCTTCTTCAACACCATTTGCTATAATTACCATTTAACACAGTGAACACGCAGAGGGTGCTAAGGACCAGGGAGGCTGGAAAGGTTGCTCCGGTGTCAAGAAAAGCTCATAGGATGCCTGGCTTTGAGTGGCTCACAGCAGCTCCCTTGTTCTGTGACCCTGAACCTCTTTGAGCCTCCTTTTGTCCATCTGCAGAGTGGTGGTATAGTACCATGTTGAGGAATCACTGGCAGGAGTGAAATCTTATATGACTGGCCAAATGGACACACAGGAAGAACCCCTTGGGAGATGATGGCTGCCTTGTGGACAGAAAAGAAAGAACAGAAAATTGGATACCTAGGCATCGTGGTGTCCCTTTGAGAGGCTGAGCCAAGAGAATGGCAAGTTCAACCCCAACTGGACAACTTAGTGACTTCACGAGTGCCTATATCAAAACCAACCAACCAACAATCCCCACCCCAGAAATAACAGCAGGAAAACTTAGAGGAAGGAGCCAGGGAGAAAGAGTGTGCTGCCCACCCCCAGCATCATTTTGTAGAGACCGGAGTTCATTGCTAGTGGTATTTGCTGGCCTCTCCTTCACCATGACGTCATGTGCTCTCTGATGTTTATTGCACTGCATTCCAGCAATGGCACATGGAGCCATGTCCAATGTCAGCAAGCTTAGAAAAGAGTCCTTGGTTTAACTTTAACTCTTTATGTAAACAGTGACCTAATTGGAGGAAGGCTCTGTCTGGCCAGGCATCCCAGGCCCCACATTTCCTCCTCTTTTTCCCTCCTCTGCCCCTAGTCAAACTGTCTCACCTTTATCGCACATATGGACTTTGCAAATAAGCAAGGGGTGATTTGTGTGCTCAGCTCACTGGAGAAGAGCAGAAGTGTGCCAGCAAAGCAAAACACTCCAACCAAGCAGCTGACCTTTGCAGGAGTACACCCCGCTCACTTCTCAGCGAGCCACGCTATCTCCGATGGGCAGATGGAGGTACCAGCGAATGGCACAAATGCCATGTAAATGACCAGCTGTCTACAGGAGAGTCCCTTCCTGTCCCTCCCAGCCCCAGCTCCAGATGTTATTTATACTTTTCTCAAGCAGCAGATCAGGTCTCCGCTCCAGTCTCTGTGTACACTAAGTGGGCTAGGAGTGCTTCCTGCTGCAGAGGGAGTTCCTCTCTGCTTTGTGGCTATGACTTCTGCATGTTAACCACTCACATGACAGACGGCAAGCCCCCCAACTTTCCAGGTGGGCAGGCAGCACCTCAGAGAACACAGAGGATACACAATGGTCCTCTGACTACTCAGGTGCAAATGCAGGAGATAAACATCCCACTGGGAGTCCACGTGGGAGTGATGGACTCCAGGGATGGGAGGAAATGGGGCAGGGGACAGAGGAAGGGAAGAGTCCTGGGGGAAGAGACAGAGGGCAAGCAGGGGTGAAAATATCTCGACAGGTATTGAATGAGCACACATTCAGTTCAGAGATCAGCAAACTTTTTCTAGAAATTGCCACATGGTAAATAACTAGGATTCTGGGCCATCAGGTCTCTGTCCCAACAGAGTAACTTGGCCATTGGAGGACAAGAGGAGGCATAGACAGCAGGGGACTGGGCTGTATGTCTGTGTTCCAATACAAGGTGGCCTTCAGGACAGGAGGCAGGCATGGTGTGTAGGTCTCCAATCTCCTTGCCTCTGTCTCGGTTCTCTGCAGCCATGATTCCCTGGAGGAGTCAAGTTTACCTCCCAGATCCTCAAACCTTTGTACGACTCTCTCTCCTGTACCCTGTTGCTCCGCAGTTCTAGAATTACCTAGACAGAGTGGCTTCTTGCAGTGACAGCCAGCAGGCAGGGTGACTTCAAGGTTTGTGATTTCCCTGACGAATTTCTCTTTACCCACAGGAATAGGACATGTGGGAATGTTAGGTGCTGAGTCTGGCCACTTGTCAGCATAAGAACACTCCTTGAGCAGCTCGCTTTAAGGTCATAGACTCTCCCGTTTTCCCACCTTTAGGTTTCTTGTAATCTGAATGCTGACCTTTGTATTTTATCCTCTGCATTTCTTTGCTTTCCTTTTACATTTTTGGTCACTTTAGATGTTCCTCATGCTCTCCGTATGAGTTCCTCTGTCTGAGTTTCCAGCCCATACATACATTACTTAGCCTTTCCCATTCTAACATTTTCCTTTCCATTCCAATTTTGAATCAAGCATGACAGCAGGAATAGTAGTTGAGGGATTCACTCAGAGGTTAGATTAGTTGGGTTCAAACCCATGATCTGGCTCTAGTAACAACCAAATTCATTATCCTTTCTTTACCTCAATTTCCTTGTCTCTAAAATGGGTCTAATAAGAGTACTTCTCCCATGTTACATGAGTAAATAAATGGGTAACATATATGGAACACCTATAAAAGTAGCACACTGAAATTGCTACGAATTTCATATCTAGGGCCTCGTTTCTTTATTTGCCTTCACGACTCCTTCCTAATATTTTGTACTAATAATAATTTCCATTACTTCTTCACTTACATTTGGCAGGATCAGTTTAAATGTAACTCTAACACAGTCACACATCAAATCATGGTTTGCTCAGTGGTGGAACACGTGTGTGAGTGGTTGCATCAAGTAACCATGGAGATGAGAAACTCTGAAGGCCTAGTGACAACACAGCCATCATGATGTCATGGCCCAACCTGTTCCTCATGTGACTGCAGTCATGCTGGTGTAACGACCTGTGCTGTCAGTTGTGTCAAGGTCTGCAGTGATTGATCATGGTAGTAAACACGCTGCTCCTGGCTTGAGGCTTTACTGAAGCCTTATTTTAGCTTATTTTCCTTCCACTTTCATATTAAAAACAGTTGATTGGAGGCAGAGGGCCACACGACCTCAGCGGAGCCTCACATGCCATGCCGTGTGTTTAGTGCTCGTGTCTCCTGATGACACCGAGAGAACAGGGACACAGAGAGGCTGACCCTGATGCATGGGAGTGTGCAGTGCACTCCATGATGCTCGAACAGTGATAACATCGCCTACTGTCGCATTTCTTAGAACAGAGGCTCATTGTTAAGTGGCACCGGGCTGCACCTCTGTGTCAGAAGGTGTGTGCACTGCACACTTTGCGGGTCTGGCTATGTCCTGGGGAACTGCAGTCCCCTGGAAATACAGGCAGCAGATTAGAGAGGGTCATAGGCTGACGTGGTGGACTTAAAGAGAGAGTTCAGTCACACTTTAACCCAGTCTCTAACTTCACTAAAACCTCCCTCATCAAACCCTCAGATGGATTGGCAGCATGGGTAGCAGTCTCCAAGGTGGCTGCCCAGCTACCTGAGAGGGACAGTGGGTGGAGAGGAGTGAGAACTGGCAGGCAGTGTCCAGATACCTTCTGCTTCCATCAGCTCTGTCCCCCATCGGGGCCTCTCTGTGCTCTTAGTTCTGTGCGTCTCCAGCTCCTCAGACCATGGGACTCCAGCGCTGAGCCATCACTGCAGTATCTGCGGTGCTGGGGCTGTAAATGGCTGCTCTCAGGCAACTTGGAGGCAGTGTAGGTTGTGGGGAAACCAGAGCGGAATTCTGAAGTCTTCTTCCCAAACTCCTCTTCTAGTGTCCCTTCTGATCACTTTCTCCAGCACTTAGCCTAACTACCTCCGCTGCACAGGAGCAGCGAAGGAAGATGATAACCAGGGATAACCCAGGTTTGTGTGACTGTTCGGATTCTCGGCTCCTGGACTCCATTTGCCCTCTTGCTTTTGTGGTTTTTTTGAAGGTCAGTTCTGGTGACTGTGAATTCCTTACTGGGAAGAACCAGAGAACAGAATCACAATGTCTAAGGAAGTTGTTCTCCCACTTTCTGTCCAGCTGTAGGTGTGACTGTCCCGTGAGCACAAAGTGCAAGTTGGAGCAACTTTCTTGAAGAGAGTGACACATCTATATAACATGCAGGCAAATCTAGGAACTGTAAAAGTAAATTTGTTAATTTTAAGGTGACTCATGTTAGAAAATCCTTTATTGTAACCAACAGCCCCCTTCCTATAATATCTACAAACTATTTCAGCTCTAGGGAGCCACACAAAATAATTGCAATATTTTCTTTTTATAAATATTTGCTTACTTTTTAATATATGTGAATAAAATGTTAATCATCCTAAAAGCTCTTCCCCTCCCAAGTTACACCACCTTTTTTATCCAGGTTTGCTATAACAAGATGGCTCTGTCACAATGCTGTGTAGAGATATACACGGTTGGAAGACCGAATTAGGCAAAGAGATCTGTGGAACAGATATTTGGGGACGGAAAGTAATGCTCTGGTCTAGTTAGGAGCAGTAGAAGGAGAAAAACGAACCAGGATGATGTCTGCCACAAAAGCAATCATGTTTCTTTCTGCTAAGTCATACAGGAAGGTTCGGCTGCTCTGGGCCTCCCAGGTGGGTTAGCATGGGGTACAGATAGAGCGGGAAACACAAGCTGGTGTACAGGTGGAGGTCTGCCAGGGAACTGACATAAGCCAGTGGCAGTCCCAAGAACCAGGAAGGTGCAAGCAGAGCTGATAGCTGAGAGATGACAGCTCAACTGAGATGGAGCTGAGTAAGAGTTCCGGGACTCAACTGACACTCGTTTGAGAGTAACTATAGAAGCAGGTGCATCCAAAGTTCTCATGGGACACATAGTGAGGGAACAAAGCATTAGATATTGAGGATGCCATGGGTCAGATTTATAGATTATATTAGTCAGCATTTCATCACCCTTGTAAAACACTGTCATGCACAATTTAAGGAGGAAAGATTTATTTTGGCTCCTGGTTCTTGCTCAGGGTCAGCTGCGGGCTTGAGGTGAGGCAGAGACATCATGGTGGAATGCCATGGTGGAGCATAGCTGTTCACTTCAGGGCAGCTGGGAAGCAGGAAAAAAAGAAATAGAAGGAACCAGAGAGAAGAAGGGCGAGGAACCAGATAGATCCTTCAAAGTCATGCCCTTAGTGACCTCCTTACTTCAACTGAGCCCCGCCTCCAACAGCCCACTCATTGATGGGCATCAGTGAATTAATCCTGATGTTTTAGAGTTATTGGGATGAGGGAGAAGATTGCCTGGCATCACAGAATCAGCTGGTCTCTCAGAAGACAGAAGTCAGCGGAGGATTAGTAAGGCTGGGCCGGGTGACATGTAGCTGGGTCTTGCATGGCAGGGAAGAGGTTGGGTTTGATCAAAATTTATAACACAAGAGCTTTGGATTGGTAGGCCCAGCAAGGCTTAAAAGTGAGCTTTGATGAGCAATTTATTAATCTTGGTAATTCAGCTATTTTAGGAATCCTAGTCTAATTTTCCAAGAACAAATATTTACTGAAGCAAGTAACTAGTCTATTTTTGCCTGGTTCCAGCATTGTTCGGCAGAGAACCAGGAAATCAAGCTTTATCTCAGAATTGTTTAGCACATGAATAAGGAAATATGTTAGTTTCTGTCCTTGTTGAGTTGCAAAATTTTCTTAACTTCAACTTCAGTATCCAGGGAAAATGTGGTTTCAATATTTTGTCTAGAATTGATCTGCTCTTCTGGTTGGGGAAATTAGTGGGAAATAACAAGGCCAGTGATTTAGTAATTTAAACAGTTCCTCTGGTGAATATTCAGTATGGTTGATTAACTAATGGTCAGTTTAATTGGGGATACATAGCTGAACTGAGTCAATGTGGTTCTGGGCATGGAAGACCCACCTAAAGATTGTTGCCAATGGTGTAAAAGGAGAACAGAAGGGAAGATTATTGCATGGTGTTGATTTTCCTGGAAAAGCTTTCCATGGCTGATTTTACTGATAGGAACTCCAACTGTTCTCATCGTTGGAGGAGCTTGGGTCCTTGCTTTCACTGGGGATGGCTGCGGTTCTCTTTGAGGGAGCTCCGGGCCTTATCTCAAACATTCCTTCCTGGCTTCAGTGCCAATCCCTCAGTCTTTCTAACTTCCCCTACTGGCTTTTGGCCTTACAAGTGCAGATCCTTGATGTAAACATTGCTGAGGGCTGTGGGGCTCCAGCTGGACTCATTGAAGACACTGCTATGGGATCCAGTATTTTGGTTGGGCTCATGTGGGCTCATTGCTGTGGGATCCAGGTCTTCAGCTGGATTCTTCGGGTCTCTAGCACATGGGTGAATACTATAAAATAATCCTATCAGTTATGTGTGCTGATTTAATAATCAATTCTGTTGCAAACCCTGATTACAACACTCAGTCTATGTAAAAATACCCTCACCACTTCAGTTTCCATTTTTTGTGGCCCTTTGTCATGAGGGCATCTGATAAGCAGCAGAAATGATATGACTTACATATCTTCTTGGAAGATGGAAAAATAACAGTTCAGGGTTATTTCTATTCTGTGGTCTCCAGAACAATTCTTGGCCACCTCGTTGCCTTCCTCACTGGAGTTTAGTTATTCACAGATGGGAGAATGCATGTTTAATCTCTCACTCAGTCAAGGCTGACAAACCTCAGCAAGGTTGTCTCTGGATGACTTGGTCTGCTCTCAGCAGTAGCCATTTCAAATATTACTCTAATTTCTCATTCTGTTCCCAAGCTTAGATTTTCCATGTTATACCTACTGGCTCCTTTCTAAACTTCTTTTCTATAGAAACAACTGAAGAGCAACCAAACAAGTAAAGCTTGCTCTAATGAGGGAGTCAACCACTGTCACTTGTTTTTTGGTGAACATTCAAAGGTAGGCAGAAGATAACACTCAATTAGAGAAGGGAAAGCTTCAGGTCTGCTGTGATTAGTGACTGTTGGCATGGGGAAGCTAGAGCTGCTAAGTAGAAGCAACCATGGTATACATGTCTTAGTTTGTTTTCTGTTACTATTACAGAATACTGAAGACTGGGTAATTCATAGAGAAAATGAATTTATCACATTCTAAGGGCTGGGAAGTTCAAGATTAAAGTCTAGCCAGGGCCTTCTTGTATTGTTTCCTGGAGAAAAGTGAGAGGGTGATAATAATGAGAACAAGAGAGAGCTGAACTCATCTTTATAACAAAAACACTCATTCATTCATTCAAGAAGACAGAGCTCCCATGAGCTGATCACCACCTGAAAACACGATTGCACTAGAGATTAAGTTTCCAACACATGAATGTTGGAACACATTCAAACCACAGCCAGGGGTTTATCTGGTTGGTTTGATGTTGAAAGTGGGGACAGAAATCAGTGTAACTGTCAGTTATTAATCAAGTTGGGGCCATTTTGTGCTAATGGTTGCAGAAGTAATTGTTTAGATTTCTTAATTGTTGCTAAAGACAGCAACCTAGATTTCATACAAGTCTGACTTATAGCAGGCTGGCTTCCTGAATTTGTTTATTGTAGATAAAGAGAATGGTTTCCTGGGCAGGTGGCTTAGGCTGTGTCAAAGTTCTGGTTTTCAGTATGGGCTGGCCATCATTCATTTGTATATTAGTCTCTCATTACTAATGGGAACTGCTTGGGTGAACCAGAATTACAATCTAGACCCTCTGTCTGTCTCTGTCCCCTTAAGTATGCTACCATGTTTCATCTCAGTGCCTCTGTCCTTAGGGTTTATATCAACCCCTTTTGGATATTCCTATATGAACCCCCAGCTCCTCTCTTTCTTTTCATATTTCCTCTTATCATCTCCTAGGGCAGGGAGAGCAGGGCTTACCTGCCTTCCTTTGTGACACTGCATCTACTTATGAACCAACTGTGCTCTCCATACCAATAACTTTTCTAACCTCTGCAACTTGAAGATTGGGGTTCTTCCAGTTGCTTCTTAATAGACTGCTAGATTACTTTGAATTTGGTGTTGAGGTCCCTTTCACAATACAAGTTAGAAACTCTAGACCTGCCCTGGAAGAGCTCCCTGCATTTGATCATGAATATTTAGTTTGCCTTTCACAGGATATTCTTTAGCCTGGTAGCCTAACACTTGTGTCCAACTGTGACCATGTATATATGTTACAGGAAACTTGTTTATACTGATAGACACTCTGGGTCCAGTTTATGCCTGCCAAGATGCTATTTCCTGGCTAGGAAAGTACTGGAGGCCAGACTGTGCAGGGTTAAGTTGCTGGACACAGAAAGCTCTGGGTGTAGTGGGAAAAAAGCATATGCAAGGTGCTCTGAAGCCAAGATAACCACAGCAGAGGCATCAAGAACCTGGGGTGCTGCACCCCTATTCCATAGCAATAAAGCTGAGAGCCTTACACACAAGATAGTTCTCTTAATTAGCAAAATTTACTACTTGAAGGCTTTGAACTGACTGCCAACGTCTTGCTTATTTCCTGGGCTTTCCGTAGTAACCCTTTCCTTTGTTTGCAAACCAAATAAATGTGGGTTGGCCAGAGAAGTTCTTGGTCTCAACCTCCAGAGAACCTCAAATTCTATTAGAGGATTTTGATCCTCCTGGAGCCCTAAAATCATACCTATTGTCTCTTTTATTTAAGTCTTTGCCATCCACTCATTTGGGAGATTGCAGTCCTGATCAGTCTGCAATAACTGGCACCCAGAAAAGGACTTAAAATCCTTGGGCTGGGGCTTTTTAGCCTAGACAAGTAAGTCTACTCAGAATGGAACTGCAGGAGACAGAGAAGGCCTTCACAGGTAAAACTTCACAAGGGATACCTGAGGAAGAGATGGACCAGAATCATTCCACAAGGAATAAAGGTAAGTCTTCCAGCTTTGAAGAAGCTATCTTATCAGGAAGTGAGATGGGCCAAAATTTCTCAGTTGAAGAGCAAAGATACATCCAACTACTCTAAGGCCTGCTAATAGCTCAGGGTCTCATGTGGCAACAAAAGACCTAGCAAAAATGTCACAAAAGGTAACCAAATATAATCCATGGTTTCCTCAGACAAGCACTATAGATACTGATAATTGGAAAAGAGTTGGAAAATATATTTAAAAGGCGCATAATAGAAAAAGTTACTCTACTGGAAACATTCTCAACTTGCAATCTGGTCCACTCAGTTTCGAGTCCATTACAGTGCTCACAGTCAACAACTTCTGATTCAGACACTGATGAAGCAAAAGAACTCCCAGCAGAGGCATCTGCAGCAAAAGCAGTCCTTAAAAGGCTCACCTGAGCAGGAGCCAGAGCCCTTAGGAAAGCATCCTATGGGCTCTATCCAGAAACTTTCAGATTTTAAAGGGAACAGCAGCCCAAAAGGTGAAATCATTGGCACCCCTGCTTGTTTCCCAATTGGAATTCAATGAGATGCTAATGGTGATAAGGCTCTAGGAGAAAAGCTGATATGCCTGACACAGGAGTTTTTAGAAACCCATCAATCACCACCTCCAGGGGTATTTAGGGAGGGGCCAATTCAACCTGCAAGGTTTGGGAAAAAACAAACTAGCACAAATCTATTTAGAGCTTTACAGACTTTTTAAGGATGATTAAAAGCCAAAAGTATGAGAATTGGAAGCAACTGCTGCTTCCTGCTCCTCTCACCACTTCTCACAGACTGACAGGTGGGTGAAGGAACAGAACTGATGGGCACAAGCCTGTGTTGTGCAGCGGGAACCAAGGAGCTTGGCTGAGCTGGAGCCAGGCAATGACCAGGCAAGTGGAAGGAGCCCAAATGCCTCCTTTGCCAAACATCATGTCACTTGCAGCAGAGAACACAGGCTCAGGGCACCCAAGGACTGCACCTTGGTCCTAGAGCTGATTGACAGCCGCAGCTTACATTTGCTGGGCCTCTGTCAGTACAGGTCAGCACAGAGTGCATCGGTACCACATTTCATGCATGCAGGCAAGGTTGCTGCTCTTACCTCACAGATAGCTGTAGCACTGACAGCCAGTAATGAACTGTTTGGGTGTAATCATAGCAACATAGGCTCCAGATACAGATTAATTCACAAGTGGGGCTGAAATTACCATGGTTGAGTTGGCTCTTAAAAAATATAAATAAAAGTTATAATCAGAGCCTTAGACCAGGTATTGGGGTGTCACATATACGTTGACCCAGAGGATAGGGTATAGCCAGGCATGAAATAAAAATAAAGGTACTAATGGGCTGTTAGAGCTTGAAAAACCTTAAAAATCATTTAAAAACTTGTCTAAAACACACAAATCAAATTCTGCAAATATTCAGTGTTAGATCATACTACACAAAAGCCTCAATCAGATTTAAATCTTGTAGAATTTTTATTTCTGTGACCTAGAGAATGTAACCAATAAAATCTATAGTAATTAAAATCAGGAATACACCTGCTATTAGTTTCTGACTGACCTAAATCTTCATAATTTTTTTAGATATATATTTGCTGTGTTAAGTCTTACAGGATTCTACAAGTAAAAAAAAAAAAAAGAAAGTCTGAATAAGTGATAATATTAACCCAAATTATAATAAGTCTTACAGAGAGAGAGAGATCCCAGAAATACTGTTAGAAGAAAAGAAGGTCCTAGTCTGTACCAGAGTGTATGGAGATAACTGAGCTGGAAGCTTCATAAAAGAAAGGGACACAAACGATGCCAGTATTTTTAAGACAAAAAATATATTGATTATAGATAAAAGGTTTGCAGTCTTTCCAAATTATTCTTGTAAGAGATCTACTTTAATTGACCTACAAAAAAAACTCTAACTAGTCTCTGTAGAATCACAAACTTTAAAAACTGAAAAAAATTATTATAATTCAATTTGGCTAAAAATATATTTGAATGCACTCTGATTTCATAAGCACACTGTCTTGTGTGTTGTTTGTCTCTCTGTCCAATCTGTAAACAGCTGTTTTATTTGAGCACAACAAATTTTTCTTCTTTTTGTGTTTTTGAAGCATTTGTAATTTAATTTGTCTGATAAGTAAATGTCATCGGAATTAAATATGTTTCCACAAAGTTGCCAGCTGGTCAAAATGATGTTAAAATTGGTTTTGTAAATGCAGTAAATATTGTTGTTTATGTATTGAGACTTGAAAGTCTGTCATTCAAAATTAATATGTTAAGTGTTAGGATTGGGTTCTCATAGGTCATCAAAATTTTGTTAAGCTAATTAAACAAAATTCCCTTAGAATGAGGGAAAACTATTAGACAGGACTCTAATTGGTGAAGAAAACAGCAACTACCTGGAAATAATTATCCAGTCCTTGTTTATCAATGGAAGACCTGAAAATTGTAGCCCTATGGGAGACACTGCAGTAAGTATTGTTCAAAAACATGTTATTCTGATGTGTTTCTATTGGTCATTTTCAAAAGGTTAAGTTTTCTACAAAAAGACAATAAGGTTTTCTGATTTAAAGATGTTCTGGTGCAAAACTCAATTAAGAAACAAAAGTTTTCATATGGCTATGACAATTCATTATTCCATTCTCATGGTGTATTAAATGCATTCGTGTCTTCCAGATGTACAGGTCTTCCAAAATGTAAAATTGGGATTGTTTATGGTGATAAAATTTTCTTTCAGGTTCAGACATCTGCCTTTTTCTTGTGCTCTGGATATTTGTGATAAGGGTTTACATCAAGGCAACATGAGGTCATCTATCAAGTGATAATTTCATAACAAAAACTTATATGATGTGTATGCTATATGTGTGACACTACATTTAGAGGTATTTAGATATTAAATAGTCCAAAAAATTTCATAAATTTCTTCAGTGACATCCTATTAAAGGACAACAAATTAGGTTAAAGCTTCTTATATACTAGATAGGGATGATTGACTAAAAAGTTTAATCTACTCCAAGGTGGAGATTTAAGTGTGTTACAAAAATGTCATCATGACCATTGTGCTACAATGCTATGTGTGGCATTTGATCTCAAATTTTGTTAAACTATATAACTGTTGTCTGTTAACATTCTACAGGAATTCAACTACTAGACCATGGTTGGTAAGAAATAATAGTTCTCTAGCTATACTTTATATTTCAAGGTGCTTAATATTCAGATAAAATGTTAACAACTAAGCTCACTGCCCCACTACAATGTAATGTCATTAACCTTTTCTTCTAGATGTTCAACAACTAACATTTGAAGATTAAATCCAAGGACTATTGATGAGCTAAGAAGACAGCCAATATAGGACCCAGGATATGAGGGAACCTTTTCTGCAACACCCTGTAACTCAGTGAGTCCTCAACCTCTTGACCAAGGAGATTGTTGTACCACAGATGAAGGAGATTTACAGATATAAGGTGCCTAATGAGAGTCACCAAGAGAGAAGTCTCTCGGGCTTTCACAGAAAGCATATTGGTCTAGCAATGGCCATGACTCATCCAGACAATGCCATAATAATAAGCTAGATATAAAAAGAAATTCAAATCAGTAACATCTTCTGACAATTTCTAGCTACACTAGTAACTGACTATTGTTGTGGACTAACAACAAATTGCAATAAAATATACAGAAGTTCAACAAAAATCCTTGAATTCTTTTGGTAAGATCAGTTAAAACTAGAGAGACTTATTGCAAAATGTCAGACTCCATCAGTAGAGAGATTTAAGAGACAGTGGGTTGTAATCATTATTCTAGTCCCAAAAATGTTCAAGATTTGGCTCATTCCCAAATCTGCTTTTCCACTGTAGTGTTCATGGTTTGATTATGCATACTCTAATTTCTCAAAAATTAGTTTTGTTCTTTCCTAGAGACTGCCAAAATCCAAGTGACCACACAGATAAAGCCAACAATAAATATGCTAGACTCCTTCTATAGGAATCCACCAGATCTACCACATAAAAAGAGTTCATAATTGGTAAACTACCATTGGACTTCTGAGGCCATTAGATTTAGCTCTCTGGAGGGGATCCTAACTGCATTCTACCTTTACATTGACCATTCTCAGCTCAAAGCAGTTAAGATGAAAACTGTGTCTAGTGTTCACTACTACAGTTTGGGAGAGCTCTTCAGAGGGAAAAATTATAAATAGTTAAATTAGTTACAAGTATTACAGGCAATTAGACAGGGCTGAGCTTTCAGCCCAAAAGACAATTGTGGCCAAAAAGACATTCACTAAAGGCCAGCTTTTAAGAAAAAGACATCCAAAAAACAAACAAAAATAGGATGGCCCAGTACAGTTAATAACAAGGGGATGAGGGTATATTTGTATATTAACAGGTCATAAAACATCATTGTGGAGGCCATTGTAGAAGGTGCCCATAGAGAGAAGAGATTTGCAAACCTGTGGTGAAGTCTGCTGCTTCCTGTTCCATCTTGGATTCCACAATGGATTGATTATATTACTTCTGTTTTCAGTCTGCTACACTGGATACCAAACCCAACAATGCTTTACCTGTCCAACCTCAAGTCATGTTTCAACTGCTGCAGTTACAAAAATGAAAAGGAGGAATTGTTGGAGACTGGGCTGTACTTGGTGAAGCTGCTGCACTCGGGGGCTTCTGGATATGGTGGAAAAGAGCATATGTACATGCTTCTAAGTCAAGATAATGACAACTGAGCCAACCAAGGACTGGGGATGCTGACATTGCTACTCCAGAGCAATAAAGCTGGCAACCTTACACATCAGACAGTTCCCTTAATTGACAAAATTTACTACTTGAAGTCTTGGAACTGACTCTCAAGGTCCTGCTCCATTCTGGGCCTTAGCTTAGCATCCCCTCTTTCATTTGAAAACCAAATAATATGGATCATCCAGAGAAGTTCTTGGTCCCAACCCACAGAGAATCTTGAATTCTTGAGAGAGTTTTGACCCTGCTGGAGCCCTAAAATCATACCTATTGTCTGTTTTATTTAAGCCTTTGCCATCCACTAGTTTGGGAAATTGCAAGTCTGAGCAGTTCTTAATAAGAAAGAAGTTAGGTTCAAGTGTGTTTGTCAGGTGAGATACAGAGGTGGCAGCTTAATGAGACACAGGTATAATAGGAGGAATGTGGTATTCACAGACCCTAGAGAGAGAACAGCACTATGATTCACAGGAGAGGCATACCCCACTGAGGCGTATCCCACAGTCTACATGGAGTGTAGGCATTGGAAGGCAGTCAGTTAGGTTGTGTAATGAGGTGGTCACCAGGAGGTGACTGTTTAAGTCATACATCTGGATCATCCACCTTGAGGAACTCGGGAGGTACCTCTGCCAGGGATGCCTAAGCCCTGCTTCTGATAATAACAATATTCAACTTATATTCAAAATGAATGCTGAGGCAATACAAAATTATAAGAATTTACAACATGAACCAAGGAAGAGGAAAAGCTATTCACATAGGTCTTAGAAAAAAAATAGTTTCTTTACAAGTCTATTATTTTGCTTCCAATCCTATTTTGAATTTCTAAAGTTGAATATCAACCCTCTCTTTCTTTGTGTTGCCTTTTGACACACCCACAGATCTCTGGGCAGGTGACCCTGAAACCAATTAGGAAAAAGACTTATACTTGCAAAACACAAAGAGAAAATTACATTAATTTTTTTTCTAAATGTAGCTCCAATGGCAGAAACTATTCTTCACTATATTCATGGAGAAATCTTTTGTTCTGTACTTCAACTGGCTTTCTCTGGGGGAGCAGAGGTTAATAGGGAGAAATGAAGCTATTTCTTGTTCCCTGTTAGAAATTATCTCATCCTCTTCATTTTAACTGCTAGAATATAGACTCTTTTATCTGCTTGGTAAAGGGCTCCATCTTTTCAGAAGGATCTCCACTGACTTTTCTATTTCTTCCCCATAATTTGAACTACCCATCCCCATTTGCTTGCATCTTAATGGAAAATAGAACCACAGCCCATCACTTTTTAGGGTCTTGCTCATAGGTCTCCTTACCTGTGCCCTTTACTGAAAGCTCTTAAAAGTTTGTGTACAAGCATGCATGTGCAGCCATGCGTGTGCAATAACAGGCCCTCCAGCCCTTCTTTGTCTTGATTGCTCTTGCAGACTGCATGTAATAGTTTTATATCTGACTTTGGCTGTTATTTCATTCCTTCTAGTTCTAACCCATTATTTTACATTTTCAGTGGCTCATTATGACTCATTGGGCAGCCAAAGAAACATAATGAATCCAAGATGATTGCACATGGTGGTGCTCCACAAATAGATATTAAACAGCTCATGAAATCTATAAATGTCTTTACTATCTTGGGTGCATTATAAAGCTATGAATCAATAATTCAGGCAAATTTTTTATGCTCTCTAAAATTCTGACTTTCTTAATTTTTTCTTCATGGATATGGAAGCTATAAACATACAGAGGAAAAACAGCTGAAGGAGGAGGAGGAGGAGAAGGTAGACAAGGAGAGTAAGAGGGAAGTGGAAAAGAATACAACAAAAAGGAAGAGATTTAAGAACTAAAATAAGTCCTTCCTCACAGCTATTTAACAGCTAGCCACTAAAAAATAAACAAGAAGAGACAGTTAAAATGTATTTGTTTGTTAAATAAGTAAGTTATATATTTTGGATCAAATGTGGACTCTGGCTTTGATAATAACCTTCATTTAGTGCTTACTCTGTACTAGGAACTGGACATGTATCCACTCACTAATTCTTAAAAATGAGAAAGAAACTGACATTACCCTCATTTATCAGCCAGTAATACAGAGGCTACCAAGGAAGAGTAATATGCAAGCTACTGTTGAAAAAAACCTAATGATCAGAGCAAGTTGTTAAGAGACCAAAACCAAATAAACAGCCACAAATTAATGAAGAATCATTTGATCTGCCTTTGGGGTTTTCTCTGTTAACAAATCATCTATCAATTCACCAAATGCAAACTCCAGGGTGTAACCTAGACTCACATCCCTGCCCACTTCCCCACCCAGGTCTCTCCATTCCTCATTAGTTCTCATGCATACTCTTTCTCCATCACCACTATCGAATCCCAAAGTGACACTGAATCTTGCCTGAGCCACTGAAAGAACTTGCCAACCAAACTCCCTGCTTCTAGTCCTGCTCTCTTTCACAATGCATAGTGAAGTAATCTTTCATAATACAACCCCATCATGCTCCTCTAATGCGAAAATGTCTTTCAAGTATTTCCCTTGTGTTGAGGCTAGAAGATAGGACCCAAGGTCATTAACACAACATACTGAGTCCTTTGTGATCTCTCCTGCTTCCCCTCTAGCCTCCTCTCCAGTCCATCCCTCTCATTACCTTGAAAATTGGCACCTTCCCCAGCACTCTCTCATGTCTCTGAACACCCAAGTTTTGCTCTCTAAAAGCATCTTCTCTTCTTGGCCCCTCTTCAACTGACTATAAGATATCCTTTAAGACATAGCTCTGTTGTTCTTTGGGACATTGCCCATGCTTTCCTTATCTAATTGCCTCTTCCCATTACCTTTGAGATATAAGCTTCCTGCTTGTATTAGCCAAGATTCCACCAGAAAATAGAGATACCTTCTGATCAGTCTAAATCTGAGGGTATTTTATTTTAACGTGATTAACTTTGAATTTGTGGTGGAGTTCAATATAAACGAAAGAGCTGGTGTAGAAACCTGGAACTGGTGGTCTCAGCACAGCTGTCCCTAATCCTAGGTCAGAAGGGGGATGTGAGAGAGAAAGTAGGTCACTTCAGTATGAGCAGTGAGATTCAACTGACTCATTATCCTGGTGAGGAGAATAAATATTCATGAGCTCTCTCTCCTCTCTGGTCATGGCCTCCTGAAGTGCTACTCATTAATGGAAGCCAACATGAAGGCAGAGGAGTCTTACTGATGTGACCCATGGAGACCAGCATCTCAGAACAAAGGTTGATACAGGTGAGAAAAGGCTTCTCTCTGTGCTTTTAGGTTAAGTGACCAGGTTGGTAAATTACACTGGAAAAAAAAAGACAGACTAGTAAGAGAAATGCATACAAATTTTCTTTGATGTTAATTTTTTATGTGGCACAGGAGCCTTAATAGAAAAGAAATGAAAACCCAAAGAAATAAGTAAGTCTGAGAACTTGTGTACCATTTCAGCATAGAGCAATCAATTGTGGAGATGTAGCCGGTTGACGGCAAAAGGACAATGGGCTGTGACCATAATTGTGGGAAAGAAATAGAAAATACATGGGGGGAACCAAAGGAAGACAAGGGCTGTTTTAGTAGATTTGTTGGTACTGATTAATCTGATTCATCAGTGGTGAGAGAATACTCATCAGTGGTACTGCTTAGGTAGAAAGGGGGAGGCCAGGCAGCTTCATCTCCATTTGCAATTTTTCAAGTGTCTTTAGCTCCAAATAATCAATATGCCAAAATGATGTATTTGAGATTAGCATGTACATATTCAGTGGAGAAGAATCAACAGTGGATCTGGGACTGGGGATTTAGCGGCATAAGCACCAAGCTGGCAAACGCAAGGTCATGAGTTTGATCCCCAATACCAAAAATAAATTATTAAAAAAATAGTGGATCTGGTGGTGCAAAGTGTCCTTTCTGTACTCCACAGCTTCCTGTGCATACCTCTGCAATGCCATGCATCCTGTACAACTTGAATTGTTAAGTTGCTTCACTCCTTACATAGTCTGTCTGCTATGTGGAAAGAAGTTGGGCCTTTAACCCCTCTTTTTTTTAACCAGCAACTGGTATTTGACATGTGTGTCTTAAGTAGTCTCTAAACAAAATAGAATTTTGAATTTATAGAGCCCTAAGAGATAATTTAACCTACTCTTCTTATTTCAAAAATGAAAAAAATAAAGCCAAGAGTCAAATGGCCTTGTCCAAGGGGTTACAATTAATAACAGCAAACTGAAGGCTAGATCTTCATTTTTTTTGATTCCTTGCCTTTTTCTACTTAATTTTAGCTATAATCTCAGGTTATTCCTTAGAATGAGAGCACACACGAATTTTCTATAAGAGTTGTATATTTTGGCAACAAGAGAGAGACAGCAAGACGGGTTGGATCTGCCTGCTTGTGTTTCTTTGCCAAAAGCAATTTCTGAGTTCTCCAGATAGCAACACTTGCAAACCCAGCAAAGTGCCACAAGTTGGAGCCTTGAAATGAAGTGCAGAGCCTGGGAATAACGCCTTTACACAAACTACCTCTGGCGGTGGGTGGTGAGGCTGTTTTTGCTTTAACATCCTATTAGCACATTATCTTCCAAAGCCTTTCTTGGTTCCAAACCTACAGGTGGTGAACGGTGCGTGGGAGGGAGACTGAGTAAGATGTTCCTTCCTTGGGAGGCAGAGCTGTTGATGCCTCCTCCCTTGATGAATCAGCCATTGGCTGCTGCTGTTACTGCTGCTGCTTCTGCCTCTGCTGCTTTTTTTCTTCCAGACAAGGGCAGCTATAGTTTCTGACATGGTTATGTGCCCAGAGCAAAAGTCAGGAGCAATTATCATACTGGTCTAGAGTCATCTACTTATTCATCTGTTCTCATTGAACTGTGTGCTCTTGAAATCATTGGGTATGCCTTTGGTTTAGGTAATTTCAGATCCTGGGCAATTATTTAGTGCATAGTTGGAGAAAGCACTGGGTGACTTGAGAACATGGATTCAGTGGTGAGGGACTAGGTGACAAGATCTGGCACTCTTGAGGACACATATGTCTCTTCACTTAACCAGCAGAAGATGATCCTTCACCTGAGTGGCTGATATCATGATCCATGAAGATCTTGTGCTTGAAATTCCATGTTATATAAACTGTTGGGTAGAGCTCAGTTTTCCCAGACCTCTTGGATAATTATATGACTGGACAATCTACACCATTTGTATAAGCCTCTGCCCTCAGCAATAAATTAAGCATTGGGACCTACAAGATCCTCTTCTGCTGGGAAACTCTATTAAATTTCCTTGCTTTCAAGCACCCAGCTCTCTCCTTTGACAGGGTAGAAGCAAATCTATGAAACATTCACTAAAAAGAACAAAGAGAAAACTATACAGATTTATGATCACAACCAATTTTGCTGCTGCCAAAAGAAAATCAGCAGTGAATATTTCAGTTCCTCAGAGGACATCCAATATTTGGAAACCATCTTCCTTCTTGCTCTTTCAAAAAAAAAAAAAAAAAGAATAAGAAGAAAAGTAAAAGTGGGAGAGACATCACACTGTGTGCATAACTTTTCTACTTATAGACACAATTTCTGATGCATTTTTTCCCTTTCTGGAGGTGTGAAGGAGAATTCCCATAACTGGAGGAGTGTGGAAGTCAAGGAGATGTGGGAGAAGGCAAGTGTGATGGTGGGACTACACTTAATTCATTAAAATATGTCATTTATAAGAACGATTTTGCCAAAAATGAGCTTTGTGGGAAGGAAAAGGCAGCAGGGATGTGGATGCTTGGGGGAAAGGGAAGAGGGGGAAGAAGTGCCAAGGGAGAGGGAAGTCTTATTTGTTGCTACATGTTGAATCCCACAGAAGAATGTGCCAATTCAGGGAAATTAAAATGTAAATTTGGGGGGTGCAAATCTATTAGGCTCAGATATCACACATTGACATTATTATTGTTCTAGTTTTGTACAAATTCTGGACATTCTCCAGTGACTTAAATTTGGGGAAACTTGGGTTATCCTCAGTTCTATTTCCTATCTTTTCACAAACCAAATGGTAGGAATAGATTAACATTGTGCTTTTATTCTTTTCCCGTCAGAACTGTGAATTGCTTCAGATACCAGCTGTATTACTGAGGGTAACATTAGCTGCTATAGCAAACTCCAGACTTCAGTGACTTGCCACATCAGCATGTAATTTCTCATTCACTGAAGAGTCCCAAGCAAGAACTGCAGGTGGGCACATATCTTTCCTCAGTGAGATAAGGTTTGAGGCCCTGCTATGGTATGAATAAGTCCCCTCCGGAATTCAAGAGTTACCAATATGATAGTATTAAGAGGGAGAGGCATTGAAAGAGGTGAATAGGTCGTGAAGGCTCCTCCTCTCTAGAATGGAATTAGGTACCTTCATAAAAAGACTAAAGAGAGACAGTGCATTTCTTTTTGTCCTTCTGCCCCCTGCCAGGTGAGAACACAGCACCTTCTCCTATAGAGAGGATGCAGTGTCTTGGAAGCAGGGAGCAGATCCCCATTACAGAGGACCTTAACCGTGGACTTCCCAGTCTCCAGGATTCCAAGAAATAAATTTTTATTCTCTATAAACCACTCAGTCTCAATTATTCTGCTCTGTCACCTCAGACTAAGAGAGTTTTTTTACATTGGGTACCTTTGCTCTCTGTAGGAACAGAAAGTTCTTAGCATCCAGCCTGGGAAGAGAAAGAGATGGAGAAGGCGCACCTGTTTCTTAATGGCCTTGGCTCAGAAGTGACAGATATTAATTCTACATGTGTTTTATTGGTCCAACCCAGATGCACATGTGCAGTCGGCATGGAGTCTCTGGTTTGGCAGTAGGAATTGGGGATCGTGGATCAGAGATCAGGACAGATCCCAACAAGAACATTTAACTAGGAGAGAAAGAGCTTAGATTTTGACAGCCTTTGTTACACTGACCACTTATCTTCGTCAGTCTTGGACCCTAAGAAAAATGGTAGCATTTCCTTTGCCATTGACTGTAACTCTTTCTCTAAAGACTTGTTAAGCAGAGCCCTAATTCATCTCTTTTGTGAAATTTTCACAGTTAAAGGAAGTACCAACATAGGCATTGCTGGCTTTGTCACACTTGTGTTTCTCTGCTTCCCTCTAACCCTTTCCATCATTGGAATATACCACTTCGGGGGAAAAAGAAGCAGCCCTTGTGGTCCCTTCGCATATCCATTTTGCCTCCATTTATTTACCTCATATGTCTCCCATCTTAGAGACTTCAGTTTTCAAAGCTTTGTCTTTCTTAGAGGATTTCCAAACAACCACAAACCAAGGGGAAATAACTTTTCTTTAAGAAATCCCTTGATGTTACCAAGGATACCCCTCAGCTGTGTCAATACCTAGTGGGAGCAAAAGAGTTTCTCTTCTTCCATTATTAAAGAGAAAATATTAAAGACTATTTTACAGGTATATACACTGAGCCGCAGAGAACTTAAGCTGAGCTATCTGAAGTTTCATAACTAGTGTGTGAACAAGTAAGATAAGGCCCCATAGTCACGACTTGTACCAGCATTCTTTCCATTGTTTCATGTAGCTTAAGAGCTCTTGAGCATGAAAGTCAATGCCAAAAGGCGTTCAAAACTCTGGAAGAAATATTTAAGTGAATATATTTATGTATGTGCAATATTTCTGTCATCCTTGTCTAATCTCTTTGGCACTCAAATATTTTATTTCTTGGAATATGAAAGATCATTTTAGGTATGTACAACAATTTCTTATTTGGTGGGTGACTATTTAGTAGTCAATTCTTCTTTATACACTAGTCCTACTATTGACAAATTATAAAGCATCAAAGATTCCTAGAAATAAACCTTTCAACACATCACAGGATATCAAAATCAGATCTAAATATTATTCAAGTAAATAAAAAACACTCACTTTCATGAACTAGAATGCCTGTTATTATTTTTTTTATTTAAAGAGAAAGAAACAAAAAATGCATGGAGATAAAAAAGGGTAGAAATAATACAGAATTACAGAACAATAAATGATAAGAAATTACCAGTTGATAAGTTACATATTGTCATCTTAGAAATAGTTGTTCAGGTTACAAAATTAAAGTATGTAAAGTGACATTCAAATA
The DNA here is from genome assembly GCF_034190915.1 of Cavia porcellus. Classification (NCBI taxonomy): domain Eukaryota; kingdom Metazoa; phylum Chordata; class Mammalia; order Rodentia; family Caviidae; genus Cavia; species Cavia porcellus. The sequence continues at coordinate 18,939,527 of NW_026947496.1, read as the reverse complement.
GTGACACTGCCATAAGTTCTGTTCAATGGTCTAACAAAAACTTAGTAATGTGGTTATCAGTCCTACACACTTGTTTTTTATCTTGAAGAGGGTAAGATTAAACATATCAAAACAGAACAAAATAGTTCAAAAAGAAACAATTTAAAGAAATATAGATTTCACAGCAAGTCCACTGGAGATCTTCACTGTTTATCTAATTGTCTCTAGTTTCTTCCAAATAGTTGTTCCCATCTTCATGCACATTAAATACATACTGCATATTATAGAACTAATCAAATCATTACAGGATGATGAAGCCTTTTTAGGTCTTCAATATCTGACATTGGGGAACAGAATAATAACTACCATAGTGTCTCTCATTCTCTTCGTAGTAGCTGTCCTTATCTTTACATATGCTGAAATTGAACTTAAGAGACAAGACTAATATCACTCTGATCAGTAAATAATAGTATTGCTAGATTTTATATCATAATGCTACAGAATTAGCTTTGGATTTCTTAGTGTCTCTTCTTCTTCAGAGTATCTGTTCATTACATCTTGCATTATATAATCTGTTCCCATAAATAGCTTTAAAAAAACTTCTCATGTGTGAATTTCTACATGTGTATCTATCCTCTCTGTATTATAGGGAAAAACAAATTATAACAAAACAGCAAAACAAATTCCTAGAAAAATATGCAATGAAAAAGACACATAAGACCACAATATTAGGTGATCTACCATAGTTACTATGCTTTCTCTTGTTTTCAATAGACTTGTCCACATCATCAGGCTTAATATAGTTAAGCATAGTATTACATAGCTATTTTTATAAAAACACAACTTTGAAAACATCATAGGACTTGAGAGCTGTTAATAATCAAAACTGATATGGATATCTTTTACATCTTGTCATCTTCAGAGTACTTGCCTCTACTTTTTGGATTGATACTACCAAGCATACCAAATTCAAATAAAATCAGCCAAGGCAAAACTGCAGTCTAACAAATCGGATTCAAATAAGATCAGTCATAGTAAGACAATGTAAATAATATAAGGTGTCAGTTTAAGTTAATAGGAAATTAAGGGTAGCTACCATGGTGTAATCTGCTATTTTTGGGTCAGATGTCTATGCCCTCAAATCTGATATGAGTGGACAGACTGGAACAAATTAAATTCAATCTAAACAGGGTGATAAGACTACTATGTCTTTTAAATCCTGATACATTATTAACAATGACTTCTGCCTTTTTTTATAGTGTATCAAAGCTATCTATACTAAAAATTATAGCTTACCATCGCTGCCTCATGTCTGTTACTCCACTTTACTGCTATAATTTGTACACCTTACTCCCTCATTCCACTGTCTGCCCCGTTCATTGAGGCCTCTCTGCCACTGTTGCTGGAATCCTGGTATCCCTTCCTCTCTTTCTCTGGAATGTCCTTCAGCACTCTCTGTAGGGTTGGGTTGGTGACCATGAACTCCCACAGTTCCTCCTTGTCTTGGAAGCATCTTATTTCTCCATTAATTTTGAGAGAGAGTTTTTCTGGGTGTGAGTCTTGGTTGCAAATTATTTTCTTTCAGGACTTGGAATATTTCCCCCCATTCCATTCTCGATTTGAGAGTTTGTGTTGATAAGTCTGTTGTTATTTTGATAATTTTCCCATTGTAGATTATCTGCTTCTTTTCTCTGGCTGCTTTTAGTATTCTGTTCTTTTGGTGGATTTCTGGAATCTTGATTATTATATGTCTGGGTGTAGATCTGTTTTGGTTGTAGGTAGCTGGTGTTCTGTATGCCTCATTTATCTGGATATCATTTGTTTTTCCTATACTTGGGAAGTTTTCCTTTAATATATCTGTGAATATTCTTTGTATTTCATTTTTGGTTGCTCCTGCTTCCTCACTCACATGCTTTATTCTTAAGTTATGTATCCTTTTGTCATCTTCTAGCCTTTGAATTGTTTCTTTCTGGTTCCTCATTATTTTTAAGACATCTTTTCTTTCACAATCATGTATCATAAATATCTCTTCAAGTTTCAAAAGGCTAACTTTAGTTTCTGTCAAGGCATTTTGCCAGTGCTCAATAGAGTTTTTAGTTTCCTGGTAATCTCTTTGGATCTCTTTCATGTTTGTATTCTAGGTTATGTTTAAATTCTTCTTCAGAAGTTTCTCTTTCTTTTCTGATTTCCTCTGTTCTTCCATCTGTGTTCTCTTGGGTGGAGCTTATCATTTCTTTAATTAATCTCTTTATATCTTGCCTCACTTGGATCAGAAGTACAGTTTTAAATTCGTCTATGAGGTCATGAATGTATTTCTTTATTTCTGCTGATGCTGTGTCTAGTATTGGATAGTTACTGTGTTGGTTCTCTTCTGTGTTTATTTCTCCTGGGCTTATTTTCTCAATTCAGCAGTTGGAGATTTTTTAAAATTTCTGTCTCTTGTCATGTTTCTGGTTTCTTTCAAACTGGTGTATCCTGGGGGTCTCTGGCCCTCTCCATATTGCTTAGGGTCTTTCCGAAGCGTGCTGAATGGAGTTTTGCTGCCCTCCTCAATTTTCTGTTATCTGAGATAGGCAGGGACGCAGGGATGGTGCAGGCTAGCCTCCAGCCTCTGTGCCAGTCAATCCGCAAGTTAGGCTATACCTTGTGGATGTCACAGAGTCACAACTATTTTGTATCTGCCTATTGGGTCCCAACCAGAGGCATGGTTCAGCCCCAGCAGATCCTGCCAGTTTGCTCTGCTCCAGAAGCAGCTGACTAATGTCACCGCAGCACAGGGCTCTGCCCAAATCCCAGCTGTCTTCTACCAGACCTCTCTGCGCCATGAGTGGTTATCTGATGTCACTGAGGCACCGGGTCTGCCCAATTCCAAGATGTCCTCCACCAGTCCTCTCTGTGTCACTGATGTCGTCATGGCACTTGGCTCTGCCCAACTCCAAGATGTCCTCCACCAGACCTCTCTGTGTCACTGATGCCACCATGGTGGCGGGCTCTGCCCATTTCCAAGATGTCCTCCAGCCAGCGACAGCAGCCACGGGGACCCAGTCCCTAGTACTCACCGGACTCAATGCAGATCTTCCTCTTTGTTCCACTGCACATTGTGCTGCTTGTCTTCACTGTGTTCCTGGCACAGCATGGATCAGTCAGAAAACTGCTTCTCGCAGTCTCCTCCAGCGCAGCCAGGTGGCCCTGGCTGCTTCGCGGGGTCCCAGGTCTCAATTTCCAGCAGTCGCCAAAAGCCAATACAGCTTTTCCTCTTCGATCCACTGGTCAGTGTGCCACATTAAAGGTGTGGGATTTGTACACTTCCATTATAGGCAGCCGGTCTCAGCACGATCTTAAATCCTCCGGCTGCGCCTAGTGCAGTGTGGGACAGGGCTCAGTGAGTACATTGAGCGTCAGCTCTTCATCCGTGCTTTTCCTTCCTTTTCCCAGTTTTATTTTTCCCTTCAGTTACTGCCTTGGTTAATTGTTGGGAGCCGCAGCCCCGAGCCCGGTCGCCTTACTTGGCGGACGTGAGGCCTGTAGTAAAGAGTAAAGCCTGAGGTAGATTACCCCTCCCATCGAGCACGTTAGTTTCCTGCTTACCGCGTAAGCAACCCGCTCAACAATATAGTCTGCCTGGCAACTGATGATGTTAGCCAATCAGCTTGCCTTGCTCACTTTAACATGATTGGACACTGTATCCGTATATATACTGGTGCCACCCCTGGGGGGGAAGAAGAAGCCCGGAAGTAGAAGCCCAGAAGGAGCCGCGGGGAGCGGACCAGAGGAGGCTTCGGCTGGGAGCGATCCCAGGGCAGGCTGTACGGAGAAGGAAAATAAAAGAAAAGGTTGTCCACTGCCAGACTTTGTCGTGTGTCCTTCCTGCCGGCCGGGAGTGGACATCGACATTTGGTGGCCCGCACGGGGACTGATCACCCCCGAGACGTGACAGCGGACAACGCTCCAGTACAGAGCTGCGAGACAGGTGAGTTGGGGATAAGCCTGGGCTCTGGGTGGCACGCACCTACAGGGCTTTTAGACTCCCCTCAGGCTCACGCGTAAGTGGCGGATTCCTTGGGCCTCACGCGGTGAGTAACATATTAAAAGATGGGAAACATGCTAGGTAGCAACACTAAGAGCGAGGGTGGTTGTGGAGAAAGCTCTCAAGAGCTTACAAAAGTACGCAGGGTATTTGAGCAGGCCCAGTCGGGGAGCTCCCGAGAGGGGCCCGTCAAGGGGAACAAAGATGCTAAGGAGAAGGACGGGGCTCTAGCCTCGGAGTCGTCTGACTCCGAGGACGAGGGAAAGTTGAATGGCAAGGAGGCCAAAGAGACCAGCTGTCAGGAGCCTAAGTCGCTCGATAAGGAGTCGCAGGGTTCTTTCCCAGTAATTCAGGGTACCACAGAGCCATTTGTTGACTTTGTGGCCCGAATGCAAGATGCTGCCGATAAGATATTTTCTGATCCGGGAGTGGCTCGACCGCTGGTAAGGCAGCTGATTTTTGAGCAATGTACAAAGGAGTGCAAGGCAGCGATAGCTCCTCATAAGAACAAGGACCTCAACGCCTGGATTAGGATATGCAGAGAGATAGGGGGGCCGCTCTCCAACTCGGGAGTGGCTGCTCTCCTGGCCGCGGCTGTACAGCAGAGGGGACCTCGCGGGTTAGAAGGGGAATGTAAGGCTAAAGGGTGTTTTGCCTGCGGGGAGCCAGGACACATTAAACGTCATTGCCCAAACAATACAGATGCTAGGCCTCGCCCTAGGAATGAAGAACCATATGTTTGTGGGCGATGCAAGAGGGGATCACACAAAGCTGAGGAGTGTAGGTCGGTCTTTGATGGTCAGGGCAACCGTATTTGTGGACGAGATGCTAGAGGGCCAAAAAACGGCCAGAGGGGGCCCCCTTCACAGGCGGGCCCCCGCCCCAGAGACAGGACAGCTCAGGATGGCAGCCTTCAACAAGGGCCACCCCTGGGTCAGCAGGTGTGGACCTCAGTGTCGCCTCCAGACTTATATTAGTGCCTGATATGGGTGTTCGAGTGGTTGAAACCACCTTTAAGGGACCGTTACCCGAAAATTCCGTGGGTCTGGTGATCGGGAGATCCTCCACGGCCCTTCGGGGTCTCATAGTAGTCCCGGGGGTCATAGACTCAGACTACACAGGACACATTAAAATTATGGTTCAATCTCTTGTGGGTACTATGGTAATCAATAAAGGAGACAAGATAGCGCAGCTCTTGCTGCTCCCCAGTCTCCACAAGAGATTCCCCTCAAAGCAGAAAATTAGAGAAAGTCAAGGTTTCGGTTCCTCAGGGGAAGTCTTCGAGGGACTCCATATAATACTTGATAAAAGGCCCATGCTCTCACTTAAGGTCAATGGCAAAAATATAACAGGGCTCCTAGACACAGGAGCTGACCGTTCCATTATCTCTAGAAAGGATTGGCCCTCCAACTGGCCCACCAACACTGCAGATAACACGCTGCAGGGCCTGGGGATGGTGTCAGCTCCTCAGGTTAGTGCTTCAACCCTGTTCTGGTGCGATGAGGAGGGTCATCAGGGCCATTTCCAACCATTTGTGTTGCAGTTGCCAGTGTCTCTATGGGGAAGGGACATCCTCACTCAGATGGATGTCACGCTTACGTCAAACTGCTCCCCCCAGGCTAAGGATATACTCAGGAACCAGGGATATACCCCCGGCAAAGGCTTGGGCAATGCCCTACAGGGTCGGACATCCCCAATACCAGTAGAGAACAAAAAAGGTAGGCAAGGGCTGGGTTTTTCTTAGGGGCCGCTGAAGAAGCTCTCCTACCCACTTCGATCAAAATCACCTGGAGGTCAAATGATCCGGTTTGGGTACCTCAGTGGCCCCTGCCTAAGGAGAAGCTATTAGCCTTGTCAGAAATAGTCAGTACACAACTTAGATTAGGACACATTAAGCCGTCAACCTCCCCATGGAACACCCCCATTTTTATAATTAAGAAAAAGTCTGGCAAATGGAGGCTGCTCCACGATCTAAGGGCGGTCAGCGCGCAGATGCAGTCCCTGGGGGCGGTCCAGAGGGGGCTGCCAGCTCTCTCAGTCCTGGCCAGTTTATGTTATAGATCTTAGAGACTGTTTCTTCTCAATCCCCCTGCATCCAGAGGACACTCATAGGTTCGCCTTTACTTTACCCACCATTAACCAAGAAAGCCCTGATCTCAGATACGAGTGGATAACGCTGCCCCAAGGTATGGCCAACAGTCCCACTATGTGTCAGATTTACCTTGATTCCCTACTGGCCCCCCTACGGAAATCCTTTCCCAAGATAAGATGTGTGCATTACATGGACGACCTTTTGCTCAGCGGCAGGGACCCAGACATGCTAAATAATATGCTCGGCCAGTTGGTCGAGGCCCTGAGACAAGCTAATCTGCATGTTGCCCCCGACAAGATTCAGGGAGGAGAAATGGTGACCTACTTAGGCGCGAAAATCTCCCCTATGCTAGTCTCTCCACAGAAGGTCACCATTAGGACGGATGGCGTTAGGACCCTAAATGACATGCAAAAGCTATTGGGAGACATTAATTGGATTAGGCCATATTTACATATACCAAATTCAGATCTCAAACCCCTGTTCGACCTTCTAAAGGGAGACCCAGATATAGCCTCCCACAGGAGGCTCACTCCTGAGGCAAGAGCTGCCTTACAGAGAGTGGAAAAAGCCTTAGGTGGGGCTACCTTACACAGAATTGAACCAGGGCGACCCTTTAATGTCTGTTTGCTACAGACTAGTCTACAGCCCACAGCGGTGATTTGGCAGAAAGGACCATTACTGTGGATACACCCTAAGGTCTCACCTGCAAAAGTCATAGAGCATTACCCGGAGGCAGTCGCTTCATTGGCCCTTGAAGCGCATGATAGAGCTGTCCAACATTTTGGCTCAGGACCACAAGCCATCCGAGTACCCTATACCGCCAGCCAGATCAAGACCCTGGCTGCCTGCATAGATACATGGGCCATTCTGAGATGTGTTTTCCATGGGGATATAAACAATCAATACCCTAAAGACCCTATCTTGTCATTTGTCACTCAGCACCCTATAATTTTTCCAAAGGTTACTGCCTCTAAGCCATTAGTCCCAGCAACTACAATATACACAGATGGCTCCAAGACGGGGATAGGCGCCTATGTGATCCTAGGCAAGCCCCCGGTTACCATACAATTTGAACCTGATCAGCCTCAGGTGGTGGAACTGCAGATCGTTAAAATGATTCTTGAACGGTTCTCAGAAGCCATTAATATTGTCTCCGATTCTAGGTATGTGGTCAATGCTATGCAAGTGCTTGAGACTGCCGGTTTAATTAGATCCACTTCCACAGTGGCTGGGCTGTTCCTGTCTATCCAGACATTGCTTCAGAACAGACACCATAAGGTCTTCACCACCCACATAAGAGCACATACATCCCTGCCAGGGCCTATGGCACAGGGGAATGCGGCTGCTGATACTGCCACTCGCCCGTTATGGATTTTTACCTTACTAACACCAATCGAGCGAGCCCGTGCCTTCCATGATAAGTTTCATGTCAATGCCAGGACACTAGCAAACCATTTCCATGTTTCCAGAGCAGATGCACGAGATATCGTGCGACTATGTGACTCCTGTGCCACATACAAACCTGCCATACCGATGGGAGTAAACCCTCGAGGTTTGATCCCTGGTGATGTTTGGCAGATGGACATCACACATATACAGGAGTTTGGGACTCTTAAATATGTTCATGTTTCCACAGACACCTGTTCTCACGTCATATTCGCAACAGCAGAAACAGGTGAAAAAGTGTCTAATGTGATCAATCATTGCCTGGCAGCTTGGGCCGCATGGGGCAAACCAAAAATATTAAAAACTGATAATGGACCAGCCTATATAGGCAAAGCCTTCAATGAGTTCTGCAAAATGATGGAGGTTCAATTAAAACATGGTATCCCATACAATCCCCAAGGTCAAGGAATCATTGAGAGGGCTCATAGAAGCCTCAAAGAAATTTTACAAAAACAAAAAGGGAGAGTAGGCCAAGGCCTGGCCCCAAAGGCGCGATTATCCATGGCACTATTCACACACAATTTTTTAAATTTAAATAATGATAATTGCTCCCCAGCCGTGGAGCACTGCAACCCTTCCCCCAACCATAAAGGGTGGGTGAAGTGGAAAGATGTCCTGACAGGACAATGGATGGGCCCGGATCCAGTGGTCAGCTGGAACCGAGGCGCGGTTTGTGTTTTCCCACAGGAATCGGGACGAGAACCACTGTGGGTACCGGAGAGACTGACACGGGCGACAAAGCCCTCGACTGAAGATCAGACCTGCCCTACCGGAGATCCATCACAGACCGACCAACAAGATAAATAGAAATAGCGGTAGCCCGAAATGGACAAGAAGATCCTCAGGCATATGCATGGCTCGCTCGCCTAGCCTACGACCGAGTCTAGGGGTGGTGAGCTTCCCACACTCCTCCTCTAAAAAATTATGATATAGCAGGGTAGGAGAGTCAATGACGGGTAAGAGCGTACTCCCCCGGTGCGACTCAACCTAAGCCAGGCCCTACCCCATCCTGCACGTAAGCCGCTGGACTGTTAGATGCTGCCCAGGTCTAAATTTCTCTCCGAGGGGATTTCTTTACGGAGAGGAAATGAGTGCAAGCTTGTGTGCATCCAGGTTCCGTCCAGTTTGTGCCTGGCCCTAGAAAAAGGACGAGGGCCTCAGGGCCTTGGCAGACCATGGGACGGCCGACCAGGGTCTAAGCCAAGGACCTACGGTGGGCCTACGCATAGGGCATAAGCCTCTGCACCCAGTCCAGGAAGGGCTACGATGCGCACATTTATAAAAAAAAATAAAAAAGGGGGAGATGTTGGGAGCCGCAGCCCCGAGCCCGGTCGCCTTACTTGGCAGACGTGAGGCCTGTAGTAAAGAGTAAAGCCTGAGGTAGATTACCCCTCCCATCGAGCACGTTAGTTTCCTGCTTACCGCGTAAGCAACCCGCTCAACAATATAGTCTGCCTGGCAACTGATGATGTTAGCCAATCAGCTTGCCTTGCTCACTTTAACATGATTGGACACTGTATCCGTATATATACTGGTGCCACCCCTGGGGGGGAAGAAGAAGCCCGGAAGTAGAAGCCCAGAAGGAGCCGCGGGGAGCGGACCAGAGGAGGCTTCGGCTGGGAGCGATCCCAGGGCAGGCTGTACGGAGAAGAAAAATAAAAGAAAAGGTTGTCCACTGCCAGACTTTGTCGTGTGTCCTTCCTGCCGGCCGGGAGCGGACATCGACAGTTAATAAGAATCGTTATCCATTCATCTGGCCCTCTCCATGTTATCATATTCTAGCATCTAATATGATTTCTCTGCAGAAACTCTCTGCCCAATCCCCTTAGCAAGCTGCCATTTTTGAAACTCCTCCTAGAATGCTTATTAAATAAGTCAGACTTCTTCAAGTTGATCCACTGAATTAATACAATACCAATCCAAATCTCAAAAAATTACTTTGAGGAAATTGACAAGGTGATTTTAAAATTAATGTGGATATGCCAAGTCTCAAACATATCAGAGACAATCTTAAAGAAAAAAGAACTAAGAGGCCATGGTGATTTATTTTATTATAATAAACTGTATCCATTAAAACAGAGTAGTATGGTCATGGGCTAGAAAATTGGAAAAGATTGAAAATCCAGAAACAGGCTCATGCTTGTGTATATACTTGATTTATGACACAGCAGAACCATGAAGGATAAAGGTTACTGTTTCAATTATATATCTTTATAAAAAAGCTAACTTTTTTTTTTTTTTTTGGTCTTTTTGAGACAGGGTCTCACTGTGCAGTTCAGGCTGGCCTTGAGCTCACTGTGTTGCCCAGGCTGGTCTCTAACTTGCAATGATCCTCCTGCCTCAGCCTCTGGAGTGCTGGGATTACAGACGTGAGCCACCACGCCCAACTAAAAAAGCTAACTTTGATCCTTACCACACTCTACATAAATAATAGTTCTAAATATGAAAAGCAAAATGGTAAATGTTGGATAAAAGTGTTTTTTTTAAAATTTTATTTAAGGAGAAAAGAAAAAAAAAAGCAGAGAAAGGGTACAAGTTATACAGATTTACAGAAAAAAATAAACAGTAGGAAATCACTAGTTAATGGATTACATATTGTCATCTTAGAAATAATTGTTCAAGTCACAAAATTAAAGCTTGTAAAGTGGACATTCCAACAATGATACTGCAAACAGTTCTGTTCAATGATCCAATAAAACTCTGTGATATCATTTTCTATCTTATACACTTAAATATACATGCAGTTATATAGTTTAGAGCACTTTCTTTTCCTCCCTTTTGTACAATGACTATTACACATTTTGGGTTTCATTGCTCCCACGGTTCTTATTACTTTTTTGGAAGAGAGTAAAACCAAATGTGACATAACAGAACAGAATCGGTCAAGTCAAAAGGGTGGACATAATAGATAATGTAAAAACATAATACAAGGTGATCAACAATGGTTACCATAATGCCTCCTACTATCTCTAATAGAATTGCCTATATCATTAGTTATAATACAATTGAACAAAACAGTAAAGAATAAAACTGACAAAACCAAAACATTGGAAACATTGTAGGTCTTCAAACGTAGATAAAAGTCAACGAGAATGGGCGTTATAATGAATCTCATTATCTTCACAGCTGATGCCTAAACTTTCAAACCTGATACTATCCAGCAAAACAGAATAGGGGAACATCAGTCAAAAACAAGATGGTGAGAGTAATACAGGGCTTTAAATCAAGATAATGGAAAGTCAAAGTGGGTTACTATAATATATCCTGCTATTTTTTTCCTTTAATTAGAAGGATAAAAATAAAAAAGTAAATAATGGAGTGGAGATTGAGAAAAAAGAGGGCATAACAGCGAAACAGCGCAGATCAAAACATAACCATTTAAGCAGAATAGTGTTTCACCACCAGATAATTCCAACCCAAAAGTAGTTACCATATTGACTCTTTCCTTGAAGTCCTTGAGTACTACTTCGTATACTGTAGCATTAAGTATATCAAAACAATGTAAAACCATTTAAGAGAATGACAGCATTACAGAGTATTTAGAATCGACTAACAGAAAATGAACAATGGTTTCTGTATAATCTCCTTGTCTTTAAAAGGTTTTTGCTTATACTATCGTACATAATAAAATCCAATAAAATACCACCTATTTAGACCATTGGAGACAGAAGAACAAAAGCTAGATCAGACTTCAAAACAAGATGATACTAAATCAGTATTACCTATTAAGATGTCATTTTCTCCAAAATAGCTGTTCCTATCATCCAATCTTCTCTGCCTCATTTCTGTTGAGCTCCTTTTCTGTCAGTAGCTGTCAGTTTGTCTTCTTCATTTTGTTCTCTGCTCCATTCGTTGTGGCCTCCCCGCCACTATTTCTGGATTCTTTGTATTTTTCTTTTTTTAGAATATCCTGCAATACTCTCTGTAGAGTTGAATTGGTGGTTGCAAATTCTCCCAGTTCCTCTTTATCCTGGAAGCACCTTGTTTTTCCATCAATTTCCAGGGACAGTTGTGCAGGATATCTCAATCTTGGCTGGAGATTATTATCTTTCAAAGCTTGAATTATTTCCCCCCACGCTCTTCGTGATTTGATGGTTTGTGCAGAGAAATCTGCTGTAATTCTGATGGGTGTTCCCTTGTAAGTGGTCTGTTTCTTGTCTCTTACAGCTTTTAATATTCTGTTCTTGTATTGAATTTCTGGAATTTTTATTATTATATGCCTCGGTGTTGGTCTGTTTGGGTTGTAGGTAGCTGGGGTCCTGTATGTCTCATACATCTGAGTATCTTTACCTTTTGCTAAATTAGGAAAATTCTCCTGGATTATTTCTGTGAGTAGCTTTTGTAGTTCACTTGTTTGTGTCCCTACTTCTTCTTTTATGTTCTTTTTTTTTTTTTTTTTTGTCTTTTTCATTTTTATTGGTACCGGGGATTGAACTCACGACTGCCTGCTTGCAAGGCAGGGGCTTATGCCGCTGAGCTAAATCCCCAGCCCCTTCTTTTATGTTCTTAATCCTTAAGTTATGGGTCCTCTTATCATCTTCTTGTCTTTGTATTATTGCTGTTTGTTTCTTTGTTATTTTTAAGAAGTTTTTCATTTCATTCTCCCATATTACAAGTCTGTCCTCCAGTTCAGATAGTCTGTCGTTAGTTTCTTTCAAGCTGTTATGCCAGTCTTGGATAGACTTCTTAGTTTCTTGGTAGTCCCTTTGAACCTGCTTCACGTATTCTATGCTTTCTCTGTTTTCTCCATCAAACAATTCTCCCCTCTTTTTCTGTTCTTCCATTCCACCATCTGTTTTTTCTTGGGTGGTGCTTAGCATTTCTCTAACTATTCTGCATACTTCTAGCTTCAGATGATTGACAACTTCATTCCTGAATTGATCTATGAGGCTCTCTATATGTCTATTGGTGTGGTGTCCGCTATTGCCTGTTTCTCAGAATTGGGGGCCGAGGAGCCTTTCTTGTTGGTGCCTCTTCCCATATTCTCTGTTCCTTATATATGCAAGCTTATATAGGAGACCCAGCTTCTCTCCCTGTCAGCCACAGCCTGATCGAATTGCGCCGGTTAGGTGTTCCTGCCCACCGCAGCGCACCAGGGAGTTACGGACCAGGCAGCCTACACGGGGCCCGCCCCTCCCGGCCACCGTCAGACTCTGGGATCTGGGTTGGGCCAGCTTACCAGGTCTGCCAGCAGCGTCATGCAGGCCAGGCACTTTTCACCAATCCCGCCTGAGAGGGGGATGTGTGGCTGGAGTCGCCACCGCGCCCTGCTCCGCAGGACTGCCCGGGCCCACAAAGTCCTCCACTGGAGTCAAACTGTGGTAGAGTGTCAGTTTCTCTCACTCACCTCACCACAAGTCAGTGCACGCCTCCCTGCCCGTCCTGTTTTCGACTCCGTTCGCAGACCCCCGTTCTCAGAGCTTCCGCGCGTCTCTCTCCTTGCCGAGCCGCTGTAGAGGCAGTCGCCGCGCGGCGGGAAACCCAAATCGCGGCTTCCAATGGCACGGGGTCCGGCCTCCACAATGAGGCTTTTCTGTTCTTGTTTTAGCACCAGGACTGCATTCCAAGTTGGTTTCTCTCAGCCCAGTTCATTCCTGAGTCAACAGAGCATATCTCCACCTGCTTATGTCTCCTTACTCCGCACCCTTCCTGACTTCTGAACCTGGATAAAAGTGTTGTCAGACATGCTCTTTAAAGCAACGGTCCTCAACTAGTACCAGTTTGTAGCCTGGTATGCACCTGACCAACCCAGTACAAGGTAAGCATCTGGCTTGCAAGCAGTTTCATCTGTATTTACAGTCACTGCCTATTGCTCACATACTGCCTGAGCTCTGCCTCAGCAGCAGCACCAGCATTAGATTTTTGTAGGAATGAGACCCCACCATGTACTGTGCATGTGAGGAATGTAGGTTGCATGCTACTTATGAGAATCTAATGCCTCATGAGTTGAGGTGGAGCTGAAGCAATGATGCTAGTGCCAAAAAGTGGCTGTAACTACAGATTAACCTTAGCAGACAGGTTTGATGCATGCAGACAATAGTAAGTCAACTGTTTATGGACTCATAGCAATACCATCCATGTGTGGCAAGTAACAAACTGCATCTGGTAGAAGGTCTTAAGTGATAATCTGATGCTTATCTTAGTCCTTGTGTGGCCCACTCAATGTTTTATTTACAACTTCTGTCTGTGCCTCATTCCTACAGTGTACTCTATTCTCAGTCATAGTTTTAGCAAGCCCACAAGCTAATCCTAGCCAAAATGAATAAAGAACAAATGTCACTAAGGAGTTTCTTTATAAAGAAGGAATGACCCAATGATGACACAGCAGAAGACCTAAGACTGTCAAAAAAAGAAAGCTTTCTTGAAAAGAAAATACCAAGAGGCCTACTTAAATTATAGGTTTATTGCAACAGATGATTCACACTGTCAAACTTCACTTTGTATGACTATGACCAGCTACCAAGCAAAGCAATGAACTTTTCAAAACAGCCTCCTGGGTTCTTCAAAAGAAAAAATGTGAGCACAAAGAATGAAACAGTTATTGAAGGCCACCACTTCATCCAATGTGTCTGTGCTGAGAATCATTTTTTGTGGTTAAGTACATTGCTAAAGCTAAGAAGAATTGTACCACTGGTGAAGAGTTTATCCTAGCTATTGCTAAAAATATTTGTCATGAATTTTTAAGAGAGGTTGTAGTTCAGAAGATGGCACATGCTCCTCTTTTTGTTAATACCATAATGAAATGACTTCATGACATACCAAAGTATACTGAGGCACAATTGTTACAGAAGATTAATGAGAGACTGTGGTGCATGATCCAGGTTTATGAGTTTGCTGCTGTTAACAAGAAGGCCACAGTGCTTGCTTTTGTGTGATGATTTTTCCAGGAGGATGTGCACAAGGATATGCTATGTGATTTTTTTTTTTTTTTTTTTTTTTGCCAACCAACACCACAGATGTAGAACTGTTCAAGCCTTTGAATATTAGGAAAATAAAGTTAGTTATGTATGCACAGATGGAACAGCTGCTATGACTGGTTGCTCTTCTGGCTTCACTACTCTGGTCAAAGAGGTTGCTTCTGAATGTGAGTCTGAAAACTGTGTTCTGCATAGAGAAATACAAGTTAGCTGGAAAATGTTGCCCAAACTCAAAAAAATTTTGTAGTCTGTGATTAAAATGATCAAGCACATTAAAATATGTGCCCTTAGCATCTGTTAGCACAACTTGTTGAAGAGATGGATATAAAGCACAAATATCTTCTTTCTCTGTCTCTGTCTCTGTCTCTGTCTCTCTCTTAAGACAAGGCCTTAATATATCATTCAGACTGGCCTTGAACTTACTATGTAGCCCAGGCTGGCCTCAAACTTATCACAATTCTCTTGCTTCCACCTCTCAATGCTGAGATTTACAAGCATGTACCACTATACCCAGTGAAACATCTTTTATACAGATAAGTGGTATAAAAGATCACTGGCCAGAATTTGGGAGTTACACAAGCCACTCCAGTGATTTTTTTTTTTTTTTAGAAAACCAGTCACCACTGGAAGCATCTTTCAGAAATACAGAATGAGCCACAAAACTTCCTTGCTTTTATGACATATTAGACCTGCTCAGTGAACCCATCTGTCATTTCAAGGCAGAACAAAACTGTGTTTAAGTCAGCAGATAAAGTGGCTGCATTCAAAGCCAAACTAGAATTATAGGAACAACATGTGAACAGTAGGGTTTTGACATGCCTCAAACGTTAGCAAAGATTTTGAAAGGGACTGAGCCAGGCTCTTTTTTCCCAGCTAATGCATGATCACATATCTCAGCTTTCAAAAGATTTTGAGCATTAATTCCCAACCACAAAACACTCCTGAACTGGGAAGGGATAGATCCATAACCCATTTGTGAAAAATCCAGGTGAAACAATTTTGTCTATGCTGGAAGAGAAATAACTACTTGAGATTTCAAATTACAGTGGCCTTAAAAGTAAATTTGAGACAACTTCAAATCTCCATAATAGTTCACTATCAAAGTCCATGTAGAATATCCTGAAATTGCTCCGAAACCATTGAAAAACCTGCTTACATTTCCAGTATCCTATCTTTGTGAAGTAGGATTTCCTGCAGTGAAGCAATTGACACAAGATTATGAAGTAGACTGGACAACATACTTCAGATATCGCTCTCTTGTCACCCTCAGATGGGACTGTCTAGTTGCCAAAAAATAAATTCAGAGCTCCTAGTGATCCTGAATTATGAGAAGTTGTAAAATTATTTCATTACATATTACAGTATAGTGACAATAGAAATAAAATGCACAATAAACATAATGTACATATCTGTGGAAAAAATTTTCTCCCACAAAACCAGTTGCTGGTGCCAGAAATGTTAGGAATCATTGCTGTAATGATCAGACTATTAAACATTTTGGCGTTTGTCTGCCAGTGACATGGACACCATGTAAATGCACAAGCAGGACTGTGTCCCTATGAAACTTTTGAAAACATGGGTGATGGAATGGATTTGTAGTCTGTAGTTTCCCAAACCCTGACTTAGAAGATAATATTGGAGCATATCTTTATGATCTTGGCTTAAGAAGATTCTTAAAATAGTCACAAAAAGTACTAATATAAGGAAAAAGCTACAAGACTATGGAGTCCTTCAAATTTGAGATCTCAACTCAACAAAAACCACTGTTAAAATAGTAAAGAGACAATCAACAGGGTGTGAGGAGTTATTTGTATTACCAATGACTCATATGCAGAATATATAAAAAATACAAGTAAATAATGAAGAAAAATATCCCAGTGACAGATCAGACATATCCAGAAAGAAAATAGTCAATTTGCTTATGGTAAATTGTTTTTAGGAAAATGAAAATTAAAATTATGAAATAAGAGATCACTACATGTTCACCAGCCTGACTATAAAAGCCAGATAATTCCAAGCATTATGAAGGATTTAAGCACACACACTGCTGCTAGAATAGGTATGCCAATTTACACTTCAGAATATAGTGCCCCAAAGTAGCAGCTGCAGAAGCAAAGTTCCTCTTGTCTCGTGCTTCTTCCTTCCTATGATAGTTGACTGTGGTGTCAATTTGAATAAGAAGCACCCAGCTGATTGGTTTAGCACAGTTCTGGGTGTATCTAGATGATTCACTCCTTAAAGAGGGAAGACCCACCCAGGATGTAGCTTGCAGATGGGATTCCCTTCTTTTCCTTTTAATCCACATGGGATTAAAAGGGAAAGAAGAAGGAAGTGTTGCTTTTTGCTTTTCCCAAGGAGCTCCAGTCTTTACCATCATCTCTGATTATCTGTAAAAAGATACCGATTTTCAAATGAGTCCTGACCCGGATGCAGGAAGAAGGCATGTGTCACACAGTGCTCAGGAGGAATACAAACAGACAGGCGTAGCTGGGCTCTCCTCAGTCTATTAGCATCAGATCCGACCCTTTTTGCCTAATTTTATCTCCACACTACCGCCCCTGCTTGATTGAATCTGCACATAAAAATAGTTCATTGGATTCTTTGGCCAAGCTGAAGCCTCCAGCGTTGTATAAAACCATAACCAAACAAATTTGTTATGGCCTCCTCTTGTCAATCTGTCTTTTGTCACAGGAGCATTGGCCATGAACATTTAAGCAGGGAAAGGATCATCTCCTTCATCTACTCCTCCAACAACAATGAAAATAAACAAGCGATTAAATGGGACTATATGGAAATTTTCAAACATAATTTTAAATCAAAGTTGTTAAACATGATAGAATACGTAAGGTATGATTCTAATTATATGTGACTCAAATAATAAAAACTACCATCTGGTGTTGTGAGTCAGGATAGTGGTTATTTTTGGAGAGAAGGGAGAGGGTGACAACCCAGAGCAAACCTGTGGTGGGTATCTTGGGTGTTAATGATGCTCTTTGAGCAGAATGGTACTTACAGGGGTGCTTTCATTCTGTGATAGCTCATTGGCCACATACTGATGATCTAGGTGCTTTCCTCTATTACATAATACTTCACGCAAAAGCTTTTAAGGATCCACTGGAGTTTTCTCTTTTAAAATACTGTCTCTTTTTCCAGTTACCTGCAGATGGTTTAATTACCAAAGCCAGACAGGAAAGAATAGCTGTGGAAATGCTCAGAGAGGACTGAAAAGGAGATGAGGAAAGAAGCCCGGCTTGGAAAGGTCCACACAGTCTCCTTCACTTGGCTCAAAGACTCATCTGGCTCCAACATGTTCACCTTAAAAGTCACCTGCATAGTGGCCACCCACAGAAGGAACAGCCCCTGGGTGTACCTAGAGGAGTTCATCTCACAAGCAGGTCAGGAAGGTGACCTCATCAAGTCAGAGGCTCTTCGGACCAATTTTGCTTTTCTGCCCACTGACCAAACTAGTTTTGCTCTTCTCTGTCTCTTAAGTCTTACAAATGGTTTTACTCACAAGCCAGTGGTTTAAATTTATATCACGTGGCGTAGATCTAGGTCTTCTTAGACACTGGTCACGTTAGGAGGTCTGTTATTTTTAGTATTTGATATCAAAGAATTTTATTCCTGAGTCTGACAAATTTTAATCTTCATGCAAGAGGATTTTGGTGATCTCATTTGGGGGAAGAACATTTATTCCATCCCCTTCACAGCTTCCTCTTCCCTGAAATCTTAACCGAGACTTCCAGAATTGGTTTCCTTGCATGTTCCCCACAGCTGGGACTCTTCCTGGGGTTGATAACTTTATTTGACAGAGGTACAGCTGCTCTTCTGTTCCTGTCTGGTGGAAGCTGATGCTAACCCCAGTGGCATGTTTTCTTATAAGTGTGGGTGGCTGGGAGAGGGCCACCAAGGTGGTAGGTAGGAGAGGTTGCAGACGTGCCACCTAGAGAGTGGGATAAACAGTCCTGGGGCCAGACAGACACAGGGTCTTCTGCTCACTGATGCTTGGCCTTGGATAAATGACTCTCTCTTGCTTGGACTCAGTTTCCTAGATTATGAAATAAATAAAACAGTGTGTACATTGCAGTGAGGTTACATGTGAAGTAAAAGACAGTCTATGTAAAGTACTGATACAATGACTGACATAGTAATAACTACAACACAAAAAGCACCTGCGGTGTAACAAGCATATTGCACAGTCATTCCTTGGTGTCCACAGTGGACTGGTTCCAGGACCCCTCAGGATACCAAAACCTATGGATTTTGAAGTCATTTACATACAGTGGTATGTATTTACATATAACCTACAATCATCTTCTTGTACATTGAAATAATCTTTAAATGACTTACAATACCTGATGCAATGTCACTGTTATGTAGATAGTTGTTATACTGTCTTATGTAGGAATAATGACAAAAAAATATCTGTACATGTTCAGTGCAGAAACGTTTTAAAAATTATTTTATATTTTCAATCTGCAGAGGATTAAATCCACAGATGAGGACACAAAAGCCACACTGGATTATCCTGAATCAATAAGCCCAGCAGACAAGTTCTGCTACTATGACTGATTGACAAATGAGGCCCAGAAGCACAGAGAGATTAAGAAACTTGCACGAAGTCAGATATCTCTGCCCAGGGATGGAGCAAAGCTTTGACCCAGGTGGTCTGGCCACAAGGCCTGTGCTCCTATCCACAGCACTAGACTGGTTTCTTGTCCCTAACATGGAGATAATAAAGTGTGGAGTACGTACTTGATGTAACTCTCCTTTCATCCTCTTCCTCCTGCATTTTGATAGCAAATCTGACTTACAGGTTTAGAAAGAGAGAAATCGGGATGATCTCAATGTTTTTCTTCCCTTTAGCAGCTCCCTTGTATTTATATCTTTAGTGATGCTTCCCCAGGAAAGATTACAGAGAATAGAGCTGCTTTGGTCTATTGCACCACAAACACCTATGCTGAGTGATGGAGATGAACAGAGGTTGAGCCACCTTCTTCCTCCTCACCCTTCTTCCGGTGGGATTCATACCTCCTCATGGAAACCCTGGGACTCAACAATGAAGAATAAACTTTGAGCCTGCCATGGTCCATTGCTCCCTTGACCTGACCTTCCCAGGCAGTTTTCAGAGATGCTGTTAATAACCCAGAGCCCAGGCCAGCCCTGAGTTGTGCCAAGAAAGACTTCTCTAGCCTGGATGTGCTTTGCTAGTTTGCTCCTGAAACAGCAGGTACATTGTTCCTGACTCCTGGACACATTTGCCTGCAGCAGCTTCTGACCTTCCAGAAATTGCTTTGCCATTTATAGAGCAGGTTTTAATTTTAACTCCCTCCTTCTCCCCTTTTTTTTCATCAAGAATTAATTAAAACACCTTTGCAAGCACAGACTCACTCTGGCAAGAAAGGAAAGAGAACAAAAAAAAAAAATGCACTTAATTGTTTCCCACACCTAGATTGGCAGAGTCTTCAAGAATTTTGCTGAGGTTGGAACTCAAAACACTCCCTTCTCCAGCCCAAATGCTCTTGCCGAGAGCGATGAGTTTTACCAGGCCTCCCAGGTCTGTGGGTTGAGGGTGAGGGCAAGGGCAATTCCCTAAAGTGCATGCCACATGAATACATTGCGATTTGCACAAGACAAACATAGGCAAAGACATCTCCTCACCTCTCCTCATCTCCACTCTTGCAACTTCTGCAAAAGCTTGAGAAACATCCTGCCTAGGAATAAAAGTTTTCATGAATATTTAGGCCCTAGTTTGCAACTGTAAGGTCATTGGTTCTCTCCACAGGGGAAGCCAAGGGCAGGTACTGAGGCTTGGAGAGCTTTTCTGAGACCTTCCTCCTGTCGCTTCTGTGCTCCTACATGCCCCGATCTAAGAAGTACATTAAGTGGAATAACCTACTGCACTTCTGGAATTTGCCTTTAGGCTTCAGAATTTTTTCAGGGTTGACCCAAGAGCAGCAGTGATCATAAAAAACCCAGACTACAGTAATGTGGGCACTGGGAAGTTTCCTGATATCAGTGTCGTATTGGAATCAACACTGATGCTTCTCCTACACTAGACAGTCTCGAAACAGATGTGAAGGGAGGGTAAAAACCGATTGCTGTTCCCCCCACCTGCACCATCTGCTTCCCTCTCTGTACTGTGTCCTCTGTTGCCTGCATCTCAGAGCAGCAGGAATCAGTTCCGAGGATGGAAGGGCCCAGAATGGAGAGAGAATCTACTGCCAGTCTCTGGTGAAGGACAAATGGCATCTCTGGAGATAGAGGACTGATTTTCTCCTGAAATCCCCAACAGTGACTGCATCTATTGACCTCCTTCTAGGAATTTTCAGACTCTAAGGAAACAATAAGAAAGTAACTGAAACTATTTTTCCAAAGTTGGTGAGTCCTTATACTGCCTCTCGTTGGCTTTGATATTTACTGAACTGGAGGGAGGGAAAACATGAAATGTAATCATGTGACTTGGTGTGGAGCTTTGGCCAAGGTCTGGCTTCCTCTGAATTGAGACTGAAGAAGCATAATTTCCTCCCTGGCCCCTGCTTGGAATTTCTTTGGAAGCCTCTTCGGAGTGTAGTCTGGGGAAACCGTTACCTGTTATATTTGTACACTGGGATTATAGATCCTTTCCCTCTAAGAATCTTTGCAAAATGATTCAGGAAACCTGAATTTTAAAGGGACAAGAAGCTCCCTGAACTGAAGGGGCTCAGGGGATCCTGGGTCTTAGAGCAAGGATTGCCACTTATATCTTGGCTTGTGTGTTAGGTTTGAGTCCCCAGAAGCAAACCCTGAGTGAGTCTTTTAAGGAACATCCCCAGGGAGATTGGAAAGCAGAAAGGAAGGGTACTTGGCTGGGCACAGCATCAAGCAAAACCCAGGCATGGAAACATTGAAATATGACTTACACTATCCCCAGTCTTCCTCTGGATAGTCACTGTTGTCCTGGTCGGGGGCCAGAGGAGCTGGAGTGTTTATAGTCTTCTTCCTGCCTGTTGTTCATTGGGCAAGGGCTATCCTTTATGGAAAGAAGCTAATTCCCATCAATGCATTCTCAAAATAGTTTTTGGACTCTGACAAATAGGGTTGCCTCTGACAAAGAAACACAGGTGCTACTAGGCACAACTAGAACTGAGGTCCATGGAAATGACTAAGGGAATCCAAGGGCAGTCATCCAAGTCCTGGATACAGCAGCCATGGACATAAGATGGACTGATTTTTGCCCCATTCATATATTGAAGTCTTAATCCCCATTCTGGCTATATGTTCAGATGGGGATTTTAGGAGGCAATTAAGACCAAGTAAGGGCACAAGGATAGAGTCATAACCAATAGAGTCAGTGGCCATATAAGCAGAGAATGAGACATGAAAGATGTCTCTGTCTCTCTCCATACACACTCAAAGGAAAGACCTCACGTTGAGGACTTGACTGGGCTGTGAGGACTTGCTGGGAAGCCAATGGGCTGGCACCTTGATCTCAGACATTCAACCTCTAGAACTGTGGGAAATAAATCGCTATTGTTCAAATCTGCCCAAGATTAGTCTGCAGCCCAAGCAAACTAAGACAGGACCTGACGACCCTCAGCTGGCCTGTCATTGCTTAGATCAATTGTGCACAGAGTAGCACATTATCTGTAGGAGAATCTCTGCTGAGCTGACCCATGATTGAAAGCACTGTGGAAGCTGGGCGGCCACTGCAGACTCATTAGCAGCTTGGACATTGCTATAAGTCCCATAGTTAGTGTCCACTGTGTTCCTTTGGGCTGTGTACTAACTGCACCCCAATTTCTCTGGTTCACATGCTAGCAATGTGGCATCAAGTACATCTCTGTTTCTCTCCTACTCCCCGTCTATTCTACCTGAAAAGAATGCACAAAACTAGCTACCAAAGAATTTTCTGAACTCCCTGACATCCTTCAATCTGAAGATGCCACAATGAAGTAGGAACCATCTGGATTGCACAAGTCTGGTCAACCTGCTCACATGGTCCAAACGTGTAACTTGGATGGACCCTGGTTATCAACTGAGCACTCAGCACAGCACTGCAAGCAGGGACTTCTGAAATCCAGTCTTGTCCCCTAACAGCAAGAAAGCACTTCTTAAAGCCTGGTGGTGGCCAGCCAGCCTGCAGAGGAGAGGAGACACTAGTTGCTAGAGCAGACCTGGGGTCAGTTTCCCTTCCTGCTCCAGAATTGGAGGACAGGTCAGAGTATGAGGAGTGGACAACTACTCAGAAGCAGAAAGCCCCAAGCTACTGGTTTTGTCCAAGTGCAAACCCTGCTAGTTATGCCATGCCATCATCATGCCACTAGATCTTTGGCAAATTCACTTCCTCAGACTAAAAAGTTACTCCTATATAAACCAATGTGAATGTATTTTTAACTTGAAAGCCTCAGAAAACCCACCTTCATGTTGGGTTTCTGGGCTTTCTCTCCAAGTCGCTGGTAGGTCACAACAACTACTGCAACTGCTTGGAACTTTTCACCACAGACAGGCAACTGTGACCCAGTGTGACATCTGATTGTGGGTGCCAAAGCTATTTTGTTTTGAAAGATTAGAATCTTTAACTGCCTTGTGGTTGCAGAAGGCAAGAGAGGCCAGCATTTTAAAGAGGGTAAGAGCTTAACAACTCAAGGTGAATCATTCCAGAAAGACCACGCATGTGAGGGTCATCCATGTGGTTTCTGTTAAAACGTTAGCCAGCGGAAACCAAGGAAGCCTACCACCCAGCTGAGCCGGCGGCAGTTTCCCCATGGGGTTGATATTTCAACCCTATCCCCCCAGGGCAAGATGAGAAGGAAGAGAAACTAACTGTCACCAGTCTGAAAGAGTTGGAGGGTGGCAGCATGATGACATTACATAAAAAGCCTTTTCTTTTAAAGGTGAGTATATAGCAGATGATATCTAAGTAAATGCTTACAGTCAACGAAATAACTCTATGTTCCTGCCAAACTGCTTTTTTCCTTTTTTTAAAATCAGAAATTAGACACCTATGGCCTTTTCTCTCTACACTATCATTTCATAAAAGTAAGAGACTAACCCAACAAGGATTTGCATCAAGAGGCCAATTTCTACTTTTCAGTATTCTGCATCACCAGCAGGTAAGGACAGGAATAATGAGAAAAATTCATGGGGTGAGGAGATGGAGATAGACAGCAGCTAAATATGTCTCCAAAATCAAGTGGCTCCAAGTTGGTTAAGCGTCAGAAGCACTGGGCTAGGGACCAAAATGAAGGCTGCTTGACTCTCAGGCTCTGCTAAGGTTACGACCCACGTGTGCAGTTCTGATAAAGTAGACCTTCACTCTGAACCAGCAAGAAGGAAGAGGAAGCGGGCCCAGGAGGGCAGAACCTTGGCCTTCCAATCTCAAGTCCATTCATGGACTTCGGTGTCTACCACTGGTACTTCCTTGACTTTGGCCTTTGACCCCTGACTAAACATAGCTGCTGCTATTGGGTAAGAAGAGGAATCCTCCCACGGTGCCAACCTCACCCCCTTCTGCCTTCCCTAAGGAGAGTGCAGAGAGAGAGCGAGATGGAGCCTGCCCAGAGGTAGAGTTTTGAGACGTGAGGTAATGTTGGTTCCCTGACTATGGCTGAAGCCAGAGGGAACTTGGCAGGGGCCATGGGGAAGGGAGTGCCTGTTTGGCGATTTTCTTTATGTTTGGCCTGGATGTAATCCAACCTTAAACTCAAATGAAAATTTTAGAAATGTTATATGACCAGAGTGTGCATGTGTGTATTTTAGGGTAAAAGTAAGAGGTGGGAGGTGGCTGCCAGCCACGAGGAGAGTGAAACGAAAACCATGAGAGCTTCACTGCAGAATCCATCTCTCACCAGCACCACTAAACGAGGACGATCTGTACCCATCTGATTCCCAGATTGCCTTCCAAACACACACCTGTCCCATTTACGAACACTACGGCTGACCAGAGCTCAATCTCTCTACTTCTGTGACCACCTTCCACATCTTCAGTTGTCACTTAGAGCTATGAATCAGGTGTCAGGCATCCTCCTTCTGTTCAGCGTACAAACAAGGCAAATGTGACTTTTAAATGTTAAAGTCACCCGGGCTTCCGAGAAGGATTTGGGAAATCAAAAATGCAGAGGAGCTCAGCACATTCTGGTTGTCTTTTTTCAAAGGGCCTTTCCGATGCCAGGCAACTGCCGGTGTGGTGTGTGTACATGGAAGCATATGTTTGCAAAGCAGATGAAACATTTGCGTATAATAGCATTTTCACGGTAGTTAGTATCAACAGGGAGGAACTTATCTTCCACAAGTGATTAGAAGTGGCTTTCCGTGGGTGCCTGTGGAATGACAGATTGTGCAATTCTTAGGAGGAAAAAAAAGCTTGAAGGGAAAACCCTACTGACAATCATATTTTGACCTTGAAAGGAAAAAATAGATGCTAGTTTGCACATAAAAAATTAACTGCTCCAAAATTTACAGCCAGAAAAACCTTAGTTGCTTGCTTATAAATAAATCGAGAACAGAATCGTTGATCACTGAGGTTAATGTTTTTTTCTAAAGTGAAAATATTGTATATAATTAGATTATGAAGAGATTTCTGAAGAAAGGGTGACAATTTGAGTCACCGAGAGTCAACAAAGGCACATTTTGATTTTATTAGCTAGCTATTAGAGCCATCTCTGGCATTTTATGTGTGATGCATGGCATCAGGATGTTGCTGTTGAAAGTCATTTGTGTCCCCTGTCTGGGCTAATTGAGTGACAATAATACAACGCTGTTTTTAGATAAACAATGGGTGGTGGAGCTCCATCCATCCCTGCAGGGAGCCTGTTGATGCCTTTCAAAGAGCGACTGGCTGAGCTCACATGCCACAGTCATTTCACAGAGGAGAGTTTAAATCAAGTAAATTGAACGCAGTTTTGAAATGGAAATCAGTGAGCCCAGTTTGGAGTGGCCTTCTTGTCAATGGCAAGCCAGAGTCTGCTTTTCTCCTGGTCTTATTCAAAAGAAGAAGATCCTGAGCCACAACAGAGACAACGAGTTAGGGAGATAAGGGGAAAGAACCTCACATGTCATATGTTTCACACAGAGTTTGGGTGCAGAACAGGCTGACATTGGAAATAGCAGCGTAAACCCCAGCTGCCAGCTGTCTCTCCCTCCATTCTGCAGACAAGATGGACCCAGACAGACGGACAGGCAGAAGGCCATGAGAAGGATGTAAGGAGCAGTTTGCTGCCGTCTCAGCCAACAGGAAGGATTTTCTCTTTAGGAACACGGATTTTTTTTTTTAACCTATCTACACCTTCTCTCCCAAGATATGTCCCCTCTCTCCTCCTCCCTCCAAACCTAGAATAAAGCGTGTCTAGAGTGAACTTTGACTTTGTGTCAAGGATTAGGATCTCAGGCTACAGCCTGAGGAAGAAAGACACTGGCAGGCTGTCTTCCCCTGGCTTTATCTGAATGCAGCCATCCACAACCACCATACTTTTGTGGGGCCAAAGATGAGGCTTTAATATCTCCCTCCTGCTGGCTATCAGCTTCCTCCAAACTGAATCTCACTAGGAAGAAACTGGGTGCTTGCTTGGCAAACGCAATTTCCAGATAGCTCTGCTAAGCTGCACAAACTCAGCACCATGAAACTTTGTTGTCGCCATTAACATTCAAAAGTTGGATACTGTTCATTGACATTTTCATTCAGTACGTCTCGCTTGAGCACCTGCCGGCATGAGGTCCTGGGATGGTTGCTAGGAAGACAACCCTTGCAAAAGATGAGAAAGTGGAGCTTAAATCCATGCAGACAGACAGACAGAAAAGTAGAATAAAATAGGTTAGTCTCTGGAGAGGCATGTTCAGGGGACCATGCGTGGCTTCCTCTCTGAGTATACCTAGGATCAGCCAGTCATCTTTCAGGGATTACAGAAGAGGAAAATTTCTTTATACTTGTAGCTTCCTGGGTTCTCCAGATGGTGCCCTATAAATTGGATTGAAAAAAAAAAAAGACAAATTAACAAGAGAAAAACAAAACAGAAGTTTATTAACATGCACATCCTGCTCACACATGGGAGTACCCGGAGACAAGTAACTCCCAAAGTGGTTAGAACCTGGCTGATGTGCCATCTTATGCTAAAACAAAGGAACTGAGGTTTTAGTGCTCCAATGTGGAGAAAGGGACTCTATGGAAAGGTGATCAGGGCGTGTCTGGTGAACTATGGTGATTTAGTAAGGTCTGCTGTGCAGGCTTAATCAGCACCTTCTGCTTTAATAAGTGCAGCAAACATCCTTCCTTTCGCTATAAGGAAGACATCTCTATGAATGGAAATCTCCTTTATAAATGTGAATTCCTTTACAAAGAAAAACTGTGTGCCCTGTTCTTAGAGCTTTTTCTACATTAGAGGTTCTCAGTTTTTAATGGTGTTCAGTTCAAAATACCCACACATTGAAGAGGCATATTTTGGGGTGACCTATTCAGATTCTTCTAAGCCTTTTCCTGATACTACTTTGCCCTGACTGATCACTCCTGACTCCTATCTGCTTCCTTGTATCAGCTCATTTTCTGTTGCCATAACAGAATACCTGAGGCTGGGTACTTGAAGGAAAAAAGGTATGGTAGGCAGTATCACAATGGAAGGAGTATAGGGGACAGAAAGCCACAGCAATTCAAGCACCAGGCTTACTCTTTTCATAAAAACCTCTCAAGAAAATGAAGCAGGGTCCCATGAGAACTGTAATAATCCCTCTAAGGGCACTCCTGCAAAGACCCAAGTATCCTGCATGATTCCTACCTGTTAAAGGCCTCCCTGCCTCTGAACATTGTTGCACCAGGGGCTGGCACTTGGCCTACAAACCCTTAGGAAACAACCTTCACCCACACCATACCAGGCACAGTGCCTTGGTCCCATCATGACTGCAAACATGAAGTCCTTTCTGTCCATTCCTCTGACCCAAACTACCGTGACAGTTTAAAAATCACTCCAGCTGTCCCCTGTGCCCTGCCCAGCTGGAGCACGGCCAGGACAAGCAGCCACCAGACTTCACCACCACTTCTAAGTGCCTCTTCCTGACTTTTCCCCATGTTGGGCACATTTTAGTAATTTTTCCTGAAGTACCTGTGATGACTAATCTGATGTGTCCACTTGGCTGACTGCCATACCCAGATGTTTGGTCAAACATCAGTCTCACTACTGTGAAGGTGTTTTTGAGATGTGATTAACACTGAATGCCACTAGACCTTGAGTGATGAATTTCACCTTCCATTATATGGATGGGCTAAAGGAGCAGAGCGTTAAGCCCAAGATAATTCATCTCAAGCTTTACACTCTAACCAGATTTACCCTGCTGGGTTTTGAACTTCCTTGAAACCTTTGACCCTTCTTTTTCTTTAAGTTTCTTCTCTTGGATTGGGACTATCTCCCTTGTCCCTGTCTCACTATAGCATTAGAAGAGGTTAACTTGAGGTCTGGTTTCTCAGGCTCACAACTAGAGAAGACCATTGCCCCAGAATGAATCATACTCCAAGTCTCACCCATGACTTTTGTAGATGATATTTAGATGAGGTTAATGCTAAAAAACATGCTAACACTTTCAAAGGTGTTGGGATTGGGTGAATGCATTCCTAGAGAAAAAGGATATAAATTGTGTTGGCTTCAGAGCACAGACTGTGATGGGTTGAATTGTATACCCACCATCCCAGTTCATGTGGGAGTTTTAACATCTAGCACTTACATGACGTGACTATATTTGGACAGAATCATTAGTGAAGATGAGGTTAGACTCACTGGGCTTCTAATCTAGTATGCCTGTGGAGTCTTATAAAAAAGAGGAGTTGGACATAGACACACAGGGTGAACAGCATAATGAAGTGTGGAGTCAGGCTGCCATAACCTCGGCATCTGCAGCAAAAGATCCCTCTCTTAGGCCTCCAGAGACCCTACCAACAGCTTGATCTTTGGTTAACAGCTCTAGACCTCCGTGACTATTTCTGTTTAAGTCACTAAGTCAGAGATAACTTTCTTATTAGAACCCTAGAGAGCAAGGATATCTTTTCCTTGTCACCTCAGCCTTGCACTGATCCCTCAGTCCACATCTCAAAGCTCATTTTGCCAGACAACCTGTTATGGTTTGTGTCTAGGTGTTTCCCTCAAGGCCTCATGCACTTTTAGATGTGGCTTTTTTTGGAGGTAGCTGAATCTAGTTTGCCATTGATTTGAGCTTAAATGCTGGTGTGAGAGTCAACTCCAGTGACTCCCCTTGAGTACAGAACAACTGCTGCAACTTTGATTAGATGGAGACTTATTTCCTTACGCTATATGTACAGAGCTGGCTATGGTATTTCCTTCTCTCTTCAATTGCTCTACGCATTGCTACCCAAGGTGCTGACATGTAATCTCTAAAACCATCAGACAGCCTCCTGTTTCCTTGCTTAGTGCTCTCTGTAAAAGATATGAACACAGCAGGATGGTAGAATGCTCCAGGAATGTCAGCTCCAGGAATGTCAACTGGGTATGAGCCTCAAGGTAAAGAGGCTATGACTCCCCATGGCACAAAAGTTTACATATCAGAAATTGGAGCAACAGCCTCCTAAAACAGTTACTACCTTAACTGAATTATGCAAATTGATACTTCTGCATATCCTTATCTCTACATTTTGCAGAGGTGCTTTTCTCCCTAGCCAGCTCAAGTTACTCACATAATTCTCACCATCCTCACTGTCACTCATCCTCCAGCCACCTTCCTTCTTCACAAGATAATAAATTCTGGGAGGGGCTGGAGATTTAGCTCAGCGACATAAGCGCCTGCCTTGTAAGCAGGCAGTCATGAGTTCGATCCCTGGTACCGATAAAAAGGAAAAAGACAAAATAAAATAAAATAAAATAAAATAAAATAAAATAAAATAAATTCTGGGAGAGGCCTAGGATCAGGGCCTTTGTCTGCACATCTTCACGGGGATTGGATTTAGGACCTCTTGGCTGCCCTTCATTTGGAATATGTCTTGGTGTCTTTACTCTCACCGTCAGTTGCATTGGAGATAGTAGGTTGGAATCAACTTGCTGGGATTTCAATAATGTCTCAATAGGATTACAAATTAACTTTTTGGATTGTGAGAAAAACTGGAAAACTATACTTGGATGACCACACAATATTTAGGATTATGATTGAGGGTGTTAGAATTAGGGGTGGATGGTTGCTGATTGAACCCCCTGATCCTCGCAGTCTGTATATGAATAAAGGAGGAGAAAGAGGTTTGTTTCCCCTTCTTCACTTGTTGCTTTTGCTGTCTTCTGCTGCCACGAACTGTTACCTCTCTGTCATGAGCCACCCTGCTTTGGAGCCAGCCAACTATGAACTAAACCTCCACAAACTGTGAGCTAAATAAACTTTTTCCCCTTTAACTTTGGATATCAGATACTTTGTCTTAGTAACTAGAGAAAACTAACTAAGTCATACCCTTATGCCAGTTGGGGGTGACAAGGAGGCTCTTTCCCTCACACCAATGTACATGGCCTGCCTAGATTCTGTACCCAGCCCCTAGCACAAAGTCTTAATTACGTTTTTTTAAATAATAATTGGCTGGCTACAAAGCAGAATGGCATGGCAGAGGGACAACTGTTCATGGTGAGGGAAGACATTAAAAGCAACAAAAGCAAAAGGGGAGGGGCCAGTCTTTTTGCAGTCTCTTATAGTATATGCAGGCTACCCATCCTAGGATCCATGCAGACTCACACTGCCAACCCAGCACTAGACAGTGAACCAATCACAAATCCTAGATTTGGCTGCCTCTGAAAAGTCTGCCTCCCACAATTGCATGAGGTTTTGGGGGGACATCCAGGCATGAAACATAGCACACAAATATTAGCACATGTAGGACACAGCCATGTCCTGACTATTTTGGCTGTAAGTGTTAAAGTGTTCTTTCAAAATTAAGTCAAAAATTGTCCAATGGCTTAAGAACACAAGCATCTGAAGTATCTGAGCTACATTCCTTTTTAACATTAGTGTAAACAAGTGACAGAAGAGAGCACAGCCTCAGAAGTTATCTTTTGTCTTTACAGAGAAAGTTGGCACCATTAGATTTAGGTCACTCTACAGGTTTAAGTGTCTCTTCCGTTAACTAATTCTGGAAATAAAGAATCTCCTTTATTTATTTATTTATTTTTCAAATGAATGCTTCTGGTGAGTTGGGAATACAGAATGAAACGAAAAGTAGCAGTTTAGAAGTTCATGACTTGGGTTCAAATTCTGGCTAAATCTCTAAGAAACCAAATGAACTTTGATAAATGGCTTATCAAGAGCTTTGACTACAGTTTCTCTCATCTGTAAGTGAGAGTAAAACTTCCTGTCTTGGGGATTTGGGACTTTCCTAAAAGGAAAGTTCCTTGTTTTCTCAGGTCACTGTTTCCAGGAGGGGAGGGAGCATTTGAGCATGGAAAATTCAAGTTGTGCTGTAAGAAGCTATCATTACTGGCATGAGAAAGAGTCACCCTAAAGATCCTCCACTCTGGAGAAGGTGAATTGGAGAACATTAGGGGATGCAGAGAGCCACCTCTGGCCTCCTTGGGGGACCAGGAATGACTGTTTCTTTCTAGGGAGGAGTCATGTTGGGAGGACCATGAGATAATCATTGTGGAGGGTCTTTAGCTAGTCAATGTGGAGGGTCTTTTTGAAAGAGAACAATACATAAATACAAAGACCAAGGGAGGTACAGGCCTGAAGAAGCTTGGGTTAGAGATAGGCTCTGAAGCATGATTTTTTAGCTTCAGGATAATTCTAACCATGTCTGTCTGGGATAGTACATGAGTCAAACAAGGACATTGGGCAGAGGAGTAAAAAAAGAAAAGAGGGAAATTAGAAGAATAATAACAGAAAGGCCTGGAATATCCTCCTGAAGCTGAGTCAGTGTTAATGGAATGTAAATAAACATCTGTATTCAGAGTATCTGTGACTCCTGCTGACTAAATGCCTTTAAAAAACAAAGCAACACTCCCCCACCCTGTATCTTAACTAGCTGGACCTGAATGTTTATGTGTTTTATTTTTTTTTTCCCTTAATGTGATAGAAAGGGTAAATTTTTTGTTAAGAAGCTTCCATGTGTGGTCTGAGCCTAACTTTAGTTGTGGACCACTCCAGTGATCATCCTAAAGTCAGACAGGCTACCAAAAGTCTCCACTGAGGTTTAGAACACACTACCCCAAATCCAGCAGCTTGGCATTTGACAACAGCAGAGGTGGAATAGTCCCTGTCATGTTCCCTGTACTCTTTAAGTGGGTTGTACAGCCCTTGTTTGAGAAAGAATTTCTCTACGCTCAGAAGAAGGTGGCAAAGCAGTACCAAGAGGAATCTGAACATGTAAATATGGGCTTTGTTATGTTTTCCTGGTTTATTGGCATTCAGGCCATGTCACTCTTTCATGCATGCTCTGTTTGTCGATTCTTGACTTTTGAAGGTTCCAGTGCCACATACAATTTATATTATGTCAGTGTGGAACCTTTCCTTTTGTTGATCTGTCTGGTGTAAGGGCTTCAGCTTTAAACCTGGATCCAAAGAGGAAAAGATACTTTTCTTCTTCCATACCACTACGCCAAGCCATGAGGGCAGTTTCTTACCATGGAAAGGACTAATGCCTCAAGAACTTGACCCTGCAACAAATTCCTGGATGCATGAAGACAGGAGCAATTCAGACACACCATCAGCATGTATTCACTGGCACCTGCCAAAGCCTACAATCAGGTCTGAAGCCCTGGAGGCCAAATGTGTTTCAGAATTCAAAATTTTCCATATATAAAAAAGCCATATGGAATATAAAGCAAATATACAAAATCTCCAGCAGAGTTTGAGGCAAATAAGATGGGTTCAGGTAAGGTTTGAAATGCTTCACTTTAAAATAGTATTTTTCAAAAATTATGATCACCTCAATACATACACACAAAGTATATTAATCACATTTGTTGTGTGTATACGTGTGCCTTTATACATATATGCACATGTGCAGGACATTTTTCTAGTAATAAGTCATGAGCACACTAATTCTGAGCCTATACTTTTCCCTGTTAATTTCCAGGTCCATACTGAATCAGTCTTCACTGGTGTTCATACATTAGCATTAAAAAAAAAAAGAAATGTGTTTCTTGTCTCCACTTCTTCTGCCTTCTCCCAAGATCCTAGCCTGCTGTCCTGGGGCCTACAGGATGGAGGCCACAGAGTCCCCCAGGAAGATCAGAGAGCTCGTGTGTGTTGGGAGGTTTGCTGAGAGCCTTCAGTATTATGATGAGGCAGCCCACCATGCATCTCATGAAAATCAGTGAAGTTGGGTTAAATTTTTGTCCTCTGAGTAAATTTCTCAAGGAGTCTCAAAAATACCAGCCAGGTTGGAGTAGGATGTTTTAGAACATTCCATGTGGGCAGGTGTGGGCAACAGCCAGAGGAATTTGGGCTCTGACAAGCTCTGGCATCCTGCAGGCAGGGAAACTCAGAGTGAACTTCAGGACAAAGATTCAAGGCCCTCTTCCTTGCTTTCTGATTGAGAGGTTCCCAATGACTCAGAACAACCTCTTCCTGGTTTTCCTTTCTTTCGGCCCAGGCCCATATCCCCTCCCTCCTGTGTGGGGAAAGCACCTACAGACCTCTCCCCATGAATGCTCTTGGTTGCATAGCATTTCTGGCTGCCAGGATTTCCCACACCACCCATAAGGCTGCCTGCCCCTGGGGCTGCCTGTACTTAGTAGATTTTTACCAACAACATGAGGAACTCTGCCTGGAGGCTGATTTGTCACCAAAGAAAAAGTGGAAAAAAAATTTTTAAGAATGCTGAATTTAAGAAGGGCAAAGGAGCTCTCATCTAACTTTGGGGCTGAGTCCCAGTGAATGTTTTGTTTCTCTAGGAAGCAGCTTCTGCTACTGTTTATCCAGCACCAGGAGGTGCTTTGAATGGAGATCTTTGCTGACATGGATCCCTTTTGCTGTGTGAATAGGGCGATTAAAAAACAATGAAGCTATTACATAAGGAGCAGAGCTGGCTGGAGCCAACAAATCTCCTGTACTGTAGGTTTCCAGAGCTATAATTATGCAAAGTTTTAAAACACAATGATATCTGCTGAAAGGGAACATCTGGGAGGGAACCAAGCCATCCGCATTAGAGGAACCATGCGCATCTCTGGATTGGAGGACTCCACATTATCTAGCGGGGTGGAGATTTTTAAAGAATTTATTCAGTTTAACAAATGTGCTGAAAGGTTTAAGCAGAACAAATGGGGGGGGGAACTAGATCAAGAAGAAAGATCGGTTTTATGAGATCAACTACAAATTGGCTGCAGAAAGTATTCCAGGCTGCTTGCTGTTAGGAAAGCTAATCAAGAGAAATAAATGCTTTATGAGGTTTTTTCCCATATGAAAATAAAAGCTTTTACCAGTTAACATTTCATTTCCAAGCAAACTCTTTTAACCTCCAGGAGACCCTGTGTGAAAGAATTGGGTGGGAAGAGGCAGCTTAGGAGAGAGGTCCGAGGGGCTCCGGATTCCTCAAGCGCTGAGTGCACCATAAACATTAGGGGAAATCAGCTGTCAGAGAGATTGGAGCCTTTCTTCTATAAATAGATTTGGCTCTGATAGTAGTGTTGGACTCGGATTTGAGAATGACAGTTACAGTATGTTCTTTTCCATAGAGGTCCTAACCTAGAGTACACAGACCCAATGTTTAGGGCCCGTGGGTGCTCACTCAAATTCTACAACCTAAATAAAGAGTTTATTTCACCTATCACTCATGTTGGGGTAGTTCCTTCACATAGACAATTACTCATAAAAGAATAATTCAGTGAATGATAACAAAACAGACTGAAAGGAATCTTGGCTTCATTAGGAGAATATTCTGGATTGCGTTTCCTTGGAGGGAGGGAAGGGAGCTGTGGAGAGGGATCGTTCATTCCATTATTTCTCCCCCCCACCTGTCTATGGGTTATTACATGCAGCATTCCAGACGAGGTGGCTCAGGTCAGAAAGCAGAAGCCTGAAATGATTTGATTCCGCATGGGCTATAGAGCAAAATCAACAGCAGAGGCAATCAGAAAGGGGAAGCTTTTCCAAAGTTCCTCCAGCTCTCTGGTCTCCAGACCCTCTCTGGTCTTTACCAAACCCCCTGTTTCTAGAGTCTCTTCCTTACCTTTAGTCCCTTGCTTATCCCTCTTCTGGTGTGTCTTCTACTTCTGGACCCCAAAATCTACAGGCCAAACATATGCAAACTTTCATTTACTCTAAGGGGTGAAAAGTTTAAATCAGTGGATCATGTTTCCCATAGGTATTCACGTCACAATTGCTGTAAAAGCAGTGTTATAATAGCATAAAAAGTTACCAATTAACCCATCACCTTAATTTTTTTTCTTTCCGTACTGGGGATGAAATCCAAGGCCTTCACACTGACTATAGCTCCTTAAAAAAAAAGGTTTTTTTTGAAACAAGTTTTAAGTTGGCTAGTTTGGATTGAAATTTGAAATCTTTCTTCCTCAGCCTCCCACCGTAGCGAGATTACAGGCATGCACACCCATCCCTGGTTCCAATTGCCACTTGAGCCACCCGAGCCCATCTGTATCCTGAGCTCCCACCTGCTTTTTCCACTCGGTGGTGTTAGCTAGTTGTCTATTCCTAAATTTTACCTTTAAAGGGAATACCTATGCCACCATCAATGTGTGCCTTGCTTTTACTTTCTATGAAAGCACTCATTGGAAATCTTAGACTCCACCCAGTGTTACAGACTGAATTGTGACCTCTGGCCCAGATTCATATGTTGAAGGCTTAAACAGTAGTGCAACTGTACTTGGAGATAAGAACGTTAAAGAGGCTATTAGAGTTAAGTGAGATCATAAGGGTTAGGTCCTGATCCTATAGGACTATGTCCCTATAATAAGAAGAGTCACCAGATCTTTTCTCTCTTCCTCTCTCCATCTCTCTTTGTCTCCCTCTCTTGCTCCCTCTTTCCCTCTCTCCCTCTCTCCGTCTCCTTTTCTTCCTCTCTCACTCTCTTTCCTTCCTTCCTTCCCTCCGTCCCTCCATGTTCTCATGTTCTCAGAAGAAAGATCACAAGGAGGAACAGAAAGTAATCATCAGCAAATCAAGGAGAGAGAAGAAAAAAAATCTACTGATGCCTTGACCCTGATCAGCCTTCAGAACTATGAGACAGTCAGGTCCTGGTGTTTAAGCCACCCAGGCTGTGGTAGTTTCCTAAGGCAGCTTATTAGCTGACTAATATAGCATTTAGGGATCAAGGCAAGAAGGACAGACAAACCTTTGACATCCAGGAGCTAGTGTGGCATTCAGAGCATGGTAAGAGCCAGTGAATTCAGTGAGTAGTACCCATCCCCATGATCTTCTGTTAGGGCCGGGTGTATAGCTCAGAGGCAGAGCACTTGCCTAGCATGTGTGAGGCCCTGGGTTCAATCCCTACCAGCTCAAAAACCAAACAAAGAGCCATACTGTTGCCCTGCTGAAGGAACAGTTCTACCAAAGGGCATGCTAGACCACGATGAAGCAGGACAGGAGCAAGACCACCCCACAATGATGTCCACACGGAGGCAAATCCATGAAGACTGTCTAAATCCAAAAATGACAGGACATCCTCTGATCCTGGAAAATAGGGATCCTGCTGCTTGTTGCTAGTTTTAACTTTAGTAGTCTTTCCTGTTTCTGGAGAATTATTCATAGAATTTCTCTCACTTCCTGACAACAAGCAACCCAGAGCAAGGCTCAGTACTTTTGATCCTTCCTCCAAAACACCTATTATCATCCCAAATCCTATGATGAGCCCTCTCTAAGGCCTTATTGAGCAGCCACATGGCTCCTGTGAGGATCAAACCCACCTTGGTGTGTTGTGAGTTCCTATTAGAAATTGCTGGAGGGCACTGGCAAAACTGTGGACATTGTTTTACTTTTAATGAGTATTTAACAGTGCTTATCAAAGAAGCTCATCAAGCTATGTTGCTTTCAAAAATTTTAGCACAGCCTGGCCATGAATTTACATCTTAGGGACTTTTTTCAATTAATTTGATAGTGTAAAATGTACTTAGTATATTTTATTTTGTTTTGTTTTGTTTATTTTATTATCAGTGTGTAGTCTAAACCATTTTTCCACGTATTTTTTTATTTATGATTTTCCTTGTCCATCATAAGGCTAGTATTCAATTACAGAAAATCTACTAGAGGACTTTTAAGGGTTACCTGGAAGTTAAGAAAGATATTTGAAAGGCTGGGGATAGTGTCGTTGTTTTTCATTCCTACTTCTGAAATAACACTTGTGGCCCAAGTGTTAGAGTCCTCGGGAAAATTATGGTATCATTGTGCATATATGGACACACACAGGCACAAATGCACACACACATATGCACACATACACACACATGCACACTGAAATAAGGAGGAACTATTCATGGCAATTATTGAGTTCATTTCTTTAATTCATGTGTTCATCTGGTCATAGATTACACACACACACACACACACACACACACACACACACACACTCTGTTCTTCTACTCCCCATTCTGTATTCCTTTTCCCTTGAGCAAGCAACCCAGGTCGTCATGGTTCTTTAC
Source organism: Cavia porcellus (assembly GCF_034190915.1). NCBI lineage: Eukaryota > Metazoa > Chordata > Mammalia > Rodentia > Caviidae > Cavia > Cavia porcellus. Next base: position 18,902,531 of record NW_026947496.1, on the reverse strand, counting down.
ATGGTGGAATGACACGGACCTTCATTCCTGAAAAACCTGAGCATCATTAAACCTACCTGCTTTGGATTGTTTTAGTTTTCCACTGACTTTAATCACAGGGCCTGGTACTACTAAGAGGCACCCTACAGAATCTCCTGCCCTACAGATGTACTCTTCCTTACCTGTGTAATAGACTTGTCGTCCAATTGCCTTTAGTAGTTAAATTCAGTCACTGAAGTCAGCACAGGAATTCCTTTACCGGCTGAAGAAGTCACAGCAGAATGGGTTATTAGGGACTGGGGCCTAGTTGGAGGAAGTGGATCATGGAGGAGTGTCTCTGAGAACTGTCTCTGGTCCCTGCTTCCTTTCTCTCTGGACTCTTCTTCTGTGCTCTGCTTCCCACCCATTGTAAAATTATCAGTTTGGTCCTCCATGCTCTTCTGCCACAATGTCCTATCTCAGAGCACTGACCATGGACTGAAACTTCTCAATCTGTGAGCCAAAATAAACCCCTCCCCCTTTACATTGCGAGTATCAGATGTTTGGTCCTAGTAGTTGGAAAGCTGAACCATACAGTCTTCTGGAGAATCTTGCCGTAGCCCTGTAAAATATTGCTACACAGCTAGGGCTGTGATTGTGTCTTCAAAAGGCCATTCTACCACTCTGTCAAGAAAATTATCTCAAGACCATGGGGAGCATGGTAAAGCCCAGTGAATTCAAGGAGCATGTACCCACTGCTACACTTCATTTACTGTGGAGTTCCTTGATCAGAGGTAATGCTGTGTTTCTAGATAAGACATTCTCTAAGCTCTTGTTTGGTAATTTGGGCAGGAAAAGTGAATTTATATTCAGAGTGTCTATTCCAGTAAGGACAAAATACTGCCCCTTCCATGATGGAAGTAGTCCAGTGTAACCAACCTACTACCTGATAGCTGGCTGATCATCCTAAGGAATAGTATATATCAAGGAATTGGTTAGTGTGATCTCTGCTACTGAACACAAATAACATGAGTTACTTTTGGCCCTTTGAGAGAGGTTAAGACATATATTTCTTCCCCAAATTTCCCTTTCACTAATTTTCTGGTCACTTCCAAGTCCTTGGCCATCAGGCAAACTATTTACCAAAAGCCATGAATCAGCATATAATCATATGTCTAGCCATCTCTTTCCAAGAAAACTCAAAGTTCTGCTATTAAGTGGAATTCCCTTCACCACTGTTCTCCAGTGATGTCCCAGAAAAGGACTTTAGTGCTACAGCTGTGATTTCTAGGTAGTGTTTATGTATCATGTAGAACCATCCTTTGACCAGCCCTGTTCTTCTCTTTTCTTTGTCCCCTCCTCAGTGGGAATTCCCCATGAAGTTTTCCATGAATCGAGAGGAAAAAAATAGTGTAACGGGATTGAGAACCATAGGCATTCAGGCATCTTATGTAGTTGTGTTTTCAGGGCCTGCTTAGTTCCAATCATGTGTATACTATTTCTATTTGATGATGGAGGGCTCTGCACGTACCCAAGTTCATGGTTTGGTTACTCAGACAAAACTCAATTCAGTTCAAGTCACAGCGTAACTTGGTGGACCATAGGTAAGTACTCAGTTTTTGCTAAGAACTGAGTGTCAAACCAAGTATCAAACCAGTATCAAACCAAGAGCTCTTTCTCAATGGAAAAATCATTAACTATAAAGATACCTGCTTCTTGGTTGTAGGGGAGGTGAAACACAACAATAACTATCTTTCACCTTAGAAAGTTTGTATCAGAATGCCCCACACTGCTGGATTAATAGATATGTACTTCTACTGAAGTAGAAGTCTCTTGAATTTTGATCAGATATATTTATCATTCACTGATACACAAATATCTTAGCAATACATCTAAAGTAGCTATTAATTCTTCCATGCTAAGCTGTATGAGAATAATGTCATCAAATGAATGAACATGATATGTTTTGGAAGGGAAAGTTGACTGACATCCTCAGGAACTAACTTATGATATAGCAGGGAGAGCTGATATACCCCTGACAGAAGACAGTGAAAGTGTATTGTTGGCCTTGCCAGCAGGAAGCAAATTACCTTAGGTGGTCCTTAGTGAAAGATACAAAGAAGAGAGCACTTTTCAGATCATTAGCTGTGTATCAAGTACCAGGAGTTGTTTTAGTTTGTTTAAGCAATGAAACTTCACCTAGTCTAAAAGCTGAAGTCAAAGTTATCACCTGGTTGAGCTTCTGAGAATTCACTGTTGTTTTCCAAGATTCAGCTTTCTTCTGCATCGATGGCACAGGCACTTTGAATGGGTATGTGGTGGGAATCATCACCTGTGAATTTTTTCAACTCCACTAATCTCTGCAATATGTCCAGATGTGCAGTTACTTCTGGTTTACTATTTTCCTAGCTAGGGAGTGTTATATTGGCTTCCTCTTGATCTTTCCCACAATATTAGCCCTCATTCCACGAATTAAGGAACCAGTGTGGGAATTTTACCAGCTGCTGAGTATTTCTACTTCAACTATGTGTTCCAGAACTGGGAATCTAATCATAGAATGGATTCAGAGACTCATTGGGCCACTGTGAGATAGGGCTGATCTGAAACACTATTGATCATCTTACCTCCATAAGTCTATACTTTGCCTGACAAACCACAGTGACATCCTAGGTGTCCTGGACTGAGTTAGTTCAGAATCAGTGTCTAGTAATACCCAAAAGATCTGGTCATTTCCTTTTTCTCTATGTGCATTTACCCTGTAAAATGTCGTATATTCCTTTGGGGACAGCAGGGAAAAAGATTAACAGTATAAATCTTTGGCAGTGTACCGGGGTCCTTTTTCAAAGAGATCCAGCCTCTCCACCATTCAAGGATCTGAGGTTTGTAAGCAGATGTGAGTCTGGGAATTGCTTAAGGGGCCATGACCCTTTCTTTTGTAATTCAAGCTAGATTTGTTCAGTTAGAATTTTTCTGCTTATATAGATCAAGTAAGATGCTATGGTTTGGTGTTATTTGTCCCTTAGAGGTTCATGTGCTGAAAGCTTGGTCCCCAGTGTGGCAGTGTGAATAGTGGTGGAATCTTTAAGAGGCAAAGCTTAGTGAAAAGTCATTGGAAGAGTGTCCTTAGAAGGGATTAATATAGTTCTTGTGGGACTCCAGTAAGTTCTTATGAGAGCCTTACTAAAATAGAACAATCTTGACCCCTGAGTTGCTTTCTGACTCCCTGTCTCACCGTGGGAGCTCTTCTTCCATGTGCTCCTATTGTGCTTTATCCATGATGAAGCCCTCACTAGAGCTAAACATGTCAACTGTGAGTTAAATAAACCTCCTCTCTATAACGCACTTAGCCACAATGTATCATGATAGTAATAGAAAATGGGTCAGTACAGTAGGCTTCTTATCAATTTCACTTCTTGGGACACCATGATCAACTAGTCAACACAATAGATCTGTGAAAGTCAGACTAGTCTGATTGTCACTTTGATTTCATTTTCCTTTAGGACAATCACACCCATCTTGTCTTTGGTAAAGAAGGGCTGCCAACTGGACCCTTTCTTGCTATCCCCAAATCTCTCCTAAATAAGTCACTTTATTGCAGTTAGTATTCTCAGTTGAGTGAGCACCATTCTCACTCTAAGCTCATGCTTTCAGAGATCACAGAGCTTTTCATAGATGTTCACAAGTTTATTTCTTACAGTTGTGGTAATAAATAATGTCTTCTAGAACTTCCGGTGGTAAATCACCAAGTCCTAAAGAGCAATCCTTCTCATGTTCCAGTTTCCCTTGTCCTTTTCCTTCAGACTCAAGTTTCTGACTCATTCACTGTAGAGTGTCTTTTGGTCTCCATATTTCTGCCAACCAAACAAATTTTTAGAACCCCTTTTAACTTCGTGCACTGTGGAATCTGTTTACGAGCCCATATCAATAAGTTCCATTGGATTCAACTTGATTTTTCTTTCACTATTACTCTAAACATGCTACCTAGATTTCCATCTATATAAATTAGAAAATTCAGTAGCTCTTTTAGAGAGTAGCACATGAACCAATCTAGTGTGCCTGAAGGTGGGGTTCAATCAATCACTGATTAATTCTTTCCCAATCAATGCCCTCATGTTTACAGCAGACATTCTTCCATGCTGATATTCCAGTTTGTGCAGTAACTCAGAGAAGATTTTGGGTTTGACTTTCAACAATCTCAGTTCTGTGGCAACAGGAAATTCTTGAGGGCACACAGAGAAGTTTTGATTCATTTATGTGATACTTGAGCTGGTAATTTAAATCTCTGAGCCCATCTTTTCTCACCTGCTTTGTCCATAAAATAGCCGAGGTCATTCTATCCATTAATTTATAAAAAACAACGTTCAGAAGTGTCATATACATAGCCGTCTAGTTTGCTGTTTCTTACAAGTGGATGATTATGAGTATTTGATAACCATATTTTGTATATCTCTATTGCCAGGTCGCACCATGGACTATGAGAGTTCTTTTACTACTGAAAATGAAGCCTTTCAAATCATCTGTAAGTCTAATCAGATCAGAGAGCCAACTCCAGAAACCCCAGAACCAAACCAGTAGACTCAATATTCTGCTCCTGCAGGACAGTGGCAGCAAACCTACAGCGCACGTTCCACAGCAGGCTGTGTGTTCCACTGAAGGCTCTAAAAGGTTTGCCATCACTGCTCTGGGACCATTTTCAGAACTAGGATGGTTGCATTATATTATGAATGTACTTAATGCCACCCAATGCACATTCTTAAAAATGGTTAAAAATGTGTACTTTACACAATGTATGCTTTACCATAGTTTTCAAAATATACAAGCAACAAAAAAAGAAACAACACAGGCCTAAATTAAGTTAAGCAAATAGCAGAAGATCCTCTCAAATCAGAGTTTAGTTGTATAGAAAATATTGATAAATATGAGGATTATGTAAGGCCAAAAACTGAGTTTTAAGGAATAAGGTACAAATCTAAAATTATTTCATTTTTAATATTTACAGTAACTTTCTCTTTTTGTTTCCTTTCAATAGTGAAGCTTCTTCTAGGATTTAGTCAAAAAGTCTTTTCAATTTTAAGGTCTATAATTCTATGTGAATTTGCTTCCACTTATCTTTAACTTAATATTTGTACTACACTGTTTTCCCTAGTCAAAGTAAAGTACAGACCCAAGATTAACTTGTTCTCCAGGTATAGTTATGGAGACTAACACACATGACTGTCAAAGGTTTCACAAGCAAGCCTTCCTCTACTGTCAACCTATTCCACATTCTTGTTGGGTTGAGGTTCAGGTTTATATCTCCCCTTTGATTCTGTTATTCTCACTCTAGTCTACTTATGCAGAAATCATAGAAAGAATCCAGAAATCATGGAAAGGATCACCACATAGTGACTTGACGTTCCGCAGCCTGTGGTAATTGCTCCCCTTAAAGTACTTTGCATTTTGTTCTTTTTTTCTGTTGCCTAGAAGTAGCAAAGGGCCCAGGCCAGCTGAACTCCTCTGGTCTTTTCTTCCGACATCCAGGCATCTATAAAATGAATTCGCAAGGAGTTTCCAGTTTTTCCAGCTCCACGTTAACATGCTTTCTGTCTCATGCACAATTGCTACCCTGTGCTTGTGAATTGCAATATGATTTTTCCCATCCTGAAAAAAATCTATTAAAAAAAGAGATTCTTCACTCCTCTCCACCCCACCTCCAGGCACTGCAGATGGCAATTAACACCCTACACAGCCCCTCCCCATAACATCATCAATTTTTTTTTTTGCCCGCATTGCATCTACTTCACAGCTTGAGGCATGCCAAATCACACATGTTCTAAGGACTTGTTGCTAGCAACGAATCTCTTCCTCAGTGGCCAAGCACAGGCTATATTTGGAATTTCAACCCACCTAACCCTTCCCTGGCCCACTTCCTGAAACTTCTCCCAGTTTTAAAGTAATCTCACCAAACTTTCCTTGGGTTCTACTTGTCAAGATAAGAACTCTTTGGATCAACTCTGCAAAATAAAGTGACAGAAAACAATCAGGTTCTTTTCTATGAACTATTTTCTTCTTTGTAAAAATGATTATTGGTAATCCTAACCTCATGGAACAACTGTGAAGGTTTAACTGATATCATTATATGCTAAAAATTTGTGGTTTTTAATGGTAATCACACACCTGGCACATGGTGTGCCCTGCTAGATGTTTCTCTCTTTCTCTGCTAGATGTGTTCTCTCTCTCTCTCTCTCTCTCTCTCTCTCTCTCTCTCTCTCTCTCTCTGTCTTTTATTTTTATTTATTTTTATTAACTTAACTGAATCATTTTAAACTGAATAATTTAGGCAGGGATATAGCTCAGCAGCATAAGTGGTCGCTTGAGTTCCATTCCTGGTACCCAAAACAAACAAATGTAATTTTTGAAAAATGAATAACTCAGTGGCATTTACTACTTTCTCAATTTTGCACAATTGTATTTCTATTTCCAAAATACTTTGATGACCCACAAAGGAAACTATTCTAATTACACAATAACTCCTCTTCCCTCTTAACTATTAGATCCTCACAAAGAATAATCTACTTCCTATTTCCGTGGATTTGCCTATTCTGGCTATTTCATACAAATATGCCGTCATTCATTTAGGATAAGTGTTTCCAAAGTTCATCCACATATTATATGGATGAATAATTTCTGCTTTCCAGATATACCACAATTTTATTTGTCTGTTCACACTTTGATGAATGATTGCTTTTGCTTATCTTAGTTACTTTTCTCTTGCTGCTGAAACAAAATACCTGACTCCCAAAAATAGGGAACAAAAGATTTATTTATGTCACACTTGGTCCTGGGTTCAGTTCATAATCAGCTCAGTCCAAGGGAGGGTGGCATTGCTGATGGGCAATAGTTCAAGCACAAAAAAGGGCATGGGACCAGCCTCTTTTCCTCCCTTATATTGTAAGCAGGCTATGTCCCTCAGGTGGGTGCAGCACTCACACCATCTTCATGTCCTCTTCCTGCTCAGGCTGAGGATGTTTACAACGTAAGGACCCTGACCCTCTGCTGAACCACTTAGTTAAACTTCTGACCTTCTCAAATTGACACAGTGAACAACATCCTGGAGTGGTGATGCCCTGTCTTCTATACTCCAGGTTGTAGAGCGGCTGAGTTACTTAGGTAAGCTTCCAGACTTCTCAAGTTGACACAGTGTATCAACTATGACACTGATCTTTTGACTTTTGTGAATAGGGCTGCTATGAACACATGTACTTATATTTGCCCCAGTATCCGTTTTCAATTCTTTTGAGTATAAACTTGAAAGAAGAATTGGTACTTACACTTCTTTGTTTTCTATTTCTTCTCTTAATGATTTTATGTTTACAGAATCTGTAATGATATCTTGCTTTGGAATTCTGGTAATTGCTTATTTGTCTTCTCTTTAATTTGACCAGTCTCAGTTGCAATTTCTACTTTATCAGTACTTGAAGGAACAAACCTATGGTTTTGTGGATCATGTTTATGATTTCAATTTGTTATAGTTTTTGTTTTCCCTTTGGATTTGCTTTGCCACTTTTTGGACAGGGCTTCTTAACTGAGGTGGGATCCCTTAGTCATGCCCTTGCCCACCAGCCTGATTTCCAGCAGCCAGTACCTGCATCTTAGTCCGAGAGTGCCTAGAATCACTTAGTCTGCATGCATTGCGGGCTACACATGCCTGGGCATTATCATCCACTGTGGTTAAGTCCTGCGCAAAAGACCAAAGGCCATCAGAGCTGAAGCATCCTGGCTTTTTGCCCTTCGGCTGAGATGAGTCTGAAGCAGGTTTATATAATGTTCTAGGTAACAGATAGCAATGGAGCTCCTGTCACTGCTGTGATAGCTGTCTTTATCACACATCCATTATCCACCTCTCCCTTTCCCTGTCACACTTCCTGTTTCTGCCTACCTTTCTATGTGTAATGAGCTGAATTGTGAGCCTCCCAAAATTCAACATACACATTCAAATGGGCCCTGATCTTTCTAAGAGGAGATTAAGACACAAACACAAAGGAGAGGACCATGTGAGGACACAGAGAAAAGACAGTCATCTCTGAGAGAGGTGTCAGAGGAAAGCAACCCTACTAACACTTTAATCTCAGATTCCTGTCTCCAGAACAATGAAAACATGAATTTCTGTTGTTTAGGCCACGCATCTAAGCTAATTCATTGATTTCCCCATAAACTATTTGTTCTTGAATCTTTAGCTCAAGATCTGCTTCTGAGGATCCCAAAATAAAATACAAAGTTTATTGATTTTCTTCAGCTTTTCTTCTTTGCTAGTATATGCATTTGAAGTCACAAATTCCCTTCTAAGCATTGTTAATTCTCTGATATGTAGCATTTGGTAACATAATAAGTATTTGTAGAACAGTGCTAAGCTTTGATATGCGGTACTGTTATTTTATTTTAAATGTTCTTTATTTTCCATTCTAATTTGCCTTTTGACCTATGGGTTATAATTCAGAAGAGTCTCCCGTCAGTTTTATATGTGCTTCAACTATGATGTATGTCATCCTAGTCCCAATTCAATGACCAGAACTAAACTCAGGGCTCCACCAGCCACAGAGGAGCTGGAGGCTGGAAGCCAAATCTACCACCGCTCTGTTTCCTCTTCCCATGAGCACTTGCATTTCTTCAGAAAGGACAATAAAGCTGGGGATGGAATTGCCAGGCTGCTTATCAACACAGCTTCCATCTCAGTAAGACCTGTAATCCTGCGCCCTACTATGGCAGGGTATCCTCACAACACTTCATGTTAGCTGACTTTAAATCATTTTTTACAATTCTCTAAGTGAACTAGAGTCTCCAGGAGATACTACTTTGTGTTTCCTTGACAACTGAGCTGGTTAGACCCCTCATATCACTTGTCCCATGCTGGCTTCTATTTTATAAAGTTTTATTTCTCAAATAAATGTTGCAAAAATTGTTCTAATAAAAATTAATTCTGTATTCTTTTAAATAAGAGGTAATGGCTCATTCCACAGCATGTTGTATACCAATTCACTAAAAATAATCCATGCATTTTAGTGAGACCTAGACTCTGGTTAACAATGAAGTCTGAACTTAATAGAAGAAAAAAGGCAGAGGGGAGATAGAGCTTTTGCAAGCAGGAAAGAGACCAAGAGTTGGAAGGAGCAGGGGAAGATGAGAGGGGCAAGGGGAAATAAAGAATTAGGCTTTGTTATATACTTGTTCCAAATCCTGATGATAAATGCAATGATTATGTACTACTAACAGGTACTACTAAAAAAATAAATAAATGAAATGGGAGGGAAAAAAAGAATGAACATAAACTTTGTCAGGGGTCAGAAAAGTTTTTCCATCAAAGAACATACACACACTAATATATATACATATATAATATAAATACTAAATATATAATTTTTTTCCTTTGCAGGCCATGCCGTCTCTATGGCAGTCACTCAATTCAATTTATATTGTGAGAAAAACAACCATTGATAACGTGATGTCACCATGCTGCAGTACAACTTTACTTGAGAACACTAAAATACATATTTTATAAAATTTTTATGCATTGCAAAATATGACTGAAAATTTTCCTTTCACTAATTTAAAAATATAAAAATCATGCTTGACCTAAAAGGTCATATCAAAGCAGGAAATGGGCTACATTTGGCTAGTGGGACTTAGCTCAGGACCCCAAAACTACACCTGAGTTTGACCCTAAAGCCCAGATGAATTGCAGAGCATCTACTGCTTCCCAATGCACCTCCCACTGCAGCCCACCATGAGGCTGAAAGTCCTGGTGGGCCTTTCAAGCCCTGTCCTCCTCTTTTATGTCTCCCAGGGATTTTATTATTTAATCTTCTGCACACAGAGGTTCTAGTGGTCCAATGAGAGTCATTCTGCTTTCTGGCTGCAAAACTTCTTCCCACACAAAGCCCAGCAGGGCAGGCCTTGCAGCCTCTGAACAAGGAGACCCAACTCACCTCTCCCAGTGGTTCGATGAATCCTGTGTGAACACTTGTGATATGCTTTACACAGTGATTTGTTCAGAACAGTGAATACTAGATTCCATGTTGTGCGAAAGAAGAAAAGAATCAATAATGACAACAAATCCTTTGTCAGGAAAAAAAAGCAAGACTCCCAAAGGCCACGAAATTCCTCTTTGAAGGGTTGTCATTGTATTGGAAGGATGAAGTTGTTCTAGGCTATAAAACTGAGGGTTGGGAACATCTTAGAAGAGCAAATCCCCACAAAACTGAACGCAGACCTATGGCAGACATATGGCAGGCTATGTAAATATTGTACAGGTTGTGGGATTCATCAGCACCCCAGAAATCAGGGTTCCAACATTACAACACTATACTGGACCTTCTCATAACAGTGCTCAGTCCTTTCTGAAATGCTCCAAGGTCTATTCATTGATATCAGGCATTTCTGCTGTCTCATTTTGGGTTAGGCAGCAAATCACACTTAGATTTTAAAAGTCTGCTTTCTTCTAGGCTCACAATAAAGGTTCAGATGCATGCCCTTGTTGCTCTCACCTTCTCTCAATAACTAGAGCTTTGCTTCTATCCTACTCTCTCCTGAATCAGTTTTATTCAAGGCAACACAACTGCTGATATTGTCAACTCGAGTCATTGCAGAATAAGGACTTAGATGCCTCCTCCTCCCACAGGGTGAGCAGGACCTTCCCTCTAGACACATTTTCAATAGATTGTTTTCAAGGTGAGAAGGTAAGAAGTTCGAGAGTGTGAACATCAAAGCAAATATTCCCTTCTCTTGCTCTTGTTGGTAGGAACGTTCCTATCAAGGAAAGCAGTTTTCTTTTTATTTCACTTGCTCTAGAAGAGTGACAAATACCTCTTTTACCAACTTATTCAAATTATATCAGTCATAAAGGGCCAGCCGTTATTGGTAAAAACAAAAGCTGATCGCTTTCTGAAAGAAGAGGGCTCTCAGGAGAGTTGCATTATTGTTGCAGTCCTCCGTCTAAAGCTTCTAATTGTTTGATTGAGAACATTTTCCCTCCTTTTGTGTCTGAACTATTTTCATGCTCATTGGCCATAAAAGAAAGAAAGAGAAGTGGAAAATGCTTCAAATGTTTCTGGGATGCTGAGGCTGGCCCAGAAATCAAAGACTTCCCTTCTTCCCAACCTTATTTGATCCCAATGCACACGTTTTTTTTTTTTAAGGGAGGTGACATTAGGCTCCAGTCACCCAGTATAGCATGTAACTCTCAGGCTTTTGGTCAAGTGAGCGGAGTAATTTCTGTAGGATTTGCCATGGCGACATTTCTGAACTGAGCAGCCTGCACACCAATATCTGTTTTGAGATAAAGTCAAACAAGCATTTGAAGTGAAACATTCACTGAATGCCTACTCTTATAACACATTCTGGTGGATAAATAAAAAATCAGAGGAAACTACATGAATATTAAAATATGGTAACTGGTTGGTGGTGGACTGCAGAAAAAAGATAGTTAGAGATTCTGTGTCTCAGGTGGTTCCAAAAGCAGATGGAGTCCAAGTATCAGTTTCAAAGACGGTTGCTCTCCTCCCTCCAATTCAGCTGTCACCATGGCTCTGTCCTGCCCCTCAGGGATTAACACTTCTCTTGTATTTCAGGGAGGAGACCCAAACTAGTTCTTCCCTGGGAATAAAAATGGCAGCATATGTCATCTGCTAATCTGTAAGGTAACCTTGTGTAGGGAAAAGACCTACTTTTCTCTATGTTATGGTTATATATATTCTATGGGGCTGTGTTCAACACTTCCTGAAAATTAGAAATCTAAGAATGTATACACACATACATATGTGTATACATACACACGTGTGTGTGACATACAGGTGTGTAACAAGTTTGCTCCCAGGATTAAATTTAAAAACATGTATTTTACAAATAATTTTTACATTTACTGAATTGTAAATGAGTTCTGAACTCTTAGAGTTATTCCTATTTCATTCTTTTTCTTCTACAGAAGATTTAGAAGCTGTGCAGTTTTTTTAGCCCAGCCTAATGACTACCAAGCAGTAATCTTTTATGTGGAAATTGAAAGAGGGAGAGAGTGAGTTACATTAGAATTGACTCCACCATTAAAATACTCCACCTCCCTACCCATTTGGAGTGGAAGATTTTGGCACTGTTTTATGTTATTTGAGGGCATTTCCTATCATGAGCTTTGGTCATCTGCATATGGAGTGACTCCTTGTTTGAGAGTCACCGTTGTGGAATAGTCTCTGCTCTTTCTTGAGCTGATGAAATAGAATAAACTTGACTCCATGTATGAATGTGTTTCACCAGGGATCCTTTGAAACAGTGGAGCCACTTCCATCAACAGAACCATGGGAAGCTCACATAACCTCATTTCCTTCTGTTAATGTTACTGAACTAAGCACAAGACAGAAATATTCTTAGAAGATATATGGTTTCCTCTTACTGAATGCTGGCTTAAAATGGAGAAACAGGGTCCCTGGGGTCAAAGCAAGACACTCATGAACTCTGGCCACTGTAAGACAAACAATGGAGACCTTATTCTACATTTAGTTTCCAAGTAAAGTTTTCCTTGTGACCTTGTTCACCGTTGCAATCACTCTGCCCCAGTGAGATTTTAGCAACTTGCCCTGGTAATATGCATTCTTACTCTGACCCTGTCTCTTATTTTCTTTCAAATGGATTGCTTCATTTGGATTTTTCTTCTAATTACACTTATTCTGCACAGCTGCAAAAATAAATATAATATGCTTTCTCTTACACCTTGAAAACATTAGGCTAGAAGAAGAGCTAATGATTGGCAAAAAGGGAAATGGTCTCTATGTGGCATCTGCCATGGGTTGAATGTCTCCTCTGAAACTCACGTTGAAACTTAATCTCCAAATTCATGTTGATGATGTTTCCAGGCAGGGCATTTGGGAAGTAATTAGGATTACATAAGGTAATCAGAGTGGATCCCTCTGATAGGAATGGCTGCTTTCTAAGAGGGAAAAAGACCTGAGTGGACATAGCCTTGTTCTGTCTTGTGACATGTACCTTCTGCATGATTCAGTATAGCAAGGAAGTCATCACTAGATGTCGGTGCCATGCTCTTTGGCTTTCCAACCTTCAGAACTATGACCTAAATAAAAGTCTGTTTATAAATTACACAATCTGATATTCAGTCAGAGCAAGAGAAAACAGACTGGCAGCATCCTGCCTAGCCATAATCCCAAACATGACCTTATCGTGAGAACAATCTAAGCTCTCTCTTGCGTTTAGGAAATCCTCAACCTGAGGTGACACTTGTCTGGATGAAGCTATTGTATTGCACTGAGACCCACAAGACCTTAGAAGTCCAAGGATTGAGATCATCGTTCCCATTCCTGTTTTCAATCTAGATTTAGGATATTGTTTCAGGGAATTCCCAATTGAGAGAGAATGAAATAAAAGCCAGATGAGTGAGACAAAGAGCTGTGGGAAAGCAAGGGAGATGTTCCTTTTTGTGAGAAAGTTGTGAGAATACCTTCACAGAGAAGATAACAGTAGAGGAAGAGGGTCATGGAGCTCACTGTTTTTGTCTTACATAGTACCAAAAGGCTCCCTTAATGATTAATGGGCTATCAATGAGTAGTTAATAAATTTATAATGTAAGGAAAGCTAAAGACGAAAGAGTCAAAGTTATAATTTTGGAAAATATCCATATTTAGAAGACAGGAGAAAAGGTAGAGGACAAGAATGATTTCAAAGAAGTAAAAGAGCAAAAAGTATAGAAAAGTCACACAAAGTCACAAGTCAAAGAGAACTTGGAAGACCATCTTTTCTAATGCTGTAGAAGCCTACGTATAAGGTGGTGCTCAGATCAGTAACATAAGCATCGTCCAGGAACTTTTTGGAAATGTAAATCCTGGGGTGCAATCCAGACCCGAATCAGAATCTCTTGGGGTAGAGTCCCAAAAATCTGTATTGAATAAACTCTCCAAGTGAATTTTGGCACATTATTATAAAAAGTTTTGTTCTAGAATCCTCCCAGAATTAAGCTGAAGAGAAATTACCATATTACATTGGTAAAGGGTAAGCTATTCAGGGTAAATAGTTTATTTAACTGTTTATTTATTATAGTTTTTCTCACAATATCTTACTTCAGTTAGAATGAGGAGGGAAGTAACACTAAAATTATGTACGTAAACATATCTAAAGATCACTCTCATTTATTTATTAAATGATGCATCTCATTTCTGTCACTCTTTCATGGGTAATTAAAAAGCATCTTAGACAAAGATTTAAGTACAGCAAGCCTAAACTTATATAAGATAAAGATAAACTGTCTTGGAGGGAGATTCATTCCATCAAGTGATTTTAGTAGAAAAGGTCTCAGTGCAAACTTTAAGCTTTTACTTTAAAGAAATAGAAAACAAAAAGCAAGAGAAACCCAAATGAAGCTGTAAGAAGGCTAAAGATAAGAATAGAAATCAATGGAATTTATAACAGAAACTATACAGAATATTAATATAATAAAAAGTTGGTTCTTTGGAATAATCAATGAAATTGATAAATTGATCATCAATGAAAATGATTAATCTTGATCATCAATTTAAGTGGTATATCAATCACTGCTTATTAGAGAACTAGATTTAATGCAATATATATAAATAAATAAGACTTTACAGGATAGGTTTACAAGGGCTGCCTGGAGAGTCAGGAAAAGTACAAAAGATCTGTCTGCAAGTTAGAGATCTGGAGTGTTCAGTCTAAAGCCTAAAGGTGCTTGTAGCATCCTGTGTGAGTCCTTATCAGGAAACCAAAGGACCTGTGCTGACAGACTGAAGGGTCTGTGCTGGAGGCCCAAGCTTCACTACAAACCCAGAGATGACAAACAAGGTAAAGGTGAAGACCAGAGTTTCTCCAAAAAACAGAAATGAGCCTTCCCTTCTTTGTTTATTTTTTCCTTTTTTTTTTTTTTTTTTTTTTTGTGCCCAGAATTGAACTCAGGACCTTGCATTTTCCAGGCAGGTGTTTTGCCTGCTGAGCTGTACCCCTGGCTCTTTGTTTCCTTTCTATACCATTCAGACAACAAGCTGCTTGAGGTGGTGGTTCTTTTGCATTCAGTAAATCCCCTCAGCCATACTCAGAACTATGTTGATCCAGTTTAATGGGGCTTTCTTACTGACACAATCAGTTAACTATCACAAGAGAACTGGGAGATGCCTAGGAGATTAGTAAAGCACATTTCTGCCGCATCTGAAACTTGTCTGCGGGGGTATTTCCAGAGATGGTTGGCATGTAGGCCAGTTGGTATGAGGAGAAGACCTGATTATGAGTGTCACCATCCAGTAGAAATGCATCCCAGATGGAAGAAAAGTGAAAGAAGGGGGCAGTCAGCCAATGCATGCCACCTCAATTCTTCCTGAGTGAGTGTATCTTTTGCTTATGCCATCAGCTCTGGACATCAGATTCCTGCTTCTTCAGCCTTTAGACATGGGCTTACACCAGCAACTCTCCAGGGGGCTTCCAGACCTTCAGGCTTGGATTGAGGCTACATCCATGATCTGTATTGTTCTGAGACTTCCAGCTTCTTGTGTTGAACATCTGGTGGATATGCAGGTCCAGCATGCAGTTGGTCACTGTGGACTGTCTAACCTCTGATCCATAAGCCAAGCTAATAAATTCATGTATATATTCTATTGATTCTGATCCCGCAGAGAAGCCTAATAAATATACTAACAAAAAAGGGTGAAGAAAACACAAATTACTATTTTTATAATTAAGAATAAGTGCACATAAATACTGATTGCACAGATACTAAAAGATTAAAAAGTACTAAAAATAATGCTACAGTCATAAATTCAGCAACCTAGATATCAAATTATTTGAAAGACACAAATTATCAAAATATCCTAAGAATAAAGGGATAACTGGATGACTTATACTTATTTAGGAAACCAAATACATAGTTTACAAATGTTTCAACAAAAGAAATCTTCAGACTCAGATTTCATCCATTTATTCTACTAAAATTTTAAGAATGAAATAATACCAATTCTGTACAGCCTCTTTGTGAAAATCAAAAAGCAGATATTTCTCAAGTCATTTCTATGTCAGCAATGCTTTGATATTAAAAGATAGTAAAGAGAATAAAAATGACTATGGAAGTTCAGTATTTGCAACATCCATTCATATATATATTTATATATAATGTATGTATAAATTTCTGTATATGTATATATAATATAGATATATATTGCATCATAATAAAATGGAATTTATCCCAAGACTTCAAGGCTAATTCAGCACAAGAAGATCAATAAATATGATCTGTTATATTAATAGACAAAAAGAATAGTCACAATATCATATATATTTATGCAGAAAAACAATTGGACAAATTTTATCATTGTTTTCAAATAAAAACTCTACACAAGTTAGGAAAAGACAGGACATTTCTCACCTTTCATTTTCCCCTAATATTGAAAACAAAGAAACTTGCTTTCTTCATTTGTATTCAATACCACACTAAAAGCCCTACTTAGGGTAAAAATAAGGGGAAAAAAACCTACAGATTACAAAAACTGTTCTTGTCTTTGATACAATTATCTGCACAGGAAAATCCATGGACTCTACCAAAATGCTCTTAAAGTTAATGAATATCTTACAAATTTACAGAATACAATGCTTATGTGAAACAAATCAGTTATATTTCTACAGACAAGGAATAACAACGAGGGACTAAGATCGAAACCATGCCATTTATAGTAACTTCCCGCAAATGAAATACTTAAGTGAAAATCGAACAATACCCTTGTGGTACTTTTATACTGAAGACAACAAAATGCTACCGAAAATCAAAGAAGAACTAAATAGATAGAGAGATGTTCCATGTTCATGGATTGGGAAATTCCATGTAGTTAAGATTCCATTCTCTAACACTTAACTGGCAGATTTAACACAGTATCTCTTGGATTTCATTTTATTTGTACATATACAAATCTTCTAAAATTTGTATTAAGAAACAAAAGAATTAGGATAGACAAAATTTTGAAAAAAAAAAACCAGAAAAAATAAAGGTGGCAGCCTCACAATAGCCAATGTCAAAAAACATAATGTGCCTGCCTTTATGTACTTTTTGTTAGATACTGATATTGGGAGAAACAAAGAAATTATCTTTGCCTTGAGGGAGCTGACAGTTTGACACATACTCATCCTTAGTTTCATAGTGATTCTCTCCTTTTATGATTATAAACAACTTTGTGCTCCTGATCTCCCAAACTAACGTGTACGTGTATGTGTGAATGCATGTTCGATGTCAGACAAATTTAGAGATACTTCAGCCTTGAACAGTCACCATTTTATTAAGGCAAATGCTTACTGGGTTTACCTATTCTGGATACTAGAATGTTGACTAAATAGTAACTGGGTTTCCTGGGTTCTGCTTGAGTAGTGTATTAAATGCAGCATTTGTTGGCCACATTTTCCTAGTTTTGCATTTGGATTGGAATGGTATGATCTCTGCCTTCAAGGGGCTTCCAGCTTAGCAGAAAAGTCACAACGTACACATAGAGAGTAATGAAAAATATGAAATAGTACCTGAAAACAGGTCAGATGCCATGTAATCGAAGTCTTCAACTATTAAGCTAAAAAGCTGCTATTTTAACATACAGGTGATGATAGCTATTGGAAATTTTAGTGAAGGCAGAGAGCTCACTAATTTTACCCACTCGTTCTTCCAACAAATGATTACTGAATGCCCACTATATGCCAGACACTATTCAAGATTCAGAAATTGCAAAAATAAGTCATGATTGCATCCAGTAGCTCACAAAACTAAGAAACACTGTACTGTATACTCGTGATTTATTTATAGATGAAGCAAGGTACTGTTTTGAGAAGATTCATGAGTTTTTCTTCTTTTTTCATTAATGTGTCCTCCCCATCCCATCTCACAAAAGTAGGTTTTAAGTCAACATCCTCAAGTGAGAAAGGTAGCTGCATTGAGACAGAAATAGGCTGGCAGATTTCGAAAGACTTGTTTTCAAAAGACAAAGCCCCAGAGTGGAAAGAATATTGCTGTACTAGACCAATCATGGTGGGCATTGTACTTAAAAATTAAAGAATTTTAAGCAGAAAAGAATTATGATTAGAATATCATAAGAAAGACAAGAAAAAAGGGTCACAGGATAGGGATTTAATGTGCAGTGTGTGACATAAATTACTTACGATTCATCGACCCATTAACTTAAGCATGTGTGTGGACATGTAATGTTCAATAACAGTCATCTTTGTTTTGCTTGTGTTTTAACTTTTAGCACAGCTCCTGAAAAGCTCAATAAATATTTGTTTAAATGAACGTAAAAGATATTATCTCCAATTAAAAAGTGTTTTGATTATTTAACATTGTATGCTAAGTGCCAAGTATGGCGTTTGGCACATAGATGCTCAGTTAGTATTGAATAAAATGAAGGATAATCTCTAAGTGTGAAAAAACATAGCAAAACAAAAAAAATGAGAAATGCCCACAGAACATTAATTAATATGAAGATGCCACCTTTGTACATGTCTTACTGAACCTAGGAACATGGGGGAGGCGATATAAGAAACACTTAAGAATCCAAGTGTCTTCATGAGAATGTCTCCACTTGATCTGAATTTATGGCTTGTTGTCACCTGACTGTGGTCCCTTCCTTTATTGCCTATGCTACCAGTCTGTGTCCTGTGGTCCAGAAAGGTATGGACTCCAATAGCAACAAATTCTTTGAGTTTAAGGTTATTAAAAATTTAGGCATAAGGGATCAGGATCTGAGCTAACCATACAAGAACAGCCCTAGGTAGCTCTTTTCATTTCTGTGTGTCTCTGCACAGGTCTGTGTACTGTGTGTGATGAAATTTAAAGATGCTACTTTCTACAGTGAGACCTGAGAAACCATCTGTTGCTGCAGTAGCCACTACTCAGGGTGGCTTCTCTGTGCTGCTGTATAGGAAGGGTCTATAAGACGTCTTGTTTCAGGAAAGGAATTAGAAATATCTCTAGGCTAAGAGCTAATAAACAAGCTTTCTTTTATCTCTGTATTTTTTTCCTGTATCACTTCATCAATGCAATATTAGCCTTGCAAAGGAAGGGAATTTTGACAAATGCTGAAAAATAGATGAACTTTGAGGCATCATGTTAATTGAAATAATGATTCCACTTACATGAGATATTTTAAAAAGTCACATACATAGAGAAAGAAAGAAAGAATAGAAATGATAAGAGCTCGGGGGAGGAGGTAATGAATTATTATTATTTAATGGGTTAATGAAAAATTTGGGGGATAGTGATAAAGGCACAGTAATATAGTGTACTTAATGCCACTGGGCTGTACACATAAAATGGTTAAAAAGATGAATTTTGCATTATATATTGCATACACAATGAAAAAAATAGATGATTTTTAAAGTAAACCAGAAGCTGAGAGCTCACAGCTCATTGGCACAGTGTGGAGTCCAGTAGGATGATGGGGCTCAGCCACCTCTTTGGGCACTGTTTCTTGTCAATTTCCTAAAGTCTTTCCTCTGGGAAGAGTTGGATTCTCTACAGAAAGAGATTCCAAGCTCTTGCCTCAAGGACAGAGGCATGCTGCCAATATCCTGGAGGCAGAATGAGAGGTGAGGGACCTAGGTCTCTGCAGCCAGTGTGCAAATATTTATCAAATCCTCCTTTATCCTACTTAGTCCTCCTTTCATTAAGGCACCCTGCCCTAAATGATGTCTAACGTGACCCTTCTCTTTTATCCTATCTCTGGAGAACAGCCCCTCGGCATCTGCTGGGTGAGGGGCCACTGGAGGGAGAAGAGATGTCAACACAGACAGATTTTTCAACCAATTCCTTTGTCGTGACCCTGAGCCATAAGCTCTGGGGTAGCTGGAGCCACCAGTTTCTGAACCTTTAGGATACTTTTCATTGTCATCAGGGTTGTTTATTACTGATCCCTCTGGTGGTTTAGGCCACATCTTTCTTATCTCTGAGGAGTCAGTTGCCATCTGAGCATCTGCTGTCCAGCTCCCCAGTATTACTATTATTTCATTGTCTCTCATTATCAGTGTCCTTGGGGGTTATGCAATCTATACCCTTTTGGGGGCTAATGATAGAAAAAGGGTGAATATGCATGTTCAGTCTAGTTTCTTTGCCAGGAATCTCTTAGATATTTTTTCAACATCATTTAAAAATTGTTATAATCTCAAAAAAAGTGTTATAATTTCTTTGGCTCCACTAGCAGGAAGAGATCATCTAAAATAAAACAGGGGAAGTGATAGTCATAATGCTACTTGGTAGTAGACAGTGAACTCTGGAGTACTGTTTTCAGTTTTAAACACAATTTTCTCTTTTTTCTTTTCTCCTTTCTTTCTTTCTTTCTTTCTTTCTTTTTCTCTTTCTTTCTCTCTCTCTCTCTCTCTCTCTCTCTTTCTTTCTTTCTCTGTCTTTGTCTCCTTCCTTCCTTCCTTCCTTCCTTCCTTCCTTCCTTCCTTCCTATCAGTATTAGGGATTGAACCTTGTGGTGGTCTACCATGGAATTATAGCCCCACCCCCTTTTATTTTTAATTGAGATGAGATCTTGCTACATTTCTCAGATCAGTCTCCAACTTGTGACCCTCCTGCCTTAGCCTCCTGAGTATCAGGTTACAGGTGTGCACCATTACACCTGACTTGGGCACAACCTTTTAAAATAGAAAATCTGGAATTATTTTAGATGACAGTGACTAGAATATTAATGGAATAGCTGGAGGGATTAGGAATGTTTTAAAGAGAGAATAGAAATTTTCAGAAGTTGAACTGCCAATATTTAAAAGGCCTAAGTTCACTTATTCATTTGATAAATGTTTACTGAGCTCTTACTGTGTGCCAGGAGGCACTCTTGCAGACTCAGGATACACTGGAAGATGTAATCGATACCCAATTTTTATGGAACATATTTCCTCAGAGGAGGAAGTGATTTACTTGGATGGGCCCACTGTAGAAGCAGAGAAAATGGAAAATCTGTTGGTGCTGTTGAAGGTGATAAACAACTTGGTCACATCCTTAGAAGTTGGTGGGAACTAGAACATTCCAGAGCAGCTCAGCAGAGAGGGCTACTGCAGGATCTCTGGTTGGAATCCTGACTCCACCCTTTGCTGGTGGTTGACTTTGGCCAATTCACAGCCTTTCATCTGTAAAAAAAAAAAAAAAAAGATTATAACATGTCATGAGTCAATTTGTTCTTAAAGGAGTGCATGACGTGAGGTAGATGCAACGAAAGTATTCCTAGAACTATTTTTTCTACTTTTTAACAAAAATTTCATTTAAAAAAAGTTTTTTGCAAACTATGGAAAAGTTGTAGAAATAATGTCATGAACACCTATAGATGAAGTACAATAGAAATATGATTATTTGTGGCAATGTCTGTCCAACAGAAACATTATAGTGTGTCTTCATCCACATATACATCAGATCTAGAAATAACTAGAAAGGTAAAGATTTTGAAACAGTTCAGGACATCGAGGCATCCACAGCAAAGGATCTAAAGACACTCATGAAAGAGGACACCAGAACTGCTTCAGGAAGAGGCAAGAATGATGGGATGAGTGTCTTTGAAGCAACGGGGATGGATGGCAATGTGTCTTTTATGGTAATAATTAAAAAGTTTTTAATTCAAAAATTCATTTTTTAAAAATCAGACCTCATAATTCACTAAGTACTCAAGGTCATTTATAAAACTTTTATTATGGAAAAAATTTTTAAATGGTGCAACTTAAAAGATGATCCTCAGGGACCTCAGCCACATGTCAATGCACAAGTGGCTGCCTCATAGGACAGTGAAGACTGAATATTCCACTGGACAGTGCTGCTGTGAGGCTAACAGCCTGCTAAAGGCCCATGCATGCCAGGAAGTAGCTTTTCTATTCTCATTCTAGACACCAGGAAAGATTTAGTGTTTAGTGACTTAAAGACTATTTTAGCTGATCTTCTTACCAACTAAAGGACAAAAGGCCCTCAGAGGCTGTTGTAGATGTCTGCAACGTTGGAGGGGGGGGTATTTAAGAAACAAAAAGAGTGACATTCATTTGCACCCAATTGTCCTGTTTTTAGTGATTGAACTTTTAAAAACCCCGGGGTCCCAGGAGCCAGTCATTGGACGGTGCTCTCAAGGACTGTTCTAGGAACCATCCTTGGATCCTGTTTTCCTTCTGGCTGCCTTCCTGTTCCCTAGGCAGCCTGGCTGCCAAGAAGGCTGGCAGCGCCCAGGTGTGATACCTGGTAGGTGTGTTTCCTCTGTGTGTGTGCCCTCTCGGTCCTCTCTGAGCGAGTTTGCTTCCATCTGCTCCTCTCACTCTTCCACGCTGCAGTTAGGTGTTGTTTTGTCCCCTGAAGGAAGCCCATATTCTATTCCTACCACAGAAGAAAAAAAAAAATCAGGAACAAAGGAAAATATGGAGTGTAAGCCTGCGTTTCCAGGTCATCAACATGCACACAAGCATGCGTGAAAATGAGTGTTAATTTACTGCATGATTCAGTGTTTGCATAACTCTCAAGTCATTTCCCATAGGTTGCCCAACAGCATCACATGGTAATGAATTCCTGTTACAGCCCTTGTACGAGGGCTAAACCAGCCAACTAATGATCAAGGAAGAGAACAGAATAATCGCAACCGTAATAAGAATAACAGTAGTGTCATGAACTGGCAAAGTCACTGAGGCCCGTGGGGTCATACAGTTGGGGCAGCTATAAGAACTCTGGTTTTCTCGCTTCCACATTTGTGGTTTCTACTGCCTTCATTTAAAAAAATGATAAAAACAAGTTGGATGGATAATAGTTACGCATTTACCTTTATCTTTTTTCATCTTAAGTTTTAGGAGCCCTTTAAAATGTCTCCAGACTATGGTAAAGTATTTGCTAAAAAAATCAGAAAAACACACACACACATAATTTTTGGAATTTTGTGCTTAATTATCGGTTCATATATGTGTTGGCTTTGCTATAGTTATTTTAAGACACACAAGGGACTTTCAAATGGAGCAAGCCATTTGAGAACTGGACTATTTTAAAGATAAATAGGCATTTAAAATTCATTTCATTTTTATTATTTTCCTCTTCTAATATTTTCCCTTTTATTTATCAGTGCGTATACTTTGATACCAAGTTGAAAGTGGAATTAGTCTGATTTTAACTATGTAAAAGTTCACGATGAATTAAAAGTGTCCAGAAGAGAGCTTTGCATAATGTAAATCAGGTTCAGTGTTTAGCTGATTCTTTTTTTCTTGGAAAGTTTTCTCCATGCGTGCTCATTTTCTTTAATGGCATCTTGTTAGTTTCCTTGTTTTGGGCAAATATCCTCCCGTAGTTTTCAGCCCAGAACAAATATTTACAGTTTAGCCTCAAATCCTAGAAAGTGGCTTTGTCCATGTGCTGGAGGTGGGGTGGGGTTACATGGAAAGCTGAGTGTGTCTGCTTTAGAGACACAAATGGGCCTGCTACAATAAATCATTAAAGACACTCAAACGGATGTTTATTGGGAGAATGCTTACCATAACCCGAGGTAGAGGGCTAAAAGGCTAGGGGGGCTGGGATCTCACGTAACTAATGGGCACACTTTTTACAGACAGAAGGGCCAGGCCTTCGTCCTAGTGGTAAATCTGCAGTGACAGACGTTTGTTCTATATTTGTGAATGACCTGATTTGGCATGCATACAGCTCGTTCTACTGACAATAATGGTAACATGGTGTGAGGGAGGGAGAGAAGAAAGGAGGAGGGGTGGGGAGGGGACTCTGGGTGGAGGAAGGAGAGAAATCTAGGCAGACGGAAAGAGAGAAGGGGAAGGGAATATTAAACAGCTGGAGATCTGAGCGGCCAAGGGTGGCCCCGAGGAAACCTGCCTTTAGCGTCTGATTATTTTAATTTGGGAGGACGGTTGCATTTACTCTTAATTGCCTTGAGTGGATCGCCTTTCCTTCCTCCCTGCTCCCCCTCCCGACTCGTCTCCCCAGAAGTCTCTGGGAAGGTGTGCAGAGCAGCTGTCAGATCACAGAAACCGGATTCCTCTGCAGCAAGGAAGCCCTTGCTATTTGCAAAATTTGATTAATCTTCTACCCTTTGCTATTGCCCTGCAATCCAGGGACATTGCAAGTGAGCAGAGGACCTACCTGAAAGGAGCAGCAGAGCCAAGTGCTCTCAATCAGCCCTTGCTACCTCCCCTCTCTCAACCCGTCTTCCTTTCAAAGTGACAGATACAATTTGGGGCATGAGCCATTATGACACCCAAAGAGGCCTCCTCAGAGAGGGATGTTGGGAGGGTGAGCAGAATACTAAATGAGGGGGACATAGAAGCACTAGGTCCTGCTGCTAGCTTGCCTGCTGTGTGACAATGGACAACTTGTGTTCCTTCTCTGAGACTTACCCTTTAATAAGCTACGAAATGCAACTATTCAAAAGATGCTGGCACAGGAGCTACTGGGGTTGAAAATCACAGCTCTTGTCACCAGTGTACTGCTATGCAGGTAAAGATCCCAGTTCTAGCTCCTCAGAGAGGTTGTCCCAGCTGGTCTACAGGGTGCTTCTCCCCTGTCATTCTCTAACACAGCACTTGGCCACTCACTGTCTCAAACCATCTGCCTGATTTCTGTGCATTAATTTACCTACTCAGATGGAGGCTTTGTGCAAGTCATGCACACAGGCTGTCTCACTCCCATGCAAGGGACCATAGCTTGCACGCAGAACTCCACAGAATCTTTCAAACACCTCCTCCTTGGTGGAGGACGTAGACGTAGAGCACTTCGGGAGTGTAGAGGGAACATGTCCAGCTATTTTCCTCCGTGAAGTTTTGCTAGTTTGCAAGCAGTAGACAGACTCAAGTCACAGGGGTAAATGAGCCTTTAGGAGAGACACTCCTCCAG
Organism: Cavia porcellus; assembly: GCF_034190915.1. Classification (NCBI taxonomy): domain Eukaryota; kingdom Metazoa; phylum Chordata; class Mammalia; order Rodentia; family Caviidae; genus Cavia; species Cavia porcellus. The sequence continues at coordinate 18,877,726 of NW_026947496.1, read as the reverse complement.
CCAGTAAGAGATAAGCAGACAATCACTGGAGCCCACAGCCAAACCCTATTAAGAAATGAAACACGACTCTTTAGGATACAGCAGAGGCTTTATCACATGATAGCCCTCAGCTAGGCCAGCACCAACTGTGTTCATTGTTCCCTCCACCGTGCACATCTATTATTATCTCCATTGCAGGGAGAGATGGTTTCACTGTCTTACCACTTCTGCTGCTCTGGGTTCCCCAGAATAACCAACTCTCTGGGTGCCCTGAGGTCAGACTCCTCTGAAAGGCACTTGAGTGGTTTACCTAGTCACTGCCCAGTGTAGAGAACCTCTTTGGGGGCAAAATTGCTCTTGAATGCAACATACAGAAGTGGTTTAACATGGGAGTGCATCAGAAATATCTGCACAGCTTTTCCAAAATGCACTTCCTGGGGACTCATTGATATGTAATAAGTTAGACTCCCCATCTGGTGTGGGATTAGACATCTGCTATTTTGAACAGTCTCCCCAGGTGATTCTGTTGTGCACTTCTGGACCCTAGCCACTGCCATCCGAGGTGTCTTTAAGCCAGGTGCTCCTCCTTGGCCCAGGGAGGTAGAGTCACAGACACAAAGCACAGGAAGGGACCATAGCTTGCACGCAGAACTCCACAGAATCTTTCAAACACCCAGCCCCTCTGTCTGTCTGTCCATGCTGCCTTCCCACATTTATTGTGTATTTCTCTTCCGGTGTAGGTTGTAAATGTTGGTTCAGGTTCTAATATTCCTCTCCTTCCCTTTCAGAAACACAAGGATTAAGACAAGTTGGAATGTAGGAGCCCAAATGCTCTAAAGGCTGGGAGAAAATGTGTATGCATTCCAGCTGGGGTTAGGGAAACAGTGCACATAAACCTGGATTCCATTTCAGGATTAGAATCAGCGTCTTAAAATAATAATCCTTTATTTTGTCATCCTTCCTCTTTATAGCACCAGCAAAGTAGCAGTATCTAGAAAGGAATTTATTCTTTTCTGGGCCACATAAGGGACAGTTCACTGAATTAGTTATAAAATGTAACAGCTGTTCATTCCTTTTATTATGGAAAAAAGAAAGAGGAGGAGGACAACACTAACTAGAGACTAATTCCCATGGTTGACAGATGATCCTTGGGACGAGATGAGTTAGCAGGGAGTGAAGGAAGCCAGGTAGTAATGGGGGATAATTTATTCACCCTAATGTTTACTGACCTCCAATTTGTCTGATGTATAAGAGAAATAGAAGATGAAATCCTTGGCTTCACTGACCCATAGCTCCACTCATGGGTCTATATTGTTAAATAATGTGATGCGTACAAGGATCCCAATAAATGCCAAGCCTACTGTATGCTCCAAATAGATACTCCATTAAACAATAGCCATGTGTATTAGTTCATCTGCATTCCAACTTTCTTCTCCTGTACCTACTTCCACTTGATTTCCCAGGCTCCCTTGTAGCTGGGATGGTCTCTACCTTTTATACCTGGTCGAATAATATCCCAAAACAATTCATGTCCAACCCATAAATGTGACATTATGGAAACAGGGCCTTTGCAAATATAATAAACATGAAGTCCTGTGGGATGAATTTGGATCCTTGACTCAATATGACTGGTGTTCTTATGAGAAAAAGATAATTTGGGCGCACACACAGAGGCACACAGGGAGAAGGCATTTGAAGGGGGAGGCACAGATGGAAGTGACGCATCTATGGGGCAAGGGATGTCAAGGGCTGCTGGCAGCCACTAGAAACTAGAAGGAGCAAAGAAGAATTCTCCTCTAGAGTCGTCAGAGGGAGCATGGTCCTATCCACACCTAGAGTTAGACCTCTGGCATCTAGAATTATGAAACAATAAATCTCTAGTGTTGAAAGTCACCTAGTTTGTAATACTTCGTCATGGCAGCCCTAGAAAACTAAACTCTTTTTTCTGATCTTCCTAGAGTGAAGAGGAGAGGCCTTGAGGGACAGCACCCATCTTAGGAATATGAGAACAGAAGCCATGTGCTGAGTAAAGATGGTAGACCAGAAAGACAACAGGAGCCTGTTTCATTGCGACAATTTCCCAAGGTTTGAGATAAATAAATCCCTAGGTGCTTCAGTCATTGTCACTCAGGTTTTCTGGTAGAGATGGCACATTCCTAACTAATGCCCCATGGCCAAGTAGAATGACAGCTGAGTTACCTGAGTTCTTGTTCCAGCCATGTTGACGTGTAGATGGGTGGCCCCTAGGAAAGTAGGAAAATACCTTCAATGTTGTTTAATTCTTCTTTAAGATAGAAATAGCACTGTCAAACTGAGTTTTAAATGAGATATTTTATGAGAAAGCCTGAGGTTGTCAGCCAGGCAGGAAGAACCCATACAAATTACCAGGGCCATCATCCCAGGGGGCCTCGATCCTGTCTTGGGTTGCTTAGCAATACAAATGTTAAGTGGAGACCCTTTCTCAACTGCCAAAAGGAATCACTGGGATGAAGTGACCTAAATGTTCTCATCCAATGGAAGGGAGAAGGGACGGTTTTCTCAGTTCCCTCTGAGACAGTGCCATCTCTTTATGTCTTGTCCATCCCAGAATCCTTTCTTTGGCTCTGAGCAAAAGCAAGAAAAAAGTAACTGGGAAGTTGCAGGAAGAGAATGCTGAGAACTCTTTCTACAGCACAGTGGGCCTTGGTGTCATGAAGGGACAAACCTCAGGATGGAGCCCAGAAAAATGCCAGTGACTCCTGGAAGTTTGTGACGATACATGGGGAAATTTTCACTCTCTCCCCTCTTGGCAGTTGGCCTTTCTTTTGTGCAAGCTCAGATTTCCAAAGGCTGGAGGGTGATGCCTAAAGTCTAGTGCATTCAAGATACAGGTCTCAGCCAGATACAGTGGTGCACATCTGTAATCCCAGCTACTCAGAAGGCTGAGGCAGGAGGATTGCAAGTTCAAGCCCAACCTGAGCAACTTAGCAAGTCTCTGTCTCAAAAGAAAAAACATCCAAAGGTACATCTCAGGGTAGAGCACTTGCCTAACACATGGCCCTGAGTTTAATCCCCAGCATCCCCTCAAAAAGACATAGGACTTGGCTTGGCTTAGTGTCAGCTCCAGAAATTTTCCATTTCTTTCAGAATTCAATTCAAATCACCTGCTAATAGATGCAATCTAAACATAAGCAGACCCTGGTCCCTCTTGCCTATTCCCTCTACCCGTTCTCACCCTCACACCATGTTAGAGCTAAGTGAATATGGTTTTCCAAATATAGTTTTGCAGCCAGTGTGTTAGGCCTTCTAATGAGCTACGGTAATTGCTTCTCTATTTTCCAAAATGAAAATGAATCTCTGAAGAGCAGCTGGTTTGCTGTAATGTTCTCCTCCCTCCGATTACAACCCGCATTCCTCCAAGTCAGTCAAACCCTGGCCTTGACTGCTTCGTCTGAGAGCAGGGCCTGTGGGAGAAGCAGGTGGAATGTGCTGATGTGGAGGAGTCAGCCTGGCCGCTTGAATACTTGGTTGTATTTAAGGGAACAGGGAAGGAGAAGAAGAAGGAGGGGGAGAGGAAGATCTGGTTTTACTTCTGAAATCTAAAATGTCCTAGGATGGGTTGTGCTTATCAATGTCTCTATGAAGATAGCTGAGTTTTTATATAAGAGAGCAAAGATACTTCTGTCTTTCTCTCTCTTTTTTTTTTAAGAATCAGGACAAAGCAATAAAGAGAAGAAGAAACAATAACACGAGCCCCATCTCCTATAGGGGCAGGACACACCTGCAATCCAGAGCCCCAACAAATGAAGATGAGAAAAATTGATGCGCTGCTTAGTAAATCTACGGAAAGTCCAACCCAAGAAGCAGAGGGTGGACTACTGTGAATCAAGCCATTCTCCTAAAAGAAAACAGGGGGAGTGGGGGACTGACATTCTGCATCAGTCAGAAATCAGCACGGCATGAAAAACCTCTGTAGTGTAAAGGTAATAACACTGCTGTCTAGGCTCCTGCTTCCCTGCCTGCTTAGCCACTTTGCACAAGCTGCACTGTGCTTTGGAAATGTTACAGAAACAAGTATCACCACCTCCCTCTCATCCCCCTCTGTGGAGCCCTCCTGCTGGGACAGGGTACACCCAGAAGTGGACCCTTTCAGTCACAAGGTAGCTGAGGGTTCTTAGAGACTTAGATTCCAGCAAACATTGACCTGCATCCAGGACAGAGGAAGGATGTCACATTTTGGATTTTAAATGTCCTCCAAATAACTTATCTGTTAGAGTCCTGCTCACCAGCCTGTGGCGCTATTGGGAGACAGGGAACTTTTAGGAGGTGGAGCCTCCTGGGAGGAAGTTAGGTGATTGAGATTGTGCCTTTGAAAGGAATCTTGGGACTCTGGCCTCTTCCTCTCTCTCTTTTTGCTTCCCAGCCACCATAAGGTAACGGGATCTCCTCCACCCCATACTTCCAATGATGTGCTGACCTACAATAGGTCTGCAGGACCAAGGACTGAGAGCTCTGAAGCCATGAGTGAAAAGATATTGGTGCCTCCTTAAACTGATTATGTCAGATATTTTTTCAGAGCAATGAAGAGCTAACATAGCAAACACCAAGGGAACTGTTCTATACTTTCCTGTTTGTTACTGCCCAGTACCTGTGCTGTGGCCTCAAGAGCAGACTGCGGAACCCATGATTGTCCACAGTCCCTCATTGATGCCACAAAAATCTGAGAGAATTTGGGTCATGAAGAACCACATTCATTTGATATCCAGGGTCAAAACTGTAAAATGAAATCTGTAGCATCTGTTTTCGAGTTTCTTTCAGCTTTCTGCTCACTGTTCAAAAATCAATCATCAGTCAACTGAGAACCTATGAACGAGTGGCCACTCTGTTAGATTCTTTGGAGGTGAAAGAGATCAAGAGTGTTGTGTCTGCCCTTAAGAATCTATAACTAGTCAGAGAGCTCTGGCAACCCATCTGAAAAGAGAAGGAAAGACCCCAGGGTGTGTGCAATTAAGAACCAGGAGAGAGGTGGTCTGAGATGTACTGTAGTTGTTCTCAGTGATCTCCCTGACACTTCTACTAAATTGTGAACTCTTTTCTTTTTTAAATTGTGAACTCTTTAGAGGTTTTTGTTGTATATTTTTGGACTTCAGTGCATGGTAGTGAGTGGTACATGGGCCAGCTATTCAGTAAGCATTTTTTTTAAATGAATGAACAAATGGAATCAGTGAAGGAAGGAGTGTGTTCCAAGGAATGAACACTGCAGAGGGCAAAGAGCTGAATGGCTAGGTCCATCCATGAGGAAATGGGACTACAGCCCACCAGGGAGTTATCATCCAGGGACTCTGCAGAACCAAAGGAATCTTCCAAAGAACAAAGGGTCTCTAGAATGGGATTCACCTGGGACTGAACATGGCACTCAGCTCGTTGTGATAAACTTTGCCTAGACTGATGGAGATGAATGAAAGTCATGCGATCACCCGGGCGAGGAATCCCAAGAGCTAAGTAAAAAGGATACTGTAAACAAAAGAAGCACCTAAAACTAAGGCAGAAAGGTAGATGTTCAGCTCCAGAGGGACAATTCATACAGTGCATTTAGTTCAACTCTGGCAGGAGAGTCTAACTCTGGTTGGCCTTAATACACATCCCAGGAAGCTGCCAACAGTCTTTACCTGCAATCAAATGGTGTTTAAAAATTCTTTTTTTGGCATTGACCACAGACCAAAGCGATAGATTCATCTATTTGCCATTTATATTGAGATATCTAATGATCAGGTCCAATATACCACCCACAAAGGGAAATGACTTTGGGAAATTAAATTCTGCCCAAGCTACTGAGAGGTCCATTAAACTGATGGATTTTCCCTCATTCAATAGGTGTCCGTGAGCACGCTCCATATAGATTGTCACCAACCTAAGCAGCAGCCTGAGCATGGAGACTCAATGGCCAGTAAGCAGGCAGCATTCATATTCCAGGGTCTTTGGATCCAGGGACCTGAATTGACCTTTTATTATTTTCCTGGCCAATGTTGCTTCTAAGCCAATAAAACCCATGGCTCAGACACAGTACTTTCATTTTTAATAACCTGTGGGTTAGGAATATTTTTCCCATCTTTAATTAGTTGAAAAAAGTCCAAAGAGTAGTATTTTGGGACACAAGAAAACAGTACGAAGTTTAAATTTCAGCACCCATAATGCAATTTTACTGGAACACAGCTACACTGACCCTTTCTCCAACAATCTGCATGTCACAACAAGAGGCACTGTGACAGCCTACATGGTTCTGAGCATGCAGAGCTGAGTGGTTTTGACTATATGAGTTTGTCAATGCCTATTCGGATCTAAATTTTCTCAGAATTCACTCCATGAAACTACTTCTAGTTAGTGTGGTGAAACACTCCTATAATACCAGCACTCCGTGAGGCTGAGGCACAAGGATCATAAGTTTGAGCCCAGCTTGAGAAACTTAGCAAAATCCTGTCTCAAAATGAAAATAAAAGGGGGCCAGAGCCAGGCTCAGGGGCACACTCCTGTAATCCCAGCAGTCAGGAGGCTGAGGCAGGAGGATGGCTATGCGTTCAAGGCCAGCCTGGGCTACAAAGTAAGTTCAAGTCAGCCTGAACTGCATATGAAATCCTGTCTCAAAAAAGACCAAAAAAAAAAAAAAAATAGCTGGGGATCTAGGTCAGTGCAAATGTATTCAACTATATTTTTTAATCTTAAAAAAAATTGGTGATGTAGCTTAGTTTTGCAAATAAAACAAAATAAAAAGCCAAAAGGAAACAAAAGACAAAATACTATTTCAGAGGAATATTGACAAATGTTAGATTTATTTTAGAAAAAGGCTTTCATTGGCAAAGTGTTTAAACCAATGGGCTATGCAAAGTTAAAGTTTGTTTCCTTGGAATTTAATCTTGAGTACTCAAAAGCACACAGTATCCTCTTTCATAGTGATATATGATGTAGACTTTTCCAAAACTGTGTATTCAGTAGTCTCGCCTTTTCTGTGGTTTTGTTATATAGCCTCAGTTATCTGTGGTCAACTACAGTAAAAAAATATTAGATGGAAAATTCAAAAAATAAACAATCCGTAAATTCTAAAGTAAACGTTGTTATGCGTAATGTGATAAACCCTCACACCAGCCCACCTCATCCCTCCTGCAGTGTGAACCATCCCTTTGTCCTGCGTATCCACAGTGTCCTTGGGACCTGGCAGTTGGCAGTCTTGGTCATCAGATTCACTGTTGCAGTATCTCACTGCTAATTCAGGTTTTAGTTAATGATCCCAAAGCAGTGATGCCAAACCTCTTAGAGACAAATACCCACACTGCAACCCCAAACCCACTTATTTATCACAAAGCACCAACACTGCAGTTCAATGTAAATACTGAGATTTTATCTTACAATGAAAAATAAGTAACATGCATGCCCTAAGTTCAACACCACTATCCTAAAGAGTCAGTGGAGCGATGCCGGCCACTAGGCTATGCCAAAGAGAAGCCACAAAGTGCTTCGTTTATGAGAACATACTCAACTCATTAAAGAAAGAAAAAATACACAGTGATCAAAGTTGCTAAGATGGATGAGAAGAACAAATAGTTTGTTTTATGCATGAAATCATGAAAAAAAAAAAGAAATTCATTCTTCAAACTGCCAAAGTTATCACCGTGGTATGCAAGGACTGCTTAGTTACAATGGAAAACAGGTTGTGTGTGGTGCAGGGCTTGCCTGGAGTTTTGTCCCCAGCAGCACACACACACACACACACACACACACACACACACACACACACACACACACAGAGCACACACACAGAATGCACACATTGCTTGAAATGGGAAGCACATTAACTTTCAGGCTTTGGCACAGTCCATGGTGTGAGGCCTCCCTGTGGTCTGGAAGATGTCCCCTCCGATAAGCCAGAACGCTGTGCAGACTCTCATAGCCCTCGAGGCATTCAATGCTGATCTAAGTAGATTTCTTAGTCACTGGCTGTGCTATGTTATTTCTGAAATCACCTGCTAAAGGTAAAGTAACATCATCAAATCATAGGGATGTTTTTCCATCCAGATCTGAGGCTCCTTGCAGTCCAGCATTGTTTGGTTCTTAATATCTCCAGTTTGGTTTTAGGCACCCAATTAAGTATTTAGTATTTCCCTGTTGCACACTAAGAGTTTCCCTATGCTTCCGATGGTAAAAACTTGTGACCCCAGTCCTTCAGCTGCAGGCTCCTCATGTGCACAGAAACCTCCCATTATTCCCATCTCAGGAGGAGCCCAGGCTGGGTCAGTACGGACTGAGTACGCTGGGATGCATCTAGAGAACTGAAGATCATTTGTGTCAGGGTTGAAAAGGCTCCTGGGAGAACACTGATGTAGAAACAAGCCTGCAGGAAAGTTTTAACCCTTCTAAGGGGCAGGTCTGAGCACATTGCATCTGTCACTCAGATGTGCCTAGGGGTGCCATCCTAACTGGCTACCTGCTCGAATCTTCTAAAGTGGGGATAATGGGCAAAGAGGTGGTAAATAAAGAATTAACAGAGCTTTTCTTTAAACTTTTCAAATCTTGAGACGTGGGTGCCACTTTTTCTAAACCAAAGAGTGCATTATTTTGACTGTGCTGTGAGGCATAGGTCAGGCAAGTGCTTGTAGGATTAAACATTCCTCTGCTCCAGGGCGCTCATATATGAAGTCGTGAACTGCTAAAACACGGATATAGGTTAAATAATCCTCCTGAGTTCATAAAGACAAAAGTAACACGTTGAAGGCTTAAATCCAGTGCTTTTGTTTCGCTTTGTTTTATAATCCTATTACACCGTGCAGAGATAAAAAGAATATATACTCAAACAATGAGGTCTGAATATTTTACAAAACTCTGTTTCTTGGTTTTAATGGTTGGAGGTTTGAGAATTGGCTTATTAGATCTTTTAATTTTTCTAGCTATGATTTTATAGCACGAGAAATATTACTTATGGGGGCAGTAATATGGATTAAATTAATACAGTTTCATATCAAATGACCACAGTTAATACAGTTTTAAATTCAACTTCAAAGTTGAATTTGGAGTCTGCAAGACACAGTATACTAATCAGAAGTATATTGCAAAATGAGATCATCGTGTTTTACAAAGGGACTTGAAAAACATTGACCCAATTTTCTGAGCACAGAAGGAAACAAAAATGAAGTTCATGAAGTTCATGGGTAAATGTTTGGAGAGCAGGATTATTCATCCTGGAAAAAAAGTCAGCAAAAGGCATATTTCGAGGGCCCTAAATGCCTCTTGACTGAGATGAACCATTTTTTTCTTCTGTGAGGCCACAAGGAGGACAGAGCAGAATAGACCTTTACAAAGCATACAGGAGGTTCAGGGGGAGAGAAGCTGTAGAGTCAAGAGGGTGCCACACACCTTAGAGGTTCTCCATGTCTTGTAGACTTGTGAAGTTTAACAATAGAACACATCAAGTGCCCAGCCCGGGAAGGAAATGCAAGCAGTTATTACAGACTCAGGAACTCATGGAGTCTCTGTCACTGTTTCAGAAAATATCAGCATCACCATGTAGTGGAAGGGAAAGGCAATTCTCGGAGTGATCATGTAGGTAGGGAAAAGGAGCCTGGTGCATCACTTTCCATAAGAATCATAAGATGGTCACTTAGAGTATCCACCTACGCTGCAGCGCTCTTGCCTGAGCTTGGGCTAGAGGGCTTCCCATACCCTCCTCCTGGGCCTTCTGTTCTCCAGGGAGTCCCAGCAGCTGTGGGTACCATGGTAAAATCCATGGACAGCTAGCTAGTGGCAACAAAACAGAACACTGAAAAAAAGGTTTCAGGTGTATCTAATGCCATAATTTCTTAACATGCTCCAATAAACATCTGAAACATAAGTACTGGACACAAATAATTATCACAAATTTAACTCCCTTGTTACTTTTTCTTCTTTTTTTCCCGGAAACACTGGTAGATGGTGGCAGAAGGACATATGGGCAGCTTGAAATGGGACTCAGGGACACTATTCTGAGGGACTGTGTTAAGGAGCAGAGCCACATGCAAAGAGATGGGGTGGTGCACACACGGATTCCTGGCCTAACCCTCAGCAGTACTTTGGCAGGGTCAGATGGGGGAAGGGTGTGGTCAGCTGTCCTCGTGTCCCTCTCTCAAGGTCTGTTTGCTCTGGGGGTCGGTGCAATGCTGGTTTGTCAGATCTATGTCTAACGTTGTAGATCCAGGTACTCGATATTTACAGTTAAAAAAAAAAAAGATCCAGAACGATAGTGGTTGCTCACTTCTGTTTTAACAAGTCCAGAAGAATAAAAATCCTATAGAATGAAAGGGTTTTTAGGGTACTGGCAGGGAGTGTTCACTAAGCCAGACTCAAGCTGTCACACCAGAAAGCAGAATCCCAGGTTGTAGAAAGACATTATTGCAAGTCGTTAATAACAAAATCAACTGAGCAAATGAGCTTAACATCAAAACTCTGACTCACTAGCTTGCCGGACACCTGAAGAGTCTTAGGCGACTATGTCACTTGTCACATTTAGATAAAACAAAATGAGCAGCAGACACCATCCCCCTGGTCAGACCCCAGCTAGTCTCTTGCTCTTGGCCTCTTTCTTGGCCCATGCAGAGGCATTAACAGGACCTCAGTTTCAGGCGTGGGGGCCTCATGCAAGTTCCAAGGGTTAAGCATCTGTGGATCTTTTGAGTGTTTGCTAATGACTCAGAGCTCCAAAGACTCATAGTTTAATTTCAGCCAGGCCCCTTGACTATGGCCCTGATCCTCATACGCTTTCCAGGCTTCTGAGTCCCCCACCACCCCGACTTTGACGGAGCAGCTACATCTTATTTTCACACCTACAAAAGTCTGTAGCAGCCAGGACATGGCCATGCTGGCCCCTCTGAGTGGCAGTTGTTGAATCTCTTTGCTCTGAGTGATTTTCTGTCACAAGTCCACTGCCAAAAGCAGCCATGCCTAAAATAACTCAGGCTGGGAAAACAGCTTCTACTGGTTTTCTTGGGGAAGTCATCAAAAAGCATCCGTACATTTTCCCTCCTTGGCTTGTGCCTAGGGCTTCTGAGACGTGTTATTTACTACTAAATTGAGAGGCCGGCTTAAACACAGCAGTTTTTTAATGGATTTCTTTCAAATTGGAATTTCGGAGACTGAGCTGAGCCATGATGACCACGATTATTAGTGTGAGACAGAAAAAGGAGAAAGAACAGGACCTTGTCTCTGTTCAAGATAGGGCAGGATCGTGATTCTTGATTAAAGCAGTCAACAACAACTACACAAGATTTAAGGAAGTTGTCAAAGTAAGGAGGACCAGCGATGACTTAAATTTATTGAAGCCCGTTTAAAGCTTTGCCCCCTTCCCACGGATTTTGTTCCTTGCATGCTACAAATCCCTCCAGAACCCTTTTCTCCCAGCCTTTCCCAGTGACTGTCCCCAGCTCACGCCCTATCTTACTTCTGTCCTTCAGACTCCTCATCTGAAGCTTGGCTTGCAGCTCAGCCCAGCTGCCACTACTCCCCTGTTTTCACACATCCTTCTCGAATTTTCTCCTCCCCTTGGCCTCTGTTGGTTCAGCCCTGGGTCCCAGTTCTGGAAGCAAAGACTCAAAGACCGGAAGAGTGGAACTGAATCCTTTCCAAACAGCTAGCTGTTCTGGAGAAGAAGCTAATTTTTAAAAAAAGTTTCTGTCACATATAGAAAGGCCTGACATGGTACCTGGTCCTTAATAAGGAAAATAATCAATCAATCAATAATTCATTAATATTAGTTGATAGCACCCATAGACCAGCTATGACCTCAAGCTACACAAGCCACCGATACTACCATTTCTGAAATTTTTCACTGGCATGTTTTTCAGTGGTCTCTCTTCTCTCTTCCTTCCCCTGTCTTCCTTCCTTTTGCACTCCTTTTCACCTTTAAGGGTAAGGATGGGGTTGCCATAGAAAGTGATCTGTCGGGGCTGGGGATTTAGCTCAGCGGCATAAGCACCTTCCTTGCAAGTGTGCAGTCGTGAGTTCGATCCCTGGTACCGATAAAAATGAAAAAGACAAAAAAAAAAAAAGATGTTTAAAAAAGAAAGTGATCTGTCTAATTCTCTGCAGGAATAGTCATAAATAGGGCTCTCCAAATGTGAGGGAGGAACATGGTAAGGTGAGCTGATTGCACACGTACCAAGGTAATCCTTGCATATGATGTACACGAACCTCCACTCGTAAGAAATAAGCGATGAATGTGTACCACTGTAGCCGAGTTGCACGCGCTGGACTTATTCAACCTAGGCAGACACAATTATGCATTCATGAAAGAGAGGGGTGGAAACCAGGCTGGAGAGAAGGAATGAATGGCTTCAAATAATGTTACTCTCACTTCCATGCATTGAACTTGAGCTCCAGAGTGCCCATCGAGCTGTAAGTTCCCTCAAATTCCCTGGGTTCCAAATTCCATGGTACTGATATCTCACATTTAATCTGGTATTAAAGTTAAATGCAGGGTGTTTGTGTTGTGGTTTTTGCCTAAAATAGCTCATAAACCGAGGCTAACAATTTCATTTTTCTCATCACTGAAGGAAAATCTAGTTGAGAGAAATTTACAGACATCTCGAAGCGATATTGGAATTATCAGAAATAAATTTTGATACATGCTATGTTTGTTTCGTGTGTTTAGTTTTGTCTCATATGTGACATTCTACTCTACCTATTATAGAGGTGGGAAAGTTGAGATTCTGAGAATTAAGTGACTCAGTTCAGGTCACACCTTTGGAGCTCAGGTAAGAGTCGAGCCACATCAGTCTGGCTCCAAATGCACAATCTCTGTACTCCTCACATCCAGCTCAGCTCTTCCTTCAAGTCCCACTTGCAAATTGTCATCTTCCTCTTGACCATCTTTTGTCCATGTGCTTCAGCCCCATTTTCCCATCCCCTCTCAGGCCTCTGGTCAGGCCTATTTTGTGAATCTCCCAGATGAAGATACTGTTGATCCAGCTCATGTTAGCACTGCCATGCTGAGAGTTTTGCACTGTCGCCCATCCTAATGGATGTGCCTTTCCAATTGACTGGACATAAATTCCAGGACCCAGGCCTTCCTGTTTGTTAACTGTTCTGAAGAGTCCGCTGGCCACATCTCTCTCTAGAGAGATTCATGGACAACACAAGTAGTAATCTACTACATGTTAGAATGACCTTGCCACATGATCATATTTGGTCACTAACACCTCCATTTTCCAGAGCCAAGAATGGACACCTAAGCAGAGGGTCTTGCCTAGGGCCCCACGGGAGGCAGGGAGAGGTCCCAGATGTGTCCAACCCTGACCCTGTGTCATTTTGTGTTCATGCCCAGACGGTGTTCAGCAGTTCCCACACCGTTATCTCAGTACCAAGAATTCTGGGTGACAACTGATGAAATTCTCTCTAGAAGAATGACAATTTGCAGGTGGACCATTGAGAACAAATAGAGGTTTCATTGTTTTCACTGGGAAATGTGGGACAGCGCTGGGTCAGGTTCTAGTCACTGGTGGTGTCAGGATCCTTGGGAATGAATGGTCTGCTTGTTTTAATCCATCCACCCACCCCTCCTCGGCTCCCAGTGATGCCACTGGCTGTGTAGGAGGCTCAGTCCCTTCACTCAGGATGGCTTTTCAAAAAGCAGAAAGGCCTCCTGCCACCATATCCCTTGTGGCCCTACTGTTTATTCAAACTGACTCAAGATAGTGTTGAGAATGTTTCCTTTTCTGTAAGCTAATAAGAGCAAGATCACACCAATGGGTGTGGATTGTGGCAGGATTTGTCTACAGTGGAGCGTTTTAATGAGCCCATCTGTAATGAGGGCTCTGCCTGCATTTCTTGCTGTGCGCTAGCCAAAGTGTAAAGACATTTCCCCTTCCCTCACCCTCTGGCTTTAATTCTTTTAAACAGTAACATTAATTGGCTGTTAAGTAAAACAGGAGAGAACACAATAGATTTATGATATTTTGAAAAGCTAAACCAGTTCTCGAGCATTCAGAGAAACAAGCCTGGCTTTTATGAGGTAATTATGATTTAGTGTTTGCCCTCACCCTGTTGAGTCTGTGGGCTGCCTCTAAAACGAATCTGGGCTGGAAGTCAAAGTCAGGATTTACGGTGAAATCTTTTCAACATAGAAAGCACAGGAGAAGTTTATGGTTTTGTTGTTGTTATTTGCTAAGCGGTATTTCCTTTTGCGTGTCTCCACTGTTAGGTTTTGCAGGATTTCTTCCCTCCCCTTTGCCATGCTATCTATAAATTACTGCTCCTGATAAGGCTGCCATATCATCAAAAAGTGATTGTTTCTGCAAGCAATCATGAGAGAGCATGTCAATTTAAATACTTTTCCTCAGTCCTCACCCTCAACAAGCAAACTCCCATCATCTCAATTTTTCTACCCTTCAGAAATGACCAGACACCACCCAAGTTTCATGAGCTTGGGATGTAAGACTTTTGAGCTCTTTATTACTATGGCTCCCCACTTCCCACTTCCCTCACTGTCTTGGAAATCAGAACTGGATTTAGCTGTTGCTTTTGCAGAGGACAGAGATGGGGAATTATTGGGTACTAAGAAGTTTTGCCCCATGCATCCCACTAAGAGGTTAGGTTTTTAGGGGTTTCCTTGCTGCCAGTAGCTCCTCATGTCTTAATCTGTAAAATAAGGGAGTGGGTGAGTCCAACCATAAAATGTTAAGATTATGTTTATATGACTCAGTAGCAATATATTAGATGGCGTTTGGAGGTGGGGCCTTTGAAAAGTAATTAGAATTAGATGAGGTTGCCAGGCTGGGCCTCCAGGGCCACAACAGCAGCTTTGGGAGGAGAGACACAGGCTGACCACAGGCTCTCTTGCTCCACAATGTCTTCTGTCATGGGATGCAGCAAGACCCTCATCAGAAGCCCATCTGAGGCTGGCTTCTGTGAGCCAAATGTACTTCTAAATGACTAAGCGAGAGCACCCGAAAATGGACTGAGACCATGTAACACAATCTTTGACCTTAATAACACTTCAGTCTGGTTGCTCCAGGCCCAAAACTGGACCTTCAGTGTTTGTCCTTAGTGGGTCAGCATCACTGAACTTTAGTGTGAAGTCTCTTGAGTCAGTTGATACAGAATTTTTATAAAGTATCTGACCACCCTGGCTACCTGACCCAAATCATCAAAGCCTACAGTCCCGGGTGGTATCTGATCCCCTTGGTCTGTGTTCAGTAAAAACCATGGTCAGTTATTGCAACAGTGCACCTAGGCTTGGTGTCTTTCCTCAGTACTCCCCATCCACAGCCGGCTCCCTCTGTGCTCCTTGCTTCTTGTCTACAAATCAATCTCTGCATTTCTTTGCTGGGTTCTGAGTTGAGCTCAACCTCTCTTTCCTGCCGCAAGAATCCACTCCAGTAATTCCTTCTTGAACAGTCATCCTTTCTGTCTTTAGCAAGTCTCAAAATCATTTTCTTTTCTTTAACAGATGCTAAGAGTAACACTTCTCTTTAATGAAAAAGTTATGTGAAACAGTTTTGGGAAGAAAAAGGCCCATTCGCTATGCTTTACCCCCACCAGGAGCCTCTAGAGGTGAGGGGAAAGGCAAGGTATTCAGTAAGTTTGGGGCAGGGTATTGGGGGGAGAAGGTTTCAATACCAACTCAAGGCCAGCGGATTTTCAATATGGGTTCAGACCGGTTTTTCCATTGAAAATTGTGTTTTATTCTGTTTTATTTTGGTCTCTATCTCGCTAGATAGTTCCTGGTGAGGAGAAAGCTGCTCCTCTGCCCTGTTCCCAGATGTTTTCAGGAAGAAATCACCTAGTGCTTAGACCAATGTTAGAAATGAGCCCCAAACACATGATTAATTTACATCTCATATGCGAAAGACTCCTGGACCTGCTACCTGTAAATATGCCTCTTTGCTCTATCGATTATTCTGAGCAGAAGACTCCTAAAATAAGCAAATGTAAGAGAGGATTTCTTTGCCTTTCTCCCACTCTGCCTACAGACAGGTCCTCCCAAAGGAGCTCAATTATCATCAAGTCTCCTTGGGAGTTTCATCAACCTGGGAAGATTATCTCTCATTATAGAAGAGGTCACTCAAAGATAGCGTGTCCTTCCACTGTCTGATGAGTCCCCTCTAAAATGTAGGCATTGGCAGATCTGGGGTGCCCTCACTGGCCTCTCTGCGTGTCTGGAGGACTCTGGATATCTGCGCCCAGACTGCTGGAGTTCCCTCAGGCTTCCAGGTGCAGTGAAGGAGAGAGGTGGGTTTGAGGCTTCCACATCAGCCTCCCCATTCCCGGCTACATTTGGAGACCTGCTGAGCTCCCCATAGGTGGGCTGGCCCACACTACCAGCCTAGCCCAGCCTGTTTAGCTGCCGCGCCTGGCCATAGGCCTGCAGAGGAGGAGCTGGGCAGATCTGGGGTGCCCTCACTGGCCTCTCTGCGTGTCTGGAGGACTCTGGATATCTGCGCCCAGACTGCTGGAGTTCCCTCAGGCTTCCAGGTGCAGTGAAGGAGAGAGGTGGGTTTGAGGCTTCCACATCAGCCTCCCCATTCCCGGCTTCACTTGGAGACCTGCTGAGCTCCCCATAGGTGGGCTGGCCCACACTACCAGCCTAGCCCAGCCTGTTTAGCTGCCGCGCCTGGCCATAGGCCTGCAGAGGAGGAGCTGGGCAGATCTGGGGTGCCCTCACCGGCCTCTCTGCGTGTCTGGAGGACTCTGGATATCTGCACCCAGACTGCTGGAGTTCCCTCAGGCTTCCAGGTGCAGTGAAGGGGAGAGGTGGGTTTGAGGCTTCCACATCAGCCTCCCCATTCCGGCTTCATTTGGAGACCTGCTGAGCTCCCGATAGGTGGGCTGGCCCACACTACCAGCCTAGCCCAGCCTGTTTAGCTGCCGCGCCTGGCCATAGGTCTGCAGAGGAGGAGCTGGGCAGATTTGGGGTGCCTGCATCGGCCTCTCCATGTGTCTGGAGGACTGTGGATATCTCTGCAACCAGGGAGGGGCCACAGGTTCCTGAAGCACTGCGGCCTGTGGTGAGTACCCTAACCCGGCTGCGATTGAAGAACTATGGAGCTTCCAAGGGGCAGGTGGGCGCACAGTGTCCCTGAGGCCCAGCTCGTCTGGAACTGCGGAGTTCTGAGCAGGCAGAGGAGGGCCACTGGTTCTGTAGGCCTAATGGCTTGGGGTAGCGCGGCGCCAGAGTCTCAGTAGCTCCAAACATAGAAGGGGATTTTCAACAGATCCTGAGGAAGCTTTCAAATAACACTTGAAACACAGAAATATAGGAAAATGACAAAACGAAAGACCAAATTACAACCTCAAACCTCCAGCCCATCTCAAGAAACCCTAAGAGCGATGTATATAGAAGAAAATATATCCCATCCACCTCATATATCGGACACAATAGCCACTGAAATTGACAAGCAACTCCAGGAAGCTTTAAAGAAATTCAAACTCGAAATAATCTCCCAGATAAAAGAAGAAATGATAAAAGAAATGAAAGAGATTCTAAATATATCTAAAGAAAACACAGATAAAAAATTGGAGGAACTAAACAAAAAGATAGAATCCCTAGATGAGCAATATAAGAAACAAACAGAATACATAATGCAGATGCACAGAGATATACAGGAAATAAAAAACTCCACTGAAAGTTGTAAAAACCGCCTTAATGAAAGTGAAGATAGAATTTCAGACCTTGAAGACAGGATTGCAGCTAGTGAAGAGGAAAGGAAAGATCTTTTGAAAATAACAAGGAACCAGGAAACAACAATTCAACAACTACAAGACGATGCAAAGAAGAATAACATAAGAATGATAGGGATTAATGAAAGAGAGGGAGACAACATGAAGGATGTCAGGAGGATATTTAGAGAAGTAATAGCTGAAAATTTCCCAAGCATGAGATCAGAAACTGACATCAGGATCAGTGAAGCATATAGAACTCCAAACAGTCATAACCAAAATAAAACTACACCCAGACATATAATAATCACCATCCCAGAAATCCAACACAAGAATAGATTATTAAAAGCTGTCAGAGAGAAAAGACAA
The DNA here is from genome assembly GCF_034190915.1 of Cavia porcellus. Classification (NCBI taxonomy): domain Eukaryota; kingdom Metazoa; phylum Chordata; class Mammalia; order Rodentia; family Caviidae; genus Cavia; species Cavia porcellus. The sequence goes on along the minus strand of NW_026947496.1, from coordinate 18,859,726 downwards.
ATCACTTATAAAGGAAAACCTATCAGAATCACAGCAGACTTCTCAGCACAAACGATAAAGTCAAGAAGAGCATGGAGTGAAGTATTCCAGATCCTAAAGCAAAATGATTTCCAACCAAGACTGATATATCCTGCAAAACTATCATTCAAAATAGATGGTGCAATACGATACTTCCATGACAAAGAACAGCTGAAGAACTTCATGAACACCAAACCAACCCTGCAAAAAATATTGAAAGACAGTTTAGATACACAAAGGAAAAAACCACTAAGCAAAGCAAATAATTAAACAGAACCGAAAGATAAAGATGCAACAGCAGAGAGATAACATTCCTACAATTAACCAGCATTTAACAGTAATAACCATTAATGTAAATGGTCTCAATGCACCAATCAAAAGAAACAGACTAGCAGAATGGATCAAGAAACAAAATCCAACCATATGCTGTTTACAGGAAACCCATCTAACCCAGAAAGATACTCACAGACTGAAAGTCAAAGGATGGAAAACAATTCTTCATGCAGCAGGAATCCAAAAAAAGGCAGGAGTAGCCATTCTGTTTGCAGACAACATGAACTTTAAACCAACAATGACCATAAAGGACAAAGAAGGTCACTACATACTCGTAAGGGGAAAACTCCAAGAGGAAGAGATAACTATCTTAAATATATACGCACCAAACTCCAGAGCACCCAGTTATATAAAACAATTATTAACAGAAATGAAAACTCAAATTATCAGTAACACAATTGTAACAGGAGACCTTAATACACCACTGACACCAAGGGACAGATCAACCAGACAGAAAATGAGCAAAGAAATAACAGAACTGAATCACACCTGTGAACAAATGGGTTTGATAGACATATACAGAATGTTCCACCCAACAACATCAGAATACACATTCTTCTCAGCAGTACATAGATCATTTTCTAAAATAGACCATATATTAGCTCACAGAACATATTTAAGCAAATGCAAAAGAGTTGAAATCATCCCTTGCATATTATCGGATCATAGCGCTCTGAAATTAGAAATTAATGACAAAGGATACTGCAAAAATTCCGCAAACACATGGAAACTAAATAACACACTCTTGAGTAATCAGTGGGTCACAGAAGAAATTAAGAAGAAATTAAACAATACCTAAAAGAAAATGAAAATGCAGATACAACTTACCGGAATCTGTGGGATGCAATGAAAGCCGTTCTGAGAGGAAAATTTATTGCACTGAGTTCCCACATCAGGAAAACAGAACGATTACAAATAAATAACTTGATGCTACACCTCAAACAGCTAGAAAAAGAAGAGCAAGTCAAGCCCAAAGCCAAAAGAAGAGAGGAAATTATAAAAATCAGAGCAGAAATCAATGCAATAGAGACTAAGAAAACAATCCAAAGAATCAACGAATCAAAGAGTTGGTTCTTTGAAAGAATAAATAAAATCGATAAGCCACTAGCCAACCTTATTAAAAAAAGGAAAGAAAAAGCTCAAATTCATGCAATAAGAAATGAAAAAGGAGAAATCACTACAGACCCAATAGAAATACAGAGGATCATCAACACCTATTTCGAAAACCTCTACTCTCAAAAGTTTGATAACACAGAAGAAATAGACAGATTCTTAGAAGCATATGAAGTACCAAAGCTAGATCAAGAGGATATAAAACTGTTGAATAACCCAATCTCTGCTAATGAAATTGAGAATGTAATTGGGTCCTTGCCCACCAAGAAGAGCCCAGGCCCAGATGGATTCACTGCAGAATTCTACAAGAAATATAAAGAAGACCTAATGCCGACACTCCTCAAACTATTCAATGAAATTGAAAGGGAAGCAATCCTTCCTAAGTCATTCCTGGAAGCAAATATTACTCTAGTACCAAAACCTGAGAAAGACCCAACTATAAAAGAGAACTATAGACCGATCTCCCTAATGAACACAGATGCAAAAATCCTCAATAAAATATTGGCAAATAGGATCCAGCAAATCATCAAGAAGATTATACACCATGACCAAGTGGGATTCATCCCAGGAATGCAAGGATGGTTCAACATACGCAAATCAATAAATGTAATCCACCATATCAATAAAGCCAAAAATAAGAATCACATGATCATCTCTATAGATGCAGAAAAAGCCTTCGATAAGGTCCAACACTTATTCATGATAAGAACTCTACAGAAAATTGGAATAAATGGTCTTTACCTCAATATAATAAAGGCCATTTATGACAAACCAACAGCCAGCATCATACTAAATGGCCAAAAATTGAAAGCCTTTACTTTAAAATCGGGTACAAGACAAGGATGTCCTTTATCACCACTCCTATTTAATATAGTACTGGAAGTACTAGCCAGAGCAATTAGGCAAGAAAGAGAAATAAAAGGGGTAAAGATAGGAAAAGAAGAAGTTAAATTATCATTGTTTGCAGATGACATGATACTCTACATAGAAGACCCCCTAAACTCCATTGAAATACTCTTAGATACAATAAATAAATTCAGTAATGTGGCTGGATACAAACTCAATACTCAGAAATCAATAGCATTCCTATACACGAACAACAAAATTACAGAGAGGGAAATAAGAGAAACTGGACTATTCACATTAGCAAGCAAAAAAATGAAATATTTAGGAATTACTCTTACGAAAGAAGTGAAAGACTTATACAATGAAAATTATAATACACTGAAAAAGGAAATTGAAGAAGATCTCAGAAAATGGAAAGACATCCCTTGCTCATGGATAGGAAGAACAAACATTGTGAAAATGGCCATTCTCCCAAAACTGTTATACAGATTCAATGCAATCCCAATAGAAATACCATCAACATACCTTATAGATCTAGAGAAATCACTCCTAAATTTCATCTGGAACCAGAAGAGACCTAGAATCGCAAAGGCAATTCTAAGCAGCAAAGACAAAGCAGGAGGCATCACAATCCCTGACTTGAAGTTATACTACAAAGCAACAGTAGTAAAATCAACATGGTATTGGAATCAAAACAGAGCTGAAGATCAGTGGAATAGATTAGAAGATACAACCACAACTACGAACACACTCAACCACCTTATTTTTGATAAAGGAGCCAAGCAGGTTCACTGGAAGAACGACAGTCTCTTTAATAAATGGTGCTGGAAAAACTGGCTCTCCATTTGCCGAAAACTAAAGCTAGACCCATGTCTATCACCATGTACTAAATTAAAATGTAAATGGGTCAAAGATCTGAATATTAAAACAGAAACACTAAATCTATTGGAAGACAAAATAGGTAGAAACCTTGGAGACATAGGAGTAGGTAAAGAATTCATGAACAGGACTCAAACCGCACGGGAAATACTTCCCAGAATCAATAACTGGGACCACTTCTTATTAAAAAGTTTCTGCATGTCAAAAGAAATCTCCAGCATAGTGAAAAGAAAACCCACAAACTGGGAAAAGATTTTAGTGAACTCTCTCTCAGACAAGGGCCTCTTGTCTAAAACATATAAAGAATTAAAGAAACTCAGACCTCCGAAATTCAAGATCCAATCCAAAAATGGGCATCTGAGATGAATATGCAATTCTCAGATGAAGAAATGCAAATGGCAAATAAATACATGAAAAAATGCTCATCATCATTGGTCATTAGAGAAATGCAAATTAAAAACACACTGAGATACCATCTCACTCCTGAAAGAATGGCCAGGATCAAGAAAACCAACAACAAATGCTGGAGAGGCTGTGGGGAAAAAGGAACTCTCCTGCACTGCTGGTGGGAGTGTAGACTGGTACAGCCTTTGTGGAGATCTGTCTGGAGATTTCTCAAAAAGTTGGGACTGGAAATCCCATTTATTCCAGCTATTCCACTTCTAGGCATATTCCCAGAAGAACTGAAGGCATCATACCACAGTGATATATGTGCACCTATGTTTATAGCAGCACAATTTGTAATCGCCAGATCTTGGAAACAACCCAAGTATCCATCAACTGAGGAATGGATAAAAAAGTTGTGGTATTTCTATACAATGGAGTATTATTCAGCTATAAAGAAGGATCACATTGAGATATTTATCAATAAATGGGCGCAGCTTGAGACCATACTCATTAGTGAAATAAATCAATCTCACATGTGTGAATACCGAATAGTTTCCCTAATGTAAATAATGATTCAAATATATAAAAATATGTGGTAATCATGATTCCCCATTAGGTGGCCTTGAAGCCTTATAAAGTTTTCACTCATTAATTAGAAAGGCTTTATTCTGGGCTTCTTGATATGAAAATATTTGAAGCTAGAGTATATGAAGTTTTATCCAAATATTTCAAGGAAAAAGACACTATGGTAACTACTATTAAGTCAGGTTATAAGGTGGTGAAGTACTAGGCTGTTGAAACAGTCATGCTGTGACCTCTATTGTTATATTGTTAGGTCCTGTTTTATCTCAATCTCCCCCTTATTGTTTCAAAAAAAAATTATTTAGTCATTTCTTATGTTTGTCTTAATTAAAGAAAAAATTCAAAAAAATTAGGATATATAAATAGTAACTCTTTTCGATTTCCTATTAACTTGTTTTGAAGTCCTGTAGTACTCCCACGATCTTGTTTTGACTGATTAGACTCTGTTCCATTCTATATGATAGTATCAAGTTTGAAGACATAGGCAACTACTTTGAAGACAATAAGATTCACTAAGATACCCATTCTGGTTTGACTATTGTCTTCTTTGGAAGTCCTGTAATGTTTACAATGCCTAAGTTTTATTGGTCTTGTTCTCTACTGTTTTGTCCAACTTTATAATATCTAATAAGATAGACAATTCTTTTTAAGGAAACAAGGGACAACGTTGATAACCATTGTTGATAAACTTGTACTCTGTTCTACACCATGTGCTATGTCTATCCTTGGTATTGACTGACAGCTTTGTTTTGCCATATTTGACTGTATTCTTCCCCCCCCCCCAAGAAAGTAATAAGCACTAAGGAGTAATAAAATCCAAGATGTGTAAATTTTGTTGTAAAAAAGAGAGGAAAAAAAAAAAGAAAAAGAAAAAGAGCTCTAACGGATATAACAGCAAGTGTGTTTGGGGGTGTTAAATAGCTGACTTTATCAATGTTTTTGGAACATTGAACACAGCTGTTTGCAGTCTCCCTGTTTGAATGTCCACCTTGTGTTCTTTGATACTGTGATTTGAGGAACTATTTTCAAGAAGATAGTGTGTAATCTACTAGCAGGTAATTTCTTACTGTTATGTTTTTTTGTTTTGTTTTGTTTTGTTTTGTAGTTCTGTATTGCGTGTACCCTTACGCCGCTTTGGTTTGTTTTGTGTTTTTCTCTTTTTCCTCTTAAATTAAAAAAAATAAATAAATAAAATAAAATGTAGGCATTGCTGGTGTGATTGTAGTAACAGGCAGGGCCTTTAAGAGATGGTTAGGCCCTGAAGACGCCTCTGTCATGAATGGGATTAGTACCCCTTCCTTCTTTCTGCCCTCTGTCTCTTCTGCCGTATCTTGAAGCACCATCCTGGAAGCAAAGAGAGCAGCTCTCAGCAGACATCAGATCCATCATCACCTTGATCTTTGACTTCTCAGTCTCCGAGAATGGTAAGAAATAACATTTCTGCTGTTTGCGAATAACTGTCTGTGGTATTTTGGTATAGCAACACAAAACAGACTGAGAAACACACCCTAAACCGGCGATGGCAAACCTAGGGTACGCATGCTGCAGTGGGCTGTTATTCCTGAGTGCACTAAAAGATTTGTTGTCACTGCCCTAGACAAACTTCAACGGAAACTTCTGTCTGTTCTAAGGGCCCGTCCATCTGCCCTAAAATTATTTACTTTCTTTCCTCCATATTATCTATCCCTCCACTTGCACCTTCTCCTGGAAGCTGGTGCATAGTCTCTTAAATCCCACTGTCCTTTGGGGTATTCATTCTTCCCCCCTGCAATGGTCCTGTGCACCTAATAAATGTATATACCTTTTCCCTCGTTAATCTACCCATTTCAGTTTATTTCCTAGACTTAGCTGTCAAATCCAGGAGCATGGAGGGAAAGTTTCCCTCCCTTATGCATCCAATCCATTATGTATTATATACAGCACCATCGACGGTGCAATGCATCTAAGATGTCATCATATATTATATATAGCTAGAGATTATGACATAGTTTATTATAGCTACAATTTATTGAATATTAACTATGTGCCAGGCATGCTATTAAGTATTTTTCTTATGTTTTCTCATTTAGCTTAGATGATGTAGCTTATTTAAATGGTAATTCCAGTAACATCCAATGTTAATCATTTCTCCCAAGCGTTTCCCCTGTCTCCAGGATAAAAGAGGTTAAGATACAGGGAAAAGGATCGAATATGAACAGCCTCAAAAACAGGTAAAAATAATGAACCAGGGATTATTAAAAATCTTAACCCTTCCTGTGCCCCCCACCCAGACTCATCCATTTTAACCAAACACAAGCACACACACCCTTAAAGGGTTAGCAGAGAAGAATTCAAGGATTCCATTTTATTCTAAAATCCTCCCAGCTGGGATAATTGGCTTTGGAGCTCCCCTTTTCCCCAGGACTCTCTCTCATATGCCAATTTCTCTAACACATAGATAATTTATGAAAACAGAGTAGACACTTTTTAATAATTAAGTGATAGATAATAGGAGCTTTTAAAATAAGCCGTAAGAGCTTGAAAAAAGAATGGGGACTGAGATGGTTAGTCATCCACATATTTATTTGGGATGACCCTCGAGGCTACTAATCTCATACCCCATTATCCACAACCACAGGCCCCTAAAAGTTTGCTTGATTTGCTAGCTGAGGTCTTTTCCAGCAGCGTTTGAGAGCTGCAGTGAGTCCTGGGCAGAACCAAAGGAAAAGGTGCCGGCCCCAATCTAAATCACGGGGATGGCCCATTCTGTTCACTCCAAATTACAGTGCAAACAAAACACAGGTAAAATTAGGTGACACGCTAATTGTGGGGCACAAATGGGTAAAGATACAGAATGATCAGTGGCAGAGCTGAATGTGTTGTGTCATATCTTGTAATCTCTCTGGCTGCTGAGCCCGGGAACAAAGGGAGAATTGTGTTCTGTTTGTCTAACATGCTCCATATCACAAATTGAAAATCCTTCCTAATTAAGATATTGTTAAATGTCCTTTGTTAGCAGATTTTAACAATGTTAATTAGGAGGTTAGAGTGATCATTGTTCATCTAGCAAACAATTAGGGTGATTTGCACTATAGCTTCAGAGGAACTTCTGAGCAAATTAGGAGTCTCTTCTCCTCTCTTTGCAGGAAGAGGAGCTGTCCTGAGCAAGTGGGGCCGGGAGGGTGACATCCTTCCTCTCTGGGTCCAGGCAGAATGAGTGAAGTAAAGAAATGTTGAGTATGAGCCCAGCAGCTGGAAGATAGCACACTAGGCTTGACCTTGTGGGACAGCCTTGTTGGGGTCATCCTTGTTTTGGAAATTTAGGAGAATGTGGCCAGGCTTGTTAATTCTCTGACCAAATGAAGGTGTTTTCCTAAGGAAAGGAAACAAGTGCCATGCCAGCCATGTTTCAAAGTTTTCAAAGTAATTCTAGCATTCTGGGAGGCTGAGGCAAGAGGGTCTCAAGTGTAAGCACTGCCTGGACAACTAGGCAACTGAATAATTTAGCCAGACCCTGTCTTAAAAAAAGAAAGAGAGAGAGAGAAAAGAAAAAAAAGAAAACAAAACAAAACAAAAAGGGCTAGAAATGTAGCTTAGTGTGGAGGCCTTGCGTTCAATCCCCAGCAATCCCCACCTAAAAAGGTTAGAATTTATGAGTTTTAATAGCAAGTGAGTCTGGGAGATAATCCTCTATAGCTGCCCTCCAACTCCAGTCACCTCTAAATCCTCAGCACCTCCTCCTACTCCACACAGTAAAGAACCGTTGTCAAGGTTTTCTCCCCCCGCCCCAACCTCACCTCTTGGCCTGATGTTTGTTGTAGATGAAGGGATTAAAAGGAAAGAAGCCGGGCAGGAAGGAGGGTGGGCAGGAACAGGAAGGAAGGGAAGGGAAGGAAGAAGAAAGGGAGAAAAGAAAAGGCAAAGGGAGGGAAGGAAGGAAAGAAACAAGAAAAGAAAGAAGACAGTCTTTTGTGTTTGCCACTTGGAAACTGCAAATACCCAAGCAGTGTATATTTTGGGAAGAGACCGGAAGTGGCCAGCCACTGGACCACTACCAGGGTGCTTAAGTGGCTTTGTGAACCTGATTCTGTCTTGGCAAAGCCACTTAAGCACCCTGGTAGTGGTCCAATTCTGGTCCTGATTCTGTCTCTCCCTGCAGAGAAGGGAGGCAGGCATCCCAGGGAGAGGAGGTATGGATTGGAAACTGAACACAGACACTGAGCTCTATTTTGGACTTCACCAATGCCTTCTCCATACAAACTCAGGACAAGTCACTTAACTAAAAGTCACATTGGCTTGAAAATGTCACTAGCTTTCCCACCATGTAGCTCCAACGCTAGGGCAAGGAAGTCCTAGCAGGTACCCAGCAGCAGCTCTGTGCCAGGCACCGTGTACCGCGCTTTACAGAAATTCAATCACAGCTAGCACTTAGCTTCAATTGCCAACGGCCGGAGGCCAATTTAAGTGGCTCTCAAGTCTCTTTTATCCTTGGGGGGCCCCATCTGCTGGGAGAATAAAAAGCCCTTTTATGCAACCCCACAGACCACCCACCCCAGCAGTTTGTGCTTTGTCATGAAAACCCTTTGTTTAATTAACAGGGCACAATTTTGATGAAATATTGGTGAAATAAATTATTCATGCATGTCAGAAATCAAATATAGATGGAGTCATCTTGTAAACTGTTACAATGTCTGTAATTTGCTTTATAGGACTTTAGCCTAGAGAATGTAATAAATATCACATACATGCTCGTTAGCAAAAATCCGCAAGTAAACTAAAGACATTGCCGTGGTACTGTAGTAGGAATTTGCCTGTTAGAAAGAAGCCATCCACTGGCTGCCTCCCTGGCCAAGGTCAGAAATGGGTTACTCTGGATATTCATTGGCAAAGTTAGTGGCTTTCTAATCACAAAGTGGCTGTTATAAATGGGCTTTCATGGGTGAAATTTGATCTGCGTGTCATATTTAGTTTAGAAAGACCCGTGAATAGGAGCGCTAGTGTTCTGTAGCACAGTAGGGTAACTGTAGTCTACACCAACTTAAGATATACAGTATTCCCAAGTAACTAGGAAATAAGACTCCCGTGTTTTCTAACACAGAGAAATGATAAATATGCAAGGAGATGAAAATGCTAATTACCTGACTTAATTATTACACATTGTGATGCATGTACTGAGTTACTGTGCAATGCCCCATAAATAGTACGAATACTATATCGATTGGAAAAAATTTTAAATTGTTTTAAACAGTTGAAAGATGAATCCAAGGTAGGAGATTCGGATGCGGGTGACCAGCCATCTAGGCAAGTGGGCATGATCTATCAATCATGGAGATCCAGGACACAAGCACCAAAAAACAGTTCCCAAGTCCTATGGCTGGAGTCAAACAGAAATGCTACATTTGGTTCTTCTGGCATGAAACCAAGCAGGTTTTTGATAGGACAGCTTTTGTCAGCCTGAGGAGTGGGGGATGCAAAAGATGGTGGCTATTAGCCTCGAGGCTTCCGTCCACTCTCTTTCTCAGTGGGCTGCTATCAATTTGCAGAGCATACTTCTTTTTCTACCTTCAACAAGTATAAAATATTGCTACCTTTTGCACATGTCTTTTCCAACTCTTTGTTCAGGACAGTAACCTGTAAGGAATTTCTAGAAAGACATGACAACATCCTAAGTCCCTGCTAATAAATCCAGTTTGCTGTTTATTTGAATCAATACAAGTGACCTTTGTGTTTCTGGCCATTTCTACCTGTTGTCTCTATGTATCTGATATCAAGCACAGTAGACTCTCAGCATTCTTGTGTTGAATGAAAGATAAAAACCACTTTCTCAAGACCAGTGAAAATTCGTGTAGGAAGGAAAACCTAGTGATCTTTTGCAAGACCTCCTAGAAAGACTTGGTGTGTATATATTTTACTCTTCAAATCACAGGCAAGGCTCTTACCATTTTAAATGTTGCAGTCTGAAGTCACTTATATGAGAAACCCAAAATATAAATAAAGAATGATATAAAATATAGGTCATAGAAAATAGGGAGATAGATCTGCAAAGGAGAAGAGGATAAAGAGGTGGAGGGAGGAAGAAGGGAAGGGAACAGGGATTAAAAAAAGAATTAAGATTAGCTAGGTACATGTACCAAATCTCCTCAAGGCACATAATCATTATGTACTGCAAACACGTATTACTGATACAAGACCTTCAGATTATATAGGTGAAATAAATGTAACTCCCAACCTGCTAGATGTCAGATAGGCTGAGATCTTGTGTTTCCCAAAACCAAAGAATGAATTCTAAGGGACAATAGAGCCAATGAGCCCACTTCACAAAGGATGTTTTATGGAGCAAAATCACAAGGTGGGTCCAAAATCAGGAGGTGGGTACAACCTGGGACAAAACTATGGTCAACCAGTAAGATTACAAGTACAGTCACTTGGAAAATGTTGATTGACTGGAGAAGCAGGTCACACAGCAAGTGTGCATGAAAAAAAAGAACTTTCTTTGGGAGAAATGAGTTAGGAGGTCCTGGTCATACATCTGGGGGACTCATGTCTACACTTTATTGGACCAGGTGATACCAATTACAGTACATCACTTATGCCTTGGGGCCATCGCTTGGTCTGGTTACCCCATCTCTGAAGACCTAGCCTTCATTGGATGCACCTCCACAACAGCTGTAATATATTCTCCTCTTCTGTACTGACTCCCTTGAGGGCCTTACCCTGTCTAACTGCCTTTCATATTTCTACCTAACTTAGCTATTTACATACTACCATCAACAATAATAACACACACAATGAGAGCCTGGCATGGCAGTGCAAACCTGCAATCCCAGGTACTCAGAAGGTTGAGACAGGAAGGTCACAAGTTTGAAGCCAGCCTGGGGTCCATAGCAAGATCCATCTCTAAATAAATAAACAAGTACAAATGAATAGGAAAACCATTTACTTCCATTGAGAACTGCTGGTCATTTAGAGCAGGTCAGCTTTTTCAGCTATCTTTATCTATGGACAACACTGCAAGGAACAAACCATAAACTCATCGGAGTTTAGGCACACAATGTGCTGGGGGAGTGGAGAGAATATTCAAGCTATGAAATGTGATGGCTCATTACCATGACAAAGGTTGTAACAACTTGGACAGGAAGCCGAACAAAAGGCATCCACCGTTCTATTTGCAATTCTTGGATTGTATTTGTAATCTCTCTTTGCAGGAGAAAGAGACCGCCAGCAAAAGGCTGCTACACAAAGGAAGAGTAAAGCCACAGTGCTGGGAGACACCAAAGGGACCGGGATGCGCGCACACCAGTGTTTGTACCCTCTCTGTCTGTGTACACAGTCCACGAGAGTAAATTATTGTCATGGGTAAGGGCTTAACATTCTTGACCTACACAATGGCTTTTAAAAAGTATGCAACATGGCTGGAATGCCAATTTGAAGTGGAGAAGCATTTAGGGGGAATGAATAGACTGCTTTAGAAGTGTTTTCATGGAAGGGAGCGAACCTCTTTAATTTGTTCTCTGTAGAGGCTGCGACTGAGCTAACACTGTAACCTGCTAAGTAAGGCACCAGGAACATGATTAATAATGCAGAGATGGCTCAAGAGTTACTGTGCTGTGTGGGTTTTGGTGTCAGGGAGGCAGTAATTGTAGCACAAGTCACTGATAATTTTGTTTAACAAGTGATACGGATGGAACCCATCCGTCTGCTATTCTTTAGGGCCCTCCCTCACCCCAAGCCTCTGAACTCTGCAAATCCTGATGCCTTCCCTTTAGTCCCTTTTGTTACCTGTGTAGCTGGTGCCTGCAGTTGGGAAGTGTGTGGTGGCGGGGACCATTCAAAAGGGCTCCACCACCTCCCAGTCCCTGGTGCTGGAGGAGCAAAGCCATTGCTTTTGTTCAGCCGGAAAAGAATGAAACCCACCTTCTATGCTATTGTCCCGCAGCAAGTCAGGCTTTTAATTGGCAGGTTGGCGTCAATATTTAAAGAGGTGTGCAATGACAGCTTAGAAGTGAGGAGTCAGAAGGGCAGAGGTGACTTCACCTCCAGCTTAATCCTGCTTGGGAATTGTTTTCTGTGCTATTACTGCATGGTTGCTGTTTGTGAAGGGGCAAATAGGGGTGCACTCAGATTCGGGGGGCAGCAGTTAACATCTTGCATTAATCCTATGCTCTATGCATCAATCCCTGTTTTCCCCTCCATCTCCTGGGCCCCAATGAACATTGACAGTGTGGGCACCTAACCACACTTCCCCTGCAGCTTCCTGGGGCTTCTGTCCTGCTAGGTACACAGAAATAAAATTGTCAATTCGTCAGTCCCTTTCATGCTTATAAAGTGTTCCTACTGGGAAGACCCAAAGAGGAGCAACACAACCTCATCCTTAAGCTTATCCAGGTAACAAACATTTATTGAGCCCTGTGATGCAACGTGCAAGCAATTCAATGTAGCAAGTACTTATTGACCTTCTGTAATTGATCCGAGGTCCTGAGTCATTAACAAAATGGCTTTTGTGACTTTCATGAAGAAGTCAAGGTGATTCTTGCAGTTAGCATGTGGGCATGTGGTTATATCCACCTGTGGTTCTAGGGGTTTGGCGTTGATGACTTTATCTAGCATAGGAGACCTGGACCCGGCTCCCCAAAATATAGTTGGACCTCCATACACGTAGGTTACAGTCTGCCAACCAACTTCATGTGGAAAATACTGGAAAAATTGCATCTTGATTGTGTGCAGATATTTTTCTTTGTCATTATACCCTAAGTAACAGCTTTTTCACATAGCATCTACAATTATTAGGAATTTATAGTCGTTTAGAGATGACTTAAAATGTACAGAGGATGTGCATGGATTACATGCAAATATTATGCCTTTTTATATACCGGACTTGTATCCACGGATTCTGTTATCCACAGGGGTTCAGAAACTAGTCCTCTACAAACTCTGGAACTGACTGTATGCCTCTTTGGAATAAGGATTATTTTGAGAAACTGAAGACATAGGGAAGGCTCTGAAAATAGAGTTAAAGTGACACCTTTATGAGGAAAGTTTACAGATCTCCCATTTATACTCTCCGTCCCTCCCTTCCCCAGGACGAGGGTAGCTCTTATCAAAGAGAAGTGAGACCAGCATCTGTCTGCCAAGCCTCACCTTGTTTACCAGTTTTCCTGGATGCCTCCCTCCCATCTTTCTTTCTTTGTTTCTGTGAGAGCTGCTGGTTTTCCCTGTGTGCCGTCCATGAAACCTGAGGTATACATGCTCTTGGCCTTCTGTTTATTTTACTCCTGTTAATCTAATCTGTCTTCTGTTACAGGAATCTACCTGTAAGAGCTGTTTAAGAGTGCAGAGAGCCATGCTTCCTCCCTACACTGACAAGGAGAACTGTGGCTCCTGCAGCTGGCATCTGCCCTGGAGAGCCCCAGGATGGGCTCCAGGAGAGTCTCTGGTCCGACGTGATGGAAGCCTGTCATATGGACCACTGTGAAGAGTATGGAGTATTGAATTCATGCGTTCCAGAAGTGAAGAACCTACTGTCACTGTCACAAGCCCACATTTTACCTGGCTCGTCAACCTCAAACATTGAGAGAACTTAACTCTCTTCTTTCTTTTATTAGACAGTTTTGCTAAGTCACTGAATTACCCAGGCTGGATTCGAAAGTGCAAGGCTCCTGCCTTAGCCTCTCAGAGTGCTGGGATTACGGGTGTGTGCCACCATCCCGGCTCATTAGGTCTTTTTATACATTTACTTGTATTCTTTTAGAAATCATCTTGCCATTAAGTAATGTAGTATCCTTTTTCTAGTAGAATGGTACATCAGTGGAGATATATTTAATTTTTAAAAATTCTATAAAGAAAATTTTCTTCAAAGCCAAAGTTAATATTGAGATTTTTTTTTCTTCTTCTTCTTCTTCTTATGCCCCAGGATTATGAACATTTTTCTTTCAGGGCTCATTCTGGTAATAGAGGATTCAGTGGTATTTATTGACTATGACAGTAACATATGTTAATAAGGATGTACTATCAAAATAATAACACTTGTATTAAACGTTATATTTTTCTGAAGAACAGTTCAGAGCAGTAGGTTCAAAAGTCTTTCAAAATTATGCATCGCAGTGGCTGAGGGTGTAAGTCAGTGTTAGAGTACTTGCATGTGTGAGCCCCCCCCAAGCATATTTATAGACCTGATAATACCTTTGTAGAAACTTATCAAAGGAAAATAACTGAACACATGGAAAAAGGTATATGAATAATGTAGACTTGTTTATAGTGGTGCAAATTAGAAACTCTTTTCATGTCATCATGAAGGATCTGTCTGCCAGGAGATGGTATATTCATGCAATAGATTAAACTATGCTAATTAAAAGAACTGTTATAGTGAAAGAATATATGTTGTCTTGAGCTAATGTACATAATATATGATTAAGTACAAAAATCAAGTTATGAAATTACTTTATATTAAACAAGCAGTTATTAGAACACAACACCTTGAAATATGTCTCTTTGGCACATGGATTATTTTAAAGTAAAATGCATTGAAAATGAGCAGACAGGAGAAGTTCTACAGTCAGGGCACAAGCCTTCCTTTTGTAAAGGAAATGCCCTTTTGTGGGGATACCTTCTTTTCTGGAACCAGGAAGAAAAGACTCAATTCTTATTGATGCGGAAGGCACTGATGTAAGTTAAGTGTGTGTAAGCAATGACTAAGCAACCCCATTCACCTTACCCTTCCTAGTCGCCTTCCTGTCACTGGCTTTCCCCACACAGAAGATCCAAGCTCTTGCCACTCCGTTTAGCCTAATGGAGTAGCCAAGCCCAAGGTGTAAGCACTCTTGAGCTGACTCATCTCTGCCTGCTCCCCTTGTACGTGAAATGATCACAAAAATACAGCAAATGTTTAAATGCAAAAAATTATTACAGTAAAAAAGGATGTTACCATGAATTCCCCTCAAAACACTCCCACTCACTTCAGAGACACTTATTCTTGCCACTTTCTGAAGTAGTGCTGGAAGTCCTCTTTCATGTCTTTTTGTGGCTGCCTCCATGTCCCAAATAGATTCAAAACATTTAGTTTTCATGGTCATTTTGACTCTAAAGAAGAACCAGAAGTTCTATACTGCCAGTTCCATTGACTCAGGTGGATGTAGACACACCGTCACGTTTTTCCAAAGCTGCCTTTCCGTTGGATGGCACTTGGAAACAGCATCCCCCCAATTTTTATCACACCTCATTTAAAGCAAAGGAGTATTCTGATGGGGATTAACAGAAATATACCCTTATCATTTGTATATTTTGATCACCCCTTGTGTGGGCACATTGCATTTATTAGTAAACATCTGTTTGTTTTTCTCCTGCAAATCTGCCTTTTGCCAGTCAATTTCATAGTTCCCAGTAGAAGAACATGACCTGGTTAGAGGAAAAGAGCTTTCTTCCTTGACAGCTGACCCTATGGTTGTAAAAAATAAAGAGCACAGAAATATTACACATAAAAAATTAATAGCAATTACTTTGGGAGGGTGGAATTATAAGTGAATTTTACTCTTCTCTTACTGATGTGCCCTAAACTCTTGACAGTAATCATGTATTCTTGATTTAATTTTTTGAAAGGTCATAAAAATCCTATCAAAAAGAAGATGCCTCCTTGTTCTCCTCCCAGGCTGAGGACTGAACCAGGTCTTTCTCCATGCCAGACCAGTGCGCCAACCTTGAGCTACACCTCAGCCCTTGTCGAACTTCTTCATTTCCATATTATTTAAACCACCACCCACTTCATCAAGGATAAGAGTTGATAAAACAACACACCTGGAGTTTACCAGAGATGATAGTTAATTTTATGTGTCGACTTGCCTGGGCTATGTTACCCTCTTGTTACCTGAGATACTCATCTAGACCCATCTAGACACCACTGTAGAGGTATTTTAAAAGATGTGACTAACATTTAAAGCATTACACTTTGATTAAAGTAGATTTCCATCTATCAGAGAATTTTTTTTTAAATTTCCCTTATCCATTGAAAGTTCAGCTGGCATTCTACAAATTAGCTTGGTAAGGACAGATTAACAAGAGTAAGACAAATAGAAGTTTCTCAGCATGTACACACACGCACGCACACACACACACACACACACACACGTGTAGCCAGTGACATATGACGTATGACCCTACAGCATCCTTAGAAGGGGGTTTGTATACCACCTTAAGCTGGACTAGGAAAAGGAGTTGGGGGCTTGAGGATGGGAAGGTGTACTTTGTATACTTTGTGCAGACTTGGATTTATGCCTTTGCCATTGAATCAGAGTTAATCTTTCTGACGTGGGAGAGGGTGATGCCTCTACCAAGGACATTTTGTTTACAGAAGTGTGTATGCCAGAGTTTTTAAAGCTCTTCTGTATTTTGGACTCTCAATGGCCTTTAGCTCCAAATAATCCATTTGCCAATGAGGCATGTTTTGGGCTGCCCTGTCTTAGACCCTTCATCTCAGCAGAAATGGGCCCCATATAATCAATTGAAGGCCTGGGGAGAAAAAAGGAAGATTCCTCAAAGAAAAAGGAATTCTGCTTCTAAACTGCTTTGGGCTCAAGACTGGAGCATTAATTCTTGCTGGATTTTCTAACCTCTGCTACAAACTGCACACTTACCAGTCCCACAATTACACAAGCCATGTCCTTAACACACACTCCCTTTTGGTCTATTTTCTGAGAAACCTGAGAAACCTGACCAATGTGCCAAGTTAGAGCAAAGTCATTTGCATGAAAGATTGTGATGCCCTAGGAGCTCCATACTGGAGACTGAGTTGTCACAGATGTGGCATTCATTGACCAGCAGGGTTTCCAGCTCCCCACAAGTGGCAGCCAGGTGAAGTGAGCCCGGCTGCCTGGCTGGGCTTTTGGGTTTGACCCTCATGCTGAGTTGCTGGAGCTGTGGAAGAGCTGAGTCTGAAGGCCTGATGCCAGCGGGGGTCAGAGCAAAGACCTCAGGCCTGGGGCCCTGCCTTCCTTTCCATTGCTGGGGAGCAGCAGACAACCTTGATGTGCTTTCCATGTGGCTTCCACACAGCCACCCTGGTAAAGGACATGGAAGGTTTTCGAGCAAGCATTGGGACCAAGAAACCAAGTATAAGGTGTAGTGTTTTGGTACTTTGATTAAATTAAGGCCTTTACAAATTTCTCTTATCTGCATAAAGCCCAGATCCTCCAGCAGGAACTCAGAGCAAGAATCCCTCCCCAGATATTGCATCACCAGGGAGATAGTTCTGTCCCAGGACAAGATACCAAAGATCAACATATCACCCCCTGTTCTCCTGTGAACTTCTAATCCAGGGGCTCCACCTGCATAACAAGACTTCTTTTTGTTCTGGGACTGAGACCTTCACGCTGAGTTGTGCAACTTACTTTTCTTCTTAAACATTATCTTGCTAAGATGGCCAGGCTGAGCTCAAACCTATGATCCCCCTCTCAGCCTTCCAGAATGCTGCAGCTGTAGGATGTGCCACCTACCCAGCTAATATAGCATTTAGTTAAGATGCATATTCTCCCCTTCACTCCCTCTTGATGTGCATACGCCACCCTGTCCCACCCCACCTTTGAAGCCCCATCCCCATTTCTTTTTGTACCTCAGAGTATTATATAAGCTGCAAGCCTCAGTCCCTTCTGTGACTAATCCTTTGCCCACCTATCATGTGTTTGCACCTATTAACTAAAATGATTTTTCTCCTGGTAACCTATCTGCTATCTCTTTGTTCCAGAGTCTCAGAGTGCAAGAGAGCTCCAGTGGTTTACTTTAGAGAGTGGAGTAGAAGTGTTCAACTTCTCTGCAGATTTGGAGAGAAAGAGCAGGAGGGGTGGGGACCAAACCACATTGCTCATCTCAGAGGCTACAATTGAGATATCAAGGGTAGAAATTTTTTACCATCTTGCTCTTCTGACATCTGTGTACAGAGACAGGCTGTACAAGGTCCTAAAAGTTGCCATTTGTCTTTTTCTTCTAAATTTTCAAGCAGTGCCTCCATTAAAGATTAAAGCTGCATGGTCCAAAAAGAGCCCAGGCACCCATCCCCAGGGCAGGACCTGAAGCTGTCTGTGGATGGATGGCATCTTGAGACCTCCCATGGCTTCCCTAGTTTCTGTCACGTGCCACTCCCTGGGTCACCTGCTGGTACATAAATCCATGGAAGAATGAATGAACAGGAGCTCCTCATGAGGAGAGAAGTCAGTTTAGGCTCAGAAATGACAATCCTACCCCACCAGCTGCCAGTTGAAGTCATGCAAGAATATGGTGGGGCCATTTTCAATAGCACCCTGAGTTCCCCCCCACCACACATGGTGGCTGTGTGGGTGAAGCTGTTCTCACATTGTCCCTGCATCAGATGTATCACCACCGATTCTCCCCATCTCTTTATGGAAACCATACATAAAACCAGAGGCAAACACCACCGTAAAATAGCAAACATTTCAACTTTCATTTCATAAAAAGCCAGGCAGCAGAATCCATAAGAGTTGGGGAGAAAATTGAAGCACGTGCCAGGAATATTGTTTTGCGAGTGTTATAAAGGAAGGTAATTTAAGAGAAGGCAGTTGGTGTAGGTGAAATATACATTTTTAATAGATTCTCCAATAAGCAAAAGTGAACATGAGACAAGCACCAGTGTGCATTTGTCTGCCTCCTGTTTTCCTGCCTGGAATCCTCTCAGGCCATTGTGTGCAGAAAGCCTTTGGGAGGGCATCTATTTAGGCAAACATGCAAATCCGACATAGCCACACATTGCTGGAGTGGCAGTTTCCTTCACATTTCTCATAGCTGTGGCTCCATATTTCTCTTCTCTTCAGTCTTTTTTCTGTACTATAATTGCCCTTTACCTCATATTTAAATAGTATGAAAATCTGACTGTTACCAGCCATGCTCAGATTTTCTAAAATAAAAATGAGGATAGTCTGAATATATGAATGAAGCCACGGAACTCTGCTGACTTCTGTTATGGCTGTGCCTAGATGTCCTCCCAAGACTCATGCAGTCATGGGTTGCATTTTTTGGAGGTGGCTGGATCTAGAGTGTGTGATGCTGGGATTAATGGTGCCTCACCTGGGTGTGAGTGGCACTAACCAATAGGCTTACAGCCTGGATAGACTATAAATGGACAGAAATAAGTTGATGCTTCTGTTCTGTTACTGTTTGTTGCTGGTGCTGCTCTATTTCACTGCTCTGCTGTCTTCTGCCCACCATGTTTTGTATTAATGATGAGAAAAGTAATGGCTGCGTTAGGAGGTGAGAACAAGATGGCGTTAGAAGTGTGAGAGATTATTTGGAGGTTGCATTGTGAGAGACAAAGGTATTGAACGTCAGTAGGGATATTCTTCAGGCTGATGCAGATCTGTTCTCTGCAAAAGATGAATTTGCCACAGAAACAAAACCATGGATGTTTTTGTATTGTAGAGATTTCTTTTAAGGAATCGGTTCATGAAATTGTAGGGACTGGAGATTCTGCAGTCTAGAGAATACTGGGAACTCCCAAAAGAACTGATGTTGCAGTCTCGGAGAAAAAATTCCTTCTTCCTGGGAAAACCTGAGTTTTGACTCTTAATGCTTTCATCTGATTGGGGTAGACCCACCCACCTCTTTTACTTAAAGTCAACTGATTGCACATATTAACCACACTGACAAAGTACTTTCATGGCCCCTTCTTGATTAGTGTTTGAATATGCAGCTGGGTTGCATTACCTAACCAAGCTGACACATAAAACTAATCATTGCAAGGAGGAAGGAAGAAAAATAGGATGGAAAGAGTATGTACCTAGAGGGAGCTCTGAGGAAGTGTCAGCCAGCCCAACAGGAAACTATGGAGTAGAGCAGGGACAGTCAGGCCACAGTCCACCACACTGAGCCATGGCTGGAGCTGCACAGAAAGAACGGACTTTAGCTCAATGCTGTAGACATGGCCCATGCTGAAGGTGCTGAGCCAGATGCTGCCCACCAACTGCACTCTTAACCAGAGGATGCAGAGAGACCAGGGACTTCGAGTCGTGTTTTACTGTCCCCTTTCATCCTCTCACGCCTTGCTTTGGCATCTAATTTCTCCCTCACATATCCACAAAACATTCACAGTCACGGCCTCCTCTCCTCCTCCTTGATTCTATCCCAACATGTCTCCCAGTTCTGCTCCCTTCTCTCTTCCTCCAGTTCTCTCCTGGCTTCCCTTTGTCCTTTATAAAGTCAGCTGTCCCACCTCTTTTTCCTGACCTTTGAAGAGCAGAGTAGGAGGCTGCATAGGAGGCCAGATCTGCAGGCTGGTGTGAGTTGGAGGAGGCTTCTTAAGCCCACTCTTAGCCATGATGATGAGGGGTGTGCTGGAGCTATGCCAAATGCATGCTTAAATAATGGGCATGCCAGGGCCAGAAAATTAAAACACAGCATGGATTGCTGAGTGCACAATTTTATTGTCAATGATTGCCTGGTGGCTCTGCGTATTGAGAAAATCTTCACAGCTTCCTCCATTTTCCATGACTTGGTTAATGTGCAGATAATTCTAGTGGTAAACGTTTATCCCCTCCCCAAACTATTCTTCCCCTTCCTTTCTCTCCCAACCAGGCAAATAAAATACCAACTGTGACAAAAGGAAGTTTCATGCTTTATCTCATTGCTCACCTTCTATAGAGAACGATGCTTTATAGCTGGATGCTTGGAAATCATGGATCCCAACTGCATTTGCTCTTCACAGATAAAGACAGAAAGGGCAGAGGCAGTCACATGACTTGCTCGAGGTCACATAGGGGACACTGCAGAAGCAGAGCTGAGGGACAGGAAAGCTTCTGACCGCCAGCCCGGTGGGTGGGTAACAACATATCCCTTCTCAGGGGTTCAGTGAGGAAGTAGGTGCCTTGATTTCCCATGAATAGCTGAAGAAAAAGATTATCAGAGCCCACCACGGAGCAGACACATGACCAGGCCTCCAGTCTCATTGGTTAGTGTTTCTATCATACCAGTTACCTTCTTTTATAAGCATAGCAGGAGTCAGAGCATTTGTTTGAATTAGAAGTGAAACCGTATCATGTTTTAGGTGACAACTTCCACGCTGAAATGTAGTACTGTGGAATCTGTTGTGAAATACGGAGACCTAAGTATCACTGGTGTAGCACTCCACCAGCTCCAAGGTCATTCTTTCCTTACTAAAATGGTCCAGCAGTCAGGCAGTGCTCAAGTGCTTTGTGAATGTTGCAGGTCTCAGATCGAACAGTCTTACATGTGAGCCTGGGGGGATATTAATGCCTACTTCATATTTATCCATTTCCTCCAATCCCAGGTGCACTGTCCTGGTTTGCGCCCGATCATTTCTACCTCAGTCAGTGCTGCAGCCTCCTCCCTGGCCTCCATGCTCTACCTTACTGTCCTCCAGCTGGTGTTTTCTGCAGCTTGACCTGACAGCTAGAGAAGCCCTTCTGAAGCATTCCGTCCTGCACCCCGAATATAGTTACAAAGTACAGGCACGTACGCCTGCTACCATAGTAAGTGTACATGTAAAATATCTATTAGAAAATTTTAAAGTCTGTGTTTTAAACAATGTGATTAAAGGTTCTAATATTTTCTTCTCATTACCCTGCCCTAGAGAAAAATTACTCAGAAGTACAAATGGATTCTTCCTTTGCTAAAAATCAACAGTGCCCTAAGATTAAAATCCCAAGTAAATGTGACTCCTAAAGCCCTTCAAAATGTGGCTCCCCCCCCCCCATTTCAGTCTTAATGTTTTGCAGGTCTTTCCCTGCAATTCCAAGCTCTAACTTCCCTGCTTCTGTTCTTCTTTCTGTAGGTTTTGCCCTCTGTTGTCATGTCCACTTGGAAACTGTTTCTCCTCTCCCCTCTTTCTGTTTTTACCCAGTGAACACCTACTGGGCCCCAAGCCTGGAGTTAAGCTTATCTATCTCTGAGACCAGGACAGGGATTTCTGAGTAACTTTAGCTACACTTATGTCACCAAGTTGCTTTCATTTCTGCTTGCGAGGCTCCCTTTCCCAGGAGACCATCAGCTCTCTGAGAGTGAAGCATGGGTTTTGCTGAGTGATTACTCTCCAGGGCTATCAAGGGGCCAAGTGTATCAATGACCAGTTATTAAATGGGAAGGTGCCAATATCTGCTCTCCCCCCAAGGATTTCTGTGCAATGGAAAAGCGAATGGAACCAGCACACTGGTCACTCAGATCTCATGGAATGTAATAGTTTTGACACCCACTTTCTCTTTAAAGAAACTGCCCAGCAGGGAATCTTTTCCTTGCCTGGGAATAAAAACTTAAACATTTCCCACAACATTTCTCCTTGTTCTTAAGCGACAGAAGTCATGCATTCCTTTCAAGTCTCCGTCATGCCTCAATTAATTTTGTAATTAATGGTACTGAACCCAATACATCAAGCAAAACTTCAATATTCAGAAGGAAATACAACAACCCTGCTGCCTTTTGGTGTGTGGGAGTGTGGGGAGAATTGAAATGGTTGGTGTTTTCCCTTTCCTGGCTAATCTTACACTCTATGCACTGGTTAAAGTTAATCTTATACTCTACTCACTAGTTAAAGTTAATCTTAGACTCTACCCACTGGTTAAAGTACAATGGGTGAGCAGACAGGAATGGTATGGAGGTGAAGTTCAGGATATGCCACCCCAAAATGTAGCTGTGAGAGACTAGAGTGTGCCACGTCGAATTTTGCTTCTGACACAAGGAGTTTCCAGAACTCTTACTTTGAAAAACTGCAGACAAAGGCAGAGTTCTGAGGAGTTGCCTTTTTGTGAGAAAAACATGCCACTGTAAAACAAATGTCTATTTGTATCAGCGTTTTCCTCTGCACCAGAAAGAGAATGAGCACTAAGTCATTAGAGATTCTTATTTACGGAGAAGACACCAATATAAATCTGTAAAGCAAACTTACCCTGGCTCAACGTCCCGATCTTGGTCACCTCTCAGCCAGACCTCTCCCTACATGGTTCTGTCTGTGTCAGACACGGCTCTAAGCCTCAGTTCTAAGAAGGTTCTTTTAGATCTTCATGAGAGATTTCCTTGGTTTTCTGGGTTTCTATCATGCATACAGGAAACATAAATGTTCTATTTGTAAACATAAACTTCTATTTGTTCGTCTCTTGTTAATCTGTCTTTTGTTACTGGGAGCCACAGCTAAAAACTTTGGAGGCAGAGAGAAAATTTCTCCTTTTCTACAAGGAATGGTAATTTTTTTTTTTTTTTGTACCAGGGATCAAACTCACAACCTCATGACCTCATGCTTGTCAAGCAGGCACTTATGCTGCTGAGCTAAATCCCCAGTCCAGGAATGGTGATTTTTAAACATGTTTTAATATGTAACTGAAAGTACATAAAGCAAAGTGTGATAATTTGGTACATTGATACAATGTGTAACGATCAACTCAGGGTAATCAATAGTTCCGTATCTTTCAACACTATCAGTTCTTTGAAATAAAGCTTTCAATTGCCCAGCACCTCCATGGTTCTGTGACCTCTGAACCTTAAACATGTGTGAGGTTGACTTCTGCTTCTCACATCTTAAATGCTCGCAGCATGTCTTCGCAAACAACCTGAGGCCAGAGTTTCCACAGAGACTGTACTGAGGTCCTGGGGAACTGGGGTGATAGCACACTGTGCTCCTCCTGGGGATCCCTGTGAGCCTCTTGCTGTCCTGAGCAAAGACTTGGACAGGAAACAAGGGGGTGAAGTTTTACTTTTATTAAAGTTAGGAAAAAGAAATATGTTCTGCAGTGTCAGTTGGTGAAAAGGTTCACAGTGGCCACGAGGCTCAGAGTCACTGTCTTTTTGTACCCTCCATTCTGATATCAGAACCAGGCCAGCTTATCAAAACCTTGCTTGATTTTATGCCAGAAGAACTGAAAACAGCACTCTCTGACTGGTCCTAGGTGCAGATTGTGCTGTGTATGTCTCCCAGATCTCTGTGATTGACAGGTCATGCCCATTTACCAAGCCACTTTGTCACACCCTAATAACCTGCCTCAATAGGATTCATGCAGCTTTGACCTGAAGTCCAAGAAATGGTTCAGTCCTCTCTCTGATGACTGCAGATCACTGGAGCTTTTTATGGTGAATCTGGCACACAAATGCCTTAAGAGTTCTTAATTTCAGGAGCCATGGCCCAGCTTTCTCAGTGGGATATGGGAGATTCCTCCACTGGTTATGAAGGAAGGCTCCAACTTCTATTCCAGGGTTTCATGAGAGAAATGGTTCCCAGGGATGGCCAGTTTGGGCTTTCTGCTGCTCCGTGGGAACAGACACTGAAAAAGTCTAGGAAAGGCTCAGCTCCAAATCATGGCACTTTGGTGTACCAATTATTATAAATTAGAGACATTGGAGAGCAGCAGATGCTGGATAATATTTTATTCTGATACTCCCATATCTGCTCAATGAAACATCACCAAAGAGGAAAATGGTTGCTTTCAGGCCACTCCCTGAGGTTTTACTAACTAAACCCCATGGCAGGTAGAAAGAATGCAGAATGTCACCACTCATGGACAGAAGCCATTTATTCTCCTAAACCAGGCCATTTATGACCTATTGTCTCCTAACAATCATTGACTCCCCCTAAAAAAATTTCCCCACCTTCTCCCAGCTCCTCTCCCTTCAGAGGAAGGGCATCAGCATGGACTCACCCTTCTCTGAAGCCCCTGTGCATATTAAATACATGTGTGTACTTTCTTCTATGAATCTGTCTGTTATAGCTCATCCTATCACCAGAGGGGTCCCAAGAGCTCCCTGAGACCTCACTCTCCCATTCCCATGTTGTAGATTCATCTACTTCCATCACAAGAAAGCATTTCTGTGAGCATCCATGAGAGGCATAGGCAGATTCAGTACACGGAACCAAAGGAGCGCACCTTCTGAGAGAAAACAGAGCGGGGGATACCTGAGACTGAGGCACACTATGGTTGGGAGATGGGGTATATATGTGGTCTTAGAAATATCCTTTGAGATGAGTGATCTAAGATCATCTAAAAATGTTCTTTGATCTCCTTAAATGTGTTTCTTAATATTAAGATTGATCACTGCCCTTTACTTTTGAACTGGGTTAGTTTACGGATTTATGGTGTCTTCAAGGGATTTAAGTATAACTGGCTTGGGTAGAGAAAAAAAAATTTTGGAAGTAAGGATACAAGATGCAGATACAGATAACCCAGGCCACCTTGATCATGCCTTAGAACACCATCTCCTTTCTACCACTCTCCTACCCTAATCTCAGCAAAACTTCCAAGGTGGCAGGAGAAGATTTTCTTCTACTCTAGGGCACAGTGCTTCCTGAGCTCAGGGGACAAAAAGAAGCAAGGGGTTGAGGCCTAGGAGCCCTCCATCCTTGAGTTCAGTGTGAGCATCTTTAGCATGGCTCCTTCAGCTCTCATTGAGCCAATCTGTGAAAAGAAGGAGCTTGTAAGAAATAAGTCTGAGTCCTGAGGCTGGATTCCTTTTACTGACCTCTGAAGATAATGGGTCGAGAGAAGCTAAGAAAGGTGACAGGAGGCCTTGCCTGCCTGCTCTTCTCTGAGTGGTAGCTAATTCCTCCATTCCAACAGGAAGGCTGAGATACAGGAGCTGCTGGCCTGCATGGTCTGCAACCTCTCTCTTCAGGCTGCATCTCTTGCTTATTCAAAAGGTGAAGTTTTCCTAGTGATCAGATTGACTTTAAAAAATTCAGTTAATAAATTTTAAAAATACACGGTCATCTTAAATTGACTGCCTTTTCCCCCTAATGTTAGCATTTGTGATTCCATCCCTCACAATGCGGAGAAAGAAGGCTATTTTAACGTGGAATCTCTCTAAGGCAGTGATAGTAAAAAGAGACTTCCCGCAGCTTTTAGAACAGGAAAAAAATATGTATTTTTTAGAGACACTGCTTTAAAAAGAGCCAAATGAAGGCATAAAATGTATGTACCTTTCTAAAAGTACGTTCATGAGGAGATCATTAGAAGGCCTCTAGACTTCCAGTCTGGAACTGGAAAAATAGAAGCATTTTCTCCTTGAAAGCAGCAGATCTTTGTTTCCCAATGCAATGCAATCTCAACACAACCAAAAACAACCCTGAAAACCCACCCAATGATTTCATTTAAATAACAATGCCAGGTCTGTTATAAAAATTCACAAAATAAAGGAAATCAAAATTTACAGCTGAAAATTCAGCCCAGATGCACTGCCCTCAGTTCAGAAGGTTGAACCGACAATTACATGGCAAGAAGACCAGGGTGGGGCAGACAGTGTGTCACTGTGGCTTTGCAGACACAAGTGTAACATTCCTGGCTTTAACAGGATTTAGAATTTTTACTCCTTAAGGAAATGTTTTTGGAGCCTAGAATGCAATTCCTTTGTTTTCTTTGAGGGGAAGGGGCATGTGTGCGCTTAAAACTAAATGGCATTTGAGGGCTTAAGTGTTTGAGGCCACGAAAAGTGAATAGGCCATATGGTCTGTTGTAGAATAAGTAATTACAGACTTATTAAAAATACATGTTAATTTTACTCACTGACACTCCATGATAATGGCTTCCTCAGGATCTAATCCATTCTGTTGATTCTCCTTATTTCTGGTGCAAGAACTTCTTGTTCTCTACAAATGGCTCAAGCAAAATGGAGTTGACCTAACTTCCCACCAAAACATGAAATCACAAACTTAGAGTGATCAGCCAGTTCGGGATCTCTTTCCTTACTGCCCTGTGAATTCTTATGTGGAGCCAGAGACAGATAAAGTACAAAACTTTCTGCTTTCCTTAGTCCCTCAGTCTGATATCCAAACAAATGTCAAAGCTGGCTAGTTCCACCAGGTGTGAGAATGTCCTTAAGGTGTTCTCTTAAAGAACACGGGGCTTTCTCAGCAACTGAATCAATATGTGAACCTGGGTTTCTGCATTTTGTCTCAATCAGGTGTAAGAAAACCGGCCCGGACATTTCTTTCTACTACTGAAGACTAAGCAACTTGCCTGTGCTTCCCTGCTGTTGATGTATTTATGTATCACCTGGGGCTTTGGAAAATGTACATCTTATTGAGTAGCTCAGGGTGGGGCCTGAGGTTCTGCATGTCTAACAGGCTCTCTGGTGGTATTGATACTGCAGATCTGGCAACCAGCCCTGAGTAGCAAGGACTTGGCTGACTGACAGGACACTGGCACTGGTCTGTGCACAGAAGTTTTGTTTGTTTTTGCACTGAGCATTGAACCCAAGTTCTTTGCCTTGAGCTACATTCCTAGCTTTTTTTCAGGCATGGTCTTGCTAAGTCTCCAAGTTGCCCAAGCTGGGCTCGAACTTGCATTCCTCCTGCCTGGGCTTCTGAAAGTCCTGGGATTATAGGTCCTGTACCACCCTATTGGACTCTAGTTTGTGAATGAACCAAATGGTTGCGAATGAACGTGCTTAGTAGAAGGTAGGTTATAATTTGGGCCAAAATCCAGAATACTTAACTTTATTTCTTCAGACTTTCTCTCTTTAACCATTGAAAGATCTTCAAAGGTGATCAGTTTTAATAGATTCCTAACCACCTGAGGCAGTGTAGCATTCTTGAATAGTGATCAGTAAATCAACAAAGCTTTATTGTGTCTTATTATACATGATGCAAACAAGCCAGGTTGCTTTTATAATAGAATTAGGTTTACTATTTTTAATGATTACAAATAATATATGGTCCCCATAAAGTAAGTGGTGGTGCATGTATGTACCCTAGCTGCTTGGGAAGCTGAAGAAGGAGAATTCCAAGGTCAAGATCTGTTTTGTTTTGTTTTGTTTTGTTTTGTGCAGGCTTTCACTGCATAGCCCAGGCTGGCTTATAATTTGAGATTCTCCTGCCTTAGCCTCTATACCCCTGGGATGTCAGGCATATGACATCACACCAGTTCAACATAAAGTTTTAAAAACTCAGGAATAGAGCTGTTGTCTAATATGAGTGAGACCCGAGGTTCAATCTCTAGCACCTCAAAAAAGCACACAAAAATAAAATATAAGAGACAGCTAAAAGAGCTCAATAAAGCAATTTAAAAGTTGTGTCTCAGCAAAAGATTATTAACATTTGCCACATAGTGAACATTTGTGTGGTAAAATGCTGGAATGCCGAGGCTACTATAACAATTCTGGTACATAAAGTCAGTCATAGAAATTGTGGAAAGTCAGTAAAGTGGAGAATAACAATTGTCACCATATGCAGAGTGCTTATAATGAGAATTCTACCAAGTGCTCCAGCTCTGTTATACACTTTATACCGTGTAACTGATGGGGTCCAGGATTCATTACCTCAAAATGTGGCACCCTGGCATTTTAGAAAACAGCAGAAGCAGGAAGGTCCCTTTGACACCCTCCTGCCCTTCTCTCTTGAAGCAGACTATAAAGACATTTCCTGATCTTCCTTGGAAGCAGGTCCTACGCCCCTCACATGAGATGTGTCCTCCTTGTCCCCAAAGAAAAGAGACATTCTTATCCTTGAAGACTGCAGGGCACAGAGAGAAACTCAAACAGGTCTTTCTGTGTCCCCCACGCTACTTATTACCACTTATTCATAATATTTCATCCTCCAACAAGGCTTCTACACAACCCTTTAGTAACCTTATCACGCTATATTTAAACCTAAGCATAAAGTCAGACAGCTTTTTCTGTTTCTTTTGGTTTTCTCCCAAAGTCTCCTGTGTCATGTAAAACTTACAATAAATAAACTTGTATGTTTCTCTTTGTTAACCTATCTTTAATACAGGCATCTCAACCATGAATCTTGGGGTGGGTGAAGCAAAGATGTTCCCTTTATAGCTATGTAATAATCACATTCCTTGTATTTTTAAGAAAAAGTCATCTAATTCTTAACTTTGAGCAGTAAATGAATGTAAAATGCACTGTAAAAACATTACAAATTTGCAGAACTGACCCAAAAGATATAAAACTTTCCTCTTGATTATGGTATTTTATCTGGTCACTTTCCTATTATCAACCTTTCTCCATATCCGTCTTTTTTGTTTTGTTTTAGAAAAGGATGGTATTTAAACTGGAAGTCAAAATTTATTCTTTGAGATTAACTCTTGAGGTCTACCCATTTGTCCTGGATGTCTCCCATGTATGCATGAGGTATGCATTTTTAACAAACATCTGTTTATTTTTCTCTTTTAGTTTGCCTTAGTTACAGGTTCTGTCTCTATTAGGAACTCAGAAAGAGAGGGCCTTCCACACCTGTAATCCCAACAATTTGAAAGGCTGAGGCAGGAGGACCTCAAGTTCTAGGGTAGTCTGGATAACTTGGCAAGATCTTTTCTGAAAATAGAAAATACAACTGACTGAGGATGTAACTCAGTAGCTTCTGGGTTCAGTATCCCTTACTGAAGAGAGAGGGGGAGAGAGGAAAGGAGAAGAAAGAGGGGAACAGAAGGAGAAAGAGGGAGAGCAAGAAATTTTTCCCTCCGAACTGTAAGATGGGATATAGTAACAGACACCTTGTGGCAGCAGTGATAACTCTGGAGGGATGGACCATTCTCTAACGAACTTCTAGCCCAGACTTCACCTGGAAGATTGGCTTTGTTTTAAGAAAATTACCAAACTAGGATAGAGGGGAAGGCTCAGAATAAACTCAAGTCTATGGCTCTGGACCAGCCAGGGCACTCCATCAGGATGCCTGAGTGAGGTTAGAAAAAGAGAATACTTCGTTTGTTTCCTAAAATCTGGAAATGAAATTTTTCCCCAATTACCTTCACAGTGGTCTAGATTTCACTTTCTCTCCCAGCCCTATTCCCATTTTGGTAGTAAAAATTGCTTAGATCAGCAAAAAGGTTAATACATCAGCAATTCAGTTAGTGTGTGTATTGATTCTCCAGAGACCAGCCAGGAACCTCAAAGGTGAGTGGAAGTGGAAAGTACACGTAGCCAATATCCCACCAGCTGTATTTATGAGCCATTTAGAGTGTCCCAGGAGGAATGCAGTTTAAAATCTATCAAAGCCTTGGATTCTTCTCTTCTTTCCAAGGAGATGCCAACAATTATTTATTTTATACATTTCTGTAAGGTCTGAATGCTTCCCATGAATGATACCTGGAAGGAAATGGTGATTGTTCTCTGGATAAATGAGAAAGGCCCAGGGATCCAAGGAGAGGAAATCTATGATCCATCATTCTAATTCTCAGAACATGACATTCCAAGTCAAGCTCCAGCCAGTCACCTCTATTCTCATGTTCTGTGAGCTTTTAACATTTTCTCTAGGCAGGCTACATTTAAAGGACCCAAATAGTGAATCTAATTTCTTTAATGGGTTTTTGCCTTGTTTTTCTTTTTCTCATTTCTTCATAGTTTAGAATGGTCTCTAATTTCAAACAGGCACCAAAAAGTAGGCCTGCTGTATGCGTGCCAACCAAGCCAGGCTATTTAAAGATGGATCCAATAATTTCCAGATTCTTTAATCCATTCATTCGCAAGGCATTTATGTAGTGTCTACTTTGTGCCAGATTTTGTCTGGGGTTCACAGACAGAGAAATGGTCTCTAGAAGATCACACAGTCCTAAGGAAAGCACATAAAGCATGATCATAGTACAGTCTGTGGGAAGTGCTTGATAAATTGCTACCTTTCTTAAGCTTTTGCTTATTTGGTACTATATATTCATGTGTGTTATTTCCAGTTCTCTAAGCATTCTTCAATGTTTCCTTAGGATGTTTTCTCATTTTCTTAGGACATAGACTTAGAGATGTTTAGAATCTTATTGAATTTAGGCTACTGTAAATATTAGGACTGGGCTCCAAACTTGGTCACACTCCAAACTTGGTGGACTCTCAATTGCCTGTCGCCTGCATGTCACTCCTAAGTGCACTGTCAAAGTCAGCACAGCTCATGCATACCCAGGCCAGCTCTCCTGTCCTTGAAAAGGAGGCTGGCAGGGAGAGGGGAGCCCAGGGGTGCAGGAAAAGCTCACCTTCACCCATCCTTCTCAGACAGAGACTCATAAAAGCTGCCTAACTACACAATTGCAGATAAAAGGAGGGAGCAACTTCTAGCTCTCTTCTGTTGCTGTTGAGAGAGTGATAACCAAGCCAGGGGAGGAATAAAGACAATGAATAGTGAGCAAGAACCCAGAGCAGGCACCAGAGGCAGCTGTAGCAGATAACGAAGGTGCCCGATTTCTTGGCCAAAGGTGTTTGGAAAGAAGGGGGTGCCTGTGGCACTAGGGACAATCACATCTCTTCCCCAAGGTAGCTCTTGCCCACCAGATTATCACATGGCTAAAGACAGCTGCTAGGGAGCTGCATACAAAATAAATAACATAACATTTTACTGTTGTGGAATACAGAAGACTGTGACTCTCGTTTGAATTATTATTACTATTTCTTCGTGTATGTTGGAGACCTAACCAGCTCTTTACATATGCTAAGCAGGTGTGCTATCTCCAAGCTACACCCTGGTCCTTGAAATTAATTACTATAATACATTCTACAATTTGTCAAAAAGAAGTCCTGTTAATTATGTTACATAACACAGATGCTGTAAATTCAAAAGTGAATAAAATCCTACTAAGGAAAATTGACCAAATGAATCTGAGATTACAATTTATATACACTGTTGTATGTATAACGCTCATGAAAGTACAGATTCCTAAACTACAAACCTGCATTCAAATTTCTTACCCCATCATCACTGCGTGAAAATTAAAATAAATTCTAAAATGTTAGGCCAAGTTAGTTAGAGAATGAAATGCATTGTAATACTGCACTTACATGAAGAAAGAATTCCCAGAATAATGGTATCAAAAAAATTTCTAAGGCTCTCCAAGTAGTGGGAGAGGTTTTGTGTGTATTTTGTATTGTGTAATTACTCTGGTATTTAGGGTTTTTTTTTTTTTTTTTTGCTTACTGATCTTTGAATGCCTAACATATGATCCTGCAGAAGTGTACGGCATGCCTCTCTGGCACATGCACAACACACACAATCCTTTAGTTCCCTTGTTTGTATTCCTGCTGAAAAAAAGTATAGAGAAGGGGAAAGTAATTTTTTTCTCTACCTTTAGTTCTTAGCTCAGTTAGAGCCCTATGACAAATGAAAGTTTAACAAGAGAAAAACTCAAAGAAGTTTATTAACATGTATGTTTCCTATATGCATGAGAAGCACCAGGGAAAATCAATAATCTTGGATGTTTTGAATTCAGGCTTATTTAGCATCTTCCAGAAAGAGTAACAATTTTTCTAGAAGTGACAAAAAGAGAAAAAGAGCTTTGGATCTCTAGGGGCAGCAACAAGGGAGATAAATACATGGCAGTCAGAGGTTGGGCGGTAAAGCTTGGCAGATGGGTTGCTCTGAGGGAGGTTTCCCAGCTGATAAGGGCCTGAAGTTGTCTTTGTGGATCAATATTTATCTTTCCTGGCAGAGACAGCAGGAGGTAGACCATTGTTTTTGTCAGTTTGTCCTGGTTTTAGGCAAGTAGAAAAGGACAGAGAGTTTCTCTTGCATTTGCTTCTTCTCAATTGCACAAAATAATCCTTCTGCTCAAGTGATACAATTGGGGGTAGCATTCTGGTTTCCAACAAAAAGCAACAGTGGCCTAGAAAAGTCACAGCATCTCCCCAGCACCCGATTTATAGGAGATACACCGGGAATGGTGAGAGAATTTGGGTCTTCAATGGCCCCACAGGGATCATGGTTAAAGGCTTGGGAGGAGGTGGAAATATCAGGAAATAGGGTGTCTGAGGCAGAATTCAGGTCACCGAGGTGGTCTCTGAGGGGGATATTGGTATCCCTGACATCCTCTCTCTCTCCCTGCTTCCCATGTGCAGTGATGTGAGCAGCTTCACTCTGCCGCATGCTCCTGCCGTGCTGTGCTGCCTCACTACAGACCCAAGAGCAATGGAGCCAGTTCGCCATGGACTGAAACCTCTGAAACCACGAGGCAAATCAAGTTTTTCCACCTTTTGAGGCAGTTCTTTCAGGTATTAGGTCACAGGAACAGAAAATCAACTAACACAGACGGGAAACCCAGGCTTGTTACCATATTAAACTTTCTCTTGGTTTAGAGGGGCCATGGATCCAAAACACATTTTACTTTGTTTTCAGGTTTGGGAATATGAAACATACCTTGCTAATTTTAGTGGCTTTGCTGGTCAAAGCATGTTGCTCCTCTTTTCTAGAGGCCATGGAAAGACCCATGGATATAATGACAGGGCTCAAAGACTTAAATGCTCTGTGGGTTTTTCCCTAAAGCATGTTCCTTAAAGCATAGTCTGGTGAGTTATTTGGAAGTTGACTGAAATTTACACATTGATGTTTATTTTACTACCATTTACTTTATCGGTCTCAATGTTTTCCTTGGAATGATTTGCTTTATCCCTGTCATCGGTATCAATGTCCTCAGAGCACCTGCAATGTCCTGGGGACTGGAGGGCAAATGCGTCTTTGCTCTTTTGACCTAGACGGTTTGCCTGGATCCTGCAGGCTTCCTCCTGAGAGGAGACCCATGGCTCCCACATTTGTCCAAGGAACAGTTTTCCTGGCTGCTTCTCACTGCCGCCTCTCCTGTGATGCCCCTTTCATGATGCCCATTGTCTAATTAAGCCTCACTTGTGACAGATGGTGCTGGGGGCTGATTAACACACACTTCAGAGCCCCGCAGCACCTGAGGTGCGCCTTCACCACGATGTGCTCCAGCTTCCCCTGAAAGGCTCCCTGGGATTACAAATGACGCGGGGTAGAAGGAATGCATGGGGCAGGGCAGGTCTGGGTGAGGAGACAGACAGTGGGGAAAGAGACAGAAAGAGAGAGGCCAAGACAGCAAGAGTCCATCCTCTGTATGCTGGAGCTTGTTTTTAAAGTGCAGTAGTCCCCCCTTATCTGTGGTTAACAGCACTTAACTATGGTTTGAAAATATTAAATAGAAAGTTCTAGAAGTAAATAATTCATAGGTTTTAAATTGAATGCTGTTCTGAGTATTGTGATGAAATCTCTTGCTGTGTGCACCCCTCCTTAGATGGGAGCATAACTACTCAGCTTACTGTCCTCTGTATCCTGCCTGCACTGGTTAGAGAGGCATAGAGAGAACACATTCGCATTATTCAGTGTTATTGTTATTGTTGGTAGTAATTTTTGGATTAAATTTTCTCATAGGTATGTATGTTTAGGAAAACAACCCTGGTATATGCAAGGCTCAGTACTACTGTCAGTTTCACCCATCCGTTAAGGACCTTGGAACTACTGTATCTTGTTTTAATTGCTATGTTAGCCAGGAGTAGTGGGGCACACACCTGGAGGCTGAGGCAGGAAGATCACAAGTTCAAGCTCAGCTTGGGTAATTTAGGAAGACTCTGTCTCAAAGTAAAAGAAAAACTAAAGCGAGATATAATTGTTGCATAATAGAATGAGTCCAAGAGATGGAGGAGGAGAGGGAAAGGGGAGGGGAAGAAAAAAGGGCAAAAAACAATTCAGATGTGTTATGTGCAAGTACCAACTCTCCTTTTCCTCAGGATTTAAAAAAATTCTTCTTTCTATTAGTATTGCCTAATTTTTAAAAATACTGGATTTCAAGGTGCACAGTCTGTTTTGATCACATCCATCTGTGATGATCATCAGCAGGTCAGTGAAGCTCTGGGCACGTCTGTGAATGATTGACATGCAGGCTGCACAATGAGGAGGGAATTGCTGCTGGGATATAGGTGGGACCGACCAATAGGCTTGTTGCCTGGATGGAATAAAAAGGGAAGGAAGAAAGTCCTTCAGCCTTTCAACACAGACTCTGGCTTCCTGACACAGACATGTACCAAACCCTCCATGCCTTTGACTGTGTCCTCTGGCTCTGCAATGTGCCTTCTTCTACCTCTGATTCTGCAGGCAGCGGTTGTAAGCATGCTTAGTAAGTCTTCTGTATAATCACATATATATTTTACCATAATACGTTCACATAATATGTGAAGGAACACACCAACCCTGCAGCATGTGGAATCTTTGTAATAGTCATCAGAACTGTGCCTGCTTCTCAGCTCCAACTCTGGCTGAGTAGCTTTAATGGGCTTCCCTCCACATCTCGATTTGATGTCATAACTGCCATTGATTTCTCTCCCTCTTCATTAGAAGAGGCAACTGGACAAATGAGCTGAGTTCTCCAGTGTGTTCCCTGGTTCTCAACACTCCTGCCTCTCCCCTCCAGCCCGTTCTTGCACCAGTGTGAGTGCTCCCCTCGCCCACATTCACACACTGTATTTCCAGTAGGATTTATTTTGTCATGCATAGCATACTTCATTTCTTTCTAAAATACACATTTATGAAATGTCCATCAAATGTCAAATGCTGGGCTTGGCCCTGTCCCCAAGTTGCTAAAAATCTATGAGTGATAAGGTGGGGCTGTCAGCAGCCTGAATCGTGGGAGAGTTGACTGCTGACTCCTTTCCCCAGCTCTCTAACTGTGAAAAACAGAGAAAATTCTACCTTGTCCTGGATTCCTCTGGGCAATGCATTTAGAACCAGAATGCTAAGTGTAGACCTGTGTCCCAGATAACCTGGGACCAGTCATTTAGCCTCTCCACCCTCAAATTTGTTCTTATGGACAGTGAGCATCCACTGGTACATATCTGACAAGATCTTTCCTACTAGTAAAGGACACAATGTATGCCAAGGGTTAACTCTTTACAAATGGCTTGAGCTTTCTTTGAAGTTCAAGGTTTCTTCTATTTGTGAATAACTTTTTCTTATCCCACCATTTGTAACAGAAATACATTTTCTTAATCTACACAATTTCCCCATTTTTCCCTTCTTTTTCCTCTTCCTTCTCCTCCTCCTTCTTCTCTTTCTTATCTGTCTTTCCATTATTATTATCATTAGCTGTTATTAACCTAAGCACCACAAATTAATTGCAATGGAAGCAAAGACCTAGAAGAGATACAGAAAGTGAACGAGTTGAAGGAACAGAGGCAGCTGCCAGCCCAGGGTACAAATTAGATTGGAAGCCAACTTATTAGAAGTGAGTACCTTGTGGATACATCCACTTGAACTTTCTTTGGGACAACTTAATCACAATAAGAATGATGCATTACTTCTGCCCTGGCTTTTGGCCAGACCAGCCCTGGGAAGTGCGGTCAGCCTCTCTAACTGAACTTGGCAGCTAGAAATAGAGTTGAACCTCTTTGCTAGTATGCAGAATTTCCCTCCGCCCACAAAACTATTTGCCAAAGAGAAAAAAAAAGCCAGAAGTATAACTATTTGAAGATCATAAGCTAAATAATGGTAATAAATAATACAGTCCTCTTCTACTCTTTTTTATAGCCATGCACAGGTAGCCATGTGACATTTCTTCCCTGTGTCAGGGTCCCCAGTCCAGAAGCTGAACGAGGTTCAATAGATCCAGTTCCTTCTGTACTCAGAGAAGTTTGTGTTTTGGGCTGCACTGACCAGGAAGAAGCAGCCTTTTATAATTCCTGCAAGAGCAGCGTAGAGAAAACTGATAATAAGCCCTCTCTCTGTCCATGTTTTGTGCAGAAAAGAGCTTATAGGTGCCATTTATTCCTTGGTTATGCCTGGCATGTTTAAACCATCTGGGTTATTGGTTCATTTTCCTCCTGCCAGGCAGCATACACAGTGGAGAAAATGCAAGCATTTCAAGTGAACCTGAACCCGTACGACCATCTGAGTCACCATGGAAAGTCGTAATACTCTTTTAGGGCAAAAGCCTCAGATCTAAGGATTCTAACAGAAGATTCAGCCACTATCCCAAAATGCCAGTCAAGGTGATGCATAGTGGCAAAGGGCAGGAAAGATGCTTTAATCAGTCTGGCCACCCCAGGAAGGATGAATATAGAGATTTAAGATATGCCTTTGAGGGGCCGACAGAACTTCAAGGTTTTATAGAAAAGGGAGATGAGGCAGGGGTTGGGGTTTGCATGGTTGGCAGGGCCATGCAACTGATCGGTGGTTTCTCAGAACTGCCTCTTGGAGATGACCCCAGGGAAGGTCCTATGGCTTGAGGCGGCAATACAATTCCCAGGAGATGCTTGCTTCTATTGGGGATGGGGATGCCTCATATGCTCATAGGGTGATTTTCCTGCAAGGGTCTGCTTTTCCCAGAGTCTGAGGTGAAAGCAGGTTTAGGATAATAACTAGAGACTTCCAGGCTCTGCTTCAGAAGGTCTGGAAATGGGATATTGCAAAAGGTGGCCACTGAATGCCCCTACAAATCCTGAAAACAGAGTTCCTACTCTTATCTTTGTGTTTTCGAAAGGTGATGAGATAAATTAGGCAAATTTAGGGCTAAGAAGCCTTGTTTTATGAGCTCGTAGACTGACACTTCTTAAGTGATTAATGTGCCTCCTGGCAGAGCTGGGCAGGGATCTGACCCAGAGTTTTAAGGTAACAAAGGAAACAGTTGTACAACGAAGGCAGAGATTCCAAGCTTTTCCTGCCATTCGTTGTGTGTTGGGCATCTGCAGGACCTGTCTCTAAGTCCCTCTTAAAAATGATTCAAATGAAGCTTTCTTTTTTCCTTGCAGTCTCACCGGCATTTGCTATTTGATTTTTTGGATGATACTCACCCTTTCTGGGGTAGGAAGGAATCTTGGTGTAGTTTTAATTTGCATTCCTCCGATGGCCAGAAATGTGGAGTATTTCTTCATGTGACTTTTGGCCTCTTGTCCTTCTTGTTCTGTGAAGTGTCTCTTCATTTTGCTTGCCCACTTTTTAATTAAGTCTTTTGTTTTGAGGGGGTCTAATTTTTCTAGGTTCTCTGCACATTCTAGATATTTGTCTTTTCACTGTGTTGGTTATTTCTTTCATCGTGCAGAAGCTTTTTAATTTGATATGATCCCATTCATTGATTCTTAATTCTGTTTCCTGTGTAACCAGAACTCTGTTCAGAAGGTCCTTGCCTATGCCTATGACTTCAGGTTTTACCTATTTTATTAATTGATCATGAAGTTACCATCCTGTGACATGTAGAAATGACATACCCTGAATTCATGTTCCATTCACAAAATCAACAAATGTTCTTAAAAAGTTATTTAAGGTTGAAAAATAATATAACACAGAAAGAGCATAACTGTCCAGAAATTTCTAAGAAATGAAACAAAACAAAATAAAGCAAAGCTTTTGTACCTGATTCCTCATTTGAATAAAACTGTGTGTGCATCTCATCTTAAACTAGTCTGAATGTCTAAAAATACAAATTTTCCAAATATAAATCAGTTGCATTCACTTTCTATGCTTTAAAAAAAAAACAAAATAAAATAACAAACAAAACCAAAAACAAGCACTCCTACTACACTGAAAAAAAATCCAATTTGCAGTTTCTTGATTTGTTTGCTGCTTCCCAAGGGAAACAGACAGTTTGTAATTAAGTACATCTCTAGATTCTGGATACCAGTATGTCTGTTACAGAACTGAACATGACTAACAATGTCAAATGTAAAGCACTTGCAAATGACAAATGAGTCGGAAGCATAGGAACAGGAATAATTGATTAAGCAGTAAATCAGCAGGGGAAACAAGGCCTAAATATGAGACAAATAAGTCAACACCTCCAACTTGCAAAGTCAGCCTCAGAATTGATTTGTGTAGAGTAAGAATTAAGATGGAAAATCAAGTCGGATGGAAGAGATGTTAAATGAAAAGAAGTCTGGGAGATAACGTGGTTCAACCCCCTGTTTAGACAGAGGGGGAAACCAAGGCACAAGAAGTCATATAGCTTACTTAAAGTCAAAGTTAGTGCTATAATCCAGGTTTCCTGCTCCCCTGACTCTGGGAAATCTCTTTTTATAGTTACATTAGGTATTTTCTAATGCCTAGATTTTCTAATGCCTGCCCTTGTTCAGATTATACACTATTCTGCAGTCTTACTTCTGTAATGGAGACATTTTCTGGGAGATGGGCTCACCTTGCTCCTTTCTGTGAGGCTCTCTGTGTCTCTATGCCTGGTGCATTATAGGGATTCAATAAACCTTGACTGGAGAAACAGATTTTCAGCATGCATCGTCGAATCGTGTTAGTTGAAACAATGCAATGATCACGACCTTGGGTTAATATGAGCAAAACAAAAAGCAAAAGAGCAAAGGAGTCCTCTGGGTGTAGGGATGTGCACATCTATAATCCTAAGATAGGAGGATCGTAGATTTGAGCCCAGCCTGGGTAATTTCATGACTAACTAAGACCCTATGTCAAAATTAAGGGTAAAAAAAGGCCTGGGAAAGGCCCAGGAATCAATTTCCAGTATCACCAAAACCAAATACAAAACACAAAAGGAGGCCTGGCATAGAACAAGTAGTCAGGGACTCAGCTTTTATGAAAAGGAGTATCTGGTCCTGGATTCGCCACTTGCCTTTGCAGGGGCACAGGATGAGCTATTTGCCCTATTTGAATTTTGTCTCTTCCCAAGGATAAAATGAAATAAAATGTCTATTTACGAGAATCTTAATGAAGAGTATGTAGTACTGACTAATGAGTTCCCATTATACCTTTATAGACAAGCAGCTGAATAATAACACCTGAGACAAAAGAGAGATGATGGCACAGAATTAAGGGTCCTGCTGGGTCCAGCAAGCTGCAGCTACCTCTCCACACCTAATTTGACCCTCTCCACATCTAATCTAATAGGAAGGGACCTCTGGCTCCTGTCCTTGGCCTCCTCTCACTTTGGTTCATTGTGTAGAGTGGCTGCCTGCTTGCAGGACTGAGACAAGGCCCTCAAGACTGACCAGGGCAACTCTTTCTGTCTGCATGTCCTGAATGGATAACCATGGCTCTGACTTGGTCTGAGAGCATGGCTCTACAGCCACTTGTCCCTGCTAAGGACTCAGGCCTGTAGGAGCTCAGGCAAAGACTACCATGCCCTAGTGGGATGGCAGGTTCTCTCTTCTCAGAGTGACTTGGGCAACCCCCAAACCACCAAACAGCACAACCTCACTCCATACACACTTCCAAGAACTGTCTTCAGCAAGTCCTTAAATGGTTTCTCTTTTTGGGAGCTCAGATTCAAGCAAACAATTTAAAATCCAAGCAGGAATAAGTGGTAGCAATAATGGAACCCATTGGAAGGGGCCATCAGAAGAATTATATTTACATAACTAAAAGTGGACACTGGGGGCTGGGGATTTAGCTCAGCGGCATAAGCGCCTGCCTTGCAAGCAGGCAGTCATGAGTTCGATCCCCGGTACCGATAAAAAGGAAAAAGACAAAAAAAAAAAAAAAAAAAAAAAAAAAGAGTGGACACTGTACCAGGAATGGAAATATTCTCAATTATCACAACAGGCCTTATCCTCCCCATTCCCAAGAAAGTAGATTCCTAAGAGATTAAATAACAGAAATTTAAAGATGTGGAACTAGGTATGGGTAACACTAGTCATGAACCCACATCCAACCAACGTACCACTCCATATTCTCACCACAATACTGATCCTTCTCTGCTTTCAATGACTTAATTTCCATACTTACTAAGGCAGACAGAGGATAGGGGGATCCCAAGGAGGGTACAGCTACTGGAGCCTGAGAATACAAACTTTAGTTGGGGAAAGGATCTTTGCAGATACAATGAAAATTAGAATTAGGAAAAGAAGGATATCATCTTGCATTTTCTGTTGATCACAAATCTAATGAAAGAGTTGTTATTGAAGAAAGGCAGAGAATATTGAGACAGACACAAAAGACAAAGAGACACAGAGTGATTTGAAGACAAGAAGGCAGAAACAGACTGAACTGAAATAGTCAAAGTCAAGGAAAGTTTGGCTCTACCAGTACCCGGAAGTGGCCAGGAAAGATCTTCCACTAGAGCATCAGAGTGATTGTGACCCTCAGGACCCATTGATCTCAGACTTATGGCTTCCAGAATTGTGAAAGAATAAATTTCTGTTCAAGGCATCCGGTTTGGGGTCATTTGTTTTAACACTACAGGAAATGAATACCAGCAGGAAAGCGTATGATTTCCCACTGCTTGATTTGTCCATCCCAGCAGTGCAGGAAACAGGAGTGTATAGTCTGTTATGCTGTTACAGAACATGTTACTGATAGAAAAGCTCCCTAGAGCTGGAGCTGCCTGGGGAGCAGTGGTCCATTGAAAGCCCTGGCCAGGGGAAGAGCTAGAAGGGCAAGACTAATGGATTGTCCAGTTGCTCAGACTTCCAGATCAACAGACAGAAGGAAGCTGACGGAGCCCTATAGGAGACACTGCATATGACAGTAGTGGGGACCTTGTGAATCCTTCCAGGACTCGTGCAGCCATTTCTGGAATGGACAAGCCCCTTAATAATTGCTTAGCAAGAGTTCACAATCACTACCGTTCTAGAAGTGGGGGCTGCCTTGGACTTCCAGCAACATCTTTGCAAGGGAGGATCCGAAGTTCTTGGCAGGGACCTGCTAGAAACCTCTGAGGGAATTAGGTCACTCAAAGCTGGAGCCTTATTATTTCTTAAACCCATAGGGAGCAGGGCTCAAGTGCCAGCTGTAACTAAGAACAACCCAGCCCCCAACAACACCAGTGCTTTGGTCCCTGGGTCTTCTCATAACGCGTGCACTTTATGTGATGTTGGTTATAAGCTCTTGTGTGTGTTGGTAGGGGAGGCTCTCCTTCCCTGATGTGTTCTCATCTTTCCCTTTTAAAGCTCTCCCCTCAGCCTGCATGCTCCTCATTCAGACTAACAATAGGCCTGGCAGTAACGAGGTGGCAGCAGGGAAGAGCTTCGGTTTAATAAAGCTGAGGCCCAGTGGCCTCCCACTCCCCACTCTGGGGCTCTAATAAAGCCTTTTTTTCGTTCCAGGCCTGTGGTTTCCATCCTGGCATCTGTGAATGGGCTTCTCTACTGAAAGGACTCTTTATTTGTAGTTAGGAAGTAGTTGAGAGTGGCCATAGATTTCAGCCGTCTTGTGTGGGATGGGGAAGGGAATCAGATGTGGGAACCCAGCCCCGAACCTAATCAGATCACCCAAGAACTTCCCAGGATCTGGAAGGTTCTAGAAGTTTCCAGGTCAAAACAAGTCCAACTTCAGTCAAAAGTTCATGTGGGCTTTATCTGTATCTTAAAACATAGCTAACTTGATCCTCAGGT
Organism: Cavia porcellus; assembly: GCF_034190915.1. NCBI lineage: Eukaryota > Metazoa > Chordata > Mammalia > Rodentia > Caviidae > Cavia > Cavia porcellus. The sequence continues at coordinate 18,817,621 of NW_026947496.1, read as the reverse complement.
TCTCTTCTTGTGTGGAAAAACTGTCTTTTCACTTTCCTCCCTGGAGTCATGGAGTAGTACAGAGAAGAAACCCCTTAACAGCATGCCTTTCTCCAAATTCCACCATTTGATAGACTTTGTAGAATGTGAGCCAAGAGCTTTCATCACCTCTGTATATTTACTCAGTGAATCACTTGTGCTGTTACTACATGTGTTTGTATAAAGTGGTTTTTATGCTCTTTTTATAAAATGTTACTTTTTAAAAACATCACAAAGTCATATATGACATTGGTTAAAATTTCAAGCATTCATGAAATACATGATTTAAAAACTGAAAGACCCCTATAGCCCCACCCTCTCAAGTTCTGTGTTATACTCATGTGTGAGGTTTTTATTTTAATTTTCAGTCTGAGTCCTGGGAAAAACAAAATGTTGGCTTCCTGGATAGGAAATCAGCAGGAAATCCACAACAGAATGAGACTGTTCCCTACAGCACACCACAATGGGATCCCTTTTTGCCAATGGGATGGTTCTGACTTCTGTAACCACTTTATCCAGCCAGATCAACACCTATTCTCAGCAGGCAGAGTTCCTAGAATTTTTGGCTGGTGTGGATAAGCACAAATGCATCATCAGGTATCAGGGTGTATGCCAAAAATGATGACGTTATGGCCCAAATTCCTGTGTTAAAGCCCCAACTCTGCAATGTGGGTGCATTTGCAATAATGCAGTCAGGAAAGTAGCTGAGGTTAAATAAGGTCATGAGGATGCAACCCAATGTGATAGCATAGCATGTTTTTTAAAAAGACCTGAGCCGAGGATGCTGCTCAGTGGTAGAGTACATATCTGGCATTTGTAAGGCTTTGGACAAGATTTCTAGCACCAAAAGAAAAAAGAAAATATATATATATATATATATATATATATATATATATATATACAAGAGAGATCATTGTTTTTCTCTGCCCTGTGTAAACCAGGAAGAGAGATAATTCTTACTAGAATCCAACTATGCCGGCTCACTGATCTTGGACTTTCAGCTTTCAGAACTGTAAGAAATAAGCATTTATTATTAAAACCACCTGGTCTTTTGTTATGGTGGCCCAGTGTGATAATATAGGGAAAAGCAGGAGTATGGCAGTCAGCCTAGCACCTTTCCCAGCCTTACCTCTGCTCAGGTGTTATTCCAAGATGCAAAGCAATTTTTGAAATGACTAGGAGTGAGGAGAAAGGCAATCTGAGGATGCTAGTGATAGACATAACTGGTCCCCAAGTCAGTGGACCCTGGGCTTTTCTATGTGTTCTATAATAAATAGAGTTTTCTCTAGCCCCAAGTAATATATGTCCACAAACACATGTTTAATTGCTTACAAAAAGATAACTACCCTTATTATCTAAGTTGCAGTCATGCTGTCTAGTTTATTTCCTTTAAAATGTTAGGATTCATTCATAGACTGTCACATTTGTTTATGTTGTGCCTAGCATGGAGTGTTAACTTAATTTGCTTTGAGATCCACCTTGGGGATTGGTGGGACATACATCTCAGGGTGTCTGGGTGAGTCATAGGGTCAAGATCTTGGGATCTCTCACCCCTTTCTCTCTGGCACTGTTTCCCTTTTCTTCACAGCTGATATGAGGTCTAGCATGCCCTTCTATCATGATATTTGTTCCATGGAGCCAGTCACACATAAATTAGTTATAAGCCAAACTGAATCACTCTTTCTTTATCATGTCTAGCAATGAGAAAAGTAATGCAGAAAATTGGTACCAAAGAAGTGGGGCCATTGTTGTGATATGTTCAGGAGCCTTTGGAACAAATTTGGGGAGGAGTTTGGAAAGGTTTGGAGATATGGACTGGACTATGAAACTCTGGAACGCTCTAAAAAGAACTTGATTTGCATTTCTGGCCAGAACTTAGGAAACTAGACTACTGATAGGGATGCAAACAGTGAAGCATAGGCTCATATTGTTTTAATTGAGAAAAAGAACCCTTGAAAACTGGACTAGAGGGTGCATGTGTTCCATTACAACACAGAATGTGTCTGTTTTGTGCATGTGCTAAGACAACATATGAGGCTGGATTAAATAGTGGTTGACTAATCTGGCAAAGGAAATTTAAAGACATCCCAATGTTCAGGCTGTGGCAGGGGTACTTCTGGCTGCTGTTACCCAGATCTACAATGAGGATCAGGAGCTAGAAACAGAGGCCAAAGGTATGAGAAAAAAAATCAGCTTAGTCAGAAAAGAGGCACATGTAAAGTTGGAGTTAAGGAAACACTGGTTGCTAAAAAGATTAGCACTAAAAAGAAGCTAAGTGCATTGCATCAGGGAAATAGAAAAGATGCCTTAAAGGAATCTTAGGAAATGACCAGACCCCACTCATGACAAGTCAAATGTATAAAAGGGTAAACTCCTATAAAGACTTCTCTGAGAAGAGAGCCCCAGTGTACCCTGCTTATTCAGAGCTACCTAGGAAAGTGTTCCCCCTAGTTAAATTCTCCAGGTAATCAGAGACCTCCTCAGCCATGGGATAAGGGTGAAAGGCTATTTGCTAAAGCTAATGGCAGACCTTGTAATCATCCACATGGTGTTGGTTTTTCAGACATGTAGATCACCAGGATTGTGTTATCATGAAGGCTTCCACCATGGTTTCAAAGGAAGATAAACAAGGAGCCCTTGAGAAGGTAATGAATGAATCTATGGGAATGAAACCAAAGATGCAGTGGAAATGACCAGAATATGAAAACTTCAGACCATAAGTGGAAGCCAATCTGAGAGAGAGGGTATGTGGGTGGAAACTAGAAAGACCATAGGAGTGAGACTGCCTCAGCCCTTTGAAACTCGGGTTGCCACTATGTGGTGGATGCTGGACGTGGACTACAGAATCTAACGTTGGTGCTGCTGGGTTTTGCACTTGCATTTCTGATTCTTCTCTATTCCCTTATTTCTCTGTTTTTAAATGGAAATGTTTACTATATGGCATTATTCCTTGGGATTTTGTAAGTTGTTTTTTAATTTTACACAGGTTCACAGCTCACAGTTTGCCTTGCATTTCAGATGGGACTTTGACTTAGATTTTTGAAAAATGCTGGTACTGTTTTGACTTTAGGGACTGCACATTTCTGGTTGTGTGAAGGTTAATCGTATTATGTTAGGCTGAATTATAAACTTGCTATTGATTTTATACGGAGAATAAATGTGGTTTAAGGAGCTGTGTCTGGGTGTGGAGTTGACAAGGGTTAGGATGTAGCAATTAGAGTGGAAGGTCCACTCAACTGGCTTTGAGATCCTCCTGAGAAATAGGTGGATCACATTTCTGGGTGTCTGGCTATGTCCTGGAGGCATGGCCTTGGAGTCTGTGTCTGGTCCCTTGTACCTTTTTCCTTTGCAGTGTTCCTCATACTTTACTTCCTGGCCACCATGGACTAAGTAGTTTTGCCCTGCTACGCACTTCTCCATGATGTTTTGATCTTGGAGCCAGCTGACCCAGAGCAAATTCTCTTAAAGCATGAGCTAAATTAAACCTTTCCTTTAAGTTGCTGGTGTCAGGTATTGGGTCCCGCAATAGGAAGGCTGACTAATACAGTTAGTATTCTCAAGGGTATGGAAAGAATTAATGTTTAGATTTTAGGGACACACATCATTGAAAGGGAACACATGAGAGTGGTTAAGATCCCAGACGCTGGATTCCAGATTCCACCTTTGCTCTTTAATCAGATGCATGGGCTTGGACTAGTCCTCTGAGGTCTATCTTCAATCAGAAAAGTAAGACTTTCCTTACAAAGTTATAATAAGAATTTTGAAAGATAAGTTACCCAAAATGCATAGCACAGCACCCCATAAACAGTACACTTCTAATTAAACCACTGTTGTTATTAATGGGAAAACATCCAGCAGATACATGCAGACCCCGTAGGCACTGAGCTCTGCTTCTGCTGGTTCTGCCAGCAGCTAGTCCTGTGTAGCAAAAGCAGCAGTGGCATCTGTTTCAAATGGGCCTCCACGAGGTGGGCTCCAGGATGTTTATTCATACTCGTAAATGGAACATCTTTGATTTCCAATGCTAAACACACTCATTCCAAAACAGATTCACGAGTGATGTGATTCTTAAAGGTTGATTTCTGCTCTGCCTCTTTGTGCCATTTTCCAGCGACACAATCTTGCTGGGAATGGGCAACAGGAGGCTGAAATTCTAACCCATCTTTGAGGCTAATGTGCTATGTGAGCTTCTGCAGGCATTTCATTTTTCTGTGCTGGTCGGTTCTTGTAATAATAGAATGGGAATCATAATACCTGCCCACTGCGTCTCACAGGCAGGTTGAAAGGCATGAGTACTTTTAAAAATACAAAAAGAGGCTTTGAACTACTCACAGATGGGCATATTATCAATATAAAGGTTTAACTATTATTACTATCTTTCCTGGGTATTCCATTGTGAAGATTTGTGGTTAGCACTTTATTTTTTTTTCTTTCTTTTTAAAGGATAAAATTCATCTCTAACTACCTTTTGAAAGCCAATTTACGCTTTGGTCATTTGATTAATAGGAGTGGGGAAGACCAGCTTCCCAATCAAAGTGCTTTTGAATAATTCAATACCAGATATTAAAAGAGGAGAGATGCTGCCTGGTGTGGTTTACTCTGTACTGCAGAGAAAATCCGAGCCGCTGTCCACATGCAGGTTGCCTCTGAGCGGCTGCTTGGTGCTCAGCGCTCTCCTTCTGCCTTATTCAGATGAGCGCTACCAGCCCTGCAGACAGCTATGCGATTCGTGCATAAATATTAGATCCCTGCCGGGATAACCTCAGCCCTGTGCTGCCTGGGGTTGAGACTACAGATGCAGAGGAAAGGATGTCTTTCCTAATTGGTCCCTCCAAAATGGTGTTTTTTGTTTTTAATTTGCTCAAAGTGACTGCCTACATGAGTGTAGATCTCATTACTAAGTGAAAAGCTTTGGGAGACTAGGACACCTTGCGTGGCCTCGGTGGCTTATGATTACAAACACCTGGATGGGCAGGACTATCTGGAGTGCAGGGTGCTTCTGCCCACAGGTGGCCTCAGTCATCAGTTGTCTGAATTTGTGGAAAGCAGCCAGGATAGGAGAAAAGAGGCCAAGCAGCTCTAGAGGGGCGGCATCTGCTGTTACGAAAGCCACGGCCTCAGTTTTTCAGCACACCTGGGTGCAAATCCTGACTCAGTCTCTCAGAGGACTTTGCAGCCACCAGAAGTCAAACTTTGATGTTCTCATTTCGAAAACGGATGTGTAAGCCAGGCGTGGTGGCGCAGGCCTGTAATCCCAACGCTCGAGAGGCTAGGGCAGGAGGATTGTTGTGAGTCTGAGACCAGCCTGGGTTATAAAGTGAGCTCAAGGCCAGTCTGAACTGCACAGCAAGACTCTGTCTCAAAACATAAATCAATAATAAAATAAAAATAAATAATAAATATAAAAATAAAGCTCATGTGATGAAACAAGACGTATACAGAATGCTCACCAAGTTCTTTTCACGTTCGCTTCCCTTTGCCATTCTCCACCCATTTCTAGGCCTTTTCTTCCACCCCTTCTCCTCCCTCTTCCTCCCCCACGTCTTCCTCTCTTCTGTTCCCAGACCCAGCTCTGCACGCTCCCATAGACTCCAGCTGTGCTGTGCATCTATAATTATCCCCTGACATCAATATTCTAATTTGCTTTATCCTTCCTTGGTTTTCTGGCTTTCTGTCTTGTTTACCAACTTCCTTCCACTTTAAGGGCAAGATAAATGAGAGTACAGATGGTGGGTTTTTTTCTCCCATCTTCTACAGACTCTGCACTCATTGCCTCAAAAGCAAAAGTCCTGGTATGCTCAAGGGAGTGCAATGTGTCCCAGTTTTGGAGGTTGGTAATGGTGCTACTAAGTCCTCCATGTCCCAGGGCCCCCAAATCTGCCTGGGCCATTGTGAAAATTAGTGTCTGAATAACATTAAATTGACTTGGGAACAGATTTTCCAAGGAAACTTGGTACTACACACTGTCATGTATTAGGCCCATCATTCTTTTAAGTTATTTGTGGTTTTTCTTACTGCTTGGCTGGCATCATTTATATCTTTGACAGCTAAGCGTTAATTTATCTTAAGCAAATGTGAATCCTGGTAACCACACCCCTGCCCTTTTCTCTCTAGCTCTTCCCTCATTTGCACCAGATGAGTTTCTCCACTGCAGCTGCAGTCCTCCGACTGCTGCATACTAGCTGTGTGCACTTTGGGGGCACATTAGATAGCCTTGATCTTCAGGATTCTCATAAGAAAAATAGGAATAATCCTGCTTCCCGGGGTAGCTATAAGGACTTAATGAGATTATGGATGTAGAAATCTTTATCATTATAGCTTTGTAAAATGCCTTTATTATACAGCTGCTAAATTCTATGTCTTTTCTCTCCCCTTTGCCTGAAATTCATTCACGCATGCTTGCATTCATTCATTTATTCACTAAACGGGAATTTATTATTGGTCACCACTCTATGACGGTTTGCATCTGGAATGTCTCCCCTAAAGCTCATTCATTGAAGGCTTGGCCCACAATGCACTGCCGTGGAGAGGTGGGGCTGTGGGGAGGTGGTTGTGTCACGTCTGGGTGTGTGCATGAGCCACACCACTACACTGCAGCTGACCAGGACTCATAAATTTATATCAAGAAAGAATTAGCAATAGAAAGTTTAGAAGAAAAAACAAAAACATTGTATTTGCAAGAAAGGAGGAAAGGAAGGGATAGATATCTACCCTATGAGAGAAAGTAGGGCTTTGGAACCTGCAGAAGCCAAGGAACTTTGTCTCCAGGTTTCCTATTAGTGTGACAGAAAGATCTACCCCTAGAGCCTGTCACAAGCTGATTGGCTGTTTTAGGTCCCAGGTTGTTAACTAGGCCAGCCACTGGCTACCACTATTACCTATGTGCAAATTCCTAGCTGAGCTTCAGTTGGGGTTTCTTTGCCCTGTTAGAATCTTATCTTTAGAATTTATGGGTTTGTTAAAAGGACTTCACATACAAGGTCAAGTTAGCAATTAAGTAAAGGGGTTGTGTGTATACTTCATGCGAAAGAATAAATGCACATAATAAATATGTGTGCACATATGCATGTGAGTGTCTAGGTGTAGGTACACACTTTATATACTAAGCTTTCTGTTATACAGCCTCCACTTTGTCTTCTTTGCACGTCACTGCGTGATGGGCGACGGGCAGCAGACCACCGGGCAGACCCACGCTCTGTTTATTATCAGTTCTCCCCCTTCTTCCATTTGTTCCCTCTAGTAAGGGCTTAGCTCAGTCACAATTTTCAGAAAGTTTACTGAGGCTCCTATTATTTCCCTGTCTATCTGCCCCTTTACCCTATGGTTCGATCCATGCATAGGTCTGTAGCTCAGTGGTCCATGGAGGGGAAACTTCAGGTGGTGGATCCTATAGTTAGAGGAAGTAGGTCTCTGGGGAGTGTGCCCTAGGACATATTCAATATATTTATTCTTGGCCTTCCACTTCCTGGTCTTTACGAAGTGAGCAGCTTTTTGCGCCATGCCCTTCGGCTGTAATATTCATCCTGACTGCAGGCTTACAAGAAATGCAGCCAGCTGACCATGAACTGAAATCTCGAAACAGTGACCCAAAATAGACATCTCTCCTTCTTAAGTTGTTTGTCTCTGATGTTTTGTTACAGTGACAGAAAACTAACACAGCCACTTACTCTGTTAAATCTTGTTTGACCAGGAAGAGAGAAACAGGCAATAGTTTAAACAAATCATTCGAGTTTAACTTAATAAAGCTAAGGGGAAGGCTGTGCATTCTTCTAGCTCATATTCAACTCCTAGCTCAAAGGAAGCCTCTTCTACCTTCCCAGAGCCTGGTGATGGAGAACCAGAGCTGTATTTACAAAAGCTTGCCACAACTGATGAAGGAGAACTTAACGCTTCCCGAGCAGTGCCTGGGCCCTGTGCAGGCCTTTTGCACTCGGGGCCTGAGGTCAGTGTGCCTCCTTTTGTGCATCCCCTCTCCCTGTGCTCCCTCTCTCTTCTTCTTGCAGTCATGAGGTGGAAGAGGACACTTCTGGGTCCCCATAGCTGGTGACTTAAGGGAATTTGGCTGCTAAGTGGTGATCAGATATTCGTGCCAAACAGACAGACTAGATTCACGGTCTCTGAAAGCAACCATGTTTTACAATCATGCTTTCACCAAACAGCCCTGGCTTAGTGGTAAACAAGATTTTGCCCATCTATTAAAGAATGGATTCCCCATATCTTGATTGCTTTGGAGTGAGAGATCCATGGGCTATAAAGGCATAGTCTATTTTACAAATGGTGAAAAATTTTATGACATTGAAGTCTAAAGTTCAGTGGATAGAAGTTCTAGATCCTAAGTTCCAACTAAGTTGCAGATGCTGTTGCAATCCAAAGTTTGTAGGGACAAAAATGAATGTTTAAAATGGGAAGATGACATGTGTAGATTGAACTTTTGAGAAGATAGCATTAGCAGGATGGGGTGATAGCTGGTAGGACATTCCCACTGTCACCATATTCCCCTTTCCTCGCTCTGAATTGTCCTTTCATCTTAACAGTCCCACAGAAAGCTAAACAATAGTGCGAACTGTCCCATTGACTCCAGCATTCTGATCAGGATGTTAGGAGACAGAAATGCGCTTTTGAAGTCTCCTATGACAGACTACAAGGCAGTAAAAGAGGTGTGAAAGCTGAATGTTCCTCTCCAACCAAAAGTTCATTTTTTGAATGTCTTCCTGCACTTAGAGCATTTGATATTTGTCCCACATTTTCTCCAGCTTCATGCTTAATCTCTTGTCTCCCTTCTGAGACTCTAGTTCATTGTTTTCTCTCTTCCTTGTATACTTCTACAATCTTCCACTTACACATAACTCACTGTTTTAAAATCTAGGTTCATTATCATTCGGATATGGTGAGGCCAGCTGTCTCTGAAAAGACAGATTTCTGTACCTTCAGACACCAGGAGAAGTGGCCCACCTTGCCACATGTGGGTTACAGAATAATGAGGAGGCACTAGGGATGGTCAGGAAGCAGAGGGAGCTGCAAAAGAAATGCACATGCAAACATTTGCTGTGTTTTTCATAGGAAGGAATGTGACAGGGATGGTAGGCTGTGTTAGGCTTGGCTAACCCGAATGCATTCAGGGTCTCTGGGACATCAGAACTGACACTGACTGTCTGTTATCTTGGCTCTGGGGTGGTCAGGGAAGCTAGAGGTGGCCCAGCATGAAAAGAGCTTGATAGAAGATGTGGTTGGTGTGTGGGATCTGGGTTAGTTAGTTTACACTTGAAAGGATTCCTAGGAATTGTCTATAAGATTACTGTTACGATGTAACTTGGATATTTGGGGCAGACATTTTTAGAATGAGGAATCCTACCCTCAAGTAATCTTATTTCCTCCTCAAGGCCCCCAAATACGTGCATGCATTGAAAAATCACTTGTAAAGCCAACCAATGCTTTGACTTTAGCTATGACTTCAGCCCTGAAACACAATGCATCTACATGAGCGAGGCCAGATGCTGTCTACATGAGGTCTGTCTAGAATCAAAGCAGACAGGCCTGAGGTCATATGTTTTCTTCCCAAGTCTTGACTCTGAAGAGAAGACAGACCAGTCCAAATTCCCAGCAAAGGCCAATGAGTGAGACAGAGCTTGGGCCCCAGGCTGGAATGAAACCCGTCTTGGTTTTTGACTCTGGGATTCCTTAGGCCAGTCAGGATCCCAGTGCATGGGAAAAAAACACTTAGAACTTTTAATGAAAAAGATATCATTCAGCTGGGAGGAAGGAAGAACCAAATTGGGACAAGCCTATATTTGCAAAGAGAAATGTGTCCATTCATGGCAGCCATTACTATATCAGCCAACAAAGTATGACCCAATGTGAGCAATGACAGCAACGCTTAATTTTGAGAGTGAGGCTCTCCACCTCCAGAGGAAATAAAGAGAAAATGGAGAAAGTCTTGAGCTTTTTCTGGAAGCAAGTGGGGCCTCATGGTCCTTCCAGCCCACCCTAGATAACCCATATGGCCACAAGTGAGGAAAACTCATCTAATTTCCTTTTTTCCATTCCTTTGCTCTGCACTCAGGCTGCTTGCCTTTGCAATCAGGCTCTTCTGCAAACAAAAGTTTCTTTCTCCACAAAGAAAAGGATAGATGAGTAGCAAACACACTTACGAAATAAACCATCTTACTCCCAATGTGACATTGAAATTCTTAAACAACTGTTCACTCTGTTAGGCAGGAAATGTTCTTAGGTCTTGAAAACTAAAGTTGACTGTAGCCTATATATATGGATCCTTGCTTTTGGTAAAAACACATCTGTCCTTTGTTCCTGGAAGCATTAGAAAAATATACAGTCAGCCTTCCATGTCCATGGTTTCTGTATCCATGGATTCAATCAAATGTAGACTAAAAATATTTGAAAATCAAAATTAGCCTTTACTGAATAAGTATAGACGTTTTTGCTTGTCACAATTCTCTAAAATCATAGTGCAATAGCTATTTACACAGTGTTTACATTGTATAGGTATAAATAATCCAGAGATGATTTAAAGTAATTGGGGGGATAAGTGTGAGTTATCTGCAAATGCTACACTGTTTTATATAGGAGACTTGAGCAGCTACGATTTTGGGTTCTGGTATTGAAACCAATTCCCCTCAGATGCCTAGTGAGTGTCGTATTTCCCTTAGTTCACGGGACCTACTTGTTTTCTACAAAGTTAACAGTCAGTCATTTCTGTTAGCTGAAGGGTATCCTCTCCTTTTTCCAATTCTTGCTCTCTGAGTTTCCCCAGAAAAGCTTTCCCAGTTAGCTCCATCAGACTCTAGTCTCACACTTAAGCAGTCTCCTCGGTGTCCTAACACTTCTATATGTATTTTGATTTTACTACAGAAAATCAAGTAGCTGACTCTTACTTTCAATTCCTTGTGGTCATTCTCTATAGCAGTCTTTTGTTTACTTCACACAGTGGATATTTATTAGATACGGATAATCTCTGGCACTTTGGCTGGGAATACCTAGGGCCTAGGAAAGAGAAGTTCTCTGCACAGAATGAGCATTTGCTAAATACTAAGCAATCACGTGATTAAGTAAATAAAGATGCATTCATGGTTGTTAGAAAAATGAACATTTAGTCTTCTTCCCTGCCATAGTTATAATAGTTACTTTTTAGTACTCTTCTCTTAAATTAGCTAGGCATGCTCTGCTTAGCTTAGAGACGTTCTCCAGAAGCCAAAAGTTACAAGACATTGAAAAAACCATACAGACCCTAATCAAGTCCAACAGTATATTAATAAATATCAATTATTTTGCCCAATACAAACGTGTTAATTTTTTATTATGTGCAAATATTTAGGCATGGGTCTGTGTACATATACATCCATTAAGTAGTCAAATACTTAAAATTAAAAAAGGCAAGTTGAAAAAAATTATAAGTGCAAAGATATGATTGCTCTGAAAATAGCCAATTTAGAAAAGAGTTTGACCTTTAATTGGCCAAGTTAAACACGGCACAATTACTACTTACTTGGTCCCCAAAGATTGGCTTTAATCGTGTCATGTTTAACTTGGCTGGTTAAATTGCAAATAGCATTTTCCTTTCCTGATTTGGTTCATTTGGCTAATATAATGCTTTTTTGTGGCTGACCTTTTCTTTCCTGACTTAGCCCTTTCTGTAAATAGAAACTCCATGGATTAGGAAGTATCACAACTACTAAACAACAACAACAAACACAGAGTAGTGTGTATGTGGGTTTTTTTGCTTTTGGTTTAAAGAACCTCTGACGGTTAAAGAAACATCACTGATTCATCAAATAATTAGTGTGTGTTTGTCAAAGCTCTTTAAAAATTTAATGTTTCAGAAGATCCTTGCGTAATTTTGTTTTATGTTACATGGTAGGTAAAGATTTTTGTGCTAATTTTAACTTCATCTATTACTGAGAAAGGAGCTCAACTTATATGTTCAATATTATTTTAGGCAGAGCAAGGATCCCACCTGCCGCCATGCAGGGCATAGGAGGATGGTTAACTATTGACCGAAATGTCTGTCTAAAAGCCCTGGAATTCAGAGAAGGCTGATTTCTCCGTTCACTGTGGTCAGTTGCATGTGTGTTAGATGAAGTGGGCATCTAATTTCTAATGTACTACGATGGAACGAATCAATTTAAAGCACCAGAAATCATTTTCTCTGGTAAAAAAGCACTCATGTATGTATATCAAACATTTATTTACTAAAAAGCAATAAGCCTTTGAGTCATTGCAATGTATCAGATTCTGTATAAGTCACTGGATACAGCAAAAGAGATAAGACAACTTTTGCCATTAAGAAGCCTATGGCATCTACTGTCTGTTTGTATTGAGCTGGTTGCACTGGAGCACATCAGAAACAAAATGACTTCAGACTGCAAAGTTTGGCTCTTTATGCTTCTTTTTAATTGACAACCAGATAGAGCTGCTCTTCAGCATCTCTCTCCTTCATGTGATTCCGCCAGCCTCCCAGTGACATTCTGTCTCCAGTCTTCCTTTCCACTTCCTTTCCTCTTTTGCTCTCTCCAATCTGAGAAAGAACTCACAGGCGAGAGCTAATTAGCTGTGCTTGTTAAAAGGAATCATCCAATAAGCGCACTCCGCGTTAACTTTCCTGTGGTTATTTGCCCTGAGGCCAAGCTTACAAAATCCTATGCTTATGAAAGAAAGATAATTTCAGACAATTTTGAGTACATTATTTATTTGTGAATAAGCCACAGGTACCAAATTATTGCCCATGAGAATTCACACCTAAATTCTAAATTTAACACTTTTCTCATTTTTTTATTCCACAAAATGAAGACTTTTTTTTTCAGTCAAAAACTGTTTTGGGGCATGGGAAGATACAGAGATACCACAATATTCCGAGTGTGCAGATTGGGCATAGAGATCACGCAATCTGTCTATTTATTATCAAAATAATATCCTGATGTGATTTTATCTGATGCATTATTTTTTGAAAGATCCAAGCTTGTGGCCTAAACTAATAAATTCTGTGCATCAGAATATTGCTGTACTGTGGCTTCAACTTTCAGTAACACGTACAACAATGAAATAATCTGTGTATAAACTGTTATTTCTATTGACCATTAAACATACAAGCAAGAAAGCCAACAAATAAGAACCAGCCAATAAATAGTAAATGGAGCATGAGGAACAAAAAGTCCCAAATTACAGGAGTAATATACTTCATACTGTAAATAATAATTTTATAATTAACAGATGCTTTTTTTCCTTTGGGATTCAGGAGAAGATATGGGAGATAAAGATATGGTTATTTATTTGTTTATTTATTTGGTTTTGGGGTTTTTTTTTTCCCAGCACTGGGATTAAAAGCAGGGCTTTGATTTTCTAACAAAATCTTACCAGAATTAAGTACATAAACCAAGAAGTAATCTTTTTAAAATGGTAGGGGGTGGATGTTGACCCTCCCCTTTTCATGTGTCCCATGTTATACACATGAACACATACATGTGTACATGCTCATGTGTGCATATAACTTCCCCGTGCTCCTCAGACAATCTCCACCTTGTATATTTACCCTGATGGAACCTGAAGTGTTAACAGTTGGGCTTGGCTCAATGCCTAAGCTATAAGTTTGTAATTAGTTCCTGGGGAAAATAAGTTACTCAAATTAAAAATGGCTTTGGGAAGGAGGAAGGAATCTGCTTTGTAAGGTCTGCATGTGCTTAAGAAAGCATGTGTAAAACACTGGGAATCTTGAGTTCTGCTAACTAATCAGATAGCCTTGAACAAGTTACTGAACCTCTCAAATTCCTCATATTTGTCCCTGAGCTTTCTCATGCCTCTAACAGAATTGCACTAAGTGATTTCTGGCTTTAATCCTTTATGCAGATCCTGTGTGCTACCATATGCAGAAAAATGCATTCCGAAGACAAATAGGAAGGCGCTAAAAATTCTTTCCCATGAAAGTTCAGTTTACTGGGCAATAAATAGAAGAGGAAGGCAAGGTCATTGTGTAAATTACAGTGTGTCATTTTTAATGAATCTGAGTCATCTTTCGTCAAGTTGTCCTCTCTGAGGATGGAATCAGTTCTTGAATTTGGAAAGAACTTGCGACATAGTATTTCAGCTTTATCATAGGACTTAAACTATTGTCTTAGTCTGGTTTTTGTTGTTATTGCTATAACCAAATACCTGAGATGTATAAAGAACAGAAATTTACTAGGCTCTCAACTTTAGACACTGGAAAGCCCAAGAACACGACTTGGGCATCTGATGAGTCTCTTCACTACATCATAATATGACAGAGGACATCGCAGCGCCACCTGCTAGTTCAGGTCACTCTTCACCACTGTAAAAGGATGGAGCTCAAAGCTTTCCCACCAAGACATAGCTTGTGCCCACTCTTAATTGTTTATTTTGAGTCAAGGTCTCCCTAAATTGCCCATACTGAGCAGAAACTTGCCTGTCCTCCCACTGCAGTCTATCAGAATGCTGGGATTACAGGTTTGTGCCACCACGCCTACTTCCTCTCTTCTTATAAAGCCACTAGTACCATTATGGGGACCCCATACTCATGATATCACTTAGTCCTAATTACCTCTCAGCAGCCCCATCTCTAACATCATTAACATAAGAATTTGAAGATTAAGTTTCCAACACATAAGCATTTGGGGCAACATATTTAAACCATAGCAGTTACCATCCATCTGTGGGGGGAAAAGGTCCAGCTGTGAAAGCAACTACAGTTTGATGCTACAAGATCTGGCCAATCACTGTCTACCAGCCCTTGATCCCTTCCTTTTCTTAGTTTCCAAGTGGCTAAACCTGCAGCATGACCTGCGGCACTGGTAGGAAGACAGTCGTGCTACCAGAATAGAACAAATGCACGTGAAGATACTAGAGATTGCTTGTGAGCAGAAGCACTCACTACACAACTGTGTGAGATGCTCTGAAGTGCAGAACTTCTTGAAAGGTCCACCAAGCATCCTCGCCTGTCTTCTGCTCAGTTATCTTGCCCACTTTCTGTCAAAGCTCTTTACTTTCAGGTCTTCTATTTGCTGAGCCCCAGCCTTTCCTCCCAAGTCTTTTTTTTTTTTCCTCCCAGCAGAACCAAGAAGTGTACAAACTGTAACTGTATCAACACAGAAAATATCCATGACATACTCTCAATGTTGCAGTCAGCTTAATGGAAATTCACCCATGACAAAGACTAGGGGTCTGGCACATTGAAATATGCTTCTAGATGATTCCAAACAGGTTTATATACCTTAGGCTTATTCTCAATGGAAACAGGTCTTTGGGGAAACATTTTTTTTTTGAGATATCCTATTATCACAATTCTGGTACTATTAATTGGTAGAATTATTTGAGTATCAGCCTTTCTTAATTAACTTAGCTAATTGAAATTTTCTTATATAAGAGTGTTCACTTTGACATTGGATTTTATAAGTTCTGTAGGTTCAAGGGAATAATCAGGGCATTTTGGATAATTGAAGACCATGTTCCATCTGAAGGATAGAACAATACCGAAACATTTATTTATTCATATCATTTAGCAACTATATGACAAGTATTGTGCTAGGCACAGAAAAGACAGAAGAAGGAAAAATAATCTAATTTGGAGAAATCTTTTGTAAGGACATTTTGGGCATAGGCAGCATGTTGTAGAGGACAGATTCTAAAAGTCCCATTTGCTCATGTTTTAGTGCAATTGTATATAATGGAAATGAGAACTCTGATATTTTACCAGAAATTACCAGGACAACAAAAATGGGCCCTGAAGTAAGATAGATAGAGGAAATTTTCTAAATTTCATAATTCTTATAATATTACTTATTTTTATACCACAAATTTTATCTAAACTCACAATTTTTTGTGACAAAGAAATGTTATCTAATAAAATAATCAAATTGAAGCTATTTGCCCTAAAAAATAGACATAATAGGACAGACAGTAGTAGCTCTTTCCTTAAGGTCTGGGCATGAGGAATTATCCTTAGTGAGCCTCAATTTTCTCCTGGGGAAAATGGAGGGAAGAAATTGTTTTTCCACCTAATTTCACCTCGGAATTCATTAGCTCTATTATTACTGTGGTCTTGTAGGACAGCCTAAATTTATGAAGGTGGCACCCACACCTCTGCCGCCCTACCTCTTTCCAAGCTCCTCCATTAGTTACTAAGTCTACAAAGGTCCTCAGAAATGTTTGTTGAAAGACAATAAACACTTGTTAAGGGTTAATGTGAGGGTGAAATGAAGAGACATCAGCCAGTGATTTGAACACAATGAAGCTTTGTTTTTTGAATTAAAGAACTCACATTATCTTCAGTTTTTGTTTTATTTTGTTTTGTTTTTTGAGATTCCGCAGGTTGGGCAGATTTATGACCTCTCTCCTTGAGGGAACTATTTTGCTTACTGGTAAGAGATTTGGGCCCAGATTTCTGAGAAGGGAATCAGGCTATCTAGCCTGCACGAGTGGATTCCCAGTATTTCCAGTGGGGTCGCAAAGGGACCCTTCATCTTTGGCACCAAGACGGGATTTTATACTTTCCTTGGCTCAGGTTTGTACCCCAGCCATTTGGCTGAGTTTGGCTTTGAAGAAATCTGTACAAATCTGAATGAAGCGAAGCTCTGGATAGCCCCAAGACACAAGCCAGTGGGTCACGTTGCTTTCGCCAGTAGGGAGCCCCTCCCTGTGGCTCTGGAGAGGAACTAAAGGCTTTCCCTGCGGCCAAGCACAGCATTTCCTGCGTCAAACCACAGCTGGTTTCCTCTGAGGGGGTGTTTGTCACCGTTCCTCCCCATCTTCTTGCCAGAGGACCCTGCTGGCTGGTCACTCACTTGCTGTTCTAAGTGAGCCCAGTGCTTAAAGGAGAACTGTTTTCCTCGAAGTCCCACACAGATTTGCCCAGGCAAATTCCTGTGACCACTCTGCCCCACTGCATCTCCCTTCCACTTCCTACCCTGTTGTGTCTGAACCCCAGTTGTTGGTGCCATAGAAAATCATGTCAGAGCAGAGTGCAACGGTGCATGCTTAGAATCCCAGCATCCTGGTAGATTGAGGCAGGAGGCTTGCAAGCCTCACCTGAGCAACTAACTGATTTAGAGAGACCCTGTCTCCAAATAAGAAAGATTTTAAAAGGCCAGGGCTGCAGCTCAGTACAAAAGGCTTAGCTCAATCCATGGTACTATGAGAAAAAAGGTGGTGACATCACCAGCAAGCAACAGCCTTCACCTCGTGGCTGAGCTTGCTCCCAGACATGACCGCTCATCTTTGCCTGCCAGCTCAGCCTCACCATGCCAAACCTCATTCCAGACACTGGCTGGCTGGGGGACGCTCTGAGGGCTGAGCACTGAGCATGGGAGGGCTGGCCCCTGACCGTTCTGCATCACTGCCCGAATTAAATGTGTCCACCAGCAGCCTGATGACCACACAGCCTGCTATCACGTCTGAAGTGTTTCCTTTATTTCCCTTCAGGGACATCAATATACATTTTTTCCAACCCTCCATGAATGCCCTAGTGAAACCCCCCAAGGAGAGTCGGCGAGCTGCTAAGGACATTTACCATCAGCACATGAGTTCTGGGGTTTTATGATGTGTCTGACAGGAGCAGACGTGGATATCTTATGCTGGGTGTTTATGATTTCCTGGAAGCCAGCATGGCCTTGCTCACACCTGGGGCCCTGCCCAGCGTTCCTCACTGGTGACTGCACAGATGTCACACTTAACTGTTAAGGGAGAGCCCTGTGTAGGGAGGTATTCTCAGTAAACATAGATAACATGTGCACATGTGTGAACATGTGCATGTGTGTCCATGTATATGTGTACACGTGGGGGGAGGGGCAGGATCCTAGTAGAAAAATATTAATTCTCGGAAGTTCCAGGGAACCCAGGAGTTGTTATATCTGATGACAAAGGCCAGGGAGTGACTGTTAGAAATGTATGTGAAGGTTGCAGCTGCTCATCACTTCTGTGCTCCCCACTTTCCAGCTGTCCTCCTTCCAGCTGTGACTTCCTAGAAGAGAGCAGAGCTGATCCTCCATCTGCCAGTCCAGGGCAGCCCTTTTGTCACAAAGCTGCTCAGGGGATGCAAGGACACAGCCTGGATCCTGTGCCAGCACTGCAGCCACCCCAGCCCCACGCAGAACAGCCACAGTTGTGTCCTGGGGAGTGATCCTCACACCCCCAGAGGGACAAGGCGAGGACTGACAAATGCTGAGAAGCTGGGAGAGAAGAAGCAGGACTTAGAAAATGGACTGAGTGACCTCTAAGACAGACCCAAAGTGGACACTTAGGTGGAACAAGATGATAGCTGTTACCAGCTGGTCAAAGAACAAACAGACCAAAAAACTCACCACCATTGCTTGGTCCTAAGGAGTAGGAGCAGGATTGACTTATGTATTTATTTTCAACTAATTCCAAACTCAGAGAAAAGTTGCAATAGAAACAAAGAAAATATCCTCATACTAACTCTGCGCAGACTCTTCAAGCATTAATATCTGCACCTTGGCAAAAATGTGTCTTTTAACATTCTCTTTCTCTCTCTCTCTCCCTCTCTCTATATATACACACACATATATAATTTCAATATTATATCTAATAAGATGTAATTTTCTTTTGTGAACCATTTGAGATTAAATTGCAGACACTGTGTCCTCTTACTGCTAAATCCTACAGATGATATTATTTCATTCATAGGTCTTGGCCAAAGTCCCTTATTATCCTAACTTTATCCATTATAGCAAAATATAATATAGCCTGCCAGTCTAGATCATGGGTAGCACTGTTTTGTCCCTTTCGTTTCCTTTAAACCAGAACAACTCTGGAGTCCTTCATGGTCTTTCATGAACTTTAATTTTTCACAGATGGCCCCTCAAGCTGGACTTGTCTGCTGCTTCCCCATGGTGACTGGGACAGACCCGTTGGACAGAAATGTCAGAGAAGCGACTTGCTCGGGTGTGCACTGTGTCAGGAGGTGTGGGATGCGGATTTGTGGCTAAGGGGCAAAGTTAACTTGATCAGTTGGTTGCATTTCAGTCTGCAAAGCTCCTACATTCTAAAGTTCCTATTTCCTGCTTTGTCATGGATAACTTCTTAGTGAGATACTGCAGAGTTACCTGTTCATGCTCAGGCTTTCACTCACTACCTTTAGCATCCATCAGTGAGTCCTATCTGAGGACTGTAGCCAAATGCTTGTCAAAGGACAATTTTCTAATTTTATTACTCCTTTTGTACTCATAAAAGGCACTCTACTTTCTTTTCTCTTCTGGTTTTTAATTCTCATTTATGTCACTGTGGGCTACATGTTGAAATATCTCTTAGACACTCTTTGGATTGTCCCTTTACTTCCCAAAGCCAAAAAGAAAATTAACTGCCTCTGCTTCAAAGCTGTGACATTGCTATGGCTCTGTTCCTCTGATCAAAGTTTATTATACTACAAGAGACCCAAGATCTGAGTTCAACTAAGAAGAATCTCTCTCCAAGGAAATGGAAAGGGGACCCACAGACTCACTGTGTCTGGCACGATTATAAGCATTTTTTGGAAGCTGTAAGCTATATCTTCACAGAAAAGAAACAAAGCAAACAGTTAGCCAAGATTCAGATGAAAGGAAGTACAACAAGAGATGGAAAGAAAGAAACTCTTTGGATTTCCTGTGATTTCTCATTTTCTAGTTTGAGTTGTAGGTGAGGGACATACCTCAGTGTTACAGTGTGTGCTTAGCATGCACAAGATCTTGATACCAAGCACCACTAAAAGAAAAAAAAAGTTTCAGTCATGCATTGGGTTGAATGGTATTCCTCAAATTTATATCCCCCTACGACATCAAGATGTGACCTTGTTTGAAAGAGTATTTATAGATATATGAAGTATGAACAAAAACTATATTGAATGCTTTTACATTTACACAATTACTACAATAAAAGCAAATTATAATTAATCCACCTCAAAATACTCTCTCTTGCTTGGGGCAATGTCATTGTTGACACTTTTGACAGTTCTGAAAGTCCCCTTTCATGTATTTAGTTATATTGTCATAGCTACCTTGACATCCTGTGTTGGTTCGAAGCATTTACCTTGCATGGTCACTTGGACTTTGAGGAATATCCAGCAGCTCATGGTGCCAGAGCTGGTGAATAGGACAGACACACTGTGATATTTGTAGGAGACTGTCTTTCCATGGGATGGCGCTCAGCAGCAGCATTCGCTATGTTTTTTTTTTTAATCACAACTAATAAAGATATTCAGGAAACACAACTTCCAGAGCTGCTTTAGAAAGTGTCAGAATGATGAGATAAGTATGTTCAAAGCCGGGGGATTAACAGCAATGTATCCTTTACTCCAATAAAATTTTTAAATGCAATCATTCATCATACATTTTGATCGCCTTTTGTAATTAAGCATCCTAAGATTAGATTATTCCGGACCCTTAAATCCAAAGACTAGTATCCTTATAGGAAGAGGGAAACACTCAAATAAAAGGAGGTGGTTGGTGTGGTGATACACACTGCTAATCCTTGTACTCTGCAAGGCTTAAACAGGAGGATTACAAGTTCGAGCCCAGCCTATGCAACTTAATCACTCAGTGGGACCTCTCTCCTAATAAAGCAAAATGAAGCTCTGGGGATGTAGCTCAGTGTAAAGGCCCGGGGTTCAACCCATTGAGAGAATGAAAGAGAGAGAGAGAGAGAGAGAGAGAGAGAGAGAGAGAGAGAGAATTACAATGTGAAAAGTGATAGCTGGGGCCACCAGAAGCTGGAAAAAACAAGGAGACTCCTGTAGATCCTCCAGAGGGAGCACTGTTGACAAGTTAACTTTGAATTTATGACCTCCTACGGTCTCCCAGAAATGTAACAGCAAATTGCATCTCTTCCCTTTTCTTCCTGTCCCTTCCCTTCCCTTTCTGTCCATTCCCTTCCCTTCCCTTTCTTACTTTCCTCTCCCTTTCCTGTCCCTCCTCTCTCGTCTTCTCTCCTCTTCCTTACTTTATCTAGTTTGTGACTTTTTTTTTTTTTTATCGGTACCGGGGATCGAACTCACGACCACAGGCTTGCAAGGCAGGTGCTTATGCCACTGAGCTAAATCCCCAGCCCCTAGTTTGTGGCATTTAATTATGACAACCACAGCAAATTAATACAGGTTTCTTCCTGGCTGCAGCTGTATTATTGCTCTGGGTCTTGAGCAAGAAGGGACCCCTGCCTTGAGATCTCCAACTGGGGTCCTGCTTCCCGTCTCTTTGAGCCAAGCCCACAGGACCAAGGATGTGTGCACGTTAAACCCATGTCTGCCCCTTCAGACAACATTCTGGCAACCTGGGTCCCTGAATCCCGGGCCGAGAGCCCAGCACCCACCGGAGGGCTGTGTGAGCTCTTCCCTTGGTCTGTCCCTCAGGGCACTTCACACTGCTGCTCTGCACATCAGTAGGTCAAAGGGTAGGCAAGGCAGCTGTTCACAGGGGGAACAGGGACTCGAGTGGACGGGCTGGGGAGTGCACATGTGTGAAAGTGAGGAGAGAAGGAGCTCTAGCAGGGTCAGGAGCAGAGCTTAGCTCCCCCTGGCTGCATTTTGGACATTTCTGAGTGTTGGGGACTCTAGGTTACTTTGAAGTTGTCACAGTGAGAGATCAGAATGCCTGTTTAACTGTGTGCTTGCTGGGTGGACAGTGTTGAAATTAACAGTTACGCACATGGGTGCAGATGTCAAAGGCCAGCCCTGCTCAGTACCATAAGATGTGCTTAGGTTTACGTCACTAGCTCCTCTTTTTTCATAAGCTGGCTTGTCTTGGCTTGTTTCTTCCCTGTATAGAATCTCGGTGTGTGCCGTTTTTATAGAAATTTGTGTTATTTTCATTTTGTGGATTTCTGTGGCTTGGAAAAGTCTCCCCTAAAGACTCACCTGTTGAGGGTTTGGTCTCCAGTCTGTGGTGCTATTGGGAGGTGGTGGCACCTTTGGAGGAGGGGCCTAGGAGAGGAACTAAGGTCACTTGGGGGAGTGGACTTGAAGGGAGTACTGGGACCTTGGCCCCTATCTCTCTCTCTCTCTCTCTCTCTCTCTCTCTCTCTCTCTCTCTGTCTCTCTCTCTCTCTCTCTCTGAGTCCTAAAGTGAGCAGTTTCCTCTGTCTTTGCTCCTGCCGTGATGTTCTGCCTCACCACAGGCCTAAAAGCAGCAGAACCAATAAACCATGGACTGAAACCTCTGAAGCCAAGAGCCAAAATAGCTTTCCTTTATTACACTGATTATCTTAGGTTAGGTATTTGTAACAATAAAAGGAAGCTAACAGAAATTTGTTATAAACTACACTCTAGTGAACATTCAGGAGCATATATCTTTGTGCATTTCTCCAATTATTTCATTAAGGTAAAGTCTTAGAAAAGGAATTACTGAGTGGGTGGGTATGTGGGTTTTTAAGACTATTGTATAAAGAATTCTCCCCTATGAACAAATATGAAAGAGAATACCTATTCTCTTTTCCTGGACAACATCTAAAAAATATCTTTCATGTTTTTGTATTTTAACTCAGGTGCATTAAATAGTAATGTAATTGAGTTCATCTGGCCAATTTTCTAATCAATGGAATGTTCTAGAAAATTTGAGGTTCTGGATTAGGGACTGTGGAGAACTTGCCAAAAAGATTTAAAAGGTAGAGTCTGAAAGAAGGAGAAACACCTTTATCATTTAGCTTGCTCAGGGCCTGCCTGCCCTTTCCAACTTACACTGGTGATTTGTGTTTCTTTAGCATGTCAGTGAAAGGACATTTGGGGCAGTGATATGTGGAGGAAGAATCCTGGGGGTAACTACACACGGTCTTTGTTGTTGTTTTTTTCAGAAAGGGTCTCACTATGCAGCTTAGGCTGGCCTTAAACTCACTATGTAGCCCAGGATAGCCTCAAACTCACAGTAATACATCTGCCTCAACCTCCCAAGTGCTGGGATTACAGACATGTGGCATGGTGCTAAGCACTGCACACAATCTTGTAAGTTTTATATTTGTTTTCTGAAGAGCTAGAGTAGATACTAGTGGTAAAATGACAAAAGAACATTAATGACGTTCTGCTTCTGAATACCAGAGTTCCCCATCGTGTCACTCCACGTCAAGGACAGGAAAGGCTGTGTGAGAGGCAGCTGGGGAAGAACAGCTGATGGGTGAGCTCACGTCACACCTACAGGGAAAGAGCAGGGACTTTTAGAAAGGGGTTGACAAGGGCTATAAAACACACAGGTTAGGAGGGAGGAGGGGGAACATTATCTCATTACAGTCCTCCACTCTGCCAGCTGAGCTACCAGTGGGTTCACTGAGAATCATTATTTCAAGACTAAGGAAAGCTGAAAACCAAAGATGTTAGTTATCGAGCTTTCTCTGGACAGTCAAGTTACATTAAAATTCACCCTCACATTTTTCTCACGTTGTTTCTCTCTTTCACTCTCTCTCTCTCTCTCTTTTCTCTGTCTTTCCCTCTCTCAAACACACACACATACACATACACACACTACACACACACACACACACACGTACACATGCACGCATACATTGGACACAACTCTTCTGCTTCTGCCTGTGGAAACAAACTCAGTACTGTGTTACACATAAAGCACCCACTTGATGGAACACTGCGTTTTATAGCCCATTTACCCCACTAGAGTGGCCCAAAGACGGTGACGGCCTTCTTGTACATTTTCATTCTGAGCTGACTCTTGTTCTCCCTGCCAGTGCTGAACTTGTGAAGGGGACTTTGAAATGACAAGGAAAGCTCCAGGGGGAAGGCTGTGGCTCTGAGGCCTGGGTGAGAAAGAAGGTGCGTGCACGCACACACACACACACACACACACACACTCACGCACACTTGATTCGGAGTAGCACGTATTTCTTTAGTTTTTTTGTTCTTCCAGTTCACGGCAGCATGAAGCAAGAGGAAGAAAAAAAAAAAAAAGACAAGACTCTAGAGGTATGTGTGTGTGTTTGTGTGTGTGTGTGTGTGTGTGTGTGTGTGTTTGTGCTTGTGTGCACACCCATGTCATTCTAAGCACTGGTGGCACACGGGTTGCAATGAACCAGTGATGTCCATATGTGTGTTCTCTGCCTTGGGACCTACTTTTTCCTAAGTAATCTTCTATTATTCCGTCAGTACACTCAGTCCTCACAGGCTGTATGCAGAGTAATCCATCTGTATGTGAGAAAAAAAAAAGATAATTTGGACAAAACAGTAGTTATGCTGAGCTAAAATAGGCCTTATAAACACCTGTCACCTGAAGATCCCAGGGGTAGGGACAGAGCTTCGCCAGGACCCCATCTGTAGTTCCTACTTCTGGCAGAGGTAAATGCAACCCATCCAGGCAGATGGTGAGAAATAAGCTTCTCTTGATCTCAGTTGCTGTTCTGAGCTATCATCTGTCCAGGTGGCTGAACACCTACTTGGTCAGGCCAGGGTCTCTCCCATCTCTCAGGTAAGTTCCGGGGTGGCAGCACCCTGCCGAGATGCTGGGTAAGGTCCGGGTTCCCACTGCTCTGGGTTCACACTGGCATCCACTGAGATGCCCAGTGCCTGGCCTGGCCTGGCCTTGGGTGTCCTCCACACAGGGGCTGCGTCCTCCTGTCTTGCTCTGGTTTCTGTCTTCCTTCTGTGGTTTCTACCGCACTGGGACATCAGCAACTAGGCCTGCCAAGCACCTCCTCTTACCCCAGTACTCAGGAGGCAGAGGCAGGACAGTTCATTGCAAGTTAAAGGCCAGCTTGGGATACACAGTAAGTTCAAGGCCAGTGTGGACTCCTGTTTCAAAAAAACAAACTAAACTAAGAAGCACAACTTGGGGCCATGCTCCTTCTCTCCTAGGCACGTAGTTCTCTCTAGTTGCACCCCTCTCTGTGCAGCAGCCTGAGGCCCCATCCGCGACCCTCTTCTCTGCATCCACCCTACTCCCCCCACCAAAGTTGTCCTTGAGAGCTGAACTTGGGGTTCCCCTCTCTCTCCTGATTCACTACTTGTCTCTAGTTTAGGGGATCCTTTCAGATCTACAAAAGCCAGAACAGATGACCACGTGGATTCTTCAGCTGTCCCTTTGTCCCTACTTCCTGTGTGACTCTGCTTTCGCGACCTGCACCTGAGTTTCTGTCCTAAGATCACCCCTTGGAGCCCTTGGGCCAATGCTCACACCCTGCAAAGAGGCAGAACCTCCGGTTGCTCTAGAATCTTCCAGATCCCCAGCACTCTCCAGCGTGAGGCAGACAGGCGATCGAGTTTAGAAGCCCAGCTCTCTCATCTCTAGTCGGCTCCACTGCTGACTAATCTATACTCAGAGCTTCTCAGGGGATCAGGGCAAGGCCACGTTCTGCACTATTGCTTGGCTTCATTCTTTCTCCAAATGAACGGATACTGTGGTATGTATCGCCCAGCTCCAGCTTGGGGACTGGGGGACTTGATCCTGGCTGTTCAGAGTGTCTTGGGCATGTAGACTCTGGGAATGGCCTCACCTGGTGACAGTTGTCTGGACCCAAAGCTGAGCTCCTTCTTGGGGCATTGCCCATCCATGGATCACCAGTGCAGCAGTAACAGGACTCCCATGCCTGGCCCCCAGGTTTGGAACAATGCTAAAGGGCTTCTCCTGCTTCCAAGTCCTCCCTGAGCCAGCTTCCCCTACCCAGTTCCCCTATCAGAGAATCGAGCTCTAGCTAGTGCCCAGCGCATTACACTGGTGAGTCGTGGCGTGTGTCCTCTAGGAGTTTCCTGTGCTTTTAACCAAGCACATCAGGCAGGGCCGGAACGTGAGCTTAGGGACACTGCTGCTTCTCAAGGTGCTGTCCTGGGCAAAACTCTCCCTTCCTCTCCACTTTAGTTTTGTTATCTGTAGAACAAGGGTAATAATAGTGTTTATCATACTAACTTGAAAGTGATAAGAACATGCATTAAACAGCCCCCTGCACCTGGAAGGTTCTCAGTAACTGGCAGCTACTTTGTAACACCTTCAGAGAAGGTCTTGGCTTTTCTTTGGAGAACAAGACTGCAAAAAGACAAAAAGACCCAGGTCATCACTTCCTGAGATAAATTTGGAACAGGCCAGCTTCTGAAAGAAGGGAATGTGTAAGAGGAAGAACAAGCCTTTGAGGAGAAGGGCTGGTTAGTATTCCAAAACAGATCCTGCTGTGTACATTGGGATCTTTTCATACTGGAATAATCTTGTGTGTGGAAACTGCCACCGAGTCATCTTGAGATAAGATTTTCTTCTTCGATCACAAATCATAAAGTTGGGTAAGCACTTTCAGCCCCGTGAAGTGCTTTTACACACAAATTCTACATTTTCAATGAAGCTGTTCCAGACTGGATCCCAGGGGGAAAAGACATCCTTTAGCTAAAACAGCATGGGAATAGCTTCGCTTGAGGGAGGCAGAGGAGAAGGATTGGCCCTCTGTCCGTTTGATGATGAATCCTCTGGCAAGTTGAGGTTGTTCAAGCCTCCGTTCCCAGCGGCTGGTGTGTGTGTGTGTGTCTCTGGTGCAGAACAGCAGGTTTAGGAACTGCCTGCTAATTGAAAAATCAGTCGAAGACTCTCACCCTTCTAACCTTCTTAGCTGTGGGAATCATCAAGTTCTAAAGCCAGCAACTTTGGGGGACACCTTATTGACAACAGTGATAGAAGTACAGCTTGGATTTGGAATAAAATATTTATAATCCCCCTCTGGGGGAAGAGAGCTTAGTACAATGAATCCACAGGCTTTGGCTCTCCTGAGGTATTTTTCTCCCTGGCACGGATAAAATCTAAACTGTACTTAAGAAACGGTGTTAAATGTGTTAGTTGACTGAATCTGGCATTTATAATGCAATTTAGCAAAGTTTTATATTGACAGCATGACATTTTTAAAGGGCCCTTTCTGATTAACAAGGTTCAGAATCACTCCCTTGATTATGCTTGCAGACTGAGTATAAAACACTGCAGGCTCTGGAAGCAGTGAATCGGGGCTCTGTTAACATGAGACGCATTTTGCTTTCTTAGTGACCATTTTGAGGGAGGATCGGACTGAGACTACATTTTTCAAGGACAGAAGAAAATCTGTTTTCTCACTTTGAGGGGACCCTCGGCAAGGAAAAGGCCTCAAAAGGGCAGAGGAAAGGCATATAATACTGAGCCACGCTGGGCAATGTGTCCTCCTGGAAACTCCCTGGCCACCTCCTGTTTTCCTCCTCTGGACAAAGCCAGTCTAAGAAACCCAGCCTGGAGCCAGAGAGAGGGGAAATAGAAAATTCTCTTTCCAAAAAGCAAATGAGGAAAGGCTTTAATTGCTCCTAGAGGTACAAAAACTGTCATTCCAAGTGTTACTATAAATGTTTTCTGATTCTCTCCTAAATATCTAACGATCTCACTTGGACCTCCCAGGGGACAGAAAGGAGCCAGGTCCGTAATCATTGCACCTATAAGGGAAATGAGATACTTGGAAAATTCTGTATTATCCCAGCTGGTACATGGAAACTCAGCCCCAAGTGTCCAATTTCCTGGTGCCAATGCTCTTAGTGACCTTTTCCTGAGCTTCTGACCCCATGCTGGACACTACTAAGTTCGGCCTTTGTGTGCAAGTGTGTTAAAATGTTAGTGATACAAATTTCCTACTTTAACCATTTTTAATGGTTCGTTTAGTGGATCGGGTGCATTCACATTTCCGTGCAGTCATCACAATCATCCATCTCCAGAACTCTTTTATCATCCCGAACTAAAAGTATGCACATCAATTAAGCCATATCCCTCCCTCCCCTGTCCCACAGTTCCTGCCACCACTTGGGGACTGACTGAATTCCCCAGGCACAAGGTCTTCATTCATCCATGTTGTAGCATGGGTCGGAATTTCTTTCCTTTTTAATGCTGAATAATATTGCCTTGTAAGTATCTGCCATATTTTTCTTATCCTTCATCCATTAATACTTGGGTGGCTTCTCCCTTTTTGTTATTCCAGATGATGTGACCATGAGCATGAGTTTACAATGAATGTGCATGGGTACAAGTCAGTAAGTATAAAAACCCATCATACCTGTGAACTCTGTGGTGATCCTGGAACAGAGATTTGATTCTCCTCTGAAGGTGAGGAATGTGAGCCTCCAACCATACTCAGCAGACAGTGATCCTTGGGATGTGAAGCTCTAAGTATCTTCTCTCTGCTTTAGTTCTGTCCTCTGGTCCAGTGCAATCCATGTACTAAGTTCTCAGCTTTAGTACTTCAGTACATAGCAAGTGTCTTCGGGACAATCACTTTGTCATCATTTATGGTATGTGACTGAGCAAAACCAGGCAAGAATCCAAGGACGTGAGGAGCTGGGGAAGTCAGGGCACAGTTCCTGAGCTTGGTAGTTGACTGACCTCCATCCTGACTGAACAGAAAGAAGTTCCACTCTCAAAGCCATGTGTCAGCCACCCTGAGTCCCCAGGGGAAAGACCACACTCAGGAGATTGTCAGGGTGTCAAATCTTGTTCTCTATACTGAAGGCCACCAAGGGCTTGGGGAAAAAGAAATAGGTAAATAAAATGTGATGTGCCCAGTATTGAAGGCTGCCTTTCAGTCTCCCTGGACCTTAGACTAGTTTCCAGTGTTTCTGGGAACACTATTTTCAACCCAAAGGGAGAGATTAACATGTCTGATTACTTGTGGGCAAGTCCAAAGCGATTTCTTTTGCAGATTCTTAACTGCATAGGTTTTGTTCTGGGCTGAGGAGGAGGAAGGTTAACAGGGTACAGAAACACAAGTAGCAGGGTGAGCCAGCTGCTGCCTGATTGTCTCACATGCACTGTGGTGTGGCTGTGAGTTAGGAACAGTGTTGTTCTCCTGTGTGTATTCCCAGATGAACCTCTGTGACACTTCAAGCCCCCCAGACCTCAGGAAGCCTAGGGCAATGTGGGCATTCTCCACTGACAGTGACCATGGGGAGAGGAATTCTCAGACAACTTTGGGTACCGTCTCTCATTAAGAGGGGGGATGAAAGAGCAAACAATGGCAGATGTCAGATGAGGAATGGGGGACAGATGGGCCCCCCAGATCTGACTGTAGCAAGATTTTGTGGGTCATCCTACATAAACAGTCGGCATAAGAACAACTAATTCAGACTACAGTGTCATTCCTTTGGATCCCTGTGTCCCCACAGCCTGTAGTCTGGCTGCTAGAAGTCAGAGGACCTTAGGGATTCCTCCCACAGGGGCTGCCTTAAGATGCAAGCAGCAGTATTAACCAAACATGAAACAAGGACAAAGAACGTATCTGGGAAACAGGAAACCAGTGAACTCCACAATAGTCCAAGTTCCTTGAAAACAAATTTTGCAACATGTTGTTTCTGATAAGCCCAGGTCACACGGTTTTGCATTGCTGATTGCAGAGCTGAAGTGAGACTCTGGGGCCCAGGCCCAGCGTCCGAGCCGGGCACCCGCTCCTGCTCACAGTCACCACCCCATCCCTCAGCATGCTGGAGCTTTGGGGTCGAGGCTGTGCCTGGCTGCATGGCACAATTAGAGTACTTGTCAGCATTTCCATTTCAAGTTCCCCCTTAAAGGGATTTAGGATTCGTCAATTAAACTAAAAGAAAGCTTTACCAGAACCAGGGCTTAGCATGTAAGCATTTTGTGGAGGACTGTGCGGGGGGCGGGGTATGCATGCATATGTGAGTGCGTGTGTGTGTGTGTCTATGTGACTAGATTCAAACCTGACTTATTTGCAAACTGATATAAATCACCATCAAAGGAAGACTTGTCAATTAATATGCATTTTTTTTTTTTGTTGTTCTAGAAACAACAGCAAAGGACAGTCGAGGAGTGCAAATACAACTCAGGAAGGAGCTGTTGGGCATCTTTCCTCTGCCTAAATATTAAAGCCAAGTGCTTGTGGTGCCTCAATGATACCAGAGCGATCAACGAAGTATCTAAAGGATTCGATGCAGGCAGATAGCGCCAACACAGGCAGTTTCTCTCCATGGTTTTCTGGTGATAGGTTATGTTCCTCAGCTCAAATGCAAGGACGGTCCCCAGATAACAAGGCCACTGTTAGCAAATAATTCCCCAGACGAAGCTCCCACCAGCCACAGTCCCTCCCCTTCTGTGACTGTTATTGGGGTAGAAGGCCCCAGTCCCAAATCATAAATTATTTCAACCACCACATTTTTTAATGTGTGTGTTCCCAAGTGATTCCAGGGGTTGTAGGGTAGGAGGCAGCTAGGCCTTTCTACTTGTTTTTGAAGTTGAAATAAAATTTTTCCAGTGCAGCATTGAAAGAGAGACTCGCTTATGAATTCGTAGAGATCGTTGTCAGCATACATTTTAGCCTGAATTGGCCGAACAAGATGTGGTGGTGAGAAGGGAGGAAATCCCAGCAGAGGTTTATCCAGAAATGGCTCAATGAGGTGAACGCAGTTAACAAAGCTTTTTAGACTGCTGGTAGGTGACAGGACTGTTCTAGAAGCTTCAGGCAAACACAGGAACATAATTAATCCTAACGAAACCCTTGCAAGGCTGGAGCTTCTGCTCCCCTGATGTGACTGCAGAGGATGCTGGGTCCTTGGAGACCAAGTGTCTTGCCCATGGCGCATACAGAAGGTGTAGGACAGAGGAAGGACTTGGGTCCTCAAACTCCCCAAACTCCACACCCTGTGGCCTGCAAGCACTGACCTGCTCTCCTTTGATTGCTGAACATGTTCCCCAAAGAGAAAATAGCCTAAGAAGCTTTTAGGAGCACATAGCCTGACCTTTTATTTTGTACCTTGAAAATAGGTTTGTCTTCTTACTTGGGCACTAAAAGTGTGTGTGTGTGTGTGTGTGTGTGTGTGTGTGTGTGTGTGTGTGTGGATGTGTGAGTGCATGCCAAGGCATGCATTACATGCCTGCTCCTTACATTTAGCATCATGCTTATTAAAATTGAAGAACACAGGTTTTAGGAAGAAGGCATCTTGTCCAGAAGGCCGAGGCAACCTGTCCACAGTGCCCCTTTCCCAGCCACTATTGGTGTCACAGTGGGGTCTTGCTAAGGTTTGAATGTGCCCAACCCAAAGCACATGCACTGGAAACTTAATTCAAAAATTCATGATGATGGTATTTAGAGATGAGGCCTTCAGAAAATAATTGTGATTCAAATAAGGTCACAAATGTGAGGCTCTCATGATGGCATTAGTGGCTTTATAAGAAAAGAAAGACAGATAGGTGTGGTGGCTCATGTCTGTGATCCTAACATTTGGGAGGCTGAGGCAGGAGGACTATTGTGAGTTTGAGACCAGCCTAGGCTACAAAGTGAGCTCAAGGCCAGCCTGAACTGCATAATGGGACCCTGTCTCAAAAGAAGAAGAAGGAGGAGGAGGAGGAGGAGAAGGAAGAGGAGAAGAACGAGAAGAAGGAGAAGGAGAAGAAGAAGGAGAAGAAGGAGGAGGAGGAGGAGGAGGAAAAGAAAGACAGATGCGGTTAGCATCTTTCTCCATATCACCCTGTGATGTCACCTCTTGCTTATGAAGCAGCCAGGTCTCTATCTGTTGTCAGCACAGAGCTCTCAGGTGTCCCAGTCTCCCAATCTGTGAGCTCAATAAACTTCTTTTGTTCCCACATGGCCTTGTTTTGAGTATTTGGTTGTAGCTACAGGAAACAGATTAAGACAGGCTTGCAACCCAGGTCCTTCCCTCAGTTCAGAGTGCTTCTGATTACAGAGTAGAAGCATAGGTTTACCTTGGGCAAAAGGGGAAGGAAAGAAAGAATCGGCTGGAAGAGTTTCAAGACTAGATGAGACCAGTCCAGGAGGAAATTATCATGAGCTGGAGAGTCTTCAAACAAATTCTGACCCTCATGGGAAAAACATACTTCTCACTCATGGCCAATGCACAACAGAATGTGATTTTGTCATGTACTTTAGGACAGTGCACAGCTTAAAATTTGTAAACTGTTTATTTTGGAATTTTCCAATTAGCCTTTTTTGGGTCATGATTGCCCCTTGGTAACTGAGACCATGCAAAATGCAACCACAGGTAAGGGGTCTGCCGCACAGATATCTAGGAGACACAGGTCTTTGCTATTTTAGTTCACCCACATATATATGCAGCTCGTGGAAGAGTTAATGGCAAATGG
Source organism: Cavia porcellus (assembly GCF_034190915.1). NCBI lineage: Eukaryota > Metazoa > Chordata > Mammalia > Rodentia > Caviidae > Cavia > Cavia porcellus. Next base: position 18,785,579 of record NW_026947496.1, on the reverse strand, counting down.
AAGCCCCTTAAAAATGTATGGAACAAGTGTCCAGGGGTAGAATGCCTTCCAAACTAGCCAAATTCAGGTCCAACTACCACCTCTAACACTTAGTAACTGTGGAACTTCTTGAAAGATCTTTTCCTTTCTCCCACCATGTCAACATTCACTATCTGTTTGCACTTGTATGGCTTTGACAGAACTTGTATCAGTATAAATATTACTTTAGCTTTTAACTGCTAATTATATCAACATAAACTTAATTTATAGTGATAATCACTGTCATAATGTGCTGCTGCCAAACATCACCACTGATGCTTTGAGGCACTGTGTAAACTCAGCCATTAGCAATCATGTAAATGCTCCCATTACTCATTGTGATACTGGCAAAAGAACTTCTCTAATTGACTTCTTCCCAAAGTCCAGAGTAATCAAGAATAGCAGAAGACCAGACAGGGCTGGTCAATTTATTACAACCATCTCATCGCTTTACAACAGCCCAAGCTATTGCAAGAGAGAACTCCAATGTTCTGCAATTTAGTTTTAGTCACCTTGTATCAATACAGTCACAATGCTCTCACTCAGGCAAAAGCCAAATAACACTTCCTTTGCACCACATGTACTTCTCTGTGTGTCAAGGTTAAAGTAAAAGATTTGTGGTGTCTCGACAATTTTTGCCTCGTAATTGAAGAGATTCAAAGCATTTCACTGATTTCATGTATCGTTCCTTTTTCTGTGCTGTTTTACTGGACACACATTGTTTCTGCCACCCGGGACCCACTTTCACACCCTAAAGCACTAGTACTCTAATTCTGAAAAGGGCACCTCTATCCAAATCTCTCAGCCCGTATCTTTTGCATACAATAGGCTCTTTCAGGCTTTAGGAGAGAAGCATGTGATCTGAGCTAAGCCAATCAGCATGCCTTACTGCTCCCTGGCTGGTGGTGATTGGTTCATGGGTAGGCATGTGACTCTCAAGTCTGGCCACTCAAGGCCAAAGAGGCGCAAGCCCAGGAAGCACAATTCCTCTCTTCGCCACTGGCTATGAATAAGAGGAAGTCTCTTGCTCAAATCCCCTGACCTCAGTGGAAATCCTAAGAAAAAAGCTGCCTTCTGAGGAGGTCCCAGTTAAACTGAGAGTAGGAGAGAAGTCCTTATGACATTTAGGCTCATAGATCACAGTGCACCCAAAACCAGCCCTTTTCCTGGACTTTTCAATTTTAAGTATCAAGAATCCCTTTTTGCTTAACCCAGTTGTGCTGTTTGCCATCAGTCACAACCAAAATCATCCTCACTGATCCTGTGGGAAGTGAACATTGAATACGACTATATCCATTTCTCAGATGAAGAAATGTGAGCATAAAAAATGATGCCAGGTTAGTAAAGGGGACCTTTGAGCTAATACACAGGGAGAGCAAGTCCTAAATATTCTAATGCCACAGTGCCACATAAAGACGAAGGAGTTTGAAGAAAATTTACAAACTGAAAGTCAGAATTCTTGGTGCAAAAACTGGGGTGTTTTCCTTTTCAAATATTTCTGATTCTCTGGCTGGTTCAGTGCCAAAGAAAGCAAGCCTCTGGATAGACAAAGAGAAATCTCAAGAGTGTTGTAGGGAAGTGGGGTCCCAGGAGGAGCATACTACAGACTCTATGAAATGCTCAACTCCAAATTTAGAAAAGTTGGTGAGAAACTGAAGCAAAATAAGAGATGCTGGATTCATCGGATTCTTTTGGATTTGGGAAATCGGGCTCTGTGTTCCAAGCCAACTAAGTGCAAGGCAAATCAACTCCTGGGGCCTTTGAAGGCGCCATTTTTCATCTCTGAATCTGTATTCCCATCACCCCACCTGCTGCTCTGTGCTGAGGCATGTTATCTGTCACAATCCCCCAATTATCCCTTTGAATGCATCACAACAATGGGGACCATGCCCTCTATCTGCCATGGGCAGTCTGGTTTCTGCAATTAAGCTAAAGTTCAGGTTTTGGCTAATAACAGGCAAGGAATATGACAAGGAAGGGAATGCTTACTCATTAACTCATGATAATGGGTGCAAAAATCAGCCTGCCACCAGCCTGTGAGTGTGTGAGAGCCAGAAGCACGGTGTCACTCTGATCTCAGAGTGTTTGCAGGTTTATTTCACAGCACTACTGAAGGCTGGCAGTTATCTAATCAGGAGCAGTTCTAAGGGAATAGAAAAGGGTAATTTTGTTTTAAGTGCCAGTCTTATATCTCCCTATTTTATGAAATAATCTCTAAATCTGATACAAAGTAATATTAGGAGCAAGCATATTTATATAAAAATATAGATATTTTTAAGATCCTTAGATATTTCTAAGAGTTGGTGAATGTGAGGAAAACAATGATTTCTTATTTATTAAGGCAAATAGGAATTGTCACACCACGCTAAGCTGTCTGAAAAGGTGGGTCACTGCAAAGAAGGGAATGAACCGAGTAGTCCTTTCTCAGGATCTGTGAGGCATTGGCTTCAGCTCCGCCTGCCAATACCAATATCCACAATGCTTCAAATCCTTTATAGAAAATGGCATAGTGTATTTGCACAAACCCACACATATCCTCCCATATCCTGTAAGTCATCTCTATCTGACTTACAACACCTAAAATACTGTAAATGCTATGTAAATAGTTGTCATACTGTATTGTTTAGGGAAGAGTGATGGGGAGAAGTCAGGGCATATTGAATAATGAATTTTTTTTCAAATACTTTCAAGCCATGGTTGGTCACATCCCAGAACGTAGGATATAAAGATACAAAGGGCTGTCTGCATGGCACTCAGTGGTATGAGAAGTGAGGGTAACGAAGCTATTTTGCTTGTGGCAGAAAATACAGGATCCATTCATTCCATCAATCTTTCAACATGAAAATATTCAGTCCTCATCAAGTGCCAGGCAGGCTACTGGGTGCTTCTCTGTTCAATACTAAGCAAGGCAGAAACCACCCTGCCCTCCGCAAGTTTGCATTCTTTTGGCCTCGGGGAATTAGGTCTCAGGAGATCCTGTTAAGTACCTAACGAAGGGAAAGTTGAAATGGAGCAGGGGCTGCAGCCTAACATGTCTTTGGCTACCTCTCACACTTGGGTCCTTCATATTAGACACTGGTGACCTAGAAAAAGTACGTAAATGTTATGTTTGAGCATTTGGGACGGAAGGGATTAACCTACAGGCGCTGATGCAGACTTTGTTCTTTCTAGGTCAGTTGAATAAAGCAGGCACGTGGCCCCTGATCCTCTTTGTCCCAGTTAAACCATTTTCCCTATCACATATTCAGCCCCATCCCCACTCCTCTGTCTTACTAGTCCACAGAAGGGGAATCACAAATGGTGTGCGTAGTTAAGACCTTATTTGTCACGAGTGTAGAATAAGCAGCTTAAAACATACACTCCAAAAATAATGGGTCATTTCTCAAAAACGATGATGCTCGTACAATCCCACTGAACAGATTTAAATACTGCATAAACCTACAGCAAGCTGAGCTTCATCCGTCCTGGGGGTCATTTAAGTTGGGCTCTTGTTCAGCAGCTGGAGAAGTGTTCCTAAATTGATGCTTCTATTTTAACTATTAATAACAGGAAGGCGAGTCCCAACTTCCCTCTCGAGTACCATCTATTCCAAATTAATTTATTAAAAATGCATTCTAGTCATTAGTGCTAAGCAGATTTATGAAAAGCAGATCATCTTGAACACATAGATGCCCAAGCCTGATGCTCAGATCTATGCTGTGCTTCCTGTCATTTGTCTAGAACCCTGGTCATGTGTGTCAATATTTATAATCTCCTTCTTTAGGGCTTGTTTATTTGTCCCAGTCCATTTCTTATGCCAGCACAGTTTCCTGGCATTGTCTGATATGTGGTAGTTAACACCAGTCTACACTGACGAGTTCAGGCTGAAAATATTCTAATCGGTGAAGCAGTGCTCAGGTTATGCTCTGGGTATGTATCAAATGCTAAGGAGAGACTTAGAATTCTTTCTCATTTTCTCAATGATGAGCATTTTGGTTTGTGACTGGCATTTTCACTATTTTTTTCCTGTTTGTGAGTTGTCAGCTGATTTAGTGACAGCTGGCAACATCGGTTACAAAACACATTGTTTTCTTGTTGTTTATTTTTTAAAAGGAAAAGTCTTAATAAGAACTCAGATAAAGTCTTATATAGACCTTAATGACTATTTTATCAATACAGAATGGATTGTGGTAAAGAGCAGGCAGAGAAAAAAAGCAGAGAACTTTCATTTTTGAATAGCCATCATAAAATGCATTAATTTAGGGGCCAACCCTTCATGCTGAAATTATACATCCAATTCATTGAGTTAAGTACTTGTTGAGTATTCTTTACCTGAAATGTAAGCATTTTAGATTTTGGATTCTTTCAGATTTTGAAATATTTGCATATACATAATGAGTTGTCCTGGGGATGGGGCCCAAGTCTAAAGACAAATTTATTTATTTATTTATTTATGTTTTTTATCCTCCTTATACCCACAGCCTGAAGGTGGTCTCATAATATTTTAAGTTACTTCATGCATAAACAAAGTTTCATGGCATGGAATTTTCCTCTTTTGCATCATGTCAAAGCTTGAAATATTTTGAATTTAGAACAATTCAGAGTTTGAATTTTCAGATTAGGAATACTTAAACTGTACAAAGAAAAACATAAACCACTTTATAACCTTAGAAAGAAATTATTTTCATCTACTCAAAGAAGTCCTGGTCATCACTAGTTGGTTTGACCACTGCACACAGGGAAGAGTAAAGGAACTGATGCCGGGGTCCCCCAGAGGCAGCGGGTACAAGCTGTGGTCAAATCCAGATGTTCCCAAACACCACAGCCTCCTGGCTCTGCCTATCATCATTCCCAGGCCACTTATACTTTCTATCACTTTATCTTACTCTAATCAGTTGAAAAAGAGGGAAATGCAGAATTTTCCAGTTGGAAAAGATTAATTTACTGATCTGCCTTGCATAAATATTTATTTAGCCAGTCTCTGCTATGTGCCAGGACTTGTAGCAGATATGGCAGAAGCATACAGAAATCATTTTTCTGTCTAAAGTTTTCATAATTTGGGTTGTTGCTGCAGAAGAAATCGAGGTAGTAAGGTACGCTAGCGATGAGAATCTGACCCAAGGGTGCTGCGTGAAAAGGAGACCTGGGGAAAGTGAACGCTCCACGGAGATTTGCAGCCCTGGTTTTGAAATCATCCTGGGAGAGTTCTGTTTTGCTTTGTTTTGCTAAACAGATCTTCTGGAGCACACATATATCAGAACCATGACATTAGAATTACTAGAGCTGGAAAATCAAATCTGCATTTTGGAATGCTCTTCACACTGCTCAGGTAACTGTGTCAGTCACGATTTTATCCTACCCAGGGGTTTGGCTGCCGGTCAGGATAGATTTCTGACAGATGCCTCTTAAACTAAAACTTGAAGGCTGAAAGAAGACAGACACGGAGCACCTCACACCTCGCTTAGGGTTGGGTTCCTTGCCCTGCTGTGCCCTGCTGTGCCCTGCCATGAGCCATCCCTGATCATCCCTGGCAGAGAAAAAGCTGAAAGGTCACTACTGCACCCAAACCCCCAGCTGCAGATCCCTCTGCGCAGAAATCCGAGCAGTCAGCCTGGGACAGAACTGAGACAGCCAGGGGCAGGTGTACACAAATCCTTCCCTAAAATACTGCACATTTCACTGGGGTTAGAAATAGGTTTGTTTCCCTGGAAATCACAAAATCCGCATTCCATCGCCAATGCATAATGGCAAAATAAGCAGAGAAAGGAAAATCAGGCACGTTTTCCCTTACAGCTAACCAAATTCAGTTTTTAAAATTCTGAGTAGAAAGATCACAACTGTTCAGGGCTTCGCAAAGTAGTATTTGATAACATTTTAGATGTCTTTTTTAAAAATAAAAAGTTATCAAGCATGCACCCACCCCTGAGTTCAGGTCTTTGATAGTAACAAAAGTATCTGGGAACAATTAGCCTGGTCTTCTAAACATGACTCTTTTTCCTTTTATCCCTAACTTACCATTCTCTGACATAAGCAAAAATCCCACTGCTGATAACCCTTGAACCTTTAAAAATTGCTCTTTTTTTATACTATCTTAATAAACTTTGATTTCTGTTTGATTTAATTCCCCAGACTGTACTTGTAGTCATGGTGGCAACAACTTATGTAAACTTTTGCTAAGAACATGACCATTCATTGAATCCCTAAAATCACTAAATAGAATTTCAGAGCTATTAATCCTTTTCCCCACTAACAAAGGTAGAAAGACTGTTATTGCTTCTCCTCAAATCGGTTTCCCCGGCAAAGCTGCTTTTTCCAATCACAATCTTTGATGCCAAAACCTTAGATCAGTGAGCAAAGCACTTGTCTCCCTTGTGGTTAGGGGTTCAATTTATGTGGATATGAATAAGATTTATGGTGTGTAATAAACATTTCTAAAACGTGACAAAAGAGTGAAGATTTAAAGACACTTACTAATTTAAGATGACATTTTAAACATTCACAGTCTGTGGAGCAATACATATTTCAGGTCTTTATACACGGTTCCAGGCAGAATGCCTATTAGGGAATGAAAATCAGCTGTGTACTTTTCTCTCTTTGCACGGCCCCCTCCCCATTTATCGTTACCCGGTAGCTGCTCCATCCATCAGTGTTTAGTGGTGCCTCCATGCTCAGCACCTAGATGTTAAACAAATTAGAATCTTAATATATGAGGTGTGACATTGAGGTCCAAAAGGAAATAGGGAAGAAAAAAAGCATTAAGGAAAAAAAAGTTTGGCCACCCCTTCATTATGGATGCCCTGTTAGAACTCTAAATTTTCAAGAACTGAATTTGACATAGTTCCAGTCTTTGGAAAATGCTGCCTGTGCTATTTTTCCTCTTACATGGGAAATTATACAAGTAAAGTCTACCAAGAAAACATGTCCTGGATTTGGAAAGTTGGTGTTTGGCCAATTTCCACACATCTGGTTCCAGTGGCCAGTCTTCGCTCATCCGCTAATAAGGACTTGCTGAACCCAGCTTAGTTGTGGGCAAACCCCTCCACCCGCCCGCCTTTGATCTCACCTGGATGCTGGCCCTTAGCTTGGGCCTGGCGCTCTCCATTCAAGACCTCTTTTATTTCCAACACAAAATGGTCTCGTGTTGTTAAATGGTCTCTAATTTTTCTAATAGTAGACAGTAGAGCTTCTTGCTGGCTTTCAGTAAGTGTGCTTTATTTTGCCTCCCTAATTTGCTCCCAGTAGCCTCTGATTGCATTTACTTGGGCAAAAGGGAGGGGCTGTAACTACCCCCAAAGCCATGTGCTTGAAGTAGCCCTAATGATCTCATGGGGTGTTGTGTGTAATGCAAACCCCAGGTCCCCTCCACTCTGTGCAGACGCCAGTCTTGGTGACTGACATTGCACTTAAGCACTCGGGGCTGGTTTTCAGTATGTGATTTACTCTCCCCCTTTAGATGGCAGGCTGCAAATACTTGGGGGTTGGCTCAAGAAGAGAGAATTCCCCAGGACAGGTCACAAACAATGGTTCCAGAAGAGAGAATTCCCCAGGACAGGTCACAAACAATGCCTTGTCCCTTTGGGAGCGGAGATTATTCGGAGAGAAACTCCATGACAGGTTCCAGGGGGAGCCAATCTCTGCATTTCTAGTAATTTCAAAAATATATATCTAGTGGAGGAGTCGCAGTGGTGAATTATGGTGAGCTGCAGAAGGGAATTTAACTCATTCTGAGGCAGCCCATAATGTTCAACAGCCCATATTATAGGCAGCTATATTTCTCTTTTCTCATATCCTGGCACTATGTGCCCCACACATGCAGTGGGTCCCTTTCTTTCGTGGGGAGCCCTTACTGTGGGACCACCCAGGTGCCGTCGCCACTTCATGAATAAATGGAAGTGAAGTCTTGATGTTACCTCTGGTTCTCATAATCAACATGGGCACTATTCAAACTCGAAACCACAAGCAGGGAGTCCTGGCTCCATAGATTGCTTGTCTGTGTTAATCTCCTACAGAGAAAGAGAACCACAAGAGCACATACAGATAAGTATAAAAGGGAATTTTATTAGATAGGCTAACATGATCAGAGAGGGGCTGTGTAGTCCCATAATGTCTATCCAAAGGCTAGAAAACAGGCTCAGCCAGTAGCTACTCAGTCTCAGAAAGGGAAAGCCTCTGAGGAAGAGGAACCCAGGATGTACCCCAGGTCAGAGGCTGGAGGCCTGGAAACCCTTGAGAGCTACTGGTACAAGTCTCTATCTAAAGGCTAAAGACCTTGAAGTCTGATGTTTGCACACAATAGCTGTACCAAAAAACTGCACCATCCTAGAAGAATCCAGTGTAAGCATGAACTTGTCCCTTCCACTGTTTGCTTTATCTTGACCCTCAGTCTATTGAATAGTGCTGCCCCAGCCCGAGCTCCAGTTTGCTAACCCATATGTCAGTCATCTCTGGAAACGCCCTCACAGACACACCCACAAGCGTGCTTTATCAATTTTCTAAGCATCTCTCGATTCAGTCCAGTTGACAACCAAGATCAGTCATCACAGATGGTTTCTTGTAGCCAGGGTCTTTTGCATACCCATATTCCTGAACCTTACATAGTGAGTGAGCCTGTTTTCTCTCACCTGTATAGATACTGTGCCCTACAGATCTTCATGTGGACACAGGCATTGGATGACTTTTCTATCCATGGAGGGGGCTTGTTAGACCTGCCTTCTTCCCAAGACAGAGAGAGCCAAGGCTTTCAATTTCTAAGCTCAGCCTCCCAGGTGAGCTAGCCATGCCACTACAGGGAGGCCTCTCTTTAAAAATTTCTTATCTCATAGGCCATTCTGTGCTTTCCTCTAACATGTGTTTACTAGTAGGTGTTGCTTACAAATAAAGCAAATGTCTTCGTGAAAAGAATTTTAGTACCAAAGGTGCTTGGGGCTAGGTTGACCTCGTGCCAAGGTCTCAGATGGTCATTCTTTTGCCTTTGCCATTAGTGTGTGGAGGTGATATATTAGAGTTGTTAGGTGCTTGGGTGTTGGCATCAGAAAGCTAACTGTGTGATAGCAAGTAAACTACTTCTTTCTCTGCATTGCTAAACTGAGAGTGTTAAGGACAAAGAATCATTAAAGGCCTCTTGGTATTGAACATCCGTGACACTAACCATGGCTTGTGAGCGCCTCTAGATGTGTTATGCAGCAAACGCAATCTGGTTATCTCAGTGTTTGGGGAACTGAACCAGGTTCTTCAAATTGTGCACATCTTTACTAAAAGACTTCTAGTTAGACATGTGTGCCTGTTTTTTCCTCCCATTCACTCACTAGGTTGCCTGGCTCTCCCCCGCTCTCTTGCCAGATGAAGCTATTCAGTGCTTTTAGCTAGAGGTGCAAAGACTCCAGCAAACGTCATAAGGAATTATGGAATTCAACCCAGATTAATAGATGTATTTAACTACTAAAGCTGGCCCATCACGAAAATGTTTTAGAAACCAATGCCCCAAACATGTATGTAGAATTAGACTGAAGACCTTATAATTACAGTTCACCCAAGTTACGTCTACCTGCTGCCTGGAAAGTTCACCTCTCTGGGACAGAAGGAATAAAATTATGTCATCTTAAACAAACAAACAAACCAGCCAACACACACTGAAACAGGACTGGTCAATACTGATTCACTTCTAACACTGGGTGACAGATGGTGGATATCTGGAGTCATTATTCTTTCTCTTTACTTATTTGAATATTTTTAAATTTCCAATATAAAAAGTAAAAAATGAATCAGATATAAGTATAAGACTCTAAAATCCCTCCACAATGTCACATGGGAGGAAATCTAAATGACCCTTAACATAAAAGGAAATCTAGATGACCTTGAATTTAGCAATGACTTTTGAGATAATGAAACTAAGACATAAGCACGATGAAAGAAATAATTGATAAGCTGGATATCATCGAAATTAAAAGTTTCTGCTCTGCAAAAGACATGTCTAGAAAATTAAAAGGCAGACTTTGTGAGATAAGGAGGAAGGCTGGGATAAGGAGAAGAGGAAGGAGACAAGATAATGAGGATAAAAATAAGCAAAAATACATTATATGCAGGTACTAATATACCCGACATTCATTATTCTACATTACTAATATGTACTAATTTTAAAAAGAGACTATCTAGATAATGCAAAGAGAAACCACATACTGGAAGATAACATTTACAAATGATGTACCTGATAAAGGATTATTATTCCAAATATACAAAGAACTCTTAAAATTCAATAATAAGAACACGAATGGTCTAACTTTAAAATGATTAAAGACCTAAACAGTCACCTATCGAAGGAAGATGTAGAGATACCAAAGAAGCATATGCAAATACACTGCACATGTCACCAGGGAAATAAAAAATGAGACAGCAATGAAACACCACTATATATACCTAGCAGTGCAGTTCAAAATCAAAAGCAAAACCACACAGAACCAAATGCAGGTAAGGATGCAGAGCGAGAAGAAACTTCACTTATTCCTGGTAGGAATGCAAAACCACGCAGCCACTTTAGAAGACATTTCGGCAGTTTTTTGCAAAGCTAAATATACTCTTGCCAAATGATCCCACAACATACTCCTTTGTATTTGTCCAAATGAGTTGAAAATTTATGTCCACACAAAAACCTACGCATAGATGTTTACAGCAAATTTTTTTTGATTCCTGCAAGCTGGAAGCAACCCAGATGACTTTGAATAAGTATCTCGGTCTGTTTTATGTTCCTATAACAGGATACCTTGGATAAATTATAAATAGTGGCATTTTATTCAGCTCACAGTTCTAGAGGCAGAGAAGTCAAAAGCCACAGTGCTGGCCTGTGGTGAGGGCCTCTTCCTACATCACTACATGGTGGGGATCCTCATACAGTGGTATGGAGTGGGTGTGGCCCACTGGGTCTCTCTTCCTATTCCTATAAGGCCGCTAATCTCTTCATGGGGTCCCCTCGCATGACTTCGTCTGATCCTATTTCCCCTGTAAAGGCTCCACTCTCAAATACCATTGATGTAAATTTGGGGATTAAATTTCCTGCACATGAACTTTGGGGAAAGTGTTCAAACGATGGCCGTAGGTGGGTGGATAAACTGTGATACACTCAGACAATGGACTGATGAGTCACTGAGTCAAGAAAAGACATAAAGGAAATTTAGATGTGTAACCACTAGTGAAAGAAGTCAGTCTAAAAAGGACACACACTGGATGAATTCAACTTGCTGACATCCTGGAAAAGGCAAAACTATAGAGGTATTAAAAAGATCTATGGTTGCTAAGTGCTAGTAGGAAGAGATGGATGACTAGGCAGAGTGCAGAGGATTTTTAGAGCAGTGACACTAGTGCATTTGATACTATAATGGTGGACATGTCATTATACAGTTTTCCAAACTTACAGAATGTATAACATCAAGAGTGAGCCCCAATGGAAGTCTCCACTTACTTTGTGGGCTAAGGACTAGGGTGATAATAATTCATCAGTTGCAACAAATGTACTACTCTGGTGGAGGATGTTAGCACTATAAATAGAAGAATCACACATCCAAGAAGGCAGGAAGCACATTGAAGCTCTCTGTACCTTCTCAATTTTTATGGACAACACAAACTGCTCTAAAAAAAAGGCAGTCTTTTTTTTTAAAAAAAGGCAAAAGATTCAATGGTGTGCCAGATCCCACCCAAGGACTAAGTAAGAGGTTACGGAAGAGTAGATGGCTATGGAATTGATCTGACTAAAGTGTACAATTGCTGTGTGAGAGAGGATACAGGTGTCCATCCTTCCTCCATTAACTGCTTCAGGAATACCACAAAAGGCTCATTAATGACTTTACTGATGTCAGAGCTCCTCCTTGGAGATATGGAACCAATGCCATACCACAGTGAAAGGCAGGCCATAACCCTTGATGAAATCAATTAGACAAGGCTCAGAAAATGATTTGCTTCTGTTTGTGTAAGTTAACTTGACCTCACTTTCACCCACGAGCAATACTTTACGTGCATGTGTGTGTTGTGGGTTTTCCCACGGATGTTTGTAATGTGGGCTCTGAAGGCTCCCAGCAAAGCTGAATTGGATAAAGAATGGAGATTCATTACTAAATATTTCTTTAAGGGCATGTTTCCTTCAGTAGACTGTGAGCTACTCATTTCTACATCCCCTGACCTTATGGGGTCCTGCTATCTACTACAGACAGAGGAATGCTGGTTGAAAGAGATTAAAAACATACTGAAGAATGAGGTCTACCAGATGTCTCCAGAGGAAATGAAACTCTCAATAAAAAGCACACACTCTAGATTTAGAGCTAACCCACTTAGGTCTAAATCCTGCTCCATAGCTAGGGAACCTGATGGCATTGGGTCTGTGATCTTGTCTCTGTACCTCTGTTACTGGTGCTGAGCTACATTACACTGTGAGGTGACAATGAATCAGAATATGAATGCACTTTGGGAAGAAACGTACATTTACATGCGGTTTGTTACTATAAACACTTGAGAAGTCAAGTATAGAGCCCGCATAATTTTTTAATAATCTGAGCAATTTGTTTTAAAGCAACAAATATCCTAAGGCAACTTTTAATCACAAGTCATAGTTGTTTGAGTTCAAAACCCTCAAAGTGGCTTAAAAGTAAAGATTAATTGGTAATTTCTTCTCCCTTCAATTGCAAATGTAAAGGTTATGATCTACATTTTAAAAACGTTTTGGAGAGCAGACATTAGGGTTGTTTGGGAGAGTCAGATGCCAGAGGCTGAGCAGTTCTGAGGTATGTGGCCAGCATGAATGTTAAAGGTAATACTGTGTTTCCTCTCTCTTTTTTCTGGTTAAGTGTACATAGTTTTTTCAACTACCTCTTTGTTACCAAAGGAGAGCTGAAATACCAATTATGCTTGCTGAAGAGAGAAAAATAATCCAAACTGAGCTCCTATTCCATCCTCTTAGATTCATTAGATCAACAGGCCTTTTCTTTACGAGGGTGGACAGTAGAACCCTGTCTCAAGTCTTCCATATTCGGTCAGACATCATGTCTGACCACAGCTTGTGTTTATTTGTGAATAAAAGATTCATTTATTTATCCACCCACTGATTTACCAAATATCTCCTAAGTACTTTGCATACTACGGGTACCAGGCCAGGATCTGGGGACAACAATGGTGAAAGAAATGTCCTTCTAAGATCATTTCAAGAGATTTCCAGGCCATGAATTTGTGTGTGTGTGTGTGTGTGTGTGTGCGCATGTATGTTTGTTTTTGTTTTATTTGGCTTGGTTTGTTTTCAATTTTTTTGTCACATTGCCCAGTGAAATACCTTTGGTCTTCATGGTCTTTCCGGGCCAGGAATTTTTTTTTTTCAGTTCTTTGTCTTCTTCAGTTCTTTGTCTCTGTGCCCAGAATAGTAGTTGTTTTTAGTGGTTGTGTATTGCATCTTGGATGATTCTAATGAAAGTAGCCAGGGCCACCTACACAGAGTGATAGACTGCCCACAAATCACACCTTACAAGAAAGATTCTCTAATGCCTCCTTTTCTCCCAGGGGATAATAGCAAATTAAAATAAATTTTAAAAATATCTTGGAAAAGAAACAAAAGATAATGTCACAAAAGGGCATCCTGTAGCCTGAGGTACATGCAAAGGAGCTGTTATTGGCAGATAATCAGTCACAATGTTCTTAGTATATTAACTTTTCTTAGTCTATGGGTGTGTTAGGTTTCTCTGACTGTAACAAAATATCCAGGATCACCTACTTAAAAGATAAAAGGTTTATTTCAGCTCACAGATTTGGAATTTGGCTACATTGCTTTTTTGGAGACTGTGGTGAAGCAGAACATCATAGTAGGAGCATATTGTGGAGGAAGCCACTCACAGCATCACCTAGAAGCAAAGACAGCAGAAGACAAGGTCATAGATCTCAATAATCTTGACAGAGTACCTTCAAGGCACACTCCCATGTGACCAGAGGACTCCAATCAGGCCCCACCATCTCCCACTATGACATAAATGAAGATGGTGCCTTCAACACATGGTGTTTTAGAGACACTTATTCGGACCACAGCAATGAACTTCAAAAACCCTTTGACAGGTTTTAAATAAGGACTTCTCAGTTTATTCTCCTCATTCCTCTCACTCCAAAGCTGTACTAGCTTCCTGTTTGCATAACCTCACAGAGCACAAGACCAGGATTACACACTCCTTTATTCATGTGGTACACTTTGAGGATAGCCCTGAGAAAGATCCTACGATCCAAAAGAAGACAGGAAGCCTGACCCCTCTCAGCCATCAGTAGCAGCACTGATGAGCATGTATTCATCTCAGTTCTCCTGTGTCCAATCAAGGGCTTCTGGAAGAAAGCCAGAGCTGAGGGTTAAATATACATTGCTGCATGTTTTGTCTGCAGTGGATGAAAACCAAAGAAAAGTGACAAAGCAGACTAAGAGATCGCCTTGTGGGAAGGAGCCAGAGAGGCCAGCTTCACAGCTGAGTGCCCTGGCTTCTCTCCTAACTTTTCTGTCTTGAATCATGGTTGTCTAATGTGATAGTTAAACCTGTCAACTTAACTGGATGAAAAAGCCTCTGAAGAGGTAACTGAAATTTGGGAGTGCTATCATCACGGGTAAATTAATCCACTAATGTTCATAGCTGAATATGCTATTGGGAGTTGGGACTCAGTTGCAGGAAGTAGGTTGCTGGACTGAGGTTTGGGGAGGATATATTTGTCACTGGCAGTCTTTCCCTGTGCCCTGCTTCACAGCTACCACAAGCCAAGAAGCTGTGCTTTTGCATGATGTTCCTGCTTTGGAGTCTGCTGACCATGGACTGAGCCTTCTGACACCGTAAGCCAACCTCTCCTTGAAAATGTGGCTGTCATGTATTTTGTCCCAGCATCATTCTTGAGTGTTGAAGAAATAATAGGTGTGAAAATCATGCCAGCAGATCCTGCCTTAATCTTTCATCTATAAAATGAGTCTAGTGACATCTACCTTATAGCTTTATTGCAAATATTAGAATTAATACAGAGAATGTGTTTGGAACAGCAGGAAAGATGGAGTGAACATTTATAGAAGATTTATGTGTGTGTTGACCATTGTAAAAGTGAGGTCTAGGCGAGACATAAATAGCACAGTAAAGAGCTTAATGGAAGAACTGTTAAGGCTGGTACTCTTTACAGAGGTTGTGACAGGTTTTAGGAATCAAAGAGGAATACAGAGGTGATGAAGGACTAGCAGCCTATGGCTGGTGCTGTGAGACAGGTAAGGCAGGGATTAGGGGACTGAATACACGGACCTTCCTCTCCTCCTATCTCTGGTCTCTTCTCTATGTCTCTGTTGCCAATGCCAGCCAAAAGCTGGAGACTCTCACATCCTGGTGAAGCAGTCTATGGGGTCACCCTTTGGGACACAGATCAAGGCTCTGATGGAGAAGGTGAACCAGTGTAATGAGTGTGGCTATTTATGGCAATGAGTTCTATACTAGTACTGCTAAATAAAAAGATACAGGAAGACATTGTTTTAGACTAAGTTTCTGTGTACTAGACCCCATACACTTGCAAAAATAAAAATGGAGTCACTTGTACTAAAAGTAAAATCCAAATAAAGGCTTTTATGTAGTATTTTGAAAATTAGGAGAGACAAAATAAAACATCCAAAGGAGGCCAGTTTCGAGGGGTGCCATGAAATCTCCTCTGTCTTATTCTTGAAGAAGAAGAAGAAGAAGAAGAAGAAGAAGAAGAAGAAGAAGAAGAAGGAGAAGAAGGAGAAGAAGAAGGAGAAGGAAGAGAAGGAGAAGGAGAAGGAGAAGGGGAGGAAGGAGAAGAAACCTGAAGTAACCAGATACTAACCTATCAGTTATTTTCCTATTATTCTGTCTCGCTGTTCCTACTCTACATTACATGTAGCTGAAATGACCAGTCTGCATACTGATTGTTGTTTCTGCTTCCTTCAGCCCTTTTCTGTCTGCTGAACTAGCCTGCTCTGTTTGACTCACTGAAAGACTCATCTTATTTTGTGGAATGAAATGTTGCTAGATTCTAGAATTGAAAAAAAATCCACTTCAGATCATGAAACTAAATTGTTGCAATTTTGTCCTTCTATAGTATTGATATTAGAATTAGAATTAAATAATATGCATTAATATTATCATCATTAACAATCATACACCAGTATCTTGGTTGCTGCTCTTATATTGCCACATATATTTTTTCATGAGACCCGGGTCTCCACTTGAAGAATGTGTTAGCATCACTGTTTTCATTTTGTTGTCCGTGAGTTCAAGAGTGGCTGAGGTCCTCAGTGACTGCAGTGTGATCCTACTTCTGGAATCCACTTCCCATTATCAGAAGTATCAATTTCCCTTTTCCACTTCCCATTCTCGGGAGCTTTAATTTCCCTTTCCCTAAAAATGAAAGAAGAGTTCTAAGTCCTGCAGCAGAGTTGCAAGAAAGACTGTGCTGCCAGAACTCCACAAATACAAAGAACTGGCAAATGCAAAAGTCTAAAACATTTCTTAATAATATGCACAAGTTCTATGTTAGCAAGCATGGCATATTGTGGCTATCCTGTTTTTTAAAAAATCCGCTGATCATTTTTCACAACTTATTTATTCTTGGTACTTATTTCCTTTCCAAGGAAGGAGAGAGGATAAAGGAACTTTAACATCTTTTTTCCTTTTTCAAGTACTTTTACATTATCCCTGAAATCCATTTCCCCTTACAGAATGCATTTAGGAATTTGCCTTCTGATTTAAAAATAAATACATATCTAAATAATTTACTATAGATTTATTGAGCATTTTGTTCATCTTAATGTGTATATTTTTGCTCTAATTGAAATTCCTAAATAGTCACTTTCTGAACTGTCAAAATTGTAAAGCTGTTGATGGGTGCAGCTCTGGGGTTTCCATGGCAACTACTTTCATTGCCTAGGAGACGCTGGTCTGCTGGTGCTACCACTGAACTGGCTCAAATCTTGAAAACTTGGCGGCACCCAAAAATGTACAAGCATGTCCTGAAAGTTTAACAGGCTTTTATTTTTAATGGCAGGCACCAAATTTGGCTCCATCCGGGCTTGGGAAGAGGCAGCTCTGTCCCAAGATTCTCCATTGTGTCGAGGATAGGAAGTTTGACAAGCATGCTGATACTACCAGATCCTATTTGGATGGTGATCTTTTATATGAGTAGCTCCTAATCACATTGCTATCACTCACGGTGGCTGGGACAAAAGTTGAATTAGGGTGACAGAATCTTAGTTCATTCATGAACTAACAAGATGCTTTTGAATATAAGTCAAAATTGGCACACAGATAATCTCACAACTATACTCTTTTTTTCCATTTCATTTTTATCCTTCCCTCCTTTCTTCTTTCTTTTTTTCTTCTCTCTCTTGTCTAAAAAAAAGAAGGAAGCTATAAACATTATGGTTTGTTACATGCTTTTCAAATGTGGTGTATCATTCCTAAACTACCTCCTGTTAAACTGTTTGTGGGAAAGTTGCATTAAAAATAAATCATTTCATGATAAGCATTTTTACTAGTTCATGGTCAAAAAATTACTCAGGGAGAGGGAAATCATTTAACTCCCCTTTTATTTCCTATCCACAGAACTGAAGTTTCTTCTAATTACATCCGGAGGATCATTTAAGCGGGGTGGTCCATTTTAAAGCAGTCACATTTAAATCTACTTTGCATTAAATGAGCTTGCTTTTAGATGAGTTTGGCTGGTTCAAGAATACATCACAAAATGCAAATCTGATGATAAATAAAGCTTTGGCTACATTGTGGAAATAGGGAGCATTTCAAAAAATGATGTTAGCACTGAGTGCTGAGTGAAATGGCATCCCTGGAACACTCTGCATATTTTAAACATTTAAATGCATGCTACTGAATCAAATCTGTCCATTGGCTATGTGATAACCCATAAGTAACACCAAATAAGAAGAAGCGATGCAAATTTCCTTCACAAGTTAACACTGGTGAAAACACAAGGGGGAACAGAGCTGTTAGGAGTTGAGATCAGAGGAAACAGCTCTGCACGGTCATTCAAGGAGTCATTCAGGATGAATGTGGACCATTGTGTACTTGTTACTCCACTCTTTGAGGCTTAAAGGTGCTAAATTGTTGCCGTTCTTAGTCTAGACTCTCAGTGAAAGAACAGAAGTCATGAGATGAGAAGGTAAAATATTAGGTATGGTTAAGAAAGACTTTTTAGGTCCTTTTAAAACAAACATTTGAATGTTACACATGTTAAAAAAAACAAAACGGAGACTACGTCCTAGAGTATTAGCCTTGTTCAGAGCCAGTCTAATTACTACAGTGCTGCTCCTACTGCTTTTTTAAATTTTTTAAAAACTATTTTTATTTTAAAGGGAGTAAAATAGAACAGTAAAATGAAACAAAACAAACCAGTAATAGGACAGTAGGAAATCCACAATCATTACTACATTGCATATTGTTATCCTCTAAATAGTTACCCAGACCACGAGCCCCAAGCCTGCAAAGTCAATCAAACAACATAAATGGGTCAGGTACTTTGCGGACTTCATCTCAGCCTGTATTGTGTCCAGTAAGTTGCTGCAGGAGTGGGGCAGGATGTGCAGTGGCTTCCTTGCTGCTTCTCCCCGGCCAGAAGAGTTCCACTGGCACACAGGGAGGTGGCACAGAGTCCTGCTTCTTCCCCCCGCAGCTGACAGGGCCTCACCGACACTCAGGGAGGCTGCAAGGCTGCACTGTAACGTCTCCCCGTCAGTTGGGCCTCCAGCACCCGGGGGGGGGGGGGGGGGGGGGCTGCTTCCTTGTTGTGTCTCCCTGGCGGCTGGCAGGACCTCCATTGGCACATGGGAGTTAGGGGTCGCGTTGCTTCTCCCCGGTGGCCTGCAAGACTTCTGTTGGCCTGTTCTTTTAAGTTTGAAATGCTAATTTTTTAAATTGCCTTTAAACACTGCAGTATGTCTGTGGCACCATTTCTCATCGTCTACCCAAAGATCTTCTTTCTTCTCCCATGGTGACATATGGAAACCCAGTATGTGGCTTCTGTAATAGTAAAGTGACACTGGGCATGTGGCTGCCTGGCTAGTGGTATCCAGGTGTGGCCCAGATCTGAGTTCTCGGGGGAAAATGGAAGTGGAATGTGTTACTTTTGGACTTTGGTGGAAAATATTGCACCCAGATTCTCATCCGCCAGGGACACAGGAACCCAGCACCTGATATGCCCTAGAGGATGACAGAGCCGTAATGGAAGGGACAGCATGGAGTACATCTCTGCCAATCAGATTCTATAGTCTTATTAAGAGAATCAGGTTCTATATTCTTATTAAGAGAACTTATTAAGAGAATGTAAACTAACATCTTCCCTTCTTCCTTTCTTTCTTCCTTTTTTCTTGTTTCTCTTGGTAAAAATACCTTTGCACTGATGGATCTTTGCAGAGACAATTCTACAAAATGAAGGCACTGAAAATGTTGATGATAGTGACCAGCAAAATCTACTTGGATGAGTACATCCTTGTAGAGATGTTTAGGAAAAGTTTCATTAATTTATAGTTAGGCCTTAACTAGGCTTACAAAATGAGTGAACCAGAAAAACACAGGAAAGTGCTATCAGGAAAATAGATAAGAGAAACCCTGGAGAAATCACAATCAAAATGAACAAGGCCTAATATTGTAATTTATGAACACAGGCCATGTTCTTCTAAAAACTTTTTATATTGAGCCTGACTTTAACACTCTTTTATATATAACAAAACTCTACATAACTAAGAAGTTTCTGAGAAGGATATTTTGTGAGATGTTGCCAAAGCACAAAACTCTCAGGATCTAAAGGTCCGGTTATCTGATGCTGTGTAAGAAACTGTACTGAACTGCTGGGCTGCAAACTACAGCAGTCCATGGTTTATCACAGTGCTGTAAGTTGACTCAGACTAGCTGGTCTCACTGAAATACGCGCTCTGCGTATGGTCCCTACATCAAACATCTAACCTGAGCATCCCAACAGGGCTGCTGCTGACTTCCAGAAGGACACATTCCAAAAGAGGGAAGAAATGAAAGTTACTCTATAGTTCTTTTAAGCCTTGGACAGAGAAGTTGTAGAATGAGAATTTTGTTAGTTGAAGTAAGTCATATTCAAAGAAGGGGAACAGATTTATCTCCTGAAGTTGGTGTAGTTTGCATTCACTAAGGAGAAAAGCAGTGTTGCTTCTCAGTGGAGTCTACCTGTTAGGAACCACTGTGTTATAATACAGAATTCAATGGGTCTTTAGCCTCAGAAGTTAGCACAGAGCTTCAAACAGCGTTGGGATTTTTCTGAATGCTAAGAATTTCCTTTGCTATTCATAATGAACTCATTTTAACCATACCTGAGCTTATATGTTAATGAGGTCATTCACTTGGTGACAAGGAAGAAGATAGCGTCTGGTATCTTGATTCAGAGAAAGTCAGCAGAGCCCCCAAATTTGTTGCCATGTTGGATAAAAGTATGAGTAGCTTCAGGACCCCACTGGCAGCTAGAATCAGAAGAAAAGGCAGTACTGTGCACCTTGCCCTTCTCCTGGTGTTAACTCAAGTAGTTAGTGTCTGAATTGAATTGAGTTGCCAAGCTACCTAGTGTGCCAAATAAGGACTGCTACAACCACTAGGATCCTTAAGGGTTGGGTTCAACAACTTACCAACAACTGCTGTCCTCCTGCCTTTCGCCAAGATCTTTTTTCATCAGTTAACATGGCTACCCATATTCATGGTTAATAAGCAATTAAAACAAAAAGCACTTTACAGATCGAGGAACACAAAGCAAATATTAGCTTCCACCATGGCTTGGACTGTAGTGCACAGTCAAAAACTCTACATGCAATCCAGCAAGAGTTTGGTGGCCAGATATTTTTATCTCTTCTCAGGCCAAGTGAGAAAAATAATGGATGTAGATTCCCAGTGCTGAAGATGTAAATTTGATTCTATGTGCATTTCTGGGATTTTTAAATTTTTTTCAACTATTTTTTCCACTCACTTCCAGGCAAGTTCTTCTCATGAATCATCTTTCAATGGATGGCACTCTTCCACACCCAGCAGAAAAACTAGGAGAGGTCTCAATCTTTGTTGGCCTACACTCAAAGAAAACATGCAAAATTGAACTCAACATGTCTTTTGAGTCCTCTCAGCCTTTGAATTTGAGCTAAGTTAGTGGGAGTCCCAGCTGGGTCCTCCCAAGTCCCAGCAGAGAGGGCTAGAGATGGAGCTGGGGATGTGAGGAGATAAGGAGGCTCTGCTCCCAGATTTAGCCATGCCCACTCATGAAAACTAAAACAAGCCTGTTTGCCTTTTAATAACTGAAGCCTTGGGGTAATTGGATACGTCTTTCCAGGTTCACTGTGGCCCTGTTCGAAAGAAGAGTCAAAGGAAGAGCAAAACAAGACAGCAAGAATATAGTGTGGACATACTGTGTTTCCAGGACTAAGGCGTTAGAAGAGACGTGGAAAATACCCAGTAATTTAGTCAAACGTATGTGGGATACTGTTTTTTCACTTACACCGAAGATCCATGACATAATCTGTATACATATGAATACATTCACATAAACAATTCATGTGATTTAGAAGACACAACACATTGTGAGTGTCTCATGATTATCATCAAGCTATTACCAGAAAAACCACAGAATAAGTTCCTCAAAACTCCATCCTGGGCTTCTCCATAAGGATCCAGAAACTTGGGATGGATAACCTACCCAGCTAAAGACATCATTCTCTTGTTAAAGGACCTGTCTCTTCAAGCAATCTTAAAAAGGAAGCACCCAGATTATTTATCTCCATCTCAAAATTTGTGGAAAAAGAGACAGAGAGAGAGAGAGAGAGAGAGAGAGAGAGAGAGAGAGAGAGAGAGAGATGGGAAAAAATGTTCAATTATTTTGGCCCATAAGATAGAGTTGTATATTTCCCTAAAGGGTCAAAAATAGAACATTTATTAAATGGCAAGTTATTCAAAAACCAGCACAGGCCCCAGTTGTCTTTCGAAAGCTCTGATTTACTGCATATTTCTCCCTGGAGAAAGGCCTTTTTTAAATGTTCATTTCCATTTTAAGAGACTGAGGGCTTTGATCTGTTGGGAGCATTCTTTTTCCTGCCCTGATGGGCTGTTCAAGTACTCCACTCAGAACTGGAGCCCAGCTCACAGGGCCTGTGTTTCTCCATGCCCTCCTGGGAACCTTCATGGTGTCTGGGGTATCCACGATCACCCTGGTTAATTTGGAGCACTGATGAGTGCCTACACCACTGACATCTTCACTCCTCAAGGAAGAGCATGATGCAAGAGATAAGAGAAATGTTAGACAGGTTTTGGAACCCTGACCCCCAACAGAAGCTACAACGGTCTTCCTTTAAAGTCAATCCAAGATCTCCTAATAAGTTTAATCTTGTTACCTGTGGTAAGGTAAAAACACAGAGTAATATTAGAATGTTTCTTACTTCTGAAAGAATTGTATGGTTTTCTACTTTGTGTGGACAGTACCCATACATGCACAGAGACAGCTGGCCCTTAATTGTTCTATTCTAGATGAATTGGAAGACAAAACTTTGATATGGCCCACTTTCAGTGTCAAGTCATTGACCTGCTATGTTTTCAAGTTATGCTACTCCTCTTCCTCTGAGCCACTTTGCCTTGGTGCAAGTTATCAAAAATCTCCCCTTGAAGGGCAGACACAGGTCCCTGCTAGGATATCCAACTGGTGAAACATTTAAGGTTGGGTTTCAGTCTCATGTGCCTTACAACTATAAATACAGTTGGCCTGCTTTCTCCTTTAATTCCTTGCCCAGATCTTTCCCAAATAACCATACGCACATCCGCATCCACACAGACACATGCACACACGCATGCATACACTTTGAAATCACTGGGGTCACATCAGGTGTTCCCTCCAGTGCTAAATCCTTTGTTATTCTCTAGCTCTTCCCTTCTCCTCTTCCTTTCTTTCATCTTTTTTCTCTCCCATTCTCTGGCTTCTGCAGTAGTACAGTGAAGGTGTGCATATGTTTTCTATTCAGCCCACCTGTGGGGTCACCTCCAAAGGTTCAGAGCTGGGCTGGGCTCCCAGGTGGCTGTCTCTCAGTTGTCACTCAGCATTTTATCACCGGGCCATTCGTATGCTAAGCGATTGTTAGTTACAATAGGATTACAGGGAGAGCAGAGGCAGAATGAGCCATTGATAGAGCTGGATCCGCCTGCCCTGGGCTCTGGCTGCCATTCTTCCCAGGTAAATGACAGGTACAGGCTTTTAAAAACTCACTTCCCTCATTTTCTTGTAACAGATTGTTTTGTTTGTTTGTTTGTTGGATTACCTGTTCAATCAACTGTGACTGCACTACTGTACTGGCCCAGGCACTGCATAATCCAGCGTGGACCGAGCTCTGCTGGCACGGAGGAACCAATCCAGACTATTCTCTAAGGACCCCTACCCACTGTGGGGAGAAACAGAAACAATGGGAGTTCTCTCCAACTGGTTTTCTGCATCAGGGAGAGAAAAGAATTTTGTTCCCCAGGAGGAAGTGATCTATTTTGTTTTATTTTATTTTATTTATTTTTGTAGTTGCAGGCAAATGGTAGATAAGTGGGTATTATGATCCTGGTAAACCTCTAATTAATAAGATCAATTGCCACTGTATTTTTTATACAAACTCATTTAGATAGGTGAGGGCTGCAATTATTTTGAGAATGATCTGGTTTTACACTTTCTCATCTTGCTTCTTCTTCAAGGAGAAATTGTCAGCTTACATGCCCTTTGAAATCTGTTTTAGATCCTTGATTGAAATAAAAAACAAGGCATTCTAGTATCATTTACAGGGTCAGAGTTTCTGTCCTTGCTTTGTCCAGTGTGTGTAAACAGTGTGTATGTGTATGGATTTCTGTCTCTAAAAGGATACATGTCAGGTTTCCATGTTGCAGGCCTGTGCCTTTAATTCCTTTGATATGTAAGGATGTTAAAGTTTTGGATTATTTTAAATATGGGACACTTTGCTTATCTATTGTTTCTTTGTTCCTGAGAACATCGCTGCCCATGGACGTTGTAACTATAACGTGGAGGGTGGTTTGGGGGGCTCCACTCACCAGTTTCATATCAGCTGTGTTAATTACCACCGACTGGCAGTGCAGAGACCCATTCCCATTCTCCAGGCCCCAGGTATCATCTCATCAGGCAGTGGAAGATTCCTTTTCCACGTGTGTGTGATCAACTCAACAGCTTCACATAGAAGCCCCCGCAAACCCATCTGATTGTTGGGTCTTGTATTGAAAAGCCCCTGATAGATACAGACAAATATACCTGGGCATCCCTGCTGCACCAGACAGATGCTTCTAGACTCTCCATCTGGGGCGGGTGAGCCCACTTCATTTCCCAAGGAGATTTAAACCTTTCCTTAGAGAAGACAGAGGCTGGTGCGAGGCTAACAAATCAAAGAAACTGCACCGTGCCGAAGCAGCTGTCTCTTCAGGCCATCCGGGCCTGCTCCCCGGCCCTGCCTTCGGCCTGATTTGTCTTGAGGGTTTTAACATCATCCCACTGTTGACGAATGAATGCTTTTCTGGAAAATGAGGTATTTCCAGAAGCTGGCAGACCCTGAGTGAAGCACAGTAAGAGGGCAGTAACTCTCTGGCTCCCTCGATTCATTATTTGAATGGGAGAGGCCTGGAGGTTTTGCGGAACATAACATTCAAGGTGATGATAAATGTAGTCTGGCTGGGCTGGTAATAAGGGAATTTCTAGCCAGGTCTTGTCTAGACCATGGTTTGTTATGGAGGAAAAGTCACAAAAAGTTGGGAGGGGGGCACTACGGAACCCTGTTCCTTAGAGACCCTGTCCTCAGGGACCCCCAGGCACATTTCCAGCCCAAGCCTCCGTCCGGCCCCTCACTGAGCTTGCTGTAAATAACATTAGCTTGTCTTTCAGCACGCTCTGGGAAGCTTATAAACTGAACACGGTTTTTGTTGTCTGTACTTGTGCATTAAACTCAGTACTGTCAAGTCTAATTATTCTCATTAAGGCCTGAAAGTTTTAGGGATTAATTAAGCAGAGAGCAAAAGCTTATGCAGAACAGCAATATTTTCCCCCTCAAGGATTAGCCCGTCATTCTGGGGTGTGTGTGTGTGTGTGTGTGTGTGTGTGTGTGTGTGTGTGTGTGTGCACTGCTCATTACTTTATAAGATAGCAAAGTGTATAGCTCATAGAATGGGGATTAGAAATCGCCTACATTTCACATGTTCTATTCAGCCATGAAAATAAGCCCTGGCCCTTGTGCCCATAACCCAGAAGGTTCACTAATGAGAACCAGGCAGTGAGGCTAATGAGAAATTCAAGACGTGCTGTCTCTCCTTCCCATTTCCTTTCAATTTGCTTTCCACAGGATCCGATGTGGTAGAAAAGTCTCAGTAGATGTTGGAGTTCTGTATTTATTGGGGAGCTTAAGAAATTATTTAATTCGAAGCTGTCTCAATGTGTAAACTGGCAAATTGTTAGTTAGATTTGTGTTACTATCACAAAATAACTTGGGATAATCAACTTAATGAGGGAAAAAGTTTATTTGGCTCATGATTTCTGAGTCTTTGGTCCATAGTTGCTTGGTTGTCCTATTCTTTTGGGCCCTTAGTGACCTAGAACATCGTGGTCGTAACAGACAGCAGAGGAGACCTGCTCATCTCATGGCAGCTGGGAAGCAAAGGAAAAAATATTGGAGTACTGGGTCTCAAACTCTGTGTCAAGGCTGTTCCTCCTGTGGCCCTAACTTTCTCCCATTCAGCCTCCCATTTTAAAAATATTCTATCATCTCTCAAGAGCACCACCCTGAGATGAAGCCTGTAACACCCTGGGCCTTGGGGGCCACTGGCGGACAATTAACCAAGCCACAGCTCAGATTCAGAAACTTGTTCATGGGGGAACAGATAATAGCAAAGCTTCTTTAAGAGAAGGTAGGAAACTTCTAGAAGCACAGACAATTGTTGGATAAATTGGAATGGTGAGGCTCCTTAGCACTTGGGTTTGGAGGCAGCTGAAAACTGCAGAAATGAGATCTCACAATGAAGAAAGTGTGATCTTGAGGACCTGATTTGCATGTGAGCCCTGTTTGCTAACAGATTTTAGAGATTCCAGAAGATGTAAAAGGAGAGACAACTATGGTAGTTATCCCTGTCTTCTCCCTTTGGCTGCAGTTTTCAGCAAGGCAGAATTTTTGGCAAGATGAAGACATTTCTGCCTTCCATCTCCCCGACTTTGGATAAGTTGCCACTTCTGTTTGATGACGAGGATCATTACTCCTTCTGCTGTCCCCAACTGCATTCCTCACTCAGTCCTTTAGGCTGGATCCCCAAGGCCTGTCTAGACTGGGACTGCAGCAGGATCAGAAGCCCCAGGCCCTGTCCTCCAAGTCCTTGGTTCCTGACTATAAAGACCATCATTCCTAGACTGGCAGGGGAGCTCAGAGGTGGAGCGTGTGCTTTAGCGCATGTAAGGCTCTGGGTTCAATCCTCAGTACCAAGAAGGAGACACAGAATCATGCTCTCCACATTTTTCCAGCATGCTTGTTTGCTGCCTTGTTTTCTAAACACTGTTTTCTAAACACTGCATTTGCTTACACAACTCTATGTGGACTGTGAGTGCAGGAGGCACCTCCTTATCCTCATGTGTCTTTGCTTCCCTGTGACCTGTGCTGTCACCTAAGTATTTATGTCCACCTGCAGATTTATATGGAAGCTGTAACCCCCAATATGATGGTGTTTGGAAATGGGGTCTTCTTTGGGAATAATTATGATTAGACAAGATCAGAAAGGTAGGCTCTTCATGATGGGACCCATGTGCTTATAACATGAAGATGAAACACCTTCCTTCACTGTCTGTACCCACCAAGAAAGGATAGATGGGAAAAAAGACCTCATCAGAACTCAGTCATGTGGCTCTCTGATCTGGGGCTTCTCAGCCTCCAGAACTGTGAGCAGTGAATGTCATTTAAGTCACCCAGATATTGTATTGTGTGTGCACATCATTCTCAATACATGTTAGAGGTTTAAGCTGATCATACAGCATTATTTTTGCTAAAGTCGTGCAATCCTACAGTGTAACTAAGTACTCATGAACACATCATATGCATGTCAAGCAGAGTACTTGATAAACAGAATTAACTATGTAAGAAGAAAAATAGGAAGACATGATTAAGCCTCCAGTATGAGAAATTATGACTGACACATAGTGAATGACATTTTGGCATGATAATTGTTTTGTAATAGGTGCTTAACAAACTGTCTGGCTCGCTGGCTGAGGTGAGAACCTGCTAAGAAACAATGCTCCAACAATTAGTTGGTAAATACATTTGCAGCTTCTGTGGTGGGAAAGGTAATAGGCTGATCAGTAGGAAACAATAGCTTCTTGGCAGAATTCAACTGGAGGTCTAAGTTGCTTAACACAAAATTAGTTTTTCTCAAATGGGCTTGTGTTGTACATGCAAGCCTAATTAATCACATTTCCAGTGTAAGCATTAATAACCTGAGAGAAAAAAAATCAATAGCATAAATCCCAGGTTCTAATCATTTGAAGTCTTCAAATCTCAAGGTTCAAGGTTTAGATCAGAACTGTTTATCCAAGGGCATAGAGAGGTGGAGGAAACCTTGATTCTTAAATTTTAAAGAAACTTTAAGGAAAGGGATATAGTAACTTGTGTCTGTTAATAGCTTACTTATGTATGTTTCTTTACCAGTGGAAACTGTCAGCTTTTCCCACCCTTAAACCAGATACTTGCGATTAAGGATGGGAAGTTTATTTTAGTTTATGAGTTTTAAGGGTTCAGAGGGTTCAGTTCATGGTCAGCTGATTTCAGGGCAGAACAGCATAGTAGAAGGGGCTGGAGGAGGAAATCTGCTCAACCCATGACAACCAGGAGGCAGAGAGAAAGGAGGGAGACAGAAACCGGACTGTACTCTCCCAGGTTATGCTCCCAGTGACCTGCCACCTAAAAACAGGCTCCACCTCCAAACAACACATTCAAGGTCGAACTCATCAGTGGATGAACCCATGAGGAATACAGCACCCCCGTGAGCTAATCATCTTCCAACAGCCTCGTTTCTAAACACAAGAGACTCTTAGGAAACATTTTAGATTTAAACCAAAGCACAAGAATACAAAGAAAAATCAAGTTTTCTATATAATGCAGCTATTGATAGGTCTTCTGTTATTTCTAAATTCCTGGAGGTTGCTGCCTGCACACTTCTGCCCAGGCTCTTCCCAAGGCAACGCTGTGTGCCCTGAAGCAGCAGTGAAGGAAGGCTCATAGGATAAAAGATACATCACTAACCCAGCAGAAGACCCCAAATCAAAATTCCTCATACAGTTTCTATTGAATTGCTTTGGCTCTATGATAAAGTGGAAAAATTGTCAAGTCAAAACATTTTAAATTAGGGACCATCTGTAATAACATTTTCCCTGTTGGTTGTTGAGTACACCATACCTCTTATTATGCTGGAAGCTTAAACATGTCTCTTTTTCTCCATCTTTAATTTGTTGTTTTCAACAGGGGTCCCTGGTTGACATGTGTAAGGTGTCTCTGAGTGCCAGGCCAGTGACACCGTGAAACTCTCCAATCAGGTGAAAATGATGTTTCATGACACCTTAAACCTCTAACATGGATATAGAGAAGTACATGGTCTGTGCCAGCAGACGCACTGTCTTTCCTCTTTTAATCTGCGCTGTGCCCATCCATTCTTGACCACATGCCTTTCAGGCTGCAGTTGCTAGGGAGCAGAATGTGACAAAGGATTCTGCAGCTCCCAGATCAGAGGAAGCAGGACCCTGTGAGCAGCAGTCAGTGATAACCTGTGCAGCTAACAGCAAGAGACATCGTCCCCTTCTTGGGGAAGCCATGCTGGTGCCACCCCCACCCTCCTCTGCCACACCCTCTGCTGACACAAAATCAATAGGGCCTGGGTATGTGCCCAGTCCAGAGAGATGCTTCAGTGCCACTAGAGTGGCCCAGCAGGTCACTGTTGCTTAGCTCCACTCATTGTTGTCACAGAGAAGGGGCCATGCTTGACCTTTTCATCTTTCCCAAGCAATGCCACCTACTGGGATATTGTGTGGAGTCACCATTTCCTCCTCAACTATCAGTGACTATTGCAAATTTTTAAAAAATACTATGCGAGATAAATAAAATGTGTCCACAGGTCTGGTGTATAGGAGCTTGGTGGGTGTCCACCTTGCTGTCCAGCACTCTGGGCTTTCTATGGATTCATTCAACAAGCATTTTGGGGGTACCAATGATGTGCTTGGCACTGTGCTTTGCACATAGGCAGAATGCTTGCTCGCAACAGGCCTCACTCACTGAGGACAGATAGGCAGTAAAAGAAATGAGTGGGAAAAATATACAGTATCATAGACTGTGCACACAAGAGTGCACCTCATCACAAGAGCCATAGTGGAAAAGAAAACACAAAGAAGAGAATGTCAAGAGGATCTGGGACTTACCTTTGGGGAGGGAAATCAGGGAAAGCTTCAATGAGAGGGAAGCACATCTCGAAGGACCTAAGGGGTAAGTTATATAGATAACTTGGGAAGATCATTCCAGAGAGGAAAGGAAGAGTGAGTGCAGAGGCCCTGAGCCATGTCCAAAGGGGCCAGGCCAGCAGCACAGATGTGAGTGAGTGTGGGGAAGAGGAGAGGAGAGGAGAGACATGCACTGGAGCAGCCCCTGAGAGACACAGAGCCATGGGAGGATTTTGAGCAGAGCAAAGGCTCGAACTTGATGTTCTCAGAGCTGCTGTATTGGGTCAAATGGGGAGACAGAGTGGAGCAGTGAGGCTCTCGCAGTGGCTTGGGTGTGTGGCCAATAGTGTCTACTTGAATGAACTAAGAACCAGCTCCTTCCACAGTAAAGCACAGCTCTGGGTGTGTCTGTGGCTGATTGACAGGTAGGTTAGCAAACTGAGAGGGGAAGATCGCTGGGGGCACCATCCAATAGGCTCATAGCCTGGACGGAATGAAAAGGGAAAGTAGGAAATGTTGACTGCGTTGGAGAGCTGCAGTCTGCCTGCGCAGGTCTGTCCTTTACTGTCATTGCCTTTGGAGTTCACTCCTGGATCTCTAATTTTGCAGACTTTACGAGTGACTCTCCAGGGAGCTCCCAGGGTTTTGACCTTGGGCTGGTGCTGCATCCTTGATCCTTCTTGTTCTGCAATTCCTATCGTCTTGGGCTCAGCAGCTGCCGGATGCTCCAGCTCACCAGCATCCTGACAGACATGGTGGACTCTCCTCCCTCCTGCAAGGCACCTGGTAAATCCCTTGCATAATCACACATATATTTTCTACTGATTCTATTTCTCTGGAGAACTCCAATGGAGACACAAAGGTGTCTTGTATTAGGAGGAACCACGGAGGTGAAGAAGAAAGGTGGCCTCTGCTAGGCTGTGCCTGTGAAGTTCCAGCTGTGCAGTGCCTGTCCTGGATTTTCCTTCAGTCGCCTAGTGGAAGTCAAACATAGCATCATTTAAAAAATATTTTCCATTTAAAAAAAAAAGAACCTGGCTCCTAGTCTGTATTAATACATTCCCTTGCCTTGGGTCTGGCTCCTTTGCTATTCACAGGGAGGTCTGTGGACAATAGGGTGAGTTCAGCCACATCACAAGGGCACAGAGGGGAGTAGACAGAGCTGAAAATACACACGGGCACCTGCACGCACTCCACCAGGCAGACTGAAATAAACCACATCCCTGTGCTCTGTGTTTCGTAGATTCATGGGCTTTTGTTGCTGGTTAGTAAATTATATTTTTAGAGATGGAAACCAGTCTTCAGAAGAAAAAGAGAAGGGAAAGAGGGGGAAGAAATAGAAGAGGAAGAAAATGAGAGGATGTAAAGGAGGAGGGGGATGAGGACAAGGGGGCGGGGACTTTATTGGGAGCCCCGACCCAAGGACTCCTGACTCCTGCCTCAGCTATGTGTGGTCACACATAAGGAGAAGGAGAACTGCAGGATTGGGCTTTTCAGAACCTCTGCATACCTCTAATGGGCCACAGGCTTAATGGTTGACACATGTGCTGCATGCCACAGCGTCCTCTGGTTAATGAAGACATTCTGTAACTCTGGGGGTGAAAGGGCTTAGCTGTATTCCAGACATTTCCAATGCTTAGGAAAAGGGTAGAAGCGAGGGCATAGCCCATCTAGGAACAGTCTGTGTCCCCCTTGAGCCCTGAGTGACTGGTATATCACTATGGACAGTGGAATGTCCTTGCCATCACAGAGGAGGCTCAATGTCCCATCAAAGACAGTGGTTGTCATCTCTTAGCACAGGGAATCTCTGTACTGTGGCTGTCACATGCATCCTCCATGGGCTCCTTCATTCTGGCCTGGCTTCACCAGAGATGCCACATAATCTTGGATCCTACTTGCCGAGACCTTGTAGTGACGTCCTCGGTACCCTGCCCATGTTGCTTCCACATTTTCCCTAGAGCCAAAGGCTCTTCAGCCAACTTTGGCAACTCTCCAGGCTCAGATGCAGGAAATCCAGAGTGGTCACAAGGTCACTGTTGCAGAAGAGTCCCCCAGTCACAGGTGGGCAGGGGGCTGGTAATGCCTGTCTTCCTCTCTTGCAAGTGGGTTTGATCACAGACATTCTAGAGTCCCCAGGGGACCCTGGTTGGATGGAGCTCCAGTTGCCCACCATGCACATAGCTTAATGAAACCCTCCTGGCTTCCAGCTCCCTTCTCACCTCCCTTCCACATCCCCAGCCACACTTTCCGGCCTCATCGTCTAAATAAGCTACTTGCATGTGACCTCTCACCTCAGTGTCCAAAGTCAGAGAAACAAGAGGCAGACTCACCCCAACTGATGCCATAGTGACCTGTGCTTGTCCGGGGGAGGGTCTTCTGCCTTCACAGCTCCTCTGCTCCACACTGGACCCCATAGTCCAGCGCTCCAGCTCAGCCCTGCATCAGTGTTCCTGCCTGTTAGGGGACAGGCATTCATCCTGGTCCTCATTCTTATCCTGCCTCCTCTGTGTCCCAGGAGCCATGCTGCATGCACAGTAACCACTGCCCAGCAGCTGCATCCTCATCAGCTCCACCTGCAGGCTGAGGGCGGTCTCCTGCCTCATCCCAGGCTCCCAGCTTTGCCAGGTTCACTCCCCCTGGGATGAGGAAGGGTGCCCAAGACCACTGCCTTCCAGAGTCCACAGAGATCCAAATGTACCCTGGCTGCTGAGTCCCACATGCAACTTAAAAACCTGGGAGCCGAGTGCAAACATAACAATAATAGACCCTCAGAATAACAGGGTGTCACTGTGTCAGGTCTTGCAGTCAGTCATAATTTGGATATCTAATGGTAATTGTAGCATCTCTGTAAGGGAAAAGGTTGACCATGCTTGGGCCAGTCTTCTACACTGACAGCTGACCTGGTTGATTCTTCAACCCTGGCTGAAAGCACATTCGTTCATTGTTTTTGGTGTGGTGGGGGGAAGAGGTACTGAGAATCCAACCCAAGAGCTTCACACTGAGATACATTTCCAACCTTTTTAAAAAATCTTTTATTTTGAGACAGGATCTTGCTAAGTCACTAAGTTACCATGGCTGGGCTTGAACCTGTGACCTTTCTCCATCAGCCTCCCAGAGTACTAGGATTATAGGAATATATTACTATGCACAGCTTAAAGCACTCTTGCCCAACCTGAAACATGTGGATTTCGGGCCTCCAGTGTAGAACGCCCCTACCCCAGCCATGTCCATCTGGCAACCTATGCAGCCAGGACATCCGGAGACTTCTAGAAACATCCATGAGATACCTCTACTCATGTGCTTGGGCACCAGCCTTCAGTAATGATCAAGTCAGTCTCGCCCTTTTGCTGTTCATTTCTTCTTAGCAATTTTGCATCCACCGAGCCCCTACGTCCACTCCTTGGTTATATATATATGACTTGTAAAAACTGTATATATTTAAATTTTTTAAACTGTTGTTAAGGTAAAAGTTGCATTGTCATTAATCTCTACTGAAGTACTCCCCTCACTTCAAACACATTTCTTGCCACTTTCCAAGCGGTTCTGGAAGTCCTCTCATCAGTGTCTTTAACTGTGCTGTCATGGTGGCCTTGATGTCTTGAGTTCACTCAAAATGCTTACTTCTCCTGATAAACTTTGACTTTAGAGAAGATCTGGAAGTTGCATGGTACCAGACCTGGTGAGTAAGGTGGATAAGGACAAACTGTGACCTGTTATGAGCTGTTTTTCTCTTGCATGGCATTCAGCAGCAGCATTCACTACATGTTTGATGAAACCTCATAATAACATGAAAAAGGACTTCAAGAACTGCTGCAGAAAGTGGAGGAATAATGAAATAAGTGCACTTGAAGTGAAGGGGATGATTCTGAGAAGGATTATGATAACGTGTTTTTCTACTGTAATATTCAAAAAATTTTTAACACTCACTGTATTTTTCAATCACCTTTTATAAATTCCCATTTGTTCTTCCTAGAGTTGGAGGGAATCCAAGCCCTCTCTCCTACCTAAAGACCCTCATCCTGCTGTGGTCCCTCTGTCTGTCACCACGATCCCTTTGAATGACATCTACTTGCTCATCTTTAGCAAGAGTTTAGAGAATTGTTTTTTGCTTCAACATAGGGAACCAATGAAAAAAAACAGAAGCTAGGAGAAGTGAGTTCACTTCTCCTAGAGTGATAGGGAGGAGTGAGCAACTAGATATGAGAAGCAAGCAGAGCTAAGGATTGTTCAGATTTTTTCTGGCTAAAAATTGGAGGATTTTACTGCTAAAACCAAGAACAAACAAGAGTCGTGGGATGAGTGAGCTTGATGTGCCAACTTGACCGGCTTGGGAGCAGACCAGGGGTTGGTGGGTGTGTCTGGGGGGGTCATGAAAGCACAGCCTTACGTACATCTGTTCCCTAGCCTCTTCACCTCTGGTAAGCAGAACAGGTTACCCTGTTCTGCTTTCCAGCAGCCATCAATTAAGCACTTTTCTCAGTGATGCCCCTCTGCCATGATGGACATGACCCAGCCAACCATGGACTGAACTCTGAAACCATTACCTAAATTAAAACATCTTGTATTCAGAGTTTGTAAAAGAACAGATTTAATACAGGTCTTGTAATTCATAGGATTATTTTGTAATGATTGCTCAAAAAGTAAAATTCAGAAGATTGCAGGAGATCTGTTCACACACTAGAAGCCCCAAGAATCCAGCTGAAGACCTAGAGCCCATGGCAATGTCTTTCACAAGTCCCCCTAGAGGCCTAGAACCCACAACAATGTTTCATGCAAGTCTGTATCAAGGATCTGTGCTGGGAAGGCCCAAAGACCATAGGTGGAGGCTAGAAAGTCTGCACCAGCAGGACAAAGGATCTGTGCCAGGAGGCTGAGGGATCTGCGCTGGAGTCAGGACGTCATGCTCAAGATAAGGACCAGAGCTCCCTTGAAGAAAATCACAGCCACCCTCAGGAAACTGAGCTCCATGAATGATGGAAATAGTTGAATTTATAGCAAGAAACCAGCACAACAAGCTTTCAGAAGACTCAAGAGCATCCTTTCATGCTGTTGGCAAAAACCCTCAGGTGGCCCTTCCACACCCAGGACCACCCTGATTCAGTTCAGCTGGGTGTTCCAAGTTGACCATTGGTTAATCCACCACACATCTCCTCCTTTAAGCTGTGTGTATTGTGTCCCACCACAGGAAAGTTGACTAACACAAGTACTTTGCCCCCACTTGTGACAGTTTCAGCAAAAGCATGGCTTGGTTCCTAAATACATGTAATCAGAAATTTCTTAATCATCCGCCTGAGCAATTTTGTTGAGACCTATAGATTCATCTTTGCTAAACTATGCCATGAAGTGTATACCCTATTGATACATAAATAACCAAATTTCTAGCTTGCTTTCAGCTTCTTCCTAGAAACACAGATGACCTTTCTAAACACACACATTTTTATAGACATGCTTAGAGAACAGAAAGGCATAGTTGGAGGTCACTGACAGGCAGTTTGTTATCTTCTGCAGGCTGTCCTGGGACCATGTGGGCCAGAAAAGCTTCTCAGATCTGAAGCAATACTTGGCATATTCAGAGTACATGATGACAGCAGTTCTTTTCAAAGACTCTAAATTCTAGCTCATTGTTCTCTCTGTATTCTATTCAGAGGCCCAGCACGAGGCATTTTGAGGACAAGGCATTTGGGGCATGGGGCATTTGGCAGGACATGAATTACAGCCAAACGCACACGCTCTCATCCCTGGGAAGGAGGCTTAGGGTGAGTGTAGCTCAGTGGCAGGGCACATACTTACCAAGCGTAAGGCCCAGGGTTCGATCCCCAGCACCGCATTAGAAAGGTTTTGAACTGAACTCCTTATCCCTTGGAGAGTGGGTCTCAGTTGTGCCTTGACACGCCCTCTCTCTCCTCCCATTCTCAGAGTCTTTCAGCTTTGTTTGGTTTGCATTTCTGCCTCTGACTTTGTGACCACATGAGTATGGCTCCATGGAAAAGCAGATGGTCTTTAGGAACAGCAAGTGGAGATATGGAAGGCAATGATCCAGATCCCAATCCCAATCCTGAGCCTGGGGGGATTAAACACTCACTGTGGGATGCATGTAGGAGGCAGAAGGATCCACTGCGGAAGTCCTTAGGATGCTCCTGTCACACTGGGCAACAAGGGTGCACCTGTCAGCAAGGAGTGGAACCATTGAGGTACCTGCCTCAGAAGGAAGCCAGGCCATGGTTACATTCTAGACAAACCAGCTCAAGTGCAGAACTGTAAAGGTCGTCTCAGCATCCAAACCTTCACAGTGACAGAATCCTCCACCTCTTAGGGGACGAGGCTGCTCAGGGGCTTCACACCAGCACTGATGCACCCATTCTAAGTCATTCCCCGCGGGATTTCTGAATGATCCTTATAATCCATTAAGCAGGATGGGAAATGTTAAAAACCTACAATCCAGCTTAATGCCAGTTTCTAGCTTTTCACTAAGTTCAAGATTGAGGTTGCATAGAATAACTTGAAAATTTGACCCCTTGTGCAACACCCATTGTAATAAAGACAACCTGAGACACTATGACTTAAACTCTGAAATATTCTATTGTGCCCCAGAAAGGAATTAGGCTTTTAAATCAGCTCCATCAGTGCCAGAGCCAGCCATTGAGGATTAGCACTCACAGATTTGGTTATTGCCCTGCCTTTTTGCTGAGCATGTGCTCCGATGTCTGTGTCTATTTCGTCACACTGTGACCTGATGCAACATTCCAGTCGCAGGAATGAATCTGCCAACTATTAATAAGCTGCTCTAAAGGAACTTGGACCAAATTTTCCAGGCAAGGGAAACAGCAGGAGCCCAGCTGCAGAAGATGTTGTCTTTCTTTCTGACAATGAGGAGGTTGGTACCTTTGATATGCAAAGAAATTTTTCTGTTTTTTTTTTTTTTTTTCCTGTTGAGACAGTATTTCACTATGCACTTCAGGGTAGCCTTGAACTCACTCTGAAGATTAGGCTGGCCTCAAACTTGCAGTGATCCTCCTGCCTCAGCCTCCTGAGTGCTGGGATTATAGGCATGCACCACCACACCTGGCTTGCAAAGGAATCTTTAAAGAAAAACCTAAGGAAACTACAGGCCAGCTTCTGGGCAGGCCAGACGTGGAGGACAGAGGATGGGCATGGGTGTGAGTCAGATCTCCAGGCAGTTGCAGGGTGGTGTGCAGAGTGTATGCCAGCAGAACACAGGGACAGCCTGCACCCCAAAGTACCCACTGCTCCCTGCAAGGTGTGTGGGAAAGTCGGCACCCTGCACCCTGCCTTGGGCCATCCCCAAGGGAGTGGTTGCTGCTGGAGATCAAAGACAGCAGGCTACCTGCTGGAGGCCCACAGAATGACCAGCTCCAAAGAAAGCAACATCGCTGTGAGCAAAAGCTTCCCAAGTGTGCGGTTTGGATAAAAATCAAAACAGGTTCCTTATCAGCCCAGTCGTGTCCAGCCACAAGGAAAGAACCCTGAGGAGGATCAGGCAGCGTGGCCTCCAGCTGGAGGGGAGGGGACCAGTGTCAGGCTTAGCGCTAGCCTTCAGAAACAGTCTGTCCAGTACACAGTCCTTGAGTGCCACGGACTTGAGTTTAAATCTGGGTTCATGATTTCTAACTTGATTTATCAGTAAATTACTGAAACTCTGAGGCTCAGCTTCCTCCACAGTAACAACTACCTCGAGAGGCAGAATTAGATGAGATGATACGTCGCAGACACCTCTGGCAGTGTCTGACACATAGTGGATGTGCAACAAGTGTTGATTTTCTTACACGTCCCACATTTGATATCCTATTCACACACTTGTGAAAGCCATTCAGGACAAAGATCCCTGACCTGGAGACCTTTACTTATGAGTTAGATGTGGTGGCCTCCATCCTGCCCATCCATTTAGAAATGGGAGCAGAGAGTTTTCTCAGTCTTGCTGGAGGAGGCAGTCGGCACTCCCCTCCTAGGCAGGAGCCATCAGAGGGGTCACGACTTCCCTAAGCAATTCCGCTCTCGCACCCTGTGCGTCCTTCCTGCCGACTCCATGGAGACCTTCACTTTTTTTGCACGTGGCTTACCTTCTGTCCCCTGAATTCTTTCATCCCTTGTCCCATAGTTCCCCCTTCCAGGATTCTTTGCCCAGAAGTCCTGCTCATCGCATGAAGAGCCTGCCTCCTCTGTCACCTCATGTAGGACAAGCCCCAGCTCCCCCGGGGTTTTCTGCACATCGGCATTGGCCATTGGTGAGGTCTTGAGATTATGTCTCATCCATATGGACATGTGTGTGCAGAACCCATCACCCCTAGCTCCTATTCTTACATTTTAATCCTCCCAAAGTTATTTTTTAATGATATGTGAGTTATAATGGGAAAATATTGTGTTTTTAAAATGTCAAGGTTTATTACAATAAAAGACACATTACCATTAACCCCTCTCAAAACAATCCATTTTACTTTGAATAAACTCATCCCATCGTTCTTGTCACTTTCAGGAGCAGTTCGGGAAGTCCTCTTTTGTGAGTGTCCCTATTTGCATTGTCATAGATGCCTGGGTGTCTTCAATCAATGTAAAGCATTTACCTGTCATGGTCATTTTGACTTTTGGAAAAGCCACAAGTTGCACAGTGCCCGATCAGGTGAATAAGTGTATGAGAATGCACCATAATGGCTTTAACAGCCTGTCTCTCACTGGATGGTGCTTGGTAATTGTATTCACTATATTTTGACCACACCTCATAAAGACACGCATGACAGAGGACTTCCAGAGCTGCTTCTGAAAGTGGGAAATATGATGCAGTAAGTGTTTGATTTAGAAACTTTAAGCACACTTTGATCATCCCTTATAAAAGCAGCATTTGGCATCTAGTAAGTTTCTTCACTGATTCTCAGAGATTCATTTTACCTGCTCACTGTGGTCCCGAAATTGGTCAAGTGAGATGCGGGTTAGGAACAAGAAACTGCCAGATTCTCTTCTTTAGAAAACATCTAGGAAAAAGCAGACATAGAGGAGAGGCCTCTCCCCTTCCCCTTTG
Organism: Cavia porcellus; assembly: GCF_034190915.1. NCBI lineage: Eukaryota > Metazoa > Chordata > Mammalia > Rodentia > Caviidae > Cavia > Cavia porcellus. Next base: position 18,747,073 of record NW_026947496.1, on the reverse strand, counting down.
GCCTCTGGCTCTTCAAACTCCAAGCTCCAAAGTGAACTTTGCCTCCCCGCCAAAAGAGGGGAGGTGAGAAATGGGCAGAGCCCAGCTTCTCTGCCCTAGCACTGAAGTGAAACTCAGAGGGAAAGAAGCACTGCTTTAAAAAAGAAGGAGCATCTACTCCCCCAGTATCTCAGCTGTCAGTGTGGATGAAGAGAAGCAATGCAAAGAGGTCTCAGTGCGAAGAAGCCCACCCCTACTGTGGGAAGGTGCCGCGTGACCTAACCTGATACAGGAGTGGTCGCTTCACTCGGAAATGGTGGTGTCAGCACCAGCCTCAGACCTTGCTTCTGCCACCATTGTTCACTACTGCAGTGGTGACACACAACTGGGTCTCACCTTTGGATAATTTGTTCTCCAGTGCTATACAGCCAAAGGCATATTGAAGAGGCACAAGTTGACTGATGGCCCCCTACTGAAGGTCCATTTCTTAAGCCCCAGAACTTGAAATTCTTATTTAGAAAGAGTCTTTGAAGATGTAATTAAGTTAAGGAGCTTGAGGTGACACCATTCCATTATCTGGGTGCCCCTAAATCCAATGGCGCTACCCTTAAAGAATCAAACGGAGAAGAAAACTCTCCATAAAGACAGGGGCAGAGATGGAGTGATGCCACCACAGCCAAGGGACACCTGGAGGTACCAGAAGCTGGAAGAGGAAGGACAGATGCTCCCCTAGACCCTTTGGAGGGAGCCTGGCCTGCCAACACCTTGATTTCAGGCCTCTATCCGCTTTCTCTTAGGTCATACCTTGCAGGTGCACAGATCTCCACGTCCCCAGTAGACTTAGAGAAGTCATAGGGCATTTTCAAAAGCAAGTTGAGTCACTTATGGCCTGGTGTGAAATGGAAACATGGGCAGTCTTTTCCAAAAGGGACGTGGGGGGCCCCTCACAAGGATCTGGCTTGATAGTATGCAACAGGCCAACATCTATCTCCTCTTCCGCTCGGTACCCTCTCCCCGTAGGAGGACAAGCCCTGCTCTGTCTGAGCCCAGCACATGTTGGCTGTATCACAGGTTCCTGGCTGACAGGTGCATGGATTGATTCCAGCCACCCTCATTTCACTAAGAATTATGCTTGACCCTGGCTTGTGACAACCCAAAGCCAAAGGCCATTTTCTTAAGTCAACCTGCCTACACAAAGAGGGCATTTTGTCATTAAAAGAAAAGAAAAGATACTGCTAGGGTAATGAAAATAATTTGCAAATATATTGCAATGGTGATTGTACAACACTGTGAATGTAATTAATTCCACTCAACGATGCATTTAAAATTGGTTAAAACTTTGAAGGAAAAGGTGATCAACAGGTACAAATTCAGAGGCAGGAGAAATCAAGTTCTGGTTTTTGATGACGCAGCAGTTTCAGGTCGCAGTTGCTGGTCCCAGTTGCTTCTACCCCTGTGATGAGACAGCATATCCTGATGGTGAGCCCTGGGGGAGAACTATTTTCTCTTTATGGCCAGGTTCTGAAGAGCGAAAGTGAAGACCAAGTTCCCACAGTCTACTCTAAGGCCCCGCATCAGTGACCTAAGATCTCCTGAAGGCTCTGCCATCTTCCTGAGGTAGCACCTCAGGCTGGAGACCAAGTCTCCCACACACAGGGCCATGGGGTCATTCCAGATCCAAATATAACACCATGTGAACTATATCCCAACAAAGTCATTTTAAAAAGTGAAGACAAATTTAGAAACCACTTTTGTAAAGATAAAGACAAAACCCTCAAGGCTCTTAGTGAACTGGACCTGGAGGAAAACGTGTTAAAGATTACCCCCTGGGAGCTCTTTACACCAGCCTGGCTTTGTCTTTAACTGTTGTGGTCTGCAGCTGATTCCTGGAATTTGGCTTTTGGTGACAGGTGCAGGCACAAACCCTGGTGTTGAAACTCTGATCCACGGAAAGCAGGTACCCAGATCAGCGTGCCCTGTCACTCAGGCTCGGACCTGCAAATTCCCATGTTCTCCTTTCTCTGTGCCTTCAAGCTCCACTCGGGAGTTCTTTCTCTTTCCTCAAGATAGTTTGCATTTTCCAAGCCTTGTCCAGTACCCTGGTTTGCCATTAGGCTTCAGCATTTTGTTAAATCATGCCTTTCATGTCTTGAAAATTGTTAATATCCAAAAGGAGATTCATTGACGCAATGAATCATTGAATAGCAACAATTTTCAATACACTGTGTTTTATATGTGAAATATACATCTGTCCACACAAAAATAGGAACAATTAGCCATCTCACTCTACATTGGAAAGGGGCCTTCCAGAATACTGACCCACAGTGTCTGCTGCGAAAGCATTAGGAAGAGGGTCAGCAAAACCTACCTCGCAGAGAAAGCAAAACAAGGTGATAAGACATTTAATTAAATGATATCTACGGTCCATGAAGGGGGGCGTGGTGTGCAGATCAAGGTGGATATTGGATCAGATTTAACACTACCCTAAACGTTCTAAATTTTCTCGTGTGGATTTATGTTTTGTCCGCATAAAACTGTGAGCAATGAGTGGCAGAGAAGAGCTTACTTTAGGGGAAAGTAGTCAAGGGTTAGGAGAGGAAAATAACAGTCCTAAGAAATAATATCCTACACATAGCAGAGAGCATTAGGAAAGATGAGATAAAGAGACTTAGCAGAAGAGAATAGTTACTGCAAGAGCAGTTGTAAGCGTGTTTTATCTGATTCTAATTTTTAGAAAGTCAGCAATTTGCATACTGCACCTGTATGAATCAGCCACTTAATTGAGCAGGGGCTTCTCTTTGCTTTGCTATCAAACCATCTAGAATGACATGGGGGTGGATTGATTCTGATGTTCAAAATAAGGAGCAGGAGGGAACCTGAAGTTGCTACTCAATGAAGTAATTAGGTACTTTTATTTAGGAAATCATTGTATTTACCAAAGGAGAAGCTCATTTTGACTGCAAACAGCAAAACCAAGCAAATCATTTCAAAGGCTGCATGGGGAAAGATCAATCATATACAGATCTGTCCCTCCCCCAAAATCAAGCAAACAGGTAAATCCAACTCTTGATTATTCAGGGTCATGGGTGGATTACACAACATCTCTGCTTCTATTTGTGATTCAGCATGTGAGTGTTTTGGAAATATGGGTTGCTCGTGCAAAAGCCATTCTAAGCTAGTACACGCTGCCTTCCCAGTGTCTTTTGTATCTAGGGTATCGGTGTGACTTGGTTTTGGCCAAAGACACAGAGAAGTCTATCGAAGATTAGGACACAAGAGGGCAGAGTATGAGCAGCACCATACCTTAATCTTTGTTTCTGCTCTATACATGGTATTTTGAGCTGCAATAGCCATTTTGCAACCGCAAGATGACAAGGATGAGGGACAAAAAGCCAAATGTTAAGCATGACAGTGCGTATAGAGAGCAGACACCTGGCTTCCTGTTGACTAACCTGAGCTGTTGAACCAACACCAGCTTCAAGTTACCTCTAGGTATTTTAAGGAGGAATACAGATGAGCCCTCTGATTTAAGGTATTCTTGATTGGGATTTGGTGACTGGCTGCCCAAACATCCTGACACATGGTTATAGGGGTCTCAATGGTTTCAAGCAAGAGCTAGCACTTAGATGTTTGAATACTGAGCGTCAGAAGCAGCCCTCAGGCACGCATTTGTACTTTGAGATTAATGGCAGAGATCTAAGAGCAGAATGAAGGAGGAGAGATGGGAATCTTTTCTGGCCAGTTCTCATAGACTAGGCCTTGGCCCATGGAGACAGCCAACAAACACAAGAGCCAGTTAGAACCCCAACAAGTTTGTGAGAATAGGAAAACAAGCAAAAGTGCTTCGGATCCTGAACTGAACTGCAAGCACGTTCCAGGGGAGGGACCTGCTGTCACGCCTGCCAAGAATCATGACTTGAGCCCGGCCAGCATAGGAGATGAAGTAACACTGGGTCACCAGGAAGCCTGCAGTTTTAGAAGTCCTGGGAGATGCCATTGTGGACTGAGATCACAGTGGGGTTCAGGATGTACCGTCCCCAAAGGCAGCTCCTAGGCATTTCTCCTTGCTGAGACAAAATACCCAACAGCCAAAGTTAAAGGAGGACTGGGTGATGGTAGCTCACAGTTTATAGCGGGTTCAGTCCATAATATGCTCACTCCAAGACTCCCAGGGCAGAGGGACATCACTGAGGAGAAACAGTTCGTGGTGGGCAGAGGGCGGCAAACACAGCCAGCAGCAAGGCAGTTAGCTTTACCTTTTTATTCTTTCCAGGCTACCCGCCCTTTGAGTGGTACTGCTCACATCCAGGGTGGACCTTCCCATTTGCACACCCAGAACCTCACTAAATCAATCAATGGACTAATTTAGTAATCACACACCCTTTTGAAATCCCAGCATCACACACTCTAGATCCAGCCTGAAAATCCAGACTCTGAAAAGCCTACCTATGACCACATGAGGCTTTGGGGGACATCTACATGCAAACCATAAGAAGAAACAGAAAAGTCTCTCTCACTTCTCCCTCACCCTTCTTCTCTAAAGCAGGTCACCAGTGTTTCATGGGAGAGGTGGCCTCCCTGTCCCTGAGGAAAGGGGCAGCTAGGCTGCCTCCCAGAGCCTCAGAGACACTGGACATCCATCAGAAGGCAGAGCTGGAGGCCGAGACATGACAGAGGGTGGACCGGCAAATGTAAGTGCAGAATTACTGAGTTACAGAGTACATGGAGTTTATACTGTGTAACATCAGATATGCAGGATATGAGAATTTCCATTATGCTGTGTATTCAGGGACACTTTGCATCATCAGCCTGTTTCATTGCAGACACCGTGGGGGTGGGGACATGGTACCCCATTATCTTTACATTTGTACTTCTCTGCAGATTGAGATATAACACCTTTATGTATGACTATCAGACATTTTATCTCTCCCTTTCAAAATGCCTGTTTGTAACTTTTGTCCACTTGCCAATTTAATTGTCTTTTTCTTATTTACTCTAGATAGAAGCTCTTTTTAAGATAGCTCTATTGCTCTGGCAGTGTTCAGTCTCTTAATGTATTCTTTTCATGAATAAGATACTCTTATTGTGTTACATAGTTACAACACGAGGAAGCAGATGCCTATTTTTCATCTACAAGTCCAGTAACTTTAGATTTCACATTTCTGCTTATAATCTTCCTGGAACTTGATTTTTAAAAATATAAAATAGGAATCAAGATGTATTTTGCATATAGATATTTCATGGACTAAGATCATCATGTGAAAGATCATCTTTTAAACAATGTACTGCTTTATTAACTTTGTCACAAACCAAGTACCTTTATATGAATGGGTGTGTTTTTAATACTTTCTCCTGCTACACTGGTTAATATTCAAATTTTACATGAATACTATGTTCTCTTAACTGCCACAACTTTATAATCTCTCTTAGTATTATAAACTTTCTATTTTATTTTTCTTATTCAAAGAAGACTTGGCTATTGTCCTTTGCATCTCTCTATACACTTTATAATCAGTCTTTCACTTTCACAAGAAGGAAAAAATTCTACACTTTAGATCTGTCTGCTTCTTTAAAATGTTGACTTTGGGGGCTGGGGATTTAGCTCAGCGGCATAAGCGCCTGACTTGCAAGCAGGCAGTCGTGAGTTCGATCCCTGGTACCGATAAAAACGAAAAAGAAAAAAAAAAAAAAAAAAATGTTGACTTTGTATCCTTGAATATAGTCTATTTCTTCTTTATTAGACTCTAGTTTCTCTTGCATATTTTAATTAGGTTTCTTCTTCATTCTATTCTTATCTTTTCTTTCTTTCATCCTTTCTCCCCCCCCCCCTTTTTTTTGGTACTGAACATTGAACTCACAGCATTTACACCGAGCTCCAGCTCCAGCTCTTTTTTTTTTTTTAATTTTTATTTTTCCACTTTGAAACAGGGTCTTACTAAATTGCTAAATTTTCCAAGCTAAACTCAAACCTGTGGTCCTGCTGCCCCAGCTCTGAGAATGCAGGGATTACAGGCGTGTGCCTCCCTCCACACCAGGTTAGATTTATTCTTGAAATTTGATTTGAGGGTATGTTATTCTAAATGCTTTGCATTTTATTTCCTTTGTAATCATTGCTAGTATCTAGGAATTATCAAAAACTATTAACCTTTACATATTGACATTGTATGCAGTGACCTTGTAGATTTACTTAATGATTTTGTTTTTTGATAAATTCTTTTGTCTTTTTCTAAATCACATAATCATGTCACCTATAAATATTGATAGTGTTGTGTCTTTCTTTTAGAAATTCATTCCTCCTACCTCTCTTTTTGATTATTGTATTTCTCTTCCTTTTCTTCCATCTTTTCTTACTCCTTTTTCCTTATCAGAATCTACTACATTGAACAAAAGGAATCTTACTCAGGAATCTCTTCTCATTCCTAATTTTGCAGGATAGCTTTAATATTATATTGTTATGCATAGTAATCCCAGTAGATTTTTTGTAGGTGTCACTTATCAGATTTAGGAAATGCTTCCTATTTTTATTTTGGTGAGTAAAGATTTGATAAGGAATGCACACTGGATTTTATTATATTTTTTTCCTGCATGCATTGAAATGACCACAAGTTTTTTCTCCTTCATTTTACTAATGTGATAAATTACTTTTTTTTTTTTTTTTTTTTTTGGGGTCTTTTTGAAACAGGGTCTCACTGTGCACTTCAGGCTGCCTTGAGCTCATTTTGTAGCCCAGGCCGGTCTCACTCTCAGCAATTCTCCTGTCTCAGCCTCCCAAATGCTGGGATTACAGGTCTATACTACCACATCCAGAATAAATTACAATTTTGACTTTCAATTGTAATACCAACCCTCTATCTCTAGAATTAATTTAAATTGGTTGTTGTCATATTTTTAATAAACTACTGGGTTTGATTTGCTAATATTTTGATAAATAATTTAAAATTTATATTCATGAGGAGATCTGCCTATACTTTTTGCCTCAAAATACCTTTATTTTGAATTCCATCTGGTCTTATAAAATAAGAATTAATATGTCTTTTGTTTTCCTGTTCTCTGAAGAATTATATATGATTAGTAAGATGTGTTTATTAACATTTGGAAAAATTCTTTAATGGGCCTAGAGTTGTAACAGATTTAAATTTAATAGATATTGATATATTCAGAATTCTTGTTTTACTCTGTATTAATTTTCATATGTTCTGTTTTCATAAATTATCAAATGCATTGGCATAGAATTATTGATAGTATCTTCTTAAATGTAAGGAGAATCTGTAATAATGTTCCTTTTTAAATTGCTAATGTGGTAATTTGTACCTCTCTCTCTCTCTCTCTCTCTCTCTCTCTCACTCACTCTCTGTCACACACACACACACAGAGTCTTCCTAGGGGCTTATAAATTTTGTTAGTTCTTTGTGAGAACTGATTTGTTGATTTTGTCTCATGTATTTTGTGATCTATTCCACTGAATCCAGATCCCTGCCATCTTAGGGTTTGTGTTTTATTTTTCCCATCTCCTAATAAGAATAATCACATCATTTTTTCAGTCTTCTTTGGACTCTATACACATCAGTTAAGCACACATTTCAACTTTGCTCCATGGGGAAAAAAGCCAGCTTAATCTCTTCTGGTCCCCAGGAGGGTGTCATCTGAGTCTCTAAGTGGTGCCAAAAATGATTTTATTTTTTTAAAATCCATTGCCTTAATCATATGCTTTGCCAAAAAGAAAAAATAAAGAGGGAAAAAAGCAAACCCCGTGTACTTTGTACTCAGTTCTTTGTACTCTTCTCTTAATGACCCTATGAGATAGATTTATCGTCTCCTTTTAGTGTGTGTGCAGAGCCTTAGATCTCAGAGGCAGAAAGGAAAACAGGCAGGGTTTGAACTCAGGGTTGCTGCTGCTTCTACTGAAGCCTGAGCACGTTCCCAGGGTCCCCTCTCCAGCCGCAGACACAGTCTGTAGAGCTAATTGAAATCAGGGGACAGACTCGAGACAAGTACCACACTGCAGCGAGCTGCAGGACACAGATCTGACGTCTGCGGCGGCACCCCAGGGCCCCAGCGTGGCTCACCGGGGAACCATGCTGTGACGCGGTCACTGCCATGTGTGACAGCTACCTTCCTGCCACTTTCCCCCGATTCACCCTTTCATTTCTCAGTGACTCAGTAAGATCTGGGTCCAGGGTCTTCCGGGGACTGCTCCTCCTCTCATACAGCAACAAAACTTCATGCAGGGCAACAGACAAGACACTTGTTTAATGAAAATGGTGACACTTTAAAAAATGCAAACCCAAAAGAGAAAGAATCACAGACTACAGGTGTCAACTGAAAACTCCCCAGAGTTGGCTGCACTGTGTGTGTTCTCAGAAGCTGCTGGGATCGTGTGCTCCCGGGGTCCTGTGTGTTTGCTGACTGTAAGCTGGAACAGAACAGAAAGGCCTGCGGATCCCACAGAGGCGGAGTAGAAAGGAGGGGTGCTCAGGTGCGAGGCGGAGCGGGAGGCTGTTTGGCAGTGCCCTGATTGACAGATGATTCTGGCTAGGCCGTCCGTCACCTGTGGGCTCATCACCCTGTCACTCAGCTTTAGGGGATGCCCTGTGCTTATTCATCCAGAAGGCCTGGCACAGTCTGGGCCCTGCCCCAGCCACAGCCACTGCAGCCATCAGCTGTCCTGGTTCCTGCAGCTGTCACTGGCCGGGCACCCACCACAATGCAGGAACTGGAGAGAGGCAAGATTTCTTCTCCACATTCCCAGGGTCCCCGGGAGATCCAGTTCCTCATGGCCCAGCTACCCTCACCCTAGCTACCAATGGACCCCACATCACCCTAAGTGCAGAAAGCACTCAAGGGCCAGCACCCTGCAGCCGGTGGGTGCTGAGGACTCTGTTTTCTCCCCTGTCTCCTCCCACCCCAAGTCAGGTGTGAGGCTTGGGGGCTGAAGGGTGAGGCTGCTAATCAGCTAGGCTACGCTGATTGCATCTTAATAACAAATGCAGAGCACCAGAGAGCAGCAATTTGCAGTAATGGGAAAAATCAGCAGGTCCCTGGGGTTTGACAGGAAGTAAACACTCTCCAGGTTCAAATTTGGGGGAGGAAAAATCATTTGTGAGTTCCCTGGCAGTGCTTGAAGCTGCCTGTGTTCTCAGTCCTAAAGGGGAAAAAGGCGGAGTAAGAAGAGACCAGGGTTGGACTGAGGGAGGGAGACACTGAGTGCAAAGCCAGAGCCACTGTCCCCTTGTCACTTCCTACCTCCTTGTTGGAGGAATCCAGTGCGGGACAGTCACAAAGTCTTCTGGCCCAGTACCCAGCACCCAGCAGGAACCAACACAAAAGACCTGTGCAGGCAGTGTCAGGCCAAATGTGTGCTTGACTTGAAGTCCCTGGTTGAGGGGTGACCAGGAAAAGTCACCCCTCCACCAGCCTTTCTTGCTGTAGACACACAGAGTTAGAGACGGCTGGGACCTCACCTACCCTACCGTGCCAGAAGGTCCTTCTGGCTACCATTGCCTTGGAATGGAAGGGAACGGTTAGCACTCCTAAAAGGTGAGCCTCTTTTCACGGCAGCAATTTGTCTTCCTCTCTGAGAATGTTCCCCATGCCGAACACACATATTTTTCTTACATGTAATTTGATTTGGATGGTTTCTTGACCTGCATCCAAATCGAGCCGTGGGTAATTATTACTGTCACTATTGTTATTAATACTGATATTTATCATAATCTCACAAATGCCAGGGACAGCCCTTAATCTTGCTGTTTTATTTGGTTGAAAGGAAAATGTGAAGCACTGGCGTCCATCCCAGTTTACCCTCTTGTATTCACTTTACCAAACTCCTACTATGGGAATAATTAGCCCAATTTCCAGTGATCCCGAGTCAGCGATAACTCTGAATTGCATTCGGAGGATAGAGCCAAGGCCAGCGGGTGGAATATGAGAATTCAGGTTTATCTCATTAAAGTGAGAAAATATTCAATTGTTAGGCCTTCTAAACAGATGCCTCATTAAGGAATGAGCTCCCTGTCACCAGACATATTCAAGTAGAAGCCAAAAGATTTCCCTCCACCTTCTAAAGATCCGCCAGAATAAACTGACAGGTTCTGTGGAGAGAAGATACACAATTTTTTTTTTTTTTTTACATGTGCAGAGGCAGCTGTGTAACTACCGTGCCCAACATGATTTGAAGCTTGAATACTTCCCATAGAGCTTTTCCTTCGAGGAGGAGGAGAATGGGAAGTATGGGCAGTTTTTAGATGGATAATAAATAGTTTTCAGGGGAACTCAAAGGGCTTGAAGACTATGCAGAGGCCTGGGATGAAGTCTTCATGGCCTACAGAACAGAAAATGGTTTGCAAATGATTCTCTGTGGGGCTGAACTAGGGACCACGGTGGGTGACAAAAATCTTCCCAAGTGTGTTGACTGGTGGCGGTCTCCCTTCTTCTGATATAAATTCAGTCCTCTTAGTTAGTGAAATTTTAGTGATTTGGCACAAGGAAATTTTTCAGACGGCCCCTGTTTGTGCTGGAAAGGGGAGAAACAAGGAAAAAGGGACCTCAATTCTAAGTCTAAATCCTTTTACTTAACCTTAAATCAAGTTGCTCAGCGTGTTCCAAATCTCATATTTTGGGAGCATTGGTTGCTGGTCACTGTTGAGAAAAGCAGTGAATTAGGATTGTGGTTCTCAAAGTTGAGGTTCATCAGAATCTCCCAAAATGCTCTTTGTTCCTAGCTTTCTGGGTCCCCAAGTTTCTGATTCAGGCCCCAAGCACCTGCATTTCCAACATGTTCCCTGCTACAGCTGCTGGCTGCGGACAGACTAAAAACCCACTGGACCTAGGGGATTAGATCCTTGGAAGGGGTCCTCCTGGGCCAAGGGTTTATGATGCCATGAAGTAAGAATTATTTAAGAAGTAACCAAGAGCAATTGGCTCAGGTTAAAGAGATAAGATGTGGCAGTCTGCTTACTAGTTTAATATGGACATCTAACGGGAAGAGGAATTCAGTCTTTGTGACCTTTTAACACTGTCCTGTCATCACAGATAACCTGATTTATCTCCAAATGCTTCAGAGCCTGCTTTTTTTCACCCACAGTCTCATTTTCCTGGATGTTCCTGCTGCTTACTAAGATTAGGTGAAAGAAAGAAAGAAAGAAGGAAAGAAAGAAAGAAAGAAAGAAAGACTTATTTCAAATAAGAAAGCCCCTGTAATAACTGTATACTTTCTGGCTTTGATACCTTAAGACAAACAAGCAAACAAAAATATCTTCTCTCTCCTGACACACATCTGGTCACCACACAGCTCCGCCTGCTTATCTACTCTGTTCCCCCTGGAGCGGCGTAATCACCTAGAACCATATTTGGCACAAGCTCAACACAAGTCACATAGGACCTTAGATGTGAGCTAAATGGCCTCAGAGCATGTTCCACACACATTATCCTGTTCAACCCCAATCACGCAGACAGGCAGGACAGGTATGATTGCCTCCACTTGACTAAAAAGGAAGGTGATGCTCTGAGTTTCTAAATTATTTGAAGATCACAACAAACATTTTAGGACACTGTGCAGAAAAATTCAGGTTTTCAGCTTCCTTTTCAAGTTCCTCATGGATACAAAGCTGTAGGCAAAAAGGTGAGACAAGGAGATGACCAGGGAAATGGTCAGCAACAGACAGGGCTAGAGAGGCTGGCCAGCCTCTCAACCACCTTTCCTGTCTCCTTAGTCTGTCTGGCAAACTTGTCCATCCACCCATCAATCCATCCATCCATCCATCCATTCATCCATCCATCCATACATCCTTCTACTTATTCATCCATTTATTTGTCCATCCATGCATTCAACCAACCATTTGTCTATCCATTCAGTCATCCATCAACCCATCCATTTATCCACCTATCTGATTGTCCATCCATCCATCTATCCATCCATCCATCCATCCATCTCATTTTAAAGATGAAAACACAACCACAAAGATGTGAAGTGCCATGCCTAAGATCACACAGATGACTAATAGCAGAATCCAGGACAGAATTACTAGAACTCAGTATAAGCTATGCTCTATACTTTTCAAGAGAACAGTAGCATGATTTAGGGTAGATTTATGGAGGATCTTTTCCTTATGCTTTCTGTAATCCTATATCCTTTCCCTTTATTCTAAAAGTATCTTGGTATTTTATCCTTATTGCTTGACTGAAGGTAGGAGATATAAGAATAAAGACTCCCCAAGGTATACACAGTACCAGGCAAATTTTTTTGAATGTGATAGAAAACTGTCCATATGAACAATGTGAATTACCCAAATCAGTATGCTGGATCTTATATAATTCTGTAAAAGAAATGTTACTCCATTGGAGCTATCTGCTCACAGGCTGCCCTTCCAGAACCAGAACCTATGACTGGGGCCCTCGGTGAAGATAAGTCTGAGTCTCTTGGGCATCTGCTAGATTTCAGATAGAGGAAAGGGTCAACAGACAGTGCTCCAAAGGGGTGAAGTAGGGGTAAGGTGCATTGCAGACATCAGAGGTGGACTCACGAAGGTTCTGAAAAGATACTTCAGTGGATGGGGTTCTGAGTTGTAAGGTGGGGGTCTATTATCAAGGGCTAAGGGCAGCACCAGCCCAGATTACAGCTTGGGGATGAGTTGATACACTGGACATACTGGTCATAAAAATGGATGGTGTCTAAAGATGAGGTCCACAACCTCTCCAGACTAGGGCAGTGAGGGAGGGCAGCCTGGACAGGGAGAGAAGGAAAGCTGAGATGCCACTGAGTCCTGACTTCTGCCAGCTAAACAGGAAAGAGGAAAGACACAAACCTTGGGGACAGTCCTCCGCTAGGAGGGGTAGTGATCCCCACCTTTCCCTCCACCTGATTCCTCTGTGTCTGCCAAAGCACGGAACAAACGCAAAGCCCTTGTAGAGAAGCAGGTGCGCCTGAGGCAGCCTCTTCCATTTGCATTTTCTCCATCCATGCCTGTACCGCTCGGACAATCAGAGGCCATCACCAGGCCAGAGCTGATGCAGAGAGCTGGGACAAGAAGGGGCTCTCAGAAGTTGGAATGGAGACGCAGCAACACCCAGGGCAAGTGGCCCTGGCCCTTCACCACGCCTCCACATTCCAGGTCTGTCTGTGGGTGGAGAGATAAACCCTTAAAGAAAGAGAGGAGCCCCTGATTTGGCTAAGAATACCTTTTTACCACTTGGTTAAGTGAGGGCTCAAAGATAAAACTAAATTGTTACCAGAAGCCACAAAGAAAATGTCCGAACCACACCTTGGGCACATCCCATATTTTGTTTTGGCTTCCTGCTTACTATAAGAGGTTCAGATAAAAAAATGACAGCTAACATCCTGCAGCGCTGAGAGTCCTGGGGAGCAGTGTTGTCCCTGAGGCTCTAGCAAGGGTTGGGCAGCAACATAGGTACAAGGAATTCTTTAGGATTTCATTTGCATCTTGGGTTCTCAGTCCTGGTCTCTTGCATCTCCTGCAGGCCTGGGAAGGAGCAAGCCCTTGGTGTGGTAAGGAGGTCTCTGTCCTGTCCTGTCCTGTGAGAAGCATATGAAGAGGGTCCCAAGCGTCTCTCCTGGGAGGCTAGGAGCACTCCTTGGTCTCAAAGGCCCTGGGATCAGTGGCCTTGATTCAGTCTCAACAGGGAGACAACACCAGGCCTACAGTCCCCTTGGCCTCTGCTACAAGGAGCCCTTCTCCAGGCCCTGCACAGGCCAATTCAGGGAAGCCCTGGACAGATGGCAGGGGAGGGACTCCCCCCAGGCACCTGCTGAGGTCATTCTAGAACCCAGCATAAATCTCGTCACCTTCTGTTGTTTTGTAGCAGTGAGGACATTCTTGTTTTCTCATGGAAAAGCCTGGGTCACCTGAGGACACTTCTCGCAGTGATCCAGCTGGCTTGGTCTTTGTGTCACCTGATTCTCTGTGTCCGCTTCAGGAGTGATGCCCATCTTTTCCACGGTAATAAACACCCTGTAACTGAACTCATTAGGAGAACAAAGCAAAAAAAAAAAAAAAAAACCACTTTGTCATGTCAGAAATAATACCTTGGTCCTTTGTCTTTTTCAGAAAGAAAGAGAGCAGTCAAACCTCCAACAGTGTTTAACCTGGGTTTGCTGAAAACAAAATGTTCTTTAAAGAAAATAAAATCATAATATGAAGTCATCATACATATAAATATCCATCTACATGTAGAAAATATGTCACCAGGATAGGCCTGGGGGAAAAGCATTGCAGCACAAGAGTAACTAGGTCAGATCACCTGTTCATGGTGATACATATAGATTACGTAGAAGTACAGGTATTCAGAGAAACACAGTAAGTCCTGTATCAAGTCACCTATTACCACTTGTAAGATATACTGATACTTCCGTGAGTACCCAGCATCCCCCTAAGTAAGAGTGGGAGATGTAGAAAAATAAGAACATATGAATTGTCTTTATTCTCATAAAAATGACAATGCAATTTGGGACTTAAGATTTTACCAAGGCAGAAGTTACATCAATACAAAACTTTGTCGTGACTAGTAAATATAATAAGAAACATGACTGACATGTCCTATGTGTTTACCAAGTACCAGACTCTTAGATAAAGTGTTTTATATATATTATCTCTAAGTCCTTAGGAAAACAGATAAGTACAGTATTGTTATTAGACTGACATTGAGAGGTTTGAGCTGGCCCAAGGTCAGGTGGTCAAAGGCAGGACCTGAACTCAAGGCCTGAATTGAGATCAAATAATAGGAAAATGCTGGCAGCAGGGTTCTGATCTGGATCATGTCAGGGCGCCTTGAGTTTGTGGTAACTTGGTTTCTGCTCCTGGATCCTGCTGTTTGACAACTTTGCAATGTCACACAGCTCTTTTAGCTGTGAAAGGTGGAAATTAAACGAGATGTTGTCAAATTCTTGTCCTGGAGGCAGGGGTCAGAGGAGGACACGGGATAGCTCAGGACACAACTCAGGTCATCCTGGAGGCCTGACTCCTTTGCAGGAACCTCTGATTGGCTGTACATGTGAGCCTTGGGTATCAGATGGGCACAGGCCAGACACCCAACACCCAGGTGAGACGCGTACATTTCACCTGCTCTGTGAACAGAGCTAGGCCTCCATGCTTTCCGTGTGAGGCTTTAAGCTATCTAGAAGTAACTCAGATCTCAGAGATATGTAAAATAAGTACAGTGCTGAATCTGACTTGTGTGAAGCTCAACTGAGAACTTGGCCCTTCTCAACAAAATGAGGATAGAGGTGAGCCTGGGGGATAAAGACAAGGATGAAAGGTAAAATCATCTCACGGAAGGGGACCCTGTTCTTTTTCTTTATCACAGCCTAACTCATTCATCTAGTGTCTAAGGAAATGTTTTAGAATTTCTAAACAAATTTCCCAATTCCCTGCAGTATTACATATCTAAAGGGAATCCTTCCTTTGTTCTTAATGTCATTAATGAACACCGTGTACATACTGATGCCTGGTATCCCAGTGACTCTAGAAGGCAGGTATCATGTCCCTCATCTATAAGCAATGAACATAGGTGACAAGAAGCCCAGCAGTTTTCCCAGTCTAATGGCTGGGACATGGTGGAACCAGGATTCAAATCCATATTGCCTGAACCCGGAGCCTTGACCCTTGACTGACTCTGCCATTTCCTCTGATAGTAGTGTAATTATCAAATCACTTCCCCACCCACCCCCTATGTCCTATGTACCATGAGTTGTGTCCAGAATAAAAGGAGACCGATTTGCACAAATGACTCCTCTGCATAATGAGATGCATAGTTTCACGTTCAACTCAATGAGAGTTCTCAAGAGTTCTTGTTTAAATCAAAAGACCACCACTAGCAGCAACAACAAACATACAATATGAAAGACTTAGGCAAAATTGGATGTTTAGAGTTCACAGCAATTCTTTTTAGGTATGTTTTATATATTGGGAAGAGTATAGATCTTCATAATTCGATAAGTTTTGGCAAAATTGTTCACCTGTGTAAACCTCAACCATACAAGGTACAAAATAATGCCATCACCCTAGAAATTTCTCTCTTCCCCTTCTAGATAATTCCTACCGCACTGGCACCAACTGGTCTGTCTCCAAAAATTGGGTTGTTTTGTTGTTTGTTTTTTTAACCATTAGAAGTTCATATATTTGAAAATGTATGTTATATACTCTTATGTCTCACTTCTTAGGCAAGACTTTTACAATTCTTCTATAGTGTTAGTACCTCCACTGTTCATCCTTCTTGTTTGCTCGGTTATTCTAATGTGAGTGCATCATAATTTGTTCATGCATTCTGATGGGCATTTGGGTTCTATGTGATTTTAGCTATTATGACTTACATGGACATACATTTTTAGAAGTCTTTGCAAGGTCATATGTGTTCACTTTCTTGGGTTAATATCTAGCAATGGGAGGATACATTTAACCTGAATTCTTACACTTTATCAAAGTGATTTCCAAAGTGATTTACATCAAGAGTTTTGGTTGTTCCATATTCTTGTCCACACTTGATATTGTCAGTTTTTAATTTTACATATTCTGGTAAAATGCCACTTCCTTGTGAGTTTTGTTTGCATTTCTCTAATGACTGATAATATTGTACATCTTTTCTTGTGGTAGCCACCATTTCTACATCTTCTCTAGTGAATTGTCTGCTCAAAACTTTTGTCCATGCCTTTACTAGACTGTGGAATTTGCTTTATTAGTCCCTTTTGGCAGTCTTTATGTGTCCAGAAAAAATTGTATACACTCTGGATAAAAGTATTGTATATATGTGATTTTTAAAATGTTTACTTCAAGTATAGGGCTTGCCTTTTCATTCTCTCATTTCAAATTGAGAATAAAAATTCTCAATTTTGATGAGGCCCCATTTGTCATTTTTTTCTTTATGGATTGAGTGCTGTAATGAAAATGAAAGCAAACTTTCATAAGCAAAATTCATAAATATTTAATTCTATGTTTTCTAATGAAAGTTAATGAATTTAGGTTTTGCATCTGTACATAAGTTTGATGTTGAGTTGATTTTGTCTGTGATATGAAGTATAGATCACAGCTAATTTCTTTTGCATATCAATACTCGATTATTATAGCACGTCTTGCCAAAAAACAAACTTGTCTTTTCCCACTGAATTTGCTTGCCATTTTTGTGAAAACACAAGGGATTAAATATGTACAGCTTGATTTTTGGATTCTCCATTATATTCCACTGATCTCCTTGTTTGTCATAATGGCAGTATCTTTACAATAAATCTTGAGGTCAAACAATGCAAATCTTTTAATAATTTTCTTTTCAAAATTTGTTTTGGGTATTCTAGGTTGCTTGCATTTTCACACAAATTTTGGAACCAATTTATCAATTTTTGCCAAAAGCAAAATCTGGGATTTTGATTAGGAATTCATTGACTATTTATGAAGAATTGACATTTTAACAATATCAAGCTTTGAATCAAAGAATCTATAAATGTGGTCTGTGTCTCCATAAGATTAAGGATTCTTGGGCCAGAGTTTTAGCTCAGCAGCATAAGTACCTGCCTTGCAAGCAAAAGATCATGAGTTCAATTCCTGGTACAAAAAAAAAAAAAAAAAAGATTAAGCATTCTTAAATTTCTCTTAGCAGTGTTTTCTAACTTTGTTAAATGTATTCCTCTAAATCTTGTGTTGATTTCTTTTTTAAATTTTGTCATCAATATACAAAAATGACAAGTTTTATTTATTGACATGTGTATCACAAAACTGATGCATTTATTTATTTTGTAGATCCTCTAGTATGTTCTGTGTATGTCATCATGTCTTGTATAACCAGCAATAATCTTAGATTTTCTTTCTTCATTTTTAGGGCTTTTGCTTCTTTTTCTTGCCTTATTACAGTGGTTACAGTCTCTACAAAAATGCTGAGCAGAAGTAAGCAAAGTGAGTATTTGTGTCCTTTCTCTTTTCTTGGATGGAATTTAGTCAATAGTTCCACATGAAGTACAATGTTTGCTTTAGATTTTTTATTTTTCTCTTTTTCATATTTAAGAAGCTGTCTTCTATTTTTATTTTACTAAGCATTTTATCTCTAAATAGCTGTTGAATTTTGTCAGATACCTTTTCTTTATATCATTAACAATTTTTATTTGTGATGAAGCATGGGTGACAAATATTCCTTCCCCATTGTGGCCCTCCAGACAATTTTTTCCCGAGTGTGGTCCTGCAGGCAATTTCCAGCATAGCATGAGGCTAAATCTGTGTGACAAGACCAACGCCTAGTATTTTCTGACAGCTGGACTTTCATGTGGCATCTTCTGTTTTCATTTGAACATTCTTCTTTATGGGGATATTCTTCATTTTAAACCACTTCATTCTAGAATTGCATACTTAACTATTAAAAATAATAGGTTTCCTTTGATCCACCACACTTAAGACAAACACAAAAGCCTTAGGGCGTGGCTCACTTATCATGACCAGTTTACAATCTGAACAAAAAAATGCAAGAACATTATGAGTCTTTCCACCCAATCAAAAGTCATGAAACAAAGAATAATCAGGGGAAAAATGAAGCATCGAGCTATGTCATGGGGCAGACAGCTACCAAGTTACCTATAGAACAACCACATACTTCAGCAACCTGTATAGAAAAAGTCAAAACCCTCTTAGCTTGAGTTTGACTAAGAATAATACCTCATCCCTTAGGACTGACATAAGCTTATACTATTCCTTTAATAACTGTCACTCAGTCACAAAAGGAAATATCCATCATTCACTTCATTAGACATGACAGTTTAAATGCTTGAAACATAGCCTGATAGACATTGAGAATTAGCTTTTTCTCTATGAGGCTTCATAATTTATACACATCTTTATATTCTTCTTCCTTTCTCTACTTACAACGTTTTCAATCAATCAAACATATATTCAGAAGACATCTTTTGTTGATGACAACAGAACATATGCTCAATTAGCTTTGTATTTTGTGATCAACTTGGGAACATTCTTGTTACAATGACACTCCCAAATCTCAAAATATTCTAAGGCAAGCATCTCTTTAAAGTGTTGTGCATCAAAGTCACCCATGAAAACCAGCCTTAAATTTTGTGTTCAGCAAGATGATCTTGCAAAAATAAAGGGACCTTACGTCAAATTAATTTAAGAACTATGTCATAGTATACTATCCCCCTAAAAATTCATAAGATGTATTCACATATTTAAAACTCTAAGATTTTCTCTTTAAGATAATGTTGCCCCATTTCTGTTCTTTTGTATTGGGAACTTTTGCTTTGTTTTGGTTTGTCTTGTGGTTTGGCTGGCTCACCTACTCGCACTCATGCCATAAGACAAAGTTTGACACTACTCTCCTTATGGTCTATCTGTACTTTACACAAACTTCACTGTGCACGCAGCAAAAGTGAAACCACCATCTTCAAGGAGGGCAGTCAATGTCTGATCATCTCAATCATCTTTGAAGACCCTTCAGTTTGGTTTTGCCTGCATGGCTGCTTGAACCACAGGACACCATTGGAACAGGGACCCCATTTCAGGTTTTCCTTGTCTTGATAAATAAAGAAAGTCCAGGGTAGGAGGAGGAGAGGTGTTCTGCAGTGGAAAGTACTGTGGGGTTTTAGTGTCCTGGGGAGGAAGAAAGGACCAGGAGGTAAGAGAGGGAACAGATAAAGGCAGGAGCTGGCTGTGCAGAAGGTAGATCGCTTTGCTGAAGAGTATGTAGCCTCAAGGTAAATGTGGTTCACTTCAGAGAGATGAGAAGGGACTCTGGGTCCAAAACAGAGCCAAGAGATTTTATGAAGAACATAATTAACATTACACTGCTTCACATTCCCTTTAGTGTGGTCAAATCACACCTATAATCATCGTCTATAAGATCCTATTTCTTCTTCTGCCCTTCCTGCCACCTTTCCTTTTAGTATTGGTTTGGTAGTGGTATTGAGTTTTTGTTATTAAAACCATTTATTTTCTTTAATACAAAACTTCTTGATCCTTTGTTAGCATGCTGAGTTTCTTTTCTATATCTCAAAGTATGTTTCCTTCACCTAGGAGACTCACGAGTGAGGTCCAGTGACAGAGCTGATCTCTATTTTACACTATCCTGTATGATAGCCACTAACTTCTTATGGATATTGAACACTAGAAACATGCCTAATGTGACTGATGACTAAATTTTTAATGTTAATGAATTCAAAATTAAATAACTCTATATTGGTGGTGGCTACTATATTGAAGAGCTAATCTGGATGGATCTTGAGGAGCTAAAAGACCATCTTCATCATATAGCCCAGTAATATTTTACTTAGGCGTTTTTAATTTGTTTGCTTGGTCAGTTGGTTGGTTCAGGCTTTTTCATTAGTTGAAATTGAACCTACAGGCTTTTACTCTGAGCTACATTCCCAGCCCTTTTAAAATTTTTTATTTTGAGAAAAAGTCTCACTAAGTCACTAAGTTGAGCATGCTGGGGTTGAACTTATAATCCTCCTGTCTCCGCTTCCTGGGTCTCAGTTTTAAGCTAGGTTTTTGCATGCTATCACAGTTTGTTTCTGAAGACACATATTTTTCTGCAGTCTCTGTGTATACACCAAGATTGTTTCTCTTAGATATTTGATGTTGGAAAATATCTAGGAGGCTGCGAGCACAATAAGTGTAGAAAAAAGAAAAAAAAAAACTTTGAAGACAGACTTGGCCTCAAATCCCCATTCTGCCTTTACAGTATCTGATTGTCCTCTGTTTGGAGGATGAATCGTCTTTATCTGCTTCCATGTGCAAGGTCACAGCTGGTGCAACTAAGCGCTATAGTTTTCTTCCCCTCCGTCCAGGCACAGTTGATTCTAGAAAGAACAGGTATCCCACGCTTGGTCGAGTTGTCCTCTCCTTTGGAAACTTGGAAAACAGAAAAAGAAAGAAAGAAGGAGACTAGACATTTCAGGTAGCTGGATCTATGACACTGCCATGGATCACTGTTGACATCTTTGTCCTCAACAGATGAATCACATGTTTCCCAGGAACCGATCTGCATGAGAGAGGATTACAGAGACAGCCAGAAAGGGGCACAGACAAGAGATAGATCAAGGGTGGTGAAAGCTGCCGCTTCTCTGGTGGACATTGCTGTGCTCACCATGGTCAGTTTGGAGAGGCTGTACCCCATACCCTTAGCACTTAAGCAGGGCCTTCCTGAATCCAAGTAACACATATCACTTCCTGGCATAAAGCAGAGAGAATCTCCTGTGAGATTCTCCAGTCTCTCACTTCCCTGCTGTGACAAATTTCTAAGCCTCTTGGTGAGGTGACAGATCCAACAGAACCGAGCAGCTTGGGCCTCTGAGTCACTGTGTGGAGGACAGCTGTCCTCGAGAACCACGTGGACCTGCAGGCTAGGAGAAACAACATTTGTTTTCTTAAGCCACTGTGATTTCGAAGTTGTTACACAACAGAACTTAATTCATTGCAGTTAATATTCTCTCCAAGTCTTATTCCCCTCATCTGCAAAGTGGAGATAAGTTCACTCTGTTAATGCGTAAAGTAATGTCTCTTAAACACAACCGTCAGTACTCATCCCACAGATAGCTTATGAAGAAGCATAATTAATTTTTAAGCACCTATAAATCTATATTGTTCTACATTAGTGTATGGTAGTGTGATACAATCAGCGCACATCCAGTGTCCTCTGACTTCACGTTCACAGCAGCCTGAGTTCAAAACAGTCTAAGAGGACTATTGGTGGGGGAGGCTGAACTGTCCTTTGTCACAGCAGGCACCATGGCAAGTGTGCTGCAGGGTCTGGGGCTGCCTTGTATCACCACGGGCAGCTGAGGGCCTTGCAGCCTCCTCACTGCAAACAGGGATGGACATAATGCTCTGAGTATGCTTTCCTAACCCTTCTTGCTATAGGCAGATGGGCAGTGACTCAAGAGCCAGCCCTGGGACAAGGGCATTGGCTCTGCCAACTAGTGCTTAGGGAGGAAAGAACTAAGACTCCCAGATATTAACTGTCCACCCCAAGGCCTGCACTGGAGATCCTTCTCCTATCCCATGCCTTTCTTCAGGCTGACCTAAGGCTCCATGTCAGACTGATTGCACATCTACAGAAATACAGAATGATTCCAGCACAGTGTGTGTGTGCGTGCACACATGCGCGTGCTCACGTCTACAGACACTCATGCTGGGGAATACAGCAAAGGAAAAATCACTGCCAATCTTTCCAGAGTTCTGCTTGGCACTTACTCTTGTTTGGTGCTTGCTGTTGAAAAGATCTGCCGCCAACCCCTTTTCCTCCAAATTAGCAAGTTCGACCAGTCAAAAAGGACACATTTATGAGGTGTGAGTTTGAAAACTGAACATGAGATCAGTTTGGTTTTATAATTTATCAAAATGATCTTATTGTTTTCTGGTCATCAGTTGGAGACCAACAGGAAACAATTCCTTCATAGAGCTGGCAGAGTCAGGTACTTTCCCTCTGAAGTGGCTGTAGGTCAGAATTTTAGGCAGGAACTGTTGAATCCATGTTGGTTTGGAGACCATTGGGTCTTTGCAAAAACTATCATAACTTTTAGACTTCACTAAAGCCTGAGGCCAGAGGGATTGGTCAACCCTTCCAGCAATGCAAGCACAGCTGAGCAGAGAGGACAAGGTGCTCTGTGTCCTGCAGGGGCTTTCCCATCTCTCCCCAAGCCCTCCCATGGCCACTGCCATAAGGCAGGAAGGAATGGATGGAGAACCTAGGAATTAGTTCATCTTTACCCTCAGCCCCCTACTCATCCTCCAGGACTGATCTACTGAACTCCTGGTTCCATTTTTTCTTCTTGTTTTTGATCATTTCATTGGGTGGGGAGAAGCTTTGCTCTTTCTAGAAATGTATTTGATTAAGTTGTGACCCCCATGCCTGGCAGTGTCAATGCGTAAGCTTTCCTAAAAGAAGGCCAGGGAGCTGTGTGTATTCAGACTTTATTGAATGAAACTAAACTGCAGAGAGAGTCTCTGTACCTGTTCATGGGCGACAGGGTCAGAGACTCCATTTCCTTCCTCTTGTGCTGTCAGGCAGCTTCCCACTGGTTTCCCAAGGAGCGTTCCATCTGTGGGTGAGAAACATTTGCTGATGTTAAGGGCAGCCTATAAAATTGAGTGGCTGGTCCTTTCCTTCCCAGCACTCTGGAGTTCTTATACAGTGCAGTTATTCACAGAGTTTATTTGGTTATTTGTTTTCTTTTTTATCTCAAGGGGGATTTTAACACGGTTAACTCTCAGTTGTGTGGATTACTAAATTTGTTTGCTGGCCCAGATTAGAACAGCTGAACGCAGGAGGTGTCCTTACAGACAGGGGCTTTGGCAGTCTTGTGATTAAAGAGAGGAAGAGAAGAGATAAGGGAGGACACAGCTATGATGTCAGGGCTGGTTGACAAATTTGCTATGGGAGCCCAAAAGGAAGAAAAGAAAGCATAATGCCATGGTTGCCCAGTCTAGAGGAATTCCAGATGATTGCAATGTAATTATAAACTCTAGTATCCTTGTAAAAAGTAAAACAAAACAGGTGAAATTATTTTAGTAATACATTTTATTTTATTTTAAGAAAGAAAAAGATAGTCAAGCAAGGCAGTGCATGCCAGCACTCTGGAAGGCTGAGGCTGGAAGATCACCAGTTCAAATCCAGCCTGAGCAACTCAGTGATTTACTATCTGATGTAAGTCTCCTTTCGTTAAAATCAAAGAAAAAAAGTTTTGTTTTTCATGGCATCAGTAATTGGGTAGCTTGTAATAGGATCAAAAAATTAAAGATATTTCTCTTTTCTCTTGCAGCTTTAATTCAGAATTATTCTTGAAAGAAATGTCAGATTGATGCGTGTGTGTGTGTGTGTGTGTGTGTGTGTGTGTGTGTGTGTGTGGCAGGGTGGGGGTAGTCTTGGAAAAGTAATTTTGCTACTTTAGAGGTAATGGTGGAAAGCACTTGGAATACTTTTCACTGAAACCTGTGTCTTCTCCAGCATTATCATTTGTGTTGCAGAAGGGAATTCTGGGCTAGATTAAGCACAGCATTTACCCCAAAACATTTTAAAGTACTTTCTTTATGCTTAGTGATTCTGGAGAAAGAAGAATTTCTTGCCAGTTGACCATAGGACAACAGAAGGGGAAAGTGGACATCACTGCAGATGTGCCTCTAGTGTACAGCCCTGTGAGGGTGAGGCTTGGCAGAGAAATCCAGGAAGAACATCCGTGTCTTGAGTGGCTCCCAATCAAAGTCGGGGGGCCTGCAGTGTAGTGTGGGGTGCTGTATAGCAGGGATTGGCTTTACCCAGATAGGCCTGGGCAGTTATCCAAAGCAGCAGCTCTCCAGCTGAGTCCAGAGAGAAAGTATATAATCATGTTCTCTAGAATCTAGGGGAGCAGATTTCAAATACTAAAAGGGAAAGACAGACACAATTCCAAAAGTCACAAATTCTGTCAGCATCTGTCACATTCAAGGTACTCTGCTAAAGGTGTCGTTTGTGTCACAAAAGTATAAATAGTGCACATTCTCCTTGCACAATCGGATGAGGGGAGCTGCAGGGAGGTGGCAGCCCCATGATACTTGGATGGAACTGATTGCATCTAGCTTCACAGACAAACAAACGACTATTCCACAGCTGGGAGGTTGGAGGAACTGGAGATGACAGACTTAGCTAGCACAAAACCAGGGACAGGGATGCATGAATGTCCTGCTTATCTAAAAAGAGAGAGGTTGTACAAATCCTCCATGGCTCTAGAAGTGAGGATTAAAGGAAACTTCCAATAGAAACTCGGAAATAGAATGGGACAGTAAACTCCTTGGTACTAGGTTTTGGTTTTTTTATTTTTTCTTTTATTTGCTTGTTTGTTTGTTTTGAAAAGCAGGTAGGAGGAAATATGCAGAATGTGCAGAGAAGGGATTTCTGTGTCCAGTAAAGACCTGGCTGAAGTTGCCTCTAACATCACTGTCCTCTATTAGATTATTGAATCTTAATCATCTGCAAACATAAGTGATGCCTTTTAAGAAAATTAATATATAATACAATCAAGACATAGAAGTTCATTAAAGGCTGCTTACCTCGCATATTATTAGCCAGAATTTGCATGTTTTATCAGTTCTTTAGTTCACAGGGTTTCTCATGATGCACCTAAGGAAATAAAAAAATCTTCAGTATCTTCCAAAAGTAGATTGGATCACTCCAAAATCTAATCTGCTGCTTGTCATTTGCTGGTGAGAGTATTATGTGGTGCTCCAATTCTTTTGAAAAATCCTGCTTCGTGCATGACAAGTAACACGTCTCTTTAACTAGACTATGTGATTAATTATTAACCAGTTTAACCTACCCCTTAACCATGGCAAATAGCCAGTGTTCCAAAACCATCACTGAGCGGGAGGACTGAGCTTGGAAGGCTATGTAGCAGTTTCCTAATAGAAAGCCAGGCCAGCAAATCCCTGCTCCTTTCGCTCCTTGACCTCTCCTGGTCACAGGAAATATTATTTACACATCGGAAAAGTGGTTTATTCAGCTGTTTCGGGGTTTGAGAGTCACTGCTTGTAAGTTTGACTGCTAGGGACATACAAAACGCAGCTAGTGCTGATGATGGAAAACGTGCTGCCCAAAACACAAAGGTTTATTCTTCTTCAGGACCGGCTGGTGGTAACACGGGTGTACTGGGAGGAATGGTCACCAGGGCTTCAAGGGGAAGCCTGGGGGCCAGCAAGGCCCCAGCAGACTTCCCCCAGGGAACAGCAGTTCATCTGAAGCCCTGGCCTCCTCTGGTAGCGAGACAAGGAGCACCTGTCCTCTGTGTCACTGTCCCGTCATCCTTGTCTAGTGACTCTGAAGTTTGCCTTGCTGGGGTTTGAGCTCTAGGGACCAGCCCAGCAGATCTCCTTGCATATGTTCTGCACCCAGGAGGGACAGGAAGTGGCCCAGGTGAGCATGGATGACTTCCCAGGCTGAGCTGGTTGCAAGTCCTGCCCTATACCAGCCTTCCCTCCACCTCTGTCCCGTGGCTGGTATGTCACTAGGTCTATTCTCAGGGGTTGCCCTGTGCCATGCAGAGTGCCCCAGGCCTCCTCAAGGACTCGGCCAATGAGGCTGTGGGGCCCTAGGACTGAGCTTGTTGGGTGGTCCAAACCAGGAGTTTTGTTTCCTCAGCTGCAGTACAGGGCGATAACTATCCTGGCTGTGCTTCAGAGAAAATGTGGAAATGAGTGTGAAGGCCGTAGAGAGCTGAGCATCTCCCTCTGTGGGACACAGGACGCATAGCCTCTAGGAGGAAAGAGAGATGAAGCTGGGGACATTGTCCTCAGGGGAATTAGCCCATCACTAAAAGACAAAACCCTATGTGGCACTGTTCACTGAGGTCCCTAGAACAAACACATGCACAGAGACAGAAACGAGAATGGTGTTTTTCAGGGGCTGGAAGGAAGGAAAAGGGAAGTTATCATTTAATGGGGACAAAATTTCTGTCTGAGAAGATGAAAAAGTTCCGGAGGCTGCTAAGCATAACAATGTGATTCTACTTACCGTTTCCCAACTGTACGTGTACAAAAATTAAGATTGGGCTGGAGGTGTAAACCAGCAGTAAAGCACTGGAAATAGCACACACAAGACCCTGGTATCAAGTATCACACAAGAATTTTTTTCAAATAAAAATAAATAATAAGGTAAAATCTATGCCCATGTGTATTTTACTACTATTAAGAAAATAAGAGACAAAAGCTTTGCACCAACAGGCACACCAAGAGGCAGGTTTGTTTTAGGGTTGTCTCTGAGACTTATGTCTGCCACATCCTCAGTGGGGGCCTCGGGAGAAGAAGGGACCTGATAAAGCTCATGGCGCCATTATCCTTCATATCTTGGAAAAGAGTCCCATTGACAAAGAGGAACCCATGGCCAGCAGACAAGAGAGGGAGCTGGTGCCTGAGAGAATATGCTGGGATTCCTACAGAGCTGCACGGCTTCTGGAATCTTCCTCTGGTTGTTACCTCCATCGTCCTGACCCAGAAAGAGGCTACAGCTATAAAGACTTTCTTGCACATGCCTCAGAGCAAGCAAGAAGAAACATGTACACATCTTGCAGAGCTCTTTCCTCTTCCTCCTGCTTCTCTTCGCAGACTTCACCTCTTCCTTCCCAGAGAATGGGCCAACTACCATGCATCCACCTCCATGTCACAGTTCACTCATGTATGAATGATGCCTTTGGTCTCTAGAAATTCTTGCAATGGCTCTTGCCAAGGTCAACTCAGATCAATCACGCCTATGTTTCTGAACACAATAATCCCTTCCTATTTTTTGAACCTCTCTTCTTTGAGTTTGTGTAATATTCTATTCACTAGTCAGTTTTTCTGCCATTGTAACAAAATATCTGGCACCTACAATTTAAAGGAAGAAGAGGCCAGGTGTGGTGATGCACACCTGTAATCCCAGCACTTGAGAGGTGAATGCAGGAAGAGCATCATGAGTTAGAGGTCAGCCTACACTACATAGTAAGTTCAAGGCCAGCCTGAACCCTGTCTAAACAAACAAACAAACAAACAAACAAAAACAACTCACACACAAAGAAGAAAGGACTATTTGACTCATAGTTTCCAGGGTTTAATCCAAAGTCATCTGGCTCCACAGGAGACACAGCATGATGGAGGGGCCTGGCAGAGCACGGCTGCTTACTCCATAGTAGCCAGGAAGCAGAGAGAAAAGGAGAGGTAAGGAACAAGAACCTCCCCCAGGTCACACCCCAGTGAGCCACTCCAAGCAGACCCCAGGCCCTCACAGCACATCAGCTACTGAGCTCGTCAGTGGATGAACCCACTTATGAGAATACCACTCCCGTGATTCAGTCACCTTCCATTCACATGAGGGGGACATTTAGATCTAAATCATAACATGCTGTCTCTTGGGTTCCCAGCTCTCAGGGTGTCTCCACTCCCAGTCCATCTACCAGCCCTCCCAAATTACACTTCCTCAGAGCAGCTCCCTTGCCTACCATCTCCTCCCACTCCATGGATTCTGCCTGTGTACTTCCTGTGACCGACAGCGTTTACCATCTCTGAGCTAATGAACAATGTGATTCTTGGACCT
This sequence comes from Cavia porcellus, assembly GCF_034190915.1. Taxonomy (NCBI): domain Eukaryota; kingdom Metazoa; phylum Chordata; class Mammalia; order Rodentia; family Caviidae; genus Cavia; species Cavia porcellus. Next base: position 18,719,062 of record NW_026947496.1, on the reverse strand, counting down.
GGATTTCTCTGAAACTTAAAGTTTTACATTCAAATGTCTGCCGAGTGTTTCCACTAAAAGGTTTCTCAGTATTTCCTCCTCCCCATGCCTGTCCACCTCCAGATCCCCCACCATGTTCAGGAGTACCATCATCCTTCTGGGTACAAAGACTAAAACTTAGAAGCTATCCACAACTTTTCCTTCCACACTCCACATTTGAATCTCATTGCTTGCGTCTCCTAAATACCTTTGGGAACTAGGAACTCCCTTCTGTCACTGCCCCACTGTTGCCCACACTCTGGATGGTTGCAACAGCCTCCTGGGGCTCCAGCCATAGGCCTCTGGGTCAGGGGCCATGACCTTAGCGCACAGCATGCTTCCCTAGTGTACTTGAAGAACCCCTGCCTACCAGAGTTCTTTCCAGGCTTGAGGAACTCAGCAAAGATGGAGAGTCATCCCAGGCCATCCACAGCAGAGATCCTGCCTTAGGGACGCAGAGTCCCAGCTCCATCACTGTGTAAGACCTAGAGAGACAGCTGTGGCTGGGAGAAAGGTGCACCAGGTACGACTGTCATGTGCAGCACTGTGTCTGTGTCAGGGAGGGACCCAGGGAAGAGACATCCCAGTTTACCTCTCCTCCCCATCCTGTCCCTGCTCCTGTCCATTGTGGGTAGGACCCATCTAGAAACCAAGGGTGGGTCAGCTGTTGACACAGAACCATCAACCTATCGGGGACCAGGACAGAAGGGAGCAAACTGGCAGGTCCTGTCTAATTCGATTTCTTCCCTGAAGCTTCAGAGACTTTTTCATAGCACACATCTCATTTTGTGGCCCATTCACCAAATGTATTCCACAGCTCCACAGCCCCAGGATGAAATTTAAATCCCTGAACCCGATCCTTGCATGTGCCTGCCCTCTCCGGCATGCACCCCATCACCACCACCACTGTCTGCCCCTCAGCCTCAGTTGCTCTGCCTGGCTCTCTCCACTCCCTCCCTTTGGGAAGGTGATCGGTGCCCTCACTCGTCTTTGACCCCCTTTGTACCCCTTTCCCTGCAGCTGCTTCCACTGGACAGTCCTCACTTGAGTTGTGGCCTCCTCCAGCCCCCCTCCCTAAGCATCCAAGATGGTGCCCACCTGTGATTGGCTCCCTCTCCTCTACCCCATTCTAGAGCCCTCTAATCACTCAGCAGATGTTACTGCTCTTCTTTATTTCCTGTTCATGTCTCCCACAGACTGAATGACAGTGAAAGCCATGGCTGAGTCTCACCTGCGGTGACAGCCTTGACACCTTGCACTGCACCTGCTTGCACTCCCTGCATATTTGCAGAATGAATGAATGAATGTTCACAAACAACCAGTGACCCTGATATTCTTCTCTCATTTTTGTATCTGAAAACAACAGAATTGGAGCCAACCAAGGATGCCCCTAACATTCTGGGGAAAGAGCTTTGCCCTGTACCCCAGAGGACCCAACTCCTACTGCAGGGCGTAAGACACGTGGGGTGCTCTCCAGTCCCAGGGTCTCCTTCCTTCTGCTCTTTTTTCTGACAACTGATATGAGAGACAGAGGCAGCAAGGCCTTTGCTGGGAAGACCAGAGAGTGACAGGGATTGGAGCTGAAGACACAGAAGACAGAGCCACAGACAGAAGCAAAACCAGACAGACGACAGAGGACTGAATCCCCACCCTGCGGTGTCCCCATCTGACCAGTGAGCTAGTCCCAGCCCACTTCTCCCCTCAGCCTGGGCTGTGGAGGACTCTGATTCCCTCTGTGGTAGGCCGAATGTTCTTGATTTATTTTTTCAAGCCAGTGGGGCTGCAGCCAGTGCTGGGAGACGGGCAGGGAACACAGAGAAGGGGGCTGCTGCCTGACTCTCAGAAGCAGGCTCTGTCCTACTGACTGGAGAACATTTCACAGTAACTGAAAGCTTTGTTGTCGTCAGGAGCCACCAGCCAGCCTCTCCCACTCAGCCAGCACAGAGCCCTGAGAGATTCCTCTCCAAGGGGACTTGAGGTCATGAAACCAGGGGCACTGGCGAGTGCAGAGCAGCCTGAAAGGAATGTGTTCTGCTGATGACAAGGACAACAGGGTGCCCTGTGCTGTGCGCTCCCCAAACAGGGCTTCCAAGGGCCTTTGAGCACACACAGTCCTCCTCATGCTCCTTCAGAGAAAATGGGCCTTTCTGTCTATTTATAGAGGGGTGCCGAGAAAGCTATAATGCTTTGCCCCAGGGCTCAGCACAAGGGGGCAGGGACACAAGCAGAGCCTCACTCCACTCTGCCCCTGTCAGGGGAGGACCATGGGGCAGCTGGCCACAGGGCTCTGACCCAAGCGCCTCATTTTCCCAAGAAAACTCTCAGCTGGAAATGCCCCAAAAAGTGGCACCATAAGGACTTAAGTCCTTTACAGTTTGAGGCAATATGGAAAAGATGACAGAAAGCAAATGAATGTGGCACAAATAGCAAAAGCTCCAGGCTTGGTCAGCCCAGGGAGGAGGCTGCTGCGGGGGCAGAGGAGCAGGCCCAGAGGTGCTCTTGCCTGGGGCCTCCAAGAACTTTGCATACGGAGCCTATTTATTTTTTAAATAAAATTTTAAAGCAGATTCTGCTTAGGGCTTAAACAAACACACAAATATGCTTCCTTAATGGAACAAGCTCTGTGCTGCTGTAGGTACCTCGGGGTGCAGTCAGATCTGACTGGTTGGTGTCTCAGAAAGGAAGAGAAAAAAGGAAGAAAGGAGGGAAGAGAAGGAAGAAAAAAGACAAGGGAAGAAGGAAGGAATGAGGGGAGGGGTTGAGGGAAGGAGGGAAGAAGGTAGGTGGGCAGGAGAGAAAGAAGGCGGAAAGAATGGATAGAAAGGATAATAAGTAGAGGCGAGGTATAGAAGAAAAAAGCAAAACAGTTTTCTCCTCTTTTGCCCAAGCAAACGGAGGCCAGCAGGGTAACAGCTGGCTGCAGCCCTGCCCATGCAACAGTCCTGCTGGTTAGAGATGCTGAAGAAAGACTCGTTCTTCTCGGATCCCTGCTTGCTGCCAAATCCAGCCTCCCCACCCTGCCCTGCTGAGCAGCTGAGCCCATGGACAGAGCCCGGCGTTCCTATGCTGAGCTTTCCTGTGCACAGCAGGGCCGTGTGGCCACGTCCCTCTGTGGCAACAGCTCCCTTTGCAGCTCCTACCTCGCAGGTGTCTGGCCTCCCTGGCCGGCTCCTTTCACTGCCCACTATCCTGCACACACACCTGCCCTGAGTCCTCTCTGCCAACCCCTTTGGACAGAGTCTTGTATTCCTGCCAGGGCCTTGACTGATGAGCATAGTTTTTCAACTTCTCTGAGTGTTGAGAGCATTGACTTCTCCTCTCAAATAAGGATGAGAATGTGTACTTGGCCAAGCAGCTAGAAAGTCTGAGTAAAGTGATAGCGACTGCACATCCTGTTGTGCCTGGCGTGATTCTACACACCTTTTTGCCTTTCATGGACAAGAAACACCTTGCTAACAGAGGAAGAGCCAGGATGAGCTCGTGGTGTATCCCTAGTGTCCACCACCTCACAGCTGTCCACTGTGGAGTGGAGAGACATCCTGTTACTTCAGAGCTGGAGAAGGGCTGGTGTGCGCGTCTCACAAGTGACACAGACCTGATTCACACTTTCAACAGCATACCAACCAAGAATAAAAACTGCATGCACTAGTGGAGTTTTCTAATGTAGCAGAGAAGCTACTGGGTTTGGGGTCGCTTCCCCAGGTGGCATTGTGAGGATCTACTTAGCCCGCTGGGTCCTGGCTTTCTGTCCAGCAAAGACTTCTCTTTGGGGAAAATGAGTGTTTTGTTAACTGTAGGAGCCTGATCACCCAACTGGACTCTCAATTAATTAGCCAAAGCATCTTTATCATCAACAATCATCATAAAAGTTTAATGAAACCTCCAGAGAAAACCCAACTCAATCTGTTCACCAAATTGTTGTTTCCCTCAGTCTACAGCAAAAACTCACTGTGTGTCACCGAGGGATGCTGAACTGGACAGAAAACAGTGACAGGACACAGCCCACATCCTGCAGAAGCTTCACCTTGTTTTCCATGCGTACAAAAGCTGCAGATGAGACAATTCGCGAGCACCGAGGCATCCACGGAGGATGACCCACGGTGGACAAAAGTGGTTGCCCTTGTGTTGGTGGAAATGGAAAAACGGGGGAACTGAGAACATGGGTTTTGCAATCTTATCAAAGTTCAGACCTGTGCTTTATCAGTGCAGCCCACAGCCAAGTGTGGCAAACCCCAGCTACTCGTATCCTGAATGACTATTATTTTTACACCCTCATCCTGACGATCCTCTTCCCAACCTGTTATGTTCGCTGTGTTCATTTTGCATGTGTAGCTGTTTTCTCGTTATCCCTATGTTTGTTATTAGTTTTACTCTCATAACTGTTGTTATAACTCTAATTTATCATATTCCACTTACAAAGAATGGCAAATCATTTATGGAGAAATGCATTTGACCACTTTTCGTGTCCCATCCAGCCCATTATTGAGAAATTTGTGATCTCCCATCATGCTCCTGGGCATTGCAAACACTGATATTTTGCAGGAGAAGGTTAACAAAAAGCGGAGAAAATTATGGGTCTGTTTTTGTTTAGTTACGTCCTGTTGTAAAACATTCAAAATAGAGGGGGTTTTTAAATCATATTTAAATGTAGTTCATCTTTAAGGCAGGAAGGCACAATTTTATTAATTTCTAAATTAATGGCACAGATTTGATGAAATTAGGACTAGAAGCAATAGTTGCTATTCCTAATTCATTCAAAACCAAATTATGCATCAACAAATGCATCAGTAAATTTTATGAATTTGGCAAATTTTATTATGCATCTACTAGGTACCAGCCACTCTTCTTGGCTCCAGGGAAAAAAGTGAATGAAATGAAATTTGCTCCTTATTGGTGGTCATAATACAATGAAAAGAGAGGAAGAGTGAGCAATGTACACAGAAAGTCAGGGAGTGACACATGCTAGGATGAAAAATAGAGACGGGTAAGAGGGTGGAGAGAGTGCAGGGACTGTTTTAGGGTGAAGGCCTCTTTCCTAAGGTGCAAGAACCGGGAGTGTGTGTTTCCAGAGGCAGGGAGCCAGGCTAAGGTAGAGGGAGCAGCCAGTGCACAGGCCTGGGACCACAGAGGTACAGCCGGGGAGAAGGAGGAAGCAGCAGCGAAGCCTGGAACAGGAGGCATGGCTGCTGTAGGAGATAAAGTCAGGAAGACTTCACACAGGACCCCACGGGCTTTGGAAAGAACTGTGGGTATCGTGCAAGGTGAGCTGGGACTCTTCTTAGAGATTCTGAACGCATTAAGCAAAACTGACTTACTCTAGGATAAGGGTCCTTTCTGGCCACAGTTTGGAAAACAGATCTAGGGATGTGGGAGAGCAAGACAGATGGGCCAGCTGTGGTCACTGCAATGGTCATTGGGACCTGAGCTGATGGAGCCTCAGCCCCATGTGACATCTATTTGATGCTCACTATATTTACTTAATTCATATCGGCTCTTGCTTTGTTTATTCATCCCTGGTGAAAAGAACTTCATACTCCATGGGCAAACACAAAATATAAACTTCCTTCAAGGACCATAGCATTGGTCAAAATTACATTACCAGTGTATTTATTTCATCTTATTTATACTAATATAAAGGAAAAAGTATGATTTTTTTCCTGCATAAAAATCCTCTCAAAAAGTCTCAAATTTTTTTAGAAATCAGTAGCAAAGCAGATTATAAATTAAGCTCTATTGAATGTTCTTTTCTTGTTGTAAAACTGTTTTATCACTTATAAACTACTCATATCAGATTTTCATTAACCCTGAGACTTCTTAACTGCTAAATTTCTAAAGTGCTTATATCAGACTTTATTACCCCTACAACAGGAATGCTTGTGGTGCTCATTTCTGGGGATCGAATCAGATACTGGGGCTCCTACTGAACTCAGGTACTTCTGAATTATAGTACCTGAAGGTTTCTAATTTTATCAATAGTAAACCAGTGCTTAAGGAGAAAGCAAACCATAGCTAGTGTGCACTGTACTCTGTAGTTTTCAGTGTTCACCATCCTCCTGTTAGACCAGCTCCCCCAGAACAATTACACGTCACTTTCTGCCAATATCAGGCTTGACCACTGCAGTTGTGTGGGTCAATGAGATATCAATAAAGTGGTCTGTGCTCCTCTGAGCAGAAGCTTCTGAAGCTGGCACTTGGTCTTACCACTGTTCTTTTCTTCTGCCATGATGCTGAGAGAGACTCAGGGGCTGCTCCTTCACTCTCAGTTCTTGGACGAAGACAACACACAGCAGAGCCCAGATGTTCTGTACACTATGGCTTGAGAGAGAGAAAGAGGCCTGGCTTTTGTTAAGACACTGAGAGCTGAAGATTGTTGGTTGTTGCCTGAGCAGACCAGCAAAGCTGTGCAGTTGTCCTCCTTACTCACAAAGGATATGTTCTAACACCTTCAGTGCATGCCTGGGACCCAATTTTTCTCTTCCAGTCTTGCAGGTTCTGGTCATGGGGTGTAAAGCTCTGCTCTACCAAGTGTCCCACCATAATATGCTGCCTCGGTACAGGTCCAAAACCAATGGAGCCAATTAACCTTGGACTGAAACCTCCAGAAGCATGAACCAAAACCCATCTTTTCTCTTGATAAATTGGCTATTTCAAGTATTTGAATCAGTGATGGAAAGTTGACTAACATTCATATCAACTAAATAGAATCATTATATAAAAATTTGAGGAAAATTATTAAATATATCCTCCCCCCCAAAAATATTCATTCATCATTGTACTGTATTTTTAGATCACAGGTGACCTGTGGGTAACTTAAACCATGAAAAGCAAAGCTGTGGATAAGAGGAATTACCATTATCTGTATTTTGCCTATTTTTGCTGTAAATGGATAAAACCTCTGTTGCTTTCTTGGCAATCATCGCAGTCAGATTTTGACTGATGAAAAATGATTTGGAGAAAACCTTAGTGCTGTTTAGAAGACTTCTGAAAGTTTCTGCCATTCTTTATGTTTTCTCGTACACTTTGAGAGTTTTCTAATCCAGAAAGTTCCCAAGATGCACTATCATTTAGAACTATTCCTCCAATTCCTTAACCTAGGTCCTTGGGTACAGAATATTTTCAAATCCCTTTCAAAATAGCAACCTCAATTTTGAGTGGAGATCTTCTGGCATGTAAGGGAGATGAAGAGAAATGAATGAAGCCTCATGCAGCCAGGAGACAGGCTCCTATTATCCTAATTTTTCCCTCAATAATATATTTCTGGGGTTGTCCTGAAGTTAGAGATGTTTCTAGATATAGATCAAATAATTTCTATTTCCTCCACTTAAAAGTCCTCAATGGTCAATCAATGCATTTACAATAAAAACTTTAACTCCTTAACTTTGCCTTGTCATTTCATAAACATGAACTAGCTCTTGATGGCTTCCTCAGTTATTGCCTGCCCCTCTCTCCATTTGCTGTCTCTTTGCTAGTCTTCTCCAGTTTCCTGAAGACATCAAAGTCTTCCCTGTGTTAAGAAGTGCTGTTTCTTTAGTCATTTTTCTCACCACTAAGATACACTACCCGACACTCACAGTTTCCAGGAGAAGTTTATTTAACTCACAGTTACAGCCCATGGTTGGCCAAATCCAAGGTAGAAATGGCATGGCAGAGGGGAACAGGGAAGAAAATCTGCTCACATCACGGTGTTCAGGAAACAGAGAGAAAAGAGACGAAACAAGGAGGAAGATCTACCTTTCGAGGCCACAGGCCCAGTACCCACCTCTTTCAACCTGACACCACCTTCCAACATGAAGTAGACATAGTGTCCCCGAGGTCCAGTCCTCTTCCAAAAAGCACACTTGGCCTTTGGGGGGGACATCTTTGATTTAAACCATAACAGCTATTGTTTCTTCCCCTTGGAACATTCCTAATTCTTCACATATTTTATTTTCCAAAGCATAAAAGACCCTGCCTGAGCAGTTAGGCTCCCAAGAAGTGTTGGAGGAGTATTGTGCGGCAGCTGCCCATGTACTTCACAGCTCTTGGGAGAGACAGGAAAGCAGAGCAGCAGTTTAGGGACTGCCTCACCACCATTGCTCAGGTTTTTCCAAAACCTTGCCTTTAGATGATTGCCATGTCCACTTTTTGAAGAGGCTCAACCAACCCCATTGAAAATTGCTATATTATTCACTTCCCCATTACTAGGACAAAGTACCCAGCACCCACAACTGACAGAAGGAGCTTATTTTGGCTTCCAGTTTTAGCAGATTTAGTCTATGGTTAGCTGGTTCCCAGAAGAGAATGACATGACAGCACAACATGGTGGGGGAAACCTGCCACAGTATGGTGGCCAGGGAGCAGAGAACAGGGGGAAAGGCTGAGAATGTCCCCTACTAAGACACACCCCGGTGATCTGCCCCTTCCAGCGAGGCCCCACCTCTGAATGGGAGACTTTTGAGAATACTTCAAATCTTAATCATAACAACTACCCTGAGAACCAGAGGGGCTAGTCCTAATTAATAACTGTTATGGCTTGTGTCTGGATGTCCCCCAAAGCCTCATGTAATCAGAGGGGTGAGCTTTTCTGAGATAGCTGAATCTAGAGTTTGTGATTGGTTCATTCTGTAGTTCTGCATAGGGTATGTGTTATATCCACCTACCCACCTGTTATAGATTAAAAACTGGTGGTCAACTTAATGCCAGCAGAATTAAATCACCATGGTACTGTTTCGCCTGAGATGTTTCACCTGAGCAAAGTTGCCAGCATAAATAGAGATGTGGAGAAGGAGAAGCTATGTGCTGAGGCATTGAGACATTGAGGCATTGTGGGTTTTCCAACATGTTGCAGTTTGAGCCATTAGGTTCTCCTGGAGAAGCTCTGGTCCTCATGTCGAGCATTGCTTCCTGGCTCTGGACAGGAAGATGTGTGCTGCTTGGTCTCCAGGATGAACTCGTCACACTGGCTTCCTGGCATGTACTCGACTGTGCTTGTTGTCAGAGGAGCTCGGGGCCTCCGTGTCACTGACAGTGGTTGTGGTGCTTTTCATGCAGCCCTGGTCTTTGTTGTGAGTGTGACTTCTCAGCTCCAGCATAGAACCCTCAACCTACCAACACAGCTCCTTCACCCTGCTGGCATAGACTTTTTAGCTTCCACCTCTGACCTTTGGGTTCTAGACCTCCAGTTGGACTCGTGGGAAGCACTGTCATGAGCTCTGGGTCTTCATCTGGACTCATGTAGGACATTGCTGTGGGATTCAGGCCTCTGGCTAAGTATTCTATGTCTTTAGTGTTGTGGATAGATTTCTTGCGTTTTCTTGTGTTAACTCTTGGTGATCATCATAAAATAATATAAACTCCATGTCCTGATTCTAATTGCTCTCTGTACAACCCCTGACTACAACTTCACCTAAGGCAGGTAGCCTGCATACAGTATAAGGGAAAAAAAGGTGCTTCTTCCCACCTTTTGCTCTAGTTGCTTTTGCTGTCTTCCATTCACCGTGAACAGTTGCCCCTTACCCATGCCAACCTGTCTTGGAGCCATCAAATAATGGACTGAAACCTCTACAAACTGTGAACTAAATAAACCTTGGGTATTGGGTATTTTGTGTTAGTGAGGAGAGAGAAGTAGCTAAGACAATAACAATAGCTCACCTCTTTTTTTCCTAAATTTTCTATCCCAATTCAGTTTCCCTCCAGAGTGTTGGCTAATGCTGTTTCTGCAGCCAAAAATGGCCAATGAATAGTCAGAAGCCAAGTCTTTTTATGATGGGAATTAGAGGTCTTGTCTTCCTTCAAGTGGCTGGAGTTACCATCACTGTGATTTCCTTGGCATAATGGTCCTACCCTGTTGTGTGGCTATTTCAGGCCCTACATTTTATTATTGTCACTCTGTTCCTTAAAACTACATGGGATCTCTTATAAGTAGCTTGGCTTCCTATATTTTTTCAAGTCCTCACTCCAATGAGGGGGGGGGGAAGGGGATGAATTATTTTATTTGTCTTGTCTAATTTTCCAGATTCCCCCAGGGGCCATACTGAAAGTACACCAAATGAAAGAAGAAAAATGAGATTGTTGAAAGATGATTGGCCCTGGTGCTGTTTACTTGGCTTTCAAGTTAAGAAAAAGGTCCTTCCATGGGCTGTGGTCCATTTGCAAGGGCTGAAAAGCTCTCTTTTCTGTGACATTCTCCAAGGCAGCCATAATGTTTCTCCCGTACATTTAGCAGTTGTATACACATGGAGTGATATGCACGTGCGCACACACACACACACACACACACACACACACACACACATGCATGTGCATTTACACACACTTCCACACACATGCAAGCCAAAAAGGACAAAGGGCTTCATTTGTGATCTAGCAATAAATCTCTGTAGAGTTAAAGATTGTGATGATGCCTGCATGGGGCTAAGCAAATATTTCCCTCTTGATTATTATCCAAAATTTGAGTTATTTTATTCTTTTTAAAACTTTTGACATCATCAGTTTCTCCCTATGAAAACATCCCACATTCTGCAATCTATCATTAACAAAAAAATTATTTTGGTTATTGTTAATAACAAAAGCTAGAGTTTTGACAGCTTATTATACTCCAGTTGCTAGACTAAGGCATTCCTATGATTTAAGTTATAAAAGAACCCTAAAAAGTAGATACGATTATTTGTTCACTGTAGTGGCAGTATTATTACTATGATTTTCCAGATCATAAAACTGAGGCTTAGGAGGGTTAACTCACGTAACATCTCACAGCTAGGAAGGTGTCTTGATTTAGATGAAATCTCCCTGCACACACATCAGCTGGGTGTTGAAGGGCCAGTCTCCAGGGTGGAACTGTTAGAGGGGTGAACTTTAAAAGGCAGGTCCTAGTAGATCCTTAGGTTACCCGGGGCATGACTCTGAAGGAGGTTGTGACAACCTGGTCTCTCCCTCTTTCTGTTTGCCTCCCAGCCATGAGGTGAGGTGTGCTTTGCACTCTCTGTCCCCTCCCTTTGCCAATTGGCACACAGACCAAAAGATCAAGGACAGGGTCCACTAATTTTGGACTGGAACTTCCAGGACCATAAACAAAATTAAACCTTTTCTCTTTATAAGTTAATTATCTTAGGTATTTCATTATAGTGATGGAAAGCTGTTTAATACAGAAGGAGAAGAGGTGAGTTTCTGATCCAGCCTTTTGACTTTGGGATTCATGTTTCTAAGCAGAAACTGGTATCTCATTATGGAAACAGGGACGCAGAATGCAGAGCAGGACATCAAAAATCCAACATTTAAATGGGGCTAAAATTAGTAAGCATGTTGACTAATAAATCCAGTTTTACCTAAGACTCTGAGATCCTTTTGCTGTCCCAATTCAGCAGTACATACTGTTGCAATTTCTCAACATTCCTTTTCCCTTTCTCAGTTGCAGAGTTACAATACTGTATCACTTTGATTTTACCCATTGGAACAATCTATATGTGTCCCAGTCTTATAATGAAGCCCTTTGGGTAGCTCCCTCCATCTCACTGGCTGGGGTACAATCCGTAACCTTCTTACACTAAATTCTACTCTAAATTTAAAATATTTGTGTGGGGACCCAGTATCCGTATATTTACAATATATGGGGGCATCCCTTCCCCCACTGTCAAAAGTTAAGTAATTTCTTGGAGAGATACTGCCACAAAGAAAGAATCATCTCTATATCAGGACTGTGGGCAACTCAAGAAAGGTCATGATCTATTGGAGAGGAACAGAATGGAAATCAGCCCTTCTGAAAAAAATCTCACAAAATATTCACTTAGAAAAATGTATTCATAGTTTAGCCTCCACAGAATTAAAAGGCAGAGCTGAAGTAATTCATATTTAATATCCTTATATTAGGGAATATACAATTCAGTTCTAAATTTTAAAGCAAGGACAGAGAGAGAGAGAAAGAGAGAGAGAGAGATTTCCTTGGGGGAGTGCAGTATGACACACAGGCTCAGCACTAACGTGGAAAGACATATGCGTGATCACCTGAAAAAATCACAGCAGGTGTGGGACTCCAGGCAGCCTCCTGGAAAATGTGACAAATAGCCGAGCTGCGCACCCTGGGACATACCTGCATACGCTGGATATGATTTTGCTGGTAAGTATATTAATTATTTCTAAGCCTGGCGGTTACTCTTAGGGCTTCCATAGCAGGATTTCCCGGGCAGCACTCTGAGTGGTGGAGGAAGAGCTGTGGGGTGGACCACGTGTAGTTTTAGGGCTTCTGCTAGCAAGCATCTTCCATTTCAGGGGTGTAGGTAAATAATGCCTAAAACCGGCCTGGAAAATGGAATAATTCAGTCAGTGCCAGAACAGATTCCTAAACTTGGACCTGTCAACTTCTCAGCATGCTGGGATCTCATTATTCTTGCCTCCACAATTTTCTTTCCTCCTCTCTGGAGAAAGCTTCTGCCCCGTCATGTCTTCAGTGCCCTTCCTTTGCTCCTGTCCCTCCAGCCTCCTGCTCTCAGACAGAGGCTGCTGCTTCTCAGCATTCGCATGCATATGGAGCCATTCCTCAGGACCTGAAGTCAGTCCGACAGAGCAGACTGGATTGGCTGCCTGCTCCTTTACCTTTCTCCTCCCTCTTCACCGGAGTGAGCAGAAGTTAGTGTTGTGGTCTGAATCTTGAATGTCCCATCAAGGGCATGGTGGTGAAGGCTTGGTGTCAAGCTGTTGGGAGATGCTACCAGAGGTGGTAGAGACTTTGGAAGGCGGGGCCTACTGGAGGAAGTGAGGTCACTTGGGGTGGGGCCTTGAAAGGGATAGTGGAACCCTGGCCCCATCTCCTTCTCTCTGATTCATAGCCACCATGAAGTGAGGTTTCTTTTGTCATGAGCTCACACCATGACTTTCTGCCTCACCACAGGTCTAAAGGCAACAGGGTCAAGCAACGATGGGCTGAAACCGTAAGCCAAAATAGCCTTCATCCTTATGAGTAGTTTGTCTTGATTATTTTGTCAGAGTAGCAGAAAGTTAACATAGTTAAGTTATGGGAAATGACTATACAGTTGGCGATCCACATCCATGGAGTCAGTCAACCTTGTATCAAAGATATCCAGAGAAAAAGACTACCTATGGTGAACACAGTCTTTTCTTGTCATTATTCTCTAAGTAATACAGCTTAACAACTATTTACATGGCACTTATAGTTGTCTGAAATATTATAAGTTATTTAGAGATGGTTTATAATACACAGGAGGATTTCACACAGGTTATATGCAAATACTGTACTATTACATAAGAGGGATTTGGTATCCAAAAGAGGTTCTCAAATCAGTCTCCCATGGATACTAAGGAGAAACTTAGAAAGGAAAAGCTTCTTTCTTGTGGATGATTGTCTCTGAAGACTGGAGAGTTATGTCACAAGAAAGGGACCACTGTACGGGGCCACTCAAGAGAGAGCCCAGGGGCTGTACAGAGCTCAGGGGACAGAGCATAACAGAAATGTGAGAGAAGCAGGGCTTCATTGTAGGCTTTTAAATCAACTAAAAGATGACCCAGCATGGAAAACAGAGAATCATTTTACACCTTCTGGAACTGCTGTGTCTAGACTTCCTACCAGTATGTATACGCGCTTGTTTTCCTCATGGTCTTGAGACATGGCAGAAGCCCTCAGCCTGCTTCTACATTCCCCAATGTTCACTACTGGTGCTACACACATTTGCCTTTCGATTAATGGCTCTCCCTTTGTGCTTGTCCCCTGAACATATGTCTTATCTTCCAAGACTTGCTGAGTTTCTTGGTTGTGTCCCACAACCTGGAACTGAAGCATTTGCTAAATGTATGATTATGTAACCTCTAGTAAGATGTATTTCAGTAGTTAGCACAATCATATATAAAAACAGCAGGGTGCATTTTCTCATCTTTGCAGAATTTGTGTTTATGTTTATTGTTCTGTTTTAGTTCTTGGTTTAAAGCAACACATTATTATCTTACAGCTCTGGAAGTCAAATGTCCAAACTAGATTTCACTTATAGCTAAAATCAGGGTGTCAACATGGCCACACTCTTTGGTGGCCCCTGGAGGCGGAGAATCTGCCACCTTGCCCTTGCCCTCTAGGGTTGCTCCCGTACCCTGGCTCCAGCTGCCTGTTCCTTTCAAGGGGAGCAGCAGAGCACCTTTGCACCTCTGTCCAGCTCTGACTCTTCTGCTCATAGGGATCTTCATGATGATATCAAGTTCACCCATGAGAGGGTTCAGGATACACCATCCTGAAGTATGACACCGTAGCACATCAGGCATCTTGCATTGAAGGAATCTGAGAATCAGCAAGTGCAGGCAAGCCAGCGTCCCATCACTATTATAGCCAAAATATTCAGCTTATGAAAAGAAAGACTGACTCCACCCTCCTTCCAGTATCTGACAGACTGGCTTTGTTGCTTTGGGACCCAGGATGAGGCAACACATTATGGCACAAGTATGATATGGTGGAGCAAAATAGCTCACCTAGTGGCCAGGGAGCAAAAGGGAGAAAAAGCAAGGGGCTGGAGACTCTTATTCCTCTTTGAGGGCACAACCCCAATGGCCCAACTTCCTCCCTCTAACCCCCACCTTCTGGAGTCTTTATCCCCTCCAATGACAGCATGAGCTGGGGGATCTTGGGTGCATTGCGACACTTAAGGCACAGTCTATAGCTAATGTTTTCTGCCCTCCTCTCCTGATGCAGGTCATAAGATCCTTTATGACAGGTGCCCTCCCTGTGTGTGGAAGAACGGAGCACCCTCCCTCCAGGATGAGGGACTCCAAGAAGCATCTGAGCAAGCAGGCTTTGGTGGTCCCCCAACTCATACTTTTTTTTTTTTTACTCCATCATATTTTCATTCTTCATCAAACCTACCATGAAAACATTCAAGTTTAACTGTCTTTTTAGGTCTTTATTTCTTTATAAATGATCGTGTGTCACATAAAACTTAAAAATATGAATGTCTTTTGTTATAGGAGTCCTGATGAACCTAAAATAGTTAAAGAAAAAGTTGTATTTTTCTCTTCTTCACCTGGATAATCCAGGATAATCTCCCCATCACAAGATCCTTAATCCACCTGCAAAGTCCTTTTGTCACATAAGGGAACAAGTTCACAGGCTCCAGGGATTAGAAAGATGGCCTATTAATCTGCCTAACACAAAAAAGGATCGGTTACTGTATTAGTCAGCATTCTATTGCTGTGATATAATACTTCAGCAAATCAACTTATAAGAAAAAAAGATTTATCCTGCCTCATGGTTTCAATCCATGGTCACTGGCCTTGTTGTGCTTAGGCCTATGACAAGGCAAGGGGTTCATGTCAGAGCTGCTCACCTCATGCAGCTGTGCAACAGACAGAGGAAGGAATGAGGTCCCATACGTCCCAATATCCCCCTCCAGGCCACCTCCAAAGATCTAACTTCCTTCTGTGAGGCTGTCTTTCCTAAAGTTCCTCCTCCCCCTAACAATTCCACGAGTGATGACCAAGTCTTTAACACATGACACTTAGGAGACACTTAAGATCCAAACCACAACAGCTACTATCTTCAGGCCTGGAGGTGCAGGAAGGGAATGGCTTCCAGAACACAGAGAGAGTTATGAGGGTGGGGGAGGAAGAGATGGGAGGCCCCATGGTGGAGGCAGTAAACACCAGACCCAAACTCTCCACACTTTGCAAAGTAGTTTTGAGATGATCTAAATTATAGTGTAAGCTATCTGCTGCACACAAATTTAACTTTAGGGATCTTAGCTAGAGAGTTAGTCCACTAAGGGAGAGTCATTGTAACACAGAAGAAAAAGTAAGAGTTCAGATCCCTGAGCCAGACTGCCTGGGTTCAAATCCGGTGATATCATCCCCTGCGCACATTGGATAATGTATTTCAGCCCTCAGTCTCTCTCTCCCTCTCTCTCTCTCTGTCTCTCTCTCTGGACAGAGAGAAGACCACCTGACTCATTGGGTGGCTGTGAGAATTTAATGAACTGGTATTCATGGACCACTTAGCACGCTAACAGTAAGTGCTATTGTCATTGTTCTTTAGAAGAGGTTGGACGTGGATTACCATGAGAGCCCTCTTCATGCTGCAGACAAAACAAAAATAGTTTCAAAGTTGACAGTATGAGGTCAAACACTTGGAACCACCGATCTTGATTTTCAGACAATCTATTTTGCACGTTGGGCAGCACTCATGGCTTCCTCCAGAGTGTAGAGCTAACAGGTTTTACATATTTAACAAGCACATCTGGAAAGACCAGCGAGTACTCAGAAACTACTGTCAAACTGATCAGAACACAAGCTCAGCAATGAATTTAAAATATGGCTACAGTATCTCTAATGCTTCTATCTTTTAAATGATAGAGCCTACTTCTCCTCCCTCCTAAGCACTGGCTGGACTTGCAGGCTGCTTTTATAAACAAAATAAAGCAGTGGTACCTTGACTTGTGAAGCATGTTTGTTCTACAATTTTTGGAAAAGATGGCCACATTTGTGTTTGTGTTTAAAAGACAACTGCCATCATGTCTGTCACCCAATGCAGTTTGCAAACAAAAACAAAATGTTGACCAACACTTGTGTTTGTGGACCAAATTGTTTGCAAACAAAAGCACCTGTGGATTGAGGTGTCACTGTGTATCTTAAAAGGTGTAGCACAGTCCTTGCTGCTTTTGAGTCAGGGCTCTGTAGAGAAATGGAACCAAGAGAATACATAGACAGACAGGTAGAGATCTAAAGATAAGGATGTGGGTGAAGGGGAGAGGGGGAAGGAGAGAAAGAGGAGGAGGGGGAGGAGGAGAGAGAGAGAGGTATGCATGGATCTCTACAATCTGGCCCCCACGATTGTAGAACTAATGACTCCCAGTCAGATGTCTATATCCTGAAGAGCCAGAGAAGCCAACAGTGTGGGTCAGTCCAAGAAGCCAGAAGCTTCAGCATCAGAGAGGCTAACAGGCTGCCTCCACTTTGAGGCCAACGTCCTGAGAACCCCCAGAGAGCCACGGTGCAAATTCTAGATGCCAAAGCCCAAAAAATCTAGAGTTTGACGTCCAAAGACAGCACTGGGAGAAGCATGTCCTCTCCAGGAGGCAGAACTGGAGACAGAAGATTTACCTCTTCTCCTGTTTTCCTGTTCCATCCAAGGCCCTGGCCAATTGAATGGAGCTACCACATTAAGGGCAAGTGGGTAGGTCCCCCCAATCTGACCCACATGGCACTCTTCTCTGGGAACGCCCGTACAGACACCCACTAACATTTTCCCAGCTACTTAGTCATCTCCCAATCCAGTCAAGTTGGCACCCAACATTAACCATCACAACTGCCTCATGAATTGCCACATCACCAGGACACTCAAATAGCCTATGGAGAGACCCATGTTGTGAAGAACCAACAGTCATGTTAGTGCGCCATCTTGAATGCAGCTCTTCTGGCTGAGTCAAGCCCTCAGATGCCCGCAGCCCAGGCCAACACCTGATGAGCACATCATGAGAACCCTGCGAGAAAACCACTTGCCAATCTGCTCTCAGATTCCTAACCAGCAGAAGCAGTGAGTGGGACACAGTAAAGATTTGTTGTACTCACTCATGAAGTTTTGTGTTCATTTGCTATGCATCAATAAAGACTCCATAGAAGATCTTTTGTCAATAAAGTTCTATTAATCAGCCTGATTGTTTTACCTGAATCATATTTATAGTGAATGTATACTTGGGTCTACACATTGAGCAATGAACCTGAATCCTTCAAGATTTTTAAAGATGTTTGTAGCATGTGATCCATACATCCTGAGAGCTGGGGGCACATCTAAAGAGTATTCTTAGTGTGGCCCTTTTTAGAACAGGGAACATGTGCCTTTTGACCATATCATATGATCTGCCCTGTTACTTCCTGGAGCTACAGACCTTTCGCCTTCTTTGAAGGTCCCCTCAAAGACTGAAGAGGACTTTCCTAATTCACTTTTAAATACATTCCTAATCTAAGAGGGCCTGCCATTCTCTGACAACGTCTCACACACATACAAACTTATGGGCAACAAAAGGTCATGCATCCAGCATTAATTATTAATAAATAGTAATGCAGGTACCAGCTCCTTGTCTCGGCAAAATGGAAAGACATAATCTCTGACCTCAGGAAGCTACAGCAAAGTCACCACAGTGCAGTTACACATTACAGCTATAATAGAGATGTTCTCTGGACTCTTGGAGGAAGGTAGGAGGCTGCCCGTGCAGCGCTAAAGAAAAGAGCATGTTTGCACTGGGACCTGAGTCTGACTTTCAAAGAGGATTTTAGTAGCAGCTTGAGGACCCTTACTCCTGCCCTGGGGGGGAAACCAGAAGGAAAAGCAGTGTGGTGTTTCTGATCTGCAGTATTACACAAGGCCTCCTGGACTCTTCAAGTTCAACAAAAGCACCAAATAACAACAAGCGTAATCCGAGGCGTTCACATTTCCCCCGAATGCCCCTGTGGCTGCTGTGAAAGGTTGGAGCCGAGTGCCGTGGGCAGGTGGGGTCACGACCAACATCTCTTTTCCTGGCAGGCTTTGTTCCAGGTCAGTCTGACAGCTACACAGCAACGCCTGGCTCAGGCATGAACAGAACTCACCGAACAGGTGGAATTATAGATCAGCAAGAGCCGTTAGAGTGTTTATTCACTTGCCAGATTTGTTTATCAGGTACGGGATTGAAAGGATTTCCCCACAGGATATGTAGAGATTAGTGTGCTTTTCCAACAAGCGCTTACCCTAATCAGGTCTTGGTCTTTGTATTCTAATAAAATGGTGCTTGTGGGCCCGGCTGGCATTTCTGGTGAGAACAAACACACACTCCAACAAACAAAGCCAGTCGAAATGCGGATGTCTGTCTGTCACTCTGAAGAGCAGCTGTCACTTTTTAAAAGTCCAGGAGCATAATGGTAGGTTTGTTTGGTATCTGGACAATGAAGCTGATCAAGGTTTACTTGAACCTCAGACACCTGAATAAGAAGGGAAATTTTTCTTTCCTTTGGCACTGGGTCTGCCAGGAACCAGGGATCAGATGCCCTGCAGGAGGCCTGCGCATGCATACTGGGTCTAAGGAGTCTGTGCCGGACATTCCTGGGTCCCTGGAAGGGCAAGTGGACATCAAGGACATAGCCTCTCCAACAAGCTTCCTAGACAGCTGCTCTTCCGTGTGTCTACAGTTAGGCCAAACGTCCAGAGGAACAGCGAAATCTGTGGCCTTCATCTGGCCTGGCTGATGCCAAGCATCTGGATGTTATCTAAGAAACCGTTAGGGTCACTATTCCTTGTCCTCCTTTACAAATAAGCCCAACAGTTCAATCTGGGTTTCAAACTGCAAAGTTCATATATTTTCCATAAGCATCTTGAGCAGACTGGTCTTGATTATTCTTTTCCATTAAAAACTGAGCAGCTAGCCAGGTGTGGTGGTACACGCCTCTAACTCCAACACTCTGGGAGGCAGAGGTAGAAGGATCCCGAGTTCAAGCCCAGCCTGGGCAACTTAGCAATATGCTGTCTCAAAATAAAATAACAAATTAAAAATGGTTTGGGGATGTAGCTCAGTGTGAAGGTCCTGGGTTTGAGCCCCAGGACCATAATAAAATACAAAATTAAATTATATTGACAAAAATAGTTCAGTCACTCTCAGCAAAGAAATCAGGTAACGGGGCTAACAACCATGAAGGTGTTTTCAAACTCTTTCTCGGGTTCCTCAAATGTCCATTTATCATGGACAAGGTAAAAAACTGTTGTGCTAAATGTTCACAGGCTTCGGTGCCCTCCCTTTGAAAAGCACTCACAGTGGCTTGGTTTTACACGAAGGTAAATTATACCTGCAGCTCAAGTGATTGCTTATTAGGAATTTTGCAAAACACCTTGAAATAGGACAATGGACTAGAAACAGCTCTTGGGCCCCGGCTGACCCTAAGGTTGCCAGGTGATTGGTCGAGGCGTGGTCACAGGCGTGAGTGGCCGTCCCTCCTGTCCCTGGCCGAGTCACCAGCTCTTCTGATCGTCCCTGCCTTCTCCACATTATGGTGGAGACACGGAGGCTCCTAAGACAAAGGAATTCGCCTTGTGACTGAGCTGAGGCTTAAATTCAGTCTGTCAAATGAAATGGCAGTATGAAAGCTGCACTTAAAATCGTGGCTTTTGAGTCCAGCAGGCCTGGGTGCAAGTTTAAGCTCAGTCCATCCACTCTGTGACACCGGGAAGCCGTCTAAACATCTTTCAGCCTCACTCCACTGCCTGTAAAATGAAGATAACAACAGTAAGATCTCGACAGGGTTTGAAATGATGACAGAATGGATGGAAGCACTTGGTTTAATGAACGACGTCTGCCAGTGCTTGGTAATTACTGGCTGTAGTACCCACTAGATTGCTGTAGCTCACCAAAGTCTACAAGACGCTGGACTTTTGTCACCAGGCTTTCAACAAATACCCTAGTTATTCCATATTCACCCTCAAGTTTAAAAAATACAACTATTAATCAAACCATAGAGATTTTATTTTTGTTTACGCAACAACAGGAAGTCTGAAAGCAGATGGTCCTAGGCTGGACAGCTAGTTAATGATGCCATTGAACACTCAGGATCATGAATTATTCCTCATGGTTATAAGATGGCTGCCTCAGCGCCAGACCTTCACATGATGGAATGGAAGAGAGGAGGACAAACAGAACGTTCTCCTCATGTTCCTCTCTCTTCTCGGAGAGGAAACTCTGTCTTCAACGCTTCCAACAGAATTTCTGTTTCATTTCCTTGGTCAGAGTGATCCTACCTCGAACTTTAACCCCATTTATATGGAAATAAAACTGCAAAGTTCTTTGGTAAAGGACTGAGTAATAAACACCTTAGGATTTGCTGGCCACATTGTCACAGCTCACAGCTACTCAGTTTCACTGTCACAGCATGAAAGCTGCCAGATGATTTGAAAACAGATGTATATGTCTGTGTTCCAATAAAACCTTATTTCCCAAGGAGTTGGCAGCAAAGTTTGGCCAACCCCTCCCTTCCTCCAGTCCTGGTGTGACCCAGTCAAGGCTGACCTGATTACAGTTAGGCTCTGTTTGCAAAGAAGAAAGCGGAGGGAGTGGTCTGTGGGGCCGTCAGTCTGGCTTCGGGGAGATTTGAAGTTCTGAGGACCAATTACTGACCTCAGAGCCAGGCACTACCCTTGCCCAGACCTGCCAAGGACCTGGGGTTTCCCAGTGCCCACACCAGCACTCGGGCCTCTCAGAAAGAGCGGGGTTTCCCAAGGCCCTGGCAGGTGCCCATGAGGCAGCACACAGGAAGTCAGTCCCAGTCCTTCAGCCAGTAGCATTAGCCAGAGACCTTTGACTTTCATCTATTTAGTTACTGCACTGCCGTGCATGGCCTGGAGAAGAACAAGGGATGAGGAAAAGACTTAAAAAAAAAAAAAAAAAAGTGTCACCATTAGCATTAGCATAACAGCATCTACTCTTCTGGGAAACAGCTTTCTAATTGCTACATCCCATAATTCCACTAAATCCCTCCCCCCATGATGCTCTGTTTGGAGTCAACTGTTTCTCTGGCTATCCGGCCACTGTAGCTCTTCTTCAGCCTTGCACCTTCTGTCATCCTCACGACTGGTTCTCAACTCAGCTGTAACAGAAAGTTTCCTCAATGTACGAAGATTCTTGCTGATTAATGAAATCGGGGTGTTACACTTTGTATGTGCGAGTCATGAAGCTACATGCTTGGTGCAAAGAGAATGTGGAGAAATGGAAGATAACCTCATTTTGATCGTTGACTGACTGTACAGAGAAAATACAAAATAAAGATTGAGTATGAAGTGATGAGCATGATTAGAAAAACATATTTTTAAAAAGGAACGTATGCAAGGGTGGCCAAAATACATGGCGAACTTTAATCTTTTAAGTTATTACAGTGAAGGACACATTGCCATCAAAGTATTCCCCATTGCTTCTAACACCTTTACTCCCTCGTTCTTGCCACTTTCTGAACCAGTTCGGGAAGTCCTCCTTAGACAACAAAAATACACTGCACAGGGCTGCTGAGTGCCCTCCAAGGGAAAGACAGGCTCCTAAATCACCAAGGTGTGTGTTATGGTTGCTACATTGTGTCAACTTGGAGGCTTAATTGAGAGCCTCAGCAGGGAGCCAGGGTGCTTACTCTGTAAATATCCTTATCCTGTGCAAAGGAGGGCAAGGAGAGTTTGTGAGTGCTACACCTGCCCTGAAGGGATGGGGGTGGCCTGTGTACAGCATAAGCCGGGAGAAAAGACTTGTTTCCCCCTTTTTTGCTCTGGTTGGTGCTTTGAAGTGTCACCCCAATATCTGCCACTCTGCCTTGGAACCAGCTAATTATGGACTGAAACAGAAAGATAATTAAACCTTTTCTTCCCTAACTTGGGGCATCGGGTATTTTGTCTCAGCAAGGAGAGAAAAGTAACCAAGACAATGTGTCCTTCCCCATCTCATTCACCAGATCTAATACCATGCAACTTTTGGCGTTTCCACAAAGTCAAAATGACAGTGAAAGGTAAATGTCATGAACTGATTCAGGACACCGAGGCGACCATCACTAAAGACACTCATGAAAGAGGATTCCAGAACTGCTTCAGAAAGTGGCAAGAATATTGAGATAAGTGTGTTTGTGTATTTCTGGAGATTGTTTTGGGGGAGATTAATGCCAATGTGTCTTTTGCTGTAATTTTTAAATCTTCAAAAAAAATAATTTTAAATCTTCACGGTATTTTGTGCTCATACCTCACTGTGCAAATCACCAAATTACATGCTGGGTAACAAAACAGGACACAGAGTAGAAGATAGGCACTTATCTGATTGTGTAGAGCAAATGGAAAAATTAAGTATGAAATTATGAACACGATTAGAAAAATGTATCTTTAAAAAAAAGGGAGAAGGCATATATACTTCCAAATGAATTTATTTTGCCTCAAGCCTTTGGAAAAAATACATACTTTCTGGTAAGACCACCATGACTCATCTTGCAAGGCAATCTCTTTAGAATTACAGTTAGACTCACTCTTTACACCACAGGAAGTTGAACTCAACTGCTTTTGGCGTGGCCTGTTTCATTTCTCTTAGATCGGTTCCTGGCTTTTGCCTTGGACTTCAGATCACACCTGGATGGTTGCAAATATCTGATCTGCCTTGGGAGAGCAGTCGTGGGCACTGCAGAGGAGGCCTCCACGATGGCCACTCTGCAGCCGCTGCCTAACCCTGAAAAGCCCATGGAGAAGTTGGGGGCCTCCTTCTGCTGGCAAAGCCCAAGAAGAGCTGGGATTGGACCTTGAAGTTGGGCAAGCTTTGGTGGAGAAGAGTAACAAGGATTCGGCAAAGCAAAGGCATTCTAGTTCCTGGATTCAAGGCCCAGTTTTGTCTTTTACTGTCCATAGACCTGGGATGAATTTCTTTTGTCCTTTTACCTTTAGTCTTCTTAACTAGAAATGGGAATAGTAAGACTCTTGACCTCTCAAAGATGTTATGAGGATTAAATGAGTTAATACCTGTAAGACACCAAACATGTCAGTGTTTTGCTACTTCAGTATAATTATTCCCTGCCGCTGAATAAAATCTCATTGATCAGCCTTCCTGGTCAATCTCAAGGATTCATGAGGTTGCTCATCTTTCGGCTGTTACACAGTATAATCCAATCAAGTGGCAGAGCCTGACCTTTTCATCCAAACCAGTGCTTCTCGATTCCTGCCAATACCTAGGAGCTGGCCTAGGTTTGCAAATTTGTAGTTGAGTCATTGTCTGTTTCTCCTTTCTGAATCTTCTGCCTTCTCCAGTCACTGACTGGTGGTTCCTGTCTTGTTTTAAACCCTTTAGACTACTGTAACAAAATACCTTAGAGATGGCAATTTACAAATAATAAAATCATCATTCACTCTCTGGTGGCCTGAAGTCTAAGATCCGGGCGCTGGCAGATTGCATCTGTCGGGGCTCATTCTTCGTTGTGGAGACCATGTCCTGTCACTGTGTCCCACAAGGCAGAAGGTGCAAGGAACTCACTTTGACCGCTTATATAACGGCAAGAGTCCTTTAATCACTCCCCAAACCCACACTTAATACTGTCACACAGTATACAGGGCTCCAATATGTTAATTCTGGGGAGATGCCAACATTTAGATGACAACTGATCTCAGGTCCCAAAGACCCAATACTTTTGGAGGAGGACTCATCTGTTGCTACGGATTGGTGCCCTTGGGGTGGCAAGACATAGGTCCTGGCTGTTTCTCTTGGGTTGTGATCTTTTGTGTGTTTTTCAATTTTGTTCCCCGTGCTGGAGACCCTCTCTCTATGGACCCTTGGTGTGGACAGTTGTGCTTGTGTTCTGATAACTCCCATCAGTCCCCTGCTTCTCCCAGACTCCAGCCTGGGGACACCTGTGAGCACCTGAGCCCGCTAAGTGGAAAAGCCTAGCACATGGACACCTCTCTGGAGAGAAAGCTTCCCTGCTGTCTTCTCCTGGGTGTTCAGTCTGCGGGGAGGGACAGCACCAGCAACACCCCAATGAGGTATACAGCCGCCTGAAAATGGGGAAAACCCTCAGGTTCCACGCCTGGCACTCAGCAGAATGCCAGCACTCAGGAACACAGGGCCCCTTTTTAGTGGCCTATTAGGAGCAGGTGAGAGGCAGCTTGGCTCAGACAAGCAGGAGCGAGGGAAATTCCCTGGAGCACCGCTCAAGGGGTCCCCTGAGGTGAAGAACTTGATTACTCGAGATAGAATTTTCTGAGCTGTGCAGACAATGGGCAGCCAAAGTGCGTTTCTCTTTGGGGGTGCGGGGTGGGGGTGGGGGTCCCACAGGCAGCAACAACCCCAGGGACGGGATTTGCCTTCGCATTCATACTCTTCCCTTTTTCCCAGAGCCAGGTGGCACGGAGAACCCCTGGAACATAGTGTTTAAAATGAAAGAGGAGCGTGGCAAACATATGCCTCTGGGAGAAGAGGGTCTCAGTAAGGGGACACAAGACCAGCCACAAGCCAACAAGGAGAAAAGTGCACGACATTCCAGGGAGCAGGAAGGAGGCTCTCCCGTGCCTCCCGGTAAATGAGGGCGCCTGGCGCCTGCGGCGGGGTCAAACGAGGTCAGACAAGCTTATCTCTCGTGTCCCGGGAATTAGGGGCAACGCGGGGACAGCTGCAGCGCAGGAAGATCCGTGTCCTCCGCTCACTGAGCAGGTCAGCACCCCGGGGGGCAGGGTGGGGAGGCCCCTGGGAGGTGCTGGTGTCTCCCCCCAGGAAACTCGAGACTGTGCTGGGCAGAAAGCCCAGAAATGAGGCTAAGGACGATTCCCGCTGTGTTCTACGCCTCTTCGGGATCAGAGTTTACAGCACAGCCCCACAGCAAAAACAAACCAAAACACTCCTGCAGACATCCACAGATTTATATCAATGACAAGACCCCAAAGCTGATTCTCTGAGTTGGAGACGAGAAATAGTGAAGTGCAAATCGCCCGGAGACCCACCTGAGCCCGAGCTCAAGCCCGAGCCCGAGCAGGGCGCTCCCGGCCCGCAGGGGACAGCCTGCAGCCCAGGCGCGTGGCCAGGACCGAAACTTCTGCGGGGCATGGCAGGGCTGCGCTGGCCCCCAGGGCCCTGCTGGGCTTGCGCGGCCAGGGCCGAGGGGACACGCAGCGCGGCACTGCCACCTCGTGGGCGTCGGCAGCATCGCCCGGCTCAGCGAGGGAAGGAGGGAGGGAGCGAGCGGGCGGGGCGGGGCGGGGCAGGCAGCCCGGACCCCGAGAGCGCCAGGCAGCGCACGTCCGCAGGAACGCCGGGGGCGGGGCGCGCCGGCGCCGGTCACGTGGGTTAGCAACAGGCAGCAGCCAATGAGAGAGCGAGTCAGGTGGCGCGCGCTCCGCGCCCGCGGGAGGCTCCGCTGGAGAGGAGGTGTCCCCGCCGAGGCGCTCCGCGGGGCCACAGAGGGGATCCCCGGGAGGGTGTGTGCACCGGAATCCCCTTGCTGCATAGAGGGCGAGCTGGAGCTTCGAAGCAGGCCTTTCCCAGTCGTGTGCTCCATGGGGATGGCCTGCGGGCAGCTGTGGGGTGCCAGGAGGCACAGGGCCCCCGAGGCTGGGTCCCCCTGCTCTCCGGCCACTTGTTGCATTGCCACCGCCTTGGGACCGAGACTGTCACTTGCATCCACAGGAAAGGGGTTACAAATAAGGAACCCCCGCGAGTTGCCCCCCCCCCCCCGTGCCTTCTGGGAGCTGGTGAGGAAAACAAGAACCTTGGGGACTCCACGGAGACCAGGACTGGCCCGAGCAGGCCATGGCGGAGGAAAGCCAGGAACTGGGTCAGAACAGGACAGCTTGGTTGGTTTTAACTACTTAAATGGGAAAGCCACATCCAAAAGGAGAAATAATGAGTTTTATG
Source organism: Cavia porcellus (assembly GCF_034190915.1). Lineage (NCBI taxonomy): Eukaryota > Metazoa > Chordata > Mammalia > Rodentia > Caviidae > Cavia > Cavia porcellus. The sequence continues at coordinate 18,692,714 of NW_026947496.1, read as the reverse complement.
GTAATCCCACCCTGTTGACATAAACCAGCCCACCCATGAACCCAGAGAAGACAGAGACACAAAAGGTCCTAGACACAAAAGGTCCGCGGTGCCTAACAGGGCAAGTATGGTTTCCATCAGAGCCTCTTTTCTGGTTTCTGGGTTCCCTTCATGGGGTGCCTTTCCTTATGTGCCCTCAGAGTTAACCTCGTGTTTTCTTCCTCTGGGACAAATCCAGGGAGCAGATGACTGCAGAATGGAATCTAGTCTTTGGAGGACCTGGATGACTCTCCTTGGAAAAAGCAGTTATGCCTGTTTTGGCTAAACCTGGTCCTGTTTCCATTTACTGCTATATAGAGAGCTGGTCTAGACTTTTTCTTATCCCTTGTATTGGCTTTAATCAGTGCAAATCCTCCTAGCCACTGTGCTGATGTGTAGTCTTTGAAGCAAGGAGACAGATCAGTGTTGCTCTGCCTGTAGCTTGGAAAAGCAAGTGTGAGCTGAATGCAGGTGAGAGCCATACAGGGCAGGAATCGAACTGAGCCCCACAGAAAGAGGCTATGACTTCCCATGTCGTGAAAGATTACACATTAGAACTGAAGCACTAACCCCAAATCATTAGATACTACCTGGAACCGTGTCATGCAGATTACTCTTTCTGATTGTCCTTTTCTCTGTATATTGCAAAAGTGATTTGAGGCTTCCTACCTAGCCCAGCTGGAGGCACTCACCTGCTTCCCACCACTGTCACAGTCACTCCTGCCTGAGCCACTGCCCTGGTGGAAGATGAATAACCTGGATTTGGCCTTGGGTCAAGGCCTTTGTTCTGATTAACTGTCATCCTAGCTGGCCTCAGGACTCCTTGGCTCCCACAACTACAAGTACACCTTTGTGTCTATTCTTGCCATGGGTTGCACTGGAAGTGGTAGGATGAAATTAACTTAATAAAATTCGAGTACTTTTCCTTTGGAATTATAAACATGCTTCCTGGGCACTGCGGAGGACCAGGAAGGGCTCTCTATAGGAGTCCCTTTCCCCACCCAAGAGAACTTTGGAAAACTTAACTGTGGTAGCTGTTGTAAGGTGTTAGAGACAAATTGAGGGTTGCTAACCTATGGTGTGTGTACAAAGAGCCCTCTCTGCTGTGTGAGAGCCACATTGCCCCAACACTGCCCCAGCAGCTGAGCATCGGATATTCATGTTTGATTGCACTGTTCGTACTTATTAGTGGGTTTGGGTTGCTGTTTGGGCACTTGATCTCTAACGTTTGCCATCAAGGGACAAAACTGTCCCAATCTGAAGAATCTAGCCAACTGAGTCTTGCAGTTCCCAAGGGAATGATGTTGTATAATATTCTTTGATAACTTACTTACTGCCGGTGTTAACCACTTTTAACTAAGACAGAATGAGAACTTGGTGATTTCCCCAGTTTTAGTTTTTCTATTCGGGCTCATTCAGGATCAGGCTACTCCTGGGGCCAAATGAACGTTTGTCCAGCAGCTTATGAGGATAACTTCCACAATGGGCACTTCCGCCAGCAAGGAGCAAGGATCAGAGCGATGGCTGACACTGAAGCCCAGCCTGGTATGCAGGCACCTTGGAGTCACTCCGCGTGGTCTGCGTTGAGTCCTGTTTTCTTTTCACGGACCCTGTCCACTGAGTTGACAGGCCTCGAGGACCTACCCTGTGTTGACAAATGCTTTTCTGCAAATTAAAATAGTATTTGAGATTTAAATATACCACACTGTTGAGTTCCTGGTCAGGGTGAGATTTTTGAAATGTCTTGAGGTTGTACATTGAATCTGAGTCAACAAATGGGCAGTGAGCTTTATATGCCAGGTCCCTGCTCAGGTCCCAGGGATACAGCATCCCAACAAGAGATTAGCAGAATACAGTGCACTCAGGAAGAAAGAAAATGAGGGTGACTTCTCTGTGTCCTAGTCCAGGAGTGAGTCACCCTACACTAGGTAAGGATTCCTGTCTCCTAATCTGTACTCTCAAGCTCCTCCCTCTAGGTAATTCATTCTTCTTGGGGAGTTCTTTGATTATGGAACAATAAGATCACTCACTCCATGTTTAATATTATTAATCATATGTGATAGAAAGAGACAAGGGTTAGGAACAAAAAACTATACCTGGTTCCAGCCCTGGCTCTGACACTTGACAAAATCTGTAACTGCAAACAAATCTGTAAGATCAAAATCTTGGTTTCTTCATCTCGACAATGAAATAAAGATTTTTACTTGGTAACTCCGTGAGGTCAAGATTTAGTTTCTCAGTTTTGTCATCTATAAACTAAGGGGTTTGAATTAGATTTACTAGAAAATTTTCTTTAGAAGGGGATTTCCCCTTTAAAATAAAATCTAGCATAAAACTCCAACGTATAAAACAGAGACTGGCTTGCTTTAAAGGCTCTGAGTTCTCCATACTTAGTACTTTTATCCTTTAAAGGCTTTTGTGGCACCTATGTGGAACCTGGAATTTCACAGATCAGGGTTTGAAACACCTTGGGAGATAAATATGGAAGTACTTTCCATTTCTAAAACCCTACACACCAAACATTTCTAACCGTGAATATTTCTATGATGAGCTTGAAGTCTCGTTTTCATTCTTTTAATTATTAACCGGTTGCAAGAGGTAGTCACCAGCTTTCTTAAAACCAGAACACATTTCAGTAATACCTCCTTATTTGTAAAGGCAGTCTCTCTGCTGGAGAATAAAATTAGATTTTAATGAAACATAGTACAGTATAATGAGAAAACACCACACTAGGGATGCCTTTAACTAGGTCTTTAACCTTGATCAAGTTAAGGAACCTTACTAACCTGTCCAAATCTAGAAAATAAGGGGGTTGAGTAGTTTAGTAATCATAGGCATGCATGTGATTATTCCTGAAGCCGAAGCACTAATGAGTTTCTGTAAGTTAAATAATGTCTTTCCACTCTGCCTACAGGCCAAGTCGCTCATCACCCTCTCTTTACTGTGTGTATAGTCACCCTATTTAAAGAAGAAGAGGCGGACAAGAAGACAAATTAGGTTGTAAATGATACCACTGGGACATCAAACTAGAAATAGTAACTGAGTCAGTGTTATGTTTGCACAGGTGGCTTGAGCCCACAGCAGGCCTTGACCCCAACTCACCAAGCAGAAGTCACATCCCAGGACTATAGAGGTCAGCTGGACTTTAAATGCAATAGCCCATTCAGGAGGGCAAACTAAGCAACCCAAGAAAACCCAAGTTTGGAGAATGTAAAAGAGAACGGTCTGGGTTAAGGACCCAAGACCTGGTGTTGGACTAGAAAGAGTGTCTCACAGGGAACAAACAGTGTGATTCATTGCCTTTGAGCATGCATATCCTGGGAAAAGGCAACTTTAGGGGTGGACAGAAGAACAACAGCTTTGGTCATGGCTGTGACTTGGTTATAAGTTAACTTTATGGGTCACTGGGTGTCTGGAAACAGACTATAAAAAGAAGAAAGGGTGACCCAAGGCTTTATGTTGGAAATGGCTATGACCAGTTGCTTCTGGAAGGCAAATGTGTTGACTTCAATAAAACTTGATAGACTCAGCACTTGTCTGTTAAGCCTGGAATCGGAAGTAAACTTTGGAACTGAATAATTGGTATGAAGCTGTGTCTAAGAGAAGGGGCAGTATCCATGATCTGCCCTTCATTATGACCTTTCATCCCGTGGAACTTCCCACGGACACATCTTCCAGATCAGTCCTAATGTTCAAGCAAGTGAGTATGGTTTGACTTTCACCAGTGTGGATTCTTTGTTTTTAAAATCTCATTGCTTAAAATAAAACATTTAAAGTAAAAGTGCATAAAAATATCACCTCTTGAGACAGGCTATCCTTAACTATGTAGATGTTTGGAAAAACATTGCCTTATATATGTAATGTTAATACAATCATCATCACTAGCTTTAGCATCCTTCATTTAACCAACAGTTATTTATTAGGCATGGAAATTGCATAATTTAGTGTTATACAACATACTGCCCAAACTTGTAGGTAAATATAAAGCAAGATTCTGCTTGAAATATCTCAAAATGGCTCGTCTTTCATTTCCTTTTTTCAAGGTTGGTAAAGGGGGTACAAGTTTCATTCAAAATATGATGTAGAAAAGCACTCAGGAAGCTAATCTTAACTATCATTATCTATAGAATGAAAACTATCATATCATGACTGAATCTCTGATGAGCAAGGGAGGTTGAAGTAGGTTGCATTCCTTTTCACAAAGATTAACTATACTAATAGATAACATTTATTGAGACAATGTGTTGGTTACTTTTCTGTCCTTGCTGAGACCAAATATTTGACTCCCAAAATGAAGGAAGGAAAGGTTTATTTAGCTTACAATTGTTGGAGATTCAGTCCATACTTAGCTGATTCCAACGCAGGGAGGCACACATGACGACTGACAAAGGTAAAAAGCAAAAGGGAAGACTGCTCCTCCTTCCCTCCCTTATATTGTATGCCAGTATCCACTCCAGGACCAGTGCAGCACTCACACTGCCAATCCCAGCACTAGACAATGAAGAAATCACAAACGCTAGACTGAGCTTCCTCCATGATTGCATGAGGCTTTGGGGGAACATCCAAACACAAACCATAACAGAGTACTGTTTCTCCTAAAAACCATGAGACATACGTATTATTATGTCCCCCAGTTTCTGATAAGGAAACTGGGTTTGGAGTAGATTTGAAACTTGTCCACGATCTTACATAAGTGACACATCTGACACTGAACCTAGGCTTCCCCTAGTTACCATTACACAACACTGAACTGCCTTAGAGTTAATACAAGAAGGAAGCAGTCTAATTTTTACTTACACCAGTTGAGTATTCCTTACCTAAAATAATTGGAACCAGAAGTGCTTTGGAGTTCATTTAAATTTTGGAATACCTGAATGCATATACATGATATATCATGAGAATGGAAACCAAGTTTAAATAAAAAATTCATTTTGTGCTTGATGGACACCTTAGACATACAGACTACAAGTAGTTTTATACAATATTTTTACTTTACTCATATTTTGAATACCCCTGTCACATGAAGTCAGCTATAGAATTTTTCACATGTGGCTTAATGTTGGTGCCCAGAAGTTTCAGATTTTGAGTTTCCACATTAGGGATGTGCAACTTATATCAGATTTTCACCCAGTCTGCCTCAGAGCTGCTAATAGAAATCGTTCCTCAATGATCCATATGATATAATGTTTCAGTAGAGACTCTCCCATAAGTGGTTGCTGAAGGAGAAGAGTGTACAATCATCTACTTGGAGCAAAGGTAGTAACTTCAGGAGACAGGGTGCTCATGGCTATGAGGGTTCAGTAGGAGACTGGCCTTGTATTTAGTCGCTGTGACCCAGCATTCAGGATCCACAAGGAAATAGCTGTCCAGGGAAGATGAACAGCAGAGACAAGGGATCCAGTGATCCCTGATCCAGATTTTCCTGTCACTTCCTTTTGGAGACCTCTCAGACCAAGCCTGGCTTCTAAATCTTCCTATAGCCATCCAGCCAACAGTGTCAAGTATGTAGTTAAATAGAACTAAGAAATAGCAGCTGACTCCTGCCTCTCAGTGAGACAGTGTCCAGAATCTCGGATGGGTGGCCTGATGTGGTTTCTGGGGACACTGCTCCTGCGTGGACACCTATAAGGTATCCACAGTGTGGGCTCACTATCTAGTGAGTGGCCAAAGACAATCTCTCAAAGGAAAGAATCCTATCGACCCAAGTAGGATCTGTATCTAACAGTGTTGTCTCCATAAAGCTTGGGGAATATTTTAGTTTCTAGAAAAAAAAATAGCAATTTATCTGGAGAGGAACACTGAAGATGCAAAGAAGGATTCTGTAGTCCCTGGTCTTGGGAAAACTCATTTGACTTCCCATTAGGACTGGTTGGATTAGTTCAGTTATTCCAAGATCAGAAAAAGGGATACATGAGAGAGAAATATAGTTACTAAGAATTGTTTACAAATACTTAATGGATTAAATGCAGAATAATCAGTCGAGGAATGTCAACCTCAAGAGATTTTACATTTTATCTTGAAAATACAGGAGCTGTCAGAAACAATAAAAATTACTGTCAGGAAACAGTTATACATAGTCTCAAGAATAATAGTGGATGAGTTAATTCCCCATTACTTGTTTATATTAGATTATCTTGACTATGTTTTGTAAATATAAATTATACTTCCTCCAATAAATTTAGTTTTGCAGATATAGCTGTACTTCTCTTTCAATCTATTTTTAATTGCTTCAAAACTGTTTCACATTTTGCTGACCACACAGAGATCCTATGCACCCCTTTGTCGGCTCCCTGGAGTAATGATTACCATTTGGGAAATCCCTGTTGAGGAGTGGATGAATAATCCAGTGGAAACAAGTCTTACTTAGACCTGGGAGGCTAAGAATTGATTCTAGCTCTGTTGGTAGCCAGATGTGAACATACAAATTGCTTCACCTCCCCAGTTCTCTGTAAAGAAAGGCAGCAGAATCAACAATGGTGTTCCAAAGGTTCTAAGATTTTTTTCTAAGTCTAAAATTTCACCTTGAGCAAATCTTGTAAGCAAAAATGGGGGTTCCTTGACACATGGGATCACTGCATCTACTGGGTAGAATCATAAGGGGGTTGCATTCTGGAACTTGAGCCAGGGACCCTGGAATCAGAGAAACAAGAGCCAGAAGCACAGACTGCTGCCTAGTTCCCAGGAAATTCTCTGGTGGCTTCTAGGGAAATGAGGACATCCCTGGCTTTACTCTGAAGCACATATTGAAGAGTAGGATGATGAGATGCGTGCAGTGTGACATTCAGTGGACCAGCTTATTGTTCTCTGACTCAGCTTTTCCCAAGGGTATCTCATAACAGCCTGTGTGTCTGTGCATGGAGTAGCAGAGATACTGGGAGCCCCAGTAGTAAAGGATTATCAGGGAGATAACAGAGATCAAAAAGTCTTCTGCAGCAGGAGTGACCTTCGCATGTTTCTCAAATGCTTTAAAATGCCAACCTGAATGTTATTCTTGCCACCTCAGCCTACACCTAACAACCCAGGGACCACAGCTCAGTGCTCCCTCTAGGAGAGACCTCAGCAAGTGGGGCAGAGAATCTCACTCCACTGGCTGTTCAGGTAGCTCTGATCAGCTCTGCCAGTTTCCCTGGAAATGACTACATTCTGAGTCCCAGCTCCTTCATCAGAGACTCAGGAACAATGATACTTACTGAAAGGGCACTGTGAGGATCAGTGCACTCAACATCATACATCAAGTACAAGTACATGGGTGGTGGTTATGGTTTGTGCTTTTTTTCTTTCCTGAACATTTATTGGGTGTCAGCCTTGTGGCAAGAGGAAGCATGTCTGAGTTTGGGAGCTAGCCAGAGCTCTGGTCAAGGCCTGCTTCTGACCTTCTTCATTGGCCTGAAGCAAGCAGCCTAATATCTGCAGACCTAGGTTCCAGCCCCCATTCCACCCCTGCCCTGTCATTAACCCTGGCTCCATCTCAGAACAAATCTGCCTGAACAATCTTAGAGCCCTTGCTCGCTCGAATAGGTGGAACAGCCAGCTAGACCATAGAACACAGGTTCTAATAGGACCCACATGACCTCTGCTCTTCTGGCCAGTGAAGCACATAACTTCTGTTCAATGGCTGAGAGAAAAGCTCTCCATGTTGCCTAAATATGAACACAGAAGCTTGTAGCTCCTCATGTGCTGGTGACCACCTTGTGGTCAAGTTGGAAGGAAGCCAGGCTTGAGTGATGTTGACTTTGAGGAAGCCAGAGATGCAGGAAAAAGCTTAAAAAAAAAAAAAAAGGTCATGGTAGAGCCACTGGACCTAGATTTGTGTGAGACCCTTAGTTTTGTAAGCCCTTTTAGCTACTGCAGCCAGTGAAGTTTCCTATTGTGCTTAGGCCAATGTGGGCAGGTTTGCCTTTGGGTGCAGTGTGGATGTACCTGACCATAGTATCCATCTTATGCTGTGATGTGTTGCCAGTCTGAGGCAGACTTTTTGTGATGACTGCATGAGTTCCAGCAGACTGTCCTCAGTTTAATTCAGTCCCATCTAAAGCATCTGGCAGAGACAGAATCCTGAGTTCTTCTAAGTCAAGCCTCCCTCGCCTCACTTTCGCAGCCCAAGGTCATAAGGTGTGTCCCAGGGTCTAGAGAGAGGTGTGAATCTGCTGTGGCCTGAAAGTTTGTGTGGTCCCACATTTACACACTTAAATTCTTACTCCCAAGGTACAGAACTAAGAGGGGGAGACTTTGGATTAATCGCATAATGAGTTCATAGCCCTCGTGAATGGCCTAGTGCCCTTATCAAACAGGCCCAAGAAAGACCTTATCCTTTCCACTAGTGTGAGGATATAACTAATAGTACCATTTGTGAACCATGAAGCAGGTCCTTTCTCCACAGTGACTATGCCAATACCTCAGGCTTAGGTTTCCAGCCCTCAGAACTATAAGAAGTAAATTTCTGTTGTATAGCTACCTAATTTATAGCATTTTATTGTAGTATCCTAAATGCACTGATATGGGCTCAGAATCCATTTGCTACTCAAAACTCAAAACTGTGATAACAACATGGTCATCACTGTGTGTAATGTGCACTTGGACTTCCCCACTACTGTACTGTTGAGCTGTTGCTGTACAGCAAATTACTCTCTGCAAACAGCATCCTAAAGTACCAAATGGTCACTGCCCGAGATATCCACAAGCTGCTTGGCTGGGTGATTCTGGCTCTATGTCTCTTATGAGTTGTGGTCATCATAAGACTCGACAGAGGCTGAAAGACTACTTTCTAAGTACCATAGTTGTAGGGAGAATTCAGCTCCTTATTGCCTGTTGTCTAGAGTCTTCAGTTCTTTGGCGCTTGGACATCTCAGTGGTTTGGAGAGAGAGAGAGCGAGAGCGAGAGCGAGAGCGAGAGAGAGAGAGAGAGAGAGAACCCCCAAGACCAAAGAGAGGTTAACACCATGTGAACACTGGGTGTGATGTAGGACACAAGGCTTCTTGGGGATCCTCCTGCAGACTAGCAACCACAACAATTATGGTTCCTTGGCCCTCACTGCCCTGTCCCAGCCATCATACCGGGTTTCCTTTCTCTCTCCTCTACACACATCTCTCTTCCTTTAATCCTTGTCTTCTGTCCATTGTCACAGGGCCCTACCTGCCCCATGTGGGCATTCACAAAAGCAATTCTGTCAAAGAACAATTATCCTGTTCTACTATCTATAAATGCATTTACATATCTATTTAATTACCTTCCCTTCGTAAAAAAAGGGGAAACTTTAAATAGCTGGAAAGTACGGACCATTCCTTAAATTCCTGTCCTAATTTCCCCCACTCCTCGCCCATGATCACACTGCCCTTTTCCTGTGAGAATGATTTGCTCCGGGGAAGCTAATGAGTCTCGTGGTCACTGTGTGCTCTCCTCTGCCGGCCATGTCTCCTGGGCTTCACTCTGACAAGCAGAATGGTTCTTAAGCAGCTGCATGGGGAGGGAGATCACAGAGCAGCTCCTCTCCTACACTAGGATGGGGAGACGTCTGAGACTAATACAAATGGAGGTGGTCGATGGGGACAAGCTGTTTTCCTCAGGTACTGCTTTTGGGAGGAGAAAGATGTGTGCTAAGGAGAGAAATGAAAAAGTAGAAGATCTTTGATTCAGAAAGCCTACAATGCAATTTTCATGTATGAATATATTACATTTGGTATTATTGAGCATCTACTTGATACCAGGAACTATCCTATGACCCTGGCACCTGGTGTAAAATAAGACATCAAAAGTCTCTACCTTCAAATATTCTATAGGTAAAGGCTGGCAGTAAGCACAAAAATATACCTTAGGCAACCAAAACAGAGTGCTAAGATGACATACTTTGTTAGATCAAGCAATATGAGAAGGCTTTTGCAAGATTCCATCCTTGGTTAAATGTATTTTCAGATCTTAGATCTATTGACACAAACGAGCATAATAGCTGAAAAAAAGATGTTTCATCAGGTAAAGAAAGGCATATAACACGAGACAGAAAGAGTGCTGAGAAATGCACAAACCAAAAGGCTGTGCCTCAAAGAACTGTACAACGCATATCATTTAAATTCACCAAAAGATATTTTAAAAATCTGTCATCTTTCTTCACTCATTGAATACAGATGTATTCCTAGATAGATTTGCCTTAAAACAAAAATAACATGTTAAAAATAAAACCCAAAATATTTACTAGTGGAAGCAAAATCAATACAAGTCGTGAATGCATTCTTTCCTGGGACACAGGAATATTCAGTGTACATCCACGTCCTTAAAAATAACTCAAAAAAAAAAAAAAGAATCCTATAACAATGAAAAATATATGAAGCTTCTCTTCCTCGAGAAACCCATCTTCATTTCATGAAGGCTCCTGGAGGAGGTAGCAAATTCACTTACTCTCAGAAGTTACTCTTCCAGCCCTGGCTTGGTCTTTGTTTTCCTTGCCCAGTTTTTCTCTCAGCTTCCTTATCTGATGAGTCAATTGGACAGTAGTCAATGACTCTCAACCTATGAGATCTGTGAGCTTTTCACAAGATGAAACACCTGCAGCGGAGTCATTTATGTCCCGCTGCTCCCTACCCACCACCTGCCCACACCCAGTGGACAGCAGGTGGTTCACCTAGTGGAGCCTTCACCACACCCTGTTTGTCCATGCTGGCATTTGTAACAATAGAAAGATAAGAGCCTGGAATTTTCCTGAGCTTATACATCTATACAAGCAATCCACCACATTAACATTGCTTTCATGGTGTTTGATGAACAGAGGCCTCCACCATGCACCAACTCAGTTTTACAATGGCCTGGTGGAAGCATTTGACCCCAGACACATCGAGAGATGAGGTTTCCCAGCATCCTTTGCACTTGGGCGTGGCCATTTGATAAAGCCGCTTTCTGGTCCATGAACACCTCCTACAGGAGTTCCCCATGCTCTCCTCTTCCACAGCACACCTGTGGGAATGGCGGTGACACTGATGAAGGCAGCTTGGTCTCCAAGTGAGAACTACCTGCCAATTAGGAAGACTTATTTGGGGGGAAATGTCTACTGCATTACACTCCAGAGAAGCAGGGATTTTCTGTTATAACAGCAAACTTTACTTGTGATGCGTATTTACAGTGCATCACTATTAACACAACAGCTTCATATACTTTATTTCATATGACAAAGTGAGGAATATTATTTTTGTATACCATTTCCTCCTCTAAGTTAGTCAAATGGGGCTCAGAGATGCTAAGCAATGTATGAAGGTCACAGAGCAGGTAAGAGTTGGAACTAGATTATCTTCAGGTCTAGTCAACTCTAAGCCCTGTGTTTTTTCCACTAACCCATGATAATCTTACAAGCTTTTGGCAATTATCTTGATCTTACTTTAACCTCTGAGGTCACTCTTCAGGTACCTTGTAAAGGGCAGTGTTTTTCTGGTGTATGATTGCTGCCCATGTTCTTCTGGTAATGAACTTAAGAATTAAACCTGTGCGGTCTCCCACTCATGGCCCACAGGGCTCCATAAATAATGTCTAATTATGTCATTACCTTTAGATTGTTAGGTGCTGTTATGGTTTGTGTCTAGATGTCCCCCCAAAGCCTCATATATGGTCATAGAGTTTTTTTCAGAGGTGGCTGAATCTCGAGTGTGTGGTGTTAGGATTAAGGGTGTTAGTGTTACACCTACCCTAGAGCGGGTAGCCTGTATACAGTATAAGGGACACAAGGCTCTTGTGTCCTGTCCCCCTTCCCTAGCTTTTGCTGTCCTCTGTTGCCATGAACTGTTGCCCCTCTGCCATGTGCCACACTGCCTTGGAGCTAGCCAATTATGGACTGAAACCTTTACACATTGTGAGGTAAATAATGGTTTCCTCCTTTAAGTTTGGGTGTTGGGCATTTGTCTAAGGAAGGAGAGAAACGTGACTAAGAAAGATGTCTTCTATCTACTGGATTTTATTGTCCTAAAATCCAAGAACAAGTTCACTTTTCCTCCATTTTAAAAGCAAATGCTTGCATTTTTTATGCACGTACAGTGATACCTCAGTTCATGAATGTTTCTGTTTGCAAACAATTTGGCTCACCAACAGAAGGATTTGGCAAAATTTTGTTTTTGTTTGCAAACTCTGCATCAGGTGACAAATGTGACTATAGTCATCATTCTCTCACAAACACTTCAAAATCAAGAAAAATAAAGTTCATGAACCAAAATACCACTATAATTGAATAAATATTCAGTGCCCACTATGTGCAAAGCACCAGGTATGATGCTGTGAGATATTTAAAAATAATGAAACATAAACACAGCATAGTGACCAAGACAGTAGATTCTGGACTATACCTGAATGTAAGCTCTTGTCCCATTGCCTACCAGCTGTGTGACACTGGTCACATTGCTTAACATCTCTGTTCCTATCTTTTCTGACCTGTGAAAAGGGGGTAACATGAGTGACTTCTCATGAAGCTGTTGTGAGGATTAAATGAAGCAGTGCAGATAAAAGCATTTAAAAGGGCATCTGGCACAAAGTAAGTGTTAATAGCTATTAAAGATAAATGAAACAGATGTGCCTTAGCTACGACCAATTATTTTATCAGCACCATCTGCAAACTTATATAATTATGAGATTCCATTTTCTTCTCATGACTCAAAATTGCCAAAATCTGGGGTGTGATTTTCTTTAAATCACACACATCTCTTTCCTCGCTCATGCACTAGTGAATAGTGTATCTTTTGTCTTTTCAGCAATCAGATACTACAGAGCAGGCACACACATTTCCCCCCTCCGTGCCAGCCACTATGCTCAGCACATTACATCTGGGCTTTCAGCTTTGTTTTTGTTGTGTTTAATCCTCTCAACAACTTCAATTTCCCATTTGCAGATGAGGACCCCCAGACTTTAGAGACGGCAGTGGATATGCATCAGAGCTGGGATTCAAAATCAGATCCGTCCAGCTCCCTCACCCTTGAAACTAATCCCCTCTCTGACCCAGCTCGTGATCTCAGGCAGGTCTGATTAAAGCCCCAGAATTTCACAATCTTTTAAGAACACAATCTTCTAAGAAAGAAGAGATCATTGTTTTAACCTGCTTCTAAGTGGAAGGAAATGATGGGTCTTGATATTAACAAGGCAGCTTCTCTCCTAAGTTCGAAGGGCCCTTGAAAAGGGTGTCTGAATCATGGGTGTCATATTTTATGATTGTGTCTGTTTGTATTTAGTACACTTGTTATCCTTGATGTTTTCGCCCTGAGGACATCCAGCGGAACAAAATTGCACACATCTTTGTGGATTATCCTTCCTGCATCCATAAGTTATCTGCCCTTTTAAAAATAATTTGCACTAAAGCACCAAGTGTTTTTTCTAATGGGAATAGACAGCTCGTGTTTTTTGATGCAAATGATTTCTCCCCACCATCTCCCCAGCCCAGAGCTAAATCTGCAGCAGACAGGGAAGCAGGGCTCAGAGGGCTCTGGTGTTTCCAGAAGCAATTTAAACTCAGCAGTTGGGAGCTTCAGGGTGACTTTAAGTCTAATCGCTCCAAGTTAGGGAAGGGTAAATGAGATATCAGAAAAAGATGTGGAATGATGAGCTGGGATGTTTTAAAGGCATTTATCCTAATATCTACCACTCTGGTTTTTAAGAAACTGGCATCCATTCAGGTGGTTTTGTGTTTGTGTGTGAAGATTAAACTGATAAATAAAATCATAAGCATAATCTAGTACAGCACAAGGTTTCATTTTCTTCTAGAGGTAAAACATTGAGCAAAAAACAAAAACAAAACAAAACAAAAACCTTCAATAATACTTTGGAACTCTATGGTGAAAATCAAGAACTCAATTTTAACTTAAACCCTATTCCAGCACTTAAACATAAGATGTTTTTGAGTTTCTAAGTGTGTATCTTGATTTAGCTACTTACACATCAATAAACCAGATCTCAATTCAACATCATAATGAATCTAAATACTTAAGTAGAAAAAGAGAAATAAGCCCTGCACTGAGTATTGGCACCTCCTGGCTATAAGTAAATGTATTTTTCATTGTGGCCTATTATTTTCTCTTTACACATAACTGACTTTGGAAGAAAATTATATGGGGGGGGTAGACAATTATAAACCTAATGAGATGTTTGAGAAATAGGCTTTGAAGGCTAAAGAAAGAATTATGCAAAACCTCAATTGTTGTTCAGATCATAATTAATAATTACTGTGACTTCTTAAACAGTCACTGCTACAGTGTCACTTCCAGCAATGTTCTGGCTGGGCACCCAGCATAGTGGCCTGTGAGCAGTGGGACAGCATAGCTTCTCTGGGGTGGGAATGGGGACAGTTTACCCTGGGAACAGCACGAGTCTGTGTGTGTGGTGTTAAATCTTTTGGAGACCAACATGGCTCCACACCCTGGGGGAGTGAGGATGCAAGTTCTCATGCATTCCACACCCCAGCCTCCTAAGCAACCTGTTCTGTGCATGTCCCGCCTTGGACTCTTCTCCTGCTCACGCATGCTGAGACTTGGCCTTGCAGGACACACACCTGCCACCTCTGCACCTGCTCTTTTGACATGTCCCTCCATTCATTCTGCTGCCTCCTAAGAATTTTCCTGGGCTTCTTGATTCTATGTCCTTGTCTTCTAAACTGTCGCTTTGCAAGGTGTGGTCTGCAGAGTCCTGATTTACCATCACATAGGCAAATGATTAACGTGCAGATTCCTAAAGCCTACCAAAGTCCGATGGCACTGGAATCCCCAGTGGATCCAGGAAAAACACATTTAATGGTCACCTCCCACGTCCCTGACTCCACTGTATGCTGAAGATCCAGGAACATTGCACCAACCAATTGATGCAGTTACCCTCCTGTCTGAGATGTCTTCCCACTTGCTTTTTTTCTCACCGCCATTCCCAAAAAGAACAAGAGGAAGAGCCTATCAGTCTTGAGTCTCCCCGAGAAGCCTTCCTTCCTGCTCAGCAGCCTCTTTCCCACAGCAGACTCAGGGCATTTTACACTTCACCCTTTCCTTCTTTCTCATCACTTGAAAAGTAAATGCTTGCATCCTTCAAATCATTCTCTTTCTGCTTCACTGCATTGTCTTCTAAATCCCTGCGGCACAATGACACAATCAGAGTACAAACCCAGGCTCTTCCCCGGTTCTCAGGAGCAAGGGCCCTGGGGTCAGCCAACATGCTTCTTACCTGTGATGCCTGTCTTCCTTCAATGACACCCACCGCCAGAGCAGTGGGGTTGGTCTCTGTCTTTGGGCCCCAGAGGAGGAATGATGGATTTGTGTCAGGACCAGCATGTAAGAGCACCAAACGTGAGGCTGTCCAGACTGGTCGTGGCACTGAGAAGCAGTCCCATCTGCAGCAGCCTAAGGAGGTTCCTGCACTACTGGTGGCAGCCGTGCCCTTCTGGCCTCTGCGAATCAGCCTGTGGGGGCAGGCCGGTGTACCCTCTCCACTGAGCTCCCCAGGAGACTGCTAGCTGCAGGCTCCGAAGTGGGAAGGGTGACCAGCTGGCTCTTCTCCAAGCCCTGCAGCGCCCCCACGATGGGAGAGCAGTGTAAGTTCCAAGGGTGGCCATTGACTTCTTTAAACAGCTTTCAGCCTGCTCATGAGTTATAAGTACTAATAGTAGGATTGTTCCCACTTTTTCTTTTTATTCTCAGGCAAATATTCCAGAGGCTGTAGGAAATGGAGTCACAGGACAGAGCTGTCTGAATTTCTGCACGTAAGGAAGCCCCTCCACACATTCTGCTTCATTTTTGGAACTGCGAGACCCACCACCCCAGAGAATATTTTTTCTCTATGAAATAGAATCCTTTTATTTTTTCATACCAATCCCAAGACCAAGGAAGAAGAGGGATGAAGAGGAGGAAGAGGAAGAGGAGAAAGATCAGGAGAGGTGGGAGAGAAGGAAGCAGGGAGGGGAGGAGGAGGGATGAAGACAATGATGAAGTTAGGATATGAGATTTGCTCTCACGTCCTATTTTGGATGTGATTACACAGAAAATATTTGAAGGTGCTTTTTCTGACCCCCAAACCAATGAATCTCCTCCTCCCGTGCTCTGACTGCTTAAGCAAAAACCAGCTGTGTGCAACATCTGGAAGAGTGGTTCTGAGTTTGTTTCATACCATTTGATTCCCACTGGCTTTTATGTTTCCCATAAGTGATTGAAGAAAAGTTCTCAGTTGGAAAAAGCAATAAAATCTTCCATAAATTCTTGGTTAGCACCAGCTTCAGGCAGGCCATTGGATTCTCCCACTGCACAGTCCCAGGTCTGTGAAAGCTGCCTGGCCGAAATGACACGAGACTGGATGTCATCAAAGAGGAAACCCAATGGCCTGGGTCGCAAACTTGGTCTCACTTCTGACAGCCATGGGAGATGGAGTGGCTTGGCTCAGCCACAAGCCTCAGAATCTCCATTTCTACCTCTTTAAAGACCATAACAACAACAACAACAACAATAATAACATCTGCTTCTAAATGACAGAGCAGTGTTCAGTGTATAGTACAAATGCATTTTTGTTTTCATCAATTATTCACTTAATTTATTTTTTTATTTAAAAAAACAAAAAGAAATAATACATGATTTCAAAAAAATAAACAGTAAGAAATCACTAGTTGATAAATTACATATTGTCCTCTTAGAAATAGTTGTTCAAGTTACAAAAGTGAAGCATACAAAGTGGACATTTAAACAGCGAGACTGCAAACACTTCTGTTCAACTATCCAACAAAAACTTAGTAATATGGTTATCAATCCTACACACTTAAACATACATGTTCACTTAATTTATAATCATGAAGATAACTCAGTGAGAGACTACGATAAGCATTTTACCCACTTTGTGTTGCTTAACCCTCAAAACAGACCTATGAGGTAGAGGTTATCACTCTAATTTACAGGGGAGGGAGAAAGAAATTTTTGCAAAATTAAGTAACAGACCCTGGGGCTCTCAGCAGAGGCCGTGTCCATTCAGAACCTGTGCTCTTTCCAGTGCTCAGCAATTCCCAGCATCCATCCAGGCTCTAGGAAGACAGAAGCGACTAGAGCGTGACTTTTCTTGTGCAAACTAAGTGCTACGTGGGTGCTGCTGAAGTCGTGATGATAGAGCCATGTTCAAGAGCCCATCATCTTCCCAAAGACAGTCTCCTCCTGCCCACCCTGTCCCCTCTTTGCTTCCTCGGAGGCTCCTGGCAGAGTCTCTGGTCGCAGCTTTAATCCTCCCAGCCCTGGCTATGGTAATAGCCTCAGTTTCATTTTCAATCATTAGTAAAACAAGAGCTCTACCCAGACCAATTGTGTATCAAATTGGCTCCAAAAAGTCCTATTTTACTTGGATATGAACCTTCTTAGAAAGCCAGGCCAGAGGATTATTGCTCCCCAGGGCCCCATGTTTGAAAACTGGAGAGAAAGAAAGCCAATACTCAACAAGCACTAACAAAAACTGTGAGAAAACCAATCTGAGTTGCCTCAGATTCTGTGTATGCTCCAGCCCTGTTCACAGGCTGCAAAAGACACCATCACGCAGCCCTGCAGCCTGGGTCTTCCGGTCACCTCTCCAGGGCCAGATTTGGGCATAATGTCACTCCAGCTAATAATGACATGAGGGAATTTTGCAAATTTATAATTTGCAAAAAAGGGCGCATCAGCTGATATTCTACCATAACTTCGTAACTCCTTTTCTTTCATTAAAGAGCTATTTTTGTTCCCAAGGGGGTCATTAGCTTTTTCCCTATCTTGACTAATTTAACACATCTTTTCAACCTCTACCTAAGGTTGTCTGAACAGGAGGGAAACTTCTTGTTCTTACTTTTATCTGGCCTTTCACCACAGGAACCCCCATCACCTCCAATTAGGTTTAGCGGATTTTAAATGCATTTCCGGTAACATTTTTCAAAGTCATCACAAATGAAGAAATTTCTTTTAAAATAAGGATAAAAAAGAAAGGGACATGACTGGAAAAATAAAATAAGTATTCTCATTTAAATGCAATACAGATTGGGAATTTGAGAAGTTTTGTATTTTTTTATAGGATACTCAATGCAAACACAGCAAAATTTAGGGGCTAATTTTATCCCCTTGATACTTAATAACCCAATGTCATCATCCTAACTAAATCAAAACTAACTAAATAGATAACATCAGTTATTTATTGGCAGCTATTGTTTACTTCTAGCCAAAGTAAGTCTACCTCTGCTTTTCTTTTTATTTATGGGGCTGGTTACGGAGCCCAGGGATTTGTGAATAGTAAGGAAAAACTCTACTACTGAGTTATGCCCTCAGCCTTTACCTTCCACTCTCAAACCAAAGGAGTTATAGTCTCAGAAAGAAACAATTATACCGTCAAAACTATAAACAATATAAGGCTCTGAAAACAAGGAACTGAAATCACTTCCCACTGGGTCCAAAGTTCTGAAAAGTGTAAGAAGGGAAAGAATCCGTAGGAATGTGGAGTGGTTTTCCATGGGATTGGCTCAGAACTGAACATTTCTCCTTGAGTGCTATTTTTCACAAAAGGTACATGGAGAATAGGATCAAGAGAATATCTCTCTCTCTGAATTGTTCTTGCATATGATTTCAGCATCTTTCCCAGCGCTTCCTGTTAAGGCAAACAGTGTGTCTTCCAACCTGCCTTGAAGGTGAGAAACTCTAATAGACTCTGAGAGAAAACAATAAAAATGTGTGAATTCTGCCTTCCTTGCCTGGGTTAATTTTTTTCAACTGGTTTTCCATGGAAATGTTAACAAATCATAGAATTTATCAATGTCTACCTTCATACCAATTGCATCTGATTTTTCACTCAGCCTAATGAGACGGGAGGGGAGAGTGCAGACAGGTAAGAAGCCAGACTGGTTAGAAAAGAGCAATGTCCACAAACACGAGTATAATGAACTCAGGTTGCGGAAGCCAATGAAAACTTTGCTAGGCCCAGATATAAATATTTTGCACCTTTCTGCCAGGCACTGTGGTTTATTACAGGAACCATGGTTTAGAAATTCACAGGCAAGCGTTATAAATTTGAGAACATAAGTTGGAGCCCTTCCCATTCCAATAAGCAGTCGCAGGTGTGGTTTTCATCAAACTGTACATTTAGGGATAGAGTAGGAGGGAAGGAGGGGAGAGAATTGCAAGTTCCAAGCAAACTATATTTGCATACACATTATGCATGTACCCAACACACACTTGTACAAAGATGATTAAATATGTTTCATGTTGGCAGCCTCTTTCTGCATTTCCTGAAAGCAGGAATAGCAAATAGGTTCATCTTGCATGCCAAGTCCAATCAGTTTGTAGAGGCTGTTGGGAGAGTTACGTTGAGAAGGATTCAAAGGTCATACCTAGTTCTTTGAACAAGTTTCTATTTTAGCCTCTACTGCATTCCCTGCAAAATGGCAGAGCTACTAGATTTTCTTAGTCCACAAGTACATTCCTAAAGAGTGAGACACAGCTGTGCCTCCAGGACCAGAACAAACCCACAGGCCAGAGAGTGAGGTCCTGGTACCTGGGGGAGATTTAGGAAAAGCGTACACACTGATCGTCTTGTCGGCCATGGTCATCAGACCAGCATGCAGGGCAGCAGTGTGGCGCTGGGCAGATTTGGGAGTATATTTGACCATTTTCATCATATACATGGTGTCATCCAAAATGCCTATTGCCATACAGCACACTAATCTACTTTGTTCATGTGAAAAATCCAGTGTCACATCACCAAAGTGTTTTTAGTTGCAACAGTGTCATGTACAAGGTAAAAGAATTATCTTCCTCTGTAATAGTGAAAACATCATGTTCATACTCCTACGTGTTTGGACATCACTTTTCTCGGAGACCAGGGTGCATGAGAACTCCTGATGGTTGGGATTCCATGTTTCCCTCCTGTTCCCAACTGTCTGCTCCCTTCAGTATCCTTTTGCTTTCTCACCATTGGCAGTCTTTGGATCCTACAGTTAAGGGGTCTTTGTGGTCATTCTGTCTCCTTTGTCAAGGCCATGCCCCAAAGGAAATGGGAGTTCATGTTATAATTCCAACTGCTATAGTTAGAATGTGCCCCTAGATTTCATATGTTGGAACCCTAACCCTCAAATTCCTATGTTAGCACTATTTGGAAGTGGGGCCTTTTGGAACGTAATTAGGATTAGATCACATCATGAGGGCGGGGCCCCATGGTGATACTCAGTGGCGTTGTAAGCAGAGGAAGAGAGACTTGAGTTACGTTATGATGCAGCCAGCAGGTCCTCACTGGATGTCCAGCCATGCATTGACATCTCCCAGCCTTCAGAACCATGAGCAAAATAATCCTCTTTTTAAAAATAAATTACCCACCCTAAGGCATTTTCTTAAAGCAACAGTAAATGGACTAAGATAAAGTCCTACAGCCAGCCTGTGAGGGCCAGCTGCCTTATTCTCTGGAGTATTTGAGAGTTCTTTCAGAGGCGGTTGCTAGGAGATAAGAGATAGGTAAAAGTGCACATTACAATATCTACCTCTCCTCTCAAATCACCGATAGGTTAGTGTTAAGAGTGAAGTGGGGAAAATGATTATTCTGGAAGGGAAGGTATGAGCTAAACTTGGTGGTAGCATCTCAGACCTGGTAACTAATTGCTACAGGTACTATCATTTCCCCTGCTTTTCCTAAGGCTACTTAAAAGTTGTAGACACAAACAAGACTAAATAAAACACATTATTAAGTGCTATGTAATCACACAGCAACCATTATCTATAAGACCTACTAGGAATTCGTTTTCACATGTGCATTCAACATGCACCTTGAACACAACTGTGAGCACACAGACTCACACCCTGGCAGGAGCTCAGCGGCTCTGATAGTTCCAGGAAACCAGAGGGCACTGTGAAAGTGCTGGGGCAGGGATGTCCAGGTTGCAGGATAGCTTGGAGAAGGCACTCATGCTGACTTGGGTTTCAGAAACGGCTCCTGAGAGAATATGACATCTGACCTGGAATTTGAGAAACAGTTTCCAATTTCAGGGCCTGGTTAGGATGAAAGGAATATGCTAAATGCTTTATAAAACTACTGTCAAATATGCAGAGTCGCTTTGAACCTGCGACTCTCTTTCTAGAATATTTCCTAAAAGAGTTTAATCAGACAAGTACACAAATATGTATGTACAAGAACATTACAGCCCTCTATTCACAGTAGAAAGAGGGAAAGGAAGAAATAAAATGAATGAAACAACCTAGAGAACCAACAAGAGACTGGATAACTAACTCAAGATCCACTCACTTAACTGAGTATAAATGTAGCTATTAAAAGTTGTCTTGCAGACAGTGTTTCTTGATATACGCAATGGGTTCCTGAAATTAAAAAAAAAGTCACACTAAAATGATGGACCATTGTCCAGTGCCCGTCAGCCCATGGATCAAAGGCTGATTCATGCACCGGGAGCATCAGCTTCATATGGGATCTTGTTAAAATGTCAAATCTCAAACTCTGTACAAACCAATGAGCCAAAATTGCGTTTAGATCAGAAGCCTAACATCTTATCAAATAACCCATTACAAGTTATTTGAGAAACACTGAACAAGACTATGGACTCTGACCAGCCTACAATGAAGCTGCTATGCAAACATGGTCTTGTGGGAAAATTCAGGGCAATGTTGTGAGCGCTTTACAAAGCTAGATATATTTAATTTATAGCGTGCTCTCTAGTTTGAGATTACAGCCTTGCATGTATGGAGTTAAACATCTTTTCTTTTATACAATGGGGCAGATTTTGGGCATTAGGCTTTGTTTGCTGTTTTGTTGCTGTCTCACTGGCCTTAGCTGGAAATAAATGATGAATAGGAAACAGTGTGCTCTGCTTTTGGAATTTTCCTAAGAAATCTGGGAATCAGGATGAAGGTGAAACTAAACCATTTTTCAGTAAAATGTGTGGGGAGTTTGGGATGGTGGACATATTCATCTCTCATCTCCTGAATTTTCTGTATTTACTATTTTAGAAAAACAGGTTGAAGAGGAAGCTGAAGGAGTCTACCAAGATGCGAGGTTGGTCTCAGTCTCGGAGACTGATGATGAGATGGTCTTGTGCGTGAACCATGGAATCAACCCATCTGAGTTCTAATCCCAGTGCCACTGCTTTCAGCTCAAAAGCCTTTGCCAGGTTACTTAATTTCCTTGTGACTCCGATTCTGTATCTACTGCAAGAGATAAGGCTTCCTGAAGACTCTAGTGGAGAAGCCATGCTTAGTTTCCAGCTTCTGGTAGCTCCAGAGTCCCTTGACCTGTGACTGTGTCTCTCTAACCTTTGTCTCTGTTTCACAGGAACTTCCCTTCTCTCCCCGAGCTCTCCTCTTCTCTGATAAGCACACTGGTGGCTGGATTGAAACCATCCTTTGGTAATCCAGGGAGATTCTTAACTTCCTCATAGCTACAAAAAAATGAGTTCATTTTCCCAGGTAGAGGTTGAGCAAACCTAATCCAAAACCCCAAATCATGAAATGTTACAAAATCCAAAACTTTTGAGTGCTGATATGATGCCGCAAGTTGGAAATTCTATACGTGACAGGTCACAGTCAAAACACAGGTATGCTACAAATATAAAAAATATAAATAAATATAAAAATATAAAATGAATACATAAAAATTACCTGCAGGCCATGCATATAAAGTATATATGGAACATGAACATAAATGAATGCCATGTTTAGACTTAGATCTTATCCCCCAAATTAGCTCATTATGTAGGTATAAATATTCCAAAATCTGAAAACTCTGAAGTCCAGAGCATTCTGGTCCAAGTTTTATATAAGGCGAACTCAACATATACTAAGTGTTTAAACATGGTGGCCTCTACTCAACCCACTGCAATGCACGTGCTCCAACTTAATGTGCAACACACAAGTGTAGTTTTGGTCCCACTTCAGCTCCCCAGTCTCCGAGAAGTTTTTATTCCAAAATTTTTTCCGAAGACACTTGATTGGATTAGAAGCCACCTGCTTTCCAATTTTCAATCTAAGTAAATAATTGTTACTTAAGATCATCATCTCAAGAATCACTATGATTAAGGAGACCGGCATTTCTGTTCACCATGGTTACCACTGAAATCAGGAAAAGAAGTTGAGGGAAACAGAAGAAATCCTACCAAGAATTCTTTCAAAATAAAAGATAAAGTAAAACTGTGCCCCCGAAGTCCTTCATAGTCATCAAAGTTCAGTTTGTTTTTCTGTTTTTCCAAGGAGTCATCTTGTATTCATCTAACAAACAGCCATTCCCCAGGTCAGGGATATAGCTCAGCGGCACAGTGCCTGCCTGGCAAGTGTAAGGCCATGAGTTCAATTCCAGACATGAAAAAAAATTTTAAAATAGCCATTTCCCAAATAGCATAGGAAGACTGACATTATTTGCAAAATAGCTCATCTCTCGGGCAGCCTTTGACAAGAGCACTCGCAGTAGTGCTGCTTGCACCACACAATATCCCAGCTTCATTTTAAAAAGCTGAACTACCGGATTCCGGATCCCTTTGTAACTCCTTTAGGTCATCCAGTGGATGTGGGTTTCTATTAAATTGCATATCACACTGTAAGCACAGTGCTGACCTGGAGGAGGAGCTCAGCAGGTGTGAATGAATGAATAAATGAATGAATGAATGAATGGTGAGTGTGTGATCCAGGGAGAGTCAAAATTTAGATTCCAGCAATCACAGTTTCCTCAGGCAACTTATATACATAAATGTGTGGACTTCCTCCCCAAACTGGAGTTTTCTGGAACTAAGCTGCCAGGAGAACACATTGTT
This sequence comes from Cavia porcellus, assembly GCF_034190915.1. Taxonomy (NCBI): domain Eukaryota; kingdom Metazoa; phylum Chordata; class Mammalia; order Rodentia; family Caviidae; genus Cavia; species Cavia porcellus. The sequence goes on along the minus strand of NW_026947496.1, from coordinate 18,668,976 downwards.
TGCAATCTTGCCAGCTGCAGTCCACTGCCCTCTGAATGCCAGGATACAGAAATCTGCAGCTCAGCTTCTCCTGTGTGCCCATGATGCTCCTTGTCATCCTCAGCTCCTCCTTTCTGGGCAGTCAGTTTCATCTCCACAGGGCACCAGCCTGGTAGAGTTACAGGACTAGGGGAATCCACAAGCAGGATTCTCTTCCAGGCCTCATGGGTGAACGCCAGTCTCTCGACTGCAAACTCCAGCCACTAATTTCCTTTTCATGCAGGTGTAACCTGGTCTCAGCTGTGCTCAGGGATGCACTGTAACTCTTGTGGCTGCTACAGGGACAGTGCAGGAGAAACTCATGGCTTCTTCTCTCCAGTGTCCCTGGACCCAACTGCCTCACGTGGAGCTCCTAAAAAAGATGTCTTGATACGCATGTCGGGTTGTAAAAATTTCCATGGAATGTTTAGGCTGAAAAGAATTACGGCCTCCTGAAAGATATAAGCACCTACCTATGGCCACAGCTGAAAGTGTTTGCACCAGTAAGAAAATGACTTTGTTCTTCCTTTAGTCTGCACTCACCTGTGAACGAAGGTTAATGTGACAGCCAGCTGTGGGTTCTTTTGCAGTGGGGCCATTTTGAAAGCATCGATAAGTAGAGACTTCCAAAAAATTGGAACTGTCAGAAAGGACAAAAGTTTCACCACTGCTCTATGGAATGGCATTTTTGGCTAATGTCCTTGTGCCCATTGTACTGGTGTTTTGTGCCCCCACACCCCAGGCTGCAGGCAGGCTTTGTACAAGTGTGAAAATCAATATGAAAGGTTTGTCGAGGGTGACATGTTTGTTAATGTTTTATTGATTATGCTATTGGTTGTAAATTTTCTAACTTAATAAAGCTAAAGATATTTTTATGGTAAAAGACAGGGGTTATTTAATTAACTGGCAACTTAATGCAAACTATGAACATGATACATTGTGACTAGTTCAAAGTGACACCCAATTTATCACTTTACAAATAGACGTAATTACACACACACACACACACACACACACACACACACACCACATATACACACACGAATATTAAGCGCCTGGATGAATTAGGCAAGGAAAGGCTGATATACAAAGGGAAAATAACTGATGGTGGTGGGGCATGCCTGTAATCTCTGTACCCTGGGAGGGTGAGAAGGGGGATCACAAATCCAATCACAGTCCAGGCAATTTGGTAACTTTCAGAAAAAATAAAATACAAATAAGGCTAGAGATACAGCTCAGGGATAAAGCCCTGGGTTCCGTCCCCAGTACTGAAAAAAATAAGTACTCAAAGAGTGAGCATCCACATGGTTGTTTTCTTTCTAACAGGAAATTAGGAACATGCTGTTTAAAAGATAAGCCCAATTACAAATGTCTACAATTTAGTCAGCATTTATAAAAAGAAATTCATGACAATCCATGATGATCTGTATCGGAAGTGAAAATTCAGCGACTTAACTCACTGAGTTGGTGAAATCACACTTACTCACTTAACATACTTAAGAAATCACGCAAATTCAGTCCAGCCATGGTTATGTTATTCTTTCCTAGATGCATTTGCTTCTTTCTATATGCATCATATGCTCGTGGTCCTACACTAAAATGAGCTTACAGTTCGAGTTCCGGTCATCTCCAGGTGGAGGCTAAAGGGCAAATGTGAGTGACAAGTCCTTTTCTCTTTTAATATGGATCCTTTAGGAAGGAAAATGGAGTTCACCTGGCTCTCCCCCTTCTTGATTTTCCTGCCTCTTCCGCAGCCCTCTCGGCATCGCCTCACGGAACTGGACCTGGAATGGAGGGCGTCCCTCGTTTGTCCCTGTAGAGGTCAACTCTTCTGTCTGCCAAGTCTGTGGCACTGACTTCACAGCCACCGAAAGGAGCCCGAGCCGGCCAATTCCTCTTCCGGTCCTCACCAATTGCCACCTTAATAGCTAAGCGGGTATTAATTTTCTCACTTTTTATTGATTTACAGATTAATGGGTTTCATTCTGGCAGATTTGTACATGCACATAATATACTTTGATCATTTTAAATCCTCCTCCAAACGTCTTTCCTCAGGAAATGATTTAAATAACTGTTTTGTAGTCACAAAAGCCTCTTGAATCACCAACTCTTCCAAGAAATTGTAAAGATTCTCATGGAACCACTTCAACAGAGCATTTATTTCCTCTGAAGAATAGTGCAAAAGGAAGAATTACATCCTGAGTGCTAATTTCCCCAATTACCATCAATGGGCTTTCTCTCTACCTGCCAGGTTAATAACCAGCCTGTTTTTATCACTCTGGTCATATAAAAAGCCTCTGCATCAAGTAATTATTCTCTCTCTCTCTTTCTCTCGCTCTCCTTTCTCCCTCTTCCTCTTGTTATTTTAACACATTTTTCAAGCCCTTTCAAATGTTCTAATGAAGGCTTTGCATGAATGTTTCAAAATGTTCCTCCACGCTAAAGCTCACATAAACTCTTCCAAATTCTCAGCAGTAATTTACCATTAACAAAAATTTTAATGAGAGCTGACTTCTTTTTCTTCCTTCTTATTTAAATATCTTCCACGTTGGTTCCTAACAATATTTGGAAAACAATTGTTAAATGAAAATAATTTCATAAATACATAGCCATGAAATCAGATTCTCTTTGGGCTTCACCTAGTCTTGGTTATAAGTTAATACCTCTGGGAAAAGCCTTTTGTTCTCTTTTTTTCTTTGAAGACAAGTTTGTACTTTTAATATTAAGTTAACAAGAACCCTGCAATTAAAAAATATACTTTCTGGAAATTCTTTTGGATAAGGTAAAATTATATAAACATGAAAGTAACAAAATCAGGAATATAAGATTATAGATTTCCTTTCCTTGGACAGAGAAAGAGAAATGGGCTGTCCTAGGGATGACAATAAAAGTCGTTACTAAGATCTAGTTTTACACTGAGTAATGAAATCATAGGTACTTGTTAAATAAAAAATGAATAAATGAAGATGTACTTGGACCAATACTGCAAGTGAACCACAAAGAGAGATCATGATTAAATGAGACAGAGATCTCCACATATAAAATATGAATAATGATTCCCATATTGCAAACTTTCCATACGCATTCCTCAAAACCATGAAAGAGATGTGTTATCTTAACAAAGAGGATGCCCTTGTTATCATGGAGCTGGCCTTAAACTGAACTCAGACCCCTGCTCTCTAAAACATCTCTAAAGGTATCACCTATAAAAAGGGGGATAATGACTTGACACCTCTTTGTTGGAATGCAGTGAGAGTCAAGTGAAAATGTCTTGAGAAGTATTTAACACGAGCTTGGCACATGGTAAGTGTGTCAGCTCCCTTTCCCCTCCTTCTTCCAGTGTACACAGTGGAGTATGGGATGTAACAGATGAGCAGTTTCCCTTCTCCATGTGCACAAGATTATCTTGTGGACTAAACAAGACTCATAAATCAGCATGGGGAGTTCTAAGGAGTTATTGAAATGAATGGGGTGGTTTTGATGGTGACAAGAAGAGAGCTGCCAGAAACCCCTGGGTCAGCTGGGCTGATGCTACTTCCATTGCACCTGCCTGTTCCCCATCAAGCACTTGGGCCACACCGATACAAAGTGAAAAGCTTTTGTGTGGGTTGTTCCCTACTCTAATGAAATGCTCAGGGCTGCCTCACCTTTTAATGAAGAGATTTACTTAGCTCACAGTTGTAGAGGCTTAAGGGCGTGGTGTCACTGTCAGCTCAGCACTGATAAAAGTCTCAAGTGGTCACATCCTCGGAAATTGTGGGAGATCAACTGGTGAGATGAGAAACCAGAGGGAGGGGAGGGGCTGCACCTCTTAAAAGGTCCCACCACCTCTTATGGTCACCCTGGAGGCCAAGCTTCCCAGACAAACCTTTGAGAGACAAACCATATCCAAACCATTGCAGTTCCTATGATTTGACCAAGCCCCATTGCTTTTTAAAGACAATGCATTGTGTCACAGAAAAATTGTAATGTTGCTATTTCTCCCTGGTCAACCCAGCATGCATTTGGGACTTCATTTCAAGGAGAGATAGGGACCCACACTAGGCATTGCTGGAAGGCCACTGAAGGGGAGGTTAGCATTCACCTCTGCAAGACAGAGATGAGTCCAGTGATCCAGGATCAGGGATGGGAGATGGAAAGCAGAGTGCTCTGCCCACGGAGCTCTGGACACTGTCCCCAGGCCTCTGGAACATCCTGTAGATTCTTTTGGTCTGTGGAGGGACCACCCTTACCTCAGGACACAAACATCATGGTCAGAACCCCTGAGGACTGCTAATCTCATCTCCAGGGATTAAAAGTGGACATCAGCCTCGTTCTGTGTTTGCAACAGCATCAACCATACTTTCTCAGTACTGAGAAAGAAAAACATTCTTTTCCCTCTAGTTTTTCCATATCGAATCGACCCACAAGCCCCTGAAGATGTTGGAAGGCAGTGTAACCCTTTACCACAAAATGATGGCAACTTTTGGCAAAGAACTTGGTAGAAGCTGTGACGCCATGACATCAGAAGGACAGTACTCAAGTCTTCCTGAATATTTTGTAGTTCTAGCTTTGTCATTATGCTCCACTTTTTCACAAACAATCATTCTTGGTTATGATTCTGAATTCACAGCTTCTAATAGGTGAAAATAATCAATGTTGAGAGTCATTGTCAATAATAATGCAGGTGCATTGCATGCCTCTTCTGAGTTAGGCATTAACTTTGCTTAGCATACAATATGCATCAACTATATTTTTTCTTATAAGCATCTTTGAGGGAGACAATGTGTTCACCCAATTTTAAGAATGGGAAAAAACAAAGCTGAGCAGAGAAATGAGATCGAGGCTTACCACTAAGAAGCAGTAAAGTGGCAGGTATAATTGTGAATCTGTGCTCTCTGATAACCAAAACTTTGTTTCATTCAATATAATGCTGCCTCTCAGAGAATGCTGCAGTCTGAGAGCCAGCAGCACCCAAGCAGGCCAGCTGCCTATAGTTATTAATCCTAGAAAGATTACTTTACCTTGCAGTTCACGAAGCCAACAAAAGAGTTCAACTAACTACAACCAGGCAGCAAGAATGATGGGATTTGCTGTGGCTATTTACAGACAATATGTTCTGAGAGTTTTGGAGTAGACTCTGATGTTCCCTTTCCAGTCATCTTAGAGATAAACAGGGTGGCTGCATGAATAATCATGCATGTCGCTCCTAATCTTTGTCCCATGTTGTTATGGATTGGGAACTGGTGGTCAATTTAATGCCAGCTGGATTACAATGGCATGGCATTGAGCAAAGATGCTCCACCTGAGGAAAGTTGCCAGGATAAATAGGTGGAGAAGAAGGGAGGTGTGGAGGGTTGAGGTGTTAAGGAGGCATTGTGGGTTCTCCTACGAGTTGCTGTCTGAGCTGTTGGTTCTCCTGAAGAAGCTTTAGTCCTCACATCGAGCATTGCTTCCTGGCTCCGGAGGGGAAGACGTGCTGCTTGGTCTCCCGGATGAACTCATCATGCTGCTTCCTGGCACATACCCAACTGTGCTTGTCGTTGGAGGAGCTTGGGGCCTCTGTGTCACTGAGGATGGCTGTGGTGCCTTTCAGGACAGCCCTGGTCTTTGATGTGAGTGTGACTTCTCAGCTCCAGCATAGAACCCTCATCCCACTAGCACAGCTCCTTCATCCTGCTGGCATGGACTTTCTGGCTTCCACCACTGACCTTGGGTCTTCCCAGCACGAATCCGTAAAAGAGACTGGCATGAGTCCTTCTTATGGGCTCTGGACTTCCAGCTTGACTCGCGGGAGGCGTTGTCCTGAGCTCTGGGTTTTTATCTGGACTCATGTGGGACATTGCCGTAGGGTTTAGGCTCTTGACTAAATAATCTACATCTTTGGTGTTGCGGATAGATTTCCTGCATTTTCTTGTGTTAACTCCCGGTGACCATTATAAAAATATTATGAACTCCATGTCCTGATCTGAATTGTTCTCTGTGTACAACCCCTGACTACAACACATGTAATGAACATAGTCTGCTTTAGAATGTCTCTTGCTAACAAGCCTAAGTCAAACTCTTTTATCAAGCCCTTGTAAACATTGACTTAGTATCAATTGATTGCTTCAAAAATCTTTGCTTCCTTCTAATATGCTTTGCCAAGTATTACCTTCAATATATCACGGCTTTCTATCTACTTAAAGCATGTGTGGGCCATCTCTTGGGTGGCCCTTTTTTCTTGAGTTTATGTCTTAGGGACACTGACATGCAGGACACAGTAGATGTGAGAAATTTCCAGTAAGGATGGTCTCTTGAGAATATTAGCGAACACTTTCATTCATTACAGCTCCTGTGTGGCACCTTGAACTCTCTCACTGGTAGACATGACTTTGTTCTTTAGTGCATATGCCATGTGGTCTTCATGAGCACCTTTGCTGGATTCCATTGTGAGTATTTACTCCACTGTATCAAACCAACAGAGAGAAACATGAACATACTCTACCCTTCCCTCTGTTACCCAGGCACATTATTAATCTACAGGTCATTAGCGAACACCTATCATGGGATGGGTGTGTATGCTGGCACACTAAACTAAACTTCTAAACACTAACTAAAACTTCTACTGAGACCCCTATGTATTCCCTACTGAGACCCCGATGTATTCCCAACCTGCCTACTGCTGTGGCATAAGAACTAAATCAAAAGCCACCTTAACTGCCACACATTAAATTAACCCAAGATCCACTTTTAATATGGGGGCTTTCAGCCCTGCTCTTTTGGAATCTCTTTGTTTGTATTTTATTTTTGTGCCTGAAACTTGCCCGGTCCATTCAGATAGTGACCAGTACGAGAGTCTCCTTTGATAAAGCTTCATCTTCGCTTTGTATTTGTTTCCGCCTCTGTCCTTCTGCAGCAACACCTACTGCCCCATAGTGTCAGCCACTTCCTTTAAACAGCCCCCTTTCACATGCACATCCTTGGTGACCTGCTGATTTTGAAATAATATTGATCAAACTTTTTATCCCAATGAAGAAAAGTCATGATCCTTTAGATGGAGGCCCCCTCCCCTCATCTGCCTACTTAGAGTATTTTCATGGAAACAACTCATACTATTTGGATCTAAATGGTCAAGTTACTCTCACTAAACAAAGGCTGAATAACTTCAGAGTTTTATAAATTCAAGATTGAGCTAGTTTTTTAAAAAATTAGAACACATGCACTTCTAAGTGGATTACGCTGGAGGTTAACTGAAGTGTATTGGCCGAGTTTTCTGTAACTGGGACATAATACAGAGCATCCACAATTTAAAAGAGGAAAAGTTTAATTTGGTTGATGGTTTTAGCCCATGATCAGCTGGCCCCAAGAGGAACATCACTCTAGAAGGATGGAACAAATCAAAGATGCTAAATTCATGGCAATCAGGAAGCCAAGCACAAGGAGGAAGAGCCAGAGAGGAAGGGGTCAGGGACCAGATACACATCCAGAGTCATGCTTCTGTGACCCACCTAGACATACCTGGAAGAGTGCTTGACTAATCTCCTTGGCAGCTTATGAATCAATCAAGTTGACAATCCAGCTTAACTGTTACATGAAACATTTCTCTCTAATATAATGAACCTTTAAATCTTAGTGTCGGTGATCAACTGAGACATTTCCAGATATTCACCACCAGTCCCTCCTCATGAAATCATTATTACAGATATTCAGTGAGAAGTCAATGCTAAACTGTTCTGTATTTCCTGGTGGGTCCATTTCCTCTCAGTTCCTCACGCTGTCCCTTGCCTTTGCACAGCCACTTCATCGTGCACTGACACAGACATTTTGTGAGTGTAAAGCTGATGCACTGTGGACACCTTGTTGTCTTCCTGTCTGTCTCCAATTTCTGAAATTCCTGCCTTATTTTGCTGGTTTCCTGTGGCAGCCACACCAAATGTGTAGCTGTGCGTCTGTTGCTATTGTGCTTCCTGTTCTGGTAAATCCCGCACAACCCTGAGTTACATCTGAAAGGGGAGCCCCTCACTCACTTCAATCAGATCAACTACTTATGGGCTCTTGCTTCCACAGAGAAGGGAGGTTTGTAGACACCTCCAGCTTCTGGTGAACAAAAAGATTTTTTTTCTTGACAAAGTGGTTCCTTCTCCTCCATTACCTAATGTTCAACCTCTCAGGTGGTTTCCTGTCTCTTTTATGAATGAAAGATCTTTGCTAAGGAATGGAGGCACTGTACATGGCCACGCTGACACTGTGGAATTTAACAGATTACCAGAGGATAGAGAAGCAGGAGTTCATCCGGTCTAGATGTATCCCTGTGGCTGGTGAAGCAAATTTGCACGAATTTAGTGACATTAAATAACACAAACTTACTATCTCGCAATTCTAGAAGTCAAAAGTCTTCAACAGGGTGGTAGAGATTCCTTCCAGAAGTTCTAGGGGGAAATCCACTTGCTGGCTTTTCTAGTGTCTAGGGTCCACCTGTACTACTTGGCTTGTGGCTCTTCCTCCACTTTTAAAGCCAGCACTGGAGAACTTTCAGAGCTGTATTTCTATCTCTGACACTTATGCCTCCTTTTATGGGGAGTTTGTAATTACACCAGGCTCATAATCTGGGTCAATCTCTCTATCTCAAGATCTTCAACTGAATTACACTGCTGTGTGGGTAAACATATTCATTAGGTTCCAGGGATTAGGATGCAGACATATTTGGTGAATCATTCTTCTGTCTGCCACATGATACACGAGGACAAGCTTACTAATAGAAAGGAGTTAATTAATCAACACTGTCAAGATTTTCATGGATGCCTGGGGCCATGGTTTGAATGTGTCCCTCAAATTTCACGCATTGGAAAGTCAATCCCCTAATTCACATGTTGGTATTTTCTAAAGCTGAGACTTTAGAAATAATTAGGATTAGATGAAGTTGTGAGGTTGGGGCCTTTGCCACAAAGCTAATGACATGATAAGAAACATAACAGAGCCCCAAGATGACACACACATTGCTCTCACTCACTTGCCATGTGACACCTTTGCTGTGTTATGACGCACTAACAAGGTCGTCCCCAAACGCTGAGCAGAAGCCTGCAGCGTGCTCTTGGAGCTCCAGCCTCTAGAACTGTGAGTTAAATAAACCTCTTTCCTACATAAATCACTCCGTGCCAGCTATTCTGTTATAGCACCAGAAAATGGACTAAGACACTCGTGAACTGAACCGGAGAAAATGATCGCCACCCTTTCTTACAGATGAGAAACTGACCCTTAGGGAGGCAGACTGCTTGCCACAGCTGCCCAGGGCTCTAGTGCCCTGATGAGGGCTAGAATCCCAGTTCCTAGCTCAGTGCCTCCTGCAAAACGATCAGTCCCTTTAAAAAGAAACATGTCACCAAATGTAGCCTGTTAGCCTCCTGGCTGCTTCTGAAACAGCAGGTTTCTCTGGGAACTGAGCACCCCTGGCTGCAGGCCTATCACGTGCTCTCTAAACCCCAATGCATTGTACATTCCTATTCTTTGAAGATTCCATTTCTTTCATCTTCGCTCAAAATAGCACCTGCCGTCGTGTTAGCCACAGAAACTTCAGAGGATCCAAAGGAATGGGTAAATTTATCACCTGGCGAATTGACCTATATTCCACCTAATTGTTTTTGGCCTGACCGTTACTCCAGGCATCAGAGTCAAAAGGAATAAAAGAGATGGTTAGATCTGAATGGGGAGAGATTTTATGGCCTCTGCTTGAACCCCAAAATTAATAATTGTCAGAAAGAAATATAAGATTCTTAGCATGGAGTTTGATTCTATGAAATACACACACACACACACATACACACATACACTTCTGCTGATGTTTCAGAAAAAAAGGAATTATCAAAACGATGACTAGGGCATTTCTCGGGACCAGATCATCTTATCTAGCTCAGCTTTTCCTTCAGTGATGTGTTGGATTAGGTTATATTTTATTACAAAAAGACCAAATTGGATGCCATCTTTTTTTTTATATCAGCACTTTGCAAAAGACATGGGTTTCTCTCTAATTTACAAAATGTGCCACATTATCATATGTAATTGAAGAAACCAAAGGGCTTTTGAAACACGAACTGAAGTTGTCAAAAGATATCTAAGATAGTTCTAAGGTCACTATCAAACGTATATTATCTCCCTGGTTCTTTTTATGCTTCAGTTGTAAAATCCTTTTGTAGCACTTCAAAAAGATTTTTATTTACCCCTCAGCTGATCATTTAGTACAGCAGGCAGCTATTGAGTCTCATTTTCTAACCTGTTGCAAATGGAGATGTACAGAGCATGGCTTGTTTAATATAATCTGTGTTAATGCTTTAGCGTTTATGGCATTATCTGCCTAAAAGTGCAATGAAAAGCTGGGTAAATAGCTGTTTCTGTTTTTCCTTCTTTTTTGAAAACATTTTAAATCAACATGATTTTTCTGCATCTTACAAAATGTAATCAGTACTAATAGAGTGTGTTCATTTCAGCAAAAGAATGATAACTTCTTTAGACCTCTCCCAATTGTCCCAGACCTCAGATTACTATAATAAATGTAAGGTAAGTAAAAATTGCAGTATAATGAAAGTCATGTCAAAAGAAGCTTCAGTGAAGTAAAGTAATTTGCATGACCCAGTTGCAAAGAGCAAAGAAATAACTCTGTTCATTTGCTTTCCACACAAACTGCCCATTTGCATCCAACGCCACAGTCGCCTTTGACTAAGTGTATCCAAACCTTTATTTATCCTCTTTCCTGCAAGCTCTGTGTTCCGTCTCAGCGGTCAACACCACTGTCCACTCGGCTGTGTGAAGACCACTCAGCCACCGCCCAACCGGTTCGCAGCTTCTAAACAGCCCTTGGGTTCATCAGCGTAGCTTTATCTCTGTTCACATGGCCAGAGCCAAGCTGTGACCTCAGCAGCCACAGCCACTTCTGCCTTCCTGGGTCCTAGCTGTCATTAAACACATTCAGAACTATGTTTATGATCGCTGACATGTAAGCAAATGTAATCTTGCTGGGTTTTTATTTTACATGCATTTTAAATTCTGATTTATGATAAACTAAAACTAAAACATTTTACTCTCTCACACATAGTGCATGCTAGGCCTGGGGACTCGGTTGGCTTTTTCCATAGTCCTGGACCACACCTGGGCTTCTCTGATCTCTGGGGCTTGGTCTCTGCATAGCCACTCTCAGCAATCCATTCGGCAACTGCAGCCGGAGGACTTAAACATTTGAATTTACCTACAACTCATCAAGGGTATTGTCATAGTAAGGGATTGCAAAGAGAACAATTATATTGGACACATCATTTATAGTATTATCTTATAATGATCATCCCAAATGAAACAAAACAAAATTCAGGATAACTGTCCACAACACTAAAGACCTAGAAAATCCAGCCAAGGGCCTGGATCCCATGGCAATAACCTGCATGAGTTCAGCAGAAAACCTAGAGCCCACGACAATGACTCATGCAAGTCTATTTCATGAATATATACTGGGAAGGCCCAAAGGAAGCTGAAATGTCTGTGCCAACGGGGAGAAAGATCTGTGCCAACAGGTTGAGGGTTCCGTACTGAAGTCAAGAAGTGGTACTCAATAAGGACCAGAGCTCCCCCAGAAAGTACCATAGTGACAGTGAGGTCCCGAGCTCCTCCAGTGATAACAGCCAAGTTCACTTCAGGGAAGAAGCTTCTCCAGGAAAACCAACAGTGCCAAGCAACAACACTTAGCAGAAACCACAGTGCTACTCTTCCTCTCCTGTTCTCTTTTATATCTTGGCAATAATCCTCAGGCGGGCCATCCGCACTCAGCACCACGCTGATTCAGTTCAGCTGGTGTTTAAACTGACCACCAGTTACCAATCCACTACTGTTATATACCACTTTTAAAAACTGTTTTTATTAAGATAAAATTCCCATGGAATAAAATTCACCATTATGATCATTTTCAAGTGTAAAATTCAGTAGTTTAAGAATATTTGCAATGTGATGCAGACATCCCTACATCCCAGAACAAAAAGAAGCCTTCCCTCTGGGTTCTTCCGTCTCCTGACGCCCAGCAATCTTTTTTTCTCTATCTGTACATTTGTCTATTCAGGCTGTCTTGTGTACACTAAATGGAATCATGTCATCTGTGGCCTTTTGTCCCATGTTCTTCAGCATGTTTTCAAGTTCATCCATGCTGGGACATTCATCAGTACCGCACTCCTTTGATGGCTGTATTTTAGCCCATTGTATGAGCAGACCACAGTTTGCGTATGCAGTCATCTTGCGACAGACACTAGGGTGGCTTCCGCTGTGGAGCTATTATTGTATTCTATTGTGCACGCTCATGTACATTTTTTTCTTTCAGGTCTCAGAATTAAACCCAGGACTTCACACTGAGCTATATCCTTAGCTTTGCTTTGTTTTTCTTTTTTCTTTTCTTTTCTGTTCTCCTCCTTATCTTATCTCTCTGTCTCTGTCTCTGTCTCTCTCTCTCTCTCTCTCTCTGTCTCTCTGTCTCTCTCAATTAAGACAGGGTCTCAACAAAGTCCCTAAGTTGCTCAGAATGGGCTCAAACTTGTGATTCTTCTGCCTCAGCCTCCTAGATGCTGAGATGACAGGCATGCACCCTCACACCTAGCTCTGTACAGCATTTTTATAGACATAGGTTTTCAATTCTCTTGGGGAGAAATTTCCGGATCCTCAGTACAGTAATTCTAGTTTTAACTTTTTGAGGACTGATAGCTTATTGTTGATGAAAACAAAAATTTTAAGTTATACCTTTTTGTATCCTCCCCAGCAGTGTTTGAAGATCCCCATTTCTGTTCATTCTTCCCAACCCTTGCTATCTTCCTCTTTCTTATGGCAGCTACCCTCGTGGGTGTAAGTGGCATCTCATTATTGCCCTGACTTGTGCTTCCCTGGCAACTACTGATGATGAATGTTTTCATGTGTCTACAGGTTGTTCCTGTTATCTTTGGGAAGATGTCTATATAAGTCTTCTACCCACTTTTGAATTGTTATTTTTCTTTTCTGTTGATGAGTTGCAAGAGTTTTAAAAATAGTATTCTAAATACTAAACTCTTACCACATATATTTGCCCATTCCTTGGAGTGTCTTTTTATGTATGTTTTAATTTTTATGCAATTTAGTCTGTCTATTTTTTCTTTTATTCCTTCTTTTTTGATATTATATTTAAGAAACTAACGTCTAATCCAAGTTCACCAAGATTTACATCTTTATACCTCAAAACTTTATAGTGTTACACTTATATTTAGGATTTTTACTCATTTGGAGACACACGGATCTTTGTTTCAGCATTCACGAGAGACACTGGCCAGCAGTTTTCTTGTGATGTCTTTGTCATGCTCATGTCGTAGAATAAGTTAGGAAATATTTTCTCCTCTTCTACATTTGGAAGCAATTTTGAAGAAGAACCATGAATTCTTCTTTTTAATGCTTGGTAGAATTTACAAGTGACACAGCCTTGTCCTGAGTTTTTCTTTTCTTTTTTAAAGTCTTTTCAGATTTCTTCTTCTTTAATCAATTTTGGTAATTTTTGCATTTCAAAAATGTATATAGTAAGACTTTGCTCTATAGAGCTCTGTATTCTCACTTTATGTTTTTTATGGTCATAGATTATATCTTCTTACATATTATGTCCTCACCAACATAGATTTATAAATTTATAGTGTACCACCTAGATAGATTTATGTGTACCACCTTTTGCAATTCTCATTTAAATCAAATAATAAAGAAGAGTTATAAGCATAAAATGCATTAACATTGCCTTTTGTAATTTTTATGTAGTTATCTTCACTGGTGTTCTTAATTCCCTCTTGTGATTAAAGTAATGGTCTAGTAGTTTTTAGTTCAGCCTGAAGGTCTCCCTCTAACATTTCCTGTAGAATATATCTGATGACAACAAATTAACCCAGATTTGGTTTATTTCTCTCACATGTTTGAAGGATCGTTTTTTTCAGATAGAGAACTTTTGATTGACAGCTTTTGTCTGGCAGCACTTTGAAAGTGGCCTCCCACTGCCTCCTCCTCCCATGATTTCTGATGAGAAGTCAGCTGTAAATCGTATTGAGGGCCACTGTTTGGAATCAGTCACTTCTTTCTTGTTACATTGAAGATTCTTCTTGTCTTTTGGCTTTCAACAATATATTTAGCATTAGGAATGGAAAAGCAGTGGCTTTGGGACAAAGTAAATGTGCATTTTAATTCCATTGGTAACTGGTTGATTTTCTTATGTCTGAAAGGACTATAATAATATCTTCTACAAAGGTTGTTATAAAAATAAAATTAAATAATATAAGTAAAGCATAAGGGCAGACAATAAAACATCAGATCAGGACATGGGTCTGCCTATGGTAGGTGGTGTAGTTTCAATAACTACTCAAAGGCCCATGTGCCAAAGACTTGGTCCCCAGCCTGTGATGCTAGTGGGAGGTGGTGGAACCTTTAAGAGGTGTGGCCCAGTGGGGGGAAGTGAGGTCAGTGATGGTGTGACTTGAAGGAGATACTGGGACCCCACTATCCTCTTACTCTCATATTGCCTTGAGATTTCTCTGCCACACAAGTCCCACCGGGATACGCAGCCTCCTCACAGGTCTAGAGCAACAGAACCGTCTGATCATGCACTGGAGCCTCTGAACTATGAGCTAAAAAAAAAAAAAAAGCCTTTCCTGCTTATAAGTTGAGTATCTCAGAGATCTTGTTACAGTAATGAAGAGCTGATGCAGTAGGCTTCCATTTCTTCTGGATGACATTAAAACTGACATTTCGTTCAAGCTGCATTGTGTTTGTCTTCTGTAACAGCAGTAGTCAGGAGACGATTTTCCCTAGATTGTTTGCATCGTCCCCCCCCCCCATATTATTTCTCTGAAAGGATCAGCTAAGGATGCTAATGGATAATAATGTTGTAACCTCATAACCCTCCTGGAGATATAACTGGGACCGTCAATATATCTTAAATAATATATGATGGTAATAAATTTGTTTCATCATTATTCTCCTGGAACTGTATGCTTTACCTCTGCCTCTTGACAGGTCCTTAGGTCCAGGTGTATGAGAGAAAGCCAAAACTTTCGGCTCTGTCTTTTGCAGAGATAGCTCTCATCTACAGATTTACAACCTGCTCTAAGGAAGTCAAACTTTCCAAACCCAATCCTGTCTGCACTTCATTTCAGAACCCAATATTGTATATGTATACTAAAACCAAAGGTTTGAAACCCTTTACACCCACTGCACCTGCCTCTTGCTTCCTAATACACCTGCCTTCCCTGGACAAGCTTTTCCTCTTGTTCTTGCTGATGCTGTTGGATCTCTCTTTAGCTGATGCATGAGCTTTGGCAGATCCTGAGCCTGTTCAATTCATTCAGCAGATACTAATTGACCACTCGGTATGTGACTCTATGTTTGATGCTAGAGATTACAATCTCGAGCAACAAGTTAAATTTAAAAAATCCCTGCTCTTCTAGAATTTATATTCTAGTTTACTCCAGTACCCTGAGGTAACAAAGAATTCATGGCCCTATCTCAAAAGTGGAGTAGCTATGAAAAGTCTGTATTTGTCAAGTACTGGAAGATCCCTTCTGAATCTTGAAAAGGGTAATTAGAACTTTATAGTCTGTCTTAGTTTCTTTTTGTCACTGAGACGAAATACTCAACACCCAAAGTTAAGGGGGAAAGATTTTATTTGGTTTACAGTTTGTAGAGGTTTCAGTCCATAATCAGCTGGCTCCAAGACAGCATGTCATGGCAAACAGGCCTTGCAGAGCAGAAACATTCATGGTGAGCAGAAGGTTGCAAAGCAACATTGGAAGAAAGAGACAAGCCTCTTTCTGTCCCTTATCTGATGTCTAGGCTACCAGGATTAGAGTACTTAGTATCAGTCAGTGTACTTAGTAAAGACTACCCTTAATCATATCATTGCACTATGAATTAATCACACACTTTAGAGACAGCCACCTCTGTAAAAACCCCACCTATGACTGCTTAAGGTGTAGGGAGGAACATCTAGACGCAAAGCATAACATACCCCAATGCCTCTAACAAGCAGGTCAGATATATCCTTCCCCTAAAAGGAAGCATTTTTTTGAGTGTTCTACATTGCTTTCATTGCAATTTTTCCTACTTCTTTGCCACATATAGAATGGAAATTCATTTAGAGTTTGGTGTGGATGGGAGTCCTTTAGATAATTTGCCTCATCTCTGCAAATCAGTTAATCCACAGGGGCTATTTAGTTCTGTATATCATGTATGATGGCCTACACTTTCACAATGTTATTCTTTGGTCACATCTAAACTTTTGTATGGACCACTTGGGGAACCAAGGAATTTTTTCTCTTTTTATATCAGATTTTTAGTTCTAGAACAGCCTGTGTGACCTTGTAATTATCTCATACTTCTGCCCAATTTACAATAGAAATTTTAGAACTGTGAATTTCTCCAATATGGAAACCCAAACAAATCCTCCTTGAGCCTCTCTCTGTTTTTCATCTGGTCTCAAACCATCCTTTGTAACCTTGTTCTTCAATGCACCTCTGATTCTGGTGTTGGTTTCATTTTGTGTAGAAACTTTTACTATTGGTTTTAAGTTTGTTTCAGTAATGCATCTACTTAAATTCTTTCCCCTTAATTAGTACTGATTTCTAACTGACAAGTTCATTTTATGCACTTTCTTGGTCTCCTTCAAGCAATATTTTCCATTTTTAAGGGGATGAATGCTTCTATTCTGCCAGGGGACCATATAGAAAGCTGTTCTGGTGAAAAGTCTGATATTTAAAATCCTTACTTCCCATTTTCCACCCATATCATTTTCTGCCTTCCTGTATAAGCTCCACAGTAACAGCGTGTTCATCTGCTTTGTCTGTTGTTAGATGTCCAGCACGCAAACAAGCACAGAATAGATACCCCATGTTTGCAGGTGGGTGAATAAATAAATGGACTTTTGCTTTGTTTTGGGTACAGGAATCAAACTCAGGACCCTGTGCTTTCTAGGTACATGTGACATCACTGAGTTATATCCCTCACTCAATAAATTTAAAGTTTCTTTTTCATTTTTTTCTAACTTTCTAATTGTGGTTGTGATTCTCGTGTTTGCTTGGCTACTTAATGGGTTGCTTGCTGTGTTGTGGGTTTCTTTGCTCATTCTTCCCCATCTAAACATGATGCATCATTATGCCTTCATTACTTGAGACTCAAGGTTCCACACATAGCCCCACATAGCCCCAGCTCTTTAAAAAACTATTTTAGATCATTTTCCTACTTGTAGATCTACAACCATCCCGCTGTAAAAAACAAGAATAAGAGCATCTTACATCACATGGTCATTTTGGCCAGGTGAGTCTCAGAGTGGTATGACCAGCAGACCAAGACCACATGCTACTCACATACACGTGGGATCACAGACCTGGTCTGCTCCATGAACTAATCATGTGACAGCTAAATGCATAAAGAATGTGAAAAAAACCACTGAGAAACTTCTGTGTATTATTGGCATTGCCACAACATCCATTTTTGTACTTTTAAAATAAAGTACCAACTCCCTGATAGAAAGGAAATAAAAATTGCTGGTTCTTAACCACAAACAGTATGAAAAGCAGCAGTCTGGTGCTTGGCTCAGTCAAATGCAGAGGGGGCTCGGTTTGTCCATAAAACAGCTCGTCCACCTGAGGACCAGGCCACGTGATGTTCAGAAACACTGCAAACTTGGGGCAATGATTCCCAGGGGGTGACAAACATGAGCCTTCTATTTGTTTCAACAGAAAAAAAATGTTCTGTTCATGGAATAATCAACATTACCCTGAAGTTTTGCAGTATGGTGCGGATTCCAAACCAATTTATCATCCATTTCTGCAGCATACAAATGTAGCTGCTTTGCAAAGAAAGCCTCATTCGCTGATTTTAAAAGCCAGCTATGCCACAGGAGGGAGTGAAGGGGGAGCTGTGCGGAGTCAGAATACACTTCCTTGACACTAAAGCTGATTGATGAGCAAGGAGCCTTCGGAGTCCAGAGGAGAACAAAATGGAAACAAGATAGACAAATGGTACCGTAATGCATGGGAAACTGTAGGTGTGACACAGATGTGTATTCTCCGTGCAAGAGAAGATTAGGGTCTTTCAAGGCTGACAGTTGTTGTCAGTGCAGTTGACATAAATTTTGCTAATGTTAATGGAAATGGACTAGCGTGATTTACCAAAGCCATTTATAGCTGTTGAGTTAGAGTGAAATAGAAAGCAATTGTAGGAAGAAGAACCCAAGAGGCTTTGTACTTGTATGTGTGAATAAATGCATATTTTAAAGCTGCTGTACACCTAGAGTTTCACCTTAATATGGCAATTTGTGTTTTTCTTTCAAGTTATTCTTTCAGATATTAAAACTACAGCAAATTCTATGGTTCCAAGGAAGCCTTCTCAAACTCTCTGCTTTCTCCAGGAACTGGCTTCTATTTCTTATAAATCCCTTTCTTCAAGGATTATGCTCTTTCATCCTTTCTCATGGTGCTGGAATCAAACACGTTGTCTGTGTCTAGTCACAGGAGTCACAAAGTGTTCTGGAATGCCAAGGCATTGCTTTGAGGCATGGAGTGCCAGTGGCAAGGGCATGTGACATTTCTACAGAGAAGCCATCAAAAGCAGAGAACATCAAAAGCCAGCTTTGTAGGGTATGAGATGTGGCTTGTGGCATTAATGGTGCTGCAGCCAGTGCTTGCAAAACAAGCCAAAAGAGTGGCATGGGCAGATACCTATA
This sequence comes from Cavia porcellus, assembly GCF_034190915.1. NCBI lineage: Eukaryota > Metazoa > Chordata > Mammalia > Rodentia > Caviidae > Cavia > Cavia porcellus. The sequence continues at coordinate 18,650,255 of NW_026947496.1, read as the reverse complement.
GAGACGGTAGCAGCTTCCTGGTATTATGCATGATGAAGGGCCTGGGTTTAATACTCAGCACTGGAAAAGCAAAAGAAGAAGGGATGGAAGAGAGGAAAGGAGAAAGAAAAGGCAGAAGGAGGGGATGAATGAACAATGAATAGGGAATGTGTAGATCAGTTATTAAAACATATTCTAAAATCTCTGCTGCTAAGGTACTGATCACAATAGACAAATCAAATGGTCTGAAAATAGACTAATAATAATAAATACACCTGGGAATGAAGTACATCATATAGATGACATTTCAAATGAGCAAAGAGAAAGTGCATTTGATCAGTATAGTCAGCTCAGCATAGAATCATCAAGAAAAACTAAAGTTGAATCCATGCCTCACACCATACAGCTCGATAAATCTTAAGGATAAAAATTCAAAGTGGTAGAAAAAAGCTCAAGAGAATTTACTAACTTGAAGATGAGAAACACATTTCCAATTGGGACATAAAGTGAGGAGATATAAAAGGAAAGACTGATAAAATTTTATCATAAAGAAAAGAGAAAGAAAATTCTTTGTGTAGTGAGTGTTGAAGACAAAGTACCTACAATCCCAGCACTCAAGAGGCTGAGGCAGGAAGATTGTTGCAAGTTCAAAACCAGCGTGGACTTCAGAGTGAGACCCTATAACAAAGAAGAAGAAGAAGGAGGAGGAGGAGGAGGAGGAGGAGGAGGAGGAGGAGGATGAGAAGAAGAAGCAAAACAGAAAAAATACAAATCAGAAAAAAATTATTCTGCATTACAAAGGCCTACTTCCCTAACGTAGTCCAAATTAACTTTTTAAAAACCATCAGTTCATTTTTAAATATGCAAGAGGTATAAGCAGTTCATTGTAAGATAAATATAAAAAGGTCATTTAAAGTATGAAAAATGTTCAATATCACTCATTTAAAAATACAAATTAGGACTGTCCTAGGATACCAATTTTTTTTCTGCTACTCAGATTGGCAAAGATCCAAAAAGTCTGTTAACATACTGAGTGAGACTTGGAATAAAGAGGGCTCATTTATCACCAAAGGGAAATAAATCAGAGAGCTCTGAAGGTCAACACAGCAATATCTATTAAAATTACAAATGTGCCCACCATTTGACCCAACAATTCCATCTTTATCCTATGCTTATGTTCATACATATGCAAAGTGATATATGTACAAGATTATTTGTGGCAACATGGAAAAGAGAAAAATGAAAACACTGAAATTTCCATTTAAAAGGGACCTAGAAAAGGAAATATTATTTAACTGTAAAGAAGAATGAAAGATCTCCAATACATACTGAAAGGTGAAGGCAGGGGGAAAAAAACATGGTATGGACCAATGTAACAAAAAATAGGGGGAAAGATTATGTAGCTAGGCTTTCTTAAGACACCTGAATGAATACCAGGAAGCTGGGTCACTAAGGCCAGAACATGTTGGAGTGGAGGGGAATTAGATGCTTCCTTTTGACAAGAGTGTCAAATGACTTGCAGGTATAGTTAAAACCAAATTTGGCCACATGTGGTGGCACATACCTGTAATCCCAACTCTCAGGAGGCTGAGGCAGGAGAATTACTGTGAATTCGAGGCTAACCTGGGCTACAAAGTGAGTTCAAAGCCAGTCTGAACCACATAGTGAAATCCTGTCTCAAATACAGACACATACACACACTAAATTTCTATACTTCAAGAATTCTAAATGTTGTGAATATGTGACCTATTCAAATATTTATCACATTAATATTTAACAAGAGAGAATGAATACTTGTGAGTTCTCATATTGCAGCAGCATGCTTTTATTAAAATAAAATGTTTAATTTTTGTTATGCCTTGTGTATAGATGTCTCCCCAAAGCTTCCGGTGGGGTTTTTCAAAGGTGGCTAGACCTAGAGTATATGGTACTGAAATTCATTCATGGTGTACCATGAATCAATGCACGTGGCATTGCACCAATGCCAGGATCAAAGGCATTAGGATTAAGGATGTGAGTGCTACCACCCTAAGTTAACCTCGATAAGACTTAAGGGATAGAAAGAGTTGCGGTTGTTCCTTGCTTGCTCGCTTTGCTACCTTCTGCTCACCATGAACCGTTTCTCCTCTACAGTGCTAGTCTACCGTCCACCCTCCCTTACAGCCAGTTGATTATGGACTGAAACCTCTACCTACTGTGAGCAAAATAAATCTTTCCTCCTTTAACTTTGGGTGTTGAATATTTTGTCTCAACAATAACAAAAGAAATTAAGACAATTTTCTTCAGAATTTTTTGTAAATTACACTAAATTTCGGGCTTCCATGTTATCCTAGGAGAAGTTCTTCCTGGTTTCTGTTGGGGATTCTAGAAAAATGAGAGGTTTATAGATGTTGTTATGCCTGTGGTAGTCGGTGTGGTTGTTGTTGTTATAATCTCCTTTACATTCTTTTGTAATTTCTTATATAGCTGCATTGAACAGAAATGTCTTTTGTAACCAAAATACTGCTATCTTAAAATTCAGATAATCTTTAAAATTCACCTATTAGCTAAAATTCATGTAATATTTTGGATTCACATTGCCTCCCAAAGACTAATTCTTGACAAAATGTTTCTGCTTATTTTGTTTCTGCTAAATTGAAGGATACCAGTTCAAAAATCCAGAGAAGACGTACTAGTGTCTATGTTAAAAAGTAAAAATAATGAAACTGGGATGGATGGGTAGAGATACAAGAGGAGGCAAAGACAGGGTGGTGCAGGTAAGTGTCATGGGACAGAAGGGATCTTTGAAGAGACCTGCACAGAGGAGACCCACTGGGGACCTTTGCTCCTCATGGCTGTGAACCATGTAAGGTACAGTCTTGTCCAAATCTTCATGGAAGCCTGAGTGACTGTGAACATACATATGCATTTTTCAGACTGTCCTTTCCACAGAGAATTTAGCTAAAAATAAGCCTGTGAAAGACTTTCATTTAAAAACTGCATCCCTGGCAGAACTGTGAGATAGGAGACAGAATGGTGTGGGCCAGAAACAATGCCAGTTTTCTGGAGCAAAGAGAGACGGGCAGAGAGGGACAGGGGACGAAGTTTAGCAGGTAAAGCGCAGGAGACACATCTTAGAGTCCCAATGACATGGGGAATGCATGGCCTTCGTCTCAGAGATTATACGGGGCTGCCCAAGAGTTATAAAGAAGTGGCTTAGCTTCACAACTTCAACTGACCATGTCGCTGCCTCTGGAGGACAGATTGGAGTGGTCAAGATTGGAGACAGAGAGACAAATGTGGGTTTTATTTCAAAACAAACCTCATCCAGTTGATGGATGAGGATGGCAGAATAAGGGTGGCAGTGGCCAGAAAGAAATGAACGCATGCAGGAACTCTTCAAGTGATGGAGTCTGCTAGCTGCCGTGACAGATTTGATTGAGATCAGAAAAAGGTCAAGTGTCAGCAACGCTGCCTGAGCATCATGGGACGGATTCTGCTGGCAAAGAACACGACAGAGCGTATTTGGAGAACAGTAATCTGTGTGCCCTTTTTGGCTTTGCTTTCTGTTGCTTTTTTGTGGGAAGAAGACTGTGAGATCAGAGTTAATCATGCTGCACTGACAGGGTGAGTGGCCACCCAAGTGGGTATTCAGCAGGGAGTGGGAGACTGGGTCTAACGCTTGGGCATAGTGTCACTAGTCACCTCAGTGGTTCTGCAGGGACAGGTTCACCTCTGCAGTGTCACCACGGGAGAAGATGAGGGGTCAGGATGAAGCATGGAGAGTGATGTTTGGAGACTGACCCGTGTGGCAGGAAAAAGGACTCAATCCACCTCAAGAAGAGTGGGCATTTGGGAAGCTCTGGAGCCTGACCTGGACACTTCAAGAAATGAGGCCACCTGGGAGCTGCTGCCTTTCTCCACCCCCATTTCTTCTGTGGGTCCCCTTCACCCTCTCCGTGCCTACCAGCTTCATTGGCTTCTTCTCTAAAGTTAGAACCCCGGGACACAGACTGTGAGCACTCAAAACTATGCGAAATGTTTGCATATAAATGACTCTCTGTGGACACAGTCCCTAGCTTTTATAAGATTGCCAGAAAAATGCTGAATGTGCCCACCTCCCTTTCTCTTCCAAGAGGTCAGGGAGCTTGGAATTGCCTTAGCCCCAGCTCACTCCAGATAGCTTTTTAATTCCAAAACTACTGCAAATTACAAAATTATTCTCATGTTTCTAGCTCAAACTTTAAAATGAAGGAATTTGATTAATCCAACTTTTTCACATCTGGCCAAAGGAAGAAGGATTATTAGGTGTCTGTTTTTGTAATCTCTATAAAACACAGTCTCGCTTTGTAGTCACGCTGTCCTGGGACTCCCTATGTAGGCTGGACTGGCCCCAGATTCTCAGTCATCTTGCCTCAGCCTCCCAAATGCTGTAATCACAGTCATGTGCTACCGCACTCAGCTAGGATTATTGTTCTTGGCTTGGCCTAGCCAGCATGACCTGTAGCCCCGAAGGAGGGTCAGGCTCTGTACCACGCATGTCAGGCTAGAAGATCAATGATCGGCAGGTCCATTAGTCCAAAGGGATTGTATTAATAGATCGTTGATATTAAGCTGTAAGGAGACTTTTAATGAAATTATACAGATCATATTCCTAAACCTTATCTTTTCACAGTTTTTGTCAATAAAAGCATATCAAACATGAAAATCAAATTTTCAGATATTAGAAAGCTGTGGATAACCCATAACACATTGGAAGACAGACCTCAGTCTCAAAAAGATCTTGGCAAGTTGGAGTAATAAACCAAAACAAACATGATGAAATTCGGTGGGACTGAATACAAAATACTGTATTTAGAATTATTCAAATCCAATATAAATACAACATAAAGAAGTGGCCTAGCTGTATATTTACATATTGCTCCAAATAATCTCTAATCAACCCAAACCAACAGTATAACACATACTGAAAAGAAAAAAAGGGGCAGAGAAGGAAGAGGGAAAAAATCCTGTAGCAATAAAGGTTTAAATCCCTAGATCCAAATGCAGTGGCAAGTTCTTTAGTGGTCTCTGCAGCCAGTGCCACCTTTGGGGGTCACCTCTGGAGAGGCAGAGTTGACATAACATGCCTAGCTCCTTAGCACGGGCTGACTAGGGTTTAGATTTCTTCCTAAAATATTTTCTCCATAATTGCTTGCCTACACTCTATCCTGGTGCATGCACATATGGTGCCACTGTTGCATTCCTGGTGAAATTCTAGTGCCCAACCTCCAGTTATCCTGGGGAGCTCATGCAACTCAGGGCTGAGTCACCTATCTTTTTTTTTTACTATAATATATCCTGCTATTTTTTTATTTATTTTTCCCTTAATTAAAAGGATAAAAATAAAAAAGTAAATAATAAAATGGAGATTGAGATAAAAGAGGGCATAACAACAAAACAGCGCAGATCAAAGCATAACCATTTAAGCAAAATAGTGTTTCACCACAAGATAATCCCGACATAAAAGTAGTTACCATATTGTCTCTTTCCTTGAAATCTTTGAGTATAACCTCGTATACTGTAGCATCAAATATATTAAAACAATGTAAAACCATTCAAGAGAATGACAGTATTACGGGGTATTTAGAATCAACTAACAGATAATGAACTATGGTTTCTGTATAATCTCCTTGTCTATAAAAGTTTTTGTTTATACTATCACATATAATAAAATCCAATAAGATACAACATGTTAAGACCTATGGAGACAGAAGAACAAAAGCTTGATGGGACTTCAAAACAAGATGATATTAAATCAGCATTACCTATTATGACATCGTTTTCTCCAAAATAGCTGTTCCTATCATCCAATCTTCTCTGCCTCATTTCTGTTGAGCTCTTTTTCTGTCATTAGTTATGACACCCATCTTTATGACCTTGCAACTATGTCCCAGTCCACACTGCAACTAGATTCCTACAGGGGCCAGTGAGCAATCATGAAGATGGAATTTGTACTCTTCTTGGGGTTGACCACAGAAGAAAGTGAGGCACAGGTAAGTGACTAACAGACACATTTAGTGTCCAGGCTGTAAAGGCCCATCTAGTTGTTTTCAGTTTCTCTATGCATTACGCACTACGGCAGCAGAAAGCCCCAGAATCCATCTTCCGGTAGCCCTTTTAGTATCCTCGGAATCCTCCTCTCATCCCTCAAGCTATCATCTCACCCCACCCCACCCCCAAGAGCCCAGCAGCTCCTAGCCTCCCTCTTCCTTCCCACAGAATCAGCCTGAGTCTCACTTACAGTTTCTGTTTTCTTCAACAAAGTTGTTGACCTCTGCTCAGAGGACACTAAGATAGATGCAGACAGCTCTGGTTACAGCTTGGAAAGCGCAGGGGGCCGTGGCCATTCGGGGTGACTTTCCAAGCAAGCCCGGGCATCAATCTGAGTAGCCGCACATCTCAACCCAACTGGGGATGGCCACAGGTTGGCGCATCATCCACATAGACAAAAGCTGGCCACATTAGAAACTGGGTTAAGTGCAGACGCGGGAGCTGCATGACATGTCAAACAAAATCCTCTGAGACTGCAGCTTTGTCAAAAGGGAGAAGGAGAAGCCACAGCTGTGTCCATTTTTAATTTCCTGGTGTTGCTGCTGTCGGGGGAGTGGGAGGCAGCAGGGGCAGGTAGGGGAGCCATCAAAGCCACAGCAAGCAGCAGGAGTGTGACATCCAGCAAAGCCGAACGCCCGTGAAACACCGCCAGGACCAGTGTTTCCCTGGGCAGCAATGGGACAGGGCTGGAGCAGAGGGCTCCAAGGGGGAGATGCAGCCCACTCCGGGCTCTGCAGCACTCATGGACAGAAGACTGGCCTCACAGAGCACCAAGTACACACTGCATAGCTGCCATTCCTTCCCTCAAACCTCCTGGCAAGGCCGAGCGTGCATTTTCAGGCTAATGATCTATGAGGACGCCAAACTAAATTTCATTTTCTGTTTGAAAGATTTTTCCATTTCAGGGCCAAGTAAAAGGCTTGGTATTTTTCACCCAGGGCTCTTACACACACAGTAATAACAATTAACCAAAAGCAACTGTGTGCCTTCGGGGATCTGAGCCCCATTGAACGTGCAAATGAGTCCCAGGGCAGCAGCCAAGTCAGGAGGGGGCCACATCTGCTGGGTTCCTTTCCAGCAGCATCGCAGCTCTGAGACCCTGGTCACACTTGTCAGGAAAGCGCTGCTCTTGTTCCGCTGTTGCCAGCAGGGCCACATGAGGTCCCCAAGTAGCACACGGGGGTGCTCTCCCCTCCACCAAAGGACAGTTCCTTACCTTAAGAAGGAATGCAGCTTAGACTTCAGGAGCTTGTGTCTGCTTAAATAAAAAATATGGTATTTTTTACAGACTCTAAATTATTTAATTGGCTTAATAACATCTGTCCCTGAACGTCATGCCATTACCCTCCAGGTCACAAAGGAGACCCAGGTTATACAGTTCCTGCCTGGAGATGGGAGGTGGTGGCACTCACTCAGCTCCACTCCAGCATAAGTCCCTGATCACATCCTTGCCCCAAACCTCCTCTAATCAGACACATTGTCACGTTCATCAGTCAATTAGCCATAATGTCTACCAACACGAAGAATCATTTAAGAAGTTCACATGTAAAATCAACATTTTACTTCCACCTATGAAATATATAAAAATAATGTTAGTTTTAAAAAATGTATTATGGCAAAAGACATACTATCATTAATCCCCTTTATTTATTTATTTATTTATTTAGGTCTTTTCGCTTTTTATCGGTACCGGGGATCGAACTCATGACTGCCTGCTTACAAGGCAGGCGCTTATGCCACTGAGCTAAATCCCCAGCCCCCATTAATCCCCTTTAAAATACTCCCTTCTAATCTGCTCATCCCATCATTCTCACCACTTTCTGAAGCCGTTCTGGAAGTCCTCTTTCATCAGTGTCTTGAGTTGGGCTGCCACAGCTGCCACAATGCCTTGAATTGTTTTAAAACATTTGTCTTTCACACTTATTTGGCTTTGTGGAAGAAGTCACAGTGTCTGGGGAGTAGGGCATGAGGACGCTCGGTCATATTTTTATGACTCTGCCCTTTGATCAGTTGGGACTACACTGTACCACTCACCGTGTTTCTATCACACTCGCTGCTTGTGGCTCTGCTCGCCTGGCCACTATAAAAACTCAAAAAAGAACTTACAAAACCATTTCAGAAAGCAGCATGAACTAAGGAATAAGCACATTCAAAGTGTGGGGGTATATTGAGGTGGATTAATGGTACTATCTTTTATTGTAATAAATTTTTAAATATTCACTAAATTTTCATCATACCTAGTGAAAACAAATGCAAACTAATTTCACACTGTCCTTAGTTAACAATACCTCTGTGTCGGCTTAACGAATGGTCAGTTTGCAACACGCAGCTGGGTGCAGAGGGCTCACCTGAAGATTTCTGCCAGCAGCCTAAAAGGAGAACTGCCTCCGAGGAGAAGATGATGTGCTGTTGAGTCTCCTGGAGGAGCTCGTCAGGCTGGTTTTCCTGATATGAACTCAGTTGTTGTCACCAGAGGAGCTCAGGACCTCACCGCCACTGAGGATGGCTGTGGTTCTCTTCAGGAGAGCTCTGGTCCTTACCTTGAGTGTCGCTTCCTGGTCCCAGTGCAGCTCCCTCCGCCTGCTGACACAGATCCTGCACCCCACAGGCCCAGATTGTCTAGTTTCCACCGCTGACCTTTGGGCCTTCTCAGTGTAGATCCTTGCTACAGACTTGTTCTGGGCCTCCAGCTGGACTCCTGGAGGACATGGTCATGAGCTCTAGGTCTTCAGCTGGACTTGCGCACGACATTGCTGATGGCTCAGCCCCTCCGCTGGATTCCTTGTGTTCCTAGTGTGTGGACAGATCTCCTGCACTCTTTCCATTTGACTCTTTGGGTGAATATTATTAAATAATCCTATAAGTTATTAAATATAAAATCTTTCCCCCTTATAACCCCTGACTATAGCACCCACTGGCCTATGTCAAAGAGGGGAGGAAAAAAAAAACCTCATGAAACATTCTACCGCGAAAGCTGTCAGAATTAAAATGGGGTCACTTTTGTCAAACCTTACCAAAAAGCTGGCAGATTTTGAAGGAGGGATCTCATGCCTGTACATCTGCTAACAAGAACTGTCACCAAAATCTGTACCATACAACTTTGCAGAAAAATGCTTCTGCAAAGGACCTCTGCCCAAGACTCTCAGTGGAGTCCTGGACTGATACTATACTTATTATTGATCCTGTAGCCAAGAATTTTGCTCAAAATACCTGATGTAAAGCTTCTCCTTTTGTCTTAAAAGACTTCCCCTTGATTCAGCCCCCCTTTGATGCACACAGAGTTTACCCTGCCACGTGTACTCTCACGCACTACTCTGCCAGTCTGCATAAATTTACGAATCTTCAGAGATGCCTTACCTCTAGGTATTTCAGGTTGACACCCCCAATCCTAAATTCCTTGGCTGCTTATAAGGTAATCTGGGTCTTAGAAGCCCCCCGAGGGACTGTTAGCTCATTCTACTCCTTTAATGGAATTGAAAATAAAGTAAAATTTTTTTATCATTTTACAGTTGAGAAAAATGAGGTCAGACCAAGGGTGCTCTCCAGACTGAAAGTGCTATCACTTAGGTCCCTGAAGAAAGGGAAGCCAGTGGCAAATAAGCCCATCTGCTCTCTAAAGCTCCAGAAAGATTCACAAACTAAAATTTCCAAGTGTCGCTAAGGAGAGAAGCAGGACACTGGACACAGAGGCAGGAAGTCCTCTCACCCTACTTGTGAAGCCAGGCAACTGCTGTCCATGCCCAGCCACCAGGAGGGGCAGGGATCATCCGGGTGTGAAATGGACAGGGGTGGCTGCAGAATCAAGATCGCTGGGTAGGTCAGAGAGGGCAAGGGCATGGCACCGAGCCAACATCAATAAAGCTTCCTTTGCAGGGCCCTAAAACCTTACTAGTGCCCAGCTCTAAAAAGAGTGGCATCCAGCCCAAGGCAGGCAACTGGGGCATGGCATGAAGGTGTATGCCAAGCACAGAGGTTGAGATGGTGCTGTGCAGCAAGGTGGACAGAGTTGACACAGGGATATTGCACCTTGCCTGCTTGACCAGAAGGAGGTGCAGCAGGTTCTTTGATAAAAGACAGGACTATGTCAGCATTTGACAGGCTTCACCTGGAGCCACAGGAGCCACTAATGGTTAGGGAGGTGGAACTGGGGACGACTAGCTGGCTATAGGCAATGAAGCCACTGCCTGAAAAATGGAGGATGAGGTAGAGGAAAGGCAGATGCGAGATGAGAAAGAACATGTAGGAAAAATTGAACCTGAAAAACAGTGAGGCAATCTCTCAATGACCTCTTGTTCCAAAAGGTCAGACTCCAAGTCCCCACTGTTGCCCATGTGATCTTGCCACTTAAGAGACCCAAAACATCCTACGCTATTACAGAGTGGTGGCTGTGATATTTCCAACCCTTTCTCCATCTCTCACCAAGAAATGTCATTTCATTTTAGGCTGGAAGGATTCACCAGGAAATACCCCAGTGCGCACTAGAGCTGTGGAATAGAGGTCAGCTTTACAATTATGAAATAGCTGGCTTCTCAAGAAGAACCAGAAATCATTGAGTCATATCTTTAAAAGGCAGTTATTAAAATTGTACTCATGCAGCCTGTCAGTGGTGATAACACCAGGGACAATGATTTGTGTATTCGGAATGTTTTAGGGACACAGAGCTGCTTGCATGCAGATAGCTGGGACAGGTTGACTAGAGATTAGGCTCCATATACTTCATCACTAAGGCCTTAGTAGCCCAAAGAAACTTGTGAACCACTGTACCTCTCCATGGCTGAGACAGTTATTGGACAATCCATGGAATAGGCACCATGCCCAGAACTAATTCTCCTGTGCTCCTCTTAATGACCACTTGCCATGATTCACATGTGGCAAGTTTCACAGTGATTCCTGTGTTGGATGGAGACTTGGTCCCAATGTAATGTACCGAGAGATGGTGAAACACTCCAAGAGGTGACAGCCCAAGAGAGGTGATTGAGTCACCTGTGCACTATTCTCAGATGGGAGGCAGTGGAAAGAGGATCACAAGTGCAAGCTGGATAACTGAAGTGATTTAGCGTGACCCTGTCTCAAAATAAAAAAATAATGAAAAGGACAGGGGGTGGAGCTTAGTGCAAAGCCCCTGGGTTGAATTCCCAGTAAGAACATGTACAGATAAACACCCATGTTGTGGGAATGGGTTAGTATTAGGGCTTGGATCTTGGTTACTGGCCTGTGGCCCTACTGGGAAATGGTAGAATCTTTATGAGGTGCAGCCTAGTGGGAGGAAGTTAGGTCATCTGGGGGCATGGCCTTGAAGGGATATTGGGGCCCCAGCCCATTTCTCTCTCTTTTTTTCCCACAAAGTGAGCAGCCCTCCTCTGCCATTTGCTCCACACTGTAATGTTCTGCCCTGCCACAGGCCCAAAAGCAATCGGCCAACCAACTGTGGAATGAAACCTCTGAAATTATGAGCTGGGATAAACCTTTCCCTGTTATCTCTTTGCTCATCTTAGACATTTTGTCACAGCAGTAGAAATCTGACTAACACCATTATCTGAGTCTTATGGGACTTAGATATCATGAGAGCACGTTGTTGTAAGGGATTCTGACTTATCAATACTCTTACACTTCCTCTCTTACGACCCATGTGATTCTGACATTGGAAGCCATTCACCTTGAGCCCTCACCAGAAACTAATTCCAGTGACACACTCTGAGATCTCCAGAACTGTGAACTAAATATGCTCTAGAGTTTCTTCATAAAGCATCTGGAGACTCAGGTATTTTGTGATAGCAACAGAAAATAGACAAAGGCAGCATTCAAGATGACTCCAGGGCACCACAGCAAATGATGCAGTATGACACTATTTTTGGTGTTAATAGTTATGAACTAGAAGACTAGTTCAAAAGCTCCTTTTCTTTAGCTAATCAAACAGCAGCCCTGCCCCAGACTAATATGAGGCCCACAAGGCACTGGGGCAAAAGGAGGGGAACACACCTGGGATCAAAACCTGAAGACGCTTTCAAAACTCAGTCTTCAGGATGCTAACATCTTCATGGAATGTCTTAAAAGTCAAAATGAATGCAAAAATTTTTTAAAAGTCATGATGAGCCAAATATTAATATTTTACACAAAGAAGTAAATGTCCTGCTGGTCATATTGGAACCAAAAGCAAAGGATCAAACATCCTAAATATTTTTGGTGTTCATTTTGACTTTTAAAAGTTAGGACATTAAAATATTTCTCTGCTTCTTCCCTTTGTAGTCAGGAGATTGCAAGGAAAATGATTACATGCAGGACACATAATTTATAGTAGTATTTTATGCTAGTCACGCAGAGTCAAATACAAGAAGTGCAAGAAATCTGTCTGCACACCAAAGGCCTAGAGAATCCAGCCAAGGGCTGAAGACCTAGAGCTCATGACAATGACTCATGCAAGTCTGCCTCATGGATTTGCACTGGGAAGGCCCAATGGTCAGTGGTAGAGGCTAGAAAGTCTATGCCAGCAGGGTGAAGGATCTGTGCCAGTAGGTTGAGGGTTTTGCACTGGAGCCTAAAAGTGATGCTCAAAATAAGGGCCAGGGCTCCTCTGAAAGTAGCACAACCATCCTCAATGGCAACAAAGTCTCAGGCTCCTCCGATGATGAGAACAGCCAAATCCATACCAGGAAGCCAGCATGACAAGTCTTTCCTGGAGCCTGAACAGCACACATCACAGCCAGCGTGACGCACAGAGACAGGAAGTGACGCACAAAGTAAGGACCAGAGCCCCCCCAAAATCAACCGCAGCCTTTCTCAGCAACAATGTCCTGAGCGCCTCTGATGATAACAGCCAAGTTCATGTCAGGGGAGCCAGCGTGACAAATTCCTCTAAGAGAACCAACAGCTCCAAAGAACAAACAGTTCCAAACAACAACACTCACTTCAGAGAACCCACAATTCTACTCTTCATCTCCAGATCTCCTTTTCACGCTGGCAACTTTCCTCAGTTGGGCCATCTACGCTCAGCACCATGCTGATTCAGTTCAGCTGGTGTTTAAGTTGACCACCAGTTGCTAACCTATTACACTCTCTCTTTCACATTTTTTTCTGTCTTTCTCTTTCTTTCTGTACTGACTTTTCAGATCCCTCCTTAAATATCATGGCAAGTGACAAGCGCTCTCCTTACTCTGGCTTTAGCCTCATGCAGAAGAATGTGGGCTATTTTACACTGCTCACTCTTGGCCTCCGACACCCAACCCCAACATGCTCACGCGCGCGCGCGCGCACACACACACACACACACACACACCACAAAGAGAGAATGGCATGGAAAAATTAAAAGCCATTCTGGAAATTTAATCACACATCTTGTCCATTTGGAGAGGTTATTGGGGGCATTCTTAAAACAACTTTTCTCATTTGTCTTTTTAAGAGTGTCACCTCTGAATGCACACCTGAGATCGGTATGTGTAACAGAGCTGTGCACCTGGGCTGTGCTCACACGCAGAAAGAAGGAAAATCAATTTCAATCCCCGAAGGACAGAATTACTGGTGCAGAAGGTCACTAAATGCAGGCACTTGCTCAATGGGCTTGGAACAAGATCCTTGTCCGCACTGCTTCGCTGCACTTCCAGCAAAGGGCAGGAAGGTCTGGAGACCGGCTCTCACCGGGGAGGAGAGAGACATTGCTTGTACAAGCCGCAGGACAAACACACAACACAGCAAAAGGGCTCAGGCAAACACATGCATGTGCGATATGGAGCCACGAGCTTATGTTTGCACCTAACACTCTGGGGAAATCGGCCAAGACTGGCTCCAACCAACTGAAAAGATTACTGCTGTAATTTTCACAAGGTCACTAGTCAGACCCAGTTAGCTGCTCCCCAAGGGCGTGCTGCTCAGATTGGCCTCACCAAAGAGACATAACTCATGGCGCTCTCCTCCTTCCCACGGATACCTCCCAGGTCTGGTTGCCCATTTACCTTCCTGCCAAGGGCACCTGATTCAAGCCATCTATGATCTACAGCAGGTACAGGGCTGAGCCTAAAGCCTATGCCAGTGGCCTCTGAAACCCTGGACTGTCTCAGTCATTACCACGCTGGTAGCATTTTTGTCACCTCAGTGCGTGATGCAAATAATCAACTGAAAACCATCATCAATATTTGCAGTCAAAAATGACTGCAAATATTTTGTTGGAAATCAACATCAATGCTTGCAGGCACAGAGGGGCAGCCAGGCTTTTTCCATGGAAAACAAGTGAGCACTGTATTTTTATTCCCCAGAGCACACATGCCCCTCAGTGGGACTCTCAAGGAAAAGAGCCTGGAAGTCAAATAGACCCCCACCCTGAGTCTGGATCTTGGCTGTACACGTTAGCTATGGCTCCTTGGGACATTCTGTAATCTCTCTGAGGTTCAGTTAGCTAATCCATAAAATGAGCCAAAGCCAGTGGATTCAATGTGCCTGGCACAAAGCCCACCCTTCTCACGTGGGTGTTGTGTCCTGCAGTCCCAAGCAAAGACCTACCTAGAGGGCTTCTTTTTTACCTTCTCTTATGGATCCATTTTTGTGCCATATTGGCCAATTGGCTAATTGTTAGGAAACAAGGTGTTTCTGAATGCAGCACAGGGTTAGTGGAGAGTGTGTCCAAATTCCAGGAACTGAAAAAAATTAGATTCTTGCCAAGGGGACTTTATTGGCAGCAGAGGCCTTTCCAATCCTCGTGGGCTCCATGGCAGCAGGAAGGTGATGGTCGGTGTCTTGTAACCTAAGCAGGAGGGATGGGGTACAGGTGCTGAATCAGCCACCAGAGAGCAGGGCAGGGACCGCCCCAAGAAAAACACATTGATGGAGCCAGGGCATTGGAGAACCCCAAGACTAGTATTTGGGATACCAGCCTTATTTGGTGATGGAATGAAGCATCAAAGGTGTTTTTGTCAAAACTGTCCTTGGTGATGGAGATCCTGGGGAAATAAAGTTACGCTCAAACATTATTAGTAGTATAAAAAGTATAAAAAGATGATGGGCCATTTGGGTGATGATTGTTTGATATGGGTAAAGGGGAATAGTTGGATTTCATCAGGGTGCAGAGGTCAACTGCAAAGCCAGGAAGGAGGCTGGTTTCTCCTCTCTGCAGAGAGGCCAGAGTATGGCTTTGGCTAATGAGAGCAACTTCTCCTTTTTGTACTGCATGGCTCCGAGGAAAGAGGATTCCATGAACAGCTTGGCATCGCAGCTTCTCTATCTGAGTTTTATGGTTTCCCAGCACACAAAGTTGGCCTCAGTGAGAAAATGTAGAGAAGGAAGCAGCTCTACTGCCCATACCACAGTGTGCAAGCTGACCCGTCACTCCCAGTGCTCTGGGGGACCCTGCATAAGGACGAAATGAAGATCCTGGGAGAGGGAGGTCAGCCAACTGGACACACAAGCAACTCCTTGAGCCACAGCCTTGTGGCAGATTCAGTTATGCAGCCTCTTTCCACAGGGGCATCTTCCAGCCCCACCCGCTGACCTCTTGAGCCTGTCCAATGTCATCCATTTCCACCCTCCAAGAAAGGGAAATCGGCTATGGACAGAAGAAAACACTACTGACAACTTGGTACATGCTGTGCACCAGCCTTTCACACAAACACCAAGTCTGTGAGACTATTATCACACCCATTAGCAGATGAGTACATTAAATTGAGGCACCCAGAAGTCAAGCATCCTGTTTGAAACCATTGACCTAGTGTGTGACAGGGCCTTATTCCAAGTCACTCCTGTCTGGTCCCAAGGACCTTTGGTTTTTCAGGCCAGGGTGTATCATCCTGAATACACTATTTTATGTGTTACCCCTCCTGGGATTATTTACATCTTAAAGAAAGAACCCAGAAAGGGAAAGACTAAAGATCCATACAACAAAAGATGTGTGCAATTCCACCTGTGCCTGATTAATGAAATTTCTAGAATTTGGATCTCAGTTTTTGAAGATTTTTTTTTTACTGCATTTGATCTAGTATCAACAGCTTCTGGGTATGTTTATTTCATTTGTTTTCTTTTGTTTTATTTTGCTTTGCTTTGTTTTTTCAGTGCTAGGGACTGAACCCAGAGCCTTTGCATCGAGCTGCATCCTTAACCCTTTTTTATTTTTTTAGACAGGGTCTTGCTAAGTCACTAAGTTGCTCAAGCTGAGTCCAAAATTGCAGTCTGGGAGGCCTCAGCCTGCTATGCCAGAGGAGAAGAGTGACATCCATGTTCACCCTAACCACTGAGCATCACCCACCCACGTGGTCAGCTGGAGCAAGCACACCATTGTCAAAACCCAGTCCTTCCTGAACCTGGAGACATATGGTGTTCTGGGACCTTGATCCTGCTGAAGGCACCCGGGGGATCTGCACCAGGCCTCTCCCAGTTTCTGAGGCAGCCAGCAATGCTTGGTGTCCCTTCCTTTTAGATGCTTTGCTTCCTCCTTCACAGGAACTGGTCTTGCCTGAGTGTTCACACCCAAATCTCTCTCTTCCTACAAGATGCCAACATAATCCAGTATGACCTCGTCTTGACAACATCTTCAAAAGCTCTACTGCCAAATAGGGTCACAGCCACAGAAACCAGGGATCAGGACTTCATTACTGTAATCACAATAGATAGAAAATGTTTAAATTTTTAAAATTTAGTACAGTAAAAGACACAGTGCCATTCATCCTCCTCAAAATACTCCCCCTCACTTCAAGCACATTTATTCCATCGTTCTCGGCCACCTTCTGACACAGTTCTGGAAGATGTGTTTGGCGAGTGCCTTTACAAGGTACTATCAAAACTACAGTGAAGCCTCTGCCCAGTTCTGTCCCATGGGAAGGCAGCTCTTCTCTGTGCCCGAATGCACCTTACTCACTGGACCTGGCACCACCCCGCTTCTTGCTCTTGCCCAGAGTTAAATGACCATTAAGGGTAAATGGTTTGAATCAAGTCAGGACATTAAGGTAGCCATGACAGCACAGCTAAAGACACTCATGAAAGAGACTTACAGAACTGCTACAGCGAGTGTAGGAAATGGGATGAGTGTTTCTGAAGCAAGGAGAAGAATTTTGAAGGGCATCAATAGTGTGTGTCTTTTACTGTAATTCACTTTTAAACATTCATCATATGTATTTTTCAGTCACACCCCCTATCTTCTTGGAGAGTACAATTCAACATAACTACTTTAGTTCACACAACACAGAAGCTACTACCCATCACCAGATGTTCTATGGAACAGACCAAATACCACGAGGCCCCCATAGCTGTCCTGGTCATACCTACAAGCGAGCAGAGCCAACACTTGAGGTGAAGCAGGGTGCCACCATGAGTTCTATTACAGGAAGGCGTCTGTACCGGGGGCAGTCTGCACACAGTGATGAGCTGTGGGGGACATCAAGGCATGCCCCTTATTGATACACACGCCCAGTCCTGCCAAGGAGTCACCAAACCATCTCCTTAGTCCGCCAGGTTGCACGCATGCCTTCCCATGGCCTTGGAGTCATCGAGGAAGATTTCTCACTCCTTTTTCTGATTCCACCATCCACATGCATCGTAGCATGGCCTGGCTCCAGCTTCCCTCCGTGCGTTCACTTCTCTGCCCTCCACCCCCTGCAAACTGAAAATAGTGATACACAGCCACCTCACAGGGCTGTTGGGCAATTTAATTAATGTTTATAAAGCACTCTGAGGTCTGCAGATGAAAACTGCTGTGTAAGTGCAAAATTATTATTAGTCCTCAGCCTCCTGTCCCCTGACTTCTGACATGGGCTTTTGTTGTTCTGAATGAGCACCGTTTATGGGCTGTCCAGCTGGCTCTTTTGGGGACATGGGCAAGTACATACACATTTGCAGAATTTTTTTTTCTCCTTTTGAAAAATGCATTCCAACTCTGTGGGATACCTCAAAGCTTTTCAATGTCTGGATTTCTCTCTACTTGTCTCTACTAAGTACTGTAATCTGCAAGAGTAGATTGTAAACAGGCTACTTTGGCAAAGACGGAGAGGGGGAAATGGTCAATTTGGAGAAATAGCCCCTCTGATAATGAAGAAAAAACAATATCCCCTTCTCATGCAGAATCTAAATGAACCACTAAGTGATCTCTGGCTGCCTTGCCCAGAGGGATACTGGATGTGTTTATGTATTGCAAGGAGAAAGGAATAGAGGATTTGCTTTTAGTGCCCAAGTTTTGCCTCCTTCCTTTATCCTAGCTTCTCAGGAACCATGGAAACAAATACACCAGGCCTAGATGGTGTTTTCCTGGCAGCCCTTTGTTGCCTAACTGTGTGCTGCCTGGAATCCCACGGGGAGAATGAAATAAAAGGTGGAAAAGAAAAGAGGCCTGTGTGCAAGTGGAATGCCTTGTCTCTGGAGGACAGAGCGGGCTGATATGTAATAATACATCACTGTGGCAACGCACAACGCCATACAGCACCACTTGCCTTTCCCTGTGATGTGTGCTTACGCATCCCATGTTACCCACACACACGCCAACACATTGTCCCGAAGGTGTCTCTTGACTTACCATCATTCTTTGTCAGGATGTTTGTTAGTCACCCAACTGCTGAAGATTTCATTTTTAAAGATCACTAAGCAATTATACAATGCCAAACCAGTTGGACAAAACTATAAAGGCTCAGAACCCAGGAAAGAACCAGTGTTGGTTATTTGGTTGTAAATATACAAACTAATAAGCCAAAAGAACTCAGGTACTGTCTGGCATGTTTCCTTAGTCAACTAATCACTGATGAGCTATAATACCAAAGCATATAAGAGGAAAACCAGGGATGTTCTTCCAGGACAGGCAAGTTGGGGTGTGAGTGAGAGAGAAGAGGAATACGATCAGCTAGAACCATGGAAAGTCTAAGACTATCGTAGTAACAGTCTCATTAGCTATGGTGACAGCTGGGTACCTTGGGGACATTTTCAGGGGCTTTGATTGATTAAGTTCTGCCTGTTGTGGAAAGGCAAAGATAGAAGGGAAAGGTCGCTTCTTTCCATTCTGCTATTTTTAAAAAGGAAAGGAGATCTTAATAAAGGGGAAAAAAGACGAACAACAATAACAGAAACATACGTATGGCAGCTAGGATTGTAAGAAACCCAGGACCCGAACATTGAACAGGTGAGGTGTGCAAACCACCTGGTTCCCATCCATCTGTCCTCTCCCCTTCACGCTCACTTCTCTGGACTGTCCAGTGTCCGACATGGCCTTCCTGCCTCCCATCTCCCCCACCTCCTTCATTTAGTCCTCCTCGATTTCCCGGTTATTCTCTCAAAATCGGATCTAAGGATCTGGCGGCCCAGGTCAGGCTCCTTCACACTCCCTGAGAACGTGCCCATCTTTGCTCACCGCCTCCTCCTGCTCCTCCATCAGTGCCCCCTTGCCTCCACTTCTCAAGCTCTGCTCAAGCTGCTTTCTACCTTCTCCCCTCGAAGACCGGGCCTCACCATTGCCACCATCAATTCCATCACTAGCTTGCTTAATTCCATCAAAGTCTTGCTTATCTTTCAAATCCCAGTAGGTGGAATCAGTTCTACAAAGCCTTATATGGTGTTCGCAGAAGAATCTGGACACTTCCACACTGTGTATTGTGCGTGTATGTGTTTGCACATGTGTGTCTCTACTCCCCAGTATATTAAGTAAAGCAAGTAACAGTGCTTAGAGCACTGATCTCATTCCTCTGTCCATTATAGTATAAGCTTCTTTTTAACGTTTGCAGACTATATCTTGTCTTGAATAAATTCCCAGCCAATACAGTACACTTCTGTTTAATTTCATCCATCAACTCTCTTTCTCTCTCTCTCTGTCACACACACACACACACACACACACACACACACACACACACAAATACAAAAGTGCATGTGGTAGATTTTTAATTTCTTATATAATTTTAAGGTGAAATAAGCACTTCGAGTCTTGAGAGGACAATAAATGGGAATACTAGGCTTTGAACTGACTGGTTGACAATCTGACCAATTAGTTACATCAAATTAAGCATCAAACTAAGTTTGATGCTAAATAAAATAATAATTATTTTATTATTTTAAAAGATTTAAAAATGAAATCTTCCAAATTTCCCCAGCTGTCACTACAGCTTATAAGACAGATAGGCGGGAACTTGTTGGTTCCTACACACTGGCTTTTCAATGTCCTCTGTAAATAATTGGTAGTTTAATAATCATGAGGAAAAAAATATAGGTGAAGTAAGCACCCAGTTCCTATGCTAAGACATTTGGGTCTTTGCCTGTTTTTACAAAGCTAAATTATAGAACTATTATCCAGTTAATGCAACCAGATGACACTGGCATTGAGGAGCCAGGGAAGCAGAGTGAAGGACCCTGAGCCTCCTGATGTTCCCTGTGCGACGAGGTGGACGCTCAGCCTCGCTTTGTTGCCTCAGTGTCCACAGCCACAATCCTGTGGGGCTGCAGGACTCGGCTCAGTCTGTTCTATGACTAAGGCTGCTAAGTATTACTAAGAACACAAAGAACTACAGGTCATCTACGGGAAGGATGTGATGCTGACCCCCATGTCTGTCTTCGTGTCCTGGGACGTCCCAGGGCAATGTAATTATAAATGCAGATCAGATTCCACAGACAGAGGAGATGCCTGGCAGCAGCTTTCCCTGATGGCAAGATATAGAATAAATCTGGTCTGTGAGAATCTACCTTGCTCTAAAATTTCTTGGTAGGACTCAAGTAGGAAAATCCATTCGTTCTTCTTCATAAATTCTGCCTTCCTTGCCTTTCGTATATCAAATACTTGGTAAGAATTGTTGAGTTGACCTGAAGGCAGTGTAAACCAACCAGCCTCCTTCTTGGTCTCTCTGATGCTCATGAAACACTTACCTCACCACATAGTCAAGGGCGAAAAGGGCACCTGCCATGTCAGTTTATTCCTTTTAATGAAATCATTCTGTTGAAGATTCATAGGCTCTGATATCATCTCCACATTCTTCCCTTCCTTCTTGTTCTGGTATTAACTTGTTACTTGCTAGGCCCTGGGCTCAGTTGTTCCACATATCATCTCATTTAATCTTCACAATATACTTACTGGGTAGATACTTGTCATGGTTTATGTCAGTGGCCCTCACGCAATTATGTGGTTGTGATTGGTTCATTGCCTAGGGCTTGGATTGGTGGTGTGAGTGCTACACCCACCTAGGGGTGGAGCCAGGATATAATGTAAGGACAGGAAGGTGTGTGTATGTCTCTCTCTCTCTTGCTGGTTTGAGGCTTGCTGTTTGCAGCTGCCATGAACTGCAGCCCCACCATCCCACCCTGCCTTGGAGCCAACTGAGTATGAACTGAAACCTCCAAGAACTATAAGAAATAAACCTTTCCTTCCCTAACTTTGGGCATCAGGTATTTTGACCCAGAGATGAGCAAACAGTAACTAAGACAATACTATTCCTGTTTAAAGATCTGTTAATTGAACTGTACAGAGTTAAGTCCCAGGCAAGGTAGTACAATTCTGGGTGGATAAGAGCTCAGTTCTTAATTATGCTAAATGATCTCTCCAAAACTTTTGGTAAAGTATTTGAGAATGCAGTTAGTTTTACTGAAAGGAAACCTACAGCTTTTTTTTTTTCATACCAGGCATCAAACTCACTAGCACTAGGCAGGCCAGCACTTAAGCCCCTGCGCTAAATCCCCAGTCCAAAACCTACAGCTTTTACAGACATTTTATGTGCATTGATCTTTGTAAAGAGCCATTCACTTATGATGCTTTTATGATTATTAAAATCACTTGTACAGATTATTCTCAACTTTAGTTAAGGGACCTATTTGAGAATCTTGAGCGAAATCCCATGAATCCCAGGTTCAAAGCCCCTGGGATTACACATTACCCATCTTTCTGAGACAGAAACGCTCCCTTCCCATGCCATCCCTGTGGCCTCGCACGTGGGGGAGCCGCCCGTGTGCTGACCCATGTGCAGTCTCAGGGTCCTGGAAGGGAGGGATGCTGCCGCCAGGCCAATCCACCACGTGTGCACTACTCCCCAGAGGAAGGGGCACCTGGGCCCACCTATCATCTCTCCAATTCATCTCAGACTCTGTTCTCCACCAGAACAGATCAGCATCCTTACACTCATCACAAAATCTCATGAGTAGCTATAAAAACAAAAAGCAAAAACACTTCCTATTCACATGCACACCTTTAATACCAGGAAATGATGACAAAGAGACAAAAAAGCACTAACTCAGCTCAGTATCCTGTTCACTGTCTATTATTGGTTTAGACAAAGGAATCCACGTGGAGGACTATGGGAGTATTCTCTTTGCGGCCTTCTTTGTTCTGAATGATGGAGAACACAAGAAATTCACCATGATAACAGCAAGGATAATGACCCAGTGGAGTGCTGAGTTTGTATAGTGCTTTATACCTTTTCGAAGCACGTTCACATACATTATTTTAATCAACACATACAACAGCCTCCCAGTTTACAACTGAGAATGAAGAAACCATAAAAAAAGTTTGTCCAGACTCATACAGCTAGGTAGTGGGGCACCTGGGGCTACAATCAGATGGCATGGTTGGTCTAGTATTTCCAACAGGTCAGCAATAATTCTCTGTCTTCTCTGTCCTATTGTTACTGTGTGAATTCTTCTCATTCTCCATCTGTATCTAGTTGCTTGTCAGCTAGCAATGCTATCTAACTAGATACAGATTTCAAAAGAGGACAAACACAAGTCCTTCTCTGACAAGTACACATAGATATAAAAATAAACGTGGCACTCTTCTTTATTGCTCCTTTGTGGGTGTCTTCCGCAGATGTAAAGGACCTGTTGGGGACCAGTCTACAGACCTTTCACTTCTATCTAAACATAATCCTTAGTAATAGCAGAACCTTCACACCAGGAAATTATTTGCCAAATATTTCTCACTGTCTTACGGCTTGGCCTGTCTTTCTCAGATGTAAGACATCTGGGCTGGTGCAACAAAACACAGCAAACTCAAAGAGATGTTTCCCAGATGTGGAAGAGGCCAGCTGTCCTCAGGAGTCAATCACATTGTGTCAATCACAATCACAATGCAGCTCTGGGCATTCCAATTTCCCAAGACCTTTTTCCAACTGCAACTGTCTATAGCTTTTATATGACTGAAAGAATGTCCAAGAGGTTGACCAGATAGCTGCATTAAATGCCAAATGGCAGCCATGGAGAAGTAGCAATGGCCCCATGCTATGTGATCATGTGATGGTTTTTAAGACCCCGCAAGCAGAAAGTGGGGTGGGCTCCACTTTCAAGAATTCTCAGTCAGGTGAAGGACCTCACAGGCAGGGCATCATCTTCAAGGTGGGGCTCATTCTTCTCTTGTCCAGGGTGGTATCTAGGTAACACCACGGAGCCCTTGACTTCACAAAAACAACAGAAATCCCGTTCACACCACTTCTGTCTTGTGAAGAGTCACTGGCCCCAAATGCTTATTCGGGGATGTGACTGGGATAAAAGCTCGTTCCATGCCAGGTTTAGAAAAATCTGGAAAAATACTCTGTAGTCTTGCAAATTTCTGAAAAAAAGTTGAAATAAAAGTCAAGATATGAATAACTGAGTAGATGCAGTAGTGGGCACCAGCTCCTTAAGAGATCATGGGGCCAGGCCGGGGATTTAGCTCAACGGCATAAGCACCTGCCTGGCAAGCGCGACATCATGAGTCCAATCTCCAGTCCAAAAAAAAGATCATGGGGCAAGTCCTTTGGGAAACCCCGGTTAAACAGCTCACTTCTCTCGTTCTACCAAACACTGGTGCTATTCCCCTGCCCTATCACCCTTCGGCCAGGAGATTCCTGATTAAGGACTGCAGTCACTACTGACTTCTGTGAGAGATCTGTATGGAAAGCTGGTGCCCGCGAAAGCAGGCATTTGCCAACAAGAGGCTAACATCACTCATGCTTTACAATGCAATGTCTGGAAAAGGGGACAGATCTATCTCTGGGTCTCTGGACTTGCACCCTTACCCATGGGGGAGACCGGGCCTCTGTCCTGGGATAGTGAAAGGCTGCAAGGTGACCTCACCACTGTAATAAATGTTACTACATGTAGGATCTTTTGGCATTTCTCAAACTTATTTTACCTATCTGTTTTCATTTGCTTTTCACAAATGTAGATTAAAAAAAATTTTTTTAACTCTTTTGGGGAGCTTCCTATCATGATCTTTCCAGTGTGGGGGCCTCAATATGTCCAGGAGTAAGAGAATCTTCATTTAGCCCATTATTAAATCATTCACAGTAACACAAAACATTGGCATCGGTGCCCCCAGGTGATCTTTTCAAGGTAAGAGTTGTTTTAAACAGGTACTTACGCAAGTGAAAATGATGAGTGTTAAGTAGAAAATGACCAGAGAGAAGAGCAGGACAATCTCAGCTCTGTATTTCTTTAAAGTTGTTTCTTTAGGTTCCTTAAAGCATCCTTTAAAGAGAAGTAATACATGAAACCATTCTAACAGGATTTTGCTACCATAATACAACGCTGCCTCCAGCCCGACCCACTGTCACCCACACCTTCCTTCAAATTTGTGCTTCAAGAAGGACCACAGTCATTGTCATGTTGTTCTGTCCCCAGCTGTGCATCATGGGATACACACACACTGTGTCCCTAATCCTCAGAGCAGCTGGGTCCCTACGTTATAGGGGCTGAGCAGCTGAGGCTCAGAGAGGCTGAGGACTGAGGCATGTGACAGGGACAGGCTTTCTATCCCAAAGTCAGGCCTTCTGGGCTTTTGCTTGCACCTCAGATGGGCCCCCATTTGTTCATCCCCCTTGTTACTTTAACTTCTTCTGGTTAGGTACACGGTTATGTGTCCTCGCCTCGGGAGGACTCATGAAATGAGTCAACTATGAAATGAGATGGGAACTGCCTTGCTATGGCCAAAAAAGGCAACGCATTTTGGAAGAACCTGAACTTTTCCTGGACCCTGTGGCACAGCGACCCCAGGGACTTTATGGGCTGTGGCTGCAACACTCGAGGAAGAGGGCGGCCCCGCCCAGGAACAGCCACCCAGGGGACACTATGTGCACCACGCAGCAAGTTTGGCTTGGGCTGTGGTGTGGCTGCTAAGGGAATCTGTTCATGGCCCAAGCAGCAGGTGGTGGGCAGATGACTCCAGGGAGCTCCTGGGGTTTTGAAACTGGACCCCAAACTACATGCAACAGCCCAGGGATGGCTTCTCACTGGGCTCTGTGCCTCAATTAAAGAGGCTGACAGCCACTGCTAGGAGGAAGCCTCACATAGAGCACTCAGTATATTCCTAGTTCTGCCCTTAGCACTTTAATACCGGCTTATTTAACCTTAAGGAGGAGCCAGGTGGGAGACATTTTTGTCCCTATTTAGAGATGATACAGCGAAGGAGGCTTAGAGTAGCTCAGTGCTGTGCCCAAGGCCACAGGCTGATGAGCAGCAGACTCAACACATGATCCAGACCTAAGCGATCCTGGTCTGCCTAGCAGAGGAAAGGGGAGAAAATCAGCTCTGCTCCCCACAGGGCTCGCTGCCCCTCTCCCTGCAAGGTGGCTCTCATTTCCCTTCCAGGTGAGGGATGTTCACTGAGGGCCTACTGTGTGCCAGGGCAAGCGGAAAACAAAACAATTCTGCCTTTCTTAGGAGAGGTGGACGGTAAACAAATCCGTGTAGGGTATGTCCGGTGTAAAAATGTCATGAAGACGCACAGAGAAAGGGTGCAGGGCTGGAGATGGGAGGGGACAGTAGGGAGGTGTGTGTGTGTGAGTCAGTGTGTGACATGGTGATTGAGTTCTTTGTGAGCTGCAGAATATTATCTTACCCTGAGTGCTCTCGGATAACTGATATCAAGAGAAAGTAGCTATTGTGCAAAACCAGGGGCTCTAGGACAACATCTTTGTCATTGCTGGCTTTAGCCCTTAACAAATGTTGGGCAAAAGTCAACGCATAGTCCAGACCGCATAAAGAAAAAGCTATGACATTCTTGTAATGGAATTCAGCTGTCAGCACAGATGTGCTCCAAAGCTGCAGAGTTAGGCTCCAGAGAATATCAGTTTCAGGACCTACAAAAAGTACACGTGCATTTTTCAGGAAGAAAACAAATACAGCAGGTCACCTTACCTGTCACTTTCAGAGTCACCACGCCGCTGATGTTCCTCTGTCCTCCCAGCTCCTGCAGGGTGCATCTGTATTTCCCCGAGCTGCAGCTGGTAATGTTTTGGATCTTCAGAGAATAGGGCTTTTCTTCAGGGGCCTTGAAAGTGCCATTTTGCCCCCTGCGATGATAGCTCTGTCCACTGAGGTGCACATCATCCTGAGGCGACTCCAGTGTCTCCTCGCCACCTTCTGTGAGCTATGAAGAAGCAATCGGTGCACTGTGTTAATTACAAGGCTTTGCATATCGTTTTTTTAAAAAACCCTTCCAAAATTCATGTTTCTAAAACAGGAAGTTGTTGTTTGGTTTAGTTTGTATGTATGAACTCTGTATTTTCTATGGAATAAGATCAGGGCTGCATTTTATGATTCTAGCCCAGTATCCTAACCTCCAACCCATAGAAGCGAGAGAGTGACAGGTTCTTAATTTTGGAACCTAGCTTTTTATCTGGAAAAACTCTAAATCTGTTAAGATCATTGCCAGACAGCTCAACTGCAAACAGAAATACAGCTGAGCAAGGCCTCGTATGAACTGTCACCTTTTTCCTTGAAGGCTGTGTGTGTATGGCCATTCCCCACATCGAGGGATGTGCCACACTTTTCCTTCTGCTAAGGCAGGAAGATAGCTGAGTTATGTAGCAGTGTCTCTGGTCAGATCACCAGGTGATCATAGCCAACAACACGTAGGAAGGCACGGTTACATCTCCATACCCAGGTAGACAAACTATCTTTGGGACTCAAGTGGTGGAGTCTCCTACTTCATCCTACACCATCTCCTACTTCAAAGATGCGGCACGCACCCTATTCACCATCAATTGTGTCTTTGGTGGCACCTGGCAATGCCCATGTTTGGGGAGCAGTCTGCAGCTCTGATATGACTTTTAGAAGGGATTCAGGGTGGAGGAACAGACAATCAAGGCATTCAGGGAACATCCTCTGCAAGAAAATGCACACATGCAGGTGTGAGTGAGCAAGACATGCATGCACACAACACACATGAGAGTTGTTTCTGCTTCACATATTAGGTTAGGGACCGCACCACAGGGTCACACAAAGCTGAGTCCCACTGCCTTCCCTGTGCTCTCAGGCTGGTAAAGTGGGCTGCAGAGACACCTGGTGGCAGATTTATCGCTCACTCTGCAGTGATTGAAAAGAAAAGCTGAGTCTCTGGACATAAATCCCATTTACTGAGGTCCCTGCTTGGGCTTAAAATGTTTTCCCAAAGAGTCCAGAATCTACAGAAGAAGCTAAAACGCTGGGGCCTCCAGTAGTCAACATAAAGCAGAAAAGGTTAAGTGGCTAAGGAACATTCTAGGAAGCAAAAGGCATCCAAATGATTCCAGAACACATTGAATTTAGCAAGTTTTTTTTTCCTTTCTAAGTCTAAGGAAACCAGAGACTGTGGGCTCTGCTTGCTCTCACCTCCACTGGCCAGCCTGGGTGCTTCCTCCTACCAGGCAGAGTCCTGGCTGACCATACAGAATGCCATTCAGTGCTAGATTTGCTCCTTAATCAGTGTGAGCTGATTAAGCCACTCCAGGCTCTGCACTCCCCACTTCTCCCTTCTAGATTTATCTCCAGATGCAAATGACTCCAACAACCATCTGGAGAGATCAACCTCTAGTTTTCTCCCAGAGGGAGCTTCTCCCATCCAGGCCCCTGGAAAGGCAGGATCAAAACTTCCAAAGTCCCCTGGAGGCACTAGTAGTACATAAAGATGGCTCCATTACCCAGCTAGCACAGGCAGCGAGGTGCTGGTGATCAGAGACAGTGAGCAACAGCTTTCTACCTGTTTGTGGAGGTTCGGACTTCCATTGGCCTTTGACAAAAATTCCAGCCTCTGGTTATTTTTAAATGGCAACATAAAGGCAAGGCAAGATATTAAGGACAGAAAGGAGAACTGAAGGGAATTGTAAAGAAAATGCCAAAGCAACCTCCTGCAGAATTCTGAATTGCTGAATCAGTGCAGCCATTTGCGGGATCAGGACAAAACAACTCAGCTCTCCTAGGGTCATCTTCCAAAGACCCTCTCTCCTGAGTGAAACAGAGAACTAGTAAACTATCTGGGGAACTCCAGCCACCCTAATGAACAGCACTCTTTGTCTTGTAACTTGACCACGGTAGCATCCCCTCCTATTGAAGGAGGGTATATTCCAAGACCCCCACGGTTGCCTGGAGCCTCGGATAATACTAAGCCCTATATACAATTTTCCTATATATAATACAAACAGTGATGAAGCTTAATTTACAAATCAGGTCCTCACTGTTTTCATGACTTCCTCCTGCAAATGTATGCCTTTTCCATCTTGAGACTGAGGTACAAAGTAAAAGTCATACAAGATATATTTTTCTCTTTCAAAATTTCAGGGATAGGAGATCGGTTCTAATCACAAATTTCCAGAAATTTCAGCATAAGATTTTGTTTCTTTCCTTGTTAACTGGAGAATTTTTACATTTTTACTTATGGCTTCTCTTTGACTTATGTGAATCACCAGCATTCCTATTCTAGCACTTTGGGGTCATTTTACCAAATAAAATATGGGTTACTTGAATAAATGCCTGATATCACCATAGTGGATCTGATAATGAAAACAGTCACTAAGTGATTAACAGGTGGGTAGCATATACAACATGGATATGAGGAACAAAGGTGGAAAACATGAGATTTCATCTTGTTATTCAAAACAGGAAATAATTTTAAACTCATGAATTGCTTATTTATGGAATTTTCCATTTAATATTTTCAGATCATGATTGATCATGGATAACTGAAACAAAAGAGATCAAAACCCTGATGTCTTGGTTACTTTTCTCTTGTTGCTGGGACAAAACACCGAACACCCCAAATTAAGCAAGGAAAGGTTTATTTCGCTCAGTTTGTGGAAGTTTCAGTCTGTAACCAGCCCAGGGGCCCTACTTCAAGGCAGCAGAAAGCAGCAAAAGGGGGTGAGCAAGCCTCATTTCTTCCCTTATATTGTAAGCAGACTACCACCTCCTAGGGCAGGTATAGCACTCACCTCATTTCCCTGCCATCCTCTTGTATAGGATGAGGATGTTTACAAAGTGAGGACTCTGGCACCCTGCTGAATCACTTCACTGAACTTGTAAACTTCTCAAGTGATGTCTCAGAGACATACAATGTGCCTGAGAATATTTCATAGCCTTCCCTCCAGTTACAAGTTCTAGGTATGAACACGATGTGCATTTACCTTTCATTTGGGCATTTTAAGTTACACTTTCCCATGTCACTCTACCTGAGAAATATGCAATGTGTCCGTGTTTATAAAACAGTAGCGGTTTTTTGTTGATGTTTGTGCTCAAAAATGGGGTCAGGGTACTAACATGGCCAGTGAACTTTTTATGCAAAACTCCAAATCACTTTCAACATATGCACCAAGGATACCTCACCCCGTCCATCAGTCCATCAGATGAGTTACATGTAGCAGATTTAGCAGGAGGACTGAAGGAGAAATTTTAGCAAAAAATAACAGCGAATGGGCCATCTTCAACTTCACTGTTTCATGGGCACTCACTCCAAATCAACCACTGGCAAGAAAGCCTCTTTAAATATTCCAAATCTAAAAGGGTTTTATTGCTTCTCTGCAAAAGCATTTAGGAAATAGTAATTTATAACAAAAGGAACCCTCAGAATCATTCACAGCCAAGCATAATTGAAGAAATTATTTAATGCACACTTCACAATGCTAATATTGTTGCCCAGCCTTTGAATGCACAACACAATTTGGGCAAATTAATTCCTCAAAACACTCATCCCAATACTATTTTAAAAATCCACACTCTGTGCATTAACTTTCATGAGCTGGCAACTTTGCTTTTTGAAGGAATTAGAAAAGAGCAAAATATCTCATTTTCAGAAAGCCTCTGGATTTTGACTTGTGTCAAGGCCTCCAATTTAACTAAATAACTGAAATACCATATTCTTTCTCCGAATTAGAGATTTGACCTGAAGGAAACCAACAGCCCTAAATTAAAATAAACTGTCTCCAATTTGCTGATTTTTACAACAAGCAAACACAAGGACTATACTAATTTTAAAGGAAATGGGAAGTAAGCAGATTAGGTTGTTGCTGTCAATGATGAACTTACTTGAACTAGAAAATAAAGTAAGTAAATATATAGACAGACCTGGAACTGAACCAACATTCCATCAAAAACTCTAATGCAGCAAGTGCTTTTAAAGTTTACATAATTTTATTCAACTATGTGCCAATCTCTTAATTACTGTATTTATGTATAAGACAACCATTCCATTCCCACAGTAAAGAAAAGGTTTTGATCACAAACTTTATCATATATACATCTGATCTGTTTAAAAATATGATAGATGCTTAACTGAAAGAAAAGGAGATTTCTTTTGACAGGGAAAAATGTATGCATATACATATGCCTATAAATATTTCATCTAAAAATTTGATAAAAATATATTTAAAAGGAGAGGCTATAAGTATTCTGAGGTGGCATTAAATTAATTTGATGTATTCCAATCACATTGGAACAGCTTTATTTTTATTGCATCTCTTGTGCACTAACATTCATGTACCTTAGTTTCTAACTCAATTAAAGTGCCGATATAATCCCCATTCATCATAAAAACAGCTCTTTATAACGTGCAAAATAGTTTGGCTCGGAGGTTGATGTCATAATGAGGATAGAATGTATGAGCATTAACATCGTTTTTTTCTAAGTGTAGTTTTATTAGAAAAATGATTTTCCACTTTGAAATTTACTGAGTCTGAAAGACAGAGCTGGATTTATGGCTGTTAACAAGAATTATGAGTAGAGCGGAGGCAGCATAATGAGGAGCTCAGGCTTTGGAGTTGGCCAGCGCTGAAACGAAACCCCAGCCCTACCAAGGCTCTTTCTGCTCTTGGCCAGCTGGCTGCACAGCTCAGACCGGCTTTCCCCGCAGGGATCTGGGAGGACTGTGTCTTCTGACTTGGTGGAAATGTATTTTCAATGATGTATGCATACCCTAAACATGATACCAATCCCATGGAAAGTCCTATAAACATTACAATTCTTTTTCTAAAATAGCCAAGGTTCTATTCAGTACGTTAAACAGTCCCTTGCCCATAGGAAGTATGCAAAACTGTATTCTAGTGAATGAGTAGATTTTAGAAATAATGGAAAAACTACAAGAACATCATCTTTGGAATCAAAAAACTAAAGTCAAGTCCCATATTCTCCATAAGTTAGCTAAATCATCTCCAGGAAATCACTTCACCTCTGAGGTTCAGTCCCTTGTCTGGAAGGGGATTATTATAAAATTAAATGAGAACACATAGAAGATTATATAAGAATCAAATGAGAACACAGATGAAAGTGCCATAGATGACAGAGCTCTGAGGTGACAATCTTTATGGAGTTCCCCACTTGGCTTTAACACATTTAATACCGACCTGATACCCTATGATCGTAGGGACTGAGACTGATGGGCACGTGGCCCAGTGAAAGTCTCTGGAGAATCATCAGACATTTGCAGATGTGTTAGATGGGAGGCATATCTTTTCCTCTGCATTTGTGTTTTGGAAAGATATACAAATCTGTACATTTCACTGCCATGTAGAAACTGGCAAGGAAACCAATATAAAGCAAAAACCACTGAAAGACAGAAAATCACTGAGCCCTGGGGACAGTCAGCAACCTCTAAGTCTAGTGGCATTTGCCTGTTAGGAGTACAACCAACTGAGGGTCTTAACACAGCACAAATGGATTCTCTCTCAGTTCAGAAGGCAGGGACTCTGCAGGCCACAGTTTCCTTCCAAAGGCCTTAGAGGGGATCTCTTCTGTGCTTTTCCTTTCTGATGCTGCTGGCTTCCTTGACCTATAGACACCTATCACTTGAATCTGCATGCATCTTGGTATCTCCTTGCTTGTGTTTATATCTGTTTTCTCTTTTATAAGGACACTGTACCATGCATAGTGCACCCCCTTGCATAGTGAACCATGGTTCACTTTAGTCAAGTATAACCTCATCTTAATTGGACTATATCTGCAAAGATTCTATTTCCTAAATAAAGTCACAATGTAAGTACACTAGTGCCTCAGTTTATGAACAATTTGGTTCATAAACAGAAGCATTCAGCAAAATTTTGTTTTCGTTTGTAAACTTTGCATCAGGTCATGAACACAACTGTGGCCATCTTTCCTGCACCAACACAAACATGGCCATTTTCCCCAGAGTTAAGTTTAGGAACTAAGGTACCACTGAACCAGGGGTTAGGACCTCAAAATATCTTGGGGGGTGGTAAAAATTTAACCACAACACCAACCATAACTGAAATGTGGACTACATTAGATTTTTCAACATTTTTCTATTATATATATACATCAGTCAATATATTTCCTTTGAGAGTGATTTGATAGACTTGGCATCCTTTATGACTCCAAGAGTTCCAATGATAGGGCTAGTTTGCACCACCACATTAATACACATACACACAGGGAACTGTCTCCAGTGGCCCGTTTCTAGGCCAATCCTACTTTAAGCCCTGTACATCCAAGTTTCCCACCCTCAGACAATAAGAACCCACGAAGTCTGGTCCAAGGCGATAATGAATTATTTATGGTAACTAGAATCCTTCTTTCTAAAGGTCCTCCCTATCTGCATCAGTATTTGTAGACCGGCTCTTCTGGGACATAGCCTTTCTCTGAAGATCATGCATAGACCCCTCACTGTTCTAAGACATCAAGCAATATTAACAAATCTTGGGCTCCCAAAACTGTACTAGTTCCTCACTGCACACACTGGAATTTTATACAATAAACCTCTAAACAAAACAAAAAAAGAAGAGCATGTTTAGGGATGTGTCAGAATCTCTGAGAAGTATTTTGGTCCAGCTCTCTTTGGACGAAAGAAGCAGCTGAGTCAAAGAGGCTATTCTTATAAAATTTTGGATAACTGCAGAAATAGTCAGAAAGGGATTATGCAGAGTTTTAGATGGAAGAACCCTTTTTAGGTAATGAATCTGTTTTTAGTCCTGCCCTGTGTAAAACCTTCCTCTGCGTCACTGAGATCTGCTGCAAACTTCCCCTTTTTCACGTAAAAAATAACTAAGACAATCCAGGCCTCATGTGATCCAGGTTCCCCCTGGCATTCAAGGAAAACACATGGGGATTTTTATTTGTTTGTTTTTCTATTTAACTTTCAGTTGCCTTCTTCCTGCCCTCTTTCAAGCTGAAAGTTTTTAATCTAATTTACTCTAGTCCATCATTATTTCAAACCTCAATAATCCATTATTCTCACCTGGTGAAGACCTTCTTCCAGCTTTCTGTGAAAGCTGCATCCTTCCTGGTACATACCATACCCAGGCCTGAGAACCAAGAAATCCAAGGAAGCAAGAAATCTCCCAAAGATGTGTCCAAGCCATCGCTGAATTAACCTGATGAGAATTCCACTACAGGGAGAGAATGGAGCCTCTTCTGAAACTCATCTTCTAGACTGAATTATACTCTGTTCATCATCATGATAACTACACCTTTCCTAGATACACTTCACATTATAGAATGCTCTTTGTTAAAATCCTTCAATGGCTCCTTACTACCCAAAGGACCCAGTTCAAGGCGGTACTGGTTGACATTCAAGGTTCTTCAGTTTGTGCCCAGCCTACCTTCTGACATTACCTTCCAGTCACCGCTGAACCATTCTCCCTTCTAGATCACTCGTTAGGCCACTGACCCCTTCCCTCGCAAACCCTGTGTGGATGCCCACTTTCGTGCTTTTGCTCCAGATGTTCCTCTAGCAAAATTTTATATTGATCTTTGATGGCCAGTATCATTCCCAGGACTCAGCACACACAAAGATTTACTAAAGTGTGAAAGTATAAGTGTGAGAGAAATATGAAAACCAACTTTACCTTGTTCATAGTTTGACCTAAGGTAAGAGCCCATGAAAGTGAGTCCATAGGACCACACTACACAGGTGCCAATGGGGGCAATATTATTTTTCTTTTATTCTAATGCATTGTTCTCATGTTTTGATCTTTCTATATTCACAATAGAAATATTTCATTTTTCTCCTAAAAACTTATTCTTAAAAACACTGTCAACACATGACATTTTTAGAACCAAAGGAGCACACTGATGACATACATTGTCTCCTCCTGCACAGGTCCTTTAGGGTTTGTGGCACAACAGATGGCACATCCTGGGCCATTCGTAACTCCATCTCTTCCCTAGGCACTGTGCTCTCTTTGGTGCCTCAAGTCTTACAGCTCATCATCAGAGAAGACAGGAGAGACAGAAATTATAACTCCATTCCATAGGAGTTTCTCAACATACAGGGAAGACAGCTTTCTGGCGGGTAGAGGACAAGCGACTCACCAGGGACACGCATGGTGACACTGCAAGTAGCCTCTGCAAGCCACGGCCCTGCTCTCCAGCAGTTCCCTTAGCATTCACATCAGAGCTGGAGCGCTCCACAGATCTGCCACAGCTGCGGTTCTTCTAAATATTATAAAGTTCAAGTCTGATCTGGGAGCTCACTTCCCCTTTCTCCCTTCCTTTGGAAATCCTCGGAACAACAGGCCCTTGTCTTGTGATGCACAGCTGTCCTCGCCCCCGCAGCATCACCCAAATGACACTAGATATCCTCTTTCATTTTGCATCATCGCACATTGTCAGGGCTCCTGTAAGACGGCGCTGCATCTCCTGGATAAGTGACTTCTTCCTAGTGGAGGGTGGCGACCACGCTCAAAGCATTTCATGTGGAGTCACGTTCTTCCTCTAAACCTGGCAGCTTCACTGAGGAGTGTGGACACAGGGACATCACCACAGACCCAGCCCTCTTTACATCCTCTTCTAGTAGATTTTAAACAAAGGTCACAGCCGAAGCAGGAAGAGCAAGGTTCAAGGTCTATTTGCATAAGTTCTCAAAACACCTCCCTGGAGAGCCCAATATGAACCCAATAGATGGCATTTATTAATTTTTCATTTTTTTCCCTCAATCACTCTTCCTTCTTCAAAAGACACAAGGGAGAAAGGGATGGGAAGGGGACCCTTTGGGAATCCCACTTGGGCTAACGTTGTCCACTTCTGGCTTTGCCTTGGACCTCCTGCGCATGTCTATATTGAACCCCCTTGGCTTCCTTACACTGCATTTTTGAAGCAGGAAGAATAAAAAGACACTGTTCTTTCCCAGCTCATCCTAAGGATACAAACACTAATTGGACATCCTGCTTAGAGTTTCCGGTAAAAGGTGAATGACATATTTGACGTGCGTCCTTGGTTAATCACAAGTCATCAGTGCCAACCGGATGCTGCAGGAACCTCCAGGATGCCAGAAGACAGCATCACTGAGGTCTAGAACTGTGGGTCTTTAAAACCAGCCCTGTGATATGCAGGCAGCCTGCAAGAATGAGTTCAAAGAGGCCGACAGGGAAAACCCCTCCAAGGGACCTTGCTTTACCTGTCCACCCAGCACACAGCAGAGGGGACGGCTCCACAAAGCCAGAGGAACACAAGAAGAGCTAAGCTGACCACGATGTTGGGTGCAATTCCCACATGGCTACATCTCTACTTCCCTGAAATATCTTACAAGAAAGCTGTCGGAAAAGAACCAAACGCTTAACCTTCTGTAAGAAGGTTTTGTTACACAAGCACAATCGGCGCAAAAGTATAATTAATTATTGGGCTGGAAAACAGCAAATATCCACAGAATATGCTGAGACCTGTTCAAAAATACTTAAAGCAACAGCACATATCACTTTGAAGGTACCTGCTCAGCTTACTACCACAACACCACTGTGCTAACCACCAATCTCAACCACAGATTAATTATTCTTTAATGTGGTTTAAATCGACATCCTTGCACATGGTAACTACGTGCTCTCCCCAGTCTCATAGCGGATTTCTTTAAAAATAATGATAACGTGATTTTTCAATGATCTTATTCCATGGACCAACAGAAAAATAAGAGAGTGCCTAAAACATTGCTGGCTTTTTCTTCCAACAATTTGGAGAGCCCTTCAGGATAAATCTGGCAAGAGCTGCATCCAGCAGACAAGCCCATGCATTACAGAGTTACATCATCAGCTGACATCCGCGGAGAAGCCAAAGGTTAATTGCTACGGTTTACTGAACCATTCCAAGCCACCCTGTGCAAGAAGATTTAACTTGACAACTGTTTGAACTTTACAGTCTGAAATTTCATCCACTTGTTTCATGAGTACTTTTTAATTACTCCCCCGGGGATATTAATAATGTTTTCTCTCTCTGTCTCTCTCTCTCTCTCTTGATTACGCTCTGGAAGGGACAGTGGTTTCATGTTTTCTTCCTGGTTTGAGATAACTATAACCATGCCTCCCTAGCCCGGGAACACTTCTATTTTCTGTACCGTAAGTAATCAAGGTAGAAAACAGAGATATCAAGACAGATTTCTAACAACTCAAGAGCTACCAGTTGGTTCAAAGCTCTCTTCCAACTACTTAGCTGGGTAACAGTGAGTGTGTTATTTCCCGCCCCCAGCTGTTCCTCACCTATAAACCATGATTGGTGGCTATAAAATACTAATGATACCAATCTCTTGAGTCCAAACTGGAAAGATGGAAATGGGTAGTATATGTAAATATTTACCTGTGGCATATGGTGAACACTCAAATAACAGTTTTGGTTTTTTTTTGTTTGTTTGTTTTTTTGGTATTCCTGGAGATTGAACCCAAGGCCTTTGCCTTGAGCTACACCTCCAGCATGCCAGCCCTGAACCTCTTTTTTTGTTTGCTTGTTTTTCATTTAAAGACAAGGTCTCACAAAACTGCTAAATTGCCCAGGCTGGACTTGAACTTTCACTCCTCCTGCCTCAGCCTCCCAGAGTGCTGGGATTAGGAGCATTGGCCACCATTTGTGCGGCTACCATGTTTGTAAAAGTGTCATTGCTTTGACTCCACAAACAGTTTTGGAGTTGAGTTCCCTGATCGCCCAAGGAGAACAAGGCAGAAATGAAGGGGCAATTTGAACACCTACTCGCCTACACCAGCCAGCAGGCAGAGGCAGCTGCGGCATCTCCACTGAATAGCACCCAGGGTGCAGGTCTGGATTCACCGAACACCTTTGCAATCCAGAGGGCAAGCACATGTGCACAAAGGCATTGGTACAGCCACTGCCCCGGGGTAACTGAGAATCCAGTTACACTGCCAGGCATGTGTGCAGGTCTATGCGGGACAGAAGGAAGGCCTGCATCTTGTGGAAAACTACACACAGACAAGGAGCTCCTGCAAGGTAAGATGGCAACTCAGGGAGAGCCACCAAGTGATGCTGGCATGTTGCCTTCACGTGGTTTAAAATGGAGGTGCCCAGTGACAGTAGCCACGCTTAAAGAAGGGGAGCAAAACACCAGTACTGGCAAACCGCTGAGACTGGGTTTTAGGATGTCAGTCTCAGACTCAGAGGAGGATCTAATCAAAAAGAAACCTGGATACTGTCACAGTAGGGGCCAGACAGGTTGCTTGCACGCTGTGCGCTATCTACATCTTCATGGCTGGATTGCACTCGCCTACCACAGGAGGGAGATGCAGCAGATTTGGGGAGGAGGCCCAGGAGGTGCCAGAAAGGAGGTAACCCCTGGTAACCACAACCTAAGTCACTTTTGTCTGACCCCTTTCTGGCAAGCTGCCCCTCCCCCGCCGGTGTTCTGTGGGCATCACAATCACAAGACACAAGAAATCAGGAGTCTGGAGACAATCGTGCTGTCCACTGGCCACATCCAGCTTTCTGTGTGGCCTGCAACCACAGGTGGCCCCTAGACTTAACAATGCCAGGTCCTCTGCTCTTCAGAACGTCTTAATGACAACAGGCTTCGTGGGCTAGCTTTAGAAACAGGCACAGGACAAGGCCCTTGGGGAACAAATCCTAAAGCTGCCCAGAACTGGATGTGACCCAGGGATGGGAGGGCAGGACAGGAGGGAGGGTCGTGATGAGCCCGCGCTTCCAGTTCGGCAGCGGGAGACGCCCCCCCCCCATCCCGGTGAGAGCCTGGCGACCCTTGTCGCCCGTCCACTTACCTTGGCCCAGGACACCTGGTAGGGGACCTGCGGGTCCCAGGGCGCAGGGCAGGGCAGGTCCACCGTCCCGGAGCAGGCCACCTTCACCTCCTGCGTGGCGGGCGCCAGGCTGCAGGCTGTAAGAGAGAGGGGAGAGCGTGGTGAGCGGGCAGAGGGTGGCGCGGCGCGGGGAGGGTGGCAGGCGCCCCGGGCCCTACCGCAGCTCAGGAGCAGGAGCCGGAGGCCGCGCGACATGGCTGAGGTGTGCCGCTCCTCGCTCGCGCCCGCGCTCTTGTACCCGCGCGCGGGGACTTCCTCGCGCCGCCGGGGGATCCCCGCCCGCCGCCCGCCGGCGCCCCGGCCCGAGTCCCCGCCTCCGCGCCCGCCCCCGCGCCCTCCCGCCCGGGCGCCCGCCCGAGTCCGCTCGGCGTCGCCGCTGCGGCTGGGCGGCGGTCACAGCCATCCCCGCGGAACGCCCGCGCGTGGGGCTCTGCGCCCTGCGCCCTGCGCCCTGCGCCCGCACGCGTGACCCCGGCCCGGGACCCTCGACACGAAGCTGGGAACCAAGCCATCCAGCCGGCTGGGCCCATTTTACGGAAGCGAAACGAGGATCAGAGAGGGTGGGCAGCTTCCCCCACCAAAACCCAGGCAGTCCATGCTGACGTCACTCGCGAACCCAAATCCACACTTTTCACCAGGTTCTGCGACAGTCAGTCAACACACATCCATGGGAATGGGAAGAGTCTGCAGTCTGTCTGCCTTCCGGGGGCTCTCTTGCAGTCGGTTGAAATGATTTCTGCAAAGGAAAACCGCTCCTACTAAAAAATAATATGTACACACACACACACACACACACACACACACACACACACACAGACACACACACACACACACACACACACACACACACACACACACGGTTTTTGGAAAAGGCAAAGAATTCTAGGAAACAGTGAGTCACCTATAGTCTTTCCAATAGTGAGCTCCGTTAACATTCTGGTAGATTGACTTCAGTGCGTAGATATTTTAATGATTTAATTTTCCTATTATTCCGCATCCTGTTTTATCTTAGCTTAATATTTTGGAAGCTATTCCACAACACTGAAATTTTCAGCACCATATTTTCGATGTCCACGTTATGTTCCATTGCTCAGTTGTACTGCATACTAGAAGCAATTAGATAGTGTGGAACATTTAGGCTTTCTGTGTTGTTGTTACTGTTGTTGTTGTTACTAATAGCTCTAATAAAAGCTGTGATTGCATGTGGCGCTTTGTGTAGATAAACTTTTGCTTTAAGATGTTTTTTAGCCGCAATACTTGCACCCGCTTTACATCATCACAGCAAATCTGTTTTTCAGCTTAGTCCATCCTAAAGGAGTAGTGTCCATTAAAAAGAGTTGTGTCACGGTGGAGAGGTTTAATCTACCCTTGCTGTAGTGTCTTAGTCACTCTTTAATCTCCGAGACACCACACCCAACACTCACGAATTAAAGGAGGAAAGGTTTATTTTGGCTCACAGTTTGTAGAGGTTTCAGTCCGCACCTAGCTGGCTCCTGGAAGAGGGGCGTGGTGGAGGAAAACAGTCCATGGCAGGGTAGCAGGTGGCAGAGCGGTTAAGGGAGCAGGGCAGAAGATACACCCTTCCAGGCCACACCCCAGTGACCCACCTCCCCAACACCACATTTGCCTATAAACTCATGGAGCACTAAACCAGTGATGAGTATCACGCCCCCAAGCTCCAATCCCCTCCCAGAAACCTCACTTATGAGCACATAAGGCCTGTGGGGACATCTAGATATAAATCATAAGCATGTACCAAATGACCAGTTGTACGTGAATGCCTTTCCCCCCTAACGCTCACTCAATTAAACTTCTTCATTAGGAAAATTTTAGGCATACAAAAATAAGTCTAGAAAATAACAGAATGGAACACAACAATATGTGATATATTCCTGAGAAAGGAAACCTTACTGAAAGGCTTTAGGTCCTCTGGATGCCCCAGGCTGGGTCGCATCTGGGTGTCTAGGCTTCCTCTGTTTTACACTGTGCTGCTGGAGAGCCCAGGCTGGGCCAGCCCTGCCCGGCACCCGTGTGCTAGCCTGTACTCCATATTGACAGCTGGCCTTTGGACCTGATTATATCCCCTCAGATCTTAGCCTGGTCGGAGTGGTTTTTATTCATTTTTCCCAATCTAGTTGAGTATGAGCTGTTAAGTGCTTTCTGCTTAATTTATGTTACACAGGTTATAGAATTTCTGAGGCCACTGGGTGTCATTTTCTCATGCTGCCCATTCAAATCCTTTGACCTTTTCCATGAGAAGTTTAAAAATTCTGTGCCAAAGCTTTTCTTTCTTATATGCCTGCCAAATTCCCGCTCCAGGTTTAAGATTTGTATTTTCCACTTTGTTTGTTATCTTTAATGTACAAAAGCATCTCCAGAAATATTTTAATATAATTCAATGTATCCTTCTCTCTTAATTTATGGCTTGTGCTTTCAGAGTTGTGTTTAACAAGTCCTTTCCTATCCTGAGAACACAAGAACATTCCCCCTTATTTTCTTCCAAATCTTTTAAAGTCATGCTTTTTCTTAGATTGGTCTTTAATTCCTTAAATATGGTTTTAAATAAGTAGACATCTATCCTAATTTTTGCCATGTACATAGCAAGTTGTTCCAA
This sequence comes from Cavia porcellus, assembly GCF_034190915.1. Taxonomy (NCBI): domain Eukaryota; kingdom Metazoa; phylum Chordata; class Mammalia; order Rodentia; family Caviidae; genus Cavia; species Cavia porcellus. The sequence continues at coordinate 18,609,461 of NW_026947496.1, read as the reverse complement.
AGCTGCTTCCAGAAATCCTTTTTTCTCTGTGTATGTGAAATGAAATCTCTGCCGTATTACAAATTTACATACACGTGGGCCCTGTTGATGGTTGTGTGCTACGCTACCGTTCTGTGCTCCTATGACACTTTCTTGCAAAGGTGGTAGAGTGGGGAGCTTATTGGTTGAAGTCCCTCTTCAGAACTGTCCTGGAATTCTTGATTCTTTACCTCGCATAAATTAGTCACCTCCCAACCCAAAAACAAAAAACAAAGTAAAACTTTAGTTTGAATTTTAATATGAATACATTCAAGTTGACAGTTGTATAAAATTGACATATTTCCACAGTCCACCAGTACTAGGCATCTTTCCATTCATTTAGATCTCCAAGACTTTTAAAGATTTCATACAGAAGTTTTTCACATCTTTCGATTGACTTATTGCTAAATACTTTCACTGTTCTGGTTGCTCCTTTCACACATATATTTTCCAAACTGTATTTTCCTAGGTATCCAGTGACTGTAAATTGACTTTCTTATTAGTGTTAACCAGGTATTCTTGGATTCCACACTCAGATACTTCTTTAATCATTAATTATTTAAAATTTTCCACATACATGATTTGATTTTAACTGTTGCTGTTATTTGTCTAACCCATGAAGACCCTTAAGAGCATAGTCTCTTCAATTCTTGGTTGCATGTCTGTCAGGAATTGCTCTGTGGTCTACTATGTGACTGACATTTTGATGTCATGCATTCCTGGAAAGAATGTGTATTCTTGACATAGTTCTTTTCGACCTAGTTTGCTCATTGGGCCACTCAGATCTTCTGTGGGTTTTTTTTGTTTTGTTTTGTTTTGTTTTTTTGTCATTATAAACCTCACATCCTATAAGGGCTATGTTCAATTTTGCCTCTCTAACTGGATAATTGTTAATTTATCTTTGACATTCTGTCACTTTTTAGCTTATTTAATTTGATGCTATGCTTATGTGCTTATATTACATCTTTCCAGTGAGTAATTTTTTCTATCCTCATTTAGTGACTTATTTTTTTCTAAATATTCCTTTTTACCTGAAAGACAACCTTGTCAGTTCCTAAGATTCCTACCTCACTTTCTTTGAACTGATATTTTGCTGGTATTTTCCACGCTTTTACATTCAACATACATTAATTCATCTTTATATCAAATGTCTTTTTTTAAGTACATAGTTAGACTTTTTTTAAGTACAAAGTTAGACTTTCTGATTCAATATGACTGACAGTCTGTGTTTCTAATTGAGAGCTTATTCTTTGAATTATGCTGTGCTTGGATTTATTTCAGTCATCTCATTTTTTGATTTTCATTGAACCCAATATTTCTCTGCTTTTTTCCCTTCTCGCAACCATTTTGTTGATCAATTTTATATATTCAATGCTGTTGTTCCTACTGATTTGGAAGTCATATACACAATTTCTCTCCTCAGTGATTACCCTTGGTATATTCTAAAACACAGACTTCTTTCATAAATTCTATGATCAATCAGTATTGCTACCCTTCTGCCCAAAAGTCCCAGAAGCCTGATGCCTCCCTGATGCCCTCTGTCCCCATTTCACATACCATTACAACCAGTGTCTTCACTTCATCTTGTTTTAACACTCCCCAACTAGTGCTCTGTGTATTAGATATCTGTTCAAACTTAGTATGTTGCATCTTCTTTCTTTTGGGGTCAGTTTCTTCTGAAGTATATTCTTAAGTAAATTTTTTAGCAAAAATTTTATAGTGTCTGTCTGTGTTTCTCATCACTGAGACACACTGCTCAATACCCACAGTTTTAAGGAAGAACTGTTTATTAGAGATTTCAATTCACAGTCAGCTGGAGCCGCATGCCAGAGGAGCATAGCAGAGGGGAAACAGTGCACGGCATGGCAAGCAGGAAGCAGTGAGCTTCCCTTCTTTCCCTTTTTATTCCATGCAGGCTACAAACCTATTGGTTGGTGCCACCCACACCATCATCCTTACCCAGAACTATGCTAAATCAGTCATGTGCTAGTCCAGTATCTCACATCCATGACCCATGATCCAACATATATATATATATATATATATCCACATTTTATATTTTACCCACATTTGAAAATGATTTTTTAGCTATAAGACGATGTTTTTCTCCCTGTACTTTGATTATATTATTATATCATCTTATTTCTTTTGTTGCTGTCTCAGAGTTCACAAACTCTGATGCTCATTTCTCTGTAGGCAGTCAGCCTTTTATCTATAAATGGTAGGATCTTGACCTTTACACCTGCTAATGTTTTAGTTACACTGTACTGTGTCTAGTAGAAGGTTTTCTGTTACTTAGCCTGTCGACCTGCTGGAGTCACAGCTTTTATTTGTTCTCCTATATTCCATCTTGACCTACTGCCTTACCTCCAGTACCACACCTTTATATTCTGCTTCTAGAACTTCCAGTGACACCTGCTGGACCTTCACATCCCACATCCTTGTCACTAAGTCCTCCTCCACGTGCCCCTTCTCTCCCTTTCTGCACAGGCTTCTGAATATTCCTCAGATCTATCCTTCCATTATCTCATCATTGAATCACGATATGTGACCTTTAGTTCATCACAATCAGTTTTAAACTAGAATGGTTTCATTTCTGAGTTACAGTTCATGTCTTAACTCCAAATGGTCTTTTTGGATAGGGTCTTATTTTTGTGTCCTTTATTAATTTTTATTACTTTTATCATTTTAAATGTACTCATTTTATAATTGATATGATAATTACATTTTATCAGAAGTTTTGATGGTTTCAATATTGCTTTTGATTTTGTTTGCTCTTTTTTTTTCCTTTTTGCTAACTCTTCTTTCTCCTCCCGTGTTTCTTCATGCATTTGCTTCTTTGAACTGTACATTAGTCTTCAGTTGGGACTTCTGTGTGGGGATGCTAGAAGCCCTGGGTTGAGGAGGTGGCCCCAGACATGTTTTATGATGTGTTTAAACCAGGTGCCCCCAGGTGTCATCAGCTTTAGCAGTAATTCCTTTCTGGGGTGGATCCTAGACAACTTGTAATAGAAACTTAAAAATTATATCCATGTGAGGGCACAAATATGACTGTGGATTTTAAGGGATTCATTTTTTCTTTCTTCAAACAAACTTCCTTATGGCCCCCCTAAATGAGTGAGGAATCTGATGGCTTGTTTGTTTTGCAGTATGCAGGACTGAACCCAGGGCCACCCTACCACTGGACTTCGTCAGCCCTTTTTTATTTTTATTTTGAGAAAGGGTCTCATTAAGTCGCCCAAGCTGCTTTCTGACCTTCAGGTCTCCTGCCCTCAGTGTCTAATAGGTGGGATTACAGGTCTGCACTACCACACTGGATGGCAATTGTTTGTGTTCATCCCTTGGGGTTTCAGCTCCAACTTCCTCCTCGAGGAAACCCTAGATCTGCTCATGCATCTCTGCTGGTCAGGTCATTACCACCTTAACCCCGATTGCCAACCTGGCCTCAAGGCCAGCCATGCATCCCTCGCACATCACTCCCAGTGGCCCCGGGGTCGGCTCCTGGGAGTCACAGCTTCTTCATGTTGGCTCTCCAGATATCCCTTACTTTCTTACAGGTATAGCTATGCTTGTGTTAGACTCTATTAGGCATTGCTAGAAATTTTCAAAATACGTTTTCATGGTACATGAAAACCCATATTGTTGGGAAAAGAAGAATCCGATCTACTGCTGAATAACCTGAAAGCGTGTCCCCTCTCAAACCAGATGCATCAGAGGATATTTTTGCACTTATTGTAGTCTCCCTCATGCTCGTACTATCCCCTCCTACAGAGTTTGAAGGGATTTCTGGTGATGACCGTTCTTGGGAAGGATTTCCAGCTTAGTTTCAGACTATGTTACAAGGAGACACTGGAGCGTTTCACAGCCCGTGTCTGAAGAGGAAACTGACAGCTGCCAGGCCACCAGTGGGGTCCTCTTTGAACATGGGAGTAGTTCACAGATGTGTGGATGTCTACTTTCACTGGAAAAGAAAAGTGAACACGGAGGAAATACTTTTTGCCCTTCTGAAACTATTATTCAGTTCTTCTTGCTTTGTAGAGAAAAAACACACAGAAAGAAAAACCCAAAATCATTAGGAAATATTGTGGTTACACATTCTCACTGCCAAGGACAACACTCATTAACCTTGGGTAAAAAAACCGAGACAGCCTGTGTTCACTGTCAAGTCCTCTTGTCTGCTTCTTACATCAGGACTGAGGCTTAGTGACTTTGTTTCAGAGACTACACCAAGGGAACCCGTCGTGACATTTTGAATGCAGCCATTTGAGAGTCTGGTCACAACTGGGAAGAAAGTTCTAGAATGTTATAAGTTCTCACCGGACCCTTCCAAGCTATGGACTGTGAGGATGGACGTTGAAGGAGGAAGAGTTAGTCCACTATTACATGTTTACTGAGGGACATGGTACTCTGGGAGAGAGGCTTCTCCAGAAGGTCACAGTTGAGGACTGTTTCTTAGAGTGAGCCATGGTTGCCTCTCATTGTGCATAGTTTCTCTCTGGAGTTGTGGTGTGAGTTCTAAGGGGTGCGGGGTGTGGGATGGAGGGAAGTTCCCCAGAAGGCCAGGAGAGAAATAACTAAAAAAGAGATGATTTGGGGAAGGAGGAGACAGACTACCAAGAAAAAGGAAGTGAGAGCAAAGCTTGCCCTTTAAAGAAGGCCCATAGTGAACGCGATTCTGGTCTTGTCCTTACATCCGCCAAATGCTGAGCACATCACAAATATGCAAACTGTACTGAGCTTCCTGCCTCCTCGCTTGACTGGCCCGAGGGATGGATGAGGAAGTCCTACCAAAAGGGAAGTTCCCTGTTGCCCCAAATCTGCATTCCAAGCCTCCTTTTAGAAAAGGGCCTCAGGGAAAAGGGCACTAGAAGCGAGGCATGGTGGCACACGCCTGTAATCCCAGCACTTGGGAATCTGAAGCAGGAGGACCACTGCAAGTTCGAGACCAGCTTGGGCTACAAAGTGAACTCAAAGCCAGCCTAAACTGCATAGAGAGACTCATCTCACAAATACAAAAACAAAGAGAAAGAGAAAGAGAAAGAAAGAAAGAAAGAAAGGAAGGAAGCCCTAGTCCTGGCAAAGAGTCTACCCCACATCTCCCACTCAGGGAGCCCTCATCTAGCTCAGCTTCTGCGGTTAGCACCCTCTAGGCACAGCCTCCCAGCAACCCTCATCCCCAAGATCTGGGGCCCCCATTCCCACAACCCTTCCCTCAGGGCTGAAGGACCTTCACACTCCTGTCAGTGTGGCCATCCTAGCACCCATGGGCCTTTGAGAACCACAGAAGGGCTGAAAAAAAGGCCAAAGGTGTGGTCTTAGGAACTGTTTTCTAATGAAAAAAAAAATTCCCACTAGGTTTTTTCCTGCGGGTTATTTCTTAGTCACTCTGTACTTTCCAGCTAGGGAGTTATTTGCTCATTTAATAAACCAGATAAATAGAAATAAGTCTGATTTCTTATAATTTTATTTCTTCTCATTTTTTTTCTTTCTTGAGAAAGCAGCAGTAATTAGACACTGCTCATCCTCTGTGAAGGAAGAAAAGAGACACAGAGGGGATTCTGATGTTGAGCATAGGGAAGAAAGACACACAAACAAAACCCAGAGAAAATCTTCTGGGGTTGATTTGAGGCCCTCTGGGTTCCCACTGGCTCAGCTTGGGCCCTCCAGAGACCAGGGGAAGAGAACTTCCCATTGGATAAGTGCTATGAACGTGGTGAGATCTATGCCGGAGCCCTCCATTCACACACTGTTGTGTGTGAACACAACTGTGGGCTTGTTTCTCCCTTTTTCTAGAACCTTCTTGTCCTGAAACACTGTTCAACTTCCACATTTTTCTCAGGCCCTTTAAAATGTCACCTTTCTAAAAGAGTCTTAACTACCCCCTATAAAGAACTGACCTTTACCACTTCCCATAACTTTATTTATTGATCTCCATAGTATACCTCACAATCTGAAAGTATCTCATGTCTTTGTCTACTTGATATTTTGTGCCCTCCTCTAGAAGCTAAAGCCACATATGTTTCACTTCTTGTCTCAGGCCCTAGAATAGCATTGGTAACATGGTAGCTGATTGATAGATGTTTGCTGAATGGATGAAAAAAGACATATTTGATAGGGATACCATAATAATTTGAATTATCAGCTTCTGTGCCAGTCAGCTTTACAGTACTGTAATAAAATACCTCAGATAAATAGCTTATAAAGAGGAAGGTTGCTTTGGCTTGTTGTCTTAGAGCTTTTATCTCATGATAGGTTGGCCCCATTGCTTTGGATCTGTGATGAGGTGGCACATTATGGCAGGAAGCACATCACAGAACAAACTACCTCATGGCTAGGATCTGGAGCCTTACACTCTCCTTCAAAGACAAGCCCTCCACGACCTAAGGTCGCCCACTAGATGCTACCTCTTAGAGGTGCCACCATTTCCCAAGAGTGCCAATGTGGGGACTATTTAATACATAGACCTTCAAAAAGCATTCAAGATCAAACTGGAGCAGCTTTCATGTTTGCGCCTCCTTGTTTCTGAGTGTGAGAGTTCAGGCCAGTAGCACAGCTAGAGAATAATCTCAAGGCCACCTTCACTCTCCATATCAATTCAAGTATGAGGGTTCCCAAGCCACCACCAGGTCTGCAAATTCATGCAAAGGACTCCCAGGAGTCACTGGGAGTTGCGATACTCCTGCTGACAGTTTATTGCAGAGAAAGGATAAAGATGAAATTCAGCTAAGGAAGAGCCATTAGAGCAGAACCTGAAGAATAGTCATGGAGAGGCCAGATGTCCTCTACCTGTGGAGTCATGGGCGATGGGTCCCCCTGACTGTAATGTGTGACAATGTGCATGGAATATCTTTAAGCAGACAAGCTCACTGGAGGGAGCTTTCCAGAGTTTTGATTGGAGCTCAGTCACATGCTGTCCACAAGACTGACCATTAGTGTCTAGTCCCTCAGTAGGCATTACTCATACAAATACCTCACCAAAAGCCTGCATCATAAGCCCCCTTGTTAGTTTGTCCAGTGACTCAAGTCCCCAGGCAAACAATAATGCTTCTTCCAGGTATGATAGTCCAAGAGCAGAGATCACCTCTGAAGACCAAGAGAGGTCAGGCCTCTCTTCAGGTACAGCGACCTCTTTACCAAGGTCAATTTGTAAATTTGTAGTGCCCTAAACTATGGACAGAGACATTTCCCCACCACCTGATCTTGGGTTTGCTCATGTGACTTGTTGGTCATAGAAGGAGGCAAAAAAGTAGGAATACCAATTCCACTTCCCATGGTGCATCTCTGCCACCACCTTGGGAAGAACACATCCAGTCTAGCCCACTGTCCCAGGAGGAGCAGGGCCACTCCAGCCTGCACCCAGCCTGGGGCCAACCTTCATCCCATGACCAAGGACCTAAATGCCTTCTCTCAAGTACTGCTAAGAGGATGTGATTGCTTTTTAAACAGTATTTTTGTGGTCCTGGTTAACTGACAGAGATACCCTTAAATACCAAGCATCTCTCTGTGACTTTATTCCTGTGATTGTCATTTGAAAAAGGGTAACCCAAGGAAACAGGCACAAGTTGACAGTGTGTAGATGGGTGCAGGTACAACGGCTTGCGTATGGATTGTACCCTCGTGTGTTGGAAGCTTGGTCCCCAGTACAGTGATGTAAACAGTTGGTGAAACCCTTAAGAAGTGAGGCCTCCTGAGAGATAGTTGGACCAACGAGAATGCTGCCTATGAAAGGAACCGATGTCGCTCTCATGGGACCCTGATAGTTTCTCCTGACATCTGTTGTAAAAGAGCATGCCTGAACCCTAACTCCCTCTTTGGCTTCCTGAATTCCCATGTAATTTCTTCCTTTCACATATGCTCTACCAGATGACAACCAGCAGCCAAGTCAATGAGGATGGAACCCTCCAATCTTGGACTTTCAGCCTCCAGAACTATGACTTGAACAAACCTCTTTTCTTTATAAGTCATGTAGTCCCACTCATTTAGTTATAGTAATAGAAAATCAACTAATATGAGGCAGGAAATTTGGAAGCCGATACTACAAACACAGGAAACTGCAAAGCCAGGAAAATACAAGTGGAGGAAGAGAGTCAAGTGCTTGGCAGTAAATGCGGCCTACGTGAGGAGGCAACGATACCAAGCAGCAAATGGAGCGGCAAGAGCCCATCTAAAAGAAACAGCTGCCCCTGAGACACAGCCAATTGCTGCCGATATGAAAAAGTCAATCCCTTCTTGCCAAACCTGTGAAGGTTTTTTTTGGCAGAGAAACTGAAACTTGTGCATTTGTATGAAATCTCTTCAGTGCCACAAATGATTCAAATTTCTGGACAAGCCAAGCCAAACACATCTATGGCTCTCGGTGTCATGATTTGCAATGTGTGGCAGTAGCAAGCTTGTCTAGGACCTTAAAGAGAGGGTCCTTCGTGACCTGGGGTGGTGTGAGGTGATGTGTGCCTCATATGAGGCTGGACTCAAGAAAGAGAAAATCTTGTGAAGAGGAAAGGGAACAAAAATGGATGCAAAAGACAAACTTCTCCACCAAAATCTGGAGGATTCCACTGAAGTTGTTTTAGTCACTTTCCTATCAGTGAGACAGAATCCTGAACACTCACAAGTTGTAGGAGGTGTGATTTCCAGTGGGTTTAGTCCACGGTTAGCTGGCTCGCAGACAGAAATAGCAGAGTGGTAGAGCTTGGCACAGGAAAGCTGCTCAACCCATGGCAGCCAGGAAACGGAGACAGAGAGAAACAAGGAGCTAAGCAGAGAGATGCACCCTTCCAGGTCGTGCGCCAGGGATCCATCTCCCAACCAAGCCCCACCTTCCAACAGCACATTTAGTGACGAACCCATTGAAGGACCAATTTGCTGATGAGCATAGTGGCCCTGTCATCCAGTTACCTTTTAAAAGACCCACCTCTGAACATGTGAGATTTTTAGGGGACATTCTAGACCTAAACCATAATAACAGGTTAATTGGAGCCACCTAAATGTTACAAATGATTCCTTAACATCTTTCTTCATGTGTGCGCTGGGCATAATAAGCAGGCAAGGTCTACACCATCTGTCTTAGTTATTTACATCCATGGCTTTGCATAATGCTCCACGGAGCCCTCAGGAGCTGCATACTTCCCCAGGAGCAGCACACTAGCAAGGTCCATACCCAGGGCTAACGAGCCAGGTGGGAGATGCTGTCTTAGCCCTGCACACACTCAGCACCCCAGAGCACCACTCAAACTCTGCCTAACTTGCTTCCAGGTTTGTAGAGGTGGGTCTTCAAAAGTGCGGCAAGAGGTGGGCTCTGTGTCTCTGTGGCTAAAAGCCCAGGAATCAACCCCTACTCTTCCTTCCCCGAATGGAATTTAGCTGCAGAAAGAGCTGAGCTGGCAGTAGATCCTCCGATTGCCTTTTAGGTATTTATTCTCCAGTGCCAGGTTCTGATGATGACTTCTCTCAGCTCTACATGTGCGAGAATCATTATTCCAGAGACAAGTCATTTGTGAGATGATGATATTTGTTTAGCGCGCCAGGTGTTGCTTGCTTTTGCTCATTTCCTTGCTGCGTGCAGCCCTGGGGACACCACGTGCAAGACAGCTCTGAAGAAGGGCAGGCAAGGTCTTCCCCGACCCAAGTAGACCCGAGCACAGCTGCTGGCAGGAAGAGCCGTGATGGCAGAGTGTTTGTCTCTGAGTGTAACAGCAGCTGGGCTGCCTCATGTACAGAAGCACATTAGGTTGCTTAGGCTTTTTATTTTCAAGAACATTTGTCAACAGCACCACAGAAAGCACATTCTCCTGAGATGAGAAGAGCAAAGAATCTAACATCCCCTGAGCAAGACTCACCAGATTCGCATCCCACACCGCTTCATCCTGGTGATGATTCCAGTGGGTGAATTACAATGTTCACCTTCACATGCCAAGAAATTGATTCCCTGACATCTCTGACCCGAGGACCCACAATAGTCCTGAGTCTGGGGTTGGCAGATTTTGAACAGTCTATCAGACAGTCTATCGGATAGTTATACCTTCTTCCCTAGTTGCTAGGTCAGTGAAAAGTTCCACATCTCTGTGCTTCCTTCATGCCTACAAATTTTCTAAGGGACAGTTTATAAATGTCCTCTAGGTAACAAAAGTGAGTGTCTGTCAAGCCAAAAAAAGACCAAGTTCACCTTTGTCTGTGGTCGTTTACACAGTAGAGAGGCCACCAAGCCAAAATTCTTTGAGAATGCATATACAGCAACCTACTTGAGAGTAAAGCTATCAAGATGTCATGAACTTGAAGACTGTATTTCTGGCTAACCCAAGACCTGGCTAACCCTTCAGACCTGAATGTGATAGTTCAGTCAACTGTCCACCACTCCACAGGAAAGTATATGTGTGCCAGGCAGTCAGCAACCAGGAAAGAGGGGTGAGCTGTCTGAACGCAGAAGCTGCCTGGGTGTCTTTGCTCCAAGCTGGAACGGGGCAGCCAGCACGTATGCAAGAAGATTGAGTGGGAAAACTGACAGCCAGCATCAGAGGATGTAACAGTGTGTGCCAAGGATAGACAGAAAACTGTGTGCTTGTCAGCTCTTTGTTACCATAACAACCATAACAACCATAACAACCATAACCCCTGAGGTAGCTTATGAAATGAAAAGTTACTCCAGAGATAATGACTATCATCAAGAAATCAAGTAATAACAAATACTGGCAAGGATGTGGGGGGAAAGGGACACTTCTACATTGTCAGTGGGGGCGTAAACTAGTGCAACTGTGTGTGTGTACATTCAAATGGAGATTCCTCAAAAAACTAAAAATACGTATTCCACTCAAGCCAGCTATTCTCTTTGTATGCATCTTCCCAAAAGGGTTAAAGTCATCATATGGTGATACACACATGCCCATGTTTATAGCAGCACAGTTCACAATAGCTAAATCTTGGAGGCAATCTCTAAGTCCATCAACAAATGCGTGGATGAGAATATGTGGTATCTGCATGCGACAAAGTATTACTGGTCTATCAAAAAGGATAAATTCGAGTCATTTATATGAAAATGGATGTACCTTAAGATCATAATATTAAGTAAAATTAGTCAGGCAAACAAGCTTAGCATCACACGATTTCTCCAAAGTATGAATGATTTAAAGAACAAAATAATAGATGGTAATAGGAAACAAGGAAATAGGTCTTTTGCAAATTGGGAGGGGCTCTAGAGATGGAGAGAAGAGTAGGAAAAGTAAAAAGAATCAAGGTGTGTATGCACCTGTACCCGCTCCCCATGATGAATGCAGTCATTATGTAAAACCAACATATACTAATAAAAATAAGAAATAGATACAAAGAAGATAAAGACAATGAAGTAAAACCTTAAAGTGGAAAGTTGTATTTGGCTCATGGTTTAAAGGTTTCAGTCCCCAGCAGTTGGTGCACTGCTTCAGCTGCATCATGGTAGGAGCATGTGATGATCAGGATACAAGGGGACGTGAGGAGACCAGGGTTCCCCTCACGAACACATTGCCAATGACCTAATTTTCTCCCACTAAGTCCCACCTCATAACAGCTCTAACACCTCCCAATGGTGCAAATTTGGGAACCAAATCTTTAACACGCAGGGACATTTCAGATTCAAACCATAGTAGTCCAGTTGGGACAATGCCAACACACTGACCACAGCACCACAGGCAGCTAGGCCAGAATCAGGCAGGACGAAGATTGTCCCATTGGAGTCAAAGCACCTACCATTGATGCCTCCTGTGCCCCTGCCTAGAGACAGACATGGCTGAGATTCCTGGGCTGATTTTGAGAGTCTTTCTCCATCCAAGGGCATCTCCAGTGATCTGCATGTTTTTAACACACCGTGGAATATGGGTTCAATACCCACCAGCCATGTGCTGTGTCTAAATGAGAAGAGATGCAGCTCTGGGTTCAAAGACTTGAGGTTGTGCCCATGTGATAATGAGCATGTGTGTGTGTCCCGGTGGGTGGTTGTGCATATGCTCCAGTGTGTATTTCTAGTCTGGGGAATGCCTTGCAGATAGGAATTCAGGGCTGGTAATCCCCAAACATCACCCCTTCCTCCTCATCAGTGGAACCATAGGAGTGCTGATTGTCCAGAATCTTGCCTGTCTCCAACTCCTCCCTCTTAGCCCCGCAGCCCTATCTGCCCCACTTTGGAGCCCAGACCTGAGAGTGTGTGCTGATGGAACCCTGCCTCTCCTCCATGCAAGGCGCTTCTTTTCAGCCTTCTTCTCTCCAGTCTGTACGAGCACAGGTTGATAGGCCCAAAAATATGAATGCCAACTTTCAAATCACTTTACAAGTACGATGGAAACACAACATTGAACCCGACTTTTATTTCTAACGTCTTAACTGGTCTCAGACCATAACGTTTTATTCTTTTTTAGTAGCATATATTACTCATGCAGAATAAAGGGTTTCATTCTGGCAGATTCATACATGCATGTAACATACTTTGATCATTTCCACTCCATCTCACCCCCATTTCCTGTCCTACCCTTCATAATCTTTAATTCTTGACAAAGAGCCAGCCCTTACACTCAACGCAGCCCAATTGCCACTTTACACCGGGGCCTCAAATCAGTCCATTCCTGCTCTCCGAAAGCTTCCTTTCCACCATAGTGCTTAATCTCCCTCAGGAATATGTTAGGCCCCCTCCGCCGATGGCCCCAGATCAGATCAGTCTTGATGCCAAGGCCAAACCACAGGTGGGTCACTGATTCTACCAGGAAGCTCTGGTTCCTGGAGCTCGCGGGTAGCCCACATCTCATTCAGCTGGATGGGACACCCACAGCTGGCTTCAGATGTTTGGGGATTCTCAAGAAATGTGGATAGAAAGGGAGGCTGAAGGAGAAGAAAGAGTCCCAACGCCACCAAAGACTCCTCAGAGAAGGAACTGAGCCTTGGTTGTAGAGCAGGGCATTCCCCTCCGATAAGCAGGACTCTCTGTGATTTCAGGGGATTTTGCCCCTTTCACACGTATAGGGGTTTCGCCTCCCAGCCTTCTGAGTTCCAGGATGACACCACAGAGACACTTCGTGCAGTGGGCCACACTGTGGGGAACTCAAGCTCCTCCTCGAGCCCTTCAGAAGCTGTCGTCTTGGCTCTCCAGGTTCCCTGGGTGCCTCTGGATCGTGGTAAGCCAAGCTCTGCAAACAAACCTCAGCTTCACAACTAAATCCAGCCCTTGAAGGTTTCCAGGGAAATGGGCTAAAGGGGCACTTGAGGAGATTTCTAGAGGTGACAGAGACTAGAGCTTCCTATTGCAGCCATTCTGCAGGTTCTTAAGCAATGATGCATTCAGATACCACCAGCCTCTTCCTCTCCTTGCTTCATGTCCAAGCTCTCAGCCACTGTTCCTGAGTTGGGGGTCTGGCTCCCTGTCTCTCTCCACCACAACGGTCTTCAAAACCACAAACAGTGCATCCTTCATCCTGGACCTTCAGTTTTATGTCCCCATGCTGATATTCCTTCTATATCACCCACTCCTAAGTAATCTCTAGATCAGTGATAGCAAAAATGTTCAAGAGCTTTCAATGATACCAGCAACCTGCTGAAGCATATGTGCTGTTGGTTTGCCACCATTGACCTAGATCTATACTCAGGATTACTGCCTCCCTTTCTGTGGACAGTAGGATTTACCAGAGCATCTCACGGTCTCTAATTCATCGGTACTAATGCCCTATTTACACACGTGCCCCTAGCTCTACCTGAATCCCTAGCCCTACCTGAATCTCTGGCCCATCACTCTGTTCATCTACACCCATGTGGCTTACGTCCCTATCCTCTTCCTCTGCTTGCTGCTCTTTTTAGGCTAAATCCCAATTCTATTTAAACTCAACTCCTTGCTTCTCAGCCTTCACACCCAACCCATCCTATGAGGCTAGAAAAAATACAAAATTGTACTGCTTGGTCTTGCTTTGTGTTCAAGACCACAAACCTCAAGTGGCCCCTAGCATTGTCTGGGTAATTCCCTAGCCACTTCGCTCTACAATTCCCCCATGTGGTAACTATTTCTCTGCTGCTTCACTCTCCCTGCCCTCAGCTGATGACCTTAGTTCTTATTTTACCAAATATAAATAAGCAGAGAAAACCACTGACCTCATGACTCTATTCTCTGGCTTCTTTCCAAAACTTCATCATTTGTGCCTAGTGAAAAATATCACAATTTCCCCCTCTCTCTTACCTCCACTACCCTGGCACTCATTTCTACCAGCCTACACACTGCTTTTAATGATTCTTATCTTTTAAAAATCCTATGTGAAAGAGGAACGGTCCTACAAGATACTAACACACACTATAAATATCCTATAATCAAAACTGTAGCACAACCACATAAAAATACAGAAGGATCAAAGGCATGCAGTCAAACAACTGACCTAACAACCTAGTCTCTTAGGTGTTTCCCAAAACCACCAGTTTAACGTTCAGTATAACTTTCAGAGCACAAGGTATTGGACAACTGGATAAAAAAATGTAATTAAGTTAAATCTCTCATACTATACACAAAATAATCGCCACACAAGTCAAGGTTTCAAATGGAAAGTGGAACTGTACAAGTCCTAGAAGAAGATATGGGTGAAATTCTATATAACATGAATGGAAAAGGATTTCCTAATATGACTAAAAATCTAGACGCTACAAAGCACAAACTGATAAGCTTGACTGTAACTTTTTAAAAGTGAGAGGAAAACATAAGTATAGTCAAAATATAAATGAAAACAGAAAGATATTTTCAGCATAGATTATAGATGACCAATACCTAATATAAAAGATTTTAAAAAATGAGAAGAGACTGTAAATTCTGCAGGAATCAGACAAAAGAATGGAACAAATCATTGATTAAAGGAGACATAAAGTTAGTCTTAAACATGTGGAAACATGATCAGTTCATTCCTACTAAAATGCAACTAAATCCACATCACATTGTACTTTTTACTCATCAGATTTACAAACAATTCACACTATAGATATTGGTACAGCTAAAGAAACAGGTATCTGGTGGGAATCATTGGTGGGAATGCAGTGTCATAAATCCCACTGAAAGACAATTCAACAACATCTAGCAAACTACGTATGTAGTACCCTGATGCCCAGGAGTTCTATGTCTCAGAGTTTACCCTGAAGACATACCTGCCATGAGATAAAAATACCAATGTCCAAGGTCTACCGTGGCACCAGTATTTACCACTGCAGAGTATTGGAAACTACCTAAATGCCCAAGCCTGGGAGATCGGATGAATAGAACATAGTACAGTGTATACCCACAGGGGTTACTAAGGAGACACAAAAAGCTTGGGGAAGAGTTTTGAGAATTGACATAGAATGATTTCCAGGAGATTTTATTAAGTGCCAATGCAAAGAACAAAGGAGCATACATAGTGTGCTCTGTATTATGAAGGAAGAAGAGAAATGAAAAGGCCAGCACGCATCTGCTTTTCCTTAAGGAACAAAGCACGGGAAGAACACACCAAAAATTTTTGCAGTTGATTTTCTCCATGCCACATTGGAGAAGGGGATGAAGAAATATTTCTCTGAGCATACATTCCTGTACAGTTTCAACTTTTGATAGTATCTTCATGGCTCCTTAATAAGACACGGAAAACAGTAACAGAGTCTAACCCCTTCTTTGGGTGACCTTTGGCCAGCACCTCTCCCACACTCTCAGGTGTGTGCCTTGGGTTGGGGGGAGTGCAAACCTGTGTCAGCCCTGGCCAATCAGAGTGCTGCATTTTACTGGCTTGGGGCCTGGCTCGCAGATGCCACCTAACACAACTGAATCAATGATATTACACAATCCTTGAGCTGTATCCTTCAGACAAAGCTCAGGGTTTTCCTTCTCACCAGGCTATTTGGCCTGGAGTAACACACTGACCTTTTGGTGCTATGTGGACTCTTGAAATAAGGCCAGCATGGAGGAAAGAAAGCAGGGTTGAGATTAACAGATCAGCTCCTGGAAATCCTATTCAAGCCCCTGGATCAAGCTTCGACTCTTACTGAATCTCATGAGCCCGTTGTTTCGAGGTTTTTTTGCCTGTGCCTACTTGAATTAGACTTTCTGTCGCATGTCTTCAGAAGTCTTATCTGGTACACGTTTTTCAATCACTCGCTTTATAGTTGTGAAATCTGGGTCCCAATGAGATAAAGTGACAAGTCCAAAATCACGCTGGAGGAGCACAGCAGAGATGGCACTAACATTAGTTGTGCTGGATCCCATTTCATAGGGTCACCATAGTAGGTGCCTTCACCCAGGGAACTCAGGGAGAAGCCAGTAAGGGGTTATGTGCAGGGCGAAGAATGAAGAGAGAAAACAAGCCAGGTTTTCCCCTCCTAGATTTTTTTTGTACCAGGGATCAAACTCATGACTGCCTACTTGCAAGGCAGGCACTTATACTGCTGAGCTAAATCTCCAGCCCCTTCCCCTCCTAGATTCTAACGTGTCCAGATGCCCTGCCTGTTTCTAGGCAGTGAATTGAGACAGCGCCCCCTTCAGGTAGAGATAGGAGAGTTTCTGAGGCATCACATATAACCGCATGGCTCCAGCCATGGTGCAGCAAGCAGCCTTGGAGAGAGTGTAGTGCTTCTCAGCCCGCCAGGCCGTTGGGGTCTAGGAAACACAGCCAGTAAGTCCAGTGTGTGCAATGGAATAAGGCTTCTCACCCTCCAGGCATCAGCCCTCCAGGTTGTACAAGGAGAAATTGAACAACTCCGATATCAATCATAAAGTAGAAGCAAGAAACATAGACCTGGATTCAGAAGACCGGGTCCAACTCTGACCCTTCCATTGATGCGGGTGGGCAGCCTTGTGGGTGTCCAGGGAGGACAATAAAAGCTCTGTGAGGAAACCAACAACTGACACCTACCTCTGGGTACTCCCAGGAAGCCAGCACCCTCCAGCAAGCACAGCCCACAGGCTCAGCGCGGTCCCCAGGCAGCTGTGCTCATTGTCTAGGAATAAACAAGCCAGCCAGTGTTTAAACACTGAGATATTTCCCTTGAAAATCTGCTATCTTGGCTTCTTTTGAAAATAAACAAGACAGGAAAGAACCCCCAGGAGCACACATACCCTTTGCCTTGGCACGAGGGGGTAAGGTGCCCTCCCACACCCCCACAGTCCACCCCACCTATGTGAGGTTCCTGTGGCCACTTACTGTCCCCATGTCACTTGAGTCTTGTGCTGCACCTGTGTGTGTTCCAAGAGGGAAGCAAAGGATTAGCCAAGAGGCCCCTGTCACACTGGGACATGACCTGTTGGGTCCTATGACTTCTGACACAAAGGGCACCAACTATAAATGCAAATCACCACATA
Organism: Cavia porcellus; assembly: GCF_034190915.1. NCBI lineage: Eukaryota > Metazoa > Chordata > Mammalia > Rodentia > Caviidae > Cavia > Cavia porcellus. The sequence goes on along the minus strand of NW_026947496.1, from coordinate 18,592,141 downwards.
AAGTTCGTGGATAAAAGAAAAGACATAAGAATTGGACTCACAGATCTTTTGCTTGAGATAAAAACCAAAGATATCTGCCCAGATGAGGATCAGTAAGAGACCAGCAGGCAGCTAAGGAGTAGCTTCCAGGACAGAGAAAACCAATTCAGAGATCCAAAACACAGCCCCTGAATGGCCTGGCAGAACTTGTGACCTTGATAGGCTGAGGTCAGGGCCAAGGCCAAGGCTGAGCCTCCTGGTGGTAGGAATAGGAGCACAGCTGTCGGGGTTGGCTACTGGGAGACCGGAAAGCAGGTAGACTGTCAGAAAGTCTGGCCGTGAACTACTACAAAAATGTGGAACCCACAAAAGACCAGGTTTAGTCTTAAAATACTTCTGAGGAAGTTCCCTTGAATCTAGATTTATGCTTTGATAGAGGAAATGCAGTTCTCAGTAAATTTGGTGAGAGGTCTACCAGACACAAACACACACACACACACACACACATACACACAAACACAAGCACACACACACACAGTTAATTTGGGATAATCCTGCCAATCTAGTGCATTCTAAAGCTCATTCCACACAAAGCCTTGTTTCCAAAGGCAGCTAATTTGTGTACTTTAAAAGATGGAATGCCCCCTATACCATAGTTATGATCACATGTCAATTTGTTGTTGGTGGTGGTATTGTTGCTGTCATTGTTTTTGTTTTGAGACAGAGTCCATGGACTGTGTAGTTCAGGCTGGCAGTGAACTCAGTATGTAGCCCAGGCTGGTCTCAATCTCACAGCAATCTTCCTGTCTAAGCCTCCCAAGTGCTGGAATTATAGGCTTGTGACACCCTGCCTGGCTCAAATTTTAGACTATGGACTGAAGCACTGAGCTGATGTGGATACGCCCTAGAAATGAAGATCAAATGTGGACACATTCACTTGTTCATTTCACAAACATTGACCTACAGCATGGAGCGTTTACAGCCCCTTATGCTGTAGACCCTGGAGTCCAAAACAAGGAGCGCACTGTGGCCTCTCCCTAGAGGGAGCCACCCACCCACTTGGGGCTCAAGGGTGTCTGCTTCCTGGGAGCGCAGTGAAGGGAGGGACACTGTGTGAGTGATCTCTGCATGGGGGAGTAAAGGGCCCAAGGCAGACGACCACACCTTTTTAATAAGACTTTTCTACCTGGGAGCATTAGAGTTTGTTTTATGGTTTTTGTGTTTTTGTTTTTGTGGGTTTTTTGTTTTTGATTTTGGTGTTGGTTTTAAAATCAGGACCTCAACCTGCTATTGACAGCCCAGCCTGAGGCTGGCAGTGTCTGTGTACCACCCAGTCTAATTTTAAATGGGAAATTAGAAGTCACCTGGCTCCTTGCAAATGAAAGCATGCTAAGGTTTTATGGGCTTTTCTTCTACGCTACCCTTTTTAAATACTCTGTGTAGGGACTGAATGTATTTTCTCATTCAATCTGTCCCACAGCCATGTAAATGAGCAGGTGCCACCTGCACTGCACATGGAAGAAGCCGAGGTTCCCAGGTGCTGGAGCTCACCCTGAGCTCACCCTAAAGGTCCTTGCATGTGTGTGTGTGTGTGTGTGTGTGTGTGTGTGTGTGTGCGCGCACGCGCCGGGGTTCAAATCCAGGATTTTGCTCATGCTTTACAAACACTCTACCATTGAGTTACTGATGACAACTTTGAAAACAGAAGCTGCCCTTTGGAGTCCAATCTACACAAATCCAAGTATATGTGGTCCCCCTGTCCCTCCAGCCAGCCCTTCAGAGCTGGTCTGGGTATTGATCACATACGCAGTGACGTCAAGCCCAAAGCTGACCCTCGTGCTTCCGTCTTCTCTGTCAGCCACCTGCAGAAGGAAAGAAGAACTTGAAGAGGCCGTCACGGGTCTTGTCACTTGTGGCTCTGTGATGCGTGGCCGGCGTGGGGGTTTTGGGGAAGGAAGTAACAGTGACATCATAGGAACACAGAACTGAAAAGGCCTGGAGTGAACTCTCGTCCAGGCCCCTCGGAAGGACAGGACACCGTTCTCTCTGCAGCTCCCTCTCGCTGAAGATCCCAATTTGGGTTCTCAGCCTCTATGGCACTCACTTGCCGGTGGGCAGTTTTCCTGACACAGCAGATTTTCTTCCAATGCAAATTCTCATTTACCCTCAATCTACTATTAATTTTTCCTCAGAGATTGTGTTACAAGCAACTATCAGTCTTTCACTTCAGTAAGACACCATCACCTCTACCGACACTCTTCACTCGGTTGCTAAGCTGTGATGGGGCTTTTTATCTGCACTGTGTGCAATTTTCCCAACTAGGGGCAGGCTGGCTGGTTGCTACCTCTTCTTCACACACTCTGTCACAGAATCCAGGATCCATGGCTCTTGCTGTAGCTCTCACTAGAATGACTGTATGCTTCCACTCACCCCATTGGCTCAGTCCTATGACTAGCTTTGAAAGACAGAAGTGGAAGTAATATAGCCAAAGTTCTAAATGTGCTTCTATGGTTTTATTTGGCCTCTTGTGTTTCTGCCATTACCACGGCAAGACTACACCTAGGTAGTGCCAATTCAAGAATAAAATATAGGAAGCAGGGCCCAAAGTAGACTTGCAGCTTGGAGCCATGCCCAGCTGAGTGCAGCCAAGATCAGCTGAGCCCAGCCAAGATCAGCTGAGCCCCAGCCAGCCCTCAGACCTATGAATAAGAAAAATAAATGCTTGTGATATAAGCCACTGAGATTTGGAGGGTTCTTTGTTGTACAATATTATTGTAATACTAGATGACTAATAAAGTCACTAAAATAAGACATAACCTAAATGACAGCCAGAATGCTTTCTGATCCTATGCTCTTCAAGAATCCTGGTTCAGCCAAGTGTGGTGATACATGCCTGTAATCCCAACTCTTGAGAGGCTGAGGCAGGAGGATTATTGTGAGCTCAAGGTTAGCCTGGCTACATAATGGATTCAAGTTGAGGCTGGCCTTGTCTCAAAAAACAAACACACAATAAGAATCCGGTTTCATTAAAATACACCTGGTTTCTTCAGTCCCTTTACAACTTGACTACTCCAAACCCTTTGTGTATGCGTCCTGTATTTTGACACCTGTTCATATACAATATAATATTTTCTAGAGCTCTGCCTGATGCATTATTTAATACTTGCATATTTGAAACCTAACAAGGCTATAAAGTCACAGAGAGCATAGATCATGTAGGTACAGTACAGGCAATGAAGCACTCTAATTAATAGCATTCTGTGCCACTGTCTCCCTTCTTTGAAAAAAAAAAAAAACCCTTCCACTTTTTAGCTGGAAGCACATTTTCATTTTATTCACGGACTTAGCAGAAAGCTACGCGGTAGACATACAAAGCCTCCAAATATTAGGGACTAACCACTGGAAAGGTAAATGTCTTTGAGTTTTGGTCTCAATCAAGTAAGTATTTTTGATCTATTAACATTCAATTTTGTATACCCTGAGTCTTTCTGACAAATGTAGCATTTAGTTATCAATTCTAGGAGATATTAAATATAAAACTTCTCTTTTATTAATAGAAATAGGTAAGAGCTTTTTAAAAAAATCTACCTACTGAAAAGATCTATAAGTAAACCCATGCATAAAGTAAATGCCCAGTTTGACAGCCTGGTATGTTTGATTTTTATTAATAAAGCACAACTTTGTGTATAATTTCCAACCACCTCTGATTTTTATATTCTATATTTAAGACCAAGAAAATTCTTCAGAACCACATTTTTCCCCTCACGGTTTAGTTTCAAACATAATACAGTTCCTCTTTTTATTTATATAAGCAGTAAGATTTGTTTCATACTAAAGCATTCAATGAACTGGTGTTTTGTAATGAGATATATTTACTTTTCAAATACAGGAACTTTCCAGATGACTGGTCAAATCATATACTGGCATGGTGCATTGGTCTAGAATTTTTAGAAAATAACAATAGAATGAAGCAGCCTTTGTCTCCAATTATGGGCATACCCATCAAAACCCCTGCTTGAGTTTCTGATATGCCAGAAATTATACATCCAAATAAATTCCATTCCTTGAAATCAGTCACATCATCCTTTTATTCCAAGGGAGTACCAGTGTTCAAACTGTGCTGAAATTTTTCATATGGCTTTCAAAGTCTGCCATATATCTTTAAAATATTGTTAAAGGTAGAAAATCATTGTCTTTGGTTGGGCATGATAGCACATGCCTGTAATCTCGGCACTCAGGACGCTGAGACAAGAGGATCACCATGAGTTTGAGGCCAGCCTAGACTATATCTTGAGACTCTGTAAAAAAAAATCATTATCCTCTGGGAATAAATTATAATTCTAATAACAGAAAAAAATCATTTGGAAGCAAGTTCTATGGAAAAGGGGAAAGACCAAGAAATTAAATTTTCATGTAATCTCACAACTCAAAAATAACCACCATTAACAACCTGGTATATAGGCCTGGGGATTTAGCTCAGTGGCACAAGTGCTTTCCTGGCAAGCGCAAGGTCATGAGTTCAATCTGTGGCACCAAAAAAAAAGCAACCTGGTATATTTTCTTCAGGCCAGTTTTCTATGTACCATGTATATTTTATTACAAGTGATACAATCTTATATATACAGCTCTGGACTCCCCTCCTACTTTGAGAAAGAATATTTCTATGCAGTTCAGGATGGTCTTAAACTTACTTTGTAGCTTAGGCAGGCTTCAAATTCACAGCAACTCTCCTGCCTTGGCCTCCTAAGTGCTGGGATTACAGGTGTGCACCATAGTGCCCAGCTTGAATCTCTTTTTTAAAAAATCATTAATCAATAGATTTGAGGTTCAGAGGACCTACATAACAAGCAGTCACCCAAAAGAAACTACTTAACTTACAACTTCTTTCAAAATGTGTAGGGACAGAAAAAAGATGAACAGCTGTCCCGGAAGATCCCCTATCTTATTTCTTATTCTATGCTCTTGCAAGAATACTATTTGGTTATTCTACCAACAATGTGTGACAAGTGAGACAGAAACCAAGAGTGTGAGAAGAACATTCTGTGGTTTGGACGGAGAATAAAGAGAGTAGGTTGTCTCGCCTAAGTCAGTCATTTATGTAAACTGTGGCGAGGTGAAGACAGCTTGCGTTACAAGTCATGCTTAGTTGTTGAGGTTCAGCAGTGGAGTAAGAGCTCTTGAAATGAAAGACCATGTAATCAGGGTCAGACAACCGTCAACAACTGTTCATTTTCCAGATCTTTCCAACACGAGAGAAGGACAGCAGTAAGTATCATCATGATATCTATGTGCACACAGACTAAAGCTCTCCACACTCCAAGCCAGAGTAACCAATGAGGACAGAGGAACTTGGCCGCCATCTTGGATTACAATGGTTTGCATCTGGAGTGCCCCCACAGTCTACATGCTAAAGTGTTGGTCCCCATCCTGTGTCCTCATTGGGAGGTGATGGAACCTTAGGAGGTGGGGCCTAGTGGGAGGAAGTGAGGTCACTGGCACATGGCTTGAAGATGATATTGGGGCTCAACCCCTTTCCTGCTTCCCAGAAATCATGAGGTGAAACAGGCCTCTTGTGCTTTGCACCTTGCCTTGGTGTACTATGCCACCGTAGGACCAAAGCAACAGTTACATTTTTTTGAAAGTCTGAAATGAAGATTCACTACACAACTATATGGAATGCCTGTGCACATAGTCGCCACACAATAAATTCTAACTGCTATCAAGATGACTACCGATTATGTATTTTTCTGACTTCTGTGTAGAAACCACGTGCTGACTCTGGGGGACTGAAAATAAGGGCAGCACATTTCTAGCATAATAAAAGCTAGGGGATTTTTATTTTTTTCCAAAAATAATTGATAGGTTCCTGTTTCCCACTCAGTCAATATTCTCCAGGCAGTATTTGTCCTTCTGGCCCATGCCCCAAGTCTTCATCCCTGTGACTTTGGACTTGGACACCTTAAGTGCCACCACTGAGTAGAGGGTGCATGGCAGCCTGGCAGACCAAGAAAGACTTTCAGAGGCATTGTGTGTTTCCACTTCCTCCTGTTCTGCATGAGAAAGTGATTCCCTGGATGGCCATTGCTTCTCCAGCTCAGGTCTCAGAATGAAAAACATATGAAGCAGAGGAACCTGACCCAAAGCACAGAAATAAGCCTGGCCAAGCCCAGTAGAGCTAAAAAGTTCAAAGGTAATGCAACTGAGCCACTGTTTATCTATGATCCCATGAAAGCAAATTATTTGTTTTCATAAGCTATTCACATTTGGGGCTGTTTGTTAGTGCAGCAAAGTTTGCCTGATACACCGTCAACTAAGATTGTCTTTAGCGTAGTAAAGGAAGAGAGGGATAGATAAGACAAGAATAAGAGATGAACTTAAGAAAGCGAAAATTACTCTTTCAAAAACTGCTGTCTACCAGTGGAAGACCAAGATGACAACACAGCATAGCCAGTAATACCAAGAGTGAATGCATTCTAGAGATGTGCATGAAACTTGGGAACTTGAAGAGGGTGGATTTAGGGAAACGTGGTTTCTTCTCTTGAATTCTCTCCACCTTTAATTTCCAGAATTGTGTACTACCATCTTTGTGTTAAGGAGTTTAACTCCCTTTCTGAGCATTAAGCTTGGTAAATAAACTTTTATGATTTGCAATGCATTCACATAGCTAAATCCCATATTTCTATTTAAAATGCAGCAGGATTTGCATTTGATATTGATTTGAGTTTGTAGTCTGGATTGTTCTTGTGTAGGTATTTGTCAAAGAACAGATGTTTTCTCCATGTGTCATTCGAGATGGGTTAAGTATGCCCAGGAGGGAACGGTTGATATAAGGGTCTCTCCCTGAGCAGACCCGTTAGTTACAAATTGCCCTGTGGGTTTTCCTAACCCTGTAATGGCTAAACTAAAACTTAGCAGCTGAGCAGTTAGCCCATTTATTTAATTTGATTTTGATTTTTCATTAAGCTCTTGCGATTTACTTAAATAGGTTCTGAAATAGCAAATTGAAATGTGACGTGTCTGGCATAAAAGGGGATTAAGAACCAAACTATGAATGGAATAAAATCCATTTTGCAAACCTCCAGATCTGTCCAATAAATCACTTGGGAAACCTGCACAGAATTATTCCTTAAGTGGCTGTGAGCATCGATTTGTCATCTGTGTTCCATAAAACATGTGCTTCAAGTAACAGTTCTTCCTTGGAGTTGTGCTTCGAAACTGTCACTGTGAAGCACTGTCCTATGACATGGAATCCTCCACCATAAAGGGACCTTTCATCTCCCTTTCCTCCAGAGGCAGGTTGTTCACTCAGTTATTTAAAAACTTAAATTCAAAATTATGAAAGTGCAAACCTAACCATTCTGCCACAGCCCTAATTCCAAGGCAGGTTATGTGATGGAGGAAAGCGGTGGTCAGCATTATTCATGATCAGACAAAGAGTAGCGACACTTCTCAGGTACCCACTGGGCTTTTTCTGATCCGAAATGCTTTCCCAGATTGTTGACTAAACAAGCAGAACTGGATTTGTAACATCAGTCTTGTGATTTTTTTTTGACAGCACTCTCTTTGTAAAGTGGAGTGTTTGGATCTCTTAATCCTTAATTGCCTTTAGCTCTAAATTTTATCATTGCTTCTGGTTCCTTCCTTCCTCACCATTTTAATACTAAGAGGGAGTTAAGAGGGTGACCTCAATAAAGGAAAAATGTTTGAAACCAGGAGGACTCAGAGTCTGAGTCCTGAAGACAGTCAAGCTCAAAATGACAAGACCACAGCCACCCAGAACTGCCTGTAAGACAGTGGACAGTCTAAAGCCACCATATGTAATGAAATTTGCAAGTCAAAATTGTCCCAGAACACACTCTTAGGAAGGGATTATACTGGAGACCAATGGGCATGATCTCCAAAGTTGCCAGGGGCCCGTCCTCCCTCTCGGTCTTAGGACAGATCACCCTTCCACTGGCTAAAAGCAGGGGCTGGCCTTGCACAGGAAAATTACACATTTCCACACAATAAAAATGCCCTCAAAGGAGCAACGTGCCCTCATTGTGAGAGGCTAGAGATTGGAAACTGGGCAAGCAAAGACCAAACTGTTCTCCCATTCAAGTGCTCTAGGGACCTTGTGTTCAAAATATTTCTGTCATGTCTTGCTTGATGAGAGAGCTACGTCCTGAGAAATGCATCACTCAGCAGTACTGCCCATGTGTGAGCACCCTAAAGTACACATCCCCAAACCTAGATGCCTACTCAGTCCCTCAGCAAGGGTACGAGATCACTAGGTGATAGCACTCATGGCGACACCCTCCTTAGCACTAAAGCTGGCCCATGATCCTCAACCACTCGTGGCAGCCGCTTCTCTTCTGCAAGCAATGCCCCTGGCTCAGTTCATGGAGTTCTCTGCTTCCCATGAGACGCGCATGGTGCCCAACTCTGGTGCCACACTTGTGAGAAGATCCAGGCCTCAAGGTCCTCTCCTTGGGCCTTAGGACTGAGCACAAGGGCACGCTGGAAGTGCCCAGTCCAAGCTGGCCCAGGGCCAAGGAGGCTTGTGGGCTAAGTAGGCTCCCTGAGATACAGAAGGAGAGTTTGTGTTGGGAGATAACAGCATAGAAGGGGGACCAGACGGTGCAAAGGCACAGGGGCTGAGGTGCATAACTAGGAACTAAAAGTAGCTTATGACGCCGCATGTGAGTCAAACGTGCAGGGGCTGGAAGGCAGCACAGGAAGAAAAAGGCTCATCTTGGAAGAGGTTCAAGCTAAAGGCAGTGAGTTTAGAATTTCCTGAAGCAATTAGTCATATTTCCTTTGTCCGAAGGAAGTGTTTCCTAGAGTCCAAAGCTCTCCTGATAAAGAGAGGCAACTGATAAACTAAAGGCCATTGCATAGTTGTGCAAGGTGCACACTGCACAATAGTGTCTGACAGAGAGTGTTACGGTTTGAGAACTGGTGGTCAACTTAACGCCAGCTGGATTACATCAGCATGCATTGAGAGAAGATGCTCCACCTGAGGAGGGTTGCCAGGATAAATAGGTGGAGAAGAAGGGAAGTGTTGAGAGGGGTTGAGGCGTTAAGGAGGCATTGTGGGTTCTCCTTCGAGTTGCTGTCTGAGCTGTTGGTTCTCCTGGAGAAGCTTTGGTCCTCACATCAAGCATTGCTTCCTGGATCCGGAGGGGAAGACATGTTCTGCTTGGTCTCCAGGATGAACTCATCATGCTGCTTCCTGGTGCGTACCCAACTGTGCTTGTCGCTGGAGGAGCTCGGGTCCTCCGTGTCACTGAGGACAGCTGTGGTGCCTTTCAGGGCAGCCCTGGTCTTTGTTGTGAGTGTGACTTCTTGGCTCCAGCATAGAACCCTCATCCCACTAGCACAGCTCCTTCACCCTGTTGGCATGGACTTTCTGGCTTCCACCACTGACCTTGGGTCTTCCCGACAGGGATCCGTAAAAGAGACTGGCGTGAGTCCTTCTTGTGGGCTCTGGACCTCCAGCTGGACTCGTGGGAGGCATTGTCCTGAGCTCTGGGTTTTTATCTGGACTCATGTGGGACATTGCTGTGGGGTTTAGACCCTTGACTAAATAATTTATGCCTTTGGTGTTGTGGATAAATTTCCTGCATTTTCCGGTGTTAACTCACGGTGACCATTATAAAAATATTATAAACTCCATGTCCTGATCTGAATTGTTCTCTGTGTACAACCCCTGACTACAACAGAGAGGAAGAGTGAGGTAGAGACCAGCGAGTGCTGCACTTGCCGAGCTGGATGCCCTGGTAAGGAAGATGCGTGCGGGGGCAGCCTCCCTGGTAGGGAACTAGAGCTGGGATAGAGACCAGGGACGGTGAGAAGCAGGTGGGTTTCATGTATTTAAAAGACAGAAGCATTAGGGCATGGTAGCTGATTGGGTGTGGGTGGGGAGGGAGGGCTCCTAAGGAGACTGACCACCTGATCTCTGCGTATGAACAGGCAGTGATGTGATCTTATGCCTATACTTCCTGAACAGTGCAGCCTTGACATCTGGTAAAATGAAGAGGTCTCCAGGGCCTGGCTGCAAGCTCCCCTCCATGTGGTATTCCTGAGGCTAAGCTCTGTCCCCAACACCTCTCCAAAGTGAGACAGGCAATGTCAATCATTAGCTCGATGGGCTAGAGAGATCAGTAAATCACACTTCTGGGTGTGTCTAGATAGGTCACGCAGACATGACCTTAGGGACTATATGTGCCCCCTCACCCCTTTCTCTCTGACTCTTCTGCTCTCTGATTCCTGGGTGCCACAAAGTGAGCAGCTCTAGTCCACCAGGCCCTTCTGCCATGATGATTCTGCCTTACACCCAGTGACCTTAGACTAAATCCTCCCAAACCATGAGCCAAATTAAATCTCTCCCGCTTTAAATTGTGGGTGTTGGGCATTTTGTCCCAACCATAGGAAAGTTAATGAATACAAAGGAAAGACATGTATGTTTCTGTTTTTCTGCAAGTAGTGAGTTTCAGTTCCCTGCAAGCCCACAGAATTATTTCAAGAAGTCCATAGCAACCTCCTTGGGCACTAGGGAGCACCCTGACCTCCTCCCAACAATAGGCTTGTCCCTAGGAGACCCTGTGATTCATTCTGATCCAAGGTGCCATCTCTTTGTGGACCCACATGGCCCACTATGCCCTCCTTGCCCTAGCTGTGAAAAGGTGGGACTCATAATCTGCTGCTGATCTCATCTGTCCAGTGCTGAGTCCAGCCATCTTTGTAACCTAGGGTGGTATCACAGCTTAGATCTGGGAAGTCCTCAAAGGCCCATGTGCTAGAGACTTAGTGTGCAACTCACTGCCCTGGAAAGTGGTGGACTCTTTAAGAGAGTGGGCCGGTGGAGGACTTTCAGGTCACTGAGATGGGCCCTTCAAGGAGTTTGTGGGACCAAGTCTCCTCTTCCTCCTTCTTGCTTTCTCACTCGCTCCCTCCCTCCCCGTCCACCACCCCAGCCGCCATGAAGTGGCCAATTGGGCTCCGCCAGTGTGCTCCCCACCGTGTTGTGCTTCTGTGTCACAGACCTTAAAAGCAACAAGGCCAGCCAACCAATTATGGGTCAGAACTCCAAAATGGTGAGTCCAAGTAAATGTTTTCCCTTTATAAATTGACTACCTCAAGCATTTACTGTGAGGACCGAAACCTGACTGACACAGGTCCATCAAAAAAGATGTGATGAAGCAAAGTCTTCTATCATGTCTTAGAACCCAAAGAGAGGGCAAGGGCCCAAGGAACCCGTTATGGTTTCCGTCTCAGAAGGACCAGCTTTTCCTGCTTGGTTTGTCCTGTTCTTCTGTTGAAGTCCAGAGGCTCCCACCTCTTAAGTTGTTTCCGCTGGGCCTTGGCCAGCTGGGCTCCTTCTGCTTGTCGCCAGCCCAGGACATGTGAGAATCATCCTTTACCAGCCCATACCTCTGTCTTGATTTCCTGCCACTGGCACAGGGTAATCTGCCTGACTTATTTTCCACAAACAATACCCATGATTTTCTGTGCAAACCTGTTCTTAAAAATCCTCAAACCACAAGGTTCCCTTTACTTAGATTTTACACACTCTTCTGGGAGACAACTGGACTGCTACCATTACAGAGCACGACTTCTCCCCTTGCAACTGAAATCCTCACGAGCAGGGGCTTTGAGGTTGCCTGGTTTGTTGCTTGATTGTATTTGGGATTGAATGCAAGGCCTTTGTATTGAGCTACATTTCCAGACCTTTTCATACTTTTTATTTTGAGATAGGGTCTTGCTAAATTGCTGATTCACCCAAACTGGGCTCAACTTTGCAGCCTTGCAGCCTTGCTGTCTCAGCCTCCCAGAGTGCTGGGATTCCAGGCATGTATCACCAAGTCTGGCTTACTTTGAGGGTTTTAAGAACAGGTTTGCACAGAAAATCATGGATGTTGTTTTGTGGAAAATAAATCAGGCAGATTACCCTGTACTGGCGGCAGGAAACCAAAACAAAGGTGTGGGCCAGTAGGGGTGATACGCACAAATACTGGGCTGGCAACACCCAGAACAAGCCCAGCTGGCTGAGGCCCAAAGGCAAGTGCATCTTGAGCCCTGGAGCAGAGTCTCCTGGTCTCCCTTCTGTGTGTCAGGACACCTGGCTACCAGGAAGCAGCCCTGGACAGCAACTCATGGCCACAGGCCCTGAGGTGGGATAGTGTGGGGACTTCTGAAAAACACACCTTGTATGGAAGGAGCACTTTTAAATTTCTCTGATACCCAGAAATCTGGAAGAATTATCCCTGGGCCATTAATAATAATAATATGGGCTGTGGATTTAGCTCAGTGGCACAAGTGCCAGCCTAGCAGGCACAAGGTCATGAGTTTGTTCCCGGTTCCAAAAAAAAAAAAAAAAAAAGTAAAATAATAATAGAAAAAGTGCTTATCAAACTTCCGGGAGAACATGGCAGACAGATAGCAGCAGCTACGGAGGCTCTCTAAAAGACTCGGCTTAGAATTCAGGAATGGTGCGGACTAAGGAGTCATAAGCAGGTGGAGATATGTTCTGCTGACCCAGGAACGAACTGGGCTGAGAGGAACCAACTTGGAATGCAGTCCTGGTGCTAGAATAGGAACAGAGGGGCCTCAGTGTGGAGGCTGGAGCCCGTGCCATTGGAAGCCGCAATTTGGGTTTCCCGCCGCGCGGCGGCTGCGTCTACATCGGCTCAGCAGGGAGAGAGACCTGAGAACGGGAATCGCCGAACGGAGCTGAAAACAGGACGGGCAGGGAGCTGTGCATTGACTTGCGGTAAGGTGAGTGAGAGAAACTGACACTCTCCCACAGTTTAATGAGACTCCAGCGGAAGACATTCTGGGACTGGGCAGACTTGCGGGAGCAGGGCGCTGCAGCGACTTCAGCCACATATCCGCCTCTCAAGCGGGATTGGTGAGAAGTGCCTAGCCTACGTGACGCCGCTGGTGGAGACCCAGTGGGCTGGTACAACCCAGATCCCAGAGCCTGAGGGTGGCCTGGAGGGGCAGGCCCCGCGTAGGCTGCCTGGTCTACAATTTCCTGGTGTGCTGTGGTGGGCGGGAACACCTAGCCGGCACAATTCGATCAGGCTGTGGCTGACAGGGAGGGAAGCTGGGCCTCCTATATACGCTTGCATATATAAGGAACAAAGAATATGGGAAGAGGGAGCAACAAGAAAGGCCCTTCAGCCCCCAATCCTGAGAAACAGGCAATAGCGGACACCGCACCAATAGACATAAAGCGCCATCTAGAGAGCCTCATAGATCAGTTCAGGAATGAAGTTATCAATGACCTGAAGCTAGAAGTATGCAGAATAGTTAGAGAAATGCTAAGCACCACCCAAGAAAAAACAGATGGTGGAATGGAAGAACAGAAAAATAGGGGAGAATTGTTTGATGGAGAAAACAGACAAAGCATAGAATACGTGAAGCAGGTTCAAAGAGACTACCAGGAAACTAAAAACTCTATTGAAAACTGGCATAACAGCTTGAGAGAAACTAAGGACAGACTATCTGATCTGGAGGGCATATTTGTAATATGGGAGAATGAAATGAAAAACTTCTTAAAAATAACAAAGAAACAAACAGCAATAATACAAAGACTAGAAGATGATAAGAGGATCCATAACTTAAGAATTAAGAATATAAAAAAAGAAGTAGGGACACAAACAAATGAGCTACAAAACCTACTCACAGAAATAATCCAGGAGAATTTTCCTAATTTAGCAAAAGGTAAAGATACTCAGATGTATGAGGCATACAGGACCCCAGCCACCTACAACCCAAACAGAGAAACACCCAGGCATATAATAATAAAAATTCCAGAAATCCAATACAAGAACAGAATATTAAAAGCTGTCAGAGACAAGAAGCAGACCACTTACAAGGGAACACCCATCAGAATTACAGCAGATTTCTCTGCACAAACCATCAAATCACGAAGAGTGTGGGGGGAAATAATTCAAGCTTTGAAAGATAATAATCTCCAGCCAAGATTGATATATCCTGCACAACTGTCCCTGGAAATTGATGGCAAAACAAGGTGCTTCCAGGATAAAGAGGAACTAGGGGAATTTGCAACCACCAATTCAACTCTACAGAGAATACTGCAGGATATTCTAAAAAAGAAAAATACAAAGAATCCAGAAATAGTGGCAGAGAGGCCACAATGAATGGAGCAGAAAAAATGAAGAAGACAAACTGACAACTAATGACAGAAAAAGAGCTCAACAGAAATGAGGCAGAGAAGATTGGATGATAGGAACAGCTATTTTGGAGAAAATGATGTCTTAATAGGTAATACTGATTTAGTATCATCTTGTTTTGAAGTCTCATCAAGCTTTTGTTCTTCTGTCTCCATTGGTCTAAACAGGTTGTATCTTATTGGATTTCATTATGTACGATAGTATAAGCAAAAACTTTTAAAGACAAGGAGATTATACAGAAACCATTGTTCATTTTCTGTTAGTTGGTTCTAAATACCCCATAATGCTTTCATTCCCTTAAATGGTTTTACATTGTTTTGATATACTTGATGCTACAGTATACAAAGTTATACTCAAAGATTTTAAGGAAAGAGACAATATGGTAACTACTTTTATGTCAGGATTATCTAGCGGTGAAACACTATTCTGCTTAAATGGTTATGTTTTGATCTGTGCTGTTTTGCTGTTATGCCCTCTTTTATCTCAATCTCCACTTCATTATTTACTTTTTTATTTTTATCCTTTTAATTAAGGGAAAAATAAATAAAAAATAGCAGGATATATTATAGTAACCCACTTTGACTTTCCATTATCTTGATTTAAAGCCCTGTGTACTCTCACCATCTTGTTTTTGACTGATGTCCCCCTATTCTGTTTTGCTTGATAGTACCAGGTTCAAAAGTTTAGGCAACAGCTGTGAAGATAGTGAGATTCATTATGACGCCCATTCTCGTTGACTTTTATCTACTTTTGAAGACCTATAATGTCTCCAATGTTTTGGTTTTGTCAGTTTTGTTCTTTACTGTTTTGTTCAATTTTATTATAACTGATGATATAGGCAATTCTATTAGAGATAGCGGGAGGCATTATGGTAACCATTGTTGATCACCTTGTATTATGCTTTTACGTTATCTATTATGTCCACCCTTTTGATTTGATTGCCTCTGTTCTGTTAGGTCACATTTGGTTCTACTCCCTTCCAAAAAAGTAATAAGAACTGTGGGAGCAACAAAACCCAAAATGTGTAATTGTTATTGTACAAAAGAGAGGAAAAGAAAGTGCTCTAAACGATATAACTGCATGTATATTTAAGTGTATAAGATAGAAAATGATATCACTGAGTTTTATTGGATCATTGAACAGAACTGTTTGCAGTCTCACTGTTGGAATGTCCACTTTACAAGCTTTAATTTTGTGACTTGAACAATTATTTCTAAGATGACAATATGTAATCCATTAACTAGTGATTTCCTACTGTTTATTTTTTTCTGTAAATCTGTATAACTTGTACCCTTTCTCTGCTTTTTTTTTCCTCCTTAAATAAATTTTTTTAAAAGTGCTTATTGCTTGTTTGATGCTGTTCTGAGTGTTTTTCGTGTGTTTTCTGATTCATTCCGCCAGACATAGCTGGGAAAGCAATGCCATTAAATTCTTTATTTCATCAATAAGAATACTGATGCACAGAGACACCGAGTGGCCTGACCAAGAGCACACAGCAGCCTGTTTCTAAGCCCATGTACTTAAACACTATGCTGTGCTTTCTTTTAGAGTTTGGAGCCAGTTCCATTTATCCCAGTGCTGCCCACATGTGTCAGAGGAAGTGCCCCTGTCACTTTACTGAGTGAATGAAAGAAGAAATAAATAAATGAAGGGAAATTCATTTGCTAAAGCATTCACAACTTCTGAGTAGCCCAAATTGCGACGTTAGAGGGTAGTAACAAGGTCTTAACCCCCAAACACACGGCTCATGCCAAGCCTGCTGCCATTCGGTCTGGAGTTTGTGGTTAACGCTGCTTGTTCTGGGCGCCCTTTCTTCTGGAGGAACCACCTGTAAGGAGGACTGCTGGATTCAGTCAGCTGCAAGGGGCGGGGATCAGCTGGCTCCCTGCATCCCACCCCAGCCTGGACTGGCGTTGTGGTGCAAAATGCGCCCCTAGCGGCAAGCCTTGTGGTTGCAGCTGAGGCCACCCTGGGAGCGCCCTGAAGACCCAGCTCTGCAGAGTAGGATGGAAGACAGGCATCCTCCCTAAGACTGGCTCCATCCAGCATCCACTTTGGAGACTGGGGGGCAGGTGTTTTTTTCCATAAAGAAAATAACATTTCTGAGGCTTAGGGACACAAGCTGGAGAAACGCCAGCCCCTGACTTTCCCAGAGGGGTCGGTGAGCGGCCATGTCCCCAGGCCTCGGCTTCCTGTTGCCTTGTGACACAGGCCCTTGCGGATGGGGAGGCCCACCTTGAGAGCTGAGGGACAGGGAACTCATCCCAAACCCAGGATTCATCAGAGGGGAAGAAGGTGGATTTCCAAGCCAATGAAGAGAGAGAAAAGGATACCCTACATCCAGGGAAAGGATGGAGCTCAGCCCTGCCTGAATCCGGGTCCCTGACAGCCTGCCCGTGGCATCTGTGGGTTCCCTTCTCCTGTGGCTGCCCCTGCGACTCCCTGGGGCCTGACTGCGCTCCTGTACAGGACGTGCGAGCTGGGGGCTGCACACATGAGGGCCCCATTCCAGCTTTGGCTCTGGCAGAGCCCTTGCCAGCCCAAGCTATCTCCTTCCCCCTGTTCAAGGTTCCTTCGGGGACAGCACTCCTGCCTGCATGATGCTACCAAGCTCTCCAGTGTCCTCCCCACACCACCAAGGCCTTGCTTAGTAAATGCACGATGCGGGCCTAGGGTGCCGGACCATCTGCTGTAAAAGTTCCCGCTGATGACCCAGTAACCGCCTTTACAGCCTTTGTGGATTATGGGACATGCTAATAGCTGACACCATTGGGTCTTAATTTCACCTGCTTCCTTTTAGTGTTTGGTTTGATCAACAAGCATTACTAGGATGACAATATTTAACATTTTTAAAAAGCCATTTATGTTGACTCAAGTAACTTTGATAACAATTGTCTGAGGAACCAGCTTCAGAGAGATAGAGTGATCCATCTAAGGCCACACAGCTACTGATTGGCAGAATTGGGATTCAGTCGGTGCTACTTCCCTTGTCCATCACCAGCCAGGACAGAGCTCCCAGGTTCTATTGTTTTTTAACTCTATGTGTGTGTGTGTGTGTGCACATGCGTATGCATTTGTGTGTGTGCATGCGTGTGTGCATTTGTGTGTGTGCACACACGTGTGTGTGTTTTGTTTATTGTTTCAGTTTGTTTAATTAAAAATTTCTCATACCCAACATATAGAAAGTGGAACAGCAGCATTCTGGAGCCAGCTGTGACTAGAAAAATCTAAGTGTGCAATATTTAGAAATTGGCAAATGGATCGTATTTGAGCTTCCTACTTCTCAGCATCCCTGCCAGAATATCAGTGTCCCTATCACCCCACTTCCTGAGCCACTTTCAGTTCTTCAGCCTTATTTTATGTATACCCCTACGCATTTACTTCCTTTGCCATAAGATTTGTTTGGACTCACATCCCATATATCAAACTTTATCCAAATGTAGTTTAATGTGTCCCTGCAGGATAGGTCACGTTTTGTAACACAGCCATCATGGCATTATTACACCGTTTTTAAAAACCTACAATTTCTTAATATCAAACACCATACCCCATAATGTATATTTTTGCAGGTTGCTGGTTTAACTCTAGATACAAACAAGGGTCACCCAGGAGTTTGGGTAATATCTCCAGTCTCATAGTCAATAAGTTTCTATTTTAGTTCTGAGGCTTCTGTAGGGAAGAACCAGGAGCCAGATAGGTTATGCGACAGAAAGGTATTGCTTCCCAGTTGTGGAGGCTGGAGATCCAAAGTGAGGTCTTGGCAGGGCTGGTTCCTTCAGCCAGCTCAGGGGAAAATCTGCTCTAGGCCTCTCTCTCAGCTTTTGGTGGTGGCTGGTCATCTTCGGTGCTTTTGGCTTACAGGTGTATCAGTACAGTTTGCCTTCATTGTCATATAGCATGTTTGTCTGACTCAGTTTCCCCACCTTAGAAAGATACCAGTTATAGTGGATGAGGGCCCACCCCAATTACCTCATTATTTAGTTACTTCTGTAAACACCTCTGAATAAGCCCATTCTCAAGTCAAGACACTAAGACTTTGACACAGGATTTGGGGGAAGCCAATCAACTCTTACCAGTTTCCCTCCCTCTCTATTTCCTTGCAATTTCATTGTTGGAGAGTCCAAGATATTGTCCTGGATCTTGCTTGTTTCTCCTGCGTGATTCCAGCTATAACTTGTTTCTCTGTTCCTCTGTATTTTCTGTGAACTGGTAGATAGACCTAAACCCATGATCAGACTCGGGGGTTAAAAGATGCAATTTTTGTTCTTTTTTTGCATTTTACCATCTGAAATTCCTTCATCAGAATGCGTTACTATTCACTGTAGTTGTTCTGTTTATTGTAGTTATTATTCTTTTTGAAGAGAGCCTCTTCAGGTCAGTTCCAGTATTCTGGTCACACAACTCCAAAAGTTCCTGACAGTCTCCTCACTTTCCAGTAAATCAGTGTGTGCTAGGTTCCTCTTGTATGCTTCTTGTTCCAGACCTGGGACGAGGTATTTCTTCAAGAAATGTTGAGTCCTTTTATTAGAAGTTGATACTTCGAGCCAAATATCTGAATGCTAGGAACACACATTGCTAGATTATTTATAGACTTTTCAGTGGGCAGTGGTGGGAAATGCTTTGCAAGAGAATATATACTATGAGGTCACATCATACATAAACTGTTGAATTTTACACTTGTATCTCTTTTAAATAGAAAAATCAGGATTCCTAATAATTTTACCATAATTATTTGTACATATATTCAAATTTCAGATGCACAATACTAATATAATTACCAAAGGAGCATATGATTCATAAGTATTACTGAACACAACTGAAAATTTATCTATAGTTGTTTAGTGTCTGAAATACTCCAAATGGACTCTTAAATCACAATGTTTTTAAGTCACATGAAATAGTTCACTACGTGGGTGACCCATCTGTACTAAATTAACAAGTTTACTTTGCTTTTGAATTTTTTTAAGCTCCAAAGAGGCAGAAGAAAATGTTGCTTTTGATTTTAAGTACTGCTTCTATTTCAATTTAATTTTATTTTGTAGTTACATAAAACATTTACATAGACCCAAAGTCAAATTTCCAAAATGAGGTAAACTCAGAGAATCTGGCCACCTCAATACATTCCTACTTCAAAGGGACTCTTCTTTCCCACACATAATCATTTTTACTGGTCTATCCAACCATATAAAAAGCTGGACAAATAAGATTTTCTCTGTCCATGTGTTTCCTCTCTTTCTTACACGGTTTAGCATTTTATCATGAAACTTTGCTTTTCTTCACTTCGTTATCCGAGAGCTCACTCTTTGGAGAGAGTTTAACCGTGAGGTCTTGCTTTTAATGACAATCTTCATCATCAAACACAAAACCATTTTGTGATCACAGCAGTTACAAGGCCAAAAGAGAGACGGACTGTCCCTATTGATGTCAGAAGGTTTTCATAAGTCAGAAAGAAACCACCAGTTCGAATGTCCTTAGGTAGTTATTATTGTTATCTGGGCTCTTTAGTGCACTCTGTGGGTGGCTCTCTATATTCTAAGAGGGCATTAATAACAACACTTGCCAATGGTTGTAAGGCCCTTCAGTGTGAGAAAGACACAGCAGGATGGACGAGGGGGACTGGGAGGACGCAGGACTGGGCTCTGTCCTGGTGTCACAGCATCCTAACGGTGTGACCTTGAGTGAGGGGTGACTTCATTCCTTTCACAAAGGGCTCTCTTGACAACTGAATTAAAAGTCTGCCCGCTGGCAGGAGCAGGATCTGGCAGACAATGGGGACTTAAAAGGCAATGCTTATTTTGTTATTTTCAATAAGCTCTTTCACATCCATTAGCTCATTGTAATTCTCAGAACAACCTTTTGAGGAAAGTATCATAGCCAGAATTATTTAGTTTTGGGTTAAATTTATGACACCATGGGGCTCTATGCTGGATTTAATAGAAATTTAGATACCTCTTTTATAAGCCACATTACAACTCATTATATCTGTGTGGTCTTGAACTACAGTTTCACTATATAAAATAAGGAGATTGTGACCAGGAATATCTGCTTTTCTGAAAGATTGCTTCTCATGTCTCTGATTTATTTATGTCATGGGTGGTCCTAAATTGAGAGTCATCTAACAATTCTAACAGGACCCTGAGAGGAATGTACGACCCGATGAACAGCAATCCATGATGTGATGCTGAAAACTCTCCTCCCAGAGCTATGAGCCAAAGACTCACCTCTGGGCCTGGCCATCAACCATGCCACCTCACTGCAGCCCTCCTTGCTGTCAGATGCCATGGGAAGCACAAACAGGCATCCAGCTACACAGCAGTTCTGAACCCTGATAGATTGTTAATCACCTTGAAACACTCCTCCCTTCTCCTCTCCTCCTGATAAAAGAAAGCCCAATGGGATTACCAGCCTGTACAGGATCTTAATACTATTCTTTTTAGACTGTTACATCCAGATGCCACCTGGTTTACATGTCTAGATTTAAAAGATGCCTCCTTCTGCTTGCAGGTTATGACCATAAGAATGAGGATGCTGAGTACACCTTGAGTTTACAGATGGAAGTAGCTCTGTTGGGAATGGAGTCTGACAGGATAGATGTGCTGTGGTCACCTTGGACAAAGTTATTTTGGCCAAAGCTCTCCTGCTATAGCTTCCTGCTGCTGTTTAGAAACCTGTCACCAGTGACACCAAACCTGCACTCCTAAGCTCCCTCTGGGGATCAGATTGACATAAACATGAACCTCAGACAAAAAATTTTACCCAGTACTCCTGGAAGATTCATGTTAATCAGAACCAAATCTACCCCCACTGTGTGTTCTGCAAGCTCAAACCACAGCACTGAAACCCATGACCCAGCAGCCAGCTCAGGCTGCAGTATCTGTGTTGCCCTGACCTCCCCCATTTAAAGATATACAGATAGACTTAGCACTCATCTATACCTGCTTGGGCTGGCTCAAGGCATTGCCTAACAGAGCTGAGAGGCAATAAAAATCTGTAGGATCCTGCTGTGAAAAATCATCCCTTGATATTGCCTACCCTTGACATTGGCAGAGACAATGAGCCTGCATTTGTAGCAGACATAACTAATCAAAAACTACATTTAGCATACAGACTGCAAGCTCTAAAAAGTTAAGAAAATAAAATATAACCCTACAAAAACAACTTGTAACTAGCTCCATAAAACTTTAGCTAAAAGATCAGCTATACCTGTAGAGACTCCTGGACACACTTAGAACCCAGGTGCATATTAACTTTACAATTTCAAAAATCCAGCTTTAGATCCACCTTTTCAGAGTTCTAGAAAATTTGCCTGAACTAGACAGCTCCTCCAGGACTCATTCTGAAGAGACAAAACACTCAAAACCCTTCTCTGGTCACTCCAGACACTCTCCAGTCTACACCCTACTGAAGCCTGAGGACACTGCTCCCAGGATTGCTCCCTACTCGGACACGTTACCTGCCTTGATCATTGTGTCTTTTCTGCTGACTTGCTTTGCCTTGTATCTGTGAATGATTGTCTCAAGAAAATAGAAAATAACCAGTAAGGCCCATGCAAATGATAAAGATTTAACAAGCACCAAGGCACACAGGACACTCTTCTAGGGTCCTGCACTGCCTTCTCAGAGTCAGCTTAGGGAAAGATCCTGAAACAACTCACAATCTCTTGATGGAAATTTTCAGTCTTGGGAACCTTGGCTAGGGCCCATCTTGGGGCCACTGACAACTCCGGTGTTACTGCTTCTAGTTGGGTCCTGTCTTAGAAGATCACATGTAACGTGCCCTGAGAAGATTTGCAAGAAAGCTAAAAGAGGGGGAAGATGTGCCCACCCCCAGCCAGTACACTTCAGTTTGTTGTTTGCCCAAGTAATAATTCTGGTTACACTTCTGTTGCTTTTGTTTCTTAGAAATGGATGGTCACTCTGATGCATAGCTGGTCACTGTGATGCATATTGTAAGAACCAATTCTCAGCTGACAAACCATTCTGCCTCTGTACTTTCTGCTTGCTTATCCCATGCAAGCCCTAGACTACCAGAGATCAGGGCCTCGTATTTTGAGGAACAATTGATTCCTAGTCAGTGTCTGATGATAAATAGATCTGCCTCTAAATCCTGGATGTCATTTCAGTGTTTCTGCTTCTGTTGCAATTTAAGTTGCAAGAAGGAACCGTAAGGCAAAACAGAGTTGAAACCTGACTTTTAGTTGAAGCATCCCTTTGAAAGGGAGCATTCCCATGACTCAGAAGTTCTTTTGAAATAAATATTCTCTCTGTAATGTCTTACACAATAAGGCACGGAGTTATGAAATGGTATTTTCAGAAAGACCCATTTCAAGACATTAAAGTGAGTGTGTGTGTGTGTGTGTGTGTGTGTGTGTGTGTGTGTGTACATTCTCAGTGTGTTTCCTTTGTCTCAGTGGTTCTCAAACTCATCTGGGCATTAGAATCCCAGAGATAATTTAATTTATTTTCAGGTGTGCCCCAGATCAACATAAGGAGACTTGGGGTGACACCTGGGTATAACCATTTTTCTTGCTCCAACCCACATGAGTTAACTAGTTAAGCAGATTTAGCAATTCACTCAGCTGAGTTAAATAGAATTCTTATTTTTAGTTTTTAGTTAAATTCATTATATCACAATGATATACATATACACATTTTTATAGGAGCGCAATTCATAATAGCTACATTATGGAAGGGACCTGTGCCCTACACTGTGCCCATGGATAAAGAAAACAGTGTTTGCATACACAGTGGAGTACTACTCAGCTATAAAGAAGGATCCACTTGAGTCATTTGTGGGAAAATGGATGACTATTGAGACTATGACACTAATTTAAATAAATCAGACACAGGTTAAATACTGAAAGGGTTCTCTGATATGACAAATCCAAAACATATTTTAAAAGCAAAACAAAAGAGATGGTAGGAAACAGGAACTTTCTTGGAGATAGGATGGAGACCTGGGAAGGGGGGGAGACAGAATGGGGAGGAATAAAAGTGACCAAGATGCCATACATTATATTACCAACTCCCTCAAAGCATCACAAACATATACTAATACAACTTTTTAAAAAAAAGAATGTATTTAGTTGAAGCACAAAGGCATTGCCCAGCCCAGAACAAGATCTGACCACTGGAAGCTCACAGAAAGAGGGTAGGAGAGGACCGAGTGAACAAGCTCCCAGTGCAACACAGTCATTTGAAGAAGCAAGATGCTGACCTGGATGCAGAAAAAAGACCATTCCCACCACTGTCTGAGAAGACATGAGCATGCGTAGTTAGGGATAGTTGATGGAAAGTTTGGAATTTAGACAATGGGCTGTGTGCAGTGAATGGATAAAGAAACAACAAAATTGAGGGCGGAGAAGGATGGCAGAGCTCCCAGTACCCCGCAGCAGCACCCAGCCCTGGCAGGACCTCCATCCCAAACACAGCACTGTCCACATGGCGGGACACCCAGGACTCACCACCTTTGGGGTGGAACACTTGGTCTCACACTGCGACTCAGAGTGATGCTGTTTATGAGTGAAGCACTGACCGAAGATGCCTAAGCTTTCACAAAAGAGAAAATTTTCAAATATTGAACAGGTTGGAAGGAGAGTGGTATGAAGCCTGCTCCTGGACCACTAGAGATGGGTTACATCCCCAGAAGTGATGTGGCTCCAGGTGACACTAACCGGGCAGAAGAGTGACAGCTTTTGTACTTTGGAAATCTAAGAGCTACCTTTCTTATCCTCAAGAGCAAAACCACCAAACGTGCCTGCTCACTTTCTACCCATGATTGTGGTGATCAGAAAGGAGATCATGCCGAACACTATCAAATTTGCAAACTTGACCGTAGTGGCTACTGCATCACCACCTGAGACCAGCCTGAAATACTTTGGCAGCTGCTTGGACAGCACTACTAAGAAAGAGAGTTATGTGCTTCTGCTTTCATTCATAGTCCCCTGTCACAAAGGAATGCCAAAGTTTAAGAATCTGTCTGTCACAACTGAAGATGTCTGGGAAATCCTTTGAGAATCCCTGCAGTTGATCAAGAGACTGGGAAATGGGCAGTTTGGAGAAGTTATGGATGGGTATGTGGAATGGAAAGACCACAGGCTTTCTTAAGCCAGGCACAGTGTCCCCTGACTCCCTGAGGAGACACAGATCATGAAGTTACAGCTGGACACATTGGTCCAGCTATTTGCGGTGGCATCTGAGAAACCCAACTACATGGTCATGGAGTATATGAATAAAGGAAGTTCTTAAAAGAAAGTGAAAGAAGAACTTTGAAATTGCCAAATTTTGTGGACACAGCAGCAATTCGCTGTGAAAATGGCTCACACTGAGTGCATGAATTCTAGCCACAGAAACCTGCAATCAGCAAACACCCTAGCAATGGACGGATTAATTTGCAAAATTGCTGACTTTGGGTTGGCCCAATTGATTGACGACAGTGAGTACTCAGCAAGACAAGGTGCAAAGCTCCCTATTCGGGGTGTGGTCCCTAAAGAATCCCAGGGTGGGAGGTTCACAATCAGTTCTCCTTGGAATCTTAAGAGCTGGTCGTCCAAGGAAAAGTGGCACACACAGGTGTGAACAATTGACAGATGCTGGAGTGGGTGCAGGATGCCACATGGCTGCCCATCTCTCTGCACAATCTCATGACCTACTGTTGGAGAAAGGACCCCAAAGAATGTGCTACTTTTGAGTACTTGCAGGGCTTTCTGGAGCACTATGTTACCGGCACAGTGGCCCAGTAGCCACCTGGCAAAAACCTGTGAGAGCTGGGCCTCCCTTTTAACCCCAGCAGAAAAACTACCCAAGATATGACTTGAGAGCTGTTGAACTTCCATGACTCTCATGAATGACACTTGTCCCCAGATCTGAACCTTCCCTATGAAGCATGAGACCGAGCCTTATGATTTTTCAGACTTTGGAAAAGACATCTTCTATTCAGCGTAAATAGTTACTCTGGTACCAATGATCTTAGTGGCTTTCCTCTTTTAAAAATGTAAATCCTCTATGATCATAACTGCCTTCACCTCTTTGTCCAAAACAATTTATTTTCATATTTTAACAACAAAAAACCCTCATTTAACTCATTTATAAACTGCAGGGAATGCAGTCATTTATAAAATGCAGGTGGTAATTCAAAGTCCAACACTTCACCCTTGTAATCCTCACAAACTCAGGAATTTAAGACAACTAACATGGCAAACTTCAACCTTTTGGAGTTTGAAGATTTTGGTGCGTCAAGGAGGAAATGGAAACCTCCATTCCCTGGAGATTTACAATGCCAAGGTACTGAACGAGGCACTGCCTCAGAAGAAAACTCCACTTGCGGTTGACTGGTCAACTTGGAGACACCCTGGGCTGGGAGCCATGGCAGTTTGTCACTTGCAGAGCCAGAACCTGGGGATGAGAGGCTTAGGTGAAGAAACTCCTGGAAGGACCCGGCAAAGGGCTGAGCGGATGTTACCTCAAGTTGTCCCGTGGTGAGCCATGCAATGTGCTTCCTGCCCTACACACATCATTCCCAATGAAAAGCATGGTGGGTCCTTCCATTTCCTCGGTCACCAAAGGTTGAAACTAAGAGGGACCTCAGAGAAGTCTCTTTCTGCAGGTTAGTGCCTTCAAATCTTGGAATTCTTTCTGCAAAAGAAGCTTCCACATAAATCCAGATAGTACAAGATGCTGAGGTAAAAACAGGGGAACACTTGAAGCTCAGCCTCTGTCTCCAGCCTTCCTCCAAAGGCCTTCAAAAGCCCCTCAGCCAGTGCACCAAGGCCTGCATGGCCATTTTGTATTTTTCTGAACTTGGACCAGAAGTAAGGGAAGAGCAGACCTGAGATTCAAATCTGTGTCTCCCAACTCATTGTCTTCTGGTCTTGTGGCCTGCTTTGTGTTCACAAGAAAATAACTCCAGAAAGCTGTGTCACCTATGTGAGGTCACTGGTCCCCCAAAATAGGGAATAGACCCTTAAAAGTGGCACCAGAATTACTCACTGGGCTGTCCTTTCTTCCGCCATGCCTGGGTGCAGATTCCTGATTTAAGTCATGTCCTTGGACTCAAGGCTGTATCTTTAGGACCTTCAGACTTGGTATACTCTCAAGAGAAAATTATCAAATTGAATTAAGTTTGGCCTAAAGCAGCTTCTGTACAGAGTGAGCCTGTAATGCAAATTAATGTATATGGGGCCTGCACTCTACCTTGTAACAAATAGCAGAGTCTCAACCCGTCATTGCTGCTGAGCCTTCAGCCAATCATAGGCTGACAGTTACTAGGACATGCCCAAATAAGCCAATCAGACTATTTATGCATGTCATTTTCTCATCTTGGCTATAAAAATAGCACACACAGGTTGTAGACAGAAAATTCAGAACTACTTTTGGTCTGCAGTAATAAAGATTCATCAATCTTTATTTAGCTCAATTTATCTTTATCAAAGTTAACTTGCTGAGGGTTATTTTAATAAAAAGCTATCTTTGTTTTTCCTTGGCCTTTATTCTCATAATCACATGAGACAGTTCAAGATCATTTTCAGGGAGAAAATCATTGAAGCATCTCCTTGTTGAGGTAGGTTATTCCTCGTGCCTATAACGACCTGTGGGAAACCCAGACGATCCATATTAGCCCATTAGGACATCAGTTAGATCCTCAGAGTAGAAGAGTCTCAATGCATTTTTTAAAGATATACTTACTTGAGAATAATTTCAGATTTGTAGGAAAGTTGCAAAGATAATGCAAACTGTTCCAGGAGAGCCCTCACCACCAGTTTCCCTTGGGTTGTTGCTATGGTATTTTCTCGAAACAAAGAAATTAACATTCCCACATTGCTATTAACTGAACTCAAACAGTCTTGAGATTTCACCCTGTATTTCCATCACTGACCTTACTCTGTTTCCAGGATCTAATACAGGGCACCTGAGTTAGTCTTCGTGACTAGTATATGACAGCTTCTCAGTCTTTTTCATGGCTTTCAGTGTCTGCAGTAGTACCAATTTGATATTCCCCAGTGTGCCCCAATCCGGGTTTGTGCAATGTTTTCCCTTAGGATTAGACTTGGACCACCTCAATAGATTTTACCTCAGTAGATTTGGGAGGTCCAAGAATCTGATTCTTAACACATGCTGCAAGTGGCTCTTACAGGAATGGCTTCTGATCCTGCTTTGAGGAAAAACTGCCAGGCATAATATTGCTAAATGAACCACAGGTGGGTTCAAAGACTAAAAAGTTAGAAACATTAAAAACTGCTTTTAAAAATAAGAATGATTTAATATAACATTAAATAAATCTGTGGAGAATACTTTTCGCAGACGTGGAACAGTAGAAGAAATCCAAGTTAATAAAAAAATTAACCCAGCCACATAATACACTTCTTTGTGATAAAAACACTTGCCTCGGATATGCCTAGCAGAGAGTTAGCATCTATAAAGAAGTCTGTCTAATGAAGTGGTGTCATACGAAATTCTTGCTAGATAAATTGGGAAAGATTACATATAGCATGTAAATTAAAAGAAAGACTAATTTAGAACCCCTATATTCACAAAAGTCTTTCAACAGGACTTGTGTTGGTGGAGTATGATGAAATTGGGGTATCTTTCATTGCTGGTGATATCCTCCATGTGTACTGGCCCTATCAGTTTGCAAAACATGTGATAATATATATTAACCAAAAGATTCATATCCCATGCTTTCATTATGCAACACCTGAGAATTTCTCCTTCATTCAAATGAAGGAAAAAACTCTGAAAAGTTACGATGAAAATATTTCAAAAATAGCCAATAATTAGAAAAGACATATATAATAATGTAAGCATGAGGCAGGAGATTAGGGCATGGAAGGCTGGCTGAAACGGAATGGAAGCTGAGCTGGAAGAAAGGCTGATCCACAGATTGTAACCTGTATATCACAACACAGATTCGTGAGCAGAGCAGCTGCTGATGGTCCGTGTCTGGGAAGGCATAAAAAGATGCAGCCACTGACTTTGTCCCCACAGCCAACTTCCCTTTCTGCTGTCCTCCTGTTTCTGCTGGGCCTGTCCTGCCCGCAGGACTCATCTATTCTTTCTCTTCTCTTTTCTTCACTCTTTTCTTCTCTTCCTTTACTTTAAAAAAAAAGTTTCATTTACCTGTTCTTTGGCTGACCCAACTAATTCTTTGAAGAGAACAAAAAGAGCCTGGAATCTTTCTCTGAACATCAAATCATGCAGCAACAAGCCCAATTAATAAACTATCACATATTATCTCCAACTATAGCTATTTGATAAACAGACAGTAAGCAATCATCAGAAAATGTACATGATATTATATCAAAATAATATACACTCAATAAAAAAGATACATTATGCTTATATTTGCATTAATTGTGTATGGCCAAAAACTAAAGGGGAGCTTATCACAATGAAACGTTTAAGGTATGAAAGATTCCACATCCTGCGTTGGTCTTCAGCTCCAATAACAGTGTGGTGGTATCTTGGTTCACAAACTTAACTCATTGCACGATTCTGAGGAAGATGCCTGTGTCGTGGTCATCACCCAATGTGGACTTGGCGAACAGAAGCAAAATTTTGCCTAATGCTTTTGTTCATGAACTGAACTGCTCACCAACTGCTCAACACAAGTGTTTGTGAACTGAGGTGTTCGTGTATTTTGGTCTTTATCTTCTCAGAAAATAAAGACATTGAAAAATCGAGAGGTCTTCCCATAAAGCTCTGCTTGTGCTTCCCATGGAGGATTTGTGTTGACATGAATGGCAGGCGGGAAACAGTTGAGTACTCATCCAGTTTATTGCTGGATGTGGCCCGTGTACTTTAAAACTATCCCTTTGGCAGTTCTTGGAAATGGGGAGGGAATTTGGGAAATGAATGGGTGTATCTGAGGCTTAGTAAGAACTTCCCTTTCCAAAAAGAATCGCTGGGCTCTAACTTTTGAAAAATTCCAAGCATAAGTGGCCTCCCCCTTCCTTCTTCCACCCCCATCTGCTGGCCCCGTGACAAGTCTTCACTTCCCCCCTGCCCCACCTCTCTACTGCCAGGCTTTGGGGGGGGGGCAGGCGGGACGGCTTCCTGAGCTGGTTGGCTGCCAGGAAGGGCCTTCCTCCCCACCACAGTCTCAGCGCAGGTCCTGCTGCAGAAATGCCACAAAGTATATGTCCGCCATGCAGAGACTGGAGGTCTTCCAAGGTCTAAATCCTTACATGTTGGATAAGTGTTAATAACACAATGGACTCAGAAGCAGGCAACAGCCAAATGTGGCAATAGGGGACATTGCACTTAGTGATCAGAAAGTCTAATTAAAAATCTCCTTAGATGCTGTGAATATGGAATGGGCTCAAAAGGAGTAATATTAAAATATTCCCAACAACTTTCCCTAAAAAGGTGAAACTGTATTTTCATCCATCTTGGAGTGGCTTAGATATGGACATCATGGAAGAAAATTTGTTTCTAGTTTACTAAGATAGTTCTGTGATGATCTGACAGTTTTCCAACTCTCTTCTCTTTTCATTTTACCTTTTACTCTCCTAATGAAACCATTTGGCCCTGAACAGTAGAAATGGACTGTTTCTGTAAAACAGAACTGTGGGTTGCCTAATACACCCAGAAAATAAAGCCAAGTTCCCCATTGAGGGGAGAAGCTTCTGGCGAGGAACTCCGCTCAGTCCACTGACACTCACCCCACACAGTGAGAAAAAGACACTGAGATTAGGACAGTCCTCAAACAGGTCCAGGTCCTCTGTTCCAAAAAGAGGGACAGGGCTGGGGGAGAAGCATATATTGGAACCATGGTGGCATATGTGGCCATCCCGTGGACATACTTGTCAGGGGCTCCTTAATCCCCTGAGCTATAAGATGCTTCTCAACTCCTTAACTACAAACCATGAATTCATGGATAAGAGAGGAATCAGAGCTCACTAGAGCTCTCTTACACAGGACAGAGAAAGAGGGCAGCCCTGAGCAAGCCAGAAGGTTGGTCCTCACCAGCAATCAAATCTGCTGGCACGTTGATCATGGACTTCCAGCCTCCAGAGCGGTGAGCAGTAACTGCCTGCTAGTTAAGACACCCAGCCTGTGGTGTTTTGTTACAGCAGTCTGAGCTGACTGAGACACATATACAATACAATCTCACATATTTTAAAGAATTTGGTAACTTCATTTGCATGCAATTGATTTTCTCACAATCTCCCTTCTTTTTATGCATTTGAATGCATCCTTCTTAGGATAAATCCACAGACTCCCCCAAAGAGTCTGTGGCACAAAGAAGACGCCAAGAACCCTCCTTCCTGCTGCCTTGGTCACATCTCTACCTCCCACCTCTAGCTGAGAAATGCTGGTTGGGACACAGAGTTAACAAGGTCATTTCCCCTGCAGATGAGTCACAGACTTCTCCCCCCATCTGGAGGTGTGTGCTGTTGGGAAAGGGACCTGTGCCCTCAACACGGCACCCTGAAAGGTGAAGAAGGCCCGCCGAGTCTTCCCTACCATGACCTCTGCAGAGAAAGCAGATTCACACACTTCCCAGGACCCCGAGTGGGCCACTTAGAAGACCACTACTTATTACAGAACAATGCCATGTCTTACGTTGATTCACTGATGAGTTCATTTTGGAATTGAAAATAAAAATTAAAAAAAATGAGCCCCGTCCTCCACTCTTGCCAGCACCACTTGCCAGAGATTTTAACAAGAGAAACTAGCCACCGCTTTGAGCTTCAGCTTCTTCACCTGTTGTTGCCGTCAGGGCTTGTACACAGAGAACAACTAGGATCAGGACATGGAGTTTATAATATTTTTATAATGGTCACCGCGAGTTAACACAGGAAAATGTAGGAAATTTATCCACAACACCAAAGACATAGATTATTTAGTCAAGAGCCTAAACCCCACGGTAATGTCCCACATGAGTCCAGATAAAAATCTAGAGCTCAGGACAATGCTTCCCACGAGTCCAACTGGAGGTCCAGAGCCCACAAGAAGGACTCACGCCAGTCTCTTTTACAAATCCGTGCCAGGAAGACCCAAGGGTCAGCGGTAGAAGCCAGAAAGTCTATGCCAGCAGGATGAAGGAGCTGTGCTAGTGGGATGAGGGTTTTCCGCTGGAGCCAGAGAAGTGACACTCACAACAAAGACCGGGGGTATCTTGAAAGGGACCACAGCCATCCTCAGCGACACTGAGGCCCTGAGCTCCTCCGACGACAAACACAGTCGGGTACATGTCAGGAAGCAGAGTGATGAGTTCATCCTGGAGACCAAGCAGCACATGTCTTCCCCTCTAGATCCAGGAAGCAATGCTCGATGTGAAGACCAAAGTTTCTCTAGGAGAACCAACAGCTCAGACAGCAACTCGTAGGAGAACCCACAATGCCTCCTTAATGCCTCAACCCTCCACACCTCCCTTCTTCTCCACCTATTTATCCTGGCAACCCTCCTCAGGTGGAGCATCTTTGCTCAGTGCATGCTGATGTAATCCAGCTGGCGTTAAATTGCCCTCCACTTCTCAAACCATAACACCTGTCAAGTGACACAAACGCAAAATTAATTTTCACATCTCTCTGATGCCCCCTCTCCCTCTGTCTCTGTTTCTGTAGTCTCTATCATCTCAGTCTCTCTCTGTCTCTGACTATATCTCCCTATCTCTGTCTCTCTCTATCTCTCCGTCTATCTCTGTCTCTGTCTCTCTCATCCATTTCTATTTTGAGAACTGCCAAATTTGAGCTTTTTAATCTTAATAAGATTAATGGATGATAATCCACTTTCAGCAATGGGAAGTCGGGCTTACGGACGGAAGGGATTTAATTTTAAAATCTATTCTATTATTGACCTAAACTATTCAGACTGAAACAGCTAACCCTTTTGTTTTGCTTTGTTCGTGGCTCTGCGTGACCTGGAAGCTGCGTTCCCATGCACGAGCTCTAGGTGGCATTAGTGCACCGCGAAGGCTGGTGGTTAGCTTGGGCCCAAACTGCACTTAAGTGGGGCTGATGAATCCTGAGGATTTTCATGTGGTGAGGGCTGGGTGCCAAGGCTAGCTCGTCCTCTGAGAGCAGATCACTGTTTTCCACTGTGACGAACTGGAGGGAGGGAGGGAAGGGAAAGATGGAAGGAAGGAATTCAGGCGAGCAGACAGGCAAGCCGCAGGCTTCTACATGCATTATAGAAAAGATGCAATGCAACAAGGTGAACCGTACGCTATGGAGATCTGTCTAAATCTCCGATCCCTCTTCTATGAGCTCTATAGTCTTCCCTACCCCACCCACAACGACGCTTGTGAGCCTAGGGGACAGTGTATTTGAGGAATAGTTTGTCTAATTCCTGGCTTTATATACTGTGTAAGAATTAATCTACTGGTCTCCTCGCGTGTGAAATGAGGCTAATAATTCAGACTTCATAGGTTGTTTTGTGGGTTACACTAGTTAATATATGTAAAGCTAATGAGTTGTCTGACTCTACCGTAGTCCGCCCCATAGGAATGGTTACTGGTATTACTGTTGTGTTACCCAACTCCGAGGCTTTTTATCTAGAGGAGCAAGGAGATGTGGGCAGAAGTGAAGAAGGGTACTAGGAACTGCACACACAGAGCCAGGTACACACACACACACTCAGATTCAGAGACAGTCACACAGCCTTTCCAGAATACACCACTTGCCCATCCACACAGTTAAGAACATCAGAGTTCCAGGCAGACCTTGGTACTGCAAGGCTTTGAATGGAATTGGTACTCAACACACTCTAACCTGAAACTCTGGTCCCGGTACTCACCTGGCACACAAGCTAGAATACGGGGACATCAACTGCCTCTTGACTTTTCTGCCAAAACAATTTTCTTGGTATTCACTGTTCTGGTTCTTGTGGCTCCTCCCGGGATGGATGAACAGTGAGTACACAGGTACAAATTCATTCCAAAGGAAATATGAAGGACCATAGGAAGGAGGTGAGATGAGGTGCCAGCTGATCTAACTTAGGGATGGGTGGATATAAGACTACTTTGAATGAAGAAAGAGTAAAGGAAAGGAGGATAGCCGCTGTGCCAGTTCCATGAAGAAACTTGTTTGGTGGAAGTGGCTTCTCTTCCCCCAGTGACTGGAGTTTTATACAAAGTGTGGGGGACATGCAGTACCGAATAATGACATACCCAAATACTTACAGTGACCTTTCTCCATGGACCACCTGAGGCCTATCCTTGGCCTGTGTCAAGGTTATATCATAAATGGATATAAAAGGGTTGGGTAGAACCAAAGCAGATTTGCCTTTCATGAGAGTTTTGTTTAGTCTTCTCATACTGCTTTGAGGTCACATTGTATTAATCATTTTCCCATCGCTGGGAAAGATACCTTACACCCACAATTTACAGGAAGGGAGGTTTACTTTGGCTCAGAGTTTCAGTCCATGGTTGGCTGACTCCAAGGCAAAAACAGCTGGGTAGATGGGCATGGTAGAGGAAAGATGCTCCACCCATGACAGGAAGAAAGCAGAGAGGGAGAGGAGGAGCCAGAGATGAGGATACACCCTTTCAAGTCAGGCCCTCTCAGATGTGCACTTTCCAACCAGGCCCCACTGCTGGACAGTCAGCTCTGAACTCATCAAAGGACTAAACAGTACCCCCATGATTCAACCCCCTTCCAGACACATGAGACTTTGGAGGGGCATTTTATGTCTATACCATGACACCCTACTCACTATGCAAAAAATATATACTTAATCCATTGCTAACAGTTGCCAAAGTCATATAAGTTCCAGAATTGCTGAAAAGTCCAAGTCCCAAGTCTCCTCTGAGACACAAAGCCTACCCTTAGCTATGAGCCTACAGAAAAATCTAAAAGATATTTAAATACCTCCAATATACAATCGTACAGGGTAAAACTTCCCATTCCAAAATAGAGGAATAGGGGAATGGAAAGAATTCAGACCAATACAGGATCAAAAACCAGCACTGCAAACATTAAATCCTGTAGCTCCATATCTAACATCCAGGGCAACTTGTGGCAAGATGTGATTACCGAATGGTGGGGCATCCCTGCCCCTCTGGCATTGTCATTATAACCTACATGGCTTCGCTTGTGGCCCTTCACTGTCGGTGCCTTTCGTCAGCAGATGACCCACGTTCCTAACATCTCAGTCTTCCTGCAGTCTCCACTGTATCTTTGGCTTCACTCTCGCAGCATCTAGCAGGGACAGTGGCCCCACCACACATTGTCACCTGGCTGCCCAAGCCTTCTGAAATTTGAGTAGTAGCCTCCATGACCCTGTTACTCTTGCATTCTGCATGCTTCAGAAACCATGTGGGTGACACCAGGGTCTGACAGGTCCTGTGGTAGCTTCCCCAACCTTGAACCATAGCTGCAGT
Organism: Cavia porcellus; assembly: GCF_034190915.1. Classification (NCBI taxonomy): domain Eukaryota; kingdom Metazoa; phylum Chordata; class Mammalia; order Rodentia; family Caviidae; genus Cavia; species Cavia porcellus. The sequence continues at coordinate 18,557,657 of NW_026947496.1, read as the reverse complement.
AATCTCTGAGTGGCTTAGCACAGTAAAATATATCTCCCTCACTTCTTTGTATTCATGTATTATCTGTCTCCACAGCATTTTTGGGAACTTGAAGAAGTAGCCCTTCAATCACTTTTCCTCAGGACACTACTGCTGCCCACAATGTGGCGGTCCTTGTCCTGGTCCTGCGTCCCAGGCTGCTGTTTCTTTATTGATCCCTTTCATCCTTCCTGACCTAAAGTGGCGTAAAATTTGGTGGGTCTAAGTCAAACTCCTGATGATCAGTCTGTCCCTTTGCCTCCATTGTCACATGGGTTTATCCTGGGTGGAGGTAGTTGCTTTCATTATCTGGTTCCAGATGTACAGTTTGTGTAAGACGCACAACTTGATGTCCAGAAGGGTCATCCACTCTTCACATGTGGCTAGTTTTACAAGTTTCAGTGATTGCATGGTCAGCTGGCCCCAGGCAGAAGCAGCAGGGTGAAAGGGCTTGGGCAGAGGAAAGCTGCTCACTTCATGGCGGACAGGAGGTAGAGAACAATCCATGTAGATTAGATCTTAGAAGCAAGTGTCTATGCTTGGAGAATTGTTTACAAGATGAGATTATTGTTTGTACACAAAGATTTTTACCCCTGTGTCTAGGGGATAATATAATTTTCCAACCTACATTCCAGCAAAGATGGCTTTGTTATAAGAGCAATTGTGGGGTTGAATGAGGAGCATGGGGTTGAATGAGGAGATGAATTCCATTCACTCACAGGAGACTGTCCTGTTCCAAGGCCCCCTTTAGGGAATGGTTCAAAGGTAGACACTAGAGTCTGAGCTTCCAACCTGCTTCACACCTACAAAAGCAAGCTCTTCAGAGATGCTCTTTGACACTGGCTATGATTATTTTTAGTTAAACCATTTACCCAAATTCACAAATACACATGTTCCTTGATTTACAATGTGGTTAAGTCCTGATAAGCCTAACGTAAGTTGAAAATACACCAAATCAAATATGCATCGCTGACACCTGATCTCCCAGATACCCCAGGTGAGCACTGCAGTGCACCATACAATGCTGGTTGTTTCTCCTTGTGGTTTCAGGGTTGAGTGGACACTGTGTTTGCCACCACTTCCCGGCATCAACCTGCCAGGTGACTGAACTGCATCCAGGAAAGCTCCAAACTCAGAATTCCAAATGTGTTTTCTGAATAGGTCTGAATTTTACATTTTCATAAAGTTAAGAAGTCATAAGTTGAGTCACCAGAATTTAGGGACTATCTGTATTCTCCAACATAATATTTTATAATTCACAGGAGCTTTCAACTGTGGTTTCAGCCCATGAACTGAAAAATCTTTTCCATCTGAGACAGTCATTAAAGGAATAATAGGAAAAGTGTCTCTGCAAACTAACAAAAATGAATGAAATCCTCTAAGACTCTAAATCTAATTTGTTTTTATTATTTTTTGCAAACGATATAATGGGAATTATCCACCTGCCTTTAGAGGTTAACCAATTAATGAATGTGAAAAGTTGGAAATTTATCATGATTATTGGGTGGCTTGTTATCTGAGAAATATGTTTACTTTTTTGTTTTGCTTTATAGACAATAAAGAAATTTCATAGCTAATGTTAATTTTGTATTCTTTACTGGGCTTAATCATGCACTGATCAGAGTATGCAATTAAATGCTTGTTAATCTGATCTGCTGAATGTCTAGAATTCTTTGGCACAAGAGAATGGTGTATTAAAAAGTGCACTGGACTGAGACTTTAAAGATCAAAACCTCATCCAGGCTGTGCAACTTTATAACATTATTAAAAAAATCAGTTCATCTCTCTGAGCTTCAAATATCTCAAATGGAAGAAAAATAATAATGTTGACACCTTTTCTCTGACCTCAGGAGGAAGGTCTAAAAATATCTATGGCTATGATAACTTACAGCATCTTTGACAGTAGCTCATAATTCACAAAATTCTTACAGCACATATAACCTCTCACATTTTGATCTTCATAGCTATCCTATAAGGTAAAGGCACTACATTTATATATTGCAACATGAATAGCTGAGCATTTTCTAAATCCTCCACTTCCCTTTGTTTAACAATTCTTTCTTCAACTTAGCTTGGTGCTCTTGATGATTTTTCAGAATAGTAAAGAGAAATCAAGTCATGCCTTCCACATTTTGCATAGATATATCCTTAGCTAAGTATATTATCTTCCACAAGACACTAGAACACAATTCAGCCAAGTCCTTTGCTACTCTGTAACAAGAATCGTCTCTCCTCTAGTACCTAATAACATGTTCTTCATTTGCATCTGAGGACTTACCAGAAACAGAATGCTCACATTTCTATCAACAGACTCTTCAAGGCAACCAAATCTGCCTCAGAACCCTTCCAGCCTCTGCTTATACCCTGGTTGTAAGTCACTTCTGTAATTTTAGGTGTTTGTTAAATAGTATCCAACTCCCACTGCCAAACTTGACATCAGTCAGCGTGGGCTGCCATAACAAAGTGTCATAAACTGGGTGACATATGCGACTGAAACTTACTTCCTTACACACCCAGAGGCTGAAAGTCTAAGATCAAGATACTGTCAGGGATGGCTTCATTCTGAAGCTTCTCTTCTTGACTAGAAGAAGCCCATCTTTTTCTGATAGTTTCACGTTTTTTCCTCCATGAATATCTATGTCTGTGTTCAAATTTCCTCTCTTAAAAAGATGCTAGTCATATTGGGTTGAGGTTTATTTTAACTTAGTTACATCTTCAAAAACCTAATCTCAAATATTGTCGCATTCTAAAGTCCCAAGGGTTAGGTTTGCAACATACAAATGGGTAGGAGCTGCGGGGACATAATTCAGACCATAACAGGCAGTTACTCACAAACAGAAATCAAAATCTCCAATGAGAATATTAACACACAGAGCAATTTAAAGTCTTGTGTCTAGGGTAATCAAGACCAGGACACCCCAAGTTTCCTTGTTCAATCTATCAGGGTAATAGAATGTTTTGAAAGTGTGTGACCCAAGTAAGTAGATCTACGAATAATTTCCAGGAAATGCCAGTGATTTTGATGGAAATACTCTCATTTTCCAGATCAAAACAGTCATTGTAGCATGCCTACCTTAGTCTGCCTGTGTTATTATGATAAAATATCCAAGGCTAGGTAGTTTATAGGAACAAAAATTCACTTCTTACAATTCTGAAGTCTAAATTCAAGGTGCTGACGTTCAATGTCTGGTGAAATCCTTCTTGCTGTGCCCGATATGGCAGGAGCGAAAAGGGGAAAGGCATGAATATTATGACTCTCTCATGGTGGGAGAGTGGAAGGGTACGAGAGTCCTAGCACGTGCCCTTCCACTGCTTTCCATAAGAGAATGCATCAATTCGTGGGAGCTACTCTCACAACCTTAGCACCTCCTAAACCCCCCGTGTTAATGTGTTCGCATTGGGAGTTAAGTTTCCACATGAGAATTTTGGAGGCCACACTTAGACTAGAGCAATAGCTCACATCTTTTGTAAACTGATTGAAAGCCTAGGTACGTCCATTGTATGCTTAGAATTAAAAAAAAAAAAAAAAAGTTTAGAATTAAATAATATTTTGTCTTCCCCAAAATTAAAATCCTAAAAGTTAAGCAAATATTCACATTTACATCTCCACCATTTGAACCATGCAAACTGCTTTAAAGAAAACTTGAAACTAAGCCACTCTACTCAGTATACATAACAACAAGCACTGTAAGCTGAATAAAAACTCGTTGAAGAATCACGAGCTAACCCTGTCTGGCCTACGTCACCCCACATGCTGATCTGGAAATCACTGGACTCTTAACTAGCTGGGTCACTGCCAACGTCACAGGCTTTGTCTTGGACCTGGAGCAAATCGTCCCCTGATTGTGCTGAGTTTCTGCTTTGTAAACTAGGGATTAACGCTGTCAGAGACTCAGGGTCACATCAAAAAGTACGCTCTAAAGCAGACACACATTCATTCTGGGTAGTGGAGAAGCTCTATTTAAGTGTTGCTCTTGAATATGAGAATGTTCTTGGCTTTCACAATGTATGCTTTACACACAGTACTGTAAGTGTACATTTGGGCTTGAAAAGTATCATACAATAGATCAAGATATCACTATCAGTCAAACATGAAACATGAAGTTGTCTTTTAGCTGTGTCCTTAATTAAGATCCCCAGAGGACTTCCAGGAAAATGATGGAGTGATAAACAGCAGAGGAAAAAACTTCTCCAAGCTTTTGTGTCCCAACCCTGGAATACAGCAGCTTGAGGAGTGAAGGAGGAGAGAAGTGGGTTCCCTGGACACAGGAAAGATCTGAATGGAGGCTTGGAGCCCACGCAGAGAGATGCAGCAAAAATAGGAAGGCCAGGAACAGCCAGGCGGAGGGACAGCAGAGAGCAGGGTCCCCACCCCATGCACCCAGGGAGGATCTAGCAGCCCCGGGGGAGGAACACTGAGGAAGAAATGTGGCCCCCCACCCTGTGCACCGGTGGAGGCCATGTTGGAGAAAGCAGCAGGCAAGCCATGCGGCCTCCCTGTGTGCTGGTGGAGGCCCTATCAGCCAGGGAGAAATGGGAAGGAAGCCATGGGCCTTCCCGTGTGCCAGGGGAGGCCCTGCCCGCCGCTGGGGAGAGCCAGCAAGGAAGCCACCTCCACCACCTGCCCCCACCCCACACACATCTGCGGGCAACCAGACAGGACACAGGCAGAGGTGACAACAACCGAATTAGAGAAGCAACTTGACATTTATGTGAGTTGATAGACTTTGCAGGCCTGGGGCCAGAGGTCTGGGAAACTGTTTAGAGGATAACACTATATAATAGAGTAAGGATTGTGGATTTCTACTGTCCTGTTAATGTTTTGTTTTGTTTCATTTTACGGTTCTGTTTTACTCTCTTTAAAATAAAAAGAAAAAAAATTAATATCCTTTGTTGTTTCAGAGGCAAAGGACCTAACCCCAGCACCTCAGTCCAGGTTTTTCCTTTCCTTGGGACTTTATGACCACTGAGGACAAATCTGAGGCACAAGGACACCAACCAAGCTGTAAAATGTCACTGTTTTGGTGAGTCTAGAAATAGAAGAAACTGGAATAATTTCTCACCAAGGTCCCTTTGGGTCCAAAATTCAGGAGTCACTGCTCAGATTCCTTTATTTGGGGGTACAAAAATCTGAATATTTCCCTTTAAACAAATGTATTCAAAATGTAATCCCAACAGTGTTGGGAGGTGGGGCCTAATCAGAGGTGTTTAGGTCATGAGAGCTGAACTCTCAGGAATGAATTAGTGCTAATTATAAAAGGGTTTGAGGGTTGACAGTCTTCTCTGTCTGTGTCTCTATCTCTGTCTGTCCCCCTCTTTCTCTATCCTTGTCTGTCTGTCTCTCTGCCTCTGTCTCTGTCTCCCCTTCTGCATTCCAACCTATATAAGATGACCTAGCAAGAGGGTACTTTCTAGAGGCAGATCCCTGGACCTTGGACTTCTCAGTCTCCAGAACTATAAATATGGATTTTATTTCTTTGTAAATTACGCCCTGTGTGGTATTATGTTTTACAAATGCAAAAGGAACTAACACAGGTGGGACCAGAGTAAAACTCCAAGATCCTTTCTCTAAGATGCCTGAGGATGCAAACTAACTCTACACACGAAAAAAATGCATTCACTTGTCAGGTAACATGGGATGACAAGACAGGGCCTGATGGCTAAAATATTTCTTCCGACATTTGTGTTAGTTCTATGATAGTTAATTTACAATAACACTTTAACACTTGTGCCAAATCATAGGAAAATTAGATTAAAAAGTCAACCAACTAGCTTTTCAACTTTCCTGGAAAATCATGATCACAGCATCTGTGGCAAACAATTTCTGTGCAGGTGTCCACACAGGGACTCAGGGCAGTCAGATGACATCACTGCTGCTGGGGCTGAGTTCCACTATGCTCTGTGATAGTGGACTGCTCAGCCTTCTAAGAGTTTTCTGCAGCCCAGTTACCCATCAAAAATTACTCATCAATGCGTCCCAGCTGGTCCTCATTCTTCCTCTCTATGGTTAGAAAGGATGTTTCAGTAAAGCTGAAACTGCAAATACAGAGCAGAGGAGGAGTTGGCTGCTGAGAAGGAACGGGATAATGGAAAAGATGATTTGAAGACATCAAAAAAAAACCCCAGCAGAACTCTAACCTTTTCAGGCTCGAAATTGCAAAGGTGAAAGATTTTTCTTTGAAGAGCTCTCCAGGGCACACGTTACAGAGCGGTAGTGGCTTAGAGAATTCATACCTCAGGAGTAGGTTCGTAACACTCAGTAATTCAGGCACTGAATCAAGAGAAAATCAAGAGAAAAAGAAGCCTGGTTACTGCTCCAGCAAGTAGCAAAACTTGGCATCATCTACATGGTGCTGGTTTTAGGTACATGCAGAATCCAACAATTGTGGGGTCAGGAAGCTGTCCACCCAGATTTTAGAAGAAGGCCTACGAGGCCAGGCAGTGGGCACGCTGAGACAGCAGCAGATGAGGCTGTGAGCGGAGACCCCAGAAGGTTAGAGAAGCCAGGAATATGCATCATCTGAGGAAACCTGCAAGGAGCGAGCAAAACCAGCCAAAGAGAGAAGCCAAGGGAGGCACAACCATAGAATGTGCCACAGGGGCAGAGCCACCCAAGCCACTGGGAGTTCACAACTTGCCGCGGATGGTGCTGAATGCTGAACATGGAATTATGGAATTTAATGTTTGCCATGCTGGACTTTGGTCTTGTTTTGTTCCCATGTCTTTCTATCCCCCTTTTTATATCTTTTGTAATGGAAATGTCTATTGTGTGCCAGTGTGCATTGGAAGCCATGAAAGTGTTTGTCTTTCTTTTCATTTGTACTGGGTTGTCAGCTAAGAGTTTGCTTTAATTCTTAGAGAAGATTTTAGACTTGGACTTTTCAGCAATACTGAAACTGTTAGAAACTTGGCAACTCTTAGAGATGAACTAAATGCCTTTTGCATATAGGAATGTGCATAAGTGTTTGGGAGCCAGGGCTGGAATGTTATACCTTGTGCCTAGATCTTACTCCAAAGCCTTATATGGTCATAGGTGGGGTTTTTTGGAGGTGGTGGGATCTAGAATATATGACCCTAGGATTTAGGGTATGATGTTGGGATTAGGGGTGCCCGGCTCTGGGTATGAGGTGTACCACTCAAAAGGCAGAAGGGAGGAAAAGAAGGAGTAGGATGATCCTCTGTTGCTTTGTGGCCTTCTGCCTGCCAAGAACTCTGGGATACCCCTCTGCCACCCCACCCTGCCTTGGAGCCAGCCAACTATGGACTGAAACCACCACAAACTGTGAGTCAAGATAAACTTTTCCTCTTTTAAATTTAGGTGTTGAGTATGTTGTATAAGCAACAGACAGTCCATCTGCTGAAAGACCCTCCAAATTCTCTTAGGACACAGGGAATAAAAACCCAGATCCTCACTGGAGCTCAATTTCATTTCCATTACATCCTCTACTGCATCCCCTACCAAGTTCCTATGTCTCCTCTCTGAATTAGTCTCACTGGCCTTCGAGTTTGTTCCTTCTTCTCCTTCTCTGCCTCCTTCTTGCCTCCTCTTCCACTTTTTCCTCTCCTTTTTCTCCTCCTCTTCCTCCTTGTTCTTCTCCTTTTATCAGTACTAGAGACTGAACCCAAGGTCTTCATACTGAGCTACACCCCCAACATCTCTTTTTTAATTTTTTAAAATTCTAAGACAGAGTCTTGCTAAGGCTGGGTGCAAACTTTCAATCTAGTGTGTGATTGTCAGTATGAAAAAGTTAACCCTGATTTGCTGTCTGATTTTCAGACCTCACTCAAGTTCCAGTGGTTGTCCCAGTGACACCCTTTGTAGCCAAAGGATTCAAGACAAAAACCTGCAGCATAGTTACATGTCATATGTCTTTAGTCTCCAACATGAAACAGTTCCTTGGTCTCCCAGTGACTGTCATAAGCTTGACTCTACTGAGGAATACAGGAAACTGACTTCGTACAATACCCATCCATTTGGTTTTGTCTCGTGGTCCATCTTGAAACCAAATTCAGCTCACAGGATGTTGGTGGGAATATCACAGAAGCGAGCTGTATGCAGGACCAGCTATGTAATAGGCAGGGCTAACTCCAAAATGATAATACGGGGCCCTTGTTTAAAAATTCCAAGACAGTGGCAACAGAACATAAAACCAAGCAGAGGGCTTCCAAGCACAGGGCCCTGAGGGACTGCAAAGGGCACAGCTGAAAAGCTGGCCCATCTGGGATCTTCATGCTGTGGTTCATCAGATGGCAAGTGACTCTGCTTGGCAAACTGTGGATGACGTTTGCTTTGATCACTTCATTGAGGGGGTCCACCCTGTAATCCTTCTCCTTTGTAATTAGCATTTGGAGGAGGTATTTTGTACTTTTTTACTTATATGAATGTGAACTCATGGTTTCTGATTTTATTCATTGTCTCGTAACTCATGGCTATTTCTATTTCTATGCATGTGGTGTTTCAACACACATTGATAAGTATACCCACAGTCACAATGAGGATACACAGCACCTACATAGCCCCTAAAATTCCCTTGTACTATCCCTTTGTCATGAGTCCTCCCACTGTCCCAGCCCCTGGCAACCACTGAACTTTGTCCCCATGGTTTTGCCTTTTCCTGAACATTGGTCATGTGGAATCACTAGTGCATGTAACCTTGGAAAACTTCAGTGTTTCGCTCAGCATAATGCCTCAGTGACTCATCCAGGCTGTTTCCTGAGTCAGTTTCCATTGCAGGAATGATTACTATGTATTTACCCAAACACTCATTTGCTATATTAAAAGTGTTTTATCTAAATGAATGAAGCTCTCCACCTTGAGGATCCTAGACAAGCAGGGGAGAAACAGTAAGGGCCTGAACCAAGCCAGTGGCTCTGGGGCAGAGTGGAGACCCAGTAAAAGACAGGAGAAGGGATGGGTAGGCTTGAGTGGAGAAGGTGCGGCTCTGAAGGACACAGGAAGAGCGTGAAGGGGGCTCCCTGCAAGAAAACCATGCGTGCCCTTCTCCTTATTCATGGAGGAGGAAGATGTTGACCATGTCTGGAGGCCAGGGAGAGAGGCCTGGGCTAAAGGCAATGGTGAGGGTGAGTTGTGGTAACCCCAGGAATGGGAGTGAAATGGGAGGGACAGAGTGAGCGTGGGGGACAGTCCTCTTTCTGGCTCTGACTCTTCTGTGAAACCTGCTCCACCCCCGAGCTGCCCTCCTTTTATATTGTATTTGTGAGCAGCTGGGCTCAGAGCCATGTCTTAGCATCTCTGGGACTTGCTTGGAGACAAAGGGAGGTGCTTTAAAGACACATTTGCAACGTAAGAGTGGATAACTGTTCCGGGAGAGGAATCTGACCTTGGCTGCCTCCGCCCTGGCTGGAGCCCAACAAACTGCTGTTCTCTCTAACAAGAGGCAGCGTGGCACTTAGGCCTCTTTTGCAGATTCCTCTTAGCATTGGTAATGCACATTTGCATTTAAAAAATATTATTGCCACTTGCTGAGTAAGCTAAAGGAAACGATTTACAGATGTATGTATTGACTAAGTTATCTAATTTCCAAAGTTGCAGATTTTAATCCAAATGACACCAAAAAACAAAACAAAAACAGTGACAGGCTGTCTTACCAAGTTATCACAGGCCCAGCATCTTCAGCAGAGAAAGGCCTGCCCTGGCCACTAAATTTCCTCTGCTCTGACCATGCATTTCCACAGTGGCCAGGAATACAAAAAATGTCACATTATTTCTCTTCAAGACATAAAGCCTAAAAGAATATTTCATCAAAGCTTTATCAAAGATAAATATTTTTCAGAAATAGCTCAATAGTGATACAGCATTGCCTAGCGTGGGTGAGGCCCTGAGCTCCATCACCAACACTACAAAAGCAAACAAACACAAGTAAATATTGCAGTTCATCATATTAATTTAAAATTTAAAAGCATTACATTAAATTTGGTCCCAGTTTGCAATATCACTTTTAAGCCCTAAAATGTGTGAGGGGAGTTAGGAAATATCTTTAAGAAAACGAATGATGGATTATAAATGTTTTTCTTTTGTTTTTACTTCTCTGCATTTCATGATTATGTCTACAAATGTTTTGATTACTTGATTAAAATATGATTGTTTAAATTTTAAAAATTTGCTATAGGAAAAGACACATTGTCATTAATCACCTCAAAATAGCCCACAGCTTCCAACACACTTCTCCCGCTTTCTGGGGTAGCTCTGAAAGTCCTCTTTCATCAGTGTCTTTGGTTATGGTATCCTGGATGACTTGTGTGGGATTGATTCAAAGTGCTTATGGCAGTTTCTGGCAAATACAAACATTAAGGTGTGTCTTCAATCACCTTATTTGCTGGACCTGGAACTGTGTGACTTCTGGCTCTTCCTCAAAGGTCAAAAGGACCACGAAAAATCAATACCTTTTAATCAATTCAGGATATTGAGTCAGGCACGACAACATGACCAAAGACACTCAGGAAAAAAGATTTCCAGAGCTGCTCCAGAAAGCGGCAAGAATGATGGAATAAGTATGTTTGCAGCTAGAGTCTTTTGAGAAGGATGAATGGCAATGTGTCATACTATACCAAAGTTTTAAAAATTTTGACATTCACTGTATTTTTTCTTTATCACACCTCGGTATGCTTTCTTCTATAGAAAAAGCTAACAGAGATTTTCAAGTGTTTGAAAATTCACATTGCTCAGATTCCAGGGAGGCACTCAGCACCCCTTTATTAGTTAGATGAGTGAGTGAGGATAAATGGAAACAGAGGAATGGCAAAGGAAGGAGCTCCTGGGATGCCCCTAGAGGAGGCGGCAGCTGGCTGCTTTCTGGGCTTGCAAAGCGGTGACTTTGGTACAGCTCTGGGCTTGCCTCTCTTGCTTGCTTCCCTGAGCCCTGGACATGTCACTACCAGAAGAACACGGACAGACGTGAGGGGAGGTTGTTTGCCCTTTGTGACTCAAAGCAAGGTGCAAAGGCACCCCTAATTTCAGAGATAAAGGTGAGCATCTAGCAGTGTAAACAACCTGAAGCAGCTGGTGGGAGGAGTCCCCCAAAGGCCAGCTCCCTGCTAGCTAATTAGCAGGCGGTCACCTGAGATGACACCACATTCTGGAAACTACTTGCACTAAAAATTACAGTTGTTCTGAGTTATTCTTCCAAATTAAACAAGGTGGGATCAAACTGAAGGTGCCTACTTATGGAACTTCAAGCTGGGCTTTTAGGACAAGGGTAGGAAATCACACAGCAGAGCCCACGGACAACAAAAAGAACAGTATTTGCTGGTGCAAAAAAAAAAAAAAAAAAAATGTCCATGCTTTCATTGTAGCTGACAGATGCCCTTCCAAATGCATTCATCCACCCCACATGGGAGCTGACCACCTGTTGATGAATTTCCTTGTAAGCAGCCAGGTGCCACAGCATTGTAAGATAAGGAACTAAGCTTTCCCATCAAAATGCAGAGAGATGCGGTGGTGGCATTTTGAAATTCCAAGGGCTGAGTGTTAAATGTCTAGGGTTTTCCAAGCCAGTGGCTAAAACAGCCATCATTAAAAATTACAATTCAATTGAATTCAAAATAGAGATAATAAATACTCCAAAATGCACCTTCCTGGTTATTTGACTACATTCTGCTGTTTCCCACACGTAGAGAACTGCTCTTTGGATGTGGTAGCCTCACTCTTTCCTTCGACTTCTTCTTTCTAACCACACGCAGCTCTGCAGACCTGACCCTCTGCAGACCTGACCCTCCGCAGACCTGACCCTCTGCAGACCTGACCACATCTGTGGCAGCCTGAACCCCGAGACTCTGCACTGTGCTGGGAATCCATGTTAAGGCATATTTATAAAAAGACCTGTAAAAAAAATGTACAGATTGTAAAAATTTTTTTGGATACTCAATGCAAATTTTCTTCATGTCGTATTTATACAATAAAGACATTAGAATCTTTAGGATAAAGACATTAAGACAAGATAAAATAACATACTAAAGCAGCAGGAGGTAGAGAGGAAAAACTGCTGAACAGAGTCGGCCGAAGGGGCCAGAGGAGAAAAACGCTGGTCCCCCAAAACCACAGAGAGTGCCTGGGCTGACAGTTGGACCACAGCTGAGAAAGACCAGGGGCCCCTGTACTATAGGTTTCTGGGAGACCTAAGATAAGCTTTTGGGAAACCACAGAGCACCTCCTCTAATGAGTAAACCAGGCCTGGGGATGCCTGTGCTGTAGAATATCCTCAGTGACTGAAAGCATCCCAACTCAATTTTAATTAATTACAATCCATTTGCATGGTGGTTTTGAGCCTCTACCAGGTGCTTTGGGCACCATGACCGCTCCTCAAAAGTCCACAAAGAAGCAAAAACTTCTCCTTGAACAGAAGGAAGGAGGCTTGCCCTGGTTGGAGAGAATCAGCGCCAGTCAAAGAGCTGCTCCTTCTCTGTAAAAACCATATGGAGGCTCTGACGCTGGGCTCCTAAGGGGCTGTAGGCTCTTGTCACTGGCTCGGTCAGTGACATTCCTATCTAATAAAGCTAGGGCATCAAGAACCTAGGACAGTCACCACCCCTGACAGCAATACAACCCATCCAACCCACCAGGCCTGAATGCATCTTCATGGTACCAGTTATCCTTGAGTAGTTCATACCCCACTGTCCTTAAAATGTACCCATTTGCCTCTTAAGGTGCCAAAATCTGGGTTTAGTTCCTTAAGTAATAGCACAGTAGAAAGCCAGTTGAATCGCCCTCAGTAAGGTTCTATGGAAATTCTTTCATCTGCTGAAATCACCACGCCTGCTACCAAGCACACGTCCCAGGCTCTGCCAACGTCTTCAGGCAGGAGACTGCAGGAGAGGCCTAAGTCCCACAGTTGGGCGCACAATGCTGCCCTTTCCCCAGGCAGAGTCCCAGCCCCCTGCCGCACTCAGCTCACTCGGAGCAGCGTCCACTCTGGAATAGCCACATACTCCCAAAGGACAGGTTGACTTTAATGAAGTTTTTTCATTAACTTCTCAGAGCCACAGCGATGTCTGGCTAATGATGGAACACATAAAAAGCAGAGCCAATAATTAATCTTTACAGAGCCTCCGATGCTTGGCAGGCGTAGTGAGCTGGTATTCAGCTTGCACAGTGACACGGCACCCTCTAAGACATCCACTATGACATACAGGGTGTGCAGACCCAAGGTGAGGGAAATTAGCATGATCTGTTGCTCGGATCTGCAGGATGGGGAACACGAGGATGGAGAGTCCCCAGGGTCCCCTGAGCAGGTGCCAGATGGCAGAAAGGAGGCTAACCGAGCAGGAAATGGAGCCATCGTTTGATTGGGTGGCAGGCAGCACAACTGCATAGGGATGGTTGTCATTTTGCTTTAATGGAATGAAGTCCCTCCACTTCTGATATTTGTTCATTTTTGTATAGTCCTGAGAGAGAGACGACCCCAGTCGCCATGGTCTATACCTTTTCTTTAACTGTTTAAACCAACAGAAAGAAAGCTGCCCCTCATCTTTGCAGATGTTCACTAATGTCCCAGGAACTTGTATAAGGAAAGTTTATTTGATGGTAGAGAGCCTGGGGCCCCCAGAGAGGGTATAGAGTGCCCAGACCCTTCTCAGGATGGACCCATCTGCACACATAGCAGCGGACTGAAGGTGGGGCCCAAGTTCCCAGGCCTGCTGCTTCTCACCGGCAGCCTGAGAGTCACAAGCTTCTTGACATCTTTGATCAAGATAATCACCCTTCCTGACAGAACACATGGATCGATGAGACATGTTCTGTCACACTGCCATCGTTGAAAGCTCCCCAGGAGAACCAGCTCAGTGTCTCTCTACCTCTCAAGAGGCTGGTCCCTTCATCTCAGCTCCCTGCAATCATCTGCCCTGCACTGTGTGGCATCCAGCACCCTCCGCACCCACCCTGCACATCATCAGCGAGCCCAGCACCCTACCCACGGTGACAGCAAGAAGGACAAGGGGGAAACAACACCCTTTAATATGTATTTATTAAGGATCGCTCTCTTCTAGGTGTGTATATGTGAGTTTGTGATATGAACACAGATGAGCAAGAGACATTCCCCATCTCCTTGTCCCAAAACTTAAGGCTTACTCTAAGCCCTACCTGAGACCAAGTGGGCAGTCGTGGGTCCAGCAATCCACCATGGCCATCCTGGGTATGCCTATAACAATACCACTCATCTGTTATATTCTAGAAAGTGCAACACAGTGATGGGCTGAGATTTGGCGCTGGGGAGAAGTTGACAGACCTGGAGGGAGATACTCAAAATGCTCATTGATCTATATCAGCCTAAGGAGTTCCTCATTCTGCGTGTCCTTTCTGTCCACACCCGGCTTCATCCACCTAGATCCTCAGGAATTCCTGGCACCTTTCTCAAAGTTTCTAAAATATACAAGAAGGCCAGACATGATGGTGCCCAACCGTAATCCTAGAATTTTGGAGATTGAAGCAGGATAATCTGTAGTTCAAGGTCAACCAGGGCCACACAGCAAGTTCAAGGTCAGCCTAGATGACATAGTGAGATTCTGTCTTAAAATAAATGGCCGTGGCTTTCTCAGCCTGTGACACAAAACAATTGTCATCATTTCCTGACCTTTCCTTGCTCATTAGCCTTGTGACTCAAGACTTAAATCCATACTCAAATAACCCTCCAGGTGACCCTGTGAGTCCCCAAATCTACTTCAGCCCTGATCGTCACTTGGATACACAAAGAAGAGGGGCCCCCTCTCTGCCCAGGCACTGATGCCCTTGAAGAACTCACCTCTTCCAGGGCCTCTGCTTCCCAGTGCTGCTGTGGCATGTGGCACTGAACCTTATTACAGCTCCTGAGCCCTAAAGCACTGTGGTGTGTGTACACTAATCTTACAGAACCTCCTTCTCCTTCTGCTGCGCACCCTGCCTCTGAAGAGCAAAGGGAGAAACACAGGCTGTCCTCTCTTCCACACACCTGTCTCTCTCTTCAGTATCCTTGGACCCAAGCAAAAGGCTTTCTTCACTCTTCTCATTGAAAAATGAACAAAAGCAAATATGTCTTTCAGTCCAGATAAATAAATGACCTGGGCAGTACAGGTAACCAACCTCATTCACACAATAAGGGTTATCACTTTTGTATACGTCCCTGCTGTAGGCATCAGGGAAGAACCTTGGTTATGTTTATGTCAGCATATCTAGACTCTGAGCTCCCGGAAGGTGGGAGACACAAAAATTGCTCCATCCCAAGTCTACACGCAATAGCTAGAATTTATTGAGCACTTGCTATGGATCAACATAGGCTGCACTTGTGCAATGGGAGCTCCCCACTCCCCCATGTTCAAGTTCCCAAACAAAAATTATTGGCCTTAAAGATTGAGCACCTGACCTTTGACCCCTTTCCCTTCTCCCCATACTACTTGCCAAATCTCCCCCAGGAGATTGGCAGTGCACAGAAATTTCCAGAACATAACCAGAATCAGGTGTCATGTGGTGGAGTGGAGCAGCATGAACAAGAAACATTTTTATTTTCTCAAATGGCCTCAGTACACATTTTTTCTATTGAAAACTTTCTGAAAGAAGCTGGCCCACTATTTCAGCTTCCTCTCCAGGCTCTAAAGATTGTGGACAAGATATAAGAGAAAGCAATACTACCAGCTGTTCAACAGTGCAGCAGCTGGAATCTGGGTTGTTTGTACATGGGAATTTGAATTCTGATCATTTCTACCACTGCAGGATGGGGCAATGTACGGAGTTTTACTCCAGGTTTATTTAAAGCATCTACCAGGCTCCTCTCCTGACTTCTTGGTTTGGTTTTCTCTTTCTTTCTTTCTTTCTTTCTTTCTTTCTTTCTTTCTTTCTTTCTTTCTTTCTTTCTTCTCCTTCTCCTCTCTTTCCCTTTTCCCTTCCCCTCCTCCTCCTCCTCCTCCTCCTTCTTCCTCTTTTAAAGTGGAAAGATTTATTGTATCTCACAGATTGTAGAGGTTTCAGTTCACAGGCAGCTGGCTCCAATCATGGTGGCATGGCAGAGCGGGGGTCACAGAAGAGAAACAGGACAGGCAGAAGGCAGCAAACAGCAAGTGACAAGCAACCCTGGCTTTCTACTTGGATGAAAATCTTAGCAAAGCGCACACCAACCACCATTACCATTACTGAGCAGAGAGGATCTTCTGTGATTCTCTGGAACCAGAAAAGATGCAGATCATTGACTGCAAATCCCCCTCTGACTCCTGAATCCTCTATCACAAGGATTCCCCAGTAACCATCTGCTGGGTGCTACTTCCAAGTTTCCAGGAGGCTTATCAAAAATTAGGGGATCCTGGGAAGAGAATCTCCCACTGCAGATTCTGGTTCAGTATGTCTAGGAAGAGTATCAGGAAAATGAGTTCTTAAAACATCCCAGTTTGCGGGTCACTGTAGTTGATGCCTCCTGACACAAGTTCCTCCAGGCTACGCTTACTCACGTCCAGTGATACTCAAAGCACTTCAAAACTGTTTAAATCAAGTCTGAAATTGTCATCAAGCCAAAAATGTCACCCTGTCTCTTCTATCATCTGCTGTGTTCTTTGGAAATAAGCTGACCAGTCCAATCTTTTTTCCACAGACAGCTCCTCAAATATCGAAGCCAAGTAGGAATGATTGCCTAGGGTCAGTCTCCCAACACAATAAAGCACAACTGTCAGCCATCATGTTTGGTTCAATTCCCCGGATCATGATCTTCTAAAAGGCCAGCATCTTAGCATTTTTAAAAAATATTTTATGACAGTACCCGGTTCTTAGATGTGCTTAGGGCTTATTCATTTAGTCACCTCATAGAACACCTGCTAAGTGCCAGCTGTTCTAGGTCCGAGGACACAGCAAAGAACACATGAAGTCCTGAAACTTATTTCCTGTGCTAGTCAGCTTTCCATCACTGTGGCAAAATACCTGATATCTGTGTACCTGTCTAAATATAGATAGGTTTTCTTTTGTACAGGAATTGAACTCAGGACTTTGAAACTGTCTGGCAGGTGCTTGTGATAGAATTAATTTATATGGAGAAAAGATTTATTTCTGGATCATGGCTTCAGAAACTGTGCATTTGATTCCAACTCTTCTGAGCTCACAGCAAGGCAGAGTCTCGTGGCAGGGAGCATGTGATACAGCAAATCTATGCACCTCACGGTGCCTAGGAAGAAGAAGCAGGAGGAAGAGCAGGGGCTCAATATGCCCTTCAACCAACACCCCAGTGACCTAACTTCCTCCCACTAGACCCCACTTCTCAAAGGTTCCACCACTCCCACTGGCTCCACAGATGAGCAGCCAGACTTGTAACATACGGGACTTTGGACGATGCTCAAGATTCAAACCATAGCTCTTTCTAGTTAGGGTGACAAAGGGAAAATAAACAAATAGATGGGATGAGTGGAAAGAAGAGAAATTAGGGAGAACGTGAGGATGAGGGAAGGAGTGAAGACGGTGCCTTCAATAAGAATTTGTCAATATGAAGTCCAAATAGACCTTTATTTTGGTCCAAAGAGTAAAATACGCCAATTGAATGCTGTGAGCATGGGTCATTTTTATTCAATCCTCCAGGAAGCTGCTGTTAGAAAGAAGGCTCCATATCCCAGGCAGCAGGGAGCAAGACCCACTTCTGTGATGTGGAGTTCACAGCCATCATCTCATCTCAGCAATGCAGAGACAACCCCAGCAACTGCCAGGTAAATAGATTACCAACCACCCTCTCAACCAGGAAGATCTTCTGAATAAATAAACTTGTGTTGAGAGTGTGAATTCTGTGCTGAGGTTTTTCTTTCCCAATGTGTGCAGAACCAGTAACCTAGCATAACAGTAAAGACTCTAGCATAATAGGGCACCGTTCAGTTTTGGAACAAAAATGTTTATTTCCAAGATTCGTCTTTGAGATTGAATGAACGAGCTCTCCCCACAGAAGTAAGAATGACTTATTTCCCAACTGCCTCCTCGAGAGAGGGAATGTTGGCACAGCCATCTCCTCTCATAGTTTTGATATAATGTAGGTCCTTACAAAGTAGTTGTTGAAAGAAATGAATTTAGGGAAAAATGGTTGGATATTTAGGGTCAGAGTCAGATTTATAGATCACGTATTTCTCTTTATTTTTACCACTCCCAGCTGAGAGCACTGAGCCTGTGTTAGTCAACATCCCATTACAGTAACAGACACCCAAACTAAACCAATTTAAAAAGGGGAAAGATTTATTTTGGCTGAGGGTTTCAGAGGTTTCAATCTACGGTCTGTTGGTCCCATTGCCCTTTGAAAGCACCTGTGACAGGGAGAGTATGGTAAAGGCACATGCTCATCTCATGGGCTGGGAAGGGACAGAGGTAAGAGGAGGAGGTCCAGGGCCGGGCACTCCCTTCATGGTGCTCCCATGACCTAAGCCTCCCACCAAGCTCTGCCTCTTAAGCTTCCACCGAGGCCCATCCGCATCAAGCTAAGAATGGAGCCTCTAAACATGGTGCTTCAAGGCACATTTAAGACCCACACGAAAGCAGACCCTATTGTTAAAATATTGTAAAATCCTGAGTAGATACCTGGTGCGTCCTGATCTCACTGGCAGTGAGAAGGCTTCAGTAAAATCCCAGAGTGACACATTAAATCACTACTGTGCAGAAGCTTGTCTCCCACAGTGTCCTGCACAGCTAGGAAAAACTCTGTGTGGTTCACTGCCATGGCAGTGGGGCAAGCGTCTGACAGACATCCCTTTAACTGACTGCGCTCTGCCTGGAGTAGCTGGGATTAATGATGGTACGGTTTGGCATCAATAACCGTCTCCTGGAGTCATTCATGCTGCCCACAGGCTTTTCCCGGCTACAGGTGCAGGTAGAAAAATACACACATCCAACATGGAAGCCAATAAAAATTTCAAGAATCACTACCATTTACTGAGTACTTTTAAGTACTATTGTCCAAAGACAACATGACAACAGTGTTGTTTATTTATTTTTCCATCTCCACTATTTCTATATACATATACATACACATATACATATGTTGTTTCTTTCAGCATTTCACACTAAAGAAACAATATGATGTTTACACATGTGTGTCTTATTTATTTCACTAAGGAGCATGGTCTCAAGTTGCATCCATTTACCTATAGAACTCTCAGGTTGTCCTTCTTTAAGGCAGAGTAGTACTCCATTGTATAAAAATATCACATCTTTTTAATATCCATTCCTCAGTTGATGGAACAATGCTGTTTAAAGCTCATAACTGACTCTGTCTTGTCTCAAAATCTGGCCAACACTTCATTCCATAGAATAAACAAGTACTCCAATAGGCTGACAGAAAGAATTTGGATTTATGGACAGAGAAGGCTGCAAAAAGGAGAAAAAACTGAAATAAACAGTTTCATCTCAAAGGTAATTTCCTTGTAAGATGGGGACAAGAAGACAGAACAATAGAAAAATAACTGATTGACTACTATGAGGTTACTTTAGGTCGCTGCTTTTGTTCAAGGGTTAAATCACGGTTCATATGCCAATTGCAACTGGAACATTTGCTTCTATTTCTCCTTTCTCCTGGTTTTTTTGAAAGGTCACATAACAGGTTAGTTTTAGCTTGATGGTGTAACACTTTAGCTTGATGGTGTAGCACTTTCGCATGAGGGACTCCATTTTGTTTTTTAGTCTCCTCTGTGGGAGCCTAAGGCAGGGGCTTAGTCCACGCTAATGGCTTAGTGAAATTTCTGTTTAACACCATGTACTTTGTTACTCACACGATAGACTATTTAGTCCCCCGCTTCCTTCGAGTTTACAATGTGGATATTCACACCTACATCATTTATGTGATAAAGGTTCCGACAGTTGCAGAAAATGGTTGGGGATGTGACATCAAGGGACAATCTGGAGAGACTTGAGATGGAACAGAAAAAAACCATCTTCTCTTTGTCTTCTTACACCTGCAAGGGGCACGTGTTGCTGACAGTTACAGCTGTTACTGTCCTGGCTTCCTGTAACCACTCCAGGATGACCGCCTAAGCCACAGCAGGCATGACTTTGTTTCCAATCGCTAGGATTCAGTCAGAACGCTTGACTTTACAACAAATTTGGGCCAATCAGAAGGCTTGAATTCAGGCCAATCAGCAGGCTTGAATTTGGACCAATCATAAGCCTGCGGCTGCCATTAAAGCACAACTCTCTTCTCTCCTCCACTGGGAAGGCTCTGTGTCACATAATGGTCCCCTATGCTATAGCAATGGCTCTGTTGAAATAAAACCTCCCTCCGATGGCTCTGTAAATCTGCTTGATTTATTTCTTGGGTAATGTGGACTCAGAAGGTGCTGTCCAAGTAAACAAAGCCATAAAGCTTAATTTGGTGGTACACAACTGTAATCCCTGCACTCTAGGAGGCCGAGACAGGAGGAGCCCAAATTCAAGACATTTTAGGGAATTAGGACCTATCTCAAAATAAAAATAACTGTTTTAAAGGGCCAGGGATGCAGCTCAGAGCAAAGGTCCTGCGTTAAATTCCCAGGACCGTATTTTTTTAAATCAGTGAGAGCTACATGCTAGGGGCTGCTATCTCTGAACAGTTCCAATATCAGCACCAGATCGGTGGATGAAACTACCAGGTGTGGTACCGTACAGTAGCTGCAGCAACCAGTGACTTGGGACCCAGAGCTGTAACAGGAGGGGCTGAAGACTATCGGCACTCAGAACCCAGAGCTGCTAGCAGAGCTGCAGCTCATGGCTTCTCTCTGAACCCAGCAAAGGAACCCCCCACTGATGGTTCACTTGCTTTCAGTTATTTGCTATTACCCCCATTTTTAGAGGTCCCCTGCATATGCAGTATACACCTATTAACTTCACAAAACATTTCTGTTGATATAGTGATCTCAGTGGCACCAGTTGCTTAAATTTGTTAGAAATTTGTTAGAAACCAGTTAAAACTGGCAGCCCTTCATTTGGACCTGTACCGCTGTCCAGCACATGACAAACGTCCAACCTCAGCACCCTGACACTGTCATTTTCAGAACACGGAAGAGCCACGGTGCGTCCTTGTGTGCCGGGCACCGTTTCTGTCACTTCTCGCCTCCGCTCGGCTGCCCCACACCTCAGCCTACCTGTTCCTACCCTGTAAGTGTCAGCGAGCCTTATTCTGGTTGAGAGGGTGCAGCTCTGAGACTTGGAAACCCTCCCTCATGTCAGGCCACCTCATGAATAAAATCTCTTTTGCCAAACTCATTGCTTAGTGAGCGGCGGTGTGTGGTAGGCAAAACTGGCCTCATTCCACAAGTTGCAAAGTTGAGATTTTAGGCCAAGCATAAAAAGTCATAAAACCTAGACTTTAATCACTTCCTAATTCTTACCTCACAGAATTTTCAGGGCAAGAATTTTCATTGGAAAACGAAGGGCATTCTAGCCAGGAGGAGGTTTTCATTTTCGCTTTTGCTTAATGCTTCTGTTTGCCTAGATAGCACACCTGTTACTAAAACCATATTTCATTGAAGAAACCGGCAATCTATGGAATGCCAGGCTATTTTGTTTCCATTATTTTTTCTGTTTCCTTTTGGAACATAAAGCATCTGTTTCTGGTCTATGTTTGTTCACAAGCTTTTGTATTTCTCAGACTGTATAGGAAAGTGTCATCAAAGATCACTGCAGTGTGTGACCACTCTGTGTGGGAGGAAGCCTGTACTCATGTGTCAGAAAGCCGAAACATGGCATCAGCATTACCCCCTTTGCCTCCCGACACCCTGCATCTTTGTTCTGCTGCCTGTACACACGTGACAAGGCTGTCTAGGTAGACAGAGGCTGCCTGGCCTTTGGGAATTCTCCCTTTCTAGCAGGAGGGTGGATCCCAGGAGGCCTGGAAGGTCTCTGCATTTAGCTTAGTGGCGCCCCATCTGGAGACTTAGAGAAGTACAGGGCTTCCTTCCTCATAAAAGGATTCATTAGTAACCAGGCGGAATCTATTCCCCGGGGTGCACACAAGCCCTTTGCACGTTCCCAGCCAACAAACACTTTGATCTGCTCCTGTTGAAAGCCTCGTTAAGAGGAAAGCAGACAGTCTCTTTTACGGCTATAGTATCACACACACACACACTTCACATTTTGATAGAACTCTGCGCTTTACTAAACATTTTCACACCCATTATCACTTCGTTTGATTTAAATGAGTGAACCGTTGAAAAACAAGCAAAGTAACTCTTTTCTCAGAAATGGCTGTGATCTTAGAAGCCACGGTTTCTGTTCATTAAAACGTTGCACTGTTACACCCGTGCCACTAGCATCACGTCTGCTGCCAGCCTCTTGGGGTCTTCTTGCTTCCCCGGAGAGAACAAGAACCTATAGAAAATCACCCAGGGAACTGAGCCCGGCTTGGTGTCAATGGTATTGCTGCAACTCGGATTCTTGGTGGAGAAACGTGTTCCTCTCGGTCTTCCGGACAAGGTCAAATGCCATTAGAGGAGTGTCCTCAGCAAGGGCCAGCACTCAGATTTCCCTTCTTTGCCCCAAACGGAACGACTTAAGTGGTGCAGTTGTTTCTCAGTACCAGATAAAACTGGCTCCAGGATCCCAAAGGATTCCAAAACCCACAGATGCTCTAGTCTCTTCATAAAATGATACCATATTTGCACATAAAACCTGTATAACCTCCTCCTAAACGTTCTAAATCAGCTCTAAATCACTTACAACTTACCTAATACAATGTAAATGTGATGTAAATACTTATTCTATTGTATAGTACTGTTTACAGAGTTATGGCAAGACAAAAAATTTGTACCCATTCAGGTCACATATACTTTTTAGATTATTTTCAATCTGTGATTGATTGGATCTGTGAATGTGGGACCTGTGGATTCTCAGTACTGACTGCTTATGGAAAGGTAAATTTCAAGAGATTCCATCAAGAGGGTGTTGTCTGCCACAGAGCAATACCCAGCAAAGGCTGCAGGGGGCGTCTCCCAACCACAAGCTCTTAGAGTGGTCAGCAGCCTCCCCACCACCTCACTTCCTCCCTGGGCAAGGTCTCCAGGCATCTGGCTCTCTGGGGTCTTTTCTCTGGTTTTCACTCTTTCCTCTTCAGGTCTTACAATTTTTCTGCTTTCTCCAGCCTAGTGTCCTCACACTCATTCTAACCACCTCTATTTCCGTCAGCAGGTACGGTGGGTGACACTGGTCTCAGGCTGGAGCTATGGCATGGAACAAAAGAAAGCCCCCAGCCTTACCTACTCTGTACTCTAGCCAGAGAGACAGACAGAAAACACACACGCGGGTAGTAAATTGCTACCAGACAGTGTGAAGAGCAATAAAAAGGAAATAGGATAAGAAAAGAGGGGGAGACGGGATGGATCGTGATTCTCAACCAGGGGAGATTTTGCTTGCGGTACAATTAATAAACACCTTTTTGCTAAGATTTTGAACAATATCACAGGAACATATTTCACTTAAGGAAGCAAAATATAATACAGTCATATTTTTCTTAAGGCTTAATTAATAAACAGCTTTTTGCTAAGGATTTGCACAAAAACAAAATATACTTAATATAAAAAGAGTGCTCAGATGTCTGTGCTTGGCTTGGTTTCTGTTCTCCCACTTACTGGCAGTTATTTATTCTGAAATGGGAACTTGGACCCTTTTACGATAAGGACTAAGGAAGATGGTGTGAGCCCATCTCGCTCCATGTGTGGTCGCCATGACAATGGTGATGGCGAAGACAAAGCCAGCAGCTGGAATCAGCAGTCACTGGTTATAGTCCTGGCCTTCCCGCTTCAGGTCATGCACTGGGGTTTTTTGTTTGTTTGTTGCTATTAGTAGTAGTGGTGAGATTAGAGGGAGAAATATGTAGTTCTTTGACTTAAAAAAAACTTTAAAATATTTGCTAAAAAGAATTCCACGGGTAACACTCTCTCCTAGTCCTGGGGGTGGGGTTCACCCTGATTTGCATCAGCTTGGTGTTGTCATCCGAAGCCTCTTCCATTTCTCATCACTGTGGAATCATAGAGGTAAGAAAGATAAGAACAAAATTGGTACTGGAGATCAAACCCAGGGGTGCTCTACACTGAGCTCATTTCCAGCCCTTTTTATTGCATTAGTTTTTAGTTGGGAGACATGATCTCACAGTCTAATCCATCCACTCAATAGCTGAGGGAAATGAGGCCCAGCAAACCCACGCAATCGCATCCATGGTAGGATTCTATACAAGGGGCCGAGGGCCCCCGTGGTGTCATTTCAGAGGGGGAGTCGGGTGTGAAGGGTGTCCAGTCACCCCGTCCTCAGGTTGTCCAGTCAACCTTGCTAACCCTAGTCTGCCCTTGCTTGTTTTCTCCTCTAGTATAAAATAGGCCCATGAGGGCAAGCTTCTAGGGTGTCCAATTCTCCTCTTCAGCCCTGGTCCCTGGAGTTTTCCCCAGCACTGAGCAGAGCTGTGTACACCCTGCAGGAGCGCTCACCCCACAGCAGGCCCAGCTGCTCTTGTAGCAGCTCAAAAGTCAGGTGGTGCATCCAAGCCAGACAGAAATGCCCACTCTAGCTAAAACCCAATATTTTTAAACACAGCAGCTACTCGTGTTTGTTACTGCCTTTATGGAGTACAACAATATTTTAAAAGTGTGGAGAGATCAACAGTAAACAAGGGCCTTTGTACACATTACTGGGCTCTTTCCAGTGAACTAATGAACTCTCTTTTAATCGTTTGTTAGTTATCTTTTTATCCTATAAGTTGGCTCTTTTTTCCATTTCAAATCGTTGGGCTGAGTCTGGTACAACCAATGGTGGAAGGGAAAGAAGTGGTTTGGAGGGGTCTAGGGACCAGTGATGATCAGGATGATTACCTAAAGGAATGGTCAGAATAGAGCCAAGTTCACAGCAAGGGCGACACAGTGCTTTTCATCAGATCCCAGAGAAGAAGAGATAAAATGACAGAATGAGCCTATATGTGGTGACTGGGGTATTCACAAGAACTGTCGTGAGTGAGCATGGAGAAGGAGTTCAAGAGGAATTTGGAGAAGCAGTAAAGCCATCTCAGGATGTGGTGTCTGAACCAAATGCATCCGGGTGGGGGCTCACGGGCGCTCACAGAAGTGGCATCAGCAGGTCACACCCAGCTCCCAGATCCCGGTAAATGAAACTCTGGAGAGAGACATTTTGATGGAGGATTAAGCCTGATGGGAGCCCATAGCCTCTTTCTCTGCAATTTTATCATCGCTTGCCTTTAATCCTACAAAGGGCTTTGACGCAGGGTGAAAAGCTATGTAAACATTCAATAAGCAATGTGTCTTTCCACCGCTAAATAATTATACCAAGCAAAAGCTGTTTTACTAGAGAAAATGGAAACTTAGAATAAAATAGGCAGCTGGAATGACTTCCTAAATAATTCAGGACAAAACAAATAAGCAGCCACTGTGAAGGGAGTGCTTATTAAGCCTCAGGTGTACTGTCAGGTTTTGCATAGCCTTCCTTTCATTGGCAAGAAGTGATATCTCTCTGAACACCTGTCTTTGCTAGACAATTCCATTGCTGTCTGTGTTCTGCTTGTGTGGACACAATTCTCTTCCTTGCCATAGCTCAGAGACTTCTCCACTCCAGGGTTCAAGTGCTGAGGTCCATGGTAGCAGCTTGGATGTTTCATCCTGAGTCACTCTTACCAGTCAGCTCGATGGGTCTCTGGCTTCATATCCAGGCAAAATGAAGTTATTCCCCCAGCCCTGGAGAAGAATCGCTAATGAGAATGGTCCCTGTGCATCTCCTCAGATGCTAAATAATAAGTT
Source organism: Cavia porcellus (assembly GCF_034190915.1). Classification (NCBI taxonomy): domain Eukaryota; kingdom Metazoa; phylum Chordata; class Mammalia; order Rodentia; family Caviidae; genus Cavia; species Cavia porcellus. Next base: position 18,531,941 of record NW_026947496.1, on the reverse strand, counting down.
CTTCAGTTGGTGGCATCCTGTCTTTATTTTGACCCAAAGAAGGACAAAGTTGAGGCCCACACCTTGGCCACAAAACTAGGACCCATGACCCCGGGTATACCCAAGGAATTGGATTTTACACAACCTGTTTAAAAGGGGACACATGACAAATCTCTCAAAGGTCATTGGGAACAGGCGCAATCTGCTTTAAAATCTCAGAAAAGGCGGGGGGAACCCTCAGTGTAAGAGAACGTACAAGATTAATGATCGCCATGCACTTCAGGGAGACGTCAGCAGCAGCTGGGGGAGATCTGTCAGAGGCAATGGGTGCGGTGGGAAAAGGCTGCTGATACGTTCATTCAGTGCAGAATTTGAACTCTGATCCAGGGATACGCACGCAAGTACAGCAGCCCCACCCTTTGCCAAGCACAAGTACCCACAATGCACATGGTGCAGCCATACAATACCAAAATAATTTTTTTGGCTTCTCATTTTAACCTGACCTGGCTTGCTCCCTGCAAGCTACACAATTGGTAAGGCAGCAAGAAGCACAATTATAAGTATTTCTTTTCAAACAATAATGGAAGAAATGTGTTTGTAATGTGAATTTTCATTTTTTAAAATGATCAACTCAAGAAGTCGACTTCTTCTGAACAAGGACATTTTATTCAAATATTTTAAAGGTACAAATATACCAAGTGCATATGATTTTCATGTAATGCATAACATATTGAGTACATTGTGACAGAAGCCAGTGAAGGATGCCAGTCTCAGCTCCACTGATGTCCCGGATGGTCCAACATCCCGGCTGTGCAAAGCAAACATTTCTATAATGACGTGATTATCTGCCTGGAGAAGATAAACACAAACCGTGTAAATGCAGTTTAATTCTAATGATGGCAGGCCAGTGTAGCTGATTTTTAAATATTTTTACCAGATACTGGATTGAATTAATTTTAGAATTTAACTCCACAAATAACCTAACACAAGTAGAGTTTGAATCCATATGTTCTGAATTGGGTATGGTATGCACATGTCCCCCCAAGGATTTGTGTGTTGAAATTAATTGATCTGAGATAGGAAGGGGATGGAAACTCAATCCAGCTGTGGCATTCAGAGCTGAGGCCATCAGGAGGTGATTAGGACTGAGGCGACTGAGGAAGAGCCCCCATGATTGGATGCTGGTAGCTTCCTAAAAAAGGAAAGACCAGAGCAGATACACATGTTCCTGTCTCTTTACATGTGATGCCTGAACTCTTTTAGTAAGAAGGCCATCCCTAGGTGTGGGCCCTTGAACGTACTGAACTGTGATTTAAATAAATCATCTGTCTTTACAAAGGTACCAGCCTCAGGCATTTCATTGTAGTGCTGTAAAATGGATTAATAGACAGTTACATTCTTCCCTATACCTTTTACTATGGTTCATCACAGTCAATACAGGGCTCAGTGCTTAGCTTCCTCTATCCCTGACCTTCCTCCATAGGAGGTAACTGCATTCAAGCAGCAGGTCACTGTTTAAAAAGGAAAAAAGGTAGAGCAAGAGGGCAAAGGCGACCCACAAGTCAGAGCAGCACTACCCGTAAGAGTCCATCAGGACATGAGAATCATCAGAGAATTAGATGATCCAGGAAGATTCAGTCCAAAGTGACAAAGTTAGGGGCCAACAACACCCAAATGGTTAATGAATTGGAATCCAGTGCTGCTAACTCCTCTCCCCACATCTATTGAAAGACACCGGATTTAAAAACAAAAGCAAAGTGTAGCCCCAAACTGAGCCTGGGCAGCTCTGAACCATGAGTCAGCTCTGGCCCTAATGACTTTCACTGGACACAGCACAAGTCAAGTTGTGGGGAGAGGCCTTTCAGGGACAGTGGGCCCAAATTAAATCTCAAATTTCCAGTAGTCTGAAAAGCTTTTTAAAACCACAGAAAAGGGAGCATGTCTTTACACTTAGCAAAGAGGAATATCATGGCTCATTTGTAGATAAACGGGTGTTTTGAATGTGAAATTTGTATCAGGGAAAGAGAAATTTTCCAGAATACTTGTGGTATTCCAGAATGTAGGAGGAAAGTAATATTTTTCTCATTTCAAACTGTGCATTATGGTTTTAGGAGTACATGTTTGTGTGCGTACAGAGGGAGGGAGCGGGGAGAGAGAGAGAGAGATCGCTTCAGGATTCCTATTTCCTTTTCCATCTCTGTGTTTCTGTCTCACCCGGCAGCCACCACTCCCCTCCCCTACACTGCCAGGTCGTTTTCTACTTTTCTTAGATGGCAATGAACTAGAAGTAATGAACTTTTATATTTGGCTGTGATACTGAGTAATTTTTTAAAGACCCCCGTACTCCCTGGTCCTTTTTCCTCCCTGTGGCTTAAGTGGCCCTTCATAGAACCAACCTGACCCCCACCCACCCCTCACCCGTTCTGCTGAGAACACCTCATGAAGGCCTTTAATGGAGACAAGGCTAACTTCCATCCTTAGAGAACTGCTCAGTGACAAGTACTGCAATTCAGTGTCCTGTTTCCATGCTCCCTGGCCTTGCTTCTGCAGAGCCCACTTTCATCTCAGTGGGCCTTCTTAGGTGTGTCCACTGCCTACATGGTGGCCCTCGAGCTGGGAAAGACCGAAGCATTGTCTAGAGCTGTCCCTGTCCCCAAAAGACAAGCTCTTACCCCAAGGCAGGGATGGCTTGAGGATGGACCCCAGGGATGGACTGTTATCTTCAAGCTTCCAATTTTGAAAACCAGTTCTATTCAGCTTTAAAAATTTTTTTTTGCACTCATTTTCTTCGACTGTGGTGCAGAACATATGGCCTTTCCTCCAGCATGTGCAGGACAGTGAACGCGTGCTTCATGGACGTAAGTCTCTGTATGTGCATAAGAGACACAGTGTGTATTGTTTGCAAGTCGGTGAGAGGCTGATGCGCTTTGCCATGGAAAGATGGGTTCGCTGCTGGCTTCTTGCAGCAGCCTGAGGCCCCGGCAGGTAAACTCCAGGACAAGAGAGGCCCGAGTAATACCACAGGAAAACCTTGCTCTGATCCTGAATGACTACATCAGGTAGCCCTAGAGCGACAATCCCCCAGTCTCAGTGGCTTGACCAGGCTTTTTCCTCACTCAAGTTGCATCCAAAGCACATTGGTGGCTGTCTTCCAGGGAAGTGACTCAGGAATCTGACTCTGATCTGCGTTGCCACTATTTTATACATGCAGCCACACAAGGGAAGAGACAGGCCGGACACTGCACTCAGGATTTCACGCCAGGCCTAGAAGCAGCTTACATCTTTCCCAGCTCCCTTCCACTGGCCAAAGCCCGGTCATATGGCTCCAGCTTAATTACTATGGAATTTTTGGAAACACAATCTCCTAGTGTGCTGGAAAAGATAATAGGATTGATATCTAGCCAGCCTCTGGCATAGGTGATGTTTTCTTTGGTCTATTAAATCCACAAACTTTGATCTAAATAGCGAAGGTAACAAAGAAAAAATGAAGGGAAAAAACTAAACAAGATAATCAGCACTTCCACTGGGCTCAGTATCCCCAGATGGCAGATTTAGGGCTGTATCAGTACGGGAACAATCATTCTACATGCTTAACTAGTCATTCTCCCCCTCAAATGCAGGAAAGCCATAGCAAATAGGAACTGTTTCTCCAAGGATCACACCAGCACTGAGATGATCAGGTCTCAGGGCGGCTGTGTCCACCAGGCTCTGGCTAAGAAACAAGGGACAAGTCAGGGCTGAGAATTACACTCACCACTATGCTGTTCTCAAGTGGAATTAGGACCCAGGAGGGAGTTGGAGCTCCAGGACCTTCCCAGGTCAGAATGGGGGCTCTGGGGTCTTTCCTGGCAGGGTGAAGACTTCAACAGAAGGAAAATCACACTGAGCCTCTGCACCTCCATGTGCCTCCTGGCCCCCAACCCCAGGGAATTCCACCACATCCTGCGGTAGCCCAAGCCAGACTCCGGTCTCCCTTACCTGCTGTCTACATGGAGTCTTCAACTGCTGCTTCACCTCCTGCCTCCTCACCAGGGCCTCCCGCTTTCTGGGCATCACTGCCACTGTCCAAGCTCATCGCTGCTCCCCAGGCTTCCGCCATGACCCCTACCTATCTGTTCTCTCGGCCGCCAGCTTGTACGGCTGCTTCACACTGAGCACTTCGAAAACTGAACTCCTACCCTGCCAATTCCCTGCTTAACACATCACATCGTCAGCATCCTGGGCAGGACCAGTGAGGACCCCCATTGCTGGCTGCTCGCTTGATCCCCAACCCTTCCCTCTCATCATCGCCCCTTCTCCCAAATGTCCCACTTGCGCTTGCGCTGCCCAGAGGAACTGAGTTCCTTGCCTCCCACCATGGGCCGTGGCTCTTCCTCTCTCAGGCTCCTGCTCTCTCACATTCTCCTGCTCCTCACGCACCTCCCTACATAGACAGAATGGAGAGGACACTCCTCTGCAGAAAAAGGAAAGGAGTTATTTGAACCCAGTGTCACTCATGTTGAAGGGACACTGTGACCACATTGTTTATCCTAGCCCCAGCACACTGTTTGGCAAGGATTGGGGTCGAAGGATTGTCATTAAGACAAATAAGCCTCTCCGCATGGGGCTGTAGTGTGTGTTCTGCAAACTGCACAAGGGACCCCCAAGTCCTCTCCAGTGTACTTGGGAGCACATGAGGCCTCGCATTTCTGTGGCTGGTGATCTTGCAGGCAACCTGTGCTCATTCCTCTTCCCACAGAGCTGGCCTTGCTCAGCCTCTGAAGTCAGCAGCAGCCACAGCAGACAAGACACTACTGGGGCTAATGTTTGCAAGTCTAAAGGAAGCCCCGGGGCCTGGAGCTCAGCTGTCCCTCAGAGCAGCTTGCAGTGTTCTGGAGGAGAATGCATGGGCACCAGGGAGCAGCACCTGCAAGGGCTATGCAATGCCAGGGAGGACAGGAACAAAGGACAGAGAAGCGGACCCAGCCTGGTTAGCTCACTGGTTAGAGTGTGAGAAGATGAGGGTGCTCTGAAGTGAACTCAATGAGTACTTCCGAGTTCTCCACGGAGAAGATGAGAGACAGCAACCACATCCATCCTCTGGAAGAGGAGCAGCACCTCCACAGAGGACTTCCTGGGGCTGCCCAAACCAAGTGTGGGGCACAAGACTAGGAGAGCCAGCAGGCTGTGCCCAGGGTGAGAACCATCAGGAGGAGCGTGAGGGAGGATTCCTGGCAGCGTGGAAGACTGTTGTGCCTTCAGTGTCAGCAAAGAAAGGATGCTCCTGCAGCCAGGTGAGGGAAATCCGTTAAACTGGCCCTTTCATTCTGGGAGACCTACATAGAGACAGGTGGCTGATCCTGCCTGTAGCATCCAGAGAAGGGAAACCTAAAGCATTCCAAGGCTCCCTTGGTGCAGAACAAAGTGAGAGTAGAGATCAAGGATAAAGGAGTGTTTTCCATAGGCTTCCAAGGGCCATGAGGCTTGGGCTATTTTGAAAGGGCCCTTCCAACAGGTCTGCCTCTGACAGGAAGTTCCATGAAGGAAGATACTACAAGGCTAACATAGCATGCACCAGTACCCCAGCAACCCAAGAGGCTAAAGCAGGAGGCTCTCTTGAACCCAGGAGTACAAAGCCAGGGTAACACATAAGACCCTATCTCAATAGATGGACAGTCAGACAGACAGAGCCTGTGAGCAACAGACTTCCAGAAGAAGCAGCTAAGGGGGACACCAATATGGCCAGCCCAAGGGGAGGCACCTGTGACCACACAGAGGGAGGACACCATTTCAGAACCCAGCATGATCAGAGCTAGCACTTGAGTATCTGTCCCCCTCCAAGGCAGGCAAGGGTGGCATTCTCTGTATCTTCTGCCTCCACTTCCTCCTCTGCCTGTACCTCAGCCTGGAAACCAAGACAGCCTTGGGGGAGCAAGGGACAAACATAAAACAGGAAAAAAGAAGTCCTGGAAAAGCAGCCCACCCTGATATCTCCCCACTGCTGGCTTCCCAGCCAAATTCAGGCTGACATGGCTGGAGGAGGAGCAGCCTGAATTCGGAGAATGAAAGCTCTGACATCAGCTTAGCCTAGGCTTCATAAACCTAAGAGCAGGACTGCCTGTGTTGAGACCTAAATCATGGGACGGGTGTGCAAGAGAGGCTGGGAAGGAAAGGGAGAGGAAGCCATGCTCGATCTACCAACTAGGTACCTCGGTTACATGGGGGCAGGGTGGCCAATCATGTAAAACCTGGACCCATCTGTGGACAAGAGGACTTTCTGAAGTCAGCTGGGCTTCAGGGAAGCTAAAATTTTAACCAGAAAACAGACACCAAGCTGTTCCATTGTATTTATTCTGGCCTTTCTTAAAGTGTGAGCAGGCTGGACAAGGGGACCGCTGCAGATTCAATTCTCCTGCAGCCAGTAGCGACCCACAATTCAGTCCAGTCATCCGGGGATCTATAGAAGATTGGCTCAAGGACTCCTCACTCCCTCTCATGAAGATAGCAAAGCTCTTGGATGCTTATTTAAATAAAATGGCGTATTATTCACACAGAATTTTTATTCACTTTAAATCATCTCTAGATCACTGTGTACCCAATGCCATGTAAGTGTCACACAAACAGTTGCTATGCTCTATTGTTTAGAGAACAAGAATAAGGAAATATTCTCTACATGTGAAGTACAGATTCCATTTTCAATGAACATTTTCAATCTGCAGTTGGCTGAGTCCGAGGATGCAGAACCTCGATGTGGAGAACAAGTGTATTTACTATTCTGCTCAGTGAACAGTTATTTGTTAACACTGGAGCTTTGAGACTCCTGCACTGGCTTCGGGGAGGGTAGAGGAAGCCACAGCCAAGGCAGCCGGAGGAATTCTGTGCTGACATCTTGGGGATTTGTTCACCCTTCCTGGGGAGGGTTGTTGAATCCAGGCACAGACCCAAGAAGTGGAAAATGTCAGGCTTTGCTCAGCAAGTCCCTTCTGGGATGGAGAGAAACGAATGTGTGCAGAGGGAATACAAATGGGGAAAGTACTTCAGACAGCTGAATGAAACCACCAGCCTTTCTCTAACCCTGTAGGGGGAGCAATGAAAGAGATCCCTTGCAGAGAAGTTACTTCCGGGGGGGGGGGGGCCTCTGCCTCAAGTACACACTCGAAAACCTCAGTATTTCCCCTACCTCCAATGTTCCCCTCCTCTTCCTCCTCCTCCTCCTTTCCCTCCTTCCATTATTTCCCTCCTCTTGTTTTCTCTCTTCTTCCTCCCCCCACCTTGTGGTGTGTGTGTGTGTGTGTGTGTGTGTGTGTCTGTGTGTATGTGATGCTTTATTATTTTCCGGGCTTCTGTAATAAATCACCACAAGCTTGGTGGTTTAAAATGACAAAATTTTGGAGGTCCAGAACTCCCAAGTCACAGTGCCACCAGGGCCAAGCTCTCTACAGAGGCCTAGGGAAGGACCCCTCCCTGCTCCTCCAGATTCTGGTGGCTCCAGACCTCCCTTGGCCTGTGGCTGTACCACACCAGTCTCTGCCTGTCCCTTCTCTGGCCTTGTCCTCTGTGAGTCCATCTCTCCCCTTCTGTCTCTTACAAGAACACTTTTGTCTGACTTAAGGCCCACTGGAATTACCAAGTTGATCTTATCTTGGGATTCTTAACCTAATTACATCTGCAAGGACCATTTTTCCAAATAAAGTCACAGATTCCTGGTGTGTAAATCTTTTGGAGGGAGAAGGACACCCTTCAGCCCACTCGGGGAAAAAAAAGACAGCAATTCATCAGTTAATTACATGGGGTCAGGTACCCCAAAACTGGGGTTCCTGGAAAAGTTCCACAAGCCCGACCCCGCCTCATCTGCACCCAGAACATCACAGGGTCCTCGTGGCACTGCCTCTTTTGGGACTCTGGCCTGGGTCAGGTGAAGGGATTAGGAGGAAAGGACACAGCTGGGGCTCGGCCAGGGCTCGGTACCAAGACACCTCTCCCCGATGCTGCATAACGGAAGCTCTGGTGTTTGTGAAGAGAAAGGCAGCCCTTCTCTGGCTTAAAATAGAAAATCAATTGACTGTTGGGAAGCCAAGGTCTATTTTTCCAGGAGCGACTCCTTAAACAAGCACCACTCTCTAGAGAATAGGAATTGAATGTACTTGGTAAAATTTGAAGGCTGCTGTAAATGTAAGACATCACACTATCACATCATGATTATCAAGAAGCAATGAATTCTTAATATATGCCTGGAAATCCCCAGGCCAGATGTCAGTGGCAGCACCAATAACAGGAAAACCCTGAGCCAGGACCTCTTCAACATGGACCTGGCCTGAGTGTGGAGATGGGTGTGCACTAAGCAGTTTACTCCATCATCTCTAAGTCTCATTTTTCTTGCTGTTAAATGAAAACAAGAACATCTCTCTAGCTGTCCTAAAAATCCCATAAGTAAAATGTACCATTTCAGGTCACACCGCCAGGGACTGATACCTTGAGGATTCCAGCCCTGATCCTCCTGACTCTAAAACCAATGAGCATGACTGCGGTGCATTTCCCACTGGTGTGGGTTGGTGCAGCAAAGGACAGTTTCTGCCATTTTTCACGCTCTCGGAGATCATCTTGTCTCCCTCATTTCATTCACTTGTGCAGACTTAGCAGCATCCTGGAGAAAAATGAGGAACAGGTGTAGTCTCAGGGTCTTAAGACTTGGTGAGTCATGACTGAGTCCTAGCTGATGACTCTAGTATTCTCTAACACTGGAATCAAGTTCTTGAGCCATGGTTCTGTCGTGCCTCAAACTGGCTTGTGGGAAAAGATTACAGGAGAAGAGGCCTAGTGCTTTTCCACGGGTATGTGGGGAAACCCTGTTGAGGATGGCCAGGATGTTCTTCAGGAGGTTCAGTGTGGTTGGGGGAAGGGAGATCTAAGTGAAAACAGAAGAATCTGTAGTCAAGTGTAAGGAGAAGTGTAAACTAGGAGTATTAGGGCATCTGGAAATTGCATCACAACATGGTTTGTCGATGTTCCAGGTCAAGGCTGCCCGCCCTAGCTTTCAAGGACCCTGGCCAGCTGTCTGAGGGCTGGGGCAGGCTGACATTCTCTGTTTCCTTTAGCTGAGAACCCGAGCCAGTGCCTTTGTGTTGATTTGTTAGGCACTGAGGAGGGTGAGGTACTGCTTAGTAAATTTTATAAGACCCTTCCACCCTTCATGCTCGCTAATGCCCTGAAGACAGTGACCCAAGCCCTGTCCTCCAAAGACACCCCAGGGAATACTGTCCTCACTGTGAAGGCCACCTCCTTGGCCACCTAATTCTTTGCCCAAGCTTGAACCTTGGAGCCCTTGTTAATCCTACCTCTCCACCACAGTGATTAACCAAGTTTTGAAAATGGTGTGCCAGGGTAGCAGAGGGTTTGGCTGCTTCAGAGCCCAGGGTTCTGAGGTCTCTACTAGCACCTTTCACCTTAGACTCTGCTTCAAGGTACAACAAAGAGCTCAGCTCAGCTCCCAAAGAGCCATGGCTCCAAAGCTTTGAGTCTAGGAAGATACTCCGGAGATTTTCATGGCAAGAAACAAGGTGTTGCTTCTGAGGGAAAATCGTCTGAGATCTGAAAATCTGCCCCCAGTGAAGTCATCTTAATTATGCAAATTATTTAGATCCTTGCCTCATGCCACTCTACTCCAGAAGATGGCCTAGATTTATGAGTTTCATAACCAAAGGTCTATTAAAATATTATTCTGCAACTAATGAAGACACTTTCTCTCTAGTGAAACAGAAGCACTTTAGGCAGCTTTAGAAAAACACAGTTCCTTCCTATATGGGGGTTCTCAGGAACAAGGAAGAAGAATTGAAGCTCCACAAGACCACCCTGATAGATCATAGATGGAAAGAAGAAAGAGTGGGGAGAAAGGAAAGGAAAAGAAAAGAAGAGAAGGTAGGAAGGAGAAAAAGCAGTCATGTGTTAGCTTTGCAAATCCTTGGCCAGTACCTCAGTTTGGGTTGTACAACTGCTCAGATCCCTCATCAGCTTGGAGAAGGAAAAAGAGACTTCACCTCTGAGAAGTGCCAGTCTGCTACAAGGCCTCTGAAGTATCTTGGTAAGGCTACACACACGGTACTCATCTAAAGACTCCTATTCCTTCAAGATAGAGAGCAGTCACCACACCAGGTGGCTGTTGGGACCTGGTACAGTAGCATGGATCTCACAAACAGTTCCTTACAGTAAGACATGAAGGTAGGCAGCGGTCCAGCTGTGAATATTTTCACTTAAAAACAACAGCCCTTGAACTGGTGTTGCAAATTAGGAATGTGATTTGCAGCAAGATTGTTTTTTTTAAAAAGTCAAACCCTGCACTCACAGTTAGTACCTCCTTCCATGAAACTATCACGATGACTCAACTTAATCTTGGCTTATGGCTTATGGGCCTCTTTTGTTACCACTCAAATCTTTAGATCTGTAATTTTTCAGTAGAACCATTACTTTGAGGCTACACAGAACTCTTGTGTTTAAAAAAAAAAAGGAAAAGGAAGGAGGAAGGAGAAGAGGGGAGAGGAAGGGAGAAGAGGAAAAAAAGGGGAGGGGAAGGAGGAAGGGAGACCTGATTTAGCAGGACAGTGATTGCTTCTGCTTTCAAATTCTACCAATTAGCTCTAGCACATGGTTTTTCTTGGCAGCTTTCTGCTCCCCATCACAGATGGTATGGAAAAGTCTGGCTTCTGACTTTCTGGCTCTTCTTTCCTATTTCCTCTCTCCACAGCTAATTTAGGAAAGCCTACATGACACCAGGACAACTGTCAGGCGAGCCTCCTTTCCCCTGCCTTTGCCTTCTCCAGCCACCCACAGCCACATCGACTCCAGGTCCCCTCCATGACCTGACCCTGACAACAGGAAGTCAGTCAGCTTGCTCAGCCACACCTCTGGCGTGGGGACTCAGGGACCCGCACTGACTTCCGGACTCCTGCAAGCCCTGGTTGACTAGATACCTGGGATCTAGTCAACCAGGCAAGACCTACAAGCCTGCATAGTCTTGAGTGCCGCACACCTGCCTTTTGATTTGGATCACTGTCCAGAGACGGGCTGCGATTGCACCCTACTGACCCCTTGCAACTTTTCAGCCCCTCACTCACCCTCGGCAGGCAGCCCAGTGTCTGCAGTCACAGCCTGGCTCTCACCTTGCGGAGGCCCACCCATACCTCAATGCAGTCAATAAGTAGACGGGGTTTAACAGGCCACACGTGGAGCCCACTGTGACTCCAGGCTGTGCTGAGGCCAGCATTCCTGGGTGCACTGCTAACCCACATGCTCACAGTCTCGCTTAGCTTCCAGAAAGCACGGGTAGGTAGTGGGACAAGCGCTCTCTCCTGACAGCACAGCAGAGCAGCCTGAGGTTGCTGGGATTACAGCTGTAATGGAACCCCGTCTAGAATCTGCACAGGCCCAAGAAAACTTTGTTAAGTGCAGCTGTGACCCGTCACACCCTTAGTTAATGATTTCTGACAGTTTATTTTCCCTACAAAACAGCTTGACCCATAAAATTCCTTGGCAATCTAAGACTCGTGTGTTTGTCCAGCTTTATTTCCCAACATAACCCTATATGGGTCCTTCCCTTGACCACCTAGAGGCTGTTGACCACTTGCTGGACATACCAGGAGCCTCCAAAGTTCCGCGCCCTTAACCGTCGCAGTGCCCTCAGGTCCCATATTTTGTTTACCAGCCTGCTGGATTTCCAACATCCTCAGCCACGTTCCGCTTCTTTTTTGTCCTTACATTGCTAGAATCTAGCGCAGTGGTTGGAGCACCATAGACCTTCGATGGATATTTAACAAAAGCTGGCGCAGAAATCTGAGGATCACACTAAAGGTAAGGCTTAGAGATTGACGGTGGCCAGGACCTCACTAGGAGACAGAGCCCATAGTCCCTCCAGCTCCAGAAGTCAAAGAAGACTTTATTAAGGCAGACCGTTTGCTTTGTGTCCTAGAGAAACAGGCGGGTGAAGGCTGGGGAGGACAACTAAAGGGAAGGCAGAGAATGTTCCAAAGGACTGGATACGGTTTGCCTAGGACACAGGCTACATAAGATGGGGGTGGGGTAGTGGTGGGCTCCAGATTCTCATGGGTGGCAATGCTAGGCTATGCCCCCAAGGGTTACAGCATCATGCGATGATTCAGGCTCGGCTGTCACTTCTGCCTCTGGTAGGAAAGTTATCAAGTGAGGTTGCTAACGCGCCTGGTGAGAGGGCGAGCTCATGAGGTGGCAGTGGATGAAATGTCCCTGGCTTGGAGGGAGGGAAGCCACTTTCATTAGCAGTCTCTGGCCAACCTCAGACAGGGCTATAGTTCTGACTGCCTCAGTTTCACTCATGGTGTCTCTAAGACACTGTTCCAAAGCAGAAGAAAAGGGGAATGTCTAAGAAGCTGAAGACACAAGCAGTGGCCATACTTTAGTCCTGGCTTCAAAGGTGGATGGGCTGACAATCCAAGTTAGTCCCCAGCAAGCTGGAAAGGCCAGAACCAGGGAGCTGGGCAGGGACCTCAGGGCTGAGCTCTAAAGGGTTCCTCTTCTGAACACTCAGGGTGGCATCATGGTCTGTCCCACAGCCCTGCTTCTGGTCTCTGAATGGCTCAAGTGATGTCTGTTGTGGCTTCGTGATAAGGAGAACCTGGCCTCTCTGCTAAAAGCATCCTCAAAGATACACCAAGGAAGTGAGCCAAGCAACAGGGCTGCAGACTTCCTGTTCTAATTCCTCATTTTCCCACCTTATTCTGTAGCCAGGCCCCAGATCACTAGCTTTTGCAGTTTTCACCCCTATTAGTAAGACTTTTCCAGGTAGCCCCAAGCCTAGGGCACTGGTGCTCCAGTTCTGAGGGCCAGAGCAAGATGAGAAGCATCTCAGATCTTGACATGAGAGCTCTGTGTATAAAACGCGCACCACCAGTGTTTTGGAGCTCAGGGCCCAGCCTGTGTCCTTGTGCCATCACAGCAGGGGACTCACAGGGAGACGCTGGACTCCATCTGTTCCATTCCTGACCCAGTGGTAAACCCTTGGCTGCCTCTGGTTGATACGGAAGCAGAGTTTGGGGGAGGAAACGAGAGCAGAGGCCCAAATGTCCTGGAATATTTCTTGCATTGAAGTCTTTACACAGTGACTTTTCCATTTTAAATAAAGAAAGAAGGGAGTGGAGGAAAGCTAGCAGAAAAGATTAGGAAAATGAACAAAAGAGTTTTTGAGCAGGAGAGTGTTTTGTTTACTCCCTACACGTTGCATTCATTCGGCAATTGCTACCTTTCTTCCTTGCACAAAAACCTGGTCAGATGAGAGGATAAATTACCTGCCCGCAGCTTCCTAAAGCTTCACTGAGGTAGAAACTCCTCCAGAAGGATCGCGTGGCAGTTTCTCATGCTCCACTTCCTCAGTGACGCTGCAGGAGGCAGATAATTCCAGGAGCCGCATTGAGCTCCCCACTCCACTCAGTATGATAAAAAGCGTTTGCAACACCACAAATCTTCCTCCAAGAAAAATAATAAGACTGATTAAAAACTACAACAAAATACTAGCTTATGTCCCCTGAGAACCAGGACAGGCTCTGACCTTGAGCCCAGAGCTTGAGACCTTGACCTCCCCCAGCCTTGTTAATTACTCTCCCTTGGTGGAGAACGGAAGAGTCACATGGTTGGGCAGAGCAGCCAGAGCCTGAGTTCAGGGGACAAGAGAGACACAGATATGGGCAACCCAGCCCCACTCACTGCTCCAGTGATGATCTGGCCCTGACCCATCCTACATTCTGGGGATCTATCTAGCTCCAGCTAATTCTTTTCCCAACTATTCTAAGTATCACAAATATAAAGTGAAAACATCAAGCCTAATGAGAAGCAGCTGAGAAAGCCAACTTACTACCTGTGACCTCTTGCTTTCCCTGTGTCTGGGTCTGCCTTGGAAGTGCAGCTATTTAATAATGAGGGCATCTTCCTTCGACCTCTCTACTCTCCCTGTTCAGCCACCTGGAAGGTTAAGGGGGTGACACTATGTTTTGAACATAGCCCCCAAACGTTCAAGTGTTGGAAACTTAGGCCTCAAATTCAAATGTCAGTGCTGTTTGGAGGTGGGAATAGTGGGAAGTGCTTATAATAAATGAGGTTGTATGGGGTGAGGCCCCCATGGTGGCATTAGTGGCTTTGTAAGAATAGGAAGAGACAGAGCACAACGTGTCCTGTCTCACCAGGTGACACCCTCCACAGCACTATGATGCAGCGAGGATCAGCCCTCACCCAAGCTGAGGACAGGCTGGCTTCTTGCTGTTGATCATGCATATTTCCAGAACTATGAATCAAATAAGCTTCTGTTCTTTATAAAATATCTGGCCTCAGGTATTTTGTCATAGCAACAAAACATGGACTGAGATGAGCAGGAATTTTCAGGAACAAAATAAATATGGAAGAATGTCATTTTTAAATGTCCAGTCATTTTTGAAAACCAGTTGTGAAGTCCAGTGCATAGATTTGCATGTCTTTGCTGCCCACTGGCTCCATTTCCGAAATCCAACAAACCTTGGCTTCAGTCTGGGGATCTCCTGAGCTTCCCCAAGTCAAAGATTCCTTCTTCCACATTGCACAAAATATTCACTGTAGGTGGGACACACAATTTGACACAAAGCATCTAGGTAAGAAATCAAACTAAAGCAATTCAAGGTCTCACACTTAGCATTTTTATTTTCATTGGCTGAGAAAATCAGAGGATGCAATTCCTCCATTTGTGTGATTAAACCCAGCAGAATTCCTCTTTATTCCATTTCCCGAGTCACTCATCTTCTGTATTGTTACCATCACTTTCTAAAGCACTGAGGGAAGAAGGTTCCAAAGAAGCACGTCTTCCATCAGCTCTCTTGAGTGTTAGTTGTGTCGTACCTGGGCAGATTCAGTCAGCAAGGATATGGGAAGACACAGAGTGGCTTCTCATTACTGAGAGCCACAGGGTATCAGGGCAGCTCAGTAGCTGCCAGAACTTCAACCAAAGACTGATGATGCAAAAATCACCTTTCCTCTGTGTGCCATCAATCTGTAGTGAGAACACAGCATTTGCTTATTTCACATAGACTCTGGGGAACCCAACTACGGAAAATCTCTTCCAGTGCACAGAATCAAGGTACCTCCTTTCACACACTCATCTTGTCCTGGGGCTGCTGTAGTCCAGCACTCGCTCCTTCCTAAGAGAGACACGTGGGACATAGCTGATGCTCCCTCCCTGCTATAAATCCAGAAATTTAAGAGAGCCACAAAGAAATGAGAATTTTGCAGAGAATTTTGCAGTTGTCAGAAGCAATTTATAGGAGACAAACACTCAAATACTGGTCTCCTCCCAAGATCTCTAAAACCTATCTATAAATCAGCAATTGAGTTGCTTGGCAAGCTTTTGCACAAATAAAAATGCTGACCAGGAACCTCAGTCTATGGTAGAAAAAGATTCTTAAGAGACAAATGAATAATCAACATAAGAAAATGATTCACAGGACTATTATTACTGAAACTTACCAGTGCTCCTCAAGTGAGCTGGGGAGGAAGTACACTTTGATCTTCATTGTGGTAGACAGCTACATTTCGTTTGCATTGCTTGACTTTCTCTTGGGAAAAGCACTCCCCACCCCCTCTGACTTCCTAGAGTTGTCTTTCCTGTGACCTTGGCTTCCTTCACAGCAGTGAGCTTGGTCTGTGCCCTTGTTGTCCAAAAGAGGCAGCTTCTGAGATTCTGACTACAACTCTGCCTTCCTGCATTCATACCCTGTGTGGCCTCCACCCGTGGGGTACCAGAGCTGGTCCATGTGGCCAGTGGAACATGGTAGAAATGATGGTATCTCACATCCAGGTCAGCTTATGCAGGACTGGAGCTTCTATTTGGGTTCTCCTGCTCACCTCTTCCTGGGATATGTCACTCTGGAAGAAGTCAGCTGCTTTATGGAGAGCAAATTGAGACAACATGTGAAGAGGTCACACGACAATATGCCCAGCAACCAGAGAGAAACTGAAAGCAGCCATGTGGGTGAGCTTGGAAATCAAACCCAGTTGAGCTTTGGGAAGATGGCAGCCCTGGTCAATATCTTAACTACCACCTTGTGAGACAGCCTGAAGCAGAACCGTTCAACTAAGCTGCACCCAGATTCTTGACCCATAGAAACTGTTAGAGATAATGCATATTTTAAATTGCCAATTGTTGTGGCGTATATCTAGATGTGCCCTCAAAGCCTCATGTGTTCATAGGTGGGACTTTGGGGAGGTGACTGGGTCATGGGTATGCAACACTGGATCGTGGGAGTGATGTTGGGAGGTGAATCCTGGCGTGAAGAGGTGGATCATGGCAGGCATGGCCTGGAGGGGTCTATATCCTTCCTTCTCCCTCAGGGTTGCTCTGCTCCCTACTGCCATGCCATGGACTGTTTCTCCTAGGCCATGCTGCCAGCTGACCATGGACTGAAATAAACCTCTCCTCCTCTAATTTTTTATGTCAGATATTTTGTCCCAACAATGAGAAAGTATATAAGATACCTTGTTTTGCAGTTATTTGCTATGCAGCATTAGAGAACTATATATTAGTCAATTAGAATATGCCAACACCTTCAGTATACTAAACACTGTGATTGGGCCAGAGATTGAAATACAATCCATGCAGGGCCAGTTAGAATCACTTTCAAGACTGATGTGAAGATTTGGTGATAGTCACTCCATTTTCTCTGGCATCACAAGTATGGGTACAAAGTATAGCTCAGATCTGTGGCTTTCATCAGGGATTACACTGCCTCCCCACAAGGCATGTGGAAGTTTTGGGAGCACATCCAGAAGTCACAATGTAAGGCAGTGCTGCTGGCATGTAACCCCCAGAAAAGATGCTAAATGCCCTCCCGTGCACAGGACAGCCTCACATAACACAGAATTCTCCGTTCCAAATTGTCAATAGCACCAAGAAAATTAAGAAAATCTAGCCTACAGACATCTGTAACTTTATTACATGTTCCCAGAGTTTTCATGAGAATCAGGCAAGTCTAGATGACAGCAGAACTACAATATATTAAGAAAGATTGAGACTGGATGCTAGAATTTGCAATCCTGAATCCCACCCTATCGGAAGCTAGAAGTATCTTTACAATTTCCCCATTACATGAGCCAATATATTTTCTCTTATTCTTTAAACAAGTTAAGTTGGTACAATGAACTTAATATTTAGGTCTCACTAGAATTTATATGAATTCATCCCTGAGATCTTTGAGTTACCAATTAGATGATGGTTTTAGAAAGTGGGGCCCAGGAGGATGGGGCTGCATTCCAGGGATTAGTGCCCCAGAGAGAACCCATGTCCCTTCTATTTCATGACTGTGAAAGAGAGGATGGCTGTCTATGAATTCAGAAGTGGGTCTTCAATAGGTAAATACTTGATCTCTTCAACCTCAAAACTGTAAGAAATAAATGTCTGTTATGTACAAACCACCCAGCCTATGCTATTTTGTCACAGCAGCTCTAACAATCTAAGACAATTGAAGTATTGTTTGCAATCCAAAAAACCATGACTATTCATTGTTTATTCAAATAGCATGTATTCAAATAATTGATTTTGATCCTTAGGGTGCATATTAAATATGGAAACATTCCAGAATGACAAGTTAACTGCTAAGTAAATACAAAAGAAAATCAAACATCAGTTCAGTCCAATGGCAGGAGGTGGTCAGGGAATACCTTGTTGAGATAAAGAAAGGAAATTGATGACTTACAAAGCTGTCTAGAAATGCCAGCAAAGAGGGTAAAGGAGCCTTGTTTGATAAACAACAAGCGACTTACTGCTCAGGCCAAAGCTTTTAATATAACCTAGTTTTTGCTATTGAGACTGAGATCACAGTGATTCAAGAATCACTTACAGGCCATTTGGGAAAACACAGAATAATAAGACAAAGAGGCATTGATCCAATAAACTGTCCCTTATAAAGCACTTGAGTCATTTTCTTTCCCCACGTTATGATCTCTAGTATTTCATCTAGAGAAATGTCTCTATTATGAAGGCAACTGTGCTTTTAAAAAGCAATAAAGGAAAGAAGATATTCGTTCCTAACCAGATTCAGGTCAGAGCAAGCAAAATCACTTTCATTTACTCCTGACGTTTTTACATCTCCTGCACCCAGTACACAGGATTACCGGAGAGAATTACATGCTATTAATTGGTGCCATTGTGATAACACTACTTCATAGGACCAGAAGGAAAGCAGGTGCTCCTGCATGTTCAGAAGATTCTCCACCTTTAGTGAGCTTTCAGACTGGGACTTGGGCACACAGGGAGGAAGGACCCTTATATGTTCCCCAACTAGCTCCCTTAACCACAAAATTCCCAAACCGCCAATCAAGCACATCACACCATCAATTGGAGATCCATGGAAGGTAAGGTATCATTCCAGACATCATAGGAAAAGAAAGAAGGAGTGACAGTCCTTGTTCTCAAGGAATTTACAAACAAATCAGAAAGACAGTCACTAACAAGAATTAGTTTCTGCCTAGACCTGAGCAACAAAGGGGTCTGGAAGCAAACAAACCAATTGGAGTTCGTTCCAAGAAAATTCCTTTTAGAAAAGAGGGACTGAGAGGTTGAATTCTCCCACGTGTGCACTTCTTGGGTGAATCAATGACCTCCCTCCCCCAGCTTCCGTACTTAGGAGGAACATGAGCACATCCTGCAGAAGATGATGTTAAGGATTCAGTGGAATTCAGTACCACGTCTGCAGTGAAGAATGCCCATCACATTGGAAAGTAGAGAGCAAGAGCTGGGGGTCAGGAGGGGTAAGCTTGGTTCCAGGGTGGAACGAAGAGAGGCAGAAAGGCTGCCTGTAAAGACAGGGCTCCTTGCACCCAGCAAAGCAGAGCTGTAGCTGGGAAGCCCAGGCAGAGCTGCAGAGCATGAGGTTTCCCTGAGTTTCCCTGAGTGAGGAGAGATGCAAAAGAGGGACCACACTCCTTGCAACCTGCATGGGGCTGATGGCGTGCACAACTTCAAACTAACCACTGCGATATATTGATGTTCAAATCTTGTTTACACACGGTAAGTCTGCAGTAGGCCAAATATACAAATATAGTTTTAAAATAGATAATCTACGCTCTGTGTCTGTGGGTCAGAAGTCACACCTGCCATGTGGTCACACTCAAAGTTCACGAGAGAATGCATGTGTCACCTTCATCAGGCAGCGTCTCAACTGTGATATTTTTTAAACTCATGACATTAGATAATCCCCTAAAGATTAATTAAAAGCTTTACGTTCTAACCTCTGGTGTATTGTGCTAAATATATTTGTAGGTTTGGATGTCAACAGCAACCGGTATTTTTGAATAGCTTATGCAACATCCAGAGTTGAGTAAACGGAGAGAGAGAGAGAGAGAGAGAGAGAGAGAGAGTCACACATGCCATACAGAACAGCTTAAAAACTGTCTCATCTTTAGTACTCATTAAAATAATCTAAATCTGCACCAGAAATATTCCATTAAAAGACTGCAGGTAAATAAATGTATTCGACTAATGCAAATTTTTAAGTGAAACAGAATTATTTGTTTATTAGAATATAACCAACACATTGCTTGGACCAAAGGTAATTGATAAAAATGGTTATACCTTAAGGCTTTTAATAAAGTGTCTTGTTCATTCTCCCTCCATCTCTCTGTTCTGTCTCTGTCTCTGTCTGTCTGTCTGTCTGTCTCTCTCTCTCTCTCTCTCTCTCTCTCTCTCTCTCTCTCACACACACACACACACACACACACACACACACACACAGTTACCAGATGGGAGACTGAGCAGATCCACTGATGACACTTAAGTCAGGGGTTGTAGCTCAGTAGTAGAGCACTCTAGTAGTGTGTACAAAGCCCAGGACTCAATCCCCAGCATAGCAAATTAATTAAAATCACAGTGTTGGCCAAGAGTTTCAGTCTTTTGAACATGAATTCTGGCTTTTGCTCAGATTGTAGGTCTGATGAAGATGATGATAACAATTATTTTTCAAGGGCTTAAAAGGAAAACCAGAAATTTTCAGAAAGATGCGCTTTAAATGACTTTCCCTTTGAGAGAAAGCCCAATTCAAATTTGTTCTAAAACTAACACCCAATTTTTCAGAAAGAGGTTTATGCTAATTATAGTCAATTCCCTTGGTTTATCAATAATGAGTTACCATTAAAAACAAATTTCATTAAGTCCTACTCCAAAGTTCAGAACTCTCTGCTTGCATTAATTATTTAATGATTGTGCCGTGTATTAGGGACCCACTTGGAAATGCCAAAAGGAACATAAGAGTCATCAAGCATTTGTTTATTTGGCTTCCATAGTGAGTAGACACAAAAGGGAAGGGAAGTCAGCTTTAATGTTGCTACAGTTTGAAGCTTGAGTGTCCCCCAAAGGCCCATGTGTTAAAAGCTGGTCCCTGGTTTGACCCTATTGGGAGTGCTAGAAACTTTCAGCACTGGGGCCTTGTGGGTCGTTTTAGGTCACTGAAAGGGACCGTGTGATGCTGCTCTCCTTTCACTTCCCAGCACCATGAGGCAAGCAGTTTCCTCCACCACATACCCCCACCACAATGTGCTGCCTTGCCACAGGCCCAAAAGCAATGGGACCACCAACCAAGAGTGGACTGCAGACAGCTAAACTGTGAGTCAAAACAAACCTTTCCTCTTTTAAATTAGTCATATCAGGTAATTTATTACAGCAATGGAAAGCTGATCAATACAGTAGTATCACTGGGGAAATGAGAGTTTTGTAGGTAACATTTGCACCGTTATCTATTGAACACCACCATCCCTGACTGGTGTCCACTTTGGGTCCTGCATTCTGCTCCATCAAACCCCATCTGTAATCACATCCCGAAGCCAAGTCATCCTTGATTGCAGGTGAGGCTTCATGCACTCAGCCTACCCTCAGACCCAGGCAGAAACTATAGCAGGCTGAATGCATGCTCAGAAAGCATGCTTGCTTTCAGGTTGTGTGACAGTTAATTTTGTGTGTCTGCTTGGATGCCAAACTAGCTGGGTGTACCTGTGTGGGCATATCCAGAGGATATCAGCATTTGAATCAGTAGATTTAGTTAAAAAGTTCATCTTCCCCAATGTGAATCAGCATCATTCGGACCTTTGAGGGCCTGCAGAGAATAAGCACCTAGAGAAAGGACAATTTCACTCTGCTTATGAGCTGGGACATCTGTCTTCTGTTGCCCTTGAATACTGATTGGTGTTGCTGTTACTCAGGCCTTTAGATACAGCCTGAGTTTCATACCAACCCAAGGTCTCCAGCTTCCCATTTCTAAGCTCTTTGCACTTACAAAAGGACTTATAACCCTGATTCGCTTGGCTCTCAAGCCTTCAGACTGGGAGTGAGTTATACCCCTGGATTTTCTGGTTCCAGTTTGCCGATGTCATGTTATACAACTTCTCACCCTTCACTGTCATGAGCCAATACTCATAAAACATAGATACATAGATAGATAGATAGATAGATAGATAGATAGATAGATAGATAGAGAAAAATAGATGATACATACATACATATATACATAGATATAAAGAGATAGATAGACAGGCATAAATATCCTATTGCTTCTGTTTCTCAGGAGACTTCTGACTAGTACAGTTATGTATTCGTGTGAAGCTAAACCCAGATTAGCCATTTCTGTGTCCATGAATGAATCCAGAGCTCTACAAAAATGGAAAGTGGGAAACTGATACCCTGAAAAGGTGGAGAGAAAAAGGAGAAGAGAGAAAAACATAGGAAGATCCAACTAAATGTAAGTGGCGAGAAAGCCACAAATAACCAAAATCGAGTGTTGTTTCTCAAGACTGACAGTCTTAGAATTTTAATACTGACTAGAAGCTTAAAGTTTATTGTATTAGGCAAAGTAACTGTGAGCTACTAAAACAAACCCCAAAATGTCAGTGTCTTTAAGAAACTAAAACCTGAAACTGCAAGGAGCTTTGGGAAGGCGAGTCTAGTTGATATCCAGGAAGAAGAGAAAACAGGCTGGTGAGTAAACATCCAGGCGACACCACAGCTCCCTAGAACAACATTTCATACTTCTCTTAACATCTGACTAGGACAGCTACCTATTCTAGAACGCCTCCAATGACAGCACCTCATCAAAACAATGAAAAAAAACTGTGATGCACACTCAGGTCTCAATCACATGAGCAAGTGGAAGTCTGAGAATTGCCAGATCCTCACCCTGTGTCCAAAAAAAGCACACAATGAATGGGGCTTAATGACGCCAGCATTGTTGGAAATGCAGGCTCCATACCATCACACAACTGGGAATGTTTAGCTCAGTGAGTTTCTAGAAAGATTAGCACAGCCGAAATTGAACAGTGATAAAGCCCTGAGCACTGCTGAGTACCAAAGGCTGTGATAATGCAGGTCATTGTTTAGAAAGCACTGCACAATCAGTGCTTCTCTACTCATTCACTTTACAGGGGTGTTGGCATGCTTTGCAATCTGTAACACACAGGTAAGAAATTATATTGTTCATTTGTATCAAGTGTATGTTAACTAAAATTATACAGGAGGTTTATTAATGGATGCTCTATTCCTTTGCAAGAAACACATACACACGTACTGTGTCCTACCCATTACCTCTTCCATCAACCTGTCTCCTCCTGTATGTGATTCAGCTTCCATACATTCGTCCTGTGCACACAAGGGCTAGTTCCTCACCCAGGTTACTGCAGTCACCTGTGGTCTCCAGGGACACCTGGCCGGCCCCTTGTGAAGTGCCAGGGTGTAACACAGGGTGCAGCCACTCCTGATGATAGCTATAGGGTGTCGGATCCGAAACTGTGAAGGCAAATATGGAGAGATTTTTAACTATCGATAATTCATTGTGTATAACAGGAAATGAAAACAGAGTCAAGGGCCTCAGGGTGAAGAAACAAAAACCTACTCTTCTAAGATTTTTTTCCCCCCTGTTTTTACTTCAGGGAAGGCTCTCAACCTCTCCCGCAAAAGTTCCAGCTCTGGGAGCCTCCATGGGTTGTGGACTTTGTGGAAGATGGGCTGGGCACATTGCTTGCTGGTACTGTGCCTCCCAGAAGCAGCCGGGAAGCATGAAGACATCTCTGAGAACAGATGCAGGGACAGATTCAAGGCTGGCTGCCATCTGCAAAATCAGCCCCTGCCATCTCCCGCAGTTCTTAAACCCAGTGCCATTTTGCATAAAGGTTAACGGTCACAGTAATGTCATAGAAGTAACATGCACACATCCACTGCTAGTGTGTGACTGATGGATTTTCTTCCCTCCTTAAGAAAATAAAATTGATTCCGGCATTTATTTCTCTGGCTTGCAATGTGGTACACTCCATGGAACCGGAAGTAGCTTTAGCAGGCTGTTTGAGGCTAATGGCTATTTGGCCTTGTCAATTTCAGTGTTCAAAGATTAATAATAGGACTATATAGGCATGCTTTTTGTTTTTCTCAGGCCCACAGAATTTGTAAAATGGGAAGTGAACAGGAAACAGATTTTTCCCCCAATCATCTCAGACCTTTTTAAGGTGATTCCAAGTAAATTAATGACCAAGGAGAGATAGAAATCAAACGTAGCCAGTTTATAAAAGGTGAAAAACAATCTCAGAGAACACACTCTTAAAGCCTCATGGCACACTGCACAAGGAAGCAAGGAGCAGGTAACCAAGCACCCATCACAGATGAGTTCTAACAAATGTCGTCTGGTCACCATGAGAATTTGCGGTCTCTGATCCAAGGCTGAAAAGCTTGTCAACTAATTTTTTTGTGACTGACTCCTAGACTTGTTCTGGCTTGGATAGATGCTTCAAAGTAAAAAAAAAAAAAAAAAAAAAAAAAAAAGGACTTGCTATTATACAAAAACGTAAAAAGGAGGCATGAAACCTTAGAAAGGAATCTCTTTGATTTTTTTTTACAGATAGAGAAACTAAGGCAGAGAAGGCCCCTAGTTTCCTCTGGACGTAGTAAATGGCAGTGCCAGGTGAGACCTCAAGGGTTCTGCCCCCTCAGCCATGGCATCCTCATGTTAAGACTCAAAGCTTTACCCCTCTGTAAGGGCCTCCATCAACAGGAAACAGGTGAGACTAATTGCTATTTTGGTAAATTCTGTAATAACTGTTTGAACTCTGCTAGAAGATAATCTTGCTGTTGTTTTGATGTCTAAAATGTCAAAACATGTATAGCACCATGAAGTTAAAATTAGATCTCAAGTGTATTGGAGAAAATTGTCAATTTTTTTAAACAGGATTTTAAAAAAAGATACCCTTTACAATAGCATCCAAAAATGATTTATAAATCAATCTAACAAAAGAAGCAAAAGATCTACACATTGAAAACTACAGTACTTTGAAAGAAGGAGATTGAAGAAGATCTCAGAAAATGGAAAGCAATCCTTTGCTCAAGGATAGGAAGAACCAGGGTAGTAAAAATGATCATTCTCCCAAAACTGCTACACAGATTTAAATCAATGCCAAGGAAAATATGATTAGCATACCTGATAGATCTAGAGAAAACACTCCTAAAATTCATTTGGAACCAGAAAAGATCTCGAATATCAAAAGCAATTCTGGGCAACAAAGACAAGCCAGAGGGTATCACAATTCCTTACCTGAAATTATAAATTATACTACAAAGCTACGGTGATAATATCAACACGATATTGGCCAAAAAGCAAAAAAGCAAAACAAAAAACAGACCTGAGCATCAGTGGAACAGAATAAAAGATGTAAATGCAACTATAAAAACACTGAACTACCTTACTCCAACAAAGGCACCAAATGTGTTCACAGAAAGAAAATGTCTTTAATAAACGGTGCTGGGAAAACTGGCTTTCCACGTGGCTATTATCACCATGCACTAAAAACTAGACCCATGCCTATCATCATGCACTAAAGTCAAAATTGATCACAGATCTAAATACTAAAACAGAAACATTAAATATGCTGGAAGAGAAAATAGGTAGAAATCTTGAAGACATAGGTAGACTTCATGAACAAAACCCAGACTACACAGGAAGTACAACAAAGAATCAACAAATATGATCTCACATTATTAAAAAGCTTTTGCACAGTGAAAGAAATCACTAACAAAGTGAAAAGACAACCCACAGAGTGGGAAAAAATTATACCCAGTTGTCCCTCGGATAAAGGATTTACATCTAGATTTGAAAAGGGAGCCCTCAAAATTCAAAGACCCAATCAAAAAAATAGGTGTCTGAGATCAATACACACTTCACAGATGTAGAAATACAAATGGCAAATAAATATATGAAAAAATGTTCAACATCATTGGTCATTTGAGAGATGCAAATTAAAACAACACTGAGATTTCATCTCACGCCAGAAAGAATGGCTATCATTAAGAAAATAACAAATAAAAAATGTTGATAGGGCTGTGGTAAAAAAAAAAAAAAAAAGGAGCCCTTCTCCACAGTTACGGGGACTGTAGACTGGTACAATCACTATGGAAATCAAAGTGGATATTTCTTTAAAAACTAGACTTAGAGATCCCATTTGACCCCTGGGTATTTTTCCAGGAGAAATAAAAACATCATATTATAGTGATATATGTGCACCCATATGTATAGCAGCACAATTTGTAATAGCTAAATCTTGAAAATAACCCAAAGGCCCATCAGCTGAGGAATGGATAAAAAAGATGTGGTCTTTTTATATAATGGAGTACTACTCAGTCATAAAAAAGAATAAACTTGAGACTCACAAGTAAATGGATGCAATATGGGACCATACTCATGAGTGAAAGACACCAGACTTGCAAGTGTAAACATCGTATTGTCTCCCTAGCGTAAGGAAAGAATAAATAAGATTCACAACATACAATAGATAATAGAAAGAAACTGTTCAAAAGGAAGGAGAACCTGGGATGGGGGAAGAGAGAAAAGAAGGAAGGAAAAATGAAAAAATACATATAAATGCAGGACAATTGAGATAGTTATGCAGCTGGTTCCTCTTGGTTCATGGAGGGGAAGAGATGGAACAACTTTACATAAAATAATAACTCAGATAAGAATAACTCGAGACCAGAATAACTTCAAGATAATTTTCAGGATAAGAATAACTCAACTCCTCTGCCCTAAAGGAACCATGAATTCTGGGAAGCATTTATTCCTGGGAAGAAAGGATACAGGAAAGGGAAATAGGGAGAGAGCAAGGAAAACAAAGAGGGAGGATGAGAGGAGGAAATGGAATCCCCTTAAACTAAAAACCCCCAGGATGCCTTCCCAAGGTGCTCGCTCAGCTATTTTGCCTCCTAGGTGCGATTTACGTACACAGAAAATGCAGCACAAGAACTCTCTAAAGTAAATCAGTCCGTCTCTTGGTACTGAGAGACCAACAAGTCTAGACAAGGAATTCTGTTTCAGTAGAAAGCGCGGCGTCCTCGCTGTCACTAAAGCCATATTCAGGGCAGAGATGCTGATACCAGGATGACGGCAGGTAACGTCCAGTGAGTGGGCTGGGATCCCAAAGGGGTGTGGACGCAGGACCACGTCTTCTAAAACCAGGCACAGACCAATGCAGACTTTTACTCCTTTTGAACATCGAAAAGGATATTCTCTTGTCTGAGAAAGAAAATAGAACGACTAAACTCCCCATTAAGTGCAGAGACTCAGACATGGGGTTGTCCCAACTTTAAGGTGCGCATTAGCTTCCAGGCTCTGAGCTTTCCTGTACCCACTGTGGAATGGAGTGGGATGCACCTCAGGTTTGGGACCAAAAAACCCTGAGCTGTTGTGTTAAAGAAACCTAGGAAGCCTGTGGATGAGTTCTCACTGGGGTGACAGAAAAGAAAACCCTAACATTCTACTGGAAATGTTTCCCCCAAGCGTAAGGGAACAGTTATCTGTGGATGCTGCTTCTGTGCTTCCTAGAAATTAGTATTCAGGTAGAGCAGGATGCAAGGTTAGGCCTCCATCACCAGTGATGGAAACCCATGAGGCTCGCTGCAGCTCTGAGAATTCATCACCAGAGCCCTCTGAGATACTTGCTTATTATCACTCATGGAGGTAACCTGGGCCCTCCATTTGGATCATAAAGCAAAAATATTAATGAGAGGAATTTCCATTTTCCTTGTGTTCAGGGCAGTTTTCCTGGAAAACTGTCATCATTGGGGCAAGAACAGATGATCTCTCTGAGAGAAGTCATGGCTGTTGACAAGTGTCTACCTTCCTCTTAGACAGACACATCTAGAAAAAGAATCTGGACAAACTGTTACCAAAGGATGAGTCTTACACACCGCGCCAGTAAAGAAGCGTGCTGTCTTCCCGTCACCAGTGCAGAGGATGTTCCCTATACCTGGGAGTCCCACCTATCTCTGTCGCTATGGAGATTGGCAGCAGGGTCAAGATGTGCGTTGACTTTTACTTTCACCCTAGAATTTGAAATAAGAAACAGTTGCCTGCTCTGGGCCTCAATTATCACACAGCTCTTTGAGCTGTCAGAGGACCCGGCTTGCTCCCGATTCCATGTCTCTCTGCCCATCTTCCTCCGGTTCACTGATTTCCAGCAGCAAAATTTCTTTGATCAAGATCATTTGGAGGACAGCAGTCTGTGTAATTGGCCTCCATCTCTAGCAGCTTTCCGGCTTTCAACCTAAACTCTCATTTGCATCTAAACTTGAGCTCCTGAGTGTAATCCGTCCTGATCTACATATAGTGTATAATATGCACTGCAAGTGTAACGAAATGAGAAAAAGAGGGAAACGCACGTTCTGCAAAACTCCACAGTCCAAACCACATTACTTCCGTAGATATTCATTCGATATGGAGTAACTATTGGAGAGCTAAGCTCCATAGGTGTGTAATACATAGCATAGCAGGATTGCATGTGCTGTGCCTTCACTGGCAAAACAAAGACAAAGGACAAAAGAGACACAGACTGCTTGAAAGACATCTGGGCGATGCCAGCAAGTATAAGAAACAACTCAAATCACCTGCATTCTATTGTCTGTGGATAACCACTGTTAACACATCCCTCTACGTCATTCATCTTTTCCATCTTTCTCCCAGAGTTGAAATTATAGTATGTATACACATTTATTTCCAGATTATTTTTCTTGTAATATTATAAGAATGATATTCCCAGTATTACAAGTGAAACTCCACAGACAAGATTTTTTTCCCTAAATAGTTGTTTTGTCATCGTCTTCCTGTGTTAGAAGCGTTCATCACGTTTTAAAAGTTTCACAGTTTTCATTCCATTCTGATTAATTAGAGATCATAAAGCAATGTTCTGGTATTGCTGGGCTTTGCACAAGTTTGTTTGCAATTCTTGAGCATAAGACAGGAGTTAAGGGACCACACACTCACACACACACATACACACTCACACACACACTCACACACACACACACACACACACACACACACACACACACACACTCTGAGGTTTAGAGGGCAAAATGTAACATTGCCAGGAAGCATCTTCCCTTCAGGTTGGCCAAAGACAGGGCTAGAGGTTCCAGTTGCCAAATGCAGACTAAGAGAAAGCAGAGGGATTATTGAACAAATCAAATTAACTGCTGATCTAAGGAACAGATTGTACTTCAATTATGTACAATCAAGGCAAGGAATCTCTTGCTAGAAGGAGCACGTAAGCAGTTAGTCTTTCCTGTAGTTAAGCAAATGCTGGGAAATGAAAGAACTTCTGGAAGGAACTCAGGATAAGAAAGCAGAGGTGCCCTCCTTAAACCCGGGCAAGGGGAATTCCAGGGTTAGATGAGCAATAACTAAAAGTGCTTTAAAAAACAGTACAAGTGGGTATCAACTTTAACTAGACCCTTATGAATCTTTAGGCTGATCAATCGAATCAAGTTAGAAGAGGTTACGGTTTGATTTGTGCTCCCTGAAAATTCATAGGTTGAAGTCCTAACTGCCCAGGCCCCAGAATGGACCTGACTTGGAAATAGGGTTGTTATAATTAGTTTAAGATAAGGTCATAATAAGTAGGGTGGTCCCTGGACCCACAGGACTGGTATCCTGATGGAAAGGCAAAACTTTGGCCTAAAGTGTGAACAGGGAAATAGAGGCAGAGACACTGGAACAATGCCACGTGCAGACTGAGCTGCACCACCACCACCAAGGAACCACCAGAAGCCGAGAGAGAGGCCTGGAGAGGATGTTCCCCAGTAGCATGGAGAGAGAGTACCCCAACTCCCATCTTGATCTCATACTTCAAGTCTCTAACAGTAAGAACAAATAAATCTTTGTTGTGTCATTCCCTTCTTTGTGGTAATTTCTTATAGCAATCCCAAGAAGCCAACACAGA
Source organism: Cavia porcellus (assembly GCF_034190915.1). Taxonomy (NCBI): domain Eukaryota; kingdom Metazoa; phylum Chordata; class Mammalia; order Rodentia; family Caviidae; genus Cavia; species Cavia porcellus. The sequence goes on along the minus strand of NW_026947496.1, from coordinate 18,502,712 downwards.
AGGGATTCTAGAAGCTATCTCATCCATCTTCCCATGTAATGAAGATCTTCTAAGGAATGGCTAGAGAGTCACTTTGGCCAAGGCTCTAGTCTGTTTTGTGTAGCTACAACAGAATACCTGAAACTGGGTAACTTCTAAAACAAAGAGGTTTATTTAGCTCATAGCTCTAAATGCTGTGAAGTCCTAGATAGATCTGCAGAGGGCCTCCTGCTTTGTCACACAGGTGGCAGGGTGAACCAGAATGTAAACAGGTGCATGCAGAAGGTGGGAGACAAGACAGCTGACCTGATTCATAACAATTCACCTTCATACCAATGAATCCATTTCTGAGAGAACTAATCCAGTCTCATGAAAAAGGCCTTCATCTTTCTTTAATGCCCCATCCCCAGCATTGTTACAGTGGCAGCCAAATTTCACCATGAGTTGTAGTGGAGACAAATAGCATCCAAACCAAAGCAGCAGCCTAACAGGACCTTTCCAGGGCTGGGAGTTCATCATTCTGAGGGCAATGCCCTCCATCACAAAAGGGCTTCAACTCTTTCATTGTATGGAGTGTTATGCTGATGTTAATTGAGCTTCGCCATTTTTTATTTTCCCTGTTAAGTATATTTTACTTTTGATAAAGGATATTGCGTACCAAAGTCTGTGCTCCCTTGTTCATCCAGAGGCAGCAGAAGCCAGAATCTGCTGAGTTCTGGCCTTGCTAATACAAACTCTGAAGTGGGAGCCCTCTGCAACTCACCAGACCTGCTGCCCCACACAGTGCCCACCCGAACAAATCCGTGCTAACAGGCCAGCTGGCTGAGTCAGAAGCAGAACAATGCATGAGCCGGAGCACAGCATCTTCCATCCTGTTACAAAAGGGCAAAGAAGGAATTTGAGCTGTGAGTCACAGGGTAAGGCTGGGAATGCAAAGATCCCAGTGGAGTTGTCAAGGGGATCTGAGAGACAGCTTGGTTATGTTCAATTTTTTCCCCCTGGCCATATTTCAGGAGGGATTGAGAGCTAGACAGTGCCATCTCCTCGGCAGTCTGAGTCAGTGTTTGTTGTGTATACATTGACTGTGTCCTCAGGGAGGAATAACTACAGTGACAGCGCTGATTAAGTCAAAGGAGCCAGCAGCCAGGAGCTGTGTGGGGCAGATGACTCATTATCAGAGCTCAGTGCTTTAGGAAGAGGGGGCAAACAGACTTCATTTCCAGGATGCTTGGTGCTGGAATTGGGTGAGGAATTCCATGACCTGCCTCCAACAGCCATGCTGGGCTGGGGAGCAGATTCCGGCTTTTCAACTACCAGTGCCATTGAGATTATACCTGGCCCCCTGCTGCCGGATGCAACTAGAGTTTTTGTTTCGCACATTCACATCCAGTGAAAGACAACAAATGCTTACTGAATGGTGTGGACCTTGTGTCCCCAGGCTGGGGACTGCAAGCGCTACAGAAACAAGGCTTCTGTACTGAAGGAGGTCGGGGAGATGACTCTCTCTTGACTCGCCAGCAGCAATGACAGCTCTGTTCATATAGGAACTGAAGGACCCAAATTCATGATCTCACATTGTGTGTGTTTACTGATGAGCACTAGACAGGATTCTAAGGGGATTCATGAAACCTGAAAAACTGATTTAGAAATTCACTGGAAAAGTTCCGGATCAAATCCAGATGAGATGATTTTGAAAAAGATGACCCCGGAGAAGGGCCTTTCACTGTAATCTATCAGATGAATGCCAATAAAGCTACTGTGATTAGAATGCTATGGAATCATCACAAAAATGAACAACTAGAACAAACATGCAAGAAAGCCAGAATGAACTCAGACTGATGTCACGATTTCATGGGTGACAGAGATGACAATACAAATCAATGAGTGATTTTTAAAAGTTAATTTCTTACTTCAAAGCAATGAGTAGTCATTTGCTATCCACCATATATTGTAGTTGTCTCTTATTTCCTGACCCAAGATGGGGCTGCAGATTTCTGTCCCCTCTAAAGTAAGACATGGTCACATGACTTACTTGGATCACTGAAACTGATCAGAAGAAATGTGTGTCACCCTCAAAGAGAAGCCAAGCACCAGTGTGTGATTCACCACATTCTTTCTTCCATAGAGGCCATGATGGTAAATTTTTTGTCACCTTGTGTGAACTGAGAGACCCTCAGGAAATTAGTGAAGCACAGTTATGAGTGTATCTATGTGGGTGTTTCCACAGATGATTTGCTTGTGGGACAGACAGTTGAGGAGGGAGACCTGCCCTGAATGTGGGTGGCCACGTCCTGCAGGCTTAGGCAGAGGTCGAACAGAAGGAGGAAAAAGCTCGTCAACTGAGGCTCTGGTTTTCACTGCTTGCTGGCCACCAAGAGGTGAGCAGTGTTCTTCTACCGTGCCCTTCTGCCATGACATCCTCCCTCACCCCAGGCCTAGAAACAATGGAGTCAAATGACCATGGACTGAAACAACCAAAACCGTGAGCCAAACGAATCTCCACTACTTTGTTTTTTTCAGGTATTTTATAGCAGCAATGGGAAGCTACACAGAGCTGTATCAGTCTAAGCAAGGCATCATCTGCCTGTGACCCTGAGAGACGGTGATGGGCAGAGACCCCTGCAAAACCACGGTGACATGCAGACATAAATGTTGTGCTAAAACTCTGAGATTTGGGATAGTTTGTTTATTCAGTATACTCTTGCCTCTCCTTATCCAAAATATACCCCCAAATAAACTCCAGGTGATTAAATATCTCCATGCAGAAATGTCTAGAGTTCTACAAAAGGATATAGGCAAAAATCTTTATGACCTCAGAATTTAGAAGGATTTCTTTTTAAAAAGCTGTTTAGGATTATAAACCATAAAGAAAAAGACCAATGTATATGACCACATCAAATTTAAACTCTTCTGTTCACCATTAAATAGCACAAATTGAAACAGCAAGCCTCAAACAAGAAAAAATACTTGAAGTGTGTGTCACTCACGAGACTTGTGTACAACATTATAAAAATACCCTGAAGATCAATAAGGAAAAGATAAGCCAAAAGAAAACTGAGCAAAATATATGAAATGATAATAAACATATGAAAAAAACTGCTGAAATTGTCTAATAAATGGGGAATGCAAATCCAAGCCATTAAACCATTTCATACTGATCAGTAAAACCTAAAAATTTGGGTTGGTAGAGATGTAAAGAAACAGACTTCTAACAGTGACAGATGTAAAAGACAAGCAGGGGCTGGGGGTTTAGCTCAGCAGCATAAGCGCCTGCCTTGAAAGCAGGCAGTCGTGAGTTCGATCCCCGTGTACCGATTAAAAGGAAAAAGACAAAAAAAAAAAAAAAAAGATAAGTAAAACCTCACTGAAGAGCGATTGGGCTAAATGGAATTGAGGCCATGTAAACCTCTCAGCCCAGTCATGAGTCTCCCTCTAGTCTTCCTCTCAACCTTTTCCTATAGGAATTGTTGCAGTTGGCTGGGGATTTAGCTTAGTGGCATAAGCGCCTGCCTTGCAAGTGCGCGGTCGTGAGTTCGATCCCCAGTACCAAAAACAAAACAAAACAAAACAAAAACAACAACAAAAAAAAAACGTAAGGAATTGTTGCAGTTGCACGAGGAGGCGTGTAATCAGGAGCATTCTTTTTGTTGTTAATGGTAAACCATCAGAAACTATTCAAATGTCCATTAAGCAGCAGAGTAGATCATTTGCAAGATGTGAAATGAAATGCTACGCTGTCCCTCATGTCAACATGAATAAATCTCATAAACACACCATGAAACAACAAAACCAATCACACCGCAGAAGGTTGTGTGGAATATGGAGCATTTACACAGCGCTAGAAACCTTGTAGAGTTTCATCGGCGCATGTGTATTGTAGAGAATGAAAATACGCAAGGGATGATAAATGCCTTTTCTCCAGCGAGTAAAGATAACAGGGTCAGAAAGATGTACACAGTGAATGATTAAGAAAAACTAATAAAGCACAGCTCTAGATGGGATTCAGATTGGATTCAGATTGGAGATAGCTGAGTGGTAGCCTCACAGGTGTTCATTATGTTGTTCCATTAAGGCAATACTTTTTTATTTATGACTTCCTAAGGCACAAGGCAAGATGACCACAAAATCGGTGTTTAATTTACACCACAGTACTTTGTTTATGCAATTTATAATTAACAAGTTCTAACTGAAACAATCCTGTCCCTTCTTTCCTGAACCCGGTCTCTTCATGCACTGGGTGTCGCACCTGGCTTCACACTGGAATCGGTGAGTTCTCTACATCCTAACCCTAGCGTCTCTGGTTAAATTGGTCAGAACTGTGGCTTGATGAGGAGCCTAGGAGAACTTGGGGAAAGAACTCAGGTGTTAGAATCTGCCAGCTATGGGAAGAATCTCAGGTCTGCTGCTAATTTGTAACACTGGCCAACTGCACCATCAATTTTTCCATCTGGGTAATGAGATAAAAACCTCTATTTTGATGAATTTCCAGAAGAATTACGAAAGACTGATGTATCGTAACTAACCAGTATGTTCTCTGCGTTAGAACAGTAATAAATGATTTTTCTCCTTAGGATGGGTGGACAAAATTGTGTGTTTTCTTCAAGTAAAAATTACTCTTCTGTATGATTTTACAAGACATGAGCACCAGGCAGATTGCTCAGGTCGTAGGCATTAAAGGATGGATGGTCCGGGAGGTCCTGCGGTCAACCTACTCTGGGAGTGAGCTATCTCAGCACATCACCCACCACCATCCCATCTTCCTGTTTTCTTCTTCTCTAACCCACTGACTATACTCAGACAGACCAGAGTCCTTCTGCACTCTTAGCCCCACCAACTTACATACCTGCTGGCAATTATGAGAAATTGCAATTACATGTTAACACCCAAAACATAGCTCTACAGCCAATGACTTGGTCTGTTGGGTCCTTAATATTTCTCTTTAACTGATACCATTAGCTCAATGTGTCAGATATTACAGTGGGAGTGATGAATGGAAAATGCTTCTTCCCTTTCTTAGTTTAGTGTGTTACAATAGAAGATGCCATATAACAAAGTCTTTTAAACTATTTTTCCAATGAATTATGACCTCTCTTAACCTTAGATGATCAAGCTGTATTTCTTAAGGTCTACTGTCAATTTTGCATATCATGTACATTATTACCAGAATAATATTTAATAATAAATATTCTTCATTTTCAAAATTACTCACAAAAAAGAAAGAAAAATCCAGGCATGATGCTGCACACCTGTAATCCTAGCCCTCAGGGCTGAGGCAGAAGGATTGCTGCAAGTTCAAGGCCAGCCTGGGCTGCAAAGTGAGCTTGAGGCCAGCCTGAACTGCACAGTGAGATCTTGTCTCAAAAAGATAAACAAACAAACAAAACTACCTACTAATTTTGCAAGCCTTCCTTTTCTGTATGTGGGAGTAGGGGAAACGAGGCATCTAGATACCCAAGAGATAGAGAACTAGAAGCACAAATCCCGTCAGGTGGGTTTGCTCCCTCTACTCCATTCTGTGCCTCACGCAAATGGTAAGTGTGAGCTCACCTCATGCTAGATGCAACAGTAAAGCAACAGGTAAGAGGGAGCCCCTTTTCACAAAACAGTTCAACAGATTTTTGAAGAAAAGAAACAAGCTTGAGAAGTGTTGGAGACCACTACGAAGCAGCTCGGAGCAGGATTTAAATTTTACTAATTGGCTTTCTATGTTTATCTGTGAGTCTGTCCTAGGCCTAGGCCCCTTGCCTGGCGACAGGAGCTGATTCACAGTAAGTGAACCTCTATGAATCACTGGTCCTGGCTGAGGCCTGTAGTGGCCTGTGAGGCCAGAGATACCCCAAAGGGCAAGATAAGGCCACAGCTGCGGACACTCTGGCTCCACCCCAGTTAGCTAGGTAGAGACTGCAGCTGCAAAGATTACTCCTACAGTCTCACTTCTACCATGTCTTCATGATAAGACAGTGCTACTGAACTGACTTGATTCATGACTTGGAGACGTCCTTGAAGTGACTCCCAAGGTCCTGCTCATTGCCTGCACTTTCCTCAGTTTCTCCGCCCTTTGTCCTTGGTCCTAATATAAGTGGACTGATCCAGAGAATCCTTTGTCTTTACACTTGAAGCATCGAACTTAATTAAAGGGTTTTGACCCTTCTGGAGCCCCCAAAATCATACAATTTGTCTCTTTTTTTAACCTCCGCCGTACACTCGTTTGGGAGATCTAGGGCAGAACCCAATAAACAGAAAAACTCATAGTATTGGGCAGTAACAATTTGAGGCTAATCATACTGGAGATAATATTTATGAGAATTCTGTGCAAAGAGAGACCATGGAAACTGTGGGAAGGAGACAGGCAAGGCAAAGGAGAACCCTTTACCTGAACATTAAAGGATAAATGACCCAGGAGATCTGTGACACTCACTCCTAGCTTAGTCACTGTATATCATGCGGCCACAGAAACACTACTTCTCTGGATCTTCTTTCACATCTATACAATGAAGATATTCGTATTCACCTTGCAGTGCTGTTGTTATATACTTGCAAGTTACACATGTTCAATAAATGGAAGCAACACTATCATTTGACGACATAGCTAAATTAAGTCAAAGCCAAAACGTAGAGATCTTTGATGACAAGCTGAAGAGTCAAAAATTCAGTTTTATTGATAGCAGGAAGTCCTTAGTGGTTTGTATTTTTTAGCTTTTAATTATATACGTTTATTCTTAAAATCATTCATCCTAGCCAGGTTATATTCTCATACTGAAGGTCTATTTATCCCAATTTCTTTTGTGCAAACTCCAGTTTTCACCAGCTCTACCAAAACTTATATCATGAGTCACCAATAACCTGAAAAACCCTGTATCTATTGGAGAAATTGAATCGATAATGAATAGTGTTCCAAAAGAGCAAGTACCAGGTTCTGGTGGTTTTCTGGTTAATCCTACCAAACATTTAAAGAAGAAATTGTACCAATTCTCCATTTTCTTCAAGAAAATAGAAGCAGAGGAAACACTTTCTCTGTCATTCTGTGAAGGCAGCATGAGCCTAATATCAAAGCAAGGGAAAGGCCCTACAAGAAAGAAAAAATAACAATAAGTATCTCTCATAAACAGAGATACTAAAATCCTCAACAGCATATTGACAGATTAGACCCAATAATCTGTAAAAATTATGTACACAATTAGTGGTATACAAGAGTAGGGCCACATTTGAAAATCAATGTAATTCTACATGAACAGAAGGAAAAAATATATGATCCTATCAGTTGTTTCATTAAAAATGCATTAGACAAAAGCAAAGATCTATACATGATAAAACTCCCAACAAACAAGGAAAGAGGAGAATTACCTTAACTTGACAAAAGTATCTATACCATATGTGTAGCATCATACCTAGTATTGAAAAACTGAAATTTTTCTTTTAGAAATGGAAGCACAGAAACACAATCAATCAGTATTTGACAGAGGAGCAACAACAGTTCAATAGGAAAACAGCACTCTTCCACAAATTATTTCAAAACAACTAATGTCTACATATCTGCCCCAAAACGAACATATGTACAAAGCCACGACTAATAATTGTGGCCGTCAACTTGGCTGGATTAAGAAATGCCTAGCACACTTCCGGATGGTTCCCATCAATGGGACAAAATACTCAACAGTTGAGACTTGGAGGAGGAGGGGTTTATTTTGGTTCACAGATTCAGCCCATGGAAGGACATGTCCAAGGAAAGCTGTCACCCCATAGGGGCGAGGAAGCAGGGAGAGAAGGGAAGAGCTGGGGGCAAGAATCCCTACCTCCCAAGACCACAGTCAGCAATAAGCCCATCCATAGGTGACTCCACTGATCAGTACAGTGACCCGGTGATCTAACCATCTGCCAATACCATGAGGCTGTGGGGAGGAGACGTTTTAGATCTAAACCATAACAATCTCCCACACAGAAATAGTCTAAATCATTGACAACAGGTGATACATCCTCAGGGAAGGGAAACACAAGTCTCCACTTCTTTGGTGTGGATTGCTCCTAGTGATTCCCAAAGAGTACAGAAAGGTAAAAATAAAAGAGAAACTTTAGACAGAAAAAGCCCAATGGCATGGCAACCACACGATCAAGGCCAACATCTACCAGGATGATACGGGTCGTGAAAGCAGGTAATGAAAATGGCACTCTTACCTCTGGGGCCTTGGTGCCCCAAACCCTTTTCTCCAGTCTAATCACAAGACAAATATCAGATAAATCCCAGTGGAGGGAGATTTCATAAAACACTTGGCCAGTTTCCTCAAAACTTCCAAAGGCATCAAAAAATAAAGAAAATCTGAAAAACTAGCAGCCAAAAAAGACAAGATAAATAAATGTGGTATCCTAAACGGGATCTTGGAACACAAAAAAGTAAATTAGAACAAAACTAAGGGAATTCAAATGTATATTTTATTTAGTAATACATTAGTATTTGTTTGTTAATTACAACAAGTACACCATATTAATGTTAGGGAAGAGGGAAGGTTGGGTGTGGAGTTTATGAGAACTCTTTCTAGCATCTTCTGTATTTCTCCATCAATCTAAAACTTTTCTAAAATTTAAAAAAAAATCTTGTTTAAGAATACTTAATGTTGCTTGCAAGCCTGGGATTAGTAGATTTCCATCCCAAATCAAAACAAGCTGGGATCCTGAACCAGGGTTTGAAGAATACTGAGCCTCCCAGTCAGGGAGAGGAGACCAAGCACTGACATATACTACTTAAATGATGAACATAATCAATAAAAGAACTAAATCACATACGTAACACGAGTGGAGAGTGAGAAGTGCGTGAGGTAAATGCCTCCTCTCTGACAGAAGAAAGCTGAGTACTTTAGTGTGAAGCAGGTGTGTTAAAACACACACAGTTAAAAGGGACTGCCTCCAGGGAGTACATAGAGCTGGTTTAGGAAGCGGAGACTACATTTCTCACCTGCTGGCATCCTGATTTTACTGCTAGATGAGGAAAACGGGGCTGCTATCGTGATTGTCTGAGTTAATGCATTCGGGGTGTTTAGCTCAGAATGTGGAACAAAGTAAGTGCTCAGTGAATCCCTGTACCATCGTTACACAGCTTCCATAAATGGATGCTACAAGAAAAGGAAAAGCACAATAAAAGAGAATAGGAAATAAAGAAATAGGGCTTTTGTAAAGGGGAAAGGGATTAAGAGAAGAAGGGAGGAGCAGAGAAGGGAATTTAAAAAGGAATTAAGATGTGTTTTGTACACTCACCAACTCGACTCAAGGAATATGATCATTGTGCATTGCAAATCTGTACCAATAAAAAGTAAAATTAAAGAATCAGTCACGTTCTGTGTATAGTACAGATTCTGAAACAATTGTTGAAAGAAAGAAGGAAAGGAAGAAAGAAAAAAAGAGAAAGAAAGAAACAAAGAAAGAGAAAGAGTGGGAGGGAGGGAACAAAGCCTCAGAGTCCTTAGGGTTTTTTAATTCGTAAACACAACATAACTTACAAGGTTCAGGCTACTTTACTGCTCAACACTTCGGGTCATTACGGCTTACTGTATAGCATATCATAGTGTCACGATCCAACGTTACACAGAATTGGTAGATACACTATGGTCAGATACTTGTACAGACAGCCGGCTCCCGTCTCACATTTACCTGAATAATTAAGAACAAATGATGCCTGACAGATGGTTAATTATTTTGGAATTTCATATTAGAACAATGTCAGCATCTTGGAAAATAGATGTTGGTGAATAAGTTGGCCTCAGTAAACCCTTTAAAAGAAAAATACAGACTTTGGTAATGTGAGATTTTCAGATTATGAGCTCGTTAATCATTCTAAGTGTTATGTCTCAGTTCTCCTAGAGAGTTATTTTATACCGTTAGGGGTACGGCATGTTTATTAGACTTAAAGAATAAAATCATTTCTGTTCATGGCAACTCAAGTTCTACTTACAAGAGTTTTTAAGCCAGCAATTATTTTTCCATCTCTCTATTAAACATAGGAAAAGTTAAAGTGGGTTTAAAACAAAAATCCCCAGGCTCCTCTACACATTTGCCACACCCTCGTGCAGTGGGATATTAACAACTGTTGATACAGACTCTTCCTCTTTGCAGGATTGCGGGTGTTCAGCGTGCCTTTTCTATCTGTGCCTCTGTGCAGTGGGCTCCTCCCCTTCACACCCAGGTGTGCCAGGTGTCTCTGAGGATGGACCTGCTCACGCAGGAAGGAGCAGCTGCTTGGCTGCAGAGTAGACCTGGGAGACTCATTTCCGCTGTGCCACCCCTCCATGACCTTGTCCCTCAGATTGAGAGGTAGCCCGTGCCTCTGATTCTCCAGCTTTTCTGCGATTCTTCTGCATGCATTAACTCCCTTCTTGGTGGCATCTCTTCCCGACCTGCACCCCAGCTTGCAAAACACTGGCAGCCAGGAGCACCCTCTGTGTCCTGTACAGAGAGCTGAGCACACGCCCATAAGGTCCTCCCCACGGGCCCATGGGTAACAAGCCCGGCCAAGCACACGGAGCTTCCATTGGGTTTTTTAGCGCCTCACCAAACTGAAGATCAGGGACTTGAAGGATGGCTCCCCATGAAAGAAAGAAACCACAATAAGCAGATGTACTAATTCAGATGTAACAAACAGGACAGGGAACAAATGCACCCATGACAACTTGAAAATCAGTGTTTCCACTGAGGGCACAATGTGTCCATGAAAATATAAAATGAGTATCATTCAAAAGGGAGAAAAAAAAACTTTCAGGGACAAGATATCACTGTAAAGGTTTAAAATTATGGCAAACCAGGTAGAATTAATGAGAAATGTTGACACACACATTGGAGAAAAATTCTTGGAAACCAGATAAAACATTTAAAATGATAAATAAGAGAAAAAAGATAAAAGAATCAGAGGATCAATGGATAAGGGTCAAAAGCTGACATACCAGAGTGTCAGAAACTAAAGAGAGAAACTGAAGGGAGGTTAATTTACTTTAAAAACAATACAAAAAAACAGATACAGAAAATTTTAGGAAGGCACATGAACTTCTACATGCAAAGCATCTCCAAGTGCCAGCCAAACGAATGAAAAACTGCCACATAATAATGTCTCATTGTGAAATTTTAAGCACTGTGGATAAAAAGAAGACCCTAATGGTTTTAAAAAGGAAAATAAAATACATACCTGGAATCAGAAATCAGAATGCTATAGTACTTCTGCATAGCAAGCTAGGGGTGAAAGGCAACAGGGGGTGACTGATTTTCTAAACTAATCCGTCAGGCTTTGAGCTAGAAGAAAACTATTTTCAGACATGGGATGTCTTAACGTTTTTATCGCCATGCATCTTTTTCTCCAAGCAAGCTTCTGGAGTAACATAGTTTACTTAAAAATGAATAAACCCAGAAAAAGATAGCAAGGGATTCAAGAAAAGGGGGATCTAAGAATTCCCAGGATGACAGGAAGTCCCCAGGTGGCAGCTGTGCAGAAAGGAACCAATCTGGATTAAAGAGCATGCAGGGCTGAGGAGGGTGAGCTCCCTAAGGGGAACTGGTAGATTATCTAACACCTTTGGCTGGAAGGAAAGACTTCTCTATTGTCCGAGATTCTGAGGATGCTTCGGTTTTAGGAACAAAGAAATCTAAGTAAATTTTAAAGTGAAACAATTCCAGGGAAAATAAAAAGTTGTACAGTATAGGAAAGAAACTGCATAGAATACATCACAATCTCAGCTATGAGCAAGATGACCTAGTTGTTAGATTCTAAGCACCAGAAGTTGATTCCATCCAAACATGGTAGTTTACTATGAATTGTGTAATTTTTGTACTGCCTTAAACACCCTTTAATTACACAACAGAACATCAATAGATAGTGACTAAAGTTAAGAGAAAAATTAAGAAATTGTCGAATAAATACAATTACCAGAAATTCAGAAAGAGGGGAAATTTAAGAGTACGAAGTTGCTCCTACAGGATAAGGATGGGTTAAAGGCATCTTTTTTGTTTGTTTGTTTTTGAGACAGGGTCTCACTATATAGTTCAGTCTGGTCTCAAACTCCCAGTAATCCTCCTACCAGCCTCCCAAGTGCTGGAATTACAGGCATGTGCTACCATGCTCAGCTCAAAGGCATTTATTTTTAATTAAATATTCTTAATACTATTTAACTCAACACTGTAAACATATATAATTTTAATAAAAATAAAAGTTACTTTTTTAAAAAAAAAAGCACCTTTGAGAAAGCAGTATGGTTGTAAGAGAAGAGCCAAAGGGCGCGTGAGTCCAGAGTATGAGTGACCTTATGGCTTATATCAAGATGTTCCCCCAAAGCCTCATGTGGTCACAGGTGGGGCTTTCTGAAGGTGGCTGGATCTCGAGTGTGTGATGCTGGGACTCAGTGTGCAATGCTCAGATCAAAGGTGTGTGATTACTAAATTAGTCCACTCATCGGCTTGGCAGTTTGTGTAAGGGGCCCCCCACCCCGGGTGTGTGCGCTATTCTGGATGCAATATAAAAGACAGAAAGAAGGTCTTCGCTGGGGTTCCTTGCTTGGTACTTCCCTGCTTTGCTGCTTTCTGCCTGCCATGAACTGTTTCTTCTCTGCAGTGCCCCTCGCCATGCTCCCCTAGCTTGGAGTGAGCCCACTATTACGTCTGAAACAGCTACAAACAGGGAGCTACAATACATCTTTCCTCCTGTCACTTTGCTTATCAGATACTTTGTCTCAGCAATGAGAAGAGTAATTAAGACACACGGGTGGTGGGAACATAGTGAGTGGGAAGAGAGGGCTGAGAGACCACGGCAGGAGTGGGAGCCTGGGCATTGTGAACACAGGGCCTTTAAACTGTCTTTCTTGATGTGATGAATCCAGATGCTGGCAATCTCGGAGGAGAACAGAGCATCACTTTGCATGGAAGCTGCCTCAAAGACTATTGCTACGATGTCCGTTAGGTGCTAAGTTGGAGTGGTGATGGCAGGGAAAGACACATATGGAATGTCTGGGGACGCTGGTCATTTGTCACACAGGGACTGACCGCTTCAACACTGGCTTTGTTTCCTAATGAATTGCAGCTGGCTGCCTGTGTGTTAAGGCTCTCCGTGTCTATTTGATGGGTAAGTGTTCAGAGCTCAAATGCTTTGACCTACTTCAACAGAACAAGTAATTCAAATGACCATTTTGTCTTTATTAATATTTTCATAGACAGAGAAGGAAGGGATAAAACATTACCTATCTGGCTGCATGCTTTGTTCTCCATAATTTGATAATCAATGTTATTTTTTAAATTCAGTTACTAAGAAGAAAGACAGTATAGGACTCCAAGCAGATGCAAAAGTAGACCTGAACCACAATGATCCTCATGAGAACCCATTTCTAATCCTCGTCATGTGACTTTTTCAATCATTCCTGGGCATTGGCTTTATCATCTGTAAAATAGACTCTGATCTATAAAAATCTTTCTCATTCTAACATTTGATGATCGAAACTTTAAATCAGGAATATGTTTTCCAAAAGTTGGAATCCTGGGTTCCACTCTTTGAGAATCAACCGTGGAAATTTCATAGGCACAATAAATAATTCAATAAATAAATAACAAGTACTTAATTATTCCATTTGAGATTTTCTTCGACCTGTATTTAGCTATTTCCCTGTGTGTGCTGCCTTGCAGAGGGCTGATGCAGACGTAGGTGTGAGAGACGAAGCTATGCAACGTCGACAAGAGTGCAAACTGTTCCAGTTGAAAACAGGTGACATGATGGGTGACGTTTACATTCCATGCTACTGGCACCCACTCTTTTTGCCTTCAGCCATTCCCCATGGGCCCACTGCCTCCCTGTGACCTCTTTCTTGGTTGCCTTTTTAAAATCACGTGCTGGTTCAGTGACTGGCATCCGTAGTCAGGTTTTATACTCTGACTGTTTTATCTCTAAAGCGGATTTTGCAAAATGTGCTCCCCAGAACACTAAACCCATGAAGTATTCATAGATGTCTTGAGAAAGATTCCCATGATTTACACTAAACCTCATAACAGGTTTCTTTAACTGGCTTGCTGGCCACTGCGTGGTACTGATGCCTGATTCAAATCTCTGAGAGGAAGACACAGGGCTCCAGCTTCTTGAACACTCTTCTTTTTGGACCAGATATCCAAACATTTTGCACAGCATATATCTGGGAACAGCTGCTTTACTGAGATCCTTTGAAAGGTCACAATTTTCTTCATGTCTTTCCAAGGTGTGACATTCATGATCACTGTGTTAAATGTCAAAGAATATTTGTAGCTTACACATAACAGGTAGCCAGTAACATGCATGGAAATAGTAAGTCTGTAAGTTCTGTATCAAAAAAGTGGCAAGGTTCTCATTTGGTACAAAAAGCCTTAAGTAGGGAACAGGGTTAAGTAATTAGTAGTGTAATTTTCTTTCCCAGCTCCAAGAACAGAATATAGTATTCTTTGGTCTCCCTGGACCACTTCACTCTGTCCTCCTCTTCAGCAACAGAAAAAAAAAAAAAAAAAAAACCCACAAAAATTAGGCTGTGTTATTGGTTCACTTTTTGCTGGTGATTACAGTAGGTGAAATTACAGGCTAAAAATAATGTTATAATTTTAAACACTCTGACCAAAAATCAAATTTGTAATGACAATACATTTACCCATGGAAATACATAGTTCTAGTGGGAATACTAGGGGAAAAATCACATCAAGCAAAAGCAGCATCAACAATCAGGAAAATTTCTATAGCTCAGTAAGAGAAACCCGGAGAGAGGAAGTACTTGTGACACAAGCAGCCAACGCCATTGACCTATGAGATGTCATAAAGGTAGTCATTAGTGGTCACCAGCATAGCTTTAAGTGGTGTTTAAATGGGTCATTACTAAGTAGTGGAAGACTAATGTGGTTCTCTTTCACGGGTCTGTTTCCTAAAACAGGAAGACACAAGTTTGTGCGTGTGTGTGCATGCGTGTACTCGTGTGTCTGTGCATGGGTGGTGGAGGGGGTGTGCTAGGTTCTTCCATAAACGGCATTACAGAAACCAGAGAACATGGGGTAAAGGGGGGAGTGTGGGAGGGTTTTGGCTCAACACACATCAAAACCAGATGTTCATTTATTGACTAATGATGTTATTTAGCATTAAAAATAAAATTTCCCAGCTAAAAGGGTTGCTAAAACAATTAAAACGCATTTAAAATTCTGCTAGGAGCTGAGTTTTCTTGACTGGAGATGTGGAACAATAAAAAGCTTAAAGTATTTTAAACTAGGAGAAGAAATTTAGCATTAAGCCAGCTCTCAGAATTATCTGAGCTTAATCCAGAACATGTCTATTCACAAAGAGATAATTCTTGATTGGCACTACTAAATTGGGATAGTTCCTGGCAAGAATTAGGGGGAAAATGCTAAATTTAGAATTAGACGGCATACACGTACTTATGGAAACAAATATGACAGGTTCGCTGTTGACTCAAAGTGCTAAGTCCGTGGGTGATAACTGCATTCCTCAGGACTCGTCCTTACATCTGAAACAAGCCTGAAGAACCCTTTTTCGTGACCCAAACTGAGATCTGCTCCCGTCTGTGTTCATCTGCGGACCCGAATTCCACCTCCCTTGCCTTGGCTCCTGGGCCCGCACGCGGTCTGGCTCCTCTTCCTTCCCATCCACAGCTCCTCTATGGAGCACTCAGAGCTCCAGCCTTACACAAATCATGTCTTTGTCCTCTTCCCTTCCTTCTTCCCTCCTTTTCCTGTCCCAGTTACCTTTCCTCTTTGAGCAGTTTCTTACCCTCACACAATATTTACTGTAAATCTGTATATATACACACACGATGACTAAGATGACCATAGTACTAATTCTATTAGTTCTGAGAAAAGAAGAGTAAATACTCACATGATTAGATCAGTTTTGCACGTCCTGTATCTGGTAATCTAAGCAACCCTTTTGAAGGTAACTACACAATATTACAACCATTGTTAAATTCCTATCATCTTGTTTTGAAAACCTATACTGTTACTGTTTTGGATTTGTTGTTGTTGTTCATTTGTCTCTTTTGCTTTTTGTTTTTTTTCTCCGTCTTTTTTTTTTCTAACATAAAATAAACTCTGTCCATCTAGCCAATTTAGGGGGAAAAAAAGTTCCAGCCTTGGGACCTCAGCCTTTGGCTCTCTTCTCCTCCATCTCAACATTTCTCTCCTTCCTCACCTCCAGTTGCTATCACAAAGCAATGACTTCCAAAGCTGAAACTTCAGGACAGACCCCTTATCCCAGGTAAACAGACACGAACATAGAAGGAAATCTACATTTTTTATACTTCATGGGAAAACCAAGATGTAACACAACCCGTGTCAGGCACACTTTTTTCTTCATGAAATTCTAACAATCTCAATTTTAAAAGGCTAATAGTTTGCAAGACTCATAAACTCCTGATTAATTAAAATGCATGTAGAGTAATTGTTTCAATTAATTGAATGTTTTAATTAAATCAAGCTTCAACCACTTTTAAAAATACATTAGCATATACCCCAATAGTATACAGGAAATTCAGGACATGATTTAATTTCAGATTTTTTCCCCTCAATTTAAAGCACCTTCAAGTCAGAACCATAAACATGTGTACACTGAATATAGATTCAGATTATTCCATAGATTTAAATAACACAAGGAAGTGGGCTGAATCACTGTCACCTCCAGGACTCACAAGGAATTTATTTAAATTGCAATATTTGGTTATCCACATTTTTAAATAAATCTTTTAGACTAAAGAAAACTTGGAAGGAAAGACCCAGTAGTACAGCTACAGGAATGAAAGTACATACAGGGCACAAAAGAGCAATCACATCTAACAAAGGGGAAAAGGCACAGAAAGACACACCACTCACGCTGCCAGAGCAAATGGTTAAACACTTGATCCTAAAGTGACCAAGACAGTCACTGGTTTCAAGAAAAATTCTGGAATAATATGTGTTATGTCTGTGTTGTTTGAAAGGAATCAAAAGTATTTATCTCCCAAGAAGCCCATGCAAAAAGTGCAAGGCTGCAAAACTGTGACCCATGGAGAACGGAGCAGTGCACCCCCAATTCCCTCTTCCAGGCTGCCCAGGTTCTCTGGGCTGTGCCCAGTTCCTGCCCCCAGGGTACTGTGTCAATATCAGGATCCTCAGAGCTGCCTGGCTATAACACGGAGAAATCTCCTCCAGTGCCTCCGAAGTGAAGTACCTGTTTACAACACGGCAAGTGCACATCACTATCTGGCCTCTCGTGGTTAAGCCTGACTTTGCAGAGAAGCTCTGCGGGCTCAGACACCCGCTGTCTTCACCCTGCTTCTGTCCTGCTTATGTAAAGCTTTCAGAAGTGAATGAAACAGTTTTCCTGGATTAACATATGGTGTCAATTCTTTCAACAATCAGAAGCATAGAACTGCTACGTATTCTCAAATTATTTCTGCTTTGCCCAACAAAATGCCAGGTAAAGTTTTAAAAATTTTCCAGACCATATAAAATAAGGTGTCCTCTGAATAAACAGGATCTATTCTGTTAAGCAGCTAGGCAAAACCTGGAAATCAAATCAATGAAAAATGAAAAAATAAAAAGACAATGCTGAGCAGCTAGGCCTGGAAATCAAATCAAATCAATGAAAAATGAAAAAAAGGCACTGTTTATAAAGACAATATTTGTATTTCCCCTTCCTAATGTTTGTCCCCCACTTTTAACAAAAGATGAAGGTTAAGTCAGCTTTGTTCTGAAATCTTTGTGTGTGTGATAAAGACATTATTGGCTTAACCAATGTTTTTCAAAATCCATGTTTACAGCTATTAACTAAAGTTAACCTGAGGTCCAGAGTAATAACTGACTCACAGCCACAAGTCAGAGAAGTCAAACCTCCAGTTAATTTAATAGACAAACAAAGCATTATCACAGTGAATAAAATATTAAAGCATTGCCCTTTTTTCATTCAATAGCACAAAGAGGGTTTTTGTTATTTTTTTTATACACTTAAAACTCTTTAAAACCAGGCCAATTTACTAGAAACTAAAGAAAAAGACCACTGTGATACACAGATACACACAGTTAGCACAGCAGACTTTATACAAATAAGTAAAACACGTGGTACCCATATCCAGAGCTTTCTGGAAATCCCACCATATAGCTCACCAATTTCCTCAATGTTCCATTTCAGACAAAATGAGGCATTTTTTAAAAAACCTTATAAATATATAAATCCAAACCACAAAACATCTCCTAAACATTATATTTACTCAAAGTACAAATGGAATTCTGGAAATTGCATTCACAATGCTACCAAAACTAGATTTTATGGACTCATAAACATGGTTAGCATATCTTGGGGCTTAAATTTCTTAGCCCATACCCCACATAAACTTTACCTTCATACTTATCATGGCATACATGTTATCAAAGTTAGTATTTATACAAATAAAATGAACTTGCTATTTAAGATAAATATCAATCTCTCCTCCATGAGGAGATAGGAATTGGTCCACTGTGACTATTTCACGCAACAAATACTTTATTACAAACAAGTTAAAGTACGCTCCGGGATGCCCTTTTCTAAGAGTTACAAATATTTGAATGTTAATCATTAGTAATGGGTTTTAGAGACTAAAAGCTTTTGTTCCCTAGTTTCTGTGAACATTCTATTCTCTCAAACCTAAAATCTGCTGGACAATTTCTTCTCGTAACTATATACATTCAACTTCCCCTACGTCCTCAAAAAGAAGTCCATTAGCTCAAGTCACACAGTTTATGCTTTTATTCGAAATAAAATTAAGAACTGCAATCTACTCCCAAACTGACTCAGCTACAGCCGGGCTAACAATATGCTTAAATTGCTCTCTGCTGCCTCTACTTCTCACACTTGAAGGCCCTTTCGAGCAGGGCACAGTTTCACATGGCCCTGGCCTCTGCCTGCCTGGACTTCTTTCCACAGCATGCAGTTTTGTACATAACTCAACAAATATAACGAAAAGCTTTAAGTGCTCAGAACTTCAAACCATTAGCTACAGCACCTTGCTAACCGTTTCTGGGTTTCCACTGCCACAATTCATCCCCAGTTGTTACAGGACTAAGTTAAATAAATCCTAATAAAATATTTCAAACTAGGAATTTGCAGCAGCTAGTTTACATGGAACTTATTGGTTGGGCTAGGGGTGGGGCTGACTGAGCCAGTTAGTTAAAAACAAAGCAACACTAAGATGTTTTAAGGAACGACCCAAATGGAAGTTCCTATGAACAGTAACTGTTCTACCATAGTCCATTGTCTTCTGTTCTTCTTGAGAAGAGGGAAATAAACATGAAGGAAGACAAACTGCCTTGTTCTGCCATGACGCCTACTTTGACGTAAATTCCTCAATGCTTTCTGCACTCTTTAGTGATGTGGCAAAACAGGAATTCAAGGAGATCACCCAAAGGAACAGGCCTACCATCCCTTTGGCAGGAGAGAACACCCAGAGGGGGAGGCGTCTCTGCGGAGCGGCAGACCTCAGAGTGACATTACCTTAAGAGAGAAAGCACCTAAATAAGATCAAGGCTCTAACACCCAGAGTGTGGGGACACAGACTGCAAACTTGGGGAGTGGCTCAGCTCCCCCCCTGCCCCCGTGCCCACCCCCCTGTAGACTCTCTGGCTGGGAAAGGAGGAACAGCTCATCCCTAATCTGCACAAAGACCTCTGCTCCAGCACAGTGCACCTCACTCTGGGGCCATCTCAAGGGGCGGTGGGAAATCCTGCCCCTGCCCGAGGAAGTCTCTGGGCTGTCAGAGCCCCCGCAAAGACTGAGCTCACACAGCTCTGCTCCTTTGCTAACTCCTAAGCACGAACTGTTTTCACCCAACAAGCTAGTACCTGGGGGAGAACAGACCAGAAACATATGGCCAAGGCCTTTCTTGATGCCCTGGATGCTAATCATAAAGAACATTTTAAAAAGTAACTTCTATAAATTATAAATCACCTAACTTTGAACACGGCAATGCGTCAGCTTTCTATTTGCACACTGCTTTAAGAAGGAAGCGCCATACAATCCAGAAATTCGTGACAAACGCATTGGCAAAAACCATAGACCATGAGGATGACAAGGCTGGAAGGGACGAGGCTGACAAAGACAACCCCGAGGGTGACCTTTTTGGACACCAGCAGGTAGATACCCAAGGGTAAGGAGCTGAAGTACAGCAAGCCCAGCAGCCATACTAACACCCGGATGGAGGTCTGGAACAGTAGGGACGTGCAGTTCCACACAGTCCAGCTGTGGGGCACGGTGGTGACCGAGTCAAAACTGGCAGGCCTGTAAAATTCAACCACGGGAGTGGAGCTCAGAGACGTGGAGCTCTCTCGCTGCACCTCCATGATGGTTATGACCAGGCAGTTGGAAGACGTGTGGGAAGGGCTGACGAGGGAGGCCAGCCTCTTGGGGGTCAGCAGCAGCTCGGTGGGGTTCTCCGGCAGGCACTTCTTCCCTTTGCCTCCACAAGTCAAATTTACCAGGATGTTGTTGTCGTCGGGCAGGCTACTGACTTCATCGTCTGGCAGGCAGGTCTCGAACCTGCAGAATGGGCACACGATGACACCCTGCGGGGAGTCCCCGAAGTCTAGGATCTTGTAGAGGCATTTGGCACAGACCCTGTGACAACACTCCAGCACTTTGGGCTTCCTCTGCTTCAGGTTGTACCGATTGTAACAAATCTTGCACTCCAGCTCGTCGGAGACCTGCGCCTCGGCAGGGTCCTCGGGCAGCTGACTGGCCATCCTGAGCGGCAGACACGATCTCGGGCGGATGTCTCCGGCCAAAGAGCAGCTGTGATCAAGGTGTCCCTCTGAGTATCATACCACCCGGACCCAGCAGGGAGTGGCAAAGGCTGGAAGAGTGGCTAGAAAACCCAGAAACTGTCCAGGCATTTCAGTGTCTGCTTATAACGGTCTCAGGTGCATCTTTAACAGGCCGCATGAAGAGTCTGCAAAGAAAAAAACAGAGATTCTAATATAGTGAGCCTCTCATTGAAAAGGTGTGTCTGAAAGGCACTTTATAGAATTTTCTAAACTGCAAGCATTAGAGGCAAAAGACTTAACAGGTTAAACCCTTTCATCTGTCCACACCTTTCTGTTCCCAGGACAGAAAAGTGTTCTCTCCATGCTTAGCTGTTTTGGTCCACAAATATGAGAAGAAACTAAAAATCCTAGTGGGTGTGAAGTACACTGCAGAGCGTGTGTTCTATGGTGTCTTTCAGAATGAAGAAGTTTTCTCTCTGAAATTCTGCCCCCTTGGAAAACAGAATGGGACACGGATCACATATAAATGAATTCAGAAAACTGTTGCTTAAATACCTTCAATAGAGCTTACAAGTGCTTTTGGAAGCAGAAAACAGAAAAAAAGAGGACTTTGAGAATGAAGGTTAATAATGTGTTTTCAGAAAGTACACTGAGAGATGAGAACATTTTTAAGTGTAGCAGACGGCTCTCAACCCTCGGTGTAAAGAAATCTGTCGCATAAATGTCATCATTGTTTGGCTATTCGATTTCAAAGTTTTTGTTCCAATACCAGTCCTGAAAACCATAGTTGTACACAGAACTTACACAGAGTATAATTCAGGATAAACACCCTCAACATAAGCACTATCACCACTCAAGTCTAATTCCTGAGCACAAGAAGAAAACGGGTAATGCATGCACAGCTGTATCTTCACACAGGAATGATTTCTGCAGGGCTATCAAGAAATAGCCAGCGTTCCCCTGCACAACTATTTTATTTCATGTAAACTACCTTTCTATGGTAAACAGAAAGCACAATGCAATCTACAGTCCCACGACTAATCACAGCACGGTTCCCATCACTCTGGCCAAATGCTGGATGTTGACTGTTCATGTGTGCAGTCAACTATCAACTTTCAATATTAATGAAAGGGAGCAACAATATGGGAGTCTTCCAAATCGGTTTCATTTAGCTTTAATATATGTGGTGTTTTCAGTAGTAAATCTGTCTTAAATTATGCTTTGCTTGGAAAATATTAAAATGTATTTGAATTTCTGAGCAAACCCCAAGCAATAATAGCAGAAGGCTTGTCATAACATTTCTGGGAAGCAGAGTACATCTATGCTAGAATTTAAAATTTGGTATGGATCACACTGTATTAACAGAGAAGAGGTAGTGGGGAGCTAAGCTTGGACAATTTTTAAACTCATGCATAACTGACTTGTGTAAACATATTATCTTCCTTTTTACTTATGACTTAGACTAATTTTTAAATTGATTTCCTATTTTACAAGAATGTATAACCAGTGGCAAGATGCATACTTGTGGCAAAAGAAAGACAATCAACAGAATCTCTGGTGCTAAGCCAAAGCATATAGGTGGGATTTTAAAAAATAGAGTTCACTGTACCTAAATTCCTGCACAGCAAAACTGCCATGAGCTAATATCTGTTGAATCTAGGGATACACATAAAAGAGGATATACAGACACAAACATCAACCCCTCTATTCCCTTTCCTCCCACGTCCCCTAAAGATTTTCCTTATTCCTGGTCCTGATTGTGTTGAGGACATACGTGTTCACGTTGCTGCAAACTGTGACTGTATCTTGCCTACCAATCCACAAAGCTGTCAGGTTTAGTTTTGATTTCTCTTTGTATGGCACAAACATCTCCAAAGACACAGCCAAGGAACAAGGTGATTTATCCCAGTCACCACTCCTGGTGACAATCCCTGGGCAGTACACTGGTCATGTGCTTCTTGGGCAGCTCCCACTCATCTCCTGCTGGTCACAGTACTCTTAAAACCAGTATCCCTCGAAGCCACAGTGGACCAGAAGCTCATCCAAATGAAACACACAGTAGAATGTTCTCTTTGTGTCTGCTTCCCACTTAGTTTTATGCCTTTCCAAATTCAGGCTTCCTGAAGCCACAGCAGCAATCGCCCCATTGCCATGAAAAGAACTGAGGCAGGCAGAGCTGTACGCAAAGGCAAAGAAACTATGAAAGCACCTATGTCCATATCAATATCAGAGAAAAGGAGGGTGAAATAGCCAGTGAAGATAGCTATGCCAAATTCTATCAAAAGGCATAGAAGGCTAAAACAGAGACATATAAACACCATCAAAAGGTCTGTGTATGAGAATACATTACACTGTCAGCACCCAATAGTCAGCTGGCCACATTCGGACTTTCTGTGCCAAGCTTCCAGCCATTAGAGGAAGAGGAGGAGAAATGCTCCACATTGGTGCAGCCACCAGTTCTCGCTGCTAATTCTGAAAACCTAAATTATTTGCTTGAAAATATTGAGCCGTTATTCAAAACAGCTTTCATTTGCACAGAAATATCCCATCAGACCTAAGAATACAGTAAGATACAGTGTGATGTGATTTAATGTTTATAAAAGTTCACAGGGGGCTCCTCAATAACAGGCAAAGAAAAGACAAATGTTCATATATCCAATCAAAAAGACATGAACTGTAGTTTCAAGGTCAACTCCAAGAAACCCACTGTATCAAGCAGAAGCTGATGAGCACCTCTGGGGAGCCCTGCTGATGGCCTTGAGCTCTGGAAGTATCCCGAGCAATGCAGCCAGCACAGGTGTCTCTGCCTGGAGTGGCATAAAACAGCATGGAGACAGTATCTCTTGAGAAGCCAGGCCACTAGCTGCTAAAAGTCTCGGAAAAAAAAAATCCACCTGTCCCATTGTGACTGTGGTCCCTTGAAGCAGCTTAATACTCTTGTATCCTTGGCATAAACCCCACTTGTCATGGGTGGGGCCTCAAATACAGTGATGGGTTCTGTCTGCTAATATTTAACGTTTTGCATCTATATTCAAAATTAAATTGGTCTCTAGACTTCTCTAGCACAGTACTGAGTTTAGGTGTTAAATATGTGCTTATTTTACAAATTAATTTGGTACTTTTCATCTTCTTCTGAAACAGTTTAAATAACGATAAAATTGTTATTTCAAGGTTACATGACACTCAGCTGTAATTCCATCTGACCCCACTGCCACTTTGAGGAGGGGATCTTATCACTTTCCCAGCTCTGTCGTGATCACAGTCCTGCTCAAATTTTCCATTTTTTCCTGGGTCAAATTTGGACATTTATATTTGGCAAAGAAACAAGTTCATTTCTCCTGGTTTTCCAAATTCTTTGCCATGTAACTAAACAAACTATATATTTTTAATCTTTTTTGATTCATTCCTATGCCTCTGATTATATGCCTTTTCTTACTGGTAGTCTTTTAAGTTTTTAATGCATTCGTTTCCTAATCAAATCCACATAACAGATAATTATTAATGTATTTATTTCATTAATTTCATCTTATTAATCCAATTTATTTTAACTTGTTTTGTCCTTAATTTATATTTCATAATAAAAGTGGTCTGTATTTGTAAGTAATAAAATCATCCAAAGACTGTACATTTTCCACTGGCTACAGCCTTCCCTCTCATAGCTTTTGGATTCTTAGGCTCACTTTATTGATTTCTTGATAGCTTATCATTTGACTTTTCATTTTTTCCCTTTGAAACAAAGATTATACAGAACATTTAAACTTATCAATAGTAAATTTTTTATTACCTTTCATCGTTTATTTTTAATGTTACTGGATTATGATCAGAAAACAAGACCTATAAAAATCTCTTCCTTTGAATCTATTAAGGTACCCTTTCTAGTTGAGTATATGATCAAATTTTCTAAGTATTCGAGAAAGGAACGTTTTGTAGTCAAGACAGATGAGTCCAGGTTATCTAGTAAGTCTAACTTTTATTTATTCAACTGTTCTGTCTTTAAGGTGTATACAAGGTTGTGAGAGATGGAGACAATGGAGATGGGGTTATTAGAGGGCCTCAGCTGAAGACCTTAGCTTTTTTCTGTCAGATTACTACGTTGTCTTCAGCATCCTGTGTCATACATGACACATTTGTAGCTGGTCTGATACTTTTTCATCATAGCCCATTTGCTCGGTCTGGAAAGACTTCCCTCCTTTTTCCTAACAATTCAAGAACTTTTCCAATACATGCAGAGGTGTCTTTTTTCACAGTCTTGCCTGGAACTTAATGAATCATTTGAGTTTACAGACCCAGTCTAGATTCCTAACTTCGGAAAATCTGTTTCTTATATCTATCTAATTATTGCCTGCCTTCCGTCTGCTCCCCTTTTCTCTTTCTGGCTCTATTACTCACACATTCTACTTCCTGGATCTATTTTTCTCCTGAGATTTCCATTTTGCTTTATATTTTCTTCTGTGCTTTCACATTCTTTCACTTGACCAACAAGGTTATCAACTCAAGTCTCAAGAATCAACATCTCCTTCCTTTACTGAAACGTTTTACTGGAAACCCACGTTCTGTATTTCATCTCTAGAAATTCGGTACTGCATTTAAATCTCCTTATGTACTCTCTTACTATTTTTGTCAGGTTGTCATCTGTCTCCAGCTGCCACTCTGTAGCATTAAGCATGTGTTCCGTCTGTCCTTCTCGCTGGCTATGATGGCATTCTTCTTCTTATTTTGCTGGAGTTCTGATCTGATTGATGGAAGAGCCAAGTGACTGCATTTCTACGAGTGGTGGGAGCAGAGTGGTCTAGCAAGACAAGCACATAGGGGTGCTGCCAGGGCTCTGCCTGGCAACAAAGAGGAGCCTTTCTGCTCCAAAGTCCAAGGATGGGGAGAATTCAACCCCATTGTTCTTCATAGACATACACACACACACACACACACACACACACACACACACACAATGAAGCAATGAAGTTAGGGTGATTTCCTGAGTCTCCTATCTCTCAGCACAACATTTAATATGTTCTGATCCTCCCAGGAAATGCACCAAATACCAATCTTCTGTGCCCTCCCAGCCCAGAAGCAACCGCCTATCTGCTCTCAAGGCCCCACCCTCAGCTTCCACAAAGCTTGGGCTCAGGGGTCTGTCTGCTCCAGGACTGATTTAGGTCAGGAGAGGTAGACAGAGAGAAGTGGTAGGGGCAGCACATCGAGCCTGGAGCCCAGATATTTATCCAGATGGGAAGCACTGGAAGTTGTCATAGAAGTTTAATTTGGAAAGAACCTTGGCAATACTACTAATCATGTTCAGTGACTATTACATAAAGATGAATAATGAATTGATATTCAATCCTAAGTTCATTACTATTTTTAAAATTCAGTTTTTAGAATTCTCCCTTTCATAGAACAGTTTCATTTCCCTTCCCATATAGCAAACTGACAACCACGTATATGAGTTCCTCCACTTCTCCCTTAACTATTCTTCTTAAATCATGCCTTTCAAGTTTTATACTTCAGTTTAGAGAGTTACATTTCTATATGCCAGTTAGCCATTAGATAGGAATTCTTCATATTTTTCTACTTTTAAAAACATTAATTCATATGTGTATATATATATATATATACATATATCTTTTTTTAAATTTAGACTGGAGTCTTTCTTATTTGGACCTTGGACTTCTTCTGGTCTTCTAGTTTTTCATCATACAATTCTATTTCAAAATTTAAATTGATTAGTATGTCATTTTACCTAAATATGCTTTGCCCTGATCTCTAACAAATGTAGTAGACTTATATATGACTGCCATAATCCAATGGTCCTGTACAAATCCCTTTTACAATGTGACTTTATTTCATCCTATCACCACACAGAGGAATTCTTTTCCCATCCTCCAATTTTGGCTGGCCTTAGGGCTTGTTTAGATCAACAGAATGAAGGGGAAGCAACTCTGTGGTGATCTGAACCCCGACCACATAGGGCTAGGCAGCTTCTCTCAGGCTCTCTGGGAACTTTGAGACCACCATGTAAAAACTGCAGGCTCATATCCTGAAGATGAGAAGCCAGAGAGGCTGAAGTATAACCCAGCACCAATACCAGTGAAGTGTACAACACATTACACACCACCCAGCCTCAACTGCATCACCCAGGACAACCACGGAGAATGAATGACCCCCAAGTGAGACCAGCAGGGCCTCACCGCCACCCAGCCCAAAAGATTATGCAGACTCACAAGCAAACAAAATATGGGTTGTTTGACACCTCTAAGTTTTCACAGGCTTTGCCTTGTGACAAGAGGGAACCAAAATATGCTCCTGCCTCTGCCCAAAGTAATCCAAAATCATTCTCTGCCTTTTGAAATTGTTTCCCTCATTTAACAATATGTACCACTCTTACCTAAAAGACTGTCTCAGAAACTCTGAAGCACCAACCCACCAGTACTTGCATTTTATTTGTGTTACAAGTCATTAGTCAAAGTAGTTTCTATATATTCTTTCAGGCATCAACCTTTATCATTTTAATTATAACTTCTGTTAATTAAGGCTATCTCCCTAAAGAGCTTGAGAATTTTGAAAACATTGCATAAATGCTACAATGTAAGGGACAATAATAATTCTCACTTACAGATGTGAGCATGCCTTTGGATAATAAGCATCTTTCTCAAGATTACAAGACAATGGGGCTGGGGATTTAGCTCAGTGGCATAAGCGCCTGCCTTGCAAGCAGGCAGTCATGAGTTTGATCCCCGGTACCGATAAAAACGAAAAAGACAAAAAAAAAAAAAAAAAAAAAAGATTACAAGACAAAAAGAGGTCGAACATAATACAGTTAACAACAAAACAGCACCATAACTGGGATGCTACTGTTCACTTATCCACAGTTCTATTCTGTATTACTCCACTAAACATTTGAATTAATTTTATAGATTTTGGGTTGAGTTCAGTTTCTTCAAAATATTCCATGCACAAGTTTCATTTAGCCTTGATCATGCTCAGAGTCCATCAACCATTTTAATTTGGCATTAACAGGCTAAATCGCATTTTTCTCGCTATGAAACCACAATTGCCAAGTTTCAATCCTCATTTCCTGGCTACTCCTCCCATCGTGGAAAATAAATATCACAAACACTTCTCAAGATAATAGGGCAATAAATTTCAAAGAGCTCTCATAAGAAAACTGATGCAAGCTAAAACATTATCATGTTTATTTTCTCTAGTTTCTGTTGTTAAAGATAGAGCTAAAAGGCTTGCTTCTGTGTTCAATTCCTTTTTGGACCAAATGGAACATCACTCTTCAAACATTTTCATTTCTCGATCATCAGTTTTGATGACACCCTAAATGTTTTGACTAATAACTTTGTCCCCAATAACACATGAGGGATTCTGGCACTTACAGAATCATTCTTCTTTATGAATATCCAGGCAGAATATTGGTTTTTTAAGCTCAGCTACTGATAAATTATATATACTTGTCATCTCGCTAATGTCTAACCTCTTTCTCGAAACTCCATGCTCCTAATTTTATTATTTGTGGCACTTTGGGTCTCAAATTAAGCTTAAACACACATGTGGCATCTATCCTCAAGAAAGTCTTTTTTTCCACATAGAGATTCAGAAGTCAGCTTCTATTAGAGCTTGAGTCATGTTACTGTTACTAATTACTACTAATAATATGCTGATGTCTCTGACTGTAGTTACAGTTATCATTTTTCCTTTCAAGAACATTAATATTTAAATTTTATATAAGTAATAGTCTCAGAATGAAGGTTTTTGCTATGCCATTTCATTTTAAAACAATCCTTCCTGGAATAACAGAAGGTAGGAAATCCCAAAATAACAGACTCAAAATATTTCTGAGATGTCAAGCACTCATTCTTGAAGTACAACAGCTGCTCTTCAAAGAATTTAACCTGCAACACCAATAAACCACACAAGTTGCTTGGTAGCATCAGAAGCAATGCCAGAAAACTTACTTTATCCCTTCTCTAAGGCCAAGCAGTTTAACTGGCAGGGAATCATAATCTGTTCATCTGTTAATGATCTAGAAATCTAACTACTTAGTTTTGAGAGTAGCTTCCATGCATATATCAAGAGGAGCGATTGCTGATGCATTGCTTGAAGCAATTTTAAGTCAGTAAGTAAAAAAGTAATGAATCTTCCCATACTAGGTCTAAATCTAAGGCCAGGATGATGACCACACCTTGCAGGCAATCCTGAAACAGAAGCACACAGCATCTTAAGTCAGGCAAGCCAGACTTGAGATTCAGT
The DNA here is from genome assembly GCF_034190915.1 of Cavia porcellus. NCBI lineage: Eukaryota > Metazoa > Chordata > Mammalia > Rodentia > Caviidae > Cavia > Cavia porcellus. The sequence continues at coordinate 18,473,741 of NW_026947496.1, read as the reverse complement.
TCTGACTTGAGAAAAATGCAGTCTTGAACTAACGAGATAACCTCTGCCTCACAAAGCAACAGAAGTCACTTACTGCAAATATTTTGCATAAATAAGCACTATATGGAATACCACTAGGAATTTAGAAATAATGCATCCATTGATATTTTAGAAGTACTTCGAGCATTTTAAACTAATGGCAGAAAGAACATGCACTAAACACAGCTTCAGAGGTACACAGGTTTTTCGTCTGCAGACAGGTTTTCTGCAGCTCTGCTTAACTCATACTCTTTCTGCCACCAGTTTTAAAAGCCTGAAGTACTTCACATAGAAAGATATAATTTAAAATCACAGGTTAATAAGAAAAACTAACTTAGCAAAACTGACCGAATCTTCTTTCATTAAGCTAATGTCTTATTAATTCCTTTCCTCTACCATTTTCCTTGGCCAAGGTTTTAAAAACTCTCTAAACTTATTGACACTAAAATCAAATGTCTGTAGAAATTAACTATAATATCCGGTTGTCGAATGTCCCTGAAGGCCCATGCAATGAACTCAGAGTGGTGCTCCTGAGGGGCAGGACCTAGCGGGAGGTCCCTGGGTGGCCGGGCTGCCCTCCGAGGGGGGTTTCACTCTACGTCCTCGCTGGCTGGTGATGTAAGTGGCTTTCCTCCTCCACTTATATTTGAAATTTAAGATGTCTAAGACTTAAGTTTTGATTCTCACCTCTCTCCCCTACCCAACACATTTCAAACATTTATTTTCCTATTAAAATATACTGCACCAGCATTATCTCAGTTTTTCAGGCCCCAAACTAAGAGGCACCATTGATTCTACATCATACCTCACTCCTCACATCCACTCCCCTGGCCAAGGCAATTCTAGCTCCAAAATGTCTCCAACCTTCTACTCTCATTCTTTCCCCATTACCATCATCTACATCTCCATCACCAACATCCTACCTAACCCGACTTTTGACCTTGTTCATTACAAAACTGCCTGATTTATGTTCCTGCTTCTAATTGGATCCACAGCAGACTTTTCTTTGCAATAGTCAAAAAGTAAGCTTCAAAATATATAAAATGGATTATATTTATTGTCTGCTTATAACATTTCAGTAGTTTTCCATTAATAGGGATTAAAATCTGTTATGAATTAAAACTGGTGGTCAATTTAACACCAGATGAATTAAATCACCATGGTGCTGAGCGTGGATGGTCCACCTGAGGAAAGTTGCCAGCATAAAGAGACTTGGAGAAGAAGAGTGAGGCGTTGTGGGTTTCTCTAAGTGTTGCTGTTGAGCCGTTGGTTCTCCTTGAGGAGCTCATCATGATGAGCTTCCCGGTGTGATTTCAGCCATTGTCATCAGAGGAGCTCAGAACCTTGTTAGTGAGAGTGGCTGTGGTTCACTTTGGAGGAGCTCTGGTCCTTATATCAAGCATCACTTCCTGGCTCCAGAGGGTAAGATGTGTGCTGTTTAATCTCTAAGACAAACTCATCATGCTGGCTTTCTGGCATGGTCTCGACTGTTCTTATTGTCAGAACAGTCAGAACAGAGGCTGTTCTTATTGTCAGAACAGAGGCTCAGGGCCTCTGTTACTAAGGATGGCTGTGGTGCTTTTCAGGACAGCCCTGGCTCTTTATTATGAGTGTGACTTCTTGGCTCCAGTGTAGAACCTTCAGCCTAACAGCACAGCTCCTTCATCCCACTGGCACAGACTTCTAGCTTCCACTGCTGACCTTGGGGCCTTCCCAGCACAGATCCGTAAAACAGAGTGGCATGAATCCTTCTTGTGGACTCTAGAACTCCAGTTGGACTCATGGGAGGAATTGTCACAGGCTTTGGGTCTTCATCTGGACTTATGCAGGAGATTGCTGTGGGATACAGGCCCCTGAATGAATATTCTGAGTCTTTACTGTTGTGGACAAATTTCCTGTACTTTCTTGTGTTAAACTCTGGATGACCATCATAAACTAATATTATAAATTCTGTGTCCTGATTCTAACTGTTCTCCTCACAACCCCTGACTACTATAAAATCCAAACTCCATATAGCAAGGCTCTGTACAGTATGGCCTCTCTGCCTTTCCACCACCCCATCTTGAACCACTGTCCATTTTGCCTTTCTGTCACACTGGCCTTTGCTAAGTTCTGTGACAGCCCACTGTCCTGCTTTGGGCTGCTCCCCATGTGAAAAGTCACACCAAGCTTGTTTCTTCTCGTAGATGTCAAATACAGAGTCTTCCAGGAGCTCCTCCTCCACTTTCTCATTTTGGAACTCTCTTCCCTTTATTTTCTATTATTAGCACTCTGTTTACTTTGTTTAACAAATTTCCACAAGCCCAACCTAAGTAATGTGTTTCTTTGTTCTCAGTTTCCCCATGATAATGTAAACTTTAAGAATAAGAATGCTACCTACTGCTGTAGCACAAGGACCTATCACCAGCCAGCGGTGAGGAGATGTAAGCGTCCACTGTGTAAGTAAATATGCTGAATTCTCTCCAACACTTTTCCCCTTCACAGGTCTGCAAGGGCACGCACACTTGAAGTCAGAACTTTGTCTTGATAAATACCCTTAGATATATTCTGTAGTTTATACTTTAAATTAAAAATCTAATACCCCAATTTTTCTCTAAGGAAATATTAAATTGACTGAACTTGGCAAGAAATCTTGGATCAATATATACTATGCAAAAAGATTCATAAGTTAGATAGACAGCATAGAGGAAGACCTCAATGCATGTGGAACAAATGAATAAATTCCAACTTTATCTTAATCATTGAAACCCCATTTTGATAAATATTTGTTCACAGACAGCTTCAAGTTTAGGCTTATCAAAGGTATCTATTAATATAAATCAGAAAATAAAACCACAATAAGACTATGCCTGTGCCTCAGGAAAGCCCCTGAGGTGATATACTTTGTTCTTAAAGTTTTTAATTTTTCTCTAGATGTTTATTTATATATACTAAGCAAAAAAGCTATCACTGTAGTATCTCAATGTTGACAGCTTTTGCATAATTATAAGTACAGTAAAAGTTGGACAGATATTTTTGCAATAGTATTCTAAAAACAAAGTCACAAACCAAAATATTTTTCATTTTGTGACTCCTCAAACTTTTGCTCAGTTCCCATAATTCTAAAGAACAAACACTATCATCTCTTCCACAGCATTAATAAAAACGACAACAAGGAATATATTTACACTAGTGAGGGTCAACTGTACGCTGACTCTGCAAACTGTAACTGGTCCAATTTATGAAGTACTTCAACTAGCAACAGACAAAATGATTCTAAAAGAGAGAAAAAAATCACTCTCTCACTCCACCACATTTAATATACACCTAATCCAAGGTTCAGCAAAAGAAACGGAGAGAAAACTGTAGTGAATTTGTTTGCCCTGAACAGCCTTTCTCAAAAGGCCCTTCAAAGCAATCCTAATAGGTGTCGCCATGCTACACAGCTCCACAACGCAGCATGATTGACTGTCACACATTCAATTGTGAAGATAACAGTGAGGCAAAAATCTGCAATTTTTTAAATGGAACAAAAATGGTACTTGTATAAAAGGAAAAGTGTGTTAGGGGAGATAATTTTGTATTTCCCACATATTAAGGTTAAGTGATTTTGTTGTGTGATAGACACACCAAGCACTCCATTCCCAAAAGGCAAACCCAGAGGAGGTTGCTTCCATTCTCATCAGCTCAGGGAATGAATGTGTGCTGGGTTTGGATGAAGGTTTTTAAGTTACGAAAAAAAAGTTCTTATTTGTATAGCTGAGAGAAATACAGCTCAGCTGTTGGTATCATTGAAAACAGTCAGAATTAGTCTGTGCCAATAAATCTTCATGGAAAGAAGCAAAATGTAAGAAACTTGCAGAGAGCTAAGACACATAAAGAGAAACAATCCTACTGAGGACAGCCACGAGTCACATAATAAAGCTACATTCTGAAAGCTCTGCTATAGATGATTTGTGTCACGCTGGGAACATCTGTCAGTGCACTTCCACAAACCTAGACGGTGCAGACCACTCATGTGGCACTTGATACAGTCAAGAAATGCAAGAAACAGCCAGGCGGGGGGGGCGCATACCTGTACTCCCAGCACTCAGGACACTGAGGCAGGAGGATCCTCGCAAGTTTGAGGCCACCCTGGACTACACAGTCAGTTTAAAGCCAGCCTAAACTACATAGGAAGACTCTGTCACCAAAAGTAATAGTAATAACCAAATGAAAGCAACAAGACAAATGGTAACAGCACTGCTGCCACTGCAACATGGGAGACTGTTCTATAGAAAGCTTTTATAATGCAAGAAATATATTCTAAATAATGATAAAATATAGCATAATAAATACCTAACCAGCAACACGGTGGTTTATGCTAATCGTTGTTGAGTATTATGTACTGTACACTATAATTTCCCAGGACTAGCAGTACAGTAGCTTTGTTTCCATAAGTATTACTGTAGCCACATGGGTGATGTGCTGTGCTAGGATGTCAGGCCGGCCAGCGCAGTATAGGTGACAGGAGTTTTTCAGCTCCATTAGCATCTTATGGAACCAGCACCATATACGTGGTCTATTGTGGATGGAAATGTCATTACACCATGCATAAATGTAGTCCACAGCTAGGGATGGCCAGTAAATATTAGGCCAAAGCAGAAATAGGGCACAGCAAGAAATAAAAATAGATACTGCTAGGCAGCAACTTTTGAAAGGCTTTAAATCCATCTTCGAAAGTTCTTCATCGATCAAGTGACAACCAGGGCTCCACGAGTGACAGGAAGATGTCTAGACAGTGCTAAAGAGATGCGCTCTCTTGCCTTGGCTTTTATTTTCAGTTGTAAGTAAAGAAGTTTATACACCTGGTCCATGATAATAAATACAGAAATAAAAATGCAAAATCTCAGAATTAGTGAAGAAATTCTAAAGCCCATCTGCATCTGAAAATAACTGAAGTCATGAAAATAAGGCTGGCTTCCCCAGAAAGTCAGTTTTGAGAAAAGAAACCGATAGAGCTGAGGACCTAAAGGAGACTCTGGGAACAGAGTTAATGGGTTTGGAAAAGAAAACAGAGGAAGGAATCAAAGAGGATGAGGGAGAACAGGTCAGCCCTCAATCCCAGAAAAGAAATGCAACAAGAGGTGTCCAAGTAGCAAAGGGGTCAATAACAGGGGCACAGGAAAGGGGTTCCTGTAGCCACAGAGAGCAGACTGCAGGGAATTCTGGGTGAGAGTCGGCAGGGGGGGAAGAGAAAACAGAGCATAAAATGTGAGTAGACAGAGTAACAGAAAAAAGAAACCAGGAGAACATTTGAACAGTCAGTGAAATATAAATAAATCAGAAGACAGTATTTTTGTACGTACAATGATGCTAAATTTGGGCTTTTAAAATATATCAGTTTTTTCCACCTGGCAGTAATAACAACCAAAGTGCATGGAATGCCAGACAGCAGGCTCAGTAAACAGGAGTACACAATGAGAGTTGAAGTGTCGGTTTTGCTTAACAACAGTGACAAATATGTTAACAGACATTTAAAATTAGGTGAAACTGTGGGAATTCAGAATCAAATTTCTTAACCTGAAAAACAGTATTCTTCTGACCTGCCAAAACTGAAAACTGGAGCATCATTGATTTTAGAGCTGCAGACAGACACTACTAAGTTACTGCATAATAATGGTACAACTGAGACAGGGAAAAAATCCCGCCCTGGGCCACGGAAAGCCTTGGAAGGGGCACGTGGCTGCAGTGTGACTGTTAACAGCCAGCAGCCACAGGACTGCTGCTGGCATGCAAAAGACCTAGGGGTCTGAAGGCCACGAAGTCATGATTTCATGATGATCCTTAAAAAAAAAAAAATTACCATTCTGAAAGTGCAAAACTAAAGGAAAAGACTCGAGAATATATAGCCTTTTACATACAATTTGATTTCTGTTATATCTCTGAGGTCACCAAATAATTAATGGGGTAAAATTGGAACGTAAAGAAGCATTTCAATTCATAAACAATGAATGGCACAATTCTGATATTGTTTCGCAACCTTTGGTAAAAGTAATGATCTAGCTCAGCACTGGCAAGTGACTGCCAGGGAGGCGTGAGCTGGTAAATGGGTGTAGAGGCACACAGTCACGCCCTTACATAGCATCTAAGACAGCTTTCCTTCCAGTGACAAAGACTACATGACCCTCAAAGCCCAAAACACTTAATATGGAGCCTTCAGAAAAGTCTGCCAACCCCTGATATAGGCAACAATTACCAATGGTTTCTAAAACCTCTAGGGAAAAAGCTGATGGGGAAGCAGGTAACATATAGATCAAGGACACTGTGTTGACTGATGAGGCTTCCCGTGACAGCGGGACAAGGTGTCATGTGTCTCCTGATTCTGGGCAGCAGTAAGTACGCATCATCTCCCCTACCTAGCTAAGGATGGTGGCGTGTACCTCTAATCCCCGCATTCTGGAAGATCCAAGTTCAAGTCCAGCCTGGGCAACTAAATGCTTTAATGAGACTGCCACTGCATTTAAAAATAAGTTAATTTTTAAAAAATAAACCTTGAAAGGGATGAAGATATAGCTCAGTACAAAGATTCCGGACTCAACCCCCAGCATTACCAAAGCAATAACACAACACTGAAAATCTGATCAAACCTCACTTCTCACTTGCAGCTTACTGAGATACAGGGGACAGAAAATCAAATAAACTCCACCATGGGACACAGCTGGTTAAAATTCAGACTGTGGGAAGTTTCACAGAACAAAGATTTGGTTTTCTCAATAAAGAAACTGCATACAAAAGAAGCGTAGAACCTATTGACCAAGAGAAGCTTAAGATACTTATCAACTAAATGCATATATAGTCCCAGAATGCAAATGTTGGGATTTTGAGTCTAACAACCAACTAGGAAAAACATTTACAAGACAATGCAGGATATATGAATACCAATCATAAACTTGAGAGTAAGAAATTACTGTGTTGTTCTCTGCTACGATAACAGTGTGGTTTAATTTTTAAGGCACTCCATTGTTTTAAGGATGCATACTAAGGTATTTACAGATGAAATAATATGACATCTGGTCTTTGTTTCAAGATAATTCAGTGGGGAGGGGGCAGATAAATGAAGCAGGATTGGCCATATGTTGATAACCACTGAGGCTGAGTGATTAGGATAAAGGGATTCATTACACCATTTTCTCTACTGTTGAATATATTTAAAATTATTCCATAATAAAAAGATAAAAATAAAAATCACCAGCAAAGCTTTCCACCTACTTTCCAAAATTTGTGTTCGTGGACGCTTCATTTCTCCTCTACTCATCCTCCACGCATGTTCATTAACCAAATATTTATTGAACACTTTCTATAACACGGACCCAGGACTAGGTACTGGCAATAGCCTTGACCTTCGAGAAAAGTACAATCTAAAAGCGGAGCCATTAAGGAACTGCTAGTACAGCACTCGGTGGTTTGCTGCAAGGGAGAGAGCCCCGGGCACCTGGGGGATGCAGACAGGAGCTGCCACGCCTCATTCCCACTGTTCAACATTGTCTTGTTGTTCAGCTCACCTCTTCCGACTAGCTGTTTTCTCTCCTAAGGAAGAGATTCCCTTTCTTTAAGTGGCTCTGTTTACTCCATCTCCTAACTGCCCACGCCACGATTCCACGAAGGTGAAACACGGGATTCTGCCTGTTCCATTCTCCCAGTGCCATGGCTTCGATGGGGACGGCTCTGACAGCCCCCAGGCTCCCACACTCACCCAGGGCTCTGCGGCTGTTTTCCTGCTCCCTAGAAAAGGAACACGCATGCACACGTCCACACTGCATGGCCAGCGCAGTCCTCGGCCCCATGTCTCCACCCTCACTCACAGCTCACCGGAGTGGCTGCATAGAATGAACAGCCACGCACAGTCCTCACACCCAGGAATCCACCCGTGTGGCCAGGAGGAAAGGGATGAGAGCTGGCAAAGGAAAACTGTCAGGGTGCAATTCAGGCACAGCAGTGATAGAGGTAAAAGCCACAATAAGAAGACAAGAAACAGCAGCTCACCAGTCGGAGTGGCATAAACCATTAGCCTCTGACATAAGTAAGTGGGGCACTTCAGTCTTTGAGACGTAAAAACTGTGGTAGTGGACCCTTTCAGGCAAACATTTTTTCAGGGTTTGTTTCATCTGTGGTGTTTCTTTTGTGGCTGCTGCTATTACTTTATTTTTGCCTAACTTACAATGTGAGGGTCACTCCGAAGAGAGTGGTGGATTCAGGCAAGAATATTTGACACAGGAAGTCCTGCTAAGCCACTGCCTCGGCTGCTTGCTAAGTTACCATCATCTCCCTGGAGGGCAACTCCGGCTCTTGACAGTTTAGGATGCACGGGCAGCACCGTGGCCCTTAACACTGGATAAATGCACTGTGTGATGACCAAGTCTGAGGACAAACCCCAAAATTGGGCCACAGTAGTTGTGGCTAAACCAATCCCAGCTCTCTCTAATGAACAGGCCATGGGATCTTAAGTAAATCACTTGTGTAAATCATCTAATCTTTTTGGGTCATGGCTTTCCATTTGAGAAATTAACTCTGAGCTTGACGTCTAAAGGCCTTTCTGCTCCAGTATCACAGGGCTGTGACCAGAAGCAGCCTTTCAACGTATGAGGTGTGAGCAGCAGCTCAAGTGACACCTGAGAGCATTTCTACCTGGAAAGCAAAACACTGGTGTCTCTCTCACTTCTCCAGGGTGAATTTTCTTCTTAGGATCTAGTACATAGTAAGAACTTTATCAGTGTTAACTGTTATTAATGTAAATTACTTCTAAGTAAAGCACACTGTTATATAACAATAAAACATGCTGAATAGAAAATGGTGCTTTGAAGTCAAAGAAAAGATCTGTTTGAATCTCCGCTCCACCAATCACGAACTATATGACCTTGAACATGTTCTTTAAAACACCTGAATATCTGTCTCTTGGTTGTGATGGGAGATAGTACTGATCTCACAGGTTTGTTGGAAAGATTAAGCAAAAACAACATATATCATGTATGATTAAATAAATACAGTTCCTTCTCTCCCAGCCAGTCTTGGATTAAATTCTTACAAGTTGTATCTGATTTCTATCCCTTTCTGGTTTCACCCTGCATTTCCATTCATGAACCAACCTTCATGGCCTCGTATGATTAACAAGGATTCTCTCCTTGACCAAACTTTAAGGAGGCTTCTCTGAGGCCTCTTCTCAGAGTGTCTCAACCTTTCCCTTTAAGAATCACAACTGCCAGCACAAACCATTTCTTTCACCACCCACACAGAGACACTTGAACAATCACTAGCACGGCTTCTACCAACTCGAGGCTGCGTCCCAAGATGACCCTCACTGCTCTTAGAACGTCTGCCTGAGAAAGCTCAAGCTGCTCCAACAGGACCGTCGGTTCCAAGCAGCAGTAGCTGGTAGGCTCCTGACCTCCCTTTTCTAGAGCGTTTATTGATTTGGTAATTAAAAATCTCATCCTTGACCTTTTCTGATATAAATCTTCTACCTTACAGAAATGTCTCAAGGACCCCACCTTCTAGAAATGCAAACGCCTAAGGAGATACTTCTATCACCCACTTCTCCCGAATACTGGCCTCATTGCAGAGGGCCATTTGTAAAACTACCTCTTCTTCTAAAGATGCATTTATTTCTCCTTCAAATACACACCAGTTAACAAATAAACTGCCTAACTATTCACACTCACCACCCCTCTTAGCAGCCATTAGCACCTCTCCTTTAGCACACCTAGCAGTTTGCACACTCAGCACTTTAAAGGTCCCCTGTCTTCTGTTTAGGTGGAGCTGAGCTCGGCTTATGCTGATCTCTGTGCCCTACTGTAGAAGTAATGAATAAAACCTGTTTTGCCATCTCCACAAGTGTCTGGTGCAAAAGTTTTATTTAGCATTATACACTTTGCAAACACTTATTAATTGCTTCCTGTTATGGCTTGGATCAAAACCAAAAGACCTCAAGTGCGCAGGGCCAGGACTTTTGGAAGGTGACTGAATCATGGGGGTGATACAGCTGGCTTGTCAGGAGGTGGTGTCTAGCTGAAAGAGGCAGGCCACTGGAGACATAACCTAGAAAGGAGTATCTTCCTCCTTGGCTCTTCCCTTCTCTCTCTACTTTCTGATCACCATGATATGAACAGCCTTCCTCTGCCAGACCCTTCTACATTACCTTCCTACCTTGAAACCAACCAACTAGCGATTGCAATCATGGCCAAAATAAACCCTTCTTCATCTAAGTTACAGGTACAATGTGATAGTGACTAAAAAGTGACTAACACAGATTTTGGCATCTAAGTGGGGTCATTTCTGTAACTACCTGACCATGTGGTTTTGAAGCCTTTAGGACTGACTTGTAGGAGGAGTTTAGAAAGATCTGGTGATGTCAGCTATAACCCAAAATTGATGGGAGATTCTGGTCAGAGCTCAGAAGACCAAGATACTGATAAAAGTGTCATTGGTAAAGACCAGGCTCAGGAGATCTCAGTTGGGAACAAGAATTCCATTAGCAGTTGACCTACAAGCTATATGTAGTTTGTTTTGTTTTTTGAGGCAGGGTCTCAATATATAGTGCAAGCCAGTCTTGAACTCATGATGATGCTCCTGCCTTAGGCTCCCAGATGCTGTGATTACAAGTATACACAACCACACTCAATGTAGTATAAAAATTTTGAGGCAGCCCAATGTTTAGGTTGTGGAATGAGAACTACCAACATATTTTAGCCACGTTTGTACTAAATCAGGCATAAAAAGCCCATTTGAAAAGTTTTCAGTTTCCTCAGAAAAGTACAGCCTACAAAAGTGGAGCACAGGAGAACCTGGCTGCCAAAAGATTAATATTTAATCTTATAGCCAGGTACTTTTCATCAGGACAACAGATAAGAATGCCTTGAGAACATTCTGAGAATCAGCAAAACCTTCCCAGGCAAAGAGGTTCTCAATAAGAAAAGAGCCCTAGGCACGCTGCCCCAGAAAGGGCACCTAGAGAATTTGTCCCCTAGAAGCCTTTACATAGCACTCAGAGGCTGCAACAGCCATGGTCCAAGAAGGTCTGGACACTGCTAGAGCTGATGGCTGACTCTGGTGTCATCTATACGGTACGAGTTTTATAGGCATGCAGAATGCAAGAGTTTTGGGATCAGAAGGGCTTCCACCAAGGTCTCAGAGGAAGGCCTGGGAACTAGGTAGTGTGCCACAGAAGAGCAGTACATGAAACTGTGGAAGTGAAGCCAAAAGTACAGTGAAAACTCCAGAAAGTTGGAGAAACCAGGATCATAAAACATCTGAGGAAAGCCACAGACTGTCAACAAAGCCACCTCAAAAGAGAGGCCACAAGAGCTGCAATCTGCAATGCTGGAGGGCAGAATTACAGAACCCATTTGGGATGTATGTCTCACCACATCTTGCCCAGGGTGCTTGTTTCAGTCTTGCTTTGGTATCATTTTTTTGTATCCTCCTATTCTTTCCTTTTGGATTAGGAATGTTTACCATATGCCATTGAATGTTGGCAGTATTTAACTTCCTTTCTGATTTTTATAGGGGTTCACCATAAACCAAAATAAACGTCACCAACCATAAATTACAGATGTCGAGTATTTCATCCCAGTAATGAGAAAAGTGACTAAGACACTTTCCATGTGCCAGGTACCCTCACCTACCAGTGATTAAGACATCACCTTCCTGGCAGAGGCAGCAATGTGGTAAAGAACACAAAATACAGCACTAACAATGCAGCCAGACAAGTGCCAGTAGTTCAGAGTTCTACTGGCAGTAGCACAACTGCTTTATTGTGCAAAGCCCTATTTCTAGATCTCTACCCAAAACAATCACAGACTATAAAGCAGGACCAACCTCCATGTGCCTAGTAACACCACCTTACATTGTGCATCATGCTGTAATTTTATCAAGGATTTTGATATACATCATGTTAACAGAGTTACTTTCATATTGGGATGAATAAAAGTATACAACACTTTACAATTTAGAAATACTTTCACTAAAGTACTGCTTCTTAAAGTATGTGAAGTAGCCATTAGTATTCTCTACATGTTACTAAATAATTAAAACCCTACTAGCACTCTTTTTCTATCAACTAATCTACCAAATAATTATCTGGGTGAGGTGGCACATGCCTGTAATTACAACACTCAGGAGGCTGAGGCAGGAGGATAGCAGTGAGTTCAAGGCTAGCATGGGCAACATAAAGAGTTCAAAGCCAGCCTTGACTACATAGCAAGACTCTATCCTCCCCACCAAAAAGAATTTTCTTCCGTATATTCCTAGAAAGCATCTGATTTTCTCTTTTACATTCTTCAGTGCAAAATATGTAACTATGTATATAATATAATTTCACAAATTAAATACCTTGAGCAAAAAATGTATTTTAACATGTTATGAGCTTAATTTATGGGCTTATATCAATTCAAAATCAACATTATAGCTCACTATAATGTTGTTTACTATACTGTTACATAGAAAATAAAGCACCTGACGTATTTAGGTTAATAATTTAGAATTAGTAATTAAAGGTTTTGTATTTACCCAGCAAAATATCAGTAAAACGTTGGCATACCAGAATAGGTGGAGGTACTGTCTCTGGATATTTCATGTGGGCTTTTTAATTTCTATATTATAATTAGAAGTTGTCATAGTTTATGTCGGTGGTCTCCCAGGCCTCATGTGTTTACATTATGCATCTGTGACTGGTTCATTGTATAGTGCTTGGATTGATGGTGTCAGTGCTCCACCCACATAGGGGTGGAGCCAGGAAGTGATGTAATGGCAGGAAGAAGGTGTGTCTTACTCTCTTGCGGGTTTCCACTTGCAGTTTGCAGCTGCCATGAACTGTGACCCTGCCATGCCACCCTGCCTTGGAGCCAACTGAGTATCAACTGAAACCTCCAAAAACTGTACGAAATAAACCGTTCCTTTCCCAACTTGATGCATCAGGTATTTTGTCTCAGCAACAAGTAAAAAGTAACTAAGACAGAAGTATTAAATGCTAAAGGCACACAAAAATTAAGCAATCTGTGCTATTTTGCTAAAAAATAGGAATAACTTGATCGCAGTCATAAAGTTAAATATTTAGTTTTCCTAAAAAGCTCAAATTAAAAGTGGTCACAATTCTGCATAAATTAAAAATCCAGATTTACACTAAAGCCATTATTATTTCACAAAACTGCTTTATATATTTATCTTAGCATAAGAAGCAATGAAGATCTAGCTGATTCAAATGAAAATATTTCAGAGATCAGTATTACAATAACACTACAGATAAGTTTATCCCCTTTTACAGAACAGTTTCATCTCTCAGCTATTAATACATACTGAGTAGAATTCCCCTTGTTCAAATTTTGCAAAATGTTTTGTGTCACTGCTGTTCCATCATTGTATCTGGAGGAGTCTGTTTATTCTAAAATAGGAAATGAATTTAGAGAAAAAAAAACATTGCATGACCAAAGATCTCTTTCTCAAGCTGTCAAGTACAGTAACGACACTAAAGAATGTTTTGGAGTTCCACCTCCATATACAGTGAAATAGCTTATATCAGATCAACCTTTTCATGAAGGAAAGTTCTACCAAAAAATTACAAAAACAAAAACAGTTCAACTCATTGGAGAACGACAGAAGCAGCCAGGACTAGAGAGGTCAAGGCTCTGAAAAGAAGGGAAATACACTGAAGGAGACTTCACATTCTCTGCTTCTCTTCTCGGAAAAGAATTTGGAATTGCTATGCACATTTGGGGACTGAGAGGCCAAGAAGAAAGCAGCAAGTCAAACATGTCAGTACAGACACTCAAACTGTTGAATTTAGATTTACCAAAGCAACCAGACCTGGAACAGCCAAAATCTCAAATAAAACAGTAGCATGGAGCAAGACCAACACAGTCCCTTCCAAGATTCCTATGTGGCATAACTACAAAGCCGGGATTGGGGTGTCCAGGAGGTTAAATACTAAACAGATTTGGGGAGACTTACAGGGCTGCAAAGAAAGTAGAGTCCACGTCAAACACCCCAAGTCTTCAGTTGGGAGCTCTAAAAGAACTATGCCCTAAGAATAAAGAGACCCAAAAGTAAACTAGTCCTCAAAAAGAAGGAACACAAGACAAAACACTGTCGGTCCATGACTGAATCAAAAAGACCCCTACTCTGTCAATCAGAAGAAAATTAAGGGTCCTCTGCAGAAAGATGATAACTAGGGCCTCTATATTTTTTCGAATAGTCAGTCAGATGTTGCATCAGAAGTAAACAAACATGTTAAATGCCAAGACCAAATGACCAAAAGTCAGAAGACAGGTGACAAAACTGGTGATCCAGATACTGAAGTTAACAGACATGGACATGAAGAGAACTTCAATTAATATGCTCAAGAAAACAGATGACAAGCGAAGGATTTTAGCAGAGACCTGGAGTCTATTTTTAAAAGAAAAAGAATCAAAATTGTCGCACTTGAAAGTACAATAACTAGAACAGATTTACCTTGACATGACAATGGGGCAAAAAGGGTTGATAAATCCTCTCCTCGTACAAAGCAACTGCAAACCTGGACAAAACTGTCAAGAACAATTAATTCAGCACTCTGGAAACTCCACATGCAATAAACTAAGCAGAATTTACTCCTGGAAATTACTGAACTCTGGGTAAAATTAACATAAGGCCATAGTGCTTTTGCCTGGGGCAGCTCCTATTAGTCCACGCTTCCTCTGTCTTCAGTGTAGTAATTCAGCCAATGCAAACCAGACTCTGAAAACCCCGCAGCTTCAATGCCACCGACAAGGAAGCTCACTTGACATGAACTGCTGTAGATCATAGTGGGGATATGGGTCAGAGTTTAACCAAGAGACAGCAGCTCCTCTAAGATTACAATCACGTTTAGGGGCAAGTCACAGACTATTCAGATGGGAGACAGGGCTGTGTCTGGTGTTTCAGATATTAAGATTGTTAAAGGAGGCTTGAAAAGCTTTCCACAGAGTCAGGGATGACCAGAGCTGGGCAATACAGGCAGGAGACTACAGTGAGTGGACACCAGTCACACCTGCGTGCCCAGCACGGCCTAAACACACGGATGGAAAACATAGAAGACAGCCCAATGGAAGAAAACACAGAAGAACTTGAAAACAGCCTGAAAGGTGTACCAACTTCCTGGCCCACATGCAGATATATCCATAAAGTATGAGCATAAAGGCTGGAGCCTCACTGATTCGAGGTATCCGAGTATAACTTCAGCCAATCTGTGGCTCACCCTCAATCTATGCAGACACCAGAAAAAGCATAGGCAACCAGGCTTTAAAAAGAATTTTAATGAGAAAAAGGCTGAGCATCAACAGCTGTATATTATGAAGATAACAGACTTCAGAACTGTAGGGTAGCTAAGTTATTTATCACACACAAACCTTCAGTCACTACTTCCACTGTCATAGGTAAATAAATCACAGTCTTCAGTTGCTAAATAGATTACTTTAAATAAGCAGTAGTCAACAAAAACAAAATAGCACAAGAAGGTGTGAAAGCAGCCAATAAAAACTGTCTCTGAGTCTACCCAGATGTTGGATATTGCAAAGATTTCATTCGGGTATTAAAAAAGGATTTTTTTTACAAAGTTGAAATAATTACAGAAAAATAAGGCAAAAATGACTCAGCAAATAGAAAATCTCTATAAGGATGTTATTTTAAAGGAACCAAATAGAAACTCAAGAGTTGAAAATTTAACAATAGCTGAAATAAAACTTCAGCAGAGGTGCTCAATAGTATATTTCTGATGGCAAAGTAAGAATCAGTAAAAGCAAGATAGAGACATTACCTAATCTGAAGAACAGAGAAAAAGAAAGAAAGTAACAAAGATAGACAAAGGAAAGAGATTTCTTTTCACAAAGATGATGATTCTTTTCACAGAGATGAATCACTGCTATCTTGACAGAGACACTGGAGGCCATGAAATGCCATACTCAGAGTGTGGGGAACATAACTCTCAACCCATAGCACACCATTATCACTCAAAACAAAAAAGGTATTCCCAGTGGAAGACAGAGAACTTGGTTTAGAAGACCTGCTTTATAAGAACTACTGAGAAAAAAATTCCTTCTGGCTAAGAAAGAGTGACTTCAGAAATTAACTTAGATCTGCAGCAAGAAATGAAGAGTGCCTTAAACACTAAATATGTAGACAGATACAGCCGCTTACTGTTAAACATGAATAGACGTAATATATATGATAATAAGAATCTACAGGAGGGAAAAGAAGAGACACACTAAAACGAATTCGTGTATGTCATTGGAATTAAATTACTATTAATTTGAAACATTGTTAAAAAGGAAAACATATTGCAATTCTTACAGCAATAATTAAGAAAAACATATTTTTTAGTTAACAGACAAATTAAAGTGTCCCATTAAAAACATTTAGTTCACATGAAAGAGGTACAAAATAGACAGGAAATAAATGGAACACAAATATTAGAATGACAGATGTAAAATCATACAAATAATTATATTAAATTAAATGAATTAAACATTCCACTCAAAAGACAGGCACTGATTGCATTTTGAAAACACAAACTAAATGTAATCTACAAGAGGCATACCTCAGACTGTAACACACTAATAGTTTGAAAGCTAAAGAAGAGAAAGACATCCCAGACAAACAGTAAACACAAATGAAAAGAAATGGCTATACTACTATCAAGTAAAACACACTGTAAAGCAAGAAACATTACTAGAGGCAAAGAAGAAATTTCATTACAGTAAACTCACTGATGTAGCAGGAAGACATAATAAAATAATAAATGTATATATAACCAATAACAGAACCCCAGAACTCAGAAAGTGGTATCCGGCAGATGTGAGAAAACAGACACTAACTCTTGGAGAGTTTAATAGCTCACTCTCAATAACTGATAGAAGACTTTGACCAAAAATCTGTAAGGACACTTAAAATTATCAACAAACTTGACCTGTATAATATTAGGAGAAAAGTCTACTTGACGACTATAGAACACACATTCTTTGCAAACACACATGAGTAAAACATATGCAGAGTCTCGAGAAAGTATAAAATCACATGAAGTGTATTTTCTGACCACAATGAAATTAAATTTGAGATCCATAGCCAAAAGAACCTGAGTAGATATTAAAACATCTAAAAATAAAACAACACTTTTTAAAAAGTAGCCCAAGAATCAAAGAATAAAAACATTTTAACTGAGTGAAAATGAAATCTTATGAGATGTAGTGAAAGCAATGCTTAGAGAAAATGTTATTAGTTAACTGACAAATTAGTTATTATAGTCTGTTTAAACTGTAACGCCTAATTAGAAAGCAAGAAGAGTCTTATGAATAACTTAAACTTCAACCTTAAGGAAACAAAGAAGAAAAAACTTAATCAAAGCAAGCCAAAAGAAGAAAACAGTAAGATTGGGGGACCTATGTACAGAAAACAGAAAACCTGTGAAACTAAGTCTCAGGGTACAAAGAAAAATAAAACTGGCAAACCTTTAGTGAAGTTGACCATAAAAGAAGATATGTTTTCAAAAAGTATCCAATTAAAGAGAAAAGGAAACAGACATAAATTTGTGTGTGTGTGTGTGTTTGTGTGTGTGTGTGTGTGTGTGTGTGTGTATGTGATATAGCTAAACTGACTATACTACTAATTGTACTAGTTACTGGAAAAGAACAATTAATACATGTTTAGATCAATTTTCCATGTGTATATCTGTTAACCTAAGCAACCTTCTTGAATATGAACTATTACAACCACTGTCAAATTCCTATCATTTTGTTTTGTAAACCTATACTGTTATTGTATTTGGTTTCTTGTTGTTTGTTTGTCTGTATTGCTTTTTGTTTTTCTTTTCTGTCTTTTTAGTCTTAAAAAAAGAATCCAATTATAAAAATATATAAAATGGAAACAATGCTACTGGCTAAATGAAAGGTCTATAAAGGAATATTATGAAGCAATCCATGACCACAAATTAGACAATTTAAATGAAATGGATAAACTCCCAGAAATTTTCCAAAGTGCCAAAACATTAATTCTTAAAAGCTTTAAAGTTTGAATATATATACACAAGAAAAAAATGCATCAGCCAATAAAACTCTTGTTGCAAAGCAAAGCCCAAGCACAGATGGTGTCATTGATAAATTCTATCAAATATTTAGAGAACAAATAAAATCAATTTTTTACAAGCACTTTCAGAATATAAAGGAGGAGATATTTCCCAACTCATTCTAAGAGCTGTTTTGCCTTATTCCAAAGACAGACAAAGATTCCCCTCTAAAAGAAAATTATATGCTAACATTCTTCTTAACCACAAACATAAGAATCTTTTCAAAAAGTACTAGCAAAACACACTTAGCAATATAGGAAAGGAAATTTCATATAAAACAAGTGATATTTGACTCTTGAAAAGCAAAGATTCAAAAGTCAACACATGAAATAAATTAACAAAATAAAGGAAAATGCACATAATTACTCAGTATCTGAAGAAAAATATCTAACAGCACCCCTGTAATCCCAGCACTCAGGAAGCTGAGGCAAGAGGATTGCTGAGAGTTTGAGGGTAGCTTGGGCTGCACAATGAGTTCAAATCCAGCCCAAACTACACAGCAAGAATGGGGGGGGGGGGAGGTGGGGAAAGGAGGGAGAGAAAGGGAGGGAGAGATGGAAAGAGGAAGAGAGGGAGAGAATACATATCCAAATACAATAAATTTTAAATTTTAAAATTTTAAATTCTCAAACTAAATAG
This sequence comes from Cavia porcellus, assembly GCF_034190915.1. Classification (NCBI taxonomy): domain Eukaryota; kingdom Metazoa; phylum Chordata; class Mammalia; order Rodentia; family Caviidae; genus Cavia; species Cavia porcellus. The sequence goes on along the minus strand of NW_026947496.1, from coordinate 18,455,002 downwards.
GGAGAAAATCAATCCAACATGACAAAGAACATCGTTGGAAAAAAGTGACACCTCGCAAAACGTCAAAGAGACAAGCAAAGATTGCATGCTTTTCTCTCTAAGTTCAAGAGCAAAGTGGGGTTGTCTGCCTTTGCCACTGAGCAAGGCACTGCTATCCCCTTGTGCCTCTTTTCCTCAACACTATGGGAGAAATCCTGGCTAGCGCAGTAAGGAGGAAGGAAGGGAAGGAAACAAGAAAAGTGAAGGCAGGAGGAAAGAAAAGGTAACTAGATTTGAAAGGAAAAACAGAAATGTCATTATTTGCAGACTGTGTGATCCTAGATACAGAAAAGAAAAACCACAAATAACTCTAAGAAATGAAATATGAATTTAGCAAGGTTGCAAAACAAAAACAAATGAACGAATCAATTCTATTTTTACATATTAGCAATAAGCCAGTTAATATGCCATATACCAGGAAAACAAAACTCAAAAATAAAATTAAGAAGTAATTTCCACCCATTATGCCATCAAAAAGAATAAAATAGTAAGGAATATATTTAGCCCAAAAAATGCTTGACTTAAGACACTGAAAATTACAAAATGATACTAAGAAAATTACAGATCTAGAAAAATGGAGAGAGAGCATACATTCATGAACTAGAAAACTCAATGCCAAACTGGTACATGAGATCAATGCAACCTCTATCAAAATCCCAGTAGGTACTTGTTTGGGTTGGATTGGTGTTATGGTTTGTGTCTGGATGCTCCCCCAAAGCCTCAAGCAGCCATAAGGGCAAATTTATAGAATTTGTGATTGATTCATGGTCCAATGGTGGGATTATGGATGTAATACACCCACCCTAGTGTGGTCCACATACAATAAAAGGCACAAAAAAGTCCCTTCTCCATGTTCCTCTTATGTTTCTGTTGTTGATTTTGCTGTTTTCCAACACTGTAAACTGCTGCTCCTCTGAAATGTGCCACCGATTAGAGCCAGCTGATTACGGACAGAAACCTCCACAAACTATGGGTTAAATAAACCTTTCCTCCTTAATTTTGGGCATCAAGTATTTTGTCTCAGCAAGGATAGAAAAGTCACCAAGACATATCATATACAAAAACTAATTTAAAATGGATCACAGATGTGAATGCAGTAGCCAAAATTATAATCTTCTGGAAGACAACAAGAAAACTTTGTGATTTCAGATTAGGAATAATTTCTTAGGTATAACACCAAAAGCATGCAATAGAAGAATATGTTAATAAATTGGACCTCATCAAAATTAACGTAGTTTGCAATTCAAAAGAAGATACTATTAATACACTAGAAGAAAGATGACCTCTTTAATAAAAGGTGTTGGGAAACGTTGCTATCCACATGTAGAAGATTAAATCTAGACCCATATCTCTCACCGTGTGCTAAACTAAAATCAAAGTGAAATGAATGAAAATCAAAATGAATAAATGAATGAATAAACTGTAAGAACAGAAATATTTAACCTGCTAGAAGATAAAATGGGTAAGACTCTTGAGGTCATAGATGTAGGCAAAGACTTTCTGAACAGAACTCCAATTGCATAAGCCATCAACAAACAGAATCATATCAAATTAAAAAGCTCTGTACAGCAAAAAGAAACAATCAACAGAGTGAAAACACAACCTATAGCATGACCAAAAAAAAAATGCCAGCTATTCCTCAGAGGACTAATACCTAGAATATATAAGAATTCAAAAAAATGAGATTCCCCCCAAAATAAAAGACCAAATAAAAAATTAGGTACCCAAAATGAACAGACACTTCTCAGAAGAAATACAAATGGCCAACAAACACATGAAGACACGCTCTAAATCACTGCACCTTAGAAATCTGAAAATTAAACAACAGTTTCCACCTTACTCCAAAATAAATGGCCAACATCAAGAAATTAAATAATAACAAATGCTGGTGAGGCTGCAGGGGAAAAGGAATGCTTCTATATTGTTGGTCAGGTGCAAACTAGTACAACCACAGTGTAAACTGGTACGGAAAATCCTCAAAAAAACTGTTACTAGAAGTTCCATTTGACCCAGCTATGTTTTGTCCTGAAAGAAGTAAAGACACCATATTATAGTGACCCATGCATACCCATATCAGCAACAGATAAATCTTAGGAATAGCCTATATGTTCAACATGAATGAATGAATGAACAAATGAAGAAAACATGGTATTTATACACAATGAAGTACTACTCTACCATAAAAAGATAAACTTGAATCATCTGTAGGAAAATGGATGCACACTGAGACCATTGAGTTAAGTGAAATACATCAAACATAAACTTAACTACCTGTTATGGTTTGTTTAAATGTCCCTCAAAGCCTCGTGCAGTCATGGAGGCAGCTCAATCTAGTGTTGGTGATTGGTTCATTATCTAGCACTGGGATTGGTGGTGTGAGTGCTGCACCTGCCTGGCATACAGTGTAAGGGAGGGAAGGTGATGTGCTCTTCCCTTTTGCCCTTCTCGTGCGTCGCTGATGGCCACCATGAACAGCTGTCCCGTAGCCACACCACCCTGGGAACCAGCTGAGTATGAACTGAAATCTCCAAAAACATCAAGCTAAATAAACCTCACCTTCCTTCATTTTGGGCATCAGGTACTTTTGTCTCAACAAGAGAAAAGTAATCAAGACACCACCACATGGTTCATCACATGAATAAAGAAAATGACCTGAAAAAGAAGGTATTTTAAAAAATGACAAGACTGGCCAAAGATTGGGTAAAATACTTAGAAAGCATATATTTAATGAAGTCCTTGGATCCAGGATATATAAAATATTACTACAAGTCAAAAAGAATACAGCCTGAATTTAAAATACGCAAAACACTTAGATAAACATTTTCTCAAACAAAAATTATGAGTTGCTTAAAGTACATCAAAAAGCTAATCAACATCATTAGCTATTAGGGAAATGTAAATTAAATCACAGACTGAAATCTATATACCTACTCTAATGGCTCTAGACAACTTTTCAAAAGGATACGAAGAAACTAGATCCTGCATAAACAGCTGGTGAGAATATAAAATGTTACTGCCACTTTTGAAAACTATTTTTGCAGTTTCTCACTGATTTATACACACTTCTAGTGTATGAATCAGCAACTCCACTCCTAGGAATACCCAAGAGAAATTTAAAATACCTATCCGCAAAATTACTTTCATGAATTCTAATGGCACTATTACTTATAGAAGCTAATAAGTGGAGACAATTTTAATTAACTGATGTTGGATAAATAGACTCTAATATATCCACACCACAGAATACTACTCAGCAATAAAAATGAAGAAAATAATAATCTATACAGCATATACACAAGCTTCACAAGCCTCAAAAAACATGACACTAAGTAAAAGGAACAGCAGGCAAAAGACTACACATTGCACAACTAACTTTATGTAAAATCAGTAGTAGAGAAAATTCGCACAACAGTAGTTGGCCACAGTGCAGTGTGGAAGCACAGATGGTCTCAAACGCATGTGTGCAACAGAATTTTGGGACCAATAGAAAATCTCCTGAAACTAGGCTGTCAGAATGCTTTCAGAACTCACTTGAAAGTTTAGATAGATAGGGCAAAGGCTAACGTGATGAATGAGGTCAAACATAGTTGAATCAAGGCTGGAGATCAAAGGGTGATCACTCAAGTTTTGGGAAACTGGAGGATAGATTTCTTTAAATTCTTTAGATCGGATTCTTTAAATCTTTAAAGATTCTTTAGATTTCTTTAAATAAAATAAACTTGCTAGTCTTAGATTTACAGAAAAATTGTGAAGTTAGAACACGCCCTGCACTCTGCTTTATTAATACTACTGTTCCTATTATTCTACATGAGTATGCTACATTTATTAGAACTCTATAAATTTATAAAACATCCAGATCCAGGCAGGCCGAGCCGGGCCGGGCCCAGTATGTGGACACACACATGCTGCTTGTAACCAGCAAGACCAACGACATGGCAGCCTCTGAAGCAGCAGTGAGCAGCCAGCAGCTGGACTCTGGAGAACTCCCCCATCAGGGATTGAGATCAGCGCCACACTCAGAACATTTCTGGGATCTAACTCGGACACTACCACAGAGGTGTAACACCAGTGGTACTTCACTACCTGTATTCTCCCTTGTTTGTCTAATTGACTACCCCTTCCCATCTGGTTGGATGTTTCTTATTTTGGTTTGTATTTTGTGGTGATTTTTGTTTTGGATTTTTTTTCCCCTCTCCTCTCTTTCTCTGGTCTTGTTTTTGTTTTTTGTTTTTTGTTTTTTTTTCTTTTTTCTTCTCCTTCTCTTTCTTCCTTTTTTTCACTGTTTAGGTTTCTTATCTTTTTTTTTTGTTTGTTTTCATCTACTGACACTTTCTTTCCTCAACTACATCTTCAACCTAAACTTTCAAGTGAGTAAACACTCTCTTCCCTCTCTCAGTAGTCTTTTGTATTCTGCCTCATTCTTTCCTTCTAGCATACTCCAGCTGATCTCCAGCCTTGATTCAACTATATTTGACCTCATTCATCATCTTATCCTTTGCCCTATCTTAACCACCGCTCTCTGCAGAAGGGTGATGTCACTCCACCAAGGGGAAAATCCCTTCATAAAAAAATGCATGGTAGGGCTGGGGATTTAGCTCAGCAGCATAAACATCTGTCTTGCAAGTGCATGAACCATCGTGAGTTCAATCCCCGGTACTTAAAAAAAAAATGCATGGCATATATTTGATTTTGTTATATAACTTTAGGGTTTGCTCCTATGTTCAGAGGCAGCAGGTTACTGGTTACCATAGTTTGTCAGTAGTTAAGCTTTACTTGAAACTATTGTTATTACTAACTGTATTATGTTAGCCAGGATGTCATAGATGTTATGGTCAGTTTTTCTCCCCTGTATGATCACACTGTGACTGTAGGGGTCATAATCATCACCACAGACCATTACCAAAGAGTTGGAAAGGGAGCCAAATAGTAACTTTGCATCTTTTACAAGTTGGGAAAGTAGGTTCTTGGAAGAGCTACAAAGAACCACTTACATCTAGAGGACATCCACAAAGAACAGACATCTCCTAGGGAAGCCTCAAAAGCCAGAGATAAAGCTATTCCTAGTGAGAAATCAGCAAGCATCAACATAGAAAACAAAATAAAGTAAAAAGGAAAAAACAGAAAATGACTAGAAACAGAAGAAAAATACAACCCCAGACCCCCAGCCCACCCAGAACATAATGAGATAGACAAAAGTGGAAATCAAACACTGAAACTCTCTGAAATGATAGCAACAGAAGTGAAAGCCTATAGAGAAAATAATGTCTTGGGCACAAAAAGAACTGATGTTTAAAATCAAAGTTAATAGGGTAATCCATTTGGGATCCCTTCTGTGTCTCTCTCTCTCTCTCTCTCTCTCTCTCTCTCTCTCTCTCTCTCTCTCTCTAACACAAACCCTCAAATCAAGAAGAGTTTAAAGTGAAGTTTTCAAGTCCTGAAAGAAAACAACTTCCAACCCAGATTGATGAACTCTGAAAAACTATCTTTCAAAATTAATGGAGAAATAAGATACTTCCCTGACAAAGAACAACTGAAGGAACTGATGACCGCAAAACCAACCCTAAAAAAGAGTTCTGAAAACTATTCTACTCACAATTCCAAGAACAACAATAGAAACCCACCAGGCAGGGCAAGAAATTAAACAGAGGGGAAAAGCCAGGAGCTAACAGCAGGAAAATACCGCGACAAAGACAAACCAATACGTATCAGTTATAACCATCAATGTAAATGGCCTCAATCAAAAGAAACAGTGGAAGAATGGATCAAGAAACAAGATCCAACAAAATGCTGTATACAAGAGACATATCTAACTTAAAAGAAATTCAGGGACTAAAAGTCAAAGGATGGAAAACAGTCTTCCATGCAATAGGAACCCAGAAAAAAAAAGGAGTAGCTATTCTGTTTGCAGACAATGTGAACTTCAAACCAAAAATGATCAAAAGAAATAAAGAAGATCATTACATACTTCTTGGGGGAAAAGGTCAAGAGGAAGACATAAATATGTATGCAGCAAATATGGGGGTACTCAATTATATAAGACAATTATTAACAGACATAAAAAAATCAAATAACACAGTTGTAATGAAAGACCTTAATATCACACCGTCACAAAGAGATAGATCAACTAGACAAAACATCAGCAAACAAACATCAACACGGAGCCAAACCTGTGAACAAATGGACTTAGTAAATGTTTTCAGAGTGTTCCACTCACGGTCACTAGAATGCAGTCTTCTCAGCTATACATAGGACATTCTCTAAAATAGAACACATACTATCTCACAGAACATGCTTAAGTAAATGCAAAGGAAATGAAATTATCCCATGCATATTATCTGACCATAGTGCAATGAAGTTGGAAATTAATGGCAAAAACTTCATAAACATATGTAAATTAAATAATACACTCCTAAACAACCACTAGGTCACAGATTAAATTAAAGAAGAAAGTAAACAAAATCTACAACTAAAGAAGAATGCAAATACAAAATAAAGGAACTTCTGGGACACAATGAGAGCAGTCCAAAGAGGGAAATTTACAATGGTGAATTCTCACATCAAGAAAACAGAATGAGCACAAATAAACAACCTAATGATGCACCTCAAACTTCTATAAAAAGAAGAGTAAGACAAGCTCAAAGCCCATACAAAGGAGGAAATTATGAAGAACAGAGTAGAAATTAATGCAATGCAGACTAAGAAAACACAGAAAGAATTAATGAATCAAAGAGTTGGTTCTATGAAAGAGTAAATAAAATTTATAAACTCTTATCCAACCTTATCCCAAAAAAAGGGAAGAAAAGATTCAAATTCATGCATTGAGGAATGAAAAGGGTGAAATTACTACAGATTCTGTGGAAATTCAGAAGCTCATTAATATCTGTTTTGAAAATCTTCACTTTCAGGATGGAAAACAAAGAAGACAGGGACAGGTTCTTAGATACGTATGAATCACCAAAGCTGAATCAAGAAACATAAAAATCCTGAATAATACAATATCAGTTAATGAGACTGAAAATGTAATTTAAAACTTAACAACAAAGAAAATCCCAGGTCCTAATGGATTCACTGCTGAATTCTGTAAGAAATTTAGAGAAGATTTAATGCCTATACTCCACAAACTATTCTCATCATTGCATTCAATGAAATTGAAAGAGAAGTAATACTCCCTAACTCAGCCCTGGAGACAAGTATTACTCTGATACCAAAACCAGAGAAAGACCCAACCAAAAAAGAGAATTATAGGCCAATCTCCCTAATGAATATGGATGCAAAAATCCTCAATAATATATGAGCAAACAGAATGTAAAAAATCATCAAGAAGATTATAAACCATGACCAAGTGGGATCTATCCTAGGGATACAGGGATGGTTCAAAATATGCAAATCAATAAATGTAATATACCCTGCCTTGCATGCAGGCAGTCGTGAGTTCGATCCCCAGTACCGATAAAAAGGAAAAAGACTAAATAAATAAATAAATAAATGTAATATACCATATAAATAGAGCCAAAGACAAATATCACATGATCATCTCAATAGATGCACAAAAACCTTTTGATAAAGCCCAACACTAATTTATATTTAAAAACCTACAGAAAATCAGAATAGATGGTCTCTACCTTAATCTGACAAAAGCCATCTATGAGAAACCAACACTGATCTCTGCTAAATGGACAAAAACTGAAAGCTTTCACTATAAAACCAGGAACAAAATAAGGATGACCACTATCACTCCTATTCAAGATAGTTCTAGAAACACTAGCCACTGCAACTAAACGAGAAAGAAATAAAAAGAATAAGGAGAGGAAAGAAAGAAGCTAAATTATCATTATTCACAGATAATATGATACTCTACAGAGAAGATCCTAAAAACTCCACCAAAAGACTTCTAGATTTAATAACCAAATTCAATAGCATAGCTAAATACAACATCAACCCTCAAAAATCAATAGCCTTCCTGTACACAGACAATAAACTGAGTGAGAAATTAGGAAAGACCACACCCTTCACAATAGCATCCAGAAAAATGAAATACTTAGGAATCAATATAACAAAGGAAATAAAAGATATATACATTGAAAATTAAAGTACTCTGGAAAAGGAGATTGAATATGATATCGAAAATGGAAAAATAGCACCTTGTCATGGATAGCAAGAACCAACACAGTGAAAATTGTCATCCTCTCACAGAACTAGAGAAAACATACCTAAAACTCATTTGGAACCAGAAGAGAACATGAATAGCAAAAGTAATTCTGGACACAAAGGCAAAGCAGGAGGCACCACAATCCCTAACTTGAAATTATACTACAAAGCTAGTAAATCAGCATGGCATTGGCTAACAACATAGACCTGAGGATCAGTAGAACAGCATACAAGATGCAGGCACAACTACAAACACACTGAGCCACCTTATCTTTGAGAAAGAGGCCCACCATGTTCAATGGAAGAAAATCTTTTTAAAAATGGTGCTGGGAAAACTGGCTTTCTACATGTCAAAGACTAAAAAAATAGACCTATGTCTACCATCATGTACTAAACTAATGTCAAAGCAGATCAAAGATCTAAATATTAAAAAGGAAACACTAAATCCACTGGAAGAAAAAGTAGATAAAAATCTTGAAGACATAGGAGTAGGCAAAGAGTTCATGAACAAGACCCAAACTGCACAGGAAATACTTCAAAGGATCAAAAACTTGGATCTCATCTTACTAAAAACCTGATGCACATCAAAAGAAATCACCAACAGAATGCAAAGACAACCCACAGAGTGGGAAAAAATTTAGCCAATTTTCCCTCAGGAAAAGGACTTATATGTAAAATATATAGAGGAATTTAAAAAAAATCAGACCCTCCAAATTCAAAGACCCAGTCCAAAAATGTGCATCTGAGATGAATACACACTTCTCAGATGAAGAAATATAAAGAGCAAATAAATACATGAAAAAATGTTCGACATCATTGGTCACTTGATTCCCTCTCACCCCAGAAAGAATTTCTATCATCAAGAAATCAACCAATAACAAGGACTGAACGGGCTGGGAGGAAAAGGGAACTCTTTTCCACTGTTGGTGGGAATGTAGACTGATATAACCACTAGGGAAATCAATGTGGAGATTCCTCCAAAAACGAGGATTAGAGGTCCCATTTGACTCAGCTATTCCCCTTCTTGGAAACAACCCAAATGCCCATCAACCAAGGAATGGACAAATGAGATGTGGTCTCTTTATACAATGGAGTACAACGCAGCCATAAAGGAGGATAAATTTGAGACTTTTATGAGTAAATAGATGCAACTTGAGACCATACTCGTGAGTGAAAAACTCAGACTTGCATCTGTAAACATTGTATTGTCTCCTGAGGGTAAGAAACTGAAAGAGTAAATAAGATCCAAAATATACAACAGATACTGGAAAATGAGAAGAAACTGTTTAAAAGGAAAGAGAAACTTGGATGGGGGAAAGGAGAAAAGGAAAGGGAAAAAGAAAAATAAAGACACACACATGCACATCCGACAGTTAAGATGATTATACTACTAATTCCTATTGGTTCATTGAAAAGAAAGATTTGTGCTTATATTGTTTGATCAATTTTTCGTACTTCTGTCTTATAACTTGAGCAACTAATTTGAAGATAACAATATGCAATGTATTAACCATTGTTACTCTCCTAATATCCTGTTTTAAAATTTTGTATCATGGTTTTTAAATTATTTTTAAAAATCATTGAATTATGCCTGTATAGTGAGTACATTTTACAGTATATAAATTAGACCTCCACAAAGCTATAATAAAATAAAAATAAGGACTGAATAGACGATGAGAGCAAAATGAGATATTGGGAAAATTTCCAAAGCAAGAAGAGTTTAAGAGTCAAATAAGATAGGTTAAAAGGGTACAAAGTGTGTAAAATTATACTTCCAGATAGAGAGGAGAGAGACTGGACTAGAAGACTACTATCTGTGAGATAACTTCCCAGAATATTCTAAAACTGAATCCAGAAGCTCTGTGACCTCCAAGCAAGACAACTAGAAAGGAAAATTGACCTGGGCACATTATAATAGAGATCTTCATACCAAAAACAAAGAAAAGCTTTTAAAGACAGAAGAAAAAGGCAAAGGGACCAACGATGAGACTGACAGATGATTTCTCAATAAAAATAATGGCGCACAGAGGGCAAAGAATTCTATAAGCATCGGAAGAAACTGGCAGGCTGGATTTCCACATGCAGCAAAAACATACTTCAAACATTCAAATGACAAAATGAAAGTTTCAAAAAATAAAAATATCTACTATAGGGATTCTTCCATTAAAAGGAGAAATAATCCCAGAGAGAAGCACAGATTTACATAACAAATGAGGAGAATTGGTTAATATAAGCAAAGGATAACTACAATATAGCAACACTAATGTATCCAATGGTTTTAGTCATTTGTGAAATTAAAATAAATGACAAAAATGCAAAAGTAAGTACAGGATTCTATGCATTTTAAGGACACTGCATCATCAGAGAATGTATTAAAGAACCAATGGAGAGTGAACAGCGGCCAAAACAATCACAAGACGAACACGCCAGGAGTGAAGAAAACTGAAGGACAAACAGTGAATTAATCCAAAAAAAGGCAGCAAAGAGGACAAGAGAAACAAGAAACAGATGGGCCATTAGATAGCAAATGGTATGACGGCAACTAAAACTCAAATGTATTATTAGTTACATTAAACGGACTACTGCGTGCTCCAAGGACTGGCAGAGGAGATAGAAACCAACCATGTGCCACTTACAAGAGATGCAAGTGAGTCAGGGGCTGCACCGTGCAAACATTAACCAAAAGACAACTAGCTGTCAAACAGTGGAGGGCCAGAGCTCAAACTATTCTGCAAGGTTTTACAGGGAAGTGTAATTAAAAAAAAAAAAAAAACAAAGGAAGGATTGGAGGAGTGATAATTTTTATTTGTTGATATGCACAGTGGTTACCAAGAGGGCTTACTTTGTGAAAATGCGGGAAAGCTATACCTTTATGACCCCCAAACTTTTCTGTCTATATGTCTGCCTTCAATAACAAAGTCGACTTACAAAGAATGCTTTCTTTATGTCTAACATGTACAATAGAAAAACAGGCAAAGAATCTTTTAAGTTTACATGCAGCATCCAAAGAGATTTTCTAACTCAAACCTGATCATTTATTCTCCTGTTTAAAATATTTTAACAACTTCCTTTCTGGCCTTTGCCTGGCTCTACCAGCCACATGTCTAACTATTCCCTTCTCCCCATGGTCCACCCCTACTTCCCTCGAGCAGACCAGACCGTAGGCTTAAGGTAGGACCCACGGCTCCCTGTCCCTACCTCTTGTGCCTGCCGACCGGCTCACCCCATCTGACCCCATACCGGTCTGCCTGCCCTGCTTGGCCTTGGTTCAGCACAGGTACACAATATTCCCAGGTCTTCTCTGATGCTTCTCCTATGGGCTTCTACGGGCATCATCTGCCACTCACATCACATTCTGGCATTTATCGTGACCTCCAGTACCTCTGTGAGCTCCAAGAGAATGTGGTTATATCTGATTCGGGCCACCACTGAGAGCTAGCACAGTCCCTGGCATGCAATGAATTCTAAGAAAGTACTGAACAAGATAAATAAGGTAATACAGTCAAAAGAATATCTAAACACATTTACTTAAGAAACCTCCCTCTCTATAGTGAGATTTTTTACATGAGCTGTCTAAATAGTCTCCTTTTTAAAATGACTTTATCAGGCAGTAAAACTGACAATGACACAGAGGTTAATAATCAAACCATTTAAATCTATTGCAGACCAAAGAATAATTGAATCTAACTCCAGGCATAATCCTCTGCTCTAAAATGCTATAAGCTTCTTTGAATTGTGTCCCACTGTTGAAACAAAAATTCTTCGAAAGTTTCAAAAATCTATCATTGTTTATATAAAGACAGAGAAGGAAAAAATATTATATCTGTCATGTTGCTAGCTCCCTACCAAAACTGTCTCACTCAACAACATGGACCCTTTCTAATGCTCCAATACAGCAAACAAGATCTATCTCAAATGAATCACAGGAAAAGGTCTTTTTTAAATTAAACATTTAAAAACATTTTATACATATTCAAGGTCAGATATGCTGAGTAGCCCACACATTTTCTACCTATATATTATCATGCTTAAGAAATTCTAACAATCTCAACAGTTTCAGTGACATCACATGGTTATAATTAACATGCTCTGATAGATTCCCTCTGAAAATATCTTCCCCTTTTTAACATGTGGCTTATGATGTAACAGAGTACAAAGAGTTGGAAAACTCTAATGTAAATATATGAATAAAGGACTTCATACCTTGACTTTAGGAAAATTTTCCTGCTAGCTATAATAATTTTTTCAGCCAGAACACATATATCTTCTATATGTAGTATAAGAAAAACAAAAAATGGACAGAAAAATCCACATACAAGGACCATTACATCCTAAATGCTCTTCTTATGATATTACGTAGTCATTCAAGTACCAGATATCTGAGCGACGCTGGTGTCAGGCTCAGGACTAAACAAAGGGAATACAATTTAAGCAAAAACAGATATAATCTCTGCTCTCATGGGACTTAGAGTCAAATGAAGATATATCAAGCCAAAAATCATACAAATAAATGTAAAGCTGCCATGACAGTGAGTACAGCATCCCTCACCTGGACCCCTGTAACTGCTCCTAACAGGTCTCCCTGCTGCCACTCTTACCCCTTATCCATCATTCTCTATGTGGAAGAATATTTCTAAAATGTAAACCAAATTATTTTTGCATCCCCCACCTCTTCCACTGTTTTCATTTAGCCTTGGGAGTCTTTGGAGCAAAAAAGTGGTAGGATCTTATTTAAAGTTCAAAAAGATGGTTCTAGCACACAGACTGTAGGTGGCAAGGGTAGACTGAGAAGCCCAGTTAGACAGAAGGTACCTACAACGAAAGAGGGGGAAGGGAGTAGACAGAACTAGGGTGGCAGAGGTGGAGGAGTAAGCCATTATCAAGTTTAAAGACAAAGTCAACAAATTTATATTTGAGCTGAAGTATGAGGAGGAAATAAGAAGGTCGGGGATGACTCCAAAGTTACAGTCTAAACAACTAAAACAATGAAGTTGCTACTTCCTGACCTGGAAAAAACTAGTAGGAATAGGCTGGATGCACACGTCACTGCATGTGTGTTGAGTAGGGGTGCCTATGTAGTCATTGGGCGGACATATAATTGTGGAATTAAGGGATGAGCATTCGTTGGAGATGTAAATTTGAAATCTGTCACCCTATTAAAGTCATGAGAAGATAGGTAATGTAGGAAGGAGGGCTAGGGATTTCCTGGGCCAATGGGAATGCAGTGGGTAGGATGAGAGAAGTCTCCAATGTGCTTATGTGGTTTGACTTCACTCTTTAATAACCTGCCACAAGAGCATTTCTGTAGGTCTGCTGTGGTCCCTTCAGCCTGAGCTCCAGAACAGATACACATGGAGCAGATCTGAACCCAATCCACAACCTGGAGCAACGCCAAATAAACCCTAGCCTGGAGCAGCATCACCCAGCCAAGTTCACCTGAGTCAGATAAAAAGGCAGTGGGCTTGGGCTACATGAGCAGAAGATTCAACATGAGCTACTGACTCAACCGGTGACTTGTAATACAGCATTACTAGGGCAACAACTAATATATGCGCCAAGAGGAGAAAATGCTCCAAGAAGGGACAGACCAACTATCAAATGTCTTTGACAGATTGGGTGACATGGAACTGATTCTAGATATGTCAAGGAAGAGGTCACTCTCAAGCACTTTCAACAGAGTAGGGAGAGTGAATGCCTACCTAGGCGTACAGAAAAAGAAAAGGGAAACAGAAAATGCCTTCAGGAAATTTTGCATTAAGGAGCACTGAGAAATGGTGCAAAAACTACCAGTTGATGAAAGTTTTTTCAGTTTGTGTATTTAAGATAGGCAGTGTTATAGCTTATAGGGTTGAGGTTTGGGAACTGACGGAAATGATCCAATTGCTGAGAAAACCTGATGAAACAGAATGATCATTATTTATGAATGGACAAGAGAAGGAGAAACACAAAGTGCCAGCAAGGGGAGGAGGTGGCATCAGAGAGGGGCTCTGCCATGTCAGGTCCCGTGAGCCATGGCGATGTGTGCAGACTCAGGAGCAGGTGGGGTGGCAGCTGCAGTAGTGGGGGCCTGTGAAGCTGTCTAGGAGCAAGGTCATCTGCAGAGGGCTGGGAAGGAGGACGGTAGAGACCTGAGGACAGCAAAGACATAAAGAGGAGGCTGGGACATCAGGCTAATGAAGAGGTAGGAAGATAGGGCACGACTGGCCATCGGCATCTGAGCTCAGGCAGGGATTCCATTTAAGTCTTCACAATCCTGTCTAAATGGCAAACTACTCATGGTGAGTCAGAGGCAGCAGAAGCTCGCCCCAGTGTACCTGCAAGGGTTAGAACCAAACAAAAAATGGGCTGTTGGCAGAGCTGCTTAGAAAAATAAGCACGCGATATTGCATCTAATGAAATAACATTAAAATGACTTTAAAACCAATTAGGTATCTTAAAACCGCTACAGAAGAACAAGCTAGGGGAATGCAAAATCCGACTGAGAGAAATGAAGAGCCTGACACAGGGGTGGGGTCCAAACTCGAGCTGATGGAAAAACTGGCCTAAGTGTGAATCTCGTGTCTGGAGCTGCACCACTGAGAACCACACGGAGCTAATGAGCTCTTGATATGCGGCACACAACTAACGAACTACAATTTTAATCTCAATTTAAATTAAATTTAAAAACTGAAAAATGCAAAATATTTTTCCGTCAAACACAACTTTACTGTTTTGGGAGGTTCTGCATTTCACTTTAATTGAGGAAGACTTAATATCAAAATTGAGGCATTTGGCTATATATAGAAACACGCCAGACTTTGAAGACTATAAAGAAAAAGAAAAAAGACATGCTGACTCCTCACTAATCATGTTTGCATTGATTACAAGTTAAAATTCTGATATTTTGTACATATTGGGTTAAATGAAATCTATTCTTAAAATCAGTTTTTTACTTTTTGAATATGGCTGCCCAAAACTTAAGATTACACATAAGACAACACTGGCCTAAGGATTTAAAAAACCAATACTATCCAACAGGATGGCGTGGGCTCAGCCATTGTTATGGTGACTATAAAAGACACCTGTGTCATAGAAAGTTACCCATAATACATCTGGCTCACGGGCTGCATTGAAGTCTTAAATCTGTGACCAGCAAACAGATACAGTTTAATAAAAATGGTCATGCAACAACTTCAATCAGTGTGGAATAGTATGACAGTTAAGGGTCACCTGCAATGGCACCTTCAGTTTAGTTGAGATGATGAAGTTTCTTCTAGTATCTTTTCAGTCTAGAGAATGTTTAAAGTTAAATATAGAGATGATAAAAAAAATTAGACTCATGCTAACACTTCTTAGAAAAGTTGAGAAATGTATTTTATATTAATTGGTACAGTCTATAAATGATTGTCATGTTTTTAATGTTTAAAAGAACTTAACATTAAACTGACAGATTCGTCTGGTAATTCTAGTCTGAAACGTGTGAATGATTTTAGACATGTGATTTACTTAGATTGAAATGCTTAAGAGTTTGATTGTGTCTAGACAACATTAATTTTGCAAGTGATGGAATATTCAAAGGAACCTGAGCTAATATTTGGGAAGATTTTACTTATCTGAGTCATAAATTTGCCCAAACCAGTACATGATTTTTTTGAAATAAAAAATCAAATACATCAAATTTATACATGCAATTTAAAATATTTAAGGGTTTAAATTTAATTAAATTTATAAATGAAACCAATAATTTGAAAACTTCAATCTGTTCAATTTGAGTCAAAGATTAATCAAAGAAAAAATGAAGGTGATCATTCATATTTACCAGCTATTTAAACAGTATAATAAGATACCTGCAGACTTTTAAAGACTTAAAATCAGATTTTCATTTTTGCCAGTATAAGTTAAATATTAATTTTCCTTTCTGTATACAAAACTTACCTTAATAACCAATATATTTTACAAATATTAACCCATTTAATTCTCACCACTGAGTGAAGTAAGTGGTACCATTGTCCCCTTTTTTAAAATTGACTTAGTCTGTTCAAATGGCTATAACAATGCATCATAAACTTACAGACAAGCTTTGTCTCCAGTTTTGGAAGCTGTAAGTCTAAGACCATGATGCTGACAGATTCAGTGCCTAGGGAGTGCCCAGTGCATGGCTCTAGAGGACACCTTCCCCTAGGTCCTCATGGAGGAAGGTGTGAGACTTTGGTCTCTAATGAGGGCTGTAAATTAATTCATAGGGGTTCTGCCTTCCTGGCCTAGTCGCTGCCAAAGACCCCACCCCTAATGCCTTGGGGGGACAAAGTTTCAGTGTATGGCTAACAGGGGTGAGGAGGGCCTAAGTATTAAGTCCATTGCAATAACAAAGGCACAGACAGATGGAGCACCTGCACCAAAGTCACAAACTAAAAAGTAGCAGGATTCAAATCCAGGCAGCCTGGCTTCTCATATTGTCCTTGAACATGAAAAAGACTCCTGGTGACAGAAATAATTAGGTGCTCATAAAAGAGAGTTTTGCCTGCTGTTAAGATTTTTAACTGAAAGTTGCTTGTTTTCTTTCCTTTTTTTTTTTCCTTTTGAGTTGTGATCCAGAAGGTCTTGTACCAGGAATTCCAGGAAAACCCCACGTTGTGCAGGAATGACCCACATGAAAATAGCTTATTTTAAGACTTCTAAATTCATCCCTGACCCCAACCCCAGACCTCTAGCATTCTGAAACACGGAACTCTCTCAAGAACAAAAAGCAAGTTGTTCTGACCCTCCCCACGAAGTCCAGCCGGGGGTATGTGACATTTACTGAGCTACTTTTCATTTCCTTTCATCCTATGCTACCTCATGTAGCCTTTCTCCAATCGAGGACACAGTAAAAAATAAAATCAATTCAGGGACTAAAACGTAACTCTACCAAATTTTGTTTTCAATTCTAAAAACACATCTGAGGAGAAGGGTTCTCTCCCTCTCGCCCTCCCAAACCTTACCTGGCCTCTGCGGCAGTAGGTATGGACAAGGATATCCTTTTCTTGGTGGCCTCCTGCAAGCCGCTTGTTTACTCTAAGGTGACCACACCTGCCATTCTCAGTCTGCCTCCCAGGCAGCCCTGAACTGGGCTCTTTACAATCCAGTCTCAAAATCATCTTCCCTACCATGAAGGCATTCTTCGCTGGAAATCAACAAAGCAATCAGAGTCAACCTCAGATTGCAGGTTATTCACACAAATCACGCTGTTATATTCACCTGTTCTGGGCAGTCTTGCTTAAGCTATTAATTAGCATTTTACTGATGAGGAAACAAGAGTTATTGTGAAGATCAAAACAGCTTGTACAGCATATTTAATAGGGGATGTGGAACCATGTAAAAGTTCAATAAATGGAAGCTATTATAATATTATTAAAAGAACTACTTAATTACTTGTTTTTAGGGACATCTGTATCATAGTTAATCCTACATTTTTTAAATAAGAAAGATCCCTGAGATTAAAATGCTTAATCATTGCGCTGTGAAGACCATGAAAACGTGTAGTGGGGGTGGCGGGGGATAAAAGTTAGCAGCTAAAACACTATGAACGTTAAAAAGACAGTGGAAATTATTTTGGAAGATCCATTTTCTGCTCCCTCTGACTAGAATCATCAAAAGCTTAATCATAACTGCCAGTATAAAATTAAGCTAGCTAGTGTTTTTTTTAATGTTTATTTATAACCTTTCCAGACACGAGCACTAGAATCCAAATAAATTGAAAATGAAATTGTGCTAGTTGATTTCGGATGATATACTTCAAATAACTAAATCTTAAAATAATTTTATAGCACCCTCATGATACATGTGGAAACTCTGGTATCTAAAGTAATGCTACAGGAAACTTGGGCCAGTTTCCTCAGATATTGACTTTGGAACTAGATTAAAACATAACAGTTTTGCATGACATAAAATATGATCTTCAGGTCTGGGGATGTAGTTTAACCATCGAGTGCAAACCTGCCATGTGCAAACTCCTGGGTTTGATCCTTTGAAAAAGAAAACACTTTTCATTCTATAATTAAGAAGTGTATACTTGCACCCACCTTATCTTTGGTACTGGAAATAGACAGAACTCAGTTTTTATTCTAAGCACAAAAACTATATGTGTTGATGTTTAAACACAACCTGACACGTTCTTTTAAAAAAATTTTTTTAAAGGATGTTCTTTTGTACAGGAAGAAAAAGTGAAGAAAATGTATTGCTTATGCCTCACAACAGGTTAGAAGTCACCAAGGGAAGGATAGGTAAGCCCAGCCTCAGAAGCCCCAAAGGAAATGAAAATGGACAAACATTTCCAAGATCTATTTACAGGTATATAGCATATATATGCTGTAAAAAATGAATATTCTTTCAATATATGAATACATATAATAAATAAAAGATCGACTGCCTTCAGAAGGAAGTATCTTTTCTATGTAGAGAGAAAAATCATGATACATGACCTAGTACACTCTATGTGTCTTGTTCTATGTATGAGTTTAGAGTTTGTTTGCTTGTATTAAAAAAAAAATACAGACAATAAGATTTTTTTTAAAGTCCAAGCACCATCATCAGTGCCATGACCTCTATACTTAGGACCTATCAGTGAATGGAAAATAGAGCTGGTTGAATTGCTAGATATAAGCCAGGATTCTGGTAGTATATTTTATGTACCTCTGGGTTAACATTACAGAAAGCAATTACATCAGTTTCCTTATTCAGAAAACAAGGATAATGACAGCCCTCTCCCTCACAAGGTTCTTGTGAGAAATAAATTTAAAGTTCTTAGAACAGTGCCTGGCCCACTGGAAGAATTAATAAGGGACTGATTGATCTCATGATTGAAAACAGATGGAAATCAAAATGACTACAATCACACTAAACATGGTCTCAGGAAGCCAATATATAACAAGAGAACATGCCAGATAAGACCATACAGAACCTTTTATGGTAGATTTATCATTCAAGCATTTGAGTAAACACTTATTTCTCAATATAACTGTGCCCAACCCATCACAGAGTGCTCAAATTGTGTACGATGCTGTGTCTGCCCTGAATGACTATAGAGAGGGAAGATGGTTCCCAATCAACTGACACTCAGAAACACAACTCCTCACCCAAATATACCCAACACAGTTTAGACAAACATGGCTTGTCTAAGACAAACACAGCTTTATTTTATAGTTGTAGTACAGCCTTGATTATGTTAATTGCATATTTGGTCAACATTACCCACATGGAAAATCTTTGTTCTTGGTCCTTAATTTTTGGTTTACAATGACATTGAAAGTGCATGTAAACTACAGTTCCAAGGAGTCACACTTTAGTTGGGAAGAAAACTCAGTATGGACCAGCATCCCCACTGTGGGAGTGGCCAGGTCAGGTACAGGTACAGGTCATTTCGAGGTACAGGTCAATGACCTGGGAGTCTCAGAAGGTGTGAGAGATGAAGAGGGCCACCAGAGCCTTCTGTCCTCCTTTCTCTTGACCACTGCAGCCCTCAGACTCTCCATGAGCACTCATGTCCCCTCCTAAAACCCTTCAACTTAATTTTCCACTTTCAACTGATTAGAAGGTAAGAAGGGATCTAGTTCAAGGCACTTAAGGCAATAAACAATCAGTCACCTAATGGGATCCCAAATTTTTCTATCTACCGTGCCACCATTGTTAAAGTCCAAACTGTGAAATAGTATTAAAAAATTATAATTTTTTTTTAAACCCATGTCATTATAAAGTAAGTTTCTAACTTTTTCTGGGTGAATTGTAAATTAACCAAATCACTCATTTTAATAAGCTCTGGGGATATAAACTTCTTTTAAAGCATTACAGAATTAAATAAGTAAGTTGTTCCCGTAAAAAGGAAGGTTGCACACTAAACCACATGAGAATTTTGGATGTTGTACATAATGAGCTACAAATAAAACAACCTTAGCAGTTACAAAACAAGCATTTCCTCAACCACAAGAGTTCGGGATGACTTTCATCACATAACATGGGATATGCAGAACAAAACAACTGGCAAACATTTACTGAGTAATGTCCAAAACTCTATAAATAACTCGCAGACAACAGAACAGATCATTTACTTTGAACTATGTTTATATCACTCAAGTATAAATGTATACAATTCCTCCAAGCACTTGTGGTTTACGAAAGGGCTTAAGATATCTTCCCTTCACTTTAATTGAGAGCACGGAAAAATGGGACATGCCCACAGTATTTTCTCAACCTCCATCAATCATTATTAACAATCCTTGCCAATAAGTACCACTTCCTGTCACCACGGCCATGTGTCTCCGTGCCTTTCTCAGCACAGCGGTTATGATCAATACCCACAGTGCATAGCAGGTCAGTTAACAATACCTAATATTTATAGCATTTTTTCCTCGTGGTCTCAGGGTCTCATTCTTCTCCAGAGCCACAAATCTAAACCTAAGTATTCAAATAACGAAGAAATCTTTCTTTTAAAAAATCATCTTTCACAAAGGCACTCATATAAATGCTACAACACATTGCACTAGATGCTAAATTATCAACCAGTAATCATGTTATCACAGTGCAACTAGAAATTGCAAGAGAATGTTGACCCAAAAACAGCAAACAGAAGCTTCAGTAGCTGTAGGCTGCCTATGTAGTCTTATACAGCAACAAAATTTAAAAACTCTCAATGGCGCAAATATAATGTTAATCCAAAATCTGAAAGGACTTGGCTTGTTTTCTGTCTTTGGATGTGCTTGATCAACTGAATTCTGCAGGTAGAACAAAGACTACGGTGCTACTACTGGACCATATTTAACTGCTAATACCAAAAATCAGGACCAGTGTCCCTCCATAAAATTAAGACTTAAGCCCAGGAATGAAGGAAAAGACAAATAGTCCCATGTGTCCGCGAAAGTATCATCTACTACTCTATAACTGAAAATGTGCAGGACCTTTTCTTGCTTCCACTAGGTGGCTAATTTAAGCCATTGAAAATAAAGCACATTTCCATTTGCATTTCTGGAGGTGATACTGTGGATACTACGGTGTTTTTTCCTTGTATTATCTGGTTATGCACATACCTCTGAATGCCAGTAACACATATAAACATGCCAGATGACTGTCTTTCACTGCACTGCCACTAGCTTCATTTCATGCTTCAGAGCTTTTATAATTAAACCACTACCACAATTGTATTGTGATGCATACAATACATAACTGTTCATTTCTGTTCAATGACTTTATTTTTTTGGCAGAAAACGATACAGCTTTGAAGATGCTGAACTATAATGAATCTTGTGGCTGTGTGAGCTGGCAGCAAAGGCAAAAAACATGAGTCCTTATTGTGCTAAATTAACAACACTGGCTATTTCCCTTCTTCAGCATTTATTCCAAGGGCCTCTACATAAATGCTTAGGCTAAAACTGATAACGCGGTTTCATCTGGCTGGAGGCACATTTAGCACCCCTGCTAATGTTAGGTTAATGTTAGGTTATCTAACAAAGATCTGACTGCAGCTGTACTCTTGATACCTTAGAAAGAACACAAAAATAATTTATTTTTAGTATAAAAACATGTAGCTACATTTTGAGTCTATCTAATATGTTTAGGCTTTGGTATTTTGATTGCCTTTCATGCTTAAGTGAGAAAATACTATTTTGTCTCCTGGTTATCTTCTCAAAACAAATCTACTTCATTTTAATCCATGGACCACTTCATTACCATTATCAAAAGGTAATTAGCAGAGCATTGATGAATCACTCTACAGGTAAAATTCAATTGGAAACACAAACCCAATTGTGAAATAATCTGCAGATTGTGACTTAAATCCTTTAGTTTCCAATACAGTCTCCTAATGAAGTGGCATTATTCAAAATTGCTAGCAAATCTGAACACACTTAAAAATCTAGTAATCAGCAAGCTAACAGGTGTTGAAATTCCCAAAGAGAAAAGAGGAATATTAGATAATCACTCTGCACAGACACCTCTTGTAGCTGTAATATCCAGAATTCTAATCAACTTAACTGTAATTCAAAGCAATCAAGGTCACCATCTGATTACCTACCTTCTAACAAAAATATAACTCCTTGCAGTCCCTATAATGTTCTATAGTTGACCTATTCCAACTTCCACATTATTTTTCTAAACTGAGTATATAACTGAACGGGTTGGCTCATTATCGTTATCAATGACAGTTCTCCCAATTAAATCATGTTAACAGATATACAAATTCTTTCTGAAGTGATCAGCTGTATTTCTGAAAACGAACTTGTTCTCCGTCCATATTACCACAGGTAAGATCATTTCTGACTATCGCAAAACAAGTCTTCACATTCATATTTTTAATTTATTCTTAGCATGCCCAACAAACTAAGTATTACGAACTGATCGCCGCCAGGCTTGGGGCCACAGAGAAAGCAGGAGCGGGAGAGACCCATCACTTGGGCAATTCCCCATCCAGTATCTGAATGCCCTTGGCAACTGCACCCAAGACTTCCATCACACTCATAAGCACTGATGCAAACACCGCCCGGCTCCATGCCTCCCCAGGCGCTCTGGCTGCTGGCTTCCTCACTAGTAGGAACACTGAGGCTTTTCCCGGTCCTTTAAAGCATGCACACAATACCTTCCAGAAACAATAACAGTGGCCTGGGCGCCCAAGTACCCTCACCAACCAAGTCCTTGTTCAGCTGTGAATTCTGGAGTTGTTGGCTGGGGAACGGGGCTACCCTTCCTATCATCCAGTTACAGGTGCAAGGCACCTTCCAACAAGAAAGGCGGTTTAGAGTCAAAAGCCAAGCGAACTTCAGAAGCCTCCTCCAAACGCTCAGTCTCCGGGCTCGAGCAGGCTGACTTTTTGGAGATTTGCAAAAGCCTCTGGTTTGGTTTACCCCTCACTACGTTCCCATTCCATCCTCACAGAGTAAGACAGGAAACCTGAACGTGCAAAGGTAAACATTTCCAGATTCTCCCTCTCGCTGGGGAGACACCCGGAGGCGCGGCCAAGGGGGTCCCACCACGCGCCCCCGCAACTTGCCCGGGACGCAGCTGCCCGCGCACGAAGTTTGCAGCGCGGAGCTCGGTGCCGGCCGGGACTGCGGGGCGCCGGGAGGCCGCGGGCGCGGACGGCGCGGGCTGGAAGGCGGGAACCGGCCCCTCGGGGTTCGCATTCAGGCGAAGCGGGCACCCCTCGGACCCCACGCCCGCCGCGCCCGCCGACCCCTCCCCGGCCGCGGGCGCGCGCCTCACCTGGTCGGCGGCGCGGTGGAGCAGGAGGAGCGGGAGGAGGAGGATGAGAAGGAGGAGACGGCCGGGAGTCGCTGGGTGGCGGCGACGCCTGGCAGGGGAGGGAGAGGCGGAGGGAGGGGTAGGAGGCGCCCGCGGAGGAGGAGCCGGGCGCGGGCTGGCGGGCGGGCGGGCGGCTTTGTCTCCACTGCGCCGCCGACCCTGCGTCACCATGGCAACCGCCGGGCCCGGGCGGAGCGCGGACCCCCGGGCTCCAGGGTCTCGCTCCTGCCCCAGCCCGCGTTCCCCCGCCTTCTCCCGAGCAGCCGGGACGTTCCCCGGGGACAAGGTCGCCGCCGGGAGCCAGCGCCACCACGGACACTCCCCTCAGTCCCTCGTTTGCATATCGCGGGTCTCGCCCCAGTCCCGCCGGTTGTCACCTCCACGCCAGTGGGCGCGCTGCGCTCCCGCACAGGACACGCAGAGCTCTGTCACCCACCGCGCCTTTTTCCTAGCGAGCTGCACCTTCCAACTGGAAATTTTCCTGCGGGCGAAGAAAGAGCAGCGCGAAGTGATAAAGTGTTAAGCAACTGGTACTCGGTGCTCCAGCTGCCACTGCCACAGCGCAGCGGGCTGCCAAGGGCCAGGGACGCGCTCCTCCTCCCCGCCGCCGCCCGGCTGCCCCGCGGCGCGCCCCTCCCTGGGACGCACACCTGTCCTCAGGGACCCCCCGGGGAGAGACAGAGGGGCTCCCTGGGAACACAGCGTACTGTTAAAGCCCACAAGCTACAAAATAACTTTTATTCAGGCTGTTGTTTGGGTCTGGCGGTTGCTGGCTGTGACTGCTAAGCCTTTGCATCAGCATAGAATGTAACTCTGGTCCAAGGACCGGTCCTGTACTGTGAGCCCTGGCACTCGGAGAGGAGAGATACTCACCTTGGCAAGGTGAGAGGAGAAGTGCACTCCTCTCCCAAGGAAATTTTTGGAGAGGGAGGGAAAAGTACCAGCCGACCCGGGGTCACACTTCCTTTAAAGGGCAGAACCGGAGGGCAGCTCCCTGGGGTGAATGAGTCATCACTGCCTTCTATGTTCTCTTGATTAGTTAGCAATCCAAAATCTACATACAGTGACCTTCTCTAGAGCTCTGGGAGCATAGCATTAATTTTCTGTCATTTGTGAATCACCAATGGAATGTCAATAACTTATAATAAAAACCTGAGTGGCTGATATGTTCTGGGCTCACTACCTATTGGAGAAATCACAAAGCAGAACAATGTTATTACCAGTTGAAGCCACAGATTTTAACTAATGAAAATCGGAGGTCCATTTTATGAAAGAAAATGAAAGCATCTGGCTCCTCAGAAAGGTCGGCCACTTTCCCCATAATGAGAATACTAGTACTTCCAGATGAAGTCAAGAGAAAGATGTCTTTCTGACAGGCCAATAAGCAATTTGGAAATACATTTTCAAAATTCGAACTACGTACACACCTCGCCCAGCTATCTCCCTGTGAGACATCTGCTACACAAAAGCACACAAAGGTGTCATGAAACATATGGGAAGATGTATGTTGCAGCAATTTTGTAATACTAAAAATTTAAGCCAAATGGAGTCCACACTAGTGACACGGTTAAATAAATTTGGCACATCTATACTATATAATACTATGTGTCTATTGAAAAGAATAAAATACATAGAAAAATACAGATCTACTATTAAAAGAAATGCAAATGTTAGGAAAATATATTTTGAGTGATCCCAATCTGTATAAAAAATTTCTACATACCAATATAGATAGTGCCATCGGTTAGATGCAGTTTGTCCCCCAAAGGTTATGTGCTAGAAGCTTCATGCCAATGTAATGGTATTGAGAGTTGGTGGGTCCTTTAAGAGGTACTACCGAGTGGGTGGTAATTGGGTCCTGACTGTCCTTGGGGAGGGATTAACGCTGGTCCATGGAGTGAGGTAGGTCTGGAAGGAGAAGATTTACAAGAGTGAGCCTGGCCCTCCCTCACTCACCATGTGATCTCTCTAGCACACTCTCCTGTCATTCGATGCCACCTACCACAAGGCCTTCATCAGATGCCGACAGAGCATCATGCTCTTGAGCTGACAAAACTTGAGCCAAAAGAAGCTTCCCTTTTTTATAAAGTACCCAGACTTAGGTTGTTTGCTATAATGACACATAGTGAGCTAAGAGAAAAATGAAAGGAGAGAGGAGGTGAAAGAGAACAGAAGTAGTGAGTTCCTATAAACTACAGCGAGAATGGAAAGGACTATCCCTCATTACTATGTGTAATGCAATGTATTTAGTTTTATATGAGCGTTCATTAGTAACTTACCAAAGAAGAATCAAAAGCAAAAGTCTTTATAAATGTGCATTGACCTGGATATCATTGACTGGCTGAATCCAGAAAAGAAAAAAAAAAACATTAAGTCCACCATCCCTGTCCTCGGATGCTGAAGGTGTGAAAAGCTGCCTGGTTCTCCACTTAGTGACTGCACTTTGTCCTACCTTTGTGTGTGTGTGTGTGTGTGTGTGTGTGTGTGTGTGTGTGTGTGTGTAATTCTAGACATTCATTTTTTCCAGGGATGTTTAGCTTTATTTTAAGTCTGCTTGCATTCTGCCTTAGACTAAATTAAGATTGTGAGGAAACTATCATTCTAAAATGTGCAGCCTCACATACCAAGGGGGAAGGTGTCAATTTTTAGTCATTAGCTAAGCTGCAAATGAAGATACTAAAAGTTAGAAATGATTATGTGAGTGCATGACTAGACTTTCTTATTCTCATCATTTTTGAAATGAGATTAAAATGATGAATTTGCTTTCCTAAAAAAGGTTGTTTGGAGCTTGGTAGTCCAATCAAGTGGTCATCAGACACCTGGACATTAGCAAATGACCACCAGCTAATTGGAACTGACAGCTTTGGAAAGTGAAAATTACACACTAGATTTTGAAGACTGGATATAATAACTTTTGAAGGTATATCTTGTATTAACAAGGTTTTATTGGTTATATATTGAAATAATATTTTGGATATACTGAGCTAAATAAAATATTACTAAAATTTTAACACTTGCTTATTTTTACTTCTTTAACATAATTACTAGAAATATTTGAATTATATATGTGGCATGTTGGACAACTTCATTTTACAATTAGTGTTTATGGTAATATATGATTAAGAAAGCTAAAGTTAGCTATTCTTCTTAACATCTACTTAATATAAAATATAATCACCTAATTGCTTTCCAATTCATAAGCTTGCCACAATAGGGCAATTTATGTTAAATAATTTTATTCTATTAGAAAGCTATGATATTCAAACATGAGTTCGTGTGATTATATATTAGAAATATTTTAGCACAGACACTAAAATCAAATTATCTGACCAGAAGTCCAGCTCCAGTTTATCAAATCCATGACCCCCAAGCAATTCTAGTTTATCAAATCTATGACCTTACAAGTAGTTTAAAACAGCCATTCCCCAGTGGCCTCACCTATAAAGTAGGTCTTGGTCTCATGGTGATTTATTGAGTTCACTGAATTGTTTTAAAAATAAGATAGATGAAATGCACATACATTTCTAAGTAGGCTACCTGACCACATACAATACTGAACAAATTTTGCTTCTTATTATTTTTACTTTGTTGGATCTCCCATTTATTCTGTCAACCTCCAATTAGTTATTTAATCTATATGTAAAACAAATCTTACCTTTAAATGGTCTGATTGGCTCTGCAACTGACCCATCAAAATGTGATTCACTCCATCCTTACACTGGTCATAACATCATCAAATCAAAGATGTGTTTTAAATCATTTTAAGTGAGCAAAATAAATCAACATTTCAATTACTACATCATCATTCATAATAGTTTCACCTTGATAAGCTGGTAAATTTTCCAAGTCTAAAAAAGTGTAGCAAATATTCATAAATTTAAATCCCTAATATCATAAAGTAAATAATATATTCCTACCAAAGCATTTGCATAAAACAATTTTTCACTACATAATTTGAACTTTTGTCCACCTAAATTCTTATTTTTATCATAGTTAGTCATAGTAGTAGCTGGTATTTATTGCACATTGTATCCAATGTCATGATATCCAATTATTTAGCAACAAGACTACCAGATTCTTAATCACCACACACTAAAGATTCAATAAAAGGAAAAACTTAACTTTTACCTTTTTACATAAGCAAAAACTAAAAGAAAAAACAAATTATCCTAAGAAATATTTTTAATTTATTTGAAAGCCTGAGCCCAAATGTGTTTCGTCCCATTAAGCTATGAATTCTGGAATAGGCAGAGAAGAAAAGCAAGCTTCAATATTCCCTCATTACAATCTCATTAAGTAGCAGCTCCTTGAGCTCCTGCCTTCTAGCCATGTTCTGACATTGTTTAATGGAGTGATATGAACACATTCAAAACACATTAATAAAACTATGTGTCTTAAAATTCATTTTCTTCATGGAAAATTTTTAAAATTTGGCTGGGAAAAAACCCAACTCTCACCATTCAGAAGGGTTGAAAATGAAAGCACACCCTCAGCTGAGCCAATAGAAGCTGGACACTTGGAGCTCACAAATTCTTCTCCTCCTGATGGCCCTCCAAGGCACTGGGCAAATCTGCTTTACAAAGCAAATGTCGACTATCATATCCCTGCAAGTAGGGAAAAGCACACTCCTTTGTGCACTGCTCGTATGTGACATGGATGTCCCTGCTCAAAAGAAGTACACTGGTCCCCTGGACTCAATAATCCATGACTGTAGAGGGCAGTTTCAACTATGTTTGCTTCAAAGACCCTGAGAGGTGCCCAAATGGCTCAATTCTTTCATCCTAGAGACCAAGACAAATTACAGATTCAGCAACCAAAAGACATGAATTTTATCTAATTAAAATGATCTATATATATGATGTATTGGTTTACAAAAGACTCTGGTATGCCCTAGTGATTTTAGCAATAAGAACATGAAGGACATTTAGCTGTCCCATGGATGCTGGAGTCCCGTAACTGCCTAGAGGACTCGAGGTAAGAGCCTCAACACCCTCATTTAATAGATGAGGGAACCAGAAACAAACCATTTCCATTCCACATAGAAAAGATGAATTTGAAACATCCTTGCTGCTGAACCAAGGGTTATGAAAAACTTGTCAATGATCAATAATGGAGAAACACTGAACCTGTGAGCTATCTGGCATATCAGTATCAGTGTGAAAAAGGTCACCTCCCATTACAGAAATGTGTCCTTTAAGAACTCCAGAGAATATAGCCAAAAGTCAGTGAGATTGAGAAACATGTTCTTATTCATCATTTATTACCTTCCTGTGTTTATTGTATAGCCTGTTTAAAAATATATACATATGATTTCCTAATGGGAAAAATGGCATGGAAACAGAATTAAAGAAATAAATCCATCACAATTCTCTGCCAACAGCTCTCTATACAGAGAACCAACACAATAGCTCAGCCAAAAGTATTAATTTAATATTGATCAAGTCACACTAAAGTAAACTTTTGACGTGCTTTAATCTGGTTTGAGTAAGGTTCTTTAAATAAATTAACTTTTGGCTGTCTGGAAAATTCAGAGAATGTAAGACATTGTCTCCTTTTCTTGATGAGTAAGTAGGAGCTCACATCTGGGCCCTTCAGCCTCTGAACTTATTTCATTTCAGTAGCAGAATGTAAAGTCGTTCCAATATTATCTGGCTTAAATCCACAGTTGTTTACTTATTGACCCTTGACACAGCTGCAAATTAGCTGTTCACAGGATGGAAATGGTTTCCTCATGTATAAAAGGGAAGCACTGAGGCCTGTCCTTGTCGCCAGCAAAGATTCGACAAAAGTGAATTGGATCATTTAATAAAGCTCATTGAACAAAGGTTCTGTGAGATTGTAATGCTATCATAACTATTGGAAGGAACAGGAGGCATCAGAGAGAAATTATGTGTTACAAACACTCATGTAATAGTAAAACTAGTTGAAAGGCTCTCATGGTGACTGTACCTTTCCAGTATTATAAATGAAGAACTTTGTGCCAATAAAAACAAGCCTTAGGCACAGTGACCAGACAGGCTCTTCATGAATGGGATAGGCAACATCTCAAAGGCAAGATGCATGGCAGCATCGTCCCCTGCCACCTTACCATCCAGATGACAGTGCTCCTTGCTTTGCTAGCTGGCCACAGATTACAAGAAATACTCAGATGTGGATTTAACTGCAGCCGGATGTGGCAGATCTAGGTAAAGTTCTGCTCCCTGTTTGCGGAGGAGGCTAGCAAGGGACAAGGCAGAACTGCTAGATAAAATGCTAGAATTGCAACCTTTGGTACATTTGGATACTAGAACACTTACTCTTCGTAGTTCTCTGAAATTCAGATTTCAATGAAGTTCCTGTATTTTTATTTGCTAAATTCAGCAACCCCAGACAGAGTTTTCAGGGAGGATTTCAGCAGATAAGAGATGCAGCTCTGAGGAAAAACCTGCTTTTGTGAATAGAACAAGATCTCTAGTTGGCACCATAATAATCCATGACTAATAATAGGAGTGCAGATAAGTGTTCAGCAAAACAGAGGGAAGCTAAAGGAGAAAAAGAACACAGAAGAAGGACACACATTCAAGGCCATAGTAAAAGACCGAACTAGCACTGAGTCCCAAAATGACAGAACGGAAGCTCAGTCTCTATGAAAAACCAACTATTAAATCACAACATCTTTCTGTTTCCCCAGAGAGGTATTACATTTCCTAACGAGAAGATGGAGTCTGAAAACCCACCCCAAATATGCACCATTACCACCACGAATAAGGCTGTAATAGTCCATTTTGTGTGGCTATGACAGAATATCTGAGACTGGGTAGTTTATAAAGAATATATTTATTTCTGACAGTTCTGGAGGCCAGAAGTACAAGGTCAACTGGCCAAATCCTGTAACGGTCTTCTTGCTACATCTTCCCATAGTGGAAGGAAAAATACAGGAATGTGCACATGTTAGAGAGGGGTGGACTAAACTTGTCTTTCGGTTGGGAACCACTCCCACGATAGTGACATTCAAACCATACCAGAGGCCATCCATCCCCTCAACTGGCAAGTTTTTAAAGACCACTCTAGTTTTTGGAGAATGAGTTTCTGGCAAGCAAATAGGGAGCCCCCATGAATAGATTAGTTGAGTAGGTCAGAGACCCTAGTTCAGTGATTGAGAGACCCCAGGCTGAGGTGAGTGGGGAGCAATGGAAATGAAGATTAAAGAGGCATTTGGAGGGAAAAGAGAGAGGTCTTGATCAGAGGCTTCCTCCCGGACATGAAGGAGAACAAAAGTGCCAAGACTCCCTGGCAGCTTTCTAGCCTGTCTTAAAGGAGGATTCTTCTAAGGGACAAGAACTGGCTAATCTGATTATCAAACTTGAAAGAAGAGCCTGAGATCAGTTGGCAGAAGTGGACAGAGCTGAGAGGTCCTGATGCCTACATAGTTAAGGCTGACTGTCATGCTGATCCCTGCATGAGGGAAAGATAAGCGGAGCAGAGAAACAGCGAGAGAGGCAGACTCGAGCTCTTTGTCCCCAAAAGTCCTCCAGGGACCTCGCAGGCTTTCTGTCTGTTCTTGGAGTATATCAGATGCTCTCCTTTCTTAGTTTCTTGTCTCTGTCCCTAACCTGGGATGCTCTTCCTGCCAGGCTCACAAGGCTGTCACCCTTGTTTCCACAGACTGTACCATCTTCTGATTTCCTTACCTGTGCGTTGTCCTGGCCCCCGTCTGCACCCCCAGAATGTGAACCCCAGACCACACTCACCTGTCCCATCTATGTGGGCTCCTCAGCCTCTGGAATGGACACTCAGCCAATATGGGAGAAAAGGTGAACATAAAGCTTCATGGTCCCTAGCACTAGCTCAGAGAGCCAGCTGTTGCTTATTTCCTATCCTTGGAGGCTATAAAATAATGTCCTCACAATAATTTTTCTTTGCCTCAATCTCATTTGAGTGGTTTAATTTTCTTATCAATTAAAGGGCTGAACCAGAACATATGTAGAAAGCTAAATCATTCAAGGGGCTGGATGAAGGCCAGGGAAATGCTCGATATGTCAGCCATGGATTTTTCAGTGTGAAAAGAGCCACATTTGCAAAAGGAGAATCCACTACATACTAACCTGTTGATGAACATTAACCAAACGTTTTATCTTGTCATGCAGTGAGTGTCACTTCCGTGTGCAATCTCTGGGCTAGGCAAGATGAAAGAGGGGTGGCCCCATCCTTGAGGGAAGGTAGTCTACCAAAGGGAACACTGGAGTGATGGTTAATGACAACTCAATCAGCAAGTGGTCTACAGAGGTCCTGGAGGCAACAGTGCACGGGAGGTCACTCCAGGTAGAC
This sequence comes from Cavia porcellus, assembly GCF_034190915.1. Classification (NCBI taxonomy): domain Eukaryota; kingdom Metazoa; phylum Chordata; class Mammalia; order Rodentia; family Caviidae; genus Cavia; species Cavia porcellus. Next base: position 18,423,265 of record NW_026947496.1, on the reverse strand, counting down.
CAGGCAACAGCTGCCTGCCGCTGAGACGCAGAGCTGGGGTATCAAATTCTGAGGGCTCAGTTCCATGCGTTGCTCACAGACTGGCTAAAGGAAACCATATCAGGGCAGTCACAAAACCAGATTATAAGGGCCTGTGTAAGGAAGATTTGTGTTCCTTAATAAGATTAAAATGCAAGATAGTACAGCCTCGCTCTGGAAATATACTTCCCTGGAAGCCAGGACCACACAGAATCTGATTCTTCTTCATCCTACATTTTATCTTCCCTTGGAAACTCTGTATAGGTATGCAGTCATTCCCATGCTGGCGTCGGGGGACCCAGATCTCCTTCCAACTCAGAAGCTGGGACTTATCCCAGAGGTGACCCTACACACACACACACACACACACACACACACACACACACACACCCTTTCTTGCACACTCTTTGACATTCTTCATAAGACTGCCTTCCAAGGAACTTAGCAAATATTAAAGCCAAATGTGATTATTAATGGAATGTACTGGAAGCTAAGCAGCCCGCTGGTCCCAGTCCAGGTTCGCATGGGTGATATCCAGTGTTGCCAGGACCCACACCATTGTGAGCCTCATCAGTGACAGCTTGCCCAAGAAAGGCACTGGGCCAGGAAACCTCCAAAGCTCACTGTTGTGTCAGCTGATGGAGATCTTAGAATCATGAAAGGCTTCAGTTAACCTATTTAACAGGAAAGACCTTCCCTGGAACAGCTTGATTTTAATGAAAACAAAACCTTTAGGCTGGGAGAGTGCTCCATGCTTTCAAAAACTCACATTATAGACTCAAGCTTGAGTGCCATTTTCTCCATGTTCCAGCCATTAGCTGTGTTGTATCATCTTTATGTTTAGGTTTCAAATTCACCTTGCTACTCACTCCCGTTTCTATAACCCTAGCACTGTAGTGTGGATGGGAAATGTCCCTAGAGGCCCCTGTGCTACAGGTCCCCATCTTGGCGCCATCCAAGGTGGTGGAAACTTTAAGGGCCTAGTGGGAGATGGGGTGTGCCCTTGAAAGGAACTGTAGGGTCCTAACCCTTCCTCTTCCTCTTTTTCTTTAATCCCCATCCTGTCCCTGAGTTGAACAGTTTGGCTTCCTTACCATAGGCCCAAAATCAATGGAGCCAGTTGGTCAGGGACTAAAACTTCCAAACTGTAAACTAAAATAAACCTTTTCACTATATACATGGATTCCTATCAACTATTTCCTTCAGTAATGGAAAGCTAATGAACATACCTAGGAAGACCTTTATTTTACCTGAGCTATCACAATAGCTTCTCACCTTGTCATGTGGTTTTGGTCACTCCATTCACTGTTGCTGACTTGATCTTCCTAAAACACCACTCGAACATGTTATGTCCAGCACATAACTATTCTATGAATCCACGTTGCCTGTGGAATGACAGCTTGACCCAGCTCTTTCGTTCCCTGTGATGTGGTACTAATTTTCTTCTCTTGCCCAGCTAAACTAAAATACAGTGTCCTTCTATGATATATTCATCCTGCTGAGTATACTTTTTCTTTCTCTCTGCCAAGTTTAGATAGTCTTTCTTATCATTTAGATCTAAAAGGGTGGTACCCATCCTTTCTTATGATTTAGACCTAAAATATCCCCCAAAAGACTCACTTTCAGAGAAGGGACCTGGTCAGAAGGGGCAGGTCACAGGGGCCTGACTGGAGAGGCTGCATCTCATCTGTGCCTCTTCCCTTCTCTGTCTGCTTCCTGGCTGTGCTGGCATAAATAGCTTGCTGCCCATCACGCCCTTCCACTATGCTGGTTCTGCCTTGGAGCCAGTTGCCTATGGACTGAAACCGTGAGCCAACTTGTGCATGTTGGATATTGTGTCCCGTGACTAACACACACAAGCTCATGCCAAACCCCACAGTTCCATGAAGCGATCTCATTCTTAGGTTGGGATGAACTATCTCACATGTGAGATCTCCCATAACACATAACTTTGTGCCTCTCTTGCAGCACTCACAAGCTCATATTTTAGGCTTACAGTGATAAGTACATATGTCAGGAATAAAAACTGCTATGCCACAGAGTTTGGCATCTTGTTTTTGAAACTCATCTTGCCCCGGCATGGTGTTTTGCCCTCCATTGGATATTAGTTTGTTGAGTCAATTAGTCAAGTATTTCATTCCTCATGGAACTCTCTCCCCTCCGTGTACATTGCATTAGGATCTATGCAGCGACATTATGCTTACCTGTCAAATGAGGGTGCCCAGACAACTAGGATTTGTTTGGTCTTTATGTACTGAGTGAGAGGTGCAGTTGGTTGATTGGTTGAAGTTTTGGGTGACCGACAAACTGAACTGGCACTGATTTGTCAAACGCGGCCTAGAAATGAACTCGCCTCATGCTCTGAAGCTGCTCTTCCTGGCACAGCAGCACAGCTCCGGAGCTGCAATCTGAGCTCTCTTTCCCGAGTCCCTAATGACTCAAGTGTGCTTCTTTTGTGGGAGGTTTTCTTCCTTTCTTGGACTTTTGCCCTGCTTAACAGCCCTGAACACCCTAGCACTAGAGACACATTTGTTTCCTTAGCTCTTACTGCAAAGGGATTTTACAGGATCAATGTATGTAAGCAAACTTTTAATTTGGTTTTCTTTTCTCTTCAAGGACTTTATTTGTAAAAACGCCAATATGTGCCCACAAATTCAGATGACTGAAATGCTAGGCAGCAAGAAGCCAGCTCAGCCTCCAGGGGGACATGGGGACAAGCTCACCACATATACGGTAGGCTGGATGTGTTGGCTGTTCCACATTTGTGAAGGGAAATGTTATACAGTATTCCTATCAGGTAGGATGTTCTAACCACAAGGAAAGAAAAATAAACTAAAAGCAGTACAGCTAAGTGTTTATTTATAAAACAAGACATCCAGAGGGAAGCAATTCTAACAGCTCAGAGTATCAGTAGAGGCTCAGCCCTTCTCTCGGTTAGTCAGCTGTGGCCCCCTTTATGAGTACAAAATGCTGGCCTGGCTGCAAACCTGCTGTCTTCAAACAGCTACGTGCAGAGAAGAGGATGGAAGGTGACCAAATGCCAGTCTCATTTTCTGATACTCCCTTTACCCAGGGAAAAGGACATTTTCCCCAGATCCTTTCAGTGGCTGAAAGCCTCCACAGACAGAACTGGGTGGCATGCTAAACCCTGTGCCAATCTCTGTCCAAAGGAAACTCTGAGACTATGCCTGCCATCTGCCAATCACATCGTTGCCTGGAGCTGGGCACATTATGGGCTGAAAAATTAATGAAGCACTAGGACTCCGAACAGGGGAGATGGATGTTACACAGATCGTCCACTGCACCAGCCTGATGCTGTGTGCCGTTCTCCAGCCCAGGCAGCACCCAGAAGGTCCTGACCAACAATAAAGCAGCATTTACAGGAGTGAACAAAAGACGTTGTATGCAAGTTAATCCAAACAGAGTCACATGAAGATCATAATGGACTGCTGAAATTATTATTTTCAATATCATAACCAAAGAGATGAAGATGAAAGGCTGAATTGAAAAGACCAAGATTCTCCACCCGGTTCATTCTTTAGCTTGCCGTATTGTCCTGGATATTTTTATACTGTTACTGAAAATGTTTATCTTACATTTACCAAAATTAAACGGAAAGGCTATTACTATCCATTCTTTTTATGTTGATTGCTAAATCGGACGGTGGCTTACATATAATTATTGGCCCAAGAGGCTTATCCTGACTTGTGGGAAAATTCCTTTCAATCTGGCCAGCCATGAGCCATGAGCTTTCACACAAACACCCAGCCTTTATCACTTGCTGCTGGGCTGACTTCGGGCGGCCAGTTTATCTCTTAGCATTGCTCCCGAGGGTGCCTCCTTTGCCTCCTTTGTGTGTTGTTTGTGTTGTTCTTTCTCATCTCACATTTGTTCTGTCTACTTCTGCAAGAATTTGCTCTCGCCTGTGCTTTGCAGTCATGCATTGGCCGGCAATGTCCTTTTGAACACGTTGCAATCTAACACTGTCCACAGAGATATAAATTCCCCTGGAGGAAACCTTCAAGGCTACAAACCACATGTAAGACCACAGATATCAGCATGCTCTTTGAAGCTGCGTTCCAGTTGCAGTCACTCAAGGGACAGGATGGAAAGGAGAGCGACTGAGCAGTTCCAGAAGGGTGAATAAAATGCCAAGGAGCAGACAGATAGCTCAGCCTCAAAGAAAATTCAGAGGACCTTGGTTTAAAACAGCTGCCAGTGCTGCAAAGAGACAGGAGAAGCCCCCAAATCTGTCGGAAGTCTGTGCAGAAGCTGACAAGGGTCTGATCCTGAAATACAGCCAGGAGGAGGACCAATGGCAGAGAACCTGAGTGAATGCTAATTCTCTATGACTTGAAGACACTTGATAGAACAGAAGGATTGCTTTTGTTTTCCAGTTTTTCTCCACTGACTACAATCCACTCCCTACCTCACTAAATTTTACTGTGAAGCAGAAGTAGAACAGGTATCTTTAATCCAAATTCCAAAATGCTACCAAATCTCCCAAATGGTGAGCACCAATCTGACAGCACAAGCAGAAAATTCCACTTTGTTTCCTGCACGGAATTATTGAAAATATAAAATGAATTTCACACTATGTGTATAACGGATATATGAAACATAATTTTGTGCTTAAACTCAGACCCCGCCCCCAAATAGCACCTTGTTATGTGGAAATATTCCAAAATCTGGGAATACTCAAAGGTCTAAGCACTTCTGATCCTGAGCATCTCAGATAAAGGATATTCAACCTGTAGCTTCTCATATAGCAAAATTCACACTCTCACCTCAAGCAAGATCCTCCTGCAATTTAGTTCCCTTGAAATCTTCTGGTAATACAAAATGAAGAATGAAACAGGCAATATTTCATGGATATGCTTGCATATTCTCTCACATTTCCTCTAAAATTCCCAAATCCCCAACCAATTTTGTAGTCTGCCACTTCATTTTCTTCTTTTTCACACCCACCTATTACCAGCTATGGATTTTGACCGAACTCCTCTTCCACACTCAGTAATAATAATAATGATATATTCTAAGGAAAAAAGCTGTTGTGTGCAGTGGATGGCTGTGATTATGTCCTTAATAGCCTGCTGGCATCCGGTGATGAGATCCAGTGGACAGAGGTGCAGACCCGAGCAGTAAACTCGACTCTGCCAGCCGTGCTCCACTTGTCTGTCTAAAATGAGGGAGGGCTTAACTAGGTGGTTGTGTGACCGTCACCTCTCTCCAGGCAGTGTAGCCGAGGACCACAGCAGAGATTCTGGAGCCCTTCCAGTTCCAGATAAGAGATTCTAGCACATCCTCTCCCAAACAAAACAACCTTGAGCAAGATTCTCCATCTCCTCATGTCTTGTTTTCCCTATCTGTAAAACAGACAGGCTCAAATAACATAGCCAATGTGATTGTTACAGAGATTAAGAGTGTTTAGAAGAATACCTGGCAGACAAGTTCTACATGAACTACATGAGTAGCTGTAACAAACTCTGGATTCTTTTAGAAAGGAAGAAAGGAAGAAAGAAAGAAGAAAGAAAAAAAGAAAGAAAGCATTTTTTATATAAAGCTCACACACCATGTAATTCACCCATGTTAGGTATATAACTAGATGATTTTGTTAGTATGTTTGAAGAATTGGCAACCATCGCCATGATGCATTCTAGAACTTTTTTTTTTTTTCTAAAACATTTTATTGCCTCAAACAGAAACTCCATATCCTTCAGCCACAATCCTCCGACACAACCTCAACCTTATCCCTGGTCCTCAATCACCACTACTCTACTATATACCCCTTCAAATTTGTCTATTCTGGATGGTTAATATAAAAAGAATACTATAATATGAGGTCTTCAGTGACTGGCTTCTTTTGTCTAACATAAGTTTGTCTATATTGTTGCATAAATCAGAACATCATGCCTTCTTATTGATGAATAATATTCTATTGTGTGATATGCCCACGGGGTATTTGAAAGACTTTTGGGTTGTTTCCACATTTAGGCAGTATAAATAATGCTCCAAAAACATTCACATATTAGTAGTGTGTGGATATACATGCACATGTCCCTCGGGTATAAACTTCAGAGTAGGATTTCAGGGTCCTTTCTGAACACCATGTTTAATAATTTGAGGGGTCACAAGACTATTTCCCACAGCAGCTGCATCATCTTTTTATCTTCACTAGCAGTGTATAATGATTCCACTTTTTCTACATCCTCATCAGCACTTGTTGTTATCTGACTTTTTATTTAAGCCATCCTCATTGATACAAAGTAGCACTTCACATTGGATTTGATTTGCAATTCCCTAATGACTAACAATGTCGAGCATCTTTGTATGTGCTTGTTAGCCATTGGTGAGTATGGATTCTTTTAAAATGTCTACTGCTGATGCTTTCAAAGCCCTTTTACCACCAAGACACTCTAAGACAAGACCCAGTTCCAGGTTCCTATAAGAGGTTGAGGATCCAGTTTACTATAACTTAAAAACACTATGTCAATTCTTTTAGCCCAGTGATTTCCAAAGACCCCAAATATCACCACAGGTTTCCTCCTGTTATGTGTGAGGCCTCCCATTTACAGTCATAAGTGATATGGGTCATTCATATCTTGTGTAATGCACATGGAAATAATCTGACATAGGGGTTGGAAACATCGAAGTCTTACCATATCCAGAGAAAGAGCCTCCATAAACTAGCCAAAGCAGCTTGACAAATTGATTTATTTCCATGTCCTCATTGGTCAAGCAAGATTTATGATATCTAATTTATAGAGCTGCTGGGAGGAGAAAATCAGATAATATTTATTCAGCCAACACTAGGGAAATGAGTAGGCAGAATACTTGCATATGTGCCTGTCAACTGGCTTCTGCTTGCTATAAGTGATTTTCAAGTCATCTACAGGTTGATTCTCCAACCTCATCAAGAAAGTGGAGCCCAGCAGGACCTAAGGTATGTGCTGCCCAATGGCACCATTTGCTGGAAGACTGAGAAAAAGAACTGGACTCCCAACCCCCAAGAGCCAAGTGGCTGAGGCTGAGTTTTCAGAAGAACTTCATGTCATGATCTGCAGAGTGAAGGACCTAAGGCACAGGCCCTCCCAGCGTGGGCATCTTTTGGATGCTGCTGGAGTTCTCTTTTATTCGGAGAAAGAATCAAAAAGGAACAAAGTTCTCCAGGCATGAAAAGAAGAGCTACATCTATCAATGAGAAGATGCCTTCCCCGCCGGTGCAATCTATTCTCTTCCGCATTCTTCCCCTTACTATGGATTTGTAACAGATAGGCCTGCAAGGGACTCCAGACGGCCCCATGGTTTAACAGATCGATCATTTGCTGCCACCTATCGGTAGCGTGTTAAATGTGACCCAAGGAGAAATTAAAATTGCACCAGACTGTTACTGCACATTTAAATATACTTCTACAAAGAGCATCAAAGAAGCTTTTGGCTTATTACTGTTTTTAATAGTGTGCAGAAATGTAAGAAGGGAGATTTAGGATACCTAACAACTGTATAATAAATATTTTCAAATCTATCTGAGAATAATGATTCAAATTATGCTACTGGTTTGAAAAATATATTTTGATTTGTCCAGCTCGCTACAGCCTTTAACTGAGAGCAAGTTTTAAAAAGAAACAGAGGTCAAATTAGGCTAATAGACTCTGAATAACAAAATTATCATTTCTTTAAAATTAAGGTCATCGAAACCTATTATATCAAAAAAATCCATTGGTCATGTTCTATGAAATTAGGATCTTCACGATTATTTTTAATATTACTTTCTCTGCACAGCTAGAAACTTCTGCATATAGAGACAAGTGAAGGGATTTTAATGAGAATAGCTCAATTGTGTCCTGAAATATTTATGGCAGCTTTGCAAACAAGTATAAAACATTTACAAGTGCTGCCTCCAAACATACCCTTCAAAGATAGGAAATGTACTCCCTGATTCACCAAAGCATAACACACATGTTGTCTTTCACTTATCTGGCCTGACAATTTTGGGTAAATTTAAAAGTCTAGAGTAGATTGAACCAAATAAGAAAAATGAGGGATGGCATCTTTAGCTGGGGAGCAGAGAGTGAATTGTTCTATGCACATAATTCTTAAAATATTCATCACATCTCTGGTTGATATTCCTGTCTCTCAACTAAGATATATAATCTTATACAATAGAAAACATATTTTACTTACCCTTGTATACCCCCCAAACTATCCCAGTGTCTGAACTTTAGACTGAATCTGTATAGATTTGGTCAATAACTACGTATTTTTGTACCTACTGTGTACAAATTACTATCCCAGATGTTTATTCTGAGAACTGTTGTGGAGGAAATGAAAGGAGACAGGGAAGGGAAGAAGATAATTTTTAAGGCTGTGTCAAAACTGATACTGATTTTAGCAATGCAGCCAACACGTAAGGCAGGAAAAATTGTATTAAATGGATAAACTTTGACAAGGGTCTTTTGAGTGGCTAATGAATCCACCATGTGAATTTACTGCACTACCAGGAAGATACAAAGAACAAGCCAGGTGTGGTGGTGCACTCCTGTACTCTCAACATGTGGGAGGCTGAGGCACAAGGACAGTTATGAGTTTGAGACCAGCCTGGGCTACAAAGCGAGCTCATGCCAGCCTGAAGTGCATAGTTGAGGCCCTGTCTCAAAAAGGCTATAGCACTTAGAGTAGTTCATGTCACATGATAATAAATATCTATTGAATGAATAGCAAGATTGCATGCAGCTACTGTTTCTACTATCTGGCATACTTGTGAACTTAAGGCTTTTCATGGTCTCCAAGGTTACGTAAGAAAAAATTATTTGGATTCCAACCGGCATCCAAATGTTTGGTTTCTGAGATTCCAAGACCAGATCATGTTGTACTGCTCAGATCTCAGATCTGACCCTAGCAAATAAACACAAAAAACAAGACAAGCGAACCCACAGCTTCACCTGCCTCTGCCACAGAACCTGACTCCATCCACTTCCTGCCCGACACTATCAGAAGGGTTCCATGATAATCGCTGAATTACATAACCGCCCAAATGAGATTGTTCTTCCATCTGTTAAGGGCCATCAGAGCCCTGTGCAATGAATTTCAATTTAAGGAGCTTTATGTCCCATCTGGAACAAGAGGATTCATTCCTATATACGAGGAAAAGAGCATTGTGAGTTTAACCTGGTTTTAATGGAAATGACTCAATTCAAATTTAAAATTTTAAGTGGTGTTTAAATATTGCATGTTTCCACACACTGAGCAAGAATCATGTTGCCAACAATTATTTTCAGAGTCACATTTTCGCAGCAGTAAATGCTCATTAAACACAAGCCATATATGCAAGGACTCTCACTGCAGCATTGTCTGGTGAAAAGAAAAAGCTTGGCAAGCCCCCAAGCAGCCATCAAAGGAGATGGGATCATGAAATCATGTTATGTTCATACCATGCAGCTATTAAAAGGAATGAGGTAGATCTACACGTGCCAGTGCGACAAGAAGTCACAGGCACTGCAATGTATGAGGAAAAGCAAGACACAAAACGCTATTCCTGTCTCTTGTCCGGATGATAACAGCAACAAATGTCAGTATATACACATCAAGAAGCCTGGAAGACCGTACAAAAAACGGTAATTATTCTGGAAAATAACACAATGGGATAATTTCACTTGTAACTTTATACATTTCTGAAATGTGTATAGTGATCATCTATTACTTCTGCAGTTTAAGAAGTTTTGGATTTATTTCATTTTAGATATAAATACATACAATACATTTGAGTTTAGTAAACAAACTGAAAGCTTGAAACAACAGTTTGTAAGTCAACGAAAAGTGATCTGTTTAGAGAATTACTGGGGCTACGAGCCTGGCAAGGATCTGGAACCCTTAGTAAGCTGGACTTTCTTAGGCTGAAGGAGAAATTTGCCTTCTGGGTTCTGACAGTGCAGTTCACTAACTGCTTCCCCATCTACACACTTCCTATGTGTGTAGCAGAAATAATGCGATCACTACTGTTGATGAGCTGTAAAGATAGCACCACTCTTTGTTGGTCTGGCATATAAATTTTTTCACATTTCTCTTTCGTTTGTATCCCATCTGTCAAGTTTCTTTTAACTGCTATTTTTTAATATAATCAGTATCTCCGGCACATTCTCCTTCATAACTTCATTCTGTCATTCCTTTGAAGTGCTTTATTGTGTTTATTTTAAAATCTTGATCTACATGATTACTTCTAGTTCGTATAATAATGTAATAGTCAGGGCAGAAGAGAGACGCTGCGGTGACAAGTCATCCTGAGGGTTTCAGGAGCTGACACAACAAAGCTTTACTCCTCACACACAGGCAGACAATTCTCCTGCCGTCCGGCTTCCATGGGGTAGGTTCCTTTCATATTCCAGCTCTGCCATTTCGGTCTTCATTATTAGTCACCAAAAAAAAAAGTATGGAAAAATAGACTCAAAACATGGAAAGCTCACACCTACTCACATCTCATTATCTAGAACTGGTCACATGGGCCTAACGCAATACCAGGAAAGGCTTAGACTTGGCCGGTGAGCACCAAGGCATTTGGTGGGTGTAGTGGATTGGTACCTGGTGGTCAACTTAAACACCAGTTGAACAGGATCACTGTGATGCTGAGCGTGAATCCTCACTTGGGGACAGTTGCCAGCATGAAAAGGAGATGTGGAGAGGAAGAGTAGCATTGTGGGTCCTCCTAAGTGTTGTTGTTTGGAGCCGTTGGCTCTCCTGGGGGGGCTTGTCATGATGGCTCCCCTGATACGAACTCAGCTGTTGTCATCAGAGGAAACTTGGGACCTTGTCACTGAGAATGGCTGCACTTCACTTTGGGGAGCTCTGGTCCTTACTTTGAGCATCACTTCCTGGCTCCAAAGGAGAGGACATGTGCTGTTCAATCTCAAGGAGAAGCCTGTCCCACTGCTTCCTGATATGGACTTGGCTGTTACTATCAGAGGACCTCGGGACCTTATTGTAACCGAGGATGGCTATGGTACTTTGCCGGGGAGCCCTGGTCCTTATTTTGAGCATCACTTCTTGACTCCACTGCAGAACCCTCTACCTACTGGTACAGACCCTTCACCCCACTGGCATAGACTTTCTAGACTCTACCACTAATCTTTGGGTCTTCCCAGTGCAAATGCAGGAAACAGACATGCATGAGTCATTGTCGTGGGCTCTAGGTTTTCAGCTGAACTCATGCAGGCTATTGCCGTGAGATCCAGACTCTCAGCAGGATTTTCTAGGTCCAAGCACTCTGGAAGCTGAAGCAGGAGGATGGCCCTGAGTTCAAAGCCAGCTTGGCTACATAGTGAGACAAAAACCAGCCTAAACTAATAGCACGATTCTATCTCAAAGATGAACTTTCCCTTAATTGTGTTCATCCACTGCTCAAGACACAGACGAAAAGAAAGCAAACAAGGAATGCCAGGTAGTGGACCCCTCAGCTGCTCTAGGGCCACTTTTTTGCTTTGCAAAAAGGTCCCTGCCCAGCAGTCAGGGCCCAAGGGACAGGCTGCCAACTGCCCAAAGCAAACGAGGCAAGAGGAAAGATCGCACTCAACCTCTCTTAAACATACAGCAAAAGCCTCTCCATCACGCTCTCCTTTCTTCTCCATCCACAGCACCACGTCCTCCTATTCTGGATCTCAGGATTTCTGCATTCTTGATTTTCTCAGACTCTCAGATTTCTTCACATTCTCCCACATCCGCAAGGTTAGGCTGGTCTGGAAGGGGAAGCAGAAACCTTTCCCAGATCACTGGGATTTCAGACACCAAGGTCCACAGAGTTTACACCACAGATTTCTAATGCCTCTTTGAAAATCGCCACGGGCCTTACTACAGTGATTCCCATCACATGATGAGGAAAACGCTTCTCCCACAACAGGCAGCCCCGGTACACACCTGTGCTGCCCCATGGGCATTGTATCACTCCTAAAAGCAGCCTGATCTCGGCAGCCCTCTTCTACTAACCACCAGCTCAGCTCTGCACAGCGCCAAGGAGAACGGGCCAGGGGGTCAGGCTCGAAGATGGAGAGGCAGCCAGGGCTTCTAACTCACATCCTGCCAGGAAGTCGACTTTGAGGAATATAATTAGGTAACAGGGAGCAAACAAATGAGACATTGTGGTCAGTATTTGTTGGTATCAGGGGAAAGTATATATGATTTGTTTATGGCTTATGCTTAAAATATCATAAATATAAGCACCTCAGTCCTAGCATTATAGCCTAAACCACAATTTAAAAGAAATCCTTCTTCCCCAACCACTTGACTGAATCAAAATATACAATCATGCAGAAAGGTAAAATTACTTCTCCCCCTCTAACTAACATCCCAGCGTAACAGAGGCTGTTGGTTTCGTAATCAAAAATCACTCTCTGCCTGTCTGTCTCAGATTTGCCTCGAACAATAGAAGAGGAAAACTGCGGTTCGTGCCTGGCCAGCCTGCCTTGCAGCCAGAGTAACTGTGTAATACTAAGGTTCATAAAAGAAATCTCCTTGGGGAAGCAGATTGCAAGAAATATATCTTACCTCACAAATAATAGACCACTCTTAAGGGGTGAGAAAAAAGCCTTTACCTCTGTACCCTTCCCTTACATTTTACTTTATTTCTACCTTCAAATGTAATCGCAGTGTCTGGAGCTGTGGGCATCCTTAATTTCCCTCTTGTGGCTGCCTCAATGTTCTGAATCAACTCAAAACATTTACATTTCACGGTCATTCTGGCTTTGAGAAGGAGCTAGAAGTTGCATGGTCCCCTGTCCTTTTCACGAAGGGCACTCAGCGTTTTCACTAGTCTGACTTTCCATGGGACGGCTCCTGACAGCAGCATTCACTGTGTTTTTTTATTACTCCTTGTAAAGACCTTCATGAAACAGGACTTCCAGGGACGCTTCACGAGCAATGGGACAGAGCCAGGTGTGGTGGCGCACACCTGTCATCCCAGCACTTGGGAGGCAGAGGCAGGAGGATCACCACAAGTTCTAGGCCAGCCTGGGCTACATAGTGAGTTCAAGGCCAGCCTGAACCACATAGGGAGACACTGTCTCAAAAAAAAAAAATCAGTGGGACAAAACCGTGTCCAAAGTGATGGGGGGAATTTTGAGGACTTGTGGCAGTGTGTCTCTGATCCTAATAAGTTTTTTAATAAATGCAAATGTTCTCTGTATTTTTTGATCATCCATAATAGGCCAACAGCAGAAAAGAAGTTTCTTTCCTTTTCTTAAACCCTTTGAGGCACTAAAAGTCTTTGCTGAGAATACCGGGTGCCAACTAAGGAACAGTAACTATATTCAATTTACTCTCTAATTGACTTAATTATTTATTTGATACTACAATTAGAAATAACATAAAGCCTGGCCTGAGCCTCCCTGTAGCAGCTGACAAAATAATCAGTTCTTTGCTCATCTCTGTCAGTTTTTATTTTTATAGTGACCTCCACGATTTCCAGCAGAAAAGCCTCTTAGATCCATACAAGTGGCAGACAATTATGAGACTCATGGTTAAATTATTGCAAATTCAGACAAGATTAAAACCTTTTTTTCTTCTCAGGGGCTGGAAATTTAGCTCAGTGGTTGAATCACTTGCCTAATATTCGGGGGGCCCTGGGTTCCACTTCTAGCATCACAAAAAAATTAATTAATAAATAAATAAAAATAAGAATTTTCTGGCTTATAAATAAAGTTTATATTGATGCAGATAATTAGAGGAAATAAAACAAAAATACTGTGCAGTAATAAAGAAAATGAAAATCACCTACAATCCTACCACCTAGACAAGGCCATTATTAAAACTGTATTATAGCTCTATGTAATTATATCATATGTTAAGTGTATGTTAGGTAAATTTGGGATAATAAGGTAAATAACTAATCATTTTCATTTACTTTTATATTAGAAACATATTCTATACAATTAGCTATTTCTTTTAAAACATGACTATTAATGATGATAAAATGTTTCACTGTTGAATAAACATAAATTCTACGTAATCATTTCCTTATCATTGAGATTGGATTTTTTTTGAGAAAGGGTCTTGCTACATCAGGTAGGCTGGCCTCAAACTCACAGCAATCCTAGTGCCTCAGCTTCCCAAGTCTTGGGATTACATGCATGCGCCACCAAGCCTAGCTCCATAATTCATGAATAGTCTAAATAATCCTCTATTTGAATGTCCTTAAATTAAAATAATTACAGTAATGACTAAAGTAAGAAGGCAAAGTAGAAAGTAGCAGTGGGTCAGTGTCCCTTCCACCGCTGGCACACAGGGCCCCCACGTCAATAGACTCCCTGGAAGCTCACCTCTGGTCATTTTCCTATTGCATCCCTCTTACCAGAACCCAAGCAGCAAGAAGCCTGCTGGTTACTGGTGGTGACTGGAGCCAAGGAGTGGTGCAAACCGTCGGGCTGGGGCTCGATCCCCGGTATCAGACAACTGTTCCATAGAGAGGCCTCGGGAACAAAACAGAAAATGACACAGGCAGCCTGAGGGAGCCAGCCACTCAGCTGACCTCGAAGGCCGATCAGGGGAGCAAGAGAAGCAGAACAACCAACAAGGAGTGGACTACAAACACAGCCACTGAGTCAGAGACATTTGTCCTTGCTGGGGGCTTCGCTGCAAAGGAAGCCGATGTGGCCAAGAGAGAAAATATTCTGAAGGAAGTGTGTGCCTTTGGGCTCCAAGGTAAGGGTGAAAGAGAAGTGGACAGGCTGTGCACCTTCCTTCCTTCAAGCCACCATGAGATCATCAAGCAAGCAAGCAAGCGTGTGTGTGTGTGTATGTGTGCATACATGCATGTGTGTGCATGTGTGTGTGCAAATGGGAATTGAACCCTGGTCTTCACAGTGAGCTCATCCCCAGAACCCCTCCTTTTTTAAATTTTGACTCAGGTTTCTCTAAGTTACCCAGATTGGGCTTAAACTTGCATTTCTCCCGCCTCAGCCTCCCAGAGTGTTGGCATTGCAGCTGTACACCCCATACCTGTATGCGATGGATAACTTCCTTATCACCTAACACTGTAGAACCTGCTCAGAGATGAGAAGCACCCCTGAGTACCTTAAGGAATCCACCTGCCAACAAGAAAGGGAGAAACAACCCCGCATTTGGAGACAAGGACAGGAGAAAGATAACACTGTCTCATGTCTACATCCCGTCACTTCTGAGTTGTTCCACTGTAATTTACAAGCACACAGTGAGATCCTAGTTTTGCTATTTGCTTTCAGAGTGTCCCTGGAAAAGTTATTTAAATTCATTGGACATCAGTTTCCTCCTCACTGAAATGGAGCCAGTAATATTTATGTCACAGGGTTGTTATGAAGATTAAAAAGATGACATCTGTCAGGACCTTAAAACCCAGCACCCAGCCTGCAGTTCACGGTCAGTAAATGCTAAGAGTATAAGTGAATATCTAATGTGAAAAGATACTAAAGACTCATACAATCAATGGCTTCAAACATCAGAAAGCTTCTCATATAGAAGAGAATGCAAAATAAACCTGATTATTGAAAACACATGCTAATAAATTTTTTTATTTTTAAAATGAGAATGTGAATAAGCTTATGGTGTTTCAGAGTGAGCAAATGGACAAAGAGAATGATTGAAAATTCCACGAAGCAAATTTTAGCTCAGTCTAAGAACAAATCCAGCCATCGAGTTCATAAAACAATGAAGCAGACGGCTTTGAGTACTGTACTCACCACCACCCACCGCCGCAGACATGATGTCAGGATATTGTGAAAATTCTGGGCTACCAGGCACGTGGACCCAGATTATTCTCAGGTCCCTTGTTGCTCTCGTACTCTATCTATATGTGATGCCGAGATCAATAAGGAGTCCCGCATAACAACCTCCCATTTTTTCCTAAAGGGAGAGTAAATGGCTTTATCTGAGGGGTGGGGGAAATCCAGTTTCTACATAACAGAAGAGACTAGGGCTGTGTTCTATTTTGTTTTTTCATTTTAATGATCAGAGCAAACTTCATAAAAACCTAAGGCAAAGCCACCAAAGGGGTAAGTATAGTTTGCAGCTGCAGGTGGGTGCTCCCACTTTCCAAGGTCAGCAGGCTGCTCCTCTGGATTGCACATTCACCCGGGTCACACAGGGCTGGGTGGAAGCCCCGCGAAATCTGCCTGCCTTGTTCCCTTCCAGCTTTCCCTCGTTTGCCTTGCTCTGTCTTTGCCAGAGCAAAGGTCAGCAGAGTTCTGAGCCAGTCCCTAAGTGGACGGCAGCTGCTCCCTACGAGTCTTCAGTTGTGCGCTCCTGCGGCCTCAGTGGCCCAAATGATTGCAAACATTTACCTTTCATGTAACTTTACCTGTGGGGGAAAGTTAGAACCCACAGCGCCTGATGCAGTGAATCAGGTGGATGAGGACACGTTGTCATGCTTTTTACAAGCCTGCCTTCCAGTAGGTGGCGCTTAGTGGCAGGGACACTCACATTTTTAATCACACCTCATGGAGGAAAACTTGCAGAACTTCAGGAAGTCACCAGAACAATGGCATGACTGCGTCCACAGTGAGGGGAGTATTTTGAGGGAGATGAATAGCACTTTCACTGTAACAATTTTTTTTCTCTTTCTATCAGTACCAGGAATCGAACTCATGACCGCCTGCTTGCAAGGCAAGTGCTTATGCCGTGTAACAATTTTTTTAATTTAAGCATTCACCATATATTTTGATCATGGAAAGGAAAGGTCACTGCGGAAGCCCCCCTCAGTGAGAGCTCACAGGAAATTCCCGGTGCTCTCTCATCCCAGGAGCCACATGGATGCTCTCCAGCCTCATTAGCTGCTAGGGTTACTTTCTATAGAACATTCTGGAAATGTTATTGAAGCCAAATGACAGAGGAAATTTATCCCTCCAGGTGCATACAGAAGTGGCTGGGGAGGGTGCCAAGGGCTACATAAAGCAGTTCACTAGTGCCTTTCCATGTAAGAAACTTAAAACTCTCCATTTTCCTCATTAATATTCATTAATTGCTCTAACATAACCCCCTGCCCCATTAACATTTGGCAGATTCAATACAGCACGCACCCAGAGACATTCCAAGTATTTTTCAGAGCTTATAATGGAAGCTTATCATAAAACCCATCAATTTTCACTGAAAGCTGTGCTAATGAAAGAATCATTTTGCCAAAAGAAATATTGACTTTTAACATGAAACTCCTCAAATCTATGACTATATCATATATATCAAAAAGGAGAAATTTTGTACATCTGATCTGGCTAACTATATAATGCAAAGTCTGTGACTAATTCATTTCACATCTGTTTGTATAAGGCAGGTGTTAATCTTTATCTTGAGTTGAGTTGCAATCCTCCCCCAAAATAAAGTGAAGTCCTAAACCCCAGCACTCCACGGTAGAATTTTACTTGGGAAGGGTCACTTCAGATGTAATTAGCTAAGTGAAGAAATAATCACAGTGGCATGGAATGGCCCATTCATCCAGTACAACTGGTGTCCTTAAAACAAAAGGAGAGGGGAGAATGTCACATGCATATAGAGACAGGAATTCCAAAGCCAGGAAACGGAAAGGCAGAGGCTGCAGAGATGCTGCCATCGGATAAAATGGCAATGTGGGGCTGCCATTAGCTTCAGGAGCAAGGAAAGATCCTCCCCCAGAGCCTTCAGAGGGAACAGGGCTCTGCTGATGCCTTGGTTGCAGGGTTCAGGCCTCCAGAACTATGACAGAATGAACTTCCAGGGTGTTCCACCACCCAGTCCTTGACACCCAGTCTTTGGCAGGAAACGATGCCACCCTTTATCCACACATTCGTTATGCTGGAGTGATACTTCATCAACTGTTAGGGTTATAAGGTGATCAATTAATGAGCACCCCTCTTTCTCACTTAAGTTCTGCCTCAACGAGACACAAAGATCAAAAGAATATGCTAATGGCTACCAACTGTACATCTGTAATCAGAACTTTTCTTCCGGGTCCTGACCTAGATCCCTGATCTTCCAAATGAGTGTACGGCGGAGGTTAAATAAGACTCAAGTTGTATGGTTTTTAGGGCTCCAGGAGGGTCAAAACCCTTTAGTTGAGCTCGAAACTATGACAAAGTGTTCTCTGGATCAGCCTACTTTTATTAGGACCAAAGACAAAAGGCAGGGAAACTGAGGAAAGCCCAGGAAATGAGCAGGACCTCAGGAAGTCACTACAAAGACTTCCCCAAGTAGTAGGTTAAGCCAATTTAGGAGAACCATCTTTTCTCCAAGATAACATTTATGGTAGGATTGAGACTGCAGGCGTAAGATGCCTGCAGTTGCAGTCTCTATTGACTTAATTAGTGTTGGAGCCAAGGTGTCTTCAGCTGTGGCTTTATCTTGCCCTTTGAGGTATCCCTGGCCTCACAGGCCCCGACAGGCCTCAGCCAGGACCAGTGATTCATAGAGGTTCATTTACTATGAATCAGCTCCCATCACCAGGTAAGGAGCCGAGGCCTAGGACAGACTCACAGATAAACATAGAAAACTAATTAGTAAAATTCAAATCCTGCTCAGAGCCACTTTGTAATGGTCTCCAACACTTTTCTATAAATCCCATATCAAAGATATTTTCTAGCAATATAAATATATACAATCAATATTAAGCCTTTACCAGAAGTCACTCTAGAAATCATTCTTTCTTCTAAATTTACTACCACTTGTATCATTATCAATCTTAATTAAACAGACACTTCCATCTAATTGTGCTGCTTCTGAATCTCCTGTGATAGTCTGAGTATCATGCAATTCAGCTCCTTAGAGAAAGAGGGGTGGGGTGTAGCTCAGTGGTAGCCTTGAATGCATAAAGCCCTAGGTTCAATCCCAGGACCACAAATAGTAATAACAGTAATAACAATAATAAATCTAACAACAAAAAATAAAGTAACAAAGAAACAGGTCTAACAAAACGTGTGTAAGATTTTTAGGTATGAAATTGTACAATTTTATTAAAGGACTTAACAGAAAGCTTAAGTAAATGGAGCGATTTATGGAGTCCATGGACAAGATTACTGCCAATATTCTGTCAATTGATTTCTAAGTACATATGATTCCAATAACATTAGAGGTGGTTTTTTTTTTTTTTGTCTTTTTCCTTTTTATCGGTACCGGGGATCGAACTCACGACTGCCTGCTTGCAAGGCAGGCGCTTATGCCGCTGAGTTAAATCCCCAGCCCTTCATTAGAGTATTTTTTATGAAACCGGACAACCTGATTTCCACATTCACAGGGAACACAAGAGGAATAAGAACAGACAAGATCATGGCGAAGAAACACAGTTGTGAGATTAGCCATAGTGGACATAGAAACTAGCTATGCATCTTTGGTATTTGAAACCATGTAGAGGATCTCACGCAGCAAAGACAGAGAGAGACTAATAGAACAGAGACAGCCCTTGCTTGTATGAGCACAGGATAGAGCTCAGAGACATCAGGGCAGGTGGAATGGGCAGGCTGGCAACTCAAACTGCTATGGCAGAATCCATGGACCGGGTAACTTGAATAACGGAAACATATTATTTGAAATTTTGGAGGCTAGAAATCCAAGATCCCGGCATCAGTAGGTTTAGTTTCTCCTGAGGCCTCTGCTGGGCCTGCAGGTGGTAGCCCTCACTGTGTCCACATGGCTTCCCTTTGTGTGTGCACGCCCACATCCCATCTCCTCTGCTTGATGATGCCACTTCTCTTTGGGGCCTCACCCGTGGGAGCTCTTTCTTCTTCAGTTACCTGTTAAAAATCCTGCCTTCAAACACAGTCACATTGTGACTCACTAGGCTGAGGCTTCACCATAGGAACCTGAGTGAAGAGTGCGACTCAGGCATGAGAAGGGAAACAGAGCCTGCTCCTCAGACCAAGCTGAGCCATTGCAGGTCCACATGGGGAGAGCGGTGAGAAGATTCCTGCCTCACATGGCAGCGAAGACAGGCAAACTTTGTGCCTCTGAGGAGAAAATATAGTAGGGTATCATTATAATCTCTGGCTAGGAGTTTTCTTTAAAAAAAAAAAAAAAAAAAAGACTACACTAAAAGGAAAGTTTCTGTGCACCAAGAGTCCAGAACAAAGTGCACGTGTATGCAGTACATGTTCAGTACGTGGGCCAATCTCCTACACTTCACTGTGGCACACACGTCAGCAAGGCAATGTTTTGTCCCTAACGTTTGCCATTGTGGTTGGTTGATTCTGGGATCCCAGACCCAGAACTTCAACACGTGAGGAACCCTCTGTGCTGTCCTTAGCTGCCTTAGCCCAGCCATGGCAGAATTGAGCAGCTCTTCAGAAAAACAGAATTCAGTTACCTCCTATGTAGCCTGAGCTACTCTGCTGTCTGCAGTGCAAGTTCCAGTCAGACTCGATGCTTCTTGTCTTGAAGAAATTGTCAAATAACATGAGCTATCAAAATCTAAGCTCTATCCAGGTGTAACAACCAATGTGTGTAACTCCAGCCCTCTGGGAGGCTGAGGCGGAGGACCCCGAGCTGAAGCCTGAACAACTTAATGAATAGGGGAAATGCTGTTTCAAAATTTTAAAAAATTTTAAAAGGCTGGGCATGTAGCTCAGTGTAGTGGGCCTGGATTCAGTCTCAAGTACAAAAAAATAAAAATAAATCTACCAACAGAAAAGCACGTAGGCATATAAGCTTTAGGATTTTCACTTGGTGGACAGGCCTATAGTCTATTTGTCAGCAAAAGCAGGCAGGCTGCTGGAAAGAAAGCCCTAGAGTTACAGGTGGTCCCAGATACTTTTAGCAATGTACTAACTCCAAAAAGAATGAACTAAAAAATGAGAACATAAGTTTAGAAAACGGACCCCATTAGTTGAAACTTTATCAGCCCATCTTAGTTCTGAAGTTTTCAGTTACTAAGGGTTACACAAATCCTGCCCTCAGACTGGTACTGTTATCGCATCTTTCTTTATTAAAAATGCAGTTCCGGAGCACAAGTCACATTTTGTTTGAAGATTGCCTAAGAGGGATCAGAATTTGCAGCATGGACCAGAGCAGAGAGTGCCAGTGAGTGCCAACTGGCACCTGTAATTTGAAAGTCATAGACAGCCTCTCCAGAAACAGATGCTAAGACAGAGCGGCACGTTACTGCTCTCAGCAGACACACCTGGAGGCAGGAAGTGGGTAAGAGAGAGGTGATCTTACCACATAGTCTCAGTGGGGCCCTCAGCTCATCCTCCCGTGAGCTCTGGAGTGGGCACGGCTGTTCCAGATGGAGCCTGAAAGTCACGGAATGACCCGTGTCCCTCTGAGAGTCACAGTGTGATGTTCCAGCCCCAAGGACTTCAGAATGCAACCGTATTGGTAGATGAGGCCTTTAAAGAGGTAATTAAGTTAAAATGAGGCCCATGGGTCACTGTGGGCTTCAGTGAACCCATGTAGATGATAAACCTTGCATATGTATTCATCAACTTACTCTGGTTTTGTTTTGTTTTGAGTTAGCATTTCTAGGTATCCCAAGCTGGCTTGAACTGACCACCCTCCTCCTCAGGGCCCAACAGCACCAGTGTCCTAAAGAAAGAGCAAGAAACACTAGAATGTGAGCGGCAGAGGAAAGGCCATTTGAGGCCATGGGGAGAGGGCAGCCGGCAGCCACCTGTAAGCCAAGGACAGAAAAATCCCTCAGGAGTAATCAGAGCAGGCTGACGCCTTGGCCTAGAACTCCTAAGAAATGAAGAAAATGCATTGCTGTCATTTACACCACACAGTCAGTGGTATTTGGTTACAGAGCCTCAACAGACTAATCCAGAGAGCCAGAGTCAAAACAGGGCTGCTCCTGCCGGAACCCATCAGCCTGCATCCTTTCAGGTCACCAGCAACCTGCTTTCCTCGGCCCCCAAATGTAACGTGCAAAATGCTCTGGGCCAGGCACTCTGCAAGCAGTCACAGTATAGTAATGAACTTGTCTGGAAGGCCACAGACAGACAAGCAGGAATGGTGGCAGGGCAAGTACATGACTGGAGGACACAGCAAGGAGGGGCGTCGTGGACATGCAGGTGGGGGATGTTTCGTTCACCTTGGTGGGTGGAGACGGCTGCCCTGAGGAGGAGAGCTTCAGCCCAAGGGAGGGGAGCAAAGAAATCAGGAACTGAGATCAGTATTGCCCAGGGCAGGAGGCAAGGACTGATGGCTTTTTATACTGGGAATTGAATCTAAGGCCTTCACACTGAGCTCCATCCCCCTGGATCGATTGATTGACTGATGATTGATTGATTGATTTGCATTTTGAGATAGACTCTTGCTAAGTCACTGAGTTGCCAGGGCTGGGCTCCAACTTGTGGTCCTCCTGCCTCGCCCTCCTAGAGTGCTGGGCTGACAGGTGTGCTCCGTTGCACCCAGAGGACTGACGATATCTATCTGAAAACACAGAGTGATGGGGGGAAACGGTCGGAGAAGAGGCTGAGAGATTAGTGCGAGGGAGTCAGCGAGTGCAGGAGACCGGATAAGGAGGATCACGGCCTACTGACCTTCTCTGCAGGCACAAAGCGGGGACAATAGCAGGCTGTGCACCTCTGGCAGTACACAGGCGGGCTGCCGCATCCTGAGGTCCAGGGGAGAGGAGCAAACGCGGCCGGGCTCAGGCTGCCTACCTGGACCTGCACTACGGACAGTGGGAGGCGGATGAATCCTGTCCCACTCTAATTGCTTGCTCTGGTGTCTAAGTGGATAAAAGCAAGGTGCACCAAAGCCCATTTGTCCACTACAGGCACGAGCCCCTGGCCCCTCTTTTAAAAGTATCTCTGTGTGTTGTCTTTCATCCCCCATCCCCATCTCGGCTGGGATAAACTCACAGGCACTCCTAGAGGCTTGACTTTCTGTAATCAAGGAGTGCGGACCATGCATGAGGACCTGCGGGTGCACGGGGGACCTGGTGGAGAGACCAGGCTGAATGCTGGCCGGATGGAAGGTGGGTGGCAGCTGGAGGGTAGATGAGCCAGGACGAAGGATGGAGTGACCGGACTGCTGCAGGGAGCAGCCGAGGGAGGATGGTGGCCCATCTGCAGGAAACAGCTGAGTGCACCACCCCACAACCCTTGCCGTGTGAGCTAGAAGCAGGAGGTCACAGTAGCAGTGTGGCAAAGACAGGGCGTCTGGAAGACTGTGGGAGTGCACAGTGGGGCCATTCTCAGAGACAGCATGTCCTTCACTCACAGAATAGCTATCACCCCGTCAGCAGTGGTCACCACCTCCAGACCTTGCCTGTCATTATTCAGAAAGGTTTGCAGATTTGTCACCCCACTGAGATGCAGATGCCTTGAGGGCAGGTGATATTTTCTGTCTTTCTATGCATGGCACCTCCTACTGCTATATAAAAGCTATTAGATAAAACAGACTCTGTGGCTAAACTGAGCTGGGATCAGATTTCAGTGCCCAACCCTCTAACCAAGTGACTTCAAAGCAAGTGACTTTATTGCCTTGAGCCTCAATTTCCTGATCTCTAAAATGGTCATTAATATTCACCCACCTTACTGGGCTGCTGTGGATAAGATGAAATCATGTGGTGATTTCATTCTCTTATTCATTCTCTTATTCAAACCAAGCTCTCATTTGGTTTGGCTTTTTGTGAAACACGATCTCAACATGCAGTCCAGGCTGATCTCAAACTCACAATCCTCCTGCCTCAGCCTCCTGAGTGTCACAATTACAGGTCTGTGTCACCACACCCAGCATTATTCATTCACTTTTAAGCATGGATGATGTGTCAGGTGCTATCCTAGGCTCGAAGATTCAGAAGGAAGAGACATTATAAGTAATCTATAAACAATAATTTCAGACAGTGATTAATACTAGGAAAGCAACAAAACACAAGAGCATAAAAAGTTGCAGTGGAAAGAGAGCGTGTTTCTTTAGATCAGACCATTGTGGAAGGCTTCTCTGACCACGGTACATTTTAGTAAACACTGAATAATGAACAGGAGACAGAAAATTGGTAAAGAGAGCATTCAGGCAAAAGAATCCAGCAAGTGCAAAGGCCCTGTGGTTGCTCTTGCTAATTGTTCACCATTTATTTCTTTCCCCTCTGAAATGAATAAAATCAAACTGTTACAAATTTAATCACAAGATCACTGGGCTACAGACAGTGGTCCTTTATCTTCAGTTATTTACATTTGTGAGCATAGTCATCAGACTTGCCTGACTCCTATCCCCTGAAGATTCTAATTTAGCATGAAGTGGACCTAGACTTGTCCTTTTGGTACTAAGATCTCCAGATAATTCTAAAGTTTGAGAATCACTACGTGACACATAGGATTGCAAGTCCCACTTTTAAAATGTACTCTATTCTTTATAAAATGGCCTTCCTGGAGTATGAAGTTTGGTTGTCTTCTTCACAGCTCAATTAGCTGTATGCAGAGTTAGAAGGGGCCTGGCTCAATTATGGAGTAAATTAGCTGAGCTCTAAGTGAGGGGAAGAAATATGGCCATGTTTTTTTGCACCTTTTAATTGGAGATAAATGCTAACACGTTGGAAAAAATCCAAAGAGCAATTAAGAGGAGAAAAGAACTAGCAAAACTATAAAACTAGTCAGTATTGTTTCCAAAAGCTCAACATATCCTGCTCCAGAAGGATGGGGGGATGGAGTGTCCAAAGAGGAGTTTATAAATGCCAAAAAGAAACTTCCAGCGGAGAACAAGTGTCTTCATGTCTAAAGCATCAGCCTCTTATTTTAAGGAGCAAAAATGTGAAACCACAATAAAGGAGAATATTTACATCAGCCTGTATAATGTAAGTTCTAAAAAATAGAAGCACAGTTGTTATGTGAAAGTAGCTATGCACACACCACTGTTTGGAACAGTGTGCCTTTTAAAGGGTACATTTCTAGTAAACACACATCAGATAACCTCAACAGAGAGGGAAGATGGATGAGGAACTGGAGAGTCTTCCCAAAGAGGCAGAGACAAGGGGCAGGACAGCGGGGGGGAAAAAAAACTGGTAGTCTCCCAGGGAGGCTGAGGCAGGCAGCCACTGGTGCTGATGGTTAAAGTGGACAGGGTCAGACATTCCCTAGAAGAGAAAGTCTGGACAGCAGTCCAGCGGGGGACCTGAGGAAGGGGAGGGTGTGGCAGCCTGCAGTCACAGGGCAGCAGTGGACAGAGGGCAGAAGAAACCGCCAAGGCAGGGCCATGGGGCACTGGGTGTCAGGTACTCAGGAGATGAGCCCTGGCCAGGCCGTCTCCATGGTGACCTGGGTGCTAAGGACCGGGGATGGCTGGAGAGAGAGGCAGTGAGGCAGTGTCTTAGCCACTTTTCTCCTCACTGGGACAAAACACCCAGCACCTACAACTCAAAAGAGGCGAGAGTTACTCATTTCATCCGTGGTTGGCGGGCTCCAAGGCCAGCAGGGGCCCAGGGCCACAGCAGAGGAACAGCAGCGCACCTCACAGCAACCAGCAGGCGGGGTCAGGGGCGGAGCCAGGGAGCTCTAGCCCTCCAGGCCACGCCCACAGCCCACAGCGACGCCTCTTCTCCCCAGGCCCCGCCTCCTAACAGCAAGGCGGTGTAAGCCCTAATCATCCAATCACCGTCCAAGGCCCCGCCTCCTATCACAGGAGGCTTTATGGGGGCGCATCTAGATGCAAACCATAACACGTGCTGTCTCAAAAACACACATACACATCCTCCACACTCGTGTATATGCCCCACATGCTCATCACACACGCATGCACACTCACAGGTTCATGGACACATGTCTCACACGTTCACATGCGTACATCCACATGGTCACACGCACAGATTCACACACCCCACATGCTCACACAATTACATGTGCACAGGTGCACTCACAAGCATGAACACACAGATGCACCTCCGCCTATACACTCACTGCACACGAGCACACACTCTGGCCTTTGCACTGAGCCAGAAGGAGGAGTTTTGAGGAGTTACTGGAAACCCCCCCAGGTGCACAGCTGGGAACGGCAAAATCACCATCCCTGTTTCCTGTAACTGCTATGTTACTATATAATCTACACATTGAGGATGAAAACCAGCGCCCTAATCAGAAATGCATCATCTCAATTTTAATTCACTTTCAGCTGGCAAGGAGCCTGAAAACTTGTCTTTGCCAGTTGCTCATACAGCAAGCCACTGTACCGTAGGAATAAATGTCAGTTTTTGCTAGGACCTCTCAGGTTGCTATGGAGGGTCTGGTCTGCCCCAGGGAGGCTGGCCACAGCTGCAAGTTAAGGACTAAGTCCAAAAATAATGTGGATAACAAGGAATGTTTAAAAACCCTCTTGTAGGCTGGGCTTGGTAATACACGCCTGTAATCCCAGCACTCAGGAGGCCGAGGCAGGAGGATCAAAGCTCAAAGCCAGCCTGAACTTCATAGTGAAACCCTGTCTCAAAAAGAAAAAGCATCTTGTTATTTTATCACCATGCATCCTTCTGTGGAGTTAAGACTGGTTCTTATGCTTTAGCACCCTCAGCCCCAGAAATGCTTCTCAGGGGATTCTGTATCATTCTCTGGGAATCTCTGCCTTTCTGCAGCTCAGTCTACCAAGATGGGAAGGAGTTAAGGAAAACACGCAATATCGCAGGTGCAGTAAAGTTCTATGAAAAATTTAGAAAATGATCAGAGTAGCTGGACAGAAAGGAAGAGGGAAACGTGTGGATCACAAGAACCGACTTCATCTACCTTGAGAAAAGGTGCTCTGGGTATGCAACGCCAGGCTGACAATTCTTTTGCTTCGCCACTTGCAAGACATTGTCATCTGGGACTTGTTTGCCCATGGGGCGAAGAGCAACTTTCCACGCCTCTCAAGAAACCCACCCTGCCCCCAAGTCCAGGGATATCTTGCAGGCTTATGGAAGGAGGCTGCATGTAGCATCCAGGGAAGACAGTCGCTGGGCAAGGGGCACACAGCTTTCAGCCTGGCTCTGAACCTCTGCCTCTAACAGAAAGACAGGTTCCCTGCAATATATTTATTATTTCTTCCTTGTGCTTTTAGGGACTTACTCTCAGTCTCTCTGTCAGATTTGAGGTGCATCACTACAAACACCACATCATTGCACTTTGGCTTTGAATACTATTGTCGAATTTGAATACTATTCAGTTGGTTAGTCTATTTACATTTATTGTGATTACTGGTATATTTAAATTATTTCCACTGTCTTTTTTTTTTTTTTTTTTTTTTTTTTGTCTTTTTCCTTTTTATCGGTACCGGGGATCGAACTCATGACTGCCTGCTTGCAAGGCAGGTGCTTATGCCGCTGAGCTAAATCCCCAGCCCCTCCACTGTCTTATTTGATGCTCACTGTTTTTTTTTTTTAAAGACAGGGTCTCACTAAGTTGCTGAGGCTGGGCTTGTACTTCTGCTCAGTCTCCCAGAGCACTGAGACTACAGCAAGTGTATACTACCATGCCTGGCTTGGTGTTTTCTCTTTGCCCCGTGTGTGTGTGTGTGTGTGTGTGTGTGTTCCTCCTCTTTTGCCTTCTGGGAATTAATTGAAGGTATTTTTACTCATTGTTTCGCCTCTGATTTGAAAACAGAAATATTCTATTTTCTGGTGTTTACATTTGGGAAAGCAATACTCATTCTTAAACTCAAATTTAGTATTTTATTCTCCTCCTACATATATAAAATATAACAGCACTTTTTACTGTTCACCTTGCTCAAATATCAGAGGTGGTCAGGGTTCGATATAAAACACAGAAGTTACTACTATTGACTTATAAAATCAACATTCACTGAGACCTGTCCACATTTTCACAGTAACCCTCCATCTGTTTTTATTTCCACGGTTTAACTTACCCACAGTTAACTACAGTAAGAAAAGTTCAGTGGAAATTTCTAGAAGTGAAGACTTGTTCAATTAAGCACTGCTCTGAAGAGTGATGAGATCTCCTGCCATCCCAGGCCACCGCCCCCCCCCCCCAGATGACTCACCCTTTTGTCCAGGATCCCCTATTGGGTGCACTACCCACACACTAGTCACTTCCATGCCTGGGTTCTGGGATGGACTGTCAAGATCTGCAGTGCTCAGGGCTGGGGATTTAGCTCAGCGGCATAAGCACCTGCCTGCAAGTGTGAGATCCTGAGTTCAATCCCCGGTACAAAAAAAAAAATTAAAGATCTACAGTGACTCATAGTCAAATGTCCGTCACTTTACTTAATAATAGAATAAAGCCCAAGAGTAGAGACGCTGGCCTTTCGGTTAAGTGCCGGAGTAAAGTAAGGGCTTCTCCAAGTGGAAAGGTGGAAGCTCTGGACTCCAGGAACAAAGAGCTGTGTATGCTGAGGTTGCTAAGATCTATAGTAAGTTATTCTTGTTAAGGTCTTACTGAACCTAATTTATAAATTAAATTTCATCACCAGTTTATACGTTTAGGAAAATGCAGTATATACAAGGTTTGGGAGAATCCAGTTTCTGGCATCCTCTGGGAGTCACCAAAGCCCACCAAGCAGGGCGCCAGTCAGTGTGCAGGGCTTTTTACTCCGCACTCCTCTTCGCACCTTGATTCCCGCTTCGACGACCCCTTCGCATCTTCCTGGAGAGTTTCTCCTCCTGGGAACCGCGGGGTTACCAGTTTGTGCCCGTGGTGTTAAGTGCTCTGTCCCTTCCAGTAATTTCAAGTACACTGAAGTTTCATCCGGGAACCATCCTGAGTTCGTCCTGCTGGGTCGCATCCTCAAGGGTCACTGGGTTGCAGGATGCCCTTTCTCGCCCTGAGGTCACCATGCTGGGCCGCCGGGCCCCGCCCCCGCCCCCCGCCGCCACGAGGCCCCGCCCCTCCGCCCAAACGCGCCGCCCCCGCTCCCAGGCCCCGCCCACTCGGCCTCAAGGCCCCGCCCCGCCTTTCCGGGTTTCAGGTCTTCTTCCTTCGGGTCCCAGAAGCTGACGACCCCCCGTCGCGTGGCTCGCAGGGACGCAGGTGGACTTCGCAGCCAAGCGGCACTTGCCCCGCCTGGGGGTAAAGGCGGAAGGCCTCAGGGCCCGCGGAGAGCTCTGCATCCTGCCTCCCACCAGGCGCCCCGGCGCCCCGGCTCTGCAGGGCTGGCTTCCCGCGCGCCCCCTCGTCATCCCGCCTGCGAAGGCCGGAGAGGAGCAACTCTCCCTGCGGCCCTGCCTGCAGCGGCCCGCGCCCCCTCCGGAGCCGCCAGGCACCGAGAAGGGAAGGCCCGGCTGTCCCGAGCCCGGGCAGGGCCCTTTGCAGGCCCCGGAGTTCGGGGAGTGGGCAGTGGGGCGTGGGGCGGAGGGCCGAGTGGAAGCTTCCCTGCTTCAGAGCGGGAGCGGTTCCCCCGCCAAAAAAAACGAAAAACCCGCCAGCTCCCCGCTCCCCCACCTGGCCTGCTCCAGAGAGCCTCTCCCCTCCCTCCCTCGCTCCCTCCCTCAGCTGGTGTTCCTCTTCTCAGGTGTTTATTTTCTCACGGTTCCGAAGCCCAGAGGCCCCACCGTTGGCGTCTTCCAGAACCCTGTCCTTAGCTTGTAGGGGACGCCTTAGTCCAGTCCTCTTCTGGTGCTGTCTCTGTACCCAGCACCGCCCCCCCGCACCCCTGCTGTCAGTCACTTTGAATTTGAACCTATTCTAATAGCCTCCGTTGAACTCAGTGACCTCTTTGAAGAGCCTGTGTGGATATGTGGTTGTATTCTGACGTGCTGGGGGCTGGGACCCCAGTAAATGAATTAGGACAAAGAGGAACAAGTCAGCACGTAACAGTCTCCCTGGTCCTAACCATCGGTGATCAAAAAGAGAGAAAGTTAATGTCTTAGGCCCCCTGTCGCCCATATTTCAGCATCTCCCTTTGTGACATTTTAGCTTAACAGCCCTTGGTGGGTGCCAGTAAACTTGCCCCCAACTGTTGGGCAAAATATGAGGGATCGAGGGGATGACAGAATCATTATAATACTTTCCCTTTTAGTAGAAATAAATTCAACTTGGACAAAGAGAGTGAGCCATGACTGTGCAAATGAGGTGTAAAAGTCTCCAGAATCAGCCTTACTAGAAACAGAGTAATGAAGATTGGAGCCAATAGCATTGGAGTAGGCTAAGGCCCAAGACCTCACCCCCACAGGTTGAAGATTTTTCTCCTACTGCCTGAAGGGTCCCTAGTAAACATTCATAAGAATTACAGCTGGCTTTGTTCCACAGAAGCATTTCACCAAAATGTAACTCATAGCAACTAAAGTTAAAGCTGAACCTCCCACCCAAACTCCCCCCACTCACGCCATTCCTCCCAACTAGCTCTAACCCACTTTCTGGGACCTGCAGAACTCTTGGGGGAGACAGAATTGCTATGCAGCTTTTCCTCATCCCCATCTCAGCACCATCGCTGAAGGGGTTTTGTTGCCCCATTACCCTGACTGAGTCTATTAAAATACAATAAATGGGTGTGTGAGCCATTTTCTGTGATCCCAATTAACTGCTGATGGCAAAGCATTTTCTATCTCCATATATCTTGTTCCCCGTTCCCTAATCACTGCCAAGAGCCACTTGGCTTCCTTTACCCAGAGACTCTCCAAGGCAACTGGTCGCAAGTAATTGGAATCCTCACGTCCTAGTACCAGCTCAGAGAGAAAGAAGGTCCCGAGCCTTTAGGATGACTGCTGTCAGGAAACCAGAAAAGAGGAAGTGTGCAGAGGATGTGGACACATTTGCAGCCCTGGGCACAGAACGTACCATGGAGTAGTCACCGTGGCAAACAGTGAGGCTGCTCCTCGAGACATTAAACGTAGAATTATTACATACCCCAGCTATGTTACTTGTGGACATAGACACAGAAGAGTGGAAAGCAGGCATCTGTGTACACCACAGCCTTATTCTCACGCTTATTCACAACAGGCAAAAAACATGAGCACCCCACAGGTCCACGTAAAAATGAATGGATGGAGAATGTGCCAACCGGTAGCCAATATGGTAGACTTTACAATGACTGCCTGTCTCACACATGCACACACAAACACACACACCTGACATTCCCATAGCCAATGGGCTCCACTTCCAAAGTCCTGCAAGCCTCAAAGTCAGCCAGCCCCAGATCGAACATGTTTCTAAAAAAGAACAGTGCAGGGCTGGGGATTTGACACAGTGGCATAAGCACCTACCTTGCAAGTGCGCGGCCAGGAGTTCAATCCCCAGTACTGATAAAAAAAAAGATTTGATGCATAAAAATAATAGCCAGGTGTGCTAGTGCACACGTGTAATCCCAGTAGCCAGAAGGCTGAGGCAGGAGGATCTCCATGAGTTTCAAGGCCAGCTTGGGTTACAATGTGAGTTCAAGGCCAGCCTGAAGAACATAAGGACAAAATATCTAAATAAAAATTTTTTAAAATTAAAACAATAAAAATCATGTAAATTTTAGACAACACAGTACAGTATAGCAACTACTTACAAAGCATACACATTATATTGGGCATTGTAAGTAATCTAGAGGTGTATACAGGAGGATGTGCCTGGTTATAAGCAAACACTATGCCATTTTATATAAGAGATTTGAGCAACCAAAAACTATGATACCGCTGCAGAGTTCCTGGACCCAGTCACCTAAGGATGTAGGGGGATCTAAATATAAACATACCCAGAGAAGTAGATCAAAACATCACATTGTTAAAAATATCACATCATATACCTTTAAAATAGAGTTTTTAAAAGTAGCACAGGTATCACTTAACCCAAAACCCACTTCAATTTAAATCCTTTCACCTCTGACAGGAAGGAACATGTTTACACTGCTGGGCAGAATGGGGTGTTTTACATGGATAATGAAGGGGTAACAGTCTGACAGGTCTGTTGTCCTTTGTGTGGGAACACTGCTCTGAAATGAAAAACATCATTTTCCTCTCCATCATATTTTATAACCCAGTGATATCCAGTGATTTTCACCGCATCAGAGACTTAGCCTGTCTCCTACCCTTTCCCACCCCCATGCCGTTGAATTAAAGTGGGTGCCCGCAGTGGAAACCCTGCTTCCTTTTCATAACCAAACAGCCTTCAGCAAGAGCCACAGACAGCCTTGACCTTCCCTCCATGTCCCCATCCCACTCTGCACCTTCACTGCACGGTGGCAGGAGAAGCTGGGAGGTGGGAGGAATCGGGCAGCTCCACAGGGCAAAGCTTCAGGAGCCACATTAATGAGAAATCACAGCACTTTCCCAGGGTCCTGGGACACCCCTCGGATTCTGGTCACAGCTGTAGTAGTTTCTGCTAGTCTAGGCTCACACTCACTGAGCTCACCTGAGCCCACACGTCTGGTCCCCACATCCTGCCTGATACCCTTCCCTGAGTCCTCAGGAGTCCCCTTACCCTTACATGATCACAGCCAGGATGCATGGCACCACTAGCAGCCCCAAGGGGATCCCAGCAGTGGAGACTGATCAAAACGGGGCTGGATAGTGGCCAGGGAGTACCCTGTAGGGACAGTTCTGGGGCATGTGTGTCTGTGTGTGTGTGTGTGTGTGTGTGTGTGTGTGTGTGTACACACTAGCTGTGCAATCTCAGGACAGTGCTCTTCAGTGATTATAAGAAGCAGAAGTCATAAAAAGACCAGATGTAGTGGCTCGAGCCTGTAATTCCAACACTCCAGAGGCTGAAGCAGGAGGACTGCTGCAAGTTCAAGACCAGCCTGGGCCATAAAAGTGAGTTCAGGACCAGCTTGAACTTCATAGCAAGACCCTGTCTCAAACAAAAAGAAAGAAAGAAAGAAAGAAACAAAGAAACAAAGAAAGAAAGAAAGAAAGAAACCATAAAAAGAGATAATATTGTGTTGAAAGTGACACTGTCCATTCTCTCATCCCATTTTATAAGGGAGCACGCTCAGGTTCACAGGTGAAGCAGTGTGTTTAAGGCATTGCCAAGGAATAATTTAGGATCAAACCCACTGATTCTGATTCCAAATCCAAAGATCTTTCCAGTACGCTACATGACAAAATGTTTCAGACGTAATAAAGGAGCGCACTGTCTAAATGTCTGGTGATGATGATGATAATGATGATGATAACAATAGCACCTAAGTGCTTTGCCAGCACAATGTCATTTAGTTATGGCAGTTGTGCAGTAGATTGTGTCACCAATCCCATTTTGCAGGTAGGGAAACTGAGGCACGGAAAGATTGGTTAGCTTGCTCGGACATAGGACATAGGACATAGGACTGGTAACTGACAGAATCACATCTTACACCGAGCCAGCCTGGCTCTAGAATGCATGCTTTCAATGCCCCTGTTCAAGGGAAAAATGCATCTAGGTCCTCAGTTTCTAAAAGTGTGTTGTTACAGGTACCAGGTCATCACCTTCAAGAGAAGAGGAAAGTTTCAAGGTCTAATTATCTTCTCCAGTTTCACAGGCAGCTCTAGCGCTGATGTTGGGTTTGGGCAGAGCCCAGGACTGAGCTGCCATGACAGATGGCACTTGTCTTGCCGCCAGCTCTCTGATGGCAGTCCTGGCTGCAGTCACACCTTCCATCTGGAGAAAGGACTGGTGCTCTTTCTTCCCTCTTCCTGCAGACGCCAAAGACTCCTGAAGTTCATTGGAAGAGATGCCTCATTTAGTAGCTGCTCAGCGTCTTGTGCCCACAGTGACTGCTTCCCAGAGCTGCCCCTGATGAGTAACTGCCACAAATGTCGCTCTATCAAGAAGAAAACACAGCTCAGTTCAAAAGAAAATGTGTTTTCCAGCTTCCCCAGTATAAAAAAAAAAAAAAAAAAAAAAAAAAAAAACAGTTCTGGAGCCACTTTGTATCCAGATCCGTTACATTCTCAACACACAATCATTTCCTCAGGTCTCTAAGCATCCTTTAAATTATGCATCTGAAACAGAAAATACACCAGGATCTCTGGAGATCATCACAAATGCATTTTGATGATAAAGAGGGGGGAAGCACAAGCAAAGCAAACTCTATTCTTTTTTTAAAACCATATTAAAGGCACTAAAAGGCCTTATTATATCACAATACATACTAATAAAAAAACTGGAAGCCACTAAAATAGTACAACTATGCCACCAATAATAGAATAAATGGTAATCAGAAGAAGAAGAAGACAAGTTTTGGGCAAAACTAAAAGGAAAAATTCATCTCTCTCTAAATAAATGATCATTTCCCAAGTCAGTATGCAAAAAAGATCACTCTGTTAACCAAAGAAGCACAATATTATGGAGCTGAGGACAGCAAATACAAAGGAGGCTTCATTCTAGTTTGAAATGAGAACTTCTTGGTGAATAAAATCCCTCACTTCATACAACAACATGGCAGTAAAGAATTAACACCATTGCTCTGGTAATCCTAAATAAGACATCTGTGGACCAAGCAACACATGTCACTTAAGTGCTGTGGTTTTTTTCTTCAAGTGTAGCTGTATTATAACACTGATTGATAAGTGTGAAAAATATATATCTTTTGAACTGTAACACAGACAATTAAGACACAAAATTTGCAATAATCAGGCCACTGCTGATGATAACTGTAAGCTTATTATATTTATAATTCACATAATCCAGTACAAGGAAAGCTATAAATTCAAAAATGAAAACCCAGCAAGCAAAAGTAATTGAAAATAATGCTATGAGATAAGCAGGGTGGTTCACACTTGCAATCCCAGCTACTCAGAAGGCTGAGGCAGGAAGATCACACGAGGAGGTCAAGACCAGCCTGATTGACATAGTAAGACCCTGTCTCCAAGAAAGAATCTTATTAACTCTTTTAATTTTTATACACTAGAGATACAATATGATGTTTACACATGTGAGTCTGATTTATTTTACTTATGAATATGGTCTCAAGTTGCATCCATTTACCTAGAAAAGCCTCAAGTTTATCCTTCTTTATAGCCGAATAGTACTTTGTTGTGTAAAAATACATCTTTTCTATCCATTCCATGGTTCAATGTTTGATCATTTTTTTCATGCTTATATCTTGTAATCCGAACAACTACTTTAAAGGTAACAATAGGCAGTATATTAACCAGTTTTAATCTCCTATTGTTTTGTTTTGAAATCTGTATCATCCTTGTTGTTCTTTCTTTGTTTTAAAATAAAAATTAAAAAGAGAGACAGAAAGAGAGAGAGAGAGAGAGAGAGAGAGAGGAGGGCTCCACCACCCTCACTACTGACTTCCGTGCCTCTAAATCCAATGGTCATTTTCCACTCCTCATCTTGTTTGGTCCATCAGAATGATCCAGTCTGTTTGTGTGTCCATCCTTCACTTTCTGTACTCAGATTCCCATATAAAGGATCACTCCGGGGACGTAAAACATGATGGATAAAATGATAGTAAAAAATGTTTTGAGAAAAAAATTAGGAAACCAATGAAGATAATCCTGAAGTTGTCCAGAAATTCATTGACTATAAAAATGATATGATTAAACTACGTAACAATGAAAAATAATGAATTAGAATAATCTATTAACCTGATCATCTGTCCTGGGTATGACCACAAAGTAATGAAATTGGTATTATCTCACTTTTTAGAAAAATTGTTTAAATAACTAGGTAGTTTTTGAACATAAAGAACATATTTCAAAAGGACTTAAGAGATCTTGAACTTGAATTATAAGTGCCAATATTGCTTAGCTTATTAAATTATAAATTTATGAATTTCATAACTTTTTTATCCAATAAGACTTCTAAAAATTTTAATGTGTCTTCTGAATGTCAAAATTCTTTTTTTGTTTTGTTTTGAGGTTTTTTTATTTTGTTTTTGTTTTTTGGTACTGGGGATCAAACTCACAACTGCACGCTTGCAAGGCAGGTGCTCAGACCACTGAGCTAAATCCCTAACCCCAGAATGTCAAAATTCTAATGAAATATAATGGAAGCATTGGGCTGACCCTGACTTTATGACATAGTCCCTTCTTAAAATGTGGCATTAAATTATTAAATGATTGAGCCAACCGTAAGGAAATAAAGACTTTACAAAACCTCTATATTTTGCCTTCATTGCTTATATCACTCAAAATGTATTTTGAAATACTTTTAAGTTTAGTATACAAGTGCATCCAAATTGCTAAAATCCTATTCTTTGAAAAAGGAAATACACTGATATCAAAGCACCATCCCTTAATTTGGTTGCAGCAGAGGCTGGTCCGTCTATTGGAATTACATTAATCTGGAGGATTCTGTTCATTTTAATCATAATGGTACACCCGGGGCTATGACAGAATAAACGCAATAAATGATATATATTCAGGCATTGAAGCAAGCCTAAGAGAATGACTAGGTTCAGAATCTCTGTCTCTTTAATGACAAGATACTAAAAAGCGCCAGAACTATCTAATTCTCTTTGCATTTTTTAAATGCACAAGCAGCAGTTCCCTTTTATTCAAGGCTCCATTTTCTGTAGGTTTTGTCAGCTGCAGGCAACAGCAGTCCAAGAATCTGTGATTCAAAAATTCCAGAAATAAACAATTCATAAATTTTAATTGCTTCCTAGCATAATAAACTCTTGCACTGTCCTTCTGTCCTGTTCACTGTCACTTGATCCTGCACCAAACATGAATCACCTTTTATTCCACTGTGTACACAATATATACACTACCTATCTGTTAGTCACTTAGTAGCCATGTTTTTGTCTTTTTGAGACAGGGTCTCACTATGTAGTTCAGGCTGGTCTTGAGCTCACTTTGTATCCTAGGCTGGTCTTGAACTTGCAGTGATCCTCCTGCCTCAGCCTCCAGAGTGCTGGGATTACCAAGCATGCATCACCACGCCCAGCAGTAGCCATCTTTGTTATCAGATGACTGTAATGACATCACAAAATTTGTTACAGGGTTTGGCACGACCTGTGGCTCCAGGCATCCAGTGGGGTCTTGGAACATTAATCCCACAGTAATGGCACAGGAAAATTAACATGTATTTTTCACTTGCTGTGTTAATTCTTGAGATTCATCTCAACTTCTATTCCAAATGATTCAGACACTATATTAAAGAAATTAAATTCTGAACAAAATTTGTGGCCCATTTATATCTATAGGTGCTATAAAACTGAATTTTCAGGCTAATAAAGACACTGTGGAAAAAGTCTTTTTTAATTAATAAAACATACGAAGCATTCTTGGACTGCTTAGATTAATGATATCATTTAACATCTTGATTTTTAAATTATTCATAATACTAATGGAAAAATCTGAACACTAATGCAATAACACTGAATTTACTAAGAAAAATAACATTTAATAAAGTTTATACTACATTGAAACATTGTATAACTCAATTTTTGAAGTAAGAAATAAATTTTAAAATAACCATTAAGGAAACAACATCAACAATGTAGAAATGGGTCATAAAATATCAGTTCCTAAACAACTGGGAAAGGATTGCAAGCCCCTTTTCAACAAGCTGTAAATGCAGAAATGTGTTTTGGTTTTTTTGCAGAAATGTGTTTTAAAGATAACATTATCTACAACCCCCCAAGACATACATAAGATTCAGCTGCTGATGTCTCTATATATGTTTCTTACTCCTGCATAAATGCATGAAAAATCCATTCTGAGAAATTTAGTGCAACACAAAAGATAATATCTTGTAACTTGTTATAGTTATCACCCATAAAATTACTACTGCATGTAAAACCAATCAAAAGTAATAGTTTAGAATAGAGTATGAAATAACATGCATTTAGACTTTTCCAACTGATTCAGTTTTAGAAAAAAAAGGTATCAGAAATCATTTACAAATAAGGAAAACAGACAAGTGTTTTGGAGTAGTGGGTCTCCAAGTGTGTTCCCCACACAGCAGCAGCAGCAACTGTAAGTTCTTAGTAGGTGCTGGTGCATGCCTGTAATCCAAGCACTGTGGCAGGCTGAGACAGGAGAATTGCAAATTCAAGCCCAGCCAGAGCAACTTAGCAAGATGCTGTCTATACATATATACATATATGCATCCATACATACATGGAAAGAGGAAGCAGGGAGGGGATGGAACTCATTACAAAGGCCCTGAGTTCAACCTCCAATACTGTCACCATGAAAAAATAAAAAATCCAGCTTCTCACTGCAGCCCATCCCAGCCTGTTGGATCAGAAGGGAATGCAGTTCTGCAGTCTGTTTTAACGAGCTATCCAGTGAGTCTGAAGCACACTCCAGTCCACAGGGCTGCGTAAAAACAAGTCAAAATCTATTCCATAAAACAATAGCCAAGAGCAGAATTAGCACCTCATGGCACAGAACCTTAAACAGTGAATACAAATAAAAATCCAAGAAATTATTGACATACTTAAAGCCAAATAATATGTCTATTTCACCAAAAAGAACAGTACTTGATTACTGATGGGGTGATACACAAATGTGCATTCACCTAAGGTACTTGTTACACAAGTTGTTATGGGAGAGTGTAGCTTTTCAGTGGGGAATTGCTCTGATTTAGGGTTCATCTCTCTAATCATGGAAGAGTCATGCCACTGGCTGGTGCTCCAAAATAGTGTCAGTGTCGCTTTCAGAACAATGGTCACAATTCTTCCATGCCAAACTGAGGGACAATTTCCTCATCCTTAAGTACCACAGCTCTTGTCACGATCGTACAGACTGTCTCTTTCATTCTCTCTTTAAGTGTATCCTTATTCTTTCAAGTTAAAAGCCCATTGATTTGGTCCAAAAAGATCTATAAACTAGCAGTCTCCAAAACTGAAAGAAAGTTCTAGAACTCAAATGAACATTCATTTTTACTTAAAGCATAGGAAGTAAAACATTCCTAATTTCTACTACGGTCAAACTCCTCATGCTTGAGTTCTGCTTGTATGGATTCAAACAACATCAGATAGAAAATACTTGAAAATATTTTACCTGTACTGAACATGCACAAGCTTTTTGTAGTTATTCCTAAACATTACTATGTAAAATGATTTACAGTGCATTAGGTATTCATCTAGAGATCTTTCAAGTAGATGGTAGGATGTGTGTAGGTTGCTATCTCGGAAGTAACCAGCCTTGGGAGAGGCAGTCTCTCTGGGACCAACATCCCCAGTGCCAAAAAATAAGAAAATGCAGTCAATGCACAGCGTTACTGTGAGGTTGAAATGATGCAGCGTTTGCAACAGTAAAGATAAAATTAGGGCACCAAGATTGGATACAGAGTAAGAAACCTTGTCATTGAACCCCTTAGGCTATCTTTATTCCGAGGACACGGCCTCTGAGGACAGCGACCCTCTCTGGCTCTTGCTGGCTCTGAGAGGACACTGGGAACTTGGGCTATTTTCCCTTGCCACTCACTCAAAAAGCTTTTGCAAGTCTTTTCACAAGTGGCTTTCTGTTCCTATCACTGCTGGCTGGTGGGGAGGAACTTGGCAAGTTCCCTTGGGAAGCACACGGTAGGCGACCTTTCTGTCCTCACAGAGACTGAATAGAGAGACTGTGGCTGGACCACGTATGAAAACAGAGCTCTGGTCCACAACCTGCTGTAGCCTGCACTGAAAACCAGCCCTTCACCTACAGTAGCCAGCCCAAGAAGACAGCTTGCTGTCAGTCGCACTGTAGGTCCAGTACCCAGGAAGCCACAGAGCAAACACTCCTAACAGCCCCAAAGAGCCAAGACTTGATTAACTACTGACAGCTGCCCTGATTTGTCTCTGCTGCCAGCTCAGTAGCCAACTAGAGAAAGCTCAGTACACCCCAGTAATCAATGCACAGGATACCTGCAGGAGCCCTCCAGCTGCTCTTCACCTTGGTTTCTTCCCACTACCAGGCCTCTCACTCTTCTGCCTGCCTTTGGTAGGTGAAGTGGTCTCTAGCCCAGAAAACAGACTAGGAACCTCATCAAGTTTTCTGATTAACACTGACTAGAAGGGGTTAGAACCTAAATGGAGAAATTCCCCTGGGAAGAATTTCATTAGGGACTTACCAGACAGAGGGAGCTGACAGACAGTGCACAGAGATACAGAAGATGGAAAATCATAAGTCACCGGAAGAGATGACGTAGAAGCCAATCAAGTGAGGGCAAAGTCCAGGTAGGGACAAGGGCCCCTGACCCCCTATAAAATCAGCAGAGAACAAAGGGCCCCGGGTCCTCCACCTTTCTGGAGCCTCCTTCCCTGATTCTCATCAAGACAGCAGCTGTCTGTGTCCTCCTTTGTCCTGCTTGCAGTAAAGTCTTCTTTCCTTCAAGCTTGTCTCTTTAATGCTTTACTGATGCGGAGTTTAGGAACCCCTGGAGCTTCCCACCGCCCACAGTGGCGCTGCAGTGCTTATCCCAGGACTCAACAGCTTGAGTCACTGCTGAAAGACAAGTCATGATGAGGAGATGGGTATATTTCTCTCAATCTGAATATTACCCGGTGTATAGTATTAAAGTGATACACTCAAGTTTCACCTATCATTGAAATAGAAGAAAGAAAAAGTATATGGTGAAACTCATAAGCTGAAATTAGACTCTTATCTTTTCTTTATATTGCTACTGTAGCAACCCTAAGGAAGAGAATTCAGGATTAACAGACTTCAGGGCTCTATCAGTCAACTACACGTGGACCTTATTTGCATCCTGACTTGAACAAACCTTGAAAAATGGGAAACAATGAAGGACATTTGAATAATAGCAAAAAAGCATTAATTTTAACATGCAGTAATAATGCTTATGTGTGTGTGTGTGTGTGTATATGTGAGTTTAAATCCTTTGTCTTTAGAAAACAGTGAGAAAGTTATGGATGAAATGATACCACATCCGGGATTTGAGTCACACGGTCTTCACCTCTGTGTCTGCCTGCATTTCTGCCTTATAAAGACACC
Organism: Cavia porcellus; assembly: GCF_034190915.1. Classification (NCBI taxonomy): domain Eukaryota; kingdom Metazoa; phylum Chordata; class Mammalia; order Rodentia; family Caviidae; genus Cavia; species Cavia porcellus. Next base: position 18,382,620 of record NW_026947496.1, on the reverse strand, counting down.
AGTCATTAAGATTCTTCACAATCCAGTTTAACCTCACTTAAATTATATTTGCAATGACCTTATTTCCTAATAAGGTCACATTCTGATGTTCCAGGAGGACTTGAATATTGGGGAGATAGCCTTCAACTCTGAAAAGGGGGAATACACCAGTCACATTTCATTATACATGAATATGATGAAAGTCTGTGCCAGAGGTGGAAACACAAGCGTTAGGTGGTGTTTATCCTAAAATGTGTTCCCACAATCCGGATCACTTTTTCTACTAACATCATATGTAAGTCCAAATCCACAGGATGCAGGGATCCCCTAATTCACTAGTTAAGAACTTGCTTCATCCAACCTGTCTAGTTAGGCTTTTTTTTTTTCCAGAAAATGCAGTGAATAATCATTTATATGATAGGCATTATGCCAGTGACTAAAGTGATTATTAAAGGGACACAGTCCTTTGTGGAGGACCACCTGGACGGCTCTCCTTCAAGAGCATTTGGCCTGCCTCCATGTGCTGATACGTATAGAGCTGGCTAGGATCCTTATCCCCTCAGCTGGCTTTAAGCAATGCAAATGGGTCTAGTCGAGGTGCTGATGTGTAGTCTTTGAAGCAATGTGACAGGTCAGTGATGCCCACCTGCAGCACTCATGTAACATGTGCGAGCTGGGCCCAGGGAAGCCACGCTGTGGGATGAGAGTGAGCCTCAAGCAAAGAGGCTATGTCTATATTGGATAATCTAAGCAACTCCTTTGAAAATAACATTATGCAATATTACAACCATCGTTAAATTCCTATCATCTTGTTTTGAAAGTCTATATTGTTTTTGTTGTGGGGTTTTTGTTGTTCTTATAGTTTTTTGTATATCTCTTGTTTTTTAATTTTTCTTTTTTTTTTTTTTCCTATTTAAAATTTTTTTTTTTTGTCTTTTTTGTTTTTATCGGTCCCAGGAATCGAACTCACAACTGCCTGCTTGCAAGGCAAGCGCTTATGCCACTGAGCTAAATCCCCAGCCCCTCCTATTTAAAATTTAATAGGAAGAAAAGAGGCTATGACTTCTCAGGGCATTACACATCAAAACTGAAGCACCCACCTAAAAACACTAGACTTCCACAAACTGATATGCAGATTACTCTTTCTGCATCTCTCTCTCTCTCTCTCTCTCTTTCTCTCTCTCTGGCAGAGGTGATCTCAGGCCTCCTACCCAGCCCAGCTCACAGCACTAACATATTTTACGCCATTGTCATAGCCACTCATCCCTGAGCTACTCCCCTCTTCGTGAATTAATAAAACTCATGTTTGGCCCTAGCTTGAGACCTTTGTTCCAGTTAGTCATTGTCCTAGCTGGACTTAGGACCTCCTACAACTACAAATACGCCTTGTGTGTTTATTCTCACCATAAATAGCATTGGCAGTGGTAGATTGGAATTAATTTACTGGAATTCCAATAAAGTTCTTTTGGGATTACAAATATCAACTTCCTGGACCTTGACAAGGTCTGGAAGGGTTCTTACAGTCCTTTACCTCAAGGAGCTCACACCTGTGAGAACGATGGATTTTAAATTGTGGCCTATTACAATACTGTTGATGAGTTTTTATTACCCTATGTGTAGGAAGTTCCCAAAACAACTTCAATTTCAGAATCCACTAAGCAGACTCACAGACTCAACATATAGACACTGATTAAGTTTTTTCAAAGCAAAAAGATTCCAAGCACAGTCAACAAAAGGGTAAAAGTGCCTGGCGAGAGGTCTGGGGGAAAGCAGGCTTCTGCTTCCAGTATCCTCTCATTAGAATCGCACAAGACTTGGGGCTGGGGGTGAATCTCATTAGCAGAGAACTTCAGCATAGCATGCACAAGGCCTTGCATTCAATTCTCAGCACTGGAAAAAAAATCACAAAGCATTTGCTTAATTCTCCAGTAATGAATTGTAACCAGATTGAGAAATGTTGCCCACCAAGGAAGAGAGTTGGGGACTGGTCCTGTAGGCAGCCTCTGCTTGGCACACATCAAAACCAGACCCCGGGAAGGAAGGCAGGCATTCAGCATAAACCATGTGGGTCACACAAACAGCTCAAACACATTAAGCCACTCTTAGCAGTTTGTGTCGGGAACCCTCCTGAAATGTAAGTTCCCAGCTGCCCATCAAAAGCTGGCTTTCCAGAAGGGCAGTTTAGGCCACTAAGTTCATTCTTTCCTGCACACTTTAAAATTGGTAGGTTGCACGTAGGGACAGCTAAATGTCCCTAAACATAGGATGCAACAATCGATGGGGTTCTCCATGCCACTCTCCTGGAGCCACTTCCATGCCACGACACAGTCACATTATCCCTATAGAAGCCCTTATTTTTACTGGAGAAAGGAACAGTAAAAAGAATAACAAAACAGGAGCAGACAGGGAGGAAACAGATTCCCTGTTTTGAGTCCAGCTCATGAAAGAAGAAAAGGTGAGTCAGGGAAGGAAGGAAAGTTGGACTGTGAGTGGGGTGTTCCCTGCCACGTCAGACGGGCGGGTCCCTCTGGGCCTGGCAATGGAGGAGATGACTTATGGCACACATCGCTGACAGGTCATCCAGAAACAGGTGAGATGCAGCTGTCAGCAGGTCGCCTCCATCATATATAACCTTTGGAACAGTGTGGCAAAATGACACCACTGGCATTATAAAAAGTGGTCCCTGGGACATAAACACTAGACCCAACGAGGTAACTTGCAGTTCTAAAGGAGTTTCACCGCGGTGTGGTTGGGCTGTTAGGGGAGCTGTGAGACTCCCAACAGAACTTTGCATGATTTGAAGGACCAGCAACAGATATACATTCTCACAACTTATTAAAACTTTTCCCATGGTAAAGCACTTGCCTGCCGTGCAAAAGACCCTGGGTTTAATTGTCAACACTGCAAAAAGCAAACATAAAACCTTTTCAAGGGTTAGAAAATGCTGAGGTTTCCCATGCAACATAATGGCATGAAAGGAAAAAACTTGAAGTCAGGAAATGTGGGTTAGAATCCTGGTTCCATTACTTTCAAGTTCTCCAGTTGTAATTTATTTTAACTTTCTGATCTCAGTTTGCATTTCTGTAAAACAGTGGGGAGCTGGTTAGGAGTTTGGCTCAGTAATGAAAGTGTCTGGCTTAGCCTGGCGCGGTGCAACATGCCTGTGATCCCAGCACTTGGGAGGTTGAGGCAAGTGCACTTTGCAAGTTCGAGTTCAGCCTAGGTTACAAAATGAATTCAAGGCCAGCCTGAACTGCACAATGAGACTCTGACTCAAAAAGAGAAACAAAAATGTATCTCGGTTAATGCCTGATGAAAAAAATAAAAAGGTTAAAATGTATGTTTGTCATTTGAAATGTGGAACTGGAAAGATAAGTCCTGCTTGTGACACACACATACACAGACACACGCACGAAGAATTCCTACCTTCTCCCTCTTGTCTATGTACAAGTAAGTATCCAGATTCACACTATTTCCAAAAAACCAAACAACATGAAAAAGTTACTGAGGTGGACAGTTATTGTGTTTCCCAGCTGACTGGTACTTTTGGACACCCTTTTTTAATTTTAAAAGGAGTAAAACAGCACAATAAAGTGAAATGAAACAGTAATAAGACAATAGAAAATCTACAATAGTTACTATATTGCATATTGCTATCCTCTAAATAGTTGCTCAGACTACCAGCTTTAGGCTTGCAAAGTCAATCAAATAGTCGAGTTCCTCTGAATCAGGTGGTTGCTTAAGGAAAGGGGTGTGTTCTTTCTCCCCAGCCCACATGCACCACGGGTAGCTTCCTTTCTTGGTCATCCTTTCTGCATTTGGGGAATTAACTCAGAAAGTTTACTTCCTGGGCTTCTCTAGGGTTGCAGTGTAGCCAAATCAGAACCTAGCAAACTTGGAGCAGCCAGGTCTGGTTGCCAGCACAGTGGTGCTACCACATCGACCCTGTGCCATCACACGAGAGAAAAACAAAAAAGTCCAGCTTGTTTGTGTGTGAGGACTTCTGTGTTAGAGGCAGAACCTGGATGCTAAATACAGGTTAGTTAGTTAAGCCAGATATTAATTAGCACAACTGTTATGGTTTGTGTCTAGATGTCCCCCCAAAGGCTCATGTGGTAATGGGGAGTGGGTTTTCCAGAGGTGGCTGAATCTAGGGTTTGTGACTGTTTCAGGACCAGTGCTGGGGTTGTGATTATGAGTCCAGTACCCTCGATAGAGCTGGTAGACTGAATACAATATAAGAGTGGAAAAGAAGCTTGCTCCTTCCTTGTTTGCTCTTGTTGGTTTTGCCATCTTCTGCTAACATGAACTGCTTCCTCTCTGCCACAGCACCCTGTTTCACAGCCAGCCGATTAGAATCTAAACTTCCACAAACTGTGAGCTAAATAAATCTTTCCTTCCTTAATTTCAGAGATCAGATAGTTTGTCTCAGCAAAGAGAGAAATGTAACCAAGACAACAACAAATGCTTAAGTTGGTCACAGAATCTAGAGGAGGGTCAGAATCAGACTTGGAGTCTGCACAACCAAGAACATTGCCCAAAATTGACAGTATTACACGAGCAAAGAAGCTGCTGTTCAGCACTAGTGCTTACTGTGCATTGTATCTAATACTGCTGGTTCTGCTGCCTCTGAAGCTAGATGCACCTACCATTGTCTTAATCGCTTTTCTCTTGTTGCTGAGACAAAAATATGTTCATGGCAAGCGGAAGACAACAAGAACAAGCAAGGAAGGGAATTTAATTTTCTCTTCTTTATTTTATCCAGGCTATTTAGGACAGATTGTACCTTAATCCTAGTGCCCTTGAGCCCAGCACTGCACCATGAATCAGTTCCCATCTCATACACTCTGGATTCCGCCACTTCTGATAGACCACACCTGTAACTGCATGTGGCTTTGTTGGGGGGGGGGCATCCAGGCACAGCCATAAGAGCCACCTTCATTATTAAAAACAGTGGCGCTGCCCCTGCCCAGGCTCACTTCCCAGTCAGCCTCACTGTCATGTGTGCATCTGCAGGGCAGAGAATAGGTCACATTTCTAAGTGCAAGGGAAAGTGAATTTCCAGCTTCTCTCTTAGAGGCCGGGAGGATCACTGTGCAACCATGCATGCCGCGTGGCACCTTTCACATTCTGGCACATCTGTGCATCCCTGTGGCACTGTACAGAGGTGCACAGGTCGGGGACAGGCTGGCATGGGTACACACATCCTCTCCCCCAAATCTCCGTGTCATAATGTACGAGAGGTGCATTTCTCACTCGGGGCATGGACCAAGTGCACACACAGGCAGCCTTCTGCACAGCGTGCAGGAAATGCTACATTCCCATCTGGGAGGCGCTTCATTCAAAGACACACAGAGAAGACACTTATGTCGTCTCACACCCGTGCAGAAGAGAACCTTTAAAAAGCGGTAAGATGCTGTCAGCAAGAAATTACTCAAATCACACACAGTGTGTGAGGTCACCAGGCTGTTTCCTGCTGGGCCCTCAGGTTCCCAGTCAAAAACCCCTTCCTGCACTCCTTTCATGCCTGATAACCTTCTGCGGAACGGTGTCTCCACGCGGTCTGCCCAAGGTTTGCTCCCTAAGTTTCCATTTCCCAGCAGAGCCCCTTTCCATGGAAAGAAAGACATAAAGGAAGCGGAGGCCTATTTCTTTTTGAACATCGGTGCCCCTCCCGTCCACTTCACTGACCCGCAGAATGGCTCACTGGGGGCTGCACCAGGCCTCACCCACGCCCTTCCTTGCTGACCCCTGCAGGGCACGCCTCCCCCCACCTTGGTACTTCTCTGCAAGCCCTGCAGAGGACACCATCCTAACCTCACCCCCACCCCCAAGAGTGGTCCTGGGATCCTCCCCAGGCGCCTCCTCAGACAGCCTCACAGCTGTCTACAGGGCAGCACTTCCCTAGTGCAGCCACTTCAGGCTTTGCTTTATAAAGAGTTTGGTCAAAGCAAAGCTAACCAGGCCTTGTAACTTTATAGCTGACTTGGGGGGGGGGGGGGGCTCCGAACTCGGGAAGACTCTAGCAGGGTTCTCCTCACTTCCTCAGATGAGAAACTGTGGCTCTTAGATTTCCACCTTTGCTCAGTCTGCATCCTCAGGCCAGTGCATGTGCTTAAATTGGGCTCTTTATGGGATTACTAGGTGCTACTTACATTAGAAACATTATTCTTCTGTTTCTGCATTTCTCATCATAAAGATGAGACTTTATATTTGTTCTAATGGAACAGTTGCCACTTTAACTTGTGAAAGAGGAAGATCTTCACTAATCTGAATTTCTAAATGAATTGCTCCTTTTATGCTAATCAGGTACTATCAAGTTCCTTTTTTTTGTATCCAGGAATCAGACTCACAACCTTGGCTTGCCAGGCAGGCCCCATGCTGCTGAGCAATATCCCAGGCCCCTAAGTTCCTCCTTGATACAATGTACTGGTTATATTTGATATTTTGTAGGTCACATCATCTTTAACTTTGTATCAGAATGGTATTGCTTGAGGTCACAGTTTAAATCTATAACAATGATATAATGCTTAACAGTTATTTACAATAGCTAAATCACAGACATACATGGAAATAAATTAAAAATTACTAATTAAGGATAGGATAATTACTTTATAGCAATCATTTATTTGTGAAATTATCATCTGTCTTAGTTTCTTTCTTTTTGCTGGAACAAAAGACCAAACGCTCACCGGTTAAAGAAGGAAAGGGTTATTTCAGTTCACAGTTTGTAAAAGTTTTAGTCCATAGTTGGCTGGCTCCAGTGCAAGACGGCAAGGCAGAGAAGCATCCCAGAAAAGAAACAGTCCATGGCATAGCAGGAAGCAGGCAGTGAAGGGAAGCAGCAGCAGCTAGCCTCCCATTTCTCCCATCCAGGCTGCAAGCCTTTGGGCGGTGCCATCACACCTCGTGTAGGCCTCCTATAGGCCACAGACAAAACTATGCTAAACCAATCAATGGATTAATTTAATTATCACATCCTTAATCCATAGTCACACATTTTAGATTCAGCTACCTCTAAAATATCCCACCCATGAGTGTATGAGGCTTTGGTAGGATATCTAAATACAAATCATAATATCATAAGCACAAAATTTTAACCATTTTTAAAGTTCAGCAGCTTGTTACTACATATTGCATTAAAACGTTATAAATTCTAACATAAGATGCTATTAGTAAATTATTTCTCTGTCCTGGAAAATATAGCTTCTCAAAATTAATAGTTATTTAAAACTTCCTTAAGATTTACTATCTCAAAGGAAAGATTATGAAATCTAGCATCATTTCTATGGAAAATAAACTACTAATGCAATAATCATAAGAATTTCATTTCTGTGAAAATAAGGTATATAAGTTTTTATAGAAAATATTACATTATCTTTTATTAATTTTTTGTAGCTAATGATTAGCTAACATGAGTCCTTGCTTTTAGTGATAATGAAAATTAAAACCAAAGCACAAATTTGCTGGAAAAAGCTTAATGTAAGTAAGAGAAAATTAAACACAGAGAGCAAAACTCTGATGAAAATCAAGTCAGTCTCCTAACAAGCAAAGCAAGAGCAAACACGGAAAGTTGTCCAGCGCAAGCAGTAGGAGAGGCTCCTCCTCTGCTTCAGGGATTCAGACTGGCCACCCACAAAAGCAAGAGGCCAGCTGTCAAGGATTAGTGAAGATGAACCATTGGCCATCACTTCAGTCCAGGCTTCATGCTTCTGAGGGAATCCTCATGGCTTGAGGGATGGCTCTGCTTTTCCTGGAACCCAAGTGACTATGGCTTCAGCACATGGCTGGAGACTTTTAGGTGTTACTCCAGGGGGGAAGGGTCTGATAACCGGATACCCCTGTAAATTCTGAAATTTATTTTAATTATTTTTATCTTATCCTCCATTTCAAAGGGGGATGAGATGGGCTATGTGAATACAGGGCTAATCAACATTGTTCTGTCAATTTTTTTTAAACAGGGTTAACATATCTATATCCAAAATTTTAAGGTAAAGGATGCAAAATGAAGCTCAGGCTTTGTTTTATTTTTAGTTATCATTGGGCTTTTGTAGCCCCAAGTGAAAATCATAGTATTTAGCCTCAGAAGAAAATACTAAATCATACTTTTGATGAGTAGTAGGTTAAGGATCCAGGAGTTTATTCTTTTGTCCCTACAGTGGTACCTATGTCAGTGGTATTTCAAATTATCTCAAAATTTGGTGGCTTAAAGTGATAAACGTTTATTGTTTTTAGTGTCAGGGAGCAGGGAGTGGCTCTGGCCTGGGGTTCGTCATCAGCCTGTAGTCAAGTGTGACCTGACAGCAGGCACCTGAGGCTTGATGGCACTGGAGGACCTGATTTCAAGATGGCACACTCCCTGGTTCAGCTCTACATGGGTCTCTCTGGAGCACTGCTGAGGACATGGCAGCTGGCTTTCCCCAGAGAAAATGACCCAAGTTGATACATCATGGCCTATCTGTCATGAAGCATTACACAGCGTGTGAATACCAAGACGCAGAGCTGAAGGGTCATCCCGAAGCTGCAACGCACACCTGGTGACTGAGTTCTTCATTACTCTGATTTAAGATGTAAATTATAGAGGGCTCGGCTGTGCATGTCAGGAATCCCAGAGTTCTGGGTGGCTGAAGTGAGGCAGAAAGATCACAAATGCAAGCCCAGCTGGACTGACTTAGTGCTTTAGTGTGATCGACTCAAAATAAAAAAGGATTCAAGGCTGGGGATTTAGTTCAGCATCATAAGTGCCTGCCTGGCAAGCACAAGGTTGAGAGTTTGATCCCTGGTACCAAAAAAAAAAAAAAAAAAAAAAAAAAAAAAAAAAAACGAATTTAATCCGCAGAACCACAAAAAATAGCAAATTTTCTTCTCATTTTTATAGTTTATACAAAGTGACTTCATGATCATTCTATTGAGACATAACACACTCCAAAAATGTTGGTTTAGGGTGTGTGTCTAGGTGTGTGTTGGCGGGGTGTTTTGTTTCATTTTGCATAAGATGCTTCAAAAGGCAGTGCTGGAGCAGTGGTGGCTCTGAGACCTTCCCCCCGAAAGTGGCCTGTGCACCCACCCCACAGACTCCGGCCACTATCTGTCTGCAGGTGACCAACCAGCGTCCCTGTTGTGCCCACACTCAAGGCTGGCATCTGCAAAATGCCCACCAGACACACTGTGTAAAAGTGTGTTGCCAGCACTTAAAACTCGCCTGTCCAACAGCTACCTTGCTCCTTGTCAGGATTTCTTCTGTCATCGTGAGGCACCGGTCTACATAGCTCCTTTCATTCATCACCGATCCTCAACATGTACATCCAGTTATCAAGATCTACTGATTTTACCCCAGCTCGCCTCTAGGTGTCCTTCAACACCGCGTTGGTTCGGATATGCAAGGCCGCTTCCTGATTCTTGGATTACCTTCTAATGGCTCTGTCTCTGATCTCATCTGCCGTTCCTCTAACTTGCCTGTTAAAGCAATTTTAAATGTCAGTTGAGTCATATACATCCTGGGCTCCACCAATGGCTCCACACAAATGTCCTGGTTCAGTAAACAAGATTCTCAGCCTACCTTCCTAGTATAGTTTCTCATGAGGCCCCAACAGAGACCCTAACTGTGGCCCTAATAAACTCCTGGAGGGTTTTTGGGTCCTCTGGGTGGTCCCCGAACCTCTAGGCCTTTGCACATATTTTCTATACCTGTGTACTTTCCCAGATCTTCAGCTTTCAGGATTCAGCTCTCAGGATTCTGCTGCAGGATTTGGCTGCAGAGCCACTTCCTTGAGGTGGACGTCCTGAGTCCCCAGTCTGAGCGAAGTGTTCCCTCTCCTGGGTTTCCCTGCAGAACCTCCATGCATATCTCAGTGGCTGTCAGGCCATACAGTTTGACATCCCTGGAGACAAAACTGCATTAATATCACCCAACCACACAACCCATAACTTAACAGCCACTTGATCAGTGTTGGCAGAAAGTGGAAAGCGGCAGGGAGCCTGTTCCTGTCCCGAGGGCCTGCTGGACACACAGCACCTCTTCCTGCTCCCATACGCTCCGCTTCGTGCCCCTTGGTCCCTGGGGGTGCAGAAACGACTGTCTCCGTACAGCTGCCCATGTCTGCGCCCCGCGGTTCCCCCACCCCTGGGACAGACGATGCAAGCTGGACCCATGCACAGTTCCCTGCTCTCCCTGTGCTGTTCTATTGAGGCAGAGAAGCTAAATGTTTCCAGGCTTCCTGACTGCTAAAACTGGGGGATGGCATGGTTGTGGCCACTAAGATCTAAACAGATATCCATGGGGAAGCCACCTTTTTTGAAATGAAAGGCAAATCCTTAGAACAAGAAAGCCCTTGGCCCCTTAGATTTTGTGTTTCCCATCCTGGAACGTGACTGTGAGATTGCTACAACAGCCAGCCAGCTTGAGAAAGAACGCCGCCCCCTCATTACTGTGGTGTGTACCGCTATGGTCCAGGCGCTATGTACAGCAAGGAAAGAACCAGGAAGGGTACAGCCAGTACTGCGTGGCAAGCAGCTGCATTTATTAAAGATTACAGCAAGTTGTGCTCAGGGCAAGTCTGTGCCAGCAAAAGATATGACAGAGATAGAAAAATGGTGTAGGGTAACAGAGAATTAAAAGTGCTTGGAAAAGTTAAGAGCAACAATGCACAGACAAACCAGGCTTTTGAAATTTGATTTTTTAAAAAGATGGAGTATTTTTATACAGTGGAGTACTACTCAGCTATAAAGAAGGATAGACTAGAGTCTTTTAGAGGTAAATGGATGCTTCTAGAGACCATACTCATAAGTGAAATAAATCAGTAACATATGTAAACACTGTATTGTCTCTTTGATATAAAAAATTGAAAGAAAAAAAGATCCAAAAATTTATAATAGACATAGTGAAAGAGAAAGAAACTGCTCAAAGGGAAATTATATTGTTTGATCAATTCTGCCTGCCTGCATCTGATAACCTGAGCAACTGTTTTGAAGATAATGCTATACAATGTAATCACCATGGTTAAATTCCTATCATCTTGTTTTGAAATCCTGTATCTCTATTGTTTATTACTGTTATCATTGTTGATGTTGATTTTGTTAATGTTGTCCAACTTTTGTTGTTGCTTTTTGTTTGTTTGCTTGATTGCCTTTTGATTTTTCTGTGCCTTTTTGCCCTTTAAAATTAAAAAAAAAAAAGGAATTTGAAGGATGTGCACACCACCCCAGGCACCCCCACGATCTCTGTGTGACTGACAGGAGTGATTGACAGGGTGCTGGGGCATCTCAGAGGTTCTCAGAATTCACAGGGATCTTAGTTAAACGCATGACATGTAGTCCATATTTATGAACCCATAATGAATGAGAAATGGCCAAAGGTCCAACACACACGTGTTCTTGCCTGCGTCATCAGAGATCTTGTGGGTTTTGTTGTTCTATTTTCTGCCTCTCTCTGGACAGTGAAGCAGGAGTGGCCGTAGGGTACAGTTTGGGATTACACTAAATGGGCAGAGGAGAGTGACGCCCTCCGATCCACTGTTTCTAACTGTACTACCCAGAGCAAGACAGAGTGGAAAAGCAGGAGTCAGGATTTTTCAGGACATTGCTCAACACTGAATCAGCCCTGAACTGTCAACTTTTAATTCTGTTCAGTAAGATTTAAATAAATCCCTACTTGTTTGAACTATCATAAATCAGGGTTAGTGTGACTTACACACAAAAGCACTTCTAAAAGATAGAGTACCCTACAGGGTTATAGATTTCTTATTACCTGAGACTCCTCAGATTCATAGACAAATTCATGACCAAAACAGGTACAGTTTATTGAGCACATACTGCAAAGTCCAAGTGTAAGATTTGTCAATTCATGGTCATTTTAATTCTCATCTAAGAGATAGACGGGATCATGACAGAATTCCTTTTACAAATAGGATAAGACAGTGTGAGAAACTAAGGTTGTCCGTGGTGTCCACAGGTGCTCATTGCCTTACCCACTGTATTGTTCTGCAAATAATGCTAGCCATTTGATCCTAATTCTAGCAAGGTAGATATTTCAAGCCTTTCTGTTAGAGAAACTGAATTGGACAGAGCTTGGCTGACCGTGTGGTTTATGCCACCTGTCCACACACAAAGCTAGCAAAACCCAGTGAAAGGTGTTATCAGAAGAGGCACGGGAAACACGAGGAGATTTTCCCTTTGGAAAACACCAAAAGGGATCTGTTTGGCTCTGAAGTGCACGAAGCCTAGGCAGAGCCATATGGGAAATGCTGAGGCAAAGTGCTCCATGGTGGCGTCTCGGGAAATTTTGGAGCTGTCAGATGTCAGAGCTGTGAGGCGGCAGTTGGACTGTGGAAAGGAGGGGAGGGCAGGAAGGGTGAAGGAGGCAGGACGGGTCCTCCTGACGAAGGGAAAAGCTCTGCTGGCAGACGATGGCAAGAAAACTCACAGGGACAGCAAGGAACGGTGTGTAATTGGGACTCTTTTTTTACTTATACTATAGATAGCCTCTAAAACTTCAAGAACATCTGTCAATCGAAATAGGCTAGCATTAGCATTGTTTTAGAAAAAGAACCAAAAGGAAAAGCAGCTCAAGAAACACACTCAGCACAGGGTATGATGACACACACCTGGAATCCTACCACTTTTGGAGGCTGAGGCAGGAGGATCACAGGTCCCAGAATATGCAGAGGTCCTGGGTATGCCATTACAAATACCTGCAGAAAGCCCATTGCCTCAGGGATTGATTCAGTATTTTTCCCAAATGCAGCAGCTCTCTTTCTGGAGACAGAATTAAAAACAAACAACAAAAAAAATGGAAACTGAGTTTTTAAAATTGTGCTTACATACAGCTTTAAGACACTTACTCAAGCCTTTTCCCTCCCACGAAACTCAAATAAATAAATAGATGAATATCCTCAAAGGTTTTAAAAAATACGCCTGTAAATCCAGAGTGTACACCTCTCTTTTTTACTTATAAATTGTGCTTTCTTTGATGTGCAGGCAATCCCAACTGCACATCCGTGTAGATGGCTAATACTGGAACCTGATAGCAAGAATAACCCTAGATCGCCTAGTGCGAAGACAGCCATGGGGTCCCCAGCCCCTTAGCGTCCCTTCACTGTGCCTCCTCTGAGTGCCCGACCCCATCCTCCTCACCTGTGTCCCAACCTCCGCCTAATAACCCTTCGGGTGTCTCCTCAGGACACCCCGAGAATTCCTTTTCCGCCAGGGGAGTCAGTGAGCCCACAAACTTACTCTGAAAGGTTGATGGGATAGGTCCTTATTTTCAGCCTCGGGGCCCTCAGACCCAGCCCAGTGACATTCGTCTTGGTGACCAGGACAGAACACAGAAAGAGGCCTGGAGACGGCCGAGACTGGGAAGCTGGGCCGAAAGGCTTCTCATCTTTTCCTTTCTTCTCTTTCCCGGCTCAACCCTTTTACTTTTCTCTGAGATGCCAGCAGTTATGGAGGAGAGGTGGGAGCAGGAGTGGAGGGGAGCCTGGCTGGAGCAGAGAGGGGAAGCCAGTGGCCTTAGCACCTGTCCCCTGTGACCGTCCCGCCTGTGCAGCCGGTCTCTGGGGAATGCCTCTCTGCTCCAGCCTCGTCAGGTTTGGTGCAGTTATTCTTACATAATTTTGGCCCCAAGTTTATCTCCCTAAGTTGATAGGTGATCTGTAGTTACTCAGTGACCTCGCTGGACTTTTTAAACCCTTGTGACCTCCCTGTGTGTGTGTGTGTGTGTGTGTGTGTGTGTGTGTGCGCACGCGTGCGTGTGTGTGTGTGTGTGTGTGTTCGGTTTCTGAATGAAATCCAGTTCTTGCACACAACTCCTTTTCCTGCTTTCTTGATCTGCTGGTAAAGGTGAAATTGCTCACATTTGGGTATCACTAGCAGACAGGGCCGAGCCCCGAGTCCTGAGTGATTCTGACCCAGGAGTAAGAGCGTGGAGCTGGCTTTCTGGGCAGTTCTGCTTCTGCGAATCAAGGCGGACTTGAAGGTTGCACAGTGACGTGAAGGTTGCTTGACTTTGGGGGAGGATCCTGGCTTTTCTCCCTGTTTTTTTTCTGTGCTTTCTTCATCTGTTTCCAAAAGCACCAAAGAGAGATCTTTAAGGCATGGAGCACATGACCATGGGTGAGCTGGTGCCTGTCCACAGGGCCCCGAAACATCACCTTCTGGTTATAGTTTATAAACTCAGGGCTGCTTTAAGATAAAAGGTTTTTAAAGGTTGAAAAAAACTAGTTGAGTTTTCTCCAAAGATAAATTATAGAGTAAGAAGACAAGGCCTCGAAGCTCTTCTGTCTTTCTCCCTTCTGACTCTTTGGTTATAACTATAATACTAACTTTTTAAACAGACTTAAAATAGCTTAAAATATTTTTAAAATACTGTCATAACTTACATTTAAAAGAGGGATAATTGATAATCCCTTTAAAAAATCTGACTAGTGTATTTATAGTTATAAGCCTACAACTATGAAAAAGATTATTGTAATTCAACATCGCTCATACATATAGGAGGGCACTTTCAGTTAATATGGTTGTTTTGTGTGTCTTGTATGTTGTGTCTGCCTTTTAATCTGTTCTAATAATTGGTTAAAGTATCTGCAGCTCCTTCATTTGAAACAAAAATTATGGGGCTGGGGATTTAGCTCAGTGGTATAAGCACCTGCCTTGCAAGCAGGCGGTCATGAGTTCAATCCCCGGTACCGGAAAAAAGAAAAAAAAAAAGTTCAAAAAAACAAAAATTATTTTGAGCTCAAAAATTTGTTTTTCTTTTTCAGCCCTTATAAACTTGTGGCTTGTTCAGGGCTTTCCAAACCAAAAAAAAATTGATTTATTGGAATAGCTATACTCAAAACGTTGCAAGATGAGGTTCAATAAGCTCAAGGCTAATAAGGGACTTCCAAAAAAAAAGACTTAAAGTAACACAAAGAAAATATATGATTTAGGTTAATATGTATACTTCTGTGTTTTAATGTTCAGATATATGTTATTCTCCCAAAATTCTGTTAAAGTTAGCTTATAGATAAATAGACGCCCACAATAGCCCAAATTTCTTACATGATTTAATAGTGAGTTACTAAGAGTAAAGATGTCTTTAAACTCAGTGATAGGCTTTCATTCAGGTTGTTAGTCAATTAAGATAATATTTATCAAAAAATGGTTTTCTACATGTAATGTATATTGCTTTCTATGCAAAATAACTTCCAAGAGTTTTTATTTTGATTAAAAATAAAAATAATATAGCTTTAAAATGTTAACTATGCTATGGTTTGGTTCTTATAAATCATCTAAAATAATAGTTAAGATGAATAAATAAATAAATATAAGATTAATGCTAAAAATGTTCATAGAAATATCTGTAAGTCATCAGTTGTTTAACATAAATTCAAGTATTCTTGGCTTTTTAAGTCTTATAAGAGATAACTGATTTTGTTTATTAAATGTTTTCATAAATTATTAATATACATAAAGGTTTAGAATTATTTTCTCGAGTTGACTAAGAATTAAGTTGCTAATACTAAAATAATATATTTTTTAAAAAAGGTTCCCTTTAATGGGTGCTGTTGGGCCTAAAAATCTATTTGACGAAACTGTCAAAAAAAAAGCACCTGCTGGTTTACTTCAGTTTCTTCCACTGATGGTTGGCTTTTGAGATGAATGTAACTCATCTCAAAAGATGTTATTTTAAAATATATATATACATATACATATATATTTATATACACACTTAAGTTCATTATATAATAAAAGGTCAGCTTTTCTATATCTAAAGCAATATTTTCTCGAGATACTAAAATGTTCTTGGTTAAACTTCTAAAAACTAGATTTAAAAACAAAGATTTTTATATTTTATTGAGGTTAATTTCTAATGTTAGGTTTTTAGTAACTTAACTGGAGTTTTATAAGTTAAAGATTATTTAAATGTTGACAAGTAAAATCTTTTCAAATCATGTTATGACTGGTTCGGTGAATAACTGTTTCCTTAGTGGATCCTTAACTGGCTGATTAGATAAAGCTTCAAAATTTCATAAAATACAAAGTGCAACCACAATTTCAAGCTTGTTACCAGGTCTAATGTCATCCCAGTGGCCCATAAATGAGACTCTAACAAAAGAACCATGAAAAAACATTTTCCCTAACCACAGTTAAACCTAGATATAAGAACCCAGAAAAACCAGGGGTGATGGCGCACTCCTGTGATCCCAGCATTTGGGAGACTGAGGCAGGAGAATTGTCTGCAAGTTCAAGACCAGCCTGGGCTAAAAAATGAGCCCAAGGTCAGTCTGAACTGCATAGCAAAACCCTGTCTTAAAAAGACCAAAAACCCATGAGATTCTGATCTACCTGATTCCTAAAACTCCTGTAATAATAGATAGATATCAGCCTGGAATATAGCTCAGAGACACAAGCACCTTCCTGGCAAGTGCAAGGTCCTGATCAGGTTCAATTCCTGGTAAAAAGATAGCCATCAATTCGTAGATAAATATTTTCAGGTTTGAGATAAACATTTCTAGCTGACATCTGCTCTCAGCAACTCAGTCAGTTAGCTCCTCTTTGTTGAAAACAAACAAACAAAAATCCCAGACTTAATAAAATGAGCCATGCCACTCAAGATATGAGCTAGACGCCTGCCTGACTCTATAGTAACCCTGTTGTGTTCCGAGATTCTAACCCGTTTGCTTCTAACTACTCCATCTCTTTCTGCTCCCTATCTATCCCATCAGGGCAAAGAAAGTTGTATTCAAGACAACAAGAGAGACATTATGGTAGCCATTGTTGATTACCTTGGATTTTGGTTTTAAATCGTGTACCATGTCCATCCTTTTGTTTTGACTGACCCCATTTTGTTTTCTCCCATTTTGTTTTACTCTCTCATTCTAGTTTTATTCTTCTCCAAAAAAAGATTGCAATACAGAACGCTCAATGAAACCTCAAAAGGATAAAAGAACACTGTCACTGTTGCAAAGGTGACCCCAGCTAGCGACCTCCCATTAATGCATAACTTCAGGCTGAAGAAAAGTGAGCAGAGCCGAGAACTATGCCCTCCAGCTGCAGGCAAGAGGGCAAGACACACAGCCCGGCAGACAAATGAGGAAGGATTCCAGGAGAAACGGCCCCTGTCCACGAAAACTGAAAATTTAGACACGGTCATCTGCATTAAGCTACATTAAGCATTTAAAAACAATGTAATACCTGTATTATGAAAATGTATGTTTTTAAAGGAAGGGAAAAAAACAGAAGATTAAGGAAAAAAGATAGAACCAAGTAAGAAAATGTAATTCAACAAAGATAAGGAAGTTCTTTGTAATGGCTTTGTTATAAAAGAACTCAATAAAAATAGCTTAATAAGAAATATGAGGTGAAATTGAAAGCGTGATAGGAAAAGAGAAACCTGTAGCCCTAAATAAGGGACAGGATTTCAGGCTAGACACAGACAGTACAAGAGGCGTCCTGGCCTGAGACTGACCACAGAAGGTGCCTCCTGGCTCCGGGAGATGGGGCGGAGTGGGAAGCCCTGTAATTGGCTGCCAGCAGCCACCTTAAGTTTCCATTTGCTAGTTAAGCTTCTCTCCTTGCCTAGCCTGTTTGGCCCATCCAGGGATTATGTTAATCAGCCCGCCTTATGAGCCCTGGAGAGGGAGACTTGAGTTACCCTATAACCCTCTGGCCTTGCCACTGTTGCTAAGTTACCTGCTGATGTCTCAGAACCCAACTCCCTCCTCCCCAATACCCTATATATTTGTTACTTTCTTTGAATAAACGAGGCTTGATCAGAATCCTGTCATGTCTCCATTCTTCGCGTCTCTTGTCCTTTCTCATCCCTACTCCCCCTCTAGTGTCTACATTGATCACCCCCGGGCTGGGACAGGGCAGCTGCTCTCACCCTATTTCCTTAACCACCTGACAGGAACCTGAGAAAGATGCTTCTACCCTTAGCACCACTCCCTGACCCCCATGTGTTCTACCCGCTCAGAGTAACCAAGGGTAACCCACAGTCATGAAAATATCATCTGGCCTGTGGTTTGACCTCCCACCACCATGCTGGTCCCTCTAGGTCCCCAAACATCTCCTGATAGGAGGTTGGAGACTCAATCGGTGGAGCAGAGCTCAGTTAGCTACAATCCCTGATCACTCCTCAAATTCTAGCAAAACAAGAGAAGCCAACCCTGCAGCGCACCACAGTTGCCCCCTTTGGCTCTGCCTGACATCTTGTTCTTGTATGTTCATTACTAACGATTGCCACCTCCCGGAACTGCTTGCTTGGAACTCTCATAAGTGTAATTTAATTATTTTGTTTTGTTTTGTTTTTGAGACAAGGCCTTGCTGCATAGTCCACGCTGTTTTCGAACTCGTAGTGATTCTCCTGCCTCAGCCTCCTGAGTGCTGGGATTGCAGGTGCACACCACCACTTGTGGCTTCCAAGTGTCCTTTAAGCTCACACCTGCAGCAGCGGGACCAGACTGAGTCAAGCTCACCCTCAAGCCTTCTCATTGGCCAACTGCAGCCATGGTGTGTACTTTTCCTTTCATAAAACTCCGCCCTTTCTTCTAATGCTGTGCACCTGGCTCAATTCTTTGTTTGCAATACAAAGAACCTGGATATGAGGTGAGACATAGACACCTCTCCAGTAGCAAAATAAATGCCTAGTGTCACCAGGGTTTTGTGTCTGTGTTGAGAGTGGTCAGGAGTACACTGAGGAAAGACAGAAGAGAGATTGACTAACAACTTTTCAGCCAATGAGAGACCATGTCTGTGGTGGTGGTGGTCCCCTAAGGTTATAATGGAGCTGAGGAATTCCTGTCGCCAAGCGCCATCAGAGCTGGTGTGATGTCCTAACGTAGCTCATTCTTCACATGCATGTGGTGCTGTCCGTAGAAATGATCTTCCCCTGGACACAGGGGAAGCACCGTGCCTAATACTAGGTAATGATAACAATTGTGTTCCTAGCTTATGTGTTTACTGCACTCTACTATCATCATTATTCCGGACTGTACTCCTCCTCAGAAAAACAAGTTTTACAGTAAACAGTCTGCTGTGTGATGCCTGCAGCACCTTCTGTTTACCCTGTCTCTTGATTGCATCATTTTCTCTTGTGCTTAGTTTGGTTTTGCTCATCACAGCTCCTTAGCATAAAACGCAACTCAGTGCTAATGCTGTAAGACGCTTTGTTGAGTGCTTGATCTGCAAACAAAATTAAAGGTGATTAAGAGCTAGAAGGGTGGAAAAATGGGCGATGGCTGTTTCTCTGCCATGAGGCTTGGCTCATTCCTCAGCTACGATGCTGAAAAACAAGAATGAAGTGATGAGGTGCGGGTGACAGCTCATGCCTGTAATCCAGGCACTCTGAAGCCTGAGGCAGGATGATAATAAGTTCAAGCCCTGCCTGGACAAGGTAGCAAGATGCCTTCTCAAAATAAAAAATAGGGCTAGGGATTTAGCTCAACAGCAAAGCTCCTGCCTGGTAAGCGAAAGGTCCTAAGCCCAATCCCCAGGGCCAATAAATTAATGAATACTAAAATACAAATAAAAAAACAAAAAGGGGCTAGGGATATAGCTCAGTGCAGAGACCCTCAGCCCAACTTTCAGCATTGCCAAAAAAAGAAAGTGATAGAAGCTTTTAAAAGGTCTGCTTTATTGAAGGTAAAGAGACTATGGCAAAAATTTGTCAAGATGTGACAAAACCTCCGATGATGTGGACTGAAGAGTAGACTCGAGCATCCTTCATCACCATGGGAACCCTAGCCAAAGCACAAAGCTTCACACATTCAAACACATGGCTGCCCCCCGTGAGAGCCAATATGAAGGCAGGTGAAGCATGGTTGGAACCTCTAGACCAGCTGATTGTGGAGACAGTCACCTGCCAGAGCGAATCTGCAATATAATGGACGTCTCCCTCTTCTGGAAACAAGAGCTTGAGAGGAACTATGTGGAAGGAGGCCTGGGGAACCAAAGTCCTCTGAAGAAGCTCCTGAGCCAGCTAGACCTTGGCCAACTGGATCACAGAGAGATGGAATGTTGTAGGTCAACAGCCAGAATTACCTTGGGCCATGTCAGGCCCTTGAAGAGCCAGTGAGCTTGGGTTTTGTATCTGTCTAATTCTCCTAATAGATAGACCTCTCTAAACTTCTTGGAATGTACCCTCACTGAATATCTTCTTGGAATTCACCCTCACTGAATATCTTCTTGGAATGCACCGTCACTGAATATCAATGCCAAGGCTGCAGACAACATCTGAAATCTCTGCGAGAGACCTCTCTGCCTTGCTGTAGCCTGCCTGCTTGATATTCTTGCCAATGTAATCAGTAAATTGATTGACTTATGGTTTTCTTTTGTTCTGCGACTTTGAAAGCTGATGTAGCCTCTTCCATGATAAAACATCATTTAGGGTAACTTGAATCCATGTTCCCAGATCATGGTCACTCATATTTGGCTCAGAATAAACTATTTTCGCATTTCCTTTTTTGAACAGCCAGGGTTTCAGAGTTGTTTTGTTTTGTTTTGT
Source organism: Cavia porcellus (assembly GCF_034190915.1). NCBI lineage: Eukaryota > Metazoa > Chordata > Mammalia > Rodentia > Caviidae > Cavia > Cavia porcellus. The sequence goes on along the minus strand of NW_026947496.1, from coordinate 18,362,159 downwards.
TTTTTGACCAGGTCTCAATACGTAGTACAGACTGGCCTTGAACTTGCTTACGTAGCCTAAGCTGGCCTCAAACTCACAGTGATCTTCCTGCCTCAGCCTCCCACATGCTTGGAATACAGATGTGTGCCACCATGCCAGGCCTTTTGCTTGTCTCTTTTGAAGCAGAGACATCATTTTGCATTGACAACCAGGCTTTTTTGGACAGGACAACAGTCTTGCTGGGCACAACGTTGCAGACTACAAATTGAAACCCTTTGTGACCTTGCACCTGAGGACCCCAGGGCTTTCCTCCATGTCAGTAAGCACACAGTGCCCACGTCCTGCAGGAACAGGGAGAAGTTGTCATGGTGACTCAGGTCCTCTTCCAAGATGCCCTCCTGAACTGCTATGCCAGCAAGGTAGAAAGCAATGTTTGGAGAAAAACATGACTTCAAAGAAGTTGCCAAGCATGGGGAGTTTGCAAAAACCCACAGGGCTGTGACCGAGATGGCAACAACTTCACCCTGGGCAGGGTGAGGTGACACAGAGAAGCTCCCGGGGATGGTTCCCGCAGGAGGAGCCGTTGGAACTGGAGCAGGAACACGCGGCTGAACAAGAGTCTGGAGAGAAGGAACCCCAGGAAAATTCGCAGTGAAGGGCTTAGCAGAGGCATCTGCAGATGTCCAGCTTCTAAAAAGTTTGAAAACACGGCCCCAACCAAAAGGTTTCCACTCATGGAAGGAAATGTCGGTGGTGTGTGATCTGCTTGCAAGGACAGAAAGCCAAGCCTGGCAAAGCTCAGTGCTTCGCACTTGTCTCCAGGAGCCTCAGACAGGGCCTGCAGGAGGGGATGCAGAGGGAAGCCTTAGGTGCCACAGGAGGGGGCAACCCCGTGCATGCCGCTGCCCCAGGAGCCTTCCATGGGGACAAGGTGTGGAGGTGGGCGACAAGGATACGGTGCCCCCGACCTTCCGGGCCTTGGCTAATGTGTTTGTCTTAGTTTTTCACATACAGACAAAAAAAATTTAAAAAGTAGATTTTGAAAACAGAAAAATAGAAGAAAATCTGAGAGAACACGACACAAAGCAAGAAAACATTTTTTTGTACAACTGTATACTGTGTGTTTTAAGTTATGTCCTTCAAAAAGGGTCAAGAAGATAAAAAAGTTTTGAAGTTTATAAGGTAAAAATATGCAGTATGCTGAGGTTCACGTATTATTGAAAAAGGGAAGTCGTCAGCTTAGGATGGCCTAAGCGTGTGACACTTGGAAAGCCGAGGCAGTGTACGGCAGCTCCCCAGCCTCGGCATCTATTCTCACACACTCCCCTGAGCAACTTCCGGTCTCACGCGCTCCATCCAGCTAAGTGTCCTAGACAGGTGCGCCAGGTTTTATCTTTTGTACTCCATTTTCCTATATTTCGATATGTTTCAGTATACAGATACTGCTGTGTTCCAGGTGCCACAGCGTTCAGCACAGTGACATGCTGCACAGGCTTGAAACAGTAAGCTATGCCCTAAACTATCAAGATTTACTCTGTGATGTTCCCACAACAATGAAATCCCTCATGATGCTAAATAATACATCTTTTACAATGACTTTATGTTTTTGATGCAAGATGTTCAGATTTTGCTTGACATACATTTATTTAGTTATTTAGTTATTTATTATTTATTTGAACTCACTATAGAGCCCAAGCTGACCTTGAACTTGCAGAGACCTTCCTGCCTCAGCCTCATTAGTGTTAGGATTACAAGTATGTACCACCATGCTGGGATCCATTTTTCTTAATCTTTTAGGTATTTTGTATCCTTAGAAAACAAGTTATGTGGCAATCTGCACAATCAGTGATTTCACAGAAATAAAGAAAAAATTCATTTTATGAAATAGGTAAGACATATCTTTTAATAGTTCTTAGCTTGATTTATAGCTTTTAAATATTTATATAGATGGACTATGGGCCTCCATTGTTTCTTTTCTCCTCCCTACAAACATCAGAGACAGGACTGCTTATCCACTGCCTTCCTGCTCCTCCCTCCATGCCTTTGCTTCCTGTCCCCCACGCCATGCACAGTTCTCATCCCCCCAGGCCTTCACATCACGATGTGCGGCCCTGCAGTGACCCAATTATGACCTGAAAGCTCTGCCCACTATGATCCAAAATAACCTCTTCCTGACACCATGCTGGGAGCCAAAGACCATGGACTGGAAGCTCTACAAGCTGTGAGCCAAAATAAACTTTTCCTCCGCTAAGTTGTGGGTGTCAGGGACTGTATCAGTGAGGAAAAGTAACTAAGACAGAACCCTAAATAAAACTTCTCCGTTAAATGATGTGTTAGGATATGAGATACAGTTCTGCTCTAGCAGATGCAGCACTGGGGAAAGGTGGTTCAAAAGCAAAACAAGCAGAGCTACAGGCTTATCTTAGCTCTTTCCTCATTGCTGGAGCAAAATATCCAACACCCACAATTTAAAAGAGAAGTTTATGTTGGCTTACAGTTTACCCGAAGTTTCAGTTCATAGTTGGTTTGCTCCAAGGCAGCACTGCATGATGGGAGAATCTGGACAGGGGAAAGCTGCTCGTGGCATTGCAGACAGGAAGCAAAGAACATGAAGGGAGGAACCAGCGGCTTACCTCCTCCAACCAGATGCCACCTTTTAATAGTAAGCCAGCTATAAGCCCCCATAATCTAAGTACTCCTCAAAGGTCCTTCCTGTGAGTATATGAGGCTCTTGAGAAATATCTAGTATAAACCAAAATGTTCCACCCTCGGTCCCCAAAAGACTGGTACACATCTCTTTATGCAAATGCACTTAGTCTACCTCCAAGAATTGCCAAAGCCTTTCAAGTTCTAGTATTGCCAAAGCCAAGTTAAAATTCCCCCTCTGAGCCTTAAGACAAACTCTTAGCTGTGAACGCCTGTAAAAGTCAAAAAGAAAGTTAAAAAATCATACGTACGATGGCTTGGGGTGAACACTCCCATTCCAAAAGTGAGGAATTGAGGGATAGAAACCAAGGAGACGAAATTCAGACTGAAAGCCACCAGGGAAAACACGAAATCTTGTAGTCCCAAGTCTGGCATCTGGTGAAATGTGTGGCTCTGCCCCCACGGCATTGTTTGTGACGCTTGCGCTCGTGGTTTCTGTCTCGGGCTAGCTTTGCTCATGGCCTGTGACTTTCCTTACACATTCCACCTTCCTGGCTCCTTCTGGGTCTCCACTGCACTCTCAACTCATTCTTACAGCTCCACACACTTTCTTCGCAGGGACACACTACCTGTCTCCCAGGCCTTTTGGTGAAATCTCAGTGGAAGCCTCCTTGATCCACTACTCTTTCATTATGCATCCCTATAAAACCAGTTCCATGTGGATGATACCAAGGTCTGCTACCAGCTCACGCAGTACATTGGCTCCCTTGTATCATGGCTATGGAGGCCTTTGAGTGGGTGGATGACTGAGTGCTATACCTGAACAAATTCCCTAGGTGGCCCCAGTGCTAGAGCATGGTACCCTGGGGCTCTGTTCTCAAAGCAGTCTTTTGGCTTTTGCAATTTTGAGCCCTGGAATGGTGAAGGGTTTGCTGGTCCTTCACATGTCCCCAGGAGAGTTTTCCTATTGCCTAGATCCAAAGTACTTGACTTATTTTAATGCTAATCTTTTCAAAACCAAGCTTTCTTCTGTTTTATATTTATGAGAGCTTTCTTTATGGCTGAACTGAAAACTTTAAAAATGGGTTGTTTTTAGTATAAATCTGGCTAACTCTGGTAGTAGTATTCATGTCACAGTCTGAACATTGGGCTGCCTTGAAATTTTCTCTGCTATATTAGTTATTCCATTGACCTAATCTTAGTCTCCCACAAAGTCTCATGACATGAGAAAAATTTGGACAAACATTCTACCACAATATAATGGACATAGTCTGGAGTTTAACTGCCAGAAGTCCTCTAAAAACTCCTGAGCCTGATCCTTGCCATCTGCATTTCTGTCAGCATTCTGGTCTTCTGAGCTCTGTGCAGAATCTTCAATCAAGCTAGCTTACAGCCTTCCGGGGCTGCCTGTCCAGTCAGCATCTCCAAACTTCAACTCTAAACCAGTTCCAAAGGTTCCCCAAACTAACTACACCACCAGATATAGTCCCAGTAAGGACCCTACCAAAATCTGTCTTTGTCACTTTCTTGGTTGCTGGATCAAAATTCCCAACACCCACAATTTAAAGGTGAAAGGTTTTATTAGCTCAGACTTTGTAGAGGTTTCAGTTCATAGTCAGCTGACTTCACAGCAGAACATCATGATGGGAAGGCCTGGGAGGAGATCAGAGATGGGAGGAGAGCTGCTTGTGGCATGCCCTCTGGGCCATGTGTCCAGTGATCCTTCTCTTCCAACCAGACTCCACCTCCTAATAGCAAGTGAGCTCTCTGCAGTCATAGTTCAATAAACTCCCAAAGGTCCCGCCTGTGTGGTCAAGAGGCTCTTGAAGGACATCTAGATATAAACCAAATAAGTTGGTTGTTCCAACTTGTGGTTGGAGCTGACATTTATTTCTCTTCCACAGAATGCCAGACACTGTGCTAAGCACTTTATATATATTATTACATTTACTACTGATGACAGCAATAATACATTAAAAGGTTACTAAACATTATTAGGCATCAAGGAAATGTAAATTAGAATCACAATGAGATACTATTCCCTAAATACCCAAAAGTTTTAAATTTGATAATGATGTAAATCAATGGACATTCTCATCCACTCCTGGTAATAGTGTAAGTGAACATGATCACTTTGGAAAACCAATTTTTCAGTGTGCATAAAGTTAAATTTTTCTTATCATATGATTCACAAATGTGATCCTTAGATGTTTCCCCCACGACAGATAAAATCATATACATCTCTACCCAAAGACTCATAGAAAATAACCATGAAGGAACTTTCTGGAGTGGAGAAATGTAATAAAGCACCTGAACAACTCTCCTTGAATAAAAAGCAATTACTTCCTCTCTGGCTAAACATGGCCCTATCTCCATGTACTGATATGTCCAGAGCTGACTAAGCTATTTCCTTTCCCTTCCCTGACTAAGCTATTTCCTTTTCTTTCCCTTCAGTTGGCTCTAAGCATTGTAAATGGGGCTGTCTTGAAGTACTGATGCACCATCTTTGAAGGTAGACACAGTCACTGTTTCCCCCGCTCAGGGTCTCCCTAAACGGTTGAGCCCAGCAGTACACAGAGCCAGGTCTAAGGGATGCTGCCTGGGTTAAAAGGCTATGACTTCCAAAGGCACAAAAGCTTGCAAATCAGAAACTGAAGCAACAGCCTCCTAAAGATTAAATGCTCCCTCAATTGTGTTATGCAGATTTGTTATGCAGATTGGTCTGTCTGCATATCCTTCTCTGCATGTTGCAGAGGTGCTTTCTGGCTTCCTAGCTAGTCCAGCTCCCAGTACTCAGGTAATTCCTGCTATTCTCCCAGTCATTCATCCTCTAGCCACTCTTTTCTTCACAAATTAATAAAATCCAGGTTAGACCCTGGGTGGAGGCCTTTGTTCCACGAACCCTCATCCGGATGGCACTCAGGATCCTTTGGCTGCCCTTAGCTATAAATATGTGTTAGTGTCTTTATTCTCAATGTGAGTTGCACTAGAGGTGGTACAATGGAATTCTACCCTAGAATTCCAATAATATTTCCATGGGATTACAAATATAAACTTCCCAGACCGAGGACAGGAAAAGGGACCTCTTAGAGAAATATTCTAGATCTCCTTTGATTGCTATATACCAATTGTTAAATGCCATTTCATGAACATATGTGTGGCTTTTATTTCATGCAAATTAAACCTCAATTTAAAAAGCCATATTTGTGCCATAGTTATTTAGCCATACTGCTATTGTTGAACATTAGTTTATCCAGTTTCTCACAATCACACATTATATGAAAAATATTCTTGTACATATTCTAGGCTGATTCATATGAAATTATAAATGCTGAACATTTTAATATATAAAAACAAGTTTCTGGCTGAGGATGTGGCTCACAGCCCTTGCCTTTCAGGCACAAGGCCCTGGATTTGATCCCCAGCACCACACACACACACATTTCAGTGATCTTACCTAATAATTTTTTGGACACACCATACTGTCTTAATGCATTATTATTTTTTTTTAGAACAGGAATCAAATTCAGGACCTCACGCTTACCTGGCAGGCACCGTGCCACTGAGCTATATCCCCAGCCCCCTAATAATTTCTTTATTATGTTGATTATTTCCTGAGGTTCAGTTATCAGAGTTGGATAACTTGAACAAAATTTATGAATAGGAACAGGATTTGTGAATACTGTTAAATCACTTTCACTAGCAATGTGACATATATACTTCTACTAACCTTTTAAGCATCTGATATACACCTCATTTTTAAATTGTTTATATTTTTGTAAACAAGAAAAGCAGAATTATAATTCTGCTGCCACTTGATATGGTCAATGACCCAAGACACAAAAGAAGGAGCACAATTTAGTGGCCAAAGAAAAAAGAATTGGGAGCCTTGATCACAAATTGGCTTCTCAACTCAAGGGAGCTGAGTTACAGACATAAGATAGGCTTGAGAAGGGACACAGAAGATATTACAGGGGAGAGTATTCATATCTTTTCTAGGACTAGGCAAAGATATTCCAGGAACTTGGGTGTCATTTCTTCATTTCTTTTCTAGTCTGGTGTTTTTGGTCACGGCAGGTGGAAGATGTTTTTAACCTTGAAGGAGCTGAGAGAGACTCTAGGAAAGTCTACCTCAGGTTAAACTTGCATTATAAACCTTTTTAAAAATTTCTCAAATCATTCACGGGTCCGTGTGTACAGCTGAGCAGAATCTGACCCAAAAGGCAGCAAAGTGACAGACACAACGTGTAGACAGAGATGTCAAGCCTTTTTATTTTATTACAGGGTGGTCCTGGGGATTAAATTCACAACCTTGTGCTTGCCAGGCAGGCGTTGTGCCACTGAGCTATATCCCCGGCCTCTGCCAAGCCTTTTTATCCCCTTTTAAGTCCCTTGTCATCAGATAGCTGCAAGCCCAAGAAAAGTATCCACGTTTCAGGAAAAGTGGCCTTCTAGACCCTGGAAAGCAAGCTAGGCAATCACTGTATAGCTACACTGCGGACATCTTATCAATGGCAAACGAGAGGGATACTAATAATATAATTCTGTCCACCTGCACGACCTCCAACACTAGTGATCTTTAAGTAAACTAAGAGCAAGTGAAGCTAGAGGGTTCATTTAGGTTCCGCCGTGATAGTTACTTTGATAGATACCCGTGTTATCTTCCACAATTATCCTTCTCCTCTTTCCCAGCACTCTATACCTCTCTTGTGACTAGGAACACTTTCGTCTGGTATGTGCATGTGGTACAGTAAGGAACTGACCATTGCTTCCTGGAAAAGAAGTAATCATTGTTTACCCTTGGAAGACAACAACATCGCTTTTGTCTTGAGATTTTACAGTATAATGCCTCACACATTTCATTCATTCATTTAACAAACATCTCTGAGTTTACACAAGGGACCACTAACTGATCCATGCAGTGACCTTGAGGCGACACTGTTTCGAATATGCTTTTATTACACAGGTATTTCTTAACATTCACGCCCTTTACGTTTTACATTCTAAGATTGCGACCTTTTCTGTCCGCGAGCTCTGAAAGTTCAATCTTCAAGTGTACTATGGAAGCACCATTCCCTCGGGACTGTTAATAATTCCTTACAACGCACCCAGAGCTGCACCTTGGGGAACTTAGCTCTGGCAGAGTTAATCAGTAAAATCTAGGGCAGCCTGGTGGCCCTGGGCTTTTCACCGGGCTTCGGCGACCAGTGGAGTAATTATCATTTTACTGACAGCAGTTAATGAATATGCAAATCGCGCCACAGGGCGCTCGCTCCAGTAAGGCCCGCTGGTTCCTCGCCACGCCCATCGAGGGGCGGGACCATCGAAGTGGGCGGGGCCTCTCCACCCCTCGCCGCCGCCGCCGCGCCCGGGGCAGTAAGGGCGGGCCGCGCCACCGCCCACGCTCGCTCCCGTCGTCGGACTCGGGGCCCGGACGCGCGCGACCGCCGTGAGCGCGCGCCCGGGCCAGTGACCGGCTCGGGATGGACTGCGGCTCCGTCGCTGGGAAAAGGCTGAAGCGTCAGTCGGGTCGCCGACGCCTCCTGCTCTTCCTGCCCGCGGGCCGCTGCGCAAGCCCGGTCGACCTTGGAACCCCCGCGCGCCGCGGCCTCTCCCGGCTCCCCGGCGGGCTGGGGGCGCTGCGGCCCCGGGGCGGCGCGTCACGTGCGTCGCCGCTGCTCCTCCTCCTGCTCGTGCCGTCCCCGCGCCGGGCCGCCGCCGCCCCGCGCCGCCCGCTGGCCGAGTGGGAGCGCGCGCGCCCCGGGCCTCAGGCGCCCCGGGCAGGGCGCGGCACGTGGAGGGCCCCGGCGGGGACCGGGGCGGCAGGCGTGCTCCTCCCGGGCCCGGCGGCCTCGCTCGCGTCCTCCAGGAGAGGTGAGAGCCGGGCGGCGGGCGGGTGAGCCCGGTACACTGGGGCGAAGGTTTGGGCCCGGCCGCCCCGGGGGACCGCGCCCGGCGGGCAGGCGTGGGCGGGGAGGGCTGCGCCGGCCGGCGGGAGCTCCGATTTCCACCTGTGGGCGCCTCCGAGCCGCAAGGCGTGAGCGGCTAGAGACCGAACTCCGGGGACGGCACGCGCAGGCTGAGAATTTCACTTCAAACCCCAACAGAGTCCGTGTGTGGTTCATGCAGGGACCGCGAACGCCCGTCCTATGTCTGGCTCTTCTCCAGGTCCGCGCGACGGAGCAGTCCGCACAGTTTCCCGCCCTCCGCAGCTTAATCGGAACACAAGACATGCAATAATCGTTGTTTGTGTTATGTGGAAATACATATATACTTCGTACATGTATAAGGTTACACATAATTTGATAAATGTGATAGGAAAATAGAGGTTCAGCGTTGGCCAGTGGAGTGGGCAGGTGAGTTAAATCCACCTTTGAATTTAAAGGGATCAAAATCAGTTTCATTGAGGAAGTGGCATTTGAATACATGTTGAAAGAAGAGAGGGATCACTGCCCAGCAAAAGAGATTAGGAGAGGAGACAGGGTCGAATTTGCGCAAATTGCTTGTAAGAATATCATCATACCGGACAACCAGAAAATGTGGCACACATACCCTGTATCATATATGTATCCATTAATAGACATTGGTAACCACATCTTTTTTTTCCAAATCTTTTCAAGAGAAATGTTCGTCAAATATTGGCTACATCTAAAATCAAAAATGCCTTTGACTAGGGGAGAAGTGATGGAGGAAGTCTGAATGGGATGGGGGTATGTAACCAACTCTGTCAGCGTCCTGAAGCAATCCGGGGTTGTAGTTATGCTTTGCTGTACTGCCATTAACATGCTGGTAACTGTCTCTCTTATAGTTCTAAATTGTGGAGCAAAAGCAGTTTCTTTCTCATGGGTTTGTTGTCGTTATGTCAGAAAGGTGGTATTTTGTTTTAATGTCGAAGACCTCATTTTGGGAGAATGGAGTACCCTGGGATCGAACTCAGGGCCTTGTACTTGCCAGGCAGGCTCTTATGCCACAGAGCCAAATCCCTGGCCCAGATCTCATTTCTTGAGTCTTGAAAGGAGGGTGAATGTGTAAAAAGGGGCCGCAAAACAGAGACAGTTAAACAAGCGGACATGCCCAAGAGCCTTCAGCAAAAGAATATTTTTATTTTTGTTCCTTTATTTTCATCCTGGTGGTTCGTTCGATACCAGAGAACTTGGTAGGATGACTTAAGGGCCGTATGAGAAGGAAATTTGTATGTGGCTCTTTATCTGTACAAGACTTAACTTTGGGCCTCTGTGTACTGATAGGATTTTTAAGATAATTTTGGTCCGCGGAACTTTTCCGGAAAGGAGAATTGGGGCTGACACTTTAGCACAGCTGGGCGTGCTTGTCTCCTCCTAGTGGTGGGAATTCAGAGTGCCACTGTGTCCTTAGGTGTTGCCCTTTGACGGCAAGGTGGCATTCCCTTCCCCCAGCAGGGGTGGAGAGCCAAGTGGAGCGTTGCCAGACCTTTTGTTGGCTTTTCAGAAAGCAATGTTTCTTTGAAGTAAGTGTGCTATTTCTGGTTTCCGTTGACTCTACCAAAGAAAAAATCGATTATGTCCAAATCATCATTAGCTTGCTTAGAAAGTGGTGGTGCTACTGTTTGGTTTGGTTTGTAAATGTGCGGGTGTGAATGGAAGGGGAGGTGGTTCATATTTTAGTCATGGGGATGGTTATTTTATTTTGTCATCAGAAACAAGCCATTTGGGACTAGAGTAACCTCGTCGTCATTCCCCTCAAGCCATTCCAGACTTGGCGTTTATTGAGTTCCCGGGCACAGCCCAGCCACACCCAGAGCTGGGTGAGGTGGCCTTAGCAGACCTGGACGGGTGCTTTCTTTCACCTGTCCACTCGTCACAGTTCTCAGGCTGCCTTTGCTGTGTGCTGGGCAGACCTTGTTGGGCTCTCCCTGTAAAGGCCAATTCTAGAGTCCCAGGACCGGGGATAATTGGTGGGAGAGGAGGAAGTACCAGATTTAAGTCAGTTTATTTATGTGGAAAAGAGATGAAGAAGAGAAAGGAGTTGATTTTAAAGGTTCTTTCAAGTCTCACAGTCCAGATCCTAGACGTTATAACAGTTCATTTATAAAAACTAAAAAACAATTACCGGCCTGCTGTACACAAGGCCCCCTGCTGGATGCCGGAGAGAAATAAAGACGGCTGCTCTTAGCGGGAGACAGGACAGAGTTGGAGCCCAGCCTGGGTAACTTAGTGATTTAGGGAGACCCAGTCTCAAAGGGTTGGGATAGAGCTCCGTGTGGGAGACCAGGTTTGATCTCCAGCACTAAAAACAAAGAAAACCCAAAGTCCTCTTCGGCACCTTGGGCTCACAGGTGACACAGAAAACCCAAAGTCCTCTTCGGCACCTTGGGCTCACAGGTGACACAGGGATGGAAATACTAAGTGCAATGACGAAGCTACCTGTACTGAGCTGGGAAGATAGGGAATCTTTATTACCTTGGTGGAGCACGCAGGGAGAACTATAAAGTGTAACACAGTGCCAGGCCTGCAAAGACCAAAGTAGGAAGGCCTTTGTATATCTGAGCTCCATGCTATAGGCCGGCAGGCCTTTAAAGAACCTATTTTTACCAGCAAACACACATGCCATTGTAGTTTACATTTTGTCAGTCAGCAAACAGTGCTGATGGAAATATTGCATCTCATACTTAACTTCGATGCTTAACCGCCTCTGCCCAAATTGCCAGCAATTTGGGGATGCCTGCCACAGGCTGTATCTGATCCATGGGATCTTGTCCATGTCATATTTTTGCTTGCTGCTTTCCTTTAGAGCTCTTGAGAGAGAGAGGGTGGAGAGTGATTGTCTATTAGCTGAGCTAACTCTGAGTCACGCAGGAGACCTGTAGAGAAAACCTGTGATCTTTGATTTCATAGATGACTCTTCTCCCTGGCCTCAGGCTGGTGCCAGTCAATGGTAAAACTAGAAAAATGAGGACATTTACAGCAAGATTTTCATGTAGCTAAGTTTAGTAACTGAAAAAAAAATGTTTTTGAGCAGTGTCTCGCTATGCAGTTCAAGGTGGCCTTAAACCCACTAAGACAGCCAGGCTGGCCGTGAACTCTCAGCAGTATTTTGCCTCAGCCTCCTGAGTGCTAGGATTACAGGCGAGAGCCACCATGCCCGCTGTTACTGACTTTAAATGAAGGGTCTTTTAAATTGTCCGCCTTTTTCCTTCTTGGAAAATATGTTTTTTTAGCTTGGTAGTAATAGTAAGAAGCTATTATTTAAATGTCTTCTGAAAATTTAAAAACTGGTAACCCAAATGTTGATCTAATTTTTTAAAATAACTTATAGTAGTTTGGCATCTGAAAGCTAGGAAACCATTGCAGTGTACTCTATTACCTCTCTTAGATGAGTGCCTTGAAACAAAAGGGGTTTGGTGTGTTGTTAAATATATGGTAATTCTTTAAAAAGGTAAAGCTTATTAGAGCACATCCCCTGAGATCTAAGTTTTTGCAGAGACAGCACAGTAAACTACCCTTTATGAATATAGATACAAAATCTTCAACAGAATAAAAGGTAAATCCAGCAGTGTAGCCAGGAATATTGCGTGTCGTGATCAGGTAAGTGTCTCAGGAATGTTAGGTTCATTAACATCTGAAAATTCATGTAGTATACCTTATCGGAATGGAAGTCAAACCTACATGCTTATCTCAACAGACCCAGAAAAAGCATTTTCAAAATTTAATGCCCTTTCATCATTTTTTAAGACCCTCAGTAAACTAGCAATAGAAGGGATCTTAACAGCTAAAACTTAACAGCTAAAACATTGGGCAGTGACTTAGCTCAGTGGCAGAAGCACCTGCCTGGCAAATATGAGGTGGCTTCAATCCCCAGTACCAAAAAGGGAAAAAAAAACCCTTCCATCATGTTTAGTGGAGAAAGACTGTACTCTTTGCATCCCATGTAATATCACTGAAGAAATTAAAAACCTAAATAAATGAGAAGACTTCCCATTTGTATTGACCAGAGTACTTAGTATTATTAAGTTGGCAGTATTGTATTCCCCAAATTTATCTACAAATTTAACACAGTCCCTCTCAAAATCTCAGTTGACAGTGGGCGTGGTAGTGTACACTTGTTTTTTTGGTTTTTTTTTTTTTTTTTTTTTTGGTCTTTTTCGTTTTTTATCGGTACCAGGGATCGAACTCACGACTGCCTGCTTGTAAGGCAGGTGCTTATGCCGCTGAGCTAAATCCCCAGCCCCGGTAGTGTACACTTGTAATCTTAGAATTTAGGAAGCTGAGACAGGATCACTGTGAGTTCAAGACCAGCCTAGGGGTACATGGTGAGTTCAAGGCCAGCCTGAACTGCATACCAAAAAACCAAAACAGCAAAAATTTTCACTTGGCTTCTTGGCAAAAATTGCTTATGCTGTAGTTCATAAGAAAATGCAAGGCGCTCAAACGGTCTTGGAAGAGCAGTCTCAGATCCATTTTCTGAGGTCAGAACACAACCAAACCATAAGTAATCAACAAAGTACGGTGCTGGAATGAGGACAGACGTATGATCAGTGGGAAACCATGGAAAGCTTATACATCGTGATCATGACAAGACAGGTCAGTACAGAAAATGGTGCTGGGACAACTGGATATTACTGCAGAGAATCCCTATATTCAAAAACTCAGAATAAACCAAAGACCTAGCTATAAGAGCTAAAACTCTTTAGAAGAAAACAGTGTTTTCTTGCATATGACATCAAAAGCACACAATAAAAGGAAACAGATTTGGGCTTCATCAAAGTTGAACTTTTGTGCTTTTGTGGTGTGGCAGGTCTGGCAAACAATCAGTTGAGCGGGGCTCCCATGTGATCCAGAGATTCCGCGGCTGGTTACACACGCTTTAGTCCATAGACAATAATCATAATAGCCAAGAGGGGGAAGCAGCCTGTGTCCTTCAGCTAGTGAATGGATAGGGAAAATGTGGCATGGAGTATTGTCTCACAATACCAGGAAGTAAAGAATTGACAAGTTCCGCGACATGGATGGCACTTGAAAACGTTATGCGAAGTGAAGGATCCAGTCCCTTTAGCGCTGTGTATAGGGGATCCCCGTGGTGTGCAGCAGCAGAGACAGTGAGTGAGTGGATCATGGTTGGCTAGGTAAGGAGGCGGAGTGAGAAAGGACGGGAGGTCTGGAAACTGATGACTGAAGGTACGGAGTTTCATTTTGGGGATGAGGAAAGTGTCCTAAAGTTGATTGTGGGGATGGATGCCCAACTCTGTAAGTACACTAGAAGCACTTGAATTTTACACTACAGGTGGGCGGATTGTGTGCTGTGTCAGTTACATCTCCTGAAAGCTGTGGCAAAGAATCAGATCCCAGGACGTGACTTAGTGGTAGAGCACATGGTTAGCGTGCATGAGGCCCACGTTTCGATCCCCAACTGCCCCAACCCCCCCCACACACACACACACAAGCTGATAGGCTTTTGGGGCGCGCCATCCTTTTTCCACAGTGCTGATTTGTTGGGAGCCGCAGCCGAGCCCGGTCGCCTTACTTGGCGGACATGAGGCCTGTAAGAAAGAGCAAAGCCTGAGCTAGATTACCCCTCCCATGGCGCTTATCTCCTGCTTCCTGCTTGGTAAACAACCCGCTCTGTAAGATAGTCTGCCTAGCAACAACTGATGTTAGCCAATCAGCCCGCATCGCGCACTTTGAACTGATTGGCCACTGTAACCCTATAAAAGTGAGTGCCTCTCCCGCCACGAGAGAAGAAGCACGGAAGGAGCCACGGAGAGCGGACCGGTAGAGGCTTCGGGACAGACTGTAGAGAAGAAGCACGGAAGGAGCCGCGGAGAGCGGACCGGTAGAGGCTTCGGGACAGACTGTAGAGAAGAAGCACGGAAGGAGCCGCGGAGAGCGGACCGGTAGAGGCTTCGGGACAGACTGTAGAGAAGAAGCACGGAAGGAGCCGCGGAGAGCGGACCAGTAGAGGCTTCGGGACAGACTGTAGAGAAGAAGCACGGAAGGAGCCGCGGAGAGCGGACCAGTAGAGGCTTCGGGACAGACTGTAGAGAAGAAGCACGGAAGGAGCCGCGGAGAGCGGACCGGTAGAGGCTTCGGGACAGACTGTAGAGGAGAAGCACGAAAGGAGCCGCGGGGAGCGGACCGGTAGAGGCTTCGGCCGGGAAGAATCCCGGGGCAGACTGTGCGGAGAAGGAAAATAAAGAGAGCCTAGCCACTGCCAGATCTTGTCGTGTGTTCTTCCTGCCGGCCGGGAGCGACACCGACACTGACTTGCTTTTGTTTGCCGTGAGCTGTGTTTTGAACTTCCTTTCCTTTCCATTCTAGAGCTAAGCCTGTCTGCACCATGCCTGCAGCTGGAGCACAGAAGGACAGGTTTCACCTCTCCGGGGCACCAGAAGCTCTACTTCGACACCCATGCCTTAGTGTGCTTACTGGAAGCAAATGGTAATCCTCTCTCGGGTCTCTAAGCGCCCAGAAAACACGGTTCCATTTATTTGCTCATATTTCTCTTTGATTTAGCCTGCAGTAACATTTCAGTCACTCTTTAAGTCCTCATTTTTTTGTTTAAGGCCATTTTTGCTTTCTCACTGCAATGGAGATTTTCTTCTCACTTGTTTCTGTTTGTGTGAAATACAACTTTATACCATCACCGTGGAAGAGCTGTGTCATCAATAAAAATTTAGACGCAGGTCAGTAAAACTCAGAAACAGTGTCTCCGACAAGCGAGTGTGAAGCACAAAAGAGGTAGTTTCATCACTGTGCGTCCTGTGTGCTTTTAAGAATTTTGCAAAAGTGAGATGTTGCCGAGCTGCAGGTATTGATTATTTCCACCTCGCTGTTTCATTTATTGCTGCAGTGTTCATGGCATTTATTCAGAGCACACTTGGGATATGGGGACTATTTGCATACTTAATCATACTCAGATAAATGCACTCGTAATAATTCAGTATTGTGTCTTCCGTATAGTCTCAAAATCAGAATTTCAAATTATGCCCTTGAAAAAACTGTTTTTACCTCACTGTCTAGTTATTTATCCAGTTGTAGATGGCTCATATTTGAAAAGCTAACTGGTGTATAATAAATAATGTTCACAGCTTTTCTTGTCCAACTTGAAACGGGGTTTTTTTCACTAAAACTTCTTTCAGCTGGGACATTTAAAGGAAAATAGACATGGGGGTATAAAGTTAACAGAGTATACAGTTTTCTTACTTTTCTAGATTTTAAACCTTGAGCCGTGGTTTTTTGCATCTTTTAAGACCACAGCTGTGCGGGCTCTGCCTATGTGGGGGTTTGCGCCTCCGCCATGGAAGGGCAGAGTCAGTGGACTGGCTTGGAGGAGGTCAGGCAGATCTCCAAGGAGCATTCGCCCTTTCTTTATGAGAGCTGAGAGCTGTGTCTCCTGCTACACAAAACCGCTAAAGCTGCGACCTCACCCCTCTGCTTGTGCGCTAATGTCTCATTCCTGCAGCTCAGAACTCAGGTCCTAAGGCTTAACTTCTGATTTTTCTTCTTTCTCCTTCCTTGAGTGATTATAAATTATATGCTTTGGAGTTTATCGTCTACACAAATCCCTCTAGGACCTCACACATGCCAGGCAGGTACTTGTGCTGCTGAACTAAACCCCCGGCCCCACATTTTCTTCTTTAAATATGCATCTTTGTTGAGTTAGTCCTATGCTTAATCTCATCCAAACAAATTATATCACTTAACAACTTGTTTCAAACAAATACACCATTAATTAATTGGAAGAATCAGTAGGTTCTTCTGAAGTTCTCACCAGTGGAAACATTTAATAGAGTTACTTTTCAGGGACTAAGTTTTCAACATTGTATTAGGACTTCTAAGGTGAGATATGAGTTATCTGTAGTTGCTAAAAACAGTAACAATATGAATTGAATCTATAATTCAGTTCACCATCATTTAAGTATGAAAAATCCACCCCCCTGCAATTTTGGCCCTTCAGATTGGTGACTGAAGAATATTGGAAGGAAAAAGAAAGAATTGATTAAAATCACTTAACAGCTAGATTACTATTTATAGTCAACAATAGTCAATACTTAACTAATTTATGTTAGATATAAAATAATGGTGATTTCCTATTTAAGAAAATTATTTTTAATAATGAGCATTTTAAAATTAAGTATCTTATCCACTGTAGAAAATTTACACAATTCAGAGAAATATGAAAAAGGGAACACAAATTCTGATGAGTCTGTTAAATTACAGAAATAGCTGGCTGTGCAGCTCAGTAGTAGGGTCTGTGCCTAGCGTGCTTGAGGCCTGGGTTCCGTCCACAGGGCCCCAGAAGGACCACTGCAGGAGCAAGCTTTGCATCTATGACTTTGAGCCTTGCTTTGGTTTCCACCCACCACTGAGTTCCAGGCATTCCCTGTGTAAACGATTCTGGATGGCTTGGAAGCAGCCCAGCCTCCCCGCTGTGCACGGGGTGACAGACACTCCCCCCCCCCCAGACCCTAGTCTCCACACCTTCTCCTCACACTCCACACCTCCTCACACTGTGCTTTCCTGAACTCAGACCGTCATAAGAATGTGAGTTTGCGGTGTAATTTTTTCCCCTGACAATCGCATTTCTCTTGAATGTGGTGTATTTGTGTGCTTGCCTAGGATTTACGACTCAACAAGCAGAAATCATTGCGTCTGCCTTGGTCAAGATCATGGAGGCCAACGTGGACATTGTCTACAAAGACATGGTCACCAAGGTGCAGCAGGTGGGTCTCGCCCTTGGTTTTCACTTGACACGAGCTCCAGGCCTTTCCTGTGGTGGTAAATATTCTCTGAGGATGTGGTTCTAATTTGTAAAAAAATTTACATGTTAAATAGTGTGATCTGGGGAGTTTTGTGAATTTGAAATCTGAGAGAATATTGGTTTTAGAACATATGAATGTAATTTTTGGATAGTATTTGTTTGAAAGTATGTCACTTTAGCCACCACTAAGGGACAAAGTACAGTCATACTATAAGAACTGTTCAGAGCTATTTAGTCAGCTGTAATGAGCTCATCGTGCTTGACAGTGCCTTGTGCTCAAACCTTGACATCCAGTCCCAACGTCCTCAGTAAGAGGTGATGTGCCTGTGGTTGCAGGGTGGCAGCACCGTCTTGTGCCTCGGGCCCTCTACTTCTAACTGATTGGTCTGGCAGTGGTGTTGTCTGTGTCCCTGCTGTCTTCATTTCCTGAGGGAGGTGACATTACTGAGCCCCCTCCTTGTCCACATCCTTCTGGTTTCTCCTTAAAGTGACAGCAGGTGAGGCACAGAGGCAGGTTCCTGGGCCGGGTTACATTGTTTGCTTTGTTTCTCTTTTCCTAGGAGATCACTCTGCAGCAGATAATGTCTAAGATTTCCAATGTGAAAAAGGATATGATTATTTTGGAGAAGAGTGAATTTTCAGCCCTCAGAGCAGAAAATGAGGTAAAGTCGCTGAGCCTCTTTCCCTCTGCTTTAAGACGGTGAGAGTCACGCCTGCACATAGATGGTGCAGGTAGGTGTCTGCCGCAGCGCACTTCCAAGTGGCCACCGCTTATCGGGTCAGGAGCCAGAGCGTCACCAGCGCCAGAGTCACTGTCCCGGCTGTGACGCCCGGACTGGCGTCTCCTGCTGTAGAGCCTCCTGTGACGCGAGTCCACAGCATGCCTCATGACATAGCTTCCTTTCCGTGGTCGGTAGTGTTAAGTGACTGTGCCACGTGGGCTCACGTGATGTCGTTAGGTTGGGTCCAGGCTTTGGTTGTTGCCAGTCGGTGCTGCTGCACAGTATCTCTCTTCCTCTAAAAGCGCACATCGGGGAGCAGCATCCTATAGGGGCGCTCTCTGTGCACACCCTTTAATTTCTGGTCCTGCTTAGAGTCTCACAAGGGATGGTTGTTTATTGCTTGTTGATTGTAGCTTCATAATAAAGCTTGAGTTAAAAAAAGAAGTTGACCTCTAAAATTGTTCTTGAAATCAGCTATTTGAGGGCAGCATTTGTTGAAATAAAAATGGAAGGAAAGTATTAAAGAAGGCAGAGTTTCTGAAAGCAGATATGTGTGTTAAAAACCAGTTGCATCACCAGTTTTATGTAACCTCTCTTGGGAACTGGAAGGACTTCCATGGGCTGCATTGGCATCACCAGCTTTGTAGCCGAGTATGTTCCCGGGTGTGGTGAGTGAGGGCAGAGAGACTTTCACGCTGATGTGTGTTGTACGTAGTATTTGTTGATCGAGTTTTGTGTTTTTCTTCTTTCTTAATATATCCTTTTTTCTTTCTAACATGTTTTTTAGAAAATAAAGCTTGAACTACATCAGTTAAAACAACAAGTCACGGTAAGACTCTTTCCAGCTTGCTGGTCTGTTTGTAGTTACATAAATATGTTACTATTTATGTCAGAAATCCATTATGTGTTCTTAAAAACATTGTTTCTTGCTCTGTCACTTGTTTGTGTAATACACCTCAGAAGCACACAATGAACAAATACTTATGTCTAACTAAATTCATTAAAAGAATTGTTTTCTAGGAGACATGAAATCATTTTAAAGTCAAAATATTTCTTAAGTAGCCACACGGAACCTTTAGATGCTCTTAGAATTAAATGTGATTTTTAAAGGTGATAACTTTTAAATAAAAGATCAGCTTTTTGTTTGTTTGGTTTGGTTTGGTTTTAGTAAAAAGGATTATTGGTGTGTTTAAAAGAAAAGGATTTTGAGAAGTTTTAGAGAGAAGGCTTTTATTTAAACTATAATGTAATATTTTCCTTCTTTGAATCCATCTTTGCTTTCCAAGGAACTGCTTAAATTATAAATTCCATAAGGAATACTGGAAAGCAACAATAGGCCTGTAGTTCCAGCTGTTTGGAAGGCTGAGGGAGGAGGATCGTGTGAGCCCAAGAGTTTGAGACCAACTCGAGCAAGAAAATGAAACGCCACCTCCAAACAAAACAAAACACACCACCACAAAAGCTAGTAGCCAAAACCACTATGACACATAAATGGATGGATGGATAGATGGATGATGGAAGTGGGTGGGTAACTGGGAAGCCCTCAGACGGAGCTCGCTGCAGGCATGGCTTTTCCAGAGTCCCTGCTGTCACCAGGCCCTGCTGCTCTTCCCCGGCACCCCAGTGGGCCCCCTTAGGACAGAGACAGTGGGCGACCCCGGCGGCGCAGTCCCAGAAGGTTTTGATTTCTGACTTTGGATTTCTGTCTTTCTCTGTTGTTTGCCTTCCTACTAGGATGAAGTGATCAAAGTCCGAACAGACACCAAGTTAGACTTCAATCTAGAAAAGAGCAGAGTAAAAGAACTGGTATGTTCCTTTGCGGAGGTAGTTCTCAGTTCATTTCCTTTCAGGATGGAACGCTTGGTTAAACATGGGGTTTGTATCCAGGTCACAAGCACTGCTGAAGTTTTATCTACTTAATCAGTGTACACACAGATTTTTAAATTTCAGAGTTTTTTTTGGCTTATGTGTGACACTTTAAAAAGTAACACTAAAATTAAACTTGGTCATATAGCATTTGATTCTTTGTTTCAGAGCTACTAGATTATATGTTACATAGACATTGATAAGGATGTTAAACTGAATCTTGATCTGCTTAATACTGACTTAAATCTCCACCTGCCCTAATTCTGCAAAAGATGAATGCTCAGGTGAGATTTGTTAGGTTACTAATATGAAATATTAATTACTAATATGAAATAATATTAGACACTGAAGTTTCAAGTTAAAACATACTTCTATATTGGGTTTTTTGAGGAGGTTTTGTTTGTTTGGGGCTTTTTGGTTGTGATTTTTGTGCTAGGGATAGGCCCCAGGGCTTCCCTCATGCTAAGCAAATTCTTCCGCGGGACTGCCTCCCCACCTCCATACATTGTCTTTTAAATACAAGGAGAAGTTGCATTTTTCATAAAAATATGTATTGGGCCGGGCGTGATAGTACAAGCTGTGACCCCAACACTTAGAAAGCTGAAGCAGGAGATAGCCACAGGTTTGAGGCCAGCCTGGGCTACATAGGGAGGTCAGCACCACTCTGAACTACAAGTGAGACCCGTCTCACAAAACAAAAATACATGTTGGCCTGCTCTAGTGATTTCTTTCTTTCTTTTTTTTTTTTGTCTTTTTCCTTTTTTTATCGGTACCGGGGATCGAACTTACAACTGCCTGCTTGCAAGGCAGGCGCTTCTGCTGCTGAGCTAAATCCCCAGCCCCCTGCTCTAGTGATTTTCTGACCTGTGTAGATGATCTCTCTTCTAGCTCGGTCTTTCTTCAGATACAGTGACACTAGAGAGCCACCTTTCCTGTTCTTAGTGTAATGAGAAACAGGCCTGTGGAGCGTTTCTCATAGCATGAACTGGCAGCAGCTGAGTACTCACAACTGTTCTCTGTCTTTTTCACAATTTGCCTTTAATCAGAATGTTCTCTAAAGCATGAATGAAGCCAACACTGAAATGCAAGTGTATGATTGCATCTCGGCCCTGCCGCGGCTTTTGGAGTTGAGCTTCATTATAGAAGTTCTTATTGTGCCCGTGTATGACTCATCTTTCTGGTCTCATTGCACTTTTCAGCCCTGAGTGTCATTAAAACTCTTAGTGGCCACCAGCCTATACTTAGGATCAAGAAGACAAAACACTGGCTACTTGTTCCCTTTCCGGTGGTGTGTTTAGAACTGTGGGTTCGCTTGGTGTGGGAAGACGATTGTGTGCCTGTAGCTAAGCAAGCTGAGAAGGAAGGCCTGGAGGAGCCTGGGAAATGTGTAGATGGAAACCAGTGCACATGCGGGGCTCGCGGCCTGAGCCTACTCCGAAGCACAGGCCGGCGGTCAGAGTATATGTTGCAGGCAGCGACAGAGCCTGGCTACTTAGCTGCCTTCTTCCCTGAAAAGTTATAATGTCAGGTTAATTTAAAGATTAAATGAGAGCTGGCATCGGACCTTAATGTGCTTAGTCTGTGTGAGACCCGGGGTTCAGTCTTTAGCACTACAAAGGAAAGGAAGAAAAACTGTTGACATTCACAGCAGTTTCAAAGGCGGTATGGCATGTAATATTTTGGGGGATCAGGGAGCTGGAGCCAAATAAATTCTCTTTAAAATAGTGGCAATGGTAAGATTTTAGGTTTAAAAATAAAAAAGATATTTTAGGGTTTTCTTTTCCCCTGTGGATGAGTCAGGGCTCCAGGGAAGACCGGAGCAAAAGCCTGGAGTCAAAGCCTGGAGCCGATCCCGTCCTACTCTGCCCTCTGGTGGTGATCAGATGCGTAGCGCCTTCCTAGGGTAAAGCCCTGGCCTGAGAGAGCATCGCTCTTCAGTTTTGTAACTAATCAGTCTTCAATTTGGGGGTTAGCGGTTTTCTAACTTTTTATTTTGTTTTTACTTCTAGAAACTGCAGTAGTCCCCTGACAAACTTTTTTTTTTTTTTTTGAGACAAGATCTCACTATGCAATTCAAGCTGGCTTTGAACTCTCTCTCTAGCCCAGGCTGGCCTTGAACTCGCATCAATCGTCCTGCCTTAGCTTCCTGAGTGCTAGGATCTAGGTACTTCCAAGTGTTAACTTTTTCCTTCATCACCATGCTAATTTAGGTCCATGCTAATTTAGGTCTCAAACATCATTTAAGGTTGTCATTTGCCCAGTTGGATCCTAATGCCCACTTCTGATGTCTAATTTCGATTTTAGGGTCAACAAAGCTGCTGCAGATCCTTTCACTGACATTAATAGCCAAAGGCAAGACAGCGGGTTAACTTATCGTCTCTTTTAGGGACACTGTTCTGTGACTACGGCCTGGTGGGATCACTGGTGATTATTAAAACCAGTGTGTGATGGTTTAGTGTATTTCTTGCATTTATGTTGTGTTTCGTGATCATAGGGCAAAGTGCCTGTCACAGAACAATATTCCTTGCAGCTAATTTTTTCCTGACTTTATATTGTTCCTGTCTTTTCCCTAAGCCTTAGTGGTGGTTTGTTTGTCTCTAGTTATGCTGCGATAGCTGAATTGAGTCTACCACTTTCCATGCTCTTAAAGCCAAAAAACTATGTGACTCAGCATCTGACAAAATTGATTTGAGCTGGTGTGGTGGTGCACGCCTGCAATCCCAGCAGCTGAGAGGCTGAGGCGGGAGAATTGCTGTGAGTTCAGGCCCAGCCTGGACTACACAGCAAGACCCTGTCTCAAAACCAAAAAACAAATTGACTGAAAGAACTGTCATAACTTTTCCCCGGGTGCTGGGGATTGAATCCAGAGTCTCCCACATGCCAGGCAGGTGCTGTATCCAGGGCCCTCCCCAGCCCCTCAGGAAGTGCCGTTCTCTAGTGAGAGGAAGCTGGAGGTTGCCCAGCCCAAGGGGGCAGCCGACAGAGGGGAGGCAGAGCGGTGGGTCTCGGCCGGAGGAGCAGGCGGCGGGGCCCAGGCGGCAGAGAGGACAGAGCTGCCGAGCGCCTGACCTGTGTTCCCTGTGTGTTTCAGTATTCACTGAACGAAAGGAAGCTGCTGGAATTGAGGACGGAAATAGTAGAACTGGTAAGGAGTGGGACTCGGACTCTGCTGTGTTATCCCCCTGCTTTCTCCCCAGCATGGGTGCTGTTGTTTGTGTTACAGGAAGATGTGTGGATTCAGTGTGGGTTTTTGTTGTTGTTGTTGTTGTTGTGGAAAAATATCTAACATCAAAATTGCCATTTAGATATATATGATTCAGTAGCATTTGTTTTGCAAAACTGAAACCTGTCCCTGAAACCCTTAACTCCCATTCCCCTCCTGCAGCCCCTGGCAGCCACGCTCTGCTGTCCTTCTCTGTGAGTGAGTGTTCTGAAGTAGAGTCCTAGGACTTGTCTTTGTGGCTGGCGTATTTTACTTACCCCAGGGTTGCTGAGACTCAGCCATGTTGTTGCAAGGAACAGATCTTTTTTAAGGTTGAATAGTATACCATTGTTCATGTGTACCACATTTGGTTTATCTGTCAGTGAACACTCGGGTTGCTCCTGTCTTTTGGCTGTTATGAATGATCATGTAATAAACACGAGCATGCAATTGCCTGTTTTTGCTTCCTTTGGGTATGTTCCCCGGGAGTTCTGAATCCTGAAAGAGGCTGCATGAGAGAACTCTGGGCCATTGGATTGTGCAGATTCCAAGCATTTATTTCCTTATTCTTTGCCTGAATTGGTAACTATAGGAAATTATTTACTTTTTCTAGGATACCTAGTGAAGCATACTCAGTGTTTTGTGCGTTAATATATTATATAATCTCTTTATCAGCCACACTCACTGCCCTTGGGGGTTCAGTGTGTAGTTCGTGTAAGTGTTTATTTTTGGAGATGATCATGAAGGCTAGCCTTGGTAGCCAAGCCTTGTACTAATAAAACTCGTGATGTTTAAACTGAAAAGAAGACAATTTATAAAAATGTGACTAAAATAGTATCAGGATGAGCTTTTAGATCATCTGAGTCTATATTTAATTCTCCAAATAACTCTTTAGAGTTCACCAAGGGGGACTTAGGAGATGGGGCGAGTTCATTGCCGTTGGTAACATGCTGGCCT
This sequence comes from Cavia porcellus, assembly GCF_034190915.1. Classification (NCBI taxonomy): domain Eukaryota; kingdom Metazoa; phylum Chordata; class Mammalia; order Rodentia; family Caviidae; genus Cavia; species Cavia porcellus. The sequence goes on along the minus strand of NW_026947496.1, from coordinate 18,338,051 downwards.
GGTGGTACAGTGCCGCGTCATTTGTAGGACAGGCTGTAGTTTACCAAAGCTTTTCCTCATAGATTGCCTCCTTCGATGCTCTTGGTAGCCCCTGTGACCAGCGTAAAGGCAGAACCAGTGGGTTCGGTTTGGTTTGGTTTCCTTTTTCCAAACAGAAGGAGACTCGGGCCTGGAGGTGCCTTAAGGGTCCTGGGCAGTTCAGCTCGGCCTCCGGGGCCCAGCCCAAGCTGCGCTGTGTGTGCCATGCCAGGAAGGATGGAGGGCAGAGGGGCGGTAGCCAGGGCGCTCTCATGCCTGCGCTTCTGTGTTTTGAAAGCATGCCCAGCAGGATCGGGCCCTGACCCAGACCGACAGGAAGATTGAAACCGAGGTCGCTGGCCTCAAGACCATGCTGGAGTCACACAAGCTTGACACGATCAAGTATCTAGCAGGTAAGCCATTCTGTGGGAAGGTGTTCAAAACACCCTGGAAAGGAGGCACCTTGGATTTATAGTCAGTGACAAATACTGCATTTATTTTGAGCCTAGCCCTTTGTGTGTGTGTGTGTGTGTGTGTGCGCTTTAACACCTCTTAAATGAAAACCCTTTTTCACAATCTACCCCAGTACTGAGGAGGCTGAAGCAGGAGAATCATCAGACATTCAAGCCCAGCCTAGGGTACATAGTGAGACCTTGTTTCAAACAAAAATTTCTGTTAGACAGACTATCATACTTTAATTGGCACTTTTCTTTCTTAGTAGCGAATAGAAATTATGGTATAGTTTACAGTTGAAGGAGTCATAAATTTGATAAGACTGTCATTAGTTAGTGGTTACTTGGAATGTTTTATGAATGAAATGGAAGGTGGTTGGGGCATAATCTTTCTATTTCTGTTGGTGACATTGTTTTTCTTTGTGTGGTTCGTTACTGAGATACAGCTCGTTTTTTCTTTTTTCTTTTGACATAGGATCTTGCTAAGTTGCTCAAACTTGCAATCCTTCTGCCTCAGCCTCACCAGAATGCTAGGGTTGCAGGCCTGTGCCACCAGGTCCAGCATGTTAAAAATAACCTTGAAGGAGTTATTTTGCCTTTGTAATTTTTAAGCCAAGAGATGGGTGAAGATTTAAACTTTTTTTTTTAAGGTTGCCATTACTTGGTGTCAGCTTTAACATTTTGGATTAATACTTTAAAGTTGCAGCCGTGTGTTGCAGTGAGATGTCACCCTTTATGTTAGAACGTGGCTCCCTGAGAGTACACACACTTATACTTTGTGACAGTGACCTTTTTGTGATTCTAAACTTATATTGAAAATTTTTCTGGAAACTGAATACATTTTTTCTTTGAAGGTGATTTCAAGGTGAGTGATTTCTTTTTTAATAGGCGGGTGTTTTGTGAAATATGTTACACTGAGCAAAGTTTTCTAGAGTTTTTTTAAAAAGTCTTTTTAGTGAATATGTACATGGGTGTCATTGTGGTCTTAATAACAGATGACCCTGTACTCCCCGTCACCTCTGGATTACTTGCGATGCCTAGTACAGTGAAAAGACAAAAGCGCTTCCTCCCGTAACTGTCGGGGGACTAATGCGGCTCTCCATTGTCTTTCCTTACAGGGTCTGTATTTACCTGCCTGACCGTAGCTCTGGGATTTTATCGCCTGTGGGTGTAATAAAATGTCTATTTAAAGAGATTTCTATCGTTTTACCTTGACAATGCCAAATTGTTATCCCTTTTTTTCTTGTTTCAAATTTTAATGCTGATTTTGACTTAATGCATCCTATTTATTTTTATGAAAATGGTGGGCACATAACCAAGATAATGAGGCCAGAAATTCCCCCGTCGCTCCACTTTATAACCGAGTGGTGTGGCCCAGACCTGGGAGGCCCGCCCCGCCCCACCGAACCAGTGAACTTGGCCAGACCAACATGAACCACTGGCAGAATCCTCTGCGGTTTTAAAGCCTCTGTCACACCAGGGATTCGCAGTCCCACTGACAGGACATGGTGACAGTTATCACAATTCCCTGGACCGGTTCCTCTGCCAGCAGCTCCCAGCCTCGGCTGCCGCCTCGTTAGCAGCACAGCCGTCCTTGTCCACCGCAGCGATTTCTGTGTCTTACTAACACGTGTTAGTTACTCTTACTGTGCCTTCCAGCCAGAGAATCTTACTGCCTAACGAAGCCTGGTAATTGTAAAGGGGAGTCTTTCACCTCTTCAAAGCCGGATTTCCTTTCTTCCCTCCCTGCTCTTTCTCCCCTTCCCCTCCTAATGTGAAAGCCGTAAGACTGCTCTGCCTGTCGTCACCTGCCTGGGAACCTTACTAACTCAGCGAGGACTCCTCGAGTTTACGGTTCAGAGTCTGCTTCCTTCCGGCCATCCTCAGCCGCCATGCAAGGGCCGCACACTGCTTCCCTGCTCTGAGCTGTCTAGATGAGGTGTGCGCTTCCTACGGTGACACTCGTGCCCTTGGCCTGTGACCAGCTGCACTGTGGGCCTTCCAGACAGGACGGCCGTGTCCGGCCCCAGCCTTGGTTCCACTGCACTCTCGTTGTTGAAGGCATCCTGACACCTGCCTTACCTCTGTGATAGAAGCAGACAGACACCCTCAACAGGGCTGGCTCACCTCACCTGACTGACCTGCTCGTGGGCGAGAACAAGTGGTTTGGAAGCAGCGGCCTCAATAGGGCCCCTCTGTGTGTTCCCACACGCTCACGCAGACGGTGTGGCTCACGGAGGGACCACATGAAGAGAGCTCTCACAGTGGCAGGGGATGTGACCCATGGGCACTCTCTGGTTGCATTGGTGAAAATGAGTCACCTTGTGCCCTTTGGGTGTAACTGCTAAGTCTTAGGAAATGTTAGGTCTTTGCCTTTTTAGAAAACATTGGTGTAGACCAAAGATTCTGTGCTCCATGCGATAGAAAGATCAAAGACTTTTGTATTCCTAGGAATAGTTTCAAAGTGAAATGTCATAGTTTAGTATTTTTCAAGTAAATGAAAAACTGTCTTAACCACAAGGCCTCCAAAAAGGCTACACATCAGCAGTCGCCTTTGTTAGTACAAGGCTCCCCGAGTGGCACTGCAGTGGGGCCACATGTGTGACTGCTGGAAGTCATACAGCTTTGATAGTCATAGCTAGAAGCAGGCTTGGAGGTCAGACACTCACCTGGTCTCGCCTCCAAAACAGGCCCCCAGAGGAGACAGTACCACTTACAGTTAGGTTGCAAAGTAAACACCAATCTCTTATCTGTTTAAGACAGAAGGTGAAGTGTCCTTATGTCCCAATCACATCTGTTTAAAATAAAATCTGCCGGGTGGCACTCTTACCTCTGCTAGCAGTATCCCCATGCGTCATTTTCCCTGGTGACAGCCGACCGTGTCATCCTGTGGCTTCACCTGGGCCTCTGGTTTTGCTGCAGAGTTCTTTGCAGGACAGCACAGCCCTTTTGGCCTTGAGAGCAGTGACCTGTCCTTTTGAGTGTGCGGATGGCTGCACGTGTGGAGCTTAGAGCGCTGGGGTTGTGTTCCCTCCCTTAGTCCCAAGGGTTCTATATGAAAAAACATTGAGCCAGAAATACAAACCCACCCTTCCGCCTGCTACACACAGGTCTGCCCGCCGTCAGCACACTGAGCCTGCTCGTGCTGAGGCAGCCTGCGCTGCCCGGCTGAGGAGAGCTCAGGGCGCCTGGTGGAGCAGGAGCAGAATCGGGAAGGGTCCCGGCTGAGGAGCAGGCAGGGGGCAGCGTCACGCATGGGGGTTTTAACCTGCATGGCCCTGAAGGATCTCAGCAGCGTGCAGAGCAATGCAGGCCACGAAACACAGAGCCTGGGCGCCTGCCGTCACACGCTGGCACTGGTCATCTCCTCCCCCGCTTGCTTGCTTTCCTCCGGCTCTCCCCTGCCAGTGCGCTTTTTTCAGTCTCAACTACAGTTTCGCTGATTACTAATACGCAGGACCTGTTGGTGTGTGCAGTTCTTTACGGAAGCAGTAGTTTTTATTTCAGTGTTGGTTTTACTCTTTAAATGGTTTCATTCTCTTACCTAATATCTGGCAAAGCCAAAATTGTGTGTGCGTGGGTGCACACGAGGGTGTTTTTCCCCTCAAGTATGCCAAGCACCTCGGTTGGGAAATCACAAGGTCAAGAAGAAAGGCTTGACTCAAACCAGAAGCCTTGCTGGACTTTGTCTCTAACCACTTTAAAGACAAAGTCCCGAGCCGCAGCAAGCCTGTCTCGGTCGCCTGGCTTATCTCCGTCCCAGCCCTGACGCCGCTTTTCCCTCCATAGCGGGACCTGACGGCTCCGGCTCCCCCAGCCCACCCCACCCCAGCCCACCCCACCCCAGGCCTGTCGATTGCCCTTGGTGTTCTCAGACTTCTGCCTCATTCTGAATCAATATTCCATACTGGAACTCATCTGCACTTTAGCATCTGACTTTAGCATTTGTTTATCAAATTTGTTATGGCTTTTTTGGCACTGAAGCAAAAACATGTTAACTAGAAATAATTTATTCATTATATAACATGTTTGAGAATTTTTAGTCTTTTATTGGAATTTTATTTGGCAAATATTTATCTTTCTACAAGTGTATACCTAACATCCCTTCGATTATAAGCTGGATCACTTCTTAACCCTTTGATTGCCAAAGTGAATATTAAGTTACATTGTATGGTCTAATAGAGTGTGTAACATGTTTGTATCTAAAATAAAGTATTTAATTCCATGTGACTAGTACACTCCTTTTCAGGGTGGGGGTACTAGGGATGAACCCGGGGCCCAGGCGTGCCCGGCGGATGCCCTCGGGAAGCTGGGGCACCTTCTCCGTCACGGAATTCACCCTTCCACCCCGCGGGGTAACCAGCACACTGGCGAGCTGTAAATAAACGTCTAAGGTCTGAAACTTAGGATTTGTACAGAAAATAAACCTGAAAGCAAATGCTGGATTTGCCAGATACTTTTTATTCAGAAGAACGCTTCAGCCTACTCTCGCACATTAAACTACTTGTGTGAGGAGACACGATGAGATCTGTACACAGGTGTTTAGAGATGGCTATGAGGACTCCAGTGACAAGAATGAAATCCAAGTCAGGGAGCCCGAGGCGTGTGAAACTTCAGATTCAGGGAGGGCGACACTCAGGCACCATCCTCAGGTGGGCGGGAGAGGGTCCCGGGCACGTGTCGCCTCCCCAGAGACCCACGGGCTGGCCCCACTTCACATCTGCAGCCTGACAAGCTAAATCTAATTGCTTGGGTTGTTTGGTTGGTAGCAGGAACTGTACTCGGGACCTCAAGCCACTGAGCTGTATCCTGGGCCCGAAACCCTTTTGCCTTGGGCCTCTGCTTTTTTCCAAAGCAAGAGAATTGTTTTAAAGGAGGGCATTTTTCTAAAAACAGACTTGTCAGGAACCAAAGCCTCTGGTGTGCCACAGACAGCTTCGCCTGCCCGTGCTGCCAGACCTGTGCCCACCGGAATTCTGTGTCTCCACGGGAGGGAGCAGCCTGGAGCTGGAGACCACAGCCTGGACTGGAGATTGTAGGCAGAGCGCTATTAGGAGTGAGCTGCTGGGACTCACGTTGCTTGTGAGGCCCCAAGTTCTCCCTTCAGAGCCGGTTTTTCTCTTTGGCTTACACGCTCCTGTTCCCATAAACCCCTCGTCATTCGTCAGTCGTTTCTGCTGCTGAAGCTTCACGTCAGCTTCCCAGAACGCCAGGAAAGCTGTACTCAGAGCTGAGCACCTGGTTAAAGCACTTCGGCAAGGGGTCTGCAAACACTTTCCGGCTCAGCCTCCAGCTCACTGTCCAGGGAGAAGAGGTGCAGCTGCTAACCCGAATCCTATCCCTCAGTGCAAACAAGTATCTGTACTGTTCGGGACACTGCTAACAGCCAGTGTCTCTCCAGCCTCCACCGCCGCTGTCTGTGCAAACCTCAGTGATCAACCCATGCACCCCTTAGATTTTTTTTTCTTTTTTTACATTTATGTCAGGTGCATTCTTTGCAGGTGACATAAAGCAAGCAGTTTATACATAATAAATCTTTCATTAAGTTTAGAAATAAGTGCTGTAGGGATTGGATTGCCACTTGAATGATGCCTCCAAGGAATAAGACTGTTCAGCTTTCCACTGATAGCTTTCAACTTCAGGCTAAGGGTTATGTGATCCCAAGAGGGCTGCCACAGCCCCAGGCATCACATCTTCACAGGATGGGGTGGGGGTACATAAAGGCCATTCTGGAAGGAACCCCATTATATCTCACAGGCCAACATTGAGTTACACAGATTCAAAGGGAATGTTTAACGTTTTCGGCTCCTCTAGTAGGAGGTGGTTCAGCCTGAAGGAGGCCGGAAACTATTATTGGGTTGCACTGAGTGGTAGTGTTACAGTATTCATGAAGATTTAAAAAAACAACAGGAAAACAGGCTGTACACTACAGAGAACTGCACGATTAAGCCCCATCCCTTAGCAGCTAGAAACACTTCAATAAAATAAAAGGTGCCTTTTATTTCCAGCAGTATGTGAATAATTTTACTGTTTCACATAACATTTTTACTCACTCTCCAGTCAGGCCTTCTGTTACCTTTTTTTAGTGTCGTCATGATTTTCTAGGACCCCACCATGGCCCTGGGTTAGTGTGGATGCTGAAGGGTGATTAGAGAGAGGACCAGGGGTTTAGCTCAGCGGCATAGGCACCTGCTTGGCAAGCACAAGGTTGTGAGTTCAATCCTGGTACCAAAAAAAAAGGGCAGGTAGGGGCATGATTAGAGAATTCACATACACAGTGGGTATTACTCAGAATTCCACATCCAGAGCACTCTCTTCCGGGCTTTGTCTGAGCGTTTTAACCAGAAAGTAGCCCCATACAGAGCATGAGGGCAGCGGCAGCTGAGTTGGCCTCAGGTGTTGCGGGGCGCCTGTTACCCCCGAAGCCCAGCCTCCCTCACAGCTGGCTGGCCCTGTCTTTCCTCTTCCCTATGGGAATCCCGCAGATCACACCCACAGGTGTGAACACTGCACAATTATGAGAAAAGCAATCTGCATAGGATTGGTAGAGTTGGTCATTTTTAAGGAGTGACTTAAAAACTCCTCAGCTCAGCAACGGCCTTCAGGCTCAGTTCGAGGTTAGGTACCTGGACACCACCGTGTTCTCTACTGCCCAGTGTGGCATTTGCAGAACACTGCAGACTACACCTGCAGTGTCTTCACCCCACTCTGAGCAGGTGTGTCTGCAGGATTAGGGCTGCGACGCCTGTGCAGTTAAACAAGGTCAGGCACTTGCCAGTCCAGAAATGCCATTACATGAAGCCTGGTCCGTTTTTTCTTCAGTTTTCCCTGTGGATATTTCTGACTATCATGCAGAATTGTGAGCACCAGCCAATGCTAGCAGCAACTGAAAACCCCCAGTGTTTAGAAGGACTCTTACAAGGAAAGGTTCTGACTTTCCTGTGTGCTAATAAAACCATTCTTTTGTTTTAGCAGTGTGATATTGTGTCATAGTTGTAAAACGCTTGTTTTCACAGGCAAATAATTTGACACCCACTAACAGGATGAGCCAGGCACCCTGGGTGTAGCTCCCAGCCTCGTTACAGTCTTGGGGAAGCCACGTGGCCTTGCCAAGCCTCTGTCTTAGTCACCTCTGGCTTCTATTACAGAACACTGTGGATGGGGCGGCTCAAACAACAACATTCACTCTCAGAGTCTGGAGGCTGCAAGTCTGAGGTCAAGGTGCTGACAGAGCTGGTGTCTGGCGAGGACCGGCTTTCTGGCTTACAGATGGCCGTGTCCTTGTGTGTCCTCACCTCAGGGTTGGGGGTAGGGACAGAGAGAGGGCTCAAATTCTCCTGTGTGGGGAGGAGCAAAGATGGTGGATAGATAACAACTGGCTACAGAGGCTCCCTGAGATAGTTAACTTAGAATTCAACATAATACAGAGTGGGGAGCCCCAAACAGAGGGAGATGTATTCTCTCGTCCCAAGGAGAAATTAAGGTGAGAAGAACCAACCAAACATACAGTCCTGGTACTATTATTGGAACAGCTAAAGGTTCAGTGCTCCCGCCGCAGCAGGCAACTTGCCGAGCTGTCCAAGGTCCCACTGCAGCGGGTGACTTGACAATTATCAGAGGTCCCGCCATGACTTGCCAAGCCATCTGAGGTCCCACCACTTCGACTCACTGGAGGCGCAGTTACATTGACTTCAGCGGGTCAGCGAGCCAAATGAAGAGCAGAGTTGGTGGGGTACCTGCATCGATCTGTGTTGAGTGACAAAAGTGGAGCCATTCTATAGAAAGGGGGGTTCCCAGATGACATTCTGGGACTGGGCAGGACTGGCAAGTACAAGGGGCAGCAGTGACTTTAGTCAGTTGTTCCCTTCCCAAATGGGTTTGGTGGAATGAGCTAGGCCTGGGTCACGTGACCAGGCTGACACCCAATAGGTTATCTGAAATCTAGTCCCTACAGTGATGGAACACACTAACCACACTAACCCAGTGAAGCCTCAGAAGTTTGACTGACCCAGAAGGGAGGCAGCACAAAGTAATACAGTGCAGGCCACAGCAGCTTGATTGACCCGGAAGGGAGGGGCCAACATATGCTATCCCTGTCTGCAACTCTCTAGCACATGGCAGTGGGAAGCGTGCTTCAGAAGAATTGTAACCAACAAAGAAAAAAACTGGGGCCTCCCGGAAGAAGCAAAAATGATGGGAAGAGGAAGCAACAACAAAAAGTCCCCACCCAGGTCCCAACCCTGAGAACATTGACCCAGGACAGGTGAATACAAAGAATGAGAGGACTTCTGGGAGAACATGGTGGACAGATAGTAGCAGCTACGGAGGCTCTCTGAAAGACCCAGCTTAGAATTCAGGAATGGTGTGGAGTAAGAAATCATAAGCAAGTGGAGATATGCCCTGCTGACCCAATAATGAACTGGGTTGAGAGAAACCAACTGGGAATGCAATCCTGGTGCTATAACAGGAACAGAAAAGCCTGAGTGTGGAAGCTGGAGCCCGAGCCAGTGGAAGCTGCGATTTGGTTTCCCGCCACCGCCGTTGCTGCGTCTACATCGACTTGGCAGGGAGAGAGACACGAGGAAACTCTGAGAACGGGAATCAGTGAACGGAGTTGAAAGCAGGACGGGCGGGGAGCTGTGCATTGACCTGCGGTGAGTGAGAGAAACTAGGACTCTTCCACGGTCTAGGAGACTCCAACAGAGGACATTCTGGGACCAGACAGACTTGTGGGAACAGGGCGCTGCAGTGGCTTCTGTCACCTATCCCCTCTCAAGCGGGATTGGTGAGCAGTGCCTAGCCTACATGACGCTGCTGGCTGAGACCCAGTAGGCTAGCACAGCCCAGGTCCCAGCCCTTGAAGGTAGATTGACCTGGAGGGGCGGGCCCTGCATAAGCTGCCTGGTATGCAACTTCCTGGTGCGCTGCGGTGGGCGGGAACACCTAGCCGGCACAATTCAATCAGACTGTGGCGGACAGGGAAGGAAGCTGGGCCTCCTATATACGATTGCATATATAAGGAACAAAGAATATGGGAAGAGGCAGCAACAAGAAAGGCTCCTCGGCCCCCAATCCTGAGAAAGAGGCAATAGCAGATACAGCACCAATAGACACAAAGCGCTATCTCCAGAGCCTCATAGACAAGTTCAGGAATGAAGTTATTAATGACCTGAAGCTAGACATAAGCAGAATAGTTAGAGAAATGCTAAGCACCACCCAAGAAAAAACAGATGGTGGAATGGAAGAACAGAAAAAGAGGGGAGAATTGTTTAATGGAGAAAACAGAGAAAGCATAGAATACGTGAAGCAGGTTCAAAGAGATTACCAGGAAACTAAAAACTCTATCGAAAACTGGCATAACAGCTTGAAAGAAACTAAGGACAGATTATCTGAACTGGAGGGCAGATTTGTAATATGGGAGAATGAAATGAAAAACTTCTTAAAAATAACAAAGAAACAAACAGCAATAATACAAAGACTAGAAGATGATAAGAGGATCTATAACTTAAGAATTAAGAACATAAAAGAAGAAGTAGGGACACAAACAAATGAACTACAAAAGCTACTCACAGAAATAATCCAGGAGAATTTTCCTAATTTAGCAAAAGGTAAAGATACTCAGATGTATGAACCATACTGGACCCCAGCCACCTACAACCCAAACAGAGCAACACCCAGGCATATAATAATTAAAATTCCAGAAATCCAATACAAGAACAGAATACTAAAAGCCATCAGAGACAAGAAACTGATCACTTACAAGGGAACACCCATCAGAATTACAGCAGATTTCTCGGCACAAACCATCAAATCACGAAGAGCGTGGGGGGAAATAATTCAAGCTTTGAAAGATAATAATCTCCAGCCAAGATTGATATATCCTGCACAACTATCCCTGGAAATTGATGGAAAAACAAGGTGCTTCCAGGATAAAGAGGAACTAGGGAAATATGCAACCACCAATTCAACTCTACAGAGAATACTGCAGGATATTCTAAAAAAGAAAAATACGAAGAATCCAGAAATAGTGGCAGAGAGGCCACAATGAATGGAGCAAAAAGCAAAATGAAGAAGACAAACTGACAACTAATGACAGAAAAAGAGCTCAACAGAAATGAGGCAGAGAAGATTGGATGATAGGAATAGCTATTTTGGAGAAAATGACGTCTTAATAGGTAATACTGATTTAGTATCATCTTGTTTTGAAGTCTCATCAAGCTTTTGTTCTTCTGTCTCCATTGGTCTAAACAGGTTGTATCTTATTGGATTTTATTATGTATGATAGTATAAGCAAAAACTTTTATAGACAAGGAGATTATACAGAAACCATTGTTCATTTTCTGTTAGTTGATTCTAAATACCCTGTAATAATGTCATTCTCTTAAATGGTTTTACATTGTTTTGATATATTTGATGCTACAGTATACGAAGTTATACTCAAAGATTTCAAGGAAAGAGACAATATGGTAACTACTTTTATGTCGGGATTATCTTGTAGTGAAACACTATTTTGCTTAAATCGTTATGTTTTGATCTGTGCTGTTTTGCTGTTATGCCCTCTTTTATCTCAATCTCCACTTTATTATTTACTTTTTTATTTTTATCCTTTTAATTAAGGGAAAAATAAATAAAAAAATAGCAGGATATATTATAGTAACCCACTTTGACTTTCCATTATCTTGATTTAAAGCCCTGTATTGCTCTCACCATCTTGTTTTGATTGATGTCCCTCTGTTCTGTTTTGCTTGATAGTACCAGGTTCGAAAGTTTAGGCAACAGCTGTGAAGATAGTGGGATTCATTATGATGCCCATTCTGGTTGACTATTATCTACTTTTGAAGGCCTATAATGTCTCCAATGTTTTGGTTTTGCTGGTTTTGTTCTTTACTGTTTTGTTCAATTTTATTATAACTGATGATATAGGCAATTCTATTAGAGATAGCGGGAGGCATTATGGTAACCATTGTTGATCACCTTGTATTATGCTTTTACATTATCTATTATGTCCACCCTTTTGATTTGACTGACTCTGTTCTGTTATGTCACATTTGGTTCTACTCTCTTCCAAAAAAAGTAATAAGAACTGTGGGAGCAACAAAACCCAAAATGTGTAATTGTCATTGTACAAAAGAGAGGAAAAGAAAGCGCTCTAAACGATATAACTGCATGTATATTTAAGTGTATAAGATAGATAATGATATTACTGAGTTTTTTTGGGTCATTGAACAGAACTGTTTGCAGTCTCACTATTGGAACGTCCACTTTATAAGCTTTAATTTTGTAACTTGAACAATTATTTCTAAGATGACAATATGTAATCCGTTAACTAGTGATTTCCTACTGTTTATTTTATAAATCTGTATAACTTGTACCCTTTCTCTGCTTTTTTTCTTTTTCTCCTCAAATAAAATTAAAAAAAAACAAAGGAGAATGAGAACAGCAAATGTGCAATATCAGATGCAGCACCAGTGGACATAAAGAGATATCTTCGGGACTTCATAGACAAGTTCAAAAGTAAACATTTAGCCAAGTAAAGCAAGATATAAGAAGATTAATAAAAGAGGTACTAAGCACCCCTCAAGCAGACACAGACGGAAGAAGGGAGGAACTCAAACAAAGGAGAGAACCATTTGATGAAGAATATAAAAATAATATAGAATACATGAAGCAGATTCAAAGAGATTACCAGGAAATTAAAAGCTCTATGGAAATATGGCAAATCAGCTTGAAAGAAACTAAGGATAGATTATCCAAACTGAAGGACAGTTTTGCAATGTGGGATTATGAAAGGGAAAACTTTTTTAAAATAACAAGGAAACAAGCAGTAACAATACAAAGGCTAGAAGATGACAAGAGGATCTACAACTTGAAAATAAAGAATGTGAATGAAGAAGCTGGGGTACAAACAACAGAACTACAAAGGCTGTTCACAGAAATAATTAGGGAAAACTCCCCAAACTTGGGAAAAGGAAATGATATTCTGATATATGAGGCATACAGAACTCCAGCCACCTACAACCAAAACAGAGCTACACCCAGGCATATAATAATCAAGATCCCAGAAATTCAATGTAAGAACAGAATATTAAAAGCTGTTAGAGACAAGAAATAGATAACCTATAAAGGAAGGCCCATCAAAATAACAGCAGACTTCTCGACACAAACCCTCAAGTCAAGAAGAGCCTGGAGCAAAATATTCCAAGCCCTGAAGAAAATAAGTTGGCAGTCGGATGACATTCTGCATCCCAGATTGATATACCCTGCTAAACTGTCTCTAGAAATTAATGAATAAACAAGATGTTTCCAAGATAAAAAGGAACTTGGGAAATTCACACTACCAATCCAGCTCTACAGAGAATACTGCAGGGCATTCTAGAGAGAGAGAAAAGTACTAGGATTCCAGGAACAGTGGCAGAGAGGCCTCAATGAATGGAGCAGAAAACAGAATTGAAGAAGATAAGCAAGCAACTGACGGCAAAATAAGAGCATAACAGAAATGAAGCAGAGAAGATTTTAATTATACTATGTCTGATGATATAGCCAATTCTATTGGAGATAACAAGAGACAACACAGGAATCATGGTAGAACTCTTTGTACAATGGTCTTATATGTTTTTTCATTTCATGTGTTTATAGGAATATGTTTTGTTTTGTCTTGCTTTGTATTGTTTCTCCCTCTAACATATAAAGTATAGAAATACATGTTAAGACTCATGCATGTGTAGGATCTATAAATAGTTTATGAAAACTGATCTTATGACATATGATGAAATGAACAGATACTTTGGAGAAAAAGAGACACTAAAATACCCAGTGCTGATCCTGGAGTGTCATAATGTGAAACCCAGCAATAGTATTATTCTTTGTCCAGAATGATATTAGTCTGCTTGGGTTTATTCAATGTCAACATAATTGAAGATATGGATAACTGCATGTGTGTTTAAGTGTATAGGATTGATAACCATTTTTCTAAGTTTTGTTGGATAGTTGAACAGAACTTGGTTGCAATCTCACTGTTTGAATCCCCACTTTATATGCTCCACTTTAGTATCTTGAATAGCTATTTGGAAGAAGACAATCTGTAATCATCAACTAGTGATTTCTTACTGTTTATTTTTTTCTTTGAAATTATGTATTATTTCCACCTGTTTTCTGTTTTGTTTTGTCTTTCTTTAAATTAAATTTTTTAAAAAGACACTACAGTACCCAGTGCTGATCACAGTGTCATGATGTGAAATTCAGCAATATTATTATTCTTTGTTCAGAATGATTTTAACCTGCTTTAGTTTGTTTAATCTAAACATAAATGAAGATATGGATAACTGCATGTATGTTTAAGTGTATAGGATTGACAACCATGTTACTAAGTTTTTGTGGGACAGTTGAACAGAACTGTTTACAGTCTCACTGTTTGAATTCCCACTTTACATGTTCCATTTTTGTATCTTGAACAACTATTTGTAAATTGACAAATGTAAACATCAACTAGTGATTTCTTACTGTTTTTTTATCTGAATGTATGTATTATTTCTACCTATTTTCTGTTTTGTTTAGTTTTTCTTTAAATAAATTTTTAAAAAATTCTCCTGTGTGTTCTGATAAGGGCACTAACTTCATCTTGAGGGGGTCCACCCTCATAAGCTAATCACCTCCCAAATACCCATCTCCTAATACCATCACGTTGGGCATTAGCATTTAAACACAGGAATTTGGGGGAACATAAGCATCTGATTGACAGTACCTTAGATCTCACATTTATAAATTAATAAAGGCAATGATAATGGAAAGACTGGAATAGCATTTATTTACTGCATTCCTGGCACAGTTCTGCACAAAGATTGCACAAAACCATGAAATAAATTCTGTAACAATCTCTGCTTTACAGAGAAGGGTATCAAGGCAAAGAAAAATAGAACTGTCCAAGGGTACCCAGTATGGTGACCCCAGATTCAAACTCAAGCATTCTGACTCCAGGGAATAGATACCCTAGCTGGCTGACCACACTTGCTAAGAGTCCAATGAGTTCAAATATGTGAAAATATTTTGTAAATGATGAAACCCTATACAGGTAGCATAGAAATGATTAAGTAGTCTGTGTGCAATAAGTGAAAGCATTTACTAGTAATTACTAGTAATTGTATTTGCACAACCACCAACCAAGCACCTTCCCTTCAGTATGCACCTTGCTAAACTTTACTGAAAAAAACACAGGATCCTAGCCAAATAGAAGAGCTGGAGTAGCTCAGGTACAGGCTGTAATAGCTATTGAGAGAATGCAGATAGCACCTAGGAGGTACCATGAGCTCCTGGGTATTTACATAGATAGATCCCACTGTGATTGGGAATGGTCATCTGTTTTTCTGGGTGTCTGTGTACAAAAGAGTTCATATCAACATAGAGCCCATTGTGTGAGCCTTAGGTTTGTCTACGTTTAGGCCTTAGGTAATCCTGCTATTTGATTCTAGGCTACTCAATCAGGTCCTTAGGAGCATTCACATCTTACCCAAATTCTGTGTTTTATTCATATAAATCTCTTCTCACTTGCTCTCAGCCTGCTCTGAGGCCCACAGACACCCCACGGAAACACTCTTCTTGATGAAGCAGGACCTCAGATCTTAAGAAGGCAAGAGGACACCTTTGCAAGGTACACCATCTTTGTACCCCAATCTCTTTGTGTTAAATCTTTGTATATATTTGCCCCTTTCTAATGATGATGATGATGATGATGATGATGTGTGTGTGTGTGTGTGTGTGTGTGAGAGAGAGAGAGAGAGAGAGAGAGAGAGAGAGAGAGAGAGAGAGAATAGGCCTTATTTATAGAGACAGGAAGCAGATTAGCAATTGCCAGGGCTGGTGGACTTGGAGAGAAATGGAAAGTAACTGCTAACTGTAGGAGACAGTTTGAGTGGCTGTCCTTGAATACAGAGCAATTGCTGCAACATTTGTCTTATTTCCAAGCACTGATATGTGGGGCTACGCTCCTCCTCTCTTCAGTTGGCTCCAAGCAATGCAGAACCAGCTGAGGTTCTCATATGGAATCTTTGGGGCCATTCTGACAGTCTCCCGTTTCCTCGCATAATGCTCTCTGTAAAAGATCCAAGCACAGGGGAATGGCAGAGCCAGTCAGCTCCAGGAATGTCAACTGGGTGCGAGCCGTAAAATAAAGAGGCCGAGAGTCCCCAGGGCACAAAAGTTTACATGTCAGAAACTGAAGCAACAGCCTCCAAAACACAATTCAAACACTACCTTAATTGAATTAGGCAGATTCATCCTCCTGCATGTCATTCTTCCTGCATTTTGCAAACAGGCTCTTCTCCCTCCCTGGCCAGCCAGCTCAGGTTACTCAGGCTTCTGCTATCCTTGCAGTCACTCATTCTCGAGCCACCTCCTTCTACACAGGATAATAAATTCTGGGAGAGGCCTGGGATCAAGGCCTTCATCCGCATAGCCTCACTTGGATCGGACTTAGGACCCGTGGCTGCCCTTAACCGTGAGTATGTCTTGGTGTCTCTACTCTCACCATGGGTTGCGTTGGAGATGGTAAATTGGAATTAACTTAGTGAAATTCTAATAACATTTCAGTGGGATTACAAATGTAACTTTCCCAAATTGTGAGGAAGATTAGAAAAGGGATTAAAATACTTAGATTATAACATTCAATATTCGGAATACAATAGCTAATGATGTAGTGTTGGCTTTTTGTTTTTTAGCCAGGAATCAAACTCACAACCTCGCACTTGCTAGGCAGGTGCTGTGCCACTGAGCTGTATCCCAGCAGTGTTTGCTTTTGCAATGATGAAGTTTCTAAAATTGATTACAGTGATAGTCACACAACTCAATGAGTTCACTATAAACCATCGATTGCACACTCTACAGGGATAAATGGCATATTGAATTACATCTCCATAAAGCTGACTGTGTTCATTCATTGTGCTCAGTCAGGCTTGCCTTGAGTAAGAACTCCTTGAAAATCAGTAAAGCTCTGGGTGTGTCCATGTAGGTCACAAACTAAGGTGGGGAGATCCATCCCAGACACAGGTGAAACACCAGCAGGCTTGTAGTCTGAACAGAATAGAAGGGAAAGAAGGAAAACTGCCTCTTTCTTTTCCTTTGAAAGCGCTCCAGTCTTCACCTTGCCTTTGGACACCCATCTCCCGTCCCTGTAGGCTTCCAGTGTAGACTCTTCAGCCTCCAACACACACTCACCCCGGACTCTGCAGAGGGCCCCAGCTCTTCTGTCTTCCATTGTTCATTCTTCCACCCCTGATTGGCAGATAGTCATGGAGACTTATACCTACAGTCCCATAAGCCTCCCCAGTAAATGGTTCATATAATCATACACATGTTTTACATTAAATCTGTTCCTCTAAGGAGCCCTAATACACTGGAAAAAAATACAGTTTCAAAAGGCAACTCATTTCTTTAAAAAGAGAAGAGAGCAAATATTGAAATGAACCTCAGAAATCAGTTTCCCATCCCTGCATTCATCATGAGGCTGACGAGCTGAAGCCAGACTTAACTGTGTGGATCACTTCCGTTGCTGCTGGGAGCCCTGTCGCCTGCTGGTGTGGATCTTTTGCTGTAGGAAAGATGGAAATCAGACATGGGCTGGTCCTGTAGCATTTCTCCAGTGCTGATGACCCTCACCGTGGTCTCCCCTCTTCAGGACCCCCCAAAAGGGCAGGATCCTTGTACATGCACCCAAGATACCACCTATAGACTGTTCTATAGAGTTCTTTTGCTCAGTGTGTATTGACATCACAAACTGGTCACGTGTAGCTTGCTGAGTGTTAACTGCTCCAGCTTTGGATACCAGCAGCTCTCATCTCCTTTGTGTCAGCAGCCCTCCCTGCCACTTGGAGCAAGCAGCTAGCAGCAAGCCTCCGCTCTCGGTGACCTTGCTCGGTATTCTTGCTCAAGACAGAAATCATGAGTAGGCAATGCACGCCAGCAGGGGTCAGCGTTAGGACTCATGCTGCAGCGTAATAGGCTACCACACACGGACAGACTCACTAAGGGTAGAGGCAGGTCGCTTATGTAGGGGAGAAAGGAGGGCTCTCACCAGTGTCAGAGTCAGGGTTTGGTTGTGGGCAGAGGAAGGGACCCTCAAAAACCTCAAAGAGAGGGCACCCAAGAGGCAGAATTATCCAAAGAGTCTCCAGGGCAGTCATCTGGGATATTTCCAAGCAAATGCCACCCCGGCTTGTCCACCGGTGACCTTGTAGCAGGCTGGTAGGAGCAGTCACAGGAAGGAATCAAAAGTATCTCTCTCGGAGCATTCAGCCCCTGTCTCCGGAGTGTGCCATCCCTCGAGGGTTCAGTCTCCCTGGATGTTGTCCACCCCCTGACAGTGCTCTGGTTGCTATTGAACCCGAAATTACATTTTATGAGGGTTTGGTGAAACCTAACCATCATCTATATATTTAGCATGATCTGAGCACACTGGGAGGCTGAGGCAGGAGGATTGCAAGTTTGAGCCCAGCCTGGACAATTCAGCGCTTTACCCAGATCCTGTCTCAAGATTTTAAATTAATAATGATAACCTTGTCATAAGAATTTTTTTAAAAATAACTATAATAAATAAAAAGAGTCTGGGGACTGCAGCTCAATGTGAAAGCCTTGGTCTAATCCTGAGTACCAAAACTAAAGAATAAATAAAAGTTTGCTCAGAGGTAGTCTTCCCAAGGAGAGAAACTGCAGTCGCCTTTTACAAGCCCATCTCCCGCCTTCTCAGTGCACAGGGACCCCTGGAGGTTTGCAGCCTGGATAAAGTGCGGGGTAGGAGGGGTCTCCTCAGAAGAGGAGGAGGGGCACCTGCAGGGCCAGGACCCTTGGTCCCCTCAGCCGTCACAGTCCCCCGACTCTGACCCGGAGTGCTTTGATCCTGGGACTTGGAGCACTAAAGCCCCAGCATGCCATAAGATCAGAAGAAGCGCACAAGGAAAACAATCCAGCCCCATCATCAGAAGTAACACAGGTTAGCAAAGGGGGTCCAGGCATGTCAGGGAATGACTGTAATCCCAGCACTCTGTCTGGGAGGCTGAGGCAGAAAGATCACAACTTGAACACAGCCTGAACAACATAGCAACTCAGTGGGAACTTCTCAGGAAAAAGAAATAGAGAGTGGGGTGGGGTGGGGTAGCTAGGGTTCAATCCCCAGACAGAAAAAAAAAAAGAAAGAAAAAAAGAAAAGGAAAGAAAGAGAATGAAAGGAAGGGAAAGACAGGAAAAACCTCCTCCAGGAAGCTTCTAGACCACCCCTTGTTCCCTGTGTTTCCCCGTATTGACGTCCTGTGTGGCAGTGAGCACTGTGGCCTCCACATCCAGCCTGCCTTGGTTTGAACCTGTGTAACCAAAGACACCTGACTTAGCCCCTCGGTGCCTTGGTTACAGTCATCTGTAACATAGGCATTTTATGTATTTAGTGAGCAGTTTTGGGGATTGAAGCCAAGCACTAACACGTACTAGGTAAGCATTCTCCCGCTGAACCAAACCTCCAGCCCCTTTTAGTATTTGTAAATTTTGAGACAGGGGCTGGGCTAATTTGCTCAGAGTGGCCTTTTAGACTGCCTCAGCCTCCTGAGTAGCTGAGATTACAGGTATGTGGCCCTGCGCCTGGCAGCACAGGGGTCTTAACTGGATAGTTGTCCCCCAGCACATGCCGCTGTGCCCGCCTCCTCGTGTGCTTGCTGAGTGAGTTTATATAAGGAAGCCCCGACACCCAAACACAATGGAGCGTGGGTGCATCTCATTGTGCTGAGTGTGTTACCGTGTATCTGACTGTGAAGCCACGGGAAGGGCCGTCTCATTCCTGGAGGCCTTCCCAGTGCCAAGCTAATGCTCTGGGCACCAGACAGCCTTCAATTGCTATTTCCTGCAGCAATTTGTTTCACACTGGAAGAAAGTTCTTCATCAGAATTGTTAACAAAGACGATCTGTTTTTATTTTAAACTTCGGGCAGAGAGGAGCTGTCACCATCTGGTTTGTCTTGTTTCCCTGAAGCCTTGTGTCATGTTTCCTTGAGCCACAGCCCAGGGACCTGGGACTTCCCTGTTCCTGGCTCAGATTACAGGGCAAAATTAGCCCCGTGGCTCTGAGGGGTGGCTCTGAGGGGTACCCAGGAAGCAAGAGTGGGGTGGGAGTGGGCGAAGGAAGCCTGCAGTGGAGACAGCAGTAAAGTGACAAAGAGACCCGAGCTCCTCTGAAGGTTGGTGCCCGAGGAGGGTGGGGCCAGGGATCCCAGTTATTAAACACTGAGTTTCTGCCATGGCATGTTGGGCAGTCTGCTGCTGTCTTCTTCTAGCTGGCTTGACAACTGGAATCTTCCTGACGTGTGTGTGTGTGTGTGTGTGTGTGTGTGTGTGTCTGTCTGTTTGGAGTAATACGATGTAGGAGGTTGCAGTTTATAGAAGTGCTTGGACCAGCCAGCCTACGCCTCAAAGGAACACTAGCTTATACTCTTCCAGCGTGGGTCTTGCAAAACAGCATGTTATGTCAATCTGTTTTGGAGGAAAGGAGAGGAGGAAGGACATCGTTTGATATAAGGATGTGAAAGACCATCTAAGCATAGGACCAGCCCCGGATAGAATTCAGCAGGAATTAGGAACCCTCCCTCCTCCCTCTGAACGCTCTCTGCATTGTTTCATATCTGTTATTTGTTAGCTTCTCTTTGCTGTCGCCAATTACCTGACACCCAGGATTTAAAGGAGGAGAAGTTTATTTTAGCGCAGTTTCGGGGGTCTCAGTTCGAATTCCTCCGGCTCCGTGGCAGAATCGTCATGGCGAGAAGGTGTGATGCCTTCTGGCAGCCCAAAAGCAGAGAGAAAGGGAAAGAACCCAAAAGGAACAGCAGGGGAAAATGCAGTCTGCAAGGTCACATCCCCATGACCCAGCCAGACATACCCAAAGTGCCTTTACTAATCCCCTGGGCCTCTCTTAAGCCAATCAAGTTGACAATTAAGATTAGCTGCATTGTTCTCTTTTGTCAGATGCCCATAGTCTTCATGCCCACTGAAAACCCAGATCCCTCCATTCTCCAGAAAGGAGCAAATCCCACCATGTATAACTTCATCCTGAAGGTGAGTGTGATAGTTAACTGTGGTGTCAGCCTGAGTAAGAAATGTTGAGTGGATTAGTGAAACCCAGCTCTGGGTGTGTCTGGATGAGTGATTTAATGAAGAGGATGTGGGTGGTGCCAATCAATAGGATGGTAGCCTGAAGGGGACAAAAAGGGAAAAAAGAAAGAAGTCTCTCCTTTTGCATTTTTGGAGGGGCTCCCACCATCACCATTGCATTTGGACGTTCATCTCCAGCTCCTTTAGCCTTTCAGTGCAGATTCTTCAGCCTTCCAACACAGACCCCTACCTTCCCGCTGTAGGTTCATACCAGACACTGCAGCGGGCCCCGGATCCTCCTCCTCCTAGGGGAACAGCTGGCCGTTTTGCATTCTTCCACCTCTGACTCTGCAGGCAGCCCTTGAAAGCCTACCTTGTAAATCCTTTACATAGTTTTGAGTCTGTTCCTAGTGAACCCTAACAAAGATTTGGGTTCAATCCTAGTGGCATATGACTGTAAGTGGAGCTTCTCAGCAGGCTGGGGTAAGGGAATGTGACTTCAAGGTCAGCCTGGGCAACTTGGCAAGAATCTCTCTCAAAATATGCTCCTAGTTGTTCTGCTTCTGGTTATCTGAACGCATACAAATCACTTAACCTCCCTATGTAAAATAGAAATCATAACACTCACCATATTTGGAGGTATGCTTTCAGCTGCAAGTAACTGAAAAACCAACTCAAATAGATTTAATAGATAGGGAAAACTTTTTATCCAAAAAGTCAGAAGTTAATCAAGAAAATAACCTTTTTTAACCAAAAAGTCAGGACTCAAGTATAGAGGTTACTTTTTCTTCCTTGTCATGGTTCAGGAAGTTTATATTTGTAATACTGTGGAAACGTTGTTACAATTCTGGTGAGTTAATGCCCATCTGCCACCTCCAGGGAAACCCACGGTGGGAATAAAGTTACTTAGACATACTTATAGCTATGGGCAAGCAAAGAGTCCTGAGTCCAACTTGGATGAAAGTTTATCAGAACAAAGGCCTCCAGCCAGGGCCTAACCCGAATTTTATTACTTCATGAAGAAGAGACTGGCTAGAGAATGAGTGACGGGACAATGGTAGGAATTACCTGAGTCCTGTGAGCTGGGCTGGGCAGGAGGCCAAAAGGCACCTCTGTGACATGCGGAGAGAAGGATACACAGGAAGACCAATCTGCATGACACCACTGAGGGAGCACTTCATGTGTAGGGTTGGTGCTTCAGCTCTGAGGTGTAAATCTTTATGCCCTGGGAAGTCACAGCCTCTTATCTCAAGATCCAAACCCAGTCACAGCCCTGGAGCCCTGGCTCTGCATCTGGCTGGGCTCAACCATTTAGGGAGACCAGGGCAGGGAAACAGTGACTGTCACCTGGCTTCAAAGATTACATGTCAGCACCTCAGCCATCTCCATCTACAGTGCTTAGAGCCAGATGAAGGGAAAAGGAAATGGCTCAGCCAGCTCTGCACATTTCAGTACGAGATTGGGCCAGGTTAGCCAAAGTGGAATTCACTGCTCTCTGCTCAAGGAGGGCGTCCTGGTGGTCCTCTACACCCAGGTTCTGTTTGCATCTCTGCTTTCCATCACCTGTCAGGTGCATCTTCAGATCATCTCCCTTCTCAGTCAAGGTGGCTGCTTTGGATTAATTGCTAAGGTAAAAGGATCTATGGACCCAGAGACTAAGCCAAATGTTGCAAGCACACATGCTCTTGAACAGACAGAGCTTTACTGGGGGTGAGGGACTTCAGCCAAATTGGGATTAAAGGCACTAAATGTTTGGTCAAGAGCATGACTAAGCTTCTTCCAGAATTAAGAGGGCAGCAGGTTTTTATTTGCTGGCTGGGACAGCATAAGTCCCAGTAATTTTTATTGGCCAGGGAAATGGTTTCAAAAGATGCTTTTTCTTGTGATGGACTTGGACCACTGAGTGGTCACAGTCAACTCATCGTAGAAGCCACTGGATTTTCATGTCCCAGGCTCCATCATCACCCTGCACAAAGCACCTGGCTTTGTGCTCAGTGAGCTCACACGTGTCGGCTTTGCTCAGGAACTGCTGAGTTCCTCTCACAGCTGATGTGATCATCCGGTATAAACATCCTGACCATAGGATAGGGTTGAAGGACTTGCCATGCCTGAGATAATAACAAAGCCCAAAAGTAGGGTGGAAGATACATAGACCAAGTTAACCCTGTGTCAGGGCTTGGACATAACACTTTGTAAATAAATGATTGACACTTCTGCAGGCAGACCTGAGTGGACTCTGGCTCAACAGCTGTCACAGCAAAGGGGACAGAGGCGATAAGCAGCCACAGTATGCCAGGCCTTTTATTTCATTTTTAGTCATCCCCCAGACATCTACAGGACTAAGAGTCAATGTTTTCCATCAAAGCAGCTTTCAAGTCCCTGGCCAGTAACCTAGGCAACTGTTATCATAACCCACACACCAGAGGTGCTACTTACTGCAAGGCTAGTGGAAAACTAGCAATGTATCGCCCAGCTGTGACCTCCAAAATTAGTAATTTTAAGTCGACTAATAGCAAATGAAGCTCAAGGGCTTATTTACTTTTTTTCCTTGATAACAATTTCTGGGGTCTCCTGTACTGTTCTAGTCAGACATAGGCTGGGGCTTGGACCACCCAAAGACTACGTTGAACTGGATTACCAGGATGGCATCTTTCTTCACAGGTCTAGTGTGTGGGGCAGTGGAAAAGCTGGGCGTTGACCAGGCATCTCTTTGCCCATTCAGCTCCTCCATAGGGCTGGCTTGGGCTTCCTGACTGCACAGAAGTCTCAGGAGCATGGGATTTTTATTTCCTTTTTAGATGGTAATGGACTGTCTCCAACACAAACACTCCAGCAGACCCAGGCAGAAGCCATAAAGCTTCTTTCAATCTGACTTAGGAAAAGTCACACAGCGTCACTTCTGCCCCGTTCTACTGGCTACAGTTGAGTCACAGGGCTAGCCAGGGTCACAGCAAAGGCAGACCCAGGGCATGAATGAATCAGAGGCGGCACTGGGAGTGCCCACTACAGGGAGGAAAGGAGACCCTTGTGTAGAGCGGGGTGGAAGAAGAGCCTTACCTTAAGTGCATGCTTAGGTGGTGAGCATTTTGTGTTGGCCGTTCTTTGCAAGAGAATTTGCTTTTTTACACTTTGCCTGTTATTGTAGATGTTAAGGCAACCCATAAAGGATTTTCAGGCACTAGGCAACAGGCAAGGATGTATTTTCTTGAAGGGGTGTCTTTCCAGTGCTCTCGAAAATGATGAGTAAATATTTATTTGACCAAAAGTAAAACCTGCACCTGTAAGTATGTATATTCGCTTTACAATGGAAACCTTCCATTTCCATTGGCTTCTGTGTGGCTCTTTCATTAGAAGTTAGCTTTGCATGAGAGAGTTTTACTCAGGCTCTTAATAATTATGACTGTTCTTTTATGCCATAGCAGTACGTAAGTAAAAGTTCTCAAATGTCTCTTCCCTCACACCGCAGCTGTGGTGAATCTCTAGAACAGACATTCAGACCACTCTGTGGCACTGACACACAGCTAATTCAACTCGGTGATAACCACAAACACACCTGTGCTGGCAGGGCTGTGCATCGTTTAGCTTCTGACAGGCTGAATGGTTTTTCTTATTCTATTTCTGTGAAATGGAGAGAGAAAGGACAGAAACAGAGAGAGAGAGAGAGAGAGAGAGAGAGAGAGAGAGAGAGAGAGAGAGAGAAAGAGAGAGAGAGAGAGGGAGAGAGAGAGTGCGCGCTCTGTACTTACTGGTGTTTGGTTGGGTTTTGGTTTTTTATTTTTTATTTTTGACTGAGAATCGAACTCAGGATCTTGTGCTTGCCAGGCAGGCACTGTGCTGCTGAGGTATATGCCTGGAGCTTTTCTTCTTCTTTGTCTTCGCCTTTGTCTTCATCTTCACTTTCTTTTTAAAATCTGATTCATTCAATTTTGGGTTTTGGGGCCTTTTCTTTCGAGTGGGGAAGTGAATTGGGTTTTTATTCACCCTCATGACAGAAAAGCCTGAGGGACTTCCCATCCTGCACACTGCTGGGGTGGGCAAGGGGCAGGCGTAAGCTGTCAGGAAGCTGTCAGTTCCCAGGGAAAGAACAAGGAGATCCCAGGAGCGGGGTGACGTAGCCCGCAGCCCAGCCTGCCAAGCTCTGATGTGTTCAGACTCGAGCTCGGAGGGGAAGGCTGCACAAAGGCAAGTTCCTGGGATCTGTTCTGCAGCCTGAGTAGGCTGGGCTGTTCTCACTGAGCTATTTCTGTATAAAAAGCTGTCTGGAACCATCTGAGAAGCCACTAACCACCGCGGTTTGCTGCAATGTGCCTTCTATTCACTGTCTGTTGCATCATTTCCCTTCCATTTTGTGCTTAAAAGAATGGCAGTGTGTGTACACATGTGTGTCCGGGTGTGTGTTCTGGAGCTGTGTTGCCATGGAGAGCTGTTTGGAAAAGGTATCCATGAACCTACTTGAGCTGAACACGTTAAAATGCTTTTCAAGCATCAAAGCCCCCTTCTATATGCAGAGACACTGAAAGGATTCACAACAAAACTGTGCCAGCGGTGGCTTGGGGAAAGGAGCTGTGGAAGAGGTCAGCCTGTGAGGGAGACACACTTGTCACCACGGCCTGGCTAATTTCATTTCGTTTTCCACCATAAGCATCTAATACTTTTCTAAAATATGAAAAGCGATGCTTAAATGCCAGCACTTCTCTTGGGAAATATTCTTTGGCTCCAATATCCCCCTTGACCCCACACTCGAGGTCCCAGGAGGAAATTGGGAATCTCAGAATAGTCAGGGCTGAATACAAAGGAGTCCGGCTGGCTTCTTGGATATAGGCTACGTATCCTCAGGGACCTGGCTTCATCGCCACTGAATGGAAAGGATGAAGTGCGTTGAGAGGAGATACCATGTGTGTCAGATTCGCTTCCATTCCCAGCACAGTGTGGATTAAAGCGTAATCAGTAATGACTTGAAGTGCGTTCTGGCTGGCAGGATCGCAGAGAAGACACAGCTGGCGGTGAACGCAGCAGCCTGCAGATTACGGGGAGCAAAACACACACGTGACATCGTCCACCTGAGGTGGGCTGTCAGGCCCACAGGGAACAGCTCACCAGGTTGGCCAAGGAAGCTTCCTACCCTGTATTAAACACCTGCATGGTGTGTCTGACTACAGATGTTTTGTTTCTCCAAGAGATGATGCCTCACGCTTCAAAAGTCATGGCGATCTTATTCTTGGATTCCATATTCTCTTTGCTGAGCTGATGAACACTTGCAAAGTGTGAGTATAAATCACAAATGAACAGGCCCTCAGCAGTACCCTTGCTGTCTTTACTATGCAAAAAAGAGATCCACTGAAACAGAGTCAACCCAGCACCTCTGCACACGCAGTGTGAGCTAACCAGATTGCACTGGATGGAGTTCTGTTCTTTGGAAATCATTAGCCAGTTCAAGGCGGGAGTAAATGGAATAAAAAAGAAAAACATTGGCCATCACAAAAATAACTTGAGAACTGTGCAATCTGCCAACACTGGTTATTTGCGTGGAACTTGCTTTCAGTACTGTGTTAAACTCACCACACCCTGCCTGCCCCTTAGATTATTTCTCCTTCCTTTTTGAAGAGCAAGTGATGGGAACCAGAAAAGCTTGTGTGAATCTGGCAAGGTTTGGTGTATGTGTTTCCATTAAATCTGGCAGAGAGGAGGACAAAAAAGGGAAATTCAGTCATTTTCTATGTTTTTGTTACCTGGTCATGAAGGACTACCTTTTAGAGGTGGAGCCCTGCTTTCCTGTACATGAGAGACTGTGTGGGCTCAGTAGAAGTAGCTGATAATATAAGTTTTCTGCATAGATTATCATATTGTTCATATATGTTTGGAGTTATCATGGGACTTTGGGTTATCCGGTTGGTTTCCCACAGCAAATGCTTCCTATTGGATGCAGAGCTACCTAGTTGTAAATTTTTTCCTTGAGGATGTCTTTGCCTATTTAACACAAAGGGGCAGCTGGCCCAGGGGGTTTCAGTGCAGTCGGGAGATGTTTACTGGTTGTCCACTATGTGCTGGACACTCTTCATGTATCTTCATGTCTTGGTACCCAGCTGCTCTGCCAGGCTGATGCCATAGACTTGGCTACACCAGAGAGCAAGGGAAAGCACAGGGAAGTGAGTGACCTGCCAAGCTGCTGCCCTGCTGGGGAGTGGCGGACCTGGGACTCACGCCTGGGCTGTTCCAGCCCAGATGAGAATGTCACCCAGCGCAGTAATGTGTCCTTTGATGGGGAAGGTCAGGTGTGGACTCACTGGCTGAATGTGCCTCTCAGGAAGGCTGACCAGGGGCTGGGGATTTAGCTCAGTGGCATAAGCGCCTGCCTTACAAGCAGGCAGTCATGAGTTTGATCCCTGGTACTGATAAAAAGGAAAGACAAAAAAAAAAAAAAAAAAGGAAGGCTGACCAGCCCTTGAGTGGGTGGTCCACGGAGTACTCCAGGAATGGACAACACAAAGACATCTAAAAGCTGGGAGGTGGGATTCTTGGTGGTCTAACAGCAGGTATGTAGGATCTGGGCTCTCGGGATAGATTGCGATCTCTGGAGACTGCAGAGGAGGCCGCCGGTGGATCCTTAGTCATGGAGGATATAATGCAAGGTGCGAAGGCGTTGACTCAGAATCAGAGGAGTCAGGCTGGAGACATAGCTCAGGGGTATAGCTCATGCCTTAGCATCTGCAGGGCCCTGGGTTTGATCTCTAGCACCAAGAATAAAAGAATCAATGGAATCAAAGTGGTTAAGATGAAAGCCCTCCAAGCAGGAACTTGGTCACAGGGGTTATAGCAGTGAACCAGTGACCAAACTCTAGTCAAAGCAAGACCAGC
The DNA here is from genome assembly GCF_034190915.1 of Cavia porcellus. Classification (NCBI taxonomy): domain Eukaryota; kingdom Metazoa; phylum Chordata; class Mammalia; order Rodentia; family Caviidae; genus Cavia; species Cavia porcellus. The sequence goes on along the minus strand of NW_026947496.1, from coordinate 18,310,612 downwards.
ACCGGCCTGACTTGGTACTAACCCGTCACTGTTCTTATCAGCATGCAAATTGTAGTGAACCAAATGGGTAAATACTGCATTTGTCCTTCTGTTCTTTGTTTGTTTTTACTTTTGTTCTTTTGAGACAGTCTCACTCAGTAGTCCACATTGGCCCAGAACTCCTGATAATCCTCTTGCCTCGGCCTCATGAGTACTGAGATGACAGGCGTGTGCCACCGCACCCAGCACATCTACCCCATGAAGCTAGGTGATAGTGAGAAAATAAGCAACAAGATGTATATCTGATGAGGATAAAGGTGCATAATCCAGACGGAGTGCTGCTGCTGATGGTGGGCTGTGCTGTTTTGCATAAGGTCACCAGGAAAGCTCACAGGCTTTGGAACATTGGACTAGAGACGTGAAGGCAGACAGGTGTACAATTTGTGAATATGTGGGTGAAGAGCTTGCAAAAGCCTTGAGGCGGGGGTACTCGGCTTGTTGGAGAAAATGCAAAGACATCAGGTTCCCAGGTTGGGTTCCCAGAAAGCAGTGTCAGGCGGCAGTTAGCACACATGACGTTCAGGAGGTGAGGCCGTGGGAGGCTGTGGAGGGGAAGGAAGCAGGCCCGGGCAGAGAAAGGTGAGCTGTGGTGTGGAGCCAGTGAGCAAGCTGCAGAGGTTTAGGTGTGCAAGGCGTGTTCTCAACGCAGAAGTGTTCAGAAGTGAGGCTTACACAGGTGCGGGTGCAGCCTTAATACTGATGAGTCCTCACTGGGCCACCGAAAGATGGTGGAACCAAAGGTGGGGCCAGCTGGAGGGAACACCCTTGGGCGCTGTGCCCTCGGGAGCTGTATTTTGTTCCCAGCTTGCTAGAGCCCCTTCCCTCCTCTTCCCTTCTCCCCCCTTCCCCTCTCCTCCCCTCTCCTCCCCTCACACCTCCTCCCCCCTCCTGGCCCTTTCCTTCCTTCCTCCCTCTTCCTTTCTCACTCCTCTCTTCTCCCTTCTTCTCTCTTGTTTCCCTCTTCCCCTCCCCCCCTCTCTCTCCTTCCCCCTCCTTCCCTCCTTCCCTCCTTCCCTCCTTCCCTCCTTCCCTCCTTCCCTCCTTCCCTCCTTCTCTCCCCTTTCTGGCCACCGCCAGGTGAGCAGCTCTCCTTCCACCAGGATGTTCCTGCCTTGCTACAGGCCCGAAAACACTGGAACAAGCTGACCATGGACTCAAATCGTGACCCAAAGTGTACCTTTCCTCCTTCAAGTTGTTGTTCTTAGGTATTTTGTCAGTGACAAAAAGCCGGCTGACACAAGAGAGCCTTAGGGCCTAAGGATTTGGCTCAGTGGCATAAGCGCCTGCCTGGCAAGTTCAAGGCTGTGAGTTCAATTCTCTGCACCAAAAAAAAGAGAGCCTCAGACAATCCCATGGGGAGTAGGGAAGACAGATTGCACAGCGCCAGGCTCTTGCACACCCAAGTCATTGAGTCATTGGATGCTGATATGTGGGAAAGGGCAGGGTGGGATGTGAGGGGGAGCTGTTCTCCCCAGCCAAAATCAACCTCAGCACCTGGGCTGTCAGCCAGCAGCATTCCTCACTGCCTGAGGGCGACCTGGGAAACCAGCCCTGCCTGGTGGTGCCGAGCAAGCAGGAGGAGGGACCGCAGATGAGCACAGAGACAAGAGCAGGAGTCAGAGCCTGGAGCCCTTGGAGGCCACGGTGAACACATCGTTCCAACCTGCAGTGCTGCTGTCAACCTCCCTTCTCCCTTGGACTCTGTGCCTCCTGCTTCCCTCCATGGTACAGGGACCCTCCCGTTTACGCTGGGCCCACCCACGTGATCCAGGATCATCTCCTCACCCTCATGACCTTTAGCTGAATGCAATCTGCAGAGTTTCCCAGTGGAAGGCGCTGCACACCCAGGGCCTGGGGATTAGGGTGTTGCCATCTGTGGGAGGCCACCGTGTACACTGTGGGAAATGCCAGTTTGCGAGGCAGAATGAGAGCTCACTTTTAGCTGGATCCAGTCTGAGGCACTTTGTTCAATATGCCAGTGAAAGCCTCAAGTAAACAGTGGCATGTATGAATCAAATTCAGAAAGCAGGTCACTACGGAAAGAGGAATTAGGGGGGTTTCCTGAGACAGCCAATCCTCATGACCATAGGATCAGGTAAGAGCAACTGTAGGATAAGGTCAGACACCTGAGGACTGAGCCCCAGGATATTCTGCTGGATGAGGATTAGGAAAACAAGGAGGAAGGCCAGAGTGACAAGGGAGGCCCGGAGGCCAGTCAAGGAAGGGTTCACAGCAGAAGCATGGTCAGCTGCTGAGAGGTGAAGATGGGGACTGGGCAGTCCCCTTTGGATTTGTCTGGTGACCTTGATGAAGGCAGCTTGAATGATGACAGACTGATTAAAGTGGAGTCAAGAGAAAATGGAAGGAGAGGAGTTGGAGAAAACTGGTACGGACAACTTTCTGCAGAGTTTTGCTGGGAAAAGGAGAAAAGGGGTGAGTAGCAACTGGAATGGGTGTGGAACCAAGAGAAGGCCACTAATTCAGCATCATGTGAAGGCAGCTCGGCTTCCAAATCCAGGCTGGGCCAAATCTGTGGCAGCTTGGATGAGTGTCCTCACAGGCCCATGTCAAAGGCTTGGTCCTCAGCCCTTGAGCTTTTGGAAGGTGGTAGGACCTTGGAAGGTGGGGTCTAGGAAGTCTTCTGGTCCCTAGGATGGGCCCTTGAAGGGGGTAAGGGGGCCCCACCATCTCTTCCTCTTCCCTGCTCCAGCCATGAGGTGAGCAGTTTTGCAGCCGCCATGTTGTGCGGCCTGCATTAGGACAGAAGCAGTGGAGTCAGCCAAGAATGGACTGAAGAAACCTCGGAACCCTGAGACAAAGTTAACCTTTGCTCTATATAAACTGATCCTCTTGGGTGATTGTTACAGCAAGAGAAAGCTGACTAACACCAGGTGGCCCAGCCAAAGGGTGGGGTTAAGGGTTCTAGGAGGAGGAGGGAGGGCTTCCAAGTCCCAGCGGGCCAAGGGCAGCACAGAAGTGCTTCTCTTTATTCGAGGACCTGAATGTGGGAACTGGCTGAATTTTTTTTGAATATTTGATCTTATTTTATAATTTATGCTTGCAGAAAGTAAAGCACATTAGATTTTGACATGAAAAATATTCCTTGTATAAATAAAACTGTTACGAGAATTTCCATGTGTCAGTCTTTCCAAAAACAGGGTACACCTATAATTATACTTTTGGTTCTCCACTCCATCTAATACAAAGCTAAATATATAATGTTTTCTTCACAGCATCACAGATTTTTACTTAAACGGAGCCTATCACAATAGGATGGTGACATAGCAGAATGGTATGTAATTTTTAAAAGCTGAAACATGGAGCAGGAAAGTTATTTTCCAGATGTCACTGGATAAATCCTGGCCCCACCTGGCAGTGAAGCAAAGGAACAATAATGCAGGGCCAGAAGGCCGGTCGCCTTTGGGACTCAAGGGAGAGAGGCACCCAAGCCAGAGGAACAGTTGCAGGTACGGGGGAGGGATTTCAGAAAGAAGAGCCATGATCTAGTGTAAACATACGTCACCACGTGGGACACACTGGTGGTAGCATGTGTCGGGGGACAGAGGATGTGCACACCCTACGGTGCCTGCCGGGAGGGTGGTGGTAAGAGCTTTGGCTCGCTTTCAGGGGAAAGACTCTATCTCAAAATAAAACACAAAGACAGTGGAGGATATAGCTCCAGCATAGAACACGTGTCATACATGTGCCAGGCCCTGGGTTCAATACCCAGTGCCAAAAAATGAAAAAGAAGGAATATATAAACATCTCATTAAGGAGGATACAGCCAGGCACAATGGCACACACCAGTAATCCCAGCACTCGGAGACGCTGAGACAGATTTGAACTCAGCCTGGGGAACTTACCAAGACCCTGTCTCAAAATAAAAAATAAAATGACTGGGGGTGTAGTTCAGTGGTAGAACACCCCTGGGTTTAATCCCCACTACAGCAAAAATAAATAAATGAATAAATAAAGTTCAATTGAAACTATGATGACTCTATTTGGAGGTACTGGAGATTGAACCCAAGACTTTCACACTGAACTGCATGCTCTGCCCTTTTTTATTTATTTGTTTTTTTAATTTGGAAGCAAGGTCTTGTTAAATTGCCCAGGGTGGGCTCCAATTTGCAATCCACTTGCCTCAGCCTCTCACAGTGCCGGGATTATCAGTGTGTAGCACCACACCTGTCTGGATAGTAAAGCCTAGCATTGATACAAGATTCTGGGCCTTCCAGGTCCACTGCGATTAAGGTCTGTGATGTGCCTACCTGCATAAAACAGGTGAAGCCTAACCCCCAGAGACACCATTCCAGAACCCTCATAAAATAGCAAGTGACCCAGGCCACATGCTCTCCAGCCTTCTTATCTTGCTTCTTTTTCTCCTGTCTCCTCTGGCATTTTTACATGCTTGTTTATTGGCTCACCTTCTCCTTCACAAGGGTGCGAGGAATCTGTTTGGTTCACTGCTATATCTCCAGAATCTGGAAGAAGTCTGATGAATAGTGGGAGCTTGACAATACTCTATTTGTTGAATAAAAGAATGGGTGAGTCCATCAATCAATGAGAGATGACAGGAGGGCAGGCTGCCAGGGTACACACTTGGGCTCTAACAGCCCAGCCCAAGACTCCCAGGACTCCAGATAAAAGATAAGCTCTTAGTTTCCTTCAGTTCCTCTTTCTGTCTTAGTTTACTGAGACCCAAAAGCCAACGCTGACAGCTCAAATAAGGAAGGGTTTATTTTGGCTCACAGTGTGTAGGGATTTCAGTGCTTAGCTGGTTTCAAGACGGGCTGCAAGGCAGCGAGGCATGGTCAGAGGAGAAACACCTCATGGCAGGGCAGGCAGGATCAGGGAGGGATCAAGGGGAGAGGAGGGACACATACCCTGCTGGGCCTCACCCACAGTGACCCACCTCTTCCACCAGGTTTCACCTGCCAACATCACGCTCAGCTCTAAGCCCTTTGGTGGATTAATCTAGTGATGAGTATCATACATCCATGATTGGGTCACCTCTTAATGGTCTCTCCCATGAGCATATAAGGCATAGGGAGCACATTCAGATAGAAACCATAACATGCAGTACAGATGTGTCTCTCGGCTTCTTCTTTGCATTTTGGTTTTAGTACACCTGTCATCCCAGTTCTCTATCTTTATCTAGTCTCTGGCCACCTGGGCCCTCTTGAATCAAAGTGGTCACCTGGGAAACAGCTTGTTCACCTGATGCTGTCTCCAGCTGTTCTCCTGGCTCTAGCTCCTCATTTGAGCAGTGGCTCCCCGCTCCTCCCTGCCCTCCCCACATTATGAGATAGAGCATTTCAGCAGTACCATATGCAATTCATTGAGATTCTTGCCAGTTTGTTATAGGTCCTGGAGAAAACGCTTAAAGGAAATTCCTAAGTACAGGGGTCCCTTTGTATCTATAGGGGATTGGGAAGGACATGGATACTCAAGTCAGTGGATGCTTATGTTTTTTGTATTGACTAAAATAATAAATATTTCTATAAAATCATGCACATCCTCCTGTGCCTTTACAGCATCTCTAGATGAGTTATAGCACCTAATATGACATAAATAGTTGTTATAGTTAATTATTTAGGGAATAATGACAATGGTAGATGTTCAGTACAGGTAAAAATTTTTAAAAACAGTCTCAAGCCACATTTAGCTGAATCTATGGATGTAGCATCCACAGATTCAGGGGATCAGCTGTAGCAGTCGCCAAAGAGTTTCCTGCTGATAAATATCCCTATAATCATTTCTCATTGGGGAGCGTTTTGATTTGTGTAGAAATCACCCCTACAACTTCCCACTGGTCCTCAGGGACCTCCCTGTTTAGAGTTTAGCTGGTATAATTTTATGAGGTTCTAACCAAAGCAACAGGGGAGAACGAAAGTGTGAAAAGACTTCACAGGTTCTCGCATTGTTTACTTTCTCAGATATTTATCCAGAAAGAAAAATAAAAAGAGAGGAGACAGAGAGAGCCTCTGAGGCCGTCCTGTGAAGTTAGGTCCCCCAACTGCATCATCAAGACAAGATACAACTTGTGTCTTCACGAGAATGCCTGACTCCTGGGCAAAGCCAGGCACCCAGATTTCCTAGCCCTGCTGAATTCCTACCAGGCTTCCCTCAGCCCCAGAGACAACTACTGCCTGGATGCTTTGCACCCTCCCAACCTCAGGCTTTCCTGGGCTCTGGAGAGGCAATCCCAAGGCTGTTTGCTGAGATGGCGGGGAGCTGCAGGCTGCCTACCTCTTCCCCCGGGGCCACAAACCACTGGCTCCTTACCACTGTGGCTGCTGGGCTCAGCCCCAAAATGCTGGCTGCCACCAAGACATCCTTCATCTCCTCCTTGGAAACAATGTTGCCTGTAAATAAAGAAGCTAGCAAAAGTGTCCCTGCAATTACTGAGGAATTATCCCTGCCGCTTCACCTGCTCACTGTAGACGTCAGACGCCTGCTGCCTAAGTCCTTCAGTACTTCAGCTATTTCGTTTCTTAGTCAGCACTGGACACTTTTCCTATCCCTCGATCCCTCCCTCCCTCCCTCCCTCTCTGCTTGGGATCAAACCCAGGACCCCGTGCATGCTAAGCCTGTGCTGTTCCACTGAGCTACACCCTGAGCTCCCCTCCTCACTTTTGCACCTGGCTTATAGCATAGTCCTGAGCACAGAAAGACCTAACAAATGTTTGATGAGTGAATGAATGAAAATCTAAGAATGATTTTTTAGCAATAGATAGGCCCACACCTTTCAAGCTTAGTGATTTCAAGAAAGCTGCTAAACGAACCTGGTGCAGTGGCTGGCCTGAAATCCCCAATGACGGAGACCGACCCCGGGCTGCACAGCAGAGGCCCATCAGCAAGAAAGAAGAAAGACGGGAAGGAAGGGAGGAAAGGAGGGGAGGGGAGGGGAGAGAGGAGAGAAGGGAGGAGAAAAGAAGGGCGGAGAGAGGAGGGAGAGAAGAAAAGAACTTCTGGGGCTGGGGATTTAGCTCAGCGGCATAAGCACCTGCCTTACAAGCAGGTGGTCCTGAGTTCGATCCCTGGTACCAATAAAAATGAAAAAGACAAAAAAAAAAAAAAAGAACTTCTCCAGGCCTCTGTATCCCTGTATGTTAAGTTAGAATGAGAATATATCCCTCTGGAAGTTGTTTTCAGAAATTAAACAGAAGTGTGTGACATTTTGTACATCTTCTTCATATGTGGCACCTTTTCTGTGTCTGCACCGTGGCTTGGTGCTAGGTAATTATTCCCTTTCAGTTTATGAAGGTGGATTTCGTGATATAAAATGGAATGTAATAACAATTGTTTGTGTGTTTTCTTTTCCTTTCTGTTCTTCTTACAGTGTGGGACTCAACCAGGGCCTTGCACATACTAAGTTTCTACCCTATCTTTGAGCTACATTCCCAGCCCAATAAAATATTATCTTGGTGAAAATGTGCAAATTCCTTGCCTGTAAACTATCCAAGCAAGCAAGCTCTGGCAAACAAATTCACATTGAGATACAAATGACTGATGATATTTGTACTTGAGTGCTAGAGCTGGGTGTGGTGGTGCATGCTAGTAATCCCAGCACTTGGGAGGCTGAGGCAGGAGAGTTGCTGTAAGTTCAAGGCCAGCCTTGGCTACATAGTGAGTTCAAGGCCAGCCTATACTAAATAGCAAGATACTGTCTCAAAAAAGTCGAAGAAGAAGAAGTAGTATAGTGCTGGGCTAAGGAGTGTAACAGCCCCGGGGGAGAATATGTGCTTTGTATGCACTCTCATTGCCAAAAAAGGAAGATGAAATACTGTTGACGATGGAATTTCTTTCTTCTTTTCCGTTTTATTTTATTTTATTGTTATATTTTGAGACAAGGCCTTATTATGTAGTTCTGGTTAGCCTTAAACTCACTGTAGCCCAACTCACAGTGATCCTCCTGCCTCAGCCTCCTCTGATGGTAGAATTTCAAACAGACAAATATAAACTGCAGGCTGGATATTTTTCTAGGGCTTTACCATCTACAATATGGCCCGTGGGTCAGTGGAGAATTGAGATCTTTTGAGAGCTTCTTAGAAATGCCAAATCTCAGGTCCCACTCAGACCTAATGATTCCAAATCTGTATTTTTTTTTTTTTTTCTTTTTTCCGGTACCAGGATCGAACTCACGACCGCCTGCTTGCAAGGCAGGTGTTTATGCCGCTGAGCTAAATCCCCAGCCCCTCCAAATCTGTATTTAAACAAGCTCTGCAGACAATTCTTGGGCACTGGAGAATCTGGAAAGTCCTGGGATCCACGCGATACTGGGATTGTCTGTTCCCCCAGTGGGAAACATTTCATTAGAAATGAGAGTGGGCAGATGGATGAAGGTAAAATTCCTGCAAGCAAAGCGCCTCTTCCTCTGCTTGCTTTTTCATTGCCTCTCCCATCTACCTGCTTGCTAACATTACCAAGTCTCCCCCCTCACCGCCAGGCACTCCCTGGCTGACACCGCCACAGGTAAACACACCTCTGCACAGCACCAGGGTGAATATTGTGTCTACTTTTGCATCTGCACGGTTCACTTGTAACTGTAATAAAGATAATTTGGAGTAAGTCTGTTGCTGATTGGCTCCAATTGCATAATAAAGGGGTGAACCTCAGTGGCTCTGTCATCCTTGTGACTCCCATAGTTCAGGAGGACCCTGTTCCCTGAATTGGCTAATCCAACCCCCTCCATTCTACAACAGGAAAAAGAGAAACTATTTTTGTTTAAATTTTAGTTTAAAGTAAGCCAGGGTAATAAATTGTGACCAGGGAAAATAAACACAAATCTTCTCTGGAAAATACATTTTACATCCAATCTCCAACCAATGACCACAGATAGATTTCCAAGGAATGTGAGCTCACAGTAAAAATATCTCAGAACACCCAAGCTATCAGGCATGAGAGCCAGCAAACTCTGAATTATATTATTTTTATGTAATGTTTTTATTTTATTCTTTGTGGTACTGAGGATTAAACTCAGGGACACTCTGACACTGAGCTACATCCCCAGTCCTCCTGATTGTGAGACAGGACCTCCATAAACTGCCCAGGTAGACCTCAATCTTGCAATCCTCCTGCCTCAGCCTCCTGAGTAGCTAGAATTGTACCATGTCCATGGCTGGCTTAAATTATATTCTTCTAATGAAAAAAGTATTCATCTGTAGATGCAAGGTGATGCCTATCCAAATGTCACCACACTTTTTTTTAACTGACAAGCACAGCCTATATAGAATTGCATGAGACATGGGAGAGCCAAGAATTTTTTTAAAAGGAAAAGCAAATTTGGAGAAATTACACTGATTTCACCACTGATTATAAAGTCATAATAATTAAGACAGTGAGATAATGGTGTAAGAATGGGTAAGCAGTAGAATGGGCAAATGGAATAGAATGTTGGGTTCATGTGATCAATTGCCTTTTGACAGAAGTGCCAAAGCAGGGGCTGGGGATATGGTTCAGTGGCACAGAGCCTGCCCGACAAGTGGTAGGTCATGGGTTTGATCCCTTGGTGCCAAAAAAACGAAAGAAAGAAAGAAAAGAAAACTCTCAAAAGTGCCAAGGTAATTCAACCAGCAAAAGATAGCTTTTAATTATATGCCACTGGAGACACTGGACACGTGGAAAAATACATAACAGGCCTTTACTTTTGCTTCATATAAAAATGTTACTGGAAGCCAGGCATGGTGGTATATTCCTACAATTCCAGAGCTCTGGAGACTGAGGCAGAATAAGCTCGAGTTTTAAACTAACCTGGGATACATACAAGTCCTGTCTCAAACACTCAACCCCAAATTAACTTGAGATCATCAAAGACCTATGCCTAAAAGCTAATAGCCCTAAAGAGAAGGAAAGAAAGTCAGAATATGTTCACAATCTTGAAATGCAAAGATGCCTTATGTGAGAGAAAAACACCAAAAATCATTGAACATGACCAAAATTTTAATTTCTGATATCCATTCATCAGTAAAAAAGTGAGAAGAACTTGGATCCAGAATATATAAAGAGCTGTTACAAATAAACAATAAGAAGATAAAACTGATTTTTTTTTAAATGAGAAAAAGACTTAGGTAAATATTTTAGCAAAGAAGACATAAAAGGGACCAATAAATCCATAAAATGTGCTCAATATTTCCATTCACTAGAGAAATACAAATTAAACTACAGTAAGATACTACTCCACGGCCATGAGAATGGATACAAATTTAAAAACTGACAACACCAAGTTAGTGGCAAGGAAGCAGAGCCAGTGGGGTCCTCTGGGGGCTGAGGCAGGAAACCTGAAAATTTGAGGGTGGCCAGGACAGCTTAGCAAGAGCCTGTCAAATATCAATTTTCCAAACTTAAAAAAGTAATAGTATGTTTACAGAATGGGATACTATTGAGCAATAAAAAGGATGAGCAGCTGATTCATGTGACATGAATGAATTTCAAAAATATCATGTCAGGTGAAAAAGCCAAAGACCAAAAAGTATACATTGCATGATCCCTTAGATCAAAGTCCAGAAAAGGAAAACTCACCTATAGAGGCACCATGCAAATAGCGGTGGCCTGGGATCAGAGGTGGGGAGGGAAAGAAATAGGAAAGGATATCTTGTGATGGAGAAATAGTCTGCATCTTAATTATTATGGTGATTACACAATTGTCTCTCAAAATCCAGCAACCTAAAAAAGCCTTTAAAACAATCCAGCACCTATATTCCTAAGTGGGGCATTTTACTAAAGATAAATTATACCTCATTGTGTTGATCTTACCAGAATGAAAGGGTATGTTGGAAAGAGAAGTGTGAAAAAGAATCAAGCCCAGTGTCTGGAAAGGAAAACATCTGCGGGAGGTCCACTAGACATGAACGAGACACTGGATGTCCCCGAGTGTTGAAGTCGGTCATCGCGGCAGCCATGGAGCGGAAAGGAGTTGCAGCTCACACCAGAGCCACAGCTCCTGCACCGGCACTGCCAGCCTGGTCACTGGTGTTCCTCTGCTGAGCATCTCGCTGGCACTGGCAGCCTGAGCCCGGTGGATTGGCTTCCGCCAAGGTCCTTGTACAGGCGAGATCCCAATAGAAAGTCTCTCGCGTGGGTCACACAGCCCTGAGGTGTACTTTACACCTTAGAAGTGAATGGTGGGAAGAGTGACTGCGTTCATAATACTAATTATTTGTCTGAAAGGACTCAAGCCAATTTGTGCGTTCTTTTACTAAACTGTCATTTTTAGTGACCAGGTCTGCCTCATATCCACCTCTCATCTGTTCCTCTGTTTATCTCTCTCCCTCCCTCCCTCCCTCCTCCCCACCTCTCTCTCTCTCCCTCCTTTCCTTCCTTTCCTCCTTTCTTCCTTTCTCCTTGAGATTCAAAAGTCTGTATATCAACACTCCTTCAGAATTTCTCTGCGTGGACTGGCGGCTCCCTTCCCTACAGAGGCCCGGGTCTGTCTGCACCTCCTCCCACTTCCCAGAGGCCCCATCTCATCCTCCCCGCTCTGTTCATCCCTTTCGTGGCATTTTAGTAAAGAATCAGATGGTGAATGTGTCAGGTGTTGGGGGCCATGGGGTCCCCCCATATGTATACTTTTTTGTTTGCAGATGTTGCTTTAAACCACTTGGGGGGTGACAGCCATTCTCAGTGGACCGACCAGAGGTGAATGCTTTGGTCCTATAGTCGGTCCTGAGTACCCTGGGCACTCACCCAGCCTCTGTACCCACCCACAAAGCCATGTTCCTTGAGTCCTGGTTTTCCACAAGAAGATGTTAAGGAGCCCCCATTTTTCCCAACCCAAGAAAAATTTTAGTTGTGAAAAAACAAAAAGAGAAAGAGAGAGAGAAGGGCAAAGTATATAACAGAGGGTTTATAAAATGACAAATACCAGGGACTTTCAATCATATTGAAGATTCTCAATCTCCAAGAAAAGAAACCACAGTAAGACACTAGTTTCGTTTTGTTTTGTTTTCTTTTGTTTTGTTTTTGAGGCAGGGTCTCACCCTGTTACCCAGGCTGGCCCTGAACTCCAGAGTTCAAGCAGCCCTCCTCCTGCCTCAGCCTTCTGAGTAGGTAGGACTGCAGTTACGCCCCACTGTATCCAGCAGAGATGACTTTTGTTGACCTGCAAAATAGCAAAAATGAAAAAGTCTAATGATGGAAGGTGTTGATAAAGAATTAGAGAAATAAGCATTGTCCTCTTGAGTGAACAATTTAGCAACATCTATTAAGGTACAGAACGTATATCCCCTTATCCAGTAGATTTCTAGATAGACACCTGGAAAAGCAGAACATACGCAGGTGTAGTAGAGTTTTAAGAGTTGTTACAGAGGGCTGAGCACTGTGGGCTGGAGGGAAATCTTCAATGTGTGGACTTCTGTGTTGTTAGAATAGTTTTCTTGGGCATATACTATTTTTACTCTCCTCAAAATGGTTAGCATAAGTGAATAAATCAATAGATGAAGCTTATAAACAGAAAGAGAGTCATAGGAGAAGAGACATTAAAAGTTGTGTAATCCAACCGCGTCCTTTGCTGGTGAGGAAACCACACCCAGCCTCTGTGGCAGCCTGAGCCCGGTGGATCTGTGGCATTCCTAAAATCTTTCGTTACTGCCAGAGTTGGAGTTTGAATACAGGCCTTCCACCCGCTGTCTAGTCCTGCTCCTCCTCGTGACACCTCCTCTCTCAAATGACCCCCTGCTGCAGTTCTTCTCCATCTCTTTGGAACTCTGGGTTGCACGTCCATGTTGTGATAATGCTGCAGGGTGTGTATAGTTTCCCCCACGAGTGTGACACATAACAGGTGGTGATTAAATGAACAGGTCTGGAATCAGAGTGTGTGATGGCTTGTACCTAGCTGTTCCCCCAAAGCCTCATGCATTCATAGGTGGGGCTTCTTGAGGTGGCTGCATCATGGGTGTGTAATGCTGGGGTAGGGTGTGTGATGCTGGGATTAAGAGTGTGTGGTACTAGTTTAGCCCGCTGACTGATTTAGCATAGTTCCGGTGTGGACAATGAGAAGGCCCACCCTTGTGGCTGGTGTTACCCCAAAATCCTGTAGCCTGGCCAGGATAAAAAGGAAAGGGAGGCTTGCTGCTGCTGCCGCCTTCTGCCTGCAACACCATGGACTGTTTCTACCTGCGATGCCCCTCAGCCCCGCCACCCTGCCTTGGAGCCAGCTCACTATGGACTGAAACCTCTGCAAACCATGAGCTAAATAAACCTTTCCTCCTTAACTTTTGGTGTTGGGTATTGTGTCTCAGCATCAAGAAAAGCGACTAAGACAGACTGCTGGGGTTTACATTTGCTAGCGACAAACTGCAAATGTGGGCAGGCTTCTTCACCTCCCTGAATTTCAGTTTTTCTTTCTGAAAAGTGGAGGTCAGTATTATTCTCCACTCCCAGACCATCTGGGAGGTAATGAGGTGTTCTTTGAAGTTCTCTAGTAGGGGCGCTGGCACGCAGGGAGTGCTCAGTTAAGAGTAGCTGTCCACCCCCTGGTCCAGGGCTCAGAACACTGGCTTGTCTTTCTGGTTTTCATAGATGTTGCCAATTTTCCTCTAAGACTTGAGAGCGAGGTTGTGGGGGCTCCAAGAATGACCTTCGCCCCACACCGTTATAGACAGTGACACTGGTGCTTTTTAATTTTGTCTGCCAATTAGGCAAAATTTTTTGCTCTTTGCATTTTATTTCTCCCATTTGAATTTCTTGTTTCGTTTATGATTGTTTTGAGAAATGTCAAATCACTTCAGTACAATTTATGTAAGTTTTAGTCATCATGGCAGTTTTAATTTGCATCTCCTGGATTGCTAGCAAGGCTTTGTATTGGTTATAAGCCGTTTGTACTGCAGCCACCCTGAGAGCTTATTCGTCTGGTTTGCCTCTTTCCCTCTGAGACTGTCTTTTTCTTTCCAGCTCTGTGTGTGCTTTTAGGATATTAAACCTTAGTTAAGATGTGTGGTGTAAATGCTTTATGCTAGCCAGTCTTTTCACCTTGGAAAACATCTTTTGTGTGTAGAAGTTTATATTTTTTATGTAGTCAAGCCTGTCCATTTTTTTCTCTTGACTTCTGGATTGTGGGTCCCCCCTACCCCCCAGATTGAGGATTGAGTTTAGGGTCTTAATACTGAACTATATCCCTGGCCCTTTATAATTTTTTTTTTTTTTAATTTTGAGACAAGTCTCGCTAAGTTGCTTAGTTACTGAGGCTGGGGTTCAATTTATAATCCTTCTGCCTCAGCCACCAGGTGCTAGAATCACAGGTGTCTGCCATTGTGCCTAAGTTGTTTGATATTTCTGATCCCACTTGGCTTTTCTATTTACAACAGGATCGCTTGTGGGTGGGACTTACCATAAAGATCTTTGCCTAGAGTAGTGTGAGCCTCCTGGGTGTTATCAATTCTTTAGGCTGACGAGGGTGTCAGCCCCAACGTGGCATTGAAACTGCATTCACGACGCCCTCTCTTGGGCACCCTGAGACACCCAACTAAGAACAGTGCATCTGAGCAGATAGAGCAGTCTCTAGCTGCAGTTAGTTGGTGTTTACTGGATGCAGTAGTCACTACTGAGTCATAGAAACGAGTTAGACGTGGTCCTGCTCTAGAGGTGCTTGTGGGGTACGGAGGCAGGCAGACAGATCAACAGATCATCCTGTTAAGGCAGGCGAACTGTCTACTCTACCCTCATAACACATTTAGGTAGAAATGGTGATGCAGACTACTTTGCTTCTCTTAGTAGTACAGAACTCTAGTTTTTAAAAATGGAGCCAAAGGAGGCTGGTAACATAGCTCAGTGGTGGAGCATCTGTTTGGTATGCTGCAGACTCTGGGTTCAAGCCTCAGCACCAAAACTATGTTTAAAAAGTAGTGGATCCAATGAATCATGATCAGACTCTGCACCAACAAAATAATTACTTTCTAAGTGAGTTTTAAAAAAATAGAATGTTAGGTGGAAAACAAAGACTTGGACGTGAGTCACTTCCTTGGATTGTGAATGGGGTGGTGCCAGGCCTGAGCTATGTGACCCGGAGGGTTCGCTGAAGCTCTGGGCTTGGTTCTTTCCTAGTGGCTTTCAGGATCTTGTGGTCAGGGGAGCTTTGGTAGGAAGACGAGGGAGGACAGTGGAGAGGCATGAGGATGGTTCGATTGTTTCATTTTGACATTTAAATATCACAGAGAAAAATCTTGGCCTTTGGATTAAATGTATATTTGGTTTATCAGATGCTCCGTGAGCTGCTCCCTTGTGCTGGCACCCCTTTTTCTCTGTCCCCAGGCTCAGAGCAAAATATCCCCTCTATATTTTTTGATCCAAAATATTCCCTCTCTCTCTGTCTCTGTCTCTGTCTGTCTCTGTCTGTGTCTCTGTCTCTCTGTCTCTCTGCCTCTTTGTCTCTCTTTCTCTCTCTTGTTTGAGACAGGGTCTTGCTATGTAGCTCAGGCTGGCCTTGAACTCCTGGTAATCCTTCTGCTTGGCCTTTGGAGTACTGGAATGACAGGTGTGTGTCACTACACCCAACTTCTCTGTGAGGCCTTTGCGTGTGCTGATCGGGTCTTTCCCCCTCACTTGCTCACCCAGTGTGATGGGCCGAATCGTGTTCCTATGATGTCATACACTGAAATCTTAACCAGGAAATAGAGGCATTGGAGATGTAATTAGTTAAACGAGAATGAGGTCACACTAGAGTAGGGTGGCCTTAACTCTAATAATACCACAGTCTTATGAAAAAGGTGATTTGGACACACAGTGAGACCCAAGAGAGGATGCCATGTTGATACTGGAGTTACACCATCACAAATGTCATGGATTTTGGGCAGCTATCAGAAATAGGGGAGAGACAAGGGACAGATTCATATCTGCCTACAGGAGGAACCAGCCTTGCTCCTACCTGAATTTGACCTTCCAGCTTCCAGAACTGTGAGAAAATACATTTGTTTAAATACGTTTGTTTAAACTGCACAGCTGATGGTACCTTTGTGGGTTCTTGGGTGCATGGAAGATGGAAATCAGACATAGACTGACTCTTGACCTACTGACAGGGTCCTCCCTCTTCTTCAGGGTCCTCAAAAAGAACAGGTCCCCATATTTACTTCAAGGTGTTACTAGTTGGGTGAGGGTTCTTGGTCAATTGTATAAGAATCACGAATTGACAAAGTGGAGCTCTCTTGATGTTAGCAGCCTGGGCTTTGGATGCCAGCAGTGATCAGCTGTTTAGTGCTAGCATCCTTCCTTGGCACTCAGGGCCTTGGGAACTCTTCCAGCTGGAAATGGCAGCCCCCAGCATCCTTCATTTCATGGCTCGCCTCTCCAGTGTCACCAGCTCTGGCCGCCAGCCACTCTCAGCACCAGCAGCTCTTTCAGTGTCACCAGCCCAGCATGCACTGCTCCAGGGAGAAGTCACATCTGTGTGAGATCCGGAGGAATGTATGCACGAGATCTGGAAGAAGCTCTGTGAGAGCTCACACTGCGGGGCCACAGCACAGTGGGAGCAATGCTGGCCTGACCATGTGAGGCAGTCCTGAGTCAGAGGGCTATGAGGGGCAGAGTCGCAGGGTTAGTCCATGAGTAAAGCCTGCTGCCACCAGAGCAAACATCCGGCTTGGCAGTGGGGCGTCTGATACAGATGAGGCCTGGTCGCAGGCAGTGGGACAGCCACAGAATAGAAGTCCCTGATGGGTACATGGAGCCCCCTGCCCTGCCCCACCTGTTAAGTCAGCCCCCTAAGGAGTAATGTGGCTGCCTGCTTCTCTCTTCGGATCTCCTCACAGACAGTGTCTGGAAGCTGTTCTTGGCCTCTTCCTCTGGACAGCTCAACCACCATTCCCAGGTGCCTTTGCGGCAGTACCCAAGGCTCCTCCAAGGCTACCGGTGGGTCTTGCTGTTACCCTGAGAAGCCCTGCCCCCCTTCCTGTTAGCAGCTAAAATGTATCCACCTCCCGATTTAAATATAATTTTATGGTGTAAACTGTTTTGAAAGAGATTTGTTTACAATGTTGTTTTGGAAACTATGAATAATTATTCCAAATTTGACAGTTGTTTTGGGTTAGCAATCATCATGTAGAGTTTTGTACACCTAGAGCTGTAGGAAAGTGAAAAGGGCTGGTCTTATAAATTGTTTTCAGATGCTATCCCTTTTTGATAAATACCAAGTGAACCCGCATATGGTTGGCATTACTTTGCATTTTGCAGACACTTGAACATTTATTTGATATTGGCATCTTCTTTCCATGTTCCGGACACAATACACTCTTTCAGGGACTCAAACTTTTCTTTCTTTTGGTGGGGGTGGGGGTGTGGTTCATGAGACAGCTTCATGCTCTGCAGCCCGGGCCGGCCTCACACACATGGTGATCCTTCCTGCTCTATCTCCTGGATGCTTGGTTCACTGTGCTTCTCCACCATGCCCTGCAGGACTGGATCATTTTTGTTGTTCCTGGGAAAGCTTGTGGGCCTTAAGCTCTTCCTTGTGGTGCCAAATAAACCCCTCTTCCCAGGGCCCTGAGCTTATCTGTGTTTTTGGTTTGTACAGAACTGAGGATGGCATCCACACATGCTAGTTCACACATGTTCACACATGCTAGACAAGTCCCTTATCACAGAGCTACATCCATGGTCCTGGTGTGTGTTGTAGGACTTAGCACTTTTTGTGTGACTGTGATTTCCCTGTTTCCCTTACAAAGTCTGGACCTTTCTTGAAACCCAGTGTGTGTCTCACTTCTCCCTGTCTCCCACCCAGCGCAGTGTCTGCCCACCAGCTGGTGTCCAGCAGATTCATTTCATGAGCAAATGAGTAATTGCGGACAAATTCAACCTTTCAAAATTACTAAGTATGGCAACAATGAACATTTATACTTTACAGATGCCCCGAAGGGCTGAACATGAAACAAAACCCCAAGACACATTCCTTTTTACGTCTGAGGACATTTATACTGTTGGCATTAGAGGAACAAAACCACTTTGCCATTATGCAAACAAGCCCATTGCCATCTTGCTATTCCTAAGAGAGAGGAGCAGATTGTTAGTGTGTATTAGGTAGTTGAGTTGAGCTCCATCTCTCTGGGCCTTTGTCCTAGGCTTTATTTCAAGAGGGTGAGTCTTGGACTCTGCCAGTTTATAGGTTTCAAATAAAAACTACTACAGAGCGAAGATCAGAAAGACAAGAAACACTGACATCATGGCAGAGGGGATGAGCAGCTCCTGGTAAGAAGCAGGCAGGAGGGAAGTGGAGGGTAAGGTGAAAAAGCCAGGTGCCATTCAAAAGGAAGCGATGTGGGGATAGCTCAGTGGCATAGCGCCTGCCTGGCAAGCGTGAGGTGGTGAGTTCAATTCCCAGTCCCAAAAAAGAAAAATCAAGAAATTGGTGCTGATGAGATTCAACACCAGCAACCAGCGCACAAACGAGCTTTCTTGAGCCCAAATCGGCAGTGTGAGCTCTGTGTGCTGTGTCTCCATTGGCCCTCATGACAGCTCTGTGAGGTCGCTGTCATTCGCCCCATTATGCTTAAGGTGACTGAGGTGGAGGTGGCAGTCTTCCTGCTGGGGATGCCAGGGGTGGGGTGTGGCATTTGTGTGGTCAACTGTCCACGCTCCTGTCCTCTTCTCCAGCAAGCTCTCCTTGTGCATCTGGTGCTAAGTGATGTCCTTTCTGCTCGCTTTTAGGCTTTTTAAGTACAAAATATGAGTGCAATACTTACTCATTTACCAAATCAACTACCTTGATTGAGGAAAGTGCATCAGGCTTTTCACATTCGTTTCTCTCAACATTCATTGCAAAATTTACTCGAGGGCAGTAACTTCTTGAGTCAAGACTTCTGTGTTAAACGTATTCAGCATCTAAATGGTGCTTGTTTTGTGCTGGGCACATTTCACTTGGCCTGTGTGTGTGGACTGTCTTATTCGTTCAGGAACCTGTTATCAGAGGAGCGCCCACATCCATGCCAGCCTCAATCTGCCCAGGCATGTGCCATTGAGGCAGGAAGTTAGGGCCGGAGCAAACTGGACAGATGGCTTGGTTGGGTGTGCCAAAGGTCATCAAAACCCAGAGGGCACCCACGGAGCACAAGACCCAAAATGAGCATGCAACTCCTGAGCACAGTACACAGAACCAATCAAAAAGTGATATTTTTTCATCTCTTATCTGAATCTGGAAGCTTTCGCAGGACCAATCAGAAAAGTGCCATTTTTAATCCTTTGTATCTACCCAAAGCCAAGTGGGTCTTACAGAAAAAGGCCATTTAAGTCTGGCACTAGACCGAGTAAGTTTTCAATAAGAGAACTATGCCCATGCCTTATTTTCGTGAGGGAAAAGCCAATGGAGGACTTTTCGATATAAAAAAAACCCTTTCCCTTATCCTCAGGCTGCTGTGAGTCTGCTCACCAGGCCAATCTCACGCTGCAAACATCTGCACTGGATACTCCCATCCGATAACGTTTCCACCCTACTTGGACCCCTTAGCATACCCATTTTATAGATGGAGACATGAAAGCATGGAGATGTTCAGAGAAATGGTCCTGACTCAGGGTTTAATCAGCATCATGGTGACTAAATGATACTATTCAAGGCTTGATGAAATAAAACCCAGTGGATTCAGCTCAGTCGCCAAGGTGGATGTGGAGGGGCAGCAGAATCTACACACTTGAAAGTGTGTGAATTATAGAATTATTTATGAGAAAATTCATCCTACCATGTAGAACTTCCAGGCTGGCTGGAAGAGCCCCGTCACATCCCTTAAATACATGTTGATGTCTCGCTCCTAATCAGGAACAATCCACGTACTAAAACCCTTGCAAGGAGCTGGCTTTGATTACAGGTTAGACTCGCCTCCTCACAAGTCTGTGGACTATTTCTTTCTAAAAGTTTCTTCTTAAATTAATCAAAATTTTACCATATTCCAATTAAATGTATTCAGTTTGCAATTGAGTTAAACTTAATAAGATTTAATAATATCAAAAGGGCTGTTTTGAGAAGGCTCCAGGGAGGACCTTAGAGAGAACCATGCCTCCAGATTCTGATTAACTCTCCAGCCACAATAACCCCAGATGGAAACCTGGCTCCCCCTTAGCCTGAGGGTCAGTCCTCAGTACTGCAAAAAATAAATAAATCTGATTTGTGACTAATTTTCTGGTTTTGTTTTGTTTTGTTAAGGCGAGCTCTGGCTGTGGAGCCTGGGCTGGTCTCATACTCATGGTGATCCTCTTCCCCCAGGCTTGGGGGTGCTGGGGTCACAGGAGTTTGTCACCTCCCCAAGGCTGATTCATGATTAACTTTATATAGAGGAGTGTGTGTATGTGTGTGTGTGTGTGTGTGTGTGTGTGTGTGTGTATACAGGTTCTAGAATTAACTGCTTGGTTAAAAAAAGTCCACAGAATTCCAACTACATTTTTCCAGGAACATCTTTATGTTTATTGTTATGAAACAGGCAGTGTATTGCCTAAAGGTTTCATCGTTGGTCTTCTCTGCCTCTAATACGCACAGCAGCACCTGGGATCTTGTTTCCCTTCAGACTTTTTGTAGGTGTTGGGTCTGGCCAGAGAATCCGTGCCTCTAGAGTACTGCTGGGGCACCCATGCTGAAGTGTGAGGATCAGCCTTCCACGGAGGGGGCTGGATCGACGGTTCTGGGTGGGAACTCGGCTCCACCGCCTAGGAGATCTTAGTCCTGGGACAAGGAGCTTAGCCAGCCCTGTGACTTTAGTTTCTTTGCCTGCAGTATGGAGTAATGATGACAAGAGTGATGTCCTAGGAGACTTGTGAAGATTAGGTCAGTTAATAAATGTAAAGCAACTCAAGGCAGGGAAAAAAAACTGTTCTACACAGCACATATGGTTGCAACTTGCTTTTTTTTTTTTTTTAATTTAGCAATATATCCTGGGCATCTTTCCATGTCAGTAGAATAAAACCTACCCCATTTCCTCCAACAGCTAGCATTCAACCATTAGATGTGCCTTGATTTGCTTTGCTCCAGTGTTTTTTTTCAAATTGCAGTAAAGCGTATGCATAACATCAAACGCCACCCTCTTAACCATTTTCGGGTGTCCAGCTCAGTGGCATTAAGGGCTTCCGCATCGCTGTACACCCATCACCACCATACTTCAGCAGAATTTTTCACCATGCCCAACAGGAGCTCTGGTTCCTAAGAACAATGATGACTCCCCACAGCCTCAGTCCTGGTGGCCTGCATTCTGCTTTGTGTCTGATGAGCTTGCCAATTCCAGATCCATCCAGAACTACCTCCAGAAATGAGCAGAAGATCAGAGAGGCAAAAGGATGCATCTGCCGTTAGGAACAGAAGAGGGGTACACGTAGGTCTCATTTCAAAGCCCCGCTCCGTTTATTTCACCTCATAGGCTGGCAGAAGAAAAAGCAATCATTTCCAGCACTTTTCAATAACATTCTAATTAATACAGGTGGGATTTAAATTAAGCAAACCGTGTCAATGAAGATTCAGCTATATATCCAAAACTGGTACATTTTCTAAACAAAAGGATTCATTACGGAACTTCTCCCCAGCAGAAGCTTTGAATTTTTCACTCAGTGTCTCAGATAAAGAACATTTCAACCATTTGTGTGTTGGAAAATAAATTTAGCCTGACTGCTGTTGTCCAGCCTCCTTTACCATAGGTTCTTATTTCAACAGGTTTTTGTTTGTTGTTTTTTGTTTTTGAAGTATTGGGGATGGATTTCAGGGCTATCACACTGTGCTGTAGCTCCAGCCTTTATTATTATTATTATTTTATTTTGAGACAGAGTCTCACTAAATGCTAAATTTACCAGGCTAGGTTTGAATGTATCACCCCCCTGCTTCAGCACTGCTATCAGAGGTGTGAGCTGCTACTTTCCAAACCTAGCCCTGTCCTTGATGCTGATGGCTTTTTCCCTTGTGCACTTCGGAGGACCAAGAAGGCTCCCAGGCAGCCTCTGTGTGACCCCTGACCTACAGAACAAAAAGCAAAAAGCCGGTTGATTTCTGCAGCCATTACCAGGCAGCTGAGCGGGCACGTGTGTGACTGCATACACACGTGTATCCAATTATTTATAGGACCAGACCCAAATATTCCACTTTAAAAAAACACTTTAAATTTGATGGGAAAAACCTCTAAAAATAGCTGTAGCTATCGTATCTAAAAATTCCCTTTCTCTCCTACGAGGTGTCTTTTGTCTCTTGTTTTTGCCAAAAAGAAGAGTGCTGTGTACATTTTGCACAGCTCTCTTCACGTGCTTGCTGGAGTTCAGGATCATCCTTACCAGCTCACGGGGTGCCTTGGCAGCCCCCCTGCATTCCTTCCTGCCTCCCTGTCTTAAAGGGACCGCGTTCAGCCAAGTGGAGCTATGACCATCACACCAGCAGTGGGGCTGGTTAAGGACTGTGGGTCAGCTTGTGTGATGTCAGGCTGTGGCTCTGGGAGTGTCAGATCACAGCAATCAGAGCATCCTTGACATCCTTACTCCGACCCCGGTGTCCAGCCCAAAGCTGCTCTCTCCTTGTAAACAGCAAGAGGAGGAGGGAAATGATGATGGTATCTACAAGGCTCTAGGAAAACATATTGGTCGAGAGGTCAAGATTTTCCACATTTTGATGCTTTTTAGTGTCTTGGGTCAAACTGTTTAATATTCCTGCCATGACTGATTTCCAACTCCTACACAGTTCCTAGGAATTTTCCTAGTGGACAGACTTTTTTATTTTTGTCTTTTTGAGACAAGATTTCTGCAGTGCAGTTCAGGCTGGCCTTGAGCTCACTTTGTAGCCCAGGCTGGCCTCGAACTTGCAGGGATCCACCTTTCTCAGCCTCCTGAGTGCTGGAATTACAGACATGTGCCACCACACCTAGCAACAAACTTCTGTTTTGTTATAAATAAGTTTGAAATTTAAACCATGTATCACTCCATACACTGAATAGCTCGGGAAAGATCTGCCAGAAGCAACCCCTGCAGCATCACAGCTGTGATACAGTAAGGGAAGGTAACAGCACACCAGGAAACTGGTCTTATTATTTCTTCTCCTATTACAACAAAGGCTGCAGACATTTTAAACTCTGATTCTGTATCAGAAGGCCCGTCTTAATCTTTGATCCCTCTCTTTCGCACTCAGTGAAGCCTTCCAAGTTACGTGGTCTGTAAGATGGACCTGCCTCAGAGAGCTGAGGGTAATAAATAAAGCCATCATTCTAGTTTTGCACGCCTGCCATTGACTGTCCACTTCGGTGTGGGCAATGTGCTGCCTGTGTGTTCTGGGATCCACTGTTCTGGACAGACTGTGGTTATTGTAACTGTTAAATTACAATACAGTGCTTACTTATTTAACATTTCCATGCTTGTTTGCTTTCAAATCAAAAGAGTAAATGAAACCAGAGAAGGAAACTGAAAACAGTGGCTACCCTTTCAAAAGGCTTTGCAACATCCTACTCCAGCAAATATATGTTCCTCGTCTTGGTTACTTTTCTCTCTTTGCTGAGACAAAATACCTGGCACCCAATATTAAGAAAGGAAAGGTTTATTTAGCTCACAGTTTATGAGGTTTCTGACCATCATCAGCTGGCTCCAAGGCTGGGTGGCATAGCACAGGGTGGCATAGCACAGGGTGGCATAGCACAGGAGCAGCACTGCAAGGCAGCAGAAGCAACAAGAGCAAAAAGGGGAGAACAAGCCTCTTTTCCTCTTTTATTCTGTAATAGGCTGCTCCCCCTTGGGTAGGCGTAGCACTCACACCACCTCTGTGTCTTCCTCCTGCACAGGCTCGGGTTGTTTACAAAGTGAGGGTCCTGGTCCCCTTAGATCACTTAGTGAAACTTCTGAACTTCTCAAGTTAACACAGTGAATAGTATCCTCTAGCAGTAAGGGCATGTCCTTTACATCCTGAACTGCAACTGCTGAATTACTTTGTTAAGCTTCTGGACTTCTCAAGTTGATACAATGTATTAACCATAACATCCCTGTATAGTGTGGCTGGTTTTTATAACCTAAGTGTGCAAAAGACACAATAAAATTTATCTTTAAGGAACTTCTAGCTCAGGAGAAAAAAAAATGCATATTTGGAAAAAGCCAGAGGTCAATGCAAGGTCGTACAGAATCAAGCGTCTGCAGATGGGCAGCAGAGGTGTGAGTAGGGATTTGAATTGGATTATTTTTTCACTACTGGTGATTGAACTCAGGTCCTCTTGCTAAATTGCCCAGGTGGCCTCAAACTTACATCCTCCTGCAACAACCTTCCAAGTACCTGGAATTACAGGTATGCACTATCACACCTGGGAGATTAGAATTTTAAAAGTAGAGAAAATGAATGAGCTAGGGTCACAAGGGACTTCAATGCAGAAGATCCGCATGAGCTTGACTCAAGCGCAGCACTAAACTCACGCCAGGGAGAGAAGAGCAGGCATTGCAGGCTGGAAAACAGCTGGGCATGATGGCTCATGGCTGTCATCCCAGCACTCTGGGAGATTTAGGTGGGAAGAACAGAAGTTTGAGCCTAGGCTGGGCAATGTGAGACCTTGTCTCAGAAAGGGTGGGGGGAAGCTGAGGAGGTAGCTAGTGAGAAGGCACTGGGTTCGGTTCCCAGAATGGAAAGAGATGAGCTCGGGCAGGGCATGGAGGCAGAATTAAAAAGCTAGGCTTGTTTGTTTCTCCTTTTCTTCTCTTTCCATTTAAAAAAAAATTTCTTCTGATGCTGCATACGTTAGAGTTCATCCTTTATCTCCCACTAATAAGCTGCAGATTTATAGAGTAGACTCTTGCACTTTATGCCATCTGCTCAGGGAATGTTTTACACTGCCTGTCATCTTTGGGGGAGAGGCAGGGGATGGTATTTAATGAGGAAAAAATGAAAACATCAGAGAGAAATGTGTTCCTTCCCTTTCTTCCTGAATGGCTCTGTCCTAAAGTTTTAGGTGGGACAGAATAAGATAGTCTTTCATGAAGTGCAGAGACAGGGTGAGTTGCAGGTGACACAGCCATGCAAGGTAGAGGGGGCCTTCATGCAAGGGGGAGGCCCGATGCGAGGAGGCATAGCCCACGGGGTAAGAGGAACCACACACAGGCATGCTCACGGTGTGCATCAGAGCCAGAAGTGGGGATCCAGGCATTCAGATGTGAAATGTGTTGGTCCATTTTCTTTTTCTGTAATGAATTGTCGGAGGCTGGGAAATGTGTAAAGAAAAGAAGAAAGAAGCTTAGTTCATGGTTCTGGAGGGCCAAGAGCATGGTACTGGCTTTTGCTGAGATCTGGGAAGGTCCTTCTGGCTACATCACCACATGGCGTACAGCATCATGGCAGGAATGTGAGCACAGACATCGTAAAGCACGATGGGAAGTCAGAGCATGGGCAGGGGCCAGTATTGCTCTTTGCAACACAATCCACTCTTGAGGGAACTCACAGAGGTTTCATGATAAACACATGGATCCCTCCTGAGAACCACATCCCTAGTGACCTAATCACCTTCCACTGGACCCAACCTCTTTAAAAAAGAGGTGGCCCTTAGTGCCACCACACTGGGAAATGGGCTTCCAGCACCTGACACTTTGAAGGACGTACCCAGACCATATCCAAATCAAAGCATGGACCAGGTTAATATGGGGCATCCAAGCATAACAGAATGTAAGATGTTTCTTTGTGGGGGTGAACATCACAGAGACAGGGGATTGATCAAATAAATCAGTGTCATAAGGCTTCTTGCCATCAGAAAAGGGCATTGTAAATACAGAGAGAAAACCAAGATGAATACCGTCATGTTAGATTCGAATTCTATGTATTATCAATACGAATCAAGGTTTTTGAGGTAGAAAGATAGCTGATGGATGGGTGGATAGAAAAAGAAACATGAGTACATGCATTTGTATGTTTCCTGGAGCACACAGACTCCTTTAAGAAGAGCTCCAGTTGGTCATTTCGGGGAGGCCTGGCTCCTCTCCTTGCACTTGCCACTTGGTGAGGTCACTGTAGTAAGAAACTCCTTCTTCTGAGGTGGCCTCCAGTGTCATCCCATACCTCCTGCTATTCCTGTCTGTGCAACTCCCTCCTCCGGTGCATGGGCAGAGCCTGTGGCTACCAAGAGAACAGATACCTGCGTGACTGTGATGCATAAAAATGCATCTTGTTTGGAGTCTCTGTCTCTGTAACCCTCTGTCTGCCTGTTTGCTTGCCTGTCTGTCTGTCTGTCTCTCTCTGCTTTAATAAAGTAGGCTGCTGGGCAGTGATCTGCCCTATCACAAGCCCATGTGCCAAGGACCTGAGGGCAGCCTTCACTTAACAGCCAGCATGAATCTGAGGCTTTCTGTTCAACAAACCTACAAAGACCAGCATTCTGCAACACGGAGCTTGGAATGCATCCTTCTGTAGTTGAACCCTGAGATAAGACCACAGCCACACCTGACCCTGTAAGATGCAGAGGACTCCGCTAAGCCACACAGGTCCTTGACCCACAACAACTGTAGGACAATACATGTGCACTGTTGTCACTGCTGAATGTGTGATAATCCTTTGCACAGATACTGGTGACAAATACTTGTCTGTGTGTGCATTCCCTAGCTCTTGAGAAGGCCCAAGGGCACCAGTAACACCCCAGCAGCAATGGAGTGTCTGGATTTGGGCTTCAAATGTTGTTTTCAAGTAGAAGGAAGAATGGCTCCTTGGAGAAGTGGCTGATCCTGGGGCTGTAGCTTGGGAAGCCCAGGATGAGTGCAGAGCATTCTGTTGTGCCAGAAAATAAGGAAGCACTTGAAGAGTGAGGGGACACAGCAGAAGGACATAGAAGTCAGTGGGAAGAGGCTCCCACCAGTCCAATCAGAGACTATGTGGCCATCCAAATACATGATAATCCTAATGGATCACAAGCCTATTGAATAAAAAAAGCAAACCATAAGACCACAGAGCTTTACGTGAGTGATGGAATAAACTGAAAGTTTTAGGAAGAAAGGGATATTTACATCATTGGGAACTACTTCTCTGCAATGTATTTGTTAATGACAAAGAGGAAAAGCATAACTTTGTAGCAGAGAAGTCACCTTTATCAAGGGGCTGAACTTAATGGTATCACTAATGGCACACATTGCAATTTCATGATGCCTGCCAAAAGACCCTGACGACACAGAGACATTGCTATGATATTTCTGTACAAGACGCATAACTTGAATCTGTTCAAGAATAAATAGCAGAAAAATGTAAATTTAAATAGTTTTTTAAAATATACTCTAAAAACCAGCAGGCCACAATCTTCGAAAGTGACAGGGTCATGAAAGTTAAGGAGAGGTTGAGGCATCGGTTCAGGACTGCAGACACATGATAAGTAACTGCAGTGAATGATTCTGACCTGAATCCTTTGGCTGTAAATAATGGTGTTGATGCAACTGGCAAATTTTGAGTAGAGTGTGACAACCAGGGTGATGGTAGACACCTGTCACTGTATAGGAATTCTATAAAGATGCTAATGCAATGTGTCAGCAACTTATTCTCAAGTGGTGCACACCTGTAATCCCAGTGCTCGGGAGGCTGAGGCAGGAGGATCCTCATGAGTTTGAGGTCAGACTGGGCTATACAAGTGAGGTCAGGGCCACCCTAAAATGCGTAGCAAGATCCCGTCTCAAAAAATGAAGTGGTGCAGTAAATAAAGTAGTTCTTTCAGCTGTATTATCAATTTTCCTGTAACTTTTTGATTGTTTTGTCACCTGTCTAAAATCTCAAAACTGAGGGAGGCTGAGTCTAAGGGGTAGCAAGTTGGAGTCCTACAAGATTCTATCTTAAAATAAAAAATAAAAAGGTAGGCCAGGGATTTAGCTCAGTGGCACAAGCGCTTGCCTGGGGAGTACAAGGCTGTGAGTTTGATCCCTGGTTCAAAAAAATTTTTAAAAAAAGGTCTGGGGGATGTGTTGATCCTCAGTAAAATTAGTCACTTTATAAAACTGAAAAAGAAAAAATGATAGTCCAGTGATTCTCAAAATATGGTCTGCAGAAAACCAGTGGTGATACCGTTTGGGAACTTGCTAGAGATGCAAATGCTCGGCCTTCAACCCAGTTCCACCTTCCAGTGATTCTGATACACTCTAAAGTCTGCAAGCCGCTGTGATGGTCCATTTGTTCACAATTCGACATTCAAAAAGCCATTCCTCAGCCTGGTGTGCCCCCGGCTATTGAACACAAACAAGACTGGTCTTTTAAAGTTTCTACCCCTGTTTTAATAGATAATCCAATACAATGCTGGCAAAGTTCACACTCAGTGAAACGGTTGAGTGATAGATATTTAGAACTGCTTTCAAAAAGAGAGGTATGGGACTGCTGTTTACCGAAAGTGTGCCCAATGCCAAGACACATGCTGGTTTCTTTTCCATAAGAAAGAAAATCCACAGATTCTTAAGAGAACTTCTAGAAACCTAGAATATCTGACTGACCAGAATCCTCCAGTCCTGTTTATAGACTAGTCTGGCTTTATGGAAATCCATTCAACAAACATCTATTGGCTGCCACAGATGAGAAAAGCACTAAGTTGTACCATAAGTAGGTTCCCATGTACAGTATTTGGTGGCTATAACACCGACTTTCATGTAATCTTTTCATGTTTATTTTGGCCATGCTGGGAACCAAAAGCCTGAGCTTCACCTATGTTAGGCAAGTGCTGTACCCTTAGCCTTGTAATCAGTTTTTAAATAGGAGCTTTATGAGATATAATTCATATACCACATAATTTATCATTTAATGGGTACGATTCAGTTTTTTTTAAGTATGTTCACAAAGTTGTACAACCATCACCACAACGCATTTAGAACATTTCACCACCCCCAAAAGAAAGCTTATATCCTCTCCTGTTCACTCCCCTCAGCTCATAGTAACCACCAATCTATGTGTGTCTCGATGGATTTGCCTGCTCTGGACAGTTGACACTGACTTACAGGATATGTGGCCTTTTATGATAGCATCCTCCTCTCAGCACAGTATTTCCGGGTTTGTCTGTGTTGTGACATTTATCAGACCTTCATTCCTTTAGATTACCGTACCACGTTCCTTTGTGTGGATAACAGCATTTGATTTCTCCTTTCATTTACTAAAGGACAAACCATTTACTAATGGTTTCCATTTCATGGTGGTTTCCATTATGAACAATACTGCTATGAATATTTGTGTGCAAATTTATGTTTTTCATCGCTCTTGGGTAGATACTCAGGCGTAGAATTTCTGGGTCCTGAGATAGCTCTATAATTAATCTTTCTATCACCAGCAATACACGAGTATATCAGGGTTCAGTGTCTTCACATCTTTCCAATACTTGTATATATACTACAAATACTCTTGTATCATAATTAAACTGTAAAAATAAATCTTTATTAGAAGGAAAACCATTGGGTGAATTAGAAAGACCTAGAGTCGGGCATTATGAAACCAGTGTGTTTGTATCACCAGCAAGAAATTAAGGAGCTACTAGATACAGGGCACTAGAATAGGCAACTGGCTCCTCTAAGGTGTTTCTCATGCTGTCAGAAGGGCCCCTATGACTCAGGTTTCTCTGCCAAGCCAGGAATTATCTCGAGATCTCTAGGTCTGGTTCTACAGGCAGAGCAGCTTTACTGAGAAATCTGGTGTTTCAGTTCACCCACAGTAGGCAGAGACCAGTAATGATAGCTTTTGTTTCCTTGTTGACCCAGGCAAACATAAAACAGATCCAGGACATCTGCAATTGGCCTGAATTTCTGGTCCTGAGTTAAAGCCTAATTTTTAGTCCACCAGCTGGTGACCCAGTGGCCAGCGCTGAACCCTGGCAATGTTCTGAACACTTTGATTTAAATTCATTAATGCTCCTCAGCCTGTTATTGTTGTATACCTGACCTGGTTCACTCTTCTACATTAAGTATTTGGCTAGGAGAGGTATTTGAATTAGCAGTTCCTGCTTGGGATGGTCCCTGAGTCAGATGTTTAAAAGCCTGGGGCATCACCACATAGAATATCTTTGCCACCATCAAAAGTAAACAGTCTTGAATCTACCCTGCATCTTCAAGGAGAAGCAGTTACTAAGCCTATAATTGTGCAATATAATGCTTAGAGAACAATAACTAGATGTGACCTGAACCTACTAGGGTCTTATAGACTAAGATAAACCACAAGGACACAGACAGACATTGTGTTAACAGATAGCAAAAACAGCTATACAGACCATGAAGATAAACATGGTTGTGTCAGTATGGGCTCCCGGTCACACTTTTGTTCTAAAAACTGGTTTCTTTACAACAGACCTTCACAGATTAAACCCCTAAGAATGTGGAAGTATTCACTGAATGTGTCTCCCTAGATTTGTGACCGCCTATCACTCCTCAGTAATGCCAATGTGTATATGTTTTTTTTTTCTGTTAGCTTCTCCCCTTCCCTCTCTCTCTTTTCCCCTCCCCTCCCTTCCTGTCTCTGTCTGTTTGTCTGTCTGTCTCTCTCTCTCTCTCTCTCTCTCTCTCTCCCTCTCTCGGTGAAGTTAGAGCCTCTGCACTATGTTACATCCTCAGCCTTTATTTTTATTTGTTTTCTTTATTTGCTTTTTGAGTCTGAGTCTTGCTGAATTGCCCACGTTGAGCTCCAGTTTGCAATCCTCCTGCCTCAGCCTTCCAGATTACCTTACATCTACTGGAGTTACAGGCATGTACCACCACGCTCAGTTCTGAATTCTTTTGGAGCAGATGTTCCCATTGAAATGGCCGATTACAATATTAGAGAAACAACTGGAAGTGAGGCTTTTGCATCCCTGGATCCTCGAGGTCTTGCTAGCAGCTCCCATTAACTGCAGGAGCACCCATCTCAGGGCTGCAGGGAGTGTGGGGTTGCCAGTGGCTCCTTGCCTAGAGATGCCCAGGATTTTGTGCTATCCCGGGGAGAGACATAGTCTGCGGCCAATGAGTAATTAATACAGGTTATAAAAGCCTTGGACTTGAGCCCAAAATTGGGAGAATATGTGGCGCATGCGCACTCCAGGCTCCGTGTGGGGTCTGGCTTCCGCCAGACTTGCTGAGTCCAGGCCGTGGTTGGTTCCTCCCTCTTCACTCTCCTGCTTCCCTCGACCCCTGTTGTTGCCAAATGAGAACATTTTTGCAAATGATCGCTTTCACCAAAAACCCCGTGTCAGGCTCTCTCCCTAGAAAACCGGATCTAGGACACCTCATCTTGCTGTCAGCGTTACTCGGATGGGGTCAGAGCTTTAAATGTTTATTAAAGCACAGTGGATATCACATTAGGCATCTAGTGGTTAAGAAGTAAAGGTCCTGAGCGGCAGCAGCCCAGTGACGCTCTAATAGTGTCCTTAAAGGTAATTTCATGGCATTTATGCTTCTGCCCAGTGGAACAGCCATTTCTGTTCATACCCCAATCATAAAATTACTTTTCCATTAAATCAGAGTGCTTATATAAGCCCTTCCTTTGCTGAAATGTGGTCAGAACTCAGAGAGAGAGGGTGGAGGGGAGAGGGAGGGAGAGAGAGAATCATCAAGACAAATAACAAGTCTAGTTCTTGCATTGTACAATTTACATGCCACCTAAAACTGTCGTACAAAAAAATACACTTAAAATCATTGCAATTTTGATGAGGGAAATGTGATTATTATACCACTTTGGCTTCCACAATAGAGTATGGTTAATCTTCTTGACTTTGTACAACGGTTTTTCCCCAGAACCTAAAAAACTTGTGTGTGTGTGTGTGTGTGTGTGTGTGTGTTACTTTTCTAGCAGCTATGACAAACGATCACAAGGGTGGTGGCTTTTTAAAACACTGGAAGTTTATTCTCATCGTTCTGGAGACTGGAAGTGTGCCATCCAGGTGTCACTGGGTTTCACTCCCTCCAGCTTTGTGCTTGCAGATGATGAGGGCTGTGGCTTTCTTAGCCGCTGGCCGCACCTCTGTCGGCTACCTTTTCCTGTGACCTTCCTCTCCATGTGTGGCTTCTCATTGTATCTCCAATTTTCCTCTACCTCTTTCTTATATGAACTCATCGTGGCATTTAGAGCCCATAGGAAGATCTTGTGTTAAGATCCTTAATCATACTTGCAAAAGACTCTTTTCCAAATAATTCTTATCCACAGATTCCAGAGATTCGATGCCGACATTTTTCTTTTTCTTTTGGAAAGAATCTGATCAGGTCACTATTGACTACTTACACTCTCCTAACCTTTTCTCCCAGTACCGGGGATTAAACCCAGCGTTTTCACACTGAGCTACATCCCCGGATTTTTTCATATGTTTTTTATTTTGAGACAGGTCTCACTAGGTCACTATTTACCCAACCTGGGCTCAAACTTGTGATCCTGCTGCCTCAGTCTCCTAGAGCGCTGTGATTACAGGTATGTGCCACCACATCCAGCCACCACTGACTCTTTATAAGCAATCTATATTAAGTTCTTGTCACACTTTTGGAAAGCACTGATTACATCACATGTGCATTGAGATTTGCATGACAAATATTCTTGGTTGTTGAGCAGATTGGCCAGGTGTTCCACACCCACGCCAGAGTGGTTTTGACCTCTTTGGTCACGTCAAGTACCTGCATTATATTTACTGAATCTCACAGAACAGCAAGAGTCTTTTAAATATGTCAAAAATCCATTTTTTTTTTCTCTAGGGAGTTTTCACGAGGACAATGGTGAAAGCTACATGAAGAGCAGTGGGTGATATTGGAAGCCAGACCACAGCAAATTCCATCTCACTTTAAATGACTGATGTTTCTTTATAAGTTAAGTATTTGTAGGATAAACCAGTCACATCCGAAAAGAAAACACTAAATGACCCTTTGAAGCAGGTTTATGATTGATGCGCTTTTTAAGATACAGATGTTCTGACATCTTTGAAATACTGCGATTTTGGAAAATCTCAGATGTTGTTGAGCATATTTTTCCTTGTGTGTCTTTGACAGCACTTAAGAAAAACAAAAGCATTAAAAAATTAATTACCATGCATAAAATGGTATGCAGCCACGATGAAAGAAGTAGAGATCTGTGAAATAAATTCCACTGCTAAACCACTTCATGTACTTAGATCACAAATTAGGCCTCATGCTTCCTGGAAGATCATTACTATAAAAAAATTGTTTCAGTTATCTCTGAGCTATAACCTAGCTAGAAAAAAAATCTGAATTTAAGAATTAATTCATATTGTTTATGATGTGGATTAGGTGAGAGAATTCCTTTCCTTAGGATAGCAGAAAGAGTACATGACACTTTTTGTCTTTGTCAAAGCATTTTTCACTCTTGCCTTGGAAAAATGACAAACTTATTTTTAACCATAAAGCTGAAACTTCTCGCAGGTAAGGATGTTCATTTTCTTGCATTTTTTCCCCTGGGTTCTGGGGCTGTAGTTCATGGCAAAGCACTCAATGCTTTAGCATGCAGGACGTGGAGGATCACCTGGACAACGCTCCTTGTAAGAAGAGCATTTGGCCTGCCTCCATGTGCTGATACGTACAGAGCTGGCTAGGACATTTCCTTATTTCCTCAATTGATGTTAAGCAATGCAAATGGGCCTAGCCAAGATGCTGATGTGTAAAAAACAGTGTGACTCCTCAGTGATGCCCCACCTGCAGTTCCCAGGTAATATGTGTGAGCTGGGCCCAGTGAAGCCATGCAATCTGCTGACATTGGATGAGCCTTGAGAAAAGAAGCTATGACTTCTCAGGGCGTCAGAACTGAAGCACTGACCCCAAAACACTAGCCCCTACCCCAATCTGTGTTATGCAGATTTATCTTTTCGTATATCTCTTTCTGCATATTGCAAAGGTGATTTCAAGCCTTCTACCAAGCTCAGCTCAGAGCACTCACGTACTTCCTGCCATTCTCACAGCCACTTATTCGGAGCCTCTTCCCTCTTCATAAATTAATAAAACGTGGGTTAGGCCCTGGGTCCAGGTCTTTGTCCCAGTTAGCCGTTGTTCTAGCTGGATTTAGGGACCCCTCGCTCCTCACAACTACAGATATGCCTTAGTGTCTTTATTCTTGCTGTGTGTTGCACTGAAAGTGATAGATTGGAATTCATTTATTGGAATTCCAATAACTTTTCCATGGGATTACAATGTGGACTTTTCTGGACAGTAAGGAGGTCCAGAGGGCTTTCTACAGGGACTCCTTACTTAGTAACTGTTGATATAAGACCTAGAACAGGGATCACAAACCATATTCTGTGGGCCAAGTCCAGTCTGTTGCCTCCTTTTTTCCATAAATAAAATTTCATTGACACATACCTACACGTGCTTGTTTGTGTATTATCTGTGGCTACTTTTCCTCCATCGAGACAAAGTCAAATAGTTGCAGCAGGCTCCATATGGCCAATGGAGCCTAAAATATTCACAACCTATCTCATTATAGGAAAAGTCTGCCAATTTCTGGGCTAGAAGCTATGTATGATGAGAATGTGGTAGGCTAGTGTCCTGGAGTCACTGGAACTTGTAACAACTATGCCACAGGCAGGTTTCAATGCCTACCCTCCTCCTGTAAATGGCTTTGTTTTATCTTCTTTCAGCATGGGCTGTAGTGAATTACTTCTAACAAACAGATCACAGTAAAAGCAGTGGGTTGTCATGCCTGTGGTTTAGTTGTAAAAGATGATGATTTTTGTCTCATCACTGTTGCCTTCCTGGCTTTCACACTGTGATGAAACTGGCTGCCATGTTGGAGAGGTCCAATGGTCCAAAGCACTGAGAACTACTTTTGGTCAACAACTAGCAAGGAACTGAAACCTTTGGTCTAAAGCTCTTGAAGAACTGAATCCTATCAAAAACCACATGGGTGAACTAAGGGATGATCCTTCTCCAGTCAAGACTTGAAATGACAGCATCCCCCTGACATCTGAAATGGTTGAGTGATGCTAAATCAGAGGATCCAGTGAAGTTGAACCAGTTTTTGCTCCATAAAACTATGGAATAATATTATTTTAAGATGCTAAGTTCAGGTGGTGATTTCTATGCAGAAAAAGAAAATTAATACAGACCCTACACCCATATTGTAGATTTTGGCACACACTGTGATGACATTTTGTAGTGTATAGAAGTATACTGTTATGGGTATTTCCTGAAACAAGCTGGCTGATATCTGAGCTCCTTTCATGATATAGAAAACTTCTGTGGTGGGCATCACTGGCCCTTTCTTACTATGTTCTGGCACTTTCTTATATGTTCTAGGGGTATTCATGTCTGACCACACACAGGAAATAAGATTTGTAAGGTACTCCATGGATGCATGAGAATGCTCACTGGCAGAAGGATCAGCTCTGGAGTCTTTAACCAATACATATTGGGCCACCCAGAACTGAAAGTATCAATAACTTAGCATCCCAATAACCCAATCATTGCCTAAGTTCTTACTGCTAGTCCTGGCATGGGCTCACAATATTGACCTGGTCAACTTCAAAGTTGGAGTGAGAGTTGTAAAGCTTAGGGTGTCAGAGAGATGAGTCTAAAGATGGTATATGGGGGGATTTCTGTGACCCTTGGGGTCAGAGCCAGTCTATGTTGTGTGTCCTCTTTTGGCCTTTGTTTTCAATTCAACTTGTCCGGGTTTCTGGACAATTCTGAGAACCATTCAATTTTGTTCCAGTAAATTCTTTCTCTGCTTCAGACAGCCACACTTGGCTCTGTTTGCTATTGAAAAACCCTGTAAATAGTAAAATTGTAGCAATAATGGTAAAGACTGAAAATGTAGCTTCATGGCTAATGGATTTTTACCATTTATACCTGTATATAATATATATTTGTAATAAAAATTTATTTTGATTGTATAATTGTCCATTATAGAAACATTTTATGTTTTATGTTTGTTTGCTAATGATTTGAGCGGTGCTATAATTATTGTATAGGTTTTTTCATTTACATCATAATCATTTTTCCATGTCTTCAAAATTATATTTTTAAGAAGCCATACAATATTTGTTTTAGCTCATACTTAATACAAGAAAGGCTGGAAGGAGGAGGCCAGAAATTGGGCCTGAGATCACTGAGTTGAATAGGGGAAACTTCTAATTTGTTGGAA
Source organism: Cavia porcellus (assembly GCF_034190915.1). NCBI lineage: Eukaryota > Metazoa > Chordata > Mammalia > Rodentia > Caviidae > Cavia > Cavia porcellus. The sequence continues at coordinate 18,274,641 of NW_026947496.1, read as the reverse complement.
TTATCTGGAAATTTCACTGCCCAGGAGGGATACATTTTAAAAAATCACATAAATATGTTATATGTTTTTGTAACCCAATTCTGTTGAGTGGGGTATAGGATAATGCCCTTCATGTTGGGCATTTGTTATGGTTTGTGTCTGGATGTCCCCCAAAGCCTTATACAGTCCTGGGGGTGGGCCTCTAGAATTTGTGATTGATTCATAGCCCAGTGCTGGGATAAGAGTGTGAGTGCTATACCCACTCTAGGGTGGGTAGCGTAAACACAATATAAGAAAGAGAGTCATCTCTTAACGCTCTCCTCCCTTTTATGCTCTTGATGCTTTTTCTATCTTCCGCTACTACAAACTGTTGCCTCTCTGCCACTCCACCCTGCCTTGGCCTGGCTGATTATGGACTGTAACCTCCACAAATTGTGAGCTAAATAATTTTTCCTTCCTTCATTTTGGGTGTTGGGTATTTTGTCCCAGCAACGAAAGAAAATGAATCAAGTCAGCATTGAATTTGATTCCAAATTATTATTTGGAATATGTCATCTATCGTTAATCTCTTGTTGAAATTTTTAGGCCTAAAGCACTTACACATTTAAATTTTGTTGCTTGGTTTTTATTCTTTGAATGGATAAGCCAAAGGGCACGGGTACTTTTGTGTCTTTTTATAAATATCACTAAGTATGTGACTTTCCCAAATGACATTATCAATGTTTTCTACTGTCTCCTTTCTCCTAGGAGGAAGTACCCATTTCACAGTGTCTTCTTCCATAACTGTATTGATTAGTTTCTTGAGGTTGCTTGTTTGGAGAACAACCAGTGAAAAAGGTTCTAACGAAATGTCAGGTAATTTTACTCCCTTAATCGTTCCTAGGAATAAAATTCTAAGTGGTTTCTAAGTGTGCTGATGGAAAAAAGTACATTTTCATAAATAAAATCTTGACTGTTTCAAGAAAATATGATGAGCACTGGAATTCATTTCTTTTACCATTGCTAGCCTACATTTAAATTGTGCTTGGCTTATATTGAACTTATTGTTATCATAATATAAATGAAAGTGTGAATAACTTATTTATTTTTGAGATAGGCTCTCGCTGTATAGTTCAGGCTGACCTTATCCTCACCAAAATCCTCCCACCTAGCTTTCCAGGTGCTATGATTACAGCTGTGCACCCCTATGCCAGGCAGTATATACAATTTAAATACAATAACATCATGTGATTTAAAGTGCAGAGACCCGAATAAAGTCTTCAAAACAACAGGTTACAATCATTATTTTTATCAAAGAACAACTGGACATCTAGTTGTTCCCGTAATTGAAAATTACTATGAGTGATTATTACTATGAGTGATTATTAATTCCACCCAGGAGTTGAGGAGCTTCAATTAAATCACTGTTGACTTAATATGAGTCAAAACAAAATAAAGAATTCTCTGCTCAGCCAAATTCCTTATTTCACAACAGTATAATCATAAACATCATCGGAAGCAAATAAAATATCAGAAACAATACTACGCATTTCACACGTGTAAACATTAATTTTGCCAGCCAGAGAAAAGACAAACTAAACAAAGGGAAGTGGTGAAAACAAAATAGTAATGCTATGATGGGTCAGCGAGAAACACTTGCCAAATTAGTTGACCAAGCACTCTATTGGGAACTGCAAAGCAGGAAGTCCTATTTTTGACTCTGCTAACCTCAGTGACTGTTTCCTTCTTTAAAAAAAAAAATGGGCATAATGCTGTTACCTAACAAAGGCTTGCAATGAGATTTAACGAGCCTATAAAATGTTTTGAGGTCTCTAGACATTATACACACTACCGCCTGGAATTCGTACAGTTGGTGTTCCCACTCTTTGAAGGTACGCCAGACAGCATTAGTATTTCCAACGCGACTCCTGCCTCCCGGTTAAATTCACTTGGAGTCCTCGTAAAATTAATGAAATAGTCACTGTTTTAAGTGGAAGATTTTGCCTTAAGAAATGGTTTCCACTGCCCACACGGTCAAGGTTACGGGATTAAAGGAAAAGCAGGAAGTTCCCGAAGCAGGAGGCGGCGAGCAGCAGCGGGAGCGGGATCGGGCGCGGACCGCCGAGCGGGGGCCGCGCTCCAGGTGCCGACTGTCCGGGTCCCCGCGCTTCCGGGACGCCCTCCGGTCGCGCTCGCGGCGGCCACAGCGAGGCTCGATTACTCTGGCCTGGGCGAGAAGCGGCACTTCGGCTCGGCGGGGAGGTGGGGCGACAACAACAAAAAGAAGTCAGGTGGGAGGAGACTCCCGGCGACGGGCGGCTCGCGGGAGGCTGCTGCCGGCTCAGAAGGGATCCACAGCGTCACAGCCCCTGCCAGCCGGGGAGCGGTGACTGAAGGGGAGCGGCGCCCGGCTGCGGGACCGCCTCCCGGCCTCCGTCCCCGCCTCCCGGCCTCCGTCCCCGCCTCTCGGCCTCCGTCCCGCCCCCTCGCTAGCGCCGCCCGCGCGCAGCGTCTCGCGCTCGCCAGCCCGCCGGGAAACATCCGCGGTTGCCCAAGCGCCTTCCTTTCCGTGAGCCCTCCCGCGTCGCCTGGTCCCCGGGCCGCGCGCCCGTGCTCCGATCAACGGGCTCTCCGGGCCGCCAGCAGCCCGCTCCTGCCCGCCAAGTCCCCCAACGGCCGCGCTCTCCACGGGCGCGCGGCCCGCGCCTGCTTCCGGGGCGGGCGGACTGAGCGCCTGGTGCCGCCGGCCGCCGCGACAGCGCCCCCGGGAAGCGGAGGAAGAAGAGGTGGAGGCGGCCGCAGGCTGAGTCGCGGCCGGGATGTCCGGGCAGCCGCCGCCGCCGCCACAACAGCAGCCACAGTTGCCGCCGCCGCCCCCCGCGGCCGTGGCCCCAGGTCCCGGCGTCCTGCCCGTGTCCCCGGCCGTCGTCGGCTCCTCTCCGGCCGGCTCGCCCGGCAGCGGCGGCGGCGGCGGCTTGGGGACCGCGGCGTCCGCGCTGCTCCTCCATCCCCCGCCGCCGCCACCGCCGCCGCCGCCTCCGACCACTGCCGCGCCGCCGCCGCCCCCCGGCCCTGCCGCCACGGCCGGAGCGCTCCCCGTGCCCCCTGGGCCGGTCGCCCCTGCCGCCCCGGCCCTGGCGGCGGGCAGTAGCGCCGCGGCCCCTTTCCCGCACGGGGACTCGGCCCTCAACGAGCAGGAGAAGGAGCTGCAGCGGCGGCTGAGGCGCCTCTACCCTGCCGTGGACGAGCAGGAGACGCCGCTGCCTCGGTCTTGGAGCCCGAAGGACAAGTTCAGCTACATTGGTCTATCTCAGAACAACCTGCGGGTGCACTACAAAGGTACGGGGCACGGGGTCCCGACCCCGACCTTCGAGGCGATTGTCCGCGTGTTCCGCTGCCTGAGAGGCGCCGCGGTCCGGAGGAAGGTCCGAGGGTGCGGGGCGAGGTTCTCTGGGAAAGGACGGGAGTGCAATGCCCCCAGGTGGGGAAGGAGCTGGGAATCCTGGGCCGGCCAGGAGGACACCTTGAGGGAATTCGGGGTGACGGGACGCGACTCGCTTTTTGATTGCCCTGTAAGATAAATCTTAGGGCTTGGGTGGAGGAATCTATGGACTGGAGTTGGGTTACATTGTTCTCCAGGTGGGTCAGACGTTCTCCTCTTACGTATGGAGGTTGGGGGGGGTGGTGAGGTACGATTCTAAGATACGATTTCTAATTAAGGGAGAACAGGGGTCCATAGGGGGGAGAAGTAATTAGTGGATTTTGTCCAAAATTAGGCCAGAGATTGTCTAGGGGCACAAAAGGACAGGGGCCCAAGTTTGATTGCAGTGTATTTTATACCAAAGCCAAGAGTACGAGTCTTAGGAGAGCAGACACCTACTCCTCCAGATTGGAAATGCCCTATATTTCCGGGTTTGTATTATGTGAAGTCTGGTTGAAAACAAGGATTTTAAAAAGAAGTTTAGTCTTTTAAAAATTGGTTTGTATTTCCACCTGCAGTTAAAAACAACCTTAGGCTTATGTTTGTTTACCTCCACCTTCCACCTGCCTACCTTCACTAGGTTAAAACAAAGCTTTATGCAATTAAATTGTATATAAAATTATAAATTGTAATAGAGATTTTTGAAATGTGGCCCAGATTAATGACATGCATCGTTTACTTGTGTGGCAGGAAAAAAAAATCCAGTTTATTAGTCTGGAAACAAATTGGTGTTTTAGGCCCCAAACCCAAAGCAGGAGCTTTTGCATTCTAAGCAGCCTCATTTTGATTGGCTACAATGGGAGGGTCTTACTCTGATCCTAGTGGCCTGTGTGAAGAAGGTGTAAACAGCTTTGTGGTTAAATTCTTGAAAGGACTGAAATTTGGGAAGAAACTTGATAAGAAAGTTAGGATCTAATCGGAATGGAGAATGGCAATAGAAATTTACCAAATGATTCGGCTGCAAAGAATCGTGCACAAAAATAGGCCTCATTTAACAGTCCTTTTTAATCTTTCAGTTTTGAATGTTCCTTTATCTAAATGGATGAAAATTTCCAAATAGCAGATCTTTGGTTTTTTTTTTTCATATGTTAGGACAAGTTGTTAATTCCTTGTAATTTGTTTTAAAATTTGGGTGGACAGTGCTGTTATGAAATGTTTACTTCTCCTGTGGCTATAGAATGCTTTTGTTGGACTTGCCAAACTTGAGTTTATGGTTGATGGTATCATTAGCTTATAAAATTAGAAGCAATATATGTAGATTATTAAAGAATCCTTACCTAGCTTTTGGTGGTCCTGCAGTCATTTGTGATTGCAGGTAGAAGATAAGGCCCCAGTTTGTTCCTGAGTGATTGAACTGGATGGTGTAATTTCCATAGTATCTAAGGTGTGTTTTTACAGTTTATTTAACACTGCCTGCCTTAATTCTACTAACATCTTTTACATAAAATTAATGATTTGGGTCGGAGAAAAGTGCACCTTTAAGTGCAGTGCGGTGGAGTTTGGAGTTTTTATGACACTGCTGTCTCAATTAGTCTTCCTGTTGGCCTTTTTACTGCTTTCTGTTGTGTAATACTGAGATTCTCTTTCTGGAAACATCACTGTTATAAACATAAACTTTTACTTCTAGAAGAACAGATGTTGTTGTCCTTATTTGTCTCTGTTTTTTTTTTTTTTTTTTTTTTTAATCGGTACTGGGGATTGAACTCCTGCTTGCAAGGATTGAACGACTGCCTGCTTGCAAGGCAGGTGCTTATGCCGCTGAGCTGAATCCCCCGCCCTCTCTGTTTTTAAAAATCTTCTCTTTGTCTCAACCTTACCTCTTGTCACACAGTCTCTCTTCCTCTTCCTCCTTGTCTTGTTACTTATTTCAGTGTCTCTGTGTGCCGTCTGTTGTTACCATTAGTTAACTGTGTGTCTTCTGAGAAGACCCCACCAGATGTACTGGGCAACAGACTTTGGAATAAAGGGCAAGTGTCATAGGTGGTGGGTAAGAAAACTTTTTAAGTCATAAAGTAAGAGTGGATTTTTTTAACCTGTCATTGCTGCACTGATTTTAGCTAGCATTATAAGACACATTTTTAAAAACAACTACTCATGTTTTTGTATATTACAGAATTTCAAAAGTTTGACCATAATTATTTTCCAGTGCAGTAAATTTTGGGGGAGGGGAGAAAAAGGTTTATGTGTTACAGTTTTTGGAGGTTTCAGTCTGTACTCAATTGGCTCCAAGGCAGGGTGGCATGATGGGCCGCAGTTCATGGCAGCTGCCCAGAGCAGTAATTTTTCATACTTTTGAAACAGGATCATAATTTCTTCTTTTTAAAGGTAGTCTGTATTTAAGATGTTATTCTAAATTGGAATCACTGCTTTTGAAAATAGTACTGTTCATTGAATGATTTGAGGGAATTGATGTTAATACAGATATACACATACAGTTCACTGAATTGCAGAGAAGTGATAGTGTGTGTACAAAATTGTGAGTTTTAAAATTTTTAAAAAGGCATTTGCTTAGTGGTCACATACCAACTATTGAAACAGCCAGGGGCGGACACTCTTCGTTTAGAGTTCTTGTCAGTATTGAGTTAATACAAAAATGACAGGTTTGCACTTGGTTATACTTTTATTCTACTTTAAATGAATATGACAGTGGATTCATCTAGCCCAGACGTTTCAGTTGTAGTTTGCACTTTTTATTTTTCAAGTTACTTCCACTATTTGGATGCTTCACAGAGCGTTTTGATACACACTGGTAGATCGGGACAGGATTGTGAGTTATTTTAGATTCAAGAGAGTGGGAGCACCTGGATGTTAGATTTTTCCCAGTCACAACTAAGCCAGGATTGGATGCGTAATTTTCACTGACCCCAAATGTAGTGCTCTCTCCAGTATACCGTAATACTGCCTCTTCCAGTTTTTAATGAGGCTTAATTATTTAAATAGATGTTCATATCAATAATTTTTGAAGACTATTTGAAGTTTTTTTGGTTATTGTTTTTGTTTTTAAGATAGGATCTTGCTATGTATTTGGAGCTGTGTAGGCCATTCGGGCATTGAACTTGCAGTGATCCTGCTGTCTCAGCCTCTCAAGTACTGGGATTACAGGTGTGCCACCATGCTGGCTGAAGAATATTTGAGATTGAAAGTACTTCCCTCTGGAGCGAAAAAAGTAACTGGAACACTAACACTACAGAAAATAACATTTATTTTGATGATTTAAGGTAGCTGGGGGAAAATACCAGATAAGTGAAATTTGAGAATGACCAGTGACCAAGTAATGATTGAGTGACCAAGTAATGAATTGCACTTTTAATCGAAGCATTGACAGTATCTAGCCAAGTAAGTTGAATTTTGGTATGCCTAACTCCCTCCCCCTTCTGCATCCATCCCAGGTCGATAATCTATAACATTTCCTAAATGTAATTGCTTGTTAAATTTCTTGCATTTTTTTCAGATTAAACAGATACTATTGTGAATACTTGATTGTCTGCAAGTACAAATGCCTATTCCTTAAAATCAAGAAATTTAAAAACTAAACTGAGCTTTTCTCAGGGATCTCTTTGCCAAAATTTTGGGAAATTATCTTTAAAAATACCAGATGGTAATGAAAAGAATTAAGTGAATCTAATAATATACTAGAAAAGTGGAAAGCAGTAATGCTAATTGATTGCACAGTTGCTACAGGACATAATTCTTCAGAGCAGTTTGGACGCATGTCTGCTCACCCTTCATTCATTTGTTCAGCAGTCTTGGTGTTTGCTTTTTGCAAGGTTCTAGGCAGTCAAAAGTGAATGTGATACAGTCTTTAACTCAGAGGTCAGACAATATAAAACAGTAGTAAGGGAAGAGTTATAAAGAGCACTGTAGAAGACAGGAGGAGTATCTCCCAGGGCAGCACTGGAAGGGGTGAAGGAGATGGGTCAGGGGAACCTTCATGGACAACTTGAGGCTACTGTTCACTCTTAAAAGATGCAAAAGTACAGGCATAGGGGAGAGAATTTGTTTGTGTGTTTGGATCTTCTAGCAATTTGGAACTCTTGATGGCATGATGGATTCAAGGGGTACAAGACAGGAAATAGCAAACTCAGGTAGAAGATTGTTTTGTTAGACCTCGTTAGAAATAAGGACTTCATCTGGGTCAGCGGTAGGGGCAGAGAAGAGCAGGTGTATTGTGGGTGGTTAAAGGTAAGACTCAGAGGATCTGAGGAAGGGTGGGGACGGAGAAAAGGGTGAGGTTTGGTTTGGTTAGGTTCCTATAGTGAACCATGAATAAAATAATTATTTTGGAGAAGTCAGTACTATATTACAGTATATTTGGAGCTAAGTAAAAGTAGGAATCTTAATGCTGTGCTCTGACTAAACCAGAGAAAAACAGAGGAATCTCGTGGCAGGACAGAACGGTTCTGGAGTTTGGGGGACTCTGCTCTCACCAGCTGAAATTCATGACTTTTCACTCTGTTCTGTAGTTGAGGTGACACTTCACTACAGTTGCAAGTTTCTGGTTTTCTTCTCTTCCGTATCGATTGCCTTATACTGTCCTCCCCATTTTAAATTTATCATACTGACCTAGCTAATTGCTGTCATTCTCAGCTGGGCAGAACTCTTCATGTGCGATGTGTGAACTGTGGCCTTCAGATCGGATGCTGACCTACATTGTCAGCAGTAGGGTGTACAGTAGTCACAGAACACAAACTACTCACCCGGCATAAGACTAATCTGGCCCAGCTTCATTCAGTAGGCACAGTGTGGGACCAGCCCTCCCCGGAAGGGGTGACAGGAACCTTGGAGTTCACCTGCAATGTGAGACAGCTCTGGGTTATGGCTGGCTGAGGGTCTAGGTGGTAGTTGCAACTGAGAATGTGTGGAAGAGCGTGTAGGGTGAAGAAAGGAACAGGTCAAAGCTGGAATCCTGAGCAACAGTGCCATTGATGGAGCCCGAGTTATAGTCCTTGAGAGGAACCCAGGTGGCAAAGAGTGTGGTGTCCCAAGTGCTGAGTGGAGAGTAGAAGTCAGGTTTAATGCAGTGGGTGCAGGCACCTCCCCGCGGAAACCTTAGAGAAGAAGCAGTTTGAACTGAGTGACAGGGGCAGAAATTTCTCCAGGTCTAAAGAGTAAATGGAAAGAGCAAGCTAGAGGATAGTGTGCATGGGCACTCCTGGGAAATGCCAATGGAGAGGAGATTAGGCAGTACACAGGGTGGAGGGGAAGGGACGTCTTCTTCAGTTTTTAATGGCTCGTATCAAGAGTTATGTTTTAGCTGGTGTTTAGCTTCTAATGTCAGCATATGAGGTGAAAATCCCACATAATTAAATTATCCTTAAAATCCTTTTGGAATAGGGTGTGGTGGGGCATGCCTGTGATCTCAGCATTTGGGAAGCCAAGGCAGGAGGATCACCGTGAGTTCAAGGCTAGCCTGAACTACATAGTGAGACTTCGTCTCAAAAATAAACAAACAAACAAAACCCCCAAAGGTCCCTTTGGATTAGCTACAGTTGGGTCTGTTAGACACAGGTGTATCATTTCTAAGTCTTGCTTTAATTTAACTGCTTTTAAGGATTGAGGGGAAGGAGAAACTAAAGAGAAAGAGGATGAAAATACAAGGACTGAGGACTGAATAAATAAGGGCTTGGGGAGAGGAAATGTGTTTCCGGAGCACAGGACAGGTAGTTTGGAGGAGTAAGGTACATGCTGTTCCTCTGATAAAAATGGAAGAGGTGAAGCCCTGCCATGGAAATACACCACAGACAGTGTGGCGAGCTGAGTGCGACCACATCTCCTGTTTATTTTCTTGAAGGTATAGGTTCTCTGAATTTGAGTAGAAGATTTAAAGAGAATGGTGGAGATGTGGACTAGCCATTGAGAGGGACAGGGAGCAGGGTGACTGAAGATTTCAGTTGTTGATGGCACTGGGAGTGGCCAGGGGACATTGTTAATGCTTAGTGATGGTTATTTGCCAGATTATCAGACTTTATGCAGCAGAGGGCCGCTGTCTAGTGCAGGACTGTTGAAAGTGGGTTGTAATACTAATGAAGGACATGTTTCTGGTGATCTGGGGTGATGAAAGGATGGGAATATGAAGGAAATCAAGGGTGTTTGATTGCTTTTCACATGATTTCTACATAGCCCATTCTGGAAGAGAGTCTCGCGTAGAGATTTGGGGAGTTGGTGTTCCAGTGATGTTGAGAAGGAAGTGTAGAAGTGAAGTCTTCAGAAAGCCTAGAAAAGGAAGGAGGGTCCGGGATATATAGCTCAGCAGACAAGTGCTTGCCGGGCAAGTGCAGGGTCCTGAGTTGGATTCCTGGTACAAAAGAAAAAGAAAATAGGAAGGTATGTCCTAGAAGATATGGACATTGCTGCTGTAATGCCAGAGATGAGTTGTTGAGAAAACCATGACTTCCTCACATTTGTAGGCTAAAACTAACAGGACTTTGGCAAAAAAATAGAGTGGGTGGCAGCCACCAAAAAGTCTATGGAATGTAACCATCCACTGGAGCACTGCAGAAGCTGCAGCCCTAATAATCTACAAGCCCAGTCAGTTTCTGCTGGCATTTGTGTGCAGTGCTGGAGGTGGTGATTCTTTGCAGCCTTAGATCCTTAGTCTTGGGCTTTTTTCTTTGAGATGGAAGTACTTGGTGGTTAATTGAAATGATGGATGTCATTCAAGGGTTAGCCTTTGTCACCAGTGTTTTCTAAACAAAGAGGAAGCAGTACCTATTAGAATGGCTAAAACTGAAAATCAATCTCACAGTGCCAGTTGCTGAAGGGGATGCGGAACAACCGGGACCCTTGTAGCTGGTGGGAATGCAGTGAGGTAGAGCCTCTGTGGACTGCGGTTTGGCAGTTCCAAAGGGAGCTAAATGTACTTTTACTGTTACTGCAGGATCCAGCAGTTGTGCTCTGAGGTACTTCCCCAACTGATACGAAATTTATGCCCACACAAAATCTTGCTTGTGCATTACTATTATTTTTGGTGGCATTTGGGAGTGGAGCCAGGGCCTTGAGCATATTAGGCATCACTCTACCACTAAACTGCATCACCATCTCTGCCTGTAAAATGTTTGCCACAACTTTATTTGTAATCATAAATAACTGGAAGCAACCAAGATCTCCTTCCAGACTTGCTGAATGGATAAACTGAGATATGTCCAGTGGGATAATACCAGGGGTGAAAAGAGGTGAGCTGTCAAGTCACACAGAAATATTTATGGGTCTTAAATGCATATTGCTAAGTAAAAGAAATAGTTTCAAAGCCTAGATAATCTGTGATTTCAATTTTATAACGTCCTGAAAAGCAGAACTATAGAGATAGAAGAAAAAATGAGTAGTTAGTGGTCTGAGGAGAGAAGACGGTCAAGGAAGCAGCAAAGGGGCTATTTTTAGGGTAGCTTGCATGACACTGTAATTGTAATAAATGTTTATGTAGGATACATAATTAGGACATGAAGTTATGGTTGTGTGACACTACCTCTTTGTCAGACCTATAGAAATTTACAGCACAAAGAATGAACTTCGGTGTATGCAAATTTTAAAAAGTCATTTAGGAGTCAGGCAAAACCCCAGGATAGACTGTAGATTGCGATACATGAGACCGCCCCAGGGAAGAGGGGAAAAGGTGTTGACCTAAGGAACTTTGGAAATTAATGGAATCTAAAACTAGAGGCAAAGCAAGCTGCCGAGTCCTGAGCTCTAGTAGATACAAGTTGCATTCCATGGCAGAATGGGCTCACGGTTCTGATACTGCTATGCAGGCATTCCCTGTTAAGACCAAGGCATGTTCTGTGACTAGATCGCTAAGTGAATTGATCACTAAATAAAGAATTGCAGATAGTAAATATATTACAGTATTCAGAACAGGGCCAGGGATATGGCTCAGTGGCGCAGCACCCACCTGGCAAGCCAGAGGTCCTGAGTTCACTTCCCTACCCTCAGCCCCCCAAAATTCAGAACAAAGCAGTGGTCAAAGGAAATCCAGCTTGATGACTTGCTTTTATTTGCGTAACTGTTACGTGCAATAATGTGGTTAACATACAACAGCACATAAAACTACACTGTACTATACAGTGCAATTAGCAAAAATTACAGTACTCTATAACCAAGGTACTGTACCAAAAAAAGACATTGAGGCTCTGTAAAGAAGTTGTAGAGAACTGTGCAAAACAAAAGATGAGCTGTGAGTCAGAGCAGGCTGTTGGTAAGTCTGTACAGCTATTAATGAGGTAGGTCGTTAAACAGGGAATGTGTGTACACATCTGCTGAATTGAACAATTAAATAAATGAATGTGCAGATGGTGGCAGCCAGGTTTCTCACTGTTGCAGATACGCAAAAGGAAGTTAGAGTTGTCACAGATGGGGTCTGAGGAAGTGCCCTAAACAGGAGGTAGGGATTTCAATTGGAGTGGGTTGTCGCTTTGTGGGCTTGCTCACAGACAAAGAATTTCCAGGACACAGCAGTGAGAAGGATAGAAAGCTTTGTTAGGCACAGTTAAAGAAAGGTACACTGAAGAATACAGAGAGCGCCCTCAAGAGTGTGAGTGTGTCTGGAGGTCCCGGGCTTGAGCACAAAGCCTTCATACTCTTTTACTTTCCCAACCTTTATTTTGAGACAGAGTCTTGCTGAGTTGTTGATTAGCCCAGCAACTTTTGGTGCTGGGGTTAAGCTTAATGCCTCAGCCTCCCAGAGTGCTGGGATTGGGTTGAGGTTTTTTATGTGGTCTTGAAGAAGGTATCTTCTAGATGGGTGACCCAGGATGTGTATTTCTACTGTCTTGTCAGATTACCCCTTTAGTGGGCTATGTTAGAATACAAGCCATTTCTATGTGTTTGAAGTTTGGAGTTGTGCTTCACACTTAATGGTGCTGCTGCCTTGCGGATGGAAGCCTGTAGCAGAAAAAGTACAGACTCAATCTGTAGGTGAAGTACAGGGGCCCAGTTTATAGGCTTGTCTCCTTTGTATCTATCTTTATTCTGTCATCTCAGAATTCAGGACATCAGCATGAATTTAGCCTAACATAGATACAAATGATTAAATAGAAATGTAGATATGTGCATATGCACATGTATATCTTTGCTCTTGGAAGAGCCTACAAGCAGTGTTAGCCTAAGAACAGTGAACACACATAGTATCCAGATCTTGAGTTCTAATACCCTTGTTTCAGTAAAAGCAAGCTGGGCTCCTTGGAGAAATGGGTGATGTGAGGATTAGTATATGAAACAGTAAAGTTGAGCATCTTTCAGTGCCAGTAAATAACAAAAACAAAAAATACGTAATGGGGGGATGTTCAGAAGATAGGAGAGCCAAATTAAAAAGTTGCCAATAGACAAAGCCAGGGTGGTTGGAGAGATAAAAATGTAGTATTGAATTATAACCCAAAGATAAAACTAATATACATGAGCTTCATAAATCCATACTAATATCAACAGAGGAGGCGTCTTAGTGCCTCTTAATCTCTACTGCTGCAGTTTTGTCCACATGGCTTAGCATGGTGAGTCTAGCAGTTCCTGAATCACTGCACAGTAGGCATGCCCTTCTGTAGTAATCCTAGGTGTGTGTTTGTTTTAAACATAGGGCCATATATGTATTGCTAAAGTTTTCTTTTTAATTCGTTAATGTACCCGAGATGAACCAGATGGTTTCTTTTTCATGCTTGCACAGTTCTCATATTTATCAAGTGCATTTGAGCTAATTTGTATTCAAGATGCGGTATAGCACAGGAGACCTTGGAGTGTAATATTAATTTCTGAGGGGGAATAGTTTCAGGTGATGTCAGAATCCATTTTGGACCTAGGAAGAAATAATTAAAGCTGAGGTAGAAGTCCATGCAAGCCCAGAAATTTTAAAAAGCAGAATCAGTAAAATAATCAGAGAAAGTGATCAGTGTATTGCTGCTGTAGGGAGATTTATGTAACCATGAGTGCATGTGAAAAGGTTAGATGAGGTCTAAGAAGTTAGAGAAAGAACAAGAAAGGAAGGCTTGAGCTAAGTAAAAGACCTAAAGGGTGGGGAGAACCTAACCTGGCCAAAGAAGGAAGGTGGGGAGAGCTTGCCATTTATAGGAAGTGGAACTAGCACAAACTTGCAGAGACTAGCTAGTCGGTCAGTGTGAAGAACTGAGAAAGACCTGAATGTGTCTGGAGCAGAAAAGGTGGTGGGAACGTGCAGAGTGTTTAGGAAATCTTTTCCAAGGCCAAAGAGGATTCTTTGGGAGGCATTCTAGGTATATTGAGGCATGGTGATGCAAGAAAGGCAGGTTTGTGTTTGCAGAAAGGCAGTGGCTGGCTCAGGTTGGAGAGTGGATGGGTGTGGCCTGGGGTGGGCTCCATTCAAACTCCAGTTTTTTAAGTGGAGTTGACAGAATGTTTGAATAAAAAGAGCTAATTTTGCTAGAGTTTGAAGCAGTATATTTATTTTCTTCTAGAGCCATATAGAAAACAACATTGATGACTTTGTGATTATAAAGTTTAAACTTTGGTACTGTGAGTTTTTTCTTTTTTTTTTTTTAAGACTATAAAATATAAAACAGCAGTAATCTTCCAGCCCATAAACAAAAAGTAGGCCTTGTGCTTCTAGTTTTGTCTTGTTCTTACTAGACTCCTCTAAGAACTTCTCTGAGTCCTTTTAATTTTACATCTAAACTTGTCTTTCAAATTTTAATTGAAAAATGAAACCAATCTTTTAAATTTTTGCATTTGTCGGACTTTTCTACAATGTAAGCATATAAATACAAAGGATCCATGAAGATTTAAGCTTGGGTAGTACTTCATAATTATTTTTGCATAATGTGAAAATATATTCAATTTTAATTCATGAATGGATTTAGTGCATCATTCTATCAGCTTGAGGAAAGTTATATAATCTCTGAAAAGTTTCTTAAGTTTGAGAGCTTATTTGGAGGTTCTAGCAGGGGAACAAAGCTACCCTTACATGCTTAACTGAGGAAAGGTCCTCCTCTGCGTGGGCAGTCCTCCTCTTGGGAGGCACTTGTCCTCTTGGGAGGCACTGGAGGAGCGGTGAGAGGACGGGGATTACCACCTAGCCAGCCAGACTGTCCTCATAGATGAGGTTAAGTAATACTTACTTCACAAATGGTGAATGAGGAAAAGTCCATAGACAAGCACCTAATGGTCGGAGAGATTGTTCATTCTCAGGTAATTTTCTTTCTCTTTCACCATAGTCGCAGGGGGTACAGGAGATGGCAGTTGAATGCAGAGTGATCCCAAATGCCCCCTCTAAATCCTTCAGGTAGAGTCAGAGCTTACACTGGATTGGGCTTCTTGAATTTAAGACCTAGCATGAATCTTGGTTTGGAACCCTCTCTCAACAGTGTGACCATGGGCAAGCTTCTTTATCTTGAGCTCCTCAGTTATGAAATGACAGTCAACAGTACCTGCTTTGGGGGGGTTGTCTTGACTATTAGGGGAGTTAATGAACATAATGATTGCCTTTAGAACAGAGCCTTTCACGTAGTGTTAAATATGTTAACTACTTTTCATTAAGTATATCTTGAGATCACCTTGCCCCTGAAAGTTTTGGTTACCACCGCCTCCCCTCTCCCCAACAACCAAAAACAAACACTAAAACTTGGTTGATTTAGTACTTGGTTGGATTCTGTTTAGTCAAGGTTGTCTTTGGATTTATTCAGAACTAATTGTTAAATATGCATTTGGTTTGCTTGACTTTTTCCCAGGAACCTAATTATTTGAATATATTTTTACTGAAAAAGATGTTTCACTGAAACCACGATTCATTAAATGTCCATCCCTTTATTGAAAAGTGACTGTTGCACATTTGTCCTGCTGTTTTTTCTCTTGCTGCTTCGCTGAGTGTACATTTATTGTATACATGTGTTAAAGTGGGTTTTTTTGGGGGGGTGCTATACAGTGTAGCTTCTTTTAGTCTTTCTAGCTAAGTTTATTGATATTCTTGTTATTTGACTGAGAAATTATTTCTGCCTCTAGTAAAGTCTTATGGCAGAGAAAAGAATGATTGAGTTTATTCAGTTTGTTTTGGGCCATGTAAACATGTGCTAATTTGCATTGCAAGTATAAACTTAGCTGTTTAATAATAGGGTGTGCTTTGGTAATTTGGTAAAGTAAATAGTGAGGGAAGATATGATCTTGTATGTGATAGTTATTGTATATCTTAAGGTGTAATTTTTGATTTAAAAGAAGATAACTTAGTTTTTATACAAGGATGGTGCGTTTGAGGAGAATTCTGCTATCCATGAAGGTATTTTATAGCATGACTAAAATGTGAGTTGGTGTTGAATGAAGCACATCTAAGTAGGATACCTGACTGAAGCTTCTCCTACAGTCCTTTTGGGGAATATGGAAATTTGTCTCACACTCTGCTTTCTGACATGTTATTCAACTTTCTCTTCTTCAGCTTTTGGACATACTTTCTCTTGCTCCTTTGATTTTGTTTCTGTGCCAGCTTTCCCAGAGATAATTTATATCTTGAGCAAAGCTTAAGGGAGGTGATTGTGAATGAAGGAAGCCTTCTGGGATTAGAACTGAGTAATAGCTAGTTTTAAAAATTTAGAAATCATTGGCTAACAGACTTCCTAAAATGTCACCAGTGGCAGACAGTTATTTCCTTTCTTAAAAAGAAAGAAAAACAGTATCATGATATATTTCTTAATAGGTTTGGGTTTTCATTTCTCCTTTGTGACAGGAGTGAGGGTGCTGTTATGCCTAGGATTGAACCCCAGGGCCTCCCACATTCTAGGCAAGGGCTTTCCCACACTCCTTGCTCCTTTTGAAGATTTTATTCTGAGACAGGGTCTTGTTAAGTTTCCCAGGCTAGCCTTGAACTTACAATCAACCTCGTGTAGCTGGAATTACAGGTCACTGTCATGCCCAGCGAATGGGTCATTACTGATTGAACAATTTTTATGAATCAACTTTTGGGTAGAATTAGTGATAATATCTCATATAACAAAACTATAAATTCTTAAAGTAAGAATTGTTTTTTAAAGATTCAATCTAGTTGTCTAAAATTGTACTTAATGTTATGCTATGATTCAGATATCTCTGGTTTTACAAACAGGTCATTTTTCAAGAATAGGGATAAGTTACGTGCAAACTTAGATCTGATAAAACAAAGATCCTTTGCTCATTATGTTTCTCATAAATCTGGCCTTTTTTTGTCCTAAAAATATAGTTTACCCTACTGTACTTTTAATTATCATAAAGGACCACTATGTGCAGGGTGCTCAGATTCTGAAGCTTTTATAAAGCTAGCAATGGTGTGAAGAATTCTGTGACTTACTTGGACTGTTTTGCATTTTGGATTAACTGAGATGGTGATCATTGGGTTATTTTTAATTATTTGAATTATTGGGGGCAAAAATTAAATCATTCCAGAAACTTTTATTTGTTCCTGAATTGCTTATTGAGGTTCTCGTTTTCTTTCTTTCTTCTTCTTTCTCATGCAGGTCATGGTAAAACCCCTAAAGATGCAGCATCAGTTCGAGCCACGCACCCAATACCAGCAGCATGTGGGATTTACTATTTTGAAGTAAAAATTGTCAGTAAGGGAAGAGATGGGTAAGTGTAAATTTTGGTAGAAAAAATCATTTGCTACTTTTGAGTAATTATTTTTGTTTTGATTCATGATGAATGTTTTGATTCCATTATGATGTGATTGGAAAATTGAAATCTTAAATTTTGTTACGTGGAAAAGTAGAATGTGAATATTCTAGTAGAACAGATTAGATCTGATTTTGCTTAAATGCTAGTTTAAGCTAAAGCTTGAATTCATGATTTTAACTTTACTTTGTTTGTTCATTTTATTATTAAAACAGTTGAGATTAAACAATAGAAGGACAATGATTCATTTTCCATGACTTTTCTTCCACTGCTTGTTTTCTGAATTCTAAGAAATTAAGTGTGAAACCTAGTTAACCAAAACCTAGATGACTTATTAGGTATTTTTACAGGGGACTGGGATTGGAATTTCAATCCAGTCATTTCAATTCAATCATTGGGATGTATATTTGTGTGCCCTTCAGGAGAAGAAATTCCCAGGGGTTAGGATGTGGTTTAGAAGTTTGCGGATGAAGGGTGGAGGAGGGTGTGCAGTTCAGTCATAGAGCCCTTGACTCTATGACCTCGCAAGCTTGGTGCCCTTGGGTCAGTCCCCAGCAGTGCAGAAAGAAAGAAAGCTTCCAAATGAAGCTTTCAGTTGACTTTTGTTTGCAGTGATATTGAAGAATTTCTTGTTCTTGCCTGCCTTCACCTAGAAGGTACTGTTTGGCTTTCTCTGAGTGTACGTGTTGGCTCATATTTATAGTTGTGTATGCATGGCCTTCCTCCTTATATTCACTTGCTTTGCTCCTCTTCCCACTTGCCAGGCTAAGAATCCTTTTTTAAAATTTTGTTTTTTGAGATAGGATCTTGCCATATAGTTTAGGCTGGCCTTAAACTCATGCATAGCCAAGATCCTTTTGCCTCAGCTACCCGAGTGCTGGGATTACAGGGGTGCACCACCATGCCCAGCTCTGAGAATCCATTTGCAAGCCCTACTTTAGGGTTACCTTTTTGTGGCCCTTTCTTTTCCTCAGAATAACATTGTGTAGTTTCTGGACATTTTAGGTAGACTTAATTATAACATTAACACTGTCTTAATTGTCTGCTTGCTGGTATATGACAAATTCAGTGGCAGGGATTGTTGCACATTTTTGTAACTCTAGTACTTAAGTTATGGCTAGGAGTTAGTGAATGGATACGTGCATTGAAAAGGGACAGTGCCTGCCCTATGTGTTGTCAAAGAAAACATTGCTTTGGTCAGATTTTATTTGTTTCTCTGATAGACTTGTTAACCAAGTTCTAGGCCTAACCCATTGTGCTGAAAGGCAAGAACAATATGTTTATGAAGAAAAAGCGATTCATATTGCCAATTCTGGTCAAGCAATGTTTTTTTGGAGATGTACTGACTATAGCAAATGTTGTGAAAATTCTAGCTTAAATGCCTAGCATCTTTATAAAGAGTGGACCAAAATGAGTAGCTGTTAATCATCTTTTGTTATGACATATATCAACTTGACAGTTCGTTTTGCTTATTTTAAAAATGAATTTTCTAAGCCAGACGTGGTGGCTCATGCCTGTAATCCCAGCACTTCGGAGGCTGAGGCAGGAGGATTGCTGCAAGTTCGAGACCAGTCTGGGCTACAAAGTGAGTTCAGGGTCAGCTCAAACCACAAAGTGAGATCCTGTCTCAATAAATAAATAAATAAATAGATAGATAGATAGATAGATAGATAGATAGATAGATAGAATTTTCTTTTAAACCATGTGTTTATCCAAGAATAGGACAAGTAAATAAATACTTAAATCAAGATTTTAGATTTTCAGAAAAACTGTCATTGACCACAGGTTCTCTTATGAAATGGCAAGAATTGAGTATGAATTGCCTTTTTCAGAAGAATGAAAGAAACCAGAAAGAACTGACACTAATGAAGTGTGCACTCAAAAATACTCTTCTGTCACATGCATTGTTTCTAAGTCGTCTTACAGAAAATTTGGACTAGGACTATAATGGTGGTTACTTGTATTTTTTTTTTTTTTTTTATTATCTACAGGATAAGCTGGAAGGAAGTTTGTATTATTGGATGAAGGACGCCAGGAGTGGTGGTACATTCTTGTAACCCCAGCACTCTTGAGAGGCTACTGCAGAACAATCTCAAGGCTGAGTCCAATGTTGCCAGTTTAGCCACTTAGCAAGACCCTGTCTCAAAAATACTAAAAAAGGAATTTGGGGTGCAGCTCAGTTTGAAGGTCCTGGGTTCAATCCCCAGTACTGTTCCCCGCCCAAAATTTTTCAACATTACATTTTCTTTTAAGCTAAGCATATTTCCCATGTATATTCAGCAAAATCAGTTGAATTAAAACTAGCCTGTCAAAATTCTGTGATTAATTTAAATTTCTAACATTTCACAACAGGAAATTAAACCAGCTTGTGTATGTGACTTTATGAGTGACATACTTACGGTGTGTATATTACTTTTTGTCATTGTTAGTGATAAGTGATTAGTAGATGAGTTTCTGAAAAGGCTTGTTTCTTCTAAGTGCACTTTGAGTTCAGGAGTTTCATTCAAGTTTTAAATTATGCATACTGATAGAAGCAGTGGAGACAGTTAATTCTAAAAGTGAGAGATAATAAATTTTTTATTTGAAAATTTTTAGAATTATAATTCATTACAAGTGTGATATTTTTAAACTCTTCAAACAAAATATTGATGCCACTGTGACAGTGATTCAGGAAGAACTGGCATGTAATTAAGTCTTTTCTGTTCTAGTCCTAAATTATTCTGCTGATGGAAATGTACTGTCTTTCAGAATGTTTTTTCTATGTTTACTCACTTTCTTGATTATGGGATGGAGGTTGCATGAGTAAGAAAGATCCGTTTTCCATCTACCTTTAAATTAAAAACTACAAAATCTGCTTCTGGTTTCAGTTGATAGTGAGCAGCAAAGGGAACCTCACAGTTGGTGGGAACAGAGAGAAAGCTGTATTTAGTTACTTAACAAAAATTTGTTGAACAAGTTGCATTGTCAGCATCTGACTGTAAGAAGGATTACTTCATTTGTGTCTGGTGTTCACAGTATGGTTCCTAGTACAGGACCCGACGTTTAGGAGAAATTTAGTAAATGCATTGATATCAAATTTACTGTTTGGAAGATAGGGGTCAGGGAGCAGGCATATCCAAATAACCATAGATTAAGACGTTGTTTACTAAATGTTTTAAAATTGACACCATCTATAGAAGAACCGAGGAGAGAACAATAAATAGACTTATAAAGGCAGTGTTATTTTGATAGACCTTTATAAAATGAATACATTGGAGAGGCTTTGTTGTAGAGGAATATTTAGGACTGAGGTAAATGACTGGAATGGTCTCCTGGGAAGGGTGGAGCCATGTGCTTTGGCAGAGGTGTGCAATTCATTGTTACTGGATTGGAGGCATTACAAGGAAGGGTTTATTGGAAATAAGAAAGGAATTAGTATTAGAGATCCTTGGTGATTGTCCTAAGGGCTAGCACTGTGTAAGTAGTGGGGCGCTTTCAGTCTTAGGGAAAGGTGTAAATACTTAATGAAATCCCATGTAAGGTGCATAGTGTAGACATGAACAAACTAGAGAAATGGTGTCGGGAAGCATGATCAACCCTGTTAGAAGGTGGGTTGGTAATCAGAGAGGGCTTCATAGCAAGCGTGTGTATAGCAGCACAGAAGGGGAACAGCTGGGTGTAAGTCTCAGGTCTCCATTTACCTTCCTTAGGCTAGTTTTTAGTTAACCTTAACTGAGACAATATGTGACTTTAAAGGAAAATGCCCGTTTCAAAAGCTGATTAGAATAATGTAGTGGAGATTTTAGTCTTGCCTGTGCCACTCACTAGTTCTGCGATTTGGTTCTTTTAGACAAACTCCCAAGACTCATTTGTAAAAGAAAATAATACCAACCCCATAGGGCTGAATTAATATAAATTGTTGAGTGAACTTACCTGAGTGCCTGCCACACAGCAAAGCTGCGATCCTGGACTCTGCTGTGGTTCCCAGCACACTCGTGCATTGCTCTGCTGCTGCTGCTGGGAGACGCAGCAGGAAGTGTTGTAGGAGTAGTGTGTAGAAATGATCGTCAAGGGACTTCTGATGTTAACAGCTTTTATATCTTTCAGGTACTGATACTAAGCAAGGAAGTAATATCGATAGGTTTACATTTTAGATAGGCTATTGTCTTAGTTACTTTATGATTGTCGCTGAGACAAAATACCTGATGCCCAAGTTGGGAAAGGAAAGGTTTATTTCTTACAGTTTTTGGAGGTTTCAGTCCACACTCGGTTGGCTCCAAGACAGGTGGGCATGGCTGGGCCGCAGTTCATGGCGGCCGCCCACAGTGAGCTCGAACCAGCAAAGAGAAAAGCATAAACCTTCCTGCCATTACATCAGGTGCTCCCTATGTGGGTGGAGCACTGACACCATCAACCCAAGCACTAGACAATGAACCATCACAAATGAACAATGCAAACTCATGAGGCCTGGGGGACACAGACATAAACCATGACAGCTATTTTTGAGGTTATTGAAAATAGATGTGAAACATGCCAAGGCCAGTTAGGCTATTGAGGGTTATTAAATCTGTGTGTGTAGTAGAGTTAGTGAGGTTGTTAATTAACTACAGTTATGCATCGCTTAATGAAATGACTGAGGTACCTCTGTGAGAAATGGGTTGATGGTAATTTTGTCACTGTAAAAATATCTTGGACTGTACTTGGACAAACTGATTTAGCTATGACATCAGTAGGGAATATATTTTACAGATGTTGCCTGTTGACTTACAAGGTTGTTACGCAGTGCGTAACTGTATTTAGGACATCAAACCTACATAACTGTCATAAGTTTAGGACAGTAAAACTTGATGAGGAAGTAGAATTGTCAGGAACAGCTGGTGAGAGAGAGTTAATGATAATTTACAGGTTTCGGGCTTAGATGATTTAATAGAGGATGATGAGACTAAACAAAGGAGAAACTATTGGAGGTAAAGTTGAAGATGATGTGCAGTGTTTGAGTTACAGTGGGACATTCAGATGATTAATAGCAAAGTTTTGACAAAAAATACATAAAAGGGGGGGCTAGGGATTTAGCTCAGCGGCATAAGTGCCTGCCCTGCAAGCAGACAGTCGTGAGTTAGATCCCTGGTACCGATAAAAACGAAAAAGACCAAAAAAAAAAAAAAAATTACTGTGGATGAAATAGTTGTATTGCTATTGGAGAAACAATAATTCATAATCCATTTAGAAAAATGTTACACTGCCCATTTGAAGATTTGAAAATTATAGAAAATAATGTGAGGAAAAAAAGTGTCCATAATTTTATATAATACTCTTTATTTCCTCCCATATACAGACTTAAATCTTAAGCATAATTGTTCTTACAGATTTGTGCATCTTGTTTATTATTGTGTGTACTGCCTGCATAATTGTAAGCATTTTCCTATGAGCTTAAAGTTTTAAATATCTTTGTATTGGTTTTGTCTTTGTAATCGAGTATATTGTAATAATATAAAGAGACGTCCATAGCTATTATCCTGTTGTTGGTCATTTAGGCTGTTTAATTTTTTCACTATTTGCAATATTCCTTGTCTTAGTTACTTTCTACTCGTTGCTGAGACAAAATACCCGAAGCCCAAAGTTGGGAAAGGAAAGGTTTATTTCTTACAGTTTTTGGAGGTTTCAGTCCATAGTCAGATGGCTCCAAGGTAGGCTGGCATGGCAGGCCGCAGTTCATGGCAGCTGCAAACAGCAAGGCAGAAACCAGCAAAAGACATCGCAAGACACGCTTTCTTCCTGCCATTACATCACAGTCTCCACCGTTATGTGGGTGTAGCACTCAAACCCACAGTCTAAACCCTAGACAATGAACCAATCACAAATGCACAATGCAAATGCATGAGCCTGAGGGCCACCAACATAATCCATAACATTCCTTATTCATGAGATCTGTTTTTATTTCCTTAGGAAAGATTCCTTGAAATAGAATTATTAGATCAAAGAAGAGGGTATGCACATTTTTCAGGATCATGATTTATGTGGCCAAATTACTGGCCAGAAAGGTTATATTTGAATGGGCGAGACCCATCCCATGTATTAAGCTGAGGGAAGGATATCACTAATGAGCCCAAGGGAAATCTGGAAGCAGGTGAGGCGAATTCTTCTCCTCAGGGGGTGTACTGTGGGGGCTAAAGTATAAACAAACAGGGTGGAATTTGATACAGAATTGATTGTACCTTAACTATCTTTTTTTTTGTACCGGGGATCGAACTCATGACTGCATGCTTGCAAGGCAGGTGCTTATGCCGCTGAGCTAAATCCCCAGCAGATTGTACATAACTATCACTGCTCTTGGCTGTGACCCACCTGGACACATCCAGAAGTATGCTCTGCCAATCTCCTGAGCAGCACCCAAGCCAGTCAGGTTGACACAATCAAGCTTAGCCACCACAGCAGTTTAGCCAGTAATGTCATTTTTGTCTGTGTACCCAACTGCTTAGGAAGAAAGTTACTCGTGTGATTGACATGATGTGAAGTATTATGAGTTAGTAAGTTGGGGAACAATTACGGTAGTTGAGGTTACTGGTAAGAGAATATTTAAATGAATTGTTTTTCTTCAGGCTGGATAAGGAAGAAATGAAGGAGCTGATAGTCTCAGTGGAGAAATAAATGTGTTGCTGTTTTTCGATTTAAGAGATGTAGAGAGATTTGTGAGGTAGAGCTGCTAAAGATGCTAGGTTGTAGGACTTAGCAATGAAAAATAGCTTAATTGAAGCAAGGTTACATGAGAGGAGTTTTGGTTTATTTTGGTCACTTCTGTATCCACATTGTGTAGAATGATGTGAGATATGAAATAGGTACTATGTAAACAAGTTAATTGAGTAAGTAGAGGTGTGGGTAGAGAGAACATCTTTTCTGTATACCCTTAGCACTGTGAATAATACAGAATATAGATGGGTACTGTCTTAGTTACTTTTGTCTTATTGCTGGAATAAAATACCTGACATGCAAAGTTAAGGGAGGGAAGGTTTATTTAGCTCACAGTTTGTAGAGGTTTCAGTCCTTAATTGGGTGGTTCCAAGGCAAGGTGGTACATGGCAGGGATCAGCAGTTCATGGTGGTAGAAGACAACAAAAGTAGGAAGGAAAAGTAGGGAGGAACAAGCCTCTTTTCTTCCCCTATGTTGTTGAGCCAGTGTAGCATTCACACTCCCAACCCCAGCACTAGACAATGAACCAGTCACAAATTTAGATTGAGCTGCCTCCAAAAAGTTTGTCCCTTGACCACATGAGGCTTTGGAAGGACATCCAAACACAAACCATGACAGGAACTTGTAATTTATGGAATGAACAAAGTGACCTTGAATTTTGGATACATCTTTGCCTATATTTTAAAACTACTAAAGAAGGATAGTGGGAGCTGTGTTTTTTTGGTGGAGGGAAAAATGAGTTATTTTGCAATGTACATAGTTAACGTAGGAAAAATAACCTACAGATACATAACCATCCTGTTTCTCAAATTATTCTTGAGTTGGTTATTTTTGATTATAGCTGAAGCTCAAATCACACCTCATAGCCTACGTGTTATTTTATATCCCAACAATTATAGTAGTTTTAAATGCATATTTAATGCAAAGGGGGGAAATGTAAATCTTGTGAGATAGAAATCAATAAATATTTTTGAAAGCATTACGATCCTATCCAGATTCACTACAGTTAACATTTTTGGGATATGTTCTTTTGGTCTGTTTTATCTCTGTTCAGTATTCTTTTTTTTGGTACCAGGGATCAAACTCATGACCTTGCGCTTGCCAGGGCAGGCGCTTACACCGCTAAGCTAAACCCCTGGCTCTGTGTTCAGTTTTCACTATTGGTTTAATATATATATATATATATATATTCAGATACACAAAAGAGAGACTTCAAAAATCATGTGTGCCATTACTTACAGTTTTGTTTTAATATAAGTTTAATTAAAAGTTAAAAGAGAAAATCCTGTTTTAAAATTTCGGGAGGTACCCATAATCTTTCCATATAACTTTAAGGTAAAATAACTTGTCCCTAGTGAATAAATTACTTGAAACTACATTTTGGTTCTTCATTTTTGTTTGTCTCAGTTACACGGAATGTTCGCTTTTTTTTTTTTTACACGGAATGAGCTCCTTTACAGTGAGAACACACATTCCAGATTAAGCAGAAATGTTGATTGGTCTAGACTTTCTTGACTTCTCCTGAATAGTTTGGCAGTTTGGATAGGGTTTTTCTGGAGAAGTAGTTGAAATGTTTTAAAGTGATTGCAGAGTAGTAATTGTGACTAAGTAGAAGAAAAATTAAGTAAGAGTCAAGCTTTCTCTTTGGGATTTAGTACAGAATCTAAGCAGTTTTTGTCTTCAGGTTTTTCCAGCTTAGTGAGTGAGTACCTGTATACTTGCCACCTAGATTTTAGAGTAAGATTCTGCTGTAGTTGCCTTACTACAAATTTGTCAGTTTATCATTATATCCTATTTTTAATGGATTTCAAAGTATAGTTTCCTAATCAGTTTTACTTAGTTCTCTAATGTTTGTACTTACATCTCCTTTTTTCACTCGGAATATCTTGGTTTCCAATGATACTTACTTGCTTTATCCTGGAATATATACATTTCTAAATTAAGCTTCCAGTATTAATAGTAAGAGAACTGTATTTAATGCTGTATGACTTCTTTGCATTGTAGTCTGCAGACCGTCTATCTTTAGGGTTGGATAGTGAACATACTGTGTTTTAAAGTCATTTGAAGTAGTTATTTTCTCTACTTCTGACACTGACTTTATACCTTGCTAGCTTCAGTTATTTAAATTTGTCTTCTACTTTTAGCAATTGCTTTTCTTCTTGGGCTTAATTATATAAAACATTTTCATTGTTCCAGAATTAAAAGTGTGTAAGAAAACACTTCACAAAAGGTTCACTTTTATTGGTCTTTTCCTCAAGTAACCATTTTTATTAGTTCTTGGCTCATCCTGTCATTATTTATTTCCTTTTCAAAAGTTTGGACAGATACCAAAAGTAATTGTTGACAGTAGTTGCTTCTCCGTAGGGAGAAATGTCTAGGTGGAGACGAAAGTGAAAGCCAACTAAACATTTTGTGGCTTAAGTCTGTTTTATGATAAGGTCTGTTTTCTTCTTTTGTTGAAGGGTTAGTATATTTTTACATTTAGAGAGTTAACTTTTACCTATACTTCACTTTTTAAAAATACTCTGTTGAGTGATTTCCTACTGTTTATTTTTTCTGAAATTCTGTATAACTTGTACCCTTTTTCTATTTTTTTCTCCTTAAATGAAATTTAAAAAAGTACTTTTGTGACTAGTGCAAATTTTTTTTTTTACGTTTTTTTTTTTCTTCCCATATTTATCGGTACCAGGGATCGAACTCATGACTGCCTGCTTGCAAGGCAGGTGCTTATGCCGCTGAGCTAAATCCCAGCCCCTACTAGTGCAAATTTTAGTAATCTCTCTTACACATTTCTCTTCCCAGTTATCTACCATTTTGATACTTAGAAATTTGTTGATCTACCTGCAGTAACATACACCGTTAGTGTACTAAGAGTTTTCATAGACACATGGAATAATAACTGCAGATAGCATAACTACCATAATCAACATGCAGTACAGAATAGTTCTCTCACTCCCCAGATTCCTTGTTGTTACTTTTTTTTTCAGATGCTTTTCGACTGATAACTCTGAGAAACCACTGATTGGGTTTCTTGAAACCAGAATGTTGCATAAATGTAACTTTTTGAGTTTGGCTTCCCCTTACCCACCTTTCCTTTCCACTTGCATGGTGCATTTTAGATTTGGTCAGGCAAATGAATGTCAGAAAGTTACTCTTTTTTTCTGTAAATTTTCTCTTATTCCATGTTGCTAATTGTCTTACATCTGCATTAAAAGAGCACTTACATACACTGCTGCTACTTTATTCTCATCATTTCATGTTCCAAATTAAATTGGGATCGGTACACCTCAATAGAGATTCTTAGTGTTTCTCTGCCTTTTGCCTAATACAAGTGTAATAGAGATTCTTTTAGGGCCTTTGTTTTTGGTTGTGGGCAGAAATTAATACTCCACCCCAGAGCTGAGGAGGAGCTCAGAGGAACAACATTCCTGAAGTCTGTTTCTGCTTCAAACTATTTGTGACCCAGATTACTTGAAGATTTGATTGTATATATAAAATCCCTGGCTTACACTTTCTTAAGGGGCTCTTTCAGACTTGATACTAAATGTGGTCAAGATCTTTTGCCCTTTATTCCCTTGAAATCTTCTATTTCAGAAAATTTTTTGTGTATGGTAATTTTCATTATTTGTCCCATTTGAACTTACAGGTATTTGTCTTTTTTTTTAAAGTTTAAAAAAATGTTTTTTAAAGTTTTTTGAGCTGCATACTCACATAGTTAGTAACTGCTCAGGCTAGCCTTGAACTCGTGGCAGTCCTCTTGCGTCAGCCTCCCAAGTGCTAGGATTACAGCCTGAACATGCGTTTTTGAAGACTTTAACTAGGAATATGTGTTGGATCTTCTTTGACTACCAGGTCAAAGAAGGTCATCAAAACAAAACAAAAAAACCCACCACTTTTCTTACCTCCTTGCTTATGTTAAATTTTTTCTGATCCCTGTTTTTCTTTCTTTGGTTTTGTTTGTTGGATGGTACAGGGAATTGAACTCGGGGCAAGCATTCTATCACTGAACTGTATCCATCACCAGCCTGATTGGTTATTGATTGATTGATTGAGACCAGGTCCCACTGAGTTGCCCAGACTGGCCTTGACCTTGCAGTCCTCCTGCTGCTGTCTCTGTGGTAGCTGGGTTTGCAGGCACATGCTGCCATGACCACCATGTCATGTTTTCTCTTTTTCTGTAAGATGTGTTCATTCTTGTGTCCCATCTAGACACACAACAGGCTACTTTGAGGCAGGAAACCAAGTTACATTTGTTATTGTAATTTACTACAGATGAGATTCTTTGAAGTATTAGGGGAATTCTCAAACAGGTGTTCTGCTTTCGTTTTGTGAGTTCGTCTTGTTATGTAAAAGGCATAATAACTTTATTGATCCTTGAAGGGTGTGTTTGGTCTGTTTTCTGTTGTAGTGGAAAGACTGGGTACTTGGTAAAGAACAGAGGTTTATTTAGCTCTCACTTTGTAGTCCCCATTGATGTGGCCTCTAATAAGGGTCCCCTTTGTTACTTCACATTACAGATGACATCACAGAGACAGGAAGCAAAGAAATTAAAGAAATTAACATCATAAAATTACTCTTTTATGATGACTGTCTTGGTTACTTTTTTCCTGTTGATGAGGCAAAATACCACAATGACCAAAATTAAGGAAGAAAAGGTTTATTTAGCTCACAGTTTGTGGAGGTTTCAGTTTTCAATCAGCTAAGGCAGGGTGGCATGTCACAGGGACAGCAGTTCAGGGTGGCAGAAGACTGCAAAGCAGCCAGAGTAAATATGGGAGGAGCAAGCCTCTTTCTCTCCCTTGTGCCATCCAAGGTGGATATAACTGCCACACTTGCTCTATGCTCTCTTCTCCCTCAGGATGAGGATATTTACAAAATGAAGCCCCTAAACCCCTACTGAATTGCTTAAACTTCTAAACTTCTCAAGTTGATACAATGTCAGCCATTACAGTGACCCTCTTGTGAGATCTACTTTAATGTCTTCTAAGGTAGCACCCCTGGTAACCTAACCCACTCACCCGGCACCATCTTTTTCAGGTTCCACCATCTCTCAGCACCATCGTGCTGGGGACCAAGCTTCTGACGTGAACCCTGGGGATAAACCATACCCAAACCATGGCAACAGCCATTTTAGTAAGCACAGCCACGCCGTAATCTAAGGCATGGTGTGCTAATACAGCTCTTTGAGAGGTAATGGGAGAAGGCTGCAGCTGAAGGGTTCATGTCTATGGACTTGTCAGGGGCAAGAAGCGCTTTTGTTCTGGTTGTTCTTTATACCTTTGGAGAAATGGTAAAGGAGGAGTACTGTAACAGATGAGAAGCTGCTTTACTGTCAGCACAGAATTGGAGCAAAATTTTTTGAATCACAGATGAGAAAGTAAAATGTTCTAGGTTTAATTGAAAAAAGGATTTAGATTTAGTTGCAAGTTTTTTAATCTTAATTCCATTGTCTTAATCATATGTTGATTAAAACTAATGTATTTTGCCATGTGCATATATTTTAGTTTTTGTGTATCAGTAGTAGCTGATCTCAAAGTTAAGTGTTGGATGTGATAGGAAAGAGTCAGCAGCCTAAGGAGATGAGAAGTAATCCTTTAAGGAGGAAGCCAGTTATGCTTACAGGTCCCAGAGAGGGTCACCACATGTCACAGAGGATCGCCGGGAAAGCACCATGATGGTCAGGAAGCAGAAGATAGGAACAAGGGGAAGACTAGGCTGGACCCTTGATTGCAGTTTCCCAAGAAAGGAAAGACAGGACAGAGTAAACAGTTCATCTAAATAGTTAGGTAGGCTTTGGGCTATAGAGATGATCTGTACCAGATGCCTGGTACCTGGTTATGGGAGGATTTGTGGCAGAGGAAATATTGGTTGGGTGTGAGTTGGATGAATTGAGTTGAGCAATAGATTCAAGTTTGGTTGCTTTTTGAGTGACTTGCTTCTGTGAGTCCTCTACTCTCTGAGAAAGGTCGAGCGTTGGAGCAGCAACTCAGACTCTCCCTGGGCAGCAAGCTTTTTGGGAAATGGCAGAATACCATAAAATGTAGATGGTAAACATGCTTAATACAGTATCCAAGTGAAGGTTCATCTGTTTATTCTCCCATACATTTTTTTGATGTGTTAATACTCTTTCAGGGGCCAGGGATATAGAAAAAAAGTCTTTCAGAACTTTAGTTACCTGAATAATTGGTTTTTGTTTACTTGCCATTTTATAAATACTTGTACCCTGTAGTTAATGATTGCATTTTTATAATTGATATATTCACCTTTTAAAAACTTAATTGGAGTATTTTTTACAGGAACATTTGCAACTTTTGATTAAATGGTTTTGTGTTTTAAAATTGTGCTTCTGTGAATCAGCTAGTTGCTTATTTGTCATTTTTAATGACAGTTCACTTTTAATAACTGAAAGAAGTTTCAGTTTGTTCTCCCATTCAAAGAAAAAGATGGTTGTATTTTTGCATGCGCGTGTATGGGTATACAGTAAATGTTTTAGACTGGTATAGACAAGTGTCTTGTATTTCTTTAGAAATACATAGATATACATTCACCAGTGTGCTTTACTAAAGTAAGAGCACCAGTGGTGTTCTGAAATTTGTTTTATTATTTATATACACCGTCTCATCAAGCTGAAATAGATTTTTAAAAACATTAAGTAGAGAACATGGCGGACAGATAACAGCAACTACCGGCGGCTCTCTGAAAGACTCGGCTCAGAAGCCAGGAATGGTGCGGACTAAGGAGACATAAGCAGGTGGAGATATGCTCTGCTGACTCAGGAACGAACTGGGCTGTGAGAATCCAACTTGGAATGCAGTCCTGGTGCTAAAACAGGAACAGAAAAGACTCGGTGTGGAGGCTGGAACCGCGCCATTGTAAGCCGCGATTTGGGTTTCCCGCCGCGCAGCGGCTGGCTGCCTCTACAGCGGCTCGGCAAGGGGAGAGACGTGCAGAAGCTCTGAGAACGGCAATCTGCGAACGGCAGGGAGGCGTGCACTGACTTATGGTGAGGTGAGTGAGAGAAACTGACACTCTACCACAGTTTGACTCCAGCAGAGGACTTTCTGGGCCCGAGCAGTCCTGCGGGAGCAGGGCGCGGTGGCGACTCCAGCCACACATCCCCCTCTCGGGCGGGATTGGTGAAAAGTGCCTGGCCTGCGTGACGCTGCCGGCGGACCTGGTAGACTGTCCCAACCCAGATCCCAGAGCCTGACGGTGGCCGGGAGGGGAGACGCGTAGGCTGCCTGGTCCGTAACTCCCTGGTGCGCAGCGGTGAGCGGGAACACCTAACTGGCGCAATTCGATCAGGCTGTGGCTGACTGGGAGAGAAGCTGGGCCTCTTATATAAGCTTGCATATATAAGGAACAGAGAAGAAGAGGCAGCATGGGAAGAGGCAGCAACAAGAAAGTCTCCTCGGCCCCCAATTCTGAGAAACAGGCAATAGCAGACACCGCACCAATACACATAAGGCACCATATAGAGAGCCTCATAGACCAATTCAGGAATGAAGTTATCAACGACCTGAAGCTAGAAGTATGCAGAATAGTTAGAGAAATGCTAAGCACCACCCAAGAAAAAACAGGTGATGGAATGGAAGAACAGAAAAAAAGGGGAGAATTGTTTGATGGAGAAAACAGAGAAAGCATAGAATACGTGAAGCAGGTTCAAAGGGACTACCAAGATACTAAGAAGTCTATCGAAGACTGGCATAACAGCTTGAAAGAAACTAAGGACAGACTATCTGAACTGGAGGGCAGACTTGTAATATGGGAGAATGAAATGAAAAACTTCTTAAAAATAACAAAGAAACAAACAGCAATAATACAAAGACAAGAAGATGATAAGAGGATCCATAACTTAAGGATTAAGAACATAAAAGAAGAAGTAGGGATGCAAACAAGTGAACTACAAAAGCTACTCACAGAAATAATCCAGGAGAATTTTCCTAATTTAGCAAAAGGTAAAGATACTCAGATGTATGAGGCATACAGGACCCCAGCTACCTACAACCCAAACAGAGCAACACCCAGGCATATAATAATAAAAATTCCAGAAATTCAATACAAGAACAGAATATTAAAAGCTGTAAGAGACAAGAAACAGACCACTTACAAGGGAACACCCATCAGAATTACAGCAGATTTCTCTGCACAAACCATCAAATCACGAAGAGCGTGGGGGGAAATAATTCAAGCATTGAAAGATAATAATCTCCAGCCAAGATTGAGATATCCTGCACAACTGTCCCTGGAAATTGATGGAAAAACAAGGTGCTTCCAGGATAAAGAGGAACTGGGGGAATTTGCAACCACCAATTCAACTCTACAGAAAGTATTGCAGGATATTCTAAAAAAAGAAAAATACAAAGAACCCAGAAATAGTGGCGGGGAGGCCACAACAAATGGAGCAGAGAACAAAATGAAGAAGACAAACTGACAGCTACTGACAGAAAAAGAGCTTAACAGAAATGAGGCAGAGAAGATTGGATGATAGGAACAGCTATTTTGGAGAAAATGACATCTTAATAGGTAATACTGATTTAGTATCATCTTGTTTTGAAGTCTCATCTAGCTTTTGTCCTTCTGTCTCCAATGGTCTAAATAGGCTGTATCTTATTGGATTTTATTATGTACGATAGTACATAATATGTACAATAAGCAAAAACCTTTTAAAGACAAGGAGATTATACAGAAACCATTGTTCATTTTCTGTTAGTCGATTCTAAATACTCTGTAATGCTGTCATTCTCTTGAATGGTTTTACATTGTTTTGATATACTTAATGCTACAGTATACGAAGTTGTACTCAAGGATTTCAAAGAAAGAAACAATATGGTAACTACTTTTAGGTTAGGATTATCTGGTGGTGAAACACTATTCTGCTTAAATGGTTATGTTTTGATCTGCGCTGTTTCGTTGTTATGCCCTCTTTTATCTCAATCTCCACTCCATTATTTACTTTTTTATCTTTATCCTTTTAATTAAAGGAAAAAAATAGCAGGATATATTATAGTAACCCATTTTGACTTTTCATTACCTTGATTTAAAGCCCTGTATTACTCTCACCATCTGGTTTTTAACTGATGTTCCCCTATTCTGTTTTGCTGGATAGTATCAGGTTCGAAAGTTTAGGCATCAGCTGTGAAGATAATGAGATTCATTATGACGCCCATTCTTGTTGACTTTTAGCTACTTTTGAAGACCTACAATGTCTCCAATGTTTTGGTTTTGTCGGTTTTATTCTTTACTGTTTTGTTCAATTGTATTATAACTAATGATATAGGCAATTGTATTAGAGATAGCGGGAGACATTATGGTAACCATTGTTGATCACCTGTATTATGTTTTTACATTATCTATTATGTCCACCCTTTTGACTTGACCGATTCTGTTCTGTTATGTCACATTTGGTTTTACTCTCTTCCAAAAAAGTAATAAGAACCGTGGGAGCAATGAAACCCAAAATGTGTAATAGTCATGGTACAAAAGAGAGGAAAAGAAAGTACTCTAAACTATATAACTGCATGTATATTTAAGTGTATAAGATAGAAAATGATATCACAGAGTTTTATTGGATCAATGAACAGAACTGTTTGCAGTATCATTGATGGAATGTCCACTTTACAAGCTTTAATTTTGTGACTTGAACAATTATTTCTAAGATGACAATATGTAATCCATTAACTAGTGATTTCCTACTGTTCATTTTTTTTCTGTAAATCTGTATAACTTGTACCCTTTCCCTGCTTTTTTTTTCTTTTCTCCTTAAATAAAATTAAAAAAAAAAAAAAAAAACATTAAGTAACTTTAAAGTCATGTAAGACAAAAAACAAGTGCTTCTTGTAGTTTTAACTTCCTACATGAAAAAGCCATTGAATAATTGAAATTTTAAAATTAAACCATTATGCCCATTAGATGAATGTTTACTGTGCAGTTAATATTTAGCATAGTTTGAAACTATTTTTATTTCTGAAATTACATACTGTTAAATCATGTTTATAACAGTTGTCTTGAGTTGCAAATAATATACTGGTTAAATGAATTACCTTGTAAATTAGAAGCTACTCTAGTCCCGCAGAACAAAATACTTTTAGATCACTGATTCTTTATAAACTGCCGGAAATGGCATTATGTTTCTCAAAAGGATCACATTAACCTTTTTGGAGGCAGTTTACAGTTTCAAGAAAAATTAAGAATAGTGTATTGAGCTGTTTTATGATATGTATTTTCCTGTGTTACATCTGTATTTCATCTTTTCATGTTGTTAAATAGTATTTCTGTAGCAACCCTGCAATGCTTACACACATCTGGTTTGTGACTTTCTGGATTCTAGCAGCATCTGGTTAAAGGGTGATGGCTTCTCAGTTGCAGGGCCATCTTCCTCCAGTCATGGAGTTTGCACATTGGCCAGGACCTGTGTGGGTCCTCTCTTAGGTGGAGACAACAGTGTCACATAATTTTAATGTGCGCATATGTGGTTTTTTTTTTTTTTTTTTTTTTTTTTTAACATTTTGTTGCACATATAGGTTAGTTCCAGTTTGTAAATAACATAAACAGCATTGCATTGACTGTTCTCATATTTGCCTTTGCAGGTATCAGTATTTTCCTTAGGGTACAATTAGTGAAAAATGGTTTGTCCATTTTAAGGAGAATTTCTTTGAATACTAGTAAGGACTAGTAGTGTTAATATTTCTTTTTATTGTGCATAAATTTTCTTGAAGTTTTCTTGACATACCTATTCAAACAACACATATTTTTTTTATTAACATACATTCCCTATTTTGATACTAGACATTGAACTTGTGGCTCTGTGCATGCTTAGCTGTATGCCCCAGTTCCTATATTTCTTTTTAAAATGTTTAAAAAATGGATATATAGTAAAATTCACCTTTTTTGTACATTTCTTTTGACAGATGCATAGGATCTGTAATGTCATGATAATCAACATACAATAAAATTCATCACTCCCCAATCTTTTCTTTTTTGTTCCTTCATTAATCTTTCCTCTCTTTTTAACTTGTATCTGCTGAATCATTCTTTCTCCCTATAGATTTTTTTTTCCCAAAATGACATATAAATAAAATAGGGCAGTATGTAAATGTTGACCTCTTTCACTTAGCAATATGTGTTGAAGATCTGATATGTCTTTTTATGGCTTTATAACTCATTTTTTGTCTCTGCATAATATCCCATTTATTGGTATCTCACAGTTTAACCACTTTTTGAGAACAACTCTGTTGCTTTTGGTTTTTTACAGTTATGAGTAGAGCTGCTGTAAGTATTTGTGTGCAGGCTTTCATGTGCGTATAAACATTTTCAGTTCATTTCATTAAATGCCTAAGAAGCATGATGAGTAAATTGACTGGTAAGACTGTGACTAGCTTTGAAAGAACCTGCTCTGTTGTCTTCTAAATTGGCTGTACCATTTTACATTCCCACTGGCTGTGAATGAGAATTCTTGTTACCTCATATCCTCACCAGCAATTGGTATGTCAGATTTTTGGATTTTAGCCATGGTAATAGGTATATAGTGTTATCTTACTGTTTTAATTTACATCTCTCTAATAGCATGTTGAGTAATCTTTTCATCTATGTATTTGCCAGTTACAGTTGTCGTCTTTGGTGAAATGTCTGGTGATTATGGTAGAGTTTTCATCTTTTTTGGCTTTGGGATCTACCAAGGGACTAGTGGAGCACATTTCTAGGTGTTTCTGGGTGGACCATACAGGTATAAGCTTGGAGTCTGGTCTCTTACCCCCTTCCTGTCTGGCAGTCTTCTCCTCCTGTGCTTCCAAGCACCATGAACTAAAAAGCTTCACTCTGTCAAGTCCTTCTGCCGTATGTCTCTACATTGGAGCCGACCCAGCATGGACTGAAACCATGGGCAAGTTATCTCTTCCTTGAAGTTGGTCAGGTATTGTGTCCTAGGAGTGGAAAAGTAACTAATAATACAAACTACCTGTTCAGATCTTTAACTTTTTAAAGAACGTGCAGTTATTCTTCCACTGAGCCACACTATGACTTTTTGACCTACTTTTCTTTTCTTTTCTTTTTTTTTTTTTTTTTTTTGTCTTTTTCCTCTTTATCGGTACCAGGGATCGAACTCATGACTGCCTGCTTGCAAGGCAGGCACTTATGCCACTGAGCTGAATCCCCAGCCCCTTGACCTACTTTTCAATTGATGTTTAACATTTTTTTTGCTGTTGTGTTTTTAAGAATTCTTTTTGTATGTTGAATACAAGGCCTTTATCAGATGTATTTTTAAAAGTACTGTATTTTCTCCTAGTGTGTGAGTTGTCTTTTTGTTTTCTTAACAATGTCTTTGAAAACCAAAAGTTTTTTAATTTGAATGAGGCCTACTTAATCATTTTTTCATAGTGCTTGCTTTTCTATCTAAAATGTTAGTGCTAAACTCAACATGATCTAACTTTTATTTTGGGTGTTTTTATACTATTTTACATTTCGAGTTAATTTCTGTGATCCATTTTGCATTGATATCTGCTGTAGTCTGTATCTGGATTCCACTCTGTGCAAATAGTAGTTAAATTCCAGCACTACTATCGGAAAGACTGTCCTTTACCTGAATCGCTCTTTGCTCATCTGTCAAAGATCGGTTGACTGTATTTTTGTAGGTCTTTTTCTGGATACTCTATTCTGTCTTGTTGGTGTGAGTGCACATGTTCTTTGCCAATAACATGCTGTCTTGATAATGTGCTTTTAAATAGTATGTTTTAAAGTTCAGCAGTCTTGAAGTACTCTAACTTTGTTGTTTAGTGCTGCATTACCTATGCTGGATCTTTTGCTTTTCTGTGTACATTTTAGAGTTAGCTTGTTGATGCATATAAAATAACTAGGTGGGTTAGAATTATGTTGAATCTGAAGGTCAAGTTGGAATAAATTGAAGTCCTAATGGTATAAACTTTTCCTGTCCATGAAAATAGATTATCCATGTATTAGCTGTTCATTTTTATCACAGTCTTATAATTCTTAATCATTTGAATTTTGTATATATTTTGTTCTTTATAAGTAAGCACTGCCTTTTTTGTTAGTGCTAAATGGTAGCACTAACAAAATTTTCACTTGATTTCAATTTTTCACTTGATTGCTGACATTATAGGAAAGCAATTGGCTTTTTTGCATATAATACTTGAAACGTTTTTATAATCACTTGTTACGGTAATGCTGGCTTGGAATAATTTAGGAAAAACATCTAGCTTTGATGTTTTCCTTTTTGGAAATTATCAGCAGTTATTGATTCAACTTCTTTAAAAGATGTATTAACTATTTCTCATCATGCTTTAATAAATTATGCATTTTAAGAAATTGGTCCATTTCATTGATATTATTAAATTTGTGGGCATAGAGTTGTCATAATGTTCACGACTGTCATGTAATTCCTATTATCTCGCTTCTGGGGTTATAGGGATGAACTGCTGGTGTAGGGGTGATCCGCTCCTGGATGTGGGGGTGATCTGCTCTAGGGTGTAGGGTTGATCCGCTGCCAGGTGCGGGGGTGATCTGCTGCTCATGTAGGGATGGCTGTCCCTTCAGGTGGTACAAGCTGCCTGACAGATGGTCATGCATGTAACCCCAAGGGTTCAAGCTCACAGGAACGTGTTATTGTGTTTTTGATACCTGTAGGGTCAATATTGATGTTACGGGTGAATAGCCGGCTTTCAGTTGTGTTATTTCTGTTGAATTTTGTTGATCTGTTCCTATGTTTGATCTAGATTTTTCTTTTCCTATCATACTGGGGGTTAAACCCAAGGCCTGTGTACTGGCTACGTCCTTGACCTCTCCACCCTGTCCCCACCTTGGTTTCTTGAGACGGGGTCCTGCAGCTCTACTAAGTTGCCCCTGCTGGGCTCTTCCTTGACCGTCTTCCTGCTTCAGCCTCCTAGAATAAGGGTATACATAGCACACGGATTAATTTTGTTGATTCTTGAGCTAATGTTTATTACTTGTGCTTGCTTTACATATCAGTTGTCCTTCTCTCTCCGATTTCTTAAGGTGTAAACTTAAATTACTGGTTTTGTGCCATCATTACATTTCATTCAGTGTTACATAAATTTTCTCATTGCATTTTCGTTTGCTTCACAGTATTTTAGAATTACTTTTTAGATTTCTTTGAGTCATGGGGTAATCTCCAAATATTTTGATTTTTTTTTTTTTTTTTTTTTGAGGCAAAGTCTAGCTATGTAGTACAAGCTGACCTTAAATTCACTGGGTAGCCCAGGCCGGCCTCAAGCTCACAGCGATCCTCCTGCCTCAGCCTCCTGAATGCTGGGGTTACAGGCATGCGTCACCGTGCCCAACGTCTCCAGATATTGGAATCTTCCAGCAGTCTTTCATTGGTTTCTAGTTTAAATCTATCGTGATCTGAGGATATGCTGTATAAGACTTGTGGGTTTTTTTAAAAAAAAAAATGTATTAAGATGTGTCTTATGTTTGGGTGAATGTTTTTGTGAGCTTAAGAATATGTATTTTACTATTACTGAATGAAGTTCAGTGTTCTTTTTTCTTTCTTATTTTTTTGGTACTGGGACTCAAACTCATGTTCTCATGCTTGCCAGACAGGCACTTACGCCTCTGAGCTAAATCCCTGGCCTGTCTCGCATCTTTTGAGGCTGTAGTGTAGGCATTAAAGATACTATGATGCCTTCTTCAGAACTTGGTCCTTAATCATTATGCAGTGCTTCTATTTATCCCTGATGATTTTTCATGTTCTGAATTCTGTTTTGCTTGAAATTAAATGTAGCTAATCCAGCTTTCTTTTGGTGTTAGCAGAGTGCATCTTTACCCTCCTACTTTAGTCTGTCTTTATATTTGAAGGGAGTTGCTTGTAAACAACACACACTTGGCTTTCTTATTTTGTTATTCATTTTTTTTTGGATATATGGATTAATGGGTTTCCTTTTGGAGAGAATCAAAGATTTGGATATGTGCACAAAACATAGTTGTATAATTTTTACCCCCAGTCATTCTCCTTGCTCTGCCTTTCTGGTTTCAAACCTTCCCATTTTGGGGAGAGGTTTCAGCACGTGTAATACTGTATTTTGCTCATTTCTCTCCTCCCATTATCTGACCTTCACCCCCACCCCAGCCCCACTTATTCTTTTCCTCTTTTCTAATAATAGACTCTCTTCTAGTTTCTTGTCACCTTTTTCGTGTCCTTCTTATCCTCATCAGTATTTATTATTGTGTTTTTAATGATAGCCATTCTGACTGGGCTGAGGTAGAATCTCAATATACTATGGTTTCGATTTGCATTTCCCTAACGACTAAAGATGTTGAACATTTTTCTGCGTATACCTGTTGGTGATTTGTCCTGTCTGTCTGCCTGTTTTTTAAATCCATTTTACTTAAGGATAAAAAGAAAAAAAAAGGAGGGGGGGGGAACGACAACAAAATCTGAAAACACAGAGGCAACAATGATACATACATAGTGCAATGTCATCTCCAAGTAATTTACACAGAGCACAAGACCTCTGCATTCAATTGTCTGAACAGTACCAGCACAAATTTTTTTCTAACTCAGACATCAGTAGCGTAACTATCTTAACTTTTATTATATACATATCGGTTTAGGTTTTTTTAGGTTTTTTTTTTCTTTCAGCTTCTTACACTAATGAAACAATAGGATGTTTACATGTGTGTCTTATTTAGTTCAGCAATGAGTATGTTCTCAAGTTGCATCCATTTACCTAAAAAAGTGTCCAGTTTATCCTTTTTATGGCTGAGTAGTACTCTGTTATGTAAAATTGCTACCTCTTTTTTTATCCATTTCTCAGTTGATGGGCGTTTAAGTTGTTTATAAGATCTGGCTATTATAAACCGTGCTGCTATAAACATGAGTACACATATATCACTGTTGTATGATGTTTTTAATTCTTTTGGAAAGATACCCAGAAGGTGAATAGCTGGGTTGAATGGGACCCAATCCTAGTTTTTTGAGAAATCTTGACACTGATTTCCACAGTGGTTGGACCAGTCTGTATTCCCACCAACAATGGAGAAGGGTTCCTTTTTCCCCACAACCCCTCCAGCATTTGTTACTGGTTGGTTTTTTGATACTAGCCATTTTTTCTGAGCTGAAGTGAAATCTCAATGTTGTTTTAATTTGCATCTCTTGAATGACCAGTGATGCTGGACATTTTTTCATGTATTTATTTGCTGTTTGTATTTCTTCATCTAAGAAGTGTATATTTATCCCAGGTGCCTCTTTTTGGGTTGGGTCTTTAAATCTGGGAGGACTGATGTTGTTTTTGAGTTCTTTATATGCTTTCCATAGTAATCTTTTGTCTGAGGAACAGCTGGCAGACATTTTATCCCACGTTGTGGGTTGTCTCTTCACTCTGGTGGTGGTTTTTCTTACTGTGTAAAAAGCTTTTCAGTAGAGAAAGATCCCAGTTTGTTGATTCTTTGTGATAGTTACTGTGCAGTCTGGATTTTGTTCATAAAGTCTTTGCCCACACCAATGTCTTCAAGAGTTTTACCTACTCTTATCTTCCAGCAGACTTAATGTTTCTGTTTTAATATTAAAATCTGATTTTAGCTTATAGTATGTGGTGAAAGATTATGGGTCCAGTTTTAATCTTTGGCATTATAGAGCCAGTTTTTCTAGCACCATTTATTAAAGAGGCTATCCTTCCAGTGGATGTGTTTGGCACCTTTTTCAAGGATAAGGTGGCTTAGTACCTCTGCAGTTGTTTCTGCATCTTCTGATCTGTTCCACCGATATTCAGGTCTGTTTTTTTCCAGTACCACACTTTTTTTTTTTTTTTTAAGTCACAGTAGCTTTATGGTATAATTTCAGGTCAGGGACTGTGATGCCCCTTCTTGTCTTTGTTGTCCAGGATTGCCTTTGCTATTCTAGGTTTCTTGTTCCAGATGAATTTTAGGATTGTTTTCTCTAATTCTTTGAGATACATTACTGGAATTTTGATTGGGATTGCATTGAATCTGTGTAACAGCTTTGGAAGTATGGCCATTTTCACTATATTGGTTCTTCCTACCCAAGAGCATGGAATATCTCTCCATTTTCTAACACCCTTTTCAATCTCATTTTTTAGAGTACTGTAGTTTTCACTCTAGAGGTCTTTTACATCTTTTGTTAGATTGATTCCTAGGTATTTTATTACTTTTGATGCTATTGTAAAAGATACTGTTTCCGTGACTTCTTTCTCAGTGAGTTTGTTATTCCTGTACAAGGCTATTTATTTTTGAGTGTTGACTTCGTAACCAGCTACATTATTGAATTTGCTTATTAAATGTAGAAATCTTTGTTTTGGTGGAGTTTTTGGGGTCTTCTAAGTAGAGTATCATATCATCTGCAAATAACAATAGTCTAACTTATTCCTTTCCTATCTTTATTCCTTTTATTTCTTTTTCTTGTCTAATTGCTCCAGCTAAAGCTTCCAGTACTGTGTTGAATAAGAGTGGAGACAGTGGCCATCCTTGTCTTGTTCCTGATTTTAGAGTGAAAGAATTCAGTTTTGACCATTTAGTATGAAGTTGGTTGTTTGTTTGTCATAGATGGCCTTTATCAGATTGAGATAAAGACGATCTGTTTCAGTTTTCTGTAGGGTTTTTATCATGATTGGGTGCTGGACTTTGTCAGAAATTTTTTCTGCATCCATGAGATGATCATATGATTTTTGTCCTTGGCTCTATTAATATATATATTACATTTATCGATTTATGTATGTTGAAGCATACCTGCATCTGTGGGATGAACCCCACTTGATCATGGTGTACAATCTTTTGATGATTTGCTGAAGTCTGTTTGCCAGTATCTTATTGAGGATTTTTTTTTTTTTTTTGTCTTTTTCGTTTTTACCGGTACCAGGGATCGAACTCACGACTGCCTGCTTGGAAGGCAGGCGCTTATGCCGCTGAGCTAAATCCCCAGCCCCTTATTGAGGATTTTTGCATCAGTGTTCATTAGGGAGACTGGCCTGTAATTCTCCTTCTTAGTTGGGTTCTTCACTGGTGTTGAAATCAGAGTAATGCTTGCTTCCAGGAGTGAACTGGGGAGTATTGCTAAGTTTGAGAAGTAGTGGTGTAGTAGTGGTGTTAGTTCTTGACTAAACTTCTTGAAGAATTCAGCAGTGAGTCTATTAGGGCCTGGGCTTTTCTTTGTTGATAGGTTTTTAATTACATCTTCAATTTCATGTATTGATATTGGTTATTTAGGATTTTTATATCTTCTTGATTCAGTTTTGATAATTCATATGTATCTAGGAATCTGTCCATTTCTTCTGTATTTTCTATCTTATTAGAATACAAGTTTTCAAAGTAGGTGTAGATGGTTTTCTGGATTTCTGCAGCGTCTGTTGTGATTTTGCCTTTTTCATTCTTAAATATGTGGAGTTGAGTCTTTTTTTTTTTTTTTTTGATAAAGTTGGCCAAGAGTTTGTCAATTTTATTTAATCTTTCGAGGAACCAACTCTTCAATTCATTGATTCTTTGTATTTTTTTTTTTTAGTTTCCAGTGTGTTAATTTCTGCTCTGATCTTTATAATTTCCTTCTTTGTATGAGCTTTTGGTTTAGTCTGCTCGTCTTTTTATAGAAGTTTGAGGTTCAACATTAACTTTTATATATATGCACTTGCTGTTTTCCTGGTAATGGGTGTTTACTGCTATAAATTTCCTTCTTAAGACTGCTTTCATTGTGTCCCACAAATTCCGGTGTGTTGCATTGTAGTTATCATTCAACTGTAAACACTGTCTAATTTCTTCTTTAGTTTCAGCTTATTGACCCATTGGTTATTCAGTATGGTGCTATCTAATTTCCATGTGTATATGAAGTTCTTGTGATTTCCTTTGGCATGGATTTGCAATTTCATTGCATTGTGGTCTGATAGTATGCGTGGGATAATTTCAGTTCCTTTCTATTCACTTAAGCATGTTCTTTTTGCAGGGGCCGGAGGGTAACCAGGGATCGAACTCATGACTTTGCGCTTGCCAGCAGGTGCAGACCTAAATCTCTGGCAACTTAAGCACTTTCTGGGAGCCAGTATATAGTCTGTTTTGGAGAATGTCCTATGTTCAACTGAGAAGAATGTGTATTCTGATGTTGTGGCGTGGAACACAGTGTAAACATCTGAGTCCATTTGCACAAAAGTTTGATTTAGCTCTAATATTTTTTTTGATCTAGTTGATCTGTCTTGTAACAGTGGGATATTGAGGTCTCCCAATGTAATTGTATTAGGGCTTATTTGATTTTTCACATCTGTTAGTGATTGTTTTACATAGTTGGGCGCACTGATATTTTTTGTACATATATCTATGATTTTTATCTCTTCTTGAATTGTTCCTTTTACAAGGATATAGTAACCTTATCTCTCTTAAATTAGTCGTGGCTTGAAGTTCACTTTGTCTGCAAATAGAATAGCTGCCCTTGCTTTTTGCTGGGTTCCTATCAATCACATGGAATATTGTTTTCCATTCTTTGACTTTCAGTTTGTGAATTTCTTTTTGAATTAAGTGTGTTTCTTGTATGTAGCATATTGGATCTTGCTTCTTGATCCATTCTGCCCATCTTGTGTCTCTTGACTGGTGAATCGAGCTGATATGTCAGATGTCTGATATGTGTTGACTTATCCTTCTCATGTTATTTTCCTGTTGTTGTCTCTCCCCTTCTTTTTTCCTGGAGCTGTAATCCTTACTGTCTCTTTCTAGAATGTCCTTCAGAACATTTTGGAGTGCTGGTTTGGTGGTCATAAATTTCCTCATATGTTCTTGTCATGAAAGTATCTGATTTCTTAATGAAATTTGAAAAACAGTTTTGCAGGATATATCAATCTGGCTGAAAGTTGTTTTCCCTGATTTGAGAGTTTGTGCTGAGAAGCTGTGATTCTGATGGATTTGACTTTACAGGTGATTTCTTTCTTTTCCCTAACAGCTTTTAAGATTCTATTCGAATTTCTGGAATCTTGACTATGACATGTGGCTGTAGTTTTATTTTGATCATTGCTAATTAGAGGTCTATATGCATACTTATTTGTATGTCAATTTTTTTTTCTCTACCAGGAAAGTTTTCTGTCATTATGTCTGTGAAATTTTTTTAAATGTCACTTGTGATATCTCCTGCTTGTTCATTGACTCCAATTAATCTTAAATTATTCTTCTTTGTCTCATCTAGCAGCTGCTGGATTGATTTCTCCTGATCCTTTGCTAGTATTGAAAAATCTTTCTTTTCCTGGTTGCTGACTGCAAGCCTGTCTTCAGTATTAGAGTCTTGTCCTCACATTGGCCTAATCTGCTTTGAATACTTTCAGTGGAGTTTTTATTTTCCTGGATATCTGCTTGAATCTGCAGATTAAGGATTTGTTTCCTATGCTGCACTTCCATAATTTGCTTAAGCTCATATATTTTTTTGTCTGTGTCCGCTGCAACATTGCTAAGCATGGTGTGTATTTTGGTAACTTCTATAGTTACCTGAGAGGTTATTTCTGATTTCATTTTTTCCAAAATCTCATTCAAATGCTTTGTTGTTTCTACTTCAGAGACCTGGTGGGGAGCTTTTGGATTGTCCCACTTCATTGTCCTCTGGGTTTGCCTTTGGTGAACTGCATGTCTAGGGTTGCATCTTGTTTAAGTGTCTTCTCATTTCTTTTTTTAGTTTAGTTCCTGGGATGATGATTGTAAGTTGCCTATGGT
Organism: Cavia porcellus; assembly: GCF_034190915.1. Classification (NCBI taxonomy): domain Eukaryota; kingdom Metazoa; phylum Chordata; class Mammalia; order Rodentia; family Caviidae; genus Cavia; species Cavia porcellus. Next base: position 18,230,290 of record NW_026947496.1, on the reverse strand, counting down.
GGGTTGCTTTGTTGATAGTTTTTAGGACTTAGGTGAAGATTATGTCTCTGAAGTGCCTTCCAGGTATAACTAGTTTTTGGGTTATGAATCTTTTAAGTTCAGTTTATTGCAGATAGAAATTGTTGCTCGTTTGGCCTACTCCCTGGCTTTTTGGCACTGTGCCCCAGTGTTTTCTCTGACCCTTAGTTAATCGGAGTCACGGATTGTCAGGGCCAACAGCTGTTTAGAACAGTTATGCCAGTTTTGGCTGTAGTGGTACCAACTGCATTAAACACAGCCTATAAAACAACAAATTGAGCTAACCCTTATTTTGCAACTTTTAACTGTATGAACTAGCTTTGTGATTATATAACAAAATGTAAAACAAATATTTATATGTATGAAAAATAGTCAAAGCAGATTACGCCATTGTGAGGATAGGATCTCAGATATTGAAGACAGGCCTGCAGTTAGCCACCAGGAAAAGAAAGATTTCTCAAAACTAGCAGGGGACCAGGAGAAATTTGCAGATACTTATATGCAATATATTTGTCTATAATGTGTCAATTTTGACCTGGGGGTTAAAATCTAAAATGTATTAAGGAGTAAACAAAGAAGTGGAAGAAGAAATTACATGTAAGGTTAGAGGATGAAGATCCTGCCAACGTGGTGAAATGGGTGCAGAAGCCTGAAGGAAAAGAGATGGAAGAGATAAAAGGAAGAACAGAACCACATTCACTAAGGCTACGAACCACTCTCTCTCACAAAAAAAAAAAAAAAAAAAAAAAAAAAAAAGAAATAAGGGAAAAACAAAACCAACCAACCAATCAAAGAAATAAAAAACCAAACATGAAAAAGAAAAGGATTCTCTATGGTTTCTGTAGCAGCCTGTGGAGACAGGGTTCCAAGTCGAGCCACTGCTGCTTGATGGTGGAGTCGTAGATGACCTCAGCAGGCCTGTCCCGGGACCGGACTTGCTGGGCTCAGCGCAGGCCAAGCAGTTCCCAGGGTCTGTGCCTAGTTGGGCTGCTAGAGGAAGGGACCACAGTTCTGGTTCCTGGCTCAGCCGGCTGGACTCCAGAATGGCTGCTGGTGATCGCTGTCTCTGCAGAGGCCTCTGGGGTCCCCAGCTGTCACCATGACTGTGACGGGGCATTCCCAGGTCCAACGGCTCCCGTGCAGTGAATCCAGCTCGGGGAGAAGGCACTGCTGGCTACCGCCCTCTCTTTGTTGAAGTTTTTCTTTTCACTGTCTGTGGGCTTCAGTGCACACTTCAGATTCTCCCAATTCTTCCTTCTTGTCTTCTCACGATGCTATATTCCAGTGTCCCCTTTTTGTTTGTTTTTGAAACCGAAAAGCATTTGTTCGGTTGCCCATTTATGGATGTAGTGATTTGATTTTTCTGGTGTCATGTTTTTGAAGTTTTTATATGTTTTTGACATTACTGTCTGTCAGAAGAGTAGCCAGCAGTCAGGCATGGTGGCACGTGCCTATAATTCCAGCACTCCGGACACTGAGGCAGAAGAGTTGCCCCTAGTTTGAGGCTAGCCTGGGGTACACAGTGAGTTCAAAGCCAGCCTGAACTACATTGCAAGACACTCTATTTAAAAAAAAAAAAAAAAAAAAAAGACGTGCTGGTAAAGGTGGTCTCACATTTGTAGGTGTCTCTTCCCTAGTCTCCCCTGCTGTGTGGGAACTTTGTGATGACATCTTGCTCCTAGTATTTCAGATGTTTTCCTTATGGCAGGCTTTTTTGTTGTTTTGCTTTAAAAAGTTTCAGAATTTCAGGTTTTTGCCTGTTGATTGATTTTGAACTGATTTTTGTATAGGTGAAAGGGTTTAGTTGCAGTCTTCTGACTGAAGTGGATATCCAGTTTTCCCAGCACCATCTAGAAGAGACTGTTTTCTCTGACATGTCTTTGGTGCCTTTGTCCAGAATCAGGTGACTTTGGTTGTGTAGCTTTGTTCCCATGACACCAGTCTGTTCCATTGGCCTATGTGTCTATTTTTGTGTCAGTGCTGTGCTGTCTTTGTTCCTGTGGCTTTAGCGTATAAATTGAAGCTGAGTGTTGTGGTGGTGCCTTAGGCTTGCTTTTTTGCCTTAAGAGTTATATTTGCTATTTTATGTTTCTATAAGGTTTTTAAGATCGTTTTTTTCTTGTTTCATAAAGTCAAACGTATTTTGCCCTGGATTACATTGAATCTGTAGATCACTTTTGGTAACATGGCCATTTTGACAATACTAATTCTGTCAGTCCATGGGCATGGGAGATATTTCCATCTTCAGGTATCTTCAAGTTCTTTTTCCAGTGTTCTGAGATTTTCGTTATAGACATGTATTTGTTGTTACCCTCTGTCCTTTTTGCTGTAGTCTTCCTGTGAATCACATGTGTTATAAGCTGCATAGTATGTATTACGAGTTTGCATTAAACAGTTAGTGTAAAAAATAGTATTTTAAGAAAACGCAAAGCAGTTTTCTTAGTACAGTTCTGCTGGCAATATGTCCCATTTTCCATTTATCTGAAGATGTTCCATTTTCATTGTTAAAAAGATATTTTCTCAGAGTACTATATTTTGAAATGTTAATGGACTTCGGGGTGTTTTGTTTCGCATTTTGACTTCTGTTTATTTTTGCCTTTTTGAGATGGTCTTATCCTATAGTAAAGGGCTAACCTTGGACTCAGCGTGTAGCCCAGGCTGGCTTCAAGCTGCTGCCCTCCTCCTGGGGTCTCCCAAGTGCTGGGATTACAGCCCCTACACTTAGTGTGGGCTTTGGTTATTTTTCTTTTCAGTCCCTTTTAAGATGTAATTCATCTATGTCTGACCTTCATATTTTCTGATGAAGTCATTAATAATTCAAATCAGTGTTCCTATGCAAGTGGCACTTCATTTTTATCTGTTTTCAGTGTTTTTATTCATAGTTTTAGCCAATTGCCATTTGTGACTGCCAGTGGTTTTCTTTGTATTAACTTGATTAAAGTTGGCAGAGTTTTTGAGTCTATAAAAGTTTCTCTTTTACAAAATTAGGGAGGGATATCATTGTCATTTTTTCTTACCCCATTCTTTTGCTCCCTGGTGTTGTATGTAAGAGCTCTTGATGCTGTTTTAAGGCACTCTTTTTTTCCCTTCAATATTTCTCTCTGTTCTTTAAATGGAGTCTTTGGTTGTGCTTGCATACTCATTTTGCCATCACTAATTTGCTATTATCAGTGAATATTTATTTCAGTTTCAGAATTTGCATCTGGTTCTTATTTAAGTTTGTTTAGGCTGCTATCACAAAATACCCTAGACTGGGTAAATTATAAACAGCATAAATTCTGGATACTGGGAAGCCTAGGATTAAAGTGAATGTTGATTCAGTTTCTGGTGAGAGTTCTCCGCTGTAAGGATGCTACCACCTGTGTTGTCCTCACATGTTGGCTGGGGTGAAAAAGCTTTTTCAGACCTCTTTCCTGAGGGTACTGATCTCAGGCCTAGGGGTGGGGCTCTTACGCTCTCCCAAAGGCCCCACCTCATAAAGCCGTCACGTTCAGAATTAGGTTTCAGTATAAGAATAGGCCGTTGAGGGTAGATTTAGATTCTGGCCTTTCTTTTTTAGGATTTCTTTTGTTTGTTAATATTTCCTGTCTTTTCACTGAAAACAGGCAAATCTCCCTCTTAAATCTCAAGCATAGTAACAATAGCTGCTTTGATTTCCACGTGTGTCAATCCCAACATTGGATCCAATGCAATAATTCTTGGCTGTGTTCTCCTAAACATAGACTCTGCTTTCCTGTTTCATTTCTGTGGGAGTTAATAGCATCTTAGTAAGTTTTCTATACATAATAAATTTTAAAATTCCGAATAGCATTTTCAAACATTTCTAACACATTTTATATGTGCATTTTATTGGCACATTTTAGATATACATAATGATCACATTCATCATAGGACATTTGTGTCTATGCCTGCTGTATCTTGTTTCTTTTTTTTTCTCCATTCCCCTCTTCTCCCTCCAGTCCCTCTTCCCCTTCTTACTGGCAAAAGCTTTGCTTCCATTTTTCCTTCTATTATTTTTCTTGTCCTTTTCTTTCCCCCTCTCTCCTCCCTTGGTCCACTTCTCATTTGAACATTTGCTTCCAATTTCCCAATATCTGTTACACATTTTGGTCCTTATTTACAGTTTTAGTTTCTCACACCAGACAAATGATGTGGTATTTAAACATGTATTTCATTTACGGATGTGGTCTCAAGATGCATCCATTTAGCTAGAAATGTTTCAGAGTTATCCTTCTTTATGTCAAGTAGTACTCCATTGTAGAAATCCACATCTTTACCCATTCATTGCTTAATAGGCTGTTGGGCTGTTTCTAAGATGTATAGCTGTTATAGACTGTCCACTATAAACATGGATGTGCAGATATGGCTGTGGTGTGATGCTTTTAATTCTTTTGGGAAGATACCAAGAAAGGGAATAGCTGGCTCAAATGCAACCTCTAGTTTTACTTTTTTCTCCCACAGAAACTGGATGTAATTTTTGTTTAAAAATATTGCATACAGTTACAGAAGTAAATGTCCCAGCCATATATATTGTGTGTCTTTCTGTGTCGTGTCTGTGTCTATGTTTGTGTCTGTGTCTGTGTAACTTAACAAGCACTCTCCACACTGATTTTCACAATGGTTGCATCAGTTTACATTCCCACCAGCAGTGGAAAAGTGTTTCCTTTTCCCCACAACCCCTCTGGCATTTGTTACTGGTTGATTTCTTGATAATAGTTCTTTCTGGAGTGGGGTGGAATGAGTATTGTTTTAATTTGTATCTCTCGAATGACCAGTGGTGTTAAACATTTTTCATGTATTTATTTGCTGTTCCACTTCTTCATCTGAGAAGGGTCTATTCCTTTCAGATGCCCATTTTTGGATTGGGTCTTCAAGTACGGGGGTTCTGATTTTTTGAGTTCTTCACATATTCCAGATTAGACCTTTGAGAAACAACTAGCAGAATTTCTTTGCGACACAGTGGGTATCTCTTTACTTTGTTGGTGGTTTCTTCTATTGTGCAAAAGCTTTTTAGTAAGATCAGATTCCAGTTATTAATTCTTTGTGATATTTCCTGTGCAGTCTGTTTATCCATAAGGTCTTTGCCTATTTTGCCTTGTCTATCAGCAGATTTATTTTTTCAGTTTTAATATTTATATCTTAGATCATTTTGATTTTAGGTTAGTTCATGGTGAAAGACATCGGTCTACTTTTAATCAGCATGTGGAACCATTTACTAAAGAGACTTTTTTTTTCTAGTGAAGGTATTTGTTGCTTTGTCAAAGATAAGGTAGGTGAGTGTGTTTGGAGTTGTTTCTGCATCTTCTAATCTGTTTCATTGATTCTTACCTCTGCTTTTTGGCCAGCACTGTGTCATTTTTATCACAGTAGCTTTGTAGTATAATTTCAAGTTGGGGATTGTGTTTTCCCCTGCCTTGCCTTTGTTGCTCAGAATTGCCTTTGCTATTCTGTGTCTCTTCTAGTTTCAAATAAATTTCAGGACTGTTTTCTCTAATTCTGTGAGATATGCTATAAGTATTTTGATCAGGGTTGTATTAAATCTGCATGACAATCTTGAAAGTATGGCCATTTTCATTATATTGGTTCTTCCTGCCCAAGAACAAGGAATATCTCCATTTTCTGATAGCCTCTTTATTCTCCTTTTTCAGAATAGCATAGTATTCAATGTAGGGGTATTTTACTTCCTTGGTTGGATTTATTCCTAGGCATTTCATTTTTTCTGGGTGCTATTATGAAAGGTGGTGTTTTCCTGATTCTTTCTCAGTGAGCTTGTTGTTTGTGTATAAGAATGCTATTGAGTTTTGAGTGCTGACTTTGTATCCAGTTAAACTGGAATTTAGTTATTAAGTTCAAAAGTATTTTAGTGGAGTTTTGGGGGTCTTCTGTGTACAGTATCACGTCACCTGCAAATAGTGGTAATTTAACTTCTGTTTTTTTCTCTTGTCTTATGTTCCTTATTCCTTATTCTTCTCTCCTTATTCTTTCTCTTGTCTCTCTGTATTCTATTTCTTTTTCTTATCTTTATGTCTTCTATTTCTTCCTCTTATCTAATTGCTCTGGCTAATGTTTGCAGAACTGTACTGAATAAAAGTGATCACAGTGCACATCTTGGTCCTGGGGAAATTGCTCAGGGCACAAGTGCCTGAATGCCCTGCACAAAGTCATGAGTCCAATACTCACTAAAAGGGAAAGTTTTCAGTTTTTGTCCATTAGTTTGATGTTGGCTGTTGGTTTCTCATCTGATAGATTTTATCAGATTGAAATAAAGATGATCTAGTCCAATTTTCTGTAGTATTTTTATCATGAGTGGGCATTGGAATTTGTCAAGTGCTTTTTCTGCATCTGTTGAGATGATCAATCATACGATTTTTGTACTTGACTCTGTTTATATGGTATAAGACCTGTATTGATTTGTATGTTTTGAACCATCCTTGTATCCCTGGGATACATCCCACTTGGTTGTGGTGTATAATGTTCTTGATGATTTGCTGCATTCTGTTTGCCAGTATCTTATTGAAGATTTTTGCGACTGTGTTCAGTAGGGAGATTGGTTTGTAGTTCTTTTGTTTGGTTGGATCCTTGTCTGGTTTTGGTATTGGTAATGGAAAGGGTTTTGGCCCAGACAGGACACTGTAGCCAGGAAAACCTCAACCGGAACCAGGAAGCCCTTATCTCCCCTGCCCCTAGGAATTTACCTGTGACGCCGTCTTCCCTGCCCCTGGGAATTTGCCTATGGCGCCAAACCTAGGACCAATGGGCTACCCATGCATCCCAGATGCCCCCCTTAGGTACCACCCCAAACCGAGGCTACTTACATACCCCCCACGCCACGTGACCACTAGAGAGCTGGGCTCCACAGGTCGGCGGTGCTAGTTCTCTCTCCCCGTGTTCTCAGAATAAAGGCCTCTTTTGTTTTATGCTTCTCATCTTTTGGAAATAATCCTATCAGTAATGCTTGCTTGCAGAAATGAATTTGGGAATATTACTTTCCTTTCAGTTTCATTAAAGAACTTGAGAAGTAGTAGCATCCGGTCTTCTCTAAATTTCTTATAGAATTCAGTACTGAGTCCATCAGGGTTGGACTTTTCTTTGTTAGTCAATTTTTAATTACATCTTGAATTTCATTGACTGATATTGGCTTACTTTGAAGCTTTGTATCTGTGATTCAGCTTTGGTAACTCAAGCGTATCTAGGAGTGTGTCCATTCCTCCTGTGTTTTCCATTTCACTAGAATACAGGTTGTTGAAGGTAGGTATTGATCTTCTGGATTTTTGTAGGATCTGTTGAGATTTCATCTGTATGGATTTGAGTCTTGCCTTTCCTTTTTTTTGGATAGGTTGGCTAAGGGTTTGTCAATTTTATTTAATGTTTCAAAGAACAAAATATTTGATTCTTTATATTGGATTTTTAAAATCTCTATTGCATTAATTTCTGCTTTGATCTTTATAATTTTTTCTTCCCTTGTTGAGCTGTGGGCTTGACTTGATCTTTTTCTAGAAGCTTGGGGTTGCTCTTTTTCTGATAAGGGATTTCACTGCAATAAATTTCTCTCACTGGACTGATTTAACTGTGTCTCATAAATTCTGGTATGTTGTACAGCATTATTGTTAAGTGTAGAAACTGTCTAATTTCTTAATTTTATCTGTTACCCATTGGTTATTTGGGAGTGTTATTTAATTTCCATGTTTTTGTCATTGATTTCTAATTTTATTGCACCGTGGTCTGATAATAACCATGAGATAATTTCATTTCCTTTGCTTTTATTTAAGCATGTTCTATGAGCTAGTATGTATGTGGTTTGTTTTGGAGAGCATCCATGTGCTGCTGAGACGAATGTGTATTCTGATGTGTGAAAACTAGATATCTACTAAGTCCATTTATTTGAAAGTTTGATTCATTTGTTATATTTCTCTGTTAATTTGTTTTGCTCTAGATGACCTATTTGTGATAGTGGGGTATTGAAGTCCTCATTGGAATTTTATTGATGCTTATTTGATTTTTCATGTCCATTAATCTTTGTTTTATATGGTTAAATATGCTGGTGTTTGATACACATATGTTTATGGTTGTTTTTTCTTCCTCTTGGTTTGTTCCCTTTACAAGGATGTAGTGATGATCTTTGTCACTTGTGATCAGGGTTGGCTTGCAGTTCTCTTTGTCAGCAAGTAGAATAGCTACCATTGCTTTTTTCCAGGTTCCTGTTGCATATAGCATTGTTTTTTATCCTTTGACTTGAAGTCTGTGAATTTCTATTTGAAATAAATGTGTTTTGTGTATGCATCATATTGTTGGATTTTTTTTCTGGCAGTCTGTTTTGATTGGTGGATTATGACCATTTACACTGATGGTTATAATTGATAGGATTTATCCTTGTGTTATTTTCCTGTTCTTGGAAAATACCCCTGTTTAATTGTTTGCCTTGCCTGATGAATTCATTCGGTTCTGGTAACGTAGAGTTGTAGTCCTCAATATCTTTTTCTACCGTGTCCTTCAGAGTCTTTTGGAGTGCTGGTTTGGTGGTCATGAATTTCAAGTATTCTTTGTCACAGGAATATTTCATTTCTCTATCAACTTTGAAAGATGGTTTTGTTCTCCTTGACCTGAGAGTTTGTGTTGAGAATTTAGCTCTGATTTTGATGGGCTTTCCTTTATATGTGATTTGTTTCTTTTTTCCAGCAGCTTATAATATTCTGTTTTTGTATTGAATTTATGTATTTTTATAGTAGTTTTTTAAAAATCATGGCTTATTGGAGTTCTGTATGCTTCATTTATCTATCAAGTTTTTTTTTTCCTTACCTGGGAAGTTTTTTGCCATTACTTGTATGAACTGCTTTTTTATGTCGTTGTGGTATCTCCTGCTTTTTTCTTGGGCTCCAGTCAATTTTATGTTATTTTTCTTTGTATTAGCTCGCAGCTGTTGGACTGATTTTTTTTGGTGTGTGTGTGTGTGTGTGTGTGTGTGTGTGTGTGTGGTCCCTTGCTTTTTTAAAGAAATCTTTGTTTTCATGATTGCTAATTGCACTCTTGTCTTCTAAATATGCTGATATTCTGTCCTTGCTTTGGCTCGTTCTGCTGCACATTCTTTCAATGGAACTTCTGGATGTCTATCTGAATTTGTTGTATGGATTCTATTTCATTCTTGTGTTGGATGTTTATGGTTTCCATCATTTTCCTAATCTCTTTTATTTTTTCTTAAAAATCTGTATCTGCTCTAGAGTCCGTATATATACTGACTTTCATTGTGGTCACCATCTTGGTAGTTATCTGAGAAATCGTTTTTGATTATATTTATTGATATTCTCAATATGCCTTAAGGGTGAATTTTATGTTCCTCAGTGTGTACTGTGTAGTTTCAATTTATATTTTTCAAGTCTGGATGATTTTTAGTTAAATGATCGTAGCAAGTAGCTATGCTATCCTTATTTTTTAGTGATTATGTTTCCTTTTTGTTTTATGTGTACTAGTTATATTTATTTTCATCTCTTTTAAGAATCATACTCTCCACTGAGCAGTGCCATCCAGAATTAACTTATATTCTGGTTGTTAATTTTGTTAGTTTCATAGTTCAGAATTTTGTCATTGCCGTCTTATTTTGGTTGGGAAAATTTGTTACTTGTACTCATGTTTATTGTCTTTCTTACAATATATAATTTTTACTTCCTTGGCCCCCAGTCTAAGGAATTCTGTATTACAGTTTCCAGGTCCTTTAGGATGATGGGGAAAAATTGTAGCGTGAGTCATTAATCCATTCAGTAACTTGTACAGTCCTACTCAGGAGTTTTCTCTCTTTCCTTTTCGCTAGACCTGGGCCATTGTGTGAAGCAATCAGGTAGTAGGTGGCATCCCTGTTCCCTTAGCCTCCTTTCAGACGTCAGCTCTAAGTAGTAAGTGTGACTCATGTTTCCCCAGAGGGGGTACACCCTGGCCTCAGAAGAGGAGCCCGGCTTCCACTCTGAGCTCTGGAGACGAGCAGCGGCGCCCCTACTCCCAGGTTTGCGCTGGGGGCTGTTCTCCACAGAAGGCCTGGTGGTGCCTTAGGTCTTGGCAGTGCTTACATTTAGGTCATACTTGCAGCAGAGTACAAACTCATGAGCCTTCTTGAGTAGACATCTGAATGTTATTTCTTTATGTTTTGTCAGTCAGTAGGTGCTTTTATTAGTAATATTTTTCTTGTGAATTGACTATGGATTTTAATATTCAGTAGGGAAAATCCTGTCACTTTTCTTTTTAAAAATATCTTACAAAAATTATCTTACAAGAGACAGATGTGGCCCACAACTATAACCCTAGCACTCAGTAGGCTGATGAAGGAAGATTGCTGTAAATTCAAGCTTAGAGTGGGCTTCATAATGATTTCAAGGCCAGCCTGGGTGCCCCAGTGAGCCCTGTCTTCAAAAAATCTTACTGTTTGTAGTTCTGCATTTTAATACATGAGCATTAAAAATCACTTTAGACAGACATGGTGCTGGATATCTGTAATTCCAGCATTCTGGAGGCTGAGGCAGAAGGACTGCCAAAGTTTGAGGTAAGCCTGGGCTATATAAACAAGTTCAAGGCCAGTCTGCACCACATAGTTGAGACTATCTCAAGAAAATCAAAGCAAAAACAAAAGACCAAAACAAAACCCCAAGAAACCCAATTTAATAAATTGGATTTGACTTTGTCCTGAAATGTATCACATGTATATACTCCTCTTAGAAAGATGGCCATTTTTCAGTTACCAAGTTATCCAGATGCCTCCTGTATCCATTTACTTACAGCTTTTACTGTATTGTTTTTGAGCTTTGGGAATTTCATATTTTATGGTTTCTGTAGTTAATAGAACTCATATAGTCTTACATAAAACTTCCTTTTTCTAGCCATTATTACTAGAAATTCATCTATTCAGACACTTTGCCAAAATACTAAATTAATTCTAAAAGCTTTTGCCAGGTTCTGTGGTTTCCTTTGCATGTAATCACACTAACCACAGAGTAAGGCAGTTTTTACCCTTTAGTGTTTACACTGCTTGTTTATTATGTGAAACTTAGCACAGTTCAGCATATTTTGGACATCTTTGTCTTCAGTGGACATGGCTTCATTGTTTCACTTGCTCTCTTTGGATTTGGAAACAGGTGTGTTATATTTATTTCCTTCTCTTACTGCACTGGAGATTTTATGGGGACTGATGGCTGAGTCTTAGCAGATCCATTTTAAATCTTGGTCCAGTTGTGGCGACTTAAACTTTTTTTAACAAAGTAAATTCTGTTTGTTCTTAGTTTTTCAATCCATACCTCCTGTGTTACAGTCTCCCATTTTAAACTTTTGTCGTGTTTGTTAAGTTTTACAAGCTTTTGAAAATTAATTGCATACCGGAATCACCGTTTCTTTTCTTCCTTTCATCTGTCTGCCTGTTTATCCTGTACTGGAGACTGAACCAAGGACCTTTGTGCCTTCAAAAATTACTCTCTAGTCCTCTCTCTCTCTTCCTCTTCCCTCTCTGCCTGCCTGCCTGCCTGCCTGCCTGCCTGCCTGCTTCCTTCCTTCCTTCCTTCCTTCCTTCCTTCCTAAGTGTCAGGGACTCAGTAAGTCCCTAAGTTGCTCAGGCTCAAATGGGCTGAAATGTGATGTTTCTGCTTCAGCCTCTCAATATGCTGGCGTTAGAGAGAGTGCCGCCATGCCCAGTTTAATTTTATAAATTAGAAATAAAGGGTCTCTTATTTAGATAAATTTTTGTGAACCATTATGTACATATCCTAAACAGATTTTTTTTAGTGTAATTAGTGTAATTTTATTAGCTAATTTAGGTTATTTTGATACGGCATTTTTGTCAAGTATTAATACATGTCCCCTTTTTGTGGTGGTCTGCACTTTCAAGTGTCTCTTTGGAAATCCATTTGTGTATTATTTAACATAGCCTTTTTTATACAAAAATTCCTCTATATGCTTTTTAGACATTATAAACATTACTGGTAAAAAATTGCTAGTTAGAAAAGGTAGAAAGATGTTTATAGATAAAAGTTGCAGGACTTTAAAAAAGACTCTCATAGGCATTGCTAATATTTTGGGTGTGTTTATGAGTGATAGTTATAGAAGTTTGCTTTGAATGGGTTTTAATATTGATAAATATTATACTTTGTTGCTCCATAATAAATTGTAACTTTTTTTATTGTCATACTGAGTATCAAGGTAAGGTAGAGCCTCCTGACCTACATCCCCAGCTCTTTGTGTTATTTTTGAGACAGGGTTTTGTCAGGTCGATCTTCCTCCGTTTTGGGATTACAGATATGCACCACTGTGCCCAGCTTGTAATAGCATTTTTGTAACAACTCCAACACTTTCAATTTGGACTTGGTTCTGATAATATTTGAGTGTTTGATAATTAACATATTCATGACTAAAATAAACTGCATTTTTCCTTTTTTCCCCTCCAACAGTTACATGGGAATTGGTCTTTCTGCTCAAGGTGTGAACATGAATAGACTACCAGGTACACTTGCAATCGAATTCTAGTATTACAATCTTACTTCTAGCTCTTTCTGGTTCAAGTTTTCAAGTAAGAAGCTTAAACAGTTAATAATACTGATTCTTTGTATTTTGGGAGTACTTTTGTGTTTTGTTTTTGTGAGGTTGAGGATCGAAAATCTAGAGGCTTGCACACAGTGGGCAATGTGAGTGCTCTGCCACTTAGCTAAACCTGCTGCCCTGGAGTTTCCATATCTTTAATCATCCATGTTATGAATTCCAAGGTCAGCAGCATTAAATATTTTAACGTGACTAGTTCTCTGCTGCTTGTCACAACCCTGATTTTTAGCCCATCCTCAGTGTATGGTGGGACCTACAGGTTAATGTGAAAAGTGAACTCAGGGAGGTATGGATTACAGTGCCGAACTGTTTCTTGATACCACTTAGCAGAAGAAAGTGATAATTCTTGGTTTTTGTTTTCTGCTGTTGTTTGCTAATGTTAATTAATTGTAGGGTGTGTCTATTTTACATTAATCTTGGCATATGGCTATGTTGTTTCTTCAAAACACGAACTCTTCAGTACATTAGAGAGAAAAGCATACATGGAGACAGATCTTTGGCTACTGCATGTCTCTTTAATACTTGTTTTAGTGTTCTGCAAGGTGATTTTATTTTCCTTAATGTTGTAAACAGTATTATAATATAGAAATAATTTCGTAGTGTAATTGTTGAGAATGTAAATTTTGTTGTGTTAATCTGTTGCACTATTTTGGCTCAAGATCTTAGTGAATAAGTATAGTATGAGGAGCCTTACTTCTCATTGTAAATGTACTGAACTTTTCTCTTTAGGTTGGGATAAACATTCATATGGTTACCATGGGGATGATGGACATTCATTTTGTTCTTCTGGAACTGGACAACCTTATGGACCAACTTTTACAACTGGTGATGTCATTGGCTGTTGTGTTAACCTTATCAACAATACCTGCTTTTACACCAAGAATGGACATAGTTTAGGTACAAAAATAATGCATTGCATGCAATATAATCAGATGTTGTGGTTAATGTACTTCTGAAATGGTATCCATGGTTATTAGATGATTCTCCTTAATAGATAGATGGTTCTGGACTTGGTTTCTTTTCTCCAGGCATAAGTTGAGGAAATGGTAAAGTTTGTATCCTGGTATAGAAATGTAAGCGTTTTGCTTGAGTAAAACTGTACACATTGTCACCCAATTCATTTTTTTTTTTTTTTTAAATTTTCGATACCGGGGATTGAACTCATGACCACATGCTTGCAAGGCAGTCACTTATGCTGCTGAGCTAAATCCCCAGCCCTCAGTTCTTTTTTTTAAAGCAGAATATATTCATTATGAGAAGAAAGCTTCTGTCTGAGAGTGAGGCAAGGGACATCCAATTCTTTACGTAACAGGTGATACAAAAAAGGAGCTGTCACTTAAGATACCATGAGGAACTGTTTCAAAGGGGTGGAGAGCTCAGTGCTTCTAGTAAATAGGGGGCAGGACACGCTCAAAGATAGACCCCCGCCTACAAAGATTGCTAAAGGATGATGACTATCACACAGTTCCACAGAAGGGCACAGAATTAAACACTCAAGTAATATCAAAACTTTTAAGCATAAAATGTAGGTGGCTAATAGTTCATGAAAACTTTAAGAAACCCCTATATTAAAAGACTGCTAGGAAATCAGTATTGAATATGCCTGAACTCATTAGTGCTTCAAATTTAAAATTGTATGTGCTTGTTACATTCCCTTAGGAGGTCTCCCCCCACCCTTTAGAATTAAAGAAAATGCAAAGAATAGGAAGACAGATGTTTTAGAAAAATAGACGTTACATTATTTGTACTGTTGGGAAAATCATTGACTCAAAACAAATTATTCCTAGTGGGGTGAAGTGAGAGGAAGCAAAAACTAACTTCAGAAAGCAGAAGCTCTGCTTATGAATAGCATCTTAACAGTTACCCTGCAAGTAGTCTGTTTGTGTATGTAGTACACGTTCTTCAAACCCAAAAGTTGTCTTTTCATAGTTGAAAGTTCTAAATTCCTTGGTTGCATTAGAGGGGTTTTTTTAGTGTTTTAACATAATGTTTATATAAAATTAACTTTATATTCAGCTTAACATTTTTACTTATGGTTATTTTAATTCTATAATTCTTTTGTGCTGTAAAGCTTAAGTTCTACGAAAGATCCCTAGATTCTCATCAGTCCAGTGTTAATAATGCCTCATGAAGTTTTAAGATCTTCTTTTGTGGGGAGAAGGATGGTTAGTGGGAATTGACCTCAGGACCTTGCAGTTGCCAGGCAGGAGCTTATGCCGCTGTACTATATCCCTGGCCTCTTATGTGTTTAAGATCTTAAACCAAGAGAGAAACCTGCTGTTTTAGGTATGACTTAATGGCTGGCTCAAATATGCAAAACAAGGTATTTTTCCAAACACAATTAGTCATTTTAACACTTAACTTTTTAAACTTTCTAGAGAAGAAAATTTTATTTTGGGAGATGGGAACATCAAATGAGAATTGATTTTTTTCCCTCCTATCACTTTACCACAACCATTTAAGTTGAATGCTTCCGTTGAACATGAAAGCTATTTTAAAAACAAGATGCTTTCTAAGAAGAGGCACGTAATGATAGAATTGAATTCTCGGTATAGTAAAACCTCAGTTGACGAATGTTTCTGTGTGTGAACAGTTTGTATTAAGAACAAAAGTGCTCAGCAGAATTTTGCTTTGGTTCACAACCTGCCCTGGGTGACAGTTGTCTTCCCCAGAATTGTGAATCATACTGTCAGTCATGGGACCGCTGTAGATTGGAAATGTTTGGTGTTATTTTTAAGTTTAATGAATTGTAAGCACACGAGAGCTAGTGTACTATTCATTGATGATCCTTCAATCACATGGACTGACTCCTGCTTTATACTGTGGCCTTCTGCTGGTTAACTGGCAGTGTTCTGCCCTGGGCTGTAAATTTGTAAAGTAAGGCAATGCCTAACACATCACGGTGGTCACAATAAACTGAAGTGACACATGAAGAGGTGGCACACAGTGAGGTGGCACACTGATGTTTCTGGGATTTCTGTTAGGCTCTAGGCCAGATGTAAGGGATGCAGTGATAACATACTGGTGTGCAGAAATTATCTTCTAGACAAGGGTTCTCTAAGCTACAGCCAGAGAGGCCTCTTGTCTGGTTTAAAATACTCCTTGGAACCCAGGCGCACCCATTCATTTATGTCTTGTCTGTGGCAGGTTTCCTGTTGCAGGGGCAGAGCTGAGTAGGGGTCACAAACACCACCTGGTCTGGAAAGCACAGAATATTGTCAGACCTTTAACAGGCAAGGTTTGCCTCCCCTCTTCAGTTTCTTGTAATTCTGACAGGGATAATTTCTACCCCAGGACAACACATCTTTAATTTCTGTCTTGTGCAAGTGTCATTCAGTGTAAACAACATTAACTTAATTTGAGGTTTTTTTTTTTTTTTTTTTTTTTTTTTTTTTTTTTTTTTGTCTTTTTTGAGATGGGGTCTTGCTATGCAGTTCAGGCTGGCCTTGAGCTCACTTTGTAGCCCAGGCTGGTCTCGAACTTGCAACAATCCTCCTGCCTCAGCCTCCCGAGTGCTGGAATTACAAGCGTGAACTACCACACCCGGCGCTTAATTTGAGTTTTTAATACTTCATTGAATATTATTTATCAATTGAAGATCACATTCAAATAGCTTCTTGACAAATCAGGAAATTTAAAAAATAGAAAATTATTTTTCTGTGTAAAATTAAATAGTTAATGCTAATTTGCTAATGTGGTATCTTTTTGTGGTCTGAACCACATAGGTTATGCCTGGCAGTATCTAAAAATGTTAAATATGGGATTAATTAGGGCTTTTACTGGAGTTCTTGGCAAAGAGTGAAAATGATGGTAATTACTAACAAAGAGGATTTTTGCTAAAATAATAAATCCAGATAGTTTTGTTACAGGTATTTTTGAGAAAAGTAATTGGTTAGGCTCTATTATCAAATGGTAAAAATTGCATATAGTAACTTTGTTTAAAATATTTTTTTTCATTTTTTAACTTTCTAAAAATTATGATAAATTTTACATTTGGCTCTCAGTTACTTTAAATGAAAGTAAATGCAGTCAGAATATTTTCTATGGAATGAAAATAAAAAGAACTCTACCTTTGCTTTCTTTTTGAAAAATTGACATAAATATACTAGTTTTAAAGTCATAAGTCAGGGCTTTACTAACTACAAAACATTTTTACATATTTTTAAAAATACATACATACAGGTTGAGTGTCCTTTATCAAAAATGCTTGGGACCAGAATTGTGTCTCAGTTTGGATTTTTAGGGGGAAGTGCTTGCATAAGTATGAGATACCTTGCAGATGAGTCCCAGTGTAAATGCAGATTTCACTCGGGTTTCGTGTACACCTCACATACGCAGAGCTGGGGGACGTTCTTTGTGGTAGTTTTAGTGTACCCGTATGTCAGCCCTGGCTCGGCACGTGAGGTCGCCTGGGAAGTTTTACACTTAATGCATCACTGTGGTGCTCCAAATAGTTTGGGTTTGGATCATTCTAACTTTTATTACTTTAAAAAGAGTCAGAAAGTTTGTGTTTGTTTTCTGTTTTTTGTCAAGTAAAAAGAGACCCTAAAAATGACGCCCCCCCCCCCCTTTTAAGCTGATGCTCAAGACCGTGGAGGGGTGGTGTGGGCGCTGGCGTGGTGTGTTGTGTTGTCTGTTCATGTGTGTTTAGACGGGAAGAACTGAGAGTTGCTGTCTGACTGACACCATCGTTCTCTCCTGGTGTGTGATCTTTTTAAATATATCAGTGAAATACTAGAAAAGAACTTGGCTTCTGACTTTCCGCTAAGTAACATATTTGAACACATCAAAGGAGATTGTTACTTTGGAGGCTGAGGCAGGAGGATTGCTGGGAGTTTGAGGCCAGCCTGGGTTACAAAGTGAGTTCAAGGCCACCCCAAACTACATAATGGAACCTTGTTTCAAAAAGACCAAGGGAAAAAGTAAAAAACTCACTACCACTAAAAAAAGAAATAACTTGGATGCCAGTAAAATTATTCCAATGAGGTTGCATTGCTACAGTTTATTGGAACAAGACTGTGTTGGAATTACTATCAAGGGCGTTTAAAAGAAATTCTCAGTTGTCTTCAGTTTTTAGTTTTTGAAGGAGGGTTTTCTTAGTAATCAGAAGTTTTAAGACACACACAAGTGCTAAAATTTGTTTCATTCACCTTTTGTAACATAAAACCTTGCCTTTTCCTTCTGTGTGTAGTTACTTAAAATCTAGGTGATTATCTGGACTGCTGGATAATGTAGTTTGAGAATAAAAAAACCAAATGTGACTATTTTCTTATGTTTCTTAAGGTAGCTTTGAAGCTGTATCTAGAACCATTTTGGAAATCCTAGAGGTAACAGCAGCGTCTCAGAAATAAAACCCACGTGTGACCAGCAAAGTCGATCTCTTGAGCGGCACAGTGGTCACCTAGGCCTGTGTTAATGTCACTGAGAAAAATTAGTTCCATTCTCTTGTATTAAAGTTTAAATTTTTCTCTTCTTCTGTCGTTCGCTCCCAAGTTAGAAATTCAGCTTGTCACTGTAGTTTGTCTTTGAAAAACAGCTTCTAATGCCGCTCTTTTTTTTTTTTTTTTTAAGGTATTGCTTTCACCGATCTACCGGTAAGTCACAATTTTTTAAAAGCAGTTTTGTATTTTCAATTAAAGAAACTGTAAAAAAACTAAACATAGTCATACTGGTACTAGATTGAAGTGCCACATGTAGAATAGAGATCCTTTCTGCTATGTTTTTGGTATGGAACTTCGTAATTGAGCTCAACGTTACACTGACTCTACTGCACAAAGTCAAACAAACCAGAATTGATAAAATGCATGCTGTTTACAAAGTCAGGGATGGAACCTGCGTAGCGCGTGTTCTACCCCTAAGCTACACCCGTAGGCCCAGATACACATTACTTTGTCGCTGTACATTCATTTGAAATTCGTTTCTTTGGTATCTTTGCCTTTTTCAGCAAAGGATTGTTCAGCAGTTCTGACCATGTATTTACCCGACACGCTGAAGGTTCTGAGCTTGAGACACCTCATTTGGCAAAACGGGTCATACAGCTTTCTGTTCTTTTGGAGTTTACAGCAGTCAAGCAGGAGAAGTTAGGGACTAAATAGTAGACAGAAGTAAATTTAACATTTTAAAAGGCTCTAAGTATTTTGGAAAGAGAAAAACAGAGCATGGGAGCATCAAAGGTAGGGCAGGGAGTTGTGCAAGGTGCTCACTTCTGCTCCAGGTACAGCCTGAGCAGAGTTTTTTGAAGGAAGGAGGCAGCTAACCAGGTGCTCACGGAGAGTGAGTGGGTTCCAGGCAGGTGGAAGTGAAAGGCAGATCATGTAAAGAAGAGCAGGAAGTGTGGCATTGAGGGGTGGGGAAGCTAGCGCGTGTGAGTCGGGATGAGCAGGGCCCATAACGGGGTCAGCTGCAGCAGGTCACTCAGATGACTTGAGGAGCAGATATCACAGGGTTGTAGTTGTCAAGATGAAACTTCAGTTGTTGAAGGGTCATTCTGATGGTCATTCTAAGGCATGAGTAAGGAGGTTATGAAGAGCTTCTTGCAGAAGCTTATGTGAGGGATAAAAGTGACTGTCAGCAGTAGCAGTTTGATTCTAGAGTTCATGTGTGTGGTTTTCTACATGATACCATCGTCTTCACCATCAGGAACATTTCTTAAGAGTTCTCCATTATTTCTGTGGGATCCTTTTCCAATCTGGTGACTGTACTGCATTGATACTGTCATTTTCTTATTGTTAGAATGTGATGATGTAGTAATAATGAAAGGTTTGGGGTTTTTCTTTGGTACCTGGGATTGAACTTGCGACTTTGAGCTTGCCAGGCAGGTGCTTATGCCGCTGGGCTAAATCCCTGGCCCTTGTTTTTTTTTTGGACACTAGAACTCCTGTGTTCATTTTTCAGATGGTTTTGAGTGGCTTGTTGAATGAATATCTTAGAGGGTATAGTTACGCAGCTGTTTCATAGGAAACACAACAAAAAACACAAGTCCTGAAGTTTTACAAGCTCATTTAGCACTCCCTGTTCAGGCAGTGATGCTGGTTCCTTGGCAGCTGCTTGAGTAGTAGTAGAGACAGACACACAGTGCCATTGATTATGCGATGCCTTCTCATTTCAGAAATGAGTTGAGAAATGATGGGAGGCTCAGGCAGAAAATAGACAACCAAGGACAGGTGATTTTGTTTAAGAAAATGCCAGGATGGAAAAGATTTAGATTAACACTGTTTAGCCAAGGAGGGTTAGGTGTGTGCACAGGAAAGGTGCTCACCTCCCAGCATTACGTAATATGCAGTGGTGAAGCAAGTATGCATCTTTTAGAAGAGAACGCACCACTAGGGTTTTGTTTCATACTAAAGTGTGTTCTACATAGCTTAGAGCTTAAGTGGAAGGTAAATACTCTTTTAAAAGTCCAGCTGAGAACCAAGAAAAGTTGCTAATGGATTAGATGTGGAAATGTGAAGAAGAGGGTCTGTCTTTAAGATGGTGTATCTGAGGAAGACATGGAGACATGAAAGACAACAGGGACTGGAAAGGTGATCACTTACAGATGTAAGGAAAGCTTTAGCTAGGTGGAGCAGTTTTTTGTTTGTTCCTTTGGTGTCTGTAGGACTGGGGATCCAGTCCAGGGCCTTGAGCTGCACACCCTAGCCTTTGTGTTTTGTTTCAGCAAGCAAAAGCATATTAACACTCATTAGTAGCCAGCAAGAAACAGCAGTGGATGCTACAGTCCTCTTTCCTGTAGCTGGTGGTGAAATGGTTTGTTCCCTGCATCTTTGGCTGGCACCCCAGTAACTGCGGTGAGTTGCCTTGATGGGTGACCCAAAGGCGCTGCAGTTTTAGTGGTTCCCACCATCTTCACATCTGGCTGTGCAGCTGGAAAAAGCCTTACAAGTGCGAGTGCCCTCTTGACCATAGCCAGATTGGATCGAGTTCAGAGTGTTTGAGGACTAGGATGCTTGGCCTAGTGAGGCCAGGACTCACTGCTATTCCCCTGTGTGGCCACGACTTGTTCTGCTGTGTGGAGCCAGAGCTGTTACCTCTCCCTGTTCTTGCTGCTTGATCTTGGGCAGGGCTGGCTAGAAGGGCTCGTTGCCTATGCCCAGCCCACCTGCCCGTGTCCCCTGCCTGGGCCGGGCTGTCCCCTGGGCTGCATGCCTGCTCATCACCCATGTGACCCATTCTGGAAAGTCTGTCTTGAAGTCAGCAAGGGCACTTTGCTCATGGCGGGACTCTCAGGGTCATTCGGCTGTCCCCCAGTCCTGCCGTGTGCCAGCCACTTGTTTTTGTTTTTCAAATAATGAAATCTTGCTGTGTTGTCCAGGTTACCTCCAAACTCGTAGACTCAAGTGGTTCCTGTCAACCTGCTGAGCTGGGACTGTAGGTGTATGCTTGTGCCTGGCTTAGGTAGAACAAGTTTTGAGGAGGAAGATCAGTAATTCAGTGTTGCAAAAGTTAAAAGTCAAGTTAATTTAGACATAGACATGCAAGACTGGAATGCAAGAGAATTACCTAGGCTCGTGATAAAAATTTGGAGGCAGTTGGGTTTAGGTGTTACAGAACTGCTTGAGATCAACAGGGCGGGTGTTCATAGGCACAGAAGAGAACTAGGCCAAGAATTGAGTTCTGGTACATGCTAAATTTGAGAGAAAAGGAGCCAGCAAAGAAATTTAGAAGAAGCCTCCAGAGAGCTAGGAAAGAAGACCAAAAATGGATCCTGAAAGCAAAGGGAAGAAAGCCGTGAAGATTGGAGCGCTCAGAGGCATCACATGCCAGTGATCCATCATTTAAAATGAGGAGTGAGTTAACCATTGTGGCTAACAGAAAGGAGGTCAGTGTAATGGAGAGATGCTGTTTGGGATGGATTTAAGAATGGGAAGTGCAAAGGACAGCTTTGGAGGACTTCAGCTAAAATGATGCCTAAAGTCTAAATGGCATAGTAGCCAGTGGTCAGAAGAAGCAAAACATTTTAAGTTACATTTAATAGGCTGTTTGCTGATATTGATTCACTAGCAAGCAGAAATGTTAGTGTCGTACAGAGAGAAGAAAAGTACTGTAGTGGAAGCATGGTCTGTTTGGGTACGCATTTGTGTGACTCATGCCTGAGCAGAGTATACAGTGTAGGTGGAGCTCCTGGGTCGATGGGTCCCTAATTGGTGCAGAGGCTTTTGCGAGAAGATCTTAGGCTTCACTCGAAGTTGGCTTAACTGGTTTAGTTCCCATTATCTCTCCCCTTTTGTGGCACTAAGCGTGTCATACTAGTTTACCAGAGTGAGCCGTGTTACTATGATTTTTTTATTTTTTGTTAACAGAGTGATCATTTGCAAAAGATTTCATTACTTTTAAACATGAGTTATTTTTGTGCTACCCTTGAAACACCACCTATGCCATTTCCCCTAGTCTGTAGATACTAAGCCATTAGTGATAGATAGGCAACTTTTTTGCTGTAAGACTAGCTGGGTGGTTATTAATAGTGGTTGTTACAGGTTTTCTTTTATAGTGTTTTTAACCTTTTCATTTTCACGATAAAATCTTCCGAGATTTCCACAATACATTTCCCTTTGTAGTTGAAGAAAAAGGGAAAAATGAGTTCTATCCTGATATTAAGGAAATCACCAAGAAAGTGTTCATATGTTGTTTGTCATTAGCTACTTGAAACACTGAATCCTGGGAGAATATATTTGTAGGAAAAAGTCACTTAGACTAAGTGATGTTCATAAAAATTATATTTACTAAGTGCGCATGGTACCACGGATCTGTAATCCCACCAGCTTGAGAGACAAGTCAGCAGGACTGCTTGTGCCTACAGGTTGGTGGCTAGCCTGGGTGACATAGTGTACCGTTCGTATATGTAAGCCACTCAGAAAGCCAAACTGACTTAATATTTTATATCCCTTTAAACATTTTTTGATTATAGGACTATTTATATAGCATATACTTATTAAATATTTGAGAAATAAAGGTAAATATGGAGATACATGAATGTGCATCTCGTAGCCCCAGACCCTTTAGGTAAGATGGCTGTTTTCACTTGAATGTGTGTTTTTCTAGACTTTTCTATATGTATAAGCCAGTATGTCCATAACAAGAAGGGTCAGCATGTGCATACTAGCCTACAACTTGCTTTCTTCATTTAGTAATGAGTATTGGACATCTTTCTATGCCTGTGTACATATTTTTGTTCTGTTCTTTGTGATATTTTATAAATTTGTTAACATAATTCATCAATTTTAAGAAAAGCAGATCATACTACAGCATTTCAGAATTGGGAACGCATTTTAGAATTCATAACTTTTGTTGATTTTAATTTGCAATAGTGTATCTTACTAGAATCTTAGATTTCATGCATGTGGTATAGTATGGTGTAGCTTACAGTGTCCCTCAAAACTCTCATGTACTCAGGCGGGGCTGTGGGAAGGTGACTGGAGCACGGGTTTCATCCACTGATGAGGCCAGTAACTGACTCTCTGTTGAGAGGTGGGGCTTGGCTTAAAGGCTGGCCACTGGCTGTGTGACCTGGAAGAGTGGGTGCCCCTCTCTGGCTCCCCCCTTCTAACACTGCTTTCTGGCTGCCACAGTGCGCAGCTTCCTCCCCCTGGCCCCTTCCACCAGCTCCTTTCTGCCTTGGATCCAGCTGACTGTACTGAATCCTCTAAAAGCCAGAAACAAACCCTGTAAGTTGTAGGTGTTAGGTGGTTATGTCCCAGAATGTCCTAGTATGGAGAAAGTAACTAAGACATATAGTATCACTTGGGATTTCTCTTTTCTTTTCTTTTCTTTTCTTTTCTTTTCTTTTCTTTTCTTTTCTTTTCTTTTCTTTTCTTTTCTTTTCTTTTCTCTTTCCTTTCCTTTCCTTTCCTTTCCTTTCCTTTCCTTTCCTTTCCTTTCCTTTCCTTTCCTTTCCTTTCCTTTCCTTTCCTTTCCTTTCCTCTTTCCTCTTTCCTCTTTTCTTTTTTCTTTTCCTTCCCTTCCCTTTCCCTTTTTCTTCCTTTCTTTGCTTTCTTGTCCTTACTCATTTTTTGTCCTTCTTTTGTCCTTACTGCAGAATACACATTTTTATACATACATGTTTTTCTATAGCAACCAAGTCTTGTAAGTAAAACTTCTTTGTCAATTTTAAGATTTTCTAAATTTCTTTTTTAAAAAATTTATCAGTGCGCGTTTCTGTGTGTAGTTCATGTGATGGTTTATTTTGTCAACACTCAGCAACACTGAGTATTCTCAAGAGTTTTAAATTTTAACCTGATATGCTCCCTCCCTAAACAAATCTTGTTTTAATTTGCATTGTAGAAAATCAGGGTTAAGTGTCTCTGTTTATTGGCATTTTGGATTTCTTGTGCGAATTATCTGCATTTCTACTGAGATTCATAAGAGCTTGAACTAGTAATTTTTATTTTCTGCATTGAAAAGAATTTCCTTTCACTATGTATTATCTTTGGCTTATATACTTTGTTTTAAAATATCTTTTAATTTTGTAATAAGTTTTAATGGAAAGCTACTGTGCTGGACGTAGTAAGATCTGAACTTTTTTCTTAATTGTGCAACGTGGACACAGTGTATGCCCTTAGATCATGGTTTGTTTTCTCATTGGTGAAATCTCATCTGGTTTTGGCTTAAATT
The DNA here is from genome assembly GCF_034190915.1 of Cavia porcellus. Lineage (NCBI taxonomy): Eukaryota > Metazoa > Chordata > Mammalia > Rodentia > Caviidae > Cavia > Cavia porcellus. Next base: position 18,206,101 of record NW_026947496.1, on the reverse strand, counting down.
TTTTTGAACTTGTTCTATAGCTTATTAAGAATCAGTACTATTGTATTATTTTGCTTTACTGTTTTATTTCCATAATCTGATAGGACTTTATATTTCATGATAATCTTGACACAGTATTTGACTTTTTTTTTATTTATGTTGCTTGTTGAACTGTTGTTTTAAAACATACCTCGTTAATGTTCTTGCTGTGAATCTGTTTAAATGTCATATTCACACAGATAACCCCCTTTTTAATTTTTGCCTTGTTTTGTGTTGTGAAAACTCTTGGCATAACTATTAAAACCAAGAAATAAGACATGAATACCCATAATGAAGATGTGTGGGTTTTGCCCCACAGGAATAAAAATTGAACTTGCATTTAGTGTCAAATTATAAGCCTGTGTTCTAATCTTGTTGTGGCTTAATAGAGTGACCATGAGCAAATTATTTAACTCTTAATTCTCAATTTCTGTATCTTTGTAATAGAGATAGTAATAACTGCTTCACAGGATTATTACAACGCTTAAATCCTGGCATTTATGTAACACTAGATAACTCACTTGCCCTTGAAGTTCAATGACTGCTTAGTGATAAACCCAGAAGGAACAGTCCTTTGTATTTTGTATATTTGAAGCTGCCACCTGTTTCATTGTTTAGCTGTGAAATCTTAAATGTACTTCTAAGTTTGAATGTTCAGGTTTACCCTTTTCTTCTCAAAAGATAAACGTTGGAGTTTTTATTTTTATATGGAGAACCCCCACTGTGGCAGCATGTGCTACGTGAAGCTAAATTCTTAGCAGCTTTCCTTTGTAAAGGCAGGCCTCCCAAATGTACAGGTAAAATGAAAGAAATAGATTTAAGATACTACATGACTAGCTGGGCTGGCACTTTTATGGGAACTAACTAGCCTTAGTGTTCAGTTTGTACTTTCTACATGAAGACTGAGGTAGTTACATGTTTATTTTGGAATCTTTGTAGCAACCAAATGGCCTTCTCAAGAGCATGAATGACATCTTCATATATTTGATATACAATACTAAATGATACAGCATGGTCTCTGAATAAATACATTAAGTTACTTAGTTGTTTTGGGTTTTTTTCCTTGGGTAGACTACAAGAAGTATTTTTTCATTTAACATTATTATTTTATGTAGTTTAAAAAATTCTTCCTCTAGTAGTAATAGTTTGATTAGGATATCTAAATTTGTGACCCTGTTGTTTGAAAAATAACATTAAGAATAAATTGTCTTTAATATAAAATGGATAGATGTTGACATGGCATATGTTATGTTACAGCCAAATTTATATCCTACCGTGGGGCTTCAGACACCAGGAGAAGTGGTTGACGCCAATTTTGGGCAGCATCCTTTTGTGTTTGACATAGAAGACTACATGCGAGAATGGAGAACCAAAATCCAGGCCCAGATAGACCGGTTTCCTATTGGAGATCGGGAGGGAGAATGGCAGACCATGATTCAAAAGTAAGAGTGAAGAACTGTGAATGCACATGAGTAAAGGTTGAGCCTGCTGTTCATGGAAGCTTTTTAATCTGACTGAAATCCTGAGCATCCTGATGTTGACATCTTTCTCAAAAAAATAGTTCGTTTTGCTGATTTAAACAAAATTCAAAATGCTGACTTCATTGCACATCTGGAAATGTATTTTATCCTGACTTGATTTGATAGATTAAATAAAGTGACACTGAGTCTCTTAGGCAAGGTTAACTTATTTGTCATCCTTAGTAATATGACTTCGAGATTCATTCATGTGTCACATGGTTCAGTTTTGATGATGCGAAAGATAAATTCTGAGGAATAGTTTTGATTTGGTAAGTCAGGATCTGTAGTATTTGGATGTGAACTTGCCTTTGTTATTTAGCAGTAGTTCAAATGTTTATGAAAAAAATTGTTGAGTGTTTACTTGTACCATCAAAATATATTGGAATACAGACATGATAGGTGTGTTTGATGTTATGAAATTTTTCTAATACTTGGGTTACTTTATCAGAATAACATCAGCTACATTTTGGTTGCTAGACTCCCTGTTTTGTTAAATATTTACTACTTAGCGTTTAGATGCAGGGAGATTATAGTAATGGCCCTATTCTAACTAGAAAGATCTAGCCAAAGATCTCTAGTTAAAGGAATTTTAAATTTTTTTTTAAAATTTTAATGCTGCTTTCTTGTGTAAACCATCGGTAGACATTTAGGATAATATAAAGGAAGTGAAGACCAAGGAGCAGTGACTGAAAGATACTCCAGTAGTACGGGGAATACTTTCCTTAATTCTGTTCTCACTCCCTCCCCAAGTTTCATGAAATCGTAACTGGCCCTTGGTGTAGTGCTTAACAAGTTTAACAGTTGAATGTTTGTAGATAGATACCAGAGTTTGGATTAATATTGTTGGATCATTAATTTTTCTTGGCCACGTTTTGTGGATATATGTAAGTATATGTTTTGATTACTGATGAATTTTTTTAAAAATAAACTTTTCAAAGTGTATTTGTTATCTGTAAGTTATCTTTGAGTGATTTGCTGTGCAAAACCATGTTAGTCATTCAGACTCAAAGTCTGATTCCTTGTTGCTTACCTCATAGACTTTGTTCTGAGTGGTTCTTGCTCTGAGCTCTCCTCAGTATTTCTTCTGTTTACACCTTACGATCTGTCTCCTTTAACCATTGAGTAAAGAAAGCAGTTGAACTTCAGAACACTGATTAATCTGTTGTTTTAAAATGGGAGGATGCCTTACAAGTATCAGTGTAATATAGTGGTAAATAATATGATACAGGTGAAATAGAAATTGTATTTAGTAGAACTGAATGAATGTTAGGCAGATGAATAGGAAGGAATCTGGGAGTAAAGGAGAATCAAGAATCAAAGAATGTCCTTGATTCTCTAGAAATACTTACTTTAGAGTAGTCTCTATGCTGTTTGCAGTTACTTGTTCTGTAAATAAGTGTGATTAAAACAAAATGATGTTTTTTCAATTTAAAGTTGAGATTCTTAAGGCTTAATTGTTGTAAGAGAGTGAATTGATTTTCAAATACCTTTGATGATAGGACTGTAGTGTGATGCTTGGACTCTCTTTACTAAAAGATGCTTCTTCTCTTTAAGAATGGTTTCATCTTACCTGGTCCACCATGGGTACTGCGCCACAGCAGAGGCCTTTGCCAGATCCACAGACCAGACGGTTCTAGAAGAATTAGCTTCCATTAAGAATAGACAAAGTAAGGACACTCTGTGTGTGGTCTAATGGTGGTTTTCGTATGATAGGTTTGGTTACTTTAATTTGTAGAAATTTTTTAAAATGAAACTTTTTACGTACATTACTTTAAAATGGATGCCTTTGAAATTTGTTTTCATTGATATCTTGTAAGAGTGGCTTTAAAATTATAGGACTACATTAGAGTTCTACATGCAGAGATAAAGTTTTGTACAAATTTTTGTAAGAAATAACCTTCGCCAGTTTCCTTTTTAAAATCTTAAGCTTTCAAACAATAACATTTAATAAAAAGGATTTTTTATTTTGCTTCAAGTAGTCTTGCAGTTCTGATGAACTAGTGGAGATAACCTGTGAAAGACATTTAAACAGCTTTGCAGTTTGCTCACGGAATGTGAGGTGGCACTGACTGTGTGAGTGTTCACTGCTGTCCCCGTGTTCAGGCCTTTTTAATAAAGGCAAGGCAGCCGGGCCAGCGGCCGGGGGGCGGGGGTGACCTCTTGGCAGAGCAGATAGCGGTGACACGGGAGCCGATGGGCAGACCGTGGTGGCGGGGACACTGTTCTGTGCAGATCTCTTGCTGTACTCGCACCGATCGCGGGTGTTGGAGCACATCGTGTGCTTCACTGTCACCGCCTTGGTAAGTCCTATGTGGTGGCTGCTGCTCATCTGTGCCCTTAGCTTCTAGCTTAACAAAGTGCCTGCCCCCTGGTGAACACTGATGAGTGTTAACTTCAGCTCTTCTTTAAAGGCTAATATTTTTCTAGTACTATGTTCAAAAAATCCAGTTAATCATTTTAACTATGTATTATTTCTTCAAAAATGTAGTTTCTAAGTATTACTGTTTGAAATTTTAATATTTGTGTGTTTTTTGTATTACTTGTATGTTTATGATTTTTAAAAAATAGTTTGGGAAAGTACTTATTTTCTGATTTTTTAATATGTCTGAAGTATTTCCTTGAATTGCCTAATGGAAACTGATTTAGGAAAGGAAACAAATCAGGAGCTTCCATGGTGGCACTAGGGAGGCTGAGACAGGAGGATTCCTGAGTGCAAGCCAGCCTGGGCTACGTAGTTCAAGGCCAGTCTGAACAAATAGCAAGGGCTGTGTCTCAAAGAAACAGAAATTAGGGACAGCTTATTTTAAGGGCTTTCTTTGCCGAATCTTTTTACTGGTTTATATTTCTCTTTTTGTAGAAGTTAATGTTTTGCTTTCTGTTTTGAACAGGAATTCAAAAATTGGTTTTAGCAGGAAGAATGGGGGAAGCCATTGAAACAACACAACAGTTATATCCAAGTTTACTTGAAAGAAATCCCAATCTCCTTTTCACATTGAAGTGAGTTTAATAAAATGTTATATTCATATATGACGTTTGTTGTGTTATATCATTAAAATCATTTTTATGCTTCCATAACTTTTAATTTTTTTTACCTTGTTTCAAATATCTACATACAGTTTTGTAGCCCATTTAAGTAATGGGTTTTTCAAAAACATTTTGGGAGCTGGGCATAATGGCATATACCTGTAATCCCAGCAGTTGGGAGGCTGACACAGGAAGATCACCATGAGTTCAAAACCAGCCTGGACCAGGGATTTAGCTCAGTGGCATAAGCACTGCATGGCAGGTATGAGGTCATGAGTTCGGTCCCCAGTACCAAGAGAGGGAAAAAAAAAGGACTAGCCTGCACTACGTTAGTGAAATTCTGTCTCAAGAAGTCCAAAAAGAAAAAGAAAAAAGAATTGAGTGGGGGGCTTGGGGTATAGCTCAGTGGTAGAGCATATGCTTATTCTGATGCATGTGTGAGGCCCCAGCACCCAAACCAAAACAAAACCACTTTTGTTCTAAAGACTGTTAGCAGGTCCTGTCTTCTGTGTATGATCTTTATGCTCTTGTCTTTTTCTTTTTTTTTTTTTTTTAATAATTGGTATGGGGAATCGAACTCATGGCCGTGCATTTGCAAGGCAGGTGCTTATGCCACTGAGCTAAATCCCCACCCAGATCTTTATGTTCTTTAATTATTCTGTTTCTGTGTAAAAATATAAAGGTTTTATTGAGAAGTTGAGTGTCTTATTTTTTACCTTGAAAAGTACCTTATAGTAACTTTGTAGCATTTTAAAAACTGTGGTCAAGTATATCACCATTTTAACCATTTTTTCAGTGTGAAGTTCTGTGTGGCTCAGTTCATTCCCGTTTTTTGTGCAGCCATCAGCGCTGTGTATCTCTAGAGCTTCGTCAGCTTCCCACCTGACGCTCACGCTCAGCAGACAGCGCCCTCTCCCTTCTTCCCTCTCCCGCAGGCCAGTGTCTGTTGTGTGACTAGTGTGGTCACTGTCCATAACGCCCTCAGTGTTGAGCGTACTGTCGCGTGTGCCAGCATTCCCTTCTGATGGGAAGGGAGGAGTGAACAACACTGCGTGTTCTCCGTGGGGGCGCGCTTAGGTGGCTCCATCTCTTGGCTGCTGTGTGTGATTCTGCTGTGCATAGTTACCCGCTGGAGTTCTTGCTTTCACTTCTTTTCATTTATTCATCTAGAAGTGGAATTGCGGGACTGTGCGGCGATGCTTTGTGTGTTGAAGAAGCGCCGCTCTGTCTTCCTGGGTGGGCTCAGCATTTCCTGCTCCCGCCGGCCAAGCGCAGGTGTCTGATTCCACAGCACCCTCACCAACACTCGCTTTTTCCTGTTCAGACAACAGCCACTCGGATTTGGTGGGGATTTTTAAAATTAGTTTTACAAATCTTTTTTATTTTTTCAATAATCAGATGTTACTGAACTTAAAATGTCCACTCTTGTGAGCGACATAAACCCTCTGAAGTGAAATGACAGTTGTTTTGCTCCTAGTGACAGTGAAAACAAGGCCCACTTTGGCTACGCGGTGGGAATAGTGCCTGGACAGGAAGGCTGAGGGGTGCCTCTTGTGTGTGTCTTCCGTGCTGTTTGACGTGCCACCAAGAGTAAATATTAGAGATTAAATTACTTTTAGGTTTTAATGGTAGGATTCATTTTTGTTTTATTTATTATAGCAGGAGATATACTTTTATTTTTATCTTTTGCCAAATACTCTGATTTTTACCTTGATAATAAGCTTTTGAAATATTTCCAGAAATCTGTGGGTACTACATAAACAAAATGGTACTTGAAGGTTACAGCTAAGTAAATTTTTCTGTTTTCTTTTAGAGTGCGTCAGTTTATAGAAATGGTGAATGGTACAGATAGTGAAGTACGGTGTTTGGGAGGCCGAAGTCCAAAATCTCAAGACAGTTACCCTGTTAGTCCTCGACCTTTTGGTAGCCCAAGCATGAGCCCCAGCCACGGACTGAACATCCACAATTTAGCACCAGGCAAAGGAAGTGCCGCACATTTTTCTGGTGAGATTTAGTCTTGTGAAATGACCCTTAAACTATTACCTCTTTTTTAGAATTTTGAGCCAAAAAACTCTTTTTAATATCTAAACAATTTCTAAATAGCTGTTTTGCAATTGTGTGTACTTAATTCCAAGATGTTTTGGATAAAGTATTGTAGACTCAAAGATGTATGTTGTCATTACCGAGCAGTAACTCAGAGAGCTGTTTCTGAGAATAGCTTATTCAGTCTTCATAAACGAGTGCCAGCATTCAAAAGGAGTTCTCACTGAAATTAAATCATTGCTCTTTGTTATTAGAAAGGTAATGGTGTGTTTGGATGACATGTGAACGTAAAGGCGATCTGGCTGTAGTACCTTAGGACACCGTTATTAAACCAACCTGTGCGTTCAAGTGTCTTCTTGCAAGTGTGCTTTCTACCTAGTACCATGTTCTCTTCTCATCGCAGCCTTACTCTGTGGCTTTGGTGTTCACTTAATTAAAACTCTCCCTTCTTGGCTGTACGTCACTCCTATGGGTCTATTTTCAATTCTTTTCTTTTTGTTTATTTCTTTGATGACTGTTTCCAGCATGGTATCTTTACTCTGTGTATTTAACTTTCTAAAACAGGTCAGATAAAAGTCTTCTCTTTCATAAAGTAACAGTTCTGCTTGCTCTCACAATCAGTGTGTACTTTCTGCACTGCCGTCTCTCAGTATACTGACATTACTGCCCTGTGCAAGGGAATGTCTGGTTCTAAACCAGCCCTGTCAGGTACGTTACAGTCACTTCAGGTCTGACCAAACTCAGAGCCTTGGTGTATCCAAATGTAAAATGTATTCATGAGATAATACACCACATAACATTTCTGTTAGTGACAGATCTTATGCAGGACAGTAGTTCTATAAAATTATACCAGGCAGGGCTGAAAAATTCCTATCACATAGTATTTTTTACTGTACCTTTTCTATGTTTAAATACACAAATGCCTACCATTGTGTTCCAGCTGTCTGCAGTAAGTATTCAAATGAGCAACACACTCTCCATGTCCATAGCCTAGCAGCAATAGGCTGTCCCACATAGTCTGCGTGTTCCTAGGCTGTATCTTTTAGGCTTGTGTGCACATATACTGTATCTTGCAGCACAGTGTTGAGTCATCCAACAGTGCATGACTGCACTGCCCTCATAGGAAGAGGTTGAGGATTGAGTGAGACTCGTAATGAAGCTCCATGTTAGAAGATGGAATAACTGGCTCACAGTGGAGCATTCTTTTCCTCTCGGGGATACTGTTCAGTGTCTAAATAGACTTCATTATAAAATCAGGGTAATGGGGACAGTATTTATAACCTAATCAATAAATTGCTGTTTCTATTACCATGTGGTGTATTCTTCTTTATTTTCCAGGTTTTGAAAGTTGTAGTAATGGTATAATATCAAATAAAGCACATCAATCATATTGCCATAGTAAACACCAGTCATCTAACTTGAATGTACCAGAACTGAACAGTATAAATATGTCAAGGTCACAGCAAGTTAATAACTTCACCAGGTAAGTGATTTCCTGAGCTTTCTCATCAGGATAAGCCAACGGCTTCATGGTGCCATCATGGTTAGTAACTTTGAAAGAACTTCTATGACTAATACTACAAGTCTGGGGGTTCCCAAGCCCCAAGAGTAAAAGGGTAGAGAATCAGTCCCCTAAAGCTGTTTGCTTTGCTAGTCTGCATGTGGGCTCTGTCCTTAGTTGCTTACTCTTCTCCTGCCCCTTTCCCTCGGGTGAGGCTGCCCATCGTCTTCCTGCCAGCCGCAGACCTGTCCAGATGGTCACACAAGTGTTGTTTTCAAGTAAAGACACAATAGTGTATTTAACCTCTCTGATTGAAGGAAAATTTGGAACTAGTTTTTCTGTGTATGTGTTTTTGGGAAGTAAATATGTGGTACGAAAAATGTTTCCTGAGCTCAGAGTATCTAGCTTCACACAGAATCCTTTTTGAAAGCCTATCTGTAAACATTGATGTCTTTAGGTTTAATATTCATGAGTACTAGAAATCCCGATCTGTGTGCATTTAGTCTGTCCAGCTATTCAGCATCTCCGTCAACAGACACTGGTTTTGTCCTAGAGTTTGAACCAGTTGGTTCACATTTGGTTTGATGGAAATCTTCATCAGTGCAGCACTTCATTCCTGAGGAAGAGAGAACCTAATTTTTAGCATAGAAGCTTACTTGAAATGTTCTGCAGAGAGGAGTCTGAAAATTTGGAGATTAATCAGACTTCCTAGGTTATCTATTGTTCCATCATATATGACAAAAATTTATAGAAGTGCTGTTGGGTTGCAGGTTATAATGGAGGACCACAAAAGTGGTCAGAGAGTATCAGGAAAGGAACTGGCTTGCTGAGAAGGTCGGGGTGACTTTTGACAGTGAAGCTGACATATTGGGAAATATAAAATTACAATATTATGTAAAGAAATTATGAACAGAATTTTTTAAATGTTAAGTCTTTAGTACTTTATCATTCATAGAGAGTTCCCTTTGCTAGATAGTAAGGTTAGAGTCCACTTGGGGGGTTTTCTCTTAAATCCTAACCTCATCGCGGGAAGCTGTTAAACAGACGTGACCTGAGTTCAGCTTACCAGAGGGCTGGTGACCCAGCATCCTCCTTTCTGTCCAGCAGGGAAGGGAAAGCGAATAAACTTCTGAATTACTTACTGCTGCTAAACAGTTAAAGAATTATTTTGTGATTTGTAATGGCTTTCCTTCGGTGAGTGGCATTAATTAAACCATTTTACAGATGTAGAGCTGAATACTAGAAAATGACTTTCTTTTTAAAGGTCAATAATTAGTAGGCAGTAAGTTGCAGAGCTGAAGTTCCTTCCCAGGATTTGGGACTTGCAAACTTGTGCTTTTCCTTGTATCTGAACTCCTCTTCCCCTTGCCCTCCCATACCTCCACCTAACTTCTGCTCAGACTGCAAAGCCTATGTTCAGATGTCACATCTAGAGTATTTTACTTGGGTCACATCCCCACACATGTTGAATTGAACTTTGCGATTAAACTTTCATCATAATGCTGACCGTAATCACTGCGAAGTACCACAAGCTTTGTGTTTGCTCCAGGAGGACAGAGGCTGTTTCATAATCCCCACAGAACCAAGCAGTGTATGCCGCAGCCTTAAATGCTTGTGAATGGCAGAGTCCCCCCCAGATACTGAGTTGTCTCCTTAGGAAAGAATTTGGTGCATTATTAAACCATCAAAGCCATGATAGTAAAGGTTTTATTAGACTTTTGTAAAGTTGGGATTTCTTAGCATTTCTCAAAGTTTGTCAAGATGATAAATACGCTTTTCTGATGAACTAAGACTGGTCTGGAGTTCTGGGGCCCGTGTTGCTGTCTTCCAGACAGATGTCTTTAGCTTACAAACTTGCCTGTCCGAGTGCACACACAGCCTAGGGTGTTAGCTAATGGTGTCTGTATTAATTTTGTCTACAAATAAATAACACATTTATACATATATAAATACAATGTCTGTATTTTTTCTACAAATAAGTACATATTTGCTTTAGAAACATCATTCTTATTTTAACATTTCCTAGCTTTTCATTGCATAACTATTACCTGAGTCTTGAAAGTGTGAAAGATATTTACTGTTGTTTAGAAACGTGTGGTTGGATCTCAAAGGGCATAGATTGCAAACTTCAGTTAAATGCTAAGTACTGTATACCTCAGTATGGCGCTGCTGGCACAAAGGTGGCATTCAGTCTTTGGGTGACAATTGCAGACTGTCCAGATATCCTCCATGACAACAGTTTAAAATGACACTGTTGACCAGGTGCAGTGGGCATGCGTCTGTAATCTCAGCTGCTAGAGAGGATGGGGCAAGAGAATTGGGAGTTCTGCTTGGGCAACTTGGCAGACTTGTGTCTAAAACAAGTAATAGTACAAGTGAAGATTGGCCAACACGATAGAAGTGCTGGCCAGTAGAGCCTGCACAGTGCCAGGTGCGGAGAAGGTGGCGGGTGTGGCGGGGCAGTTTCTGGAAGAATTGTTTACCTTTGGGAGAGTTTCTTTGGTTTGTAGTTCTGGGGACTGAACCGAGCCTGGCTATTCTGAGACAAGGCCTTGCTGAGTTGTCCAGATTGGGCTCAAATTTGTAATCCTTCTGCCTCAGCCTCTTGAGTGTCTGGATTTTTAAATCATAAAGACAAAGGCCAAAATGTTAAAGCTGAAAGCATATTTAGAAGTGTGCTGAAGATGAGGGCAAAAAAAAGTGCAGTGGGTTCCAGGAGTGGGATTCATTTAGTTAGTTTGTAGAGAGGTTTCTTCCCTTCTGTTCCGGAGCTAACTGCTGGAAGCAGAGGGGTTGTCTGGGGAGATTCTGGGGCAGGAGCTGATTCAGAAGGAAGTAGGTCTGAGCTTGAAAAACAAAAGTATTGTGCCAAAGTATAGTTTTTCTGTATGGATGTGGAGTCATAAAGTTCTGTACGGTTTGTACTTCTCCCTTAACTTCCAGGGCTCTGGATTTGTTAAAAGTCAGGCACATGTTTGGCTTTGAATGATTTGAAATATAACTAAATAAATGCCTTCTTTGCAGACTGCCATTGCCTTACAAGTTAGTTTACAAGCAGGACATGTAGTTGAGTAGCAATTTATTTTAAACTAAGTTGTAAATATGATTTTTCTAAAATTAGGTTTGTTTTTTCGTTTTCAGTAATGATGTAGACATGGAAACAGATCACTACTCCAATGGAGTTGGAGAAACTTCATCCAATGGTTTCCTAAATGGTAGCTCTAAACATGACCACGAAATGGAAGATTGTGACACCGAAATGGGTCTGCAGTGATATTTCTTACATTTTTAATAAAAAATGATGGCTACAAGGTTATGTTTTTACTTGTACTGATTCACAGCTGATGAGCATAAGTCAAATTTTAAAATTAAATGCATATTAAAGTTTCTTCTGAGATTGGATTGCTAGCAAGTAGACTTACTTGACTAGACTTACTTTTCCTTCTGAAGTGCCAGATGGTTTGCTTCACTCAGCGTCAGTGCTGTGGTGCATGCAGCAGAGCGTCAGGGTGCTGGTGAGGAACTTGTAGACACACACATGAGTAGAGAAGATGTTACAAATCATTGATCAAACAGAATTTCTTTTTTTTTTTTTCCGGTACCGGGGATGGAATTCACGACTGCCTGCTTGCAAGGCAGGTGCTTATGGCGCTGAGCTAAATCCCCAGCCCCTAAACAGAATTTCTTAAATGCATTTAATACAACTGTGTGATGATGCATAGTATTATCTAGCATGTAGAAAGTGCTCAGTTGTGGCCTCCCCTGCTTTAGCAAAAAAGTTCAGGATATATTCATGTACATACTTTTATCTTGTTGAAAATTTATGCAGTGGATTATACCTTAAATTGAAACCATCAACCAACATTCTCACAAAATGGAGAATATAAAAGTTATCAATACTTACAAATGATTTCTTAGAATTCTTTGGCAACAATACATTTCTTGGTATTTTCCAGTTAAAATGTATTTGTTCAAATTGCTAGAAAGGCAGCCAAGTTCTCCTCTGCTAGAAATCAGGAAACTCACCCTCACTAGTCAAGTAACATCAGTATGAAGAGCAGGAGCTCTAGAGCCAGCTGACTTGGGTTTGGTTTCTGCAACTGCTACTTACTAGCCAGTTTGACCTTGGACAAAGTACTTAAGTGCTCTGTGTCTCAGTTTCTTCCTCTGTAAAATGGGTAAAATAACTGTCTCTTAGGTCACTGTGAAGATGAAATTGTGTTTTTCTTGTAGTGAAGTATGTAGTAAACGTTAGCCATTATCATCATCATCATACAAATGATTTGTTAGTAGTGATTTATATGGTTATCATTGTTAATCAGATATAGAAAGTACTTTGTAAAGGTAATGTTTTTCTAGTAGTTTAATTAACTCTTTAATTTGGAAAAATGTATTTCTGTTTTTTTGCTGGAGTCATTTAGCATTTCATCTTCCATTTTATTCTGTCTCTGTTCTGTCAGTTAAAGCAGCCTGAGAGGCAGTATTTCTGTTTTAATTTTACTTTTTAAATATTGCTTGATACAGTTTTAGAGAATTTTATGTAACTTTTATGAAGTTTTCCCTGAAGTACCAGATCCATGCTAGGACTGAAAGGGGCCATCTCTTGGCCACACGCTGGATGTTTGATCTCATACTCCAGACCCAGAAAACATGCTGCTGCTGCTAGCTACAAAGTTCATGTTAAATGTTTTAAATTTGCACTTGTAGATGAAGTAGTTACTAAATCGGTATTCAAATGTTTCCGAAACACTAGTTCATTTCTTCACTTCGCAGGTGGTAACCTGTTTGTTTTGCTTACAGAAGTTGACTCCAGTCAGTTAAGACGCCAGCTGTGTGGAGGAAGCCAGGCCGCCATAGAAAGGATGATCCACTTCGGTAGAGAGTTGCAAGCCATGAGTGAACAGCTGAGGAGAGAGTGTGGCAAGAATACGGCAAATAAAAAAATGTTGAAGGTGAGTGTGTCAGCTTTCTGCTGCTGCGACAGAACACCTGAGAAAAATCAGAGGAGAAAAGCTCCCTCGGGGCACAGTTGCTGGGTTCAGCTGGACTGGACGTGGTTGGTTGTGGATGAGGGGAGGCCGAAGGTCCTGGTGGGCGCGCATGGTGGAGGAAACAAAGAAAGAAGGTGCAGGGACGCAGTGTGCCCTTTAGGACCTGCCTCTGGGGACGGCTTTCCCAGCCAGGCCCCGCTCCTTAGGTTCACCACCCCGAAGCAGCCCAGTGGGCCGTGGAGCTGTCCATGGATGAAGCCATCGTGGAGTGGGAGCTGAGAGCTCTCTGACCAAGTCACTTTCCAAAGGGCCGTGACCCCAGCTGCTGCACCGGGGCCAGCCTTGTTGCGGCATTGCAGGACTGAGGTGCAACTCTGTCCCAACACTGAGCTTTATGCAGGGGAGCTTAGACCTGAGCTCTCCACCAGTGCCAGCTTCTCGCCCATTTGTGAATGAAGATGTCGTGGGATTAAGAGCTCTGGATTCCAAGTGAAAACGTGCTACATGTGAGCGCCGCGTGTCCTTTTTAGCTAACTTTAACTCCTAGTTTTGTTTTCTCAGCTGTATAATTGGCAGAGTTACTGTGTAATTGGGAGAAATGTGAATGTGCTGATAAAACTGTAAATTTGAAATAGCTTTTAGTAAACATTGTTCAAGGTTGCAGCAAACTGAATGTGATGCACTTGGTTTTCGTTTTTAATCAGAATCAATGAGAGATTAGGGCGTTTTCATGGCTAGAATGGTTAAAATATGTTTCAAAGTCTCTTACAAGTTGGTGTCCTTGATTGATAGTAAGAGGGATAAAAGTTTAGTACTTCAGCAAGTTAGCCACAAGTTTGTATATCAGTTGAAAGTTTTTCGACTAATTAAGTCAGACTACTGTTAGCTGCTATTAGTTGAAGTGATGTAGGAGTCTTTCAGAGTTGAATGACTGTAAACTTGATTGCTTTAGAAGCAGCATCTGCAGGGCAGAGAACACTGCCGTCTCTTCCTGACCTGAGTCACAATCAGCAGCATCAAGTGGCACCTAATACAGTGCGCTGACAACTGCCTCCCTGCAAAGGAGCTGTGTGGCACTTGTGTGGCTGGAACAGATCTACACAGTCTGGGCAGGTTAAAGAGCCACTTTTAATACCACCTCCCACGCAAGGCTTTGGGATTTCAGGAATTGTGGTGAGAGAGTTTGTTCACCATACTTAGTACCTCGTTTGCTAATAGTGACCATGAGATACAAAAAAAGAAAGTTAAATTTTGAATTTTCAGTGCTAATAGAAAGGAATTGGTGGATAATGGAATTGAAATACATTTCAATCTAAGCAATTAAAGGAGGCAGTCATATTGCTGGAAAATAGCTGTTTGTCGTTGTCCTAGAAAGATTAAGATTTTCTTTAAATTCAGATTATGTCTTAACCTTCCCTCTTTTAAATATTTCTTTAATGTGTACATCACCACTAAGAAATAGCTCCTATATGCATTACTGTGGAATATTTAACAACTTTTTCAGATACTAAGAGGTCTACAAAGAAACAACACGTAGGCTTGTTATTTTAGGTGCCTAAAATCTCCACTGGAAAACAGTACTGCTTAGTTAGGTACTAAGGGTGTTTTATGGCAGTGGTTCTTAATTTTTGGTGTCTGAATCCTTTAAAAATTATTAAGGATTCTCAGAGAGTTTTTATATGGGTTAAAATGGATTAGATGGACTGCTTTTTTCTTACCATATTGAAAGTTAAAACTAAAACAATCGATTGTAAAATGAAACCATAAAGTAACTTTTTTATGAACACCCCCCCTCTACCATGAGAAGTAGCATTGCCTTATGTTTTTGTAGATCTGTTAGTGCTTGGTGTAATAGAGGATGAGCTGGATTCTCATACCTCCTCCTGCACCCAATCTGTCGGAGTATCCCACGTCCTGTACTGCAGACTCTCGGCTGTCTGGTTATGAGAATGAAGGTGAAAAGGGCAAGGTAAATGTTAGTACTGTGAAAACAATTTCGGTGTCACCGCCCCCCTGAGAAAAGGTCTTGAACCACACGCTGAGAACTGCTGTGATAGGAGATAATGTGTCTGGAAATACGAAATGTTTTTAAGGATTCTTGACTTCTTACACTAGGTCGTCTGACTTAGTTTCCCTTGTAAAGCTTCGTGCAAAGTGAGTAGGATGAAGGAACGTGCGATTTATATGTAGATCTTTGAAAAGTTTAAGATTCCATCATTCTGTCAGCTGACTGGGTCTTTGATTTTGATTTGCATGAAGCTCAGAAAGTGCTTCATGGCCAGTCCTCAAAGATACTTTTTGATTATACACTGACTTATGTGGAGCAGTGATTGATCTTCATATGAAGAATCTGGCTGGCTGATTTTGCCTGTCTGACTTCTAAGCATCTGCCGGCTGCTTGCAGAGACTTCCTCTTCGGAGCTGCTTCATGCCTTCCCGGGCCTTATCGTGGCCCAGTGGGGAGGATGCGTGTGATAGACCCACTGTGATAGAACCACAGGAGCCAGGGAGCAAGACTGCAAGAGTTGCGGGCTAACTGCAAATCCTTTTTGCTATAGGGGAGGTTCTGTTCTTCACTTAGGGTCACATGTAATTGTAGGGATTTTTCTTTTTAATCTTTAATGTTTTGGGATCTGCGTAAGTTTCTGCTAATATGTCTAGGGATGTGTTGCTTAACCGTAAGATTTTGTCATCACGCAAGCATTGTACTGTGACTTTACGCCTACCACACGTCTTGACCACGTAATGTGAATATATGCTTTGCTTGTGGCACCACAATGGATTACTATTATTATTATTGTATTATTATTGTAGTATTATTTCTCCTGTGATGTACTGTCCATGATTGTGTGTGTTCTACTTGTATATGACCGGGAGCATAGGAGGTTGTTTACACAAGTGTCACCACAGACACATAAGCATTGGCACTGTGCACACTGTGACAGCAGCTGCGCTGTCCCTAGGTGATAAGAATCCTTCAGCTTCATCATGCTCTCCAGGGACCACGGTTGTGTTGTGGTCTGTCGCTGTGGAGGGCCTGAGGCATGACTGCACGTATGTGAAAAATGGTTTGCTTGGTTGTGAGGTTTACCTAAGTTGCTTTATTGTGCGCGCGTGTGTGCATGTGCTGCCTCCCCTTCCTGCAGAGTGGCCAGCAGTCCACAGCCCGTGAGTGACCACTGCTGTTACAGATGGGCAGGGAGTCTTGCAGCATTGGACCGCCTGCTGTTTCTCTTCATTCTTGCTTTTTAAGTCTTTTCTTCTTTCCTTTTGTCTTTTTCTTTTTACTGCTTAGTTCTGCTAGTAGCTCCCACGAGGCTGCCGCATTGGTTTGTGCGGTGCCCGTTTTGTGAGCTGTGCAGTGTGCCAAGACCTCGTAACAGGCACGCTGGAGTCGGCCGGGGTGCGCAGCCCCAGCCCCGGCCCCAGCCCCAGGAGCTTTGTAGATCAGGCAGTGAAAACAGAAATAGAACTAGTTAGATTCACCCTATTTAGAAACTGCTCCAGATTCTAAGCCAAGTGTGAGAATCCTACCTAAACGATGTCACATTTCCCTCAGAAGTGATTTCCACAGACTTTTTCAGTAAATGAAGCATAACCCATATTAGCAGCATTTCAGATAGTTTGAGTTTTGTGCCTTACTGCTTGTAGATTTTACGTAGTAACTCTAGTGACACGGTTTTGCCTTATTTCGATAAAAAGAGCAGTTTCTCTGTTTTCTGAGCGTTGCTGTACACTCCTTAAAGCTGACGGCTACCCTCGGTGGGGTGCGGTGTCGGCTCACACGCTGCTCTGCTGCGTCTTTCCGTTTGCTCTTAGGTCCAGCGCTTTACTAACGTGGTACACGTGTATCTTTGTGTGCTTTAACCATTCCAGTGAAGTAAGTCCTAGAAATAGAATTGAGTCAAAAGATAAGATATTGTTGTGACCTTGCTATTGATTGCTGCCTCGCTGTCGGAAACTTCCGACTAACCAGCCGTGATGACGCCACCGCTTCAGTCCTGTTTGAGGGCGAAGATTTGCTAGTAGCCAAAAATTGCCATATTTTCATTTCCTTGGTTATGACTAGTTAAGTTTTATAGCAGGATTTAAAACAACATTGATTTGCTGGTTTTGCTTTCTTTTGTAAAGATGAAGTTCGAGATGTTTACTGGGAGCTGAATGATACAAACTTCTCGTCTCCTTTACAGATTGTGTGGTGTTCTTGCTTTTGGGTATATTTTACTTCCAGGCCAAGAGTGAGAGTGTTGTTGTGTGACTCTAGTAAAACCAAATCTCCTACCCATCACTGTCTTTATTTAAAGCCCCATTGCCTTGATGAAAAGGTGTCAAGCTTTTTAGTGTGATTTTGGGCATAATTTCGGATCTAACTCCTTACTCAAGGTGCTGACCGTACTTTTTCTCTCTTTTGACTGAGTCTCAGTTTGCATGTACTCTAAACCTATTTTTGTTGAGTTACTAGTAAAATGTTAAACGTTGCTTATTCACTGCCTGCCTCCTTATGTGCCCGTGTGAGCTCCCAAAGCAGCGGCTAGGTGCTGGACATTATTGTCTGTCTGATGGTGCTGGCAGCTGTCTTCAACAGAAGTAGTGAAAGCTTTTGCATTATGTTTTGTTCCTCTTAACATGTAGGTGGGCATTTAAAGGAAAAAAACTACATCTTACTGAAAATGGCATAGTATATGATCTTACTGTCACCGCTCGATTCCAGCTTCAGAAAGTCACAGGGATTAAATGAGATGATGTATATTAGTGCCCAGTAAATTATTTCTGTGACATTTTAAACCCTTGAGGGTGTGATGCTGAGATTTGAGACTGCAGCATTTCTTTCCCCCTTGTGGTGGGGTGCGGGTGTCCACTCATGAGGAGAGTTTTATGCACTAATTATTCCCAGCCCCAGCTTTTCAGTACGTCTCTTTAAATTTTTCTCTGCTGTGAAGATGGCACCTTAGTCACTGTCCTGGTTGCTGGATGAAATACCTGACGTCCAAGGCTTAAGAAGGAGAACAGTGTGGCTCACACTGTAGAAGCCTCAGGCCGTGTTCAGCAGGCTCAGACACAGGAGCCTTGGTAGGAAGGCCTGGGCCAGGAGAGCTGCCCACCTGGGGTGGCCAGGAAGCAGAGAAAGGAGAAGGGCGATGACCCATCACCCCTGACAGGTCCCCCGCGGAGGGGCAGGCCAGCTGTTCTGCCTTCTTGACTCATGATCTAACTGGTAACAGCACCTCATCGGATGGTTACGAGGTGGCTTGGGTCTTGAGCACAGCTCATCCTTTAGAAAGTCAGAGTGAGCTTCACACGACGCAGGATCTGTTATTTCTCTTTTAGTTTTTAAGTTTTTACTAGTGTGTGTTTGCAGCTCTTAATGTGTACATTCATCCTGGGGCATTAACATGTGTGCACAACACGTATCAGAGAATGTATTCTTTCCACGGTACCTTTGAACTGAGGTGGGGAACAGCAAACAGAGCCAGGTGGCTCTGTGGGATGCAGAAACCCTCTGTAGTTTTCATTATCAGCCCATATATGAAGTCTTTCTGGGGTGCAGTTCCTGTGAGTAGCTGCAGGGGATACAAAAGAGTAAATAACTGCATCTTCCCAGAACTTTATTACCACTGGGGCGGGAGACCAACCGGATGGTGTACCAAGCTGTCTAATCTCGGGGAAGAGCGCTGTGCTGGCCCACAGGCGCCAGCCTTCCCTGTTCTGCAGCCTCGGACCAACTTGGCGAGCTCTGTGGGCTTTTCCTGTGGTCACTGCGCGGAGACTTCTTTGGGTGGAAAGGGGCACAAGCACAGCTGCCCCGGAGGCCTCTTCTCCTTGCTGCTGTAGGAATATTGGATACTAGGAGTAGAATCTGATGGCTTGAGGGGCTGAAGCTAGAAAACTATTCGTTAGAAATCATAGTAGTCGGCATTTTGAAGGTGCTGCGGCCTGAGCTCACAAGTTGACCGTTTGTCTAGCACCCCTCCATCTCTGCCTTCTGAAGCCAGCCCTACCCTTCCCAGGCTGAGTTCCTGACGCTGGTAACAAATGATACATTGTCTTCAGGCTTTGCTTTTCCCTGAGTATTATCTCATTCCTCTGAAATTGTTTTCAGCTTTTTTGCCCATGTGTTGTAAGAGTGGGAAATGGATGAGAGAGGTGAATAAAAGTGGTTGGTTGTTCATATGAATAATAAACTAGGCTTTGCCCCATAGTTTAGCATTTCAAAATATAGAGCATCCCACATACAGGGTAGCTGGCTTTAGAGGTTATTAGTCTAGCTGGGCAGTGGGGGACACCTGTGATCCTAGCACTGAGGCTGAGTCAGGATGGTTGCAAGTTTGAGCCCAGCCTGAACAAGTTGACCTTTCCTCAAAAAATATTTTTTTTTAAAGGCTGGTGATATAGCTCAAATACTCTGGGTTTGATCCCCAGTACCACAAAAGGCAACCCCCCAAATAAATAAATAATAAAATTTAAAAACAAAACAAAACAGTAGTCTAGTGCCCTAAAGCCATAGATTACTTTCTATTTATTTATTTGTTTTGGTACCTAGAATTGAACTCACTACTTTGTACTTGCCAGGCAGGCACTATGCCACTGAGCTATACCGCCGATCCCTTTCTCTCAGGTTAGAACCATTGTGAACATAGTGTAGCAACCGAACTGTTTGAGTTAAAAACCACATCATTGTTTTCAACAGGATGCCTTCAGTCTGCTCGCATACTCAGACCCTTGGAATAGCCCCGTAGGAAATCAGCTTGACCCGATTCAGAGGGAACCTGTGTGCTCAGCCCTCAACAGTGCAATACTAGGTGAGTAAAGCCAGAAGCACAGCTTCAGCTGGATCTCTGCTGATTTGAGAGAAGGCATTTGGGTTGACATTTATACTTTGATGAAATCATAAAGCAAATGTTTATGTCCATGCGCATTCACTTTCAAAAACGGGATTCTTACTATATCACCCGTCGACCTTGAGCTCACAATCCTCCTGTCTCAGCCTCCCAAGAAGTTGCACCTGGCTGTTTTCTGTATTTTTAAAACACAAAGTTGGATTGGTATTGCTGTTTTGTAGAGCAGTTGCTTGGCATTTTCAAGTCCCTGAATTCATCTCTCAGCCACACATAAATAAAATTACCTACCTTAAAATACAGAAATCTTCCTCCTTTACCCCAAATCCAGATTGAATGGACCCTAAGGGGTGGGGGTGGGGAGCATCTGTGACCATCTGCAGAGGAGTGGAAGTGTAAGCCATAAATCATCTCATTTATGTTTTGGTGGTTCTTGCTTGTGTTTTGGTGAATATTTTGGTGGTTCTTATGTTAAAACTAAAGAGCAGAATTTTCTGCCGCTCATTTCTAGGCTGGCACTTGGGAGCACCAGTGCGAATGCTCACTGAGTTGGCTGGACCACACTCTGCCTCTAGCACTGGAGGGAATTCTGGGTGTGAGCTGAAGGCGGCCTGCTGTGTGAGAAGGCATCAGGAGCTGACTCACCAGAGTTGCAGGAGAGGGTGAAGATGGGGATTAGGGCCAGGGACAGTGGGTGAGGAATGGGTTAACTTGTATTGGCCCAGCTGAGAAAGCAGCCTGGTGTGGTGGTGGTTCCGGCCTGCTTCTCTGCAGCAGGTTGATCAGAACTGGGGTTTTTGTTTGTTGGTACTGGGAATTGAACTCAAGACCTTGTACTGGCCAGGCACTTACGTCACTGAGCTAAATCCCTGGCCCCTTAACCTGGGCTTTTAAGAAGACCCAGCTGCTGTGAAGATCTTGGAGTGTTAATGACAACATGGTTCTAAGCCTTGGCCCACAAGAGCAAGCCTAGAAGGGAACAGATAAACTCAGAGAAAGTTCTGGAGGCTTTGCTGGCTTAAGGAGAGTGTGAAGGAGGGAAAAGAGCGTGAGATGTGGCTGGAAGGGGTCAGCAGGGTCCCTGGCTGATGGCTGAGCACCCTGCACATCCCCTCCGGGCCGGCAGTGTTTCCCCCGACAGGGGTGACCTGAGCTGCCCACATCATGTTCCCACAGGGCCCCTTGGAGCACCCCATCACCACCAATCCTTGGGATCAAATTTAAATTGCACTAAGCTCCAGGCCCTTCCCGGAGAATAGGCTGAGGAAGAGGAAGGCAGTTTAAAGGCAAGACTTAGCCAGGGGCAGCAGGCAGGAGACCACCCTGCGGGTCACAGGATTGGCCTGCAATGTGTGGGTTCTGTGCCCGGTTCAGCGCAGGCTCTGCAGGGCTGGGTGAGGCTGTGTAAACAGCCCCTGGGGGAGTGCTCTTCAGAGGTGATTTTTAGAGGAGTTTTTACAAGGCTCTGGGTAAACTGGGCCTCTAGGCCAGTTTTTAAGTCTGTGCTGTGCGCTTGGCTCTTAGATTTGGGAGCTTTTAGTCACGTTTCCGACTATTTGAGGAAAACTAGGGTAGTGTCACAGAGTAATGACAAGTCTCCTAAGTTACCCTTCTGGGGACAGGGAATGAGGGCCAGGCCCCTCACCGCAGGAATATGAAGGAAGCAGGAAGTGTTTAGCCTTCTGTATCTTTGCTCTTAAGTTCATTAATTATTGGTTAAGGACTAATACATTTGGGAATAATTCCTGTCCTTTGTGTTAATTTCCTTAAACTGCATGTAATAAAATGAATTTCTTTTAGTTAGTATCTTTTCTTTGGTTCTACAAAATCCGCCTGGCTCTACTGATTAAAAATAAAAACTGGCATTGTGGGGAAAATTGTGGTTTACTGTCTTTCAAATTGTAGCACTGTGTAATCATGAAGATACAATTTACTAGGCAACAATCAAACTTGTAAAAAATTTGGAGACTGCCAGTTTTTTTGGCGGGGGTGCTCCTCAAAGGAATTAGGAATTATCCAAGATACACTCTATATTGCAGATTCAACTATGGTGCTTATTTTAAAATTATATAATACTTGTAAACTAATGGCAAGGTTTTAAGTATGTTTGTGCATTATATTATGCATTAGATAGGTTCAGCTCTGTGCAGTGTGTAATTGTACATAAATCTTACTTCCTATGTCCAAAAAGTTTAAAGACAGAGAACATCTCACTTCCTTGGACCAAGGATACTTGTTTCTCTGTGAACCTTGGCTTAGGTTACTGTTTTTCAGTGTTTACTAAGGTGGTTTTGTCAGTCTTACCCCACTGGCAGCTAGTTAAAGCATACTTCTCGTACCTTTGTTTGTTCTTATTCCTGTTTTACTTCCCTGTGTACCTTCACTTGCTTTTTGATTTTCTGCTACACTCTTTTGGGAAACTTTCCTTCTCTCTCTCACCACCGAATTGTGGGCAGGGTGTATAGTAGCCTCCCAGCACGCTGTCAAGCGGTGCCTGTGAAGCCCTGATTGGTCACTGTACTGAGTCATAGTTTGGACATACTGTTACTACAAAGGTTGCCAGCTTCTCAATTACATGATTAGTTGAACTATCACCATGAATATTTTTCCATCCTGGCAAGGAATTGTGATAATTATTGCCATTTCTCCTACAACTGATAAACTTGTGGTATGTAGCATCTTAAAACTTGCCAGTTTTTAAAAATGCCTGAACCATCAGTTTTAAGTTAACCCCTCCAGAATTGTCAGGTGGCCTTGCTGTGTTTTCTACCAGCCACCATCACCACTTGCTCCTGAGTGGGCCTCACCAGCATGCGCCCAGGTGGGAGCGCCCATCAGATCCTTAGTGGCCATCACGTGGTGCTTTTTCTGTGAATGCTGACTGACCTTGGTCCGGCAGAGGGGAGTACGAGACACGTGCTTGTTACTGCTCATTCTGTCACAGACAGTAAAGATGATGTGTTAAATCTGACCCTGCAAGCTTTTCTACGGTTGGGGACCCAGTGGCCGTACTACCTTGTCACAGCACGGCCAGGCATCAGGCTGCCTTTGCTACCAAGTTACGAGTTAGGCAGGCATAGATAATCGTGTAAGAAATTTGGTATTTTCCCAATTGAGAGATTTTAAAAAAAATATTTCGCTAATTGCTATCTTCATTTTTTAATCTTTTTTTCCTCAGAAACCCACAATCTGCCAAAGCAACCTCCACTTGCCCTAGCAATGGGACAGGCCACGCAGTGTCTAGGACTGATGGCTCGATCTGGAATTGGATCCTGTGCGTTTGCCACAGTGGAAGACTACCTACACTAGCTGTGCACCTCGGGCTCACACTGTGCTGTGGCACCCTGTCAACACGGAGTAGACCGGCTCTGCAGATGGGAGATTTAGAGTTTTTTAAATTATGTACTGGGGACAGGTTTTTGTCGCTTTACATTGCTTCCTAGTTTACAGCATGATGCAAATGATTTTCTAACTTAGTGTTAGGAGAAATTATTTTCCATCTTTAACCTCTTAGTTGTCTAAGAGTTAAATATTACTGAATTTCAGACATTCAAATTGATCATCCGGAATCCTTTAAAACAATTACCTAAAAGAAACCAAAAACTCCTGCCTTCTTTGTGGGGGGGAGAGGGGGAAGGAAATGGAATAAGTAGTGTTGTGTTAGCATGTGGGTGATGTAAACTTCAAATGGGAGATGTTCCGACCCCCACTCCCATATAAGCATTCAATCAGTGTAACTTGCAAAATGCATAAACATCCGACAGTTTGAATTTATAGTGTTGATGGAAAAAAATCATTTTTAATGTGTACTGTAAAACTTGAAATACTCAGGAGCTGAGTGAATATGTTTGTTGCTACTTACAATCCCGACCTGTTAGTCCCAGTAGTTTTGTTTTAACATGGTCTTTTTCAACTTTGTTTCCTGTTTAACTACAGATGACTTCTGTTGTAGACTCACAAAGTTTAACTGTTGTATTATAACAGTATTACATGTCAACAGTGTGGTTATGACCTTTATTTATATAAAAACCAAATATTTAGTAATTTACCGTGTCTTAATTTAATCTTTGTACACCTTCCATTTTTAAGTGCTTAAATGAGTACTATATTGCAATAAAAATGTAGTGATATAATTAACCAGCCATTAAAAATTTACTTCTACAGATTTTAAGAGTGTCTTTTAAGTATTTGTACAATTATGGCCTAAGAAAAGTTACTCGTATCGATGGCATTAACCACCATCATTCTGAGTTCTACAGTCTGACACTGCCTCCACTGCTCTGGCCTCCCTGTTAGGGTCAACCTAATACTGTGTGTGTGTGACACAAAAACAAGGAACTTCTTTATGTTCACTATCACAAGGATTTGCCAATCAAGCAAATCCTCAGACATTAAGTTTGGTCAGCTTGTTCCACAAATCAGATTCACTCTTGGGTTTGGTAAAGGCATTAGTTGGTTTTTCTCTAGGACCAAGACACCCTTATCTACACTCAGACTCTGCATCCTCTCTCTCACCAAGAACATTACAGACAGCTACGCTCCTGTCCTCCCTGCCACCAGCAATTGGGAGGACCCGAGTTATTCTTACTGAAGGGGGACGGCTTCTGGTGCCGCTACATGGATGAAAAGGAAAACTGCTTTCACAGACGCTTTCTTTCAGGACCTCAAGACTACAGAGCAGGCCGGTACTCGGCAAGTTACTACCCCAGAGCGAAGACTTTGGAAATAATGAGCCTTTTAGAGGTTAATCCTCTAAATTAAATAACTGAAAATTCTTCACAAAGTACAGATTTTTTCATTTAGCTTTAATTTACTTCTTAGAAGCTTTCATCCTTCTGACCATCCATCGCCTTTTAAACCGCTTCGCATTTTGTTTTTTCTGGACACCTAGAATTGAAAGTTTTATGGAATAAGAATAATTATTAAGTATTAGTTAAAACTCAAAAACTATGAAATTAAAATTTTTTCAAGATTCTCTTCATTTAATCTAATTATCTAATTTTAAACTAAAATTATCAAAGCCAAGCATCAAGCTCTTACCCCAAGCATTATTCAGAAACTGGGCTGCAGCCTTTTTCACTGGTGCCCTCTTGTTGTCAAGAGACAGGAACTTATTCACTAAAAGAGAATTATCTGTTACTTGTTTTCTTTGCAGTAAAAGGAATAAGAAAAATAGAAAAACAGCCAATTAGAAATTACCGGTAGTTCTGTTGGTTCCTGGACCATACAGGGAATCACGGATGAAGGCTTTGGCTGCTTGCTGCCGTGCGTCCCTCAGGTCTTGGTCCTTCAGCCTCACAGCTACGTAGCTTCTCTGGCTGGTGATTAATATAAAAAGCCAAACAAGCTTAACTCTAACTGTTTTCCTCTGGTGGTGGTTGCCGACAGAACCCAGAGCTAAGCACCCATGCTAAGCAAGTGCTCGGCCAGAGCAGCACTCCCCACGCGCACGCGTTCTGGGTTCACTGCAGTGCTGAGGATTGAACCCAGGCCCTGAACGTGCTGGCCAAGGGCCCCGCCACAGCTGCTGGCTGCGTCCCCAGAGGTGTGCTCCCAAAGTATTTTTGTCTGCTGTTTCTAACAGTGATAAAAAGTGGAATTTAATTTTTTTATATACAAATAATGACACATTACGAGGCTATTTAAAAGTAGATTAACATCCATATTCTAAGTACAGTAAGTAAATGTATAATTTAGCAAAACTGACTCCCTACAGCAGATGAATGTGCAGTGCAGTATTTCCCGCGGCCCTTTAACCCCCCCCCCCGGGGGGGGCCTACCTGACAGACTGGACCTTCTCTACTTTCACCTTCTTCTCTTTCTCACAGTCTTCTCTTTTCTTGTGTAAACTCACTAAAAAATGAGTCAGACTGTCTAGTTAGCATTTACATAAAAGTAAATCAGAAACATTTACTGAATTCACTTTAAATGTTCCTGCCAATAGCAGATGTAAGTTTTATTTGTAAGAAACAGCAGGGACAAGCTCAAACTGGCCTCACCCAGGGGAGGTCAATGGAAGATTGTGCAAAGGCACTTGACATTCACAAGAAATTACTTAAATAAGAACAGCTCATACCTTCTTTCAGCTTTCCTGGTGATTTCTTTGCACTAAGGCAAAAATAAAAGACCATTAATAGGAATGGCAGATAGTGAAGATTACTCAAAATGTTACACAATTCATGTAGTTTACGAAGAATTTCCCCCTTTCATTGCCACCATCTTCAGCTTTTACTTGAGCTCTTTCCTCAGTCCAGAAAGCAAGTCTCCGTCACCAACTCCCCATCAACAAACTTAATACCCTAGGATCAGAGTGCTGTATCTTCTTAGAATAGAAAAGACTTAAGAATGAGATACAGAACGCAGTAATCAAACTGAAATAAATGGCAGGCCTGTCTCATACTTGGAGAAAAAAAAGATGAAGGGACAAGGATCAGCCTCAACAGACAATGTCAGCTGATAAAGCTGCACCCAGCAAAGGCTCAGTTACTGAAAATTTGAGACCCAGGGGCATGGGTAGATGGGGGCTAAACTTCTCAACTGGAAGCAGTGAAGGGGTCAGCAGGAAAAACCCCAGCTATGGAGATGACCGAATCCGGTGGACTTTGACTGATTCCCAGTATCTGGTGTGTGGCAAAGCTGCTAAAAGAAACAGGAGGACAGGTTGGTGGCAGGTAAGACAACTGGAAATGCTGAGTTTTAGAAGCCTCTGGATAAATGTCATTGCACTAAGTAGTAACTTTAAAACACTCACTGTACTCTAACGTCCCTTAACTACAGGAAGTGCTCAAATATTTTCACAGAACCCACTAGGCTCAGGAGTGCAAGAAGCTACAATAACCTACTGCAGTGAACAAAAGAAATGGCAAATGACAAAAGAAGTGGACCATTCCTCTCCACCTTTCAAATACCACGTGTAGCTGTTTAATTTAGGCTCTGTTTTCTATTATCTGTGTTAAATAAATGCACCAGTCTGTTAAACATGACTATACAAAAAGATTCTGCTACTTACCCAGTCTGTGAAGCTGTAGTTAACTGCTCTAGAATAATGTCTGGAAGAAGTTTTCTTTTCTTTTAGCATAAAGACACAAACAAGTAAGTTAGAAGTGATGTACTAGCCAGGTGTGCTAGTGCATGGGTGTAAGGCCTGCCTGTAATCCTGGCACTTAAGATGCTGAGGCAGGAGGATCAGTGAGGATGCAAAGCCTGCTTAAACTACATACCGAGATTCTATCACAACAAAACGGATGCATACAGATCGAGCTGGAGTTACTTCTTAAATTCCTGCTTTCTAAGGACAGTCTATTTAGGCAAATAAATGAATTAGGCTAGGCATTGCCTCCCCCCCACCCCACCCCACCCCGCTATCTTAGGCTGAGGGGAAGACTGGGGCCACAAAACCCGGATGTTCGCCCACACCCTCGGGAAGCGGGGTGAAAAGCGGGAAGGGGGTCCAAAAGTTTCCACCTCTCAGGTCAGATTTACGAAGTCAGGGCCGTGTAGCGAGTGTGCCAGGCAAGGCGATCACACCTTTATGTGTACAGAGTTCAACTTTACGGGTCACCTTACCTCACAGCAACCTACTTTCGGGTTAAATAAACTCTCTAAAGCGAAAGCAATGAGGTTAAATGTAGAGCCAGCCGCTGAGAGTCAGAGCTGCACCCTAGCTCCTGTCATTCAGTCACAACTCTTCTCTCCCATTTTCAATGGGTGGACACGAAGGGGTGCAGGCCTCTTAAAAATGAGTGACTTGTCCACCCCAAGTCCCATTCGCCCAACGGCCTCAAACACGGGAATCCTAACCCGGCCCCGGGTGTCCGGAGGCGCAGACGCCCCACTCCGCTAACCTTCTGTTCGATGAAAAGCTCTTCGCGTCGCTTCCGCTTCTCTTTCAGGAGCGTCTTGTCCCTGCAGCAGGGGTGACAAGTGAGTGCCAGGGGCTCGGCCAGTCGGCGCGGACCACTCTCCCGGCCGGCCGCGGGCTCCGCACCTGCGCACGGTCTCGCGCACTCGCCGCTCCTCTTCTCTCGCCTCCGCCTGAGCACTGGCGAAAGTCAGCTCCTCCGGGGCCTCGTCGTCAAACTCATCATCCCCCTCCTCGTCTTCTTCCAGGGGCTCCGCGGCCGCGCCGCTGCTGGGCTGCCCGAGCAGCAGACCGTGCTCCGCCTCCTCCTCCGAGGTCGGCTGGCCCTCGTCCACCATCGCCTCCGCCGACGCCGGGGTACGAGATGCGCGCGGCCGGAGCTGCACCATGGTGTGCACCGCGCTGGAACGTCTGACCCTCTGACCCGGAAGCAGTTGTAAGCACACCGCGACGCTCTTGACCTCGCGCCATCGGATTTTATCGCCGCCTGCAGGTTCGGAGGCCAAGGATAGGCGGCAGCGCGTGCGCAGACCGAGTAGGGGGCGTGGCCTTGGACAAGGAGCGCGCTCTCCACCTCCCGGCTCGCTAGGATGGAGCAGTCGCCCTGCCTTCTCAGTCCGGAGGCCGCCACCCGCCCGGCGGCCAGGGGTGCCGGCCAGTGCTCCGACGCCCAGTCACTGTGCCATGGCTCCACCCGCTCGAGTTCCTAATCTCCCGGGAGGGCCCCGCTGCCCTCTTGCGCCGGCCAGAGGCCTTGGCACCGGACTGTGCCCTCCGGCGGTCCGACTCTGTTGTCGCGGAAGCTGTGCCGGCGCCGCGGGGTCCCCGATCCCGGCTGACCCGGTAACCTGGATTCGCGGCTGCCCCGTGGCCAGTGTGCTATCTGCGGAAAGAAATTGAGTGGCACTTCCCTTACCAGGGCACCCCGTGTGTGTGCGTGCGTGCGTGCGTGCATGCGTGTGCTACTGCCCCGAAGTAGATTTTCCGTGGTGCTATCTCCTCCACCTTGTTATGTATGCTAAATGACCTGCCGTCCTCTGCACACACCAGGCTGTTTCACACTCCCCACTCACCGTGTACTCCTAGCGCTGTTGCGTCTACTGATAACCGCAGGTTCCCATGTAGCGCTCCTATTTACATTTCAAAACCTTCCACTGGAGAGGCCACATTCCAGCCAGCAACATTCACCTACCCCATTACCACTCTGCCCATCTTCTAATTGCACTTTTCACTGATTCTTGCACAAATTTCTCGTACTGTAGCTTCCACATTGTACAATAGTGTGCAGGGTGATCATTCAGCCGTTCTGGGGCTTTAGGGTGAGGCCCAGGTCTTGCTAATCATTTATCAATTCCCACTCTAAAAAGGACAAAACCAAATATGAACAGTAATGACAAAACAAGAACAGGCGTGGTGTGGTGGTGCACACCTGTAATCCCCGCACTCCAGAGGCTGAAGCAGGAGAATCACTGCGAGTTCGAGGCCACCGTGGGCTGCATAGTGACACTGTCTTAACAAGAAAACACAAGAGCTGGAGATTTAGTTCAGTGGCATAAGCGCCTTCCTGGAAAGCACGAGACTGTGGTCAGTTCGATCTCTGGTACCAAAAGAAGAAGGAAAGAAAGAAAACACAAGAACAAAGTTGCTGGTACTCAAATAAGTCTGTAACCTCTGGGTCATGGTCAGATAGAAACCACAAGTCAGAAAGGTATCCAAACTCCCCGCAACAGCCTGCCACCTTCCACCACTGACAGGGCAGTATTTACAGTTGACTAGAAGCAGCCAGGGAGGGAGACACTCAAAGTGCCTGGTGGTTCAGTCTGCTCTAAAGCTGTGTCTGGGCGCACAGCCCTTGACCTTACCCCAGTGTGGGAATCAAGTCGCCAGGGTACTTGGCTGGTTACTCATATGCAAAGGACCTCTGGGTTTATTAAAATGACACATTGACCTGACACATGTTCATCCTTGGGTGATCCACTTATTTGCATTGTTTTTTCTCATCCTGATTTTCTACACTGTTCCTCCCTCTCTCCCTTCCTGCTTTCCTTCTTCCCTTCTTTCCTTTCTTTTTACTTCCCTCCCTCCCTTCTTTTCTTCCTCCCATGAGTTCTTGTAAATCACTGCATGTTCTTTGAGGTAAGGCAGCCAAACAAAGTAAACACTGAAAAGAAGCCCTTAAAAAGATATCCCTTGGGGTAACATCTTTATATAATAAATTTCCTACTGTAGACAATGATACCATTTTGCATCAACAGGAGTGCAGAAATTAGGATTAAATGCCAGGTTTTTACCCTTCTACCTTTTCCAAAGAGAAAAATACATCAGGATAATTAATATTTTAAAGAGAACCTCATTACAAATCTACCCCTCCTAGTAAGCAAACACAAGTGTAAGACACTTACATTTCAGTACGTAAGAAACACGCATCAGCTTTAGAGTTCTCCGATTCGTCCAGGCCCACTAATTCAGCAATCATTAGATTCCAGCCCAGGAAGTGGAGGGTTTTAGGTCATCTGGTCTACAGCAGCTCACCGTCCGCAGACTGTTTCTCCTGTTTGTGGCCCAGTTCTTCCTTCTTCTCCCAGGACACTTAAACAGTTTCAATTTCATGAGGAGCAAGGGCCTCGGGAAGAGTTGTCCCACAAGGTCCCTGGAAATGAAACCTAAACAGAAGGACATGTACAGCAGAGTTAGGAGCCGTAAATCAGCAGGAGGAGCACACGACTGCAGTGAGCCCCAGATTTCTTAGGCAATACCCAAGGTAAAATCTAGATGCTCACAAATCAGGCGTCTTAAATATTGTGCTCACTCCAGGAGTGTTAACAACTCCCCCACCATGGATGACTAAGGTTAGAATTTGTAGGACAATTAAATAATCTCCTGGGGTGGTGATGTATACCTGTAATCCCAGCGCTCGGGGGGCTAAAGCAGGAGGATCACTGTAAGTTTGAGGCCAGCTTGAACTATGTAGTGAGGCACCATCTCCAAAATAACTTTTTAATTTAATGAGTAGAGTAGGCACAATTTTAAAGTATATTTTGAGATTGAACTGCCAGACTTATAGTGGAAATATATACATGTAAATGTATATACACACACCTGGACACAGACATAGCAGTTGGAGACTAAGTCTCAAGATAATGACAAAAGGACCAGGCCAAGGGGTAAGATCGGTGACAATACCTGATCTAACAAAGTCTCGCTAGACATCAGTCACTTCAGGGGGCAACCAAGCCCCCCAGGTCCCTTACCTACCTGAGAGGCTCTTTGTTCTCTCCATGCCTGATTGCTACATGCTTCCCCCACTGCATCAATATTACCTAAGCAGCTATGTGATACTCTTACTGGTTGATCGTAGCTGTAACCCACATACCCATGCAGCTGAGTCCCATAAAATTTCCCCTAAGAAGTGGGGTCCTCAGGCAACACACTTTCTGGGTGTCCCCTCCTGACCCTCTCAGGCAGGAGCTTTCTATCCCTCAATAAAGCTTTCTGCTCTTAACTTCTGTTGTTCCTAGAATTCATTCTTCAGTTTTAGAGAACACAGTGTATTAGGCATCAAGCAGGTTGGCAGTTATAATATTTTCCATATCATTTAGAGGTTCTGATATCATATCCCTCTATCAAACAGATGTGCCAATTAGCTTGATTTAATTGTATTCAGAAAACATAACATTGCCTTGCACCCTGTAAAGATACACAACTCTTAACTTTTCCATTTACAATTCAAGTACGCATGCACACCTGCAGACCCACAGGTACCAGGACTCAAGACAGGAGAGAACAGCTCACATAGCAGCTAGACCAGCAGCTTCCGGCTGGGTACAGGCCCTTCAGCCTGTCCACTGTGCCGGGTGACCAGGAAGGAACGAGCAAAGAGAGAGGAAGGGGAGGGGAGGGACAGGGGGAAAAAGCACTGTAACTAAGAAAAAGCACAGGACTTTTTAAAAACACGTTATAAATAAGAAAACCAATCAAGCACAATAAAAAGTGAACCGGTATTTCCTGGGTATAATCCATCATTCCTGTTATTCATTTGGATACAGGACAAGTGGTGAAAGCCTCAGCCTACAACACTCTGTTCTCCCCAGTGCACCCTCGGCGATGTCCCTGACTTAGCAGCACCTCCGGCCTCTGCCACCCAGGTCTGCTGATCATGGGCCAGGAGGACGCTCGGCGTCTAGACAGCGGTTCTTTGCAAATCCCGGCAGGTACAGAGCACTTCTAGAGGATTCCCAGATCCCCAGCTTCCACATACTCTTCTTCCTCAGAAAATGACTTCCAAATTTTACAGTGGCGCCTCGAAGTGTAAAATCACCCAGGGGCAGATATTGCACAGACCTGAGGAAGCAAATGGTTTCTAAAGACTGAAGGGAAGACTGTTTCATTCTTGCTTTCAACAAAGACAGAAGTCTCAGCAGACTGCCCATGACATATGACACATTACTGGCCAAGACTTAAGAGAGCAGTACACCTCAGCTCAGTTCCACAGATGAGAGGGGATCAAAGATAACATGGTGGCTGTGGGGCCTGGAACCAGGCGCTGGGGACACCCTCGCCCCAGCTGGGTCTCAGTTACATACAAATCCTCAGGGGCCACTGAGCTTGGGGCTGAGAATCAGTTATAATACTGAGGGTGAAATCGGACAATGCCTAGGATTTACCACGAAGCAATTATCTAAGACAACCACTCAGGATTCAGACAAATGGCAAAATCCAACCTGGAACTAACTATGCCTCTGTAACATCAAATGCACATCTGTGGGAGGTAAATCCTATGGCGCTGAGTCTCAATCAGAACCGGGACAAAGATCTAAACAACTTGTGCAAGGTCTGAAGAGCCTTGTGAGATCCAGGTTTAAAATGCTTGGGATTTAGCTCAGTGACATAAGCGCCTGCCTTGCAAGCCTGTGGTCGTGAGTTTGATCCCCGGTATCGTTAAAATACAAAAAAAAAAAAAAAAAAAAAAAAAATTGTGAGCGGGAACGCCAGATAACCGAATAGGTTTAAAAAAATCCTGTTGGGGCCCCGGATATAGCGGCACAGTGCCTGTCTGGCAAGCGCACATCCCTGATATTTAATCAGGTTAAAAGTTGCAGGGAATGTTACCCGGTTTTCTTTTTTCTCACTAACCTAGAGAGCAAGGGTTGGTAAGATTTTTCTGTGAACTATCACACAGTGACTATTTTAGGCCTTCGCAGACAACGCAGTCTCTCTCTGCTCACGCCCCAGGGTAAAAGCAGCCCGGACAACTAACGACCTACAGCGCGGCCGTGCTCTAGTAAAATTTAATTGACAAACGCAGGCCATTGGCCATTTTGGTCCACAGGCAGTAGTCTGCTGATCCCTGACCTGAAGTTCAAGTTCAAAACTCATTACGCATGCGCATAAGAGAAAAGTCTGCGATCGTTAAACTGCGTTATTTGAACAAGTCTTCTGTGAGCCAGTTTCCCTCCCCCACGTGAAAAGCTGAGTGGCATGCGATGCTCACAGGCACCTCTCCTAAACAGCAGCTTTAACTGGGAGTGACAGTGCATGCCTGTAATCCCAGCACTCAGAGGCTGAGGTAGGATGTCTGTTGTGAGTTCGAGGCCAGCCTGGGGTACATAATGAGACTCTGCCTCAAAAAAAAAAGCAATAAATAAGCAAAGAAACAGCAGCTCTGACAACTCCTGGGTAAAATCCTGCTGACTCCCTGCTCTGTAACCCTTATTCAGGAAAAGCCTCTGGCTTAGTGCCACAGGTAGTTCTAGCTGCTCCCCAAAGAAACCTTCAAATGTGGGATGGTTCTTGTAGCCTACAAGCAGCTTATAAACTGTTAAGTTTCTCACTAGCAGTAGCCTGTTCATCTGAATGCAGCCATTGTAGGTCTTCAAGACAGCACAAAGCCTCAGAATTCTGGTTAAAAAGTAGCAGCTAAAGCAGGTCTGTGGTTCCCGAAGGCTGGACTTGTGTGATGATCTGCACTACAGGCCAAACAGTCTCCTCTTCACTTGCAGGAAATACTGTCACATCCGGTGTCCTTCATGTAAAGTCCAGGTCACCCTTTGCGGTGGAAACTGATGTGACTGGTCCGTCCACAGCATGACAGGAGGAGGCCACTCTAGTCTTAATTATGGAAATTCAAGTTTATTTTCTTCCTGTGCCTACCTACATTTACTTTATTATAATGATGATTTGTTTTAATTCTTTATAATGGTTAGGGATAAACTGGAGATCAACAGCTGAAAATAAACTACATGAGAAGAACCGCGTCGGTGAGGCAGCTCACGGTTTGCTCCAGAAAAGTACCCTGGCCCGCACATCACTACGTCCAATGAGACTAAACAGCCCAGCTGCTACCTATATGTGCCACAGTGAAGATTAGGGGTGGCTAATCCATTTTCTAGTGGATATGTCAGAGGGTGATTTAATTTTAAAAATAAAACAGCTGTATTGAGGTTTAATTCATATACAGCCCACCCATTTAAAATGTGTAACTTGCCAGCTGTGGTGGTACACGTCTAGAATCAAAGAGCTTCAAGGAGCCCGAGACAGGTCGATTGCAAGTTCAAGGTCAGCCTGGGCAACTTGGAAAGACACTGTCTCAAAATTTAAAAAATAACAAGGGCTGGAGATGTAACTCAGTGATTGAATGCCCATAAGGTCAGTCCCCAGTACCACACACAGACACACACACACTCACAATTTAGTGAGCTTTTGTTTTGTTTTGGGTATATTCAGAGTTGTAAAACCATCACACAATCAATTCAGAGCATGGTCATCAACTCAAGGGCCACTAACCCTAAAACAGCCACAAATACACTTCCTTTTTATTGATTTTTCTATTTTAGGTATTTCCTGTAAGAGGAACCAAACTATATTTAAGGTTTTTTTCTGAGAGTCTCCTTACAATTAACATAATATTTTCAAGGGTCATTCATGCCATTGCCTGTATCATTGGTTCTTTGGCTGAAAAACATCCTATTGTACACACCAAATTTTGTTCAACCACTCATCAGCTGAGGGACATTTGGGTTGTTTCCACTTTTCCTGTGAATAATGCTCCTGTGAACATTCGTGTACAATTTGCTGTGTAGACATATGTTTTCATTTCTAGGACGAGATACCAAAGGGTAGGATTATTGGATCACACAGTAACTTCCTAGTTAAGTGTCACATTCTGTTCAAAAGTGGTTGCAGAGTTATACATCCCCACCAGTACTGTATGAGGGCTCCATTGTCTTCACCAACACTTGGTGGGATTTTTTGGGGTTTTTTTTTTTTTTTTTGCATTTTTACAGTGAAATTTTTATTCCTATCTACATTCATTTTGATCTCTTATTTTCCACTTTATACTGATTTTTTTTTCCTGAATCAAGGTTACAAGTACATTTTTAAAAATTGTCTCCCAGGTTTCCATCCCAGTCATCAGTTATTCACTTAAACACAGGATATGCTTGAGCCAGTTCACTCCAGTGACTTTGTGAATGAGAAAACATTACAGAATCAAGAATGACGTTGATGTAATTTTGCTGATCCTCTTCTAATTTCAGGAAAACCACTTCCCTAATGCAGTAATTGTATCTACTAAGTTTTTTTCTATTTCTAAACAGAATCAGAAAGAAAAGTGTGATCATAGAAAATCTTTATTTACTCACTAGACATTGCATGTTTTTCCTAGTTTGTCATTGGTATTACTTGAAAATTAAGAGTAAATTAATAGGCTAACATTTGCAAATGTGTACTTTAATAAATACCAAGTATATAATCACATCTAAATTTTCTGTATTTTTTTTCTTTTGTAGAATATTTATTAAGGTTGCTTAATATACAACTTTTCATGTCATTCTAAAAGTCCTGGGCTGCGGATTTAGCTCAGCAGCATAAGCGCCTGCCTGGCAAGCTCAAGGTCCTGGGTTCAATTCCTGGTACAAAACAAAACACAACAAAAAACAACTGGACTCCATTACGGAAGTCCTTCACTATAAAGATAATTCTTTTGTTGATGACAAACAGCAGCCACAATCATTAATCTGGACCTCCGCATGGGATAAACTCCATTCCCCCTTGAGATACTAGTGTCCTTCTGTATTTCTGCAGTCCTGGTGGACCTGGCTGCATCAGCAGCTCTGGGGATTTACTCCCCTTAGAAGGCTGGGAAATCACAGAAGAGTGGGGTGGATCCCTGCTGATCTCAAGGCTTCTGATACACTGGTTTAGGATTGCCTCTTCTGTCAGGGAACCTTATAAATGGTGTACGTGGCTTGACGACCGGGAGAACCTGGCAGGCAGGTGCCATCTTGCTGCCCCGCATGACCTCGGCAGGGGGCCTCTTTTTTTCTTTTTAAAATTATAGTCATGCTGGTTATGAAACTGTATTTTATTGTGGTTTTAATTTGCATTTCTGTAAATGGTGAGTGTCTAATACATATTGGCCATGTGCATATATTTAGAGAAATGTCTTTTCATATTTTTTGGCCCATTTTTTTAAGGACATTGTCTTTGTCATTGTTGTTGCTATTACCAGGAATCAAACTCAGCGCCCATGCTTGCCAGGCAGGCACTATGTCACTGAGCTACATCCCCGGCCCACACATTGCCTTTTGAATTGTAGGAGCTGTTTATACATCCTAGATACACACATCTCCTATCACATATTAGAGTTACAAATCTTTTGTCTGCTTCTGTGGGTTGCTTCTTCACACCGTGGATGGAACCTATCTTAATTCTGATGAAGTTCAACTTATCCAGTTTTCTTGTGCTTTTGGCTAAATTTGCAAAAATTAATCTAAGGTTATGAACATTTACTCCTATATTCTCTTTTAAGAATTTCATGGTTCTGACTTGTGTATTCAGGTCTGTGACCCACCACAGACACTGAACGGTCTTGACAATGTTCTCCAAAATCAGGTGAGCACAGATGAGAGGGTATCGTGGGATTCTCAGATCCACTGCACTAATTTTATATACCTGTCCATCTGCCAGTACTACATCGTCCTCACTAAAGAACTCTGCAGGAAGTTTTGAAATTGAGAAGTGTGAGTTCTCCAGATTTCTCCCTCTGCTTTGGCTATTCTGGGTTCCTTGAATTTCCCATATAAATTTTAGGACCACTTTGTCAATTTCGGCAAAAAGGCAGCTGTGATCTTGATAGAGACTGGATCAAACCTATAGATCAGTTTGGAGAAGCCTGCCATTTTAAAAATATTAAATCGAATGGGGCATGGTGGTGCATGCCTGTAATCCCAGCACTCAGGAGGCTGAGGCAGGAGGACTGTCTCAAATTCAAGACCAGCCTGGGCTACAAGGAGAGCTTTAGACCAGCCTGGGCTACAAGGAGAGCTTTAGACCAGCCTGAACTGCATACAGAGACCCTGTCTCAAAAAGACAAAATAATAACAAGTAAATTGGTCCAATCCACATACATTAATTTAATTAGGTCTTTTATTTTGTATTTAAACTATGACCTATAGTTTTTGGAGCTTTTGCACAGGAAACCCTTTCGTAAAGAAGACTTCCTGGTCCTGATGAATGAAGAACACATGAATGAAGAACTCTGGGCCACGAACACTGGCCGTACTGATCAGAGGGGCACAGGCGGTCAGGGCCGGACTCCAGGGCCGCGGTCAGGAGTCTCACTGGTGAGGCCCCTGCTGCAGGGTCCGTGGTGTGCGCTCTAACCCCAGGGAGACCCAGAGCTGCAGTTCGCGTCTGGGTCACATGGCAGAACCACCAAGGAAGCTTACAAAGATCACGGCGCCCAGGCCGGTGTCATGAAAAGCACGTGAGGTGGCCTGCAGATGTCAGTATTTTCAAGGTGGAAAACCACTGCTGAGGTGACATGGAGCTTCACTGAAATCTTGTGTTTTGCTTCTATTTATTACTTATTCATATTCTACCTTATTCTAGAAAAGAATCAAGCAAACTGGCAAGAATTAAAAGTGAAGACAAGACAC
This sequence comes from Cavia porcellus, assembly GCF_034190915.1. Taxonomy (NCBI): domain Eukaryota; kingdom Metazoa; phylum Chordata; class Mammalia; order Rodentia; family Caviidae; genus Cavia; species Cavia porcellus. The sequence continues at coordinate 18,168,369 of NW_026947496.1, read as the reverse complement.
TGGGGTTAGGAAAAAAAGAAAAAGGAAACTGGGGAGGAGAATAAACAGCAAACCAAAGGTGAAGGCCTAGGAGGGAGCCTGGAATGACTTAAACGCGTGTCCTCTACTGACCCACGCTGTCCCCACGGATGCCGGCGACAGGATCCCCACAAGGCGCTCAGGAACACAAAGGTTCCTGTGAAAGCCACACATGAAAGTGAAGCCTCAAGAATCAAAGAGCTTTCAGAACCTGAAGCATCTCAAGCCCTCCTGCAACTCCTATGTAAAGAGCCACAGCCACTCCACTCTGCAGTGAGCCCTCTGCCCCTGCCGGGGCCGGCCCTCCGCGGAGGGGACCTGGCCAGCCGCCCTCTGCCCCTCCACGCGGTGGTGTACCTGAATCTGCCGGTGGCTGGGGTGGTCTCCGTGTTAAATTCGGCCACTGGCACGCCCCTGGCTGCCACCTGGGGGGCGAACATTGCGGCTGGGTAGACCACAGAGGAAGTCCCCACCTAGGAGGCAAACACCAAAACACACAATGATCGCCCTGTGGGGAGAAGAAACACTTTTTAAGGGGGAAAAAACCTTCTACAAACTCAGGCAGTCTAGTATGCAGACACATCCTAGGGCCAAGCAGGAAAGACGTTAGGAGGTGGTCCTCAGGCCCGGCACTAGAATTCCGGAAGAATGTTTGACACAAAAGGAGGGCTGTGCAGGCAGATGGAGGGAAGGAGGTGAGCAGGCAGGTGTCTGAGGGGAAGTTCTGTTTCGTTTCTCCTCTTTGAAGTTCTACAAATGATCTATGATCTTTCTTTTCCCTTTTTTTAAGGGATACAAAGAAAAAACATGACCCTACTACCCCACAATAATCACTGTTGGCATATATATAATAGCATATTTAATAAATATATAAAATATAAAATTATAAAAATCTGTATTCAAGGACAGCAGTCCAAGTGGCCCTCCACAGTGGGAACGTCTAATTCTAGATGGCAGAATTATGGATGCTTTATGACTCTCCCTAGATGGTAGAACTATAGATGGTTCCTAAGTTGGATGATTTGAAATTTTTGTATTCATCAATGAAACTGAACAATGAGCATGTATTGTGTTTAAAATCTCAATCATTAACATGCTTTTTTCCTTTGGTGGGTGAGGTTTTAAGATGCTCAAGAAACAGTCTTGCATAACTCCATACTCTAAGAGCGACTTTCATCAGTTCTAAGTTTTTCTGGGGTTTCCAGGATACCTCTCCACACCCATTTTTCAGGAAGGGAAGGGCAAAGTGCGGAAGGGGGAAGCATGAAGGAGAAAGAGGAGAAGGAGAAGGAGAAGGAGAGACAGGAGGAGAGGAGGGGCTGGAATGGAGGCGCCCACGGCAAGCTGCACCCCAGGGCGGTGTTCAGGAAAAGCCCAGCGCTGCGGAGGGCGGCACCTACCACTAGACACAGGTCACAGCGCTCCAGCTCTCGGGAAGCCTTCTCCTGAACTGCAGGGTCCAGGTCTTCTCCAAACCACACCACGTGAGGTCGCACCAAGGCCCCGCACCCTGCCACTTCGCACCTGGAGGAACAGAGGGTTAACTCACCTCAGCCAGTTCGCAGGATGCTGGGAGGAAGGCCAGAGGCCACCCCAGGCCAGGCCACCAGTGCAGGTCACCTCTGATCCATCCTGCCCGCCCCACCCTGCCTGGCCAGCCTGCACTGAGTCTGCCCCTGCTGTGCCACCTCTGCCCCTGGCTGTGCTGCCAGCTGGCTCCTCGCCCTCCGCGCTGCCCTGCACCCCTACCAGCCCTGGGCGTCCCCTTGGCCTCCAAACCTGCACCCTGGCTGGCTACCTCAGTGACTGCCCTCCCTTCGCTCCTGGCCGGGCTTCCACAGCGGGGTCTTCAGCAGCCAAGACTCCAACTCTACCTTTCGCTCTATCCTGCCCCCAGGTCACCATCGCTGTCTTTACAGCTGCGCTTTCTCAACTCCTCTCCCCGGACGCCATTTGCATTACCCATTTCCCACTTGGGGAGCCCCAGGGCTCCCTGTTCTCTTAGATAGAAACTTCAGAATTTAGTAATGAAACTCTTAAAAGAAAAACAATGTATCTTGTGGTTAAAATAATACAGAGAAACATTAACATACTATAATCCACTTTTCAGAAAACAATACTATAAAGTTGTGCCAGGGTTGTTGTTATTGTTATTATTATTTGCTTTTGTTACTGGAGATCAAACCCAGGGCCTCTGTACTGTGCCACATTCCCAGTTTTTTGTTTTTTTAAGTTATTTTATTTTTTTTGAGACAGAGTCTTGCTAATTTTCTAAGTTGCCCAGGCTGGCTCAAATTTGGGACTTTCCTGCCTCAGTCTCCCAGAGTTCTGGAGGTACAGGTGTGAGCCGCCATCCCTGGCTGTGCCAGCTAATCTTAGTCGTCAAATTGACTGTTAGAGACTCTAGAGAGGCGAGTGGCTTCTGGGGATACTGCACTCTTCAGCAGGTTAATCCCTGATGTTCACAGCTATTTGGAGGAGCTATTTGGAGGTAGGGTCTGGGTGCCAGTGAGGTCCAGGCAGGAGTGGGTCGCAGGGGCCCTTGGGGAGGTATAGCTATAACTGGGGGTTCCCTGTGCTCTGCATCCCGGCCACCAGGAAGCAAGCAGCTCTGCTCTGGCATACTCTTCCACTGTGATGTTCCGCCAGTGGAGCCAGTGGACCATGGACTGAGCCCTCTGGTACTGTGAGCTAACACAAAGCTCTCTTTTAAATTGTGGGTGTCAGGTGTTTTGCCCCTGCAGTGGGAAAGCTGACCAATACCAGCACACTAACACTCCAGGAAGTCCTACAGCAAAGCAAACACATTTTAACTTCCCTTAATCTAATGTTTCCTTACTTATGTGAACACATGACATCTTTTTTCCTAAGTAAAGCCTAGATATCCTTTATAGACTATGCTACTCTATGAAATACTTTCTAGTCTCTCCTCTTCTCTCTCTCTCTCTCTCCCCTTTCTTCCTTTTTTTTTTTTCTGGACAGGGTCTTACTATGTAGTTCAGGCTGGTCTTGAACTACGTAACTCAGGCTGATCCTGCCTCAGCCTCCTGAGTACTGGAATTATAGGCAGGAGCCACCATACCCAGTTCACAGTTCAGAAGTATTGTTTCAAAATGTAGTTTTGAAAAACTAACATAAAAATCTTTCTAGGTTTTTTAAAAAAAAATCTACAAAAAACTCTATTTGGCCCCTTGTATGACCTTTACTGTTTCTCTGACAAAGGAAAAAAAGGAGAAAGAAGAAGAAACCAGGAGTTAACATTTATTCTAACTGCAAGAAGCCAGCCTCTGTGCTTTCTGTGCACTGGAAAACCCGCTGTCACATAACAGCCCCAGAACTTTCCAGACCTCAGACATCGCCAGAGCACAAAACAAAACGGGACTGGAGCTGGGTGTTGTGGGGTGTACTAGGAGCTCCAGCTACCGGGGAGGCTGAGGCAGGAGGATCATTTGAGCCTCAGAGTTTATGACCAGCCTGGCCAACATAGCGAGACTAGTCTCTTCAAGGGGGAGGGAAGTAAAGGGTGTGGGGACTCGAAAGATGTTCATTTGAGTCATCTTTTGTCCTTTCACCCCTGGCCTCCTGGGTCAGGGCTGCTTTCTGCATCTGTGCCTCTGTGGCTTTAAATGAAGAGGGAGCTCACTGATAAATGTTTAGTTTTGGAATTCCAATTCTCCTTTCTTGCAATCTGGAACACCAAATGCAAAGGTTTTTTTTTTTTTTTTACCCACCGGGGAAGTTCTTCAAGTGGGATTTTGGAATCTTCAGCTTCAGGTTCGGGAGCACTGAAGTACATAATAACAGAAAAGAAAAAAACATCATTAGTATAATCTAACAACAAAGAAATAGCAGAACCCATTACCCTGACAGCACATGGGAGGAACTCCTAACTAGTGAGTGGTAACTTCGAAGAGTACTAGCAGGACAGAGCCCCGTGACAGAGTGACCAGCGGTTTCACTTTAAGTGGGGACTCTGCGGGGAAGGGGCATGATCAGGGGTGCTAAGGGGATCTCATGATGACTTGACACTTCAGCGTCATTTGACTCTTCTGAGGGGACAAGACTCTAACACACCACCTATATAATTATATGGTTCCAACGTGGTTCACTAGATCTTCTCCCTATAGTCTGAATCTATTCTTTTTTGGTGTCAGTTATAAGAACAGTACATATTCACGATAAAAATATTGGAAAATTCAGAATGACATAAGGAAGAAATATAAATTATCTATAATCTCTGACACTATTAACTTTAAAATGTTTTTCTTTTGGTATTTTAACTAATATACTGACACATAAACATGGAGTAAGTACAGTACATGTGTTTAAATAGCAAGTTGGGAGGATCATACATAGTTTGGCATTTCTTTTATATCTGAACTGTTCCTACTCCTATTTCTCATAAATATTCCTGGGAATCATCAATCGATGTTCCATTTCCTACACATCTGTTCAACTTAAAGAAGGAACCAACATGCATTTATTTTGTACTGGAAGATAGTTACCCCTTTCCCGATAAAGCTGGACAAATTGGGTTCTTGTAATTCTCGACCACAGAGCCACAAGAGGTACATCGAGTTTTAAATATGGTACCTGAAAAACACACAAAGCGGGTCCAGAGTTTAGTACAATCAAGAGCCATCACCTCAAGTATGCAATAGTTTGGATCTGGAAGTTGCCCCAGAGGCCTGTTTGTCCCCAAGGGTCCTCAGCTTGGTGCTCTTGGGAGGTGGCAGAGCCTTTAGTGGTGAGGTCCAGCTGGAGGTCTTCTGATCGCATGGGGCTGTGCCCTTGAAGTGGACAGTGGGAGCCTGGCCCCGCCACTTTCTCCCTCTTTGCTTCCCAGGCACCCTGAGGTGAGCACCCTGCTTCTCCTTGCCATGAGGTGCTGCCTGACCATGAACCAGAACCTCCAAAACTGTGAGCCGAAGTTAACGTTTTCTCTGTTTGATTATCTCCAGAATTTTATTATAGTAACAGAAAGCTGACCAACACAGAATACAAATAATTTAGGTCTCACACAATCATTTTAGCAAGTGGGCTTGTCCTAGGGATCATAGGAAATATAAAGGCACGATGCTCTATAGAACCAGCCAAGAGCCAAAGCCTCGAGGGTCTTGTAATCTGGAAGAAATAACTACTTCTCCAGTGTGCGCTCAAATTACCTCAAAGGAATCTTCAGATGGAAATGATGTGGTCAACAGGAAGATGAAATGTGACCTAAGGCTAAGGGCAAGATGTACAGTTTCAATGGCTTGAATCTTCTACACAAAATCAGCTCAAAGAATAAGCAATTAACTAATAGATCAGGAATTGCTAACACTAGAATCCATTTACTTGGCTAAAGTAATAATGGCAGCCACAGTTTATTTAGCTGCCATGTGCCCAGAGTGGGGTTGAGGGCTTCACACACTGAGTGCACCGGACTCTTTCACCTGCTCCTCCTTCTTTGGGGAGTTATTTCTCCTCTATCCCACGTTCAGCCAATGGAGCTGTCACCCACATTTCAAATTCAAGCTTGGCCACAGGTCCCAGGCAGGTGGGATCCAGCAACCCATCGCTCCTGCAGCAGTGTTTGGTCACAGGATGGACGCAGAAGCCAGGTGAGGTCATGCAGAGCTTAAGTTTCTGAGGAGCTGGCTTCCTGTGCAACAGGAAGCCACCAGATGCAACCTTAGCTGACCCATGCAGGCATATCAACTGCAGAGATAGAAGCAGGGTTAACAGAGCTGAGAGAAGGCGGAAGACGCATAAAGGATTTAGAGAGTGAGGCCTGGTTGTGGTCTGATGTTTTTCTATTAACACCTTTTGGTTAAGACTGAGAAAGGTCCAACGTCAGACTCGCAACAGATACTGTGAAAGGGGAAGACACTACTCAAAAGGAAAGAACTGGAAAAAAAGGAGAAAAGAAGGAAGAAGGAAGAGAAAAGGCAACACCCCCCATAGATATACAGATTTAGATTTAGATATAGATATATAGATATAGATATATACACAAGATATTTAAGAGTTATACTACTAATTTCTATTAGTTCACTAAACAGAAAGGTTTGTGCTTATACAGTTTGATCCATTTTTCATGCCTATAGCTTGAAATTTGAGCAACTACTTTGAAGATAACAACATGCAATGTATTAACCATTGTCACTATTATCTCGTTTGGAAATTTTGTACCAGTTTCTATTGTTTTGTTTTGTTTTGTTTCTTTAACAGTAAAAAAATAAAGAGAGGCTGGGGCTGCAAGTGCACAATGAGCAGCGTTCGTCACCTGCTGGCCCTGAACCCCAAGGCCAGGCAGCCTCGCCGAGCATGCGCACAAAACACGCGCGCTCGGGAACGTGCAAGCCTCCCGACTCGGCCTCCCCGGGTGTGCCACCTCGTCCGACTGGCACAAGTGTGTTACAGCCCGGCGGCCCTCACCGTGGATCTCCACCAGGTTCTTGGTGCCAGCCCTGAGGTGCAGCTCGTCGATGTTCTGGGTGATGACCGCGACCCGGCGGCCCTGCTTGCTCAGCCGGGCCTCACACTCGGCGATGGCGCGGTGCCCGGGGTTGGGCTCCTTGGACAGGATGACGTCGCGCCGGTAGTGGTAGAACTCCCACACCCGCGAGGGGTTGCGGGCAAAGGCCTCTGGGGTGGCCAGGTCCTGTGGGGAGGGGGACGCGGGGGTCAGGAAGGCAAAGAGTCTGCGGTGTGGCCGCTTCAGGTCCCGGGTCAGGACTAAGAGATGGAGAAGTGGGTCTTAGTTACCCGAGTGGGACAGGCCAGCTAAGCACTCCAGCCAGCTCTGCACAGGGTAAAGCAGTTCGGGGCAGCCCCCTTCTCATAGCGCCCCAAATCTATGAGGTAACTCAGGAAAATGTGAAATGCAAGATGCCCAAGGGAGGGGCCATGGTCACCACTGGGAAGCTCAGGTTTTATAACTCAAGCCATCACACACACACACACACACACACACACACGCACACACGCACACGCACGCGCGCGCGCGCGCAAGTACACACCCCTGTCACAACCCCACACACACTATACATAAAACTGTCCCACAGTATACATGACTACGCAGATGACAAACTATACCTGTATACCTACATGTACACAACCACATGCAGCTGTATGCACACAGGCAACTGCCCCTGCACACATATAAAAAGCAGTGCATTTACAAACAGAATCGGAAAAATACGTGTGTTCTACAGCACAGCTCTTCTAGCAAACACAGCTTGGCCAGAAGGGCACAGCACCAGCTCTTTGGGGCTAGCCACCAACAGGAAGGACACAGGAATCTTAATCAGGGATAGTAATGTCCCAGGCCTGGCTTGTGGAGGTGGTGACGTTAACATGGGGTATCTACCTTGCAAAAGTCAGCATATTGTGCACAGGACATCCACACATAGGCTTTATTCCATGTAAGCTCTGCGTTGGGAGAAGCATGTCTGCTCTGGTGGGCTGAGTGTCCCGTTCAGAGGGGACACGAGATGTGTGTCAAGCCCTTCCCCAGCAGTGACACTGTCAGCCCTCCCTCTGTGAGCAAGCCTTGTGTGCTGTGGTGACCTCATCCCTGCACCCCTTCTGTCCTGCTCATGGCTGTGACAGTGACCCTTGGACTCTACATATGCACCTATATGCACCTACAGTGTGCCAGGTCCTGGGAGCTGGGAACAGCAGGAGGGGCACAGATAAAACAGACAAAGTTCTGTGCTCTCCCAAAACAAGATTTTCTAGAGCAGAGAGACAGGAGGAGATGGAGATGATAGACCAAGATGGAAGATTCTGGAGGGACAGAAATAATCTCAGGTTGGAGCCGTAGATCAGTGGCAGACTGCTTGCCCAGCAGGTGCAAGCCCTGGGCTCTATGCTAGCACTGCAGAAAGAAGAAAAAGAGAAATGTCCTGTCTTGCAATCGTGGTGGTGGCTACACAGCTGTATCTATCTCCTAAAACTCACTAAATTATACAGTTAACACTGGTGAATTTTACTATACTATAGCTCAAAAACTCAGTGTAAGCCAGGTGTGTTGGCACATTCCCATAATCTCAGCACTCTGGAGGGGGCTAAGGCAGAAAGACTATAAATTCAAGTCCAGCCTGGGTAACTTAGCAACCTACTGAGGCCCTATCTCTAAATAAATATTAAACAGGTGGAAATGTTGCTCAGTGCAAAGAAACCAGGTTCAGTCCTGAGTACCACACACACACACACACACACACACACAAAATTGAATTTAAAAAAACCAGTATCCACACATATTTAGATTCATATTAAACGAACATCAAGACCTAGGCCTTAAACAAGTCAATTTCACTTTTAATGTGAATGCTTCACAGAAACTTTGAAAATACATAATATTTAATTTCAATTATTTTTAGAAAAATAATGACTTGTGCTAAGATTTCCTGATTCCACTCTTTTCTTCTGCTTTTCCTTTACAGTTCTAGGGACTGAACCAAGCCCTTGCGCACGCCAGGCAACATGCTGGGAAAGTGGCTTAGCAATGAGCTACATCCCCAGCCCTTTCCTAAAAAATCTGAGACAAGGTCTTGCTAAATTGTCCAGGCTGGTCTCAAACTCCCAATCTTCCTGCCTCAGCCTCCAAACAGCTGGAATTACAGGTGTGTGCCGCTGCTTTCAGCTCTGATTCATCTCCAACGCAATTATCAGGAGAAATTTCTCTTTTACTTGAATGAATGGATTCTGTTTACAGCTAGAAGTTAAGGAAAGTAACGGCTTGGCTTAAATTTCTGACCTTTGTTATAGGTACTTCGTGTGGGTGCCAAAATCAACAGAACAGAAGGGTCACTGTTGATTTAAAGCTTTCCCCCTGTGCGTCTGTGTCGGTTCCAAGTCAATCTGATGTAGCTTCACTCCGAAGGGCGTTACTGACCTGGAAATGCTACTGACCTGGGCTTTCCACTTTCTCCAGTAGCCGCCGGCCCCTCGGAATGTGGGGATCCCACTTTCAGCGCTAATGCCAGCCCCAGAGATGACGACTATGTGCTTGGCGCTTGCAAAGCACTTCCGAAAATCCGCCATATCTAAACAGAATGAAAGTCTCATCAGTCCTGCATGCCACTTGGATATTTAGATCCATGACAGCTGTCTGTATTTTGATACTTCACCTTGTATGAAATTATGCTTTTAGATACGCGAATACAAGGCACTCCTGTATCATGAAGACACCATGTCACCTACAGTGCCTTAAAGCTTCAGAATATTAGCCCCCCCCCCCCGTGTGATCGGAGAAACTCTTTACTCTCCTTTCTCAGGTGCACAGTGGTGCTCGCCTCAGAGCAGAGTGTGGTGCAGATTATAAGGATGATGGCTAAGAATCCACTTTCCTTCATACAAGACAAAGCAAGCTTGGGTATTTGTGTGAGGGCCAAGCTGGAACTCACTGAATTCCGAAGGCCCATATTCCTCTCCAAATCCACCTGCCCCATCTTCTCCTAGCACACAGACCACAGCTCCTCCTATCCACCCCAGAAATAAGCATCTTGTCCCAAACGTGGGCAAAACCTTGTTTTTTACACTCCTACAAGAGTCAAGCATCTTCTCAAGCATCACCAGACTTGGGATACAAAAAGGCGACTGAGCCTGAGCATGTGTCAAAGGGTACTCGGGGTCACATGGCTTGCCTTCACGCCCTTTACCGCCAGGCAGCCCTCAGGGCAGCAGGGGCAGCAGTACCAGTTAGCAAAGGCCCTCTGCACCCTGGTTCAACACCAAGCATATCATGTGGACCACAGGTGGCCAATGAAGCCATTGCCCTGACATCCCAGGACAGCATCAGGAGCCAGGCTTGGAGCTGACAGGACACTGGGCTGCCATCGTTTCTCTTGGGAAGACAGCTAGGCAGTGTGCAACCTTTGGCTGGAGCAACTCTCCTCTCCCAGGCCTTGCCAGTCTGAGGGCCCCACGTGCAGGGCACACACTGGGTCCCTGGCAGGGTTGGTGGCAAGAGTACGAGCTTCCAGGAGGATGAGAGACTCCCTGTTCCATCCGCCACTGATGAAGCAAGTACTGGCCTGGCGCTGTCCCGGATGTGGAAATGTTCAGGAGTGGCCAACCTGTGTTAGAACATGACAGGTTTCAGCCAAGGTGAGGCTGAACTCCTCCATGACACAGCAGGCAGGAAGGCCAACCAAGAATAATGAGCGTCCCCGGGAGAACCATGACAGGCAGAATGGGGACAAGGAAGAAAGACAGTGAAATGGGGCTCAGAGACAGTGAATTCAGATATTACCAAGAATGTGACCTCTTTTGCATCCCAAACTGGTAAGGGGGTCACGCTGGTTTCTTTTATGTGGATGATGCCCCTAGGCAGGGATAGGAACCTCCAGGTCCTCCTAAACCAGAGCCAGACACAGTGCCCGATCTGGGATACAGACCCTGGTAAAAGCCCAGTCTTCCCTCCCTTGCTGACCCTTGCCCTACAGTAGACCCATGGCAAGTGTGAACAAAGGCAGAGACCTCGGGGTCCTCTCCAGCTACATTCCTGGAGCTGGCTGGGCTGTACTTCCGGCACCATCAGGTAGAAGGAAGTGGAGATGGCTCAGACATAAGGCTGTCTTCATGGGAGCCAACCCAGTACCTGGCCAGTCATGCCAAAGACCTACCGAGGCGCTGCTTTTCAGAGCTAGACAGGTGAGAAACTAAGGCCTATCTGGAGACTAAAACTGCCCAGCCAGGAGGAAGCTGGAAAAAGAAACGCATCCTGAGTAATCGGAGTTTCTAATTTGGACTAATCCTCTGGAAGAACAAGCACAAATACTGAACATTAATAATGAGAAACTGTAAAAAGGAAGAAAAAGAAAATGTACCTTTCCAGGAATTATGTGTATGAAGCCTGGGTCCAACCTATACAAAAACATCCCCAAAGACCTCAAAGTTTGGGCTGGGGATAGACCTCAGTGGCACAGCTCCTGCCTGGCAGCTGTGAGGTCCTGAGTTCGATTGCTGATACCAAAAAAAAAAAAAAAGACTTCAAAGCTTACTTCTAAAATTATCACCAGCCCAGCGATCTTTCTACCCCATGGGAAAACTAACACCTCCCAACAAATCCCCAGGTCTGACTGACTTCTATTAAGGTGCCCTTCTGAAAGCAACTTTTATAAACAAAGAGAACAGGGTATAATATACAGTGGTGTTACACGGTATGAAATATTTTCCATTGCTGGGGATGTAGCTCAGTAGTAGTGCTTATCTAACAGGTATGAGGCCCTGGGCCCAGCCTGCAGGACCACAAAAACAACCCCTTCCACTACCATTGTCTGGCTGCTGAAGGCAAGCCCCCAGGCATGGTGTGAGGCCCAGCCTGTGGTGAGAGCCGGAGGCACAGAAGCCATGTGCTTCTGTACCCACCATGTAACCGACTCTGGAGCGGAAGGGGGTGCCTTTGCTTCTTTTCCAGCCCTAAGACTGGGCAGAGTGGGGAGTCTTTATGCCTGAGCAGATTCACAGTGTCAGGAAAAGTTATCCAAACGTTAAAAATAAGACAAACAGAGCTTGGCTTGACTCTTCAATGTCATACTGAAGCTCTGTCTAACCAGCTACCTCAGGATCATTTGATTATAAAAACTGGCCAGTCCCTCTGCTCCCTGCATGTGTTAACTGACAGGGTTTCGTCAGGTGCAAAGATTTTGGTCCATTAAAAAAACTGAACCTCATATTTCCCTACAGGAAAATCATCAGCTTTCTCCCCGGCAGAAAGGGCATAGGTTTAAAACATCCATGGGCTGGTTGTGTAGGTCAATAGTAGAATGCTAGTCTCCTTGGGCTTCATCCCCAGCACCACAAAGCAACCAAAAAACTTCCAAATCATATGTGAACAGTTAAAGTGCAAACATTCTGGGAGAAGCAATATACTGTCCTAACAAGTGGACAGAATGTGAGTACTGAGAGACAAGCACTGACTTTGCCCAAAAAGAACGAGGACAGGGCAGCTCTGTCCAAAGCACTGTGAACACCTACTTTTCTGAAGGGAAGTAGGATCCTGGGAACTGAACTCTGGACCTCACGCTTGCCAGGTGGGCACTGCACCACTGAGCTATATCTCCTGCCTTATACAACACCTACTTCAACACAGAGGTCCCCTTTGGACTGCAGGGAACATCCCATGGTACTGGGGAGGAGATGGTACCCTAAGAATGACTCACTGGAACTTGGACGGGCCATTATTAGGCAAATCTTGCTTCGAGGGGAGGCTGGAGCCTTCTGTCCACGACACAGCTGGGAGAGTAATCGGCTTGTGACAATCTGGAGAGGTCCCATCAGGTTTTCTTTGTGGTACTAATTCTCCAGGTAGGCTTTAGAAAAAATCCAAAAGAGAAATAGTCAGAAAAATCTTCAAGTATATATGCATGTATATGTATGTGCACTTCTATATACACACTCAGATGTTCCTTGACTTACAGTGGGGTGACATCCTGATAAATCCGTAAAATGAAAATTTTAATTAAAAATGCATTTAGTACACTTCGCCTGCAGAACATCATAGTTCAGCTTTGCTAACCCTACCTTAAGTATACTCAGAACACTTAATTAACCTACAACTGGGAAAAATCATCTACCACAAGGTCTAATTGATAATAAAGCATTGACCATCTGACATGATTTACTGAGCATGAAAAACAGCACCAGGGTAAAGCTGAAAAGTCTTAGAATAGAATCATCATGAGTCAGAGACTGTGTAGATAAGAATACTCAATCTTAGTAGCATCTTAGTATCAGATCTTCGTAATACTTAGCCTCTGCACTGGCTGTTTTTAAGTCAGGTTCTCAAGTGCTCTTTGGATGTGTGTGAGCAGGGGCTGTGGGGGTGGGGGGTGCCGAGCCGTGCTTCTCCAAGGGGGAACCAGAGCCACCAGCAGCATCGTGACCTTAGACACCAGGAATCCAGAGCCTCAGGCTCCACCTTAGTCCTTGGAGTCAGACAGTCTCAGACAGAGTCCACAGTCTACTTCCTGTCCATCCTGATGACCACTGGAGTTTGAGAATCCCTGCCTTACAGGCTTGGGAAAAAGCTGAATGGGAGAATTCATATGAAAAATTGCTGCTTTTAAAAAGACGAAAAATCTCCTTTAAGAGAGAAGAAAAGGGATATAAGAATATACTTTAGTACTTTTTGAATTTGTGTCTAGAAAAAGAAATCTTAAAAATCAGGAAAAGATGGATGGGGGCTGGGACATAGCACAGAGGGAGACAACAGTGGAGGTCACCAGGCAGTGTGTGCTGGCCACTGGTCCAGCCCAGCACCGGGAACACATGTGCGGCTGAGTGGAGAATCTGCCAATCAACTGCAGGGCGTTTCACCAAGTACTGAGAAGCAATCCTCTGGGGTCTGGGCTGGTGTCTGCTCTCCTGGGAAGGAGTTCAGGGAAATGCAGCACCATTCCAGGCTGGCCTCTGCTAGGAAGCAGCTGCTGTGACGGCCGCTGTCATGAGGCCTAACTAAAAGGTTGAAACACTACAATCAGGCTGACACCGGCCGAACAGCCAAGTGGCAATCCCTCAGATCAGCCAGGACGGGAGGAGGGAGAGGCCTTTTCGTGGATCAGACAGTGTTCTGTTTGTGTCAGAGTTCATCTTATTTCTGTCCTGATCCATTGTGGTCACAGGCAGGGTGCCCTTGCCTGACTCTGGTGTTCTGTGACAAGGCTTATGTGTAACAGATTACCAAATCCTGGTGGATTGTGCCAGGTCCCAAACTGGAAGCAAACCAAATGCCCATCAATTCATAAAGAAGTAAACAAAGTGTGGTTTACTCATGCAATGAAGATGCTTCAGCAATAAAGAACAAACTGTGAACGCTGAACAGCATGAAGGACCCTTTACAGTAGGCTGAGGCAGGAGGACTGCAAGTTTGAGCACAGCCTGGACAACTTGGCCAGAACCTGCTTCAGAGGAAAAACGAAAAGAGGGCTGGGGATACAGATTAGTACAAAGCCTCTGATTTCACACTCTAGCACCACAAAAAATAAAATAAATGATGCAATAGTAACTGTAGAGTGGCAACTTGGCAGCTACCATCTTAACCAAGTGATCAAGGTTAACTCACCAGTAACAAATCAGCTCCGTCTACTGCCTGATACGATGCAAAGAGAAGGGCAAAGCTTTGCTTATACAGAAGTTTCCTCAAAAACACATAACTTAATTACTGGCAAGTATCATGCTCTTTTAAGAAGCATCAAGGATTGAAAGATACAACCCCAGGCTGGACAGTAGGGAAGCACAATTTATAATATGGGGTCCTGGACTGGACAAAGCCTTGAAAACTGGTGTTGGTGCGTCACCCAGGAAAACTGTGAGCATCTGTAAGTTAGTTAACAGCACTGACTATGAACACGGCCATGCCTAGGAAATGTCCCAGCTTTGATCACTATGCTCTGGGTAAGGTAAGGTGCAACATTAGGGGAACTGTGTACAAGGACTCTGTACTATTTTTGTGGTACTTCTGTAAGCCCTAAATTATTCCAAAATAAAGTAATCTGCAAAAAAGAAAGAAAGAAAGAAAAACACTATGCTAAATAAAATAAGCCAAACAGTAAAAGCTACTTTTGAAACCATTTTGTGGTACTCTGAGAAGGTAAAATTGTAGGCACAAAAATCTCATCAGTGGTTTCTAGGACAGTGATAGGGGATAAAGTTAAGACAGGGCAAAGAAATTTCTAGAACAAAGGAAAATTGTGTATCTTTATTTTGGGTATGGTTGTCATAAAACCGTAAAATAAAAGGGGTGAATCTGACAATAACTTGTAATTTCAATAAACCTCACTTAAAAATAAGATGCAAGCAAATGACACTCTCAACATAAACAGTTTCTGCTGTAATCAAGAAGACTGCACAGGAAGCTGGGAATGCCGAAGAGCAGGCTAAACCCCAGTGGTCGGGGTTGAACATCACTAATCCAAACCATTGAAAGTCTCCAAAATCCAAAATCTGCTGAGTACCAATACGATACCATACTGATTTAATGTGATAGGTCACAATCAAAACATTTTATAAAATTACCATCAGGCTTATGAATCGAATGTGTACATGAAATATAATGAATCTGTGTTTAGCCTTGAGTTTCTTCCTCAAGGTATCTCAAAATATATTGGCAAATATTCCAAAATCCAAAATAGTTCTGGTCCCAGGTATGTTGCCTATGGGCTCCTCATGCTGTATAGTACGCTTGTAAAACTTCAGAGGACAAGACCCTCTCTGGCTGTCTGGGGCCACTTCTGCAGGGCAAACATGCCGAGTATGTGCAGAGGAGGAGAGGAGCAAAGCAGAAGTCCCAGGAGTCACAAGGGCCACTCTGGTGAGCAGCCTGCAGTTCAGCCATCATGAAACTCAGCCTGGAGCTTCAGCTAAAGGAAGCGTGGCCAGAATGGTCTGGCACCATCTTCAGCCAGCACGGACATGATATGCATCAGACTGACTAGTTTTTCTAGAAAACCTCAGTAAAGGGATTATCTTAGTCACTTTTTCTGTTGCTGGGAAAACAAATACTTGACACCCGCAACTTAAAAGGGCGAGAGTTTTTGGCTGAGGGTCCAGTTCAGTCTGCCAGCTTCGAAGAAGGAATAGCATGGCAGGAGGGGGGCATGGTGGAGGAGGGCTGCTCAGGGTCTGGGGGAAGGAGGCAGAGAGCTTGAGGGAAGATAAACCCTTCTAGGCCACGAGCCCATGACCAGATCCAGCCTCCCAGCAGCAAGTCAGCTCTTCTGCCCAATCACCTTCCCAACCCAGGAGGCTTTGGGGGCCACTTCAGATCTAAGCCACAACAGGGACACAAGAAGCATCACTATGATGATTTTATTTTCTAATAATCGAAAATCTTAAACATCTATGAATAATAGTATAATAAATCCAAGTATTTGTCATCCAGCTTTAGTAGGCTTTACAAAACATTGTCATAGAGGATAACTGTTAACCTGTGTATCTAGATGAAAATTGTAAAGACTAAAGCTCCCAAAACATCTATCTTTAACTCCGAGCTTCTTACCTAATTCATGAAGTTATTTTGAGTCTACTGTGTGTGTTTAGCTATTTGTTTCAAAGATGCATATATTCAGCTCTGCTGTTGCTTTCCCATTCTGATCTAGCGTCAATTTTCAGGAAACAAAATCAACATTTTATATATTAACTACAACCTGCCCAAAACAAAAATTTAAAAAAACAATGCTATTTAAATAGAATTTTAAAATACTTAGTAGATTTAATCAAGGAGGTGAAAACAAAGCACTGATGAAAGTAACTGAAGCAGCCACAAATACACGGAAAGGTAACCTGTGCTCATGGATTGGAAGCATACTGTTTAAATGTCCGTATCACACAAGTGATTCAGTGCAATCCCTACCAAAATCCCCTTGTCACTTTATTTATTATTTTTTACCAGTACCAGGGATCGAACTGACAACCACACGCTTGCAAGGCAGGCTGTTATGCCGCTGAGCTAAATCCCCAGCCCCTCCATGTCACTTTAAATGCAAAAGATAATCTTAAAACTTGTATGGAACTACAAAAGAATCCAAGGCAGCCAAAGCAATCTTGAGCAAGGAGAACATGGCCAGAGGACTTGCACTCTTGATATCAAAGTATTAAAAAGCTCTGATTGTAATCAACATGGCCCAGCACTGCCATAAACACATATACCAACAGACCAGGATATGAAGTCCAGAAATA
The DNA here is from genome assembly GCF_034190915.1 of Cavia porcellus. NCBI lineage: Eukaryota > Metazoa > Chordata > Mammalia > Rodentia > Caviidae > Cavia > Cavia porcellus. The sequence continues at coordinate 18,151,680 of NW_026947496.1, read as the reverse complement.
AATTCACCCACCTATAGTCAATTAATTTTCAAGAAAATGCCACTAACACAATGCAGAAAGGTCAGTCCTGTGAAACAGTGCTGAGAAAACTCAATACCCTGGACCTCTACCTCATGCCACAGGCAAAGTAAACTCAAGGTGGATCGAAGAAACTTAAAGACCTGAAACCGTAAAACATGAGAAGAAAGCAGGTGCAAACTGCCACGGCACTAAGGAGTCTGGGCAATGATTTCCTAACATAGGCAACATAAGCAAAAATAGATCAATGGGATCGACTCACGTGGCAAGTTTCTGCACAGTGAAGGAAACAACTCTCAGACGGGAGAAAATACATGTAACATCTGCTAAGGAGCTAATATCTAAACTCTATAAGGCACCTGGGGGAAGGAGAATACTTTTTAAAATAGACCAAGGGTTCCGGCAGGTATTTTTCAAAAGAAGCTTTTATGAATGGTCAACAGATAGATAGAAAAATGCTTAACATCTCCAACCTACGGGGAAATGGAAACCAAACTACGGTGAGATTATTACCTCATCCCTTTTAAAATGGTTAGTATCAGAAAGATCAAAGACATTATCAAGGACGTGGAGAAAGTGACCCTGTAGAATGTACAGCCTGGTAATGTAAATTACTATACCCATTTTGGAAAACAGTATGGAGGTTCCTCTAAAACCAAAACTAGAATAATCACACGATCTAACAATTCTTTTTTGTGTGCACACAGTAAAAGGAATTGAAATCAGGGGTCAGCAGGGGTCTCTGTACCACACGATTATTTACAACAGCCACCTAAATGTCCACCCAGATAAATGGATAAAGGAAATGTGAGACATGTATGCAATGGGGCTCTGCAAGGCCTTTAACAAGGGAAATTCTGGCACCGGGGATATAGCTCATAGCAGTGCTTTGCTGGTACATATGGAGCCCTGAATTTGATCCCCAGCTCCAAGGTGAGGGCGAGGGGGATTCTGCCATTTTTTGGTAACATGAATGTGAGAACCAAGTTACATGAAACAACCCAGTCATGAAAGATAAATACATGATCTCAGGTAACACTTGCAAAATACAAAAATGTCGAACTTACACAAGCAGAGAACAGAATGGTGGTTACCAGAAGCTGGAGATGAGGGAAGGAGTGGAGACAGGGCAGATGTTGGTACAAGGGTGCAAAGTTTCATTAAGACTGACGCAGTTAAGTTTTAGGTCTAGTAACCTCAGTTGGTAACACTGTGTTGTTTATTTCAAAATTGCTAAGAAGCGTTCTCACCACAAAAATTCAAGTAGGTGAGATGACAGATATGTTAATTAGCTTTACTTCATTTTTCTATACTATATGCATATAGCAACACATCGCATAGTGCCCGATAAACACATACAATCATTTTTCAACAGAAAATGTAAAAATGTTAAGGAATGCAAAAATACACGGCAAAGAATATTGCAAAAGGAACTGTGCAAACTTTCACAGGTGTTCAAGTTTTTGGGGAAGTCAGCCACGGAAGTGCGACACCAGTCCCTGGTGCTTACTCCTGAGGACTCCGTGCCCTCTTGGTCTCCACCACAAGCTCTCCACTCTCCTCTAGGTTACCAGTGACCTCCCCTCGCTAAACCCCAGCTCCAGCCCGTGAGGGACGAGCCGATCACGCCGCGCGGGGACACGGCTTCCCTAGGCCTGGCACCGCCCCCGCGCCGCCTGCTCCCAGAGCCTCGCCGTCCCCTAGCTCGCTGCCTGGACCCTGCTGCCTGCCTTTCTGCCACAACTGCCAGCAAATGCTGAGCGTTCCCGCTTGAACTGACTCTGGACCCCACCCCTGTCCACCCTCAGACTGGGCCCTGCGCCCCGGGCCGCAGCTCCGACCCCCGCCACGGCCGCTGCACCCCAACGGCCGAGGCCTCCTCCAGGCGCCCGGGCCGCACTCCCCACGCCCGCGGCTCCCCGAGTCCGCGCCCCGCCCTCGCTCGCGGCCCGTGCCTCCGTCGTCCCCGCAGCACTCCGGCGTACCCGGGCCCCCGGAAGCCGCCTCGCACGCCGCGTCCCTCGCCGGGGCTCCGCGGCGCTGCGCAGATGCGGGGGCTGGGCCTCGCGCATGCGCGCCGCGGACGGCGGAGCAGACCCCGCTGCAGACCCCGCACCGGGGGCCGGGACTCACCTGCAGGCGGCGGGCGGCGAGGGGGTTCGACGAGGAGGCCGCAAGGTGCAAAAGACTCGGCGTCACCCGCGGCTGCAGCGGCCTCTGCTGGAGACCTGGACTCCGACCCGAGGGGGTTCCCCTGCCCTGCCCTGTTCTCTGTGGAACTGGATCGTTGTTTGTTTCTCTCTCTCTCTTTTTTTGCGGGGGGTGAGGCGGGAGGCTGATGGGTTGGGGCAGGTGCGTTTGCTTGTATGTCTGTCTGACCTCCCGAGGTTCACTCCTGGGCCCAAGTAGGTGGTGCATTATACTGCCTGCTTTGCTTCCTCCTAGAACAAACAGCTGGAGCGCACAGCCCAGGAGCTTCACGTGCAGGGACATTTCCCCAAGAATCGTGCTCCTTGCGACACGGAAAGGTGGTTCCTGGCTGCCCACCCAAACTCCTCTCCAACCCGGGGATTCGTGCCTGAACCTTTGCACTGGGCTCAGCTGCTCTGCAGAGATCTGCCCGCGGCCCTGCACCTGCGCGGGGCCAGCACAGCTCTGCCTGGAGTATAATGGTTGTGGACCCCAGATGGACCAGAACTTGGAGAACTTAGGGCACAGATTTTACATTGCCCCCTACACACACACACTCAGATTTCAACCACGCCCCACAGTTTGGCCGGAAATTCTGCCCAATTTGAGCTTTCTTTTTCCTGCCTCCTTACGGAAATTTACAAGAAATTTGGGTAGGCCCTATATCTGGCTGTTCCATTTTCTCATAGTACACAGTGCTTGCTTTGTGCTAGACTCTTCACATATATTAACATTTAAATTGCCCCGCCCCCTGATGAAATATGTGCTGTTATCCGCACATGACAGGTGGGGAAATGGAGGCCTGGAAAAATCAAGTAACTGGTCAAGACACAAAGCTGTTAATGGTAACCCTGAGGTTTGAACCTAAGTGCTTCATGTTAGGTCCATGACATATACCAGCTCTGCACGTGCTATGTCCCCATTGCTTTTTGCATTAACCACCATGTGGCAGTCCTTCACTGCCCTTCACATATATGAAGGTGGAAGGACAGAGCCCCTTGTGAGATGAGATAAGGGCCTCCCAGAAATGCTTTTATTCTGTGCTGCCCTGAACGCCCTGCAGCCAGCCTGGCTGCATCAGCCGCAGGCTTCAGGCACAGGCCCAGCCCACCTGACTCTGTACGGCAGCCTCTGGATGATTTTTCCCCACTGCAACCTCCCTCGTGCAGGCCCCCAAAGAGCTCCGCCCCTCCCTGTGGCCACACAGAAAACTTGATGCTGCACATGTGTGAGCCTGCATTTATTCTTTATAAGCAACCTCCCTATACCCTGAGTTCAGCATCTGCACTGTTTCGCCTCGGGTGGCAACATAGTCCCAATAAAGCCTCTTCCTCGAGGCATACTCTTGCCTATTCATGATTTCTATCTCAAGGAGGGCACACTGAGTTGGTACACACATAGCTACAAATGTCAGAGGCCACTGGTGCCCAAAGCAAGCAGCAGAGAACAACAGAGAATAATGAAAGATTGCTGGGAGCTGCCACCTCTGGTAGCCAGAAGAGGTTCTTGAGACCTGCTGGTGGCTGGTGGCTGGTGGCCGAGTGACTAGGAGGGCTGCCGACACTGAAAGAGCTACACTCTGCCAGTTCATGATTTCTATATGAGCAAGAACCCATACGTGATCGGTAGCATCTTGGAAGCTGGTACAAGGATGCTCCTTTTTAGAGAGTCCTGAAGAAAAGGGCAGACCATAGTGATGGCTAAGAACTTATGATAGCTGGTGTCACACTGCGGTCTTCTGTGATCTTCTAGCCCCATATGTAGCTCTCAAGTACCCACAGGTTCTGCTACATCGAGACCTAAGGGTCCGCCACCCACCTCTCTACCTCTCAGGCTTGGAAGGATCAACTCTCTTGGTTGGCATCAGGTTATTTCATGTTCTGGAAGTATCAGCCACCATATTCTGCATAGTAACTCTCCTCACTGTTCAACCTCAGCATCATCGTCACTACCTCAGAGATGCCTACTATGTCCCCATATTGTGCCAACTAGGTGACATTCCTTGTCTCCAGTACAGGTTCCCATAGCACCACATCAGCAATCCAAGTTTTCAGGTCTATTCCTATGTATTTCATTAAAATTTCTGTCCCCACCAGTCAGGAGGAATTAAGCTCACCAAAGATAATTTTAATTTGGATTTCTCTAAAGAATAACAATGTTGCATGTATTTTCAGGCATTTATTTGCTATGCATATCTGTTTGGTGAAGAGTCTGTTAAAATATTTTTTCTATCTTTCAATTGTATTGTTTTCTTATTTTAAAATTGTAAGGATCGGTGATCAGATATATGCAACTATTTGCTGTATCTGTTGCTTGACTTTTCATTTTCTTATATCTTTGAAAAACAGAAACTTAAGAAATTTTATTAAGCACAGTTTATCAATGGTTTCTTTTGTCTTATGAATTTTGTGTGTTAAATAATCTTTGTCTAAACCAAAGGCACAAAGATTTTCTTCAATATTTTCTTCTAGAAGTACACTGTCTAATGTGCAGCCCGGAGCCAAATATGCCTACTTAAATTTAGATTAATTAAAATTTAGTTAAGAGAAATTTAAAATTCAGTTCTTTAATCTCATTAATACTCAGTACCATGTGCAGCTAGTGGCTACTATGTTGAGCAGCACAGAATTATAAAATATTTCCATCATTGCAGGAATTTCTATTAGAAAATGTTATTCTCAAAGCTTAGTAGTTTTCTTTTTTTTTTAATATTTTATTTAAAAGGAAAAAGAGGAAAAAAAGCAGAACAAACAAAACAGTATAAGGGTACAAGTAATTCAGAACTACAGAAAAGCAAAAAAACAAAAAACAGTAAGCTATCACCAGTTAATAGATTACTCGCTATCACCTTAGAAATGGTGTTTCAGGTCACAGGATCAAAGCACACAAAGCGAACATTCAAACAGTGAGACTGCAAGCAGTTGTGTTCAGTAATCCAATCCAAACTATTAATATGGTCTTCTAAGCAACACACCTAAACACCCTTGCTGTTGTATCCTTCAGGGCACTTTTCTTTCCCTCTCTTTATTACAACAAAATTTACACATTTTGGACTTTATTGCTCCCTTAGATCTTATTACTTTTTTTTGTAAGAGAATAAAATCAAGCATGATAAAACAAAGCTGTCAGTCAAAACCAAGGAAAGACATAGCACATGATGTAAAAACAGAGTACAAGGTTATCAACAATGGTTACCATAATGCCTCTTGCTTCCTTAAGAAGAATTGTCTATCTCTTTAGGTATTATAGAGTTAAACATAACAGTAGAGAACAAGACCAATAAAATATCTAAACTTTGTAAGTCTTACAGCACCTCAAAAGAGGATAATAGTCAAACCAGAATGGGCATCATAGTGAATCTTATTGCCTTTATAGTAGTTGCCTATACTCTGATACTTGATACTTTCATACAGAGCAGAATAGAGTCTAATCAGTCAAAACAAGATAACGGGGGTATTACAGGACTTCAAGTTGATAGGAAATCAAAAAAGTTACTATAACATATCCTGCTAGATTTTTGATTTTTTTCCCTTGGTTTAAAGAAGGAATTTAAAAAATTAAATAATTTTTTAATGAATAAGGGAAACGATGAGATAAAAGGGGGCATAACAACATAACAATATGGGTTAAAGCATGACACTTTCAGCAACCTAGTGCTTCACTACCAAATAACCTGACTTAATAGTAGTTACCATAGTGTCTTTTTCTTTGAAATATTTGAATATAACTTCATATGCTATAGCATCAAACATATCAAGACTGTGTAACACCATTCAAGTGGATGATTGTAGAGTATTTAGAACCAGCTAACAGAAAAAATGATCAATGGTTTCTATATTATCTCTTTGTCTATAACAATTTTTGTTTATACTACCACATACGATAAAATCCAGCAAGTTACAACATGATAAAATCAATGGAGACAGAAGAGCCATAGTTTGGTGCGGCTTTAAGACAAGATGGTATTAAATCAGCACTAGCTATTATTATGTCTTATTTTCTTCCAAGTAGCTGTTCATTGCATCACAGGCCATAATATCAAACAGCCCAGAATAAAGCCATTCCAATTAATGAGTGAAAATTTTATAAGGCTTCAAGGCCATATAATGGGGAATCATGGTTATCACGTACTTTTATATATTTGAATCATTTCCTACACTAGGGAAACTATTCGATGTTCACTGATGCGAGTTTGATTTAGTTCACTTATGACTATGGTTTCAAGCTGCGCCCATTTATTGATAAATACCTCAATGTGATCCTTCTTTATAGCTAAGTAGTACTCCATTGTATAGAAATACCACAGCTTTTTTATCCATTCCTCAGTTGATGGACATTTGGGTTGTTTCCAAGATCTGGCAATTACAAATTGTGCTGCTATAAACATAGGTGCGCATATATCACTGTGGTATGATGCTTTCAGTTCTTCTGGGAAGATGCCTAGAAGTGGAATAGCTGGAACAAATGGGACTTCCAACCCCAGCTTTTTGAGAAATCTCCAGACTGCTGACATCCACAAAGGTTGTACCAGTCTACACTCCCACCAACAGTGTAGGAGAGTTCCTTTTTCCCCACAGCCTCTCCAGCACTTGTTGTTGTTGGTTTTCTTGATCCTGGCCATTCTTTCAGGAGTGAGATGGAATCTCGGTGTGGTTTTAATTTGCATTTCCCTAATAACCAATGACGATGAACATTTTTTCATGTATTTATTTGCCATTTGTATTTCTTCCTCTGAGAAGTGTGTATTCATCTCAGATGCCCATTTTTGGGTTGGGTCTTTGAATTTTGGGGGTCTAATTTTTAAAAATTTTTTATATGTTTTAGACAAAAGTCCTTTGTCTGAGGGGGAGTTCACTAAGATCTTTTCCCAATTTGTGGGTTTTCTTTTCACTATGCTGGAGATTTTTTTTGACTTACAGAAACTTTTTAATAAGAGGTAGTCCCAGTTATTGATTCTGGGAAGTATTTCCCATGCAGTTGGAGTCCTGTTCATGAATTCTCTACCTACCCCTATGTCTTCAAGGTTTCTACCTAATTTGTCTTCCAATAGATTTAGTGTTTCTGTTTTAATATTCAGATCTTTGATCCATTTAGATTTTAATTTAGTACATGGTGATAGGCTTGGGTCGAGCTTTAGTTTTCGGCAAATGGAGAGCCAGTTTTTCCAACACCATTTATTAAAAAGACTGTCATTTTTCCAGTGAACCTGCTTGGCTCCTTTATTGAAGATAAGGTGGTTGAGTGTGTTTGTAGTTGTGGTTGTATCTTCTAATCTATTCCATTTGTCCTCTGCTCTGTTTTGATTCCAGTACCACGTTGATTTTACTACTGTTGCTTTGTAGTATAACTTCAAGTCAGGGATTGTGATGCCTCCTGCCTTGCCTTTGTTGCTTAGAATTGCTTTTGATATTCTAGGTCTCTTCTGGTTCCAGATGAATTTTAGGAGTGATTTCTCTAAGACCTATAAGGTATATTGATGGTATTTTTATTGGGATTGCATTGAATCTGTATAACAGTTTTGGGAGAATGGCCATTTTCACAATGTTTATTCTTCCTATCCATGAACATGGGATGTCTTTCCATTTTCTGAGATCATCTTCAATTTCTTCCTTCAGTGTATTATAATTTTCCCTGTATAGGTCTTTCACTTCTTTTGTAAGAGTAATTCCTAAATATTTCATTTTTTTGCTTGCTAGTGTGAAGAGTGTGGCTTCTCTTATTTCTCTCTCGGTGATTTTGTTGTTAGTGTATAAGAATGCTATTGATTTCTGAGTATTGATTTTGTACCCAGCTACATTACTGAATTTATTTATTATATCTAAGAGTCTTTCAATGGAGTTTAGGGGGTCTTCTATGTAGAGTATCATGTCATCTGCAAATAATGACAATTTAACTTCTTCTTTTCCTATCTTTACCCCTTTTATTTTTCTCTCTTATCCAATTGCTCTGGCTAGTACTTCCAGTACTATATTAAATAGGGGAGGTGATAAAGGACATCCTTGTCTTGTGCCTGATTTTAAAGTAAAGGCTTTCAATTTTTGGCCATTTAGTATGATACTGGCTGTTGGTTTGTCGTAGACAGCCTTTATTATATTGAGGTAAAGACCATCTATTCCAATTTTCTGTAAAGTTCTTATCATGAATGAATGTTGGACCTTATCGAAGGCTTTTTCTGCATCTATGGAAATGATCATGTGATTCTTACTTTTAGCTTTATTGATATGGTGGATTACATTTATTGATTTACATATGTTGAACCATCCCTGCATGCCTGGGATGAATCCCACTTGGTCATGGTGTATATCTTCTTGATGATTTGCTGCATCCTATTTGCCAATATTTTATTGAGGATTTTTGCATCTGTGTTCATTAGGGAGATTGGTCTGTAGTTCTCTTTTTCAGTTGGGTCTTTCCCAGGTTTTGGTACTAGAGTAATATTTGCTTCAAGGAATGACTTGAGAAGGATTGCTTCCCTTTCAATTTCATTGAAAAGTTTGAGGAGTGTCGGTATTAGGTCTTGTTTGTATTTCTTGTAGAATTCTGCAGTGAATCCATCTGGCCTGGGCTCTTCTTTGTAGGTAAGGAATTAATTACATGTTCAATTCATTGATAGAGATTGGGTTATTCAGCAGTTTTACATCCTCTTGATCTAGATTTGGTACTTCATATGTTTCTAAGAATTTGTCTATTTCTTCTGTGTTATCAAACCTTTGAGAGTAGAGGTTTTCGAAATAGGTGTTGATGATCTTCTGTATTTCTATTGAGTCTGTAGTGACTTCACCTTTTTTCATTTCTTATTCCATGGATTTGAGCTCTTTCTTCCCTTTTTAAAATAAGGTTGGCTAGGGGCTTATCGATTTTATTTATTCTTTCAAAGAACCAACTTTTTGATTCGTTGATTCTTTGGATTGTTTTCTTAGTCTCTATTGTGTTGATTTCTGCTCTGATTTTTATAATTTCCTCTCTTCTTTTGGCTTTGGGCTTGACTTGCTCTTATTTTTCTAGCTGTTTGATGTGTAGCATCATGTTGTTTATTTGTATTTGTTTTGTTTTCCTGATGTGGGAGCTCAGTGCAATAAATTTTCCTCTGAGGGTGGCTTTCATTGCATCCCGTAGATTCTGGTAAGTTGTATCTGTATTTTCATTTGTTTGTAGGTACTGCTTAATTTCTTTTTAAATTTCCTCTGTGATCCACTGATTACTCAGGAGTGTGTTATTCAGTTTCCATGTGTTTGTGGGATTTTTGCAGTATCTTTTATCATTAATTACTAATTTCATGGTGCTATGGTCCGATAGCATGCAAGGGATAATTTCAACTCTTTTGCATTTATTTAAATATGTTCTGTGAGTTAATATATGGTCTATTTTAGAGAATGACCCATGTACTGCTGAGAAGAATGTGTATTCTGTTGTTGTTGTGTGGAATACTCTGTATGTGTCTATTAAGTCCATTTGTTCACAGGTGCAATTCAGTTCTTTTATTTCTTTGTTGATTTTCTGTTTGGTTGATCTGTCCATTGGTGTCAATGGTGTGTTAAGATCTCCTGTCAGAATTGTGTTACTGCTGATTTGGTTTTTCACTTCTGTTAGTACTTGTTTTATATAACTGGGTGCTCTGGAGTTTGGTGCATATATATTTAAGATAGTTATCTCTTCCTCTTGGAGTTTTCCCCTAACCAGTATGTAGTGACCTTCTTTATCCTTTCTAATCATTATTGGCTTGAAGTTGACTTTGTCTGCAAACAGAATAGCTACCCCCACTTTTTTTTGGGTTCCTGTTGCATGGAGTGTTGTTTTCCATCCTTTGACTGAGTCTGTGAGTATCCTTTTGAGTTAGGTGGGTTTCTTGTAGACAGCGTATGGTTGGATTTTGTTTCTTGATCTATTCTGCCAGTCTGTTTCTTTTAATTGGTGTATTGAGACCATTTACATTAATAGTAAGAACTGTTATAAATTGGTTTATTGTTGACATATTACCTTTCTGCTGTTGCATGTTCATCTTTCTGCTCTGTTCAACTGTGTGCTTTGTTTAGTGGTTTTTTCCTAAATGTATCTAGGCTGTCTTTCAGTATTTTTTGCAGGGTTGGCTTGGTCATCATGAAGTTTTTCAGCTGATCTTTGTCATGGAAGTATCTTATTTCTCCATCAAATTTGAAGGACAGTTTTTCAGGGTACATCAGCCTAGGTTGAAAATCATTTTCCTTTAGGATCTGAAATACATCACTCCATGCTCTTGTTGACTTTATTGTTTGTGCTGAGAAGTCTGCTGTAATTCTGATAGGCTTTCCTTTATAGGTGATCTGTCTTTTCTCTCTGACAGCCTTTAATATTCTATTCTTTTGTTCAATTTCTGAGATGGTCATTATTATATGTCTGGGTGTAGATTTATTTTGGTTGTGACTATTTGGAGATCTATATGCTTCATTGATCTTGATATCAGTTTCCAACCTCATGTTCAGGAAATTTTCAGCTATTACTTCTCTAAATATCCTCTTGACATCCTTTATGTTGTCCCCTTCTTTTTCATCTATCCCTATCAACCTTATGTTGTTTCTCTTTGCGTCATCCTGTAAGTGTTGAACTGTTATTTCCTGATTTCTTGTTATTTTTAAAAGATCTTTTCTTTCCTGTTCACTTGTTGCAATCTTGTCTTCGAGGTCTGAGATTCTATCTTCACATTCATTGAGGCGGTTTTTACAACTTTCAATGGAGTTTTTGATTTCCTGTATATCTCTTTGCATCTGTTTTATGTATTCTGTTTGTTTCTTATATTGTTCATCCAGGGATTCTATCTTTTTGTTTAGTTCCTCTAATTTTTTAACTGCCTCTTCTTTAGCTATGTTTAGCATCTGCTTCATTTCTTTTATCAATTCTTCTTTCATCTGAGAGAATATTTCTAGTTTGAATTCCTTTAAGGCTTCCCATACTTGCTTCTTTATTTCAGTTACCATTATTTCAGGTATTTCAGTCATGTGGCATGTGTTTTCTTCTATGCACATGGCTCCTGGGCTTTCTTGGGATGGGCTGGATGTTTGAGATTGCATTTTGGACTTTCGTTTTGTCATTTTCCTGTATTTGGGAGCTTCAAGTGTTGTTCCAGGTATGGGAGAGAGATCCACCAGCCTGGGATGGGGTACCCTGCGATGGCCCCACTCACTGGACCCAGCAGGGATCTATGGCCTGCTCTTCAGGCCAGGAAGAGTGTCTCCTCAAGCTGGGCGGAGCTCCCAGTTGCCACTGCCACGGTCTCTGATCTGGCCTGGTCCCCGGGTCCAGTGGGGAACTGGCCTGGGTCCCCAGGTCAGGGAGAAAGTTCCCGCAGGCTGGGCGGAGCTCCCAGCCGCCGCTGTTACTCTCACCATTCCAGCCTGGTCTCTGGTCCGGTGGGGAGCCGGTCTGGTCCCCCAAGTCAGGAAGAAGGTTCCCGCACAGCTTAGTAGTTTTCAACAGTTACATTTAGGTCTGTGACACATTTTAACCTAGCAAAGTCACTCCTGAGTATTTCATAAGAAAGAGGAACACACATCAGTGGAAACACTTGAAAGCTGATGCATATGACTTTTGTGTATTTGAACGCTAGTTAAACCCAAATGTCCATCAAGTATGAATGAGTGGATAAATGAGATAGGGTTCAGTCTTCTGATGGGATTGTTACTCAGCAATAAAAATGAATGGAAAGCATGGAACAGTACAGATGAATCACATAAGCATTATGTTAAGTGAAAGGCCAGCTCAAAGCCCCATGTGCTTCTATATATGTCACATTCCAGAAAAGGCAAGAGTGTAGACACAAGCATCCGATTGGTTGCCAGGGGGAGGCATGCAGAGCAGTGAGCAGGACCAGACAGAGGGCCCAAGGCTGGAGGGCACAGTGGTTCCAGGCACAGCAACTGACCACACCTGAGTCTACCCCTTGCAGCACAGTAGCGCTAAGGAGGGAAGGGCATATGTAAGGTTAAGGATTTGACTCATTAAACTCTACAGTGAGTAGGGGACTTAAGGTCTCTCTTGGGTCTCTAGGAACAGAAACCAGGAAGAACTGGATTCACAAGTCGTTACCCATCATCACGCAGGGAAGCAATTAGTGGGCAGTCGTCCACTGAGACCCTTGAGCACTGAGTCCTCTTGCTGCAGTGGTACAGGGTGCTTGAGGTTGCCCCTGCCCATCGCATCAAAACAGAACCTGGGATACTGTGGTTATACGGTGTGTGTTACTTCGCTATCAAAATAAGTGAGTGGTAGAGTGACCTTGTTTGTCTCCTCTGCTAATTAGATCTGGAGACATTCTTGTTTCAGAGGAATAAGAGTCTGATCCTTCATTGAGAATAACAGAAATTAACTCTAGCCAGTTTAATTAGAAAATGAATCTTGTTAAAAGGATACTAAAAGGCGAGTGTTGTCTCTCAGAGGTAGAGAACTTGTCTAGCATGTGGGAGGTGCTGGGTTCAATCCCCAGTACAGAAAAAATAAATGACACTAGGTAGCAAATCCATTCATAGCCTCCTCAAATGAAAATGCATTTCTGTCCATCAGGAGGTGAATATATAAATAACCAGTCTATAACCCATCTAATAACCCATCTATGTACAATGTAGTACTATTCAATGAAAAGAAACAGACGACTGATAGATGAGCTCTCTCCCGCAGAATGTTTTTGGTCACTTTTTCTCATGACCAGTTCTGTTTTCAAAGTCACCTCTGTCTGGCAGACTCTCCATCACTAAACCACATAAGGGAGGCAAATTCCCCAAACATAGGAAGCAGGTACAGAGGCTGCACATCCAAAAGAAGCAATATCCACTGCACTGGCAAACACCACTAAGAGTTGTCTTAAATTGGCCTCCTGGGCGCTGCCAGAGCTTCATAACATAGTATCACTCCTGAGCACATCTTCCAGAGTGCTAGGCTGGGTGACAGGGCGGCCACTTTTCCATGTACTCCTTTAGAATCTCTAGACAAGCACACACTTGCGACCTATGGGTATTTTCTGCTATGATATATTTTGTCACATTAATCTCACTTTCTGCCTTTGTAGGCTAAAGACAAAACTTTTGACACACAGCTTTAAATCACACCCAGCTGTTACAGTGCACCAGAGAGAATGGAGTAGAAAGTGAGTTTGCAAGTCTCCACCTTGCTTTGATAGATTTGATTTTTGGCAAAGCCCCTGTGGTGGAAGAAGGATGTCCTGGTGCCTTGGTGGTTTGCTTCCACTATGGCAGCTGGCAGCCGTGCCTCCCTTCAGCTGTCCATATATTACCATAGGGAAGATTCACATGGCAATTTATAGGTCCTAAGTGCTTTCAAGTCATTAATAAGTTACTCCTGGAATTTTTGGATCAATGTTAACATCTTGCATTTTAAGTGCTGGCCAGAGGTCAACTGCCTGGCCAAGGTCACACGGTGAGACTTAGTCTACTAGGGAGGGATGATTCAATCAGGAGAGAAAATTCCAACAGCATATTATTCGTTGGAAGAAGGCTGAACTTCATCTGGGTCACTTGAAAAGTCAAAGGCAAGAAAAAGATTAATTGCATGCCAAGACAATTCTTCTTAAAACTTGGCTTCAGGGAGTGCTGGCCAAGGAAGGTCAATAACCTCGCTGCCTTAAAACTTCTAAATCAATGAGGTTGAGTGCCTTAACCACACACAATAAAACCGTCACTGGAGCTATTTCTTCCTGTGGTTTTATATCCTTTTCACACTCAGATTCTAAACAGGACTGTCGTAGGGATTAATGGAAAGGTGGGTTAGATCCAGGATCACTAAGTCTGATATTTAAATAAATGTTTACCTTTATAAAGCTGTGATTTCTTTTTTTCCTCCTCCCCCCAAAGCTGTGATTTCTTGAATCAGATAGGTAGCTAATATTCTGTTATGTTTTCCTTAATAGTAGGGTCAGTTAAAATACACTGGGAAAAAGTACTGTACCTTTTCTCAGGGCCCACAAGAAAGCACAGACATGAATCCTGTGGCATCGCCATTCAAAATCAGTAATTGCGATAGCATAGAATAGTTTGTGTCTTCCAATTCTTATGTTCTTTCAAGAAGCTGAAGGAAAGTTCCAGAAGGGAATTCAAACTCAATTTTCCCTTGCCTTCCAGAGAACTTTGTAATTAAGCAACAGTGGTTTAATGAAAGAATCCAAGAAAGTGGACCACTCTTGAGTTTTAGGAGAAAAAGGTTTTTCTTCACTCTTGCATCCTATCCTGTTGGCACCAGCTAATTTCTCTGAGCTCTCCGTGGTCAGCTATTTATTTCTGAAGCAGCATAATACAGTGCTGTAGGAAAGTCAGCTACTGTCAACCCTCAATATCCACAGGGCCTGCATCTGTGAATTCAACCAACTGCAGATTGAAAATACTCAGGAATAAAATTATGTGTGCACTGAATATGCAGATGTTTTCCTTACCATTATTCCTCAAACAGTGCAGTGCACCCTTACCCAGAACTTCCTTTACATTAGGTATTATAAGTAATGCAGAGTTAATTTGGTTTACAGTACAGAGGAGGACTGAGTGGGTTCTATGTAAATACTATGCCATTTTATGATATCTGCATCTTTGGCACACATGCTGGGTCCTGAAACCCTGTGAATACCAGGGAATAAATGTACAAGATTTATTATTTGCTAGAGCAGGCAGGAATGGAGCCTGTTGGGCATGGAATGACAAGACACCAGCTACACTATTGGAATGTCACTGTCCAAATCCACATCAGTTAATCCCAGACTGGCTCCCAAGGAAGAGGAATGCTTCTGGGGGCCTGCCACAAACCATGGTCTCAAATGTGAGCAGAGCCAGGGGTCAGAAAGGATATTTGGCTGGAAGCCTGGGCTCTTCAGCATATTTCCTCATTGCTTAAGTTGGGATCTAGGCTAGGTCATTTGCAAACTGTCTTTTAGATGCAAGATCTTTTCTTCAAATGACATTGTCACACAAATCAGATATGCAGGATGCTCCAGACCTAAAGATGTCTGTGAACTGAGGTGACCACAAGCAGAGTACAGCTATTAGTACTATAAGATTGAAGATTTTTTCAGGAGCTCCATTTAGCCTTAAATGAAATCATTGTAAAACATGAATCAGACTGTTCCTCCCAGAGTCAACCGGGAGCTTGGAGGAGTTAGAAATTGTGTTTCTCTGTAGGCTAAGTAAGCAAAATAACACCTTTTTTAAAAAAAAAAATATTGAATATACTTTGAAGACAATCTTAGCAATAAAAACTGAAATTTATGAAATCTTTAATATGTGCCTAACACTGTTGGAGGCAACTGAGTTAGAAATATTATAGGCAGTCAGACAGGGCTGGGCCTTCAAAGGAGCCAGTGCAGAAGCAGCCAGCTACCTTGCATCCTTGGAGGAGACAGACACATCTGTTGAGGGCCAGATCTCAAGACAAAAGGCAAAACAAATGCAGCCACACCCTAAGCATGAACATCAGGGACTGACATTGTAAGTAACTATCAATCACCTTGAGAAAGCCAAAAGAAGTCATTAACCCAATCCCTAACCAGCAAAGATCCTATTGTGCATTCAGGCCCTTCTTGCTATGTGGCTCATCTCCCCATTTCATCCCAATTTAATCAATTTTTCCTGAACAATTACATTCATTATCTTACTGGTTGACCTTAGTTCTGTCCCATCTGGTGCCTGCCTGCCTTGCCAGTACCCTATCTTGGACACACCTCAACTCGTGGTTTTGCTTTATAAAAGTCTCTGGAAAATAGTGTCTTTGGCAACCCACTCAGGACTCCTTCTGCCTCTCTCCCAGACAGAAGCTCTCTTTCTCTCAATAAATATATTCTATTCTTAACCTCCATTGTTCTAAAATTCTCTCTCTGAATTTAGAGAACACTAACTCATACCAGGCATCTAGTAGGTTGGGAGTTTCATTCCCCTATATCAACACTATGCTAAGGATTTTATTTATTTCTTCAATCAGAACTTCCATGACAAGAGACAGAAACCTACTTCAGATTAGTTTATGGAATTTTTTTCTCATCATAGATGGTTGGAAAATTCCAAAGTACAAGAAACTTCAGAAATAGGAGATTGCAAGGACTTATATTCTGACTCTCTCCCCCTCTTTCTCTCTAGTTTTATTCTGAGAGGCTAGCAAGGAGCAGTTCTAGCTTTAAAGTGTAGTAGGGGAGAGAGAGGCTCCTTTCCAATGAGGCTGGCAAACAGGGCCTGAATCTCATTGGCTCAGCTTGGGTCATATGACGAATCTAAAACTAGTCATTGTGGCAGAAAGGCTGGAATAACCTGATTGGCCAGACTTGGGTCACATGTGCTCCCACAGAAGGTGGAGGGGCTATGTCAATTCCATTTGGACCACACCAGTAATAGAGAAAGGTAACTTCCCAGAAGATGTTGTTTGAAGTCAAGGAGGGTGTAAATGTTGGATGGGCAATGAGCAATGTCACCACCGAAGTACATTTTACATGAGGACACTAAGGCTTGGATTGTTGAAGGATCTTGGTTAAGATCATATAGCTGGTAGTTTTCTCCGAGTGAGGCATAAAAGCCTCGGCTTCGGAACTGAACAGGGGTGAGTTAAAATCTTTCCTCTACTGCTTTTTGGCTATGTGCTCTTGGCAGTTACTTAATTTCTCTGAGCCTTGGTTTCTTTATAGAGTGAGAAAACTGGTACTTATTTCAGGGCAGCTCAATGATAAGAGTTCTTGCCTAGCATGTGTAAGGCACTGTCAAAACAAAACAAAACTCTGTTTCACAGAGATAAGTCATGTATATGAAGCAGTTCTAGTGCTTGGCACATAGTAAGCTGGTGTTGATAGTAATAGTGAAATCCAGCATCAAGATTCACTGCCCAAACTTTATATGACTTTGTCTTTCACACTAGGTGAAGTATGTTTTCTCTCATTTTGTGATTAGCAAGCAGGCCTGGGGACGGCCACCCTTCAGCCTGTGTGTTGGTTAATATGTCAGGAATTGCCTGGGAGCAACTTAGGCAGGACAGGAACACTTGAGAAAATGTGGATCTTTATTTTTGAGATCTGCGGCACTGAGAAGCATCTCCTGACCAGGCAAATAGGATCAGCTGTGCATCACTTGGCCACCAACTCCACCTATGAGATGGTGCCTATTAGATGCCCGTCACCCTTCTCTGCTGGAGAGCGTTGAAGGTGAATACAGGTGCAGGGCTGTGGTGTGGCCAGGGCATGGTTGAACTGAGAATGAGGAGACACCTTAGGGGGCAACATAGGCCACAGCTGAGGCTACCTGGACACTTCTGGATAGTTTTCCTTAATTAGCACCGTCTGTTGCTCTGAGGGGCCCTTGAACCCCTTCCAAGATCCTGTTCAGGTTTCTTCCACTGTCCACTCAACTGCTTGCTTGGTGTGATTAAATACAGGCTGCCTCGCGTCAGTTGGCTGGCCAGCTAGCAGGGTTGCAAGGTCTGCTGAGGATTTCAGTCCTGCAGCTCTAAAGTCCATGCTACTTCATTCCTTTGGGCCTTTGCCATGCACCCTTTTGGGGGAATGGGGATCTAGGCACAGACCCTGACACATCTCCTGTTTAAACTGCCCTTAAATCCACCTCCTTTAGAAAAAGAATCCCTGCTATATTCTGATAAGGAGCAGATGATAATAAATGTCTTTCTCTACCACTGCCTTGCCAGATTGGTTTCCACAGTGCTGAAACAGACTGAGTCTTTGTAGGGTAGCAATAGCAGTTACAAGGTTATTACCAGCATTATTTTTATTCAAACTCCAAAGTTGTTGTTTGTGTCTAGATGTTCCCCCAAAGCCTCATGCAGTCATGGGAGGCAGGCTTTTGTCTAGAGTATGGTTGTATTTAGAGTACATGGTGCTGGGTGTAAATCAGTCCACTGATTGGTGTGGCACAGTTTTGGCTAGGATTAAGGGTGTGAATACCACACTCACTTTAGGGTGGGTAGCCTGTATACAATACAAGGGGCAGAGGGAGTCTTGTCTTTCCTCTTTTGTTGCTTTTGCTATCTCCCACAGCCATGAACTGTTGCCACCCTGCTTTGGAGCCAGCTGATTATGGACTGAAACCTCTACAAACTGTGAGCCAAATAAACCTTTTCCTCTGTAACTTTGGGTGTTAGACATTTTTTTCTCAACAAGGAGGAAAATATCTAAGACATAACTATCTAAAAAAAGTGTGTTTGAGAAATGTTAGTACATTTATCCATATCTAACTGATGCTTTAAGATTAAAAGATCTAACGTAAAATAAACATGAGAAGTTTGCTTGGTTCTGCTGACATGCTTTCATCCATTTCTTTGTGACTATTTTTTCTGGTAAACTGCTACATGTGTTTTGTCCTGTTCCACCTTAGGGCTTTTCCTATTCTGTTGTAAACAGGGCTTGTCCCCAGGCGAGGCTCTGATTCCTTTCAGGCTATTAGTAGATGTTGGTGTGTTATCGGGACCCTCAAACTACTCATTTTCAGTTGAATTTTAGTAACAACATAGTCAAACATTACAAAGAGAGCTTCTGATGATTCAAACTTCAAACCAAGTACATTTAGTTTTGAGGCATAACAGTAGATGTCAGCAAGCCCCTTCCCCTTTGCAGGCTGTAGCTCTTTTATTCCACAGTACTAGTGATGCCCGTTGCCACCAGATTGCTCAGAAGCAAGGTGTGTTTGGCAGCTTCTGTCACTCTGACAAAATTCTTGACAGTGTAAAGAATAAAATGGTATAAAATTTTCCTGGTATAAAATCCAAGGAAGCAAGACACCGAAATTTGGGGCGCAAAGGCTTTATTTAGACCAGGCCTGGTGACGAGTCTCTGGGAGCCAATTTGGAGACTGCTGCACTAGAGACTGAAGGAAGGGGATTTAAAAAGCAGGAGAGAGGGGGGAGGAAAAACAAAGAAACCCACAGAGCCATCAAGCTGTTTACTCAAGTCTGGAAACTGTAAAGCTGTCCACTTAGTTCTGACAACCTCAGGAGCCTTTGGCGCCTTTCAAGTTACTCCCATCTTGCAGATAAGCATTATCTTGGAATAGCACATCTGCAGCAACATTTGGAGAAGAAAATAGAAAGTTAATTATCTCGGGACAGCTCGTTAACACTAACAGGTGGGAAGGGATTGAAAGTTACAAGAAGCTGAAACTTAAGTTTTCACAAGGATTTGGAACTTAACCCTTTTGATGTATTAGGGTTAAGCCACAACATTTTTCTGTAATTTCTTTGAAGCTAAGCATTTATTAAGAACAGAACAAGCACATTTTATGACAGACCACCACTGAGTAGGGAAAGGGGAAAGGCAGTGTGGCATTACAGAACAGAAAATATGGCAAGAGATTACATTCCTTGGGGAGAGCAAGATCAGGTAAGGGTTGTGCTAACAAGCAAGTCTCCCTGCATATAAGCAAGTTACTTCAAACAAGTTTAAATCAGGGAAACATCCTGGTTTTCCTCAGCAGAGAATGGAGAAGCCTAGGAATAATTAACAACTCCTGTTAGCTTATCTTAGCACCGTGTCTGTTATTTGTAGAGGGCAACAATCGTTAACATATCAATTAGGTAAGGTTTTGCAATTCTTTACAGAGGAGAGCATTGCTTAACATATCAATTAGGTCACCAAGAGGGAGAAGGAAAACATAACGGAAGCTATTTTTCTTAGAGTACAACAAGAGGAACACTTTAAAAGAAGAAAAGATTTATTCTGGTTTATGGATTCAGATGCTTCAGTCCATGGTCACTCTGTCCTGTTGCTTTAGACCTATACGAGGCAGATATAGTGGGGAATATGTGGGAGAGCAAAGTTGCTTAATTCATGGCAGCCGGGAAGCAAACAGAGAAAGAAAGAGTTGAGGTCTCAGTATAACTTTGATGCTGCACCCCCAGGACCTATTTCCTCCAACCAGGCCTCTTCTTTTAAAGGATCCACTATATCCCGTGGCACCACAGGCTGGTGGGAAAGCCTAGAACAGGCAGGCCTTTGGGGGACAGCCTAAATCTGAACCCCAGCACGTGTTCAGCTTATAGCACTGTCATTTTTGTTATTGGGAGTATTAGTATATTTTTATGATTAGTTTATTATTGTACTATTTTATCTACTCTTATTTCTCTTGGCTCTGGGAGAAGGGAGGATCTCTCAAAGGTCCTACAAACCCTTTGGTTTCCCACTGTCATTGTGGGTGGTTCACATGGCCAGGGGAGGTCAGGAGGCCTTGAGTGTGGGCTGTGCTACATGGCACAGGGCAAAGGCAGAATCGGGCAGCCAGCTAGGGACCAGAGGAAGATGGATGAGCAAGGCCAGCAGCTTTGCAGGAGGTGAAGGAGACCTGGCTGCCTGCAAGAAGGCCTGGTCCTCCTCCTGGGATAGCATGGAGTCATCCCTGCCAGCTTCACTGTTGGTCTGGACCAGACTGGTGGATGGGCAGCTGACGTCCATGCAGCCACCATATCCATCAGGGCCATCTCCTGCTGGGCCTTCCCATAGAGCCCTGTGGGTAGACGGATAAGACAGCAGGGCTGAGTGCAGAGAGAGTGGCCTGGGTGACACAGGATGGCTCACACACAAGTTTGAGCCGAGGTCTCCATCCTGGACGTTGGGAGCGGAGGTTACAGACAGGAGGCCTTGAGAGGGCCCTGCAGCCAGGGCTGACCATCAGCACCTCCCTGTTGCCCTCGCTGCAGGTAGCCAGCCTTCAGCATGTGGCCTAGCAGTGTCCCCAAGCTGGGGAGTGGACAGTGACACAGGCTGCTATGACCACTGCTTGTCTAGTGTGGCTATAGAAGTTGGCCTCTTGGGGGCTGTTTACGGACTGGGCAATGAACGCCATTCTCAGAAAATAAAACCAGAAAATTGTAATTATTTCAGGGATGCACAGATAGGACTGATGATTTTAATATATCTCATGACAGTGGTACATGTTTTCACTACTAACGACAACTTGTTATCGGCTAAAAATGGTTCATCTTCAATCCAGTGTCAGCTTTGGAGCCACAGTTAGACACCACCTGTCCCTGCCACTTCTGTACCTGGCAGCTCAGTCCTGTCCTCAGACCTGTCCCCCTGTGCCTCAGCCTGCAGCTCTCCATGTGGGGGACATCTCTTGCCCATCTTTTGTATCTAACTGTTGGCAAGGGTGCAGGACATCAGCCACCCTAGGGAGACCTTTGGGGTAGAGGTGACAGGGGGGGACATACTCTTCTCTGTCCCAGCTTGGAGACTATACTTTGTTTGTTTGTTCTGAGAGAGGACTTGTAACTTAGTTCAACTGGCCTCGAACTCACTGAATAGCCCAAACTAGCTCTAAACTCTCAGCAATCCTCCTGCCTCAGCCTCCAGAGTGCTGAGATTACAAGTGTTGGAGATTATACTTTAGGAGGCCCTGGATGTCCTAGAAGTAAAATGAAAATCTGCAGATCTGAGGAAAAGCAAGATAAGACTTAGAGTTTTCTCTAAGATAACTTGACAGTAGTTTTAGTTAGCTATTTTAAAGATCAACTTTATTGGAGATATACTTAGTGAGAGCCCACCCCATCCTGGGTAAATATTATATGTGAAAAGCATCCCTGGAGGGTGATACCCAGGCATTCTGCCTCTGCAGAGCTCCGGAACAAAAGCAAATGGATTTGCATGGCGGAGTAAGAGCTGCCAAAGGGCTGAAATGAAGCAGTTCCTGGGTCACGTGATCCAAGGTGCTGCCCGCAGGAAGGCTGGCCCAGGAGTGGGGACCAGCACTGCCTGCGGCTGCCCCTAACCCCTCACTTCCGGCTGCTGAGTCCCGCAGGGTGCAGCGAAGCTGGGGTTGAGATGGGTTGTTGTTGTTTCTCTCTGTGTTATTTTGACAAATCTCTCAGGAGTATTAAAAGTAGGTTGCTTCGAGAAAAAGAGAAGTGAATCTCTGCCCTCCAGATGAGAGACTTCACAGTAAGAAGCACCAAGCTTTAAGTAAACACTGTCAGATGTGATGAAAAAAACATCATAGGCAAACAGTGAAGGAAAAATAAACAACCTGATAACAATAGTGGGAAAATGACAAGTGACAAAATATCTACTAATTATTCATCCACGTTGGTTGGCAGAACATCAAAACCCTAACAGCTAACTGGATAAAAAATTCATTAAGGGAGGCCTACATGCTGCCAAAAAAATGAATAAAAGTAGTATTCTAGAGCTGGCTTAGGGTGGCATGCCTGCAATCCCAGCACTCAGGAGGCTGAGGCAGGAGGGTTACCATGAGTTCAAGGCCAACCTGGACTTCAGAGCAAGATCTTGTCTCAAAAAACTAAAATAATTAATTAATTAGTTAACTTTAAAAACCAAACTTCAAGAAAACCCTAGAATGAGACAGGTTAAATGCAGAGACGGTCTCTTTCAGTCTTCAAATATGGGCTTGAATCTGGCCCAACTCTTTTTTTTTTTTTTTTTTTTTTTTTTTTTTTTTTTGTCTTTTTCCTTTTTATTAGTACCGGGGGTCAAACTCACGACTGCCTGCTTGCAAGGCAGGCGCTTATGCCGCTGAGCTAAACCTCTAGCCCCCCAACTCTTATTTTTCCTACGTTTTACTTGGTTTTGTATTTTCTAAGTTGTGTTTTCTCAAGTATCTTTACTATTTTTATAATGGGTGAAAACAAACAAACAAGCAAACAGTTCTTGTCTTTGTAAAAATTTACAATAGTACTTTACAAAGATGACCTAGACTGGCGACTAAAATTCACAGAGAAATTACAAACATCCTTTGGCATAAATCCGACAGCTTTGTGGGTTATGGAAGAAGCATTGCACCCTCCCACCCCCCTGGTCTGGGCTCTGCCAGGTCACCAAAAGCCCCCGTAATTCCCTTTTTTTCACTGTTCTCCCCTTCTTATCTATAGCAGACAGAGGGCTGCAAAGACAGATTTTCCCTGAAAAACAAGTTTTTATATCACCAGAAGTCGACTTCACTTGCTTGACTTAATGAATGCCCAGATGGGTTTTTGTTTTCTAATTTTTGTGGCCCCTGTCCCCCTACCTCACCTGGCAAATCCCCATCTCTGCGGGAAGTTGATTTGGTTTTTGTTCTCTTGGTTTTGTTGTCATATTCTTTATTTAAAAATACGTAACGGGGAAAAAAATCCCACCAGCAGATCCTTTCCCGGGGATGTAACTGACTGCAAACGGGGTGGAGCCGGTGCTTGGCTGTGTCTGCCCGGGCACCCACCTGCTAGAGCCGGCTCTACGGGGCGAGAGTGTCACTGTGCCAAAGGGGCTGTCGTCCTCGAATGCTAAGGTCCTGGGATGCATTTCCAGGACAGCAGTGACTGGGGCTGGGGCTGAATATCCTCAAATAACCTCCCCTGGGTTCACACCCATCTCATGAGCACAAAACATTCACAATCTTCACCACTCCTTGGCTTCCTTCTGATTGATTAGGGGCCAGGGAGATGGCTCAGCTGCAGAGCGCTGGCCTGGCAAGCAGCAAGGTCGTGCATTCGATTAAAAAAAAAAAAGTTGGATTGAGAGCCCTGCCACCAGTGCTTGCTACACATAGAAGAAAAC
Organism: Cavia porcellus; assembly: GCF_034190915.1. Classification (NCBI taxonomy): domain Eukaryota; kingdom Metazoa; phylum Chordata; class Mammalia; order Rodentia; family Caviidae; genus Cavia; species Cavia porcellus. Next base: position 18,127,976 of record NW_026947496.1, on the reverse strand, counting down.
CAAGAAGTCTGCTGTGACCACGGGAAACAGATCAAGCTGAGATTTTTAAACAGTTGAGTGTGCCCCACCCTGGGCACAGAATATCCGGAAGTACAGCTTTATTCTCAGGAGAAGAGGAAAAGAAACAGCAGGTTTCTCAGGCTTGGCCGCCTGACCTCTGAGGCTGGAGAAGGAGGCCCGTCCTGGGGCTGAGGGACCTGAGGCCCAAGATCGGGCTCTGTCCCCCAGCTGCCACCAGCATGCCAAGGAAGGTGTGACTACCGCGGATGTCTCTGGGCCTTGCCTGAGGTCCCCTCTGGGTAGAGAAGCCTCGGAGCACCTGGGCGCATCGGAATTCCAGAGAAGGCTGTAATACAATGCACAGAGCGGAGTTCTTGTGCTAAGGAACTGTCAGTTGTCTGAAATTTACCTGGAACCGGCCACCTGGTCCTTTCCTTAGTTGAGTCAGGTTGCCCTCCCTGGGGGACAAAAAAGGCTTCTGGTTGAAATCCACTGTCTGGAAGCTTTATTTTAGGGATCATGAGGATTGTTTTGATGTGGAGTTTGCCTTGTCCTGCAGACGATTCTTTTCTAGAGAAATGGGATGGGGCCCCAGAAAGCAGGGCAGCCCTGCCAAAGAAAGGCTGTCTCTGGCGAGCCTCCTAGCGGGAGGTCTGCCCTGCCTCCCCAGGGGCCCATGTCCCACCAGCCCTTGCTGGCACTTTGCTCTTTCTCTGCTTTTTATTTTATTTTACTTTTAATTTGGGGAAGGGTCTCACTATGCAGCCTAGGCTGGCCTTGAACTCCCTGTGATCCTCCTGCCTCAGTCTCCCGAATGCTGGGATTGCAGGCAAGTGTAGCACAGCTGACTCTGATGCTTCACTCTTAGATAAGCACAGACCAGGGGTTCAGAAGAGCAACCCCTGTCCCATGACAGAGAAGGCTGAACTATAGACTCCCCACTCTTACACGGAGCCCTAAATGTGTGCAGGTGGTAACGTGCCCAGTTCTACATCATGAATCAGCACTCGCCCAACGTGGTTATGAGAATCCTGTTTTCTCCAGGGAAGTCAGATAACTCCACTTACGGAAGTCCATTAGGGGGAGCTAGCAAAGCTTTTGCCTTGCGGACAAGAGGGTCACAAATGGCCATCACTGCCTCTCTTGGCCTTTTTCCCGCGCTTTGCTGTGAAAGCAGAGGTGATACTTGGAGCTGTGGCTACAATTCCTGCTTAAAACAAAAGCCCAGACAAACTTCAGAGCCACAGCCCTGACCAATGCCAGCATCACCATATTTCTCTCAATATGAGAAAAAAAAAACAACAGATTTTTGGGATAAAATTTTTTTGTAAAAACAAACAAAAAATTAGTCACTTGCCCAAATCTGTTCACTGTCCTTAGAGAAATCAAGTATTGATTAATCATCCTTACCAAAGAGAATATTTTTATTAGTTTCTTATTTATCATTCCAGTGTTATTTTACAAAGGAAGGCAAATCTATAATCTTATTTCTTCCTTTTTTGTACTAAAGGTCACGTACTATATGCATTTAATGAGATGATACACTCTGCTCTGTGCTTTGCTTTCATCATTAATTTATTAGGATAACTACCAGCGCTCTCAGCATGCGCATGGGGCTTTTCCACATCCCTCTTTACAGCTGTGTAGTATTCTACAGGCTGTGTCTTTGTTTAGTCAGCCAGTACTCAGATGTTGAATGTGTGCGCTGTTTATAATTTTATAAATTGTGTCCTAGTGAATAGACTTATATGATACATCCTCAGAAAAGAGATTGCTGGGTCAAAGAGATACTACAGCAATATTTTTGGTGGATACTGCCTGATTCTCCTCCATAGGGGTTGTATGATTTTGTAACAACAAAATATGAGTGTGCTTATTTCCCTTCAGTCTTCCCCCAAAAATGCGGCGTCAGATGTCTGGAAACTTTTTGGCCAGTTGTTATAGGTGAAAAATGGCATCTTGATACAGTTTTACTTATATATTTTTTCTTAATAAGTGAAGTCGTTCGTATTTTCGTATGGCTTAGAAGGGTCATGTGTAGCTCATTCTTCCTTAACTTTTCACTTCCTATGTCTTTGTTTTGGTCATGGTTCTGGGATTACAGATTACAGATTAAGGTCCATCTCCCATTCTTGCCTCTCACCCCGAGTCTAGCTATGTCTTTCTGCCATCAAATGGCAAGTGAGTCAAAGCTCATGGTCACCCGTGGCTAAGGAATGAGCTAGGTTGAATGAGTTGGTGACTGCACCCAGTCAAAGCTGAAATCCATGGTGCAGCCCAAGGCACAATCAAGATGGAGAAAGAGAACCCACAGAATGAGAGAGACATCTGCAGACCATATGTATGTGGGAAGGAATTAAAATTCAGAATATATAAATCGCTCCTACCCTGCAACAGCAACTTCATAGATAACTCAGAGTGGACAGAGGAACAGACACTTCTCCAGAGAAGATATACAACTAACTAGAAAGCACATAAAAATGTTCAGCGTCATTAAAACCACGATTTGATGCATCCTTTGTACCACTAGGATAGCCGGTCTCTAATACATGGAAAATAACCAGTGTTGATGGACGTGGCGAGAAATCGGAACCTTACCATAGCACGGGAGGGAAGGTAAACGGTGCAGCGGCTACGGGAGTAGTGTGGGGGGTCTGAGAGGCTAAATAGATTTTCCCAGGCGCCGGCAATGCCACATCTGGGTGAGGACCCAAAGGAATCCAAAGCAGGGACTCACACAGAAAGAACCTGGCAGCATTAAATGTGCTATGATGTCATAACGATAGGGTAAATTGATTGGGTTAAAGGGATTTGCAAGACAGCAGGTACAAAGAGGTCTTTTTAACCTTCAAAGTGAAGATGAGATTCCGTGTGAAAGCTGCCTTCCCTGCACTAGAGATGCCACACGCTTACTGCTGAGGGGAGGAAATGGGGGCTGAAGGGATTCGGTACAAACAAACCTGGACGCACTCACCCCCGTCTGCCTGGCTCTCCTGTCTGACTGTCTCGGTCTGGTCATCTCACGTTTTCACATTTTACAACTCTTCGTGTAACTCGGCATGTAAACAACCGATCCTGACTGCTCCTTCAGGCCTTCATTCATTTTTATGTATTTATTTTGGTGCTGGGGATCCATCCCAGAACCTCGTGCATGATAAGCACATGCTCTGCACCTCAAGCCAGGTCTTTGTTTCTTCATCAGGCTTGATGCCACACAAAACTTGAATTATGCTTTCCTCTGGTTAATCTGTGTTATGTCCTTTTAATTCTCAGACCCTAAGAGGATGGGGTGGAATGTCTCTGCCCTTGCAAAGCCGAGTGTCTGTCAACAGATGAAAAAACAACATGGTATACCCATTCAGTGGAATATTACTCACCCATATAAAGGAGATGATTTTGACACATGCTGCACTGTAGATGAACTTTGAAGACATTAAGTGAAATAAGCCAGACACAAAAGAAGGCATGGTGTGTGATTCCATGCACATGAAGTATCTAGAATAGGCCATTTCCTGGAGACCAAAGCAGAAGAGGAGTTACCAGGAGTGAGGACTCGGGGAGGAAATGGTAACGGGGACAGAGTATCAGCGTGGGACGTGGAGCAGGCCCTGGAGACGGGTGGGGATTTGGCTGTACGACGGTGCCAGTGGATTTAATCTCATGATCAAAATTGTGAACACTTAGTTCTGTGCACTTTATCACAGTAACAATGTTTTGAAGGTTCAGGAAATCACCTAGAGTGGGGAGTCCCATCCTAATGACTGCACTCGTGGTGTCTGTGATCCCCACTGCCTGCACCCCCGGTAGCACTTGGCTCCTGAGGTTCCTCCCTGCTCCTGCCCATCTGTCTGTGCTGCACAGCTCAGCCAGGGCTGAGACGGGAGATGCTAGGATTGGTCCGGGCCTGGCATCTCAGCACCCCGGGGAAGGCGGTGGGGCTCCCAGCAAGGCGTGGCACCTTCACTGTGCACCATAGCTGGGCACAGGCTGATGGCTTCTGTAGGGAGCCTGCATTGTAAGGTACCGACAGACGCGGTGCTCTGGCCTGAAGTGTCCTCGGCAGAGGCTTGTTTATGCCAGAGCATCCCACTCCTGGGATTCAGCGTGTCTGGGCAGGGGCCGGGAATTTGCATTTCTTTTTTTCAAAATGTTAATTTGTTAGTAGATGTTTGCTGTACCTAAGGATTATATTTATCGTGGGGAGCTGGTACATGTACATACCACATCAGACTTCTTTATGCATCTCTTCCCCTCCCTCCAGCTCTCGGTCCTTTTCCTGTTTGCAAAAGCTCTATCCCCAGCCAGGAATGGTGGCACGAGCCAGTAACCCGAGCATTCAGGAGGCTGAGGCAGGAGTATTGCCACGAGTTCCAGGCCAGTTTGGGCTACATAAGCAAGCTCAAGGCCACCTTGAACTACATATTGAGACCCTGACTAAAAAAGAAAAAATCTACCTCAGTTTCCCATTGTTTACATTTTATTTTGCTCTTTGCTTTCTATACACTTTGAATTTCTCATGTAAGAGAAACCATGTGATATTTAAGCTTGTGTATCTGACTTATTTCACTGAACATTGTGGCCTCCAGGTACATTCATTTTCCTGCAAATGACACTAATTTATTCCTTATGCCATTGTGTATGAGCATCAAATTTTCTTTTCCATTCTTGTGTTGATGGACATAGCCCCTGCTTCCAAGGGTTAGGTATTGTGAGTTGTGCTTCTCTAGACATGTGTATGCATGTATCACTGTAACATAAAATCTTTAATTCTTTTGGGAAGATTCCTAGAAGGAGAATAGCTGCATCGACTGGAATTTCTAGTTTTAGCTTCTTGAGGAATCACCTTACTGTACTTCTAGCAAGTTCCCAGTGTGAGTGCTTCTGATCCCAGCTGCACTTTGAAAACAGAAGGAACACTGACCATTCTTTCTCATTCTCACATCAATAAAGCAAAAGCCATTGAATGAGACACTGTAACAGTATTTAGGCAGAAATTGGATTGAAGACAGTGTGGCTAGGATCAAATGGTCCAGAAATATATATCTCTATGGTCCTCTGAGTTTTGACAAGGTCAGGTCATCCAAATGATGGTGGATGTTGGAAGAAGGATAAATATGTTTCTCTTTTTTCTTCTCTCTGTCTCTGTCTCTCTTTTGAGACAGGGTCTCACAATAGAGCTTAAGCTGAGCTTGAACTCACAATGATCCTCCTGCTTCAGCCTCCCAAGTGTTGGGATTACAGGTGTGCACCACCACACCTGGCTTATTTTTTTAAACTTTTTATTCTTATTAGCACATATTTGCAGTAACATAATGATTATATTCATGGTGGAGGGTTGAACATGTACATAACACATCTCAATTCTTTTAATGGTAACCAGATAGGATAAGTGGGCAATCAAATGCAAAATAATGAAGTTGGACCCTGTTATGGTTTGTGTTTAGGTGGCCCCCAAGCCTCATGCAGTCATGGAAGCAGCTGAGTCCAGCGCTTGTGATTGGTTAGTCTAGTGGTGGTGTGAGTGTTGTACCCACTTAGGGGCAGAGCCAGCATACAACGTAAGGGGGGGTGAGCCGGGGGTTTAGCTCAGAGGAGTAAGTGCCTGCTTGGTAAACTCGAGGTCCAGAGTTCAATCCCCGGTACCAAACAACAACAATAACAAACAAACAAACAAACAATGTAAAGGAGGAAAGAAGGCTTGTGTTTTCCCCTTCCACTCTTACTACTTGTAACTGGCATGAACGGCTGGCCCTCAGCCATACCACCCTGCCTTGGAGCCAGCTGAGTATGGACTGAAACCTCCAAAAAACTGTAAGCTAAATAAACCTTTCCTTGTTCACTTTGGGTGTCTGATGTTTTGTCTCAGTGATGAAAGAAAAGTAACCAAGACAGACCCCCTTTCTCATGCACAAAAAAGTAACTCAAAACAAATCAAATACATATATTTAAGAGCAAAAACTACAAAATTCTCAAAAGAAATATGGGGGACACCTTTATGATACTGGATTTGGCCAAGGATTCTTAGGACACCAAAAGTGTCAGCAATAAAGAAATTATAGGTAAATTAGGGTTCATCTACATTAAAAACATTTTTGTGACTCAAAATCACATTAGTAAAGTGAAAAGATAACACTCAGAGTAGGAAGAAATATTTACAAATCATACATCTGAGAAGGGACTTTTCTCCGGAGTGTATGAAGAATATTCACAACTCAGTGGCAGGTGGGCAACAGGCCTGAGTAGACAGTGCTGCAGGGAAGACACACGAATGGCCAGCGGGCACACGGTGAGACACTCAGCATGGCTGGGGGTTCAGATCAAACCATTTATACCCATAAAGGTGACAGAAATAAAAATAAATGCTAACTAATATTAGTTAGGGAGTCGGTTTGATTTCGATGATGTTAAGATGTGAAAAAGAGTCGGTGTTCTTGTAATCCAGGATCTTAGGTTTGATTACATATAATGTGACTAGGGAAATGCCCTCCACCTCCCATGTGAGGTTGGGGTCTTTGGTCTGGGCCCCAACTTGCCCACTTCTCAGAGCACTAACTGAACTATTAGGACTGTGGTCCTCTTTGGCAGCTAACTCTCAAATTAGGAGGCCCAGCCTGGCAGCATTACCATCCCCTGAAAGGTCCTGCTGCACACCAAGGTTTGAGACCCTCTCAGTTAAAAGGACCATGAGGCCAGGAACCATCACTGTGTGCCTAGCACAGGGAGAGAGTCTGGCGTGGATTAGTGATCTACAGATATTTACTGAATAATTGGTGAGATGAGGCGACTTGCCCTGGAGAAAGCTTAGACTCAAGTGACATCATTCTGCCATGACTGCCTGGTTTACGGTGTGAGGTTGGAGGAACAGCCTACCCCAGGTGTCCCAACACCAGGGCTCAGAGTGGTCCTGGTGCACAGCCTGTTAGGAACCAGGCTTCAGGAGGTGGGCAGCTGCTGAGTGACAGAAGCTTCATCTGTATTTACAGCCACTCCCTGTTGCTTGCATTTACCACCTGAGTTCTGTTTCTCATCAGATCAGGGTAGCATGAGGTCCTCATAGGAGCGAGAAGAACCCCACTGTGAACTGTGCGTGTGAAGGAGTTAGACTTCGTGCTTCTTATGAGAATCTAATGTATTAACAATAGAAATAAAGCTCACAATAAATGCAATCCATTTGATGCTGAAACCATTTGATGCTGAAACCATCCCGCTTTTAGTACATGCTCAATATTCTTCTAATCTCTTCAAATATTTTTGATCCTGGGCTGGGTGAGCACACAGGTACAGAATCTGTGCCTCTGGAGGGCCAAATGGATACATACAACATTTTCAACGTTTAGCCAAAAGTTCCAGCTTTGATTACAATATGTGAGGCATCAATAGATAGCTTTTTTGGACAATTAGAAGCACTCAAGAATTGGGGAAAATTTAGACTTTATCAAACACCAGGGGGAGCTTTGTGAAGAAGAAAGTAAATCATACTGTTAGGCAAACCAACCCAGTAGAAAGGCAGATATTATTTACTATTATTGAAGAATAAATTTAAGGGCTACAGGTACAGCTCAGTGGTAGAGGGCTTGTTTAGCATGCTTGAGGCTCTGGGCTCACTCCCAGCAACACTGGGAAAGAAAAGAAGGAAGAAGGAGGGGAAAAAAAGAAGAAAGGAGAGGAGAAAGGAAAGAAAGCAAGAAAGAAAGAAAAGAAGGAAGGAAGGAAGGAAGAGTTATAACTTATATATAGATGTCCACCCAAAGCCTCGTGTGCTCGTAGATGGGGGTGTACGATCATGGTGTGTGATACTGGATTGGTCTACTGATGAGTTTATAGCTGAAGTGATGCTGGGAGGTGAAACCTGATAGGAAGAGCTGGGCCACTGTGGGTGTGGCCTGGAGTGGTTTGCATCTCGCCTCCACGCTTGATGCCTGCTGCCTCCTGCCTGCTGCCTCCTGCCTGCCATGCCATGGACTGTTTCTCCTCCACCATGCTGTCTGCCTTGGGGCCAGCTGCCTATGAACTGAAATGTCTGTGAACTGTGAGGTAAGATAGCCCTTTTCTCCTTTAACTTGTGGGTGTCAGGCATTTTCTCCCAGCAATGAGAAAATAAGACAGAAAGAAAGAGAAAAAAGAAAAAATAAATTCGTTACAAGTCTCTGTTAACTGAATTGCTATAGGGAAATTTCTTTCCCCTGGATATTATTATCTGGGCAGTCTTATGACCTAAGTAAGACAAAATCACTCCTTATACAGCAAAAAAAATAAAATAAAATAAGTAAATAAAAATGAAAATTTAAAGAAGACTTTTATAAAAAATGATGTTCTAATTTCCTGAAATAAGTAAGTTCAGTGAATCACAAAATGAATACATGGCAGCTACCGTTTTCTCTATATTTTGCTTAATAGTTTTAAGTTCTAATGGTGATAAAATGATAGGTTACCTTAGCAAACAACATTGCTCTTCCAGAATTTTGAGCAGCTATGTGATTTCAACACTGGCTACTTCAGTAATGATTGGGACATCCATGCTTCTTGGTAAGTCTTTGAGAATATTTAGAGTACATTCTGAAAAATATTCAGCACAATAGTAGGAAACCACTGCTGGGAATTTTATTGGGTCATTTTGGGAAGCAAAGGTTAGCAGGACAGAGGAAGTTGGCCTATATGGAAGGCAGAACACTGTTTATGGCCGTGCAGAGACCTGAGGAATAGCCTTCCTCAATCTCCCCACTCTCATTCCATGGTAGTTTTTGGAGATTTTAGGAGGAGGTCACAAGCTGAATTTTTTAGTGCTTGTGGTTAAACTCAGAGCCTCAGAGGAGGCAGATTTAAAGCTAAGACTTTCGGATCCCAGCCAGCACTTAGAAATATTGTAACACTAAACAAGGGGGGATCCAGAAATGTTCAACTGCTACTGAATAAATAAAGGGATTTTATTATTGTTACTTAACCCATTCATGCCTCTGCCTCCTGAGAATAGGGATTACTTTTTACACGCCGCCGGGTGCTTGGATCACATATGCACAGAGCTTTGCAGAGTGTCTAACGTGCCCTGTTCAAAGCCTTTTTTTTCTTTTTTCTTTCCAGTGAGTTTTTTCTAGCATGTGTAATGTTTGCCTTTGATGCTCCTGCCCATAACCTGCAACTATCTGCAATTCCCAAATCCCTGAAAGCTCTAAAAATCTTACACTTGTTAGTATAAGCTTTCAGAACTGACAGAAAGCTGTTGTGGGGCTTTTGGTCTCATTTGCTGTCAGTATTGTTACATGTCTGTGGCTGTAGGAATACTCACGTATTTACCCTTCTAAAAGACACAGTACTCTAATTTCCAAGAATCTCTGGCCTGGGAGGTTTCCAGGAAGCCACTGCAGGCCTGTTTCAACATGGAGCTGACACAGCCCAGGGGAGACACCAGCTTTGGGCTCACAGACACCTGGCTTTGAATCCGGCCTTTGTGACTCCTGGCAAATTGCTTACCTTCCCCAAAGGCTTGCATGGTTGGAATTGCTGTACCGTGTGCCCTTAGATTCCTGCGGCACACTCACAAAGGTGTCTTTCTCTTTTTTCTTCCTCACTGCTGAATAAAATTTGTGGGAAGCCGTGGGTCCCAACTGGGTTCCTACTCTGGGCCCAAGAGACCAAACCAGTGTCGCGTTAGTGTGGTCACAGGGCTTTGGTTGGTTGGAGGCAGGAGGTCCAGGGTGATTTAACTGGTGAAGCTGTAAGTGACTAGTTAACTGTAATGTCCGATTGGTTGACGGCTGTAGCCCATGAGGTTGCTTCACTTGTGTTTTCTGTAAATGCTGTGTGAGCACATTGTGAGTGGGGATTCTCAGAACCCACTCTGGTTCTGGGAGCTGCCCAATTTTGCAAATTCTTCTTTTATTAGCCCAAATAAACTCGAGTATATGTAATAGGTGTAGTAAGGAATTTTCCTTTTAATATCACCAACAACTAACTACTTTTGGAGATGGTCACCAGCCTGGCTTGCTTGAGGCCAGCCTGTTACCATGCACTCTGCTAATTACACCACGGGTGGATGGCATAGCAACCAAACTAGAAAGTTCTATGGCCTCTCAAGAAAGGAGAAAATGGTTCCATAGAAAGAGTCTAGCCTGTCTGTTGGTATTTGTGTTTCTTCTGACAGTCACAGAAGTCTCCTGCAGTAATTTCGCAAAGTCCCGGGGCCACAGGAAATCTGCAGAAAGTGCAAACTGCTAGCAGTTTAAGGCGGTGTCTATTTTAACCCATTTGCAAATGAGAACGGAAAAATGTGAAGCTGCATCTTGCTCTATCTCTGCTGGCTGCAGAAAAAGTCTTCACGGATTGGAGAGGCAAGATCCAAGGTCAGCCTTGGCCTGGGCTGATTTAATTAAGGAGGTAGCTTTTGGCCAAAGATTTTCAACCCTGGCTATGCAGTGGACTTAGCTGGTGATCTTCCCTAGAAATACCCAGGTCCTCTTGAAAAGTGGGTCAGAATCCTTGTGCTGGGTGCCCCAGGAATTAATGCTTTAAAAATCTCTCCCGATGATTCTCTATTCTGTGCTGCCATAGGTCAGTGAGGAGCTCCCTGGACACAGCTGGGAGCACTGAAAGAATAATGGTGTCCACGTGCTCCTCCCTGTTGGCTGGACTCTAACTGGCCTTGGTTGTGACGGCACATTAGAATTTTTAAACAAACTTCCTGAGTAAGTCTACAGTTAGAACCGCTTATCTGTGCGATCCAGATTTTCTCCAAATGAGCACTGTGCTTTTTTTTTTTTTAACGAGGTTGCCTGGTATTTTTATTAGAAATTCCAGATGCGAGCACAATAGTGTTCAGGTAATGCCACTGAAATATTTGCTTGTGATGGTGCACGCCTGTAATCCCAGCACTCGGGAAGCTGAGGCAGGAAGATCACCGAGAGTTCGAGGCCAGTCTGAATGATATTGTGAGAAGCTGTCTTGAAAAGAACAGGAAAACAGCGACAGTAACAACAACATAAAGTTTTGTTTGATTCTTTACTGAAAACTCACATTTTGGGAAAAATTCTATTTTTGAAGAACTTAAAATAGGTGGGGCATAGCTCAGTAAAAGTTGGAAATACAGTATAAATTCACAGCTGTGGATTTGATTACCTGCCTGAGTATTTTTCCTATTGCTAAGCATCACTATTCTCAGATGACTGATTTTCCTGACACTGGAAATTGGGGAAGGTACTTCCAGTAACCTTAAAGAAATGATTCACGATCAGCCAGGCGTGGTGGTGCACATTTGTAATCCCAGCAGTGTGGGAGGCTGAAGCAGGAAGATCACAAGTTTGAACCTAGTCTGGGCAATTTAGTGAGACCTTTTCTCAAAATTAAAGATTTAAAAAGAGCTGGGGATGTAGCTTAGTGTGAAGGCCCTGGCTTCAATCTCCCATATAAAAAATTTGTGATAATTTTTATTAGATCACAATGTAGATAAATACCATAAACATCACCACATAACCCTAGGCTTGGTTCTGTACCTGCTGTTGGTGACCAGAGGGACCAGGACTCCATGCATTGTCCTGGCCTTCAGGGCTCCCCATTTCCTGCGAGATTCTGTCCAAACTTCTTATTCTGGGGATTCACGCCTCACACTGCCAGCTGGGGCCATGCCAGGACCCCCGTAGCTCTCGCTGCTCCTGCAGGCCTCTCCTGGCTCCTGCACCTCTGCTACTCTTCCCCAGGGGGTTGCAATACCTGCTGCCATAAAATATCATCTCCTTATGAAGTTTCAGAAAGCTGTACCCCTCTCTCTGACCATACTTCAGAAGAGCTGAGCTTCTAAGTCCTGGGCCTGCATATCATTCCCAAAACAAAACAAAAAAAAAAACATTTACAGGAGTTTGGGGAAGAGGGAACAACTCTTGAGAGAGGGAGATTATTTTAAAATCTTACTCTTCCATCCTTCCTTCCTTCCTTCCTTCCTTCCTTCCTTCCTTCCTTCCTCCCTGGTCCTACCTTTCTGCAAATGCTCATTGAGGGTCTGCGATGTACTATTTCAGATTGGGAGATGCAACAAACATCTATTTTCATCTGGGGATTGAGAGGAGTATAGAAATGGAAAATTAAAAAATTATAAAGATGAATTTTAATAGGGATCAAGAAAATAAAACAGGGGCTGGGGATTTAGCTCAGCGGCATAAGCACCTGCCTTGCAAGCAGGCAGTTGTGAGTTCGATCCCTGGTACCAATAAAAAAAAAAAAAAAAAAAAGAAAGAAAGAAAGAAAGAAAATAAAACAGGGCAAAGAGAGAAAGCTGTTACGAAAGGGAGAGAGCTGTTACCTGCACAGAGGTAACATTTGGGCTGAGACATGAACAATGAATTGGCCAAAAATCTTGGCCAAGAGCATTGTGGGATTAGCATGGCGGCCTGTGCAGAGGCCAGAACATGTGTTCCTCCTCTTGGCCCAGCGCCTCTGCATCCAGCTGAAGGGGCTCTAGTCCAACAGACGTCCTCATGGCCTAACCAGGACCTTCCAGCCCTTCCTGCTCCCAGGTGAGAAAAGGAACTGGGACAATGCTAACCCAGAGAGGTAACCAGATGCTTTCTTTGCTCCAGACCCGTTCTGTCAGGACTGACCCAGAAAGCGCCGTGATTACTAACTAACCTGAGAACAACTATCTTCCCTCCACCCCCAACCGCGCAGGTCTCTAATTACTCGGGTTCCCAAGCCGTGCAACCTATAGGTGACTTAGGTAAGCAACGGAGACCAACAACAAGGCTTTGGTTTTTCTCCTTTTATTTTCCACAGCTTGTTTTGGTTTTTGTTTGCAGTGCTGGGTACTGAACCTAGTGCCCTGCACATACATAGTAGACAAGTGTTCTACCATTAAGCTTCATCCTCAGCCTCCGACAGAGTTTTGTTTTGTTTTGTACCAGGGATTGAACTCAAGACCTTGCACTTGCCAGGCAGGTACTTACACCTAAATCCCCTGCCCACAGAGCTTTAAATCATCATCTCATTTAAGCTTCCAAATGACGTTGTTGAATGCCCATCTTGAACAGATGTGGAGTAGCTAAGGGTCTGCCTCTGAATCTTGATGCTGGCGCTACCCGTGTGATAATCATGTGTTTCTTTGAAGGCTGATTCCTCTCAGAGGTGGCATCATCTGTCTCACAGGATCTTGGGGGGGGGGTGAGGTGCAGTCAGTGGTGAGGGCACAGGGGAAGTATCTGATTAGTGTATTTACTGCAATGGTTGAGGGGCTCAAGGGACAAAATGACAGGCCACTAGCTTTCCAGCTAGTGTCTGCCTATACCAGGCCAAGAACTCTTCTCCTCCAACCTCTGTGACTACAGAGACCTCAAACGATGAGTGGCACTCATCTGCTGCTGCCCTGATCTGCTAACTGTGTTAGCTATTTTCATTTAAGGCATTTTAAGTGATTTGTTCAATTTTTCTAGCCTTTTTATAAACAAAAATTAAACTATTGCACCAGTAGATTAATGTTTGTGTCAAGATGCCAAATTAGGGACAGGAAGGAACCCTCTGGGGTCCACTGTTGGGACCCAGAAGTACTTTTTGATGGACTTGGTTTAGGTAGAGTCTCCCTCAGGTCTTGGTGTTTTTCTGTGACAGAGAAATAAAAATGGCGGCACCAAGGTTCCTTGGCCAGTAAAGGTAGAGACATGGGTTAAGGTATCTTGAGTCATCTGAAGGTGCTTTAAAGTACAGGGGCATTGGGGCTGGGATTTAGCTCAGTGGTGCAGGTGCCTGCCTGGCAAGCGTGAGGTCATGAGTTCAATCCCCGGTACCAAAAACAAATAAAAACAAAAAACAAAACACCAGATAAGGGCATCCTGTGTTTAAGTAGGAACCAGCCAGGGGAGGAGCCGGGTGTCTGAGCAAGGTCTTTGCCCGTGGAAGAAGAAACAACCCAATCGGGAAGGTCTGGCTCCTTCTGGGAGTGCAGGGCTGAGTGCCAGCCTTGGTTCCTTGCCTGTGAGCTTAGGAGCGTCATGCAGATTCACAGCTCCCTGAAGATGCTGCCACCCTCGTTTCTGTGTCCCTCATGGCACAAGGATTCCACAGATGGGATTAAATCAAAGATCCTGAGAAGGGGAGATTATCCCAGATTATCTGAGTGAGCCAAATGTAATCACAAGGAGTTCAGAGGGAAGCAATGGATGTGATGATGGAAATCTAGGCTGGGTGACATGGCCATGTGGCAGGGAAGGCAGGCAGACTCAGGGCGTGGTGGAGGCAAGGCAATGGTCAGGCGTGTGGTGCATGCCTGTAATTGCAGTACTCTGGGAGGCTGAGGCAGGAAGAACACAAACCCTCCCTGGGTATTTAATGACCTAGCAGGACCCGCTCTCAAAATAACATTTACAAAATGACTGGAGATATGGCCTAGTATGAAGGCTCCGAGTTCAATCCCCAGTGCCCCCTGAATCCTCCACAGAAGATGGATTTAGCCTTAGCTCTTCCAGCAGGAGCACAGCCCGGCAGTGGGATTCAGCCCTGTTTTTAGCCCTGTGAAATGGATTCGGACTTCTGACCTGCTGAACAGTGCAGCAATAGACTCTGAGCCGTGGCACTGTGTCATAGCAGTGCTGGGAACTCACCGGTCATTGTCACTGATACCCCAACACCCCCTAACCTCATAGCCGCAGTCAGGCTGTGATGGCCTCTCCAGCCCAGGGCTGTTCTGGGAAGTCAGTCGGTCTTGGAATCAAGCCCTGCGTGTGGGAAGCACTAAGTTACCACACTACGTTAACAAGTGTGTCTCTTTGTTCCACAGGAAGCGAAGCTGTGGGAGAATTTCCAGCAGGAAAATGGCAGAAACAGATTTGCATTTGGGGCAGAGCCATAGGGCTCACATGTGGGGCCAGGAGGCAGAGAGCGCTATTCATAAAAGGGGAGATTTCCAACCTCGCTGGGCACTGTGTTTCCCAGCACTGGGAATTTAATCTAGGCCCTTGTGCATATGAGGTAAGCACTGTACCATCTAACTACACCACCACACTTTTTAAAGCTTTATTTTGAGACAGAGTTTCACTGAATTACCTTGGGTGACCTTGAACTTGCTACCCTCCTGCCTCAGCCTACTGAGTGACTGGGATTACAGGTGTGCACGTCCATCCTTAGCACTCATTGAGCATTTTTATGATGACTAATTAGACATTTTTCTCCATTGGGTTCCTGGTTTTGATCATGGGCCATTTGTGAAAACTACAAGTAAGGGATTCAAAGAGATAGACTAACTCCCTGGTAAGCAGCTGTGGCTTGAGCAAGTTGCAGCTGCCCCAGGGAGAGAACCAGCCAGCATCTCCCATGATCTATGCCATGTTGGAACTTAGGGCGCTGGGAAACCAACCAACCAGCCCATTTCCCTGGTAAGCACCATGAGCCTACTGGTGCATGGGCTGAAAATCAAACACCCCATCTGCCGCCCACTCCACCTTAGCAAATGGGAGCCAGAGGTCTGAGCATCTCTTGGGAGGTTGACCATATAGCAAATGGGGGGGGGGTTTCCTTATACCATCTTTTTGAAGGCAAATATTGTTTTGCTTTGATCTGATTAATTGTATTGCTCTATTCAATATTATGTTTTGATAAGTTCTATAATATTCTGTATTTCATTTGATTTTGCTACACCTGATTGAAAGAACAACTATCATGAAGCTAATGAGATATACTGTGG
Source organism: Cavia porcellus (assembly GCF_034190915.1). Lineage (NCBI taxonomy): Eukaryota > Metazoa > Chordata > Mammalia > Rodentia > Caviidae > Cavia > Cavia porcellus. The sequence continues at coordinate 18,112,324 of NW_026947496.1, read as the reverse complement.
TACCTATTACTGTTTTCCCAGTAACCTGCTGTGAAGTTCTGTACCAGTTTCACAGCACTATCTCAACTGGCTTTGTTCTGTCTTGTTTTGTTGTATTTTACTACCTTCAAAATAATAAAAAATTAAAAAAAAACACAAGAAAGTCTAAGCAAGGATTTGATCCTTTGCAGTTCTTCCTTCCACCCTGTCTCTGTCCCCCTCATAGTTGGGACGCCTTAGTCTTTAAATGTGGACCTCAATAATACAGCATGGGGAGTCTCAAACAGAGGGAGATGAATTCTCTCATCCCAAGAAGAAACTAAGGTGAGAAGAACCAATCAAACATACAGTCCCAGTGCTATTACTGGAACAGCTAAAGGTTCAGTGCTCCCGCTGCAGCACCCAACTGGAGAAGCGGCGACTTACTGAGCCTTCCGAAATCCTGCCACTTCAACTCACTGGAAACCCAGTCACCCTGAGGTTGGGGTTGGTGAGCTGAATGGAGAGCTGAGCTAGTGGGGAACCTGCATTGACCTATGGTGAGTGACGAGTAAAACCATTCCACAGAGAAGGGGGCTCCAACAGATAACATTCTGGGACCAGGCAGGACTGGTAGGAACAAGGGGCAGCAGTGACTTCAGTCAGTTGTTCCCTTTCCGAACGGAATTGGTGGAGTGAGCTTGGCCTGGGTCATGTGACCTGGCTGAGACCCAATAGGTTATCCGAAATCAATTCCCTATGGTGGCAGTGCATGCTAATGCAGTGAAGGCCTCAGCAGGTTGACTGATCTGGAGCGGAGGAGCCACCATATGCTGCCCTGTTTGTAACTCACTAACACACTGCTGTGGGAAGGCTCACCTAGCCAGTGTGCTTCAGAAAAATTGTAACCAACAAAGAAAGAAACTGATGCCTTCTGGAAGAAACAAAAAAGATGGGAAGAGGAAGCAACAAGAAAAAGTCCCCAGGTCCCAACCCTGAGAACATTGACCCAGGACAGGTAAATACAAAGGAGAATGTGGATTGCAAACATGCAATATCAGACATGGCACCAGTGGACATAAAGAGATATCTTCAGGACCTCATAGATGAGTTCAAAAGGGAAATATTTAGCTAAGTATAGCAAGATATAAGAAGATTAATAAAAGAGATGCTAAGCACCCCTCAATAAGACACAGATAGAAGAATGAAGAACTCAAACGAGAGAACCATTTGATGAAGAATATTAAGAAAATATAGAATACATGAAGCAGATTTAAAGATATTACCAGGAAATTAAAAACTCTATGGAAAGATGGCAAAAGCTCTTGAAAGAAACTAGGGATAGATTTATCCAAACTGGAGGACAGTTTTGCAATGTGGGAGTATGAAAGGAAAAACTTTCTAAAAATAACAAGGAAACAAGCAATAACAATATAAAGGCTAAAAGACGACAAGAGGATCTATAACTTGAGAATAAAGAATGTGAATGAAGAAACAGGGGTACAAACAAAGGAACCACAAAGGCTAGTCACAGTAATAATTAAGAAAAACTTCCCAAACTTGGGAAAAGGAAATGATATTCTGATATATGAGGCATACAGAACTCCAGCCACCTACAACCAAAACAGAGCTACATCCAGGCATATAATAATCAAGATCCCAGAAATTCAATATAAGAACAGAACATTAAAAGCTGTTAGAGACAAGAAACAGATAGCCTATAAAGGAAGGCCTATCAGAATAACAGCAGACTTCTCAACACAAACCATCAACTCAAGAAGAGCCTGGAGCAAAATATTCCAAGCCCAGAATGAAAATAACCTCCAGCCCAGATTGATATATTCTGAAAAACTGTCTCTAGAAATTAGTGGAGAAACAAGATACTTCCAAGACAAAGAGGAACTTGGGAAATTCTTGACCACTGTATAGAGAATACTACAGGGCATTCTAGAGAGAGAGAAAAGTACTAGGATTCCAGGAACAGTGGCAGAGAGGCCTCAATGAATGGAACAGAAAACAGAATGAAGAAGACAAGTAGACAAACTGATGGCAAAAAAAGAGCATAACAGAAATGATGCAGAGAAGGTTGGTTATAATCTCTAATATAGATGGCCTTGATACACTAAATTTAAAAAAAAAAGAACCACACATAGAATAGATCAGGAGGTAGGGTCCACCGAGATGCTATTTTAGGAAATATAATTAACATGAAAAAGAGTACATGGACTGAAAATCAAATATGAGAAAACAATGCTCTATGTGACAGAGAACCAGAGAGTAATAGGGGTAACTAGACCAGTATTTGTGGATAGGTTGGAAAGACAGGCTTTAATAGGTAAAGGAATATAACTAGAGGTCAAGTCCAGGAGAGAGAAGGTTCAGAACCATGTAGCTAAATAGCAGGTTGCCCTCCCCACCATTTAAAACCAAGGCTCTTGGTTAGACCCAAAAATGCACTGTGTACCCTGGGGAAGTGAAAGGGGAGGGAAAGTCTTAAAAAAGATGGCAGAAGATATTGTTAATAGTGTATCAGGATTTAAAACTCACATTACTTGCACCACTCTGCTCAGATAGATTTTATTCTGTCCCAGTTTGTCTACTTGCGTTAGATTTGAGGGCACAGACAGCTATCCCAAAAACATCAGGGTATAGCACAGTAATCATCTTTAATTTCCTATTAACTTAATCTGGAGCCCTGTATGACTTATACTGTTTTATCATGATTGATCTTAGTTAAATCTGATTTGTTTGATTGTTGTTTGGTATCAACAGATTTTATTCAAAACTGATATGGTTGATAGTATCAAATCTGAGAGTACAGACAACTACACTGAGGATGACAAGACTCACTATGATACACATTCTGGTTTGATTACTGCCTGTTTTTGAAGTTTTATACTATATACAAAGTTGTGTTTTTATTAATACTGTTATGTAGTGATATATTCAATTATACTATGTCTGATGATATAGCCAATTCTATTGAAGTTAACAAGAGACAACACAGGAACTATGGTACAACTCCTTGTATAATGGTCTTATATGTCTTTTTCATTTCATGTGTTTATAGGAATATGTTTTGTTTTGCCTTGCTTTATTTTGTTTCTCCCTCTAATATAGAGAGGGAGACTCATGCATGTGTAGAACCTATAAACAGTTTATGAGAACTGATCTTATGACACATGATGAAATGAACAAATACTTTGAAGAAAAAGAGACACTAAAGTACCCAGTGCTGGAGTGTCATAATGTGAAACCCAGCAATAGTATTATTCTTTGTTCAGAGTGATATTAGCCTGCTTGGATTTGTTCAATCTCAACATAATTGAAGATATGGATAACTGCATGTATGTTTAAGTGTAGAGGATTGATAACCATATTTCTAAGTTTTTGTTGGATAGTTGAACAGAACTGGTTGCAGTCTCACTGTTTGAATCCCCACTTTATATGCTCCATTTTAGTATCTTGAATAACTATTTGTAAGAGGACAATCTGTAATCATCAACTAGTGATTTCTAGTGTTTATTTTTTCTATGAAAGTATGTATTATTTCTACCTGTTTTCTGTTTTGTTTAGTTTTTCTTTAAATAAAATTTTTAAAAAATAAAATAAATAAATAAATACAGACCTCAGCCTCTCTTGGCATCTGGTAAAATCCTTCTCCACCTGAGGGCCATTCTTCTTGTCAAGCAGCGTCAGGATTCCGAAGTTAAGGTGCCATGGGAGGTGACTCAGAGTGACAGGGGACACAAGGGGAAAGTCCTTTCCCAATCTAAATAAAGTCTCTTTTCATTGCTAAAAATAATGCAGGCTCCTCTTCCAATCTGCCTCCCTCCCTAAGTCACCACAGCGCAGGTGACACTTGAGCCTTGAGATTTGGGCTTTTTAAAGGCCTGGTCATATGCTGTAGGGGGGCACCCCGCACTGCTGGAGACTTTAGGGCTTGGTTGTAAACTGTGCGCTATTCTGGGGGCTTTTTTTCAGGCCTTGGAGGTTGTTGTTGTTGTTTGGGACACTGGAAGTGAAATCCAGGGCTGCTGCACTGAGCTTCAACCCCAGTTCTTTTCTTTTTAAATTTTTAAAAAATTTTGAGACAGAGAATCACTAAGTCACTAAGTTGCCTAGGCTGGGCTGGAACTTGAGATCCTTCTGCCTCAGCCTTCCAGAGTTTTAGAATTATAGACATGTATCACTGCACCCAGCTTGGTTTTCTTTGTTTGTTTGGTGGTTTTATTATTAATTCTTTTGGTTTGTTTGCTTTAATGTGTGTCTACTCGTTCCATTTCCCTGATGATCAGAACAAAGCCTATTCTTCCCTCTTTCCACAGTGACAGATGGCTGGGTCTCGGCTCCCACCCTCTGCCCTTCTCTCCTCCATCAGCCTAAGGAGTGTCGCCCCGTCAGAGGTGCTGGTGCAGTTGCTGTCACCTCTGCTTGTGTGACAACCAGGCTCTCGCTGCCCCAGGACCATGTGTGTGCAGCCTGCCTGGAAATTGGCGTGTGCTTTGTTCTTGCCGCCTTCTCGAAACAAATCTCTTTATTAAAAAAAATAGAAAAAAGAAAACTGAGAGTAGCTAAGGGCAAAGGCAGGGGCAGAGGAGAACACAGCTCTGGGATGCTGCTTCGACTCTTTAATTGGGGAGAGTTTTTTCTGGTTTGATTGAGACATAACTGACAAAAGTATAAATTTAAGGTGTACAAAGTGATAATTTGATACCCGCCTACACTGTGAAGTGATTGTCACAATCAAGTTAATTAACACCTCTGTCACCTTGCATGGATACCATAGTTTTGTACTTTGCACTGTGAGAGGCTCTAAGATCTCATCTCTCAGTAAACGCTATGGACTACGGTCCCCAGGTTGGGCATCCAATCCCCTGGACTTAGTGCTGTTATCACTGGAAATCTGGATCCCTTGACCAAGGTCTCCCCTTTTCCTGGCTCCCCAATGCCTTTGATGACCTCCTGCTGCTCTCTGCTTCTGTAAAAATAGGACATTTTGAGGAGCTCGGACAATATGTGTCTATGTCTGGCTTATTTCGTCCTGCAAGATGTCTTTCCTGTTCATCTGTGCTGTTACAATTGACAACATTTTTATGGTAGAATAATATTTGTTATAGTTTAGATCAAAGAATCCCCATTTAGTAGCCTTGTATGCACACAGAGGTGGGGCTCTTTTTTTTTTTTTTTTTTTGGTACCCGGGATTGAACTCACAACCTCAGGCTTACCAGGCAGGCACTTAAGCCGCTGAGCTAAATCCTTATCCCAGAGGTGACGTTTTTGGGAAGGATGCTGTGTTTGTGGGTGCATTCACCCACCCGTGAGTTCAACAGCTGAGTGTGTCCTTGTGAAGCGGAGCCTGGTTAGACGTGGATCACTGGGGTGTGATCTGAAATGGTCGTTCAGCCCCGCTCCTCCTATCTCTCCCTGCTTCCTGGGCTCCATGATGTGAGCAGCTCTCTTCAGATATTTTGGTGCCGTATTTTCTTGCCTTTGGGTATAGAAGCAGTCCCTGACTTAGGATGGTTAGTCTTAGGGTTTTCATCTTCACAAGGGTGTGAAAGCGAAAGGCACCCCGTAGAACTGCACTTTTTGGAATTTGGATCATTTCCCAAGCTAGTGATAGGCTATTTGATAGCCCCTTGTGATGCTGGGTGGGGCTGACATTCCTCAGAGTGTGTCATGTGGCCGAGGTGTATTGTAGGTTTTTTTTCCTCTATGAGAACTGAATCCAGGGCCTTTGCACTGAGCTACAATCCCAGGCCCCTCTTTTTTATTTTGAGACAGGGTCTCACTAAGTTGCTAAGTTGCCCAGGCTGGTCTGGAATTTGTGATGCTCCTGGTTTAGCCTCCCAGAGTGCTGGGATTACAGGTGTGTGCCCCCATGCCCAGCTGATTAAATGAATTTTAAATTTAAAACATTTTCAACTATTTGTATAATCTGATCCCCATCCTAAATCAAGGAACATCTCTGAATGCAGAAGTGAAATTTCTTTCTTTTCTTTTTTTTTTGTTTTTTTTTTTTTTTGTCTTTTTCGTTTTATCGGTACCAGGGATCGAACTCACAACTGCCTGCTTGCAAGGCAGGCGCTTATGCCGCTGAGCTAAATCCCCAGCCCCAGAAGTGAAATTTCTGTAGCATAGACTAACTGAGGGAAGAACATGACTAACATGTTCTTTTGTGGTAGGAGGCTTGGCTGGAAGGCACTGTGGGCTCCGATGAGCTCCCTAAGAAGGGAAGACTGTGCAGTCTCCCAGAAAAGAAATGCAGGAGACACTGGAGCACACTTCACATTTTCAGAGAAAACGTGGGCCTGGGTTGTGTCTGCTGAGGTGCAGTTGGTGCTCACTACTGTCTGGCTTCAGCTAAGCCATTGTGCGTGCAGGGCTGGTGTGGAGGGCTCAGTCCTGGTCTGGTTCTTTCCCCCACCCTGGTGTTCTCAGTCTCTCCCTTTTTGCTACCCCCACAGTGGCCTGAGGGGTGCAGCTCCATGCACAGTGTCACAGGTGCATTGCAGACTATCTTCCAGCTGCTTCCTGAGGACTGTGCACCTGCAGGGGACAGGATGGTGGAGGGAGCCCCAGGGGAGGTGGCTGGGTGCCACAGTACCTGGGAAGCTGTCCTCTCCCAGCTGCAGTGGCCACTGGGCTCCTGTGACACTGTCCTTCCTTTTGCTGTGGGATGGTTTGGATCCTGAGTGTGGTCCAAGGACCTATGTGTCAGAGGCTTGGTCCTTAGCTTGATGCTAGTGGGAGATGGAGGACCTTTAAGAGGCGGGGCCCAATGAGAGCCTTTAGGTCACTGGAGGCGTGGCCTTCAAGAGCTCTGTGGGACTCCACCTCTTTCTCTTTTGTTTTCAGGTTGCCATGAGTTGAGAATCCCCCTTTACCATGTGCTCCATGGTGGAAAGTGCTCCCTTCCCACAGGCCCAAGAGCAAGTGACAGTGCTCCGAGACCTCTGAAGCCATGAGCCCAAAGGAATCTTTCCTCTTTATAAGTTGATTATCTCTAGTATTTTGTCACAGTGATGGAAAGCTGACTACTACATCCACTTCAGCTCTGGAGGCTGTAATAGCTCTCTGTGTTTGTGAACTCCGGACCTCACCACCCCAATATTTTCCTGTAATCCTGCCTAGACCTTAGTGCTGAGTCTCTTTGTTCAGTTTTTTCACTTGAATACTTTGGAGTGTGCTGTTTCTCCAGGCTCTGGCCACTCCTGTCACTGATCCTAAAGTGAGTTGAATTGGTTCTTTGCCTGACTAGATTGAATGTCTGACACCTACAGTTTTCCAGATTTTGAATAATCATCCCTTGCCAGAGTCCTGTTTGTTGACTCTGTACTTCCCAGATTTTCTGTTGGGGTCCTGACCTGTTTATTACTTTGTTTCTTATACTAAGTTCATGATTTGTGATGAAGCAGGAATAGCAAAAGTTTAGGTTGCTATTATGTACTACAGCTCCATGACCTCCAGCAATTGCTTGACCTCCCAGTGCCTCAGTTTTCCTCATCCCTAATATGGACACACACTACATTTTCATGAAGGTAAACTAAATTTAAGTGTGGGAGGAACATAGCATAAGGCATGGCACATTGTAAATGCTCAATAAATAGTAACTGCTTGTTATTTTGTTGGAGAGAGGATTTTAGTTGGGATTAAATGACCACATTTGACTTCCCAGCTCTGTGACTGAGTAACTGGGTGACTTTGCAATGATCTCTTCAACACTTTCAAGTTTAAATTTCTACCTTCATGGTGTGCAATTAATAATCCTGAGCTCACTTAGTGGTTGTGAGCCCAGAATGTGATAATGTGAGGGAAAGCACTCTAGATCCACAGGCTGGCTGAAACTTCCTTTTGTCATGTAGGTGGGTGCTTGCTGTGGTTCATCCCTGTTTATCCTCAGTGACAAAAAAGGACAAAGCCAGAGGAGACCTGGAATATTCAGCTGTGAGGCAAGAGAGGGACAGTGAGCCGGAGGGGACAGATGCCCAGGGGAGCACGTGACTCCAGGGCCCCAAGAGCCTAAGTCTGTCCCAGTAGGTGCTTGCATTTGTGTTTGCTCAGAAGTGGCCTCTCTCCTCCAAGCCACTGTTTTGGATGCTGCCTCGAGGCTCCATCCTTCTCCCTTCCCTGGAGGGCCCTTTATTCGCTCAGAGGGACAGGGTGTGACAGCAGAGACTGTCTCAGACTGGCTCCAGCCACCCTCACGAGCCTGCCCTCTTGTCCTTACCCTGGTGGCTCCCGGAGCGCCCCACTGCCTCAGCTTTCCTGTGACCTTGCTGAGGTCTGTGGGCCGAGGCCTGTGGGACCTGTCACCTCTCCTCAAGCCAGGGCTGCTCTCTGCTGTGCCTTAGGGTCCTGACCACTGGCAGCGGACCAGAGACTATTTGCAAGCCTCTCCAAGCATCTGGTCCTCAAGGCTATCGTCCCAGCATCTCAGTGACCCAGATACATATCTCCTTCGTCTCTGGGCTCCCTATCTCTCCCCCCTCCCCTTTCTGTCAAACATATTCAGAGAATATGTGTGTCTTCTCTTGATGGTGAGGGGTGATAGAATGTTTCTCTCCCCTATTTGGGGACATTTAAAAGCTGGATGATTGGCCACTCCACTTTCCTAAACAGTTAAAAAACAGTTTTGTTTTCAGTTGGCAGAGACACCTGCAGGGCACTGTGTATCTGTCACCTGGCCTGTCACACAGCCCCAGTTGCCACTTGAGAATCACTGCTGTCAGGCAGCCCAGACAGCGCACGAGGGCCAGGTTCCAGCCTGGCCCAGCCCGCACATCCCAGAACGGAGGACTGGAGGAGCGGGAGGGTGGACTGCAGCGCCTGGCCACAGCATCGGAGGTTCTGCTCCACGCTGCCGCCTGCCCTGATTGCCAGCTTTGCTGAGAAACATCCGTGCTGTCCTCTCTCTCAAGCCGGCTTAGTTACCATCGGGGTTCCTTGGGAACACGGCAGACTGAAGACTTCCTGGCTGTTCTCGGTCCCCAGCTTTGCCTGTGCTGGAAAATTATTTCTTTTTAAATCTCCGAATTTCAATAAAGAAGATGAGATTTTTGAAAATGCCTATTCTTAAAATAGTAAAAATGCTTTCACCTTCCAGACTGTATTTTTTATTGGACGAAAAGGCTCTCATTATTCTCAAGGGAGAAAAAATTTTAATTAAAAAATTGTGTGTGTGTGTGTGTGTGTGTGTGTGTGTGTGTGAGGCAAGGTCTTACTGTATTACTGTATGGTTCAGGTTGACCTTGAGCTCATAGTGATCCTCCTGACTCAGCCTCCCAAGTGCTGGGTTTACAGGCACGCACCATCTGCCTGGGAGAAAAAAAATTTAAAAAGATCCAAAATAATAATTTTGGTTCTGGCTGCTCCTACTAACAATGCAGTTTTTTTTTTTAAATTCAGAGGTTCATATGATAATATGGCATATTGTATAGATCTTTGGGAGGCAAATCTCAAAGCCCAGTCACTCACTTTTGGTTTCCTTTGCTGAAAATCCCAGCTGACCTACTCTACCAAGGCAGGGAGAAATTTTGAGTGTTTTTCCCACTGTGGGATCTGATAATCATTTTAATGATCTTTATGTCCTTGAGTCGTATCGTAATGAGGACGCCCTGGCTGAATAGGAAAATGGAAACTATGCTTAGAGTGGATGAAGGATAATATTTTTATTAGTAAAACACTTGTCTTTCCAGTGGGGGACAGACGGATGTGTGAATTCTTCCTGTCATGTTGAGTTGGGACCTTACAATCTCATGAGCATTTCTTTGGAGTGATTCCTGATAGATAATTTTAAATAATAATGCACTGAAACTTTACTTTCTCATTAACCAATTTTCACAAATCAGCATTCTGCCAATCATTTTGCATCCATCCTCCTTAGGGGCTTTGCTTTGGTTTCTTTTGGGGGATATTATAAAGCAAAATTAGGTAAGTTCTTTCAAATGTTTCAGTCTATCTGATAAACAAAGACACCTACAAAGCAAAATCTACACTATTTTCTATAACAAAACCAACAGTAACTTGGAATATCGTCTAACATATTTTGTGGTCAGTTTGCTCCAGTTGTGTAAAAATGTCTTTTTATTGGTTGGTGTGCTCTAATCAGAATCTAATAAGATCCGTACATTGTATATGGTTGAAATGTTTCTTGAGTCTTTTTTCTTTTGTATTAAAAATATCTTTCTATTATTATGAAAGATGTCCAAGACACCCAGAAGTAGAGAGAATAATAAAGTCCTGTGACCCAGATTCAGTACTTATATATGGATGGTCTTTAGTCTACCCCTTCCCTCCATGTCTATTATTTTTAAACAAATCTAACACTACATAATTTCACAGGCAAATATTTCTGTATGTATCTCTGAGGAATTTTTTAAAAACTTGCAGCATCTATTCCTTGAGGGTTGGGGATTCAGCTCAGCAGCACAGTGCCTGCCTGAAAAGTGTATGCTCCTGAGTTCGAGTCTTGGTCCCCTGCTCAAACAAAACAAATTAATGATTCCTTGATATCTCTAGTGACCAACAAGGATGTTAAAGTTTCCCTATGCCATAAATGACTGTTTACATGTGGCATTTAGCAGATATGTAGTATGGACTGAGTTGTGTCCCCACCAAATTTATGTCAGAGCACTGAGCCCCAGTGTGAGCTCTGGAGCTTTTATTAAGCCTCAGTGAGGCCATGAAGGTGGGATCCTAACCCTGCTGGCCTTATAAGAAAAGGAAGGGGGGTTGAGGTGTGAGAAGAGAAACAGAGGACCATCTTACTCTAATGCTTCACTAGCCTTTGTGAAGAAGCCCACGTGAGTTCATCCCAAGAGGTGACAGTTTGCAACTGGGAAGAGACCAGACCTCATGGATACCGTGGTCTTAGATTTTCACCCTCTAGAGTTGTCAGAAATAAAAACTGTTGTCCTGGCAGCCTGAGCTAATACAGCCTTCTTCTAAGCTTCTTACAATCTTCCACTCTCACCCCTTTTTATGCCATTCATTTGTCAAGAGAAACTGGTCGTCTGTCCTGTAGAGATTTCCACAGAGTGGGCTGGTCATGTTCTTCTGGCATCATTTAGCATGTTTCTCTAGCCTTTCTTTCTCCTAAACAGGGGTTTAGAGCTCGAGTCTTAGCTAGATTTTGGTTCATTTTTGTTGAGACCTCCTTAGAGGTGGCTTGATGAGAAGGAAATTTTAAAAAAGAAACAAGCTGTATTGTGCATGTATATCTACTCCCCAAGATGATTGTAAACATGTACTAATAAAGAAAAATTGAAAAACATACACTGTCTGTTTTTTCCATATGAAGTGATTTAAATCAACTAGATGTTGTTGACCTGACCCACCTGGGATAAAGAGCTGTGTCCACCTCTTCCCTAATGGTTTTAGCAGCCACTGACATTGTCTATACGCATTGATTCCATAGAGATGAAAGTGATGGTTTCCTAATTCTGTCATTTTGTTTTTACTATCTACGTTCCTTCTATAAAAAAGGAATTTTCCATATCAGCTACCCAGTGTCTCTTCTGCTAAGGCTGGAGATGGTTTGAGCATGTTGCCCAGAGGTTCGTGTGTTGGAAGTGGTTCTTAATACAGTAGTCTTAGTCTTAGTGGAAACCTTGAGATGTGAGGCCTAGCAAGAAGTAACCAGGTCACTGGAGGTTCTGTCCTTGGAAGGGTTTCATGTAGCTATCATGGGACCCTGGTTAGTTTCCATGAGAATGAGCTGTTACAAAACTAAAGCACGGTGGCTCCTGAGTTGCTCCGGCTTCCTGTCTTACCATGTGGTCTCTTCTGTATGTTCCTCTACCATTGTGATGCCATCTGCCATGAGGTCTTCACCAGAAAGTGAACTAATGGGGTCCCACCTCATCTTTGACTTCCAGCCTCTAACCTATAAGCTTTGTAAACCTCTTTTGTTTATAAAGTATTCAGCCTCTCGTATTTTGTTATAGAAATAGAAAGAACATGAACTAATCTACCATGAAGTACAGTTCAAACAGACAAGAGAGAATAAAGTCTTTTTTTACTCTTATTAATTTGACAGTCTGTTGAGAACTGACAGCCTTGCAACCTTCACAGATGATCACTGGTTCATTTTTAAACTATCATTATGGGAATGATAGGATTTCTGCATATTTGATGTGCTTCAATCTCTTGTGATTGTTACCTTTTAACATGTAGATTGACCCATTTAAGGTCAAGGAGAACATCTTCAAGCTGGCTTCTCTGATTTCTTGCCATGATCCCATGAGTCTTTGGTAGTGCCTTCGCTCTGGGGCATAACAACATATGGTGCCCTTATCTGGAATGATCCCTGTTCCAGATCCTAAATTGATTATTTCCCCAAGGATCTTGGTTTCTTTTAGTGAAGAATTATATTTGGAAAATCATGTCTGGTGCCAGGGCTGCTCGTTGCCCCTGAATTGTCATTGCTGCTAGGTCTAATGAACATCATTGAAGTCTTAATGATGAATAAACTGTAAATAGCTCCTAGGAGCTCAAGAACATGGTTCAAAGAAAGAAAAGGCCCAATAAAAGCAGTCAAATGAGTGAATGATATTCGTAAATCAATTTAGAGTTCTTTGCTAAGCCCTACATTCTTATTGGGGTTTAGTAGTGCTCATTTCTAGAGAAGAATGATGAATCAAAGAATCATACCTGGATTTTTTGGCCAGTAGCTTTCACTCAGCTTTTCTGCTTGCCCATTAACTTTCTGATCATCATTTGCATTTCCCTACAGACTCTGTTGTAAGGACAGAAATATTTCAGTCTACCAGGCTATAGCATTTCCTGTGGCAAAATCATACATAGGGATTTCAGTTTATACCTAAAATTATACATAGGGATTTTCAGATTCACTGTTTTCTAAATTTGATCAGTCTCCTAAAGTTGACTGACTGAATGAACTAGAAAATCTACATTTCTAGACATTCTCAGATCAAAGTCTGGACCAGTGAGTGACCCTGTTGAGATTCTGCCATGGTGGGAGTCCCGGTCCATGAAGTCAGCCACCACTCTTTGTCTTTTTAGGAGTGGGGACTGTCACCATCTAGCATGCTGGACAAAGCCTTAGCTTTGTTTTATTCCCAGTCACGTGGACATTAACTGTGAGTTCTGTGGCCCTGCCTTCTTTAGGTTTACTCTTGCGTGGTTCTGCCTGAGCCCTTTCTTCAGCTTGCAGCTCCTCTGGCAGCCACCTCCCAACCCTTCAGCTCTCAGCTCTGTGGTCCCCTCAGGGAGGCCTGGCCCGCCCCGCCCCTCACAGCAATGTACTCCTGGTGAGGTTCCCAAGCACCCCACACAGTTCATCACTGAACAGTTACTATGTGGTCATCAGCTTAGGGCTCAGGGACAGTCGTCAGCTCTGCTGTGTGCTCCTTTGCATTCCTGGGCCTGTCACAGGACCTGGTGTCATCACTAACTGAGAGACTGACATCATCCCGAGAGGGACCAGCAAAGGCAGCACTCTGGGACAACCAGCTCATAGGAGCTGCATGGTGGGGAAGCTCAGCTCAACCCCCTCAAGCTGGCCACAGCCAGATTTTCCAGCAGCCCCAGGTCTCCAGCTGGCTTCTCTGTGCAGCGTGAGTCCATCCTGGACTAGTCCTGTGCTCGGAGCACACACTCTGCCACAGCGGTCCCTGGACTTTGAGCAAATTCCTTCCCTTAATACCCACTTTCCTCTGTGACAGTTACTGGCCCAGGTGCCAGCCCGCTCGGTGTCTTGGTCAGCATCCTCAGTCCCATCCCACCAGGGGAACTGATCCAGCAGGTGGACCTGGCCTTGAGCCTGTCACATTTTTGCTGTGTGATCTTGGACACGCCACCCAAGTCCTCTGAGCTTCAGTTTCCTTAAATCCAACGTAGGACCTTTGCACACTTCTGTACAGTCCTGCCAGGCACTGGGGTGGGGAAAGGGGTACAACCCAGATCACTGAAAGTTAAAAAGGGAAACTTGTCATCCTAGTAGCTTTGGGGAAAGTAGCTCTAATGAGTTGATATTTGAAGTAAGATCTGAAAGACAAACTAAGGCACTTGAGGTGGTCATGATGACAACGTTATTTGACAGGAATTTCACAGAGCAAGATCTGTTTCCAGAATTGGACAGTTAATTGGTTGGATCAAAGCAACTATGACATAATTACGTTCTGGCTTCGTGTCACCGGCCAATGACTTATTCACACAGGCCATCAGCTCTCAACCCTGGGTGATTCTCTTCCCAGAGAAGGAATATCTGGAGAAATTTTTGTCATAACGAGTGACAACATGCCACTGGCATCTGCTAGTTGGAGGCCAAGGATGCTGCTAAGCATCCTGCAGGGGACCCAGCAGTTCCCCATAACAACTGCAATGTGTCCAGGCTAGGAAACGCTGGCCCAGCCAAAGCAATTAGCTAAAGGTACAATACCAAACATTCAGTCAGTCCAAAATGAAGATACAGACAGTTCCATTGCTTCAAAACACAGCTCATTTTCAAGGTTCATCTCAAAGGTTGTCAAGCATCTTAGAGCCCCTGGCCAGCCTCACCAGCCACCCTGGGCATTACCTGGGATGGAGAACAGGTTCCCCCTCCATGCACATCCTACAGCAATAGGCCAGGGGGCTGTGGGTTGCTCATCACCTCTCCAAGCCTCAGCTTTTTCATCCATGCAAGAGACAGCAAAGATACTTGTCAGCACACCTTAACACGGGGTGGGGGTGGCCATCACACCTGTAGGTCACAGCATCTGGCAATTGTCCCTTTCATGTTCCCACAGGAGCTTTGCTTGGAAGCTGTAAAGGTCACTGTGGATTCCAGCTGTATTGGGTATGTCTGTTACTGGCTGTCACTCCAAGTGCTTTACATACTGCAGTCCATGCAGTGCTCACAACAGCCATCATGGTCTGAAAGCTGTGTCCACCTCGTGAATCACGTGTTGAAGCCCTGTGCCCCAATGATGTATCTTGAAGTGGGGGCTTTGGGAGGAGACAAGGTTTAGATGACATCTTGAGAGTGGAGTCTGGGCTGACTAAGGCCACAGACTTTAACAAGGAGACAATTTTTATACTCTTTGCAAATTTGGAAATGGAAGGTGAGACAGGTTGCATGTTCTCTGAGGTCCAGCCAGGATATCTGCAGGATTAGATACACTGGCTCAGCCGGTCACTCACTTAACTGGTGGGTACTCACTATGACTACTTGTCAGGTACTTTGCTAAGCACTGGGGATACCAAATCCCATGCAATCTTTAGGGTCGGTCACCTCCCCATCTAGTCCAGGTCAGGAAGACATAAGCAAATTGGTGATTATAGCATCGTGGATACATTCAAAGACGCCATCACAGAAGGAACTGTGGGGCAACAGAGGCCAGAGAGGGAGGAGATAACAGACAAGTCTCACCTTTGAGTTCCAATTCTGCCACTTACTAGAAGCAAACTGCTTGGTCCCACTCAGGCTGGTTTCTCCATCTGAAAAGGAGGGGATCCACTGGCTGGGCGTGAGGCTCAGTGGTAGTGTATGCACATACCTTGGTGGAGGCCCTGAGTCCCCTGTTCCCTGCACCACAGAAAGGATGGGGGAGAGAGATGGGGATGGCACTGCCTGGCAACCTGTGAAGATGAAATGAAGATATATATGCAGAAGAGACTCCGAAACCACAGGCCAGAGCCTGGTGGCCAGGGGCAGCCCGGAAGGCTTCATGGAGGAGAGGCAGTGTTCGGTTTGGGGAGAAGAAGCTCCAAACCTGGGGACAGCCCAGGGAGAGCTGGGTGCTGCTGCATAACTAAGGGTGCACCTCTCACTGGTGAGTATGGGCAGAGAGGCCCTGTCTGAGTGCAGAGCTGGCAGAAGAGGGAGGGAGAGGAAGGAGAAAAATTGTGGGGAAGGGTGCACCCCAGCATTGTGCATTCTGACGGCACTAGCAGGACAGCTCCTGGACCCTGGTGGGTCCCTTCTGTGTGTGGCCACCCAGTCACCTGTGTTCCCCGTGGGAATGGGGTGGGCTCGCTGCCATGGTGAAGTTTTGCCTGGCTGATGCCTCTGGAGGATGCTGGGCTTGGATGTGAATGCTGACCGCTACTTGGGCACATGGTGAGAGCTCTTTGAACTTTGTTTCCTTATTTGTGAATCAGGAGCCGTGCTACCAATTTGGAATATTTAAAGACTGGAGATAATAGGTATGCAAGACCTTACTCAAAGCTTAATAATAAATACCTGTTACTCACAAAACAGTCGTTACTACTGCCAATGATTTGGGGAGGCTTTATGTTCCCAGGGAAGGATTAACTACTTAATTGAAAGGGTTTTGGCCCAGACAGGACACTGTAGCCAGGAAAGCCACAACCGGAAGCAGGAAGCCCCAATCTCGCCCGGAAGTTACCTGTGACGCCATCTTCCCGCCCCTGGAAATTTACATATGGCGCCAAACCTAGGACCAATGGGCTACCTGTGTACCCCTAATGCCCGCCTTAGGTTCCACCCCAAACCGAGGCTATTTACAGGCCCCCAGCCACGTGTCCGCCGGAGAGATCACCGAGGCCAGCGGTGGGGGTGCCGGTCATCTCTCTCCGTGTTCTCAGAATAAAGGCCGCTTTTTATTTTATATTTCTCATCTTTTGTTAATATTTTTCATCTTTTGGAAATAACCCTAGCATTAATATTTTCCTAAAAGCTGCTGAACTGTTTTTAAAACATCATACAATTGGGCCAGGAATATAGCCCAGCGGCACAGTGTCTGCCGGGCAAGTGCAAGGTTGTGAGTTTGATTCTCAGTATCAAAGGAAATGAAAATCACACAATTACAGTCAGACCACTTTTTGTCTCAACAGAGATCTTTTTTTTTTTTTGTAATTGAAGACCATGGTGTGGTGGTGCACACCTGTAAATCCAGAATGCTGAGAGGTTGAGGCAGGAGGATCAAAAGTTTGGGACCAGTGTGGGCAACCTGGTGAGAACCTGTTTCAAAATTAAGTAAGGCTGGGGTGTGGGTCAGTGGCGGAGCCCTTGCCTACCCTGAATAACAGCTGTGTTCAACCCTCAACACTAACAAAAAAAACACCCAGAAAAGACCATGACTGAAGGGGAATCAGCGTAGCAGGAAAACACATAAATGCTAAGTTCACACCTTATTCAATGTGTGCAAAATGAACACGCCCGTGTGACTAACACAGACTGGAAACCCATACCGACCCCATGTTCCCTGCCCATAGCCACCCCCCCTCCACACATGCTCTTTCCTCTCCAGTTTTGTCTGTTTTTGAATTTTGTGTAAGTTAAATCATAGGACGAGGTCCGGGTCAAGGGCGGCCCTGTTCATTCCCTGTGCCTGTGAGATTTGTCCTGTTACTCCATAGTCAAACTTTACTCATTCTATTTTTTTTTTTTTAATGTTTGCCAGGGGCAGGTGCTTATGCCACTGAACTCAATCCTTGGCCCCAAGTTTCCTCATTCCTGCTGCCAAGCAGGATACCGCCATGTGGACTGACACTGCCCATGATAAATGCTTCTCATGGAAAACTCTCACTTTGTAACCCAGGCTGGCCTCAAAATTATAAAGATTCTCTTGCCTCAGCCTCCCAAGTGCTGGGATTAAGGCAGGCGCCACCACGCCTGGCTCTGGACCATTTTTCTTAACTAGCTATTTAGCCTTTGTATACTTTTACACACACAAGAAGTTGGTTTATTAATCTTCGCCAGAAACCGGTTAGGGAACCTAGAGGGGCGCTGTTGAGTTCATTTTCACACAGTCCTGACAAAAGCTGAATTCAAAGCTCCACTAGAGAAAAAAGAGAGCCAGTACAAGGAATGTCCCAGGTCCTCTGGGACAGGCCAGGTGGGCGGGTTAGTGTCCTGTGAAAAGTTCCTTCCTATTTCCAACAACTGCGTGTTTCAGCCTGTGTCCCCTTTAAGGAAGAAGGAAGCTTCTAACCTTACTTATTTTTTGAACCAAGGTCATGTCCAGTCATAAACACATGTCCAAACATGTGTTTGTTCCCCCAGTTTTCAAGCCTGCCCCATCTTTTGGTGAAGCAATGATTCTGTTGAAATGTTTTCTTATTTACTTAAGTTTGTGTGCCTGACATCGCTTTGATATCATCAACTACAGCCTCTCTCCTGAGAGTTGGCATGAGCCACCATATCTGGCAATTATTGCATTTTCTGATGAACATGTTTAAAGTAAATAAAAAAGAATAAATGCATTAGTCTCATGAGTTCCAATATTTTAGAAGAGCAATCTAAATCTGAAAATATACAATCGCTTCTATCAAATCTCACCCCTTTTACTTCAACCTGGAAGATAGCCTCCATCAGCTAGTACGTGATTGTGTGCTTTAGACATATGGAATGCTCAAAATGAGCATCCGTGCCAGTAGTTTAGGTTAGGGCGAAACAGTTAACCGATCTGTCCCTTCATTACAGTAGGCAAGGATGCTCACAGCTCTGGTCATAGATAAAAAGCAGTTACTTTTCCTGTCGCCAGCTTCTGTATTCGTTTAAAAGACTCATCTTTAGATAGGTCATCTCTTTTCTAGAGCAATATCGTTTTCTGAATCTTGAAGCACTCTTGACATGAGATTAGAACCTAAATACATGGCAGAAAATTTCCAACCAGTAAGGGGCAGTCAGCTCCCTGTAGCCATGGGTTCCACATCCATGGATTCAACCACTCGAATCAAAAATATTTGAAAAAGAATTTTTTTCAGAAAGTCACAAAAAATAAAGCTTGGATTTGCTGCTTCCTGAGCCCTGGGCTGGATCCACACAAAGGCAGTAAGATGCAAGAATGCCCTGCAGTCGCCTCCCGCCATGTCCCAGCTCCTGGGTCGCTGCAGCCCTTGCCCGAGCAAGGTTCCAGTCCAATTCCTGTGCTTTGTACTTGGGCTCCAGCGGTGGCTGGTGGTGCCTGCACTGAGCATGCGCAGACTTTTTTCTTCCCCCGTTCGCTCAATAATACAGCAATAACCAGTTCCATACCATTGACATTGTATTGGGTATTGTAAGCCATCTAAAGATGATTTAAGTATATAGGAGTGCAAACAGTGTGTCATTTAACATAGGAGACTTGAGCAGCCCTGGGTTTTGATGTCCGTGGGAGGTACCAGAACCCATCCTCCACAGATGCTAAGGGGTGCCTGTATAGGCTCTGCATTTCATTTACTTACCAATGAGTACTTATGCCTGTTAGATTTCAGAAGATTCATGCCAAATGCCCCAAACTCCCGAATCTTTGGTCAGCTCATGAATATTAATGAGACTGTCTTGCGGTCCAGTATGGGGTATTTGGGTGGCTGGATCTCTATGCAACAGACATAGTAATGAGTGTTTCCATTGTACTCCGAGGGAAAATGCAGTGGCCGAATTTCGGAGGCATCTTTCAGACAGTGTCCTATATCACCGTGAACCCAAGGACACACAGGTTACAGTTATGCAGATGCCACGGTTGAGAGGGTCAGCCAGGAGAGGAGAAAAAGAGGAGGCAGTGGCTGAGCTGGCTTTCTACAACAGGGAAATTTTTGTGTGTGTAGTTTCAAAAATCTCCTGAGTCAGTGATTTTTTCAGTGTCTCTTTCCCAAAAACACAGGCTTGGAGGTCCAGAATGGTCCTGCCCAGTATCAGGCAGCGCCTTGATGCTTACTAGCGCAGACCCTTTGATTTTTAGGTAAGGGTCCTGTAGCTCAGAGCAGGTGACAGGAGGCAGCCACAGCATTGGAGAGAGATGATCAGTTCCCACCATCCAGCTGGTAGAGGAGGGCTGAGCTATGCTGCCCTTCTTGGCAGAAGTTGGGCAGAGAAGGTGATTCAGAAATCAAGACTCCTTTCCCTTGGCCTTGAGCACAGTGCCCAGCATGCAGCAGAGCAATGAACATGGATGGGTTTATGAAGTGTCTTCTAAGTGGCTGTGTCCACAGCGCAGAGTCTGTTGGTCCTTGATATCCACTGCCCACTTGGATGTGGTGTAGCTGTCTTTCCAAGCCTCTGCAGCAGTCTCAGGCTTCCATCCCTGCAGCTCCAACCCCAGCCATATTTCCAAAGTGTGGTGTTGAAGCTGCTGTCTCAAAGCTACCAATAAGAATCCTGCACTCTGATCTCCCAGAGTGTTTCCGTGTGATTCCCACATGAGTGACCATGTTCCCAGCTCCAGCCAGTGTCTCCATCCAGTGGCAGACAGACCCCAAGGAGCTTGAGTTGCTACTCTCAATTATTCTGCAGACCCTTCTAGAAATACTCAGTAAAGATGAAGCTTTGCTTATGTTTTTGCAACCTAGGCAAGAAGAGGTGGGGCATCTGCTTGACGCTTGGCCAAAAAAGAGCCCTGTAGAAGTTGAAATTGACTGAAAATAAAACTTGTTCATCAAAGGGAGAGATCCTGAGGATTAAGTTAATTAAAAATGGAACTGATAGTTCTAGTTCCAGAGGCCCTGGAAGAGTACATCAGATGACGCCCTGTATCTAGGGACTCATCAGCCGCTGGCCCATGCTCCTGGCAGGAAGTGCCCAGAGAACTCATGTAGATGCTGCTGTGGATACTTTGGGTGTCCTGTGACCTCTGAGGAGGTGGGTCTTGAGAAAGGAACTTAAAATTGGGTAAGCAATTCTCAGTGCCTTCGAAGAGTGTTACAAATAAACCAGTATGACTCCTAGGCAAGAGGAAATTCCATTAACATAGAGCAAATGAGACCTTAGGACTGCCTAAAAATATACCCGATAGACCTTAACTCAATACACATCTATCTGTTCTTGAAATACACATCACACATGTATAATACACACTGTATGTGAGTATGTGAGTTTTCAGCTTGGTATTGGGAAAACAAAAGGTCTATATTATGGGGATTAAAGATTCCAAGCAGCTGGGGCTACAGGTACCAACAATTTATACATGGGTTCACGGCACAGGACTGCAAGTTCTTCTCATTTATGTTAGATATAAACAAATGTCACACACACAGCTATAAGAACATAGAATTGAGTATGATTTTAAGATTAATATACAAATAACCACATTTTTATTTTAATTAATATTATGTACAATTTTGTCAGTTATACCTCAATAAATTTTAAAACAAGTTACATTCCTGTGATCAATCCATATGCTATCTATCACTGTGGTTTACTCCTTTACTCTGGTATTGTGTGGGTTTAAATATACCATCTTCTATTTATCCATTCTATTAATGGACATGTAGGTTGTTTCCAATAATTCTCTACTGCCTTTTATTCAGCAATAACTATCTTGGTATGGCCTTTCTGTGAAACTCCACCAGGAATTTTCAGTGGAATTGGGAATTTCTAAAGGGGGAATTTATTAAACCGCAGAGTATGTACATACTCAGTTTTACCAAATACGGCCAAATTGTTTCCATAAGGGCTGTGACAATTTGTACTCCCATCAGCAATGCATGAAAATTCCTGTTTATCTACATCTAGAGCAACCCTCGATATTTTTAGATTTGTTGATTTTTGTCAGTCTGATGAATGTGAAATAGTCTTACCCTGATTGAGTTTGCTTTGCTCTGGTTAATACTGAGATGGCTAAGTGGTCACTCACATTTCCTGTTCCATGAATTACCTATTTATTTCTTTTATCAATTTTTCTATTGGGTTCTTTATCTTTTACTTAGTCATTTAATGGGACTCTTTCTCTGGAATGGATACTACACAATGCAAATATTTTCTCCCTGTTTGTCATTTATCATTCAAACTTGATTATAATGTGTTTCAGTTTACTGCATATAGCTATGTGTATCTGATTTAAGAAATATTTCCTGTAACTCTTAATATTCTCCCATATTAGCTTCTAAAAAGTTCTAAAGGTTTGTGTGTGAAGCATGAAGGGGAAAATCCAATTTAATTTCCCTTAAATTGGAGGTATTGTTTCAGTTACCTACTGCTGCGTAGCAATCTGTCCCCAAATGTAGCAGCTTAAATCATTGGACAGTTATTATCTTCTGATTCCTGGGAGCAGCTTAACTGGGTGGCCCTGGCCTAGACGGTCGCATGAGGCCATAGTCAACTTGCTATAGACTGAATGTTTCTTGTTTATGTTCCCCAGAATTCATAGGCTAAAGCTCAAATCTCCAGTATGTGAAGCAGGGCCTCCAAGTGGTTTAGACAAGATGTGAGAGTGAAGCCCTAAACATAGGTTTAGGGACCTTAGAAGAAGAAGAAAAGAGACCAGACCTCTGTGCCTTGCCATGTTAGGATACAACCAGTTAGTAAACAAGCCCTCACCAGACACTGGACGGTCTAGCACTTTGATATCTCAGACTCTTGCCTCTAGAGGTATGAGAAATGTCAGTCATTTAGGCCACACAGTCCATGGTATTTTATTTTGGGAGCACAAGTGTCCTGAGGAACATCCGAAGTCTGTAGGGTCAGGAAGGCTATAGAAAGAGGAAATGCATTTCCAAGATGGCGGCTCACATGGCTGTTGGCTAGAAGTCTCTGTTCTTCCTCACGGGGCCTCTCCACAAGGCTGCCTCAGAGGCCTTGTGATTTGGTAGCTGGCTTTTGTCAGATGAGCAATTCATGCATGACAGAAAGCAAGTGTGAGTGAGCAGGAAGCTGCAGGCCTTTTATGACATGGCTTCTAAAGTCACACACTGTCACTTCCGTTTTGTTCGAGTCATTAGAAGTGAGTCACTAAGCCTGCCCCCACTCAACGGAAGGGGAATTCCATTCCACATCTTAAAAGGAGGCATATCAAAGAACTGCAGTCCTTGAAATCCACCACAGAGCTAAAACGTCATTTGCTCCACCTTGTCTTGCTTTACTTTAAAAGTCTACGCTTACCTCAGTCTTATACAAGGACACTTCTCTTTCATCAGGTTTCCACATGAGCAGACATCTGTTTGGGGCTTTCCGTGCCCACCCATTGGTTTATTAACCCAGTTCAGCACCACGGCTGCTCTTTATAGATTTGAATGTATGAAAGGCCCCTGTATAAATCACATCTCTGGACCCGCTTTGCCTCCAGGTTACCTTGTGATTTACTCCACAGATAGCTGGAGCTAGAAGTGAAATTGTTAGTTTTGGGCCTAAACCTTAGACCTGTGAGCTTTGGTTTACAATCTCTTGGTGCTTTGAGCCACCATGAGTGGTGTAGTATCCCCTTGGTAAGACCCACAGGAAGACAGAGAATGGGGATGGAGAGGCCCTGAGATGTGCAGAGAAACGAAGAAGCCCAGCATCTCGGGGACCAGCTGAGTCCAGCCCAGAACCAGCCACCAGCATGACCTTCTCCAGGAAGAAGAGAACTGTCCTATCCTCCTGCTGTGATTGTTGAAGCTTAAGGCTTCAGAGAAGCTCACTGTGTACCAACTGATCTTTTAAACAACTCTTCCCTTATCCTCGAGTGTGTTTTTGAGAGGTACATTATGAGAGGTATGTTATGGCTTGGATATGTGATGTCTCCCAAATGTTCATTGAAGATTTGGTCCCCAAGGAAGTGATGTTCAGAGGTGGGCTTTCAACAAGTGAGTGGATCACGAGGGCTCTGATCTCATGAAGGACTAAGCGATTGATGAATCATCATGTAATGACTGTTTTGGAAGGTGGGAGACACCTAGGAAGTGTTTCCGGGTCAGAGGAAGTAGGTGGGGTGTGTGCCCTGGGAGGCCTCGCTTGCTGTCTTCCCCTCCTCCATGTTTCTGTTTCCTGGTGGCCAGGAGATGACCACTTTGCTCTGCCATGTGCTTCCTATCGTGCTGTTCTGGCTCACCCCAGGCCCAGAACCACAAAGCCAAGGGACCACGGACTAAGACCTTCTCTCCTTTAAGTTGACATTCTCAGGTATTTTGTCATAGTGCCAAAGGGCTGACTTTTATGCCTTCTATTGCACTTTTAGTTTCATCTGGAGAAAGAAATCTGAATCTGTTGTGCAAGGATTGAGAAGACTCTTCTCTTTCAACTGTTTTTTATATTTTTCCTCTAACACTGCTCAACATCATTTCCTTCTTTTAAAAAATTATTTCTTAACCTATATATTTATTTTGGCTTGGCATGTAGTAATTTTACATATTTGATGGGTACAGTGTGACATTCAGGACCTGTCTAGCAATGGTCAGATCAGGGTACCTGGCATATGTAGCTCCTCAGACATGCAGAATCAATATCTGCATGTTTTTCTTTACTACATTTTTAACAGAGTTAGTGATGGCATTAGGAATGTTCTTCAGTATTAGTTTGCATTCATATCATTGCTGAGCCCTGTAATAGTTTGCACACAGACTTCCCTGAATTTCAAGTAGACACCAACCTGCTCATCTCTTGCTTGTATTGTTTTGTGGCCTCTTTTTTTGTGCCTTACCGTAATTCACTGTGTGGACCTCCAGAACAAGGCTGGGTGGTAAGAGAGGCAATGTCCCTGATTAACCTTTAACCTTTCATCAATAGCTGCGACAAGGCTAGGTGGGGGGTTCACACCTATAACCCCAGCACTCCGGGAGGCAGAGGCAGGAGGATCACCAGTTCAAGCTCAGCTTGCGCAACTTGATGACTCAGTAAGATCCTGTCTCAGAATGAAAAATCAAACGAACTTCAGTTCAGAGGCCCTGGTTTCGATCCCCAGGACTGAAAAAAAAAAATCTATGGTAATAAAATAGGCTATTTTGAAATATCTTTGTCAAATTAAAGTTTCTGTCTCGTTAAAGCTTGCTAAGTATATTACATTCTTAATGAATGTGTTGAATTTTATTTTCTACTTGTTTTATATTTGTTGAGATACTACATTTTCCTCTAATTCTTCATATGTGAAATGAACTTGATACATTTTTTTAACACTGTGTTTTTATAGGATAAACCTCAGTGCACTGGGCTTCTTATATACATTGTGACAGTAGATTTGCTAATGTTTAATTTAGAGTTTTTGTGTTTATAAATGACATTGGCATATACTTACTATTTAAAATCTCTACTCTTGTCTATGCATATTAACCTAATGAAATGCCGTACCTTTTTCTTTTCTAATATTTAGAAGTATTTGGCTAAGATAGAAATTATGTATTCCTTAGTGTTGTGGTTAAATTTACCTAAAGTTGTCCGAAGTTGTTATCATTCTTGAGAGATATTTGACTAGTCAGTCAATTATTTTAAAAATTATTGGCATATTCACATTTGCTTTTTCCTCTTGGAATTATTGCTCATTTTATGAAGGATTTCAAAATTATAGGCAAGAATTTGCTTATAGCATTTTTGGTTATATAGACCTTTTGGCACAGGGTCTCATTATGCAGTTCAGGCTGGCCTTGAGCTCACTTTGTAGCCCAGGCTGGTTCTGAACTTGCAATGATCCTGTCTCAGCCTCCTGAGTGCTGGGATTACAGGCATGTGTCACCAAGCCTGGCAAATTTAGTTTGTAATTGACAACATTTTGGCTTCATTGATAATTTTTATCTTCTTGGCTTTCAATTCTATTATTTTTGCTTTTCTATTTATTTATCTCCTAGA
This sequence comes from Cavia porcellus, assembly GCF_034190915.1. Taxonomy (NCBI): domain Eukaryota; kingdom Metazoa; phylum Chordata; class Mammalia; order Rodentia; family Caviidae; genus Cavia; species Cavia porcellus. The sequence continues at coordinate 18,086,939 of NW_026947496.1, read as the reverse complement.
TCTTTCTAGGTTATTGTTTTCTCTTTATAGATTAAGCTAAATGCTAATTGTTAAATTTCAAATCTCTTTTATCATTTTAAAGAATATATTTAAACCCTAAATTTCCCCTTGGGTGCAATCTAGTTGTGCCTCATCTATCTGGTGTGGGAGCATGTGTGCCTGGCTGAGGATAGGACCCAGGTCCTCACATGTGCCATGCAAGAGCCCACCCCATCCATTTCTATATGTACGATCTGTTGTGTTTCATTCCTAAATAGTTTTCATGTTCACCGTGGTTTCCTTTTTAATCCAGAGATGACTTAGAATGGTATTAATTGTTAGATTTATGAGGTGGAAGAATCTATTTCTACTGTTGGTTTCTATTTTCAGGCTCTGTGGTGAAGGAACATGATCTCATGATGACGGGCCTTGCGAATGCCTTCTGATTTCCTTTGTGGCCTAATAGATGGTTGAGTGTGTAAATTCTCTGGACAGGCTGATAAAGAACATGCTGTTGGGGCTGGGGTGGCGCTCAGTGGCAGAGCACATGCCTGGCATGTGGAGGCCTGGGTTTAAACCCGGCACCAAAGAGACAAAAAAGGGAAAAAAGAAAAAAAGCCTGCTTATTTGCTTGGTGAAGTCCACACTAAAATGTATTGCTCTCACAGTAAACATTAAAATGGTTATTGTTTGAAAAAGAGAAAAAAGTCAGACATTGAAGGAGTATACCTAGTGGTCTCAGTTTGTTTTTTAAATTTATTTAAAAATTAATTGCTACATAATAATGATCCATATTTATGGGTACAACATGATGACATACTTTTAATTTGAATTGCAAAGGCCATGCTATTCTCTCAACTGCAAATTAAAATTTTAAATAGCATTTACTTCCTGCCAGACTGTTACAAAGGGATTCTGTGTGTGTGTATGTGTGTAACACACTCATGATTCAGGACCTAAGTATTTGTTGACCTGCCCAGAACAAGTACTGTGATGCTTCCTGTCTGTTTACACAGCAATTATATGGTCAGTCCCCGTGCGCCTTGCCAGGCCAACCAAGGCGACAGAGAGTTACACCCACCGGCATTTCTGCAGAAATTGTGTATGGCAAAGGGCCAAGGAACTCTCACGCCTGGAGAAGAAAAGTCCTGTGTGTTTCACCCAAGCTGCGGTGACCCCGAAGGCCCCGCATGTGTTTCCAGGAGCCTCTGCACAGCCAGTTTCACTTTCTGCAGGAAAATTCCTGTTCAGTCTTGATCTGGAAACATTAACTGGAAAATTCCAGAATCAATCCATAAGTGTTTTATTACAGCCTCTTGCTATAATTGTTCCCTTTTATTATTAGTTATTAACCTCCTCGATGCAATCTGAGGTTTGGGTGTCTCCTGATGGCTTGGGACATGCCCCCAGTGACACAGGAACTACTGTGCTTTGGATCTACTCTCCAAAGCCTTGACCTGGGGGACGTTGCCTCCACGGGCGACCGTGCTCCTTCAGCCTGGAGAGTAACACAGATAAGGAACCGTGGCTGTAAGTCACAGTGTCAGCTACCATTTGTGGTATTTCAGTGGACTCAGGATTAGCCAGGCCCTCTGCTTCTGGTTGAATTCACACACAGCACCCGGATGTGGGATTGGAGATGGAAGAGATTTCCAGCTATGAGACCAGAAGTGTAAGTTAATACAGTTACCTCTTTAAAATACAGGTATTGATACACACAACACAGGAACTCACTTCGTGACATTGAATTGTAGGCTGCAGTGGTTAACATGGCAATTTTTGCGCTATGTGTATTTTATTACAATGAAAAAGGCAAACACAAATACAGATGCTCCTCAGTGGCAGTGGCTCAGTACAGTGGCATTACAGAGTACACACCCACTGAGACCTGAGAATAAGGGAAAATACACATAAAGGAAGTCTGACCTACCAGACTCCAGAGCATGGCCTCGCCTCTGTTAAACGTGCTCTGAACACTCACGTCGGCCAGCAGCTGGGCAGGGTCACCTAACACAGCCTGGTTTATACTAAAGGGTTAACCGCCTCTTGTAACTTACCTATGTCCCAGAACGTTGACAGCACAGCACCCTAGGGGGTGTCAGCTGTCACCTGTCCTCATCTCGTGGCTGACCCGGGAACTGTGCTGGCTGCTTCTGTCCTGGTATCACCAAGAGAGGATCAGAACACATTTTTCTAGTTAAGGAAAATGTCCACATTCACAATTGCAGAGAAAGTTTCTGCAGAATGCTTATTGCATCATTGTAAAGTCAGAAAATCCTGAGTTGAACCAGCCTCAGCTGGGGCCCAGCTGTAGTCATAATAGTACTATGCATGCAATATGGTTTTGGCCCTTTAAACCTAACATTATGCTGTTGCATGACACTAAAAACATTTCAGTGTCTGATTTATTCATTCAAAAGGTTTTTGTTGTCGCTCAGTAAGACACCAAGTAGTGTTTTCACTACTCTCAGCATCACAGTAAATAAGTGGGCAAACCCCCTGGTCCCCAAGAGCTTACATTCAGCCAGGCAAGAACAATGATCAATGAACCAGATTCAAACATTGTGGCAAGTGCCATGGATGGAATTAAACAGGGTATTGTTAGAGAGCAACTGTGGATTTGGGAAAGACTGCTACCTTCAGAGGGGTGGGGAGGTTCAACATTGGAGTTGAACCTAGGAGGCCAAAAGTGAGTCAGTGAGAGCACCAAAGGCAGAGGGAAGAGTTCCCAGGGGGAAGAAGGGACAGCAAGTGCAAATGTCCTGAGGTAGGAGAGAACCAGGCAAGCCTAGAGGACTACGAGGATTTGTGTGACTGGAACAGAACATGGACCCAAGGAGCCCAGAGCCTCCTGGGTCCCGTCTAGAATTTTACCTGATATGGAGAGTACAAGTGGGAAAGCACTGAGGACTTGGGACAAGTCAGTGACGTGACTTTTACAGCTGTCTGGATACTTCAGGGTTGGGAGCATCTACTTCAGGAGCCCAGGCAAGGATGACGGTGGCTGAGCCTGTCCAAGGTATGTGTCTCTGCACAGCAGCAGCCTGCATAGAGCATTGCTTTTCCCCATGTGGGTGGCAGCTCGTGTGACCTCACACTCAGGGAATTAAGCGTGCTTCCCTTCCCCGGAGGGACACAGGGCCTGCTTGTGTATTTTGGGCCAGGGCGGGGGGGGGGGGAGGGCAGCACAGAGAAAAGCAGTTTCTGTGTCTGCTGAGATTCAAGGGCAGCAGGCGTGCGATTCGGAATCAGGTGCCTTAGATCAAACACTCACCTTTGTGACTTTAGGGAATTGCTTAACTTTTTAAAAAAAGTTCCTTTCCTTGTAAGCATGGGAATAATTGTGCCTCCCCGGAAGAGCCAGGAGGGACAACACATGCAGAATACTTCTCTTAGTGTCTATGTGTGGCAAGGGCTCAGTAAGTGGCTATCATGAACAACCAGAAAGCAAAGAGTTGGGGGGGGGGAGTACTTTAAAAAAATTCTACAGCTGCAAACAATTTCAGGAATAAATTTCAGTGCTGTAATCATTAGACTTGTTTGGCAGAACTGCTCTAGGATCTTTGAAAGTCACAAAAATTCCACTTTTCAAGCTGGCAAATAACTACTTCTCCAAAGGGCAAGAGTATGGCAATTCCACAGACACTGAGATTTATAAAGACACTGGGGACTTATGAATGCTTAGATAAAAATAACCCACCAGTTCTGCTTTATGTCCAAAAGAACAAAAAAACCCCAAATCTAAATAGCAAAAATTGCCTTTTATATTTCATTAAAATACTCACCTAGTTCCTAAACTCATGGAAGCCAGCAAGCTAAATTATTTGCAGTGTGCTGGGATGGTGAGTTGAAGGCTGATTTCATCATAGTTTTGGAAAATTCTGGAATACGTGCAAATGACTTCGACAATGAAAACAATTAAAATGGTCATTAAACTGGTTATTAAACTAAATGAATGTAGGAAATTGCATTGTAGTGTCATTCTAGATATGGGAATAAAACAAACACTTCTATTTTTATTTCTAAAAAGTATAGACCATCTTAAATGTTGGGGTCGCGTGGGCAATTATTTCAGGTAACATTCAACCTGAAAATCTTCACCTAGATGCAAATAAAACAGAAGAGATGGGCAGCCAAGTCATGGACTGAAGTGTGGTGGTCAGTGTCCCATCTTGATAGTGAAGCATCTGAGGTATTTAGCTGGCTCACCATTCTGAAGGTTGCAGTGCAAATCTTGGATCTCCAGGGGCCACCTCAGGTAGCAATGGCAGGGGGCCCACAGCAAACTGCTCACGTCCTGATGAGGAAGCAAATGGAGGAGGAGGAGGAGGAGTCCGGGTGCAGCAGTCCCCTTCAAGTGCCTGCTCCAGTGCCTGAGGCCTCCCACTAGACTACAGCTCCTAAAGTTTCCTCTGCCTCCCAATAATGCCACCTTCGGGACCATGCCTTTATCACGTGGCCTTAGGAACTTCGCCCTCCAAACCATCGAGGGAAGGAAACACTTAGGTGTGTTTTCATAACTGTCTTAAAAGGTCAAAATGTCAGGTGGTAGCGGATGGGACATGGAATCCAGGATTTAAAAGGTTTTTACCTCTTAAGAAGAATGTGAAGAGGGGCTGGGGATTTAGCTCAGCAGGCATAAGTGCCTGCCTTGCAAGCCCATGGTTCCATCCCTGGTACCAAAAAACCCCAAAACAAAACGGAAGAAGAATGTGAAGAAAAACACAGCCAGCCAGGCACGGAGGCACACGCCTGTAATCCCAGCTACACGGGAGGCAGAGCTAGGAGAATTGCCAGTTTAAGACCAGTAAGAGTGAGTGAGTGGGACCCTGTCTCAACATTAAAAGAAGAAACTGCCTCCTTCTTCCCTCTGGGGTGACCACAGTGGTCTTTCCATGGCACCAGCCCAAAGCCCCTCCCAGGACACCCTCCACACTGGAGGTTCAGGGGTGACGGTTCTGAAACTCTGCCAATATTTTGTTCTATGCTTTCAATCTCTCAGCAATTCCCCGCCATGTCCTAGCCACCTCCACACCGGCCCTGCCCTCCCAATCATTGCCCAGGGTGTCCCAATCATTGCCTCCCTGTCTAGAGCTCTCTTTTCCTTCTGGCCAACTTCAACCAAGATCCAGCTCACTTCTCAGGCTTCTCCTGCTTCCCAAGGCCTCCTCTGCCCCTGAGCCCACCAAAGCAGCTCCTCCTTGGACACTGATTGTGTCATAGGCCGCCTGAGGGCTGGGCCCTACCCTGCTCAGCCTGGCCTTGCCAGTGCCAGGATCATTCTTGTTCATGGCACTTGGAAAAGAGGTGTATTTTAGCTCACAGGTCTGATCCAAGTTGAAGGCCTGCATGAGGTAATGGTCTTCCTGCCCAGAATCCTAAGGTGCTGGGCATAGCAAGCCAGACACAGGTACACAGGTGTGCATTTCATGGCCTCTCCTTTTAACGAAGCCACCAGGATCTGGTCATGGGGGCTCTGTCTGGGGACCCTATCCAATCCTGATCACCTTCCAAAGACCCATCTCTCCACATCGCAGTCAGATTAGATTTCACTCTACTATCTCAAAACATGGGGGCTGGATTTCAGTGCATGAAACTGGGGTGCGCGCTTCCATCATTCCCAAGCCCTAGCATGGGCTCACACAATCCCCACAACAGCACACAACTGCTGGGAGAGTGTGCAGGCGTTCGTTCAACAGTGCACTGAATGTCTAGCAGGTGTCCTGGACCATTTTGGGTGCTGGACATTCAGACGTGAAGGAGACATGCGTACTTCTGACCTCAGAGAGTTGGTCGTGTGTCTAGGCAATGGGTGATGCACAGGTCTGTAACATAATGCACAGCAGAGATAAGGGCTACAAAGAAAAATAAAGCTGGATAAAAGCAGGAAATGCCATTCAGATGAAATGGTCCAGTAAGGCAGTCTGAGGAGGGGACATCTGAGCACAGGCCTGAGTACAGTAAGTGTGAGCCCCATGGGTGTGTGTGTGTGTGTGTGTGTGTGTGCAGGAAAGAGGGTGTCAGGCAAGGGAAAGAGCTGAGACAAGCACAAGCCCAGTCTAGGCTCATAATGTGTTACAGCACAAGGAGCAGGGTGATAATGGGAGGCACTGAGACAGAAGCCCAGGGTCACTGCAGGGAGTGCTCTTCAGGTCAGCTGAGGACGCTGGAGTAGTTTAAGTGCCGTGAGAATCCCTGGTAGCTGCTGGGACACGACCTGCCCCAGCTTCTGAAGGATCCCTCTGGCTCTTGCACAGAAAATACAGACTCTGCAGGTCAGTACTGAAGTAGGTAGCCCAGTGGGGCCAGTGGCCCAGACACTGATCATGGTGACCTGGATGCCCCCACCAGGGCAGAGAGCAACTGTCAGACTGTGTCCTTCTGCAAGCAGAGCAGGCAGGAGGCTGCTGGCCATAGAAAGAAAGCGAGAAGCAGTGGCCTTCCTGAGGTCAGGGTTTTGGCCATCTTATCTGGAGGACGGAACATTTTGGGGGATTCAGCAGGAAATGAAGCATTGTTTTAGATCTGTAAGTTTCAGTTGCTGCCCGGATTTGGTTTTGTCTTTTATGAAATGGGGATGATAATGATTACTGTTCACATTCGTAGCGAGAATCCAATGGGCTCATTCTGTTGCGGTGCTGGGTAGAAAGGTCTATTTTTGGTCGCCCTGAAGGGAGGATAGAGTTTCCTTTAAAAGAACACAAGCAAAACTCTGATACTGCTGCACGTGTGCAGCTGGCTCTCCCATCAGGTGGCGCGGCTCCATATTTACTTAGTGTTTATAACAGCATTTATATGGGGTATAGGTGCCCGCTGGCATTTATATAGAACATTTAAATTACTACATGTAATAAATGAATAATTCGTAATACAGGTTATATACATTTATACAGAGCATTTCTATAGGTGCACTAAGTATAACGCAGTTTCACAGAATCCTCGGAAGTGTGTATTGTCACCCTCATTTTGCAGATCAAACTGTGACACCAAAAGGTGCGGGAATGTATGTCCCAGGTCCCACAACCAGTGAGTCAGCCCGGAGTTCTGATCAGTCTCAGGCCACCCAGCGCCCAGTGCCCAGGCTTCCTCTGTCCAGAGGTCGGCTGCCTCCCTGCTTGGCCACTCCCAAGACTCCTTGGTCTCCGCTTGATCCATGTCCCCCAGACCCCCTCTCTCGCCCGCCAGTTGTTTTGACGCCTGCACGGATCACGATTCCCACCCGTGTTGAAGCAGCCCACGTGCCACCATGAAGTGCGTGCTAAAGGTAACAGGAACAGGACGCGACCCCTGACCTTTTAGCGACCCTGAGCCAGAAGATCGGTCTCCGAGCCTTTCTGCTTTGCGTCCCTCCTCCCGCGACCCAGTGGGTGCCAAGCCAGCATTCGATAAGCAGTCATTCATTCACGTAAAGAATGGTGATCCATCGCCTGTGACATGCCAGGCAGGCTGTGGGGACCGGCGCGGAGGTGGCGGGAGCCCGGAGAGGCGCGGAGTCCCGCGCCTGCCCCACGCACCCTTCCGTCCCGGTCAGGTGGGGCCGCTGGAATTGCAGTAAAGACCGCAAGAAGCGGCGCAGGCAGAGGCCAGAGGCGGGCGTGGCACCTGGCCAGAGCCGCGCATCTGCCTGGGAAGCCAGGAGCGAGATGCACGGGCTGCTGGCGCCTGGAGCCCCCGGCCCAGTTCCTGCCGCCAGCGCCGTGCAACCGCCTGCCCAGACTTGACTGCCAGGAAGGCGGCTGGACAGTGCGTGCGCCGCGGGAGAGGCGGCTGGGCTGGCGGTCAGCGCCTGCTGGCTTAGAAGGCAAAACTCTATTTCAGCGCTGGGACACTGGATTCCAATCCCAGGCCTGTTGCTCATTGGTGTCACCTTGGGCAAGACCTTAGTCCTTCCCTGGGTTCATCTCCACCATAGGTGAAATGGATTTTCAATAACTGAAGGGTTAACTGGCGGCTTAAAAGGGAAAATGCCTGGAAAGCTTCCCTAGCGTGGTGCGCGGCACGTAGGAAGCCCTCCCGGAGCGGAGGTTGTAATTACCCGTTGCTCACACCTGGCAGGGTCTCCTGGTCTCCCCCGAGCCAGGGCACCCGCTGATCTCTTCCAAGGGACCAGCTAGCAGCCTATTAGGGTGCGCCCGGTTTTGATAGATTTATTTGCTTGCTTGGGGCGGGGCTTGGTGCGAAGCCTGGAAAGGAGGCAGCAGTGAGGGCAGAGAAAGGGAAGACTCGGAGCGGCCGGAGGCGAGTGGGGCGGGACCGGGGAGGAGCCAGGCTGAGCCGCGGCGGGGCGCTGCGCGCACCCGGAGCCGCGGCGGGCGGGGGCGGAGCGCACGGCCAATAGTGCGCGGCGCTGCGGCGAGGGCGGTGCAGGAACCCCGGCGGCTGACAGCTAAACTCGCCAACTCCGCCCTCATCCCCGCGGGATCCCGGAGCCTTAGCCAGCCTGGGGCTGAGGCTGATCCGCGAGCGAACATGGCAGAGTGAAGAGGCTGGCGCCGGCTCGTGGTCGCCGCCGCGCGCGCTCTTGGCCGCATCCTAGTCGGTGGCTGCTGGTTTGTTTCACTGGGAGCCGAACGCGGGGGAGAAAGACAGTCCGCGCTCAGGCAGGGTTTAGAACAGCGCGTGCGGCTCGCCGGCTGCTGGAAGGACCCGGGAGAGTGGCGGTGTGCGGCAGCGGCGGCGCGCGCGGGGATGAACGGGCCATGGAGCGGCCTCGGCGGGGCGCACGGAGCCGGCTGGCGCAGCCGCGGGGGCGCTGCGTGAGCCCGAGATCCGAGCGGCTTCGGGATCTCGGGCACCCTAGGGGGGTCCCTGCAGCTGCCGCCTGGAAGGACGCGAGCCCCGCGTGGCAGACGTTGCCGCAGTCGCCGCACTGAGGCGCCCCGAGCTTGCTCCGCCTGCAGCTCGGTGCGCTCTCGGCCCGCGGGCGCCTTGCCCGGTGTTCTGCGCGGTCGACTGCGGGAAGACGGGTGCGGAGCCGATTGGAGAGGTGTGTGCGCGCCTAGGCGCCTGGAGACCCGGACCGAAGCAGGACCCGGCCACCCTGAGCAGCCATGCTTCCCGGGGTGGGCGTGTTCGGCACCAGCCTCACAGCCCGTGTCATCATCCCGCTGCTGAAAGACGAGGGCTTCGCGGTGAAGGCGCTGTGGGGCCGCACGCAGGAAGAAGCGGAGGAGCTAGCCAAGGAGATGAGCGTCCCCTTCTACACTAGCCGCATCGACGAGGTGCTGTTGCATCAGGACGTGGACTTGGTCTGCATCAACCTGCCGCCTCCCCTCACCAGGCAGATCGCTGTCAAAACCCTGGGTGAGTGACTCCCACTCTCCTGCCCCTCTCCAAGCTTCTGTCTCCGCTGCCTTTCTCTTGCACTCTCCACGCCCCCAGAAGCTTACACTGCATTTGCCCTGCCCCGGGGGGTGTGAGATGCTATGTCCCAATCTGAGTCCCCCCTTCCGTAGTCCTGGCCTCCTGCATCCGCCCTTCTCCTGGCTCTACCTGGACGCACGCACTCACGTGTATGGCGCGGAGGCAGGAGGAGGCGTGGAGCCCGGGATGCGCTTGAGAAGGAAGAGAGCTAGCTCCTGGGAGAGAAGAAACAGTCTCCAGCGTTGTGTGTAGCGCTGAGTGTGTTCGTGCGTGTGCACCTGGGAGAGGCGAGCGCCAGGTCAGAAACGCCTGAATCAGGGGCCACACACGTGTTTTGGGTTTTCTTGGGGCGAGAGAATACAGTACCTAATTTTCCGCAGCTGGGGCTCTATGCTTGGGTCGTTTGTTTGCCCCCCGGGAATTTTCTGTGAGATAACAGATGTGACAATGGGGTAAAATTATTTCATCTGTGCTAGACCCAAGGATGTGGGGAGTGGTTGGATGGAAGGGGTGTCAGATTATTTTCAGAGGTGTTATAGGTCAGTAAAGATTAGTTTGATAAAGCCAGAGGAATTTAACTTTTGAGTGCAGCTTCCCTCAAATTATCTTCTGCACCGATTTGAAATTGTAGATCTTACATTTTTAGGGCACAGGCACTGTAGTTCCAGAGGTGTGGGTGTTTTGTGCTGGAAAAGGCCGAACTCTGCCAGTTTCTTTTGGAAGCATAGGATGGTCCTTCTTTAATTCCCTGCAGGCATCGTTCTGAGGGATGGTGGTGACCAGCAGACTTGGGTTGAGTTTGCTGACTCCACGATCCTGTCCACACCCTCGATCCAGGTATCTGGAGTCTTTGGGCTCAGGGAGCAGCATCTTCTAGCAGGGCTCAAGGGAGAGAGAGGTGCTTGTTTTGTCCATTATTGTTCTCCTGTGTACTTAAAGCAATCTCAGGGAGACTACTGGCTCCTTTCTGCACCAGGACATTTACTGTAATCACCTCTGAAAGTTGGAGTTTTTATTGGTGAAGAAAGAGACAAAGCGTCTAACAAGGTCGACTGAAATGTCTGGTAGGGTTCATCAGGGGACTGCGCAGGTTGTCGGGGCTTTAACTTGCATTAAGCTTCTGGCCTTTGTAGCTTGGTTGCTGTGGCCTTAAGTTGAATGCCATTGCATTTTGGAGAATGTTTCTTTTCATTTTAGTGGAATATTTATGTTGGGTGGCTAACCAACTCCCTCATTCACACAGAACCTGTGGATATCAAATAGATTACAAGCAAGCCATCATATAAATACGTTACGGCAGTGAGTATAAAACTGGTTGCCCTGAGCCCGGACTGGGCATATCAGAAGGGCCTTGTTGGAGCACCACCTCCCTACTTGATGGCACAGCCATGGGGACAGATCCTAGAGCAGGGGAGTGGCAGTATGGGGAACTTGTTCTTGTGTTCTGCCTCCAGCCCTTTGGCCATGAAAGTTCTTGGGGGATCTTGCTTCCTAGATTAGTTCCCCTGGTCTACATTAGTTCCCCTGGTCTTGTTTGCAGATCTCCCTGAGCAGGCAGTCGGTGTAATTCAGGGCTGCCAGCTTGTCTAGCATGCTCAGGGCCTTGGATTTGATCCCAGCACCATGGGCAATGTGACTTACTGGTTCAGAATCAAGTGGAAGAAGTGTTAGAGACTTAGTCGAATAAGTATGACTAAGGAGTCTGGAGAAGTACTCTGTGGTAAAGCATTTGCCTCGCATGGGCAAGAACCTGGATTCATTCATCCTAGGGGAAAAAAAGGTGGGGCGGGGAGAAGTATGACTAAGGAATGGGGTTTCATTCATATTTTCATGGTAGGGTTGGCCTCCTTTTCTTTAAGCCCTCTTTTTGTAATTCAAAGTAGTGAGGCAGTTTATGATTTCAGAAAACATGGAAGCATTAGACCTCCGTTAGATGTGGTGCGGTATTTATTCTTGCCCTCATCTTCAGCTTCCATGGAAAGACCCCCAGATGGGGTTGTGTCGTGGATGGTGCCGCAGTGGGGCGATCATCTTGGTTGGCTTCACAGTCATGGTTAGAGGCTCAAAGCGCACAACACAGGAAGTGAAGAACTCAAACAGTTATCAGAGTGACCTAGCCACTGAGGATTTGTAGATATTGGTGTTTGGCTGGAATGGAAACCAGCGACCTTTAACTAGTCCTGGTGAATTGTCATTCTCTAGGTAAATGCCTGGGCTTTGAGTTGATCACTCAAGGAAGGAGCTAGATCTGTGGTCTTCCATCTTTATCTGAAACTGGCCTCAGGCTCGTAGAGGGAGGGTCCTTGTTGATGGGATCATAAAGAATGAGACTTGGAGTCAATTGAATCACACACATCTTTCTTGAAGTTCTGTAAAACTCCCTTGAAGTAGCTACCTCAGTGGCCCTGGACTTCTACGGTGTGCAGTCTGTATGCTCCATCCAAAGCTACCTCTCAGCACATACTGTGTGCCAGGAACCATGTGGTAGGTGCTTTATAAATCATTTCATGATTAAAATAATCCTTTAAGATGGATATCAACCCCATTTTACAGACGGGGCAACTGAGGTTTGGAGACCTGTGTTGATTTGCCCCCATGCAGCTAAAATTTGCCCTGTGGAGCTGCTTCTCGTAGGCCCTAAACTTGCTGCTTCACTGCAGGTCTTCTGCCGGGTACCAGCAGCCCAAGGGTCATCGCTGGAGATGTCCTTTGTACCCCAACCATGGACTGACTCAGTTCTCACTCAGGCTTGGTGCTGTCTCCTGAGTCCCTGTGTATCTGTTCCCCTCTCTGCGACACCACTTCCCTCACAGAAGCCTCCATCCTTGCCTGGTTTCTGAATGAGCCTCCAGGCAGTCCCCACCCACCTTCTGCCCTGCTGCTGCTCACGTCGAAGTGCAGACCTGGCTCTGTCCTTGTTTCCCCTTTCATGAGCGCTGTCACTTCCGGGAAAAGCCTGATTCATGGCACAAGGGGCTTCAGCTGAGATGCCACTTGTCCTGGAAGGGATCCTGTTGGTGTCTATGTCTGCACCTCTGTCAGGGACACGTTTGTCCCCTGGGGTTGTGATTCAGGGAAGTGCTATTAGTTCTCGAAGAATCCGTCCTTCCACCGCCTGTGCCCTGGCTTCTGGGTTTGCAGTACCAAGTGCCTGTGTCCTCCCAGCACTTATTTGAATGAATTTGTTTAAATTTTACTTACTTATTTTGAATAGACGATATTGTCCCACGGTACAGCTTTCAAATGCTATAAAAAGTAAACTGTGAAGAGTAAATGTCTCCTGGTCCCTGTAATCCAACAGAGGCAATCAACGTTATCTTGTTTATTTGTTTAAAGTTTCCTATACAAATTTTTTTCTAGGTATACACTGAACGTTTAAACCTTTTTTATACAAGTAAGATCCCATTCACACTGTTGTATACTTTGCTTTTCTCATGCAACAATGTTTTCTTGAAAATTTAAACATACTAATAATACCTTTTAAATTACTTGATATAATATAAAACTCAGATGCCATATATATGTGTATACATGGACCCACACATACATGTATATGTATTTTTTACATGTACATCGGTCCTCTATCTCTCTGGTTTCACATCTATGTCATCTATGAGTCACTAACAGTTAAAAGATTATATCTCCACTGAACATGTACAGACTTTTTACTTGTCATTGCCTAAACAATGCTCTGGACAACTATGTACATAGTATTTGCATTCTAAGTAATTTAGAGATTAAAGTATATGGGAGGATTTTGCATAGGTTGCAAACATGATGCCATTTTATATGAGACTTCAATATCTATGAATTTTGGTATCCATGGGAGTGCTGGAACTAACCTGCAGACACTAAATCCGTGTATACACAGACACAGGTGTGTATATTATATATGTGTAGCATATAGCTCAGAGTGGAATAGTATCCCGTTGTATTAAGATTTAAGCAGTTCCCTGTTAGCAGCATTCAGCTCATTTCCCATCTTTTGCTTATACAACTGTGTGCACTCTTGAGCATACAATGTCATTTTGTGCACATCGTGGGCTATTTGTAGGATAACTGTGAACTGAGAACAGGGAGGATGTGCTTATTTCTTTTACCTGTACCTGCCATGACATTGCATTTTGTCACTTTCCCCTTACACCCCTTCCCTAAGGCCTTGACTGCCAGGTGCCTGAAGGTAGATAACATGGCCTTGTTCACCTTGGTGTCAGAGCAGCTCAGAGCTCAGGGCCCACACCAGCCTTTGGGGGCAGAGTTGTGTTAATGATTTGTCCTTATGCAATGATCCATTATACCTAGACCAGTGCACTACGCCAGCCTGCTGCCTACCTAGTCCAGTCTTTGCTTATCTTATCAGTTCTCTATCCAGCAGAAAGTGAGTGTGTAAAGACACACATTAGCCATGCATTTGCATGCACACATACACAGGAGCCTCTCTGCTCTTGGCAATTCTGTGGCATTTGGAGTAAGATCCAGGCTCCTTACCATGATCTAGTTAGCCTGGAATGGTTCCACCTCACCTTCTGCATCTTTGGCAACTGCACCTTTTCTAGGACTTACTACCCTTGAACCAGTGCGGGGGGGGGTCCTCTCTCTATTTCTGCAGTCCACTGTCCACCTTCCGGACTCCAGGCCTTTCTACTGCTCTTGCTCTGACCTAAGAGGTTCTCCTCTTCTTTGAATGGCCAGCTCTTTCTCACTTTTGAATTGTAGCTTAAATAGAATAAGGGGGAGAAGCTTTTCTGGAACCTCTCCTTCCCATCAAAAGTCTCTTCTGTGTCTCCCGTCATGCCTCTGTCATTCTTTTTGTCTTCCATGTGATGCTTGTCAGTCTGTGATGATCTCTTTCACTTGCATAATTGTCTTCTTGGTTGCTGTTTGTCTCTGGCTGGAAGGGAGAGCCCTTGTTTGTTCTGCTTGCAGACAAGGGGAGCTGCACAGATGTGGGAAGCCTTATCTCCCCTAGACAGTGCCACCACCTAGTCTCCTAGTGGACATACTCTGCGTATCTGTTGAATGATGAACAAATGCACGCTGCTTTTCCTTCGTGTGAGTGTTTATCTGTGGAAGATAGAGTCATCAGCAGTTTGTGTCCATGAGCACATATTTCTGTGTTGTATTCACCGGCCGGCTGGCTTTCCAACTTTGACATGCAGTTACGTCACCTGGATCTCTCTTCAAAATGCAGACTACAGGGTGGGGCCCAAGATTGGGTGTTTCTAGCCAGCTGTGGGCCACTGCTGATGCTGGCACAGCCAGACACTCGAGGTGAGATGCCCGCTGCCTTTGAGAACAGAGGGTGTCTCTTGTCGGGGCAACTGTGTCAAAGTACCTGCTGTTCTGCATGGAACGTCAGGCATGTTTTCTTGACCTCTGTCCTGGTTTTGGAGGCTGTTCTTATTGTCCTGGTGAAGAATCCCTGTGGGAACAGAAGGTTCGCCGAGGGCCATGAGGCCTGGAGGCTTTTGTGAGGCTCAGAGCGCCTTGCCGTGCGCTGATGGAGTCCCAATTTGTTTCCTGTCACTAGCTGAGGTCCTGCCTGCAGTTGCTCCCCTTTCCTGTCCTGTGCCCCAGCCACAGCAGTTGCGTAACTGTGAGGGCTGCGGGGACAGAGGTGAGAGCGAGGAGACCATTGTGCCACCCCAGCTGAGATCTCGCTCCCGATAACAAGGCTGGACGTGAACCTGATAGCGCCCATTCTGAAACCCTGACACACCTCACATTTCCAGTTCTTCCTTGAGGTTTCTTTTGGATTTTTTCTTATCTTAAATTAACATGGTGCGAACACGGTGATTGTATTTTTCCAACTGGGTTCCTGCCTCCACTGCACTGCCAGAAATGGTTTTGTCCTAGCAACTGGTATAGAGTGGAGAAAGCCCTCAGGCACTGTGTAAATGAGAGAAATTACTCTATTTACTGTTAGGAAAAGTCAAGCTTCACCAGTCTCATTTCATCTAACTGAAATTAGGTGCGGGCGAGTGATTATTCTGTGGATGATATCTGGCTTTGCAAATGGACCATTCTGCAGAAGTTTAAATTGGAGCAAGATGAAGCTAAATGAAGAAGTGGATTACTTTGATATCTAAAACTGAGGCAGGATGACAGCCCCAAAAAAGAAAAAAGTGGAAGTAAATAGTGTGTCGTAAAGGTTTCACTGGGAAAGGTAAAATGTCTGCTTGTTACATGTTTTGATTCAGGGCAATCATGCCCCACCTAAGAGCATCATCAGATAGTGTGCTTCCCAGAACCAGCTAGTGATGGGAAAGGTTGGCAGGTTACTAACTTTTGTGGCTTGGGAGAGCTTCCTCTCCTTCCCAGCCTTCAGTTTTCTCGCCAATAAAATGGAACCAAGGACATTGTCATATCCATTAAAATGACCATTAAAATGAGAGGTGGCTTGTAAAGACTTAGCCTGTCTCCCCTTGCTTGGCCACATCAGCTCCATAAATGTTCGATTTTACTTTTTCACAGCGTGATCAATTCTCTAGCTTTTGAGGGTTTTTTTTCTTCCCATATTTTCTGTCAAGTTCAGAGAATACAGTTAAAAGTCCTCTTATTTTTAAAAAGGAGCAGGCCTAAGCCAAGCTTCAGATCTTGTATTTCCTGCAAATCCGGTGCAGTTGGTTCTCTGTACCTGTGGGTTCCACACGCTCGGACTCACCCAACATGTTTAAAGGAAGAAAGAACATCTGTATTGAACATATACAAGTGCTTTTCTTATTGTAACCTGAATAATGCAGAAATATTTACATAGTGTTTATATTAATGTAAATAATCTACAGATGATTGAAACTAGTCTACATTAGAATATGCACATGTTACTATATGGTTCTAAAGGACTTGAGCCTCTGAGGATTCTGGTACCCTTGAGGATCCTGGAACCAATCGGTGGTAGATACCCAGGGACCCCAGTCATGTGATCAGTTCTCAGCTATGTGATCAGTGGGAGGCATCCAGAGTGATGCCAAGCACTGAACATGTTCCTGAGAACATTTATCATCATCTGCGAGAAGGATGCGTTTCATAATCATGGACTCCAGGAGCAGGAATGCAACCAGGCTTGGGTATCTGGACCATGAGCTCCTGGAGTTTCACTCTGCTGCTCTGTGTGTCAGCCCCGTCATCCATGCGTCTTCACACCAGCCTCTTCCGCTTCACAGGCAAATGTGGCAGACAAAAAGCTGTCCCCAGGCGGCTCCCAGATACATGGAGTGGTACAGGGTTAGCTGTCTGGAGAGCGCAGCCTCTCCCTCCAGTTGTCCCTGCCTGTGTCCCCTTACCTAGCCCTGTCTTTTTTTCACAGCATAGGGGACAGGTCCATAATGCTTCCAGGACCACTCAGGGATGGAGGGATTGAGTGCTGTCATTTGGAACTGAATTCTCTCCTGTGCAGACTTGGGTGATGTTTTTTTGTCTTTTTATCGGTACCAGGGATCAAACTAGTGACTGCCTGCTTACAAGGTAAGGCGCTTATACTGCTGAGCTAAATCCCCAGCCCCTTGGATGACGTTTTTGTAGATGCAGACATTTCTTGATTATGTCAACTATTTTTCTACTTTACGAAATACACATTTGGTGTTTCTCAGCTTTCATAATGACCACAGTAAAACAGGGGCAAGAAATAATGCATGTGATAATCCAGTGACATCAGCCTTGTTATTCTTAAGTATAAGATGTATATATTTTAAAAGTACAGGAGTCCCCCTTGTGTGTGGGAGACATGTTCTAGAACTCCTGGGGGATGCTGGAAACCGTGATGGTACCGGCCCATGTGTATATATTGTTTTTCCTATACATATAGATGATATAGTTCAATTCATAAATTAGGCACAAGAAAAGATTGACAATAACCTGTTAGTTACGATAATAAATATAATAGAGCAGTTGTAGACTATAATAGTCATGTGAAGGTGTCTTCTTAGATCTGCGATGGTACAGCACGTATCTTCTGTGACGAAGTGAAGTCAGGTGAACGGTACGGGCCCAGCTTATGGGCTACTGTCTGTAGTGGTAAAGTGGGTAAACGTGCCTGCTGCATGGAGTTTCATGGTCATTTTTTGGTCCTTAAGCCTTTACAGAGAGGCCTGTGTGGTGTGAGTAAGCAGCCCCAAGAGGAAGCTTGGGTCTTCTTTGCTCCCAGGTTAGTGTAGGTCTTTGAAGGAATCTGGAATCAGGACAAACACTGAGGTCCCTTTGGAGGAGGGGTTTTTGCCTTCTGAGCATTTTTGTGTGGTGACTGCATGCTGTCCTCCAGCCTGCCAGCCCTCCCTGCAGAGTTTGTGCTTGTCCACACCTCCAGCTACAGGAGCTGATTCCTTAAAATAAATCTCTAGTCAGCCCCCAACATAAGATATTCAGCTTAACAATTTCACAACTTCACTGTGGTGTGAAAGAGATAGGCATTCAGTGGTATCTGCATTTGGAATTTTAAACTTGGATCTTCTCCCAGGATCGTGATATTTGATCCACCTCTCTCAGTGCTGGGCGGGCATCGCAGCTCCTGGTCAGTTCTGGGATCTAGAGGGGTGACATCCGACCTCCACAGTGTGCTGTGTCGCTGGGCCTTGGAAGTCGGGTAGATGAAGAGTCTGTGCATCTTCTGCTGCTGTCTTCAGTGTGGGATGGGTTTGTGGAGGTGTAACCCCGTCCTTAGTGCAGGGGCATTTGTACGGAAGCACACATATCCTGTTGGTTCTGTTTCTCCAGACTGTGGCTGGATCAAGGCCACCTGGTTAGAGCAGGGTGACAAATCTTCTCAAAGTCATGTTCTGCAGCTGTAGGTCTGGAAAAACTTGTCCATGGAAAAGCTGCTGCTGTGGGTGTGGGTCCCCAGAGATCTGTGAGCCTCTGAGCTGTGTCTTCAAGGGTGGGGGGACCGTGGAGGCAAAAGTTCTGTTTGGTTCAATCTCTGGCCAAGTGTTGGGGAAATAGCTCTGGCCCTTCCTGTGGGGAACAGGACCTCTAAGGTGAGTCCCAAGATGCCTTGTGGCTTAGACTTCCCTTGAAAATTCTCGGTACTCTACTGGAGAGTATTTGAAAATGCAGAAAAATAACTTTGCATGAATACCATACAATTTTTTAAAAATTTCCAGTTTCTAATTGCAGTAGCACTTTGGGCTATTCTATCATTCTTTTCATTAACAAAATATCCATCAACGGAACCAAGTTTCAAGTCCCCAAATGAAGTTGGTTTGCAGCTTTTACAGTGCTCTAGGGGGAAAAAAAAGCGCAGATCTGCTTTCTCGCTCTTTGTCTTTTTGATACGGGGTACTTTCTCTACTTGACTTTTCCACAAAGTTTCATATAAATGAAACCATGTAACATGTAATCTTTCGTGTCTGAGTTCTTTCACGTGGCATAATGTTTTTGATGTTTATTCTTGTTGCGTATCAGAAGTTCATGTCTTTTTAATGACAATAATAGTCCATTGTACATATGGACAGAACACATTTTGGATATGCATTCACCATCTGACAAGCATTGTTATCTCATTATATTTTTTTTAGCCATTATGAGTAATGCTGCTCATAATATAAGTCTTTTCTAGATCTACATTTTCTTTCCTCTTGGTTACAGACCCAGGACTGAAAGTATTGTGTTTTACAGAATGTATATATTTAACATTAAAGAAACTGCCAGAGAGTTTTCCAAAGTGGCTGCATGTTCTTATCTTCCTGCCAGCAGTGTGGGACAGTTCTCGTTTCTGTACATTGTCACCGATACTTAGTGTTGTCAGTCTTTTGATAAAGGCCACATTAGCTGGTATTTTGCAGTATCTCGTTTTGAATCTGATTTATATTTTCCTAATGCCTGATGGTGTTGGGCATCTTTTCCTGGGTTGATTATTCAGTTATGCATCTTCTCTGTTAAAATGTCCATTCAAATCCCTTCTCCATTTTTAAATAGGGTTATTGTCTTGCTGCTGTGTTGTAAACATTGCATTTGTGACTTTTAAAATTGTGTTGAGGTAGCAGCTTCTGTTGGGGAAAGATACAGCTTTTCCTTCTTTTTACTTTTGAAACTAATGCAGTGATATTCTTCAACCTAGTTAACAGGGGCTTTTCTAAACCCTTGTGGAAGTGGCTCATTATGTAGATGACAGAGACAGTCACTTAAAGATGCTGATGCCTGGGGCTGTGATATAGACCTTGGCTCTGATAATGTCCCAACACTGTGCCAAGGACATTTTCAATTGACAGATTATTGGTGGTGCTCCTAAGTTGTCTTATACTCTATTTTGCTCAGTATCTGGGGAGTTTTCTCTGTTTCCCATTTATTTTTGAGTGCCTCTAGCACTGTGTGGGCTGTGGCTAGAAATACCCCATGTAATGTGCTTGCTCTTTGTCTTGGAGGGAAGATGCACACAGGCAAACCTGACCAGGTGATGAGGAGTGTGATTAAGGGCAGTGAATGGGTACCCTGGGCACCCTGCAGTGCCAGAAAGGGCTTGCTTAAGGCATGGAGAAAACCCCCCAAATCATTAGTAGATTAAGGGTCCATACCCTGGTGGCTTCCTAGTGCCAGGCCACAAATGGCAGCAAAGCAAAGTTGGGGAAAATGGGAGGGGGATGTTTTCATAACCTATCCCTCATATACAGTAGCTTGTGTATGAATAGGAAATGTAAATCTAGGCAGGTCCTGGTAAGGGCTTCCTCTAAGAGCTGATGAATTATTGCTTCCGGGTCACTGCTGAATTGAAGTAAGGAGCTGGAGTTTGAGGTTAGAGATACACTGTGCACGGCTGATGAGGAAAGGCTATGCAGTCCC
Organism: Cavia porcellus; assembly: GCF_034190915.1. NCBI lineage: Eukaryota > Metazoa > Chordata > Mammalia > Rodentia > Caviidae > Cavia > Cavia porcellus. The sequence goes on along the minus strand of NW_026947496.1, from coordinate 18,066,827 downwards.
CAGTGCCCTCCCCCCAGGCAGCTGTGTCCTTCAGGAGGTGACCCTGTGGGATTGGAGGCTGCCTGCAGGCTTAGGAAGAGAAGTTCCTGAGAGCGGGAATGTCTTGGGAGACCTTTAGCAGGAGCTGGGGCTTCCACTGGGGCAAGATGAAGGGAGAGGATTTAAACACTGAGAAATCATGGTGTAGAAGGTTCTGTGATGTAGAGTCACCTTCAAGGAACCACCTCGATCTGCAGAAGCCTCCTGCGATGTGTTTCCCACTGTTGATCGCCTAGGACAAAGTTACAGTGGTTTCAACATGTCCTGAATTCTCAATAGTTCATTACATAGTACAAGATCCCGAGCAGAGATCCCAACACTTTGAGATTCCCAGCACTTTGCATGGATACTATTTGAGGCAAAGGAAATGCTAGTGCCTTGCTTTGATTACACAGGTGCAGGATTATTGTGCTTAGTTCATAAATAAATGTTGTATGTCACTTACAAGAAAAATGTCCAACATTTAGAAAAAAGTAGTAAGTAGTCAAGGCCACTTGTATTGTTCTTGTCCTCCAGTTTGCAGATGGTGACAATAGTGATGACAGCTTTGGGGTCGGCAAGGGAAATAGCGGGCAGAGGCCTTGGAAAGAGCCTGGTTGAGAGGCTTCCAGATGCTGGCCCTATAGAGAACTGATAGAGCTGCACAGTTCGATTCAAGCTGAACTTCTGGAGAGACAAAGCTCTGTGTGCAGTGGAGTTGGTCGTGCTGTGTCCAGGATGCAAGAGGACCTTGGCTGTGGCCATGTTTATGGGCCGCTGGGGACAGCTTGTGTCCCCTCGGTATACAGTGGAGCCCTGCGGTCATTTGAATGTGCTGGAACTCTGGAATTGAAATGAATCCCCACTATGAGATAGTAAGAGTTGGGACCAGGTGGGACCTTTCAGAGATGATGAGGGTTTTCCCTTTAGAAGGGGATTAATCCATTTGTGTGATTAATGGATTCATGAGTTAATGGGTATTCTGAAGAGGGGGTCTGCTATAGAAGCCAATTTGGTAGCTCTCTTGTGCAATCCCTGTCTTGGGCTACGTCCCCTTGTGAAAAAGGCCGTCACTAGACTCAGCCCCTGAGCCTTGGATCAGAACTGTGAACCAGAATGTGCGTGTTGTCTTTGTAACTTGCCCTGTCTGTAGAACTGTGACATGAGCAACAGGAAATGGCCTAAGACAGGCTCCGTGTGGGGGAGAATCAGTGCAGAACTGCGGTCACGGTGTGGTAGGTGAGTACGGATGCCGTGTGGGATGGAGGTGGTTTTAGGAAGCAACCTCCAAGGTGAAGTGAATAGTATTAACTTGTGCTGTAGGATCCAGAAATCAGTCGACAGAGCCTTTGGAGGTTACTACTCTGGCTGGCTAGGCTTTTAAAGGATTCCCAGACAGACAAGTTGTAGATCTCCATTACTATTTTTTTCTTTTTTTGAGATAGGGTCTTGCTATGTAGCCCGGGCTGGCCTTAAACTCACTGTGTAGCCTAGCCTGGTCTCAAACTCAAAGCAATCCTCCAGCCTCTGCCTCCTGAGTATAGAGATTACAGGTGTGCACTGCCATACCTGACCTCTCTGTCACTGTTTCCAAAAGGAGAATTCCTTGTTGAATTTGGTGTCATTTTGTTGAAAGTGGTGATACACCCCAATATTTTCATCAGTGAGCAAAGCAACCAGTTTTCAGAGGTTGACTTCCCAGAATTAACAAGTCCCGAGACAGTGCAGTGATGGGTGTGTGGGAATCACACAGCCTGGATGGATGCTGGCCTTGCTATGCACTTTATAGCTGTGATTATGTTATTTTTCTGAGCCTCAGTTACTTTATCTGTAAACAAGAATATTTGAATTACCCAGTTCTGAAGGTTGTTGACCTAAATAGGGTTTTGTTTAAAATGAGTGCTCAATAAACACGAGAATCCTACTTAGCGATAACGTACTGTGATGAGCTACTTTCCACTCATTCTTTCTTGAAGAAGCATTTTTGGAGCATTGGCTACATATTGGACAATATCTGGGTCTGTGCTAGGCAGTGTAGTAGCCACATGTGGCTCTATTTCCATAAATTAAAATGATACAGATGATTAATGCTTTTCCTCGGTTGTCCTAGCCACATTTTAAGTGCTGGAAGGCGACATGTGGCTGGCTGTGTCTGCCATATTGGAGTATGCAACACTGAACATTTTCATCATTTGCAGAAAGTTGTCGGACACCTCTGATCCCAAGGCCAGGGCTATCTCTGAGCAAGACAGTCATTTGTGCTTGATCTAAACATGGAGTTTTGAGAAATCCAAACTTGGATGGGTTTAATTTTCTCCAAGGACTGACATGAGTACTGGTGGCTCAGAACTAATTAGTAGAGGTCTCACAAGGTCTGGGCACAGCCTTCTCGATTCATTTGTAAGCACTCTATTATTAATAAGGAGGAGATGTGCTGGGGAAAGTTTCCTAAATTATCCATGAGATTTGGGGATGGAGAACTGGATAAATGAGGCTCCCCTCTCACCACCCCACCTTCTTGTAGTTTAATCCCAGGACTTTGGGTGATTGTTGGCACAGATCAGAGTAGAATGGTACCCTGGAAAGAGCTCAGCTTTAACCCCTCAGCAGGTACCCTGGAAAGAACTCAGCTTTACCCCCTCAGCAGTCCACTGAGGGACTGGCCTTTTTGGTCAGTGTAGAGCAGAAAAACAAAGGGACTTAACAGAACACGCAGGAGGACAGTGAGCAGATGTGACTTAGACACCAGGTCTCTCAATCCTGCAAGAACGTCCAAGAACACTTAGCAGCCAATTCCTGACTACCTGGTGGAGGGGAAGAATTCTGAGTTCACGGCAAGGTGGCTGTGATAGTTTGGGTCAACAATGTACTCAAAAGGCTCACATTCAGAGGTGGGGTTTGGGGAAGGTGATTGGATGATGGGGAAATAAACTCATCAATGCATTAACCCATTGATGCGCTCTTGGCTGAATGGGCTCTTATTGGAAAAGTAGATACTTCCTGTTTCCTTTTGAAGACTGTCTTTTCCATAGTCTCTTCCTTTCACTGGGGCTCTTCTCCTGCTTCCGCTTCCTGGCTACCATCTGCCAAATACTTTTCCTCCCCCACACTCTTCTGCTGTGATGTTTCTGCCTTGCAACTACCCGACCATGGACTAGAACCTCTGAAGCTGTGGGAAAGCTAGCAAATACAGTGGCTTTCTGCTCTGCTGTCGCATACTGTGTGACTTTGGATAAGCAGGAGTTCTGCCTGTATTCCTCTTCTCTCCATTTTCCCCATCCTTCCCTTTGTTTGAAGGGAAAGGCTTGATAAATACTGGAGCATACAGCCTCAACTAATACGTAATTACTATTTTGCTAATTATTATTGCATTTTCCCCTCCCTTTGAGTCCCATTAACGTTGTGAAAGCAAGATCCATTTGTGTGAGCATTCCTTAGGGAGCTGCTGCGTTCCAGCTTGCAAGAGCTGGGAGGAAGAGGTAAGGCTGTGAGCACATGCATGCCCCAGTCAGTGTGCTTCTGCCCGGCAGGCGACTCTTGAGTGCAGTCAAGGGCAAAGTAACGATTTTAGATGACTTGTTATTTAAATGTGTCCCTGGAAGCTCTGCTGTCTCTTCCATGAATATGAATAATCAAAGTGGATGGTGGAAAATGAGATTTGTTCTTCTCCCCTGTCTCTTTCTCCTTTCCAAAGGAGCAGGGATAGGAGGAGGAAAACTCAGCAAGTATAAAAATATAGGGGGAAATGCCATGTGGTTTTGTTTGTATGAGCTTCTTCTCCCTCCAGCACTGCCCACAGGGACCTTTGTTTATACCTCTGGGATGCTTGCTCTCACAGAGTCCTGAGGGACAGGTTTGGAGCCCTGGGGGATGTGGCCTGTCTGATTTAATATGCACAGCTGTTCACAACAGGGCACGCAGGCAGCCTGCTGTTTCTCCGGGAGGCCTGTGGGTACCACACTGCTACATCTGTGGGGTGAGATTTAGCGGCTCGCTCTTGCATGGACGCAGCTGCCTCTACCCACAGCTTGTGGGTGTGGGGATTCCAGGAGCCTCCCCAGTGGACTCTGGCTCTTCCTCTTTGCACCCCCTAGTCCCAGGCATGCTTATGCCGACAGATTCGCTGTCACATTCAGGGACCAGGGAAGCCAGGGGGACTGCACCAGGTACGTCCTTTGACAGGATTTCTCAGCGTGGGTGCTTCCCAGGCTTCACACTGCTGCAACTTTTGTATCCCCACCCGTTTACCGAGGGCCTTCAGGTGGAAGGCATCATTCTAGGTCATGGGAGGCGGAAGAAGTGAAGAATGTGGGATGCAGTATCTGCTCTGAAGGAGCTTAGCATCCAGCCGGAATTCACCTCTCATTTTTGAAGAAAGGAGCATTAACATGTTACAGAGCTCATCTGGAGCAGCAGGCGTGGAGTCCAGCGTGGTACAAGTGTGACACCACATAGCCAATCTCTCAGGTAGGCATTTAGCATCTCCCTTTTACAAGTGAGGAATCCAACTGGAGGGAGGTTAAAGATCTCACACTGTGGATTCTAAGACACGCATCTTTGGCATCTAAACATCTAAAATATGGATGGGTCTTAAGAGACTTTTCTGTTTTGGGAAAAAGCAAAATAATTGTAGATCTTTGTGACTGTGACTGGGGTTCTTTCTGTGAAAGCTGATTTTCTCTAGGTTCATTCAGCTTGGGAATTTGACTCAGGTTTGCCTGAGCTAAGTATGTGCATTTTCCGGCTCAATATGCTGCAGAAGCAGTGGTCTGTTCTGGCAAAGCCCACAGAATTCTCACTGGCAGAGCATAGAATGGGGGACAGCAGACTGTGCTGGGGCTCTCACCATGTAAGTTGAGTGACTGAGGAGAGAATAGTAGTCAGGGTTGCTTGCATCAGTCAGGGTGTTGAAAAATTGGGAAAAGGAATTATGTAATGATCTTTTTATTCTCTGCTGATTATAACTTTTTATTTTGAAGGAGCCAAAATAAATGTTCACCTGTAGTATGGATAAGGCAGAAAAGAGGAGTGTGGTGTGGTCCTCCATTTGTACTGGTGTGTTCTGGGGGTTCATTGGGATGTGACACATGGCTGCTTTGCTGTCATGGGGGTGGCGTGATAAGACACACAACACAGGCCACTCTGTCCCTCTCTTGACTGAGTTCTGAGAAGTCCCTAAGTGTAGGCCTGCGTGTGTTGATTATTACCACAGTGCCCTGTGGCCAACACTGGCAGACAAGGAGCTGGGTCTGTTGAATTCCACTGCTGACTTGCATTCCGAGAGCAGTGTTAAGGGTGCCATCGGAGGAGGAGCTGCCGATTCCACTGCTGGCTCCATCTGCATGGTCCTTCGTGCTGAAGTTAACGTGGTCCCATGATGAGCTTGACTGAGGCATTTTTTCTGAGAAGCAAGTGGGAAAAGCAGAGAAGAGGAACAGAGACTGGCTGGGGGTTTGGTACTGCAGATGAGAGGCTGGGTAGAGTGAATAGTGCAAAGAACATTCCTGGCAACCAGAACTGACGACACCTGCGGAAAACTGAGTTTCAGAGGTTCCGCGGCTTGCCAGGAACCCATCACTGACAGCCGAGTTCCAACCAAAGCTGGGTCTCTGGAGAGCGTGCTTCTTACCCTATGGGATCATTTAATCACTCGGGCCTCATTCCTCTGACAGGGAGGAAAATGAGGAGGCTGACTTCTAGGAAAGTCTCCCAAGGAAACAAAATAATTACAATGAAAAATTCCTAATTAGTGAAACACTAGAAACACATATAAATGCTCTGCAGCAGCAGAACACTTAGGTGGATGGGGGAGATGCAAGTGATTAAGTACTAAATAGCTGTGGGCATTATGTATGGGAAGATTGTAGCAAAATGGAAAATGTTCTCATGTTATAATTATAAGAAAAAGGATACAGAACTATTTGCATATTAATGATAATCACCTTATTTAGCACATACCACCCAACCCCATCCTTGACCAGAAAATTATAGTCAGGTAGGTAATAAGCCCGGATCTTTATTATGCTTATTACAAAGCTGAGACTATATGGGTTATTTTTATTTCTCTACAGTTTTAATTTTTTTTTTGTCTTTTTCTTTTTTATCGGTACTGGGTATCGAACTCATGACCACACACTTGCAAGGCAGGCGCTTATGCCGCTGAGCTAAATCCCCAGCCCCTACAGTTTTAATTGTTAAAAATGTGATCTTTATGGGAATTTTATCATTCAAAAGAAAGTGACGGGCTGAGCATGTGACTGAGTGGTAGAGCACTTGCCTAGCATGCTTGAGGCCCTGGGTTTGCTCCCCAGAAAAACAAAACAACTCCCCCGCCCCCAACAAAACAACGACAGGAAATCCACAGCAGTGAAAAAAAGAGACAACACAGTTGGGCTGGATGAGTCTCTCCAGTTCTTCCAGCCTGTGGTCCTCAAGCAAAGGTATGTGTGGTGAAAGAAAAATGAGTCTGCGTTGGCCAAAGAAAGAGGGAGTCTTCTAAAAAGTGGACGAGAGAAATGAAGGTCAGGAGCTGTGGTGGCGAGCTCAGGGCACGTGTGCTGCAGCTGGCTGGCTGTGATCTTTGAAATCTCTGAGAGGCTCACCATCACCGATCTAGGGACCTTGCTATGGTTTCAGATGATTCAGTGTGGCTGTGTGTTTGGAGAGAAGCCGTGGACTCTTGGCTGGTGGTTAACTTATTTATGATGCATAGCCAAAACCCAAACGCTGCCAGAAGTGGCCGGTAAGGGTCCACTGCTCTTTGTCCTCCAAACTTAGCTCTAGGTGGGAAGGGAAGCTCTTGTTGGCTTCACTTTCTGGAGAAATACAGGAACGGTGCAACTGCAACTCTTCCAGGTTTTATTTCCTCTTTTCTGTACAGGAAGGTTTCTTTTCAGTGAAATCCAAATGTGTGTAAATTGTGAGCATCTCTGGAACGTGGCTCTGAGAAGACTGAGCCCTATCTGCTTGGTTCATCCCAGCCTATCTCTTCTGGGTCCTGTGTGTGAGGCTGAAAAGCCTAAAGGGTGTTGGCCTGGGAGCCTGGCCTGGTTCTCCTTTCAACACCAACAACAATCACCTGTGTGTCCTCGGGCAAGTGGCGTCACTTTGCTAGACTCTCGTTTCCTATAAAATGCAGGCGCCAGAGTCAGGTTTTAATAGATTCTTCCAGTTCCCACCTTGCATGTCTGTTCTCATAACACACTTTAAAAGCTTGCCACCGACAGGCCAAATCATTTGGCTTGGTAGGTATTTTAAAGAGCTGTTTCATCACCATGGCTGTCATATAGTTGATTAGCGTGGCTGCTACGTCACTTTTTTCTAATGAGTTACATAAACATGCAATTCTGCTTTACACCAGGAAGTGAACTCTTTATCTTTGAGGGAGGAAATACATTCCAGGGGCAAAGACATGTGACTGGGGAGGCTCCTTGAATAACTCCGTGCCAGTAGATTGAGTATGTGCATTTATGCATGCATGTGCCTGTGTGTGTACACGTATGAGGTGTACATGTGTGTGAACATGTGTGTGTATGTGTGTGCCTGTGGGGGGGATGCATGGGCTTGCCCGTACGTATTATACCCTTGCTGTCTTTTTAAAAGATTTTAACTTCCTTTAATGACGCTGCTAATAACTCATCTGCATAGGTAGGGACTCATACCAGCTATCACATTGGCAGTGCAGTGGGGTTTGGTATATTTCTGGGCACAGATTTATCAGCACAGTGGGCGTTTGCAGTTGGCTTCTACTGCAGGTGCCTCATTAAGCATGCTTGTCCCATCGCACTAAAGGTGTGGTTTTGCTAAAGAAGAAATACTGTACTATTCTGAGTGGATCGAGGGATCTCTGTTCCAAGCAACTCCAGGTAGGAGATTGTGTCTCAGAGAGATGCTAGGAGGCCATCAGGAGAAGGATACTAGAGAATGTCACCCTGCCATGTCTGAGTGGCTGGCAAGGGCAGCCACTTGCTGCAGATAGGTTCCCTGGTGGGTACCACTTTCCTGAAAGGAGCGGGACGTGACCTTGACACTGTGTTTGCAGGAAGCCTGTCATTACTGATTGCAATCCTGACAGAAGGATCAGCCTTCACCCTTCCCTTGCAAAGCTGACAGAGCCAGGGAGGGTCTTGTGAGGAAACAAGATCTGCTGATTTCTTTCGTCTTCCATTCCTGCGTCTTTTCACTCATATTAAAACTCCCTGCCATATGGCCACCCAAAAAAGGCACAGTATCATCATCTTGTACCTTCCAGAGAAGTTACATAACCCAGGGATCACACAGCTGTGGAGTGCAGGAGCCATCCACATCCACATGGGACATTTTTGGCTCACTCTAGTCCAGGGTGGCACAGATCTTTCCAGCACTGATTTTGGACTTGGATTCAGCTTTTGATGGTTATTATAAATGAGGAGGTTTCCCAAGATCCACCCTAAGAGGACTGGTTTTTTCTATTTATAGAGCATCATGTTGCTCCTTCTTGGTGTGATGACTTTGTCCTGAGCACTGGGTGACCCAGGTTCCATTTTAAATTTGCTGATAGTGCACTTGGCTCCTTCCTTCAAAATTCTTTAGGGAGACAGGAAATGTTATTTAGGAAGCATTCTCATTTCTCCTACTAACTCCCTGTGTGACCTTGAGTCTCTTAACCTTGCTGGCCTCAATTGCTTTGTAAAAAGAGGGGTTCCTTTAAAGGCCCTCAAAGTTAAAAAACACTCATTTCCAACAGCACTTCTCAGACCATTAAGGACATGGCCTGCACTTGGGCATCTTGCTAAAATGTGGATTCTGGATCTGTAAGTTGTGGTGTGGCCCACGAGCCTGTGTTTCTAAAAGCTTGGGAGAGGGGCTGCTGCTCCTGGTTTATGGACCAAGCTTTGAGAAATAAGGCTTAGAATGTAAGCTTCAACTTGATCAACCATAATACCAGCCACAAGAATTATGTTTGGAGACTGGGGATATGGCTCAGCAGCACAGTGCCTGCCTGGCGAGTGTGAGGTTGTGAGTTTGATTCCTGTTACAAAAAAAATTATGTTTGCAAAAATATGGCACAGGTAGTATACTTCAAGAATGGCTAAAGAAGAAAGGAGCAGTTATTTCTGGCAGAGGAAATCAGGGATGGCCACATGGAGGAGGTGGCATTTGAGAGCGCATTATCTGGAAATAACTTTTTTGCAACTCTCTTTTCAAAATTCTTCAGGTGCCATCAGTCTGCAGCTGATTGACAGGTGCAGCCCCAGCCATGAGATGCAGGGCAATCTGCTTTATTCAGAGTCTGCTGTTCTGGATGCTAATGTCATATAAAAATGCCTCCACTGAAACATTTAGGAAAACCTTTAACTAGGAGTGATGGTGCACACCTGTAATCCCAGCACTCCAGAGGCTGAGGCAGGAGGATTGTCAAGAATGCAAGGCCAGCCTGGGCTACATAGTGAGACCGTCTGAAAAAAACAAAACATGAAAACCAAAAACCAAGCATTCAAACAGACACGTGGTTGCTGTGGCTTCGCCTGTTGGACACTTAAGATCCATCATCGTAGAAAAGGAAAAAAATCCAGCTGTGTTGAGCCTCTGTGAGCCATGGGACTCAGTCTGGAGAGGGCAGACCTCTGGCCCAGGGGTGCAGGCATGATTTGTGGGTGCTTCTACATCTCCACCATTGGGGTCCCAGGAAGTCTGCATTGCTGTGATCATGGAAGAGCTAGAAGTTGCAGGCCCCAGAAAGCGTATGGGCCTGCTCCTACCCCTATTTCTGCTGTCCCTTAGGTGGCCCCTGGAGTTGGCCTGAGGTTTGGCTTTGTGCTGAGAGAAGGCGGATTCACCGGCAGAGCACATGTCCCGTCACTGTGGAGGGGAAGCTGTGTGCAGAGCTGGGACACAGGCTTTGTGCCTCCTTCTCCTGTGATGTGCGTCACCTGAAAAGGGGAAGTGACAGGGCACAGTCCTCCAGACCCCTGCGGACTGGCAGCGTGCTGATGTGCAGAGTTGGGCTTGCTCTGATCTGGACCCTCAGGAAGGAATACACTTGCCTTTGTGACCCAGGAGATAAGAATAGGCACCCTACAGATGTACACAGGAACATTCGTGTACACATAGGGCAAGCCACGAGTATGGGGTTCACAGTCCCACGCCTTCTCCTGTTTCTCTGGCACATGATGCCCTGCAGTATTTCCTACTTTTCCATGTCATTAAAAAGAAGGGGGGCTGGGGAGTGTGACTCAGTGGCAGAGTGCTTGCCTGCCATGTGTGAGCCCTGGGTCTCAGTACTAGGAAAAAAGAAAGAAAAATGGGCCATGACCTGTTGGACCCATTTCACAGTGTGCAGGTTCCTGAGGTTGGAGTGGGTGGGAGGGAGAAGAACTTGCAGGGCCCTGTTCCTGCGATGGGGCACTCCCTGCCCACCCCCAGGAGACATTTTTGTGACAGTGGAAATGCTCTGCTCTGCTCGGCTTAGTGCAGGAGCTGCTGGGCCCATGTGGGTGCCGAGCATGGGAGCGGTGGCTGGATTTCACGTCTTCCTTCAGTTATTTTGTGGCTTCTGTGTTGGAGGACACAGATTGGGCTACTGCCCTGCCTCTTCCCCTACATGGTCACCTCCCCTCCCCACAAAGCAACATCTGCAGGTAGACCTGTCCACTGAGGCCACCGGCTCTGCCTTTCTGCATGTTGGGGTTCTGGAAAGCCAGGATGAAGGCTTCTGTAGGGACCGAGTGAATTAAGTGCCCTGGATGGTGTTACAGATAACATGCTTTGCATTTTTAAATGCTCCTCAAGACCTTGTCCTTCTTCCCTTTCAGTTGCTTAATTGCTCACCTGTGTGGCTTGAGTTTGAGAAGATAGCTACTCTCTGCCTAATGAAATCTTAGCAGCTCATCTTCACCGGCTGGCTGGGCTCTGGTAGCAGGAGATGTTTTGCTTTCATTAGTTAATTTCTGCTCATGGAGAAGAAATCTCTAGCCAGCGGGGTGGTGTGACCCAGGTGGAGATGCCTGTAGGAATTTGGGTGCAGAGGTTAAACAATCCAGCTGGGTTAGTTTGTTTTTGTTTATATACTGTCTGCAAAGCCAGTTTGAGATTTAGTGAGCAGGATTTGTTTAAATTCCAGAAAATAGATGTAGAACAGCCTTGAGACCCTGCTGGGAAAATTAAGGGGCCCATAAAAAAATAACAAGGGCGATCTCTTTCTAACTTTGAAGAAAAAAAAAAGTTCCAGTCCTGCCAGTCAGCCTTGATGAATGAACATCTTTCTGAGCCTGCAGAGGGTGAACCTCATGGAGAAATAGCAGCGCAGGGCTCAAGGATTCAGCTGGCAAGAAACAGCTGCTGGAGGAGACAGGTGGGGCGGGGGCAGAGTGATAGCACCCTGCTCTACAGAAGGTAGGAACTGACAGTAGACAGAGAAACAAGCCAGGGCTGGCTGCTTCGGCTCATTAGTGGGTCTAGGCAGTGAGGACAGCACAGGGGCGGTGCTGGAGGAATCCCAGCTGTGGCCACCAACCTGGAGCCCCAGGACAGCTCAGGCAGGGCTCTGGAGCAAGGGGCTGAGCAGGACAGATGCCTTGGATCCCCCTGCCTCTAACTGGGTATCCTCCCATGTCCCCCGCCTCTGTGGTTCACCCAGACAGCAGCACATTATCGAGGGCCCACCATCTGCAAAGCACTCTGCAGAGGGCTGGAGTATAGCTCAGAAGGAGAGTGCTGGCCTAGCATGCACACGGCCCTGGGTTCCATCCCCAGCAGTGCAGGGAGTGGGGGGAGGGACTCAAACCAAAGCAAACCAACAAAACATTCTAACGGGGCTGAAAAGGAGATTCAAACCATGGTGAGATGGATTCCCACTTCCACAGAAAAACTACACATTTCACACACATACTCCCACCCCGCAGCCAGGGATGGAGATATGTCTGAGTCTGTTTTGTGCTGCTGTAATGGAACTGTAGCCTGGTGATTTATAAAGGAGAGATTTACTTCCTAGCATGCAGGAGTAAGGAGCCAGCCTCCGGTGTGGCGAGGGCCTTTTGCTGCATGCTCACATGCAGGAAGCCGGAGGGCAAGTGGGGATCATGGCAGAAGACAGCTTGCCCATTGCTGCAGGCTTTTGTCATGCAGTCCGAATCTGTCCCTTCATGAGGATGGACCTCTGTGACGCACACAATCCCGTTAGACCCGGGCTCCCAACACTGCTGCCCTGGGCATCGGTTTCCAGTACATTGATTATAGAGGTAGAACAAGATGTTCCATCCATAGCCAGACAGGACAGAATCACGGGGTCCCTTCTGCACCTGCCTGCCTTCCTTAAGCCCACCTAGCTCCTGAGAGGGGGCCCTGCGGTCCAATCTAGTGCTCACCATCATGGCTGTTCTTGGGAGTTCCTTTCTTACAATTCCATTGCTTCTTACAAGAAAGCAGACACACAAAAACTCTCCCTCCTTCCTCTCTTGCCTCTTTTTTTCCTGAGGGAAATGGGATCTTTTTCTGACAGCTTTAGTGGTGATGATGACCTAGATCCCCCCACAAGACCCTTGGAGTTGACTTCACTTTTACCCTTGCAGTGAACCCTGCAACACGGGCATTAGAGCCGTTTTGTAGAAGTGGAGCTCGGAGCATGTGGGTCAGTTGTGGGAGGTCATGCGTTAAGGAAGGAAGCATCTGGGGGTGAAGTCATGGGCAACCTGCCTCCCCCAACCCCATGAGAATGCCTGGTTTCAGTGAGAGGGCTCCTAACTGCATTGTTATTTCAGAGGAGTTTGGAAACAATTTGTGAGATGATGCATGGTACAAAGACTGTCTAAATACATAAATGCAGAAGAGAAGGCCAGGAAGCGAGGGTGCAGGAAGTTATCTTTGGCTTTTAATTATCCCGAGTTCCAGCAGTCTGTTGGATGAGCTTAAAGCTAGGTTTGTAGGATGGGCTAGGCTGATGGCGGGAAGGCAGTAACCCTTGTGTGCCAATCACTCCAGGAGGAGTTCCTGGAATCCTGTTGGAAACTTGTGCTGCCTGGATAGAAAGTACTTCTTGGTTTCAGCTGATGGGCTATCACTGGAGTAGCCCATGATTAAGAGCACACGGAACCAAGCCAGCGATGCCCTCACACTCATTTTTCTTGCAAGAACAGACCATCAGCCACTTCAAAAAACATCAGTCAGAGTCCAGTCTGGAACTACACCTCAGAGGGCTTTCTGCCTATTCTGATTCATATCCAGTGGTAGGAATTTGTGATGGAGTCGCTAGTGCTGAGAGGGAAATACCTGATTTCTGTCACTACTCTGTAATGTTTATAGAACAGGACAAAAGCCACCAGATATGGCATTTTCAGACCATGTTCTGGGGCCTGCTTTGGTCTGGTCTCATTCCTTGGTGTGTGACCTTTTTCTCTGGATCAGTGTTATTCATAGTGTGTCTGAGGACTCCTTCAGGAGGATCCTGGACTGGGATGGGATAGAAATTCATGAGCCCTAAACTGGAAAAACTGGTGGCAGGCTGATTTGTCATCATCCTCAGACATTTATGAAGCACTTGCTATCTGTAGTGAACAGATTGGAGTTCTTCCATTTTAGATTCTGGAAAATTCCAGAAAGTTCGGGTCACTGCTCAAATGCCTTGTGGGTGCCCATTTGCTCCTGGCAGTCTGACTCAGGATCCATGGGAGGGACAGTGCCTCAGAAGGCCGCATCCTTTGCCATCTCATCCATATCTGATGCTTATCTATGTGGCTTTGCTCTGTGGGCCAAAGGCAGCATTGTCCGTTTGTTTCTTGTTTGTGAGAGAAAACCAACATCTTTGATTTTCTCATGTGGGCTACTGTAGTGGCCAGTGGGTCATAGGAACAGAGAGAACAGGAACTTCCCCCTAAGTGTCAGCAGAATGAGTGCTCTGGACAATAAGTGCTCCTCAACTTCACCACTCAGGTCCTTTGAGTCAGAAAATGACTCAAAGCTCAAAGCTTCCCGATGGGATGGCAAGTTCTCTTTGAAGTCTCTTGTTCTTACTTGGAAAGTTCACGTGAACTTTTTCTTCTGCTCAGTAAGGTCCTTGGGATTGCCCAAATGGAAAAGCTTCTATTCTCAGGAAGCCACTGTGCCACATAGCTCTCTGAGACCCACATGTGTGGGGTGGTATGAGGGGACCCCAAGACTGACTCACAACCCTTTGGAGGCTCTGTGTCAGGACCTGCTCACCCATAATCTTCTGGGACAAAAGAGCAGTCAAGATCTGCTGATGTGCCTGGATTCTTGCTCCAAGCTGGAAAGGATGAGAGGTGGTCCATAGTGGGCTGTTCAGCTATGAACCTGTACTTGTTGAACAAAAGAAAGTGCAGTTAGCCTGCATCTGTCTTCATGACCGTATACATGCAGCTTGTGACCCGTACCCATGCTGGGGTGAGGTGGCCCCAGCCTCAGGCCTGCGGTGCCAGAATCCTGCCCGGGAATGTGTTCAGAATAAGCAGTCATAGAACCCACTTCAGTGGTTGTACTTTGTTCCCATTGTATCCATTTGAAAACACTGCCCAAAAAGGGCCGTGATGGTGGATATATATTTCATCTCCCTTCCCATTTCCTGGCATGTAGTAACTCCTGAAATTCTTGGAATCTCCCAAGTGATAAATCTTTGTGTGCTAAGGAGTTGACAGATGGTTGGCAGTGCCTACATGGCTGCATTCAGGCTGAGGATGGTCTTGGGGGACTCCAGGGCAGGATCGGAGCAGTGGGACTGGAAGCCCTCCCCAAGCCTGCAGGGAGGGCAGAGGGGCTGAGGGTGAGGGTGACCGCCAATGGCCAGTGGTTTTATCACCATGTCTTTTTGATAAAGCTTTGTAAGACTCCAGGAAGGACTCTGGAAAGCTTCCGGGTAGCCAAAGGCACGGAGGGGTGGCTTGGCTGGCCCTCAGATGATCTCGTCATCTGTGTCCTTCGTAACATCCTTCATGGTAAAGCAGTAAACATAAATATTTTCCTGAGTCCTGGGAGCCATACCAGCAAATTAGTTGAACCCCCAGAGCAGCCTGAGGGAATCCCTGGTTTTATAGCAAGAGCGTCAGAAGCATAAGCAGAACAATGTGGGGCTTGGGTTTGGTGTCTAAAGCATGGGAGGGTGATCTTGGGGACAGAGTGATGCTAACTCCAGCAACCTGGTGTTAGAATTGAGTTAGAGGATGCCCAGTGGGAAGCCTCTCACAAACCCAGGGTCAGAAATGTGTCCAGAGAGTGTAGAAGAGAAACTGAGTCGGTTGGGCTTTTTCTTCTGTCTGTCTCCCGGATGGGCTGGCCAGGCAGCTGGGAGATGCTGTCTGACTTGGAAGCTCAGGTGAGGGTGCCTCCAAGCAGGATGCCCACAGGTGGGTGCCAGGACACCAGAGCACAGAGATCGATTACTGACTAGATCTTTTGTGCTTTTCCTGATTGAATGCAGCTCTCTGTGTGGGTGTCTATGCTGAGTGCGGTGGAGACACCTATTTCTCTGCTGAGTCGGCTTCCTAGGTTCAGGCAGGATGTCAGGTGATGTGTGGTGGGTGCTGGTGACAGGCAGTGGTAGGACCTCTGTTTGCTACGGTTATGGCTTAATGACACCCTCTGCTTGCCGTCTCAGATGTCCCTCCTGTCAAACTGTCGACCTTCAGTGAGCTGGTCATGGGATTTCCTCTTTAGTTCTTTAGAGAAACATGTGTTAATGTCCTTGGTTTCCACAAAGCAGCAACAAGGGATCAGTCCCATTCATGGTGGCTGTCGGCGGCAGGACTGGGGTTGGCTTCCCTTTCAGGAAACAAAACCCTCGAAGGGCAGGCGTCTGGAATTACCAAGGTGATTTAGTGATAGGGACTTCTGGAAAAGCTAACCCAGAGTGTAAAACTCGGTTTGGATGGGGTCAGAAACCTGACCCACCCCACACCTCTCAGGGTTCATTTACTTCCTGCCAAGTTTCCAGAACCTTCCAAGAGGCCTGCTTCTGCCAGAGGCTCGTAAGGACAGGAGCTGGGGGCTGTACATGCACGCGTGTGCCGAACCCAAATGAGACAGGCATGTTAGATCAAAGGGCTTCTGATGACTAAACCCTAAACTAGTGACAGCCGCAGTATCAGATGGCAGGAGATTTCATCTAAATACATTTATAATCTCCTTGAGGTTTTGCACTGGGGGGTGTCCAGGCCTTGCTGTGATGGTCAGAGGATGAAGCCAAGGTCCCTTTCCCCAGCTCCTACTCCAGCATCCTTTGCAGGCCACCCCCCCCCCCCTTTGCTACCCACAGAGCGACTGGGAAGCAGTGACATCTGTCCCTGGCTGCCAGCTGTCTTATCTGAGTCCTGAGTGTCTGTGGGAGGGTGGAGAATGCTGTCACTGGCTGCGAGAGGTGTGGAAAGTGACAACTCCAGGGTTACCTGTGGGTGTGGGAACATCACATGCTCATGGGTGGGATGGAGAGGAACTCGGGGTGGCTTGGAAACATGTGTTCTCTTGGTTTCTTTGTGGCTTGTTTTAAAAGAAGTCATGGGTTTAAAAAAGACCAGGAAGTGGGACTTGGAGGTATGCCAGTGAGTAAAAAGTCCCATTAATATCCCGCATCTTTTCCCTTTAGTCCAACAAGGGTGCAATTATTGTCTCATGCATTGGATTGTTTATTAGTGTTGCTGGTTCTAGCTCTTTTTTTTTTTTTTAAGCCATTTGAAGGACTTGTATTTGATCCCAGGAGCTGATGTAATAAACCATAAATGGAGTCTCTTAACCAACAGAAATTTATTCTTCTCAGTCCAGAAGTTAGAGATATCAAGGTTTTGATGGAGCAGCTTCTTTGGAGGGCTGTGGTGCCCACACCTCCCTGTGGTCTCTGGACCTTCTCTGGGCCTCTCGGCTGGTAGATGTCTTCATGCTGCATGGTGGCCCCTGGGTGCACAGCCACCTGCACCTGCATTTCCCCTTTTTATAAGAACTTGTGTCCTATTGGGCTAGAGCGCCCGCCTTAATAATGTCATCTTACCTGATTACATCAGCAGCAGCTCTGTTTCCTAACAAGATGACATTTGCAGGTGTGGGGTTAGAGGGTTAGGGTTAGGGAGCCCCAACCCTCTAGAATGACACAATTCAACCTCTAATGAGGGTAAAAAGGTGATTTCCTTTTGTGCAAAGGTATAGATCCAGGTTATGGGGTCCAGGTCATGGGGTCTAATAGCTTGGGATGGGCAGCTTCCCTGAGTAGCTGTGATCCTTAGGACAATTTGCTCACTTTGTGTCCATGTCAGTAAAATGGGTACATTAAGAAGAAGAGTGTTTAACAGGTGTAAATAAGTGAATGTATATTAATATATGGATACGAAGGTATATATATAAAAATATATATATGAAGTTGTATGATACATTTATAGGATGTATAAATACATCCAAGGATACGTGTGTATATTAAATAATAGTTGGCCTAATTTGCTCCTTTTATACTTCTGTCTATCCTAGTTCACCTGTGTGTTTCAAACTATGCAGTAGTATTTTTGAGGACACTTTAAAAAAGGGGTGAATTGAAAAGAGTAAGAATGATATGGGCCGGGGATTTAGCTCAGTGGCATAAGTGCCTGCCTGGCAAGCACGAGGTTGTGAGTTTGACCCCCGGTACCCACCCCCCAAAGAGTGTTTCTAGATTTATGCATCTTCAAATGGCTTAACAATTGTCCCCTCCAGGGAACCTTTGAGATCCACTGAGTCTGGAATACTGAAAAATCATCTTGGAAACCAGATTTGTTTATCTCATAAACATTTATTCAAGCCTCACTGTGTGCGGATGCTTTGCAAGGTACCCAGCTGGACACAGAGCAACTTCAGCGGCCTCTCGGGGCTCAAGGGAGCCGCAGGCTGGGGAGGCACCGAAACAGGCATGTGCAGTCCCTGCGGGAGGAGAGGGACATTTTGCCGCCCCCAGATCCACCCAGGCCATCTTCAGATCAGATGCATGTGCTTCCTTCTCGATTCTGAATTTAAAACAAAACAAAATGAAAAGTCCTCGGAAAGATAGAAATTTTTTCCGCTGATGGTTTTGCTGCAAACTCATAGCTCAAACAACCTGTGGTGGCCCACCCACGTGCAGCAATTGATGGTTTCGCTTTGTTTTGCACATCAAATGAGCGTTTGTTAACCTTAGTCTCTGTAGTAGGACAGCGGGGAGGACTGGTAACCAGCTTCGGATGCCACCAGATGGCCTTTCTGAAATTTCAGGAAGTCTGATGCATGTGGGGTCACAAAGGTTTTGAGAAAGGGACAGTGACGATGGGCCTGTGCAACCAGGTATTTTACAGATGAGAGCCATGAGCTTCCAAGGAAGGAGAGGGTATTCCAGGTCTCACAGCTTCGCCAGCCAGCCTGGTGTTCCGGCTCCAACGCCCATGCTTAGTCCCTGGAGAGGTGCTGGGGAAGACGCCCTACCTACCATCCTGCCATTTGGGCTTAGCATCCCAGCCATGTCCCCTTAACTGGTTTTCATCTAGAAAGCATTCCCATAGTCTTTCTTGATCAGAAAGAGCTAAGACGCTAACCCTGCAGCCCTGGGAAGCCAACCCGTGTGGTGTTCAGTTCCTACTTTGCTTGCAAGCCACAGAAACCAGCGCTGGGAACCACGAAGGAGGTGGGTGAGGTATGAGCACAATATGGGGTATGTAGGGAGCCATTGAAGCTGGAGATTGATCACTTGTGTGGGGGCTGAAGCAAGGCCAGCTCTACACACACAGAAGCACCCAAAACAAGCTACTTAAACAAGCTTTCCAGCTTTAAGAAGTCAGGGGGCCCAGGCCAGCAAGGCAAACAAGTTGCTAGGCAGCGGGGATGAAATTAACATCTTCTTCTTGAGTGTATAAATAAAAGTGCTCCAGTGGTTGAGCAGTTGCTTTACTCCCATCGGGAGAGTAAGGGCTCCACCTGACCCCAGCTTTGTATCTTCTTTATTTTCTCATTCTTTCATGGTCTTTCACTCTAGGAACCCACTCTCGAGCTGCAGCCAGTCGCTCCAGTGGGGTTTGGCGTAAGCCTTGTTTCCCCCAGTTCCTGATTGAGCCCTAACCTCCAAGGTGATGACGTCAGGAGGCGGGCCCTTGGCAGGTGATCAGCTCAGGAGGGTAGAGCTAATCCCTCAGGGTGAGATTGGTGCCCCAGAGAGCTGCTTCACCCTGCCCGCCGCGTGGAAGGTGCCATCTGTGAGGATGCAGCCTTCACCAGATGCAGAATCTTGGACTTCTTAGCTCCAGAACTGTGAGAGATAAATGTGTGCTCTCTCTAAGCTGCCCACAGTAGATATTTTGTTAGAGAGGCTCAGACCCAAGGCCCACGGCTGAGCCTATGCTTGGGGAGGATGAGGACCAGGAACAGGGAC
The DNA here is from genome assembly GCF_034190915.1 of Cavia porcellus. Lineage (NCBI taxonomy): Eukaryota > Metazoa > Chordata > Mammalia > Rodentia > Caviidae > Cavia > Cavia porcellus. Next base: position 18,047,473 of record NW_026947496.1, on the reverse strand, counting down.
CTTACTTAGCACTTTCCCTGTCTGCTTCTGACTGGCTGTCTTTGATGGTTTCTTTGCTCCCAGCCCTTGTTTTAGAAATCAGCTCCACCATAAAAGCTGGCTGGACCAGGCTGGAGTGTCTTCAGTCCAACTGAAATTCCTGGTGAAAATGGAAAATGGAGGAAGAGGATGGGGGATTCAGTTGGAGAACACACAGTGGGGACCTGACCTTGGCCCTCACCGCTCAGCCCGACAGCTGCTCCCTTCCTGGTCTTCACTCTGCTCTTAGAGGTGACAGTGCGACCTCTTTGCCTGGACTCAGGGCTGGCTGCTTGGCCTTTGGATGCCCTGGTCTCTCAAGCTGCTGGCTTCCAATTAGTTTGCCCCCCTTGAGCTGTTGGTACTGTACCACCACCTGCCTGATAATTACTTGGCAGGTAAAGTCTCAAGGTGTCTCTGCGTGATGGCGTGTTTGTTGGGCTGGGCTGGCCGTAAACCTCTGTGCTTCATGACCTCTTATTTGTTATGACTGAGCTACCGACTGCTCTTTCCTGATCTCGCTGGGGCCAGTTGTACAGCAGGGCTACTTGCTGGGCTTGGACCTGTGCTTTGCCAATCTGTTCCTAGGCCTGTGGTCATAAGTGAGGGCCATGGATTAAGGCCTGAGAAGTCTAGTAAATCGGAAAGGGTTTCAACCCTAGACTTATGCTGGGCATGTCACTTTGGCTCCCCGGGGGTCTCTTTCCTCATCTCTCTCTGGGGTGACTGAACCAGAGGTTCTTGTGGGACTTTCTGGCTCCAGGGATTCCATGCGGTCCACTGAGAACTCTGGCAGGAGTTGTTAAGAGGGAACCAGAACACACATCACAGCCTCTTGTCAGACTGGGCCATCCATTAGGTGAGCTAGGACAGTCCCAGGCAGCTGTGGTCTGGACGCCACATGCCCTGTCTGAGCCTTGCTTCATTTCTTGTTCAGGCCTGAGACCGCTGCCCTTAGAAAACCCTGCTTGTTGGCTTGAGCCCTGGCTGGTTCTGCCGGGAACTCGAGTGACAAACAGTTCCCTGCACTGTTTCCTAAATGCTGAGAGGGGCTCCCTGTGTCTGACCTGTGCAGACAGCATGATGGCTGCAGAATCCTTGCTTTCCATGTGAGAGTCTAGAATTTGGAGACAAGGCAGGCAGAGGCTGCCTGTGCAAGGAGCCAGCCCCTCTAGAAAGCCCCTGTGTGGGGAGCTCCAGATCAGCTCCCTGGTAGGCAGTGCCTCACCCCTGTGGTCACCGCTGTGCCTGGGGAACTGGGCACCTTGGGTTGAATCCCAGGGGAGAGGACTCTTGGTAGCTTGTGCCAGGGTTCCTCCACTTCTGTCCCCACCTTTTCTCCCTCGAACGATTCATCTCCCTTCTCTGTAATAAATCTTAGCCATGGTTAGGAGCCTGTCCCGAATCCTGTGTCTCCTCCTCCCAGATCACCTCCTACCCAGCCCTGGGGTGGCCTTGGACTTTCAGAGTGACTGAGATTAACTGTGCATCCCCAGTGCTAACCCACAGCACAGAGGGTGGGCTCCCTTTGTCCGTTCGGACAGGAGCTCGGGCTTAGTTAAATATCTGTGACCATTGCATCCTGAATACTGATGTCCTCACCAGCCCCACACTGAATCCCAGCGAGTGGCTGGGTCCTCCACGGCTCAAGTATGAAAACTCAGAAAGCCATCACAGCCCTGCCTGACAGTGCAGAATAGGCAGAATCCAGGACACACACAGCTGCCCAGTGTGCACTTTCTCCCCTGGGCAGCAGGATGCTTTGGTCTCTTGGAGGTCACACACATGCTCCAACCCAGGCAAGAGAGCCAGTTTGGTTTGTGACAGTCTGAAAAACATTAGGGCTGGCAGGAAGTACAAGGTCTTAGCCTGAGTCCACGTGGACTGTTTTGTAACCTTTGATTAGAAACCACACACCTTCTCCTGGATGTTTTAGGGGCCTGTGAAGCTCTGTTTGGGGAAGCTAGGGTTTTGCACCCCGAGTCTGTAAGGATAGTATAGAGAAGAATGTGAACTAGTCTATCATTTATGGACCATAAGAACCCAAATCATACAGCTGGTCCCCAACCTGTGATGCTTGGACTCAGTGATTCTTCATCTTTATTGTGGTGTGAAAGGGTTACACACTCAGTAGAATTCAGCTGGAGTTTTGAATCTGGACCTTTTCCCGTGATATCGATATATAGTCTGATTCTGTGATACTGGGTGGGGGCAGTGACCACAGCTCCCACAGGGGTGGGAAACGGTTACCACTGTACAGAGGGCAGCATGGCCAAGCTAGAGTGTTTGAAGGCTGGGTGCATGACATTCATGTTCAGCCCTCCGTGGCTTCTCTCTGTGAAGGCTCTCTTGGGGTGTAAACGTGTTATAAGCCGAGGATCATCTGGATTTGGTTCCTTAAGACTCTCTCTTTTGCTTACTGTCGGCCCACCTTGTCCTGGTAGCTGGGTATCCATCTCTCTAAGGACAGAAGGAGTTGCTCCCCATTGCTTTGTATTCCAGCATTAAGACCAGCCCCTGCTTTGGCTGAGTCTCCAGAGCCAGGTGTTGCTGTCACTGTCAGAGCAGTCGATCCCAGGGGCACAAGCCGGGTCCTTAACCACCCCAGCTGCTGGAAGCATCACGCTCGGAAGCTGTCGTGAGAGCATTTATAAGTCCACGGTAGTTAAGTGGCATGAGACAGTCTTGGCCTATATGTATTTGGAGTGCATTTCTCTCCACTCGAAAGGGTAGAGATGACATTTTAAATGTCACAGGGAGCCACTGCCCCTCTTGGCATTTGTGAGAAAGGCTCACTGTGGCTGTGGCATTTAGAAACTTTCATTTTCTTTTCAGAATTGTTGGTGGCATCCTTATTTGGTGAGGACCAGTAAGAGCACAGGCAGCGAGGGAGTGGAGGACCTGAGATGCTGCCTCTTGCTAAGTGACTCACGGGTGCGGGGGGCGAGCACAGCTCGTATGTGCCGAATCAGGGATGAATCACATCCTGGTGGGATGGCGCGGGATGGCGCGAGATTTCACCATGGCAGGCGGTGTAAAACTTGTAAGTTGCTTATTACTGGAATTTTCCATGTAACGTTTTTTGGACTGCAGTTGTCTGAGGTAACTCAAACCACAGAAACCAAAATGCAGATAAGAGGAGCTATTGTGAAGGACCTGAGGCCTCCGGGCACTGTCTGTTCCTCTTCTTCTCCACTGGCCCCATCTCCCATCCCCAAGCTGGACTCCATGTGGCGTCGCCTCTGTGCCCTTCCCCTCTCAACTGTGGTGCCATTTCTCTAGTGTCTTTGCCTGGAAAACTCCAATCCACTCTTTACAAACCACTGAACCGTGCACAAGAATGAAGTCCTGTCTTTTATAGCCATGTGGATGGAAGCACTGGACATTATGCTAAATGAAATAGGCGCGGCACAGAAAGACAAACACCGCATGTTCTTACCTATGTGCAGAAACTAAAAATGTCCATGGGATAAAAGCAAAGGGAATATTGGTTCCCAGAGCCTGGGAAGTGCGTAGGGAGGGAGAGAGGATGGCTAATGGGTTCAGGCTGCAGTTGGTAGGAGGAATCCCTTCTCATGTTCTGTAGTGCAGTAGGAGACTGAATGATGACTGATTGAATGTTTCAAAACGCCTAGTAGAGGTGATTTTGAACATTTACAACATAAAGAAATGGTAAATGTTTGGGGTGATGAATCCACCAGTTACTCTATTGGATTGTTATAGATTGAAATATCACCCTGTACATCCTAAATATGCACTCTGTATTAAAATTTTTAAAATATTTTTCAAGCCTGCTACTCCATGAAACATATTTTGGCAATCCCTGGATCTCTGAGACCCTTTATATTATAGATGACATTATATCCTCCCATAAAAATGATATGTTAGAGTTCTAACCCCCCAGTATCTCAGGATATCTTATTTTTCAGTAAAGTCGTCTTAAAGGGAGCTCATTAGGGTGGGCTCTAATTCAGTATGTTTGTGTCCTTCATAAAAAAATAGAAATTCAGACACAGAAGAAGCCATTGGAACATTAATCAGAGATTGGGTGGTATCTACAAGCCATGGAATGCCAAAGATGACCAGCACTTACCAGAAGCTGGGGAGAGACTGGAATAGTCTCTCTCAGAAGGAACAACCCTAGATGTTGGACTGTGTAACCACAGATCTGTTGTTTAAAATATCCAGTCTGTGGCCCTTGGTTCCAGCAGCTCTGGTATATGACTCCATCTTCCAGCTCGAATCTTCTCTGACTTACCTAATAATGGTAGAGTCAGTGGGTTGCTGACCTTAATGTCCAGGCCTGGAGGTTCAGCACACAGGGCTGTCTTAGTTACTTTTCTCTTGCTGGTGAGACAAAAATACCTGACATAAAATGAAGGAAAGAAAGGTTTATTTAGCTCAGAGTTTGTAGAGGTTTCAGTCCATAGTCAGCTGGCTCCAAGGCAGGGTGGCACATGGCAGAGGGACAACAGTTCATGGTGGCGGAAGACAGCAAAAGCCATAAGAACAAAACAGGAGGAGCAAACCTGTTTCTCTCCCTTATACTGTACACAGCCCCTTCTAGGGCTGGTGTAGCACTCACACCCCCAGTTCCAGCACGAGGCAATGGACCAATCACAAACTAGATTCAGCCACCTCCAAAAAGCCTGCCCCCGATGACTGCATGAGGCTTTAGGGGGACATCCATACGCAAACCATAACAGATCCAAGGTGTCCCTTCATATTAGCAAATGTTTGCCAACAATCTTTGACACCGAGAGCCAGATGGGCACCAGAGCTAGTCACTTAAAAATTAGAGGCAGTCTGGTGAGGATAAGGGGTGTGTTGATGGCCACCAGTGAAGGGAGGACAGACTCAGTGTGTTCCACTCAGTGACACAGATGACAGATAAATGCTGGCCTTCACCCCCTTTCGTAGGACCCCACTGACTTGTATGGTTTCCATGTTCTTACCCCTACCACCCACATACATGTGCTTTCCCTCCAGTGACAGCAGCATGTCTGCCAATGCTGCTGCTTGAGAGGGTTCCTGTGGGTTTAGTAGGGGGCCACAGGAGCCCTGGTGTGACCCTCGACTGTCACCAGGCTCTCCTTACTTCACCCTGTCCTCTGCCCACATCATCTGACCCTTTCCAGCCTGAATGCCTTTTTTAGCCCTCCTTTACCACCCTGTATCAGCTTCTGGCTTAGAGGTTGGGGTCACTAGATGAGAGAACCCCATCACCCATGCAGCCTGGTTCTAGCACATACACTTCTCTGATTGGCTGCTTTGCCCTCATCCTCCAGGGGCGCCCAGGGGTACTGGTTCTTAGGAGTCAATTATGGGAATCACAAGGGAAGACCTGTGTCTGAGGTCTTGAAAGGTAAGTTGAAACTAGGGGCATTTCAGAATGCAACTATTTTGGAAGGCTGTCCCTGCCATGTTGGATTCCCCAGGCTGTGGCTTTGTAGACTTTCATTCTTGACCCGGTGATGTCCGGAATTGGACAGTGCTTGTTAACGAGGTGGTGGGTGCCAACTCCACACGGTGGCTTTTGTTAACCCCTTTCCCTCTGCTTTTGTCCCTGCCAGGATCAGTATCTTCCTTTTGTGGCTGAACAAGCAAACATTCTCCAGCCTTCTCCTGGCCTGGCAGTGCAGGTCTTCTGATCAAGGCTGCTGCCCACAGCTACTTCTGTAGGGTGATGCCATATGCAGAGTTCAGATCCACCCTGCGGGGTCCACCCGAGAGGCTCAGGACAGCCCAAGGCTGGGCATATGCACCGTGCCATCCAGGGGAACAAGACTGTGTCCCACATGGCCTGAAGTGGCGTGTTGCTTAAAGGTTAGACTTGTCTTTCTGATGTCTGTGTGTCCTCTGCATGTTAGCATTAAGACTTCTCATTAGAGAGGAAACCTCCTCTTGAGTGCTCAGGAATGAGTGGAAATGTCACCTTCACCTGAAGAGCAGGGCCTCCAGGCCCAACTGTCTTTCCTCCATGCTTTTGGGCTGTAGGAGTTGTCTCTCTATTGCTTTGAGAGAAAAGCCAGGCGTTGCCTAAGGACAGACCTATTTACCTTTGACCCAGGAAAACATGAAGCAAAAGCCTGTTTCCCTACATGGTTTAGTTCTGCAGCTATTCTGATACAGGGAAAGGAGGGATGGACTTTTTGTTTCTTTATATTAAGGGCACAGTGAAAGTAGAGAACATTATTGCTGCACTGCGATCTAATGGGCGATTATGGCTATAGGCAGCCCTGAGATCTCGCTGAGATGCACATTATTTCTTCTGCACTCCAATATGAATATGAGGAGCGAGCTCAGCGCACTCAGGAAGTCTGGCCCCACACGAAGACAGGAGTTGCCGGGCATCTGTAGGCTTGGAAGGTCGCCAGCTATGCTGTTGCCAGCTACACTCCCTGATCTCCCCTCCCTGGCCAGCCATGTGGCCTGTGGTGGTCTGCTGCTCAGACCTTTCCTGCTGCCGTGTTTAGTCTGCTGGTCAGAAGCTGGGCTGTCACCTGTCACCCTGTCTACCATCAGGGTGCTGTCTCACCGCAGGACTGAGCCGTGAATTTTAATGATATTCTGTGATTCACTTAATAATTAGACACTGTTGACTTCTGTAGTGGAACATGATGATTAGAAAATTCATTAATTGGGGCTGGGGATTTAGCTCAGCGGCATAAGCACCTGCCTGGCAAACACAAGGTCATGAGTTCGATCCCCAATACCTCCCCAAAAAGAAAATTCATTAGTTTATTATTATTTTTGTGGTCCTAGGGATTGAACCAGGACCTCATGCATGCTAGGGAACGGCTCTACCACTGAAGCCTTTATTTGCATTTACCCGAAGCCTTTATTTGCATTGAGTAGACAAATAAAAATTGTATCCATTTATCAAAGTTTTAAATTTTATTTTTATTGAAAATAATATTGGGTATACTTATAGGATACAGTGATATTTTTCTCAACACATACATGATAGAAAGATTCAGTCAAGCTAATTCAAGTACTCACCCTCTTACCTATTTATTCTTTTTTTGAAGTGAGAAGGGTAAAAATCTCTCAGCAGTTTTGAAATGTATGATAGTTACTATTGCTTGTGGTTAAGGTGCCTGCAGTAGGTCACTAACCTATTCCTGAGTCTAAGTGGAACTGTTTCCTCTTTAATCAGCATCTCTTCTTTCTCCATTCTTTGTCAGGTGTTCTCTTTCTATTCTGCAAGACTGACTTTGTAGATTTCATATAAAAGTAGAATCACACAGCACTTTTCTTTCGGTTCTCACTTGTTTCACTTTGCATAATAATGGCCTCCAACTTGTCTGTCCACGTTGTCTTGAATGTCAGAATTTCTTTTTAAAGGCTGTGTAGTATTCCACACTGTTTTGATGCTACGTTTTCTTTACCTATTCTTTACCTATATTTTTTTGTCTTTTTGAGGTAGGGTATTACCCTGGAGTTTGGGCTGGCTTTAAACTTATTTTGTAGCCCAGGCTAGCCTCAAATTCTCAGCGACTCTGCTGCCTCAGCCTCCTGTGTGCTGGGATTACAGGTGTGTGCCACCATACCAGGCTATCTGTTTACCTTTTGATGACATTTAGGTTTCTTCCATAGCTGGGCTGTTGTGAATTATGCTGAAATGAACATGGGAATGCAGCTGTCTCTTCAACCTCCTGACTTCGAATCCTTTGCATCTAACCAGAAGTGGGAATGATGGATCACAGTGTGCTGTTTTGAACTATGCATACACTGTGGAACTTCTGAGTCAAATTAACATAGCCTTAATTTTACCTCGTGTGCTTATGTTTTTTATATGCGCAGTGAGAACTCTTAAGATTCACCCTTTGCATTTTTTCACAAAGGGGTGTCTTTGCTACATAATGCATGACACTGGAGTCCACTCTAACTGCCGCTCTGCTCCCCTTTCCTATTGGACAGTGCCTACCGGTGGGAGGGGTGAGTCCTGTGTGCTGTGTTTCCTTGGAAATAGCTCTGTCATTTGCAGTGGTCTCAGATTTGTCGCCTCGCTGGGAGCTTTTCATCTAAGTCCCGCCAGTTCCGCAAGAAGGAGGTCAAATTCCTGCAGTCTGTAGAGACAGCAGCGGGAAGGGAGGGTGAAGAACAGCGGATCCCCGGGGTGGACCCGGCTGGACCCCAGCGTAGGGAGGGCGGGAGACGGGGAGCTCGCCGTGCAGTCCTTCCGGTAGGATGGAGTGGTGTCGTCGCTAGCAGATGTGGGCTGTGGAGTGGCTTCTTCGCTAGATCTGATTACTCTTTGATTAGCAGAGGAAGGCATCAGTGACCCGGGCCAGCCTTACTGCTTTTGCTGCTGTCTGTCTCGATACACAGATAATTGCAGCAGTTCCTGTCTGTGGGCAGGACCAGTAGGGAGAAGGGAGTGTTAGAGGACATACTCAAGCAGGACAGACTGGCACCAGGGCAATTTTGGCAAGAGATAACAGCATAAGCATTTATTTTAAAATCTTTCGAGGGCTCTGCGTTTCTCAAAACGGACTAGGGATGTTTGGGTGATAGCCCAAGTACTGTACGTTGAAAGCCGTTCTTTGATTGAACAGGAAACATGTCTGGTTTTGATTTCTGAAAACATTTGTTAGCAAAATTGCTGCCAGGAGACCAGGCCAGTCCTGGGAAGGGAGGAGGTCTGAACTCTTGGTCTTCCAGAGGTGATGAGCGCTGTCCTGGGCAGCAGAGCACTGGGAACAGTCATGGACAGTTGGCAATGACATTGCAGATGGTGGCACCATTTGCGCCGGAGGAATTCATTTAGTAAGCCTTACATGGCAATGCTTCACCTGCCCGGGAGATGTGGGCAACCTGGCATGGGAGGACTGGTCTGGTTTAGATTTCCCAGGACAATTCTCAGTGATCACTGGTGCCCAGCGTTGTTCAGTTCAGCCTGGAGGACAGTGGATCTCGGGTTCTAGGCTTGCAGAGGCTGAGCTCATATCCTTTCTCCTCCAAAGACTTGTTTTTGTACAGGACTCACAGTCTGTTTTCTTTTTGTTTTTTTCTCCATGCAGGGAATGGAACCCAGGGTCTCACACATGCTAGACAAGAATGTTGCCCTTGAGCTTCCCCCAGGGGGAACCTCAGTCTCAACTTCTCCTTCAAGTCACTCAAGGCACTCTTAAAACTCTGGGTGCCCAGACTGTGTCCAAGAGCAAGGAGTATAAGAAGCTCTGGGGGTGGACATAGGCATTATTGGGGTTCTTAAAGAATCCCATTTCCTTTGCAGTGGAGACGCACATCAGGAGCCATTGATCACATGAAACTATGTGGTCTCATTGCTCATCTGCAAAGTGGGGACCTGTGAGGATTAAGGGTCAGTGCCTGTGTGATGCTGGGTCCAGGGCCTAGCGCATGGCAAATGCTTCATGTACCCCAACCCACACCACCATCTCAGCCTCTCTGTGTGCAAAAGGAACTCTTGCAATGAACACATGCACCAGAAGGAAGGCTTGCACCACAGGTCTGGCATTTATTTGACAGACAAAAGCATAAACAGATAGATGCTAAGCCTGCCATGATGCTGCAGAGAAAGGTTGTAGGGAGACTAAGTGTCCGAGCCCCTTCTGGGCTGGGCTTTCTTTTAGGGGCAGACATGTTTGATTTTTTAGCATTATGATCTTTCTGCCTCAGCCTCCTGAGTGCTGGGATTGCAGGTGTGTAACTGTCTTAATTTTGTTTATTCTCTGATTTTCCTTCTCTTCTATCTAAGCATTGTTAAAAGCATTTTCAGATGACAGTATAGTTCAGTGGTAGAATACAAGCTTAGCATGTGCAAGGCTCTGTGTTCAACCTCCAGCACTAAAAGAACAAACAAAAATACCCCTATGGTGGTGTTGACAGAGGAAGTCTTAAGAAAATCCAATTTAAAAAATATTTGAGTAAACATATCTTTGATCTTGTGTCTACCATACCTGGAACAGTTAATTCCTAGGTATCCTGATGGCAGGGGTAGATTTTTCTAGAAGTCAAATGCAGTTGACCTTCATCTCTATGATTCTGCCTTCATTCAATGACATGAAATCACACCTACCCAGAGGATATTAATTTCTGTCTCTGTTGCCTCTATAAACATTAATTATAAAATCCTCGGTGCCTGGGCTAACAATTCTGTTCGTAAAACATCACTGGCCAACATGCACATCAGCTCCAGCTACACAGTTCACTGCTGGGGGTTCAGCTGACATCCGCTGACGTCATATGTCCATCCATGGGTCGTGGTGTGGGCTTTGGACCTCAGATGGACTGGGTTAGTACTTGGTCCCTGAGCCTTAGTTTATCTGCAAAATTGGGACCACAGTGCTCATTTTTCAGGGTGATGTGTTGAAGCTTAGTAGTAATAGGAATAACATGCATGTCCTATCTATCAGTGTGCCCTGTGGTACTAGATTTTCACATGCAGGTTGAGCATCCCTAGTCTAAGAACCCAAAATCGAAAATGCTCCAAAATACAAAACTTTATGATTGACATGGATCTTAGAGAATTTCTGATTTTGGATTTTTGCACTGGGGATATTCAACTGGTAAAGTCTATGTCAGTGTTCTGAAATATGAAAAAATCTGAAATCTGAAACACTTACGGTCTCAAGCATTTGGATAAAGTATTACTAGTTTAGACAGTAGTCCATGTTTTAAAATTTAAACTTCCAAGCCAGGCATGGTGGTGCACACCTTTAATCCCAGCACTTAGGAGGCTGAGGCAGGAGGACTTTTGGCAAGTTCAAGGCCGGCCTGGGCTACAAAGTGAGCTCAAAACCAACCTGAACTTCATAGGGAGACCTTGTCTCAAAAATAAAGTTTAAACTTCCATTAAATTTGAGAAGGCATAGTTTTTGCATAGGCAGTGTTGAGTTTTCTCCAAGGCAATTGTTTTTTTTTTTTTTTTTTTTTTTTTTTTTTTTTTTTATTTAAGAGGAAAAAGAGAAAAACACAAAACAAACCAAAGCGGCGTAAGGGTACACGCAATACAGAACTACAAAACAAAACAAAACAAAACAAAAAAACATAACAGTAAGAAATCACCTGCTAGTAGATTACACACTATCTTCTTGAAAATAGTTCCTCAAATCACAGTATCAAAGAACACAAGGTGGACATTCAAACAGGGAGACTGCAAACAGCTGTGTTCAATGTTCCAAAAACATTGATAAAGTCAGCTATTTAACACCCCCAAACACACTTGCTGTTATATCCGTTAGAGCTCTTTTTCTTTTTTTTTTTTCCCTCTCTTTTTTACAACAAAATTTACACATCTTGGATTTTATTACTCCTTAGTGCTTATTACTTTCTTTGGGGGGACTCCAAGGCAATTGTGAACAGATGTCTGCATAAAGAAGAACCTTGGTACCTTTGTGGTTTGATTGCCTTTTTTCCCACAACTTGCTTTTCTTTGTCTTAGATAAAAGTGTTGCGTACAGTTTCTTTATTCCAGGTTTTCATGGAAGAGCCACGACTGGCCAGTGGGGTGGAGGACAGAGTCAGGATATCTAATACCCGTTCATCATCTACAGAATTGCACTTCGGGTGGAAGTGCAGGCTCAGCTCAGTGTGTGCTTTCATGGTCCCTGAGCTCTCTGCAGCCTCCTCTGTGTCACATTGACGTACAGTTACACATCGCGTCCACTAAGCTAAAAAAATGAATCATGTTGAAAAATGCCCATAGAGCGCTCCGTGTAAGGCTTGGATGTCCAGAGAGATTTCAGCGCCCCCCTCCCCAGCATCTTATTTCTCTGTAACCCCGCAGCACAGCTGTTCCAGATTTTTACAGACTCAAGTGGACTAGTAAGGCCTTCCTGTCTGGTGGCCAGCGGTGTGTGGCCAGACGAAAACAGGGACTGCACGGGTCACCAGGGGCACTTTGGCCCATGGCACACTCATTGCTGTACATTCTCATGCACCCGCCTGTTGTGACAGATGGAGGCTTGGTTTGTCTCCCCCACCCCACCCTTTTTTGGCAAGAGGATCTTGCTGTACAGCTCAGGCTGACCTTGAACTTGCCATCTTCCTGCCTCTGCTTCCTGAGTGCAGGAATTACAGATGTGCACCACTGTACCTTGCTGCCTTTTCGTTTTTATCGGTACCAGGGATCGAACTCACGACTGCCTGCTTTCAAGGCAGGTGCTTATGCCGCTGAGCTAAATCCCCAGCCCCTAACTTGCTGCCTTTTTAAATGGGTGATTTGAGAGAGATTTGGATTTAAAATACACTTGTAGTTTAGAAACTGTTAACGGCTGGTCTGGCTAACGTTAGCCACCAGCCACATGTAACTTTTAGATTTAAATGAATTAAAAGAAAATAAGATGGAAATTGTCAGTTTTTCAGCCACATCCTGAGGGGAGAGTGGTCACAGGTGGCTGGTGGCTCCCACACTGGACCGTGCGGAAAACAGTTGTAGCATTGAAAAAGTTCTGCTGGCTAGTACTGCATGTGTGGGTAGGTGTCTCTTGCCTGTCTACTGCATGGACCAAGGGTAGAGGGAGGACGTTTTCAGGAACAGAGTCTTCAGGGAGCTGTAATGTGTCATCCTAGATACTTGGTGTTGGAGCAGGGCAAAGAGGACAGTAGCAGAAACCCACTCTGATTGGGGCATTCGGGGTGGAACTTTCTGATTTTCCATCATGGCCTCCATTGTGACCCATGACTTTTGGGTTGGCCTGTCCCTTTCTCTTGTCCCCGCTTCATGACACCGTGCTCTATCTCTGGAAGTGACTTGAGGCAAACACAAGGTCCTCTGGCCATGTGATTGTGTGTCCTGCTCTTTGGCTGCAGGACGTGGAGACCCGCTGTCTGAGGCCGGGGCTGTTGGCCCAGCAGCCTGGCCTGGAGCCATCAGAATAACTAGGCCCAGACAGAGCCGCAAGTTGGAGCTTTGCACAGACACACTGTCTTTGACCGAATGTCACCTAAAATGATCTTGTCTTGTGTTTCCCGGGCTAGCCAAGGCTTTTACAGGAGCAATCCAGCAGTCCATCAATATTTTCCTGACTTAGAAATGGAGAAAGCAAAGCCCAGAATCACCATGTGTGCCTGGCCTGTCAGCTGAAATCGCTCCACCCCTCACCCCTGCAAACCTGCTTCTGGGAATTTATTCAGTTGCATTAGCAGGACTGTTTATGGCAGCATTAGTTATAATATTGAGTAACTTGAAACACTTATCCCCTCTGTCGATGTGTGGAGAGCAGATTAAGTGTGAACTGAGTCACATTAATACACCAAGGCCGGGCTGTCTGTAAAACCATCATTTAGATTTGTACATGCTAATGAGGAAAGCTTTCCCAGTTAGAGTAAGTGGAAAAGAGGTGAAATTAAATGGGTAGCAGGATCCAGTTAGGTTAATTATTTTCTAGATGCGATGTTGCAGGAGACTATACAAGAGACTATTCACAACCATTTTTGTTTGGGGATGGAGGGGGAAGAACTGCTTTTCATTTTATTTCCTACTGGGATGTTAGATGTTTTGTTTTTAAGAAACATACTCATGTTTCATTTTGGTTTTAAAATCAAATTTTATATGCTTCTAAAATTTCAGTTTTGAACTTGTTTTAGTTATAGATCTTTAGCACAGGTAATGTACATATATGTGATTCAGAATTCAAAAATACTGGGGCTGGGCTCGTAGGTCAGTGGTAGAGCAGTTGCCTAGCATGGTCGAGGCCCTGGGTTCGATCTTTCCGCGCCCCTTCCCGGAGCAGCTGGGTCTGTCTTTGAGATGCTGTATGCATAAACAAAAAACAGGAGTTCCTTGAAGTCAGTTTTTAATTATACAAGCAAAGGCGAACCGTACTAAACCCTAAATCTCCTTGGATGTATGCACATTGTTCCTCCCCTACTTCCATATTTATAGTGTAGACTTTATCTTGGGATTTATCTTATTCATAAAAGGACAGGGCTGGAACCCAAGACCTTGGTCATGCTAAGCTTGTGTTCCCCTACTGAGTATTCCCCACCCTCTCCCCCACCCCACTCCCACTCCACCCCCTCCTCCAAATTAGGTTTTTAACAATGGAGGTTACTAAGTGAGAAAGAGGCCTGTCTTTCTCAGGTCTGTTAGTGCTAGACGAACAGCCTGCTCCTTGGGGGCTGCTACTTTGTCCCCAGGGAACAAAGCAAAGCTCTCTGGTAGGTAGAAGGGCACCATGCAGTGGGGCCAGCTGGCCTGGAAATGACCAAATTTAGCCTAACAGCCTGCCGGGTTGTGTAGGGTCCTTCTGGGTTCTTCCAAGGGGAGGGGTGCTGCCCAAGGCTGGTGTGAGCTTTGTCCCTTTGGAGCTGACGGTCTGGTGGAAGTAAGAACACAGCCGATGATTTAATTACAGTTAGGGAGAGAGAAGACGGGAACGCAGGAGCACATATCGGGGTCTGAGGCAGCTCCTGAGCTAGGGAAGCCTTGTAGGCAGGGGAGTCTGAGGGGCAAATTCGCCTGGAGAGGAAGCCAGGTGGAGGAGGGGAGGGAACAGCATGTGCAAAGGCTTCACACCCAGTTTCTCCTGGAGAAAGCAAAGGATTTACAGTGCCCCTACTGGACTCCACTCCACATGCCTCAAGGGCCCACTATGTGCTTGAGTTCAGTTGTGCATTTGTCTTTATTAGCACCCTCATCCCTGCTAGGGGAGTAGAGATTGCCTTTGGCTCCTGAGTCCTCAGGCCTGTTCCCCTTCTGCGAGGACAGGCAGCTCTGAGGCCCCCCCGGGTGTCTGGGCTGAGCTGGCTGTGAGTGCTGTAGGTATCTGGTCTTTTCCAACCCCACTTTCCTTCTCATTTGTTTTGGTTCTTCTCGGTCTTAAGGACTGTCCTCCTCCTCCATCTGCCTGCCTGGTTCCTACTGGTCTTTTAAGATTTGGCCTGAATATCTACTTCTCTGGATGTCTTCTTTCTCCAGTCCAAGAGGTGGGAGCTTGACTTCTGTGATGCCATAGTGCCCTGCACTTGATTTCTGTGTTCCCATAATGCTCTGCTCCTGACTTGTGTGTTCCCGCAATGCCCTATACTTCTGAGGTTCCATAATGCCCTGCGCTTGACTTGTGTGTTCCCATAATGCCCTGTACTTCTTTATCCCAAATGCCTTGCACTTGACTTGTACATTCCCATAATGCCCTGCTCTTGACTTGTGTGTTCCCATAATGCCCTGTGCTTCTTTATCCCAAATGCCTTGCATTTGACTTGTACATTCCCATAATGCCCTGTACTTTTATATTCCCGTACTGTCCTGCACTAGGACAAAACACTGGGGTGCTAATGCTGTGTCTAGTCTAGTCTTAGTGCTTCTCAGGACTGGGTTACTTCCTCCTGGTACAGGCTACATAAGAAGACTGAGGATGTTTGTAGTGGTCCATAGATAAGCAGCCCCGTTAGGAACAGTACTAGTGAACTCCATGGCTAGAACTCCTAAATCCTCCGTGGAGGAATCTGTTTTCTAACTATCACTGACTGGAGAGAGTAGAGAGGAAGTCATAGGTATTCTGGGCAAAGAATACAGAAATGCACTAAAGAAGGAAAACGTGTTAGGTCGTGGGGGACAGGAGGGTGTACCCCAGGTGAAAACTCCTTTGTGGGGCTTCCCTGCTTTCATGTTAACCCAGTGGTATTCAGCTGGGGGAGACTTTGCCCCTCTCCCTCTGGAAGCACTTGGCAGTGTCTGGAGAGAGTTTTGCTTGTCTCAGTTGAGGAACTACAACCAACCAGTGGATGGAAGACAAGGATGCTGCTAAAGATCTTACAGGGCATGGAAGAATCAGCTCCTTCATGAGAAAGCAGCCCTGCACAGAATATCACTAATGCTACCATCGAAAAATCCTAAGTTCAGGGCCCAGAGAACATCAGCTTTCCATTGCTGTAACAAATACCAGAGACAAATTAGCTTATAAAGCGGAAAGCTTTATTTTGGCCCATAGTCTTGCGAGTTTTAACCTCTGGTTGTGGGCTGCTGGTGGAGGGAGGGGACAGGTCATCATGGTGGGAGTGCATGGTGTGGCCAGCGGTTCAGCTTGTGGCCCATATGTGACGGAGAAAGGAAGACACTTGGATCTCACAGACTCCATTCACAGGCGTGCCCTCAATGACTGGAAGGTGCCTAAGTCCTGCCTCTGAAAGTTTCCGCCGCCTCCCGGAGTGCCAGGCTTCAGCACATGGGCCTTTGGGGGACATCCTTGACCCAAGCGCAGCCTGTGGCTTGTTCACATGTTGCTTGGGTTGTGCGAGTTACGGGGTGCTTCTAATCCACTTGTACGTGTGTGTGACTACTGACACTTACAGGGAACATTTTGTCACCGAGATACAGGAGAGGAAGTGGGTTTGAGGACAGAATTGCTGCTTTGTTTGTTCACACTTTTTGCCTTCTCTCACTGTGTGGTCTCAGGTGGGGAGAGCGATGTGGCTGGGGTGGGAAACTTCAGTTTCCTTCTGCTGAGTGCTCCCAGAACACCCGTGGTGGTGTGGCAGGAAATGCACAGGCCTCTCGATAGCCTGGAGGCTCAGGGAAACTACGCAGGAAGGGGAGCGACTGGGTGGGATCCTTTCTTAACTGTTCCTCCTTTTTCTGAAGTTGCACAGGAGCCCAAGTGTCACCACTGGTTGACGTGGAAGTCGCTGTCCTGCCTTGTCTCTTCTGTTGTCTTCTGAAGATTCTTATCTCTTCCCAACATGTCTCACTCGGATGAAATCTGGTTGTGTGGCAGTGGCTGTCTCTGTCCCTTGACTGAGGCTTGTGGTTGCACCTGTCGCTCGTTGCTTTGCTATTTGGCTGTTGAGAGGTCTCAGAAGCTTTCTGCTCTGCAGCAGGGCTGCGCTGGGCTGAGCCATTGTGGACCAAGGGTCCCTTGTCCTGCAGATAGTAGGAGAGTAGGCCAAGGACGCTGCTGTAGAAAGGGACAGTGGATTTGCATTTTTTAAAAAATGAAATAAGCTCTTGGGAGCAGAGTTGTGAACACCGGTCAAGTGTGTCCACCAAACTTGGAGTGTCAGAAGGAAGAGAAAAGGAGGCAGCTGGTGGGAGTAGGAGTCTCATTAGACGTTCTTAGCTGGTAACGTGTCTCTCTGGGTGGCAGTCTGACAGCTAACTTGACAGGGTCATTCAAGTTTGCAATAAGGTCTGGATTACTGCTCTGGGATTTCCACAGCATCAATGAAAAGCTTTATTCTTAAAATGCCATTTTCATAAGGGTATCGAGAGTGGGTAGAGTGTTTTAGTTGGAAAAAAGCCACGAGCTCTGTCAATAAAAGGAGATTGGTTAGTGAAGGGTGGGGACTTCCCTTTCAATGTAAGGTGAAGATTCATGAAGTCTGGAGTTAGGCTGGCGCAGGGGCATCACCCATGTGATGTAGAGGCATGGTTGCCTGGAGGGAGGCAGGAGAGGGGCTGAGATGAGTAACCTTAGAGAAAGCACCGAGAAAATGAAAGTAAGATAGACGTGTGAGTGTCTCAAGGCAGAAAAGACCCTCCTGCTCCTTAGACGGTTGGGGTGAAAAGAACGGGAGGTCTGGGACTCAAATTTGACCTTAACTGAGTGACCTGAGAATAGCTGCTCATCATTTCCGACCTTCAGTTTCCTCATCTGCAAAGCAGCCTCGGCCTGTTGTCCAGACTGGTGGAACTGGAAACAGGTGGAACTGGGGCCGAACGGATGCCACATCACTGTCACCAGCACCAGGCGTCACCACCTTCTGTTTTCCAACTCATTTTTCTTTGCACATGATAGAGAGGGATTCAAAAGGAGCAGCTTGGAATCAAGCAGCCCAAACTCCTTCAGTCCCCACCTCCAATTCAGGGTCTGGGGCAGATAGTTCATCTCTTTCTCTGTGCCCATTTCCTTAGGTGTAGACAAAACTATGACTATTTTCTTTCCTTTTTTTTTGCCTTTTCGAGACAGGGTTTTACTGTGCAGCTCAGGCTGTCCTTCAACTCACTTTGTAGCCCAGGCTAGTCTGGAATTTGCAGCAATCCTCCTGCCTCAGCCTCCTGAGTGCTGGGATTACAGGCATTCATCGCCACACCCAGCAGGGCTATGGCTGTTAAAGGAGATTAATACATACAGGGTTTAGCACAAGGACTAGAAAATAAGAAGGCAAAGGACGGATTGTGTGGGAGTTTGAGTCCGTGAGTGGTTGAGATGGGTATTTCCATGGGAGAGACGGGTCCTGTTTGTCGAGTCTGAAGAAGGCCAGGGGTGGAGGTTAGAAACCTGGATAACAGCTGGCACATCCCTTCCCTGGGTAGATTCTGGGTAGGAAACTCCCTTACTGTGGTTACTGTTTAGTTATTTAACCGTGTGATCCAGGTCACAGGTTGTGCTGGGGAAGTGTGACATGGTGGACAGAGGGCTGGCTTAGGCATTGGAGTATTTTGATTCAGGTCCAACCCTGCTACTCACCAGCTTTGTAACCATGGGCAGGTCACTTCTGTTTCCTGGCACTTGATTTCTCTTCCATGGAAGCTTGGGGTGAGGTGATTCTTCAGCCCTATTCTGAATCTTAAGTTCCATAGGTTCTCAAAACCATGTTTGTACCCCCGCTGTTCTCCCTTTCCTGGAACTGCCAGAGCTGAGAATTTACCTGTCCAAGCATACTGTTCTCTCCTCTGTGAAATGGGAATGACAGTGAAATCAGTCCTTTTAAGGATGCTGGGATTCCAGAAGGAGTATGCCTCATATTCCCAGCAGAGTACCAGTCTTTGCAAATATTTGTTGGGTAAAGAAGTCAATGAATTACTACAAAATGAATGAATAGACTTCTTGCTTACATGAATGCTTTAGTTCAGTGTTTCCCTAAATGTTTCTTCTTAAGACTCACAGTAGAGACATTGTATATAGCAAACCAGTAATTCTGCTTTTATCTATTACTATGTCATGAGCCAGTCCAGAACTTTGTGCCTTAAAATAATAATGCTCATATATTTAGCTCTCTTATCTGTAATTGGGCAGGGTTGTTGGGGACAGCTCACATCTGCTGTGTGCTGGGCTATTGGTGGCTCTAACGACAGAGACAGCCTGGGATCATATGAAGGCCCCCTTGCTCATCTGGGCAGAGGATCTTTCATCAAGATTTTATCTTTCATTAAGCCACTTGAATTCAAGGGGGCCAGAAGACCATGCCCCCTCCTCCAGTTCCAGGGGAAGAGCATAGATGACATCTTCTATCAGGAAGTGGCAAGGTTTTCATGTCATGTGAGATGAGAATACCATGATTGCTTTTGGAGAAAATATTTGGCCACATCAAGGCAGCCATGTGTATGTAGCACATGTGTGTGCAGAGTAATCTATGTGCTATGAACTCGTCTCTATGTAAGAATAAGCTTTATAAAGTAATATTTCCCTTATTACGCATCACGCATTCTGCATTCTGTTTCCTCTTCTGCTTTCTGAAGAAAGATGCTCTTGGCCAAGGCACTCCATCGATTTCCTGACACCCCGCTGTGCCGTGCTCAGCCTGCTCTTCCAGACAGCCCTGGGCAAGCCGAGGTTTCTAAGCACGCCGGAGTCTGACTGTGCCCAGAGGCATTTGACTGTGTTGCTGGCCAAGCTTTCTGCATCTACAGTTCTGGGCTGGCCCTTAGTTCTTGGTCAGCAGGACACTGAAGCCCTTCAACCTAAGAGGACTGTAGAGCCTGGCCCCTCATTGTCTCTGACTCCCCCAGTGGGCTCTTTGCATGACACAGGGTGCTGGCAGATGTGGAGGCAGTGACAGGCAGGCAGAGTGTCCCTGCTGATGGTGTGCAAATGAGCCCACTCCTGAGCAGAGCCACCGCCTCTTGTGTCATGGAGATGGAGCCAGTGCCTGCCACTGAGCAGTTCCCTCACTGTGTCATTTCTTACCTGGGCAGCGAGGCAGGTGACTAGAAGGTGGACAGTGGCCAGCCAGGGCCTCTTGGCACAGGGAGGTACCCCCCCCCCCCCGCTGTTCTCTCTTTCCTGGAACTGCCAGACCTCCCACCATGTTTGATTTCTGCTGGGGACTTTCATCCTTGTGGGGGCCATCAGGGAGCACTGATTCATAACCGTATGACTGAGCCTCAAGTTTTTAGGGTCTGTCTGGTTTTTAGCAAGCAAGCTGCATGTTCCACGACCTTGGTGCTGGTTAATGTACTTAATGCCACTTTTCATGTGACCCAGGTGATGCCACTTCCCACATGGTGAGAGGAGCAGGCTGCAAGCCGGATGTCTTCCGATACTTAGTGGGCCTTACTGTTAGAATTCCTAATCATCCGAAAGTCCTCTGCTCTTGATAGAGGACCGAAGAGAAGACTTCAGCAGCAGCCAGGCTGCAGTGTGGAGAAAGGGAGCGGAAAACTGTGCTGCAGAAATACAGGTCACGAATAATATGCGCAAGCAAATGAGAGGATGATAAGCAAACAAAATGAGATAAATGAGAACAAATGAGATGATACAGGCATAAAATCAGAAATAAAGCAAGTAAAGAGCAAGTAGGTTCCTATAATAATATAAAATAATAAAACGAAACATAAGGTAATAATGAAAAAGCAGTACTCCTTCCCCATCTGGAGGGGGTCTGCGGGGCCCTTTAGAGAGGGTTTTCGGTGCTTTAGAGGAGCTGTGTGCTGGTTTCCCTGGGCTTTATGACCTAAAACCTTAAGCAGCTCGTCCCGCCTCCCCACCTTTCTCTTGTTCTCGAAGCATTGGCTCACAGTCTGGGTGTAAACCATAGTGGAAACGAAGAACCAGGGCACAGTCACACCGGGTGCCTGGATCAGAGGGCACTGGGAAAATGATGTTCAGTTTGCATTTCTACTGCCGGCTGGGGCCATGGGTGGCACTGCCCCCCGGCCTGCATAGCCTTTTCATTTACTCTGGGAGGGGGGCAGTTCCCACACACACTGTGAGTAGGTCTCTTGCTTGGGGTTCATCAAAAGAGACCCTGGGTCCAGGCAGGGCTTAGCCAGGGTCTCGTGTTCTGAGGATGCCATGAAGAGCGGGAAGTGGGGCCCGGTGCTTTCCTTCCTCACACAAGCAGGACAGGAGAGCAGCGCTCAGGTGTGGTGATGGAAATGACCTCTTGTTCCATCCAGGGGGGGCCAAGTCCTCAGAGCCCAGCACTTTGAATGCAGAGTGGAGCCTGCAGGGGCGCTGTCAGGGCCGTGCTGGGCCAGGCTGGATGTCTGTGGAAAGGGACCATTTGCTGGGTGTGATAGAGCATACCTGTCGTGGTAGCTCTCTGGGAGACTGAGGCAGGAAGAATACAAACTTTTTTAAAAGGACTGGGGATATAGCTCAGGGTTGTAAGTTCGGTTTTCAGTACAGAAGCAAAAAGAAAAGAGAGGAGAGGAAAGGGTGCTGTGAGAGCGGTGGGCAGCTTCCCATCGGGCTGATCTCTGTCTCTTCGGTAGCACTGACCTCATGGTTTGGGAGCTCCTTCCCACCTTGTGGCCGCAGTGCCCCAAGGCTCTCAGCCTGGTGTCTGGGGCCTGCTAAAGATTCCTCAGAGTCCAGAAAGGTACTGGTAGGGGCCCCGGGTGCCCTGATGTCCAGTCCAAGGAAGCTGTGGCTCGGCAGAGAGCGGGGTGAACCTTCCTTCACTGCACATGCGATGTTAGACGTGGGAGAGGTTAGACAAGACTCAGGTGCAAACTGACTCCAGGAAGAGCAGAATAGTTCATTGGACACAACACTTCTTTGTCATCATATTTTTGGTTCTTCGTGGTATGGTCACATCTGCCCCCTCACTTGAGCTTCCCATCTGGGAATTTAAAAGTTTTTCTGAAGCCAAGCCTTGACGCACACATGTTCTGTCTTCAACGACTCGAGGTGTACAAAGTGCGCGTGGGAAGACCGTATGACCTAGAAAGTGTAACTTCACGCCGATCACTGAAAACTGAAGAGGCTCGGTGTGTCACGGGGGCCTTTGTCACCTTGAGTGTGCCCTGTGTGTTTCCACGACTAGCATTGGGACCATTGCCACCCTCCATATGGGTTACAGAAAATGCTTTTGATTATCACAACAATGACAAGGTAAACACTGTTATTTTCTTGCTTCCCAGGAGAGAAGCAAGAGAGATGGAGCCCAGAGAGATGAAGTTCCTGTGCCCCAAAACACAGATAACAGGAGGGGGGCTGGGACTCCCATCCAGCCCCCTGTCACCAGGTCATCTTTGTTCCGGAGACTCAATAGCCAGTTCCAGAGCCAAAGCAAGCCCGGGAGGGTGTGAAACATTTGTCAGTGGGCCTTGGTCTTCTGGCCTGGTCCTTGCTTTGCTTGGAGGGTACAGGGTTGCCCCTTGCTCAGGTTCACCTTGTCCATCGACCCAGACCTCTGCTCCTGGGTCTGCTCCATAGTGCTGCCCTTCCCTGGCTTTCGAAGGGTGCAGTGGACCCGGGATGAGGCTGCAGGAGGACAGATCATGGCCAGTAATGGGATCAGGGTAGATCTGTGGCTCAGTCGAGCTGCCAGTCACCTTGTGACCCAAATGATGCAATAAAGGCTGTGGCAGGGTCAGCCTTGTATCATATGTGGGACCCCAAGAGCCACTGATGGCTCAAAAATGGAGTGGTGACTCTCTCAGCTCATTGTCACTGTCATTCATCTAGGAAAGGATGAATAACTGTCTTCTGGAGATGTTCCTTTGGGTGGGAGGTACGTCCCAGGGAATCCCAGAAGAGGACCCCCATCTCCAAGCTACTTTAGGGAGCTCCTTCATGCAGAGTGGTGTAATCTGGTAGGAAAAGCAGGATTAGAGTGGATCCAGCTGCAGTTCTGCTGCCTGCTTCCCTGAATGGCCTTGGCTCAGTACCTGGGCATCCTCTACATCCTGCTGTGCCTGGTAGTGTGGGTCCCAGCACACTCTCGGGGTAAGCTGTGACTCTGTCAGCTACCCTTATGCTTTGCCCTTAGCAGGTGCTCCACAGACTGACTGATTACTTTATCAGCAATGTGTGTGTGTGTGTGTGTGTGTGTGTGTGTGTGTGTGAGAGAGAGAGAGAGAGAGAAAGAGAGAGATTGAGATTCAGATGCTACTGCGAATCTGGTCTCAATAAAAAACTTGGTGTTCTGGTTTGTCTGACTGTCTGTCTGTCTGTCTGTTTGTTTTGCAGTGCTGGGAATTGACTTCAGCCCCCCACACATGACAGCCAAGCAGACTACTACTGAGCAATACCCCCAAGGCCTGAGTGTGGCATTTATATGTTGTTTGCCCTGTGCCAGCTACTATGCCAGGCACCTTACATTTAATCTCAAATACAGCATCAGCCTTTTTTTTTTTTAAACTCAGAGATGACATAGACTTTTAAAGGTGTTCCCTTGGTTGTTTTTTCAAGAACATATTAGTGAACCAGCTGCAGGGCGTAACTCTAGCACCTTGGGACATGTGGCAGTTCGTGAATGCTGTGTTCGTTCCCCGGGCATGCTCTTCACCTAGAGGATGTGTATTGGATATAGAAGCACTACCCAGTTTAAGCAAGCTGGGCTGAAGCTGGTTAGTCTCACTCAAAGCCTCCTCTGCTAACCTGAATTTCCAGAACTGTCAAACTAGGCCAAGGTATTCCCCCCGGGCACCTCCTGGTTCCCTAGAAGAAACTTCTGGGTAAGATTTCCTCCCTTCTGGTTCTGTGTAGCTTTTAAGAAACTTTTGTTTATGCAAAGAAACCAGCCCCTGGTATCTGGGAGAACACAGGCTTCAGGCTTGGAAGCTGCCTAAAAGGAAAGGAACGTGTGTTCCCCATTTCCTCCTTTCTTTTCTCTTCTTCTCACCCACTGAAAATGGCCAGTGACTTACTTGAAAAGGATCACAGTGTAGACGCATAGGCATCTCTGCTTACTTTTCTTTTTCCTTTCCTTTCTCTTTTTTTCTTCCTTTCTTTCTCCTTCCTTCCTTTCTTCCTTCCTTCCTTCCGTCTTTCTTTCGTACTGGGAGTGGAACTCACCACCTCACACATGCCAAGCAGGTGCTGTGCCCTAAGCTTTACCCCAGCCCCTGGCATCTCCACTTTTGGAGATGTCTGCTTCTGTCTGATTGAGGTAAATTGGGAGTAAGTGGGGCAAAGCAGGCGAGATAGAGTCAGGGTGATGGGCCCAGAACTGCGGAGTGACTGGAGGTCTCCTTGGAGCATCTTGAGGACACTAGTGTCACTTGGTAAGCCTGTTTCCTCCTCGCGGGGTGTTAGTCTACCACCTCCCTTCCAGCCACATCCTTCCCTGCATCTGCCTGGCCAATGTTCTCTCCCGAGAACCCTGCAGGTGGGCGCCCCCACTGTGGGGCTTGTGTTCCCGGGTCCCTGGTTCCTCTTAGGGTTTCACAGCATCACAGACCACAGACATGAGCTGCTTGTTCATTTCATTGTCCCCAGAGCCTGAGGACTGAACGGCGGTCACATTTTGGAGAAGGGGCTTATTAGAGGAGATGGGGAAAGTGCATGTCTTTATGTGGATTTGTGTGTTAATACGTGGTGTGCTTGTGCCTGTGTGTATAGAGGTGGAAAGGGGCAGGGATCCCAACCAGTGCCCACTGTGCTGAGCACCTGTTGATACCTCTTCCTCCTTCCCTGAATATCTGTCTCCTTAAAGGAATGGCATGGTTCATAATTTCAGAATTGGTGCCATTGATACTTCCTAGAGGAAAGAGGTACCCATTGCTCCATCCATCACAGCTTGCTTCATCTGTTTGATTGCCAGCGCTGAGGGAACCCTTCTGCACCCTCACTTGGGCCCTCATACACAGGCCAGGCTCATAGCCCTGTAGTTCAAGCAGCCTCTCCAGGAATACCTATCCTAGCTGGGGCTCCAAACATGACAGATGCTAAAGAATGCTGATTAAATTATAGAAGATTTTTTTTTGTTTTGTTTTGAAGCCATCTTGCGGAAGGAAGACTAATCAAGACTGCCGTGGTTGGGGTGGAGAGAACAGATCTGGTGGGTCAAATACAGGGATTAGGGCAGTGGGCAAAGATTGGGGGCTTTCTGAAAAAATACAGGTGGGTAGAATCATACAGATATACCAGACTATGTCAATTATTCAAAATTAGAACATTACGTCTGCTCCTTATAGAATACTTGCTGTGTACCAGGCACTGGGCTAAGAATTTTATATGCATGATAATTCTTATTTTTAGATATTTATTTACAACATTCTCCCCATTATAAATAGTGCATAAGCGATTACCTTATGTATAACTTTTGCCTGATTTATGACATCCTGTTTAAAGTGAGTTCTTCCGAGCACAGTTACTGGGCATGGAATCCTAAAAAAGCACCCCTGAAATCCTTTGCGGGCTTCATTAGTGCCATGTTATCCTCCCACATGGAGGAGGGGCGGCCTGTGCCCACTTCTTCCCAAAGACTGGAAAAAATCAGCCCTGCTAAAAAAGCAGCATCTGCCTCGGAACTCAAAGTCCTGATAATTTAAGTTTTTTTTTAAAGGAGCATTCTCTGATTGGGTTTCCATCAGACGCACATTCAAGACAAGAGAATGGCTTGAAAATGGAAGGGAACTAGTATCCGTTTTGGTTCTGAAAGCCTCTATCTCCCCGACAGCACACACTGGCACCCTGGCCGTGCCTCAGAGGAGGCAGGGAAGCCTTTCTCTGAATCTGGGGCTGAGAGTCCAGACCACTCTGGGGTCTGAGATAGAGGTCCTTTGTGTCTGGCAAGGTGACTGTGCTTCCTTGAACCTGGTTCTGTACCAGGCCTCGTGTAGGCTCAGTTCTCAGCCTTTGGCCCTTGGGCTGCGTGGAAGGTGGGAAGACTGAATCTCAATCCACGTTTACAGAGAATCCAGCGGGCTGGCAGAAGTGATGCTTTCCTGGGAGAGCCGGTTCGAAGGCACGGGCTTGTTCCTGGCAAGCCCCACATTTACACTGCGCATCTTCTCTGTGTCAGGTACTGCCCCAAAGCAAGCAGGAGTCCTGTCTGCCAGGGGCTTAAGCACCTTCTGGTGAGGAAAGGAACCCTCAAGAGGTATGGGGCACTAGCACTTTGGGAAGCTGAGACAGGAGATCACAAGCTCAAGTCTAGCCTGACTTGGTCTAAAATAAAATAAAATGGCCTGGGTATGTAGCTTAATGTGAAGATCGTGGATTCACCCCATAGTACCTTCAAAGCAAAACAAAACAAAACTGAAGACTTTTATCCCTTCATCAAAGCTGGCTTCCCTAAGGAGGTCAGAGATGCCTTCTCTGAAGGTCTGATGTGTAAGTAGAGATTTAAGGGAGCAAGAGAGGGAGGTATGCAGCCGTTTGGGGACAGCAGGACCCAGGTGGGAGCAATTTTGAGCTCAGATGGGGCGAGAGAGAGAACTTGCATCCTCTGCCACTGCAAGGGGCCCAGAGGGCTGGAGGAGAAGAGTGTAGAGGGAACTGTACTGGAGGAGAGGGGCAGGTGGAAGCCCTGCACAGCCAGAGCCAGGACCTGGGGTTCTGATCTCATGGCCTGCAGACCCCTGGAGGCTTGATAGCAAGTGCGTGACAAGACCCGATGTTCTGTTTGAAGAAGTTGCCTCCGCTCTGGCTTAGTAATCCGCAAAGGGAGAAGCAAGGAGACCAGGAGCCACTACCACGGGATGGGGGAGAGAGGCTGGTGGTCACTCTGGAGACGAGAATGGCCTAGTTGGGAGATACACATTGTAGGGATATCAGATGTCCTTTGCTTCCTGCCAGGCCCTTGGGAGAAGAGCTCCAGCAGAGCTGTGGCAGCCCTTCCTGCTCTGGGGAGAGTGAGGACTTCTGCAGTACACCGGTCCCTCTTTGTAGTCTTGACCGCTGGGTCTCAGGCTCCGTTTTGGATAATCCCTGCATCCATTGCACTTCGGAGCGCTGCTCGCCTCTCATACTAGCAGGCATCTTTCTGTCCAAGTTCTTCCACAGGAAATGCAGGACAAATCCAGTGTAGCAACCTGGATTTGTGCAAGAACCATCTGCTGCTTTTCCTCCATGCCAGGCCTTCTGCTCGATGGGAACATAGCAGAAACACAAAGCCAGGAACCACCTGCTGGGGCCTCAGACTGTTTGGTCTGATCAGGAAACATGGAGCGACAATCGGCAGGATGCCTCCACAGCACTGGTCAGCCTCAGCACCCGCTCGCCTTCCTTCCAGGCTTTGCATTATTGACAGCATCAGGGAAAAGGGCCGAGGAACATTTCCCAGGGAGCCAGGAAGGCCCTGGCTAGAGCGCTGCTAGGGGCTCCAAGTTTCATTCCCACTGCGCCACTGACCAGATGTGTGGCTGCGGCCCCTTGTACTGGTGAGCACTGCCTTCACCTTTAACCTGAGTCCCAGCCAGTGAGTTTCCTAAGAAGCTTGAACATCTTACAGCCGTGAGCTCAGAGGCAGAAACGAGCAGGAACAGCAATGAAATCAACACTGCGGGCTTTGGGAGATTCCTTGTGGTGGCGTCACAGGTGTGGGTCTCCTGTGTGCCACCCTGTAGTGGCATATCCATTGCTTTTACTATGTAAGAAAGATGTCAAAGGACAGAAGAGCAGATAAAAGCTGGCATCAGGAAATAACACTTCTTCCCTGCAGGGAACAAATCACCCTGATGGCTGCATATTCTATGGATTTCCTCAGCTGATGCAACTCTGTGTCTGAGCTGGAGTTTTGTGTGGTGAGCAGGACAGTTTCTCACCCAAAAGACTGTCTCTGGTTCCAGCCTTCATTCTGTTTTATTTTGGTTCATTTCTCATCTTGCAATGGTTTCCAGTCTTGCGTGTCCCCTGCAAGGCCTCTGGTGGAAGGTTTTACAGAGTGGGTGAATGACTGGCTTCTAGAAATGACAGCCTTGGTGAGATCCAGGAAAGCCCGATACCTTGGGATGAGAGACCCAATGGTTCCTCTTTAGAAAGTTCTTTCTTCCCCCAGGCTTTCTCTCTGTTTTCTCACTGTGACTGCAGCTTACTGGGAAATCCATCTGTGCCTTGATGGAAGTGGCTGATGTTTCCTAGGCTGCATTCTTATGAAACTGTGTGCGCGCTGCACCGAGCAGTGGCCAGCGCATTCCGAATCCGGACGTGCATTGCTGTTTGATTACGATGTTCCAAACCGATATTGTTATTCCTGCGGCAGTTGAAAGACCCATGTTCCGGCAATTCTTTTCCTTCCGCATTTATGGGAAGCGTCCCTGTGCTCAGAGCTTTGTTGCTGTTTGAGGCTGACATTGTCCTAGGTCTTTGTCTGACAGGGTGTCTGACGCAGCCAGAGCCCCCCTCCCCCAAGCTCAGTTACACTGTGTATTCGCCTGCACTGCCGTGGTTGGTAAACAGCGCTGGTTCTTTGTGTCTGGAGGTTAATTCTCCTGTGTTGTCCTTGCAACTGACTTAAATAGACCATTCAGTAGTTGTCAGGTTCTTTTGGAAACTGCTGCTAGACTCCGCCACTGGGAGGGCGGGGGGTGGGGGGAAAGAAGGAACCAAGCGCAGTACTGGAGTATTCTGGGGTGCAGTAGCCCCCTCACGCACAGTTCCACTTCCTGCGCTCTGTTACTTGCAGTCAACCATGGTCCAAAAACATTAAATGGAAAATTCCAGAAATAACACAGTGCATCAGTTTTCAGTTGGATGCCATTCTGGGTAGCATGACGACATCTCCCAGCTCCTACTCTGTGCCACCCAAGATGTGCGTCATCTCTTTGTCTAAGGGATCCATGCTACGTGATGCCTGATGCTTGAGCTAAACTGTGTCACAGGCACGTATGTACAGGAAGACAGAGAGTGTATTGGGCTCAGCACTCCCCATTTTCAGCATGTGCTGAGGGACTTGGCTCTGCCCCCCTCAGATAAGGGCAACTGCTGCTTAGATTAACCTCTCTGTGTGCTGCTCACTGAATGCATTGTGCAGCGTTTACTGTAGGTGATTTATGCAGAAGTTGATGGGTACCATCTTTTCCTTTGGTTACATGGTGACTCTGACTGAGAGGTGGTCTTGATGATGGTGTTGGGGTACTTTGAGAAGCTGGTGGCAATGGCTGACCCAGGCTGTTCCTTAGGTCTGACTCACTGGTCCATCTTATCTCTTAGGTGTCCTCGAATCTTTGCCCTCCTCTCTGTCCCCATCACCCTGGTGCCCACCACTGTCACATTG
This sequence comes from Cavia porcellus, assembly GCF_034190915.1. NCBI lineage: Eukaryota > Metazoa > Chordata > Mammalia > Rodentia > Caviidae > Cavia > Cavia porcellus. The sequence goes on along the minus strand of NW_026947496.1, from coordinate 18,018,433 downwards.
TGCCCTCATAGTTCATGTAAAGTTTTTAATCTAGTACCCAGTACAGTGTGAGTGCTTTAATAAGAGCTAACTATGAACTCTGCATTGCAAATATCTAAAGAAAGTATGGTGACATTGGTAAGAGATGCACTCTTGTGATTAAAGCCTTTCTGAAGCTCCTCATCACCCAGAGGATCAAACTCATGCTTCCTGCCTGCAGATCTGCCCTACCAAGCCTACCAATCTCCCACCTCCCTGGTGGCACTGCCACTCCACCACACTGATTGTTCTCATTCAGCCACTGATCTCCATGGGACTAGCTGCTTCTCAGCCTTCCCCTCTTAGTGTAAATGTCACTTGGGGAGCCCTTCCTGGTCTATAGCACATCACTTTCCGTGTTTGATCCTAGAAAAATACGGTCAGTGGATGTGGACTGCATGAATGCAAAACTAGATGCTGATCATAATAACCATACGGATAATAGTGCTGTGGCCACTGCGTACCAGGCTCTGCTTGGTGTTCATGATTTCCTGTAACCATTTCCGCAGTTCAAGGCAGGTAGGTGCTCATCTGATGAGGTTGTGGATCGTCAGGAAGGTCACCTTGCCCGCTAGGAATCCAGACCCACAGAAAGTCTGGCCTGTTCCTGACGTGGGAATCGAACCCACATATCTCTCTGATCTAGGACATGAGCGATACCTCCTTGCCTTGAGGAAAAGGTGAGAGGTGGGAAGCCTTCCAGGATCTGCAGCTCGCTCGTCCAGGGCTGGATCATACCCAGTAGCATCTACTTTCTGAGACCTTTGTTCAGTGTTCTGAGTAGGGATGGCCAAGGTGGGTGGAGGAGGTCAGATGACTCAATGACTCCCTGTTTATTTTGGTACAGATGGCACCCTCTCTCAGAGGGATGTCAGTCTGAAAGGGGCTCTGTGGTTCTGTAGAAGGATAGGACAAACAAGATGACAAAGAAAGACCATATTTCCCATTGTGATGCATGTCCTAAAACTGTCTCATGAGAAGACCTGTGAGCACAAGTCCTGGAAAAGACCTAAGGGGAGAGGGGACCGGCTTTAGAAGACGTGAAAGTTGGGTGTTTGCAACTACTCTCTGGGCAATATTTTAGGTGTTTTCTCCAATAAATGGCGACAGCGCTGGGGAGTGATCTGAACATGAGAGTGAAGGGTGAAGGGTGGATCCTGTCAGCGGGTGGACGGGCTCCTTCCCTGCCGCTAACTACTCCAAGACATCTTGATTGCTGTGTTTTATCTTAGGAGCCCATTCTGTTCCCTGCTTGGACTCTGTCACTGCTAAGCCCAGACAGAGAAAAGGAAAAGCAGACCTCGTTCTGTTCGTACTCCCTGCATTCACTGGTACTACAATGGCTTTAACTTGAGTTACATCTCCGCTGAGAATGATTTATTTTGGCTCATGGTTCTAGAAATTTCTTGTCCACGGTTGCTGGGTGGGAGGGAACATATGGCAGAGGAGCTTTATGCTTCTCCTTGCAGCCCAGAAGCAGAGAGAGAGGGAAGGGGGCAGGGAGAGGGAGAGGGAGAGGAAGTGCTGGGGTCCTGAAGCCCTTTCAAGGCCACGCCCCCCATGACCTCACTTCCTTCCACAAGGCCCTGCCTGGTAAAGGTTCCCTCACCTCCTAATACCCCCACAGGCTGGGGACCAAGCAGTTAACACACCAGCCTTGGGGAGATATTTCAGATCCTAACTATGACAACCACCCAGAAAATCTACTTTGAAAAGTACATTACTTTGGGCTACATATCCATCTCTTGACTTAGACTGCCTATCCTCATCCTTGTATAATCTGAGGGGAACCTGTTAGAAATTCAGACCCAGAATACTGACAGCCAGCATTTATCAATACCTCCCATATGCCAGGCACCGTGCTTACGTGTTTTCCACGACAGTCCTGTCACATGAGTACAACTTACTGGTCTTCTTTTACGGATGATGCACAGGGAAGCTACATGAGTGACCCAAATGGCTATACCAGGAATTGAGCCCAAGTAGAGCTCATGATCAACTCCCTGCTCTGCAGTGGTCCTGCCAGAGTCCAGCCCTGGGCTACCAGATACATTATACTCCTCCCTCCTAAGACCAGCAGCTCAGCTTCTGGGTCGCCTCTGCTTCTGCTGGCTGATTTTGTGCAGTTGGTTGGGTTTACCATGGGCCTGGCTGACTCTGCCTAATCCTTACAGCACTCACCAAACATTGTCAACAAACTCAGCCCCCCATGCAGTAAGAATGCCCAGCCACAGGGAGCTATTTCCAAATATGCCCATCTTTTCTTCCCACCCAGAATGAAGGGCACTGAGGGACAGGCCCCAAGCTTTGTATTTCTCCAGTGTCTCCAGAGCGCATAGCATGGTACTCTGAAGTGGTTTGGTGTCACTTAGCCTGATGGCGGTGGGAGGGAGTGGGATACTCCTTTCTGAAGTGGCAGCTTGCTGATGCTGGATAGAGACCTGCCTCCTCATGGCTAGTATCAACGAGCTCATCTCTCTTTTTAGAACACATGTGGTGTGCTTTGGCAATTGTCCAGCAGATGGGAAGCATTCATAGAATCCAGAACCTGGTTTCTGGGACAGTTCAGGGCACAGCCACCTTGTGCCATTTCTGTGGGCCCCTTTGTGCTATAAAATTCCCGTACTGTTCCTATTGATCTGTGCAAAGGAAAGAACAAGACTGAACTGTGTGGCTGAACTTGTTTTTCATGGGAGATCCTGGAGGTCATGCTTCCTTCCAGATTATTTGTTTGGCCTCACTGTGGGTTGCTTTGCACGCAGGCATGTTTGACAGGGTGGTCCAGGCTGCCCGCTGACCTGAGGGCTGCTGGCTGACTCAGCCTTGAAAGGAAGGGTTAACTGCATGTTTCAGAGGGTGCTTTGGACTGCACATCCCTTTTAAGCCTCCCTAGCCCCTGGCCCTCCTCAGGTGAAGGGCTGAACTAGACTGAGCTGGGAGCTCCCTGCTCTGCTGGAGCCAATTGCCACTGTGGGTTTCAACCATTAGCAAGGATGTTATTGGTTTTTCTTGGATGGGATCTTTTGTTTATGCTGTGGACAAGGATTGCATGCTTATTACTTGTCATTGAGGATGCTGACTGTGGCTGTACTAAGTGTTTTAGTGGCAAGAAAACAACTTCAGAGCTGGTTGTGGTGGTGCACGCCTCTAATTCTAGCACTTGGGAGGCTGAGGCAAGAGGATCCTTGCAAGTTTGAGACCAGCCTGGGCTACAAAGTGAGCTCAAGGCCAACCTGAACTGCATCGTGAAACTCTGTCTCAAAAAGACAAAAACAAACAAATGAACAAAAACAAAACCCACAGGTCAGTGACAAGCTAAAGAACCTTTCACAAACTGATGACCTGGTCCCCCTGGTGTCTGTCTCTTGGTAGGCTATTAAGGGCTGGGGACAGGTCAGCTTGGTTCTTCCCTCCTGCTACCCATGAAAGCATGGGCAAATGCTTCTCCAATGTCGCTGATCCTTTCACAAATGAGGGGGCCCACCAGGCACAAGTGGCACCTTTGCCTCAGCCTGGGATAGGGGAACGCTGGCTAAGGCTGATGTGATGGCAAAGCCACAGGTGTCCATCGTCCACGTGGGTCCACTCAGTGCTTGGGGACAACTCACATCTTCTGTCTTGATTACTTTTCTCTGATTGCTGAGACAAAATACCCAACACCCAAAATGAAGGAAGGAGAGGTTTATTTAACTCATAGTTTGTGGAGGATTCAGTCTATACTCAGCTGGCACCAAGGCAGGGTGGCATGGCAGAGGGGCAACACGTCAAGGCAGCAGCCTTGCAAAAGTAGCCAGAGCAAAAGAAGGGGAAGAGCAAGCCTGGTTTCTTCCCTGTATTGAACACAGACCAATCCCCTTATAGGGCTGGTGTAGCACTCACAAAATCTCCGTGCCCTCCTCTTGCAGAAGACCAGGATATTTACACAGTAAGTACCTTGGCTCCCTGCTGAGTCTCTTAGTTAAACTTCTAAGCTTCTCAAGTTGACACAATGTGTCAACCAGAACAGCTGCCAAAGAGGGAGGGGTGGTGCCCAGCACACACACAGCTGGGCTGTGAGAGTCCTAGGAGGGCACCTGAGCAGCCACTACTTGCTGGTTTCTGCAGCCCAAGGGCCAGACGCTCCTCCCCAAGTGTTGACACCACTGGAATAAGACTACTGAGTTAGGGAGGGGTAGATGGTAAAAATATCTTGAAATCATTTATAACTGATAATCAGTAATGATGCTGGCCTTGCTTCTATGCTGGTCCCTATGAGCTGAACAAGCCTGGCTCACAATACAAGCAGTCTTTTTGTTTTTCTTTTAATTTTTTTTAAAAAAAAAGCAAAACAGAAAAAAAGGATAGAAATGATACAGAATTTCAAAATGAAGTAGGGAATTAACACTAGTTAATATATTGCATATTGTTGTTTTAGAAGTTGTTCAGGTTACAAAATCAAAAGTGATCAAGCAGTCTTGTTTGTACCAGCTTGCTAAGGCTGCCATGGCAAAGTGTCAGGGACTGGGTGACTTAAGCAATAGATATTTACTTTTCTCTGTCTAGTTCAAGGTCAGGGTTGGTTTCTTCAGAGGCCTCTTGCCATGGAGTGTAGGTGTCACTGTCTCCCTGTATCTTCCCAGGGTCCTCCCTCTGAGGGGATCTGCATTCTAATCTCCTTCTTTCATAAGGACACTGGTCGGATTGTGTTAGGTCCACCCCAGTGACCTTACCTTAACTTGAATTTTGTGAATCTTGAGGTTAAGTAAGACCCTAACATACAAATTTTGAAGGAACACAGATCAGTGTTAGCACTTACATGCTCAGTCAGCTTTCCATTTCTGTTAGCAAACACCTGAGATTATCAACTTATAGAAGAAAGGGTTGATTAGGGCTCATGGTTTGGGAGGTTTCCGTCAATGGCCGATTGGCTCCATTGGTTTTGGATCTGTGATGAGGCAGCACATGATGGGGAACGAAGTCTTCCACCTCATGTCTGAAATGAACAAGAGAGGAAGAGGAGGACTGGACCCTAACAGCCCCTTCTAAAGTGCACCCCCAACAACCAGAAGGCCTCCCTTTAGTCCATGCCTCTTAAGGTGTCCAACACCTCCCAACCATGCCAACCCAAGGACCAACCCTTGAGGTCACTGGCCTGTGGTGGACATGTGGCATCAGACTGTGGCAGAGGTGATGTGGCCATTGTGGCTAATACCAGAGCTCAGACTAAGTGTTGGCTCTGCTCTGAGTAGGATGAGTGGCAGAGCTGGACCTTGCAGTTGGCCCTGTGACTGAGGCCTAGGGCCTTCTCCAGTGGACCTCGAGGTCAAGGCTTTCTTTATCCAGCTCCTCCCCAGAGGAGCTGTCAGTGTGGGGTATGGAAAGTTGTCTGTCACCCCAACTCACTGATGGGAAGGCACTGTGGAGCTCTCGTTCCCACTGGTGCCTTGTTCCTCTGTCTGGGGTGACAGGTTTAAGTACTCCATGACAGTTAGAAGCTGGGCCCAGACAGGTGTCCCTGTTCCAGGTGTCCCTCTACCTGGCACCTCCTTCCACTCCTCCTCCTCCCTTCAGTCACTGTCACTTGTCCTGTGAAGCAGTGTCCTGGGACGACACACATACTGAGCAGTCTGCAGGACCTGGGGCTCTTCTGGTGAGCGCTCCTGTTTCTGTAGGAGTCGCCTGTAATTTCGAAAGCTCTCTCACCATTTCCTTGAAGTTCAGCTCGGCTCCACTGTCCTTGCTGGGGCAGACGGTGACCGTGAGGTCAGGGAGGCTTTGGTTCTCAGCGTCAGCATCATGAGTCAGGTCTCCCCCACACGTCTGCTTCCTCTTCCTCCTCTACTCCTCTTCCTCCATCCAGACTGGCCACATCTACATTGTTGTGTGCTAGGAGACCCAGACACTGATATGAGCTTTAAAAGTTTTGTTTTTCTCTTGCCAAACATGCTGGGTGGTTAATGGCCTTTTTTTCTAGCTATCTTTGTTGTAAGGGTTTATGAAGCCCTCAGATGCACTTTCCTGAAAAGGTCAGATATCCCAGGGGCATGAACCTAGCAGTGAGCCAGGGCCCAGGGCTCCCAGATCTGGATTCCGGGGCAGCTTGCTACCCTTATCTGAAGTCAAAGCATCTTCCCAGAATGCCAGGGAAAGCGTGTTTCAGTCACGGGGGGCCAGAGGCTTAATTTCCTCCTGTTGCCTGCCTTTCTGATGTCATTTACCTTGGCTGGCCTTGGGCAGTCACCTTGCTTTTAGAATCCTGCCAGTTCTAAAATGCTGAAGATCTGTATCATTTCAGGAATTCAGCAGATTCCATTTCGGTGCTGTTTCTTTGTTATCTAAGTTCAAATAACAGATTACTGTTTATTAAAGGATGCAGAAACGCAGTGGCAACTCTCTTTAAAGTTATTTTCACTGATAAATCTCCCCACGTTCCTAGCTGTGTATGTGTGCAGAGAAGTAACTGAAATGACAGTCACTTAACCTAATCCTAGGCGTGTGATAGATGGTGGGATTTGGGGACAGATACCATTTTCCTGTCTTGCCTGTGTTACTTAATTGGGGGGAAAATTAACTCGTGTCATTTTTCTAAAAAACGATCAAGTCCGAGATAATTGAGCATAAAGTTAACTAATGGAACGACCCAGCTCTTGGTGATGAGCAGTGTTAACCAGGTTAGCCCTGAGCACCGACAGCCCCACCGTGCTGAGGGCAGAGGGAGGGCCCCAGGGCCGTGTGGGGCCTCGGCTGGGCTCCTGTTTATAAAGCTTTTGTTACTTGGGCTGGATTTTATTTCGACCCACTGGCCTACTTTCCTTGAGGCCTGAGTGGCTCTCTGAGTTCCTCTGCATGCTGCTGTGTGTCCTATCTTCTCCTGCCAGGTCGCTGGGGAAGTCCTCCAGGCAGGCACAATACTAGAATAGCAGCCACTGGTAGATGCTGGCTTGCAAGCAAAATGTGTCCCTTATCAGAAAAAAACCGCAGGGCATGGGGGCCAGCGGGGGCCTGCAGGAGGGCGGAATGCAAGCAGAAGCTTTTGCTTCACTGCCCAAGATAAGGCACTGGCTATATTGTATGGCAGTTGTTTTTAAAATAGTACTGAGGATTGAACCCAGGGCCTTTGCACTGAGCTGCATGCCCAGCCCGTTTTTTTTTTTTTTTTAATTTTGAGTCAGGGTCTTGCAAAGACTCAAAAGTTACCCAGGGTTAAAACTTGTAGTCCTCTTGTCTCAGCTTTCCAGAGTGTTGGGATTCTAGGCTCATGACACTGCCACCAGACAGGCTTATGTGTGGCAAATTTAATTAGGCAGAACAAGACAGTCACAACTGGGTCCTGCTCTCGGATGGGAAGGAAATTAACCTCTGCCTGCCACAGACGAGCCCAAGGCTGCACTCAGCTGATCAGGCAGGCAGCTGTGCCCTGAGCCAAGGGGCGAAGGAGCCCGTGCATCAGCAACCTCCCACGTGGGGGACAGATGCTGCTTGGCCCAGCTCTCCCCTGCTCTTCTGCACTGCTCTGGAGGGGAGAGGACACTTCTCAAATACTACCTTTGCCAGATCCTAGTCTTTCTGGGAACCAAGCCAAATGCTGCCATGCTTCAGAAGCTGACCGAAGCGGGGAGGGTCTGTGAACTTCTGCTCTCTGGTTGGGAAATCTCCAAAAGTCAGTTGGGGAAGCCCGGGCCAGGAGCGAAGTGGTTGAGTTGGAGTCACCCTGCATATTTCATCACTATCTGTGTTAGACAAAGGGCTCGTGTTTACAGTTCCCTGATGGTGAAACCCAGTGACTCAGGAAAAGCCACAGGACTGAGTCCCATTGTAATAACCGATCCTCTGAACCTTGCGCAAGCTTAGTACCCCACCCCTTTGCTACTCAGAATCTTAGAGCTGGGCAGAAGCTGGTGTTAACACAAGAACTCAATCTCTGCTTGGAAGAAAGTTTTGAGTCTAAGATGCTTCCTTTGAGTTGGCTATATTGAGACAATTCATTTGGCCACCATAACAGAGTGTCTCAAAGACACGCCAAAGTAAGACTAAAGAAGGGCTTTGTTTTGAATGGGATCCTCTATTCCAAGTGCCTAAGGCAGACTGGCCAAAGACTGCTGCTCCAGCCCAAAAGTAAACAAGCTGTGGAGAACAGTGCATACAAAACACGGCGATGGAAAGATGCTGTCTCTGCCACCTGTGAGCTGGTGAGAATATCAGATTCATCATTGGTGACAGAGGCCGGAAGAGCTGGAGCTGGGTGAAAGCCCCCTGGTGGGGACAGCTACCTTAAAGGTGTTCTCCTTTCTTCCCTTCAACAGACACATCCCAAACCTACCGTTTCAGCTACTGTAACCCAGATCCCCTAAATGAGCTTCTTGCTCACAAAGCAATTTCTCTGTAAGCAGTCTGTAAGCAGCAGAACCTCATGTCCGGGATCCAAGGTCTTCTGTCTTGTGGTCCTACCACCCAAGTGTGTTGCCCTTGCCTGTGTGATTCAGCATGGGCTCACCCATGTCTGTATTCACACAAAGGGTGTGAGAAATGGAGGTGCATCGGGGAAGGCTTATCTTCACTTCCACCCTTATCCTATTGGCTGGAACTTAGTCACATGACCATCCTTAATTGCAAGGGAGCCTGGGAAATGTAGTTTCTATTCTTGACAACCATAGGTACAAGCTAAAAATGAATGGTTCTGTGACTACAGAAGAAGAAAATTGGGAGAATTGGAGATATAGCCAAGAGTCTCTATATTCATCACCACCACATGTAATAAGTAACACAAGTAGACATAGAAAGCCAGCTAGAATAGGATTGCCAAAGAAGGCTTCCCCATGACCTGCTGTAAGACATTTTTAAGGATCACTCTATTAGGTGTGGTGGGTTGAGAATCCTTTTCTTGAAACTGAGCTCCAGCTGGGCCTTCTGGTTCTTCATTAAGAAAGCTGAATTTGGAAGTTGAGAGTCAGTGAGCTATTTTAGGCCTTTGTACTTAACATTAACTAAGGATGTGCAAAATATTCCTAGAAGAATGAATTAAACCAAACTACGATCTCCCCCCACCCATCTGTCCATTTAGGGCGAAGTCCTAGCAGGAATAACGTATCTTCCTGGAGCCTTATTACCCTGTACATGTAGACCTGAGCAGGCTTTGATACGTGATGTCTTCCAAAGTTTTGGAGCAGGGCCTCAGGAGGAGAGGGTGCTTATATAATGTGATAAACAAACAGTAAATGGGTGTTTCATTTTCCATTAGCCAGAGAAGCATTTTATTTCCACTAGAAATGGGAGCAGATGCGAAAGCAATTAGTGTTAGTGGGTTTACAGTGGTTTCCCTGGAGCCGGCAAGATCCTGGGCCCAGATGTCTGTACTTTACTGGCTTCAGAGAACATTTTGAGTTCTTTCTACCTCTGGCCATCCCTATCTTCTGCCAAAAAGACCCAAAATACCACAGTTGGGGGAACAGAATATTCCCTGAATAGCAAAGGCAGGAGACCTGTTCTTTGGAGATAGAACCTCCTGCTCTGAAGTTGGAGAGGGGAGGCCAAGAGAGACAGGAAAAGTCCTCAAGATTACCCCCCAGGTTCTTTCTCCTGGCCCCAGGACTCTCCATGCCACCAATGAATTGGATCCAGGCTTGAAGCAGAGGTATAGATTAGAAATCTTCTACCCTTTTTTGCCAACTATGCCTGCTCCTAACAACAAATGAACAGAATATAAAAGAAGAAGAAACTGCAGCAAAAATAGAAGCACTGAATAGCCTACTCCCACCACATATGTCATCTCTAAGTTGCATTCCATTTCGGCTGTACCATAACTCTCCACCATGAACACCAAAGCCCCACCGCCTACCATTTAAATACTGTTATACTTCAGACTCAAGAAGCTCCCCCAGAGTCCCCCATGTTTGGAGTTGGGGCTTTGGAGGGTGACTGGATCATGAGGTCTCCACCTGCCAGTGGATTAACCCATCAGTGAGGTCATCATGTGTGACATTATTGGGAGGTAACAGTAACTTAGGAAGTACAGCTTAGTAGAAAGGAGTGGTCACTGTGGCAGGACCCTTGGTCGCTGTGACAGTATCTTGTCCTGGTCCCTTCCTCTCGGGTTCTTCCCTCTCTCTCCCTGGTTGCCATGAGGTGAGCTGCCTTTCTCTGCCTCGTCTTCCCGCCATGATGTCTCTGCCTTGGAACAAGCCATTTACACCTAATATAGATGTTCTTTTGCTCCGGTACCCTCAGGCCTTCTGCCAGGTTTGGCCCTGCTGGTCTCCATCTGCATTATGAAATTTGGGAGCCACTGGCCACTTGTAGTTTCAGAGTAGCTGAGCCAGGCTACACTGAGATGCACTCAAAGTGTGATTTGCAAGACTTAGTTTGAAACATAAGCAACTCAAATGTTCGCACTAGTTACATGTTAATAAAATATTGGGTATGTCGGGTTAAAGACAATGTTTTATTAAAGTGAATCCCACCTGCTTCTTTTTATCTTTTAAATGAAGCTCAGGAGAAATAGGCCTCCTATGTAGTCAGAGCAAGTTTCATAGTAGCAGCCCTGCATATTTTCATAACCCCAAAGATGTTTTAAAAAATTTATCATACGTTTGTCTCATTTAATCCTCACAGAAACCTTGCGAGAGGCCAGAAGCTTGGGCAAGTCCTCCGGTCCTCCTGCCTAGCTGCTGTTTCCCTCAGCCCTGAGGAGGGCTGGGCCAGGTGACCGTTCAATGAGTCTGTGACCTTGCAACTTCATAGTTACAAGAAAGGGCTGAGCTTGGCTCACACTCTTTCCGGGGGACCCTTTTGCTGGTTCCCCACCTTAGGACATCTTGTGCAAAGTCTTTTCCAGCTGTATTCAGTGTGCATTAAATGATAAGTCAGCGTTTTCAACATTACAAGAGCTGATTATCCTGGGTTTCATTGAACAGACTCACTAGGAGCTATTTCTGCCTAGCATTTTTAAACTTTCAAATATTTGGAAGCATTTAAGCATTTTATTGTTTATGTTTTATCTGTACCTTTCTACCTTTTTTCCTTGAAAAAAAAAAAATCTGTATTCAGTTGCATAACCATGACCACGATTTTAGACCATTTCATCATCTGCAAAAGTAACCTTCTGTCTATTAGCAGTTAATCCCCAACTGCCCTCTCCTGCAACCCTGCGTGACCCCTAGTTTTTCTATTTCTGTAGACTTGCCTATTCTGGGAATATCTTATAAATAAAAATCATACCACATGTAGTTCTTTCCCAATGTTATAATAGTTCTAAAATTCACCCATGTTGTAACATACACCAGAAATTTACTGTTTTTGAGTTTGTCGCATGGAAATGCTACATTCTGTTTACCCATTCATCAGTTGATGGACTTTGGGTAGCCTCTGCCTCTTTGGTTCTTATGGTAAATAGTGTTACTATGAGCATTTGTGCACAAGTATTGGAATTCTGTAGCTGTTTTTAATTATTATCCATATAGTGTACCTAGGAGTAGAATTGCTGGGGCATGTGGTCACTCTATGGTGAACTTTTTAAGGAATTACCAGAAAGACTTCCAAAGGGCAACTTCATTGTACATTCCTACAGCAGTGTTTTGAGATCCCAGTTACGCAGCCTTCATACCACTGCTTGGTCTTCTCTGTTTTTTAGATTAAACTCATGTTAGTTGATGTGAATTACTATCTCATTATTGTTTTGATTTGCATTTGCATAATGCCTAATGCTGTTGATTATCTTTTTACCCACTTAGTGGTTATTTCTACGCTGTCTTTGGAGAAATGTCTTTTTGGAGCCTTGTCCATGTTTTATTTGGCTTGTCTCATTATGGGATCATAAAAGTTATATATTACAAACACAGCTTCCTTCTCAGATATGTAACTTGCAAATATTTTGTCCCATTCTGTGGGTTATTTTTACTCTCTTGATGATGTCCTTTAAAGTACCCGTGCTTTATTTTGAGGAAATTCAGTCTCTCTTTGCTCCTTCCTGCCTCTTCCCCTCCTCGCTTCCCCCACCCCGTCCCCATTTCTCGCTCTCCTTTCCCATTGTCTTTGAGTGTGGGGTCTAAAAAGGCATGCCCTGGGACACGGTCTCAGTGTTTCACTCCTCTGTTTTCTTCTTAGGAGTTTTATATTTTAGCTTTTATACTTAGGCCTGTAATGTTAATTTTAATTAATTTGTACCTGTGTGTGAAGGAGTCTAGCTTTGCTCATTCACATCTCCGTGTTCAATCCTCCCAATGCCACTTCTGAAAGGTAATTCCTTTTCCACTGACTCATCTTGGCACCTTTGTGGAAAACCCATTGACCATAAGAATGAGTTTGTTTATAGAGTCCTAGTTTTATTCTATTGATCTGTTTGTTCATCTCCTGCCAGTATCATGCCATTTTTATTACTGTAGCTTTATAGTAAGTTTTGAAGTCATGGAAGAATAAGTCTTTCTGCATGGCTTGCTTTCAAGATTGTTTTTGCCCTTCTGGATCATACGGATTTCATATGAGTTTCGGAACCAACCTGTCAATCTCTGCATAAGATCACTAGGCTCTCCATAGGAATTGGATCAAAGCAGTAGATAAATTTAGGGATTATTGCCATCTTAATGTCTTCTGATTCATGAACATAAGATGTCCATTCCAATTATTTGGATTTTTACTCTACAGAGCATACATTTTGCACTACTTAAGTTTATTAAATGTAATTTAATTTAAGTTTATTAAAAGTAATTTAATTTTGAGATCATTTCTCTCCAATATTTAAAAGTAAACAGTGTCCATTTCATCCATAAACACTTGTATGGCATCTATCTATAAATAGTAAAGCAGCGTCTCCTCTCTTCCCCACTTTCCTTCTCTTCTTTTTATTTTTTATCTTTCTTTTCTTTAGTCACCATGCTACTGTCAGGCCCATAACAATGAACAAAAATTCCTTGTTCTCATCTACTATATAATATACATTCTCTTTTTTTTTTTGGTACCGGGGATCGCACTCACAACCTCCTGCATGCCAAGCAGGTGCTTACACCACTGAGCTAAATCCCCAGCCCCTACATTCAGATTTCTTTGATTATCTCTTGAATATCTTCTCATGGCTAGCTTCCCTAAATCAGGATCTAAACAAGCCCACACTCTGTATGTGTCAATTACATTTTCATTTCTTTTCTATTTTTGAACAATCTTTTTATTCTTTTTCATGCTTTGAGGGTTTACATTTATATTTCTGAGACACAGTGAGTCTATAATACCCTCTCGTAGGCTAAGTGTCCATCCTTAGAGGATCCTCGTTAGGTGGATCCTTCCCACTTGGTTTCATGGAAAGAACTGTGAAGCTTAGGATGACTTTTCTCCTGCTGTAAAGCCACCGGCCTGGGCAGCCGTAGTGGTGGTGTTGGCTTCCAGGCACCTGCTGGGGAGAAACAGCCCTTGCTGAAGACCCTGGACAGAACTTCATTGTTTCCCTCCCCACCCCCAGCACTTGAACATCAGTGACTAATTGTTAGATAGACTGAGCTCTTGCTCATCTCCCGCTCTTTACTAGCGTGGAATTAGACCCCGCGCCACCCCTGCTCCATAGAGTTGTTGCTCATTCAGGACCTCATGTACTCGTGATCTTGTCCCTGTCCTCTCCTTCCTGATGTGATCTTGTCCTGGTCCTCCAAGACTCTTCTCTTCATTGAAAGTCTTGATCCGGATGCAAGAAACAGTTGTGCTGTTAGGATCAAAGCAGAGCTTACCAGTGGAGAAAGCTTAAGAGTTTGTACATGGCCTCTGTCTCCCACTTTTATGTTTTAAATTGGTGACATTTTATTCTGGCAGAACATGCACTCTTTTGATCACTGCTTGTGGATTATTCTTCAGTCATGCTGTTCTGGGCGGGCGAGGGCATCCACAGTGTCCCCTCATCCAGTGTGGCTGGATGCTCAGTCATCAGGACGGAAGCCCCGGGGACCTTTGTGTCTGTCGCTATGCTGCTGCCAGTTCTTCAAGGTGCTGGACCGTGGCCAGGTGGGGAGGCTTCTGAGTGAGTGTAGGGTGACACTCAGGGATCACAGGGCAGTGGCTATGTACTCACAGATAAATACGTATTTCATTTGTATTCCCATTTCTGGTGCCACTGCCATCCTGTGCCGTCCCAGCCTCTGCCTGGTGGCTGTGCATATTTTCACGTGTGATCTTGCACTGGGTCCATTCCAGGCCACTCACTGTCCATAGTATATCAGGAAGCCAGAGGCCTCCCCTTTCAAAACAAATCACTATTCCCTGGTTTCATAGATTAAAACTCAGCTTCTTGGTGAGATTATGAATAACCATGTGAGGGTCTTAGAAAAAGAGGAGCATATGTTGGCATCATGTAAATGGTGTGTCTGTCTGTCTGTCTGTGCCTTTCTCCCTTAGTTATCTATATACAGGTATACACATGCATATATTTAAGCCTGCCATCCATCATAAGTTAATTTTTGCATTTGGTGTGAGGAAGGGGTCCAGTCTCATTCTTTTTATGATGTTATTATCTAGTCCCAGAACTGCTTGTTGGAAAGACTATTCTTTTTCCACTGAATTGTCCTGGAACCCTTGTTGAAAATCATTTGACCAGAAGAGCAAGGATTTGCTTCTGAACTCTTAATTCTGTTCTATGGATCTTCTTGGTCATCCATATGCCACCATCACACCATCTTTGTTACTATAGCTTTGAGTAAGTTTTGAAATCATGAAGTATAAGCTACCTACTTTATTCGTATTACGTTGATGAGGTAATTTGCATACAATAAAATGCACCTATTTTTAAGTGTATAGTTTGGTGAGTTTAAATAAAATATGTAGACCTGTGTAACATCACCCCAGGCTAAGGGTCTGGAATATTGTTGTCATTCCAGAAAGTCCCCTAGTCAACTTGCAGTCCATTTTTCACTCTCCTAGCTCCAGCCCCAGCCCAGGAATGCCTGTGGGCATTCTTTCTGTCTTCATAACTTGTGCATATTTCACAATTTTATATCAGTAGTCATACAATATATATCCTCTTTTTTCTAGCTTTTCATTTCATATTTCCAAGGGCTCCACTTATCCTTGCTTGTCTTGGTAGTTCATTTATTTTTATTACAGAATAGTATTCTGGCTTTGGATGTATCATAGTTTACGTATCGATTTTGATGTTGCACATTGAATCATTTTCCATTTGGGGATATAAGCAAATAGAACCACTATGAACATTCATGGTTGGGTCGTTTGCGTAGACACAGGTTTTCATTTCACTTGGTGAGTTTCTAGGGGTGGAATTGCTGGACTTCAGGGTAGACATATGCTTTTGTTAAAATTCTGCCTGTTTTTCAATATGCTTGCACAGCCATCTCTTCAATACCCACTGTTACCAGATCAGCTCACATTTGGTGATAGAAGAAACAAAGGCGTAGATCCAGCTGGTACCTGTGGCAGCTTCCTCAGTGAAGAGCTTTCTGAAAGGCCCTTGAATGCAACCTCCTGGTTCTGGTCTGGGCTGCTGCTATAGGTGGTGGCCACTGGCTGGCCCAAACCTGAACCCTGAACCCTGAGCCCTGAAACTGAGCAGCAGGAGAGAGAAGTTGCTATTTCAATTCCCCAGCATGCCCAGCAAGGCAGGGAAGGGCGATATTTGCTAGAGCTGCATCTTGCCTGTAGGCACTGGGATCCTAGATGCATTCCTCTGTGAGCGCAGGGAGCCCCAGTCATCAAAACCAGACACTCCCTGCTGCCTGGACTCTCACTGCTTACGCACACACATTCTGGGTTGAAGCCACAAAATGCATGTTTGAAGAAAAGGAGACATTTTTTCCTGAAAAAGTTTTTATTGCCATAAATTTGTGTGCTGTGAATGCATAGCTAGTAAGTATAGGATTTAATGTGTTTTGATATATACACCCAAATAACCACACCTCACCCATAATCCTAACACTTTGAGAGGCTGAGGCAGGAGGATCATAACATCAAGCCTAGTGTAGGCAATTTAGTGATTTAGTTTTATATATATATTTATATAAAGATTTGGAATATTTCAAAAGGAACAACTAAAAAGATCTCTCTTAAGCTTTTATAAAGCCAAGCATTTCCATGACCCCTGCCCCTCGCAGTCCAGGCTTGGATAAGGAAGTGGGTCTTGGAACAGATCCAGATCAGGTGCTGGGAACCTAACAATAACAACCTAATTTAACAGACATGTCCTAGAGACGTGAGAGTTCAGTTCCAGAACAACCGCAGTAAAAGGAATATGACAAGCAAGTCACACGTGTTTTTTGGTTTTGCAGCACATATAAAATTATAGTCTGTTAAGTATGCAATAGCATTTCATCTAGAAAAATGTACGTATGTTAACTTAAAAATATTTTCTTGCTACGAAAAATGCTGATGACTCCCCACACTGTTGGATGGATGACACCAGTAGACCCGCTGGCCTCGGGGGTATCACAGACCTCCGATCTGTAGAAAAGCGTAGTATTGGGAAAGGCAGTACAGAGAGGCACAGTAAAGTGAGCTATGGCTGGTTGCGCACGGCATGCAGCGTGTGCAAACGAGCTCATTTAACCCTTCACAGACATCCTGTGAGGTATGAGTTCTTGTTGCCATTTTAGGAAACTGAGGCCAAGCACAGTAACTGGTGTGGCCCGTGACATACGACACAGTGATGCATGATAGTTTGTCTCTGGTGGCACTTTGCAGTCACACTCAGCTGCAAAGGCTCCAGCAATCGTGCTTTCTTCCCTTAAAAAGCAGCTTCTTGCATTTTCTCCTGAGCTGTTTAAAGACAGAGGAAAGGAGATGCATCTTTTGGGGGAGGAACCATCTAGGGACATTGCTCATATTTAGAAGTGTCTTCTTTGAAAAGTTAATGTGAGGTGTGATTTTGTTTTCACATGTGCCTGTGTTTATTTTGATGCAAGATACATTTAATTTAGAAATAACTGCTCCAATTTCTCCCCAACTCATTCAGTAAAAGACTGCTCCAGGGAGATGACACGCGGGTCCTGTGGTCCAGTATGAGACCCAGTCCCCTCCCTTTCAGGACATGGCGGGGCTGCTCCAGAGGTGACACTGGGCTTAAAGTGAAACAGGAAATGCTGCACAGCAAGAGAGCAGGTCGCTTTCTCACGCAGGTACTGACCTCAGCTGGAGAGGTCAGGAGCTCAGAGCCTTGGGTCTCTTTTTCCTTCAAAGGCCGGCTTTCGGGGGGTCCCCCAACCTCACATCTTCTCTGAGATTCCTAGGTGACCCTTACGGCGTCCTGGTCTCTCCCCTGAGCTCTTCTCCCCTACCTGGCCTTTCGGTGGCTCTGCAGGTGTGGGTCCCTGCACACCTGCGATCCCTTCCTTCCTCTTGGGGGTGAATGTTCCTCCCTGCCCGTGAAACAGCCTTGGGAATATGGGCTTCCTCCTGCTGCTGCCACAGATTTAGGGGCACAAAACAGCAGAGATAGATTCTTGAGAGATCTAAACTCAGTGTGCAGACAGGGATGCAGTCCCTTCGGGAACCTCCTCTTTTTCTAGCTCCTAGAAGCTGCCTGTGTGTCCTGGCTCTGCTGCTCTCACCTCTCTCTCACCTGGCACCTGTCCTATCACTCGTTCTGATCTCTTGTCTCCTCTTCCTCTTCTTAAGGAGCACAGCAGTCACACTGGGCCTTCCTGGGTAAACCAGGGCAACCTTCCCCTCTGGTGACCGTTCACTTAGTTGCAAAATCCCTTTTGGCCACCATGCAAGGTTCTAAGGATTAGGGTTTTGTCATTCCACCAGGATGCCAAAATACTGTGGGGCTAAGGGAAATTTCTTCTCTACCTTCTGGGAGGCTGCTGGGACACATTCACACTCATTGCAGAAGAGATGCACACAGATTGATTATGTGTACCAAAGCAATCACAGAGCATAATTACTCACTGGCCCAACATGTTAGAAAAATAGGATTCCTGCTATAGCAGAGGGGAGAGAGTAGGGAATGTAGACAATTTTTAGGGGCAAACAGTAAGTGGTTTTCAGCATAGTTCAGTGGGTATGGAGAGCGTACAGTGGTGGCCTGTACAAAGTCTGTTTGACATGCAGAACAGATTGGTTGTCAGTGATCCTCAATGGTGCTAATGTAGAGGACATTAGTGGGTGACACTAGAACTCCCAGGTACATTGATCAGCTTGTCTTTCTTCTTGTGATTTTAGTCCTCTCTTGTTAATGACATTTCAGCAAGAAGACGGAAGTTGACTGTGTTCTTTTGATGGATAGATCTGGTCTCTGGGAAGATGAGATCACTCAACCAAAAGCCCCTCCCTGACCTGAGAGAGAGAAGGACAAAGACAGGGCAGGTTGGCAGGGCTTGAGTCCAAGGTGGCTTCCAAGGCTCTCAGTGTGGCAAAGCACCAGTTTTCTGAGCCCCAGCAGGACTCAGAATCTTTGTCACTGCCTCCTGGGAAAGTCACCTGTCTTGCAGGTGATGCTGCTGTGGATACAGCTCAGCATGAGCTGGTACTCAGCATGACACTCAGTTTGAGAGGTGCAGTAGGAAGTCCTTGGGCTCCCAGATCCAAGTTCAAATCCTGGTGCAGTTGTTGGCTCTGGGGCCTGGCATCGGTTAAATGTATCACCTGGGAGCCTCTGTTTCCTGGGCTATAAGAGGGCAGCAGCAATCTAACTTTTCAGGACAGATCAGAGATCAAATATTTCACACCACGTCTGGCAAACAGTAGGTGCTCAAGAGATGATGGCTGTGATTATTTGAAGGATGGTTGCTCCTTTACATAGCTCGCAGTTAGTGGTACCTTTGTCAGGATTTATGTAGCTATTGAGAACAGAGACATAGACATGTTCTCTAGGCTTGCATGGTGGCACTTTTAAAAAGTGCAGGTGATTGGGACATGCTTAGAGACAAGGGCTACACCCTCTCTGCTCACCCCAGGGTCAGATCACTCTGGAGGGAAGAAACTCCAGCTGGACGGGGGCAGGGGCGGCAACAGAAGGTCCTCGGCTGGGAACTCATCTTGCAGGGGGTGAACTGGGCTTGGCTCTCAAGCCAAAGAAGGAACAAAGAAAGACTGTGGAGGCCTCCCAAGTGGGGCGGCCCAGCCTGTGGGCTCCTTATCTCAAGTAGCAGAGGGTTCTCACTTGTGTGCAAGTTCTGCAGCTGGTCACTTTACTAAGTTATCTTCACTCCTCAGGGTGTTACTGGAGGAAGTGGACCATGGGAAGTTAACTTTCTCACCTAGTAAAGAGCAAGCCTGGCCACTGTCCAGCATCTGAGCCCACCGGCATGCCCATGAGAAGCAATGCCATGATACATGAGTTTCACTGGGTGGTGGCTTGCAGGCTTTTTATCGCAGATCCAGGGCCTCTTTGGGCAGGGCTTGCCAAAGGCTGTCATGCTGATGGATGTGCCTATTCCTGTCTAATCTGCCCTGACCTTCCCCTTTGAAACTTCGGCCCTGGCTTAGTTCACTTGTGTTGTGGTAACAAAACCCTGGGGGCTGGGCAATGTATAAAGAAAAGAGGTTTATCAGGCTTATGAGCTGAAAGGAGAGATGATTCACATCCTGGGCAGAATGGCACACAGTTTGAAACTTATGAGTGTGAATTATCTTTGGAATTTTCCATTTGTTATTTCCATCTTTGTGGTCGAGCCTGTGGTGACCAAACATGGAAAGAGAAATGGACTCAAATAAATTTCGGTGCCACTAGCCTTGAGAATTAAGAGAGAAGGAGGAGATAGTTTTTTGAGGGCAGGGGCCTTGTTGCTCTGCCCCAGTTGATCTTGCTGCAGGGTCACCTGAGACTGTCCCATGGGTATGGCTGTCCATAAGGATGGTGAGCTGAGAAATTCATGCCAAATCTTCTCACTTCTCTTTCCTGGAGACCTCCCCAACTTCTGTGCTCCTGTCCACCCAGCTCCTCCGCTCAGCCTTCCCATTCCCAGTGGGCAGTGACAAGTGATCTCTCTGAGAGGCCTCATGGGCAAAACACCTTGATCATAGGAGCAGCTCCTTCATGTAGCAAGAGGGCTGCCTCCATGGTTAGCATGGAGGCCAAAGCTTCCTTGGCACCTTCAGGAGGTTCTAGGGAAGCTCACTGAGATTTAAGTCCATTTCTCACTCTGCCTTCAAAAAAACAAACAAAACCCAGTGTTCATGGAGCTCCATAAATTAACCCCTTTTATCCTTGGAAGTCATAATCATGCATCGTTTGAATGCTGGCTCTCTTTCCTCTTTCCTTTGTTGGGTTAACTTCAAGCAACAAAGATCTATTGAAGGTGGTTATCTATTGAAGGTGCAAGGCCATTGGACATCTCCAAGAAGCAGGCAGGGTTCCTGATGGTTCTGAAGGGCTCTGCCATCTGATTAATGTGCCAGGTGCCTGACATTGTTTTACTTAACACTCATAAAAACCTTTAGAGGCAGACATTACCATCCCTCTTTTATATAAACCCTAAATAAACAGAGGCTCAGAATGTTTGGAAGATCTTGCTCACCACTGCTCACAAGACGTTGGAGTCTTCAATATTAGATGGGAAAATATGACTAAAGATGATTCCAGTTATTATGAAGACTCAGGAAGTTGTAACCGGCCCAGGTGGCAAGTGTTAGAGAGGGAAGCGATCTCAAGCCTTGGGCTTCTCAAGGAGGGTGCCCCAAAGGAGGGGGGGCCTGGAGATGGGATGGGACAGTGGGGTTTGGGCTGGCAGAGGGCACAGATGTGAGCAGGAGTGTGTGCATGGTGGCTGGACCTGTTTGGATTTGAGAACTGAGCAGAAGAAACTCAGGGGCGGGACTTTGGGAAAAGTGAACCAACACCCTCTCTTTCCCTGAAACGCAGGGCATGGCATGAGGCTGGCCTTCCCCGCTCCTTTCTGCCCCCATGCCTCCCAAACAAATGCAAATTGGCCTTTTAAAGAACAGCCCACTACAAGGGGATGTTGTATTTGAAGGGGCCCTGTAGACTAGCTGTCTCAATAGGGCCTGCCCCACTCAGGGTGGTGGGATAATTTCAGCACTGGTACAGAAGAGCAGGGTAGGAGTTCTCTTCAGTCCCCTCATCACAAACTTCAGATCCCCACCCCCAACAGAACCTTCTCCACTCCTTGTTGTAGCCTGGCTGGTCTTTAAGGCAGTTCCTGTGATCACCACTTGCCAGTTTGAAGCACAGCAGGTGACCTTTTTCATGTGGTTTCCAGTGACACTTCTAGGTGGCTGAATCCCCACAACCAGTTGGGATCAGTTGCCTGGTGGACTCTCTCCTGCCTGTCCTAGCTTGAGACACCCACACAAGAAGACTGGCACACATGTGAAGCTAGATGTCAGCTTCACCCAGCACACACCCCCTCTGCCCTCCCCTGGCAGCTGGTTGTAGTGATTGTTACACCCACTACAGGATGCTGTGTCATTGCCTGGTTGGTTGCCAGATGCAGGAGAGACCTGTAGCTCCTACTGGAAAATTCCAATTCTGTGATACCCCAGGGGCGCTTGACCTCTGCACCCTGCAACCAGCTCCCACTTTGCTCTGGGGCCTGAGGGTGGATCCCTTCTTCTTGAGGGGTGGCCTTGCCATTCAAGACTAGAAAGAATGGTCTAGATCCTTGAAATAGTTCATATAAACTGCAGTGAAACAGATCTTAAACCTCTCTGGCAAAGAAGTCTCCTAATTCCAGAGGAGTTTAAATCAATGTAGCCTACATTTGCTATCTTTATTTGTATTTTTTTGATTCCAAGAGGCCATTGTTTTAGTTTGCGTCAGAAAACTCAGGAAGTTGTATTTATTCTGACAATCAAGAAGGTACTCACACACCCATCTGGGAGACCTCAGGAGTTGCACTCCTTGTTCACTCCTCCCTAGCCTACAAGGGCTTTGAGGGCTTCTCATGGCCACAATTCATCTTTTCAGATTGTCGACAATTACTAAAAAGTGTCCACTAAAAACCCAGTATTATATGGAGGGGAAAGCAAAGTATTGACCTATTTAAGATGACTCCCTTCTTTTTAGGAAGTCATAATTATGGTTCAGAAAAGGGGTACACAGGATTGTTCTAGAATTCAGATTCCTGAACATTTCCTGTTTGGGGACACAGGTCGCTTGTTGTTTCCAAAATGTTTGATGTAGCGATCCTAAGCCAAAAGAAACACTTTGCAGTTCTATTTAGTAATTAAGTCCAAATAACTATATGTTTGTGTCCTAATGACTTAGGTGCTTACAAAAGACAAGCTTTGAAAGAATAAATACATTTTTGTTTCATTCATACTCACAATGACTTCCAAGGGGATGTGTGTGACTGTTTGGAACTGAACGTCTCATACTTGGCATCAGCTAGAGAACTGGCCCCTGTGTTTCTTCCCCATGTTGATTTTTGCCTGGGGTATGTTTGTTTCTAATCATGGCCACTGCCAAAATCACAGTTCCACAGAGATAGCCTGGCCCTGACACGGATGTCAGTGTAGAGCGATGTTGAACTTCGAGTCGGCAGCTTCTCTAACAGATGTCAAGGATCCCAGTGTTCCCCTCAGAATGATAAAATGCAGTCACACAGTACCTAACAGCAGGGTGAATTGAGAAGTGTGCTGTTAGGTGGTTGCACGCACTGCAGTGTGGATTCATGCACAGCCTTCATGGCCTCGATCGGATGTCCGCTTCGTGTGCAACCCAGAGCCTGGTAAACCAGGTGATGAGCGCTGATGTTGGCAGAATGGGGCAGAATGGGGCATTACAATAAATGTGGGGTTTTTCTTAATGAGTGATAGGATAGTAAATACATAGTAACAGGCTATGCAGGCTTATTGCTGCGTTCTTCATGGGGCGTGCCCTATTTACAGTGAGTGCGGTAGGTTTGTTTATACCAGCATCTCACACACACACACACACACACACACACACACACACACACACACACGTTGTGCTATAATGTCACTAGGGGGTAAGATTCCTTGGCCCCTTTATAACGTTATGGGACTGACATAGGGGAGTGAAACTCCTGACCTACTATATCTGGTATGAGTCCATGTTCTCTAAAATTGAAGAATGAATTTTAGGAACAGTGGAGGGTAAGAGCAGAATATGTTTGATAGAAAGACAGCTTCTGTCTGAGACAGAAAGGATCCCGAGCGGGTTGCCAGGGACTGTCTTTTCCAGGGACTTTGGTAGAGTAAAATCATGGGGTGAGATAAGTTTAAGGCGGGAAAACTGGAAACTCAAAAGGCAGATGGGCATGAGGAGGGACATAACTATAGTTCGCCAATAAGATTAATAGTTCAGGTAAAATTGATTATATTAGGGACAAATGGGGAAGCAAGGCCATGCTTAGAGAGCAGTGACTCCTCTTCCCTAGGGGTTTGGAATGGTGACTTCAGACTTCCTCAGCTGTAGGGAGCTATTTAGAATATCAATCCTTGGCATATGGATGCATTTGCCTGATCTTTTGTCTTGAGGCCTGGCCCACAGCAGGAGGTGCCTGTCTCCCCCACAGTTGCAAGGCATCTGGGCTTATGCACTGGCTCCTTTCAGGACCTAGCCCTGTCTCACTGCCTATAATATTTCTAACTAACTCAGCTGCCTGCAACAGGCCCACTGTTGTGTGTGCAGTTCACGGGTCACTGAAACGCCATTGGGAAGCAGATGACTGAGTCTGCAGTGGGGTACTGGGCACTGGGGTCCTGAGGTGTTGGGGCTGGGGCCCATCGTTCTACGGTGCACAAAACCATGATGGAAAATATGGGATCGCATAGAAGCTGGCTGCCTCCCTCCCATTGCTACCCTGTGGTCTCTTAATAAATCTTTGTGGGAATGAATCAGTGGTTACAGGGAAGTCTATAACTGTGACTTCATTTCTTCTCAGTCGTATTTTCATCACCTCTCAGATTGCATTTAACATCGCTGTGTGTTGTAATCAAGATGAATCCCGATACAGGGTTTGAAGCTGACTGGGCCACTTAGTAGGGTGTGGATCTGGTCTGGACTGCTGAGAGATTGGCTTCATGGTGTGGGACCCACAGGAGCCTCGCAGGTTGCTGGGAGGATTCACCTGGGAGGATTCGGTGCCGTGATTCACATGGTGCACTTCGCCTGTGGCTGGGTGCTATTTTGGCTCCGGGGTGGGCACGTAGACAGCAGTGCGGTTTGCATGACAAGCCTTTCTCAGGAGGAGTTGGCGATGGGGCGGGTGGGTGAGGGATGCACCCTCTAGGCTGGAGGACACAGCAAACCCAGCCTGGGCCTCTGCCCTTGCTTGCTGTACCTGGCACCCCTTTAAGGGCATCTCCTATGTCCAAGACACTGGGCATCTCTCCACATGTTTGGCCCGAGTTCTGTGCAGGTGTCACGAGTTGCTGGCTAGGAGCCCAGCTACTCTTGTCCCGGCACAGTGCCCATGTAGAGCCCTCTCCTGGGAGCCAGCAAGGGTCCCTTCACATGGCATTGTGCTCAGATGCACAGAGAACCACGACAGACCTGCGGGGGACTCCACTTCTCACAGAATGATGTGGGAGAGAAAGTATTAAAATTAATTCCTAAGCCCATTTCCTCATCTACTTTGAGCCAGGCAACAGAGGCCAACAAAGACTCAGGTGTGCTTGGTATTCTGGAAGTTCCTGCCAAATAGGTTCAGCCTTAAAAACACCCCACATTGTTTGCAAACTGTTGCAAAAGTAAACAGAGTTTCCTGGGCTCGTCCAGTTTGGAGTTTGAGTTTTGCAGCCCTGGAAGTGCTGTCAGCTGAGTCTTCTGACCCGAGGAAGACAGTTAAGCACAATCCTTTTAAGAGAAGAGGGTTAATAGGGAAAAAATCAGCTGAGTTTGAGGCTGCAGAGGGAAGCCTGCTTCTTGAGTTGGGGGTCAGATGCTTTGTGAACACCCTTTTACCCTGCTCTTCCCTAGTTTTTGAGACCCTAAGGTTCTGAGCTCTGGTGACAGGATGTAACTATTTCCCAGGAATCCTGGGCCCTGGAAGGAGGAAACACAGGTCTCTCAAAACAATCAGCTGTGCTCTAAGGTGGAGGTTTGTGATTTGGCAACAGAGGGTTTAATTTGCAGCTTCCTATAGCTGAGTTTTAATTATTTCCCAGGAGCAGCTAATAAAGTGTTCAGCTAAATATTCAGGCAGCCTGGCCTCTCTCCGCATGGCACAGAGTGGACATGATATTGGCTATGGGCTCCTACTAAGACCCCACCCTGATGCCCAGCTAGGCATTACCAGGGCCTACAGCTCTGTGTTTGTTTCTCATTCATGACAGCAGTTAGGATCCAACGCAGGGCGCCTGGCAGAGCGTGCTGCAGATTCGTCTTGTAGTTTTATTTGCTGCATCTGAGCAGTGACCTTGATCTTGCCACAGCCTTTTCCTCTCAGCGGACTTTCCTGTACACCCTGCTCATTTCATACCATCTCCGGATGCTGTTTCCAAAGATCTCAGCTCCATGACCCAGGCAGCTTTGAACAAATGCAAGCCTCGGCCCCTCTCAGATTTCTACTCTGTGCCTCTTGTGTCCTGCGCTTACCTCCCTGCCCCCAGCTCATTTTGAATTCTTGCAGCTCGAAGAGCTGAGCTGTGCCATTTTTATTGGCCCCGTTCTGGACTTCAGCAGATGTTTATGGGCTCTTCTCATGCGTCAGCACGGTGCCTGTCACTCCAGCCTTCCCTTGGAAGCAGGTGTTACTATTCTAGCTTTATAGGCCTGGGAGCAGAGCTTCCTTGGTGTTGAATGGCTTGGGTCACAGAGTTCACAAAGTGGAGTCAGAACTTCAGACCTCCTCCTGATCCCCATTTCCCTTCCCAGTCCAATAAATCATGCCAGACCTCAGGCTGCTTCATTAATAAGGCTCAGTGGTTCCTCTCTGCCCAAATCAATCTTTACAGCCAGGAGTGCAGAAAGCTTGGAAATTGTAATACAGAAGCAAAACTTGAATTTCCAACAGCAGAATCTATCTGGCTGATCTTGCTGGAGGCAGGTTTGGGATGGACAGTAGCTCATCACAGGTCTGTGGAGAGTCGGCTTGAAAAACCAGGAAAGCCTTGGAGCTGATCACACCAGGGGCCCCAATCGGGATGAGTACATTTGGGCCCAAACCCATATGTATGCCTGTGCTTCCTACAAGGCTGCTGGGAAAACACACTCCTGGCTTGGCTCCCCCAGGGGCAGAGGCGGTGCTGCCTACCAGGACTGTCAGAACCTGGATAGTGTTCCCGCATGACAGTGGCCCAGCCTCCAAACCTACGCAGATGCCCAGTGATTGCCCTGTAAGTTGTCTGTCACTTTGTAGGCACCATCATCTTTCACTCCCCCAGCATGTGACAAGCTCTCAGCAGACAACCTGGTAGGTGACAAGGGGAGGGTGCTCTGGGAACTTGTGTTCATAATCACCACCACCTGTCGAGGGTGGAGCCTGGGAGCACTTACTAGATGCCTTGGCCAGGGCTTGTGTTTGGGTTGGTGATTATAAAGCAGAGTTCTCACAGCTGAGCTGGAGAATGAGAAATTCCCTGTTTCGCAGGTCAGGAAGCAGGGCTGTTGGGGTGTTTACTGTCTTAGCCAAGTTTTAGCCAGTGAGCTACTTTTCTGCCCCAAGGGCTTAGTGCTTTTAACATTTCCAATGGCTCTGAGGCTGAGTCATTTGATCCTGGTTACACCCTCCTGGATGCATTCTCTGGATGAAAAATGGGGGACACGTACTTTGGGGATCATGGTACTGACCATGCATCCTGAACCTGCCACATGTCGTTATCTGGGGTGATCATAATCCTAAATCTGAGCTTCCCCATTCCGCTCCAGTGGGGGGCAGTGGCACTGGTGTGGTGTTTACATGAGGAGCCGCTGCCACGCAGTGGTTTTGTGCTGATTTTAGCTCCTCTTCTTCCTTCCTGGTGCTTTTTCCTGTCCTGCCTGCACCTGTACCTGTGACTGCTGCCTCTGGGGAGTCCAGAGTTGGGGACAAAATCTCCTTGGTAACAAGTAGACTAATTATAGGTCTTTCAAACCCTAGAGTACCTGGTGGAGGCTTTTTAGTGGATTAAAAACTACTGAAAGAGCTAGAAACAAAGGTTTGAAAGGAAATGCAGATGTGCATCTGAGGCACTTGGTGCCAGCTGGGGAGACCTCCTCTGGGGGAGAGGTGCTAGGGCTCACAGGCAGGGGGTACAAACTGGGTGGAGCCTGTCACCAGTGTCACTGGTGCCACCCTGGGGATCAGTTCCTGTGGCAAAAAGGAGGCCACCTGGGTGGGCTTGATCTCATCATAGGGGCTCATTAAAAGCAAGTTCTTTTCAGCTGGTGGCATAAGAGGAAGTGAGCCAGGCCAAATTCGAGAAGGGTTTGGCCTGGCATGAAGATGGGGCCACTTGGTACAGCTGGATAGATGGTTCCCCCAAGGAACTGAGTGCAACCAGCACCCAGGAGGGAGGTGGAAGCAGATTCTTGGCCAAGAGCTCTGTGAACCCTGGTTAAGAGTCCAGCTGTGCCCACCTGGATCTCTGACCTCAAGACCTGGGACAGAGAAATTCGCATTGCTTTATGCTGGGTGGATCCACGTGTGAGTCCTTCACTGAAGCATAACTGTGAGCCTAGGAGTGTGTGGAGGAGCGTGTGATGGTGCCTGGTGTAGCAGGGAAGAAGACTCTCTTTCTCTCTCAGAAGTGGTGACTCACAATCCACAGTTGGCACCAGGGTTTTCTTGGGGATTATGTGGGGGCACTGGGAGACCACATGAGACTGTAGCCTTTGGCTATGTGATGCGGATTTGTGCCATTCTAGGCGGCTGTCCTGACCAATCCCGAACCTCATCGGACCCGTTCAGTCTCTTGGTTGACTCTAGTGGCTAGTGGTCTGCATTCTGCCCTTGGTCCCTACACTCCAGAAGGAGGCTGCTCGTGTGGGGAAAAGCCAGCTTAGGTGGCTCTGGTGATGCTCCTCTGGTGCAGGTGTGGAGAGGTGGTCCAGGCTGCTCCCCACGATGGTCAGTACTGCATTTCAGGAGTCGTTATTGGCTGTCTGGGACCAACATAGCTGGAGTTCCTTTCTGGCTGCTTTCCTGTCCCTGTCCCTGTCCTGACCACTGTAGTCCTTGGGTCCAACCCTAGGCTTCTGTCCTCCGATGCCCCTCCCCCTTCTAATCTGTATAGACAGGGAGGGACTGCCTGCTGCTGGAGAGCTGGCCACTGCGTGTTGGGGGCTCTGGCTCCTCCATTCCTACCTGCTCTTGCCAGCCCTCTGTTTCTTTGGGGCTGGAAGAATCAAGCATTCCTTTTCATTCCCCAGGGATGCCCACACGCATGACTTCCCAGTATCACATCTCCTTCTTAACTTTACCCTTGTCTGTATCCCACAGCGGTGCTGACCTGTGGGAAATGGGAATTGGGTTGCACCTCAGGGGCACTGCCCCCTGCCAGATGAGAGACTCCATCCCTAGCTGATGCGAATGATGCTCATGGAGAACCACAGGGGCTGCCATTCACAGAGAGGGCTCAGGTCACAGGCTGGAGCCGTGGGACGCATGGGTCAAATGCAGACAGCATTTGTACATTTTCAGCTCATTGTCAAGTCCCATCACTGTCAACTGCACTAACTTCCTTTCATCGTTTGTGACCCCCTTTCTGGGACAAAGGAGCTGAATGTGGGTCACCCTGACCCATTTCTGTCTCAAATTTAAAATTAAGATGGAACTGTAAGTTGCTCTGGGGCTTCGGCGGTCACCAGCTGAAGATCCCCACCCCTTGTCCTGGTTTCTGACACTGCCTGCAGTGTCACAGGCTCTGTCCCCAGCCACCTTGGTGCCTGGTGCTGCAGACACCACACCTGTGCACCCAGGCGTGCGGTAGCTGGTGGGAATGGGACCATGGAGCAGGGGCTGCCTCTGGGTGACACAGGGTGAAGAGAAGCCTTGGTAGCCTTAGGACAGGGTACCAAAATCAAGAGCAGCTGGCCCTGAAGCCAAGCACTCAGGATTCAAATCTTCGTTCTTTTGTTCCAGTGTTGGAAGCCAGGCAGGTTGCTTGCTCTCTCGGGGACTCTGTCTCCACACAGTAGTAGAATCGGCCTCGTCAGGGCTGTAGAGACTGAGAAATGGAAATGCGTGCAAGACACTCTGCGCCCTCCAGTGTGAAGTGAGTGCTCAGGAAGTGTGTGTGTGTGTGTGTGTGTGTGTGTGTGTGCACACATATTGGAATGGTGCGGCAAACAAATTAGGAGAAGGGAAAATCCAGAAGAGCAGGACCGTGTAGAGAGATTATAGTGACCCTGTCTATTCTTGTACAGCACTTAGTTCTGCTAAAACTTCAGACCTGTCTTTGATTTGCTTTTTCCCCTTCACTCTAAACTGCAATTCTTCTTAATCTTTTTGGAACCATTGAAGAATCAAATGAGCCTCTATCTCAGAAAACTGTTCAGGATCTACATGTAATTGTGGACAGTCCAGCTTTAGTGGTTTCTTAGGTCCCAGATGAAGTAACCTTACTTTGACCATTTTCTAAAGGGCACGAAGTCTGAATGACAGCTTGAATATCTGATGAATGATTAGACTCCTACATACGCTTCAGAACCTGAACCCGGCTGAAATGTCACAAGTCCTGCTTTCTTCCAGGCCCAAATCAAGTGGACAGTTCCCCGCTTCACTTCTTGCTCACTCCTCTTGTTTACCTGCCTTTTAGATCTGCATCCTGTGATCGTTTCCTGATTGAGTCTCTCTGAACTTCCGATCCTCTCTCCTTTCCTTGGTTGGTGCTGGTGGCTAGGGATGGGGAAGCACAGTGAGTGTATAACAAAGCAAATTCTGAGGAAGTGGGAGAACCAGGAAGCCTGTCCGATGGGCTTCGCAGGGGGCCCCACCAGGCTGTCTGTAGGAAGAGCATCCAGGTTTCCAAAAGATAAGTGGCCGTCAACACAAGAGGAATAATCAGGAGGAACAGGAGAGAAAGTAGCAGTGGCCTCGGAGATTCCACCCGATTAGATAAGGGAGCGCACAGCTGGGAACCTGCGGAAACCTGGCAGGCAGCTAGGCTGTGAGCTCCAGGCGGAGAGCCTGGTGGGACGGCTCTGGACACAGCAGCCTATCTAAACGCGGGCAGCCAAGGGGCTCCTGCATGGTGGGGAGGCGTCACTGGGAAACTCCCTCCTGGGGGGAGACTGTCACATCAGGGATCAGCGTTGGTCTCCCCTAGTGGTAGAGAGATCTGAGCCAGGATTCTGCTGTGTCTTGCAGACCCTGAGTGTTCTGCTGGAGGCAGCTGCAGGACTGTTGCCTGCAAGCCCTTCCTAGAGCACCAGCTCCTCATAAGGGCTGTGGGTATTTCAGCTCAGCTTCAGAAACATACGCAGCCGGCTTCAGAGGGAGCCAAGTTTCCATTTCCCCTTTGAGAGAGCTCGGGAGGGTGGCACAGCGGCTTTGGAAATTATTTAATGTAAAAGCTCTGACAGAGAGCAGGCACCCGGCCTCGCTGCTGCTACACTTCCACCCATGGAAGTTTCCGCTGCTGCCTTTCTGCTTCCAGCCTCAGCCCCAAGAGCAGGTGGGCAGACGCCATCTCTGCCAACACAGCGCTCCCACCTGGTGTGCTCCCACCTGGTGTGCTCCCACCTGATGTGCTCCCACCTGATGTGCTCCTGAGGGCTTCCCGTGTTGAAAACAAACTTGGCTGAAGCCCAGAGCCACCCAAAGTCTCTGTCCCTCTGTAAGAGAGCAAGTGGTCTGTGCAGGAGAGGGTCAGGAAGATGTCCCTGATGTGTCCTCTGCTACCCGTCCGTGGCCCTACTGTACCAGGTAGACAAGGGTGGTACCACTCCAAGATTCCCACTTCCGTGCACAGGGACAGCCCCCTGGGGTGGGGTGGAAGGCTCGAGGTCCTTCAGTGGGAGCAGCAGGGTGACACCCCCACCTCATCCCAGCTCCAGGATGCCTAGGAAGCCTGCCTGGTTCTGTCGTCACTGTGAGCACCTAGAGCTCTGTTGAAACTGTCTGCTGCACGGGAATGTCCGGGGCCTGGCACCACACAGTAACTTCCTCTCATGCCCTGTTTCCCTGCTTTCTGTTTCACACTGGCTGTGGCTTGGGAGTGAAATAGGACCCGTATGTTCTGAGAGGCTTCGCTTTGTTCTCTGCAGCGTGATTTTCTGGAAGGCTATTTGAAGTCGCTGAGCTTCTGATCTCTTGCCTTGTGCTGCTGTGACAGTGTGAACTCAAGGCCCAGAGTGTGTGTGTCTGGGGTGCTCTGAGGGGCACTGGGTGTGGGGATGGCTCTCCAGTCCTTGGTGTAACTCTGTCCCCTCAGTGGTGAGAGCAGTTTCTTTCCTCTCTGTGCAAGGTGAGGCCGGGACAGTATTTTCCCCTCATAAAGAGGTCCTGAGCAATCAAAGCAGGAAGACCAGGCCACAGGGCCAGAGCTTCTGATACTTACAAAGTTCAAGATGAGGATGCTTGCACCGTCTTACTGGGTCACAGGAGCTAGAGACAGGTCCATGAGAGCCAGGCCCTCCAACTCTGAGGGTCCTTTAGTCAACACTGAGTGCTGCTCTTCTATGATATTTTCTTATTAGGCTTAAAAATAATCTAGTAGCAACACTACTTAGCATTGTGAAGCTTTGAGTTCAGTCAATCCCCAGCGCCAAAAAGAAAAAGAGCAGACCTAATCCTGCTAATTGCTCTTAGCGGCTGTAACACGTCAGGTAGTCCATGCTGGCATTTTTGTCTCTTCAGAGCCGAGATCCAAGTGTGCCTGTGAATAGAACCCTTTTCTATAACATTACATCATAATGAGCTTGCTCAGCATTGAGCGGTCTGTATGGGCATCATCTTCAGGGGCTGAACAATATTCTATTATATGGCCCCACCCCAGTTTTCTTAGCCATTCTTGGATGTTGGCCGTTTGTATTGTGCCTAGCTTTTTGCTTTAATAAATGATGTAGAGAGACTCATCTTTGGGCACAAAGCCGTGCTTGCATTTCACATCATTTCTTTGGGATAGCTTCCTAGAAATTTCTTCTGATTTTCAAGGATGTTGGATGTCAAAGTACTACGTCCTCTATGCAGCATGGATGTCCCCAGAGACTGCAGGCAGACGTGGGGCCAGGTGACAGTGTGTGTGGTGATCCTGCCCTATAAGACATGGTGCTGTGGACACTGGAGAAAGTAAACCCTAGGTTTACCCTGAGGAATGTACTGGATAGCGTGGCATTATAATATAAAGAACTATCCTAGAACAAGAGATGCCTGGACCCGAGAGAATCCAAGGTGAATGCTGGGATGGAACAGTTCTTTGCGTGGATTTCATCTGGTCTCTTCTGGAGCTTTCGTAAGAATCTACAGAGTTGCTGAGAATTTTCTATTCGTTGATTACTGGGGAATTCGTGGTAAAGGAGGTGAATTATTTTTTTCTATTATAAAAAGTTAAAGTAGACAAAACTTAAAAAAAAAATGCCATCCACCTGAATCCTTAGAATACAACAAGATGGCAGTCAACTGTCTTGGTTTGGAGGACCTTGAGGCAGGGTGAGGCAAAAGCCAGAGTTTATACCCCACAGGTGTGAGGCAGAACCTGGTAGTGTTTGTCACCTGTCGCTGCAGTGACCCACCAATCCATTTACATATAAATCCATTCCTGGCAACGTGAGCTGATGCCTGTGAGATCAGACCATCACAACACGCCGTTATACAGGTGCATGGCCCCTTTGGTGACACAGATGAGTGTTACCTCGTACCTTTGTGACAGTCCCTGTCCTCACCTGGTTGCTGGGAGTTAAAAGGGCTCTGACTGCACAGGGCTGGTCATGAGGAGGGCTAGCCCTGCTCTCCCTGGGTGGAAAAGGCAGAGAGACATGGCCATTCGGGGACTCTGGGGCCAGAATTAGATGTGCACCTGGAAGTCTTGGCTATGGTTGCTTTTTTTTTCTCCACTTTGCCCTGATCACATCAGCTGTTTGGCTGTCTCCACAAGAGGAAAGTGGTTCACACTCCAGGCTGAGCTGATCAGACATCTGAACTGCAGGGCTCCCACAAAACCTGGTACCGACTCAGCTCGGTTCAAGAGATCATTTGTGTCTCATCGCCCTCCTCCCTGTGAGGTCGCACCTTTGTCTGTGGCGGAAGTCTCCAGGGTTCCACTCGAGGGTGTGCAAAGACTGAGCCACAGAGACCTGCACCTGGTGGGTGCACACCTTGACTCCCCTCATACATGTTTTACTGGGCTTGCTAGCAGATCCGTGCTTTGAGTTGTAGTTGGCGGTTTCTCCACATCAGTCCATCCAGTAGAGCTGTTTTTCTCCTGGCTTCTGCTGAATAAATCCCTTTTGCAGTCCCTGTCACTCTTTGATCCTTTGTTTGTGCCAGACCCAGAGCCACTTAGCCTCCTCAAGGGCTCAGGCAGGCAGCTTGCAGTCCCTGTAATTTATATGCCCATTATAGACATCACATGGGGCTAATTCTCATACAAACTCCATCCACCCTGGTGGCAGGTGGGGGGGGGACACAGCCCACCCCTCCAGGTAATGAATCTGCTGGTGGTGGAACATTGAACAAACCTCTGTGACCACTGCCAGCCCTAATCTAGAATGTTAAAAAAGAGGCTCCAAATGCAACCCTGGGGGAAGAGGGGGCGGCAGAATGCCAAAAGCTTAGACCTTCAAAGGGTATCATTAAGAAATTCCTCCTCACATTTAATCAGACTCCCTGGCTGGGAATTGAACTCATATGTCCCAGTTTTATCTAGATAACTGCTCTCCCTACTCTAAAAATATTTAGGCTATTTAATAATACCTTTTATGTTGACATCGTTTACATATAAAATACGTTGTGTACAAGATAATTTTAAAAGATATTGTGTACTTTCATAAAACTATCTTTTATATATAAATATTTTTACATTATTTTATAAGCAAGACTTGCTTATAAAGTGTTATAAACTTATGAAAATATTAAAGCACTTATTTATATCAGCAAATATATTAAAATATATGCTATGTAAGTGTATTAAAGTAAACCTTACTATTAATACACTTACTATGTAAGTGTATTAAAGTAAACCTTACAATCAGTACCAATGATTTACTATTACAATTAAATTGATGTAGTCTAAGTATTTAGTGTAATAGTGTAGTATATATGATGTGGCTTGTATAATGAAGAACCATATTATGAAAATTTCACTCCCCAAGTTTCCGAAGTGTTAGTAAACAGTGATAAATGTGCATAAATAGCATCATGGGAGACTAATCTGAGGTGGGGGTGGGGGCTCGCGCTCCGGCGCCACAGCGCCCCCTAGCGTCCGCCCCGCGCGCTGACCCGCTGTCGTCTTGGTCCCGCAGGCATCGGCAAGAACGTCATCTGCGACCGCACGGCCACGCCGCTGGACGCCTTCCGCATGATGTCGGCGGCCCACTACTACCCCAAGCTCATGAGCATCATGGGCAACGTGCTGCGCTTCCTGCCGGCCTTCGTGCGCATGAAGCAGCTGATCGAGGAGGGCTACGTGGGGGAGCTGCTGGTGTGCGAGGTGCAGGTGCACGGGGGCAGCCTGCTGGGCAAGAAGTACAACTGGAGCTGCGACGACCTGATGGGCGGCGGCGGGCTGCACTCGGTGGGCACCTACATCATCGACCTGCTCACCTTCCTCACCGGCCAGAAGGCCGTCAAGGTGCACGGGCTGCTCAAGACCTTTGTCAAGCAGACGGACCACATCAAGGGCATCCGCCAGATCACCAGCGACGACTTCTGCACCTTCCAGATGGTGCTGGAGGGCGGCGTGTGCTGCACCGTGACCCTGAACTTCAACGTGCCCGGCGAGTTCAAGCAGGACGTGACCGTGGTGGGCGCGGCCGGGCGCCTGCTGGCCGTGGGCACTGATCTCTACGGGCAGCGCAACAGCGAGGCCGAGCAGGAGCTGCTGCTGCAGGACACCACGCCCGTGAGCAACTCGCTGCTGCCCGCCAAGGCCTTCAGCGACATCCCCGCGCCCTACCTGCGCGGCACCATGAAGATGATGCAGGCCGTGCGCCAGGCCTTCCAGGACCAGGATGACCGGCGCACGTGGGACGGGCAGCCACTCACCATGGCCGCCACCTTCGACGACTGCCTGTATGCGCTCTGCGTGGTGGACACCATCAAGAGGTCCAGCCAGACTGGCGAGTGGCAGAACATCGCCATCATGACTGAGGAGCCCGAGCTGAGCCCCGCCTACCTGATCAGCGAGGCCATGCGTCGCAGCAGGATGTCCCTGTATTGTTAGCGAGGACCTGGTGGGGACCGGGGAAAATGCATAGTGGGGGAGAATACATGGCATCTAAGGAGGGGGACCCTGGCCGGTAAGGGACCCCAGACAGTGTTGGTGGACCCCGAGCCCTACCTGCCATGGCCCCTGCTGGGTGTTCCCATCAGAGGCAGAGGTCGAGCAGCCCCGGCTGCTGCCCTGCACTGTGAGAAGCAAGGACAGGTCACTTCCCTCCCTCTCATCTGCCCCGGCCGGGTGCCTCGGCCTCCTGCAAGGCGTGTGTCAGATGGCGAGGTCACGTCTCACACGGCTCTAGCATGCCTGTTAGTCCAGGGAGGAAGTTCAGATTCCAGGAAGCCGCTTTTGATTCCACTTAAGGTATCTGAAGGAAAAGTAGGTGGTGTACCAAAGTGCAGTTTCCTTAACTGGGAAGTGGAAGGGTGGCTGTCTGGCCTGAGCAGAGCCCAGGTTCTCACGGGCTAAGAGGTGGGCGGCACAGAAGGAACTGTCCCTCTGAGCTCTTCGGCAGTGGGACAGACCTGAAGAGTTTCCCTGGAAGGGAGGGAGAGAGGAAGCGGTGTCCATTGCCACCTGGCTCTCAGGTTGGCGCCAAGAATGCCACACTGCAAGGAGGTCTAACTTAGATGTGTTCGTGTGCCACCCTCCAGGCCTGGGGACAGCCCCTGGCCTCAGAGTGACTTCCCAAACTGAAGGGGAAAAGCCTCACCCTGGAGCTGTGTTGGGCTTTACCACCCGTCTCTGGTTAGGAGTGGTACCCAGCTTTGAGGATGTAAAAGAGAAGCCTTCTCTTCCACTCAGATAGAATGCCTTTCCCTTAACGAGAAGAGGCGAGGTTGTTTTTTTCCTTTGCTTTGGCCCTGGCTCTCAGGATGTGGACACCTAAAAACTTGTGAAGAGGTGGCAAGCAAAAGGACAGGCACGACCATAGTTTTCAGGATTTCTAAATTGGAGGTGTAGGATTCTCAGAGAAGAAGTTTAATGTTGGGAAAATTTCTACTTTCTCTCCTGTTGCTTTTTCCCTCTTCTTAGTGTTCATGAGTGAAAATAGGCACAAGCTGAAAGGAACATCCAGTCACATGCAGATGTGTGTTTTAATGGTTCTTATCAAGAGGCACCAATACCATCTTTTAATATTCAGATCTGGTCTTGAAAGACTAAGTCAAGTACATTCTGACACTGGGATGTTATGTTTTTCTGATTTTTCACTCCTCATGAGACGTTTGCCCGGGTTAGGTATGGATGCTATTCCTTGTAAATCCACCCAACTTTTGTTCACAGACTCGCTGTTACAGAGCAGTCTTTGGCATGTGGTAGAGTTTGGACTTCTTTGTAGCTGAGCAGCAGAACTAGAAGGAAATTTAATGGACCTGGCTCCACCCTCCAGGCTTTATTTGAGCAGGTAACGTCTATAGGCAAACAGATGATTGGTTGCATCCTCCATCCTCCCCTCTGGGGTCAGTTCATGTCAAAGCCCCTGGCTACTCACAGGCGCTCTGTGAATATTTCCACACCAAAGGGAGGGCGCTCATTTTCTAGGATGGAGGAGTCAGGCTGGCTCTCTGCACCCTCCTCCCCTGCCAGCCTCCCTGCAAAGGGGCAAAGTCAGCTGAGATGCCACATAAGTCATCAGGGTCCCTGGTGGTTGACATGGTATGGTCAGCATTTCCAGTTTGGCAGTGATCAGTTGACTGGGTGCAGAGAAAGTAGATGACTCTGTGGGCCTCATTTTCTAAGTCACTTATAGATATACCTGGGGATTCAATTTTATGTTTCTGTGCTTAACTGATCCGTGAGATTCCAGCTGCCTCAGGGCTCTGTGATACATAGCCATTGTCTAAAACAAAAATTTTCAGTTGAGCTTGGGAGATACAAAAAGAATATACTTTAACAGAAGCATGAAAAAATATTAGTATGTGGACTCAAATTTTAGCTACTGAAATGCATGTAGTAGGTAGATGTGGGAATGAGGAAGAATGAAGATCTAGGTTGTTCATTTTCAAAAAATAATGCAGTGGTGAAGAGATTCCTTCTGCTCCTCTCTGCCAGGAGCAGCGCTCTGAGGCTGACACTGTAAGCCCTCACCAGTGTCCCCAGGACTATTTCAAACCCAGTACACTTGGGAATTTGGACATCATCCCTAACTTTGATCTTGAACTGAGTCCCAGCAAAAATCCAGCCCCTTTTGCTTTCTTTCAGGTGTTGCAAGGGCTGGATGGAGGCAACACGGTGCAGTCTCCCCCTTGCCTATCTCGGCCCCATTCTTCCATAGATCCTACTCTTTGCTGTTGGTCAGGGCTTTTTTTCCAGGTGTCCACAAGTGCTTGGGCTGTTGCACACTTATTTAGAAAGTTCAGAGTCTGTGACCACTGTCAGTCTCTCTACACTTCTCCCCTCCCTGGGAAAGTGGCACTGTGGGATGCCTCTGATGTACCCTGGCACACCTGATCATAAATGCCACCGTGTCGGGTTATCTGGATTTTGCAGGAGCCATCTTGGCTGAGTCTGGCCAACTCCCAAGACTTCTCTGCTGTGTGCACAGCATTCAAGTACGTGAGCTCCTGCGATCCATAAACTGACCCTAGGCTACCAGTCCCTTGACACAGAAAAAAGTAACCTGACCAGAGTCACACAACTAGGAAGCAAAGTAAGCTCACTTAATCCAAAACCTGGCTTCTTTCAACCATATTTGGGCTTTGGCTGCTCTTCCTGGGCAGGAAGGGTGCTCCCTGTCCAACCCTTAGAAGGTCAGCTGCATGATAAGAGCAGATGGAGACCTCCAACACTCTGCTGAGCGGGACACCACCTCTGAGCTTCTGCATGAAGCTTTGAACAGAAGTAGTTGATTCTCCCCCTCCTTCCCAGAATGAAAATATCACTCAGCTTCTTTTCAAGTGGATTTTCTACATTAATTTTTGATTGTAGGTCACCAAGCAAACCTCAGAGTCAGGAGTTTTCAAAAACACTGTGGTCTCTTATAGATGGCCATGGACTTGGAGGGGCCCGAGTGTAACACAGGAAACCTTTTCTCAGGAAGCCGGGCTTTTAAGGTTCATTTGCTGTGATCTGGAGTTCAGCTGTGCATTTGAGCCCTTTTAGTCCTCACTCTCCTCATCTTGTCCAGTAGCTACAACTATTGAATTTGACCCGTGTTTATAAGTTAGCTGGTGAGCACAGGAGGAAATCAGCTGATATCCTTGGTCCAAGAAAATCCAGTTGCATGTGAAGGGATTTCAGAGTCTAATATAGTCAGTTCTTGCATTTTATATCCCAGAAAGAATCAGTGATGGCTGAGGACACCCCACTTCTTCAGTGATAGGAAACCTGGCTCCACAGCCCACTCTGCTGCATACTGCTGAGCTTTCAGTTAGGGACAGGAGACTCAGAGAGGGAAGTGACTGGTCACAAGGTCCCTGGCTAGTTGGTGGAGAAGTTAGAATTGGGCATCAGGCTGTGTCGGACTGTATTCCCCAAGCTACTGCAGAAGCTCAGTTATGTCTTGAATGTACTTAACTAGCTGTTTAAAATTCTCCATTGTGGCTGTAAGGTGAACCATTGTCTCTAACTTGTGTTTTATTTGGCAAGGATGGGGGCATCCATTCAGAGGTTGTCCCCCCGTGGGCTGTATGGATATTGCTTCCTCTTCCCGTTGCTGGGTACAAACATAGGCTGTGACCAGTTTGGATTCTTACTCCACGGACTGCTTATTTTGTTTGGCCATCAAAGCCCTCGAGTTCACAGCACGGAAGTCATGACACTGGAGAACTTGCCAGAAAACAAAAATCAGCTATGAGAACCCTGCTTTTCAGTTCCATGGTAGGGGTGGGGAAGAAAGCTGGGAAGGAAAAGCTGGGTGTGTCTGAAGGGTGGTTCCAGAGTCCTCGTGGGCTTCAGGCTCTCCTGGCCTGTCCTACCCTGAGCATAGAAGCAGAGGACTGTCCAGCTTGCCCCAGACTTCTCCCCTGTGCTTCTTTAAAAATGATGGGTTTAGTGGTCCCATTAGAAGATGGCCGTGAAGCCAGTGCTGTATCCGAGTGACCATGGTTAGGAAGGGACAGTAGCACCCAGCTGACCCTCTTCTCCTCTACGTCGTGGGTCCTATTGGCTGGAGCCCTTTAGTGGCCACCCATGGGGCTGGCTCTCCCCTTCAGGCTCCAGAAGTATTGCATTACTGAGTACCCTCAAATCTGTGCAGTCCTTTGGGTTCACACCAGCAGTGGACCGAGTGATTCAAAGATCCTACTAAATGCAATGAGTTGATGCTTCACAGGGCAGTCAGAGCCCCGCTGGGTACGGAGTACACGTCAGCCATGGAGCCACATGTCCTACCTCTCCCCTTCCCCATGCGCTCTGGCGTCTGCTGCAGCCACAAGGGCTAAGTTACTAAAAGAGCCCCGTGGTTTCGCCTTGTAAAACACAGCGACTTACTCATTTTGCCAGTGGACTCCCAGGTTAAGAAACAAAAGCTGTGACCTACCCATTCCTGGCTGCTGCCCTGAACCTTGTCCAGGGAGACATATCTTGCAATTGTGGCTTTCTGTTTGCTGCCCGGTGCTTTTCAGTTGTTTTGTGTGTATGTGTGTGTGCGTTTTTAAAACCAAAATTGCATCGTTTTGGTT
The DNA here is from genome assembly GCF_034190915.1 of Cavia porcellus. Taxonomy (NCBI): domain Eukaryota; kingdom Metazoa; phylum Chordata; class Mammalia; order Rodentia; family Caviidae; genus Cavia; species Cavia porcellus. The sequence goes on along the minus strand of NW_026947496.1, from coordinate 17,978,666 downwards.
GTCCTCATTGAGTATATATTTATTGTGTTATACCAACATGAATATATATGTATGTATATGTATAAAAAATATAAAAAGGCATGTATACTAGATATTTTAAACAGTTATTTATCAAGGGAAAAAGATGTGTGTTATAAAGTAAACAGAGTCTATATTTTATATATAATGTAGATAGCAAAAAATAGCTTATAAATTATAGAAGGTTTTGGTTTTCCTTTTTTATTATTAAAGAAAAAAAAAAAAGACAGTGCAAGTGCTGTTAGTGTTTTAAAGGCCAAACTACTATGGGAGGTGAACTTCCTGTGTGCCCTTGTTACCTGTGTTATGCTTGGGCTTGGACTCCCCGCATGGCCAAATGGCCTGGGCCGCACCAGATGTGGCCTCCAGCTGGTTTCCATAGTTCGCAGAGGTGGGATGAAAGGATGCAAGTGGCAAATAAAGATTTCAAAGAAAATACAAGGCCAGTGGTTTCTCACTTCCTACACCCAAGGGCTTATAGTTTAGGCAGCTGCCCAGGTTGAGGGCTGGGAAGCCTAGAGGGGTGCATCTGAGGCACGTGCATGCTGGGGAGGCTGTCACAGGTCAGCAACCATGCAGCTGAAGGAGGGACATCGACTGACCTTCCACTTCTGGCTGGGAATCATTACCTGTGCAAACTGGGGCCTTCAGGGTCAAACCCTCATTTTGGAAATGTGAAAATGGAGTGACGATCTGTGTAAGACTGTGTGTGTGTGTGTGTGTGTGTGTGTGTGTGTGTGTGTGTGTGTGTGTGTAAAACTAATCCAAACAGGAAGATAGCTTGGCTTTTAGCTTGGGGGAGCAAATTTTAGATTGCTCCCCCCATTATTTTAGTATTATGACTAATACCACATTCCTCACTCTGAAAGGTCCTTGCAGGCAGGTTCACCCAACTATTTACAAAGGGATCTTCTCTTGCTTATTTTGAGCCCTGTTTAAGGGCAGCCACTGTGAACTGAGCTCAGCCCAATTTGAACTGTGAGGCACAGGGTGTCACTGATGGGCTGCCTCTCCCCTTTGCTGAGTCAGAATCCATGGGAGTACGTCTGTGGGACCATGCTTTCTTTCTAAACAGTTTGAAATTAGAATAATACCACAAAACCTGATGACTTGGTATTCATTTCTTCTTGAGCAAGACCCGATGTTGGTACAATCAAAGTGCATCAAGCCACCCGGCTAATAACATTGCCACGAACCCCGCATCTACATAGATTGTCACTGTGCTCACATACCAGGGTCATGCCTTATGCTGTGTAGGATCTCAGTGCAGTTTTAAATAAGGCCATGAAAACAAGGCTTTGTGCACTGTCTACCAATTGTGAAGTGTCTTTGAGATAGGACTCATTCCTGTGTCTGTTCTAGCAAAGTGACTTGTGACACAACGCCCAAGGGAAATCTCAGATTTCCTAAGCACATGTAGAAATTTTCAGTAGGAGCTAGTCATTCCTTTGTAGGTTTTGAGGTTTTCTGAGTGACACTGATTTCTTCTAATTTTAGGTCTTGTCTTGCTTTTTAAACTGGGGATTCTATGAATCCAGCATCCCTAATTTGAAATCCAAAACTTGTTGAGTGACAATGTAATGTACAAGAAGTTTTGGATTCTGGAACATTTCAGACTTTGAATTTTCAGAGCAGGGATGCTCATCTGGTATACAGGTATTCAAAGACCCCAAATTTCTGAAATCTGACACACCTCTAGTTCCAAATGTTTGCGTTAAGGGATACTCAATTTGTACTGCCTCCTATTAAGTCATGGGACAGGAGCAACTATTTTTGCTTTCTCTACCTGTTGTATGAAATAAACAGTCACAATTCCACAGCATATCAATCCATAGTGACTGACTATGAACCCCATTTGTCTCCCCACTTGTCCCCTGGACACAAAACCATCTTCCAGCTTCACCTCTGGCTCCTTTTATCTATGCATTTTTAGCACCTGTTGTGACAAGTGTGCATAATTCAATTTTTAAAATAAATTGACTGCTAGTTATTACAGAATGAATTACATATCTATAAAATATGCAGAAATCAGTATAGATATGAAAATGAGATGAAAATCTTTACCTCAGTCTAAGCAGTAGGCTGCTATCTGGTGACCTACATTCATTGTCTGTCCAAGGCAACATCCCTTTGCCTGAATATTTGAGGCATGCCCCAAGCATGCTGGAAGCTTGTCCAAAAAATCTAGATGGCGGAGATGAGAAAGACACATCATTCCATAGAGCTGGCGCCAAGTCAGGATCAAAATGATGCACCACAGCTTGCTTGAGCCAAAACTACTGAAAAGCTGATGCAAGTTGAAACCATTCAAAATTCTCAGCCTTGTTCCTTCAAGTTCAAACTCCTTTTTGAATTTTATCTTTCGCTCTACATCTGTAGAGTGAATTCCTGAGGGATGACTTCAGCTGTGACAGCTTTTGTAGCATTATTGTGGTCTAGCACAACTCTTCAAGATAAACTCCACCATATCTTACCTCATGGCTGGGCTCCTAAAATGGCATGTGGATTACAGATTCTGATCAACTTGGATCCAATCACAAACACCAGACTCAGCCGCATCCATGATTGCATGAGGTTTGGGGAGGGGGCCATCAGAAGACAAACCATAACAAGGTTATATGAGGTTTCCTTGGGAATGGATGAATAAAGACCAAGTGGTCATAATAGCTAATGAAGTCCCAGGGAAGGGAGCAAGACCAGGGCTCCCCTGTCATCTTACACCTTCAGGGCTGCTCACAGATGTGGCCAGCTCTCCAGTGTGCAGATTTCCACAAGAAGAAAACAGCAGCATAAGGGTAGTTCATGCCAAGGGGAAGACAGATGGGATAAACACACAGATGGAAAGCCAGAGAGCTATGCATTTAAGATATGGAGGGCTGCGAAAAGTAAATGTCACACGAGATATCTGAAATATGCTTCCCCTGTAGCTGACAGGCCGGAATCTGTTCTAAGAACAGCTTGTGTGAGGAGGAGGACTGTAGATAAAAAGGAATGAGGGTGGAATTCTTACAAGAACTTTACAACGTCTAGTGTGGTTGGCACTTACTGGAAATGTTTCATGTCAGCCAGAGTGTTAAATAAGCACATCCTTAACATCCCAGGTACACCTTCAGCCCTCTCTCCTTCTAACTGCTTTTCCTCTTTGCAAATCTCCAAAACCTAACATCTTCATGGATCCATTATCTGGCTTTTTAACCTGCTGATTCAACCCCTCCCACTTCCTCATCCTTACATGGAGAAACCAACCTAGAGGCATCCTTTCCTCCTAGGCTGGATTTTACTCCTTCTCTGCTTTATTCTTCCAACCTTGACTCTGTCCCTGGCTCTTCCTCTTCTCTAATCCTTCCCTTAGGCCAGTGATTTATGACCTAGAGCATGGTGAATTCAGGGGAGACTCTGAATTACATGCAGAAAAAGGTGCATTTTGATTTTTCCTAAGGCAATGCCTTCAAGTGTGACTGAATTCCCACAATGGGTCAGATCACGATTGTATTAGCAGTATCTGTGACTACTATCCACAGAACTCACACATTGGTTCACACCTCATTATTGGTTTTGAAAACATCTTGGAATAGCATCTTGGAATAACATTGGTTCTCTGAAATTATGGAAATCACTAGGTCACAAGTGTGTCTTTTTATTTAACACTTCCATAAAAAATTTCATACACTGCTCTATCAACAATCGTTTTAAGATCTGGGTGACTCTATGGCAATATAATTTATTCTGTTATAATCATTCATTATTTTATACCTACTTGAGGAGAGAAGGAGCCATTATTCCTGGAAGGGATCACTGGCTTCACCAGATTGCTAAAGGTAAACATGCCACCAAGAAAACTTCAACCTCCAAATGTTGGAGAAATAGCCTTTGCTTAAATCTTATTCCTAACCATAATTTTTCCATGCTTATTGAGTATGGTATGAATTATTACAATTTGCATTATTATACAATTAGTTTAAAGGATTCTCTGACATACAGGATCCTCTGGGTGTTTGAACCCCTGTTTGTAAGAGGATTGTGCTCCAAAGTAGCACTCCCCAGACTAGCTGTACAGGAGAACCAAAGGACCAGCTCAAAATAGGCAGGTCTGGGCAATGTACCACACACACTCTTTGAATCAATTTCATGCAAAAAATTAGTCCTAACTTTACTTAGTATTTAGTGAGGAAACCAAATTGAATGAGTAAACGCAAGAGGAAACTGTAAGTGCAAACACCACAAGAATATATTAAAACACCAAACTGCATTAAAATTATACAATGTAAGTTAAAATCCCTTCTGTCACTTACTCCATTTCATTTTCTAATGCCATTTTACTTTTTTATAAGAATTTTAAAAACATTTTCTCACAGCAGCATATGAGACTGAGCCTACTTTTAATGACTTCATTAAAAACCTTGCCTTAAATTCTATTGAACTGAAAGAGAAAGAAAAGAAAATTAGATTTTATCAATAGAGAAAATCAACAAATCATAACAAGAGAGGAAGAAAGGAACTAAGGGTATATAAAACAACCAGAAAACAGTGATAGGTTTTCATTTAACAATAGCTTTGAATGTAAATGAGTTAGATTCCCCAATTAAAAATACAGACTTGCTGAGTGGTTTGAAAAAATAAACCAAGATCTAGTGTTATGCTGCCTACAAGAAACTTACCTCACCAGTAAAGACACACATAGCCTGAAAGTTTAGGGGTCGGAAAAGAAGTTACAAACAAGCCAGAAGTGCGCAGCAACAGCTATACTTATATCAGATAAAATAGACTTCATGTCAAAACTTGTAAACTTAGATGAAGAAAGTCATCTAACGATAAAGGAACCAATTAGGCAAGAGAAAAATCACAATTATAAATATATACTCCCCAAATAGTGTAGGGCCAATTTTATAGAGCAAACTTTATTAGATCCAAGGGGAGAGAGAATCTCAAACACTAAGAGTTGGGAAATCCAACCCTCCAGTATCAATGGACACTGCCGATCATCCAGATCACACCAACAGAAAATTATCAACAAAGAAATATCAGAATTCAATGATATTATAAGCCAATTGTACCGAACAGATATTTGCTGAACATTTCATTCAACAATAGTGGAATATGCATCCTTCTCATCAGCACTATAATCTCTAGGATTATATTTTAGACCACAAAATAAGCCTCAAAAAACTTTTTAAAAAATTAAGTCCTAGTGTAGACCTTTCTGGTAACTATGGAATAAAATTTAGAAATAAAAAAAACAAGAAATTGTAAAAATATATGGAAATTAAACAACACTTTCTTGAATGACCAATTAAATACTGTCAAAATGTCCATACTGCCAAAAGCAATGTACAGATTCAATGTAATTTCAATTAAAATACCAATGATTTTTTGCTTTTTTAAATGATTTTTATAAAAATAGGAAAAAATTCCTACCATTGGTACAAATTGTTCTAAAAACCATGAGACTCCAAGTAGCCACGCCAATCCTAAGTACAAAGAACAAAACTAAAGTAATTATAGTGTCTGACTTCAAAATATACTATAAAGCCGTAGTAATAAAACCGGCATGAAACATTTAGAAAGACACATAGTCCAAAGGAAGAGGAGAATCCAAAACCATTTTCATATATTTATAGCCAGCTGCTTTCTTCTATAAAGACAGGAAGCTCATTGGAGGAAAAAAAAATCTCTTCAATATACAATCCTGGGTGAACTGGACATTTGTATGCAAAAAGAAACAAATTAGAAAACAGCACATAGGTCAGCATGCACAAAAATCAAGTCAAAATAAATGTCAGACCAAATAATTCTAAAACGCTAAAAGAAAACATGGAAAATGCTTCAAGATATTGGTCTGGGCAATATTTTTTGAGGACATGATTGGAAGCACAGTAAACAAAAGCAAAACTGACAAATGAAATCAAGCTAAAGTGCTCTGTACAGCAATGACAACAGTCCACTCATTGAAGAGACAACCTATAGAATGGCAAAAAATATTTGCAAACTTTTCAACCAACAAGGGACTAAGATCCAGAACTATAGAGGAGCCAGACAATTGTATAGCCGAAAACAAATAATCCAATTAAAAATAGACAATGACTTTATAGACATTTCTCATAGGAAGATACACAAAACACCAGCAAGTATATGGGAAAAAATGCTGTACACCATCGATCATCAGGGAACTGCAGACAAAACACAGTAAGTCATCACCTCAGTCTAGCTAGAACAGTTATCAAAAAGACAAACAACAAAACTGATGCAGGTGAGATTAAGGGGGATCCTCAAATGTTGGTGGGAATATAAACGAATACAATCATTCTGGAAAACAATGTAGCCATTCCTTCAAAGATAGAAGCAGAGCCTGGGGTTAGCTCAGTGGCCTAAGTACCTGCTTGGCAAACACAAGGTCATGAGTTCAATCCCTGGCACCAAATAATGATAATAATAATAATAATGATGATGATAAAAAGACTAGAAGTGGACATACTATATGATTCAGCACACTCACTACTTGGTGTGTATCTAAAGCAAATGAAATCAGTGCATCAGCCGGCTTTCTGTCACTATAACACATACCTGAGGTAACCAACTTATAAAGAAAAAAGGTTTATATGGCTGCTGGTTTCAGAGGTTGTGAGTCATGATCAGCCAGCCCTGTTGTTTTAGGCCTATGGTGCAGCAGCACCTCACGGTGGGCTTGCATGGTAGAACAGAGCTGCTCACCTCATGGCTGGTAAATGCAAAAGAAAGGGACTGAGGTTTGGGGAGGTCTTATAGTCCCTGTAGAAAGCACATTATCAAGGACTTGAAGACTGTTGTTAGATCCCATGTCCCAAAGGTTGCACCATCTTCCAACAGAGATACAGGCTGGGGACCAAGTCTTTAGCACACAAACTTTTGGGGGACATCTTAAATCCAAACTGTTGAGGAAATACCTGCACTTAACACATTTATTGCAGTACTAGTCACAACAGCCAAGAAAAATAAAATTGACCTCAGTGGATGCATGAATAAAATGTGCTATATATACAAAAATGAATATTGTGTGGCTATATTAAAAAACAAAACTATCATTTGCATCACCAATGACAGAACTGAAGTCTTTATGCTAAGTGAAATAAACCAGGCACAGAAAGATGAATATCACAAGTTTCACTTATATTTGAAAGGCAAAAAAATTGGTCTCACAGAAGGAGAAAATGCAATAGTAGTTGTCAGTAGCTGCTGCCCTGGGTGCAGTTGAATAAGAAGAATAACTTCTAATGTTGTATAGCACAGCAGCGTAACGACAGTTAATAACAATTAACTGAATATTTCCACAATAGAGAATTTTAAAGATTCCCAGTGCCAATAAGTGATAAATGTCTGAGGTGGCAGAATTTCCAATCTCATCGTTACACATGGTATACACGAACTGAAATGTCACACTGTGCCCCCATAAACATGCAATTACTATATGTCAATTACCAATCAAGATACATTTTAAAATTATTAAAAATGTTAACGTACTGGAGAACAATAGGACAATGCTTTCACAGCAATATGCATGTACTGGATGCTATTGAACATTACACTTAAAATGGTAAATTTTATGTATCTTTTACTCATGGTGACACTATTTTTCAAAGCTCTTCAGGTTGTCATTGAACCACAGCGCCCTCTCCTGGCCCTGGTCAGCTCAGCCGGTCTGACGTTTTAGACATCTCGGTTCGCTTCTTTTGCCACCATGCTGAGCCCTCTCATTCTGGAAAACCTAAAAGCAAGAAACGACTTGTATTTCTTTGTGGCAACAAATTCTTTCCTTTGCAAGAGAGGCTCTTAGCACGGAATGGTCGCAGCATGAAAGGGCGCCTTCCTAAGCTTGTCAGAGCGGCTGCAGACAGCTGCTCTTAGCACTGACAGCCCTAGTACTCCAGGAGGAGAGTCTTTCGGCTCTGGAATGCCTTTCATCCTCAGCGCTGAAAGCCTTGCGAAATTAGGCCAGGGTTTGTGAAACCATTCAAGCCGGGTCACAAAGCCCACAGTCTGCGGTAGCAAAAGTCTGCACAGAAATGTAGCATCCTGTACCCCGAAGACTTCCTTGTATTTTCTTTCATGCATCCCTGACCTAGATAAAGGGCTTAGAAGAAGCCCTTTCATAAGTGATGTGTTCAGATAAGTTAAATCCCTGAGAGCCAGTGCCCTGCGGCGGATCCAGACAGCTCAGTGGTGTCCCATTGACCCCCCTTTCCCGGCCTCACCCCACAACAATTCAGGTCTCAGAGAACAGAGGCTGATTCAGAACCATGACTGTGATCTGGGCGCTCTCTTCAACCTGGACACAGAGAGACGCCCCGGAGGCCTTGCCCTGGCTGCTTGCAGCCCCAGCCACCAGTGGACACTTGCCAACCGGGGTGTGGTGTCCTATGCCATTCAAGGGGGCTGTTGAGGATAGTAAACAAAGTTTTACCCGATTAACAAGGAATGTAGAAAGACAGTAGTTAACCAGATCAGGTTACACTGACAGCAGGAGTGTTTCCAAAGAGAGGAATTATACAGCAAGGGTGAGACATGAGGGTTTTTCTGGGAACGCCTGTATTGTGTTTAAAATGATACGCTTACTGTTGTAATTTTGACAAGACCATTTTCCTCTGGGCTACAGAAGACTAGCTTTAGATGAGACAGTGATAAGGAGGTCTACACAAGTCAAAGAAGGGTCAGGAATTCACTGCCAACGAAGAATAGGCTTTACATCAAAAAATTGGCTGCAGTCTTGTGACCCGGATTGAGAGCAGGATGTCTTTCAGAAACTTTTGTTGAAAAGGAGTTCATCTATTAAGGGTGTTGACACTTTCATTGCCCGTGGACAGCCAGACCACCTGGACATGTTACAGCGGGACCCTAGTTCTTCTCTCTGCCTGTCAAGGAATCACTTAAAATCATTTTTATTGTTTATTGTTTTGTTTTGTTTTTTTGAGACAAGGTCTTGCTACATAGTTCAGGCTGGCCTTGAACTCACTGTGTAGCCCAGGCTGGCCTCGAGTTCATGGCAATCCTCCTTGGCTCAGCCTCCTGAGTGCTGGGATTACAGGGAAGCACCACCACACCTGGCACTTTAAAATTAAAAAATTAAAAAAAAAAGATTTAAAGGGAATAAAGCATAAAACAAAACAGAACAAAGCAAATCAGAACAGAACAATGCAACACAGTACTTCACAGCAAGACAACAGGATAATCAACAGTGGCTACCATAATGTATCTTGTTTTCTTCAAAGCAGTTGAGCACACCTCCACACACAATAACAGCAAACATAACAAAATAGTATACAACCACTCAGAAGAATGAAAGCATTACAGGACTTCAAAACCGGATAATAGAAAATGAACAATGGCCACTATAATATCTTATTTCCCTCAAAAAAGTTGCCCATACCATCACACATAATAAAATCAAAACACAAAAGGATAGAAGCAATCAAAACAGAACAAAGGCATGATAGGACTTCAAAACAAGATGATACTAAGCCAGCAATGGCTATTATAATGTCTCGTTTTCTTCAAAATAGCTGTTCACAGGATCACACATAATAAAATCAAACAGCACAGAATAAAGCCAATTAAACAAATGAATGAAAGCATTATAAGACTTCAAAGCAATATAATAAGAAGCCATGCTTACCATAATACATCCCATATTCAAAATAGCTGCCCCTACCAATCAGACAGCAAAATCTAACAGATCAAAACCAAACCTAATAAAATTGTGAATATAATACAATAGTTCAAGACAAGACAATAAGCAATTAACAGTAGTTACCACCATTCACTCCCAGGTGTTTCCTTCCCTATCACTTTTACAATAACTATTTTGCTTTTGGATCCCATTATCTCCTGTTTCTTATGCTAGGGTTCACGTGTATGAGTTCGAACTATTTTGCCCACGAACATGATCACCAGTTTTGTCTTAAAATCTTAAAGGATCTGTCTCAATACGTCCCTTATTCGAGTGGCTTGCCTCTTGGATGTGTCAAAGTCCAGGGTAAGGTCTGCTGGTGAGGTTACCAGGATTTTCACACTTCTCCAAGTAGGATGGGATGCCACTGCGCATGCCAAGATTTTAACACTTCCTGGAGTCCTCTCAGGCTTGGTGAAGTGTGGCTCTCAGCTTGTCGCAACTCCCTTTACAATTTTCCACTTCCTCCTCTTGCATAGCAGTCTCCAAACCAATAGCTGCTTTTCTGCATAATTTCATCAGCAAGCAAACCTCCCTCCCATCACCAGCACTGTCAGTCCTCGCACTGATGAACCCCATCCCACAGTCCCCCATTGGGTTTTTGTCCACCTACATAGAATTTTTTTGCACTCCTTGGCTGTGCCTGGTGTAGGCATGATCCATTTCTAAGAAATGGGATCCAGAGAGTGATGAGACCTGTCCATTAATATTCAGAGAGGGAGAGCGAGCAGTGGGGCTACCACATGCCCGACACAATTTCATTTCACCCCCACATCTCTTCTGAGGTCAAACTGTCCAAAACTCCTCTTGCTCCTGAAGGCCTGGCATTTACCCAGGACTTACAAGGAGAGGGAGAGGTGTTGGGATGAGCCTACATCAGGCCCCAAGTCTGCTGGCTGGTTTTCTTGGGAGAAAGATTCTACTCAGGCGGCTGCCTTGCTATGGAGACTGATAAGAGACCATTTGAATCTTTCTAAAGCTATGTTCCAAAAATTAACTAATTTTAGCATGAGTTTCCAGAGTCTTTACAGTCAGCACAGGAAACAATCAATGTTTCATTCTGCTTTTCTGTCCTGGGTCCCTGGCCAGCAAGTCTTCCCTAGTCCAAAGACCCAGAGACAGCACAAGCTTCACCCTCTGCAGCCTTTTTTTTTCTTGGATGTGTTACCAAGATGACCTTCTTCCTCACCTGCACACCCCAAGTTCACAAATGACTTGTACTGGGGGTACAACAGACTTTAACATCAGGGATTGGAGCGGTGTAATATGAAAGGTTACCTCTAGGTCCACAAGCAGTTCTTGAGTGTCCCTGCAGCAGCACATGGGGAATTGGACAGGAATGCAAACCCCCAGTCCTGAGCAGACCTACAGATTCAGGGGGACCCTGGGTGCATCTTGATCCAGTGTGCACAAGCACGAGCTCGAGGTGACACTCCCATCGCCCTCCACCTGTCCTCATTAAGACTGTTTGTCCTCTGCCTGACCACCTATGAATCACCTGGAGAGGACAGTGGCTCACAGCCCCTGCTACCTCTTGGCATCACCTGGGGAGAATTCCTAAACCCGAGATACTCTGGCACTGCCCCCGGAGATTCTGATCTAATGCATCTGCCAGGGGCTCAAGCAGCCCATGTGGTTCTAACTCCCAAACAGGAGTTTCTGGTCTATTCCAGGTGAGCTCTTTGCAGAGTTTAATGCCCTGTCAGTAAGCACCTGTTTACTCCCCTCCTTTCTCCTCCCAGCACAGAGGTACCTGGTTCCCTCCAGTTCATCAGGCAATGACTCGCTTCATTTGTAAAATAAGAATTATGCTAATCTTTCCGTCTTTTCCTTAACCCAGAGAGCCAGTGAATGGTTTCTTCAGGTCATTGTGGCAGAAAATAAATCTTTGACTCTAAGAGCTTTTAAAAGGTCTGAACTTGTCTTCTGCATAGAATTGCCAATATTGATTTTTCTTTCTACTATGGGCAGAAAATATGAGCTGGTCAATTTTGTGTTTGTCCAGTATTTACAGATACGAATTGAGCTAAAAAGGAGTTGGCACACAGGCAAACAGATGCCAAAAAAGAAGCCATTGCTATGGTTTGTATTCTTTATTCCAAGCCCTAGACTGTCCCAATGGGGCACAGTGGGAGACAGACTTCAAGTTCAACCTGATTCCTCCACGTTCATAGACATCTACTAACTTACACTTTCATTCAGTCAACTGCCCTTCCTCCTAAATCCTCTTTTCTTTCCAGCCCTGCAAAACCTCCATGATAATAAGCCCATAATTACTTCAAGGCCAACATCCTCCACTCCACTCACTAATACCCAGACTCCCATGAACTATAAGTCAAGTTCCAGGAAGGAGAAGATCAATAGATTGAATATTTCCTGAGTCAGTTGCTTAATTTCTAATTCATTTTTGTATGTGCATTTTCTACTTCCTTGAAAACAAAACAGTGTTAGGTTCCTCTCTCTTCCATACCCTCCCAGTAGTAATGGGATTAGAATATGGTATTTCAAGCTATTAGATACACAGTACAATGTAAATAGCCTAGGAAATCTGAAATGTCTAGGAATCCCTTCAGATACAAAAAGTAGGAGGGGAACACCTGCTCAAACAACCCTGGCCATGCCTTCTAGCCACGGTCCAGGTCACCAGAGAGACCTCAGCTATCCAAATAACCACATGTGCTTTCTGTGTTTATTTCTTTTAATAGGGAAAATAGTGCACTCATCCCACTGAGACATTGGAAAGTACCTTGCCTGACTGGTACCTTGCACCAGAATATATGTCTGTGCCCTATTGCCAGGAACTGTCTTATGTCATGATCATTATCTGACAGTAATTTGGAGAGAGCTAAAATTAGAAATTGAGTTCGAGCAGATGTATAGGGGAATGAAAATCAAAATGTGATTTAGCGAAGTAAACCATCCTTAGTTGGCTGGATAGGCTCACAGGGGAAGCAAATCAGCAGGGAGTGACAGCCTCCTGGGCTACGTATGTGCAACCCCAGGACGATGGTGCAGCTCCTCTGGTCCCCATCTCTGTACCTCCAGTGTGGCCTCTTCCGTGGCAGCTCATCACTCTTGGGACAGTTTCTCCATATACAGATCAACAAATGGACCATTCTTTGTTTTCTATGATCCTTTCCAGCCTGAAGAAATTCTCTGACCCCAATATAATCATCTGTCACACATGAAAGCACAAGACAGCTAAGTGGTCTTCCAGATTCCCATTTCTCAGCTCATGTTCTGTTGCTGTGACTGAATAGTGAAGATTTTGTAACCAAGAAGGAAAAGATTTGTTTAGCTCGTGGTCCTGAAGGCAGGGAGGGATGTTTAAGATTGGACACCGCGTGTGGTGAGGTCCTGCTTGCTGGCAGAGACTGTGCATAGTCCTGAGGCTCCAAGACTGAGGGTCCTAAATCAGGTCTCTCCTCTTCTCATCAAGCCACAGTCCTGTTGGATTAGGGCCCCACCCTTCTGGCTTTTTAATTGTAATTACCTCCCTCAGCTCCACTTCCAAACACCTCAGATTAAATTTCTACCTCTTTAACTTCAGAGCAGACATGGAATTTTTACATGAGTTCTGGTGGGGACATTGAAGCCATAGCAATTTGTGTGTCATTTAGCAGACTGGGTTCCCTGGAGTCAGGGGACGCATTGCCAGAGCTCAGCACATACAAAGAATTAAAACAGTTGCAGGAATGAATGAGTGTAGCCCCATCTAGCCTTCCTATCAAATCACACGCTTTGCAGAGGGCATGCTAACCTCGTACACAAGTGACCGATTTGGTTGAATGTGTTGATCCTTCTAGATTTCTTGCTTTTTCATATGCAGTCTTAAGAAAAAAGAAAAAAGAATAGAATTGGAAATTAACCACAAGGCTAAGCAGCAACTCCTAATCCAAAATACAGTTTATTTCCTTGGGGGTGGGAGGGTCCGAGCTAGTGAACAAAGAAGATTGCATTTCGCTCCTTTTCTCTAACAAAAACAAACTCTCCTCTACCTTTTAAATTTGTGGTTATGCCTTGATAATTCCTTTTATTATTTCAGTATCAGGTTTGTCCTGGGAAAAGTCACTTCTCCTAGCAGAACTCCTCCCATTTTCCTAAATAGCAACCTCCAATCCCAAAGCCAGAACAAGGCCCAAAACTCAGGTTTCAGCTGAAAATCAGGTATTGATTTTTGTGATCGGTGAATAGGAATTAATGGATGTGAGAGCCTGACTTATTTAGGACTTCAGGATCCTTTGCTGGCTCAAATATTGCTAAAGCTACACCAGCAATATCTAGAACCAGCATTGTTTCTTAAAACATCATAGTCCCCATTCTACCAGTTTCTTCTTAATTTTCTCCTTTTCCTGAGTTCACTGATCTGGTCCCCAGCTAAGAAGTGGAGAGCTGTCAACAGAGTTCTTGACCACCTTCTTTTCTTCCTCTTTTGCCATCCTCTTTTCTTCCTTCTTCATTGTATTTTATTTACTCAATTTGGGTTTTTTCAAGACAGGATCTCACTATGTAGTTCAAGCCAGTTCTGAACTTACTATATAGCTGCGGGAGACAACTCCAGTGACTCCCTTTGAATGCAAAACAATTACTGTGACTTTGATTATTTGGAGACTCATTTCCTTATACTAATATGTAAAAAGCTGGCTTCTCCCTATAGTCTTCCAAAACAATTCCACTGCTACTGTAATTGGATTATGTAAATTGATCCTTCTGCATATCTTCATCTCTGCAATTTACAGAGATGCCAATCTTGCACCTGGCCAGCCAGCTCAAGTTACTCATGTAATTCTCACCATCCTTACTGTCATTCATCGCTGAGCCACCCCTCTTCTGGACAAGATACTAAATGCTGGGAGAAGCCTAGGATCGAGGCCTTTGTCTGCATGTCCTTATGAGGGTTGTACCTAGGATCCCTTGGCTCCCCCTAACTTGGAATATGTCTTGGTGTCTTTATTCTTGCTGTGAGTTGTATTGGTGGTGGTAGATTGGAATTAACTTGCTGAGATTCCAATAACATCTCAGTGGGATTACAAATATAACCTTTTGGATTGTGAGGAAAACTAGAAGGAGGATTACAATACTTGGATGACTGAACTTGATATTTGGGTTTACAATAGTAGCCCAGCCTGAACTGACAGCAATTCTCCTGCCTCAGCCTCCTATGTGCTGGGATTACAGGTGTGCACCACCACGCCCACCCCTTCTCTGTATTTCCGTCTTGATCAGTGGAGCTGCTGGATCATTCAAATAAGAAGCTCTTCCACAACTGAACATCAGTGCTGGCTGCAGCTGTGACTAAGGGGTAGCACGTGGGTCTAGCACATGCTATCCTCTGGGTTCAATCCTCAGGACTGCAAGATAATAAATATAGTGCTGAGTTTCATTTTTCCTGTGAAAAGAGTGTATCTGAGATCTTATAGACATTTTATTTCAAAGAGAACAAAATGAAACAGAATAAAGTCAATCAAAATGGAACAGTGAAAGTGATATGGGATGTCAAAGCAAGATGATAGGAAATCAACAATGGCTACCAAAATGCCTGTTATCTTCAAAATGGCTGCCCATGCCATCAGATGTAATAAAATCAAACAAACAAACAAAAAAACAAAGCAGAATAAAACTCTTGTAATCCACAAATGAGCCCCTAAACTCGAGTTCAAAAAATGAGGCAAAAACATGTTTTAAAAAGCAGCGCTGATTTATTTTATCTTGGGCCCAGCGATACAGTGCAGTTGGAGATTGCAAAAGCTGTGTGTCGTTTCTCTACACTTGCCGCCCTTATGTACATATCATAGCTCACAAAGTAAGGGTTATGGGTGTGGATCAGGAAATCTGTTAATGAGGAAGACCTCTGTTTTCCTTAGCAGAGGATAGAGTAGTCTAGCAGTAATTAACAACCTTTGTTAGCTTATTTTAGCACCACATCTGTTATTTGTGAAGGACAACAATGATTAACATATCAATTAGGTCACCCAGAGGAAAAGAAACATGCATATAAAACAGTAGACCACATTACAGGTATTTTGGTATAATACAAATATAAACAAAGCTCTTTTTGCTAGTGTACAACATTCCCCACTGATTTTAGTCTGTGAGCCAAATCATTGGCTTGTGAGGTTTCTGTTTATAACCTTGTATCTTTAATATCATAAGCTTTAAGATCTTTGACATAGTTTACCAATTTGTGTACAATATAAGGCCCAATAGGAGGATTAACAAAGGTCTTGCAGCTGTCATTATCGTTAACCAAAAGGAGAAAGAAAACCAACATTTAAATTTACTCTGTTCCATCATACAAGTAACAAATTTTTTTTTTAAACCAGACAGAGGCCTCCTTGGGGGTCTCTATAAGTGAGAACACAAGATTATCAGTTACATTTGGCAATCTTAAGCTTCAAAAAGTCCTTGGAGGAGATGACAGTCTACTTATCCGTAGGTTGATCACCTTTGGAAGCTGGGACTTGCTTGAAGTGGGAATGATGAATCTAGGCAGGCTTTTTGGCTGCCATCGAGGCTCAAGAGATTTATGGTGACACCTCTTGATAAAGACCAGTGTCCAGGGCTCTACAGCAGGGCATTTGTCCTCGCAATGGGCAGCAGGTGGAGGAATGTTGGCTGAAAAGTCTGGGGGGACTTAATAAGATCTTGATTAGCTAAATGAGCTAATTTTTTAAAAGAAATCTTAAGGATAAGAGGAGGAGGTCTCCCATACAAAGCCTTGAAAGGGGAAATACCTGCAAAATAGGGAGTACATTGCACCTGCAAAAGAGCAAAAGGAAGGAGACTCACCTAGTTCTTGCCAGTTTTTAAGGCCATCTTAGTTAAAATCTGACTTATCTTTTTTACTTGTTCTGAACTTTGAGGCTGGTAAGCACAATGGAGTTTCCAATTGATCTGCAAAGCTTAGGTTAGTTTTTGAGTTATCTGGGCTATAAAAGCTGGGCCATTGTCGGACCCCATGGATAAAAGGGAGGCCAAATCGGGGCAATTGTTATCAGGGCTGACTCAGACTTAGTAAGCAAAGCTTTAACCCATCTAGTGAAAAATATCTATCATTACTAATAAGTACTTATTTCCTTGAAGTCCAGGCTTTTTAAATTTTTGTAAAGTCTATTTTTCAATGCTTTTTAGGCATAGTCCCATGTAGCAAGTGGTTTTTATTTGTTGCAGTTGTTTTGGGCTCATCAATTGGCACTGAGGGCATCTGAGGCTCACAGACTGGGCTAGCTTTGATAATAGCCCTCAGGGATTGCTTAGAAGTTGAGCTGCCAGATGCAAGTCTTTTCAAGTGCAAATAGGCTCTGACAAAGTAGGTGGGATCAGCAGTAATGTCAGGGCTACCTCAATCCCCACTGATTTTGTGGCTGCCTTTTGGGCGGTGGTGTCTGCCAAATTATTTTTTGTATAACAAGACCATCTTTTGCCCAATGGGCTCTACAGTGGATAACAGCCACTCTCCTTGGCATCTAGATGGCAGCCAACAAGTCCAAAATTTGGGGAGCATTTTTAATCTTTTGACCCCAGAAGTCAACCAGCATTATTCTTGATAAATGGCCCCATGAACATGGGCAGTAACAAATGCATACTTTGACAACTTGAGGCCTCAGTGAGGCAATGAGTTCAGCCCATTGGGCTAATGTTTCCGGCTCTAGGGTTGGTTCCCATAGAATCAGAGTCTGTGGTAACGGCAGCTCCCGAGACCCACTTACCTTGATAGATGTAACTGCTTCCACTGGACAAATATAAAGGAACTCTGAATAGTGGCTCATCTGTCAAGTCTGGTCCCCAGTACAGTTGTGGAGGGGCATCATCAGGCAGCAGAGTAGCAGGGTTTGAACCTGCTGTTTCCTTGAAACTGATGGTAGTCAGATCTAGAAGTAATGCCTGATAATGCATGACTTGGGAGTTGGGCAGCCATCAGTCCGGCAGAGCCTTGATGAGAGTCTCCAGTGAATAGGACGGGACAATTAAGAGATTTTGTCCAAAAGTCAATTTTTAAGCCTCCTTTACCAGGAGGGCCACTGAGGAAATCACCCGCAGACAAGGTGGCCATCCAGCTGCCACATAATCAAGTCTCTTGGAAAGATAGGCAACAGGCCTCTGCCAGGGTCCCAAACTCTGGGTCAGTCCTATGGCTCTTAGAAATTTTTGCACTTGCCTTTAGTCATAGGGACTGGCATCTGCTGGATGGCTTGCATCTGCTAGAAGGAAAGAGTCTTATTTTTTTTTTTTTTTTTTTTTTATGGAGAGTCTAACAACCAATGTAGTCTTTCTGCCCAGCAGAAACCTCTTAAGCCTGGTCTTTAGGGTCTTGTTGGTTGTTAAATCTCTTTTAAGCAACCTCTAATAACTGACTGAAGGGCATTTTTCAAATCTCTCAAACTTTTGCAATTTTTGTCTAATGTCTGGGGCTGACTGAGTTACAAAGGCAATATTAATGGCCCTTGCATTTTTAGGTGCTACTGGTGTATAAATGTGATAGGCCTTTTGCAATTGTTTTAGAAAACCCTGAAGGAGACTTATTAGCCAGTTGTCTCATCTCTGCTATCTTGGGCGTATTGGTGGGTTTTCTGGGGTGCCCTAATGACTACCAAGAACAATTAACAATAGATCAGGAACCTCCTTACCTCTGCCTCTTTACCTCTGGTTGTCCAATTGGGGTGGGACAAAAGGAAAACATGGTTTTGGCATTCTGGATCAGAGGGCAGGCTTCATCCAGATGGCACACCGCTTTTTTGTGCCAGGGTGTCCCATAGCAGGCCATTGTTTTACTGAAATTACATACTTAACAAAAAGGGCTTTTTTATAGGTAACAAAAGTAATTGTGCTGCATAATCTCTCAGGTATCCACAGCACTTGTAAGAACTTGTATTTTATCTCTATAATCACCAATCACATTAGGCACAATAGTTATTTCTTTTAAATTTAGATTGGCTTTTTCCAGTACAAGACGAATTGGTTTTTTTTTTTTTAAGCAATCAAAATCTCAATTTTGTCTTTACAATTTATAGCATTCCTGGAAATTCCCCTACCCCTACTCACAGTATTGTAAATTATCCTGTTGGGCTCTTTGCTCTTGATAGCCATGTCACAGAAAGAAAGCATTTTCTCTTTTACATTTTTACTGTAAGACAAAACCACTTTTTTTTTTTAACTTATTACCAGTCAATTACCTTTTTCTTTGTTTTTAGACAACATTAAATCCTTTAACAAAATCCTTGAAATGACCTTTTTAGTAGTCTAAAACATATTTAATCATTTTAGTCTTTTTACCACATTAAAATGCTACATTTTAAAAACTAACTTTTTAAACTGGCTCAATTACAGTATGATCTGGTTTTACTTGGTAAAGTTAATATGATTTTAAAAAACCATAAATATACATGTATATGTGCACATATATTTACATTTTAACCATAAGAAAAATACTTTTTAAAAAGGCATGCCAAGGTTGCAAGTAATCAATTGAGGACTAAAACATTAAACAAGGTACCACAAAAGACAAGACCAACATTAAAGACACAAACAAAGGTTGTTTTGTGCACAGTTTGGTGAGCTAAAGGACATAATTTTCATTATGAACCTTGAGTCCAATGAGCCACATGGGTCCTGCAACAGAAATGGGCAACAAGCCCTTAAGTTAGTAACACATTCAACAAGTTTAAATGGGCAAAAAACCCCCAAAGTTAGCAACAGATTTAAACAGGCAGACAATTCCAAAGTACAAAAATACTGAACATAAATACACATGGGCAAAAGGCCCCAAAGTTACAGATGGGCCAAAGTCCCACATGCAGTCATCAATTATTTCCTGGTTCCTTGTTTTTTTAAGAGATCTTTTCTTTCAGTCTCCTTCAAGTAGTTTTGCTAGCTTTCAATGGAGTTTTTAATTTCCTGGTGGTCTTAGTTATTTTTTACTCATTGCTGAGACAAAATACCTGATGTCCAAAGTTGGGAAAGGAAAGGTTTATTTCTTATAGTTTTTGGAGGTTTCAGTCCGTACTCAGTTGGGTCCAAGGCAGGGTGGCATGGCGGGGCCGCAGTTCATGGCAGCTGCAAACAGCAAGGCAGAAACCAGCAAGAGAGAGATACACCTTCTTCTAGCCATTACATTGTATGCTGCACCCCCGCCCCCAGGTGGGTGTATTACTGAAACCATCAACCCAAGCTCTAGACAATGAACCAATCACAAATGCACAATGCAAATGCATGACACTGGTTATCTTTTTGAATGTTTCATGCATTGTAATTTCCTCCTATATTGTTTATTCAAGGTTTTCATCATTTTCCTATACTCTTCTTTTTATTTATCTCTGTGTTCTGCAGATATGCTCAGCAATGCTTTCATCACGTTTGTGATTTCTTCTTTTACCTGAGATATTATTTCTTATCTGATTTCTTTACAACCTCATGAAGTTGTTTCTGGAATTCAATTGTTATCATTTAAGAAATTTGAGCTGTTCAATTTCCAATTTCTTCTGTGTCTATATCTCCTGGACTTGTTCTGTGTGGACTATAGGTCTGAGATTGCATTTTGCTTCTTTGTCTTGACATTTTCCTGGGTTCCTCTGGATAAGCTGGTTGTGCATAGGGCAGGCTTCTCAAGGCCTGTGTAGCTACACTGGTGCTTCTCTGATGGCCTCAGGAATGACGGGGTGGGGCTGCTTCTTCTCCTGGACTGTATAACCAGGACTCCTGTGATGGTGGCAGGCACACAGTAGTGTACCTGACTCTTCCTCTTGGCCTGCATTGGCCACCCATGGGAAGCAAACATCCTGATGGTGGCCAGTGAGTGCATGGGGCATGGTTGGCTGCTTCTCTCAGTCCACACTGGCTACCTGCAGGAAACAAGCATCCCTGATGGCAGTTGGCAGGTGTGTGGGGTGTGTCTGTTTCTCCCAGCCCACTGGTTACCTGTGGGAAGTAAGTGTCCCTGATAGCAGTCGGTGGGCACATGGGGTGTGTCTGGCTGTTTTTCCTGACCCACACTCTAAAATTATAGACTTTTACATCACTTCTTGGCTTTTTGTATAAGATCAAGTGTGAAATCTTATAGACTTTACATAATCATGAGTTACTAGAAAAATAAAATTAAAAAGCTATACAAAAACACAAGCTTTTAGTATTCATTATTTAGAGTCAATAAAGAGAAAATTACTGTATTAAGTTGCTGTAAAAGTGTCTAAATGCTTATTGTTAATTTGCATACTTACTTCACAGAACAGCCAGTAACAAATGATCCATGAATCCGACTTCAAATTTGTTAGTCAGCAAGAGTATTTCTATCTGTATGTGTTAATCAGTAAGAACAGTCATGTGCCACATGACAACATTTAGGTTGAGGATGGACAGCATCTATGAAGTGGTCCCATAAATCACATGTCAGCCAGGCATCGTGGCATATGCTTGTAATCCCAGCATTCCGAAGGGCTAAGGCAGGAGGATTGTAAGTTCAAACTCAACCTGGGAAGCTTAGTGACAAGGCAAGACCCTGTCTCAACATTTAAAAAAAAATTACAGAAAGGCTGAGACTGTAGCTCAGTGCATAGGCCCTGAGTTCAATCCCCAGCACCACAAAAAAAAAAAAAAAAAAAAAAGAAAGAAAGAAAGAAAAATTCACATGGCCCAGTGATACCATAATCATCTTAGTTGTATGTATACTCTATGATGCTTTGATAACTTCAGAGTCACATAATGGTCCATTCATGCCTTACAGTGTTTGCTGTAAAATAAAAGCTCAAAACACACATCCCTATATCTCAAATTTTAACAAATTAATTAAAACCCCCTACACACAAAAGGGCACACACACACATGAAAGTATATAGACTCTAGATTCAGACATGCACATTTGTAAGTTGTGTCCACTTGAATTCATTTACCATAAAATGCACATGATGATTATAACTTCACTGCCTTAAAGTCAAGACAATTCATGACAGTATGCATGCAGCTCTTAGAAGAGATGGAACTGTTTTGCCTTTTTGCTTGCCAGAATGACGAAGTCTGTGTTGTCCTGCTCAATGTTTCCATCTGTAGGGTGAAGATGGATCTGCACACCTAGGCCAGTCTTCTTTCCTCAGCACCTGCAAACACCTCCTGTTGGCTGGTGGACTCCTAAAGGCAACTGACCTGGTTCACGGGTGAGCCCCTGCTCTGCTGCCCTCTGCTGCTGCCATTGAGACTTACACTTCGGCAGCAGGGCTGGTGAACTCTCAACCCAGTGGAGGAATGGCTAACACATTCTGTATTCAGGATTTGGTTGACCACACTAGAATTCATCTTTTGCAGTATCTCTAACATTGTAGTTCTGCATTTTGTTGAGGGCACACAGTCTACAGCTGCTTCTGGACGTTGCCATTAAAAGTGTCCCTTGGTATCCCAAGCTCAGCTGTAGACAGCTGGGCATGGCCAATCCTCTGATCTTCACTGCCTTTCTCAGTTTTTTCTATGCCCTTATAAAATGTCCAGACTTGAGTCCAAGCAGGCTGTGACCTCTCCTATTTCGTATCTCTTTAGTTGCCCAAACTAGACCCTCCTTCCTCTCTCTACAAGCGCATTTAGCATCTCTAGAGATTCTCTTGCCTCCAAGTTGCTCCCCTTGGCTCACCTTTGAGACCTGCCACTTAAAAGGGTCTCTGAGCCGCACCATTTCTTCACTGCCCTTGCCTGTCCAGGTCCCTTCTTCCTCCTTCTCCATCACATCCTTCCTGCTTTTGAGATCATCTCTCATGACAAATTAGTGCTTTTTATTTTTTGTAAAACAATCTTGTTTTTCCATAAAATTTTCTTGTGTGCTGGAGATAGAAAACCAGACCTCAGGCATGCTAAGCACGTGAGCTATACCCCGCTCTAAAGCGTCTTTACTAGTCAGTTACCAACGATGTCCTCCGTAGTATTTTTTTTTTTTTTTTTTTTGTCTTTTTCCTTTTTATCGGTACTGGGGATTGAACTCACGACTGCCTGCTTGCAAGGCAGGCGCTTATGCTGCTGAGCTAAATCTCCAGCCCCACCATAGTGTTTCTTGCATCTTTCTCAGGCTGCTCTCAGGTTGCTATTTGGTGTTGTGGTTTGTATCTACATGTCCCCTAAAGCCTCATGTGTCATCGATGGGACCTTTGGGAAGCGGCTGATCGTAAGAGTTTATAACTGAAAGTGCTGTTATGAGGTTGGACCACTGGGAAGGTGACCAGAATGATAAATCTCCTTCCCTGGCTGCCTCCTTCACATTCTGCTTCCTAGATGCCATGATGCGAGCAGTTTCCTCTGGATGCTTTCACCATTATCTTCCTGCCTTGGAGTCGCCCAACTATGGACTACAAATGGGAGCCAAGTTAAACCTCTTCTCTTTTAAATTGTGGGTGTTGAGTCTTGTGTTCCAGCAATGAGAAAATGACGAAGACACTTGGGTGAATTCTTTCTTAAAAGATTTCCTGATTACAAAATGCTTTGTTGGAATGTAGGGAATTAATGAACAAAATGATAATACTAAAGAAAATTTTTAGACCTTTGGTTCTAGCCAAGATTCAGAAATATATGGATGGATTTATCTCCTGCCTGAAATGATAAAAAAACTTATATAAAAAATAATGGTTTTCAAGACACTAGGCATAAGGAACCAAGGTGACTACCTCAATTTTCTGTCTTGGGAGAGTTCTGTGCTGCAGAGAGGAGGGGCCAAGAAGGACACCTCGCGATGAGGAGAAAGCGCTGAGAGCCAGGGAACCTCAATGGCTAAAGTTCATGGGTCAGAGTATTACAGAGAAAAGAGAATTATACAGAATGTGAACTCCGAAGACCTACATAGGATCAGCAGCGCGCTGTCAGTGTTCATGCAGGAGGAAAAGACCTGAGGTTAAGGAAAGAGTCCTAAATAGTTAGAGATTTGAATCCCTGGCCCAGGGCGAATCAGTGTCCTTTCTCACAGCCAGACTGGAAAACCTCACAATTCGTGGAGCATCAGGCAGAGAACTGGAGGGCTCTTACCTCACAGTGGAGAATCACTGGCTCTAGAGTAAACTTGGTTCTGATCTAATATAATGAATACAAAACCCAGTAGACTCAGATTGTTCCCAAGTTGCTGTAATGCCCCAGAACAAAGCTTAAGAATATTTATAGGAAGGCAATTACAGGCAGAACTCAACAAGGTTAAATTCATAATGTCTGCAATCTAATAAAATTTTATCACACATATAAGAGCAGGAAACTACAACACACAGTAAGGGAAAAATCAGTCAAATGAAACGGATCCAAAACTGCCACAGATGTTACAATTATCTGAGAAGGACACTTAAACAGTAATAGCTTTATACAAATTGTTATTTTAAAAAATAGACTCACAATTAGCTTCTAAACCTGTTTTCTCTCCCTGCATGTGTCCTCTTTGATTCCTCTGCTTTTGCAAGCTTTACTTTATATTTTTTCCTGTTTCAGTGAAATGAAGTTTGTATTTCTACACCACTGGCTTTAACTGGCATCTTGACACTAAAATTATCAAAGACTCATGGAAAATATAAGGTGAGATGAAGGCCAAGCAACTATCAGTAGTTAATGGAACTATTATTTGTTAAGTGGTCCCTATATACTATCTAGCCTGCAGCTATAATCAGAGATCCCATATCAGGGCAGCATGGGACATCTGTAATCAAACCTACATGATACCTATGCCACAAGTTTTGACAAACTGATGTCTCTTTCTTCTAGCATGACATTTCTGTGTACAGTTATATAATAGAAAAAGGGTTGTAAAAACACACCACGATGACCAAATGACCAGAAAGATTTCTTAGACAAAAAAATTTACAAACAAAAAGGAGTTACCTGTGGTGACTTCTCAGATCCCTGCAGACCCTGTCTTGATTTTTAGTTGTCTCTTCAAATCCTGATGCTACTGTTAATCTTTTTCTTTATATCTTGATAAAGCATTGTGAATTTAGTGTGCAAATATTTGTAATTAACAGTGAAATAAAAGGCCTTGTGGTTTCGCAGCTATTGGCTACCAAGTGAACCTTCAAACTTGGTGAGACTGAGGAAACTGATGTAGCTTGTCAATTCAGAAAGCTCCCACATTGTGGAAAGACGCAAATGTTTCTATGTTACTGGCAATAATTGAGCTGTGTCCCTTCAGCTTTTTTTCTTAGCCAAATCACCAAAATGAAGAACATGAGCCTCCCTCAGATTTGTCTCTCTTCAAATGTTTTGGGGATGTGGCCTGTCCCGTGAGTTACCCTAATTTATACATTCACCAACTGTTCTGGGAGGCTTTCTGTTAATGTAACAAATGAATGACATAAGTCAATTTAAAAGTGGAAAGTTGATTGAGGAATGGTGATACACACTTGTAATCTCAGTTACTTAGGAGAGTGAATCAAGTTTGTAGGCTTGAGGCCAGCCTGGACAACTTAATGAGATCCTGTCTCAAAATATTAAAAAGTGGTAGTGATGTAGCTTAAAAGGAGAGTACTTGCCTAGCATGCAGGAGGCCCTGGATTCAATTTCCAATACAACAATAAACAAAGAGGAAAGCTTTATTTTGGTTCACTCAGATGGTCCCATTGCTTTTGAGCCTGGAGCAAGGCAGCGTGTTCTGGTGGGGAGGGTGTGGGAGAGCAAAGCTTTGTATCTCATGGCAGCTGGCATCTCAAGATCCCTTAGGAAGAGACCTCTCCACCTCCTCCATAACCCAAATCCTCCCTCTGAGCCCCACCTCTTAGCAGTTCCACCACCTTTCAAGCCAAGAACCAAAGCCTTTAACATACAGGTCTTTGGGGGAGTCTATTCCAGATCCAAACTCTAGCCCCAGTAATATCCTGATGAGATTTTTTTACATTAATTTTAGTTGCTACTTAACATGAAGAGAGTTGCCTTGCAAGCACAACCCCACTGGGTATCTATTTCCTTTTCTCTAAAAAAGAGAAGAGCAATTGTCTAGGGCTGATAGTATCTGACAATTAGTAGTCTTATCAAAGTAAATCTGAAAGTTCAAATATATGACACCACTTCTGAATATATTCTCCCACTGTTACACCCTGCAGGTTAGCTGTCTGCACCACAGGTAACATAGCTAGCCAAGCCTTGGGGTGTGATTCTAGGAAGGGGCACTACAGTGACTCCCATAACTCAGTAAAAACAATTAACCACCAGAGGGCAGTAAGATTACGAGGCAAGTAAGTGATGTGGCCACCAAATGCACCTGTGCCTCTTCACATTCTTTTTCAATTAAATCCCTCAAAGTGCTTTACCTGTGTGCCTTACTGTAGAATCTGGGTTGTGCTAGGAGTCCAAGGACTAACCATGACCTCCAACCGCTCAACAGTGCAAATATATGATTTTAAGAAAGAATGGCTGTCCTGTCTCCTTTTCATTCCCTGAGTCTGCAATAAGCGCTATGTGACAGGCAGCGTTCCATGAACTCGGGATGCTTCCATTCACAAAGCAGTGGTCCCTGATTTTGTGGAACTGACATGCTGGGAGGATGAAGCCCACATAAATAAGTAACTAAATAAGTAACAGGAAGTGTCAGAAGGTGATGGGCTACAAGAGGAATATAAAGGAGATCTGGGCCCAGGGACTGGAGATGCAGGGAAAAACTGCAACTTTAGGCACAACGGTGAGCGCAGGCCTTGGAAGGGGACACCTGAAGAAAGAAGACATGCAGTACAGCTCACAGTGGGCACTGTTTCAGAAACGGGGAAGAACACAGGGCACAAGTGTCCCTAGTAGTAAATGGGGGGAGGGGAAGTAGGAGACACACTGTAAAGACTTTTGTTTTTATTGTAAGACTTCATGGGGAGGAGACTCTTTTAAAGTGTCCCCTCGGCTGAAGCCTTAAGGAGACTTATCTCCTATGGAAGTTTCCAAATATTCAGTTTACCAGTTCATCAAAAAGCGTAATGAAGGGCAGGTAAAGGCAGTATGGCTGTCAAGATTCTGCAAATAGCAGCTGATGCAGTACAATCCTCCTGTGTCACAAGCAAGACACCATGCCACCTGCTTTACACACTTTCTTGTTTAATTCTTCCAATACTTATGATTTCAATGCACTGTTAAAAATAAGTCAAAGGAGATATGATTGGGTAAGTTAGTGATTGGCTTTGAGGCTAGGTAAAGAGAACTCATGGAAGACATAACTTCCTAAGCCAGGCTGAGTGCTCCAGTCTGGACACATGGAAGAGGGTAAGGGGGTTGGGAGTTCAAACTCATGTTGCTTCATTTTAAATTTTATCCATCACTGAACCCTCATTTATCAGGGGCCTGGCCTAGGACCACTGATCTCCTGCTCAGGGGTATGATGACAGTAAAACACAGACAAGAGATATGTTTTAGTTACTAGGGACACCAGGATGGTCAAAGCTCAGTGACAGACTAAGACATGTGGCATGGGTATCCCTGGCCTTTATTAAGTGTACTGCACAATGGGGCGGGGGGATGCTGGTGGGTTACAGGAAGCAGGTACGAGCTACTGACACGGTCAAGGTCCAAGAATTGAGGAACAATGCATTTTGGGAAAACCACACTTGAACAGATGACGATTAACTAGTAACTTGATTGTTACTATCTGAAACTCCTGGGCTAGATGGAATCTGCACGAGTCAAGTCCTCAGCTGCCCTATTATCCTGCTCTGAGGAACCAGAGCTTCAGACTGTTAGTCTCAGCTCTGGTTGTTGGTTTAAAGAGTATCCGCTCTTAAGCCAGCTGCAAGACTCTCAATTTATTTTTTGTGCCAATGTATTAATTATTCCCTGCTCTGCACTGCCTCAAGCTGGTCCTCAGCATTTCCTCTAAGGAACTGCTTTCAAATCGTGCTCGTTTAACAACCTCAGGAAAGCGCTCTGCAGCCAGGATAGGATCCTGTGAAGTAAGAACAGAAACAAAGCGTTTAGAAATACTAAAAAGTCACTTGAAAGAGCAACTTTATGCCTGCTGAATCTAATAACAAATTGGGGCTTGTATTTAGCATATGTTTTTGTTTCTTTACATTTCATTTTCCACCTGTTTTTATAGTATCATACCCGAGAGCCTGAATAGAGACACCAGCCAGGTTATATATAAAATAACTCTGACATACAGAGTGCAGAAAACCAGCTCCTTGTCTACAATAAAAAGCCCAGGAAACCAGGCTGCTCGGTCACACCTGCAGGAAGACAGATTGCTTTCTCTAAGAGTGACGATTTACCAAGCGAGACAGGCACTCCCGTAACAGGTGACCCCGAACGACCAGCATTTAACTCATAAGTCAGTTTCCCTAACTTCTGTCCCTGCTCCCAATTTAGGATCAACTCGAGAAAGCCAAATGCACCCCAACCTCCGGATCGCTGCAGCTTCCCCTCCTCTGCCTGCACTAAGCTACTGCCGAGAAACCAGCGCCAGGGGATCAAGGGCGCTGATTCTGGCTACGGCAAGCTCTGAATAAAGTTTTGCAGCTTCTCACTCGGTCGGTCTACATTTATTTCGAGGCGCCAGGAGTCCCTGGAGGAGCTGGAGACACACGGCCTGGGGTAGGGCTTTTTCCAGGCAGGACCCCGTGGCCGGGGGGCAGCTGGTGCTAAACTCGGGATTAGGAGGTGGGGGTCAATGGGGGCGCTGGCGCCTGGCAAGCAGAGGCTGTACCCACAAGAGCTGGCGTTAGCAGCTGAGGCACTCTCGCCCATAACCTCTGCTCTTTGCAGCTCCAGCGCTCAGGCATGCGTGGGTGGGGCTTCCTGTGCAGCTCTCTGCGCACGCGCGCACTCGGCTCCCGCCCCTCGGGCTGACGTCACGTCCGGCGGCCGGTGTGGCGGCGTTGGCGTCGGGGTCGCCGTTCTATGACCTGCAGGGCGTGGGAGTGTCCCAACGCCGCCGCCCATGCGCGCCCCCGAGCCTGCGGTCCTGCAGCGCGCGCTGCCGGGTTCTCGCTGTCTCCCGCGACCCAGGTCCCCATCCGGGTGTATTTCCACCGCTGGAGGTGACGCGTACAGAATGGCGACAGTGGGAGCTGGGGTCTAGGACCGGGTCGTGCCTTCCTTTCCGGTCAGACGCAGGCTCACGGGCCGCAGGTGTCGCTGACACTATTTCTGCCAGCCGGTCGCCTTTGCCATTCTAGTGCCATCCTAGAGTGAGTGTCAGACAACAAGGAGCTTTGAATGCTAAAAAGAGGCAACTCCCCAACTCATTTTGCATTTTAATAGTTTGGATTTTTTTAAAGCCCCTGATCATCAAAGCTCAGAACTCTTAGAACTGGTTTTCCAAAACGAATCCTAATCTTCCCTGTGACCGAATCGGTTTGGGATTCAGAGGACATCTTTTCAATAAGGAAGAAATCCTTTGAATAACTGAGCATCTCCTTTTTGCCCCAGCACTTGCAGCGATTGAGTGAGGCAGTGCAGTATTTTTGAAAAACGCGTTACAACTTCACTGTTCTTTAAACACCAACATGGTTTGAATTTTTCTTGTTGCTAGACCTTCCACATTAGGAAGATTCTTGTGGAACAACGGGCATCACGGAGCTGTTAGATCCTCAGGCCAGATTTTATCTCCTTTTTCTACCTCCAGTTTTGTGGTGTCTCTTGTCAACTGTTTGTTCCTTACGCTCTTCCTTATTTAATCGTGTGTATCTATTGTGGGTTTTGAATTTTGATGGTTGCATTTGATAATATTTAAAGAACAGTAAGGGAGGAACTTGTGACTTGTTACTTTTCTGTAATTTAAGTTTTCCTTTTACAAAAAGCACAGGTTAGAAAGCACAGCTAAGCTAAAGAAAGGCCATTAAGAGCATCTGGAATCCTATTACCTAAAGATAACTATTGTTACTGTTTTGGAATATAGTTAATTTATAATGTATATTTTGTAAATGCAGAAACAGTATCTACTGCTTGGTAATCACTTCATGCCACAACATACACTCTTGTCTGCCTCCCCTTCTCAGTAACTTGTTTCTTTGCATATTTGTAGTAACTGCAGAATGTCCATCGTGTTAGGCTCTGCTGAGAAGTGCATAAACTATGCAGTCTATTTTAGCAGAGTGCTCTTGACTTACATCTTGATTTTTGGCCAAGTTGCATAGGTGAGGTTGTATTAGTTGTGTAAATGTGAAGGTTTAATATCAGGTCCCCTGCAAGAGCAGGCAGTTTATTATGGTATATCTGACTAATTGAAAGGGTGGAGAAAATCATTGGCAAATTTTCCAATTCTTCATTCTTTGTCTTTAGGCCTCCCCTCCAAGAATGAAAAATGACTGAAGACTCTCAGAGAAACTTTCGTTCAGTGTATTATGAGAAAATGGGGTTTCGTGGAGTAGAAGAAAAGAAATCACTGGAAATCCTCCTGAAAGATGACCCTTTGGGTGAGTTTTACATGCTTTGTTAAGCTTATAGATTCAGCTGGGTTTGGTGGTGCACACCTGTTATCCTAGCAACTTGGGAGGCTGAAGCAGGAGGATCAGAAGTTTGAGCCCAGTCATGGCAACCTAATAAGACCTTGTCTCAAAATAAAAATAAGAAAAAAGAGCTAGGATGTAGCTCAGTGTGAAGGTGCAGGGTTCAGTCCCCAGTGCCACACACACGCACACAAAGCTTGGCACACAAAGCTTGTTGGTTCTGAGTCATCTGTTATTCTGAACTAAATATTGCCCTCAAAGACAGGCAGGGTACTTGTTACATGTGGTATTCTTTAGTGATAGGACATCAGAATGGTATGTTTTGAGAAAAGTTCTAGAATTTTCAAATTTGTATTCCATTGATGGAAGTTTTTGCAAGGTCTTTGAAACAGTAACATTTGTCCTTATTAATCCTTTGTGCTTCTTCAGTTTACAGCTTTGTCATCGCCATCGCTTCTAGGTAAACTTACAGTAACTTAAGACTGCATTGTATATTGATGTTTTCCTTTATTTTAAGCTCATGATAATAAAGTCAGCTGTTAGTCAAAGCAGGATAAATTGAACCCTGGTAAAAATGCTTTATATGCATAGAATGCTATTTGCTTGTTTTTTTGTTTTGTTTTGTGTTGGAATCAAACCCAGGGCCTCACATTTGCTAGGCAAGTGTTCTACACCTGATTCCCCACCATAGAGTGCTTTTAAATTTCAGAAGTATTTCACACCTGATTTTTGGTTACGTTGAGTCCATATTTCAAATGCATCTGGCATAATAATGTTTCTTTGATAAGAAGAATTGAAGGCTGGTACTATTAAGTATAATTTTGGGGAGACTTAAGGGCTGATGCTACCACTTATCAGCTATGTTAACCTGGTGAATCACTGACTGCTTTGAGCTTCCGTTCTATATCTTCCCAACAAGTTCCCCAAATAAACTTGTCATGTGGGCAAAATGAGGTGAGTGATTAACTACCACTAACGTTATAAAGAAGGTAGTAGTATATGTAAAATGCAGCTCTTGTTCTAGAAAGCACTAACTGTTTTGAATAGCTAAGTTGATACCAGACCTGGGCTAGAAATCAGACTAGTATTGCCTTTCCTTCATTCGCTGACCATATGATAGACTTTCTCTGAAGAAATGTCTCAAATATCCTTTGAGGAAAAAAAAAAAAGAAAACAATGTGCTTATAAATATTTTACTTAGCATGAAGATCTTCTAACTAACTGTTTTTTCTTCCTCTAGATATTGAGAAACTTTGTACTTTCAGCCAGAGATTCCCTCTCCCATCCATGTACCGTGCGTTGGTATGGAAGGTGCTTCTAGGTATGAGACCTGGAGGGAGTTATCTTCAAAAGCACCGAATAATGGGGTCATTCGAGGCTAGGTCCTTTCCTGAGTCTCAGGTCTTCTTCCTCTGGAGCCTCTCTGTGAAAGGTGTTAGCGTGGTGACTTCAGCAGAAATACATTAACTGTTACCCTAGGAGTATCGGTGTATTAGTGATGGAAGACTAAGCAATGCACATTCCTGAGATGAGATGTGGGAGAACACTGGGCTGGTCTGCTCTTTGCTGTGAGCTGGGTAATCTGGAGAAAGAGGCCCCTGGGGCTCATCTTTCATATCCGTAGAGTGATAATATTGGGCTTAATTACTTAGCTTTAAGTTTGTTGAATTTTCTGCGATTCTCAGAATGGAGGTGCTACTCCCTCATGTGTGCTCATTCTCAACAACGAATCAGTTTTCTTTCCCTGAAGGTGTAAGTCCTGAGTACTATTGATGAGAAGGAAAACGGACTTCCTTAGTTTCTGTGGGGGGAAAAGTGCCACAGGAGTGACAGCACTATTTGGGCCCCTGCTTTTTTTTCCTCTATCCTTGTTGAGCCTCCTGAAGGGTGTAACACCCACAGTTACCACTCCTCCCTTTCTTCCCCAAATAGTCAGTTTGCTGTACTTGTAAGAGAACGGTGGGGATGAAGCTTTATGTGGGATGTGAACTGAGATTGCTGTTTAATGGGCCTCCCTGTGCGCCAGTTGCCAAGCTCCTCGACATGGAACAATCCTAGAATTCCCATGAGCCAGATCAGGAGACCCAGCTGGGAAGAAAGACCAAGAGGCTGTGTGCCTGGCCTCCGAGGGAGCTTCTTTGTCTGCAGATGACGGAGATCAAACCGAGGCTGTTTTGTAGAATTCATGGAAGGTCAGAGAGAGTATGGACTCTGTTTTCTTTTCCAAGTGGAGTATATTTTCAGGACTTGGAAACCTGAAGCCCTGAGTGTAGTTATGTGAGGCGGAGGAGACGGGATATACAGGCCTTTCTAGGAAGCCCTGCAGGATGCCTTTCTGTCGAGCATCTTGGCCGCCTTGTGTGCATCTGTCTGGTGGATCACTGTGCAGCTGCAGTCTACAGAAACAACTGCATGTTTTAGTTTTTCCCAGAGCATTCTCCCCCTAACTCTTTCTATTTCCACTACATCAGAATAAGTGCCCTCCCAGGTGCATGTTAGATGGTCCTGCCGACAGAGCCCCTTTTTTCTGGACTGTACTGTGTCTCATTAGTAGCTGCACCAGGTTGGTGGGGAATACACTGCTGTGCTTTGTGACATTTCCTGAGCACTGAGTCCTGTCTGGCTTGTTCATCACCTCTGTTTCCCAGGCCTTTTGCCATCATATAAGTGACTGCGATTTTTTTGAGGTGGAGACATTGGAAATTCAGTGCTTTTACAATATGAGAGGCTCGTCCTAGCAGAGGTTTGTGTGTTTGGGGTGTGTGAATGTGCACGCATGTGTGTGTTTCTTAGCAGATTGCTCAGGGATCTTTGAATCTCAGCCTCTTCCTAACATTTTAGGTAAATATCAGAAAGACTCTTTTTAGGACCAACCCTTGAAAAGTGGGTTAACATGGGAGCTGCCTGTAGTAGTGTGATAATGGTACCTCTGTTTAACCTGCGTTAACCCAGATTTGGAGGATGCTGGTGTATTCACTGGCTCGTCTAAAAGCCTGGCACAGAGCCCCAGAGGTATGGTGAGTCAAGGTTTATGTCAGCAAAAGGAACATTAGAGCAAGTCAGATGGCTGGGCACCTTTGAGCTCGCCTGCCTTTTGTTTTCCAGGACCTGGATCTGTGGTGTCTTACACTAGAGTAAGCTGCAGTCAAATGTAAGGCCTCGCACTGCTCCTAGCTTAGGGTGGCCAGGTCCTCTGCCGAGGGCTTTGCAGATGATGCTGACTTGTTTATTCGTCACAACAGCTGCCTGAGGGTGTGAATATTCCCACTCTTCACACAGGGAAGCTAAGCTGTAAGGAGACAGAAGACACTGCTGAAGGGCCCCCGGTCAGTTCATCACAGAACCAGAAATCAAACCCAGGAACTCTGAATCCAGAGCCTGTGCTTCTGTACAGCTGTGATACATTGAGTGAGGCTGGAATAAACAACTGTTCTGCCTTATAGCAATGCTGAGAGCTTTGCAAATTGACTGCCACCATTCCTCAACTCCATTCTACCATGATTTCCTTTTCTCACAAAGATGCTCGGGGCTTGGATTCTGCAGAGAGCATAGGTGAAATGCTTGTCTGTCCCATCTCCTGCCTCTGCTAAGTTAGGAAATGAGCCCAGAGGGACAGGCGTGTTGTCGAGAGTCCTGCAGTTAGCAGAGCTGAGATGAGAGTTTGGGGTTACTGAAGGCACGGTCCAGCGGTCTTCCCGGTATGTTTGTGTCAGTCGCTTTGAAAAGAGATGCAGTTCCTGTGGCAAAGCCTAATGAGCAGGTGCTACGTTGGGGAAAGGAGAATAAATGTCACAGAAACGCAGTAAGGTGACTTCGTCAGTGAAGATCAGGGACCGCTGTGGCCCTGAAGAGAGCCTGCTTTGTGAATTAGTTTTAATTACTGTGGGGAAGAAAGCTTGGATAGGCTGTTGGTTCTGAGATGTAGGAGGCCAAGTGCCAGAATTGGGGAGCAGGAGCACAAGGTAGTGCCAGCCTGGCAGCTGCCTTGTGGTTACTGTCATTCTGAAGTTGTGCAATGTGCTTGCTACAAGGTTTTCATCATGACAGTGCATTTTTCTTGTATGTCTGATTAAACACCATCATTCTGATACTGATAATATATGACATTCAGACTGTTCCAGTGCGAGTTTCTAAAAGAGAATCTGTGTGATAGTAAATGCATGAAGTCTGGTCCATCTGTGAGGCTGGATCTCACAGAGTTCTTTGTAATAGAGGGAAGGTGTGGACTGGCGTCTCAGTTTTCTGCCCTTTTTGTTCTGGGTCTTTGTAGGGATCCTGCCTCCCCACCATGAGTCCCACGCCCAGGTGATGATGTATCACAAGGATCAGTACTGTGACATCCTTCACGCCCTGAAGGTGATCCGCTTTGTCAGTGATGCCACCCCTCAGGTAGAGGTCTATCTTCGCATGCATCAGCTGGAGTCCGGGAAGCTGCCTCGAAGTCCCTCCTTTCCTCTGGTTAGTGAAAAAATTGCTTGATCCTTGACTCTGTCCTCCTTCTTCCCCATTACTGGGGATTGAAACCAGTGCCTTTGTCTTCAGCAATGTCCCCAGCGCTGCTTAAGACAGAGTCTGGCTGAGTTGTTAAGTTGCCCGTGCTGGGCTTAAACTTAGGATCAGCCTTCCAGAATGTTAACTTGGAACTGTCCATTTTGCCAGCCTTTGATTGCATCATGTTTAATTTTGAAATGGTCAGCCAAATGAAAGCAACCTGTCTTTACCTCTCCTCTGTCCTGTACATTCTGATCCAATCGACCTTAGTTGAAAAAATACATTTATTTCTAAATACTATAGTCATGCATTGCTTTCTGAAGGGGATGTATTCTGAGAATGTATCATTAAACAATTTCATCATTGTGTAAGCATTATAGAACATATTGACGAATTAGAGGACCATAGTGATCCTAGGCAATTTGGATTATTGGACCACCATCCGTATTTTGGGTCCCTCATTACTTAAAATGTTTTTATACATCACGTGATTATAATTTTAAAGGTACAGAAACATTGTGGGAATTCTACCAAGAGTCTTATACACCCTCCCCAGCTTTTAACTTGATGATGCGGGTTTTGCCAGTTTTCCTATATATGTGCATGTACTTTTTCCAAGCCATTTGCAAATAAGATGCAGACATGGTGTCTATAACCTCAGGTTCCTTCACTTCTAAAGATGACACCCTCAGTGGCACAGGGATCAAAACCGAGAAGACAGAGTTGGTGCAGCGTTAGCACCTGACCTATAGACTCTGTTCACGTTTGGCCAGTTTCCACAAATAAACAAAGTTCTGGCTGAGGATTCAACCTTGATTGTAGATTGCATGGAGCTGTTATATTGCTTTGATCACCTTTGCTTTGGGCCCATTTCCTCGTCTTCTCGTGCTGTCATGCCCCAATTCTGGACATTTTGGAGGGGTGTCGGTCAGTGATTCTGTAGCAGCCGCTCGCTGTGGGCTGACTGGTGCTATCTCCTGGTTATAACCGGGTTCTTTACTCTCAGCCAGAGAGCATGTGGGTGGTCACATCCAGAGGCACTCAGTGGGGACGGGTCCCTTGAAAAATTCACTTGTGCCTGCTGGGTTTTCCCCTGGAGATTTTTTCCCCTTTGTAATAATTACTGTGTCCCATTATGGAGAGACTTTAAAACTGCTGTGCACTCATCCTAGTCCTTAATAAACTTTTATCTGTGAGTTTTAACATCTGCTGCTGATTTTTTAAAACAGTTTTTTAACTTTCCATCTTTAAATACTTTTGGACGTTGAAAAAAAATAGTAACAGCATCACTCAGTACTCTCAGCTGCCTCGTCTCGTGTGACTGTGGTCTAATGATCAAAACCAGAAACTCGCCTTTGATTCTGCACTGAGAGCTGATCTCTAGAGCGTGCTGAGGTTTTGCTGATTGTTCCGCTGACGTGCTTCTTCTGCTCCAGAATCCAGTGCTGACCACGCCTTACCTCAAGTGACCCTGTCTTAGACTTAATATGGAATGGTTCCTCAGTCCTTCTTGCTCTTTCCTGAGCTGGACTCTTCTGAAGAGTGCTGGCCAGCAGAGCATTTCTGATGTTTCCATGTGATTAAAGTCTGGTTATGCACTATTGGCAAGAATACCACAGCGGTCCGATACCTGTTCCTGTTGCCGTGGCTTTGATCGGTTGATGAAAGTGGTGTTACAGGTTTCCCCACTGTAAAGTTACTATTTTCCTGTGTAGTTAATAGGTTACTGCAGGTGAGGTACTTTAAGACTTGTAAATATCCACCCATTAATCATTCTTGCCCCAAACAGTTTTTACTCTGCTGGTGGCCAAATAGTGAGCTTTTGCTTTCAGTCCTTCTGTATTTAATTGGTTTTCTTCCATAAAGAAGAGTTTCCCCCGCTTTTGTTTATTGATAGCAGTATGAACTTAGGGAGTCTTTTTCAATTCACTACTCTAGAATCCGTGATTGCTGTTACTTTTGGGGCTCAGGTTGTCCCACACTTGGCCAGTGGCGGCCGCTTCCAGCTGTGCTGTGCCTTTTTGGTAAGTTCGCATCAGTCTGAATGTTTCGATTCCTGCCCTTCTGCCGCAGCAAGGTGCTCCAGGCTCACTGTGTGCTCTCTGTGCTGTAGCTGTGTGTGCAGCTCCACTTCTTTTTGGAGGGAAGTGTGCTAATTAGAAACCAAAAATAAGACACCATGTATGTTCATTACTGTAGGCCGTCATTATTTCTAGACTGTCTAGCAGACAGAGGTAGGAAACACATGCACATACACACACTCGCACACCTGTCTGTGTATCTGTGTATGTGTTGTATGTGGGTGGTTTTTGTTGTTTTGGGGGTTTTTGGCAGTGGGGATCTAACCTGGCTTCACACTTGCCAGGCATGTGCTCTGCCACTGAGCTGTGCCCCCAGCACCTGTATTAGGTGTGCTTGAAAACACTGTGAATGGTTAAATTGAAAGATGTTTATTACAGTGAGAGACACGTTGCCGTTAATCCTCCCCGTGCTCATGCACACTTGTCCCGTCGTTCTTGCCACGTTCTGAGAGGGGTCTGGACGTCCTCTCTCCTGAGTGCCCTTCGTTGTGCTGTCATGGTTGCTTTGAAATTGTGAGTTTATTCAAAGTCTCATGGTCATTTTTGAGGAAGATCCAGGAGTCTCGTGGCGCAGATCTGGTGAAAAGGTGAAGGGGGCACACTTTCACGAGCCTGCTTTCCACTGAATGGCCCTTGGCAGCAGCGTTCACTGCATTTCTGGTGTTACCTCCTTAAAACACTTAAAACAGGAAAGGGGACTCCAGAACTGCTTCAGAAAGGGGCGAGAATAATAGGAAAAGT
Organism: Cavia porcellus; assembly: GCF_034190915.1. Lineage (NCBI taxonomy): Eukaryota > Metazoa > Chordata > Mammalia > Rodentia > Caviidae > Cavia > Cavia porcellus. The sequence goes on along the minus strand of NW_026947496.1, from coordinate 17,941,284 downwards.
GTTTAAAGCAAGGAGAAAAACACTGGCAGATGTTAGTGATAGTGGCTATACTGAAATGAATTTTTTAAAAAAATTAAATGTTACCATACCTTTGTGTCACACCCTGCATGTTATATATGCATAAGTGTATATAATCATATACCTACATATATATATCTGTATGTAAGGGTAAAACTTTGAGTTCCTACTGATGTGTGATTTCAGTCCAATGTGACAGACTCCTTCCACCTTATACTCTCTCCATATGTGCAGCCCCCTTTGACAGGACAAGTAGCGGAAGGCCCTCATCATGCCCGGGTCGTTCATACTCTGCTTTCCTTGCTTATTTCCTGTGTGTAATCAGCACCACTAACCACCTCCGCTTTGAACTGCAGGTGCCTCTGTCCTCCGCCCTGGACCCGCAGGTGGCAGGGGTCCCTGGCTGCTTCTGCACCCTCCTGAGCCCTGACCCCTCAGCCTCAGCCTCTTTCTTGGCCTTGCCCACCTTTCCTGCTGCTGTCACCAGCTCCCAGCCACTTTGTTAACTTCATCTAGCAAACCGCTTACTCCAGTGACTTGGTTATTTGCTATTAGGCAGTGGAAGAGTAAGTGGGTAAGCAGAGAATAGTTGTAGATTTCAAGCTTGAGCTTTTTTCTTGCAGTTCTCACTAGGCATTTTAACTAAGGTTAGTTTGTTTGTTTGGCTAAAACAGAGTAAATGGTTCAAACAGGGAGTTGCTTGCAAATTTTGCTGATCCCGAAAATCTATTTATTGGCATACAGGACTACAATTTGTAATAAAAATATTTATTTTTAGTTTTTTAATTTAATGAGATGATAGTCATGCGCCAGTGTTGGAGCTAAAGGTCATCTGCTTTTATTAAAAATTTATCGAGAGAGAAAGATTCCCTAAAAACTAATTGGCGCTTGTCATAATCTCCTGTACGTGTCATTTTATCATGGCACAATGAAGCTGCTAGTACTGCACGAGTCCTTAAGTCGCATATGAAGTTAGGATAATCTGTTAGCTCCAGAAATGTGAATGATAGTCACAGCTTCTGCCTCAGCTTTACCCAGCTTGTCCTGTTCACAACCCAGACAGGGACTCACTTGCTATTTGAGTGTGTATGAGGGTCCCTGTTTCCCCAGTGGCCAAGCCCTGCTCCTCCTTCACCCATCCATTAATAAGAAAGCATGGCAGTGCTTAGCCAGAAACACGGCCAGCCGTATGACATTGGTCCTCTTCCCTGCACAGGCAGAGCTGGTGACTTTGGAGGGCATCCAGCACAGGACCCAGGATTGGGTGGGAGTCTAAGAAAGGTTTTTCTTCCTTTTTTCTTTCTTCTCTCAAATATCGATGCTTGGAAAAATTAATTTCCTATGATTCTATTCTCAATATTTTATAGAACATTGACATGACAAGTTGAAAGAAGGCCTAAAAATGAGACACTGATTAAAATAGGAATTTTGGTGTAACGTAGGTTTTTTTAGGCAAGTAGAAAGATGCTTCTTAGTTTTGTTTTAATGTTCAAATCCTTCAGCTGTGAAATCATATATGAAAATGTAAAGCTTTTTATGCGTGATTACAGTGTTGGAAAACAAAATGGTTTTCCAGATAAGGTTCCATGTGTTTGTTTGTTTTTGCAACCCCTCAGAGCCTTTGCCATATAGAGTGCAAGTGCTCTAATATTGGGCCAAATCCGTCCAGGTTGCAGTTTTATAAGATTTTTCTGGTGAAATTTACTTAAGGGTTTACTTTCATGTTCTGAGTATTGACACATATTCTCTTGATTCCTGAAATTCTGGTTTGTTCTAGAGACTTTTAAATTTAGGTGCTTAAAGACAGGATAGAATTCTGAAGATGGGCTGGTTGTGGTGGCAAACACCTGTAATCTCAGCATTCAGAAGACTGAATGAAGCAGGAGGATCACTGTGAATTCAAGGCCAGCCTGGACTACATACTGAGTCCAGGCCAGCCTGAAGTATGTGGTGGGACCCTGTCTCAAAACAGACAAATGAACAAAAACCAAACTGCCACAAAAAAAATCCTAAAGGAGTATGTGAATGCTTTGAAATTACACAAATGCCCTAGCCATCCTTCTGAAATCGTTTAATATTTACAGATTGCTGTGTTGACAGGAAATTCTGCTCCAGCACCGCAAACGTTTTGCTGGGGAGTCAAAGAGTTCCTCACGGTTTATGTTGGCTTTGTGGTGAGCTCAGTGTGGGAAGGTGGAGACTCCCTAAAAGCAAGTCCTTCATCAGCAGCGTGGATTCAAATAGAGTTCTGTAGCCGCTCCTCCTCCCACGCCGCTCTGTGCTGATGACTGCTTTCTCATCATACTTTGATTTATTCGTGCAGCTTTTCCAAAATCTAGGTGGCAAGGTTTCATTTTTACTGAAGAACCATGTCTTCCTCTTTTCTCCCGCTCTCTCCTGAGATGTTTTATGAATCTTTCAGGAGCCAGAAGATGAAGTGTTTCTTGCCATTGCTAAAGCCATGGAAGAGATGGTGAAAGACAGCGTTGACTGCTACTGGATCATCCGATGCTTTGTGAACCAGTTAAATAACAAGTACCGGGATTCTTTGCCGCAGCTGGTGAGGAGTGTTTTTGGCTAATTTGGGGTGGGCAGTGGTGTTAACGATCATCTGAGAGAACCTACCCACCTGGTGCTGCTGTGATTCTGAGTGGAGTCTGTCTGCAGGGCCCAGGAAATATGTTCTGGGAAAAGCCAGACAGTAAACATCTCCAGCTGGGTGGGCGGGCGGGGGTCTCTTGCTGTCAGTCAGCTCTGCTGTTGGAGCACAAAGGTAGCCAGGGAGAGGTGCTATAGAGTGACAGGCCTGGAACTGCACCCGCACAGACTACGTTGTGCCAACACTTGGCCTGTAGTGTTCCCTGTCCAGGTCCAGAACCACTAGCTTTATCTAGAATTGATCGCTCTACCTGCGAGAGTTAGGGTTTAAGTTTGCTGGCATGTGTATATAATGGAAGACCCAAGCAACAGGAGCCTGTTTTCACTCCTATAACCGGAAGTCCAGAGGTGAAGCAGACCTCAGTTCATTCTGCGGCACCGCGATGTGGGTTCCTGTCATCTTGCTCCAGCATCAGACACAGTCCTTCCACTCTGTTGGTCCAACAGCCATGATATCCCTGTTGTAGGCAAGAAGGAAGGGAAGGGTAAAGATACATGAGAAGGAGGAAATAGGGCGAGCCAGTGGAGTCGCAAGCAGGGTTTTCTTCCGCATGTGCACAGCTGCTGCTCAGCTCACGATGGGCTGCATCCCGGGAGGCCTTTGTAAGATGAAAAGGTGGTTCACTTCACCTTCTAAACATCAGCGTTTCACAGCCACCGTGTGGGTGGTTTCCTCATGATTATGTGTCTGGGCAAAACAGTGTGCGGCCATGTACCAGCAGCCTGAGAAAAGATCCAGATTCAGAATTCAGCCAGCACTTTCTCCTGCATGCATCGCTTTCATGCTGCTGTCAAGTTAAAAAATCTGCAGTCAGATTGTGGGGAGTCAGGGCCAACAGTACTGGTGGCCAGGACGGTATCACTCAGCTTCCTTCTCTGCAGCAGAGGCCGGGAAACACAGTTTTTAAGAACCTGGTGCGAGACGATCTCCAGGCAACACACTGATTCTCTTGGAGAGGAAGGTGTGGGGAGAAGGGGAGCCCTGAGTGCCCAGTGGCTTTCCATTTGTGGCATACTCCTTGGTGATTCTCTTCTTTCTAGTCCCCCCTTTTTATTTCATTTATAAAAGTGAGTATTTTTTCCTATGTCACTGAGTTTCTTTGAGAACACTACGAAAGTAGTAACAGTGAGCCAAGCTGCCAGGGAGGGGGTTCGTGAAGAAGGCAGGCGAGCTCTGAGGACCACGGCAGCCACTGCATGGTCTGTTTCCTGAAGGGGCGGAAGCCAGGACCCTCCAGCGTTGCTTCTTACGAGAGCACTTTTCATATATTTTAATTACATAAAATTTGATTTTAGGATTTTCCACTTAGTTGATTTCAATAAAAATGCTATTAAGCATGAAATTGGAGCATAAGTAAATATAATGTTTGTTGTCTAATTAAACCAGGAAGTCTTAATCGTACCATGATTTAATTGGCTTTTCTTATTTAATATTAGAGTAAGTTAGCATTTTGTTAAGTTATGCTATGTCCAAAAATTCATTTTGGGAAACCTAAGTAATAAATGAGTACATTCTCAGAAGAAATTAAACTATCTGGATGAAGCCATGTTGCCCTAGATCCAGACCAGCACCCCCGCTCCTTCCTAAGCAGTGGACATGGTCTCGGGCCTGGGGGGTGCTCTTCTAGACCTTTCCCTCCTGCAGATGTATAAAGTGACTAAAGTGACTCTTTTAAAAAGTGACTTTTTAAAAAAACACATAAGCCTCATACTGTGCATACAGCCATATAATTCTGTTTTTTACTTGGAGAAATTTGCAGGTATATCCAGATAGATCACTATTTTTCATTCTTGATTCCCTGTTTGTATATCTGGGAGCTTTTAAAAATTTCTATGGCTTTCCCTCCTCCACTGGACCAGTGAAATCAGAATCAGGTGGGGCCCTGAAATTCTAGTTTTTTAAAGATTTCAGGCAATTCTGAAGTGTGGTTATGGTTGAGAGCCACTCATTTAGAACTTTTTTTCTATTTTATTTATAGTACTTCCTGTAATGAATCTGCCCTGTGAACAACCATATACACCCACAGGCCACTGTCTTTGTACACAGTTGCCCTGTACACAGTTACCCTCTAGGTAGCTCTCTAAAAGGGAATGCATGAGTGGAGGGAGACATTTAAAATCTGTTTGCTAAAGGCCCTATCAATTTGTGGTCTCCCAAAAAGAGTGGATGTTTCCTATTTCCCACTCATTGCCAGTAACTATGTGTGTGAGTGTGATTCATTGGCCCCATTTCATCACCATCTCTTTGTCTCATTCCCCCTTCTTTACACCCTAATCCCACTTTACTTCTTCACCCTCCTCTTTCCCCTCGATTGTGGTCCACCCAGCTCACCCCACCTTACCCCATCCTATCCTTTCTGTCTAATCTAATCTAATCTAATCTAATCTAACCTAACCTAACCTAACCTAACCTACTGGAGACCAACCAGTACCATTGCAGGTCTTTTTCAGCTCCTTAGAATGCCTGAATCATGACATGGACTTTGCTGAGGCTGCTGAATGCTGCTGAATGTGCTCGTGCAGTCAGCACCAGGATGACCGACTTCTCTTTTGCCTGGGGTTGGCCCGGGCTAAGTATTGAAAGGGTCTGTCCCAGGAAAACCCCTCTGTCCAGGATGGTGGGACTGACCTGGAAGCTGCTGTATCACTCCATAGCAGTGGTGGCAAATCTCGGACAGCTCTGCAGTTTTGTGTTCTAGGCCTTCCTTGCATTCAGCATGCACATTGTTTTTTCATCACAGGCTGTAACATCAGGTGACGTCATGTCACAGGAAACGAGTGACCTCTCTTGCTGTTTAATCTCTAGCCAAAGGCTTTGGAACAGTACTTGAATCTGGAAGACAGCAGGCTGCTGAATCATCTGAAGTCTTGTTCTGCAGTGTCTAAGCTGCCCTACGATCTTTGGTTCAAGAGATGCTTTGCGGGGTGCCTGCCTGAATCCAGCTTGCAGAGGTTAGTGTTTCTTTCCCAGACACACTGGGGGCCTGGAGTCAGGGAAGAATCCTGGCCTTTGCCATGATTGCCCCTCAGTCTATAAATTTGTCTAGCACAGATTTGAAGCTAAATTCTCTAGCAGCTATTATAGCAGCACACGATTCAGCTTATTATTCAACATACACTTAGAAAGATTGAGCACTTGTGTATTAGGTGCTCTACGATAGTCAGTCTGAAACAGTGTCCAGAAGTTGATACAAGCAGGAAGTCTTCTTTTCTAGAACTGCAGTAGGTCCTGATCTCATTGAAATCTTGGTATTTGTGTTTCTTCGTGGTACCTTTAAAGGAAACAAAGGTACTCAAAGAGCTTCGACCCCAGCCTGCTTTTCTGAGTTGGTTTCAGGTGCCTGGGGTGGGCATGTCTGAGTCCTGGCCCTGCCCCTCAGGCCTCATGGTTGGAAAGAAAGGCAGTGCACAGGGAGTGTGAGAACACAGCGCAGAACTGAATGCATAGACCAGTGATGTCGAAAGCTTTTAGGGACACGCACCCAAGCTGCAACCCAGAACCCACGAATGTATCGGAAAGTGCCAACACGACAATTAAACCTGACGATTGGGGTTTTAGTTTAGAAAACAACAGCTCACGTATTAACATCTTCAGTTTTAAAAGAAAAACAGTATGCCTACCATAGATTTGCCACCACTGCTATGGATAACCATGCCAGCTTCAGAAGTTTTAGGAGTTAATAGAATTCTTAGATCAGGATGGATCAGTAACTCTCCTTAAGCCCGTAAGAGACACTTAGGGAATCTGCCCCCATGCTCACGGGTGGTGAAATCAACTTTACCTCACATTTCATATGCTGCTGTGCTCGCTTATATGCAATAATTATATGAACATTACAGAATAGTAACAAAGCATGAATTTTAGTTTAGGACTTCTTCATTCCTTGAAAATGTCAGGTTTTCGGTATGAGGGAGTAGGCATTTGGTAGATTCTGAGGAGAGCACAGTGTGTGTGTGTGTGTGTGTGTGTGTGTGTGTGTGTGTGTGTGTGTGTGATGCTGGGACCAGAACACGGGCCTTGCACGTGTGAGGCAAACACGCTGTCACCATCCCGAGCAGTGGTTTCTAGTGAACTTTTTTTTTTCCTTCTAATGCTAATTGTGTCTGGAGTAGATTTCAAACGGCTCATCTGTTTTGTTTCTGATAATTATTTCATAGTCATCCCCTGAGGCTTTTACTTAAAGTAAGAGTAATGTGATCTTGTTTTCTAATTTGAAGGCATAGTTTATGTTTACGAGTAAACATGGATTTCAAATCCACGTGAACTGATTATATCTCTTTACTTTTGTAGGGTTTGGGATAAAGTTGTAAGTGGATCCTGTAAGATTCTTGTTTTTGTAGCTGTGGAAATTTTATTAACCTTTAAACTAAAAATAATGGCATTGAACAGTGCAGAGGAGATAACAAAGTTCCTGGAAAATGTAAGTGTGCATTATTTGATTTGATCTTGACTCCAGAAATGAAATCTGCTCAGCAAGCCAGATTTTCCTACTGCATTACCTTATTGTAGAGAAATAATACCAGATATTTGTATTTCACAAAAAACACTTTTCTCCCCGAAAAGTGGCATGAAGTTGTTGGCCTGGGGATTATACTTCGTGTCCTCCTCTCTTTGGGGGGAGCTGGCAGAGCTGAGGCCGCTGCCCAGCTTGCAGCGGGGCACAGGGCCTTGTCCCCTGGGATGGCCAGCAGCGTGTGAGGAGGAGGAGGAGGTGGAGAAGGTGAGATCTCACTGCGATTTGTGTCAGTGGAAAAAAGATCGTGTTGTTTGGGGGAAATTTTAGGCCCTTTCATTTTTGTTACTATCACCAATGTGTGCTACCAGTTGAGTTTGCATCATCTTAGTGGATGCTGAAAAAGGTCTCAAAGAGCCAGCTCTTCCTCTGTGTATTTTGGGCTCCTCACCTAGATAAGAGGTGGAGGAAAAAAATATGTCATGGATGAGACCCAAAATCTGTGCCCCCTGTAATGAGTCTGTATAAACATCTGGACAGTGGTCTGGTAACCCTAAATAATCAGTACTCAGTACCTGTGTTCCCTAGATGAATCCTCCTCCTCCTCATAATCAGTGGGCAGTAGTGCCAGCGCCTGCTTACCTCTTGTCATCCTATGAGCAGCTCTGTGAGGTCAGGTGTCTGTCCCCTCCTTACAGATGGGGCTCTGGGCTACAGGGAGCTCTGGGAACCTGCCCAGGGCCTGTGGTCAGTGGGCAGCACGGGGTTTGCACTTGGGCCAGCACAGCCTCACACTGGAGCTGCTTGGCATGTCCTCAGGTGCTGATAAAACAGTTCTATGTGATCACGTTCTGAAAAAGAGTGATTGAAAGAAGACCCTAAAGTTACAAACCCAGGCACTTCACCCAGGTTGCTTTGCTGTTTGCAGATTCCCCGGGACAGCTCGGATGCCATTGTGAGCAAGGCCATCGACCTGTGGCACAAACACTGTGGGACCCCAGTGCATTCGGCCTGACCCCTGCCGGCGCTGTAGCCAGGCCCCAGAGCCCCCTTGAGCCCTCTGTTCTTGTCACCTAACCTGCCCCACCAATTGCAGTGGTCCTGTTCTGGTGCTCAAAGTGCAATGTTTTTTCAGTAAAATAATTTAGTTAAAATGCCTGGGGTTGCTGTGTTGCAGAGCATCTTTTGGTTGCAACAGGCAGTACAGAATTCTCCTGGGAACGGCACGTTTACGCATCATTAGAAAATGCTTCCGGTCAATAGAGCAGCAGACCTGGGGAGCAGGTGCATTAACCCCTGGTGCAGCACTGGCCGGGCCCCTCTGGTTAGCACCAGCCCGGTTCCCTTCTGGAATAAAGTGACCAGGCCAGTCTACTTTCTGGAATAAAGAGTGACTTCCTCTTGTTGACACCCCAGACTTGGCTTTGGTTGATGCTGAGCTGGTGTGAGTGTGAGCTGACTGCCTTCGCAGCGTTCACCTTACCTTTATTTTGCTTCTCTTTGTGCCAGTTGGGACAAAGCCTTTGTTGAACAAAATACATCTATAAATTTACCAACAGCGACAAAGCACTTGTTCTGATGTTTTACTGGATTTCTGCTCTTTCCTGATGAGTCACTAAGTTTCGGGATGGGCTTTGGGGACCCCTCTGCTACACACAGAAGGAGCGGGGAGATGCTGGCCGGTCAAGGTTAATAGCTGATGACCCTCGGGCCATATTGGGCCACACAATGGTCATATTCATGGGACAGTGTGGACTTCGCTTTGCCACTGGTGAGTGCAGTGGGCCCTTTGTTTCAGGTCACTCAGCTGTCAGACCTGCAGGAGCCTCAGCTGTGACCTCAGTTCTGCAGCCTCCTCCTAAATGAGGACGGAGACAGTGAATTACGGAGATGGAGTTCTGAGAGTCCAGTTCCTCCCTCCTGCATGAAATACCTGTTGAGAAAGCATTCAGAGAAAACCGAGTTTCGAAACCAGCTGTACTTCTTTCCAGTGGCAGGTCTCAAACATTTAATTTTTAAAAACAGACCACAAAATCCACCTAAAAGAGAAATCTCTTAACGCCAGACTGCTAAATTAAGATTAAAAACGGACTTCGGCCCATAGTGTGAGACACCAAACCTGTGCTCCAGGACCTGGGAGGATGTGTGACAAGGGGAGGGCATGAAATGGAAGTAATGGGACTTAGATGTAGGAGCTGCTGTCCTTTCCACAAACTTTTAGTAAGATAGAAGCCATGAAATTGCCTGGTCTTAGTGAGTTCCAATTCCAAGAAGGAGAAACGGAATTAACACTCCGTCTGCAAAAGTGTAGTGTGAAGCCTGTGCTTGGAGTGCTCTTGCCTGGATGCTGGGAGGAGACAGGCGGTGTGCAGGACCTGAGCTTCCCTGGGGGAGGAAGCCAGGCGGAAGTGCTTGGGCTGTGGGAGGAGGCTGGGCGGAAGTCCTCTCCCTTCACGTGCTTCACTGAGGTCCACATGACCTGAAATGCACCGCACTACTGCTCTTCTGTTGGGAGACCAAAAACACCTGCAACTATATTTTATCCACCTAGTTTGCCAAAGTAAAACCTTTCTGGCCAAAGGACGTGGGATACAGATTTTGTTTTATTCTTAAATAAGACCATGTGGTAACATCAAGAATTCATCCCCCACATAACTGTAATTGCAGCACTCAGGAGGTTGGAGCAGGAAGATAACCTGAAGTTTGAGGCCAGCCTGGTCTACTTAGCAAGACCCTGTTTCCAAAAAATCAATAAAAAAATTCCTACAAAACCAAAAATTAAAAAAAAAAAAAAAAAAAGCTTATTTGAAAACTAAACAGCAGCGGATTTTGAAGGCCGTGTCTGAGGGCAGTGAGTGTGCACATGAGGACCCGGGTACTCTCGTACCAGGATTTTACTTTGAGGACACGGTACTGAGTTTCTGCCGCTGCGCTCGGTGAGGAGCACAGTTCCTAATAATGCCCACGCTGCCTTTCTTGAGTACATTTGGTCAGGAAGCTGTGGGATGTTGTCTGCCTGTGGGAACCCAGACTGTTGGTATTGTGGGTGAAATGTGGGTTCTCCCTCTCGGTTGGGAAATGGGAACTTAACACGAGAATTTTAGTTTCTGCTCTTCCCCTTCTAGAAATGTGACACAGACGGGACAGCATACTAGTCTAGGAGGTATTAAGCACCAAGATCACGGAGTGTGAACATGCAGAGAGTGTGGTGTGTGTGGGGGATGTGTGTGGACCTGTGTGGGTGTGTGTTGGGGTGGTCCCTGGTGTATGCGGACTGCATTGTATAGGGTGCATGGCTATGTGGAATGTGATGTATGTCCATGTGAGTTGTGTGTGGGGGAGGTGGTTTGTGTGATGTGTAGGCACGTGTGCTGTGTGTGTGTGGAGAGGGGCCTGCATGATGTGTGTGGAATGCATACACATGGGGGTAGATGCACATGGAGGATCTGTGTGTACATGTGTGGAGAGTGTTGTGGTCTGTGTGTTTGGTGTATGAATGGCATATGTGTGGAGTACATGCATGTGTGGGGTGTGCGCCTGTGTGGGGAGTGTGTGTGCAGCTGAGCGTGTGCAGCTGAGCATGTGGCCTCGTCTGTTGCCCACTTGCAGACAGACTGTAGGCACACAGCTGGCTGCGAAAGGAAGCCACTACAGGAAACTCGAGGGAGTGTGTGAATGAAGAGCTTTGCTCATGGAAAGTTCCAGTGACCGCGGTCCGTGAGTCCTGTATGTTGAAACTGCAGCTCCTCAGCTGACCAGCCGTGAGACCTGCCTGTCCTGCTTTGAATTGCCCGTGTCTCCCATGTGACCCGAGGCTGGTTCCTTGTCTCTCCCAGAGAGAGCAGAGTAGGCGGGGAAGGCCGTGGGAATGTGGAGAAGGGACACGGCTGGGCTGCAGCCTGGACTCATCTCTCACTTGATGCCCAAGTGACCATGCTGAAGATGCCAGTCCAGGATGCCCTGGGGGCCAGGCGGCGAGCGTGTGGACTCAGCAGTGTCAGGCCCTGCACTTGGGCCCCCTGTGGCCACAGAGTGGGGACGGTTCTGCATTCTGGCCTTGGAGAGGCCCACATGCCTTCCTCTGCCCTTGTTCAGGGTGGGCAGGAGTGTGGGAACTGTGGGCAGGACTTGGTGGCATTCCCTCTGGTGGCTGAAACGAAGCCATTTCTCCTTGGAACTCTGCCAAGTGAAACTGCATGTGGCTCTTGGCACAAGCCCGACCTCCCCCCGCCCCCCCCCAGCTGTTGCTCATCCAGCGCTGGCCCCGGGGTGAGTGGGAGGGATGGGCAGGTGAAGGGCGGGGACAGGCAGTGGGGCCCCGGAGGGCTGGAGGGAGGGTGCGGCCTGCCTGCCTCCTTCACCTCCTTCCCCTTTCCCTTATGTCTTTTCATCTCTCTCTCCTCCCCTCTTGTCCTTGGGGTGCGGGTCTGGGTCCCCATGAGGGAGGGAGGCACCAGGAGGAAGAGAGGCTTTGGAGGAGTCCCTTCTCAACGCCACAAGGCTGCTTCCGCCTCCTCTTCCTCGCCAGCCGGTTGGTTCAATGCCTCCTTCCTTGGTTTTCAACTCAGTGATGGACTAAACGTGACTTCACTCCTAATTATGAGCCAACCCCTGTGCACTTAATTGCTGGAGGCTACATAACATACCTGCCCTCTGGGCGCTTACAATCCTGCTGGGAAATCAAGTACTAACCAAGGCTGGGTTCAAGAGCATCTCTCACCCCTGAGCTTCCACACAGTGGGAAGGCGAACCCAGCTGGCCTGGGGGCGTCAGGAGAACGGGTTCCAGTGACACAGAGCTGCATGGTTCTGTCCCTTCCTTCCTAGTGATAGAAGAGTTGACAGAGTGCCTCGGTGGGGGAAGTCCCGAGGCTCTGCCCCACTCTGTGGTCCATCACTCCATCAGTTTCCTCAACCTTGAACTGGGAGTGTTACCTTTCTTTCCTCTGGTCACTCGAGGTTACTGTGGGTGTGACTGTACCACCTCTATTGCAGTCCGTTGTGTCCATCAAGGCCCTGTCAACTTGCAAAAGTTGCTTGTAGACTTCATAGCTGAAAGTGCAGTTTTCTTCCTTTGACTTTCTGCAATGCTTCAAACACCTCTCATTTAGCAACAATGGGAAGTGTCTTAATTGGATTGTCTTGAATTATGTGTGTGGTGCTAAAGCCCAGAACTTTGTGCATGCTACATCCCCGGCTTTATTGTTTAAAAATATATTTTTAAAGATGACATATAGTGATTGTACCACCTGATGGGATACCAGGGAGCATTTTAACACATGTATATAATGTATATTGACTAGGTCAGTGTAGTTGACCTATCCACCAGGAGAAACATTTACCTCTTCTTTGTGTTGGGATCACTTAAAATCGTCTCTGTCAGCTGTTTTCAAACAGTTCATGTGGTCAACCACAACCCTCCTGCTGTCCTGTAGAACGGTAGAAGGGGCCCCTCCTACCCAACTGTGGCACAGTCCTGTGAGCAGCTTCTCTCCCAGCTCCTTCCCTCCCTGTCTTCAACTTTGCATGACACATGTGACACTTTCCACAAGGCATCCCCCTGAGACACAAGCTTTGTGAGGTGGGCTGTGTCTGGTTCCCTCCACACACCTTGCTTTCCCCTTGGTCTGGTTCCTAGCGTGGCACCTCCCTGACCCTGCTATCCTGTGCCACTTTGGACACCCCGTGCTCTTTGCCAGGAGCGTGCTCCCCTGTGGGCTCCGCCCTTCTTGAATATTCAGATAGTGTCCCTCCTCCACATGCAGCTTCCTGTTCTCTGCCTGGGGCTTCTTTCCTCCCCTGACGTGGTTGGTGTCCTTTTCACCACATTTAACTTATTGGCTTAGACAGATCTATTTATGGCGCATGCTGGGCTTCGAGCTCCCCAAGGGTGGAGATCGTGTTGGATTCTTCCTTTGTCCCCATGCTGGGCACAACTAGCCTATGTGGGTTCTCCATGAATATTTGTTGAGTGTCTGAACACCAAACTTGGTGTTCAGCTTCCGTCAGATAAGTCACAGACTTGTCCCAAGGTACCTCACCTAAAGGAGATTTTAGTATGGAACAGAGGCAGGGCTGAGGATGCAAGCAGGGGACCCTGGGAAGCTGGGTAGGACTCAAGAGGCGCTGGACCCCCTTAGTCTCTTATGTTTGATCTGCTGAGTGTCTTCTCCCTCTGTAGCCTGGGTCGCTTTAAGGAAGACACCTGAGTGTTACACATGCAGCCTCTGGTCCCAATGCCTAAATCTACAGGAGTAGACGGGGTGGGGTGGGGCCCAGCTTGGGTTCGTAGCCAAAGAGTGACAAAATAGCTCCCCACCACCATGTGACAAGGCAGGGGCACTACTGAGGGGTCCACTGTGGAGTGGGGAGACCCCCTCAAAAGCTTTCATCCCCTTTAGTGAGATACATGCCCCTTGGAGCGCAGGGGATGAGGAGCCTTCCTCCTTGGCTAAGTCTGAGTGGCTATTTCTGCACTTCTTGATTTCTGCCAGTCATTCTGTAGGCAGGTAGGCAGGGCCGGCCCTTTTACATGGGAGTAGGCCAGGGGGAAATCCCACCGGCCGCTTTGGCAAACTGTCCACATGGCCAGGTGTTTCCTTTGAGAGCATCGTACCAAGTCTAATCCATTCCAGAAGTCCATGAAAAGTTGGCTCTGCCCAGCTCCTTCCCCTCCACCTGGGCCAGTGGGAGACCTTGGAGAGCGTGGTTGGCATCAGCTGTGTTTGTTGATTTGCCTGGCAGCTCAGGAGGAGAGAGGGCATAGATCCCCCCGAGGGCATCGAACATCTGGGCCTCTCCACAGAGCTGGGTCTGGCTAGACTGGCTGGCAGCTGGGTGACCCTGAGTAAAGCCAGCCAAGGCAGGCAGCTGGCCGCCAGGCATGGCTGATCTCAAGATCACTGGGAAGGCACGCCTAGCCCTGAGGAATGTCAGAGCTGGGGGAGCGAAGATTGGTGGACATGAGATAAGGGAATGGGGTTCTGGGTGCAAGAGTGTTAGATGAGGTCACACCAGGCTGTCCAGCAGGCTCTAGAGCTCAGCATCCTCCCTCTCCACTTCAGGTCCCTCCTCCTGAAACTCTGCCCCTCTTCCTCTGGGCTTTCCAGTCCCTGCAGGGGACAAATCGCTTCAGAGAGGCAGCTGCTTCCTGCACCCTTGGCCTCTGGAGCAATGTCTCTGTAACCAGCAGAGTGGGTGACAGTAATAGCACCCATCCCCCAGGGAGGGGTGGAGGTCCTTAGGTGGGTGCCTGGCACAGACTGGGCATTTAGTGAATACCAAGTTCTTATTTTACAAGGATTCTAGTGAGCGCTCTTGTGAGAGTAGGCTTGTGATGTAGTCATGAAAAAATAAAAGTCCAGAGCAGAGGGTGCCCAGAAGAGGGGATCAGGGGAGCAGAGGCCACTGCAGGCCTGAAAGGCACTGCTGTGGAAGAGGTATCCTGGGCTTTACTGTGCACACGGATCTTCTGGGGACCCCGGGCACCCCTGGGGACCTGCAGATTTTGAGTCACTTGGTGTGGGGTGGTGTTGCCAGTTCTGCACTTCAGACACACTTCCTGATGACACTGGCTGCTGGTCCTTGGGGCCACAGTCTGAGTGGTGGGGACCTAGGAAATGCAGATAGCAGGATTAACCCTGATGTTAAAGAAAGGGGTACACCCCAGAGGATGCCACTGGTCTGTACTGCCTTCTCATTTTCAGGTCATTAGTCTGGCCTCGTCTCAGGCATTGCTGAAAGCTCATAAAGCAGGTCATTGGCCCAGCAGTGCAGATAGCCTGGAGCTGCCATGCTCTCTCTTAACTAACCATTCTCTCTCCCTAATCGGACCTAGATGTGGCTTCACTATGAGCTCATCACAGGTCAACTCATTGCCAATCTCCGTGGCAACTAAGCAACTACTTGGTCACTTACCTTTGTTTCTTACTAACCAGGCCCCAGGTTTATCTAAGGCATGCCTTGATAAAACTGTTTTTCAGGCTCTTTTGTTTAAAGAGATGGCCAGTAAGGTAGAAATCAACATTATTAGGTGGGAATTTCAGAAAAAAAGTTATTAAAGAGGATTTTACTCAGTGGGCAGTCCTTCTTCTTCATACATGGAACACATACTCAAGGTTAGAACTCTAGCAGCTCTAGGAACATGAAGCAACTTCAAGAATGGAAGCCACATTGATAAAGATGGTGGGGTAGAAAAATAGAGCTGTGGCACAGGGATGATGTCCTGGAGCCACCAAACAAGTCCCTTCCCTGCTCTACTATAGACTATTATATAATTTTATGATTGATACATTGTGTCAACTTGAGAAGTTTAGAAGTTTAACTAAGAGTCTCAGCAGGGAGCCAGGGTTCTTACCTCCTAAATGTCTCCAGCCTGTGCAAGAGGAGGGCAGAGATGGTGTGAGTACTACACCAGGCCTGGGCCGGGGCAGGGGAGTGGGGTGAGGAGAGGCCGCTCACAGTATAGGACAGGCAAAGAGGCTTGTTCTTCCCCTTTTGATCTGGCTGCTTTCTCTTTGCTGGCTGCTGCCTTGAATTGTTCCCCAGTGCCATGCCGTGCTACCTTGGAACCAGCTGATTATGGACTGAAACCTCCAGTGAGCTAAATAAACCTTTCCTTCCTTCATTTTGGGCCTCAAGTATTTTGTCTCAGCAATGAGAGGAAAGTAACCTGTATACATTAAAAAAAAAAAAAAAAGAAATTCAATTTGTTCAGTCACTATTTTGTGACGCTGTTTAGACCCAGTGCTAATCAATACCCCAAGAGGAGACACAGATACGGGTTTAAATGTGTGCCCCAAACAGCCACCCCTGATCACCCTTTGGAGGATTCTCAGGTAGTGCAGGGCAGGGGACTGATGGAGAGCACAAGCCTGGGATTCTGCGCTTCCCTGCCATTTCCTGTGTCCCTGGTAAGGTTCAGTCCCCTCGCCTGTAAACTGAGGACAGGGGTTAACAGTGACCAGCAGAGTCCCTATGTAGAGCTCATTGCGCTGCTGCTGAGAGGATGTGCTGGGGGCAATGTGAGGACACACAGTGGTGATTGGTGCTGAGCATGCAGGGATGGGACATGGGGTGACATTCAGGCGTGGGCAGTGTCCCGTCTCTGGTGTTTTCTTTAGGGCTGCCCACTGTGATGGGCTGTGGCTTCATGAGAACCAGAAGGCCTGTGACCCGAGCCCCACCTGGCACTGCCATCCTGTGTGTGGAGTTCTGTTTGGGGGATGCCAGCAGCACAGTCCTCCTGTCCCAGCTCCTGTGTGCAGGACCCAGACTGGGTAACTGGTCAACCCCCTCCTCCTCCATTACTTCGCTTTAAATCTAAATCTTCCTCTCAGCTGCTCACCTCCCAGCTAGCCAGACTTTCTTGGGACCATCCACAGCTGGTCTTTCCAAACCAGAGACCCCGTGTGCTGCTAATTTCTCTCAAACAGCCCCCAAATCCAGTGTCACCATGCCTCTTGACCTGAGCCTCCTCCCCGCCCTGTCAAATGTGCCTCTCGGGCATAGCCAGCTGGTTCCTGGAGCTTGAAAGCTGCATCTACAGAAAGAACTGAAGACATCAGAGATGTGCTTACCTCTGGGCCTCGAGGTGGGGCCAGCGGCCAGAATAGGACACGGAGACAGGAGCCTCTCCATGCTTGGTGGGGCGGGGATACTTCTCTGGCCAGCTGCTTGATGGGCTGGAACACACCTGTTTCTCCTCCTGATGGCCCCGTCCTACGTTTTGAAATCTGCTGACTGAAATAAGGCCAGTGTGGGTTTGCCACTTGCACTCGGGTCAGCATCCTTGTTCCCAGATGGTCCTATGGAAGGCAGCCGGCACTGTGTATGCTTTCTGGTCTTCTATGTTTTAATAATTATGATTTATTTTTAATGGAAAGCGAATACGTGCGAAAGCGGATAAAAGGCAACCAGGCTAGCATTCAGGGACTGGTGACTTTCTCCACGCTCCAGCCCCACCCTCCCTTCCTTGAAGCCCACTTCTGTCTGCCCCAAAGGGAGCAAATTATTGGCATGTACTTTTCTAGGAAGAAAGAGGGGGTTTGTCCTGTCTGCTTCGGGGTTGTCGTCACCAAGCCAGTGAGATAGAACTGAGGAAAATCCAGAGAGCTAACGGGTAACAAGGGACTGTTGTTGTCCCAGGAGGACAGATGTGCAGCAAGGCAGAGAGGGCACGACTCTGGCTGGCAGAGGTGACAGCTGGCATTTTAATGGTGTCCCAGGACCCCATGCAGAATTGGAACAAGGCCAGCCTCTTGTCAGTGGTCTTTTGCTGTTTGATTGTAGCACAGCACCCGGATCTGCCCTCGCAATCATGCAGCTGCCTGCCTGTCACCAGAAGCTGGGGACTGGCTGTGGGCTTGTAGCTCGGGACCGAAGCCTTTGCCCTGTGTTACTGCGGGGGGGGGGGGTGGGTTTCTGAGATAACGGCGTCCGTTTCCACCTGTGTTTCTGCAGAATCAGCTTTCCTGCTTCCATCTAAAGGCTCTGAACACCCAGGTCTATAAACACAGCCACCCCTAGACCCAAGGGGTTCCTGTCAACACCCTACTCCAACTTGGTCAGTAAGGAGCAGGCCGCCCTTCCTTCCCTTGCTGCCACCATTTCTGTTTCTTGTTTTTTAATCAAAGGAACAACAGCAGCAATGATACCACCAGGCAGGAAATGCCACACCTCAGAGACCACGTGACACGGCAAGTTTCAATTTATCACAAATGAGGAAGAGGCCTGGGGTCTGGATCCCAGCTCGGTATGGGGTGCAGCTTCATCAGTCATAGCCTGAAAGACGATTAATAAATTCTGCGTTTGGCATTCAGTACTCTTCCAGTCTCTTCTGCCAATTCATTACTCATTTGACAAGGACTTGCTGCCTTCATCTGAGTGTCACCCACTGGAAATGCTGGGCGATCATCACTTCCTGTGATGAAGTGTGGAAAGCTTTCTGTGATTAAGGGCAGAACCAGAAAATAACTTCTAGGAAAGAGACCGGTTACCCACATATGATTGAGTAAATGCTTGACATGTTCCTCTTCTCTGTCATGACACAGCTTGCTGTTCTCTCCTGCCTTGGCTGTGGCTCTAGGTGGGACCATGGAGTGCCAGGGCCTGGTTCAACATTGTTTTGCTGACAGGAAGTCATAAACATTGGCCGACAGTCAGATGCCTGCAGGAGCTCCCCGCTGGGAGAGACTCGGCTCAACCCCATTCGGGGAGCACCTGCGAGGGCAGAGGCAGGACCTGGGAGGCTCGAGAAGACTTGGGTGACACAGTAACACAAGACTGTGCTGTCCTATGGGAGAAGCCACTGGAACAACTGGATGGATGTGAGACAGCACAAGCTCTGAAAAGTGGAGGCAAAGAAATGCATGTGTTGGCCACTGGGGAGCTGAGGATGCAGCCCTGGCATCAGACCAGCTTGGGTTTGGAAGCCAGGTGACCACTGGTGTGGCTGCCCATGGCGATGTTTGGGGATCGGATGTGTTATCAGGGTCCCAGGTGCTCAGAGTTAAAGGTAAAACGGGGTGGCACAGTGCTTACTGTACATATGGGAGCTGCTAGTAATGGTGTCAGTAGGAATCAAATGTCCAGGTAGAAATCTGAGTGTCAGAGCAGAGGCGATCACTATGGTTCATACCGTGTTCTTTTGGGGGTGGTTTGCATGAGCGTCCTATCTCCTCATGAGAGTTCCAGAACCAGCTCGGTGAGATGTCTCTTTGACTCCATAGGTGCTCAGTCCCCAACGCCCCTGGTTAACCCCTGGTTGTCCCCCAAGGTGACCCCCATGACGTAATCACATCAACAGCAAGTCTCCAGGGCCACATATACCAAGCACCTGCTTGGGATCCTATGGCGAGGACAGTGTAGGGAAAGAAATGTGGGCAAGTGTCACCCTGTCACCACCAATGCCATGTGTAGCATTTTATCAGGACAGTGGGGCCTGCTGAAGAAATCTGGCCAGAGCCTTGGGTGGGCAGGTCTGAGTTTGGACAGATGACTCCAGCAGGATGGGACATGCAGAAGCCACCAGGCAAGGTGGCCGCTGTCACCAGGTGGGAGCTGAGGGCCTTAAAGCAGCAAGGCCGCCTGGGCAGAGTCACCTCATGTGTATTGTTTAATCTTCATAATACTTCCTATACATAGGTGCTGTTATTCCCATTTTACAGATGAAAAAGTAGAGGCACAGGGAGATCGAGTAACCTGCCCAAATTTACAGTTATGGAGGCACAAGTCAGGATCTGCTGCCAGGACCTGGGCTCAGTGCCACATTCTCTTAATATTTATGCTATGCAGCTGCTCGGTAACACAGTGTAGCCTGGGTCTGGGATTTTGGACAGACCTGAGCTGTAGCTGCAGAGAGGGCTGTGTGAAGGCAGACATCAGGGAGTCACCGGGGACCTATGGAGACTGGGCCAGGATGGGTCTGCAGCACCCAGCTTGTGCTCTGACAAACAGGTATCCAACAGTGAGCACCCTCCAACATGGGCACCATGGGGGAGAGCAGGCTGTGTCTCAGTGTCACTGGGCAAAGCTCCTGTGTCCACCCAGGGGGCCTGGCCCAGCGTGCGGGAGGCAGAAGGCTGCCGGCTCATCTGGTTGACAGTAGCTTTGGGATGAGGATTCCTGGGGGGCTGGGAGAGGGTCCCACACCGGTCACCTCTGCCTGGGGAAAGGGTGGAGCCACCATCTTTCTCCTTTTTGGGTCCTTTTCCTTCTCTTTGTCAAAGCAGAGCCAATTGGGAGTGCTCTCAAAATTTTGTTTCATTTTTGCAGTATCAGGGATTGAACCCAGGACCTTCACAATGAGCTACATGCCCAGCCCTTTAAAAATATATTTTTTTAAATTTCTTTTTGCAAACAGGTTCTAAGCTGCTATATTTCCCAGGCTGGATTTCAATTTGAAACCCTCCTGCCTTAGCCTCCCCGGACAGGCGTGTTACTAAACCTGGTGAAACCTTTTCACGGCCCTCGGAAATCCAGTCAGGTTCTGGATATTAAGCTTATTAAAACCCTGGAGCCTCTGGAAGTGAGGAAAGGTCAGGCAGAGGGAGACACTAGGCCAGGAGCTGAGGCCTCTCTGGGAATCACTCACCTCTCCCGCTGGGGCCACTTCTAGTCTATGGCCAGGCCTGCACAGTGGACGTGTGGGGCCTGGACACTTGTGTGCACCTGCAGGACTCCAATATCTGGCAGGGCTTTGCTGCTGTCCCTCAGCAAAGAAGCAGGTAGTGTGCGCGGTCACTCGGAGACCCCAGCAGCCTCTGGAGCTTGTTAGGTGCCGAGGCCCGGCCCGAGGCACAAACAGCTTAATAAGAGCCAGGTGAGGGGCTTGAGTGTGAGGTCCCTCTTCCCCGAGCAGCCTCCCCTGCTGGAGGCCGAGGTCCTGTGCCCAGCAGCTTCGCTCACCTGAAATCCAGCCCCTCAGGAACTAGAGGTCACTTGCAGAAGCTCTTCGCCTCACAGAATGCTCTGGTTTGTTGAGAAGGAGATTTAAGCACAGTGTTCTAGACTTGGGGTTTGAGTCCAGGGCTGCGCCCCCTCTATGCCCAAACCCAAAGAGGTTCACATCCCTTGTGTAAACTGGATAATGCATTGCACAATACTGCACTGTCTCATGTATTTTAAGCCATCTCTCGGTGACTTACAATTCCTAGTACACACTTGGCATCAGCAGCTGCACCCTGCACTGCTGAGAAATCACAAGGAGAGAATCGCACATGTTCAGAATCAGTACAAAGTTTTCCCGCATGCTTCTGGTCCATGGTTGGATGAATCCACAGATACAGAGGTGACTGTACTTAAAGTGAAGTGTTCCAGGGCTTTCCCTCAGGGGCAGTGACACTCCCTAAGACACCCCAGATAATGCTGCTGCGGGTTGATTTATTCTCGTTATTCCCAGGCTGTCTCAGGACAAAGATTGGCCAAGACATTTTTGGTAAATGTGGAGGAATAAGCTCTTAGCATGCAAGGCTTCCAGAAAGTTAATTTCTGTGAGATGAACTTCCCACTCGCCTTATATCACCAGATACCTGAGGCGGGCCTGGCCCTTGCCTGGCTGGTGCTATTTTGTCAGTAAGCTGAGGTCCCCCTTCCCCACAACCCCCTTCCCCAGCCCAACTGAATCTTTTTGGGGTTCCTGCCGGCAGATGATAAAACACACAGGAGTCAAGACTTTTTTTAAGACTTTTTTTTTTGGTTTGTTTTTAAAGAAACTGCATACATCATCAGAGACAAACAATAATTTAAATACCATGCAGTTTCTGTATGTACAAAACCTAGGCCATAGAGATCCAGTTTAATTTGTATTCTATGTACACCACCTTCCTCATACAGCCATCATCTGATAAATTAGAGCCCGGGAGTGCGCGGATCGAGGGTCACCACACCCACTCACCCCTATACAGAGACAAACTATATACACCCAGGGGAGCAACTGCGGAAAGCAACCAGTTTGGGGATGAACAGACAGATGGCAAGAAAAAGTCCTTGAAGGTGACCTTTGCCCACCGGCTGTGCATGGGGAGAGCCTGAAATTCCATTCATCGAAGCAACACACCACGATTTTTCATTCTGCAAAGATAGACACTTGTTTGTAAGCAGGAGGAAAATAAACTCAGAGCGTTTCATCACGTGGACCGTCACATTGTTTGGTTTCTTCCGTCTGATGGAAAGGCTAATGCTTTACAAGTTTTACAGGGCTTTGGGATGAAGTTACCAGGAACTTGGAAAAGGCAGGTAGGCCGGCTGCAGTCTCTTCAGTCACTGAGATGGAGATGGATTGCTGTCTTACTTTGAGAGGGAAACGTGATTTGACATATTTCAAATTTTCCCTCTCCCCCTAATTCTATGACATATTGCTCAGTTGGGGATGTATGCACTCAGAAATAACCTGGCTTGAAAACTGTAGGCTTTTTTTTTTTGTTTAAAGAAATGCATTTTAAGCCCATCTATTTTTTTCTTTTCTTTTTTAAGCCACCTAATTAATGTCAGTTTATCATCTTGGAAAGTAACACAGATGGCTTCTGTTGTCACAAGACTATGGCCAAAAGAAATGTGAGAGATCTTTCTAGAGACCTCAAGGTTTTAAGACAGAGACAGAAGAGGCCCCAGCCTGCAGGCCACAGAGGGTGCTAAGTCAACAGAACTGCTTAGAAATAGCCAGTCCCAAAGGCAGGTGACTTCCCAGGGTGTGGGACGTGCACCCCTAACTCAGCGGTGACTTCTGAGAAGGGTGCCCTGCAGGGAGAGGAGTGAACAGTGCCCTCCATCTCTTTATGCACCAAGTGGGCTGCAAGCCCAGGGCTCCTGGGGCACATGTGCTGGCTGGTGGCTGCCTGTGGGGAGGTCCCTTGGAGCCTTCTATTCCCAGGGAACCTGAGGGCCCAGAACCACGCCCAGCAGGGGAGAAGTCCAGGTGACTTCTAAGGACTGAGTTCCCTTAGGACTCACTCCTGGCCAGGAAAAGCCCAGCTGTCAGGGCAGTCACACTTGAGCTCCAGGTGCCAGCTGCGGCTCAGCTGTGAGCTAGGGGAAGTGCAGCCCTGGGCCAGGCCTGGCCTGGTGGATGACCTGGCTGGGACACACGCACACTTGCCGGCCCCACCTGCCCTCAGGATGTTCAGCGAGAAAGCACGAGTCTTCCGTTCTACCATTTGCACATTCAAATGCCAGTAAGCCTTTTGGGAAGATGCATTCACAGCCATGCTAAAATCCTGACTGTGTTTTCCCTGAATACCTCTCTGACTACAGGAACCATTCAGATTCAACACCCAAAGAAAACAACAAAGGGGGAAAAAAGAGATCTAGCGATGGGGTCCTTCTGGGGCTGGGCAGAGGCCGGCTAGCTCTGGACCTCGGGAGGTCACAGCGGCTGGGGGTGCTGTCCCCAGAGCTGCCCTGGGCTCTCTACAAATCTCCCAGGCTCCTGGGTTAGGGCTTCCCTGGAGCCAGGGAATTCCAGGGCCTGCTTGCTGGGTGCTGTGTCCTAAGACTGGCTCCTGCTGGGCTTGGGGTGAGGACTTGATTCTTTCCAGGGTGGCCAGGCTAGCATCTTCTTGATGCTGAGCATGTGTGGTAGAGAGTAAGTCATCACCCAGAATAACCTGGTGACTCTGGAGCCAGCAGAGGAGACCAGGCAGAGCCCTGCCCCGAGAGCCTGAGAGCCAGGTCTGCAAGAAAAGCAAGAAACCCTGCAGCAGGCTACTTCGGGGTACCTCTTAGGGCTTGGGGTGCATGTCCCTCCCCCATTGCACCCCAACCCTCAGTGTCTCTGTTAACAGAGCATTGCTTTTCTGGGGCTCTGGGGCTCAGGACAGTTGGAGCCACATCTCCGCTCATCCAGTATCTCAGGAGAAGGGGAGGAATCTCCTGGGACAGTTGCGGAGGGAAGGCCAGGAGCAGGTGCATCTGGTGTCTGCCCCACAGTGCACATGGCAAATTCTGAGCTTTTCCAGAGAAATTCCTAGTGCAAAGAGAGGAGAGTGGAAGGCCACTGAGTGGTGCTGGAGGGCTAGGCTCCTGGAGCCCCTCTTCCAGCCCATCTTCCAGGAATGGTTTCTGGCCACCACACACTGGCCCTATACCCTGAAGTCATTAACTTCCAAGCCACGCAACTGCTGGCCTAGAGGTACACAGGAAGATTAAAAACAGTGGCCAAGCAGAGTTTCTGGGCCCAGCCTTTCTGTCCCCTGCAGGGTCCTCGGCTCCTATGCATAAACACCAGGGGATTCCTTAGCGGTGGTGTTATATCACCCATGACACTGAGCTTTCTGAACTTGCATGAGTGAATGAATCTGCACTGAGAAGGTGACAATTTTCCCTTGGGAAACCACAGCCTCCTGGGAAGCAGCTCCCCCTTGGTGGAGGGGACAGGGACTACCCAGAGTCAGCCTGTCACAGCTATCCATATGCTGGGACCAGTGAGCCACACACACCCCAGAAGAGGGCAACCGAGGGTGCAGTGTCCCCCAGCATCACCCTCCTTGGGGACCCTGAAACCAGATGCCACGTTGGGACTAGTGCCGAGTCCAGGAGGCCAGCCAGATCTCCAGCTCTGCACAGTCACTCCAAGGCCAAGCCCACCGCCTCCGCTTGCTCTGGATGCAGGTGACAGTCCCATGTGCATGAGGAAGGGGAGTGTTGGAGCTGGATGAACGGGGTGCCTGCTGGGCCTGGAAGGAGAGGATGAGGCCATGCCGACTCTGGGAGGTCTTCGGCCCGGGCCCCAGCTGCACAGTGGGACATGCGTTGGTACCCGAAGTGGCACCAGCAGCTCTGACCGTGGACTGGTCACCGCCATGTCTTTGCACATAGAATCCTGATTGTTTCCTTTTATTTTTCTTCTTTTAAAAAAAAAAAAAAAAAAGGCAGTTCAGAAGATTTACACCGGAACGGGAAGTGAATAATGCCAGCACTTATGGTTCTTACAGACTTATGTTTGGAAGCCAGCAGAGCGCTCGGGAGGAACCCCACTGCTAAGGTCGGTGAAACCTGGGGACACAAAGAACCAAGTCAAGACACAGGTACTGTCCAAGGTGTGGGCTCATTGAGACGACCTTCCGGTCCTCAGCTGCTCTGGCTGTGACAGGGATGGGGCCTGGGAACTTCAAGGTGAGCCCCTCCAAACTCATCTCTGCTCTTTGGCTACAGTGACCACCCAGAGGGCCCATCCTATGCTGGCAGCTGGATCCAGCAGTGGGCAAGGTCACCTGTCTCTGAGTGCTGGCCCTAAATACTTGGTAAGTCCTGTTCCTCTAAGTGTACATCAAAGGAGAGGAAGTAGAGTTAGGACAATGGCTTTGTCACTAGCCATGTGAACTTACATGAGCCTCTTAGTGCCCCCGTGCCTCAGTTTCCCCACATGATGTCACACAGGAATGTTGTGCAGAATGACACAGAGTAATAGAAGGGAACTTGCTTTGGAAGTCCCACGTAGATGTGGTATTTTGCCCAGCTTTGACTCTGCTATGTGCATGTACATTGGCAATGAACTTTTCTCCTTAGTTTATGGTTTTACAAGCACTCACTGGGGTTTGCCCTCGCCGGATCATCTGGCCAGGGCTGCAGAGCTCTTTGCCTCATTTCAGCAATGTTGCAGTGGAACTAAGTGTTTCCCTTTCTCTCCTCTGCCCTGCGCCCACCAAACCACTCACAACCCGGAAACAGGTGACAGGTTTGTTTGGAAGTAAATATTGCAATTTGGGGGAAATAAATCAACAAACAAAACCCTGAACACTAACCTTGTTAAGTGCCTACTCAGTTCATGGACTTCCATTTCAGTGCTTTTAAACTCGTTGAGCTCCTTCCGAATGGCAGCCTGGGGTGGAAGAGAGCCGTCAGTATGCAGAGGAGGGAGGCAAAAGGGGGATCCCTGCACATGTAATGATTTTTATTTCACATGTAGTAATATTTTTTCTTCTGCAAAGCCATATAAACAAGTGAAGTGAATTCTTTCCACGGAGAGGGAAATAAATGACCTTTAGAACCTTCTAAGAGTTCCCTTCTCAGGAGAATTGGTGAGGGTCTGAGGCAGCGAGGCAAATACAATTTTAGCTTCTTTTGCTTTTATACCCAGGACAATGCCCCAAACACAGGTCTGAGAGGTTCGAGGTCCAGGAGGTCCGAGATAGGTCTGGAGTCTGCTCTTGAACAGTTCTGGGCCTGGACCAGCCCTGTTCCGTCTCTCTGAGTGCAGACTTCGGTGCTATGGTTTGAACATGTTTCCCACAAGTGCATGTGTTGGAACCTTAATTCCAAGTGCAACCATACTGAGAGACATGAGAGTTCTTTAGGTCATTAGGAGGAATTAATTCCTTGCCCCAGGGACTGGATTAGTCGCAGAGAGGGGCTGTTATAAAGCAAGGCCGCCCTGGTGTCTTCTCTGTGGCATGCTGCTTCTCTCTCCGACTTCCGCCATCTTAGCAAGCAGCACAGGGCCCTCACCAGATGCTGCTCCAGACCTTGGATTTCCCACCTCCAGAACCAGGAGACTAAACTGGTTTCTTTCCTTGTAAATTGGAACGGACTCACATACTCTGTTATAGTAACAGAGAATGGGCTAAGGCATCGCCCCTCCTCTTCCTGTAAATCAGGCACAGTGTTATGCTGTCTTGTGCCTGCTCGGTGAGGGGAATCTACCCAGGGACCTGTGCAGGCTAGCTGGAGTCCTGGGGAGAGGTGCTGGGGAGACAGCACTGCGAGAAACAGGCTTGGGGGGGCCCACCGTGGGGCTGGCAGCTAAGGCCTTGCTGCTCTCCTGCTGGGCTCCCCGAGAAGCCCCGTCCCCTGCCTCCCCTTGGCCCCCTCTGCTTACTTTGTCGGCAGCAGTGAGGCGGGTCCATGGCTTGTCTGCCCTGCGGTCATAGTCTTGAGCGTCAGCCACCTCCACGTAGTCACTGAAGCGGATGAGGATCTTCCTTTCCCGGAGCTCTTCCACCGTGGGCCTCTGACTGAGCTGCAGTGGAGGACAGAGAGGGCCCAGTCAACCAGAGGAGTATGGACCATGAGGCCCCATCCATGGTAAGTGAGGTCCAGAGGGGAAATCAACGCATCAGTCCCAACTCCTGGATTCAGGCCTGTTTCAGGTGATAGCCGGGGGGCGGGGGGCTCCCTGCACACAGCGCTGCTGTTTCTGGATCTTCTGGAGAAGCTCGTTTTACTATGTGGATGTGGGTACCTGTTCTTCCCCTATCAGGTGACAAGCACCTTATAGGAGGATTTTGTCTCATTCTGGATTTGAGTCTATTCTTAATTTAGCACTCTCTGCAAGGTGGGTTTGTAATGCATTTTACCTGTAGGTGCACATGTGTGTGTGCATGTGATGCTGCATGTTTTAGACACATAAAAAAGCTAAGTGTGAACAGCATGCAAACTCCAGCATACACAGGGATGGGAATGTGTTGAGAGTTTTCAGAGCAAACATTACTAATGGTCTCCTCAAGAAGGTCAACTGCATGGTCAGCTAACAAACACAGGGCCAAGAGAACCCAGTGCAACGCCACAGTCATGCCAAGGCAGGTAGGGCTGGGCTTACTGTGGCAGGAATGAGGAATGAGATGATCTTTATTGAGCCCCCTCTTGATATTCCTCACCCCCTAGTACCCCTCCTCTGTCCTTTCACAACACCAGGCTTGCATTTTCTATTATCTCTTCCTGCTGCAGGTTTATGTCTTCAGGAACGACAGTCACTCTCTTTAGGATACTGTCAATGCATGTTCAGCCAGTGTTGTGTAAAAACAGTTCTTCTTCCCAGTCCTACGCTGTATTTAATGGGGTTAATAGAAGATGGAGTCTGACAGTCTTAGCCCTCAGACATACAAAATAAATGCACACAAGTCCAAGCCATCCTGACTGTGGCACAGCTGCCTGACACCCTGGGCTGGGGCTGGAAGGTGCCATCTTGCTGCCACATTGGTGAACACAAGAAGAATGTCTGCTGCTATCCAGCAGAGCTGTGTCATGCATCACTGAGTCCTGGAGCAGGACAGGGGTGGACAGCCAGTAGCTCCCTCTCAGCCAGTGGTGGGGGTTCCAGGGATCAGAGGCCTTGCAGCTGTCAAGCTGTCCACTTGCCTAGACTCCATGCAGCTTCCCTCTAGTCCCTTCTAAGTAGCCCTGGGTTTTGCCAAGCCAGGACGTTTAGGCCTCAATGATGGTCTGTTGCAGAAACGCATAGGTTTCCTAGACTTAGCGGTGGTCATTGTAAACAAAATGACAGTCATCTTGACACCGAAATGTGGGTAGAAAATGTGGAAAGTTTGCTCTATAATTAAAAGACATAAAAACACTGAATATTTACCTGGTATTTACCCCAGGTAAGTAGATTGCTACTCAAAATTCCCAGTTTTTGTGTTTTAGGACTAGTGGTGTTGACTCCAGGCTGTTGGACAAACAATATTCTTCAATGTGTGCAGTGACTGGAAAAAGTTGCTAAGGTCTGAGTTTGCATTTGTCTCCCTGGAATCATGATCTGGATGGTACTAACAGCTTGTCTATGGCAGAGTCTGGTAGTAATGGAAACCTCAATGTAAGCTCTGAAGGGCAGGGACATCTACTTGTGTCTGAATCCTATGGGGCCTCAGACACTATTGCCCCAAGTCAGGAAGGTACCATGCCCATGCACAAGAAGGGAGTGAGCCAGGACAGATCCAGCCGCTGCCTCGGTGATCTCAGGTTGAGTGTGGACCTTGGTACTAATGGAGCAGCCAGGTCCCTCCTCCATATGCATGGGCTTATCCCCCGGATCGTATGGAGCTTAGCATATGGACCCTGTGGCTAGTGGCAGCCTTGGGTACCTACAACTTGAGGTCATTCCTTGGATGCTGAGGAAATCATCTTTGAGGCCAAAGTCAGGTTTTCTGTGCATAATGGGCTGGAAAAAGGGGGAGGCAGTGATCGGTAGTGCTTGTATCAATCTACAGTAGCAATAATACCATGGACAAAGAACAGCTAAAAAAATAGAGTAAATTAACTGAGAACCAAATTCTACTCTGTACAATCTGACCCCTTGGTGCATTTCTTTCCTTATCTTTTTCTCCATCTTCCTTCCTCCCATCTATGGCTGCCTGCATGCATCCATCCATTTACCTATTATTTCTTTTTTTTGGAGCAGAAGATACTCACTTTTTTTTAAAGAATATAACGTTTATGTTATTTTCAATTTGGCTGCCCAAAATAACTGGTCTGTTGCTATCAGCATCAGCCACTGAGTTTTATTTTTCTCACTAGCACATTAAAATTAAATAGAAACTTATTGAAGAAATTTTGGGGCTGAGGAGAAGTAAATGAAAAGCAGTCACCAGCCCTGGCATCTGGCCTTGGTGTGATAAAGGCTCAAGAGGGAAGACTTGCCTACGGCCAGGACATGAAATGAATTTTCTATATGCTGGCAGGTGCCCCGTCTCTGGGCCATGAACAGATGGGTGGAAAGCTGCTTCCCATTCTCTGGTCTTTTCCTTACAGTCTTCCTATGCTCAGGTTATTCCTGGCTGTTTACTCTGCTGCTTACTGTTCCGCCATCTTTCCGGAAGCTGCTCAGATTATTCCTAACTCCTGGAGTCAATGCCCAGGGAGGGCAAATGCTAGGATTACAAGGCCATTTTTCTGGGTGTGGGGAGGAAGGAGAGGAACCCAGGGGCAATGAGGCAATTATCCTATCTTGGGGACCTGTAAGAACTAGAAGTCCATCCTGGAGCCACCCTAGGGAAGATGGGAATTTCTTTTCCATTACCACATTATGCAACTCTTCAGGTTTCTCTCAGCCAGATCATATGATCTTTCTTTAACAGATAAGAACTGAATATACGTCTAAGTAATTTCTATGACATTTAGTAAGCAACCTTGAAGTTTCAGAGACTTTGTTAGTTCCAGCCATGAACTCCATGAACCTGATGAAAATCAGATTAAAAATATTTTTTTCAAATTTCTAGAACTTTCTGTGCCAGAAATGAGAAGGTATTACTGGTCTCTTTCTTACATGCCCCTAAGTTCAAGGGCATACTTAGAGCAAGTGAATATATCTCTCCTGTTCAGACTCTCCTGTTCTCCTGTTCATGGCTCAGTCTCAGGAATAAATGCATGCTGGGTCCAAAGTCTGGATGGTTTGAGATGCTGAGGGACAGATCTTGACTGGCGTAAGAGCACCAGGATGAACTGAGGTCATTTTGTTCTTATCCTAGTGACCCCCAGGGCAACACCAGCCAGTTGCCCATTGGTTCAGGCCCTTATTTGTCTTGCTTCTTTTAATTGGGTTGGCACTTGGCTGGTCATCAGAAGTTTAGGATACGATGCTTAGGGTGTGCTGAGAAACAGAAATAATCCCTTTAATAATTTGTACAACATTTCAGGACCACTGAATTTCTTGCTTTGCATAACATTTCTAAGCAAAGTAATCCACTAATAAACCTTTTAAAATCTAATTGGTCTCATCACTGTCTTTAAGATTTGAGTATTTTTTCTAAGATGATCACAGTGGGAGGTTGATTGAAAACACGTTAGATAGAAGGTAATGTCATTTCTTGTGTCATCAATTAATTAAGCTTTTCAATATCACCCAGGAATAGCCTCAAATTTATTACTCAAGAGGCCATCTCTTGAGTATGAGATCTCTGTGGGTCTACACTGTATTGCTAAACCATCTATTTTTGGGTTAAAATATGTGAAAGTTCCAGCTTTTATGATCTTTATGTAAGTACTTTAAAAACATCTGCATCAATGTTATCTGCACGTCTGGCATTTTCTTAATCCAATAATTCACACTGGATTTAACATAATCCAGCCAAATATTCTTAAGCCCTAACTGGTAAGGCATAGTATTGGGAAGCAAAGAAAATCCACATTTTCCCAGGCAAATGACCACGGCAAATTGACAAGTCATATTTAAATTACTATTTTGATGATGAATTTCTGATGGGCTGATGGGGTTGTAACAATTTTTTGTGTGCTGGGGACTGAACTCAGTCTGATGAGCATGCTAAGCCTGAGGTATACCACTGAGCCACATCCCCGGTCCCTTTAATGAAATTGTAAAAACAAAATATTTAGTGTAGCTGAAAATACAATGTGACAGACAGCAAGTTGTGGGGCTGGTGGGTGTCACAAATTAAGCTGGAGTGAATGTTACCAGCCGAAAAGACCCCTGCACAGGTTCCCCAGGGAGAGTTCACCTGGAGAATTCTTGGAGGTTAAAAAGCTTTGCACTCCAATACCCGCAGTGGGGAACCAAGGAGCCATATGGCTTCAACGCCACCAAGGCACCAGAGGCAAAGCACCCTCTCCTGGCCCAGCCCTCTGCATGCAGAACCTTCTCACCTTTCGTGTTAACCGCCTCTTGATCTCTCTTTTCTCCTCTTGTTCCTCTTGTTCATTCCGAGCTGAAAGAAATATCAAAGATGCTTTTGACTTTAGTACACACGGGAGCATCCCCTAGGCCTCAGCAGGCTTTAGTCCAAGTATTTCAGCTTGAAAAGAGGGAGAGGACACTGGTGCCCCCTTCCCTAGCTACATCTGCCCGTGGGGATGTTCCCTAAACTGACTGCACTGTTTCAAGGGGGCAGCCGACAGGTGACCTTTACATTTTTTAAAAATGTCATGTAGGGTTTTGGGTCCTAAGCAGACAGACTGGGCTGAGAACTGTGGCTGGAGGGCTAGGGAGCCAGGCCTTGAGAGATTGTGAGGCTCTCTTCTGTGGGGTCCCAAGGGCCTCACTCATGCCCTTGGAGCCTCCCAGATGCCCTTGGAGCCTCCCAGAAAGGGCTCATTGGATGTGGTCAGGGGCACAGGTGGGGGAACAGAAAGTGGACCTCCACTTCTGCCACCTCCATGGCCAACAGCAAACCTGAGGCAGGCTGCACCACCAGGGATTTCAGAGGCTGCCCACCTCTCTCAAGCCCTAATTCCATGAATTCTTTGCATCTTCCAAGGAGTCTGCAGAACAAGTGTGTGGCCATGGTGTGGGACATCACTGCCTGCTTTTTGACTTGCCAGGAAGGTCTGAGGAGCGGACTGTGGAGCCTGAAGGTGCTCCGCTCAGTGTGTGGGTGACTTACTCAGCCACAAGGATTTTAAGAGCCGAAGGTAAGGGGGTCTGGGAAGGGAGCAGAGATTTGAGGGGCAGAGAACTTGTGCTTATTTCTCTGGCTCAGCCAACTGAATGATCTTGGGGTAAAGGTTTCACATCGGGCCTTGGAAGGAGTCTTTGATATTTATGGAAATGTATCTATCAGCCTAGTGTCACCTGACTTGAAAAACACACTGACACCAGTGAGCGGCTCAGAAGACCTTGGGTTTAGAATGGCACTGGTGTAGGAGCCACAAGTGGATTCTGGCCCAGGGTGTGTTAAGATGGTTTGGGACTCCTGTCTCCTCGTTTTGTTATCATGGCTGTTGAGTTATGTTTTGAAAACTTCATGAGTTTGCTTGCTTGCCATTTAGTTGTGGCTTCTGCTGCTCCCAGGCCAGGCCAGATCTTTACAAGGGGGAAACCGCTGTGGCAATGGGGGTGGGATTATCTGATGAGCTGTCCTGTCCTTCACTCTTGCCACTGAGACCACAGGCAGCTGCCTCCCACTGGGACAAACAGTGGAGCCCAGAGCCAATTAATACCTAAAGGGATCACAACTTTGTATAAGGGCAGTGCACAAAATGCCCACATTCTATCCTGGCATCGGTCAGCAGGCCCCCTCCACCCCCCAGTTCCACCATGGAATGCTCCTTTCTTTGGATGTAAAGATCCTCTCTCCCATAGTTTTCTTTGGAAATGCAAATTTCTCTTTGGTAAAACCCATTAAACTAGCCAGCCATTCATAGATTGATATGAATTTATCAGAGATCATGGGGAGAGAGACAGCAAGAACCAGGAGAGAACACAGGATGCAAATTTCTCTGGCATAAAATATGGGAATTGGTCGGCCATTAATATCTTAACTTATCAAAGAATCAACTGGAAGACAGATAGCAAGAACTGGAAGAAGGGAAGGCAGACAGCTATGATTGCAGGTGGGAGAAAGGAGAGAGGGAGAGTTTGGGAGTCTGCCCCAGGGATAGCCTGAGAGCAGTTGGTTAAAATTCACAGGGGTCACAGAAGCCACCACACTTGGTTTACAAATGCAGATCTGAAAGCCATAGGGATATCCAGGTGGGCATGGTGGGACAAGCCTGTAATCCTAATGTTTGGGAGGCTGAGGCAGGAGGATCACTGTGAGTTTGAGTGCAGCCAGGGCTACAAAGTGAGTTCAAAGCCAGTTTGAACTGCATAGTGAAACCCTGCCTCAAAAAAAAAAAAAAAAAAAAAAAAAAAAAAGCAAGAAAGCCCCAGGGAGTTCAGTAACCAGTCACACCCTCCATGGTTAATTAGTTAGATAAACAGTTCAGCTCTCTGCCTTTTCCTGCCGTTAGGCTTTGCTTGGGGCCTGGCCCACCTTCTCATCAGTGGGGGCCTCAGATTCCAAACTCCTCACACCCATCCTGAGCCGAAGGTGGCATTCCTTGCCAGGGCTGAGAGAGCCTGGAGCCCCTGTTTCCTTTGTATGATTCCTTGGTCCCTCTGAGAGGAGGGATCCCTAGCAATGGCTTGCAAAATCCAAAACTTTAGTTAAAAATCCAGGGTGGTGGCACATGTCCAGAATCCTAGCACTCTGGAAGCCTGAGGCAGGAGGATCGAAAATTTGAGCGCAGACTGGGTAACTTTGTGAGTTGGTAAGACCCTGTTTCAAAAGTGAAAAATAAAAACCGGCTGAGAATGTAGCTCAGTGCTAAGGGCTTGAGTTTACTCTCCAGTACTGCAAGACAAGCGAAGACAAGACAAGGCCATTTACAAACCTAGTGTCAACAATTCTCAGGTAGAGGGTCCCAAAAGAGCTCATTAAACGAATGACAAAGAGGCCAGATGTGGCCTGTTGGGAGGAGGATCTGAGTCTCTCTGTTATATGCACAGGGTCTCCTGTGCATATAACACAGGAGACAGCTGCAGAACACAGGAAGGACTGGGCAGGGTGAGGCTGTGAGGCAAATCAGACCCCCAAGCTGGACCCCAGGCTGGCCTCTCTGGGCCACCCACCCTCCACTTCCCCAGGCCTGCCTCTCCTTCAGTGACTTAAAGCCCAGAAAACAAGATTTGTTTATTTATTTATTTATTTGGTCCTAGGAATGGAAATCAGGACCTCCACACTGAGCTACATTCCAAGAATTGTCTTTATTTTGAGACAGGTCTGCTCAGGCAACTCTCCTGCCTCAGCTGCCTAGATTATAGGTGCATGATACCGCCCTGCTTCACAAAATAATACGCTTTAGAGCAAATTGTTTGAGGGTGCTTTCTTATCCCATTAGACATTTCTTGACTAGCAAGTCGAAGTAGATTAATAAATACAGTTAAAAAATAAAATAATTTAGAAAATCGGTTCCGGGTTGCAAAGAAAAATAAGAACCTATATGAAAAACACAAGTTCTTTTCTCAAAAGTCTCCTGAAACCTGTTTGAATTTGGTCAGGTACTTCTGTAATTTGCAGCTATTGGATCAGAATGAGAAAGAAACAAGAGGATGAAAGCCCGGGAGTGACCTTCAGGTCTTCTTTTCGTGTGAACCTTGCCGCTGCTGGATTTGACTGTTTGCTGAAACCCAAACAGTCTCAAGAGCTCTGCACCCTCTTTGAGCTTAGAAAGAGCTCAAATTCGGAAGCCCCCAAATCCAGTTCAGAAGCAGGAATACACTGTACAGATTCTCACAGGCCACACAGCCAAAGAGCTATGCGTGTGGGTTGGACGAAGTGGGGAGGAAGCCCAGTGGTCTGATTTCTGATTTTAGGAATCAGGGTCTGCCTGTCTTCCTTTCTTCCTGACAATGGATCATTTATAATGCATTGGGTCTCAGTCTGGGCTGCAGAGTGAGACATAACACCAGCCAAATGCTTCTCTGACCACAGTAATCTCTGGAAAGGCTCTAAGGACCCTGTATAGTATAGTAAATTCAGAAACTTATCTAGTTATTTATTTGGTACTGGAGATTGAACCGAGGGTCTTCACACTCAGCAATATTCCCAGCTCTCTCTTTTTTTTTAAAATTTTGAGACAGGGACTCACTAACTTAAGTTGCCCAGGCTGCGTAAGCACTTGCAATCCTCTTGCCTCAGCCTCCCAGAGTGCAGGGATTACAGGCATCTGCCACCATGTCTGGCTGCTTAGAAACTTTTAAGTGTCCTCACAGATGAGCATCACTATCTACACACATCCCTAGCTGCACTGAGCACTAAGGCAGACCTGCCCTGAACACACAGCTCAGCGCTTGGGGGAGGAAGGGGGATGGGATTCCCAGCCAGGTAAGCAGAGGCAGCCTCTGCTCACCGAGACTCCAGCCATAGCCAGTGCTCACCCTCAGCAAACTGGCAAGTGCTGACCCAGTTACGGGGCGTTAGGGGGAAGCCTAGCAAAGCGCAACGGAGAGCATTTTAGGTCGGTTTAAGTGGA
This sequence comes from Cavia porcellus, assembly GCF_034190915.1. Classification (NCBI taxonomy): domain Eukaryota; kingdom Metazoa; phylum Chordata; class Mammalia; order Rodentia; family Caviidae; genus Cavia; species Cavia porcellus. Next base: position 17,906,198 of record NW_026947496.1, on the reverse strand, counting down.
AACACCCAGCTGGAGCAGGGTCACACACGTGACAGGGGTGTGTGCGTGTGCACGTGAGCGCATCTGTACGACATGTCTAGAAAACTGTGTAGCACCTACTTCTCTTTTTTGGAGGAAACATTAAGAGGTTGTTTCTGGGTTGGAGGAAAAAGGTCATAAATTAAAGTATATTATTTGTTGATGAAAATGCTTCTTTCATTATTTTGAACTGTAATTTTTTAGCACCAAGTGGCTCCTCCATATATATCCAAATACACTCTATGTCCTGGACCCAACAAGAGGTTCCTATATTTTTCTGCCAGTGGCCTCGGTGACAGCGAGTTTCTCCTGAATGACAGCGACGAACCCCGACAGATGGGCACAAGGCATTTTCTCGGGGAACTGCTACCTCGGATTGCAAACTTGGTGTTTCAAAGGGCTGAGGAGTCTGCAGACAGCTGCCACAGAGACTCGTGTTTTCTAGTCCCCAATGGCAGATGGCTACTTCCCTTGTGTTGGCCAGCAAAACGCTCTTCAGTGTTGTGAAGCCACCTTGGTTAAAAGGTGACCCACCCTCTCCTCCTGGTGGAATTTTTCAGCTTCTCCCTGACTTCAAAAGGGGGAGGTTCTGCAGCCACCAGAGGGGAATAAAACAAGCCTTTGCCCTTTGGTGCACCAGCACCCAGGGGAGGTGTCCAGTGCTCTCCCAGCAGCCCAAGGAGAAGCTCAGTGGCAAAGCACTTGGGAACAAGAAAAGTCACCCCAGAGCATGCAGCACTGCCGGGGCTGAGTCACTCACGTTTCAGGATGTTCCTCTGCTCCAGTTCCTCTGCCGTGGGCCTCTGGCTCAGCCGCCTACGGAAAAAGTCCAGGAGAAGTTTTTGGACCATGTCATAGCCTCCTTGGGTCATTAATCCCCTCAGCCCTTGGAGATGCATGAGGCAGAGCTGGTGGCCGAAGGTCTCCTTCCATCCTGTGCTGCTGACTCTCCTTGCCGCTCCTCAGTTCCTCAATTTCAACCCCAGGCCATTTCAAGCTCTGCGTCATGTCACGCAGGGCTGACCTCCGCCTGCCTTCCCGCCTGCCCCATCCCTCCCTCTCCCTCCCTCCCTCCCTGCCTCTGTTCCTCCCTCCTAGCCTCGCTCCTCAGTGCCCCCAGGCCAGGGGACGAAACTCAGCCTGGACTCTCCTCTTCACAGAAGTTCCTTTCTTTCCTTGTGGCCTGTTCACTTCAGGACCGTGGCCTCTCGCCTTTCCCCCTCTCCCCGAGGTGACAGCCTGCTCCCAGCCACATGAATGCAGACTCAGAACAGAAAGCGACTCATGGTCCCAGGGACCCGCAAGAGAGCGTGTCTGTCTGCAGGGACAATGGCTGCTCTTCTTTCATCCACCCATCACCCCTGGAGCTCATCAGACGTGAAGTGACAAAGGAACAGGCTCAAAAAAATGACACTCCTGTAGCTGGACACCACAGCAAGGGTGCGCACATCAAGATGCACAGGGAAGGCGGGCACAGACAATGGGCGGGTGGAGCTTTGCAGCAGAAGTCATCAGAGAACGGGATGGCATCACAGAGGAGAGCGACACATTTGTACACACGTGAAAGGACACGGACAATCAACATAGAGTGGGCCCGGGCACGGGCAGAGATATATGTGGTTTTGAGGTTGTTGGTGATCACTGAACAACCCCACAATCATTCTGCATTCCTCCTTTATCCACTGGGGTGAAGTGTGTGTGAATGAGAACATTCTGGAAGGAGTTGGAAGCATCTGGAAACCTCCCCTGGGACCTAAGGGGCAAAGAGGAATGCTCTCAGAGTTGGAGGAGGGGCAGTGCTCCCCAAATGTTCCAAACTCACACCTTCAGTTGGTAAGGGGTTCACATCATGGAATCGGAAGGAATGTGCTAGAATGTGAGAAAGTTGCCAGAATCAAAATGGAGTCACTTTTGTCAGACTCCAACCACAAACAACAAATTAAATAAATGAAGCCTGGATATTGAAGGAGAGGATTTCATTCATGCATACATGATAGAATCATTCACAAAAGACTGCACACTGAGGATTCTTGTTTTAAAATTTATCCTATGTTATCTTCATAAATAACTATTATTTCCTGGAGAATTTCAGTCTGTTTCTTGAGAAGTGAAAATAGAAAGTCCATGAAGTCTCCAAGTATGACTCCTTCAAATATAATGGCTGTTAACATTTGTAAAATCTGTAGCACTTTGAAACAGTTGGGAATTTTATTCTAAAATCTTTTTATGTTTGTAAGAAGATTTTGATGGTTACTTGTTTCCTCTTTAAAATGTCTCTGTGGCATAATATGAAATATATTTTTTGTCTCTGGTACCTGTCATATGGCACCCAGAACTCGTGGAATTTCCTGAGTAACTGGAGTGTGTTTGCTTTTCTAGAGTCCTTTTGATCACACATGCATTTATGCCAATGAGATGAGCTATAACGGGGCACTCAGAAAGACTCAAGACAGGGTTGGTCACCAGCATAGGCAGGATCATCTGCCAATTAAAATTCTTTTTTTTTTTGTTTTTTTTGAGATACTGGGATTTGAACTCACGGCTTTTGCACTGATCAACATCCCCAACCCCGTTTTAATTTTTTTATTTTGAGACAAGGTCTTGCTAAGTGGTTAAACTGCCCAGGTGGGACTGCACTTGGTGATCCTCCTGCCTCAGCCTCTTGGAGTGCTAGAATTACAGGGCGGTGCCACCAGGTCCAGCTGGGCCAATGGAATTTGCTGAGTTTCCTGTTGCTGAACACCTGGAGGTACTGGGAGGGTGAGATGGCTGGAAGGTATGGATATTCTGCTCTTTTGTCTTTGCTACCCATTTCTTGGCCCGGCTTTGTATCTGTATCCTTTATAACTTTATAATAAAGTGATAGTAAACCATATGTTTCTCTGAATTCTCTGTGCCACCTGAGCAAATCAAAGCCAAGGACAGGGTTATAGATGCCCCAAGATTTATAGCCAGATGCCAAGAATACGGGCAACAACCTCCTACTCAAAAAAGTAGCCCCGTGTGACGGAGCCCTTACCACGCATGGGTTAACTGAATCATGGGACACCTGATCAGTCTCTCTGGAGAACTGTTTGGTGTGTGGGGAGAAACCCACACATCTGGGCACAAAAGTGTGCTATGTTGAGTGGGAGAGGAGAGAGAAATCAGAGTTTGTTTTTTCATTTACAACCCCGTTAAGCATTCTTGAGCTCCAGTGACAAAGGGCAGCTGTGTGTCTGGAGACTCAGTATAAATAACACTCTCACACTGCAGCAGGAAGCTGGCTATTCCACCACAGAGCAGGGTGGTGTCATAGGTCTGGAATGCAGTTTACAACTCCTCTTTGAATTAACTTCTTAAATGAGCTTTCTCATCTTTCAGTTTATTCTCTTGAGGAATACTTGTTCCTTTTATAAGGGATGCACAGCCACCTTTATGGGGTGGTTTTGAGGCAGGAGATAGGGTGTGGACATGCCCTGCCAATCACAGAAATCCAGGACACATTTGCAGAGCATGGCTTTCAAGCCCTACACCTGGGACCAATCAATTTCTCTGGCACAAAATCAAGCTGACTTTTGATAGGACGGTCTAGATCTGACATCAGCCCTAGGAACAGGGGATACAAACAGACTTCCGCTGTTAACCTCATGGCCACCGCGAACTCTCTCGGTGCTACCTTTCTTGTGTCTCTTGTGCAGTTCTTTGTTCAGGACACCAAGCACCTGAAAAGAGTCTACAGGACCCCAGAATCTGGTAGCTGCTTGGTGATAGTAATACCAGGGCTTCAATGATGCTAGTGTTTCCGGAGTGTGATGTTTTGAACAAGCCCTATAGACACACTCTAATACAGCTAATATTAGGAAGTCTGGCCAGGATTTTGGAGCATGATACTAAGACATGGCTTCAGAATCTTCCCCGATTGGTATCTGATGAGCAGCCCATTGGTTCTGATTCCAGACATGTTGCTTGGTTCTGTGTTTTTGTTTTCCTAGTGAGTCATGTTTGGAGGGAACCAAACTATGAGCGAGTGGACTATCACCAGAGACAATTTTGTTATCAGTGAGGCTGTCTTACAGTCAAACTCACAGGATTTCAAAAAAGGTTCTCCTTTTTTTTTTTCCTTTCTCTTACAAGGATCTGAACACCAAAACTAATCATAGTTTTGAAATGTAGGTAAGCCCTTCAGAAGAGCATATTCTGTAATTCTGTTTTGACTTGAAAATGAAATTCAATAAGACTATGATGCTATCACATTGAAATACCAAATGACCCAGGATCTCAGGAGTTTGCAGGTCTTGGCTTTCTAAAACTACTCACCTTGGACAAGGTAAGCCATGCAAGGCTGATGGTCTTTTCTCCAGAAATAACAAATAATCATTTAATAAGCTAATGTTGATTTAATGCTTCTCATATATCAATACTGTTTCAAACACTGAATTCATTAAACCTGTACCTCTAGATCCTTAACTTAATTCACAGCTGCAAAGTCCCCTTAGCCATACGAGGTTCCTGATTCCCAGATTTGTAGATAAGAACATGGATACTTTGTGGGGAGATAACAATATTCATTTTATCACTGCCACAATGACACCCTGGTCACTAGATGTAACTGGCATCTGATGCACTACACTGACTTTTAAGTGCTCTTTGGCATGGAGACAGTTAATCTTGATTGTCATCTCGGTGGGTTAGAGACACCTAGATGAGGCCCACTGGGTGGGGCATGGGGCTGCAATCTTGGGGACTAGGTCTGGCCTCTGAACCCTGCTTGTTGAGCCCTTCCCCTGCTGTCTGCTTCCTGGCTGCCATGGGCTGAGCAGCCTTCCCCCACAAGGCCCTTCTAGCATGATGTTCCTACCTGGGAGTGAGTCAACCACGGACTGGAGTCTCTGGAACCGTGAGCCAAAATAAACCTCGCCTTTAAATTGTGTGTGTCAGGCATTTTATCCCTGCAACGGGAAAGCTCACTCACCAAGCCATGCTCACAGATCACAGTTTTTTTTGAGGCTGAAAGCCTTTAGACAGGGCAGAGGTGTGGAGGGCAGCCTAATCCCAGTGCTCACTTAAGTCATTCATGGGGAAGGGGACTTCCACCTGTGCTGTGTTCCGCCCCACCATTCCACTTCTCCCCATCCTGGGGCTCCTGAGTTGGATACCTCTGGATGATATAAAGTCATAAGACTCTTTGGTCTTTCTCCCTCTAATCTGCCCTACATGGGCTACAGGCTGCTGAGGGCCATGCCCACTCTTAGGAAATGCACAACCTAGAAGCTTACAGCAGCCATTGTCCTGTCCATGCCAATGCTGGATGAGTAACTTCCAAGGAGCTGGGCCACAGTGAAATCTCCTGCAACGATGAGCTAGGTGTCCAGGCTGTGTTCTCCCACTACCTAGAAGAGACACTGTGGTATATTGCAATGTCTCTGCTTGGCCATGTAGTGCTGGGCCAGGCCAACTCCACTCAGTGGGCATGTGGCAGTGCGTTAGGCAGTGCGAATGTGCAGGAGATAGAGATTCTGTCCTGGTTCTGTCCTGACCCTACTTCCTGAACACCTCTCCACCCAAGTCTCTGCAATTATGTCACCACCCTTGCTGTCAAGACTGTTCTTAGAAATGGGTGCTACATGTAGCAGTTTCCCATATCCATAGGAGTGTCCAAGGCCCCTGAAACCATGGAGAGTACTGAGCCCTGTAATGCACCACATCCTTTAATACACACCTGGGATGTTATTTAATGTGCTCAAGCACAGTATGAGACCAACAAAAATAACTAATAAAATAAGTCATAGCAATATGACATGATAAAATTATGTCAGCATCATCTTTTCAAAATGCCTTACTGTACTGTGCAGAAGCTTTGGACCACAGGTAATGGTGGGAATCTCAAACTTCTGAAAGCTAAACCATGGAGAAAGTGGACAACTATGTAATCCGAAGGGGCCAGCAGTAACCCAAAGCCTCCAAGCCAAAATTCCTTCCTTCCTGTCCTGTTCCTTTCTTACTCCCGCCTTGCTAAGAGATTTAACTAATTCTCTGATTTAAATTAATGTTAATTAAAAAGAAATTTCCTAACTTTGTGTTTAGATATTAATATACTTCTTGGCAAATGAAAGTGTTTCTGAGTTAAAGTTCTTGTGTGTGTGTGTGTGTGTGTGTGCGCGCGCGCGCGCGCGCTTGTATGTGTGGTACTTGGGATTGAATCTTTTGCACTGAATTACACACCCAGATTTTCTTTTTCTTTGGTATTGGGAATTGAACTCATGATCTTGTTCTCACCAGGCAGGTGCTTTGATGCTGAGTTATATCCCCAGCTATCACCAGATTAAAAATTTTTTTAAAAAAATTTTGAGACAGGGTCTTGCAGGAGTCAAACTTTTATATCAAGTGCATTATCCTAAATTAAATGGCTACTGTACTTTCAAGTGATCTTAAATAGCTTTGCTATTACATATGTGATTCTCATTTATAAAATACTTCTGAGAACTAAAATTGTTTCCATGCCTCAGATGATTTCCCCTTTACAGCAGACTATCGCTAAATGATTCCCTATTTCCCATTAACTGAAAAATGAATTCCTAAAAGCCATCTGCTATCAATTGCCATGTAAGCCTCCTATTTTCTTTCAAAATTTAAAGGTGGATCTCTCTTTGACTCGCTCTGTCTCATCTCTCTGTCTGTCCTCTTTGATTCTCTCTCTCCTTTTTTCTTTTTTTTTGAGTTGGAGACTCGTAACATTTCCCTGACTGGCCTTGAACTCCCAGGCCCAAGGGATCTACCTAGTAACTGAGACTACAGGCACACACCATTGAACCCAGCTCTGGTTTTGTCTTTTCTCAAGAAATAATCAAATAAGCCGAAGCTTTCATTTTTTTGCACACAAAAAAGACAAAAACAGGAACAAAAGAGCGTTAAGCAAATGGAAAAAGGTGGGTGCTAGAGGATGTAACAGTCAGATGCCTTGAATACATGCATCGCAGTGCAGGGAGTCTGTCTGTGCATCGCAGCACCTCCCCAGAGAGCTGACAAAACCCTTGTAGGTTTTGCAGGTCTGACTCCTCCAGGATTAGCTCTGCTGTGCAGAGCTAATGAGCCTGCTGCTGGCTGCAGAACACCAAGGTCACCACTTTCATTAGCATTTACAACTGCTTATTGTTTTCAGAGCCCAGATTCTAACATCTGGGACTCTGGAGCTGTGTCTGCATTTCAGGCCAAGGCAAAGAATTACCAGTGGTTTTCCGCAGCTTGGCACCAGAGGGAGGTAACTGCAGTGAGACAGAGGGAAAGAGGAACCATGAAGGTACTTTGGGGAGATGGTGGCTAAAGCGTCCTCTCTCCTAAGGTAGGAAGTGATGGGTTTTCTAACAGCTGCCATGGGTGGACTCATTATTTCTTTTTCTGTAGCTACAACAAAATATCAGGTTCTGGGTACTATCTAAAGAAAAGGGGTCTTTAAAGCTCAGTTTTGGTGCTACTTACTATAGCTCCAAATATAACCAGATCCTTCCAGGTCCAGTGGCACACATGCCCCTTGATGACTTCATCAATACGACTTCCGCTCACATCAGCATGCTCATGACTTCAAAATCTAAACCTCCAGTTATACTTCTGAGTTTCTGATCCTCTTTCCAACTGCCTTCTTGTTCTCCTGCACACCATCAAGCTTAAAGGATCGCAAGTGAATTCATTCTCCTCCTCTCCACACTCCTCCCCAAGTAGTTGTGCATCTCTCCCTCAGTGAGCAGGCAAGCAGGAGGTGGAATCAATCCTCTCCCAACTCCGGTCTCAACAGCTGCCTAGGTTATTTTCTGCTGCTCTAAATAAATAGCACAGACTGGGTAATTTATAAAGAACAGAAGTGCCTGTGGCTCTTGGATCTGGAGTGTGGTGTCAGCAGCTGTTCGGCTTATGTTCAGCATCTGCCGAGGACCTTCTTGCTAGGCGGCATCATAGTCGGTGACAGAGCAGGCATGCTAACTTGGATCTCTCTTCTGAAAAAGCCACCAGTCCTGTCATGGGAGCTCACTCTTATGACCTCATCTAGTCCTGATGACCCTGCAAAGGCTTCACCTCCAAATCCATTAGGATGACTTTGAGGATTTAGATTTAACATGGGTTTTGGGAAGAACCTACATCCAGACCACAGCAATGGCCATGCAACCACCAAGTTTGACATCTGAGCCATCTGTCCTTTATCTGCCATTGTGACCTTGGGAAAGCAGGCCACCAGCACCTCTCCAGGGGCCTCTCAGTCTACCTACTCTTTCTGAGCCAATATGGTTACACACTTCCTGCTGGAAAGCTAAGCTTGCCTTCCCCGTGTGTGCCCAGGGAGTACATAGTCAAAGCACTCAGTGCTCTGTGAGATTCTTCGTGATTGGTCCACATACTAAGAACCCCTCCAATCTATGTTCCACACATAACCATCTCCCCTTCCAGATCTGCTTGCCTTTCCTTGAAGGTGCGACAGTCTCTCTTTCCGACTTGGTCCAGGGAATTGAGGATAACCCCTAACATCACAGCTTCATTCTTAAATCTCACTTCTTGTGTTCTCCAAACTCTTATGGTGCCGTAACAGCATCCAGCACCTCCCGTCCCCTGGTGTTCGCCCTGCCACTGTCCTCTTATCCACTGGACCCCAAGGCTTTTGCTGTCTGAGGCAGGGGTCACTTCTGTCTTACTCATTACCAGAGCTCACAGGGGTCTCCAATGCTCTGGGCTACTTTGACATTTTCAATAATTTCTGAATAAAGAACTCATTCATTCACTCTGGCATCTATGAGGCATGGCAGAGCCTGGTAAGAAGAGATAATCAGTGTTTGTGAAATACCTAAGTAGGTGCTGCTCCACGCTCTTTCCCCCTCTTTTGCAATTTTTCTCCTAGGCAAACAAATGCATTTTCTGCATAAAACAGAATAAAACAACCACCACAGAAGCTATGTGCCTAACCCCACCCTCTCCCCATATTCCCATCACCTGCCTGCTGTTGGCTGCCAGACCTTTAGAAAGGTTCAGACTCCAGGCCTTCAAATGCATCACAATCTGACTTCGGTCCACACCTCTCTACCATGTAGGTTCTCAACCAGGGGTGGTTTTGCTTCCCAGAGAGCTTGTGATAAAGTCTGGAATCGTTTGCAGTTGTCATGAGTGGCAGGAGCTCCTGGATGGAGGCCAGGGATGCCACTCAGCCTTGACAGTACTGGTATGGGACAGACCCACACCACAAAGGAGCATCCAGCCCAAATCACCAAGGGCGCCATGGTTGGGAAACCCGATTTGCTGAATCAGTTCTTGTTAAGATCACCAGTTAGTTAGTTGGCTGACCTAGTGGCCTTGATAGAACCCTCATTTTATCTTAAGACACCTTTGACTAAAACTACTTCTTGAATTCCTTTCTTTCCTAGGTGTGCAGAAATCTCACATTTCCTTTGATTTATTATTATTGTTATCTATGGCTTTGGGGATTTTACACTATTCTGTTTTGAGACAGGGTCTCATTAAGTCACTTAGTTGCCCAGGCGGGGCTCGAACTTGCCATCCTCCTACTTCAGCCTCCCAGAGAGATTGCAGACATTCACTACCATCTTCCTCTTGTCTCCTAGTTCCTGTTCCTCATCAAGTCACAAGTATGCTGAGATCTCACAGGTGCCCCCTACTTTGGGTGGCTTTAGGGACAGTAATATGCATGTCAGTGGCCAGCATGGCCCACTGCCTAACAGGTGTGGACTTCAGATTGGCTCCTCCCTGAGCCTCAACCTCTTCCTCTCTTCGGGATGAAACAAAAGAATCCCATAATTTCCCATGTTGATCAGACTTCTTAGAATTCAGTGCTTGAGAATGGGCAGAGGAGGAAAGAGCGGGGGGATGTTCTAACTTGACTGCTTCCTTCTGATGCTAACAGCCTTCTGTAGTCTGAGAGTAGCCTTGTGCACTAAGAATGCTCTAATGTGCTTCCTCTTATACCTCTGACATGAGTGTAACGTGTTCCCAACGCCTTGTCTGCCTTCCCTCCTCCATTCACGGTCACACATCTGTGGCTGAGGGACACAAGTGCCTGATTCCACCAGGCAGGGTGAGGACCTTCGGCTACTGTGTGCTGCTTCTCGACAATGACCGTCTCCACTGAGGCTTCCCAACTGCACTGTGAATGCCACAAGGGCACAAATTACACCCTCGCTTTACTTCTGTACCTGGCACTTAGCATAGAGCCTGCCACACAGTAAGGATTCAAAAGATTTGTGATGGTCAGATAAATTACTAACACCCAGCTAGACCCTGGGGTTGTGGTCACGGGAGGGATGAGAGCAGCCTTGCTATAGACGGGGCTCCTTGGAAAAGGCTCAGTTAATACCGCAAGATGATGCCCCTTCGCTTCTCCTCTGCAAAATAAGCAGAACAGCTCAGTCCTGTTGGTTCACACATTCCACTGTCCAGAATTTTCCCTCAGTAATCTTCAGTCTTCTCCCTCACTGTCATTGCCCTCAAGGTATGAGCAAGTCGCTTACTTCCTGGAGAGCACACAGAGGGGAAGATGGGTGGGGGTCCCTGAAACCTGCATCCTGGCCTCCCACCACTAACCAGAAGGCCAGCTGGTACATTCCATCACTTTACCTCTCCACGCTGTGTTCCCCTGTGACAAATGGCTCTGATGGTGTTAAGGCCACATGCTGTGCCAGAGTATTGGCAGGACCCAGGGAGGAAGCGATATGAAAGTCCCCTTTAAAAATAGGTATAGAGCATGAAATATTTTTGGAAATTTGAAAAAGGTCCTTTACCTCCCAAAGATAAATAGGTTACACTTAAGAGAATATTTTTGGCTGTATTTTCTAGAGGTCATGGTCCCAACACAGGGTCCTCTGGTTAAGATAAAGGATGGAGAGACAATGGCTAGAGAGAGCACTGGAATAATCCAGGTCCCGCTGAGCGGAAATCGATTTTGAAATAAGACTAAGACTGTGTATATTTCTAAGTATCAAAGTCATGAAAAACAAAACCAACTGAAACCTAAAACTGCTTGTAGTGGTGCACATCTAGCTTTCCGGAGGTTGAGGCAGGAGGATCACAAGTTTGAAGCCAGCCTGGGCTACATAGGGAGGTCCAGGCCAGCCTGGACAACAGAATGCGAGCCATTTCCATTAAAAAAAAAGCTACAGAGTGAATACTTATCTTTCAGTATTATATTAGGACCCTGCACATCAGCCTCTCATCAGCAGTCAGGGGACTTGCACTTTGGAGAAGGATCTGAGTGTTACAGTGGAAATTAAGACTTCATAAAGTTAACCATGAAAGATCTTTTTTAGATGGAAACTCAGTCAACACAAATGCCAAAACAAAGTGAGGCCAAAGCTAAATAAAAGAGGAATAAAAAAGTAATTCCCAGTGTTGCACCATAGTAAAGTGGCGGATGAGATCAGATCATCTTTAGCTTAACTCATCCACAGATCCACCCACCCACGCAGCAGTCCTGTCCCACATGGGAGACTGACCCACGCCTTTCCAGAAGGCTGTGCGTAAGAACAGTGCCAGCCTGGGTGCTGCGCAGGGATCACTCAATAAAGGCCTTCCCCAGATACACACTGCATTTTACTGTTTGTTATTAACCTCTTTCCAAACATCAAAAGCTGAAATTGAGCCTTGGTTTCTTCTTTCCCTTCATTTTCAGTATATAGCTCCACTGGACACCCATGGTAAAAGTTAGCCTTCTCCCTAGAGCACCAAGTCTTTTTAAAATTTATTTCAAATAACGTTGTATTAGTGTCTGCAACAACTTTAATATGATCTGGTGTGAGGTCCAGGCAAAAACTGTGACTGGCCAAAACCAGTGCCCTGATAATGGCCCTAATCATCACCTTCATCAGCTCAGGGGAGCCCCACAACAGAACCCTCAAGTTTTAACTCGCTCTTTCTTGGCTTCCTTCCTGCAGATTTTTTTCTGTTGTCTTTGTACCTGCTATTTATCAGGGTTACTGGGCTGATGATCCTCAGTCCTATAGCACATGAAAATAACCGGAATTATCTTAAACATATCTATGGGTCAGATATTGAAGGGCAGAAGTCAAGACCTTCTTCTTTGTGGTTCTGGGGATGGAACCAGGACCTCAAGGATGCTAAGCACGAGCTCTACCACTCTGCTAACAGATAGCTTTGCAAGCGGCCCAGGTAATTCAAGTGGTTCTCACAGTGTGTTCCTTGGGTCAGCAGCCGCAGCGGCAGCACCTGGGAACCCCAACTGTGCAAGTTCCTGGGGTCAGAAACTGGGAGGTGGCCCAGCAGTTAGTGCTGTTGTCACAAACTCTCCAGGAGATCAGAGCACCCCTAAAGTTTGAGGTCAATGGCCCTAGATGGTATTAAATGTAGGAGGAGGCTGCCTGAATTTGGTGGAAAGAGGTAAGTGGATAATTTTAGAGAGCATGCGGGGATTTGAGGAGAGCTTGGGTGGCCTGAGAGGGGCTGAGTCATTGCTGTGTCCAGGTGATCAGGGGCAATCAGGAGAGAACTAGGACGGGTAAAGTGTTGACCATTATGATGAAAATGAGATTTTTTTTTTTTTGGTTTTCATTTTGTTTGTGAGACAGAGTCTTGCTGTGTAGTCCAGCGGGCCCTGAGCTCTCATTCCCTCTGCCTCGGGTTACAGGTGGGTGTCGGAATCACAGGTGAGTGCCGCCATGCCTGGCATGAAACAGATTTCCTATGCCATGGAACAGAAAGATCCTGAAGGACTTAGGAGCTGAACTTTTTGGACCATTAGATTTAACATTTATTTAGTATTTAGTATTCATTTTATATTAATTTAAACTTATTCAATTAAAAATAATTTTATGGAAATCAATATGATTCAAGATTATCTATTGAATATTTTCTAGTTAAGTTCCAGATACAGGGGAATAAAAAGATGATGCTGAGATGTAATAAAACTTTGTGGAGTCACAGATGGGGGAGTTTCCTGGCCTTGGGAACTGCTGTGAGTCTCAGTTCAGAACTTACCTCCTCTCTTACTCTGTTGGGTAGGAGAATCTCACATATCTATCACTTCATAAAAAATAGGTAAGAAGGCCATTGTTCCCTTGATTCTTATGAAAGATTCAACTGACCATAATCTGTGTGCATCACCCTGATAAATGTGTTCATTACCTTCGTCAGCCCTGGTTGTCTGATGTAGCTGCTGGGAGTTAGTGTTAAGAAGGAGTCTAAAGCCCGGCCTACACTTTTGCAATTAATTTTGATGTACATGACCCCTCCCCCAGTTATTATAATAAGGGAACCATCTGTTTTCTGCTGGGACCGTGACTAGGAGGCAGGTCATAGCAGGGAGCCTTCCTCTCCAATGAAGGTACTGGGGTCTGAACCACTGAGGACCACCAGGAGGAGGGGAAGCATACTCTTGCTTTCATAGTCAGAGAGCTGGGCCACCCTGGTGATCCACAGCACTACAGAGAATAGCCATCAGGTTAGGTTCCCTCAGTGTCATTTCTCTTCAAGGCTTGAGCACAATACTCCAACCCCGCGAACTAAGACAAAAAATATTCAGATGATTTACACAGAGCACCCTCTAGGTCACACAGACACTGTGTAAGACTTCTGATCTTTGCAGTCTATGCCAGTTATTTCTGAGAGTCTACCCTGGGTTTTGCATGTGTGCCTCAGAGCAAGGCCTGCACTATCCTATCAAATGGTATTGACCCTTCCTCTCTCCCTCCTTTCCTTTCCCTTCCCTTCCCTTCCCTTTCCTTCCTTCCTTTCTATATTTCAGTGAGGATTCCTGATAATACCTAATCACTGCAGTGTGAGGGCTGAGAGCACAGACTTGCTACCAGTGAAGCTGACCCCCTCAGGAAAGTAGCCCTCTGGGATACCCAGGAGATATATATACATATACATAAATATATTAATCACATATAATACATAATAAAGTAATATACTATATAATATGTAATTATATATTGCATATACACTATATATGTAATATACTATATATAATATATATGATAAAACAGGAAGACCTTGCTCCCCAAGTATTTTTTAGAGCAGCATGATAAATTTCAGAAATGCCTAATGAATCTGGATTCACATTTTTGCATTCTTTGAAAATGTCTTCCTTAATTGTAAGCAGACCTAGAGGATAAAGTTTTTTTTTTATTTAAAGAAAAACAAAACAGTAAATGGGTACAAGTAATACAGAATTTCAAAAAAAAAATAAAAGGTAAGCAATCACTAGTTAATAGATTACATATTGTCATCTTAGAAATAGTTGATCGAGTTACAAAATTAAGCATACAAAGTGGACATTCAAACAGTGAGACTGCAAACAGTTGTGTTCAATGATGAGAGTAAAGTGTTAAAATGGAATAGGCTTATGTTTTTAAAGCTGGAAAGGACCTGTTTATAATGGGAAGGGAAAGAGGAAAAGGAATGAAATGAGGGCTGGCACAGCGGTGCACACCTGTAATCCCTGCACTGTGGGAGGCGGAGGCGGGATCATTGCAAATCTGAGCCTAGGTAGGGCAACGCAGCAAAACCTTGTCCAGAATACATAAACAGGTAGGCGTGGAGATGGAGCTTGGTGCAGAGGCCCTGGGTTCAATCGCCAATATCAAAAGGAAAAAAAGTAAGAAAGAAGAAAAAGAAAGAATGATTGGAGCGTGATGTGGAAGTTGCTGATGGACTGTATTTTGATTATATTCCCTCTAATTTCTCCAGTTTATCCATTCAATGGCTTGAGAAATTCCCTGAGAGTAGAAATCATCATTTGTCAAATGAGAGACCGCAAGAGGGGCTGAATTCATAGCGTGTGTCTGCCATGGTAAGGCAGCCTGGTAAATATTAGTCCCTATTCTCCTCTCTCATACAGTTTTGTATTCCCTCACATTCTGATCACATCAAATGCAGGACACCCACACACTGTCCACTGCTTCCTGCCTGTCCCAAGGGCCTGACAGGGGAGGCCAGATGGAAATCAGAGACCACAGCAGCAAACAGGGTGCAGCTTTTCCATGCTGAAAAGTCCCAGGAGGAGTAAGGAAAATTTGGGTTGATCCCATGAGCAACCCTGTGACTGTGATGGCCCTTGCAAGAGGCAGCCAAGCCAGCCCTGGAGGTGTGACAGGAAACACCACTTCTTTCCTGAGGGACTGGGGACGGCATCCTAGGAGCGTCACTCCACGGCCCTTGTCCTGACATGGCTGTAATAAAAGGTCACCTGAAGGTTGAGCATGTAGAAAAGCAAAGTCCTACCCACAGCAGATGGGAACACTCAGCCAGTCAGTGCCTGAAAGGCAGCCTTCCCAGCGGACCACCATTCAGTGGAAAAACACGGGGCCTGGGACAGGGACAATGAACCACAGACGTTCCTCAGTGTGTGTGTGACACACGTGTGTGTGTGTGAGTGTCAAACATCAAATCTTTTCTTCCTCCAAGACATGTACAGAGGCTTTGCCATCTTTCATTACTACAGTTTTACATGTCCCAAACATATTCTACGCTTTTGAAGTTGGGTGCAAAAATGTCACCACAGTGTCACGTCAGACCCGTGTGACCCCAATTTCCTTATCACCTCTCCCGAAGGGAGCGTTTGTGTCCAATGAGTGTTTCTTTTCCTAAGTGGTGTTGTTCTCTGTAGCCGTTCTGGCAGGACTTGGAATTTAGCTTTAGCTGTAAAACCAAGATGACCCTTGGATACCTGTTGATATTTATTTTTAAGCTGGGCCTGCCTGGTATGGCTTGTGCCCCACCCTTTTTAAGGACGGTGCACATCTACCATGACAGATGCCCTCTTCCGGTCCACCTGCTCATCCGGTCTCTTCCCAGCTGGCCAATGGCTGAGCTAGTTTTGATGGTACCTGGTTGTCCTGAGGTAGCTTTTCTAATTACTCAGGAAATAATTTAAATGTTAAAAACTGGACTGTGTCCCCAGTATAATAGGCAGATCTGGACTAACAAGTCAAGGTAAATGGAATCATTTTGATGATTAGGGAAAAGAACACAAAGAAAAACCATGTGTTTTGAGGATAAATATAATTTTTTCCTTTAGTGGAGTTATATTAAGCAAATGTGCTTCTGAAATGTGTTGTCAGTCTAGGTCCTTAAATGTGTCATCTCTTTCTTCCTCAAAGTAAATATTTTCCCACAGCAAATATTTTAGGCCTCATGAGTCGGATCATCTCTGCCATTAGAGTGTGAAAACCACACTGGACAGAACAGAAATGAATGCAACTGTGTTCCAATAAAACTTTATTGACAAGACTGGTGGAGCCTGGATATGCCCATGGGCCCCTATCAGAGTGCCACTAAAGCTTGAGAATTCCGTCTCCTTGACATGTGAGCCAGTGGAGTGGAACCACAAATACTGACAGCTCAGCAGATGCAAATTATTTTAGTTCTCAATGCAAAATGAAACGGGTGACTTTTTTAGTAACCATGCTAGGTAGTTCATAACCCTGATCAGGAACATATAATTTGCTGGGCCCATCATATTAACCCGAAAAACAGAAACAAAAACAAAAACATCAAAAAATGGAGCACGGCCAAAATGCCATAAACAACGATGCTTTTTGGCCAAAATCAGTCATGCAACTCTTGAATAATCATCAGCTATGGATTATGGAAGGCAATGCAGATGGGGGACTTCTCTCAGCCTTTTATCATGGATAAGTACCCGGATGTGATAGCTTTCATTGTTCAGCACGCTGTTTTGATAACTGAGCGGCTTGTCTACCCCTCACTGTTTTAGCCTTTGTCCTTTGCTTTTGCTTTGGCCACCAAGCATTCTGGGGGGCTCTGCAGTGAGAAGAGGGAGCTCCTGTATGGGCAGCTGGAAACAGGCTGCTCTTAACACAGCTGCTGGTGCCTTCTACTCCCCGGCCCTGCAGGGGTGATTTATTTCCTCTAAGAGGGTCCTTGGGGGCTTTGTTATCACCTCACGAGAATAGTGACACACAGGACAGATCAGATTTCTCCCAAAATGTGATTTACATGTCTAATGAGCCTTTTGCAAACTATGGGAAGGGAGAGTTCTAATGTTCAAAAACTGCTGCATGCCATTTTACAAATTTACAAGCTCCTCAGTACTGTATTAGTGACAAATTAGATACATGATACCTGGTGTGAGTTTATGATTCATTTTCACTCATTTCTTGGGGAACAAAGCTGACATATACAGTGTTTCTTTTTTTGACTGGTTTGGTTTGATTTGAAGTAAAGGGGCTTATTTTTTTTCCTTCTGGGCGAAGTTCAGGCATCTGCTGCTCTTTGTGGGATGCCTGATCCCCCTCACATGCTATGGGAATCCCATTTCACAGGCTGGGGCCCCTCATGGCTCTGCTAATTAAGGACTGTGAAGACAGAGAGCAACGTGACTGAGCTCCAAGCTAGAGCGAGCAGGGACAGACTGGTGGGGCAGGAGCTTCCCAGATGTGCCGCACTGTCAAGATGGGCTTCCCTGAGAAGCTGCCGCGGTGTCCATAACATGAGGGCGGCGATGGCAGCTGGGCCCTGCAGGCCTGTGGAGGGCATCCCTGGGAGTGCAGTGCTGGTCAGGATGCTTGGGCACAACACGCAGGTGGCAGGGACGTGGGTTCAAATTAGTGGAGGGCGGCACCTCGCAAGGTCATCTTAATGCACAGGAAGATGTAATTATCCCCCCTGGTATTGTCTCAGAGGCCAGTCCTTAAGTCACAATATGAAGATGGGCAAAATCAGGGAAATCAGAGCATTCCAAAGGAGGCTTGGATTCACAGCAGGCCAAGCTCTGTTCACTCCGCTGATGACCTGTCGGTACCCCGATATGTATCTGTCGGCTTACTTCTTTTCAAAGGCGCTAACAAGGCTGCCTATTTTGAAAAACTATTGTTTGATGATTCAATGGGCACAGAATATCAAATTTTCATGATTGCACTTCCTAAAATGGAAGTGTATTCACTTATACTTCAAAGGAATCACTTTTAGAATCACAGGAAAAGCAATTTTTCAGCGTTTGCATCCTTGGATGGTTTTCCCTGCTTACGTTCTATCTGAAAATGACTAGTTAGGCACATAAATATAATATATAATAATTATATATTTATAGTTATTGAGGCCATTATAAAAATCTTGGCATGTCTAAGAGGAGAGGGATATAATGATGATAGATAAAATGAATTACTCCTATCAGCATTTTGCATGAGATTTGAGGGATTTTGCCAGCAAATAAAAATGTACGGGAACATGTGAAAAACCAGCTTATTGCAAGTTTTCAATTGTAATTCAGTTCCACTATTTAAATATTCAGGGCCATGTAAGAATTTTGTGTAGGAGCTGCAGAAAGATCAGTTCCCATCAAACCTGAAGCCAGACTTGGTGAGGAGGGGAGAAATGGCACTACAAACCCTGGAGACTAAAAAGGCTTCTAGGAGGCTGAGGCAGGAGGATGACACACTCAAGTTTTGTCTGGGCAACTTAGGAAGACCCTGTCTCAAAAAATAAAAAGGGCTGGGGACGCAGCTCATTATGAAAACCCTGGTCCGATCGCCAATACACCCTGCCTTTCCCAAAGGAATCTTCCAATGCTCCTATTCAGTCTTCAAAATGTTCACCACTGTCATTATTTCGCAGTGCTGAGGAAGGAGCCCAGGGCTTTTGCACACCTGGTGAGTCCTCCACCCCTGAGCTGTGCTTGCCCTTCAGAATCACTGATGAGGCCGCACTCACGAGGAGCATCAGCAACCCACACTCGGAGAAATCATGGCTCCGCCTTGCAAATTTAATTTAAACGTCCTTTTAGTGAGGCAGGACCAAGGAGGGGAACCGAGGCGGGCACAGAACACAACTGTGTGAGAACCCAAGGATTCTTTCTTCCCTTTTTTCATGGACCTTTTGATTGCTGAAAATGTTTCTTAAAGATTTAATTCAAAACCTCCACTTCAGTCATTTGTTTTGCTTTCCAAAATCAGTTTTCTTCTTCCCAAATTGAGAAAATCAATGAAGAAATGCGATTTGTTATGCTCTGTAGCAAATAATTGACCGTTTCTCCCAAGAAGAAGGGAATTGCATTTCTTTCTTTCTTTCTTTTTTTGGAGGGATATTAATTTTTAGCATCAACCGGAGTCAAGAAGACCTGGTTTTAAAATCTTAATTTGGGCAGAAAACATTGGTGAACTTGGCTAATAGTGGAACATTTAACAGACTCAGTTTCCTTATGTGTGAAATTAAAAGTATTAGGTGTACTAATGATAAATGTTCATTTAACTTCAAAAGTGCTCTATTCTATTACATTTTCATGTCCTTAAGGTACCTTTTGATGAAATTCACCAATGTCACCTAGAAGTCATGGGTACAATCTCATGAGCGTATATCAAGGTCTAATTAAGGTCTAACAAATTGCTTTTCAAACAAAGTTTAGACCATTCTTTAATGCTTCATAAGATGATTTAACTTAGTTTATTCACTGCCTCCTGGTAAGTTTACATTCGACAGAATGATAATTCAATGGATAAAATATAACATAAATAATATATCCTGTGACTGTATTAGCTAATAAGTGGGTCAAAAGACTAAAGAGAAGAAAAAGAATATGGGGTATTACAAGAACCTGACAGCTCAAGTTGACGTTGTCCATGCAAATGTAAAGGTTTGAGAGAAAATAAACTCCGAATTGAACATTTAGTTTGTTCAATGTTTCTTTGAGATATTTTTGGTTTTTTGATACAGTGTCTTGTTATATAATCCAGGCCAGGCTTGAAGCTGCTATGTAACCCAGGCTGGCCTCAAACTTTCTGAAGCTGGGATTACAGGAATGCATCATCATGCCCAATTATTAAAAGAAATATTTTAAAGAAAACAATGGGAGGGTAAATTCATGACTGAAAGAATGTATACTGGGGGACCCTATGCCTCTCCAAAACCTCACCATTAGCGTGCTTTCCTCTATTGAATCACAGAATAATCAGGACACATTGATTAGCTCTAGTTTATCTCTCTGAAAAGGATAATTATCCACAAACCTTTCAAATGACACCTGGTAGGTACAGCGTTGTCACATGCTAGATGATTAATCAGCACCTTTCAGTGCGGCTGCAGCCAAGGCTCCATGGTAACTTGCTTCCCTGTAATAAACTCCTACAAAACAAACTCATTCAGCTCAAGGTTCCCTGCTCCTTTTGGGGGATTTTCCAGACTTACCAAGTATTTTTCCTTTATATACAAACACTGTTCATTTTGGCTCTCATTTTTCTCTAAATGAGTATACTTGATTTCCATGAATCATTTTACTAAACTGGACCTCAGGAACAAATTCACTGCTATTGGTCCTGAGCATTCAGCCATACCCACAGCCCAGTACTGACCCTCTGCAATGCATATGATGTACTCTACTCTGGTCTGCCATATGCATTCCAACTGCCTTCCATGAAAAATCTTTTAATCAACTGTCTTTTAGCTATGTCATCCCATTTATATCACTGGAAGACCATGAAACAAAGAGAATTCATGGCAATTGTCAGAGTAGAGAGGCAAACGTAGGAAAGGATCCTTGATGCTTATCAAATATTTCATGTGCGCCTGTTTCCCAGGCTCTTTGCAGTTACCCTGGGCCAGGAGACTAGTTCTGCTGTGTATCCGTGAGCAGGAGTGATGTGCAGACCTCCCTCTTCCCTTGCTCTCACGAGCTCAGAGTGGTGGTTCTGGAAGCACATCATGGCCCAGGGGTGTGTAAAGGCCACCAGACCCACATCAAACTTAACTCTGATAAGAAATAAACCATTACTCCCTTAAGACACTAATCCCACTGGCGGGGTGCCTGGGAGGTAAATTCTGCTCAACAAAACAATGAAAGCAATGAAGGATCCTCCCCCAGCAAGTTCCCATACAATAGGAAAACCCTGGAATTGGAAGAAGTGTTTCTCCTGGTCACTGATGCCTCTAAGATCGCTAGCTCTGCTCCCTCAACCAGAGAGCGAGAGTCCTAGTAGCGGTCTTTTTGCAGGGTTACGTTGAAGATTATTAGCTAAGATGCCATGAGAAAGTGTTTTATTAATAGCACAGGGCTTTAAAGCCATGCCTGGTGCATGCTGAGGACCATCAGCCTGGCAGGCTGTCTCTCAACAACGTGGACACAGTCATACTTCCAAAGAGTTCAGGAGCCACCGCCTTCCTTTCCGCCATGTGCTAAGATGCACAATAAGTGAGAATAAGGACCTGCAGAAAGCCCCTGAGAACTCAAAGGAGGCCGTGAGTAATAGGTCAGTCTTTGAAGCCTCCCCTTCATCGAACTTCAGAGGAGCCCCTGAAAAACGTGACCGGAGGACTCCTCCATTCCCTGTGTGTGTGTAGCTGAATCCAGCCATATCCTCCCTGCCCCCTGCACACAATTTGAAACACTGTTGGAATACTCAGTGATTTTAAAACTGCTGTGCTGGGTGGCTGGAGCAGGAGCAGAAGCACTCTGAGTTGGAACCCAGGGAGACCCTGCCTCAAAGTAAAAACTAAAAATAAAATGAGAAAGCTGTGAAATATAAAACAAAGGCGCCACAATCCCCAAGGATGGCTGCTTTCTTTTAAAAACCCTTTGCGAGTTTCTAACACTGAGACCAATTCAGCTCCCACTGGTAAGAGGCTGCTCTTTTGTCCACCACGCTTACTACAGCATAGAAAAATGCACACGCTGCCAGCGCAGCTGTGCCTTCCAGATGCAAAGCGCTAGAAGTGCTCGGCAAGATGAGACTTTGTTCCTTGGCCTCCAGGTGAGGTCTGCAGACTGCAGTTCCTCTCCTCCTAGGCAGACACACACACATGTGCATGCCAACACATATGTGCACACATATGCAGTCAGAGCTCAGGAACTCCATCCTGACTGCGGATGTCAGGAGCTCAGCCTTTATTGGGTTCTTTACAGCTGGAAGTTGAGGTTGGGGGCCATGAGGCCTCTGTGATTGTCCTCACAAGGGATCTGAGATGGTCAGTCACCAGGGGGCCCCAGAACGGTGTGATCCATGTCTCAGGCCAAAATCTCCATGTGTGTGACTGTAAAGTTTTATTCTACCTCCTCCCAAAGGACCTTGCTCAGATCTTATTGGAACAATGGTCTCCCCCTTCACTGAAAAACAGTAACACCAAAACCCAGTGAGCATGTGGTTTATCTGTTCATCAGAGCATCTCACAGTGGATGCCAGCCTCCCTCACCGGCTTCCAGAAGGATTTTCCATCTGCGCAGCGAGTGCATGAAAGATGTCAAGTGATCAGAAAGCAGGCTTGTGTCTCTGAGAGTGTGTACATTTGTTATGCAGATGCTGCTCTGCTTGACCACCACCTTCCAAAGCATTCTCATCATGATCTTACAACCAGGAGCCCTGGATCTGTTTTCAGTTTCATGGAAGACTCAGCATCTATGGGAAAACTCTCCCAACACGAGCCATTCCTGTCGGGTTGTGTGGCTCTGACGATGGCAACTCCAAGGGCCCTCTTTCCAATCCTTGATGGTCCCTTTGAGCTGTGTCCCATCTCATGGTGCCTTCACCACCAAAATGAGGATGAGGAAGAAGCAAGTGGCCAGGGTCAGACCCACAAGGAGGCTACTCCAGAACTTCACACAGACCATGCCCCTCCTTCTCTGTGTCAAGTGGTAAATTTACAATGATGTGTCTTGAGGGACACTGAGCAGGTCCAAGTGGAACTGAATTCACAGAGCCTCTGACTGCTGTTCCTATTTTTAGAAAGCGTTTTTGTAACCGAAGAAATTATCTAGCCTGGGGAGATGCCAGCTCACACTTGGCACTGATCCTCAGGTTCCTGGGGGAGATGTTGCTTGCTACTTTGCAGGGAGGCGCCGGTGTGGCAGATGTGTAGCATCAATTTTCTCAAGCCATAAACACTATGCGGGCCCTACTTAGAAGTCAGGAATACTGTATTTTACTGTCTGCACTATGAGCATTAAAAAAAGAATCTCATTTCTTTTCTTTGAATATTGTGTTATGATTTAAAGCAGCTCACAACCTTTGGTACATATTATTTTATATGCTGCTTATAGTGATGATCGTGTGGATTATTGAGGAGTATAAAATACAGAATTGGGATATGTCTTTTTTACAGCGTATCATTAGACCCTAAGTAAGAGAATTAATGCCCCAAGTTTCACATGGGAGAGTTGGATGATTCTGCAGACATGAAGACAGAGGGTTTTAAATGATAG
This sequence comes from Cavia porcellus, assembly GCF_034190915.1. Lineage (NCBI taxonomy): Eukaryota > Metazoa > Chordata > Mammalia > Rodentia > Caviidae > Cavia > Cavia porcellus. The sequence continues at coordinate 17,883,046 of NW_026947496.1, read as the reverse complement.
TTACAATAAGCAGTGAGGAGGGAGAGGGACAGTTGTGGCACTTTTCAAAAGGGAGAACTGCAGCAAAGCCATGAGTGGTGCTTGGTGCTGGTTTCCATGGTTACAGTATAGCTTCACTCCATCAGTATCAGCAAGCACTTTAACCTCAACTCTCGATCTCCCAGCTCCAAGCATTAAGGAAGAGAAAGCAGCGTGGCTATGTAAATCAACATCCAGCTTGATGTGTTCCGTATTCCGAGAACAACCCGAGTATGTTCCTGAAACACAGTGAGCTGGAACCAACACTCTCTTCAGGATGGCGGTAGATTGTTTTCAGGGTCCATCCATGCAAGTGAGTATGTTCGAACTCATTTGGATCCTACAGATGTTAATCCCAGCTTGCCACAGACATACGCATGCATGTGCTTGTGCTTCTGTTTCCACGCAGACTGTTCCTGCCTCACTACCACATGGACAGCTCATGGCAGAGACTTTGCAAATACACTGTTAATGGAATGAACTATGCGGCCGCTTCTGGGGTTGAAACCAGGTAGCCCAGGGCTAATGCAGCATCTCTGGGCTCAGTTCAGTCCATGACTCTCTTGTTTGATCTGTGTAATTGCAATGCTTAGGATAAATCCCTGTGGCACTGGTGGAACCTTTAAGTGTGGGGCCTAAAAGGGAGGTCTTAGATTGCTGGTGGTCTATCCTGGAAGGGGATTATGGGACTCTGGTTGTTTCTTTCTTGTTTCATTTTATGTTTTTGAGTTATCGTGTGGTGAGCCGCTGTGCTGCATCATGCATTCCTGCTGTGCCATGCTGCCTTGATCACAGTCTGAAACCTCCAAAACTGAGCCAAAAGAAACTTTCTTCTTTATATATTGACTGTCTCAGGTATTTTGTTATAGTAATGGCAAGCTAATGATTTTAATATGCTAATGATTTTAATTGTAATTATCATTTTACTTTTTATTTTTTTTGAAACAAGGTCTTGCTACATAGTTCAGCCAGGCCTCTCTCTAACTCATAGCAATCCTCCTGCCTCAGCTTCATGAGTATTGAGACTACAGATGTGTATCACCATTTTTGGCTGGTCTGGCTGGAATTATCATTTTAAATTTTTTGATATTTCAGAAAAGCTGACAAAACTAGTCTTTCATTTCTCCAAAATGATCCCCTCTACTTTAGGGCCTTTTTTTATTTTACACTAGTTCCCAACATTCCCTGTTAACAGCCTCATGCCTGTGTCTCTTCTGCACACTATCTACCTGCCTGTCCATGCATTTGAGATTGTGGTCCCTTTTCCAGGCAGTCGTATTCCTCAAGTGCTATGGGTTGAAATTTATAGGTTGAAGTCTTTGACCCCAGTACCCCAGAACAGTGAGACAAGGACTACCTAGAGGTCATCAAGTTAAATGAGTGCACCAGGGCAGGCTGCATCTAATGTAACTATTTTCCTTATAAAAATGGAGAACTATGGACCCAGAGAAGCTCATGTAGGGAGAATTCCACGTGGAATTATCAACAGAGACCAGGCAATTTGATCACACATGAGGTATGATCAAAAACTATGGTGAACATTTGCATAAAAACATTACAGTGAAAGACACATTGTGATTAATCCCCCTCAAAATGCTTCTCCCTGCTCCAAACACCATCATAATGCTACTTTCTAAAGTAGTTCTGGACGTCTTTTCTTACACAAGTCTTCTGAATGGCTGCGTTGACATCCTGAATTGATTCAAGGTGTTTGCCTTTCAGGATCATTTTTGGCTTTTGGGAAGAGCCAGAAGTCATATGGTATTCAATTCAGTGAATAAGATAGATGATGACACACAGTTATATTTTTACTTGACAAACATTCCCATGAATATTTTGATTTAAGATATTGAGACAGTCATGAAAAGACACTCGCGAAAGAGGACTTCCAAAGCTGCTTCAGAAAGTGGTCAGAATAATAGGATGAGTATGTTTGAAAAAAGGTGTTTGGTGGGGGATTAGTGGTACTGTGTCTTTTACTGCAATAAATTTAAATAATTTTTTAATTTAAATATTTAGTTGTATTTGTTGATCACACTGCATACAATGCCAAGGAATGCCAAAGATTTCCAGCAAACCAGAAGAACACCTTGACATTAAACTTCCAGCCTTCAGAGCTATGGGACAATAATTTTCTATCATGTAAGTCCAAAGCCAAGCAGCAAGCCTTCCCAGAACGTCCACATAGAGATGTGACCAATTACAAGCCTTGGCTCCATCTGCTCCAGCTTAGATAGATGCTGAAAATATTTGAAACAGAACTGAAAAAAAGATGCTGGTAGTTCATCCCTGAGTGAAAAGACGGTAGTTTAAGAGCAAAGGGATTTTGGAGGGTAAAGAGTATGTCAGGAAGGCAAATTGTCCAAGTCTATTTACTCCTTCATTTAGATCATAAGCTCCTGCAAGACACCATCCTGTGAGACACCATCTGTGTTTCTTCCCAGGATTTCCCCGCTGTGTGACTCGAACATCTCAGACAGAACTGACAGGGCCCAGGGAATGGCTCACAGGACAGGCCTGGCCAGTGGATGCCTCTTGGCCGGAGCTGGAAAGCTGGATGTTCTCTGGGGGCAGGGGCTCTGAGTGCCCAGCTGCTGAGTGATCACACTTGACCATTTTGAGTGAACAGATCGTGTTTGGTGTGTTGTCTTAGCTCTTTCTCTTTAGAATAAGCTGTCCCATGATGTACACAAGAACTCAGTTTCTACTGAATGTTTCACAGCCATTCCCGATAGTCCCTGGAGACCCTGTCCCCACACACCCAGTGGTCCTGAGTTCCACTCTCAGGGTGGGTCCATTCCAGCCACCAATCAGTGCTCTCATGCTGGAAACAGAAGGGCCAGAAAGCGCTCTCCACTGGCTGATCAGGAGGCCACCCTGAGAATGTGGCCCTAACTATGAGCTTTGAGATGCGCGGCCCCACGTCTAGTTTGTTAAAGCTCAGTTTGGGGAAGCGGGTGTTAAATTAGATTTCAGACATATACAATGGAGTCTTTTAGACTGAACATTTCATTCTTGGGTGGATGGGGGATAAAAAACTTGGTAAGTGAAGGGGACTGGAAACGCACCTGAGAGCTAACATTCCATAGTCAAGGTTACCACTTCCTAGGGTTCAAAGTGAGGCCCCTGAAGGAGACTGAGGGTGGATGCAGCACAGCTTTGCACAGGTGGGTAGGCAGCATGGGAGCTTTAGTGGGGTGACGGGTTGCATTAGAGTCTCCATATGTCCCCTGACTACAGGTCACTGGGGAGAAGTCCTCATAATTAGCTGTGAGAAGTGATCCTTGGACCAGTACTCCTAAGTATTTGGAGAACTCCTTCAGCAGAAACCTAAGCATACTGAGCGTGGCAGTGCATGACCGAAAGCCTGGCAGCTGGAAGGCTGAGGCAGGAAGATGACAAGTTCAAGCCTGGGCTACATAGCAAGTTCAAGGTCAACCTGAACTACAAGTGATGACCTGCCTCAAAGAACCAAAATGAACAGATAAGTGAATGAATGAATAAATACCAATAGCAAAAAATAGAAATAAAAACAAAATATGTAAACCTGCATGTCCACAGGTACTATTTTAGTTATAAGAAACATAAACTACCACTGTACTGGTATACAGTGTACAGTTATAATGTGCATTATAACATAGATACCAATAATCAAACTGCATAGGATTCTACAAACTAGACTTACACAGAAATTCCACTTTCACCCCGCACGCTGGTGGAGGGGATGCCTTGTTCACCTCTTTTTTCTGTAACATCCCAGACTCCGTATGCATGAGGCACGGGGTAGAGGGTTTACATACTCTCTCACTCTCATTTTTGCCCCTGGCTGTAGGGCAGCCCACACGCCTTTAGCAGGAGGTATCTGAAATCATTCTTATTAAAACCTCCGGATGACTTCTGGACCTGAGAGTGAGGACGGTCTGCTCAGCAGCATCAACAGGCAAATGGCTTTGGAAGCACAGTGCTCTCTGCATACGCAGGTAGGAGCTGTGCTTTCCTGCTGGTAGGATCCCTAGGAATCGACTCCTTTTTACTTGGAGTTCCTCTCCCCATCTCCACATTCCTCTTTGGGATTATCCTTGGAGTGCTGCACATTATTTATTTATTTTTCCTATGCTATTAAAAGCGTCAGGCTAAAATTGAGTCTTTTGCCTTTCTTGAGGATTGAGATTTGGCTGTACACTTTTCAAGGAGCTTATGATTTCCAGAACGTTACTGCTGCCTCCTGTAGCCAAAGCCACAGCTGGGCTGCTTCGGACGTGTGGAAATCTATGATAGCTTTCTACATTGTTCTCATGGCTCACTGTGATAATCAAGTGCACATTTTGCACACAGTGACCAGATGACTTCGTTTAAGGTCAGGGAGAGCAACTAACAATTTAGGAAACGAGCCCAAAGCCAAGCTTCTGACTCCAACATAGCTCTTTCCCGATCACAGTCCCCTGTATCCCAGGCTCTCAGATATACTTCATCCTGCCTGGCTTCAGGAAGAACGAGTGGCTGGAATACAGAGCTGGTCTTGCAGTCTAAGGTGAACAGTCCCTGGACCTGGCTGTAAATCAATGGCCACACTGCCTCACGGACAACTCTGAGATGCAGGCTTGGCCTCTCCATCGGACGGCTGAGCTGCCAGATGCTCCTGACAGCTGCTCCGGGGTGCACAGCCCCTGTCATCTGGCTAGAGCAGCCACAGGTCTCACAAGACACAAAATCCTTGGACTAAAAGAGTGAACAAAGATGAGATGGAGTCAGACTGTCTCAGGGCTTCAGCTATGGCCAGTGCTGCCTCTCTTTCCCTGGAGGCCACACCTTCTGCCATCACTAAACATAAAGAAAGAAGGCTGGGAATGGTTGCATACTGTGGGAAACCTCAGCGACGTTATGAACTCCAGGGAAGGGTTGATTTACAGGACAAAGTCTTGAATGTAGAGTTTTTTCCAGCCACAGATGATTCATGCCTCTTCTACCTCTGGGTTTTGCTGTCACGATGGCCAGCTGGATGCTTAGCTATGAGGGGCTGAAGCTGCCTCTCCTTTGGGGAGTATGGTCTGTGATAACACAGCATACTTTTTTAATTGTCAGTTAATGCCATGAGAAGGGTCTGTCTGTCTGTCTGCCTGTCTCTTTTTCCCCCACCCCAGGATGCTACACCAGACTTTCTCTCTCCAACTGCAGAGAAAATTTCCGTTTGCTCTGCACATATCTGGAGCTCAGTTTGTTCCATGTCAAAGGTGGAAACAAGGAATTGCAATAAAGGATGCCCACCCTGGGAAGAGGGCCTAGAGCCAAAGACCTGTTCCTTGGGGTTGTCCCAAGGGCAACCCCATTTTCTTGATGTGTAAACTTGAACAGGTTGGGTCAGGAAGCAGCCCAGAACCATACCCACCCACCAGAGCCATCTGCAGAAATAAGACCTGGGGACGCGAAGGTGTCCTCATCACATGTTTTGAAAGAGCCATGGTAAGAGGATGGGGCTTGCAGAAGCTGCAGAAGAAAGAGCACAAGGGCCCTGGATGCTAGCTCCTGAGAGTTTCAGTCCAATAGAAGGGAGAATGGTTAACTCTCAGGCTCTCTAGAGAGTTGTAACTATCCCTGAAGTACTGAGAATCTGGCTACCCCACACTGTGGCCAGTCCCTGCATTGAGAAAGAGGGCAGAAGGATGTGTGGCAAGTGGCTAGATATTTTAATGCTGTGCCTCTCAGCATTGTGACACAGGGCCCCAGCATTCGTCAGAGCTGACCTCTGTGTACAAACCTGGGTCATTGCCACAACATCCTCCAGGAGGAAACCAGGTTCGTTCTGAGAAAGAAGCTGCCTTTATACAACATGAGAAACTAATACCGCTGGATGACTTTGTCCTGCATGACCTCTGTGTGCGCCACTTCCCATGCCTGTGTATTGTGGAGATGGTGACAACTACCTGTCATGGTTGCTGGGAAGAGCAGATGACATTACAACAGGTCACTGAGAACCTGTCATGGGCCAGGCACTGTTTTGAATACTTAGGTTGCTAAAACCCGCTGTTTTACAGAGGTGGAGTCAGGATTAAATCCCAGCAGATTTCCCCATATTCTGTCCAAATACTCAGCACCAGGCATGGCACAAAGTGAGCATTCAGTGTGTGAATTATCATCATGGAGCAGGAGCAGAACACAGAGGTGAAGAGGGGGAGCTCTAGAGCTCTGTGTCTGGTGCCATCTGATGTGTAAACTGGACACACAAACATCTATCTTACAGGGAAGTTAAAGGTTAAATGATTCCATGTATGTAGGGGAGTTAAACATCACAGCACATGGCCATAGCAGCATAATTTATACTAGTTAAATCTTGGCAGTGGCCTGTATGCCTATCCACAGAGGAAAGGATAGAAAAAGGTGGGATTTATACACAATGGAGAACTCTGCTATTAGGGATAAAACTGAGTCATCTGTAGGAAAATGCATGGGACCACAGTGTTAACTGAAATAAATCAGACACGCAACTTAAATATTGCATGATTTCTCTTGTACAGGAAATCAAAAGTATAAATAAAGGGCACAATAAAAGATAATGGGAAAAGTGGAGATTCAGTAGATCTTTTGCAAATGGAAAGAGGACGAAGGGATAAAGGGAAGGGGAGGAGGAGATAGGAAAGGGATAAAAAAAGAATTAAGACATGCTATGTACATGGGCCAGCTCCCCACAATGAATAAAGTCATTGTGCACTGCAAGCATGTATTAATAAAATATTAAAAAATAGTAAAATGCTTAGAATGCCTGACCAGTAATAAGTGCTAAATGTTACCTAACATGACATAAACATGGCTTAGATGACAAATACATACAAATATATTTCATATGTTACTATAACAAGAAGTCGTGGCAATGGCTCTAATATCCACACACGAATGGCAGCCACTCAAAAAGAGGAGCAAGGAAGTATCACTACCAACCCCATGGCGCACGTCAGTCTGCTTCTTTGACGCTTCATGCTTAGCCAAACCCCAGCTTCTATATGTACGTCTAGGTCTTCTATCCTAGTGTGTGGTGATGATGTTTCTGCAGATGGTTATTCTCCCAGGAAAGCCCACCTTCTGCCTAACTTTCAAAGCAATTTTCAAGATTTGGGAGTCAAGGAGAAGGGCAATAGTGGAGACCCTAAAGACAAGATAGGACATTTTCCTTTTTTTTTTAAAATGCCATAAATTATTAAGAGGCACCAAGGACTGAGCCAAGTATGGAGATGGCACACTTCATCCGCTGGGGCAGAGGGGCTGCCATCCTACCTGGTGAGCTTGGTGCCGATCTGCTGCCTCAGCTCCAGCCTCTCCTCGTCTGTCTGTCTGGGCAGGATGTTCTTTTCTTCCAGCTCTCGCTTGGAGGGCCTGTTGCTGAGTTTGATGGCTAATGAGTCCTTTCTGCAGACCTTCATGGCCAGGGAGCCTGCACAAGGGAGAACTGATTTAGTGAACACGGACATGTATCTGCCTGGGGTCCCGAGAAGCTGACGGTGGGCCACATGGTAGGAGGCAGGAGGGAAGGCACCAAGGGCTGGACACCTGAGAGGGCTGACAGCCCCGGGGTCTAGAGTCCCTGCTATCACCACGCTCCAGACAGCTAGCATTGTGGGGATCTGGGACTGGGTCTTTGTTCTTCCGAAACTCCAAGATGCAGGCAACATCCCAAAAGAGGGCAGGGTGGGCTGCCACTGCCCGCAGAGGTGAGAGGACAGGGCCTGGTCACTTGGGACAGCTTCACAGAGGTGATACCTGGAGAGGGGAGGACCCCAGCTAGCAGGCTGTTGGGAAACTGCACCTGTGTATGCTCAGGCGTACCCCGGGGGCTCCGGAGGGGCAGGCAGAATTGCTGTTCTGGGGCTGGGGCAAGTGGCAAGCGGCAGCTGGGTAGAGAAGGTGGGTTAGTGGGGGAGTGGATGTATGGACTGCATTGCAGGCAACATTCAGGTATGCGTGCCTGAGCAGTGGGGACAGGGCTTTCTCATGTCTGGTGTAAATCTGTGGTTCTCAGCTGGGTTGGTCTTGCTCCCCAGTGGGTAGTGGACATAGTCAGGAGCTGTCCTTGGTTGTCAGAACTGGGGCTGCAGGGAAGGCTGTGAAAGGTATCTAGGTGGGGAGCCCAACAAAGCTGCAACTCACAGGGAAGCCTCTGGCATCCAGGGCCAGCTGGTCCAAAAGATCAAGAGTGCAAGGCTGAGAGCCCTGGTGGAAAGCACTCAAGTCCCTGGCACCACTGTGAATGGTGACCAAGAAGCTGCCCCTCCTATCCCTGGCTGGTTGAGGTCTCTAGTTGCTCCTCTGGGATTCTGTGCTCAACCTCACTTTGGTCATTTCTTAGCTCAACAAACTTCTTAGAGCTACCTGGAGCCTGGGAGGCAGAGAGCAAGAGCAAGTGAGCTGGGCCTTTGGATTTTATTTAGTAGTGCCTTTCTTTTTTGTTCTGCTGCTGGTTTTAGAACATGGGCTGTGGGATAAAATCATCAGTGTTGGCTCTTAGTTTAGAGGCTCTGGGCCACGTCCTCCTTTTTCTATCTTCTCCCCTTATCCATAAATAGTGTGAATAATGTCTATGCTCTAGCACTGTTTTAAGATGCAGCTAAGATAATATAATCTTAGCAGGGATTCAGGCTCACAGTGTATAGTCAATAAATGGTTGCTGTGATCATGAATTAATTTATCAAAAAGTTGGCCAAATTATCAGGCTGCACTCATATGATTAAAATATATTTACTATTCATGGCCAGACTGATAGACTTGGAATTATGTTTTCTCTGTTTCTTCTTTTGTCTCACGGCACAGGTGAAAAGTCTTAAATGGCAAATTTAAGTTCAGGCCTCCTAAAGCCGACGAGGGATGCCTAAACGTGATTTGTTGCACATAACAGCAGGAGGCATTGGTGTATTTTCTAGATGGGGAAAATTTTTTAAGGTTTTCCCCTTTTTGAGGGATGGGGTGCAATATTAAAGAAAGCAACAAAGGAAGATCCACCTAAGATGCAGGAGGGGCTGGTGGGGAACTGCAGTGTTTAGAGCCGGGAAGGCTTTTAGAGAACACTTACTGCCTCAGATCACTGCTAAAGAAAGAGATAACAAAAGGGAAGGGGACTCAGAGATGAAAGGATGGAGGAACGGGGTGGAAAAACCGGTTCCTACGATGAATGCCATCCTTACGCACTGCAAACACATACTAATAACAATTACAAAATAATAAAAGAAAGAAACAGAGGCCCAGAGACATTAATTTGGCTGTCTTATAATGTGGCTCAGCACCAGGAGCTGGGGCACTGGATCAGCCCTCGCTGCCCCACACCACGCTCCCCTCCCTGGCGGCGTCCACCGCACTTACTGGTGTACAATGAACTGTCATCATCCTCGTCCTCTTCCTCTTCCTCCTCTTCTCTCGTGTAGAGGCAAGAAGAGTCTTCGTAGTCGGACTCGTGAGGCACGTTTTCCTTATTGTCATCACATTCAATCACAACTGTTGGCACTTGTCTGATTTCCGGAAGGCCCATAGGTCCTGCTTTTGTGACACCGTCACTCGAGTGCAATCCAGAGCTGTGGTACGAGGTGGAACACGGGACTCGCTGCTCCGAGCTGCTGAAAATGCAGGGGAGAGAGGAAACTCATTCTAGCAAACATGTCATAAAAGTGTCTCCACACTGTTCTAAAAATCAGCTGCCCAGCTCAGGTGTGGTGGCGAGGAATCTCAGCACTCTGGGAAACTGAGGCAGGAGGGTTGCAAGTGTGAACTCCGCCTGGGCAGCTAAAAAGATTGCCTCAAAAGAAAAAAATAAAACAAGGGTTGGAGACATAGCTCAGTGCAAAGTCCTGACTGGTTCAGTCTTCAGTACTAAAAAAGAAGAAAAAAAAAAAATTGGCTGTCCATTCCTAAGAGACAAGAGGTATAGCGGGCAATGTAAATCTGTTTCTCATCTTAGAGCTCAGCATTTTAGGACAACAGTTTCCCGACAGAGGCTGGTGGCAGGGATAAGAAATAAGAATTCTAATTTCCTGATGGCGCTACACACTGCATGTCACATACGCACACTTTAAAATGGTTAAGGTGGCAATTTTGGGAAGCAGGGTGGGGTAAGCGTCTTGGGAATGGGACTGAAGGGTGCCCCATCGCTGGGCTACACCCTAGCTTTTTAAATTTGCAGATAGGATCTCCTTGAAGCTGGCCTCCAACTTTTCACCTTCCTGCCTCAGCCTTCTGTAAGTAGTTGGAATTAAAGGGGTGAGTGAGCCATTACAGGCTCCAGAAGGCAACCTTTTATGTCCTGTGCATTTACCACAATTAAGTTTTTGTTTTTAGAAAAAAGACAAGAATTATCATTCCATGAACATCTCTGATTGAGATCAGCATCTTCAATGGCCAGAGGAAGGTTCGCCTGCAACCAGCACGTGTCACAGGAGGGGGTAACGTGGTGGGAAAGCCAAGCAACCACAGGCCCAGATAACACATGTCAGGTTCAAGTTTTCAAAAGCCACGCAGGCGGCTGGTAGGGATCCACGATTGGGTGGAACAGACGAGAATGAGGGCAGGGTACAGTAGCAGGCATCTGCAGTCCCAGCATTCTGGGAGGCAGGGTGGGAGGATCATGGGTTTGAGCCCAGCCTGAGCAACTTAGTGAGATGCTGTCTCAACAATCAAACAAACAAGAAGAGTTGGGGATGCAGCTCAGTGCAAAGGTCCTGGGTTTAATCCCTGGTATCTGCAGGAACAGGAAAGAATCGGGAGAGCTGTGAGTGAACGTCAGATCCAGGTAAACATGGTGACAAGGGGGACAGAGACGGTGTCCGGCCACAGCAGGCAGCCACAGCCAATGCCAGCCTGCTCCTGTTTTCTTGTTCCTCTGGGCATGTTAGTTTTCTAAGAAGTGATGATAATGCTCTGGGAGCCAACTCAGATCAAATACGGGGTTTTTTTTTAATCAAAAAGACAAATTCTATACCATGCCTTTGAAAATAGTTATTTTCTTAATAAAGTCTACCAAAGGAGCCTGTAGCAATTGAAAGTCCTTCTAATGACAGCCTTTCCATGAATTCAGCCAAAATAATGAGACTATGAAGCCAGAAACACAGAATGAAATGTCTTCCAGTTTTGCAGGGTTGGAGATGAAACCCCAAGCTCACATATACTGGTGAAGAGGTCTGGCACTGGGCTCTACACCAGCCTGGCAAAATCTTTAATTTTTTTTCATATTTACTGAAAATGGAATTTCTTTTCTTGGTCAACAAACTTGTGAATCCCAGAAACTCAGTGTATTTTGTCATCTAAAAGTGTTTAACACTCATTAAGTAATGGGTTGTGAGGTTATATTACTTATCAGTGAGTTTTACATTCATATATTTTATCTTAAAGAAATCTTATTTATGATACAGGAAGTCATGAGTTTCCATTGAAGCCTTCAATTGTGCTTTAAATTATTGCTACATCTAATTTAAGTTCAATTAACTTTCTTTTATTGTTTCCAAAGAGTTATTTTTCTCTATTTTTCACATAGCTGTTGGAAAACCTGGTTAAGACATTATAAGCTATGATGTTGGGGGCATTGAACTAAATCAACATTAAACAAAACAAAACAGCCCCTTCAACTACTGAAAAATGCAGCATCTTACTGGGCTGGGGTGGAACCCAGTGGCAGAGCTCTTGGTACACTTGTGTTAGCATGTGCAAGGCCCTGGGTTCCACCCTGGACAACACACACACACACACACACACACACGCACACACACACACACACACAAACACACACACAGAGTGTGGCAACTTCCTTAGTGGTTCAAGGAACTACATTTACAGCTGATTTTGTAGACTTGCCAAAGCGAGCAGGAAGGAAGGTTGCACCCATGACACATGGTCTGCAAGGTGACAAACATGGCACGAGACTGTAAGTTGGACTACACAGGGACTTACTGCCCTGCCCATGCTGGCCACTGTATCCCAACAGTGCTTGGATTTCTATATCTGGCATTTAGGGAAGTAAGGGTGGCCCGGGCAGAGGCTCACTCCATGCCTTGTGTTTGCACTGCCCTGCATTCTTCTCTCCTTCCTTATAGTTTACTTAGCAGTGGTTTCTAGAAAGGAGAAGAGTTGGGGACACAGCAGCTGGGAGTCAGGGATAAAAAGCAGTTGACAGACATCGTTGCCTGGTAGAAAGAATCTTTTGAGGAAAAATAAAGTCACAAGCCAGAAAGCATGAGCTCCTCAAGGCAGAGAGCTCTGCACTGATTCCAAGGGATGGAGAAGCCAGCGATTGTACGCAAAAGAAGAGCAGAGATTGGCCCCATGGGTGGTGCGTGATAAACAAGATTGAAGGGACGGGTGAGACCCTGATTAGGATGGGGTTACACGGGGGCTCTCTGGTCACGTTTGGGGTGAGCACCACCACGCTGCTTGAATGAGCAGTCAACCAAAATTGGAAACTTGGCACCAACAAAGAATTAGTGGGTTGCAGGTGAAGAAAGGAAGATGCTTTTATTTGTAAGAAGGAGAAAGCAGAAGATGGAAAGCTGCCCAAAGAGGGGGAAGGGAGTACCAGGAAGATGTATTTCCCTTGTCCCCTGGAACTTGCCAAAGTCGACTGGGCTCCCGGGCTGTCCTAGGAGCACGCCAGGCTCCCTCACCTATGTGTGCCTTCCTTTTGGTGGGCTTTTGCTTGACATCTGTCTTGGCTGCTTGCCCTCTTTTCTCCGGGACGGGCAGCAGGCCAGTTAGGGGAGGCTTGGCTGAGCTCACACTTAGCACGGGGATGTGTGTTCTTCTCGTGGTGGGGAGGGGCGGCTGTCTCGGCCTTCTGTGCTTGGCCTTCTCTGTGCTGCTGGCAGCTCTCTCTCTCGGGTAGGTAACTAGGTCACCTGTGCCAGCTGGGACCTTTGCATTTCTGGCTTTTCCCTTCTTTCTCTGCCCTTGTCCGAGACTGTTCCCCAGGGAGTTTCGCTAGTAGACTTTTAACTCCTAATCAAAATGAGGCAGAAAACCCAATGCAGTCCTTATTCTGTTCTTTCCCTACCTGCCATGTTAGTAACTGCTGCTTAAGGCTGCAACGACTGATATTTAAGTATAAATGTAAGTAGTTGGGAAGCATTTTCAAAGGGTATTAATTAAGGGATGGCTTTTTAATTTTTAGGGGGGCATCTGGTAGTATATTGCAGGGATCTTGGTGCCTATATTTGGTTGGCCTCTTTATGAATGGATTAGATAATGCCAGAAAGAGCATCTTCATCAAATGCATGGGGAAACTGAGGCAAAGAAGTAGGGAGAGTGAAATAAGGGAACATTTCCCTCATGCTGCCCCCCCCATTCTACATGTTCCCAGACAGTCCTCCATTTCCTCTTTATGACTATCTTCCAGGAAAAGTTATTATTCCTATTTTATGAAGCAGGAAATTGAGGCTCTGAGAGGGTAATTAATCAGTCCACAAATACAGGGAACGAGTTGAGATTTGAGTCCATCCTGTTATAATATTCTGTATCCCAAAATTGAAATGTGATCCTTACAGGTTTGTGGGCTTTGACTGAACACAAATCCTATTAACTGTACCCACACAAGATGGAAGAAATATTATGCATAAATCTGGTAGTGGTGGTGCACTCCTGTAATCCCAGCACTTGGGAGGCTGAGGTAGGAAGATCATTGCAAGTTTGAGACCAGCCTGGGCTACAAAGTGAGCCCAAGGCTAGTCTGAACTGCATAGCGAGACTCTGTCTCAAAAAGACAAAAAAAAAAAAAAAAAAAAAAAAAAAAAAGGCATAAATGTGAGTACTGCTTAGATCTTATTAACCAAAGGAAGCAATGATGCCTTGCATTGTCACAAACAGGCCACTCCTGGGCACTGGGTCTAATGGGTCATCTTGGATTCTGGGTCCTCAACAGTCAAAATGGTGCAGGACTTAAACTCTTGGCTATGCTGGGGCTGCTCTGATACCAAAATGGCAAAATGGTTGCAATGGAACTCTAAACATTTACTGTACAATTCTTTATAGAAATAGTTTCTTGATCCCTGGTCTAAACTAATACTAAACTTCCGTTGTACTCCCACTTAATTTTTAAAATTTATTTTAAAATACAAAGAGAACAAAAATGATGACAAAGAATTTCAAAACATAATAGGAGATCAGTGATAGTTAATATATTACATATTGTTATCTTCAAAGCAGCTGCTCAGATTACAAGATATAGGCATGAAAAATTAATCAAACAATGAAAGTGCAAACCATTCTTTTTGATGAATTAGTAGAGATTAGTAGTCTAATTATGTCTTTCATATATATAATTTTTTCCTTCTTTCCTTTCTTCTTTCCCTCATCCTAGTTCTTTTCTTTTGAGCAGTTTCTTCCTCTTTTACTCTCACAATATCTATTGCACATTTTAGATTCTATTTGCTCTTTCAATTTTTTACACTAGGGAGCCAACAGGATGTTTACACAAGTGTGTCTGATTCATTTATGAGTATGCTCTTAATTTGTACCCATTTACCTATAAAAGCCTTGAGTTTATCCTTCTTTATAGCTGAGTAGCACTCCGCTGTATAAAAATACCACATCTTTTTTTGTCCATCCCACAGATGATGGGCATTTGGACTGTTTCCAAGATTTAGCTATTACAAATAGTGCTGCTATAAACAGGGTACACATATATTACTGTGACATGATGTTTTCCATTCTTCTGGGAAAATAGCCAGAAGGAATAACTGGATCAAGTGGGACCTCTACTCCTATTTTTTTGAGGAATCGCCACACAGATTTCCACAGTGGTTGTGCCAGTCTACACTCCCACCAACAAATGCTGGCAGGCTTATGGGGAAAAAAGAGCCTTTCCTTAATTTTTTTGTGTAATCCATTTTTGAAATCTATTACACTCTTTATAGTTACTTTATATTTATCTTTAATACAAGACTTAAAAATGTAAACTTACTTTAAGTAAATAATGTTTGTTATCAAAACATATGCTAAATGTTAATAACTTATGTTAAATATACACAATATTTTATATGTATATTTTAATATTCATATTATGCATATTAATACATATTAAAGAAAATACGACTTTTATGAAAAATTATGCAAAACTCATTTTTCCCACCAGTTCATCCTCTGCACTGCTATCAAACAGGTCTGATCATGTAATTCTCTGTTACAACAGGGACCAGCTGTGCAGTCAACAGCTGCCTGGTGGGGGTGCTATAGAAACAGCTGGAGACGTCTGCTGGCCAATCAGTTTGTGGTCCAAGCAGGTGTGAACCAAGCAGGTGCTCTAACACCTGGTTTCTTAAAGGGAGAAAAAAGATATTGTTCAGGAAGTGAGGACAATTCATCAAAAAGGTTTAAGAAGTTACCTTAAGAAGTATGTTAAGAAGTAACCACTGAAGGCCAAGTATGTGACCACCAAAGACAGAGACATCGCCTTTTATTTAAATGCTGCTCTGGATCAGGTTTTCTCAACAGCAGCATGACTGAGTATGGACCAGATGATTCTTTCCTTTGGGGGCTGTGCTGTGCATTGTGGTAGGTGTAGCATCACTCCCAGCTTCTACCTAAGAGGTGCCAGTAGCATTTCCTCCAATTGTGATAATCCAAAGTATCTCAGGACAATGCTGGTTATGTGTCTTCTGGGTTGGGACAGAAATGGCCTTGGCTTGGGAACCTCTGGCCACAATGGCTTTGCTACTTACTGTTTTTGTCAGGAATGGTTCACAGGAACAACCTTAGTGATTCAAGATTTCTCAGCATCCATTGAATCACCCAGATCCCACTCCATAGGGTCCTAACACAGTGACTCAGGGTGGCATCCCCAACTTGTATGACACTTTGTTGCCTTCAGGGTTCCACTTAGCAAGTTATTTGCACCCTTGCCGTGGTTTCTGAGCAGTTACCCCATTAATACAAGAGCTTCCCACTGGCTCTCCAGTGAAGCAGCTTTTCTCACTATGTTGCCCAGATCAGTGGTTTACCCAGTGACACTAGTGGCCTGAAAGAGTCATCACATCCTCCAGCTGGGTTATCTGCCACATTCCCACAGGAGAAGCTGACTCATGCAATCAGATCTATTCTAGACTTTTCACATCAAAATTCTTTGCACTAAACATTTAGTTTGTTTAGATTTCAAGTGGATTTCGTTACACATAGGTTGTCTCCTGCTTGTCTTCCCATTGGCTGGCTATTAAAACCACAGGTAAACATAAAACAACTAATCCTATCCTCCTACTGGTGCTGTTCTTGATTTTCTTTTTCATCACTGGGGATGGAACTGAGGGCCTTGCACACACAAAGCAAGTGCTCTGCTGCCTGGCTACATCCTCAGCCCAGCCTCTGTTAATTCTAACTGGATTACTATTACTGCAAATGATAAAATCAATACTTTTAAATGCATGCGTTTAAGCTTTCCAAGAACCATAAGAAACAGGTACTATTATGTAGAAAGAAGAAACTCAAGGCCCTTGGCCAGGGGTAACAGCTAGGAGGGAGCAGGTGTTTCCAAACTCAGACAGTCAATGATGGGAGCTGATCTCTTACTGGTGTCTCTCTGCCATTGCCTACGCAGATGCTGTGGTCCTGGCATGCTTCTGAAACTTACCCTTCTGGAATTCTTCCCTTCCTACCACCCCTAGTCCATCCTCTATAATTCTCTCAAAAGAGCCCTGAAGGGCCTCATGTAAACTGGATAAACTCCAACATTTTCTTTGGTGTGCAATAGGAGGTGTCTCATAATCTGACCTCCAATTTCTTCCCTACTTTTTTTTTAAACGTTAAAACACTTAATTGGACATATAAAAACACAAATACGAAATGTTTAGGAATAGCATGTGATGTTTTGATATATGCATAATTTTTATATGGGGTAATTATATCTTTGTGTGTGTATGGTGGGGGCACTGGGAATTGAACCAAGGACCTTTGCACTGAGCTACATCCCTAGTCCTTAATTCTGAGATAAGGTCTCACAGTATGTCTAAGTTGCCCAAACCTGTGATCCAGAAACACTGGGATTAGCAGCACTGGCCAACATGCCTGGTTCCATGACTATTTTTTTTTTAATACACAGGGCATTATTGCTACCTTTTGTCACCCCACGGTACACTAGCATACCAGAAAGTGCGGCTCCCATTTGATTATGACACAGTGCCATGGGTCAATCTGATTCCTGTTTCATCTGTTATTATTCTGAGTGTTCCAGCTACACCAGCTACACCAGGCCACTGGCCACTGCCCAAGAAGTTTGTAGGTTTTCCTGCCTCCCCTCTCTGCTCCTTCTGTCACTCTGCCTTGTACCCTTGCTTCTGAGTTTGGCTTGGAGAATCCTCCCCATACTTAGGGTCACTTCTGGTGCCGTTTCTTTTATGTAGCTTTTTCAAAGGAAAGAAATCCCTTCATGGTGCACCCACAGCCTCTGCCGCCCTCTCTGCTGTGGGATCTGTCACATTATAATTGCATGAGTAAGTACCCCCCAGTGACAGCGAGCCTCCCAAAGACAGTGGCTAATTACTATTTATTGTCATGCCACAGCCTTATTATTGAGCATATTTTCGAACTGAAGGAAAGGTCAATCTAATGTTTGAATTCAAGTCTCTTGGAGTGACAGCAGGCCATATTACTCTACTGTTGTAGTTTGCATCTTGTGTTCTTAAAATTTCCATATGCAAAAATTTGCTCTAAAGGAAAATGCTGGAGGAAGCATTGGAGCCTGTCGGAGGTCAGGCCTAGAGGGAGGTCTTTAGGTTATTGGGGTTCTACACTTGAAAAGGACGTGGGATCCTGATTTCATTTTTCTCTTGTTCCCTGGCTGTAAGGTGAACAGCTTTGCTTTGATACGTGCTCTTGTCATCACATGCTCTTCACCCAAAGCAACAGGGCAAACTGATCAGGGGCTTAAATTTCTAAAAAAAGAGGCCAAAATAAACCTTTTAAGTTTACAATTATCTCAGTTATATGTTTTGGAACACTAACACAATTTCTATTGCTTAATTCTCTAAAACAGCTATCCCCAGCCATTAGATCAATTTGTATTTTTATAGGAAAAGCATCACTGTGAAAGGAGAAATAAGGGTTTCCAGTATAATGGTCTGGAGTTCTCTTTCCTGACACAATAATTCAAAAAGTTCACACACTGAGATCTATGCAGGAAGAAGGCAATGGTACCTACAAGCTTTCTACCTCGGGACTACGTAGGCACAGCAGATGCAAAGAGAGCCTAAGGCTATGACATTTTCCCTCTATGCTCACATCTATCGGTCCACTCCAGATACAACTGTCCAGAGTTAGGCTTCTTTGCTGAAGGAGGTCACTGGAATGGGGGGAGGATCCACAAATTTCCTCAAACTTTTAATCATGAATGTAAACAAACGCCAAAGGTCTTACTTTTCAGGGGGAAAAGGAGGACCTTGTTCCCTGTCATCTGTAATTTTCCTCATAAGTGTAATAGGGATGAATGTGTAGGAACTGAAGAGGATCCTATGACATTCAAAAGATGATGGGTAGCTGCATAATTCGGGATTATTTTTATACTAGCACTTAAATACATTAGGGCCTTCCATTGTTGTAGGGACATTGTACCACATTCATCATCTCATTTAATTTTCACAAAAACTTTCAGAATCAAGGATACTTTACTGTTTTGATTCACAGATGAGGGCATTAGGTCTCTGAGACCTGGGTGTGATCAACAGAAATGTGACCTTTGGTTTTCTAATCCCAGGGCTCCTTCTCTTTTCGTTAACCATGCTACCTGCCTTCTCCCAACAAACCAATCATGTCTATTATTTTCCATAATATGTTCATGTTGATTACTAACTGGAAATGATTATTAAAATTTGTAATGAATGGTAAAGAGAACATGTTCATGCAACCCACCTGTGCTTTGGCAATGAATTTGGCTATGGAGAGACCCAAGAGAATAGGTCACTGTGGGACACACAGGTGGGGTTCAATTCTGAACTTGGGTACAGTTTTAACATAGCAGCACATAGTTGTGGGTGAGGAGGGATGCAGACAGAACAGGTTGCAAGGGGGAGAGGAGAATAACTGCCAAGCTGGATGATCCAGTTTTGGACAATGGGATGCTATCAATAAATGGGTGGGATGCAAAGGGTTTGGAATCTGTTGTGGTCACTTTGATGCCATGTGTCCTTGAGGATAGAAAGGCATCACCATTGCTCTCCTCCCAGGACCCTGCTGTATTTTTCTGCAGTGACATCCTTATTTTATAGATTGCATAGCTACTGGTTTATCACCTGTTTCCTACTGTACAGTAAACCTCCAAGGACAATGACTTTGTTTTGTTCTTGTCTTCACCCGAGTGGACTGAACAGCCTAAATGCTTTCTTCACTGAAATGAATGAACAGTGCGGAACAAACAGACACTTACCTAACACACAAAAGAAACATTAAGCATAGAAGCACTTGGAAAGTTGAAGAGAAGATGGTAACCCAGGCTGGTAAAAGATGCACATCTTACATGCTCTTATTCATCATGTTCCCAAGACACATTGAAGAAGAAAACACTTTATCCTCCTCTTGGTTCTGACTCCATCAAGAATGACATTTAACTAAGATCTGTCTTTGGAAAACTCCTTTGTCTTCTTTGACTCTGCTCAAGCAAGTAGGAAACACATGGATTAAGAGCACATTGGTGCCCTTCAGGTGCCCACTTTCCTATCACTGAAATCATCACCTATTCCAAAGGAATCTCTAGACTTTGCAGATTAAGGGACTGACATTTCAAGCTCCTTACTGGGTGAGGGGAAGGCACAGACTTTATTTTTAATAATTCAAAAAGAAACAAAAGCTAAGACAGGATAAGCAGTTGGGGCATTCCATCAGTTGGCTGTTTCTGAAGAGGGCTTTACAGTTACCTCTTTATCTCTGTCCTATGGCAACAGCGGATGTAAGTACCACTTAACGGCGTCCATGGGTGCAAAATTACCAGTTATCAAATATCTCTGCAACTCTTGCAAGGAATGAGGGGCAAGTTACCAAATTAAAAAGTCTCTATTAAATCCTTACTCTTCCTTGAAAATCCTCAAGAATCATTTTACCATCATTTCTAAAGAAAAATGTGTAATAAAGGGATATTGCTTTCTGGAATCTGATTCCAAATGCACTGATTTAAAAAAAAAAAACAAAACCAAAACCATGAATCTCCCCAAAGGAGAAAGAAAATTTATCACCTACAAATATGACACTGAAAGTGGAATGAAGCTTCAATAGGAACAGCTCCTGTAATTGCATCTGCAGGAGTTATGAAGAGACTTTTCAGAGGAGAGAAGAACAATCAGCCGTTTTTCTCTGGGAGACCAAAAATGTGTGAGAAATTATGCTACAAATTGCAGTGCCTAAGGCTGAAAAATGACAGAAATAACCACCGAAGCCCAAGAAAATCGTCAATCAGCTTCATTTTAAGAAAGCAGGCACCATTGTGTGGCTTATCATGGCCTAGGATTAGCCTTCCAAGATAAGAAACACAGCATCGGAGCCTTTGTCTATTTGCTGGAGTTTAGTCAGCAGGAAACTATGCTGTTCTATATATAGACAAGGGAATGCAGTTTGCATTTGTTTTTCCAGAAGTGGTAATGGGCTTGAATTAACTTGTTTCCAACCCCCCCCCCCATCTGTCCTTCCATGGATCAGAGCCCACATTTCTGACCTGGCGTCACATTGGGACGTGACAAGTAAAACCTTGAGATGTATAGAGTGGGATCAGCAGCGTAACTCTCCCAGCATTCTCCACTTCTGATGATGAAACTAAACGATGCTGACTTGACTTGATTTTATTTCTAGAGATCTGCAATGCCCCAGGGCATGCCTGATTGGGGTTGGGGGCATCAGGAAGATGTGGAGTGGTGAGGAGGACCATTCACCTGATGTACCTACTGGTCTTCTGTACCTTCTCAGTTAAGTGGAGGAATCAATCTATTTGGCTACCCACAGGCTGCTGCAAGATCAGGGGAACATCTTAGTACAGTGTGCTTCACATACATTGCAGTTAGTAGCTGCTATTGTAACCGGGATGTACTGAAACTCCAGCAATTTATCATACACT
Source organism: Cavia porcellus (assembly GCF_034190915.1). Lineage (NCBI taxonomy): Eukaryota > Metazoa > Chordata > Mammalia > Rodentia > Caviidae > Cavia > Cavia porcellus. Next base: position 17,861,991 of record NW_026947496.1, on the reverse strand, counting down.
AATCATTGTGAATCAATAGATAATATTCACTCATTTATTAAAATATTTCACTTAGTGATTTCTTTTAATGTTACACCTGTGAAAATTTTGTGGGTAATGGCTTCTTCCAAGAAAACTAAAGAATCAATACTCATGCTTTGGGAAATGGCAGGGTTTCTATAGGAGCAGACACAGGAGTTCAAGTGCAGTTCAAGTTTCTCCTGAAAATACACTTTCTTTTACACCCCCTTAACAAAAGATGTTAATATTTGTTTAGTCTCAATTCATTTTTCTGCTAATGATCTGCTTCCCAGTCTTACAGGGGAGAAAGGCATTGTCTTACACTAAAATACAATAAATATATACCTTAAAAGAAAATAGCTAGTATAAGAAGTTGGTAACTCTGGCTTCCAAGGGCCAGGGACAAAGGTCCTACTAGAATTTCAAGAGACTTTGAAGAGGTGGTGTTGAACAGAAAAAGAATTTTCTTGGAAAATTTTGATTTAACAGTGTACAGCATTTTCTCTACAATGCATAAAACACTGAACTTCAAATCAATTCACAAGCAAATAACACCTAGGACTTCAGAGAAGACAGTGATTCACATCTGCTTATTATCACGGAGCACTGTGGTTTGCAGGTTAATGTTACAAACATAAGCCGATGCAATAAATATGTCAGACTATTAAGATCCAAAGAAACCCTGGGAATTGCCACACTCAGGACCAAGTATTATTTTTAGAACTTCCTGAGACTCTTGGGGCAACATGAAGAAAAGCAATTGTCACCATGGACTGGATATATCCTTGGATTATAAATTCTATTGTGCTCTTTGAAAGGTTTAAAAATAATCATGGGATAATAGAATGCTAGAGATGGAAGGGATTTGGGCAGCTACCAATTTCAAATTCTTCTGTCCAATATAAAAATGATTCCTTTTTCTATATTCTTGACAAGTAATAATTTCATCCCTAGCTAATTTGTAACTATCAAAAGGGACAATATAAGAAGACTTTATATAGCTATACTTATAAAACTATATACCTATACTTATAAAAACTTTATATACCTATACTTATTAATATTAAAGGAAAGACTGTGATACACTATTGTGTATCACAATGCTTGGTATGTAGTACTCTGTAGGTGTTGCTGAAAGTTCAAGAAGATTCTGGAACCTTCCTGGCTCTGGTGGACCAGTGTGGTTCTGGCCTATCTGTGACAATATAAATGTATGCCATGTTAAGTGTATTGCCTAGTAGAGGCAAAGCTATTCTATTTCTAAAACTTTCCACAACTAAGTTAACAACCTAGTGGAATAGATCTAATAGAGTTATATAGTGCTGGACAGTTCCTTAGCAAATGACCTGACCTGTAAGGTTTTCCTTTATGTAAGTAAATAAGTAAACCTTCTGGGACTGCTGCTGGCCTGATCTCTTTTGAAGATCTCCAGTGTCCTTTTTGGAAGCTTGAGGTTCTTCCACATGTCTGATTATAACTTTCTGTAACTATTCTCATTCTAAAAACCTGGGGAGGAACTTCCAACTTTCTCCAGCCCCATAATGAAAATCTCACCCACCCTTTGGAGACAGGAGACCACTCCTTCTCATCTGATGCCAGTATTCTCCCATCCTTTTTTCCCTTTTCCTTTGGCCTCTCATCTTTTGGTTCTTACTTTATCTGTAGCTCTCTAGAGAAGACCACTCCGAGTCCCACTGACCAGCTGACACCCCAGTTGTGCACTCCCTTCCCACCCGGCACCATCCTATGATGACCTGCTCAGTTCACGTCCCAGGGCACTCTAAGCTCCACTGAGGGTGGCCACTTCTGTGTGGAGTTCACTGGTATTCCCAGCTCCTGTTCTGCTTCCAAAATAACAGTTGAGAACTACTGATGGACCTTCCAGTTACTAAGAGCTATGCTTTAACTGTGCACCTCCAAATTCATGTGTTAGAAATTTAACCCCCAATGAAACAGTGTTGAGATGTGGGGATTTTAAGGGATGAATTAACAAAATAATATCATTATCATGGGAGGGTAGGTTCCTTAGCTCAAGAGTGGGTTTGTTCTAAAAGCAAGTTTACACCCGCCTTGTGCCCTCAGCCTGTTTCCCCCACATTCTATCACATTAGATGTAGCAAGAAGGCCCTGCCACATTCTTGCACCTGGATCTTGAACATCAGCTTGAGAATTGAGAGAAAATATGCTTCCGTTCAGCCAGGCAGGCTGTGGTCTTTTGTGATGGCAGCCTCTGCAAATGAATTCGATCATGGTCTGGCTTTTGAGGCACGATCTCACTGACCACTGTGTTGGAGAAAGTCTGAAGGGACAGAAGAGGGGGCAGGGAGGGAAGCAGCAAGAGCCAGGAGTATAGGGGCAGTGGCCAATCCAGGCATCTTCTTCCTGTAGACAGGATAGGATTCGCTGACCATCAGCCATGGGGTATAAGAAAGAGAAAGGTGCCAAGGGTGAGCTGAGCTGTCTGCTGGGGACGGCTGGAAGTGTGAAGCTCCTTGCATAAGGAAGGGAAAGACTGCCCTGAGAACATTCCTGAAGTTCCTGCGGGGTCAGGAAGGCCCGGTATCACACTTCATTTTGCTCAGAGGAAACAAGAGCACATTCAAGACTGAGATCAGAAAGAAGATCGGGGCTGATCAGAACTTAAAGTCTGGATTCCAGAATGGAGGCCAACTAGACCAACAGCTCACTGCAGATATTAAAAATAAAAAGGTTGCATAACATTTGAACTGAAAAAACATTTCCAAAGGACATGAATCACACTGAGGGAGAGAAACAATGACAATCTCATTTGAGGAATCCGGCACAAACAAACAAAATCCTTAACAAGGCTGGATGGAGCCCATTTGCAGTGTTCCTGTTATGGATATTGAGGACAAATTTTATGTGCCATATAATTTTGCTTAATGCTCACTGCCATTTATTGAGTGTTTACAATGTGGCATGCAATGGCCTGGCTGACTTGGATTGATTAAGTCATTTGATCCTCACAAATAACCTAAACGAGACTGGGAGTATTATTATCATCTTTGTTTTACAGAAGAGGGATAGAAGGCCAGAAGAGGTCAAGCAACACACTTTACTAAATAAGCCATATGTGAGACCCAAATCCTGGCGTTTGTTTCTAGAACCCTCTATGCACTTGGTCATGCAGTGGGGACTCGCTCCAGCTCAGCAGTCCTGAGACTTTGGATAACACAAATTTGTTCAGTTTGTTTTACCTGGTCTCAAGTTCCCTTGTTCTGTATCTCTCCCTTCAAATTGGGTGAGCCAAAGCTGGAAATGACCACCCACCAGGCTTCAGTACCACCAAGCAGACTTAGGATAATGATTAAAAACCTTTTCATACACATCAGAACAGTTTTAGCAAAATCCCTGGGGAATATACATAAGACATGAAAGGTTTAGAGAAGCCTTTAGATAAAGGATGTGGAAAGATCCTCGAAGATTTGAAAGCTAGATTTTTTTAAACCTATTCACTATACAACCCTGGGGATTGAACTTGGCCTCACACTGAACTACATCTCCAGGCCTTTCTTAGTTGTCAGTAAGAGTCCTACTAAGTTGCCCAAGAGGACCTGGAATTTGTGACACTTTTGCCTCGGTCTTCTGAGTAGCAGGGATTATAGGTATGTGCCATCATGCCCAGGCTAAAAACTTTTAATTGGAAAGGAAGATGAAAAATTACATGGGGAAATGTGTTACAATAGGTAAAACACTTAATGTAATGTAAAAAAGAATTCCCTAATATTCGGACCTTCTCACCAATGGTGCAGGCTGTCTCGGGGCTGTGGCTGTTGAGAATGGTCAGGAACAACATCATGGGTAGGGGCTGGTTACCTTGATAGTCTCCAAGTCCCTTTCAATGGTCAACGCCTATTTTTATAGATGTACAGTCCAAAGTCCAGCATCAATGCTGTTTGATCTTGACATTACCTATCATGTTTTCTTCAGATCAGACTACTAGCCTGGGCTGAGACTCTACAGGTGACATCCTAGGAGATCTCAGCGGGCAGAGATGGCCCAAGAATTTTTGCAGGCAGTTTGCCTTTGTGTTCTGTCATATTTTTTCCCTCCTTGCAGTGTTTCTTTGTGGGAAACTGCCAGGAGGATAGAGAAGCAGTTCTTTCTGGATGAAACTTGGTTAGATCCAGAATGAAATCATGTTGACGGGCAATGGGGAAAAATTCTATGTAGTGACAAGAAGGGATTACGTTGCCTAAGAAAGTGATTGCTCCCTCTGTACATGGGAGAGTGGCTGTGTCACTGGCTTTTTCTCAGATCCTTCCTTCCACACTCCTGGGAGACCACGTGGATGCTCAGAAAAATGCAATCTTTATTTGGGAAGAAAGTTCTCCATGTCAGGGTGGATGGTCTGGTCAAACTGAGGCTGAATTAATTCCCAAGGCTGATTGGTCTATAAAGATGTCCCTGCACCTTGATCTGGGGTAGACCTGAGAGAGATAGAGGTATGGAGACTCAGCTGCCACCATCACCCTGGACCCTCTTTCTTACACCCCCACATTTTCCAGTTTGTTCTCTTTGATTCATTTTAATAAAGAGCCCTGCCCATATGGGTCCAACAAACTCACTCATTGGTCTGAACTCCAAAGCAACACTCCACAAATACCCATAGATATTATGAGGTGGCATGTTTTAAGTGGAAATATCCTACTAATAGTGGTCACGAGTGTCTTCTTCAGATGTTTAAAACCCAGGTGATTTACCTGGTGTAGAGTAGTTGTGGGGTTTGATGTGATGTTATCGGCCGATTGCCTAGGAAAAAGCTATGCTACTGGAGAGAGTTTTGGATTTGGGTAGAAAGACCCAGGCTTGAAGGCTCGGCCCCTCAGCTCACTGCTCAGGGAAGTGTTTTTACATGTTTAGGCAGAAAGGACGATTTTATTGTTCATTTCTTCTAATTTTTAATCTGTCACAAACTGATGCTTTTGTAAAATATAATTAAAGATGTTCAAAAGTGAAACCCTCTTTAATTATCAAATTATTCTGCCAAATTACTACACAAGTATCTAAAAGTGTGCTCTCAATTTCTGCACTTATGTGGTTGCAGATGGGAACAAGCCATGTGTGGACCATCCTTTGAGTAGGTGGTGTTGGGGAACTCACTTAACCTTACTTCCTCCACGTAGTCAGTCTCCCCCTGGGAGGTGTGAGGATTAAACACCATGACGATGATAACCATGGTGATGATGGTGTGGATGTGTAATAGATTTAAAGGTACCACCCAAACTTTATGCTATTCTCATAGCAGTAGTAAACTGCTTTTTCTTTCGCAGGGAGGATTGTTATTAACACAAAGTCACCAAATCAGAATTTCTAGAAATGACAGCTTCCCTTCGAAGCCATTGGTTTCCTAAAGGCACAGTTCTTAGCGGAAGAGGAGGAAGCTGCACCTCAGAGCTCCAGCCTGCATGCGTCCCACCTTAGGCTCTCTGCCTTGCTGACTGCTGGGCCTCCTGCACTGCAGTCTTCCCCCACTGGATCAGGGAACAGCTGTCACTACCCTGTGACATGAATTTAGGTTCCCAGTTCCAGATAGAAACATTACTGTGCTAGGAAATTCCAGGTTATTTCTTGGGCAGGAGGCAGGCTGCAGCGGTGCTGGGATTTGGACACATCAATGTGTATACACCGGAGCAATTATGAGCCAGCGTAAGAGATGAGGGCTCTCCCTGCCCGGGATAGTCAGAGTCTCCTGCAGGCCTGCCGCCGGGGGTCCCCTGTGGAGGGGAAGACACTTCTGGAGACAGAGGCAGGTGAGGGGGGTGCTGCCCAGGGGCTGCCACACCTTCAAGGCTCAGTGGCACCTGATTCAGCTGTGACACTTGCTTCCTCCACCAGCAAGAACAAGGTTCTGCCCTCTGCCTCCCGCAGCCCCTGCAGGCTCTCCTCTTCCCCAGTGAACATTTAAATTGTCTTTTGAATATCACAAAAGTAACAGATATAAAATTAAAAGTAGCAGAAAAGTATGAAACACAACCATATTTATTCCCATTTCCCCACCCCAGGGCGACTTCTGTTAATTATATGGACATCCTTTCATACAGTGTTAATGTTTAGAGAAACGTGTGTGTGTGTGTGTGTGTGTGACTATTTCTTTGTGATAAATGAGATTATAGTTTGGCAACTGGCGATATCATTCTTTTTCTTCCAGACTTGCCTTGGCATTCAGTTTCATTTTACTTTTTGGCTTTTTTTTTTTTTCTTTGCAGTGCGGGAAGGGGCTCGTCCACTGTGTCAACCCCTTATCCATCTCTGGCCAACCCCACTCCTTCCTCCCCCCTCCCCCCTTCATTACCTTTCCAGCCTCTGCATGGTCATGGCCAGTGTCTTGTTCAGTTCATCTATCATCCTGCAGCCCGACGGGTGCATGGGGAGGGTGCCGGTGGAGGAGGGCAGGTGCTGGCCGTGGCTGCCATACTGCAGCTGGTGCTGGATCTGGGACGGCAGGACGGTGTGGTGGTGCTGGGCCACACCCTGCTGGCCACTCTTCTGCGCTGCATAGGATGCCAGGGAGAGCTCTGGTCCCCCTACGGGCATGCAGATCATCACTTTCTTTGGAGGTAGCGGAGGCGACAGTTTCACTGGCAGACAAGGCAATTTCACAGGGGCGCCAGGATCTGCATTAGGAGGAGGTGAGAGATAGAAGTGAGTTGGGGCTGTCGGAAGACACCCAGAACACCCCATGTGCCCATCCTTTGAAGTGGCCGCTTGGCTACCATGCATCCACATAAGCCCCAGTAGGGTGACTCCTACTCGGTGAGCACCCCCAGCTTGCTTCCTTCTTGCAGGGCACTGGCCCAAAGGAATCCCGGGAACCATGAGGTCAGCAGTGCCTGTCCTAGGTCACGTCAGCCCTGAGGCTCCTGAACAGCCCAGACAGGAAAGGGAAAAAAGGGGTGTACGATGATACTTCTGCTTCTGAAAACCAACAGGCAGTCAAAGACGACTTTTCTAGGATCTGCCATGTCTATGACTTTAAAGCAATGCATCTTTTCAACTGACACTCCGGGACAGAAGCCAGCCCTGGCTGGGATCATATCCACTAACAGTGTGTCCCTCCCAAGTGACTCAAACGCTGCCAATCTTAACTCCCTCATCTGTCCTGGGGAGACCACCTCACTTTGGGAGCTCGCTGTGTGGGGATGAGTTGCTGCAGAGTTCGGTTCATGGGGCATGGTCCACACAGGCAAGTCTAAACTGTCAAGAGGCTCCCTGGGGACACTCTGGGGTGCGAACCCCATCTGTGCCACATACATACAGACTGGAGATAACTTTTATACAGTGTTTTCAATAATTGTGTGCACAAAAGGGTGGGCACCCTGAGCCATTAGAACACGTCCCTGCACTGCCCAGGCTAGCACTCCATGGATTCGGGTGCAAAACCAATTCCTGGGTTCCATGACAGTGCCCCAGAAGCTTCCCAGAGATGGCCTACACGGATGGGGTAAAGTTCAGACCTGGGCTCAGGTTATTCTGGAGGGGGACCTCAGAGTCCATGTGTACCCCATATTCCTGGAAAGCATCTGGCAGCGGGGAGGGGCAGTTGAGCCCCATGCACTGCATGCTTGTCTTAGAGAGATGGGTAACAGGAGGGGAGGACCCGGGATGTGTTGACATCACATCGATCTCACATTGGTGAACACTACATTATCCTGATGCATCATCTCAGAGGTCATAAAACACAGAAAAAGCGTTTCTCCAGCCTTCTGTCTGCCTTCCTGTGTGTGGCCTTCCTGCCATCTCACTGCCAAATGAGCGTGGATCTGACCACGTTACCACTCAGCCTGAAACCTATCCAGGGATTAAAGCCTCTGGACTTTTCTCTCAGGTCTTACCGGTCACCTGCTGCTAGCTTCATCTCTTTAGGCACCCTCTTCATGCTGGTTCCCCAGTTGGAAACACCCTTCCCTTCCTACGGCATCTGGAAAGCTCCCGGGTAGGGAAGTTTCTCCCATTTTCTCTCTGGAATTTACTGATTTGGAACCTGGCCCATTAGGTAGGTCTCCACCTCCAGCTGGGTCACCCAGGTGGCCTTTGTGCTCTTTCAGGTTCCCTGTGAGAGCTGCACTGCTCCTTCCCCATCCACCGGGACTGGAGGGGACTTCCGTCCAGTCTCCCCTCCCCCTTGGGCTCAGCCGCCCGCCCTTTTGCACCCTCACCCTGCACATGCGCCTTCACTCCTGCCTGCTCTCCCACACCTGCGGCCTGGGTATTACTTCCCCTCGGGTTGGAATAGCCTTCTGTTGTGTCTGTTTTGTCAACCAACCCTTGCTCTCCCTTCCCCATCCAGCTCACTGAGAACCTCTGCTGAAACCTCCCTCCCTAGATCCTGGAATGGCTCCCTGCACTGGGTGCCGAGGCACCTCGCCTCAGTGTTAACAGTGACGGTGGCACCACGACAAGGGTTAGCACAACAACCAAGCCTTTCACAGGCTGAGTGTCCCCCATCCCAAATGGTTAGGCCTGGAAGCGTTTCAGGGTTCAGCTCTTTCTGGATTTTGGAATAGCTGCCTGTACATAATGAGATAGCTTGGGAGAGAAGACTTGGGTCTAAACACGAGATAACTCACGTGTCATAGACAGCTTCCACGCTTACCCTGAAGACAATTTTATACACTTTTTAATAACTTTACACATAGCACACTGAGCCAGCAGGGCATCATGCTGACAGTGAATACGTTCTGAATTCTGGAGCATTTTGTGGCTGGTGTTTGCAGCTTAGGGACGCTTGGCCTGCACCATGCTAAGTCTGTGCCAGGGGCCTGGTATTTTCCTACTCACGAGTTGCTGTGTGCCACCGACCAGGGCTGCTAACTCACTCAGTGTAGGATGGGACAGCCTAGCACATGACAGCCAGGAGGTACCAGCTCCTTTCTCCGGGACCCACATCCCCCTTAGAGGTCACCAGGACGGCCACCAGGTTCTATTTCTGCATCCCCAATATGTAGAAATGGAAACAATCAACTTGCCCATCAGTCTATTATAAGCCAGTTTGCCTAAAATACATTTATCTAATGGTTATTCGGCTTAAATTTAAAATGTGTAATTAAAGGTACTTTTAAAACCAATTTGTCTAACAGCAAATTCCAGTTGAATTTTATATTTTTTAATAGTAATTTTTCATGGAGCATTTTGTGAATGATGTCATATAGTTCCTGAATAGATTTTTTTATTTTTATCTATTCTGGAATATATTAAGACATTTTAGCCAAGTGTGAGTTATTGTTTCAAGCAATAACTACTTAATCAATGTTTAGCTTTTCCTACAGAGTTGATTCATGGTGGAATTTTTTTGTTGTTTCCTTGCTGATTTCTTATTTGCCTTGTACTTTATGCCTGTATTTAAAAAACAAAAACAACACATACTCAATATTCATTTTTGCTTAATACAACACTGCTGTTTTCCTAGTGAGGATGACAAAGGGAGACGTTGGAGTGAATGGCATTCACTCTATGGTTTCTTTTGAGATTCTAAATTCCTAAAAGCCTTATTTTATTGGCCTCTTTTGGAGAACGGAGAGGCAAGTCCCTGAGCCTCATGTTCAGAATTCAGAGCCACTGGGGCTCCAGGGACCTGTCCTGTAGGTCAGCTCCCAGATCACTATAACTTTGGCTGAAACCTCAGGTTGAAAAAGTGTCACAAGTGATGGTGATAAGCAGCACAAACTCTGGACCAAAATGTGTCGGCTAGAAATCTACACTAAAAAGCACACCTCATTTGGCTGTTAGCTTTGGCAAATTGTTTAATGCTTTGATGTTCAGCTTTTCAGTCTGTAACCTGGGAGGGCATGGCACCTGATACTTAGGATAATTAAGTAAAAGACAAACTGGGAGCACTGTGCCTGGCACTAAGCTATGCGGTAGATGTAATTAGAATTCTCTTTGCTGTCACCACTGTCATTACTGAATGTGTCCTTCAGGCAGGCCATCCTCCCCAAGGCTGCTTTAGGACCCTCATGGTCCTGGCTTTTCTTTGTCACAGCATTTCCGATGGAGTCAATTCAAGCCTCTCGATTTGTCTTGACTTGATGCTGATTTTGTTTGCAGTGGTAGATATGATGTATTAACAACATCACTTCGAGTGATGTGGCTACTTCATCGCCTGTTCTACCTACTAGCAGGAACTGATCCCCCTGCTTAAGAGGTGCTCAAGATGTATTTGTTTTCCTTCTTTTCATGTCTTTAGCACAGTGGGAAGAGGTGGAATTCAGTGTCTAGCATCTCCTACACGAAGGCTCTGCTCATCAAAGCACGATCTACACACACCAGGTGTGAGAAGCACCCCATGAGGGTTCCTTTCCGAAGGAGGAGTCCCATCACTGGCAGCATGAGAACACCCAGGGCCCCCTGGGGAGAAGCTTTGGACATTTGCTGCAAGAGCCTCGTTCCGAGGTTAAATGTTGACCATCCTCGTGAAATCAGTCATGGTAGAATATTCAGAAGGGCTGGGGAGTCATCCCATCCCCGACAACAAGCAGCTCCATCACTCTGCCCAAGACCCTCAGCCTTCCTGAGCTCAGGCTTCTCATCTGTGGAAGGACAGCATTATCTACACTCAGGCCTGTCAGGAGAAGTGAACAGATTAATGTCTATGCAGTCTCCATGGCAGGTATTTGAGGGGACGAGAGGGCTGGAATCTAGCCCATAGTCTGTCCTAGTGTAGGGCTGTCACCCCACAAGGCACCTTTTCTAATTTTAAAAAGTTCCCATACAGGTTAGTGAAGGATCTGAGAATAAAATACCCCCAGCACAATGCTTGATATGCTGCAGGAGTTCAACAAATGTATTCTTCATGGATTTTGAAGTAAACATCATAATAGATTCCCTGCTGCCCTAACAGGTTGTTTTGAAGGTCAGATACAATATGTACATGCTCTGTCAACTGCAAAGCTCTGCACGCATCTGCAGTGCTCCAGTGGTGCTTTGTATACCTCTGAAAATCCGCCTATCCTGATGCTTCCTGGCCTGTCACTAACAGCCAGCAAAGGACGCTCTCTTAGCCGGGCAGGAGGAGGGAAAGAGGAGATTGTCTGAGTGAGGGTAGTTGCTCTGATGCCCACAGCACAGCTCTGGTATTGAGAGCTAGTGGGATAGAACACGGAAATGGGAGTTAGGAAACTCAGGTTCCTTGCTATGACCCAGTCAGGAAAAGCAAGAAATCTTTGTGTAACTCAGTTTCTTTACTTGTGAGAATCCAGCGATAAATGCTTCCTGTACCCAGATAGCACCTGCCTGAATAACACACTTTGCCTCCACCCAGTGAGTTACGTTTATCAATTGTTGGAGGATGCATTCTGCCTCCTATTTGGGATGACTTATTTCTGCAGCCAGAGGTGCATAAAGTTGTCTCCACCAATGCAGGGGAAGAAGCAAAAGAACCAGTTCCAGGAAACAAGGACAATAAGCCCACACTGTGTGTCACAGAGCCATAAAAACCCAAGAGGGCCATATTTCCAAACATGACACAGCTCTGGTTTATGACTTCAGATAAGAAAAGAAAATGTAAGATTACTTCTGTAGCCAGTTGTTGTGCCCAGGACCGAGGGTTTGAAAGACAATTAGTGTGGGGGAAATGAATACACCCTAAGCACCCCTAATCCGAAAACGTGAAATGCTCCAAAATTTGAATTATTGAGCATTTATAGGGTGCCATACGTGCAAAGAAAATTCCATGCCTGACTGCATGCAGTCAAGATGCAGGTGGATCATTAAAGCTATTGTATGAAATTAACTTTAGGCTATGCGTACAAGGAATATATGAAACATACATGAATTCTGCATTTAGAGTTGGGCCTTAGCCCTACCCCTGTTTCCCTATCCCTATCCCTATCCTTATCCCTATCCCCATCCCCATCCTCATCCCCATCCCCATCCCCATCCCTATCCCCATACCTATCCCCATCCCCATCCCTATCCCTAACACTATCCCTACCCCATCTCTATTCCTATCCCATCTCTATCTTTCTCCCTATCTCGATACTTACCTTGATCACTATCACTGTTCTATTCCAAAATTCAAAAGATTTCCAAATCTCAAATGCTTTGGCTGCAAGCATTTCAAATAAGGGAGCCCCAACCTGAATACTATAGTGTCACTTTTCACTGGCAAAAGGCTGCTAGCACCTGCTCTAGAGGCCCATGTGTAACTGATGTATCATGATACTTTTAAGCGATAGTAGCACTTAGTGCTAATTTAAAAAAAAAGGCACTGTAAGACTATCTCAGCCGCTTACTGACTCCTTTCAGCATGTCTGACTCTCTGATCTCCTTTCATCTGAAGTGTAAGTTGAAACACAGATGGGTCTTTCATTGTGCTGTTGTGGCTGCCTGGATGTCTTGCATCAACTCACAATGTTTAACTTTCGTGTGGGTTTGGGGGGAAGAGCCAGAAGTTGCGCGGTGCTGATTGAAGACACACCACGGTGCGCTGATGAGCCGGCCTTTCCCCTGGATGGCACCAGCGGCCGCACACACTCTACTGACTGCGCCTCATAAAGACATAGAGGAGGCTTCCAGAACTGCTTCAGAAAGTGACAAGAAAGATGGGATAGGAGTGTTCAAGATGAGAAGGTGGCTTAGGGTGGGTGGGGCAGGGAGGGCTAACAGCAATGTCTTTCACTGTAATAATCTTTTTAATGTAAACATCCAGTTTTTTTTAATCATCCCTTTTAGATACAGGTATCTTACCTATGACACAAAGGGCCTATCAGAAGTGTATTTGGGACTTAAATTAGCGTCACTGAACTGCTTAATCAGAGGACCCTTTATGTGCAAAGGGATCTCGTATTGTCTCTGTTAATTCTGGAGCACACCAGGCCACCCTAGGGACCCTAAGGTAGCTTGGTGTTTTGTTTTGGTCAAAGGTAAAATGTGCTGTCTGACCCTCGTGGTGAGAAGGATGGTGCAGAGGAAAATGCCAGGAAATATAAAGAGTTGTTTGTGTACAATGTCTGCAACCTGGCATCCTCTCTCCAGCCAGGCCAGCCTCTTACAGCTTTAGGAAACAGCTGGCATTTGTGAAAACTACATCCTGAGAATCCTAAAATTGAGGACCAGGCTGGCATCAGCAGGGGACTTTGTTTTAAGGCACTTTCCATGCAGAAAGATGTCAGAGTTTAAATTAAGTTCTTACATGACCATATGGGATGATGACTGAAGGAGGTGCTGGGCGGTGGGTAAGTGTGGCTCACGAGCTGAGCCACCTGGCAGGTCACTCTGCGGATCACGCAACTCTTGGGTACAATTACACTTTATTTATAGTAGAATAGTGGAAAGGAAGTTGTTCTCCAAGAGGCACCACTGAACAAACACCTGTACTGACTGAAACAGATACCTGTTTGTTAGAAATTATAAATCACCTCTATGAAAACATGCGTGGTGCATGGCGGTGCACACCTGCTGTCCCATTTACTTGGGAGGCTAAGGCAGGAGGACTGGAAGTTTGAGGACAGACTGGGCAACTCAGCAAGACCTGTCTCAAAATAAAAAGTGCAAAGATCTGGGAGTGCACCTCAATTGTACAGTGCTGGTGGATTTAATCCCCAAGCCACAAAGACAAAACCAAAAATTCCTAAACAACAAGGCACATTTTTTTTTTTTTTATTTTAGGAACAATGGATTGCTCTTCCCGAAAGCAAGGCAGGCACTTGGTCGCTGAGCTGTGGAATTTGAGCTTTCCGTAGGACAGGCACATGGAAGGTAAGCAGTCCAGAGTTGGATGGCTGAAGGAAGCATGGATCCCATAGCACTCACGAACTATATCAACTTTATAGCCAGGCAGCACAGTGCATGATTGTAATCCCAGCATTCTGGGAGGCTGAGACAAGAGGATTTTAAGTTTGAGCTCAGTCTGGAGAACTTAGTGGCTTAGCAGGATCCTGTCTCAAAATAAAAGGATTTAAAACAAAAAAAGAATTGGGGATATAGCTCAGTGTAAAAGCCTTAAGCTCAATCCCCAGTACTGTTAAAAAAAAAAATCCAAACCATAGTCACAAGTGAGCACAAATATAATCGTCTGCTCTCAGAACACTAGAACCAGAAGCTGGAAGCTCTTATGGTTAAAGGATGTAAATTTAGATTCCTGTAAGAAAAAATACTACATACAGCACAGAACTACGAAGAGATAGAACATTTATGGGAAACATGTAAATGAGCTCAAGCTTGATCCATAAAGGCATTTTAAAGGTAAAGTAAGGACAGCTACAGTATATCCCTGTGAATATCTCATACAGAGATTTATTCACTGTTGGAGGTTACATTCATATTTCTTGCATTCAGAGAGATCACGTTGACTGTGCAGTGTTAGAAAGGTGTGTTCATTCCCTGAGTGTTCCTAGGGCAGCCCGGAGACCTAAAGTGGGACCATGAGTTTGACTAGTGTGTAACGCTCATGTTCTTACTGCTACTCTTAGAAAAGGTTCCTTTTCCATTGTTTATCATGTTTTCTTTGAAAACCACAGAGTCTAGGACAATCAGATTTCATTTATGGTAAAATTCAGAGTTGGTGAACCTTTTGCTCAATTTCCTTAAAGAATGAAAGTATCTTGTTATGACTCCTCAGATGAGTAATTAGGCTTATCCTAAAAGGTACTTAGTGACAGAGACTTCTCTTCTTCCAAGGCCTTGAGTTTTGCTGCAGGGCAGGATTAGATAAAGACCCAGCAGGTGGCCAGACAGCTGAACCCTGGGAAGGCAAACCAAGGGCAATAGGTTGGTGTGCTTTGCACCTTCAGGTTAATGTTGAGTGTGCCTGTATCAGTCACTTTCCCAGTGCTGGGGGAAAAAATGCTGACACAAACTAAAGGAGGGAATGTTTAATGTGGCTCATGGTTTGGGGGGCCCAGTCCATGGTCAGTTGACTCCAAGGCAGAAGTGGTAAGGGGAAGGGCATGGCAAACGAAAGATGCTCAACCCATGGCAGTCAGGAAGCAGACAGAGAAAAGGCTGGGGGATGAGAATGCACCCTTCCAAGTCAGGCTCCTGTGACCCACTTCTTAGTATCAAGCCTACCTCCTCACAGCACATTTAGTTATAAACTCATGATTAATCCCATGAACCCACCACCTATGAGAAGCTCCACATCTGAATCCATGAGGATTCTGGGGGTACCTTAGATCTAAATCACAGTAACCCCCCATTCATATATCCACTTATAAATCCATCTGAAAGACAACGTCACCATCCATTGTTTCTACAAAGGAGTCAAGGAGGAACGCACGACTGAAATCAAACTGCCAACCATCCACGAAAGATGCCCACTTCCTCCTCCTATGAAGTTCAATTCCTCATCCTGGCAATCAGTGTTCCCAATTTTCAGCACTACAATGCTACAAGAACCCTTTATGCTTGCCAAGTGCGACCAGTTGGTATTCTTGAGCATAATATGCATCATACTTGTGTGCTCTTGAGTGCACTATTTATTAAGAATAATCCCCCCATGCCTACCTGATAAAAGTTTATTCATATTTTTACGGCTTAAGTATGTTCTCCTTTATGTTTTCTTTTTATTCCACTCCAAAGATTTGACCTTTTCCTATTTGAAGTTCTTTAGAGCTATATTTCTTACTCTCCATATCAAGCATTTTCTATAGCTCAGCCCACTCTGTAGCAGCGATATGAAAGCCTTAACAGGTTCTGTCCGTTGCAGGAGGACTTAGCAGAACACCTTGCGCATGGTGGGCACTCAGACTGTAAGTGCTGCGTGAATTAAGTCTTCAGTCTAATAGCTCCATAAAGAAGTATTTTGCTATAATCTTTGTCCTGATCATAGAAGTGATAGCATAAAGCAGCCTTTAGTAGTTTTTGATCAATAAAGTCTTTATACGTGCTTTAGAAAAAAAATTCTGCTTTTTGATGAAAGAAAACCAAGGGCGAGAAAACATGGGGAAACTGATGTAAGAAGTCAGTTTGGGTAATTCCTGTCTTCCTTCCATTTATACTTTAGGGTTAGGTCTGGGATAAGGGTTAGAGTTAGGACTGGGGCTTTCCCGTTCTTAGGGATGGGCAGGGCTCAGCTTATAGTGTGTCTCTGGAGCCAGATTGCCTCCATCTGCCGTGTATACTACAGGAGGCAGCACTCCTTTGCCTTCATTATCCCAGAATCAGGTCCCAGGCAGGTTGATGGAATTATTCAAACCAGCCAATCCTAAGCCGCCTCACTGTCCTGCGGAAACCCCAGAGAAGACCCTGGCCTCTCATCTTCCAATCATCTTCTCCCTGCTTCCAGGCCTCTCTGAGTCCCATCTGGCCCTGCATGGTGGCAAGCCGTGTCTGCTGTCTCTAGGAACATGCAGATAATCCACTCTGGCTCTCCTCAGCCTTCCCTATGTCTCCTCTTGTGACTGCATGGGCTTGCATGTCATCTAAAAGAGCACAGGACTCCTCGAAGCACTGGTTAACCAGGGCATGCAAAGCTCAAGCCCTCCTAGGAGGCTTCCATGTTGCAATTCATTTTTCCTTTTAGAGGCACAGCTAAAGTCCAAGTTCTCAGCTTCCTAGTCTTTGGTTTTCCTGCACTATCAGAGAGTTTTGGGGAGACGGCAGAGGTAGAGAGAGAAGTCATTAGAGGATTCTGTAGTGCTGGTGAGGAATATGAGAGCGGGTAGGGTGGGGTGTTGGAGAGAAAAGGCGAGAGAGAAAACCAGAGAATCAGAGAAACAAAGTGAAATTACATCTCAGAGTGTGCCTGTGAGCAGTGACAGTGTCTACAAAACTACAGAGATGGCTATAAATAGGAATATTGGTGTTGACACGCATTGGATCTCTAGTCTCATTAGACACGTACAAGTGCCAGGCTGAAGAATTCCACAGGGTACAGATGACATTTGTCAGGTAAAATTGAAGTTGCAAAGTACTTTGTTAATGTTGAAATTTGCAATCAGCCAAGTTTTGAGGATACAGTCGTCCTTCGGTACCTGAGGGGATTGGTTCCTGGAGCCCTTGCGGATATCAAATCAGCAGGTGCTCGGGTGTCATTGGATGCAGCTAATATTTGCACCGAAACTGCACAACCTTGATGTACACATTAAATCGTCTCTAGGTTACAGATAATACTGGATCCAGGGTAATTGCTCTGTAAGTAAAATAATTTCTAATATAACACTTAAAATTACATTATTTTTAATTGTTTCGTTGTTTTTTATTGTTTCTTTTCCTGAATATTTCCAAACTGGCTGGTTCAATCTGCAAATAGAGACCCAAGGGTAGTAAGTTTCCTACTATTTTAGGGCTCTAAATGTTCAGCTAAGCCTTGGGAAGGTTCACTGCACCAGTGGGACTTGTTTTTAAGGAGTGGCAATGATTTTCTTTCTCTGCGGAACTGACAGTCTCTAATCATGGTCAGACACTTCCCACGTGACTCACTTTTGGTTCTCGTGGGTCACCTCCTTCTCATCTGCTCCTTGAAACCTGATCCAACTGGACTCGGGTCTTACTCTAAATAACCAAGAGCCTTAAGAACATTACTTATTTTTGAAAGACTAGATACTGTTGGTCCTTGAATTATGATATGGATTGAGGTCCCCCACATCCCAATCCTATGTTGAAGTGCTAACATTAGGTGACATAGCTGATGGTACGTACAATAAGGGGGTAATTAAATTTATGTGAGGTTATAAGGATAGGGCCCTATTTTATAGAATTAGTGCCTTTTTAAGAAGAGATACCGAGACCTATCTCTCTGTCTCTCTCTGTCTGTCTGTCTCTCTCTCCTCTCATCCAGAGTGAGAGCTCTCACTAGAAAACAAAATTTACCAGGCCCTGAACTTGGATTTCTGCCTCCAGAACTGACAGAAAATAAACTTACATGAATCACCCAGTCTATGTTATTTTGTATGGCAACCTAAGCAGATTAATATGTTATAAAAATAAATCAGCAAGTTTTCTAGTTTCTTATTTGGATGAAAATATACAAAGTTAAGAAACAAAACTGAAAATTAAAAAAAGTTGAAAACAGGCATCTTGGCATAAACTTATGGTAAGAGGTGAGGATCTGAAGTCAGCCAAAATGGGCTCGAGCCTGTCTCCGCCACTTACTGCTTTGTAACCATGTTGAAATTATTTAACTTCTCCAAATTTTATTTTTATCTTCTGTGAAAAGGAGGTAAGAATGACAATGGCCTCCATTTGGTAGGACTCACTGGTACCCATGAAGTCATCAAATGCTAGCTGCTGTTACTACCACCAGCTAAAATACCCACTACACTAAAATACGGTGACTGTCACACCGCGAAGTCCGGTCAGCATGGGAGCTGAATGAACTGTTGTGTATGTCCTCTGGGGTCGCTCATGTACAAGGCACAGGTTATTCATGCAGTGCTTAACACATGACTCTGGGACCAGGACGCCCAGAGGAGTGACTGATGGGGATTTAGAAAGGCAAGAAACCAGGGTTTTGTAGCAGTCACTTGTCTGCTGGGGTCATCCGTCATCTTGGTAAGAATTCATTCTGAGGCACATTCATCTTGTACCACATTCAAATCATGACAAGCTCTGCTGGAGCTACACTTGCGGGAGGGCAGGACCTTCTGCCTCCAACTTCTGAGTCCCTGTCACAGGCCACTGCACAGGCTGAGGACGGAGTAGAAGAGAGCGAAGAAGATGTCAACAAGAGAAGAAGAAAGTGTGAGAGAGCAAGGAAGTATCTCTCTTTCTGGTTGAAAAACAGAGAAAATGTGTAAGACAAATATTCCCCAAGCAATTGTGGCTTTCCTTGTAAACTAGAAGCAAATGCTGAAGTCGAGATAATTCTGCCTGATGAACTCAGAAAGGACACCAGTTCAGGCTCCTGTTTATTTTTCCAGCATTCTGCTAAACCATTAACCATAATCCATGTTCTTTGAAGCATGCTTGGTGCCTTTCTATGGTCCTTGTGTTTTCTTTCAAACAACAGAACAACAGACACTGAGAATATATCATAAATATCCGTTTAGAGCTCTGGAATTCCTAGTTTATTAATTCTTTCCGACGTGGCCCAGGTGTCTCTAGAGTAATTAGTAACAACGGGGTTAATGGGGCTGCCTCATGGTGGTACGGATTTATTATGACTGATTATTCTCTTATAAAAATTAAGCGAGTCTAATTGAGTTCGGATCCAAAAGGCCAACAACAGATACACAGTTTCTAGGCATCTCTAACTGGTCTCATCCTAAATGTTTAAGAGACTGGCAAGAAGAGCAAGGATATAATGTATTTTTGTGCATTTAATTTTAAGCTTATGAAAGTGTAGTGCATAGATAATAAGTTCATTCATTGGAAGGGGACTAAGAAGCCAGAGAGACCAGGCCAGGTTAGACATATTCAGTCCTTCAGAGAGAGACGGTCCCATGGGTCCTACACCACTAAAGGTCCAGGGCTCACAGTTGAAGCTCCATTGTCTCACACATTAGATAACGAGATACATCAGAGTACTGTGAGATAACAGATTCTGTAGCTTTTCTTTTAAAACACCTTCTCTACTGGTTTGCTCTTTCTCTCTTTCTATTACTAGCGGATGATTTTCTTGAGCCCGTGTTGCAAGGACTGGAGTAGTCTCTCTGGCTCAGGTCCTTCTGTTTATTAGTGATTTGGGGTATGCAACTCAGACTTGGCCTTAGTGGTGAGAGCCTTTCAATGCTTCTCTCTGCTCATTCTACACAGTTATCTAGGGATGCATTTTCCTATCATATTGTAGTGTTCCATTCTAAAGAATCTCCAAAGCCTTTCCCAATGGCCAGGGAATAAATCTGTATCTCTGTATGCCTTTACCTCGTGACTCCTGTTTCTCGGTATATCCAAAGTGAAGCCCCTGTCTGAGCTAACCCCAAACCCTGCCTTTGAGCCTTAGTACAGCAGCTTCTTTCCTGGAATTCTTTCTCCCATTCTCTATCACGCCCTTCACACTTTAAAGTCAACTCAAGCTTCAGACTTCTCAGCAACCTCCTTACAAACCTGGACTGACCCCAAGGATTACTCCAAATGATACTTTTCTTACCATATGGTTGTATTTGCATAGAACCTACAGGAGTCCTCCCATGTACTAAAAATCATCTCTAGATTATGTATAATCCCTAGTACAATGGAAATGTGAATAGTTTGTTATACTGTGTTTAGGGTATAAAGAAGAAAGTAAGGTCTGTGCATTCAGGGCAGATGTGAGTTTTTTCTTCCCAAATATTTGTGAACTCTGGTTGGCTGCACTAGAGATGTGGAACTCATGGATACAGAGGCTGACTGTGTGTGTGTGTTCATTAAGCCACATCCACCTTGACACCTAGCTTGATATTCTGTCTTCCGTAGGCTCGCTGAATAAATTGGGACCATACATGTACAGGTTGACTAGTCATTCATAAAGGAGCTCAATGTCAAAGTCTGAAAAGGCACATAAGCTTTCATTCAGCATTTCTAATTATGGAAGTAAATCAGAGAAAAATCAAAGATGCTAATATGGAGAGATGCCAGCTGTAGAGGATGTTTGCTGTTGTGGGTTTCATGAGAGAAAGGATAGAAAAGTTGTGAGGGGCCAAACCAGTCTTCATCTATACCATGTAGCTAAGAAAACCATGTAGAGTTTTTACTAAAACGAGAACCATTCCATAACAAGTCACTAAGCGCAACATGCAGATGGTGAGAGCAGTATTCTGTTTTTATTAGAGGGACAGACAGACAGTGCATGACCCTTAGAAGGACGCCGATGGGGCTATTTCTCCTTTGTTAATTTTTTGTGAATTTAAATTTCTGGATGCTGTTACTAATGTGTGGAATGGTTCCTTTACACAGACATTTGCTCCTTTAAATCACAAATGTCCACCTGGAGTGGATGCCTGTTTATCAGCATGGTAGTTCAATGTGAGCCTACATCAAAGTTGGACTCTAACAAAAGCGCCATGAGAGATGCATCCTGCTGCCATGGGAACACATCCCTGTGCCAGGAGGTGGGAAACCAGCTCCCGTAGGCTTCTATTGCAGAGTTCCCATTAGTCCTGAGAAGGCATTTATTTTTATTGAATTTTAGTTTTTCTACCTCAGGATAGGTGATGATTCTTCCCTATCTCCATCCAATTACAGGTTACAAAACTTTACAGAGCTTCAATTACATGGTATTTGTAAAAATAGCAAATCTAACAAAATGAGGCAGTTGATTAGCATCAGCTAGGACTATTATCAGGGTTGTTTCCCAACTTAAAATCTTTGATTATATCATCGCCTTAAGTCACATAGTGGCATTTGATTCATGTGCAAATGTGCAGTGAAATACAATTTCAGTGGTTTCCCAACTTCATAAGTATGGGTACATTCAGCAACACTTCAGAAATGAAAATGTCAAAATCATTTTAGGATAACATTGCTGAACTTATTCTCCCACTAAAAATATTTCCCGTGTATTCTGCAGATTAGCATTTTTGCTTACTTTTTTCTTTTTTTAAGAGACCAGACATCAATGAAATGAATTGTAATAGGAAAAATGTACTGGATTTTAGATAGTAACTTAAAGACAAAACATATAAAGCCTTGACAAACTTAGTATGAAGGAAACAAAGCACAATTCTTTATCTTTGCAAACATTTTGATGTCAAATCTATTCTGCCCAGGGAGGCAAATAATCTTGAAGTAGTCACATAAATACAAGATACATGTTACAGATACACATGACAGGAAGCTTTTGGCCTACAGCCAGGAACGTATCTACTGAGACACAGAAATGCCCAAACACCCCGGGGGGCAACCTCCCCAGAGATGTGTACTCAGGGCCCAGGTCACAAGAATGACAGAGAAAGAAAGGATCCCTTGAAGGGAAGGAGGGCTGCACACCCCGGAAGACATGTCCACTCACCTGTTAAGTGGTTGGCAATCCGGGCAGTGGGTTTGGGAGGCAGGGCCGGGGGCTGCTTGAGAAGGGACAGCTGCTTCACTGGGGTCTCCTCATGGTCTCCAGAGAAAGCAGCAGGTTTTTTGGGGGGCAGTAGCAGGACTGGTTTGGCTGAAGGATCTTGGGACAGGAGGACTCCAGATTCACTGGCAGAGGGACTCTCTTCAGACACTGAGGGGACAACCACATGATACACAGGAGACATTACACACACGCAGTGCAGGTGGGGCCAGCCAGGGACACAGGACAGAGATGCAGGTGGGCTGGCCAGACAGCAAGCACCGACCGCCTCAGGCTGCCACACTAATGCAGGCACATTGGAAGTCCAGTCGAGCAGGAGGCACGGTAAAGGGACAGAGAGAAGGCAGAGGAAGAAAGATGACAGAAGGGGGAGGAGAAAGCAGAGAAAGGAGGAGGAAGGACATTTTCTCATCAAAAACATCATTTCAAACTCTGTGCTTATCAGACAAAGTGTATGGACGCTTCATGGTGTGACTCATGGGACCACAGAAAAGGTCAACAGGATGGCAGGGGCATTGGGTCAAGCATGAAGAGTCCTCTGGGCTCCGCCACAAGAACCCAGTGCTGGGCTCACTGCTAGGGTGCTTTTTGCTGGGGATGAAGACAAGGTGGATTCAAACGGGTGAAGGTCTCTGTGTTGTCCCGGGGGCTTGCTTTGTCCCTGCTCTCTGGGTTGGGACAGCAAGTGCTCTGGGAGGTTGGCACTGAACAGCTGGCTCACCCAGGTCCTGGAGTCAGTGCTGAGTGGCAGCCTCTCAGAAGGACCCTAACATGGGGAATACCCTAACCCTGCTAGCTCCCTTGACACCCAACAAGGCAAAGAAGCTCACGGCCTCAGGTTTGCATCGTTTGCATCATTTCCATAACTCAGTGAGAAAGCTTACACTGTACAGTGCCTTCCTTCCTCCCTGACCTGGGGACCAGTGTTCTGCACAGCAGTAAAGCCTGCAAAGAATCTCCAGGAGCATAGAATCCTTCCTGTCTTAAGGGTCATCCTTTGTGAGGCATCTGTGCACATAAGTTCTGCACCTGGCACGCAGAAAGGACATCGCTTTTCTGCCTATACTTCAGGTATTCCAAGAGCTTCCTCCTTGACAATCTATCTTGGGATGACACATAGTTACTATGTGTTGGGAAAGACTTATCTTTGGGTTTATTAGACCACTCTGAAAATCTCCTGAGATGGTCACTCAGGTGATTCTGGACCAAAGAGGCAATGGTATGATGGTATCAACTGACCATTATCTTTTGTCAGAAAACTGTACACAACTTAGTCAATAATTAAATTAACTGACTGACTGTATCCAATAAACTGATACAAGTATTAATTGGTAAACTGAGAACTAGAAATTAAAGAGCATGGTCAGATCTTTTGATCAGGCAAATTAGATACCATACAGAACATAGGAGTCTTGGTTCTACTGTAATAGAGATGCATGTTAGAAAAGAAAAGAGATTTTCTTTTAATGTGACAAAACAAGCTATAAATCCTTTAAGGAGATGAGAGTCATACAAAAGAATTTTTAACAACCGTAGAAAGATGTGTGTAAATATCCCCATTTTTCTTATCCTAATAAGTATGAAGAACTAATAGGTCAGTTTCATCCATTCCAGATCCTTCTACTGAGAATGATCCAAAATAGAACCTTAAGTCCAGCTAGGCAGAGGGCCCCACAGTGACATTCCGGGGTCCTGCCTGTTGACCCCGCCAGTGGCATTACCTGGTCCATCCATGATGTCTGAAGCTTGGAGCACCTCGTACGAGCAGGGATCCCTGGGCATCGGGACTGGCTCCATTTCGGACAGTGCAGGCAGAGACAGCTGGCTGGAACTTAGGGACTGCCCGTTTTCCAGGGAGTCATCTTCATTTGATATGGACAGCTCCCCATCTGTCAGAGAGAAGGTGATGGCCGTGTGAGACCGTGTCTGCCTTCCAGGGAGGGGGGCAAGGCTTAGTGAGACTGAGTCTAGGTGACTCAAGTCAGCTTTATCAGGGTCAGTATCCAAAGCTGACATCTGTTCTCTTACTTTTAAGATTTCAGAGACAGGTTGTCTATCCATCAGGGCAACACTGTTCAATGATCCTCAGCAACCTGCTTGTTTTCCATGTTTCTTATCATATTTCATCCTGTGTTCTATTTGTTTTTTAAAAGGAAAGTGAATTGAAATTAATTTTTTATTCGAATTTTTAAAAAGTTAGAAAAACTCAGTAGGTCTCAGACATGGGAAAACAAGGATTGAGAATTCCCACTTTCAGGAGAAAAGGAATTTATGTCACTGACCAAGGGCAAGGTACCAAAGGTCCCAGGAAAATTACTCATCCTGGTTTCTGATTACCAGTCCCTCTAAGAGGCTGAACATTTTCAGACTCTCTGATCGATCTCTATCAGGCTGCAGCAGCCCCACTGGAAGTGCCAGAACTCTTCCAGAGCAGACCACCCATCACACCCACTTTGATCTTCTTACAGCTCAGCTGCTCAAGGGGCGGCTGGTTGACACCACGGTGGAGGATCAAAGGCTCCCGTACAATGGCCATTTGTTAGATCAAAATTTCCCCACTGTGATTTCATCTTAGCCTAGGGGAGTCTTAGATAACTAGACATTAAAGTCAAATTAATTTTTAAAGCTGACTGAAAGCTATTCCAGTCAGATGAATAAACACTCAGATGAAAGATAAAGTCTGCGGTACTCAGAAACTTGGAAGCCAGCAAAGCAATTACCTGATTTAACACAGGAAGAAAGATGACTTAGGGTAGAAATGAAACAGTACAGTAACTCCAGGGTTAAGCTTTTTCTTTCACTTGTTCCTACCAAAGTTCTATTTTCATATAGCATTGATATACAGTGGCACAGGAATCCTCCAGTCTACCCCTTCAGAACTGGCCCAGTGAAATGTTCAACAGAGTAATCTACAAGAAGGACAGAAGGTGATAGACCTAAATCTTCTGCAAATATTAAAAAATTATTGCATACTCAAAACAATTCTTGTGACATAGACCCTAGAAAGCGCTGGCATTTATAGACTAGTTGATTTTTTTCTTCTTATTCAGTTCTTTAAAAAATGCCCAATATGGTAGTAGAGGTTATTCTAAATGAAGTTAACAATCTGATTACTACTCATGAATAGGAACACAAGAGCAATGCATATGCTGAAGTCAGTGCCATGGGAACCCCACAACTGAGCTGGGACTCCAGCATAGCAAGGGCTGTGGTGCATTAATGCATCGCTCAGGAACCATCTCCATTCCTCCATCTATGGTTTATTTAGGACGTCCAAGCTGACGCCATGGGAAGTGGCTATGCTTAAAGTTCCCAGTTGGTGGGACAATCACACAGCTGCCACTCAGTTCAATGCATCTCTAGGAGACCACTTGGATTTTTAATGATCCTAGGATATTCAAAGTCTTAGATAAGTCAACCTGAGGGCACTGCAGTCAGGTTCTGTTGCATTGGGGAAAGACATAATTGCGTGCTTAGTGTCCACTTTAACTGTTGCCGAGCCACAGAAGCGACTTTGGGATGAGATGCCACCGCAGATGGATTTCTGTTGACCCTCAGATTCTCAAGGTAGAGGGCTTTGTTAGGAACTGAGAAGTGACGTTGCTCATTCCTCTTTGGAGGTATTCACTCTCAAAAAAAGCAATTCCCCATGGAGAAAAATTAAAACAAAACAAAACAAACCTTTGCTAGGTCACACAACCCCAAACCATTTTGGGGAGAAATTAACCTTGGGAATTCTACTGTCCTATCTGCTAAAGGCACAGTTCCAAAAAGCAAAACCTGAAAACATGGGAGAAGGAGAAATAAGACACTAATCATATTGCCCTCCTACCTATGGTTGTAGCAGTACTGTGTTATCAAATTGTGTTTCTTACTTTTTTATACAAGTAAAATTTGCATGATCACCATCTTAATGATTATTTCAACTATAGAGATGTTTACTCAGCTACTTCCTTATGGCTACTCAAAAAATAACTTCTAATGTTTTATGCTATCATGAAAACAAAGCTGGAGAGACCATCTTTCTGTGTAGAACCTTTCCCCCCCTGCAATTAGCATTCTCTCCCTCCAGGATAAATTGCAACAAATCAAATTTGAGTATGACAGTTGGGAAAAGTCAAGGTGAGAAGAAGTCAAGCTCTGAGGAATAAAGTAACAAAGGAATTAAAGGAAATAGCAAATGTGTGCTTAGGGTACTTGAAGACGGCTTATTGAGGAGGAGCTTGTCCTGCATGGAATTTTCCAGTGATCTAAAAGTACAATTTATGTGATCTGATCCTGAGTCTTAGCTCAGAAGACCCATTTTTAAATTTTTTGCTTTTCTCACTAACTGTACTATGTCTACTGGAAATCATAGTTGTGACTATACTCCAAGTACCTGGTTTTAAAATTTCAGTCACCTGTTGTTTTGATATTGTCACATGTTTTATATCAGAGCTGACTATGGTTTGGGTGTTGGATGGCCACCGAAAGCTTCTTTCTCAGAGAGGGACTTTCAGGAAGTGCTGTGGTCCTTTAAAAGGTGAGGCCTAGTGGGAGGTCCTCAGGTTATCAGGGCGTGTCCTCAAAGAGGACCACAGGTCCTGGTCTCTTTTTCTTGTTTGCTTCCTGCCTTATAAAGTAAGCAGTTTGCTCCACCTCAAGTTCTCTCCACTGCCACCCGACACTTCCTCATTTAGTTTAGACTAGAACTTCCAAAACCATGAACCAAAATACTCTTTTCTCTTCATAAATTATCTGAGCTATTTTGTTACAGTAACAAGAAGCTGAGTAATACAGGTAGATTCCCTGTTTTAGGGTGATTGACATTAACTTCTGGCCAACTAAATTTCCTCAAAGCTCAAAGTTAACTGAAGTTGTTATTTATAGATGAATGTCACCATACAGGATGGGTGACAGAAATTCATGCAAGTTATCATGGACCCTTAGATAACATCAGTTCCTACTTTGAAAAAATTTACGTGAAAAATGGACATTTTGTTTTGAGAAGGTGTAGAGTTTATGGCTCTTAGGGGACCTAAGATAAAAAATTGTCAATTCTAATTCTTAAAATCAAAAGTACTTTAATAAAGTTAAGATCACCACTGAATCTGACTTTTTAGGCAATGAACTATAATTTATATAAAAATCCACATTTAAAAAGTATTTCTAGTGGGGTAAGGACTCTCATTAAATAACAGCTTATTATAGGTATGAAGAATTACTTTATATCTATATGCTGAACTATATATACATTTCATATGGGTAAAAAATGAAAATTAAAACTGAAAAACTAGAACAAATAAAAATAAGAAAAAAGATAGCAGAAATAAATATATATTTATTTGTTCAGGCTGTGTAGAGGGAAGTCCTATGAATAGTTTTGATTTACTCATAAAACTTTCTGATTTTTAATTTGCAAAATGGAATGGTGTATACCAAAAAGAAGACAAAAGCAACGCAATGGAAAAATATGAGGTAAACATAGCTTATAAAAGAACAAACTATTCCAAGAAGAAAGCGTATTTGTACAGGTAAATAAAACTGAATCCCAGGTGCCACTTGCAAACGCATAACCTTGCTGGGAAGGAGAAAAATGCAAATGAAATGTCCGTGTGGGTGATGCTGATACAGGAAAATGTGTTTGCAGCAATGTCAAGCGTAACATTGGGAATTAGAACAATATGCACACGTCAGTTACAGTGACACTGAAAAGAACCACGCATGTGGGCTGGCAGCATCCTTAAGGGAATCTGGCATGGTATAAGTAGGGTTTAATGACCATTAACTTGTTTTATCCCATAAAGATGCTAATGTTTATTTCTAAAAAAAAAAAATGCTGGCTCCTCATTAAGTTCAATGAAAAAAAATATAACAGTTTGAGGGTAATGCCTTCCTTGCATCTTTGGTTCTTGGCAGGAGGAATTTTCCATAAGTGCACATGATTTCCGCCCAGTTTCTTACTGGACCCACAGACACAGCCACTGGTTCCTGCTTTTCTCCCAGGAGGAGCTTCGATCTCTTTTCCTTCTCATGGGAGAGCCCTGCAGACTCAGCACTGACTTTCTCCTTTGCTGGGCTGATGGTGGGTGTTCTGGGTTGGCAGGAGGAGGGTCATCAGGCCTGCTTCTAACTTCCTCCAGCCCGGTCTATCAGATGCTCCCCTCAGCTCCCATTTGCCTTATTTTTCAATAACAGACTGAAGAATGGTACTCACAGTAGGCCCTGAACATCCCTAACAATTTAGAGGGAAGAAAGAGAAAAAAGAGAAGAAAGTATTTCTTCCACCTTGCGAAAAAGAAATGGAAGGCGCCATTGATGAGTGACAGGAGGAACGGTGTTAAAACCACACTCTTAGGAAGCCTGCATTTCAGAGCCCAGAAGTGTGCCTGTGAACACCCCTAACTTACCCTGGGAGAGACGAGCTAAGAGAACAGCACAGAATGGTGGCAGAACTGGACTCAGACCATGGGGAAACCAGTGTCCTCATCCTCGCCATTGAACTACTTAATCCCTGGGGACTTCTGTTTGTGACCTTTGACATCAAGACTATCTTAGATGATGCTCAGTTTCCTCGCAGATCAGTGAGCTGCTGGGAGATGACAACAGGCCCCCTCCTCACCTTCAAATTAGCCTGACACAAGACATGAGCCAAACAGCAGCATTTGACACTCAAAAGTTTCTGTTTTTGGTCTGACTTGGTCTTGGAGATATTATAGCAAGAACTGGGAAGGAAATGGATATATTTCTGTCTTGTTAAATACTGTTTTATATTTTTATTTTAAAAATAGTAAGAAAGTTTTAGTGTAGATTTAGAGGCTCGTACTCATTATATAAAAAGACTAACAGGGACAGGAAAAGACTGGAGAAAGACACATTTTTGGAGCGTTTTCAATGTCAAGTACTATATCAGACATTTTGCGACAATTATAATAAAACCTTAGAAACAATATTTCAGGAATTCACTATGTACCATGTTCTTTTTTTGTTCCTCCCTCTAATAGCCATTTAAATTGGCACCAAAATTATCTTCACTGTAGGTAGATTGCAAATCAGCATAGCTAATAGGTACTGGGTTAGTACACGTTTTTTTGTGAGTGTGTGATCTGATTTAAAATGATTTACATTGAAATTTTAATTCCTTAAGTAAGGATGATAAAAAAATGTAGCCATTGTTTATAAATGACATATGCAGTTGTTGCAATTAAAACTCCAATTATTAACAGTTAGTCCTCCAAAGAAAGGTTACATTTCTGCACCCATCATCAAGAAAAATTATGTAAAGTGTCATGTGACAATTTCAGGCTGAAAACACGGGAGGTGTTTGTTGGAGATGCAAATGTGAGAGCCTAAACAGGCATTTGTGAAAATTCAAATGCACTTATTTTACTGATGATCACCATGATAATCAAAGCAAAATGGAACAGTGGAGCCTGTTAAAGCAAATAATTACCCTTGTAAAGACAGGTAGGAGGAGCCTGAAGCAAATGTCTACTTGTTTTTTGACCTAAGACAAGAGCTACTTTTTGGCTTTTGGCTTCTCATTTTACCCTCCCCTTAGACCATTAGACATCCCCTTAGAACAAAAAAGGGGGCATCTTATGGAGTGGCTGAAGATTTGAAGACCGTTTTCTGCAGAAATGCCTCTCATACGGTGGTGATCCTAACATGAAGATCAGTGAACCACGATATGGTGGCTTGGTTCCACATCTTTCTTCTCCCTTGACATTGACACACTTTTAGTACCAGAGCAGGAAAACCTTACCCACTAAGAGGGCACACCCATCACTTTGTAACCCGCAAAGATGTCATCAGGGCCAAAGATTCAGAGTTCTGGAGAGCTTGTTAATCCCAATAACCTTTTAAATCACTGTCCTTAAAGCCACTAGCTACTCCCTCACTCAGGAAAGTGATGCCCTCAGCAACAGGTAACTAAGAAAGAAGTTACCCAAGGATTTCATTGATGGATTAAAAGACTTAAACCTAAGAAGTGCTAAATGGCTCCCTGGTATTTGTCAACCTTGGTGGAGATATTTTGTTCAATTTGCCTGTGTTTAGGGAGTTGATGTGATTAAACTAAACAGCTGTTACAGACAATTTATGAAAGTGTAAATGCAGAACATAGAAAGCAATACATTTCTTTCGGGGAAGTCAGAAGAATCAATATGTGTTATGTTCACGTACCAACTCTCTGTGATGAATGTAACCATTACATACTGCAAACATGTATAATAAAAATAAAACCATAATTAAACGAACATAAAAAGTAGCACATTTCTATGAAACACCATCTAGTTATTAATGAATATTATTGCCATTTGATTCTTCATCATTTAAATAAATATATGAGGTCATACTTGAAAAAATCCTACAAGCAAACAAAAGAATTAAAGTAGCTTTTAGAGGACATTTCCTTTTCATTTCCAGTGAAAGATGTCAACTTTTGTGTGTATGTGTGCTTCGTGTGTGCCTGTTCCAAGGTACCTCTGTACCACCAGGGTTTAAGGCCAGTACTGCAATTCCCTGCCACTAGAAAAGCTGTATTTTCAGAATCCACAAATCAGAGAATCATTCTGTTATCTCTACCTGAAATGAGAGGTCTTGGGATTGTTCTGTCTAGTACACATATGAGAAGAAAATTTCAAAGCCATGAGGTTCCTTTCCATCAGCTCCAGGCAGAGAATTCCTTAGAACCAACTACCTTGAAAAATCTATGCCTGGTGAATTCCAGGCTCAGAGTTTAAATGATTCCGTGATACTGCAGGTGACTTCATAGGTGGGATGGAATGGTGTGTATTTTGGGGCTCAGCGAACCCTATTTTTTGACTGTTGCATTGCTCTGGATGACACTCTCCTTTGATTTGATACTCTCCTCTCGTTCTTTGCCTGAGACGCTAACCACATAAGCGGCAATGACTTCCTATTGCAAAAGTGCCAAAGACGTTGATCTTGGCTTGCTCCTTCGGTTGCTCCCTTCTGTAGCTACTTCCTGCTGGGTTTATCAGCATGCACTGCCCTTGGCTGCCTCTCGTGGTCCACGGACCTGCTACAGTTAAATTTAACTGTCCACTCAATTGGCTTAGGAGCTGTCCATTAGTAAAGCACACTCCTAGGTAAGGATAAGGGGCAGGACGGGGCTCAAAACTCTTGAGCTTATTCCAGGGAGTCTGGGTAACTCAAGGAGGCATGACTTTGGGGTCCTCTCTGGTGCCATTCTCCTGCTCTTCTGCTTCGTAGGGGCCATAGACTAAGCAACATTGTTCCCCCATACCCTTCTTTCTCGTGTCTGTCTGTCTAGATAAAAGAGGTGGTCATCTTGGTATTCCGGGACATTATGATATAAAAAGTGCAAATAGACTGTTCAGGGACAGAATGAGCTACATGTCACAGTTTGTCTCCTACGGAACACAATAGTCTGAATTTCACAAATCACACATCATTGCATAAGGGCCCTTTCATCATTAGTGTAGCAGCCCAATTGAGTCCAGATTCCAGGATTTTAAAAATTTCTTAATGATTGTAATCAGGAGAGCAAAGTGATAGAAGGGGGTCACTTCTACATTTACATAGCTCTGTTTGATTAGTGGATCTCAATAGCCATATGTGGTTATTCAAGAAAACCAAAGTTTGAGTCATAGAGATGAGCCATATTAAGTGGTGCATGACCACATGTGGCTTCTGGCCACTTTCCTGGCCATCCCAGGATGGAACATTTCTACCACTCCCCAAAGTTCTACAAGGTAGGGTTGAAAATCCCAACAAAGGGCACAAGGCACAAGCCAGAGCAAAGTTGTTGTGCATCTGAGAGGAGGAAATGATGCTGGTAATTGGTCCCTGTGACAGTGAGTGGCTCACTCCATGAGAGGCATCATCTCCTGTGAGGAATCCAGTGTGGTGGGAAGCTGGGGCCCTGGGACAGTGACCTGGTTTGGGACATGTGGGCACAGTGGCAGCCTTATTCCAGGGAGCCCAGACTGGTTGTGCCCCTCAAACTCTATCAACCTTAAGAGAAGATGAGCAAGGGCTACTGAGAGACAGAGAGTTCACCAATCTCCAGCAACTCCCGAGACCCCAGGGCGACCCCAGGTGGAGGCAGGATGCCTTCCATTCAGCAGGCTGAGGGCTGAGAGCCAAAACAAGGGAATCAAGGAAGGCATGGCCTTGCTGGCTGGAGCATCTGGGATCCTGGGTATATCTGAGCAGACAGTAGAGTCCGGAGAGATGGGAAGATGCCCTGTGCCCTCCACAGACAGGAAACGAGAGAGGCGGGACCAGACTCCAGGCTTGGCACTCCTGTGAGAGGACTGTTGTCACCCCACAGACTTGCCTGACTCCATACAATTGCTTAGCAAAGGAGCAAAACCAGTAACCTTTTTCCTGTGCTTTAGGCAGCTTTTCTTTTGTTGACAGGGATTGGTCAGGGCCCTGGTCTGATGGTAGACCTGAAGGGCTGGGGATTTGTGGGAGGACATGATGCCCAGCAAGCCCAAGGGCCCCTGCTCTGTCCTGAGTTCACAGGAGGAGTCCAGGAGGGCAGCTGGAGAGGGTGGAAGCACAGGGGGGTCTTCTAAAGAGACCCCCTTCTAGGTAGCAGCTCTGGGGTAGGGACTGTATTTGCAATACTTATATTTATTGGAGCATTTGTCAAAATTGGGGGAAACAAATATCTAGTGGTAATCTCTAAAGATTCCTTTCAGTGACCCATGAAAATGATTTGGGGGGCAGACTTTCTCACTCTTAGAAAGCGATACCAAGGAGACATGGTCCTCTTGTACTCCTCTGGAGACTGTGTGTGTGTGTAATGCTATGTAATCACTGCACCCACCCTGTTACCACGAGGAATTGTAGCCTGAGGATGGCTGTTCTCAAGCATGCATGATAGCTGATGAGTTAACTAACCTGCTGCTACCTTACCAGTGGCCTCTGTTATGTGAGGAGAGATTCATTCATTCATTCATTCATTCATTCATTCACACAATAAATACAAAGCGAGCATCAACAAACTCCCAGCATTGATCAAGGCATTTGGGATCCTTTCAAGGACAAACACGTGAAGGTTGCTGACTTGTTTCATGCTTCCTGATGGCTTCAGCCTCTTCCGGTGACACTGCTTTCTTCCCTGTAGCTGGAGCGTCTCAAATGTATACCCTGCTGCCTGCCCTGTTTCACAGGGAACTAACTGAACTGTAAGCTGCAGTTACACAGCGTAAGAAGGCGCAAAGAGCACTTCCGCTTCCTGATCTTCCTCTCATGCCTTGGGACATCCGTGGACCCTTTGCACCTTTCCCAGATCTTCTGCCTTGGCTTCCATATATTGCATATTTCCATGTCCCTCCGTATTTTCTTTGGCCACTCCTCAGTCTGGGAAGGTTCTTCCTGCTCCCTGGTTACTTGTTTTTAGCTCTTCATTCTCTGCATGTTGGGGCTCATGGGGTTTTCTACTGATTTTCTTATTTTGCATTGTCCCTGAGAAATAGCATCAGCTTCCACAACTTGAGATCACCAGTGGCTTCAAACCATCTTCCTGCAGATCGTTCTCTGAGCCTCAGGTGTGTCTAACACAGTCCAACTTAGGCATCTGACTGTCTCAGCTTGAAGCATTTTGTCTCCTGAACTCACTTCTGGGTTTTCAGCTCAGTGAATGGGCCCCATATTGGTCCATCCAGCTACCCAGGACCTCAAGCCCTACGCACTGGCTTATGTCCTTCACTCTTCCAGATCCATGCTGCCTCTGGGGCCACAGGACCTCATCTCCTCTGTCACTCTCCAGGCCAGTTCCCTCCCCTTCCTGGTGCTGTCCCTGTTCCCACCACCTGAACCCCAGTAAGTTCACAACTGGTCTCCCTGACTCACATCCTAGGCTACCCACAAGTCATTCTTCCCCAGAGTCAGAGCAATGAGGCTGCAGAGCTGATCATGCAGAAAGACCCTTCCTGAGTCCTGGCTGATTTTAAGACAAGGAATAAACAGTGAGCACAGTCTTCCAGCTGGTATAACCTGCCCTGATGCCCCCTTACCAAGCAGATGTGCCAGACACTTATCCATTCTCTTCCTATAATAATTATTATTATACAAAGAGATTTCAATAACTCAATGCCTCTGACTTTCCTGGTCCTTCATCTTTGAACACCCACCCCTCCCATCCATCTTCCCTAGGATAATTCTAACTCCTCTTTCAGCTTTCCTCTAAGATGCTGCTCCTTCCAGGGTATCTTCCCTGAGCCCCGAGCCTGGGCAGGTGACACAGTCATGTCCTCTATTTTCCCCACCGTAACTGCCAGTCCGCTTCTGCTTATCACCAGTATGCAAGTTTGGTTGTCCAGACATGGCTTGCTTGTCCTCCTCCTATTACTGGCGCCAAGAATGGTGGCTGTGCATAACAGATGCCCCACGATTGCAGTGTCTGAGTAGATCCAGGGGGAGATCTACTATCTTCTACTGTCACCTCTACTACTGCTGCTGCTGCTGCTGCCGCT
This sequence comes from Cavia porcellus, assembly GCF_034190915.1. Classification (NCBI taxonomy): domain Eukaryota; kingdom Metazoa; phylum Chordata; class Mammalia; order Rodentia; family Caviidae; genus Cavia; species Cavia porcellus. Next base: position 17,827,650 of record NW_026947496.1, on the reverse strand, counting down.
ACCTCACTGGTTCCTCTGGCTTTTCTGAGAACTTAAGTGTTGCATAAGAGAATTTATTGTTCAGACCGCTTTCCATCTTTCTCAATTCGACACATATTAAAAGGCAGTTTCCGCTTAAACCACTTGAACGAAGCAGTCTGGGTAAATCATAGTACTAAGCGCTGAGGTGCTACATAAATGATTCTACGCTGCGGACGCAGGAGGGAAACACCCTGCATTTTCACACAGTTCCTGCACATCGCAGCTTCCCGCAGATGCCATTTCTAGGTGCGACATCAGAAGAGACACCAATGTGCCGAATGTTAGTGCCCAGGAGAGGCTGTGCAAAGCACTTCCCATAAATTAAAAGTCTCTGCACATGGGAAGCGAGGTAAATAAAAGGACTTCAGGATGCTTAAGCCCACATGGGCTGCCTCTAAGACACAAAAGAATTTTTATTTTCATTTGGTAAAGACGATGACCTTTGAATTTAAATATCAGGCATTTTCCTCTTGGACACCAGAGGAAGGAAAACTTTAAAAAGGTTGGTGTTGAGGAGTTTTGGTTTATGTTTATAATTAAAAACAGCGCCTTTCAAAAGGTTGTGCGAGCCTGATTAAGCGGGGGCAAAACCACAGGTTGGGGGAATTTTGTTATTTGCTGTGAAATAGCTCTAATTCATCCCCAACTTTTTCTCTGCAGGCTGCCACACAGAGGGGAGGGCACAGGCCTGCCCCACTTGCAGGCCTGAGGTCACACCTTCCAAGGTAAATAGTGGTGTGGCCCCCCCACCAATAAACACACCCGTGCTCCATGAAGCAGCCCCACTGGGCTAGAGCTGGGTTTCCCAGGGGAGTAGTGACAAAAACCACAGTGTCACGGCCCACAGGACCCTATGCGTACCGTGTCACATTTACTTGTAGAGATTATTTGCAGCAGTTGCTGACTGCAATCTTTATCCAGGTCTTGTGACCTCCACTATGTGAAGCTGTCCTCTTCCTTATGGCTGCTAGTGAGGGACACACAGACCTACCAGGGTCCTTACAAGGCTGCAGTCCCCACTGGTATGACAGCTGCAGCCGGGCCAGGTGTCTTCTCAAGGTCCTTGGCCAGACAGGACACTGCACTGGTGTATTCTCTCTTGAGACTCTCAAAGGCTCTACCTGAAACCTGGCACTTGGCATCTAGATACCAGGCATGATCAAAAAACGCAGCGAATGTTTAAATTTTTTAAAATTCTATTTTAGTAAAAGTCATAGTGCTGAGAATGATGGAAGAAATGTGCTCAAAGCGAGGGTAGTATTTTGAGTATTCTCAAGAGGACCATCAGTTTGGTACCAGGGATCGAACTTGCAACCTTACACTTGCCAGGCAGGTGCTTATGCCACTGAGCTAAATCCCCATAAACAGTCACCATAGATTTCAATCACCTCCCATTGATCAAGCGTTTATGGCCAATTCTGTCAAATGAGAACAGTGTGTCCTCCTCTGCCTCTCTCACCAGATCTGGATAGTAAGACATCTGGCTTTTCCTCAGGGTCAGAATGACTCTGAAAGATACAAGTTTTGACTCGATTCAGGATACCAAGGAAGGCACAGCAGCACAACTAAAGGCACTCATGAAAGAAGACTGCCAGAGCTGCTTCAGACAGCGACAAAAATGATGAGACGGATGCGTAAGAAGCCGGTGTGTGTGTGTGTGTGTGTGTGTGTGTGTGTGTGTGAATTTGGCAATGTGTCTCTTATGTAGTAATTTTTAAAAAACAAATTAAACATTCATTGTAGTTTTTGGTCCTATTTGGAACGTAAAAATATGCCTAAAGTCATATTGCTTATTTTAAATAACTGGTGATAATTTCACAGACTATGAAACTGTGAGTAAATAAATAGGATTCCTGTTCTGGATTTTGTCATTACAGCTGATTAAAGCATGCAGAAAGGATTTTGTGTTTGTGTCTGTCTCTCTTGGCAGAGCATTTATTGACCCAGGCACAGTGGGAGTCTCTCGGGCCACTTTTGTGAACAAACTAACTACCCGGCCTGGAGGGAGGAGCTCACTGTCAGGGAAAATCAGTCCGGTGAGTGATGCACAGGGCAGGTGAGAACTGGTAAGAGAGGCAGAACGAGAGAGAAGGGAGGAAACTGCCCAGCAGCAGCCGAGTGAGGGTATAAAGATCTTAGGGACAAGGTTCCTCAATGTTGGTGTCACCCCGAAGGTGACCTCTAGGCCAAGACTAGAAAAAAGGAGCTAATGTGTGGCTGTCTGGTTCTAAAACTGGGAGAGGTCACTGGGAGGCTTGAGGGCTGGAGCAAATTTAAAGAAACACAGAGTCAGCTTAGGGCTGGGCTTGTGAATTAGGTCACGTGTTGCTTTTTAGTAAGAGTAGGATCGAGGGTTAGGATGTGGGTCCCCTAGCACCTGTTTCAGCCACCCCATGACTTCACCCAGGTCTCTGTAAACGTATCACCTCCCGCGAGAGGCCCTCTACAATTGCCTTCGTTTAAAATCCTAGCCCGCTTCTATTTCTTTATTCTGCAAGAAGGTTTTCTTTCAGATGCTCATCAACCCTGAACAGCACGCAACACACTTCTCTTTTCATTTCCCTTAGCAGAATGCGCCCTGTGAGGGTGTAAGGGTCTCTCTTTGTGATGTTTACTGCAGCTCAAGTTCTAGGTAAGACCCAGCACAGACGTGCTTTCCGGGAGTCTAGGAAAACTACAGAAAATCTACATTAAAGTGTTGTCTGTTTAAATTCAGCCTTAACTTAAAGAAGTAAACCACAAAACTAGGGAGTAAATAAAAACAAGCTGGCAGTCACATTATAGGTTATTTTTCTCCTTTAATTGGTTTAACATTTTTACTGGTCAGCGTGTTGATGGTTCGTCTTTATGTTTACATTATGTTCTCTGCAACTATTATGGCCATATTGGGGAACATTTGGAAAATGGAAGAAAAAGAATTTCATACTTCTAGACTGTTGTTAGCACTGCCCACCAACAGAATTTAAAAATTCCCTCTTAAGGAGTTTTCAAAGTTTTCTGCATTTTTGCCTGACTTTGATACAGCTAGAAATCAACTTCTAAATTTTGAATTTTTATCCAAACCTCCTCTGGACTCTAAAATTACGTGATTGTATATGGAAACTAACTTAAAAAAATATGGAAGAACTACTCATTATTTTTTTTTTAACTCTTATTAATTTTAACACAGTCTGTTAAGTGGGGGATTTCTGGAGATAGCTGAGAGTTTTCTTTTTCTTTTTTAAGATCCAAACTCTCATTTGCCTGATTTGAATTCATGGATTATTTAGTATTTTAACCCACTAAGAAAAACATAAAAAATTTTGCATAAAACTGTTAGAGCGATAAAACCTTATCATTTTGAGTTCACCTTGCCCAGAAAGTTACAGACTTTTAGCTGGGCATGGTTGTATACGCCTGCAATCCTGTTACTTGGCAGGCTGAGGCAGGAGGATTGCGATGAGCTCAAGGCCAGCCTGGGCTATGCAGTGAGTTCAAGGTCAAACTGAGCTATATGAGAAGCCCTGTCTTAAAAAATAATAGGACTTGATCTACATCCGCCTCCCCATTCCGCTGTGCTCAAAGAACTGTGGAGTTTCCAGCAAGCAGGCGGGCGTACACTATCCCTAGAGTCCAGCCTATTTTGGACTCCTGCACCATCTGGGTGCAGAGGAAGGGCTGGGCGGATCTGGGGCGCCTGCACCCGCCTCCCCGTGTGTCTGGAGGACTGTGGATATCTCAGCAAGCAGGCGAGCATCACCAGTTCCAGAGACCCTGCAGCCTGTGGTAAGTGACAAGTGCACTCTGCCCCAAGCCCAGACTGTTTGGGACCCTCCAGGCTTCTGGGTGCAGTGAAGTGGCTAAGTGGGTTTGAGGCACCTACATCCGCCTCCCCATTCCGGCTGCACATGGAGAACTGTGGAGCTTCCAGCAAGCAGGCAGGCGCACAGTGTCCCTGGAGCCCAGTTTATCTGGAACTACGGAGTTCTAAACAGGCAGAAGAGGATCATTGGTTCTAGAGGCCCAGTGGCTTGAGGGGACTGGGGGCCAGAGTCCCAGGAGCTGCAAACATAGAGGTGGATTTCCAACAGACCCTGAGGAAGCTTTCAAATAACATTTGAAACACAGAAATATAGGAAAATGAAAAAACGAAAGACCAAATTACAACCTCAAACCTCCAGCCCATCTCAAGAAACCCTAGGAGCAATGTATATAGAAGAAAATATATGCCATTCACCTCAAATATCAGACATAATAGCTACTGAAATTAACAAGCAACTCCAGGAAGCTTTAAAGAAATTCAAACTCGAAATAATCTCCCAGGTAAAAGAAGAAGTGATAAAAGAAATGAAAGAGATTCTGAATATATCTAAAGAAAACACAGTTAAAAAAGTTAGAGGAACTGAACAAAAAGATAGAATCCCTAGATGAGCAATATAATAAAAAACAATACATAATGCAGATGCACAGAGATATATAGGAAATAAAAAATTCCACTGGAAGCTATAAAAACTGCCTCAATAAAAGTGAAGATAGAATTTCAGACCTTGAAGACAGGATTGCAGCTAGTGAACAGGAAAGGAAAGATCTTTTAAAAATAACAAGGAATCAGGAAATAACAATTCAACAACTGCAAGACGATGCAAAGAAAAATAACATAAGATTGATAGGGATTAATGAAAAAGAAGGGGACAACATAAAGGATGTTAGAGAAGTAATAGCTGAAAATTTCCCAAGCATGAGATCAGAAACCGACATCAGGGTCAGTGAAGCCTATAGAACTCCAAATAGTCATAACCAAAATAAAACTACACCCAGACATATAATAATCACCATCCCAGAAATCCAACACAAGAATAGATTATTAAAAGCTGTCAGAGAGAAAAGACAGATCACTTATAAAGGAAAACCTATCAGAATCACAGCAGACTTCTCATCACAAACAATAAAGTCAAGAAGAGCATGAAGTGAAGTATTCCATATCTTAAAGCAAAATGATTTCCAACCTAGACTGATGTACCCTGCAAAACTATCATTCAAAATTGATAGTGAAATACAATACTTCCATGACAAAGAACAGCTGAAGAACTTCATGAACACCAAGCCAACCCTGCAAAAAATATTGAGAGATAGCAGCTCCTGGGACTCTGGCACCTAGTCCCCTCAAGCCACTAGGCCTCTAGAACCAAATATTGAGCATATAACAGTTATAACCATTAATGTAAATGGTCTCAATGCACCAATCAAAAGAAACAGACTAGCAGAATGGATCAAGAAACAAAATCCAACCATATGCTGTTTACAGGAAACCCATCTAACCCAGAAGGATACTAACAGACTGAAAGTCAAAGGATGGAAAACAATACTTCATGCAGCAGGAATCCAAAAAAAAAAAAAAAAAAGCAGGAGTAGCCATTTGGTTTGCAGACAACATGAACTTTAAACCAACAATGACCATAAAGGACAAAGAAGGTCACTATATACTTGTTAGGGGAAAACTCCAAGAGGAAGAGATAATTATCTTAAATATATACGCACCAAACTCCAGAGCACCCAGTTATATAAAACAACTATTAACAGAAATGAAAACTCAAATTAGCAGTACCACAATTGTAACAGGAGACCTTAACACGCCATTGACACCAAGCGACAGATCAACCAGACAGAAAATGAGCAAAGAAATAACAGAACTGAATCACACCTGCTAACAAATGGACTTGATAGACATATACAGAATGTTCCACCCAACAACATCAGAATACACATTCTTCTCAGCAGTACATGGGTCATTCTCTAAAATAGACCATATATTAGCTCACAGAACATATTTAAACAAATGCAAAAGAGTTGAAATCAACCCTTGCATGTTATTGGATCACAGCACTCTGAAATTAGAAATTAATCATAAAAGATACTGCAAAAATCCCATAAACACATGGAAACTGAATAACACACTCTTGACTAATCAGTGGGTGACAGAAGACATTAAAGAAGAAATTAAACAATACCTACGAGAAAATGAAAATGCAGATACAACTTACCAGAATCTGTGGGATGCAATGAAAGCTGTCCTCAGAGGAAAATTTATTGCACTGAGTTCCCACATCAGGAAAACAGAACGAATACAAATAAATAACCTGATCCTACACCTCAAACAGATAGAAAAAGAAGAGCAAGTCAAGCCCAAAGCCAAAAGAACACAGGAAATTATAAAAATCAGAGCAGAAATCAATGCAATAGAGACTAAGAAAACAATCCAAAGAATCAACGAATCAAAGAGTTGGTTCTTTGAAAGAATAAATCAAATCGATAAGCCCCTAGCCAACCTTATTAAAAAAAGGGAAGAAAAAGCTCAAATTCATGCAATAAGAAATGAAGAAGATGAAATCACTACAGAAGATCATCAACACCTATTTCGAAAACCTCTACTCTCAAAGGTTTGATAACACAGAAGAAATAGATTCTTAGAAACATATGAAGTACCAAAGCTAGATCAACAGGATGTAAAACTGGTGAATAACCCAATCTCTGTTAATGAAATTGAAAATGTAATTAAGTCCTTACCTACAAAGAAGAGCCCAGGCCCAGATGGATTCACTGCAGAATTCTACAAGAAATACAAAGAAGACCTAATGCTGACACTCCTCAAACTATTCAATGAAATTGAAAGGGAAGCAATCCTTCCTAAGTCATTCCTGGAAGCAAATATTACTCTAGTACCAAAACCTGAGAAAGACCTAACTAAAAAAGAGAACTATAGACTGATCTCCCTAATGAACACAGATGCAAAAATCCTCAATAAAATATTGGCAAATAGGATGCAGCAAATCATCAAGAAGATTATACACCATGACCAAATGGGATTCAATCCCGGAATGCAGGGATGGTTCAACATACGTAAATCAATAAATGTAATCCACCATATCAATAAAGCCAAAAATAAGAAGCACATGTTCATTTCTATAGATCCAGAAAAAGCCTTCGATAAGGTCCAACATTCATTCATGATAAGAACTTTACAGAAAATTGGAATAGATGGTCTTTACCTCAATATAATAAAGGCCATTTATGACAAACCAACAGCCAGCATCATACTAAATGGCCAAAAATTGAGAGCCTTTACTTTAAAATCAGGCACAAGACAAGGATGTCCTTTATCACTACTCATGTTTAATATAGTACTGGAAGTACTAGCCAGAGCAATTAGACAAGAGAGAGAAATAAAAGGGGTAAAGATAGGAAAAGAAGAAGTTAAATTATCATTGTTTGCAGATGACATGATACTCTACATAGAAGACCCCCTAAACTCCATTGAAAGACTCTTAGATATAATAAATAAATTCAGTAATGTAGCTGGATACAAAATCAATACTCAGAAATCAATAGCATTCCTATACACTAACAACAAAATCACAGAGAGGGAAATAAGAGAAACCACACTCTTCACACTAGCAAGCAAAAAAAGAAGAAATATTTAGGAATTACTCTTAGGAAAGGAGTGAAAGACCTATACAGGGAAAATTATAATACACTGAAAAAAGAAATTGAAGATGATCTCAGAAAATGGAAAGACATCTCTTGCTCATGGATAGGAAGAACAAACATTGTGAAAATGGCCATTCTCCCAAAACTATTATACAGATTCAATGCAATCCCAATAAAAATACCATCAACATACCTTATAAATATAGAGAAATCACTCCTAAAATTAATCTGGAACCAGAAGAGACCTAGAATAGCAAAGGCAGTTCTAAGCAGCCAAGGCAAGGCAGGAGGCATCACAATCCCTGACTTGAAGTTATGCTACAAACCAACAGTAGTAAAATCAACATGGTACTGGAATCAAAACAGAGATGAAGATCAACGGAATAGATTAGAAGATGCAACCACAACTACTAACACACTCAACCACCTTATCTTTGATAAAAGAGCCAAGCAGGTTCACTGGAAGAACGACAGTCTCTTTAATAAATGGTGCTGGAAAAACTGGCTCTCCATTTGCCGAAAACTAAAGCTAGGCCCATGCCTATCACCATGTACTAAATTAAAATCTAAATGAGTCAAAGATCTGAATATTAAAACAAAAACACTAAATCTATTGGAAGACAAATTGGGTAGAAACCTTGAAGACATAGGGGTAGGTAGAGAATTCATGAACAGGACTCAAACCGCACGGGAAATACTTCCCAGAATCAATAACTGGGACCACCTCTTATTAAAAAGTTTCTGCATGTCAAAAGAAATCTCCAGCATAGTGAAAAGAAAACCCACAAACTGGGAAAAGATCTTAGTGAACTCCCCCTCAGACAAGGGACTTTTGTCTAAAATATATAAAGAATTAAAAAAACTCAGACCCCCAAAATTCAAAGATCCAATCCAAAAATGGGCATCTGAGATGAATACGCACTTCTCAGATGAAGAAATACAAATGGCAAGTAAATGCATGAAAAAATGTTCATCAACATTGGTCATTAGAGAAATGCAAATTAAAACCACATTAAGATTCCATCTCACTCCTGAAAGAATGGCCAGGATCAAGAAAACCAACAACAACAAATGCTGGAGAGGCTGTGGGGAAAAAGGAACTCTCCTACACTGTTGGTGGGAGTATAGACTGGTACATCCTTTGTGGAGGTCAGTCTGGAGATTTCTCAAAAAGCTGGGATTGGAAGTCCCATTTATTCCAGCTATTCCACTTCTAGGCATATTCCCAGAAGAACTGAAAGCATCAGGCCACAGTGATATATGTGCACCTATGTTTATAGCAGCACAATTCGTAATCGCCAGATCTTGGAAACAGCCCAACTGTCCATCAACTGAGGAATGGATAAAAAAGTTGTGGTATTTCTATACAATGGAGTGTTACTCAGCTATAAAGAAGGATCGCATTGAGATATTTATCAATAAATGGTCACAGCTTGAGACCATACTCATAAGTGAAATAAATCAATCTTGCATGTGTGAATACCGAATAGTTTCCCTAATGTAAGTAATGATTCAAATATATAAAAGTATGTGGTAATCATAATTCCCCATTATGTGGCCTTGAAGCCTTATAAAGTTTTCACTTATTAATCGGAATTGCTTTATTCTGGGCTGCCTGATATGGAAATATTTGAAGCTATAGTATATGAAGTTATATTCAAGTATTTCAAGGAAAAAGACAGACACTATGGTAACTACTATTAAGTCGGGTTATTTGGTAGTGAAGCACTAGGTTGCTGAAACAGTCATGTTTTGACCTGTCTTGTTATGTTGTTATGCCCTCTTTTATCTCAATCTCTCCCTTATTCATTAAAAAATTATTCAGTTATTTTTTGTGATTTTTTTAATTAAGGGGAAAAATAAAAAAAATTAGCAGGATATATTATAGTAACTTTTTTGATTTCCTATTAACTTGAAGTCCTGTAATACTCCCAATATCTTGTTTTGACTGATTAGACTCTGTTCCGTTCTGTATGATAGTATCAAGTTTGAGGGTATAGGCAATTACTTTGAAGGCAATAAGATTCCCTAGGATGCCCATTCTGGTTTGACTATTATCTTCTTTTGAAATCCTGTAATGTTTACAAGGTTTAGGTTTTATTAGTCTTGTTCTCTACTGTTTTGTTCAACTTTATAATACCTAATGAGATAGACAATTCTTTTTAAGGAAGCAAGAGGCATTATGGTAACCATTGTTGATAACCTTGTATTCTGTTTTTACATCATGTACTATGTCTATCCTTGGTTTTGACTGGCAGCTTTGTTTTGTCATATTTGACTTTATTCTCTTCCAAAAAAAAAGTAATAAGAACTAAGGAGTAATAAAACCCAAAATGCGTAAATTTTGTTGTAAAAAAGAGGGAAAGAAAGTGCTCTAAAGGATACAACTGCAAGTGTGTTTAGGGGTGTTAAATAGATGATCATATTAATTTTTTTGGTTGGATCATTGAACACAACTGTTTATAGTCTCACTGTTTGAATGTCCACTTTGTATGCTTTTGATACTGTGACTTGAGCAACTATCTCTAAGATGATAATGTGTAATCTATTAACTGGTGATTTCTTACTGTTTTTTTTTTTTTTTTTTTTGTAGTTCTGTATTACTTGTACCCTTACACCGCTTTGTTTTGTTTTGTTTTTTTCTCTTTTTCCTTTTAAATAAAATTAAAAAAATAATAGGACTTCAAACCGATACCGCTCATCCACCTGTACACTTTCTATGAATGGGTGGGACATCGTTAAGCAAAAGTAGTGACATACAGACAGAAGAGAAAATCTCCCCTGCTGAAAAGAATCAACCATTTTCCAGTAAATCAGCAGCATCGAATGCAGTCTGACTTCTCCATCTCGGGGGCCGCACCCCAAGGGGCTGCATGGGCGAGGGCTGCCTGGGGACTGCTCCTCCCTGCCACAGCGACAGGGACTCACGGGGCTCCTACCTGCGCACTGAACGAGGTGCAAGAGGAGCAGGTCGTGGCCGGGCAGCCTGGGCCCTCGCTGCCTGAGATTTATCTTAAAACCAGACTCCTTGAAGACCACCACCAAAGTCTCTGTGCTGCTTGCTACTGGTCAAGGTGTGGCGACATTGTTTTCCCCTTTGGAATCTGGGACACGGCAAGGAGAACAGCAGCAGCCACAGGAGAGAGCGGGCGGGCAGAAAATGGTTCACTTAGAGGAAGGAGAGGAGAGAAGCAAGATGGGGACATGAAAAGGGAGCTGGATTCTGCAGCAGGAGGCTCAGGTTCCCTGCCAATGACATCCATCACTTCTGTGGGACTTGTGGGTCTTGGTACCTTTCAAATCTTAAAAAAACAAACAAACAAAAAAAAAACCCATATAGTGACGCTGTCCTCTTAATTCTTGGGTGAGACATGAGGTCCATAAAAGGCATGAAAAAATTTAACAGATGATGATGGGGGTGATGACAGCCTGTTGACACTGCCTGACAATTGGTATGAGGAGAGGCATCTCTTTCTTCTTATCTCGTGTACTCATCATCACAATAATATTACTTATACTCTGCGATTTATCAAGGAACAGAAACAGAGAAGTCAGGCAACTTGACTAAAATTGCCCAGCTCCCTACCAGTGACAGTGGGACTGCATCCAGGTAATCTGATTCCAGGGCTCCCGCTATTGGTTTTTTTTGTTTTTGTTTTTTGTTCGTTTGTTTTTTTGTTTTCGAAACAAGGTCTTAGGTATGCAGTTCAGACTGGCCTTGAACTCACTGTGTAGCTCAGGTTGGCCCTGAACTGGCAGCAATCCCCTGCCTCAGCCTCCCAGTGTAACCCAGGGCTCCTGCTGCCGCCTGCTGATGGGAAGTGACGGAAAGTCAGGAGAATGAATTCCCGCAGTGACGTGGGGTGTGCGCTTTGGTCCCACGGCAGATGCACACCTATGTCATTTCCTGATTATGAATACTGGGGCCGACCTCTGATGACTTATGTCACATGATGAAAGAACATTCGGGGCACCAGAGAGGGCTGATGGCCACCTCTGTTTATGAAAGGGATGCTCTGCCTTCAATGCGTAAACAGAGCAAAGGCATTCTTAGAAAAGTCCGAAAGACAGTTTGAGAAAAGCACACATTAGGCTTATGCTGCCGACACTGGGAACTGGCCTGATGGGCTCGGGACGCCTGGGAGTAGCCTGGAATACCGGGTGCCCGCAGCCTGCGCCTGCAAGGCTGGGCCTTACTCCACCTGCAGAGCCTGAGCTGAGCTGTCAGCGGGGTCCGCTCTACAGCCTGGATGCAAAGCACTTCCTACACAGATTCTCAGTGCTGCATTCCTAGAGTTTTGTTCTTTTCTTCTCCATTTCCCATCCTATGGACTGTAACAATTTTCGGGAATCTCATCAAATCACATATTATCCAAAGCATGGGTGACTTTGTGTATGTGTATTTTGAGATGGAGTCTTGCTAAAATGTCTACACCAGCTTTGAACGTGTAAGCCTCCTATCTCAGCATCCTGAGTCTCTGGGATTACAGATGTGCACCACCCCGTACAGCTTGTGATATTTAATAGTAACTTGTCCTGCTCTCCTGGAGTTCATTCTACAGAGGAAAGTCAGTCAACAAACAAACAGGAATGAGCAGACCACAACAAGACCAAAGATGAGAATAAACAGGAAGTTGGATTGACTCCAGACAGGAGGACAAAACCAGTCCTTTCCTCCAAGGTCCACCCTCAGTGCATGCTGCCTTCATCCTTGTGCGTGCTGATGGAGAAATAGCCATGAACAAGGCCGCTCAGTCTGGTGACTTAGCAGGGTGGCCTTTCCCAGCCCCAGGTTCCTTAGCTCCGTGTTTTTTTTCTTGCAAAAATCCTAAGAACCTCAATGAGTGGAAACATCCTGTCAAGCTCCTGCACTCAGATTAGTGCCACCAACAGGAATGAACACGGGGAAAGAGATGTACAGGAATAGGATGCAGGGAGAGGAAAGAGGATTCAAAAAAGAAATGACCTGCATCACCTTCCTGTCCCCACTCTCCAAGATGATCGTAAGCTTCATGGACTAAAAACATGAGCCAATAAAAAAGACAGTGTCGTAAAAAGAGGAAGCTGCTTTTGCTCCCACAGTCTGTGACTTCTTTTGTTAAGCCACGAAGCCGCCTGAGTGACACACACCTCAACCCAGTTATTAGATGGAGTAAAAGTAACTAGTGTCAGGGTGACACGTGAGCTCTGCTTCAGAGTGTCTGTGACTTTCTGGACAGTGCTGCAAAGGATCCAGGGAAACAGGAACCGGGAGGATTGCTCGGCCTGTGTGAATACGGCTGGCTGTGACAACCGTACTCATCACAGATTGGGTGCTCGGGATGTCACACTGTCCCCCGGCTACACGTCCTCCCTCCCTTTCGGGAGCAAATGTGGAGGGAGCTTGCAGTGGGGCATGGAGATTAAGGTCCAACCAAGGAGGACTGTGGCCGGTACAGAAAGCTGACCATTGGAGAAGAGGGACCCGTGGCTGGATTCCGTCCCCTGGGAGCTTAACGGGACAGAGGCTCTGTGATGGCTTCATCAGAGGCAGGCGGACGCTGGCTTGGCTCAGGGACTCCTGGGCCTGGGAGGCTCTGACGACTACAGAGCAGAGTGAGAAATGGCAGCGCTGACATCCACCCCAGGAAGCTGTCACCAGGATGGGGATGCTGTGTGCGCCCTGCTGGCATCCTGGGCTGCCGGTCTGTGCCAGGAGAGATGCCATGGAGGGGACAGGTGAGGTGAGATGCCCCGGAGGACAGAGAGATGTCCCAGCACCTGGAAACATGCCTGTCTTTCCAGTTGGAGCCCTGACCAGGCATGGGGACGGCCTGACAGACACGGTGAACTAAGCAACCCTTAGCACCTCAGAAGTGCTCTGACAATAGCATGGACCTAAAAGTAACAGATGTGGTGATCTGGCTGCTGGCTGCCGGCTGCCGCCATCCTGAACCAATAACAAGACTTCACGTGGACAAGTGCTCCTCGTGGCTGTGAGAAGTTCCGGTCTCGCTTAAAGCCCCAAGGTGAACAGTGTTGATCTTGGAGTGGGAGAAAGAGGAGAGAGAAGAAAGAGAGGACCGAAGAAAAGGAAGAGAGAGGAGACAGAGGGGGAGAGGTTGGGGGAGATGGAGAGAGAACAGAGAACACATGCAGAAGCACATTTAGAACAGCACAGCTCTTAGAACAGAGAAGCAAAGAATCTGTAGCATATGGGAAAAACATACCTTTGGCAGAGGACTAATATCTAGAATGTATAAGGAGCTAAAAAAAAATTTGACTACCTCTAACATAAAAGCCCCAATCAAAAAAATGGGCAGCCGACATGGAGCCAGTTGTCAGCCGAAGCAGCACAGATGACCAACAAGCGCATGAAGAAATGCTCAGCGTCACTGGCTATCAGAGAAATGCAAACGAAAGCAACACAGATTTCATCTTAGTCTGGAAAGAGATCAAATAATAATGAGGCTGCTGGGGAAGAGCCCACCTTGTTGGTAAGCATGTAAAATAATACAACCATTATGGAAATCAGTATGAAGATTCCTCAAGAAACTAAAACTAGAAATTTCATTCAGCTACACCCCTTCCAGGTATCTCCCAAGAAGACCTCAAGACATCGTATTACAGAGAGACATACATACTCGTGTTCAGAGCAGCGCAATTCATGATCACTAAAGATTGGAAGCAGCCGGTGTGGTCTACCCATCAGCAGACCAATGCACAAAGAAACTATGGTGTCTATACAGAATAGGATGCTACCTGACTGTAAAGAAGAATAAATGAGTCAATTGTAGGAGAATAGGTTTAACTTGAGACCATAATGTTATGTGAAGTAAATCAGAGACACAGGCTTAAATTCTGATGTGGCTTTTCCCATATGAGGAATCCAATGTATAAAAGAGAGCAAAATAAAAGATAAAAAGAAACAGGAAGATAGATCCTTTCGCAAATGGGGAGGGGAGGAAGAGATGGAGGGTGGGGAGAATGTAAGAAAATAAGGTATATCGTGTTCCTGGACCACCTACTCACAATGAACGCAATCATGAACTTAAAAACATGCAAATGGCATAGAGGGTCTAGCAATGGAGGGAGATGGGGGCGGGGCAGGAAGGGAACAAGAAGAGTTGATGTGTGTTTAGTGTGTGGACCTGCTCTTTAAGACGAATCGAACACTGTGTCCTGCAAACACGTACTAACAAAAAACTTAAAAATTAAATTTGAAATATAAACAGAAAATATCACATTTCAAGATTTTCTCGTGAAAAAATCACATAAAATATTTCACTTTCTAAGCTGATTTGCATCCTGAAATGATAATATTTTGGGTGTATTAGCTTAAATAAGATATGATTAAAATTAAAAATATATATAAACCACTGCAAATGTATGTGTTTAAATAGACCCTGAAACATTAACCAGGACAACTGGTAAGAGAAAGAAATAAAAGAAATAATTATAGGAAAGGAAGAAGTGAAATTCTCCTTATTTGCAGATGAAGTGGCCCTTTACATAGAAGGTCCAAAAAATTCCACCAAAAGCCTTCTATTATTAATACCCAAATTTAGCCATGTAGCCAGATACAAAATCAATAGCATGCCTGTATATCAATAAAGAATTATCTGAGAAAAAAATTAAGACAATAATACCATTCAGAATAGCATCATGGTAAAAAAATATTTAGGGTTACTGTCACCATGGAAGGGAAAGCCTAATACAACAAAAATTATAGAATTCCCAAAAAATGATCTAAGAGGACATGAAAAAACAGAAATGTACCCCCTGTTTGCTGATATCTATATATCTATTTCTATATCTATATCTATATCTCTAATCAAAGAACCAACAGGCAGGATTCCTCAAAAAACTAGAAAAAACAGCCTTAAAAATCCTATAGATTTTTAAGAAGAAATGCAGGATAGAAAAAGCATGATGATTCCAGATTTCTAGTTACATTTCAAAGCTACAGTGATAAAAACAACATGGCAAAGATAGAAAAACAGACACATGAACCAGGGGAACAGAACACAGGGTGCAGAAACAATGGAAACCACACTCAGCTCTCTGACCTCTAACAAAGAGACCAGAAACCCACACTGAAGGAAACCCTTTAACAAGGGTTTTGGAAAGACTGGCTCTCCACATGCAGAAGATAAACTACATCCATAGCTCGCAGACACACTGTACTAAGATCAAAATGGATCCAAGGTGATACTGAAACAGAAACAAACTTCTGATAAATCAAATAGGTAAAAGTCCTGAATTCATAGGCATAGGCAAGCACTTCCTGTACAAACTGCACAAAAAGTATCATCAGGAATCAATAAATAGGATCATACCAAATTAAAAAGATTCTGCACAGCAAAGGAGGCAATCAGCAGAGTGAAGACAACCCACAGAATGGGAAAGAGTTTGGCCAGCTGCATTTCAGACAGAAGACTAATACTTAGAATATATGAAGAACTTAAAAAAATTAGACCCTCCAAAATAAAAGATCCAGTCATAAGGGCAACTGAAATGAAAGATATTTCTCAGAGGAAGAAGTACAAATGGCCAGTAAATACACGAAAAAAAAAAGTTCAACATGGTTGGTCATCAGAGAAATGCAACTTAACACTGAGATTCCATCTTATTCCAGAAAGAATGACCATCATCTAGAAGTCAAATAATAGTGAGGCTTCTATGGGTAAAAGAGCCCCTTTTACATCACTGGGAGGAATGTAAACCAGTACAACCATTACGGAAGTCGGTAGGGAGAGTCCTCAAGAAACTAATAGTAAAAATTCCATTTAACCCAGCTACTCCCCTCCTAAGTGTCACTGTGAAAGAACTAAAGACATCATTTAACAGAGATGCATGCACACAACTTTTAGTAGCTACATCCTGGAAGTGGCTCCTGTGTCCACCTGCAGATGAATGGATAAATAAAACATGGTATCTATACACAGTGGACACTACTATGCCAAAAAGAAGGATAAAACTCAGTCATTTGTAGGAAAATGGACATATCTTGAGATTGTAATGTTAAGTGAAACAAATCAGACACACAAGTTTTGAATGGTTTCCTTATGTGAGAAACCCAAAATATAAATAAATCAAATAAAAGGGAATAGGGAACAGGGAGATAGATCTTTTACAAATGGGAAGAGGACCAAGAGATGGTGGGGAGAGGGGCAGAGAAGAGGACACAGAAGTAATTAAGATGTGCTATGTAAGTGTAGCAAAAAATTGTGAGTTAGAGTCCTGCTTTAATATATAACTCTATAGTACGCTATGCTTAAAAAAATGGAAAGTAACCCACTGGTGGTGAACCTATGGCATAACAAACAGCTTGTTTGTTATCATCGAAAGCTCTAAAAGGTTCGCCATCACTGGAGTAACCCAATAAGCAAAAAACACGATTTTCATTGGCTGACACTTGTGGACATGTGCACAGTGCATTTAAATCATTATCATTTCATTATCAAATGAATACTATCATTTAAATACTGCATGTGTTCTTTATATATTCTAGATGTTAGTCCTTTCAGGAGCAGCTCGTAAATTTTTTTTCCATTCTGTAGGTTGTCTCTTCATTCTGTTGGTTGTTTCTTTTGCTATGCAAAAGCTCTTTAATTTGATGAGATCCCACTTGTTGATTCTTTGTGATCTTTCCTGAGTGATCAGGGTTTTGTTGAAAAAGTCTTTGCCTACATTGATGTCTTCTAGAGGTCTATCTATTCTACTGCCCAGCAGATTGGTTCTGTTTTATATTTAGATCTTTGATCCATTTCCATTTTAGTTTAGTGTGTGGTGAAAGGTATGGATGTAGAATCATTTCGGCATTCAGGAAGCCAGTTTTCCCAGCACCATTTGTTAAAGACTCTGTCTTTCTTCCAGTGAAAGCATGTGTCCCTTTTGTCAAAGATAAGTAGCTGAGTGTGCTTGGAGTTGTTTTTGTATTGTTTCACTGATCATTAGGTTGAGGTTTTTTATTTTTTGCCAGTACCACACTGCTTTTATCACAGTAGCTTTGTAGCATAATTTCAACTCAGGGACTGTGATGTCCTGCCTTGCTCTTATTTCCCAGAATTGCTTTTGCTATTCGAGGCCTCTTCTAGTT
Organism: Cavia porcellus; assembly: GCF_034190915.1. Taxonomy (NCBI): domain Eukaryota; kingdom Metazoa; phylum Chordata; class Mammalia; order Rodentia; family Caviidae; genus Cavia; species Cavia porcellus. The sequence goes on along the minus strand of NW_026947496.1, from coordinate 17,810,084 downwards.
CCAAATGAATTTTAGGATTGTTTTCTCTACTGTGAGGTATATTGCTTGTATTCTGATTGGGATTGTATTAAATCTATATAATAGTTTTGAAAGTTTGGTCATTTGCACTAAATTGGCTCTGGCTATCCATGAGCGAGGATTATCTTTTTATTTTCTGATAGCTTATTCAATCTCCTGTTTTCATAGTCCTACAATTTTCAATATACGGGTCTTTCACCTGCTTTGTTAGATTGATTACTAAATATTTTATTTTTCTTGATGTTATTGTGGAAGGTGTGGTTTCCTAATTTCTCTCAGTGAGTTTGTTATTTGTGTACAGGAATGCTTTCGATTTCCAAGTGCTGACATTGTATTCTGCTACGCTGCCACAGATGGTAACTAATTCTAGGAACTTTTTGGTGGAGTTTTTGGGGTCTTCTATGTAGAGTATCATGTCATCAGTAAAGAGAATCCTCAAAAAAAAACTAAAAGTAGAGGTTTCATTTGGCCCAGCTGTTCCCTTTCTAGACATCTTCCTGAAAGAGACGCATATTACCACAGTGACAGATGCATACCCAAGTTTATAGAAGCATTAATTATAACAGCTAAATCTTGGAAACAGCCCACATGCTCATAAAAAGACGAACAGCTAAAGGAAGTGCGGTATTGATATACATGGAGTACTACTCTACATAAAGAAGGACAGACCTCAATCACCTGTAGGAAGAGAGACCATAGTGTTACAGGAAATAAATGGGACACACAAGTTTAAACACCACATTATTTATCTTGAGTGAGAAACTCAGAGAGTAAATAAGAAGACATTCTGGGGAGCAGGAAGAACACGTTATAGGGGAAGAGGCATATGAGAAGAGGGAGGGGAGAAGGAAGGGGGGAAAAAGGAGAATGGAAGGAAAGAAATGGAAACAAGCTTGTGTAAATCAGGAGGGGAAGAAGGTTAAAGGTTAAAGAGAACGAGGGAAGAACGAATTAAGATACAGCACACAGAGGTACGAATTGCCTATGATGAATGTGATCGATAAGTACGAAAAATATGTACTAATAAAAAAAGGTCCAAAAGAATTTACCAAAAAAGTCAACACTGCATGTGCACAGTTCCCTGTACTTCAGGGTCTTCTGCTGTGGGAGAGGAGAGGGCACCGCTTCTCCTGTCCCTCCAGAACCGCCGGGAGTCTCGAGGGTGGAGCCCCAGAGACTGGCACAAGGCTGCGTAGCTCTGGTGCCCTCGGGAGCGGCCCTTACCTTTGTCGTAGATTTCCTTCAGGACGCCCCGCTTGATCAGCTCCTCTCTGCTCTGCCTCATCGAGATCTTCCTCTCCAGGGCTGTGAGCAAGACAGACAGACAGACATGCAGGTGTGAACAGGTGAGGGCAATGCTTTGCTTTTTTCAGACAGCAGTCTTGATATGCAATAAAATGCAAGAGAAAACCTCTGTGCATGATGCATTGCTAACATGATTAATACTTTTTGATGCTTTGCTGAGACTTCTTAAAAAGGAATTATTATTATTACTATTTTGTGCGTGTGTGGTACTGGGGATCCGACCAAGGAGTGATTTATAAATAATAATTTAAATTTTTTTTATTAGCAGTTTATGCTATTTCCATCCCCTGAGTAGAGTTGGTCCATGTGCACAAGACGTCTTCAGTCCTCTTTTCCGCCCTTCCCGCCCCTCCGTCCGTCTCTTGTTCCTGTCCATTTAATACAACCACTACGCAAGTCAGTGTGGAGTCCTGAAGAACCAAAGCTAGAAATTCCATTGACCCAGCCGTTCTCTTAGCTGTCTCCTCCAAAGAGTTAAAGACACCATATTACAGTGATACACACACACCCATGTTTATAGCAGCACAACCCTCAAGAGCTAAATCTTGGAAGCAGCCTCTATGTCCATTAACAGGTAAATGGATAATGAAAACGTGGTATTATCACACAATGGAGTACTACTTTGCCATAAAGACACACTTGTGTCATTTATCGGAAAATGGATGCATCTTGAGACCATAAGGCTACGTGAAATAAGACACATAAGCCGAAATATCACATAGTGTCTCTTAGATGAGAAGCCCAAATTACAAATAAAGAGAAGAAAAAGTCCCAGCCCTTTTAATTGTTTGAGACAGGGTCTTGCTAAGATGCTCAGGCTGGGTTAGAACTTGTGGTCCTCCTGTCTCTGCCTCCTGAGTAGCTGGGATTACAGGGCTGCATCACCTTGTCTTTTCATTACATTATTTTATTTTGATAAGCTTTCAAAATCAGGTTATTTTGTCAAATCTTCAAAACAACTTTTGTATCACCTAAAAGACAGTCATTTTGATGAATGTGATTTCACCTTCAATTCTGGGTGAGTAGCTGTGGTGGGGAGGCTTGGCATGCTGTCGGCAGGCTGCTACTGAGAAAAACATCAGGACATGAAGCCAGACACAGGACCTCTGTCCCCAGATCCACTCAGCCCCCCAGAGTACTGGGAGGCTGTTGCTCATACAGTTGTACACTTCAGTGAGTTAATTTTATGTTATGTAAATGATACCTCAATTAGGCTATTTAAAAAAGAGGGGCAGAAACAGTAACTATGAAGGAAAAATGGCCAGGATGACAACACATTGATTTAAAAATTTAAATAGTAAGTCAAAATAGGCCATTAAAAATTTATAAACCTTGAGTCACTGAAAGCAAAATAATAGAATTAAAAGGATTAAAAACACTGCACGTTAAGATAGATCTCTTAGAAAAGCAGAGTTCTTTTTTTGTTTTAAACTCCAACAATTAACCAACAGATCCAAAATAGAAAAAGCATGAACCCATTTTTGCAGAATGAATATGCAGTTTGTATAGCAGCCAATGCCATGCCTTGATCTTTGGAAAAAACCCAATTTTCCAGTTTGCAGTAAACACATCGTCACAGGCTTTATGATGGCTCTGTGGCAAATGAAGCATCCAAATGGAACACGGAGAGCTGCAGACACAGCCTGAGATCTCCAGACCACAGGGAGGCAGCCCAAAGTGAGAAGGGAGAAACCAGCACTGATTTGCTTTCCTAGACCCACGACTTGGTGGAGTGGATCCAAACACACCAGGCCGCTTCACATATCCCTCTTGCCTAAAATATGTGGGAGGAGGATTCCCGATTACTGCACTAAAAGTAGCTTCAAATAGGGGCTGGGGATTTAGCTCAGCGGCATAAGCGCCTGCCTTGCAAGCAGGCAGTCGTGAGTTCGATCCCTGGTACCGATAAAAAGGAAAAAGACAAAAAAAAAAAAAAAAAAAAAAAAAAAAGTAGCTTTAAATGGCTCACCAGAACCATATTCAAAAAGGTTAAGATGTCCAAGGAAGACTGTCAATTCGCCATTGACCTTGATGCAAGAACTAGGCAGGAAACCTCAAAAGGCATAATTATCTTTGCTTCATTCACCTCTGGGCTTTAGCAGAAGATTTCCCTTCTATAATTGTGATGTGTGGACATCGTGGGTCCTTGCCTGAACCTGGGTGGGCCACTTTTCCTGGGGTAGGCCAGCTCCTGGAGCCAGGAGTGACTTGCCTGGAGTGTGCCTTTCATATGCAGGGCAGCCCATCCAGAGCCACAGTCCCACCCGCTCTGTCCAGTCCCGATACTCAGGTCACTGTGTGTTTGTTCTAACTGCCCCAGAGCCAGGCACCAGGCACCTAGACACAGTCCCAAGGCTTCACAGCCCATTGACAGTATTTCACAGTCCTGAACCTGCTTGCTTCATAGCGCCTACTCCTGCCCGTGGAACCCACAATAAAGACTCTTGCCCACAGAGCCTCCTACTCCCCTGTCCCCTGCTTCCCTGGGTGGCCCTGATCTGAGAATATACCAGACTGTGTTTTCAATGGCCTTACCCCAGCAGGGCAGTAAGAACGGCTACTGTGACGGTTAAGCTGGATGGTCAGTTTGAGTGTCTTGTGAGCCGCCTAGTCAAGCACACTTCTGGATATGTCTGGGTGGCACCTGGAGTTGTGACTCTGAGGACCACATCTGGTCCTAGAACCTTCCTCTGTCCCCGTGCTCTGTGTCTTGCTTGCCATGAGTTGACCAGCTCTGCTCCTCCAGGCTCTCTCACCATTTCTGCCATTTCTGCCTTGGATCCAGCCAACCATGGACTGAATCCTCTGAAATTATCAGCCAAAATAAACCTCTCTTGCTTTACGCTGAGTATAAGGTACTTTTTCCCTAGTGAAGTGAGATACATCTACATTTTAAAACACACCTATCCTTACACTGGTTTGTAAGGAAGGAAGAACCAGGGGGCATCCCACAGCCTAAAGTTTCCCTTTTTTCTTCTGAAATCTGTGTAGCTGTGAACAAGTGGTTTCCAAAGGAGGCCCAGTGAAAACAGCCTAGAGAGTAACTCTAATGACACAGTGACAAAGTTCTAGTCTCATCATTTTAGTAAAGTCCTCTTCTGATCCTCCACTGCAGCCTATGACACACACTCTAACATCCAGTTCCCATCTCTCTTTAATTTTTCATTCTTTCTAGTGACATAGATTTGTGATGGGTCAAGGACTCCTGTGCTACAGTGATATCAACACATTTAAAATAAGCATCTGAATTTGGGGTGCAGCTTGACGCTACAGTACTTGCCAAGCATGCATGAGGCCCTGCTTTTGAATTCCAGCACTACAGATAAAATAAATAAAAACACTGTATACATTCCTCAGGATGCATAATAATTTATTTAATCAGTCATGAAAAGAAGGAAATTGACATTCCTTCCAGACTTGGCATGGACACCACTTCTATGAACTCATGCATTCAGGTACCAATGTAAACATGTATTAGAATTTTTCCAGGCTATGTAGTTAGATGTACAATTTCTGGGCAGGTCAATTTTTTATATGCTCCTATGTTTTATAAACTTTTAAGTACTGTTTTTTATTTTTAAAAAAAGATAGGAAAGTGGAGGACAAAAAGCAATTTTGAGGCTGGAATGTGTCATTTTGCCCCGCTAAGAGTAACATGGCGAGACTCGTTTAGATTTTTCCTTTAGGATAATCCATCTCTGTTGAATTTCCTGCTCAAGTGCCTTTAAATTACATTCCGAAGGGAACGTAAGTTTGAAGGAGAAAAGCAACTGAGAAATAAACTGTGCATAAGCTTACTGCAGTCTTATACCTTCAATTTAAAACAGTCAACTTGCAAGTACAATCTGTAGTTTTTATCCATTTAAATTTTTACAATCCTAGGGACATGGAATTTTAAACTGGAAATCTACAAATGCAATGAGTTTCCAGGACCCAGAACCCAGAACCCAGAACCCAGAACCCAGAACCCCGAACATGCCTCCACTTCCCATCTGGCCTCATGAAAACAGGGACTCTGACATGATACTAAAGAGACCCCTAAGGAGAACACTCAGCCCACACGCTCACACGACACAACCATGATCTCCCAGAAAACCCAAATGAGACACCAACCAATGTGTATGCTATCTTTAGAGAAAATGCTTTAATTTTTTTTAAAGATGAAGAAACTTTCACTATTAAATTTATAGATACCATAGATGAAGGAAGAGAAAGGGAAGCAAGGATTTGGAGAAATGGGAACTGTGTGGTAAAGGTCTTGCATTTCACAAGGTTACATAGCTCAGGTCAGTTGATTTTTTATTTCACAAGGAAATTAACATGCAAAGTGACAAAGTCTAAATACTAAGTTGGAAAAGAAAAGATAAAAAGAAAAAACAATTTTAAAAAGCTTCTGGTTGTCTTACAGTATGAAAAATATATGCAGGGTAAGGCCATAGTAATCTAATTTTTAAGAGCAACAAGTACTTATCTTTCACTAATTCATAAGAGTTCTACAACATCTAAGCATTGACTAGTAAGCCTAGTTACTACTATGTAGAAAGGGTTCCAGTTACTTGATTATCCAAGGAGAGTTTATTGTGTCACTAATGCAAGGTGAGAAAATAAAAACACTTTTCACACTTGGCAATTAACACCAAGGGATCTTCAAAATCAGAAAGGTTGATCCCTTTAGAAGCTTTTTGTCCCTATAAAAATCTGAACCTTGTGGAAATCATCTGAAAGAATCTGAGGTCTAAGTGTTCTTGTCACATGATGATAAAGGCAGGCCCTAATCTCTGTCACTGTCACCCAAGGGCTTCTTCTGCATTGTCACAATAAGAACTCCAACAGAAGTCCAAGTAGAGAGGGATGGGGCACCCAGTGGTCAGCCCCTTACTCTCCTTTTATGTCCTGGCCAGAAGTCACAGGGTTCTTTTTCAGCTCTGTGACCAATGGCAGTTTTTTCCAGTGGGCTTTAACATCTGTAGGCATTGATAAAGGTATCTAGGTTGCTATGAAAACCAGGTATGTCCAATTCATGGCCGATGGGCCCCCTGCAACTCTGGACTACTAGTAATACGACATAAGACAGTTTACCTTTAACACCATCATGTGACTTTTAGCAATATTTCTTATGGCTCTACTTGGGGTGTTGGGGGAGGGCATGGCACAGAGCTAACTTTGCCTCCTGCGCCTGCCAGTCAGTGGAATCAGAACCTGCACCTGGCCTAACCTGTGCTCAGGGACCACGGCAGCGTATTTCAATCTACCTGCACTCACGTGTATCTGGGAACACAGGCATTTATCGTATGAAGCAGACAGGCAAGTTGTATTTTATTATTAAACTTGGACTTGGTGTATTGTTTTGTAAAGTAATTTAGTAAGCTAAAAATACTTTTTAAAAAGGGCTATTCTTACACATGTTAACCATTACTGCATGATTACATGGGACCCAAACAACTCTTAGTCAAGTGTAGCCCAGGGAAACCAAAAGGTAGATATTGGTATCCTCAACTGAAAGAGATTGGCTGTGAGCCTGAGCCAGAGTCCTCAAACCTTCACTGACCTCCATCCCTGACCCCTCCTGCAGGCCCATCCAAGTGGAACATCCTGAACCTTTAGTCCCTGTTGCCTAGGAGACACCACAGCGCTTTGGTGGTTCCCCTAACAAATGCACTGGGCTGGTCTCTCTGGCCTTTTAGTGCTCCTTTCTGTGCAATTCCAGCCAACCTGTAGGGGAGGGTTGGGGTCCCCTTGTAGGAAGTCTCCTGTTGCAGGTATTAGGGTGACTCCAGTGCAGATCACATGGTCAAAATCCCTCATACCCAACATGGCGACCCAACTATGGAACTTGTGATGAAATGTAAGCCATCCAGAGCAGGACTTTCCAAAGCCTATTTTTGCAGAATTTTGACTTCCAAGGTGCTTGCAGAAAGGGATGAATAATTTTGGGGGAAATGCCCCGTATCATTGGAGAATCACAGTGTGCTCTGGGAGACCTGTGTAAAAGACTCAGTGTAACCCAGAGTTTCTTTCCAATTTTCTACACTCTTTTAAGCACAAGGGACTTGGGCTGTGACAAAAATCTTCTGGAGGATGCTGGACAAGGATCCAACTTGCCTGACTGCGATGTGTTGTAAAAATCTCCCAGGGAGGCCAGTGCTCTCTACAGAGTCAGACGCTCATCCTCAGTCTCTGCAGGTTCTACAGAAGTAAATTCAGCCAGTTTAACTGTAGATCAAAAATATTCAGAGCTGGAAAAGGTGAAATAGGTTTGTAATTCCTGCACTCTCTGATGCAAGAGGATCGCAAGTTGGACCGAGAGTGGTCAATTTAGTGACTTAACAAGATCCTCTCTGATTCTTTCATACATAAATAAATGGATGGGAATATAACTTGGTTGAAGGTCTTGGGTTTAGTCCCCAGTATGACTATTACAAAAACAATTTTTTTTCTTTTGGTACCAGGGATCAAATTCATGACCTTGTGCTTGTTAGGCAGGTACTTGTGACACTGAGTAAATCTCTGGCTCACACAAAAACAATTTTTGTATCTGTGCAAACCTTTTCTGGTTATTATTCTGTATAACACTTTCAATAAGGATTTTCATACACAGCATTTACATTGTATAAAATATTGTAAGTGACCTAGAGATGATTAAAGTACACAGGAGGATGTGAACAGGTTGTGGCAAACGCTACAGCATTTTCTATAATGGACTTGCGCACTGTTTCCCTGTACAGGGCTACTGCGGTCCTGGTAAAACCTTCCGCAGGTACAGCCAGCTCTCCTACCCAGTGACATGGCACATGCACAACTAACCTTGAGCCGTCTAATACCACCGAGCGTCTGCCCATTGGAACAATTCTGGTTTTGATATGATTGATAGCTAGAATGTCTTCTGATAATCACTGAGACAGTGTGATTTCCTCCGCAGCGACAGAGCATGGAACTAAGACCAGCGGAGGGGGCTGGCTGGGCTCCACTTGCTCAGGCAGAACTGCCTGAAGCCAGGTCCCCAGGCAGCACTCCTGATTGATGTGATGGGTGTGAAAAAGGAAGAGACACTGTCTCTCTTTAAGCTGTAAGCCGAGCTTTACAGGCTCGTCCTTTAAGAATCTCAGCTGCAAATCAGTTTGCAACAAGCCAGCTGAGAAAGCACTCTGGGGGCCAACTAGGTAAATTCAGGCTACATATGAGATCATGTTAGATAATTATTCTTAGCTTTACTATCCATGATAATGGTTTATGTTCATGTAGGCTCTTTTTCTTAATTTTTTTTTATAGATTTACAATTGTCTGCAATTTACTCCAGAATGGGGAAAAAAGCAACAAATATGGTCAAAATTTAGTAACTGTTAGATGATGGCTATTCTATTATACAATCCTCTTGGTGTCTGTATGTTCCTTTTTATTTTTTGGGTACTGGGGATCAAACTCACAACTTCATGCTTGACAGGCAAGCAGGCACTTGTGCCACTAAGCTATATTCCCAGCTCCTATGTTTGACAATTTTCAAAACAAAACAAAAAAATAAACACACAAAAACATTACTTTTAAAATATTTAGTACAAAAAGCGAGATGAAAGAACACATGGACTATCATTCTGTTTGTAGAAAGTTCAAAAATGGGCCAAACTAAATACATAATGTAGAGATGCAGAGAAAAGCACAGAAAATGCCTCCAATAAAAACCAGAGCAACAGCTTCAACCTGGAAGGAGGTAACTGCAGTCAGAAAGGCATGGAGGGGGGCTGGGGATTTAGCTCAGCCACATAAGAACCTGCCTTAAAAGTAGGTGGTCGTGAGTTCAATCCCCGGTACCGATAAACAATAGAAAGGCATGGAGGGAGCTCCTGAGTGCTGATAGTAATTTACTCTTTTGATTTGGGCTGTGGTTACATGGTGAAACTGCACTGGAATTCTTACCCCCATTTTAAAATATGTCTTATGTTCCCCAAACAAAAACATGCAGAAGACATTCTCACTAGTTCCTCTCATCGTACCTCTGAAAGCCTTGGAGGAAGACAAAAGACTCAGCCACCATATAATGAACTCATGCAGTTGGTCATTAAATTAATTCCTGAGGATGAAAGGGAGGGTGATTATCATGCAATAAAAGCTACATACTTTCTTTTGCAGAAATTAAGGAGTCTGAATTTGGGAAACAGGCTGTGCTACTCCTGGAGTCCATCCTTAACATGGTATGTCAGAAGCAAGTTAGGGGACAAACTTTTGCCAGCACCAGGCTGCACATCTTAGGAGTTTATATCACAATTTGCAGGTGCATTCTTCTATCTGTTGTAACCGGCACAGACAATTTCAAATTCTAACAGCTGTCTCTTCTGAGAGCTGCAAGATGCAAAGGAATCACTTCCTTCTTCATTTACTGGTCCCGTTAGAGGGACGTGGCAGAACACGACTTGATAAAGATCTGAAAAATAATCTCTGTGGAGCCTCATTTACAGTCTTCACTTTGTTCTTTCACTTCCATGTCACCTGTGATGACAGACTGATTCATTAAATGTGAAACTGACGGACGCTCTGGTGAGAGAATCTAGTGTGATGAGGATGTTGATGTTAGAAATAAAGTCTTGATGCTTCAGGGCTTGCTTCTATGACTTGTAAGACAGTGTCATAACAGCTAATTCTTTTGTGATCATGCTCAGACATGATCACAATTCACATTTCTACTATGTTCTCTGCTGCTTCTAGCAGCTCTGCCCCCTCCCCAAAGGACAAGGAAAAGTCATTGATTTAGGGCTGGGTGAGCTTATCCTTCTAGATCTAGGAAGCATAATGGTCCACTAGATTTCATTCCACTCACCGGATTATGATTGACTGCTTTGTGATAGATGTGAAAATTAAATTCTGCCAGAACAGTGTGGTACTCCTGCTACTACCTGTTACCTGAAAGACAACAGGGCCTTTATTGTGAGTGTTTTGTGTGCCAGGTTCAAGAAAGTAAGCGTGCTTGCTTCTCCAAGTGTGCTTGGCTTTGCTACTCCTGGTCAGATGAAGCCTGCTGCCATGATGGAGCTAAGATCTGGGGAGCTAGAACATCTTGTCTCTGACTCTTTGAAACGTCAGAGGGAAAAAACGTCAGCATTAGATGGAGGGTATTTGTTTTATTTTGTGCTGAGGATAGAGCACAGGGCCTCACACTCGCTTAGCATTTGCCCTATCACTGAGCTATGCCCCCTGCCTAGACTGAGGGGTTTTATTAGTTCCTGTTATGTATAGTCAGAGCTGAAGTCAGCTAATAATTGTGAACCACAATCTACGAAAAACTCCCCCAAAACAAAACGAAACAAAAAAGAAAACAATTATACACAGCTATGTCAGATATTTTGCCTGAAGGAGCCATTTTGTGTGAAGATGTAACCATTACCATGTACCACGAGCCCCACACTATGTGCTTTCTATGCAGGACTTCATGTAAAACCTTACAATGACTCCAGGAAGTTGTCACTATTATCTTCATCTGGCAGTTTAGGGGGAGGTTAAATGGCCTGCCCAAGGTGCAGAGCTAGACTGGAGCTAGGCCAGGGGATTCTAGTGTGTGCACATACACATGACATTAAACTGGCCCCTAAGCTTCAACAAGCTAGGAATACACCCACAGTTTATTAAGCCTACCTGCAAATGGACAAGGTTGTACAAATAGGCCAAAGGGCATATATAAAGGAAACACTTAACAATTTTGCTTTCTCCAGTGCAGAATTTTGTTCTTTTACGTATTGCAATAGAAATTCATTTTCTGACAGATCTAGAGCTGTGAATTCAAGATGAAGATGCTGGCCTTTTCCATTTCCAGTGATTGTCTTCTTCTTACTTTGCAGGCAGGCACCTTCTCACTGTGTGCCCAGCCTGAGGGAGCTCTTTAGTACCTGTTCTGACAAGGGCACTAATCTTATTGATGGGGTCCCACCCTTAAGATCTCCCTTAACTTTATTTCTTCACACCAAATATAACCACTTTGTGTGTTAAGGATTCCACATATGGATTTTGGAGTGATACAAATATTTTTTTCCGTAACACTTGTAATGTGTGTGGTCACCTCTGAAATCATTCCATTAAGTTTTTTAATTACATATATTTGATGCTACAATATATGAAGTTATACTCAAAGATTTCAAGGAAAGAGACAATATGGTAACTACTTTTATGTCGGGATTATCTTGTGGTGAAACACTATTTTGCTTAAATGGTTATGTTTTGATCTGTGCTGTTTTGTTGCTATGCCCTCTTTTATCTCAATCTCCATTTTATTATTTACATTTTTATTTTTATCCTTTTAAGGGAAAAATAAAAAAAATAGCAGGATATATTATAGTAACCTACTTTGACTCTCCATTATCTTGATTTAAAGCCCTGTATTGCTCTCACCATCTTGTTTTGACTGATGTCCCTCTATTCTGTTTTGTTTGATAGTACCAGGTTCGAAAGTTTAGGCAACAGCTGTGAAGACAGTGGGATTCATTATGACGCCCATTCCGGTTGACTATTATCTACTTTTGAAGACCTATAATCTCTCCAATGTTTTGGTTTTGTTGGCTTTGTTCTTTACTGTTTTGTTCAATTTTATTATAACTGATGATATAGGCAATTCTATTAGAGATAGCAGGAGGCATTCTGGTAACCATTGTTGATCACCTTGTATTATGCTTTTACATTACCTAGTATGTCCACCCTTTTGATTTGACTGACTCTGTTCTGTTATGTAACATTTGGTTCTACTCTCTTCCAAAAAAGTAATAAGAACTGTGGGAGCAACAAAACCCAAAATGAGTAATTGTCATTGTACAAAAGAGAGGAAAAGAAAGTGCTCTAAACGATATAACTGCATGTATATTTAAGTGTATAAGATAGATAATGATATTACTGAGTTTTGTTGGATCATTGAACAGAACTGTTTGCAGTCTCACTGTTGGAATGTCCACTTTATAAGCTTTAATTTTGTAACTTGAACGATTATTTCTAAGATGACAATATGTAATCCATTAACTAGTGATTTCCTACTGTTTATTTTTTTCTGTAAATCTGTATAACTTGTACCCTTTCTCTGCTTTTTTTTTCTTTTTCTCCTTAAATAAAATTTTAAAAAAAGTTTTATAATTAATTATCATTAAATGAGATTTCATATAAGAAGAACAAACACATAGCTGGCACATAAAACTTAATTAGCTGTGACTGTTTTTATAGGTTGAGGATCCTTTATTTAAAACATTGGGACCAAAATGTGCTTTGGAGCTCAGATTCTTTTTGATGTGTGGAATATTTGTGCACACACAATGAGCTCTTGGGGATGGAGCCCAACTCTACATTCATATACATATAGCCTGAAAGCAATTTAAAACAGTATTTTTATGTACCTATCTTTCGATTATAACATATCCCATGAGGTCAGGCCTGAAACTTTCTACCTGTGGCACTTAAAACATTTCAAATTTTAGAACATGCAGATTTTTGAGTTTCAATCCATCTTAGTGTTCTCCTACTTTTGAAAAAAATAAAATGTCTAAAGGAAATCAGCTCACAAAATTATGAAATTTCATTCTCTCATATTCATGTGATGATAAAGCAAAGGTCATACGTAGGAAGGCAAAGGTCTGCTTAGTCACTTCTCAGCCGTCATCTCGGGTGATGAGGACACCAGTAGATAGGCTACTGGTTCTGATGACTTATCTAGAAATACTGAGCAGTAGCGAGACGTTTGTAAGTTAATAATCATTTGATAAAGCATCACTTCTTTTGCAGACCCTCTTTCATTACAAGAGCAATTTTGACTTTATTCAGGGCGTTATGGAAGCATGCATCTCCGTCTGGACACTTGGTGTCTTTAGCCATCTTACATGTTCGTTTAAATTGTTGGAACACTGTCTAAATCCCAGTGCCCTCATAATTTGTCTTGACGTCTAGCAGTCCTGTATCCTTCAGCTTAGTTCTTCAATTGTCTTTGCTACTCTGTGCCTCTGAACTTTTGCTAGTTCAGAGAAATGGTTTGTCCATTTCCATAAAAACCTTTTGAATCTTGGGTTGGAACTGACTGAATCTAGATATCCATTCAGAGAGAAGTGATTTCTTTACAGTTTTGAGGCCTCCAGTCCATGAACATGGTACACATCTTCATTTTTGATTTTCAATATTTTTAATATGAAACCAACTCTGCTTTCCCAAAACCACTCCAACTTCATTGCAACATGTTATTCTTTTAAATATACTTGTAAGAATCAAGGGGCTGGGGATTTAGCTCAGCGGCATAAGCGCCTGCCTTGTAAGCAGGCAGTCGTGAGTTCGATCCCTGGTACCGATTAAAAAAAAAAAAAAAAAAAAAAGAATCAGTGTCCTGGCACTGTATATAAAATATCTTACACTTATATAATGAGAGATACTGGCCTGTAATTCTCCTGTCTTCTAACATCTTAAGCACGTTAGGCTCTCAAGTTTATGCTGGCCTCTTAATACAAGTAACACATTTGTCTTTTTCTATCTCCTGGAGTTGGTATGGCTGATTTTGTTTCTTTCTATTTGAAAGAATTCACTAGTAAAGCTATCTGGGAATAAAGTTTTCTTCTGGAGAGGGTTTTTAAATTACCAGAAAGTTTTTTCAAGAGAAACAGTACTTATTGTGTTTCTTATTTTTTCTTTAAATCACTTTAAACTGTATTTGTTGAATAACAAAACCTTTCAAATCTAAGAAAACGTCTAAGTAGCTCAGGACTGTCCTTTCTGTTCTGCGCCTCACCCTTCCTTGTCTTTTTTTTTCTGCGATTGCTGTTTCTTCCATGACTTAATGCTTTCACTGAAAACAGTGTTTGTGCCTCAACCAAGCATTCATCAGCTCATGACACGAACAGCACCACCAAACACCCATTATCCTCCAGCAGGATTATCCATCTGCATTCAAGAACAATCCCTCTTTGGTATCTGCAAACCATACTTGGAAAAAAAATCTCCGAGTATTGAAATGGCAGTTTTGTGAATGAAACATTTGCCCTCATTGTAATTGGGAAAGCTAAAAACAAACAAACAAACAAATAAAAACCCACAACAAACTAACTCCCAAACATTGCAAAGAAAAGGAGCAGAAAGCTCATGAAGCACGCAGAAGAGAAGACAGGTCTGGAAGCAGAGCTGTGCACAGCGCTCCCGGAGCCTCCCGCAATGCCCTCAGTCCTCATGGCATCAATGACCATGCAGCCAAGGCTTGGCAGGCAGCATCTCGCACCCCTCAGTGAATATGGAACCTTCTCTGCTTATCTTTGTGATTGCAACTTCTGAGCCTCATTGCTCGTGGGCATTTTTGCGCTGCCTTTGAAGTAAATGTGGGCTGCACAGTAGAAGCAACATGTGTGCAATCCTGAATTCACAAATAAAAATACCAAAAATCACTTCCTTTGATTGGCTTAAACAGGACTTTACTGGCATCATGACTGGGCTGTGCTCCATGGTGCTGTCCAGCCCTTTCCCAGCTGGAAAGATGGGCTCCCCATGGATCTGAGGGGTGAGGGTTGATCTGAATAAAGGTCTGAGCAAAGGGGGTGATTTAGAATTTCAGTTCTGATCCACAGATGGCTGTGGCTTCTGGGGAAGGGGCGGGAGGAGGGTGTGAAGTATTTCATACAGATGGGAACCCAGGTGTTCTCCACAGCGTGCAAAGGCAAACGTCAGCCTTCAATGCCTTGTTTTCCTTCTGGTGGACTCATCTAAGGCCCTGTGCCAGCATCATCAGCATAATAGAAAATCTCGCCTGAGGTCACCTATCGTCTCAGTAAAGCATCCTGCCACGCGGCACAGGTAACTAAGCGAAGTGACAGATTGGGACACAGGAACTCTGCCGCTGTCACTTTGCACCACAGTTATTAGCACAGGGACACCATCCCTCTAGTTTCTTTGTAAAAAATATTGTGGTAAAAACATATGACTTAAAATACATTTATCATCTTGGTCACTTATAGTGTTAACCGCAAATTATTGTGCAAACATCACCAGAACTTTTTCACCTTGTAAAACTGAAATTCTGTACCTGGCAAACAGGAACTCTCCACCTCCTCACTCCCCAGCTCCTGGTAAGTATCCTTCTTGTTTTTTATGAATTGGAGTCTCCTAGGTAACCCATGCAAGTAGAATCATACAATATCTGTCTTTTTATGACTAGTTTATTTCACGTAGCATAGCACCCTGTAGTTTCTTCCATGATGTCCCATGTGTCACAATTTCCTTTCTTTTAGGGCTATATAGTATTCCACTGTATTATATGCCACATTTTGTTTATCCAGTTGTCTGTTGATGGACATCTGGGTTGTGTCCACTGACTGCCTTTTGTGTATAATGCTGCTATGAATATTGGTGTGCAAATATTTGAGAATCTGCTTTTTAATTCTTTTGCATATATACTCGGAAATGCTGGATTATATATTCTATTTTTAAATGTTTGAAGAACTACCATTATGTTTTCTATAACAGTGTACCACTTCCTATTCCCACCAAAGGTGTACATGTGTTCCAATTTCTCTGCTTCCTTACCAACACTTAGGGTTTTCTGTTTTGCAAAGCCACCTTAATGGGTATGAAGTCATCAGTATGGTTTTACTATGCCACAACTCAGAGAGAAGGAAATTGTGAAGTCATGAATTATAATATTTGTCTGTGACCCTAAATGTTTTTAAAAGTTGCTGCCTCCTCACCTCAGGACATGGAAATAAGTGTCACAATTTAGGGGTTTCCTTTGACCCCTTGAGGGGAGACTCTTGATATTTAGAGAGAGAAAACAAATAGATTTTATGCAAAGGATGAATAAGGTTAAAAGAAGATATTATTTTTTAAAGAGAAAATCCCTTATTAATATTGTTTGATTTTTATTTTCAAACTAAAGACAGAGCCAGTGTGATGGTGTGCCCTGTAATCCCAGGGAAAAATGAATTAGTCTGAGTATGCAGAGCAGGTGTCCATGAACCTTTTCTGTGAGGACCTGCTAACCAGGTCTTCAGGTTTGAAGGCTACACAGCCTCTGTGGAAACTGCTCAACTCAATCCCCACAGCTATATGGAGTACGCACATGCATGAATGTGGCTGTAAATAAAACTTTATTGATAAAAACAATTAGTGGCACAGAATTAATGTATGGTCATAGCAGATTCAAGGGTAAGAACTTTGAAAATTGGAGCTTTCTTATAAGTTAGAAGGAAGAACAAGATTTCAAACTCTGTGACAAAAAATGACAGATGATAAAATAAACCCTTGATGTGATTTCCTTCATAACTAAGCATAAAACTGTGACTATTGAAAAATGCATTTTAAGGCTCCGTGGCATGTTAAACTTCTAATCACCTGATCTAACATAGCTGGAGACAGATGAAAATCATCATAACTTTGGATGTGGCTCTTTGCAATCCTAACTCTTCTCCGAAGATAATGTTTGACTTTATAAAGAAGAAAATCTCAAAGGACAGTCAGAAACAGTGTGCTTCAAAACAAGTCACTTAACAAACGCTGGCTGTGGAAGCAATGACATTTTCCTCATTAACGTATATCCCGAGGCCCTGAGGTCACCACTGGAAGGACGGGCTCCTCCTCCGTGGGTGGTGGGGCCAGGGTCCCTGTGACTCCCTTCGTGTTTTCCTCTTGAACTTTCCCAAGGTGGTAACAATGACAGAAATGCGGTCAGCCTCCTCGGAGGCCTCCACCCTGGCCTGCCAGGACTGCAGTCTCAGCACAAACGGTTTCCTCTGCCCTCTACACCAGCGAACCTCGCATAGCTCTTGGCAGCTCAAAGCCATGTCCCTAGAACAACAATCTATGTTCCCTAGAAACGCTTGCCTGAGAGAGCTCAAAGCTGCCAACAGCATTTGCTATTTGCTCCAGCCAACATCTGATGATGGGCCTCTTAAACTCCCTTATTTTAGAGTACTGACTTAGAAAACTTGTAATTGTGAGATCTTTCTCTATCCTTTTGAAGTGTGTATGTGGCATGATCACAAATATGATGAATAGTTAAATGAAACAAGTTATTACAGTAAAAGACCCACTTCCATTACGCTAATCTGCATAAAAACATCTTTCCTCACTTCATACACACTTCACAAATGTTCTCGCCACTTTCTGAAGCAGTTCTGAAAGTCCTCTTAATGTGATTGTCTTTAGTTACACTGTTGTGGCTGCCTTGATGCCCTGAATTGATTCAAACCTTTACCTTTCATGATCATTTTGGCTTTGCGGAAGGTCCAGAAGTCACCCAGAACTGGACCCAGAGAACAGAGTGGATGAGAACACACTGTTTTGAGTTGCCTTTCTATTGGATTATACTCCATCCACAGCAGCAATCACTGTAAAGTATTTCTAATCACACTTTGTAAAGACACTAACGAAAGAGGAATGCCGGAACTGCTTCAGAAAGTGGCAAGAATGACGGGCAGAGTATGTTTGAATGGAGGCTTCATGACCATGTGTCAGCTACTGTCATGCATTTTAAAGATAACACGGTCATTGTGTATTTTGATCACATCGTGTGTGTGTGTGTGTGTGTGTGTGTGTGTGTGTGTGTATCTTCTGCAACCCGGGAACATCTCTTTCTGAAGGGCCTGGGGCCATTCCTTTGAAATGTAATCACTAAGAAGGAAACCACCTCTCTCTCGGGATGCGCTCCTGGTGGAGGGCCTGCAGGAGGCGAGATCCTAACTTTCTAAGCACCAGTTAGCAGACACAGATGGTCTAGTCCCATCCTTGAAGCCAGGCAGTACTTTTCCATTACCATGTCCCAGTGTTCAAAAGGCCTCCTGCCTTTTATGCCCTGGTGTAGAGCTCAGGTGACACTGAGCTAGCTCTCTCCCCTACTACAAACCTCTGGGATAAAATCTGTGCTGTCTCCTTTGACTCTTGTCTGGCTTGGTTTCCCTTTGATAGTGTTGTTACCCCTATGCTGCCTTCAGGAAAACTGGGCCATCTTTGATGCTTGGGCCCCAAGAAGGTCAGACCTTCCTCATCTTACGTTCCTTAGCATGAATGCAGATACACCACCATCCTACTGCAGAAGGCGCATGCCGTTGCTTCCCCACCCCCACCGAGTCCAGCAGACAGATACTTTCCTCTCCGCCTGAAGATTCCTTCTCCTTTGGGATTCCTGGAGAGACAGGAATCTCTCCCTAGGAGAACACCACCAGGAGTGGCCTGACGCATCCCCATTCCCAATGCACGGGTGAGAGCCTGGGTCTCTGCAGCAATATGGTTACCATGCAGTACGACACGACAGCCCAGGATTGAAATGACGGGAACCACTAACTAACAAGCCTGAGCCATAGTTTATTTTTATTTTGGGTAAAACAGGGTGGAAAAAGGTATGGAGAGGATTGGATCTAAACAATGCAAACCTACCAGGGAGGTAACTTTCAAAAGGACTGTTTCAAAAACGTAAACTGAACTCTGAATTGAGAAGGCTGGTGTCCAAAACAAGTTTATGCTTTTGGTGGTTTAATTTGACTCACCAAATACTGAGCATGTTCTCAGTTAATGCACTGGATAAGCACTGGATGCTGTAGGCGCATTTCATTATTTTGATTCCAAGCTGTATCTTTAAAAAATAACTTTTGATCGTCTATATTTAATAAATGCCAATAAAAAGAGAACAGAATCAAACTGAGCCAAAATCTAATGCCTCTGATATGCAGATTTTGAGAGAACCTTGTACATCCTGGGGAGAAATAATTTTCCAACATTTGTCTGAATAGACTGAATGGCTAATTTTCCCCTCTGCTTTCCAAATGCAGTTTCTCCATGTAATGAAATCAACAGTAACCATCATCACCAGGAGGTCACAAACGGACACCTGCTACCTCCTTGCTATGGGGAAGACACAGAGGATGGCGAGGCATTGGGTGTTTGCAGAAAGCTAAGTGAGAGCCCATGTCTGCTGAGGAAGCCGCTAAGCTCAGGGCCAAGAGAACAGCGGACAGAGCAGAGGCTGCTAAGGCTTCAGAAGGGGAGCCTCCCCCAGGGGCAGGGCCACCAGGTAGAACTTGAGTAGAAGGAAAGGCAGAGGTTGACAGGCTGATTACCTGGGCAGGAACTTCTTGGGGGCAGATTGGAATTAGGACTTCTCTTGCAAACCCTTTTGAGTTACAAATTCTGAAAGGGTCCCGTGAATAGGTGACAACTGGAATTGGCCTCTCTGCTTTTGTGGATGAAGTCCTGCAGGGGTGCAGGAGGGGCTGTGACCCCATCTTCAGAGCAGCAAGGGGGCGGTCCCAGCATTTGCTCTTGGAAGGGTTCTAGCACACTATTTTAATGGTTGTGGAAGGAATACGGGAAGAAAGGAGATTAGGCATGATCCTGAAGGGCAAGTTTTGAATGACAGCTAAGTTGAAGCTGCTTCTCTATCGTTTTGTATTTTATAAAAAGAAGAGGAGGGGATTAACAGAAGGTTATGTTTGTGTTTGCGGTTTTAGTCAAATCACCGAAGCACAGCTTTGAACATACTTACCTATTTTGAGGAAGCTTTCAAACTATGTTAATTATTATTTTCAAACTGGACTGCAACACATTATCAAATTAAATGAAGGGAAAAGCTCTGGAAGCTTTTAATAGGATTTTGAAACTGGGAGATATTGACTGGAGGAATTTAAAAACGGGGCTGGGAGTGCAGCTATGTGGTAAGCACTGGCCGAGCATACATCTGCTCCAGGATTTAATACCCTCTACTGCAAAATGACAATGACAATGACAATGAACATGAAAATAATAATAAAAATGAAAACAAGTGTTGTGCTGGATAGCAGAGTTGAGAAATGAAACGCAGCATTTACATTTCTTCCTTCATGACAAAAGGGAACGTCTCAGGAATACCAGGGACAGTCTTATTAGTGGTGCTTTATCTCGGAAGATACACCCCTAACTAGAGGTGCATTCTGGCCTGCCCATTCAGGGTGGGATTTCAGGTCAGTCAGGAAGCACAGCTGCAACCCAACCATCTACCCTGCTTCATGTCGAGGAATGCACGTGAGTAAGTCATCTGTGGATTCCACTAATTCTTCTACTGGTTTCATTTTCAGCACAGCCTGTGATTAAGGCACAGAACCAGGTGCTGAGGGTGGAGTGCTAAGTGAGTCCCTTAATCTGTATCAGCGCTGCTGGGTGAATCAGGGAGAAGGTCGCTTTGCCAGAATATTCTGATGCTGGCACCATAGTTTCAGTAACTCAGTGCTCTTCTCAGTTTCGTCCTTGAGCTCTTTTATATTAGGGACTACAATCCTCCAGTTTCTTACACTATTCTGAGGATGTTTTCTTCCTAAGGACTTTGCTGGAGAATGCAATCGTGTGCTTGAGCCTTTGTGCCCGCGTGAATCTCTGCAATGCATCTCTCAACACGCCCCACCCGCCCACCTACCCTCAGTGCTTGCATCGAGGGAACCTTCCACACCTTTTCCATTCCCCTAGTTATGCCAGGGCCTGGTTGCCTAGCTGACATCCTCTTCTGTAACAAACTTGAGTGGGACCCTACCATGATGGGGGCGGTGGGAAAGTCTCTGCTTTGGGCCGAGGGTGGGATGGAGCAGGTGGTATCATTTTTGGAATGAGCTTCAGTATCCAAATCAAAATGCCTTATGGTTAGCGGAATGTATCTGGAGAAATGACAAGATGCCAGGACAGAGGGGACAATTGGAGATGAGTATAATACCAAGGGAGGGAGTGGGGTTCCCGGAGAAATGAAATCAGCTGAGGATGATGCCTTGGGGGCAGCCGTGGTGATGTGGCTGGAGCAGTCACAGGTTACATGAATGTGCCTGGAACATAGGAGAGGCTACAAGCTACAAAACTACGAAGAACGAATGGGTGAAACCCATCCCAAATGCGTCCACTGACTTGCAGGGCAGCACAGAGCCGAGGCCAGCTTTAACATTCTGGGTTAGAATATGCGATGGAAGGAACACTACCAAACTACTGCACTCGGTGGTTATGTGATTATTATTTTTTTGACATAACAATGAAACTGAGTTTCAAAACGGGTTAGTAAGAGTACTTCAATAGTTGCTACACTATATATTGTTGTCTTTGTAGTAGTTATTCAGCGTACAAGGTATGGGCATCATATCTTGTCCAAACAATATTAGCACAAAACTTTCTTTTCAATGAACTTAGAGACATGAGCTGTATTGCTATCTTATCTTGTGCATACCAATATTTTTTTCCTTTTTCCCTTTACCCTTTTTCACCCCAGTTTCTCTTTTGTTTTGAATAGTTTCTTCCCATTCTGCAATATCTGTTACACATTTCAGATCTTATTTACTTGTTCCTCACACCGGTGAGACTGTGTTCATACATCTGTGTCTGATTTATTTCACTCATGAGTGTGGTCTCAAGTTGCATCCCTTTGAGTCTCCAGTTTATCTTTCTTTATGGCTAAGTAGTACATCATGACATAAAAACATCACATCTCTTTTTTATCCATTCTTTGGTTGATGGGCTATTTGGATTGTTACCAAGAGTTAGCTATTAAAAACTGTGCTGCTATAAACATGGATGTACATGTATTGCAGTGGTATTAGGTTTTAAATTCTTCTGGAAAGATTCCCATAGGGGGAATAGCTGGACTGAATGGGACCTCTAATCCTGAGGGTTTTTTTTTTTTTTTTGAGGCATTTCTACTTTTATTTCCACAGCAGTTGCACCAGCCTACATGCCTACCACCAGTGGAGAAGGGTTCCTTTTCCTCACAGCCTTGCTGGTATTTGTTACTGGTTTATTTCTTGATGATAGCCATTGTTTCTGGGGTGAGATGGAATCTCAGTGTTGTTTAAATTTGCATCTCTCAAATGATGTTGAACATTTTTTCATGTATTTATTTGCCATTTGTATTTCTTTATCTCAGAAGTGCAGATTCCTCTAGTGCCCATTTTTAGATTGGGTCTTTGAATTTGGGTGGGAGGAGGGTGTTTGCTTTTTTCATTTCTTTATGTGTTCTAGATACAAGTCTTTTGTCTGTGGGACAACTGGATATAACTTTTTCCCACTTTGCAGGTTGTCTTTTCACTCCATTGGTGATTTCTTCTGTTGTGCAAAAGTTTTTTTTTTTTTTTTTTTTTTTTTTTTTAAATAAGATGACTCCAGGGGCTGGGGATTTAGCTCAGTGGCATAAGCGCCTGCCTTGAAAGCAGGCAGTCGTGGGTTTGATCCCCGGTACCGATAAAAAAAAAAAAAAAAAAAAAAAGGAAAAAGACCAAAAAAATATATATATATAAGATGACTCCATTTATCAATTCTTTGTACTATTTCTCTTGCAAACTGGATTGTGTTCAAGAAGTCTCTGTCTATACCAATGATTGAGATTTCTGCCTGTTTTTTCTTCCACTAAATTTAGTGTTTCTATTTTAATATTTAGATCCTTGATCCATTTTGATTTTAGTTTAGTGCATGATGATAGACATGGGGCTAGTTTTAGTCTTCGATATGTGGAGAACCATTTTTTCCAGCACCATTTATTAAAGAAATTATCTGTCTTCCAGTGACCTTGTTTGCTCCTTTGTCAAAGATAAGGTAGATGACTGTGTTTGGAATTGAATACAACCTTTAGTGAGACTTAATGCTATCAGTAAAAGTGAAATTTTTACATTTTAAATGGTTGTTTTAAAGTTCATCTAATTTCCTAATTTGCATCATTGGGAAATTTAATTATACAAATAAGGAAATTATACATTTAAAAGCTTACATGGACACTCCATTTATGAAAACTGCCTACCATTGATTTATTCAGATGTAGAGAAAATGCATAATTTTGTTCTAGTACCAATACTCCAAATATAAGAGACATATTTGTAGAAGAAAAAAGATTTAAAACACTGAAGTCTCAGCTCAACCAATTTGAGATGGGCCTCTGACAGGACTGGCTACTTTCTGAACACCTTTGTTCAGACTTTGTTCATTTAGAATGTACCTACAAGGTTATTTTAAAATGCACCTGGACAGAACTGCAGATTGCAAAAGTTCTCTAATGAGGTTATTAAGCTGTTTTCAAGCCTCACATTGTTGGTTTTTAGAAAAAAATCAGGAAAAGTTTTAATTTGCCTCCATGGAATTGCAAAATTTATACTGGGCTCATGGTTGCTTAGCAAAAATGCAAGAAAATTAAAAGTCCTCCAGACCATGAGCTGAAGCTTATGGGAGAAGAGCCTTTCACATCGTGTCAGTTTTTTCTTATTTAAAGAAACCAGTGGACTAGAGAGTGATCTTAAATTAGACAATTGTGCTGAAACTCAGTTGATAGTTTCCTTACATTGCTTTAATTAGAAACATTTTTTGATACAGATTTAACAAATTTTCTTTCTCTTTGTGAATTCAAGAATCCCTTTAAAGCGCTTTCTGGAGTTTTAAGTCACCATAGCATATCAGTGTCTCGATCAAATTTCTAGTGAGCAGGAAGCCAAAAAGCCATGGAGCCCTGGAACGGATGGCACAAATCCATGTGTTAAAACTCACACAGTGAAATCACCAGAAAGCAGCCCTGGCTCCCACTCCACCCTATTTTACTGTAATGTCAGCTGCAATTGAGATAGAATTCAGATAGGCTGTTTTTGTTTTGTTTTGTTATTTGGCCACTGCAAGCATAAAATAGAAAGCAAGAGTTGGCTGACAGAAGTGACAGCTCACAGAAATGGAAGTGGGGAGGGGATTTTAAGGCACAAAGGACAAGTATTTCTATACTGATGGTGCCATATTCAGGGCACAGGACAGTAAGTGATGTGTTAATACAGATTCTACAGCACCAAAAAGATATAAACCTAGGCTTCTGTTCTTTAAGAAGTGAGAAAGTACATATGGAGTTTTAAAGTTCTTTAAGGCATTGAAAGAGATCAATTTTTAAAATAGGTGTATGTTTCCTTGTTTTGTTTTGGAGGTGCTGGGGATTCTACTCATGGCCTTCCACATGCTAGGCAAGTGCCCTACACTGTAAATCCCCAACCCTAGAGATAGGATTTTTTTTTTGTCTGTCTGTCTGTCTTTTTTCTTTTTGACAAAAAGCAGAACACTTAACTTTTGAATGCTTAGTGAAGCATGATTATTGTCTCATAATGATGAAAAATAACAGAAGCTCATAGAGAGTTAAGAGGATGCTCTGGGATCCCATGTGGTCTCTGAATTCTTGATGAAATGTTCTTTGGTCAAACATGACAGAATGTAAATATGGCTGAAGTTAAGCCATAACTCTTATAAACAACCCAATCCAAAGACCAGATAAAGTTTAGTATAGAAAAAATATAATCATCAAGCATCCTTTATCATCCACACAGGGTAACATTAGAGATACATGAGTTTATATTTTTATACATAAAATCACTCTAAATTGCTTCTGTAAGTTATAAGTAGTACATGTTTTCATGCTGTGTACAGTAAATATCAAATTGGTAGGGTATTAGGTATTTTATGAGTGGCTTGGAAGTCAAGGTTTCCTGTTCCAGTTTTCAGTGAACCAAGGGTCTTCAGGGTCACATATGCTCAAGGTTACCCTTCAGCAAAGCACAGACTGAGGGCAAAACAGAGCCCTACAACCACATCACGAGTCTGCCCCAGCTCTGTGAGATGCACGCTGGCATGCGCTGCACAACACGCCCTCACCCTGAAAGCTCATTCTGGGGAGTAATATGACAGTTATTTCATGAGGACCTTTGATTGAGGAGTCAAGTGGAGACATGGGAAAGGAGGGAGGAACGTTCCAATGGTTAACTGTTAAAATTTGTCCAGATAATCAGTATCTGTGAAAACCTAAAAGAGTCTAGTCAATTGATTTACTTCTCCAGTCATCTTCTATAGGATTCATTAGAAACAATGCTAGCTGAATATGAATACATTTAAAAAAGACTCTAAGTCCCCATTGATAGTCCCTTGCACAGAGAGAAAAGGCAAATAAGAACATTGAAGCACATTTCTCATGACAGCTGATACATTAAGGATGAAGGATTTAAGAATGTGGCGCCCCCAAATGTGCTGCTTCAGCAAATTGAGTATCTTTTCTTATTTTTTGAAAAATAATTTGGCATTTATTTTAATGTAATACATACATTTTAATAAGGAAATATTCTATGAAAAAATAAAATCTCACAATGAAACAGAGAATAACACTAGTTAATACATTGTGTACCATAATCTTGAAAGAATGACCAAAATGTTACTCAGAGTACAAGTCATAAACTAAAAAGACTCTCACAAAAAAGAGACAAATGGATAAAGCATAAGACTTGCTTCTTGAAGAACTAAGATAACTAACAGTATAAATGAAAAAATTAGCAAATATATTTGAATATTTTTGAAACAATGGAACAGAGAATTTAGGGAATTATTTGAACTTCTCCCTACTGCCAAGTTTTCTTTTATTTTGCTCTTTATCTGTATTTTTTAAAAAATATAACTAGGTCTGCCCTTATCCAGCAAGTCTATCCTTAGGCATTTATCCAAATAAATAGGAATATATGTTTGCAAAAAAATTGTTCACATCAGCTTAATTCACAATCATTAAAGTCTGGAAACAGCTCAGTCTCTCAAACAGTGAATATACAAACTTGTGGTAACCTGGACAAGGGAATACTTGTCAGCAATAAAAAGAAGATTATTGATAGGTGTGACACTATGGAAAAGTCTCAAATGCATGTATTAAGTGAAAGAAATCAGACTTGAAGTCTATGTATAATTTCACTGTATGACATTCTGAAAGAAACAAAACTATAGTGTCAAGACAATAAAATACCTATGAATCAATCTAACAAAGGAAGTAAAAGATCTGTGCATGGAAAATTACAGTACTCTGAGAAAGGAGACTGAAGAGGATATCAAAAAATGGAAAGATATCCCTTGCTCATGGATAGCAAGAACCAACATAGTGAAGTTGCCATTTGAGGCAATCCCAATCAAAATATCATTAGCATACCTCACAGAACTACAGAATAACATCCCTAAAATTCATTTGGAACCAGAAGAGATCTAGAATAAATAAAGCAATTTTGGGAAACAAAGGCAAGGCAGGGAGCATCACAATCTCTGACTTGAAATTATACTACAAAGCTACTGTGATAAAATCGGCATGGTACTGGTAAAAAAACAGACCTGATGCTCAGTGGAACAGATTACAGGATGCAGATACAACTTCAAACACACTCAATCATTTACCTTTGACAAAGGGGCAAAACATGTCGACTGGAAGAAAGAAAGCCTCTTTAATACATGGTGCTGGAAAAACTGGCTGTCTACATTTTAAAGACTAAAACTAGACTCTTGTCTATCATCATGCACTAAAGTCAAAATGGATCAAGGATCTAAATATTAAAATAGAAATATTAAGTCTACTGGAAGAGAAAACAGAAATCTTGAAGACGTAGGTGTGAGTAGAGAGTTCATGAAGTAAACTCAGACTGCATGGAAAATACTACAGAGAATCAACAACTAGGATCTCATAATGTACAAAAGCTTTTGTACATTAAAAGAAATTCGGATTTTTTTTTAACAGAGTGAGGAAAAATTTTAGCCAATTGTTCCTCAGATAAAAGGATTTTTATCTAGAACAGATAAAGAATTGAAAAAAATTCAGACTCTCTAAATTTTGAGTATCTTCTATTTATTTTTTGTTGAGATTGAGAATTAAAGCTGGGACCCCATGCATGATGGGGAAGGGCTCTTCTACTGAGCTACACCCCAGTTCCCCTTATTGACTACTCTGGGTCAAAAGTCTTTGAAAAATAGCATGAGGACCTCCTGGATCCTTCTGAAGTTTTTTAAAGGTAAGACATTAAAATTCCCATGTGGAAAAGGCCCTCCCTATACTAGAAGGAAAGTAACATCCCTACCAATGATGGGGAATGAAAGCAGAGAGAAATTGATACAAACCAACCTTGTTAAATGAACTTGCATCTTCCTTTGCCATTTCTCTACCCAATTACCTTCCATCACTGAAGTTACCTTTTCAAAAGTTAACACACTTAATGCAACTAAGTGTGCAAATGCTCATCTCTAATGAGTCTTTAGGTCATTTCCTTGTGCCAAAGTCATTCCTCTCCTTACTGGGAAGGGTTCGGTCTCAGGGTGAGCCACTTGGTCACTCTGCCAACTTGCAGAGGTTCATCCAGCACTGCGAAGGCTTCCATTAGCAAGGAACAGATCGTGGGATTCTGTGGTTTTGATCTTTCCTGCACTGATATATAAAAATCTAAAATTGCACATATTAGTGGGATACCATGTGATGTTGGAAAAAATATATGTTTAAAATCAGATTAAACATATGAGATGTGATTCAAAAATACGGTGAATGTTTAAAATTAAAAGAAATTATTATGATGAAAGACACATGGCCCTCAATCTCACCCAAAATATTCCTCCCATTTCTTTTCTATATCCCAGTCTGCTACTCCGCCCACTTTGAACATAGTTATTTTACTGTTTTTACTGCTTTCTGAGGTCATTCTGGAAGTCCTCTGTACTGAGTGTCTTCAGTTATACTGCTGTGGCTGCCTCAGTGTCCTGAAATGTTTATCTTTCATGGCTGTCGTGCCTTTGAGGAAGAAGCTGCACGGAGCAGGGTACAGTGATGCGGTGAATCTGGACACACTGATACTTTTAATTGACAGAAACGGCCATAAAGATGAACTACAAGCTGCTTCAGAAAGTGGCAAGAACGGGACTTTGACAGTGATGGGACACACATTTTTAAAGTAAAGTGGAATATGTTGAGGGGAATTAATAGCAGTGTGACTTTGACCATCATAAATTTTTAAAATTTAAGTATATTCTACATGTTTTGATCACACTTCTTATCTGTTTTCTTAACCATCTACCACATTTTTATGGTGAAAACATGCAAAAATGTTTTTCTAGGTTTTTGATGCATACAGTACATAACTGTTAACTATATTTCTTGTACTTTTAAGAAATTAGTAATTACATTTCTTCCTGCTTTCTTTTTCCTTCTGCTACCCCAAAACATTCAATGGCACTTAGGAAATTCCAGGTACATTGCTGTTTATTGTTAATTAAACACAAAAGCAAATCAAGTACCTTCATCAGTCAGTGGACTGATTGAAAAATTCTAATTCACATACACAGACATTTCAGTCATATTGTTCGAATCATTTTTTTATTCTTGCCTGATTATTTGGTTTGAGTCTCAGGAAGAAAATTTGATTTGAATAAGATAAATATTTTAAAATATTATTAAATTCTTAATCCTAATACCAAATGTTAGCCGGCACAGATGCAAAACCTGAGCATCTTCCATGTGGCCTCATCTTCGTACAAGGGCCTTTATTGAAGTTGGACCACGTCCAGCATACTATTTTCAAAGCACAAGAAATGTAACACTGGATATAGGGAGTTTCTAATTTAAATCCTTTAGTATAGAGTGAAACTTGCATGTCTTTTTAGGAATAATACCTTTCTTCCTTTGTTGGAAGAAGACAGAAGACAAAATCCTAGGAGAAGCAATTATACATGACTTTTCAATGGGCTTTATTCATCAAAGGTAGCACTAAAAGTGACTGAAAGGTTAATTAGAATGACCTCAAAAAGTTCCTGATCTTAAAAAGAGAAAAACCAAGCTAAAAAAGGAGAGAGAGACAGGGAGAGAGAGCGGTAGAGAAGGAGAGAGCAAGCACTACTGTCTTTGCAAGTTGTAATCTCACAATACAAATACAAACTAAAAAGAGCAGATACAGAAGAATTTTCAGGACAATTTCGCCTCACACCATAAACCCACAACGTAGCAGGAAGCAGTCACAGCTGATCATCAGTAGCGTAGGTCTGGCCCTTGGCCTCTCTACTGTTTGTGGTTCATTTTCAACTTTGGCACTTGCTCAGGCAATTTGTCTGATTACCAGCTTTGAAAGTACCTTGGATTTTCTCTCTGCCTTAGTCTCTTCTCACTCCAATGGGATCCTATCATTCTGTGGGTGCTTCAGGAGGAGGAGGAAGAGAGTCAGATGCTAAAAACAGTCCTGACCTATATAGTGGCCAACACACCCACAGGCAAGTGGTGTACCAGTGAACAGCAAATGGCACAAATGACCCAGTCATAACAGCCTGCTCACTGGACCACCGCTGGGCACTATCCATGTAGATTGGAATGTTCTCAAATAGTTCTGCATTTTAGAAAGCATGCTGACATAATTATTTTATTGCTGTGTCTCAGAAAAGAAATGGAAACAGACGTGACTACCTTTAAGGACCGGGAGCCTAGGGAACACCACTTACTGGGGAATCCCAGGATCTAGGAAGTTGTGTTCCATGGTTCTTCCAAGTCCACTGGAAAAGCTGCCTGGAGAGGACCAGTGTTAGGTCTCTGGTGAACAGGTTCAGTGAGCCTTTCATGGATCCTGGGACACTGCCAATACATGAGCTCTCTGTGGCATAACAGCCCCAGAGCCCCTGGATCCACTTGGTGAAGATCTCATCTCAGTACTGGCTCTCTACTTCCTTGGATCTCTCCAGGGTCTATCCCTACTCTGGTTAAGAAAGCAAGTTCAATGTCCCGCTGAAATCCGTGGTGCTGACCCTGGTGGAGTAGTTATCTTCAAAACAGAAATTTATATCTCCACCCTATTATAGTTTGGATTTTCAATGTCCCCCGAAGGCCCTTGTGTTAAATAGAGCCTTGTTGAGAGACAGTGGAACCACTGAGTTGTAGGGCTTAGTGCAAGGTCTTCAGGCCTTCGGGGACATGTCTTTGAGAGGTACTGTGGGACTTCAGCCTTCTCTTCTTCTTTTCCTTGCTCCCTGACTTCTATGGCAAGTAGCTTTTCTCTGCTACTCACTCCTGACTAACCATGGATTGGTGCCTCCAAAATTGTAAGCCAAAATCCACCTTTTCAATTTATGAGTTGATTGTCTCAGGCATTTGTGACCATGAGGGAATGTGAACCGAGATGCGCCCTTCAGGACAGTCTGTGCGCCAGCTCTGCCTCACACCACACACCACTGTGAGGGCCTGAATGCAGGGGACTCTTGGCTTGCATGGATCACAGGTAATGGAAGGATGTGCCAGGTCCCTCCAGGATTAGTAGCAACAGGAACACAGTTCACAAACATTTTCTTGATTTCAAACTGTTACTGTTTTAAGTTTATGAGTAATGGTCACAGATGCTTACACTGTTGTCAGAATTTCAGGGATTCCTAACAATGACAACACCCTACCTGTACCTACCACCTTAAATCAGCAAGAATGAAAGACATCTACTAATTTCATGGAGGATACTAATGACTTTCGTTTTCCCATCACAGCTGGCTGTAGGATTGAAATGTAAGTGGCCTTCCGGTTTTCATTTTAAGAGACACATGCTTATGAGCCTTTAAATGTTTAATGCTTTGCACCTGGGGGAGAGAAAGCTCCTCCCCACTGTTAAATCTTGCTCTTATGCTGGTCCTTCATTTATATTCCCATGACAGCTTCATTCAGAGCTAATTGTCCTCCCAAGTCGAAGAACATGTAGATCTGGATTTCCTCAAGAATCTTTAAAAATATTCTCACTCTAAAATCTGATCTCTGGGAAACTCGGCTCTACTCTGCCCACTCAGAGAGCTGAAACACAATGAGACTGAAGCTAGCACCCGTATCCAGGAGCTGGAGACAGGCTGAGTTGCCTGTTGGGAGAACGAAATAAGAAACACTCCTGCAGTCAAACAGCTCTTTATTCTTTCACTTCTCTAGGATGCTTTTTTCCTTCCAAATTCTGGAAGCCACAATATTTGGGACATTTATGTCATTCTTGATCTTTTTAAAATGTTACTTGCGAATTCATCTTGTGAGCCATTCTTGGAGCCCCCCTCCTTGGTTTCTGAGAAGGGTGCTTACTTTCTCAGAAGTAAAGAAGCAAAAAGCATACAATAGGTGCCATTATCTGCTAAGGATTAGTAGGGCACTGTGAAACTCATAAACAGTAATCCCTATCTTTTCTTAAAAGAGCTAAAGACAATGGCTTTGACAGACAGAGTCAAGCTGATGCTAGGAACATCCCAGTGGACGGGAGAAGAGTCTTTCCCATGATCTTCACATCAAACCACTGGGGAATGGTTCCTCACAGTGTTTTCCAATTTGCAAAAATTTTATTCTATTTAAGCATTTTTTAACCATGGAAGAAATACATTTTTAAGTGGAGAGAGATGAATACAATGAATCTTATCACTGATTACCCTATTTTCAACAATCACCATTATTCTTGTTGGTTTGATAAATACGTTAGCACATTTCCAACCAACAAGCCCTGTATTGGGCTAAGACAAGATGTCAGTAAACTGACATTGTCCGGGAGTCCTCACCTATAAGGACTGTCTTAACGTGCAGGCACAGTGCTGATGTTCACACGTATCTTGAAAGCTTTGCTTCTAATGGTGATGATAAAGCTCTCCTGAGACCAGGGATGGAGGAAGCTCACTTCACCTTCTCTTCCTTTGGGAGAGTTCAACTTTGTCTAATTACAGACGTGAGCTGCCTGTGTATTTGGAAGTTTAATCAGTACTAGGTTATGCAACTCTAATTAAAAATATCTCTAGAAAACACAAGTCACTTAATTGTACAGCACTAAGTACTCACATACTGAAAATATTAAAAGTGTTTTTTAAAAACTGAGTTTAATTTTCATTGGTGTGTTCACCATTTAGAAAATGCTGGCAGACATCCAACAAGAATGAGGATTAGTCCTTCTTAAAGAACAGTGGCTGTAGGGCTTAGGAATAGATTGCTCCACTGCCACACAGAGGCAAATGTGTCACATCATATGTATGCGACACACCATAATATTATTCACAAGGCTGAGTATGCAGCATACACATTTTTATACATGCATCTGATGCATCTATTTGTCTACCTGTCTGTCTGTCCACCCATCCATCCACAGTGTGGTCTTCAACTTCATGTTGCATGATAGGCAGCCTGAATCCTTCACCTCCTCTCACGGAATAACCGTAACACATGGTTCATATGATCAGCACTTCATAGTCATCCTTCCCTCCCAGGAAGACTGCTGCAGTCCTGAGTAAGCCCCTGTTTGGATGGAAGGAGGCATCTGCTGTCTCCCTGTCACACACTGTCACCGTTCCTACCCAGCTTTCACACTGCTTCCATGATGCATAAATAGAGAATTGCTACACAAATAACTTGCAAAGAAAGTGCTGAAATTGGCCAACTCATAATAAAATCATATAAAATGTACCTTGAGCCCTTTTTGTATCTCTTCATTATTTACAGAATGAAGTTACATTCACCAAATTATCATGGTATAGTTATGGTACAGCTATGCTAATATCAGTGTACTATGTACTTTAGTCTAATAGCTAACCATAATACTGCATATCATAGTTATGTAATTATATATTGCTATGCTTTGAATGTTTTTCCAAAAGTTCATGGTTTGGAGAAAACCACCAAATTCATGTTAATGGTAAAAAGTAGAGGTTTGGGAGGTAGAGTTTGATAGTCACAATGATGGGGCTGCCATGAAGTATTGGTGGTTTTAGAAGAGGAAGAAGATGAGGAAGAAGCAGAGGGGTGGGCAGAGAGTCTTGAGCTAGCAGCTTTCTCTGTCTTGCTGTACAAAGCCCTTTGCCATATTGCACAGCATGAAGGCCCTGGACAGATGCTCGAGCCACGCTCTTGGTCTTCTCACCTCCAGGGTTGTGATTTAAATAAATTTCTACCCTTTATTAATTACTCAGTCTCGGTATTTTATTAGAGGGTCAGAAAAGCAACTACAACATATATGATCAACAATATACTATGACATTATATATCACACTGCTGTAGAGATTTTTCCATATGACTAATTTGTGAAAGAAGTGCTGAATTTTGCTAAGTCTTGGGCACACTCAGATATAAATTCCTTAACTATCACAACATGCAAGCTGTTTTTCAGGAGAAGCCTCCAAAATGTACTCAAGACTGATCCAGAACCAGATTTTCCTGAGCGGACGTGTATAGAAGCCCACCTGACCAGCCCATGACCTTTTGAAATCAGAAGCTCAAAATTTCTCAAAACATGCTAAGTCCCTTGAAAAGAAACATACAACCTGTGAAGAGTCATGGTAACTATTTGCACTGGAGCCAAAGAACTGTACAAACTGTGCCCCCCCCATCATCATCCAATCAACAGAGAATGCCTCCCCTCTTCCTTCCTGTCAAATCCCCCACTACCAGCCAACTGGGGAAGCAGATATGAGCTCCTCTTTAGTTCCTAGCCTTCCTTCCGGTTGACCATGTAGTTAAGCTTTGTTTTTGCAAAAACTCAGGGACATAGTATTAACCTCTGTGTGCACAGGCCAGTGAGTCTCTGCTCAATAACAGTACTACTGGTCCAGTTTTACAGAGGAGCAAACTGAAACACAGGATGGTTAAGTAAATTTCCCAAGGTCACCCAGTTATTAAGTGGCAGAACTAGGAGTTCAACTCAGGCAGTTTATTTGGTCTTTTAGGCCTTCTTCCATGTGCTTTAAATGACTTAACAGGCTTCCAAAGCCTTTTTTTTTTTTTTTTAAATAAAATCCTTCAGAGAGAGTTACAAGGAACCAGCCCAAATCGTGAAGTCACCCTGGCTTATCCTTCTCAAATGACCCAGAGTGGTTCAGAGTTGCCCCTCAGTGTTTAAAAACACGTGATATACAATCTTTGAAGCCTTCTCAGGAATGGCATTTAAAGGTGACAACGACTGTTTCCTGTATGAATATATGTTTCCCCAGTAAAAGCCCCTGGTTTTCTTCCTTGAGGGAGATGCTTCATTCAGAATTATTGCCAGCGTTCTCCTTACTTGCTGCAAGTAATAAAACTTTCTTCACTCTTTGTTTTGGTGGTGGTTACACTTATCAAGAGGGGAATCCATTATATTTGCGTATAAAATCAATGATCCACATGGGCCTTTTTTCCTTGGAAGGTTGTGAGCTTTTGCTATTCCACTTCCAACTGTCAGGGATAACTCTCCTACATTGCCAGAAGTGGGTCATGAGCAGAGAAAAGGAAGTGCTATCTTGGTGCCTACTTCACTGGCTGGATTGGCTGCTTTCCTTATTGCTGAGATGAAAGACCTGATGCCCAAACTAAAGGGAAGAAAGATTTGTTTAGCTTCCAGTTTGTAGAGGTTTTAGCCCATAGTCAGCTGGCCCCAGGGCAGGGTGGCTTGGCTGAGGGGAATACGGAGGAGAAACAGTTGATGGTAGGCCAAAGGTAGGATAGTAAGCAAGGGGCCTTATCAGTGTCTTTTTGCTTCTTTTGTATTGTATCTAGGCTACTGGAAGTAGGTACCAAACCAATCAGCGAACTGATTTAGTAATCACACACCCTTAATCCCTGCATCATACATCTCTAGATCCAGCCACCTGTGACTGCATGAGGCTTTGGAGGGATACCTAGCCACAAGCCATGACACTGGGTCTGCACCCAGTGTCAAGTATAGCAATGTTTAAGGTTTATTTATTTGTATTTCTGACAAAGAACTAGCTTAGAATGATGACTCTGCTTGTTCCATAACTCAGTTTTCATGACTAATTTGGGAATAAGTGGTAAACATAAATTAGGTAAATGTAAATGGAATAAGTGTTTATAAATATGTTCTTCATGTGGTTTGAAGTTTGAAAATTATGTATGCAATAGAGACAAACATCTGAATCATTTCTAAGTAAGCCGAAACATTGAAACATCAATTGCTAAATATAAGCTTGATTCCTCTTGGTTTCTTAAATTCTATAAATAGATAATACATTTGGGTTTATTAATAAATGTTTTGTGAATTTTTGATATAAAAAACCAATTTAAGATTACACTCTTCTTGGATCTTCATCAGCAGGCCAGGTGACAGTTAAAATTCTAATTAATATGTATGTAACCTCAGAAATTTTGTACAGAAAGTTTCAAAATGTAAACTTAAGGGAAGGAAATGAGACATAAAAGCATCAGTAAGTAGGAGGAAAGTAGGGTACAAAGAAAGTTACAAGTATGAAAATGTCATTGGACATTTTCCAAATATTTTGGAAACGATTCTGAATGCTAAAAAAATATTCTGTCTAAAAGTAGAATGACTGGAAGAGACGGAAAAACTAAAGGTTTGAGCGAGTCAAAAACTGTTTATGAAGGCCAGTAGTCAGATAGTCTTGAAGACCTACTGCATGTCTCAGAGGGCTCCTGTACCCAGAAGAACCTGAGACACTGCTGTGACAGAATCTAACCTTTCTCAATTTCTGGAGACAGTCTTCAAGGTTTTCAGCAACACAGATGTGTGCAAGGCTGAAATGGAGCAAGATTAAAGAATGAGAAGGCAAGCTACTCTGTTGCAAGCTAACTTCTTTTCTGCTCCAAGCAATCTGGGAAGAAGAAAAAAATCCATCACAGGTCTAACACTCTGTATTCATCACAGCAGAGTCAAGGGAGTCCAGCAACCAAACGACTCTGGTGAGTCTAGAAATACTTACTCCTGTGAACAGGAACAAGACTCACACCGAAGGTAAGAATCCAGAAAAGCAAGCAGTGCCAAGCTATGAATGACTGCTTTTGCTTCACTCTTCTGGTTTAACCTATACACATATGCTGTTGTTTCTGTCTTACTAGAACCTTGAAATCATGTTCAGCGCAATTGCATTGTAACTAGTGGCATCTGTGTAATATTATAAGGACAATAAAGTAACTAATAACCTTTATGTCTTAATCTTTTAGTTGGCTATTCGCTGAACTGTGTTTTGGCCTGAATCCTCTAGGGCAGTGAGGATGACCCTTTCAGAGCTTTTAATGACACAAACAGCCTACTGCAGCATGTGTGTCATACATTTGACACCACTGATCTGGGAGCATTAAGTCTGTATTTTCTGAGTTATTTAAATTAAAAACACCAATTTTACTGATCTTATTTGTAGATTTACTGCAGTACAGCTATTGCAAAAGGAATTCAAGCTGTAGTGTTACAGGCTGCCCCTGGGGATCCTAAGACCGATCTTGCTTTGGCATCATGAGAATTTCACTTCTCTAAGGTAAGGAAGATATCTTGCCCCTGAAAAAAAGAAAATTACTTTTCTCACAGCTGAGATAAAACACTAGACTCCGACGGTTGACTGAGGAAAGGTTTATTTGGCTCACAATTTGCAGAGGTTTCAGTCCATAGTTGGCTGGCTCTAGAACACCGTGGCATGGCAGCAGGGCAGCACAGAGGAGAAACAGTCCGTAGCAAAGCAGGGCAGGGAGAAGGGAGCAAGCAACAAGTTGAAGGAAGCTCAGCGGCTTTTTTCTGCCCCTTTTATGTTCAATCGAGGCTACTGAGTTTTGGGTGGGGGGTTGATTTAATAATCATACACCCTTAATCCCAGCATCACACACTCTAGATACAGCCACCTTTGAAAAAGCCCCACCTGTGACTGCATGAAGCTTTGGGGGACATCTAGACACAAGACATAACATGCATATTCCATAGAAAATAGTTCCCAGGGATGACCTCCTTAAGCTCCTTAAGAATGAGAAATGAAATGTTGGAGGGGGGTATGCTAGCTATTAGACAAGCAATTTAGGGGTAAGCGCCTATATTTATGGGGAGTTGCTGCACCTTTAAGGGACTCTAAAGGTATTTTTAAAGTTGTATGTGTGTTTAAAGTAAGTCCTTTCTGAGAAGCTTACAAGGAATCAATTCACTGAGTCACTGTCTAATTCTTTTTAGGTGACCAAGAATAAATTTGGCTCATCATAATATGAAATTCTCCAACTAGTGGGGTTTGTGTCTACTGTTTTTGAAGCAGGGAATTGCTAGGTACTACAGGCTGGCCTTGAACTCACTATGTAGCCCAAGATGGCCTTCAATTCATGGTGATGATCCTCCTGAATCAGCCTCCTAAGAAAATATGTTAAATGATCAAAATAGGCATATCCATACAGAAAGAAAGTAGATTAGTGGTTATCTATGGCTGGAGGTACTGGAGAGAAATGAGGTCACCACTATAGGGTTCAGAGTTCCTTTTAGGGTAGTGTCCTAAATTTGACTGTGATTATGTTCATGTAACTTTGTGGATATATTAAAAAAATCACTTACGTACAAATAAAATAGATGAATTACAAGGTACATGCATTATATCTTGGGAACAGTACTATGAAAACATACTAGGAAAAGAAGGTAGCTCCCAAAGAGAAAACTATAGGCGGCTCCCGCAAATCAAGTTGTACATGAAGAAACAATAGAGGAGCCTAATGTAAGAGTCTGGTTTTTCACACACTTTTTGGCTTATTACTCTTTGATTCCTGTCTTTACATTTCTAAATTATTTTAATTATCAACAGATTCTAACTTTGTTCTCATTAGAAAGTAGTGTATTACACAGATTGGGCTGGTAAACAACAACAAAAAATTCACTTTTGAAAGAATCTTGTCCTTTGGGGCTGTGCATTATTAGGCAGGACAGAAGAGCTGAGATTCATTTCTAATGGAAAAAGTGCCATCAAGGGCATTTTATGGCTCTCTCCTTGAGCACATTTCCTTTTCAAACCTGTGTAGTTACTCCCTTTACACTTAACAGGATTCAACAAGAAGTATTGTTTTTATACATACACAATTCAACTAAAGCAATATTATCTACAAAAATACAGCTGAGCTTCCTGCAGTTTTTCAGCCCACAGAGCTATCCAAACTTTGCTAAGAGTAAAATTGTTACTAAAAAAAACTCAACTCTGTATCCTCTTCACCTTTAGAACCAAGTGAAGATGGAAAATGGTAAACCTGCTGTAAATTTCTAATTTACATATCAACTTCTGAAATGGTCTTAATTTTCTTAAAAAATGAATACATTAGTTTCAAGTATTTAAAACATAGTTGGCCCAATTGTTTTTCAGTCTGATTTTAGATTGGCATGTCTTTTATTTTCATTAATCTATTAGTTAACTTTTGTTTGTTTTGAGACAGGGTCTCACTGTCATTCAGGCTGCTTGAACTCACTGAATATAGTACAGGCTGGCCTTGAACTTGTGGCGATCTTCCTGCCTCAACCTCTGGAATGCTATCACACCCAGCTAATTTACTAATATACAGACTTTGAGTAAATTAAAACTGCTTAATCAGTTTCTCACTACTATTCTCTATAGGCAGGGTAATGAAATCACAAATGGCTTTCTGATGTCATCAACTATTCATAAGAATACCTGATGATTACATTGAAGGAAATTTCTTAAGATAACCAAAGAGAGTACAAGTAGGTTTACAGTAAGGTAAACTTTTAAAATATATTTGTTATGGCAGAATTGCTGACACAAACATTGCTCACTGCACATGACCTCGGAGAAATGATCAAAGGAGATAGCTGATGTTTTTGAAAGCACAGGGGGTGGGGTGAAAAGTCATGAATAAATGAAAGACTGGCAAGTATCTATAAAAGCAGAACCACATTTAGGGACGCTATAAAAAAAGTTACCACTTTAGAATTTGATAACTGAAGATCATTTTACTATGATTTGGGCCATGAAACGTAGTAGTTATACAGCAACTTCCAAAGAGATTCTTAAAAACTGGGTGCAAAAGAAATCCACGAAAATAAGCACAAAAACCATCACCATTTTTCATGTGTTCGAAACGGTGACTATTCCCACAGGTGTGAGTTTGTTTCAAATGGAAAAAAAATTATTATATGGAAGAGCAAAGCCTCATTTCACAGATAATATAAACTTCATTAACAATCTTATCAACAATGTATAAATAAGAGGCCAATATTTCTTTTAGAATTGGGTCTGAAAAACCAAAGGAAATTCTGACTGGGGGGAGGTGGGGAGTTCACACTCTAAACTCCTGCATTCAGCTCTGAGTTCCGTCCTGGTATTAAAATTTCCAAAAGTCTTCACGCGTATCGACTCTAGTTTCCGTGAACTTCAGCGCCGTATCAGCCGTCAGTGCATTTTGGTGTGAAGAATGTGTTGTATCCGAAGGCCGGAACAGTACTCGGCCACGATGGTTAAATACGTAAAAAGACGGGTGATTCCTTAAGGAGTCGCATGTCTTGTTCTTCAGTTTCGACGTGGTGTCGATGTCCCTGAACTCCCCTGCGGTGTGAACTATGCTGTAACAGGTAACCGCGAAGGCCAGAAGTGTCTGAAGGACTATGTCCATTGGCATCGCTTCGCCTTCATTTTCTGTTAATCGCATATACGAACGATGCTGCGCGGCGGAAAAGGCGGCATGGGCGAGGGCGAAGAGGCCAAGGCCTAACAGCCCATTCCACAGCCTGCGTCCCATGACTATGGATAAGCAGCCTGCGGATCGAAGAGGCGATGGCGGCAGAACTGTTCCTCCTTTCGTCCACTGCGCCTGCGCGGCGCAGTAATGTGACGTCACAAAAGTCTTGCGCACCAAATACCTTCCAGGAATGGGTTTGTCTTGGGTGTTTTCCAGGCAAGGAGAGACATTTGGCAGCCTGCTTTACTACTTGGGCTTTCTCAACTTTGGATTTTTCAGAGATAACAAGAACAAGGGCGAGTGGGAAAAATTAGAAAGCATATCAGCTTTCTCATGAAAACACTTGTTCTGCTGAAACTGTTCCTTAGTGATCAAAGGGGCTGAATCTTCAGCAAGCTGTGAACCTGCTCAGTGTGACCCAGACCCTGCACTTAAAGGATCAGTGGAGGCCATGGCTCACACACCACCATCACATACAAAGGTCCAAGTCTCATGTTGGGAGCAGACATGGAGAAACAACCAACTGGGAACTGCAGCTGCAGGGTCTGGGAGCCCCGGGAGTTATTCACCAGCACATATCTTGGACCAGCTGGGGCTCTAAAGGCTTCCATTGGCTCACTTTGTACAATTTATAGTACTTTTTCCCTCTAAGTTAGGGGAAACTCACTTCAGCGCTATGTTAATTTATTTTCTTCTGCTTTTATAAAACACCTGAGCTTGGGTATTTATAAAGAAAAGAGGTTTATTTAGCTCACAGGTTTGGAAGTTTAAGGGCTGGCACTGGCATCTGTTCAGCTCTTGGTGAGGCTCTAGTAATGGATGGCAGGAGGAGGTATGGAAGAGATCACATGGTGTAACAGGAAGTCAAATTCTGGGGTCAGACTCCCTTCTTTAAAACAACCCATTCTCTCAGGGATTA
Source organism: Cavia porcellus (assembly GCF_034190915.1). Classification (NCBI taxonomy): domain Eukaryota; kingdom Metazoa; phylum Chordata; class Mammalia; order Rodentia; family Caviidae; genus Cavia; species Cavia porcellus. The sequence continues at coordinate 17,769,726 of NW_026947496.1, read as the reverse complement.
ACTCACTCTGTGAGCTATCATTAACTTTCTTTCTGAGAGGAGCACCCCTAATTATCTAACCACTTATTGTGTTCCACCACCTTACCACCACCACACTGAGGAACAAGCTTCCAGGACATGAACATCTGGGGAGCAGACCACATCTAACCCATAGCACAGACTAAACAGGACAGTGTGTATTATGAGAAAAGTGACTGACATCATACATTTGGTAAACTCTATAAATGAAAAATCTCAAATTCTGAAGTCAAATGGTGTTTTCCAATATGTGCTAGAAGTTGTTGTGGTGTAGATTTAAAACAGCCTCTACACATCTCATGTGTTTGGAAGATGCTTGGATCCTGAGGGAGCTATACTCATCAGTGGGTTAGTCCACTAATAAGATCATGATCTGATTTGCTGTTAGGCCTGATTAAAAGGAGGCCACTACAGTGTGACCTGTGTTCTTGTCCCTGACCCTCTCTTCTCTCTCTGTTTCCTGACTGCCATGAAGAGAGGAGCTTTTTCTGCAGCACCCTTCTAGTATTTTGCTTCTGCCTTGGAAGCAGCCAACCATGGCTTTTCTCTTGAGACAGAATCCCTTGAAAGCATGAATCCCTTGAAAACTGTGAGCCAAATTAAACCTAGCATCTCTTAAAATTAAACTGCTTTCCTTGTGTCAGGCATTTTGTTCCAGTGATGGGAAAGCAATACAGACAGTTAAATTAATTTCAATGAATTTTCATAAATGCAGGACACAATACTGATCTCTGGGTATTTTATTGAAAGGTATGATGATTTTCTTACCATACCCAAAGCCTAATCTGTTATTTTTGCCACCTAAAAAGCATGCTTGGAGAGAAAAAGAGGTTTAAAGAAATCTTATTCTGTTCTCTGCAAGTTAGAGGAAAAAACAAAAACAGAAAAAAGAGATGAGAGGAAAGGGAGGGGAGGAGGTTTCTTGTAAACCCTCTAATAAAGGGAAGCAAAATATGAATTTCCATTCACAGATACCCTAATTGTTACAAATCATTATAAATACTGCATTTCCTATTTTACAGATGAGGTAACAGAGACTCAGGGCATTGCAGAAATAGCCTCAATGGCATGAGTCTAGTACTCTGCCAGAATGAGACTTTTACACAGCGCCATACTGATCCAAGAAAGGGCTCTGGTTGGGTTGACAGCACAGCACGAGCTCATAGAGTTGCTGTAAAAGAATTTATTAGGCCCCTGGGATTTGGGCAAGCCTCACAAGCTAGTAGTTTCTTCATTCTGAGTTTTCCTGAGGCTGACAAACTTCTGGTCTTTCTGAAGGTACTGAAGGAAGCCATAGTGCCCAAGCATAACTGGGTAAGCACACGCCAATCTCACTTCATGTTCATGAGCCCAAAGCACTTCTGGGCAGTAAAAATAAAAGAAGGAGAGAACCTATCAATTTCTTCAGTTCACTTTTCCATTTCCAAAGTATTTTGGATATCTTTAATGCAGTGGTGGAAACGTGATGAATGTTGAATCTTTTTGTTTTGCTTTGTTTAAACTTCTGGGACAGGCACCGAGAACGATGTATTATTAGTTTAAGGAAGACAGTCACATGATATTCTTGTTCAACATGAGTATTAAAATTATGCTCTTGGTCATAAAAATCAGAGTGGAATAGACAAGTCATTGATTGCATTAATTTATTTGAGATATCTGTTGAGAGCTTGCCATGTACCGAGTCCTGTGCTAGACATGAGAAGGGTGAATAAGAAATGTAGAAAAGAAGGTGGCTAAGAAAAGAGATTATGACGGCTGGGATGACACATGGGCATGCTGCCGCGCTACCATCACTGATGATCAGAATGGAAGGAGAAAATGATGAGATCCATGCAGGCTACCACTGCAAGATAAATTACTCCAAACGATCATCTATGCATTTTAAAAGCCTGAGCGAGAAAATGTGCTCACAGTCGCGCACACCCCATCTTCATGACCAGAAAGTACATTTTTGTGAAGCATCAACTAGTCACAAAGCAGGTGCCTATTAAAACTTACTTGATTGAATCAAGCATGTCAGATGGTGATTGAGATTCAAATTTTAGCCTTTGAAGAGCTAAGGACATATTTTAACTTGATATTTAATAGTCTTTATTAATAGTTCTCTGAGATTCTTCATAAACATCCGTTTCCCACAAATGCCTATATGACAGAAGTACTGAAGATGAGCCAAGATTTAAGAACCAACCAGACCTACCACAGGATACAAATGACACTAACTGAAACCAAACCTGGAACCCACTAAACATGACATCTTTCCTGAGTGAGGTCTGCTAAGGATAGAGCACCTGGCCTCTCATCCTGGCTGCTGGAAATGACCAGTGACTTTTAATTTAAAGGGAAATCCAAGGGACTGGGGAAACTAGCAGGGCTCTACAGGTGACTGTCCGCGGCTGTGACATAACATGCTGCCGACTTCTTCTCTTTGGGACATTGGGTTTTAAGGCTCTGCAGGTCTAAGGTCAACTATGTGAAGACTGAGCCAGCACAGACTTCCCTTAGGTTTTAAATATCTAAGAGGCTGCAGAGCGTCTTCCTTCGTTGGGCCTGCTCCAACACGGAAAATGATTCTGTCTCAATAGAAAACCTATCATGTACCAGCAATAAAACACTTGATCAGGAGGAGAAATGTGGTCTGTTTGAATTCCTCCATGTGGTAACAGGGACAATAACACTGGCATGTCCTTCATAGAGTGGTTTATGGAGAATGTCAAACTTGGGCTTAAAAGTTTCTCACCATTGCAGGTTGAGTTGAGTGCCCTTTATTTGAAATGCCTGGGGTCAAAAGTGTTTCAGATTTTGGGGGGAATTTTGGAATATTTCCACACACAATGGGACACTTCGGGGATGGAACCCAAATCACAAAAATTCAGTTAGGTTTTGTGTATACCTTATCCACATAGCCTGAACATAATTTTATACAATAATCTTTTAGCAGTTCAGATTTCCTTACACTGTAAAATAGGATGGCCTTGCAAAAAAGTATAAACAAGGAATGTACTGCCTATTAAAAAGGGCGTATCTATGTAGCCCCACCTGGAAAAAAGGAATAAAAACTGCCAGCTGCCCAGAAGGTTTTCATGAAGTTCTTCCCACCTACTTTCTCTATTTTTCCTAAGTCTACATTATTCTGCTTTAAAAATACTTTATCCTTCTTTCAAGGTGGCCTTAAATGCCTTAATGTATGGTACTACTCAACAAAGGTTGGCTAGTTCATTGGTTTATTTGCTCAGTTTTTAAACAACAAAATAAGAGGTTCTCTCGAGCAGTTTTCTACCCCCTCATGTCACCTTGCTCTCAAGTCACATTTGTATTTTGATCAGTGCCTTTCGCTCTTGGCCTGCTCTGGGAGAGAAAGCCTGCAGCCATCATGCTGGATACACCCTGGCATTTCACACCATGCTGATTTGTGACACTGACTTCTAGCTAGTAAATGTGTGTAAATCCAGTTTCAATCCAGTTCGTTGCTTACTATAAGCCTTATCAACCTGCAGCCTTAGTGATCATCTTGTCAATTAGATTTTCCCAGAAAATAGAAGAAAAAAGACCAAGATAATAATTCCAGCACTGTTTTGAAAAAAAAAAAAAAAAGTGGAGGACTAATGTGTTAGGAAGAGTTTGTCAGAGCACACCACACGTCTCTGGAAACCTGACTGCACACCACGGCAGCTCTGTAAGATGCGATGTAATGGCAGGAAGAAGGCATGTCTCGCTCTCTTGCTGGTTTCCACTTGCTGTTTGCAGCCACCATAAACTGCGGCCCCGCCATGCCACCCTGCCTTGGAGTCACCTAAATATAGACTAAAACCTCCAAAATCTGTAAAAAATAAACCTTTCCTTTCCCAACTTAGAGCATCAGATATTTTGTCTCAGCGGCAAGTAAAAAATAACTAAGTCAGTGCCCCAAAAGTTTCCTTCTCAAGCATGTGGTGCTCTCTGCATCCTCTAGCATCTTCTCCAAGGCCTTTCTCATCAGCCCAAGGACGAGTGAGGCCTAGAAATGTGTGCGTGGAGAGCAGGGGGTGGGAGCCCTGGCCGCACAGTTTGATGGCTTAGCAGCCTCACATGCCTTTTACAGAGGATTTTCTTTGATGCAGCCACACTTTGGTTTTCTGAGATCAGCTCCTAAATTATAAACCTGCGTCCATATCCTTGTTTCAGGCTCTGCATTCAGGCTGACACAAACTGTCACTGAAAGTCTTGTGCAGTTTTGCAAGGCCTTCTGAGTGACAAAATGGGGTGAAATAAAGGCTGATGACAGAGAGAGAGAGAGAGAGAGAGAGAGAGAGAGAGACAGAGAGACAGAGATAGGAAGGAGAAGAGCATAAGGAAATGGGGGGAAGGAATGGAGAAAGGGTGGAAGGGGGGAAGTGTTTGGGAGAATATGGTGGTGGGGGGAGCTCATTAGTTCTACCTTTCTGTAGTTACATCTGGAATGTCCCCCAAGGCCCCTTTATTAAAGGGTTAGTCCCACATTGAAAGGTGGAGTAAACTTTGAAAGGCAGAGCCATGGTCACTGAGGGCATGTCCTTGAAGACAACAGTGAACCCAGCCCTTTCCCATCTCTCGCATTCATTTCCCAAACATGGGGTGAGCAGCTCTGTTCTGCCTTATGCTCTCTGCTTTGATGTGCTGCCTTGCCACAGGTCTGAAAGCAATTGGGCCAATGAATCATGGACTGCAACCTGTGAAACCATGAGCCAGAATAGACCTTTCCTCTTTTTAAGTGGATTACCTTGGCATTTTGTTATAGTAATGGAAAGCTGACTAATGCAGACCTTAACTAGCTTTAGGAAGGTAACTTTATGATGAACTGGATAGAAGTAAAATAAAAGAAACACAGGTCTCCAGCTCGAAAGTTCTCCAGTAGTATAAGCACAGTTCTGTTCTAAGTCTGTCTGAAGTCATGATAGCATTTAACTATAAGAACCAAAGGAAGCAGCAGCTAAAACAAGAGCATGGCCTTAATTTGGGTGATAGGTGAATTCAGGTTAAAAGACAGATGAGTTTGGATCCCAGCTTTACATTCCACATTCACTGATTGACTTTATGTAATTTTTAACCTTTCTAAATCTCAGTTTTCTTATATGTAAAGAGGTATAAGAATAGTTTCTTGGCCTAGGAGTGGTTATCATTTCCATGAGAATGTGTGTGCAGTTTAACATGGTGCTAAATAAGGGCTCAGTAAGTTGTACTCAGTATATTTTAGCTGTTATTATTGTGATGATGTTTTGAGACTAAATATTTGTGGTTGTATGCATGGGTTCCCCAAAGAGAAGGACATTATTAGTATTCCTAGACTACTCATTTGTATGACAGTAGCACCTTCACCTCCCTTGTCCCAAGTTTTGCACCCAGGAATATCAACAGATATTGACAAGTGTCTTCCTTCTTTTGTGGACTGAGGACTGAGCTAGAGAAATTGATTTCTAACTCTCAACCAGCTGATTCTTGATTTTCAGAGGTAATTTATCATATGACAAAAAGGTTTCTTGTTATGTATGCACATATTGCCTCTCTGTTTTCATGGTATCTTGATCGTTCCGTCCTCTCATAGAGAATTTCCTGAGGGAAACCAAGTTTAACCGTATGCTCTGGGAGAGTCAGAAGGGAGGTGCCTGGGCCTGGTGAGATCCTGGGCTGCTCCAGGGACATCTGGATAGCAAAAGCTCTGGGGATGGACTCAGGCCAGATGCTTCCTTCCTCACTCTAGAGACCTAAAACTCTGAGATGACTCAAGGGACAAGGTGTTTTTGAAAGAAAAGAACTGCAGTCAGTCTTCTCTGGTATTAAGCCAGATAGAACTCCCAGCAGAGAGAGAGAGAAAGAAAGAGAGAGAGAGAGAGATAGAGACAGAGACAGAGACAGAGACAGAAAAGCTGCCAGCACACAATGTGGTCAGAGAGCAGTTCTGTGCTCAAGGCTGTTAGTGAAATGCTTTTGGAGAGCTTTATATTTTCTTTTCACATTTCTAAATATTGTTTTTCCAAAACTGATGAAGTTTTACTGCTTCTTATTCATTTGGAGCTGACTTTTGATATCCATAGCTTACCTTGCCTAATATTTTTACTATTTCTAATAATGTTATAGAACTTCCAGTGTTCATTTTTTTTTCCTTACCTAAACCATCACATGATCAGCAAATACAGTTTCTCTTCCTTTCCAATCCTCATAGTTGTAATACACTTCTCTTGATGTTCTATGCTGGACAGAACCCAAAAGGAGCCTGAATAGTGGTCATTTTTGTTTTGTTCCCAATTATAACTGCTTTTTCACATGTCAGCATTAAAAATAATGGTTACCTCTGGGTTTTTTTTTTTTTTTTTTGTTGTTGTTGTTGTTGTTGCTTTTAGTATCATTTTAATTCCTAGTGGTTTTGATGCCCATCATGAGCAGGTGTTAGTTTTGCAATACTGTATAATTTTTTCTGAGTCTACTAAAATGACTGCACTCACACTTTTTGCTTTAATTTACTAATATGAATTATTAGCCAGATCTAACAGAATGAGGTTTCTCTTCTTCTGGAATAGGCGGGTTAAAATTATAATGTGTGTTTCTTGAAAGTCTCATAAAACTTGCTTTAAAACTTTTGATATGTTCTTTGATGAGTTTTATGAGTTATCAGCTTATTTAATGCTTACAGACTTGTTTCTATTTCTTCATGGATGAATTTTAATCTGATAAGCACTTATTTTATCTAAAATTTAAAATTACCTACATAAATTATGTGGTATATCTTATTGTCTTCTTAAACTTGGTCATCTTTTTCATTTGTTATATATTTTATGTCCTTTTGACTTTTTCTCTTGGTTTTTTTACCCAGGGTTCTATTTGTTGTTCTATTGTATATTTTTCTACTTTATTAATATATGCTTCTGTGTCTTTGGTATCTCTTCTGCTACGTATAGATTTACCCTTTATTTCTCTTAGTTTATGAAATTAGATATTTTAATTTTTGTTCTTTTCTCATATAACTCTAAAGGCCATGGATTTCCCTTTATCCCACAAGTTCTAATATGTGGTCTTTCAATTATTTTTGCTGTAAATATTTAAATTTTCATTATGACTTAATTAGTTTGCTCATGAACCATTTAGATTACATTTTTAAAACTCCTCTTATGAAAATTTTTAAATTTACTTCTGTTATTGTCTTTGATCAGTATTTACATTCATAGCAACCCTCTTACAGTTTTTTCTTTTTGCTAAACTTGTCCAACTCAGGTGTCAGCATAAGGCATTTTGATTTTACAGTGGCTGCTTCATGGAAGGAAGTGAAGAATTTTATCACTTCCTGGAACCTCAGCAATGCATTATAGTATATCTTTATCTCAGGTCAAACTGCTTTGTAACCGGGGGCCCCTCAGAAAATCTAGTCCAAAATACTTACATAAATCAGAACTAGAGGTTACTGGAATTGAGAGGAAATTCTTTTTTAATTTTTTAAATTTTGAGACAGGGTCTCACTATGCAGGTCAAGCTGGCCTTGAACTCATTTTGTAGCCCAGGCTGATCTTAAACTCACGGTGATCCTTCTGCCTCAGCCTCTCAAGTGTTGAGATTACAGGTGATGAGCCACCAAGCCTGGCCGATGGGGAAATACTTATATAAAAGAGGGCTATTATGACAAATATAAAAATTGGTTCTAATGACAAATATAATTAAAAATGTCATAAAGTCCTTTTTATAAAATAAACTGTATGCTATGCAAAAGGACCAGAGAAGAACAGCTCTCTAAAAATGGTTGCCAAAATAAAATGCTATGCATATGGGTTAAAATACAGAGTCAAGAAATTATCGCATAAATCAGGAACAAAAGACCAAGATAAAAGGAAAAAAATAAAGAGATCAAATTACTCAATGAATTTGACTGACAGAAGTTCCAGAATGAGAGATCAGCGAAAACCAAACAGAATGAAATTTAAAAAGAAGTTTCCCAGAGCTGAAGGATAGGTGTTTATATTGAAAAGCTGAACCAGATAAACACCAACTAGAAGAAACAGTAAAGTGTACACCTTTGAGATTCTAGAACATGAGAGGTACAGAGAGTAAGTATCTCAACTATTCAGAAGAAGAAAGTTTGTGTCTATGTGAGTCAGGATCAAGGTGAATCTGATATCTCAAAACACTTTAAAGCTACAATAATATTTTCAAACATTTATGAAAATTGTTGGAATGGAAAATAGGTTGGAATTCTATCTTCATTCAAACTGGGTTTATTTAGAATTATGCAGACCCAACCATCGAAAAAACAAAACCAGGGCATCCAGAAAACTGTGGGTTTCATACAGTGAATAACTAAGGGAAAATTTCCTGATAACAAAGTTGCAGGTCTGGAGAATACATAGCTCATATTCAAAAAGGAAGACAAAAGTGAGATACTCACAGAAAAACAATGTTTAACAAATATACTGAGAATAAAATATATTACCATAAAGAAGACACTGCAGGAATAAAAGAAAAACATTTAAAACAACAGAATATTCCAGGAAAAGGGGGGAAAAGCCACACAAGGAAAGAAAAAGAATAATAACAGATAATTAGGTGAAATTCTATTAAAGCCTATAGTTTAGTTACTGAAACACCACCAACGTTAGTCCAGGCTTCCTGACCATGGTGCTGTGTTATGTGAAATTCCGACATTGGGACAATAAACATGAAATAAAAATCACAGGAGGCCACTGTTTTGGGCTAAGCTCCAGCACAGAGCAGGTTAAAATTCACTCAAGTTCAAACTAAACAGTTATCTGGCCTCCAGGAGAGATCATAATTACGGAGACAACAGCCAAATTTCCACAAGAGGCCAGTTTCAACCTGCAAGATAAACAAGTTCTTAATCCTCTTGCAAAAGGTGATCAATCTGGAGTTAAGCCATCAGTTATATCTCTACTTGCTCTGTCTGTTCTCCGCCTTGCAAGGAAAATAACCTTCAAATGACCAATCTGCTTCTTGTTGTTTCTGCTTTCTTTGAAACTTTTCTGTTTCTTAAACCAACCTCTTCTACCGGACTCATCAGAGCACTTTATTTTACTTTAACAGAAGGACTCTAGAATCAAAAGGAAAGCCATTAAGGGTTTTGTTTTGGTTTTTACAATAGCTGGGTGTGGAACTGCACAACTTAAGTTTCATGGTCTGAGAGGCTGAGGCAGGAGAACAGCAAGTTCATACCTAGCCTAGCAACCTAGTGACTTGTGTGAGACCTGTTTTCTTACTAAGGTCTAAAATTAGTTCAATACAAAAGTTCAAAATAAAAACAAAACATTTTTACTTATCCAAAACACTTTTCCCTTCTTTTACAAGTATGTTTTAGCAAGGGAAATTTTCACCTCAAGAAATGACTGCAAGTATTAGGATATGAAGGAAATATTAGTTGTTCCTCAAATTGTTAACACACGTGTCATTTTTAGTACAATTTATTAAGAAAGAAACGTAATCCCCACTTAAATGCTGTCAAAAGTCTTGCAAATTCTCACCATAACAAACCTCTGCTGTCTTGCTGTCAGCATCTTTCCTGTTTCTCCTTGGAAAGCAACTCAGATGTTCTGTATCTAAGCTGGTATAGATCTTGTCTTTAGTAGCGGTCATGTCTAATTTATAATAAGCCGCCAATTATATCTCCTGCTTAACACCCATATGCTTGCCAAAAAAGCAATAAAATTGACAGCATGGCACTTTTTCCAACAGGCTGGAGTAATTTATTTCAAATGCTTGCAAGCCGAATTTGTGACAAACCTTAATAGGTGGAAACGAGTAGAAATTTATCTCTTGTGTTGTGATGGTATCGTAAAATGGATTCCAATCATATTAGGGCCAGGCAAGCTGAGCCTCTTTAATTCCATGAAGAAACAAAATAGCATTGCACGGCTGCCTTATACTGCAAAGGTCATGAACAATGCTTAAACTGGAACAGAGGTGGCCTGGTCAGGAAGGAAGCAACGGGGGATGCAAGCTGTCACTTTAGAGGTCACTGAAAGAGCCATGATTTGCATATGAATAACAAAATATAACATTAAATGCATTTTCAACACAGTATATGCTGCTATCGCACCAGGGTGTTTTGCAAGCTCTTCAAAATAAGAACGTTTTTTGTTGCTAACTGCATGGAAATGTCTTTTTCTCCCAGGGTGAAACTATACACCCTCAGGTCCTGCACAGTCTACCTAAAACTTAAAACACATTTGGCAATAACTTTGGTTGGTCTACGATGTCTCAAAGCCCCCAAAAGAAGGCAAACATTGTTGACTACAAAATATCCATCATTCACAGCGTAATTGCCATGAATCAACAGGCTATTCTGTTAAATGTTAAAATTCTCCTTGCCTTTCATTTCTAATTACAGTTCCTACCCTGGGGATTTACAAATTTTACTCATTGGAGTTTTGGTTCCCCTTAAGTACAAAACAGTACAAATTGCAGAGCCATGGTGTTTCATGCTGTCAATGACCTTCTCCCCAAACCCAGTTAACACCTGTGAGCCAATGGGACAGGTTTTAATAAATCTGCAGAACAATTCAGTTAATGCTGAATTCTAAGGATTATTTGCAACTTAATTGTACTTGTTTTTCCTCCAGCCCAATCAATAGCTCCTTGGACCCTGCTTGTTAAAAGCCAATTGCTAAATACTTGGCAATTGCCCTGTCCGCAGGGAAAACAAAACAAAACAATACAAAAAAAGCTACTAATTGTGAGGGTGAAACTCTGGGTCAGTGAGCATACAAGCCTGTTCCCAGTTAGCCCAATTTTGTTAAGTAACCTCTGGCTGATGGGGAAGCCAGCGTTCAGGGACTTTCTGGGATAGCTAGAATAGATGTCCAGTAAGACCTTTGTGAAATCTAACGAGGGAAACCTGGGGGAGCAGGAACACAGCAGGGAAACAGACATTCTATGCATCTCACTAGACCCAGAAAAGATCCTTCGTGGATGGGGGTGTGTGGGGGGTCTCCACTGTAAACTCTTCATAGGTTTAAGTAACACCACTGGACCGCACCTTGAGCTCCAGAAGTTTCTAATTATCCCTTCAAGATGACTTGTTCTTTCCTCTCTGCTCAGACTCTGTCTCCATATTTTCTGCACCTCAATAGACAATTTGATTTCAACAGCTCCCCAACATGGTCAGCCCATGTAATGCTTGGACCAACAAGGAGTCTGTCAACACTCAAGCCACTGTCTTGAGGTTCACGTCCAACACATTCTGAGTGCATGATTTGGAGCTGTACGCTCAAAGTTCACCTATATGTTCTCAGCTATCCTATACCACCCAAGAGATAACATAATTTTGTTTAAAATAGCCATTAAAATAGTGAAAAGAATGACATTGGTTTTTATAATTTTGCTGGTCTCTGGGAAACCTGATTAAATAGTGTAGGTAACTAGTTTTAGTTACTTGTCTAACTAAATTCTAAAGGTTACTTGTCTCCTAATTCTAAAGGTCACCTACATAAGCAATATACATATATTTCTTGTTTAACAACCTACTCATTTAACAACTGTCTGGACTTACTGTCCACTGCTCAGAATTACCACTCATCTTTTTTTTTTTTTTTTTTTTTTTTGCACAGCTCTGTACATCTTGTTTATAGAGAGCCTCAATGTGTTTTGTACAGTATACCTTGAATGTACATACTATACTTTCTGCTGATTGTTCTGTTCAGTACTGTAGTTTCATGTTCTGTTATGTATTACAGCACTGCATGTAACAACTATGCAAATAAAAAGTCATCAAATTGGAGTTTCCTTTGACCATTTCTTTGTTTTGAATATTGTAATGCATATACTATATAAAATTCATTTCAGAATCAATTCATTTAATGACCTAGTTAAAGGAATAGGACTCAGTCATTAAGCAAGGAAAGATCTGAACTCCCATTAGCTTTGTGGAAGGTAATACCTCTGACTTCAGTTGTTTTTTCAAAATTTCGACACAGTTTTTGTCTATCTCAAAGTGGTGGAAACTCCTGTCTCTATGCATAGCCCCACCCAAACATCTGATGGGGACCTTCTAATGTCACAGGGCCAAAAACTACCATCAGAGTATGTGAATGCTGTCGTTTTCTGATATGATGATGAATCTTGACTGTCAAGTTGATTGGTTTAAGGGAATAACAAAGCACACTTCTGAGCCCATCTATCTGGGTGGGATGCGGGGGTTATATTTGTCCCTTGGCCTTTTGGAGCTTTTTGGAATTCACTCTGCTTCCTGGTGGCCATGACTTGAACAGCTTTCCTTTCTGCCATGATGTCTCTGCCTTAAAGGTAGCTGACCACTCCCTGAAACCATGAGCCCAAAGTAACCTCTTCTCCTTTAAATTGTGGGTATCAAGATTCCATTTCAACAACAGGAAAGCTGACCGCCTGCATCTATCTGTACATGCAGTCCTTGAAGAGTCATGAAGTTTGACGACACATATGCAGGCCACCTATTACTTCACTTTTCCCCATGCCTTAGACCCCCTTGCTTCTTTATCTTATAGAATCTCCTACCTCCTATCCTTAGAAGGCAGACTTTAGACTTATGTCTCCATCTCCTCATATTTAGCTGCTTCATGAATATATCATTTTTTGCAATACACATCATTTAAGCGAGTGGCATTCCATGCAGTGAGCAAAACAGGCCTAGTTCAGTAACATCTTTAGCTTCTAGCTTAGCAGAAGGCAGTTATATTTTAACATCTACCTCTGCATTCTATTTGCTGAAGTATATTGTGATGCCTGAATGTCTAGGCCATAGAGATATGCAACTGGTAAAGGAAGGAATATTTTAATCATCTCTCCAGATAATTAAAAACATTTTTCTTTGATACGATAAAAAACTGTACAAGTACTACTGTAAAGCCATTTTCAATGTGAAATCAGTATGAATGAACTTTTTGTATTCCGATATATCAGAATTGGTTGGTCTGTCTTCCACTTGAATGGATATTTTCACATGAAGTATTTTGTGATGCCACAAATTAATTATTTGGAAACTATTGGTTTTCTGAGTTCGGAATTTCTTCCAAATGTTGACACATTTCATTTTACAGTATCAAAAAGTTCCTTACCATGCCCATTGATCTCATTAGATATGTATGGACACTAGTGTGCTTTTGGATTCATGGTGGATCATACAAATTTTGTAAATTTCTCTTTGTGTTTGAAAGCTTAGTTTTATCCTTGGCAAAAACCACATCAATGGCTTCCTTGTAGTTGTGGGATCTCTTTCTTCCATTTTAGAGAAAATGTCTACTACGTTCTCAAGTCTGGATAACCATGGTTAATTCCTTGCTCACTCTTTCAAGTAAAAATGGTGTTCCATAAAGAGTGTGGCTACTTTAGCTCACAAACTCATACAAAGCCTTTCTTCAGATTTGGACCCATCACACACTGTATGGGCAAAAAAAGCTTTACGTGTACTTCCCATTTGCTTATGCAGAATAATAAAAAAAGATATACTTTCACAGGTGGAAATTTAATAAAAAATAATTTTTAATGCTTTATCAAGAATATTCTTAGTATGACTTCTCAATGGGAGTGCTTGCTAATAATGAATATAATGAATATTTGCTCTTGCCTTAATGTGTGCTAAATTCCCAGCAAGCCTAGCTAATCTTGCTTTTGGGCCTTCGTGGAAAACATCAACACAGAAAATGGCACATGTCATATTTTGTTTCATAGATGTCCCTTGGAAATTCCAAGGAGTTTGCAGACCACCCCCAACGGCTTATTAAAATCAGTTTGTGAAAAATGGCTTTCTATTCAAACACCAACCAGAAATGCTTTTATGGGGCTGGGTTAACAGCTTAACTGGCCCACGTGCTTTAGAGGGCAGAAGGGGTGGTGCTATCCTCCACCCAACCCATATTCAAAGTGGCTTGGTTTACTTATTTATTAGTTAAAAAAATTTTTGGTACAGGGAATCAAACTCAGGACCTTGCGCTTGCCAGGCAGGAACTTAGGCCACTGAGCTATATCCCCAGCCTGGTTTTATTTTTAATAAAAAGATAATTGGATATTGCATGGAAAAGATAACCTTCTCCCACACTGCACTTATCAAGCATATTGTTCTATAGCCTTTATCTAGAAGCCAGGAGCTTGTGCACTGTGCATGCTCGGCAGTGCTACGCATCTGAGCTACATCCTGTTATCTACATTTTCCAAATCTCTTCACATGGTGATATCAACCCCATACACCAAGTCCCAGTGTCCTTATTAAAGAAGTTATGATATTATCTCACCCAACGAGGTCCTCTGAGAATAGGGATTATTTCATTTTTCCAGATGAGAATGCTTATAGTAGATAATTATTCACCTAAGATTACAAATGCAGCAACTAGGGGAGCTTGGATTCCCCTCTCTCTTTTTAAATTTTTAAAATTTATTTTTAAATGACACATGACAATACAGTGTGATTTTTCACACATATACAACGTGTAATGATCAGGTCAGGGTAACGGGAACACCCACATATTGATAATTTCTGTGTGGATTTCCACACTGAACAACATCTCCATTGACTGTATTCTGAGTCAGGGCTCTCCACTTGTCCTGGCTGATCTTGAACTTCCTATCTTCTTGTCTCAGCCTCTTGAGGAGCTGTGATTATAGGTGTGCATCACCAGCCCTGGTTCTTCTCTTTCTTTTAACATCATGTTTTGCAAAAGTGGTAAATGAGAAGGGAGGAAAATTTTGTGAGTGGGCTGCACTTGCTGTGGGATACACTAAGCCAGGTCCATGCAATGACCAGCAATATCAGCTTCGCCTGGAATGCTGTAGAAATGAACATTTATTGGCCCTAAGACATTCCAAGTACGGCTTCCGAAGGGTTGAAGAACAGGGTCTAAAACATGAGTTCTAACCAGACTCTCAAGAGATCCTGGGGCGCACTGAACTGTGGGAAGAAGTGGGTGAATAAACTAGGATCATTGCCGCTACAATCAGCATTATCTCCTTTTCTCTTGAGCCTGTATTTTATCCTCATTAACTCAGCCTCACTATGTAATTAGATGTATGAGCAGGATTGAAGCATCAAGCTTATCTTGTGTTCGTTCAAATTACAGCTGCACAGTAAATTACTTGTTGATTGATCAGCTGGGTTTCCTAGAGAAAGGATTTCCTGAAACTGATAATCACACAGTTTGATAAAGGCAACTCTGCTAAAGCAACAGCCAAATGTGCTGGCTCACAAAGCAGGAATTAGAGAACCCGATGGATGAGGATACCAGGACTGTGGACTGGGAGAAGCATCGCTGAATAAATATAATATGTATCAACTGGTGCTAGAGTATGGAGATAGAATTTTGGAGGTGGGTAGGAAGCTGTAAAAGAATTTTTGTCCTTCAGTCCCTTACCATAGGTACACTGTTTACCAAATACTGGGAATTAACTACTCACACAAGGAGTGTCTGTTGGTGAGGTATTTGAGGCCAATAATCCTGTTTGGCAAATATGACAAAAAGTGATTACCATTAAAGGAGATGCTTTTCTTAAATTGTATTTCCTTGTGATTATCCACTTCTTCATTTAAACCTATGACTAGCAATGTTCAAGTTTCCCTGTCTGTATTTTGTTTGCAGTCCTACGATGGAACCCAGGGCTTTGTGCACACTAGGTGAACATTCTACCACTGAGGTACATTCCCAGCCCTTTCCATTTTCTTTGGTGCTTCATCTCCAAAGGTGCCTACGTCCATAAAACGTGTATTAAAGGTAAGTTTCTAAGGCTTGTTAATCTGCCTTTCAGTATGGGAGCCTGAGCCATGAACTTAATAATGAGGAAGGGTATGATATTGTTTTTTCTCCCTTATGGGATATGAGACATACAAGGGAGACAGACAGACAGACAGACAGACAGACAGACAGACAGACAGAAAGAGATACCTTGCTTTACAAACCTGATGCTTTCCATGATTCTGGTTGAAAACTCAATTGGACAAGAACCAAATCAAATTCAGTGGTTAGGATCAATGTTGCCCTTCTGGGGAAATTTGATTCTTTCTTCTTTCTTTTCTTCTTGTAGTTTTATGACTATGGTCCTTTATGAATCCCTCACCGTCAGGATTTCGAGTCTACACTCAGTATTTCCTTGACCGAGTGTTCCTGAGCATTGTACAGTGGAACAGAACGGAATGAGTCTAGTCTGTGACACTGCGTTAGCCACCTTTTCTCTTTCATCATCATCCATGAGGGTTAGGAATGACGGAGATTTTCACTGAGGCGGGCCAGAGTTTTCAGGTGTGTATTTCGGCACTTCTTGCAATTGAAACATATATGCAAAAGCTATCAACTACCCAGGTAAAGAGAAAACTGCAAAATGTACGTAAGCATTCGCTGCTGTGGTTGAAACAGCTATTGCTATCTTACTGGGTCTGAATTTTAGTTGACAAATTCTTTCTGATGTCTGCTTCGAAATTCTTAAAAGATCAAAGAGTCCTATATGACAGAAGGTAAAAGGGTACACACACACACAGGTAGAGCTTCTCAATCAGGAGAGAGTTTCCATAGGAAATAGGAATCTCATCCTTGTTCCCTGGAAGAAAGCTGCATCCCACAGTCCTGTCACGAGTGGCATTGACAGAGCAGTCTGCGTCACTAGAGAAGTTCCAGAGGACATTCCTGTTGGTCACTCACAATTCACTCAGCAGCTCTTACCGAGCACCTAGCGTGGGCCTGGATATCTGGACCGAGCAGACAGGGAGGCCGCAGTTTACAGGTTCCTCAGAGGGGCAAATACTGTGTCATCGGAAGAGGAGACACATGCGTGTGAACAGAAGGAAGTTCTTGGAAAACAGAACAGTATGCTGAACAGTGCTGATGATGGTGCCTGACGTCAGCTGGAGGATGCCTGAGCAAGTAACATTTAGAAGCAACACTCTGAGGTCATGTGCTGAGGTCAAGGAGCGGGAAGGACAAAGCACAGGAAAGGTGGGGTGTCTGCAGCTGCTGAGCCAGGGTGGAGGCAGGGGTGTGAAGGTTTGTAGGCAGGGCAAGGTCACAAGGGGTCCCACAGGATAAGTAGCATGCTGGACTTGAAAATCAAGTGTCGTAGAGAGGGAACAAACATGACAATGCTTCCCCAGTCATACGATTGCCATGGACACACTTCTGAGACATGATCACAGGCTCTCCAAGTGGACACAGGAAGACAACAGGAGGTTATTTTGATGGACCAGCCAAGAAGCATTAGTGGTTGGCTTGGGAAATACTCACTGGAACTATAGAAAACTGAACATAATTTAAGATCAAAAGGACAATGAGTGATCAAAGGTGATAGGTGGTGTGTGGGGAAGTGTTAAAATCAGTATTGATTTACCTCAGTGAGTATGGACAGAAGCCTTTTTTATGGAAGGAGGAAACACAGAAGGCTCAGAGGGAAGGGAGTGGACTGTGACTGGCTCTGGCTATACTGATTGTGAGGTCCTCGCAAGGCAGAATGGAGGTGTCAGATACGTATCTAGTGCTTAGAAGAGAATGCAGAAGGAGATGTAAGTGTGGGTTTTGTCAGCTGGCAGATGATTCCTACTATGATTTAAATATGATGTGTCCCCAAAACCTCACATGAAATGAGGGTTTGATTCTCAAAGCAACAGTGTTCAGAAGTGGGACCTGGATAGCTGATCATGTCAGGAGAGTGCTAACGTCATCAGCGGGTTAACCCATTGATCCATTAACCCACTGACGGGTTCATGGCAGAGTGCACTGTTAGGAGGTGGGGACCAGTAGGAGGAAGCAGGTCACTGGGAGTGTGACTTTGAAGGATGTACATTGTCCCAGGTCCCTCTTCTCTCCCTAGCTCTTTCTCTCAGCTTCCTGGTTACCATGAAGTGAGCAGCCTTCGTCTGCCTCTCTTCTGCCATATTTGTGCCCTAACACTAGCTACCTATGGACTTAATCCTCTAAACTCCGAGGCAAAATACAAATTTTTCCTCCTTTGTATATGTCAGGTATTTTGGCCCAGCAATGTCAAGCTGACTAACGTAATCTACAAAGTCAGGTATGTATTGAAAATCTTCCATAAAGGAAGTCCTGGGATGAAGGGGCCAGGCCAAGCCCACCGGGAGGCTAACAGGTAGAGGTCAGGAGAGGTAGACGAGAGGAAACGGACGGAGAAGGAAAGGGGAGAGAAGGAAGCAAGACAGAGGCCAAGAGGAGAGGACACAGGACAGGAGAGGAACTGGCCGAGTGCGAAAGGTCTTCATGAGTTAGCTCAGAGGAAGACTTTGAAGTAGCACCACGGAGGGTGTGGAGCCATGGACCAGCAGCTTCAATAAAGGAGTGAGTGGCTGGAGAAGTTCAGCTGTGAGAGATGTGGCCTTGGCATGTGGAGGTGAGTGCAAGGTCAGAGAAGGATTCTGTCAGATGGGAGAAGCCGTGTGCTTGACTGGGGAGTGCAAAGGTTCAGTTATGAGTGAAAACTAAAAACCAGGACAGAGAGGAGACGGTGTGGGATTCGGAGTAGGTGAGCAGGGTGCAGACTGCTCTGGAAACCATCGAGGGACGCTCGAGTGTCATGGGAGGACTGACACAGAGAGCAGCTGGGTCAGACAGCGGGAAGCTGGGCAACTGCTGGCGGGGTACTGCTGTGCTCTGCGTTAGGTTTATAAGGTATGATCGCACAGGGCGGGTGGGAGGGACTGAGGGCAGGGAAGGAGGGAGGAAAGGGACACCAGTCCTGAACTCTCTCAAGAAGCAGCAACAAGCCCACCAAGCTGCTCAGTGGACAGCAGAGCTTTGTGCTGTGGAGGACAGGGAATCTGGCTATTCACTACTCGGTCCCCATCTGGACACGTAGCTGGGGCTGGCGGACATTCTTCAACATGAACTGTTTCCTTGTCAAAGGGTTGTGTAAGGTTTCAAAGTACTGTCACTTCCTCCCTCTAACAACAGAAACAGTAGCATCTAGAGTACTACCACCGATATGCATTTTAAGTATAGACTATAAATAAATTATCCCAGTGAATTATTTTATAGTTCAGTCCCTCCTTTATAACGTGAGTGGTGGCCCTGGGCATGAGACTTGGATGGAAAAGTGGAGCTCGGGAGATCCAGGCATGGATTAACTTGCATAATCTTTTTTCAGAAATAAATCCACCTTTCATAACTACAACATTTTCCATTGTACACAGAAAACACAAAGAGATTTTAGAGGCTGTTTGGAAGTTCAGCGCCCTTATCCCTGAGCGAAAACACCGACAGAGCACCCAAGGGAATAAAGAGCCCCAGGCTGCAATTATGTGAGTCACAAAGAGTTAACGTGGTTTCAGAATGAAAGTACAAGGCTGAGTTTGTCAAAACTTGCATCCATAGGCAACCCCGTACCCAATCATTTCCTTCTACTTTATTACGGCGTGGAATAACAGACAGCCTATGTGTTCTCATTTTGAAAAGGATTAATTCTTCCCTCTGCATTTACACTTTTACTATGCTGGGCTGGGACTGTAGCTCAGGGGCAGAGTGTGTGCCTAGCACTAGCGAGGCCTTGGTTTCAGTCCCCAGAATTCCAGGACAAAACCCAAAAAGCAACTTCTGCCATGCCATCTTCTTATCCTGACTTTGTTCCTAGTAGTGAGGATGCAATAAAATCCTTTGTGACACCCAGAGGTCCTGGCTGGTAGCGTGGAGAAACCACAAGTCTCTCAGAAGAACTCACTGCAGGTGCAACTTTATCTTTCCTGGCACCTCTATACACAAGGACGGTCCCCAAGGACAAGGCTTGCAAAACCCACACTTGATAAACAACACGGGCAACTCCAAAAGCAGAATGCTTTAAAACCACACAGAGAACTAACACCACGGGAGCTTCTTCATATGCTTCTGCCCCTTGAGTTCTGTCAAATCCTCGGTCCCTGTGCCTCTTCTTTTCCCTGCTGTGTACAAAGGCATCTCTTAAAAACGTCCAGAGCCTCTCAAATTTAATTGCTGATATTAATCTACACCAACTCTGTCACTGAGATTTTATCTGCTTCCCTGAGAAGCTTCCCGAGTACATTTTCCCCAGGTTAAGAAGGAAAAAGGAAGTGTGTGTTGGAAAGATTTTCATGGTAACCTCCACAGGTTGCCTGAATACATTGGCGGTGCCCTAGCATTAAAAAGTCACAAGTTAACATCCTTTGTGGGGATGACATTTAAACAGAAACAGGCAGCACGAAGGAGAGGAGTGTCATTCCTAGTAGTGATGCTTTCAGAGTCCAGTTATTCGTGCAGGTAGAAGAAATGACACAAAGATCAAGGGAGACCTGCCTTCCGGGTTTCAGAAAGCCCGACTGCTCTGTCTACCTGCTTTCCTATTCTACACGTCTGAACACACAGACCATGAAATGGGATAAGCCGACAGATCAAAATGCAACTCTTCCTTTTGCCGAGTTACCCAGTTAGTTGGGGAAGTCTCTGATCTAACAGGAAACTTCCTTATAATCGACTCGAGCTGATAAAATGCAGGATCAACTGCATTTCCAAGTTAAGTGCAAATTCATATGCCTTTTCCTTCACCTCCATCTCCACCCCCGCCCTGTTCACTTCAGTCTTTGGGTGAACTTCCGGTTATGGGTAGGTTTATTTTCTTAGTCTGCCTGTTCCCGTGCCAAAGTGAAGTCAGGATGTTCCCACCAAAGTTTTTACTGTGATTCAAACTGAGATTATCACACTCAGAAATCCGTTGACAAGGAAAACTCAAGAAGGCCGAGATGAAACCTGTTCCACTTCCTTCCAGTGACCTAGGAATGCCTCACATGACAGTGACCCACACAGAGGGCTGGGAACGGAGAAGATGGCCAGTGACTCACTACTGAAATCATTCACCCAGCAGATCATATGCTCTGTCTTTTCACTGCTTGTAAATTAAAAATCTATCAACTCCACCACTTTTTCCACTGAGCTTTCTCTTTTAAGAGTGAGGTTGCGAAGAGGGAAAGTACCAGTCTGCTCAAGATTGCCAAAAGCCAGGTTTGGTAGCACACACTTCTGCTTCAGCCCGCAGGGAGGCTGAGGCAGGAGGATGAAACATTTGAGCCACACCTAGGCAACTTAGCAAGACCCTATCTAGGGATGTAGCTCAGTGCGAAGGACCTGGGTTCAATCAATCCCTAATATTGGGGGAAAAACACCTAGCCAAAATAAAATCCCAGAAACTATATGGCTTAAACAATATGAACTTATTTCTCACAGTCTGAAAGGTAGGGAGTTCAAGACCAGGTAGGTTCATTCTGAGAGTTCTTCTGGATGTAGACGGCTGCTATCTTGCAGTGTGCCCACCTACCGCCTCTTTGTGCATAGTATGACAGATACAAGAAAAATCTCTACTGTATCTGCTTACAAGGGCACTAATCCTATCAGCTCAGGGCCCCACACTTCCAACCTTCTTTTACCTTTATTTCTTCCTTAATGCTCCCATATTCAAAGGCAGACACACTGAGGACAGGGAGGGTTTCAACATATCCCCAACATGTGAGGGTGGGCAAACAGAGAGAAAGAAGGGGTGAGTGATAAATACAACTGTCATGCAGGTTTGTACTGCTGTAATCAATGTTTACATTGTTTTATACTCTCATCTGTATCAAAAATGTGTAGCATGTTTGTGTCATCACGTAAACGTATCAATTTTATGCTTTCAACTCTTTTATCTCAGTCTCTTTCCTGGGCACCTTTGCTGTTTCCTGCTCTTTTTCTAAACCACAATACTTTAAGCTGCACCACACCCCCTACATCACCACTGTTACAAAATGACAGAGGTATAGGGGAAGCATGACACAGATAAATCTTTTTAAAATGTTTTGGTGGTGAGAAGTGAAACCAGGCCTTTGCACTGAGCCACACTCCAGCCCCCTTTGCACCTTTTGTATCGAGACAGGATCTTACTAAGTCACTAAGTTGCACACGGTGGGCTAGAACTTACTGTCCTCTTGGCTCAGTGCTAGAATGACAGATGTGCGCCACTGTGCCTGGATAAGTCACTTTCACTTTAAAATGGAAAATTTGTTTAGTAATTTTACCATAGAATAAAAATCACACACCCTGTTGGATAATGCTTCTTTGAAATCAGATTCTCTCTAGGAACCATGATTATCTTAACTTTCAGTCCTAGCTTTTGGTCTATGTTTAGTATTTAATTTCTGTTGAACAGAAGAGCCATTCATAAACATAATATTCACAGAAGAACTAGACTGAGGCCCAATATAGAGGATCCAGACTGGAGCACATGTCAGCTGTGTCCTGGAAGGAGCTCCTCTGAGACGGGCTGCTCTGGTGCTCGGTCTCTGGAATGCCTCCTTCGTACAAAGTGCAGAGGGCACAGTGACGAATTAAGCCTGCCTGGAGTGTGGGACACAGCTGCTTCTTGCAGGCCATAGGGCTTAAGGCAGCAAGCTGGCTGGACAGGAAACAGCTGTGACACGGGGAATGCTGACAGCAACGGGCTGCTCAACATTCCTAATACTCTGACAATTCCTGCAGACACAGCCTAGTTAATTCCCAGTTTATGGATTTGGATACACCCAGCATTCTTTTGGCTAAACACAGCTGACCTCTAACATATTTCTAAGTTGTTGCATATAATATAATGTAATATATGATATGATATAATATGAATGCAACATATATATGTATGTATATGTATATGAAACTACATGGCTGGATCAGAAGATGCTCGCTTCCTTCCTTCCTTCTTCCTTTCTTCTTTAACTCATATTAATGCAATAACAAAGTAAGCTCATTAAAAGTTAGGAGCTTTTGACTTCTGGCTTTTCCATAGTTCACAAAACCTAGCAGCAGTTTCCAATGCTGCAATGCCAGTTTCTAATAACCCAGTAGCCGCACACTGCTGTCTGGTATCACTGAGCACTTTGCCTATCATACAAATGCAAGCCATGTTCAGACTGATCCGGGGAACTCTCTGATTCATCATCGTGGCTGAGCTACCTCAGGCCAGGGAGTCTGCTTTAAAGATCATTTAACAAGATACTCCACAGCCTGTTCTAGGTCCCTATTTCCTATTCTAAGAACTTTTAAACTACGGAAACATCACCTCGTTGCCTAAATCTTGCAGGGGGTCGCTCACGTTGTTCCCAATGAAGATAAGAAGTATCAAAGCATCTATTCTGGCATTTTCGCCTGGCCCTGCTAACGGACAGTCCCTTTGGCCATTCCTCTATAGGGTTTCTGAAGTTCTCTGTGTAGCCTTTGCACACACTTGCTTCATCTCCTGAAGCTCTCTTGTGGTTCTCCCTAGTGATCATCAAGAACAGGGTGAAGTCTGCCTTGTTTACCTCTATATTCTTTGTACCTAGCACAAGACCTAGCACAGAAGCTCCTATCAACCAGGTTATGTCTCAATAAGCCTGTTGTGTTAGTCAATGTTTCGTCACCATGACAAACACTCAATGTAAATGATTTAAAGAAGGAAAGGTTAATTTTGGCTCAGGGTTTCAGAGGTTTTAGTTCACGGCCAACTGGCCTTGACCAGAGATGAGGCAGAATATCACAGTGGGAGGGTGGAGTGGAAGAAAGCTGCTCATGGCAGACAGAAAGGAGAGCAGGGGACAGCCCAAGAGAAAGGGGCTGGGGGCTAGACATACCCCCCAAGGTAACATTCCATGATCTATGACTTTCTACTGGCCTTCCCTACCAAGTTTCCATCACCTCCCAATAATGTCACCAAATCATGATCTTATGAGTGAGTTAACCCACTGATGAAGGCAGAGCTCTTGTGAGCCCATCACCTGAATACCCCATCTCTGAACACATGAGACTTTAGGGGGACATTTTCAATCTAAAGAATAAGGCCCATCATGAGCTAAAAATATCATGAGTCAAAAATACATCTCACACATCCTAGCTACGACTGGACATCCCAGCACAGCGCCCTGAGAGTCAGTGATATCTCCGGTGATCTCGGAGCTGCAGCTGCTATCACTACCCAGAATCACATGAGACAGGAACAGGACAGGGCCACATGTCACTTGCCTAGAAAAGATCTAAATTCAGAATATTAAGTAGTTTCTGCTAAATGTAGATGCTTTCATGCCACAGTAAAGTTGAAAAAACAAATTCAGTCAGGAGCTATCTGCAAACAGCAACTATTCAAAATGTAATTTGTTAAAAGCACAAAAAACATGCAAAGCAATGAAAAGAGATAAGCAAACTATCTTGTCCTTCTCACTTTGTTAGAGAAGAAACTCAAAGAATTACAGCTGCAGTGTTCAGGGCTCAGTGATGGCTGACATGCAGGTACAGAGCAGCTGTTTCAGGTACGAACATCACTGCAAAGGGATCAGAAGGGATGAAAAGGGACAACTTTAAGAGAAGTTGACGATGCAATGCTGTCCCCTTCCTACTGTGTCACTTGGCTTCGGATACTTCATTGTATCTAACAGCCTGCTGGGGTCAATTTCTGATTCTAAGTGACACTTCCTATTCATCACTAGGAATTTGTTATTTCCCAGTGAGCGACTCCTAAGTTTGTTTCTTAGCAGCTGGGCACGCAGGTGCATTTTCCTCTGCCCTCGTCCCATGAGGCTGTTCCAATGGATCCGTCTTAGCCACCAGTAACAAAGCTGGCCTGTGGTTTATCAAGCCATTCAGAACAACAGTGATGGAAACTGTGGATTTGTAGACAGAGTACGGGAACTGGAAGGATCAGCCAGATCCCCACCGAGCCTGGGGAAACCTGGTTTTCTATCCCTCACCTAGTGCTAACCCACTGGCAGGTCAGCTCTGGTCTCTCTCCTGGTTTCTCCATTTAATGAAAAGTTTAGGTGAGATAATTGTGAAGGTCTCCTCGAGTTCTTAACATTACGATTCTACTTTAAAAACTGATAATGTGTTGAGTGAGTCAGAAATCTTCAGGAAACAAATTGATGTATTTCTGGTTGCATACTTAGACCCAAGAGAGCCTACCCTAAGCCTGTGGTCTGTGACAATGTCCCTGCAGTGCTAGCCCTCAAAAGCGCGAGATGACCATGCCAACAGTGGGCCCACCAGGAGTCCCCTTCTTTAAACCACATTCTGGGTATTTGAGAGCCCCTGCATCCCATGGCCAAGAGCTTCCCAAGGATGGAGTTTGAGCAGGTGTGCTGATGGGTGTCCAGAGGTGGGGATCCACCTGTACACCAGAGGCTTTGGTGGTGGGGGATGGGTAAAGAGAAGAAATAATCCGGGATTAGTGGGGGGCCTAAAAGAAGTCCCTTTATGTTTCCACAGTGACAGAAAAGAAAAAGAAGATGGGAGAGAGAAAGCAGTCTCTTTATCTGCTCTTGGGAAATCTAAAGTAATTGTTCTGTTTTCTGCACATTTGAAGTTTTGTATAAACTCTTGCAAAATATAATCAGTACCCTTTTTTTTCAAGACTGTTTTTTAGGCTCAGAGGATACAGAGCTAAACAGCATGATGCCCTGTTCTCCAGAGGAAACACAGTGCTGTGGATCTCACTGGACTCCCCTGCCTTCCTGCAGAGGAAGTGTCGTCTACTTAAATGATGACGCTGATTTTAGAAGGGCTCTTTTCAGGGTGACAATGGGGACAACCAAAAGGACGAGACTCAAAGATGGGCAAAGAGAAAGAGAAAAGAGTCAAAACGAAGACTGTTTTAGCTGTTTAGAAGGCTCTGAGAGTTAAGTTTTTGGAAGGAATTCTTCCAGATCTAAAAAAGGAAACTTGCTCAATCAGTACTATACAAAAGAAAGCCACTAAAACACAGTTTCTTCTCAATAAAGAATTGGCAAAAAACTACAGGGATCAGTATATACACATTGGAAGGACAGAAGCATGTGAGTATAGACATTTGTAAAACGGGTCAGAAGAGAAATCAGATTTCCCCTACGTGGCAAAATAAAAACCCAATTCCTTTAAGGCATGAAATGTAGAAGCCAGAATCATAGTTCTGATTCTTGGGCTTTTTATTTGATTGATAGGATTTTTTTTTTTTGGCCATCAAGAACAGAATCTCTTTACAAATATGTTTTCTTATCACTTTTGGCCGGTGGGTATATATAAATTCTATTAAAAATATTAATTTTACATTCATAGCAAATTTACCAAGGCTACATACTAATTCTAAGTCTGCCCGTAGATTCTCTTTTACTCTCTGTGAAGACATGCCTTGCTTTTCTGGGTAGAACCTTCAAAATTATGTGAGATGGAGAATGTATGGATGAATACTCCTCTCTTTCCATTGTGAGGAGAGATTTCTAATATCTCACCATTCAATATGGCACTTTTTGGGAAGTCCTTTCTACCAGATTAAAATGACTGCTTTTATTTGTAATTTCTTATGTCTTTTTCCTTAATATAATTTCATCAAAATGTGTTTTTTCGTCTTTAGGACTATTTGGTTTTCCTAATAATATGGTTTTATGGTAAATTATATCAATTATTTTTCTAATGTGAGACCATCTATGTTTGGGTACGCCTCATTTGGGCACGATACCTTTTCCCAAGTTGTTGAATTTGGTTGCATGGTATTTAATCTATGTTGTCAATAAAACTGGTCAACAAACTTTCCTTTCTTATTCTGGCTGTTCTAGTATTATGATCACAACATAACCATTCTCTTACTTTATACTTTTTGGGATAATTTACAGTTTTTCCTTACTGATTTGAGTAGAATTTGGCTTAATGATCACCTAGACCTACTTCTTTTTTCTTTTTTTAAAGGATAATTTTAAATTATTGTAAATAATTTTTATCTAGAGAAAATCAATCTGAAAATTCAGTAATAGGGAAAATGTAAAAAAAAAAAGCAAAAGATTTGAGAAAAAACATAAAATTGCAAATTAGTACATGAAAAGAACTTCAGTAATCATTTAGAGAAATGTGAAGTCCAACTGCAGCAAGGTAGTACTCACATCACTAGAATGTCTACAATTAAAAAGATTATTCAGTGTTGAGAAGCATGAGAGAAACTGGAATCAAATCACACTATTTAAAAGAATGCAAAGTGATACTAACACTTTTGAAAACAAACATCAATTTCTTATAAACTTGAATATACTCTACCACAACCCAGCAATCTCATTTTGAGTTATTTACCCAGGTGAAATGAACACGTTTCCACATAATGGCCCCAAACTACAAAACTACAAAAGTCTTTCAGTAGTCAAAGGGATGAACTGTGGTACATCTACACAAAGGCATATTATACAGTAAGAAAAAGGAAAAGACTACAGATACACATCATTTTATGGATAAATCTGAAATGTATTTTCAAAACACTACATACCATGTGATTCTACTTATATTACATTCTAGAACAGATGAAATTATAGGGGTAGAAAACAGATCCATGGTTACTGGGGTCTGAGGTGAGAGGATAAGTAATTTATAAAAGAGCCTGAGCTAAGGGCAACAAAGCTGAGATGTCTCTTGGTTGTGATGAGGTTTCATTCTGTGTATGATGGTTAGAACTCATAGAACTGTGCATGAAAACTGATTGGCTCTAGAGAGACTCAGGCTGGGCATGCGGAAGGTGATTGGGTCGTGGGGATGCTATGCTCATCAGTGGCTCCACCCATAGCTAAAAGTGCTGTGAGGAGATAGAGCCTGGCTGAGGGGCCACCGGGGGGCGTAACCTGGAAGGGCTGATCCGCCTCCCTGCGCCTGCTCTCTCTGCTTCCTGGCTGCCATGGTGTGAGCAGCCTCCTCTGTCCGGCCACTCCCACTATGCTGCTCTGGCCTCGGGTCCAGCTGACCTCAGACTGTGGCCGGAAGCCCAGACAGACCTCTTTTTTAGGTAGTGTGCGTTGGGTATTTTGCCTCAGAGACAAGGAAGTGATTAAGACAAATGAATATTCGTGTCTGTCAATCACACTCCGATTTTAAAATGTTGCAGAAAAGAGGAAGGATTTTAAATTACTGACTTAATTGCATACGGATTATAGTTTATTCAAGTTTTCTAGCTGCACCAGTGCTTATCTTGGCAATTTATACTATTTTCTAGCAAGCTGTCTTTTTAACCTAGATTTTCAAATTTTGAAAAAATACTATTCTAAGTTTTTCTTGAGGGAAAGAAGATTGAAGGGAGGGGAAGAGGGCTGAAAAAAAGGAATCAAGACACATTACATATGGGTACAAACTCCCTGATGTAATGAATGTGATCATTATGTATATCTAACATGTATCAGTGGAACTAAAAAATTAAAAATTCTACTCTATAGTGATATTGTTTTCACTTCTAGTTTTAAAATGTGTGTCTTATTTGTAGGTAATTTGATTAGGTTTTTTTTAATGTATCTTAGAAGTCTTTTTAAGTAACTATTTTTAGATTTTATAAACTTATTTTTTTAAGGGCCGGGGGATTTAGCTCAGCAGCATAGCACCTGCCTGGCAAGCACGAGGTTGTCAATTCGATCCACAAAAACAAAAGAAAACAAAACCCAATAACTGATTTTTTAAATTCTTTTTGGTTTATTAACTTTGGTGTCTTCCAATTTGTTTTTGTAAGGTACATCTTGAAGGTTATACACTTTCCTCTACATACGGGACATGCTACAGGTTGCATGAGTTTGACAGAGAATATATCTATTTTCCATTGGTTCTAAAGATGTATTTAATATTGAATGCAATTTATAAAATACGTATTTATCATTAAATTTCTAGTCTTGTGATGGGGTTGGCTATCTCACAGCTTGTTAATTATGTACATTCATTTTTTATCCTGACTTCTTTTTCTCTGCCTGATCTATCAGTTCTTGAGAGGCACACATTTATCCTCAGATTCTGCCAGCTTGTGCTGTGCACACTCTGAGACTATGAAGTTAGCTATACCTATTCGTATTTTGAATTGTTCTCTTTATCCATACAGAAAGACTCCCATTTAAAACATTTCCCCTTTAACATCTACTCTGCATGACATTTATGTAAACTGACACTCCTTTTTAAATATTAGTTGGTATGTCTTTACATTATTTTAAACTTTTTCTATAGCCTTCATCTGTAAGTACTTTTCTAAATAGCATATATCTGAGCTCTGCTGTATAGTTTTACACAACACCAATCTTTTAACTGGTACATACAGAAAGCTCATGTACATTGTGATTATTGACATATTTGGATTTATTTCTGCCATGTTATTTAATGCTAATTACCATGATTTTCCTGCTATTTGTCCCTCTTTATTATCTTCTCTTTAAGTGTTAAAGGATTTCATTATTCTCTTTTTCTCTCTTCCCTGGTTCAAGTTATACTCTATACTGTACTTCTGTGTTTTTAGTGGCAACCTGACTTGTTCCCAGTATGCTTGTAAGGAAAGTTCAGAATGTCTTCCTATCTCTGTTTCCCTCCAACCCCAGAATAACAGTTTGCTCAGAGCTTCTTTGCTCAGATCACCCCCTCCTGTTTCATGTATACTAGTTCTGCCTTTCTGAAAAACAATCATCCAATTGCTCCTTATTATTACATCTTCATTTCTGCACGACGAATGCCTATCTGCATTTATAAAAGCCTCCTGGTGTCTTTACCCATTACCAATTCCACGTTCTCCTCCTCCGTTAGGGCTCCCAGCTCTTTCTGAAGCCTCTTCACATTTCTTTGCCGTGTCTTTCACATTTCTTGGGAGAGATGTCTCTTTGGGGCCATCTCTTTTAGAATTTTACACATAGCTTTTAAGAGTATCTTCATCTCCCCTGAATGATGGTTTAACTGGGCACAAAACTGTTGGCCGATGGTATTTCCCCCTCAGCACACCGAAGACATAATAATGTCCATGGCCCGTCATCTGCAATGTGCTGATGGAGCAGATGGATGCCCACCAGAGCCTTGGTTGATGCAACACAGAAGGAGAGAGAGAGAGAGAGAGAGAGAGAGAGAGAGAGAGAGAGAGAGAGAGAGAGAGAGAGAGGAGCAGATACACAGAGTGTAGAAGAAAAGGGAAGAAGGTGTCATGGTAGGCAGAAGTAGGTGGACCACGCAGCTGGTCAGAGAGAGAGAAAGGACCAACAGTGAAATCTCAAGTCCATTCCTCAAGCTGTCTTAGCCATTCACAGCTCTTTCCTGTTAAGTAGGAAGCCCTCTTCTTGCTTTGAAGAAAGCATGGCAGGAGGAGTAAGTACATCTTTGTGGAGAGAAACTAACAGTGACGAGAGGGACATTGTATTCCTGTGTTCCTGTTATGAAGCCCACTGCTATTGCCTTTAAAGAGCACAGTCATACTTCCTGTAGGGGTTGTTTTTAAAAGAAGCTTTCAGAAACATCATAAAATACTTTCAGGAGCAGTGGCTGGGGAGGGCATTGTACAAAGAAGGATGTTTTGCTAACAGAAAGGGTAAACACTGGACCTAGCATTTCTGCTGCTATGATATTGGAATGCAACTGAAGATATGCTTAATAAAATTGTGCACATCTTTTTGCAAATTGGTTGCTATAAAAGTAAAGAATATTAGGCTGTCTGGTGGGAGCCTCAGAGAACATCCATTCTGAATGCTTCACTTCATGCAGGAGGAAATCAAACTCCAGGGAAATTCGTCAATTCATCTGAAGTAGAACCTGTTTGGGAAGTACAGTGGGGTCATGCCAAGGATTTTAAGTATGGGCAGAGCTCCACTCACAGACACCTCTGCTTTAACCCACTCTTATACAGCAACTTCTTGGGTACATAATGAGAGAGACACGCTTGGGACTTCTGCACCCAGCATTTTAAGCACTGTACTGTGTACCACTCCCTGCTCATATGAATAATGCATTGTTATCCAACACATTCTGATTTACTGTTGGTGTAACAAATTGTACTCTAGTGCCTATTTGCTGTATTTTCCTAAAAATACTCTCATCTTTAGCTCAGCCTGAAGATTCCTTTGGTTTTTTATTAGTCATAGAGGCAAACCATTACAGCCTTTTCCTCTCTTACAAAAGTACTAAGGAAGGAAGGAAATTTTGGGGGAGAAAGTTCTGTCATTATGATTCTATTTAATCCCTAACACGTTTGCTTTTTTTTCCACTGAGTCTTACTTACAAGATTCATTCCCAAGAGTACTTCTGCAAGGCAGATACAGGTGGCACAAGGTAACAAAACACGACATTTCAACTTTTTTTCTTTTTGGAATTGGGAATTGAACTCAGGACGTCAAGCTTGCCAGACAGGTGTTGTGCCACTGAGCCATGCCCTTGGCCTCAACTTACTCTTATTTTGGTCACTGAGCATTTGAGTTATTAGTTCTTGGAAGGTCATCTATGTACTCAGAAGGCAACCTCATCCTAGAAGACTTTGCAAAAAGGAACCTCACACACTGTTGGTTTACTTATAAATGGACTAAACCAATGTAAATCTTCCCACTTTGACCCGGTACACGCTCCACTGACAATTAAACCAGCTGGGTAAAAGTTTTGATGCCATCGATCTGCCAGGTGGTTGTGCTGGTGGTTTACTGAGTTTCCAGTCTCATTACAGATGTCTCTTCCCCACACTTGTCCTACAAAACTCCAAACTGCAGCACTCTGAGTAACTTTTTCGAAGTTCCCTCAAACACATTCAAATCTAATGGGCGTGATGCTTGTGTGGGACAGGCAGGTCAAGGCGACAGCATCCAAAGTCCTGGCAGAGCTGGCTGCAGGCCTATTTTAAGTGGGAGATTTCTACATAGCACATTTCTTACATAAAGCTGGAGCAGGTGAGTTCTTTAGTTCTCCAACCCACAGATCCTGTCTGGCTACAGAAATAATGGGAATGAGGAACCCTTATTAAATGACTTTTTTTTTTTTTTTGGTACCAATGAGAAGAATACCTGGCCACTGCCAGAATGTGAGAAAGGCTTAGAGGTAACACAGTCCTTTTAGATGGCCTAGTGGGATACACTTTTACAGGATGAGCTGATAGAGTTCAGAGAGAGGTGTACACTTGCTTAAGGTCATCCATGTGGTTACTTACAGCCAGAACAGTGGTAATCTTGCTAGTGTATCACATTGCTAATCTTAACTTAACATCCAATTAGAAAAAAAAAACAGAAGAAGTCACTGTGTATCCTGATTTCGGGACATCAAGCATCTTTCTTAAGGTCTCATGGGAATCCCATAATTAGTGCACAGGCAGGTACGGGGTATTTTACCCGTCAAATCTCTGGAGGTTGTTTCTGAAACTTACTGCTTGCCAAGTATTCCTTGGCCTGCAATCCTAATGCCATGTATGTGTAAGTCTCCCACAGTGAGAGGAGTGAAAAATTAATGAGGAGCTCAGAGAAGCTCATTTTCAAGGATACAGAGGCTGGGAGAGCAAAGCAAACTGAAATTGAAGGGAAAGGTTTTAAGCTATCAGCTTCAAGCTCTGGAAAATCATATAAATGGGGTGTAAATGTAAATATAGCCACATGAAAATGCAGTACCACCAAAGAGCTATTTAGGGAGGCACTGGAGCTGAATGATAAACATCCAGAATTTACCATTCATGGATGCCCATCTATCTCCACGATGCCCAGTCCTCCAGGCACTGGATATATTCAGTATGGCCTGGTGCCCTTGAGTTGTTTTTTTTCCCCCACAAGGAAGAACCCAGAACTTTGATCCAGACAAAATGGACACAAGTCACTTCAGAATAGGCCTTAGATGTGGGACTCTGTCTGAACCTGAACATCCTGGGTGTCCCCGGTGCAGGCTCTGACCTTCACCTGTTCTTTCTCTTAAGCAGCTTCTACCCAAGGGACAGCTCTCTAGCTCACATGCATATGCTACTGGCCAGAGAGCTACTTTTCCAAAATATCTCAGGGAAGGGTTACTAGTGCTCTAGAGCTGGGGAACCAGGAGAATGTGCCAAGCATGGGAATAATTCATGCCTGACCTTCTTTGACCGGTTAAAAATATTTGCAGTCCCAGTAATGAGCTGTCAACAGACCACAGCTCCACATGATTACAGAATATTTTTAAGCCAACAATAAATTGCCTGCCAATCTCCAGAAGATGTCTAAGGACAAGAGAAACCTGGCCTTCTTTTGAGAACAACAAGCTTTCATCTCGTTTATGGATGTTCTGGAGTGAGGTGTATCCACCAAAATTCACACGCTGGCCCCCTAATCCCCAGCATCTCAGGGTGTGACCTGACTTGGAAATCGGGTTGTTGAAGATGTGGCAAGGAGGGTTAAGGTGCAGTCCTGATGGAACAGTTAGACTCTGGTTTCTGTAGAAAGAGAAGAATTTGAACAGATGTAGGCACAGGAGTGCCATGTGAAGAAGAAGGCAGAGATGGCAGCAGTGCATCAACAAGCCAGGAAGTGGCAAAGCTTGCCAGCAAACACCAGCATCCAGGGGAGAGGCAGGCAGCAGATTCTGTCTCACAGCCTGGCAGGAAGCTGTGGGGTCTGGGCTGCTCTCCTTTGCATGTCATGACTAAATCTGACCTTGGCTCCCTGCTCTCCCAGAAGATGGAATGCTTTCCTTGTGTGGGGAGAGCTCCTGGACTTTCCTGGGCCAGGGGGTGCAGAGAAGTCAGCTTCCCACCAGAGTAACCAAAATGCAAGGGATAACCAACTTGCAAGGAGGAAGGTTTATTTCAGACCTCCGGTTCCAGAGGTTTTAGTCCATGGCTGGTTGGCCTTGTGGCTTTTAACCACAGTGGAATGGTATCAATCGCAGACACAGTGTGTGGCAGAGGGAAGCAAAGCAGCAGAGACAGGTGGTGTCCCAGCAGCCCTGCCAGGGCACGCTCCCAGTTACCCGATTTCTCCCACCGTGACTCTACCTCTTCCGGTTTCCACCTCTTCCTAGCACCGTGGGCCCATGACCTGGCCTTTAACACCGAGGTCTTTGGGGCGACATTTAAGATCCAAACAACAGCAGGGCTCTGTGTCCTTTTTATAATCCCCTAACGTCAACTCTTACCCACTCCTGTTATAAAATAACTCCCGGTCATGAGTCACCTGGGCAGAAAACTCTACCTCAGGCTTCTCCTTTTCCCTCACTCCTACATTTGCTTTGCCACAGCTCCATCCATTTCTGCCTCCTCCGTGCCTTCCCTCTTTTTCTTCTTTGTTTCATTTTTGGTGCCCTACCTCATGCGGGTGCCAATTATCTCCTGCCTGGACTGTCACAATAGCCTTTTCATGGCCTCCCCCTGCCAGGCTCCCCACTGTGCCCATCCTCGGTTATATCTGTAACCATCAGTGACTCACTGAAGGCCAGCTGTGATTCTATCACCTCCTTGCTCGAAAGCCCCCAGTGGAATGACAGCCCAAGTCTGCAGTCTTTGTGACTGTCCCCGAGCTGCTTCCGGCTTCTACCTCCCAGCACTTAGCTCTCATAACCCAAGTCCCAACCAGGTCTAAGGCAGACTTAAATTTTGCATCAGTGGGGTTACAACCCGGAGCCTCATGTCTGCTGGGCAAATGCTCTCCTACTGAGCATCTCCAGCCCCAAAATACACGTCTCATTTTCCACCTCTGTGCCCTTCATTTATCCCACTGGCTGGGTTTGGAAAGTCCTCTCACCTAATTCTTCTTGTCAGAATCTTGGCCATTGTGTAAGGATTGTAGTTGTGGTGCCACAGTTCTGTACGCTCTGGAATGAACTAGATCAATCCCGGCTCCCAATTAAGATATAAAGGCAATGGCAAATTATCAGACTTCCCCATCTTTCAGGTTCCACAACTGGAAAGAAGGGGAAATGATACCTCACAGGGTGACACTGGGGATCAGAGAAGCAAATGTGTGAACTACAGTTAGGATAGCACCTGGCTCAGGAAGCTTTTAGTAACTTTTAATTATTGTTATTGACTCCCCTCAAATTCTTCTCTGCTGTCTCCTTTTTGCTTTTGCAATGTTTTATTTTATAGGATCATTCTAGAGTTTTGCAACGATCACATTCATCATAGGGAATCTGTACCTTTACATGACATGTCTTGCTTCTTTTCTCATTCCCCTCCCTTCCCTTCAGCCCCTCTCTCACTCCCTATTTACAAAGATCTGTTTCCATTTTTTCCTTCTATTTTTTCCTGTCCCTTCTTTCCTTTCCCCTCCTCCTACCTTGTTCCCCATCTCATTTGACCATTTTCACCCCATTTCCTAATATCTATTAAACATCTTGGTCTTTATTTACACTGCTTCTGCCCCAACTTGGCTGTACTCAAGTACTTCACAGTAAGAAATTGTATTCTTTCAATTCTGTGTCTGAGTGCCTAACCTAGGACTTAGCACTTAATACTTAGCACTTAGTGAGTACAAAATGCTCCCAAAACAAATGGAAGGCTGAATGCTGAACCACTAGAAAGTGTGAACACCCCAATGGGAAGGATTCCATAATACCTTTCCCTGCAGCACCGATGCTAGGAGTCTGTAGTTTTTGCAGGTGCAAGAGGTGAAGGGCTAAATTAATCTGAGGCATTAGGATCTTCCCCAAGGACACTTCACGTCATTTCTTTGGGCAGTGATTATCAACTGGCACTAGATTAAGACAATCTAGGGATCACTTGTTTTGTGCTTCTAGAACATGTTGTATGTACCTCTTGATCACTTAACTTGTGAAACTGTAATTACTGGTTCCCAGTTCTATTTCTTCCCTGAGTGTGTGGCTCAGTGTGGGCGACTCTGCTTCTTTAGCTCTCAATTTTCTGTACTTGGCATTTAGGAGATCTTGGGTAAGTTGTGTTGAACAAAGGACTTTGTAGGAGAAATCCACAGCAAATAATGGGACACTGTGAAACACTGGTACCATTAGCTGGCCAGGAAAGAAAGAAAAAGAAAGAAAGAAAGAAAGAAAGAAAGAAAGAAAGAAAGAAAGAAAGAAAGATCCTTTCATTGTATTCTTCAAACAACTTACTATTTAGAAAGTTCTTCTGATCAAATACTATTGCTTTTTCTATAAAATAATTCTAAAAAGAGTACATACTTATCCATATTCATCTAATCATGCTGGCCCTGGATGCTGCTTGGTTTGCAGTATTTTGCTTTCCAAACTTGATGTGGTGAGTTAGAGGATAGAGTCCCTTGGCATGTGACCCGGGGCTATAAAGTGCTCCACAGTGGGGTAATCCTGCATCCCAGCCCGGGAGCCTAAGCTTCAAAAGACTGGAGAAAGGAAAAGTGGATGCTTCCTGGCCCCTGGCTGGTCTCAGGGCTCACAGCATGGCTGGGAGGGGTAACACATGGTTTCCTTTTTCAGAAAGCAAAGTCAGGATTGAGAAAAGAGACAGGCCACAACTGGCATGTTTGATTTTCTGCCACTGTAACAAAATATCTGCAGTAAATCAACTTATAAGCAAGAAAGGCTTTTTGGTTCACAATTTTGGAGGCTGTAGCCATTAGTTATTTGACTCGGTTGCTTTTGGGATTGTGGTGAGGCAGCGTGTTATGGGGGGAGCAGAGGAAATCACTCGACTCATGGTGGCCAGGAAACAAAATGAAACACAAAGGGCTGGGGGTCCTAATATCCCCGCCAGGGCCCCATGACCTAACTTCCTCCTGCTGAGCTCTATCTCTTAAGGATTCCACCACATTTAATAGTGCTGGGCACTTAGGACTAACCAAGCCTTTAGACCATGGCCCCGAGAGGACATTTCAAACCCAGAACAATACCAGGATAATTCTCTTCTTTATGTAGGGGTTTCATCACCTTCAGATGAAGTTGGAAATAATTCTTCACTTACTGCAGCAGAGACATAAACAACTTTAGCCTTTACTAATAAAACTTTGACTGCCCGAACCTCAGGCTGATATAAGTAATGCATGTAGGTCAAGCCCTTACTCTAGCAAAATGTTTCTTGTTTCAACATTGAAAAATTAAAAATAATTGATCAAAAGTAGAGTGAGCTCAAGGACCAAGGTACTAGATCCCAAATTCTGCCTTTGCTCTGTGACCTTAGGGCAATTTGCTTAACATCTCTGTCTTAGCTGCCTCCACCGTGAAGAGGGAATAAAAACAATGCCAGGTCTCATGAGTGGGTTTGAGAAGAGAGAATGGAGCTAACAAATGCAAAGAACTGGAAAGGATGAATAGCACATAAATACATCTTGACAAGCCAAGATTAAATTATCCAAAGATGATACGTGGGTAAAATTCAGTGGAAATGTATCTTTTACAACTGTTCATACTTAGGGTAATAATTCAAATAAAATCTAATGTGAACATTTAGTTCTATTCCCTAAAGGCCATCATACTGTAACACATTTTTCTGTATTTTCATCATCAAGGTGTTGCATACAAACTATTACAAAACTCAACCCAAGCAGAATCATAACATATATACTGTCTATAACCTATCTCATTTCTTCCACTTGACTGTGAGTCTGAAAGTTCCTTCCATATCTGAAGATATAAACCTTATTTAGACATAACTGTGGCTCCCAGATACTCCATTGTGTAGAAAGATGACACCATTTATGTAACCATTCTCCGGTGATTGCATTATCTTGTTTCCAGTAGTCTGCTATTATACACAATCTGTAATGAATAACTGTGTGCATTAATCTTACTATATTTCTGGAAGCACATAGGTAGGATGAGTTCCTGGCAATTTATAATTTCTTTGGGACATGCCCTTCCATCAAGGGTGGAATTCTGTGACATATTTTTTCCCCATGTATTTGGAATGCTCTTCTGTGCCTCACCGACCTTTGCTAGGTTGATAAATTGCAAAGTCAAGGCTAAGTGCATTTACAATTCTGATGACTTACTTCTGCCACACTGTATCCACAAACCCCTGCCGTGATTCATCCTGCCAGCAACATCATAGGAGCAAAGCTGTTTCTCAGTCCATCCTCATGCTGGTTGGGACAGGTTGTTTATCAATTTCTTATAACTTTGCCAAAGCACGTGGAAAACAATATCTCACTCAATTCATGTTTCCTCAATTATGTCAGTGTGAGTTTCATATATCTATATTTTCTTATGGGACATTTGTATTCTTTGACTTGTGCATTCAGACCCTCTGCCCAGGCTGTTTTGAAAATATGAACTCAGGCATTGCCCTGCTTAAAAAACCTTCCCCAATGACCTATTGGAATTTTGGATTTGAATATGACAAAAAAGGAATCTCTGATCTGTTTCCTTTCGTGCCTCTTCTCTCAAGTGGTTTCCTCAAATATGATGGCACAATGACATCTGTGACCACCTGTCTGTGGTCCCAGCTCTCCTGTATCTTGTTCAATAAAAATTCACTGCAGCTGTAGGAATTTCAATTTTCATATACTTTAAGAAGCTATTAAACACTCAATCTCTAGTATTTCCTTTTTCCTATTAATCGTCTTGTCAGAATCCATTTGTAAGTAGTTTGTTGTTTATGGCTTCTGTTAGTTTACATCAGTAAGGATACCCAGGTGTCATGGTTTATGCCAGTGGTCTCTAAGCCTCATGCAATTATGGATACAACCAAATCAAGTGATTGTGATTGGTTCATTGGCTAGTGCTCAGACTGGTGGTGTGAGTGCTACATCCACCCAGGGGTGGGGCCAGGATATGATGTATCAGCGGGAAGAAGGTGTGTGTCTCTCTCTCTTGCCAGTTCATGCTTTGTTTTTTGCAGCAGCTATGAATGGCTGCCCCGCATGTCACACTGCCTTGGAACCAACTGAGTATGTTCTGACACCTCCAAGAACTGTAAGAAATAAACCTTTCCTTCCTTCATTTTGGGTGTCGAGTATTTTGTCTCAGCAATGAGTAAAAAGTAACTAATATACCTGGTATCTTCCTCCTGTCCCTTACTAAAGTTCCCCTGTACTGAAGTTCAGTTATTCTGATGGGAAACATGTTAGGCCAGGCTGGACTGGCCCCATACAATATTCACACCAGGAGTTCATAATAAACAAGAGAAGAAATCAGTCCAAAAAGAGGTCGATGAGCTGGCTTCCCTGGGGCCATTTCCAATAGACTGCCCAGTGCTGGAACATTTTGGGAATCAGCAGCATCTTCTCTATTTGACTTCTCACTAACTACTTTTCACTTCGCACTGCTACACATTTCTGTATTCCAGCTCCTCCACTAAGTGTGAAGTCATTACTCTCCACGCCACAGGGAGTGAAAATTATTATGACTTTTTGGGAAAGTGAAGGCCACAAAAGTATTCACACCCAATATGACAGTGAACCTGGTCTCAACTCCAAAGAACTAGTCTGAAGGAAGAAATGCTACCCACATAGATGTCTGTGGTAGGATTATTTATAAGAATTTACACCCAATGGAATACATAGCAGGGTCACTGAACGAGGGATTGTCATGATATTATGTTAAAATGGCAGAGATAAACTTTGTATTTTTATTTTGATTGCAACTATGTGAAATTATTATCAAAGAATATTAGTGAGTACATACACAAGGACATAATCTATAGGAGTCTGAGCAGTAAGGGTTTACTTTCTCTCTACCTTGAAACTTTAATGAAGTTAATTGATTCAGTTCTGCAGTACTGGGGATTGAAGCCAGAGTCTTTGGACTAAGTGATATCCCCAGTCTCTCTTTCTCATTCATTCATTCATTTGTTCGTTCATTCATTCATTCATTCAACATAAGGTCTTGGTAAGTCTCTAACTTATGATCCTCCATCCTCAGCCTTCATTGTTATTTTTAAAACTCAGGTTTTCTATGTGGAACCTACAGATAAAATTATGAGAGTAACAGTCACATAGGCAGTGATGAGCATGTTAAATGATTTCTTTAGAGACATTTAATTATTTTCCGGCAATTAGAAGTTAACACGCAAGAACCCATTGATCTTTTCTGAAGCAGCAGACCCTGATGTGACAGTAGCCCTCACAGAAAGGCATATTGTTATGAATATCTCTGCAGATACTTGGCCCAGGTCTATTAAGTGATGCTCCAACCATTTGTCAGATAGGTGAAGACCACCCTTGTTGTAATAGCAACTTTTCTTGTAATGAATCTCTCTAGTTGTGTGTGCATGAAATAGTTTTGTTCTACAGTGGATAAATTATATGACTTTTGTTTGCAAAGGAATATATTAATGCACAATGCTTCAGAACTACAGTTCATGGTTGCTTTAGACAATCCTCACAGATACATCTGGAAATGTAACCTGTAGCATGATGCAACCCATCCTTGTATGCTGCTAAAGCATGCAGATAGTTTCTCACCTATCAGTAAAGCCATTCATGCTTCCTAACAACCCAGAGAACACAAATCCTAACAGTATGGGGTAATTTTTTTTTGCAAGGACACAGGGATGTTGGTATCCCATAGAAGAGAT
This sequence comes from Cavia porcellus, assembly GCF_034190915.1. Classification (NCBI taxonomy): domain Eukaryota; kingdom Metazoa; phylum Chordata; class Mammalia; order Rodentia; family Caviidae; genus Cavia; species Cavia porcellus. Next base: position 17,729,640 of record NW_026947496.1, on the reverse strand, counting down.
GCTCATTCCCTTAGAAACTCATACTGGGCTAATAATTTGAGGACAAAAATATACTGAACATTACAACAGTCTTCTGTGACCAAATATCTGTGTATCCGAGCATCCTTAGCACTCCTCTGACTTCTACTCACAGAGGCTTTTCACATCGCTGCACTTAATTCTCCCTTACTATAAAAAGTTGAAGAAAAAAATTCTCCCTTATTGTGATGAAACAGGGAAAATTCTGGGGGCATCTGAGGTTATCACCCAAGCCTGGCAATCTCAGGTCAGACCCACTCCACTCCAGGCAGGCTCTTACATACAACAGTTCCTTTCATTTATGTGAATTCATCAGTATCTTGCATACTTTATATTCTCACTTTACTATCCCCAAAATCTTCCTGAGACTGACACAAAGATGGGGAAAACTTTTACACTGACTTTCAAGAACACTGAATTCGTGGGAGCACTCGTGGACTATTTTAGATATCATTATAAGATTACTAAATACGTTTTAGTTGAGCAAGTCTGAAATCATAACTGATTCATTATCTAATGTCATTCCTGTGATTTTCTACAACTTAGAATTTAACAAGGAAATCAACTAAATTAACCAACCACCAACCACCCAACAAGATTTTAAAAGTACTGACAAGTTGATGCACCACATGGGTGTCTTTCCCTGCTCCAGTATTAGTCACTAAAATCACCAAATCTATTTCAATATTTGTTCTGCTTTCCTAATGAGATCAGCTTTCTGACTTCAAGCATGTTTCAAAGTTATCCACCAAGATGTCCACTAAAGCTGACCTATTTACTACTCAAAATGCAGAAGACCCTGGAGTGATACAGACTTGCCTTGAATCCTCCAGGGCTTTAACATTAAGCAGTCCTGTGATCCTTGGAAAGTTATTGAGACTTTTTCCTAAGCTCAGTATCCTCTTTGATAAAGCAGGTATTAACAGGAACTGTTTCATAGGGTGGTGGAAGCCACAGAAGCTCATCCTTTGTCAACAGTTGGCTGTGGTCTTTGGTACTGGTAGTGTTAATGGACGAAAGTAACATGCAAGCATTAGATTGTTGAAAGTAAAAGTGTCAAAGGGAAATGAATGATTCAAGAATTCTGGGAGACCCCAGAAAACCCAGATAAATGTCTAGCGAAAGCCATGACGGATAAAGGAGAGGGCCTATCTGCAACTGGACTGCATCTGGAAATGCAACTGAGCCTTGATTCAGAGATGTCCTCAGAATGAAGGCTGACTCATTTACAGAGTCAGGATGTTTCTGGAGGGGGAGACTGTGTGACAGCTGATCTTTTACAAGAATTCTTATTAATATATGTTTGCAGTACACACTGGTGACATTCATCACGGGGACTGCTACATGCACATAACACATCTTAATTGATTTTACTTCTTCCCCTTTTCCTTCCTTCCCTCCATTGTCTGGCTCCCTTCTCACTTGCAAAAGACCTAGCTCCCTGTTTTCTGTTACCTATCTTTTATTTTGCTCTTTAAATAATTCACACTTTAGTTTACTCTTGATTGTGAACTTGACTGGCAGGAGAGCCACCTAGGAGATTAGTGAAGCACACTTGCGAGTGTATCCAGGTGGGGCGTGCAGGTACAAACTTGGGGACCGCATCTGGTCCCTGCCCCTTCCTCTCCGGTGCTGTTTCCCTGTGTTCTGCTTCTGGGCCACCATGAAGTAAGCAGCTTTGCTCCACCATGCTCCTCCACCATGTTTCTGCCTTTGGCCCAGCAGATCACAGACTAAAACCTCTCTAGCTAAGCTACAATGAATCTCTCCACCTCTAACATGTGGATGTCAGGTTCTTTTGCCCCAGCAACAGGAAAGCAGACCAATATAGCCTAAAAATGAAGCACTATAAAAATGAGGCACTCAGCAAAGACATACTTCCTGTGCTTTGAATGTTAAGTTGTCCTCTCTGAAGCTCACATTTGAGTTTCATTGTTATTATGAGGTATTAAGAGGTGAGACCATCTCCTTAAGAGATAATTAGGTCTCTGCCTTCATGAATCGGTTAGCCCATTCATATAATTAATAGATGAGCAGACTGATGAGTTAAAGGGTTTCTTGGAAGTAGATCTGTTATAACAGTCAGTGTGGTAGGACTTTGGAGTACCCTGTGTGTCTCATTTTAATGATCCCCTGTTTCACTCAGGATTTTGCCAATAAGAAGGTCATCACCAGATATAGCCCTTTGACTTTGGACCAGAACCATAGATCAAATAAACTTCTTTTCTTTTAACTTGCTCAGTCCATGGTATTATGTTATTAGCAACAGGAGGTTGACAAAGACAACACTGATCGGGTGTTCTGCAGAGGGCTGGCCTCAGGCCACAGGTTAGAGCTGAGTCTAGTGCTGGTGAATGGATGGAAAACAGCAAATGCTCAAGGGCTGAATGGATTTAGGAAAATCAGTGTTTGAATATGGTAAATGAGTACCTCCAAGAAGGAAAGAAAAGAGGAAGAATCATTTAACAGTGGGGGTCATGCATCATTTAACAATGTGGGTACCTTCTGAGAAATGCATTGTTGGGTGACTTTGTTGTATAAACTTCATAGAGAACACTTCCACAAACTAAGAAAACTAGAACATCACTGGGCAACTGAATCTGGGGAGCCACCATTGTATATGTGGTCTGTCACTAAATCACTGTAATGAAGTGCATGACTCTGAGATGGAAAAAAAATAATGACACCACACAAAGGAGATAAACTCAAGAAGAGTCAATGGTGATTCCTAGATCCGGTACAAAAGGAGCACATAAAAAGTCACGCACCTCGAGGGGCAGGGAGTGGGGTGAAAGCACTGGGGCTGCTGGCATGGGAGCCGAGGACAGGAGCAATCAGAGACTTTGTAGAATGAGAGACGCATTGAAGGAAGAGAGAATAAATTATTGTTGGAAGAAATTGGTACGGGCACATTGCTGGAACAAACTGGGACAGAATTTCCAATCAAGACCTTCAGCAGAAGAAAATAGGCAAGGGACAGGAGGCAGAAATGCAATTTGAAGTCTGGAAACAAATAAATTTAATTTTATAAAGAAGCACAGGAACTCTATCATTAGCTGCAATTGGAGACATTGATGGCTACTCTAATACTCTTATGTGTCTGGGTTCCAGTGTTATCTTCTCCTTTTTTCTGAAGCTTAACAGGCGATTCTTTTCTATTTGCAAAACAGAACTGGTTCCAGGGCCTGCAGTTTACTTGCCCTCCTAGTTTTGTGCAGGATCAACTTAATTCCTGCTTTGCTTGGCACAAGCTTTGTATTTATGGTAGATATCTGGAAGATAAAGGATGTGTTTACTTTGCTCTGTATCTCCTTTTTTGAGCCTTCTGATCTGCCGTAGTTTTTCAAAAGGAGACTCCAGCCATGTTCTCTTCTAAGAATACATTTTCCTCTGTTTTATATGTGTCTGCTTGTGGTGTAGCAGGAAGAAAGCACGATGCAGCACTTCTGCAGAGGCCATTGTCTCTTATGCATTTCAATATAATCAGAGAGGAGAGGAAATGCTTTAGTGAACTAACCTGTTGGACCCTAAAAAACAAACAAGCCCATTTCTTGAAACTACACAATGTGTCTAAAAGCAGGCTCCACCCCAGTCCCAAATCAACACTGCCTAAACCAAAGAGAAGCTGAGAAGAATGAGCACCATCTCCACCCAACACCCGCAGACTCAAAATGTCAAACAAGAAGTCTTTCCTTACTCTTACACCTTGTGCTTTTTAAACGTGTCTAGAAAAAAAATGGCAGATAAAACCTGTTATGTGTGCCGGACTGAGAGTTTTCTATAATTTCTTTTCTTTATGGGGTCCCAATTTTAGGCACAAACAACCTGCCTCAGGTGACTCAGCGGCTGTGCAGAGTTATGACTGAACAGCTGTCCCCCATCACTGTTCAGTGCTACATGGAGGTGCATGGCCCCAGGGACATCTTAGTCACAAACGATGGAAGTTCTGGGACATCCAAACCCAAGTGTTACCACTCTCCATTTCCCTACCCATGATTTGTCTCCACAAATCATAAATGTACAATGAATGAAGCAGAATTACAATGAGACATGAACACAATGTGCAGGTTAAGGATTCCTCATTCAAAATGCTTAGGACTAGAAATGTTCTGAACTTTGGATTTTTAAAAATATTTGCATATACAAGATGAGGTTACCTTGGGATGAGACCAAAGTTTAAATGCATTTATGTTTCATACACACCTTATAAACACAGTGTGAAGATAATTTTATGTAATATTTTTAATAATTTTGTGCATGACACAAAGTTTCATGATGAGGAATATTTCACTTTTGGCATTAGGTGAATGCTCAAGACCTTTTGGACTTTAGAGCGTTTTGGTTTTTAAGATTTTCAGAATAGGGATACCCAATCTCTACCAATTTACATTCTTAACAATTAACTATAGTAACAACTTACATTCTCAATCAATTTATATTCTTAACAAATAGTATCTGCCATCTACTGACCATTGAAGTAGACACTACTGGGCATTACACCGGAAAAATGCTCATTTCTGCTGTTAAAGACATTCAAGAAAGACTCATGTTGTGACTTCCCACATTAGTTTTTATTCATGAGCTTCTTTTTCACATTTTGCTTTTACATAGAATTTTACACGTAGAAAAGGAAAGTATCTTGAAGTATCACTGTTAAGTGTAAATAATGTTTCAAAACCATCTCAATTAGAAGTTCCCACACTTATGGATCTAAAATGCAATCCCATTTCTAACATTCAGACATTCCTTGTTTAGCAGCTGAGCTCTGTTCCTTTGACTAGGTCATTAAATAAATTGATTGCTAAATGAGGAATTGTATATAGTATATACATTTCAATATTCAGAACAAAGAAATGGTCAAAGGAAAATCTAACTCAATGATTTTGCTTTTATTTACATAACCCTTACATGCAGTACTATAATGTATAACAGAGTATAAAACTACAGTACTTCACTGTACTATGAAGTAGAATCATCAAAAAATACAGTATTGTACTGTAGAAGCTGCCATAAGGCCACAGTGCTGCTGACATTCCTGCATCATACTCCAAATGGAAGTCTGAAGTATGAGCAGGGCGTCCTAAATCCAAATAAGACACCTCAATCGTAAGTCTGGACAGTCATTAAACAGGTAGGTCATTAAATTAGGAATATCTGTATAAACCAGTTCAAATCCCAGCTCTATAATTTCTAACTGCAATTAGTCTCCATTTCTTACCCTGTCAAATGAGGTTAACAATACCACGTCTATCGGTTGTGAGATTGATGTTCACAGGCATAGACAGGCTCATACATGACTCACATCACAGACGAAAGGCACTAGAGGGTAACTACAACTGTTGCTGTTACCAGTATAAAACTGTGGATACATGGTCTACCTGAGAAGGAAGGAGCTATCATCTACACTCTGAAATAGTGGAAACTGGTTTCAAAGATGGCCTTGAAATTCACATCATCGTTACTCTAGTCCAGTGACTTTGACCTTGAGAATACTGTGGATATGAACCTGGACCAACTGTGGACCTAATTTTTTTTTTTTTTTTTTTTGGTCTTTTTCATTTTTATCGGTACCAGGGATTGAACTCACGACTGCCTGCTTGCAAGGAAGGCGCTTACGCCACTGAGCTAAACCCCCAGCCCCTAGACCTAATTTTTAAAAAGGCCAGACACTTCCCACTTGTGCTTCCTGGTGGCCCTGAGCTGCCTGATAGAGAGACCGTAGGAAAGACGCTTTTAGGGACCCAAGACCATACAGAGAGAGAATGCAGTCCAGCTTTCCCCATATTCTGTGAGGCTCTAGATGACTCTAATTCTATCTGTTTCCAAATGCATAACAGACTCCAAACGAGCATCAGAAGAACCACCCTGCTGAGCCTAGCCAGTGACTGCAAACCTTTCAGAGCTTTTAGTGATGACAAACAGCCTGCTACAGCACATGTGCCACAGGCTCACTGTCCTAAGCCCTAGACAGCAAAGTGGTGGCTGCCTTAAGTCACTGAGTTTTGGAGTTTTTGTTCCATAGAATAAGTGATTCAAACAACATTCTCATACATTCTCATAACCTGAGCTTCAACCTGTACTGTTATTTAGCTTAAAATAAGTCTAATAAAACAAAAACTAATAGTCTTTCATCTTATGCTGCAATAACTACCTTCTCTCCCCTTTTAGATCTAGATTAAATTATAATGGTGTGGTTGGATGGCCACTGGATTGAATTTCAATTTTATATGTACTGCATGGAGATAAAGAGAAAATGCAATTTATATTCTTGACTTGCAAGCAGAGTCCTCTGTACGTACATCTTTTGTATTGTAATGTAAATTTTATTTTTTGTATATACATCTTTCATACCCAATACTAGAAGGTTCTATAGTCTTTAGCTTGTACCTATTACAGATTTTTAAAATGGCAGGCCATTAAGTCTACTTGGTCTTCTCACCCCTAAATGTTCTCTTTGTGGGTAACAAGAGACATACAGGAATATTCTCTGTCTGTGCTTGACCTGTTCTATTTTTATTTATCTACTTTTGGTGCTGGGGGATTGAATCCAGATGAATGTTCCAAACAACTGCCTACAGGAATCATGTGATCCAGAGAGATGCTGAAGGCTAGTCAATTTGGTTTGATGACTTTTATTAAAATCACATGCTAAATAATATTCTGCTTATTAGAATGTTTGTTTTTCCAGTCATGAGGGTTTTCATGCCTGAAAAATGTGTGGAAATATATTTCCTTGGCTTCCCAGACATTCTGCTGATGTTTCCATTTCTCTTGGAATGTCAAAGCCATGTTAAGGCAAATTTTATAGCTTGACAACCTGATAAATCTTAAACACCTCCCTTCAGCTTATAGCTTCGTTTGGAGATTACTATATATTTCTCCTCCTTTCTGTCAGCCAAATTTCTTAAAGGAATTATCTACTTCCTCTTCTGGCACTCATTCCTCAACCATATGCTAATTAGATCTCAGCCTTAAGGCTTCTCTGAAATATTATCCCCAGGACACCAAGGATGAGTTGTTATTAACGTACTGGCCACTTCCCAGGCCTTGCCATGTTGCCAGGACATGTCAGAGTGGACTCTTTCTGAGACTCCCTCTTCTGGTTCAGTGATGCTTTCCGCCGCTCCTGGGGTTCCTCTAAACTCCAGAGGGAGACTTATCTGCCTTCTCTGTTTCTGCCTACCCCTTCCAGGCCGGTGGTCCTCAGGGTGCAGAGGTAACTCACCCTGAGTTTTGGTCTTACTTTACTCTCCCTGGACTTTTCATCCTACAGCCTCAGTGATCCTTGTGGTGCTTGTGACTTCCCAGTCTCCACTGCTAGTCAAACTTCTTCTGTTCCCCAATCTCTACCCACAATGTCCCCTCTAGGTGACATCTTGAAATATACGGAAGCCAGCACTCCCCAAAATAAATTGATAATTTCCCCCACCAACCTGATCCTTTTTAGTGGCCCTAGTATAAAGAATGGTTCTAGCATCCACCTAACTGCTCAATGAGAAATCTAAGAAGAGTTCTTTATTCCTCCTTTCTCTTCTACATCCAATCTATAATCAAGTCTTGCTTATTTTGTTTTCTAAATATCTCTTGGTCTGTTCATAGCCTTCAGCTCCCAATGTCACTATTTTAATTTAGGCAGTCTTCATTTCTCCCCAGCATTATAATAAACCACCTGCTAAACAGTTTCTCTGTTAACAGAATCAGTAACAACACTTAATATTCCATTTGATGTGACAGTAATGAGATGTCTTTAATTCTATCATAAGTAAATTATTTCTCATTATAGACACAAACATGTACATGTTGGTGTTACATTATAAATTTGAAGACAACATTTGGTGCCATGCCAAACTACAGAAGCTCCTTTGAGAGTTTCTTATTGCCTTAGGATAATGTTCAGACTCCTTACCAACCCACACAAGACTTTTCAAGAGCAGACCCCTACCCATATCTCTATTCTCATCTCTCACTACTCTCTGCTCCTCCGCCAACAATTCTTTTGACCATAATCTCCTTTAAGGCTATTTTTCCTCTCTCCTCCATGCTTTGTGATATTCTGTTCTGTCTAAGAAGATTGAAGACTCCTTCATGTTTATTACCACATTCTTTGGTTAAACATCCATTTCTCTAGGAAGCTGTTATGGTTTGTGTCTGGATGTCCCCCAAAGCTTCATGCAGTCATGGAGGGGCAGGCTTTTCAGAGGGGTCTGAATCTAGAGTTTGTGATTGGTTCATTGTCACATGCTAAGGTTGGAGGTGTGAGTGCTACATATGTCCTAGGACAGGTAACTTGCATGCCATATAAATGAGGGAAAGAGGCTTGTCCTCTATTTTGTTCTTGGTGCTTTTCAGTGTCTTCTATCACCACGAATGGCTGTACTTCTGCCGTGCCACTCTGTGTTGGAACGAGCTGATTATGGACTGGAAGCTCCACAAACTGAGCTAAACCTGAAATAAACCGTTCCTTCCTTCATTTTGGGTGTCAGGTATCCTGTCTCAGCAATGAGAGAAAAATAACTATGACAGATGCTTTTCTGGCAACTTGAAAGTTTGCCAGGTTTGTCTCCTTTGACTCCTCAGAGCTAATGTACCTATACTATCATATTATGTATATAGTTTATTATAATCACTTATCTAACTTTTCTTTAAGACCATAAAGTCGGGAAGTAGGAACCAAGTCTGTCCTCATGGTGGCAATCTAATGAATAAGGGCAGTGTCTGGTACATTAATAATTACAATTGATATGTTAAATCATTACCTTTTATGAGATTCTTATGATTTAAAGCCCCAGACCCTGAACAAGTGAACAGCATTACTTGGTTACCTAGAAAAATGGGGACTTTATGGGAACACTGAAGTTAGGGTGTAAAGGCCTGCAGCGAGCTCACTTTCAGGCACACAAGTAACTCTTCACCATTATTTTTTTTGCATCCTATCAGTTTCGTGTCTCTGCGTGAGTGGGAAGAACAAAAGTCTCAGCTCAACAGCCGTGGGGCTGACACTGATCATTCATGGTAGACGGTGCTGGCTGTGTGCTGGGTAACAGTGGTCTGCAATCCTGTGCTACAAAAAGGGATCAAGACAAGCCTTGATGCAATGTCGTGGCTCATGCTTCTACTCCAAGGATTGCAATTACTTCCCTGATCACAGGGAACGCCAAGAATTTGTAGCAGAGGGAAGAATTAGTGACATGGGTCCAGCATGGGGTCAACCATCCTGGGTATTAGGGACAGACTCTTCCTGAAAAACCTGGAAGCTTATCACACATCTTCATAGGTCCAAAGGAAGAACACAAGATAGGCTGTCTACCTATTTAAACAACTGTATAGAAAGGGGCTTTTCTGGGAAGGGATTCTGGGGGTCTAGAAGTTGCTGGTGTTAGCAGCAATCATGGTGAAATGACAGAAGCAAGGGCTTCCCCTGAGGCAGGGGGACAGCTCAGAAGTCAGTGTGGCTCCCAGTGTTGCCGTCTTTCATTATTGCCGTCAGCTGGACGGGGCTGGCGCAGGCAAAGCCCAGTGCCATCATTTATAAGGCTGGCCGAAGAGGCAAGCCATTCCTCTTCTCTGAGAGTTCTGGTCTTGTTATATGACTTCCTGTACTGGGTGGGTTTGCCAACAGCTGGAGCAAGAGATTAAAAAGCAACCTTTGATTTTCCCATGAATCATTTAAATTGCAATACTTTAGTGGCTTAAAAATATGGTGAATGAAAGACCTCTCAAGTTGGAAAAAGAAAACACATAGAATCACCCCGAGGAAATGCCAGTTCTACAATTCGTTGACTACTAAAGCCAAAGAGGAAAGTTCCTTTTATTTTCCTTGTGAATAAAAATAGCGAATTATTATTAGAAAACAGACACACAACTGTTTAGGAGAAGGCTGGATCGTGCACTGTGTCTTAAACAGGGACCCGACAACTTCTTAGTTTGCACCTCCCCCCTCGGCTGCTCCCTGCCATGGTTTTAGGCTGCATTTTTCTCCCCATGGCACTGCCTGGCGAATCACTGATTTATACAAATCAGTAAAGAGTGCCGCTCTTTACTCCCAAGTGCCTGCCTGCCCAGAGGACTTCTGCAGTGATTCCGACTCACTATTTAACATTCTCTGCCCTCTTTGGAATTTGCGGTCTATTGATTTTTGCTAATTCTTTCCATCTGCCAGACCTCTTCTTTCCATTCTCATTGCAAGTTCGATTCTGCAGCATGTCCTCGCAAAAGTTACAACTCCTGGTGCTCGTGAATGTGACATTAATAGGAAAGGGATCTGAATGAGATTACTCTGGATATGGATGGGCGTTGACTGCAAGGCGTTGTGTCCTGATCAGAGAAAGGAAAGAGGTTTGGGACGAGGGAGACTGAGAGGAGAAACCATCTGAAGACGTGGTGGTGGTTAAGGATTGACAGCAGCCACCAACAGGCAGGAGCAGAGATGGAACACATTCTCCCTCAGCCTTTTAGGGGAACCAATCCAGCTGATGCTCTTTTTAGACTTCAGGCCATGGGAGCGGAGAGGAAATAAAGATCTGGTGCTTTAAGCTATCACATTTCTGGTAATTTACAAACAGCCTTAGAAGACTAATGCAAATACCTCAGTTTCCCTCCTCTGAACTTCTTTTCATTTATCTGGCAAAACTCCAGGCCAAGATGAATTCCACTATCTTCTCTGCCCAGAGCTATGCCGGGGCAGCCCAAGCCACTGAGCAGAGTCGGGAGGTTCACGTGTAGCAATACCCCTCATCCGTGGTTCTGTGTTTGTGGTTTCAGTTACCCATCAACAGGGACCCAAAAACATTAAACAGAAAATTACACAGATAAACAATAGTTTTAGTTTTGCAGCACTGGGGACTGAACCTAAGGCCTTCACATTCAGCTAATCTCCAGCCCCTTTCCCTTTTTATTGTGAGACAGGGTCTTGCTAAGTCATTCAAACTGGGTTTACAGTCCCCATCTTCATCCCTTGGTGTCCCAGAGTGCTGGGATAACAGGTGTGGTCCACCACACCTGCTTTAGTTTATCAGTTTTTAGCCCCCTTTGAGATAGGGTCTCATTCTGCAGTTCAGGTTGGCCTTGAACTTTCTTTGTAGTCCAGGCTGACCTCAAAGTCACAGTGATCGTCCTGCCTCAGCCTCCTAAGGACTGGGATTACAGGCCTGCACCACCACACCTGGCCTAGGCAACCGGTTTTAAACTGTCATCATGTCTAGTACTGTAGTGTGATGAAATCTTTCCTGGTCTTGCTCTGTCCAGCCCAGGACTTGAATCATCTTTTGCCCACGGTATCCACCCTACTAGCCCCTAAGCTGCCTTCTTGGTGATCAGATTTGCCGTCTCCATCTGGCAGTACTTGAGTTCAAGTAACCATTACTTTACTCAGCAACCTCCAAGCACCAGGGTAGTGATGCTGGTCCTTCAAAGTCCATAGTTCATACCACATAATTATTACTGCAGCATATTGTTACAGTTGTTCTATTTTACCATTAGTTGTTACTTCTTAAGTGTCTAAGTTATAAATGAAATTTTATCTTAGGATGTATTGTAGAAAAGACACAGTACATATAAGGCTCAGAATGATCCCTGGCTTCGGGTATGAACACATCCCAGCAGGGAAGGTGGGACTGCTGTAGATTCAGTCATCAATCTGGATCATGCTCAACTTTAAAAACTCCCTCTCTCTGGCCACTTGGAGATAACCTCAGCTATTACTTTTAAAAAATCAGCCAGCAGACAGGGTCATCAAGCACATCTATCATCCCACCTTCCACCGCAGCAGCCTCCTGCATCCTTCTTATTTCAAGGAAGTTCATTCTTTTTCTTCCTGTCCTTTTATGCACCTCACTCCTGCTTCTCAGCTCCCCCACCTCTCTGTCTTGTCTCATATATTTTCTGAATCTGTACCTTTTTTCTGGATTGTTCCTATTGGTTTTTCTTGGTTCTGTCTCTTCCATCATGAAGCAATGTAGACACACCAGAAGGCACAGATGCAGCCAGTGAAAACACACGCACAGGCGCACGCACGCATACACACACCCCTACAGGCTCAGTTTCATTACCCACTATTTCCCAGTTTATTCCCCACTTTGCTTCCAAACTTCTTTAAAAAATTCCTATTTCACCCCAATTCCTCATTCCATAGTAACCTAGCATCTGCTCCCAAGAATACACACAGACAGCTCTTGGTAAGCCTCTGATGACCTGTAGCTGATTGGAGGCACATGTTTCTCTGTATTTCTTCCAGCTTTCCACTCTCCAGTCACTGATCTTTCTTGCTTTCCTAGACTGCTCATGCCTGTTTCTTCAACCACAGGGCCTTTTCACATGCTATTTCTACCACATGGAGTATTCTTTTCCTTCATTCCTACCCCTCCCTCAGATCTCTTCCTTAAAAAGACCTTCCTGACACTAAGGCCAAGTCCCCTTTCACTCTCTCTTTCCCATTCTCTTTCTTCCTTTTCTGCCCTGCCCTGTCACAGGTGTGATCTTATCTTTACTTTGTGAATTGATGCTCTGCCCCTTCCTTTAAATTGTGCACGCCATGAGGTCACCAGCCAGGTCTAGTGTGGCTCTCAAGACATCCCCCGAGCCAAGGACATCCTGGTACATGGTGGGCACTCAGTGGATGATTTTCCTGCTTTTCCACCCCACACCCTGAGTGCATAGGAAATCAACCCCTGTGGCTCCTCATTTTATATTAAGGGGAAATAAAGGCATTACTCAGTGGTCCTGTCACAGTGGATGCCTGTTGGTCCCATTTTCCTATAATACAGTTCTGTCTCCCAGGAATTCAGAAATGATCACTGCAGCAGACTATTTGGGGATGCTCTGTCTGCCCTGTTTTGGAGAAGCTGCAATCATCTGTCTCCATTCCCAGGTGGGGGTCCAGACACGCTGAGGGCAGCTGTTGCCTGAACCCCTACGAAGCTGGGCTAACTGCCTCACGGCCCCTGGGCTGCTGGAACACAGGGCTCATCTCCCTGAGGACTCCTTATGCTAGGATCTTACAGCAGAGCTTCCAAGAGACCTCTATCTCGAGAGCTTTGCCAGACCCAGAGGCTTCGACCCTGAGTTTCACTATTGCTACTGAGGTTTTGGTGCTAGGGATGGAATTCAGGGCCTGCTAGGCAGGTGCTCTATGGCTGAGCTACTCCAGAGGCAGCCCAGCCTCTGGGTCTTAATGCTCAGGCCTTCTGAGCACACAAACCTTCAGCTTACAACATGCAGGATGTGTGGGGAGCGTGCAATGTGGCGATCTGATTTCAAAAGATTCAGTCACTATGGATGCCAAAAAGGACCAAAATGTTGACAGCGTAATTTCCTGATGCAGTTTCTTTGGTATTTGAAGGTGTTGTATGTACTGTTACTCTCCTGGAACTTGAGTTACAGTGAAACTGTAGCCAGCTAAGTGTGGCAAATTACAGATGTGTAAGCTACAATAGGCCAACCATGCGTCAGGCTGATCTCCTCCTGTGTGTTCAACAGGGTATACAATTTTAACAACAGAAAGGCAGTATGTGGGCTTATTGTTAAAACTGTGGGCATTACTGTCCATGGCAAAGGATATTTTTAATATATTGATGAAGATTTTCTTATTAACCAAACTCCTCTCAGGTTCCCCCAAGCTCCTATTGTGATGGTCCTGAATAAAGTTGACTTTTATTCAACAAGAATCATTCCATAATTTTTTTATCAATATCTATGCAAGACAAATATATGCATACTGGTAATCTTCTTGTGTATTTGTAGTGACTCATTCGCATGTAAGAAAATAAAGTACTATTTGGACCTATGTACAATTTATTATGTTGAACATCCTTAGGTGGTCATATTTCTTCTTTGGGTTATGATCTAGCCCAGGAAGTATTTTCTTTGCAAAACTAAGTAATAAAAGTTCAGAATCCACTTAAGAAGAAAAAGTACTATGAGGTAAAACACTGAACATTTTTACTAAAATAACTTCAATTATATGATGAATTCATCCATCTCTTATCATATAAAGATATTCTATAGTGTATCCGTTACCTTCTCCGATTCAGAAGCAATTTTCTTAATTAACACAAACAAAAATTATATATAAATATTGTATTTAGCTGCCAAATTAGTCAGCTTGGCTATGTTGATCACAAAACGTTCCTGGGAGTGGTGTGAGCATAATTTAAAGGTAGCAACTTTGCTTGTCACATGTTTAGATTCTTTCCTCCAAAAGAATGAAAACTTTCCAGATTTTAAATGATTCATGAGTAATTTGCTGTCTTTGTATTCGCATCCATTGAAAGGACAAGTTTTCCAGGGTCTCGAAGATGTCAGCAGAGGCAGTCAGGGAGCAGGACTGGGGCTTTGCCTGTGGCCTTGCCAAAGGAATTCATCAAAGCCCCTGATTTGCCAGAAGGAAGTGCATAAACCACCCCAGTACTTAGGGATTCAAGCCTATAAATGGCAATTATTTAAATGACGTGTGTTTGTATTATGATGAACCATTTTGCATAGCAAAGTCAGGTGGGATTTTTTTTCACTGTTTATAGAACACTTCTATTTTCCTTCTGTTCACTATCCTATACCTGACCTTGCCTACAAAATACATTTCATTTAGCTGGTTTTTAAAAATTCTTTCTATAATGGACACATCATTGTATATCTTTATGCATTACAGTGTAATAATCTGATGCATTGCACATACTATATAATGATCAAACCAGGGTAATTAGCATTCGTTTCTCCTTAAACATTTACCATTTCTTTGTGTTGGGGAACTTCGAGCTCCTCTTGTCTAGTATTCTATGAACGTATGATAAACCCTTGTGGCCAGAGCCACCCCGCTGTGCTGCAGGACACCCGCACTCACTCCTCCTCTCCAGCTGCATTTTGGAGGAGACTTTAGCCGGCACCCACCCCTTCCCATTTCTGCACCAGTGAGCTGCATCCTCATCCTTTAAGCAATCGGTACAAAGACAGAACGTAGATGACCTTGGCCAGGGCAAAGGGGCTCAGTCAGTAGGGCCATGATTTAGACAATTAGGGGACCAGAGGGTCATTTTTACCTCAAGAATTAAATCACAGCTACAGGGCACTGAAGCTTCTGAGAAACAGGGTCAGAAAACACAAACAGTGTCTACCACAGGACTGCTTAAGATTTTAAGAACTGCTGTGACTTTTTGCATAGACTTTTCTATGTCTCTCATTCTCTTTCCTTCCCCAAAGTGACTGGTATGAAGATTTTTGGGTCTGTGGACTGATGTTTGGGCACAGAAAGTGAATCATCTCTCACTTCAGAGTTACTTTGGGGACAAGCCAAAGGAAGCCCAAAAAATAGAAGAGGCGGTTCTGAGTAGGAAGGAAAGCAGGCTGGGTTTCTGGGGACGTAGAGGAAAAGGAAGTGGAAGCCTTGAAGCAGGCCTGAGGACACGCTGGGTACATAACTAGAAACGCAGTGTCCTTCCCGAGTCGCCATGCTGCAGTGCTAAGCCCCAGTGTGACGGTATTTGGAGACAGGGCTTTTGGGAAGAAATTAGGGTTAGACGAGGTCAGGAGGATGAGGCCCTTGGGATGGGAATAGCGCCCTTATCAGAAAAGACTTTAGATGGCATCTATCCCTTTCCTCTCTCACACACACAACTCATGACCACGGGCAGCAAGATAGTAGCCGCCATCTACCCGCTAAGATCAGAGATCCCAGGATAAAATCTATCTTGGGGACACTTCAATCTTGGATTTCCAGTCTCCACAATTGTGAGAAGTAAATTTCTCTTATTTAAAATATTCAGGGAACAGTATTTTGTGACAGGAGCTCAACCAGACTGGGACAAAACTAAAATGAATTTCACTATCTCATCTCAAACCCAACATGGTGAAATAATGGCTTTTCTCTCTCAATACCCTTAGCTGCCTAAAGATATCCTCCTCTCTGCCTAAAGAGACCCAAAGTCTCCACAAATACTCATGTGAGGCACTAATTCGTATTCCCATTGTACAGACGAGGAAACAGAGATACAAAGTTAGGTAAGCAGAGCAGACTCATATAACCAGCCAGGAGCAGAGCTGGGCTCGAGATCGAGGCATGGCCACTCCAAGATAAGACTTGCATGAGCTATACAGTTAATGCTTGTCACTCCAGCGATGACTCATTTCCATTCTTGATCTCCCGTCTTGTTCAGGAAACATTTACTCAAGACTTTTCCTCCACAAAAAAACCTCATCTGCCAATGACTTTACATAACTCATTTTCTGCTGTGTGCTGACTTTTACTGGAGCAGTGAAAATAAGAAATGGATTGTCACTGCTACAAAGCAAGCATCCAAGTCCACATTACTTATAGAGCAAAGAAAATTGGTGGCTTTGAAATTAAAAAATAACAATAAAGGAACCAACCCTGAGATATGAGAAAACCACAGAGACTGTAAAAAAACAAAAAATAAAAAACCACTCTCAGCCATCCTGAGGAATTATTAATGACAGGAGCAATTCTGAGGCTTGAGCCTCCCCTTGGTGTAGACAGCTTATGATAATTAAATTCTGCCAATTAAGATACAGACTGGAATTCAACTCATATCAGTGAGGGATGAAGGATGCCACCAGCTTACCGGCTGATGTGTGCTTGAACTTCTCGCTTTTCTTCTTCCTCCATTTCCAAGGCTTGAAAATCCTTCCCAGGTTGGCAAACTTACTTCTCCTCCGGATGGGTGGGGTGTGGGTGCCCGGCACGAGGGAGTCAGAACGCATAGCCGCCAGCCTCTCCACTTCCTCAGCTTGTTTTCCCAAGCGGAAAAGAGATGGAAATAAAGAGAAGAATGGAAAAGTGTTAAGATGGGAGCCTAGCAGATGCCTGGCGTTTTCCATGGCTACAGATAACAAAAGCCGTGTGCCTGGAGCTCCGGTTAGTGCTGAAGACTGGGGACAGGGACCCCAGCCCTACAGATTCACAACAGCCCATTCGCACCCAAATTCACTTGTTTATTTAAAGAAACAAACTCCTTGGCTTCCGGGAGACCCCTGCCTCCCCACCTGTAGCTGGCACCCTGTACCCAACCATCCCACCAAAATTTGCAATTTCTCTAGTAAGACTTGGCACAGGCAACCACTACAGCACTGCTGCTGCGAAATAAAGGAGGAAGAAAACATGTATCAAATGCCCAGGGTCTCCACCAACCCGTGCTCTCCGCTTCGCTCTGACCTCAGGACACTGACGAGTGTGGAGAACCTGGCTCGACCTCAGGATTATTGAGCTGGTTTTAGAATTACTATTACTCATGTCCACGAGCTCCTCACAATTGCCTTACTTCCTCTATATCTTCCCCTCCCTGGAATGTTGCAATTGTTAGAGAGTGGGGGCTAGGAATATTTGTAGGGAACAGCTAGTCTAATCTCGGTGCCTGAACATTTGCGGTGGCCATTATTGGGATCTTTAAGGTTCCCCCAAAGGAATGTGTGAAGGGCTTGGTGCCCAGCCCATGGCACTCCTGGGAGGTGGTAGAACTTTAAGCAGAGGTGACCAATGAAAGGTTCCACGTTATGGGGCACACGGCCTTGAAGGGGGTGATGGGACCTTGGTGTCTTCCCCCTCCTTCTGCTTTCTTGCCATGAGGTGAACAGTCTGTTCACCAGGTGCTCCTTGCCACGATGCACTGACTCTCTAGAAGTCCAAAGCATTGAGATCAATCAGTCAAGACAGAACCTCCAAAACAAATCTTTCCTCTTCATAAAATGATCATCTCAGGTATTTTGTTATAGTAACAGAAAGCCAGCAAAAGGATAATAAGACTTTCAGTATCTCTTATGAAAGTCTTCTGGACCCTTCCCGAAAGGCAACAACTGCTCCATGTCTTTTCACCACAGAGCATAAAACAAACTCTTCCAAGTTACATGAGTATTTATATATTCCACTGAGCTAAATATACCCCAACTTGAATTTCTAAGATGAGAATAATCAGAGAAAATAATTTCCCTGGCAGAATTGCAGGGATAAAAAGAACTCAACTTCCCAGAAAGCAAAATTACATGTAAAGCCGCAGCAAATCCAGACCACTGTGCTTGTCCCTGAAGGATGACCTTTAGGAAAATCGCCCTGGCTTTTGCAAATATGCAGTTCTGAGAGCTCAATGTGTGGCCTGAGAGTTTGCCTCTCGTGGTGTGAAAGTGCTATTGACTGAGGGCGGTCGCTTCATCCTCAGAATACGTGGAACCTTGACCATGTGGCAGGCAGTGTGCAGCGGCAAAGGTACTGGTGACAGATGAGCAGCAGCTGGCAAAGGCCCTTGGGAGCACTGAAAGGAAGTGGATTTGGGAGGTGGGTTGGAAGAAACTCTGATTGTAAGACTCGTTGAACAACTGAGTGGCCCAAAGGACAGAGGGTAGGATATTCCCAATTCCCAGAGTCACACTGGTGCAATGGCTCCCTTTATTCACTGAGACAAGGAATAAACAGTGAGGCCAAGGCTTGTGGGTGAGCACGGTGACAGCCAGGACATATTCCAATGAAGACGGCACTTAAACCATTGACTACAGATGGCCCTTGAGTTAGGATCTGGTTACCTCCTGATAATCCCACTAATGGCTGAAAATATTGTAAGTGGAAAATACAGTGAACCCCCCTAACCTCCTACACATCCTACCTTAGACAGAGAGCACACTGCAGAGTGTGAGCTGTGATCCCTTGTGTCATGGGGCTGACAGGGAGCTGTGGTCACTTGTGTGACCCAGCATCCAAGACAAGATTGGACCACATATCAGTACTGTGGGAAAAGGCCAAATTCAAACTGCAAAGAATGGTTTCTACTGGATGCGAATAGTTTTGGCACTACTATATAGCTGACAATCCCATAAACGGGGACGATCTCTACATGTTGCAATGCAATGGCAGCTTCTCTTTTAATGGGAGACCATTTAATCCAATACCAGACACTGTGACCATTCATCGAGAAAACGGAAGAGAAGGGAGAGACGGGATCATCGTGTAGAACACCACAACAGGGCAGAATGAAGCGAAACCTAATGTAAGTGAAGTGGAGACAGCCACTGATTCTGCTTCAGCACCGGAGCAGAGCCCAGGCAGGTGCTGTGTGGCCAGGTCTGGCAAAAGGAAGAAGAAGGAGAAGTGGAAGTAGAACCCTGTCAGAAACAAAAGCCTTGAGAAGGCAGGAAGCGTATGGCAGGTCTAAGAACTTCCAGGGACCCAGCGAGCCCTGTGCATCACAGAGAGTTGTGGATAGAGGGCTCAGGAGGGTTTTTTTTAAAATCATATTAGTAGAGAGTAAAGAATGAGAATTTGAAAATGAGAAATTGACATTATCACATTAAAAAACAGATCATGGGCATTGACTAGGTTGCATCAGTAAACAAAACAGATAAAAATACCAACTTCTAGAGCTTGCACTGGGGGCAAAGAAGCCAGTAAACACTGAGGCTAAGTGTAGAGGATGTTAGAAGGCACATGCTTTGGGGGAAACTGAAAAACCAAAGAAAGACTATAGAGTGCACAAAGGAGATGAAGGGCATCCAGAGGAGGAGGTCAGTTTTAATCAGCAAGGCGAGAGTCAGCTCACTAGAGAAAGCCCATGATCGGGGTGCACAGATCCGTTTCTCAGGAAACCATCGTGGCAACAAAGACAAGCGAAAAGGAAATTCAAAGAAAGAGGCACCAGGCAGGACAGTGTGAGGCCACTGCAGCCTGATTAACTGGGACCCAGGCAGGGCAGTGACAGAGGATGGGAAGGAAGATGGGCTTCAGCCAGGAGGGAGAAGCTGCTGACTTGGTAAATTTCTGGATAAATATGCATGAGGATGTAAGAGCGGCAAGTTTTCAGCTTTCGTGACTAGGTGGATGTGATGATTTCACATGCATTAGAGAACGCCGATGCTGACAGGAAGACATGGATTTGGGTAGCTGGAAGAAAAAGGGTTGGAGGTAGATAATGCAGCCTTCTTGCAAAGCTCTTTAGAGGTTGGGTTTTATGGCTCCCAGTAATAAATAAGAACTACTGAGAGGAGATCTGGAAATCTGTCATGTTGGGCAAGCGGGGACTCATTGCCTTGTGCACAGTGAGCTGTACATCCAGCACAGGATAAGAGATGGAGGACACAGAAGATATAGGAAGAGGTTGAGAAATTTATGAAACTGAGTTCCACGGCAAGGGAGATGGCATCAAAGTACACAGAGAAGCATTAATCACCAGAAGATGATGCCGTGTGATGAGAGGTTTGACAGGAGGCCTCGAATCGCAAATGGTAAAGATCACATGAGGGCCTCGGGGAGATTAACTCAAGTAGTGGTGGGTAAAATGGATCATTAGAAGCAGTAAGATGTTTTACGTAAGTTGGAGTTGCAGAATGGTTGAGAAGACTGTCGGATTTAGAAGATAAATTTAAATCAGTTATAATAAAAAATGAGCAGGAAAGCAGAACTGAGAAGGACCAGCAGGTAGGCTTAGGGGCAATGATAAACTAGAACGTGATTCTTTGTAGATAGAGGTAGTAGCAGCTGCTTGAGTGGTGCTTTTCACATCATTTCAGTCAGAGCCACTCTCTCTCCTGGACCTGGAAGGTCCCCCAAAGCCCATCAAAGGGGTTGTTCCCAAGGATGGCATCATTGGGAGTGGGTGGAGCCTTTGGAATGTGGCGCTTCTTTGGAAGTCATCAGGTCACTGGCCTTGGAGGGAAGTGTGGGCCTTAGCCACTTCCCCTTCATGTCCTGCCCATGAGATAGGCAGTTCTGCTCTGCCGTGTGCTCCCACCACAACACAGTCTGCACACTAAAGGTATAAAAGCAACAGATCCTCCATGCATGGCCTGGAGCCTCCAAATCAGCAATCCAGGTGAACCTTTCTTCTTATATGCTAATCATCTCTAATATTTGTTACAGTCATGGAAAACTGACAGTCACATAAGGAATGATAACTGTGGGAAACCTCAGGAAGGAGGGTTGGAGTCCAGGCTGGAAGTAAGATCCACAGAGACATAGATCACTTGCTCTTTCAAATCCATGGCTTTCCTTCCTCTTCTTACCTCCATTTACAGAGTTAGCGTAGCTTATCCAGATTTGATAAATCTACAGGCCTGCATTCTTGAACTTAATCTTGCTTCTTTGAAACTTCTGTTTTATGCTTGTACCAGATTGTTCCTCCAGAAGCCTGCTCTTCCCAGAACTTTCAATGGCTTCCCATTCTTTATGATAGAAATTTCCAATTTTCTTTTCAGGTTTTGTTGAAACCTCAATCTGAGTGACCTGCTCCATAATATCTTCTGGTAGCTTCAAAACATGTGCTGTAGTTAAAATGAAACACTTTTTACATGTGGTAACAATCATACCCTAGGATATCTGGAACTCCAAAAAAATCATATGCAAAATTTTGATATTTTGGGGTGTTTGCTTATGGTTAGAAGAGTTCTGTCTCCTTTGGTTTCCAAAACAGATTTACACACAAAAGGTAAAATTTAAGAAGTATCTAGTTTGGAGATTTTTGAGCCCAGCCAACCTAAATTATATATTAAAGGTTAAAAAGAGGTTATATGCAGAATTATTTTTAAAAAATGAAGATAAAAATAATTCAGGTTTGCTACTGAGTTTGCTTTTAATAATTGGTGTTCAGTTACAACTTATTAAATAAGTAAAGGAATGGCTGTATTTGAGTCAACTCATTCAGCCCAATCTTAAGAGGTACAAAAATAAATTTTTAGCAGTCTCCAGAAAAATGCATCCCTAGCATTAAAGGCCACTTTAGAACCATATCTTTAGGAGATGGATAAAAATTATTCTGAAATTGCCACATTAAAATAATTATAATCAATTAGGAGAGCGTTTGAAAAACCTGGAGAGGTAAGGGGCACAGAAAGCATTTCAAAGGCGTAATTATAGCTCGACTTGAATGAATCCTTCATAAGTATATTATTAAATTCAAGATGCTTAACCCTTAAGTGCAGTAGATTATTGAACAAACTGGATTACGTTAGGTTTAATTGATTTATATTTTAATGGCCCATGTTCCATCTTTCACCAGTTCATCTGATGGCAGAGGCTGGTTCTCAACACTGGGGCTTTGCTACTAGATAACGAAACTGGAAGGCTGAAGAGGGAGATGGAAGACAACTTGTTAACACAGGTTAAAAAGGAAAAGACACAAAACAAAACAGGGCTCAAAACAGTGGCCTCCTGGCACACGAACATGAGAGAAGATGAGATGAAAGTCAGAGGATGGGAAGAAATGCGGGCCCGAAGTGCTGATGAAAAAAAAATCACGTGAAGGCTGCGTTGGTCAAGCCCTTTGTTCTCAATCCCAAAGGTATCTCGGGAGAGGAGATGCTATCTGCAGAATGCTGCATCAAAAGGTAGGAAGTGGTATGGCTGAGCTGATTCAGGAGCAGAGGAGCTGGGCCAGGTACGTCCTGGGGACTTTCCTGCACTGGGGTCCAAGGGAACTCTCTTCAAGAGACTGGGCTTCTAATATGCCCTTATACCTTGACTGGGTTTTGTTTTATTTTGGACCAGCCTTGTTTCTACTTAGAAATAAAGGAAAGATTATATTAGACTTACACACGATTTTGATCACCATGAACCAAAAAGAAGCTGTGCCAGCTGGTGCTCTGAACCCACCACTTGTGGGGCCCAGGTTTGCTCTGGGGGGTTCTGAAGGCTTGTAGGACCAAGAGGTGGGCATGAGGCACCTCAGATGGCACCCTGCCATTCACTTCTCATGAGGTGTGGCTGCCACAGGCTCAGCAGTGGAGGGTTGGAAGCACGGGATCATTCTGGTCTCCCACTGAACCACTGGGACAAAGGAGGACCAGGGCCGTGCTGGTGTCTAACGGACAGGAGCAGCAGGACATTGGGGCTCCCAATGTAGCTTGCTCCATGTGCCACATGCTCCTGGGAGTTTTGGACACTCTATACCCAAAACTGAACAGAGTTTCAGTTTCTTCCTAACAGAAGGGGACTTTCTAAACAGGAGGGCTCTGCCTGAGGTATCGATGTTAATGACAGAAATGATGGCAGCGATGATGTGGATGGTGGTGATGGCTAGGATCTTACATGTCCCCCAAAGTCCCATATGCTAAAAGCTTGGTCACAAGCCTGTGGACACTGGAAGGTGGTGAACCCTAAAGAAGGTGGAACCCAGTGGGAGGAAGTCAGGTCACTGGGTGCACGGATCTCAGCCCTCTACCTTGAGATGAGCAGCTCTGTTCCCCCAAGAGCCCCTCCCAAGACGTCTTGTGCCACTGCAGGCTCAGAGCAACAGGGCCAGGCAACCATGACCTGAAACCTGTGATACCATGAGCCAAAATTAGACTTTCCTCATTATAAGTTGATTTTATCACTGTGATGGAAAGTTCACTAACACAATGACCATGATAATGGCGATACTGGCAGTAGCATCAACAGCAGCTACCGCTTCTCAGTCACCAAGTCTATGCCAGGCACTGACCTTACGTGATCCTCACCTTACCCTTAGGAGGTAGGGCTATACATTATCCCCATTTCACAGTGGAGGACCCTGGAGAGGGGCTAATGAACAGAAAGAAGTGATTTCTCAAGAAAAGAAGCACATGTTTTAAATTAAGCCTTGTCTGTTTTCAAGAATATCTGCCCACTGTGTGAGTATCTGGCTCTTTGTATCTCTGTACTATAACTAAGCAATAGGAGGATAGGAGGATTCAGGGATGAGGAAAGGCATTTCTGGGTTTCTGAAAAACAGAACACCAGCCAATTTATAAATTGACCCTAATAAGCAGATTCAGTGTCACTATAAGATATATATATTTGTTTGCATATGCCATAGAGGACACTCATTCCAGGTCTCCAGAACACTAGGAATGAGTAGGACATTCTCTATTAAGCACCTATGCTGTGGGCTGCGAGTGGTCACTCAGCAAGTCTCAGTTTGGACACGAAATGATTCAAATCTGGTTCACTTAGAAAATGCTACCCACTGTGTTCACTGAACAGAATGCTTTTTGGGAAACAAAAGGGATGTCTGTTCAGAGCTATCACTTAGTAGCTGCTGGTGGATGTGAGTTCTCATTTGCCTCGCAGCAGATGGCAAGGGCTTCCTGGGTTTCCTTGGGAGTCACCTCTCCGCTCCTTCAGTGTTCAGGGGAACTGACCTGCATCCAGACCTCAGAGGTGGGCACAGGCATACTCCACCCTTCCCCTCCCGGATTCATTCAGAGAAGCAATTGAGCTCAGCCAAGCAACGGGTCTCAATTCTGGGTTTCACTGGGGCTGCTGACAGGCTCTTTTGGCTGGGATTGCAGGTTAGATGGGCTTTAAGTCTAATAAAAATAGGGGACACAAACTTAAAATCCCTCAGGCAGCCTTGGTTAATACAAAAGGAATTTCTGGGTCACAGCAGCAATTCATAAATTTTGAGAAGGAACATCTTATTACATCAAGTGCTTTATATTTTCCCACTGCTACATTGGAAAGATGAGGCTATTTCTATTCCATGATCATAGGCAGTCAATTAACAAAGAAACTAATGACTACATAAGGAGGGGGGACTTACTACATTTAGAACTATACAGGCTTTGTTGTATTTATTGAGAAAGCAGATCTTATCAGCCAAGTTCCCGTGACACAGTCAACACAACATTTCTGTTTCTTCTCCCAGGAATTTTAACACATGTAATGGCTACAAAACGCTTATGAAACACTCTATTACTCACTTAATCTATAGAATATATTTGTATTGGGAATAGAACTTGTTTGTTTAAACTTCAAATGAACTTATAGAGTTCTTAAATGCATCTAAATACTATAGACTCTTAAATGCATCTAAAAACTTCAAGCCCTAGGGTGTCACATATTTGAATTAAATAAACAGTACGTTTCAGATACAAAACAAACCTCAATAAACTTTGGCTTCTCCTGCAGAGGTCAGCAAATTCTTCCGTATGCCAAATAACAAATATGTAAGCTTTACGGATCATATAGTGTTCCTGTAAATGCTCCACTTTGAGCTCACCCAGGAAAGCAGCCACAGATCAGTGTATACAAATGGTCATGATTATGTTTCAACAAAACTTTATTTAAAAAATCGGGCAGTTTGCTAGTCCTTGTCCTATATCATGGAACTTCTTGTAATCTTTTTGCCATTTTTGAGAGTACAGGCAGCTTGGGAATTGAACCACAACAAGAAAAAGATTGCTGAGAAAGACTCAGGCAGAGAGGTACCCCATCACATCATCTGGACTCCTGCATTCAGCTATGCCTGACACCATTAGGATTCGGAACATTTTACTCCATAATCCAACACATTCTTTTTTACTTGAGTTAAATTTAGTTTCTCTCTTGCAATCAAGAGTTCTAATAAATCGAGAAGTCCTGTCAGCTCTCTCTATATAAAATGGGGATAATGCTGACTTGTAAGGATTAGCAGGAGTTATGGTTTTAATCTTAAATGTCTCCCAAAGATCAGAGTGTTGAAAGGCAGATTCCCAGCTGGTGGAGATGGAAACTCTAAGGGGTGGAGCTAACAGAAATAAGTTAGATTACTTATTGGGGCTGTGCTCTTTAGAGGGATACTGGGACAGGGGCCCTTCCACTCTGTTTCCTGGCTGCCATGAGGCGAGCAGCTTTTGCTTTACCACATGCTCCTCATCATAATGGTTTGCCTTTTCACAAGCTAAAAAATAATGGAGCCAAGTGATCACGGACTGCAGCCTCCGTGCTGTGAGCCAAATAAACCTTTCCTTCTTATACACGGATTATCTCAGATACTTTGTTACAGTGATAGAAAGCTCACTGATGTAAGAAGCATATACCAAAAGTACCCTTCAGGGCCCTCGAGGCTCAATTAAGAGTTATCCACAAATGAAGTCTCCTCTGGTACCAGGTGGAGAAACTGTCCACTCGGGATTTCTTATCACTTTTCCCCTTGAATGTCCCTTAGGGAACTGTATGAATTGAAGGAGTTCAGGGAGGGTAAACTGTGATGAGACTCTCCCAACCAGTGCATCTAAAACTTTAGTGTACACAAGAATGTCAAGAAAATATCTGCTAAATTTTATGATCCCTCATCTTCTTAGATCTGCTGACCGAGGGATCTGAATGCCTAACAGGAAGTCCAGGTAATGCTGACCCCAGCAAACTGAAAATCATACTTTGAGAAATGCACCTACTATATCCCTGAAGATGCTAGACTTGTACTCCTTTCATCCAAGCTGCACAATCCATGACCTTTAGATGGATGGCAAAGAAGGGAGAGCCCCAGTGTTGAAAATGAAGCACACACATGGTAGATGTCAATAGACTAGACATCTACCAGCTTTCAAACCCTTCAAATTGCCTGGGATTTTTTTTTAAGTACCCCATATCCACAAGATGTTTTATCTAAGTGCTTTTCCATGCAGCTCTTCAGGTCTTCAAGAAAAATTTTGTAGGAGTAAGTTTTCCTAACAGTCTTGATCTTCACTTTCATTGCCGTGCTGAGTTCCAGCTCTGAAGTGGCGGGGAACACTATCTTCCTCTATCCGCAGTCATTTGGTTGTCCTCCCATTTACTGCCCCGACTCTGATCCACAGAATTTAAGCCACTTCAACTCAATCACAGTTATGATTAGCATACCATTTTCTCAAAGAATCCCACTGCAATTTAACCTTTTGAAAGCTCTCACCAGCTGTGCAAAAAAAAAAAAAAAAATCTTTCAAACTTTAACTGTTTGCTTCCTAAACTTAATTACAAAAAAACGGTTAGTTCATGCTTCCCTTGCAGGACACCATGAAAATTTCATTGAGCAGAGTTCCATGGTACGCAACATACTGAACGCTGCGTTAATTTCTTTATTGGTCCCTTTTTCACAGTTCCAAGAAAGAGACACAGAGGAGTGAGGGGATTTGCCCACAACACGCCAGTTCACACAGGTAGTCAAGGTGATTCAGGTTTCCTGAGTCAAGAGGTCCCTCTCACATCACATCTTACGAATGGATGGGGAATGTCAAAAGCAGGCTGGACAGGCTGGACTCAACCCTTTGCAAACTGTCTTCCCTTCTCTTTCCACTGACAAGCTTAACACGCTTCTAGGCCTTTTCTGGTCCTTGAGTTCATTCCAAGATTTCATATTAGCCACACAGTTAGCTATGAAGCGGAGGATAATAGAGAATGGTATGAAACCTCACATCCCATTTAAAGAATCATTTCTCGAGTCTTCTTCTCTCAAGCTCAGAATTCTCATTTTCTTCCTCTGATGACATTACAGTTTATTTATGTGGCTTCCAGACCAATTTTTCATTGCCGCTTGTCACTTGTGTAGTGACTCTCTGAAATCCAAATAGAGTAGTGTTTCTGGGAAGAATATGTTTGCAGGGCTGTTGATTCTTGCTAGCTTAGTCTTGTTTCAGTTCTCCTGTTTTCATGTGTGTATATTTTAATTACCATCAATAGCTCTAACTCAGGTCTACTTTGAATACTACTCAGAAAGTAAAGAAATCCTGCTCCAGCATTTGCTGGAAATTTCATAAATAACTGTCAGTTTCCCTTGAGCTGTAGAAGTCTGTTTTCAGAGGTAAATGTCCTAGTTTTTCTTTCTTTCTTTTTTTTTTTTTTGTACTGTTCATCTCTTCAGGCACCTTTCATTATTTTTCTGCCAGAAAGAAGATAAATTTTTACAGCAGTTTTGACAGGTAAAGTCATGGGTCAATTTTTTCCCTTAGGAGGTTCAGAATTCAGTTTTACCTTATTATTTATTTTGAAGTCTTATTTGTAAAATTTTTGTTCTAATAATCAAATAAATATACGAATGCCAGAGTGTAGGACTTGGACTCTAAACATCAAGGGAAAGTACTAATCATAACTTAGCTCTGTGACTATGGACAAATGAATTAATTGTATCTCCTTAACTTCAAGATTCCTACCTCTGATAGTATGTAAAATTGCTGTATCGACATGAAAAACTATCAACAAAAGTATTTAGTGGGTGTCCTAAATACTGCTTGATTTAAAATTTAAGTTATTGCTTGCTTATGCCTGCTACTCTATTTTCACCCTGGGTCCCACTTGCATCTTATATACCAGGTACAAGGTGGGCACTGCTGGAGATCTGATGGACAGTGGCAGCACAAGCAGGTAATGATGATCCACTAGGACTCACTCCCCAGAGCAACCCAAAGCAACTGAACTATAACAGCCCCTCCAGGAGCTCCTTCCCAACTTGCTCCAGTGACATTGTCAGCGAGAACTGGAAGAGACAATCTGTCATCTGTTTTCTCCTGCTTCATTTGAAATATGGTACTTGTTATGGTTTTTGTCTAGATGTTCCTCCAAAGCCTCATGCAGTCATGAAATGGGGCTTCTAGTTCATGACTGATTCATGGTCTAACACTGGGTTAAGGGTGTGAGCACTATACCTGCCCTATGGCCAACAGTCTGCACACAACATAAAGGATTGAAAAAGGTTTGTTTCTCCCTATCACTCCCCTCTCTCTTGTTGCTTTTGCTGTCTTTCATCTCAAAGAACCATTGTCCTTCTGCCATGTGACACCCTGCCTTGGAGCCAGGAAATTATGGACTGAAACCTCTACAAACTGTGAGCTAAATAAACTTTTCCCATTTAACTTTGGGTGTTGGGTAATTTATCTCAGCAAGGAGCAAAGTAACTAAGACAGAATTTGGTACCAGGAATGAGGACCTTGGTATGATTGTACCTGACCATGTGATCGAGAAGACTTTTGGAATGGTTTATGGAAAGAGTTTGGAAAGGTTCAGAGATGCCAGCTGAAAAAGTAAAGCTAGAATGCCTTAGGCTGTTCTGTATGAGAGATTTTGATCAGAGCTCAGAATACTAGAAGGCTGATAGAAATCCTGCCAGTAAAGACCAGGTTCAGGAGGTTTCTGCAGAGAAGAAGGACTTCATTGGCTGTTGGACTCCAGGTGGTATATGTTATGGCTTGGCAGAAAGTTTGTCAGCATTTTGCTTGTGTCCAGAGACTTTGCTCAAGACTGAGATTGAGGACAGTAGACTAATTAATCAGGCAGAAGCAATTTCAAGGCAGTTCAATGTTGACGCTGTGGCATGGTTGCTGTTGGGGGCTTTTAGCCAGATCTGTGTTGAGAATTAAGTGCAAAGAGGCTAGAAGAATGATTTAAAATGAATGAACCTGGCCAGAAAGGAAGTTCCTGTGAAGCTGTGGACTACAAAGATAGAGCTGAGAAAATCTTAATTGATAACGATAGGAGAATATAACAGATGACCTGAGGACATCACAAAAAGTAGCAGACTGCAACCTCAATACTGCAAGAGTGAGAGACTTTGCTTTGAGAAGAAAGCTGCAGACCATCATGTTCCAGAATGGCTGCAGCCTAGAGAATTTGCTCCTCAGAATCAGATTCAGAATTTCCAGTGATACAGGCACTTGACCCTTACAGCCAAGAAGTGGGGGAAGCCTGGCTACTGGTCTATCTGGCAGCATACCTTCACATCATCCACATGGTGCTAGTTTTAGGTGTATGCAGGATGGAAGAGTTGTGGGTTCAGGAAAGTTTCCACCCAGATTTGTAAAGGGGTTCACAGCTAACAGTTTGCTGTACTTGAGATCTGGACTTTTCAGCAATGCTAAAATTGTTAGGACCTTGAAAACTCTTAAAGATGGACTAAATGCCTTTGGCTAAAGGGATGTGCGTAACTCCTTGGGGAGTCATAGGCAGAATGTTATTGTCTGTCTCTGGATGTCCCCCTGAAGCCTCATGTAGTCATGGAGGTGAGCTTTTAGAGTTTGTGATTAACTCATGGTTTAATGCTAGGATAAAGGATGTGAGTGTTACACTTGTCCTAAGGCAGGTACCCTGCATACAATATAAAGAACTGAAAGAGGTTTGCTCTCCCTCTTCTCCTGTTACTTGGGCTGTCTTCCTTTATGAACTATTGCCTCTCTGCCATGTGCCATCCTGCTTTTGAGCTAGCTGACTGAAATCTCTACAAACCTCTATGAACTCTTTTTTTTTTTTTTTTTTTTTCTTTTTTTCTGATACCGGGGATCAAACTCATGACCGCCTGCTTGCAGGGCAGGTGCTTATGCCACTGAGCTAAATCCCCAGGCCCACCTCTATGAACTCTTAACTTTGGGCAGTATTTTGTCTCAGCAATGACAGAAAAGTAACTAAGATAGTATTTCAATTTACATAGACAACATCTTTGCAGTTCTGTAAATATATTAAGACTCATCATAACTAAATTAGCTTGATTTGAGCTAGACAACTTTTCTCTTTGCAAAATTCAAAACTAACTTTCTTTTTTCCTGTGGTATTGGGATTTGAACCCAGGGCTTTGCACACGCTAGGCAAGTGTTCTACTAGTAATCTTCCTGCCCAAAATTTCTGAGCACAGATCAATAAGACATCAAGTCAAGAAAAGGAAAAAAATAGGGATCAGAGAAATAGGCTGACTTTGCAGCTGCTGTTCTCATTCTGTATGAGAATGCTGTACCCATTCTTCAGGAACTTTAGAGACATACAGTTGTCTGTCCATATTCAAAGGTTCCATATCCACAGGATTTAGCCAAACGTGACTTGAAAGTATTTTTTAAAACTTGCACCTGTACTCATCGCACACAGACCTTTCTTTTCATTTGCCCTTATTCCCTAAACAGCATAGCGTAACAATTATTTACACAGCATGCACAGAGGTACTTCAGGTCACCTAGAGATGATCTGCAGTGCTGCATGGAGGATGTGCACAGGTTTGAGGCTAGCACAAGGCCCCTGCATGTAAGGGACTGCAGTATCCACAGACCTTTGCATCCATGAAGGCCCCTGTAACTCATCCCCTCTGAACACCAAGGGACATGTTCCCTGAAGTTAGAGTGCACTGACTCCTAAACACTTCTTACACATTTATCAAGTACTAAAATTGTGAGATAGAGATTTTCAGGAAAGGGAAGGAGTTCTTCATCTTTAAAGTAGCACAATGAAGGTGGACATGGTGGCACACACCTGGAATCCCACTGCTCAGGAGGCTGAGCAACAGGATTACTGTGATGTCAAAACCAATCTGGGCTACATAGCGAGTTTAAGGCCAGCCTGAACTACATAGTGAGAATCTTCTCAAAAGACAAACAAACAAACAAAAAAAAAAGACAAATACCAAAAAAAAGGTACCAAGCATACAGAAAGAAATGCTAGTTCATCTTAAAGGAATCTGAAATAGATACAGACATACTAATCACATGCATGATGGATGATAAATCACCCTTGGCCCCCTGTAATCTAATATTCCTGAAAAGTCATTATTTAGTGCAAAGGGATCACCCATTTCTGAATCAAGTTCAAACTTTCAGAAGAATGTTAATACTCACATATATTTCCTGATGCCCTAGATTTATTGTATCAGTGAAAAAAACTTCATCTCTTTTACCCATGCCTGGGAATGTCCGAGCACCATAAGGAGCCATAGCATCTCAGTGCCCCGCCATCTTTGCTTTCTGCTTTCTGATGTCTCTTATAAATGGCTCTTGAGTGATGGAAATGTCCCCTCATTCAGGGTCCATGAGGGACCTGCGTCAGAAATCCTTGCATTATCAGTAAGTCAGGGTGATGGAGACCACACGCGTTAAGAGCGTGACCCGCCATCTCCACATCAAACCCCTCCACTTTCTCTGCCCGGAAACAGGAAACCCAGACAGGAAGTGCTTCTGCAGAGCTAACTGGAAGTCTTGGCTCTTCTGAAATTGACTCTGAAAGCAGAAGGCTTTGTCATGGGAATGCAAGTCAGGTAGGAAATATTCTCTCGCCAATGCACATTTCTTGCTTTTGATCCCTCAAAGCCAGGGAAATGTATTAGTTTCCCCCCCCCCAACCCTCTCATTCCCCTCCGTGGCACAGCACCTGCCTGGCAAGCTCACGGTGCAGAGTTTGATACGTGGTACAAAGAAATCAACCAACAACAACAACAAAAACACCTTTCCCATTCGGAACACATGTAAGTCCTTACAACATGCGAGGTGTCTGTGCCCATCTCAAAGTAACCACTGGGGTCGTTTGATCATTTATCAAGCTCTTGCCTAGTTATTCTATACCAGGTCCCTTCAAGGTATATTCTATACCAGGTCTCCCCCAACAAGAGAAGTGAGGTAAATATTTCAAATCCTCTCTTACTAAAGAGTAAATTGACAGTGGAAGAAATGGCTGGCTGGCTGCCAAATCCTTCCTTCCTTCCTTCCTCTTAAATGAACATGAATTGATTTTTGCTCTGCTACAAGACTGTTTCCCAGCCTCTTCTGGCTGGAGGTGTGGCTGTATTGATCAATGAGATATAAGCTGAAGGGTTTTGAGTGGCTCCTGGCAAGTCTGCTTAAAGGAAAAAGAGATGTGCCATTTCCTTGGTCAGCTTTTCCCTGCATCTAGCTTTCTACAACAGAGATGTGATGGTGGGGATGTGGCTCATGGTGAGAACAAGGCTAATCCCACAGTAATTTGATGGACCATCATACCTAGCATCTTGAAAGTGGCCGCTTCTGGACTTCTTTTACAACAGAGCAAGAAATCACCATTTTGTTTTTATAATTTCTGTCATTCTTGTGTTATGCAGCTAAACCCCATCCTACTGCAAAGAAGTGACTTCCCTGAGTTTATGCAAACTAATCGACCAAAGGCAGAATAGCAACTGATAACATAACGCTCACTCTCTCTCAGGCACAATCTCAGCAGAAACTGTCCCTCAGTTTATAAAGACACCAAATCCTTTCTGATTTTTACTTTACACTCAAATATTCACCAAAAGGAAGCCTATCTTCAGAAGGGTTTCTCCCTCCCTTTCTCCTTTTAAGATGTTTTTGCATCTCTAGGGCAAAGGGCTCAGCTTTGACTAGATGATTGCATTTGCTCCTGTGGCTTTAATTAGCATTGCTAATGTGAGTATTTCTATATTTACACTTCCAGTCTAGAAGATCCTCCCAATGGACACAACAGTGGTTGTGTAACTCCGGCCAAATCACTTAACTTCTTTGTGTCTCAGTTACCACATCTGTAAAATGGGGATAACAACTACCTCTGTCTCATGGGGTCTTGGTCAGAAACAGATTATTTCGTATCAATAAAAGATGTGGAAGAGTATCTGAATCACATCCAGTATTACTACCATCCTTCATCTCTAATTAATATTTCATCAACACCTCAAATTCATGAAAGTGAAACATTATTTCTCTTAATCTGGACAGTAACAGTAAATATGTTATTTAATTTCATTTACACCTATAGTTTCCTCTGACTGGCTAATTGTGTTACAGTTGCATGGCAGTTTCTTCTATACCAAAGCATGCTGCACCTCTCTCTCTCCCTCTCTCTCCTCTCTCTCTCCCTCTCTCTTCTCCTCTCCTCTTCTCTTCTCCTCTACTCTCCCCTCCCCTCCCCTTCTCTCCTCCTCCTCCTCCTCCTTCTTCTTCTTCTTCTTCTTCTTCTTCTTCTTCTTCTTTCTCTCTCTCTCTCTCTCTCTCTCTCTCTCTCTCTCTCTCTCTCTCTCTCTCAGGGACTGGAACTCATGACCTTCAGCTTGCCAGGCAGGTGCTGTGCCGCTAAGCAATATCCCAGCTCTCCATTCTCCTCTTATAACAGAACCCAAATGGTACTGAGAAGTTGATCCCTCTCCTCTAGAAGACCATCTTCCTAGAGCTGACCTCACCCAGCTGGAAAGGGTGGATCTTTGAGCCATGATTGGTTGAAGAATGGGTAGGCCTCCTAAAACCTGACCAATGAGATCTTCAAGGGACCTCTGTATAGGCGGTGGGGTGTCTAAGGATGACTTCCCTGCTCACAGAGAGACAGTCCCATTTCTCCCTCTGGTTGTTATGGTGTTGGGATGTGAGGCCTGAATTATCCATTCCATTCTTCAGCATTCTGAGGCAAAGGAGAGCAGAGTGGAGAATCATGGGGCTATGGATTGAGGTCTGGTGCCTGCCTCACAGATGAATCTACTATGAGACAATGCATGACTTCATTTACAGCCACAAGCATAAGGACTTTTGTTACCACAGCCAGAATTATTCTAAGTGACCCGCTTGTGCTCCACTGTTCACCCCAGAAGGCAAAGAAGACCATTCACAAACACACACGAAGCACTCAGTGAATACTGTTTGGATGAACAAATGAGTATTTCTTAGAAAATAAAGGGACAGGCTCTGGCTTGGGCGTACATGGTATTTCCCATTAGGGCAATCCGTGGTGGTCAAGATTCTTCCTACATTAACTTCTGTGGCTATAGATGCAGAGCAGGAGCCAGCATCCACCTGCAAGCCACTGACAAGGCACAATGCTGGGAGCGTTTTTCACATGTAAGGGGAAAGCCAAAAGTTTTCAAGTTTCTTTTAAAAGTCACCTTGGTTTTAAGTGTCATCCGAAGTTTAACTGAACTGAGGTCTTTTCCTTCAACATCATCACTACCTTTTCACACAAGTTTGTCTCATATGTTACAAGGGAACTTGCTGGCTTTCATCATTTGATCCAGCATTGAAAAGCAGCATCATGAACTAAATTCCATTTGTATGCAGCAGTATGAAAATACAATATTGTATTTTCATGTATGCTACTTGACAGAACCTACATGTCCAATATAAGGGATTGATTAAATAAAGGAAAAAGTGTCTGACTGATGCATGTCTATGTGGTCATTAAAAATGCTGACAGTTCTAGTTATTAACACGAAAATCTAGCAGAGTTTGTTGTTTAATGGAAAATAAAACTGTCAAATGTTATGCATCATCTAATTTTGTCTTTTTAAAAATAGTAGTTTATTTATCTATATATAAATCTGCCTTTGCATAGGGACAGGATTTGGAAGATGAAATAGTGAAAAATGATTCTTTGAGGGTGATAAAATTACAGGTGATCTTGAGTCTCTTCTTTTTTCTCAATGCTTTTTTGCGGGGCTGGGTGGGTAGACAGAGGTAGGTTTAATAGCATCTTTGCATCAGATAGCCATGTATCAAATCTCAGTAGCCACCCTTGTACATGGCGAAATCAAGGGAGCCTCTCGCTGAAGTCATAAGGAATGAGTATATGTAAAGCATTTAATAGTGTATTTTATAATAGATATTAGTGTCTATATTTTATATTATGAATAATATATTGTCAATATTATAATGAAGAGTAAGTTTTTTTTTCTGAAATTCTAGGGTCCAGAAGTGTCTTGGATTTTGAGATATCTGCATATATACAATAAAATGTCTCAGCGGTGGTGCCTAAGTCCAAACACAAAATTCAGCTGCGTTGCACATAAACCTTACACCAATAATCTGAAGATAATTATACCAATAATCAGAAGACAACGTTTTAAATTATTCTGTGAATGAAGGGAGTTTCATGGTATGTAATTTTCTCCTTGTGGTATCACCTCAAACACTCAAGGAGTTTTAGATTTTGGAACATTTTGGAAAAATTTCAGGCTAGGGATACTCAAGGTATACACATATTGCTTTCTGTTAAATTCTAACAGACCTACAAATGCTACTTGACAGAACCTATGGTTGAATGTGCCAAGAACAAAGGAGTTCCTCATAACACTTTTTGAGTGTTACTTATCCGACCAGAGCTATCCCCGAGGTACATGTGATTCAGCATCAAAAAGCATGACTGTGGAGGGGACCGATGTGATCCTCACAAGCTCTGACACATTTCCTCTTTTTAAATTGTGGAATAATA
The DNA here is from genome assembly GCF_034190915.1 of Cavia porcellus. NCBI lineage: Eukaryota > Metazoa > Chordata > Mammalia > Rodentia > Caviidae > Cavia > Cavia porcellus. Next base: position 17,694,026 of record NW_026947496.1, on the reverse strand, counting down.
ATGTTTTCCTAATAATGTTTCCTATAGATTCTGCATTACCTGAGACAGTACACTTAAATGCTAAACATAGTTGCTGGCCACATTTAAGAATCCAACCAATATCAGTATTATAAATTCACCATAAAAATTAGGTTTTAATGTAATTGCTTTGGTATTCTGCCAGTTATAATGCTTACCTGGAGGATTTCTTACATTTTAAAATAGAGCTGGAGAAACCATTTAGAGACACTAGAACAATTCACTACAATGGCTGTTGAGTTTTAAAAACATCACAACTCTTCTGAATACTTGTGTTTTGAAAGGAGTTAAACTCCTATCTTAAAAAAAGGAAGATTAAAAAATAAGGAGGGTTTACAGAAGGGAATGTTATAAAATAAATTCAAGCTTAATTGGATTATAAATTCATCTTTTTCCTTTAGGATTTAATTTACATGAAAATGGCAATCTAATGAAAAATGGAAGTTTAATTTATAAGCTAATAAAAATAACAGAGCCCCTTAGCTGGTCTAATAGGACATATTACAATTAATTTTTACCTGGGGAAAATAAAATAATTTGTATTTTAATCTCACAGCTAAGTGACTAGAAAAGGCAAAACTAATTCAATACATTCACAAGCATGCAGTGCACAAAGCAGCCACTACTGAAGACTTCAAAGGTTTCTGTGACTTTTATTTAAATGGAAATTGTCTGAGATCTGGTGCAGATCCACTAAACAGAAAGAAATTAGGCACCATAAAATCAATATTTTCATAGGCTTTCCAAAAGCATTTAATATTTGTTGAATGATCCTTCTAGAAACACAGAAAGTACTTTCTTGATCTATTTCTTGGCTTTTTACTAGCAGAGAAGAAATTTTCTTGGCCATTCAAACCATCTCAAATGCAAATGTAATTACTCTCCTTGATACATAAAAAGTGCCAGATGCACTTATAGAAATTGGTTGGTTCAAGATTCAAATCAGGAAGACCAGTCAGACCAAAAGGACCCTTATTTGCAAATGGAGATGCCCTGGTCAGAAAATTTAAGTCTGAAAAATAGGTTCCCTCTGTGACACTCAGATAGGACCTCAAAGTCAGAGCGGAAACCAGAAGTTTTCTCTGTAATTATCTGCAGAACTCAGCAGTGTCTATGTACTGGGGGAGAAACAGAAGCTGTCCATTCTGAGCTATTTCTCAGCTCATCAAGAAAGCAGTAACTGAACTTCTAAGATAAAATATGAAAGGAAGTGGTTTAGAGGGAAAAAGAAATCTATATTCACTACTTTAACAAAAGGTGGCTTCTCCAACAAACCACCTTCTATGAATTCAATTCAGCAAATGCATGTGCAGTGTATGCTGCATATGCAACTTTGTGGATTGGATGGAGATGAGTCCTGGCCCTTCATAAGTACTTGCAATACTGTAGGACACACACACGTATACACACATGTGCACACGTGTGTGCACACATACAAATCCTATACACGTCTAAGTGAGGTATGGAGGGAGAATTTTCAAATTTTCTTAAAGATAATGCAGAAATTTTGGAACTATTTCTCAACCATACTGCACTATTGTATTTCCTAGAAATTATGCACAATTTTATTTAAAAAAAAACATGAAGTAGCTCTTATTTTACTGTCTTCTGTGGAACTAAGTCAGTGTCGTTTTTATAGCAACGTGGTTCTTTTCACGAATGATTCATTCTGTAAAAGTTAAAGCAATTTTTTATGCCAGTTTGCATGAATTAAGCTTTAAGATTCTGACAGATTTAATTGACACAGTGTACATTCTTCTTTCTTCTTTTGAGAGGGGCCAAGAAGGATAAACAGCTAGAAATAAACATTATATTATGGTCTTAAAAAATCCTCCTTTATCTAATTGCCAATAACTGCTACATATGGCCGCTTGTCAAAAGACTCAATGATATAACGGTGCATTTTAACAGTCCTCAGACAAGACAACTTGTCCATAAAACTGGCAATAATACTTTTGTATGTAGTACTCTGATGATAACAGCCACTAGACTCTGTCAGGGATACACAGTTATTGCACAGTGAGAATGAAAGATACCTAAGTAGTTACATCTGCAATTTAGTTGGGGCTGAAAAGAGAAAAGAAAATCCTCATTCCATTTGTAAGACCAGGACTTTGCCAAAAAGCAATGGTGAGGATCAGATCGACCTTAACAATTTAACGTTTAAAAGTCTGTAGGTATTTCTGTGTTCTTCCTCAGTGTTTGGAGTCTGGCTGGGTGGGAGATAGTGATTAATAGGGCCATCTGCCATTACCATGGTGAGGTATGTCTCCTTCTACACAAAACAATAGCTAATATATTTGTTAGTAAGGTGTTTTCTCTGCTGATTGTTCTCTTACTCTATGAGGTTGCACGTTAGGAGTAACACCTTGGCATGCTGAGGAAAAATAAAAGCAAAGGAGGAGAAAAAGACATTCAGGAAAGTAAAACAAATTTTTATTTAAAGTCTCACAAAACTGAGACTTTCTATAACTGGAAATTTTGCCCAAAGCTCCGAAACAGTGACAAAAAACAGTAACAACAAAATATCTAACTTGTATTACATTCCATATTCTCAAACTAGTATTTCATGACAAAGTAGCACACAAACACAAAAGCACAAGGGACATTCTGTACACATGAAGAAGATTCTAGAAAATGCCATTGTTGACAAGCAACAACAGGATTTATTGAACACAGTTCTGACTTGATCAGGACCAAGAACTCAAACAGAAGAGAAGTTGTATTATCTTTTGTACACTTCATTTGTAGTCAAATGTTATAAAATGGGGGAGGAGAATGAAAGAAATTATTACATAGACAGAAATTCAGAGAAAAAAATAGATCGAGCTGAAAATGTAGTCATGTTATAAGAAAGCTAATATTTCAAATACTAGAGACTACTGTTGGTACTGATGTTTACAGTAAAATGTACTTCTGTGATAAATGGTAAATTTAGAAACAGACTCAGGAATGATTTGTTAAAATTATTCCCAGGCCATAAAGTAAAAGAAAAAACATCTCCCTAGGTAATTATTATGCAAGATTGGGTGAAACATTACACTCTGCAATCATTATCGCTGATCCTGGGAGTTCTATATTACATTAGTAAATCCCTTGAGTTTTAGAACCAGAGAGGTAAGCTATATACACGGTCCACCATAAATACTTTCAAGGCACAATCTAAATAGTGACATTTATCTTTGTATCCTCTATAACTTGTCATTTTAGTTCAAGATAAATGCTACATTTCTATGTAGCATTTGGTGTCAGGTCAAATAAGAATTGCAAACTTTGATTTTAGTTTTCAAACTACTATTCCTCAAGTGAAGGTGAGATAAAAAGCTATAATTTTTGATATTTTAAGACATAAGTAACATCAACCTTATTTTTAAAAGGAAATGAATCCTAATGATAATGAATCTGCTTCAGATACTATAACCAACATGCCAGAGTTTACCCAGAAAGTTAACTAACTGATAGGCAGGCAGACTAATACTGTCTCCATAGGATTGCTCCCAAAGGCCACCCCTTCCTAGCCACATAAAATGCGACACTACTAAAGTATCAGTGGCCATGAAATAGGTGAAAATCACAATAAATCATTGATATTTTCTTCACTTTAGTGCCAATGTGGGAAAAATCAGATCAAAAATTATACTGCTCTACTTAAAGTCTTAAATGAAATTAACTTCAGTTAAAGTAATGGTGGTCTCACGTCACTCTTGGACTATAATTACATTTGGTGTGGAGAGCATCAACTATTTGCCTAAACCCAATTAATAAAGTATAAAGGTGAATGGCAGTACAATCAATGTGTTAAAACTTTAAGGCCTAAACAAGACAAACACTATCAGCCTGGTCAGTCACTATATTAAAAAAAAATCAGGACACAAGGGTATCTAGGCTTAGGCTTGTGAGGTGAGTGGGCAGAACACATGACACTGACTCTCCTGAGAAGTGTGGCTTGTCCAGCAACAGGAGCACATCACTATTACTGCTTGTGCAGTGTCTTCAGGTGCTCTGAAACCATTCATCGATACCGTAGGCTTTCAACTAGGGATAATTTTGCCTTCTGTGAGATGTGCGGCTGAGATCTAGAGACACTGATTTTTGTAGGTGGAAGGAGGTATTATTGGCATCTTCATAGACTAGGGAGGAGTCGGACCTAGCTGAATAAGGTGTGCATCTACCTCTTCTGTGTGTTGCTGGGTTGGCTCAGCACCTGAACAACTGTTTGTAATCATAGCCTCAGTATGTGGAACAGAGACTGAGCTTGCCAAGTGTGGTTTATCTTGGTTCAGTTACAACACAAACTGATGGTTTTGAAAAGCAAGTGCCTTTCCTGGTTTTAACGTTCCTTGTTTATTAGCTATGGATTCCACTTCAGGAATCCCTAATTAACACAGCCAGGCAATTCATTCATTCTACATGTAAAAACCTAAGGTATTTATGTACAGGTAATGCTAAAATCTCTCCCATCAGAATTTCTCCTTAATTGAAATTCCACAAGATTTTTAAGCACCCAGCTCATCTTTCTACATTTTTTCATTTATAAAATTTTCAACATTTCCTCCTCGTATTTCATGAATACTTTATTCCAGGCACTATGTGTGTGTGTTGATAGGAGTTTTATACTCACAGTAATCCTAGTTGGTGAGAGTTACATATTACTTTTTTGTTATCTTTCAAAGTCAAAAAATCTGAAGATAGGAAGCAAACTGCAAATAAACAGCTGACCATAGCATTAATAAGTGTGAATCAAATATAAATTGATTTAATATAATAACAAGCAGTAAGGAAAAAAGGTCAGGAGGGGATGAGTAACTCTTATAATGTCAGACATAATACTAGCCACTGTTCGCTGAGTGCTTACTGTGTGCCAAGTGCTTTATATTATAATGTCATTTAACCCTGCCACAACCCAGTATGTAGGTGCTGTCAGAGTCAGCATTGCACAGATGCAGAAACTGAGGCTTAGACTGATGAGGGGGACATGTAACCAACAGAGGGACAGTTGAGATCTGTGTCCCATTCTGTCTTACTTCAGAGCTGGACACACAGCGGCCCTTGTTTCAAATCTGGCCCACTGCCTCTTTCTGGAAATAAGATTTGACTGGAACACAGCCATGCTCATTCCTTTTTCTATATTGCTTATGACTACGTTTGCACTACCACGACTGGGCTGAGTCAGAGACCATATGGCGAGAGACGAAAACATTTACTATCTGGCGCTTCATAGTGAAAGCCTGCAACACCTGTCTAAGCCCTCCTCATCAGGAGCGTCAACTTGACATGGTGCTCCTAGCTCAGGAGCTTCATTTCATTTCAGTAATGGTCCTCGGTTCCGATTTCACAGCAATCCTGAGGGACAAGAGTATCCTCTGCTTCTTTTTCAAATATAATTGAATGAATTTCACTGATACATAAAAACTATCGTTATTTTTTTTTTTTTTTTGTCTTTTTCCTTTTTATCGGTACCGGGGATCGAACTCACGACTGCCTGCTTCCAAGGCAGGCACTTATGCCGCTGAGCTAAACCTCCAGCCCCTAAAAACTACATTATTAATGCAGCACATGGCTTGATACATGCGTGCACTATGTGATGTTTAAATCAGGTAATACATCTGCCTCCATAAACATCATCATTCTGTCATGGTGAAAACATCCGCACTCCCTTCTCTAGCTTGTACAGCACATTAGTGGCACCTGCAGTCACCCTCTTGCACTGTGGCACACCAGAACTTTTTGCTCCTGCCTAAGTATAACTTAGGGCTGACTGATTCACAGCCCCCCAGCTTTCTTCCCCCTCCTCTCTCCAGCCTCTGGTAATACCTTTCCTTTCAGAAATACTTTGGCTGCATGATGTTGGTATTATACAGTGAGATTTATTAAATCTGATTTCCTCACGGTCAGAAATTATTAGAAAACAAAATGAAGGCAAAAAACAGTTACTGATCTATGAGCAAAGAGTGAGTGCTAGAGACACCCTAAATGAACAAAACACAGGCTTATCACCAAGGAGATTAATGGATGAGTAGAGGAAACTGAGGCATACAGGACTTTGCATGAGCTGCTTGAGGTCCTATAGGACCTCGGGAGCCACTGGCTTTTCCCAGGCTAGCCAAGGGCCCCAGATGGAACAAATATGAAAAACAGCTTTTTTAAAAGAAAGATCTCCATTATATGAAAGCCAAGGATAGAATGATGTCCAATAGGTTCAACAAATAAAATGCTTTATTTGATGGATAGAAAGGCAGAGCTAAAGAGGTTTATAAGTTCAGCCTCTTTGGTTCATGCACAAGAAAACCAAAACGTGTGCAAGGGCCCTGTGATGCTAGGAGACAAAGTTGCCAACAGTGTCCTGCAACTGAGCTTTCATAGGATGCTGCCGAGCCTGCCGCAGCACTGACGGGCACAGTGCAGATGTGGGCACTTACTGAACTTCTCCAAGCAAAATGAGGATCCTATATTCAGAGCTCAGTGTGACTGCTATGTGAATTAATTCATGCACACTGCGCAGAACACTCGCTGGCTCTCAAGGATGGGCCTTTGCTGTTAAGAAAATTAAAAGCGAGTCCTAGAGGGGAGGGAGGCAGGTGTTGCTTGGTGGCAGAGCACTTGCCTAGCATGCGTTAGGTCCTGGGGTCCTTCCCCAGCCAAGAGGGGGAAAAGCAAGACATGGAAATGAATTAAAGTCCGGGATGTTAGGCGGGGCCGGGCTCTCACTACCCTCCATAACCAACTCCGACAACCTGGACCCAGTCTGCTCTCTGACCCCTCTGTGCCCTTTCCTTAGGGAAGGAATCATCACTCATCCAGGCTTCGACCTGGCTTTGTTTCACATGGAGAGGGAGCATCCGTCTGACCTCCTCTTCCTCTCTGATCCTTCTGTGACCACCTCTAGCTGGGCTCTGGCTGGCCCTCCACACCTGGATGATTGAAACTTATCAGCCCCACCCGCCGTGGCTCTCTTCCACCCACTCCCTGTCCCGCTACACGGCCAAGGTTGCTATGAGACTCCAGCACCTCTGCCTACCCGTCTCTCTTCCCCGCTGAGGGGAGCTACCACTGCCTTATGTGGCTTGTCATCTCAAGTCCAGACACGTCTGAGACTCAAATCCTTTTGCCTCACCTGATGTTATTTCTAACATCTTTTTAATACAGTGTGCTATTAAGAGACCTGGTTTCAAACCCTGACCTCCACACTTTGCACCGAGGAGACTCAAAACTCTATTATCTCTATGAGCCTCAGTCTCTTTCTCTGCCAATCTTGCAAAGATGAAATTAGAAATTGGCAGAGAGTTTGGCACATAGTAAGCAAAAGCACCAGTACACTCTCTCCTCCTCCCTCCTGCTGCCTGTGTTCATGGAATATTCTTGTCACTTTGGATGTCTTCCCTCCTGGAGCCCACCAGTCCAATCCAGCTGCTCACACAAAGCTTCCTATGGGTGTAAATCCGTACCGACCTCTTACTTTGGTGAGCTCACTTGTGCTCGGCACTACCCAATACCATCCTTAATAAGTGGTTTCAACTTGAGACAATCTTGTCTTCCAGGGGACACTTGGCGATATTTGGAGACAACTTTGATGATCACAACTGGGAGATAGAATGTTAACAGTATCTGTAGAGAGGCCAGGGATGCTGTTCAAATCCTGCAAAGCACAGGATGCCTCTTTCCAAAACTAAAGAACTGTCTCACATAACATGCCAACAGTCCCGAGGCTGAGATACTCTGACCCACATTGCCCCACGTGTTTAGTACAGGGAAACTCCAACCCTGGCATATGGTTTGGTCACACAGCCTTTAATAGAACACTGCTGATTGCTGAATTGACTGAAGCCCATTTAAGATCAATATAATATTTTTATTTGCCTTCATAGCACTGTTAATCACAAATCATTGAATTAATACATCTTACTGGAGTGGAAACATTTCTTGTCATTACTATGCTAGAGTTTGGGTTGACAGCATTTGCTAGGATGAAAAATTTACAAAGGAGTCTCATTGTTCTGTGTTTCTGTATTCTTATAGGTGGGAATATAGCCAACCAACAGAGTATCACACGTTTTATCAGAGGATTCTGATGCAGCACGTTAATTTTCCCGTAGGACTTTAGTTGCTGGTTGTACTCTGACAAAAGGAAACAAAAACCAACGGAGAAGTACGTGATAAGAGCCAGATGAGATGGCACATAGCCACAGTCCCAGCTACTTGGCGAAGCACAAAGATAGCTTGAACTAGGAGTTCAAGACCAGCTGGGGCAACATAGCAAGGCTCTGTCTTAAAAATACTCCGTACTTGGAGATTTGCAAGGCACACAGGCAAAGCTAGCGCCCAGAGATGAAAACAATCTGCTTAACTTTGTCTAGGTCTACTTTCTATAGTAGTTTCATCCTGAATATTTCCCATCTATTTCCATCTCATGAGAAATAACAGTGTTATAGGGAAATCCAGCAACTCACAGAATGTTTCCTTCCAAAACCAAACATGTTATAAAATATTTCACTGAATTTGACAACGACTTCAACACTGAAATTTAGAACCAAGTTTCTCACGCTGTTATCAGAGCTGCTTTGGGACCCTGGCAAAGAAGCCTAAGACGCCTCTCCTTAACCATACAAGTCCTTGATAGGAAGAGCCAGGCTTCTACTGGCCTCTGTTGCAATCGGATTTGAATCTGCCCAGTTCTTATTTCCATTCAACATTTAAAAGACAAATGTAAGAATCTGTCTTTTCTACCATAGTACTTTGGCCTGGGTATAGCGGTGCATGACCTCACATATTTAGACTCTCGGCCAAAAATTAGTGTCTGTCCACAAGCAATGAGGTTAATTTAAACTTTTGTAGGACAGGAAAAAAGGAAAACATCCCCACCACGATCTTGATTATCCATGAGCAAGCAACGTAAGAAAGCAGACACACAAGACCAAAGGAGAAGATGAACTCTGTACTGTTTTTTCTGCTTTTGGTCTAGTCTAGTCCCTAAACCTTCATATTGCTTATTCCTAAATTCTGGACCCAGCTGGTCATGTTAAAAGTTCTGTGATATTTGTGGATTTTGCTGAGCAGCCTAGGAATATGCATTCTGAAGAGGACCTGCATTTCTTAGAAGACCTCAGCCCAGCTGCTTGTTTAAGTTGTGTGGCCTTGGTCTTTGGACAGGGAACTGGCCATGAGTGAGGGACTTGAAGGTATGGAGCAGCTTTCAGTAGACTGCCAGAGTTCTGTGACCGGCACAGGCTGAAAATGGCTCAGGCAGGGCGCAGTGAGCACATCCACAGCTGGAGGCAGTGTAACAGCAACGACGCCATCTGTTCCTCTTGCTCAGGGGGTCCCTCTGCGCTTTCACCTTGAGTCAAAACAGCTTTCATCCTCTTGGTCCTGTGAGTCACACAGCCTGTTTAGTCCCCCAACCCTGGCCACAAAACAGAGTCAAGAATAGCATGAGAAACTAGAAACTCGTCTAGTCCTCCTGAAACATATAAGCCAGCACCATGGATAGAAAAAGCACAGAACCCCTGTTATTTTTGAAAGATCTCCAAATGCCAGCTTCTTGCAAAGCTCTCAGGACCCTGGCGGCAACCAGCCTGGTCTTCCTATCCTGTCCCTTTTTTACAATAAAGAAAACAAAGTGTGAGTCTGGGTGAGTGACTGTCTTAGGCTGGCTGGTGCTAAGGATGTTGGAACCCAAGCTGGAGACGTGGGGAGGTTGGTTTCCCTACCACTCCGCCTGAGGCTGCTGATTCCTTCTCTCCCGTAAACACTGCCAGGAATCGCACTCTTAGGATTACACAATAAAAATAAGCATGTTTGCTTTTTCAAACCATGGTGGAAATCCTCCCAGCGAAATCTTGCTGTGACCGAGGCTATACTATTTTTCGAGTAAATATGTACCATTTCACTCATGGCTAATTATGTACTCAGAGCTAGTAAGGCACTTACTAGGCACGCAGCCCTCATGTGCACGGCTTTAATGCTTAATGTCACTCTTGTTGAGTCCTTTATACTTGTTTATAATCCAATGGCGAATCCCAGAGCCACCAACAATACTAGGAGGAGAACACAGAGACTATTTGCCTGGTCCAACTTCATTTTAAGCAGGTGATTATTAATGTTGGCATGGGGTTAAACATTCTTCTTAAAATAAATTTGAATCTTAAGACCCTATGTTCCTACTCACTTATATATGGTGTCATGTAATTCTCTAACTAAAACATATGTATATCTTGCCAAAACTATCTAGGATGCAACACACACACACACACACACGCACACACACACACACACATGCATGCACACACATAGGCCCAGATGCATGAATAACACAGAATTTATTTGGCTCTATTTTGTTTAGGTCACAAGCTACTCTATCATCGTCACACAATTAAAATGTGGGGTTTAATGTTCCCTGGAAGGGGTTGGTGTTCATAATCTAGATATATAATAATCAGCCTGTCGTGCATTTTGTGGTATCCAATGGAGTACGGCAGAAGCCCACTGTGGAACTGGGGTTCTGCCAAGCTGCAGGTCCCTATGGCACCGCTCAACGCAGCCCTCATCCCCTCACCCAACCTGGCCTCACCCTGGCAGCTTCCTTTTTGTCTGGTTCATGCATTGATACCTGTTAAGATTCTCCTAGGTTTTCTTCCTCCACAGAATAGCTCTTGTCTTTTATTAGTGCTTTCTGGCTTTGACTTTTCATTTCCTGACCATCGATACCACTTTTTGTATACATTCACCCTTTTGCCTTGTAGAAATACTCAATAAATGGACCTAAGCACATAGACCAACTACCACAGACAGTGGGGACCCAAGGCCCACATCAAGGGTGGGAAGGGTCCCAGAGGCCACTGTGCCCAGTCCTACTTGCAAATGGCTCTTTCTGCTATGGACACTCAAGTCTCATTTTTGGAATCCAGTTTTTCTTGGGGTAGTAGTGTTCTAGCCACAGGTTGCTTAATGGAGCATGCATAATTCATATCGCGGCTGGTAGAAAACCACGGCATCATGTCCATTTTGGATAGGACTACCAAAGGGCTTTAGGCTTTGTGTGTTCAGCTGGGAAGTGCAGAACTCCTGCCTCATGGCTTGTTTGACCTCACAGTGATCCGTCCATTGGTGAGCCATGAGATTTACAGAGGGCATTTCTTGATCCGCAAGGTGCACTTCACAGTGATCCGTCCATTGGTGAGCCACGAGATTTACAGAGCGCATTTCTTGATCCGCAAGTTGCCTGCTGCCAAGATCTGCCTCGGTGTGTGTTCTTGCATTGCATAGAGGAGTTCGGCTAATCAGACCAGACAGTTTCCAAACACATAAATAAACGTTACCTATGCTATCTGCTGCCTATGTCAGACAAACACATGCCCGTCAACAGATTTTATGTCTTTCAGGAAAGAATCTAACTCTGCTACATGCTCAGCCTGTCAGAGAAGGATGGTCTCTAACTGTGCAGCAGATTTCACTCCTTAAATTATGCCAAGAAAGGCTGGTGCCAGCTCTTTTCTGTGAACACCTTAGGAATCTAGAGGCCTTGTTACAGTACTGCTCTCACGAATTCCAGCTAGCCAGTAATCAAGTCTAGTCAGCCGTTCCTCCTTTCTTCCCCTACCCTTTATTCCCCATTCTTAGAAGAATTTCATTTGGGTTTCCTTTCCTCTTTCTGTTTCTGCTCATGGACCTGGCACTGTGTTACTGTGCTAAGGAGCTTGCATTACAAAGAGCCAGGACTTCATTAGAGGTGGCTATTGAACTTGAAATAACATCGGAACCGAGGTAAGGGAGGGAGGGAGGGAAGCAGAATGTTCCAGCCCTAAAAATGCAATGTAAAGAACAGAAACCCCTCCACCCCCACCCCGTGAGCCACTGCTACGGTTACAGCTTGTTTAGAAGATAGTTATTTGATTTTATAATTACTTTTGTGGGTTGCAAAATAATTACCATGCAGGCGCATCTCCATGTGCCAAAATAGCAGGGCGAATGTTCTAAAAGTTCACACCGAAACAATAACGTAGTCAAGACAGTTAGCTCTGAGGTGGGGGTTAGAAAATCCATCCCCCTTTGTTCATCATGCCAGCCTGAAGCCCACATAGAGGTCAGGGTGGAGGCAGCAACCCTGAAGACACCCGGACTGCACTCAGACCAGTACATTGTTTAGGGTCGTTTTCATTTTAAACCCACTCCTCTGTGCACACTGGGACCTCTAACAACCTTTTAGAAAAAGACTAAATCTTAAGCCATGTGTAGTGCACATGCCCAGAGTCCCAGCTACTCAGTAGGCTGAGGCAGGAATAGCTTGAGCCCAGGAGTTCCAGTCTGGAAGATACAGCAAGACCTCCTCTTAACAACAACAACCCCTACAAAAGACTAAAGCAGACACCTGCATGACACAGATAAATCTTTGGATACTTGATAATGTATGGTATCCTGTACAATGATAAGGTCAAATATAGTGCTAAAATGATTAGGAGTGGGATTACTTTGATGTAGCCAGGAGTATATGGTAAATATTTTCTGTAAAAGACCAGCAGTCTAGTAAACATCTTTTGTTTTCTCAGAGCTTTACGAAAATGACTCAACTCTGCGGTTGCAGCTTGAAAGCTGTCATAGACACTATGTGACAGATAAGCATGGCTGTGTTCCAGGAAAAGTGTATTTATGGATACTGACATGTGAGTTTCATGCAAGGGGTCTGTGTCATGCAATGATATTCTTTTGATTTTTTTTTTTCCAACCATCTGAACTTCTCAATCTTTGTAATCTTCTCAACCTACAAACCCAGTGAAAGGGCCTCCAGACCACAGGCTGCTGACCTCTGAGCTAGACGAGCATCAGGCACCTCAGTGAAATCATTTTTCAGCTGAAGACACTCAGCACAGAGGGGAGTCAAGAATGGAGGACAGCAGAGGTCCCGGGGCCTCCAGACTCTTATCTAGACACCCTCTTCTTCAGACAATCCTCTTTCAGTTTTTTTAATGCACTGACTATTTGCTTTTTTTATGGTCTTGTTTTGTTTGGCCCAGATTTTTCTGAAAGAATCATTTTCATTTTTACCCCCCATTCACTGATCATCTTAAGAAGTTAAACGTCACCGACCAAACTTGAGTCTCTTCTTAGAGGTTCAGGAAGGAGGACAATGAGAGGCAGCTGAAATGTCGTACAGGAAGCAGGAGCTGGAGTCAGCGGGCTACCCTAGCCCAGCAGCACGAACAGGTGACGCCTCTGTGGTCACTCTGGCGGTTTGAGCCCTCCTCTCTGAAATGCTCACAGTGGTCAGTGTGACCTTAACACTATAGGAACAGCGAAATGCAATATAAATATATTTACGTAAGGTGTGTAGGTTTTCTAAATGTACTGGTTTCCTCAAAGGGGCTGCATTCTTTCTTTTCCTAGCCACCAAGAACCTTAAAAGTCCTCAGAGGTGGCTAAAAATCTGAAACACAGATAGCAAGTGCTGAAAAGGTTGTAGAGAAACTACACTTCCAGGCATGCCCTGCTGGCAGGAAAGTAAATGAAACAGCGCGGTCATTCTGGAAAGTAGTCTGGTTGCTCCCCGAATGTTCAGACACAGAATTACCACATGGCCCAGCACTGTGACTCCTGGGTACAGGTGTCCAATAGAAATGGAGACCTGGTCTGAGGTAAGCTCGGTACACGTTCACTGTGGGATACTCATGATATGCTAAAGTGCAAACAACCTATAAGCAAGAACTGATGAGTGGATAAGAAAATGTGGTATGCCCTTACAACAGAACGAACTTATGTTCAGCTATAAAAAGGAATGAAGATCTATGCTACAATATGAATGGAGCTTGAAATTTTTACACCAACTGAAAGAAGCTAGAACCAAGGGACCAAATGCAACAGGATCCCATTTATATGACATACCCAGAACAGGAAAATCTATAGATACAAAAAGTAGATTCGTGGCTATCTGAGATGGGGACAGGTTAGAGGAGGAACGGACACATTGGCTAAAGGGAACACAGGTATTCTGGGGGAAAAAGTCAATAAAATGTTTCAAAATTGCCTATGGTGTTGAATGCACAATACTGTTAATATACTAAAAGCTTTCAAATTATACCTTTAAATGAGAAAATTGTAGAGGCGTGTGAAATTTATTTCCAAAGAGCTGCTAAAAAAATATCTCTGGAGGAATTTTGAACCCATCATGGAGAGGTCCCCATCGTTAAGCCCAGCAGGCTCAAGTCCTCAGGCCTGGTCACTGCTTACTGCCCCCAGGTCCCTGCTCATCACACCCCAGCTTGGACACTCAATTCCAGCCACAATGAGCCACTGTTCTGGCACCCACTTTAATAAATAGGTATGCATTTATGGGCTAGATCTATAATGAGTAAACTAATAGGTACATTCATTTATTGAACACTCCTTGCTATGTGCCAAATACCTGAGCATTGTTCTAAGCACTGGAAATAAAGCATGGAAGGAGAGACAGAAAGACCCTGGAGGAAGGAGTCTATCCTTGATGCCTTCCTTGGGTCTCCTCACTTGTCTCTGTAGTTCCCCATTTTTCTGTCCACAGAGGACCACTTCCTTCTTCATCAGCACAATCTCACTCATGGACACAGTGTGGCTCAGGGGCATCTCTTCCCACAAGCCCTCCCTGGCCACCTCTCCCAAGAGAGACCTCCATATTTGTGTCCCTGGCATCTTGGGCTTGCCTGTCCAAGCAAAAACTCTCACTGGACTTGGGATAGGAACTTATCACTCAGTTCACACATCAAGTTCACTGTGGGCATTGATGTTTGATACACGAATAAACCAATGACCATGTTCCATCCATATACAGACTCCACACAGTGCTAGAGAAACCACCATCACATTATTTCTCTCATGAAGTCTAACATGCTGTTTTCTTCACCAGGGCTGAAATCCCTGTAATTTATTTCTTCTTTTTCAACACAACTGGATTCTTGCTTAGCTCCTGGTTCTCTCCCATGAAGTACTGTTATTCCTCCGCCTCCTTGGAGTTTTTTCCATTCCTTTGCAATCTGAGGGTTAAGGAGGTCACCTCTGCCCCTACCTTGGCTACCTCTCCTTTAATAGGCTCTCATTCCTGTTCCCACTGTCATAACAACTGCCCATCTGGTGTGGATGTCTGTCTGCATAGGGGCTGGCAAACCAGTGTGGATCCCCTTCCCCTCAAAGGCTTAGGCATATATCCTATGTGCATCCTTTCAGTGTGTTTTTATCTGGTATAGACATACAGGTCTATTTTCAGCTACAAATTTCACAAGTATTTTAAACATTTCTTCTCCTAACCTAAGTGAATCATTACAGAGGTGTGTAAAGTGTCAGAGATTCGAAAAGGAGAAAGTATTAGTAAAATTATACAGGCGTTGAAAGTTACACGAATATAAACACCAGATGATTCTGAATTGCTACTGATTGAAAGTGTACTGCATGTATTTTGAGTCTGGGACATAGTGGCAGAATCTCAGTCTTTTGACATTTATTACTCAAGGTCAAGGGACGCCCTTCCCTGAGCTTTTAGGAGCCCAGTAAGCTGGATACTTTCCTTTGCCTGGACCTTACCTGGCACTACAAACAACACATCTCCAAAGCCACTAGTATCTGCTTCAAAGTAGTTCAGGAGCAAGCAGCCTGTGAGGTTCACTCTCACAGTCCATCTGCTTTTGGGTATGTGTATGGTTTTTCAAAATACATATTTTTAGTGTAATTTGACTGTATCAGCTCTGCTTGCAAAAACCTGTGCTATACTTGGGGCATAGCGGGTGAAATCCATATGGGGCTTTTCCTGACCCCCCTTGAGCCCAAAATGTGATTGATCATTTTTTCTGCCTTCAAAAACCAACAGCTGATTTTAAACACCTTTCAAACTCCTGAGCACAAATGTGTCTATCTTTTTATCTCCCTCTATTATACTCCTATCGTACTGAGTTTTATTTTCCCGGTAGTTAGCGTGGCAAGCCAAAAATGCTTCACAAATATAGTGGCTCAGAAAAAAATGGATCAAGTGCTCTATTTTATGTTTCCAGACTAAATTGTGTCCTTTTCCAACATACCCCACCAATTTTCTCCACTTTGTCCATTTCCTGGACAAATCACACTGTTTTTACTTTTTAGTTGGTCTCCGCCACTCAAACTTCTTACTGATGATATGCTCTTCTCTGGGAAAATTCGGGTTAAATCCTAACCCCAATGTCCCTGCGAAGTCTTCCTGACTCCCTTACACAGTCAACAGCTTCATCATATCACTCAGCATTTTGTTTTCCTGCTGCTATTGCAAAATTCCAAATTCTTCAAAGGTAAGAACTGGTTGACGTGGAGCTTGGTATCTACCCTTCAGGCACATACAAGCCGCAAACTTTATAAACACAGGAGAATCAAATAACGTCTTAGCTGAGCAGAATCGTGAGACGCCAAGTTACATCAGAATTCCCTCGAACTGTGTGTCCTCTCCTAACATCCCGCCAAACCCTCTTTTCTCTTTTCTCAAGGTGCTCAGGGCCATGAGTATGCCAGGGGCACACACCTTGCCATTGAGCCACATCCCAAGTCCTAAACTTCACTATCTTTCTTCCTTAAGTAGTAACTGGATTTTTTTTAAACCTCCCTGAGAAATAACTAGATCTCAACTGACCAAGAAAATGTTTCATTAGTATCAATTTAGGTATGTACCTAAGTTCTTTTATCTACATCATAAAATTACATGCTTTCATTGTGAGCTAAAGAGAGGAATGGGGTGCTTTTATCTTGGACCCAATCCAAGGAACTTAATTACAGAAGATGGGAAGCAGCACAGTAGAGCAGGAGGAAAACCCCTGGCAAAATTGGACTTGGTAGTAACGGTACAAATGATAGTAATCACAGCTAATATTTCTCAAGCACTTTCTCTTGCCAGGCATCATACTAAGTGCTCTGTACTAATTATCCATTTCATCCTTACAAGTCCATGCAGTAAATAATACCGTAGTATCCTAAAGGCACCCAGCCAGCATGTGGAGGAGTCTGCATTTGAAAGTAGACGGGGAGGTCCCAGGATCCAGCTCCGGACCACACTGCAAGTTGGTTTCCTCCTTAAGGACAATGCTGCTACAGGCCTGGATACTGAGTGGTGGTTTGACCTTGGAGGACTGCTTGCTTAACCTTGATGCCCCTCAATTTTCTCATCTGCAAAAGCAGGAATGTGACACATAGAAACTCTCAAGGTACTCTGTCCTGAAAGGCTGTAAGAATCCTTTGGCCAGTATAACTGGGGTGTTATGAATTGTTCACATTCCCAAAGTTCATACTGGAATCCATCAGAAAACAAGCTGAATATTTCTGATTCCTAAATCAAAACTTGAGACACACATCCAGCAATGCAGTGGATGAGCAAGTTTTATCAGAGTGTTTAAAGAACAGAAATGATATTTAAGTGAAATGAAGAGAGCTTTGAAATATTGATTAATCCCATGTTAAAAAGAATAGAGGAGCAGTTACAATCAATGTGTCTGGTTTCAAGATCTACTGATTTATTACTTTTTAAATGTCACTGCACCAATAAGACTGAGAAACTTCCAACTATTTCTAAAAGCTCTTAAAACTGTTTAAATATTTTATTTCTGCTGAAATTATATAATTATAATCATGATTTTTAAGTAGTATTTTGCTGCTCAGATTGAACCCAGGGCCTCACACAATGCTAACGATGCATTTTACCACCACCAAGCTACAACCCTAGCTCACGTCTAGTAATTATTACTTAGCCTATATTTTCTAAAGTAACATCTCACTATTAATAGACTTAAAAGGAATCAAATGAGGGGAAAATGTATATGAAACTAAAAATAGAAATATCTCACTTTCTAGTAATTTCCCTTTAAACTTTATTTTAACCATTAATAAATTATATCATATTCTATTTCTTGCAGTATAAGAATTCAGTCATGATTTAGCTGTTTCTTAAGTTTCACAAAGTTTCTCATTTACTTAGGTATAAATTTCTTTCCATCTCCTGTACTCCTACTTGTCTGCTAGTGCCAGGAAATTCTGAGATCTGTTCTAAGTCCTTAGCATTTGATAAAATTTGCCTTTGGGGATCCCACATGTATTACACTCACACAGGTATGAATGCACACCGCAATACTTAGCTGTCTACATTCAGTGTAGGTAGGAGAAACAAATGCCATTAAAACAATCAACTTAATGGTATTCTGGGAAACATCATTAATCTTTGTTGCACCCGAATTTGCTCTTGTGGCTTTTAGTATCAAAGTGTCATATAAACTTCTTTCCTTACCTGAAAACAATTTCAGTATGGGCTGAAATATCAGAGATGGAAGCAACCACAAACTGTCTTGCCCATTCATGAGCAGTGAATTGCATTCTATATTTTTTAAGAAACAGAATTACTTAGAATAATGTGTGCAAAACATCTTTAATACTAGTTCATGAGTACAAAGACATTTTTCTAATACCTAAGTAGAAAAGATAATTGCTAAAGTGTAACCTCACCTTTTACATACAGCTCTGATAGTCAAGAATATTTTTTCTTTTAAAACTTTATTCAACATCAGCTAAATACTTTTATAAACTTCCAACCTGATCAGAATTTTCCATAGTTGCCACTAAATGGCCTCCTTAGTCCAGAAGGGAGAACTGAAACAGTTATAGTACCGGATACCACACAGGTGTGCCTCGTGGTGAGAAACACCTTTCTCTACTGAGCTGCCTGAAACAGGTACTTTGGGAAATCCAGTCGCAATAACAGAATCTTGCCCATACATTTTCTTTAAAATAGCCGGAACTCTCGGCATACAGAGAAAAAAAATCATTTAGATTGCAAATAGCTTCTAGAGAATTCATCTACCAGAACACCTCATCACAAACAATCATGGAATGTTAATGCCTGCAAGAAGTGAAATTTATTTGAACTTCCTTCCCTTTTGCAGTGGGTGAGGCCACTTTAAACTCTGACAATAGCAGGAAGAGTTACACTAACAGCACTAACCGCACTAGTACATGGGTGTGTCACACTTCCAATAGAATTATCAGGATAAAGGCAAAAAATCAGGCACTGCAATAGCTTCCTCACAGACCGATCCTTTGACATGTGGACATCCATACATTCTGAAGTGTCTGGAGCTATGATGCATAGTGTAAGAAATAAGTTTTGTGGGTTAAAATACATGCCTGCCCTCATGAACAGCATATACATGTTTAACAGTGTTAGTGTTCATGATGACACCTGTAAATATACATCCTTGAATGGAGACATATACCTTTCCTTCCGGTAGCAGCATTTAAAGATAATAATTTAGAGAAACTCCTACGGTTGGGGAAGCGGCTTGTTAGGGTGCAATTCAGTCAATGGTGTGACATTTAACAGGGAAGTTGGCCTGCATCTCCTGCTCTGTTACATTACACTACACGGGAAAGTTCTAGCTTTAGATCACTTGATTAATGCAATGGTACTCATAAGTCTTTGTGCCTTGGCTTTAGTAGTAGAATCAAATACACTGTACTATGTGTGTGAAGACCAGAAACCAGTGTCTTCCTCCAGCTCTCAAAGAAGCAGCCTTCCTCTGTCCACCTGCCCCCATCACCATCCTGGTTTCTCTTTTGAAGCTTGAATAACCCCTGCTACACAGCGTCTTGCAGTTTAATCACAGAAAACTATTATTACGCTAGCTAGCAGGACTCTCATTTTGAGAAGACATTAGCCGGTCCACCGTCATTTCATTACTCTGCAGTTCAGGGCCCAGAAGAACGCAGAGAGCCTGAGTAGTATCTGTTCTTCTAAGGGGATCAAGGGAAACCTGCCTGCCTGAGAGGAAAATCTGCCTGCACAAGCAGGTGCACCGGCCAAGCACAGAGATGAGCTTCAGACTGGCCAGCAGCTAATGCTCTCTGCAAAATCTGCTGCCTAAAACTTTTCTGACACCTTCGGAGGCCTCTGAGTCTGCTCCTCTTCAAGGTGCTCAGTGCTTGGAACCGCAGGCGGGCTGCTGCCAATGCAGCCCCAGAGGCGCACCCACATCTGCAGAGGCTCCTCCTGCCTGCCTCTGTCCCTCATCAGTTCCCTCTACTCATCAGTTCCCTCTACCCTGACAGCTGGGCGCCAACTGCCACCTCAATTTACATGGATCTGGAGGAACTCTGGCTCACACATACCGGTTCACCGGGAAGACTGCTGACCACCCACCTACCCGCTCCCCACGCTGTGGCCAGCAAGCATCATTCCAAGGAGGGCAGACTCCTGCCCTCCCTGAGCCACAGCCATATTCCGCTCCAAACAGACATCACTCTACAACTCCACAAGTCTCTTGCCACGGTAGTCAGGGTCTGCCCACCTCTCCAGCGCGGACCCACCGGAAATAAGCCCACATCTGTAAGGCAAATCCTATACCCAGTCATAACGCAAGGACGGGGGACCTAGTCAAGGAACTCACCGAAGGAAAAAAGCAGCAATTTTTTTTAACTAACAATGTTTCTACTGACAAATCCTCCAACACCCTATCTTCCCCCATAAACACGACAGAGTTGCTCCTTTAACTGATTTGAGTTACTCTGGGGGAGGGGGAGCAGATCCATCCAGGGTCTATTCCCGGCTGCCAGCAGGTTCGGGCTCCGGGTGGCACTTGGCAAAGCGCCGGGCGGTGTCATGTCTGGGGAGAGGGCGGATGTCCTCGCAGTCTCCGGCAGCAGCGGACTCCGGCGGCGGCGGCGCCCGAACTGGGGACCGGCCCTGCCTCCGGCCGCCTCCGCCCCGCCGCCCGACGGGCCCCGGCACTCACCGTCCCGGGCGTCTTCCCCGCGACTGCAGTTGCTGCAAATGTGTTTGATCTCCTTGCCTAGTTGACAGTGGATCACAAAGGACACGTTGTTGTTGCTGTTGGGGGCGGGCTCCTTCGGGGGCTTCATTCTCAGCAAATAAAAAGCTTTCTTTTTGGGTTTCTCGGCGCCGGCGCTCGCGCCGGGCACCGCGCCCTCCCTGCAGCGCGCCGAGCGGAGCGCAAAGCGGGCCGGCTTCGCCATGCGGCCCGCGCGCTGCCCCCGCGCCCCTCGGCCCGGCCCGCATGGCCGCGCCGCCCCGCCCCCGCCGCGCGACTCCAGCGCCACCGCGGCGGGGAGGGTGGCCGGACGGCCCCGGGGTCTCGACCTCGCCGACCTCGCCGCCCGCCGCCCCCGCGGGTGCGCCTGGCGAGGCCCGGGAGGGTCTGCAGCGGGCGCTCCCTCCCGGGCGCCACCTGCGCCTCCGCTCCCACCTCGCCCGGGGCTCACGTGCACGCCCTCCTCGGGCAGCCCCACCCCTCGGTGAATCTCAGCAGCGGCAGCCCAGAGCCTGCTGGCTTTGCGGTTACCTTCCCTCGCCCGAGCTGCAGGGCACCACGCCAGCCCCCCGCCCCCCTTTTCTTCAAGCCTCCTGCTGCCCAATGAAAGCGAGATGTACCACACAGCAAGCAGCTGCTCCGAGAGCCCTGGGGTGTTCTGGCCTCTGTGGCCAAAACAAATTACTGTCCTCTGATGGGTCCAGCACACGTCCATGACTGTCCCTGGAGCAGACAACCTGTTAAGATAACTGATGTTTTCAACCCCCTCTTCCCAGAAGAAATCCCTCTCCTGCCCCAACCAGAAGGGACCTTACACCAGGGTCACTGACATTGTCAGTAAAGAGGAAACCATTGCTTTTATCTAGACCCTGACACAACCCTCACTTTCAGATACCAGCTAATTTGGCTGACTATTCTCAAACTGTCTTAGCAAGGAGACTAAGGCTAAATGAGGCAAATATCATCTGCAGAGATTTCCAGAGACAGCAATGTCTAAAATAAGGCACATGCATAGCTTAGTAATAATAACAGCTACAAAGTTATTGAGCCTTGACTTGTTCTGTGTGTTTTGCGTTTTAAAATCGTATTATGTCTAATAAGCCACCAATTCACACACACAATCCTGACTCAGACCTAAATCATATCTTAGAGAGCTCAGGCTTTAAAGAAGTCTCGTAACACAATTACCTTCAGTGTTTATTTTAAAAATAGAGAATTTAGGGCTCCAATGTCTGAGCTTCTGGTTTAGTAGGTCAGTGTGGGGCCCAGAAATCTGCGGTTTAATGAGCTTCCCAAAGGACTACCATGCAAATCCTAAACAAGCATGAGTTTAGAAAAAGGGTTTTCCAATTCCAAGCCCCCTGCCCGTCCCTTTTGAGTCACAATCCTATCCCTTGTTCCAGTCTGCCAAACAGTGCTAGTTAAGGAATGTACTATCATATTGGGCCCAGTGGCACACGCCTATAATCCCAACTTCTCAAGTGACACAAGACGATAGTGACAAGTTTGAGGCCACCTAGGACAACTTAGCAAGACCCTGTCTCAAGACAAAACTAGAACAAACAAAAAGACAAATTGGTCCTAACATGTGCAAAGGACCTGGGTTTCATCTCAGGAACTGCCACAAAGCGAATCCTGCAATTTTATGGGAACTTTCACAATTTGTGCAACTGGACAAATTCTCCTGGGACAGGCCACCTCACAGGTAAAAGGGCCAACATCTGAGGAGACTATTGCAGTATGTTTCCGATCACTTCAGTTCTATCATCTGTACCACTTCTCATCTGCAAAAGGCTCTGACCAAATCAGCTGGGTAAGAGCTGCACTTTCATTTTGTTAGGAAATTCAGATATCCAGCTGCCATGGTCCCCCTAGAGGACACACACCCGGGAAGTGGAAGGCAGGTGTTGGAGTTGCGTTTTCTTTAATTAGATCCCGACCCTACCACTGCCCTGAGCCCTCCTTTCTCAGATCACTAGCCATGGATAAATGTCACCATATCTGCTGATGTCATCAATATGTCATGGCTCCCTGGCTAATTATAAGGCTTAGAGACCACAAAGGAACCGTTGGTAATGCTAGGTGGATGGACGCGAGGGGAGGTACTACACTGTGTTATCAGCAGATATCGAATATTCTCTTTTCTAGTTCTCAGGCCCCTCCTCCAAACTATATCCCCCTTCTGAGGAAGGTACTTATTGAGAGCCTATTACATCTTTTCTGAACTGTGTTTCTAAAATTACAAGCCTTTTCCACTTCACTCTCTGCCCCACAGGTCAAAATAGGAGACTGCATAAACCCCACCTGGCCTTATTAAAACAACTGAGCCTGAAGCAAACTTTAATTCACTCACTCACTACTAAGCCACACCGAAGGGCTCCATGTTTCCTCATCTTAATTGGCCAATTGTCCTTGTGATTGTAGTACAGACAACCCTGGCGAAGCCTCTAGCTAAGATTCAGATATCAGAAGACATACTCTGCAGTGTGGGGGCTCCTTGGCTCAAATGTGCAAAAGGCCTATGGCTTGTTTTGGAGAGCTCTATTTCCTGTCTGATGATCCTTCTTCCGAAACATGGTACCTATTCACCATGTGTACTGTTTACACTGAAATTAATTGAACTGCAGTGCAATTCAAATCCTGTTCCTGTACCATATGAGCCACCAGTCCAAGGTCTATAGCCCCATGGAGTTACTGGCAATTGTATCAGGAGGGAACAATTGTAGCACATTTCTGTCATTACTGAAAGTTCCTTTAAACTATGATGCTCTTACAAGATGTGTGTATTTCAGAAGCTGAGAAATGCTGTCTGCTACACAGAAGGGACCAGGATGCAGTGTGCTTAGTGCTTGGCTGCTGGCCTGTGGGTGGCCTTAGCTGGTGGCAGGCACCACCTAGCTTCAGCAAGCAGCAGGGCTGATGGGAACACATATCCAGCATCTTCTCTTGACCCCATCCAGCGGCCCCTCAGTGAAGCTTTCTTCTGCTGTTCATTATTAAAATGTCCTTACAGCTCTTGAAGCCAAGAGAGGCCCTTCACAGAGCCTGTGTTGGTTATTTTCTTCTGCAAGTCAAGCTTACATTCAATCCTGAGCCTTGCAACTGGGGCTATACTTGATTGCTGCCATCGATAGCCACTTCCCTGCACTGATGATGCAGGAAATATGTTCATCCTGCAGCATTCTGAGAAACAAGTATTGGAATTATTTCCACTTATAAAAGGAAGAAAAGAAAACATTGAAGGAAAGGACAATCCAACAGCCTATCACAGTGATGACGGAGTTTTTACAGACCCAAAACACAATCCCAAACCCACTTATTTATTGCAAAGCACCAACACTGCAATTAAACCTGAATACTGAGGTTGTAGTTTAGGGGAAAAAAAAAACAACTTTCACAGTCACATCTTTTGGTTTAAAAGAAAAACACAATAATGGAGCTTTCCATGATACAAACAGCTTTGTAGTGAAAGGTAAAAGTTTGCATTGCTGGGCTGCTGGGGCGGCTTCATGGTGACAGAGAGGGCTCTGTGTGTCTTGAACGCCAGTGGGGTGTCTTGAACACCAGTGCCACAGATTTACCACAACTGGCCTATGGCTTATAACAGGGATTCTCGACACCAGAGGCATGTAGCTGGCATGGAATTTTTATCCAGATGAAGACGTTCTAAATGGGAAAGAATATGCCAGTCACCCCCATCCCCACCCCCTATTGCTCTCAGGGTCACTTAGCTGCTTGAAAATCTCCTTCTGATGCTCTCTGGAGTATACATTCAGCTGGTGGATATTTTCCTTAAAACTGATTTGGTGTCCTCAGAACTTTCTACTCAAAATGCATTTCCCAAACTCGGAGATCCCAGAGACCTGGGAGCCTCTTAGAAATGCAGATCCCAAGCTTTGCCTCACAATCTACACTTTCACAAGACCACCAGGTGACCTGGATGGGCATTAAGGTTTGAGAAGCAGTCCCTCCCAGGAGGACTCAACTGACAGTGGTGTTATTCCCCTAGCAGAGGAAAGCATATTTTGGGTCTAAAGTAAATCACAGGTGGAGCTTCTGATCTCTGAGAGCTTAAAGTGTCATGGGAGAGACGCTGCACTCAAGGAAAGGAGATGGTGCAAATGTGGAAGTTGGATTAGCCATGGTGCATTTACTATCCGAGTGGGGGCAGTGTGCAAAGGTAGTTCTGCAAAGACAAATGCGGAAAAGTCAGAGCTGCTGAAGGGGGCGACCCCTGGGAGTTGTGATCTGTAGAGGCTGGAGCAGAGGGGTGACAGTGACAGTATGAGGAGGACCCAAGCTCCTAGGCAAGAAGTTTGTGATGGGGCTGGAAGTAGTCAAGAGAGGGCTCCCACTAGCCTCGAAATACCTATTATATCCAGGAAGGCAGCAACTTAAAACTGGACTTTCCAAAAGCCTGTACTATTAGAGGGGCTTATAGTTAACAGCAACCTTTGTAATCCCCACACCAAAGTGAGAAGCACTGTTTGGCCCAACTGTCCTTAGCTTCCACAACCTTGAGGGCACAGATTTGGAAATGTTCATAAGTGCTAAAGAACTTATGAAAAAGACACAATGGAACATGTTAAGGTCAAAATAGGGCAAAGCAAAGGGTCCAAAGAGGCATACCAAGATAAAAACCACCACACAAACTTGACAGAAGAAAAGCTTTTCTTAGAATCCTTTTTTCCCCACTCTTAGTATTTTTCCCTTTGATTTAAAATCCAGTCGTTCATTCCACCTTCCTCCTGTTTCTGGGCTTCCTTTCTCCCTCACATCCTCTCTGCAGTGGGTTAAGCAGTGTCCCTACCCCACTGAAGGACCCCTCTGTCAAACTTGGAGCATCTGAAGTGACCTTATTTGGGCAAAGGGTCTTTGCTGCTACTATCTGTTGAGTGTGTGTGACCGTTCGGATGTATTTCTATCATTTTGGTGGGTGCTAGAATGGCAATATGGAATGAAACCAAAGCAGTTGGTCATTATAAGAGGTCCCAGCTTCCGGGCTCTTTCATCTTTAGTATAGAAGTACCCCCTTCCCCACAGAGGGTTTGTTCCAAGACCCCCTGTGGATACCTGAAATGCAAGTCACATCACAGACCTTAGCAACCTCAGCATGACTTTTTAGTCTCCCATTAAGTCAAGAACTTTTACCTCTTTACTACACTTTATGTCTTCTCTTTGCCATACAGGAGCCGCCAGCATCACTAGCCTTATACTTGGGACCATCATTAAATAACAGTAGGGTGTCTGAACACAAGCACTACGCTACCAGAATAATCCATCTCATGTCCAGGATGGCTCTTAAGTACCTAATTGGCAGGTAGGGTACACAGCACTGTTACGCTGGAGAAGAGCATGAGTCACATCCCCCTGTAGGACAGAGCAGGATGGCACAAGCTTTCACCACACATTCAATTTAAAATATACCAATTGTTAATTCATGGAATTTTCCATTTCATATTTTCAGAGTGTGCTTGACCATGGGTAACAGACACCGAGACCACAGATAAGGGGAGGGGGAACCACTGGATAGTGCGTTGTATTCTGAGTAAGGAAATGTGGTCCCTGCTGGATGTCAGAGACCAGGGAGAAGTCTGCCAGCAATTCAGCAACCCAGAAGTACAGCTCCTATTCAGGCCCCGTGCCCTGATGCAGCTGCAAAGATTGCTGGTGGCTGGCATCTGTTCTAATAGGCTGAGTATTCTTTCTGACTCCTGCAAGTTCAGTTACTAAATATTTGGGTTATCACTCTGCAGATAAAGGTTTAGAAACCAGCCATGCAACTGGGAAACTTTTATTCCCCTAGAAATAGTTTCTTTTCTTTTTTAAAACCATAGTATTTTCCTTCAAGCTGTACTTTGGAGTCTATAACAAGATTATTTTGGCCTTAGTTTTTTCCATTTTTGCTTCTTAATCCAATCCGGAAGGATTTTGGTTTAAGATCCAAGGAAAGACCTGTGGCCAGCAGGTCATATATCTGCTTTTAGATCTGGAGTTCTTAAATGAACAGTTGACATATCTTTATGATGTAATTTGGGGGTCATTTTTATACGAATTAAAAAAATCTTGTGTGAGCTAAGGAATTTTTCCCTTAAAACTCTGAATGGAAAGCAATTTTACTTGCAGGCCTATGATAATTATGCTTACTAAGGGGCTGTTCAGAGCAAATTATTCTGAAGATAGCAACAGGAGCAGGGAAGAGTGGAATCATTTAGACAAATAGGTAGAAAAGCAGTAATACGGGAAGATGGTTCTTGCAGTTCTTGATTGTAGCTTTATTTTGGAAGGCTTCTGTGTCTTTCTGAATTTTCTTGGGTGGGAGGAGGATTGCAGCATTTTAGCTTTGAGTCCAAATAAAAGAGTCTTCTCCATAACAACCCTTGTTGTCAAAGCACGCATCGTTTTTGTGACTGTGACAGATAAAAAATATCAGGCCTAGGGAGACTTTCCTGCAAGGGCTTTCAACGTCAAGCATCTTTAAAGTGCTAATGTGCAAAGGAGGTTCTTATTTTAAATTAAGTAATTGCTCAAGTCTGAGGAAAAATAGGACAGACTAATAGAGGATAAATTGAGTTTGACCAGGTTAAGTATTAATAAGGAAAAATTGTAGTTGTTCCAAAGTATTTAATTTCATTACATTTTGCTCCCCGTTACAAATCCTATCTATTTAAATGAGATTTATAGCTTTACGTTTTATAAATATAGTTCTATGTTTATTTTAAAATCAGGTTTCTTTTTTGGCAGATTTAGGTACTCCAGCTATTTATCCTATGGAAATAAAAGCATCAAAAAGAAGTATTGGATGCTTTTGTATCGCAATAAAATAAAATAAATTACTGAGGAAATCCACCAATGAACAATTATATACATTGTGGTAGGTTTAAACCTCTAACAGTAATGAGTTAGATGTAAACAAGTTGACTTCGGGGAATTCCCACAAAGTGCTATTAAAGGAAAACAATAGAAGTTCAGAGAACTGACTGTATTACAATCTCATTTTTGCAAAACAAATGTGGTAGACATTAATCTTGACCCTCAAGTATTTCTGATTGACTATCTTTAGGTCCATAACAGGGCTGCTGTCTATGCTACCCAATCTCCTGTGAGTAGGCAGAGGAGGCGACTTATGTGTTCTGACTTATGTGTGATGAGCTGAAGTCCAAGATCCTGGCTGCTCTCCATCCGGGTTCTGGGGTGAGGCAGTGATGAGCTACTGCAGGGTGGGTTTTCAATGGTCCTCCAAGACCCGTGTGTGGCAGAGTTGGTCTCAGCCTGCCGCACCAGCAGGAAAGGAGGTGGTGGAGTCTTTATGTGGTGGGGGCAGTGGGAGGCAGGTAGATCACAAGCCCGAGCCTTGAAGGAGCTATAGGGACCTTCCTTGTCTTCTCTTTCTCTGCTTCCTGGGCACCATGAGGTGAGCAGCCTTCTCTGCCATGCACACCCACCATGTGTGTGTGAGTGTGTAGCACTGGAAAGTGAACCCATCCATACTGAACTATATCATCAGCTTTTTTCCCCTCATTTTTATTTTGAGATAGGATCACACTAAATCACCCAGATTAGGCTCAAACTTACCATTCTCCTGCCTCAGCCTCCCAGAGTGTGGGATTACAGACATGCACCACCATGCCTGGCTGCTCCCATCTTGATGTACTAAGCACCACAAGCCCAATCAATGGGGCCAAGTGACCTTGGACTAAAAACATTTAAAAAGGATGGATGTAGCTCAGCGTGAAGACTCAGAGTTCAATCCTTAGTATCACACACATACACACACACGCACACACACACACACACACACGAAAGAAAAAAAGGAAACTGAGGAGAACTACAAGTAAGCAAGAAAGCAAACAAGTAAGTAAGAAAGAAAGGAAAAAAATGGGCCAAAATAGACTTTGTCCCTTTTAAGTTAATTATCTTAGATATTTTGTCACAGTAATGCAGAGATGAGTAAAACATGAGCCATGATAATGGCCATGTATGTGGTAGGAGAAAAAGCCTTGTGTTTGATTCAAACTGCTGAGGTTTGGGAGTTATTTCTGTAGCACAGTCGAGCCTATGAAAAGCAACAAATGTGTGTGTGTGTGTGTGTGTGTGTGACCTGATTTAGTTGTTATACCAGCACTCTGAGATAGGAGTATTATTTTCATTTTCCGCTTCAGGAAACAGAATCTCAATGAGTTTAAATACATTTCCAGTTTCCACAAATTAGCACTGCACCAAGAGAAATATGAGCCAAAATATGTGTAACAGGCAAGCACACCTTTCCTTCCCCAAACATCCCACTGACATTCAGAGGGCTCTCGGTAATTTTTCATCAGAGGACCCTCGGCACTATTTTAGGATAGAAGCATATGGCATCATAAAACACCACCAAGAAAGGTTATCAGGCGACAGACTCCGGACACAGAAACCTTGGCTGCCATGTGGAGCAGAGCTGTTGGTGGTAAAGGGGACACGGATAAAAATAGGAAGCACAGTTTCTTATCTATCATCTATATTGGCAGATTCCTGCCCTTTCAGCGTTTGAAACAGACTGCCGCTGTATACCAGCTGATGTGATCTTCTTAGGGCTCGGTTTGTGTCTGGCACGTGGTAAGCCTTTGGGGTGATTTAACTAAAGTTTATCATCAGCTAATGATCATTGGCCATTAGGACAGAATTACAATTGTTTGTACCACGCAGGTGCAGGAACAAGGTAATAGGATAATGTAACATGGGCAAGAAATAGAGACTGGGCCTTTCTCCAAGCATGAGGACTTGAGTTCTACATGAAATACAACTGCATGTGTGGGCAGTGGTGGGTGGCCAGCCATGAGGCATTTTAAGATCTTTATCACAGGTGGGTAAAAGTGTGACATGCAAATGACTTCTTCCAAATTAAATGGGTCACAGAGGCCAATATCAAACTATGCTCTTCAGACTTGCGAGATGAACGATCAAAGGAACATCTATCTCTGCTTCCCACAAGCAAGCTTTCATCTGCTTCCTAACACTTCAGGATCCTGTGATCTAGGGAGCTTCCAAGACAGTTTTTCACAGCGGAGAAGCGGCGCTGAAAAGGATAGTACTTATTTTTGCGTGTTACATTTCAATAGAGCTTTTCTTCTGGGATGCACATAATAGCCATGCAAATTATCCTAACAGTGGCTTTAAGACACCTTACGTATAAAAGGAATGTCTGCAGGAGTAGATTTAAAAGGCAGGTTAAAAAGCCAACAACAGGGGCTGGGGATTTAGCTCAGTGGCATAAGCGCCTGCCTTGCAAGCAGGCAGTCGTGAGTTCGATCCCTGGTACCAATGAAAAAGACAAAAAAAAAAAAAAAAAAAAAAAAAAAAGCCAACAACAAGAGTCTAAAGAGAAATCACATGAGTGCATTACTGGAATTTAAGAGAAAAAAGAGCAATACATGTAACTTAAGTGGCTATATACTTACAGAGAGAGAACAGAACCTAAAATCCATTCATAGGCACGGGTGGGACTCAAGGGACCACAGACAATCATGACAGCACCAGGGAGAGGAGAAGGGTTTATGATTTGGTGAGCTTCCTGTGTGTTTGAAAAATTCTGATAGGCTTTTTATTAATGAAACTCTTGAATATATTCATGTAATGTGTTCTTTTATGACACATGTCTAGATATTCACAAATGTCTTCAAAATTTAAAATGAAATGTGACATAATGTTATGTTTCACAAAGAAGAATGTGTAGCATTATCATTTAATTCTCATAATCTTTGTAGTACCTGAGTAGTTCTGGTCATCACTTTGTAGTGAAGTAGCCAGAGAGACAAGGTTGCAAAATGCTGTGTCAAGCAGTCAGAGCAAATTCCATATCTGCAAACAATGCAGGACAGACAGACCCATCTCCTCCGCAGCCCGCTCCTGTCTGGAAACTTGCATGTAGGAAAGAGGAGAAAAAATCTCTCTGTGAAGGCAACAGTATCTTTCCGAGCCAGCCTGGGAAAACCATTTCCTAAAGGACTTCCTTTAGATGCAGAACAAATTTCTACATATCTCTAGTTGTTTAACTCTACCTATTTATAGTAGAAGTAAATCTACTTTTCCATTTTTAAATGTTTTTAAAAAGCACTGACTTGAGGATTCTTTCATTGTACTTCTCATAATTTATTTTAAAAACTGGCTTTAGAAGTCAGAAGGTAAGAAAGCAGCATCAATAAACTGCTACCATAAAGGTAATAGCCAGCTGCGGGCACGCATGACTGTGGTCCACCTATGTGGAAGGCTGAAGCAGGGGGAACACTTGAGCCCAGGAGCTAAGCCAACATAATGAGACACATTTCAAAAAAGTAAGAAAGAGAAAAAAAGAGAAAAGGATCAGTTTTATAGAAAACCGTGAGTTATAATAAACCATGAAAGAATTCAGGATGCATTGAATTAAATTAGCATATCTTTATATTTTACCAAATCCAGTGCAAAGAAACTAAAGAAAATACTGCAAAAATGTTACCTACATGCCCTTGCAGTTCACCTCTTGTCAATTCCTTCCTATTCCTTTTCTAGGCAGTATGCCACTAAGATCTAGAGCCCCCAGGCTAAGGTATTCTGACTTTAAGAAGACAACTTTTCCAGACTACTGCCCAAGTCTGTCAAATTTTAAAGTCATACAAATGCTCCAATTAACCATGTACTCATTTATCCCAAATTTCACCTTTACTTTAAAAACGAAGCACTGCTGTTTTGGTTGCCAAAGAAGGTGTAGACATTGCTTGATAGGCTAAATCTGTTGTGCAAAAGTTCAAATCCTGTCGTTCTGTGAAGTATTAATACCTAAAGACTTGTAAGCATCACAGAGCTTTGCTATCGATGATACGTTTACCAGTCCATCAAGGACATATTAGCATGCTTAGATATTAGGGTCTGCTAATTTTTCTTAAATGATGCACATTATGTCAATCGTGAGCTGTTTGAAACATTTTACACACAGTTTGGGAATGATTACACATCATAAAATCCATTTAAATTGAACTCCCAAGGTGGGCGTTGGCAGTGCTAAGCTTGAGGTTTGACAGCTGCGCATGATCACACAATAGCTGAAACTGCTTCAAGTCTTCAGTATATTTTTCAACAAAGGGAGGCTTTGTCATTTGTGTCATTGTGCTGCCAAGCATGAAGATACTGCAGGAGACACACGATACACATTGCACATGGTGTCTGCTGAAAATCATCCTCCAGTTTTCTTAAAGTCTCAGTCATAAGAAATACAGATATTTCCACACGGAGCCCTGGGATAAAAAGAGATAGCTGATTTCCCGTGGAGTTGTTGTTGCTAACCCCTTACAAAAGCAGAAATGTATAAAGTATGTTCTAGCACAGTAGATGGTGGAATTTTGCCAAGACAAAAGAAATTAAACGGCTGAACTAACACAACAGATAGTTTCTTCTTTATCCAAGACACTGTACTATTTGATAAATGAGATAAATGATGAGTTTCTGTGTTCTCCAAAATGATTTTAGTTCTGAATCATATAAGACAGGGATAGACAGTAACCTGGGAAGGAAAGTGTGCTCTTCCTGAAAATATAGAGTTCAGTGTTAATTGTAAATACTTGCATCAGTTTGCTACCTGACAGAGGCTGCCCAGAGCTGTGAAGACCACTAATCGTGAAGGTAATGAGATAATAGCACGGGCACCTTCAAATCCAAGTTGCCTTGAATCCAGGCTGGTACTATAACTATCCACACCAATCACCTGTCATTGTCACCTAAACTGAAATCTCCAGTGATATCTCAGTCTTACAGACAGATGAAGGGACTCCTTCATGGGCATCCTCAACTACCTATGACCCAAAAATGACAGGAAGGGTCAGGAGACACAGAAAGTTTCAAACCAAGTGAGAACAAAAGACTAGAAATAGGGGAGTTCTTTTCCCAAAGCTGGGGGACACACTTTCCTGGGTTTCACTTTAATTTCTTTTTTCAGTGTTGAGGATGGAAACTCGGGGATGCTAGACAAGGGACCTGTCATGGAGCTACAAACCTCCAGCCCAGAGTTGGCTTTCTAGCCTGCTGGATTTCTATGTGAGAGAGAGGGAACGAAAGGGATATTGAGGGAAAGACAGATGGAGAGAGGGATGGAGAGAGGGAGCGAAAGACCGTCCCTTCAGGGGAGAAGCTGTATTTCAGAAAACTGTGGCAAATTCTTAGGAGAGGGGAGAGGAATGCATGGGGCGATGTGGAGTGTACAGTCATATAATCATATTCTGAAATTCAGTTGTGCAACCCAAACTGCTGTCCTCTGTGCAAAGGTCCTTCCAAGGTCAGCCTTTCCTGACCTTCAAGTCCATGGCTTGAACCCTCAGCATTATCTATGCATCTCCTTCTTCATCTGCTCTGCAGTGCTTTACGAATTCTTCTTCCTAATTCCTGTCTCCTTTGTAGTGAAAAATCCCTACAGCTGTGAGTGATAAAATGGTACTCCCATCTCATTCTTCAGAAAAATGAATTAAAGAGACTTGGACCTTGCTGTTTTCATAATTAAAAACCCATCCACATCATTTACAATACATTAAGCTCCTGTCTGTGTATAACACAATATACCTCTCATGAAACTTTTGAGCAGTGAATGATTTCTCCTGACCTTCTCTGCTCCTGATTCCTTCGTGAACCTTTTCTAGGATCTGTTCTTCCAAACAGCAATTCTAGTTATCTCAGATTGCAAAGATAAAAACTTTCAGGAGGAGTTCGGACATTAAAATGATCAATACATTCTTTCATTAATATAAAGGGGGCATCACTATCGGACTAGCTGATAATTGCTAAGGCCTTTCCAAGAATGCAATTCTTTGACTCTAATAGATGTTAAATTACAGCTATTGAAAGCTTGTCTTGAGAAAGAAGGAAGCATAGAGAATCAATAGTTTGGATGTGAGAAATGACAGATCTAGATAGAAATGAGAAATTGCTGTGAGCATTTAACCTTTCTAACATATCAAATCTCAACCAACAGCTAAGACAGACTTAATCTCCCCGCAGAATTGTATCTTGCACTACCTCGGTTTCTCCTATCACTTTTGGCAGACAGAGTGGCCTATCCAATCCTCAGTGCCCCTTTTAAATATTTATTGTAATATTCTATAGGTATTTGTTTTTCCTTATAAAATATTTTAAAAATAAGTAAAAGATGGCAAATGCAATCCTACTTATGTGTACAGTTAGGTTTATAATGTTAACATTGCATCTTGTTACGCTAGTGATTTAAACAAACATAACGAAACACAAAATTATAGCAATAGCCATGGATCACCAATCCTTCCTTTCCCTTCCCTTTCCCAGGGACACCCACTGTTCTGAGACTGGTGCTCACGCATGGCACCTCTTGTTTTTGTAATTCTACCATCTATGCATGCACTTACGAGCATCAGATAATATTGCTTTGTGAGTTCCAGTACATAAGTGGTAGCACATTTAAAAAATCATTTTGTAGTAGCTCAAGCATTTGCCTGGTAAGCGTGAGTTTGTGAGTTCGATCCCCGTACCCCGCAAAAAAATCATTTTGCAATATTTGGCATTTAACTTAATATATTTTAGAATTGTGGCATATTGATTCAAGTAGCTCCAATTTATTCTTATTAGTATTTCAATGTATGATTAGACTACAACTTTTTTTAGAAATTTTGTGCATGGTTATTTAGTTGGTATTCAGATTTTTAGCAATTAAAATCTTCCAGGGTTTTCTGATAAATTCTCTTTCATACTCTCATGTAGTAGCTTCTCCAAGGAATATAACTAGAATTAGATTAATGTGTCACAGGATATGGCATCTCTAGCTTGACTAAGTGTGGACAGATGGCCCTCAAGGTCATCATAACAATTACCATTTCATTGTATGTGTTTTTCTTTCCTTCTCATCACTGAGTATTGCCGGTATTTTAATTGGTTTTTCAGTGTGCTTGATGGTTTCTCTTTAAGCACCTCTCGTAAATACCGTGTATATTGTAGTATAAAGTTATCATTTAGTTCCATATATTTCAACATTTCATTGTGATTTATTTTTGATATATCAATTAAATAAATTGATATATCAATTTATTAGGTGTTTATTTAATTCCAAACATGTATTTTGAGCAAAACTGCAGCTTGGTAAAAATATTTTGGGTGTTATTTACAGTTTGGAATTTATTGACTTTTTATCATATAGTTTGTAATAAACTTTCTAAATGGTCCATATGTTAAAATAAAATAATATGTAGCTCTCAGTTGTTGAATGTGTACAGTAATGAAAACACATTAGTTGAGTTTCATAAATCATTATAATCATTAAGTTGATTCACTTATCAGGTATCAAGGAAAATGTGCATTCAAAAAATCATTTATCATTTTTCATATTTGATTTTCCTTATAATTCTGATCATCTATGTGTTTATATTTCAAATGTATTGCTTAATTTTTATATCTTTCTATGAACCAGTCCCTTTATCATTAAGTATTAATAATAATCATTAAGTATTAATCATTTATCATTAAGTATTCATTATTATCATTAAGTAACTATTTTCCTTCTCTTTAATGATGCCATTAGCTTTTTAAAAATCTACTTTATATAACAGTAATTCTGGTATCTCGGTTTCCTTTGGTTAATATTTGCCCATGGTACCAATGAGGTATCTTTTCTCTGATTTTGAGTAAGAGGATTGAACCTGTTTACAATTACTGTGACTTGTTCCTATCATGTTATTTGGCTTCTCCACTTGCTTTTGCTCTGATTGACAGAATTTTCTTTATTTCTTTTTGTTCCCCTTCCTGTGGTTGAGAAATTATATTTTCTGTTTCTGTTTTCCTTGCAGTAATCCCTGGATGCTCACATCTGCTAAAGCCTCTCTGTCTTCTCCTTATTATATAGTCCTGCTTTCAGTTCTAGCTTGCTTGTAATCTTTAATTTCAAAAAGACCTGTCATTCTAGAATTTTGTGCGTCTATCCGTGAGGATTTCTTCAGGTTTAAGCAAGCCCTGGGCTGCATCTCTAGTTCGTGAACTGGCGCCGAATCCCAGCACTCATATTTTGGGAGTATATAAGGTCAGTGCCCTGCGGCAAGGTCACTCCAGTCCTCTGCTGCTGAGCGTGGCTCCCATCGATTATTTCTTTGCATTTTTTCTCTCTCCGCTTAGCCAGTGACCATCTCAGAGACTAGAGCTGCTGAGTTACCTACTATTTCTCTTGCTCTGCCTTCAAAGCATCTATAGTCCCTGGCACACCGTAAACAGGAGCTCAGTAAATATTTAATGAATGAATAAGTTGAAGTGGATTTAATATCTACCAAAAAGTCCCCTATAACTTGTGACTTGCAACATGATGCAGAATAAGTATATTACGTTTGGGGGTAAGTGGTGTAAGGGAATAGAGGATTGGAGAAAGACACTTAGAGACATCTCGGGGCACCTGATCACACTAACCTTACCTTCAACTGATTTTCTTCCTCAATGCTTGAAAGATTTTTTACACTAAAAAATTAAACTGTCTTAAGACCCATGGATAGGGCTCAGATGCTGTGTAGAGTCCTGGCTCCCTGGTTATGCAGGAGACTGAAATGAGGCAGGAAGCTTTCCTGAAAATTTCCTTAACATCTTCCTAGATCTTCAGTTTCTTTTAAGTGTGAGGCCTTCATTTTCCATTTATTACCGTGTAAGAGGAGGGCACTCTGATTTTTCCTTCAACACCCATCACTGGGACGTTTGGGCCAGGAACTGGAGGAAGCAAAAAGAAGCAAGAAAGGTCTGATTTTTTATTCACCTGGAGCTCATCCTTCTCTGCTTTCTTTAGGTCAGTTGTTTACCTTCTGCAAATGTAAATACCAATCCATGCTGGTGGGCTTGGAGTGTAAGAAAATGTCAGATGCAAGGGATGGAGATGAAGTTGAATGCAGAGCACGTGTCAGGTCTGATCCCTGGCACTGAGGAAAAAAAGGCAGACACTCGTTGAGATTTCGAAAAACCTTTTCCATAAGAGTAAAAAAGGGCCCAGAAACACAGTTATGGCAATACTACAATGAAGCAAGGTCATGCATCCTCATCCAAACCATGTCAGGCTCATCCCGTTGTGTACTCAATGGTTTCAGTATTTCACATCCCCACCAAGCCTTAAATAAGGCGTGTCTAGGAAATACTGTCCCTGTAATTCTCCAACCACCCTCGACCAAAAGACAATGTAATTTAATTAAGCTGAGTCCATTTCCCTCTCGGGGAGCATTGTCCCTCTTGCTAATATGCATTGTCATCTGAGGAGTCTCAGCTTATTCCTCTGGGGCCAGCCAGCTCCATATGGCAACAAAATGCTGATACAGAAGTTTGAGTTCTTCACTTA
This sequence comes from Cavia porcellus, assembly GCF_034190915.1. NCBI lineage: Eukaryota > Metazoa > Chordata > Mammalia > Rodentia > Caviidae > Cavia > Cavia porcellus. The sequence continues at coordinate 17,656,904 of NW_026947496.1, read as the reverse complement.
TGTGTTTTTTTTTTTTTTTTGAAGAAAAATATGTAGGACAGGCTTTTATCAGACAAGAATAAACCAAAGAGTGGAGGGAATATTTCTAATGAAATCCAGAAAACCGTGGGATACTTTTCCACCCGGCTGGCCCTTCCAGAACATTCCACCGGGCAGGTATTGCTGCTGTCATGGAAAGAGCTCTTGTAATTACTGAGCGCTGAATTTTCGGTCAGCTCTGCCAGTGAAAAATTTTCTAGCATGGGGCAGCCCAAGAGGACACAAGCTAAACACATGCATTTACTGCCTGCCATTCAGGGCCGCCCATAGGGTGTCACAGCCCTTGTCTACAGAGATAATTTGTGTCACCCTGGATCAGTGTGTTAACACTGACTTCACCTGATTTACCAAGAAAACGCCATCCTGGCTACTAGGAGCAGCTTGCTCAGCAGGTCACCTCCTAAAACAAGTGACAGGTCACAGAGCCACAGACCAACCCATAGGTGGGAGCTCTGAGCTCTGTGGGACACCTGATTGATTCTCCATCCATGCCAGGGATGAAGTGGAATGGAGCTGGCTTAAAGAGTATCCAAAAAAAGCTGGGCATGGTGGTTGAGCCTGTAATCCCAGCCCTGAGGGAGGCTGAGGCAGGGGAATTGCAGGTTTGAATCCAGCCTGGACAACTTAGCAATTTAGAGAGAACCTGTCTCAAAATAAAACATAAAATTTTTTAAAAGCCAGTGCCATTTTATAGCACAAGACAAAAAGACAAACTGGGTGGTTGATAAGCCCCCGGGCCTGCACATTAGGGTGTTACTGAAATTTGAACTTGACTTTTGGTGGACTAGAATTTTCACACTACACAGAATGATGCTGGCAAAATTGCTTAATCTCTCACTCTCAGTTTTCTTTTTTATAATCCAAAAAGGGGAGTAACATCCCATATGCAGTGGGGAAATAAGGTCAAGAAATTAAAATGATGCTTAGGTAGTTTGCAAATATTACCATTTTGCATCTTGGAGCTTTTTCATGAATGTTGTACATAGCTCTATTTACAGTTTATCTCTTCTAGCAGCACCAATGATAATTTTGTAGCCAGAAATCAAAGGCTAACCTTTCCTTAAACACTGCATTATGAATATTTACTATGGCATGCAAGCACTTTTCATACCCTCGGCTACTACCCATGGGAATTGGTGATTAGTACGATGTGTCTTTGTGACACACAACGCTTTGGGATGACGTCTAGGTCATCTACAGCCATCAGCCTAGAGGAAGACAATTTAATTTACAGATGCTCTAATTTTCAATAAGCTGAAAGTAATAGTACCTTGTTGCTCTATGTCTTTTGCTCACTAAGATGTACTACAAATGGAAGCCAAAATATTTAATTTCCATTATTAGTTCACAGTGGACACCTTAGCTGGCTGTCACTTGAGGTGCATGAGAGGAGAGGTGAAAGCCTACCTCTGTTATCAGCTGGGTTGCTCGTACCCATGGCCACAGACTGACCCATCCTTTTATAAATATGCACCTGGGCCTTGGGGGAGCCTCATCAGGACAGCGCCAGGGACCAATCCCATCGAGCACAATTCCTGGAAAAGTCCACAACATCCTCACCCTCCCCATGGGGACTGACTCTGCCATTTCTCATGAGCGAGATTTCACGGTAATTTTTAGTTCTTTTCAGGCTTTATAATTCTGTTCTGCAGTGAGAGCACTATTAACTCTTTTCCCCATTCAGTCTCCTGCTAGCCTCTACTCCTGCTATTGATTTTAAATTTTAAAACAGGCCACCTCTGCTTGGTTCTACTGCTTCCACTGTCAGTGCCCCGCGTGGCAGCTGGGAGTGGCCCTCCCTCTCATCTCCCTGAACACTGGTGCAGAATGAGCTTTATTTGCTCTGGAGCTATTTTCATCCCATCTTTTCCCTGCTTGAAGCTCTCCCCTGACTTACACAATCAAGTCCAAACCCTTCCTTCTGGAGCTAGAAGCTGTCTTAATCAGCTGTGGTTTCACCTAGGCATCCTCAGATCTTATTACTTCTAAACAAATATTGTCCCCATTATTTTGCTTTTGCTCACACTTTGCTTCAGTCTAACCTGTCACTTTTCCTTCTGTGGAAATAGTACTTATCTTTCTCAACTATGTCCCAAGCCCATGCCTTTCATTAACATTCTGATCCATGGTGCTTCTCCTCATCTCTGACTTCGTGCATATGTTGATGGAACACGTTTTGGAGCTGGACCAAATACTCTTCTGAGTTGTTCTCTGTGTGTTTCAGCTGATATTAGTCTGCTGTAGAAAGGACTTTCTGAACTCCCATTCATCTACAGAATGAAACTGAAATCATTCGTTTTCTGGATCTTCCTTAATCTGGACACAATAGCTTTTAGGTTATGGTCATAAAGTATTTCAAGATAAATTCCTGTTAGAATCATGTATTTGCATAGCAAGACTCTGTTTCAGAAGAAGAAGAAGAAGAAGAAGAAGAAGAAGAAGAAGAAGAAGAAGAAGAAGAAGAGGGGGAGGAGGAGGAGGAGGAGGAGGAGGAAGCAGAGGAGGAGGAGAGGGAGCAGGAGGAGGAGGAAGAGTCAGGTATGTTTGTGATTGTCAGCACAGCACATTTTTGTTGTGGGACATACATAAGTGACTGACCCACCGAAAGCAGAAAAAACTATTTATAAATCAAGCACTCTGGGGCAGCTCCAATCAGCATCACCACAGGCATCTGTTACCTGTATTTCCACCGAAACATCTGCTTTCACTTCTCTCTGCCTTTACTCCCGTACCTCCTTATAATCTGTATTTTCCTTCTGAGTTTTCCTCGATGAATGAAGAAATTCTCCAACATCACACCACCTGCAAGGTTCTCCTTCACTGGCACCAGATGTTAAGGGCTGGGTCCAGCCTGTTGCACTAATGGGAGGTGGTGGGAACTTTAAGGAGTGGGATCCAGTGGGGGGAAGGCAGGTCTTTAAGGAACCCTTGAAGAGTATCCTGGGAGCTAGCACCTCCTGTCCTGCTTTGCTTCCTGGCCATCACTGGTGAACAGTTTCTTCTACCACATGCTTCCACCATGATGAGTTGAGAGGCCCAAAAGCAATGGGACAACAGGCAATGGACTGAACCAATGATACGAGTCAAAGTGAGCCTTTTCCCTTACACACTGATTATCTCAGGTGATTTGCTAGTGTAGTAAAATGCTGAGTCACACAAATGCATCATCACAGGCAAAGCCAGCCTCTCCCACTAGTCTTCCACAGGTTTCTTTCCCTGGCATATCTGGTGTGCTTGCACTGGGCCTTTAGACTCTGCACACACACCGAGCACTCAAATGAGACTGAGAGCTCAGTGATGGCAAGACTGTGTTTCCACCATCCCTGTATCTCTAACACATAACTGACCCTAAACAAATGATAGAGAAAAAGTGAACACATCAATATTACTTACGGCTCCTTATTTAGTGAGCTAAAGACTGAAATTATACCTATTTATAACTTTTCAGTTCTATAGTGGAGAGCATGTAGCATTCTGTAAATGCTTGCTGATTTTGTTTGTATTTCCAGCACATCCTATGTTTCAAAATAGAAATTTTGCCCAATTAGGAATGAAAGGTTTGGAGCAGATTCTGGCCAATGCATTCTCCAGCTTCACAATGTACCACAGTGTATTTCACTATTGTGAGGCCCTGGTGATATCCACACAGACCTCACTTAGATCAAAATATCAAACTTTGCCAGAACCTTGGAAGGACCATCCTAATCACTATCCAATCCCTGCCAAAAGTTTAAAGCAAGTTGCTTTGAACTGTAATTTAATTTTGTACACCTTTGAACTTCCTATAAACAATCATATGCAATGTATGTTCTAGCCTCTTTCACGCAGTAGTGTTTTGTGTACTTTGTCTATGTAATTGTAGTTTACTAGGCAGTGTGCCATTGTATGATTATGCCATCACTTAACTCTGTGTGTGTGTGTGTGTGTGTGTGTGTGTGTGTGCACATTTGTATGCTGGGGATTTAACCCAGGGCCTCACTTATTCTAGGCAAATTCTCTACCGCTGATCAATAGCCCCAGTCCGTTTTAATTTTATTTTGAGACAGAATCTTGTTAGGTTGCTTAGGCAACTTGTGATAGCCCCACTTCAGCCTCTGAGTAGCTAGAATTAAAAGTATATGCCTCATCCATTCTATTCTTGATGGACATTTAATTGATTCCAGATATTAGTTTTCATAAAAAATGCTGTTAACTCTCACATATACATGGAAATATTGAAGATGTAAAGACATATATAAAGTTATATAAACATATAATTTTTTAACACTTGGTTAACTTCATGATGAAGGAGCGTGCTCAGTGTAAACAGTAGTCATATTTAAACATTTAAGTATGAATGAGCTTGATTTTTCATTAGAGTGATAATTAAAAGAGGTAAACTATAGAGGATTCAGTTGTGGCTGCTTTTAATTAATTTTAACCCATATTCTTCCTTAGAGCCAATACAACATCTAGTCTCCCTAGGTTGATTTTTTTTTTGTTTTAAGAATTTAGGCTCAAGTTTTTACCTGTAAAGGAAATTTGAATTATAAAAATTTGGATGAAATAATTTACTGGTTATGAAATAGAGAAAGTTAAGCACAGTATTTTCCGACGTGCTTCCTAAAGGATCAACTTAGAATGAGGACAATGTTGATAAACCTCATATTCTATTAATGAAAACAATTTCAGGTGGTTTCTACTGCATGAAATTTGAAAAGTGTGCACCAGTAGAGATATTTGGGTTAGATGACTTTCACTTAAACCAGGACCTGCTTTTGCCCAATACAAAATCAGTTCCAAAACTTGCTAATCAGATGTTTCAAACCCAGAGTTACTACATTAGCCATTGTTCTTCCTTTCTGTGAAAATGCTACCAAAATCTCCACCGGCCTCCTGTTTATTAAACACCTGCTTTGAAATGATGGGAGCTAGATTCTCCAGTATCATAAATCCATAGCTGTAAGATTTTTTAAAAGCAAATTGCTTAGTTGGGGAAGGTTAGACAATGTTCTTTGCCCAGTAATGATACCAAAAATATTTAGAAACTAGTTTTAATCACACTGTAGAAATAAAAGTCATAACCTAGTTAGCATTTATAAAATGAAAAAAAATCAGAAATAGTGAGCATAGTGAATGTTTTCATTCTTACAACACCACTGCCTGGCAAGTGCAAGGGTCTGAGTTTGATCTCTGGTACTAAAAAATAAAACAAAACAAAACAAAAAACCCCCAAACCAAAACACAAACAAATAAAAAACATCAGATAGGATAGTTTAGAAGTGAACAGTACTTTAAATTCCTAAGGTAATATTGGAATTTTGAAGGAGTAAAAATTGTTTAGCATTTGATTTTATAATGTTTGTCACCAGATTTTTATTATTGATGTAAAAATCAATTTTTTAAAAAAAATAATTGGACTTTGGCAGCTTTGCAAGGAAAGTTGGAGGTGTTAGGGTTGCTCTCAATTTTCAACACTGTGCTATTGAGAAATCAGTGTTTGGGTTTTGTCTGCTGGTCTGGGATCAATTTTTAATCTTTATTTTGGAGACACCTATTGTAGTATGCTATGTTTCTTGACATTGTCCAGCATAGGTAATGTGTGCACTTTTGTGTACACATCATCATATTTAAGGGTTTTGGGGGCATAAAATAAATGCTTTCAGAAGTCAAAAAAAATTCGTAAGGTAAGAGCTGTTGATTTAACTTTAGTCCTGACATGAGATTTTTCTAGAATCAGCCTTTCTGTATGTCCACTATCTGTGCCTTTTTGCATTTCCTAATTCATCCTAGCATAATTTTTAGAAAGAGTTATTTGGTTAAAAATTAAATTATGTCACACCCTCAGGATCCTCTGATGCCTGCAATGGCTATCAATGTACAAAAAAAGGCCAAAATTCTTGACTCTGTAGGCCCAGACTATATTTACTTTTTGATCTAAATGCATCTCTGCAGACATTCTACTTAAGATTGGCCTCCTCTATATGCACCATACACTTTCAAGACTTTGGATTTACCTTTGTACTTTCTTCTTCCTGAGATGGGTTTCTTACCCATACTTCATCAAGTATGCAAATTTTTCATAATGGCCAAGGGCAGGGTTAAATGTCACCTCCTCTCTGAACGTGAGAAAATATAGATTTTTCATTTATTTTTCATTTATTTTACTTTGCTTCTTATTTCAAATTGAATAATCCTTTTGCAAAATGATTAGGACCATCAGTGTTTTAGATTTGATGATTTTTTGGATTTTGAAATACTTGCATAGAAATAATGAGATTATCTTGAAGTCTGAACACAAACCTAAACACTAAATTCATTTGTTTGCTATATAGCTTAGATACACATTCTGAAGGTGGCTTCATACAATATTTTTAGTGACTTTCTGTGTAAAACAAAGTTTCATGAACAGAATTTTCCAGTATTTTGGAATTTAGATAAGGGTGGTGGATATTCAAACTATAGATAAGTTAGTGACATATTTTTCTGTAGTTGCTCATAATTCTTTTTCAGAAACTAGGGTTTCTTTCTGTGTTGTCAGTGCTTAACCTAGTCTCTTGTAGCAAGTGTTAAATTAATTTGCATTGATTCAAATCTAAAATGCAAAATGACATACAAGATGTATATGAAAACAGTGGATTGGAAAACTTAGGCATGAGTTTTGTTACTTTACAATTGTGGTATCTTAGAATACCACTTTCCTCATGGGGAAAACCAAGAAATTTGTCTTTCTATCTTTAGGGATCTTAACCTTAATGATAAAAGTAGACATTTAAAAATCCTCTCATTTACACTAAGTGTAACACCTCCGATTACATAGTTACTGTGAATATATATATAATGAATTGTATCTAGTAAGAAAGATTAGGAGAATCAAGAACTGGCCCACTGGACAGATGAGAAAATAGAGGCTCTAAAAGTAAGAAAACCTGAAGTTTCAAACCCAGTTTGGCTGATTTTAAGCCCAATGACTTTATGCAAGGGAACCCCTTCTTGACAGGAAGGCTTGGGAAGAAGCTGTAGATAAGTTGATTTTTATAATGGGTGTTATGATTTAGACCTAAAACGTCCCCCAGAAGTCCTATGTGTTTGGAGGTCCGACCTGGTCAGAAGAGGTGGTCCCTGGATTCCCTTTTCTTTCTCTGCTTCCCGGCGACCGTGAGGCTCCTGGCTATCTTTGCAGCATCACACCCTTTCACCATGCCTACTGTCCCTACCCTGGACCCAGCTGGCCATAGACTGAATCTCCCCAAACCACGAGCCAGATTAATCCTCTATTTCTTTAAGTTGCGGATATTGTGTATGTTGTCCTAGTGATGGGAAAGTGCTGAGTACAAAGGATAAACAACTGACTTGCAGCAGAAAATTTCCAGTCATGCTTCCCTCACAGCGAGGGGCTAAACATGGATTTGAAACTAGCTGGGAAAAACGGTACGGAAGCTGAAATCTGGGCGGTTCCATCTAGAAGAATATTTTGGGTTCTGGGGTGTTGCAAAGCAGCTGCATGCAACATAGTGGGGGGGGGTCCCCACACCTGAAGAAAAGTCATATGTTGTGAAGCCTTAAGAATGTTTGACCTGCGATGTTTTGTTGTTATGCCCTCATTTATCTCAATCTCTTTTTTTTATTATTTACTTTTTTATTTTTATCCCTTTAAGGGAAAAATAAAAAATAGCAGGATATATTATAGTAACCCACTTTGATTTCCTATTAACTTGATTTGAAACCCTGTATTGCTCTCACCATCTTGTTTTGACTGATTTTCCATTTTGCTTGATAGTACTAAGTTCGAAAGTTTAGGCAACAACTGTGAAGACAATGAGATTCATTATGACGCCCATTCTGGTTGACTATTATCTTCTTTTGAAGTCCTGTAATGTCTCCAATGTTTTGGTTTTATTGGTTTTGTTTTTCACTGTTTTGTTCAATTTTATTATAACTAACGATATAGGCAATTCTTTTTAAGATAGCAAGAGGCATTATGTTAACCATTGTTGATCACCTTGTATTTTGTTTTTATATTATCTATTATGTCCATCCTTTTAATTTGCCTGACTCTGTTCTGTCATGTCACATTTGGTTTTACTTTCTTCAAAAATAAGTAATAAGAACTGTGGGAGTAATAAAACCCCAAATGTGTAATTGTCATTGTACAAAAGAGAGGAAAAGAAAGTGCTCTAAAGGATATAACTGCATGTATATTTAAATGTATAAGATAGATAACCATATTACTGAGTTTTGTTGGATCACTGAACAGAACTGTTTGCAGTCTCACTGTTTGAAAGTCCACTTTATATGCTTTAATTTTGTAACTTGAACAACTATTTCTAAGATGACAATGTGTAATCTATTAACTAGTGATTTCCTACTGTTTATTTTTTCTGAAATTCTGTATAACTTGTGCCCTTTTTCTGTTTTTTTTTCTTTTTCTCCTTAAATAAAATAAAAAAATAGGAATGTTGGGACTTAATTCAGTTCCTCTTCTGGAATTTAAAGTCAATAGGAAAACATTTAATCTCTTCTCAAAGATCATGAGGCCAAGAGGACTTGGGAAGAGAGAAAAAGAGAGAGGAAAGAGGAGAGAGACAGAGAGAGAGACAGAGAGAGAGAGAGAGAGAGAGAGAGAGAGAGAGAGAGAGAGAGACAGAGAGAGAGAGAGACAGAGAGAGAGAGACAGAGAGAGAGAGACAGAGAGAGAGACAGAGAGAGAGACAGAGAGAGAGAGAGAGAGAGAGAGAGAGAGAGAGAGAGAATACAGGAAAGTCTAACAGAAAGCCGAGCTGGAGGAAAAGGAAGCTTTCAGGACAGCCCATGTAAATTCCATGGATATAAACAATCTGATGGAGGTTCAGGTGACAGTGAATTCATTTTAAGATGATCTAGACCCTGTGAATGAAGTACAACAAATTGAAAAACAAAGTATAAATATATTAGTATTATTATTATTAGAAGTCAAGGCAAGTCAAAGCCCGTGAGTAAGCTCTCCACTAAAAACTGTCCACTTGTGCCTGTGAGTTTCCCTCCTCTGAAGTTCAGGGACTTTCTGGTTTGATCAGTTTACTGGCGATGGCCAAGTAGAGGTGAGAAATGAATAGGGGACAACACAGGGACTCCTTGGTAAGACCACAGTGCAAAACTCTTAACTGTACATCCCTGGCCACAGGTCTACACATTCTCACAGAACAGTGCCTACACATGGGATGCTTTGGGGATTTTTTTTTTTTCTACATAACCATAATAGAAACCTTTCTAGTGTAGGCGTCTTCTCAGACATTCATATTCTAAGAGGAGAAAAGAAGCGAAATGCAGCCTATTTCTTTTATTTTAAAGACTTTTTTCCTATTTACAGTTGGAAATGACAAGTGCCAAGGCACGATAAGACTTTCGGCCAGACTGTTCATAGTAGTTTGTTTTGCAAGTGAGGCAGAGATGAGAGCTGCTTTTTATACACTGTTTTTAGTATCTTTTCCATTTTCTATTCTAAGCATCATTTTATACGATTATATTTATGAAATGTGCTCTGAAAAACCTCGTGACATTCTTGGCAACCCCCACACTAGCCCAGTTAGCCTACTGCAAAAAGCTACCATGAATAGCATTTTCCAAAATGTAGTTCCCATGTGGAGAGATGGATGAACGCAGCACCTGTTGCGGGCCACGTGGCCAAGCGCCACTAATTTGTAATCATGTTTGGTGAGAATTCCCACCAGTAAACCTGAGGGAAGCCGGCCAGGTTTATGTCAAGCAAAATGAAAGATCATCCCCAGACATCTGTATAACCTACACCCGGCTCAAAAATGGGAGGCAGAGTAGGTGGACCCATGAATACTGATGCACAAGTTTAATTTTAAAGAAATTGTGTAGGCAGATGCAGCCCTTCTTGGGAATTTCTGCAAAATGAATCTATGACTAAGAAAAGATTGTATAAAAGCAGATAAAGAAAAGCAAAGCTCTTTCTCTTCTGTGCTGTCTTTATCATTGGTTTGCACCAGTATCTCTGAATTTCTATAGGACCTAGGAGACGACAGTCTCAACAACACAGAGTTACAGACATTTTTAAATAGGTCTTCTCCGTTAGTTTTTGTAGATCCTTTTCTCAAAAGCTGTGTCCTCTATCCTTTTCCTCCTTGCCTCAAGCACCCCTAGAAGTCATTCTGTTGGTGACTCAGAAAGGATGATTGCAAACTCACTGCAGCTTTAACCTTTAACTCTCACATGCATTCGATCTAGTGTTCTCTGGGAACTACAAATTAAGTGCAAGTCAGCATGCTGTGCTGTTTATGAAGACCCAGGAGAGCTCGCCCACTCCCTCCATAGAGACAGTGTTACACATACCAAGCTAAGAGCAAGGCACAGAATGAATGCTGATGAGAATGGCCAGAAAGACACCATGCAAGTAGGACTGGAGTGTGGGGGAAGAGTTTAGGCATCGGCCTTGGGGACTGGATGTACTGCTGGGAAAGGTCACACGTGGACTGCACAGGCAGCGGTGGGGAAGATGCAGATTCCAAGCACAGAGAAAAGCCCAGGCAAGAGCAGAGAGGTGGCTGGGTGCGAAGCACATTCTTCACTAAGAGGGACACATCATGGCCCTCGTAGGAGATGCGCCTGCCTGACATGTTCCTGCTGCTGCCCTCAGGTCTGGGGCTGGGAAGAGACCAGTGAGCTATAATGAATCCTTCTCTCATCCCGGCCACCTTGAGGCCAAGGGGAGGATTGATGTGCAGGAGCAAAGAGAGTGAAAAAGGCCAAACAATAAACCTTTTAGTATTTGTCACTTGTCACATGTACAATGTACGATTTTCTTTTCTGTAAACTTTTACAGTAACCAGCACGTTCACATTGTCAGGTAAGAAACTTCGTTACACGGTGGACTTGTGGCAACCTCCCTTTGCTATGACCCAAAACAAGAGATCAGATCTCTGTGATTTGATCGGGGGACCATAATTATGCTATCAACTTTGCTATCAATAGATGGAATATTCCCGTGTAATGTGGAGTGGCTCTTTCCATGTGTAGTTAATATATCATGCTAACTATGAAAGAGATTTCATCCCCATGTGAACAAAGAGAAAAGCCATCTGAAAGCTGTTTCCTGAATGCAAAGCGCATCTTCTGAACACCACTCCAAATAAGCTGTCATTTTGCAAGAATTTGACTACCAAAGCAAGAGAGAATTTTTATCATTTGATTTCATTTTAGAAAGAAATGTAATGTTTTACAGAATTCCTGGATACTGTGCAAAATTTGGTGTGTATCTGTGTGTATGTGTTTTGTTTTGTTTTGAGTGAAGCAGAGGGGTCATTCATTTCAGTGGAAAACACTGCCTTGAGACTCTTCCATGTCCACAAATGTAGCAAAAGAAATGGTGCTCTAAATAACAGCCACATGCAGGCTCACAGTGCTCCATGTTACACTGCAATAGCACAGCACAACAACCAGTGCGTGTGGGAACCCCGGCTGGACATCTCATCATGCCGTGGGTTAAGGGCAGGGTCTTTCTTGCATGGCTGTCACTGGGGACCCATTGCCACCTGCACTGCTGGCCTGGACCTGAGTGGATCCTTTCTCGATCATACTCTAAATGTGAACTGAAGGTGAGATCTTCTGGCCGCTTTGCTTCTATAATTCAATGCCAAGTACAGTTACACATATTTTGGTGTCACTACATGGATTCGGGAGCACATTCAATGATTATAATAATCATCAGAGAGGGTGAGTTCAAAGGGAATGCCCAGGGACCAGGCAGAATTGTTCAAATAGCAAAGAGAGAGCAGGAACAGTCTCTTCTTTCTCTACCTGATAAATGATGAATACAACCACTGCTGGCCAACACAGGCCTGGCCCCAAGTGTGCCAGTGGCTGGGCTGGAGCTGTGGAGGGACAGGGCTGGAGGCCACTCTTCTTCTCAGCTTCTCCTAGAAAATTAGTTTTTAAGTCAATGATCATTTTGAGCATGCTAAGGACAAAACAGGGCTAAAGGTAGCTTTCTTCTTGTAATGGCTGGGCTTATTATACTGCTGCAAAGATCTACAAAAGGGAAGTCCAGGCCTGATGAGCACTAGGAAGATTCAAGTTAAAACAGAATAATGACTCTTGTGTTCCCGTGACTCAAATGGAGGCATTTTGTGTTTCATTTCTCATTAGCACTTTATGTCATTCTGAAGTTTGGAGGGTTTATCTTTCCCCAGACACTTAAACTGCTGGGAGATGAAGGGGTTAATGTGGAGCGTACCCCACTCAACAAATGCCCCACATCAACTGTGTGGCAGGCATATGAGATCACTGTCAAGATTTGTAGGGGCAGCAAGCAGGTGCAGAAACACAGGTGAGTAAAGGTGTGCACCTGAGGCAAGGGCTGGCCATCCCTACTGAGCAGCCCAGGGAGGCACCTTATCCGGTGTGTTGGAGCACAAAGGAAACAGAGCAGAACACAGCAGAGATGAAGATGGGAGAGACTCGGACTCCTTGGGAATGAATGTGTGGGTGACAGGTGCAGAGGTGTCCCCTAGAGCCAGGATTGGGAAAATACTGAAGAGAGAGGAAAGGTTTTTCCTGATTTTCTGAGGAGCTGTACTTGTTTGTAAAGTCATGAAGAATCAGGGTCAGTTTGCACAAGGCAGTGTTGTCATGAGATGCTTTTTTGTTTGTTTTGTTTTGCAGTATTGGTGACTAAACCAAAGGGCTGAGCTTTATCCCCCCAGCACACACACACACACATACACACACACACACACGAGACAGGTCTCATTAAGTCACCAAGTTGCCCAGGCTGGGCTTTAGTAATCTTTATGCCCCTCTCTCCAGGGTGCTGGGATTGCAAGCACCACCATGGCTAAAAGACACAACTTGAACACGTCCTTCAGCAGCCTGTGGGAGATGGACCAGTGGTGTGGATGGGACTACATACAGAAAGAAACAATGGGGCCGGGTTTCTAGGGATGGCAGGAAACACTGCGCAGGGGCCTGGGTCATAGAGGGAGGTGAAGCACTAGGTTGCTGAAAGTGCCATGCTTTAACCTGTATTGTTATGTTGTTATGCCCCCTTTTATCTCATCCTCTCCCTTATTCATTAAAAAAATCATTTAATTTTTAAAAAAAATATATCAACCAATAAAAAATGATCCTGGTTCTGTAGGGAAAAAGAAACCCTTTACAACTGTTGGTTAGAGAGTAGACTAGTACAAACACTGTGGAAATCAGTGTGGAGAATCCTCAAAAAATTAGGATTAGAGGTCCCATTCAACCCAGCTATTCCCCTTCTGTGTATCTTCCCAGAAGGATTGAAAAACATCACACCACAGTGACATATGTGCAACCATAAGGTTCAAAATATACAATAGTCACTGTGAAATGGAAGGAAACTGTTTAATAAAAAGTAGAAACTAAGATAGGGGAAAAGAGAAAGGATAGAAGGGAAAAGAAAAAAATGCAAGTTAATTATACCATTAGTGTCACTTAGTTCACTGAATAGGAAAGGTTGTGCTAATATTGACTGAAGTAATTTTTATGCCCATATTTTGTACTTGAGTGACTAAAGATAATGTTGTGTAATTTATCAACAATCGTTACTTTTTCATTATTTTGTTGTGAAAATTTGTTTTATCTTTTCTTCTTAATATTAACAAATAAAGTAATAAAAAAAAGAAATATACCTTAATGCTAATGAAGCTTAAATTAGGCCTGGGTGCTGTCACAGACTCTGGGGGCCAATGCTCTAGCTCTGTCTCCCTGTGCTATGTGCTTTCCCTGATCCTCCAAAGAGAGATAGTCATATTTTTTCATAGATAGACCATATCCAAAAGCTCATCTTCCTTTGCCAAGAAATGTTTTGAACAAGGACTGAGGTCTGCAGAAGTTAAATGACAATGACATTGGAGCAGATCAGACAAAGAAGGCTGAAAGAAGCACAGCAGAACCCCCAGGAAGGGTGCTCCCCTTAAATAAATGCCCTCAATCTATGTAAATAAATTGTTTCTCAGGATGATCAAATGGAATTAAGGTCTAGAAAAACTGTTTCTTTGGAAGCACTCCTTTTTTTTAGTGATGTGATCATTCACTGCCCAGTGACACGGCTTTGTAAATTATTTTGCACTCAGCATTCAATAAGTAGCCACAGTGCACAGGTCCTGTTTGACTGGAGGATTTCCAAGCTTTACTTCTGGCACTGTGAAGCCAGGGCAGACTTGATAACTGTTTGAGTGTGGGTTGGGATGGAGGTGTAGTGACAGATATAAGCTGAGAAACAGAGAAAGCAGCAGCAGTGACACAGTAATGTCCTAGGCCAGAAAGAACACTGAGCTTAATACCGGGATGCTTCAATGCACAAGTCCTATGGTCCTATGGATTCCGAAAACTTTCTGAAACTTTCAAGGCCTTGATTAATTCTAGGGTCCTATGAGAAGGCTGAATGAGATGCTCTACAAAGTCCCTTTTTTTTTTTCTGTGAGTCTAAGTGGCATGTGAGTCAAACCTTACTTAAAATTCACCCAAGGAATTTCACTTGTTATCAGTGTGACAGTGTCCTGGAGGGGTTCTACCTATGCTTGGCTCTATTAAAATATTCACTGTGCTCTTCTCAGAGCTCTTCTCAACAGAAAGCTAAAAATGATTGAGGCCTAGAGTTTCTTGGCCGGTTGTCTCCTTCTCTTCCATCATCCCTTCTCCCAGGGACTGATTGCCAAGCTTCCTCTATGTTTCACAGATGTTGGCAAGTTGAGTGCTCAAAAATAAATTTCAAAAAGGGGGGTGGATTGAATTATTCTATTCCTCCTACCTCACATATTACCAAGAGCATATCTGAAAACCAAAAATTTTTTTACAATGGATGATCATAAAAAGGGTGATCCAAATACGGGGTGAAGGTTTACATCTTAAAAACAATCACAGTACAAGATACATTGCATAACTCTGTGAAAATACTCTGCTTAACTTTGAAAACACTTAATCCACTGTTCGTTCACCTATTGAAGCAGTCCTGGAGTCCTCTTTGCTGAGGGTCGTTATGAGATGCAATCTAAATTGGGTGAATTCTGTAGCTGAGGGCCACTCGATGGAGAGGCAGGCTCTTAAAAATATCGCTGTGTGCCTTTATCCACCATTTGCACTGGATCTGGCCCCGTGTAACTTCTGGCTCTTCCCCAAAGTCAAAGGGACCATCGACGGTAAATATTTTGAGTTCATTCAGGACACCAGGGCAGCCTCAATAGTGAGCAGCAACTCGACACAAAAGGAGACTTCTAGAACTCTTCAGATAGTGGCAAGAATGATGAGATAAGCACATTTGAAGTGAGAGGGAGGATTTTGAGGAGTATTAAAGGCAGATTGCTTTATTTTAATACACTTTAAAAAAAATTTAAAGTCATCATATTTTTCAATGCTCAAAGGTCCAATGGCCCATTTTACACATAGCCCTGGCTATGCATTAAAAACCCAAAATATATAAGGAAACACTCCTGGCCCAATGGAACCTTAATATCATGTAACTGAAGATGAGCTCCTTTAGTTAAATTCCATGTCCTGATGACATTTTAATGTCAGTTCCAAAGAATGGATAGACAGAGAAAATTTGATTGTAATTTTCAAAGAATGGCATTTGAGAGTATCTTCATATAAATAATATAAAGCATCCATAATTTATTAACATAACCACTCTTTTCATTCTGATAAGGAGCTTTGTGAGTTCTTTAACAGTAATTTTCTCTTCCCTGTCCACCACGAGGTAGCATCCACACTTTGTAAACATCATAGAGCTATGACTTGTAATCCCGGAACATTCATAGCAAGTTTAAAAGACTCCAAAATGCTAGGCCATTTCTTTCTCATTCCCTAATTGACCATTCATTTCCCAGAAGTCCTCCATACTTTGCATGTTCATTGTAGCAGACATTGTCAGCGACCTGCCAGAACCCGGCAGTGCTCACTCCCATAATTAGAAAGCTTACTGGGAACACCTGCTATTCTGCGGAGGGCTTTGTCTCCTAACTGCAGGAGTACAGGAGTACAAATGCTGGAGAAACAATAGTCACACTGCGGGGCTCAGCCTCTCAAAACTGTATCCCTGGGTCAGCCTCTTGGACATTTTCAAATCAAAATCTAGTACATTTTCTCAGAGCCACAAAATATGCTGTGATGCTAACATTTTAGAACCAAAAGTCACTCATAGTCATATTAGATGATCTAGGGAGTTAGAGTCCCCAGTGGGAAAACAGATCCAAGCAGGCTGACCTCAGGGTCATCTAAGGACTCAATGTGTACAGCAGGTATCCTGAGTTCCCCTGGGTTCTCCTTGAGAGTGAGACATACCTAGTCAGTTGTCTAGGTGCTTTTGAACTGATACACTCTTGAACAACAGCAGACATGGCTTCTTCTCTACATTATGCTTTTGGGTAGTATTCAAGCCCATCTCATGCCTCAGGTTTTGTTCTTGTTTGGTAATTTGGTGCCCTGTGTGACAATTGACAGCTGTTACAGAAGGTCGCAAACTGAGTGCCAAACAGAAACCACAAACCTTTTACAAAAACAAGATTCCGGCCTATTTTCAAAGTGGATTATGAAGCTGTTTGTTTTAAATGAAATTAGAACAGACCAAGTATGCCTCAAAACAGTTTATGATGCTATATAAATATTATTTTACATGTGTTTGTTCTCAGCTGTCCAAACTTCCACATTCCTTTGGCACAGGCTCTCTCTGAGAGCTTGACATGCTGGCATTATTTTGTAATTTATCAACAACAACAACAATAACAATAATGCCTTTAAAGGAAAATAATATTCTTAATGGAACATGATCCAGGTTTGTATTTATCTTACTCCTCTAAAGTTTCAAGTGGATTTCATTAAAATCAAAGGCAACTAAATAGTAATATTTGATTCTGGTCTTGATTTTGTTGTTATGAATAAAGAAAAAGATTTTGAACTCAAACTCATGGTCAAAACATAGAAGACTTTTTATCCTGAGATTGAGGCCAGATGCAGGATTCTAACAGTAGGGCATGGTAGGCAGAATAATGTCCCAAACCTTATATGGCAGAAGGGACTCTGCACATGGGGTTACATTAAGGTTCTTGAGAAGAAGAGCTTGGCTTGGATTAACCAAATGGACCCAGTTAATGTACCAACCTTATATGGCAGAAGGGACTCTGCACATGGGGTTACATTAAGGTTCTTGAGAAGAAGAGCTTGGCTTGGATTAACCAAATGGACCCAGTGTCATCGGGAGGCCCTTTTGCAGAGAGAACCAAGAGGGCAAATGGAGGAGGAGACCAGATGGAGCGGAAGCTGAGGTGAGGTGACACTAAGGCAAGGGAGGGGTTATGAGGTCAGGTGGTCTGGAGAAGATGGGACGGACAAGGAAATGGATTCCCCTGAGAATCCCCAGGAGGAGCCAGCTCTGCCCACATCTTGACCTGATCCCATCAAGATTGCTTTTGGTCTTCTAACCTCCACAACTGTGAATGGATAAATTCATGCTGCTTCAAACCACAAAACTGTGGTTATTTGTTGCAGCAGCAACAAGAAGTGAATGCAGCCGAGATATGTATGTCTTCCTGCAGGTCAATCTAGCAAGCGATTTATTCCCATGCTGTACAGTTTAATCTGCTAAAGGTCAGGACAGCAGAGGGAGTAGAAAGAGCAAAGCTTTAGAACAGATAGCCCCTAATTCTAATTCTGGTCTTGCTGCTTCCCACGGCTTTGGGCAAATTACTCCATCTCTTGGAGCCCTGACTGCCTCACAGTTAAAGCAGAGGCTGTTTACAGAATAACACCCCCATTGCAACAGCAAGAAACCAGCTGGATGGAACAAAAGGTATTGGGGAGCTGTGAAATTTAAATGAGATAATGTGTGTAATGCGCCTCTGTGTAGTAGTTTATTATTCGGTAGGTGCTCAATGGAGGTCAATAATCATTCCGTCATCTCAACCCCCAGGAAGCTTTTTAAAATTCAGGTTCATGGATCTTCCCTTACCTCCCCTTCTGGCTCAACTGGACTAATATCAAAAATTCTTAGCAAATTTACATAGCGTAAAATCTGCCATGTTATAAGTGTATAAGTTACAGCAATTCCATGAATTTAGAATGCTTACAGAATTTTAGAATATACTGTCTATTATAGGGTTGCCATCTCTGCAATGTAATTTTAGAGCAATTCCACTCTCCCAAGAAGAAAACTGGTGGCAGTTTCCTACTGCTTTTTCCTAATCCACCCTGGTCCTAGCACCCACTAATTTATATGCTGTCTCTGTAGGTTAGCCTTCTGGGATATTCATGTAAATGGAATTGCCTACTCTGCAGGCTTCAGTCCCACTCATAGTCACCTGTCTGGGTTTCCCTTATTATTTCCTCCACCTTATCCCTACTTAATAGGGCAGCAAAGCAGAACTTCTGATTACCTGGGTTTTCACAATTTTCACTCCTTGTCCTCTACTCTTACTTCTGGATCAACTTCTGCAGACTATTGGTCTCAAACTAGTCATTTTTCCTTACTAGTCTTCATTAAGTGTCTTTGCAACCTGCTTTTTAAACTCCACATACTACCAGTGATTATAACCACCTGCTTGCATTCTCTGTATGTCCTGAGGAAGTAAAAGCTGCGTGTTACCTTATTCCACATTGTATCCTCTGCTCTTTCAGGGTACTTAGTTCTCCAGATATTTATTCATAGAACGAATAAAAAATGTCTCCAATTTAAATAAGTTCCAAGCTACTGTTTTAGCAAATTCAGGGAAGCTAAAATTAATGTAAAAATTTAAAGATTTATCTGAGTCCACTTGTCATTCACTATTGCTAATGGATATTTGAGTGGGATGTGGCCTATTAGACACCAAGAAATACATAGCATTTTATTTTCCTCTGCTAATTTCTGGACAAAACACAGCTAAATGATTCCTAAAGTGGTATTCTACTTGATTGGGAAAACATTTTCTCTGGGGTAGATTGGGAGGAGTCTTAAATCTCTGTTAACTGATCTTTAACCTTCATGCTATTTAAATTATAGGAAAGTGCACGATTTGGATCTTAAGTATAAAATTAATTTTAAACCACAGTTTTGAAAATAAAGGCAACCAATAAATCGATATCAAAAGGTTATTTTTCCTGTGACTGCTCTTGCTTATTGTATTTCATAGAACATACTACTGCAGTTTTACCTGCAGATTTCAAAATAGCACTAACAGATAGAAATATGCTGCTTACCACACGTGCCGTGTGCAGTTTAAGGTGTTCTAGGGCTAACCTCAGTGGCAGTGTGCTCACCCTGGGGTAGATCCCCGGGTAGATTCTAATAGCTGTATTTAACAGTCAAAAGGATTGTAGTAGCCATGTTTAAAAAGTAAAAAAAAGTCAAGCACAGTGGACCACATCTGTTATCCCAGCACTCAGGGAAGCTAAGGTAGGTGGATTGTGAGTTTGACCCTAGTCCTGGTAAACCTACAACTTAGCAAGAGTCTCTCAAAACAAATATCTTTTAAAAGGGCTGGAGAATCTAGCTCAGCAAAGATCCTGGGTTCTATCTCTGGTACTGAAAAGAAAAAATAAAAAGAAACTGGTGAAATTGCTTTTAAAGAATATTTTATTTAATGCAGGATATCCAAAGGATTATTTCTATATGTATTCAAAAAATATTATCCATGGATTTTTAATATATATTTCTTTCTCCGTTTGTCCCTAACTTGCTTACCTTGGTATTGTTTCTCCCTGCTTCTGCATCTGTTCATCTTTTGTTATTACTTTTCAATGTTCATAAAAACTTTCTACTCTCTTGTTTTGAGCTACTTCCTTTTAAAAACTCATGTACTTGGGCTGGGGGTTGAGCTCAGCGGCATAAGTGTCTGCCTTGCAAGCAGGCAGTGAGTACGAGCCCCAGTACCGATAAAAAAGAAAAAGACAAAAAAAAAAAAAAAAAAATCATGTACTTTAAGACATCTGATCTATCAGTACAGGTTGGCAGCATTCTCTGGCGCTGAGAAGTAAAGGTTCTCGTCCAGGAGTTATAATGGACGGGATCGCAGGCCTGTCATTTTTACGTGGATTCCAAATGCACTTCAAACTTGCTTCAAGTGGAAAATTGTGCCATCTAAGCAAAATGACACTTGTGAGCTTCTTGGCCATCAATTTAAAATTCTACATCAGCTACTTTTTCTCTTGAAAATGAAAAACTGGGTCTAACTGAAAAATATCCCTTAAGGGAATTGAGTGTTATTAGTTAGAGCTTCCAGTATTACAGGGAACTGAAATTTAAAGGATATGTTTTCAAGTCCTGATTTCAAAAGCACGCAGTCAGTCTTCTGTATGTGGGGCTCCACACCTATGCATTCTAGCAACTTTGGACTGAAAATATTTGCGCGAAAATGCATCAATGGTAGGAATATACTGGCTTTCCCCCTCTTGTTTTTATTCCCTAAACAATACAGTATAACGCACTGCATTGTAATAGGTATTTTAAGTCATCTAGACATGAGAGAAAGTATGCATGAAGAAGTCTATAGGGTCTATGCAAATACTGTGTCATTTTATACAAGACCCTTGAGCATCTGTGGATTTTGATATCTGTAGAGGATCCAGGAGCCAGTCCTCAAAGGACACTCAATAAAGAGTAAGAACAGAAGAAAACAAGATAAATATGATGGCAAGAAGGCCACAGAAAGAGACCCAAACTTTAGGGTTAGTGAAAGGTAGAGATGGACTCAGAGAAGAAACAAGTGGGGGTTTCCAAATTATCTCCTCCAGCCCTGCTTAGTTCGTGCTGCTTACTCTTGGCACATGACTGAGTGAAATTAGCTTAGTCTGACCAGGTTAGTGTGCATAGATCTCAATGAAGAACAAAAACAACCTCATAACCGTCCTGGCCGGGTTGGTTCCATTAGGCATTAATGATCTTCCTGCATTGCCCATTACCATGCAGTTTCAGCTTTTGGAGGAGATGGTGGAGAAGATTTTCATAGTAATTGTTTTTATCAGTGTTTGATTCAGGAACATGAACTCCCTGTAGCCCAAGATGGAAAAATGTTTATGTGGCATCAAAATGTTTAATTCTTCCAACACTGCTATCCTAATAGTACGGGCAAAGGAGGGGGGTGGGTAAGAATAGCTTTGTGGCAGATGAAATGTAAATTCTAAGATAGTACTTTGCACTTCAAGTCCCTTTCTTTTGGGTTGGAAATTTAAGTAAGCTTATGTAGTTATTGAATAAATTGGGTCAGTATCCATCTGGCAGAATAAACTGAGATTCAACCTTTTCTCTGTTGCCATAGTTTTAATATCAGAAATTAGAGTGACCTTATGGAGTAACTGTCACTGTTGACTAATTACTATGCGAAAGAGAAGTTTAGTCTCAATTAAGCTGAAACTGAAATAATTGTCTTTGGCAGGCATTCTCTAGTGTTTAAGTGCACAGTATTTAATTACACCAACCACAGATAGCACATTCAGCCTGTTAGGGACGCACTTGGCAGGTGACTCATCCAAGGAGACCCATCAGTGTGCAAGCATAAGATACTGCATTTGTTCCTATGACAGAAACAAGTGGTCTGATCTGCTCTTAAGACTTTTAAGGCAAAATTTTTTCTTGATTTTTTTTTGGGTGCTCAATTCAGAGTTCTCAAACATGTGACTAAGTATTTGAGTGCATTAAACATCTTTTAAAATTTGGAGATCTACATTGGTTCGATCCATAGTTGTCCATGTAGCTCACTGATGTGAATACACAGGAAAGCTCTCTGCTATCCTATCGCAGGGATGAAGAAAGGAGGAAAGATTGCTCATTTTTTTACAGCTGAACACCATCTTTGCAGTCAGCACATCTGGAAACTAAAAGATTTGGCTCTTTCATCAGCAACATATAAATAAGTCACTTAAGGCTCTTATTAGAGATGCCAAGCATGATTCACTACAATCTAATACTCACTAAAGACTCAGATGAGATACCTGATCTTAAGAGAGACGGGCCAGAAGTCTGAACTATTTTCCTAGGTCACAGGTTCTCACTGTTAGCTCTCCATTAGGAGAGTTATTCTGTTTGAAAAATATCTACACCCATATTTCACCCAGAATATTTGATTTAGAATTTTTTAAAGACATCTTTAAACACTTTTACACTTCTAAAAGTGTTTAAAGATGCCTTTAAAGTGTTTATTTTGGGAAATGTGTTTCATGCACCAGGTGTATTAGCATCACCTTGAAGTCATTAAAAATACAGTATCTTAAGTCCTATTGTAGACTTGGAGAGCCAAAATCCACATATAAATAAGAATCTCAGTAGATTCCAATGCATCAGAAAGTTTGAGAGCCACTTTTCCAAGTTGGTCCTATATACTTTAATGTGTATAATTAGGTATCAGAAAGCAACCTATCAGCAGAACTCCCTGGTGAAATGCCTTCGGGGAGCTCGAGTTCCACAATTTTCCCAAGGGCAAATTTGTGTTAATTCTACAATTCTCATCAAAGATATTTTCCTATTGTATATTCAACATCACATCCATGCACTAAAAGTCCTTTTGCACTTTAGTGATAGGATAAGCACGTAGCACCAGAAGAATTTAATTAATTCAGAAAGAAAGTAGAATGGTGGGTGTCAGGGGCTGGGTCAAAGGGGAATAGGAACTGCTATTTAATGTGTGCAGAGCTGAGTTTTGCAATCCAAAAAGGAATTCTGGGTATTGGAGATTGTGATGGTTGTACAATAAAGTGAATATTCTTAATGCCACTGATTTATAAACTTAAACATGGTTAAGGTGCCAAATTTTGTTTTATATGTGTTTTTCCATAATAAAAAATAAAAAATAAGGGTAATTTCCCTTCCTTTTTTCTGGAGTCCATGGCTTCTTTGAAGCTGTATTTTTCAAGCCCATTTAGGAAATTCTCTTTGTTTCTAAGGACTGCAGTGACGGCATCCTGGTTTCAATAGAGGAGTTATGGCCTGAGTTATTAATTTGCAAATGGAGTGTGGTGAAGAGGGCATGAAATTCCATGAAGGGGCAGAGCCAGTGCAAATGGTGAAAGCCAGCGGGAAGGATGGAAGTCAGTGATCGTCTTTCCCTTAGACTGTTGTATTTCCCCCTGAAGAATTGCCACACTTCTAGTGAGCAGAGGCTCACAGCAAAGACTTCCTGAAAGGATGAGACAGTTGGTTCTGACAAGTCTGGAAAACTTCGTATCCAGGGCTCTGCCTCCACAACCACATCCAGACCCTTCGCTCGGGCATCTGGAAGCTCTTGGCAAAACAAGACGTCCTGTTTTCAAGATAATGTGTTCATATGGCTCATAAAGGTTTTCTTGGAAAACTAGTCTCTGCAACGCAGTATTTTAATAATTGAACTATAAATGCATCGGAAACATATGGAGTGAATTTCCCTTGGGTTTGGCAAAGCACATTTTGGACTTGATTCTGTCCAGGGTATTTGAAAGATGGTTTCTAACATTTGTTGAATCAAATATGGTGCTTTGCTTTTCCCAACTCTCTTTTAGGCTATGGCAGTTTAAGAAAAATGCAAAGATTTCAAAGCCTTTGTTTCTGTGCTACCAGATCTCTACATAAATGCATAATTTATTCACTTAAGAGCTACAGTTGGCTGAGTATCCAGTACAGTTACAAACTACTCCGTAAACTCTCTTTTTTTCCTCTCTCCCTGGGTTTCAGTGTAGTTCAAAATGAAGAGTTTCAGACTTGGGTTATTTCAAAGAACAGAGATTCCCTTTAGGTGAACTCTCCCACTCACCAAAGAGATTCAGGCTTGCTGTTCTTCGCGTGGCTCTTACCATTGAACTCTGCGGAGAGGCGTTTTGATGGAGTGGAAAGCTCTGTAGAAAGGACTTCCATGTGGCCCCAGATAATGCCCTTCCTTGGCCATTGTGGAGGGGCATTTTAGAAAGAATAAATGAATGAATGAGTGAAACAAAGAAAGAAGGAGCCCAATATTCTGATTTGAGTTTTTCCCCCTTTACTATGTATTGCTACCCTGCTTGTGAGTATAATAAACAGCTTTGGACTTTTTAGATGAAACACACTGTGTACTATTTGGGAACTGTTTTATCTACATGCACAGTACTACTAGGAGTATGGTAGGACTGATCTTCATTGGGAAGCTAACTCAGAGGCAGACGTGAGTAAGTTCCAACAACAGATGTTTAGGAAACTTAAAGATTCCGTGTCTTTTAAAAAGTTCTGAGATCACTGTGGCTGAGATGAAATATAAAATGAGTACCATGACTTCTTACGCCAAATGTAATAGACAAGTAGGTTCACCTGGTCTCCCCTCTCGTAATGAGCACATCTGGAAATTGGCTGTAGCTCTGGTAATATGGAGTGCAAGGGTGACTGAGAGAATCATCCTGTGAAACATGGTTTATATATTGTAGGAAACACTTAAGATTCAAACAGTTTAATTAACACAACATAATAAAACACAACCTAACACATCCAGTTTCTGTAAGTACCAAATAATATTCACCATCCCTTTGCAATATGAGAAAAGGAGGAAGATAAACAAGAATTAGAAAAACAGGATGAGAAGCAAAAGCAACCTAAAGGATTTAGAAGAACAATTTTTCTTTGTGAGAGAAGAATTTAAATAAAACACATAGGAAGGAAAATATAAAGTCTAAAACAAATACTGTATTAAAAAAGTAAAATTAGAAATAAAAACAAAGAAACAAAATTTAAAAAAAAAACCCAAGAAACCAGAGAACAAGCTAGGGCATCTGTAACATTAACATGCCCACTCTTCCAAGATCTGAAACTCCAGAACTTGTCCTTGTGATTACAACCTTCCGGGCCACTGGATTTTCAGTCCCTATTACATGGTTTATTAGCAGGGTTTCCATAGGCAAGCTACCATCAGTCTTTGAGCCTCACTCTTCTCATCTGTAAAGTGGGAATGATAGATCCTACCCTTCAAAATAGGGTTACTCTGAAGAATGCATGAGGTAATTTGGTAAGAGCCTTTCAAGGTTATCGGACTAGAGTACATGCTCACAAATTAACACCTGTTAGTTCTGTTTTTCTTTCATGTCCCAGTCCTCACTCTGAGCTGTACACATTGCTTCCATCCCTGCAACCTTGACCTTCAGGGCTCCTCAGTGCCACCAGTCTATCACCTCTACCTGACCTCTGTACTCTCCTAAGCCCCTTCCTCTGCTTTACCCACCACAAGCAATCCGTGCCCACGTCCTTTGGATTCTACTTCCTAAGCCATTTATGAGTCCGCTCCTTCCTCTGCTCTTCATTGCCCTCTCCAAGCCCAGGCCTCTGACCTTCTCTCTGCAATAGCTGTTCCATTACAATGTTGGGGACCAGCCTGGCGGATTGGGGAGCTGCTGGCCGTGAAGCCCCAGCCAACTTCCTTTTCCTCCCAAGCCTTAATGTACTTCTCTGTGGAGAGGAAATAGTGGCATCTCGCTCTTTATAGTAGTTTGGTTCTACAATGTCACCTTCAACCTTAAATTTGTGAACACTGAACCATTACTTTTGAGTGAAATGCAGGGTTAAATTTATGCAGACACAGTATTTTCTTCCACTGACCATACCTTTGTCTTACGGGTGTTTCTGTTGCAACACATCTTATTCAACATATAGTGCTGATTTGTTCGCATTGAACTCGCTGTGACGGCCATCGGCACTGTTACTCGTGCCTCAAAACATAATTATTGAACAAATGGGTGTTCTCTGAGAGGTCCAGCACAGCCTTCCTGCAGTTCGAAGCACTATCTTGTACTTCACCAACAAAGAATCCCCAAATGCCAAAAGCATGGCACTGAAAACACTGCGGAAAAGATGCTTGTTTATGGTATGAGTTGACCCAAGAAGGTAGGCTGTCACCTTGTTCCACTTCAGTTTGAATCTTTGCTGTTCTGCACACATCTGCAAAGACTGCAAAAGTGCTTCGAGATTGATCTGGAGTTTGTGAATGCTGTGTTCTAGGGATCAGGTAAAATGTGCAGAAACAGAATCTCTGGAAAATAAGAACCAACTGCACTGGTAGCAGGTGCACTGTGTGGAATGGAGGTAATCTAAGCCACGACTAGGCACTCAACAAAGGAGAGCTACTGGTATTTATTATTATCATTAATTACCACTAGCATTCTGATAAGTGATGCATAACCATCTCTCTCCATGAATACCACCTGACATATAATCTTAAGTCTGACCATGTCACTCCTAGGCTTGGCATTCAAGTTCTTCCCAGGGCATCATTTTTCTCCTATCCTGTCCTCTAAATAAACTGGCCAGGTCTGCACGTCTAAAGTACCTCCCAGGTGAGCCTTCCTCTATGAATTCACTTCACACTGACTCTCCCTCCTTTCCTGCTCCTTCTCTTCCTCCCTCTCTTTCTCCTTCCCCCATGTGGAAATATAACTGTTCAACCCTCGAGAGTCTCAGATTAAAAACAACTCTGAAGCCTTTTCCAGCTGGAATTAATCTCTCCCTCCTGTCAACCTCAATAATCATATTTTCTGTTCTCATGGAAGCTGTCATTTTCTATGTCTTGTTAAAACTCTTATGCACACATTTTGTTTCTCTGAGTAGGTATGGTAGGTCTGATTCATCTTTTCACATACTGTGCAACTTGCCACAATACCTTGTCTTTAGTATAATAGAGAATAAATGTTTATGCATTAAACACAGTAACTAAAAAAGTCCCACAAGTCAGTTAGCTTTTGCTTTATGGAAAAAGACATCATTATAAAACCACATTTTTTATCTGAGAAATTCTACATATGCACAAACCAATTCCAAAGAAGAAATCCTGATTTATAACCAAAGTCAAAGGGAAGCAACCTTCGATTCTTAAAATCTGGTGATTTGTTCCTGAGATGCCACCAGGCCCTTTTTTGGGCAAGTCATGAACCTTGAAATTGGGGCTTAATAATTCAGGCACCAACATACTTCAGGTTACATCACAGTTTCTTTCAACAGCCTCTTTGAATAATCCAAACAAGAGCACTTGACACGAGGAGAAGACATTGCATCCAAATAGCTTGAAGACTGAGGAAGCCAGTGTAGAGGGTTAGCCAATGACTGCATTCCCACCTCCTCAGTGGGGCTGGAGTAAGAGTTTGTCTGTCTACTAATGATCTTGTGTGTCCTTATTTGTGCTAGAAGCCAGGAGATGAATCAGGGGCATGACTGACACTCAGAGACCTGATCGTCCTCTCTTGGGAAGTGGAGGCATGCTTTACTTTTGATGCAAAACAAAAAGACATTACAGACATTACAGAGTGTTTTTATAAATATGTACTCTAAATATGTACTCTTTTGTTCTTTCTAATACAAAAATTCCAACACTATCATGTTTAAAAAAGAAAATTAAGGCACATGTCTTGTCTTTATGATTGCATTCTTCTGTTTGGATATGACACACAGACCACCTGAAGGAAATCGGGATGTGCCCACCCATTGTGCAAATGACCCTGCCAAGTGTGCAGTGTCCTCAGGGCTGGTGGGAGGGCAGAGGAAGCAGCAAGCTCTCTCGCCCACCCTCACCTCTGCACCCGTGAGTCAGTCACCCACACCCCAGCAGTCACCGCTTTCCTGTTCCTGTCTTGTGCTTGTGTGTGTCTTAAGGATAGGTGTCATTTCCCTTGGGCTTCCTAAATCTGTGAAGGCACCTTAGCCATGAGGTGAGCATTGTATTTTTTTTTCCTCTGAAACTGAAAAGATGACATTGAGAAATCTAGTAATTTATAAAATATCCCTTGCAAATCATCCTCTCTGCCTCACCCCCCAAATTCTGTTTCTGTAATAAATAAGCAGACAAACAAATCAATGTGTGCATGCATGTGCGTGCATAGTTCAGGAAGCTGTGCACTGCCTCTCACTGTCCATGCTGAATGGGGACAGGGAGAGCTGAGGCCTGGCTGAAGGGACAGTGCTGAGTATGCAGTCATACAGAACATAGCAGGAACCTGGACAGGCTCCACCTTCAACTTCCTTCAAGAGGCAAAATATTGAAAGGAAGTGGGAAATTGTCCAGAGAGATGTCATGGTCCTTTTGACCTCAAAGGAGCATCCAATTTAAAACTGTGTTAAATCTACCCTCCAGGAATAGCTGTCACTACTGAGATGCAGCCTTGCTAAGGATGATCCACCAGCTCTTTGACAGCACACCTAGAAGAAGTCAATAAAGCAAGGCCCTCATTTTCTCTTAGTTAAAGCACTCCTGAAGTCTCGCTATCATGGAAGCTTGGGCTGGGCTCCTTGAGCTATCTTCCGTGAGTCTTTCCAAGGCAATTTGGAGATACCAGTCTCTTGAATAAAATTACTATGTTCCTTTATGGATCTGATTAACTCCTAACACAAGAATGGTACATTTAAAAAGTAGTTTTCCTTAATTCACTTGATGGCTGTGAAAGTCTGAATTGTGCCACCTCCAATTCATACGTGGAGTCCCTAAGCCGTATTATTTTAGAATGTGTCTCCATTTGGAGAACAGGTCTTTAAGGAAATGATTATGGTTAAATAAGGTCATTAGGGTGGGCCTAGTTCAATACAAATGGTGTCCTTGTTAGAAGAGATTAGGACACAAACAGTACAAAAGTCAAGGAATCACTATGCAAAGACACTTGTCTCTAAGCCAAAGACCAAGATTTCAAGAGGAACAAACCCTACGGACACTTTGACCGTGAACTTCTAGCCTCCAGAATGGCAAGCACATAAATGCTTATTGTTTAAGCCACCCCAGTGGTGGTATTTTGTCAAGACAGCTCTAGCAAATTAGTACAGTTGCTACTGTTGTTCATTAGTTATGGATTATCCAAAATGTCTTTCTCCTTGATTATCAGTAAGGAAGCTCTCATTTTTAGTAACACATAAACGCATTACTTCTTGGGGGGGGGTGTCACATTTTCTTTCACTCTAAAGAGTTATTAATACCTAAAGGATGGGCCTAGGTAGAGCTCAAGTTCTCAGCTGGTTAGGAAAACTACGTGCTTATCAGCTCTTTAGTTTTGACACAGGATCCCATTTGCTTCTCGAGTACCACGGAGGAGGGAAGGCTGATGTTCTTATCATTTTCCAGAGAGGAACTAGACTCAATTGAAAGATTTCTTGAAGGCAAGAAACTGAACTTTTTAAACTAGGATTTTCAATTCTACTTTTCTGCTCCTCCCTCTTTTTTCTTTTTACTAAACACTGCAATATTCTCAAGTTTGGAATATTTCTACATCATAATATTTTCTTCTTTGTTTTTGAAACTTTATTTTTCTCTGTGCTCTTAATGTTGGGTATTGGTGTTACATTTGCAGTGGGCTTCTCAGAAGACACCCTCTGCTGTGCCTCACTCTGCCTTCTTAATGACCAAATCCAATTATTCACTTTATTTCCTAGAGAAGCCCACAGTATGCATAAAAGATCCTTCATCAATCCCTTCTCTTATGACTTTCCCTGTAACTGTGAATTATGAACTTTATAGGAAGCTAAGTACCTGTGCAATGTCCAAGCAAAAGTCTTAGATCAATCCACTATTTTAGGATTTTCACATATGATAAAAGTTTCTTTTATGGGACTCATTAAATCTTCATGTTAGGAAACTAAAGAGAGAAAAAAAATCATAGTTCTTATGGGCCTTGATTAGGGCACAAATTCTCTGTCATACTTAGTGGAGCCTTGGAACTTGTAACAGTGGATCATTACGGCCACTTCTGCAAGGCTCTAGAGGTGCAAAAACTTCCAGGAGACCCGAGCCCAGCAATTTCAAGAAAAGACCAAAAAAAGGAATAGCATGGCTGAAGCAGAAAAATCAAATTTGCTTCACTGAACCACATCCTTTGAAAGTGCATTGGGGCTCACTAGAGACAAGGATTATGTTGTCTTTGCCTGACCACTGCTGGTGTGGTCTCCTGGCTTTGATTCTTAGGGTGGTGTGACCTTAGTGGAGAGTGTATAGAGCCTCAGGAGTCTAGAAATAAGTGTTACTCACTGATGTTCTCTGCAGTTTAAACCAGTTCAATGGACTCTTATGTCCAAACATGGGGACAAAGATACCTCTTCAACTAGAGAAATAGATAAGCTAGTGAATTATTCTGAAGCGTGTTGAGTATCATAAATGTTTGAAGTGTTACAAATGTTCTTTATTCTTTGGCACATTAAAGACAAAAAATGATCTGTTTTAAAAATATTTTGTGGTCACTAGATACTATACATGGTAACAAAAATAACAGCAGGTACTGATTAATATGCCTTAGCAGGCTTGATACTATGTGCTATGCTATTAATGATTAATTCATTTACATCTCATAAAGCCTGTTACTATGAAATTTAAGATGAGGAAACTGAGTCACAGAAAAGTCAAGAAACTTGCCTAATATTACTCACTGAACATTTCTGGCAGGACTGGAAAAGAAGCACAAACTGGCTCAAAATCTTACAATTTCAACCAAAGCACTTCTGTTACCCTACAAGTGAATTTTCAAACTCTGCCGTACTTGACATCTTCTGGTCAGTTGTCCCGTAATAGTAGTTGATCCACCCAGAAATGGAGAAAATGTGGCATTCAAACTGCATTTTCTGACTGTCCCTCATATGGGTAGTAATGCAAAAGTTCTCTGTAGAACCAAAAGTCCCAGTTGTTGCAGGGAAAACGTGGGCACCAAAACCTAGGCAGATGACCCATTTTAGAGGATCAGTGTGCAAAACAATGTGTTTAAACTTAAAACTATTCAGAGGTGGGTGTCTTACAGTAGGGATCATCTTTTTGAATCTCTGTCTTCAGTCTGTCATCCAGGTATAAAATGCAGGTTATTGGCAAGTTTCTACAGCTGGAAATTTGGATAAAAGAAACTCACTGTGCTAATATTAATTATTTAAGCAATGCTTTCTTGAGGGGCCACTTCTGACCTTTAAAATGAAGTCAAGAGCTGTTCTTACATTCTGCAGATATTTATAATACTATGGTGTCTATATTTCAAAAGTAAGTTTTAAGTGGTTTTGTTGTTTAATTTCATCTGATGGCCACCAGGATGCATAGGAGTACCAGGGCCCAGTAGAAAAAAAGACCATAGAAACTCATGATCCACAAAGTCTTTTCAATTCCCAGATATAGCCTGTGGCCTTGGGGATTTAAGAATCCCAGGTTCGAGACCATATAAATGATTCAGATATCTAAATACCCTTTCACAGGGATAACCAAACCACTCTAGATACATTCAACTTGAATAATTTGCTCCCCATGACAAAAAGGGATGAGAGAAGCACAAACTTGAATATCTCTTCATTGATATTATTCTGAGAACAATTTTCCTTTTGGTTCTAAATATCACCATATTTTGTTTACAACACCTCGCGTGGCCAAACAGAAAAACAATTAGAAACAAACTCTTACAAACTAATGCTCTGGGTGTTTCTCAGGCTTTCCAGAAGTCACTAAAAAACAATCTATTAAAACAGCTCTTATGCTGAGTGTGGCTGTCATCAGTTGTGTTCCTTGCCACACTGATTTCCAGCTCCATGAAGCAAACCTTAAAACGCCAAGGCCTGAGATTAGATCCCACCAAACCCTCTTCCTTGTTTATCCTTGGGTTTTCAAGTCATCTTTCCTTTGTGTCATTCACAACTTCCCCAAAACAGCAGCCTCCGATTTGATTTTTCCTGCCTGTCTCTTTAAGTCAGAAACTTGTCAGCTTCCTAAGAGCTGGCTGCAAACCCGGGACCTGCTCCCAGCTTCTCCTCTGCGGTGAGATTTGCAAGTGAATCCCTCAGGTCTGAGAAACAACCCCCGATTTGGACCAATTTGTTCTAACTTGGATGGACCCACACTGACACCAGGGCATCCTCAAAGCCAGATTGGAGGATTTGGAAACTAAACCAATGGCTCTCATCTTCTCACAACCAGCACTATTCTCTCAACAGGACAAAGCATAAAACCCATGCAAAACCTGCCTCGCAGACCGAAAGCAATACAATTGTTTCGGACCCCAGTGCCTACCTTAAAGACTGCCCAGAGCTCCAGGCTCACACACGCGTTCTCCTCTCTGGGTCCTTTCTTCCTCTCCACTAGCTGAGCTTTCTCAAACTGAGCAACAGTCTCCTCCCGCGTCCGGCTCTGCCAATACACATGCTACACACACAGCCTTGCGGTGCCAGGCGGCTTCTTCCTTCCCGGCGGTGCCAGTGCCCTGACCGCTGACCAGCTCCCGGGGAGCACGGGATAGAAAGGGAAAAGAGCCAGTGGGACTTGGGGGGCGGATTCAGCTCACCCCGTACTAGGTGGCCGCCCATCTCAGCAAGGAGGGGTCCATTGTATCCCCGGTGTTAACCTCCAGCCCCCGCCCTGGGTGGTTTTCCAGGCTCCTCCAGGTCCCTGCTGGGTTGCAGGCGGCCACCTCCTGGGCGTGACCCTGCCCCCAGCCCTGGCCCCGGTGGCACTTGGTGGGGGCCTTGGCCTCTTACCTTCCCCAGACCCCAGTTCTCAGAAGCCTGGCCAGAGTCTCCAAGGAGTCCTGCGTTTTCCCGCACGGGATAAGCCACCGGTTTCCGAAGCAGAGGACATTTCGAGATGAAACAGAAAGTCACTCGGCATCCAAACCAGACCCTGGACTTGCACTTGACCGCCCCCAGCTCGGCCAGGGAAGAAGGAAAACTCAGGGCTCTTTGCCCAGCTCGGAGGATTCCCGGAAAGTGCAGTGTCAAAGTCTGCACTCGGGGCCCCAGCCTTTTTATTCCCCCCAGTATTTGTCGAGCTTTTTAACATGCAGTTTGTCTCCTTCTGCAGGGAATTACTCAGTGATCCTGTCACCTGACTCTCCGCACCCTTATAAATTCAAATCCGTGCTTTTTGAGCTCCATCAGAAAACTGCACTTGCCTCCCCCAGGGGTCCCTCTTGCTCCCCTAGAGGAGGGGAAGGAGAAGTGAAAGGGGAGACATGCAAAACATCGTGGAGCAATGACAATTAACCTTTCTAGAACTTTCCCTAGGGGCTGCTTTATGCAGTGTGCTTGAATTTCCCTGTGGTTCCATTCTCCTTCCTAAATGCCAGGTGTAGCTGGAGCAGCTTCTGGGATTTTCTGTGCATCCTACAAACCACCAGATGGATTTTTCAGTGATGAGGGCTGCAGGAGCTGGGAAGCCTGTAGATTTATAACATAGGTGCAAACAGAACCTAAGACCTACAGTGCTATTATTGTTGCCAGGTATCTGATTTTCCTGGGTCAGCATCTGTCATTTATTCAAATGACACCTGTCCGGAGTTCAAAGAGAGAATTGGCACCCAAATACTGAAAGCCTCCTGAAATGCAAAGACCAAATTTTAAAAACTACAACCTAAATTAGTTCTAGATCAATGCTAGAATGAACTGTATGGTGGGGGTCTCTGGGTGCCTGGATTTCCTGCAAGCCAGTGAGGCAAAATCTGGCAAGGACAGAACTGGACTTTCACGTCTAAGAGAGCAGATGCTACCATCAGCCAGACGTTTATTTTTCCTCATCTGTCTCCTTTTCTTTCTTCTGTGTTCCCCACCTATATCCACCAAAGGAAATTATTTTCCCTTTTCTGGCTGCCTCCAGCACTGTAAGGAATTTTAGATCTTGTTATAATATTAAAATAAGTTGTTGCACAGTGGATAATGTGCCCCAAGGATCATTTAAAAAATACTTCATCACTACCCACTCATAACCTCTCCGAGGTGGCCATGGGGTTGTTACTATGCTCCTTACCCTGCCTCAGAGAAGCCAGTGACATAGCCGGGAATTAGAAATGAGGTCTCCAAGGCTCTGGTTTGCAAAGGAGGAAAGACCGGGCTATGTGAGAGAAAAATAGAAATGTATAAAGCTGATGGAGGATTGATGTTTGTTTATGTCTCACCCTCCAGGTGTAGCAAATAACATACAAGGTGTTGTGGCAGTTGCTATGGTAACCACTTCCTTAGTAAGAATAAGGACACATTTGAAGGCATTAGAAAATATCAGATACCAAGACTTTCTTCAGTAATGGGCAGAGGAGCAATAATAGAAAATATGTTCTTGGCTTGCATAAGGTCATGAAATATTGGTACTACAAAACTTGTATTTCCTGGACTAGTACTGGACAGTAGAAATATAATGTGACCTTAAATTTTCTAATAGTCACATTAAAGAAAAAAAAAAACCTGCTGGAATTCCTTTTTGGAATATAGCTAGTTTAATGATATATGTTAAGAAATTATCATTTTAGTATATAATCAATATAAAAGGTAAGAAGATACTTTGTGTTCCTGTTTCCACACTAAATCCCTGAATTCTCATGTATATTTCACACTCCCAGGCCATTCCAGGACTAACCAGCAGCCACATGGAATGGGCTATCACATTAGATGGCTCAGTCCTGGGTAATGTTTGGCCATTTTCAGGTTAAAATATATTCTTTGAGGAGATATTTACCCATCTGTCCTTAGAATTTTTATTGGCATTCATTTGGTTATAGTCCCACGGCATAATGCAAGTGGTGTTCTCTTAGGTGGAACAGGAAAGTGTCAAATAAGCTTGGAACTGAAGGAGAATTGAAGATTCGGCTTCTTTTATGCCATCAGAGGAGCAGAAAGAACATAAATAAATCTTGGGTTTGGAAAATGTTCCTTCCCTGGATTGTCCCACTGGTCCAGGTTAAAGCCCTCAAAACCTACGGACCCTCTGCTCCTGCCCATTCCTCCAGCCCCTGCAACAGACACTCAGTCTTATCAGATCTGTCACCTAACTCAAGCCATAGAGTCTTGGCCAAGACTCAAGCCATTCCAAGAATCCCCACCTGGTTTTCTGGTCTCCAATTCCTCTCTGAACTCAAGTTCATTTTCTACCTGGCATTAAGTGTGAGCACATATACAAAGTGGAATTCTACTCATATAGCTTCTCTGCTTGAAGATTTTAATATAAATCTGCCACCTTTCAAATAAGTCGCAGGCCCTAAGATCCATCCTCTTTGATGTGATACCCTGGGAATCAAAAACAGGCATGGGGAACCATTCCAGCTCATCTTCTTGCTACATTATTCGCTGATTTCACTTGGTCTACATGCCCAGTGGTGGCATTATTTCCAAGATTCTGAGACTTTAAAGTCTGTTTCCTCTGTTGGGAATATCCTTCCTTGAAATGCCTACTCCTTAACAAATAGCAAAATCTTTCAAATCTTACTCACCTGTTGCCTGAAGCTTTCCCTAGTCTTATAGTCCCCTCCTTCAGGTTAATATACCATCAAAACATTTATCGCAGCCTGTTATAATCACATGATATTTGAGATTAGGATCTGTTCAAGACAAGATACCATTTGTCATATTCTTATGGAATCATAGGAATAATTAATGCTGAAGATTCCAGTACTCTTTCCTTCTTATTTCTCCCTCTTCCAAACCTCTAATCACTTGGTTCCTTATAATCATCACTGTCATCATGGCTATCACCATTATATATATTACCCAACATTCACGTATTAGGCAAGATTCACTTATCATATATTGTACTTTGTCCTAAACACTTAATATACATTTCATTTGACTCCAACAACAAATCAATAAGGTAGGGACTTCTCCCCAATTGCTAATAGATGTGGTATCTTGAAAAGCTTCATTCTATCAACAAGTGTCCTAAGATCATTCTTATAAACAGGTTGTGACAGGTTGCTGATACCTCCTAGGTATGTGGAGTTACAGCCTTAGATTTTAGTTAATTTATGTGTAAATGGGATAAATGCACACACTGTTGTTTTATATTTTCAGTGTCTTTGTCTCAATAAAGATTCACTTTCTAAGGTGGAAAGGACAACTTAGTTCAAGAGTATTTTATGTAGAAGAGTATGATGATTTTGAATAAAGGCATAAGGAATCTGGCCATGGGGACATCCAAGCATGTGATCTTTTCAGTCATTTATTTTTGGATTTACTTCTGGCTCTTCAGTGGATTCTATGTAATTCAGCTTACTGGTGCTTTAGAAAGTAGAGGACCCAACACCAACTGTGACGAGGATGAAGAGTAACAGGATATTCATTCATTGGTGGGGACATGATCAGTGCAAACACTTTGGGAGACAGTTCAGCAGTTTCTTGCAAAATTAAACACACTTACCAGGTGATTTGGAAATGTAAATAACTACTTTTTGGCTACCCAAAGGATGTGAAACCTCATACCCACCCAAAAACTTACACACACAGTTTCATTCATAGTTGCCCAAACTTGGATGCAATCCACATGAATGGGTAAGTAAACTGTGGTATAAACAGTGAAATATTATTCAATGTTGTTGAATAATATTATTCAATTATTCAAGAAAGACTTAAGTATCAATCTATGAAATGGCACGGAGAAACCTAAGTGCTTAATACTCAGTGAAAAAAATTTTTTTAAATAGCCCAGAAAAAAATTGCTTTCATATACTGGTTGAGTCTAGTTTGATAATATTCTCGAAAAGGCAGAAATTATGGAACAGTGAAAAGATCAGCAGTTATGATAGAGGATATATACTATTATGCATTTGACATAACACCAACACCAAGAGTGAGTCACAGTGAAAACTACAGGCTCTTGGTGACTGGCATATCAGGGTAGGTCAGGGTTAGGGCCAAATATGGCATCCTACTAGTGGATGCTGATGATAGGAGAAGCTATGTGAATGGGGCATAAGATGTTTTAAAAAACAACTCTGTGTGTTCCTTTTAATTGTGCTGCAAACCTAAGACTGCTTCAAAAATCAAAATCTATTAAAAAATTAAAGGACCTGAAAATGTGCCCAAGGGCACAGGCACTCACTAGGTTCTAACATAATCCACACATTGTTTTCCCAGGAGGCTTTTGTTCAAGTGTTTACTGTTTTCTCTACTTCGTTTCCATGAAGTGGTGCCAAACTGTGTGAAGAGCAAGGCAACACTAAAGGCTTAACAAGTTCTTGTTGAAATGAAATGAAGAGAAAACACACAAGAGTCCTCACATAGTAAACACTGTACATGTTTTGACCTACACAGGCAGCAAAGTGGCCTTGATGTCAACAGATGTCAACAGATTATTACAAGTGAGGCTCCTGGAAACTCCAAAGTGTGTGTCTCCCTCAGCCATGAATGAAAGGTGGGGCTAGGAGAGCTGGTTGGGGCTGGAGGAGATGCTGAGCCTGGGGAAAGCCAATTCCCTCCTGATGCATCCAGGAAGAGACTTAGTGCTTGTACCCCTCCACCTCTGGGGGCCCTGGGCCACTATTGCTTGACTCTTCAATAAGTTGCTCATCAGGGGAAGGTCTGTGAGCTCCGGCCTGTTCCTTTGCATGAAAGAAAGGAAGATACTGTGGATTCTTGTGGGCATTGTACCAGCTTGTGTCTATAATGTTTGGTAGAGTGAGTGATTCTCTAACATATGTTTCAGTGAAAGAACTATATTTCTTCTCAATTGGTATTAAATATCCACAATCATGATAAAGTGCTGGACCTGGGATTCCAGAGCTCAAGAGATGCCAATAGCAGTGTGAATTCCTCTTCTACTACTGTATCTTCCTTCTATCCAACTTGTTGTCAGCTCTCATGAAGATTCTAAATTGAATTCTACGACTTTGTTTCCCTATATTCTTTTTCTTTCTTTCTTTCTTTCTTTCTTTCTTTCTTTCTTTCTTTCTTTCTTTCTTTCTTTCTTTCTTTCTTTTCTTTCTTTCTTTCTTTCTTTCTTTCTTTCTTTCTTTCTTTCTCTCTCTCTTTCTTTCCTTTTTCCATTTCTCCCTTTTGCCATCTTATTTTCTCTTCTTCTCTCCTACTTTCTCTTTAACTCTCCCCTTTGGATTTATTATCTTTAAAAAATGTTAATTTTGCCCCTTGCTATTCTTGGCCAGCTAACTAAGACTCTTTGTATTGAGATGTGCTGGCCAAAGCCATATTAAGCTCACCAGCCTGCTAAACTTAGACCAGCCTGCTTCTGCTCTGCGAAGCTCTGCCGTACCCCAAACAAGAAAGGGAGGCCACAGGACTCTTGTTCAGAGCAAAGAGAGCTGCTGCACACCATGCTTCCCAGAATGAAGGCAGAGCCTGAAAGGAACAAGATCTGAGGGTGCCAATCTCATCCAGACTGGAGCAGTTATTACCGTGCTCCCTGCCAAGTTGGTGCCACTGCCAATCTCCGAAGCCATTTTTCACGCTGCTTTTCAGCCAGCTCAGTATAATATCTCTGTGACAACTTCACTTTGCAGGAGCAGCGGGCAAAGGCAGTTTCCCACAGGATTAGACGGTTTCCTTGCTCCCTTTAATTCCCTCCAAAGTACCATGTGGAACTGATGTCATGATTTAGGTCCAGGTAGGACTAGGACCAGAGGGAGACACAGAAGGGGAGAGTAGAACTCAGGGACCCTCATTATGGGGTAAATGGCTGAGGTTGTCAGACATAGTGAAAGCAGGAATGAGGGACCTGCACAGAATTCTAGTTCTGCACCAGCCCATCCCGGGGGAGGTTGTTTAGCCTTGGCTGAGTTAGCAAGAGGAAGATCTGCAGTGATGTTTGTAAAGCACCCATCGGGGCCGGGTGTAGAACAGGCACTGCTTGCCCCTGCTCAGGCTGGCTCCAAAACCCCCTTTCCTTGCTTGTAAAATGGAAAGAGATGATGCCTCTTCTGTGGAGCTTTGGTTGAAATTAAATGAAATCTCCAGCGAATGTCAGTGCTGCATGTGTGGGTCTCCCACAAACTCCACACCACAGACTAGGTTTTGCAAAGAAGGAGATGACCGACCATGTCTTCCCTCCCACATGTTTTTCTGGACCCTGGCCACTCGACTTATTCCTCTTTCTAAATCTGCATTGGGTGGGAACTTCCTTGGGGTTAGTATGGTATAATTCTGTGGGACTGCAGAGGCTGCATCAAAGGCTTAACTCTGGCACCTAACTGGATTATATTTCTTGGTGCTGGGGTAGACTCCCAGGCCTTGGGCACACACAGTATGGGCTGTAGCACTGAGCTACACCTTAGGCTGCCTCACTATTTCCTCTTAAAGCTTCAAGTAACCAGTGGGCTGTGATGAGTTTGCCAAAGTAGGTGGGAGGCCAGGTGGGTCTGCGTGGAGAGATGAGAGAGGGGTTTGCAGACATTCCCAGCAAACTGCTGAACAGTCGCTGTCTGACTGCAGCCTCATGGGATACTGGGAACAGAGCCATCAGCCAAGTCCTTCTTAATTCCTCACCCTAAAAACCAGAGAAAATAATAAAACATGTTTCAAGCAGCTGGAGTGATTTGTTATGAGGTGAAAGATACCTGTGATACTCCAGTAAGTGTTTAATAAAAACCCTGAAATGGTACAACATGAAGTACCAGTTGCATGGTGGTTAAGCTGATTGTGTCTACTTTATTACTTGAGAGCTACCATGGCAATTATTAAACCAGCTTCTGGGGATGTCTGTTAGGTCATGGGGGTGTGACTTTGGGTACTATATCTTGTCCCATCTCTGTGATGCTGTCCCCTGCTCTGCTTTGCTGCTGCCATGAACTAAGCTGCTTTACTTTGCCACACCCTGATGTTACTGCCTTGAAACCAACTAACCATGGACTGAATCCTGTGAAACTGTGAGCCAAATTAAACCTCAGCTCCTTTAAGCTGTAGGTGTCAATGTCGTACTCCAGGAACAGTAAGACTAATGCGAGATGAGGGATGGCAATGGCACATAAGACTTGGTCATTCCCCAGTCTTTGAGTGAGACTGCTCCCTTCTCAGCTGATCATCTTTCTCCACCTTTGACTCTTCCCCATCCCAGAGTGCTGGGATGTTTGCGTTTGTCTGTTTGTGTTTATGCATATTTGTGTGTGGCGAGATGAGAAGACCTGGCTGCTGATTCAAGTTGACTTCGTGATTTTTTTCCCGGATCATAGAAGCTACTTCTTTTTGTTACATTTTATAGTTTTCAAACCACTTTTGTTTAAAGACATTAGCACTAACATTTTCAAAAGTTGTCTTTCATTAACATTCATATATTCTTCAAATTTATTTTAAATAGAATCACAGCTGCTTTACTAGACCCTTTCCTTTACTGATACCTTCTCCAACCCACATGCCTCAATACCCAGTTTTTGTGTATATCATGTTTAGAGGTTCTACATAACTCACCTCCTCTAGAAAGCTTCTCAAAGAACCACAGTAGCTTTGGGCTTTTTACTTGGTCTGTCTTCCCACTGAGCACTTATATTAGGGGAAAGTGTCTGCTGAAAGATGCTGTCCTTGGATTTCTGCTTGCTGGTATTCCTGAGAATTTTATTGACTTAGGTTTTGTCTTCAATGTATTGAAAATTTCTGGAAAATGGGAACCAGTTTTCCTATTTCATTCTAATTCATTCCCACATGGAATTCATTATATCTATTTTAGGACTCTGGTTCAATGTTCAAACAGTTCTGTTATATTTCATTTTAAAATGCTTTTGGGACTTGGCACACCAACAAGAAACAGATATAAATTGCTTGGAAGTATAATTTGATATATTACTAAGTTATCAAATATTCAAGTATTTCAGAGTGCTAGAACAATCTTATGCACATTAATGAAATAAAGGTGCTGAACATTGTATGAAACAGAGATGATGAGCCTAATTGGAAGAGAAATATGTTGTCTTAGTTACTTTTCTCTTGTTGCTGAGACAAAAAATCCAACACCCAAGGTTAAAGGAAGAAAGGTTTATTTAGCTCACAGTTTATAGAGATTTCAGTCCATAATCAACTGGATCCAAGGCAGGGTGGCATGGCAGAGGGGCAACCCTTCATGGCAGTGGAAGATACAAAAAGCAACAAGAGAGGAGTGGGTAGCAAGCCTCTTTCTGTTCTTTACATTGCATAGAGGATGATTGCCCTGGTGGGGGTGTAGCACTCACACTCTTAATCTTAGCATAAGACCATGAAAATAATTACAAACTTTAGGTTCAGCCTCCTCCCCATAACTGCATAAAGATTTGAGGGGACATCCAGACACAAACTGTAACAATGGCCTTTCCAATATTTGCACAAGTGAAAGAAAGTTGGCTTTAAGGCTCAGGCTCTAGAATCAGGCAAGATGAGCATTTAAATCTTTATTTTAATTCTATGACATCAGACAAGTCCACAGTTCTAGAAGAAAATTAAAGACAACACCTAAGTCTTAAGATTATTATCTTAAGATAATGACGTGGTTCATTGAAACTACTTAGAATCATAACTAACACACAGTGGACACACACATCTTGGATATTGTGTATTATCAGCACTACTGCCACCCAGCCAACAACAATGACCCTAATCCAATCACTTTGATGGGTTTTGCTCCTGAGGCCATAGAACTGCCTGTAACACATCCCTTTCTTTTTCTAATCACACTGCTTTCCATTTAGACAGTTTCCCTTTGAACCCTTCCCTGTACAACTACATCTCTTGGCCATTGTGCTAATGTCACAATCTTGAGAAATTACTTCAAACAATCCAAGCGATCCTGGCTGCTTTGTATAGCATGTTCACTAGCAGCCATCACTTGACCCTGAACTTTTTGACTGTCTGAGTCATCACCACCAACTCATAAAATTCTTCGAGGGTAAGAACTGTGTTTTGACTAAGGATGATCCACCCCCTAGTCTGTTGGTCAGTGAGTTCAGCCATTTCTTCAGCCATGTGGATATATTCAACAAGCACCTATAACCGACCAACAAATAGAACCTTAATGTTGAAAAAGACAGTGAGATCAGAAACAGCATTACAACTCCATTGTTCATTCAATCATTTGTTATTAACTGCTTACGCTCCTACAGAGTGTTTGCAGGCTCTGTATACACAAACACAAATAAAAAATATGGGATTTCTGCCTTCACCAAATTTTCACACTGGTGGGAAATCACTGTCTTCATCTAGTGGCTTCCTGAGTTTGAAACTGTGTGGTTTACCACCTATGAAAATTGCTTAACTTTTCCTGAACTTCTTCTTTTTAGAGTCATGCTGTGAAGTCAATGAATTGATGTAAGTGTACTGCTCACCACAACACTCAGCAAAGTATACATTGCTTCTTTCAGAGGTCATAGGACTGGTAGCTACTGGAGTCAAGAGTTTCTAGCTCTTAAACCCAGCGGTGTCATTTATGCTTTCAAAGGACTCTTCTACTGCTGACATTTTTTTCTTACTTCTTATGATTTAGATTTTTTCCTTAAAAGTCATTAAATCATTTTAACACTGATTCAAAGTCAAAATTTTGTTTCTCTATATCTTTTTTTATCATCATCTTCATTGAACTTTTTGCATTAAGTCATTCTTATACACATTAACTGATATGAAAATCGTAAGGCAACTAGTGTTAACACACACACACACAGAGACACACACGCATACACACACAAATAGGTTGTGCTTGGGAAGCCTGCATAAAGTGTTGGGTTATATACAGCATCCTATGTAAGTAGTGCAAGAGAAAGAGCCACAGAAAGAGGACCATGTAGTAATTAATGGTCTTCATATAGTCCTTTCTTTATGAAGAAGTTGAAAAAATCAT
Organism: Cavia porcellus; assembly: GCF_034190915.1. Lineage (NCBI taxonomy): Eukaryota > Metazoa > Chordata > Mammalia > Rodentia > Caviidae > Cavia > Cavia porcellus. Next base: position 17,614,482 of record NW_026947496.1, on the reverse strand, counting down.
ATTAATGATCTTTGGAGACTCCATCAAATATCTACCAGCATCATGACACTGTATATGTGAAGTCTGTCTATATCGCTGAGCTCTCTATCATATGGGACAAGCAATTCTTCTCTTTCTTCCATGATACCCCTTATTCTAAGCTGTTTCCATTAACTGTACTTTTCATCTCTTTTTCTTTCTTTTCTCTATTTAACTACTTCTGAAATGGTAGATTTTCTCTCATGACCTCTCCTGGTCTTTCTCTTTCCTGATAGTGCTTACTTCTGATCTTCTCATTTACTTATCCAGGTCTTCCATTCTACACCAATTGCCATTTCCTTAATTTGTACCCTAAGCCTCTTTGGCAAGAATATCACAATAGCCTCACTGCTCTTCCATCTGCCAATGGCTTGTGTTGCTGCTTTGCCTTTTACGCTGCCACCGAAATCATCTTCTTAAAACCAGGCTGTTGTGGGACACCATTTCTCAAAAGTTAATATTACTTCCCAACAGCAAAATGTTCAGGTGGTTTATATGGCATCCAAGATCCTTCCTGATCATGCACTATATCCGGCTTATCTCTCAGTGCACCCCTCCTAGATGCCAAGTCTTCTGTTATACTAGAAAAGTGTAGTGCTTGGCATGCTATACAGTTTTCATCTTTCTCTAACTTCTCATGAGACGAAGCACTTTCCTTGCTCATTGTTCTTGTGGTATTTCCCACGTCTGCTCCTCAGAACACTGGTCTTATGAAAAGCTCTACTGAAGAAAGGGATTCTGTGATCAATGCTTCTGGGTAATGTTGCTGGGTAGAACAGATCTCCAATTTTCCCCTGGAGTTTAATGTACTTTAACATTTCATATACTCTCATAGTCTTGCAATGGATAAACTGGGCCAGTTTGCATAAAGTAATGCTTCTTAAACATCAGAATCCTCTTTTCCTACAAAGTCTTGGGAACTAGAGTTTATAAACAGGCTCTGGGAAACACTGATCTAGTTGAACCCTCTTCATTCATACCTTCATTTGTTTATTATTCATTGACTTGGTATATACGTACTTAGCATCATGACTGAGAGAACACTCTCTTGAAAGTAAGATAGACATGGTCTTTGCTTTCATAGAACCTACAGTTTTGCCTGAACAGTTGATAAGTAAGCAGGCAATGGCACAAAGTGTGGCAACAGCTATTATGGTCTAGGGGAAATAGCAGGAAGACTTAATTAGTGTGGGGCAGTGGCTAAGGAGAACTTCCTCAACAAGTGCTTTTATGCAGAGATCAGAGGAGAAGTGGAAATGCGTGGGTGCAACTCATGGGCAGAAAGAGAAAGTGGCATACTTGAGTGCACTGCCTCTGTGCAAGTCCTGAAACCAGAGAGGACCGGAAGTGTCCGAGGGGCAAAGAAACCTCAGCCTAAAGGTGTCCGGCAAGTCTTTGCAGGCCTTTAATCCTCACTCCTGGGACTTCCTCTGTCTTTCTGCCCTATCAGACTTGCAAACAGTTTGACGTGAGTTTCAGTATTGTAGTGGTCGGTTCAGAGTTACCGTAGGGGGACACAAATGATCCTTCGGAGCACAGAGCTACATCGCCCATCTCCAACACTTGTCAAAAGTCAAAATAAAGAAGTTTAATGTTTAAAATGTTTAAAATGATGTCATATTTATTTGCTAACTTATGTGATGAATGAAGGAATGAAATACAGACATTAACTGTGAGTGGGGAATAATTTTTAAAATTCACTTCGCTGTTATTTAATCGTCCTAAACATATTTTCCATTCTTAGGCAGCTCGCTTTTGTCAGCCAGCAAACAGAGAGACCAAGCAGCAAGGAGGCAGATTGAACTTAGATGCTTACAACTGAGCAGCCAAAGGGAGAAGTTTGGACTCAGGGTTGCTCTCTGCAGTGACCACAGTGCAGTTCCTGTCCTCTGACTTTGGGGCACACTTCCGTTCCAGCCTTTCCTTCCTTCTCTGGCTGGTAGCTGGCAGGAAAACGTCCCTTTGTCACCGGTGTACAGAGGCTAATGCCGCCCAATTAACAGAGAGAAGTGAGGCGTGGTAGTGAGAAAGTTGCAATTGTTTCCAGTTAATCCCACAGCATTTTGGCCAAGTTAATAATCCTTAAAATGATGTGGAATCTAAATGTGCAGAACACTCATCTTTTATCAGTCATTTTCTTGTTGTTCCAGAAAAAGGAAAAGATTTCAAAGGCGTGATGTACAGAAGGCTTCAGATTTACAGTATCACGGATTCTTCAATACAATCCCAAAAGGAAAAGAAATTTACACGTGTCATTCAGGGCTTAGGAATTCCCCAAATGTTTTCCAGTCTGTGTCAATCATCACAGCTCGGCAGGTGTAAGGTCAATCAGCAGAGTGATCATTTTCTTACATACACCATTTGAACCTTCATGTTCATACAAAAGCAGGACAAATATGTGCATTTTAATTACACCATCAATGCATTTCTAAATTCTTTGATAGATCTTAAATCTTACACCTATGCACCCCCTCCCCAAGCCATGTGGAACACCTGACCACAGGACTGTCATACTTTAAAAAAAATACTAATTCCATAGAATACTGCCTTTACCAGCTTACAGTACATGAGTCAGTGCCATTTAGTTCATGCACATCATTATCCAAACATTGCCAATATCTGATTTCTTTTTTTTACCTTCCATTTTTTTTTCATGGGTACTCATGACCTTGTGCTTGCCAGGCAGGCACTTATGCCACTGAGCTAAATCTCCGGCCCAATAGCTGGTTTAAAATGTTTACAAATGATGTTACATTTATTTGCTAACTTATGTGATAAATGAAAGAATTAAATACAACATATAACTGTGAGTGGGGAAGAATTTTTAAAATTATAACTTATAATTTCATTAACATACCAAGAAACTCTGCAGCCAGTAAGTAGTTACTTCCTATATTCTTTCATTTCTCCCAGACCTCAGGAACCACTTATCCACTTCCTGTCTCTGTGGACTTACCTGCTTTGGTTATTTTATATAGAATTATAAATGGAATTTATAATTGGGTATTTACCTAGAAGCAGACTTTCTGGGTCATACAGCATTCTATGTTTAACTTACTGGAGGAGGAATCATATTTTTAAAAAATCAAGTGTCAACAGAGAGTTAGGGGTGTAGTTGAGTGGCACATCACTTGCCCAATATGCAAAGGAAGGTTCTAGATTCAAATCTTCACCCCAAAACAAACATCAGCAGAATTTTGCAGAGATGAATGTGGATAATAGGAAAAATCTACACCAGCTGCAAAATCTCATGAAAACACTACAGCGTGTGTGTGCTTTTATCAGCCTGGGTCAGGAAGATTGATGTGAATGATTCATTTCTCCATCACTATTCTGTCAAATGTTGAGGTCAACAGTCAGACACTGCAGTTGGACTAAGTGAATTACAGCCACCATTCTGGGGTTCATCCGTGTGTGATCCTAAACTGGTTTTTTTAACCTTTAAGTTTTTGTGTCATCCCTTGAAGGTGAGGGAACTAACTGTGACTAAAACATAGGACAAACTGCAGATACTTTAAATGGAGCAGTGTGTTTAAGGGAATTTGTACAACTGGCTAATAAATGCTCAAAAATGTAAACTTGGGTAAAATTGGGCTTCATGTGTATTTTTTCTAATTCCTGTTATGTCTCAGAAGCAGTGCTCATAAAATATTGGGGTTAGTGGAAAGCTTAATGGAGAAGACTTGCATCACTCTGAGGTTTATGGAACACTTGTGTATGAACTTTTTCTCTCTTTTTCCCATTTTTTCTCTTGTTTTCTTGTTTTTTCTTTGTTGAAATATTTTGTTTTCTCAAGGGTAAGCAAGAGATGGAATTTTCCATTGCAAAGTCAGTATCAGTGAATGCAGGCAGAGATCACCTTTTGGATCCTTTCATTGAATCACTTTGAAGGTAAAGGAAGTTGCTGGAGGGATGGGGAAGTTTAATTGGTTCCGTGTTATCTGCTTGAAGATGTTCACATGTTGGGGAATAGCGTTTCCAAAACAATATTTAAGAACTCTCTGTTTGTATTAAAATATACCTTAATTAATTTAGGTTCACTCATGTCTTTTGATTAACAGCACAATAAACTGATTTTTAGTCCACTGTATATAATTTTCTAGACAATCTCTTCTGTGCATGCTTTCATCTCTACCAACATGAGTGTGTTGGTTACTTTTTTTTTCATTGCTCAGACAAAATACCCAATGCCCAAAATTATGAAAGCAAAGGTTTATTTAGCTCACAGTTTGTTGAGATTTCAGTCCATAATCAGCTGGCTTCAAGGCAGAGTGGTGTGGTAAAGAGTCAACCATTCATGGAGGCAGAAGACAGAAAAACAAGAGCAAAAGAAGAGGGGAGAGAGAGAGAGACAGAGCCAGAGACAGAGACAGAGACAGCCTCTTTCTCTCTCTTATATTGTATTCAGGCTACCCAACCCATGGTGAGCATAGCACTCACAGCTATAATCCTAGCATTGGACAATGACTCAATCACAAACTCTAGAAGACTGCCCTCGTGACTTCATGAGGCTTTGTGGGGGACATCTACACACAGACCATAACAACGAGGCTATATATCCCTTTGCCTGTAGGTTTATTCATGGCTTATCATCCAACCTGAGTTCTCATCATGCTATATCCTGACTCAAGCCTTGGTGGCTCATCTGTCCTGAGACACACACCCATTATCCACAATTACGCAGCTCCCCAGAATCCCAGTGCTATAGGGTTTTAGGCTTCTGCTTATTTGGGGGGCATTCATGCAAAGAGGTAGGAAGTGACAAGTGAGAGATAATAATATTTGTTAAGAACTCTCTGTCCTTGAAGAAAAATTGAAGGATGAGTCCCTCTCCATCCCTCCTTTTCCTTCAGTCGGCCTGCTCGTGTCATAGCTTTCTGCTTGCTTCTCTCCACAGTAAAGAATGCAAGAAAGACCTTTCCTCTACCTTACAGGGTGACTTGTGCCATAACAAGCGGTTGTAAAGAGCACTACAATTGCATTGTGCCAAGCAACAGATATGATATAGAAAAAGTAATGTAGGTTAAGTATCAAGTACTTGTCTAGAATTTGTTACTACTCCGGTAGTGCCACTGAGCTAAATCCCCAGCCTTCTGGTAGTATTTTTTAAAGGAGCATTTAATGTTGGTGTGGTTTGGCCTTGCATTGCCTGAAGAAGGTTTACTCAAGTGTGCTGGGGCCCAAGGATTTTCTGTAGGTGAACCAACCAGAGTGAGCAGCTATCTTATCAGTAACAAAATCATAGCTTACATGGAGCTGGTACTTTGGAGAGGGCAGTAAGCATAACATCCAAGTAAAAATGGCATGCTTGCTAGGTAAACACATCATAAAGATCAAGTCCCTAGGCTCCACTTTTAATCATATTGTAATCTATAATGCTAATATAAACATTTTGGGGTAGGGACCAGTGCTGAGCATTGTACCCAGGGTCTTATGCATGCTATGCACATATTCCACCACTGAGCTACAGCCCCAGCTCCTAAATATTCTGAAGCCACCATAATCTTGGGTGATTCTGAGTCATATGAATCACTTCAGTTTGTCCCAGTTTTTCTGTCTTGTCATCTTCCATGAGCACATTGCAAATATCTCTGTGCAAATGATAGTGAGAGGCAAGCATGTCAAAAACCTTAGAATTATTCCATGAATGGGAGGCTGTGAAAGTTGGATTGTACAAATACTTAATGCTTAGAGCATCTATCTCAGAGAGCATCAGAACGGTCTTTAACCTATTTGCCCTTTACATGTCAGAGTCAGGCTGAGTTGTACACAGGCCATGACACAGAGAAAACCACAGATGCGCACTGAAGCCACTTCTTGGGAATACACAGAACCCAAGCAACGAAGCGCCAGCACTTTAGCTCCTTTGGTTCAAAGATGTGCATGCATTATGAATTCTACCCTGACTTCTGGTCAACCATCATGAAGCAGTTTTTTTCCATAAATATCTCACTAGCTTAACTAAAAATTCTTCCAACCTCTTATGATATCATTAAAGTGGTTCTACAAGAAAAGTCCCTAAAACAATAGGTGGAGGTTGTTCTGAGTAGAAACACAAACCTTTCACAACTGTGTTGTGATGAAAAGTTCAGTTTTGAACACTGAAAAATGAAAAGTGGTTTTAAGAAGTCTTCACAATTCCCTCCTACACTGTAAGATATTTAATTGCAGTAGGAATACATGTACCAAGAACCATTCCTTAATTAGCTTATAAACCTAAAACAGCAATTGTTGAATGTGTGATTTTAGCTGATGTAACTGGGTGTGATTTTGCCGTTGTATGGCAGAGCTGGAGATGCTGTTCAGGTTTTATTTTTAAAGTTTGGGTAATTTTAACTTAAACTAACAGCAGGGGGAAAATGAATCATTCATCTGTCTCCTTTATTCCAGTCTCCCTCTCCCCCAAAGTGTTTCTCGCAGCATCTACCTAAGATTCAGAGGTGTTACTCTGGGTCCCCCGGACTTGAGCATCTGGGATTTGATCACAAATCATATAGTAAACATTCTGAGACAGATGATTGCTACCTCGATTCATTATAATAGAAAATATGCACTTGCTTAATTCAATACACTTGCTTGACATAAAATTTGTACAATCAACAGGAAGCTGCTTGCTAAAGGAGGAAAAGTTCTGGGCAAGAGGTCATAAAAGATGGATTCAAGGCCACCCGTGGGTGACTTCTGGGGGCAGGGGAACACCCTTGATACCTCCTGGCTCCCTGGTCCTCAGTCTACATGCTCTTTTAGGTTGCATACAGTTCTGAGGTGCTAGAGTTGGTTCCCATGATCAAGAGATCACAGCAATCGAGAGGAGGGCCATGAAATGAAAATATTCAGCTATTTGGACAATCTGCTGTTTTCCTCTCCTTAGGAGCCATGAGTCAGCCTTAGACTTGGCAGGGATTTTGACTAATGAGGAAAGAGTTCTAGAGAGGAAATTAACTTGTTGACAGTCACACTGTCAGTACGTGTGAGAGACTTGTCTTATTCTAGGTTATCTAAGGAAATCTCTCCTCTTACAGAGAAACCAAATGACAACTGGGTTAATGGGTTTCCAATTTCATTTTAAAAAGTGTATTTGGTACCCTTAGACAAAGACGGGATCTCAGGTCTTCAAATCTAGTAGCCTTGGTTCTGACTCAGTATTATTGGCTACACAATGTGGCTTATAGGCATCCTATTTTTATTTTTTTGTTTAGGAAAAATGCATACAACACAAAGATTTACATATGAATACTCATAGTAGCTTAGTTTATAATAGTTAAAAAACTAGAACCTTTCATTGTCCACTGACAGGTGAATGGGAAAACAGATTGTGGTATATCTATTCAGTGCAATACTGCTCAGTAATACAAAAGAAATCCTTTCATCAACAACCACATGGATGAACCAGAAGACAATTCTGCTGAGTGAAAGAAGTTCGACAAAAAAAGAGTCCATCCTGGGAGATTGCATTTTCAAAAATTATAAAAATTTCAGGTTAATCTACAAATCCATGATTTCTTAGAGATGAAAATATCGGGGCAATGAGAGAGAGGAATTAAAAGAGCCATGAGAAATTGGTTTGGGTGTCTCCCAACGGTCCGTGATTGAAGGTTTGGTTCACAAATCTTCAATTTTGAGGAGTGAGAGATATACTTAAATCTTGATTGTGGCAGTAGTTTCATGGCTGCATCCATATAGCAAAAGTTCTCACATTATGTACCTTAAGTATGTGCCATTTATTGTATATTAATTATATCTCAATATAGCTGTCTAAAAAATAAAAGCCAGAACAACCAGAGAGGACTTGGAATTGAAATTCATTTCTCCCCAGTTACCTGTGCAACCTTTGCTGAGTTTCTAACCTCATCTGCAAAAGCAGGAGAGGTAATAATGATTCCCACATTATAAGATTACTATGAAACTTAAATAAGTAAACGCTTGATGGGTGCTTAATAAAAACTAAATTTTATTATTTTCCTAGGATGTCAAGGAGGGATCTGTTTTATTTTTTGCATTGCATTTTATTATCATTAGAGCTCATTAGTCTACTTGAGGTACAGTATAGTTAGACAATTTATAAAGGCTTTCAGAGGTCTTCTCAGAATATGGTCCGGGTATTTTATTTGGGACCTATTTAATAAAATAGTACCTCTTTCTCAGTCGCCCCTTAATTTCTTTTATAATACTTATACCTCTTATGTTTTATATTTGGTTGTTTGTTTAATCTCTCTCTCTCTCTTCACTGGAACATAAATTCCCCGTGCCCAGGCACTTTCTTTTGTTCACTGTGATACAGTGTAGTCCCTCACTTCACATGCTTGAGTGCTGAATCAGTGCATGGCCCTCTTGTCTCCCTTTCTGTGTGAGGGTGGCACTGTTGCAGTAGCTGTGCAAGTTACTGTCACCATTACTGGTATCATGGCTGTGCTGTAGATGCTTGGGGTGTGTGTGGGTTTATGCTTCCCGATGATTTCATGCATCTTGCCTAACACCAGGAAGCAGCTGGGTAGAAAGAAGACCGGAAATTGTTTAGCTCAGTGAGTCCTAATCTCATTTTATCCCTAGGTATGCAGGAGGAAGAGATTACATAGGCTAAATAAGCTGTGTGAAAACTAAGAGCAGGGCCTAAGACTGTTATTGAAATGAAAAGGAACCGAAATAAATGTTAAGTTGCAGAGAACTGTGAGCACAGCATCTCTGATGTGATGCATCCCCACACTTTTTTTAAAAAATAGTGAATAACAAAAAGAAGTGCAAAAGAATTGGATCCAGAAAGTCACTGTAGCCCTCTGGTGGCCCTCCACACTCCAGCTACTTTCCTGTTTTGGTCAGTGCAGGACATCCAAGCTGTCTTACTTTCAAATCCTGTCAATACAAGTCACAAATCTAACCTCAAAGCAGTTCATTCTTGACTTGCTTTCATTTGTCTCTAGTCCTCCTCCTGCCATGTTTCCTGCGGATGCTATTTCTTCAAGATTATGGCTTTAGGAGAAACGTGGAAGTGGCATTAATGCCGCCACAATGCTGTCTTCCACAAAGACTGAAATGCTATGCTATGGGATATACTCCTGCATCTGCAGTTGTGCTGTAAACAATCCTCATGTGAGCACTTTCATTTGATATCTGTGTACAAACAAATCATCTAAATTATACTGCCTGAATAATCTGAAAAAAATGCCTTATAAATTAGTAGCAAATGGTTCAATGAATACAGACTTCCTGAGCTGGCAATTGTCATCTTTTATATTTTAATGATCTCAGTTGATCTTTTTATTGTTGCAATTACATTTTCATGGTGTGGCAGACACTTGGGTGACTTAGGCTAGATTAATCAAGTAATATTTCAATTATTGTTATGTCAGTCTTGATAGATAGTAGGTGGCTACCAGACCTCCAGGTCCATTATTTTAATCCTGAATAAAGAGAACCTGGCTGATGAAAATTCTTTCAGTCTCATTTGAGCTTCAAAATGAGATACTTCCTAAAATTCTAGAGGTACACAAAGGGTGTAGATGTTGTTATGGTTTGGATATTGGTTTGGGTGTGTCCCAAAGGTCTGTGATTGAAGTTTTGGTCCACAAGATGGCACTACTGCAAGGTGGTAGAACCTCTAGACCATGTGGTCTAGTTGGACGCCCTTAGGTCTTTTTGAGTGTTGTCCTTAAAGGGAATTGAGGGACCTCAATCTCTCTCCAAAACTGTGGGGGACCTTTTTTCTTTGTAAAGTAAGTTACCTTAGGTGTTTCACTGAAGCGATTCAGAGCAAATGCAGGTGAGTTTTGTTTGCTTTGGTGTCATAACATCACTGATTGTTGTTTTGCAAATATACCTAGCTCTTTGAAGGGCTATGTTAGGACATTCAGTCTGAATTCCCAAGGCTGTGTCTTTGATCACAGGCTCTTGGTAAGCAAGGTGTTCAGTTGGTTGTGAGAAGTTTCAGCAGGCAAAGGAAGGAGACAGAAGGGGTGGCCTCCCAGCTCAGAGCCTGGTCTAAGAGGAGCCCTGCACGCAGGGCACAGCATACGTGTGCATGGCCAAACTTAGAACCAGGTCAGTCTTTGGGCTTTGCAAGAACTGTGTGATGAGAGAGAAATAAAATGAGGAAGAAAGGATCCTGGGTTCTCTGTTATCCCAGGAAAGACACGCATCTTCCAGGTCACTGATTCTCTGCCACACCAATCCCAAAACCCAATATGTGTTTCAACACACACACCTACACCCACCCCCCCACACACACACTTGCCTTAAATAACACAATTAAGTCAGTAACTGAGTGCTTCTTGTTGTAACATCAGTATATATTCTTCTTCACTCTTGGTTCTTATTTATTCTCCAGGTTAAGTTTTGCTCACATATTGGATCACAGGTTGTTTGGCTATCGTACTGGCAATCAGTAGCATTTATTAAGCTTCTGCTCTATCCCATTGTCTCATTTAACCATCATAGCAACACTGAAAAGTGGGTGCTCTGGATATATAATGTATATTCACATTATATACTGACTTCTTATCAACAGCCTGCTTCTTCCTCTCTACTCCCAACGCCATTATTTCTTTATGTCCTCTAAGAGAATCAGCGACATCCATAGATGTTGCTTGGCTTGACTTGTTTAGAAAAACAGAGGAAGAAAACCTGGTCTAGAATCCATATCCAGGGAAGAATTTCAAAAGACTTTTGTTCACTTGCCTATCTTTATAAACCATGTAAAACAACCAAGATAGCAAATGTGGCCAACACTATTTCCAAATATCTCTGGGATAGAAATTATGTGTTCTCCCCTATGTAGGTCCAGTTTCAACCAGTGTGTGCACAGGAGCACATATGTGTGTGCACACATGATCATACACACACAGATGAAGATATGTACCCAAACTCCTTCTCGCAATGTAAGCCCATTTATTCCTGAATGATCTTGCTGAGAAATCTTAGAATTTAGGTCATTCCAATTATTGTTTGTATACTCAAAGTTATTTATTAAATCATTGTTTATTCTTTTCTTTTAAGGTAACTCTTACTTCTTAAGTCATGATATCTCTCTGTTCAGAATGACCCAGGTAGTTTCCAAAAGCTTTATGTGCATCACAGAATTAAGCCATGTGAGAGCCTGAAGAAGGAGATGCTGCTACTTTCCTGAACTTTGCGCACCATTTTCTTGGGGCAGCAGAGCTTGGACTCAGTGGGATTCACAGGGAGATGAGCCTAAGTAACACATGCGAGTTTGGAGTCATCTTCTTTGAAGAGGTAGGTGTGTTCCTCTCCATCTTTCTCTTTTCCTTCCCACTCTCTAAGAAGTGACAGTAGCTAGAGAAACTCGAAGCCACTGTGGAGATCAGCCTGAAACCACTCCTTTTAGACCATCACGTGAGAGAAATGCAAATTTCTATCTTGTTTCAGGGTCTTTTTTTTAAATTAAAGAAGCAGAGCCTTTACTTTGAATAACACGGTTCCATATGTGGTTACCTTTCTGCATTTGTGACCTTTCTGAATTCAAGACTCAGCCTACACTGTTAGATTCATGGCATTAAGCCATCTGCTTCATCTAATGTAGTACTGACTCAATTTCCTCTCAAATACTTTCAATCCACAGTTGTGAATGTATGGATGCAGACACTGCGGGTAGGATGGGCCAACCATACTTGTTAAACTGGCCTTGAACTGGTATTTGTTTCCACCTCTTCCAATCAGTCTGAGTGTCCTTCCCAGCCCTGTGCCCTCCTCCCCCTCCTCTGCAGTGACTCATCACTGAGGGCAGAGATGGGAGGACTTTCAGGGGACAAGTCAGTGCTGAAGGACAGAGGTGGCTTGCGATGCTGACATCCAAATGCTGTCTAAACACACAAAGACAATGATTATCCACTCTTGAGTAACTGTTTGAGAATCTATCCCCACCTCTTTGGAATTTCTCTTTGTGTTGTCTCCACAGAAGTTCTTCAGATGCACAGAAACCTCAGCTCACAGGGAACATTTGGAGATTTGGCCAGCAGACTGCTTGCAGTCTTTTACTTGCAGTAATTGCTAGATAAAATATTTTATTTTAAAGAGGATGCAAACAAAATTAAAAGGACACAATGACTGTGTTGGTGACTCCCACTGTTTGCATCAGCATCTGAAGACAATGACTGCTCAACCAAGAAGTGGTACAAAGGCACTTACTGAAAATGAAAGTGATTGTTTCTGACAAGTTGGAATGAAAGCAGTCTTGATAGATGCTGATCCGCTAGCCAGCGACTCATGAGTATCACCTGGGGATCTTGGATGTATTTCTAAGGCAGGGCAACACAGGAAGAAGTGACAGCCTTAGACAGTGGATAAATAGTCCTCAAAAGAATCGAGATTGGCAGCTACTTATGCGTGTCACTGAGGATCAGTGAATCATTTGTTGTTCAGGTTTGTCTGTTTCAAGTCTCAGAGCCACCCTGTCCTTCAAACACTTCCCAATCAAGGACTGCGTCAGATGAGGATAACATCTTAGAGTCTGTAATTCCTGTGTCTGGGAAATTTTATTGGAACTACTACCCAGTAAATCCACATGGAGTCTCTGTAACGAGTCGCATGAATGACTGAGGTGTCAGAGACAGGAGCTGCAAAGTGGAGCCTGGACAGGTGCTTTCAGTAGGAGGAGACAAGAACAAAGGGCTGCGGCAGGGAAAGTCCTGAACATAAACTGCAGGATGGAGCAGCTCTGCTTGGCTTGGGTTAGCGCTTCTCAAACTTCCCGCAAAGTGGAATAGTTGGAGGCCTTTAAAACAAAGCATTGCTTTGCCTCTAGAGCATCCAGGCCTTCGGATTAAAGGAACATTTGCCTGAAATCCCCTGGCTCCCCTCTGCTCTTTCTTGATTCCTGTGCATTAACCTCTTTTTGGTCCTGCCCTGGGAACTTAATGTATCAACTCTGCCCTATCCAAGTCCTTTTTCTGTCTTTATTATAGAATCTACTGTCCTCTGTGGAAGCTGTCCTCCTGCCCATTCCCCGTGAGAACTTGGGGTGAGCTGTAATTTGTCCCCTATTCTAGCCCCTAGCATAGTGGCCGGAGCATAGGACAATTCAGATTCTCCACTGAATGAATCAGCCAATTGAGAAAATTACAAAATTGCATCTTTTCAAGTGAGGCAGACAGAGTTAATGCTCCTTGAGCTCTGAGGGGAAACAGTCTTTCTGACTGGAGCAGGCTTCCAGGGAAAGGTGCAAGCTGAAGCAGGATGCTGGAGAAAGACACAAAGGTGAACCCTGGACTCTCCAGGTTCTAGGGCTATCAGAATCCTGGGGGTTAATTTCAAGGCCCAGTATTTTGTTTGTAGATAGGAGGAATGAGCAGTGATGAACTGGCTGCTATGGCTGATACATTGTGTCAACCTGACAATTTTTGAAGTTTAACTGATAGACTCAGCAGGGGGCAGGATCCTTACTTTGTAAATATCCTCACCCTGTGCAAGAGGAGGGCACAGAGATTTTGTGAGTGCCACATCTACCCTGGAGAGGGTGGGTGGCCTGTGTATAATATAAGGGAGGGAAAAAGGCTTGCTCTTAGCCCTCTTTGTTCTGGCTTGAGTGCTGCCCCCGTGCCATGCCACCCTGCCTGGAGCCAGTGGATTAAGGACTGAAACCTCCACAAACAGTGAGCTAAATACACCTTTCCTTCCTTCATTTTGGGTGTTCGGTATTTTGCTTCAGCAATGAGAGAAAAATAACCAAGACATAGCACTGCTAGGGACCCCTCCCAGAACCTTCCCTAAGGACTTACTGCCGTTTTTAACACATGCAGAAAGCACAGCTTTGGAAAGAGCACGTGCCCTTCTCCCTTCCAAGCCCTCTTTTCTTTTCCATTTTGAGTTGAGGTCGTGTTACGTGGCTAAATTGCCCAAGGTGGGCTTGAATTTTCAGTGCTCCTATGTTAACCTCTCAGAAAGCCAGGATTATAGGCATAATCCACCCTGTAAGGCGTGTCTGCCTTCTTCCAGGGGACTTCAGGATGCCCTGTGTTTGCTCTTCATTGGACAGCTTTCCCCAAAGACATCATAGATTCTCAAATGGTCTGGGGCTTCAGCTCTCCCATCACCTGCAAGTGCACTTGCTTCCTGTGTGTGGATGGGGGTGTGTACATAGCACCCTCTGTTTGCCACACTATTAGGGCTCACACTCTGGAATTAAACAGGCCAAGACTCAAATCTTGACTTTTTAGTAAGTAAATGAGCTTCTTCCAGTTCCATTTTTATAGTCTATAGAATGGAAGTCATAACATAATCTTCTTCACAGGCTGCCTATGAAAATCTAATATTCTCCATGCAGAAGCCCTGAGAATTGTTCTTACAACATAAAGGATTTAAAATCATTGATACTATTGTTAATGCTATTGCTATCACTAATATTCCCAATTTCACAACCTATGAAAGAGTGCAGTGGGCCGTGAAGAGAAGAAGTCAGGGATTAAGGGGCCCTCCGTGGGTTGGCTGAAAGACAGTGAGTCCATGCTTTGCACCCTTTGCATCCCAGAGGGCAGTTTGGTTGGATGAGAGTGAGTCTGTGTGTTCTGCATCCTTCCATTGCATCGCAGAGGTGAGCTGGCTGGAAGACAGAGAATTTGTGATCCAGGCCTCATCCACAGCATCCTGGAGGGCAGGCCAGCCGGAAGAGTGTAAGATCAATGGAAACCCTAAGACTCAGGATAATAGCCCAGCGCAGATGCACGCACAGCTTTGGAGGGTGAAGTAATCAGTGAGACCAGTAATGTGGAAGCATCTGAATCAGCAGCAGTAAGGAGATATAGCAGTTAAACTCTGGAGAACTCCACTGACAGAAGACCAGTCTCGGCCCTCACATCTGGAGGTCAAGAGCCTCTCCATACTCAGCACATCTCTGGAATGGAATATAATTACCACAGAACCATAAACACCAGAAGAAGAAATTGGATATAAATGTCCTCATGAGCCTGCCAGCTGCCATCAGGGACCAGTAGTCAGCACTAGTGGGGAGAACCAGCCAGCCAAGCTCCTGCACACCTGCAGGCAGTGGGGGAGCCTTGGTGTTGCTGTGCATGTCTGGAAAAGTCATCCCTGCACCCAACTGCCTCCCTGGGAACCTAGGATAGGAGAAACCCAAGTGTCTGACCCATCTCCCTACACTGAGGACAGGCTGTCAATATGAGAAACATCTGGAACCCTACAACTGGCTTGTCTGGAGGAACCTAGGAAAATGTTAAGAAAGAAGCAAAAGGCAATCTCAGACCTCAGCCGACACAGTCTCCTAGACTTCTAGGAGACATAGAAATGGAATAAATTGGAAGTTGCACTCCTGATATTTCTGAAAGGAGAACAATTGAAGAAGAGAAACAACTTCATGAGGCCATAAAAGTAATCAGATCAGAAATAATCCCTCAGGTAAAAAAAAAGAGAGAAATATAATGTAAGAAATGTTGAGCACATCTAAAGATGACATAGATAAAAAGAGGAGCATGGAAAATGATGGAAACTTTGAATGAACAATACAAGAAAGACATGCAATGTATAAAACAGCTTCAATGAGATATCCAGGAAATTAAAAGCTCCACTGAAAGCTGGCAAAACTGCTTGACAGAAACTGAAGATAGACTTTTGGACCTTGAAGACAGGATTGCAGCTAGCAATTACAAAAAGATAGATCTCTTACAAAAAAAAAGGAACTGGAAATATCAATTCAACAGCTGAAAGATGGAACAAAGAAAAATAATTTAAGACTGATAGGTGTTAATGAAAAAGCAGGAGTCAACACAAATGACATAAAGAGGCTATTTACAGAAGTAATAGCAGAAAACTTCCTAAGCATGGGGAAGGGACCTGGCACACAGATAAGTGAGGCTTAGAGACGTATGAAATCAAGACCCCAGAAATTCAGCACAAGGACAGACAATTAAAGGATGTTAGAGAAAAGAAACAGACCACCAATAAAGGAAAACCCATCAGAATCCCACAGACTTCTCAACACAAACCATCAAGTCAAGGAGAACTTAGAGTGAAGTATTTCAAGGCCTGAAAGAAAACAACTTCCAACCAGCTTGATGTACCCTGAAAAACTATCTTTCAAAATTGATGGAGAAATAAGATACCTCCATGACAAAGAACAACTGAAGGAATTCATGACCACCAAACCAACCCTACAAGGAGTGCTGAAGTATGCTCTAGAAAGAGATAAAGATGACCATGTTTCCAGGAACAGTAGCAGAGAGGGAATCACCAGGCAGGGTCAGTAACGGAATAGAGGGGAAAAGTGGTGGACCAGTGTCAGGAGGATAATCACATGGTAGAAACGAGCCAGTGCATGTTGAGCATAACTATTAATGTAGATGGCCTCAACGCACTCATGAAAAGAAACATGGGCAGAGTGGGTTGGGAGACAGGATCCCTCAATATACTGTGTACAAAAACACATTTGATTTGCAAGAAAATCATGGACTGAAGTTGAGAGCAGAAAAAACAATGCTCCATGTGATGGGGACCCAGAAAAAATTAGGGGTAGCTTTTCTATCAATTGTAGAATGGATAAGAGAGATGTGGTATTTTTATACAATAGAAAGCTACTCAGCTATAAAGAAGGATAATCTGGAGGCTCTTGTAGGTAAATGAATGCAACTTGAGATCATGCTCAGGGGTGAAATGGTTTGGACTCACATGGGTGGACATCATGCTGTCTCTTTAGTATAAAAGCTGCAGGAGTTAGTGGGGTCCAAAATGTGCAGTAAGTATTGTGAAGGTGAAAGGGGTGGAGATGTCTAAAAAAGGGATGATGGTAGCCCAGTTAATTTCCTATTACCTCATTTTGAAGTCCTGTATAATTTTCATTGTTTGATTTTATTCTTGTTTTGTTAGATTCAACTATGTCTGATGGTGTGGGCAGCTGTTTTGAAGATAACAAGATAGATTATGGTAGCCATTGTTGATTTCCTATTATCTTGCTTTGAAGTCCTGTATCACTTTCATTGTTTTGGTTTGATTTGTTTTATTCTGTTCTGTTTTGTTAGATTCTATTATATCTGATGGTCTGGGCAGCTCTTTTGATGATAACATGAAGCATCATGGTAGACATTACTGATTTCCTATTATCTAGTTTTGAGGTCCTGTGTTGCTCTCATTGTTTTGTTTTGATTGGCTTCATTCTGTTTCATTTTGTTTGGTTTTATTCTCTTTAAAATAAAACGAAAATAATACTACAAAACAAATAAATGGCCCTTGAAAGGTTGGAGTCTAGACAAGCAGATGTCATTGGAGAGTGCAGAACTGAAGTCCCTGAAGATGTGGTCACCACCACTCTGCATTGCACCTTTATGCAAATTAGAAGACCAGGAACAATAGCCTCGATTTTAAACCCTACCCTCTGGACCAGGCGTCCTTGCTGCTCAGTAAACAATCCTGGCAGCCGTGCATGGAGTACATGTGAGATGTGCTGTGTCTGTAGGATGAATAGAACAGTGATGATAGTAGTTGGAGCTGACCCGGAGTAAAATGAGCCTTCACAGAGAAGGTGATGCCTCAGTGGAATGTGGAGCAAGGTTTATCAAGGCTTGGAGAAATGAGCGAGAAACAAATGCATAGAAACAGGAAACTGGTTGGTGCCTTCCAAGGCTAGAGAGATAGGCAGGCCCAGCGTGGGAAAGACCTCACTGCTGAATGAGGGGCTGTTCTGTACACCACGTGAGGTTACGGCCATGGTGGAGCATGGTGTCTGATAGATATCAATAGTATGGATTTGTAACTAGAGTGGAGAGGCCACTCCATGAATCTTAATGAGAGGAACAAAGGCCCAAATCAGGGTGTGATGAAGAAGCCAGAAAAGTGGCAAAGGAAGGTCGTCAGGACTCAGTGACTAACTTTGGATGAGATACAGCAAGGGCTGTGAGTCTGACTCTAAATGCTAGACATTTTTTTTCTTTCAATGGATATAGTACAACTCATCAGTACTGCAAATAACTTGTTCTTGGATTTCATGAATTATCAGTTGGAATTAAACCTAGAACATATCCCTTACTGTGTTTTGCACCCAGTGATTGGGATTACTTTGTGCAGGACATGCACACTCCTGAGAATGTGTCAGTAAAGTGTGGTGGTAGGGAACGAGAAAGTGAGCCAATGCACAGATGACTGGTGAGGAGAGACATGCTCTTGCTTCCCTTCTGTGTTTCTGGATGTGACCTTGTGTCTGTTCTCTGCATACTCAAACTCTTCTTACAGGTTGAAGTGTGGAAGTGTGAACTTTGCTGTCTTTAGAAGTGGTCATGCCTCTGTGTGGGGGAACTGCCAGGCTCTGTCCTGGTTTTCGCAGGCTCCAAAAACACGTATTGCCATCTGTTTTGAGGTTTGTGCAACACTGTTTTGTAAGTGTTCTAAAAGTATGTTCTTACTCAGTTCTCAAAACTTTGCAAGGAATGAGATGTCACTGTTCCCATTTTACAGCTAAAGAAGCAAAAGCTCAATAGATTCAGTTTCTAGTCTGCATTCCAAGGATAAATCTTTCCTGCTAGGTAGTACTACCTGTCTTGAGGAGAGAAAATAGAATTCATGGGATTTGAGAGCTAACATAGCAAGTCACATCCAAATACGTGTTTGGGAATTCATGTTTGAGAATGTTTTATAGACATCTATTCTTTCTCATGCACAGTGTACTTGTATTAGATTATGCACCTGAGGTATCCTGCCTCTGAGTACCTTCAAGAGGGTGTAGTTGAAGGCTGAGGGTATAGCTTAGAGGCAGGGAAATTGATAACATATGTGAGGCCCTGGGTTTGATGCTCATTACTGCCAAAAAAGTCATATAGTTGAAATGGAAAAAAAACCCAGAACTTATAAATCTACCCATTCACAGCAATTCTCTAGGACGAGGTTGTTGCTGGCTCTTATCAACAATGCTAATTCTAGTAATGTTTCTAACTAGCACTAGCTAGCTACTTGATGGTTTATTGAGCACTTACTATGTAGAAGGATCATTTTGAGAACATAAAATTGAATCTCACGAAATGCTTAGCTCCATATATATAGTTGATTATTTGGATTCAATGAGATTACACACCCAGAGCTAATAAGTGATAAATCAAGATTCAAACTACTATTATATGATTTCTTACCTTGAGAGAAAATGAATAAAAGTAGGAAGAATAAAGAGGCTTAGACTCTAAAAATATAGATTCAGCTCTTATTCAATGGTGATCCATAAATATTTCTTAAATTGTTGCAATACATTCTTTACGCTTAGCCAAACTTAGGAACAGTTGATTGTCCTAACTTGAATTATTAACATAAATTCACAAGTGTCTAAATCCAACATTCTTGAATGTGTTCTGATCTATGTATATTAAAACTGAACTATGAAAATTTTACAAAGTTGATATAGCATTCCGCTCCATATTTCAGTCACACAATTATGAAATCTTAGCGTCATTTTTAAATATAATTTTCCCAATACATGAGGAAGTAGAGAATAGAGTCATTCAAATAAGAGGGGAAAAACCAGAAATTACGAGGCCCAAGAACCTCAGCTTTAAATGGAGTTAGTTAATTATTAGGAAATTAGTAAGCAGACAGGATCTATACAGGATGTATCTGCGTATCATGTTAGCATCACACATGTTTCCTTAGAAGACTGGCTCGTATTTGTTCTCTATGGTTCATAAATAAAGTGCACCATCTCCTCTGATATCATTGTGTGCCTTTGTGATGTGGGTAGCACAGGGGCACTGCTGCCATTTGCAGATGTGGAGGATGAGTTAGAGTGGGTAAGAGCCCTTTCCATGCTGCCTGCCAGCCCTGCAGTAAGACAAACCTGAGACACGGGGCAGGGCCTGGGCCAGCTCCCTGCCTTCCTCCTTCCCTCTTAGCCTGGGTGGGATGCACTGATTCACAGAGCACCAGCTTTGTATTTGTGAAGACAAGCGCTGCTCGTTTCATCTCTGTGTCTTGCATCTTGTACCAGCAGAGGCTCTGAATTTATTGAGTTAATTCCCCAGAAAGCTGAGTGACAGCCTGAATTGACATCTAACAGAGTGGTCAAGAGTTTAAACTTTGGACCCGGTTCTATATTTCCCTTGGCTCTTTTCTTTCTAGCTCTGTCATCATGGCAGGGTGGGGACTAAGGTGAAGTAAGTGAAGAGCTTGGGGTGCAGGACTTAAGGAGATGCTCAGCCTCAGATGTGTGCCTGCCAGCTGAACAATGAGAACCTCTGTAAACCTTGCATCCTAAGGGCCTCATTTTTCCCTCTCTAGTCCTAGTTCTGCAAATGGGACAATTCTGTAAATGTCATCTATAATCAAGATGACCAACTCCACATTAAATAAAAAAACAAAGCTGTTTGAAGGCTAAATGAGATGTCTTGTCCAGGGGGTGAAATGTAAGTCACTCACACTTGGTACAAGGCATTATCAGGGGTTCTGTCCTTAAGTCCCTCAGACCTGACAGCATAATCCTCTTCATCTTCCAAAAGTTACTTACAGATATGCATCCTTTCTTATAGCTACTTGCTTTTTTCCATTTATTTTGCTTCAACTTCACTGTGGCCAAGCTTTGGCCTTGTTCTAGAGACACTTTGAAACTGACTAGCTGTCTT
The DNA here is from genome assembly GCF_034190915.1 of Cavia porcellus. Classification (NCBI taxonomy): domain Eukaryota; kingdom Metazoa; phylum Chordata; class Mammalia; order Rodentia; family Caviidae; genus Cavia; species Cavia porcellus. The sequence continues at coordinate 17,593,915 of NW_026947496.1, read as the reverse complement.
AGTTATGTTCTCATTGCTGAGACAAACTACACAACCTACACAATTTAAAGCAGAATTTTATTTTAGCTTACAGTTTGTAGAGGTTTCAGTGCATAGTTGGCTGGCTCCAAGGCAGTGGGCATGGCAGAGGGCAATGGCAGGGCAGGCAGCAGGCAGTGAAGCATTGGGTCTCCCTTTCCCTTTTATTCCATTTAGGCTGCAAGCCCATTGGTTGGTGCCACTCACACCCAGAGTGGGCCTCCCATTATTCACATCCAGAACTATGCTAACCCAATCAGCAAACTAACTTAGTTGTCATGTATCTGTAACCCATAGTCACATACCCTAGATTCGGCCATCTCTGTAAAGCCCCATGTATGAACACATGAAGGGGACATCTAGATAGAATCTATAACATTGTCCTTTTACATTTACTAGAATCCTGCAACTTATTAATTATACTGTTAATGCAAATCTCTTTGTCATTGACTTCCGCCTCCCTCTTTATGGTATCTGACAGGGAAAATAGAAACAAGAAAAAAGCCAAGAACCTGAAAATGAGTGGATTACCATTAATGAAGAAGTAATGAAAGGCATTTATCAACATCTTTGCAAATTCAGACGCCTTGGCAATTTGTTTCAGGTGACAAATTTGGAAAAGTTGTTACTCTGTTCTGTTAACCTGATGAATGATGCAAACTGAGGGGAAAAAGAAAACAGTTTAACAAATACAAATGGTACAGAAAGCTTGAGGTAATCTTTTACAGTGTGGAGTTTGAGCTTCCTACAATTTATTGAGAATTATTACCTGTTTATTTGTATAAAAAACTTTATGTGCATTACACAGTAATACTCTTATTTCATGAACACTTCTGTTCACAAACAATTTGGTTTTGGAACAGAAGCATTCAGCAAATTTTTGCTTTCATTTGCTAACTCCACATTGGGTGATAAATGTGACCATGGTCATCTTCCCTGCATGAACAGGGACATGGACATCTTCCTCAGAATCATGGAATGGATTAAATTCCTGAGCAGAGTGACCACTGAATGGATTGTCAAGTAAATTGGTGGCGGGACAGAAACAAGTTTAGTCATTCTTTTAATGTCTTCTCATTTGTTCATTCATTAAGTTGATTTGAAAATTTCAGCCAACATTTGAGTAAATATTTATCTGTGGACAATTTTAATAGCAAAAATGATAATGATAATATTCACATTTTTAATGAATGGTATGTTCCATGTAACATATTTACATATCAGCTTCCCTGTTTGACAGTTATTATTCCAGGGAGATACTGTTGATTACAAAATATTTTGAAGACAGGAAACTGACTGAAGACAGAGGTCAGAAAGTAATTTTGTCACTGTCACACAGGCACCTGGATTGTGAATGAACAAGACCTTGATGGTCACAATACTCTTGTTCTTTCCATTGTATCCCAGAAAACTCTGATTTGCAGGCATGGTGCTAGACTCCAAGAATACAAAGAGAACTAAAAGGTGCAAGGGTCTCCCTCAGAGTCCGGCAGAGATCATACTGACTTTAAACACTGTATGTGCCTAAGGGCATTATTGCTGCATTTAAAATTTCACACAGAACATGAGAGTTTAACTGGACTTTAGGATTCCTCCATGTCTGTAGTGAGGAATGACAAACAAAGCCAAGTTCCAGTTGTGTGATGCACCAGAATGGAAAATGCCCAGAACCTCTTTTGTGAAAAAGTTAACTGTAAGGCTTATAGGGACATAAATAAACTATTTATCATATTTCCTTGATTCTAAAACACAACTCGTATATTATTAAGATTATCTTACAATCTAGGGGCTAGGGATTTAGCTCAGCGGCATAAGCGCCTGCCTTGCAAGCAGGCGGTCATGGGTTCGATCCCCGGTACTGATAAAAAGGAAAAAGACAAAAAAAAAAAAAAAAAAAAAGAATGTCTTACAATATATGCTCAAATTTAAGGTTACTGTATTTTCTTTTTACATCCAACATCTTTATAAAGACAGCAATGAGCCCTATAAAGCTGGCATTTCAGAATTTTCAGAATTCTTCTTTTGCTTCTAAGTTACCACTCAAAGGTAAAAGTTAAAGCATAAGTGTCCTGGAAGAAAGCTTGCTTCCACCCTGAGTGCAAATTAAATTCAAGTCTCTTTCACCAATAGATAACTGGCCTACCTCTAGAACTTTGGCTAGGAATAGATGTTTTGCTTCTAGCTTTTGATTTAATAATATATCCTAATGGTATTAGGCATTGGGCAATGATTTTATGGAATAAAGAAAATTGAAGATGCCTGGTTACCTATGAAAGACAACATATTTTATGCTCAAAATGACATCCGATCAAATTAATAAGAATTTAAAAATACAACCAAACAACCTCTGTATATTAATGAGACAATGATAAACTCTCACAAAGCATGACTAATTTTAAGTACAATAACAGAGTTCTTGTCAACAAACACAATTATGAATGTACTTCTGAAGTCTGCTCAACTCCTTTCAGTTAAGCAGAGATATGATCATGCATAAAGCAAATTTTGTTTGCAATTTGAAGTGTAGATATGTGTATGAGGTTATAATGGCTGTGCATTGAAAATCCACCATAGGCTGTTCAGAAGGACTAATGGGAATTTAAAAAGTCAGCCTTGCATGTTCCAAGAGCTGACTGGCAGGTCCTGGATGAGGAGGAAAATGTCAGGAAGATTTGCAGATGGGCTGAATGGCCAGTAAGACAAGCCCTGTCTGATGGAAAATATTTTGTGGCTCCATGTAAAGTGGCTTTCCTGGATTGATGTATAAAGATGACTCGAGGTGCAGTGCCTTTTTCCTGAGAGGCTGGGAGAACACAAGAAAGCTCAGGATGAATATACTGCTCTTGTCATTGTATCTCTTTGTCATCACATTGCGTGATGCTAGAGTCGCACGCCAGAGAAGACAAGGTGACATATTTGTGGTCCTTTTCTCTGGCCATTGACTACAGGCTGGATTCTCATTTCTGTGGCACCATTAAAACACTGGTGCTGAGATTGTCAATGATCCCTGAATTCCTGAGTTCCCAGGTGAAGTTCAGTTGAGAGAGGGTAGATGTGAACCTGAGAACAAATACCCACCTCTGTCTGGGATTAAGCTGCTTCTCATGCATGGTTCTCTGTGGAGCTGACCAAAAGCAGCAAGCTTTCCAGACCCTGGTATGGCTTAAACCCTCTATAGCTTCAATTTGCAGGTCTGGATCTGGGTCTTCATCCCTCCAAGCCAAGATGTCCTACAGTGTAGGTTGACTAGGAAAAATCTAGAAGATGCTACATCTCCCCATGACAAATTTATTCAATGACTCCTCTTAGCATCCTTACTAACGAGAGGCTGATTTAAAAATAGTATTTGTATACAGATCAAAATACTGTCCCCAGCCATGGCAAAAGGAACTGTGAGGACAGTGTGAGGGTTAAGTGGGAGGATCTGTGCACAACGCTGAACTTGGAGCCTGTTACACTTACTTATTATTAACAGAAGCCAGGGTTACAATTACAGATATGTATCCTGCTCATATCTGCTCCTCAACACCCAACCATTGGTAGGGGTCACCAAAGGTGCTGGTTCCTTTCAACTACAAGTCACTTGGATTTTTGAGATAGCCTGGATGCAGTGTTACAACATAATCGAATACTGATATGCTGAAAGTAAAGAAAAAAAAAAAACAAAGAAAAATCAGCCATTCATCACTTTGACAACTTACTCTACTCAGGAGCCCAGAACCAGAAGTTTCCAATTCTCTTGAGATGTATTAGTTATTAATCACTTTAAATTAGTGACTAAAAACATACTGAACGCCAACATTATACTTATGTTAAGAATGCATACAGAGGGTGATCTAACATTTTAATTTTGATCTATTTTTTTTCTCCTACCATGTAGGTATCCCAACAGTTTACACACTTCCCTTTCAGCAGTAGAGACTTGGCTGTGAATTTGGTACACATGCTATGTGTGTTCTTGTCCTCATTTATGCATGCATCATTCAGTAGATGCACATTAAGTGCCTCCTCCGTACCAGGCTACTATCTTAGATGCAGAAGATAAATAATTGCAAAAGAAATAGTCCTTCCCTCTAGCCTATAAATGCGACAAAGCCTGCCATGGAAACGAGTAATTCAGAATACGCATGTTAAGAAACGCAGTGAGGGTACAGAGAAAAAGCTGGCTGTCCAGAAAAGTTTCCTTGGAAGATAAAGTCAGAGTTGGGTGAGGGATAAGTAGAAACTTCCCAGGGAAGGAAATCAAGGAAGGAAAATGATTTGTTTGAAGCAGAGCTGCGGAAATACAGGGCTTCATATGTGAAATCCAGTCTGGTGGGAACAGATGGAGGAGGTTGCCTTGACAAGAAGGCTGGGAATGACCTGAGACCAGGATCAAGAGTCTGGAAAAGGAAATCACAGGAGTGAGTTGGCTTTGCTTTGTTTGAAATGAACAGATTTTATTTTAGGACAGCTTTATGCTTGCAAGAAACTGAGCAGACATTGCAGAGGGCCCCTTATTCCTGTTCCCTCACACCTGGTATCTCCAGGTGAGATCCTGCATTACCCAATTAGTCACCAAAGTTTGTTAGGCAAGGTTATCTTAGAAGGATAGGTCTGGCTGACAGTGAAGGCAGTAAGTTCATATTTGCCTCTAGTATATTTCAGGTTAGGGTCTCCAGGAAAAGGATTCACATGGGTATTAGGACAAGGACTAGAGCATGGAGATGATGCAGATATCTGGAGCACCACACAGCTCAATGAGGTGCTCCAGGGAAGACTCGGAGAGTTTCAGAGGCAAGAAAGGCCTTAGATAAAACCCTAGGATTCTCAAAGTTTGAGGGCCAAACCAGCGTGGAAGACTTGTCCAATGAGGACAGAGGGAGCAGTCTCTAAAAAAGCCTAAAAACATGCAGATGTTTTGGTAAAGTTAAAGGTCCAACACTTCCTGTGCTGAGTTTAATCCTCCTTGTGAGGTAGTGAGAGGGTAGAAACTAAACTCTGTTAGGATGCCTGAAGGTGGTGGATCCTTTGGAGATGACACAAGGTCATTAAGGACCTCATGTCTGAATTTGGGGGGCTTTATAAGAGGGTGAGAAACCAGAAGAAACACACATGCATGGGGTGATGCAACCAAGAAGATCCTCTCCAAGATGAGCCCACACCAGCACCATGCCCTGAACTTCAAAACTATTAGTCAAGTAAGTATCTTTTCTTTACAGAATTAGCCTTCACCAGGTTTCTCATTATAGTAGTGAAAAATTGACTAAGACATCATGGAAGGACATCGTAAGATCATTCAATAGAAACAAGTCTTTATAGTTTACTTGAAAGTTTAGGATGTTTCCAAAAGCAACATCTTCCAGAGTGTCGATGTGTAGGATGTAAACACACCATCTCTCTGAGCACTTCCTGTTTTCAAACAGGATCATGTTTTTAAGTCTTACCAGGACACTGCTGCCTTTGGGCTATTATGAACCACGCCCACAGATGCACAGCTTTGTTGCCGGCACTTGTGGATGATGAATGCCATCAGATCTTGCAGGGTTTGAGTGCCTGAGGGTCTCTCCCACATCAAAAGGGTCTGGGCCAAAGGTACAATGCATTTTGGTCCTCCAGAGCTAAAGTTTGATAAGGATATCAGAAAAATAGTTGTACCATGTAGGAGTTCCCTTGAACTTAAGGGCATGCTGGGTGGATCTCTGGACCCACTGGGAGCCCTTGAAAAGAGGCTCCTAGGACTTTGAGTACTAAAATTAGTATGAAGTTGTTGACATGTACAATGCTCTTAGGAGACTTAGCAGAGAGCTCACAGCCAATTTGCTCGGCAACCTGGCTTCCTAGATGAATCACATGGGGAGCCTCAGGATCCAGGGCCGTTCTGTACTCAGCAGAGTCTCTTTCCTTGGAGACCTGGGATGCCGTCTTTTGTGCTCCTATCAGATGGCATCTGGTGTTTGTTCATATATCTGCAATGGCTTTTCCGTTAGAAAACTTGCTGTCTAATCTGATTTGCTAAACTGTGTTTCTTGACAGAGTGAGGGATCTGATGTGAAACTTCTTATTTAAAGCATGATAGATGCCTCCTACAAAACATGTGGATGATGCCCTCTTTTGAAGATACACCAGGACAAAATAAGCCATTTATGAGAGAAGCCATGGTTCTGGTTGAGTTGGCCCATGGGATGACGTCGATACCTTGTGTATTCTTTGCTGGCAGGGTATATCCTAGCTATATAGATGTGCACAGAAATGACCAGCTGAGAGAACCTTTTCAAAATCAAATAACAGACTCTTAGGATAATACAATCTGTGCACCACAGATAATGAAATAGAGCCGCCAACACTGACTCTCTGATTCCTCTCATAAATGCGGTCCCCTGAAAGCTTTTCCCAGTCACCTGTGGAGACGAAGAGCTGCTGTGGAGTGCAGCACTCACACACTGACTCTCTGTCCTTGTACATTTGCCTCCCTCCCTTGTTACTGGTCTTTCAGGTAGTTAACAGTGCTTTTAGGCTAGGACTTCACAGCTGATACTGGGGGAGGTTTGCTGCCTTAAATCATGCTGAGGTTATTTTGTGAAGGTATTTAGAAAAGGGGCAAAAGCAATAAAAAAGGTGCCATGATAAATCCTTTGGAAAAACAGCACGAGCTCCACGGCTGCTGTTTTTCACCTAAAGTATCTGTGGATCTTTCTGTTTAAACAAAGACTCATTTGGGTGTCTCATAGCCTTGCTCCTTGCTATTGAACTAAAAATAACTTGAGTCATTCCACATACAACCCAATTATTTAACATATATTGCCCTCTAGCAGGCACCTCAGTATTGCAAGCACTGAACTGAGAAATAGCTTTCCCTTATCAGATCGCTGGCAAGTTCACTGAAAGGCCAGACTCTCTCCCCAGCTACTAGAGTTTGGAATTTGAATGCCAGTTGCAACAGGCTCGCGTGTTAAAATATGTGTCTAGACTGGTGTCATTGGGAGGTGGTGACCTTTAAGGCATGGGGCTGAGAGGAAGTTCTAGGATCCTTGGGAGTGTGCTCTTAAAAGGGACTATGGGACTGTGGGCCACTTCCTCACTCTCTTCTGCCCACTGGCCAACCAGTGAGTGGTTTTACTCCCTAATAAGCTCTCACCATAATGCGCTTTCTCACCACAGGCCCAAAGCCAAGGGCCAACCAAACATGAAGTGGAATTTCCAAAACTGTAAGCCAAAATCAACATTTTTTTTTCTTTATAAGCTGATCATCTTAGGTATTTGTTATATTTACAGAAAAGCAGCTAGCTCATAATTAAAGGATAAGCAACTCCAAAATGAAAGTCCATTTTCCTTAGGGGATTATTTTCCATAGTAAAGACATTGTGAGAAGTGTTTTAATTCCTGGCTTTTGTGTTTGTTTGTTTGTTTTCTAATACAAAGCACTAAAACATTGATTTATGCAGAGTAGCAAAGAAATAAAAATTAAAGTGATCCTACAGAAAGTTAGGAAATCATATATGGGCCACAATATTCATGACTGGTTGGGTTCACCTGACATGTGGATTCAGAGAGTGAAAAATAGTGGTAGTAAGCTTCTTAAACCAGTAGGGATTTCCCGAGCACCTGCTTTACTCCACTCAGTGTGAAGTGTTTGGGGGATTTTGCTCACAAGGCATCGTGCGTGTTATGATTGGATGCCTTATAAACTATTTCTCCCCATCTCCTTCCATGCTTCCCCTTCTAGGCAGTCTGAACTTTCATGCCATTCAGAAATGGAGCGCTCCTCTCTGAGCTGCTTTTATCACTAAGCCATTCTTAAGACGGCCACCATATGTGGTCAGTACCACAGTTACATGCATATGTTGCCAGGCTTCCTTGGTTCCAGCTCCCCAAGAGGCTCTCAGAGACCCCTTGCTTGCTGAACTGCCATGGAGTAATGGAACCAAACTGATGTGGTTCATGTCTGTGTTTTGCCACTGCTTCTCTGTCTTTGGACCTTAATTTTCTCATCTATAACATGGAAACATGCCCAGCTTCATAACTTCTATAGCAGTTATAGGTATTTAGTAGATAGTGATAATAATTGTAGGATATACTGGGTTTCTATAATGTATTCATGATGTTAATGAATGAAACTGAAATTCGACTTTTGATTATTGTTTATCTATCAGAAGATGAATAAAACTTGAAGGAGTTCATTTTAACTCAATAAAGACAATGCATTTGTCTCTGTTATTGTGTAAATCAATGCAGTTTCTCAAAGAAAACCATAATTTTGCCAAGAAAGTTTTATTTTCCTGCATTTCAAAACAAGTACCTTTTTCCTTTTGTTGATGGAAGGGGTGGTCAATTTTCAATGTGGTATCCCCTCATGATCATTTTTTACATCTCTATCACTAGACACCTGAGCTATATAAAGGCATTGACTGGCAAATAAGAGGCAACTGTGTTTCAGGATGGTCACCAGTAGAGTTTCAAAGGTGTCTGCCATATTACTGCTGATGGCCATGCTTCAGAGCTGTGATAAGCCATGGCTCTGTAAGCTCTTATCACAGAGGGAGAGGCACTGAGAGAATCTGCCTAATCCTCTCTTGGTCAGCCTGGGCTCCCTAAGCATTTCCTACAAAGGCTCTCACTTAGGTAGCTCCAAAATGCAGAAGGGTATTTCTAAAGGACCTGGGCCAAGTGAGATTAAGCACCTTCATTTCCCAGCACTCACTGCTCTGATGAAGGAAAGGACCCAGAGCTTGCCAGAACTGGACTGGATGGACATGGAGCACAACAAAGACCTTAGGATGAGGGGTTTGGGGAGATCCCATACTGTCAGAAGTTGGGGAAGAGTGGGAAGCATAGACAATGGATATGTAAGAGTGGTGGGTTTAGATGCTACTGAGCATGTCTTCCAGGGAAACGCCAAGTATTTACTGCAACATCCACAGCCACAGAGCGACAGCCAGGAAGTTTTGTGCTTGCTTTGGGCATCAGCCCATTTTCAAATTAGCCCTAGTGATGGCTTTACATGGCCAATGTAATGAAATCACTGAAGTTGGAGGTGACGCGTGGCTTATTGCTCTTGCATTGCACTATTAAAAAGATTTGCTTTCAGCTACTGGTAAAAATCACTTCTTTATTTACTCTGAAAATATTGCAGGAAGCGCCATACCATGCCCTTCATACTTTTTAATTCACTTCCCTGTTCAATTAATATAATTACAAAAATAAATCTAAAACTAATTATTCCTGCATATAATTACATATCTCACAACTCAGCATTTGCAAGATAAAGGCAGCCATAGCTATTATGACAATAGTTCCTAATAGCTTGGAACTGTAACTTAATTGCAGTTTAAGTTGGCACTGAGATCTAAACAGCGCCGTTGCTATTATTTCAGGATCATTGCACTGTAAGAAAGAATAAGTTACAATTAAATTTGCGCAGAATGGTCAATAGGTTCCATTAGTAGCAAGAAAGCAGGCAAAACGGTGAGGGGTTGGGAAACAGAATGACATGGAATTGGTTGATAAAGTTGGGCTCTTTAAGAAACAAAATCAACAAATAAATTTCCTGAATGCCCAAACTCTATGCAGGAATTTTGGATTCTTGAAGTGTTTATCTGTCTGACAATCAGGAGTCTCCTTTCCCCCCACATCCATTGCCTCAGTGCTGTACACGCACCCTTTTTGTCTTTCTCTTGACCCTCAAATGCTTCTCTTGCCCTTCTGCTCTCTATGCAGCCACTTGGTGCAGTTTCCAAAACTGCAAGGCTGGTGATGACACTTCTCTGCTGGAAATGACCCAGTGGCGCCTTCTAACTAGGAACAGAAGCTGTTCCCACGTTGCTGAGCAAAGCTTTAGAAGGACACTGAGATGGGCTGCTTCCTACCTGCCTTGTAGCACCTCTTCTCTCCAGTTTTTCCTGTTGCCAGTATTTCCAGTGCTGGCTGGTTTGCAGTTCTGCGAACACTGATCTTAACACTTGCATTTACCTTGGTCATAGTCACCTTCCTGTTTCTCATCTGCCTTTTGAGATACAAAAGCACCTCCTTTGCAGGCCTTCCTGGACTCCTACGTGCAGTATTATCTCCACTGTAGATGTCACACTACATCCTGTCTAATTCTTCAGTTACATGTATCACATTTTACCATTCTTTCCAATTATGAACTGTCTTTATATTAGACTGTTCATTCGTTAAAGAAAGCCATCAATCTTGCATCTTATTCTTTCCTAGAACTTAGTTCTCTGCTACATCTATAATGGATAGTCTACATGTGATTGCCCACTTTTATTTTTGATAAAATGTTTGTACTAGAGAAGAGAAGATGGTCAGAGCTTTAATAAATGTCCCACAGTCTTTGATGGGCTGTGATGGGAGCAAGGGTTTAGGTTTGCTTGGCACAACCCTGGAATAAAGCTTGGTCAATATATGCAAGACACAGTGCAATAATTACTGGGTTGTGATGTTCATTAGTCTAGCAATGTTTGTTTTTTTAAGGGAAATAAACCCATAAATGAAATCGCCAGAATCTAGATTTACCTGTATCGTGTCTTTACATGCTTGATATTAATTATTGAATATTAAAGATAACCAACCTTTGCACAACCAGGATAATCACTAAATATACGATGTAGTTTCAGAGAGATTTATAGCACATTTAAACCCTTACGATTCTGAATTTTGCAAGTGATATTTCATGTTTATGGGGTGAATCCTAATGATTCTTACAGAAGAACTTAAAAAGAAAACTTCTACTTTAGTAATTTAAGCTTAAATTACATTTTTTACTTGCAATTAAGAGTTTGAATTAATTTAAATGTTCATTTGATCCTTTTTGGCTCTGCTGAGAGTTCCCTGTACATTCTGAGAGGTAATAGAAATTAAAATGTGGCTTCCAATTGTTTCACTACAATTACAAAAGTGCTATCACTCTTCAAGATTTTATACATTACATCAATTTATGCTTCCTTTGTTGCTCATTGCAATAGTATGGGTTGAAAAAAAGGATTATGGTGTATCTGAGATGCTGGGCCATTATGGTAGCACAAAGCTAATTGATCATTTTCCTCTCTTAGAAACCCAAGCTTTACTGCAAGAGACAAACCTTGTACAGTCTCTTGACATTATACAACCTCCTACGTTGATCTGAATACAGGCCCAGAGGAAAATTGTTTCACATTATTGTAAAGTAGCCTCATAAAGATGAATATGGTTATGTGAAATGCAATGTGTTTGAAAAATCATTTTGGCTGCAAATTAAGCGAAGTCCTCCCAATTGGGCTTAATTAATACAGAGAAACTGACTTTCAGAATGAAGTTTGTCACATTACTCAACAGAAAGAACACTGACTGTGTTTTCTGTTTCTTCTGGTCAATCTAAAAATATCTAACCGCAGAAACTGAGAAACTTCTGGTTCAACCTAGGACCTGCTAGTGACCAAGAAGCCACTGGCCAGGAGGCTTCATGTGCACTTTACACATGTTGACTACAAGGAACACATGGCCCTTCTGTACAGGCAGATATCAACCAAACTAGCCAGAGACGCCCATGGAGAGCTCAGGGAAAACCCTCATTGAAGATTTCTGTAGAAACAAGGCCAAGTAAAACTTATCTTTGGGAATTACTGGCAAGGTACACTAAGATAGCTCTAATTTTGGAAAGCATTTGAAGTGTTAGGTCTTTTTCTCTAGTTGCCCAACTTCCTCTATGGATCTGTTTAAACGTATGTTTAAACCATGAAACTATAGTTCTTTGCCTTTCCTTTGTTATACCATCACTAACAGATGCTAACGCAGTACTCACATAGCAAGAGATCAGATACTATTTAAGGCAATAAAATATAATATCCCTAGTCAAATCAGTTACAATCTATACACAAAGAAATGGAACCAGATCTATAAATGTGGCCAAAATATATGGCAAATGTTTAAATTTTTAAAATTTATCACAGTAGAAGGAACATGGTTATTATCCTTCCTCAAAATATTCCCCCCTTGCTTCACACACACTGGTCACTCTTGCTGCTTTTTGAAATGTTCTTTGATGTCTTTACAAGTTGTGATTAAAAAAAACAGTGAATGCTGTTGCCAAGGGCTGACCAATGGAAAGAAGGGATTGTAAAAACATTATGGTGTGTATTCATCCACATTGTTCTGATCCTGTGTGACTTCTGGCTCTTCCCCAAAGTCAAAATGACCAGGAGAGCTAAATGCTTTGAGTCCACTGAAGACATCAAGGCAGCCACAACAGCACAACTAAAGCCACCCACGAAGGAGGATTTCTAGAAGTGCTTCAGAAAATAAGCAAGAATTAAGGTACAGGTGTGTTCCAAGAGGGAGGAGTATTTTGAGGGGAATTCATGGTAATGTGTCTTTTAGTGGAATAAACTGAAAAAGTTTTTCCTAATATACTTTGTGTGTGTGAATTTTTGCTTTATTCTCAGATACCTGTGTTTTTAAGGTTATCATTTATCTAATCCCCTAGCTAGTCTTAAAATTTGTCTCTTAGAACAACAGTTGTAATATTAGAGTCAAGAAAACCTGATGGTGTCATTACCATTTCTAAGGGACGAATGTAAGAGCAAAGGTTACATAGTAAATGATATTAAAAATAGCTGTGAGCTGTGTATTTGTTACAACTGATGAACCTACATTGACATATCATTGTCACTCATAGTCTATATCAAAGTTCACTCTTGGCATTGGGCATTCTATGGGTTTGAACAAATGTACAGTAACGTGCATCTATCTTTACAGTGTCATTTGGAGCAGTGTCACCGCCCTAGAAGGCATGTGTCCCACGTTCCTTCCTTCCCAGCAACTCCTGGAAACCACAGTTCCTTTTACAGGCTCTATAATTTTGCCTTTTCCAGAATGTCACCGTTGGAGTCATACCATACATGGCCTATTCCAATTGGCTTCTTTCACTTAGTAATGTACATTTACCTTCTGTCCATGTCTTTTCTTGTGTCAAATGCAGTACTCTAGTAGAGGATGCTCATAACAAGGGAGGCTGTGTATGGGTCGATCAGTGACACTGTGGGATACAGCAGCCTCTCAAAGCTGCAGTGAAGCTACAACTGATATTAACAAACAAAGCCATTTGAGATACAGAATTTAGAAACAGTTGAGTTTTTTTTTTTTAACTAAACCTCAGAGGATGCTATGATCAAATTGGCAACCACTGACATTATTCCAGGGACAGACCTCGATAATATTTGTTTTTCTCCAGCTAACATTAAAATAAAAATTTAGCTTCCCCCAGAAATTATCTCTCAGGGAGCTATCTCTCCTTGCTTTGAAATACTATTTTACAAGTATCACTTGAAATATTATTTGAGGACCTACCTATTGGGTCCCATGTTCCCGATAGGAGATTCTTACCGTATCTACATTTTGAAAGTGAATATTGACCTCCATGTAAAAAGGGAAAATTAAATCAGGGTATCAGAACAGTGCAAACAGTCTAGGTTGGAGATTATGAGGGTCTCTGTATGTTAAAGGCAGAGGGGCTAAAAAAAGAGGCTGAGATGGGAAAGATCCAAACCGAATTAGGAGGGCTGGATCACAACTCAAATCTACATGAAGGGAGGTTTCCAGAAAAATTTCTATGTTTCTGTGGTGAGTTTGATATTAGTCAACCACTGATCATGTTTGAATATTTTGGGGAAAAACTAATCAAATTTCTGGATCTTCAAAGTTGAAGCCCAAAATTAAGTCAAAATGACCTTTCCAAGGTTATTCTATCCTGTTATTCTATCCAAGAACGAAGTGCACTTGTAAGGAAACAGATATCTTTGAAACTGGAATATCTATACAGAAATACAAGACAATGACTAGTTTTCACAGAAGTCTTACATAACCAGCCTGGTATGGTGACACATGCCTGTAATCCCAGCACTCTTGGAGGCTGAAGCAGGAGGATCACAAGTTTCAGCCCATCCTGGGCATCTCAGAGACTTAGGAAAACCTTTCTTCAAAGCAAATGAATAAACAAACAAAAATATCCCTGGGGATGTAGGTTAGTGTGAAGGTCCTGGGTACAATCCCTGATGTACAAAATCAAAGCAAACCAAATTAACACTATACAAAACAAAACAAAAGTTTTGTACAATAAAGAACACAAAATAAAACAACAGTTTCAAAAATCAAATTATTATTTCCAAGTGAAATAACTTCAAAAATGAAATTATAGAGCCTGGGGTTTAGCTCAGCGGTGTAAGCACCTGCGTGGCAAGTACAAAGTCATGAGTTGGATCCCGGTACCAAAAAAAAAAAAAAAAAAAAAAAAAAAAAAAGAAAGAAATTATAATTTTCAAATTTCTCCTATTCTTACCCAATCTCCACTGTTTCTCTGGAACAATAACAAATTTGAGTTGATTAGGTTTGGTTCATTTTCATTATATAGTATTGCAATTTCTTGATGATTAGTTATATAAAGTACTAAGATTTCTCTGATAGCTGAACAATCAAAAAATATTTGTGACATTATAGAAAAGGGGAATGCATCAATAGCTGTAAAGATTTTCGCAAGGAGAGAAGTACCAACAATTGAATCTCATTACTTTTTCTATAAAACCATCATTTTGATTTAGTGAATATATTAAGGATTTGAAGGAGGGGCAAAAGAAACACTGCACTGACATAGTTACCAGCACTGGTCATCTCTTCACTGGTCCACTCTAGCTCTTCCCTTACTCAGAACTTTTTTGCCTTCCTAGCGTCTGGTGTTTGTCCCTCCCTCTCACTACAGTGGTTGAGCCAAGTGTCAATCAGAAACTATTATTTCCCTAAACATAGTGATTGGGCCAGAGTGGGCACAAGACCTAAGCAGGGCCAGAGCTTTCTGAGGGATGGAAAGCTTCACCAACAGAAGGCTTCTCTGTGGAGACCATGAGCTATTCACCTCAGGCCCAGGAATTGTCAGGCCCACTCCCCCTCTATGTGAAGGGAACCTTGTAAGGAATGAGTGTTGCAGAACTGAGAGGTGGAGACCCCCATGAGGGGTGTGATGATGTTTTTTGAGTGGATGCAACTCATCCTTCATTGGACAAATTTTCCCCTCTATCCCCCTTCCGTCCTCCCGTCCTTCTTTCCTGCTTGCTTCAAATCACTCTCTCTCCTCCCCACCTCCTTCCTTCCTTCTTTTTATTAAAGTGAAATTTGGATTTCAAAAGAAGAAAATACTGATTATATACCCTGCATTAAATACAGCTTTCAGCTCTCAGTGCCAATCCTAGTGAAGATCTCAGTGACTATCCTAGAGAAGAAATATTTCAGTTTATCAAGATGGTTTTTTACTTAAAGATCTGAAAGCATTTTGAAACATGAAGGTTTGGGACGGGGAGCACTTTACCTGCTACAGATCTGTGACCTGTAGAAAGGACACATGGAAAGGTGGAAACAGGGATTGATGTGTATTTTAAATCAAATATCAGCTCCGCAGTGCTGATGTCTCTCCTCTGTTCCTGAATGGCAGTCATTGAGTTGAATTTTACTAAGCATAAAAAATAACACCTTAAAGTCATACTAACTAACTGGCTAAAACCAGAGCTGTCCAGAGATCAGCTAGCAGAGGATTTATGGACATCGGGAGCACTATTCTGTCTCATCCAAGTATATGGACAGTGACAGGGCTACAAAATCCGTCTTATTCAGTCTAGTAAAAAAACAGAAGAGCAGGAGAAGAATGAGAGGAAGAGAATTTGCAAAAACCCTGCCACCTCTGTGCCAGAATTTTTTTTTTTTTTTTTGGTACTTGGGATGGAACTCGTGACCTCATGGTTGCCAAGTAGGCACTTACACTGCTGAGCTAAACCCCCAGCCCTCTCTGTGCCAGAATTTGAAAGTTAGGAACAATAAATACAAGTCATTAATTCAGTCACTTTCACATACATGTCAAGATATTGTCACATGTATCCCCCTGGAAGCTTGGAATGGGACACTGCCATAAAGGAATATTCTAAACTCTTATTGCAAAGGGATGGCAGATACTGGAAAACTTAAATCGATACTTTTAGGACTAACCCATACTAATTCATGATTGTTTTATGAAGTTGTCAAATGTCCCCCTGTCCCTCCACCCGCAGAACTGTGTCTTTTTTGGTCCTCTCTTCTCAGATTACATAACTCCAAGTCATGCTCGTCATCTCTTCTCGGGGTATGTACTCAGGTCCTGTCCCTCCTCAGCTTGGGCTGGTGACCCTTGTCCTAGCAGTCAGGTACAACCATCTCTCTTGTCCTCCACTAGCCTGGGAGCCAACTGAGACAATGATCATGTTGGCTTCAGTTCTGTCCCTAAAAGAGTAGCGTGGTTCCTCGCACGTAGCTTGCACTTTACACATTTTAGGTTAAATGAGCATAGGACCTGACTGCTGATCAGAAGTGTGATATGAAAGGCAGGCAGGCTCTAGAAAGAGCTTTTCAAAAAGGTATCAAATTTTATTAAAAGATATCAGCACCAATGAGCTTTTTTAAAAGATATCAAATTTTACACCAACTTGAAAGATAAGAACATACGTCCAATTCAAGCTCTGTAGCAAGGACACATGGAAGGTGTGCTTTAGTGATTGCTTATCACCAAATATTTGCCTCACTCTGTGATACAGTTCCCATTAAACACACGGAAAACTTGTCTCCCTTTATATCAGGCTCTCTGGGGAGGGGCGCCAGGCATCAGAGTTTTTTTTAGAAGTTACCAGGTGATTTTAACATTGACCCAATGGATTGAAAATGCTGAGTTAGTTTGTGGGTGACCAGCTCCCTATTATCCACTTGAATTTCCTGCTGTTTCTCTGGAAGCAGGTGGGATACTGGTCTGATAAGCAGTATTAGCACCAAGCACTCAGTCTGGCAGGCAGCTTACATAAGGCATTCAGACAAAATTGCTTGCCCCTTTTATAGTAAAGAAATCGAGGCTTCCCAGGTTTGATGTGGACATGTCTCCCTCAGAAGCCAGTCTCTGCCTTTTGTACCACACTATATGTTAGGCTGGCGGGGTGGGGGGAAGAACTCTACTTATGCACCACTGAGACTGGTCAGTGGCCTTGGGGTCATGTAATTGGTTCGTCCTGTAGGTAATGAGTCATTTGTCCTTCCCTGGTCAGAGGTGACAGGAAAATGAAATGGAAAGGTTTAATATTCCTCAGGATTGTCAGGCCAGGTGAATCACTACACAGTAATAAGTGGTTTCTGTAAAAGCAGCTAGTTAAAAAACAAAATACCGAATAAAATCTCAGCTATTGCTTTTATAGTTCATTTGAGAACACACTGACATCTTAGTCATTTAATAAACATAAATGAAATGTCTTTCTTCTAGCTGCTGTGTTACATGATGAAGCTATAAAAAACAGTTTGATAATTCCATTTCTAAATGAATGTGGAGAGTGTTAAAATGGGAAGCGAACCCTTTACATGAAAACACATCTTCAAAAGTTAAAAACAGGATTTTGTTTTCAGTTTTAAGGCTTTTACCACCTTAAAAAATGTTAAATTATAAAACATGTGACTTTCACCAGGAGATGAGAAGAAACCCCAAATCTACAGATGTTGCAAGAGAGTTGTCACCCAGGCAGAACAGTTTAGGGGTGTTAATACACTGACCTTTCCCTTTATTTATCTCAGGCTTTATACATATTTTAAAGCTTAGCTAGTGGGAAAAATGGAATGACAGCCAATGATTTAAGCACTATTTTGTTTTACATGACCTCAGATGTCGGGTTGTATTTCTTTTTCTTTCTTTCTTTTGAGAGGGAGCAGTGGGAATTGAACCCACGACCTTGTGCTTGCCAGGCAGGGCCTGTGCCGCTGGGCTACATTCCTGGCCCTCTGGCTATATTTCTCTTACTTCATAAAAGTAAAATCCTGTTTGACTTTGCTTTGGAACAGTTATGTTCTGAGCTGCCAGGGAGGTGGCTGTGACCCTTGCGGGGTGAGGGAGGAGGAGATCAGAAGAAGGCTCAGGAGCTCGGGAAGCGGCATTCTTGCTTAGGAAGGAGACCTTAGAATCAAAGAAGCCTGGTGGAATCAGTTCTGGCGCCCTTGTAAGGAAGTGAACTTTGTGTATCTTCATGTTGAATCTTGGCAAGAGGTGACCTCTGACCATGCTGACCATCTGCTGGGGACATTTGTAATGGTGCTGTACAAGGTGATATTTGTCATGAGAACAGCTACTTGACTTGTGCTCTGGGACACGTTTTCCTCTTCACATAAGCTGCCCTTTTGTAGCTGGTTGCTGGGTCTCAGTGCTTACCCTGGTCTAAGCACTTCCCTTCTCCTTGCTCATTGGATCCTCGTAAGAACCTTTTAAGGTATCTTCATGGTGTAAAGAAAGAAACTGAGACACAGACAGGCAAATATGTCAGTGAATGCAATGTTCAGGAGCCAGGGCCCTCGTCCTTCACCATCCTATTTGGTCACCTCCCAGGTGGACGTCTGCTTCCCTCTACCCATAACTCCTGGTTCCCCTGCCCCTCACGCTTGCCAGCTGGGGTAGCCACCACTGGTGTTCACAGCTTGCAGGGGAGGTGTCTGCAGGGAATCTATGGGTCTGGCTGATGACCCCACTGTTCTTTTGAGGCTGGGGGCTCTCTGGCGATGGCCGTGATGGGAAGAGAGGATGTATGTGCTGTGGTCACAGCGTAGGGAACCTGCACAGTCTTCTGAGGGATGCATGCTCTTAATTGAGAGCACGCAAGGGATGCAGGAAAGAGAAGGTCGAGGTGTACTGCTCATTGTGGGGAAAGATGTGGAGTAAAATCCCAGCACAGAGGCAGATGGATGTGGGAATGGAGATCACCTGTGATCAGCAGAGGGCTCCTGGGGAAAGAGGTCATCGAACAGAAGTTAACATAAAACTGCGAGGTCAGAGGCCAGAGCAGGGTTGCTGGGAACACTGACACTTGTTAGGGTTCTCGGCCTCAGCTCTGATGCTGGCACTGGGGTGCAGTCCTTCTGCTCTGTGTGTGGCTGTCCTGAGACGGAGGCTGTTACCTGTACCCCTGCCTCCCACTATCTGACACCAGCAGTTTCCCCGTCTCCTCATGGTTATGACAAGCAAAACTGCCTCCAGAGATTTCCCAGTGTCCCCTGGAGGGGCAAATGTCCCCCTTCAGTCCATTTGTTAAGAGATTGCGTTTGCGCATACATGCGTTCAGTTTTCAAGATTTGAGGTTTCAAGATTTGAGGTGGCTTTTGTTCTCCATTAGGCTCTATGACAAGCAGGGGGACGGGAACACTCTCGATTGCTTTCCCCCCCTTTTCCTTCCTCTGTATTAGCCCCACTCTCCCACCCCAGCCCCCCAGTACTGAGAATTGAACCCAAGGGCCTGGCTAAATCTCTAAATTGCCCAGACTGGGCTCAAGCTTGCAACCTCCCTGCTTCAGCCTCCAAGTGTTGGAGATGATAGGCAAGCACCACCATGCTCAGTTTGAACAGCTCATCACTGTATTTCAGGCATGGTCACAAAAGAAACCCATCATTCTTGGACTCCTCAAATTTCTTCACATACACCGAAGGCCCAGAAACAGTGACCTGTCCCCAAAGTGTCTGTCTTGCTGGTTTTTGTGTGATGTGTGGATAGTGCTGTAGAATCCCTCTTACAAGCAAAATACAGGGTCCCTAGCCAGCAGCCCGAGAGTCCAAGACCTGGCTCAATCCCTGAATTGGCTTCCTTTTTTTTCTGTGGTTCTGAGACTCGAACCCAGGACCTGGAGCATTCTAAGCATGTACTCTACCTTCTGATTGTCTTCTTTATCAACAAGTTCTGACTTACCCTTTGTAAAATATGAGGAAAACATAACAATTTAAAGTGGAAGAAGAAAGTGGTCTGAAAAATACAGAAAACTGAAACAAAAGAGGTTTACATGTAAGTGAATTTTCAGATTAAAATGGAAAAATACACTCACGGGTAGGTAATGATTATTGAAGAGAAGGTAACAATGAAACAGAGTCATTGCAGTCAGAGAGGCAACACTGAGCCTAGCCCTTAACAGAACAATTAACGTGGTATTAAAGTAATGAAAATGGCCAGGCAGGGTGGTGCACCTTGTAAAATCCCAGCACCCAGGAGGCTGAGGCAGGAGCATCGCTGTGAGTTTGACACCATCTTGGGCTACAAAGTGGGTTCAAACCAGTCTGAACTGCATAGTGAAACTCTCTCTTGAAAAAGACCAAAAAAGAAAAAGAAAATAGAAGAGAAAGAAAGGAAAAGGCAAAAGCAAGACAATGCAAGTGAATAATTCCTCAGAGCCCTGAAATTCTGGAGCACGAGAGCTGATGGGAAGGTGACAGTGACGACAGATCACATGATGAGTCCAGTTCAGGGACAATGAAGTCAAAGAAAGTAGTGCAAGAAAATACATCAGGAAAACAACAGGATGTGGTGGAGGGGAGAAGTAGAAGATGACAAAGGGAGAGCGTGTTCAATTCTGAGCCCCTGGGGAGAGCAGAACACCTGCAGAGATCCCTGGGCAGCCCTGTGAGTCCGGCAGAGGGAGCCTTGTCTGGTGGTGTGCTTGCTTGGTATCTGCTAAACCTGGCGTTTGGAAAGGGTCTCTGCTGGGCGGGGTATCCTGACTGACCTGGTTTTCTAGCTGCCGAAACAGAGGCCACCAGTATGGGAAGGGGGTACGCTGTGTCCCCCTGGATGACAACCTTATGGGGGCCCTGGAAGCCGGTCTGCCTCAGCAGGAAGGATTTAGAGCAGACACACAGAGCACAGTAAGGGTCACCTTTCAGTCCCAGCGCCCTGTATTTTCTCCCCCGGAATCATAACTACGCTATGCTTCCTGCTGGTCTGAGTTGATCTGAGGACAGAAGTCCTATGTTAGGGCTTGATCTAGAGGCACCCCGATCCCAAGCCTTTTGGTAGGTGGTTGGATCCTAGGAGTGTGGTGTGGAATTAGGGCGCAGGATTCTAGGATTAAGGGTGGGTGGTCACTAAACGGGGTTAGCATAGTTCTGGGTGTGGATAATCGAAGCCCCACCCTGAGTGTGGGGGCACCAAGCAGCAGGTTTACAGCCTGGATGGGATGTGGATAACAGAAACAAGCCGGGCTTGCTTCTCAGTGCTTGTTGGTGCTCCAATTTGCTGTCTCTGTCTCACTTACCGCGGCCGGATTCCTCTGCCGGCCACCTGCCTTGGAAACTGTGAGCTGAAATAAACCTTTCCTACTCTAACTTGTGGGTGTTGGGTTATTTGTTCCAACAGTGAGAAAAGTAAGTAAGTGAGAAAAGGTAACTAAGACTCTTTGTTCATGCTGAGGGATCTTTATGGATTCTAAAACAAGCTATTTGCAGATGATCCAGAAGAGGGCGCAGGTAAACACACATCTACCCCACAGCGAGGAAGTAAGAGCTCTCTGGCTTTCCCCCAGCTGCTTCATTTCCTTGGGGTTTGGATTTTGTGAACACCAGCAAATCTGCATTGTCACGATGGTCTCACTCACTGCGATGAATTAAATGAACCACGTCTGCTGGGCTATCTGAGCAGTTTGCAGCCTGAAATGTCTGCAGACTCCATTAACTAGAGTAACAGGTGATGGGCTAATACGTCTTTCTTTTGGAAGGAATTTTACTCTTATAATGCCTTTCAAATCATGCTGCTGTTATCCTTGTAATAGCTTTTGGTCCTTTACTGTAAGTCAGGCATGTGATGGATGAAGGGGGTAAAATGAAGGCTGTGATTCTGACCACACTTGTAAGGAATTCATGGCCTTGTACGATGGGGGAAGCACAGACGAACAGGTAGTTTCGATGCAGACTCTATAGGATGGGAATGCCAAGAGGCCACCGGCACAGCCTTGGGGGACCCATTGGGAAGGGGCTCCTGGGAGCCTGTGTGTGAGAAGGTGAGACAAGGCAGCGGGTGTGAGTGTGAGTGTGTGTGTGTGTGGGGGGGGGGGTTCTGATGCATGGGGCATCTTTCTGTTCCAGGGTGCAGCATATGAAAAGGGCCTGGGGCGAGACACAGTGGGGGAAGTTGGGGCACCTGCAAAGAGTCCCAGGGCTGGAGCCCAATGCAGTAGAGCTGACTGTCACAGGAGACTGAAAGGGTGAGTAGGTGGGAGGCCACAGAGAACTTTCCAGAACAGAAACTAATAAGAGCCTTGCATCCTGAAAGCAAAGGCAAGGGCCTGGTAACAAGGAAGGACTGTGGCTGAGAACAGCAGACTGTGGAGAAGGAACCAGAGGTGCAGGGCTGTCAGGAGGTGGCCTAGGCGTCCCCATGCAGGATGACGCCTGCCAGCCACACCACAGGGGCACCATCCTAGACAGAACGAGGCAGAGGCAGCAGGAGAGCCGGCAGGTGGAAGATGGGGATTTGAGGGCCATTGGCTTAGAACAGAGATGCAGTGATGCAGGGGTTCACGGACCCGGACAGAGAGGACGGCGTGGGATGCAAGACTTAGAGGAGCCACAAGAGGGGGAGGAGCCAAAAGCAGACAGAGAGGGAGGAGAAAACACCCAAGAGACCCCGGGGCTTCCAGAAGTCAAAGGAAACAGTGCTACAAAGGGGACAGCAGCCCCAGTGCTAAATGACTGTCCTGATGTCCGGCGGAATAAAGACCACCAAGCACCCACTACATTTTGAACCTCAGCGTCGAGCAGGCATCAATAGAACATCCAGCTGCTTGACTTGAAGCCCAGTTTTTGGCACAGTGGAGGAGGAGATCTGACCTCTCCTGCTCTCCAGAGAAAGCCGCCCACCCCCTTCCCCACAATACAATCAAAGCACCAAAATGCTACTTCAGTGACAAGAAAGAACCACTCGGATCAAAACCAACTGTGTGGGAAGAAAAACACGAGGAACTGGCTGTAGTTTGTTAAATGAGACAAATTATTCCCTCAAGAAGTATGGTTAGAATGGTTTTGCAGTACTGAAGAATGTTTGCTGCTGTTTACTTTTCTTTCTAACATACTCTCCCAGGGTGCAGGCCACCTCCCACGCTCTTATCGGGTTTCCATCCCATGGGGCTGTCTGCCATCTTGGCCCCATGTGAAGCATAACCGTGCTTGGGTGGAGTGGGATCGGTGACCTGGCTGTTCTTGGTCTAGGGTGGGCTACTCAGAAGTCTGGTACGAGCACACAGTCATGCTAAAGAAATCATCCAAGGAGTATGTGGTCAGGGTTTCTAAAGAGTCGGAGAGAAGAGATCCCAGAACCAATCTACCAAATGGAGTTTCATCAAAGACAATATACATGCTTACAGGCCAATTTCTTCTACTGTATAACTGAGGTCCATCCTAGTATTCATGTGCAAGGGTAATGCCTTCTACCAGGTTGATTTCACAATCATAGCGATGGGATAGTTATTTCCTTCCTACACAAGGGTTATGACTGACATATGTAATATCACTGTGGTACTAGCATGTGGTATAATAAGTGTTTATTCTACTTACAGGAATCTTGCTGTTAATTCCCTCACATCGGTGGGAGGGGTTCCACTCAGTCCTGGGATGCAGCATTAGCAGTGCTGCATCTCAGAAGCTATGATGCACAAAGCCTGGTGTAATCATCTTCAGCCACACACAGGACCCTGGCAAGGCCTTCCCAACATGAACGCTGCAGGAAATTCCACTTAAACAAAGCACTCAGTTCTGGCTCACACAGGCTTTGCAACCCTTTCCAAGATCCACAGTAACTGCCATTAAACTGCAGGTAGTGCATACCATTATACATACCACGCTGTCTTCCCACAGGTACATACCTATGATCAACCCTAATTTATAAATTAGGCTCAGCAAGAGATTAACAACAATAACTAAAAATAAAGTGGAACAGTTCTAATAATACCCTGTAATAAAATTGCTAGCATCCCTACTATTGTGCTTTGGGTGCTGTTAAGTAAAATAAAAGTTACCTCACAGAAGCACTGGGAGACCAGGACAATCAAGCTGATGACTGAGATAGCTGCTGAGTGACTGATGGGCAGGTAGGATATACACCATGGATACACTGGACAAAGGGATGATCCATCATCCACACAGGATGGAGCAGGGTAGTGTGAGGGTTTGTCACGCTACTCAGAAAATTGCACACTTTAAAACTTATGAATTGTTTATTTCTGGAATTTTTCACTTAAAATAAATTTCCATTGAAGAGTTGGCCCTGGGTAACTGAAATTATGGGAAGTAAAACCAGAGTCAAGAGGAGAATCTATATCTGGGAATTGTGGGAAACACCTAGTGGTGAGATCCACCCAGACCAAACAGACCTGAAGCTCTGAGGCATGGGAGTGAGGCAGATTCTCACCTGCTGATGAACTAGAGGATTATGGGTTTAAAGTGCTGAAGCAGATAATGCACTTTGGCCTCATTTTGATGGGTAAAATTGGAGGAACACTGCAATCTTCTATAGCACATTTTGCATTTTACTTAGAAAGCAGTTACCACCATTGCTGTCGGTAGCATCATAAATACCAGGGTGGCTGAGGGATACTTTCTTGTATCACCATCTGTAAAACCTGCAACCCTCCATCTTTGCTTATCATATTTTGTTCATAATAAAAGCAGAATCACAGGGTGGGGATACAGCTCAGATGCACAGCACCTGATTCCCTGTACCAGAAAAAAAAAGTATAAAAATAAAATCACAGTATCAGACAAGAGCAATTAAATATAAATGGGATATCCTGAGTGAAATATAGACATTCAAGTAATTATGCATGTTTATTAACTTACACTCATTTATCTAACAAGTTATAGGGGCGCTCTTGTATGCCCAACAGTGTCTTAGGCCCTATGGATATCATTAAAAAAATGAAAAAAAATATTAGCTTTTTAATTTTTGTTTTTGTTTCTTTTTGAGACAGGGTCTTGGTATGTAATCCAGGAAGGGCTTGAATTCACTATGTAGCCCAGGCTGACTTCAAACTCATGGTAATCCTCCTGCCTCAGCCTTCCAAGTGCTGGGATTACAGGTGTGTGCCGCTATGCCTGACAGCACTAACATTTTTATTAGAGACAGTTTAAAATCGGCATGCATATTTATAGCTGTACTTTTCCAGGATATCTGCATAGAATACGGAAGAGTAGATGCTGAATTTTTAATTAAGACAGTGATGGTTTTAAATATAATTTTAGTTTTCTCTCTTTGGATTTTTACCTCCTGGGCTGGGTGTTTATTACCTTTGTAATTGAAAGTGTGGTGAGCTGCATTTTCCATTCTATCTTTCAGATGTCTCACAAGTCTAATGGGAAGGCGTTCAATGGTGTCCCGTTGCAGGACTGGAGCTGGCTGGAGTTTGTGCTTGGGGCTGGCAGCAAGCCTGTCCACCAACCAAAGTCCACTGCTGAGGTTTAGAGCATAATGAATACCCAGTACTGTTGGATTCCTAGGATTCCCTTACACTTTTCCCTTATAGGCTTCTTTTCTGTGCGCGTACCCGAAGCGTACCACTAGATGGCGATAAAGATTAAAAAGTGAAAGCCCAGGGACTTCCGCACAAATCCCGCAGATTAGCCAGGTAGCTGTGTGCCCAGAGCATTCTAACACGTCACCACCCTCGGCCGGGGTGTCATTCCTTTCTTACTCCTGTGCGGCCTCCGCTCAATGCAAGTGGGGTTTTGGATTCCTTTCCGTGAGCAACAGTGCTGCTTCTTGGAAGCTGGAGACCCTGTGACTCTTAGCAAAGGATTTTAGCCTTGAGTGAGCTGTGCAGAGAACCTTCGCTCTTTGTCCAGAGGCAGAAGTGCTATCTGCAGAGGTGGAGGAAGAAGAGAAAAGAGGAAAGCAGGCTGTTCTGTGCTTTGGACAGTGTGAGGGCTGGAATAGTGGGGCTGACAGATGGGGTGAACGATGGCCATGTGATTGATGTACAGGGGTACAGAAGGTCATAAGGGTAGAGGGGCAGGGTTCCCTGAATACAAGTTGAAAACAATCCTATATATCTCAGAGCCACTTTGCATACATCCAAAGCCTGCTCAGGGATTAACGCTGTCCTGGCATCTTGTTATCTTGCTGCTTGCTGATTTTTAACACATTCTGGTAGCATCATCCATGTGGCAATTCTGGTGGGGACTCTGGAGAGGGAGGGAGAGCACATGAACACTAACTCAGCATGTTTTTCTGTTAATGAATTAAGATTTATTGAAAGATAACAGTAAATCCGTGTTCTCACTGGTTTTCTTTTAGGGATTTAGTTTCCAAGGTGACCCAGTGTCCCCGTGTGTGAAACACACAGCACATAGTCTCTGATGCCCAAGTTACAATTGGTTTTGCTTTTGTGCCAATGAAGTTGAATCGTCACCTTGACTGGATTTGGAGACTCCAGGAGAGGTGACTGGATCATGGGGGCGCTGTAGGCAGCAGAGGATTAGTTCAGAGATGTTCATGGCTGAATGTGCTGCTGGGGTGAGGAGGAGATGGTCACTGGGTGAGTGTAGAGGGTGCATCCTCTACTGGAGTTCTTATCCTGTGCTCTACTTCCTGGCTGCAACAGGCTAAGAAGCTTTATATCCCTATGCTGTACCACCATGATGTTCCTGCTTTGGAACCAACTGTGGAGTGAACCTTGGAAACCGTGAGCCAAATAAACCTCTCTTCCTTTAAATCGGAGATTTCAGGTATTTTGTCCCAATGACAAATACAGCTTTATTACATACTGGCTATGTAATCCTTTCTGATAGCTCAAGGCCCAGGCTGCCTTACCTATAGAATAGAGTTTATAGGAGAAGTGAGAGTCACGCTTATACAGGGTCTACCATAGCTTCACATATAGTAAGGGATCCAGTCCATTAGTCCTCCCTTCTCTGTGCTTTTGTTTTCTGAAGTTCATTAATATGCTGTCAACTGTGGTCCAAAAATACTTCAAGGAAAATTCCACAAACAAAAGTTCATAAGTTTTCAAAAACATTAATTACAATATATCATTATGATTGTTCTGCTTTATTGTTAGTCATTGATATTAATTTTTTCCTGAGCCTAATTTATAGATTAAACTTCCTCATGGGTGTGTGTAAGTAGGGAAAAATACAGTACAGGTACATGGTGCATAGTGACCTCTCCACCCATGCCAACCTGGTGCTCCCATAGGACCATAGTGTCCGGCAGCACCATACCTGTCCTCATGCAAGCACAATCCACGATATTTTCATGACAAAATGTCAAAGGATGTAGTTATCAGAGTGCATTCCTGTGGTGAAGTGACGCATGGCTGCTTAGCACCATCTATGGTTTTAGGCACCCACTCAATGTCTGGGAACATTTTCTCCCAGGAGAGGGGGACTGAAGTACCAGGCTTTTCATCTCTCTGGTCTCCTCTGCAGCTGGGTTACTGGATTTCCAGTGCTGCTGAGACATATTCTATTGTTAAGATTCTATACGTCCTCTCCCTTTTCCTTCTCTTAGCAGTCTCTGGACTACTTCTGTGCCTGAGAAATCCCAGCACTACCTCAAGGTGTAATTCAAAGAAATCCAGCTCTTCCTCAGGGTCCAGCACCTCCACGCTAGTGGCATCACTAGAAAGCTTGCTCTTCTGCCTGGCACCGTTCACATCCCATCAACCTGTGCTGCCTCCTCAGAGCCCTGGGGTCCTGATCTGCCCAGCCGCTGTCCACTCCACGCACTCCTTCAGCAGAGGCAGGACAGTGTCCTGTGCATACTTAGATCTCTGAATAGATGGACAGATGAACTTTGGTCGCTCATCCTGTCCTTCAGATGAGTATGTCTTTCTCAAATACCATGTTTTCTTTGTAATTCTGCAGCACACCTTGGTTAGTATATGCTTCATTACTGTGTCTTTAGTGTGAAGGTAGGTAGCTAGAGCCCCATCCAGCCGCAAAATGGCATTACTGAGGTAAGTATTTGCTTTCCTCCCTTGTTTCCGTCTTTCAGAAGAATGTATCTCTGTCCTGTTGATTTTGGCCTTGATTTGGACAATTAAATATGATTGGCTGATACCTTATTTTGTAGATAATTGAAAGGCTTATTTTTCAGAACTTAAAGCTAATCTAAAAGTTGTCAACTTTAGAAACAATAAAAATACACCATTCATTTCATTGCCTTTTAAAAGTTAAAATAAAACTGCTTTTAGGAGACTTGAGGTTTTAAATATTTATGGTTCATTGCAATATGCTAACCTAGGTATAAGATTTGGATTTGTAAAGCTTTTGGGTTTCCTTTAAGAACTTTTCTATTAAGTGATGTGTGTGTTGGTCTGTTTGTGCTGCTAGCACAAAATATCTGAGACTGGGTAATTTGTGAGGAAGATAAATTTATTTCTCATAGCTATGAATGCTTGGAAGTCCCAGATCAAGGTGTTGGCAGATTTGGTGTCTGGTGAGGGCCTGTTCTTCATGTGCAACACTGGGGTGTCCTCACATGGCAGAAGAGCTCCCCATGGCCCTTTGGTAAGTCCACTCATGCAAGCATAGTCCTCATGACATAATCTCTTCCAAGGCCCCACATTTTCGTACCATCACAGTGGGGATGCAGTTGTAATATGTGGAATGAAGGGGTTCACAGACTGTAGCAATCAATGTACTTCCCACAGTTGGAAAGAGTGTGCATGCATCTTTGTGTCCTGCACCTGGAGTAATGCCTGGCACACAGTGCTCTCAAGAAACGCTTGTCGAAAGCATTTGGCAAGTGAAGGCACAATTAGGTAAATGGACAATGTGCTGCGGCCCTTCTCTTGGTGTTGGAGCCTTACTCCTTTTGTGACATCCCGGGGGAGGATGATGAAGGTCCGTGGAGTGGAGCCACAGCACTCTGAGTGCTGAGCTCAGCCAATGAGTTTCCTGTTAGCCAGGAAGATTCGGGAACCAAGAGCAGAAACAGGTGAGCCACATCCTGCAGTTACAAGGACCCACCAGGACGCGGCAGTGTGTGGAGATTATGGGACCATCGAGCATCCCAGTACCACGTTCAGGTGCTGGACATCATTGCAAGCATTTCATATTAAATATTTAAAGCGGCCTGTGCAAAAAAGTATTGATAAAAAATTATATGTAAGAGAATTGCTGGAGCATATTCCTCTGAAATGGGAATCACTAGCATTGAAGCTGACCTTTCAAGTTTAAAATTTTTTTCATTTTTAGGAGTGTGTAGGTCTGAGACATTCACATGCTTAATTGTTTCTGGCAAGCAGACAAAGTTTTAACATTAGGATGCTATGGTGTGCTCTGTCATAAGGCAGCAATGAGTAGATGCCTTGAGGTCAAGGTCCATCATTTATGAAGATATTTGGACAGGATTTTAAATTGTCAGGTGTCACCAGACCCATGTGCCTGATGTCTGCTGTCCCTGCCCTCAAATTGGAACTGATCTTTCATTTCTCATTTTTGTTATGACACAGGACAGTATCTCTTCCTAGAATAAAGCCACCCACCAGTGGCCGTGTCCTTGTACGCACAGCTTTCATACAATAATCTTTTTGGTGAGACGATTCACCCAGCAAACCTGTAAGCGGAGCAGCTATAAGAAGCAGCAGGAAAGTCCACCTTCACTGTTTGTAAGCCTAGACTACGACTGCAAACTGCAGAGTGAAGTAAATAGGCAAAGTCTCAACCTCTTGTACCCCAGCTTACTAGAAACCAACTTTCCAGATAGCAGGAAGTCTCTGACCAAGGGCCTGCAGCCGTTTGCCTTTAGATGGGTGAAAAAAGAACCGCCCACATGAATCCAGAATCCCAAGAGCTTAGGAGGGATTTGGACAGATGCTTGTGGGCCACTGTCCTTAAAAGACTTCCTTCAGCAGCATAAGCTGACTGCCAACAGACTACTCTGGAGCCGGAGGAAAAGTTCTGTGCCATGGTGCTGCCTGGACCCATACACAGAGATGTTAGGGAACCGGCTCTGCATTCCATGGGACATGGCAAGGTTGCCTCCAGCTACAGATAGAAACGGTCATCCATGGGCCTTTAGTTTTGCACTTTTTCTGGGTGGATTGAGGGTAATGAATTAAGAAGGCCATGAACACAGACAGCTTTCCAGAGGAAGGGTTGCGTCTGTCCATCCTTCAGGACCTGACTGCCCTAGGTGGCTTAAATTGGGAAGCCCGTGGCTCCTGCATCTGGCAAGCCAGTTAGAGCACATCAAACTATCCTGTGATTGTTCATGACTAGCTGCTCCTTCCTTTTCAAAGCAGAGTTCCTGCTTTGAAGAGAGAGAGAGAGAGAGAGAAAGAGAGAGAGAGAGAGAGAGAGAGAGAGAGAGAGAGAGTGTGTGTGTGTGTGTGTGTGTGTGTGTGCGCGCGCGCGCGCGTATGCGCCCACCTGCCTGTGTAGTGTGAACAGTGTTGAGCATAAATATTTGGGGGTATTATTGAATGGGTGAATGAAAATATGAATGAATGATGCATTGATGCCAATGATGAGCTTGATGTATGTTTGTGGACACTTGTAATCCCATCAATTCTGGGAGATTGAGGCAGGAAATTTATAAGTTTGAGCCTAGCCTGGGAACTTAGTGTTTTAATGAGATGCTTTCTCAAAAAATAAAAGAAAGAAAGAAAAAGAGATTAACAGAGTTGGAAATATGTCTCAGTACAAAGGCTCTGGGTTCAATTCCAAGCACAAAAAAATTTTAAAACAAAACAAAAAGAAAACAAACAAACAAACAAAACCCCAAGCATTCAACAATCCAACTCTCATTTTCTGAAATGAACCACAAAGTCTCACCTCTGTGTGTGTGTGATCTTTTTCACGAAAGTCTGTGCTAATTTGCTGATGTATAAAAAGAAATAAAAAGCGAAATAGCAACACTCAGTATTTATTGAGCAAAACACTGTGGCAGCTCGTGGGAAATAAAAGTGGATGAAGTCGATTCTTGCCCTTAAGCCCTTATGATCTGCCAAGACAGTGTGAGTGCAAATGTGTGTGTGTGTGTGTGTGTGCGTGCGCACCCGTGTGTAATTACTATCTGCCGGAAAGGAAAGACAAATGAGGAGAAGATATGAAATACAAAAAAGCAATGGGATGTGGCGACACCTAGGATGCCATGTGATCCTGTCTTGGAGCTGGCCTCATCAGCCAACTGCCCTCAACCTGTCCCAGCACCAAGGCTTGGAGGAGGAGCACTGGGGCGTGGACCATCTCCAGAGGGCTCAGGTCCCTTGGTGTTTGGAGTTGGGGCATTTCTTTTTCTCTGTCATGCGATGTTTTATTTTAAGACATTCAACCCTCAAAAACCCAGCTGGAGTTTCTGGCTTTGCTGCACAGGAAAATGCATGCCACTCAGTTGGCCCTTCCCGGGGAAGGCACAGGGATGGTCCTGATTCCCTGACTGTGCTGGCAGTGTCTGGTTCCTACCTGGGGCCACACATCCCTGGAGTCCCTCAGCCTCCTGCTAAGGCCAACACCTTCTCTTAGCTGCTCTCAGGGACCTCCCCGGGGCTGTTGGACCCCTCTGGTGCTGCTCCACAGCGTGTGCAAAGCTGCGTGGCACAGGTGGGTGAATACAATCACTTTCCGGGTTCCCTACAGCAGCTCTCATTCATTGGAGACATCCTTCTAGGTGCTTTTCAGGGGGTCACTTTCCTACTGAATCTTCCCCCAAAACTTACAAAACCATCTTGTTTTCCAGAGCACACGTGTTCTGCTCCAAAAGGAAGAGGTCTGTGCTAAGCAGTGAGCCAGCCAGTGGGTGATGAGGCCCGAAGGCCCTGTGCCTCTCAGCACTGCCAACCATTGTCCCCTCTCCGTGATTGTTTCCGCATTCTCCCTTGGGTGCTTTTATTTTGCCCCTCAAGTGAGTAAAAGCAGATGGAAAAATTTCTTTCCAGCCTGCAGAGACATTAGTAAGCATTTTAATGTATTTTTATATCCCTTTTTATGGGTTTGAGGTTATGACCTTGTGGTGATGAGATCAATTTCCACAAGCCATAAAAATTATTCTGTGGATTTGGGGAGCTGATTTCATGCAGGTGCTGTTTTTCCTGCCTCCTCTAGAGGGCTGAAGGTCTCTTCTTGAGGTCAACCTTTCCGTTCCTTAATTGCCTTCAGTTTCTCCCACTGCGTGTCTAATTCCCTGCCCCAGGGGCTGCTTGCTCCTGCATCACTTTCCCCTTAAGCTGCTGTCCTGTCAGCCCTGTTGCTCACTCTCAGATTCTCAGAGACTGGATCTCTGCTTCCCTGCATCACACCTACCCTTCAACACTGGGGTGTCCTCATAGAGTGATGGAGACCAGTCCCTCCTCAGCCGTCCTGTCTGTACATTTCCTTCTCCTTAATATCTCTGCAGCATTTGACCTTACTGAATTTTCATTAAAACATCTCTGTGTTAGTCCATTTTTGGTCACTATAACAAAATGCCTGAGCCTGGGACTTGATAAGAAAAGAGCTTTACTTTGCTAGTGGTTCTAGTGGCTGGAAAGGACCTCTTAACTCTGACTCTACATGACAATGCGGCAAAATAGCTGTGTGCAGAAGGGGCCTAGCAAATGAGCTGGCCTTGCTTTTCAACAACCTGCTCTTGCGGGAGCTAACCTGAACCTTGGATCTGTGGATCCTATTGGAGAGTGGGGCTTCATGACCTCATAGCTCAGGGTGGGGCACTTATTAAAGGTCCCACCACCTCTCAGTGTCATTACTTTGTGGACCAAGCTTCTAGCACATTAAGCTTTGGGGGACAAATCATACCCAGACTCTATGGTCCTTGGTTTTTAGAACACTTCTGTATCTCGGTTTTTTCTTACCACTCTGGTTACGTTTTACTGTTTTTTAACCTCATTTCTGCTTCCTACATAACAGAGATTTCTGCAAGCTTCTGCTCTTCTTTCTCTTCACCCTCTGGTCACATCCAAGCTTACAGATCATTCTTTCATGTTCTCAGAGGTGTTTATATTTACTGAGCCTAAGAGTGCCTAGTGTCATTTACTAAGAGACACTGACTCCTGGTGTGCCAGAGCTTTTAAGGCTCTGGAGACACAGTGAGAAATAGGACCCAGTTTCCCCTGCCTGGAGCACTCATTTTCATGGGGGGACAGAATGAGAAGAAAAATGAGGTAAAGAAAACAAAGTAAGGGGACAGAGTGTGGAGTTGGGAGACCACGGAAGTCCTCTCGTAGGAGGTGGGCCCTGAATGGTAAGGAAAGGCTGGCCCTAAGTGACCAGGAAGAGCCAGGTTTAGGTGTATGGAGGGTGAGTATTGCCTGCAGTAGAGCAAGGACATCATGACATCGGTATAGATGTCTCACAAGTCAGGGGCACATATCATGACTTCTACAGAGCTCTGGTTCTCTGTCTCCAACTGCCTCCTCTCCATGCCCGTGGGCACTGCAGCTAAGGGCATCTGAAACTGAACTCAGCATCCCCTTCGAATTGGTTGTGATGCCTCGAAGATAGTGTGTCCCCACCAGCATGACGGTCTAGAGAGGCATTGGGATCTTCAAGAGGCATTTGGAGGGGCTGATACAGGCTCCTAGGAGTTTGTGAGCTCTCACTGTCATGGGTGAATTAGTGACTGCAAGACCCACTTGTTCCCCGGGGAGGCTGCCTTGCTGGTTGTCACTGGTTCTTCCATGAGCGGCAGCAGCACGGGGCCCTCACCTGGGTCTGGTTCATGGGATTTCTAGGCTCCAAAGTACAGTTCTTTTCTTTATAAATTACCCAGTTTGGGGTATTGTGAGTTAGCAACAGAAAACAGACTAACACATTAGTTCATTCTCTTTCCTGACTTCCCCACCTCTTCCATTTCCAGTCCAGCTGGAAAGTGTAGAGTCACCCAGAGCATAGCATTGTCTCACCTAATATTCAGAGTGTAGGCCAAGAATCCCCACTGCCCTTCCTGTTCGTATGTCTTCTGACTTTGACACAGCTCCTATTGCAAAGTTCTTACCTATACAATTTGGGCCTTGTCCCACAGCCAGGGAAGTAACTAGCATGTTATGGATTAAGAACTGGTGGTCAACTTAACGCCAGCTGGATTACATCAGCATGGTGCCGCGCATACCTGTTGCCAGCATAAATAGAGACATGGAGAAGGAGAAGCTATTGTGTTGAGGCATTGAGACATTGAGGCATTGTGGGTTCTCCTATGTGTTGCTGTTTGTGCCACTGGTTCTCCTGGAGAAGCTCTGGTCCTCACATGGAGCATTGCTTCCTGACTCCGGAGGAGAAGACATGTGCTGCTTGGTCTCCAGGATGAACTTGTCACGTTGGCTTCCTGGCCATGTACTCGACTGTGCTTATCGTCGGAGCTCAGGACCTCTATGTTGCTGAGGATGGCTGTGGTGCTTTGCAGGATAGCTCTGGTCTTTGCTGCATTTGTTATTTTTTGGCTCCAGCGTAGAACTCTCAACCTACCAGCACAGCTCCTTCACCCTGCTGGCATAGACTTCTTAGCTTCCACTGTTGACCTTTGGGCCTTCCCAGCATGGATCCATAAAAGAGACGTGAGTCCTTCTTGTGGGCTCTGGACCTCCAGTTGGACTAGTGGGAGGCACTGTCATGAGCTCTGGGTCTTCATCTGGACTCATGTGGGACATTGCTGTGGGATTTAGACCCTTAACTAAATATTCTATGTTTTTAGTGTTGCAGATAGATTTCCTGAAGTTTCTTGTATTAACTCTGGGTGACCATCATAAAACAATAATATAAACTCCATGTCCTGATTTTAATTGTTCTCTGCACAACCCCTGACTATCACATAGCACTGATGCAAACTTCCACTGCTCTTGGTCCTTTGCCCAGTGGGTCACGCTGTCTGCATGGTACTCTCAAGAAGTCCATTTTTCAGATGAGGTAATAGGGTTGATCGCCTTGTTCTTACCATGACCTGTACAAGGCTATTTCTTATCTTTTGAAAAAAAACGGACACACAAAAGATCACACTTCCCAGTCTGACAATTAAAGGCCTCGCATTTCCTCTTGAACAACCCAGCTGCCCCACCAAGATGGATTCTCTGTGAAGTCTGTGTTGCTTTCACACGCTGCATTTTCTCACACTGATCTCTGTTCAGGCCACACTTTCCCCCCTTTCATCTGTTCAAGTCTTGCCTAGTCTTTTCTGTTCAATGATGTGTTTCCTATTTGCCTACATCATAACCCCCCGAGTCATATTTTGGGATCCACTTGTTTGTGGTTTTAACCACAGTTCTTCAACACAATCCTGAGTTCTTTGCAGCCATACCTGCCTTACAGCAGAGCACAGAATTGACAGTCTAAGTTTTTGAGACAATTTCATAATTTGAATCTCAAATATGCCCCTGAATTATCATGTGATTCTGAGGTTTCCTTCCATATCGGTGGAGCAGAGTTGATGATCACAGTGCCTCCTTCTTAATGTTTACATTGCTGTGTGCACATAAGCATGAGGTAAGCCTGGAGTACTAACATTCTATGAATGCTAATTCTTTGATCCCAGCCTATCATGGAACTTTGGCTTCAGTGAATATTCTTTTAATGTTGACTTACTCAAATCACTAAATATGAGCATAATCGTATTTAGTTACTATTAAGGATAGAGAGAGGTCCCTGTATAAGAGAAGAAGTACCAGAGTGGGCCAGATCCATCATCTGCCATTATTTTTGGAAGGAGTGTAATTACTGGTAGAGGGGCTGTTATATCAAACCATTGGAGTTTAGATTCTTTCTGTGGCTTGGTTTTACCTTGTGAAACATAAGGATGGTAATATTATCTGCTTCAGAGAGTCCTCATGGGGATCAAATAAGGCAGTAAAATACGACACTTTGCACTCAGTAAGTACTGACTATTGACATTATTATGTTTGTGATGGAGCCACAGGGACCCTGAGGGAAGGGTCACAGATCAGGTTAGAAGGAAGTTAAAAGGTAGGAAAGATGAAGTTCACAGTCCAGAGATTTTGTAGGCTTCTGGAATATTCTGAGCACCCAAGGAAAGTGGGTGTAGGATCAGAAAAAAGCCATGGTGGCTTCCGGTGTCTCCCAGTTTCTGGATTCACAATGCTTCCCTGCTTGAGGACACAGTGTAGCCTTGGGCAGTAGCATTATTTTCTATTTCAGCCTCTTTTTAAATTTCCACATTCAACAGGCAAGACAGTCCATGCTCTGCCCTCCGAGAGCGTAACCCTCTCTTGGGTCTATGCTCTCCCCACCTGCCCTTCTGTCTCCCTCTCGGTTCAAGCTCATTGCTCACATTTCTTGCTTGGAGGAAATCCTCACAGGCCACAACAACAGCCTTTCTAATCTACTCTGACTTGAGGTAAACCAGCCTGCTTGAAAAGTGTGAGTGCAAGCAGGAGCTATAGGCACATATTCACACTGTGAAGCCCCACACTGCATCTCCGGGCTGCTAGCTGCTCCTGGCTGCCCATGTGCTGTCTCTAAGTTGTTGATGCAATAGAGACACAGCTGAGATTTTAAATGAATGAAGGATTCATCGCCTGGGGCCATAAAGTCCAACTGGGTCCACTGAACACCGTGCATTGAATCTGTCTTGTGCACCTTCCCCTTGTAGACAGTGGTCTTAAGGGATAATATATGGCACTTTCTGAATCCAGGGAAGTTAACAGGGAGACAGGATGACTTAATAATGCTGAGCAGCTCCCAAGTGCTCTAAATACATTAAAACTGTATCAATTCTCAGAGGCCTGCTCTAAAATCCCAAGGACCATAGGCTCACTGGGTTGAGTTCCAAGTATACATGCAGATTTGGACTCATCACCCATCACTCAGCTCTTGGAAACATACACTAGATTTCTCTCACTTGTCTGATATAAATTGGGTAGGCTGTCTCTGGATGATGCTAAGAACCCCCAGCGGGGAGGAGAAGGGCCTCAAGAGACCTCCTGCCTTATTTTGGCTGTCTGGTCTTGAACATACTTTCAGTTTTGACTTTTTTCAATCTTGAAACCATAGAAGTTGAATTAGATCCGTGGTCTACCAATCCTGGTCTCAAACTGGGCTTTATAAATGCTTGGTGGGTAGTATGTTTTTCACAAATGTTTATTCTAGTTGTAGCAACTTGTTAGTCTGTCAGTCTGAATATATAAAACAAGTATGTCTGATTTGGATCATCAAATTTTGACCTTACAATGAGGTCCTTGTACTGATGTGAAAACATTAGATCAGAGCATCTCTGAGCTCTTGGTTGCCCCAATGTTTATTCTTCCTTTTATTTAACATACACACTTTGAAGGCCTTCCCCTTATCAAGCACTGTTCAGAGTGCTCTGGAATTCTAGGTGAAAAGGTTGGATTTCAGGCTCACAGAGCAATGAACACTAACCAGACAACTACAATCCCATGAGATCCAGGTAGGAAACTCATTGGAGGGTGTTAAGTTTTTACATAGATAGAACTTCTCCACTGTATGACGGGGAGTCTGTCATCTCTGGATAAAGATACATCAGTGGACACCAGATACCGGCAAACCCAGTGGGAAAATATTCTGATGCACCCCAAAGTCAGATTTTTTTGACACTAAATCATAACTGCTGCAATGAAGGGGAGTGTTGTGTAGTGAGAGAGCTAAAATTGGAAGGAAGGCCGTGGAGGAGACAGAAAGCTTTCTGCATGATGTCAGGAGTCATTTTTAGAAATTTTAAAGGATAAGGAGCACTCTGCTTGGTGGCCAACAAGATCATCCCAAGGAGAAGTGGGAGCCAATGCCAAGTCCTGTGAGCATGGAACTCTGGGGCATACCAGGAACTGGCAAGCATTCTGCGTGGTTTTTCATGGTAAGAGACAATAGGATGGGGGAACAGACTGAGGGGTGGACACAGGAGGGGTGAGCCCCAGGCTCTGCACTTTGCACTATTTTTATAGTGCGTGCTGTGGAATACAGCAGAAGTCCCTGTTCTCGGCCAGTTAGGATCAGAGGGTATACCTTGTTCAGTTACACGGAGTCTGCCAGTATTTTCTTCCAGGCAATGTTTTATCAGGATAAAGCCTCTACTCCTCTACTCCCACACTGAACTTTGCCATCTCAGCCTGCAGAGATCACACACCGCACTTCAGAAGGAAATAACTTCATTCTCCGTAGGACAGACACATCACAGGTATGGCATTCACACAGTCAGCATCTGTATCTGTCACTTTCCTGTGACCCTTTCACTGGGCTTTCCAAGGGCTTTGCCGTGTTGGAAACTTTTCTATGATGTTGATTCTGGGCGCCTTGCCTGGGTTATGGGGCCATGTAGCAAGGCCATGGGGCAGTTGCCACATGCCTTTTTCCTGCCCGAATGCTTGAGCTTAGTCTTGAATCTCTTCTGTGCCTTCAGACTAAGATTCACCCCACTGGCTACCCTGGTGGTCAGGCCTTTTGACTCAGACTGAATGCACCAAAGGTTTTCCTGCTCTCCAGTTCACAGATGGCAAGTTGTGGGATGTGACCTTCACAGTCCTAAGGGCCAGTTCCTCATAACAAACTATTGTGCTGGCTAATCTTGATTGTCTTCTTGACTGGATTAACAGACTCCTGGAGTGTTGGCTGGCTGGTAAGGCCCTTAACCTCATCAAAGGGTGCAATTCTCAATGAATTCATAGCTAGGGACTATTTGGAGGAAAAGCCTATTTGGAGGAAGTGTGGAAGCATGACCTTGGGGGACAATATCTAGTCCTTTTCTGGCTCTCCCTTTCTGGCTCCTCCCTGGTTCTTTGCTTCCAAGATGCCATGCAGTGAGCAGCCTTCCCCCGTGAAGCCCCCCTGCCATGATTCTGCCTGGAACCAGCTGACCGTGGGCTGAGACCTCCGGAACCGTGAGACAAAGAAAAATCCTCATCTTTTAAACTGCAGGTGTCATATATTTTGTCCCAGCAATGAAACACTGAACAATACACCTCTTTATCTCTCTATCTCTATCATCTCTATCTCCCCATCTCCATCTCTGTGTCTATCTCCATCTTTACGAGCCATACCTATATCTGTCTATTCTGTCAGCTTTGTTTCTTTGGGAAATTCTATCATGCAGGCGAAAGGAGGAGTGCAGACTTAGCTCATTTGTTTTTTCCATACGAATTTTGGAGTTGATGCAATTCAGTCTATGTGGAATCCCTTTAACATGAATAGAACAGAGCAAATATCTGCACACTTAGCCTTTCAAGAAAAGTCTTTGCTGAAAAGACAGCGATGTAATTTCATGACCGAAAGGCTGAAATTTAGGGGACCATTTTTGTACTACAAAAGATTTCTAGCATTTTGTTATATGTGCTGTATGATTCTAGATAAGATTCATTTCCTCTTTAGTTTTCTCATCTGTAATAAAATAATAGTACCCTAAGTATTGTTACTATTGCAAATAATGCCTACGCGGTTGGATTATTAAGGGATACTAATAGAATCAAGCTAACCAGCTGTGTTGAAATATTTCTTGGCAGCAGGAGACTGTGCAGAGGGTGTGGATGCAGTCCAACCAAAGCTCTGCTTCCCGAACCCCATGTTCTGCAGAGGAACCCAATGCCCAGATGCTGCAAAGATGCTCGATGGCTTGGTAGCAGCTTTCTTGTAGAGGTGAACTCGCTCTTATCCACACAGCATCCTTTGTGCTCTTTCTTTTGAGTGCATTTAGAAATACGTGTGAAACACATACATTAAAAAGCTTCCCGAGTCTGAGGATGAACTATGCAAAACTTCTCATTTACGTTTCTAATTTCCCTGGCTTTG
Source organism: Cavia porcellus (assembly GCF_034190915.1). NCBI lineage: Eukaryota > Metazoa > Chordata > Mammalia > Rodentia > Caviidae > Cavia > Cavia porcellus. The sequence continues at coordinate 17,554,413 of NW_026947496.1, read as the reverse complement.
TCAGCATGTTTGGCCAAGAAGTCCCTGGTGGAATAGACCCTTGGGATTATGCTAGGAGTGTCCCTCTGCTTTGCACACTGGTGAGCTGAGCGACGGAGCTTCCTAAGCAACACACAGGTGTGGTGGTTGTGTGCTTACATTTGTTTCATTCCGTCTTGAAAGACACTGACACTGCAAGGCAAGCTTAGTTAGCAAATTTTCCACTCACTTGAATGAACTAAACATTTCCACAAGTGCGGAGCCACACACATCTCCGCACTGGCCATTTCCAATGTTATCTTGGAACAAAAATTAGCAACTAAATAGTGCCAGAGGTCACCCATCTGGGTCGAGTCGGACAGGATAGCTTTTATGAGTGGAATTTCAAGAATAAGGTAAAAAAGGATGATTCATTACTGGCCTTTTCAGGAACAAAGTCACAAAAAGCTGATGGAAGCATCACAGAACATCGAGGAAAGCCCCTTTACATGAATAGAAAGCCAAGGCTGACTCTTGGCTCTGCGTGGCTCCTGGTAACCTCAAACACATCCACCAGATTCTACTTTCAGTAGACCAGGACCTTTGGCCTGCATTAGTGGCCCACAGCTCTGGGAGAACCAAGCGCTCTGGAGTTACAATGAACAAGGAACAATTTTTTCCAAATAAATTGTTACATGCACTCCATTGCATATATTAAAAATAAAGACCATGTGTAGAATGTTTTTGGGAATTCAATCCTTATGTTTTTTAGTCATTTGACAGTCATTCATCTAAACATTATTCTTTTGAGAGCAATTCAATGTCCAAAGTGCCCTTTCAGTTTAGTTCTATTCACTTATTTATTCGTGTATTTATTTATTTCATGAAGAATTAGGAAGTTCTTTGCCAAGCATAAACACATTTGAATACCAGGAAATTTAAAATTTTTCCCTCAAACTCAATGCCTGCCAAATCAAAGTTAGTTCTAATCCTCTATTTAAAAGTAAAGGGAGCAGGGAGGTGTTCCCAACTGCAGCCTTTCTGGTTACAATTGAATATGAAAAGCACACCCCAAGTCATTTGAGTGGGTGTTCTTATTTCACTACTACAATGTTACAAGGATTTTAGAATAAGGTAGGTGGAACCCAGTGTTATTATAGTTAGAGAGACTGATGGAATTTGCTCTCTTTATCTCTGATGAGAGGTCCTTTCAGTTTGATACTACATTTGAAAAGGTGTTTTATAACTGAATTATTGCCAAAAGGAGAGGGATGTAGGTGATGTTGGTCTAATGGGGATTTGGTGAATGGAGGAGCCCTGCAGAGCTTACCAATTAAGAGTTTTCATTAGCAAAAAAGAAATAGAACTGCAGATACAAAGAGTGAATGCCAGCCCCATTGTGGTTACAGAATAAGCCTTGTTTGAGGAGGAAGGACTTGATTAATAGCCTTCGGTATTCGTAAAACTGTTCTTTTAAAAGTCAAAGCTATAGTCACAGAAATAAACCTTTCCAGCTTGGTGAAGCTTAATAAGAAGTGAGTTTGGTTCTCTCCCTATTGTCAGTTTGGAAATGCTCTCTGATGGATTCCCATTCGGGAAGACAAGCCCCAAGGACCCAGACTTTCTGTAGATCATGGTAACCCAAAGGATGTCAGATTTGCTAGCATCATCTCCATAACCTGAGAACTTCTAAGAAACTCAGGGTTCCAGGCCACTTGGACATACTGAGCCAGAACCTGAAATTAAATAAAAGTTCCAAAGTGACTTATAAATGCATTAGTTTGAGAAATATTCTTCTAGAGTGGAAGGGTGATTCAGTAAATTTTTTTCTGTAAAGGACAGACAGTAATTATGTGTTTTAAGGATAAGAAAATCTTTGTTACAATCACCCAACTTTGCCTTTAAATACAAAAGTAATTATAGATGATCTGTAAACAGGCTTTGTAAATGTCGTTTACAAAGCCAGGTGGAGACAGCCAGACTTGGCCTTTGGGCTTGAGAGTTACAGGCATAAGTTGTCAATGCACAAAGCAGAAAACCAAATCCTTCACCTTCTATCCTGTTCTGTCATTCATACTCCTATCTTTGGACATTTACATCTGTCTACTAAACATCACCTTCTCTTTCCTTTGATTCCAAGCCCCTTCATTGCTTGGGTAATGCACATGCCACCTCTTCTTTCTAGGATTTCTCTTCTAGACTTCTTCAGAATCAGTCCTTCCTTGAAAAGTCCTAACATGGACATCTAGTGTAGAAATTGTACTTCCCTATGTGGAAATCCTTTCCTCTTCCACTAACTTCTGAGCTGCCTCAAGACTTTGTAATGAGCTTATTTGCTTATATGTCTTTCTGCCCCACTAACACCTTCTACAGAGAGTAAGCACTGGGTTTTATTTCTGTTTGCCTCTGTGATCTAACCTGGTGTTAACTTAAGAAACGTATTGAGAATTGAAAGGAAAAATGGACCAAGAAAAACTCTACAACCATGAGCGATGGATGTGGCAGGCGCTGAAGATGCCAGTATTTGGCCCCTGTCCCCTTCAGGACGTTTCACTCGCACACAGTGTGCCTACAGGACCACAGTGAAGAGTGAGAGGAAGAGGGAACTTCAGGGAGCTTCTGATGACCCAAGGGAAAATGCTGAGCTAGAAGTCACAGGGCTGAAGCAAACCAAGCTCATAATTCATTCCTGTATAATAGGGATTCTCCCTTGTCTGGGACCAACAGACTCATGCTGTATGTTCTCTTAAATTACTCTACATATTGACATACATGGAAAGTAGAGTAATGAAGTCATTGTTCTATGTACACAAAATGAGACAGAAAATTGAACAGGCAAGTATGTGTGCTTGTTTGTATGTGATACTATTCCTTTATTATGTCGTTTGTTGCAGTGATTTGAACACTGAGCTGAGAGTTAATAGTCACACATCCATCACACAGTCTACAGAATATTTTTTCTGGCACCCATGGTTTATTCTTCTACTTTTCTTTTTACTTCAGGTGTTTTAAAAGGAGCTCAAACCGTAATGTCATATATCAATAGTATCACAGTATGCACCATTAGCAGATGAAAAAATTTTTGCTTAGTGTAGCTGAAATGCTCTTAGGAATTTTCTAGCTCCATCTAATTGATATAGTGTAGAGTCAATGAAAGTTCACTGCAGTGAGCACCCTTGGCACCTGGATTGTGGCATCTAAATAGCATGTCTCCAAGTAAGGAATGTGTGCTCCTTTCAACATGGCAGGTTATAGCTCTAGGAGGGGAAATATTCAAAACAACCCATAGGAACTGAACCTGAATCAGATCAAGCCAACACACAAAGATTACAGGGAGGAAGGAGCATGGCAGTTGACATCCAAATGACACTGCGGATGAGATGAGCTGAACAGAGAATGTGGAGAAGTCTTCAGATTAAATTATCTGATTACTTCCACACTAAATGGCAGGGTGCGGGGGGAACACTACTACCACTTAAGGGAAATTTAAAATATTTACATTACTATTATTTTTCAGTTGAAAAAGACTTAAAAATCAAAAGCAGTATAATTTTTTTTTTTTTTAAAGATCCTGCTAGCTTCCCGTGAGGTCATTCAGGTACTTTCACAAAGTGAAGGATTTTGAGTCCCTTTGGGGTGCTGGGATATTTAAATCCTTAGTGAATGGCTCAGCATATGACCTGGTCACTCATGTCCTGAGGTCTAGTGGCTCACAGTGCTGAATAAATATGAAAAGACCATTTGTTGCCCTTCATTGGATCTGGCAGTTCATTCTTGGTTAGAAGTCTTTTCTCTGTATTAGATTTTAACTTTCTTGGTTACCATCACATGCCTTTGACTTGTCCCCACATGGATTGGTTGGAGGCTTTCCATAATGTTTCAGTCATTTTTGCTGAAAGTCTCTAAGTTCATCTCTATCCAGTTTTACACTGGTTCATCCTAGATGATGACTGCGTCATGCCTAGGATGTTAATTTTATTTTCTGAGTGTGCTGAGTAGCTACTTTCTCCTGTGTGCCAATTTCCTATGCACAGAATTTTTTTTAGAGCAAACTGATAAACAAATAAGAATGAAAGCAACAATAAAAAAGAACAAAAACAAACCACTTTAGCAAAGACCTTTCAGAAACCGAGGACTCCTGCCCTGGAATGAATGTATGTGGCTGTTCACTCTTAGAGAGAAATAAAAATATAAGAATGGGCTTGTGAGGCTTTCATGGCCTCTGATGGGGAAGGAATGTAATGTACTTCAGGGTGCAGGGGAGGAGAAGGAGAAGTATGCACATGTGTGCCTGGGCATTAGCATCATCTATGGATTCACCTAGGGCGGACCTCTGAAATAAACCCTCAGGAAATCAGCCTCCAGTGTGATTTTCAGATGATTATAATTTTCAGCTTTCCAAAGGCTGACATTTTCCAATAAAAATCATTCTACCGAATCTGTCTCCAAAGGGGGAGTTGATAAACCCTCCTTAATGAAACATGTAATCATGCATTAGTGAATCTTCTATTTAGAAAGTTTACACAGCAAAAGCCTGAAACAAAGGAATGAAGGAAAGAAGAAAGAAAGAACAAAAGAAAGAAAATAAAGCAAGAAAAAGTATACCAAACAAGATACATATCTTACAGGGAATAATCTTTGCTTGAAATGAGCGTGTCAAAGAATGTCTCTGAAGTGTGTCATTACACCTACATATACTGCTGTATTCTCTGACATCTTATTGAAGAAAATGTGCATGTTTGCCTTGAGCCAATTCAGGATGCTGCTGATGCAAGAGAGGCACTAAAGTTTCTATCACCACATCCCTATTCAGCTACAGTGATCATTCAGCCAGCTAATTTGCCTCCTGCCTTTCATTCCATCCAAGGAAATGTACCCAGGACTGTAGCAAGCACTTTGTCAGCTGCCATTGGAGCACATCAGATTCTACTACAAGACTTTATAAAGCCATGGATGAATGACTTTATAGCCCCAGCACTGAGGACATAGCCTGATACAGAGGAAGAGCTCAGGGACTGCTTGTCTCATGGATCTGAGATGTTGTACACAAGTTTACTGACTTTGCGGTCTTATGTAGGTGTGTAGGAAAGATATACATAAAGGCATTTAACTCTAAGATAGAATATACTAAGTTCTCAAAGTAAGGAAAATAGAGTGACAAATAGGCAAGATGGAAGGAGAAATTCTCATCTAACTGATCTTATGCAGGTGGCAGATTTTCGAGAGCAGTGTTCAGGAAAAGGAGGCCCAGTAAGCATAACTGGCAAAGCATTATGGTTGGCAGGAGGGAGGAAGCTGATTTTGCTGTGCAGTAAGGAGCCAGGTTAATGAGAATGTCAGGACACGGGGCTGGAATAGCAGGTGAAGGTGCAGGGGCTGGGAGATCAGGATGGGCCACCAGGAAGAGGTGGGAAGGTGCGGAAGATCTGGACAGTTAGGTAGAAGATACAGGTGGTCGAGCCAAGGCTGCACCATCTGGTAGGGGTGTGTGTGTGTGTGTGTGTGTGTGTGTGTGTGTGTGTGTGTGTGTGTATGCGTGCATATTAAACCCTCATGGTGGGAGACAGGCAGGAAATGGGAGAGAGACTAATTTCTTACACAGGTGATTTAGGAGTGGGAGAGAGAACACTGCAATGCTGGGTTAAGGCAGATGCTGGAGGGACCTGAGCTTCATCCTAGATTTGTTCCTTATGCTGAGTGCCATCAGGAGCTGCTGTCAGCTTTGGAGTGTATCAGTGCCCTGTGAGTCTCTATCCAGGTCCAGAGGCATTAAACCTGTAGTGCATTCACAGCCCTGAGGTGCTTGCGGATTGGAGGGAGGACATGGATTGTAGATGGCAACGCAGGGAAGGGTGTTGGGAGAGAGAAGAGCATGCTGGAACCACCGGAGGACAGGTTTCTCAAGGCCTGGAACCAAGCACTGGGAAATTTTGAGGCTAGTCTCACCTAGCTGGGGATCTACAAAGTGGGGTTTGCAGACAGAATCAAGATTTCTGTATCTTTCTGACATTTGGTAAAGAGTCTGTAAGAAGATAATAATCTCCTCTCCTAAATTAATAGAATGTCTGCCTGGGGCCTAGATGCTGGGTATGTTGTACAGTGTCCTTAAGTTTTAGAAATAGTAACTAAGTTCTTTCCATGATCCTTTGGGGAAAAAGCCAGAGCACATGACTTTTGCTATTTGGGGAACTTTGATGACTTTCTCTTCTTTTCCCTCCCCTCATCCTTTCCTGCTTTTCCACTTCTGTCTTTCCCATTCTAAGTCACTATCCAGGGCTGCCACCATCTGCCCTGCTGCTGTTCAGGTGACAGTAGAAGAGAAACTCTTGACCCACCCACCTTGGAGAACTGCAGACTGCCTCTTGCCTCTGCCCTGGTTCATAGGAAGGGCCTCTCCCCTGCCCTACTGAGCCTGGCGTGTCCAGCATACATCTCCTCATATCAAATACATGTTAGAGTCTGGGTTCCGATATCATCATGAGAAAGAAAGAAAAAGATAGTTCTCATTCCTTTTGGAATTTTAGAAACACGAGAATGTCTGAGGAGTCCTCTCGTTTGCTGCTCAGCACAAGAACTAAACTTCCTTCCCAGCGAAGAGGTCTCTGAGATGAACTAAGAGTGGGTGTGGGGGGCGTGTGGCAGGCCCACAGACTGGCACAGATTTCTGTGACAGTGGGAAGCAAGGACTAGTCCCTCCTCTCTCTGATCTCTAGTTCTCTTAGTTCTCTAATAATCACATTAAATCAAGAAAAAAAAGATGGGGGGAAGAAAATAGTCAACCAATCGCTAGGTCCATCTTTCCCTTTTTACCCAAGGTCATCATGGCTCTAAAGTTCCTTTAGCTTTAATAATTTGATAATGATAACCAATGTACAGCTTTACCCTAGGCATTGAGTTTTAGGGCTGCAGTGTGGGTTTGGGCCTATCCAGCAAGATTTCTGGGGTCGAAATTCTAACTCTTCCACTTACTAGTATTTTGCTCAATGCTGAGTTAGTTAACATTTGGGGCAAGCCCGTTGCCTTCTCTGTGCCTCAGTTTCCCATGGATGGAATGCAGCTCCTGAGTGAGCCGGGGTCATTGTGTTTCCTAATGAATGAATCAGTCCGTTTGGGAGCTTAAGAGTGAGAGTGGCAAATAGGGAATCACTTTCACTCATGACCTGATTCAATCACAAAGAGGGAATGAGGGAAGAAAAGGAAATAAAAAGAATCAAGATGTGTTATGTACGAGGGTACCAGCTCCCCATGATGAATATAATCACTATGTACTGCAAACTTGCACTAAAAAAAATCAGTTCCACAGAAGAACCCAACTGTTTAGGTATTGCTGCCTCCTGCTTGCAAGGAGCCCAGTGAAGTTTGGTTCTGCTTTGTCCTCTTGAAATACGTGTCTCAGAAGCCCCAAGAGGCATGTGACATAAAGCTTGCTATTACTGCTAGCAGATCAGGGCTGAGAATGACATGGATTTTGGTCTTTATCTCTGACCTGAAGAGACCAAAGAAACATCAGTTACCAGCACAAACTGCCAGGCTCGTGCCTGCAAACAGCACCTTGGTCTAAGCTTCCTTTTTCTGGACACCTGATTAGCAGCTGAGCAGCCTTTTAAACTGTGCTAACATAATAACTGTAGACCCCGGACAGACCAAGGAATGTCTCTGGGGTTTTCCTCCCATTTCACCTGTAACGGCTAGTGGTTAAACTAGATTACCTATCTTTAAATTCTGTGCATCCCCAGGCTACTATTTCCATAAATCAGGTTCATTTTCTTCTGATTTATCTGCCTAATTCTACACAGATACCCTAGCTGTTCTCATAATGATTAGCCCTCAAGCCCGTGTAGAGGATTTTGTGATCAGTCTCTCTTCTTCTATATCTGTCTCTCTCTGTCTCTCCCTCTCTCACTTTTCTCTCCTTCCTCCTTCCCCCCTTTCTTTCTCTCTTTTTTCTTCTCTTCTTTCTCCCTGTATCTCTGTCACATTTATCTCTGCCCATCTCCATATTTGTGTCTCTCTAGATTTTCCTTTTTGTATTTCTCTCTCTTGTCTCTGTCTCTGTTTCTCTCCTTGTCTCTCTTGTTACTATTTCTAAGCCATTGGCTCAGCTTAAAATTGAACAACTACAACAGACAATTGTGATCTGTGAGGAGGGGACAAGGAGGAAAAAGAGAAGCATTCGGCAAACTGGGACTGCAGCCCAGTGACACAGAAGGGACCATGTATTTCCTTTGAAAGTTTTGTTGCAGTTCAGCAGCAAAGAGCCTACTTTAGCACCTGCGTGCCAACCTGCTGAAAACACTGCCATCCATTGTTGAGTCTTTCTTTTTTGTCACCAAACACAGAGGCTCTTTTCAGCAAGGCAACTTGCATAAAGCATTTTTTTGCAGAGGGAAGTTAGGCACCCTGCCGAGGCTCCTCAACCTTCCTGAGGAGAAAAGGCACATTTTTAGTGTGCCTTCTCAATTATCCCGTCTCAGCCTGCAAAAAAACATGGAGTATGTGGGAGGAAAGAAGACCGGCTGGCTGAACCTTTTAGGTACCAATTCTTTCTGACAGAAAGAACAGCAGGGCCGAGCAGCGGGGGGAGAATTCTGGAAACTTTTCTATGGACTTATTAGGGACAGGGCGACACAGTTGCTTGCAACCTGTCCTCCCCGAGGGATGTGGGTGGAAAGGAGGGGAGAGAGGAAGTTAAATGCTCTGTAAGTGAAGTTTAAAACACATCCCAAATATTTCTTTTTACCTCCTTTCCTTTACCTGAAAAAGCCCAGGTCTAGAATGTATGCGGATGCAATCTGCTCACCCATCCACCAACCATTTGTTCCAGAGGAAACCAAGAGCAGACCCTGAGGCTGCAAACAGCACCATCCACTTGCATCACTTAGACGCCGCAGAAGGATAAATTTCTCAGCATTCTTGCTCACCGTGGTTCTTCCCCAGAATTGTTGTTTAGGCTGAAATTTGCTAAGTACCCTGTCTAGCCACAGATGATATGAAACATAATTGAAAGCGCTTTAAATCTTTTAGTATCATCCCCCACTTGTACCACCTCGGACGAAGAAGTCATGGAGGGTCTTCTGTGGGCTTCCTGGCAGAGGAAGGTGCCCAGACAAGGGCAGTAGGCAAGGATGGGACAAAGGTCCATGCTGTGTTGACCCACTCAATTTCATTTTTGGATCTTTCCATTCTTTAGGGGAACCAAAGTGTAAGGTTTTAGAACAAGAGGGAAACAATGTTGAACTCTCCAAGTCCAAAAAATGGCTCTCCAGAAGTCCCCAAGATGAGGGATATGTTTGAGGGTAGTGTAGAGGCAGGCCTGTCCTGGGAAATCAAGAAGCACAGACCTATGGTTTCACAGCTCTGCAATGCATATTTGAATGGTGTTAAGCAGAGAATGAGATGTGCACCAGGGTCTTTTGTTAGAGTTTTCTATAACTGAGCAACTAGTGTGTCTGTAGGAATCAGGCATGAGGTACATAGCAAAGAGAATGATAAAACCAAGGATTGAAGATTAAAACACTTGGATAGGAGAGATTGTCTAATCACATATGTGGCAAAATCCTCATACTGGAATCGAGGCAGAAGGCTGTAATATGACTTTGTCCATATTTATCAGATTAATTCATCAGTATCAAAGGAAGTTTTTCCTATGATAGTGTTATTATTAAAGGATACTGCCAAGATTGATATAGGGAATGAAATTCTCAATATACTAGATGTCTGATATGAGTTCATGTTCTCTACAATCGAAGAATGAATTTTAGGAATAACAGAGGATAAAAGCAGAGTATATTTATTGAGAGCAAGAAAGCTTCTATTAGAGAGAGACAGAAGGGGTCCTGAGGGGTTTGCCAAAGACCTTGTCTTTTCTAGGGACTTTTATAGAGCAAAACCATGAGGTGAGACAGGTGCGAGATGGGGAAAACATGGGAACTTGCAGGTCATGAGATGGGATAGAACTATGGTCAACCAATAAGGTTAATTGTTCAGGTATAATTGATTAAATCAGGGGCAAATGGGGAAGTGAGTCACATAGCAAGTGACTCTTTCTGTAGTGGGTTGGGAAGTTGACTCCTGGCTTCCTCAAGGTGATAAAAAATAGTTTAGAATATCAATCCTTAGGATGTGGGTATATTTGATTATCTTTTGTCTTGAAGTCTGGCCTACAGGGGGAGGTGTCCCTCTCCTCCAAGACTGCAAGGTATCTGGCCTTCTGCATTGGCTCCTTCCAGGATCCAGCCCTGTCTGACTGCCCATGATATTTCTTCTATCTAACTCAGCTGCCTATAACAGTGAAGTAGCAGCAATGTTATTATCTGTAACCAATATCCTCCCTTTTCCCCTGTACCCCGAGATTTCTGGCAAGCTTTCCTTGTCCTAGGATGACCAACTATCCTGATTTTCTCAGGGTTAAGGGATTTCTGGGGACGGGGAACTTTAAGTTTTAAAAGCTGGGATAGTCCCAGGAAAACTGGGAAGACTGGTCACCTCTCTCTTCTTTCCCTGCCATCCCTTTCTTGGCAAAGACTACCCAATTACTGGTCTCACTAATCCACCAGAATCATTTGTAAGATGAAAACCAATCAATAACACAGAGAAGAAAAATCCAGGGACGTGAATGAAATTGATTGTGTATGTTTCAGGCTGTGTAGATCATCTGTGAAATCCTTTAAGCGAATGAGAAGCCCGCCATGGAAACTAAGCCCTCCATACTCGTCTGTGGAAATCCCTGCATTTATCTCATGAGATTTCATCTGTTCTTATTCAAAAGGACCAATTAACTGAAGGAACTGTTTGTCGGTTTTTAAGTTAGTATTTGGAGGGCTGATTTTGCTCTTAATTACAGAAAATTTGAAAAGCATATTAATCTTCTTAACCAGTACTCTGATATACCAACTGGGAATATGGTAGAAAATGAAAATTTTTAGGTCCAGCTAAGACAACTGAATCAGATATCCCCTGGGAAGGAGGCCTGGCAATCCCTGTTTTTGTGGCTTTCCAGGTGATGCTGGTACATGCAGCAAAAGTCTGAGAACCTACGGATTAGAAACAGGTCTTGACTGACTTGTGACTTACACTCAGTGGCGTATCAAGAGCCCACAAGTTCAGGTGCATATGATATTTATATTACCATTCTAGGCCAGGCAAGGTAATTAAGGCAGTTTGATCCCTACAGCATCCCCAATCCAATCAACTTCCAAAGGATACCAACACAGTCGTGTGGTGTGGGAGGAATAAGGTCTGTGCTTAAAGCACCATGGGGGACTACAGCTCACAAGAAGTTAGTATTTATGAATAACTAGAAGAGAAATGCCTGAAGGCTCTACAACAAAGTAATGATACAGACATGGAAATGCTAATCACCCTGATTCGATCAGTATATACCATGTACAAGTACTGGAAAGATCACAAGTATACTGGAAAGATCAATAACATTTTACATAGTACCAGACTCATGAGCCTTAGCATCAGTGGAGGAAATTCAAAGGATAGTATCCTCTCCTGCTTGCTGATTATCCTTCCTATCAACTAATGTAGTCAATCATGATGGGGTCACAAGGTGGGATCTCCAGGCTGGGATTAGAGATCCCTTTTACGCCATCCTTTGAAGCTGCAGAGAGAAGGTAGCAGTCTCAAACCAGGGGAGCAACTTTCAAAAGGACCAGCACATGGGTCTTGGCCCTCCAATTTCTAGAACTACAAAATAAATGTCTCTTGTTTGACCCACCAGCCTATGGTATTTTGTTACAGCAGCCTAAACTTAAGCCATCCAGCAAACCTTCCAACTTCATGGCTTTTCTGCCTACTTCACATATTAGTAAATGCTGCTGCTGCTGATAAAACTTCATAGAGTTCCTACTTCCCTCTGTTCCCCTCCCCACCTTTCCCAGCCTCTGGTAATCACGCTCTACATTCTGGTGTATTTCTTAGCTTCCATATACTAGATGACTCTGCTATCTTGAGAAAAAGTTCCCATGAAGGGACTCAGAAGATGAAAGAGAAAGCAGTTAGTGCTCTGGCAGCCCAGATCTCATTACACACAGGTGCTATTGAACAAAGGAAATAATACCGCCAGCTCCACAGTCTTTCACAGAGTAGGACATTCTGTGCGTGAATCTCACGTTGAGATGGGCCTCTTAGCTGTGTGTTACAGTGACACAGTCCCTGAATTGAAAAGGAGCAGCAGCAAAGCTGAGCAGACACTCCTCCTGCTGTTGGAGGAGCAGGTGGACTGACAGGGCACAGGGTCTGTCTGTGAGCAAAGGAGACACATTCTTACAAATGTGCCAATCAGCCTTCTTATTTAAGGGTGAAAGTTGGTTCTGAGAGTTGTAATGATTTGCTCAAGGACGCAGCTGTAAGGGGCAGCTGCAGGGTAGAACCTGTGTTTTCTAAACCAGAAGTCACTGTTCTGTCTACCACGACATGGCTGTTTCAGGAGCACAGGGGTCTCCTTGGTGACTTCTAGACTCTTCTTTATAGAATCTGGTACAGGATTTATGGGTCCAGAGTTTTTCTAATTAATTGGTAATGGAAGGCATGCATTTGTCCAGAAACATCAGGTGAGATGTGACCTTCTCCATTTCCTTCTGTCCTTGTCCTAAGTAAGCCCTGCTGGCTGCCAGAGGCACAGTGCATGGTGATCATGTGGTGCATAGTAATAAAGCAGAAATGTTGGTCTAAACACTGTTGGACTTCCAACATCCTGGTGGGTGATAATTTACCACTGACTGCTCTCTTCCAGTCTCAGGCTTGAAATAGAGATGTGGCTCTCTGTGTGTGCCAGTGACCTTGAGAAGGACGGCAGAGCTGCACTTCCTCCTTCTGTATGGTCTCCCATCATTGGCGGTTCTGGCTCCAGATCTCCATGGGACTTGCCAGCTTTAACCTGGTGTGCAACCCAGATGGAATTTAGAAACGCTCTCTTTGCTGCACCCTAAAACTGGTCTTCCCATATGGAATGCTGTTTTAGTCACTTCCCTTTTTGCTGAAACACAATACCTAACGCTGTCAACGTAAAGGAGGAAATGTTTCTTTTGGCTGAAGGTTACAGTCTCTGTTGTCTGGCTACAAGGCAGGAAAGATATGAGGGGTAGGGGAAGGCTCATATTATAGAGTCAGGAAGCAGAGAGAAAACAGAGGAACTGGAGAGGAAGATGAACATTTCCAGGTCATGGCCCCATTGACCCACCTCTGGAGCCCACCTATAAACAGCAAGTCAGCTACAGCATCCCCAATCCAATCAACTTCCAAAGGATACCAACACAGTCGTGTGGGAGGAATAAGTTCTGTGCTTAAAGCACCATGGGGACTACAGCTCACAAGAAGTTAATATTTGTGAATAACTAGAAGAGAAATGCTTGAAGGCTCTACAACAAAGTAATGATACAGACATGGAAATGCTAATCACCCTGATTCGATCAGTATATACCATGTACAAGTACTGGAAAGATCACGCTGTATCCCATGGCGAACCTATGGCACGTGTGCCGCAGCAGGCTGTTTAGTATCATTGAAAACTCTAAAAGGTTTGCCATCACTGCTACATGTTACCTGAATATTTTGAAAGTAGTTTATGGAGGCAAAAATGCTAGCTACCCTGTTCTGACCACATTTTACTTATCGAATTATCATACCACATTCCATAAACACATACAATTAAAATTATATACGTGAAAAAGAAATCACTCATGATACTTGCCTGAAAGAGTCACTGCAGAGTATATTCACTGACTATTCTTAAATGCCTATGCAACAAAGATGTTTACATTTTAGAAATTCATTCATTTCTGAGGACATGATATACAGTCAGCAGCACATCAGAGGTGCAAGACAGGCTGGTACGATGATGTCCTGTCTGTGGGCCATACCTCTGGGGACATTTTGAGGGAGGTCTGCAACTGTAAATCTATCACGTTGTTGCACTTTCCTATCAAAGTTAACAGAATTTGTGTCATATACCAGCAACTCTCCTGTAGGTGTCAAGCAATCCTTATGTCATAACCTTACAAGAATAGTGTACTTAAAATACTGTTTTTCTAAACTTAGTTCAGATAAGAATTTTTTTATAGAACACAATGAAGCCTTGATACTGATTTTTTTTTTCAAATTCTTTACTCGCTTTTGAAAGGTTTTCTCTGGAGAATTTCTTGTGCATTTAGAACACATCCTCACCCACACATCCTCACCCATGTGGGTTAATGATGGAGAGCACAGTGGGTCACTGGGAAGGGTATAATAAACAATGGCAAGGCACCACCCACAGCCACGATGAGATCCTGACCAGCAAGCCACTTGGGTGGTGGCCTGACCCTAAGCCCTGCTCTCTAACACTGAATTCTGTAACCACAGTTCTTGAGATGTATTTGCTGCTGCTATGAAAAGAAAATATCCTAGATTGATATCATTTGTCACTGCCTCTGGATTCTTGCCTGCATAAAAGTCATCATTTATCAGATGTAGGTATCTCTTGACACAGCATCAAGTGAATTCATGAAATATACTTGAAATAGATAAGCCATGGCAAGGACTCAGCAATAAATATAGGAAGGAAAAGTTATAAATTGCCACATCAACACAGTGTAGGTATGCTATGTAATATATTCACTGATGTACAGTTAAATATTATATATCTGAGTGGTTATGTATATATATGTTATGCAAAAAATTTGCATAGGAGTAAAAACAGTAATTTCAGTAATTTGTGGTACTGGTTATAAAAACTAGTCATTACTTTCATGAGCTTTCCTTTGTTGCTGGCAAAAAATCTTTGCTTCATTAAACTGCTTTTAGATTTAGTTCATGAGAATTGTGTATTTAATGTCTAACCACTAAGATTTGGTTCTACTCTTGGTCAACTTTGCGGGGGGAAAAAAATACCTGACACTCACCAAACAAGGAGGCAGGGTTTACTTTGGCTCACTGTTTGAGAGGGTTCCCTCATGATAAGCTGACTCCAAGGCAGGAGCACGGTGGGAGAGCAGGATGGAGCAAAGCAGCTCAATCATGGCAGCCAGGAGACAGAGCACAGGGACAAGCAACAGAGAGGAAAGGTCCAGGGACCACGTATTAGTCCCTGTAGTCACACCTCCACGACCTACCAAGAAGTGTGCTTTACTAATATGCTCGATGTCCCTAATTCAATCAAGATGACAAAAAAAAAAAAAAAAAAAAAAAAAAAAATTTAAGAGTTACAAATCCTGAGAGTCTCCCAAAGATCCATGTAGTAGAGTCTTTCTCTAGAGATAGCTGCTTTTGGAAAGTGGTAGAAACTTTAAGCAGTGGGGCCTAGGGTGAATGAAGTCTTAAGTCATAAAGAGAATGTCTTTGGTCTCATGGTCCTTTTCAATTTTTCTCTCTGGTCTTGAGGTGAGCAGGTTTGGTCCACCATGTGCTCTATGCCTTTGCCATTTAGCATCTCCCCTAAAGAACTAAAAGCAATAGGTCTACTTGGAGACAGATTAGAAGCTCTAAAGCTGTGGGATAAAATAAACTTTTCCCCTGTATATGTTCACTGTCTTGGTTATTTTGTAGCAGTAATGGAAAGCTGACTAATACACTAATACCAAAGGTTTTGGAATAAGACCATCAGGTTTAAATAGTGGCTGTGAATATTGTTAGTCATGTAGTCTTAACAAGCTATTTAAATTCTCTAAGCTTCAGTTGCCTCCCTTTTGATCTTGGCATGATAATATTTATATCTGAGTACTGAATAAGGACTCCATAAAAGAATGTTATAAAGTACTTAGTACGGAACTGTGTTTAAATGCTTACTGAGTAGTAGATAAATTTTGATAGCTAGAGTAATATGCAAACTTTCAAAGACTATGGGGAATGCATTTGTTATCATTGCTATTGCTATGTTGGCAAATGATAAATTAAGGGTCAATTCTGGGTAGTCATACATTTGTCTCTAACAATTTAAGTTCATCATGCATTTATCTGTGCCTTTTGAGAGTATGATCAACAAATGTTGGCCTCCCCAAGTCTGATGGCATTGGGACTCTGCCTAAAGAGAATTTCTAAGCCTGTAATATAAGAATCACATGCAGACTTAGAGAATTAGTCAGTATAAATATCACTTATGAAGCTCCTTAAAGGCCTTCCCAATTTTCTCAAATTTTCTGCATCTCCTCCACTGCAACTTGCATTATTTTGATTTTCATAGTACAAGGTAGTTTCACATCTATTTCTCAACTCTCTTGTAAACTTAGTGAGAATAAACTCTGTCTTTTAATTTTTGCTTCCCAATTGCTTGGGAGAATGCATGGCAGGGACAGAGCATGCAGCACGTGTTTGGTGAAAAGTTGAAATGATTTGATCAAGATTACCAGAAAAAATGGTGAATTTAGTAATTTCATCCAGGTCTTGTGATTAAAAATCTCTCTAGTTTTTTCCATAGAATTTGAATAAAGCAAGATGATTGACTTTCATCTTTATTTAAAAGTAGGATAATCATAACTAGTTCTGAGAGGCAATAATCCTGCTGATGCGCTGAAAAATACAGTCAAAGTTTGGAAATTATTACAAAACAAAGAAGCCCCAAATTTAGCTCAGTGGCAAAACACAAGTATAGGTAAGGTTTAACTTTCTATCTTTAAGCCCAAAACCAAAACAAAATCCCAAACTCATATTGTTCATTCATTCAGCAAGATTTTTTAAAAAAATCATCAGTTGACTACTATTCCTGTCTAGAATTTTGGATCATTAAAAATGAACATGCAAATATCAGTATGATGTGACTTTAAGTATAAATTTTAGATATTTTGCCCAAAATAATCCTTGGCCTAATTTTTATCAAAGCAATGAATTCTCATTTAACTGTAATCCATAGGCAAGAAATAGGTACTGGAAAAATAAACACCAACAACCCTGTCAATCAAATGAGTATTTGATTGATGACATACGAAGAGCTCCTTTTGGAGAATAAGAAACTATTTTCCAGGTTTCATGCTTAGGAGTCACACTTTTCTTGGTCGGTTACTTGGATCAGTTTGAAACACCACATTCCTCAAACACAAAAATCTCCAGTTTCAAAAGAGAATGAAAATGGCAAAGGCAATATTTTCTCAGGCTGCAGAGAATTCTGAGATTCCATTCCTGTATCTGCAGTGACCCTTTCTTGTGGTCACAATGCTCAGGAACACAAAGTTTCTATCTCTGGTCATTAGTAAATATGACCGTGCTCAGGATGTTCTTTGGCTTATTTCTTAAGGAAACACCAGAATTTGCCTCTAGACTGGCCAAGGACATTTCACTCTTGTCTTCTGGGTTTCTGAGAACTGGCCTAGGCACAGTTAAAGCAAAAGGAATTTAGTATCTTGATAGCCCTCAGTCCCAGTAACCATTATAATATAAAATTCGGTAGCACCTGGGATTGTGTTTACTCACAAGTCTCCTATATTTTTGGTGGATTATAAAAGAGGATTTGCTTTATTAAAAAGATAATTCCAGAAATTGAAAACTTTTGGAATTAAACTTAATTGTTGACAGTGACTTAATGCAATGAAGAAATTCAACAATTATACTCCTCTGGAGACCCAACATGATAACATTTGTTGAATTCAGATCAGTTGAACTTTGCTACTTGTGGCCTCTCTTAGAGCCATTATCATTAAAAATATCTATTACCTGGCAGTCCAACACTGCTTGCCACTTAGAAACTTTGACTGTGATCTTTAATTTCAAGGTCTATATACTGTTGATTGTAAGGCTATAGAATTAAAGAGAAGCAGAAATTCATTGTGTCACTTTGCCAGTGAATAACCAAAGGGATAAGTTATTGACTTGTACTCCTGTTCTCACATCTGATAATTCTCATGTTGTATTCAGATTTTGAGGCATATTTTAAAAACTTAGGTATTCAAAAGTCCTTGGACAAAATCCACCCACCATACAGTGATACTTCCAAAGGAACACTCCAAAAACCTTCTAACAGAATCTGATAAAAACAAGGAAAATGCGAGCCAGGTACAAACATCCTTTGAGGCAAGAAATTCAACCAAAAATACATCCTATTAGCCTGGTCTATTACTCTACATCTGAGGAAATGAACTAAAAAGAAAGATTCACATTTCCAAAACAAAGCTTTAAATGGATTTTGGAGGATCCTTGCTCTTAGCACGTTGGAGAAATGAATATTTCTGGTAGTTTTTGGTCTAGTTTAAATGCATTGACTAAAGTAATAGGTTATGTTCCCTTCAGAATATTTTCATTATCAAGGGGAAAATATTAAATTTTTCAAGACACTGAAATGTCTCCATAGAATAACTCTAAGTCATGTTTTGTTCCCATGATACCCATATATTCACTCCCAAACCAATCATCTTTGGTTTTCAACACACAGAATTATTCCCACATATGTCTCTGCTGTTCAGTTGGGAGTGTTCATGGTCAAACATCTACTCACTGTTATTACATTATTCAGTAAAGTCTCATTTCTTTCTTTATTTTTATTTTTGCAGTAGGGATTGAACTTAGGGCTTAATTCATTGTATTAGTCAATTCTTTGGTTGCTGAAACACAATAACACTCACTACATAAAGGAGGATAGATTTAATTTGGCTTGTGGTTTCAGGGCATTCAGTCCATGGATGGCTAGTTTAAAGGCAGAAGCAATACAGTGGAGCAGTGGAGCGGAGCAAAGAAGCTTAGTTCACTGAGGCTGGGAACAGTGCCAGAGAAGAACAAGGGACCAGAGAGAATACCCAGAGGTCCAGCCAGAAATGTGCTTTACTAACCCAACAGGCAGCTCTCAAAGTAGTTAATCTGCCAACCTTAACCATCACATGCATACCAGGCAAGGACTCCATCTCTGAGCCATACCCCCAGCCCTAGGCCATTTCAGAGCTTTTCCATGAAACCTCCTTTGGTTATCCCATTCACTATAAATTGCCCTTTACTTTCCTTCTCTCAGAAAATTATTTGAATCCACACTTAACATTTAAAAAAAATTGCTTTGATTTATTACTGGTGACATATCAACTACAGTTAACAAATAGATCTTACCTCCTGTAGCAAATCTGATCAACCTCTTTTGCCTGCCTAGACACTTTGTGGAAGATTTTGAAGCCGTGTACCAAAACTTTCAGGAAGAGACACTGGAATAGTGTCCAGTGTCCATGATCAGTGCCATGATCATGTGTCATGTCTGCCATTTCTGCAATGAAGTAACTTTTTTAAATGACAGGGATTGTGCTATACACTGCAACATGCTATGTCTCCTGACAATGGGTGCTTACCATATGTCTTTTAAACAAATTAATTGAATCAGATGGTGCTGGAGACTTAGGGGAGAAGTAAGGAGGGATTTTTGCTGTTTCATAAGCTAGTAAGACAGGAAAGTTCTGCCCGGAGATTTCAAAACAGAGGCTCCAACCTTCCTATGCAGAATGCAGTATGCCCTGTGCTGACAAGGGAAAGTGATGACTTTACTTAGGTACTTGGGTGCTTTTCAGATGAAAGAGTCAGTGATTTCCAGAGATTGTCAACTGTCCACATAGAGAGATAAGAAGTTGTCTTCTGGGGGGAATCTGTAAGAAGATTGCTGTCATAAGCTGTCAGAGAGGAATTACTCTTTGTAAGCTTGGAGCTCCTACAGAACACTTTTTAAAGAAAGTTTACCATCTTCATCTCCTACAAGAAACAATTGTATATGTTTGTGATTCTGTGAGAAATGTCTATTATAAAAGCTCTGTGGGTTATTTGAAGAATGTAGCCCATGGATTTAGAGTATTTTTCAGGGATTTTGTAGGCTTCCTAATGATATAACAGTAATTATAACTCTGAAGAATTTTAAGAACTCCTATCTGACTCTGCTGTTCACAGGTGATGGAAATTTGAGTCTCCGGAAGCTTTCTCACCTGGGTTTACCTCACTGCATTAATTGACTTCAACCATGGTTATTTAAGAACCTGGTTCCTGATAACCACTCGACTGTCTTGCTGTCTTCTCTCATATTTTAATTTCCAGCAATTATTTCTTAAATCAGATTCTTCTGATGAATCGTATTCTCTGTGTGACTCGTGGTATTTTCCTTTTGTCAGAGGTTTTGTCCTTACAGGGAGGGTGGGAGAAAAGGAGACAGACATCACCCCAGATCTGGGCCATTGCTTGGCCAGAGCCAGGTTATAGGTACCTTTAAACTGGCTTCTTAGGTATCATTCTTAGGACCACCAAATACTCTTTACTACATTTTAGAATATAGCAAAAATATCCTTGTGTGGGAGAACAAAGCCCACGAAATACATGACAAGAGAGAAAAAAATTCAGAATTTAACTGCTTATGATTTTCATTTTTAAAAGAAAATAATAGGAAACAGTGAGATAGGTCTTTTGTAAAAGGGAAAGTGACCTAAGCCTGCAAGGTGGAAGGGAAGGGGGCGAGAAATGAATTCAGGTGTTTTACACCCACGTGTCAGTTCCCTACAGTAAGTGTAATCATTATGCACTGCAAATATGTACTAAGAAAGGTAAAAACTTTAAGAAAGAGAAATGTCAAAAAAATTAAAGTCCAACTGCAATGTGGAATTTATCAGATTACTAATACTTTGGAAATTCAAAATAGAGGCATTGAGTTATTACTCGAATCTCAGAATATGTGTTCCAACCTGGCCTTACAGTAGCTCTGCACCATGAGTTACTGGTTGCTTCTTGAATGCTAAAACAATATGTTTTATTATGTTACACTATTATTAGTTACATCTGCTTTCCTTGGGAAGCTCGTAGGCTGTTGGCTGATTAAAAGAAAAAAAGAAAGGATATTCCAGGGTTCCTTGCAGTGATGTCTTCTAGTGCTATCAAGACCCACTTCTATTCTCAACAGTGCCGAGTTTCCTTGTTTGACTCTATTCATGGCCCAGGTTGTTTTTTTAAATATTCATGTGTCGTCAATTTCCAAGAACCCTCAGTAGGCTATTTAAATCCAAAGCTTCTTCACCTTATATTCTTTTTTCACTTAGCATTCACTTGCAGGGAACACTGTATGTATGCTTGTTGGTTAGTCTGCTTGGGGGTATGTTTGATTTATTAAATCTACCACCTGGGTATGAGTTTGAAATAATCATGCCCAATTTGTGGAATCTGGATGAGGTGAGATTGTTTAGATGTGTGAAAGTGTGAACTCTCTTAAACTGGGCGTAAATAATATATATTACATGAATGCATAGAAACAGGGTCTTGAAATACATTGTGGGTTTGTTGAAATCTTAAATTCCTGTACTTGAGAAAGTGATCTTACGGGTGGATGGGGTCTCTGTAGATGTAATCAAACTCCAGTAAGGTCCTATGTGTGGTTCCTAATCCACTATGACTGGTGTCATTCGAAGAAACATGGGTACCTCTACAGGGGAAGAAGCTGTAAAGACATATGGGCGTGTGTGTGTGTGTGTGTGTGTGTGACCATGTGGACTCAGGGGAAGTCAAGAAACACCAGTGTCTGGAAGAGGCAGGAAGGATTCTCCCTAAAGCTGGGAGTGGGTGGGATGTCTGTACACCTTGACTTAGGATTTCTACCTGCCATAACCATGTGAAAATTCACCTCTATTATTTTAAACCATGCAGTTCTGGGAACTCTGTTGCAATGACCCTAGGAAGCAATGTGAACCCTAAATGGGACTAAAGGCTATAGGGAGCCACAAGTGAGAAATAAAGCGATTCTCTGCCAAAGGGAGGACAAAAGGAAAAGCAGCAAAGCTCCCCTCGGAGAGAAGACAAATGTATTCCATCTCCTGCCCAAAGGAGACTGAGTGGTAGCGGCTGCCTGGATCACGGGTGCAGAAAGCCCTGGCATGGCGCTGGGGTCTGGGGAAAAGAGTGGTGGCATCTCAGCAGGGTCCGCAGGGGCTGCAGGGGAGGCATGTGTTTAAGCTGGACAGCAGCAACTGTTGCTGCTCTGCTAGCTGCCTGGCCGTGGTGGAGGAAGGAGGTCTGGCTTGGTATAGGGTTGAGAGCAAGAATAGGAAGTGGAGATGAGGAAGAAAGCGCCGGGGGGGGGGGGGGCGCCAGGAAAAAGAAATCCATGGCCATTCCAAGTTTGAATCTGCATGGTCATGTCCCATGTCACGCTGGGAGAGCAGACAAGAAATCACGGGCCACAAAGCTAGTCGGGGGGAAAGAACCAGGGACCAGGCTGTGTAGAATCAAACCCCAGAAGCCTTGGTGACTCTTGGCCAACTACTCACTTCATTTTGAATAAGTGTTTCTTCATTTATTTTCTGGAAATTGAAAGTTCTTCGTATACGTTTGTAGACATGAGTTGTATATTTCTGTTGGGCATTTCAAATAATCTAGGCATTCTGGCAGAAAGATGATGGGGAAGATGGGGAAACCTCAAACATGGCACAGAATATGACATTTATTACTGCAGCTGTTGATGTGCTGGGAAAGCCAGAGCCCTGCTGGGCCTTTCTGGTTTCACACAACACTGGAATCACAGCATCAGCAAAACAGTGCAATTCACAGCTGAGATGCTTGTCCTGTTCATATGGCGTCTCTGTCCTCCTCCAAAGCCTCCCTGGGCTGCCTGGCCTTAATGCTCACCACCCGCCTGTCTGCTGCCATCAGCTCTTCAGCTCTGACCCATCACCACTGTCCCCACAGAGTTCTCCTCGCTGCCCTTCACCACAGCAGATGGAGAGTGGCTCAGTGTGCCCTCTGTGCCCCAATCCCACCTCTCAGGCCCTGCCTCATCTGCCAGGTGCATGTGTTCCTACAAGGAGATGCCGTAGGTCTGGGTGACCCAATCACCTGAGCCGGACTGAGCATCCGTGGTTTAACGTGCATTGCAAGAACACTGTGGTTAAATCTGCCGGAGGCTCTCTCAGGGGCTTCCTCTGGGGCTCCCTGATGGGCTTGTCCTCACACCCACTCTAAGGGAGCTTTGGTTACTGCCCATGTGGTGCCAGAGCTCCCCATCTAACTCAGAGTAGTTTCCTCACTGCCACGTGCAAGTGTCCTGCTGGAGAGAACGGGCATCACCTCACCTGTGCGAGAGTGGCACTGAGAACAAATGAACCTGGTGCCATCTGCAAAGTCATTCTATTTGTAGCTAAGAAGAACATTGCTGGTTCTTGAAATCCTACATAGAAACATCACTGATAATTAGAGGTGATCCTATTAAATGGGCTTTCTTGAGCCATTTTAGTGGTTCTAAGTAATGCTCTAAAATTTTCAGTTGTTAATCTAGAAATAATTTATTACAAAAGAGAAAGGAGAGAGGAGAGGAGGGCAGAGGAGAGGGGAGGGAATAGGAGGGGAGAAGAGAAGAGAGGAGAGAGGAGAAATGCCTCTGTTAAGCCAAGGTGGATTTCTTTCTTGAGGGACTTCATTTAGTGCTGTGTGAAGCAGAAAGCCATTTAAAATACGTTCAGAAAAGGACACCTGGCTGTTTTCTGCCCTTCTGCTCAAGTTCCCATGCCTTTGTTTTCAAAGTGATCGGTTACTCTGAAATGTTTATCAGCAATGTCAAAGAGAAAGCTATTAAATGCCACTTAAAGTGAGATAATATTCAAGCATGTTGCAAACTAATTGTTTTGAGAAAAATTTTGCCAAGAAACCTTTCCTAAGTGAATTGCCATTAAATTTCCAAAATAAAAGTCTCTGCCAGTTGCATTAGATTTTAATAGAAATGAGATTGCTGTCTTGATTCTGTCCAATGAAGCTTTAAGAAACTTAGAAAGAGATGATAGGAGAAAAAAAATGAGCCAAATAATCTTATGCATATTTATATTTATTTAAGATGCTATATATTTGGGAAATATATATATATATACATGTATATATATATATGCATACCTTAGGAGCATAAATAGAGAAAGTAGACATACTTTGTCTTGATCCTCCATCAGCAGGAGATCATTTCTGACAGCAAAGGTTAAGGATGTTAACACAGATCTGATCTTGGTGTGGGTTGGTTTGCACTACTCTGACTGTAACCAATTTGTGTCCTTGGCACAGTCTGGACAGATGAATGCGAATCCAGGTGCACTGTAGCAAGGATAACATTTAATTAGTATGGATCATATGTATTCATTTTATTCTCCTCCCTTGTATACAGTGCTCAATGCTAAGATGACCCAATAATTAGCTGTTGTTCCAGGAAGTTCTATTCTCTTCATCATAACAAGACTGTGTGACACATCAAATTCAAAGCAAAGATAACATATTTGAAATCATGAGTATCTGTAAGACCTCAGTTAAATGTTATCAGTGAGGAATATATTGTTTTAAAGAGGTAAAACTTGGGGAGTGTTGCTTTGTTCTATTAAATCTTAAATTTTTAAAAATTAATTTGGGATGGAAATATTGCAAAATAATTGCCCGTTTTCCTACTTTTAGAAGCAGAGCATCTGGAATATTAACAAGCATAAAATAGCTTAGTTAAATAGTTTAAATCTCAGCTAGATACACAGGGAGGTTCGTAGGACATTTTCTCTCCAGCCAGCTGGCCTGTGGCTGTTGCTCCTCCCCAGGTTTTCTGGGTGTGCTCGTGGCTGCACCATGTTTCTTAGGGCCGGGGTTTTCTAGCCATTTCCAACACGACTGCAGTGCTCACATCATCACTAGTAACTGGATGTGTTAGAATTGCGTGGAGTAGAAGGTTTCTAGATCCTTACTGAGTCCTAAGAGGTGTTTATCAGGACTGACCACAAGCTCTGTGTTATTTAATTTGGTGACTAAGAGATCATTTTTTTTTTGTTGCTCCTTGATATTGGATTGATCTCCTTTGTCATAGGCAAGGTTGATTAATGTTTGGTTTACAAATAGAAGGGCTATAATCTATGAGCATCTATTTACTGAGTATCTACTGCATTTGCATATGTGCTGTGTTTGTGTGTGTGTGTGGAGAGCTGCTATTAAAAATGACATCACAGAGTGTGATTGTACCAGGTGTGGTGGAATTCCCCGTAACTGCGACGACCACACAGCAATGTGCAATGCTTAGGACAGAACACTGTCTTAAGAAAAGCCAATGCGAAATGGTATATTGAACACAGAACCTCTATGACTAGAGACAAGAGGTTAAAAAGGGCTTAATTGTTGATTTAAGGTGATGGTGTTGTAAATTTCTGTACAATACCTCTAGGAGGCAGAAGCAGGAGGATCACAAATTTGAGCCATGCCTGCGCAATTAATGCCTTACTAAGATCCCATCTCAGAAGGGGCTGTAGCTCAGTGTGAGGGTCCTCAGTTCAATCCTTAGTGTCACACACACACACACACACACACACACACACACACACATCCAGAAAGAACAAAGTTACTAGGTTATTAGACAAAGGTATAACTGAAAAATCCAGTAAACCCAATAAAGAGCCACAAGTTCCTACTGCTGAGCACATAGCCTAATTTTTGCCAGTCAGTGACCTATGTGCCTTGATGCTCTGAATCTTAACCTCGTCATCTACACAGAGCTGTTAGAAAAGATATCTGCCCACCGAGTGCATTAGCTAACAACAGGGATCCCTGAAATGGTGAAAGGAAATTAGATTTATTAGCACACAGCGTCCTTATAATATAGGAAGTGTCCAATATCATCCCAAGGGGAGTATCTGATGTGTGCTATCACATTAACATTTTCCATTTCCATAACAGTTAAAATCACATTCTGTGTCTTGGCCATAAATGTTTATTAATTGCTCCATTCTGCCTAGATTTATGAAGCTCTTACTATGTGCCTTGCCGTACACGGGCACAGGGAACAGCAACGAATCATAGGGATGAAAGCCATCCTTGGGGGGCAGAGCTCTCCAGTGGTAGCTCCCAGAAATTTGTTTTTCATGTAAGACATGGCTTCAAAGTGAGTGTTAGCTCCATCCTCTTGACATTGCTCATGCGTGCTATCTGCAACCAAATTACACATAAGTGAGCCCCCTTGCTGGCTTGAGTTTGGGGTAAGGGAGAGACGAGGGTGGCATAGTTTCAGCAGGCAGTGAAGTCCATGGACAAGGAATTTCTGACTTGGTCAGATGAAACATTAAAGATGATGAAGCACACTTTTAAATAAAGAAGTCAAAGTTACCCTGGCAGAACCTAAGAGAATGCTGCCTTCTAGGGAGACAAATTGTCTTTTGAAAGGAATAAAATAACATACATTGGAGAGATGCACGTGCATGATTCCCTATCAGAGTCTACAAAAGCAACTTCATAAAGGAAGTGCCGAGATCTGGCACTCACACACGCAGGGAGCACTTGGAAAGGATGCGTTAACCTCAGTGATCATCTGGCTTTCAGAAGGATTTTTTGAAAACAGCACACAATAGTCATATATATGATAATAATCTCCGCACATTAGATGGTCTGGTATACAGCAGAAATGGTAATCCCGCAGGGGAAATGCCCGCTGTGTGAGGGGGACAGTGCTGCCATCTGATGCTGAAAATAGCAGAAAGAATGCTCAGTACTCGGAAGGATTTCTCCCCGTGACATCTCTGCATTCTTCTGCTTTTTCCCTGCAAAAGCAGCAGCAAGCACCTGGCTGGGGAGATTAGAACACAAAGGACAGCAAATTGGGGAGGGAGCAACAAAGACCTGCAGGGATATGTGATGAGGTGGCACCTAGGCATCACGAGAACAGGTGGAGAAGAAAAGAGACCAAAATAACTCGGTATTTCTTCACTTTCATGCTCATAAATCATGCAAAGTTTTATGCACAGAAAGCATATAATCACTCTGTAAGTTTAAAATATCCCAACACCCTTTTGAAAAATATAGATGCAATATGTATTTGCAAATGTACATAAGTGTACACAGAAACACATGCCACACTACATTGTTATGGTTTGCTTTGGTTTCTCTTCAAAATCTTCTACGAAGGGAAAATTGGAAACAACAAAAGCATCCAGGGTCCCTTTTGTAACCCATACCTTTGGGCTCCCTGTCTATTGCTGCTCGAATTCTAGATGGTAGTTATTTGTGCCCGCCGCTAGAGGGCAACACTGGGGAATGAAAGCATTTTTTGGTCTTCGGATGGTTAGAATCAGGTCTGATTCCTTCCCCAAACCAGTCTTCCCTGTCTCCCTAGGTGGGTCTTGTGGTTTCTTCTCTCACCTTTAAATTTTTCTTAACGTCCTCAAATATTTCTTGAAACACTCCAGGTTCTAGGGGTGCATTCTCTACCTATTGTTTCTCTGTACCCCCATGGTAAAATGTTCTCTGTACCCCCTTGTAAAATTCCATCACTTACTGAAACCTTTATATCAATGTATAAATACCTTAGAGCAAGGATCTGATCTGTATGCTGCATTTCAGGGTTCCCGTGTGTCAAAAAAAAAAAAAAAAAAAAAAAAAAAAAAGCCTCGTTGGACCAAGGATTTAGCCCAGCAGCACACAAAGTTGTGAGTTTGATCCCAGGTACCAACAAAACAAAACAAAACAAAACAAAACAAAACAACAACTACAACAAAACCCAAACAAACAAAAAAAACCCAAAAGCCTGCTGGTCACATCATAAAGGGTACCAGAACCTCAGTGTCTTACCTATATTAACATTAAAAATCCTCACAGCAACGTAGCTGAACCTTAAGGCTAGATTTTTAAAATCTCAGTTTACAGAGGGAAAACTGACATTCGGAGATGCCAATTAATTTGTACAAGGTTACACAGCTAGTGAGACTAGAACCGAAATTCCAAACCATGTCTGTATGACTTTAAAACTTAGTTTGCTCCTGCTCCAGTCCACTGATGCAAAGCGGAAGGTTCCCATTACCATGTAGAGCACTGTGTACATAGACAGGCTTGTAATCCCAGCGCTCTGGAATGCTGAGGCGGAGGATTGCGTAATTGGTAATTGGCCACTGAAGTGGGGAACAAGAAGATTAACTGAAAGACTGGTTACTTGAGGTGCCTGCTGCCCAAACTTCCAGAGTTAAATCCTGATTGGAGCTTCAGAAATTACTTTTATTTTAATATCTTTTGAAAATTGACTCAAGCAACCACTTCTTTTAGCAAGTAAAGGGGAAGTTTTCAATATTCTTTTTGCTATAGGGAAATTCAGCAAGAGGGGAACGTCAGTTCCAATACCAAGACACTGAAACCATGGAAACAGAAGCCTAAAGTCATTCTATACTGCAATGTGTTATTGTTACATTGAATACATGAGCATGAGTACATTGCATTCATAACAACTTTGTTATGAAAATGTTTAATTTAGCTAGATAGCATAAGAAACCATAAGAAAGATAAGTCAATTTGTGACCCAGAGGATATTTCTACTTATGTGTTAATTGTACAATCAAATTTCTTCAAACATCCACAAACACAGTATATTAATGTTGAGTTTACAAGATTTGGGAGAAAAAGGTCTTTATGCTTTAAGTACAGTAAGTAAAGTGGGTTCTACTATTTAAAATCATTTCAAAGATTTTTTTTCCCTTTCCTTTTAATAGATCATCAGTAATTTGAGGCACTGAGGCATTGGTAAGTTCACTGAGCTCCTCTGACAGAAGACTTAGTTTGGTTTGGTTTTTTGTCTTTTTGAGACAGAATGTCACTATGCAGTTCAAGCTGACTTTACACTCACTTTGTAGCTCAGGCTGGTCTTGAACTCACAGCAATCCTCCTGCCTCAGCCTCCTGAGTGCTGAGATTACAGGCGTATGCCACCACGCCCGGCCTCACAGGGCTGTTCTCACAGGAGCATGTAGCACATGTATCATCACTACTGTGCTCCAACACACTGCCAAAACTGAGATTGTCCATGCAGCAAATAATACTTGCGGAAGGGACACTCATATGACAGGAAAGTATGCCTTAAATAATTAAGTTAATTACACTTGAGTAATAAATTAATCACCTATTTTTAGGAAAATGTCAATTGCTCTTTAAGGGTAGAACACAGAACAAGCAGCATTTTTCCTAACCAAGCATAGTCTTTTTTTTTGTTTTCAGATAAAGTTTCCTATTTCTAGTGGCATAAAAATTACACATGCTTGATATCAGAAACCTGAAGTAGATTGAAAATAATACCAAATGTTTCTAAGGATAATCTTTTATTTTTAAAAGGTGTAGAATCCCCCAGGCTAAATATGCTGATTAATTAAGTGATAATATTAACACTAAGAACAAGGTCAGAGGTTAATGATTCCCAGGAGAGATATACCAGATAAAGAGGGAAAACTGTCAAAATCAACTTTAGCATAAAATTGGAATGTCCGCCATACTTAATTCTCTGGATCCAACCTTTTTCATTTTAGTCTAAGGAGGCACGCATAAGAATGCTTCACTATCCGATGTGCTCACCAGACTTGAAGCCCCATGTTCTGCCATTCTTCCCTGCATCACACTATGAGATCAGGTTGGAAACCTCATGCCCGTGAAGACAAAGGCGATGCTGGTGCCCATACATGTTAATAAACCAGGTGAACGGGCCTGGCCCCTAGTGCCTACCCTGCATGGCCAGGATACCGTCCCCTGGCCACAGGTCCAATGCTTACCCACCTTCACCATTTCATCCTGTACTGTGTTTTAAGGTACACAGATGTCATAACCAGGGCTGAGGTTGAGCCTTTCTAGGTTAGAACCCAGGTCCTGCCATCTGCTACACATGGGACACGAATCTCTCTAAGGCTCAGTTTCCACATTTAGTGAGACTGGGATAATACAACTCATCCTTTCTCAGACACTACACTGTCCACACGAACCATTTAGAGTAACCGGCATATAATAAGCACACAGTGAAAATCAGCCATCGCCATGGTTTTCAGTGGTATTAATATCTCTTGAGGACCCTGGTTCTTAGAGCCTGCAGGGACCCGAGATGGGCGACTGAGGAGCACATGGACGCCCTCCAGCCTCATGTTGGGGCTTGAGGTTATTTTTAACCACACTTGGGAGATAAAACCCAAAACCCTTTTGAGGCCACTGGATAAAATGAGTGTTTAGTGCCCGGGTTTCAGGAGTGCTTTTATTCTCACCGATTTAGATTTGCAATTGTCTTCCCAGCACTCCAAAACGATGACCTCGAAAACATCATCAGAGAGGAGAAAAAAAAAACCTCTCTGTTTTATAGACTTTCTCTTCACTGTTTAGTGAAGACAATTTAACTGGCTATAAATCAGGAGTTCTGATATTTTCCCAGTGGACGTTGTGTTTTCTTGATTTATGAAACTGAAAAGTACTGGCCTTACAGGACTGGACATGGAAGAGTGAGATGGACAGCAGGGAATGCGCACTACCCACCTGGGAGTCAGAAGAAGGAAGGGTGGCAGGACAGGAGAGCATCAGGTGTCGACACTGAGGCAGGGGGACGCCAGGGTGGCCCTCAGGACCCCTGTGTCCCCGTTTAACCCCGCTGTGACCCCTTCCCCGTCAGTGTGGGCAGGAACCTGCTCTTACTCCATAGAAGACTGCCATGGTGATGAAGGGTCAGTGCTATGCTTGTCTAACACATCTTGCGTGCTGGTCTCATGCAGCAGCGGCCATACTGGGGTGGTCCACATGACCAGGAACAGCGCACAACCTCTCGGAGCTGAGAGCTCGCCAGCTAAGAGCCAGCAATGAGCCAAGTCGCAACCCTGCAACTGCAAGGAACTGAATTCTGCCATCAGCCTCCTGAGGTCTGAAGTGGATCCTGGTTTGAGCCTTTAAAGAAAAATGTGACCTTGGTCAGTGTCTGTGTAGCCTTGTGAGATCCCTGAGCCTTGCTTGGACTCCTGGTGATGGGGATGTTGGGATCATAGACACGTGTTAAGTCATTAATTATGAAGCTGTGTTATCATGAGCACTAGATAACTGTACTGGTAGCTCCCGCTCTGTATTCCTATAGAAGTGCCAGTGATTGTGGGCAAAGGTTTTATCCACACACAGAGAAAGCTGACATTCAGGCCTGGTAAGTACCTTGCCCATCACAAGCAGCTGCTTTGAGGCAGACGGGGCTGTGATTCATAGAGAGAAACAGGCTTTTGTAGTTCTTTTGTCTCTTGTCTCAGTAAACTGTGCTAAATTGGACAAATAGTAACTCCTATCATCTTATATTTTTCATAAGTAGAATGGAAAAAGATACTAAGTATGTGCTCCCTTTTATCCTTACAGCAGACCTAATAGGATTGATGAAATAATTCCTTTAAGAAATTCTTTGCTCCCCAGAGAAAGGCTTGTTAATATAGTTAATATGTGAAATAATCTTAAAGATTTTTAAATTATAAGTGAGTTAGTGAGGAGGTGCTTGCTGTCTGAGAGTAATTCATTTTTCTTTGTATCTAAAAGACAGTGATTTAAAAAGCATGTAATTTACATGTCTACCAATATTACACAGACAGTATTTCAACTCTTATTTCTAGAAATGGACTCCAAAGCTGAATGAGTCTATCTCTGGGATTTGTAAGACCTATTTGTTCTGGAATACCTGCAAAGATGATAGCTCATCGGATATTTAAAGACCCCTCTTTACCTTCTATTTCTTTAAATACGGCTGGGGACTTTCCACAGCTCATATTCAATCTACAGTCTTCTCTGGCAGACGCATACTGTTAGCTTCCAATGAAGGGGTCAAACAAAGGGCTACTCTTGGCAATTAATACTCAGGAGAAACCAAGTTCTGGACTTTGGTGTCTTTTCTGTTCATCAGCGGCACCAGATGAATTCAGATAAATTGCTTGTCCAATTAGAAACAGAATATCTTGTTGTTTCATTTATCCTGAAATTGAAACTGATGAGAGACAAAGTTGGCAGGAGAGAGATGGCAGTTAAAATTCAGAGCCAGGCTTTCCCTTCATATTTTATGTCGCTACGGGTGTGCTTTCTGGTGCTTTTAAAAGTCAGGTAGAGCTGATGGCTTCCTGATAGGTTTCAGAAAGCAATTCAAACTGAAACAAAGGCTCCTCATATGTAATGCCTAAACATCACCACCATTGTTAACTGCTGCTTTTGTGGCGTTAAATAAAAGACCATTATGTTTCATAGCATCTTATAAAGAAACCGTGAGACATACTAATGTTTTAAATTTTTGCTTCAAAAAGAAATCTAAAACCTTCTGCTGTGGAGCTATTTAAAAACTGGAAAAATTAGTGTATGTGAAATTTTATTTGCTGTTATCTTTACCTATTTCTTTCCTTTATGTTCCAAAAACCTGAGTCTTAGTCTACACATTTTCACTAAAAAATCACTAAGTCTTGGGTAAGTGACTTAACTATCTGCCTTATCTAGTCTGCAGGGCATCGGCTGGGTGCCATGAAACTATGGTAAAGAAAAGGCATTCACTAAACCACAGCACACGATTGATACCAATCTATTCTTCATCCTACACTTGCTTCCTCAAAATATCGCTCAGAAAGGGTACCCAGCACAAAGGAGTGCACAGTACTCCTTAAAATTATAAAGGATAAAACATCTCTCATAAAGGGCTGAATATGAGCTGTGGACACACTATAAGAAATATATCACATCAGTGGGTGAAAGAGATTTCCTCACTTCCATAGCCTTTTAAGTTTTGAAATGATAATGTATGGTTTATTAAAAATAAATTAGTCAGGGATTTAACTCAGTGGCATAAGTGACTCCTTGGCAAAGGTGAGTTCGTGAGTTTGAGCTCCAGTACCAAAAACAAATAAATAAATGAAATGAAAGCCAGTAGGATTTGAAAGTATTTCCTCAGTCTGGCCATTCTTTCATGGTCCAGTCCTTAGGGCTGGCACCCTTAACTGTTTTCTTAGGTTAGGGATGAGATAAGGGAACCCTTCTGTCCCAAACCTCATGCTCAGGCACAGGCATCCCCGGAAATGGTCTTCTGATGGTTGGAATGTAGAAATGCCTTTAGAATTTGTCTCTGTTAAGGTATCCACTAGACTTGGCATCTCTTCCAACAGGCACTGTCTTACTCCAGGTTTAAGCCACCTTCTCAGGCCCTGAGTTCTATTCTGCCCACGGATTCCCTCCCGCTGGGTAAATCTCCATTTTACTACTCTCCTAAACCCTGTCTGATGGCTCCTCATAACCCATCCATGCCACCTTCCCCTTGTCCCCAAGCTCTTCATCCCATGATCCTCTCCTTTTGAATTTCCTTCATTGTCAATTAATTGTAAGGTAAAAGGAAGTCATTTCACCTGCCTGGGGGATCCAATGTACCTCTTTAGGAAGGGAGCATGTGCTTCCACTGTACATGTGAAATTCCATTTTGTTCTAGGGCATTCTAGAATGTTCTACATTGCTCCAGAAACTAAAAGAAAACAAACAAACAAAAACAAAACAAAACAAAATGAACTCGTCTCAAGAGCATGAATGAAGCTATATGCCTATTCAAGTAAAATCTATTATATGATATTATGAAGATCACATTAAGAGAAATATTTATTTGGAAGTATACTTTCTGATTTGTTTTTATAATCTCATTACCTCCAGCTTTATGACTACCACATCTCTAAAATAAAGACAAATTATTATGACATTGTATTTTTCTTGTATTACTAATATTTATTTTTCTACCCACCATTTTGAGTGGAGATGTGCACTTATCTAAAATATATCCCGAGGAATTTTGTCTATGAGTCTCTTCTTTTGCATATAGCTGTGTGTAGTTTAAGGATACAATTTAGGTAAAGACACCTTGAACCCTTTATTTTAACTGCTTATTTAACAGTACAGTGTTAGTTAGTTATCTCATTGCTAAGACAAAATGCCTGACATCCAAAGTTAAAGCAGGAAAGTTTTATTTTGGCTCACAGTTTGTAGAGCTTTCAGTTCATAGTTAGCTGGCTCCAAAGCAGAGTGGCATGGCAGAGGGGCATCAGAGAGCAGAAACCATTCATGGCAGGTGGAAGGCAGCAAGGCAATCAAGAAGCCACAAGCGACAACTATAGCTTCTTGCTGCCCCTTTTATAGTCTATCTAGGTTACCTGGCTTAGGCCAGGGCCAAACCAATCAGTGAAGTCATTTAGTGATCACATACCTTAATCCCAGCACCACACACACTTCTGAAAAAGCCCTCTGATTACATGAGGCTTACTGGGGGGCATCTAGACCCAAGCCATAACAAATACTTTTTAATTTCATTGATTTAATCACACTTAACTCTGCTAGTTCTGCAGAAATTTCAGCTCAGAGAACCAGACTTTACAAGCTGTTTCCCAGACTGAAACATTTCCACTACTATCTCTGGGTCTGCTCTGCCCACCTGGCCTCAGAGTTGATAAAATGGAATTTCAGCCAAAGAGAATATATTTTTATTCTCTTCTAGAATGTTTTTCAAAAACAGTTATGAAACACCTACTTTTTACTAGGTAGTGTTGTATTGATGCAACTGTGGAAAGAATAAACAAGTCTCCTCAAACATTTGTGGGGCACAGGTGGGAATAAAGCAATGGCCAATCACAGAAATAATATGGAAGTCATCGTGTTACGGTGATCCATGCACACTCTGGTTTACAGTAGCCTGACTCACAATAGCTAAATTATGCAGTAGTTTACATGCCACCAACAGATGAACAGATAAAGGAAGTGTATACAAGGGAGTACTGTTCAGCCATGAAGAAGGATACATCTGAATCACTTGTAGGGAGATAGATGGATCTTGGGACCATAATACTAAGGGAAATAGACCCAGAAGTTTAAACATTTCATGGTGTGTCTAATATGAGAATCCTCAAAAAGAGTGAGATAGTGAGGCGTGTTAAGAAACAGGGAGATAGATTATTTAGAGATGGGAGGAGGCTCTGGGAAAGGAAAGAGGGGGTGGTGGGGACACAGAGGGAGTAAAATTGACCAAGCAGATAATGATAGGTACTCTCATGGAACTAAAATAGGATGATCAGGCAAGAGTGTGACCAGAGCATATTATTAGGGTGGGGCTCAGGAATGTCTCTGGGAGGGACACAGCCCCCAAACTGAGAACTTGAGTGACCAGAAGGACTGAGAGACATGGTGATCAGGGAAGAGGATTGCAGACAGTATCAAAGCCCTGAGGTGGGATTTTACTCACCCAGTGAGTATGAAAGGGCAGAAGAAAATGTCAGAAGGACCACACAAAACACACAATGTGCAGGAGCAGGAGGGAGAAGGAAGCAGAGAATGAACTGCACACGTGTAGATGCTCTGTGCCACAGTGTTTTAGGTGTAGCATGGATTCCAGAGGTCACTTTGGTGAATGAGAAGATGTGAGCATTGCGGCTAAAGTAACTTTCTCAAGGACACACAAGGAGCTGGTCTCGGAACCCAGAACGAACCTCGTAGCATTCTGTCTTCCTCACACTATGTAGACTCATTGCTTGTTTGGAATTTGCCCATCACATGATGGTTGATATTCTAAAGCTGCAGATGCTTAAAGAAAACCTCCAAAAGATGACAATATAAGTGTCCCCTGTGTTAATGGGGAATTGGATCCAGGATCTGCGTGGATACTAAAAATCCACCTATGTTCAAATTCCTTATAAACATAAAATGGGATAGTATTGGCATAGAACTTACAAACATCCTCTTGGATACTTAAATCATTAGATTATTTATCATACCTAATACAATATAAATGCTGCATAAATCATTGTTTTACAGTATTGTTTAGGGAATAAGTATGAGAAAATGTCTGCATGTGTTCAGTAGCAACTAGTTTCCCCCAACTATTTTTACTTCATGATTATTTGAAGGCAAGGATGCAGGGACCATCCACAGTTACAGTGCTGATTGCACCACATGTGTTCAAGAATGCAATGGAAAAGAAGTCTGCATCTGAGCTCAAAGAAAGAAGGCACATCAGCATGTAGAATATGTTTGCACATCCTTGTGTCTACGGCCTGCATTTCTGGGTGTATGACAGCAAAAGATGGAGAAATTTCTCTCTTCCAAATAGCAGTTTTAGAGCTCTGAAGTGAAGTTATTTCTTGAAGCAGAGAACTTTGAAAGGAGCAATAACATAAATGAAATGCAAGGCATTACACCAAATTTAATAAAAGCATTTCAATTTTGCTTGCTTTGAGAGTTCATTAGCTTTCATGTCAGAAGTTCTTGACTCCCTAAAGACTTTATTTGCATCCTAGTTACCAAAGCCAAATTGAAAGAGCTCAGAAATGTTTCCTGTTGAGGAAAATTGGACTTTACCTATTTGAGAGATGCTACAGCCATGAAATCATTTAGTTGTTACAATTCTAAAGCTACAACTGGACAATGATTTTCTTACTTTCTTTCTGTCTGTCTGTCTTTCTTCCTTCCTTCCTTTTTCTTTCCTTCCTCCCTTTGTTCCTTCTTTCTTGGTGGTGCTCTGAGTATAACCCAGCACTTCTTGCATGCTAGGAAAACTCTGCCACAGAACTACACCCCAGCTCATGATTAGCTTTCTTTATTTCTGTCCTGGAGTGTGATCAATGTGTTGGCCTAAAAGGAGACTTTCAGTCTAAAACTAAACATCTACAAGTAGTCAAGTTGATTATAGGTTCTGCAATATGAATTCCATTTCAGATTTCTAGTTCATTTCACACTTCTTTTAACCCAGAAGAGAACCTATATTTCTGGAAGAGCTTGTCATTGTCCTAGTATGCTTTCTCTTTAATATTTTTGGAATATTTGGAAAATTTTGTCTTTTGTTTCTTCCTCTATAAAATGAGAAGGGTGTCCAGATTTAATGGTATAAGATTTCCTTTTTCCCACAAACTAAAAGGTTCAGCAGCTGTTTTAGACACTAATTAAAAATTGCATGTGCCAGGAAAAGCCCAAGGCCATATTGGTAAGTTTCGTTTCTAACCCTTCACTCTAACTTTGTCTTTCTTTATTTCTTCCCATGGCCAAGAAGTGTTAATGACTCTGTGGTGTGAACATTAGTGACCAGAGATGTTCTAACTTATGTCACCACTGCCATTCCTGGTATGTCTGTCATGGAAGGTGACTGAATGATTTCAGACTGTCCAAAGTCTCCTAAGAAGAACAGAAAGTGTCCTTTCTATGAGCCAGTGGCAGCCATGGAATGAGAGGAGAAACAGCCCATTTGCCTTTCCTCTGAGCTAGCCTGTGCATGGGCCAGGAGACAAGAAGAGCAGAGCCCTCCTCTCCTTTAAGCAACCAGCTGTTCAGAGGAACACAGTCTGAGTTAATAGCGACTGAGATACAAAACATGACTGAATGCTTATATTGTTTGATTGGCTTTGTAGGTGTGAAGCCAGTAGTCTAAGCACCTATTAAAAGGATAACAATTTGCCATATAGCAACTATGGGAGATTTCCTCTGGTCTTGTTTTAGAAATTCAATATTGTTCTCACTGTTTTGTGTTGCTCCATTTCATTGTCTTTTTATTCAATGTTTTTTATTGGATTTATTTTGCTCTGTTTTGTTAGATTTTATTATGTTTGATGGTATGGGCGGCAATTTTGAAGATGAGAAGAGACACTATGGTAGCAATGGTTGATTTCCTGTTAATCCTGTTTTGAAGTCCTGTATCACATTCACTGTTTTGTTTTGATTGGCTTTATTCTGTTTTATTTTGTTTGGTTTTATACTCCTTTTTTTTTAAGTCTCCTAAGACGTAAGAAACTCTGGGGAGCATGTGATCCTGTAGATAAAGAAGCAAAACTCTGATCCGTAATCTATGTTTTATATTTCAAATGGGGCTTATTAGCTAAGATATGATATAAATGAAGTTGTAATCTTTGATCTTAGGTCACTGAAATTATAAACTACAATCAACTGCAATTAGCATGCCTCTGAGAACTGAGTGAGAGGCTTTGTTTTAGATGGTTTTCTTCATCTGGGCACCAGGATGCATCCTGCGTTCTCACAAATGAAATGCCTGTAAGCTATAAAGATTCTGTCCTCAAGTAGTCTCAAGCTTTAAAATAAACACCTGTAGCTTCAATGTTGATTCATTTATTTGTTCTTTTGTCTTATTATATACAATGGCGTTTGTTGAGCATCTACTGCACAGGGCAATGGCTTTTGAATAAGAAAACATGGAGAAATATTTCAACTGTAATTGCAATATTACAGAAAATAAAAAAATAGCAGTTCTTTGGTAACTATTTGTTTAGGTTTGTATAACTCAATGTTTAATCATGTTTACTTATGACTCAGCAGAAGGGAACCTGGCTGAGCCACACGATGGTGGAGAACTAGTGAGCTAGTGGAAGCTTTCTTCCTCACTTGACTGTCCTATCACCTACTCTTGTTTTCTTTTTCTCTGCCTCTACTTATCTTTTTTTTCCCTGGCACTAGGAATTGAACCCAGGGCCTTTGCACTAAACTAAATCTCTTCTTGTTTGTTTATTTGCTTATTTTAAATTTTGAAACAGTATATCGTTAAGTTGCTAAGTTTCCCAGGCTGGGCTTAACTATGTGATCTTCCTGCCTCAGCTTCCCAGACATGCACCACCAAGCCTAGCTCGCTAATCATTTTTGTTAACATGTTCAATGTCAAAGTAATTGATGTAAGCTTTAAATATGTGGATTCCACAGGCCAGGGAAGCAGCTCAGTGGCAAGCGTCAGGGATTATAAAAGGAAATATCTCAGATTGATGTGTTTTTACAGATCTTTTCTTTCTAAGACCCTTGAATTTTGTCTGAAGGGGAATCTATCAAGAGAAAGGACAGAGTATGGTTTTGGGAAATGAGGTCAGCTGGGTGTCAAACTTGGTTGGAGTTTTTAGTTCATTTTCAGTTATGAGACTTCAGTTAGGTGTGAATTAAATAACTTAGGTGCTTTGGATATTGTGAAGTAAAGATACCTTTAATTTTCTTTTATAATTTTTCATGCATCTTACCCACAGTATTCCAAGAACTGTAGCCCAATTCTAGATCTCATTTGGGCTTTTTTTTTCTTTTGGCACCAGGGATCAAATGCATGACCTCAAGCTTGCCAGGCAGGTGCTTATGCTGCTAAGCTAAATCCCCAGCCCCTTATTTGGACTTTTTTTTTTAAGGAGTCTCTATACTTTAAATTTATTCTACTATCATGCGGCACTCTAACCTAGGGCTGCAGAGAAATTTTTCTAAAGCACAGTACTGGTTCCTCACCTACTCAAATACTGTGAAATGAATTCAATCACCTGCTCGATCAAGTACTAGACTCTAGTCTAGTATTTAAGGCAATCATTTGGTACTGAACTATTCTTTACTAAATCTCCTGTGAGCCCCTTGAGGCTGAGCTACAGCAAATACAAATATTCTTTTCTACTTCTAAAACAGGCTTTTTCTTTATTGTCTAAGCCCTGGCCTTTCCCTCTTTTCCTTTGGAGGAATCCCAGGCACGGGCCCTCAAAGCAGACATCCTGTCTCGCCTCTGTAATAATGTACCTTGGTCAAGAGCTGTCATGCATGTCTTGCTTTTATTCCAAAATTGCTTTTTAAAAGAGTCTACATCCTTCACAACAGAGCATTATTATTTCTTCCCCCAACTGAAATTTCTTTTGTTGTTTCGTCTGCTCATTACAAAAGCAATATGGTTTTATTACAGAAGTGGAAAATAGATAAAAAGACAGAGAAATAAAAATCATCCATAATCTGACTCACCCAGACACTCACCAGCTAAATTCTCATGTTTTTACTACTCTTTTTGCAGAACAATTATACTTCCAAAAGTTCTCAAGCGTAGATTTAAAGTTATAATATGATACCAATTATTACAAATAAAAGGAATGAAAATGAATAGGAACTCCAGCACACAATAGCCTTGATTATGTACTTCTTGTAATTTTCTTATAAAAAAGAACACATTCACATAATTGTACATCCTTTTATGCTATGTAAATTCACTTTAATGTCGAGGTTCTCCTGTGTAATATTTTTGTATTGGATATATATAAAGATGTTATAGAAAATGCACTCTATAAAAGCCAATATTACTTAAGTAGGTAGCTGCAAAAATTGATGACAATTCCTAATTGAGTGGAGAATAGAGAAGCATAATGTTCCACTTTAAGCTGAGAATTTCATGATCTATAAATAAGTCCTTTTGATGCACTGGCATCATACGCAGAAAAATCACAGAATGACAACTCTACTGCCTACCTACTCAGCCAACTGGGATTGGTTAAAGTTTGGTAGGTAATCAAAGCCCATGGCTATTTCTTTGTAGAGATAATTCTAGCTTTGATTAATCTGACAATCACATTCCAAATTAAGATTTCTACTGGAAAAGAGGGCCATTAAACGTTTGCTGGAAACCCATGTGACTAATGAATATGAAAAGGCCCAAGTAACAAATCAGAGAACTGCAAATAGTCCACATATTTCAGGTCTCCTCCTCCTTCATGCCAGGCGGAAATGAAGCTCTCTTGTCATTTTCCGGTTCCCATCTGATGTGGTGGACGAAGACTATGCTAGAGTCAGCTTTCTTTATACTGTATGCTTGCCAAGAGCCAGTCTTCTCATAGAGGGCAGACCACTGGAAGCTGGTTTTTGTTTTCATGAAAATATTAAATTTTGTCATTTCCAAGAATATCACAGTTCTCAACATCAGGTTGTGCTAATCTGAGTAAACTGGGACTGTATTTATAAGGATTATGTTGCTTTTACATGAATGAAGATCTTCTCTTGACGTTGATATTGATGTCATTTCAAATTAAGTCCCAGAGCCAGGTGTTCCATATACAGGCTTTCACTTACATTTACATATCTTAAGGTAGTCAGGGAGAAGTTATTTGAGTTAGAGTAAATGGTACCATTGGATGAGACAGCTTTTTGTAACACCTGAGAGGTCTCTAATACGTCTGAAAACAATATAAAAATCTAGTTATGTGTCTTGTTCTGGGAAATTGTTCTATAAAAACTTTTGTCATTTCCTCAGTTTGTGACTCAAATTTTAAAAGCCCTTTTCCCTACGTTAAATACAGTTGAGTTTGCCTTCCTATTTGTGCTGTGAACTTGTAGCAGCTTTTGGAAGAGTCCTAGGGTGAAGTAGTGAAAGACAGGGCAAATCATTTCAAGAAAACTCTTGGCATTTTAGCCAATGTAATTTCAAAAAGGTCTGTTTGCCTAAATAATCATTAGTATTGACCACCAGCTTTATGCACAGACACATTCAGGGAGGGTGAAGAGTGAAGGAATAAGTACCCAACAGAACTGTCTGTTTTAGTGCCTATCAGAATGTTATTAACAGCTTACCTTTAAGGCTGTTAAAATAGTCCAATAGAACGTCCTGATACTTACGCTATTAGGAAGTGAAACATTCATCACAGAGTGTGCTCATGAGGAGTCCCAAGAGAAATCCTTGCTTGGTCGCCATATCAAGATGAATTGGTCTAACTCTGGGTCATTATTTCCCTTCCTATTGATTTATGGACACTGTGAATGCTGAAAGCCTAGAAGTTCTCCAGTACAGCAGGTTAACGATGCATTGCAAGTGATTATTATTATTATTTTAAAGTAATGAAGTTTGTAAATTATGCACTTAAGAAACAAATGCGACAAGATTCAAGGCTCTTCTATCACAATGCCATAGTCATTTGAATTCCTAAGCACTTTCTTCTTGAGTGGCAGAAAGATGGAATAACAAGAGGCAAACTGGCCCCAGTTGGGTCCCTTCAGTGGGGTTTATCTCACAACCAAAGCCATCTGTCCTACAAGGAGAGGAGGGGAAAATATTGGGAATAGTTATCAAGTGGATCAAGTTTTCATTTTCCTAAGCAGTCTAAGTAATGTCACCAAAGAAGATGTCTGAGTCATGATATCCATGTTATGTCCTGGTAGACATACATTGCAAAAATGGTGTGCATGTTTAGCCCCGACTGTATTTAATATTTTTTCCTTTTCCCTTCCTTTCTCTTCCTTTCTGTACCCTTCCCAACCCTCCCCTTCCTTTCCCTCCTTTCTCCTCTCCTGTTCTTCCTCGTCTCCCCTTTTTCTTCCTCCTCCTCTCCTCCTTCTTCTCTTTCTCTTTCTCCTCCTGTCTCCACCACTCCTTTTCAAGAGAGGAGAGCGCCACTTTGAATTCTTGTTATCTTGCTGAGCAGCGAATCTCTTTATACACTACTCATTTCCTTTCCAGAGAGAAAGTTCAGTACATAAATGAAATAATGTAACACATGTATACTCCATTGTCTTTCTGGATTCTACATCAACCAGTGAGTTGTTTAGATTTTTTGAG
Source organism: Cavia porcellus (assembly GCF_034190915.1). NCBI lineage: Eukaryota > Metazoa > Chordata > Mammalia > Rodentia > Caviidae > Cavia > Cavia porcellus. The sequence continues at coordinate 17,512,470 of NW_026947496.1, read as the reverse complement.
CAAGCTGTGGGGAAAATTTAGCTTCATTCTAAACTGCACACCCGTGTAATCCATGTGAACGGGTAGAAACACTCCAGCCTATCAGAATTATTCATTAACATTCAAACAAAGCTTGAATCTAGAAAAAAAGGATGGAGTTGGTGAAGTGTTCCTCTTTAAAATCTGTTTTTCTCTCTCTTTGCACTATGTTTTTTTTTTTTTTTTTGGTACCAGGGATCAAACTGGTGACCCCATGCTTGCCAGGCAGGCACTCATGCCACTGAGCTAAATCCTTGGCTCACTTCCCACTATTTTTAATGCTTATTTCTTTGTGGTAGAGAGGTCACCTAGAGTGAAGATGAGTTTGGGAGACTGTAATTTCCTAATGAGATGCAGATGAGAATAACAAAACTGAACATACAAATAAAGTGATAACAAAGGAAGGCACAAAAATGGGGCAGCAGGAAATCAAACTCTGGATAGCAGGTGGGAAGAAGCAGGAGGCAGCGGGAGTGAGTGGGAAGGCAGGCCACGGGCTGCTTCAGGTTCAGCTTCACAACACTCATCACAACAGGAATGATAGAATTGGGTACGGTGGCACGGGCCTGTCACCTCAGCATTCTGGGACACTGAGGCAGGAGGATCACAAGTATCAATCTAGCTTGAGTAACTTACCTACTTACAGCAGCTTTGTCTCAGAAATTAAAAAAGTTGTGGGCTGTGGGTACAGCTCCGTGCAGAGGCCCTGACTTCAATTTCTAGTGCCACCAAGATATATATATATATGATTTGTCAATTTTAGCAAGTGAATTTCCAAATGTTTTTAAGCAATGCAAATATACAATTTTAGGTCTTATGTCTGAGCTTCCTCTGCTCCTTTGTTCTGGTATGCTTCTAAATAATGCAGACAAACAGCATTAAGTAAGTATCTGTCCTTCAGTACAAAAATAAGGGCAAAAAATAAAGTAAATGATGAGGGTTGAGATTTATTAAGTGCTACCAACATGTCAGTCATTTACCGTCAATAGCACTTTGAATATCCTATTTTATTTTCCCTTCCCCTGAGCTTACAGAGGTGGAGACTGAAGCAAAGACAGCATAGGTCAGCTGTGCAAGGTCACAGTGACCTTGAGGAAGGAGCCCAGGTTGAGAACCTTTCTTTTGAGTCATCACATATGTGCTAAATCGAGGTACCTGTTGTCAGAACCACAGGTATTAATGTCCAGTCTTCCAAACCTGCAGGGCACACTCTACCAATAGATTCTATTGTCAAATCCTTAGAGGAGATGACGTATGCACTGGAAATGGAGCCAGAAAACACATTATCTCTCTTCTTGCCAGTTTCCACACTTCTCTTCATTTCTGCTCCTAAATTTTCTGAATTTCATCCCCCACTCTTCTCCTTTCAGGGAGATAGGTTGAAAATAAGTGTACGATCTCCTTTTTTGACATTTGCAGTCTCACTAGGGACCTCAGGCCAGCAGCAGAATTTTCCTTCTCTTGGAAGAGAAAGACACCGAAAAGGTAACATAGAAGTCACAGCCCAAGGAGCAGCACATGATCCCTGATAGCTAATGAATTAAGGCTCACATTGCTTTGCAGCATCGGGGTTACTGGTATCATGAGTGAACAACACTGAGTGGAAACTTCTGAAATGGCCAGAAATGTCTTCTGCCCTTTCATAAGAACAGACCAAATACAGACAGAATCAATATAGAGAATGAACCTGAAGATCCAACTGACAGAAGAATTTTATAAAAATTGATCAGAGCAAAGCAATACAACACTGTTCTGAAAACAAAAGTGGGTTGTTTACTTCCAGAACGTTTATATTCTGTATGGATCCCCAGTTCATATCAAAGCCAAGACAGATCCACGCAAGCCCAGAAATGGACTTGCTATCCAAAGAATAGTGAGGAAAGTCCAGATAACACTTAACATTTTTGACTTGGCTCAAAAACTGTCATGAACTGCAATACTTCTGTGTGTTTTTTAAAATTCATTATTCACTTAATAAATAGTTGCTTTAAATTAATTTCTTGGACTCACTATATTGATTTTAATAAAGTTTGTAACAACAAAATGTTTCCCACCTGTCTTCCATTCTTGTAAGTACTTTATTTCTTTATTTTTGTTTTGTCTTTTTTGAGACAGGCTCTCTCTATGCAGTTCAGGCTGGCCTTGAGCTCACTTTGTAGCCCAGGCTGGTCTCGAACTCACAACCATCCTCCCACCTCAGCCTCCTGAGTGCTGGGATTACAGGAGTGAGCCACCATGCCCGGCTGTAACTACTCTAAAGACACTGAGTTATTTATCTCCCTCCCAAAATCTTGCAATAAAATGACATGATTCCAATTTTACAGATGTAGAAATCTAAGTGTAGGGGGTGTAAGTTGCCCAGGATTACGGGGTGGTGGACAACAGCGGAAGCCCCACGGTCAGGTGATGTTTGCAAAGAGCGAGGCTTTGCAGCTTTGCCTTGCTCTTCTTCTTTATTCTGACTGGGTGCCAAGATGCCCAGTAACCCAGAGCTGTTCATAAACCCATCAGCAAGCAAGTCGCCACAGAGCTGTCTGCCGTTACTGCTCAGCCACTCCTCTCACTGAATCAGAGGTTATTCTTAACAAAGGATCCGAAAAATAAATTCAAAAACCATGGGTTTTTTTTTGCCCCTTTACCCACCATTCTAGCAAACCCTTTCTGAGACAATAAAACAAAACAAAAAATCTTTTTCTCCTTTTAGACCTTGAAAGAGTCTCAATTCGACTTTAGGCTTATTATTTATAGGCTGAGTAGTGCTTGAAGGGGAATTTGTGGGTGAGATCTGCTGCAGGCTGCAAGCTCACCCGGGAAAGGGAACTGGAAGCCTGCATCATCCACCGTCTCCTGCAGAAGGCTTATTGGATGATCAGGAGACCTCTACAGACCCCTGTCTCTCCCCCAAATGCCATTCCCTCAGTGTCTGCCTTGTAGTTCCCTGACTAGGGTGACAGGCTGGCTCCTGGAGCTTGGGTTAGGTCCCTGGGTTTCAGAAGTGCAGGATCATACAGGTTCATTCTACTGGGATCTCATCTTTCCTCGGCATAACTCTCCACGGCCAGGTTCATTTTATAAAAAGATTTTAAAATCTTTTCATGGTGCTAAGTATGAGAGCCTCGTGCATTCCAGGCAATTGCTCTCCCACTGCATCCTCAGCCCTGTGAAGTCTAGATATGATTAACCCCCTCCTAGACCAGGCCAGCTTCTTGTTTCTGTTCTTATCAGCTCCACTGGAAACACTCATCTTTGGTCTGTACTCAGTGAGAGTCCGGTGACTTCCAAAGCCACAGAACTCCATTCTGCTGCCAGCAGCCAGGTTCTCGTGTCTCTTATGTCTCAGATTTGCTCCAGACAGCAGAGTATTGTGTTCTGTAAACACACAGGACACCTTCCTAGTGTAAGATGCTGAAAAAGTAGGTAAGACCCAAAATGTACAATAGATATTGTGAAACAGAAATAAACTGTTCCAAAGAAAAGAGAAACTGGGATGGGGGAGAGGAGAAAAGAAGGAAGGAAAAAGGAAATGTGTATATGATAGTTAAGATGGTTATACTACTAATTGCTATTAGTTCATTGAAAAGAAAGGTTTGTGCCCATATTGTGTGATAACTTTTTCATGCCTATATCTTACAATATGAGCAACTACTTTGAAGATAACAATATGCAATGTACTAACCATTGTTACTCTCCTACAATCTTATTTTGAAATTTTGTACCATTGTTTTTTTTAAACACACACACACACACACACACACACACACACCATACAGGACACAAACCAAACTGTCTTCATGGTTTTCTTAAAGTTTCTCTTATTTACTATGAGGTCCATAGGGATTTTGTTTTAAGTATGTCACCCTTTGGGGATCACACTGAAAATGATTCTTCCCCAAATTTCCTTTCAAGGAATTTTCAGAACATTGACCAGTATTTACAAAGATATGGTAAGACCTGCCAGCTGTGATCGTTAGTGCATGACTGTGGTGCTTGTGTGAGCTTTGGCAACTTATTTCATCTCTATACATATTTGTAAATGCAAGGGGTTAATAATATCTTGGAACATTTTAAAAATTGACAAAACATCTATTAAGTATTTAACCCCAAATCCTGGTGCATATAAATATTTTTTTTCACAAACTATCCAGTGAATCAATTCCATTTGCGTATGGTCCTTAAAATGCGATTGGCTCCAGGGTGGCTGGAGCTTTGAGGGCTACAGGTAAGCAAAAGGCCCTTGAGTGTCTGGGTTGTGGTTTAGGCTCTAAGCCACACTCATTGATGTTCAACTTCTCATTCACTTGTCCTCATTTTTGAGTGTATGAGACACAACCACATGAATAACCACATTGGCAGACCTCAGAACGATTGACTGTCTAGAAATGCAAGAACACTTACAAAGTCTTCCCAGAAAATCCTAGTTCTCTCTGCCAGGTTTTTCAATTAAAAATATTTGATGCCCAAAATTACTTTTGCTATTCTAGGCCCTTCATGGTTTCCAATGAATTTTAGGATTGTTTTTTCCAATTCTGTGAGGCATGCTGCTGGAATTTTGATTGGGAATTCATTAAATATGTATAGCAATTTTGGAAGTATCAACATTTTCACCATCGTGGTTCTCCCTACCCAAAAACAAGGGATAGCCTTCCTTTTTCTGTTATCCTCTTTAACCCCTCCCCCTTTTTATAGAGTACTGTGGTTTTCAACATAAAGATTTTTTATTTCCTTCATTAAACTGATTCTCTAGGCATCACAACCCCTTACTTGAAGTTATAACACAAACCTACCATGATAAAAACAGCATGGTACTGCCAAAAACAAAAAAAACCCAAACAAACAAACAAACAAACAAACAAAAAAAACAAAACCAAAAACAGGATCATTGAGATAGCTTAGAAGATACAGAAACATCTCCAAACATACTCAGTCACCTTATTGTTGACAGAGGCCAAACACCATTGGAAGAGAGTCTCTTCAATAAATGTTGCTAGAAAAACTGGCTTTCTACATGCCAAAGATGAAAACTGGACCCATATTTTTCACTATACACTAAACTAAAATTGAAATGGATCAAAGATTAAATATTTGTTTTCTCTTTTTTTTAACTTTTTATCGGTACCAGGGATCGAACTCACGACCGCCTGCTTGCAAGGCAGGTGCTTATGCCGCTGAGCTAAATCCCCACCCTCTTCAAAGATTAAATATTAAAACAGAAACCCTAAATCTATTGGAAGATAGAATGGGTAGGATTCTTGAAGACATAGGTATATGCAAAGACTTTATGATTGAAATTCCAATTGCACAATAAATAATACAAAGGGTCAACTATTGGGATCTCACCTTATTAAAGAACTTTTGTGCAGCAAATAAAGCCATCAACTGAGTGAAGAGACAACCCAAAAAGTGGGAAAAATATTTGGCAGCTGTTCCTCAAACAAGGAACAACTATCTAGAATATACAAAGAACAGGGGCTGGGGATTGAGCTCAGCGGCATAAGCGCCTGCCTTGCAAGCGTGCAGTTGTGAGTTCAATGTCTGGTACCAATAAAAAAAAAATAATAATATACAAAGAACTCAGAAAAATCAGACTCCAAATTTAAAGACTCAAAAATGGGCATCTGAGATGAACAGACATTGCTCAGACAAAAATATAGAAATAGCAAATAAATATGTGAAAATCTATTCATCACTGGTCGTTAGAGATACAAATTAAAACAACACTGAAATTTCATCTCACTCCAGAAACAATGGCTATCATCAAGAAACTAATCAATAACAAATGCCAGTGGGACTGTGCGAAACAGGAATCCTTCTCCACTGTGGGTGGGAATGTGGACTGGTGCAACCACTGGAGAAATTAGTTTGGGGATTTCCCATAAAAGTAAAACAAAAAGTTCTGTTTGACCCAGCTATTACTTCCTTTGGCATCTGTAAAACAGGTAAAAGCATGATAACACAGCAATATATGTACTCTCATGTTTACAGCAGCACAACTTACAATAACTAAATCTTGGAAAGAGTTCAAATGCTCAACAACAGATGAATGGCTAGAGAAGCTGTGGCATCTTCATACAGTGGAGTGCTACTGTGATATAAAGAAGGATAAAGTTGAGACATTTCTAGATAACAGATGCACCTGAGACAATACTCTTAAGTGAAATAAATGGGACACACATGTTGAGATATTGCACTGTTTTTTAGTGTGAGAAACTGAAAGTGCAAATGAGGACCAAAAAAGTATAATAGATATTGCAAAATGGGTCAAAAATGTTCAAATAGGAAGGGGAAAATGGGGAAGGAGGCAGGGAGAAGGAAGGGAAAAGAATAAAAAAGAAGATAAATGAAAACAAAGGTTTGGTAAACCAAGAGGAGACAGGGTTGAAGAGAGGGGAGGGGTTTGGAGAGAAAAAAGAAGAATCACAAATACCATGCACAGCTACCAATTCCCTATGATCCATGCAATCATTACATATATGTAAAATGTACCACAAAATTAAAAAATAAAATAAAATATTAGAGAGTGGTTTGAAAAGGTGAAAGGGTTAGCCAAAGCGAGGTCTCATGGTTATCTCTCAGTAGCAGACAGAGAAAGTTTCTTAGTGTATATTTTTGTATTTTTTCCTCTACAGGCTTGATTTTTGATGATGCTACTGACAGCTCTTTACAGAGTTTGTACAAACATTCTTATATTTTAGCTTTTTAGTTTCCACTCTTCACCAGAAGAGGTACATTGGAGATCTGTTTTTAAGTCTGAAAAATTTACAGAATTTAATTTTTAAGTTAAATGTTTAATGCTAGTGCTTAGCTCTTTGATTTTGAATTAACTGGCATTTTTCTCTTGCCAGAGTTGGAAGCTGCAGCCATGTGAATCTCTTGGTAGTATAGTCCTTCTGTAAGGACCAGACATCCCAGGATAACTGAGGATGAGAGAAGAGAGTAGCAACGGAGGTGGAGGGGAGGGAAAGTATCCAAGCGAGGAGTAGTGGGTATGGTGTAAAGCTTCTCTACTCTAAAACAAGTTTTTGCTGTCCTCGGGAACACTAACAATACTTATTAAATGATGATGTATGAAGAAGTGAACACATAACACCCATGATACGGGGGTCAGGAAGACCCTAAGAGATTTGCATTTATATGAAATTCTCCATCCTTATTTCCTTCAATATTTGAGTCCTCGGTTTTTTCTTTCTCTTTCATGCCTGGATCAAGCATCGCTAGTTTACAAAGTGTGTCTCTGAGAAATTGGCTGCTACCTTTAGGCAGCAGCCCTATCTTGGATAATTAGCTTCCAAATAACAGAAAGTTCTGGCCCCTTGCTAACCCAAGAATAATGAGAATGTGGCGAGCTGCTGAATTGCATCTGAGGACGCTGACCTTCAGAAATGGCTCTTTGCCTCAGTGAAATTAGATTCTTTATTTTGACCTCAAAACAGTGAAACATCATAGTTGTTTGCTGCTTTGGGTCTTTATAGGCCTGGCCTTTCTGAAGCTCACAGTAACAGTGGCGATGATTTCATCTCTATGTAGAAATTTTAAAATTTACAAATCATTTTCCCATGTGTGATTTCATCTGATTGTCCGGGGAACAGTTCTTAGGATAGGTGAGAAGAGGTAAGGAAAGGAACAAAAAGTTGGTAGAAAACGAGCACGTAAGATGTGATGACAATTTCACCTGCCTTTTGGTTCTACCTTTGATCACTGTTTCCTCTGTTAAAGTCCATTTTTCAAAAGATTGTGTTCTCCCACTCACTACTAATAAAACCCAAAATAGTAAAGGTTTATGGATAAACACCACCCTTATGCCATTATGGAAGTATAACCCAAATCCTACCTCCCTGCCCATCAAGTAGTCATATTACCTCCATAAAAATTGTCATTACATAAATGTGTACACAATCACGCATGCCTATGTAAAGATGGACATGCACACACACACACACACACACATTCACACACACACTTACTCCTTATCTCTCTCCCTTCTACATTATAAATTACAAGTGTTCTTCTGGTTAGCAGAGTTGTTTTTTTTTATTTTTGTCTGGCTAACCTCAGTGGGGATGTTCACAGTTTAGTCAAGCTCTTCTATAATTCCACAGCACATTCTGCTCCAATCCTGATAGCTTGGTCTTTTTTCCCCCCACAAAATAGAACTCCTAAAGACTTTTGACACTTGTTAATACATTCACTTTGCTTGTTAATAGGATACAGACAAAAGAAAACATTCAAAGTCTCTTTTCTAGGCTGCAGCTATTGGAATTTATGCAGACAACATGAGATTCATCATTTCTGAAAAGTCTTATGGTTGTGAGCTAGGATTTCGCTGGACAATGATCCAGTGAGAAATGTCTCCCAACTATGATGAAATATACTGCAAGGACCTCAAGAACAAAAAGCACAGTGTCTCAAAGTAATGATTTTTCCCCCCTGGGGAGTGAACCTAATCAGGCTTTATCTCCCTCTGACATGAAATTCGAGACATACACACTCAGAGTTTAATTACCCTAGTCTAGAGACTAAAGGGGATGGCAGAATTTACCTTAGAGAGAACTTCAGATTAAGAGAGAGATAAAGTGTTCAGGAGATGACATCCATTCTTTGAAACTCAAAAAGAACGGGTCTGATAAAAGATCTCTCATAAGAGTCAGTGGTTCATACCTCTTTTGAATGTATCGGGTATCTCCAGGTATATTAAGGAGATAAGCTGATGCTTTCTTTATGTTAAGGCCAATGGCAGGTCACCCATTTGGATGTGAGCTGACATTTTACAAATGACTTAATGTGGGAGAAAGGAAAGGAGGAAATAGCTGTTGCCACATCCCTCCCTTCTTCTCCCCCATACCTGCCAACCTCCAGTCAGGGAAATAGAAGGATAATTATTTTCCTGTTATTCCATTTCTAATACATGAAGAAGTACGGATAGCTTTGATAGCACCCACCAAATACTCAGGAATAGATTAGTGTGTCACAGTTATTTCACAGCAGGGATCTGGCTTCAGAAGGAATGATCAAAGCAGATATGTTTATGTAGAGAGGTGCTAACATCGAAAATTTCGAAGTGTGAGACTCTCAAGAAAGAAGGGAATCTATCTTGTGAAACCAGGTAGGGCTAGGGACAGCTCTGGAGCCTAGGAATAGAAAAATAAGGAATTAAAGGGATTACCAAATCCACTCTTTGTATTTCCCCAATTTTTAGGGGGATCCTGGAGATGTTTTAGAAAGAACAAGTAGTATTTACAAGATGGTACATTTCTGAAACTGCAAACAAAATGTGCTGGTCCTCCTTACTATATTGGGGATATTTCTACACTGAATTATAATTCAGAGCAAAGCAATTAAGGCAGACTCCTTGAGCGTGATTTTTAATTGTCTGCACTGGAGACTGCATCATTAGTACGACAGTTGGCACAGTCATGAATAAACACAAAGTACCGAGGCTCAAAATTAATCTTTCCACTTTGTCGCCGAAGAGTCTGCAACCGTGCTCACTTCGTATGGGGTGTGTTGTGTTTTGAGAGAGTTAATGGAGGATGTCTCACCGAAGAGCAAGGATTTGGACTCTAGGTTGTAAAAAACAGTTCCAGAAATCAGAGCCACTAATGGAGGGGGATTAATGTCCAGGGAAGTGGAACAATGAAAATATATTAGCCTCAAGAGACACCCTCCAGGTCCCAGACTCATTCTGTAGTGTAGAGCTGTACTTTCTTTTAATCATTTATAGAACATCTCACGGGAGATGGTTCCCTCTGGGAGACAATATATAACTTGACAAAACCAGAATCATCGTAGAAAACAGTGTGGCAAAAACCTCAATTCTTAATCTGGGATCCTGAGGGGCAAAGGACTTGCTCAGGCTCATATGAATCTAGTCAACACATGACCAGGTACAAGGGTAGGTTGGTTAGCTCCCAGTCAGTGTCTTTATCCACAGTTCACTTTCCATCATTTCAGGTATGTAAGGTCAAGTGCTGTCTGAAAATGTCAAATAGAAAGTTCCAGAAATAAACAATTCCTCAATTTAAATCATGGACCACTCTGGGTAGAGTGATGAAATTTCACCTATCCCCCGCTGTCCTGTCTAGCATGTGAATCATCCCTTTGTCCAGAGTAACCACACTGTATATGCTACCCATCTGTCCGTCACTTAGTAGCCATCTCAGTGATCAGACTGACAGCCCAGAAGTCTCTGTATTGAAGAAACTCCTATTTCATCTAGCGAAGGCCCCAAACAGGAGCATAAAATGCTCCACTTAAATGAAAACATGAAAGCACAATAATATACTTCGGAAGAGGAGAGACCATATGTACATAACTAGAATATATTGTTATAATTGCTCTATTTATTATTGGTTTTATTGTTAATCTCTCATTATGGCTAATGTACGAATCAAACTTTATCATTGGGATGATGTATAGGATAGTCTATATGTAGAATTCAGTCCTATTTGTGGTTTCAGGCATTCACTGGATCTTGGATGTAGACCCCACAGATATGAAGGGATAGAAAAGGCATTTTTGGGACCTGTGATCTCCATCATGTACGAAGCACTTTTCCAATTTTTTTTTTTTTTTTTTTTTTTTTTTTTTTTTTTTTTTGCTTAACACTGGATATACTTCCACACAGGTGAGAAAAATTAGAGAGTCAGTGACTATGAAGACAAGGAAACAGAAGCATTAGGGAGGCAGTGACTCGTAGGCATAACTCATGCAGAAGATAAATGGAGACTCCCGATGCGATTCCCCCATCTCCTCTTATCACAGTACCATAAGATCACACAGTGAGAGGGGTTTAGATTCCAAAGAGGACTGGGGCTCAGAAGGTCCACAGGTGACACAACATGAAATGTGGACCAGGAACTGCTGTTTTCTTAGGTGACACAAGACAGCAATACCCATCCCCTCTGACACTGAGGAGCTGGGAATTGGAGTGGAGCTGGGGGAGGGCTGTGGCTTCACATAGGAGACAGAAGTCCGGAAGCAAATGGGCTGACAGTGAACAGCAGTGTCCAAATCTGGGCACTTCAAACTCTAATGTGTGTATGAATCCCCCAGGAATCTTGTTAACATGAGGATTCTGATGCAGTGGTCTGGGCGGAACCTGAAGATCTGTTTCTAATCAGTTCTCAACAGCTGCCGATGCTCCTGGTTCATGGGCATCTGGGAACTGCAAGGCTCTGATCATTTTCTCTTTCTGTACCTCTCCCAGAATACCAGAAGCTGACTTGCTTTCAGTGTTGGCCTTCATGTAGCGGCTCACAGGTTTTGCCCTAGTCTTCGACCTGGTTTTATTAGTCCGAGGGGGACTGGTGGAAGCTGCAGAGTAACTGCCACGGCTACAGTCACTGGAAGGACTCTGAAAATCAGCAGTGATTTTGGACTGGTAAAATTCCCTTTGTACACAGCGCATGCACCTCTTCGAATTGCAGGCAGAGTTAATGTCCTTAAGCTCCTATACTGCCTTTTGCTGATGGTTCAGGGCTGGAAAGAATAGTATACAGTGGAGCCACCAAGTCACAAAAAATCTGGCAAAAACTCTTCACCATCGTTCTAAGAAACAATCTTCTTAATTGACTCCCAGGAGCTGGATGGTAGACTCAGGGTTAAGAATTTGGCCTTTTACTCCAGAAGGATTTTCAGAGCCCTTACGGTTGTGCCTGAAATCAACAGCCCAGCACAAATAGAGACCACAACATATAACAACATGAAAATGATTTTCACTGAATGCAATTTGTAAATATTTAAACACTTATTTATGAACTAATTAGGGCTTCCTATCTATTTTCTATCTGTCTGTGCAACCTTAATATCTAAACTCAATGAAGTTTTTCAAAACTTAAATTTTAATTGTTTTGCTATCTTCTCGTTGACAAAGCTTCACAACCAATTAGGGAAATAAATTTGTTTAATGAATTAATTATTAAAATCCACCTCTGCTGTTGCTGCCTCAGCAATGCTCATACATATTCAAAGCACTCCCTCCCCTCGCCCATCTAACCAATGTGGAGAGGACTTCGCCTCTGATGGGGGCCAGGTGATGAGGAGAAATCATGTTCATAGCTTCACTTTGATGGGATTCCAATTACACTCAACTGAAGTGTAGCAGACATTTTTGCAATCTTCTCAGTACTGGTTGTATGTGATTTGCTCACAGGGAAATCAAGGGAGAGCAGATCTGTTCCACCATGAGGTGTGGTGCCTGCATCACTATTAAGTTAGCCTGTGCAGGTGTGAAGGGCAGAACTGTTCTGGTTTGGATCTGACATGGCCTGCAAAGGCACGTGTGTTGAAGGTCTGGTGCCCAGTGAGCAGAGTTTGAATAGGACGTGATTGAATCTTGAGAGCTCAAACCTCATCAGTGCAGCCATCCATTGACTGATTGGTAACATAAATGGACTATTGGAATGAGTGGAAATTTTAGAAGGGTGGGATCTCTCTTGTTCTCTCCTTCCTTTGGTTTTCTTCCCATCTGTCATGGTTTATGTTGGTGGCCCCCAGGCCTCATGCATTTGCATTGTGCATTTGTGGTTGGTTCATTGTCTAGCGCTTGGACTGGGGGTGTGAGTGCTACACTGGCCTAGGGGTGGGGCCAGGATGTAATGTAATGGCAGGAAGAAGGCATGTCTCTCTCTCTTGCAGGTTTCTGCCTTGCTGTTTGCAGCTGCCATGAACTGTAGCCTGCCATGCCACCCTGCCTTGGAGCCAATTGAGTATGGACTGAAACCTCCAAAAACTGTCAGAAATAAACCTTTCCTTTCCCAACTTGGTGCATCAGGTATTTTGTCTTAGCAACAAGTAAAAAGTAATTAAGACACCATCTTTATCTTTTCTGCCATGAAATGAGCTGTTTTGCTTTGCCATGCCCTTCTGCCATGATATCTGCCTCACCACAGTGGAGCCAAGTGATCATGGACTGAACTTTTGGAACAATGAATCAAAATTAATCTTTCTTCCTTTAAATTATTATCTAATGTTTTGTCACAAAAATGGAAAGGTAACTAACACAGGACAGTGTGTACCATGAGCCTGGACAAGGAACAGATATCTGTGAGATTTTACTGAGAGAAAATCTAGTGTAGTGAGGAATTCTGCAGTCCAGGGGAAGAATTTGGGTCTTAGATACGGTTGGATGGTTTTATAAGCTGGCTAGCCATGTTACCTTTTATTTATTAATATGTGGTTGTTATTTTTTAAAAATCACTTCAAATATTTGAAACATAAGTAGTTTTCAGATTTGTAATTAGAGATAACAATATCTACATCTTAGGGCCATGACAAGGATTCCAGGAAATTGTGCATATAAAATACCACCAAACCTAGTATTTTGTTAGTGCTCAAAAATGTTAGTGCTTAATTCAAACAAAGGGATCTCATACTGACATGTGCTATAATGGAAAGAACCTCAAAAACACTATGCTAAGTGATAGAAGGAAGACACAATAGGTTGCATAATCTATGATTCTCTTTACATAATATTTGGAATAGGCAAATGCAAAAGGCAGATTGGTAATTGCAAGGACTGAGGAGAGGGAACAACAGGAAATGATAACTTAATGAATATGAGTTTTATCTGGAGGATGACAGAATATTTTCAAATGAAATAGAAGTGGTATACTAAATGTCACTGAATTAAACACTGTCAAGTGACTAATTTTATGTTGTGCATATTTTACCCCAAAAGGAAAAAACTGGTGCTTGTTTGTCCTTTCCTCATACACCTTGTGGATCAGCTTCCTCTTTCAGAAAAAATGAAGGACATGGACCTATGTGGTTCTTTACTGTTCTGACATTTTCTGGTTTATTTGAACTGAGCTGAGTGACAGTTTGTTCTAAGTCCTCTGTTAGTAGTCATGGTGCCATAAAGGAAAGACAAAATATAGTGCTTGCCTTTGGAAAGCATACTGCTAAGTAGAGATGAGCTACTTAAATGATAATACCTGTTGTGGTTTAAATCTAAAATGTCCCCCCTGCAAAATTTCATGTGTCCAGAGGTGGGGCTTTTGGGAGGTGTGTAGGTCCTGGGGTGCTGTGCTCAACAGTGGTTTCACACACTGATGAGTTCATGGCTGGATACACTGTTTGGGTGTGGGTCCAGCTGATGGAGGAAGTCGCTGGGGTGTGACTTTCAGGGTAAGTCTCTGGATCTGGCTGTGGCTCTTTCCAATCTGTTCTGCTTCCCAGCTCTCAGGACCTGAGCAGCTTTCCCCTGCCATGTCCTCTCATTGTGCCAATTTCCACCTTGGAGTTAGCCAGTCCTGCACTGGTAGAAAGCTCTGAAACTGTGAGCTGAAGCAAACCTGTCCTGCCTTAATTCGTGGGCGTCAGGTATTTTGTGCCACCAGTGGAAGCTGACCAATGCCGCACCTGATGGAAGCAGATTGTTATGGTTTGTGTCTAGATGTCCCCTGCAGTCGCAGGGGTGGGTTTCTAGAGTGTGTGACTCATGGTCTGGAGTGTGATTGACTCATGGTCCAAAGCTGGGATTAAGTGTGTGAGTGCTACAGCTGGCCTAGGGTGGGTGACTGCTTACAATGTAAGGGACAGAAAGAGGCTTCTTTCTCTTTCTTTTCTCCCTCTCTTGCTGATTTTTCTCTTTTGTCACCATGAATTGTTACCCCTCTGCCATGCCACTTTGCCTTAGAGCCAATGAATTATGGACTGAAACCTCTACAAACTGTGAGCTAAATAAACCTTTCCCACATTAACTTTGGGCATCAGGTGTCTTGTTTCAGCAACAAGAAAAGTAACTAAGACATAAACCCAGGTCAGTGCTGCCATCTCAGTAAGAGATAGCTGTAAGGCAGTGTAGAAGAAGAAAAGACAGCATAGCATGGGATGTATTTACAAAGGAGCTCCGAAGTGGAGAAGAAATGGAAAAAATAGGAATGGGAGTAAGAAAGAAACCATGCCATGTCCTTCTAAACTGAAAGATAACAAACAAACATCCAATGTAACACATACGCTAACCTTAATTAACCCAGTGCTGTTACCTGCGGATAGCTTTATACCACCATGCTATAAGATGTAGAGCATTTTCAGTGAGACAAGCATGCCTTAAACAAGTCAGATTATTAAACTCACCAGTTATTTTCAGTAATGAAACCATGTTCTCTAGTGTAGCCTTATATAATCAGAGATGCATTTTAATTAATTGTTTTTAAAGGAACCCAGTGTCATATTATGTCCATACTCAATTTTATTTATTTTGAAGGCTGATGTGACCCAGGAAATATTTTACAACATTTTCTTCAATCTATTATATTTTCTTCCTCTTCTGATTTCTCAAACACTTTTGTGCAATCTCTGACTGACAAGAAAAAAAGCAAGTGTGTTGTCTTCCTCTGTCATACAACATCCCAGGCACAGGAAAGCTCATACATAATCTAGGAAGTCAATCTTGTACAGCACCTGCTAGGGAAGATGTTTGCAGAGCAGCTGCTGAGTCCCCAGTCATTCTGAGAAATATCTTGGAGGATTGTGGAAAGACACTGTCAGCAATAGAGAGTGGGCATCCAAAGAGAACAACTGCCCACTGGGGACAATTCTCTGGAGCTACAAAGAGACTGTTCAGCCACACATGCTCTCTCTTGAGCACTCTGATGATGTGCAGCCCAGCAGTATGAGTACAGAAGCTCAGAGAGAAAAGGAAGCAAGCAGAAGCCAAGACCAAGGAAGGGCAGCAAGGAGGAAGCTGTTGGCCACGAATGAAGTAGGTGTATTGGGTGAGAGAAGCAGAGCCTCAGGGCTGATCTCTGATCAGGTGCTCCAGAGCACAGACACTGGGTTACTGCAGAGAGACCCTGGCACACCAGGCCATTGTCACCCGCTGACAGAGGAAACAGATTTCCTGTTCTGCAGCAGCTGTGGTTCTCATACTTCTTTGCTAGAAACCCATTGTGATGCATTAACTAAGGGTCAGTTTGTGACACCAGCTGAACTGAGTCAGCGCAGTTATAGGTTTGCAAGACCCACCTGAGGATTGTTGCCAACAGCATAAAAAGAGAAGTGGAGGGGAAGATGTTGCTATTGATTCTCCTGGAGAAGTGTGTCTTGTTGAGACACTGATAGGAACTCAGCTGTTCTCATCAGAGATAAGCTCAGTCCTGCTATTACTGAGGATGACTGCAGTTCTCTTTGGGGAGCTCCAGCCCTTGAGTGTCACTTTCTTGGCTCCAGTGCAGATCCCTCAGTCTGCTGGCACCAGATCCTTCATCCTTCTGCTGCAGACTTATTAGCTTCCATCACTAACTTTTGGCCTTCTCAGTGCAGATCCTTAGTACATATTTGTATGAGACATTGTCATGGGTTTTAGGCATCCAGCTGGACTTGTGTAGGACATTGCTGTGGGACCCCGGTCCTCAGCTAGATGCTCTGGGTCTCTAGTACATGGACAGATCTCTTACACTCTTCTGCATTTGACTCTTTGGGTGAATATTGTAAGATAATCCTGTAAATCACATGTTCTGTATTAACTCTATTTCTTTGCAAATCCTGACTACAACATTGACCCACCATGAGAACCAGGTGCACCTTTGCCTTAGAATCTGAAGGAGTATCACACACATTCTGTCTTAAATGCAATTCATTGAGAGCATTTTTATTGTTATCGGGGATGGGTGAGGTGGACATATCTTCAGGAAGGACAATGTAAATTACTTCATGTGAGAGAAAACCGTGATACAGTGAGGAGACTAAGTCAGGAGGAATCAAACAGTAATTTCATTTCCTTTGCACATTATCAGTGGGGAAAATGAGTTGAAAAACACCTAGACATTAAAATTTGTATATCTCGCAGAGAGGAGAATCTGCAGGAGAGATTTCACTTTCAATTTATGTAGATATCATTTCATTAGTTCTCTTCCACACCCAATGAAACAGAATGGGAAGAAGACCTAAAGGCCTTTTATTTTTTTAATTCTGTGTTGAGAATTGAACCCAATGTTGCCTTTTAAGCAACACTGAGCTTTACTCCAGCCCCTGAAAGATGTCTCAAGAAGTAACAGTGACCAGCTCAACAATGGAGGTAAGGTTGTCTAGGTATAGGTTTTCAGCAAATTCGATTCATTTATTAAATATTTTCACTTCTAGTATTAGGGTCTAGACAGTCCTTTCAAGTGTAAGGACTTGCAGTTTAATATCTAATGATGAGAGTTATTGTAAAATGTATGTTTTAACAAATAGCCAGAATAAGAAAAAGAATCATAAATTTGCTCTTCATAAGACAATTTTTGCTGTAATATTTTTGTTTGGATGGAGGTTAAGTTCTAATCCATATGCCTTTCTTGATCAATTGGATTTTATAGCTTATTTAAAGCATTATTTCTCCTCAAGAAAGATAACCACCATTCTATTAGTTGACATAAGATTCCCTGGGAGTGAAGGTTCAATACACGGAGAAACAAAAACACTGTCAGACAAAGAACAGAATGCAGAGATATTTAAATCAAAATTTCTGGGAACACACTTTTGTTTCCTTTTTGTTTTATTTTGTTTGTTGTTACTTTTGATCATAGAGTTGGCACGTAGGTTTTCTCTCTTGCATCAGCTTGGTGGGGTGCAGTGGCTGCCAACTGCACTGTGCTGAGAGTGACTGAGTTTCACCCGGGCCACTGTGGGCAGAGTTGGGTCAAAGAGATGATGTTTGCATGGACCTTGAAAGTGCAGTATGTGACAGTCTGGCACCAGAGGAGCTGGTCCTTTCAGAGACAGAGACGTACTGAAAGTCCCCCTGCAAATATCAACAATAGCTTTTATTTTCCCTATTACTAAGGCAGTCTGTGCTTACTACAGGAAGTTAGAAAACATAGCTAAAAATAAGCCATGGAAATTAACACGTTTTTATCACTTAGGGATGTGACAACAATACTGATGGATACAATCTTTCTTTCCCCTAGAAGCACTATTTTCTAAAACCTAGTTTTATAGCATGATCTTTTAATTTTTATTTTAATTTTAATGTGAATTTTTAAACATTGATAACATTTCATGCAAATCTTTTAAAATATCATTTAAAATAACTTCCTTGCATTTCAGTGAGCCAGTTTAATGTTATTTTCCCACTATTCTTATATATTATGGTGAGGGTCCTACTTTTTATTATTTTATTTAGCTCAATTGCATGAATTTTGGTATCAAATGTTTTGGTACCTGCCTGATTATTTCATTAAGTTATATTTTTATGAGTGAAATTTCTGGAAAATAAGTGAAATCACTTATTAACATGTATTAATAAATCACTTTCAACATGTATTAGTAAATAGTGCTCTGTAATGTCACAAAAATTTGTTCACCAAATTTTTAAAAACTGAAATTGATGCTTTTACATGTGCCCAAAGACTGAATAAGATGGAAGAGAGTGCTGAAGTGTGCTGTTCTATACTTTGGCAATTAGCTTTCCAAAATCTGGTTCTCTGCACGTGATTACAGTGAGTCACACTAACATTATATTTGGAGCTATGTGGGTGACAGAACACTTTTAAACAGAAAGATATAATGGAAAAGTTACCTACTGTCATGAATTTACTGACTCATTAGATGGGTCAGGACTTCCCAGTGAACTCTCCTTTGAGATGTATTAGAGAAATAAGAAAAAGTTCCTGTAAATATGAAACAACGTTCTGCATGGTTAACCCTATTTCCAGTATACACTAAAGGTAAAGCGAACCATTTTGACTAAAATTATGGAAATCCCTTTGCATAGTGAATGGAAAACTCAATCTCTGAAAGGTTAATCTGTTGTGAATCTGCTTAAAATAACCAAGGGAGTCTCAAATACACGGACGCTCCCCAAATTGAGTTCCATAAACTTCACTGGGCAACACATTTTGCCGGGGGATACACACATCAGAGGTGAAGATTACTGGAGTATGATCTTAGTCTTTAAAGTTATCATGGGTTTACTGGGGATAAAAGTAACAAATGCTACAAAGTTTGAGACATAGGGATAAGAGAAAGCGTAAGTGCAGATTTATAAAGAAGACTTAGAGGAGGGGTCCCTGGATGACCTGGATTGGTGAAAGACTTTTTGTTGTGAATTCCTGTCTGTTCTAAGGTCTTACATGCCTCTTCTTTAAAAAAAAAAAAAGTACATATTTGCAGTACATAATGCTGACATTCATCATGGGGAATTAACCTAAACAGTCCCCATGCAAACAGAACTATTGGAAATCTGCCTATCCACTATCCATCCTGTCCTTCTCAGTTTCTGAGATCTTTTGGTTGACACAATAAACAACATGGAGAATCAAACTTTCTGATGCATTTTAGCATCACTCTTGATTGGAAGTTCTCCAAAGAACTTCACCAATGTCATCTGTCTATTGGGAAAGAAAACAAAGTAGAACTAATAAATATTTTGTCTTTTCTTTCCCAGTTGCTATTACATACAAAACAAATGCTTTTTAGAACTATGTGATTAAATAATCTAAATAATATTCATTTGCCCATCCATTCATGAACTGCTTGGCTACCCCTCTGTGCTAAGGACTCTGTGAGACAAGAAAATAAATCCCATCTCTACAATATAATTAAACACTGGAAAAAAATCTATGAAAGCACACACGTGCTACAACATCATCTTTCAGAATCAGCCTCTTATGTTTTGGGAAACAGAGATTTGTTTGCCAAAATACTGTATCATGGAGAGAAAAAATAAGAATCTTTGTGTTTTTAACCACAACAGCTGCTTTGGAAAAAGATGTCTTCGTAAAAATAGTTAAGCATGGGATGGTAATTGCTCAACTTGTCAACTGATTGCTAGATTGAAAACTCCAGATTTGTAATTGCTGCTATCATGCAAACAAATTCACAGTTCTGAAAATATATGTCCTACTAACTACGTTTTCTAAGGACAGTCATTTTTCTTGGAGATACTGGTGTGCATGTGTTTTAATCATGCTAAAGATTGAATTTATAGTTATTACTGATGAAAATATATAATTCATATCTGATTTATAAAAATAGCCAGTATTTCAATAACTAGTAGCCTATAAGAGATAATTTTCTAGTATTAAAACATGGCAGAAATGACAGTTGTCAGATTCTTTTTAAAAGACTCAAAAATACAAATAGAATTGCTTTAGTTTGACATTAGCTACCTTACTGTTATACAACAGTTCAAATCTATATTCCATTACATAATCATGCAAAAGATGTGAAACCATATCTTCTAAGGTCTTCAAGCTATCACAGTCCTACACAAAGATATGATTGAGGAACATAGTGCCTGTTTAAATTTTTTTTAAAATCATAATAAAAGACACATTGCCATTACTGCTCCTCAAAATACACCCCCCTCACTTCAAACACACTTGTCCCATCATTCTTGCCATTTTCTGAAAGTTCTGGATGTTCTCTTTAAGTGACTGTCTTTAGGAGGTGTGTTAAAAAAAAAAAAAATATATATATATATATATATATATATATAGAGAGAGAGAGAGAGAGAGAGAGAGAGAGAGAATGCTGCAGTCCAGTGCCATTCAATAAAAAGGCAAGCTCATAAAAATGAACTCTGTGTGTCTTCATCTACCTTATTCACCAGATCTGGATTGGTATCGCTTCTCATTCATCCACAAAATCAAAATGGCCTTAAAAGGTAAACATCTTGAATCATTCATCCTTGGCACAGAGTAAAGCATTCAAGAGGGCCACAAACACAAAACATTGAGCACAGTTAAAGTTAATCTTGAAAGGGACCCAGTGGCATCTCGGCTGAAATCTGAAGGAGCTTCGTGAGTGCAGTCCATAGCCACTTGGCCAAGTGTCCTCACCGCCCTTTCTCCCGCACTTCTCTTGCTAGAAGGAGAGGTTGTATCTCCCTTCTCAAAAGCTGTTAAGAATTGGAGTGCTCTTTTTAAAGTGCTTGACACACTCTATGCCTTTTCTAATTAGAAGTTATTATCTTATATTCTTTTTGGTCAGTTATTGGAGACTGAAATTACTACTTTAATAATGACCCCTTCAAGAGCAAATTAAAGGGTAGTATTTTATGGCTACTTGGAAACTGATTTGCTTACCTCTGTTTGTGGAATGAAATGAGACTATGTTCTCTTTTGCTCTTTAATTCTGCTCTGTGCTTGGGACAATTGGGCATATATTATTTTATATTAAATACACTTCCGTAATTACTTAATCATCTAATAGAAATACATTCAATGATTTAATAAAAATTGATAGTACAAAAGGCAATGAGTTCAAAGCACAGATGGAGGATGACTTCATTTAGATATATTGATTTTAACACTTAAATTTCAGACATTCCTGAAAGAACTTTTGTCTTTGACTCCAAATACTTTTTGAATAAAACCAGTCATACTAATCATGCAAAAAGTAGTGGTAGGGAAAAAAAAGTAATAGTAGCTATGATCTTCACTCAAAATGAGGTGTATTCTGGAAACACAACTTCTTGTCTCTGTGACATAATTGCATGGTCAAAAAGATTTTTGCAGGAGATTAGACCATCAAAATATTCTGAAGGAAACACCCCAGTATTAGACAGGTCTTCCACAATGGAATTAGCATATGAGAAGAAACATAGATTTATATAATTGAAGAGTATAAAACCACTCTGCCTGATTTAAGGTAGCATTTTATTTCTCCTGATAACTTCCCAGATTCTGATGAATTATATCCACTCAAATTTTAGGAAAATTTTATTTACTGTTTTAAATTATATTTTAAATAGGAAACATAAGACAAAATACCAGGGCAAAGCATAAAGAAAACACACACACACACACACACACACACACACACACACACACACACACCACATTCTCCTGTGCTTGAGTTTAAAATCTATGAGCAGAGAGCAAACTTATGCATCTAATTGAAAACTGCAGTAGGACATCGAGGAAGATGTGACAAAGACACCAAAGGGAGCTATGGGAGGGGTGTAGAGAACTAGCTCACTTCAGAAGGGGAAACATTTATTCTTTGAATGATGGAAAAATTATAATGAAATATGGGAAAATGATTCCATGTTTACAAATGTTGAGTTTACCAGAAACACCTGGAAAGCTGCTTGGAGGAAATGTTTCTGGATCTACCTTCAGAGATTCTGAATCAGGAGATCTGAGGTTGGCCCAGGTATTTGCATTTCTAACAAATTCTAGATTGCCGGAGCTGCTGCCAGTCCTGAGACCACATGTTGAGGACCAGTGCGTAGGCAGAAAGCAATGCTAGTACAGGGGGAATAATTCAGGGGACAGTGCCTGTGGGTAGCTGGAGCATGGGGCACAGTAGACAGAATAGGCCGAGGTCAGAAAGTAGAAGGCACTGAGTTCTCAGAGAGACCTCTGTGTATTTCTGGGCACGGGAAGGCTGCAGCCATTTCTTTAGAAAGAGCACGAGACAAGCCTTAGCATCCTCATAGGGAGGATTAGAAGGGAGAAAATCAGGGAGGTGCTTCATTCCATCAGAGAGAACGGGGACCTCATGTTGGATCCTGAGGCTGGAAAAGAAGGGAGGTATAGCAGATGTATCACAAACGGGCTTCTTACATGGTTTGCACCTACAATGTGCAGCAAGAGAGAAGTCTGGTTGATGGCAAAGATGACACTGATGCTATAAGAACAGGATCAGAGGAAGAGGAGGGGATTTAAGCCACAGAAGGGCAGACTTATCTATGAAGTTGTTGGTAATGGAGGCCCACCAAGGCTATAGAATGCAGACAAATGCAGCTCTAATTGGTGCATACTTTGGAGTCAGATGCAAGACTTCGGGACAAATGGATGGATAATGAAAAAGGTGCCCAGGAAGAAGTATACCAAATACAGAGCACAGTGATATGCTTTATAGGAGGGATACAGTGCTGGGAAATTGAGATTGGAGAAATAGAATAAAAAGAATGTTAAATTATGCAGCCAAAGAATGGAATTTTTATGATAGAAGGCCTATTCAACCATGACAAGTGCTATTGAAAATTTAGCAAAAGCAAATCAGAAATCACTCACGTTGACAATTAGTAAGTCATTGGTATATATCACAGTATGTCATTCTAGAAGCATTTGGGGAAGAAATAGGAGATTGGGGTGCACAGGGGAGGTAAGTGGAGGTGCCTAAGGACAGAGGATTGCCTGGGACTCAGGAAATGTGAGACAGAATTTAAAGATGCAAGTTTCACATTTCTAGAAAAGAGAGATAGGAGTTAACCAGATTATTTAAAAAGAGCTTTATTTTGAAGAGAAGTGGAAGAGTTTGGAACCTAAAAAAATAGTGTTAAATAAATTCCATACAATGTGTTAATTGATGAATTCCAAGTGTGATGTTTTCAGGAGTAAAATGAGTCATTTCTTTGAGAATAAGGTAACTCATGTAACAGAAACGTTGATAGGTTTTTGCCTCAGACTTTATCAAAGAAATGTTGAAGAGACAAATCACAATTAACCTGTATAAAACAAAAAAGGTAAAATTCTTTTGCAGTGCATCTATGGAAGATAGGAGAAGAGTGAGATTTGGAACATCACAAGTATTGCAAAATATTGAAGATAAAAGAGGACAGGGATTCTGAACAGTATATGAAGAATACACTGCTAATTTTATATAATTTTGTAGCAATAATCATTAAGGTTAATGTTTTAGTAAATTTGTAGTATTTTCTATTTATTGAATGATTTATTTTCACACATGTGAGGTACTAGTGACTTAATTAATGTGTGCCAGGGGTATTTGATAAAATGATATTTAATACAGTTCTTAGAAGGAATTATTTATAAAGCCAAAGGTCATCCTGTGATGGGACCAGCCATCTTCCTTCCAATGAACTTGATTTTAGTGACTTGTCCTCCCTCTGTCAGTGACACTCAAGGATCACCTTCATCATTTCTCTTAGGCTATACTACACCCTGGTTGTGCCAAACAAGACAGAATAGATAGGAAGAACTTAGAAGAATGTACTGGAACTTTTAAGGCTACAAAAGTCAACATTTTATGAGCATCTTAGAAGCCACTAAGATGGAGAGCTGTGATCTTCCACCTAAATGTAGTGATCATCAGAGAACCCAGTCTGCAAATCATTCAATAAGCATTTTAGTTTTCTACAGAAGAAAGCAAGAGACATCTCACTAGCCACAAGAGTGTTCCAGATACGTTTTGTAAGCAGCATTGATCTGTTATTATAAAATAAAATCGTGACATAATTAATACATTTTAAGATTAGATGTATAGCATCAGATAGCCCTTCCTTGACTTTTTGCTTTCCCTATGAGGGGTATCAGCAAATTGTAGAAAAATGGAATGAATTGGAAATGTTCCCAAATCCTCCCATGTTAGAGTCTTGGTTGCTGTCTAATTGACTGTGTGGGGGAGTGGTTGGATAATTTAGCAGCATTACTGGGAGGTGGTGAAAATTGGAGAGGTATCAAGGGAGAAGATCATGGGGGCATGATACTAGGCCCTATATCTGGGCCCTGGCCCCTTCCTCTTGGGCTCCCTTACCCTCCCTACTTCCAAACTCTCATGAAGTGAGCAGCTTTGTTCCACTGCAATCTTCTGCCTCACAGCAGGCTGTAAGCAATGGAACAAACCACCAAGGAAGGAACCTGGAGCCTCGATAAACTTTTCCTCCTGTCATCTGCTGATGTCAGTATTCATTTGTCACAGGGATAAAAATCTAATGTATTTCAGAACTTTGTGCATCCTTTTGTGGAGGAACAGTTGACAGCTTTTCAGTATTTGAAATTTTTCCCCATGCCGTGGAGATTTTCTTTCTGAACAGATGAGAACAGAGGTCCTCAAATGAAGTGGAATGAGGAAGAATTTGGTCTGCTGGGGACACTGCCAATGTCTGAAGAGAGCATTGGTTGTCACAACAGGGAAAGGGCCGCTACTGGCATCTAGCATGCAGAGGCAGTGATCCAGCCAAACAGCCTGCAGTACTTGGGACAGCTCCAGCCCCTCAGCAGCTAATGGTCCTGCCCAAAATGTCACTGGAGCCTAAGCTGAGAAGTCCAGAATTATGCTCAGTTAGAGGAATTTAGAAAAAAAAAATATCTGCTTTTATGGTACTTCTATCATACCTTGGTAAAAATAGACAACATAATTTCTTCCTATTCATCGAGGCACATTTTGCTCTTTAAATTACTCTTTAAGATTGTGAGATGTGGGAGTTAGAGTGTAGCTTAGCAGGAAAGCATGTGTTTAGCATTTACAGGACCCTGGGTTCAACCCCTGGTATAAAAAATAAAGGAAAATAAAGAAAAGAAAAATTTAGAGTGGAAGATGTATAGTTAAAGATGGATTTGCTTGAGAGAGACATGATTTTCACTCTCTTTAGTTTCCCTTTATTCCTTGTGGTAGACCTAGCCTGCTATGGAACATCTTCCTTGTGTTCCTCATCTTTCTGAATTTGTCTCCTCTCCCCAGCTTCAATAAAGAGTGATGGGATTGGTCCGAGTTCATTGGTTTATATCTCTAGACTCAAAAGGTGCCAGAGCCCTGTAAATTACTTAGTGCACAAGTGTTGCACTTGAAACTTTCCAAGAAGAAAGCACACAGTATAGGCCAAAGAGAAGCAAGCTTCCAGCTGGGCATAGTTGTGCAAGCCTGTAATGACAGGCCCTGGGAGTCTCAATGCACAAAGAAAATAATGCAGATGTTTATATACAATAGAGAATTTCTCTTCTGTAAAGAAGGACAAGCCTAAGTTATTTGTAGAAGGATGGAGCACCTCGAGACCATAACATTAGGTGTGATAAATCAGAACATGAGTTTAAATATTGCAGTTAACAAGGAGATACTGTAGATCTTTTGCAAAAGGGAAAGGGATCAAGAGATTGAGGATGGGGGAGGGAAGAGAGGTTGAGAGATGCAAAAAGAATCAAGATGTGTTAGGTACATCTTAACCCCCAGAAACAATGTAATCACTATGTATTACAAAATGCACCAATAAAAATAAACATTAGAAAGGTAAACTTACATCCATTAGAGCAGCTGATATTTTAATACGAGCGTTCACATTTGTCACAGTATACGTCTCCTATTTCCTCTACAGCCACATGTATAAGCCAACTTCATTAAGGTTTTTAAATTACCACCCTTGTCATCCAAAACCAGGAGGCATAATTATATTGACTTTTTTAAAACAGGAAAACAAAACTCAAAACTTGAGGTCATTTTAAAAATTTCTCCTCTTGGAATAAAATAATGAAGGTCTTGGATACCCACAGCAAGACTGTCAATAGTGACTTTAGATAGGTCATCAAGTCCTGTGTCATTAAGCTTAAATCCTTATATGCCATAGATTCTAAAATGTAAGGTAATAAAAAATTTTAAGATTTAAAAACTCATCTTATAACTGATGTGGTAAAAATAGTGCGATGTCATAGTCTAATTGGTTTTCTCTTTTTGCTGGCAGATAAAATAGAGGGACATCTTATAATTGATGACATTTTAGATTCAGTGAAATAAAGTAACTACTTTCTAAATTTCTTAGAGTCACTCCAACTAGGCAGGTCATCTTTAATTGCTCCTTTTTTGATGCTTGTATAGACATCAGTTTTCTTTTTTTAAATTTGTTCCTGTTCAGCTTCTATTTTAGCCTAATTATATATTCCATTTCCTAGCAGAAAAAATGATTAATTTTTTGGATTGCTTTTTTGTTCTTAAGCTGTTCTTTTACTTTTATATTATCATGAATAGCTAATGATGCCAACAAACTTATGAGGACTAAATATCTTATTATTATAATAAATAAGATGTCATAGCAGAAAAAACAGTAGATAGAATTTAGAACCTATTTATTGTTTTCAGCATTAATTGGTTATGAGTTTTAGTCTAGTCATATAAAATAATAAATAGTTTAATTTCCTGTGATTAAAGGCTGTATAAATTCAAAGGACAGTGCAAGGTTAAATTATACAGTACAACTCAGAAAATTATATTATTATCACGCCAGAGCTCAGAAATTGTATTGGATGAAATTCTGCAAATTGGAATCAGATGAGGACACTGATACTAGTAGAAATAATGTTGAAGTAAGTTAGTAATGGTTGAATCCACCGACAATTTATTTAGTCATTTTTCAGGAGCTTAATTTCTGGCTCATGTGAGTAAACATGTTGACTCAGATGCTGCAAAGGTCTTCGGATTCTGGGATCTTGGGGAAGAATCGAGAAAGTTTCTTTTTTGCTTATTAAAATGTTATTAGCTAGTTCTCATTTGCAGACATTTTCTCTTGCATTTTATCTCCAGTTTCCTAGGCTTAATTTAGCCTCATTAATTCCAACCAGATCTCCAGATGATCTCTAAGATGCCTTACAGCTTTAAAATCCCAAGACTCTGCTAAATGCTTCCTTCCTAAACTTCTACAGATTTCTTAGCTGCTTTTTCTTGTAATTAATTCCTCCGCCTTCTGCCATGCCTGCCCTGGCAGCGCTGTCAGCCAAGCAGTGAGGATGTTCTGTTCTTTTTTAGTTTTGTTCATATGCATTTAACCCTTGTAATTCATGGTCCCATCTGAACTTGCTCTGGTTGCCCTGCAGTTGGTTAATAATGAGATGCCCACACTACACATGGTTGGGGAGATGGGGAACTCCTAATGTCTCTTCTAGAAGTATAGGTAACAATGACATTGCTGATGAGACTATTGGGTCACATGGTCCCTGGTGGCCTTCTCACCAATTTCACATACATGATGGCCAAATTGGATTGTGTTTTGCTGTAATTTATTTATTCCAAGATTTTTAGTCTTTCATATATTTTCCCTTTGGACTCTTAATAACATGTTTACATATTTTAAGTCTTTGTCCAAATTACTTTATAAATGCAAATTACTAATTTATAGCACACTGGTATATTTGTTTTTCATGTTAGTATCTTTAATATAAAAATCAAAGGCCCTCAAGGGTCAGTATCTTGAGCTTACAAATCAAATGTGCCAGTACATAATTACCAAACACTATCTTCCCAGTAGTTTCACTTTATTTTAAAAAGAGTAATTATACTTTGAATTTATTGGAACAATTCATATGCACTTATTTATCAATTTATTGGCTCTTAGATGTGAAGAGCTGGAGAGGCCCCTGGGAAACAAGTGAGTTTTCACTTGACTTTTTCAATTCAGTATTTTCTAGAGGGATCAACTCATTCTCTTTGTTATGAAATCCTTCATTACAATTTTCCCTAATAACTTGCACATGTTGACCCTAGAAATCACCCTGCTGACTGTAAGTGAAAGACAATGGGATACAATGAGACATAAACCCACTGGTGTAACCTGAGGCTGAGAAGTACGCAATAGGAAGAAAATACCAGAAGGATAAAATTAGTCCCTCTGCATGAGCTGCCCACTCACTTTTCTTTGCTTTGGGTATAGGCTCTTGGTGAAATGCCCAGACTTGTTTTTCTTGTACATATGGAGCGATAATTCCAAGAATTAAAAAAATTAGCCCTTGGGATTTATATCCCCTAGAAGTCATTGAAATCCAGTGTCTTAGTTACTTTTCTCTCACTTCTGAGACAAAATACCCCACACCCAAAGTCAAAGGAGGAAAGGTTTATTTAGCTCACAGTTTGTGGAAGTTTCAGTTCATTATTGGCTGGTTCTGAGACAGGGTGGCACATGGCAGTGGAAGACAGTGGAGGGAGGGAGAGAAGGAGAGGGAGAAGGAGAAAAGGAGAGGGAGAGAGAGACAGAAAAAGAGAAGGAGCAAGAAAGAAAGAGAGAGAGAGAGAGAGAGAGAGAGAGAGAGAGAGAGAAACAGGTCTCTTTCTGTCCCTTATACTCTGTGCAGGGCACTCACCCTAGGGTGAGTATAGCACTCACATCCTTAAACCCAGTACTGGACTATGAATCAGTCACAAATTTGAGATTCATCCACCTCAAAGTCCAGTCCTCATGACTGCTTGAGGCTTTTGGGGACATTTAAACACAAACCATAATGCAAAAAGAATAAACACTATTTGATTGTTCTTTGTTTCTTTGTGGAACAGAGGAATGAACACAGAATTGGAGATCAGAAGAAGTGGATTTAGTGCATCCATAATTTATTTATTTTAGTCTTGAGAAAAATGAGGATCATAATAGTCTAAAACAATCACACAGTACTGATGGTAATATTTTAAAGTATCATGTGAAATTTATTTGTATTTACAATGTAGAATAACATACTATAGCCCTGTAAAATAAATGAGTTCTGAGTTTCCATTACTCTATTAATTGCCTTCAAATACTTTTTTCTATGTATATTTACTTGGATAAAGGCTTGCCTATAGAAAAATTTATAAAGGCTTTCCTCTCCTTTGTATTTTTAACATTATATTAAATTCTGGCTAACCTGTGATATAAACATTAAGGACACCAGATTATAACAAAACCAAAGTACATGGCCGATCAACTGACTGCGACTTCCATAATTATTGACACAACATTAGGTTGTAACACAACATTAGGTTGTAACTTGTCAGTTTTTAGCAATGTCTGAGTTAGGAGAGGCAGGTGCCATTTCATGGATCTGTTGTCTAAATCAAAAGCAATGTAATTTGTTTTCTCACTTTCTGTGTGCTATAGTTTGGATGCCAAACTTTATTGATTGATTGATTGTCTTGTTTGAGACAAGGTCTTGCTGTGCATTTCAGGCTGGCCTTGAACTCATTTTGTAACCTGGGCTGGTCTCAAACTCACGATGATCCTCCTCCCTCAGCCTCCCGAGTGCTGGGGTTACAGACATGCTTCCACACCCAGCACTAAACTTATTTTAAAGGGCCATGTGTTGAAGGCTCAGTCCCCAGTCTGAAGATATTAGGAGGTTGTAGAACCTTGAAGAGCTGGGGGTACTGAAGGTCTTTAGGTCATTGGATCCATGGCTCTGAAGGAGGTAGTGGGAACCCGACTCCTTCCTTTTGCTTCCTGACCACTGTGTTACTCTGCCGTTTAGTCTTGACATGATGTACTTAACTTTCCACAGGCCTAAGCAATAAAACCAACTGATCATGGACTAAAATTTCCGAAATTATGAGTCAAGATACAACTTTTCTCTTCACAAGTTGATTATCTCAGGTATTTTGCTATGCTAATGGCAAGCTAATAAACATACCTTGGAACATTATGAAGTATCAGATCACCTGGTATTGTGAAATGTTTTTTTTTTTTTCTAAAAAATGTTATCAAGAAGCCCATATAGTTTTTCTAATTCAGGAAAGTATGCGACAATTCTACTGTTAGAGACAATTCTACTGTTAAAACTTGCTCTAGCTTTGCAAGCTAACAGTGACTCACTGATACAGCATCTTGATGTTGATAATATTGCACAGGTATTAAAATAAAAAGATGCACAGGTGAAGTCTCCCCATGTAAGTGTGACCCCAGCTCATTTGTCATCCTGACTTGAAACATGTTCTCATCTTTCAGGCATTCCAAAAGCATGATGGGATGCCACATGGGTGAAGATCCTTTTACAAACCATATCACCCGAGGAAGATTGGAGTGAATCACATGGACGAGCGTGCTCCACAGAAAGGTCAAATTAAACAAAAAAAGCAGATACTGCTTTTCCTGCCTGAAAGGAACTTGGCAGAATATAACATTTAGAAGTTGTCGTTCAACCTTTTCACAATTTGACATCATCTTATGTCCGTGAAATGCTTTTAGTTGCTACCTGGAGAACTTCACCAAAAAAAAAAGTAAGGAGAACAGTTGCAGAGAAGAAAGAATCTGAATATTCTTTTGAGTGGAAATGGTAGAATTTTTACAGGGGACGAGCAACTAACTAAAATAAAAGAACAGAGAGGACATGCTTTGCCAGTATATAGTTTCAGGAAACCCATATAGATTCAGGAAAGGATCATAAACTATTTATTTACCTTTGGAAACCATAAGAATTTGCCCTAAATTCTGAGGCATAGGGCACATGTGATTACCCACTGTTAAAATCCAATGGAAGCTGGGCATGGTGGCATACATACCCATAATTTCAGAACTCAAGGCAGTTAGGCAGTAAGCGGGATCACCAGTTCAAGCCTAGCTGGAAAAACTTAATGATTTGGTGAGATCCTGTCTCAAAAAGAATAATAATAAGAAAGAATAAGAATAAGAATAAGAATAAGAATAAGAAGAATGAGAATGAGAATGAGAATGAGAATGAGAATGAGAATGAGAATGAGGAGGAGGAGGAGAAGGAGAAGAAGGCAACTAGGAGTGTAGCTCAGTGCAAAGCCCATAGATTCAATGTTCAGTAGAAAGGGAGAGATGGAGGGAGGGCAGGGTAGAGGGAGGAAAGAGAGAGATAGGAAGAAGGAGGAGGAGGATGGATGGATAGGACAGGAAAAAAGGAAAGGCGAGGCAAGGCAAAGGCAAAGCAAAAAAAAAAAAAAAAAAAAAAAAAATAACCCATGAAAGTACACTGTGTGCATCTAGATGTTTTTCCAAAACCTCATCCAGTAATAGGTGGGGCTTTTGCAAAACTGACTGGATCTAGGGTCTGTGAACTTAAGGATATATGATTACTGCTGATCTTAAGGGTATGTGATTACTAAATTAGTCCACTGATTGGTTTGGCATCCTCCCCCACCAGCCTAAGCCAAATAACCTAGATAGAATATAGAAGGGGGGAAGGAAGAAGATTCTACCCCTTGACAGCCCTCCAGAAATAAGCAGTTGTTAGTGTCTCCTATTTGGTAGTAAACTGCTCACTTATTATTCAGTTAGTTGTGTCACGCTGCTGCTTTATCTGCTTAAGAATGAAATAGTGACATCTAGGCTGTTGCCTGAATCTGGAATGTCTTTCCTATAATCACTACCTGTTGGAATCCAATTAACTCCTTTGAAATCTTAAATCACTCCTGTCTCTGTGCCTAGGTTCCTCTGTCACTTCAGGAAGTTCTGCTGTCCACTCTTCCACTGGCCGTCTCACCGCCATTCAGGGCATGTGACACACCTCCCTGTACCAGTGCAGTCAACACCTGATGGAACGTTACAGTCTCTTTAGCAAAGCCTCCTTCCCTCCTTCATTTCTCCATTCCCTCCCTCACTCTGTCTCTTCCTTTCTTCTTCCCTCCTTTCCTTCTCTCCCTTCTCCTCCTCCTTCTGTCTCCTTTTCTCATTACTCAGTGAGCATTTATTACTAGTGTTAGGCACTGTCTGAGGTGCCTTCTTTTTTTGTCTTTTTCTTTTTTATCGGTACCAGGGATCGAACTCACAACTGCCTGCCTGCAAGGCAGGCACTTGTGCCTTCTTTTATGGAGCTTATATAGGTGTGTGTGTGTGTGTGTGTGTGTGTGTGTGTGTGTGTGTGTGTCTGTCTGTCTGTCTGTCTGTGTCTGTCTATATTTGCGAATGAGTAAGGGAAGTCCAGCCCAAGAAAGTAATCATAAAAACAAATAGAAATGATTCTGTGTTAGATAGTAGTAGTACCATAAAGATGCACTACACTAGGGCAGAAGGGAGACACCTTAAACATGTTGGTATAAAATGATCTCTGTGATCAGGTGACCTTTCAGCTGAGACATAATGACAGAAGAAAAAAATTCTATGGCCATCAAGGACGGGATATTCTGGACAGAAGGAATAGGTGGGGCAAAGCCTCAAGGTAGACATGAACTTGTGTTGACAGACAAGCCAGGGTGTCTGTAGTCTGGTGAGTGAGGAAGACAGAAGGGGTCCAGGGTGAAGCTGCTGCCACAGGTGGGTGACAACCCAGCAGCTCCATCAGCAAAGCGCGACTCCAGCCCCAGATCCCACCCCTCTTCTTGCTGTACTTCTTACCATCTAAGCAATTCTCCCCTTGCATTATCGCCTTTCCCACTAGTCTGGAAGCTGCCAAATCAATATAGAGAGGGTGATCAAAGACTTACTTGTTAAGCTACAACAAGTCACCTTTACACTGGAATGTCCAATGGGTTCAGCCAATACAGTTATCAAACTGCAGGGCCAGTGGGTGACAAGTATATTGATTGCTGTGTAGAAAACTCCATTCAAGTACTTCTCCTTGAATCACTGCATGATGTGCAGCCCATAAACCTGCTTTATAGTTGTTGATCTCTGCTATGTGCACGTTTCCCAGCTATTCATTAGCTCAGCTACTCATTCGCCACTTGCAAGCCGGTTGTTACAAAATTTGCCACGGGGTTTCATGCCAGGGATTGTGCACAGTGGACTTCAGTGTATTAGTCCACATTGCACCTGGAAAGCCTCAGGACCTGTGGAGTCAGCTCACTTCCCTCTACCTGGAGTGTGACACTAATGACAGCTCTCTCCTCTGTCAATGTCTCTCTTTCACACACATGCACATATGTACACACACAGGTATAGGGTCCAGCCCTCCCATTGACACACTCTATGCCCATGAGTAATAAGTTAGCTAGTATTTCAGAATCTCAGTGTTCTCTACTGAAGACCAGAGGTGACAAAACTTCTCTTTTGGGTTGCGGCACAGGGTACCAGAAAAATTTTCACAAGTGTCTTGTGTAGCACTTAGAGCAAACAGGCAGGGGCAGATGCTATTTATCCTGGTTGCTTCTGCTAACCCCTTGCCCAGAGACCCCAGCTTTGGAGGGCTTCTGCTCGTCTGCACCCAGGCCCAGGGGGATTTTGCCAATGACTCAACCTTCCTTGTCTCAAACCACCGCATAGTCCTTGGGTGTGTGTAGGGATTCTAGGCACTGATGTTTAGCAGATATGTCAGGAATCTGACCTTGATACCAAGGCCAAAAGTCAGATTTATTGTGTATGAAGACCACATTCATTTTGCAGGATATTTTGCCATATGTAAGTCACTATTTAAAAACCACACTAGTACCTAGTCAATAGGACAGATAGACACTGTTGCTGATACAGTCTGTGCTGCGAACTGGTTTACATGAAATAGGAAGATGACAGTCTGAGGTACCACGCAGTCTTCAAGTAGTATGCCCTAGAGCACTGTTTTGATACAAGGTGGGATTCCTACATAACTGCTATAAAACTAACAGCATGGATATGCTTTCTTAAATCAGATGGCTCTCAAATACTGTAAAGAAATGCATTCTTAGCATGACAGTCATTAGCTCCTCCTACCCCAAGAGTAACAAGTACCCCATGTTACTCTTTTTCCTTCTTCCACAATTCATTTAAGGACATAAGAAAGAAAAAGGAAATCAGCTTTCTTCTTCTTCTTCTTCTTCTTCTTCTTCTTCTTCTTCTTCTTCTTCTTCTTCTTCTTCTTCTTTGTGTTAGCATGCTAGAGTAAGTTATAAGCTTTAAATCTCTGGATTTTAAAGGATGCACATGTTGGTGTTCTAATTTAGGATACTAATTTTTAATGTAATTAAACTCACTGCTTGGCTAAGAATCATCATCTAGGAGTGTTCAGTAAATTTGGAGAATAGCAGCTTATGTTTCCTGTGAACTTGATTCATTTTCTTGAAGCAGAAATTCATCAAGACTCTCTTCATCCTGTGAAGAGTACCCTGAAAATCATTTTCATTCTAATAAAGAAGTCAGTGTAATTGCCTAATTTGATGTTGAAAAAGTGCAAGAATAATAAAATCATAAGCCTCAAAAATCATGATGCTGCTCCTCACATAGATTAACTGGCCTCTCCCAAATTAATCTGTGCAAGCAAAATGGTGAAATCACTGATTTGGGAGCCAGGCCTCTCTCCCCTTCCCACCCTTCTGTCGCTGGGTTCCACTCTCACACAAGTCAACCACTGGGATCCATTAATCAAACACCCAACCGTTAGCTGGGCAGTTTGTTACAGTCTTGTCTTCCCATCTCATTTGTGAATCAAATGAGAGCATTCTTCCCTAGGAGCATTAAATCACAGGCAGTTTGTGCTCCAAATGTCTTTATCTTTTTAACAGGAAGTAATGAGTTTCCTGGAAAGGTTAAAAAATTGATTTGCAAATAATGGTTGTCAATCATATCCTTAATCTAAACCACCAGTTACCCAGAAGGGCAACTTTGCCTGGAGCTCAGTGCTAAGAGTTGAATTCTAGACTGTGAAGTACTTGTGTAATTCATTTTCAGCTTGAGTATACATTAAGAGTTTCTTTCTCCTTTCTAGGTAAATTCCTCTCTGGAACAATTTCTCAATTATTGTTTTGGATCCTTGCTACTCTAAGCATTGTCCAAGGACCTATTGCATCAGCATCACTGAGAGTTTGTTTAAAACACAGACTCTCAGGCCCTGCCCCAGACTTAGAATATGGAATTTTCATTTTAACAAGGTTCCTAGATTACTGATATGGAAATAAACCTGAAGAAGAAAGAGTTTATCCAGACCATTTTTTGAAGTCTCCTAAGGAATACCCTTTCCTTTCCTATCATGCCCCATAGAAGGAATCTTTATAAAACCCAATTCTGGTCACATAATTCTCCTACTTCAAAAATGCAGTCTGTTCCTGCAACCCACCTTGAGGGCACTCTGTTATCCTGTCCCCAATCTCTTCTCCTCTCCAACCCCAGCTCCGGTTCACACTCGCACATTCCTATTCTGCGTCTGTGCTGTCCAGTAGGGTGGGAATTGGCCACACTGGCTTGAAGTGGGCCCATCATGAATTGAGATGTGCTGTAAAGTATAAAAAGCAGCTTGCATTTTGAAGACAGTATGCGGGAAAAATATGCAATAACTCCTAACTTTTTATGTTGATGACATGCTGAAAAGATCAGGCATATATCTGACTGAGTAAAATATAGCTTCAAAATTAACTGCAACTGTTCCTTTTTTCCACTCTTTTAAGCGTGACTACTAGAAATTGAAAGTGGGTTGTGGCTGAGAGAAGCTGTCTTATTTGGACAAGGTCACACAACTTCTATGTGACTGAATCAGGACTGAAAGCCAAGACTCCAGCTTCAAACTTTGTACTCTTTTCAGTCTTATTGCTATAGCTCATGGACTTAGCATGATGCCTGACATTTTGTAAGTACACAATAAATGCTTTTTTAATCCAATCACTATCTGCCATATGGTAGTTTTAAAAGAGGCTTTGGGAAAGTTATATCGACCACATTGAAAATCTGATGACTCGTATTAAAGGGAATGGAGCTGAGTGTGTGTGTCTCAGAAAGGCTGGTTGTGCCATGAATTTTTTTTTTTTTTAATTTTTATTTAAGGAGAAAAGAAAAAAAAAAGCAGGGAAAGGGTACAAGTTATACAGATTTACAGAAAAAAAATGAACAGTAGGAAATCACTAGTTAATGGATTACATATTGTCATCTTAGAAATAATTGTTCAAGTCACAAAATTAGAGCTTGTAAAGTGGACATTCCATCAATGATACTGCAAACAGTTCTGTTCATTGATCCAATAAAACTCTGTGATATCATTTTCTATCTTATACACTTAAATATACATGCAGTTATATAGTTTGGAGCACTTTCTTTTCTTCTCTTTTGTACCATGACTATTTCACATTTTGGGTTTCATTGCTCCCACGGTTCTTATTACTTTTTTGGAAGAGAGTAAAACCAAATGTGACATAACAGAACAGAATCAGTCAAGTCAAAAGGGTGGACATAATAGATAATGTAAAAACATAATACAAGGTGATCAACAATGGTTACCATAATGCCTCCCGCTATCTCTAATAGAATTGCCTATATCATTAGTTATAATACAATTGAACAAAACAGTAAAGAACAAAACCGACAAAACCACCCACTTTGACTTTTCATTACCTTGATTTAAAGCCCTGTATTACTCTCACCATCTGGTTTTTAACTGATGTTCCCCTATTCTGTTTTGCTGGATAGTATCAGGTTCGAAAGTTTAGGCATCAGCTGTGAAGATAATGAGATTCATTATGACGCCCATTCTTGTTGACTTTTGTCTACTTTTGAAGACCTACAATGTCTCCAATGTTTTGGTTTTGTCGGTGCCATGAATTTTTGCCTTGCTTATGGGAGCCATGTCAACAGCTGAAACACCATTAAATGGGTAGGTTATAACTCTCAAATTTTCTACTCCTAAGTTAAATTTTAAAAAGTCACATGCCTTTCAGAGCTTGATGTTTTCATCAATACAACCAGGGGCTAAAGTACTAAGTGTCTTCCCACTTTCTCTGTGATTTCTCATTGTCTCTCAAATCAAAAACCATACAAATGACATAATTTCTGAGTATTTCCTTTTGTGCACTTGACGTATAAAAAGGCTGAAAAAGAGGCAAAAGAACAGACTATGATCTCCTATTCAATTAATTTTTGTTTCCCAAGTAGCTTTCTTCAAATAATTCCAGTGAGAAAAATACTAACACATCTGAATAAAAGAGAGATGATCTACAAAGCGTTGCAGCTGTAAGATTTCATAACCTGATGAAACTCAAGGATCAGTCCTAGTGGGAATGGTTGCCAACTCTCACATAACGAAACACTTGACATCTGTTCAATTTTGATTCTGAAACACTCATGAAATACTGACTTAATAATCTCCTCTCAGAACACTTGATAAATATTGCAGCAAAGAAAGAAACCAATCATATGAATGCTACCTAGTAATTCTAATAATTGTCTTCCAATTTTTTTTTTCACATTAGGTGATGAATGCTAATAATCTTAGTGGGGAACATACAGCTTTGAAGGTAAAATTAAAAGGACAAATATTACAAACTTGACTAGGAACAAGAAAATTCTGAAATCCAAGCAATGCCTTTGACAAAGAAAGAGTGTGCCAAAAATAGCAAGCGTGTAGGTGTAGTCAAGACAGAAACACTTCAGAATTCCTGTGCTGGCTGCTTCTCTAAAAAAGAGTCTATTGAAAGTACCAACATAGATTTGAGGAATGTTCACACTGATTTCCACAGTGGTTGCACCACAGCAATATATGCTCATGTGTTTATCAAGGCACAGTTTGTAATAGCTAAACTTTGGGAACAGAGCAAGTGCCCATCAACCTATGAATGGATAAAGAAGATGTGGCTTTTTAATATAATGGACTGTTATTTCGTCATAAAGAAGGGTACATTTGAGACATTTTCCAGGTAAATAGATGCACCTTGAGGCCATACTGGTAAGAGAAATAAACAGGACACACATGTGTAAATATCATATTATTTCTCTAGTGAAAGTATAAATAAGAAGTAAAATGCATAATAGATATTGTGAAATAGGGATAAACTATTGAAATGGGAAGGTGAGCTAGAGATGGGGGAGGGGAAAGGGACAAAGGGAAAAGAACAAGAAGAGAAAAGAAGGAAAAATAGGAACAAAGTTTTTATAAATAAGGAAGGGAAGAGGTATTGAATGGAGGGTTGGGAAAGGAGAAAAAAAGAAGCAAGATATATCATGTACAGGTACAAATTCCCTATGATAAAAGTGATTGTTATATATATCTAAACTGTATAAACAAACAATTAAGAAATGAAAAGTGTAAAATAATGGGAACATCAAGAATCTATGACTGTAACACTGCTCATGGAACAGTGATTTCCATTTCAGTGGAATCAGAAAAGCCTTGGAGTCCAGAAGAATCCTAGGCCAAGTTACATGTTCAGGATTCTGAACAAAAACTAGAAAATCATGATCACAAAAAACTGTTTCTAAGACACAAACCCTTGGATATTCACAACCATGGACAGCTTAATATGCGGGGGCAAGAATATGATTTCTGTGAAATTGTGAGTTTTTTAGGTAATAAAAATTATGAGTATGGGGCTGGGGATTTAGCTCAGCAGCACAAGCGCCTACCTTGCAAGCGCGTGGTCGTGAGTTTGATCCACGGTATCCCCCCCCCCAAAAAAAATTATGAGTATACATATATATGCATATAAATATATATATTTCAGGACAATGTTAGACCTTTTTATTTTCTTATATTAGTTATTGCTGTAGTCAATTACATTGATACATAAATATACCAATATGGAAACATACATTTTACAGATATACTTTCAAGTCTACTTTCATATAATGCATGAATACATGTGCATATATTAATGCTTTCTTCAGGTCTTTGCTTAAATGTCCCATTAAGAGAGAGTCTTTTTTGACCACCTTTATTAGTCAGTTCCCTCTTGCACCTCAATATTAGCTCTCCCACTCACTTAATTTTCCTCCATGAACTTGTCACCCTCAAATATTATGAAATGCATATTTGCTGTCTGTTTTCCTTACTATAATGTAACTCCAAAATAAGGGGGGATTTTTATGTCTTGCTCATTGCTATACCTAGAACAGAGTGAGACACAGAGGTTGCTGGGAAACATTTGGTGGAAGCACAAGTCCCTAGCAGCTGTTCCTTTTGAGCAGGCTCCATGCTGACTGCTCCCTGCACAGTAAGCTAGGGGCTCACTGAATTTTCTCTATAAAGGTAATGGATGGCATTGGTGCATTGTTGGCTCCCTTTTGCAGGGATTGTAGAGTGGTGGAGGGTCTCTCCAAGCAGAGGCCTCACTCACAGGTGGCCAGTGTACTCGGCCACCGGCTCTGTTCTTCCTCTTTCTGTCCCTCTGTTAAGGTCACTGGGTGTACACCACCTCGTGCTGAAAGTCTGCATTTTCTTCACTGCTGCCAGAGGACATCAGGCTCAGATCTCACTTGCACAGCTCTGCTCTGGCCACTTGGAGTGAGACCCTGGAGTCTAATTCTTGGGTATGTGAGCTGTTCTAGTTCCTGTACTACCTTCTTCCATTTCAAGGAGTAATTGGGAGCAAGTGCCACAGGCATTTCAGGAGAGGGACTCCACACAGTGTCTTCCAGAGGCTGAGGTCCTCTCTAATAGTATAGCTTCTTGACCCCCACAAGTTTTCACCTGTTTGCTTTCTGTGTTCTCCTGGCAGTTTGTATAAACCTTGGGGCCATTTGCCTATTACGCTGCCTACAATAGTGTGCCTATTACACTGCCTACAATAGGTTCATGGCTGACCCCACCTCAATACCCCTTTCTGCAGCCCAGTGTGTGACATATATATAGTTCAGCCTGAAGAAATATGTGTTGAGTGACCACTGACTAGGATGTCTGCCGTGTTTGCCTAGTCATTATTTATTTCCTTTTCTTTTGACAGGAGCACACCAGTATTAAAGAGAGGACTTAGCCTTTTCCCATGGGATCCAGTCTTAATAGAACTGTCAATCAAGTTGCTCCATTTTCCACTGGCCAAGGGATGGGTTGGTGAGGTGACTGAGTTAGAATAGTCAGAAGTTCATTTCATGGAATTTCAACCTTGAGCTCATAGTGCTTAAGATTTGACCTGATGGCAAGTTCCTGGGAAAAAGATTCCAAAACTTCCCACAGCCTACTTCTGCACTTTTGATTTTTGGTCAATCCCATGTACTCTCAGCAATATCTTGAACCCCGTAAGTTAGCCACAGTCAGTCTCTGTTCATTCATTCATTCATTCATTCATTCATTCATTCATTCAGCAAATACACACTAAGTACAAGCTCCATAGCCTTTATCACTGAACACAACAAACCATCAAGGAGCAGCCAGTGAAAGGGCTGGAGATCATGAGTGTCTCTGATGTGTTCAAAAAGAAGGAAGTCACTCTGGTCACAGCCAAGGGAGTGTTGGCAGAGAGACAGTGAGTAACCTGGGCCTGGAGGTCATCCTTGGGATTTTGTCTTTTCCTCTAAGTGAAGCTGGGAATTGCTAGAGAGGGATTCCACAGAGGAGTCATATTACCTATCTGTCATTTCAAAAGGACCATTTTGGCTTCTGTTTGAGAATAGATTTTTAATGGGAAAAATACAAAATGGGACTCGCCCAAAGGCTACTGGAATTAACCAGCGGAATGCTGATGATGACATGAGCCAGAGTGGTGGTAACAGAGGTGGCAAATTATGGGCAAAAATACTGAAGGAAGGGCCAACAGGATTTCCAGATGTCAAAAGTGAGAGAGAGAACAGTTAGCAATGGCCCCTAAGCAACCAGAAAGATGAAGTAGATATCAGCAGGGTAGGCCGAGCCTGAGGGCAGAGGAAATTTTGAGGGGGAAAATAAGGGGGGAGTCTTTGCCATGTGTTGAACCCTTAAGTAGGGATGCCGAAAATTCGTTAGATATGAGCACAGAGTTTTGGGGCAGTGGTCTGGACCGGGATTATAAATTTGGAAGTTATTTCTACACACATGATGTTTACAATGACACTGCAGGGGTCATCAAGGGAGCTGGTGTGCGGAGAAGAGAAAGAGGACCAAGGACCTAACCCTGAGCCCTCTAATATTAAAATATTAGGGGCAGGAGGAGGGCAGTGAAAAAGAGTAGGCATAACTAATCAGTGACACTAGAGGGAAACCAGGGAGGGGGCTGTCCTGGAGGCCAGAAACACAAAGGAATTAACTGAGAATTTAGATTAATCCATGGAGTGATGGGAGGGTCTACAGGGCCCAATACTCCAGGTGGGCCGCGTGGGGTGAGCGGTAAGAACCAGCCTTCAATGTCATGGCGTAGGGCTACCCGAGGTCCCACAGCTGTGAAGACAAAACCCAGGGGATCCAGGAGGAAACAACAACAGACAAATTGGAAAAAGGGACCATGAATAAAACGGAGCAAAGGAGCAGCGGCTGGTATCTCTCGAAGGACCCCAGCTGACAGAACACCAGACACTTTTCCTTGCCTGGATTTTTCCTTTCGCCTCTGCTCCTTTGTCTGGTTCCTAACTTCCTGCTATAAACTCCGTTTCATATTATTCCTCCCATTTATGAAAATTTGCTTTTGCCTTTATTTCCTATGGTCACAATTCAACATTTAGTCAAATCCTACCTCCCATTGTCACTGTACTTTTCTCTTGTCATCTTATCTCCATCCAACATTACTAGTTTTCAGGAGGCAGAGGCAGTGTTTTTGATGTCTTCCGCACTCTTGTAAGTGACTGCTAGACTACTATGCACATGTTAATGAGGACTAAGCAAGGTCCTGGCCATCATTCTGTCAGATTAATCTAAATCCTCAGTTAAACTAATTTTTACTTTATCAAAATTTTGGAAGATTAGAATAGTAATAACTGTTAATAAAGTTCACATTGGGAGTTTATTCCATGCAAAACTCACAACAGCATAGCAAAATCAAGTATAACTTTACAGAAAATGGGAGCCCTATATATTCTTAATGTTCTAACAAACATATTCATAATATATTTCCTCCTCTCCATCACACACTAGGTTGTCACTGAAAGTGGATGCTTTTGTATGTCATTGCTAGGCCATGAGAAATCCTTAGAAGTCACTCGGACAAAGTAATGTTTTTCTTCTGTCTAAAGATTCTAGATTTCTGTTTCTGCAAAGCTAAGCCCTTATCTTGCTAAATGATGCAAACTAGAGATATCATCACTAGTGACGCTGGTTTGTGTCACAGGGAACCTGGGGAGGAGAGAAGTGGATTTAGCGGTGCTCACTTTCCTGCTTAGCTCATCTGAGCCTACCACTGTTGGACTCAGTTTCCCCCTCAAAGCTGTTGCTGGAGACTGAAGTGGAGGTGGCTGTTGTGGTCTGTGCACTTTGCTGCCTTGCCCATCTTGGGATGCTGGTCCCAGTCCAGGAGGTCACTCTGGGGAGAGCAGCATAATTGATCAAGGTCCATTAGTCTGCCAAGATCTTTTCAGAACCCAGGCCTGACCCAGAAATTGATTCTGAGCACCATCAGCCCGTTAGGGTAGTCAGGCTCTAA
The DNA here is from genome assembly GCF_034190915.1 of Cavia porcellus. Classification (NCBI taxonomy): domain Eukaryota; kingdom Metazoa; phylum Chordata; class Mammalia; order Rodentia; family Caviidae; genus Cavia; species Cavia porcellus. The sequence goes on along the minus strand of NW_026947496.1, from coordinate 17,469,945 downwards.
ATTAGGGGCCTAATGAGCTTTCCTCTAAGACCTTCCTAACCTTTGTATAAAGGTGAGTTGGATAAATCCACAGAAAGTGTCCTTGAGTATTATGGGAAATGATTTTCACAGTTCACATTAGAACTTTTCCAGGGTTGACCTTGAGTATATGGTACGTCACATCCTTTTCCAGAAGGGATATCTTCAAAGACTGCCAGTGCATGCCTGAAATCTCTGACAATATTGTACCTCACAAAGATACTCCTCAACTTGTGATGGGTTACAATTTCACTAGATGCAGTAAAGTTGGAAGAATGCATTTAATACTTGTAATGTATTAAACACCATAGCTTAGCTCAGCCTGCGTTAAACGTGCTCAGAGCATTTACACTTGCCTTCAGCTTGACAGAATCATCTAACACAAAGCCTGCTTTATAATGAAGTGTTGAATATCTTATGTGATCTGTTAAACACTGTACTGAAAGTGAAAAATAGAGTGGTTGTATGGGCACAAAGCACTTTCACACTGTTGTCAAGACGAAAAATCACAAACTGGTAAGCAGATGATGGCCTGTATACATGGTACTATGATTTTTCTTATACAGACAGCCATGGCGAAGTTTAATTTACAAGCTAAGCAAAAACACAAGATTAATAATAACTAATAGCAAAATAGAATAATGATAAAAATACATTGGAATGAAAGTTATTTAGAATTTATGAATTATTTATGTCTGAGGTTTTCTTTTTAATATTTTTGGGCCATGGTTAACCAAAGCTAACTGAAATCTCAGAAAGTGGAGATTGCTGAATGGAGTCCCAGGCCATAGAAAACCCTTCTAAATGCACAGACAAGTCATGGGTATATATTAGTGTCTTTGTTACAGGAAGTATTTATGGAAAGAAACATAACTGTTGGAGTGAATGTTCAGAATTCTCATGCTTCCCAGCTGGTTTTAGTTTTTTACCTCCACAGTTCTAACCCATTTTAAAAATAATAACACAGCATTTAACTTTAAAAGGAACAACCTTATTAGTAAAAATCAACTGGTAAGTTATTCTGCTCCTGCATCATCTGTTCGTCTCCTCTTTGGTTCGATCAGAATCTCCTCATATAAATGCAGGGTGATCTCTAAGCTTCCTCCCACTCTGTAAGATTGTCCATTTGAATCATTTCTTGTTTTATTCAGTTGGAAAATGTCCTTGCCTTTCAGTTTGTTCATCGTATGGAATATTTTCCTGGGTAGTACAGATAGTCTCTGATTTGTGATGGATTGACTCATGATTTGTTTTTACCTTCGGATTTTAACACTGGACGTCCCTGGGCCAGCTGTGTATGCAGCCTGGCCCTCTCTGGTAATGCCGATCAGTGGCAGCAGCTGCAGCTTCCAGACACCCCGAGGGGACCCGCAGATGCTCTGCAGCATGCCCTGTGACTAAGCTAGGATGCTCCATTGGCCCTGGGTCTTCAAAACATTTTTGAATACAAGAGTTCCAACTTATGGTTGGTTTGTCTGGATGAATCCTGTTGTAAGACAGGGAGCACTTGCGCCTTGCTCAGACATTAATAATAATTTATTCCCTATATATCCTCTATGAATTTATGCAACAATTGTAATTTTCCCTTGGTGATAGAAGTTGGAACGTAGCATTTATTTCCCCAAACTCACTAACATAAGTGATTTAATTTGGGTACCATGAAACGTAAAATACTATAGGTGAGAAATGTCTACACATGACCATGATTTCCAGTGAGTCTTGTTTTGACACCAGAACTCAGCCTAGTGACTGTACCATAAGAGAGGAAACAAAGAAAATGGCGACCTTTATCCGGATTATTGGTGACAGGCACTGAAGAGCTTTGCTTCCGTGTCCCTGAAGCAGCCATTTTGAGCTGCACTTCAGAACCGCGATTTCCAGCTCTTTAGTTTCCTTGCAACTTACACATGCCCAGTGCTGAGCGAAGGGCAGCATGACAGTGAAATTTTATTCGCACCAAACCTGTGCTTCAGGACAAATACCCAGCATCCACTTTCTAGAAATGGGGAGTTCGGTTTTCTCCTTTCTGATATTTCTTCCATTAACTCTTATATTTGATGTTTTGAAATGAATAATTAACAAAATAGCAGAATTTGGGCTCAGAATTATCTTCCAATTCAAAAGAATCATCTTAAAAGCTATACACTCAAAATGCTGCAGCATGTGCCACACATACACACACATGCACCATGAAAAAGCCAAGCTTCTTGCTCTCCTGGGTTTATGGTAGCATCAGAAATCTAATTGTAAGAGGAGGGGAAACAGGGAGGGAGGAAAAGGGTGCTTGGATACAGTCAATGCATGCTGTATGCATGCATGGAAATCTCACATCGAACTCCATTAATTTGTACAATTAACACATCAATAAAACAGAAACCCAGTCACATTTCTTTACAACTGAAATTGTATTATATTTCAACTGCCAAAGGTGATGTACCCGGGCTATGATTATAAATGTTCTGTCTTAGGGAAGAATACAGTCTCTCCATTCACCAAGTGGAGCACTCCAACACAAGCAGAAATTGTATTAGGAAGAAAAGTTTCTATTTTCCCTTTGACTTGTGGTTTTAAATCTCAAAGTGATTATGCCATTATTAGTACAATTCACTTCTTGACCTTTTAGCTTATCAAGGGGGAATTTCCTCTAGGAATGTCTGTGAATATTCTCCACTGCCTCACACAAAGGCAGTGAATCGAAACACTGGCAAAGAAAATCCCAGTTGATTCTAAACAGAATGCACTGGAGGCTGTGTGGTTGTCTGGGAGATCAGATTTACTTTAAGGATCAGGACTTTGCAACATCTGGTTCCTAACAAACATCTTCATTCTGTAACGCCAGAGACTCGGCTCCTCGGATTGTAAAGTGACCATTGTGTCAACACAAGAGAAAAAGTCTGGATCTTCCTTCTGTACTTCTGCTCTGTGCAGTCAGCGGGTCACACTACAGCAATTAGTCAGCCCTCCTGGGGCTTTATCACGTTGCTGGGAGACATTCAGGCACAGGACTGTCCTCTGAGGGTTCCCTCCTCAGTGAGATGGGAAAAGCTCCTCCTGTCTTTATGCCAACCTTATGCACACGTTTCTACCTATAGCCTTATGTTACAGCTCTGCTGGGCAGTGGGGAAAGGGACAGAGGGACGGTGGCCACAGTCTCCTTTCCCAGTGATGACAGTTCATGCAAAGAGTCAGTGATGTTCAGTGTTTGTGTATGGCCAGCCCTTAGGAATCTTTTTCCCCACATATGGCCTATGTTTCTTCTTAGACTATAAACTCCCCAGAGTATGATTCATCTTTTCTCTTTGTTTCTGTGATATGTATTTGCATATAAGAATGTGTACAGATATACAGTATATGTATAAACACAGGATTGTATGTGTATGATGCATATATCATCATGCACATTTATATATATAAAGTGTATGCACAAGTGCATACATGTATATATCACCCTATGTATGTGTGCAAGTATATACATGCATATGCCATCTTGAACGTGTGTTGAGTATATACATGCATATATCACATATCTGTGTGAATGCTTATATGTATATTTCATCCTGTGTATGTATGAGAGTATAAACATGTAACACTCATCACAGAAGTGTGTGCACTCATAGACTCTGGCACTGGCTCCTAGAAAGTCTACCAAGATAGTATAAAATCAATTGACTTGTGTTGATCTTACCTTTTTCTAAATATCTGGACTAATTACCCATATTACTGTTCTTTATTATTTCACTATTTTATTAATTCAACATAACACCATAGGAAAATGTGGCCTTGAATATGAATCTTATGTGCCCACCATCCTTTAAGTCTTTTGTTCCTTTCTTAAAAGGTGGAAGTAATCTATAAGATTTTTGTGGAACAGCAAGAAATACACGTAAAGCATCTAAATGCTAAGCATTATGGATAGGGTTGTGATTTTTATTATCGCATTTCTCCACAATTTGTTTAAAAGCACCTTGAGGCCGAACCATGCTAGTTTGGAATCTACCAGGATTTGCTTATCAAACAAGCAGCGGAAGAGGATCCTCTGTAAATATCCCATTTAAAGAACCCATGTGGCTTGGACTGTAACTAAGTTTAAAGACAAATCACTAGTCTCATGGCTGTCATAGGAATGTTTTTCCTTCCTCTCACATTCTTTGTGCCTTTGTTAATCACTGTATCTCAGTCAACATCGAGCTCCATACTTCCATGTCCAATGGGATCAAAGAAACTTCTTTAAATAAATAAATTCGTAAGCGAATGCTGTATTTAATATAACAGTTTTTAAAAATGTGAAACATTTGACTGTCACATAGATCTGTATGGTGTATTCCTAGTTATCTCTGAAGATATACAACTAAAAATAATTTACATTTGCTACAACTCACCTAAGCCGTGGACACAGAAAAATGACAATACAACCCAGTGACCTGTCACTTGAAATCAGGCTTCTGACACGGAACAAGTATCAACAAGCAAGCCTACAGGCTGCCGCACACCTTTTGTTTCCGTCCATACTTTCTCTCCGAACTCCTGGGAGCTGAAAGTGCTTTTCTCCTCTTGCTTAAATCACGGCAAACTAAATGTTGGGGCAAGAAGGACTCCTAGCTGGTACTGTAAATATTTGATTCCAGATATGATACAGGTGGAACACAAATATTTATCTTTTTCCCCCACTAGATCTCTGAGTTTCCAGCTGGCTACACATTTCATAAAAGAATAGGCATTGAGAAAATTATGCTGTGAACTGTATAATTCCTATTTCTGATAGCTGTGGTGGGCCCTCACTTCCTGTCATGAGGGCGCCATCCAGAATGATTATCTTCTGTTTCCCTGTTACTCCGCCTGTCTAATTAATAGTACCCCATTTCCTAATTCTTCTCCTGGGCATTCTCCAGCTCTATCTAACATTCCCTGCAGAGCAAACCTTCCCTAAAGGGTTCTTGGAAGTTGTTATTGCTGCTTTTTTCATAATTACCCCATGTGCTATCACAGCCCAAGTGCGTGAAAGGTAAAATTCGAGATTTAAAGAGTTAGGTGGGATAATTTGTGTTTTCAGTCAATATTTTAGTGAAAATATTTAGTCGTGTCATCAATATTGCAAATCTACATGCAAACATGACAGCTGATTACATCTTGTCCCCATGATGTCAGCCTTCTTATGTCAGGATCTTACTGGAAGGGTCAGTCATGATATTTGCTAGCTCCCATGTGTCCCCAAAGAACATTGGCCCTATCCACGTGTCCTACTGAAGAAAGCAGACTCATCCAAGACACTGTCTAGGGTTACATTCCATGCCATTCTTTACACCTTAGGCCCTGGGATAAGCATCTGATGACCAGCCCTTTGGTTGCCTAGAAACCTATGAGATGCTGGTACAAACTGCAGGCCGAGTAGACACACTATTAATTCATCATGACAGTTGCATTGTTTCGCTTGAAATTTGAAAGGAAAATCTTGAAATAAACTGCTAGTTGGTCATGGGAGAAGAATACAAATTTACCACTCTGTCTCTCTCCAGGAAAAGTAGTGATGCCCAGCAGTGGAGGACCAGAGAAAAGATTCATGGATGCTCTTGCTGCAGAAGTGGCAATGAGATGGTGAAGATCTGCCCAGGTCCTGGGTCACCCTGTGATCTTGGAGAGAGATCTTGGACTAAATTTGTATACCTGCCTCTCAAGGGTTTTATTTGTCATTAAAATGTGCCCCCAAGGGTAAGATGTCTGAATTGGATCACTGTGTTCTTTCAAGTGAAAAACTTACCTAACACTAAACACATTGGATGAAAATCCTCCTTCAAACCCTAGCACCCTTGCAAACTTCCTTGAAAAATACCTTGCCAAAGGCATGAAAACAGCAAACACTTCCTTACTATGGTTGATGTGGATTTGAAAATGACTTGCACATTAGAGAGGCTCACTTATTGGGTGTACCTAGGTCAGTTTTTTTTTGCTATAACAAATACAAAAACCTGAGTATTATATTTTTTAAAAGGAGGTTTATGTAGCTCATGGTTTTAGAGGCTGATGGTCCAAGATCAGACAGTCATATCGGTTCAGCAGGTGCTAAGGACCACTCTGTATGACAGCATGGCAGATTAAAGGAGAGGGAACTGGCCTTGTGCAGAAGGAGCCAAGCATATGGGCTGGTTTCATCTGATGACACACATCACTGACAGCACTGCAGACATGGTGTGGTCTGTGCTCATCACCCTCATGTCACAGCACAGGGAACTCTCAGGAGTCAGAAACACTCCAGATCCTGAGTGGGAGATGAGAAGGGAAAACCCAGTAGTACCAGTCTCTAGGCTTGTGTATAAAATACAAGAGGGACCAGAGACTATTTCAAGAATTCATTTATTTTTGTTCTGCAAGTTTGCCATCCCCAAGTGGAAAATGGCAAGCAGTGGGCAGTCCTGGCATCCCTGGGTAGAGAGAAGAATTTCAGCCTCTCGTAAGTTACTAGAAATTTGCCTGCAAATAGTGTGATTGCCAGTCCTTCAGCAGCCCTTCACCCAACTGAGGTGAAGGCGACAGTAGAGAAATCTGTTTTTTGCCAGATCTCGCCCTGGGTATCCTCCCTGGCCACTGATTCCACAGAGGATCTCAGGGATAAAACACAGGGTTAGTTTGCCTTTGGGTATTTTAAAAATTATCCACTTAGATTTTTGCATTTTTTAGAATTTGGGAATTGTCTTATGAAACTGTGTTCAAGTGCCCTTTTCAGCTGACAGTAAGTCAGCTGGAATGAATGCATTCAGACATCAGAAGGCAGCGTGTAAAAGTGCCTGCCTTGAGGGTGCTATTCACTGCTTGTGCAGCGGAGGTCATTTGCATACATACAGGGAGAAGTTTTTGAGTTTCACACAGGCTTAGCCTTTTAAGGTATGTGACTAATGGTCAACTTGTAATGCCCAGCTGTACTGAATCAGCTGGTTCTGGGTGTGGAAGGCTCACCTGAAGATTGTTGCTAACAACAGCATAAAAGCAGAACTAGAAGGGAAGATGGTGCTCTGGTTCTCTTGGAGAAGTTTGTCGTGTTGGTTTTCAGGATATGAGCTCAGGTTTTCTCATCACTGAAGGAGCTCAGGTCCTTACTGCCACTGAGGGAGGCTGCGGTTCTCTTCAAGAGAGCTCTGCTTCCTGGCTCCAGTGCAGATCCCTCAGCCTGCTGGCACAGATCCTTCATCCCACTGGTGCAGACTTTCTAGTTTCCACTGCTGACCTTTGGGCCTTCCCAGGGCAGACCTTTGATATAGACTTGCATGAGACATTGTCATGGGCTCTAGGCCTCCAGCTGGACTCATGCAGGACACTGCCATGGGATCCAGGCCGTCAGCTGGATTCTTTGAGTCTCTAGTGCATGGACAGATTTCCTGCACTCTTCTGCATTTGACTCTTTGGGTGACTATTTTAAAATAATCCTTTAAATTATGTGTCCTGTATTAAATCTATTCCCTTGGAAACCCAGACTCTGACAATGTAGAAGGCAGCCCTAGTGCTTTTGCAGGAACCTGGCATAAGATTTACTGTGTGATAAATGATCATGGTCCACTAAGGAAAATTGCCTCTGCATAAATTCTGCTGGGTATGAAGCTTTGAGGAGAGGGAATTTACTATTAAGCTCACAGTCATATAAAAGCAATTATTTACTACTGTATGGCAGGCCAGTGCTCGTATATGAAGTGGCTCCTGCAGAATGCTTGGGTATGTACATGCACACACAAACCAGAATGGCGTCTCTACATGCACACACACAAGCACTGGCGTGTGCTCACTGTTTCATCTTACAGCTGTATTTTATTAATTGTGTACTGTCAAAGGTTTAAAACATTTGAACAACAGTCACAAAAATACAGCGTGGGTCTTGAGACTCCAAATTCTCTTAGTTTCAATATGCAGGTAGCATCCTGTGTTCCCTGCCTCGAGTTCTTGGTAAGTTCTCTCCCTCTCCTTCCCTATGGGCTACAGCAGCCTTGATCTCTCATGGACTTTGTCAAACCATCACACATCTAGAAATAAACTGAGAATAGCATTTAAAGCTGAGTCAATGATATTCAAATTAATGGCATTACATAATTCTCTATAATGCATTTCTGCTTGATATGCTCTCTATATATACAAAGAATTTTATTTAAAGTGATCTATAATGAGAATATAAATGTGTATACACACACATATATAATCTAGATTAAATATATCTAGATATATTATATCTAAATCTCACATCCATGTATCTATATCTAAATGTCTCTCATATATATGATATATATAAAATACATATATAATGAGTAACATATATATATATATATAAAGAGAGAGAGAGAGACAGACAGACAAAGCAAATAGTACTCTTCTTCCTAGTCTCTATCACATAAGAAAGCAGTCTTTTCAATAAATATAAACTGATCTAGAAGGGGTCAGAGGTCTTAAAATCAGTTTGGACAATTATATCAAATAAAAGAAAAAGGGGAAAATTCAATGAAATCAGAGAATTATGCGAGAAAGGAACTCATGGCTAAAAGGCATCTTTCAGCGAGGAAGAGGTCACAGCAGTAATTTCCCCAGGGGAATGGAAAGAGCATCTTCCAGGGCGCTGGCTTTAATTAAATGGAGTAAATATGGCATTACTAAGAGGTTTAACTCAGCTAATGAGTTAATTTAAGAATTGAGATATTTTTTCTTTAAAAAACTAAAAGGAGTGAATAGGAGAAAATCTGCAGTGTCAACTTTGCAACATAATACATCTGCCATGTGCAGTTGGCACCAGGGCACCAAGCCAAGGGGCAGGGAGAGCTCACATCCTGCCTGATTCCTCTTGTGGTTCAGTCATGAGCCCTGGCTTGGGGCATGTCCTCTGGGAGAGTGACTCTTCCCTAATTTGTAAAATGGCACAATACAGGTTAGTAGTGGCCCTGTAACATACTAGGTAGCAAAATTAAACTCTGCCTTTAAATGTTTGATCATACAATACTGAGTTTTAAGAATCTGTGCTCTTATATGTGGATAATCCTTTCACACAGGCCAGGTTCAGAATGGCTTTTATAATCTTCTAGGGCATTGTTTTCAAAATGATGCCCACAGTAATCAGTAATGGAGGTAGAAGAGTACTTGGATGGGCTTTTAAAAATTCTACACATTCTCTATGAAAATTAACTTAATATTACTCTTATTTGGATGATAATTAAAAGATATTTTTGTGTGTAAGACAGTAACAAATAATATAGACAAGGACCCAAAAGGTAGACTTAAAAAGCAATAATTTATTTGCACCACATTAATCCAAGGAATACATGAAAGTTTTGCTATGTTCCTCCAGAAAACTGTCACCCACAGCTGGACACAAATCAGCATGCAAAAATCAAAAGCCCTGTTCCCCTAGCATTCATACCATATTCACATATTTAGTGGTAATTTAATTTCATCCAAACAACATGTTTTGCCACATTAAGTTAGTTTTTTTCACTTGATTTTAATTGAATTTGTAACTTGCAGTTAATTATAATTTGTTTCGATTTTACGGTTGTCCAAGGGCTCTGAGAGTAAGAAGTTTACAACCTGGTTTGCACATGTACACATTTAATATGTTTCTCATGCTGAATGTGCACATAAAAATAACTGATGTCAATTCCAAGGGTCTAATAGTATATGCATTTTTTCTTTTTTCATGATGCTGGGGATTGAACCCAGGGCCTTAGGCATGCTTAAATGAGTGCTTTATCATCAAGCTATATACCCTTTGCCTACATTTTGTCATTATGAAGGCTCCACACATTACTCAGCCTTGAGAGCGCTACACACCATGTCCACGTCTTGTGGTGAGACGCTGGGATTACTATGAGAAGTCACCGCCTCCACACGAACACACCCGTTAAAGTTACATTTATTAAATCTTAAGCTTGTCTATGCTGCCATTCTCTAGATTCATGGAAATTCTGTATTCATTAAAATACAAACATGTTTGAACATTGCACAGTTCGTCACATTTTCCATCAAACAAAGGGCTTTAAACACAAATGCTATGTGCGTACTCTGTATATCTTTATGGGAAAGCCTGAAAATTTCAAACTTGAAAATATGTGTTGTTACTTAACAAGGAGCAGGAACTGCTGTCCCAGAAGCCTTCTGTAGGGCATTATTATCTTGACTCTAGAGTATGGGTCAAAATTTTTTATTGTCTTTGTGCTAAAGATGGTGTTTGGTAACAAGCTGAGGCCCTAATTAGCCTTCTATCTTTTAAAGATGACTAGGAATCTTTAATGTTATTCTATCACCCACAGAAGGAAGTAAATATACATCTGGTTATGGAACTAGCACTGGAGGTTTCTTGTGTTCTTAAACTAGGAAAGATAAGAATGACAACAGGCAAAAATAAAGAAGAAGCAGTAAAATAAATGCCTTTGTTGGGTTTAAATTACTGCCTTTTGTACTTGAGTGGGGTTTAACTTGGGATAGGTGGGACCGTAAATGTTATAACAATGTAATATCACTGAGTCTTGTAGACATGAGGCATTTCTGATTTTTCCTGGTGACCCGAGCCGCCTCTGTCTGGTGACAATGGTCTGTGTCACACTTTGTGACACCAAGAGGCCATTGTGGGACAGTGACATGCAGGTGGCCAGCACCAGGATTATCAGCTGGTGGGTGTCATTTAACCTGCCCTCCTCTCTTTGCTAAGTAAATCAGTTTTTCAGCAGAAGTAGAAAGATAATTTTCTTATTTTGGACAACTTTAAATTTGTAAATGATAATGAGGGGGTGTGAAAACAACAGGAGAAATTCTCATGTTTTCCTCTTTCTTTAAGTAAATAAAGAAAAGGAGAACAAAACTGTTAGCTACAGAACCAACAGTCTCTATATTGATGTAAATATAATTTTTAAAAATCTCAAGGACAGCCAAAAGATATAGAAAAATGTCATGTTTAGTTAAAATGTTATATGCATATTATAAAGAGAAAATATCTTTGGACAAGAGATTTTAAAATTTTTCAAATATCTGTTGGGTGTTCAGATTAAGAAGATTGTTAAAATTGTAAATTTATCATAGCAGAGAACATAACCATATTATTCATCATTGTCTTTCTTTCTCTAGACATAATACCTGATACAGAGTTAGCATCAAATAAATAAATGTTGAACAAGGTATCGGTTTCAGTTGCTTTATATATATAATTAGCAAATGGTTTATTGCCTGTGAAATCTGTGAAAATGACTGATACTGTCATTAACTGGCTCTGGAGTAAGTGGACCTGGTAGTACATTGTGTTCCAGTCAAAACTATTGGCAGAAAAGAGTTTTGGACTCTGAGATCCTCAAATAACAAGCTTCTAAAAAATTTACCCAAGCTGGAGGAAAAGAAAACCACCTGCTTGTACAGTCCCATATGTACGAATTGCATTGAGTTCATTTTGCATCTCACAGGAATGTGCACATTTTTCCTACCCTAATGGCTGCCTTTGAAACTTTCCGTATTTAATTTTAATTTGTCATTTGGCGAGGAAAAATAAATGACGGCCCAAAAATAGCCTTGACCACCGCAATACAAATTCAGAATGCTAGTTGCGCTACGTAGTCATTAGGGCCCATGATTAATCAGTTCAGTGAATGGAAACAGATTTATGTCCTCATATTGTATTTACTACATGACTGGTTAACTGTGTGGCAACAGATGGCCACATCCAACTTTCTCCAAAGAAATGCTTTCCAAAACTAGGATATTTTAACTATTTTTCCATAGGAGGTGTGATTTCATTAAGGATGCTTTGGGGGAGTAGATCATTGATTTATTGTGAAGTTACAGACATTAGAAATACAATGTGATAGGTCTGTGTCCTTGGGTAAATGATTAATGTGTCAAGAGGCTTAGGGACGACTAGGTTAGTCTTGGGAAGAAGAGAGAGTATGGGCTGTCGCAGTTTGTCCTTGTCAAGGGCTGCTGTGGCCAGGGAGGCAGGCAGGGCTCCCATGTGCACCCTTCCCGCTAGACATCACACACTGGAAAGCCAGGGGTTGGTCAGCTACAAGTGACACAGGAACTGCATGTGGACCTCTTTCTTTGTCTTACAGCAATGTGCCACTTAAGAACAAGGACATGCTTCAAGAAATGGGTTACCAGGTGATTTTACCACTGTGGAAACATCCTAGCATACAGTTATGCAAAGTTAGACGACCCTGCCTACTACACACAGATGCTGTGCTGTGACCTTGTTGCCTTTAGGACATAATGAACAAAGCTAACATTAGACTAAATAAGTACAACAGATAACACTGCAATTGAGAGACGTGGTAATGGTGAGATAAAACCGCTGGCTGCCTGGGTAACATAGGGTACTGTTGCATAAGTAACATGGCTATAAGTAGAAGAAACATACTCTACATGATAAAAGTTACAGTGCAAAATACACAAGCCATTAACATAGCCTTCAGTTGTCACTATGAAGTATTATGCATCATCTATAACATATGTGCGCTACTTCTATACAACTGGTAGCTCAGTAGGTTCATCTGTGTTGCTCTATGAGGTTAAAACGTTGCCAGGCAATAAGCATTTTTCAGCTCCATTACAACCTTATGGGAGCACTGCTGTATACACGGTATGCTGTTGACCAAAATGTTCTCACGCGAAGTATGACTTTAATTGGAAGTGACTTTGCCTCTTGGAACTAAACTGGGTCTGACACCAAGGACCCTGGTTCTTGCTAATAGCCTCCAGTTAAAACCACCATGAATAACAGTCTGTGTCGGTGGGTGTGATGTTGCATTTAAGCATCCCACCGATCTGTAAAGGCTTGAAAAATTATTGCTTTGCATATATTCAAATGTACTCAAATTATTATTTTGAATAGATTTCCTAGGAAGTGTTGGGCAAGTACAATGCATGCCTCTAGGTCTCAAGGAGTTGATGTGTGGTTGAAAAGATAAGATTCAAGAGCACTTTACAAACTGCAGGAGGTTTTGCAAACATTCATCATGAAGATTATGTACAAAGACGCCCAGTCCTACCAAACATAGATGTAAGGATATAATGAAGCATATTCCCATACAAAAAACCCAAGCAAGCAAACAAAACACACACACACCAGAAGCAAAAAATATCGAACACACGTACCTATATGAAACAGTACTGCCATGTGTTTTAATTTTATTAGTTATTTGACCTTCTGCTTGGATGCTTTTATGCCTACTCACTGTGACATTCTCCTGTCCTTTTCATCCAGCTCTACCCTTCAGATCCCACTGTGAAAGCCTTTAGCACAAATTCTTAGTAGGAACTGTTGATTTGCATGTGTTTAGGATACATTTTCTGGAGAGTGAACTAAATTACATCATCAATTAACCAGGAAATGGGGGGAAAAAAAAGGAAAGATGGGCTTGTGAGTCAAAGGATTTCTATTTCTAACACATGATGGGAGAATACTGGACACTTTTCGTTAAAGTTTGATATTTTTAAGCACTTTATGAGAAGTAGATATTCTGGCAAAGTGAAATGTCCATGTGGTTTTAAAGATTTTTTAAATGCTAAGTTGATGCCTGAAGCAAATATTCACAGCTCAGATATTACAAGATCTGTGAAGTCTGGGGTTTTATATTAGAATTGAGACAAGACTTGCTGACAGCCTGCTGGTTCTGTTATACATGGGGCTTGGGGAGGATATGAAATGTGCTGTTTTTCAAGTATTTGATTTAAAACTAAGTAATAGAATATAGAGGTCCACTTCCTGTCTCTTTAGGGAGGTGATACACTGTTCAAAAAATAGACTAGTAAATCAGGTGAATTTGCACAATGCCAGTGACAGTAACTTCGGGTTAACTAGCAAAAATATAACCATTTCCCACATCAATCTTAAAAGATCAAGCTGATGTAGAATACAAGCGTTCAGAAGACTGCCTCCAAATGTGAAATTTCAGCTGGTGAGAATCTATTAAGGAATTTTAGCGAAATGGATTTAGCTGAGATAACCAGTTCTTTTATATGGAGACATAAGTAAACTTTTTTCCTCACAGTACTAGGGAATGAACTGAGGGCCTGGTGCATGCCAGGCAATCACAGTAGCCCTGAGTTATACTCCCAAAAGATGCTCGACACATCTCTTAATAACTGTGTGCCCATATTTGCTCCAGAAATGACTATTTCCAAATTTCTGTTAAGGAGAGATTTCTGCTGCGTGTTCAATCAGTTCACCAGATTGTCTTATTCTTTTCATTATTTTAAAGGGCATATTTTTCTTTTTTTTTTTTTTGCACCAGGGATTGAACTCACGACCTCATGCTTGCCAGGCAGGTGCTTATGCCACTGAGCTAAATTCCCGGCCCCTAAGGGGCATAATTTTTTATTTAAAGGTCTCAACACTATCACACATCCACGTTGAATTTTTATATAAATGTCTAGAAATCCTATTGGATTTGGTATTGGCTCAAAGATGGCATTGAAAATAGAGTCCATTTGTCCTGATCTGTAATAATTTCTAATACTTTTTTGAGTTTAAGTGGCACATCCTAATGCAAACAGAAATTTTAAGTGTGGGCCATCATGCTTGTGTTTGTCATGCGCTAGCCAGAATAAACTAGCATAGACTTTTCAATTGCAGAACAATTTGAAGGGTGGTAGTTTTGACCAACCAATTATTTCCTGGGAAGAGCTGATGTATGCTGAAGCCTAATTAAAGTATTTGCATGGTACTTGAGAATGATGGAACCCAAACTCTAAGTATCACTTACCCAACAAAAAAGTAAAAAGCACTACAGAAGATGAACATATGGTCCAAGCATTGTGGTAAAAAAAAATAAATATGTTACTGTAGGAGAAAGGCCATCATGCAGAGAAGTGGCCATAAAATACCTGTCACACTTTAAAATAAGTCTGGATAAGAGAAAATCTTCAGGAAAAGAGGTTAGCTTTCCACTGGATCCCAATATCTTTATAAATTTCCCATTGCTAGCCAGTGTCAAAAAAATCTGCTTCCTCTCCCAAGGAACTATGTCTATGCTCCTATTTGTAGATGAGACAACAGAGCCCTACGACTAAAGTCTGAGTAATTCCATTTCAAAAACTGAAATGTGAACCTGTGTGTCCTGAGCTGGCATCCAGAGCACATCCAGCACTGCAGGATTCAGGGTCCCTTCTCCAGGTAGCATGTCAGTGAAGCAGGAAATCACATTAGCCACACCTCTGCACAAAACCTCTCCTAGTGTGTCCAACTGGGCTGGGTGCTCTCACCTCCCCTTTACGGTCAATGCCCTTGAAAGAGAAACCAGCTCTACTGCCTTAGTCTCTCACCTCTGTTCACTCTTCTACCCACTGCAACTATCACATGATTGAAAGGGGCTTTGATACAGTCACAGTTTTCTCTTTGCCAAAAACAAAAAGTTCATGGTTTAGTCTGCCCTGGTCTGTTGGCTGTGTGAGACCCTGCAGGTCCTGACATTTTAGAAATCCCCTTCTCCTCTCCTTGCCTTTCTCTCCTCTGTCATTTCTTTATTTCTCCTCAATTGTCATGGGATCCTTCTTCTGTCCAGCCCTTGAAAATGGATGTCAGGCTGGGAATCCCTTGCTGTTCTGTTCCAGCACTCCTCATGACTTCCCAGCAAGAAGCTTTCTAAGATTTTGTCAGCACATGGCAAATAGAGCAAAGGATGGCATTTTAAAGGCACAGTAGGGTAAACAATAGGTCTCATCTTACTGAGGGACACTGGCCAGGGACCTCTCTCCGTGGTATTTTGACTGTCCAAGATCTGAAGGAATCTGCTCTTTGCACAGTAAAATCGACTGGTGATTCACTAAACAGGAATCATTGGGCCAGGAGATCTTTCTCATCGATGACTGTAGAAGACATTTCTCCTAAGTTCCTGACCCATGTATTCACTGCTTGCTAGATTTCTCCTCTAGGCTGTCACTGCAAACCCATTTACCGAGGGCACTTTTGTCTGTCTAGTATCTATCTCACCCGCTCTCCTCTAAACTGGTACATAAAACCCTCCGTCTACCTAATTGGGCAAGGGAGGAACTTAGGAGTCATTTATTTCACTTCTCCGTCCTTCAGTCAGTTCAGTAAGAGGTTCAGGCTACCCAGCACCACTTCTTAAAGTCTTAATTTCAAATCAATTTTCCATCTTTGCTATCACTACTTTCCTTTGGGTCTTTATCGTGCTTTGCCAAATGCTTAGATGGCCTCCAGGATAAGGCTACTATTATCCATTTTCCAGGAGCTTTTAGAAGCCAATATTTAGAATCCCTGCACTTTTCCATTCCCTCTTGAGCCTCCTCTGCATTTTCTTACTACCACAACTTACTCTGTCCTCCAACTTTCTTGTGCTTAGCATGTGTGCATGGAATCTGCCTTCACATCCCCCCTCTCTCCCCTCACTACCCGAGGGACACCCTCATCCCTGAAGCCACCCCCAGCCAGCACCTTCACTGTGAAG
The DNA here is from genome assembly GCF_034190915.1 of Cavia porcellus. Taxonomy (NCBI): domain Eukaryota; kingdom Metazoa; phylum Chordata; class Mammalia; order Rodentia; family Caviidae; genus Cavia; species Cavia porcellus. The sequence goes on along the minus strand of NW_026947496.1, from coordinate 17,453,515 downwards.
CAGACCCTACATGTCTCCTGCTCTCTGAGCATGGAGACTATTAGATCGCTGCTGCCCCATGGCTTTGCCCTTCCACAGCTGTCCTCCACATCTGTGTACCTCAAGGAAGAGATACCTTGGTATCCTCGTGGCCTCTTTGGTGCTTTGCTGATAACCTATAGCTATTTTTAAAGAAATACATAAACAATTTTATAAGCCGTGGCAAGCTATATGATGTGCACTTTGTTCAAACTATTTCCTCTCATTTAAGATGCCCCTTGGTTCCTGAAACCATCCCCCCACATCCTCCTCCATGTGGCTAATTTCTTGGGAGTTATCCTATTCTACTAGTCCTTTGAGAATCAGCCCAAGGACCCTGCTTTCTAGAGTCTCTAATTTTCTCAGGCAAGATGGTCTTGTCATTTAATGTGTCTAGTGATGCTTTGTGTATACTGTGACTATGCTCCATCTGCTTATAATCCTTCTGCCCAGCCAGAGTCAGGATCCTAAGAATGAAACTTACCTGTTTTGTGTCCGCAGTGTCCAGCACATGGTGGTAAGCATAGAGTGATGCTAAACAGATGCATCTTATAAAACAGATGCTTTAATCGTTAGAACTCTATTCCCACTGTTCTGTCATAGTTGTAAAACAAGTACAAGAGTCCCCATGATGGGAGGACCAGGAGGAGGCTTTCCAAAGGATAGGGCACAGGGACCTGAAGTCTTTGCTGACTCACACCCTGCTTCTCACATCTTGTGACATTTCAAATTGTATAATCATCTCAAGTGGATAAAATAATAAATGACTAAAGATTGGTAGATCACATCTTTTACCTGCCTACTGAGTTAAACTGTTCACCCCAGGAGTTGAGCTGCCTAAGAGAGGCTTGGATCTGCTTAGTCACAGCCTGAACTGTGGTGGGGACAGCTTGCTTCAGCCAAGGCTTCCACCCAGGGGGCTAAAAGGATTTTGCTCACAGGCTCTAAGCAGATCTGTGCCAATGAGGGGACCAAAGGGAAAACATCGACTCATGGAGGGATCCTGCAGCTGAGCCAGCTGGCTGTATGAGCCCAAGCCTGTCTGCATTTCTCCTCTCAGCAGGAGCAAAGTCTCTGCAGCTCATTAGCATCCTGGGCTGATGGGCGAGCAGTGTCTTCTAATAACACCAGTGACTATTTCCCCCGAATACCCAAAACCATCCTGAGGACTTTATCCATATTGCCTGATCTAATCCTCACAGCTGTGAACCAGATACAATTACTACACTATTTACCCAAAAGGAAATAAGACACAGAGAGCTTCATTAACTAAGTCAAAGCCCTGCTCTTAGCCATGTGTGGGATTCAACCCCATGGACTGGACTCCATAGATCATAGTCTAATCCTTGTACCTCAACTCAAATTGAGAGTAGAACTCATTCGGTTCTCAAAAAGAGAAAAGAAATTTAAAATCAGTGGTTTTGCCCACTCATACTAATTCACTCTACAAGGATCCTAAGGTACAAATTATCTATTCTTCATTCCAATGGACACTCTTCCCAGGATTTGTTGGCCCAGAGAGATTTGATAGTGATAACTGCTCCTTTTAAGACCTGTTCTTGTTCTCCCAAAAGGGGACTTGATGACATTCTAACTAATTGTCCCAAAGAAAGTAATTTTGTTGTACCTAGTCACAAACTCATCAAAATCAAGCATTTCTAGTTACCAAATGACAAATCGAATTGTCCTGACATGATAGGTCTCACTTCTACATCAAAAAATAATGGAAAGCCCATTATGCAATAATATTTGTGCTGAATATCCCTTAAAATTTCTGTTTGGTTTGGGTATTCAGCTTGAATGTGCCTAAGTAACACAAACAGTGTTCATTAACACCTTTAAAATTTGCCTGATTATTTTTTCTGGAATTCTTCATTGTTAGGCTATTTTCTTAATTAGTGATCTCTCATTTTAAATCCATTTACATATTTTCTTCCATATATCAGAGTGCTTGACAAAATGTTCTGGAGAGCTTTAATATGCACAAAAGAAACAAATATTATCAACCATCCTCCTACACAGCCCCCGTGCATAAATGCAAAATTCAAATTTGGTTCCTCAGTGTATGCACATGTAATGTTTCATGAGTATCATTGGTCTTACTTTAAAGAAAAAGAAGAGTGTTAAGGAGATTTCTTTAGGTTTACAGCCAGACAGGTACCTACTGGAAGATTTCATTCCATGTGTAGCTACATTTACTAAGAACTGGCAACTACTCAGCAAGCAAACAAAATATTTCCTTACTTTACTTAAAAACTCATATGACCTGCAAAAATGTAATATAAATTATGGAGACTGTTTTTATAAGGCCCACAAGTGAGTATTTTTAAAAAGGTCTGATGCAGTTAAACAATTGTGATGAGCAGAGAGGGGCGAGAGGAATTTTAAATACTGCTCACTTCTTGGTTGCAGATGTATCTGTCCAGCTGGCAAGGAGCCACTGGAAACGACTCACGCTTACTTGATTGAAAATATTCCAGCAGACCTAATGCACTGCAGTGGCATTAGGTGGAAAACGTGGAAGTGATGCAGAATAGGTTGAGATACCGACCACTTTCATCTTATGATGGAATGGACTGCACAAGGCAAATCATCTTTACTTTCCTAAGTGTCCAAAATATAATGTAAGGTAATACAATGCTCTTTAAGGAAAGTTGTTTAAATATACCTGATCACACACATTTACATCTCCTTTGAAATGGAAGCCTGTTTTCAGTTGAAACGTTCATAATTCTTTATCCCGGTCACACTGATTTTTCCATTTAAAGATAGGAAAGGGATCATAAAGTTCCCTATCAACATGTTCCTAGATCCTCTGAAATGAATAAATGTTAGAATGTCAAGTGGTCAGAGTTAATTGATCAAACAAAATTATTCTGATGGTATTTATTTTAGGAGCTTTTTAAATTTTTTGTCTTTTTTTATTTTCTTTTTTGGTTCTGGGAATCAAACTCAGGGTCTCACACTTGTCAGGTAGGTGCTGTGCCTCTGAGCTACATCCCCAGCTCTTGAATGATTTTTTGCACCAGAACAAAACAAAACAGTGCCTAAACTACTTGTATATGCACTTCATACTTAAAGAAAGTATGTCTACCAAGTAGCAGGTTCAAGTCTGTGTACTGAGAAGTTGCACTGATAAGTTTAGCAGCCGGTGCTCTAATTTATAGCACTATGTGTTGATTCTCAGTTTCCTCCATGACCAATTTTAAGCTACCAAGGTGATGTCACTGATGGATTTGGGAAGAAGTGTGCACAGACAAATCCTGTGAAACTCAGTGAGTTGTTCTCATCCTTCCTGTGGAACTGAGGCACTATTAAATGCTTAGATTCTGAAGAGCTTTCTTTTCCAATTTCTTTTCCTAACTTAGGGACCACAGAGCTCCACAGGTCATAATTTCCTTATTTTCAAAATGTGCTAGATGGAATAGACAATCCCTAAGGTTTCTATCAGCCCAATTCATTAAGTACTCAAATAAATTTCCTTCTCATAATCCTAAGGCAGCCCAAGTACAGTAATGGAATTAAAGATTAACTTTGTCTAGTTCAATGCCTTCAACACCGGGTGCACTATTCCAATTTCATTATTGTTCATTTTGTAAAATTTAGGCAAGGTTTTTGGAAATATATCAAATGCTTCTATGATTTCATCACAAGGAGATCAGTTCCTTGACACAGCTCATAAAGAAAACATTCTGGAGAATGCAGAGAAACATACTAGGGTTATTCTCAATACCTATTTCATTTCCATTTCTAAATTTTCAAAATAGGCAAAATCAAGAACATTCCTTGAAATTCAGATTAAACATCTAATCTTCTTTGCAAGAATTGTACTACATTCTTTCTCCACGTTGATGGGATCACCAAGATTATAAGCTGAATATTATAAGGAAAGGCTATGGGTACCATTGCCAATGCTACTGAAACTACAAAGTAACACGAGGAAAACTTAGCATAAAACTTGCCACATTTTTAGGAGCTAAACACAAGCTCTATAGAGAAGATCAGATATCTGAACCCTCCTCTGAGAAGAAGAGGGATTAAGGAAGTATACACAGCAATGCCGAGAGATCTGACTAGTCTGCAAATAGTTCTAAGCTCCTTAGTCTAAAGATTCCACTCACAGATCTTGTTACAAGCAAGTAAGAACCAAACACATGGAGGTGTCCAGAGGTGTCACCAGATGATGAAGAATTCCTACAAGTTTGGTACAGGAATGGAATGGCATGGCTGTCATCCAATCCTTCACTCAAAAAGTATCTTTTACAATATGACAAGCCATAGCCTCTACTATCCATGCAGATTCAAAGTTGACTAAGGAAAGTATACTTTATTCCCTCAGAAAAGGCACCCTTCCTTCTGGATGTTGTAAGTACTAGTGGATTTGATTGCAGATGAAACTGTTCAATTGTATCAAGTATACAACAGTCCTTTGTATTTAATGAAGTAAGTCATGGTAAAGATAAAAAACTATCTTTTCTTTTCCTATCCTATCTTTCCCTAAAAGAATATGAAAATCTAATGAAATAATTGTAGTAGTGATACAATAACAAGATTCTGTGTTAGTAAACTAAACTATACCTCTTTCTTGCTTATATGTTTGAAAAGTATTTATTGTGCAATGACTATACCCAGCATTATGCTTTATATTCCCTTTTAATGCCATGCTCATAATTCTGAGACTTGGGTATTTCCATATTATAGGTAAGCAATCTGAACTTCATAAACTGACCCTAAAATTGTCTAATAGTCAAAATTCAAATTCAGATCTGGGACAAAAACCCACTTATCTTCTATAGGGCAAAGTTCCCTTCCCTATGTCACTCATTGATCAGACTGTCATTTTGCCTGTATATCACTTGAACACCTCCCGCTGGACTAATGATCCCCAGAGGTATTCCTCCTCCTCTGCATGATGATGTGTTGCAAGTCAGTAGGAACCTCACATGAGCAAGCCTGATATGCTACCTTTTACTTATCATTTTAGTCACTTTCATGTTGCTGGGACAAGATACTCAACACCCACACATTAAAGGAAGAGAGATTTGTTTTGGTTCATGGTTTTAGTCCATGGTTGGATAGCTGTAACACTGAAACAAGATGGTAGAAGAAAACCTGTTCCACCCATGGAAGCCAGGAGGCAGAGAGAGAAGGGAGGAGCTGGGGACAAGAATATACCCTGCCAAGTCATGTTCCCAGTAACACACTTCCTACCACTTCCCACATCCTAACAACCAAGTCAATTATAGGACCTCCATGATCCAGTCACCTTCTGAAAGCCCCACCCTATGGGGAACATTCTAGATCTAACCCATAGCACTTAGCCACTTGACTTTCTGCATCCACTCCTGACTTTAGACCATCACCACAAAGAAATCAGTGAGATACTGATAATATATGCATATTTGTGTACAAAGGGTCTGCTTATAGTTTTTTTTAAAGACACATTACATATAGTAAATGAACAACAATATAGCAATAAGAAATAAATAAAGCAATGCTTTCTGGAGTGATTTTTCCAGACTTACTTCTGTGTTGGCTAAGTTGTGACTCGGTATTTCTACTCCACTGTCACAGAAGCTATAGGATGCAGATTCTAGTGGCTGTAACTCTGCTGAATTGTTCTTAGAACTGGGCGTAAGAAAGGGCTCTGTAGATGGTACATTTCTTCGTGAGGTAGCTTTACAACAGGATTTGCTCACACAGATCATATTACATGAGCTGGAACCCAGAGGCCAATGAAGTGACTTTAACACCAACTTGAGCTTAGTTTGGCCTGACCTGATATTATTTTTATGGATAATTCCAGTTGGTCTTACACTTAACACACACTCCATTTATTTGGTTGCTGTTTTAGGAGATGAGTGGTAACATGGTTTGATTCAGATTTTAGTGGAAAGAAAAATTGAAGTAAATATTTTGTATCTAGAAGTAGAAATGCTCTCAAGATACCTGAAAGCATATTACCTTACCCATAGATGTAAAAATATGAATCAACTTTTAAAAACAAGGATTTTTAAAATAAACTAAACAGAAAACAGAGCAACCTTTACAGTGATTGCTGCCAAGGCTGTCTGGCTGCTTCATAACAGGAGCAGGGTTTCTGCAGTGAAGATGAATGGTAGGTGGCGTGTAGGGACCACTGTTGGCTGAACTTCAGAAATCACATTAATGATTTATCCCTGCACACTCACAATGCCTCTTCCATGAAAGCATAAAGGAATGATACCTGAGGCTCTTTGTAACTTGAAAAAAGATGTAGTCATTGTGAAATTTTGTACCATTGCAGTAAATTACTGAGCATCTCATTTGCTTAAAACCCATTAACCAAATGTCTTTTATGATAAAACTCAAGTCAGAAACTATAAATTACATGGAGGAAAACTGTGGACAATAAATTATGTATAATAAGGAACCAGTGATTAACAAGAATTTGGCGTGGTAGGGATTACCCACCACAGCTCCAGCCCCATGCAACTGGCTAAAAATTTTTACTTGTTTTACAAAGGACATCAGTCATTTAAGAGAAAGCTCAAAGCTGTAATACTCAATAAAAGTAAGTAAGTGAATAACACCCTCAAACATTCATAATTTTTTTTCCTATCTGTTCTGTGTCACCTGAACCACACACCCATGGAGAAATTGTTTCTAGTCTGAAGCTTCTTCACACACAAGGCAGCTTGAGGTCCTATGCTGAAACTTCTGGCTAAAGTTGCTTTCTCACTGAGAGTTGCTTCTTATCTGCTTACAGCCAGCCTCATGATTAGATAGAGCCAGGGTGCTATGAGGCAGTGTGGCATGGTCTGCTGCGAACATAGGGCAGCTGGTCCCGCAGCTGTGCAAACTGTAATTCCGTGGTGTAAGTGGGAGTTAATGAAGAGCCCTAGACTCCCGCAGATCCACAGGGGACATTTAGATCTCTCCCTCTCAGAAAGGAAGGCTTTGCTTTGAAACTTCTGGTTGTTATATTTTGTGAGGTCAAAACGAATAGGGTGATCAGTAGAAAGAAGGAGAAGGTGAAGAGAAAAACAAGAGAGGACTACAAAGAAGGTCACCACTGGTTATTTAGCTGAATGTCTGTCCTGTGCCAAGCTGGACCAATGCCCCCTGTGGCCCTCACTAGGTTGAATGGGGGGGGGGTTTCTGTTACTTTTAACTTCAAAATTGTAGGATTCTTCTTCAATATTGTCAGCAAGTGGAAAAGCCAAAGTGAGGTACCAAGAAAGTAAAACTTGCTCCAGTTCCAAAACATTTGTAAAATTCAAGAATTTGGTCAAAGGATAGTATTCTAGGGAGACACACTTTGTACAGTGATGAGAATCAAGCCCAAATGAACATGACTTTAAACTATCAGATTGAGTTCTGGGTTGTGGCAAAGGCAACACTTTTGGCAGAATCCGTCTGTCATTCATAACTTTATATCTGTGCCTTATTTTCACCAGACTTCACCATGGAAAGTTGTTTGACCCACCCAGACCCCATCTATTTTTGGCCTGTGTTTGGCACTTGCCTGCTGGCAAAGTGTTTTCACTCTTGGGTCTCAAAGAAGCAATGACAGTTAGGCAAGGTGTCACCTACACATTACAGCTTCTTGTTTCATTGCCACTCAGGACTTCCTCCAAATTCAGAGAACTGTCAGAACTTCCAGCTGATTTTTCTGACTTTCGTGTGGCCATTTTCAAAATATATTTCAAGGTTGCTTCAATCAATTTGAGTCAGAGGATAGACTACCCTTCATGTAATTTTCAGAGTCTAGGGATGATTTGTTTCCTTTCTCATTTCGAGGTATTTTATTCATTTTGTAAATCTATGAAAAAGGGATTGAACACGAGTGAAATTTAACTCCAGAAAAAATTACTCCTTATGTGAGCATTTATGTACTTGGAACTTGTGTGGTTTTCTCAAATGAGTAAGATATGGTTCAGAAAGGGTACCAAACTTGGGAGTGGTCTCTTGAAAGAATAAAGTAAAGAGAAAAGAGAAATATAAACTTCTCTACTTTGTGCTAATAAGATTAGGACATTTCCCTAATTCATTCCTTTTTCTTTCTTACAGGTGTGTTCAATTTTAAGCGTGAGCTCAGAGTGAAGCTGATAATATTAGCTTGATCTCCTGGGGTAAATCATGGCCATTTAGAATGTAGGTTTTGAAGTCATACAAAATATGATTCCAATTCCAGTCCTTTCTCTTCTTAGCTGTACTACGTTCACTCAGTTATTTGACTTCTTTATGGCTTAATGTCCACGTGGATAAAAAAAGGAAAAAAAAGAGTAACACCAATCTCTTATGGTCATTGTAAGAAATAGACAAACACTTGTAATATCAGTGACACAGTGAATGTTACTAAATGGTTTTTTTTATAGAAAATGCTTTATACATAGAAACAGCTCGCTTATTACTTAAGCCCAATCTCATTTTGAAACAGCAGCTTGTGTAATTTCCTACTGGATACCTCTACTTAGATGTCTAGCACACAGCTCACACTCAACTCCTCTGTACTAAAATTCCAGAACATTCCAACAGGAATCACAACCACTTCTGTCCTCTCAGCCAATCAGCATCTTTGATCTTCTCTTTCTCTCACAAGTCATGTGCAGTCTACCAAAGAAGCCTATTGGACAGACCTTCAGAGAGGCAGGGACTCTGGCCACTTCCTGCAGTTGGGCTCCACCTCACTGAGGAGTCACCTTGGCTTCTCTGTATGACTCTGATGCTCTCCAAGCTGCCTTACTTGTTTCCTCATTGCTCTAAGAGAGTCTTTTCTCAACACAATAGCCCCAGTAACTTTTTGAAAATTTGTCAGATGATGTTACTGCTGTGCTCAAAGCCCTCTGCTGCCCCACTTCTACTGAAAGTGTTTCAATGCCCACCTGACCCACTATGATCATGCTCTTCCACCCTCCTCTCTCACTCGTTTCCCCTCATTCCCTCCTCTCTACCCACACCGGGCTCCTTGCCACTCGGGAACACTCCTGGATTAGGGACTTTATCCTTGTCTTCCCTCACTTTTTTTCTACATCCCATAATGACACTATTCTTTCTTTCAGTTGCATTGAAGAATTTTAACCAAATTCTTTCTCCTTGTCAACACTGCAGTCCACTCTTCCTGCTGCCTTTTCCATTTTGCCTGAACATGTATTAATTTATGACACACTCTATGATGTACTGATATATTATGGGTTAAGGACTCTTAATCCGAAGAATGTTCCAAAATCCAAAACTTTTTCAACATCATCATATTTTTGAATTTTTTGATTAGGAATACTCAGCTGATAAAAATCCTAGAAAATATCCAAAATAAAAAAAAAATTCTGAAACCCTTCTGGTCCTAAAAACATTTTGGATAAAAGATACTCAACTTTCACATTTTTTTATTGTATATGATACACTTTCAGAAGTTAAAATTCGTGAGGGTCAAATCTATTCATTAATATATACTGAGTATCTAAAATGGTCTGCTACGTAGCTGTTCAATTTGTTAATTGAATGGAACCACATAATTTTCCCATCCCTCAAATCAAGGGGATAGGTAAAATAAGAGAAGAACTTAAGAATAATAAAGCTATTTCTGTTTAGATTAAATCATACTTTCATATTAAATCAAATCCTGGTTTGGTTGATAGAAGTCCATAATAATGGGGCTTTCTTCATCTATAAATGGCAAATGAGCATATTGAAGTTCAGAACAGTTGCAAAACCAAAGCTTCATGTCTTCAGCTACATCCCAAGTATTTACTATCGGAGATCCCACTGGTGAATTATTAGGTTAGGGTGTGTAAGTATGCAAAAAAAAATCAATAGGAAACCTATGAGCTTTTACACAGCACTTGTATTCATAAATGTTAAATAACTACTAGAGTGAGATCATTCCTACTGTCCTTTGGCAACTTGTGTAGAGAGTCACGTGAAACCATCATTAAGTAAGGCCATACAATTGATTTTGTCTTTATTTAACTATCCTTCATTATATAAAAAGACTTATAAATTAAAGTATTTAAAATGTCAACCTGTCCTATTTTACCCTTGGAAATTATATTCTCTTTATCACCTCCCCAACTGGGTAGGGGCGGTGGTAAAATATATTGAGAAACTTTAATTTCTTTTGTAGCTGACACTGCAGAACACAGTGGGCTTTGTGTTATTAAGGCTCTATTTTGTTCAGTAGTTATACAGAATGTCCCCTTTCCCTTCATGAAGGGAAGGCAGGAAAAGTCAGCTCTGCAAATTACTTTTTGTTTCCACACAAATTTTGATGGTTTTGCTTGTGTGCTAAATAGTAATTACAAATTTAAATTGCATACATCAAAGAATAACTACATGAGGTTTAAAATGTTTGTTTCACTATTAAGATATAGGTATGAAAATATATTAATGTGTCACTGCTATATTTATGATGGTCAGTTGTGTATTTGCCTCTGTCAGTTTTTATGCCAATGAAGAACAGGACAGCTGTTCTTTATAGTTCATGGCCAGCTTGGTGTCTAGGTTAGGACTATACTCTGTGAACTCCACAGGAGTACATTACAATGTTCTGAATGCTCTGTCTAGCTGGTCTGCAATCTAAATGGTTAAAGGGAAAGTATAAATCTTACTTATTCATTTAATTTTAATTCTAAAAGAGAACATGTTAAAGGATTTGAAATGTCAATTAGGAAGGAGATTCATGATTTGTTTATTCACCCTACATTTATTCATATGACTTTGTCAGTACCTTATTTAGTCATTTACCAATTATTTTGAGAACACTAACCTGCTGAAGATTAATCCTTAACATTCAAATTTAAAATAATTTCAATGTAGAGGTATCTGTATACAATATAAATTTGTTCTTTTAAAGTTCAACATCACTTTGCTGTGATCAACTATTTTATTCCTATTGCAATTCCTTTATTTTGTGTGCACCGTGTGTAAGATTATATTGAATAGAAAATCAATGGTATAGTTCATATTCAATAATATAGCCAAAGTTAGAAGTGCAAGTTATTTTTAGATTGGATATGGCTTTAGAGATTTAAAACTTATATTCCTCATATTGGGGGTAAGTAAATAAAACTCAGAAAAGTTATATGACTTGCCCATGACCATTGTAAAGAGATGCATTAAAATAAACTTCTTTGAAATTTTACTTCATATTTTTCATACAAAAACATGCTTCTGTGGGGTCCCATGGAATTAAATTATATAGACATGTGCAGTCAACTTGAAGAATAATTTACTGTTTGGTTATAAGGTAATAATAAATAGAATAGTTAGATGTTTTAAAATACTAATGCTGCTCAGACCATAGATACAAAGAACATTTAATTACCCAATACAGATGTTCTGTTCCACATGTTTTATAAAAGTGTAAGTTGTGGAAACAATGGCATGGTAAATGGCCAACCTCAACATTTACCCACCTATTCTTACTGTTAATTACTTACTTTCCTGTAACTTGTTTATATTTATGCATACTATCTGGGGTGATCTTTATTAGCACTACCTTAGTAGATGACAACAGGTTATCAGATTAGCTTGCCTTTAACTGTGGCCCATAGAGAGGGAAGCACAGCAATGCCTTCAGTCATTTGAATCTCATCTGCTCAATAAAAGAGAAGCAACTCACATGAGGGGACTTCGGGGTACTACATAAAAATCCAGCTTTCAATTTGAAAATCAGTAACATAGAATCCTAATTTCAATTTGAAATCAGTAACAAAAACATTGCAAGGAACACACTATGTTTCTTGAGTGAATTAGGAAAGGAGGATGATTACCACACTTTGGGGTGATGAAGTAATCTCAGTTTCCTATGAAAACGTTCCCGATTTGTCCAGAGATAGTTCCCAATACTACGTGATGATAGGATGTGCTGAGTTGCTACTTCTTAGTATCATGGGCATTCATAATTCTACTAAGAGATAAAGAGTTTTCCTTCTCAGTAAAAGAGGAAATAACATCTTCTGAGACACTACTTTTAACTTCAAGTGCTGATCAATTTGTTCTTATGCCCCAGGTAGAGCAAACCAATTTGGACTGCCTTTATCTTCTGGGCTGTACATAGTAGACGAGACAAGAGGAAATTAGAAACAGCTATGTTTGGGTAATGTTGAGGACCAAAACAGATCTCAGATCCACAAAGAGTATGAGCTTTCTGGAGTTGACTATGTCAAGCATTTGAAAATCTCTCCCACCTAAAGCCATTCCAAATGCCAATAAAGTGTACACCTCTTTATGATTAGGAAAGTACTTATTTTTCACAATAATGCCTGATATTGTTTCTTTGCTTTAAATACTCCTAAACCATCATGTTTATTAGTACTATTTCTTTGATAATCTTTTAAGAAATTTTAGATGTGTTTTATTCTGCTCCTTACCAGAATACTTTCATTTACTTTAATGTATAATTACAGATAACATTTCAGTTTTAGGACCTTCTATGTACTAAATACTCTTCTAAGTATTGTCAGGATAAAACATATTGAAGCAGAGGAAAGAACTGCCCCATGAGCTGCAGATCTTCCATGTAGTGAATGATTGACTTTATAAGACAGGGTGAGCTCTTTCAAGCTAAATGTCAATGATGCTCATTACTAAGTGAGAACATAATCGGAAACACTTGCTACTAATGTGTGAACATACTCTTCTATTACAGAATGTCTTTTCAACACATTTGAATTTCTCAGGAAATAAACCCACTTCCCATGTTTCAAATGAGGTCTAATATGTCTGGATCACCTTCCGTAAACTCATTAACTTAATTTCCTTCAGCATTTTTACTGTCTTCAGCAATCAATATTGGTACCTTCTAAATGCTGAACAGAAGTTTAAAACCTAGAAAAGAGGCTCTTTCAGACAAATAGAAGATATGGTTTACATTCTCAACTTTTTCAGTATAGGGTGAACCTGGAAGTAGAGAGGAAAGACCAACATTGTGGTGCCATACTTTGATGGCTTGGGACTACTGGTTAAGAAATACATCCCTTACTCAACCTGTGGCATTCTCTCCAAAATGATGCTATTAAGTACTGTCATGGGTAAGGTGTAATTAAAGAGATGTTTTAGCATTTAATTAATATTCAAGCTGCTCAGTCTACTTTCTTTAGTGACTGTACAGATTAGAGGAAGAAACTTGGTAGTCAAGTGGTTTTATGAAAGCCAAGTAAAATCATTATGTGTATAACTATTTCCCTGAAGAAATGTTCAACCTGAATTTATATATAAAGAGTGGGTATGGCAAAGGGCCATACGTAGTTTAAAACAGTAAAGAATATCTCGAGAAAGAATAAACGATGCATGAGTATTTGGGGAGCAGGAGAGGAAAGAAAAAAAAGGGCAAAGGAATCCCTGCTGCGAAGTTGTTTATAAATTGCTATCATGAGAGTCTTACTATGCCCAGATTATATAATTTATTGGGAGTTTGTGGGGCTTCTCTGTTCAGCAATGCTGATAACAGCACTAATTGTTTAATTACAACTTGCTGTTCAAGGATATAAACAAGGCTGTTTGCTTTCTAAAATCAGGGGTTACAATTGCTTTTAAATGCAGGGGGAAAGGAACATCTGCAAGTGCATCTCACATTGTTAGGAAAGCAACCAGAAGCCAGCTGGAAAATAAACAAATCCCCAGGAGTGAGCAGCCGGTGCAAAATTAGAGCAAAAGAACGCCTGATTTGAGCAGGGAAACAGTAGGCGTGAGGAGTAGTAAACAGGCAGCAAATATAGGTGGGCAGGGATAGAAAAGTTTTGCTGTCCACATCTCCAGCATTTTCCCCAGAAGAGTGTAGAGACTTTTCTAGGGAGCCTGAGCACCCTTCCCTCCTCCGTCCATGTTCCTGCCAAAGCCTCTGCCTCGCTCCTCTTTGCTTCAGCACCACGAAGAGAGGACAGCTCCCAGGCTGCAAGGAAGCTCCCAAGAGCTAGGTCCTTTCTACTCCACCAAGGTCCTTTCCACACATTCTCTTCATCTCTGGTGTCTCTCTTGCTCTTTGCATTTAAGGTTTTTAAAGGAACATACAGGAAGTGCTGGATACTTGCCCAGCTTATTGCCAGACGAGAGGGAGAAAAGTCCTAATACATCCTTTCACTGGACTCCAGAGCAATTTAAGCAGAATAAAACATTGCAAGTTACTAGGTTTAATCTGTTGGCAAAGGGGTTCAGTGTTGGATGTAATTGAATAGTAGCTGAAACTTGAAACTCTCCTTTGTGCTTTATTTTATTGTTCTGTTATAAAAGTACTAGCACAAGGTTAAAAAAACAAAACACCTTTACTACCTGCCGCTTTAGCTCCTTTTTTTTCTGTGCTAAGCCCAAAAACACAGAAGAATCATAGCTGAGTTTGTTATCAGGGGGTCCAGTGGGGTGATTTTCAGGATCAGTGGGTTGCAAAAATAATCTTGGCCCTAAGAAAAGCTTTTCTCAGTCCTTTGAAGGACTTTGAGTGACCATCTATTTAACCTGGAATATAGAAGCAGGAGATCCTTGATTCACAGTTTTGAGATGAGCAGCCTGAGCTGCTCCAACATGCCACAAAAGCCAACCAAAACTTCCCAGGTGAAGTTTTCTTTTCTCCAGCCCCAAACTCAAAGGCAAGTATTTTGGAAGTAATGGGATGCATATGATTGAAAAAAAAAAAAAAAACCCAAATCATTAAGACAGGAAAATCACGCACCAGTCCACCCGGCTACCCTGACACATTCAGCTCCTGTTCTTCCAACCTTGAAAATGTGCTTTCTTAGCAGTCAGTGCTCCTTTCAGGCCCAACATTCTCTTTTATCCAACCTCCTCCCCAGGATGTAAAATGCTCATCATCTGCAGAGTTTCTTTGCTCCAAAACGTGTGTGGGTGTGTGTTACACACACACTTATTTGACTCAGTTCCACTTTCAAGAGTTTAATTTCCTAGAGGAAAAAGTATTGTGTCTTTTTAAAAACTTATTTTGAAAGTAAGTCTGCAGCTAAGAGTCCTTGCATTGCACCACAATGGCTAGAATAATGAGATGCCCTGGGGGGAAGGACACAAGCCAGAGTGGACGCTTTAGTGGTCACTGAGCTAGGCAGCCCTGTGAATGCAGTGGTGAACAGCATAACTTCATCAGAAGTGAGTTTGGAGCAGCAGCCGCAGTGGGATTAGCAGACTCCAGCATTTCTCATCAGGAAACTGAAAGTGGACCCGGCTGAGGCACAGCTCAGTCTTTCTTCTGTTGTCCTTTCCTGTCTTTCTCTCTGTCTTTTCCTCTTCCTTCCTTTCTTCTCTCCCTTCTGTCTCCCTCATCCCTCTCCTCTCTCTTTTCTCCTTTCCCTCAGTTTTCTTTTCACTCAATTTTTCCTGGGTCACTCTGAGCACTAGTTCTAAGGATAGCACCGAGTCGCCCAACCTGGGTCCCATAGACCACGCGTTATAGGACAAGCACCACCGGCTGCTCTCCAACTGCTTGGAGCCCGGGAAAGGTCAGTTCCCGGCAGCCGGCCCCGCCCCTCTCTCCAGTCCAGCACCGCGGCCAGCCGGTGGCATTCACCCGTCAAAATCCACCAGAGTCTGGCTGTCACCAACAAGTTCCACCCGGTAGCAGCCGGGCCAGCCAGCCTCCCCCCACCAGACCCTCCGCCCACAGCAGGCGCACCGGGCTCCGGCAGCTTCCCGGGATCATTGTTAGCACGGATAACACTTTCTTTTCTTCCTGGAAGGGGAAAGCCCGCGTGTGACTCCTGAGCCGGTGCAGGGCTCCACGCACCACCCTCCCCCACCCGCAGCGCGCACACACACACATGCACACACGCGCGCGCACACGCCCTCCACACAAAGAGCGGCGAGCAGCGCCCGGCCGGTGGGCAGGGGCGGAGGGCATCTGGGGAGGGCACCGGGAGGGGCGGGGGCTGAGCCGCCGAGCAGCGGGGCAGGAGGGAGCAGGTGGCCCGGAGGCGAGCCGGCACGGCCGTCCTTACCTGCCCCCAGGTTGAAGGAGATCCTGGCCTCGGCGAGGTACGGCGTGTCGCTCTTGGAGCGCACTCTCCGGATGGGCCGCCGGTCTATGTCATCCTCCGAAGATGCCGCCATTAATGTGGGAGGCAGGAGCAGGGTCGCCCGGCGAGCTGAGAGCAGGAGCAGAGGCAGGGAGAGGGAGGGAGGCCGGCGGAAAGGGGAGGAGGGGAAGGAAGAGGCTCGCACATGGGCAGGGGGATGGGAGAGGAAGGGAAAGGGGACGGGAGGGAGGGGGAAGAGAGGGAAAGGGAAAAGGGAAAAAGGAGGGAGAGAGAAAGAAAGGGAGCAGAGGAGAGAAAAGGGTGAAGGGAGAGAAAGAAAACCCGTTAAGGATTTGTGGACTGGAGCAAAGACCAGGCTGTCCCTGGCTTGTGTCTGGGGCTCCCCTAACCCCTCTCCCAGCACGGCATCCAGGGGTCAGGGCTGCGGAGGACACCTGCCTCCTGCCCGCAGCCGGACTTCAGCTGTTGGCACAGACAGCCTAATGCGAAAAGGAAGACACCCAGCAAAGATGCCCACTCAGCACTGTGCCCTCTCCCTCCAAAGCACTCATTTGCGAGTCAGGTGCACGCTAAGGTCTCTTTATTCAGGGGATCCTCTGGTCTGGGGATGGGAGGCCACACAGCTGTAGCCTTTGGTGCTCCCTGCATGCTACACTTGGAGTGCAAGCTCCAAGCTGCAGACCCTGCTAGCTTGGTCCTGCAGGAGGGCATTGTGACCAGGGAAGCCCTCTGCCCAGTTTCTCCCAACCAAAACCTCAAATAGAGATAGAGGCAGAGCTGAGACCCTCAGGAGCCCTTTATCTTCCCCTTTACAGTTTAAAGGTAGAAGAGTAGAGAGAAAGCGTACTCAAGTTTGGAAGTGGTTTGGCAGCAAGATTTCTAGAAATGATCCTTTTGCATATAGACAAATCATCTCTGCACAGAACTAGTGACCCTGTGCTCCAACTACTAACTTCTAGGATGCCTCTATCTCTACCTACACACCCATTCATTTTAACCTCCGATTTTCTCTTTATTTGGTCATGGGTAGCACAAATGATAGTCTTTGAGGGGGGCCTGCAGTCCCCACCATTCCCTGTCATTGCTTCTGAAGGAGAGGTGGGGATCAAAGGGTTTGTCAGCCTTTGAACATTTGCACCGCTGCCCCACTTTGCTCCACACAACACAGAAGAAGCAGCAGAAAGGCTTCCAGGGTGCGAATCAGGATGGTTTGATGCTTCCACTGGAACTATTGATGGGCTCTACTCTTTCATGTTTGTCTTTCTGCAACTTCGGTCCCTTGGTCTTTTCTGTGCCTGGATGCTGGCACTCTGCTATCTAATAAGTGCTCCCCGAGTAAGGATAACCTTCCACCTTGGCTGCTTCTGGTACAAAGGGAATCTCGCTGTGGGGTCATGCCCTTCAGACTCAGAGGAAGGAGTGCCACCCCAACTCTGCGAGCTTCCTCTGCTACCTGGGCTTTCACTTCTCTCTCCTTTTGTATTTCCTCACCCTGGAACCTTCGCTGGCCTTTGCGTTCATGTATGCACCGAAATTGTTCAGTTTATGGACACTGTGTCTGCCTTTGATCGGGCAGCCTCCTCAGCTCCTACCACACTATATTCTTGCCATCCTGTTTAATCTTCCCCTGGGACTCTAGGGACCCCGGGGGCCAGATTTTTTTTTGTTTGTTTGTTTTTTTTTTTTTTTTGCTCTTTTTTCCTTTTTATCGGTACCAGGGATCGAACTCATGACTGCCTGCTTGCAAGGCAGGCGCTTATGCCGCTGAGCTAAATCCCCAGCCCTTTTTAATTCCCAATTCCCTTTTTATTCCAGCACTGGTTTCTAGTCTCACCCCTCCCAAAGGTCAATGTCTGACAGTTAGAGCTGTCCTTTTCTTTTCTTTGAAGTGTTTAGCAATCTATCCTTCTTGAAATTTTCCCCCGTTTTAGTCCAATCCTGGACTGGCACTCTAGTTTTAATTGTCACTTGAGTTTTAATTGTTAGTCCTAATCTGAAACTGCTTGTCCTGGCACCCAGGGCTCTTGGCAATCTGACATCAGTTGGTCCTTAAGTCTCATCTTTCATTATGTATTGTTAGTTTATGAGGAATTGGTCCAAGTCCAGCTCATTTCTGCATCTGCACCTGTGCTCATGGAAATACATGACAAATGTGTTTGCTATAAATGTCTCATGTTTCCCCTCAGAATGTATTTGGAACCCCAACCCAGCACATGGAAAATGCTCTAGTGGTGTTTTTGAATGAATGAAAGGAGGGAAAGTACACAGAGAGAAGACAGAAAAAAGGAGAGGACTGTTAAGTAACTAGTGAGAAGCTAAACTGAGGACCAAGTCCATGTCTGTTTGATTTCAAAAACTATGTCCTCAGTGAGCAGTCAGTAACACTGGGGACTGGTTGCAGGTCATCCCTCCCCTCATTATAGATACTGAAATCAAATTTTCCATTCCCTTATATAAAATAGCATAGTATTTGCATAGAATCTATACACATCATTTTGCATATTTGCATACTTTAGCTCATCATTAGATTATATATATATATTTATAACTCTTATAATGTAATATATATATATGTAACTCATAATGTAAATGCTATATACATCACTGTTACTTTGTTTAGGGAATAAATCAGAAGAAAAAAATGTATGTATTAGGTACAAATGTGATTGTGTTCTAACATTGTTGACGGTATATATGGAATTCATGGACAGTGTATTGACTGTGAATTGATTTTGTAGATACATACATTTGGTGTACTAACTACATGTTAAATTCATTTTTCTATAACATTGGCCTTACCATTATATCATATTTATTTTCTGTTAAACATAGATTAACAATAGATCCTACTATTCCAAGAAACAAGAGGGATCTTTGGCTTATCAAATGAACTGCGAAAGTTAATATTTTTACACGCTAATTAGGCTGTAAACTGATAGTGTAATTGTAATGTTTAGGTTTAGGTTCTTAAGGGAGTACAAAAGATAAGGAAATAAACTCAATCAGTTGTATTTACTATCTCTCCTTTGAAATGATACACTGTGATTTGTTCACAAAGTTTGGAATTCTCCATCCCTTTGTAGTTTTATTAGCCAGGTTTGCCAAAGTCATTTGCTGGAATAGCTAACTTTATCTTTCCCAATGTGTCTCTGACTTTATATATCAATGGTTTTGATATAGAAACATGTATCTTTGTGTCACTATTTCCTGTTAACACTTTAGAGGATCGTATTGTGGTTTATATCTAGATGTTTCCCCAAAAGCTCATGAAGCCATAGTTGAGGCTTTGGGAGTGATTTGACTATGGAGGTATGATGAGTCTAAAATTAATGTCATGTTGGGAGGTAAAACCTGGTGACTGGGTCACTGGACATGTGGCCTATCTCCCTCCCTTCTCCCTTGGTCTCTCCCTACTTCCTGTCTGCCATGCTCTGAGCTCTCTTCTGTCATACCCCTCTTCCATGCCACCTGGTCTTGGAGTCAGCCGACTATGGACTGAAACCTCTACAAACTGAGAGCAAAATATCCTTTCTTTTAAGTTGCAGGTACCAGGCATTGTGCTTCAGTAATGAAAAAGTCAGCAATGAGTAAGACACCTGGGAATTTAGTGTTTTTATCACTTTAGGTTTATTCCTCTTCAAAGGGACTTTGGGAGTGACTCAACGATGGAGGTACCATGAGTCTAAACTTAATGTGATGTTCCCCATTCTTATTCTACATGAAGGACTCCTTTTTGTGGACTTGTCATAAGATGTCCACTGTCTTTCTTCTTGTCTTAAATGCACTTTCATACTATTTCATTATGAACTATTTTATTACTGAGGCAATTCTAGAAAGATCTACTTTTGACAAAGTGGACATGAAATAGTTCATCATTTATTAGGCTCTTGAATTCTTTTATGACATTTCATTCCTGATTATTATCTTTCACTGTTGGCTTCCCTCATTTATTTTGTTCTTCAATTAATTGTTTTATTTTCTTTTCACTTTGCCCTCTTTCTTATGTCTGTCTTTCACTCTTTCTAATTACCCTTCCACAGAATCAATCTGTTTTCTTATACTCCATTCTTATTCTATATGGAGGACTCCTTTTTGTGGATTCCCACTGTCATTATTCTTGGATATTCCTCTCATGCTCATGACTTTGCATGGGAATGGGAGTCAAAGGTGGTGGATGCTGGTTCTAGTATCCCTACAAGGTAATAACTCATAGGGACAAATCACTCTGCCAGGAGTCACACAGTTAAGTCACCTCTAAAAATGCAAGGGTCAGAAGACATGACCTTAAAGGTCCTTAAAGGTCTCAGCTCTATAATTATTTGTAGCTACTCTTATTTGAAAGAGTTTTGGCCCAGACAGGACACTGTAGCCCGTGAAGCCTTAGAGGTGGAACCAAGGAGCTCCTATCTCCTAGGAATTTACCTATGGCGCCAAACAAAGACCAGTGGGCTACCTGTGCATTCCTAATGCCCCCTTAGGTTCCACCCCAAACCTAGGCTACTTATATGCCCCCACTCCAGGTGTTCCATGGAGAGATTGCCGATGGGGGGGATGCTGCACCCCAGGGGATCGGGGGTGTCTCTCCCCGCATTCTCAAAATAAAGCTCATTTATATTTCATATTTCTTATCTTTTCAGCTGTCGCTGGTCCCCCACAGTTCTATCACTTATATTTCTACTCCTTGCAATAAGTATCTATGGCATTTTTTTTATCTCTTTATCCAAAAATATGCATTTTCTCCCTTGATTTGTAATTAGACACCTAATATGTGTACTTCTTTCAAGTGATTTCATATTACCTAAGTTTATTTTATGAAATTTTGAATCCTCTAAAATCTAATTTTCCCATATTTATTCCATCATGTGACAATTTCCACGTGACTGTGTGTGCACCGGGGTAGATATGAGTAGACAGAAAGAGAATATTAAATTCAACAATGACCTCAACAATTTGCAAATATGGTTCTTTGAAAATCATTGCTTCTTTCTAAAATATGACTGCTTGCCTAGGCAAACACACTTTTTGCCTTTACAAAGCCAGTCAATAATTTAAAACTGCAGACCCTACATGCAAATCATTCCCAGAGTTAGACCCAAAACAAGATAAGTAGCATAATATGGTACTCAAAAATATGTTCTATATCTATCACTGTGTAGAAGAGATTGGAGGTGAGAAGGGAGGAAAAATAAGGGTGTGCTATTTCAAACTTATAAGAAAATTCTGCAGGTGAGTAAAACATATCACTTAAGATACAGTTCAATGCATCTTAAGTTTTCATGGTACCTTTATATCAGAGTTATTTGGAATACTTGTAAAATGTGAATTTACTTGTAAAATGTGAAGGTTCCAAATCAAAACCTAGTGAGCCAGGGTTTCTGGGATGAAACCCATGTACTTAGATTTTTAAAAGTCTCTCTAGTATGTCCACTGTCATTACTTCTATTGAGTATTGCACTAAAGATCTTAGATAGAGAAAGAATGCAAATAAAGGAAATTTCAGAGGTAAAACATGATTTGAAAGCAAGAATAAAACTGTTATGATTGTACACATACAGAATCTTTAAGAATTCATAGTATCACTGGATGTGTTTTAGTATAAAACATCAATTTTATTTCTATATACTTTCAGATTTAAAAATAAAGTTTAAAATAGCATTTACAATAGCATCAAAAACCTATGAATAAATTTAACAAAAGATAAGCAAGACCTCTATGTGAAAAACTAGAAAAAATGTTGAAAGAAGTTAAGCAGGCCTAAGTAAATTGGAAATGGGGTAATCACACAGGGACTAAAAACATCATGGATTGAAAACATGATTTGAAAGACATGATATTGTTAAGGCATCAATCTCTTCAAATTGATCTATAATATCAATGAAATTCCAATCATGTATCAGGTTTTTTTTCTTTGAATTGACACATTGATTTGACACTGCATATGAAAACATAAAGGGAGAAGACAAGGTAGCACAACTAGAAAGATGAAACATGGAGACAACATTAATAATTATTATAAAGGCAAAGAATAGAGCACAAATGTAAGTAAGATATATGGACCAATGGGAGAAAGGGGCTAATCCTGAAAATAATCTCAAATATGAACAGTCGTCTTGACTATAAGAAAACTCTGACTGCAATATAGTAGAGAAAGGGTAGAGTTTTTCATAAATAGTTCTTGGTCCCTTGGGGACCCACAGTAGATGAAAATAAATCTTCATCCCTACCTTGCACCACAGACAAAATCTAGTTCAAAAATGATTGTGGATTTACATGTGAAAGGCAAACAATAACATTCCAAGATTTTTTTTCATAAGAAAATATTTTTATGGCCTTAGCAAGGATTTTTAAATAGCACTGACAATAGTAGAAAGGTATGATGTTGCCATTAAAAATATAACTGTTTATCACAAGACACCACTGAAAGTGACAAATCCAAATATGTGGGACACACCTATAATAGTGCTGTTAATAAAACTTACAGCATCTCTGTTTTGTTCCTGATTTTAGAGTGAAAGCTTTCAGTTTCTGACCACTTACTATGATGCTGGCTGTTGCTCTGTCATAGATGGCTTTTATCAGACTGAGGTGAGGACCACCTATTTCAGTTCTTCACAGGGTTCTTATCATGAATAAGGGTTGGAGTTTATCAAAAGCTTTGTCTGCATTTATTGAGATGATCATGTGATTCTTATCTTTGGCTCTATTGATGTAGGGTATTACATTTATTGATTTGGTATGCTGACCCATCCCTGCATTGCTGGGATGAATCCTACTTGGTCCTGGTATATAATCTTGATGACTTGCTGCATTCTGTTTGCCAGTACTTTATTGAGGATTTTTGCATCTATGTTCATTAGGGAGATTGGCAGCAGTTCTCACAATTTGTAACAGCCAAAGCTTGGAAACAATTCAAATGCCCATCAACGAGAAAGGGATTAAAAAGATGTGATATTTTTATACAATGGAGTACTCATCTATAAAGAAAGATCACACTGAGGCTTTTATAGGTGAATGGATGTAACTTGAGATCATGCTCATAATTGAAATAAATCAAACTTACATGTGTAAATACCATATTGTCTCCCTAGTGTAAGAAATTGAAAGAGTAAATAAAATCCAGAATCTTCAGAAAATATTGTGAAAGGATAAGAAACTTCTCCAAGGGGAAAGTAACTTGAATACAGAAACAGGAGAAATGAAGGGAAAAGAAAAAAAGATATAAATCTGTATATACACACTTAAGATAGCTCAGATGATTGTACTACTAATGCTATTAGTTCTTTAAACAAAGCAGTTAACAGTCAGGATTAAATCAATTTTTCATGTCTCTATCTGGTAATTGGAGTAACATTTTTGAAGATAACTGTGCAAAATAATAACCTTTGTTGTTATTTTGTTCTGAAAGCCTGTATTGTTACTATTTTGTTTTTTTGTTATTGCTGTTTATTTGTCTCTTTTGTTTCTTATTTTTCTTCTATTGTTGGTTTTGTTTTTCCCTCTTTAAATTGAATTTACAGCACCAAATGCCTACTTCAAGAAATAGAAAGATCTAAAATCAGTAATCTAAACTCTTGCCTCAGGAATTTAGAAAAAGAAAAGAAAAAGTCCAAAACAAGCAGGCAAAAGAATTAATAAAAATAAAAACAGAAATAAATAAATTGAAAATAGGAAAACAATGAACAAAAAAACAAAAAGTTAATCCTCAAAACAAGAACAACAGCGAAGTTGATTAACCTGTAGCAAGAGTAATAAAGATAAAAGGAGAAGATAGAACTTAGCCAGTATCAGCAGACACCTAGCGGTTGTCACCATGGATCCTTTTGCCATAAAAGAATATTAGCAGAATACTATAAATAGCTTTATTCTCACATATGCCACAGCTTGGTAGAAATAAACTGTAAGCAGTCTCTTCTTCTTTTTTAAAGAGACACTATTATGAGAGTGAAAAGGAAACCTGGAGACTTGGAACATGAATTTACAATAAATTGTAAATAATGAAGTACGTGACCAGGTGCTTCACTGAAAGTTACTATGTAAGTGTTGGATAAACATATGGAAGGACTCATAGGAAAATTAAGCTGTAATCTCAGTGCTAAATTTTAAAAAGCATTCAGTTCTGATGACTGCTGAGGATATGGAAAACTTGGAGCATTTGGACATTATTTATCAAATACAAACTTGAAAATCACTTTGGAAAAATGTGATTTTTTCATACACATATATAATATATATTATATATATTTATTATATATATGTATATATATATGGAGAAAAAATATATATGTATATATTCTAGGCAAGTCCGCAGTAAATTGTCTTATGATGGCCCAAACCAGGAACAATCCAGATGGCCATCAGTGGGAAAAAATATAAAAACAATTATAGTATCTTCAGCATCATACTACACAAAAATGAAAGAAGAAATTATAGCTATAAGCACTAACTTGGAGGAATCTCATACACACAGTATTGAACAAACCATCCATTGTAAAAAGAAAATATAATGTATAAGTCCACTTACACAGAGTTCAAGAATAAGTAAGGCTAATATGCTGTGATAGAAGATTGATGAGTATTATGGTTCAGACCTGTAATAACCCCAAATCCTCATATGTGTGGAAGGTGATTGGATCATGGGGATGCTGTACTCATCAGTCAGTTCACCACCTATGAACTGAATAACTAAATATGCTGTGAAGAGGTGGTACTTGATTGAAGGTGGGTTGCTGGCTGGAGGGTGACCTGAAAGAAAATATTACTGCTAGCTTTGTTCCTCCCTTGTCTCTCTGTTTCCCAGATTCCAGGGACTCAGCACATTTCCTCTACCATCTTGTTTCTATGTTGAAGCTAGCTAACTATGGACTAAAACTGCCAGCCAAAATAAACCTCCCTTCCTGTAGGTTGTGAGTATCAGTTATTGTGTCCTAGAGAGGAGAAAGTAGTTAAAATAATGAGGTTAAATTTAAATATTAATGTCAAATTACTGCCATTGATAGATGTGTCATGGTTGTGAAGAAGACTATTCCAATTCTTAGAAATGCACATGGAAGTCATAGAAATAAAGCCATGATGATTCAGAAATACATAAATGTAGGGACACACACACGTGTTTGTATTCTAAGTAGATACAAAGAGATGAGAGATATACATGATAGAGACAAGAGGGAGAAGACTAGGTAAAAAATGTTATCAGTAAGTGAACATGAGTCAAAAGTATACATGTGTACCATTTTATATGTGCAACTTTTCTGATGGTTTTAAATTAGTTTAAGTAAAAACTAGAGTGCTAGCAAAAATGTATTACCTTTTGTTTTGTAGAGTTTTCAAAGATTAGAGATAATACCTCATATATGTTTTAAATTTTCCTGAAAAATTACCATTGCCAAATATTTCCATAGGCTTTGGACTAATATAGTATTGATATAAAGAGTAGTCTATTCTGGATTTATTGGAGGTTCTTAAATTTTTGTTAAAAATTGATTCATATATTCAAATCAATGTGACTCAGAATCTGGGCTGGATATATTAAGTATATTTCACTATTTTGCATCTCTAATACAAGTTCTAAATATAAGAACTTTTACACCTCACAACTGAACTCAGTACAATGTCTTCAATTACATTGATGATACTGAAAATCCTTCATGTAGAAAATACAAAATGTACATAATGAGGATAAGCATTATTAACTTACCAACGCAACTTACAGTACTGACTTGCATATCTTCAATAGATTTCATATACATATACCTAAAAAGTTTTTTGAATTGACTTTTTACTGCTACTAAATTTAGTGTATAGATCCTGGAACATTTTTCTTTTTCTATATAGGCCTAAAATTTTATAGAGAACCAAAAATCTGAAGAACTGTTATTGGTTCACTTTGGTGCTCTCTGCTTAATTTATTGTTAAAGGAGCTGTCCACTATATATAGTTCTGATATCAATTCCTGTTATGGTTTACATCTGGGTGCCCCACCCACAAGCCTCATGCAGTCTTGGAGGCAGCTGAATGTCGCATTTGTGATTGGTTCATTGTCTAGCACTGGGACTGGTGGTGTGAGTGCTGCACCAGCCCAGGGCCCGGGATCCAGCACACAATATAAGGGAGAGAAGGCAGAGTGATTGCCCCCTGCAACCCCCTTCTTGCCCTTTTTGCTTTCATCTCTCGCAGCCATGATTGTCTGCCCTTCATGCTGCTCTTCCTTGGAGCCAGCTGAGTATGGATTGAATCCTCCAAAAACTGTAAGCTAAATAAACCTTTCCTTCCTTCATTTTGGGCATCAGGTATTTCGTCTCAGCAATGAGAGAAAAGTAACCAAGACAATTCCTTTTTACACATGGCTAATTTTGCAGGGTAGGCCTATGAGGGAGAGGAGTGAATGCCTTGCTGTTACTATTGCTGCCAAGATTCCAGCTCCATAGTGCCCCCCATGGCTCCACGTCAAGCCCCGCCTTCACACAGGGGGGCAGCATTCACATCACAATCAACATGGAAGCAATTTTGGATTTGCGCAGTCCACAATTTGTGCAGTCAGAAAAAGGTGTCTTCCCCAAAAGATGATTCTATGTTTGCCATTCATGCCTGCCCTATTTCCTATGACAATAAAGATCTTATCATTACTTTGCGCTGACTTTTCTTTAAGGCTTAAACACCTAGCTTTTCTTCTTTCCTTTTTTTTTTTTTTTAAAAAAGTCTATGATTGTAGTACACAATGATTATATTCACCTTGGGGAATTGGTATATTTGTATAACACAAGTTAATTTCTTTTTTATCTTTTCTTTTCTTTTCTTCCAAGTCTCAGTCTCCTTTCCATTTGCAAAACGATTTATCTCCCTGTTCCTATTATCTTTTATTGTGTTCACTGTGTGTATATTATAGGGTTCTTCATATTGGAGAAACCACATAATATTTAACCTTGTGTATCTATTTCATTTAACTTTGTGCCTCAGAATGAATGTACTTTCTTTGAGTTGATGCTTGGTAGAAGTGACTACTCAGTGTCTAGCCTAACAGTGGCAAGGCTGTCCTTTCCAAGAAGGTTTATGTTTTCATTTATGCAATATTGTGAAATACAGCAACATGACCTGTTTATGGATAGGGATCATTTTTGTTTGGAAATTTCTACTCCCTAAAAGACACTGTATGTGGTAGTAACCAGCCTCTAAAGGAGTGCCTAATGGTCCTTGACTCTTGAAATTCAGCCCTGTGTAGTCCCATCTCACAGTGAATCAGCCTTGGTCTTTATGACCACTAAAATATGATGGAAGCAGTGATATCTCACTTTTACAGTTGAGGCATAAAAAGTATTGTAGCTTGTTCTTTACTTCCCTTTGGACCCTTTGTTTTGAGGAAGCCAACTACAATGTCCTGGAACACCTACAGTACCCACGGAGAGGCTCATGCATCAAGAACCATCTCCTTTCAAGTGCCATGTGCAAAACCACCTGGGGACCTCAGTGAAGCCTTTAGATCACTGCAGCTCCAACCAGAAGCCTAATTATCACCTCCAACCCTGAACCAGAACTGCTAGCAAAAATCCACAGAAGGTAAGAAATCATAGTGATTTCTTTAAGCCACTAAACTGTAGGATAATTTGGTCTGAAACAGTTGATAAACAATCCCCATGAGTTCTCATGAATGTGCAGCATCAGTCATAAATATGTAAAAGCTGTCTATGTGCATCTGAAAATCAAAATCTTAGCCAGTTTGATGGATCAATTGACAAATTTTAAGACAGTAGAGTTCCAAAGAACAACAAAATAACAGAGAACATACTTCCAGTAGACAAACCTTTCTTTGGTTTCTCTTCCCTGTCTCTGGCTGTTTGAACTGTGCCTGCCTTTCAGTTTGAAATGATTTTATCCTAGCCTACTCCAGCACTACTAAGAGAATTAGTGTCTTCCTCTTTATTTCTTCCAACCTTGTGACATCTTTTCTACTTTATATAAATAAGTAAGTAAACTTACAAGAATGCTATATTCATTCTGGAAATAATGAATGACTGGCTAACCATAGAACACGATCTAAGCCTCATCTCCCCGAGTTTGCATCCAAATGTTACACTGCATAGTGACGTGGTCTCATTTGATTCATTTTTCTGTGATGCATCTTTAAGACGAGACAAACAACAGGAGCTATGTCCTAGGACCACTATGAGGATTCAATCACATCACCCATGACACTCTTTGAGAAAGGAAATTCTTGATAAGCATTCATTATGTTCAAAATATTCCTACCAGCCAATTTCAAGGAAGGCTGTGGCTGTGAAACCGAACCTTGGCATAATTCCCAATTTAATATCTATTGGATTTTGTTTTTTAAAAGTTAGCTTTCTAAGCTTTGTTTTTCTCCTATATAAGCTAAAAATAAAATGAACTCTTTCACTGGGCCTTGGGAGGATAAAACATTATATAATAAATGTAAAACACCTAACACAGAGCCTGACAAATGGTAGGCGGGAAACAAATGTTCACTGCTTCCTTCCCTCCCAGCTTCTTAAAGTAGACACTGTGCAGAGTGGCTGGGGGCTGGCTGCGAAAACATGCTGGATGCCAAAAAGGAAAATGTACTTCAAGATTTAGCTGTAGAATTGAGTTGGACACAAATTCAAGCAGCTTTCTATTATTTAAATGTAGAATATGCCTGCTTGAAATATACAAGTCACTTTTCCAATCTCATCTAATAGTACAGGTAATAGTGAGCCTTATTCTTTTTAATTTTGCATTTTTCTACATGATTGACTTGCAATCTAGATGGTAATTAATGGTATAATTTAAATCTTAAAGGTTCTCATGTCCTTAATTCATGTTCAGTGTACAAAAGGGTGACCTACTTGTGAGAAGACCTCTGTATAGCAAATTGCTAAGCTTGACTGCTGGCAGAAAAGCTCAGAAGACTGTGGGCTTGAGACTGATGGTGGCCCATGAGGAAGAGCACAAGAGGACTAGAGAGACAGGAACATCAGTCATCAGTCATCTGGCTCCTGCTCTGCCACCATCAAGTAGCTTTCAGATTTCATTACATCACCTCAGAAAGCCAAGGAGTGGTAGGGGATGCTAGAAAATGTTTGAACCCTGGCTCCATCTCTTCATAGTCGAATGAAGTCAGTTTTTGACCCTTCTGAGCAGCTTTAACTTCATATGAACTTGGATCAGGAATAGCTAGCTCAAAAGTTTATGATTTGGAGTGAAAGAAATATGTATAGCTTCTGTCATGCACAAAAACTTAATAAACAAATGTGACTTTCCTTTCTTCCCTAAGACTCAGTTTTATCATCTGTAGAATGGCCATTTCCATTGAGTATGCTCTGGATGAAGTTTTCTGTCATTACTGTGATTATACTGTTAGGTGAAACATTTGAAAGATCTGGGAACTTGCTCATCATAGGTAATGAAGTGCTACATCTCCCTTTAATAAAAACAAAAGCAGGTTGTTGTTGTGGAGCGGGAAACACAACACTTCCTTAATGTATGAGCCTAAGAGGGAAGGCCTGCCTGATACAGTTTAGGTGGATATTTTATTGTATTCTGTTGTGTCTATAGATGGGCTGACACTAATCAGATCACAGAGTATTAGTCAGAGACTCTGTCTAGTAAACAATGACCGAACAGAACCAGGGACATCAGCCACGTTGCTGAAGGCACCTTTTGGACAAAATCTAAGCACAGTTGACCTTAATTGTTGTATCTGCTTATTTCATACATCCATTGGAATCAACAATTCTAAAGTAAGAATTATTTTTGTTATTTTGTAAATTAAAACAAAATTAAAGATAATAAATATAAGAACTTTATATAGACTTAAACATTCATGTGTATGGTATGCTCATGTGTATAAAAAGAATGTAAGGATATTCACGAGGTTGGAAAACAAATCAATCCTTAGATGATCGGGCTAGTAGAGGTTGTTTGTTTGTTTGTTTGTTTCCTTTGTTGTTTGCTTAAATTGCCTAAATTTTCCACAAATATATTTTGCATTGGTGGTGAAAGGGAAAATGAATTATAAGAAAATTTCCAGGTGGCTTAAGCAAACTGCCCTAAAGCAAATCAATAACTTGTTATTCACATTAAGAGACAGAGACCCCAGTGTCTCATTAAGATAGCTTTCAAGTAAATGGTGAGAACATGTTCCTTTTAGAAGCTCACCCTACCGGGTGTGACAGACAGCACACACTTGAAATTCCCGTACTCAAGAGGCTGAGGCAGGAGGATCAATGTGAGTTCAAGGCCAGCCTGAGCTACATAGTGAGTTCAAAGAAAGCCTGTACTACATAACTAGACCTTGTCTCAAATAGTTTTAAAAAAAACTTTAAGAGTATAAAATGAGTCAGTTACCACATTTATGCCTCATGACAATGAGACATTTTATATTTGGATGTGTGAAGATTCATGAGTGCCTCCATATATCTGCTCATGTCTTTGCAAATTGTGTCCTCATTACCAACATAATATCAGACTAAAAGATATAATGGGGAAAACTAGAAGATTTGAAATTGTATTTCTAGCTCCGTTCATTTAGCTGTGTGACCTTGAGAAGTGACTGATTACTAGCACCTCCAATAATAACTCACGTGCTTCATAGATTTTCATTTTGTGAACCAAATGAGATGACACATAAATACCAAGCCCCTCACACTGTGTGTGAGCCCTCTGCCTACCCCTCTTTGCTTTTGCAATCTCAGGGCACATAGTCGTCACAGTACTGAGCTAGCAAGTCATACAGGGTCATCGTCTAAATCAGTCTCGCGGTGTGATTGATATTTAGCTTGAGGTGTCGCTTTCCAAAGACAGGGGGACAATGGTGCCAAGCCAAATAGTTTTTTCACTACCTTTAGTCACTGAGCAGAACATCTTCCTGCACAGGTTCAGAAGAAAAGTAATTTCTATTTTAACCTGCTACAGTTGATTTTTAAACTATCTCCCATCCTTTGCAATGTTCTGGGACATGCTATGGCTCTGTATAGGGATTGAGTTGCCTGGGTTTTTAAAAACTTGTTTCTTTTAGGTGATCACCTATATGTTCACCAACAAGGTTGCCACTTACATAATCATGAGTCAGCATTTCCACTAATCCTGGTAATTTCAAATATTTGTTTGATGTAAATATTTTAAGTGGACTTTTAATTTTAAGTAGTGGTAGTAAGGAGAAAATATTGCATTCATGATAAAAAAGCTTTGAGAAAACTTTTTAAAAAAACATTTTCTCAATTCTCTAAATAATATGAAAGAAAAATTAAAGGCCCCCTAGAACCACATATGTAGAGACAGATAAAAATATGCTAGTGGAATTACCAGGCACATAGGATTGTTTTTGGATTGTTTTCCAAGGTCCTACATCAAACCTTACACCCACAGAATTTGCCCCATACTGCTAATCTATGGCTATTACATAGTGTTTCTAAATTTAATGTCTTGTAAATTGAATTCCCACCACCTTGATTCTCTTCCTGTAATCCTTCTTTCATGAACGAATAGCTTCATCCTTATCTAGTGGGTCTGACGATGGCTTCTAAGAGCCACTTGAAATATTTCCTGTCTTTCACTGACTGACTACTTATGCTCAATGCACATAATCAGGAAAGAATCTTGTTAATATTTGAAGAATCTTTTCTTCTTCTGAATTCGTTCTGTTATCCTCCCTTACCCCACCCCATCCCAGACGCTGTTCCCTTTGTGTATGGATCACTGCAGAGGCCGCCTAATAGTTGTCCTACCTGTAGCTTCAAATCAATCTCCGCCAACTGTCCTCCATACCTGTGACCTTTATACAAGCAGATCCAAACACAGATCTCCTATATTAGATCCTTCAGTGGATTCAATGTCAGCTTTGGAATTCCTTAGCTTAGCCTAGGAAGCTTTGCCTGCCTGTGATTCACAGCTGCCTATGGTTCTGCCTAACCACTGTTTACCTCTGCAGCAGCCTCTCAGTCCAGGCATAGGGAGCATGCACAGCTTCTCTAATGCTCCATACCTTTCGTAAGACCTGCTTTAGCACATGCTACATTACACTGCTCAGCAGAGTCTTCATGCTTCCTAACTAACTGAAATGTAAGCTAATTGGCATTTCATTTTGCATGGCCACAGTGACACATGATTTCCTCTTTAATACACTGGAGTTTGCTATAAATTCATGGGAAACAAATGTAGTTTTGCTGAGGCTACTTTATGATAAACCTATAAGGAAGATTCTTTCAAAATCTGACAGCATTCTTATTTTAAAATGAAAAATTTTGCTGTTTTTTCTTGTTCTTATGTTTTAAGGTTGTTGCAGATTTCCAAAGGGCCTCGGAATTTGAAGTAGGAATAAATAACTAAAAAAAAGAAGCAAACAAATTTGTGGGTTTCCCTTGGGAAATCCTAAGCCCTGGTCCTTTCTTCTGCGATTTGATAAAACTAAAGCATAGTCAATAAAAATGTTAGTATTTATTAATTTTAGATTAGGGGCTTGATTTTTGCTTATTCCTTTATATTTTTTTGTTCACTCTTTATAGACTTTGGACATTCTTATATCACTTTTATGCATTTTTTCTATAACTACCATCTAAGATGTTACTTACTTAATGATTTTCTTTAAATGGCCTTAGATTTTCTTGCAAGCATTCCACATATACACAATGCTTGCTATATTTTTGTACTGAATTGAAATATTTCTAGTTTTTTAAAGCACAGTAAATACAAAATGATATAAAGGTTCATGTATTATCTGCAAGTTTCATATCACACCATAGTCTGTGAAATGTCATTTTGTTTCACTTAATCCTTAGCATTATGCACTGGGATAAGAATTCTTACTACTTCCATTTGCATTTAAAAGAGAAAAAAGGAGTCAAAAGAAGATTAAATAACTTGCCTAATCTCACAAACGAAGAAGTGGCAATTATAGTTTGAACTCAAAGCTCACTCTAAAAGCTAAAGTTCTCAAACACTGTAAAATTTTTCAGCCAATGTGAAAGATTATTTCATTCTTAACTGTAGTCTTGTGAATTTTCAAATGTACATTAATTGTAAAAAAAGTTAATATCCAAAGTGGGATTAATTTCATCATCTTTTGCCAAAGGCTGTGACATTATCTTTGCTTTGCCTTCTAATTGAAATAAAGACACACAGATCTTGAAGATCATCTCTGTTTAATTTCACTACTTCAAAACTCCAGTTTCACACCAATGTTCAATCAGGAGCTTTGTATAAGTGGGTGCATCTAATTGCCTACTGAGAAATTCTTAAAGACATTAAAAATGGAACTGGCTTGGAGCTGATTTTGATGTGCGAGGTTTCCCAACCTCGCCTGTGCCAGTACAGGCACAGAGGGTGGTACTGAAAGTTTTTGTTTTTTGAGAAAACAGATTTTTTGTTGAGCAAATGAGGAGTGAGGATTTTTCCCCAGCACTTGTGCATTGTTTATGCTAATTGGGTCATAGCTGGTACCGGCTGAGTGTGGGCAACATTTTAATCCACTTTCTGATCTGCCTTCTGTGAGAGTAGGAGTTATTAAGTGATTGGAATTATTTCATACCGCTCTCCTCTGTCTGATGGTCTCATTTCCTGAATTCCTCTTGTCCTCATGCCCTACTTTATGTAGGATCCTGAATCCCAGTACACGTGATAGAAGGTGCTTGCCTGGAGGCAAGGCACAAAGAGCTCCGGAAGACTGTGTGGGATGGACTCTTGGCAGCATCAAGAGTGCTCCTTGGTGTGCAAGGAACTGTCCTTTTCCGAGGACGCTGTCTGAAAGCAGAGGTTGGGTTTTGTGGTCCTCTATACATCCATGCCAGTGGTAGCCTGGCTATCTCAGTGACACTTTTTCTCTTGATTTGCTTTCATGCTCTCCCTCACACATAATGTTCCTTGTATTAAATACAGGTTTGGAAAGCCTGGGTGTGAGCAATTAGAGGTCTAAAATGGAATGTGTGGGAAGTTAGGAGGGGAGGCGTGCGCCTTACTTCATCCTGGAGGGAAGCTCAGCGTGCAGCTTCCTAGCTGGATTTATAGACAAAAACACTAAAATCCAAGAATTTGTTGAAGGTGATTGCTAGAGCACCACGAAAGTACGACTGGAACTAGTTCTTACAGTACTTGGGAGAGAAGCCAGAGCCTGATCACACTAGAATAAAGCTCCCTACCACTGAGTGACATCTCCAGCTTATTTAACAACAATTTTTTTTGAGACAGGATCTTTCTATGACCTCAAAGTTGTATTCTTTTGCCTCAACTTTCCAAGTAGCTGTAATTGCAGGCATGCACTATCATGCCTGGCCAGAACAGAAACTATTCTTGGTTGTTTGTTTGTTTATTTGTTTAGACAAGGGTCTGGAAAACAGTATGATTACATGAAAACTATGCACTTGGACAATGCATAGGAAGCACATGACTATGAAGGGCAGGAAATTTGGTCAACTTTGCAGTTTTGGGCCCAGAGACCCTGGGCAGCAGGTGGGAGGACATCAGATTGGTGAATGGAAAAGGTTATCACCCAGTTGGCAATCGTGTTCCAAAGAGAGACTGAGTTGTTTTGTGATGATTGTTCTGCCTTGCCCATTTTGGAGCAAATCATTCTTGTAGGTCCAGATATGAGCCATGCCTGAGACCATGCCATGAAATGGTCTCAGCAAACAGGGACAGGAAAGACAGCCTGCACTGGATCCCAGTACACTGTGGCTATGTGAGCCTTGGAAAATGGTGAATCAGTGAGTGATTCTCATAGTCCATTCCTAGAGTGGGGGTGAGGTGGGTGACTCCATTGAGTTTAGTTAGAAACAAGAGCATTGCTGGCAGCTTCTTGAGACTCAATTGACTAAAAAGTGCAAGGCTTGGTCTATAAATATCTAATGAAGTGGGCAAAAGACATCTCAACTAAGGTGCATACATAAATAACTGGTCTGCTGAATGTATTCAGAGCAACTGTGTGTGTGTGTGTGTGTGTGTGTGTGTGCGCGCATGCCTTAGAGGCATTGCTTGGGATGGAAACCAGGATCTTGCACACACCAGGCAAGCACTCTACCACTGACCCACATTCCAGCCCTTTTAAAAATTTATTTGTGAAGGATCCTCCCAAACTGCTCAGGCTGTATTTGAACTTGATCCCCCTGCCTCAGACCCCTGAGTAGGAGGGATTACAAACATGTGCACCGTGCCCATGTTTGGTGCACACGTTTGGAGCAGTTTTTGAACTGAGCTCAATTAAGTCCCTCAGAGTAAAAGTCGGGAAACAACTCTAGTTTTAGGCAGAGTAAAAATTCAGTCATCATAGACTACAGTATTTTAAAAAATCTTCAGGGACTGCTTGAGATCTTCTAAAAGGTTAAGTTTCTTTAACCTAAATTCCTCATGTTGTATTTTGTTTTTCCTTTTAATTTTTAAAAGAATTTCTTCTGTTTTATAGAAAACATAACAAAGTCGATGACTCCCCTGCATTTCTTTTATCTCTGTGTATTAAAACATTATTTTCTATTTTTAAATAATTCTTCCCTCCATTATTGTGTAGTCTCTATTTACAACTGAACATTTCAAATCTTTGATGGCATTAGAAGGTCCCATTTTCCAAACCTTGAATTCTCAAATACCTTCCCTAAATCCAAAGTTAAGTGTTTTCATTTCATTGGTGTGGAGACACTGAATACATCTTAAAGTTTCTACCATCTACCAAGAATTATAGGGGAGAACGAGACAGTGACATTTAAGGGGATCATTATGGTCAAGGTAAGTGACACTCACTTACCAATAAAACAGCAGTGTAAATAACTAGTTAATAGAAGGAGATAATGTAGTGAATACTAGAAATGCATTCCTCATTTGCTTCTTAAAAATTCCCTATGGATTTTGAGCTGGGATTATACTGATTTTGATGGAGAGAGTAAGTCATTTAGGAGAGTCTTGGATTTGGTTCAGTGGCAGAAACACAATATGGGAATCATACACCCAGCAATGGCTGGAATGTAGGCTTGAACAGGACCGTATGTAATGAAGTTCTGGAAATCTCAGGCAAAGCTTCTCAGATGAGGGGACATTGGGAATCATTCTCATATTACACACATCAGGGGGAAGAACATGAGCATATCTGTGCTAATGACTTCCAATTAGTTGAGTGCCACCAAATGTCTGTCTCTTGGGGCCACGTTGAAGAGGTCTCAGAGATGTAATGTTCAGGTCTAGGGAACACTGAGCTCAAAGCTGAGGATTCAAAAGCCTGTGCTCTGACAGATTCTATGGGGTGGGCAGAGGGTGAAGGTGGGACAGGGCTGAGGAGAGGGTTGACACAGAGATTTTTGATGAATTCCTCTCTATTTCCAAAAACAACTCTAAGGGACTGTGCGCTGCTCACTGTGACATTCATCAGTTGTCAAGGCTGGCATTTCTCTTTGTTGAATGAGACAATACAGAGAAGAGAAAAAGGCGCATTACCAAGAGCAACAATGAATTTCCCATCTTGTTCTAAGCCAAGGGTTATGTAAAATGATAAAAGGGGGAAACGTGTTACCAGGAGCCATAAATTTGATTTCCTGGTGAGCTGTTTTTTTTAATGCATCTTCCCTTCAAAAAGTCACTTGAACATTCAAAGATATTGGCTTGAAGAAGATAAAAGAAAGTCACAGAAAGTTCAGGAGCATGGGAAAGTGAGATATGGCTCTTGTTTTCACCTTTCCTGATATGCTGTATGATTTGGGCACTGGTGGCACCACTCTAGGCTTTGGCTTCACCATCTCTGGAGCATGATGTGGTCACCAACCTCACCTTCCATGACCTGCAGGGTTGGTTTTATCAATGTGACCAGCCCAAAAAGAAGCTCTTTCCAGAATGCAGGATGAGGTATTTAAACAAAATAGCTTGTGTCAACACACTTAAATTCATGTCCAACTTTTTCTACTTTTTGAAGTTCTTCATGGTGTCCCCCATCACCCTTCCAACCTGCAACATGCCCAAAATACTATCGTTCCTATTTCCCACTGATTCTTTGAAGACTAACTCTGAATGTGCAAAATGCAACCCTTAATGCATTTTCTTAAAGTCCACTTGCCCCTTTTCCAATGGTCTGGATTCATTTAAAAGAAGACCTAGATAGAGAAGATATTCAGGCAAGACAGGCCACACAGTGTGGTAAGATCTTTGTTACTATGAAATGGGAGGTTCCAAGACGTCAGTCCTGGTTGCCCACCCAAATCACTAAGGAATAATGCAAAAGATACTTGTTCTGGGTCTCAGTACATTCTGATTCCCTTGGATAGCAGTGGGACATCAGCTTTGAAATTGTAAAATCTCACCAGGTGTTTCTAATGTGCTCTGGAATACAATATTCGCTACACAAAGCTTCTAGTATTATTAGCTAGAGAACTTGCAAAAATGCAACTTGAATCTGCAAGTGTAGGATGAGCTCTGTAATTCTGCTAATGAGGCAGGTGCTGGTCATGTGGGACCACAGTCTGAGAGCAAGATGGACCTCAGTGGTGGTTCCCAATATTCAGCATTGATTTCTGTAACCCAGGGACTTGCTGAAAATGTCACTGGGGCCTGGATCTGGCCCTAGAGTAGGTGTCTCATTTAGGAAGGAGCCTGTGAGAATCACTGATCTATAATGCTTATTTTCACCTGAAAGTGCCATGATGCTAGTTTTGTGATTTTCTAATATGACTTCTATCCCAATTCAGTTGTTCATTAAAAAAAAAGGACAGTATCAGATACGGAGTGTGTGGAACTTTATTGATAGAAACCTAATAATGGATGACCTCAAATTATAGGATGTCCAGGCATGCCTGATATTTGAGGTCACATGTATCTATGGAATATTCTTTTGAGCAAGTGGAGACCTTGGTAGAACTCTCCTGTGCTAGCAGGACTTACTGCAGATGGATCACTCACAAAGTAGAGCATTCTCCACTGACAGCAAGCAAACAAGATGCCCCTGCACTTTTTTCCTGCTCTCTGCAACACATCATGTCTGATTCTCAAAGTAGAATCCCCAGAGAGGCAACTGATTTCCTGTTGGTGTCAAACCAAGCAAAAATGGAGACGGAAGAAAGTAACAGCCTGCTTCATTTAGCAAAACAGATCACTGATCTTTGGAAATCTCAGGGACTTCCAAAAGAGTGTGTCCTATGATAGATGGTTTTTATCCATGATTTTTTTCTCACTCTCTAAGATCCTTCTTGTGCTAACTAGCTAAGACATCCTCTATTTAGGGACAGGATGTTTACCACTTTCCAAGAAAAAAATTAAAGAACTCTAAGAAGCATTTAACAACATAATTCTGAAATTATGGGTAAGTATTTTGTATTTAATCAATATAGAAGGTGCTGATTTCCCTAGAACACTATGAATTTGCACATACTGTGAATTGAGGTAGGGGTGAGTAACTGTATAGAAAATGAGATAGAAAAAGGAAAAGAATTATGATTCTCTCGCTTGCCCCTTTGGAAGTATTTACATCTGCCAGATCACTTGATCAGTCTGTAGAAAGAGCTGCGAGACAGTGAAAGTGGACAGCTGAGAAGAGCAATCAACACATGACAGCTTAGTCAGTGGGTTCTGAGGTCAGCCAAGCCCCAGTTTCTTAACTCTGTACCGTGCTTCCAATTCAACCTGCTTCAAACTGGGACCATTTGTCTTTCCTGCAGTGTGTGGGTGAGGCGGGTGTTGAGGATTGACACAGGCCCCATCACACTGAAATAGATCCAGGCTTTTAAGATTGACATAGCCTCCTGTTAAGTCAGCGGGGCTCAGACTTCCAATTGTCTTCAGCTCTTGACCTTTCTAATGACCTGCTATCCTGGCTGCATACAGGTTTGCTGTGGAGTGAGATGCAACCGAATTGTCCTAACTGCCTTTTTCAACGGTGGTCATCACGTTGCCCTCCTTGCCCTGCTCTCAGTCATGCTACTGGTGAGATATTTGTTGACCTTTGCTAAACACCTGATTTCTGATTCAGGGAGTCTAGGGTTTTGCAACACTGGCCTAGAGGTTTGGGGAGCCCCCCTCCCCGCAAACCCAGGATTCCTTGCCTAGAACGTCATCCTGGCTTCCCTCAAGTGAACGTGACTCTGGAGAGCAGCAGCAGCTTATGCTGCCACCTCCCATGCATTTTCCAGTCACTCCAGCTCTGGTGTCTAAGCCACAGTCACTGATGGTGACAATTCTGACCACTCCGCCCCCAGCTCCATCTGCTGACAGTCACCAGGCTGCCTCAAGTTTTCTGAGCCTCCTACACACTGCCCGTTCCCTTTCTGTAAAAGCCGGAAGCCCGTGGTCTTCTTAAAAGTTTAACCTGTCCCCACTGCAAGCAAAACAAAGTGGACATCTGCATTCTCTATAATTAA
The DNA here is from genome assembly GCF_034190915.1 of Cavia porcellus. NCBI lineage: Eukaryota > Metazoa > Chordata > Mammalia > Rodentia > Caviidae > Cavia > Cavia porcellus. The sequence continues at coordinate 17,414,232 of NW_026947496.1, read as the reverse complement.
CTGCTGCTCCCTTCTCGCCCTGCCCACAGCTGTGCCGCTCAGATGCACAGCTCCTCCATGGAACACGGTGCTCTCATTCAAGTGGAATGGAGCAGATGCTGCTGTGCACAAATGCGGGGCTACGGCTGAGAAGGAGCCTCATCTCACCCCCTCTTCTCCCAGCCTCGCTCTGCACCCACTTTTAGCATCTTCCTACTGCAGACTCCCCGACCAGGCTGAGGCTCTGACCAGTGCCTCTCTCTTCTTTTTCTCCACATCTCTGGAAGTGGCCGAAAGAGAAAAGCCTTCCCAGGAGGGATGCGAATTAGCTACTGCATCACTGTTGCTAATTCAAGTTGTGCTGATGAGCACGCAGACTCAAGCACACCCACCCCGTCATTTCTAGCCCCTCGACTTTTGCTCTCATTCTGGGCAATGGAAGCAAGGAAGAAGCAGATTTGCAAGCCCTCGAGGTTGCTACCAGCAACTAGTTCAAGAATGAGTTAAAAATTCAAAAGGGGATCTGGGAAAACCAGGGTGGAATATTATCAGTGTCCAGCGTGAAGTCCCATCATATAACAGTGAAAGAAGCTGAGATTATAAAAAATGATGCTTTTCTTATCTCTGCTTGGTGACTTTCAAGAATTCATCTCACTTTGTAGATTAAAAAATAGGGACATTGTCCTTCTCAGTATTCTATCAGGATGTGCCCATCATTCAGGTTGCCTTGATTGGACATCTTAAATATTTTATAGAAAATAGGAAAAACCTCCTATATACCAGGAGACTTTATAAAAGACTCTGGTTTCTTTTACTACTCTAAGGACCAACCTTGTGCATGCACCTTGAACAGAAGAGCCTAACTGATCACCATGAACAAAGCGGTGAAAATGTCACTCATCACAATACAGATGCTCCTTATGTCTTCTGGGATGTGCAATATCAGTTCCCCAAGGCAATAGCTGAAACCATTTAAAATACATAAGGTAGCTAGATGAGGCTGGTGTTTGTCTCAGGAACCCCTAATCTAGCTGAATTCCACTCAGCTAAGCCAGGGTTCCTGAAGATATCCACCGCAGTAATGGCTGCAAACTTAAAAGTTTTCAGGGAGAAAAAAATGCCCCTGATTCTCTTTCAGCCCTAGGCCTTGGGCTCAAGGAGGTCCCCAAGCCCTTGAGTTGTTTTCTAGCTCAGCTTTCTCAGAAGCATTTGTACCCATTATTGGGTACAAATTGGGTACATTATTGGGTTCTTACTGCCTTAAACAAATGTGGATTTATTTATTCTATTACATGCCCATTTCAGTTCTAACAGCCTTTTGGAGAGGTTATCAACTTGGAAATTCTGATTGTTAAATTTCTGGGGCACAGTTTAAACTCTTCCATCCTACACTGCACTGTTCATAGAGAACCAGGTCAGACCTGTGAGAACTTTGCTCTGTTGTTCCCATTTGTTACCTTGAGCTCCTTGACTGTAGAAGAACCTTTGAGCTGACTCCACATCCAAAAGTCTATGAGCAGACTCGACATCCAGAAAATAATCCATTTTGGGATAATCCATCCTGGAGGTTCAATCACAGACTTCCAAGAGAAAATGTTCACTTTAATGCCTATAAAGAGGAAAAGATTCACAATATTTTAGATGGAACATTATAAGGTATATATAGCATATATATATAAAGCATATATATACATATATATAGCATATATATAAAGCATATATATATATATATATGCTTTAAATTTTTGAATAAGAATAGCCCATAATAATACCCACTACTTGACTGACATTTTTAATTCTAAGACAACCCCACCACCACCACCACCACAGCTTCACTATTTTGAAGGAAATGCAACCTTTAGCCAACATTTATTAAAAGTAATATATTCTACTCAAGAAAAACAGACAATCCAGGCTAGAAAGAGATAACATACCAGTCTTTTCCTTGCTTTGTATTAACTGGAAAATATTGTTAAATTCTCAGGCTATCATTTTTCAAAGTTCTATCTGGTAAACGGCATCAGGAAGTGTCAGGCATCCTGAAGGTTGATTCTCATTTGATCTGGAGATGTTCAGATTCTCCTCCAGCAGGGAGAATTGCTTGGGAAGCCAACCTTCAGCTCATAGAAGCCTGGTGTCTATGACACACACTGACTTGTTTGCTGGAGAAATGCCTTGAATTCCTCCCTTTTTAGCAATTCCCTCTGGTGCATTTTATCAAGTGCTACAGGCTCATCACCTGCCTGCACCTGACACAGGCTGCTTTTAAGAAAGAAATGTGGTTTGCAGAGCAGCGACAATTATTGCAGCCTTGCAATGATTCCCACAGCATTACCATGCACCAGCCAGTCAGGAAGCTAAACCACTTCATGCAAACACATCCAGCCTCTAGGGTTCTTTTTTTGAGTCCATGGAACCTTTCCTTGATATTTACACAAATGAAGCATATCTATTTCTGCATGGTGTCTTTACAGAAAAAATTAACGAGACAAAGTCATTAAAATCAAGCTCAGAGGGGCTAATCCAACTGGTTTCTCGTTCTAAAGATACACATTTTAATTTAAGAAAGCAAGTCTGCTGAGAAGAAACTTTTAAAAATTATCCAAAGGTACCCCAACAGCCGAGCATACTTACTGCAGAAATATCCAGGGTTCACTGTCAGCAATCCAACAAGGGCAGTTTCAGCCAGGTGTCTTTGATCTCACTAAATATTCCCGGTGAAAGTAAACAGTTTTGATTGTTTGATTAGATCAGTGATGAATAATGCATTCCATCCACTGGACTTCCTTTATCAGATAAAATGGCCAGAGCACGTTACCTTAGCAACAGAAGGTGACGCCAGCCTCTGCTTCCCTGTGCCCTCCCCTGCAAAGGAAGAAAATTACCAGTTTCTCATGTAAAACTTTGGCAGAAAACCATCAAAATCTACATGGAGATTTTACATCAGCCAGGGCTATGCCCTACCCTATCCCCATGTCTTGTGCACAGGGAAGTGTCAGAGTCATTAAAAAAAAGAGACACAGATTTCTGGCTTAATCATCTATTTTTTTTTAATCCTAAATCCCGGTTTGGTTTGCAATTACAACAGAATAGTATATTAAATGGTTAAACAATCAATAGGAGAAAGTTGTCTGAACAATGTTGGGGGGCTTCAATGCCTACTGAAAAGGTGACCCCAGTGGTGGCAGGGAATGAGGGGAATGGTAAGGAAGGGCCACGCTAGCAGGCATATGTTCAACATCCCTGTTATAACTAATACACAGAAACAGTCACCGGCATCAAGGCTAGAAATAACTCCTTCTGTGAATCAGTCACTGGAAGCAGCTTAAAAAGCTGCCTGAAATTTCTCAGATTTTGAAAGACGCAGAATAATATAAATCTTAGTGGGAGAACCACCTCTGTAAAGCAGACATAGCCAGAAAGATAGACATACAGCAGGAGGATTCTCAGAGTTGGCAGATACTCACCAGCACTTGTTGACCCTTTCCAACAGGACACAGGAGAGCGTCAGAGAGCTGAACAGCACAGCTGAGCCTGCCAGCCCAAATGAGCAGCTCCTAATTTTCCCTTCAATCTTGAGTCAAGAGCACGGAGTGGAGGAAAGTGATGGATTTGCCCATTTTATATTGTGATGAAATGCAACCCCTCAGAAGAGATCTGAGTGGAGCTGCTCTTTAGAACACATTAGACTACTAATTTAAGAAAACTGAAAGGTTTTGTTTTACTGTCTTTTATGTATTCCTCTCTGCTACCCCCTCAACTTAATTTGCATTTAAAATTATTCTCATGTCTCCTGGGCTCTCCAAGGTGTGGAACACTTTCTAATCACGAAGGCTGTTCTGGTAGGGTTTGGTGCAACCCCACTTTTATTCTGAGCTGCAAAACAAAGGGGGTAGTTAAAACTGCGAACTGTTTTGGGGAGAGAAATATAGGGGGGGGGCACATTTGGTTTCAGACCCCTCCTTATTCCCCAGATTTTCTTCTCCCTACCTCTGGATATTTGGACAAATCATACCAATCTGTCTAAATGCATTCTCCTCTGTGTGAATGTGACACATTTACCCCAACAACAAAAAGGAACTCTGGTTAAGTATCTGAGGTTACTCTGGTTTACTATACTCCCTACCAATCTCAGTAAGGATTTGGAGATTCAATACTGTGAGATCTGTTCAGACATCACATAATGAGAGCTAAATCAATCCCTGCAGTGGTGGCAACCCTGTGGTCCTCGCTTCTTGTGCTGTAGCAGGCTTTTTGTTAATCACTGAAAGTTCTAAGAGGTTTGCCATCACACAGTGTGTATTTTACAACATCCTCTTCTACCTACGGTGGAGTAAGCAGAATTGATTATTAGGTGGTATGGTGTGCAGTGAGCTGAATTGTGAAGAAAGGAGAAGCCAACATTTGAGAAGCACTGGAAGGACGATCATGAAACTCCCCTCTCCTGTGTGCACAGGTCTGCCAGCTGCCCTGGATGCAAAGCAGAAAAACTCCAGTTGTGTGTCTTCTGGGCTATCCCAACCCAATTAGAAGAAGCCAAGGGCCAAGCTGGTGCTGCAGACAGCTGAGGCCAGAAGAAGAAGGCAGGTAAAATTCCCAGTGGTACACTCTTGGTAAGCTAACTTTGGACTCTGAATGCCCAAAACTTTGCTTAGACCAAGGACTTATTTAAGGTTATATATCTATTCAGCTCCCAGAGGAGACATGCTGAACACTTGACATTTTCAAGAGAAGGAAGCTGTCTTCTGGTTCCTTTGCTTTACAGTGGGGTGTGGGCGAAGGGTTCTGAACCCGCTATTGTGATTCTATTGAAATTGTAATGACTCATAGGTGACACACAGAGAAAGAGAGAGAGAGAGAGAGAGAGAGAGAGAGAGAGAGAGAGACAGAGAGAGACAGAGAGACAGAGAGAGAGAGAGAGAAACAGATAAAGAGACAGAGAGAGAGACAGAGACAGAGACAGAGAGAGAAACAGATAAAGAGACAGAGAGAGAGAGAGAGAGAGAGAGAGAGAGAGAGAGAGAGAAAGACAGACAGACAGACAGTCTGTATGCTATGACAAACACCAAACATTTAGGTGAGTGCAAATGACTGTGTGATTAAAGTTGGTGCTAAATAGGACATTTGGAAAATGGAGTTGATTCCTGGGGTGGGAGTGTATTTGGAAGTCAATCACTTCCAAGAGAACTGACCAAGAAAGAGAAATTTAAAGTACCTTAAAAATAATATAAAAAGGCTATGACTTGAGAACTTATAGAAAAGAATTTCAACTTATTTGAAAAGGGACTGATTGATCATTCATTTGTAAAAGGGGCTTCATTTTATTAAATAATTAATCACTAGATTCTTTAACATTATATAACCAGCTTCTAAAATACATTTTCAAAAACGATTTTATGTTCTGGGGAACATAGCAATAGATTACATGGAGGAATATATATGTGAGGAAATTATTTTCCAAGTGGAGAAGCCAAGAACAGACTATAATCAGCTCAGATCTGTTTTATAATAATCTTCTCAGAAGCAACACTTAAGATGATCCACTGTTCTGAGAGCCAGCAAAATCAGAGAAGGTGAAAGGTCAGCCCAAGTATTCAGACTAAACGCAGCACTGAGCAATTATACCCAAAACATCCTTGAGACATCAGCTCTACAGAACTTAACTTAGAAAGTGTTAGACTATCTCTAGAACCTAGAAATAAAAAATAATCCTGAAACTTCTGAAGCAGAATTCTTTTATGTTGGTGGCACCAAATTATGAACATGTAGAACTACAGGGTTGATCCAATCTAGAATATAGTAGTACATAATTTTCTGTTTCCAGTTTGGTGGTAAGAAGATGCACATAATTCATAATAGAGATTATTTAATGGTGGAATCTAGAGAAAAGCAAAGATGTCAGCTTGCATTAAGTTATCATCGAGGTACACTTACTTATTCTACCGGATGATACAAGACCTAAAAATCCTGAGAGAGAAGATGGCATGATTTATAAATAGATAATTTGCTCTTTTTCTACCATCTGATTGCCATTAGAGTCAGTCTGCTTTTAGTCTGTTGTAAAGGTTCTTGCAATTTTACAAGTTTATTGTGAATTTTACTTGTTTAATTATATTTATTCCAGAGTCCATTAGAAGACTTTGTTTTATATTTGTGATAACCTAGATGAAGTCCTAACTCTTACCTATATGAAATCATGGGGAAGTTTCTCTTTTTCTTAACAAACTCAACCAAATTTAATTTTAAAATGATAGAAGCTCACTTAACATGTGGCGAGAATCTTGACTCTCCTGGTGGGACAGCTACAGGAAGACCTTCAGGAAGTGCTGGCTTGCTTACAGGTGCCTTCCCTCATACCTTGGGGGTGGTTCCAGGGTTCCCATGGATACTCAAATCTTCACACACTGAGGTTCTTAATATAAGATGCTGTATACTTCCATTTAACCTGTACGCATCTTCCTGTACATTTGAAGACACCTCTAGATTACTTATAAGACCTAGTAGAATATAAACGCTGTCAGTACTTGCTATATTGTGTTGTTTAGGAAGGAGGACAAGAAAAGAAGCCCATACAAGTATAGCACAGATGTAATTCTTTTCCTGCAATATTTTGATCCATGGCTGGTTGAATCCACAGATACAGAACCCAAGTATACAAAGAACTGACTGCATAGAAAACATTATTCATTATTTTCACAAGTAGTTGGCCCCAAAATAGATTAGCCTGAAGACCACTGGTTCTTCTCTGCTAGGCAAGTCATTCTCTTATCTCTCAACCTTTCATTCATATGAAATTTTTTTATTTCCTTGCTCATTAAACATTGCCATCAAATAGGAGAGGTATTACAAACCTTTTATCCATGGTATTATTCATATTAAAATCTCCCTCAAGGAAGAGGGAGAAATCACAAGCTTGTAATTATCATTAGTTATTTTTACTAATCTTCAGACATTTAGTTTTTGAGAAATATCTGATAATTGGTGAAAAGCTAAAGAAGGCTGGGAATGTGGATCAAGTTTAAAAAAAAGAAAGAAAGAAAAGAAAAGAAGACTCATGGGGAAGAAAAGCTGAATTGTATCCCACATAAGCCTGCAGTCATGTTTCGAGGGTTTACTTAGGCACACACTCCCAGTGCTTAGCTGGCAGAAAATATTACATCTATGCACACTCAATTAGGGCAAAGGCCTGAAGCTGCCCTGCAGGCCCAGAGGCAGATTTCTAAATCCAATTCAAGACATTATGCCAAAGGATTCTTCCCTTAGCCCGTCTTCTGAAATTGCGGGAGGGTCTCATGCCAGAGGAGGAACAGCCTGGGCCAGTGTGACAGAGGCCAGGATCTCACAGGGTGAATCCTTCAGCTCCAATTGCTGGCCCTTCTGAAAGTGCCCTTTCTCTCTCAATATTGTGAAGACAGATCAGTTTAAAGAATGAAGTACAACAGTTCAAATGGCATCTTAACCCCTGCCAACTGCATTCTGGTTGTGTTGCCAGTGTAGAAATTGCTCAGCGTGGCAGAAAAATTAAATTGGAAATTATATGTGCACCTCAGGGTTTGGATAACTGACCTACCAGTAGGGACAGAGAGAAATGTGCTTAAGGAAATGAGGGATTTTTTGCTGATTATAACTCTTAAATCCATCAATACAAAGGCATGAAAATGATGCTCCAAACATGGAGAAATATGTTGGCAGTAGTAGCTTTTAAGTTGAGTTTTAGGATATATTATAATCATACTTGACTTCATTCCATCTCAAAAAATTCACATTATCCTTATTTGTGTGTGTGTGTGTGTGTGTGTGTGTGTGTGTGTGTGTGTGTGTGTGTGGTTTATTTTCAGCTCTCCTGGAGATGGCTGAAAATTAATCACGAGTTTAATTGCATTAAAACGGTGTCATAAGTCAATGCAACAGTGTCTTGCACATGTTACCAACTGGATTCTGCATTTTTCATCTGATTCAAAGGGCATTCTTCAGAGGGGCCACACAAATTCAGAGCATCAGTGATCCATGCCAAAATACCCTTCCCCAAAGGTCCTCTGCTGTTGTTTTTGCAATTCTGCTTTCCCCACAGCTGTTTCTAACTGTGAGATACAAAATGCAGTGGAATTTTCACAAGTTCACTTTATTCTTGCTCAAATTAAACAGCATAATATATGTAGATGCTTGACCAGAGTGGACACTATATATACTGAGTAAGAGTTCCACAAGGAAGTATCTATTATTTCAGGGATAGGCCCATGGTTGTTGCATCTCAGGGTTCTGTTATTTTATGTTTATTCATCACGGTGTAGTTGGTAGTTGATTTTTGCTCATGGGGTGTCAGGAATAGTGGCAACTTCTGGGGATACAACAATGTACCACCATAGATCAATTCCTTTCCTCAGAAGATTACAAATCATATGAACTTAGACTCTCCTAATTATCTTCCCGTTAAGGCATACATTGAAAATGACTACATTTCTTTGCAACTGCATAGATGTGTCCAGGGACAGTCAGCCCAGGCGCTCAGCCACGAAGAACTGAGAAGATGTTATTCTGCCTTATCAGCTTGGCAGCTTTGTGTGCAATGCCCTATCTTTAATGTGTTTAATTTCTCTAGAGCTCTTTGGATCAGATGAAAAATGCAGTATCTAGTTGGTAACAGGTGCAGGAAGGGGTAGACACTGTTACACTTGTTGCTGTTTCCTGATAAACTTGTAGGCTGGAGCTTTCTCTCCTGCCAGAACTTTGAATTAGCAACAAAATGGATTTGAAGGCTGACTGGTGGGAAAAAAACATATGCCACCATATTTTAAACAAACAAGCTTTAAAACAGTGTTAAGAACTATTGGGTTTAAACTGATTGTTTGACTCTTAAACAATGTGCCTCCACATTATAATGACAATTGTCTTGAGTGAGTTTCCATCCCTTATGGGCGCTAGTGTGTATTTCACAGATCGCTCCTGAGAGGCGAAATAACAGAAACTGTATTGTAGTTTACTAATACGGAAAGCGTGGGGTACAAGAGAGTGGGAGAAGTCCATGTTCCTTAGCCTTTAGGGCCTTGGAGATGACATTTTGCAAGTTAGCAGCCCCCTTGATGGGGTAGACATTTGGATTGCATTTTTTAAGAACCCTTGATTTTAAAAGCTGGTAACAGTAAACAGCAAGAATGCACTATCACATTTTTAACATAGCACCAGAGGAAATATGATTTAAAATCAAAAGTCTTCTCATTCCTATGGCAACCAACACAAGTACTCAACTATTGCTACACGCTGTGTACATTATGCAGGCTGCTCCTCCCCCACCTCCTGCTGCCTCTCTTCCTCTGGAGTCAGTCTGAACTCCGCTAAACTGTGTACCTTAAAAAAGCCCTGCTCCAGACACCAGGTGAGTTTCCCACATGCGAGCAACCAAACCCTTGAATGTGAAAGGGAAGAGACCTCCCAGAGGAAACCTTTACAAACCCCAAAGGGAAATGCACCTCAAAATAGAGATGCCGGCTGCTTCCCTGATTTGACATGTTTGAGAGCTCCTTGTTTTAAAGCCAGACACAAATCTGTGAAGAGATTCCCTTGAGTTACAACCCTTTTTCTGGGAGCAGCTACCATGAAGGTAACATATGTGGTGAGACAGAGCCAAAAAGCACCCACTGGGCTGCAGCACAGTGATGGGAACATTTATAACACATTCCCAGGAAGCTGGAGTGGTTAGTCATGGTGTGCAGAGGTACCCTGGGAGCCAACTGGCTCATGGCAGTGGGAATTGGCTGTCACCACGACTGCCTGCTCTTCCAGGAGTGCTCGGTTGCTCTGTGCTCTTCTGGAGGGCTAATTTTTTTTTCTCTAAATGTTGAGAAACTAAAGCCTGAGACTCAAAGGCAAAGGAAAGACAGAACCTGAATCCTAGCTGAGTATTTTCTAAATTTCCAAAGAAGAACACCAATTAGTTTTGGGATGCAGATGGACTGAGATGCTTTGCTTAAATCTTAAATACTAAGATATTGACAAAAAATGTGGACTGGTGACTGACTTGTGATGTTTTGGAAAAGGTCACGGGAAAGGATGATACCCTCAGAGACTTCTTTCTGGAGTGCAGCCATCGCCTCCTCTGATCCTGCACCTTTCAGTTAGGATGTACATTATGGGATGTGAGTTAAGACTGTCTTCAGTCACTGTGTTCATAGGAAGTTTCAGGGTGGAGGGATCTGTTGTTTTATGACATTATGCATGATGCTTCCTGGCTATGAATTTTGCTTCCTCTTTCTTAGAAGATGGCAACATTAAATTATTTAGTTTCTAAGCTGAAGGTACTATTGCTTAGTATATTACCCTGATTGTCATTACTATGATAAAATGTTCAAGCACGAATAACTTATTTTAAAAAAACAGACATTTATTTTACTTGCAGTTTGGGTGGCTGGAACCTCCCATTAGCACGACATCAGCACTGGGGATGGCAACCATGTGCCAGGGTGTGCTGTAGACATGTAACAGTAAAGATTACCTGGTAAGAGGAGCTCATGTACAAGAAGGAGCCAGGCTTGCTGTTTTATAGTGACCCTCTCCTGATGACTCTCCAGTATGCCCTGAAAACCAAGTCAGCTCCTCCTGAGGGCAGTACCCCCGTGACCTCCCAGGAGGAGCCTCTTCCTAGGACCCAACATCTTCTTACTACCGCAGCACCAAAGACCAAGTTTCCAGCACATGAAACCTTGGGAGACAAACTGTATTCAAACCAAGGTAGCATTTTCAGAACTGAAGTCCATAGAATTGAGGTTTGATTAATATTTTCTGACTTACTTTTTTTTAATGAAAAATGAAGATATTTAGAAGGGGGCCACATGATAATACTCAGAGTGCCTTGCTGTTCAGAAAATGCCCACCGAAGAGCAGCATCAATATTACCTGGGAGCTTAGGAACTGCAGTCTCCCCTACAAATCCAACTGTTTCAGAATCTGCAATGTATCAAGATCTGCATTCCCAGCCCTGTGACTTGAAGTATTTATGACGCTGTTTCTGTTTGGTGCATTTGTTGACACCAAAGTCAACAGTTTCAAGCAGCATGATCGACTACTTTCTCCATGAGGTAATTTTTGTTTTACACCCCCATTTAACAGATAACAAAAACAAAGTGTAGAGCATTAGGCCTTTCACCTATTGTCACCTCATGGGTGGTTTTAGTGATGGTGCTGAAGTGGACTTCTTTAGATTGTGTCCTTAAACTGTCTTTATTAGGGGATGGAATTTTCCCTCCCCCATTTGACATAGTAGTTTATTAAAAGTCATTTGATTTTTTGTAACAACCTCCCATGAAAGGCAGGGAAGGGGTTCTCTACATTTTACCCAGTTCAGTCCCACCTACAAAAGAGGTCAAACACAGCACCTAGAAAACTTAGATGATGATTGTGAATTCTAACTGATGGGGTGCAAGCTAAACCCCAGATGTCTGGGTGTCAAGCCCAGGGTTATTTCAGCATCTCCATAGTGTACCTGATTCAGCATATGCACCATGATGCTAGCCTCTTGCTGCTCAGTGTCACGCTGACCCCCAAAGCCCATACAATGTAGGAGTGTGTCCGCCTGATTTTGTTTTTAATGAAAAAAAATTAATTGTGGCCAGTATATTTTAGATCTAGAATGTCCCCCTAAATTTTCATGTGTTCCGAGGAGGGGGTTTCAGAGGGTCATTGCATCCTAGGAGTACTGTGCTCATCCACGGATTAACCCATTAATGAGTCCATAGCTGAGTGGGATTAACCCCTGGGATTATGGCCTGCTGGGAAGAGGTGTGGCTCTGAGTGCATGACCCATGGGGTACACCTGGCTTGCTCCCTGCTCCTCCCTTCTCTCCCTGCTTCCTGGCTGCCATAACATGAGTAGTACTCCGCCTCCAGGGGCCTCCACCAGGCCATTTCTGCCTTGGAGGCAGCCAACCAGCCATGCAGGGACTTAGACCTCTGAAACAATCAGCCAAAATAAACCTCTCCTTTATGTTGTATGCATGGAGTACTGCATCTCAGCAACAGGAAAGTAACTAAGACTGTAGCAAATACACACAGCGTAAAACCTCATTTTAACCTTTTTCTGGTAATACTTCAGTGGTGTTGCACGCACATTGCACTCTCAATGGCCAGAAGTCTTTTCATCCTCCAACACTGAAACTCTATGCCTATAAACAGTACGTCCCCTTCCCCTTTCCTTTCCCCTCCAGACCCTGGCAACCACTGTTCTACTTTCTGTCTTATGATGTTGATTATTCCAAATATTCTATATAAGTAAACTCACGCTATATCCTCTTGCAATTGGTTTCTTTCACTTAGTGTAATGTTGTACAGGCTCCTCATTTTGTGGCATGTGTCAGAATGTTCCTTTTATAAGGCTGAAAAGTGCTGCTTCATATGCACACACCAAATTTTGTTTATGCCTCTATCAGTTAGTTCCCTTCACCTTTCACCTATTGTAAATAATGCTATTAAGAAGCTGGATATATATGAGACTCTGCTTTACCTTCCTTTCAGAGGATATCCAGAACTGAAGTGCTAGGTAATATTGTGTTTTTAATTTTTTGAGGACAAATATACTTAATTTTCTGTTGAAGCTATGCATAAGGTTTGTATTTCCAACAACAGTATACAAGTATCTCACATTCTTTACCTCTTTGCCAATACTTGTTATATTTTTTCCTGACAGTAACCCCACTGAAGTTTCTGTGTAATTCTTGAAATAGCATTTTTCTTAGGGTAGGCCAGTTTTCAAACTCTGCATCAGGTGACAAACATGACCACAGCCACCTTCCTCACACAAACACAAATGTAGCCAATGATATGTCTTGGCCCACACAAACCTGCCAAATTATCATGGCAGAGATCCAACATGACCAGGAGACCACAGAAGGACCTTATCAGGCTTCTTCCTGTGGTCCTGACCCAAAATAGACTTACTGCCTTTCCTTCCTGTGCACACCAAAGACTCTCCAATCCCCAAATAAAATGCCTCTCCTGCTTTGCTGTCACCAGCTAGCTTAGCCCTACCCCAATGAGAGCTAATATAAGCAGCCTCAGCCCTGTGTCTAGCTGAGAGAGAACTTGCATTCTTTTGTAGTTCTTCCGTGCCCACGTTAAAGGCCTTTTCTGTCTGTGTCTCTTTTTATTTTTCTGCATTGCCTCAGACTGAGTGTTAAGTACTCAACCAGCTATTTTTCCCCAAATCATAAAACAAATTAAGCTTGTAAACCATTGCACCTGATTATTCATTGAGTGTTGAAGAAATATGGCACTAGATTTCTGAAGACTAACTTCACATGGTACAGAGCAGGTAGCATTTGATAGTAATAAATTGATATAAAACAATTTGAATCGAGAATCTGTCCTAGGCTTCCGTGACTTGCAGCAAGACCTGCAGGTGGCGTACAGACAGGACTGAAATTAGCAAATGGTCAGTGAAGTTCTCACACCTTGAAGCAAGAGAAACCCGATAGCTGAGAACTTTGCCCAAATTTTCACTACCTCAATAGTCTCATTTGGCAGATAATCAGGTTACTAGCTAACCATGGTCTGTTCATGCATGCTCTTCCAAAAGTGCTTTGTTTTTAGAATCTTTGAGCCTTGCCTACATCAGTTGTTCACCCCTATTACTCCCTGCAGCACATCAACACCCCCCCCCCATCAAGCTGTGCACCTAGTAAAGGCCAGGGACACCTCGTGGTTTTAGTCTGTCTGTGACTTTGACCTTCCCAGTTCCCTTTGTAACTAAAAGACAACTCTTATCAGGGTTTCATTCTGTCATCATATCCCTGAGCAGGTGATTGGTAGTCTTAGGCCAGGACCTTACTTCTAGATCAAACAATATAAAATCCTTGGTATTGAACAGTCTTGGACTCACCCAAGGCACTCTTTGAAATTGTAGAAGTCCCCGTTTCTGAGACTGAATCAATGCAGCCTAATTTCCACAAGGGGTTAGGCCCAGGAATTGTCATGGTTCACAGAGCCCACAAAATTACCCAGCACTGGCAACACACTAAACATTAAAAACTGGTTAAAAATAAAATTAGTGCATCTGAAGAACTCACAGGCTGCTGCAGTACATGGATTTGCAATTTTCTGAGAGTGAGAGTTCCGTAAGAGAGGCTGGCACAGTGCTTTGCAAGCTGGAAAGATGGAAGAACTAACCTCGCTGAAACAGGAATTTTCCAACTTGCCCCTCATCAGCAGAGGTAGACTATTTCACTAGATTAATCCAAATGCTATTCTTTCTGGACTCATACATTCATGTTGAAGGTAATAACACCAACAACCTTACACAGAGTGATATAAGAGAATTTCATGATGGTTTCATCTCTTTATGCCGCAACACTTCAAACTGATCTATTCTTTATCCTCTTAACAAATTCACTTGGGATTCTTTGAACATCAGCAAGGACACTCATGAAATGGTGGTGCAGAACCAGGCTGTGGTATAGTTCCATGCCAGTCAGCTCTGCTGACAGTTACCATCAGAGCCACACTCTAGGAGCCTCTTCTAATTATCTGGGAGTTCATTACAATAATCCTCCACTTAAAATATTCCTTGAGAGATAGTTCTTGTCTTTCTCAATATCTCTGTTCTTAGCCATAAACACAATTTAAATGTATTGGCACTAGCGTGGCTTTTAATCCTTGTGAAGAGCTTCTTTTCATGTTCAAAAAATACATTTAAAAAATCCCAAGCCTTTAAACATTGAAAAATTTTGCAACACCTACTCACCTTTAAAAGAAAAAGTAATAACACAGCAAACCTGCTGATGTCACTTTTCATAGATCAGCGTTGACGCATCTAGGTTGTCAATTCTATTTCTGTTCATTTAACCATAGTCTCCAATTTCCGCTTATAGAATTTGGCATGGAAATCTGACTTTGTTCAAACTTCAGTGACTGCAAAGCCATGTAAAGAGTGGTACAATAAAAATACCCTTGAATCTGCCTCCTGTCTTTGGGATGAATCCTGAGCGGCTTCTATAATGATGTGTGTGATTCTTCTTTTCTGGGGCTAAATTATGGAATAAAGATGAGAGACCAGTTGCCAAAGTCCCTAACAAAAGCTACCATTTGTACATTTGAATTCATCCTAATACACAAGTACTTTTTTTTCTGTCTGTTAAATTGATATCTCTTAACTCTGTTGCTCTCTAGGGAAGCTAAGCAATCAATTTGAGCTTAAACAAATAAATGTTTATTGAACAAAAGAATGAGGCAAACAGAGACTGAATTCTTTTAGAGAGTCAAAGAAGGCAACACGAGTGGCCATTCAGAGCAGCCTGACCCAATCATTGTGCAGTTCCTTAAGTGTACTAAACAACAAATACCCTATCCCGTCCCCGGGAGACAAGACAAGCTCTAGGGTTGCTGAAGGAGACAGTTGGAAATTAACAGTTGCAGTTCCCACTAAAATGGTGTGAACCATGGTTCAGTAGGGAATTTGACCAAATGGTCCAATGGAGGTTTAGATAGTATTAAAAACAGTAGCGTTTGGCCTTAGTTTGGAAGAGCCAAGCAGCAGTTTAGTTACTCAGTGGGAAGAAAGTCTAAAACAGAGAAAGCAGCCTAAATAAAGGCTTGGAAGCAAGAAGGATCCTTGATTATTTTTAGAAGAATAAAGGGTTGGAAGGCAGGTTCAGATGTTGGCAAAGGAGAGTGAAAATGTACTATACTGAGAAGAATATCACCCTTGTCTTTTTTCTCAAGGAATGTTAAAGGCATCTAAGAGAGTCCAGGAAAAATACAAAGAGAATTTAAGACAGTAGAATTCAGCTTAGGTCACTTTGAATTTCAGTTGCCTCAAGAACATTCTAGAATAAATATTTATGAGATTGTAGGAAGCAGGTGCCCAGGGAGAGTATACAACTACTGTGGATCCCCAGTGAGCAAGTGGAAACAAGATGAAGAAGAAAAACCTGATGACCTCAAGGACAGTGACCAGGATGGCCGGATAGACTATGGAGGGAATAAGATGCTGAAGGACCATGGAGGAAGCGTTCAGAGAGACTGAGAGGGGCTAGGAGGAAGAGATTGCTCCTGAAGCCAAGGAAGTGTCCATGAAGAAAGCAGACAGGTATAAATGTAGGAAATCTCTACTGTGAACGGCAGTTAAGAGTTCAGAAGTGATCAGAATATTATAGAGCGAGAAACTCACCGAAGTGCCTACCAAATTCCAGTCTAGTTTCAGTAGAGCTATATTAGTAACTTGTTATCCCACTGTGTACAGACGCTTTGGTGATAACTTTTTAAATGACAGTAAATCTCTACAGTGGCCAGGAAGGCACTCTCTGGGGATTTTTTCCCTGGAATTTTGCCCAATTTTTAATCCAAAATGAAATCCTGGGGAGCTCATGAAATTAATCTCAATGCCACAATTTAAGCCTACAAATTCTAAGAATTGTTTATTATATAAAAACAAACAAAATTAGTGCAAGTAAGATAGGTTCCATAAGGTAGAGTAAACATTCTGGCTTCCGTTCTTCATTGCCCATCAGACTCACTGAAGGCACTTTTTGAAGTGATAGAAAGTCCTGTTCCCAAGACTGCATTCCTCCTGTCAGTCCAGCCTAATTTCCACAGGGGCAGGCCGAGGAGTTGCCATGGTCTGCATGGCTCTCAAACTTCCTAGGGTGAGGACTGTGAAGGGTGGTGAGCAGGTGAAGAAATACAGACAAGATACCAGAAAGCTGGGATCAGGTAGAACCCTCTCCCCTGATGGGAGGAAAGGAACTGCTCACCACCGTAGCGCATTGACTTATACATTCGGCAGGTTAGTGCCCCATGAGCCCGGAGCCTAGCAATCTGCATGCATGGCAACCTAAGGGCTTAGTGTTCTCTGGACCGGAGCAGCTTGTTCACAGGGCTTGCCTCCGGTGCTCTTTGTTCTCAGGACCAGTCTTGCTCCAACCTTGTACATGTGATAGATCTTCAGCTTCAGCTGCTCCCAGTGTCTCCCTCTTTTCTGTTTTAGTAGTTGAAATCTGAGTGTACAGTGAGCACATTTAACAATTTTTAGACCGTGAGGATTATAAGGAATTCCTGTGGTAAGGGAGATAGAAAAATTTTACAAAACATTTAGAAGGCAGTCGGTAGGCCAGACCATTATCAGTCTTATATGTAGGGAGGAAAAAAAAAAAACCTGCATTCTGTATTCTTTTTTTTTTTTTTTTTTTTTGCATTCTGTATTCTGATGCCTAGAGGACTCGCGTTCTTCATCCGACATTCCCACCTCTAGCTGCAGCCCACACCTCACAACCAGGGATGGTCTCCATCTCTGGCATCCCCCTCTCCATGGAAGGCAGCAGGCAGTCACAGCCTCCGTAGTCACAGATTTTTATTTACTTTTATAGAAAACTTCTGCACTTCTTGCAGCCCTGAGTCAAGTGTATTCAGCAGTCTAAAGGCTCAGAGAGGCCTCAGCGGAGTTTGTATCACATCACCCGGGAGGTAGGGACGCTAGGATTTTGGCCCTTCACTCCCACAGCTGAAACAAGCAATCTTGTTCTTTTTCTTTCCTGTAGGCTGTGGGTGAATAACCTGAGTGTGATGGTTGCCACCAGGGCAGCCCCCTGTACATATGAGGGGTCAGTATCTGAATCACCTCAGACAGTAGAGCCTGTTTCCTTGTGGGCTCTTAAAGCCTCTTTACACCATTTATTTACATTTTCAAAGTCCAGTTGTTGAGTGATTAACTTGCAAGCCTATGTATTGCTTACAATCCTCTTACTAACCTGTAATAAGCATGCTGCAAAATCTTGAAATGGCTCATCAGGACGCTAATGAGTGGAAGTCAAATCAAGGGATATCTCACCCTTTGAAGGAAGTTCCTTCGAAGCCCTATGGCAGCTATTTTAAACTCATATACTTGCAGTTCAAAAGTAAGTTGATTATTTGTGGCAGCAAAGGCACCTTCTCCAGTTAACATGCCCTTTGTAATGTCTACGTTGTGAGTGACCTACGAGAAGCCTGACCTGTACACAATTTTAAAAAATTCTTTTGCACAACAAATAGTTCCCCAGACTTGAACATGCTTTAGGTCTTCCTTTCCAATCATCTGAGGTCATAGTTTCTTGCCCTAGGAGCTCTATTAAACTTAGGATCAAAGGAGCTGTAGGACCATAGGTAGTAGTGGCAGCTTGTCTTGATTTCTTTTGGGACTTACTGGGTCCAGCTTCATGAAGACTTATAACTTGTCCCAGGCTATTGGGGATGTCAAGTTCAGTAACAGGGTAGAGATGTTGAAAACTGTCCACTGACTCTTCTCCTGGTCTGGTTTCCTTTAATGCGAATTGCAAGGGAAACAGAGAAAATGGCTCTACTCCCCTAAAGGTAGAAATTCCAACCTGTGGTGCAGCAAAGTTTCCCTGAGTTGAAAAGGCAGGAATTACCATTTGTGACTCAGTTAAGGTTATCAATGTTGTTCAATGGAATTTGCAGTAAAACACTCCTCTAGTGGGGAAGGGTCCTTTTTTAGCTACATGAGCAAAGTTAGAGGGCTTAGGCTCTCAGGGTGGGTGGTGCTCCACCATCTTTTTCCTTCTCAGGACTTGACTTTAAAATAGCACTCCAAGCCAAATTCTTTGCAGTCATTTCCAAATTCACAAAAATAAATACAAGAATCAGGAATACACCAAGCATTTTTATATACAGCTGTGGTTCTTGAGAACGTGTTTGCCCCATGTTTTATACCTGACTTAGGCTCATTATTGATGATGTTAATAGGTCCTCTATTGAAGATATCAATATTTTTCTGGGTTCAATATGAGTGATATCGATAGGCTCAATACTGAAGATACAGGTAAATCTCTCTCCTTTGTGTGCACACTAGAGGTGTCCTTTTCAACTGCTAAATGACAAATTCCTCATGCTCCAAGTTCCCGTTCAGGCACCATTCTGCCATGGTGCCTGCCATTCTGCCATTCATGCCAAGTACACAGCTCCTGTATTTCCTAGGGTGAGGACCCTGAAGGGCAGTGAGAAGATGAAGAAATGAAAACAGGAAACAGAAAGCTGGGATCAGGTGGAGCCCTCTCCCCTGATGGGAGGAAAGAAAGTGCTCACCACCATAGCACACTGACTTATACATTTTGCAGGTTAGTGCCCCATGAGCCCTGGAGCCTAGCAATCTGCATGCATAGCAACCTAAGGATTTAGTGTTCTCTAGACTGGACAGCTTGCTCATGTGGCTTGCCTCGGGCACTCCTTGTCCTCAAGACTGGCCTTGCTTTGATCTTACAAGTGTGACTGATCTCCAGCTTCCACCACTCCTGACAAGGACTCATCATTTTTTCAAGATCTCATTTTACAAATAAAATTAAGAGCCACCAAGTGGGATAATCCAGTGCCTTACATCCTCGGTACTCAATGTGGCTCACAAAGTGGCACTTGGTAGCGTGTTAGAACCACAGTCTCAAGCCTTGCTCCAGACCTTTGGAGCCAGAACCTGTATTTTAATGAGATTTAACATGAAAATATAAAGACTTGTTTGCTTTCTATGTTCCAGTTGACCTGGGTCTTGCTATTGAACTGATCACATGTAATTTTCTGGAGATTATTTGGTACAGTTGGCCAAACTCACCTTAAGTACACTTTGTATCCTAAACGGTAGTTTAAACCCTGACTACATTTTCAAAACACCCTTCTAATTTTTAAAAACGTATTTGAGGTCCAACTTGACCCCTGGAAGTTGTGATTTATGGTTCTGGGCATTAACGTTTTTAAAGGAGCCCCAGGTATCTCTAATGCAGAGCTAGGGAGAAGACACATTGTGCTAAGAAGTCCTCAGGGGAAGCAGAAATCCAGTTCAAGTAAAAGGAATTTTAAAAAATACAGTAAGAGCACAATGCCAGGCATGCATTAATAATAGAAGCCTTATTGCCATGCAGCAGGAGGTTGGAAGGCAGTTTCTGAAGGTATCGCTGACATAAAAGATGGCATATTCTTTAGGAAACTTTGAGTACTTATTAAGCTCTTGCAAGAGTTTCAATTAGCTTAGAACATTCATAACAACATTTTAAAAAAGTTAGCAGAGCCAGCACCAGCATAAGAACTTGTCTTGTGCTAAAAGTCCTTTATAAGGTAGAGAGAGGGAACAAGAAGCTGGAGATGGAGAGGTATTTTTCTCTTAGCGGTAATTTTTCTCTTATGCCCCAATTTGCTAAACGCCGAAATAGTGGCATTTTATAAAACTGAAAGGCTTTCTGTGGGAGTAAGTAGAATGTCAAGGTTGAGTCAAAGATTAATACCTAAATGATAGAGTATTTTGTGGGAATTGTATGCCTCTATCTTGGAAATCAAGCTGGGAAGTCGGACATATTTGTTGATTCCACAGCACTATATATTGTGTTATAATTAATCAGATGGATTATGTCTGATTCCAAGAATGGAGAAAATTTAGGCCGTACATTTTTAAATAGTTCTGCAAAGATTTTCAAATATATAGCTTATTTACTGATAGGCTAGTTCTGATAGTAAAATACGGTCCTGAAAGCTTGGGATTTTTTAATGATCTCAAAGTGTGTTGCATACTGAGCTGATGAGATTTTTTCCAAATGCACAAATCATACTTCAGTTGAAGTACTGCAGTGCTCTCCAAATGGACCTACTGGCAGAATGATTCTTTATGGATTATTTTCTAGAATGTCAGAATTTTTGTACTCCATAGCTACTTGTTCATTTCTTCAAAGTGTCCTGGTTCTCTATGCATGGTATCAAAATACTGGAAGACATCATCTTTATCCTTGAGGAGCATAAATACTTGTCCAATAAAAAGAAGTAGAGTTGGGAATGCCAGGAAAATACCTTATTTGCAAGACTGTATAAAAGCAAACTTTACATTGAAAAATTCTGCAAAGTTTTGAATCTCAGCGTTTTAAAATTTGAATGGAAACCATAAGACTCACAATGATATGGACCATGTCATAGCTAAAGATATTTTAATGTCTGTAATAGCATTTAAAAATTATTGTGTCTGCTATGGTTTGGAGTACAGGCTCTTGAAATTATAATATTTCATAATTGTTTTTCCTCTAGCATGAAGGCATAATTTATTCTCCATTCCAATTCCTGAAATATGGTGGGTGAAATCACTTTTGTGTTTTTTACTTGAAGAAGTTAATTTGTCAAAGAAGTTATAAAGGTAGCCCATTCCACACTTTGCTTTCCCATTATTCCCTGGTGTTTTGTGATCATGGCTCTTCTTAGAAGTGAACAGACCATCACAGACTGAAGCAATTAGGATACACCCTAGACTTGTAGAAAGTACTTGCTGTGTGGTATACTTTCAAATAAATTAATTTTATTTTGTTCTTGAAAAACAATCAATCTTTAGAGTGGTGTTTCACAGTTTTTTTCCTTTCCTTTCCTTTCCCTTCCCTTCCCTTCCCTTCCTTTCTTCTTTCTTTCTTTCATCTTTGTTTTTGTCTTCGTTTTTGTTTTTTGAGACAGAGTCCAGGCTGTATGGTCCAGGCTGACACAGCAACCCTCCTGCCTCAACCTCCCTCCCAATGCCTGGGATTACAGATGTGCACCACCAAATCGGGATACACAGATTTCAGAAGTAAAGAGAAATAACCAAAACTCATGGAGATGGTTACTGACCTAACATCACACAAGGTTTCCAGCATTGTGTTTCAAGGCCCTTACAGAACCAGACATTTGCTGCCTGGGCTGTAAGAACATCCTTCGCTGGGTGTCTGGGAACCCAAGAGTGAATTCACTTCCTATGCCATAGGGCAGATCTACTTTCAGTGGAACCCAGATGTGGTCCAGGGCTCTCACTTTAGCCATTGTGTGTGTGTGTGTGTGTGTGTGTGTGTCTGTGTGTGTGTGTGTGTGTGTGTGTAACATCACCAATTAGGAATTAAAGGCACGGTCTTTCATTTGGATTCTGACTTAGCTATTTACTAGCTCTGTGACCCTGGACAGTCAACTGACATTTCTTCTTAGGCTTCTTTCTCCTATATTATGGAAAGAATTAACACCTAACAGCATTGTTGTGAGAATTAAATGGGCCAGTAACACAATGTCCTTAGTATAGTGCTTAGCATGCTACCTGTTGTTATCCTCATAACTTATACATGTTGATTTCCATTCCTAGCAGCTCCTCTGTGGACACATGTGTCTCCTTGATACTGCTGATGAGATGCCCATGTGGGTAGACATGGGCTACCGAAACTCATCATGCCCCAAACTGGGCTTTACTTTTGACGTAAGAAAATACAAAGAATTAGGTATAGTGAGTAGCACCTGAGAACTCTCTTCCTTGTAATTGTTATTGTTATGTATTTCACAATTGTTCTTTTCTCAACTTTTCTTTTTTGTAGAAAGCACAACATTACCCAAGGGATCCAGACCAGAAGATTGGGAGGCATTTTAAAGTTCTGCATTTTGTCCATCTAATCAGTAAGGCAAGTATCCTAGATACTTTCTGTCCTCACAACCCCGTTGCTTTTTGCTTCTGTTATTTCAATAGGCTTTGAGCAGCCTCTGGAAACAAGAATTTCCCCTCCTTAATTCATCGATCATCTATGATGCTAGACTGAACTCTAACATTAAAATTGAGTTTATTATTGACTTGCCTAAAATCCTTCACTCATACCCACTAGCCTTTGAGGGGTTTTTCTCATTTCTTTCTTCCATGGTACATAAGACCACATTACACTTGGGTCTCACCTCTCAGAGGTGCAATATGTTGTGGCCGCAGTGATGTTCTGGAATGTTCTATATACTTTCATTCCTAAGGGCCATCACATATGTTGTTTTTCAGAACATGAATGTAAGAAAACATTTTCATCCTTCTCTGTAAGGAAACATTTTTACCCAAAAGACTGAGAAGCACAATGATTATTTGAACACGTGTTAAAAATCTAAAGTTTATAGACTCATACGATGCAATACGATATAGCATGATAAATACAATACAGTAATTCTTTAGGGGAACCAAAAATTTGCCAATAAGGCATGCATAAAATTCACTGAGGAAAAACACTTCACAAAATGGTTAGAGTAGAAATTGTTATTACTAATAGTTTTCTGAGGAAACACTAGAATAATCTTCTGGATGGTAAGTAAACTAGAATCTAATGAAGTTTCTTTCTAAGAAATTTTACCTAAGACAAAACAAAACTTTAAACATAACTGGTGCTATGAGAGGAAGAGAGTTCCATGTATAAAAATAGGGCAGTCTCTGTGTCTGGCCCAGGCTCAGGTTTTATGGAACTCCTGTGTCATTTCAAATGACTAGGGCCTCTGGGACTGCCTCATTCGGAAAAGTACCTCTTGGAGCCTGGAAAGGGATCAGGTAGATTTGTACCTGAGAAGGATAATTAGGAAAAATTTTATCAACAAGAAAAAGAAAAATTGTTTACGAGCCTGGAAAGGGATGGATGTGTTAGCAATTTCAAGGAAAACACAAAACTCTAAGCATTTAAGTAAGTGGTTGAGAAAAGAATTTCGCATTTAGTTATAGTGTACCTGCCCCAGGTCAAGATGACCATCTTTTAGACACAACTTATAAATATAAACTTAGATCATTTGAAATGTTATTCCTCTTAGAATCCTCTAAATGGAGAAGTCAGCCTAAAACCTTCAAAATGGTGCAAGATCGGCTTTACCTAGCAATAAGTGATTCTTTACTTCGCTAACATGGGGTGGATGGGGCCCCCAAAGTTTTCTCTTTCAGTATTGGGCTACATCATTCTGTGTTAGCTTTGTTACTTTAAAAAGTACTTGAAATAATCATCTTATAGAGAAAAAGACTCATTTGACTTACAGTGTGGAGGTTTTAGTCCACGATTAGGCAGATCTTTTGCCTTTATGCCTCTGGGCTGTGCACACTGGGGAAAGGTGAGTGGCCCACCGTGGTGGGAACACTTGGTGGAAGAAAACTGCTCACTTCATGGATGAGATGTGAAAGAGCAGAAACGTGGTCACACAGCCTCCACTGACCTAAGACATTCCACTTGGCCCCACCTCTTAACGTTTATACCACTTTGCAATAGCACTATGGGCTGGAGTCCAGCTCTTTATGGCCTCTGGGTAACATTTCCAGATCCAAAATATGGCAGTCTGTCTCCATAAGTATCATTTGCTCTAGTAAGATAACACTTGCTGGCATCCATTGTAATTCTGTGTTCTGGTGCTTCCTTGGCTTTGTTCATGCTCTGCCTCCTGCTCAAGATGCATATGTCTTCCTGTGAGAGTGTTTTATTCTTCAGTGCTTTCATCCCAATTTCTAAAGACTGAGTTAACAGCCTTCCTGTGTTTCCATTCCTGATGAGAGCAGGTGCAAGTTTCCATTGTGCATATCCACTGTGTTGTAATGGTGACAATGGTCCATGAATTACTCAGCTTTCCTGGTGCTGGGAAAAATTCCCTGACACCTACAATTTAAAGGACTTTGGTTTACAGTTTCAAATGGTTCAGTCAAGGGAGAGTGGGCTCCAAGATAGAAACACCATCTTAGAAGGCTGTGAAAGCTGCCAGGAAGCAGATCAGCAGTAAAGTGCAAGAGAGGAAGGAGTGAGGGACCAAGTAGGGTACTGAAGGTCCTGCCCTCAGGACTACCCAGACACACCCAGAAGTGTGCTGTACTAATCTCCTGGGTGGCTTTCAAGACAATGAAGTTGCCCATCCAGTTTAACTATCAAAACTATGATACCAATATTTACTTGAGAATCATGAGATTTTTGAGATAAGTGTAGTTATACTCTCTTCCTTATCCACAGCTTCTAACACAAAGCCTCAAACATGATATTATTCAAGACTGAATGAGTAAAGAATCATAGTATTTGTTGTTTGACATTTAGTTGGTTCATAGCAACAATGATCTATATAGAACAAATAAATAAAGTACTGAAGTGTTTGTTAGATATTTAATTTTAGGTGACTGGTAGTAAAACAAGACTATACAGTTTATATTTGCCTTGGGGAGTGGTCTAGTTCTAATCATCATAAATTCAAATGCATCTTTACAGCCAGTCTGCAATTATCTTATACCAGCCTTGAGAAACTTGTGCTCAATTCAGCGTTTGAATAAACCTCAAATTATCCTCCCTCAAGCTCATTCCTGGTGGATAAAATGACCTGCGTATGAACTCTACGTCTCATTTTTTGCTTTGACATCCAAGTTGGTATGATATTCATTTATGCAGCATCCATTGTTCATTCATACATATTTATTGGGTACTCACTATATGACAGGACCTATTCTAAAATCAACTGCGCTTTTTTATGTTGGATCACAGCTTGTTATAATTTTGTTGCTTTTTTTTTTCTCACCTAGTACAGCTCCTGTGACACAGGTATTCAGTATATGTTAGGAGAATCATTAAATTGATTAATTCATAAATTAAGTAGCTTAATTTGTTTATCTATCCACTACTTCATATAAACTCTGGAATCAACTCTCAAATACAATAAGTGGTTTAAATTTATTTTCCAGTCCGAATAGTCTTCAACCATACTTTGTTTTGGGGGATTATTAAATAATATGCAATTATGTTGGTAGATCTCAAGCATATTTTTAAAGCATTAGAAATTTATTTTCAAATGTAGTTGAAAGTATTGGGATGTCAAAATAGAAAAAATACAAATAATTCTCAATCCTACCACCCCAAACATTGATTGAACTTCAGTTATGTGTGTTTCATCTGTGGGGCTGTAGTGTCCATCGTTTATATAGGAACCAGTGGTTCTGTGCCCTCTAGAATTGTCCAAAGTGGAAGCTTAATTATTTTAAAATTGGTTATGGTATGAATTTTAAATAATCTCCAATAGTTCACATGTGGAAGGCTTACAGAGGATAGCAATATTGAGAATTTGTGGAACCTTTAGGAGGTAGATCCTTGTGAAAGGGAATGGCCCCTCAACAGGGATGTGAAGACCCTGGATCTTTCCTCTCTTTTTAGCTTTGTTTCCTAACTGTGTGCAATTTCCTCTGCCATGTGCTTTCACTATCATGAACTTCCTCACCACCAGCCCACAGGTAACGGGCCAAGAGACCATTGACTGAAACTGCTGAAACCATCAGCCAAAATAAGCCTTTTATTCTTTTAAGCTGCTTTTCTTGGGTAATTTGTTACAGTAACAGAAAGCTGACTAACATGCTATCTTTATAATGTGTTTATCTATGAATATATTTTAGTTAGCTAACATCCTGGCTTTATAATTTGTATTATTAATATTTCCATATTATTTAACTCATTTTATTAGTTAAATTTTTCATTCTGACCCCCACTTACACTTACAAATTTCAGACTCAAAGGAGATTTGTAGAGCTGTGGGAGAGATGAATTCATGATTTCCGTTAGAAAGTCTAACTGACTTTTATTACTCTACCTGGTCCCTCACTCCTTCCTCTCTTGCACTTTACTGCTGATCTGCTTCCTGGCAGCTTTCACAGCCTTCTAAGATGGTGTTTCTATCTTAGAGCCCACTCTCCCTTGACTGAACCATCTGAAACTCTAAACCAAAGTCCTTTAAATTGTAGGTGTCAGGGAATTTGTCCCAGCACCAGGAAAGCTGAATAATACATGGACCATTGTCACCATTACAACACAGTGGATATGCACGGTGGAAACTTGGACCTGCTCTCATGGGAGTGTCAGAAATGGAAAGACAAGAAGGCTGTTAACTCAGTCTTTAGGAATTGGATTGAAAGCATTGAAGAATAAAATAGTTCTGGAGACTGGCAAATAAAAGTATTTCATATAATGTTAAGACCTTACCAAAACACTCCTGGTTCTCATAAGTAACATTATATTCATCTCCAGAAAAACATTACAGAGGCTATAGAAAATGAAGGTGCACAAAATCAAGCCTTTCTAGAGTAAGTTCCAACAAAACTCATTATTGATTAGATCTTTGTTAATGTAGTTCTTCCAAAAAGGCATATAGCTAAGAGTGAGACATCTGTAGCCTGATATTACTAAATTTATCAAAGAAAATAATTCAACAGTAACAAAATGTATTTATGTGTTCACTGCTGCATTAATTGTACTGATGTACTCTTATTCTATTTATATCTTTGTTTAAAAAATCCATGTGGACTTTATGTACATTAAAAAAATGAAATCTTTGAAAACATAAAATTTTATGTGGTTATTTTAGAATTAACTAGGAAATTTTTAAATACATCATAAAAGTAATCACAGAAACAATGATAAAAGGCAACTAAACAAAAATAAAAATTTCTATAAATGGAGTACATTCTAGTGTAGAATGTGATACATTACTATAGCTCAGTAAAAAAAGTATCAAACAGGATTACAAAGGTTTGTAAATGTGTACAAATATTTATACTTAACAGAAGTGAATATTTAACAAATGGAGAGTTTCACAGTTCTTTTCCTTCCTTCTTTTCAGTGACTTTCATCAGAGTTTTAATAGTTATGTTTGAATCCATTTATTTTGAGACCTATACTTTATATAAATTTTAGAATTTCTAGCCCACTATGGTGCAAATTTTCCTGTGGTTATCTCCTTTTTCATCTTCCGCCATCATTGTACATCACAATGACTGCATGTCTTTCTCTCTACACTCTGTCACATGCAACATTTTTGGGAAGTTTGTGGTCCAGCTGGGACCATTCACCTCTTACTTAGCAGTAGATACCATTTCTCCAACTTTCTGAGTAATATCTTTAGGGCATTGGAAATAAGACAGACACATAAATTGCCACCTATGCCAGGATTCTTAGATGCCTCTGTTCAGATATGACATATAATCAGAAAATATATTAAAAACAATGAATGTATAAAATTTATTATATCTATAGGGAAATGTGCAGGAAGAGGAGGAAAATAGCTATGCTGCTATGATGGAGTTATAAGATATTCATAAGATATTCATATATTACTGTAAAACATTCTTAAGCTTCTAACAGAGAAAGAAGCATATTCACAGTCCTCGCATCACATAATAAGCTTCCAAGAAGAGAATCATAGTCTGCCTTACAAAGCATCTTCCCCTTCTCACCTTCAATCCCAAGCCTAAAAAAATATAGAATTTTTAAAAAGTCAAACAGTGAAAATTCTCCTGTGAAGGTAACATAATAAGGAATGTAATCACTAGGATACAATAATTTTTCTCAGATATTTTAAATCATAAAAAAATTTTAAAGCCATTTAAAAACTACTACCAGGCATCAGGAGGCAACTCATTGTATTTTGTATTTTCCTTCCTATTTCAGATAAAGAGTAGGAAATGCTTTTGGCAACCTGTGAATCAATGATTTTATGTTGGAAATTTTAAGATAAGATGTGGTGAATTCTTGTTAATTCCTGAGTAAACTTAGCTGTATTGTGGATTACAAATCAATGGCTTCTTAGATTTTCTGCTAAGAAAACTGAGGTTGCTGGCAGAGAAGGAGACCTACATAGAATTCTCCATATACTTACTTGAAAGATATACATCATAGTAATTCATTGAACAGCAGAGTAATTACTATTCTCAATCAATTTTCCCATCTCAAAGATCTACAAAGGAAGCAATCTTGAGAACTTTAATCTAGACTCCACTTCATGAACCTCTTCCTGTTGTAGAACTCAAGATGAAAACACACATTCATTTCAGTAAATTCTTTTGAGAGGATAGGACCTAGAAACATCTCTTCAATAAATTTTCCAGTTTCTAAAATTATATAGTTTTTACTTCATTTGAATGGACTGACCCTCATTTATTTTTAAAGATTTCTAGTGGTGTTATATTTCACTATAAATAAAAACACATGTATAAACTTTGAACTTCATTAGTTTTACCATTGATCTGGATAAAGATACATCTGGAGGTCACATTTTTATTTATTTTTAAGCATTTATACTACATATTGCAATAGATGGCATCGTTTTTATAGTAAACTGATAGAATGAGAGGTAAACTTTAATTCAAAAAGAAGGAAATAAACTCATTTTTCAAAAAAAAAATACATCGCATCTATTCTGGCCATTGGTCTTTTGGGAGTATTTTAACAGAAAACCATGAAAGTAATGTTGTTCTGCATTGAAGGAGACTGGCTTATAACTTCAATATTTTAATTTTGGTTGTAGAATTTCATCTTCCTACAAATAGGTTTTAAATTTGAAAAATGACTAGGACAAACAGTTTTGTGAATTATTTGCAGGTAAAACATATTTGATGCCTTAGGTTTAAAATAGTTTAAAGCTTCAAGCTATGAAAACTGGTTTAAGGAAAAATCAGGAGCTGGCCCATAATCCAGCATCCATGCTTGTCCACTTAGGAATGTTAACTTCCTCTAAGCCACTCTCTCTCTACAATAAGCTTATTCACCTGCATCGTTCCTTCTCTTCCTGCCTTTCCCCAGCTCCTGTCCCCACCCCCATACATGGAGTAGGCTCATGACAACATGCTTAATTAAAATCCTTCTGTATTTGTACTGAAATAACACCTTATATCCTCAAAATATAGATGATTATAATAACGATGAACTCATAAAACATTTGAGAAGGAAGG
Source organism: Cavia porcellus (assembly GCF_034190915.1). Taxonomy (NCBI): domain Eukaryota; kingdom Metazoa; phylum Chordata; class Mammalia; order Rodentia; family Caviidae; genus Cavia; species Cavia porcellus. The sequence continues at coordinate 17,384,783 of NW_026947496.1, read as the reverse complement.
AACGAAATCCTTCTTTTGCACCCCCGGTGTTTATCTGTTCTCTGTTCAATGATGCAGTCCATCGTCTCCAGACTCATGTTTTTGTTTTCTTTCATCTATTTTCCAAAGTGAAAGAGGCCAACATAAAGATTTACATCTTAGTTGATGAAATGATAAAGAGCAACTTTTCCCTCTCCCAATGCAACCAAAACAGAGTGGGATCATCGGACTCAATTTCCGTCCTTCTCCCTTTTCCAGTGGGTGAAGTGTCCCTCCTCCAATCGAAGGCTCTTTGTACTACAGATCCTGTTCTGAGCTATCATTTATCCCACCATCACCCTCTCTTCCTCTCAAATTACAGAAATGGTCAGAGAACTTGCCTTCTGAGACCAGGGACGTGGCCAGCCCCAGGAAGTTCCCTCTGTTCCTTCCCCTGTGTGCAAAGATCCCTAACACGCCAGGGAAAGCATATGGTGGCCCTGCTGCTGCCCTGCCCCATGCAAGCTGAGGCAGCTTCGAGTAACAACAGGGTTCCAGCTGTCTCCCTGCTTTGGTTGCAGAGTTAAAGGCAACCCTGGAAAGTACATTGGCTTGCTTTGGCTGTGTTCTGCTCTGCTTGTTCTCTAGCAGGCAGTGTAGCTGAAATAATCAAGGGGGAAAAGCTCCAGCCATCATCCACTCCTGGGTGTGGAAAGCTGGGGTGGGGTGAGTTTGAGGTTCCTCCTCTGGGTGGGAACTCCTACAGTAGCAGCAGTGAGAAGCACTGGAGTTCCTGCTCATTCCTCTATGCAGTTCCCACCATGCTCCATCTTGTCTGACCATGCACTGGGTCAGGGCTTAGTGTGCATGCTATAGAGGGGCTGCCATTGCTTCTAGCAGCACATTCCTCAGGAAGCGCTTGGCTTTCAGGGAACAGATACTTTAGGCTGGCACTGTGAAGTACCAGCACCAAAAACCTTTGCAGCAACAGAGAGACCATCAACAATATCTAAGGAAACCTGTCATGGACAGGGGCCACTGCTTCAACTGTAGGTGTAACCACACAGTGAGAAACTCACACACACACTGTATCTATACTAAACCTTCTGGAGCTTCTAGAATGTTCACAGTCTTGTGTGATCCAGGTAGGAAGTGAATCTCTGCAACTCTAGATGCAGTATACACAGTTGCCAAACTCACTAAATACAGTCATAAGAGCTACCCAGTGGTACGCAGATAGAATCAAAGGCAACCTGGCATAGCAAACTAATACGCCAAGACACATTTTCAGGAGAAGGCCCCTTACAATAAAGAATGTCTTATAAAAATCAGAGATATATGACTCAAAAGTTATGCAAATCTTAAAAAGGAACACAAGAAATATGAAAAATTAAAGCAATATGGTACCTCCATAAGGTCATAATTCCTTTTTTAAAAATTTTATTTAAAGAGAAAAAAAGCAAAACAATAAAAAGGGTGGAAATAATACAGAATTTCAAAAAACACCCTAAGAAATCACTAGTTGATAAATTGTATATTGCCATCTTAGAAATACTTGTTTAAGTTACAAAATTAAAACATAAAAAGTGGACATTCAAACAGTGAGACTGCAAACAGTTGTGTTCAATGATCCAACAAAAACTTAGTAATATGGTCATCAATCTTGCACACTTAAATATAAATGCAGTTATATCCTTTAGAGCACTTTATTACCCTCTCTTTTTTATAATAGCAATTACACATTTTGCATTTTATTACTCCTATAGTAATTGTTAATTGTTACACTAGAGACACAATGTGATATTTATAAATATGATTCTTATTTATTTCACTTATGAGACTAGTCTCAAGTTGCCTCCCTCTCAATATGAAGGCCTCAAGATAATCTTTTTTATAGCTCAGTAATATTCCATTGCATAAAAATGCCACATCTTTTTCATCCATTCTGTGGTTGATCGGCATTTTGGATGTTTCCAAGATTTAGCTATTACAGATTGTGCTGCTGTGAACATAGGTGCACATACGTCACTGTTATATGACCTTTTCAGGTTTTCTGGCAAAATACCCAGGAGGGGAATAGCTGGATTGAATGGAACTTTCAATCCTAGTCTTCTGAGAATTCTCCATACTGATTTCCACAGTGGCTGCCCCAGTGTACACTCCCACCAACAGTAGAGCAGAATTCCTTTTTCCCCACAGCCTTGCCAACATTTGGTATCAGTTGATTTCTTGATGGCAGCCATTCTTTCTGGAGTGAGATGAAATCTCAGTGCTGTTTTAATTTGCATTTCTCAAATGACCAGCGATGGTGAACAGTTCTTCGTGTATTTATTTGCCATTCGTATAGCTTTATCTTAGAGACGTGTGTTGATCTCCAATGTCCAACTTTGGAGAGGGTCTTTGAATTTGGGGGGCTTGATGATTTTCAATTCTTTTTTTGTTCTGGATATAAGTCCTTTGAGGGACTGCTTGCTAAATTCTATCCTATTCTGTGGGTTTTGTTTTCACTCTGTTGGTTATTTCTTTTGAACTGTAGAAACTTTTCAATAATATGAGATCCCAGTTGTTGATTCTTTGAAATGTTCCCCATGCGGTTTGTGTTTTGTTCATGAATACTCTGCCAATCTCTATGTCTTCAAGACTTCTACCTACCTTGTCTTCCAATAGATTTAGTGTTTCTGTTTAAACATTTAGATCTTTGATCTATTTTGACTTTAGTGCATGGTGATAGGCATGGGTCTAAGTTTCCGTCTTTGGCATGTGGAGAGCCTATTTTTCCAACACTATTTATTAAAGAGGCTACCCTTTTTTCCAGTAAACATTTAGCCACTTTGTCAATATAAGGTGGCAGAGTGTCTTTGTAGTTGTGTTTGCATCTTCTAATCGGTTCCATTGGTCCTCAGGTCTATTTCTTTGCCAGTATTATGCTGATTTTATTACTGTGACTTTGTAGTATAGTTTCAAGTTAGGAATGAGATGCCTCCTGCCTTGCCTTTGTTGCCCAGAATCGCCTTTGCTATTCTAGGTTTTTCTGTTTTCAAATGAATTTTAGGAGTGTTTTCTCTACATTTGTAAGGTATCTCTTAAAACCACTTTCATTTTGATTAGGATTGCATTTAATCTGTAGAACAGTTTTTGGAGTGTGGCCATTTTCACAATGTTGGTTCTTCCTGGCCAAGAGCAAGGAATATCCTTTCATTTTCTAATCTTCTATTCAATCTCTTTTTTTAGTGTAGCATAATTTTCAGCATATAGGTCTTTTACACTCTTAGGTTGAGTCTTAAGTATTTCATTTTTTTTGATGCAATTGTGAAAGTTGATATTTCCATAATTTCTCTCTCGGTGAGTTTTTTGTTTGTGTACAGGAATGCTATTGATTTTTGAGCACTGCCTTTGTATCCAGCTACACTGCTGAATTTGTTTATTGTCTCTAGTAGTTTTTTTAATGGAGTTTTTTTTTTGGGGTCTTCTATATAGAGTATCATGTCGTCTGCAAATAGTGATAATTTAACTTCTTCCTTTCCTATCTTTATTCCTTTTGTTTCTTTCTCTTGTCTGATTGCCCTGACTAGTATTTCCAGAACTATATTGAATAAAAGTGGTGATAGTAGACATCCTTGTCTTGTTCTTGATTTTAGAGTGAAAGTCTTCAGTCTTTGTCCATTTAGTATATTATTGGCTGTGGGTTTGTCATAGATGGCCTTTATCAGATTGAGGTAGACACCGTGTATTCCGAGTTTCTGAATGGCTTTTATCATGAATGTGTGTTGGATTTTATCAAAAGTTATTTCAGCATCTATTGAAATGACCATGTGGTTTTTGTTTTTGGCTCTGTTGATGTGGTGTATTACATTTATTGATTTGCATACATTAAATAACCCCAGTATTCCTGAAATGAATCCCACTTGGTCGTGATGTATAATCTTCCTGATGATTTATTGTATTCTATTTGCCAGTATTTTATTGAGAATCTTTGCATCAATGTTCATTAGTAAGACTGGCCTATAGTTCTCCTTTTTGGTTGGGTCTTTCCTTGGTTTTGATATCAGAATAATACTTGCCTCCAGGAATGATTTAGGGAGGATTTTTTCTCTTTCAATTTCATTGAAGATTTTCAAGAGTATTGGCATCAAATCTTCTCCAAATTTCTTGTAGAATTCAGCCATGAATCCATCAGGATCTGGGTTTTTCTTTGGTGGTGAGTTTTAAATTACATTTTCAATTTCAATAGCTGTATTGGGTTATTCAAAATTGCTATATTTTCTTGGTTGAGCTTTGGTAGTTCATGTGTTTCTAGAAATCTGTCCATTTCCTCTGTGTTTTCCACTCTATGTGAGTAGAGATTTTCAAAGTAGGTATTCATGATCTTTTGAATTTCCATAGGGTCTGTAGTAATTTCCATTTTTCGGTCCTTATTTTGTGGATTTGGGATTTTGTTTCTTTTTCTTGATAAGGTTAGCTACAGGTTTGTCAATTTTTTTTTTTGTCTTTTTCATTTTTATTGGTACCGGGGATCGAACTCACGACCGCCTGCTTGCAAGGCAGGTGCTTATGCCGCTGAGCTAAACCCCTAGCCCCTCAGGTTTGTCAATTTTTATTCTGTCAAAAAATTAGCTTTTTGATTCATTAATTCTTTATATTTTCTAGCTTCAATTGCATTAATTTCTGCTCTGATCTTTACAATTTCCTCACTTCTATGAACTTTGGGTTTTACTTGCTCTTCTTTTTCTAGAAGCTTGAGATGAAGCATTGGGTTGTTTATTTGTATTTGTTCTGCCTTCTTGATATGACAATTTATTGCTGTGTATTTCCCTCTTAAAACCACTTTCATTGCATACCACAGATTATAGTATGTTGTTTCTGCATTTTCACTGAATTATAGGCATTGCTTTATTTCTTCTTTAATTTCATCTGTAGTCCATTCGTTGTTCAGAAGGTTATTATTTAAGTCCCAAGTACTTATGCAGGTTTTGCAATATCTTCTGCCATTAATTTCCAATTTTGGTGTGCTACGGTCAGATATTATGCGTGAGATAATTTCAATACCTTTGCATTTACTTAAGAATGTTTTACAGGGTAATATATGGTCTATTTTGGACAATGTCCCAGGCACAGCTGAGAAAAATGTGCATTCTAATGTCAGGTGGAACACTCTTTAAATATCTACTAAGTCCATTTGCTCACAGGTATGATTCAGGTCTATTCTTTCTTCGCTGAGGAGGGGTCTGGCTCTGATCTGGCCCTGTATGCACTGCTGGCTGGAGTTCCTGGGTCTCATGAGGTGGTCTCAAGATCATAATTCTTTAACAATAGATTTCAAAGAAACAAAAATGGGTAGAACACTGGAATGATTCAAAAGAGTGATTATTAGAAAACTTAACGAGAAAAAAGAGGATACAGATATATAGCTAAACAAATTAGAAAGATAGTGCAGGAGAGGTATGAGAAATTAATCAAAGAGATAGAGATTCTTATAAAAGAACCACATAGAAATCTTGGAAATGAAGAGCTCAATAAGTCAAGTAAAAATTCATTGAAAAGCCTCAACAGCAGACTAGATAAAATGGAAGAAAAAAAAAAAAAAAAACCTCCGAACTTGAAGTCTAGTCTTTTGAAATATATCATTTGGATAAAAAGAAAAAAAGAGAATGAAATGAACATTTAGTATTTTGGGGACATTATTACACAAATAGATATCAGCATGTTTAGAATATTGAAGGTGAGGAGATAAGAGTTAAGAGCATAAAAAGCCATTAAATATCCCTAATATTGGGGAAGTCATGGAGGTCCATGTATGGGAGGCTTGGCAAATGCCAAGTACACATGACCAGATAAGAACTTCACCACAGCCTTTAACAGTAAAATAACTGAAGGGGCAAAGAAAGAATTTTAAAATCTGCAAGAGAAAAACACCTAGTCATATTTAATGAAATTCTGTAACGCCAACAACAGATTTGAAAAAAATGGAATGAAGAATTTCAAGTCCTGAAAGAAAATAACCATCAACTGGCAAGGTTACCCTTCAGAATTGAAAGAGAAATAAACACCTTCTAAGATAAGCAAAAATTGAGGGAATTTATAAGTTGATCAACAGTGAAATTAAAGAGCACTTCTATTATAATTTCTATAAGTCTTCCTATAAGAATGAGCACAGAAAAGAGAAATAGAAGAGGATCAGACATTATCACTACAATAGATGATCAAGTCACAATGATAAACAAGAGGAGAGAGAATATAGAATACTAGGAAAAAACTGGAAGAAAATCAACAAAATGATAGTAATAAGTCCTGAAATTTTAATACTAATTTTAAATATAAATGGACTAAATTCTTCATTGAAATGATATAGACTGACTAAATTGATTTAAAAATAAACAACAACAACAACAAATCTCAAACAGTATGTTGCCTACAAGACACTTACTTCACCATAAGAAATATACACAGACTGCAATTGAAAGGTACAAAATGACATTCCAAGTAAATGGAAGCCTGAAATAAGCAGGAATAACTACACGCAGAGCTGACCAAACAGACTTTAAAATATAAACTGTAAGAAGGATAAAGCATTTCACTCTATAATAATCAAGCGATCAATTCAGCAGGGATATAATGATTATAAATCAATATGAACCTAATGTTGGTGATCAACATTTTATGAGAAAACACAGACTGGAAGGGAGAGATAAGAGGTATCTCCACAGTACTAATAGTGGAGAATTTCATTACCCCATCTGATCAATGGACAGATCATCCAGAAAAATTAGCAAAAAAAATCACGAGTAAACACTCCGTCCAACAACTGCTGAGCTCATACTCTGTTACATCAGTGAATACAACTTACTCTACAATAGACCATATATTATGCCCCAAGCAAGTCTTAGGATACTTGAAAAATTAAGATTATATCTTGCATCTTTCCTGAAAAAAACAAAGTAAAACTAGAAGTCAATAACCAAAGAAGCCTAAGGAATTATACAAATACATGGAGATGGAACCATACGCTAATGAACAAACACTGGGGCACTGAAGATATCAGAAGAAAAAATTCACAATAAATTAAAACAGAAAAAAATGATATATCAAAACCTGTAGGATGCAGCAAAAAGAAGTATTAAGTAGGAAGTTCATAACAATAACTTCTTACCTCCAAAAAAATGGAAGTTTCAGAAAGATTTTCTATGTAATTTTTCGTCAATAGTGAAAAATTGCAACAAAATACATTGTGAAAATGTTGCAATTCAAAATAGCTACAAACAGGGCTGGGGACAGAGTTCAGGGGCTTAGTGCCTGTCTGGCAAGCGTGAGGTGATGAGTTCCATTCTTGGGATCACACAGAAAACAAAAACAAAAATGAAAATAGTTACAAATAACAACAAAAACAACAAAACTTCAGGAATAAACTTAACTAAGAAAGTGAAAGATATTTACAATTAAAAAACAATTGAGGGTGAAGACACTCAAAGATGGAAAAAATTCCTCTATTTATATACCAAAAAAGTAATATTGTTAAAGTCTCTACACTACCCACATCAATTTATTGGTTCCATGCATTCCCCATAAAAATACAAATGATGTTCTTCACAGAAATGAGAAAACATCTTAAAATTCATAAAATAATATAAAAGATCTTGAATAGTTGTTGCAGTCAGTGTTTAGAAGAGAACAGATTTAATACTGAACACATAATTTATAGGATTATTTTATAACAGTCATCCAAAGAGTCATATGCAGAAGAGTGCAGGAGACCTGCCCACGCACTAGAGACCCAAAAAAATCCAACCAAGGGCCTGGATCCTATGGGGAATGCTCTGTATGCGCCCAGCTGAAGATCTAGATCTCATGACAAAGTCTCATCAAATTTGTATCAAGGATCTGCCCCAGGAAGGCCCAAAGGTCCATGGTGGAAGCTAGAAGGTCTGCAACAACAGGATGAGGGATCTGTACCAGCAGTGCTGTAAGCAGTGCATGCGTGTTTCTTTCCACTAAGCCATGGTTACATAACTGTATCCCACAGTGCACCTATGCTAGACAAGCAGCGTCGTGTCTTCAGGTGTCCTTAGATGCCCTGGAGCCTTTAAGAAGTCAGAATGGCTCCCCACATCCCATACCCTCAAAGGTCGGGAGTATGTAAATGTAACATTCTATATATAACAGGGCACATGTACCTTCTTGCATTGTAATTAACAAGTCAAGAGCCATGTGGTTTTGCAAAATCACTTTGTTCATTTGAACAATTTCATCCATGTGGTGTATTACCAACTGATGGTCAACTTGAGAGTGAGTGTATTACAAACTCATGGTCATCAGCTGAACTGAATCAGTGTGGTGCTGAGTGTAAATGAGCCATTTTGAGGATTCTTGCCAGCATAAGAAGACCTGGATAAGAAGAAGGTTCTGGCTTGGAGCTGTTGGTTCTCCTGAAGGAGCTTGTCACACTGGCCTCCCTCATGTGCACTTGGCTGTTTCCAATGGAAGAGCTAGGGGTGTTGTTACTGAGAATGGCTGTGGTTCACTTTGGGGGCGCTCATGTCCTTACTTTGGGCATCGCTACCTGGCTCCAGAGGGGAAAATGTGTGCAGTTCAATCTGCAGGAGAGGCTTGTCACGCTGGCTTCCTGATATGAACTCAACTGTTCTCATCATCCTAAAAGCTTGGGACCCTGTTGTTGTTGAAGATGACTGTGGTACTTCTCAGGGAAGCTCTGGTCCTTGTTTTGAGTGCCACTTTCAGGCTCCAGTGCAGAACCCTCAGTGCAGAGCCTTCACCCCACTGACATAGACTTTCTGGTTTCCACAACCAAACTTTGGGCCTTCCAAGCCCATGGCTGGATTCTCTAGGTCTCTAGTGTGTGGACAGATTTCCTGTACTTCTTTATACTTGTGTCTTGGTGTGACATAAATTGTCTTATTCTTCTTGAAAACTCTGATTATAACAATCCATAAGCAAAATTAAAGCCTGACAAGTAACATTCAAACCCTGGACCATAATGTTGAAGAGACCTTCAACTTGGAGCATTAAGTCTATGGTCCTTACCCTTGGTCAGATGCTGTTCCTAGCAGCATCTCATAAGCAGCAGTTAATTTTTCTGGTCAGACATTATTCCTATCTGTTGACCACTGCAATAACTGCTCAAGGCATCTGCTGTGTCATTTCCAGGCCAGAGGAGGGGCTTATATCCTGAACCATGATACCCTAGATAGTCAGCTTTATGGCCATGCTCCCAAATATTTCACCATAGGTCAGCGCCCCACAAGGGATGGTGTTCTGTCACTCTCAAGCTGCCCAAGCTGGCAGCTGGAGCATCAGCTCCCTCAAAATGATCCAACTGTCCATGCACACACATAGAGAGCCTTTGTCATGCATTACAAACAATCAAACTGCTCAGAAGTCTGCCATTGGCTTGACCTGCCTTTTCCAGTTTCAAACTAGAGTACTTGCATACTGCTATGGACAGCAACTGCCATCCATTTCTGGGTTGGGTCAAGGCTAGACCCATCCGTGCATATGGCATCAGCTGGATATTCTTCTTTCTCTCCTGCATGGGGACTACGGGGCAAGTCCTATAGTTTGTCCTCCCAGATGGTTCTTGATCCATGTGCATCATGGGTCCCAAAACCATTGCCCATTTGTCTGGCCACAGGCTGGCTGAGAAAGAGGCAGCTGTTGGAGATACATCCCCCAAAGCAATAGAGTGGGAACCTGTGTCACTCCACTCTTGGGATGGGCTGTCCACATCTGTACCAGCCTTCTATCTGTTGTGTGATTCCTCATGGACATGCAGAGCAGCGTACACCACTGTTTCTCAATCAGGGAGTACCAGCTCTGAGTGCTCTTCTACAGCTGTGACCAAAACCCAACAGGGAAGTTTCACTTCCATTTTTGCCACAGGTCCCACTAAATCGGTTGTCATCCACACTGATGGTTAGGATAAACAGCAGGTTAGAGTCAAAGACTCACAGGGCCTGCATTTTTACAACAGTCCTCTTTAAGTCCTGAAAAGCAGCAGCAGCTGCATCTATCCAGTAAGCAGCTTTCCTTGCATTTGTGTAGCTCCAAGTTGTGCCCCTTTTGGTCACTTGGTATGAAAGGTACAGCAGGGTAGGTAGGTGTGGTATAGCCATCAAAAACCTGAATCCTACATACCCCTGTAATTGATGAACCAACAGGGGTCTGGTCTTATTTGACTATATGACACCTAAGAATGGGACAGACAAGCCAGTTCCCTGGACTTTGTCTTTGCTTATGGCCCACCTGCATCTCAGGAAAAACCTTCTTCAGACTGTGCACAGTGGCTTCAAATCTGCAAGGCAATCAGAGGTTAACATAATATGAATACTGTGAAACAGTAACACAGAGTGCTGGCTACTTGGGACATCCCCTGTGGGCTTAATTGCATGTTATCAGCCCCATCATCCCACAGCCGTAGCAGCCACACAGGCATAGTTTCACCCGCCTTCTACTTTAATTGTTTTGCCAGCTCCTGCAGCTCCATGGCTGTATAGATCATGTACATTATGTGCCGGGTGGAGGTAAGTGGCCCACCCAGTCCTCCTCCCTGGCTAGATGTTCCTCTGCCTCCAAATTTTGATGAATAGCTGGCCAGCATGCAAAACCAGGGGATTTTCCCAGGGTTTTTCCAGACACAGGGACTTTGCTTCTGGAGACATTTCTGAGGAGGCAGAGTTTCTTGTGCCTTGCAACCTGAGCTCCGCAGCAGCCAGCCATTGCTCAGGTCCTCGTTTATCTGCTGCAGCGGGTCTACTTGCTGGACAAGGTCATCTGTCTCATGATTTACACAGCAGAAGAGAGTGACAAACAGCCAAGCAACCCACTGCTGTTCCATGAGGACAGGGGTGAGGGAGAGGGATTTTTTCCATCAATCTCTTCCAAGACTTGCAAGACGTCCTTTACTCCAAATGGACTGATTCCTATTCCTCCAGGACCTTCCCAGCATCCAAGAAGGTGTCTTCAGATAGTCATGGCAAGGTCAGTGTTGCTGACCAGCCATTCCCCTGGGCTCTCCCTTGCCTTTAGTACTGTTTCGAGAGCCTCCGCGGGACCACTCCACTCAGTGTCCCATTGACTCTCTCAGTTGTATCTGTCAGGAGGCCCAAGGGAGATTTTCACAGGTGAGGTCCCAAGGTTAAAGAATGCTTATGTCCAAAACATTAGCAACAATGCCCAGAAGCATGGAGCAGAACAGAAAGCCAGAGTGAGAGTCCAAGAGCCATCTGCATCGCTATTAAATGGTTCACATACAGGTTGTTAGCTCACATTTACTTTTCTCACAGTGCTGTTACTAGTGCATGTATATTTCCCTGTGCGAAGTCATGGTTACATAACTGTATCGCACTGTGTGCCTGTGCTAGACAAGCAGGGTCATGTCCTCAGGTGTCCCTATATGCCCTGGAGCTTTGAAGCAGTCTGAGTGGTTCCCTCACTGCCATGACCCACGCAGCCCTTAAGGTTCTTGGGGTGAAGGGCCGCAAAAGGGTAAGAAAATAAAGAGACAGAGCTGGGGTCAGAAGGAGCCCTTATCCTCCTAGTGGGAGGAAAGAAACTGGCCTCTCACTGCAAGGCATTTATTTATACCTTTTTGACCGGCGCAGCTCCAATGAAACAGGACACAGGAGATGCTCTTGTGGACGACAGTTAACTGCTAGTTTATTTAGGCGGGCTCTGGTTTATATATTCGGCCGTGACCAATCATAGGCTGCCACAAGGAAGCAGTGAGGGAATGGGATGTAGGCTCCGGCTACTATATCCAGCTGTGGCCAATCAGGAGTTGCCACAGAGTACAGAGTGAGCGCGGGGTGCGCACGGGTTGGCTAATTTAAAGAGGGACGTAGTGCATTGCGGAAGCTGGCATGGTCCTTAGTCCCGGGTGGGGTATGGTATGTTGAGCGCCTGCGCCCAACATCTCCCCCTTTCTTTATAACTGACGCAGGGTCTCCAGAGGTCGGTGCCCCTCGTGAGGTGTCACGCTGCAGTCATGACAATGCCTCACTACTCGTTGGTGCTCTTTTGGAGGGGGCGGGAAATCTGTTTTATGAGCCCAACCCGCGTGCTCGCCAACATGGGGACCGGGGTGTCTCCTGGCCAAGGACGACACCCCCTGCGATGCTTTGCTCCACACCTGCGTCACAGCATGGCGAGCCATGCTGCCGGGCTTTGACCAGATTCCATGATCAGCAATGCTTGTTTGATACTTTGTCCCTATTCCTTTGTCTGCGAATCCGACAGAGCAGAAGTAGACTGCCGAATGCGGCAAGTGTAGTTATGGTAGCCAGAGCCCCTGTTCCTGCCCATTCCTTTATGAAAGCCAATTGGAGAGTTGGCCCGAGCTGGATCACAGGAAACTCGTCTGAGTCCACCATAACTGGAACCGGTACGAACTGGAGTACCTGCATAACAACAGCTGAAAGTGCACTGTTATCCCAACATTATAACATATAACAGGTTGCGGTGGAGCAATTTAGAAAAGTCATTGGCTGCAAGGACCGTACGAGATGCAAAAAGGAGGGGAAAAGGAGGCTACTAACCAGGGGAGTTGGCCAAGGTGCCATGGTTAATGGGAGTTGTGGGTATACTTGCTTGGTCTGGCTTGTGAGGCTCCTGTTGGTTCCCCTGTTCTGTGGTTGACGTTTCCTCTGGGTCAGGGTCTGGTGGTTTGCAGGGACGTATCGGGCGTTCCGGGACCCAGACAGGTTCGCTGCCTTCTTCCTGCGGGAAGACAGACCGCCCCTCTCGCCCAACTAAGTACTGGGCTGGGGCCTCTCCACACCCCATGCAGGAGGTCTTTCCAGCGTACCCAACCATGTTTGGGTGCGACAGGGTTGGCATGTAGCTGTGCTGGCGTGGATCCTTGTGGGTTGATGTTTAAAAATTGTAAGTGAAGAGGGCGAGATTTAGTCTGGCCCTAGGTGTCATGCCCTGGGCAATACCCTCCTTTTGTTTAAACAGAATAGACTTGAGGGTTTGATATGGCCTAACTTTAATTGCTCTTGAATAAGTTTGGATGCGGCTTCTGCTTTGTCTCGTGGTAGGGCCGTCAACAGTGGCAAGCCCCGACTCCTGCCAAGTTAACGAACTACACCTGGTGCTGACCCAGAGCAGCTGTGAGCTGCTTAATGAGCGGCATGGCTGTCTCTGCGTCTCTAAAAACTCTCCCTGCTGCCTCCATCATGCGGGCCACAAAATCTGAAAAAGGCTCGCTCGGGCCCTGCAAAATTTTTGTCAAGTGGCCTGAGACTTCTCCCCTAGCTGAGACCCGTTTCCATGCTTGTATGGCTATTCTATTTATCTGTGCATACACCTCTTGTGGAAATATCAGCTGGTTATTGAGATACTGCCCTTGTCCTAATAACATATCCGCGTTCCAGGCGGCCTGATTGTTCCGGGCATTAGCTTGGGCCTGTTCTGTGGCAAGTTCAACATTCCAAGCTTTCCAATTAAGATATTGGCCTGGGCTGAGCACTGCTTTGCACAAACTGGCCCAATCAGCAGGTGTCATGGCGTTTCCTGCCATGGCTTCTACTAGGGACAGGGTATACGCCCCATTAACACCGTACATGGTGCTGGCCTCCTTAAGATGCTTTATCGCCTTCATATCTATAGGCAGGTGGGCTCTGTTTCCCTGAGCATCTACAGCAACCGGAAAAGCCTGGAGAAAACGGCCCAGGCCTCCTGGGTCCTCTCTTTTGACTTGATGCCAAAGGTCTTCCTGGAATGTCCCAGGGGACGTCTGGACCCGTTGCGGACAGCTACATAGCTGATGGCAGGGTCTCTGGTGAGCATGATAATCTTGCGGGTCGGGAGGTAGAGCTGTAGGTCTTATATGGGGCGGCCCTGGGATCCCGTACTCACTTTCATTGACCCATTTACTCTGAGAAATCCTGCGTTGCAGCTCATTTATGGCCTCAGAGTAAGGCCCTCTCGACTGCGTGTGTGTGACTTCCCCTCTTTTGGTGGTGTCTGCATCCACCATTTTGTATACTTCTCCTTCCTCCCCCTCATTATCTGACGAGTCCTTTGTTTCTGGGTTGGGTGGGGTCACCTCGCCTGCAGCACTGGACTCACGAGATTGCTCGCGGGAGGATTCTGCCTGATGGTAATCAAGCACCATGGCGCCAGCCCTTATATGGTCACGACAAGAGGTGTCTGCAAGGCAGCTTCTCACCACTGCCCAAAGGGGTCTGACTCCTGGCTCCAGGAGGCCATTTTCTGCTGCAAAGTCAAGATCTCTCCCTAATTTATCCCAGCTGGGGATGGTAATGGACCCCGTGGGACCAAACCAAGGTGCTACCTTATCGACCTGATCGAGGAAGTTTTGAATTTGTTCTTGTTTCATTTGTAATCCCTTTTCTCTCAGTAAGTCGCTTAAGGCGACTGACAGTGGCTGAGTAGCCGTGTTACCCATGTTAACCGGAATTTCAAGAGTTTCTTTTTTTTTTTTTTTCTTTTTCCTTTTTTTTTTTTTATACAGGGACAGCTTAGTCCCCGCGCCCCTTTACGGCGCCCCCAAAACCGGCCTCTTTACGGCCCCCGGAACTCTCTTTACGAGTTCCTGACCCTTGCGACGCGTCCGCCCAAGGTTGCCCGATAGCCCCCGCTATCCGGCCCTGCAGCCCCCGCTGCCTGTTGCGTAGCCCCCGCTACCAATGTTGAGCAGTTTAACCTGTCAGCCCCCGCGCGCCAAGTAGCCCCCGCTATTGGCGCTTGACGGTTTTACCTGTTAGTCTCTGTTCCATCGGAGAGAGGGTCTCAGCTCTCCTCGTACTGTCGGAGAGAGGGTCTCAGTGCTCCGGGCTCCCCGTACGGGCCACCAGTTGACCGGTGCAGCTCCAATGAAACAGGACACAGGAGATGCTCTTGTGGACGACAGTTAACTGCTAGTTTATTTAGGCGGGCTCTGGTTTATATATTCGGCCGTGACCAATCACAGGCTGCCACAAGGAAGCAGGGCGGGAATGGGATGTAGGCTCCGGCTACTATATCCAGCTGTGGCCAATCAGGAGTTGCCACAGAGTACAGAGTGAGCGCGGGGTGCGCACGGGTTGGCTAATTTAAAGAGGGACGTAGCGCATTGCGGAAGCTGGCGTGGTCCTTAGTCCCGGGTGGGGTATGGTATGTTGAGCGCCTGCGCCCAACACCTTTTAGCAACTTAATGTCACATGGCCCCCTGCTGTCCTATCAACTCACTGGTCAGATTGTCTTGGGGCTAGCTTGAAGCAGCTTCTTCATGTAGCTTGCCCTCAGCACTCTTTGTTCTTGGGATGGTCATGCTCCATCCTTAAACATGTAGTCAATTTCCAGCTCCAATAGTTCCCAACATCCCACAGCACTAGGGATAGGGCAGTCTCTTTAATAATGGTACTGAGAACACTGGATATCCATATTTAGAAGATTGAAACTTGATCTGTATCTTTCCACATTACAAATGAAGTCCCAAACACTCTGGAACCACTAGAAAAAAAAAATAAGGAAAGGGAAACACTGTAAGACATTGGTGTAAGTTGTGATTTTCTGGTAGATTCCCCAGAGGAAAATTTGACAAATAGGATTACATCAAACTAAAAAGCTTCTGCACAGCAAAGGGAACAGCCAACAAAAAGCCTACAGAATGGGAAAATACATAGGCTAGCTATTCATCTGGTGGGGGTTAATATCCAGAATATAAGGAAGTAAAGAACATAATAAAAAAGCAAGAGATTTTATTAAAATGTGAAAGTGACCTGAATAGACACTTCTCAAAAGTAGAAATACATACAGTATATTAAAAAATGCTCAGTAACATCAATTATCAGGGAAACCAAAACAATGAGATATCATTTCACCCCAGTTTTACTGATTATCAAAACAACAACAACAAACTAACAGATGCTAGCTAAGACCTGGAGAAGAAAGAACTCTTATACTTGTAGTTAGTACAGCCATTGTGGAGAATAGTATGGAGGTTCTTCAAAGAACTAAAACTAGAATTATCATGTGAGCCAGCTGTCCCTCCTGAGTATACCTACAAAAGAAATGAAATTAGCATAACAAAGAGATACCTGCGCGCCTATGTTCATTGAGCCAATAGGCTAAGATGTAGAATCAACCTAGGTGTCCCTGAAGAGATGAATGGAAAAACAAAATGTAGTATATATGCACAATGGTGCATTATTCAGTCAGTTCTTGAACAAGAACAGAATTCCATGATTTGCAGCAAAGTGGGTGGAATTTAAGGCATTATGCTAAGTAGTATAGGCTGAAAGAAACAGAAGGACAAGTACCAAATGTTCTCTCTCTTATGTGGAAGTCAAAAACAGTTGACCTGGAAATATAGTGCTAATTTCTAGAAACTGGGAGGTCTGAGGCATTTAATGAGAAAGTGAAAATTGGTGAGTGGGTACGATTAATGGATGCTGTATATGAAAGAATTCTCTGGTGCAATAGAGAAGTAAAAGTACAAAACAAAAAGATTCATTGAGGTGAGGACATGGAAAGGAGCACACAACCCATGGTAGCTGGGCTGTCTCCTTTCACTGGAATATGGAGTACGGGACATATGTAACTTTTGACCAGGGGCGGTGCTTAGGGCGGGCATTGGGGACGCCCGAGGAGCTGATTGGAACGTTCTTCATGCACACTGGGAAACGAAAAAGGAAGTTGTAATAGGGGAAGCAGGAAGTGACCTCAGGGTAAGCATCCCTGATTTGGCCTTCCACCGTTATGTCCTGTAGTGCATTCAAGGGCAAAACTCTCTCAGTATATATACATAATCACACTCAATCACATTAATGTATAAAATTTAAAATTAAAGGTAAATAACTTGACTACTAATCTCTGTTGGTTCATCAAAAAGAACCGTTTGTGTTTCATTGTTTGATCCTTTTTTATGCCTAAATCTTGTAATCTGAAAAACCACTTTTAAGATAGCAATATACAATATATTAACTAGTGTTAATTTCCTATTATTGCTTTTGAAATTCTGTATCCTTTCTATCCTTTTCCTGCTTTTAAAATTTAAAAAATGCAAAATTAAAAAATTTGCTCATCAATCTTTTATGCCCTAATTTTAGCATCCACTGACCATTTCCTAACTCTACCATAGCTTTTAATGTAAGAAAGAGTTTTTCCTTTTCTGCCTCTATTTAAAAAAAAAATGGATTACATCACCCTGAATTCTTGGGGGTTATTTTTTAAAAACATGAGCTATCTGGTTCTGTGATGAGTTATCTCCTTTGGGGATCAAATTGCTCATAATTGGCGATGGAGAGTCTCTCACCTATGTCTTTAACATCCCCGCGTGCCGGCTGGTTTCTGCTATCTTTAAGCATACTTCTCTCTCCTTTCTAGACATAGCACTTTTCTACTGCCATATCTCATATTTCCATTTCACAGCTATATTTCTTAAACGAGGCTACATTTGCTGTTCCATTTCCTTCTCTCCCACTCATTCTTCACCTTGCTTCAGTCTACAGTTGGTCTTCTGTATTCATAGATTCTGCATCTGTGGATTCAACCAATATTCAGAAAATAAAACAAATCACCATCAGCATTGAACCTGTACAAGCTGAAGTGTACAAACTTTTCCCCCCTGTGATTATTTGCTGAACAATGCAATAGGAGGACTATTTGCCTAGCACTGACTTTGTCTTAGGCACTCTAAGTTATCTAGAGATGATTTAAACTGTCCAGGCAGATTAGGTAGACTCAACTGCAAACACTACATCATTTTATATAAAGGACTTGAGCATCCTTGGATTTTGATATCTGTGAGGAGTTATGGAACCAAAGCTCCCTCCAGCAGGACAATTGTTTTTTGCATCTGTAACGCTCCCCCAAAAGTGTCTCAAAATTAAGGCCTCAAATGCCTCCCTATCACCAGGTTGACTGAGTTTATAAGCGTTCAGTTTTGATAGTCACTCCTTCTCTCTGTCTTTAAAACTCTTCATTGTAAAATAAAAACAGAAGCCAAAAAAAAAATCACAGGAAGTAAGTATATCAGTTTGTACGGTATTAGAAGGTTAAGACCCTGATAAACATCACTCAGGACAAGAAATGAAAAGGAAAAGTCTCCCACTAAGGTAAATCTCCCTTCCTCTCTACCTTAATAAATCGTTATCTTGACTTTTTATCAGTGCATGTTTGCCATAATAATGTCTCCATTCCTTGTGTGGAGTTTGTGCATGGACATGGCACATCTTAATTCCTTTTTTCATCTCTTTTGCCCTCTTTTTCCTCCCTGATCCTCCATTCCTCGATTTCCTTCTCATCTGAGAAATTTCTATCTCCCTATTATCTACCTTTTATGGTAACCATTTCCTTGCACTTCTTTATGATTTTATCACAAATTTGTATATTCTTAGACAGTATAAATTTTCCTTGCCTATTTGAACACTTCCGGTGTATCATTTAAATGTTTTTTTTTTCATTTACAGGCTCTTCATATCTTCTACATCTTTCTGTTCATTATAATTTGATTGCAGAAGAACTCAGAATATTTCCTATAGAATTTCTCCATAATCTAGATTTTGCCAATTGCATTCACCTGGTAGAGTTTAGCATGTTCTTCTGTCAGCTGCATTTCTAGAAAATTGATAACTGGACCATGCAATTGATCAACTCGGGTTTGTTTGATTTCATTTGCAGGACTGCAGGTGGTGGAGGAATATTCATCCACCGGAAGGTACATTATGTTTGTTTTGTTTTTATCTTACTTTGTTGCTAGTTTATTTTCAGTATCTAGATTTATTAAATCATTCTTCACCTTGCTTCAGTATGCATTTAGTCTTCTGTATTCTTGTGAAATGATGGTGTCCTATCATTTTTTTCTGTATATTGGTTGGAAACTTTTTTGAAAGAGACATATTCTTTCATATACTTTGTTTTGATTTCACTTTAAAAATAAAACAAAACAAAAAGAATAAAAATGGTGATACAGAATCTCAAAACAAAATAATAGGAAATTAACACTAGTTAATATATTGCATATTGTTATATTCAAAGTAGTTGCTCAGATTACATGATTTGGTTAATAGAGAGATTAGTTAAATTTTTGATTCATTTCTTTCTTTATAAATTTTAAAAATAATGGTACTCCCTCTAATCCTTTAATATAACCACTTGGTTTTTAAAATACCATTAACTCATGAGTTTAAACAATGAATTTCACTCATTGTTTAAAACTCACTCAGTAGGAAATCTACTGAAGGTCGGATTATTCCAACTTTGACTAATATGAGCTCCTTCTAGTTAGATACTGAATCTTTTTGATATGACATGGCAAGTGGTCTTACTTTATTCCTTGCTATTTGCTATGTCAAGGTGTTCCAGGAATATTTTGTACATTTTCTGCCCTAGATACAGAGCCAGAATTTTCTCATAAATCCTGATTTCTTCTTAATGAGAAATAATATTTCAAGATTACAATCTGAGTACTGCAGATGCTCTTTGCCACTGGACTACTGCTACTGTTTTAAGGTCTACGTTAATGAATATGGTCTATGTTAATTGTTACATTAACATAAACATATATATATTATATATATAATTTCATTCATACCAAAATTCTGGTTTGAAGAACAAAAAGAACAATTAGTATTAATATATCTTATGATCACTCATTTGTTTTATCCAAGTGATTCTTAGCCAGGAATGATTTTCTTTCCCAAGGACATTTAGCAATGATTGGAGAATTTAGGGTAGTAACAATTAGTGGGAGAGTATACTATCAGGAACCAGAAAATGACACTGGTTACCTTACTGCAGTGTTTTTCTAAGTGGTATCATAACCTCCAGTCACCCTCTGGCCACATGCCTTGGAGTTGTGATGAACACTGTAGAAACCTTTCTTTCTGTTTCCCTCTCTTATTCCTTCTGGGACTGGACATAAGCCTGGAGTTTGGAAGAAAATACAGTATTTAGAAGGTGCTGGGTTTTGATGCCACAAGAGCACCAAATCAATCAATCAATCAATTCAAATAATCTCTGTGTTCATAAAATGCATAGGAGAAAATACAAACAGGCTATATTATTCAGTGTCCTAGTTGCCTCTTATTACATGTAAATGAATCATTTTGAGTACCCAAATTGATGACTAATGGAAACAGAGTAACGATAGTGAATTTGCGGAACCAGGGTGACATTGAAGGGTTAAGAATTTGGAGCAGCATGAAGTAGCATATTTTCCACTACTTCCCTTTATCTGATTATCTCAGTAGCTGGAATTTATTTTTCCTGGCAGCGCTCTCTTCCAGTAAACGGTGGTTAGTATACCTGGTTAACCATTACCTATCACAACTGCCACAAATTGGGGTCTTACCTGTTACAGCTGTCCTCAGGCGGGTTTCCCTGCCCCTCTGCAGACACATCTCTGAATACTTTCATCCTTTTCTCTGTCCTCTTAATCCCTCACATCTGTTCCTCTGCCCTCCCTACCACTGCCCTCCCCTTCTTTGTAATACTTTTCCTTTTCAATTTATGTCTTCACAGAAAGCACTTGCTCCTCTCAGATTTTAGTTGTTTGATTTTTATTTCTGTTTGTGTATATTTGCAGTGCATAATGACTACATTCATTGTGGGGTGCTGGTGCATGGAGATAGCACATCTTCATTATTTTCAATCTCCTTCCCTTGTCCCCTCACCTCTCCCTCTGTTAATCTGTCCCCTTCCCACTGGCAGAATATCTATTTCCCTGTTTTCTATTATCTGTCTTTTATTTTGCACTTGATTTACTATGAGTTTCTCATATAAGAGAAACCATATTTAAACTTGTGTGTCTGATATATTTCACTCAACATTATGGTCCCAAGGTGCCTAATGGTCACTATTCACAGCTTCTCTTTCCTCTCTTCTCCTGTGTCTCTTCCCACGATCTCTACTCTCTCCCTGCCTTGGATTCTGTTATGGTCCTCAGTATTAAAACCCCCACAGAGGCTGTATTTCTCCTTTGGCCATTTATGGTCAAGTTCCAACTCCCTCACCTTTCCACCCCATTTCAGGGAGCATTTCCTGTGATTGTTGCTGTTATTTTTGCTTCCTTTAATGGCATTCTCACTCATTATGCCCAATCTTCACCCTCTGGTGTTCTCTGCAGGTGTGTGTGTGCGCATGCATATGTGTGTGTGTGTGCCAGGTGAGAAGAATTGTCTTCAAAGTAGGGCTGTGCTTCCAATTCCACAACTCAAGAGAAAAATGCAGTTATTGTCCCACATCATTGTGAAGAATTATGCTATGCCTTGCTTTCCTTACTTATCTTACTTCTAAACACTGAATTTATACATTCATTTTCAGTGATGGGGTGAACACAGGGCCTTACACTTGCGAGGCAAGTGCTCTACCACTGAGCTTCACCCCAGCCTCTACTGTTTCACAGGACCAGTTTATTCTTAAACTAATTTCACTTCCTGTTCTACCACTGCACTCTTTTCCTCTCTCTCTTTTCTTTAGGCTTAGAGCCTAATCCAGAGCTTTGCACGTGCTACACACACACTCTAGCACTGAGCTGTACTCTCCAGTCCAGCTGCTGTTCTCACACTGGCCCCTTGTACCTCCCAGTGGATTCCACTGAGCTCTGTCCCTGGACCTGCACCAGAATTCATGGTTGAGCAGAGACCTCACTCCCTCTTCTGAACAGGATGCTGGGTGCCAGGCTCCTGTTCCTGCTGATACTGTGGGTTGAAAGCAACGCTCTGCACTTAGCACTGCCGTGTGGGCTGCCCACAATTGGAAGATGTGGAGTTTGGGGTAGAAGGAGTGTGTGGGGGAAAGAACAGTCATGATTTAATCTGTGCCTAGAGCTCATGTCTCGGTGGCGAAACTGGCCTTGCTGCTGAGTGCATGGCAAGGAGTCTTGCACAGCTTGAAAGAGTCCTGCCAGGACCACTTGCTGGGCACCTTGCTGCTGTCTGCTGCTCCATCTGAGAAAACCAGAGAGGCTGACATTCTTCTCCTTACACATAAGGACCGGAGCCATATGATGGGATTGACCAATTTCAAAGTGTTCTCTGTGCACAATATATATTTTACATAAAAACCATCCATGTGTTTCTTTTTTAAATTATATTTTTAACTGAGAAATGATAATTGTATATATGGGACACATGTGGTGTTGTTTTAATTTTTATTTTAAAGAGAATAAAATAAAAGAGGACAGAACAAGGCAGATCAGAACAGAACAATGTAAGTAACACAGCACTTCATAGCAAGACAACCGGATATTTACAGTAGCTACCATAACATCTCTTTCTTTGAAATAGTTGAGCATACTTTCACATACAATAATATCAAACATAACAAAATAGTATAAAACCATTAAAGAGAATAAAAGTATTACAGACAATGTGGTGTTTTAATAGATGTTTAAATGGAATGATTAAACCAAGGTCCTTAACGAAACGCATTCCCTCATATACTTGCAGTGTGTGTGTGTGTGTGTGTGTGTGTGTGTGTGTGTGTGCGTGTGTGTGTGTGTATGTGTGCATGTGTGTGTGTGTGTGTGTGTGTATGCTTGCACAAGCAGTGTTGGAGATGGAATCCTGGGTCTCATGCATGCCAGGCAAGTGCTATACCACTGGGTGACACCTCAGCACTACCTCACTATTAGTGGGCAAAAACACTTAAAATCTATTTTTTAAAAGCAGGTTTGAAATACTACATGTGACAATAGTCACCTTGTTGGGAAGTAGATTCCCAATACTTATTCTTCTTGTCTCACTGGAAATTTGCACCGTTTGATGAACATCTCTCCCTTCTCTGTCCACCTCCTCCCTCAGCTTCTGATAACCATAATTCTAATCTGCCTCTGAAAATTCAACTTGTTTAGATTCTGCATGTAAGGAAATCACTGGTATTGATCTCTCTGTGCCTATGTCATTTCAGTTAGCACAATAGCTTCTATGTTCTCCCAAATGAGAGAATTCCACCTTTTAAAGATTAGCTACACACACACACACACACACACACACACACACACACACACACGTCACATTTTATTTTCCCAGTCATCTGAGGATGGGCAGTGTGGTTGCTCCCACATGCACGCTGCTATGACTAATGTTGCAAGCGACATGGGTGTGTAGGTATGCCTGGGGCATGCTGATTTCAGTGTATTTCACAGTCAGGTAAGACATCATGGTTATTCAGAGCTGTCACTCACCTAGTCTGAGACCCTGCAGTGATAGGAACTTAGCAACTGGAAATCAAGTTAGCCTTCCCCTTCTCAGCCGATTCCAGACAGGAGAGGACAGTAAGTTTACAAACCAACTGGAAACTCACTCCTGAAGTAAAAGAATGCAGCACGCATAAAGAAAGCATACTTAGACACAGCAGCTAAGAGCCACTGGAAACTGCATGTGTTTCCCCCAGTTCATCTTTACAGTGTGCTTTGGAGTGGCCCACGGGAGCTGTTAGGAAGGACCTGGGCTGGTGGGTCAGATGCAGTCCTCAGACTTCATATTTAACCTGCCTCAGGTTAAGAGCAAGGAAAGGAAAAAAAAAATATATGTTACTGCCACATCAAAGGGGCTTGAATCTCATCTAGGTCTTTGCAGAACTTCTTTTCAGAGTGTTAAAACCCTGGACTTCAGAGATGATTGTGTATTTTATATTATCAGTTTTCTATGATGGATTTCTTTTTCTTTAAATCGCTACCAGGGATTAAATTCATGACCACCCGCTTGCAAGGCAGGTACTTATGCCGCTGTGCTAAATCCCCAGCCTGCGATGGATTTCTTGAGGCTAACTTTTTTTTTTAAGATGGGGTCTTGCTATATTGCCAAATATAGCCCCAAACTACAGGTCTGCTGTGATCCTCCTGCCTCAGACCCCAAGTAGCTTGAACCACAGGTGCATACCACCAGGCCTTGCAGAAGCTAACATTTACATTGCTGGTCAGAAAAAGTAAGTTTGCAGCAGAGAAAATGACTTATCAATGGACACCATTTGTGGTGAGAACATCTGTAAATCTATGTCACAATAGGACAGCAGAGTGAAGAGTACAAGAGGAGTCCAGGGTAAAGGGTGAGTTTGCCTGAGGATGTAAAAGACAGCAGAGACTAGGAGGAGAACTAACAAGCCTTTTAATTCAATCTGTCTTTTCCTTAATAGCCTCTTAGCCTGATCTTCACAGCACAGCGAGTCTGTGGGAAATGCCTTTACAGAGAACCAAGACCATTAGACTAATGAGTCAACTTTACAGCAATGCTGACTAGAGAAAACTTAAAATGCACACATAACTTGCCTCTCTATTTTAATCAACTTCACAAGACAGTTGTCTAACCATCTACTTCTATTTCCCAGCGTGATCCATCTTAAAGTGCCTGCTAGTCACTATGTCCCATTATCTGGTTAAGGACAAAGAGCTGAAGAGGCCAGGGCCAGGGGTGGCTTTGATAACTGTAGTCAGGTGATGCTACGGGGCAATTTGCAGACAGGACAGTTTAAACTATGCACAGCTGATTTTATGCAAACTCCAAGTGTCATGGTTGTTCTCTACCATCCACTTATTGTCCACCTCTCACCAAGCCAACTTCCTAAAAGCACTGACTGAATTTGTCTTGTTACCTTCTCACGTCACACATGTACTGTTCAGCTGCAGGAGTTTGGCTTCCATCCCAGCATGCTGTCATGCTACCATGTTCAATGAATGGCCTCTGGAGCCTTTCAGATTGGACACAATAGCTCATGCATTGTAATCTTCACTTGCTTGGTTCTCTTCCTGTAACTCTGAGTGTTTTATCACTAAGTCCCATAGGGGGCCCCTAGTTTACCTCCTTGCAGTTGCTCGCCCCATTTCCAGCCCAGCCCTTTTCTATTATCTCTGTGTAATGTACTCATCTCATGGACAAAACCATATCCTGGATATTGATGAAGCCCTTGTCTGTGCAGCACAGAGTTTTCTTCTGGAAGTCAGATTGCTCACGTAGCTCCTGGTGAGTTTATGGACCTAAGCTTCCCCTAGTCTTGAATTCCAGAGTTAACTCAGCTGGCCCAATGATGACTCAGCATCCTCCTGGCTTCCTGTCTTTTCTCAAGGTTGATATCATCTCCTGGTCAACAAAATGTGGGTTAGTCTGTGACTCCTTATTCGACCCCTTTTAATCTCAAGCAGAAAAAATTCTCACAGAAAACGAACTCTTACTTCGTAAGTTTTTGAGCAAGCCCTTCCTCTCTTATGTCACGTTTTATGTCACAGAACACTCTTTGGTGGGGAATACTGCATCATCCTCGAATTGTTTTACCAGCATTTTGTATTTTGCCTCCCAAATTCATCTTGCACAAAGTCTGTGGAGTGATTCTGTCCAAACTCTTAAGCTAATTATGTAATTCTATGCCTTAAAAACCTTCACTGACTTTCTGGGAGTCATAGAGCAAATCCCAAGATCTTTGACATGGTATAAAATGTGTTCCACCATGACCTGGCTTCTGCCATCCCTTAAATTCATCTGTATCTTCTGCTCCAGTAACATTAAACTGTGATTTCTGATGCATAGACTGCTTTGCCTTAGCTCACACCACTCCTCTACCTGCGGGTTTTTTTTTAAATATCATCTACCCCATCTTGAAAATGGCTTCAAAGCCACAGGAAGACTTTGTAATTTTCTCCTCTCTGGGCCCAAAACTACTCTGACAGGTAATAAGATCAATTTAGATACCACGACTTGCACATTTCTTCTTGCTGTGCCCACAGTCATGAATTGCAGTATTTATGTCAGATACTGAGTTCCTTGATGTCCAGGTCTAATGCTTCCATCTTTTCATGCCCAAAGCTAACACAGTGCTAGAACAAGTGAACATTCACCTAATGGTTGATTATTGACCTAGTGGTCATTTTTGGTTCTTAGTTTCCTTTAACAACACAGAGCATAAGAAGAGGCAAGAATGGGAAGAATATAAACTAAGAACACAGCACTCACAAATGCTGTGCTATTTGGAAATTAATTGCATTAATAGATGCTCTAATGGATATGGAGTAGAAAAGGAAAAGATTGCATTTAACAGAGAGTGGAAAGTGAGAAGATGGGTCAAGAAATACATGAAGGATGGCGTAGGGTTTAAGTGGGAGTCTGAATTCAGCGAGTGGTCTACCTCGTAAAAACAAGCTCGAGAGCTCTAGAGCAACATCTAAGGTGAATCCACTCTTGTACTTAGCAAATGAATAAACACCAGTGATAAATGTGCTTATGAAAAGTCGGGGAGGAAAGAGTAAATTCCTTCTGGTTGGCATCGTGTGTCAGCTACCGAAGCACCAGGATCATCTGTAGGGGCTGCACTTTGCAGAGGGAAACACCGAGAGGGAAGAGAGAAAAGTGGTGGCAAGTGCCTAAGGAGGACAGGAAATTCACACGTGTGAATGTGGGACGTCCTCTGCCTTCGCTGGTCAGTAAGGGCACGTACTCAGAGGTCAACCATGTATCACCTTCCTGGAGCTCTGGACAATATTGTTTCACATCGCTATCTGATACCTTACTAAGGGACTTTGACAAATACAGTCAGTTTTCTCAA
Organism: Cavia porcellus; assembly: GCF_034190915.1. NCBI lineage: Eukaryota > Metazoa > Chordata > Mammalia > Rodentia > Caviidae > Cavia > Cavia porcellus. Next base: position 17,358,332 of record NW_026947496.1, on the reverse strand, counting down.
CATTATCGAAAATTCAATCAAATGACCTTGAGGAGAATGGGTGTATAAATGGGCCATTAAAACAAAGATTAGATTTCAGCAGCAATGCCTGGTGAAGCGTTTGAAACTCATAAACACCCATGTGGGATATAAATATTAACTAAATATTATTTGTGAGCTTCAGTATCATCAACACATGGGAAAACAGTGCTCACTTCCATTGCATGCAAGAGGAGAGACAAATCAAAAAGGAACTTTCATGGCAGCTAGGACTTTCCAGGAAGAGAAACTAGACAACTGTCTGCCTTGACCAGCTCCCGTGGACGGTGCATGATGGAGCTGAAGGGAAAGAAAAACACCTCTTTCAGAGAAAAACACATCATTTTAGAAAAGTGAAACTGATACTTTAGTAAGATCATTTAACAAATAGTGCTACCCATTTTTATTTTTTAAGAAGATTGTCCCAAATAGTCTACTTTGAGAATTACACATGGGTTATTTAAAGAAATTTTGTTTGTTTATTTTTTGCTTGTTTGCTTTTGACTTCTCTCTTTTCTCTCCTTGAGCTGTGAAATCCAAAAGCAAGATAACTTGGCCAACACTGGCACCTGTCTATCACTGGAGTTTGTTACCTTGGAAGAGGTATTTGGGTTTTTTTTTTTCCCTCCGCACATTGCACTCTGGAAGGTGGGGAGTGATGTAAGCATGTTTTATGGAAAGATTGTCCTGAATGTATTAACTTAATAAAAAGAGAATTATTATTGTTTTATTCTTCTTCAGAATTGCCCTAAGTATAGTGGCATAATTTGAAAGGAATATTAAATTTCTATGATTATTTCAAAAGGAAAGTAACTTAGAAATGTTGAGTTAGTTACTGCTGTTAATTAAAATCATGAAGAAATTCATTAACATCAGCTTTCTTGAATACAAAATATTTCTCAAACATCCAGAAAAAGAACAAGCGATTCTGGCTTTATGTTTAGCAATGTTTGAAATATAGAAAACTGGAAAATTGAGCTTTCCCAAAAAAAATGCTGTGAGGTCCCAAAAGCCTCTCTTGCCCTTAATTTTCATAGGTACTTTTTCCTGCTGTGTTTCTCAAGCAGACATAGGAGATTTGTGTGTCTAGACACCGTCTTCTGAACATATATTCAGTTAAAACTTTATTTAAAGGAATTTACCTTTTTCCACATATCAGCACATTTTCATAATATAAAATGGTACATCTTATACTATATTTTATTGCAGAAAATTTTAATCAGACAGAAATTTTGAAAGCATTTGACAGCTAACATTGAGTACACACTGAATTCCATTATTAACAATTTTCTATACTTACTTGGTAACTGCCCACCTCTCTAACATCTAGAATATTTCCAGAATCACAGAAAGTGTCTTTATTTTTTTCAACCTCCTTTCCAATGGCAAAGACTTTAAATTTTTACCCACCTGAGATTTAACATTCAAATTTAAATACCACTCACTGACTTCCTGAAAGCTTATATCATTTTGAAGTGGGGGAATTTGCATAAATCTTTATATAATTCTTTCAGTTTTAAAGTAAGCTATTTAATGTGTATTGTTTCTTCAGGACAAACAAATCAGAGCCCACATTCTATGAAGAATCATCAGGCTTCAGTAGAATATCTTTGGGGAGACAGGGTTGATCTCTGGGGCTGAAGTTTTTGTTCATAAAATAGAATCACACACATTATACAGTATTGAACAGATATATAATGGATATGTAGTGAATACACAATGTATATAAAATGGGCATGTATATCGTGGATTATACAGTGGACATATACACTTCACACACACATATACACACCCACACATGCACACCACCTCAGGACTAATGAAAGGGAGTTGTAAAGGTGAGGAAAGGAAGCAGAAAACAGTTAAGACTTCAACAGTAATGTGCAATATTCTCATTATCTGTAGTAACCTGGTAAATTGAATTATTAATGGCAGGTTGGAGGCACAGCCTTGGAGATTGCATGCATTCCTAACAAAACATTATGAGTTTTATTTCCTGGAAAATTTGGTGGAATTGCCTAATGGGCTCAGTGTGCTATAGCTCTACTTTTCTCATTAACGGTGATTAAATTCTTCCACTAACGAAGCACATAGAATCACTCTTTTCCGTGTTGGTCTTTAACAATAGTTTGCTTACATTCAGTCCCCTCCAATAATACAAATCAATTTTATTTTATTTTTATTATTTATGAAATGAGAATTTAAGAAGAAAAGACATAGGTTCTTTCATATACACCCTAATTAGCAAATCATTTAAAATTTTTGCCTGTAAATATTAAGGAAAAGAACTGACAGCTGACCTTTGTGATCTAAAACAATTCCAACTCTGTAGAATTATCTGGCTCTCAAATGCATGCAGCATTTCAGACAAAAGTCAGTTAAAAATTAGCTTGGAAATAAATACTTTGAAGTTGTATGAACATAAAGACTAATATTTAACTGCTAATCATTTTTATACCTGAATTTTACAATATGGTGTTTAAGAAAACTTATGTCTATAAGTAAAATCATTGCTATTTGAAGCAAATTACCATATATAAATATATCATTTCACATATTTACATTTTTGTGTGACAGGAGAAGTTAAATATCCACTTATTTAATGAAGATCCCTATACAATATAATTTTATTAACTATAGTCTTCATGTTGTCCTAGCTCTGGACTGGTTGATAGTACTTATCTGCCACTTCGTATCTTTGCATGTCTTCCTCTCTCTCCTTATACCCCTAGTAACCACTGTTTTAGTCTTTATTTCTGTATATTTGATCTTTGTTTGTTTGTTCACTTGTTTAGCTCTACATGTACATGAAATCATGCAAGAGTTGAACCTGGCTTATTTCACTTGACAGAATGTCCTCAGATCCATCCACGTTGTGGAAAATGCCAAGATGCCCTTTTGAAGGCTCAGTAATCTCCCCCGCTGTGATTTTCTTTGTCCACGTGTCCATTAATGGACCCTTAGATTTCTGCCATATCATGGCTATGATTGAAGAACAGGGAATTCAGTCCCTTTTCTGTGATGACACTGTTGAGATATCCTCACTTTGCAACTATCAGTTTACGCCTCTGAATTGTGCTTATAGATAGCTGGAGCACTTATTTTCCTGCCTGGGTGTGGGTTGTAGTGAGACGTGTGGCCCTGCTCCTCCTGTGAGTCAGCTTTCCTCTTAGTCCGGGGATGCTCCTCTGTGAATCAGAGCCTTTCCCACTGAGTATTCTGACTTCCATGCAGTTTCTCAATTGACCAACCCGCAGAGAGGGACAAGAACGTGATGTTCTCTAAGTCGGCGATGCTCGTGCTTTAATGGCCCTGAGATCTTGATAAAAGTTAATAAGTCTGAGAGGAGACCCAATTTGTGTTTGTAACAAGCTCCCTGGGGAGTCATGCTGGCCTTCAAACTCACGTGAAGCAGCAAGCTCTCCTCTAGAATGAGATCAAGAGGAAGATGTTCCCTGCGAAGGCTCCTTGGAGGGCATTTTTGCCACAGCTGGGCAAATTCATCTATTTGAGCAGTAAAAGGTCAACGTATAATCAATTCTTCCTTCTAGTGCAACTTGCCCTGGAACATTTTTCCCCTTTCAGGCAAAATGACTCAATATCAAAAGGCTCTTGCTTTCTGAAATGTCAGGTCATCAAGATCCAGGCTTTAGACAATTATCAGCAAAGAAAAAACGGTGAGAAAAATGCACACTCCCACACCGTTACTTAAGGAGTAGAGTAAGCTCAAGAACAGAGTAATCAGGGAATCGCTCTCAGGGACAAACTATACATGTATTCTTCACTTTTACCATTCTCCAACTGAAGATAAAAATAGCACTTACATGAACAGTGTAGTTAAGATTAATAACTGGACCACTACCCAAAACAGTAAAAAATGAAGTAAAAATTATCTAAAGTTCCAACATATAGATATAACCACAAGTAAGATTTTAGAAGACATATTTCTGTGTCTCTGTCTGACTTGAAACTCCCTGATACAATATTCCTAATTTTACATAATTAAATGTATTTTGTATGGCATCAAGAATTGACCATCTTTGCAAAAATAAGTTTTTCTGTCCACAAGACTTAATTAACAACAGTATTTTAACTGGTTGCTGAAACTTTCATAACATTGGTGCATTAAAGGTATGACTTTAAAATGATTTTGTGATATCTTTTTTATCACGTTTGCAGGATGTAATGTTTCCATTCCTTGTGTAGAGTTGGTCCACATGCCTGACATCCTATGCCTTTTCCCATTCTCTCCCTTCCCCTTCCTTCCCTCTCCCTCCATTTCTTGATCCCCTTCCCATTTGAAAATGACTTCTCTACTTTCTATTATCTATCTTTTATTGTGCTTTCTTCATTTGCAATTTGAATTTCTTACATAAGAGAACTCCTGTGGTGTTTCAGCTCTGGTGTCTGGCTTATTTCACTTCACATTATGGTCTTCAGGTGCATCCATTTTGCTTTACATTACTCAGATTTATCTTTTAAGTTCCATTGTGAGCAAACAGCACATTTTCTTTACCCATTCATCAGCTGATGAATATGCAGGCTTCTTCCATGACTGCATACATTGCGCTGCTATAAAAATGGGTATGCATGTATCATTGCCGTATGACATCATTAACATTTTCAGGGAGATGCCTAGGAGGATGATGGCTGGGTCAAAATAATTCTATACATTATACTAATTATAAAAATTCAAGCAGCATAGAAAACTACAGTGACTAGAGCAAATGCCCCTCATCTCCTCTCATTTTAACTCTAAAAGTACCTTCTCTAATATTAGGCAAATGACATTTATGGTACTTTCTCATGTACATGCATACATCTACTAGCACACTACTAGATAAAAGTGAGATTATTTATAAAAGTGAGATTATGACATACATTCCATTTTAAATCTTTTATAATTTAATTCTAAGTGAACATAATGGAGGGAAAAAAAAAACTTCAGTCAAAGTATAAAGTTGTTTCTGTACATGAAAAACAAATACTACTTCCAGGACGCACCGCTTAAACTTTCTGTGGGAACCTGGACCAATTACTTAACATTTCTGAAATAATGATTGTGATCTGTGGAACGGGATTTAAATTGCCCAAGTCATAAGCTGTTTCGAGGATTAAGAAGAGATAACATAACACACTTAGCATAGTGGCTGGAATGTAGTGATTAAAATGTTAGTTATTTTCATATTATCTTGGTTTTGTGGATTTGTTTTGAAGAAAACTGGTCATGAAACATCAGAGGTAGTTCTATTTTGGGGTCAGGTCCATTTTGGGAGGAAAATTTAGACAATGTTATTTAACTTTCTGCTGTGCAAAGTGGAGAAATTAATCATGGCTTCTCTCCCTCTCCCACCTTCTTCCCAAGAACATCCTGATTTCTATTTTAATATTTTTGTTTATCCAAGAGTATTAACATCTGCATTCTCTTCTATTGCCCTCATTCCTGTAGCTGTTTAATCACAGTTTTACACTGAAATGAATTTAGTATTCAATAACTATCATTTTAGTTCAGTCTTTTCCTTTCTGAGATCTGTATTTTGGTTCACCTTTGATTACTTGGGTTTGACTTTAGAGTTACTGCTTTCAGCAAAGCTGGGAGGCTGCCCTATCCTTGATAATCGCTTGATGAAGGATTTCTGTCTGTTAGTCTTCCAAAGTAACAATTTAGGAGGAAAATTATATTCTTCAGTAAAACTTCCTCTCTTTTTACATTTCTATAAGATCCCTGAGAATTTAATAGCAGTTATTTTTCCTCCTTTAAAAATGAATTACATTCCCTCTGGATAAGTACAAAATTCTTTTGTTTTACTTAATATTCAGTAACCTCTTTATGACATCCCTTTATGCAGACTTTTATTAAAATAAGACTCCCATAGAACACAAAATGCGCTGTCTCTGCACATTTAGTGCTCATTAAAATTAGGTAAATTTTCTTCTATTATATATTTTAGAAATTAATTGTAAATGGCATCTCATATGCAGCTGCAGTTCAGCATCTCTAACATCACCCTTGGGTTCAGAACGGACTCAGAGAACTCATCAAAGCTGTTATACTCACAGTTACATTTCATTGTTTGAAAGCTTATAAACTAAAATCCACAAAGGGAAGGGGCATGTGAAGCAGCAGGCTGGACACTCGGGGTGACTTCCAGTGGTCCTCTCTCAGTGGGGCTGTGCAGACAGTACTTGCCTGACCCAGCAATGATGCGTTGATGTATATGGAGTACCATCAGACAAGAAAGCTCAACCCTTCTGAGCACCCAGGGTTTCACTGGTGTTGGACACATAAGCATGAAGGACCACCATTGTGGCTGACCTTCATCTTCAACCTTGCAGAGGTGAAACTATTTACTCTAGCCCAAGGTTCTCACCATAAATTGCTGTTAGTGTGGACTATCTAGTGCAGGCCTGGATCCAACGGTAAATGAACACAGTCTTACCAAGAGGGCTGTTCTAAGGACTTAGAAAAGGTTACCTCCTAGGGGCTGGTCTGTAGCCAAAACTTTCTTTGGGCAAGGTTAATTTTTTACAGCATCATGGAAAATGCATAAAGCACAGACACACACACACACACACACACACTGGCTAGCTAGCTAAACAAATTTCAGAACATGTAATAATACAAAAACCCATATACCCAGTACCCAATAGAATATATTACCAGTATATTTTTCAGTTGTAATATGACCCTCTTAATTCTTGCTCTTGGTTTCGACGTTAACTTTTTCTTGTTTTTAAAATAGCTATTAACCCATATGTAAACTCTCAATGTTGTCTTGACTTTTCTTTTGCTCTTCTATCTGCCTTTAATTATAAACATCTGAGTAGCAGGTACAAACCTAGTTATGCTAGGGAAACACTGCACTAAGTGAACGAAGGAGTGTCAAGCTGAGCAGGTTCAAGGTCACACTGTGACTTTAGCTTCTCTTGGGGTTAACAGCAGTCTCCTCCAGGTGAAAGTAGGTGATGTCATGGCTGAGTACCAGGGAACACAAGGTTCATTGAAATGGGGTATCAGGTGTATGAACTGTGTAGCAGGTGCTGAGTACTTGACAAAAATATGGTCAGAGATCTTGGACTGCTCTCCGTTTCTTAGTTCCTGGCTTCTGTAGGAGAGATATCGATTGCTGACCTACAGGTACATGGGGTCACGTTTCCAGTTGTCATCATTGGGGTGGGAAAGTAGACCTGTGTTATTTGAGGGTGGAAAATTCAAGAGCTGGTGCTAAGCCAATTATCTTTTCTCTTAAAGAGAATTTTTTGGAACAGCATGTTGAGAATTAGAATGCTCATCAGGCAGGTGCCTGATTGTCTGCCTATGGCAGAGTCTCCATCCCCAGTCACCAGGTATATAAGAATGGCAAAACACCATAGTCTTGACAGTTAATCTGTTACAGAGCATAATCAGGTATTCTCTGATGGATACACCTCATAGTGGTCTAATTTTAGCTTACAGGTGAAAGTGGCTGAAACTCACTCATGTGGTTTGGAACAAGCGTCTTTGAGATGTAGCACTGGGCCATGGATGGAAAGCGGGGATTCCTACAGCCCAAGGCACGCATTAAAGTGCTCCAAGACAGAGCATGGGGCAGGCTCATGCAGGCATTCCAGCTTGGACTCAAGCTATTGAGAAAGACAGCTTTCTGTGTATTTGTTGATAGAGGCATATGACTGTAGACTTGATTGTTGCTTTATAACCTATCATGCTGAAATTTCCCTTTTTCTCAGGTACTCCCAGGGAATTCTCTTTGTCTCCTGCATTGAATGAACCATTTCCAGCACTCCTAGATCATCTTCTCCTTTAGTTTACACACTCATTTCACAGAAACACATCCTGTAGTAGCTTCTTATCCAAGGGTATATAAGGTTAATATTTTGAGAACCTACTGTTGGAAATGTCTCATCTCACTATACCTGATTTATAGCTTTGCTAAGTGGAGAATTCTAAGTTACAGACATTTTCCTTCAGAATGGTGTGTGCATTGCTACATTTCTTTTTTGAAAACTAGTTTCTCAGGTATCCTCTTGATCTTTGGCATTCTTCCATTTAAGCCCTAGTTGTAAAAGGATCTGAGTCTTTGGAGAACTCTGAGAAGTAGACTATGCCAAGTCTCAGGTTCTTCCAATCTGACTTGGGATTTGCCTTTCTTGCACTGGTCAAATTATTGATTTAGCTTTTGGACTACCTAATTTTGTTGCATTGTTTTCTTTTCTGTGGTCATCTATATATCATTATTGTTGTTGTTGACTAGGATTGCTGTGGAATTTTAAGATGGAAAAACTTACTTAAATATTTTCAGTTCATCATTTTTAGCTGGACTTGTTATATTTTACCTTTTTTATTATTTTATCATTTTCTAATTTAGAGATCAGAACTATTTTGATGGACTGTAGTTAACTATCTTTTATATCTATTATCTTTGTTCTAATTGCCCTTTCTCTCAACTCATTTCCTCGGAATATATTATGACCATCTCAAAGGAATTCCTCCTTATCAGTAATTTAATTTTCAGTCATACCTAATCTAATCTTTAAGGTTTCTAATTTGTTTATTATCTATGTAAGGATGAACTTTTTAGTTCTCAGTTTGTTTCATTGGCTGGAAAGAATCTTCCTGTTTCCTCTCATTATGTGATTTTTATTTTTTTTAACTCTGAAATCTTAATTTATTAAGTTAATATGACTGATTCTTAAATTATAAGTTATTTCATGATGATGGTACTAATATGTGTGTTTACAGGAATAATACGCAATGGTATATGGATGCATGCACATAAAAATACTACCAGAAGTAGCTGGACAACAGTATCTTTACACAGTATTTCCGGAAGTGTTTTGTGGTATAAGTTCTTAGTGAAAACAATGTACATTTAAATGTTGTTAGATACGACCAATATTGTCACATAAAAATCTATGAATGACACAGATTCACGTTCAAAGTCAAGAGCTATTTTTCTCCTAGAAAGTAAGGTCTTGTGCATTTTTATTGATTCTTTAATAATCTTTGTGTAGCAGTAAACATGAATATCCATTCTGGCCAATGGGACTCAAGGGGAAGACTACCAAGTGGTCTTTCATTGAGAAGAAAATACAGTATAAAGCCTCAGAAACCTGGATCTGTGAGACCCTAGACTTTTCTTCCTGCAGGATCCTTTGATATCGCATCCCAGAGCCACAGCAGCCATTCCTGCACCATGGGACAGTAAGCATGGGGATAAAATGTCCAGCATCTGAGAAGACAGAGCAAGGTTACTGAAATGAACAGCTAAGCCAAGGCAACAACTTTCAGTTCCTCAGTTTTTTTTTTTTTTTTAATGTGCTAAAAATATTGTCTTGGTTACTTTCTCTTGCTATGACACAATACCCGGCACCCACAAATTAAAAGAGGGGAAGTTGACTCTGCTTCTCATTTTGCAGTGGTTTCACTCTATAGAGGGCTAGCTCCAAGGCGGGGCAGCGTAGCAGTAGGACCTGGCAGGAGAGAAAGAGCTCACAGCGGGAATGAGAATGAGATCAAGAGAGGAGGGAGGGAGGGAGACCCTTCGGGACACGCCCCCAGGGGCCCTCGCCCTCCCAAACCACATTTAGCTATATGATCCTGCCTCCACTACCCAGGCACCTCCCCAGAACCACAACTATGAACACCTGAGGCTTTGGGGGACATCTACATGTAACTATGACAAGACAAACAAACAAACAAACAAACAAAACCACCTTTTCTCTGTTTCAATGCTGACTCCTGCAGACAAAAGCATCTTCTAGATTCCAGGGATCAGTTAACCTACCTAACAGCACCTGATGAGAATGTTCCTTTCCCTGGTCTATGGTTGAAACTGAACATTACTGACCTTTGTAGTGTTTCACAATGTAGTGGATCAATATTATTCCCCCTGGTCTTTCATTTTGGTTGTTTCTGAGACAGATCTATTTTCCATGCATTTATGTAATTTTTCTTGAATTTAATGAATCATATCTGCTACTCATTTTCCAGGGGTTTGCCTTCAGGGCTCAGCAAACAGTTGGCTTTTCAGGAGTCTGCTAGAAGGTTTCTTTTTCTTTCGTTTCTGTTTATGACTGTATTAAGCATATGATCATTGCACTGTTCATTATCACTTCTCCCAGAGTGCAAGCCGAAGGAGGAAGAAAAGATGAACTCCTCTCCACCCATCTGTGGTCTTGATGCACGATTCTTACCTCCCTCGCATGCGTTGCTAGAGCAGGTTTGAGTTCATTGTGTAACGTAGAATTGCTTCTCACTGAAAAATGATTGTTATGCAACCAAAGTATAAAATTAGTGTGAAGAAATAGAGTCCAGAAGCAAAAGGAGCTACTCATCTACAGGGCAAATAAATGTGTGTGTGTGAGTGTTTGTGTGTGTGTGTGTGTGTGTGTGTGATACCTACAAGCACAGTTATACACAATTCAGATTTTCTCTGTTGTAGTGCTTTCTGCCACTAATTATTTGAAACAATTACACAAGATTTTTACAGTCAAAGTGACAAATAACTTTCTAGGATAAATTATAATGTTGGTAACACATATATTTATAACTTTTACCTTTTGTTTTGTCAGTTAATGATGTACATAGGATAATGTGTATGGAAATAAATTATCGTTAAAAATACACTTTTCATTCATTGTAATTGCTCTGTATACTACCTAAATTCCAATGTTTTTCTTTCCATTAACCTACTATAAAACGGGTCTTTAATCGTCTTAATTTATTCCAAGATGTTTCCAATAGTAAATCTTAAAAATGCAACAGTATTAAGCTATTATTATAAAACTCCATTTACAATAAAATTTGTATCTATATTTATATTTATCTTCTATCCATAATCTATCTCTACTCATCCAGTCTAATAAATTGGTTTTTTTCTATTTCACATACAAACATAAGTTTATAAGATATATAAACACCCATGGTTATATATGCATCTATAATAAAATTGTTTTATTATATAAATTTGTACATTTATATATACTTTCAAATTCAAGGTGGCAATTCTTCCAAGTTTTCTGCTAGTAAAAGGACATTGCTTATAGTCAAGTCCTTAAATATTGTATAATTTAATGCTATTTCATAGTATTTTGAATGCAAGGAACACTTTGGGGAAGGTGAGTTTTCTTTAGATGATTTCAATTACAGTAACCTCTAAGAATAGGAATTATAATGCTTTGCTTTATGGTTTATTACTTGGTTTTGCCTAATTTGTTCTAATTGGCTACTTTATTTAACTTTTTTAAGACTTTGAAGAATGTTGAGTGTTTCTTAAAAATCCTACATTGAAAATTTTATAGTCTCAGATAATGATACATATATATTTTTTCTAATATTGATGTCTTTCTTCTATTGTTTTAAGTATGATTAAAGTGAGAACTTCCAGAATTCTGATAAATAGTGCTGGTGATGTTGGAAATTTTGTTTTTGATGCTAATGTGAAAGGTCAAGTATTTCTTCACTATATATGACCTGGCTTCTACTTTCCAACAAAAATTGTGGTTAGGAAATATAGGGTTTTTTTCCCAGTTAACTAAGAGTTTATGGGAATGACTTTTTTCTTTTACATAAAAATATTTTAGGACTTTTTTTTACATTTAACTTGAGCCTTTGATTCAACCATTTTCTAAATTTCTGCTATTAATATGTAAGATAGGTCAGGCTTCATGGTTTGTGCCTGTAATGCCAGCGCAGGAGTCTGAGACAGGAGGACCACAAGTATGAATGTTAGGCCAACTGAGGCCACATAGCAAGATCTTATCTCAAAAAACGAAAACAAACAAATGACCCCCCCAAATTATAGTATAGAAGAGAGAAACTTGTGTAACTTTATTTCTTAACATTTACTAAGCATTTCTTTGCAGACTTATGTATGACTCCTTAAAAATAATTCACAGACATTTAAAAGGAATGTATGTGAAAGCTGGGCGTGATGGTGCATGCCTGTAATCTTAGCACTTGAGAGGCAGATGCAGGAGGATCGCTGTGAGTTCAAGGCCAGCTGAGATACATAGTGAGACCCAGTCTCAAAAAAATAAAAAAATGTATGCATAGTATATAATCACACACATATGTATCTATGCACATCTATGTTAAATTGAGATTGTTGAATGGATTTTGCTGAAAAATTGATTTTTGAGACTTTAAAAATATGCATAAGAGTATTTAAAGGTAACCATTCCTATTTCATATCTAAGGACTCCTACCAGAAAAACCTTGTTACTTTTTGTAACTGTATAATCACAACACAAGAAATCTGCATGCAAGCAAGGGCATCCAAAGTTCTGGTGGACCTTTTCAAGACAAAGAAACAGAAGCTCTTCAGAGACTATTTTCTCAGTGTTTAAAGGTATAATGAGTGTTTTACATATCTACAAGAAAAATCACAAAGTGACTTGACTAGTTACTTATTTCCCTTACAATAAACAACTGCAAAGCATTATTGTTGCACAGAGATGACTTCAACATGTGGAGTCAAACTTTGGCTACACAGGAGCTGCTGCTAATTTTGTCCATTTTCACTGTGTGCTGGAGGTTAGTTGGTGTAAACTGGCCAGGGTTAGATGATGGACAACTCAGCTTTGCTCAGTATGTCTCTCATCTTCTGGTGGATCAAGCAGAGTGTGTTTTGTGGTGATGTGAGACCTAGGAGATAGCAAGTAGACACTTGTGAGCCCTACGCTAAAATACGTCCTATTGTAAGCTTCATTCACTCTGGAGGTCAAAACAAGGCACAATGGTGGCATGGAAAAGTATCCCATCTTGGTGGAAGGGTCTGCAAAGTCACTTGACTAAATACGTGGGTACAAAAAGGCAGGTAGAATTGGGGCCATAAACAATTGATCAATCATATTGAACAGCTGAGCATTGTTGTTAGTTATGAACTAAGTTATGAATCTGGCTCTCTCATGCCAGTCAGATGCATTGATTGTTTACTTTTTAAAGTCTTTGGTGAATACAGCATGGTATAATAAGCTATTATTAATATTTGGAGTTGTAATAAAATATTTCAAAATACAGAATTGGTGAGAAAATATGATGAAAGTGAACTTTCATTATAAAAACATTATGGCCAGCTGATGCAGTGTGCTAGTTAATATGAATCAGGCTATAAATAATCTGCTCAATGATGCTATGGTTCTTTGTATTTAAAGTTCTTATTCCGAGTGTGATTCGACCTAATTTCCCTTCAGCCTTGGACATGTGGGATCCAGTTAATTCAAGGTGCAGGGGAAAAGATGTACCATTTTTCTTTAATCTGTTTTTTCCTTTTATTTTTATGGGTGTGGAGCAGGTGAGGGAGGTGGAAGGCTGAAAATCATTGGAACTGGAAGACTTTTTTTCACTTACAGAGATGACAAAAGAAGGACAATCTGATTCTTCTTTTATTTTAGTACTTAACTTCGTGATGAAAGCTAGATATTCATAGGCTATTTTGGCTTTAGAAGCTGTGAGATTTTTTTGATGTAAGTTTCCAAGTATTCTAAAATTCCAGCAAGCTGTTCATAGAATCACAACATTGCATATCTAGTTCTAGTAACATAAATCAACCCATTCCAGGATCTTTTATAGATCCCCACTGTTAGATGATGATCTGGCCTTGACTTGGACACTTTAAGTGTTAGGGACGCTCACTTCTGTAAAAACCAGATTATTTCACAGATAAATGGATGAATATACTTTATGAAAATCTGCTCCTTCCTCCAACAATAATTCCTTGCTTGGTTCTAATACTATATGGCTCCCTACAGCAACCCATCTTACATGGAGGTCGCATTTGAAGTTAGTTATCACGGGTCCATTTCATCCCTCTTTGCTCAGGTATCACTGCAAGTTTGTTCTGCAGTTTCCATGGGCTCTGGTTTCTAGAGCCTTGCTATTCTGGCAATGGTACTTGATACCCACTCCTGTTTACTAACCTCTTTCTTACATAGAGATAGCTATATCTGAGCACAAAACTCAGGCACAAGCTAAATAGCAATGAATTTCATAAAATTAGTAACTCTCCTAGGATCCTAATGGTAGAGATGAAACAAATCACAGGAAAAGATTAGTGACCTAGTTTTTAGAGAAGGAGACTAAAGCTCGAGGTATGTGATTCACCAAAGGGTTTTCAAATACTTTAGTGGGAGAATCATAATGAAATTCAGTGACAAGAAACGTAATATTAAGACATTGTAATACATCTTTGTTGGATTTGTGTAGGGGCCCGTGACCGATCAAAGCCATTAAAGACACACCTATCTGGTTCCTTACCTGTGTCAGGTAAAGTTCTAGACACTTAGAAATAGACTCTTACATTCTAGTTGGTTGATTCTAAGCAAACATTTCCAGATAATTGAATGGAGAAAAATTTAACCTTTTAAATGAATGATATCAGAATTATTTGGTACCCATATGGAAAAAATGAACAGATCAGATAAACTATCTCATAGAATATAGAAAAATTGATTAGAGTTGGAGAGATTGATCATTGATATAAAAGTTAAATAAATGTGTGCTCACTTAAAGAGGAAGTGTAGAAACATTTTTCTCTTGTTAAAGGAAAATATTTCTTACATATGACACCAAAAGCATAAGTCAAAACATATGGACAAGTTACATTCCAAAGTGCTAAAATTCCAAAGTGCTTTTTAGAAGACACTGTTAAGAAAATGAGAAGTCAGGTCACACACTGAGAACAATCGTCACAACATACATAACTGACAAAAGGCTTTATATAGAACTTATAAATGGAACTCTTGTAACTCAGTGTTAGGTTTGTGAACAACTCAGGTAAAAATAGGAACGAGATATGAACAGACTTCAGAAAACATACACAAGACTTCATAAGAATGTGAAAAGATGCTCAAAAGCTTTGATTGTTTGGCAAGTCAAAAGGAAGAGATTCCACTTCATTTCTTACCACAAGGATGGCTAATATTAAAATGACTGATCATCCCCAAATGTTAGTGACAAGGTGAAGCATCTAAAACTCATCCATTGCTGTTGAGAAGGTAAATTGGTATAAATATACAAGTTAGGGCACTTTTTATACTAAGTGTTATAAAATATTAATGTTCAATATTATAAAACTGGTCGACTTACAATGTTAAATATTAACATGCAATACTACTAAGAAACTTCACTACCTGGTAATCACCAACAATTAAAACATAAATTCACATAAATGCTTCTGCCCAAATGTAATTAGAAACTTAATTATCATGACCCCAAACTAGAAAAAACCCACATACCCCTAATCATGTAAAGAGGTTATTGTAGAGTTTTAAAATCAATACCACTCAATAACAAAAAGAGCACAGTATTGATATGTACGTAATCTTGTTGAAATCCCAGAAATATTCTGAAAGAAAGAAGAAAAACATCAAAGGCTGCCTGGTTCCACATGCATGGAATTTTAGACATGTCTAACCTGGCTGGTGTGACAGAATGCTGTTCAGATGAAATGGAAAAATTGGTATGTATTACGTGTGGATGACATTAGGGTGTGATTTTGTGAAAATTCACTGAATCATGTATATTTTGTTAGCCAGGAATTGTATACCAATCAAGTTGATTTTTAAAATCTGTATGATCTTAATTATAAAAGTCATGTAATCTCTTATGCAAAACTACAAATCAAAGACAAATACCATTATCCTGACTCCAGAGAAATAAATATTGAGGACAGGATGGATTTTCTACCTTTTTTTTCCCTGTATATGTGTTAAAATACACACATATTGTAAAATATGTTGCATTAGTGGGTACTTGGTTTTCCACAAAATTTTGTTATGATAAATAATATCTGGTGGACTTTTCACATATATCGTTTCCATTAATTACCAGAAGCATATTGCTTGTCAAAGGATATAATTTCTAAAAGTTCTCATTATACACTAAATCTTCTTCCTACTGTGGCTATATCATCCCACTAATCATGTGTGAAGTGTGACTTTGACCCTTATCATACCCTAGCCATCACTGTTAACACTGAACGACTCTTTGCTACTTATTTTAATTTATATTTCTTTCACAATTAATTGGATTCAATCTTTCCTTTAAATATCCATAATTAATTTTCTACAAATGACTTTTTTTCCATTATAATTTTGCTATTTTTCCTAACCATTCAGCTGTTTATTGGTGGCTGTATTATTAGGTGATATTTTTGAAATACCACTTTCACACATTTGTTGACTTCCTGTTGTGCTAAAAAGGGTTCATTGGTTTAATAAATATTTATGGAGAACCTACAACATGCCAGAACCTGCTGTTTGTATTTTGGGTTCCAAGGACAACAAAATAGCCAAATCCTTGACCTTGAGGAACTTACCATCAAGTGGATAAACCCTCCCCCATACTCCTAGTATAATTCCGGTCATACACTGCATGATGACTTTTTGGTCAACTGAAGAAGACATATAAAATGGTGATGCCCTAAGATTAAAACAGAGATGAAAATTTCCTGTTGTTCAGTGACATCACAGCTGTTGGAGCATCCTAGCTGTTAGATTGTATCAACTTGAGAAGTTTAGAAATTTGACTCAGAGACTCAGCAGGGAGCCAGGATCTAGATTTGTAAATATTCTCATCCTGTGCAAAGGAGGGCAAGGAGATTTTGTGACTGCTACACCTGCCCTGGAAGGGGGCATGGCCTGTGTACATTTAAGGGAGCAAGAACTGTTCTCCCTTTTCCTCTGGCTGCTTCTGCTAGCTACTGCCTTGAAGTGTTGCCCCTGCGCCATGCCACCTGTCTGCCTTGGAGCCAGCTAATTATGTACCAAAACCTCCACAAACTGTGAGTTAAATAAACTCTTTCTTCTTTCACTTTGGGTATCAGGTATTTTGTCCCAGCAAGGAGAGAAAAGTAACTGAGATAGTAGCTATCTCAGTGTAGTACATTACTGGCATGTTTGTGGTGATGCTGATATAAATAATAAATAAACCTATTCAAATGCTAGTCCTATAAAAGTATAGCACATGCAATTATGTATATTACATAATATCTGATAACAAATGATTGTTATTGCTGTGTATATTTCCCACAATACACACTTTATTGTTTTATACCGTGCTCCTACTTATAAAACAATGTTTACTATGAAACAATAAGCCATGTTACTGCAGTAGCAGCCTCATATATCAATGTCTGCTGTGTCTCTTTGGCACCAAGAGCAATAGACTACACCATATAATGCACATAATGTAGCCTGGGTGTGTAGTAAGTTATACCACCTAGGTTTGTGTAAGTACACTCTATGACATTTGCACAGCAAAACTGCTTGTGCATTTCTAGGGATATATCTATGATATATATGCTGAGAATTTTTAAATTAATCCTTCCCTTGAATTTTTTTTTTTTTGAGGCAGGCTTTTGCTGTGTACTTTAGGCTGGACTTGAAATCAACTATGTCTCCTAGGCTGGCCTCAAACTCGTGGCAATTCTTCTGCCTCAGCCTCCCGAATGCTGGCATTACAGGCACATCTACCCAGGTCTGACAATCTACTTGAATATTCTATCTATGTAAATATTATTCACTACAGGGTTCCAAACTGTTGTGCTGTTATTATAGTTCTTCCTGCAACTCTTGAATGCTTTTTTTAAGGAAACAATTTTTAAGTTGCATCTTAAAGCATTTGTTATAACAAATTATCGTAGACTGGATCATAAGCTCATAGACAAGAGGGATTTATTTCCCATAGCTCTGGAGGCCGAAAATTCAAGATGGAGACACTACCAGTCCGCACCTGGTGAGGGCCTTCTTGCCATGTGCTCAGATGGCAGAAGCAGGGGGGCAAAAAGGATGTGAGGCCTCTTTTATAAAGCTGTGAATCCCACTGAGGCAGGAGCTCACAGACCTCATCAAATCCTAAAAGCCCCACTTCTCATGACTATGGCTCAGAAATTAAATTTCAGCACGAATTGGGAGACACATGAGATGACAGTGAGCTGTCACAACGCCTCAGTTAGACTCAGTGCTCTTCCTCAGTGCCATGTGGAAGGGCAGAGCAGTTTCCTTACTTTGCAAGAGGCTCCTCTGAGCAAGCCACTGTCGTGTTTAAGTCTGCAGGCCCATGTCTCTCTCAGTGGTGCAGGGCGCTGTGCCCTGGCCCCAGAGTGGGCAGGCAGATGCCTGGCCGGCTTCTTGTTACCAGCAGGTTTTCCTGTCACTTTGTCCCTTGCATTCCAGCCTTTCCTAGGCTTCTCTGGTTTACTCAGGGACTTGTCCTCCGCATTTTAGTTTCTCAAGGCATATCTTCAGCTCATCCAGGCCATCGGTTACCCTGTTTATCTACTTCATTCAGGCCCTGCTTCTCTCCCCACGACACGCACACCATCTCCTGGTCTTGGATAGAGAACATTATTAGGAAAATCCAAAGACAGATAGGAAATAAATTTCCGATATGGCAATGTCTATCTTCTGGTTTGAAAGGTAATCTTTCCTCAGACTTCTGAAATAATTGCTTTCTTGGGTTGCTATTTTTCTTCTCACAGATTTTATTGGTACATATTAAATATGCATAACGATCCCATGCATCATAGAGAATTTATATCTGTACATAATATAACTTGTTTCTGTTTTCTTTCCCATTCTCATATCCTCCCTTCAACCACATTTGCAAAAGTTTGTTTCCATTTTTCTTGCCTTTCTCATTTGTTTTGAACTTCCCTTTCCCCACTCCCTCTTCTGTTGTCCTCCCCATTCGAACATTTTCTTCCTATTTCACAATAGATATTACACATTTTGGTCCTTATTTACACTTGGTTTCTCACACCAAAGAATCAATGTGTATTTACACACGTGTGTCTGACTTATTTCATTTAAGAGCATGGTCTCAAGGTGCATCCATTAACCTAGAAATGTCCAGGCTTATGTTTCTTTATGACAGAAGTACATTGTATTTTCAAAATTCCACATTTTTTTTATCCATTCACCAGTTCATGGGCATTGGAGCTATTTCCAAGATTTAGCTGTTACACCCTGTGCCATTGTAAACATGGATGTGCATATATCACTGTGGTATGATGCTCTTAATTCTTGCAGGATGATATCAAGAAGGGGTCAAGCTGGATCAAATGAAATTCTTAGTCCTAGTTTTTTGAGAAATCTCCACACTAATTTACACAGTGCTTACATCAGTCTACCAGTAGTAGAGGAAGGTTCTTTTTAGCCCAGAGCCCTGCCAGCATTTATTATTGATCACTTAAAAACAGCTATTTTTTTTCTGGAGGGAGACGGAGACTCAGAGCTGCTTTGTTTGCATCTCTTAAATGAACAGTGTTGTTGAACATTTGTTCATATATTTATTTGCTATTTGTACTTCTTCACCTAAAAGGTATGTATTCATCTCAGATGCCAATTTTGGGATTGGTATTTAAGTTTGGGGGGAATCTGATTTTTTTGAATTCTGTGTATATTCTAGGTAGTAATCCACTGTGGAACAGCTGGAAAAAATTTTCCTATGATCTGGGGTGTATCTTCACTGTATTGGTAGTTTTTTCTTGTTGTGCAAAAACCTTTTAATAAGATACAATTCCAGTTGATTGTGATAAGTTCCTTGCAATCAGGTTTTTGTTCACAAAGTCTTTGCCTAAATGAATGTCTTCAAGTGTTCAACCTATTCTATCTACCAGCAGGTTTAATGTTCCTGTTTTAGTATTTAGATGTTTGAACCATTTTAATTTTAGTTTAATGCATAGTGAAAGATACAGGTCTAACTGTAATCTTTGATGTGCAGGAAGCCAATTTTTCCAGGACCATTAATTAAAGAAGCTATTTTTCTTCCAGTGAATGTGTCTGGCACCTTTGTCAAATATAAAGTGGCTAAGTTTGTGTGGAGTTTTTTCTGCATCTTCTAATATGTTTCATTGATCCTCCGGTCTGTAAAAAAAAATTGACCGTACCGTAGTTTTTATTACAGTAGATTTGTAGTATAATTTCAAGTCAGGGATTGTGATTCCCTGCCTTGCCTTTGTTACCCAGAATTTCCTGAGCTATTCTAGGCCAATTCTGGATCCAAATGAATTTTAGGATTGTATTCTTTAATTCTGTGAGATATGCTGTTGGAATTTTGATCAGGATTGCATTAAATCTGTATAACAATTTTGGTGATTTTCACTATATTGGTTCTTCCTATCCAAGAGTAAGGGATATCTTTTAATTTTCTGATATCCTCTTCAACCTCCTTTTACAGAGTACTGTAGTTTTCAACATCGAGGTCTTTTACTTTCTTTGTTAGATCCATTCCATGATTTTTCTTTTTCTTTTTTATTTTATTTTTTATTCTTTTTTGGATTCTATTGTGAAAGTTACTGTTTTCCTAATTTATTTCTCAATGAATTTGTTATTCACATATAGGAAAGCTATTGATTTTTGAATGTTGACTTTGTATCCAGCTATGCAATAGAGTTTGTTTTTTTGGTGGAGTTTTTGGGGTCTTCTATGTATCATGTCATCTGAAAATATTGATTATTTAATTTTTCCTTTCCTATTGTTATTCCTCTTATTTCTTTCTCGTTTAATTGTTCTGGCTAATGGTTTTTGTTTTTTTTTTTTTTTTTTTTTTTTTTTTTTTTGTCTTTTTCGTTTTTATCGGTACCTGGGATCAAACTCACATCTGCCTGCTTGCAAGGCAGATGCTTATGCCGCTGAGCTGAATCCCCAGCCCCCCCTTATCCTGTTCTTAATTTTGGGGTGAAAGCTTTCAGTTTCTGTGCATTTAGTAGAATGTTGGCTGGTTTTCTGGCTTTTTTTTTTTTTTTTTTGGTTATAGATGGCTTTTATCATATTGAGATAAAAATCTATTGCAATTTTCTGGAGGGTTTTATCATGAATGGGTGTTGTACTTTGTCAAACACTTTTTATGCATCTATTGACATGATCATATGATTTTCATCCTTGGCTTGGTTAATATGTATATTATATTCATTGATTTGCATATATTGAACCATACCCACTTCCCTGGGGTGAATCTTATTTGGCCATTGTGTATAATCCTCTTGATGATTTGCTGCATTTTGCTTGCCCGTATGTTAGTGAGGATTTTTGCATCTATGTTCATTAGAGAGATTGGCCCATACTTTTCTTTCCTGTTTGGGTCCTTTTCTGGTTTTGGTATTAGGGTAATGCTTACTTCCAGAAATGAATTGGGGATTATTGCTTTCCTTTAAATTTCAATAAAGAGTTTGAAAAGAAGTGGTATTAGATCTTTTCTAAATTTCTTATAGAATTCATCAGGGAATCCATCAGGGCCTGGACTTTGTTGGTAGGTTTTTAACTATATCTTCAGTTTCACTGATTGATATTGGTTTATTTAGGATTTTTGTATCTTGTTGCTTCAGCTTTGGTAATTCATGCATACCTAGGAATCTGTCCATTTCTTCTGTGTTTTTCATCTTATTAGAATAAAAGTAGGTAGATATAGGTGACTTTCTTTCTGGATTTCTGTAGGGCATGTTTTGATTTCACCCTTTTAATTCCTAATTGCATGGATTTTAAATCTTTTCTTTTTTTGATAAGGTTGACTAAGGTTTTGTTGATTTTATTTAATATTTCAAAGAACTAACTCTTCATTTATTTTTCTTTGCCTTCTTAGTCCCTGTTTCATTAATTTCTACTCTGATCTTTATAAATTTCTCCCTTGTATGAGCTTTGGGTTTGGCCTGATCTTCTTTTTCTACAAGCTTGAAATTCAACATTAAATTGTTTATTTGAGCTTGCTTGTTTGACTGATATGAGTATTCACTATTATAAATTTCCTTTGTAGGACTGCTTCCATTGTGTTCTTTAAGTTCTGGTATGTTGTACTGGCATTTTCATTTAACTGTAAAAATTATATAATTTTTCCTTTAATTTCATCTGTGGTCCATCAGTTGTTCAGGAGGGAGTTATTTAATTTTCATATGTTTACGAAATTCTTGTGGTTTTTTTGCCATTGATTTCCGATTACAATGCACTGTGGTCTGATAATATGATGGGATAATTTCAATTCCTTTGCATTTACTTAAGCATGATACATGAGTTAGCATGTGGCCAGTTTCAGAAAACTTCCTGTATTCAGCTAAGAAGAATCTATACATTCTGATGTTATGAGGTAGAACACTGAGGCACATACTAGATACAACTGTTCAAAAGTTTAGTTCAGTACTAATATTTCATTATTGATTTTTTTTGTTCAGTTGATCCATCTATTTGTGACAGTGAGGTCCCCTATACAATTGTATTAGTGCTTACTAGATTTATCATGCCCATTAATATTTGATTTATACAGTCTGGTGCAGTGGTATTTTTTGTATGCATATTTATAACTGTTATCTCTTCCTCTTAGATTGTTCCCTTTACAAGGATGTGGATACTTTATTTGTCTCTCTTAATTAATCTTGGCTTGAAACCCACTTTGTCTTCAAATAGAATAGCTACCCTTGTTTTTTTTTCCCTAGGGTTCTGTAGCATAGAATATCACTTACCATCCTTTGACTTTCAGTACATGAATTTATTTTTTAATTAAATGTGTTTCTTGTACGTAGCATATTTTTGAATCTTGTTTCTTGATCCACTCTGCCAATCTGTTTCTTTTGGCTAGTGAATTGAGGCCATTAACATTGATGCTTACTACAGATACCCATTGCCTTATTCTCAGCATGTTATTTTCCTGTGGTTGGCTCACTTTCCCCCTCTCTGTTTAATTGTTTGCCTGCCTGGTAGATACATTCTGTTGGATTTCATGGATTTGTAATCCTTGTTATCTGTTTCTAGAATGTCCTTCAGAATATTCTGGAGTGCTGGTTTAGCATTCACAAATTTCCTCATTTGTGGAAGTATCATGTTTATCTATAAATTTTAAGAAAACAGTTTTGTGAAATACATCAATTGGGGTTGGAGGTTGTTTTATTTTAGGACTTGAAATATGTCATGCCAAGCTCTCTTTGACTTGAGGGTTGACTTGTGTTGAGAAGTCAATTGTGACATTGATGGGCTTTCTTTTATAGATGATTTGTTTCTTTTCTCTAGCAACTTTTAACCTTCTGTTTTCATGTTGAATTTCTGGAATCTTGACTATTATATGCCTTGCTGTAATTTTTTTTTTGATCATGACTAATTGGAGGTCTGTATGCTTCATTTATCTATTGCTAAACCCCTTTTCCCTGCCAGAGAAGTTTTCTGCCATGACTTCTGTAACATAATTTGCAATGCCTCCTGCTTTTTCATTGATTTACATAAACCTTGTGTCATTCTTTGTATCATCTAGCAGCTTCTAAATTGATTTCTCCTGGTCCTTGCTATTTTTAAGAAATCTTTCTTTTCCTAATTGTTAACTTCAAGCCTGTCTTCTACATCTGAGATTATCTCCTCACGTTGGTTTCTTCTGTTGTGGATACTTTGAATGGAATATTCAGTCTCCTGGATATCTGTCTGAATCTGTTTTATGGATTTCATCTCTTTCCTATGTTGGGTATTCATGGTTACCATCACTTTCCTAAGATCTTCTTTTTAAAAATCTTTATCCGATCTAGAGTCGTGTTTTTCATGTGGTCACCATCTATCTCATACTAATCTGAAAAAATATCACTGATTTGTTATTTTCTAGAGCCTCGTTCATCTGGTATGTCACTACTACTTCAGAGAGACTAGGTGGATGGCTTTTGATTGTCCCATCTCATGGCCCTCTGGGTTTGCCTTTGGCAAACTGAATGTCTGCAGTTATATCTTGTTTAAATGTCTTCTCATTTTCTTGTTTTTGCCTTTTTTTGAGGCAGGGTTTCACTATGCATTTTTAGACTGACCTTGAACTCACTTTGTAGCCTACCCTTGCCTCAAACTCACAGCAACCATCTTGCCACAACTTCCTGAGTGCTGGGGTTACAGGCATGCACCACCAGGCCTGGTTGTATTCTCATTTTCTTTCGTTTTTAAATTTAATTCCTGGGTCACTGCTTATTAATTACCTATGGTGTGTAGCTTTATTGCTAGTATTTACCCTTAGGAAATGACTACTTCTCAGAAGTGTCTTCCACATGTAGTTGACTTTTGATTATTGAGAGTGAAATTATTGTTGCAAGATTCTATCCATTTAATTTATTGGGGATGAGAAGTTGCTGCCTGCTTGGCCCAACCCCTGATTCTTTGGAACTTGCCCATAGTATTTTTATACTCCTAGGCAATCTTAGTTTTGGTATTCCAGGAAGAATAGCTGGTTAGAACAGTTATGTCACTTTGGCTAGAGTGGTACAGTCAATAATAACAATAGCATCAAACACAGCCTAGAAAATAATACACTGAGCTAATTATTAATTTGTCATTTTTAACCATATGAACTAGATTTGTGGTTATATAACAAAATCTAAAACAAACCAGAAAATTATATGCAGTAAGTAAGGTCTCAATATGATAATTTTACTCTCAAGGGGGAAAATTTAAAAGTGATTGGGGAAAATAGAGAAACAGAAGAAGAGGAAGAGATTAGAAGCAAGGCTGGAGGACACACGATGATCATACAAACTTTAGGAAAGTTGTGCAGAACACAGGCGGTAAAGAGAGAAGGAAGAAATAAAAGGAAGGACAGAGCAGAACAACAACCAGAAAAAAATAAAACTAGAAAACATGTTCTCATAAAATCAAGAGCAATGAAGAGAAAAAAGAATACAAGAAAAGAGAGAGAGGAAAAAACCAAAATGTCCAGTTCAAAAATGTCTACTTTGAGGTCTTTGCTGTTATTACATTAGGAGGCAGAGTCCAGATCCATGTTGATTTATACCAGCAAGCCAGCAGTGGCTTCACCGTGGAGTTGTGAATAATCTCAGTGAGTCGGCACCTTTGTTTCCCCAGATGTTCAGGCTGGCTTCTGGCCACGAAGCTGGAATCAGACCCATTGCAGCTGCAGCAGTCACTACACCTTCTGCGGGCTGGACATCAGCTGGGAGCTGCTAGATGGAGCCACACGTTGAGCTCTGTGCTCAGTTGGTTCCTCTCCAAGATGGTTCCCAGTCAATTGCCCTTTCGCACAGGATAGTCAAATCTGCTTCACTCACCAGCCAGTGGAGTCCACAGCATCCACTCCTGTGTTGTACTGCTGCATCTCTCCATGGAGGCCTCTGGGGTGGCCAGCAGTTACCATGTGTCCGTAGGTTTGAACCTTTTCTGCCACTCAGTGAGTCCTGACTTGGGAAGAAGGTGCCACCTGCCATCTTATTCTTTACTCTCTTCACTCTGCCGGTGGGTTTCAATTTTCACCTCAGATCCTCCCTGGAACCAGGGGACCCACGTCCCTCCTTCTCTTCTTTGTGTTTCTATATTCTAGTATCAGGACAGAAAATCTTAGAGAGAAGCACTTTGTTTGCTGCTTACCACTCCATCATCTTCCTGGAAGCCAAAGTTTATTATTTTTAATAAAACTATATAAGATATGACACTCTTAAGCAGATCACCCTTTGTAGGTCATTGTTATTGTAATTTTTTTTAAAAATTAAGGTATTTTTGATATGTAAACATTTTTATGTTTGAGCGGTCATTTTTCTACCTTTCAATTTGTATCTCACTTTTGAAAGTGGTAGAAACCATGCTATAAAGGAATTGGAAGTTTTCCTATATCAAGCACAAGGCTCCAAATTTCCAGCTATGAAAATAATTGGGCAGGAAGGAAAATCCAGAAAACATTGCTTGTCTTAGGCTCGGATGATGTATAGTTTAGTCATCCTTTTGATAAGAAATAGATGACAGTTAAAGCAAAGTAAAATGTGAAATATAAATAGCAGTAATAATGTTCTTAGCCGTATCACACATTATAGACAAAGCTTATAGACAGAAGGCGTGGAAGCTGGGGTCTATTGGTAATATGCAGAGACCTTGCCAGAAAGGTTTTTGGACATTCTTTACATGAAGTTTTCAAGTTACTGGTACAAGAATAACAGTGAACTTGAACATCAGGGATTATTGAGAATAATATAAGGTTTGAACAAGCAAGTGACCTCCAAAAGTCATGCTATATTGTCCAGCAGTTGGAGGGGATAGGGGTCTCTCTGGGCTCTAGAGCATGACTGACCATGGGGGTCTTTCACATCTGTGTATGAGCACCGCCTGCTGGCCGTGAGGGGCAGACTGACCCTGGAAAGGGGTTTTAGAGAGGAGCACAGTTCACAGAGTAAGCACAGTCTATAAAGTAGTCGGGTTTTACATGAGTTACGTGACAGAAGTGATGACTCACTCTGAAAAGAGACTGGGTTTCGTTTTGCTTTCAAAGTGGTTTGACATGTAAAGTTTTAGGAATAATTTCTTAAAGAGGAGCAGGTATGAAGAAAATTTATCCATATCTATTGTTTATAAGAGTGTGAATTAGTTTAATTTTAAGGGTCTATATTTTGGAAATATACGTAAAAGAATTGAATTCTACTCCTAAATCACATTCTTAGGTATTAAGCTTTCAAAAATTAACAAACATAAATTCTAAGGATTTTCTCCAGAGAGATATTGCAGTAGCAAAATAAATAAATAAATAAATGTGAGAAATCAAGAAACTAAATTCTGCTGTGCAGAAATTGTTTGTGTAGAGTGTGTTATAACCATCAAACAAATTAACTGTGCACCCTTACAAAGAATGTGTATCTTTTGCTATGCATTGATATGCAAATATATGCACAATGTATTACATAAAATGCTCAGGTACTTTTATGGCATCTCATGTATTGTGAGTGCTAAAGCTGGATGCTTTGTTTCAAACTTTGGTTTGCCACTTATACTAACATGTATATTACTTGGCCCAGGTGACTTTCTCTCTCCTCAACGTCTTCATCTATGAATTAGGAAGGATGACAGCACCTTCTAGATGGTGTGCTCTTGAAATTCGCAAGGTATTCAAATAAAGTGCTGAAGCAAATAAACCTAAAATAAAGTCAGCTGTTCTGATGGTTTTTGTGTCCAAGTAAATGTTCATGGTTACGTTTCTGTCTATGAGCAGATTCAACTTCTGAAGCTTATTCCAACATAATGGTAATGTTCTCATATAGAGTTGGATTTTTAAAAAACTTTATGTATTTTCTTTACATCATTTTATATTTTACATTGTTACTTGGAATATGTATTTTACACAAAATTTTTAAAGGATCAAAATTTTTTTCTGTATCAAGAAAGAAGACTTTCTATTACAAAGTAAAACATTATTAACAATGTATGTTTTAAAGTAAAAATACATTGAATTAAAAATTTCCTAATACATTGTGATATTCCTAATGAGTTTGGCCAAGTGGCTTTAGTATTTGCTAAAAATTACAGATGAGAACATGAATCCCAATCTCAGGCCAAGATCTGATTTTTCTAGCATTAAATATCTGTAAATGTTGGAAACCAAATGGAATTCTCAAAAGGAATGCTTTTTTTTCATAATCTCCATGATTTAAACAAAAATAGTGCAGGTAAAAATGATGCCCTATTAATCATAATAATGGGCATGAATCTCATTTCATGCTGCAGAATGTTACTTTTTTTTCCTTTCACCATCACAGAGGGGAAGAGATAAAGGAATAAAAGAAGTAATATATGACCATTTTCGAGGTGGTATCTAAATTCCTTGATTTTTTTCTCTCAATGAATTCTCACTGAAGTTTAGTATCATTGTGTGTTAAAATAAGAAATGATGTTAATGTGAAATCTCCAGTTTTATTTATGATCCTATGGGGTCTATTTCATGATCTCCATCTAGTAAATTGAAGTGTATGCCCTTTGCCTCACACTCAAAATAGACAGCAAGAGGCAGTTTCTTTCAATACTGCCCTTTCTAAAACTCCTGGGTTGTTTCAATCAGAAAAACAATCCATTTGTAATTTTATTGATCCTCACAGAGGTAAGTATCAGTTAAGTTTATGATTATTGAAAATCATAATGGAAAATGGTCATTTAACTATGTGCAAAAATTCATTTTATTTCCAAAATAGATGATGTGTTGACTATTTAGATCTGATGGCAAGATGACTACATTGTGATCATCTAATAATATTCTTCCTCCCCAAATCTCTTTGATGCTAAACAATAGAGAACATAAACTAGGGAGAGGTGTTAATAACTTTCTATAGCATTTGGAGAATTCATCGGGTAAGGATTGAGCTGGACCCAGGTGGGTGGTTTAGAGGATAGACGACACCAGTTCTCCTATGGAGGAACAGTGTTTTGGGGAGTGAGGGAGGGGTTTTTACCACACCACACCTTTAGGCAGCATCTAAAAACTCAGGGAAGCAGCAATTGGAGCAAGCTTTGTCTTTTTGGCAGGATTTGGACCTCACTAGTTATGTTTTTAGATGCCAAATGGACATGAAGTCTTACGTCAACAGTACTTGATTTACACCAACTGTTTAGCTCTGCTGAGAAGAACTTTATGCTGCGACTGGGCTGAGAAGGAGTTGCTATATAAAATGCAGGGTCCCCAAAGTTAAATTCTAATAAACAATACATACTTCCATGATATAAACACTCCCAAATATCGCAGAGGCCACATTAGTGTTAACAATGATTTGATGTTTATTTAGATTTCACTGAGCATGTTGTATTTTTATTTGTCAAATCTGGCAGCCATGAGTAACAGCAAAGGATGAAGTGCCCATTGGTTCCTTGCCAAGATTACTGGAAACAGAACTGGCGATTCAGCAGCCCCAGAGGGAGATGGAGTTTTCTACTCTTCAAGATTCACAATTGCACTTGCAAGTGAGACAGACAAAGTTCACTGCTGTGATTCCTTGTAGCTCTGGCCTCCTCCTTACCATAGGGAATTCAGGATGTCTCAGTTGAGACGGTATATGTATCAACACTCCCATTCCCTGGGTACCTGGGCTTGAAGAATAAGCAGCAATAACCCAAATGGGCCCCACAGGCTATCTTAACTTTTGTTTTAATTTCAAAGAGGCTAAAATCAAGGAAACTAGAATAAAGGCAAACAAAATAAACTGGGATAAGTGATATAGGACTTCAAAATCTTACAAAATCAGCAATAGTTACCATAATGCCTTTTGTTGTCTTCAAAATAGCTGCAAATAACTTCAGACATAGTAAAAATCGAACAAAACAGAATAGAATAGAAACAATGAATGCAATCAAGATCTTCAGAACAAGCCAATAGTAAATCCAAAATGGCCACCATAATATGCCTTGCTATCTTTTAAATAGCTGCTCCTACTATCAGATTTAACATAATCAAACAAAACAAAAGAGAATAAAACCCAACCCAAGAAAGCAATGAAAATGATATGGTTTCCAGGCAGGGATCACCTCCTTGTGGGGCCTGGTTCTCTCCCACTGCAGTCTGCAAATAGCTCTGCCTCACAGACTTAATTTTGACTTGACAATAAAATGATTCAGGTGGCTGTGCCTCACATATGAAAGACAAGGAGGTCACACGTCTTCGAAACATAGTACAACTCTCTTGGGTTAACCTATATATAATTTCCATGTTTCTAAGTAAATAGTGATTGGAATATGGTAATTTTATGTGCTGTATCATCCTATAAAAATTGAGGAGTAAAAGCAAATGTTTCATTTAAAGATAGATTTGCCTCAAAAAGTCACAGGGGGGAAAAACATTAATGGTTTTGAATGTGTTCTCAGTAGGCCTTAGAATGATTTGCAGTCGTGAGGGTCTAAAATCAGAGTTGCCCCTATAGAGATTAAAATATAAACGTGCAAATAAAAAACGCGATGCCTGCAATGAATAGTAGGTTTGATGCTGAAGGTATAAATTTTCTGAAGCAGACGAGAAACTCAAGAATTTTCCTGGAATGAAGGCAGAACACACGGTTAATAACAAGGAAGCTGAGCCGCACAGACCATCATTAGTCGAGCAGCCCCTGTAACTGCCCTGCAGAGGAGGGAGTTGCTGACGGACGCAGAGCAGTGATTCATGGAGCAATAAACTCCCCTGACACCAGATTTCAGACCACAGGGGCTGGCTCCCCGGGGACTGATGGGAAGAGTGATAATGAGTCCCTGAGTGTCATACACAGAAGTGATGGGAGACATGTGTGGGCCTCCATCAGCTGAGCAAGACTTCAAAGTAGTGAGCTAAAAATGCATGAGTTGTGGTAGAACAGAAATGGTTATCTGCATGTTTATTGAGAGTAATTAATATTAGAAACATATCTAATTTACATAAACATGGATAATTAGTGATGACACCAAACGCTCTTGAGAGGAGAGTTTTATGATATTAAAACAGGAAATTTTAAGAGCTTAATATGTAATAATCATATAATCATAATTGAGCTCTCAAATTTCTACTTGTATGAAGCAGAAAAAGGGATAAGACAATGTTGCAATGAGAGGAGTTTTCTTTTTTACTTTTGACATTATGAAGCAAAGGAAAATAAATCTCAAAAAAGAAAATATCACTCATAAAATGCTATCAGGTTATATATCATAATGAAAGGAAAGAAGGGAAGGAAGAGGAGAGGAAGAAAGGAGAGGGGAGGAGAGGAGAGGAGTAAAAGACAAATTGAAACAAAGAAATGGAAAAAACATATTGGAAAAATAAATGGTTTTAGCTGCCTATTAAGTCTTTCTGGAGAAAAAATAACTTGAAATCCAGTTATGTAGAATCATAAAGTAAAAGAACTTAGCTAATTTAAAAACAACAACAATTTTCAAATGAACATAGTTGAAAAAAACAAGTATTAAATAGGCATACAAATACACATGTTGATACACATACCAGAAAACACACCATGAGGTATTAGTAGTGGCATTTCAAGGTGTAGGTAAATGTGAGCTCTTGTTTGATTTTTTCCTTCTTGCTTACTAGTGTTTGCATTTCTTTTTGGTTCTATTTTCTGTAACGTGGTCTTGCTATGCAGCCCAGTCTGTCTTGGACTTGCAATCCTGCTGCATTAGCTGTTCAAACACTCAAATTACATGTTTACAACACTGTGCTTGGCTTTAAAGATGTCATATTTCTGCTCACGTTTCCTCATTTTTGTATACTTGGGAGTTAACCTAGGGCTTCTCACATGCTGAGAGCTGTTTTGTTTTTAATGCTGGAAACTGAATCTGGGTCTCACAGATGCTAGGTAAGAACTCTATTACTGAGCTACATTGTAGGTGAAATATTTTGACATTCAAAAATTATATTTTATTAAAAAATCATGAAGTCAAAAGAATAAGAATAAATTAGACAAAAGTTGCAATTTCCAGGATAAGATATTATGACCTTTGATAGATAGTGAGATCTTCAGGTCTATTAGAAGAAGAATGACCATTTAAAAATTTGAGCAAAGTGGTGAAGAATTTAGAGAATTTAGAGAACAAATATGAGCGTTCAATAATTCTTTGTGTTACAATGCTGATTTTTAAGCGCATACATACATAGCTAAAAGCTTTATTATATTATATTCCTTCTACATTCAACATTTTCTTTATAGGTATCTTTATCATTCTCTTTGAATCTCTTTGAATCTCTTTGTGCTCTCTGAACTGAGCATACACTACCTATGTAACAATCAAATAGTGTTAAGAAAATGCCTCTGAAAGAAAAGAATATGCAATGCATCCTAAAATTGAGAGTAACTTTGCAGAAGTTAGACAAAATTGCCAAAAACTAAAGGAAAAATTGCGCCTGGATTATTCTCAGTCCCTTAAAATGTTCATTCTCTTGCACTCTCTCAGGACAGCGGAGTAGGAGCTGGGCTGTGCCTTCAAATCCTGCAGCCAGAGGTGGAGCTGGGATACAATGCCAGGTGTGCTAACTCTCAAACTTGAGCAGATGTGTTAGGTGCACTATCCAGAAGTATCTCTAGAAAAGCGTGCTTTGAATTTCTGGTTGCCCACATACCCTGTCCTCAGAGGTACTCTATTCTTGGAGCTGTCAAATAATCCTGAATTTTGTGTCTCTCCAGCATTACAATTCCTAAATCCCAGAGCTCACTCACGTGTCTCAATTTTTAATTCTCCACAGGCAAAGGAGAATGCAATTGCATTATAAGGGAGGATGGTCCCTATGAAGCAGTCATAAGAAAAAAATTTAAAATACACTTGGGTGCTTATTAAGAATTGGAGTCTGCATGATTTATCTGCATGGCCTTTACACAAGGAAATGACATTTTGTATATCCACATCCACTACATGGGTTCCAAGTTCAGATGAAGACATTTTTTTCTAATTTATAAATAGCTAATTGAAAGCCTCCAATCTAAAACTATATATCTGTCTCTTCCCAGAAGATTTACCAGCACAGATGGCAAAGAAGCCAAAGATAGAGATAATCTCGGTCTCAAAGAAAGAAATGTGATGATCAGAGTGCCTTCCAACTAACAAGTAGCATTTCCGGCACTCACCCTGCAGTCCTCTCAAGCTCCTACGGATCCTCTGCATGGAGGGGGAATCAACAAAAACCATGCGTGGATTCTTTAGTTGTTCTGCTTTTGTGTAAAATCTTAATACACAGCACAGCTATGTATGATCAAATCCTATCACTCTACCTAGGCAGTTCACACGGTGAGCTCAGAAGTTCAGAAGGGCATCTGTACAACAGCAAGAGACCCAGGGAGGGGCTTGGCTGGAGAGATTGATTGCAGGATGTGTAGACTGCTTTCAATCTTGCCACAAAACAAGTGACCCAGCAAAACAAAGACTCTGTGACATTTACATAGCATTGTGTAGTTTATAAGGTGTATTTGTAATTGTCTTCAGCTTCTCCAGACTTGGAATGAACACTGGAGTCTTCAGAGATGATATTTACTCTGAGAGGTTAACTTTACCTGGGACATCACGTAACCAGTGCATGTTGGAACTCTTGCTCTGCATAAGAGTCTCTATGCTTTTGCTAACTTCTTGCATCTCACCAGCTGGATGATGTGGAAGACTCCCTTCTTTTCATTAAAGACTGTGCTATGTAGACTTCTCTACTGATGCCTACCTAACAGCAGAGGGGCAAATATAGATGGGTGGAGACACGAGTGGCTTGGGTTCACATCATCTCTCAGAAATACAAGATTTCCTTAGAGGTATGTATTTAACAGTAAAATTCTCAGCTAATATGTAAGCCCAATTTATAACGTAGCTTTGTTTCTGTTAATATACAAGTGTCTAAAATGAATCATTAAAGTTTGCCTTCTGGAAGATGTTCTTTGTTTATCGCATGATTTTGCTCTATCTGGCAGCCCCATGTACTCCCAGGATTAAAGATATCCTGATGGAAGAGGCTCAGGAATTGTTAAAATTCAGTTATCTCCTTCTGGAAAAATATAATGAGGTGAAAAGAGCAGATAGTAAGTTAACTTCAGCTATTGCTTCTTCATAGATTTTGATAGGGCCGAATCAGGTAAACAATACAGACTCAGCTTATTGTGGAGGATGGAGAGGGGGCTGGGCAAGTTAAGGAATTAGACTGGGTTGATTAGGAACATAAGAATAAATGTTACCGCTTTTATAATTTTACCTAAACCCTACCCTCTGTTAGTGTTTCTCAGCAGCATGACTCCAGAGAAATCAAACTCAGGTGCCTGATTTTTGTGTGTAGTACAAAGGAAGATCTAACTTAATGTTTCGGTAGGTATGTATCCAATTTTTCCAACACTATTTTTATTAGTACATATGTTCTGTACATTGATTACATTTATTGTGAGTAGTACATGTACATAGTGTATATTAAGTTACTTTACTTCTCCCCCACCTCCACTCTTGGTCTCCTTCCTACTTGCAAAAGATTGATCTTTCTATTCCTATAATTTATCTTTTACTTTGCTCTTCAAATTATTCAAACTTTGCATTCTAGATACAAGAGAAAATACGTGCTATTTAAGTTTGTGTGTCTGATTTATTTAACTTATTATTACCTGAAAGTGCATCCATTTTGTTACAAAGCATTTACTGAGGAATGTAACTTTTGCACACTGTATATTCTTGGCATTTTTCTCAAAGATTAGTTGACTGTGTATGTGTGGATTTAATCCCTGGGTTTCCATTCTTTTCCACAGGTATATGTGTCTCTGTGATAGTTTTATTTACTATAGCTCTGTACTACTTGAAATCTGTAAGTGTAATACTTCATATTTTGATTGTTTTGGCTCTTTGGTGTCCCTTGTGATTTCATACAAATTTTAGTATTCTTTTTTTTCTATATCTATGAAAAACACCATTGGAATTTTGATCATAATTGCACTGAATTTATAAACAACTTTGGGTAGTATGAAAATTAGGTAATATTCACTTTTCTGATTTGACAACGTGTGTTATCTTCCCTTTATTTGTCTTCTACAATTTTTCATTAATGTTTACATTTTACAGTAGCATTACATTAGTTAAGAATTACACATAGTTTTTAATAACTTGTTGTTTAAAGTCTAAAAATACAATCACTTAAGTAGTGCAGGTTCTTGAGAGGCTCCATGATAATGAAGTTTGGTACATGAAGTATGAGACAAGTCACAGGCCATGCTAGATACAGCTGGCAGCCTCCAATTCCCTTATTTCTTGTTGTCACAACAAAAGTGGCACTTATGACACAGATCTCCTATGAAGGCTGTTGAAAACTATTGAGAGTACCTGCCCAGAAGCTACTGTTTCACAGGGGTGCCAAGCGACATCAGGTACCACTGAAGGCCACCAGCAATTGCCATCTATTGTTTCTGCTGCCTTCCCTGGTGCCAACCCTGCCTCTGACTGTGTGCATCATTATTTCTCTCTCTTTTTTAAAGAGAGTAAAATCAAGCAAAATAAAACAAAACAAAGCCAATCAAAACAAACCAATATAAGGGACACATGACTTCAAGACAATAGGAAATCAACAATGGTTACCATAATGCCTCTTGTCTTCCAAATAGCTGCAGATACCTTCAGACATAGTAAAATCAAACAGAAAAGAACAAAATAGAACTAATAAGAATAAAACATTGAATGCAATGAAAGACTTCAAAACAAGACAAGAGTAAATCCAAAATGTCTACCATAGTATATTTTGCTATCTTTGAAATAGCTGCTCAAGCCATTAGATAATAAAGTCAAACAAAAAAAACACAGAATAAAACCCAACACAACAAAACAATGACAATGATACAGGACTTCAAAACAAGATGATAGAAAATTAACAATCGTGGCTGGGGATTTAGCTCAGCGGCATAAGCGCCTGCCTTGCAAGCAGGCAGTCGTGAGTTCGATCCCTGGTACTGATAAAAAGGAAAAAGACAAAAAAAAAAAAAAAAAAAAAAAGAAAAAAAGAAAATTAACAATGGCCACCACCTTCAGAAGGAGATCCCCCCTAGATGCTACACTGCGTATTGTTATCCTCTGAACAGATTATCAGACCACCGGCTTTAGACCTGCAAAGTCAGTGAAACACTGAACAGTACAAGCATTAAATTATATTTACCTCAGTAGCTGTCATCATAGCCTGTGTTTCTCCAGATCAGCCAGTTGCTTACGGGGAGTAGAAGGGCTCTTGGCTCTTCTTGTTTCCTAGTCCACACACCAGAAGGGGCTGACACCTGGCTTTCCCCTCAGTGGCCCACGCATGGTCCCAATTTGCAGGGAGAGGTTGCTTCTTATTGGCTTCTTGTTCTCTGACTCCACAGTCCATGAATGGTTCTGACTCATGCGAAAAAGCTGGCATGGCTGACCCCTAGCAGCCTACTCATGGTGCCAATTTTCAGGAAAGGCTTGCTTCTTGGTGACTTGTTTTCTGCTCTGTGTGCATCAGTTTTGAAGGAGATTTTCCTGCACTGCTTTTTAGGGTCACATTCCTCTTTTCATACCCTTTGTCCTAAGGGAGCTGAGCTGGAATACTATCTTCTCCCACTTATACTCTGACCCAGCTCTTAGGTATCAGTGTCTCTAAATCCTTGTCTCAAGTTCTGGGTTGAGATCGCTCTGAGTATTCTTCTAGAGTCTGAGCCCCAGCTCTTGCAGGAATAAGAGAAACCAGCAGTTTGAAGAGGGCATTGATAATTTACTTAAGAATGATAAGCATCCAATATTTGCCCAACCTGACATCTTTGCTTTGTAACTACTTAATATCTGCTTTACTGATGAACTATATGTATCTAAAGTCAATGCTCAACAACTGTCACATGAATAAAATAATAGTAGCCATGACAACAACACATCACTAATGTTTATGCTGAACACTGTTACATGTGCTTTTCATAGCTGACTCATTTCATTTTTATCTAACTCAGTATAGTAAATACTGTCTTTACTTTCATTTTGTAGATGTGTAAACTCAAGCATATATACTATTCAATAACTTAGCTGCAGTCACACAGTCAGCAAGTGGTGGAGCCTGAATTCTCATTTTATGAAATAAATATCAGCTCTTCAGCTGAGACCTTAACTTCCTTGGGGAAAATCCTATTATCATTTCTCCCCCTGCTCCTTTTTTGTTGTTGGTATTGTTTTGTTTTGTTTTGTAGTACTGGATATTGAATCTAGGGTCTTTGCAGTGAGTTATAATTTCATTTTTCTTACTCATCTTTTTCCTTTTCTTTCCTTTCTTTCTCTTTTCTTTTTTCTTTCTTTTATTCTTTCTTCCTTTCTTTCTATTCTCTTTCTTTCTTTTTGACAGAGACTTCTTAAGTCACTAAATTGCCCAGGATGAGCTCAAATTTGTGAGCCTCTTGCACCAGCCTCCCAGAGTCCTGAGATTATAGGCCCAGACCTCAGCACCCAGATTTATTTACTACTTTCTTATTATTCTAGTGAACAATGTAAAAAAATGTCCACATGTTTAAGTCAGTGGGTAAGCAATTGTTTTAACTGAAACCCCAGTGGCTTGCTTGCATTTTTATTCATTATTAGAGTCACACATACACATATGCACATTATATCCATGTGCTGTATAATTGCTAGCATATCTATATCTATATATCTATATATATCTATATATATATATATATATATATATATACACACACACACACACACCTGTACATACATATGAAAATATGGATTTAAAATTTCAAGCTCTTCTAGGGTAGACACAATCCAAATCCATCCCAAAGGCCTTCTTACTCTCTACATCTTCCTATTATGGTCACAGTGGCAATTATTGCTGACTTTACCTCACAAACTGTAACTATACAGTTGTTTTATTTTTTTATGCCAAGAAACATTGCCATATTTTCTGCAATTAAGTCAACAACCATGTTTCAAAAACCCACTAGGCTCAGGCACTGTTCTCAGGCAATTTCCTTATGCAAGTCACCATTGGCAGAGCCTGATTCCTTCTGTGTTGAGTGGCTAAAATTTAAGGAGGATGCACCTAAGTTCTACCCTGTATCAGCCATTTTCATTATGTAGAAAGTGAATTCACCCTCAAATTATTTCTTGAACTATTTGCTTCTGGTAGTTAAGAGGCTAAACTGTCCTTACATCTCAGTTGGAAAGTCTTTTTCTTTGATTCTCTCAGGTGTGAAATAGTTTACTACCAGGTCACATCTCCTTGCTTCTCTGCTGGGGTCCTGAGCTCAGTCAGAGAATATTTGTAAAGCACTTTGTTCCTGGAGAAAGGTCACACTTAAAAGGGTTGGTGTTATACACTTGACTACTCCTGGCATAAATGCTGTTACGGGCTTGGCTTTCTTCTGTCTTCAGATGCCAAGCACCAAGGGCATATGCAATAAAGACAAAATCACTTTTCAAGCTCAGGTACAAAAGAATAAAGCAAGCACTGTGCCTGAGGGAGTCTTGGAAGCTGCATGAAACAAAGCAGAAAGCAGTAGTCAGTCTAGTGAGTCATTTGAAAAATCCTCCGACCACAGGATTCACGGTAGTTCATAAACTTGCCTTCCTCTGGCTTCGAATTATGCTGAGAATTCTCGCTGTTCTTTGCAAAAATTTTCTGTTTTTCTCCTCTCTTGAATTTGAATATAAAGGAATAATTAAAACAGCTGTTCGGTATCTCTTTGGACTTTAAAGGACTGAAAACATGAAGCATTACTTTTCAGAGTGTAAGTTGCTCATAATATTTCCAGGTTTACAATATGGTACGCTGATAATCAAACTCCTTGTTAGCACAGATTATAATGAAAATCTAATAAGAAAGATAAAGAGGAGGAAAGCAAAAGAATACTTTCATTGATGAGCTACTGTTATTATTCTTTGTCATTCATTATTTATGTATATGGTTGTGATTCCTTTATTTCATTTTAATATTGATAATATGAATCTAAAGTCTCTTTTAAAGGAGAATCAACGAAGATATAGTTTCTTCAGCTTCACTGAGATGTAGTTAATATGCCATGAAATTAATCTACTTATACTATACAATTCAATGGCTTTCAGTATATTTATAGCATTACACCACCACCAATTGACGGTCATTTTCATCAGCCCTGAAAGAAATCAAACAGTCCTTAGCACACTCCGCTCCATGTCCCCAGCCTTAGGCACCCACAAATCTACCTTCTGTCTCTTCAGTCTTCCTGTTTTGCATATTTACTAATGGAATTGTATTGCCTTTTGCATCTGGCTTATTTCATTCATGTTGTTAAGGTTCATTCATGACAATACATACACATATCTTGCACTTCATTCACTCTTTTGGTTGGCTAACATTCCCTTGAATGAATATAGCACGCTTTGTTTATACTTTCATCAATTTATGGACATTTAGGTTGTTCTCAGTTGTTTACTATTCAGAATAATGCTGCTACAAATCTTTGGGTATAAATGTTGGGTGGATATATATTTAATCTCTTGCATCAGAAATGGAAAGATTATTTTAAAATAATAAAAACAAAAAAGAAATGCCACTCACATCCATTTTTAAACAGAAAAAGTGTTGGTAATCTTTATGCAAAGGGGAAAGAACATTGAGCAGACCAACAGGTGAGGCATGGTCCAGATTCTGGCATCAGGCAGACACGTGACCTGAGGCAAGGGACCCCGTCTCAACTTTACATAAGTGGACTCTACTTACGTATCTCATGGCTTAGCTTTCAATGTAGAAGGTGTAAAAATCTGACATCAGGGTTGCTGTATTTTAATTAAAAATTAATCCTAAATTCAAGAGTATACCATAATCAACTAAGCCAAGATAAATGAAAAAAAAAGCCAACAAAATGTAAAAATTGAAATGACAAAGTCACACCCTCAGTTGTCTTTAAATAAATCAAAAATTGCACAAGAAAAAGAGAAGAAATTATTCTGGATGCCTTTATGTAAGTGTTTGTATTAATCATTTTCCCATCTTGAGACAAAATACCCAGTACCCACAATTTAAAGAAACAGAGGTTTACTAGACTCACAGTTCCCGATGAGTTCAGTTCATGGTCAGTGAGGCCAAGGCAGAAACTCATGGTGTGAGGAAGGACATGATGGAGGAAAGCTGCTCACCCCACGGAACACAGGATATTGTAAAGAGGAGAGGAGTAGGGACAGGAATGCACCCTCCAGGCCCTGCTCCCAGTGACCCACCCCGGACGGGCCCTGCTGCCAGCCATACAGTCAGTCCCCGAGCTCAGCAACCATAGGAATCTGCTGCTGAGTGCAGAGCCCCTCGACCCAATCACCCTCCAAATACATGGGCTTTCAGGAAGCATCAGATCTAAATCTAACCAGGTCTATGCATAAAAAAGAAAACAAGCTTGTGATACAATTTTTTGTACCAAGATACGTAGAAAAGATTGGAGCTGAAAGTTATCTTTTTTTTTCAGTCTAAGGAAAAGCTTTTTTTAAAAATGAAGAAAGAAAAATAATTTTATGATTAAGACTGAAGGTGGAATTACTCTCAGAGATGTAGTAATTAATCCTGTTTAAGAAAAGTCTTACACTCTCATGAGGAAATGCTAAAAAACTTTTAAGAATCCAGGTGCAATATTTTCTCTATATTTGCAAACAAACACAAATTTAAAGAAATTTAAATTTTAAATTTAACTTTTAAAAGAATTTAAAGGAAGCCTGTTGTCCTACAAAGCTGGAAATGTCAATCTATATATGACAATATTTTTTACATTTTAGTAAGTAAAAATCAATTCCACTGATAGAAAACAGCCATAAAGTAAAAACTCAAGTAAAAATTCTTTTTAAAAACTCTAAAATACAATTAATGTGGTCAATATTAAGAATTTTCTTTGGCAATCAAATCTACTACTCCATTTAAATTTACTTGAGAAGCTTTAAGTCTTTAACTATTCTCACTTAGGAAAAAAAAGCTTGCTTGGGTTTTTGGCATGAAATTCATTTACATATTTTCATGATTTGTTTACCTGTTGCTCAAAGGAAAGCAGCATTTGTAAATTGTTCATCTACTAGAGAGAAATGATATTTTTCTCCATCATTTCCTTCAATTTAGTTAGTATTTATTTATATTTCAATATATACTAAAACAATACCAAGATACCAAAAAAGAGCAAGATCCTATCTCATCTTCTGCTCATTTAATTAATATTTATTTGTACTAAAAATAAATTACAACTAATACAAAATAGTTTGACAAAATAACAGTCCTATGCTACTAGGAATCAAAAGGGTCTCTGAGAAGTAACTAATGAGGAACCGGGACTCTTCCCAAGAATCTGTGAAAGAGCAAAGGCCACCAACCACCATCAAACAGGTGGGAAGGCAGATTCTCCCTTATGAAGACGGGGGACGACAGCTTGATTGCACCCTGTGTGAAATCACAGTACTCATACAAGAGTCGGCCAAACCCATGCCTGAATTCATGGACTGCAGACTGCAAGCTAACAACTTGCATAATTTTAAACTCTAAGTCTGGGGTGATTTGTTACATGTCAACAGATAACCAATAGTCTGTGTAAATATTATTTACTCCGTATTGTATGCTGTGATATTTCTTCTGGTGTCACTTTTCATTCTTTCTGTAATTTGTAGTCTTGTGTTTCCCTTTGCCTAGTTTTCACTGATCTTGTGGTTAAGATTTGCCATGTAATTTACTCAGTCTGCTCACCACCTCTTAATAAAAATTTCCATATGATAATATCTGTTTTTATCATAAGTCTCTTGAGACAGCTCCTTCTGCAGATTTATGTTCAATTTTTCCATTTATACTTATTTTTCTCTGGCCTTTCTGTACAATTTTCACACTGAAATATACCTTTGTCATCGTTCTTAGACTATATTTCAGCTATCTTTACTTTCTATTTTGTATATGCTGTATTTATCTATCTTCTTGTTGGTTTCCTCCTTATGTTGATAAACCACAATTTTTATTAATATTGTGAGAAAAGCTTGATGGAAGATACAGTTTTTGAAGCTTTCAATGTCGGAAATTTTCTTCCTCCTATCTTTATACTTTATTATTTATTATACATTCATATTCAAAGTCTAAAGACACAGCTTCAAGTTTTCAATGCTTTGTTGAAATGATCTTATCTTTTCTAAAAATAACCTTTCCTCTTCTTTCTTTTCTTTTTGTCCTTCTATTTTCTGTTTATTCCCCTTTCAGGTAGACTTCGGTTTTATATTTCAATATTTTTCGAATGTTTCATTTTGGCTGTAGTACTTCTAATTTCCAAGAATTCCTCCTAATTTTGTTGTGGTTTAGTTTCACGGTGGTTTGGTCGTATTTAACCAGGCACGGGCTCTGTGCAGAGACAGGTTACCTGTAGACTAGCTTCTGTGTAGTGTTATCAGTCAGCTGTCTGAGTGTGAAAACTTCCAGCTGCTCACAGAAATCCATTCCTAAGTCTCCTTTGCAGTTAAAAGGTAGCTTTGTGGTTAAGTTTCATGTAATGGTGTGTTAGAAGTGATTTCTGCCATTCACAGGCTTGGTTCATGGAAATACCTTAATGTACTCAGTTATGGCTAGAATGAAAATGAGCCTCAGAAAATGGCCTCACATGAAAGAGAAATAAACACCACTGTGATGTGTTTAAACTTTTCTGGGTTTATTTACAATGCAGTTAGTCTTCTCACATATGATAAAAAACCCCAGATCATCAGGCTTTGTTTTGCATTTTTTTTCTGATTAAGTTCACTTTCTCTAGAGAACAGATTCTCTAATCTCTTTCCTATAAGCATGTATGAAAAATGAAAAGATTCTCTGATCTCTTTCTTGATATCATGAATAATCTGACTATAGTTATTCTGTCTGTAAGGATTGGTAAAAAATAGTTGTGTAGTATGCACACATTTTTTTCTGATTGCAGTGTAGTATTTTAACACCACTTTTGTATGTCGTGTTTCTGAATAAACTCTTAGACTGATCCTTTTTCTAGCTGCTTCTTCCTCTTCTCCTTTTCCTCTCCTCCTTCCCCCTCCTCCCCCTCCCTCTCCCCTCCCCTCCCCTCTCCCCTCCCTCTTCCCCTTCCCTTCTCCCCCTCCCCCTCCCCTTCCCCTCCCCCTCCTCCTTCTTCTCCTTCTTCTGTATCAGGAATTGAACTAAGTTGTTGGGAGCCGCTGAGGCCTGTAGGAAGGAGCAAAGCCTGAGCTAAATTACCCCTCCCATCGAGTGAGCCAAGTTGGCGCCTGCTTCTTGCCCCCTGATTGCCCTGGTGATGTAAACAGCCCGCGCAATAGACGTCTACCCAGCAACTAATGACGATGACCAATCAGCTCACATGCCTGCTGTTGCCCTATTGGACAATGAGTCCGTATATATGTGTGTGACCCACACTGCTAAGAGAGAGATAGAGAAAGTCCACCGGCGAGAAAGGGCTGGTGGCAGAGCAGAGGCCTCGCGGGGCCCACGCGGAGACAAATAAAGGCAAGATTGCACACCGTCAGAATCTGTCGCGTGTTCTTCCTGCCGGCCGGGAGCGACACCGACATCTGGTGGCCCGTACGGGGCTCTGATCACTCCCCTCGGTGGTGTGCAACGCTCCAGCGTGGTGCTGCCGGACAGGTGAGTGGGGGATAAGCCTGGGCTCTGGGTGGCGCGCACCTACAGGGCTTTTAGACTCCCCTCAGGCTCACGCGTAGGTGACGGGTTCTCTAAGTCACACGCGGTGAGTTACAGCCCTTAGAGGTTAGAGATGGGTAATTTACCGAGCGCGGAGGCACGGCCCTTGGTAAAGGCCCTTAGAAAGCTTTTAAAAGCTAGAGACCTCAGGGTAGGTCAAAAAACACTGGAACTATTCATAGCAGAGGTAGATAGGGTGGCTCCCTGGTTTTTACCCACAGGGCATTTAAACCTGCCGTCATGGGAGAAGTTAGGCGGGGACCTCGCCTCGGCGGAATTGGAAGGCGATATTTCGCCGGCTATTCGCCCCCTGTGGGAAATGATACATGCGTGCCTTGAAGGGGAGGGGAAGGGGTTCCCATCGGCAGTTAGAGACGCGGAAATCATGGACGCACGCAAGGCTTTTGAGCAGGCAAAGTCGGAATGCTCTCGGGAGGGATCTGTCCAGGGGGAGAAGATCCAGGGAAAGATAGAGGACACCCAAGCTCTGGAGTCCTCCGACTCAGATAGCAAGGAGGAACCAGAAGGTGGGGCAGGAAGCCGAGAGGCCCGGAACCCCTATGCCGAGTTGCGCCGTGAATTGTGTGCGTGCGCCGCCC
This sequence comes from Cavia porcellus, assembly GCF_034190915.1. Lineage (NCBI taxonomy): Eukaryota > Metazoa > Chordata > Mammalia > Rodentia > Caviidae > Cavia > Cavia porcellus. The sequence goes on along the minus strand of NW_026947496.1, from coordinate 17,314,907 downwards.
GAGAAAAGCAGAGAGAGGAGAAAGGACCCCCGAGCGCTCTCTGGCGGGGAGGAGATAGAGAGCCATCCGCTCCGCCCTGGAGTTCTTTTCCAGAAGCGGTTCCCCGCAGAGGCCGCTACAGGGGACCCTCCCTTCTCTCAGCCGGCACAGGAAGTGACGCCCCGTTCCACTCTGTCGCGACTGCCGTCCTATGACGTCGCGCCGCGGGGCGGACGGTATTTTCATGGGCGGTTATGGAAGGGTGAACGATGGTTCGGAGGGGATCCACCGATGCAAGGACTAGATTACGGTCCTTATGGAGTATATCCTGTGCAAATGGCCCCAGGCAAAGGGCGCAATGTTTGGGAACCGTTTGAAATAAAACAGATTAGAGAATTAAAAAGCGCTGTCACGACCTTCGGGCCCACAGCTCCTTATACCATAGCTATGCTAGAGAATCTTGCCTCTCAGCCTCTTACACCGGGTGATTGGATGCAGCTGGCCAAGGCGTGCCTTCCTTCGGGTAGTTATCTTGATTGGCGAGCCTGGTATGCCGAGTTTGCCATTGAGCAAGCAGAAAAGAATGTTAACAGGGGGCATGCAAGGTGGAACGAAGATATGCTCCAGGGCTCAGGTCAATATAGGGATGACCAAACTCAGTTCCCCAATGAGGTGTATGACCAAATCTCTAATATTGGGCTCCGCGCATGGAAACAGGTGAACGGTGCGGGGGCGGCCTCATTATGCCTTTCAAAGATAGTACAGGGTGCCACAGAGCCATTTGTTGATTTCGTGGCTAGGATGCAGGACGCGGCTGATAAAGTTTTTTCAGACCAAGAAGTGGCAAAGCCCCTGATCAAACAACTCATTTTTGAACAATGCACAACGGAGTGCAAAGCGGCTCTTGCCCCGCATAAAAACAAGGATCTCAATGCTTGGATTAGGATTTGTAGGGAGATTGGAGGGCAGATGACTGCAGCAAAGCTTGCAGTGGCCTTTGTAGCCGCGACAGCACAAGCTAAGGGTGCTTCCGGACCTAAGCGAGATCGTAAGCCCAAAGGATGTTTTGGCTGCGGGGAACCAGGGCATATTAGGAGAGACTGTCCGCACAGTGTTAATACACGGGAAGGGCCAATAGGCGTGTGCGAACGATGCAGGAAGGGAACACACAAAGTGAAAGATTGCAAATCAGTTTTTGATGCCCAGGGAAACCGCATTAGTGGCAGGGGAATTCAGGAGCCAAAAAACGGCCAGAGGGGGCCCTCCTTACGGACGGGCCCCCGCCCCCTAGACAGGACAACACAAAGTGGCAGCCCTCCACAAGGGCTACCCCTGGGTCAGCAGGCGTGGACCTCTGTGTCGCCTCCAGACTCCTATTAACGCCCGATATGGGCGTTCAGGTGGTCGGGACCACCTTCAAGGGACCGCTACCTGAAAAGTCAGTTGGTTTAGTGATTGGATGGTCCTCCACAGCCCTCCGGGGCCTTACCGTGCTCCCTGGGGTTATAGACTCAGACTACACAGGAAACATTAAGATTATGGTCCAATCTCATGTAGGGACCATGGTGATTAATGAGGGGGATAAGATAGCACAACTTTTATTGCTCCCCAGTCTCCATGAGAGATTCCAGTCTAGACAACGGGTTAGAGGGGATCAGGGTTTTGGCTCCTCTGGAGAAATTTTTGAAGGACTTCATATGACTCTTGATAAAAGACCCATGCTCTCGCTCAGGGTTAATGGTAGAAATATAACAGGACTCTTGGATACAGGGGCAGACTGCTCCATTGTCTCCAAGAGGGACTGGCCTTCTAGCTGGCCCACCAATACAGCTGACAACACACTCCAAGGGTTGGGGATGGTGGCTGCCCCCCAGGTTAGTGCCGTGACCCTGCCTTGGTGTGATGAGGAGGGTCACCAAGGACATTTTCAACCTTTTGTTCTACAGCTGCCGGTATCTTTGTGGGGAAGAGACATCCTCACTCAGATGGATGTCACTCTTACATCCACCTGCTCTCCTCAAGCCAAGGGTATACTTAAGAATCAGGGATATGTTCCCGGCAAGGGCCTGGGCTCTGCCCTGCAGGGCCGGACATCTCCCGTACCTGTAGAGAAAAGGGAAGGTAGACACGGGCTGGGTTTTTCCTAGGGGCCGCTGAGGAAGTTCTCCTGCCTACTCCAATTAAGATCACTTGGAAGTCCCTGAGTCCAGTTTGGGTACCTCAGTGGCCCCTACCCAAGGAGAAGCTTTTAGCGTTAACCGAGATAGTCAAAACCCAGCTTCAGGCAGGGCACATAAAGCCATCAACCTCCCCTTGGAATACCCCTGTTTTTGTTATTAGAAAGAAATCAGGCAAGTGGAGGCTGCTCCATGATTTAAGGGCGGTCAACGCGCAGATGCAGCCCCTGGGGGCGGTCCAGAGGGGGCTGCCAGCTCTCTCAGCCATCCCTCAGTCTTGGCCGATTTATGTTATAGATCTTAGAGACTGTTTCTTCTCAATCCCCCTGCATCCAGAGGACACCCATAAGTTCGCCTTTACCTTACCCACCATTAACCAAGAAAGCCCTGATCTCAGATACGAGTGGATAACGCTGCCCCAAGGTATGGCCAACAGTCCCACTATGTGTCAGATTTACCTTGATTCCCTACTGGCCCCCCTACGGAAATCCTTTCCCAAGATAAGATGTGTGCATTACATGGACGACCTTTTGCTCAGCGGCAGGGACCCAGACATGCTGAATAATATGCTCGGCCAGTTGGTCGAGGCCCTGAGAAAGGCTAATCTACATATTGCCCCTGACAAGATTCAAGGAGGAGACATAGTGACTTACTTGGGTACCAAAGTCTCCCCTACATCGATTTCTCCACAGAAGGTAACCATCAGAACAGATAATCTTACAACCCTAAATGACATGCAAAAGTTACTGGGAGATATAAATTGGATCAGACCTTACTTGCACATCCCTAATTCGGACTTAAAGCCCCTGTTTGATCTCCTAAGAGGGGATCCGGATATTGCCTCCCCTAGAGAGTTCACCCCAGAGGCCGGAGTTGCTCTAAAAAAGATAGAAGAGGCCCTAAGCAAAGCTACATTACAGAGAATTGACCCAGAACAGCCTTTTGAGGTCTGCTTGTTGCAGACCAGTTCCCAGCCCACGGCAGTGATTTGGCAGAAAGGACCACTTCTGTGGGTGCACCCCAAGGTTTCACCTGCCAAGATTATTGAACATTACCCGGAAGCAGTTGCTTCTCTGGCTCTGGAGGCACATAGTAGAGCCATCCAGCACTTTGGCTCTACGCCTCACGCTATTTGGGTGCCTTATACCGCTTCTCAAATAAAAATTCTGACTGCTTGCATAGATACTTGGGCCATCCTGAGATGTGTATTTCTTGGGGAGATAGACAATCAGTTCCCTAAGGACCCTATACTACAGTTTATTACTCAACATCCGGTGATATTTCCAAAAATCACCGCCCCTGCACCCCTTACTCCTGCAACAACAGTCTATACTGATGGGTCAAAAACCGGGATAGGGGCCTATGTGGTCTTGGGCATGCCTCCAGTTAACATACAGTTTGAACCAGATCAACCACAGGTGGTGGAGTTACAAATTGTACAAACCGTCCTCGAGAAGTTCCCAGGGGCCCTTAATATTGTTTCTGATTCGAAATATGTTGTCAATGCCATGCAGGTCCTTGAGACTGCAGGCCCAATTAAACCAACCTCCAAAGTAACTAACTTGTTTTTGTCTATCCAGACATTGCTCATAAATAGACACAACAAAATATACATCACTCACATAAGAGCACATACACACCTACCAGGGCCCATGGTACAGGGCAATGCGGCTGCTGACGCGGCCACTCGCCCCTTATGGATTTTCAATATGTTATCTCCAATAGAGCAAGCCCGTCAGTTCCATGACAAATTCCATGTCAATGCCAGGACGCTAGCCAACCAGTACCGCATCTCCAGGGCTGACGCGCGGGACATCGTGCGACTGTGCGGCTCATGCGCCACACACACACCTGCCATATCAATGGGGGTTAACCCCAGAGGGTTGATCCCTGGTGATATTTGGCAAATGGATGTCACACACATAACAGAATTTGGATCTCTTAAGTATGTCCATGTCTCCACGGACACCTGTTCTCATATCATATTCGCAACTGCAGAGACAGGTGAAAAGGTATCTAATGTGATCAATCACTGCTTAGTGGCTTGGGCCGCGTGGGGCAAGCCCAAAATATTAAAGACAGACAACGGACCAGCCTATACAGGAAAAGCCTTCAATGAGTTCTGTAAGACTATGGAAGTACACTTAAAACATGGGATCCCATATAATCCTCAAGGCCAAGGAATTATTGAAAGAGCTCACAAAAGCCTCAAAGAAATCTTATATAAACAAAAAGGGGGAGTAGGCCAGGGCCTGCCCCCAAAGGCACGGTTATCCATGGCACTATTCACATACAATTTTTTAAACCTGAACAATAACAACCACCCCCCGGCTATGGAGCATTGTAATCCATCTCCTAGCAATAAGGGATGGGTAAAATGGAAAGATGTCCTGACGGGACAATGGATGGGCCCGGATCCGGTAGTCAGCTGGAACCGAGGTGCGGTTTGTGTTTTCCCGCAGGAACCGGGACGAGAACCATTGTGGGTCCCAGAAAGACTGACGCGTGCGACAAGCCCTTCGACTAAAGACTAATCCTGTCCTGCTGGAGACCAGCAGCAGGCCTGACAGCCAGATGAACCCGAAAAAGGCTGCTTTTTTCGTTGGGGGCGTTGTCCTAGCACTCCTCAGGATAAGTATGGTACATGCGGGGCTGGGGGGCCCCGCTTCTGGAATAGATCTTCACACGAGCCTTCTTGGCAGTCCGTGCGATTGCGGAGGTGGCACGGTAAGCAGTATACCACCTAACGCCAGGAAAGGACCAGGGACCGATTGTGGGGATAAAACAGCATTCTCAGTTGTGTACCCCTCCACTGCAGGAGGATTTAGTCAACCATCCTATCAGTGCATACTTAAGCCTAAGGTGAGTCCCTCAGGGCCTGGTGATCTCGCCACATGTCCCTGCACTAAGTTTGAGGAATCCATGCATGTTACATGCTATACAGAGACAAAACAATGCAAACTTAAGAGTACAACCTATTGGATGGCAACGCTAACTACAACTAAAAGCCCTGTTGCCCCTAACCATATTCCCGCTGCTGTAGGCGGTTCTCCATTCATGCAGTCAGGTTGTAATGGAGAGGTTGGAGAAACGGTCTGTTGGTCTATGACCGCTCCCGTTCACATCTCTGATGGTGGAGGGGTCCAAGACCAGTACCGGCAGGAACAGGTCATCGAGCGATGGGAACAATTAAATCCGTTCCCTGAAGTCAATTACCATCCACTCCTACGCCCAAAATCCCGAGGCATTAACCTTGACCCCGCTACTGAATCCATATTAGAGGCTACCCACAAAGCACTCAATCTTACTGACCCAGGGCTGGCCTCCGATTGTTGGCTGTGTATGATGATGGGAGAATCATGGCCGTTGGCCATGCCGTTTAGAGACAATGAAAGTGAACCTTACAATTACAACGCACCCTATAATTGCTCACATGGGCCTCCATTTCAGGTCCAGTTTATGGGACAGTTTAATGCATCCTGTTTCCAAAAGTACCCACAAAATAATAGCTATGATATTGTTGTTGGAGCGCTGGCAGTCGCCTCGTGTGAGTCCATAACCAATGTAAGTAGTAGCTCGCCGCTATGTGCCCCCTTTGGCAAAGTATTTGCTTGCGGCAATGGTCATGCTTATACTTACCTGCCCAGTAATTGGATCGGCCTATGTGGCCTAGCTTACTTGTTGCCTGACATTGGTATTGTCCCTGGGGACCAACCCATGCCCATCCCAGCTGTGGACACCTTTATAAAAAGACATAAGAGAGATGTACTGATTTTACCTCTCTTGGCTGGTCTGGGGATAACTGGAGCCCTGGCCACCGGGACTGCGGGCCTAGGAGTTTCATTAACCAAATATACTCAGTTATCCAAGCAATTGATAGAAGACATGTCTATAGTTGAGAGAACCCTTCAGGAGATACAAGATCAAATTGATTCCCTTGCAGAGGTTGTTCTGCAGAATAGAAGGGGCCTAGATCTACTCACTGTAGAGAGGGGAGGTATCTGTATTGCCTTACAGGAAAGATGCTGCTTTTATGCCAACAAGTCCGGAATCGTTCGAGACCGATTAAAGAAACTGCAAGAAGACCTAGAAAAGAGAAGAAAAGAACTACAAGACAATCCCTTTTGGGGAGCCTGGAATGGCTTGCTCCCCTATATTTTACCATTGTTAGGTCCCCTGTGCTCCTTGCTTCTGCTCTTACTTGTAGGACCATGCTTGCTCCGATGGGTCACATCGTTCATTAATGGACGCCTTGCGGCGGCACGTCGTCAGGTCCGCATGGTTGCCCATGTGGCCCTGGCAGCAGCCCGTGATGGGCACAATGACCCCCAGGCTTACGCATGGCTCGCTCGACTGGCCTACGACCGGGTCTAGATGTGGCGGGTCTTCCGCACTCCTTCCCTATTGACACCACACAGCAGGGTAGGTGAGTCAATGACGGGTAAGAGCGTGCCTCCCCAGCACGACTCGACCTAAGCCAGGCCCTACCCCATACTGCACGAAAGCCGCTGGATTACTAGAATCTGCCCAGATCTAGATGTCTCTCCGAGGGGATCGCATGGAGGGGTATGAGTGCATGCCTATGTGCATCCAGGTTCCGTCCAGTTCACTCCTGGCCCTGGAAAAAGGACGAGGGTCTCAAGGCCTTGGTGGACCCGGGGACAGCCGACCAGGGTCCAAGCCAAGGGCCTACGGTGGGCCTCAACACAGGGCATAAGCCTCTGCACTCGATCCAAGGCGGGCTGCGATGCGTACATTCATTCAAAATAAATAAAATAGGGGGAGATGTTGGGAGCCGCTGAGGCCTGTAGGAAGGAGCAAAGCCTGAGCTAAATTACCCCTCCCATCGAGTGAGCCAAGTTGGCGCCTGCTTCTTGCCCCCTGATTGCCCTGGTGACGTAAACAGCCCACGCAATAGAAGTCTACCCAGCAACTAATGACAATGACCAATCAGCTCACATGCCTGCTGTTGCCCTATTGGACAATGAGTCCGTATATATGTGTGTGACCCACGCTGCTAAGAGAGAGATAGAGAAAGTCCACCGGCGAGAAAGGGCTGGTGGCAGAGCAGAGGCCTCGCGGGGCCCACGCGGAGACAAATAAAGGCAAGATTGCACACCGTCAGAATCTGTCGCGTGTTCTTCCTGCCGGCCGGGAGCGGCACCGACACTAAGTACCTTGCTCCTTGCCAGGCAGGTGCTTATGCAACCATATCCCACAGCCTGATTTTTTAAAAAAAGAAATTACTTCTCATAGTGCACAGTAGAAGTGGAAGAAAAGTGGTCCTGCTGTGTGGAAGGTCTGAAGCACTAGGTATCTAACTTTTCTTTAAACTGATGTCCAATAAAACCACTTTGTTTTGCACATTCCTGACCATCTTTCCAAGTGTCCTGTGTCTCCTATTCCTGAGCCTTTTTCTGGGTTTGCAGAGCAATTGGCTTCTTGCTTGTTGGTATTACCTTCTGCAAAGTTTAGATGCTGCTAAGTTGGACTGCTCCTCCAACTCTTTTTTCTCTCCCCATTTGTGGTAGGTGGGGTTCAAAATGCAATCAAAAAAAGAACTTATGATTCTTTTTCTTCATACTATGGGGTGATTTTGAAGAGTAAAGAGGTGAAGAATGTAAGGTCAGATGCCTTCTATAATTTCAGTCTACAAAGATTACACAAATGGCTTTAAAAAAAAATGACAACAAGATCCATGACAGTTTTTTCCAAATCAATCCATTGAACCTGTATTTATCATATACTATATATGCCAGGTGCCGTAGCTCAGTCATAAACTAATTTATAATTCCATCATAGACTAATAACTGTGGTTTTGAAGATATTCTGCAGTTTTAAGACTCTCTCTCTCTCTTACAATCCTGTAGTCTCAGCATTTCGTCATTCTGTTCTTCTCGTGGTCTTTCATACTTCAGGTTCATAGACTTGAGGATTCATGGACTGTGACATACCTGGTTGTTTCATGGTTTCATAGTTGTTGATCATGCAGACTTTAGGTTTTATTGTTTTAAAATGTTTGAATAGTTAAGATAGTTACACAGCTAGCTTCTCTGAGTTCATTAAAGAAAAGTTTGTGCTAATATTCTTTGGACAAGACATCATGCCTATATCTTGTACTTTGAATATCTACTATGAAGAGAACAATGCGCAATGAATAACTACTGTAATTCCTACTAACCTGTTTTGAAACTCGGTTTTATCATTATTTTTATTTTTTCTTCTCTTTAAAATAAAATATTTTTAGCTCTCTCATGAGTCAATGCTATTTGTGGACCAGGGATAGAGAGAACAAAGCCACACCAGCAAGTAAGCCCAGTCTGGGAACCAGCACCATGCGTGGGCCGCTGCTGGACTGGAACAGACAGACCTCAGCCCCTTCCAGCAGGTCAGCTGACAAGAAGTACCAATCCCCACCCCCACCCCCATCCCCCGCTGCATTTCTCTATGCAGAGAAATGCAGGCTGTGATGATAGCCATGGAGGTGAAATGCAACTGGATGCCTGTAGTGCTTTGATGTTTCACTGGCATTGCAGGTCTAGGGCCAGTGATCTGATATAGGTTCAGAAGATCATGTTATGCACTATGGCATATAGGTTGCAGCCATTTTTGATTCCCTATAGTCTTGTTTTGAGGTCCTATATCATTTACATTATTTTTTTTTTGGCTTGGGTTTTATTCTCTTTTGTTTTGCTTGATTATGTCAAATCCAATGACATGGGCAGCTATTTCAAAGGTAGCAAGATATATTATGGGAGCAATTTTGGATTAACTATTGGCTTCTCTTGAAGTCCTTTATTGTATTCATTGTTTTTGTTTTTATTGTTTCTATTCTAGTCTGTTCTATTTGATTTTTACTATGTCCAAAGTTGTCTGCAGCTATTTTGAACATATCAAAAGGCATTATAGTAACTATTGTGGATTTTGTAATGTTTTAAAGTTCTGTATCTTTTACACTAGTTTGTTTTAATTGGTTTTGTTTTATCCTGTTCAAAATTTTAAAAATTTAAAAATTTAAATTGAACTTAAAAAATGTCTCATTATGTTTTAGATTTACTGGGAAAACCACTTCTTGGATTTAAAGCACCCTGGGTTAGGAGATGAGCCTTTTGAAATGACTTGCATGTTTGGATTAGGAATTGAATGAATTTCTTTTTACCAGTAACTGAGTCTTTTGCATCCTTCAACTGATGTTGCTTGCACATAATCTTTTTACTCAAAGATTATTGCCCTATTTCTAATTTTTGGAAGTTTCTCAAAATATTATTTGCAATATTTCTATGTTTATGATTAATAGAAAGCTTCCTTCTCCAGGATGCACTGACAATAGCAATACCATCATCCACTGTCCAGGAAAGAAATTTCCAAATAGGATTTAATTGCCTCTAACACCACAGCTCAATTTGGGTGCCAGCAGTCTCTTTTAGAACTGTAGCTCTTTTTATCATAAAAAAAAAAAAGTGCTTTAGCAATAACAAGTTTCAACAGAAGCAGTAGATGTGTGGGAGGGAATTGAAAACAGGGACAGGCATAACATTTTACTGTAGGTGGTTTTTTCCCTCTCTCCCTACATGATGTCAGCTCTATGCGGGCTCAATCGCAGCACATTACCTTTTCCTTGGGGAGTTTTGTGTCTTTTAAAACCCACCTGGTTGTTAATGTCAGTTCCATTTTTTAAAAAGGAACACTTGTTAAGAGTGGCAGTGCTTATTTGAAAATGTTCAAAGCTTCCGGGTTCAAATGGGGCCAAATGAACCTCGGTCCTTGACTTTGGCCAGCAAGATTGTCGTAGGCAAACTTGATTCACCATGATGCCAGGAGCTTTTATAGAATTACAGAATTATCACCCTTTTCCAATGAGCCCAGGGCTAATAACAAGTATCAGACACGAAAGAAGCCTGAGAGAGTCACTCTTTCTTTGCCTATCGATATTTGTAGGGAAAAAATTGAGTTCCAAGTAAATGTAAGGGCTTACTTTCAGTTACACAACTAGCTAATAATAGAAGTAAAAAACTAAACTTAGGAAGGGTCCTTTATCATCATTGGCCTAAAGATAATTCAGATTGGCTTTTGGTATATCATTTTCATGCTCTCTCTCTTGCTGATGGAATATAGGCTACCAACAGATGGTAAGAGGGAAGGTATGGGCACTGTGTTATAATCCATCTTTACCTTCTTTGAAGTTTAAAACTTTTTCACTAGATGTATATATTTATCCATGAGGTAAAATAAAGAGCTTTTATTAAGCAAAAGGAGAACTGATGGGCGGGCAGCTGAGTGAACTCCTCACCAGAAAATGTCAATCATCCATCCTGATTCCATGAACTACACTTTAACTATGTCAAGCAGAAATTATAAGCAGTGCTGAGTGTTGTACCTCACAGTTAATGCTTAGACTTTGAATGTGCACCTAATATATTCCAGTTGAGAGTTAAAGTATTTTTTAAAAGTTGAAATATTATTAATACACTATAAGATATACATATGTATACTATTTATATTGGTGAGTTTTTGCTATTTTTCAAAAATTTCTTATAAAATTTTCAGAGAAAAAACTGAAAGGGTTTTACAGTGTGCCTCCATATCCTTTCACCAAGACATGGGTTTTCTTGAGTTGCCCCTGCTTTTTTGTCTGAGTCAGAATTTTACTATGTTGTTATAGGCTGGCTTTGAACTCACTATATAGATGAGGCTGCCCTTAAACTCATGGGAAGCCTTCTGCCTCAGCCTCCTGAATGTTGGGATTATAGGCATGTGCTCTGCTTCCTGAGATTCCTGAATATATCAGTTGTCTTTTTCTAATATGAAAAAAGTTCAGCTGTTGTTTCATAAAATATTTTAGGAGTTATCATTCTTTCTTTCATTTTGTTCTGGACTCTAAATATTCTGTATATGTTAGGCATTTTGGTATTTCCAGTGATCCCTGAAGCCCTATTCAATTATTTTCAATATTTTTCCCCTTAGTATTCTTCAAATTGAAGAATTTATGTTTCTCTATCTAAAAACTTAATAATTCTTTATTGTGCAATTTCTGTGCTGTTTTTATTTCAGGTATTTAATTTCTAAGTTGCAGAATTTCCATTTTCCCTGTTAGTTTTTATGCTTCTAGTGCATTTCTTGTCTTTTTTTTTTTAACTACCCCTTTGCACAGCTTTTCTTCCGTCCTCTATGCTGAGCAGGTGCTTCCTGATCCTCTCCTGCTAGTTCTGATACCTGGGTGATCTTAGGGCCAGCCTCTATGGTGCTCCTTATGGTCTGAGTGGGGATGCTTTTCCTTTTGAATTATATTGTGGACAAACAACACGTTATAAAGACTCTGGACTCCATAATGTTTCTTCAGAAATAGTTATTTTTGTGCTAGCAGGCACATACCTTGGCTGGACCCAAACTGCAGACCGTCTTGCCTGCAGATGGAGGAGCGGAAATTTCAGCTCACTTTTTGCAGCCTCGGCCGGATGCTAGACATCTTCCCGTGTGTGAAGTCAGGAGATGACAGAAGGTTTGTGCAGAGTGTATACACAGTTTTTAGGTCTCTCTCTCACTCTTGCATTTTCTTTTTTTATTATTGTTCCCTTACTTCCCAGCTGCCTTGAGCAATCCAACTTCTAGTTTCATCAAGGCAGCCCACTTCTATCTCAGTTCTAACTGCTCTAGAGGGTACAAACCAGGATTTCTTCTCGGGCTGAAGGCCAAACAGACCCGAAATTCACTGCTCTGGGGCTTTGTTTATCTAAGTCCCACCCACCTTCCGGAATCGGCCTGACTTTTCTTTCTCCAGGAGTGTCAAGTTGTTTTTAGCATTTTGTCCTGAATCTACAGTAATCTATCAGAAATAGAACTTGCTCAAGTCACAGGGTTTTGATATCTGTGTACCTTCTTATAACCTCCACCCAAAACAAGGTCTAGATATTTCCATCCCCACAGAAAATGCTCTGTGATCCTGTCCACTCACATTCTCTTTCTGATCACTGTCTGATTTCAATAACCATATATTAGTTTTGTCTGATTTGGGCTTCATATAAGAGTCCTACCATGCATGTCTTTTGTGTCTAGCTTCTTCCACTCAACATGAAGATTTGTGATTCATCCAGGGCTTCGTGTGCCCCCAGTGTCCTTCTCTTTTCCCTACTGAATATTATTCCATTGCATGAGTGCTCCACATGATTCAGTACGACATGATTCAGTACTTGGACTTACTTAGGTTTGGGTTGTTAGGAACGAAGCCACTCTGAATCTGATTGTACAAGCCAGTCTTATTGCACATTTCTTGTTTGTATATATTGTTGTGCGTCTCACAATGATGTTTTGATTAACCAAGAACTGTGTATATGTGGTGACCCCACGAGATTACAGTGGAGCTGGAGACTCCCTGTTGTATAGTGATGTTGTGGTCACTGTGAGGCTCAATGTGTTGTCTCTTCCTCACTGCGGTGCTGGTGTAAACAAACCTTCTGTGTATAATTGTTTATGATGATAACACTCAGTGTGTTTGTCTGCTGTCTGTTGCTGGACTTAGAGGAAGAAAGTTTCTGTGGCTCCTGGTTTCAGAGCCTAAGTTCAATCCACAGGTGGCTGACTCCATTCCTTTGGGCCTCATGCATGGAGAACAGCACGGTGGGTAGTGTGTGGCCCCAGAGGGTGCTGACTTCATGGTGACCAGGAAGCAGAGAGTGAGGGCCTGGGGACCAGAGACACCCTCCAAGGCACACCCGTAGCAACCTGCTTCCTCTAAGAAGGCCCACGTCCTAGAGTTTCGGCCTCCTCCACACAGCAGCATCTGCTGGGACCCAGATTTCAACACAGGAGCTTTTGAGGGACCATTTATAAATGCAAAATAAATGATAGGTGATAAGTAGGAGGGAGATGGTTTTTAAAATGGGAAGGGGAGCAAGGGATGGAGGGAGCAGGGGAAAAGGATGGGGCATATTGAAGACAAATGGAAATAGAACTTCTACAAATGTGAAGGGGGATAGATAAGAGATGAAGGAACCGGAGAGAGGCAGGAGGGAAAGGGACCAGAAAGGAATTTAAAGTGTGTTATACACACACATCAGCTTCCCAGAGTAAGTGTAATCACTATGCGCTGCAAACGGGTACCAATAAAAACATTTTAAAAATCCAAATCGTCACACTTGATAATGACAGTAAGTGATCATGGTGCTGGTTTAAGCATTAGCTAACCTGTGTCAGGGTTTACTTCCTCCACTTACAGAAAAGAAAGCTTTGCTGTGACACATTCTGCTGGCCACCACCACAGGCATCTCATGTTTCATACATTTCTTGCAGATACTGAGGCCCTGGGCAGAGACTGATCCAGAAGGAGCCCAGCTGGGTTTGCGTAAGTGCTCTCCGTGCCTCCTGCACAATGACAAGATCACCTAAGGATGCAAATTCCAGAAAATTACACGTCATCGTCTATTGTTAAGGAGTCAATAAGTCTGTTCTCCAAAATGATGCACCCTACAACCACGACATGAGTCCCAGCAGTAATCTGAGTTTTAGGTGCTGTATATCTTGAATTGGTGGGGGTTTTTTTGTTGGTGGTGGTGTTTCTGTTTTTGTTTCTGTTTCTGTTTTTGTTTTGGTTTATTTTATTTTTGGTCTTTTTGAGGCAAGGTTTCACTATGCAGTTCAGACTGGCCTTGAACTCACTTTGTAGTCCAGGTTGGCCTCAAACTCTCAGCGACCCTCCTGCCTCGGCCTCCCAAGTGCTGGATTACAGGCATGGGCCACCACACTTGGCTTACATGCTGTGTATCTTTACTAACACTCGGTGTTGTGACTCCTTTTAACTTTGACCTACCTGGTAAAAGGCACTTTACTGATTTAAAATTGCATCTTACTGATAACTAATGATGTTGGAAATTTGTGCATTTATTTTTTTCTATTAATACATATTTGCAGTACACGCAGTTTACATGTGGGTACTTCACGTAGTACAGCTCTTTATTAAAATGCCCGTCCTTCCCACCTCCCTCCTCAGAATCCCCTTCCCCTATTTTCCTTCTTGTTGGTGTTATTAATCTTATCTCATGTATGCTTTTGTATCTTTTTCTGGATTATGTATACCCAAAACTGTCACAAATATTTGTTGCATTTTTAAAATTAGTGATTTGTAGAAGTTCTTTTTGTATCCTTTGCCAGATATGTACTGCAAACATTTGGTTTCTGAGTAAGTGGTTTTGAATGGATCTTATGATATGCTGGTGTTTCAAATTTTTGATAAAACTCAACTTACCAGTGTTTTCACATAGGGGGCACTTTTTCTGAACTGTTCACAGAACTCCACCTATTCAAAATTTATATCAAACCACAATATAGTGGTTATTGGCAGGTTTTCACAATACTTTCCCTATCTTTGAGGCTTTGAAACTTTGCACGTTGCCTTTTTTATTTAGCATAACATACTTTTTGACATACATTAAAATATTTTTGTTTCAGTTTTTTATTATTATTTTTATACTAGAGAGATGATATGGAAAGAAAGTGCTCTAACGGATGTAACTGTGTGAATGTTTAAAGGTGCACAATAGATAACCATATTATTGTTTTTGTTAATTTGTCAAACAGAATGGTGTGTACTGTCATTGTTTGATTGTCCACTTTCTAAGCTTTGATTTTGTAACTTGAACAACTACTTCTAAGATAACAATATGTAATTTATCAACTAGTGATTTCTTACTATTATTTTTTTGAAATTCTGTATTATTTCTACCCTTTTTTATGTTTTGCTTTTTTTCTCTAAATAAGAGTAAAATAAAATAAAATGTTTCTGCAGAGTTTCAGAGCTCTGAGCAAGCTACCTAACAACTTAATAAAGTTTACACAGTGACTTTCATGAAAAACTGCTTCATTGATATTTTAAACAGTGAATCCACCTACCCCGCTAGTTGTGACCTCATCTGCAGATTGTCTCTGACCTTCGGCTGCAAATCCATGTTGTAATGGACTTGGAACAGACCCAGGGGCACTGATCTGTACAGCTGCTGTGCTGAGGAAGAAAGGACCCAGCACTGAAGCCCACAGGTGCCCACTTCAGCATAAACACATGGAGAGGGACGTCACTCCTGCCCTTCTTTCAAAAGTAAAGTCACCTTTGGACCAATGGCAAAAATGCTATCTTTTCACAGAAACCCTTAGCTGCATAAAACTGATGGAGGATTAGCTTTCCAATTCAGAAAAGCAGTAAAACAATCTCCAAGTAAAAGTGCTTTATTTAGATTGAATAACAAACAAAATTCCGAACACGCCAACTTGGCGTGAGCCAAAGGGGTGATAAAACGTCATGTTTTCCAAGACTGCCTCCAGTTCACAAAGTTGATATGAAGCGTGATTTCTGCAGAATGAGGATGTCTCCTGTGAGCGCTGCTTTTTGCAGAGCCTTTCAGAAGTGAATGGAACAGGAGACAGACTTGAGCAGAGCAAGTTCCATCCCAGACAGGTCCTCCCCTCTGAAATCCTCCGCCATCCATCTGACTTCCCTGCTTCGTGGTGCCCGTGTGGTCGCAGGTAAAGCTTTTGCTGAAGAGTTACTTGATTTATCCTAATGTCCAAGCTTTTTTCTACTGTTTCCAACATGATCATCTTCCTTTTTTTTATACTGCAAATTCTATGGTGCTCTCAACAGGGTTAAAGATATGCTCTAGGTGTTCTGCATATTTTCTCCAGCTTCTCACAAAGTACTTTAGAAATATAACTTTATGTCCATTTAGCAGTTCACTCTCATTAGGAAACTGTCAAAGGCATCTTATCGGTAAGTAGCCTATTGGAGATTCAAATTTAGGATTACTTATCAATGGAGCAGCCACACTGTTTCCCTGGTTCAAGGGCTCCATGAAATTTACTCCAGTGTATGGAAATTCCAGAGTTTAAGCTTTTGTCAAGGAAAGACACACATGTGGTTTTACATTAGCAGTGTGACAAACCTTGAAGAGCTTCATGGTTATTTCCTGTTTTTTTCTGTATTATCAACAATGACCCACAAGTTTATAATATTTGTCATTCTGGTCAATACCATTTCGCTCCTCCAGGAGAAGATTGATAAGTCACCAAGTCCCTTTTTGATGAAATAAGGAATAAGGTCACTTATTATATGTGCAGGCTGATCAGAAAGATGGAGCAAGCAGCTGGCTTATCTTTGTGTAGGTTATCTTTGCTTCAGTAAGTGAAGGTTCAAAGAGCCAGAAATGGTAAGAAGAAACAAGCAAGCCATCTAGCTTGTTTTCTCAAGTTGGTTATTTGTGGCTAGCAGTCCACAGATGAAGAATTTTAATGATCAAAGCCTAGAAATATGCATTGTGCTATTTTGAGTCTGTTTCATTAAAATGTAAGACGGCTGGAGGTATGAAGAAACCGTTGTAGCCATTCAAAATAGCATACTCTATTGACAGTCTTTACAAAGTTGCACAAAATGACTGTTTAATGCAGTGAATTTTCCACCAGGATTCCAGAAGAGTTGGAAATGCATTTGGATCTTTTCTTACTCCTTTTTTTAAAGATAAAAAACAACAACACACATTGTCGACATGAACTTTCCTTATCCAGGAAATTAGCTAACATGCTTGGAATGTGCACTTTTCCCTGGTCAAGGTTTTTGTTTTCCATCCTTTGCAGAAAAATTTTGTTTTAATTTCCTAGCAAGAGCTGATCAGTAGAATTGCTGTTATAACTGATGGGTAGTTTCACTACAATAGATAAAGCTAATTTTAAAAAGCCTTTGATTATACTGATAAAAAGTGTGCAAAGTGTTTTTCACCTCCTTTACATAATACAGTGTTTGCAGATATTTTTTAAAAGACCATTTTATTATTACAGTGTTTATTATGAATTTTAGCAATGCGCAATTCTAGTTCTGCACTGTAAATTTGCATTTCAACATATCTTTTTAGTAAGATTTTCCTTATCTAATATTTAATGAAGATTCTTATTCCTGACCTCAGAACCGCTGTAGCATATGTGCTTATGTATCTGTATATATTTTTGTGCAGTTGGCTCTTCCCATGGATTCTATATCCATGGAGTCAATCATATTGAGATAAAAATATTTGAGAAAAATATTAAACCTGTACTGAGCATGCAAATTTTTCTTGTCATTATTTTCTAAGCAATATAATATATCAACTATTGACATAGTGTTTCCATTATATTTGATATTATGTTATTGAGAGATGTTATAAAGGATACAGGAAGATGTTGTAGGACACATGCTATGCAATTTTGGATGAGGGACTGGTGCATCCGTGAACTTTGATATCATGTGAAACATTGGTGAACCAACTCCCCATGGATACCAAGGCTGGCTGTGTATCCACACACATGTGCAATTTGCATTGTGTTTTTTTCTCACCAGTGTCTGGAACCATAGAACTATCTCCACTTAGAATATATCACATATACAGGATGACAGAGCTAACAAGATCATATAAATTCTTCTCCATATCCACATCTTCCTTCAGATAGTCAAGAACCTAATGATCAAAGCAGAGAAGTAGTCTTTCCCCTGCTAGAGATCATACCTGGTAAATGAGACCATTTAAATGAAAACATTCTGAATTATAAAATTAAAGGCAAACATAATAATTGCTTCATTCACAGATATCCTATATTATACCCCAGCATTCTAAGCCCATATCCCCGTAGGAAGGAGACGAGGGAGATTTGCAATCAATCCAAAAGATGAATGACTATGTCTAAACTTTACAACTATAGATTTTAGTCTAATTCAGTGCTTATTCTGCTAGCGGGACAGTGATTCTCCAACATATATTCTTTGTAGAAACAAGAGGGGAGCTGCAGATGTGTGTATATGACAGATGAGGAATGGGTGAGTGAGAGAAAATCAATAGAGAGGGAAAGGAAGAGATAAACACTGAATGAGATGTTGGTGTGGATAGTAGATACAATAGAAAGGCTGATTGTTTTTCTTTCTTTTTTGGGGTTTTTTTTGTCCCCTTTTCTGTTCTCTTAACTTATTTTGGGCTGTAGGTTGCTGCAGTTATTTCTTCATAAATTCAAATATTCTAATCTGGTGAGACATACAGGAAAATGCGTGAACAAGCCTTGTCTTGTGACCAAATCAGTGGTCAGTGGGGACCTCTTCTGACTGTGGCATTCAAGTGTTTGCAAATGCGCTGGGCTCAGGTCTAGCAACTGGCAGGGCGGGCTGGTCCTGCCCACGCACCATCCTATGAGTGCAGGCAATTCTCCCTCCCACCTCCTTAATCACAGTACATGCCTTCCCTTCAGACTCCTGATTTTCAGATTTTTGATGACTTCTGCCCACCTGAACTCCTATCAATCAAGACTTTATGTAATAGCACTGCTTGGTTCTTAAAATGAAATATGTTCTTCAGAACAGCTATAAGTGGAACAGACTCTGAGAGAAAAGTGGATGTCAAGCACTGTTTGTCAGATCCTAAGAGCAACCAGGCTTCCATCAGTAATTCAGGATGCAATTGCAGCTGGGAATAAATGGAAGATGTCAGGGGAAGTGGTCTAGAATTTTGCAGACAAAATGAGGAAAAATTTCCTCTCTCCAAGGAGAAATATCCAAAGTATCCCTGAAATTGATAGACCTAGGTCAGTGTGAATCCCTCTAAAATTCTACCAGACCCTTTGAGATTGTGTTACTTAAACTCATTTGATAGAACTAGAGCTATAACATTGATTTAATAGGGTTTGAAACTCAGGTGACTGCAAATGGGTAAGGTGGTTTGCTAACTTAATTTGAAAATGAAAGTGTTTCCAGTCCCCTCCCCGACTCCTTGGCCATCACTACCACAAGACTCATGACAATGATAGCTGAGTATCAGAGCCTGGCATCCCAGGGCCCATACATTTGTATTCTGTGCTCTCTGGCCGGCATGTCCAGTTCCTCCTTCAGTCACTGATTGGAAAGGTGACTCTCTATCCAGGACGCTAGGTGGCAGCAAACTGCTGAGATAATAATTAACCAAGGGACCCCAGGGTTCACACTTCTTCAACACTCAACAAGGAGAAGATGCAAATGGCATATGAGTAAAAGGGAACGCTGTGAAGAAACATTCTCAGCAGCAGAATTTAGAATCCATAATTATATCTCTTGTGTCTCCTTCAAAGTTTTGAAACTTCCTGAAGCTAAACCTCCCTACTTTCCAACTCCCTAGAGCGGTTATAGATCTAATATTCCCTAATACATTTCCAATGAAGACCACATACAGTTTCATTACTTTTTTTGGAGTCGAAATTAGACATCGAGATATTATGGGTTCCTCAGTTCATCATTAAATTTTATGTTTTAATCTGCATTGCTGATTAATCTCTTATTGGAGATAGGAGATCTCTTATTGGAGATTGTTTTAAGTAGAAATATTTAAGTTCAGATAATTAAAAACAATATATTGAACATTGGCCTAATAGTTGAAGGTAAGGACTAATATTTAAACAAGTATACTGCTAAGATAATTTCCTATGGAAGACTATTACATTGTCAGTAGAGGTTTAAATATAAAGCAAGTAAAAACTCAGTCAGTGCAACTTGGAGAGAAATAACAATCATCATATTTTATAAAAGCAGATGGCATTCTAATTTTTTATTTTTTACCTATAAATAATTCCTATAACATTTCTTTATCAATCATGCGTTCCACTCTATTCCTAGCTCCTAACAACTCAATCTTACCGTGCACATCTTTAATGACCAATTAGAATAAATAAGATCAATCATAAGGAGGATAAAGAAAAAAGGTATAAATAAAATAATAAAATATGTTTTAAAAACCAACTTAGAAACAGAAAATTTTAGATATTCTTAGTTATTTCTGTGCTACAGAGTATAGGATGAACATAAATGACCCCAAATAAAAACCCTTAAAAAGAAATTGAGAAGACTCCCAGTAACAAAACCTGTTGCTTCAAAAAAAATTACAGTGTCCTTTCTTGAAGACATTTGTGGTTGAAGTGAATTTCCAACCTATTACTAGCAAATAAAATTGTTACAAGGGAGAATTCAAAGTTTTGTGAATTCATTTTGAAGACTTTAGATTGATTTAACCTGAAGGAATTTGTAAATTTCTGTCAAACCTTAAAGGTTCTTTGTGATAGGTCCATTAGCTTGTCAACCAGCCATCACAAAGGTTTCCATGGAGTGTAAGTGGAGAAATAAGAGGAAATCACACTTTGTATGAAGAGGTAAAAATAATTTTTAGCTTCATCTAACCATCAAATAAAAACCTAAGAAGTTTGGCCTTATATCAGAACATTAATCTGTTTTTTGAGACTCTTACTTCTTTACACACAGACAATTTCCTATGAAATTTAATAGAAAGTGACAAATAGTTTCCTTATTGTGAACTTTATTTAAAAATTGTATAAAAACAAAAAAGCTATCATGTTCACTGGCATATATAATGTATGATTTATAGAAGTGTACATCTATTCAAAAATAAAATTATCCAGAAAATAAGTGACATACAATGCTAAATAAACAAAACAAATTTAAAATGATGTTTTTTGAATTTTATTTTCTTAATCATTTATTTTTTGACTATAATAGAATATATTTCTCTTTGGGACCAAATCTCCCAGCCCATAAGAGAGGGTTTCCTTGAATGTCAATAGATATGTCAGCTCCTTTCTCACAGAATCTATATAAATCCAGTCGAGCAAGAAATATCCCCAAGGATCAACAAGTAGGATCACATCAAATTAAAAAGCTTCTACACAGCAAAGGAAACAGCCGACGAGTAAAGAGGCAACCTGCAGAATGGAAAGAAATGTTACCAGCTGTTCCTCAATCAGGGGACTAACATGTAGAGCATACAAAGAACTCAGAAAACCTAAACTTCTGAAAAAAGAAGACCCACTCAAAAATGGGAATTTAAAATGAGTACACATATCTCAAAAGAAGAAGCACAAATAGCCAGTGAGCATGTGCAAAAACCTCCAGCATCTTTGGTCAATAGAGAAACTCAAATCACAGCAACACAGAGACTGCACCTCACTCCAGAAAGAACGGCTGTCATCAAGCCCTCAAACAGCAACTGCTTGCAAGGTTGGGGAGAAAAAGGAATCATTAAACACGATTGTTGGCAATGCAAACTACTTCATCTACCGTGGAAATTGGGATGTAGATTCCTCCAGAAACTAAAAGCAGAAATTCCATTCCACTCAGCTGTACCTCTTTTGAGAATTTTGCCAAAAGAATTACAGTTGTCCTATGCATACTCATGTTTATGGCAACTCAAATCACAGTAGCTAAATCCTGGAGGGGACTGATAAAATATAGAAAGGAACAAAGAAAATGTGATATGCATACACAGTAGAGTACTACAGGCAGGAAGAAAAGTAAACATAACCACAAGTGGGAAGACTCCCCTTGGGATCATGATCAGGTGTGTAGGTGAAATACATCAGGGCCACAAGGTTAATGCTTGTGTGATTTCTCTTGCATAAATTAACCAAAGTATAAATAAAAACAAAATAAAAGACAAATGCTAGGAAACAGACTTGGAGACTTTAAGGAGATGGAGAAAGACGTGGATTTGAGTGAGAACAGGAGGATAGGGAAGAGAAGAAGAAATAAAAATGGTTAAGATGTGGTATGTATACCTACTGATTCTCCAAGATGAACCACTGTTACGCATCAAAAACAGACTTAAGAAAGTCTGTTTTATCTCATATCAGAAAAACCAAACTTGCCCCCAAAGCCATAAAGCATCAAATAAGGGCAACTCTGGTAGGAGCCAACAATTATTTCAGTACATTTTAAAATACATTGGTCCCCCCCAGGACCTGGCCATTTTCCGTGTTTATTTGTTATTTTCTGTCTGTTTGTCCAGATATCTGACACATGCAGGCTTTAACAATGTTTTAATGAACAATTTCTGGGGCATAATAGTAATAGCCAAATAGAGTTGAGGGTGTGATTAAGATTCCAAGGGGACCCTTGAAAAGACCTGTGCCCTAGATACTTGTTCTCATTGCTGAAACAGAACACCCGCCACTGACACCCCAACATAAGAAGGAAGTGTTTATTTTAGCTCAGTTTGTGGAGGTTTCAGTTCATAATCGGCTAAATCAAGGCAGAGGGGACCACGGCAGCGGGGCCACGCAGAGAAGCAATGAACAGCAAGTGAACAGCCAGACCCCAGCTCTTTCTGTCCCTCCTTTCACCCAGCGGATCCGCCCTTAGGGTGAACCACACTGACACCCTGAATCCACCACTTCAGCAGAATCAGCCCCAACATCACAAAACCTAGATCCAGCCAGGGGACATCTAGACTCAAACCGTAAGAACCCGGTCGAACTTTAATCACTAAATCAGCAGTTCCATTCAACACAGATCGATTTCCATTTAATCAACTTTGGAATTTGGGGACTTGCAAACAAAACTTGAGGCTGGAAGTGACCTTTGACATTGTGAGGTTTTACCTAGAGTTTCCCGCTGGGAAAAGCTCCGCGCCGCTAGAGGGCGCTGCAGTGATGAGCAAAACCGCGCTTGGAGCAGGCTGGCTTAGGTCGAGCCTGCGCTTGTGAACTCTTGGAATTTGCCCGCGGCAGAAGCACGGGGGGAAATGGGCTGAAACCCTCCTGAATCATCAGTGTCGATATAGGATCTGCTGTGTCCTGCGTCGCCGTCATCCTGTCCTTCCCTCCGGCCGGCTCTTTCGGTCTAGCGGTAGTGGCACTCTCTGAGAGTGATCACCCTGGTGGTGGTCACTGGATGCTTGCTGCAAAAGAGGTTAGGTCCCGAGCGTTTTGCGCCATTATCCTCTGTGCCTATCACTGCAGCCCAATGGGGCCGTGCTGTCGCTGCCCCCATTTGCGAGGTGATGAAACAGAAGCTCAGGGGTTCACAGCTAATGAAGGGCAAAGCTGGGACTGAAACCTGAGCCCTCCCTCCCTTTTAACGCCAATCCTGTGCCCTGGCAGCTCGAAGGGGCAGGTCGGCCTCCCCTGCTCTCCTTGGAAAGGACAGGTTTCAGCTTTGTGCAGGGTGAGTAGAGGAGGCAGCAGGAAGCATTCTGACATCCTTTAGATCACTCAGTACAGGTCAAGCAAATGACAGTGTGTAGAGACCGGTACATGGGTGTCTGTGTGTATGTGTGTGTGGGGGGGGGGTGAATCCAGCAAGTCAAAGGTGGCATTTTCTGTTCAACATGGTCACACGAGCCAGTCTGACAGGTCTATAAATCTAGCACTTCGGAATGACTTCTCAAAAATAAATAAATAAGCTAGGCATGATGGTGCATGCCTGTAACATAGCATTCGGTGGGCTGAGGCAGGTGAATCACCAGAAGTTTAAGGTCAGCCTGGGCTACATATTGAGTCTCTGTTTCAAAAACAAAACAACAATAAATAAATAAAAGACCTCCCCAACTTGCCATGAAAATCCCACTGGGGAGGCATGGTGGTTTATGTTTGTAATCTCAGCATCCTGGGAGGCTGAGGCAAAGGTATTGCAAATTTGCAGTCAGCCTGAGCAATTTAGCTATTTAGAGGGGCCCTGTTTCAAAATTTAAAATACAAAAAAAGGCAGGAGCTGAAGTTCAGGGCTCAGGTGTTGGATTCAACCCATGGTACCACACACACACACACACACACACACACACACACACACACACAGCCCACTGGCTATGAGCACCAGTTGTGTGATACATTTAAAGTCAAGAAAGTGGTTCTCAGAGTATCTCAGAATTTGGGGTGAGGCCCAGAGTTGTCATTTGCACTCTGCTCAGCCGTGGAAAGGGAGCCCCATAGGCAAATCAAAGCATTGCATTTCCTCACTGATAGGTGGCAGAGGGTCCAGCAAGGGGACGCCTGTGTCCCATCAGAGCTCCTCTTCAGGAGTCCCCCAGGCATTAGGCCCCTGTCCTCCCCTCCTCTAAACTGTCGCCGAGGCTGGCACCTGTGCTGGCGCGGGTCTTTGGAATGGAAAGTCAGGATGGTTTCAAAGTTTCATATACAATAACAGGAAAAAAATCAAACAAAGGAACATTGCAAACAGCAGTCCCCACCTCTGAGCTGTTCCTGTCCAGTCTCAGCCAGAGCTCTGCATACCTCAAACCCCCGGGGAGCAGAGAGGACTATGAAACCCACAGGCAGGGTTTTCTCTGCTCCGGAGCAGAGGAAACCCAGATTGTTATGAACTTTCTCTTCTAGCGTGACTTGCTGTGTCTCAGAACATTCCAGAACAGCAAATGGAGTGGAGGAAGAGGAGAAGCTAAATTCCGATCGGTACCTCTCACACTCTCTAGCACTAGCTCTTAAAGCAGTATCTGCTGGAAAGATATTAAAATACCATTTGCTCGCTTATGTATTTACTTATTTTCATGGTACTAAGGACTGCACACAGAGCTACGTCCCCAGCTCTTTGTTCGGATTTTTGAGCCTGGATTTCTCTAATGTACTAAGTTACCCAGGAAGGGCTCAAACTTGTGATCTTCCTGCCTTGTTCTTCCAGAGAGCTGCAATTACAGACAGGTGTCACTGCACCTGGCAACTTTCTGATTCAGTGGTTCTTGTGTGTTAAAATTAAAATGTAAAGGTTGATTTGAAAATGCACATGCTCATGGTGGCCACAGTGGCAAATCTCTGTCATCTCAGTACTCAGGAGGCTGAAGTAGGAGGGTCCCAAGTGTGAGCCCAGCTCAGGCAACTTAGTGATTTAGTGAGACACTGTCTCAAAATTACAAATACAGTAATGGGCTGGGGATGGAGCTCAGTGCAAAGGTCAAGAGATCAATCTCCGGTACTAGAAAAAGAAAAAATAAAACACAGATTATGTGTTCTTTCAAACTTAAAAGGTGAAAGAAAACAGGATTTAAGAGGAGAAAAAGGAAGATCTAGTAGTATATTGTGCAGTGTACACTAGCACTGTCTGATTGAAAGGTTCCTTAATTGTTAAAACCTAAGAGCTTTATCATTAAAAATATCTTTACATTTTTTTTTCTTTTGGCAGTGCTGGGGATGGAATCCTTATGCTGAGCTCCATCCTCTGTCCTTTGAGACAGGGTCTCACTTTGAGATATGCCCAGGCTTGAACTTGTGATTCTCCTGCCTCAGTTGTCCTGAGTGCTGGACTTACTGGTATGTGCCACCACAAAAATCTTTTATTAAGAAAAAGCTGACTGTGTTTAGAGCGCTACCTGGAGGGAACCCTCAGGAGGAGAATTCACAAGAGCTCAAATGACTGTGTGTCGACTTCTCTGAGCTGGTTCCTTTAAAAAGACAAAAAAAAAAAAAAAAAAAAAAAAAAAAAATCCTCGTGCTCCTTGCTCATTAATCTGTGTTTTGTTTTGTTTTGTTTTGTTTGTACCAGGGATCGAACTCACAGCCTCACGCATGCCAGGCAGGCACTTATGATCATTAGTCTGTTTTTAGAACACTTTTTACACCAAGAATATTTTGTTAAAGATTGAATGAACCTCTTCGAATAATGTACAAATGCAAGGAAAACCGTTACACAGTACCTGCCAATGAAGAGATTTCAGAATTGTTCAGACTGTTCCTATGGTTCCACTTGCTCAGATCTACACAAATGTAGACAAAAGATCGTGTTCAATTATTTTCTTTAAGTTCACCCAAATTGTACTAAGTCACCAACGGCATTATAATGACCTGTGCATTCTTCCCTGTTTCCGGGACAAATTCTTGCTGTCATTCTTGATCCCTTTCCTTTTCTCCTCTTACCCCAGTGGGGAGCTGTGGGGGCTCTGTGACATGAACCCCCAGTCTAACTGCTGCTGGGTACCTGGTCTGAGCCTGTCCTAAGCATTGGCTGGGTGACCATGACAGCCGCCTATGGACTCCACCTGGATGCCTTCCTGCAAACCTAGTCTCAAAGCAGCAGCCAGAGGGACGCCTAGAAAACGCAGCTGCACTGCGCTCCTGCCCTGCTGGGAACCCTCCAGGGTGCCCTTCTTCCCTTGCAGACAGGTACCAGGCTCTGCTCCTGGTGCCCACTAACTCTCAACAGCCACCTGGCTCCTTTCACACACAGCCACCCCCCACAGTGTCACATTGGGGTGCCCTCTGTCAGGGCTGCTTTCCCTCCAAACGTCCTCGTGTCCTGGCCTCATCTCATTCACCACCTCATATGCTACCCCAGTGACATCTTCCCTGGACAGTGTGCTGAAACCCCAAATCCTCTGGCCCTCAGGCTGTCACGCCCTGGTTTGTTCTGTTTCCTGCTCTCCATATTTCATACCATTGCGCCATCTTCTAACATGTAATGGACTTATTTCTTTGTTTTGTTCTCTGCTTGGCTTTTCTTCCATTAACTGTTACCTGTGGAAGGGGAGGGATTTTTGTCTCTTGTTCTCTGCTCACTCTCAGAGCACAGCGTTTGATATGCAGTAGGTGTCTGATGATGATTTGCTGAATGAGTAAGTGGTCTAAAGACTCTGATTCTCCTGTCTCCAACAGCCAAGGCTGCTACCATTCCCCTGATCCCACTCACTGGCCAGGGTCTATGAGGCAGCTGCTTTTATCCATCTTTTGTTGGAGGAAATGAGGGCCTGCTATCTTCCTCTTCATCCTATAAACACTTAGGGAAGAAGAGACCTGAGGCTCTTTAGCTTTCGGATGGAAATTCTTCACCCCAACTCCCCAAGAGCAAGATCGCACTTGGGAGTTGAGTTGCTATTCTTCTGTATCATACCGTTTTCTATGAGGTCAGTGACTTCTAGTCTGTCTACCTGGGCAAAATGATTATTTAGAAAAATGATTTGTTCAACGAATCTGAAGTCAAGACAAATAGTAATTTTTGGGGCCGGGAAAGGTGTTCTTTTGTAGTTTATTTCACCAGCATGCAATAGCTTCTTTATCAGGTTTTCTCATTAACCTACAATTAGATTAAAATATATAAACCCACTAGGCTAGCAGCTACCATTTCAGTTCTCATTTTAGAAAAGAAAAGGCTCTTTGGATGTCAAGAAGAATATTGTCATTTTTGGCCTGGTCCTTGAAAAGTTGTTGGAATTAACACGTCAATTAAGCGCCTTTGTGGGTGCTCGATCCACAAGCCACAGTCTGTCGCCACTCAGAAAGCCCAGCTAGTCAGTTAACTGTGGCACTTTTCAAAATGACTCGGTTTGTGGGGCATTGTGTTTAATCTAGGTGTCTGGGAATGAGAACAAGCCTGAACACTATCAAGATGTCACCTTTGGAAGGCTGTCCTGATGTGGTAAGAGAGATGCCACCTCTCCTGCTGCTGGTCCCAGAGTAGATTTTAAAACACAAAACCTCAGCTCTGGGAATTCTACATGAAGCAATCTTGAGAGAAATTGCTTACAGACCTATCACAGTAAAAGACAGAGATACCAAGATCATCTTAGAGCTGCTTTTTTTTTTCCTTCCTACCGACTATATGCCATCACAAGCTGGAGGTCACAGCTCCAGTTGTGGCATTAACTATCCACACCTTCATAGGTTAGATGCTAACCTTTCCAGGAGAAAAACAGCTATCATAGTCATAAAGGCTCTCAGGGAAAGGCTCTAACTAGTGGGATGAATTAAAAATAAGAGCAAGAGAAATAACAGCTAAATTTCCCCTAAAATAGTGTGTCTGTAAGGTAGAAAGAGTAAGGAGGAATATCTAGAAATCTTATGATAAAATGTAATCTTATTTGTATTTGAGGGTTAAATACAATGTTTTCTGGTGGAGAAATTGAAGAAAGGTATTCCAAAATCAAAGGCATGGGGTATGAAAAATCATAACACGGTGGAAGGTGACACAAATTTTCGCCTATTATCTGTGTGGGAGGTAAGGGAAGAAGAGGTATCTATAAAAGTACACTGGGATGACTCTTAAATGATTTGTTGCCTCATGGTGAGAATCTTGATAAAGATTTAGATTTTATCCTAAAACAAAGAGGAGCCACTTAAGTGATTTAAGAAGGGTAGCCAAAAGACAACATTTATTACATAGAAAGATCTGCTCAGCTGGAAAAAAGCATTGCAGGGTAGTCAGAATCAAGCCAGAGAAACTTTCATTTCACCCTGGGAGGGAGGTAAAGATGACTAAGGTACTGGTAGCAAGTTAGACGTGGAGAGGAAGTCGGGGTTGATAATATGAGGAGGAAAGAGCTAGCAGAAACTCTTGGTAATGTGAAAGGAAAAAAGCAAGCCTTAAAAGCGAATAGCATTACTTGGACAAGGTGATGGAGAAACCCAGGACACTGCTGACATGAAAGGTTGAGGAGTAAGATGAGGGAAGATATTCAGAAGCAAGGAAACTTGGCAGGGAGGTTCTACTAGGAATATGAGCATTCCAAGGCGGGAGAAATAGGAAGATGTAAACGTGCAGAACAGTCAAACATGATGAGAATCAGGATGAGAATCCAGATGAGTTCACTGATTTTTCAATGAGGAGATTAATGAAGCAATCTAAGGAAAGCATGACGGAATTATTTTGGTAGAAGTTTAAGGAGAAAGAGAGAGAGACAGAGACATAGACACAGACACAGACACACACACACACACACACACACACACAGAGAGAGAGAGAGAGAGAGAGAGAGAGAGAGAGAGAGAGAGAGATGCTTTATAAAATGGAGAAAAGATGAGCTCTTCTTATGCTGAACCTAAAGAAGAGAATCAAGTTACAGGAGAGAACAGAGGTAATGATGTCACAGGTTGCAGATGAGGAGTAAAATATTGTTTCTAGCAACTCCAAAAAGGGCTTGGTTTCATTAGAGAGCAGGAATTATATTCTCCTACAAGACCAGGTGATGAGGCAGAGGGGAGATGTGCATGAGAGATTTCAGAAAGAAATTAAAGATTTTTACGACTGGTGGGCCCCATTTCTTCTGAGGACTAGGAAACTTGTTTAGTACCAGCCAATGAATAGAGGTAAGGTGGTGTTGAAGACTCAAAAGGACAAAGTCCTGAGCTGGTTATTCTGAGGCAGAGTAGAAGAAAACCGAGCTGTATTTGAGGATCCATCTGAATTAGATGTCACTAATGGTCATGTCCTGCTCCTGCCACCACCTGTCTTGTGAATTCTGATTTATTCTTCAGAGCTCGTTACATCATTTTCCAATATGTGACCCATGTTCAAAGTTCTACCCTTGAGATGGATGTTCAGAAAGTGCCAGGTGTTGAATAAACATCTGTCAGGGGAATAGGTGTTCCGTGGGACAGCATGACCACTTCCTAGAAGAACAGTCTAAGACAGTGTAGATAGAAGTTTCAAGCAGTGAAATCAATCTTTGCCATCTTCTCCTTTCTCCTCTTCCATCACTTTCTGTCTCCTGAGACTTTGCGATGGCTCCTCAACCTCCCGTTAGTAACTACCTTTGTCCCTGTTTCATTTCCTACTAAGATGTGGCGCCAACAGTTAATCCAGTTTCAGCAGCATGATAAGCTTCCTACCTGTCCATTTCTTATGAAATAAGGAGACACTACCCACTGCTGGGAGCTTGTGTATTCCAGAAGAACCTATCCCAACCCCGGAAGACCTTCTGTCTGGATGCCTTTGCTTTGGCATCTCTGCTAACAGGATCAGTGAGTTCCTCAAGCAGAAAACCACTGCCCTCCACCCCTTCGTTTCCTGAGTGAACCAACCTTACCCAAAAGAATTGGCACAAAAAAGTCACTTGACTCACTGCCTTGAAAAAGACTGAGCATGTGTGCCTACACATCCATGGTCTGAAGCATCAACTGCACATCTCTCAATGCCTTTCTCTTGACTGTGAAGCCACCACTTGCCAATCTTAGTTACTATGACTGGTTTTGGACTTTGTGTGGACAGAAAGAGGTGTGTATAGATTTCTCTGTCACTATCTCTTGTGTTTATCCCTGTTAATATTATGTTAGCATTAAATGTCCATGGAAAGTCTAACATGTGAAATAATGACTCCAGAGAAGAATGCAAGTGCCTACTTAGAAAAAAACAGTAGCCTTAAAACTAAGAGAACGAGGATTTCACTGATAATGTTTACCTAGCTATTAGAGTTGGTGTTTTTCTGCTCGTGTGTTGTGTGCCTTTTTGCTGCCAAAGATCCTTCTCTGACGTGATGTAAATTTTTTGAATACTTTTCGATGATTCTTCTGTAGCCAGGAAACTGGTAGCCAGAGTTTAGTATACCTGAAACCAGTACAGAAAATTTCCCCTGTAACTAAGTTTTCCTGTGATTTCATTGTTATTATTCATCTTGAATGCCATGAGCAAATAGCAGACTTTTCCCTCTTGTGAATGTCTGATTCCAAAAATGGGTATCTGGGGCTTCTTACCTATCCTTCTGAGCTCAATTCAACTGCTTGTTTCTTACTGACCTTGCCATGCTTTTCCTGGAATCCCTGGGGATTGGGAAAGCTGGGTTTACCTGAAAGACCCTAAAACTGGCTCATTTGAATCATTTGCTCCCAGGTTTCCTACTTGGTTCCATTCCTCACGTCTTCATCCACACATTCTCCATCATGCTGGCTCTGGGTTCTTAATCTGACTTTACTCACCCCACGTCAGCTGCTGTCACAAGGCAGCAATGAGAAAAAAGAATGTGAGCATCAGCACTGTAGTCCGAAGCGCTCTGGTTTCTGTGAGATCTGTTATCTCCTGGGCTTTTTCTTCCTTGTTTCCCTTTATACTTTTCCTCCTCATCCCATAAACTAGTTATCAGGAGGTTATATACCAATCGAGATTTAGAAAGAAACAAATACACAAACACCAGGTATGTGCCTCGGTCTTGTTTTTGGGACAAAGTTTACAAAAACACTGACTTTCGAGCTAGGATCATACATAGAAGAAACAGCCCCAGGGGACCCGTTTACACAATTGCAACATGCTCAGGATGGTCTGTAGCTGGATGTGATCATCATCCCTAAAAATAGTTTCTGTTATTTAACAAAGCTAGGGAAGGCTGATAAAGTCAGCTGAAAGAGTCAAAAGAGGAAAGCTCATAAATCATAGCATTCCACCCACTCACAAGCCACAACACTGTATAGCGAGAAATCCAAAAATCACAGGTCATGAGCTCGGTGCTGTGAAAGTGGTCAACCTTTCCTCCTTTGGCAAGATGGAGAGCTTGAAATGAGCATTCTCCCATCCCCAAAGCAACTCGGATCATTTCAACTCCCAGGCAGCTCCGGGGACTCTGATGGAGAGGGCACCGAGATCTAAGAGAGCCGAGGAGTGACTTCCAGGAGCTCAAAGCAGCACAAAAGTTGTTCAAGGAAATAATAGCTACTCTCACAAATTAATTTATTTGTTAATTTCTTCTTATCCTTTCTCTTTCTTATCATATAGGCCTAAACGTATGCACACACAATCCTTCCTTCTCTTTTCTCTTTTTCTTCCTCTCCTTGTCCTACCTGCTCCTCTCCTTTCTCTCCTATTTCCTCTCTGTCTCTGTCTCTCTCTGTCTCTCTGTCTTTCTGTCTCTCTCTCTGTATCTCTGTCTCTCTGTCTCTCTGTCTCTCTCAAAGCTTCCTCCAGTCTCTGTCCATAGCCTCTAGGCTTCACATTCTTCCTTTAGAATAATTCTTCCTGAATGAGGACCCCTCTATCATGGACCACATCACATGCCTACTGCTTTGGGAGCAGGATGACCACATCCTTCACAGGGAGAGACGTCTGCCTGGTAAGGCAGGAACAGGAAATCACTATTCTAGGGAAGAAGACATGATGAATACTCTCACAGGCAAACAGGGGCTCGTATCACCAGCTTTCAGGTAGGTATTTGATGGACTCAGTGTTTCAGAATCGTCTCAAGTGGCTTCTGTCAGGTCATCTGGGGTGGAAACTTAGCGGCCTGCCTTCTGGTTTGCCCTTCTTCCCATTCAACCTGTGGCACCCCACCAAAGCCTCCAGATTGGGAAGTGCATTTAAAATGCTGAACGGGCCTTATAAAAGACCAACTGATCAAGCACATGCAGGTCCTCTCGGTTCTGATATGTGCTCTTTTGGTGCCTTTGTTTCTACCTAACTTTTCTGGGTGGGACCTAGATAGGACTTCAAGTAAAATAAGTGTACTGTGAAATATATAATATACAGAGGAGGTTGAAAAGCATTTAAGTAGTTTAAAGAATAACAGTGAAGTAACAGAATATACAGCCAGGACAGCTCTTTGCACCTCCCAGGAGCCAGGTCTTTCTCCTTCGCTTTACTTGAACTAATATCTCACGTTAATTTTCTGTTCATTATTCAGTGCTTTGCTTTAGATTTATGTGTACATGCCAGCCCCTCACTAAGCTCGCTCTGCCTTCAGTGGGTCAGATGGTGATTCTTTGGCATAAGGCAAGAGAATTTTTATTCTTTTGAGTACGGTAACAAATTGTTCTTTTTAGGAACAAAAAATACTACAAGATGATGTGTTTTCCAAATACATAACCAGGGCGAATGTCAGCACGTGTGTGAGGGAAGAGGTTTGGGGAAACCCTCGCACTCGCTCCACTTCTAGGGCTCTGTCTTTGTTTTCATTTCCTTCTATTTTGTGATTGAAATATAGCCCTCTATTATGTGGAACTGATATGAACAGTGAATGCCACTGGGGAAGTGGTGACTGATGCGGGATTTCCAATCTGCAGCAATCTGCTGAAGGGATGGTGCTATGCAAAACGGCTCCGGGTGTGGTGAGTGCTGGCGCTGGCGTCCGCCGAATTCCTGTCTGTGTCTCCATGCCCATCCCGGGCAGCCAGGGTCTTCTCTCATTTTCTAGAATCTTGCATATCTTAAAAACCCACCACCCACATTGACTAAGCTTAGGATGGGTCTTTTTAAACAACGCCCACCAGAAGAGTAATGGTAACCCTAAAGGTGTTTTGGGACTTCTTTGAACATGAGTAGGTGTGGCGAAGTATAGATTTATTTAGTTTTCATTTTGTGGGATGCTCCGTAATTCACAAAGGTGTCTGAGACACATCTGTACTATTACAACGATCAGACAATACACTGCACATCTGCATACTCACCTCTCAGTTTTAGAAATAGAACGTGTCATTGTTCTTGCTGTTAACTGCCAAGTTAGACTGCTTCCCCACCCCTCACCAGAGGGAACCACCATTCTGAATTTTGCGTTCACCATTCCCTAATTTTTTTACAGTTAACACATACTACATACACAAATAATGTGTGTGTAGATACTCTAAACAGAATACAGTTTTGCTTTGACTTTGGGAGAATATACACATATATATGAAATTGCATATAATCATATTTTCCACAATTTGTTCCTTTTGCTTAACAGTGTATTTTAAGCATTCACGCAGGTTGATGCCTGTGTCAGTAGCAAATTGAACTGTTCTGTGGTATTTCTCTGGATGGCTTCACTTACTCTGCATTTTGAATTTTCCCAAGTTTGGAATTCCACAAAGAACACCAATACCAGTTTTTGAGGGTTTCTCCCGTTGCACATATTCAAGATTCTCATCCTACAAACCTAGAATTGGAGCTGTTGAGTCACATGATACGCATATTCAAATTTGTGGGCAATCAATGCAAGCCTGTTTTGCAAAGTTGTATGCATTTAAACTCCCACCAGATGCAGAAAAGAATTGTTGCTCGATATCTTCTTACACGTAGTAGTGTCTAATTCTTTTTTTGTTGTTTTCAGTCTGGGAGATGCAAACAAATCTCACTGTGATTTCATGCATTTATTTGTCTAATTACCAAAGGAGCTGACCTTCTGCTCATGCGTTTATAAGTC
This sequence comes from Cavia porcellus, assembly GCF_034190915.1. Taxonomy (NCBI): domain Eukaryota; kingdom Metazoa; phylum Chordata; class Mammalia; order Rodentia; family Caviidae; genus Cavia; species Cavia porcellus. The sequence continues at coordinate 17,281,126 of NW_026947496.1, read as the reverse complement.
ATTTGTTTCCTTTTTTTTTTTTTTTTTTTTTTTTTTTTGGAGGTCTTTTGGCTCATTTTTCTATTGAATCGTTTCTCTTTTTCATAATAACTGATGGGGTTTCGTTAGTTAGTCAAAGCAGGGATAGAAGAAACAAGCACAATTTTTAGCAATGTGAAATTTATCTACTTCTATGAATTACATGTGATATAATTATATCTTTTTATTTTGTAGCTAATTATTCCACCTTTTTGGTTTTAACAAAGAAGTGGTCTTAATTTTAAAATCGTAGCATTCTTCAATCTGTTCCTTCAGAATTTGTGTGTTCTAAACTGTTTCTAGATATGCCCCATGGTTTTCATTGGAATTATATGGTTTTGCTGTTCACAATTATGTCTTTAATCCTCTTTGAATTTAATGTTTGTGCATATTGCAAGAGGGGTATAATTACAGGTTTTAAATTTTAGATGTTGCATTCACTGAATAGTTCATTTCTCCTTCATTGATCTCAAATACTACCTCCGTCATAAATTAAGTTTCTGCATACCTGTGGATTTGTTTTTAGGTTTCTTCTTCTTTTTCTCCTATTTGCTTATTAAAGTGTAACATCACATTATTAATAAGCAGACACTGTAGTTCTACAATAAGTCTCAAAAGCTAATGGAACAAATTCTTCTGCTCCCACCCGCGGGAGCACGTAGGCTATCTGTTAGCCTTTTGTTCTTTCATATAAATTTCAAAACCATCTTGTGATGTTCCAGGAAAAGGCAAGGATGTATTATTATAGTGCAATTACTACTTAAATCTTTTGAGGAGACTAGCCACTTTGTGATTTAGATTCTTCCACCCACGAACATGGTTTATTTTTTCATTAATGGAGTAAATACTAAACTTCAAAAAGCTCTACTAATAGTATTTTCTTGAGGCCTTATGTATATTTTGTGCCTTATGTATATTTTGTTAGATTTATTTGTATGTGTTTTCTATAATCTGTTACTTTTGTGAAAAGTGTTGAAACTATATTTTCTATCTGAGTGCTTGATATATAGAAAGGCAATTGATTTTGATAATTAGTTTGTTGGCAATTTTATTATGAATTTATCTGTTGATACTATGGGCTTCAATGTGTTCACAATGAGAAGTTGATTTTTTTTTTCTCTGTAATTCTGAAAATTTCTCTCTGTGGTTTTGTACCTTGATAGCTGGGACTTTGACTACACCGTGGAAGAGCTGAGACAGTACTTATCTTTGTCATGCTCATGATCTCAAAAGGAATAATTTTAAGCTTTTATTATTATGTATGATGTCTGTGCTGTAGTTTTTATGTATTCTTTATCAAGTCGAAGTCATTCTATTTCTATTTTATTCCTTTGGGGAGAGTTTTTTTTAATCATGAATGAATATTGAATTTTATAGGCCATCACTTCTATGAGTATAATATGCAATTTAATATATATATAATTATATGGTTTAATCTCTAACACATTAAAGTAATAAATTATAATAATTCTGGCCTATAATTTTCCTATTTTAGCTGTTCTTAACTAGTTTTTATATCAAAGTTACGTAAGTCTCATAAAATATGCTCGGAAACATTTCATGTTTTCCTCTTCTTGATGGAATTTATTCAAGAAATGTTCAGTAGAATTCGTGAATAAAGTCTTCTGGCATATTTCCCTCATGAGGAGTTTTTAAAATACAGATTCAATTATGATATTAGGGATCTGTATTTCCTCCTGAGTCATTTTTATTTTCTATAAAGTCATATAATTCATCTATTAGCAAGCTTGTTAGCATAAAGTTGTTCATAACATTCTCATGTATTTTTAACTATCTAGGAGGACAATGCCTTGTTTCTATGTCATTTGTTTGAGCTTCCTCCACACTGTTGCTTGGAAAATCTCACTAGAGATTTCTCTCTTCAAATAATATTTTTTAGATTTTTGAAAATTTTATTTTCATTCTTGCTTTTATTATCTAGTTTTTTCTTTCTTCAGATTTACGTGTTGTTCTTTTTTCAATTTCTTTGACTTAAGTATTTAGCTTATTTAATTTTGAAGCTCTCCTTTTTATTCTGTGAGAACTGTAACTCTTCTAGGTATCTTCCCAAAAGAACTAAAGACAGTATACTACAGTGACATATGCCTACCAATGTTAATAGCAGCACAGTTCATAAAAGCTAAATCTTGGAAGCATTTGGTGTGTCCATTGACCATTAAATGGATAAAGAAGTGTGGCATCCATACACAGTGGGATACTCCTCAGCTGTGAACAAGGATAAAGTCAGGAAATTGGTGAGAAAATGGATTCATCTGGAAAATATAATAGTAAGTGAAATAAACCACCCACAAGCTTAAATATGTATTTTTCTCTATAAACTGCCTTTGTTGTATTCTACAATTTTAAAATATAGCTTTTTTTGTTAGCCATACATAAGCATTGAATAAATAAAACAATTGCCCTGACATTTCATTTACAGATTCTGACAATGTGTTGCGAGCACTCAGGGACAGAATATGGCTTTCATAACTTATAAAGTAAGTATTTTCTTAACTAACATAAACCTCAAATGAATAACTCCACATTTCCTTTCCTCTTACGCATGCATGTGTTAAAACAAAGACAAAACAAAAAAAAATAACAAACAAACAAAAAAAGACAAAACAAAAACACAATTAGCACAGTTGAAATAAGAAAATGTTTTCTCCTAGGGCCCCTAGCCCTTTGGTCTATCTGTCACCTAAATCACGGAAGAGATTAAAGGTGATCTACAGCTAGAAAAGCCAAGAACAGACATGCTTTTTATGGATCCTCTTCACTACTGGCCCTGGGGAGACTTTGTTTATTTATTTATTTTGGTACCAGGAATCAAACTCAATGATTTGGTTTAGATTTAAAGCTTTAATCACCATGTACCTTTGGAAAATCATTTAAACTTAATAAGCCTATTTCCTTGTCTGTGAACTGAATGCATAATATCAAGAATGCATAATATCAAGAATTTAATGGTCAAGTACATACTCTTAAAAGTTAAAATGCTTCACTGGTATAAAGTATAACTTTTATCCTATGGCAGTATTTCTCAAAAAAAAATTTTTTTTAATGTCAGTTCTTTTTCTCAGCTGTATTTCTATTTCTCTGAAGAAGGCTTTGCTTTCTTCAAAAAGTCTTCTGCTTTTGGGACCAAGACTTAGAGATTTCATCTTTATAGAGGCAAAACCCTTATAGATCATGAATTTGAAGCTCCTGATTTTGTAGGTGAAAACCCAAAGTTCTAGGGAAGGATTATCTGTAGGTCTATAAATGTTGGGGGTAAAATTTCCTAGAGTCAAAGGCATGACAAACTGAGACCTCAGGAGTTCTCATCTGGTGTTGTCTACAATATTTTTACCTGGAGACGCACTGTTTTTATTTTAGTGCTTTGGCTGGTAACTAACAACCTTGTAAGAGGCAGTTTATGCTTACCAATCTACCCAACCCTGGCCTTCTAGGAGCACACTAGAGAGAATAATTTCACTAAAAGACTTAAAGATAACTGTGCCCTTTGTCCTCAGAGTACCTGTGAATTAAAGATTGAACTTCTGGGGGCCTGAGAATTTATAAATAAAGGAAATTCCAGTCAATACAAAACATCCCTACCTTGCGGGGCCAGATCTCTGCAAGCTGCCCTTGGAACACATCATGTGGCAATTGGACAGGAGCTATCTCTTAGTTGTTATTTATTTTGTCACCCTGGAGGAAGCAGCTTGTATATGTAATGGTGAGTCACTTACAAACTCAGTCATCACTGAATTCATGTTGATGGGTCTGGCATCAACAGTAGCTCAGTGAGGTTCACTCAGTGCGTCGGTTTAGAAGCATTAGTGATGCCACATGTGTTTCCTACAGTGAGTGACATGGGGTCCCAGCACCTACGTATATGTAGGAAGAGGGTTTTCACAGCTCTGGGTAGCAGTAACACTCTGGGAGGAAAGGGTGCATACCCACATGGTCCAGTCACTACAGCATCCTTAGTAGACGTAGCGAACCATTGCTTGTTTAACCCAGCTTCAGGGGCTGAGCACATTCAAGGAGAGGCAGGCAGGGGTCTGGTGGGTCACTTCTGGTCTAGCAGCTACAAAGGAGTTGCGGAGTAAGGTCGGCGGCCAGTGCTGCCTGTGCACGTGAGCAGTCTGGGTGACCTCTGTCCGGCTCCAGCATCCTCCAGCTCAGAGGCACCAGGAGTCTCTAGTCATTGTGCACTGTAGAGAAATCAAAGAATTCCAGAGCGAGGCCCTGGAATGCCTGGCTGCCTCCCAGCTCACTTACTAAGAAATAAATTCCATTGTTGTCTCACTCTCTTTTCCGTACTCTCAGAATCAGCGCTTACTGTACGCCAGCATCTCTTTCTCCCTGCAAGGAGACGGCTGGGGTCACAGCAGGAAGCACGGAAATCTTAGAACATAAACTCAGAGTGTTGCCCACATTTGTCTTCTGCCCCAACCCGCCTGTCCAGCCAGGGACCGTGGGCTCCGTGACTTTCTCCATGTGCTGGACCATGGCGTGGTCACCGTTCCAGTGGCTCTTTGAACCTATCCCAAGGTCGTGTCAGATAAACCCATGATCGATTCCCTGCACCATCCTGAAGAGCACAGGGTAATATCGCACCTTCAAGCTGCACGGGCTGGTAAACAATACAGCTTGTACCCGGCTTCATAAACACACCGCCCTCTTACAAAGGCCATTGCAAACTCAGTGTGATAGGACTTGACCTTAAAAGCTATAGACAATCTAGTGGAGCACAGACGGCTTCATAAAGCACAATCACTTCCTGGAATTCTTGGGCCAGTGCAGTCGGAGCCGTGCAAATCCTGTTTTCCTTGCATCGTTTCCTGCATGTGAATATCATCAGTCTAGCAGGTCTGTAACCATGGCACTTGTAAATAGCCGAGGGGCGACTTCTGATAAAGGCTTGCGCTTGTAAGAAGTCTTTTTTTTTTTTTTTTTTCAAGAGAAGCCTAACTCAAACCCTATAACTGCTTTATGTCAAAAACAAAGCTGGCAAGCTGGAACTTCAAAAACAGACACATTCAGGTCCAAATATATTTTTAAATAACCCTAGGAAGCAAAATAGATGCTGGCATTATTGAGGGTACAGTGTGCTGTTCTTCCTTGGCTGTAATGTAAATTTCCACAGCAAATCCATAAGGGACAGACAGACGGGGACAGACCAGAGATGCAAAGGATTCTTTCCACTGTATGCTTCCTTTGCCATTGGACGAGGTTAGGAAATCTTAAGTGCTTGTCCTTTAGATTCTCTGATCAGTAAGAAGGGGAAAGAAATAATTAACATTATTCCTAACACTATGCAGTTTAAAACCATTAATCATCTATGGTAACAACTGGACAATTCTACCCCTGTTTCATTTGGTACCCAGCAGGTTCTTATTTACTCCTTAAGACGGCAAAAAAAAATTGAGACATGCTTTAAAAATAGACTGCTCTAAGCTTCCACAGGAAACCCAGGAACATATTTTCTAGATTTGGTATAACTGCTCCAGATGCATAAAAATGAGGGTTGCCGAATCCATCCTGATTCTGTAGTCTCTCGTGCACAGCTGAGGTGAAGATTGCATTAGCATTGTGAGTTAAAATTTTCAACAGGTTGAAAACATGATAGATATTGGATGCAATGCCAATGCTTTGTTTCAAGTCCGGGAAGATCTTCTGGGGAGAAAATAAAAGCACATACCAGGTGCCCAGTTATGTTTTTCTAGATGCCTGTTTGACTTCTTAAACTACTCAGAAGTCTTTTTTGAAATTCTATATTACTTTTAAACTACAGGTTAAATTTGCAATATATAGCCAATATTTCAGTCAAGTACTAAGGATCAGCTTAATACTATGGGAAAACTAACACCTTCTATTATTCTAATGTGTAATGCACAGTAAGATCTAAGTATTTTAGAATGGCAATTAACAAAATTTGTTAGCCTAAACAATAGTACTATTATTTTCCATGAGTTTATTTGTTTTGAAATCTTTGCTCTCGGCTGGATATGGTGGCCCATGCCTATAATCCCAGCACTCTGGAAGGCTGAGGCAGGAGGATTGCAAGTACCAGCCCACCTTGGGCAATGTAGTAACTTAGTGAGACCCCGTCTCAAAAAAAAAAAAAAAAAATTGAAAGACAAAATGTAGCTAAGTGTGAAGACCCTGGATTCAATTCCCAGAACAACACCAACAGCAAGTTCTCATTTTCCAGGAAATGACTGTATATTTCAGGTATACTGGCTGGTTTATAGTCTGCAGTGCTTTTCGAAGGTAAGCAAGGCTTAGAAGTTTCTTTGTCTGCAATCACAAAGCCAGCAAGTGGCCGCATCAGCATCTGAGTCGAGGTGTGCATGGCTCCAAGGCCATTTTTAACACCAACAATGCAATTGAATTGGTGGCTTGCATCAGGATGCAAATATCCTCAAAAATCTGGAGAATAAGAGAGACAAAAATGTGACAAAACTAATGCCCAGAGGCCGAGGTTGTTGAGTTTGGAACTCTGTCGTCATGATTATGCCAGGCAGCTACATTTCTGCATACTTGGTCTCTTCGTGGGAGGTAAGGAATCCTTAATTGGTTTAGAGCAATAAAAGAAAATGTATTCTACTTCTCCAAACTCCAGCACCACAGAGGAGAAAGTGTATTCGTAAATCAGTGTATTCAACCAGTTATGCACAAATGAGTGATCACATGCCACATGCCGAGTCTTCAAGGACCTGACTACTCTAAGTGTCTCTTGAAGCACCTCTTCCCCATGAGTCAGGAGCTCCTACTGAGAACAAGAGCAGGCAGAAAGGTGTGTGCCAGTACACCCCACTGGGCTCATTGCTGATGGGTGCCCCGTTACCAGACTGTCTAACACCAAATTCAGCCCTTCAGTGAGCACACAACCTCCTCCGCAGCTAAATAAGGGACACAGAGTCCTACTTTGGAATGAAGGTTTTGGCTTTGTATGTTGTATTTGTTTTTCAGAATTAATTTACAGGCATAGGCAGGAGATAGCGCATCTCCTTCTCATGAGGGTCCCAGAGGAACTTCGTGCACACAAGGTCACTCTCATACCACAGAAACAGTGCAAAGCAGAAGACTCCTTCTAGCATAATAAACAAGCAATGTGTTCTTCATATCTTCAATCCTTTTTTAAGTAAGATCAAAAGGAATTGGGTATATTTTGAAGTGGGTGTCTGTTTGAATGAGGCAAAGAACAGTCGTCTGGCAGTTCAGTCTTGTAGATTTGGAAATCTGATAACCAAACTGAATATTTTTCCAGAATTTTGAGGGCTTTTCACCTGAGAGTTGCATTATTTTAGTTCTATCTATAATGAAATTCTTTTAGTTCTATCTCTCATGGTATATCAGTTGTAGTTTATATTATTTTCTTTTGGAAATTTCACCAAGCCCAAAGCCCTGATGAAATAGAAATTAAGTTTTCAAATTACCACTGGATATCTCTCAGATTGTACAGTCTTATAAATTTTAAGGATTAAACTCATGAATAAAATATTTTTGGTGGGTCCCATTGGAGCTTTGCTTTCTAAGAGAAGCTGTGATTCACTTCTATTTTAAAAGGAAACAAGCTAATCATCAATATTTGCTCTTGAATATCATGGGTCATTTTGATGCCTCTGAGAAAAAAAATGAATCTTAAATTATAGTACTTTATTGTTCTAGATTAGGGATTACTCATATCCCATGAAGGAACTGGATATATAGGATTTTAGCTACTTGATATTACAGTGACCACATTATAAGCCAGATAGTGGGGAAAGATAACAGCAAATAAAAAGGCAAATTGAAATTGCACCTTGAGACCATAATGATAAGTAAAATAAACACAGAAGGGTAAATATTGCATAGCTTCTCTATATGAAAAACCTAAGGTATAAATATTTTAAATAGCAAAATCAACTGTATGCTAGGAATCGGGGAGGTAGGCTTGGGAGTCTGGGGGTACAGTGGGAGACAAAAAAGGGGAGGGAAAGAGAAAGTGAGAAGAATATGTACATGTGACAATTCCCCATGAGGAATAAATTTATCATGTATAGCAAACATACTAATAAATAGGTAACAAACTACAAATTATTGTGACCAATGGCCATCAGAGCCATACACAAGGAGTTGAAAATGTCTACATCCTGCTGTATATATAGTTTGCTTCATCAAAGAATAATTTTTTAAAAAGACAAATTGCACAGCTTCCTGACTGCAGCAGGCCACTGCTTTTCTGCTTGATACTCACAGCCTCTTCCACCCTCATGTATCAGTTTTGGGTAATTCTTCCTGATTTCTCCAGATTTTTTCAGATAGTCTGTGAGATGGCAGCCATCGATGCAATCGCACTGGAAGTTAAGGCTGAATATTAGAGAAATATCCAGCTGTTTGCAAAAAATCAGCCCTGCCTCTCCTTTCTCTTAAGGATATGCAATGGATATTGTTTTCTAAAATAATTAGAATTAGAATTAAAATTATTAGAATTTAATCACAATAATTAGAATGTATCCACAAACGAGAACCTAGGCTTTCTCGGTCTTAAGATTTCACCTACAATCATCATCATATTTCTCTTGTAGAAATGTGTGCCCTTGTATTTATGAGACAGGAGATGACTCATTTATCAAAATATGGTTTATAACTCAGTGGATTAATATCAGTTAAGGAAAAGCAATTGAGACCTATATCCAGACAACATGGGCATTACTTTTTGGTAAAGGAGTTAAGGCACAAATACAGAATATGACTCCAACACACACTGGGAAAGACAAATCCCACAAGACAGATAAGAATCAAGTACTAAGGGAGATGCAGTTTAATATTTAATATTAATAGACTTGCATGTACATTCAATCCATCCTGAGGGTGAAAGCAACTCTGTATCAGAATGCTTTAATCTTTTAACAGATCTGTTGATCCATGTTTTTCATGAAGTCCTTAGTAAATTCACTACCTGCTCACAGAAACAACCAAACCCAGGTTAAGCCCAGCTTTTCTCCTTATTCATTATTGGCATTTGGAGCTTCTTACAGACTTGGGAGAGACCTATGTGCACCAGCTGAAGTGTCCGGGTAAGCTCTGAGAAAGCTCTCCTGACTAGCAAACATGCTGTGTCATGAAAGGAAACATCTCACTTCAACAGTCAAAAATCTCTTGTTGATGTCATGTTTTCTAGAGAACCATTTGTACAGCTGTGGTCTGACCCACAAGTCTATTGTGTACAAATACCTTGACTATGTTGCTTCCAGTCCTCTCTATAAATAGCCAGAGCATGATGCACAGTTGACTAAGCTGGTTGATTTAAGCTCGGAGACAGACCCAGCCCTCCTGAAAGAAGCAAACCTCAAAGGGGTATTTTTCCTGATATATTCAAGGAGAAAGTATGATCAGTTTATTCTGAAACTGTGACCAACTCAGCCCACATGAAAGGTAGAAGCTTTCCACTGCACATAAGTTGTGGCATTTGTCTTTTTGTAATTTTATTTTTTTTATTTAAAGAAAAGGAAACAAAAAAATACATGGAGATAAAAAAGGGTAGAAATAATACAAAATTACAGAAAAATAAACAGTAAGAAATCGCTAGTTGATAAGTCATCTTAGAAATAGCTGTTCAGGTTTAAAAAGTATGTAAAATGACATTCAAAAAATGACACTACAAACAGTTCTACTCAATGATCGAACAAAAAACTCAGTAATATGGTTATCAGTCCTACACACTTGTTTTATATCTCAAAGAGGGTAAGATTAAACATATCAAAACAGAACAAAACAGTTAAAAAAACAATTTAAAGAAATACAGATTTCAAAGCAAATCCACTCGAGATCTTCACTGTTTATCTAATTGTCTCTAGTTTCTTACAAATAGTTTTCCCCATCTTCACGCACATTAAACACATACTGCATATTATAGAACTAATCAAATCATTACAGGATGATAAAGGCTTTTTAGGTCTTCAAGATCTAACATTGGGGAAGACAATAATAACTACCATGGCATCTCTCATTCTCTTCATAGTAGCTGTCCTTATCTTTACATATGCTGAAATTGAACTTAAGAGACTAGACTAATATCATTCTGATCAGTGAATAATAATATTGTTAGAATTTATATCATAATGCTACAAAATTAGCATTGGGTTTCTTAGTGTCTCTTCTTCAGAGTATCTGTTCATTACATCTTGCATTATATAATCTGTTCCTGTGAATAATTTTTTTTAAAAATCTCATGTGTGAATTTCTACATATATATCTATCCTCTCTGTATTATAGGGAAAAACAAATCATAACAAGACAGCAAAACAAATTCCTAGAAAACCATGCAATGGATAAGTCATATAAGACCACAATATTAGGTGATCTTCCATAGTTACTACGTTTTCTCTTATTATTTTCAATAGATTTGTCCACATCATCAGCTTAATATAGTTAAACATAGTATTACCTATTTTTATAAAAACACAACTTTGAAAGCATTATAGGACTTGAGAGCTGTTAATAATTAATACCAGTATGGATATCTTTTACATCTTGTCATCTTCAGAGTAGTTGCCTCTACTTTTAGGGTTGATACTAACAAACATACCAAATTCAAATAAAATCAGCCAAGGCAAAACTGTGATCTTATGAATCGGATTCAATTAAGATCAGTCATAGTAAGACAATGTAATTAATACAGGATTTCAGTTTAAGTTAATAGGAAAGTACAGGTAGTTATCATGGTATAATCTGCTATTTTTGGGTCAGATGTCTGTGCCCTCAAATCTGACATGAGTGGACAGACCAGAACAAATTAAATTCAAACTAAACATGGCAATAAGGCTACTGTGTCTTTTAAATCCTGATACACTATTAACAATGACCTCTGCCTTTTTTTATAGTGTATCAAAGCTATCTATACTAAAGACTATAGCTTATTGTCTCTGCCTCCTGTCTGCTACTCCACTTTTCTGCTATAATTTGTCCACCTTATTCCCTCATTCCACTGTCTGCCCCATTCATTGAGGCATCTCTGCCACTGTTGCTGGAATCCTGGTATCCCTTCCTCTTTTTCTCTGGAATGTCCTTCTCTGTAGGGTTGGATTGGTGGCCATGAACTCCTACAGTTCCTCCTTGTCTTGGAAGCATTTTATTTCTCCATTAATTTTGAGAGAGAGTTTTGATGGGTATATGAGTCTTGGTTGCATATTATTTTCTTTCAGGACTTGGAATATTTCTCCCTATTCCCTTCTTGATTTAAGAGTTTGTGTTAATAAGTCTGTTGTTATTTTGGCAATTTTCCTGTTGTAGGTAATCTGCTTCTTTTCTTTGGCTGCTTTTAATATTCTGTTCTTTTGGTGGATTTCTGGAATCTTGATTATTATATGTCTAGGAGTAGATCTGTTTTGGTTGTAGATAGCTGGTGTTCTGTATGCCTCTTTTATCTGGATATCATTTCTTTTTGCTACACATGGGAAATTTTGCTTTAATATATCTGTGAATATTCTTTGTATTTCATTTTTGGTTGCTCCTGCTTCCTCACTCACATTCTTTATTCTTAAGTTATGTATCCTTTTGTTGTCTCCTAGCCTTTGAATTGTTTATTTTTCTGGTTCCTTGTTATTTTTAAGAGGTTTTTTCTTTCACGATCATATGTCATAAATCTCTCTTCAAGTTTCAAAAGGCTGGTTTTAGTTTCTGTCAAGGAATTTTGCCAGTGTTCAATGGAGTTTTTAGTTTCCTGGTAATCTCTTTGGATCTGTTTCATGTATTCTAAGTTATGTTTAAATTCTTCTTCAGAAGTTTCTCTTTCTTTTCTGATTTCCTCAGTTCTTCCATCTGTGTTCTCTTGGGCGGGGATTGTCATTTCTTTAATTAATCTCTTTATATCTTGCCTCACTTGGATCAGGAGTACCGCTTTAAATTCATCTATGAGGTCATGGAGGTATTTTTTAATTTCGGCTGATGCTGTGTCCAGTATTGGATGGATACTGTGCTTGTTCTCTTCAATGTTTACTTCTTCTGGGCTTATTTTCTCATGTTGGGCAGCTGGAGATTTTTTTTTATTTTTATCTCTTGTCATGTTTCTGGTTTCTTTCAGACTGGAGTGTTCTGGTGGTCTCTGGCCCTCTCTGTATTGCTTAGGGCCTTTCAGAAGCATGCTGACTTGAGTTTTTGCTGTCCTCCCCAATTTGAGTTTTTGCTGTCCTCCCCAATTTGCTGTTATCTGGGGTAGACAGGGATGCAGGGACAGTGCAGGCTAGCCTCCAGCCTCTGTGCCAGTCAATCCGTAAATTAGGCTGTACTTTGTGGATGTCACAGATTTGTGACTATTTTGTATCTGCTTATTGGGCTCCAAGCAGAGGCTTGGTTCAGCCCCAGCAGATCCTGCCAGCTCTCTCTGTGCCAGAAACAGCTGACTAATGTCACTGTGGCACAGGGTTCTGCCCAAATCCCAGCTGTCCTCTTCAGACCTCTCTGTGCCAGGAGCACTGGGACAGTGGGTCTGCCCAATTCCAAGATGTCTTCCACTAGTTCTCTCTATGACACTGAAGCTGACATGGTGCCGGGCTCTGCCCAATTTCAAGATGTCCTCCACTAGACCTCTGTACTCCAGGGGCGACTGTCTGATGTCATCCAGCCGCAGGTTCTGCTCAACTCCAAGATGTCTTCCACCAGGCTCTCCGTGTTATTGATGTCGCTGTGGTGGCGGGCTCTGCCCAATTCCAAGATGTCCTCTGGCCAACCACAGCAGCCATGGGACCCAGCCCCTAGTACTCACCAGGATTCAGTCCAGGTCTTCCTCTTGAGTCTACTGCACACTATGCACACTATGCCACTTGCCTTCACTGCATTCCTAGCACAGTGTGGAATGGTCAGAAAACTGCACGGTGTACAGCTTCAGAGCTCCCGAGCTTTTCACAATCTCCTCTGGTGCAGTGGGCAGTCCTGGGTGCTTTGCGCGGTCCTGGTTCTCAATTTCCAGTGGTCACCAAAAGCCAATACAGCTTTTCCTATTGGAGCCACTGGTCAATTTGCCGCATTAAAGGCGTGGGATTTGCAGCCTCCCGTTTTCAGCCTTCACAGTCTCAGCACGACTTTAAATCCTCCAGCTGCACTGACTTGGTTAATAAGAATCATTACCATTTGTCTGGCCCTCTCCATGTTGTCATATTCTAGCATCTAATATGATTTCTCTGGAGAGACTCTCCGCCCAATCCCCTAGCAAGCCGCCATTTTTGAAACTCTCAGTTGTGGCATTTTCAAGCAGACGCTGCTGCCTCTTGTTAATTCTTTCCAAGAAGATGGAGTCAAACAGATATCTTCTTTCCTTAATTTGTTTTCAAGCCAAAGTGGGGCACACTTTGACACTCACAGGTCAGCTTTGTTATCAATAAACCCAGAGGCAGTCAGGGCTCTGCTACTGCTGCCAGAGAACCTGAATCCTCTCCTGTCTATGCTGGGTTCTGTCTGCCCTCCTTAGGAATCATAGCCCTCAATGGTGAGCAAGATCATCCGAGTGAAATTCTACATGTAGAGATGTTAGAGCTTGGAAAGTTATTTTTGAGAACTCAAAGCACTGATGAAGAAAAAGACCATTTTCAGATCCTCTAGGATTTATTGCTCCCCCAGTAAGGGCACAGTTGAAAAACAGAATACGTGATTACTTGTCAGTAATATGATTAGGGACATCTCAACCAAAATCCAAGTAGTTAGAAAGGGATTCATGAGAGACAGATGTTCTCTGAGATAATTCCTGCCAGTGAATACAGATTTGGGCTTAATCCAAAGGACACCCATAAGCAGATGTGGAATTAGGTAACTAAAGCTCAGGACAATGAAAGGATTAGGAATATATGGTGCATCATCTGTATTTTCTGAAAGGTTACAGCTATTACTCATTTTTGAGAACAATACATAGTGATTCATTTCTGCCTGTCTTGGTCATCTTGTATAAAAGTGGAAATCAGAAGACTCTTTACAGTAGTGCAGTGACCAGATTTATTCTACATTATTTTATTAAAATGACTGCTATTTATAAACTGACGAATTGTACTAAGGTTTCCAGTTTTCTTTTTTTAATTGAATCACATTTGGAACAAGAACTAAAAAATATCATTGCAAAGTGATGAATTGGATTTCATCCTGGCTGATTCAGGCTGGGGCAATGGCTCTTGAATTCTTGCTTATGGGTCTGAACCTGCTGATTGATTGAACATCAGCACTTGTGGGGTGCTTTATGCTGGTGTAGTGAGAACTCGAACCCTTAAAAGATCCAAAGCAAGAAAATATTAGGCTGTGCATTGCCTGGCGGGGGGAAGACACTTCAAAATATCTGGACAGATACACAGAGAAGAGGGGTGTGAAACCCCTTCCCTATGGCAACTCTCCTGTTAGTGAGAAATTGGCTGAGCTCTCTCAAATCGACAAGTGATTCTGTCTCCTAGTTTAACAGAGAATGAAAATTGCCTTAACCATAAGGTATTGGGCTCAAAATCCAAAGTATAATTAAAGTACCAGTCTAGAATTTCTTGATTTCTTATCTTTGTGTTAATTTCATTATCTTTATTTGGAAATTTGTGGTATATGGCTTAAGTTACATCCTGTCTATGCCTTCAGAATCTTACAATATACATTTTGGATGTTTTATTTTATTTTATTTTTTGAGATGAAGTAAGCGATCCTCCTGCCTCAGCCTCCCCAGTAGCTGGGACTATAGGCTTGTACCACCATGACTATCCAACAGGAAATTTTATTTTATTATTATTATTATTTTTTTTTTTTTTACTGGGGATCAAACTCACAACCTAGCACTTGCACAGGCAGGCGCTTATGCTGCTAAGCTAAATCCCCAGTCCCCAACAGGAAATTTTATGGAATCAATTATTTTTTAAGCAATCAGTCATTATGGGACTATATATATATATACAAAAAGTTCAGTCTTATGCTTAGTCAGGAGCTTATAATGCAGTCATTTTGTGAGGAAACTGAACCTGGCAGATGACTCAGTCTCCAGGGATCAGGAACCCTAAATCACATTTTCTGCGAACAAAAAATGCAACTTAATTTTTCAATCTAAAATTCCAGAAAACTATCTTTTTCTAATAAATGTGTTGCATAAGAGCAACAAAAACCAGGCCCAAATATCCTGGGAAACTAAGTCACTGAGAGCCTCTTCCCACATACAGCATGCACGATCCTGTCCTGTGTGGATAGGAGTGCCTCCTCTTTCCTCTTAGGCAGGGGTGGAGGTGGAGAGGGAGTGGGAAGGGATTGGAAGGCATGAGGAGAGGAGAAGGTAAATGAATGGGACCTAACAGTGGGTGATTTAAAGATATCAAGCCCTTGTGTCCAAGGCAAAAGAAAATAAAAGAGCCCCAATTTTGCCTAAAGAGGATGTGTTAGAGGTTGAGTATCACGACCATGTTTATTATCTTGGGAAGCTAGCACAGAACTGCAAGTTTGAGGCCAGCAAGAGCAGCTTAGCAAAACCTTGTACCCCCAAAACTAAAAGTATGTGTTAGGGCTGCCCTTGGGCAAGGATTGAAGAAGAGAGATGGGCAGTTTCAAAGAGACTCAGCCTTACCTAGGAGGCTCCCGGTGCATTCCTCCGAATCACTGAAGCTGCCTGTCAGATTAAATCACGGTGGCCCAGGTCACCACTGATAGCCCGGAGCCATCCTTGCTGGGAAGGCTGTGTCATTTGCATTTGAATGGCAAGAGGGCAAGGAGGAAGCTGGACTTTGAGCCATGGCAGTGAGCTTTATTCCTCAAATGCCACACGTGTGTGATGCAGACAGCACTCTGAAGGCTGCTGGACAGGAGAGGAAATGAATGCTAGAAAGGAAAGAAGGGGAGATAAGACACAAGGAGGACTGGGATACAGATGCAGGACATACAGGGGTAACCACTGAACTTTTAGTTGTCAGGAAAGAAAGTCGTTTCTTTTCCAGCTCCCTAAAACATGTTACCCAAGTGTCACTGCATTCTTCAATGGCCAAGGTGGCTTAAGTCTTAAGGGGAATTTCTCCAGGTGTTTGCATCATGACATGGGGGCCAGGATGCATACAGTGCAGAGAAATTCTCTGCAGAAGTTTGAAGGTTCATTGCAATGAAGTTAGCGGTTCCAGAAAGTTCTTTCCCCTAAGCACTGCATGGGCAGGTACACATGACTCCTGAGGGCTGTGGTGAGCATTTCCAAGGGAAAGGCAAATAGTCCATGGAAGTTTGTTTTTATTTTTATTTTTATTCATGCATGTTGGCAGTAGGTAGTCCCTGTCACTGTGAAGAGCTGGTGCATGTGCAAACCCCACCTTAATTCTTTTTATGTCCTAGCACCTCCCCCGCCTCCACCTCTAGGTCCCCATCCCATTTGCAAACAAAACAAACAAACAAAAAAAAAAAAAACCCTACCTCTCTGTTTCCTACCTATCCTTTATTTTGCTCTTTAATCAATTTATAATTTGCTTTTCTCGCATAACAAAAACCATGGGATATTTAAGCTCATGTGTTTGATTTCTTTAACTTCACATTACTTTCTCAAGTTGGTTTTTCAACTAGATTTCATGGGAAAAAAAGTGGGTGAGCCAGGGATATAGCTCAGCAGCACAGCACTTGCCTCGCAATCACAGGTCCTAAGTTCAATTCCCAAGTCTGAAAAAACAAAGCAAAACAAAAAACCAAGTGGGTGAGGTTGGCAGTCATCTGAATAATAAGGGCCTGAAACAGACCATCCACATGATGTTGGTTCAGACTGTCTGCTAAAGGATAACTGTGACAAGTGACACACACATTAGAAGTGAGCGGGGCGGCAGGAGTACACTTAATGAAGACCTCTCAGTCCAAATCCTTTCTCTCCACGCGAAACCAGTGGACAGGTGCTCCCTGTTCCCACCCAGCCGGTTGCTGCAGGTAACATGAAGCTTAGATAAAGGTTAAATGATTCCATTAAAAAGTCCAGCTCTTTGCAGCAGTTTTTCAGGTAAGAAGTGAATGGATGCAGTATCTTAGTTACTTTGGGCCTGTTTCTACTTTGCCACAACCATCCTCTTATCCTCTTTTAAATGAATGTGGTCTATTTACTTCTTTACTTTTCTCTAATTTCTTTTTAAAAATCTCCTGAAATTCCTTTTGAATTACACAAGAAACACAGATACATTGACAAGGAGAAAAATCCACACAGCATGGCTAACAGACAACAAATGTGAAAGCCACCTTCATATATGTCTGTCCCCTGCTCACCTTTCCAGAATAAATCACTAACAACAGTTTGATGTGCACACACTCAGCAATGCATACTCCTATACACCTGCCCAACCAACAGAAGTACAAATAAAATCATGTGGTGCTTAAAGGTGGGTACACATTCTGAGAAATGCAGTGGGAGACGATTTTGTTATTGTGTAAACATCACAGAGTATACTCACAAAAATATACAATCATTCTATGTGATTTGTCACTACCAAAATGTCATTATGTAGCATGTGCCTGTCTCTATAAACTTGCCCATGCATGCATCTATACACACACACACACACACACACACACACAATGGGAAGTTAGTACATGTGGGTGTAACCCATTTTAGTATAATATGTATGTATATATGTATATGTGTGCATATGTACATCTGTAATGTATATATTTTATTCAAATACATGTTTACTTAGCCAGAATCATCACATTACTTTTCTTATCCAAAACCTCAAGGAATAAGTAAAAATATATTTTATAATGTCTTATTATTTTAGGATCATTATGTCTATTAACATCTAGAAGCTAATGTATAAACTATTTATTCGGGCATATTTTCAAGCACACATGTTTTTCATCCTACATTCAATAATAAAAATTAATCAGGGTTAACTCCCTGATAACAAATCAGGGTTATTCTTTTTATTTATGTGTTGCATGTCCTGAATAAAGAAGTAATAATCTTCTGGGAAATTTATAGAATATTGTCCAAAATTCTTGAAATTGTTTATTTTGTTAGAAAATCCCAGAGGCATGAATTCTTACTTGAAGTGAAAAGTACGAAGATTAATGACCTAAGTATTTCAGTTTTAACTTCAAGTCTAAAAGTGGAAAGGGATCCACCCATCATTAATGATAATAATGTTGCCTTAGACTGGTAACTTTAATCCTGTAAAGACAATGACTTATCAGCAAACAAAATCTGAGTTCTCTCTGCCCCATAAAACATAAAGAAATCCAATCTTAGCAAATAAAATATCATGGGGCTTGACATTTTACCAACCAAATGGATCCCCTCTTAGAAATACTTCCTCTAGGGAGTTAATATAAATAATAACTGGATTACTCATACACTTGCAAAGTAATCTAATTTTGCTGAAAGTGATCTGCCCTCAAGCCCTTAGGAATACAACTCTATTGGACAAGTTCTGTCCAAAAACAGCTAAAATGTTTAAAGATATAATTTGTGCATTTGCCACAAAATAAGTAATAGAGGAAAACTTTCAAAATTTGAAGTTGCGGGTCAATTTCTAACCCTTCTTTATGACACAGGTATGGGAGCGGGTAGAATGCTAGGGTTAGGATGTGTGATTTTTATCTCCCAAAGTTTCATTCACTAGAAGCTTGGTCTTCAGTGTGGTGGTGTCAGAGTGGGGGAATCTTTAACAAATGGGACCTAGTGGAGGACAATTAGGTTATGAAGGCACTTCCCTTGGAAGCAATTCCTGTAGGACTTGAAGAATGAGTTAGTTCTTAAGAAAACAAGTTATGGTAACATGAGCAAGCGTGGTCCCCGAATCTCCCAGGCTGCCTGTCTTGCCATGAGACCTCTTCCCCTCCACTTCTACTGGTGTGATGCCATTTGCCACAGAACCTCAGTAGAGTCCAAAAAAGACAGTGGTATGATCTTAGAATTTTGGTCTCCAAAACTTCGTCACTTTGATGCCGTCTATGTATTGATAGCCTGTCATTTCTTCTGATCCATGCTTGTATATATGCAGGCCACTTTCATCCTCTCTATAGGACAGTGTCACAGACATTCATGTGAAGTCTACAAAATTACTGAATTCTTGATTTCTGCCTCACTCCTCTCCCATTATAAGTCTACATTTTAATAAAAAGCTTCATCTCAATAAAAGATCCAAATATCTGCTCAGTTGCTTAACTAAAATATATAGGATGTTTCTCTACTGCATTTCCCTCGTGCCTTGTCAATTAACCAGCAAACTCAAATGGTTTCTCTTTCAAATGAATCTGAAATCTTGATTTCCACTGTAGTGTAGGCCATTTTTACTCTGATTAGAGTACTACAAAAGGTTCCTAAATGGTCTTATTTTAAACTTTATTCATTTTCTGCTCTCCAGATAGTACCCAAATTGATCATAAAACCTCTTAATAACTTCCTATTTCACTTGAAATGGAACCTGATCTTAAAGTGAATTGTAAGTATGATGATCATCTTTTCTGGTGTGCCAAAGATATCCCTGTTTATATCCTTTGATCCAATATCCTTTTGATTTGTTTCCAAAGTGCACCAGTTGGGATGCAAAGTCACATTCCCAGTGAAAAGAGAGCACCCCTGCTTTGTCTTGCCATTATAAACCCTGTGGACAGATTCCAGGGTTTGAGACTCAGCATGAGTTCAATAAGAATTGGTTGAATGGATGAGTGAATACACACATGCAATGAGTAATTTATGATCATGAATTAGGATACTGTGAGAGTGATATAATTTTGGTATAAGAGGAAAACAAAAACAGTCACAAAAACTCAAAGCTAAACAACCATAGACCTGACTTTGACCTATGACCACTCAGCTACGGATGACCTTGAAGACCCGAATCACAGCCTGAGAACACATCCTCAGGGAATAAAATATATTCTTTTCTTCAGGAGCTAACAATCCTTTAGAAAAGATACAAAAATAAGGTATTTTAGGACAGTTAGCAAGTACAGAGAAGGGATATATAACCTGGAAAAGGTTTGAGGGAGCCTTGTCAGAGGCGATTTCAGAATCGAATGAGTCAGATGTACATTGTGTCACATTATGATTTGCTTCAAAAGTCATAAAAAACTTATTAAACAGGCAAATGAATGCCTACACACTAAGAAGATATGTATGTATAGCCTTCTTTCCATCAGAAGTTTCCAGTTTTTAATCTCAGAATCGTTTTTCACTTTTAAAATTTATTGAGACTTTCAAAGGAATTTGGATTACACAGGCTACAACAATTTACATTTAACATGTTGGAAACTGTATCTGTGACACTTACAAATATTTATTCATTCCTTTTCAAATGTACTAATATAAATAACTTATTTTTATTAAAAATAACCACATTTCCCAGAGCAAGAAAGAAATCTGATGAGAAGAGTGGCACTGCTTTCTCTTTCTGCGAGTCTGTCTGGCTTGATGGTAGACAGTGGGGCTCTCCTGTCTGCGTTCAATCTGTTGTGTAATGTGGATTTCACTGAAGGGAGGATAAGCCAGCCTCTTTGTGGCAAGCAGTTGAAAAATGAAGACTTTGTAGCCCACTTGGATGAGCATTGTTGTCGTAGACAGTAGTCTCCTTTGGGTTTGGCTGGCATTGTACAGAGGAACACTGAGCCAGACTGCACTAGGTAGACTGTTCTAGCAAACCTTACAGTTAATGAATCTGAACAAGTGATGCCACAAGCTTGGAGCCTGTCTGGGATGGTGAGGGGATTCAACTGGAAAGGTCAAGGGAGCCATGGATGCTAAAAATGAGGTAAAGAAGGGAGAAGAGGCTGACCCCATGAAGGGGGAACACAAGGTTCTGTTCAGAGAGAAAAATCCTAGTGTGGTAAAGTTACTTTGAAGAAGCAGGTTTCTGTGAGGCAGGAAAGAGGAAAGGAAAAGTCCACTTTGAAGATGGTCTGTGAGTTCCTGGGATCTCCTAGATAGGGAGCCTTCGCTTATGGGAGTTTGAGAGAGGAGGAGATGCCTTTGCTGGAGTCTGAGTTTTCAAGTGATCCGCAGCAAGTAGAAAAGAAATGTTTGAAACTGGAATAAATTATCCAGAAAGAGCAAGTGCCACAAGGCTAGTGAACCAGGGTGAAGGTCAGAGAATGTGAGGCTTAGGTTTGGATGGACAGAGACTCTCATGGGGTGTTTAAGAAGGAGAATCACCAAGACTGTGTGTGCTGGCAGAAGCTATTCAGGAGAAGAGCTCATGAAAGTTCTGCCTCATGAATCAGCCACAGCAGAGAGATCAAGAGAGATGATAACAGAGACATAGTTATTGATATACTCGGAACAGTATCAGTTCAGTGGATTGAAAAAGAATGAGGAACAAACTAAAGCACAGAGGGTAGAAGGATACATTGGAGGTTCAAGTAAAAAGAGTCAAAATGACATTTCCTACAAATTTCGCTGAGGTTAGAATGACACTGCTCATGCTGTAACCACATTGGGTCAAGAGAATGGGTTTGACCCAACATAGGGAAGACTTTAATGTACTTATGAGGTAAAACAATGAAGTCAGTTGAAGAAAGTAAAGGAAGATGTGGATTATTAAATAGCGCAGAATATTCCTGAGGATAAGGAAGAGACAGTACCAAGAGAAAAGATAGTGTATCTTTCTTTCTGTCTTCCAAACACCCTCTCTATTGTAGAGAGAATACAGAAAAAATAAGAAAGAGGAAGAGATTTAGCAATAAGCAAACTGCCATTCCTGTGGCTACTAAAGTGAATATTAATATTTTTCGACATTAGTTAGTACTTTCCTTGTTGCTGAGACCCAGTACTCACCAGCCAGGAATTAAAGGAGGAGGGGTTTATTTTGGCTCACGGTGTCAGTAGCTTCAGTCCATGGTTGGCAGACTCAATCAGAGAGATGACTAGGAAAAGCTGAGGCAGAGGAAAACAGCTCAAACTGTAGCTATCAGGAAGCAGAGAGAGAAGGGAGGAGCTAGGGAGGGAGATGCTCCCTTCTAGACCACGGTCCACAGGCCCACCCTGTACGGCATCCACCCCTGTTAGCACAATCATCTGCTGAGCTCATTAGTGGATGGGTCTATAGATGACAATGGGTTCCCGTGATCTAATCAGCTTCCAAAAGCCAGAGCTCTATCTGGGGGTTATTCTGTACTAAACAATTAGTAAAATGGGACAAAAATCAAGAATTAAAAGCTCCACAAAAAAGCATCAGCAAGAGTAGTAAGTGAGGAGGCAGAAAGACAGAAGAAAGATTAGGCAGAATGGAAACTATTCTGTCACCCCCTGGTTACACACTGTCACCCGCATCTTAGGAAGTTGGGGGTATTTGCGGCTCCAACTGGAGCATGTGCAGAGGAAGCTACAAGGATTTCACAATACAAATAGCAATCTTGGCTTTTCTTAACAAATTCCCTTGTTGTTGTCAGAAGAGTTGAATTAAATGAAAAACTTCTTGGTAAGCATTATCAACATTGTGTCACTGTGTTCTGTGTGCTCTGCAGAGTCCTAGTTCCTTCTTTCCTTTGTTTTTAATGAAAAATCAAAAGAAAGGAAATCTTAGGCAAATTATTTTTGGGAAACACTGAATTAAACAAAGTCATGCAGATTTCTCAGAATTGTGATTACAATTACAGGCCTGGAGAATTCTTCAAATGGGTGAAAAGAGCAGGTACCATTTTTCAAACTTAATCACAGAATCATTGTTGTCACAGAATGTGTGTGTATTGACTCTTGCCACAGAGCAGGATACCAAAAAATGTGGTTTGAGAAATCCTGCTGCAGGCTAATCGGCTCATTCCTGAGTCTTGAATAGTTAAATTAGTAAGGCATCACTTAAAAAAACTCCATCTACAGTTTATTTCTAAATAAGTGCAATACATCATATTCATATTTCCCCTTACTGTTTTCCAGCTTTGATGCTATGGCATGTTTTGTTTTTATTTTATAACAGCCACCATTTGTGAAGCATGACCTACGGACATAGTAGATTCTTAGCAGGAATGTTTCAATTGATTGTTTATATTGTAGATACATTTTTCCCCCCATGATTTTGCTTTTGGCTTCAGTGGTAAAGCCAATGAGAGGACAAAACCAGAGAGAGAATCTCTGTTTAAACCTCAGGAGGAAGCATCCAGTGCCCTGGACCACTCTGGGGTCAACAGTCACAGTGCCACCCAATGCAGTTGTGCCATGATTCCAAGAGTTGAACTCATGGGAAGTGCATCATCTCTTAAGTTTTCTTATCTCTAAACTTTTTATTCCTTTGAAATTTAAAATGTGTCTAATTTCTAATTTCAGCTACATCCTAATGGAGGAGAATAGTGTCACAAAAGATCAAAAAATAATGCCTTTCCTCTTAATAAATTTACAGCTGGCTTGGGTAGACAAGAGAATTAAAAGAAAATCCAATGCTATAAAAGTAAAATTGTATTATGCAACACATATGAAGCATCATAAGACAGTATGTGATAAGAGAAATAAAAATTAACCACCACCCACACACCTATGCACTCTGAGAAATGAGCTGTACCAAAGTGAAGTCCCACCAAGACAGGCCTAGACACAGACAAGAGAGGAGACCAAGTCCATGAAGAGTTGAGAAACCAGCACTCTCTAAGTGCCCTGGAAGACCCCAGTCTGCATCCCCGATTGGCTCATATCACAACAAGTTTGAGCTAAGGTCTGGTCTAAGTTAGAGACTTCTTCCCTCAATCTGGGTCTCATGAATCCAGTCTGACGCCCAAACCAGTCATCTGGTAACAGCCAGGCATTCCTGACATGACTGCTTGATGAGTCATCTTCAGAACTCTTAAAATTTGTGAAGTGTTTTGCTGTATTTCCATTCCCATTTTTCCCCCCAGCTAGAAAAGCTTCCTGGTGTAGTTCTTCCTGTAAAAATACGATTAATATTCAACCCTTGATTAAATTAAAATTCCTACACAAGGCAACGAACAGGTTGTTTTGTTCTCCCTCCAGCTGTGAACTCTGGTAAAGAAAGTCACTGGGTGTCTTTTCTAATTCAGGAGAAGCTTGGCAACTTTACCTACTGGGTCACAGCCCCTGGAATATGTGCTGTGGGTCAACACAAACTTGCCGACTGTGGGCATTGTGAAATGGGCCAATAAGAATAAATACCTAAGAGATAGTAGACCGGTTTCCAACCTGCTGCTCCATTTTGATGTCATTTTATCCTGTACAAATTGCTAACATTTATCAAAATGCATAAGAACATGGGAAGGAGAGATAGTCACAAGGCTAGCAATTCTGTGATCAAGACATATGGAACACGAAGTCTAGACAAAAATGATTAAACAGAAAGGAACTGGTTACACACATGATTACTGTTTGGTGCGGTATAAGCCAAGCATCATATGTCAACAAAATATTATCCACTGTGGTTTTAGAAGCACATGTTACCTACAGAACACAGCCTTCTGACTAATCCACGTGCATCTTTCTCACATTGTTTTATGATTTTCATTGCATTTGTTGGATTAATTTTTCCAAAATTAATTTGTAGCTATTACTACAAATGACACTGTGGGAAGTGGGAGAAGAAAATGAAAGGCAAATCAGTAACTGCATTTAATTAGAAGCAGCCACCAGCCATGAAAGGCTCAAAGAACTGACAATGATGAGAAAATACAATAGCATACATAAATAGGTCACAGATTTCTATAATTAAACAGATCCCTATAATTAAATATTATAGCATATTATATTTAAAACATATCTACATAGAAATAGGCACATATTTCTTATAAACTATTACAAACCTCTATATTAATAAGCAAATAAACAGAAAAAACACATATGAGGAAAAGAAGGA
The DNA here is from genome assembly GCF_034190915.1 of Cavia porcellus. Lineage (NCBI taxonomy): Eukaryota > Metazoa > Chordata > Mammalia > Rodentia > Caviidae > Cavia > Cavia porcellus. The sequence goes on along the minus strand of NW_026947496.1, from coordinate 17,256,386 downwards.
AATGAAAGTAATTTATTAGAATTATAGGCAACTGGGAACAAATGGTTCACTTTAGTCCATATTGAACACAGTTGTAGGAAGCCATAAAGAACTTGAGGGCATTTTATTTCCCTCATTAATTTTTTCCTGAGGCTGGAAAATAAATTTTTCTTAATTTTAAAGAGGTAAAGCAAAGTGAAGAGTTAGCAATTAGCCAAATAAAAGGGAGTAACAAAATCTCTGTCCCACTGTTCCCAGATTTCAATTATGATGAGTAGTTTTTAATAAAGCAAACTAAGAGGCATTACAGAAGGTACTGACAAATAGGGACATAAAAATTGCTAGCTTGTGATTATTTTTCATTTGTATTCTAGGACTTATTTGGAATTGAATTTATTTTTTATTTTTATTTTTTAATTTTATGTGAAAATAAAATCTCAGAACACAATAGAGTGAATGAGAAGCATTAATACTCTGGGTATCATCCTCTAGGATTTTGAAGTTGGAAAGGAATCCATACCAGAAGGCATACATAATAGTTAGGCACTATTGACATCCTCTGGAACCTAGTACGCCCACTGGGGAGACATTTGCAATGTCCAAATAAAATAATGTTAAGAGAGTAATAGCATTTCCATAATAGCAAAAAAATGCATCTTTCCAATACTACAAGTTATCTTTAAACATCATGGACAGACAATGAATAATAAATTTTTAAGAGCTCAAGAAAGGAATTGTGAGCTCCTCAGAAACCAGACCCGTTTTGTCACGAGTCTGAATCAAGTACAACACCGGCCAGTAGGAACATTCAACAATAGCACATTCACTGCCTTCCCATAGCTACTCTGAAATAATGTGATTATCCATGTTTTAAAGAATGTGATTATACAATAATTTCTTGATTTTTAAAATTGCTTATTTTTCCTTGGCATTGTGCTCTAATGATGAGGGTTAAGATTGTTCCATGCTTCTTCTTTCCTACTTTAATTATTAATAATTGAACCATGTGGCATAATGCATTCATGTTTTTTGTATAGCTGATCATTTTTCCTGGAGTTATTGCTGTATGTTTTAATTTGTTTGCTTTTTGTGCAGCTAATATGAATTCATCTTCAACCCCCCCCCAATCAATCAGCAAAACTCCTTTTCACATAGATAAATACATCCATGGAGGTTATTGGATTGGTCTTTCTCTTGGAGTTAATTATTTAGGAATTTTCCCTCCCATCGCAGTTCTCATCTGGATGGGCTGCTCTCCAGGCTTGCTCTTGACTGTCCTCTGGGAACATTTCTCTCTTCCATTCTGGGAATTTCTTTCATTCCTCTCATGCATTACATTGCTTGACACCTGGATCCCGCTTCTTTCTCTTTGCTGATATACTCACACCTTCAGAAAGACCATTACTGACTTTCTGGCAATGCTTCCAGAATGTTCAGTCTGAAAAGCAGGGCTTGGCAAACCAGAGACTGCAGGACGAAACCATGGGCTGCTTTCATACAACTCAGAAACTAAAGTGGATTTCTGTATTTTCGAAAGGTTGCAGACGTAAAACACAGAAACAATGTAAGAGCCATTGTCTGAGACCCATAAAGCATTTACTATTTTCTCCTTTATGAAGCTGTCTGCTAACCCCTGGCCCAGAGATCTCTTTTGCTGTTGCAGGGACTTTATCAATATAACCTACATTCATTTATGTGATCTATAATGACGTTCCTAGTGGGTTTCTGGTTACTTGTTTTGTGGGTTAAGAGACTGATGTGATATCTTAAATGACTAGTTTTCTTATTGAGTTTCCTTAAGTCAGATTTGATACCATATGTTTCTAAAATATGTTTGTCCTGATCAGTTCTGTTACCAACTTTATTAGCATTTGGGCAGAACAAACTTTTGGCTTCATGGATCTATTTCCTTTTTGCTTTCTATTTTACTAATCTCAAATTATTTATTTGAGATTTTATTTTATTTTATTTACTAATTTATTGCTGCTTTTCAAGTTCCCAAATTGGATGTTTACTGCTTTAAATTTTAGCGTTAAAGATTTAAACTCTATCCTGCTATGTATTTATTTTCCAGTGTCACAATTTTTCATATTTTTGATATTGAATGATACCTTCCAGTACCCAAGTTATATTATTATAGCAATTGCTATGTTCGTAAGTACTATTCATTTTTTGTTTTATTTTTATGCATTTTATTATTAAAATGTAAGTTTCTTAAAAGGAATTTTCTTGTCTGATTTTCTCAGTGATACATGTGTAAGCTCCAGAGCATAGCAAATTTTCTCAGATATTCATAAATGAGAACTGTCACTATTTTTCCCCAAATGCCAAATACAATTGATTTTAGAGACCTTAATATTTGAAGGCACATAAATCATTATATTGTGCTTTCTTTTGTTAGGGGTAGGATTAAAAGACAAATAAGTGATTATTATAATACCTAATGTATAATTGAAGATGTTATTGGCAATGAGGAAGCAGCAGGTTCTACTATTTTAATTCTGGCATAACATAGAATGTGAGTCCTAGAAAGAAGTTTAGTGAGATGATATTAACATTTATCATGGGCTGAACTCTATCTGCAAATTACCATCGCTTAATTCTCTGGACTTTGGGCAAAATACTCGCCGTGCTTCAGTTTCTTCAACTATACATTAGTAATAATAATGATAAATGTAATGTGAACATCACAGAAATTTACAGAATTGGATAGGAAATCATTTTGCTAGACCAGACCCTTGATTTAAAATACTCATTTGACTTACCTTCCATAAATGAATTTGCTTCCACCTTCCTGGTTTGATAAATTCTGAGATTCAGAAAAATCCATTGATTTAGCTCTTTGGAAAGGTAAGGATGAAGTCACAATGAGTACTTGGATAATAATGTTTTTATGTGTCATTGTTTTCTGGAAATGTGTGTATCAATAAAAAATTAACTGTCAAGCTGGGCATGGTATCCCATGCCTGTAATCCCACCACTTGGGTGGCTGAAGCAGGAGGACCACTCCACCTTCAAGGCCAGGCTGGGCTACAGAGTGAGTTCCAGGCCAGCCTGAACTGCACAGTGAGATCGTATCTCAAAAAAATTTTTTTTGAATTGTTAAAACAAAGAATTAGGTGATACGTGATAATATTCAAGTTTGCTCTTTGGAGAGCCAAAGCTTATTTCCCAAAGTCTTGGACTAAATTCAGCTTTCATTGGACCAAACTGGAAATGTAAAATTGGGTAGCAAACCCATGTGTGTGCCAGAGTACAGCCGGGAAGTTTTCAGAGATTTCTCCCCACCTCACTTCCCTCCAATGTCAAGTATGAAATGAGAAAGTTTCCTGAACCTCTCCTTCTATAGCTGGGTGGATTTCTAGGTTGTTTGATATGCTGGGTTTCAGCACGTATTAGGTCATGATTAGCTACTTTGTGCACAGGTTGAAGCATCTTCTTTGGAAATGTGGACATGTGTGCCTGTGTTAGAGGTCATGGTTTTACAGGGAACAGCAGGCTCCTTGAACATGACAATCTTTGCAAGCCGAGTCGAGGGATGCTCAGATCAGGAAAGTATTAGCTCTGCTGGGCAGCATGCACCACATCCTTCCCCAGCACAGTGACCTTCTTTTACTGCACTGGCTGCTGGACCAAGGAGATAGAAAAAATTAGATCGCATGGACAGTTGTGGAGAGCACCGTCATCACTTTGGGCTATCATTATTGAAACAGCTTCCAAACACTAACATCTTTGAGGGGAGATGTGTGAGACAGAGTGGGTCAGGCTTTCCTTTCTGCCTGCTGGTATTTGTTTTTGCCTCTGATGGTATTCCCTGCTCAGTAATATATGCCTTGACTTTGTGACCTGCCTTCCTGCAATAATTCTTTGGTGGAAAAATCCAACAATGCAGCCAAAAGTTAGTTCTTCCTCTGGCTCCACGTGCCTGGCCCAGAGATCACAGCTCCTAGGCTTAGCAAACACATCCAGCTGGGTTACCGTGTTAAACATTTAGGACTCTTTCCCCAGTCCTGGGCTAGGGGCACCATCCTGTTGCCAAGTTTAAGATTTCAGTTAATTTATGAATAAAGGAGGAATATAACTGGCACGAATAACAGTCCCTAGTCCAGTGTAACATTCTCCCCTGTTTTTGGAGTGTGGAGTGTGGTGATGCTAGCACAGGTCATTAGTGGATTTGAGGGGCAGAGGGAAGATTCCTACTCTCAGAGGACATACAAATCTCTCCACTGAAATGATGATGAAGACCTTCAACAAAAATGACCAAAGTTAGTGATGACAGAATATAAGGTTTAAACAGTTTGCATCACTCAGAGTCTTAATCCAGAAAGTAGAATGACTTGTAGCATTATATTATCCAAGATGTAAGATCGATTTTGAATTTGCCCTTGTGCTATCTGGTGAGGCTGCCATGCCGCCTTGGTTTCCTACAGTAGTATCACCATACGGTGTTAGACCCAAGTTTGGCTGTTGCAACTGCTGGAAAGAGTTTTAAATGTAGTCACAGTTGTGGACCGCATGTCATCAGCCCTCAAGAAGTTCACAGTAGAGTTACCATATGGTCTGGCAATTCCACTTTTAAGTGTATATCCAGAAGAATCCAATGTTGTGTCTTACAGAGATATTTTTACACTAATGTTAATAGTAGTACTATTCACAATAGCCAGGAGATAGAAAAAAGCAAATAATCATTTATTGGTGACCAGATAAGATATATATATATATATATATATATATATATATATATACTTAAAAAGGAGGTATATATTATCATGTGGACAACTCCTGAGAACATTTTCCTAGGTGAGAAAAGCCAATCACAAAAAGACAAATACTGTGTGATTGTACTTATATGAACTATCATCAAATTCCTAAAAATAGGGAAAAAGAGATGCTTACCAAGGATTGGAAGGGATAGAAGGGAAATTTTTATCTAATAGGTAGAGTTTTAATTCTGAAAGATGAAAAATTTCTGCAGATCTGTCTCACCATGAAAATGTACTGAACATTACTGAAGTGTACACTTATAAGTGACCTGTTAGGTGTGTATTATACATGGACTTTTTAGACACCCAGATGAAAGAATCAAGTTTGTAAGACACAGAATGATCTTTTCTCTGCCCATCTTATGAGACCACAGTTTGAGTCAGATTAAATTAATAAGACACATGTGAAATGATACATGGCCAAGGAAAATCTTTCTAGTATTGCTTGTGGTAGCAAATGATTGGTAAAAACCAAGAGTTCACCCATCAGGGCTGCCTAGATAATGATGTCCACAGAATAGAAGACATTGTAAGCATAAGAGCAAAAATTGAGAAATATGTCTCTAAGAACAATCTCTGAGTTAGTAAGGGGAAGAATTAAAAGGCAAACTACAGAGAAGAATGTACAGCACTGTATATTTTGTGTAAGCAATAGGAATTACAAATATATATTTGCACATTTTTGTATTTTTACAAAAAATCTTGGAAGGGCACTAAAGAGGCTCATCCAATATTTATCTGGAGTGGGGAGGACTTGAAGTGAACAGGGGAAAGGTGGGAAGAAGAATTTTCACTGTTTTCATTTTCAAATTAGTTTTTCAAAACATGAGGATATATTGCTGGCTTTTTTCAGAATATTATGTGAAAAGGATTTTAAAAGCTGCAAAGTATTAGACATGTGTAAATTGCAGTGTTACGTCTATGATTGTTAACAACATAGAAATATAATTCTGTTCACCAACGAAGTTTGGTTAAATGTTACATCATGAATCAAGCTCCTTCCTGAAGAATCCAGCAATTTTGATTTTGAAATATCAAATCACTTCCTGTCCCTCTTCCAAGATCTCTCCTGAACTAATATTTTGGTTCCTAAATTTCAATTGGAAATGGTGGCCACCATTTAACATATTTAATTATTTTTCATATTTTATTGTGGAAATATTGTCTATGACACTGCCACAATGTTGACCATCCCTGATAGAGCAGATCAGATTGGCAGGGCCACTATCTTCAGTCTTCAGTAGTCTGCCACTCCTCTATAGCTGCTTAAAGAACAAAGGAAGGTCTGTGTCTCCAGACATAGGACAGCTGCTCTTTGGTCATGGACTAGAGCTACAGGAGGTGTCATATCTTCTAGGAAGATGATTCTCGATTGGAGGCAATTTTTGTCTCTCAGAAAGCATCTGGAAACATCTGGAGACTGAAAAATCAGCTACTACTTGCATCTGGCATTTAGAGCAAAAATGCTACTAAATATCCCAGAAAAGAATGGGACAACCCTTACAACAAAGAAAGGAACGGCCATCCAACAGGGCTGTCAAGATGGAGCACCTATGTCTTAGGAGAAATTCACATTTCCCCTGAGGGCTTTTGGAGATGAGAGAGCCGTTCAGATGTACAGGAATAATTTCTTACAGTGAGCTGTCAGGATCATGTGATGGATACGGGATCTTGGGCCAGAGATTCTGCTGCCTCCTCTCAAAATGTGTCTCTGTTTTTCAGCTGAGACTTTCTCTTCTCTGTGGTTCTGATGCCCTTAGCAGACTGCTAATTAATACTGTTAATGGATTCATTTGCTGTTTTCACCTGTTTTGGTACAAGGCATGTTGATTCCTAACAGTCTGGGGCCATTTTCCAAAAAGTGTCACCCGCACTGTGTGTTCTGCTATACGACAGTCCTCCAAAGTCCACCTTTTGCAGCTCCAAAAGACTATACACTCTACCTCTCAATGTGCTTTCCTGGTCCTGTTAATCTAGCATGGGACACAGTGTGGTTCATGTATCTGTTCCATCTTGTAGTGTGAGACCCTAGAGAACATGCTCTTCCCTTTCCTACTCATATGTAGTACATGTGAAGTGAACGGTAGTGGAATCAATAAACTATCTTAGCTTTAAAATATGGAAAATAATTAAATATGTGAAACAATTGTTTAGAAGACAATAACCATTTATAGACCTGGTTATATCATTTTACTGCATACCCTTCCTCTCAAAACATAGCTGACCTATAAAATAGTTCAGCTGTATGAGATAGGAGATACATTGTAAGAGTGAAGGATAATTTCTCCTGTTGATTTGAGTTATCATTTCACGAATTTCTTATGATTTTCATTTTAAGCATTTTGTTTTGAATAGTTGAGTGTTCATTTAATACAAAGCACGGACTTAGGTGATTCAGTGATGCAAAAAATCTTCAATATGACTCAGAGTTTGAACTGTGGTTGGAAATGTAAGGTATTCTCTCGAAGAGATGAGTAACAGGTGAATAATAAAAGAAGAATGTGTAAGCAGCAAGTAACTTAAGTGCAGAGTTCTGACATTTCAAAGGCAAGTCTTTGATGAAAAAGCTTCTTCTGGTGATTACTGATGATAGATGGTTTGGTTTCTGGGCTGAGTTCAGAGGAACTCGGTAAGTGAGAACAAATCCCTAAGTTTGCTGGGGAGCACAAGGACTAAGCCAAAGGGTGATGTGCGTAGCAACACACTCAGTGAAGAAGGTGTGAGCATAGTGTACCACCGTCTGTGGGCTGGAGCCTGCAGAGAGTCTGAGTTCTGTTGTGCTAAACCAGTGGAACTGTTCAGTCCCAACCAGGGCATTTGCATCAGTGCCCTTTGAAGGACGCCTTAAGAAAAGAACTTGAGAAACATGGCTGGTGCCTACATCTGCAGTCATCAGAGTGTGTTCTCTCAGCCTCACCTGGGAGTTTGGTCCTTGACTTATGCTCCAGAAACTTCAGGGACGCTTTGGCACTCCATGACTTAATAAGATGTCAATAGATTCTGGCACAAGCATAAAGTTGGAGAAGCACTGGGCCTATGGTAAGGATTGCATTAGGAGGGTTCTTAATGACCTACCCAATAGGGTAAGTGGGAGGAACTTGGAGACATATTTCTTTGTGAGCACCTTTCTGGAAAAAAATTTTTAGCATTTATAAAATAATAATAAACAACTTAGAGAAATAGTTCCACTATGTAACTGACCAGTTTCTTTTCCTTGCTAACTGATGAAAAGTACCACAATGTTTCTCAGCATATACACGTCACAGTAAACATCAGCTGCTCTTGTCTTAATACCTATTTGACCTCTCATATTCGAATGACCTCCAATTTATCATCATTTGATCTAAGCTTTTTTTTTTTGACAGTACAGTGGTATAGAAGCAATATGTGATCAACAGAAAAGATTCTTCAGATTTTGCATTGCATTAAGTGGGAGCTGCCCGTATGCGGTCCAGTCCTCTCATGATGCTCAGTAAGCAGCTGTGAGCTGCCCTCTCCAGTCCACTAAATGGCTAACCTATGATATTTGGTAAGTTCAAGGCATCAAATGCGTTTCAGAGACTTACAATGTGTTTTCAATTTATGATAAGTGGTTTTATTAGGATGTAACCTCACTGTAAGTCAAGGGGCAGGTATACATTTGGTTTCTCTATCATTCTGTATTTTGGGTTCTCTTTCTTTATTCAATTTTTTTAAAAACCATAGAATATGAATATGTCAGTGTTGATCAAAGCTAGCTAGGATGAAGGCACTTGACATTTCAGGACCAGTTAAAGTGTTCTTTGCCTATTAACTCATGATGAATTCCTAATTTGTTCCTCATCTCTGGATTTAACTGGATAGTAGAACAAGCAGTAAAAGTTTTATAAGTAGGGAGAGTCTTTAGATTTTCCCTCACACTCGTTGCCTGAAGAGTCCACATATTTTAGAGGGTTTCACTCACCCTGTCTACAGACCCTTGAGTTACTCCTAAAACATGCCACAACTGTTCCTCTCCTTGCCTACTACGAAACTGTCAGAAATGCTACCTCAACTGCACAAAACATACGTTCCTAAAAAGTCCCATTTGATTTCACCACATTGACATCCCAGGGCATTATTTCATGGAATCTTACAGTGAATTCTTGAATACTACAAATAATTGGCTTCATTTATAATTTGTACGGTTTGAAAGATATTAAATTTCCTAGTATCAGAATTTCTCTATAATGAGATTTACCCTAAGTGGCATCTGGTACTCTGAACCTACTTATACTGTAAACCAAGATAAATAAATCTGTTCTGTTTGACAAGAGACCATTTTAGACAGATTAAAGGGAGAGAGGGAAAACATGAGAATCAAAATGCTGAAAAGTAGGGTTACATGGTGTTAATTTTTTACAGGCAACTGTCTGAGTATCGTGGTAACAACAGAAATTGTGTGACAGACTCATATAGCCAAACTTGTTTTTAAACAGAATTAAATAAAACCATGCCACTACATACTAGGAATTTTTGGAAACACAGCAGAACATTCCAAGTTAAATATTAGGTCATTTCGGGGCTGAATGTTGGGTAAGTAAGCTAAATTAGCCCTCAGCTGGCTTTTGTTGGTATGGGGTTTTTGTTGGTTTTGTTTGTTTGTTTTTGAGAGTCAGCATATGCATTTGTTTGGGGAGAATATTAGAAAATTTTTCAGGAATCATTAAGCACATATTCATTCAACAAGTGTTTACTGAAGGTATAGTATGTATGTAGCCCTATTCCATTTTAGGGAGTTAAAGGAAAATATGAACATGCATTTTATATAAAAGAGCCTCCATCCTTGAAGGTGATTTTTCCTGTGACACTCTTGATCAAGATGTTTTGGGTCTAGTTATTTTTCTGCTAGCCCTTTATGACCCATTGCTATATAATTTCCCTACTCAGTCTTTTCTAGCTCCAGGTGTCTTTGGTTCTAGAATCAGGGAATGATTTTTTTTTTTTTAACATGTTAAAAGGACTGGCGCATCCAGAGCTGGGGGTCTGAGAATATCAGCTGGTTGGGAGGGGACCCTGGAGGATGTGTCTGAGAGTTACAGTCCTACAACCATGGCAGTACCTGACCAGAGTTGAGGGCCCCCTAAGGGGATGTACAAATGGAGATTAAGGCTCAAGTCTCAGCCATCCTCTAGGTAGTGCCTCTGTTTTTTCCTCTTTCTTTCCTTCTCCTTTGCTTTGCCTCTTACCTCAGTCAGTGAAGTCAGACTTAGTGTGAGAGAAGAGAAAATGAACTCATTCAGGGCCATTCTGGGAGGCAGATGAGTGTGAAAAAGGGGGAATCTGCCCCAACTTCAGAGTCAGTTAACAGAGATGAAAGTAAGTACATCAGAATCTAGGTTGTCTTGGTTATTGATTGCAGCTAGGATGAGACAAAACGATGCAGGGAGCTTCCGGACAGGGCGTGAACACTTCCTTCCTGGAGTCCATAGAAACTCTAGGTGAAGGAGTCTTACAGAGTCATCTAGAGCTGGAGGCCACATGTGCTAGAAGTCACTGTTGCACCAGCTACCCTGGGTGTGCCAGAAGGTCTCTGATTCTCAGAGACCTTCAGGAATGATGAACACATTCCCAGCCATATATTTTTGATGTTCAACAAATTTCACTTTTGCAATTTCCCTTCTTGGTTGAACCAAATGGTTCCCATTTGGTAATCCACTTTTCTTCTTCTTCCTTGTGCTTTAATGACTAAAGGAAAAGAAATCTCCCATCTGCTTCCTGCCTGGTTCAACCCTGTAAGCAGGCATGTGTCTTTGGAAACAGTACCCACAGCTGTGCATTTGAGATATAGGGGGAGCGTGAAGTGATGAGCCCCTGTGATTTTCTACTGCTACATTGTTTTTTGTCTATATGCATTGCCTGAAACATAGCCTTCAAATCTACATGAAGTTCCTCTCCACGTTGGATAAAATCATTCTGAATTTTTATTTTTTTTTCTGAGTCAGCCTGGGGTCATTCAGTAACAGAATGAGCACAAATATATTCTTGGTGCCATCACTGACTTGATGGTGAAAAAATGAAACCCCTCCAGATTTAGGACCTACCCAAAAGATATCACTCCTTCACATAATCACATGTCTTTCCTGGACTCATTTACACTTCACAGCTCTCTTGTTCAGGAAGTACATTTCTGGTCCCTAAGGCTCTGGACATCTGCTTTCTTCACATTAATTTCATGTTCTTTTTCAGATCCCTCAGCTCCCTCTTACAAAGAAAACGCCTTGACACCAGGGAGAAGAGTTGAATGTGCCTATTTTTAATTCTTTCAAAGTTTTGTGCAAACCTCATTAAATCTGTACAAATATCACTGATTTGCTGAGATTCATTGGGGACTTGTTAATAGCATGCAAACAGCTTCTGCACAGGAAAAGCACATTGTGTTATGTTTGTGTCTCTTGTAATCCAAGAGGATGAATCAGCACCACAAAATGTTTAATAAAAACAGCAATTCATTAGAGAGTGGTTACTTCTAGGCAAAAGTATCTGAGAGATCATTTTGCCTTTTGCCAGTTGAACAAAATGCTTAGTTTCAGATGGTAGCTACCCATGCGAGACAGAGTCAAAAGATAACAGCAACTGATCCAAGGATGCCACTAGACAAAGAGGAACTGTTTCAGTGGACTCCCCTACCTGCGAACAATTGCTGCCCTTTTGAAAACAATTAAGATTTCTGAACTATGTATTTCATTTTCACACCAGATGTAGAATGTAAATGGAAGTCCAGAATGAACTTCATCTGGTGGTGTATTAGAAGTCACATGAAACCAGCTACTAGGCAAGTTGCCTACAGATGGAAAAATATGGAAACCAAGGCACAAAGGAACCTAGACCATGATCTAAAAATACAAGGGGAATCATCAGGCAACCTAGGAAAGGCATCCAAGTGTCTTGCCTCATAATCTCTAGTTTAATCTGCTCCCTCATATGTGGTGCCCTAGAAAGGGACACATCTGGGTTGAAATCCCAACTGCCACTTGCAGATAATATGACCTTAGATAAACCACTTCTCTGAGTTTCTATTTCCTTATTGGCAAACTGCGTAAGCAAAAGAGATAGGAGCTATGGAGCAGGGCACAGCACTGCAAACAAGGAACCTGGTTTCTCAGCACAAATCTAAGACTGATTTAGAGTAGATGCAAGAATGCAAACTGTCTTGGATCTCCTCTTTTTTGACATGTTAGCTTTCTCCACTTTTTCTTATTCACTGTGTACATCTTCAGTTGATGCAGTCATTAGAAATATTTCACACTGTTTTCTGACATTCCCATTAATAATCCACATTCTTGTGTTATACCTTATATTTCATGAATTAACATAAGTGATGGGGCTACAGATTTATGCTTCAAAAAATGCTCTATAAGTAACCCATTTGACAATATTTAGAAGAAACACATCTTGTCACAGCTAGGTAGTGTTACAAGGTTTCCTAGCACCAGGAAGCCATACTGAAATCATCAGTCTCAGACATCTGGGTAAGAAAATAAGGATGAATCCACACAATTCATGTACTTCCTCAGAAAATGTTCTTTAACCAATTACTATATTTCCTAGAGGCCTTTGGTGGGAAGAATTATTTTCTTATTTGTTGATTAACAAGGTGCATATGCTTTAGAAATTATACACTAAAGCATTACAGGGACTTTATATCTCTCATTTGAGGTGCATATAAATTACTACTGAAGAAGACAAGCAAATAGTAAACATCAACAATTTACAGTGGCACCTCTGTTCAAAAATTCAAGTCTTTCCACAATTTTAGTTGCAAACTAAACTAGAGAAGAAATATATCAAATTTTTTGCATAAGGTCAATCTAACCATTGAATTTGACTCAGTTCTTGTCCAACTCAGTTCATGAACAGAACTGCAGAAAGGCTCAAGTTCGTGAACTGAAGTACCACTATATTGCTCCTATGGTTAAAAGGGATGACTGCTTTTGGCTATTGTTCAGTTTATGATGGTCTATGTGGTTCTTTACAGTTGTAAGCTTCTATCCTGGGCTTCATCTTTTCTAGGAAAAAAAAAAAAAACCTAGCTAAAACATGGTAGCTATCAGAGAAATTTAGTATCTCCATGTTTAACTGAATGATTGGGTTTTTAAGAATACAGCAGTTTGAAGTCTGTATTACTCCCCAGCAACCTCCTTAAGGACAATATCTCCTTAGGAGTGAAGTCAAATATTTTTTATGAAATTATTTATCACAATTTTTTTCAGGCACATACATGACCACAAGCATTTTCTTTTTTATTTTTTTGGTACTGGGGACCGAACTTACCACCTCATACTTGCCAGGCATGTGCTTGTGCAACTGAGCTAAATCCGCGGACCCACAGGCATTTTCTTAAGTTAGCCTTTTCCCTTTATGTCTGATCTAAAGATTAGGGCACGCAATTTCAAGGGGAAAAATATGTACTGTTTCATTCAGTCAAAGTGGACTTTGAGAGAGGTCCTACCTTGCGTAAAAATCCGCTTTTTACACAAGTTTATCTCTATCATCACCAAAGATTATCTCATCAACTAGGCACAAGTAGACTTTAATCATAAGCCCACCCACCACCCCGTTACTTTTGATGTTGGATAATTAAGAAAGGGATTGTAAAAGACCATTGCAAAAGACAAGGGTCAGTGCTGAACTGCAGGCCCTGGAAGCAATTCAGTCTGTTTCACCAGCGCAAGCTCTGCCAGCCCAATCCTTCTTCTGCTGAGAGAGGTGGAACAGTAGAGGAACAATAGAGGAGAAGGGGAACCTGCAAGGTGGACCGAAAACACCTGGCCCGCTGCGTGTGCGATTTAAGGAGATTCCATTCACATGTGTCAACAAAATGGGAGCTTTTATTTCTGAGCCTTTCTAGAAATCAGCTTCTGCTGTTTACTCTGCCAGGGATGGCAGTCAGCCATACTGGAGAATATTAACAGTTCAATCCAGCCTTAACAGTGACTTATTGTCTTAGCATAAAAACATTTGTTTAAATATTAAACAGTGAAATCTTGCCTGCTCATTAAAGCCAATAAAAAAAAAAAGAGAACAGGATGGAAATGGGTTAACACTCTTAGACTTTGGCCAGCAGAGCGGCTTGAATGTCATTTGTCTTCGTGGCATGTCATCCACCCAGAGGAAGCCCTGAGCATCACAGCCCGGCTTCCTTGGCACACAGTGTTTACGGTGCTGCCATGATACGTGCCTCTCTTCTCATACATGGGCAGATGCTGAGCAAAGTCTCTTTCAGTCCTCTCAAAGACCATCGTGAATAACTGTGCAAGTCTGGATTCATAAATTTTATTTGCCACCTATTGTGCTTTGATCTGGGAAATACATACTTATAAGAATAGTGCTTTTAAATCAAGTGCACATCAGTTAAAACTTTCCAGGCTATTGGTTTTTTGGTTGCTTGGTTTTCAGTTCAATTTGGCTCAATTCATTTCAATTCAGGAATACCACTGGACACCCAGAGTGAGCATATCCTCTGTTGAACAGAGTGGGATGGTGGTTTTCTAAGTTTATCTAAAACATATTATCCAACCAGAGGTAATTACATTCCCACTCATATATCATGCTGATCTTGGACTTTCTTTCGAGATGACTTTACTAATACAGTTCTCTATCACTGTTATGTGCTTATCACAAAGGGAGTGGGAAATCCACAGTAAGTCACTTAGGGAAGAACCATCTGCTCCTGCTGCCACCTCCGCAGCCTCTTCACCTAACCTTCACCTTCCAGGTTGTCGCAACAACTTCTCTGTAAGAAACTATCATCAGTTTCAATTCTTTGATTCATTCATATGGTACGCACATAAAATCCATGGCTCCATTTGGAATCTTTGTGTGACTCACCGTGTCAAGTGTTGGCAACCAAAGGAGACCAGGTCTTGTTGGCAAAAGTAACCTTGCTTTTGCCTTTATCAGGGTTGGATCTGTGCATCCTACATGCATGCTCTTTTACTCCCTCTGTCATTGAGAAAGACTAGAGAGTCAGTAGGCCACACTCCACCCAGGACCTGTTTCATTAAAGTTGGGCTCCATGTAGTGGATAGAAGTATCCCATCTGTACCCAGCTTGATCCTACAAAGTAGGAAGCCCCAGAGATAATCAGTTCTCACAGATGAAGAAAAACTATCTTATTTTCCATCCCTATGAAGGATACTTACCAACGCAGCACTGAGAGGCAGTTCATCTCAGAGAGGAAATGGGTAATCGCCTTGAACTTTCTGGGCATGTGGTGAATTAAATGTGGAAGGTACAGTCACTTTCAGCCAGGATGCAATTCATAAAATGCCTTGATAAGAAATACTATTGTTGTGTTCATGTTGTGGATGAGGAAACTGAAGCCCAGAGAAGTTAAGAATTGTAACAGGTTTAGGCTTCTTGACCCTAGCATTCGAGATCATCTCACCCAAGGCCATTATACTGGATGATCCCTCAGGGTTGGTCATCTGTCTTCTCTTCTATAGCACTTACACACTGTATTCAAATTGCCTGATTTTTTGGCCCAGGGATTTAATCCTTGTTCAGAGTTTTATCATCTTTTGCTGAATGCCTGCAAGAATAAATATCACTAGGGACATTTAATAAAAGTATTTGTATCTGTTTCATGCATTGTTATTCCTTTCTATATTGTTCATTCAAGGTTTCCATCATTTTCTTGTACACCTCTTTTTTATCCATGTCTTCTTTAGGTATGCTGAGCGATTCTTTCATTATGTTTGTGATTTCTTCTTTTACCTGAGGTATTATTTCTGATTTGATTACTTTTACAGTCTCATGAAGTTGTTTCTTTACTTCAGTTGCTATCTTCTCAGAGATTTCAGGTGTGTGACTTCCATTTTCCTCCATGATTGTGTCTCCCAGACTTGTTCTGTGTGGGCTGGAGGTCTGAGTTTGCCTTTTGCTCCTTCATCTTGACATTCTCCTGGGTTCCTCCCAACAAGCTGGTTGTGGGGTCCCAGGCACTTCTCACATTGGCTGCCCTTCCACAGTGCAGAGGAATGAGACAGACACCTGGGTTTCTCTGACCCCAGGTTTACAGGGAGATAGCAGGGCACAGTTTTGTTAGATTTTCTTTTGTTCTGTCTTGTTTTGTTAGATTTTACTATGTCTGATGGTATGGGCAGCTATTTTGGACATAACAGGATGTATCATGGCAATCATTGTTGGTTTCCTATATTCTTGTTTTGAAGTCCTATAATGCTTTTATTCTTTTGTTTTGATTGGTTTTATTCTGTTGTGTTTTGATTTTATTATGTGTGATACTATAGAGGACTGTTTTGAAGAAAATGAGACATTATAGTAACCATTGTTCATTTCCTGTTACCTGGTTTTGAAGTCCTGTAATGCTTTCATTCTTTTGCTTTGACTGGTTTTATACTATTTTGTTTTGTTTGAATTTATTGTGTGTGAAGGTATTTCAAAAAGAACAAGAGACATTGACGTAGGAACTGTTGATTACCTGTTGTCTTGTTTTGAAGTCCTGTATTGCCTCCGTTGTTCTGTTCTGATTTGATTTGTTCTGTTTTGTTTTGCTTTATTCTCTTAAAAAGTGTATGTGCTGGAAAGTGCTGGTTGAAGCAACATTTAAAGTAAAGAAGAGACAGTGCTGGGCATAGACTTGATGGTAGGCCCTGTCTCCTATTTTGGTTAGATTAAGCATTCTTCAGACCTTCCCAGAGCATAATTCCATCACAAAAAATAAAATAAAATTAGCACAATAGAAAAGGATGATAACAATAGCTGCCAATACAGATGGGAGAAGAAACCTCACAAACTCTTTTTTACGGTTCCTTTCTCCTTAATTACTGTTTTGGAAGTTGTTTGCTCCCCCCCCCCCCCATGTAAGCAAATGAACCAGGGTGCTCCCCACATTTGCCTTCTGTCGTCACTTATCTAGTTGGGTGGTGAGTTCACGGGGCAGAGGTCATGTCTACATTCTACAAGACTTTCAAAAATATTTACTTTATAGAGAGGAGGGGCGGTTCTTCTTCCCAAACCAACCTGCTAGAGAAAAGAATGCATTTGCTAAGAAACCGACCAGGCTTCTCCCAGTGCTCAGGTTAGGTGACCCAGCCTGCTGCCTGACCCAGGGAACCGAAGCTTCCTGGAAATTGGGCAGCACTGAAATGACCTCGAATCAGGGTTGTCCTGGAGACTGTGGCAGTGTATTGGAATCAGCCATGGGGCTGCGTGTCCGCTGCTGACGACCTTGCCAAGAGGAAGGAAGGGCAAGTTCAGGAAGCCTCAGCCTCGGAAGGAGCAATTCTGCGTGGAGTGTTGATTAGAGCCAATATGTTTACATCTCCCACTTCCTTTTTTGGTGCTTCCATTTTCCAAAAACTGTTCTCCTTTTCTAAGGTGCAGTGTAGTCACTGTTGGTCTCAGAGAAGGCTTGGCCTAGGCCCACTGGAAGACATGATTAGAATTGGTGATGCTGGATACACCTGATTGTTTGCATCTCTGAAGTAGACACCTTGTGGGAAGGTCAGATGCCTGCAATAGAACCACCTTTGATGCTGTGCCATGACTTAAATCCTTCATCCTTTTCCCTCCAACTATTACAAAAAGCCTGGATCTCAGGATGAAGATGATGCTCTTGCTTCTAAAATTACACTTTTGCTCTTCTTCAAATGAAAACTTGGAATTCTCAGGCTATAACTGGGTGTAATATAAACACTAAAGTGCTTATTATTTATTCCTAAGGAACAGAGAACTTGCTATCTATCAGGTAGTAAAAAAAATTTTTTTTAAAGGCCTTCAACAATATTTTTACTGCAAGGGAAGCATTTTTTAGCTTCCTAGTCATTTCAGATATGAGTCCTGAAAGGGACATTCTTTCATTCTTCTCTCCCTACAGGCATAAACATAGTGCATTTTAAGCTTGAAACACACAATGTTATCTACTTCTGGTGTCTTATGTAACTTTTCAGGAATGCTGAAAGACTTTCCGGGCTCCGTGAGGTTGGGAATGGGGAAAGGAGAGAAGGGGGCTGGAATAGGGTTGGGGGGGGAGCTTGGGGGAGCAGAAAAGAATTAAGCCCTTTCCATACATCACCACATTGGCTGTTTGTAACATGAAGTTATTGCAATTAAGATACAAGCCGGATGTGTGGGCTAAAAAATCTCAGCTGCTGTCCAAGCATTTATTGATAAAGACAACTTGGAGGAAGTGATCTGGAGAGCTGTTGTCTTTAGTGGTTTTTTATGCAGACGACAAACTATATGGATTAGGCAAACAGTTGCTGCCCTTATCTAGGAGAAGAGAGAACTGTTTATTTTGCTGCAGAAGGAATGTTTCTGTCAAGATCTGAAGTGTCAGTCTTCTAAGAAGAGGTAGGGCTTTACATGGCACACTCCAGCACATGAGTCCATTGTCTTGCTTAAAACAATTATTTGAGAGTGGCTAAATGACATGCCAAACAGCAGGATAATAAATATTCATATATTCACATTCAGAAATCTTTGATTACCTTTTACGTAATTAAACCTGAATTAACCTACTGACATAGGCAAATCCCCCTCCAGGTCTAATGGAGTAAAATGAATTTCATTTGAGAATATGCTATTTTTCATGCAAGACACAATCAGGGAAAATATGAAAAATGTTCTGGCTTTTTTTTTCCAAATAAGATGCTAAGTCAATGGGACTAATTTGTGAAAATTAAAACCCTTCAGACAGTCTATACAACAGAAAAATTCTATACAACAGAAAAAGTAAGACAATGAGCCCATGTGCTTGACAGAAAGGTCCCTCTTACAGAAAAGTAGACAATTGTCTCTTCTAGAGAAAATGGAGCAATTTCTTGATTGATCCCTGTGGTTGATCCTATCTTAGATAAATGCTAAACAGAGAGTAAAACAATCTAGAAATATTAGGCACAGGAAAACATGACACAGAGGAGAAAGAAGATGAAGTTTTCTGTACACTTAAAGATCAGCTAAGAGGTGCCTGTGATGAACCTTTGTAATGAGATGTCTGTCACACTCTCCTGGTACTTCATAAATGACCACATTTCAGAATTTTTTGGATGACCATGTCAGCATGTTTACTGTGTCATCATCCATAAAGTAATGAAAATTTCCAGGTTACTATTTGTCTCCAATAAGATGAAAGCTGAGTGGGAATGACTCCTCGGTAGGCACTTACCTACGAGAAGAGATTGGCCTATCAGGTTGCTGCCTCAGTACACCCAAGAACGCATGAATATGCAAATGAGTCAGACCTCAGGGCTACTGTCCATCGTGGAACATCCCAAGCCTGTTCTGTATCAGTTCATTCCCTTTCTAAAAGTCACTCAGCTAGCTTGTTTGAATTATAATAAACCTGAAATTATTACGATAACAATTTAAATTGTTTCTGCAAGATCTTCTGGTAAAAACTGAGGGCTGGGAAATATAAATGGGTAGTCCCTGCTTGAAAGATTAAGATAACTTCAGGGTCAAATCTCCTTGCAAAGTGTCTTGTGGTGAGTTTATCTGAGTCATTAAAAAAAAAGTAAAAATGCCCTCAGAGAAGGGGAAATGCATACTTATCAGCAGTGAATAGCAAAATTTCCCAAGTTTCTGGAGAGGGGAAGCATTTGTGCAGAAGGATCATTCTGATAATCTGTCCTTTGGACTCTGTCCACAAGGAGGACCTGATCAGGTAAATGGTTTCTTCAGTTGATAAGTCTGTGTGTTAAACAGAGAAATGGATGCACATGAAGAAAATAACTTTCCTAGGTAGAAAGGGCTTCATGTGTGCTACAGACCAGTGAAAAGACGTAATTACTGGGGGAACCAGGACCTGATCCAGATGGGTATGATAAGGGTCTCTGACTGCCCACAGCACCCTTCTGCAGATGCAAACACTGAATTCTGTTGAACATCCCAGAGAAGAATGTTCAAAAGGAGCTTTTATCTGAGTGTGCTCACAAAATCTTCCTCACATTTCCCGCTTCCTGGGGGAGGAGGAGGTACAAAACATCCTCCAGATTCATTGCAGACAGCAGGACAGTTTGAAGGTCCTTACTTGAGGTATTTTTTCTCACTGTAATGTCTTGTAGAGGATTCTTATAGATGTTTCCTAAAACAAAAAAGGGCCAACCCATTAGTGTGGCTCATCACACCAGCCACTCTGTAGGCCTGTGTTTGCCTACCTACATTTGTATGTAAGACATTTATTTGGGGAACTTGAACTAAAGGAAGATTCTGCAGCTGTCTAATTTTTTCCTTCCTCTCCATCATTTAGTACAACTTTCAGAGAAAGAGAAAACGCCAAGAAAAATCACTCCTTAATCCTTCCTACCAAATCAACTCCCTATTGGGCAAAGACTACTACCTAAAATTATACTAGGGGAATCTACGATGTTGCTTCTAATTTGTTGCATGCACAGTTCATTTTGCCTGTGGTTACTTCTGTGCAGCATTGCAGAATATCAGTATTCAAAGTTTCAATTCTATCTACTCCACTAGTTTAGCATAAGTTGAGTGTAAGTTCCTCTGCCACCCATCATTCTGGATAGACCTGGCATGGCAGCAAGGTGCCTCCAGGGACAGGGAGCCCCTTCCCATTTTAAGCAAGTTTACATTATAGAAAGGTCTTCATTGCATCAGAGGTTGATTCTCTGGAGTGAGTGCCAGAGACTAAGTGGTCTCTCAGAGCAGACTTGCAATTTGAAGCTATACATTGTAGACCACAGCCCTTTGTTCCATGTGGGTTAGGCAGTCTCTTGGAAGGAGCTTCTGAAAAAGGATTGACAGGGCTCAC
This sequence comes from Cavia porcellus, assembly GCF_034190915.1. Lineage (NCBI taxonomy): Eukaryota > Metazoa > Chordata > Mammalia > Rodentia > Caviidae > Cavia > Cavia porcellus. The sequence goes on along the minus strand of NW_026947496.1, from coordinate 17,235,893 downwards.
TTCAAGGGAATTTAGCATAAATGCATGCCTCTTGCTATTTTTGTATACAATAGCCCGTGTGAGTGCAGCAGACTTCCCAGATTAGGATGAGAGAGACTAAACTAAGTTCTTTTTCTAGTATAAAGAAACAAACACTGCACTATCTCCCAAAGGTTTATATGTTGCTTCTTGTAGTTTTGGGAGTAGTATCTTTGACTTAAGAGCAGCTTGGTTCCCCATAGAATTGGGTTGAATAACTCAAAGGTCTGTGGATGCCTCAACTACAATCAGGCACCATAAATGATAGTAGAGAACTCAGTAATGGCATTGCTTAAAACAGAGAGTAACAACACAGGTAACAAGGATTTCCCCTGCTGTTCCCCACAGTGCATCTCAGTCGGAGTCAGACTTGAAAGAAGCTGTCAGCAGAGCTCCAGAGGTGTGCAGCCTCCAGACAGAAGCCCACCGTGCTATGAGGCACATCCAGGAAGCTGCCAGTACCCAAGGACACAGACCAGCACCCAGCTAGAACCCACTGATGCTGCTGAAAAAATCAAAGGAGGGAAGATGGAAAGTTATAGAACAAAGTTGAATGAGACCTTCTCTATTCATGTTGTAGAGTTGTCTCCTCTAAGGAAATCTTTGTGGTATTGCTCATTAGGGAGTGTATCAGCAGAGGGCTGTGTTCTCGCTTCTCTCTGACCACAGGAATTTGCTCAGACCTCAAGTACCAATTCCGTTTGTCAAGAAGAAAGATGGAAATTTCTCAGAGCAAAATTGACACGTCTATCCCTACCCACCTAAACCAAAACGATCATTTCTTCCTTCAAGCTGTATGTTGCCATCACTTTTGAAAGCAGGAATGCCTACCCCTCAGTTATTGGGGGCCTGGGGAATGTGGATTTCTCCTCCACTCGCCTGTCAATATCTTTGGAGTCAAACCCCTGCATTAATGCTAGCATCCCCAAGATTCAGTGTCATTCACAGACATGGAACAATTGCTAGATTTGAGGAATTTCCTTTTAAAGATCAAAAACTCTTTCTAGAAAAAGTGTAGCATATTCCAGTGTCCTCCAAGGTAATGAAAGAATCTATGCTTCTAATCCCACAGGCCCAGGACAGGCTGGCAGGGAAGTGGAACAGAAGGTTCTTGAGTATTCAAATAGGTGCATGCTGAAATTAATGCACTGTAAACAAGCTATTGACTAAGGTTTTAAAAACTTTAATGACTTTAGTGTATTGCAGAAAATGTATATATACAATATAGATAATATACATAGATGGTATTATATATATATATATATATATGAAAATGAGCCAATATTGTTTTTATATGAGAAAAATTTCAGATAGGAGCCTGATGGTACATGCCTGTAGACCCAGAACCAGGGAGGCTGAGGAAGGAAGATCGCAAGTTTGAGCCGAGTCCCAGCTCCATAAGGAATTTCAAGCCATCCTGGCTCTATGGCAGTGATGGACCTTTTAGAACTTTCAGTGATACACAGTGTGCTGTAGCATGCATGCTATAGGTTTGCCATCACTGCTCTAGAGAAAGACCTCATCTAAAAAGGGCGAAGGGATAGTAAGATTAGGTATTTATAAAACATGACATTCTTAAGTGAAAATAGTTCACATCAAAAACTCTGTATTTTTTATGTATTGGCCCGATGATAAACTAAAAGATCAGAAGTATATTGAGGAGTTGAGAAGTTATATCTAAAGTAGATCAGAAAAAAAATTCAGATACCCTCAATGGAATCAGAGTAAATCTATGCCATTTCTAAGTAGCTGGGCCTAAATCCAAACCTAAATAACAATAATATAAGAAAATTCTCCCTGGAAGACACAGGCAGAGCTTCCCTTAGAGAACTGCAGAATCTGAAGCAGATGACACTTTGTGGTCACTTAAAAAGTAGACTTCTGGGGCTTGTGCTCCCCACCTCTGTGGGCAGCAAATGGGCTCCTGCAATTCTAATGCTAATACCACGGAGCAGACTAAGTGGAAATAGAGTGTCCAACATTGCTTCTGGACATGAACTCCAACACCCTAGAGGGAAACTTAACCAGTGCTACATTTGGATCTTTCCCTGAATCACAAACACCCCAAAGTAGAGAACACGCATATGTACGGGATACCCAAAGAAGGTCACACACTCCTGATGTGGACAAAACAAACAACATCCCAGCAGCAAACCATTGCCTAGCATGGAGCCTGTGAGGTGTGATCACAATATATGTTAATGTTTAAAGACGTTTTTCAATGTTATTACAGCAAAAGGCATTGCCATTAATTCCCTTACTTCGAACCCATTTATCAAACACCTTTGCTACTTTCTGAAATAATTGGAGAAGTCATGTTTTGTGAGTGTCTTTAGTTGCGCTATTGTGGCTGCCCTGGTGGTCGGAACTGAGTCGAAATATTTATGACAAGTTATGTTGAAGCAAACACTATAGCACATCTTCCTCCATGTTATTCACCAGAGCTGGCACTGTGAGACTTCTGGCTCTTCCGCAAAGCTGAAATGACCATCAAAATTAAACATTTTGAATGAATTCTAGACACAGAGGCATCCAGGACAGTGCAACTAAAGACATTTATACAGGGAACTTCCAGGACTGTTTCAGAAAATGGTGAGAATCAATCGGTCCGTGCATTGAGGAAGGGATTTTATAGTGGTAAGTAGTTTAAATTTGCATGTTTGTCATAGTTTTTGATTATGCCGTGCACATTATGCATTTGAAGTTGCCTGTTTGTGATGATGTATTATTTTTTTTTTACTTTTGTTGAGTGTTATTTTCATTTCTAGTATAATTTAGCAAAGATAGATACTCCTTTCCTTCAAGTATGTAATCGGCAGAATTGTATTTTTTCAAAGAAATGAGAAAGAATAGGATGCATTTATTTTAAAAGTTCTTCCTGATGATCTGCCCCAAGTCCCTTTCCCCATCCTCATCAAGAAGTTTATATTATTTGTAATCCCATGGAAGTGTTATTGGAATGCCAGCATGTTAATCCCAATCTGCTACCTCTACAACTCACGGTGAGCCTAAAGACACTAAGATATATTTATAACTACAGGACGCCAGAGAGTCCTGCATGTGGTCCAGATGAGGGTTCTTGGAACAAAGGCCTCAACCCAGGGCCTAACCTGCATTTTATTACTCTGTGAGGAAGGGAGTGGCTAGAGGATGAAAGACTGGGAGAATGGCGAGAATTACCTGAGTACTAGGAGGCCAGAAAGCACCTCTGTGACATGCAGAGAGAAGGATATAGAAGACCAGTCTGCATAACACAACTGAGGGAGCATTTAATGTTTAGGCTGCAGGCTTCAGTTCTGATTTGCACTTTTATGCCCTGCAAAGTCACAGCATCTTATCTCCAGGCCCAAACCCAGCTGACGACCCTTGAGCTTTGGCTCTGAATCCCGCTGGGCTCAACCATTTAGGGAGACACCGGGGCAGGGAAACAGCGACTGTCGCCAGGCTTCTAAGATTACACGTCAGCACCTCAGCCATCTCCATCTACAGTGCTTAGAGCCAGATGAAGGGGAAAGAAAATGGCTCAGCCAGCTCTGCACATTTCAGTACATAGAGATCGGGCCAGGTTTAATAAAGAGCTCACTGCTCTTTTCTCATGGAGGGCTGTTCTGGTGATCCTCTTGAATCTTGGACTGAGAGTTTCTGGGGGATTTATTTTTGATGACTTTGTGAATAAACATGATCAGCTACCTCACTTTGGTCTGTAAGGCAGCAAAGCTCTTCTACCACGTCGCAATTATAGGAACAAAGCTAGAAGAAATCTCAGGCAGGTGATCTTACTTTGTGAAACTAGCTTATTTATTTAGTGGTTAACGTCTGTTCTGCAATTTTCCCAGAATGACTGTGAATGTCAAATTGCATAATGTATGAAAAGCACCTTTGCAAATTAAAAGTGCTATAGCATAGGTAGTACTATCATAAGTAGGGGTTTCTGTGTAACTATCAATTGTATATTTAGGAAAGAAAACAGAAAACTATGGAACACTCTTAAATCCATGTCTAGAATTCTCCTGAGATTAGACCTTTGCAAATAGGAATATATTAAAGAAAAAAATCAGTCTTCCCCACTAGTTTTATTGCACTAAAGAAATCAGAACATTTCTCAAGACAGCTCAGTCCAATGCCCCAATGGCTAGCTGCCTAGACTAAATTTATACAGACTAAATTCTCCAAGAACGATGTTATGAGGTGTGAATTTTCAACCCATTCCCCTCTTGGTTTGTAATAAATTCATTCTAGAATATTGTTATTTCATAAGCTTGACTTCCTCATAAGTCTTCATGAAATCAGCATTAAATATTATTTCCTTTCACTTAAGGGAAAGGAAGTGAACTACATTCTGCCAATAGATAGTTATGCAATATCAAGGCAGCTCAAAAAAAAAAAAAAAACCCAAGGCCTTGGGAAGTGGAAGAAAAATGGGCTCCTAGTTGTCTTGAGACTATAAAGCCATAAAATGATGAAAACATTTCCCCTGTAAAATATTTTATGTCGATGTTTTAAAGAAACATTGAACAGAAAATACAGCTAGTTCTCATATGCTTCCTTTATGATTAACATTTTGCATAATCACAGTGCATTCATTACAACTGATAAGCCAATACTGACACATTATTATGAAGCAAAGTCCATGATATATGTAAGGGTTGCTTCTGTGTGGGCACCATCTCTGGGATTTCGTGACAGTAAAATGATACATGTTAATCTGCGCAGTACCATAGAAGGTAGTCTAGGCTTTCCTATTTATCTCTCTCTCTCCAAGCCCTAGCTACCACTGATCATTGATCTTGTGGTTTCATGGTTTTGTCTTTTCCAGAATGTCATAGGTAGTTACATATCATATTGTATCATATCATATCATATTATATTATATCATATCATATCATATCATATCACATCATGTCTATATGGAGCTTTTTCTCATTTTTACTTAGCAAAATTCATTAAGATTTCTCATATATTATATATGGCTTGAAGGTCCTTCTTTTTAACTGAAACACTCATTTTATGAAAATACTATATGTTTGTTTTTTCATTTATTTACTAGCAAACATCTTGGTGCTTCTAATTTTTGGCAATTAAAAGAAAAACAGCCATAAGCACTGGTACACAGGATTTTGATGTACACATAGACGTTTAACTCACTGTAGTAAATACCCAGCAGTAATTGTTGTGTTATATGACAAAACTATGTTTAGCTTTCAGGATACTGCTAAACTATGTGTCAAGGTGAGAAATGTTCTAAAATATTTTTAAAGCGGCAAAAGATACACATTCATATTATGAATTTATTCATCATTCATGTATTGCATGCTATTCAAGACAAATTTGATAATAGACACGAGTATATGATTTTTGGGTTACCTTAAGAGAAAGCCTAACATACTCATATATGATGAAGAAGCAAATTATTTTAAATATTTCACTGTTTTACATAGCCTTCATTTTAATTAGTACCATTATATGCATAGCCCCATAATAAGCCTTGACTCAGAGAGAGCCATTAAGAGACCCTATTTACTAATATTAGTCCTACCTTCATTTTTACATTATTTCATGTCCTTTATAATTCTCAGAGTCCCTCAGCCACAACTAAAATCCCCAAAGGAGCCTCTTACCACTATCATGAACTTGTAACATCTCTGCCACAGAGCCAGGAGAACCACATGGTCTGTGTCCTTCCTTTTCCTCTGGGCCAGGTTGGTGTCCTTGACCTGAGTCAAAACCATTCACACAGCTGATTTCAAATGCTGCTGCTCTAAGCCTCAGTCTTTTATTATAGTAGGTGGCAGCCTCCACAGCCTTCGCTAATTACCCAAGGACCTTTAATCTGACTGCTTAGTATCCAATAAATGTACCACGGTCCCCTTATCCATGGGAGCTATGTTCTAGGAAATTCTTATAAATGCCTGAAATTGTAGATAGCACTGAACCCTATGAATTATATTTTTCTTATGTGTACACAGTATAACACTTAAGCCATAAATTAGGCACAGTAAGAGATTAACAACAAATAATACAATGGAGTAATTATGACAATACTTTGATAAAAACTGTTTAAAGCTTATGAAGTATTGATTTCTGAAAATTTCTACTCAGCATTTTCTAATTTTGGTTGAATCCAGATAAATAAAACCAGAGAAGTGAAGTTACAGATGAAAGGTCTTTATTATGTATATATTCTGGGAATACAACTTCCTCTTTTTTCTACATTCCTTCTGTCTTTCTGAGTGTAGATGTGTAGAGTGGTAGACATAAGATCCTGCTTTGCGTGGATGAGTCCTGAATTTATACAGGAAAGTACAAAACCATGTGTCATGTGAGGTGTGCTATCAAAACTTTCTCAGACTACAGAGAGGGGTGAAAAGTTGTCCCAGGATGTGATGGGGACAGAGAGAGCTGAGTCTTATGTAATGGGTGGACCCATGAAGGGTCTGGATCAATATCCTCCTGCAGGTGCAGGTAAAAGAGTAGCTGGCGAGGACAAAGCAGTGATGTGGACAGAGGAAGCACCCTTGTGGCTCGAGGAACCAGAGAAGTGGGGCTGGCTGCCCCTGGTCCTCCTTGATGCCCCGCCCCATGCCTGGAGATGTTCAGCTTAGGGCTCCTTCTTCTCTAATTTGACCTGAGGCCCGTCCTGCTTCCAACAGAGACAAAGCCTCAGTATTCTGCACAGCTCAGAATATAAGCCTAACGTGACCGCTTGCTAGAAAACTGCCCTGAAAAGTAAATATTCTTGGGTCCTTGGAGAGAAGAGCAGAATCAATGTCAGTTTCTGGGACAGACCAAGTAATGTCAACGCAGCCAAGGATGCTGACAGAAATGCAGATTTCTGGGCCCCTCCTGGACCCCGTGAATCAGAAACTCTGGGGAACATTTTATCAAGTTTGCCAGGGAAGTCAGAAGCCAGCAAAGGCTCAAGAATCACTACTTATTCGATTTTAGTTGTCACTGAAAGGAAGACTAAAATTTTAATTGTATTGCTTTTGTCATTCATAAACCAGATTCTAACTAAATAAAAACATACACGTGACCCTGGAGCAAGGGGACAATTTTAGGACTCTGGTGCAATTGGCACTGTGCACCATGTGTAGAGTAACACAATGTATTGCTTCAGTGTCATGAGATAAAGCCAATCTTTAGAAATGCTCACAAGTACAAAAAGCACAAGAAAGGTAAGTGAACTGTAAAAAGCTAGGGCTGTACTTGCCGTATTCAGTAGTAAATGTTTATGGCACCTTGTGCCAGGTGAGGAAGCGCAGGGACCCGTGAGCATGGCCTTGAGAAGCGTTGGCAGAGCTGGGGGGCTCGCCTCATGCTGAGTTCAGGGAAAGAGGGTGACGGGCCAAGCTGTATTGATAAATATTTACAGGCAAATCATTGAAGAATGAGAGGAGTTCTATTATAATCAAAAGGCAATAGGTCATTTTTGAATAGTGGCATCTGAAACTGGAAACAAATTTGTTGCTGAAATACAAATTGGAGGAAATTGCTTTTGTGGGAAAACATTTCCTCTCCTCAGTGGGTTTCTCTTTTGTGTTCTGCCTGGTCTAGTCATGGAATTTCTGGGATCTCCTGATAGGGGCTGGCTTCTGTTCCAAGCTCCCCATCACAGCCTCAGGCGAGGTGCCTGTGCCTGGTGTCTGCTTTTTCTCCTGGGAGATAGTGACCTTGATGCCTCATTCTCGGTCAAATGTTATAAAATCTGCAGATGATTGTTTCTAAATGCAGAGCATGAAGAAGCCTAGGGTGTCTGCAAAGGTCACTCTAGTCTTTCCCTTCACTTCACAGTGATTTCATAACTGTGAAGATTGTAAAGCATGACCTTGAGCTCAACACTACAAAAAAAAAATGTGAACAGAGAGAGGAGTTTGTCTCTCTGAAGAATATGATAAACAACAAGAAATAGAGACAGCTGACCTGCTTTCTAAACATAGTAATGACCCAAGACTGATGTCATGCACTAGGGACTTAAATCAAATTTTGCAAAAACTTGACAACGTGAATGGTTATTAAGGATGAGGACTAATCTGAATTCTCAAAGACTGGTAAGGGTATAAAGTTGTACAACAACTTGCAGAAAAGATTTCATTTTTAAAGGAAAATAAATCTGTACCTCCTTTATTACCCAGGAGTTCTACTTTGGAATATGTACCCAAGACAAGAAAACTTAAATTCATAAGAAGGCTTGTACAAAAGTTTGCAGAAGCTTTATTTTATGTTTTTTTTGTGATTTTTTTCTTATTTTGAAGATACTAAAGCACAACAAAACAAGGCAGAATAAAGCTAATTGAGACAATGCTGTAAAACTGGTACAGAACTTCAGAGCAGGATGCCAGGATAATGATAATAGGTACCATAGTGTGTCTTGTTGTCTTCACAATAGTTGTCCATTCAATCAGGTATAACAAAATCACACCAAAAACAGAACACTATAAAACATATCAAACAGAATATTGAAGAGAGCAAAACAATTAATCAGAACAAAGGAAAACAGTGAAAACAATATTTGCCTTCAAAGACAGGATAGAAGGAAATCCCCCATATTTGCTATGTTGCATACTGTCATCCTTCCAACAGATGCTCAGACCTCTGACCCCCAGGTCTGCACAATCAACTCAGCAGTACAAGCATTTAGTTGCTGTATGTGCCTTAGTTGCTATCAACTCCAGCTGTCCTTGACACCTTCCAGTTGCTAAGGAGAGAGGGGGACATGGGACGTTCGATCCATGGCTCATGGGAGACACTGATTATCCTCTCCCTGGTGCACCTGTGGCTCTCTGGTGCTGCCACTTACAGGAATGAGGGCTCACTGCTTTCTTGCTCAGCCCCCCAAGTTCCAGTGTGACTTGATCTTGGGAAATACCAACTTGTTCTTTAGAAGCTTTATTTGTAATAGCACTGATTAGAATGAAAGCAAATGTTGGTCAGAGGATAATGAATGCACAAATAATGGAGTATTCATTTAAGAAATATTCAGTAATAAGATAGGATAAAATACAAATACTTGCTTCATGGACAGACTTCAAGAAATACGTTGAATGGAAGAATTCTATCATGAACATGTATATTCTTTTCCATGAAATCTATGTTGGGAAAAAAATCCAGAAAGTGTTTTTTGGGAAAGAGCATGAGAAAAGTTTCTGGGGTGATGATAACATTTTTTCTGTCTTTACGAGTTTGAATTACAGAGGTGTATGTATCTTTCAAGTTCAATGTACTTAGAGATGTTTCCATTTCATTGCGTGTAAATTTCACGCAAAAGAAATGCTGTAGACAAATACTAAACTCTTATGTATTGTAAAGAATTTAGGGGTGAAGTACACTGATGTCTGCAATCTACTTTTTGAGATGCATTTAGAAAAATTAAAACAGGTTGATCTGTTGGGTGTTGGGCTGCATTTTGGGTGAATAGATAGATATTAAATAAAGCTTTCATAGCACAACAGGAAAAGTAGACTATAAAAGACCATAAGAAAATGTAGAGAAAAAAAATTTGTGTCCTGTATGAATCACCTTGAAAACATAAAAAAACAAAGATGCCTGGATCTTATCTCCAAATGTTCTAAAGATAGACGTGGGGAAAAATGTTTTCTAGGCACTGCAGGACAGTCATGGGTGCATCCCTTGAGGTCTGTGCTAAGAATGCTTCTGTGCCATGGTTTGAGTATGAGCTAAAGCCATGAAAATGTCTCATGGTGATTTATTCTTCGTGACCCCAGCCAAAGCATGTTATAATAGGGTTTAGGGTTAAACTACAGAGTAAACAATACAAGCATTTTTAAATATTATGAAATTTAAGGCTTAGTACAGCCTGGCGTGAGAGGTGCAGCCTGGTATGAAAGGCATTATCGTGGCTATTTTATGTTTGGAGACACCAAGGCTTAGAAAAGTTAAATGCACTTCTGTTAGGCCACAGAATTAGATCCAGCTTCACGGACTGTAACTAGTGCTGCTGCACAGAGCTTCATGTTCAGAAAAGTCCTGTGTTGTAGTCAACACTCTGTTGCCCTCTCCTGAAATTCTTAATTTTGTCATTGAGTTTGTGTTTTAAAGTGAGGGCTAAGGGGACAGTGAGTCTTGCACCAGGGGCTGAGAGCCTTGCCTAGGAACAGTCGCCCCAGTCCCATCACTTAGGTGCACAACCCTGGCTTTCCTCTCCCTTCCCGTTCCTAAGATCACTGCTAGCCTAGGACTAGGGAGTTGACCATGTGCAAAGGTAGAATCATGTTCTGCCACCACTGACAGCCCCAGCTGGGCCTGCACATGCCCAAAGGAAAGGGAGCCAGAGCTCAGTCTGTGTCCTGACACAGGGCGAGGCAGCAGTGGTCCCACCCACAGTGGGTGGGACCTACTAGACCTGCTTTCCAGAGGTCCACACCATCAGTCAAGACCACCACCCTGGAACTCTGCCTGCAACGCCAGGGCCTCTGGGGACACTCAAGCTATATCCACAGCACAGCAACTACATGCACCAGCGGGGGCTGGCATTTTCAGTTTGCCCTGGTCCCTACACACATAGACTATGTGACGACAAATAAATAACAGGCTAAACTTTGAGTACCACCCTATCTTACTGCAAAACTCCTACTTTTAGCAACAGTTTTATTGAAGGCAATGAATAAGGCCCTGGAAAGAACACAAATAAGAATCCATTGTCATTTCTTCCATCAAAAGTTTAAACCAGGGAATAAATTATAATCTCCATCCCAGAGAGGCTGCTCTGGATGATATGGATGAGCAATACAAGAAGTGGGAAGACTGTTTAGAAGAAGTTTTGCTCAAAGCCAAAGTGAGAAGCAATAGCAGCACAGATTGGAGGTCGAACGGGGATGGTCACTTCCTGAAATAGACACTCTACAGTGGTGATGGAGATAGTACACAAAGGACTTGGAGATTGCTTAGCTTTGGGTGGAAAGGTAGTCAGAGATGACCCCGGCGTCTCCTCTCTAACTCTCCCCCACATCCCACACATTCTCAGTTCTCAGCTCCCTTTCTAGGCTCATTGCTAGTAAAAGTTTAGTAAGCGTGCTTGCAATCTTCATTTTATTTTGTACATGTAACACAAATGCCCGTATATATATGCAATCTCTTTATTTATTCATATATTTGTTTATTGTACTGGGAATTAAACTCAGGACCTTGTGCTTTCCTGGCAGGCACTGTGCCCCTGAGCTATATCCTGGCCCCACACAAACTTTTTTAAAAATAGGGATTTTACTCTATTATTTTGCAAGCTGAATTTTCATTTAATTGTATAACTTGGATAAACTATCTATTTCTGTCTGTCTACCTATCTATTTATGTATCTATCTATCATCTATCTATCTATCTATCTATCTATCTATCTATCTATCTATCATCATCTGTCTGTCTGTGCAGGCTTGAGTTTGGAGAAGTACGTACAAAGTGATCTCTTAAGAAGTCAGTGGCATAGATTTGGGGAGAGGCTGTTGTCTTGGGGCTGCTGCAGAGCCAGAAAGGGAAGAGGGTTTAAGCCACAAAAATTTGATTTCGTGATCATGCTGCATAATCCATCGGAAAAAGCAGAAAAATTTTAATGTGCTCCTAATGCATTGTCGTGTAAACTTCTTTGCTGTCAGAAAAAGCAACTTGCTCAGTGCTTGTGTGGCACCATGTTGCAGCATCTTCTAAGCTGTCTCGGGAAGCATCATCATCACTTCCTGTGCACTCAGGGAATCAAAACCTGGTGTACCATGTCACATGATGTGAGCACACACATCTGGTTCTTAGTGTGCATTTGCTTCAAAGGTGGTTTGCTATTTTAAGGCTAGTTCATTTATTTTATACCATTTGTGGAGTAAAGTATCTTCATCTCACTGCAGCAATTAGTTTGAAATCCAAAATAAAATCAGTATTTTTAATTTGTCTTTAAGCATATTATCTGTATGTTCTTGCTGCTTCTGTATTATCTTGGGTGGTACGTTCAGAAATATGGTATTCATCCCCTTATTGTTTTTTTAATCTCTTTTGCTGTTTCAGCATTCCACTTATGTGCACTTGTCTTTATCAGCCTTTTCCTCATATTCCTAGGTTTTGATTAAACTAAAAAGAAATGAGAAAACTAAATTACTCAAATTTCATGTTAACTCATAATCATACTTAAGGTGTGAGGATCAAGAGCACTACTCTTTTAATAAGTCTTTCTTTTTTTAATTCCAGTATTAGGGGCATAAGAAAGTGGCTGTTAGGGAGAGGCTGACTTTGGAACAGCGGAATTGACCACAGTTAGTGATACTAATGTAACATGCATTGATCGCCCACCTATTGTATGAAGATAATGATAAGGCAAAGCTTTATCTCCTAATATAGTTACTCTCGTGTTATCATGAGTCATTTAGGTCCCCTAAAGTAAAAAGGATGCACTCAGTTTGAAGTTGAAGATAACAGAAAGACTACATTTTTTATGCTCTATGACTGTGACAATGAAATTTATTTAACACACTCAGAATTTCACATTGTATGAACCTTTAGGTTCTCTTTATTCACTGGTCCATTTCTACAGCAAATGCATTCAAAACTCTATATAATAAAATTATTTACAGAATTTTCAGATGACAAGGTTGCTTTTCCATAGCCCAATACCACATTAGAAGATCTAAACATTTTCACCCTGTACTCCAGGCTGCTTGGGAAATTTGAAAGCTAGTACCGTTTATAATGGCACTAGCTCCTCCCAATAGCTGCCAGCATTTTAGAAACCTTAAACTCCATCTTGCAATGCTAAAAGGGCTCCTCAACCCTGGCCCCCCACCCCCGTTGCACCTTACAAAATAGATTGTAGGGACTGGGAAGAGGGCCACATTATTAAGATGACTGTACAGGAATAGATTTTTAAAAGTCAAAACTCAGAATTGCTCTTTGTGGAATTCACACACATGTGCAAGCATCAAATCATTTTCCAGCTTGTTTTCTTGGATTTTCTTTGCTTGGCTTACACGACACTGGTTGTGTCTTCAGTAGAGCTGGCGGCTGAAGCAGATCGAGAGAATCACTTACAATATCCTTGCAGAAGCAACAGCTGGCTCTTCAGTTTGGGAGTTGCTTCATCCTGGGGTTTTAAACTTTTAGTTATCTCTTTTGGCTCACTTTGCCCAGAGACCAGAATAGCAATTTATCTCTAGTTCTGATCTGGCAACAGAATCCTGCAGTGCTGTGGCTGTGGTCTCCTTTGGGACTAAAGTCTATCAAGGGGCTGGTGTCCAGGTTGCAAATTCTGGCACTCTAGGGCCTGTGCTTTCAAGTTAATTCCTTGTTCAGCAGGCAATGGTTGCTGGTCAGCCTCCTCCTGACCATCTGAGTGAGTATCTGGAGTGTTTAGATCTTGTTGACTATTTTTCTTCTTCCAAGGTTTCTTTTTCTTTGGTTTACTTACGTTGGTATTTTTTGCTTATTGTTTATCCCAAAATTGCCCTTGTTGACTGGTAAGCCTGGATTCTGACCACAGGACATCTGATTCCCACCTGATCTCCACTGAAAAGGGTATTGAGAGGCATCCATGGCTTGAGACGTGGTTTCCCCAGTCACTGTTTTTCTGCATGGCCTGCACATGAGGGGGACCACGTTCACTTGTTGCATGCTGACATCAGGCCTCAACTGAGGCAAGTTGACATTGCTATTTCTTGTAGTAGTGGGATCACCATGAGACTGGGCCATGTGGAGACAAGGCCCTGGTAGCTGCAGGACCTGCCTTCAGTCCCCATAACCTGAGATGAATTGCTATCCATGGGCCCTTGCCCTGTCCTGTCCTGACATCTATCCCTTAAACTGTACCATGTTTCCTTGCATGGGAGTTTGTCTCATCATTATCTGCATTGACACTGGATTGGTTCTGGGTGTGATTGGTCATAATCTGCTCTATCATTGGTTTCTGTTGGAGCAAAGCTTACCCCTGAGGCCCCATCATCTGGTTACGTGGTGCCATTATTTGCTGGCCCTGCTGGGAAAACAGCAGCTTAGGTGGGGGTCATCCCATCCCTTGGGGCAAAGGCCCAAGATTTTGGTTCTGAGCCCTCACTATCATCTGCCTTTGTGGCATAAGTTGGACCCTTGAAAGGATCATAGTTTTAAGGGCTCAAAATGCCTTGCTGCTAAACCATCTGGCCGGGGGGGCATAGTCTGCTGGTGCGTGCCCATCAGCTGAGATGCTGGGCCTTGCTGGGCCTGGCCTTGCATGTGGCCCAAGTTCACCTGAGGAACCCCAGAACTACCACCTGGCTTGTTGTTCACGCAGCCATGAATTCCCATGAGGCCAGGCTGCACCATATTTTGTGACCCATGGGAGACCTGCATCTGGTTTTGAAGAGGACCAGCTTCTTGGTCACCTGAATACTGGACATTTTGATTTGCTTGTAGCTGGGGTGGGGGAGTGGGGCTCATAAATTCCCAGGTACCTGACCTTGCATAAAGATTGGATTGGCCTGTCCTCCTGGGCCTGAATGTAAACTCTGTGGTCCCTGGTTTGGTTGCTGAATCACCATGAAGTTAGGTGGCCCATTTCCTTGCTGAACCATAGGAGATCTGAAGAGCTGCTGAAATCCCAGGGGAAGAGGGTTATTTTGAGGTGGCCTTGGTCCCATCTACTGCTGAATTTGGTTAACCATTTACCAAAGGAATGGAGGATGCAAGGAATCCCTGCCGGAAGGAGGAGGGTGAGGTGGCAGGAGACTTGTTGGTGAGGTGGGGCTGCTGCCAGAGGACTGGGACCCTGGAGGACTCTCCTTGCATAGTCTTCATCTAAGGAACCATGGACTGGCTTGGGTTCCTCATCTAAGGAAAGTGTGCATGGGCGTGTGAGGCTTCCTGGCTGCTAAGTGGGTATGCAGGGAGAGGATAGGAAGGTGCCTGTGCCATGGCTATGTATGATCTTACCTTCAGTTGCTGGTGCACTGGGCCAGGCAAGGAGGACTTCTTCCACCCCAGGTTTGCAGTTTGCAGCCCAGAGAACCCTAGGCTGGAGGAACTCAAGGGCTCTGGAAGGCAGCTGGTGCCAGCCTGGAGGAACAGGTATCTGAGCTGGGGCAATAACAGGCTGCACTGGATGAAAAGGAGGAGCTAAGGATCCTGAGGGATGACTCTGCTGTGGTTTATGGAGCCCAGAGAGGAGTGGATCTAATGCTTCTGACTGAGAAGCAGGGTGAGAGGTCCTGGGCTGCTCTTCTGGATTGGTGCCTGGTACCATCATGGAAGATGACATAGTTCCATTCTGGGTATCATAGCAGTGGCAGTGCTGGTCATCTTTAGTAATCCTGGACCACCTGCCATGGGAACTCCTTTCTCCATTCTATCTGAATTTCCAGCTCTCATGGGACCATTCATTCTCACATCTTGGCTTGGATTCTGAGCCAAAGCCAGGTTGATAGATCTTCCCTTCAATCCAAATGGAGAGGACCCCCAAATCCTGAAGCTGCTGGTTGTTACTCTGAGCCAGAATCCATGTCCATGAATGCACGTTCTCATTTGCCATCTTTGTTTAAAAATCTTCGGTGGCTCCCTGTTCCACTGAGGACAACACACACACAATCTCTGCAGACTGAATGATAAACAGATATTGGTATGTCTTACTTTGCATGAATCATCTCTTGTCTTTCCCTGCTCTGCCCATCCCACCAACTTCTGTGGCTTTTTGAAAATCAGGAGGCTTCATACTTTAGTGTATTTACCTACAGATCCCTCCGTGAGGAATATCCAGTATCTCCCTACTTGATGAATACCTACTTGCATATTCTATGAAAAACTTGCACATACAGTTTGGTTTGTGTTCTCATTTCTGTTGCATGTTGAGTGCTTATCCTACCACCTTAACCAAGTTGCACCAGCCATTTGAATCTCTGTGTCTCCTAAATCCCCTGACTCTCATATCTGTTATTGTAGGCTACCTCCTTATAGGCTATATTCCTGGTTCTTTAAATTGGACACATTGAAACATTCACACAGCTACTTCTTCATCTCCTCATGATGGCCAGCATCTAGTAGTCCTTTCATTTGCTGAGTAAGACAACAGTCAAAGAAATACCAAAGAAAAAATACTCGATCTGGATTTTGGGCCACTGGCAAGATTTGAGCAGGATTCCAGGCAAAGGAACAAGGATGAACAAAGGGATGAGATGGCACATATAAATGTGTGTGTGGTATAGGGGAAAGGGAGGAAGCTAGAGCAGTGGGACTTCAATTTAGTTAGGTAATAACATACCACTCGGAAGCCCTGAGAAGCAATGGCTGGATGATTGCACCATGAAATAAGTAAGTTGGGGAAGAGAGCACATGTATTAGGTGAAGAGTCTGGATGTTTGAAACAGAGAGAGGTTTTATGGGCTATAACTGAGTTTTATTATTCCCCTCATATACCACATTCCACAAAATGCCTAAGTGGAATTAATATGCAGGCTGAAATTTTTCATTTTATGGTAAACTTATAAATTATAATTATATATATTTATGAAGTAGAAAGTGATGATCTTATTAATGAACAAAATGGAAAATAATTAAGTGAATTAACACATCCATCACCTCAAATACTTGTTGTTTTTGTAGTTAGAACATTTGGAATTTACATTCTGAGTGATTTCAAAATATATAATGTAGTATCGCAAACTATATTCAGTACTCTGTGCACTAGATCTCAAAAATTATTTTGTTTCTTTTTTAAAATTTTATTTTGAAAGTGGTAAAATACAACAGAACAAGACAGAATGAAGCCAACTAAGATCGTATAATGAAATTGGTACAGAACTTCACAGCAGGTTATCGGGATAACAGTAATAGGTATCACAGTGTATTTCATTATCTTTATAATAGTTGTTCTTTCAATCACGTATATCAAAATGAGATGAAATACAGAACATTATAGAACTTATCAAAACAGAATATTGAATACAGCAGTACCATTAATCAGAATAGAGCAAAACAGTAATAAAAATATTTGCCTTCAAAGAGATGGTAGAAGGAAACCCCTCTTACTTGCTGTGGCCAACCTCCCAGGAGATGCTCAGATTTCTGGTTCTCATTTGCTAACGGGGGGGGGGCGTGGAGACAGGAGAAGGGGGGCAGGGGAAGTGCGATGTCTGACTCTAGGCCACGCACCAGTAGATTCACTATTGCTTAGCAGGGAGGGGAGCTGCTTGTTTGGTTTCCCAGCATCCTAAGTTCCAACATGGTGTGGATCTCAGGAGCTGCTAGTGGTTCTCCCCCTGGAAGGGCCCTATTTTTAGTTTCTTACTGAGACTCAGTGCCCTTTGATAATCTACCACTCCTTATCCCCCAGCCTCTGGAAACCATCATTTGACATTCTGCTTATGAGTTTGATTATTCCAGATTCCACATGTAAGTGAGAGTCCCAATGCATGCATTTGTTTTCCTGCCCTTGGCTTATTTCAGTTACTGTTATGTTCTCCAAATCCGATCACACTGTTGGAAAGGTCAGAATTTTCTCCCTTTTCAAGGCTGAATATGATTCCATCATGTATATGCATCACATTTTTTGTATCCATTTAACTGTTGATGGAGACACCTATATTCTCATATAATACAGACACTGAGAATAGAGACCCCTAGTCAACAAACTGAATGCAGATCTTTTGAGTAAATACTCAGAAGCAGAATTGCTTAATCATGTGGTAGTTCTAGTTTTAGTTTCTGAGAAGATTCCTTACTGTTTTTTATAATAGCTTTACTAATTTACATTTCCACCAGCAGTATGCAAGGATTTCCTCTTTTGCATATTCTTCTCAGTACTTGTTATCTTCTTCAGGGAATTAGGGTTAAAAATTTGTTTTATATAGCAGCCATTCTGACATTTCTGATGTGCTACCTTCTTAGGGTTTAGTTTGCAGTTCTTCAATGGTTAGTGATATTGAGCATTTTTCATAAGGTTGTTGGTCATATGCATTTTTTTGAGAAGCATCTGTTTAGATTCCTTGCCTATTTCTAAATTATATTTTTCTTATTATTAAATTGTTTGAATCCTTATATATTTTAGTATTAACTCCTTACTGGATTTCTAGATTGCAAATATTCTTTCCTAATCAGTAAGCTGTCTCTTCACTCTGTGGCTTCCTCTGCTGGGCTTATTTTGGCTTTTGGTGCCTGTGCTTTTGTGGTCAAATCCCGAAAAATAATTGCCTACACCAATATTATGTTGTGTTTCTACTAAGTTTTCTTCTAGTGATTCTGCAGTTTTTGTCTCATGTTTAAGCTTAACACATTTGGAATTATTTTTATGTATGGAATAAGATGAAGGTACAATTTCATCTTTTCACCATTTAATGAAGAGTGTATCTTTTTTTTCATTGTGTATGCTTGATACTTTTGTTAAAAATCATTTGACTCTGCCTGTGTAAGTTCATTCTCTATTCTGTTCCATTGACTGATATATCTATCTTTATTCCATGAACATGATGTTTTATGTAAATTAGAATTTAAATAAATGTTGATAAACGGGTAGGAAAAATAACATTAAGACATACTTAATCTATTGTCTTCAATAATAGCTTAAACATCTCAGGAATGCAGAGATAGTTCAACACATGCAAATCTTGAAAACAGCTCAAATGCCCATTCACCGAGAAATAGATTTTAAAAAGGTAATATTTTTATACAATGGGGTACTACTCAGTCACAAAGAAGGATACATTGAGATTTTTACAGATAAATGGATGCAATTTGATACCATACTCAGAAGTTAAATAAATCAGACTTGTATGTGTAAACATTGTATTGTCTCCTTGGTGTGAGGCAAGGAGAGTAAATAAGGTCTAAAATGTACAACAGATACTATGAAATGGGAAGAAGTTGTTCAAAAGAATTAAAAAGAATGAGGATGGGTGAAAGGGGAAAGGACAGAAGGGAAAAGGGAAAAAAATCAAGTCACTTACACTATTAGCATCTTTTAGTTCATTAAAAAGAAAGATTTTACTCCTATCTATTGGAGAAATTTATATACCTATATTTTGTATCCTCAGCAGCTACTTTAAAGATAACAACATACAATGTATTAACTATTTGATTCTCTGATCATTTTGTTATGAAATTTTGTTTTACCTTTTTTCCATAAAATGAAAAATATAATGGCTATAACAAATGTTCTATCATAACTAGTTTTGCATATATCATCCTTTAATAAGTGAGTCTACTATTAATGGATAAAACTGATTATGACAGTATGAAAGAAGCCTGAAACTCAATTGAGGCTGAATAGTTTACAGAGGAAACTAATATAAAGCATCTATTATAAAGGAGGCAGGGAAAATGCATATAATTTATCCAATTTAATCCTCATGACAACCATGGATGGTAGAAGTCACTAACCTTGAAGAAATTATAGCTCAGAGAATTGAAATAACCCCTCCCTTGTGACTAGTTATAAGCAGAAGAGGTTTTATTCAACCCCCTTTCTGACTACTGTATTTGAAAATATGTCACAAAATCACTCTTAGCATTCTAGCAAACATATCAGTAATTTATCTCATATCAAAGGATGTTGAGTACTTTAGTTATAATAACATTTCTTTAAAAAATTTGAATTCTGAGCAAATTTTAATTCACTCACACACCAACTTTTTTTTTTTTAAAGAGTGTTGGACATCAAGGATTGGGATAAGGAGGATAAAGATAGTTATTTGCTTAAAATGGTCATTCAGCCACTTTTATAGCACTCAGACTTGTGAAATTTAGTCATCTCGATTAATTTAGTTACTTTCTCACCTTATATTTAAGAATCACAATCTGAAAGACACTTAGAAGGCATTTAAAGCTAAAATGCAGAACTGTTAAACAGGCTCTAAGGGAAGTCTGGGTTGTGACATTTTGGGGGCTTGGTGCAGTGTGTTCCCACCTTCGTGGTAACATGTGGAATGGCTGAATCTCTCTGGACTCTGAATTCCACAGATCTTAATGTAAATAGTGCAGAACCCAGTGGAGACCAATAATAGGGTTCTCGAATAGTCCTTTGAGTAATGCTGCTACTATCTTTAAACTAGTTTTTAGTCTTTTGACTCAAAAACATAATTTTACTGAGATGTAGCATAGTTCAGTGAATTCAGTGGACGCATTCCTAACTGGAAAATTGGCTCTAGAGACAGTTTTCTGCATTTTATAGTCCTTTGTAACGCAGGAATGGAATTCTTGTTATGGCCTTATTCTTCAGCTGCAGGAATCAAAGGTTCATTGGCAGCAGTTCTAATAACAACAAAAATGACCCTGTGCATCTATGTAATTAAATGTGACTGTCTCAGTTACACAGTGAGCCTTGCAGGCAACCTTTTGTTGTATTTCTAGTTTATTGTGTATGAACTTTCATGCAATTCTTTCTTAAAAAGCAGTGATCTTGCATAATTGCAACCTATATTTCAATGAAGCATAGTCAGTCTTTGTAGTCATTTACTACTGCACATAACTGTAAACATCCATTTAAGTATTCAGAACTTATGGTGAGATGGAGGGATGAGGTTGGATTTTAGAAACTCGCTCTCCTCTCTAAATCTCTATGAATAATTTCTAATATTTCATGCTCCTGGCAGGACAGAATTTACAATACTCATGACATCCCTGAGTGAACTCATTTAACACGAATAAATTCCACAAGTAGCTAGGAAGTGACAGTCCCATTGATAAGCTCGCCCGATTCACAGAGACTGAGCCATAACATTCCCATTAACTTTGTTTAGAGTGGTGATTAATGATAAAGGGTAGACACGAATCCAAGTTAATATAGATAGGGAAGTGTTATTTTCCTCATCCTCCAAAATTTGGTTATCACTGGATAAACATTGCCTTCCGTGGAAGCCTTCCTTCTCCCTCACGCTGGTATGCCACGGCATAGGAGGGCACGGAGTCTGCCCTGCCCGACCAAGCACTCCCCCCTTTGTCCAATGCACGCATTCCATTCACACTATGATCACCTCAATATTTTCTTCTCATTTCATTAAGCTTTTGTTCACACAGCTTCTAAACTTCCTAGAACTAAAATACAGACAGCATTTAGGAATTTACAAGATACAGTCTCCACATGGTGATGTCTGAGAATTGCTCCCAGATTGGTAGGACTCTGACCACTTGAAACACGCTGGAAAATTACCAACCTGGTGCAGAGTCTGACTGGTGATTTTGTGAACTCAGAAACCAGGCTCGCTCAAGCTAACCACTGAGGCACATTTTTCATATGCTTTCAAAGTATTTTGCTAAAGTGAAAAACAGAAGTGTCATAAAACCATAACTCTCACGCTGGCATCATTAGTGATATTTCCCCCCTTGTAGGCAGACTTCCTCGGGGAGACAAATCACACTCAGAGTTTTCTTAGACTCAAAATTTGAGGAATTAGATGAATTGAGGGCTAAAATACAGCCAGCTCGCAGTTGGAGGCACTGAGTGTAACAGAATTTCAGTAGGTAACGACATCCTTATTGTTAGAATTCCCAGAAGACTAGCTGAAGCATAAAACTTGAATTACATTTAACTAAACAATTATTTTCTGGTTAATATAAGATGGGGAATGCTGCCAACACACAACTTCACCGAAAGGAAGATCTCTATGTAAACGAAAGTTTTCAAAATATGCATGGTCAGATAGAAAAAAATAATCCCAAATCATACAAACAGTTCTATGGGGCACTGCCAAACCAGAAGCTATCCACCAAATCTAGGTCTTTTCAATTCACTGAGCATTACCCTGACAGCTGCAGAGTATCAAGAGTAATGGTCTCCTTCTCTTGTCATGACTCACCATAATTGGAAGATTCTATTCTCCTGTCACTCATAATTCTAGAAGTACCACCTCCAAACAACAAGCAGACTAATAAACAGCAATCGCGGATTTCATGCCCTATGGAATCTCTGCACATCCATCCATACACTTAGTGGACTTGATAGATATTCTCAAATATTGTCTAAAGAATACAAGGGAGAAGCAAATATGTTTGGCCTGAAGGTCACTCTCCCCAGAAGTTTAGCTACCTGGAAAAAAATCAACTCAGAAATATGCCTACTTGCAAACATTGCTTTTGCAGTTTATATAATGTGTAATTACTTCACGTGTCAAAAAGAAAAATACTTGGCACACTCAAGGTATTGTATAGAACAAGCCAGTGCAAGCAGCCTGATCCATGCTGCTTTTTCTAAGGTAAGATCAGGTACAAGAAATGGCAGAAGTGGTTGAAAAGGCTTTTGTGCCTGTATCTCTATATGCGTATTCATATACACAGAAAATTCTCCTTCCTCACTGCCAGAAGTCTTTTCTGAAAGGTTTTGTAGTGTACAGTTGCATGGAAACACAGAGATTCAAAATACATAGTTCTGGTTTGTCCAAAATATGTATGAATTACACTGAACATTAGCATTTGCTGTTCTTCAAATCTTTAACGTTGACATTGCAATGCTTGTCGCAAATGCATTTTTGGCAAAATGAAAATCCTTAATTGTTTTTAAGAGGGAGTAATAGAAATTCACACATGATTAAGCCTTGAAACCACTGTAAGAATACAAAGAATGCTTCACTCCCAAACATACCCTAAAACTGCTCTTCTGGGTGTTGGGAACGTCAAGATAATCTGCTACCACAGAGAGCAAATTATACTCCTGAGTGCCGTTCAGTCTGGTGCCTCCAGGACTTGGCCAGGGGTGAAGGGGGTGTGGATTTCAAGTTCTTTCTAGTAATCAGCGTTGCCACCGATGATAACTTGGAACTCTTTTGCCACTGTGTCACTGTGTAAAAACATGCCCAGGAAGCCCTGCTCAGATCTGACATGTCTGTTGTTTTAACAATCAGAAACAAAGATCGAGTAAACACAAAATGCCTCAAGAAAAGTCTGTGTGGATGAGTCTGGGGCTGGGAGAAATGCTGAGAATGTTTATCACGGTTCAGACAAAAGAGAAGGACAATCTGGGTACTTCTTCCCTTCCCTCTGTCAGTGCAGGGCAGAGCATGACATCGTATTGCAGGCAAGCAAAGCTAGATGGATCCATGGCCCGATCCTTGAGATGCCCCTTTTAGTTTTATTTATCTCCTTGAGCATGCTAGATGAAAGGCAGATAAACTGCTTCCAATTTAGCTAAACTGAGCTGGTTTGTCTTGGCAGCAAATGGCTTTTATAATTGGGTTCTTTCTCTGAAATCACATTTCATCTGGTTGTCTCACTTCTGTCCTGGAAACACTGGGGATTGTAAATAATGATTTCATTGACTCCAAACTTTATTACTTATTATATGTTTTTCTTTCTTTTGTTCCCAGTAAAATATATATTCCAAGAGCATCAAACTTCTGAGTTTCTCTCTCTGTTCATCTCTAAATCCCATCGCCCCAAAGGTTAAAAATTGATTAAATAGTTAAATAATTCGACTTCGGGACTGATTCAGAAACCAAATTGCATCTCTTTAAAAAAGACATGACATCTGTAAGAAGCCCGCCTATTTAGCTAGGACTGTTATCTGCAGCTTACCTCTGCAGAACTAACAGTAAGATGTGTTTTTGGAAACTCAGGTTTTCTTTTTTCATTCATAGTTCTGAAACTTCCAACCTTTTCTCTTTGACCAAAGGAAACCAGCTTCAAATATTATGCTTGTATCAATGATTCTAATCAATTGATTTTAATTTCATTCTCTCTCCCTTTTAATTTTCTCCTCAGCAGTCCTATGTTTTAGAGAATGGCGTTGATTTTATTCGAGTATAGCACAGATATCAGAAAGAAGAAAGTCACTGTTAGCATTAAACTATGGCCAACAATGAAAGCTCATGTAAGATGTTGCTTCAGGTTCACAAGATGTGATCTCTCTTTAGTTGACTTTAAATTCTCAACAATGTAAGACAAGCAGCAATCTCCAAAACCATCATTTATATGCAATTATCCTGACCAAGTTAGATTCTGGGCTACAGAGAGTACAGTCATGATAAGGTCAATCTTTTAAATCAGGTAGACCAGGGTTAGGTTATCTGCACTTCTGTGCACTGTGTATGTAACCGTGCATAAGTCACTGTACTTTTATGATCCTCATTTTTATCCTGCATGAAGTGGAGAAAGTCATGTGTTCTCCATTTAATTTTACTAAAATATCCATCCTCACACTACCATGATCTATGTTGAAAACTATGCTTTGGGTAATGCTTACATTAAACTAAAATTCACTTAGGTTATTTATGTACCCTTTCCTGATAGATTAACACATAATACCCATTTCCAGTAGAGGTACAAAGTTATATAGTATTAATCAGTCTTATCCAGAGACCCACAGAACCCATACTGAGAAGATTTCATTGGCTTCAAAATGTGACTGGGATGTTTCAGCATTATGGTGAACATTGAATACTTATCTCAATATATCTTGAATAAAACAGCTGACATTTACTGTGTACCATGAAGATTTCAATGTCATCAAACTGAATGGTTACAGCCCCATGAAGTCAGAGTGATCACTCTCATATCACAAGCCAGAAAACTGAGACTTAACGATGTTGATCAACTAACTACGCAGAGTCACCAGCAAGAAAGCAAGTAATTCAGTATTTTTGGACCTCACAGTGTTCATGATGCATGTGAATAAACACCCATTCCCCAGCCACTTTTTTCCTTAATTAGTCCCTGGGTGATTGTTAGATCCTAGCACAAGCTATCAGCATGGTCGGCATCAAAATTAAAGGCTCCTCTTAAAGAATAGGATTTTCCTTTGTGTCACATGAGAACTATTGATAGACAACTCCAGGCCCCATAGTAGTCTTCAAAGACATATTAAGTTCTTAATGTACACAGACCTGAGTCTAGGTACTGAAGACACGGCATTGGTGAATAGAGCCGGCAAAACCCTGCCCTCAGGAAGCTTACACATTTGTGTGAGAAGAGGGACAAAAACAGGGACCAAATAAAGCACCCAGACAAACAAGTGGCACAGTAATAAACGTGAGGCAGAGAAATGGAGCAGAGAAAAGGGTCAAAGCAAGATGGGATGGGGAAAGCTCTAGTGGACACAGCTCTAAGCAGGGCCTGGTTGACACGATGCCATTTGAACAAACGCCTGAATGTCATCTGGGGGCAGAATGTTCCAGACTAAAGGACCAGAAAGCGGAAAGATCTTGAGATAAGGCTGCTCCCTCTGTGTTCAGAGAAGAGCACCAATTCTTCCCTACCATTCTTATCAAGGCGATGCAGAGGTACAAGAAACTGCAGACGCTCTTTGGCAAGTGTCCATGGCCTGCATTTCTAGAATACTTGAAAGCACAGGAAACATGCCATCAAATTTGTTCTTTACCTAGAGGAGAGCTCCCTCCCGGACATATAAATTTTAAACTAATGATCAAAATAAATGTGCAAATCAAAATGATTTTGTGATATGTTTTTGAAAGTGATTGCATTTAAAGGCTTCTGGTAAGCCTAGAGTTATTTTAGAAGAATTTTTCTGAAGTTTCTGGTGATTAATAAGAGGTGATTTATGAGTGTATTTGGCAACCTGTTAAACTTGGTGCAAATATAAGAGTTTATTTTTATTATTAAAGGAAATGACTTTTAAAGATTACCTGCAATGTCTCCCCAGTTACATATTCTGTGTATGTTTTTTTTTTAAATTTCCAGCGTTGGTTGGCCACTAAAGGTGTCTTCACTTTAGCCAAAAATATTTAATCATTTGTCTTTACCAAAGGCTCTGTTTACAATAGGTATGAATTCTCCAAAAACAAGGACCATATTAATAAAAACTAAGCACGCTCTGTCTTTTGAAACTTCAACACTTTCGTTGGGGTATAAGTTAGTAAAACTTAGCAATTTGGCAACAGGTATTACAAATTCTGCAAAAGTTCTACATTTAACCTTGTAATTTCACTCTCACAATTTTCCATGAAATCATAAGTAAAAAGAAAAGAGATTTGATTGCAGAGGTGTTTTACACAGATCTATTTATAATAAGAAACATTACAAACAATCTGACATGTTAATTATGGTTTATTCATATCATAAAAATGACTATAATATAGGATTTCAACAGCATAGGAAGCTGCTTGTAATAAACACATAGTTAAGTGAAATAAAGTCAGAATGCAAAGTTGTAGCCAAATGTTGTCTAGAATATAGAAAAAGTAAACTGCATAGCAAAATACAGGAAAGTAAAATATATTACATCTGGGTTTGGAGATTGGATTTAGAGTATTATTTTACATCTTTGTATTTCCTTAATGTTGTACCGATAAGGCATTCAACAGAGGTATTAATCTCATCCACTGCTACTTAGATGGTCTTAGTAACATTTTGCAATTATTGACTTAATCACATATTAAAAATTCTTTTCTCTGAGCCTTGTCAAAAAAGAAATGACATCAGTGATGTCTTAGCAAACAAGGAAGCCAATAACCAAATGTAGTGAGTAAAAATCTGAAGATCATGACCATAAAAAAGCACTCACATTATAACTTAAAGAATCCCTCAGTGTACATATTTCAGTATCAGCACGTGCTTAGAAGGTGTGTTTGGAAAGATTTGTGACTTGCGTGACCTGCTAGATTTCTGACTTCACTGTTCTGGTCTTTGCAAAGTTGCTAAAGAGGATAAACTTTAAAATGAAATACACATACTTACCTGATTAGGTTTACTATTGCAACATGACTGATGAAAAACTTGGGGAAATGTAGTGTCATGGATTAACTACTATACTTGAATGATAAGATTAGTAATACAAAAAGTATGCCCTAGACTAAACTGAGTAAGCCACTTTGCATATGCAAAGATCCTATAGATCTGTAAAGCCACTGGGCTCTAGATTCTGTGAGAGATCTGGTTAAGGGAAGGCTGGAGGTGATACCAAAATTTGACTGTAACTGGTCACTGGCAATCTGTCACCTGGTTTTACTTCCCCCTCCACGCACCTGACTTTATCATGAGCATTCACGGAAAGCATCATCTCAGGTTCAGAGTTATAGGTCGTTACCCATCAAGATCTCTGCTTCTGTGTCAGGTTTCCAGAGCAGAGCAAAGTCTCCTTGTTCTTTGCAAGCTGTGGCACCTTGGTCTTTGTTCTTCTACTTTTGAGGAGGCTCTGAGTTGCAATCTTCTTGGGAGATGGCACGAGCAATTGCTTTCACCTGCTTAATAAATGGGACTTCAGACCCATCGTCTAGAATGTGCTTAGGGCCGAGCTCACCTATGGTCACATTGTTAGCAGCAGTTACATCGTTGCAGGTTGTCACTTTTTACCACTTTCTAGAGCAATGACAGATGTATAGAAGTCTCCTTCACCAGAAATAGAAGCTACAATGTAAGGTACTCAGCCAAGATTATAACAGACAGTAATTTATATGTCTTTAACAGTATTCTCTACATGACTTCAAAAAAATCTACTATTGAGTTCTTATCTGGCAAGCTACAGAAATAGGAGTTTTGTTTCCTGTTATTGCAGGACTCATGGAGTTGGAGAAATGCTCTTGATTTCCTTTCATAAAGTTTTCTTTCTGAAACAATCAGGATTGTAGTAAACACTGACCCCAGAGGAAAAAAAGGGTTCATTTTATGAATTTCCAGTAATGCCTATGCTCTGAGTATTGTTTGTGTCATGTGAGATAGGAAAGCTTAATTATGAGTGTCACAGAAATATTTCATTTGTTTTGATTACTGATACACTTACCAAAGATTTCCCATATCCAGGGGCTGCTACATCCCAGAATAAATAGGTGGCAGGGCCTCCTATTTTCTACTCTCACTACCCTTAAAATGAAATTGAACAGTTTACAAATGCTGTAACTGAAGTGTGTTTCCATGTGAGGTGAATTCTGAGCTACAAATCCCAACACACTAAAAGCCCTGAAGGATACTGGTTTCTCTCTATTGGCTTTGTTCTTGGGAGGGATCCCCTTCACCAGGTTGTGGGATCCCCTTCCCTCATTCTTGTGTATTTTCCTTGAAACTCAGTCCGAGTTCCCCTGTTCATCTCTCAAATCTCTCAAGCAACTATCATCTTGTCACTCTGAGGTTCCAGCCACCTGTCTTCCTATTAGGCCTAATTTGTCCTTGGTATTTCTTAGTTGACAGAATTGTATGATTCTGTTAGATTTCAAGACTTCTGAGGAATCACAGACTTTGCCCTTGCATCTTGATTGACATTGTGCCTTGTGAACATCTTCTACCCAAAATGCCCTTCTTCCTCTACCTGGGCTTCATATTAAGATTTCTTAGTGAACACTATCATGAAATCCTGAATTTAGGTAATTTCCAGTTTCCTTTAGTATCAGTCCTTTATCCCCTCTTTCTGTTCTGCTAGTAATAGTGATTGAACCCCAGGGCTTATCACTGAGCTACACCCCCAGTAGCTTTATTTCTTGAGACAGAGTCTCACTAACCTGCTAAATTGCCAGGCGTGGCTTGAACTTGCCATCCTCTTGCCTGGTTCTCCTGGAGTGCTGGGATTAGGTGTTGTATACCACGCCTGGCATTTCCACCTTCATATCCAATATGTTTCCATGAAGTGTAACCTTATCTTCTCTAACACTGTGACTAGTTACCTGTCACCAACAGAGCTCAAGTGAAAAGAGAATACTGAAAGACAACAGCATTTTAGTAGGCAAAAATTCTACTCAGTTTCCTTCAATTCTCAGATTTGTAGTGTAAAATACAATTTTCATTTTTAACATTAGCATTTTTACATCTGAATGAGTCTGACCCTCTCAAGCCAATCAAGTTAATCTTACTCCTTCTCCTGCTAACCTGACCCGTCATTCCCACGAACTTGGGACCAAGAATGTTTCTCCACAGGGCACCAGTTCCTGTCTTGATAACTGGCTCAGGAATTCC
Source organism: Cavia porcellus (assembly GCF_034190915.1). Taxonomy (NCBI): domain Eukaryota; kingdom Metazoa; phylum Chordata; class Mammalia; order Rodentia; family Caviidae; genus Cavia; species Cavia porcellus. Next base: position 17,207,102 of record NW_026947496.1, on the reverse strand, counting down.
GTTTCCTGGGTAGAAAGTTGGACTTCATGGGAACTTCCAGGATGCCACTGATGCCTAAGCCCAGACGTGCAGTCCTGCTGGCCAGTCTGGAGTTCCTCCCAACACCTTCTCTGGTGCTTCGATGGTCCACCTGCTGGACTGGACTTCTTTCACCTGTGGCCTCCTCTGCCCACCAGTCACTTAGGTTCATCTGAGGATACTATATCCATTAAGAGTCTCACACTTTCCTCTCTTTCTGTGAAAGCCAGCTTGGTCCTGGTTTATACAAGTTCTGGCTTGATTGTGTGATAAATTTGCAGATTGTGAAATTAGGCAAATTTCTTCACCTTTTGAGCCTGTTTCCCCTCCTATAAAAAGAGTAACCTTTGAGGAATAAGGAAAGGGCTTCCCCAGAGAAGATTCTGATGCATAAACTCGGTCATGGCCTGGAACCGAGGCCAAATCCTTATAGTTAGAATTATTACCTATCACTGGGAAACGAGGGCATGGTGACATAAAATTCCCCTACTTGTGGGGCACGGAGCCTGAATATCTGTCATTAAACTCTTTGCAATAATGCTGAGGTTCCCAAACATTAGTAGACTAATCTCTACTAGATCAGAATATTGCATAGAGCATTCAAAAAACGTAAATTTTAATAAATTGCATGAATTTTCTTTTATTGTAAAAGTGAACTCTTTTCAAATTTTGTGGTCTTTAAATATCCCTCTGAAAAATAAAATATTGGTGACATTAAATAGTACTTTAGCCTTTAAAAAAAATACTTCATTTTACCAGTACATTTTAAATATACATTGTGATATCATTCATCATAGGGAATTTGTACCTGTATGTAGTATAACTTGTTTCTCTCTCTCTCTCTCTCTCTCTCTCTCTCTCTCTCTCTCTCTCGACTGGGAATCAAATTCACGACCTCACACCTGCCAGGTAGGCACCCTCCTCTCCCTTCAGCCTCTGTTTATTACACAAGCTTTGTTTCCATTTTTCCTTGTCCCTTCTTTCTTTCCACTCCTCCTTTTTATCTCTTCTTCTTTTGAATATTTTCTTCTCATTTCCCAATATTTATTAACATTTTTTTGTCTTCATTTGCACTTATAGCTTCTCACACCACAGAAATCATGCAATATTTATGTGTGTCTGAGTCATTTCAGTTAAGAGTATGGTCTCAAGGTGCATCCATTTAGCTAAAAATGTCTCAAACTTATCCTTCTTTATGGTAGAGTAATATTCCCCTATATATTAAAAAAAAAAGAGTCACTTTTGCCAATTGATGGGCCTTTGAGCTGTTTACAAGATTTAGATATAACCTGTGCTGCTATAAACACACATAGTCATACATATATTGTTTTGATATGTTGCTTTTAATTCATTCGGGAAAATACCAAGAAGGGAAATAGTTGGGTCAAATGGAACCTGTAATGTCTTACCTACTTTTCTTATTACTGAGACAAAATATCTAACACCTAAAGTTAAGGGAGGAAAGTCTGTAAACGTTTCAGTCTCTAATTTGCTGGCTCCAAGGCAGGGTGGCTTGGCAAAGCAAAACAGTTCATGGCAGGCAGAATGTAGCAAAGTAACAAGCTGCTTTAGCAGGATCTTTCTGTCCCTTTTATTGTATCTGGGCACTGCTGGTATTAGGCAAATGGCAAGCAAATCAGTGGATTGATTTAGTAATCACACACCCTTAATACCTAGCATCACACAGTCGAGATCCAAATACCTCTTTAAATGCCCCTCTTTTGACTGTATTATCTTTAGGGGGGCATCTAGACCCAAATCATAACATTTAGTTTTTTAAGGAATCTGTCTAATTGCTCTGGCTAAGCATTAAATTCCACAGTGGTTGCACCAGTCTACATTCCCACCAACAGTGGAGAAGGGTTCCTATTTCACTGCAGCCCCTCCAGCATTTGTTATTAGTTGATCTCTGGATAATAACCCATTCTTTCTGGAGTAAGTCCGAATTTCAGTGTTGTTTTAATTTGCATTCCTCAAATTTCCAATAATGTTGAACATTTTTCATATGTTTATTTGCTACTTATATTTCTTCATCAGAGAAGTTTACATTCATTTATGCCATCTTTTTTTGGATCAGGTCTTTGACTTTGGGGGGGGTTCTGATTTTTTCAATTCTTTATATGTTCTAGATAGAAGTCCTTTGTCTGAGGGACAGTTGGTTAAAATTTTTTTTCCCATTCTGTGAGTTGTCTTTTCACCGTGTTGGTGATTTCTTTTGACATGCAAAACTTTTTAATCAGGTGAGATCCAAGTTGTTGGTTCTTTTATTTCCCATGTAATCTGGGTTTTGCTTATGAACTCTCTGCCTACTCCTATGTCTCTAAGATTTCTCCCTATCTTGTCTTCTAGAAGATTTAGTGTTTCTGTTTCAATATTGAGAACCTTGATCCATTTTGACTTTAGTGCATGTTGACATACATGTGTGTAGTTTTAGCCTTCAGCATGTGAAAAGTCAATGTTTCCAGCATCATTTATTAAAGATTCCTTTTTTCCAGTGAACGTGTTTGGCCCCATTGTCAAAGATAAGATGGCTCAGTGTCCTTTGTAGTTGTGTCTCTATATTCTAATCCGTTCTACTCAACTTCAAGTCTAGTTTTGGTTTTTGGTTTTGTTGTTGTTATTGTTCAAATCAGGAATTGTGAGGCCTCCTGCCTTGCGTTTGAGGCCCAGGATTGCCTTTGTTATTCTAGGTCTCTTCTAGTTCCATACGAATTTTAGGAGTGTTTTCTCTCAATGTGTGAAGTGTGCTGATGGTATTTTGATTGAGATTATATTGAATCTATATAAGAGTTTTGAGACTATTGCCATTATCACTATGTTGGTTCTTTTTATCCATGAGCAAAAGGATATCTTTCCATTTTCTGATAACCTCATCAATCTTTTTCAGAGCACTGTAATTTTCAGTGATATTGATCTGTTATATCCTTTGTTAGATTGATTCTTAAGTATTCCGTTTTTTTGGTTTTTTTTTGGATGCAATTTTTGGATATGAAAGGTGTTGTTTCCCTAATTTCTCTCTCAGTGAGTTCATTGTTTGTCTATAGAAATGTTATAATTTTTGTACCTAGTTATGTAGGAGTTCTGCAAGCAAAGGGAGAATAAAGAGACACACACACAAAGGTCAGCAAAATGGCTACTACCTGACCAGTGTAAGCAAGCAGCTTTTATTGAGACAAAGAACAAAGAAACTCATATTGTGCATGCTTAGATTATATAACTTGTTTGCTTCTTGTCCTTGTGGGACCTCATGCTTAAATCTCAAAGGGATGTTTCAAGGCCTGCACTTTCTACCAAGACCCTGTGAACCAGATACATCTGAAACAAAATAGAGTCAGTGTGGCCTCCCTATACAGTTACAGTGCTGAATTTGCTTATTAACTCTAGTAGTCCTTTGGTGGAGTTTTTGGGGTCTTCTATGTAGAGTACCGTGTCATCTGAAAATAATGATAACTTAACTTCATCCTTTCCGTCCTTATTCCTTTAAATTCTCTCTCTTGTCTAATTGCTCTGGCTAATGTTTCCAGAACTATATTGAATAGGAGTGGTGATAGTGGACATCCTTGTCTTGTTCCTGGTCTTAGAGTGAAAGCTTTCAGTTTTTGTCTGTTTAGTATGATGTTGGCTGTTGGTTTGTCATAGGTGGATTTTATCAGACTGAAATAGAGAACCTCTATTCTTATTTTCTCTAGGGTTTTATCATAAATGAGTGTTGGACTTTATCAAAAGTTCTTATGCATCTGTTGAGATGATCACGTGATTTTTGCCTTTGACTCTGTTGATATGGTGTATTCTGTTTATTGGTTTGCATATGTTGAACCATTCCTGCATTTCTGGGATGAATCCTACTTGATCATTGAGTACATTCTTCTTGATGACTTCCAGCATTCTGTTTCTTAGTATTTTATTAAGGATTTTGGCATCTATGTTCATTAGGCAGATTGGCCTGTAGTTCTGTGTTTTGGAATATTGATGTTAAACTATCTTTAAATTTCTTGTAGATTTCAGTCATGAATCCATCAGAACCTGGGCTTTACTTTGTTGATAAGTTCATGTTTTCCATTTCATTAACTCATATTGGGTCACTCAAAATTTGTATATCTTCTTGATTCAGATTTGGTAATTCATATGCTTTTAGAAATTTCCATTTCTTCTGTGTTTTCCATCCTATGCAAACAAAGATTTTTGAAGTAGGTATTGATGATCTTCTGAATTTCCACAAGATTTGTAGTGATTTCACTCTTTTCATTCTTCATTGCATGAATTTGAGTGTTTTTCGTTGCTTGATAAGTTTGACTAAGGCTTTTAAAATTTTGTTTGTTCTTTCAAATAACCAACACTTCAATTCATTAATTCGCTGTATTGTTTTCTTAGTCTCAATTATATTAAGTTCCGCTCTGATCTTTATAATTTCCTCCCTTCTATGAGCTTTGAGCTTGACTTGCTCTTCTTTTCTTGAATCATTTGTGCTCATTCTGTTTGCCCTATGTGAGAATTCACTGCTATAAATTTTCCTCTTAGGACTGCTTTAATTGTTTCCCAGAGGTTCTGGTGCCTTGTATTTTCATTTTCATTTGATTGTAGATACCTTTTAATTTCTTTATTAATTTTCATCTATGACGCATTGCTTGCTAAGGATGATGTTATTAATTTCCATGTGTTTATGATATTTTTGTAGTTCCTTTTATCACTAATTTCTTATTTCAGTGCATTCTGGTCAGACAATATGAATGAGAGAAATTCAATTCCCATTGCATTTACTTAAGCATGTACTATGGGTAAGTACACAGTCTATTTTAGTGAATGTCCCATGTGCAACTGAGAAGAATGTGTATCCTGATGTCTTTGGGTGTAAATACCTATTAATTCCATTGGTTTGCATATTTGAGTCAGTTCTGTCCTTTGCTGACTTTCTGACTAGTTGATATATCTCTTCGTGACAATAGAGTAGTAAGGTCCCCATTAAAATTGTGTTATTGCTTGTTTGATTTTTCATGGCTATTAATGTTTGTAGTTGGTGCATGTATATTTATGAATCCTATCCCTTCCTCTTGAAGTTTTCCCCTAACAAGTATGTAGTGACCTTCTTTATCTCTCTTGATCATTTTTGCTGTTTGGAGTTCTCTATGCCTTACTTGTCTGTACATCAGATTCAGTCCCCATGCTTGGGAAATCTTTTGCTATTACATCTGAAAAGAGTTTTTTTTTTTTTTTTTTTATAGATTTGTGTTGACTCCTGCTTTTTCATTGATACCTATTAGTCTTGTGTTGTTTTTCTTTGCATTGTCTTGGAGCTGTTGAATTGTTATTTGATGGTCCCTTGTTATTTTTAAGAGTCTTTCCTTTCATGATCACTAGCCATGATCCTGTCTCCAAGGTCTGAAAATCTATATTCAGTTTCCTTCAAGAGGTTCTGCCAGTTTTCAATGGAATTTTTGATCTCCTGGATATCTCTTTGAATCTGTCTCATGAATTTGGTTTCTTTCTTTATATTGTTCACTGAAGTTTTCCATCATTTTCCTATGCTCCTGTATTGTTTTATTTATTGCCTCTCTAATGATGGTGAGCAATTCCTTCATGAAGTCTGTCATTTCTCATTTTACCTGAGAGACTACTTCTGATCTGATTTCCTCTATAGGCTTGGGGGTTGTTTGTTTACTTCACTTGCTATCTTTTCAGAAATTTCAGGTGTGTATCTGTAGTCTTTTCAATTTTGCTAGTCTTGTCTGTCCATCATATGCATCTTAGTGAAGATCCTACTGTGTGGCTGGCATTCACTCTTTTGGCAGGTCCTACAGTATAGTGGAGGGGCCAGCCACCTGAATTCTTCCTTTGGGGTCAGTTGGGTGAATCCTGGATTCCTCCCAGGCTGACTGGCCTAGAGGTATTGATTGATGTGATCCCACCCACAGCTCATATTATTACTGCTGCTTCAGACTTTTTCTGAACTTCAGACTTTTCTGCTACCACCCCAGTCTGCTCACCACTCCACCTTGACACGGGTTTTCATCTTTAGTGGACATATATAAGATCCTTAGCGCAGCAAAATACAATGGCAAAGAGCACTAAATCAGTCTTTATGTCTTCCCTTCTCTTCCCTCCCCTTACTCCACTCCTTCTTCTTCTTTTTATCCCTCTCTTCCTCCTGCTCATGACCCTTCTCCACTTCCTTGTACTTTCTCTTCTCCTTTTCTTTCTTTTTCCTCCCTTCTTCCCCACCAACTGTTCCTACCCACCCCCATCTGTGAAAATCCCAAATTCCAAAGTCTGAAAGTCACACAATAAAATGTCAATAGTGTCTTTTTTGGTTACAAATGATACTTATTTCACTTGGTATTAGTCATCAATTCTCTTAAGTCATAGAGTTGATCATTTAGGGGTAAAGAATTTATGCAATGCTCGGGTGTGGGACATCAGGGTCAGATGGCTTACGAAGATAAGTGCTCTGAAGGAAAGTGCTTAAAAGGCAAAGCAAAGAGAGAGCAGAAACAAGAGATTAAGACTGCAGCTGAAATACCACTAAATTCACAATCTTACCTAGTACCAGATCAACCAATGAAACTGATTAAAATTGGGAGTGTACAAAATCCAATGGTCACCTCCACTTACCAGTTCATAGGAAGATATGCAAGACTCATTGTGCACCCTTTACTACTCTGAACATCCAGAGGCTCTGGCCCCCTGTGAGTGCCCCAAGAAATCTCCCCAAATATACGAGGTTTATCCTTTTCTGTCTGCCTCATAACAGCTTTAGGAACTGATTGGACTGAATATTCATTAATATATTTCAGTCCAAAGAACTTAGAGAACCCCAAAATCCTTTGTCCTCTATCACTGGACTTTGGAATGGACATCTGATTCAATTTTAGCTATTAGTCTGGCCACAAACATTGACAAGAATGAGTATGTGATTCAGCCCAGGTGAGGTGCAGCCCTCTTTTAACCCTTGCCAGAAATGTTGGAAGAAAAAGTATGTTTTTCTCTAGACCACAAGTTTGAAGTTCTGTGCAGGCTCAGGATATTGGGGAACTGTCTGTGAAGCAGAGTGGAAAAGGGATATATTGTATATTTCCAAGGAGAAACTTCAAATCTCAGGATCCAGTTATGTAATTTTCCAAGAAATTCTTTCTTTTAGTTCTTTTGCCTTAAGCTAGATTGAGCTAGCATTGTGTCACTCACAGCTTCACTAAAATTGTCTTGAGCAATGTAGAATATTTAGTATGAGAGACTTCAGTAAGAAACTCTTGCCCGAGGAAGGCCTATCAGGGAACATTCAATGGTCTTTCTACTACCTAATCTACATTTTCAGCATAGTTGGCTCTTGACACCCTACCAGAGAGAAAGATTGGAGAAAAGATCGGGGAGAAACAGGCTCATTTTAGAGATTGTTTGCATCTCTCTTAGTGTCTAGTTAATCAAAAAGGAAGCCTACATTAGGCCAGAATCTCAAAGATATGCTAAAACTTGGCCCTGTATAAACTTGTGAAAAAGAGTAGAGATGAACTACTTTTTTCTACTGCTTCCCTAGAATTATTGTATTTCCTTACAATTGGCAGTAAAGCTATTCTTCTTCAAGTGACAAATCCTCCACTTGAATGCACCAAGCTGACTCACTGGAGATTTCCCTCACAAGGCCAGAGAGTTATCATGTGGGAAAAACCCAGTTCTAATAGAGGTGGAGATTAAGACAGTCCCTTCCCCACTGACAGAGGACTTCAGTAAGCAGAGAGGTAGAGTCCAGAACACTCTGTTTGCTAAGGAGTTGGAAAAAAGAGTGAGATACCCAACTAAAAGCATCCTGGGATTTTTACTTGGTGATTTCATTACTGGTAGGAATGGTAGGCATTAACCACAATACAATTTATTCCCACATCAAGGGTTGTTTCAATGGTTTAGCTAGGATCAAAAATGTAAACAAACAAAACAAAAACAAGGAAGAAACATTTGGAAAAAGTGAACCAGGGGGCCTAATGATTAGGATACTAGACAAAATATCTGGAAATCTGCAACATGTGATAATTTCTAAAGACTGACAGATGATGTGAGTAATATGGGGCAAAAGGGGAAGTGGGAATTTGTTTACTCATCACAGCAAGGGATACAAATTTGTTAATGATTTTTGTTTAAGGATATTAACTGTTTCAGCAACAGGGAAAACTGCTTGGATAAGAAAGGTACGATCATCCTGAAATCTAAAGCACAATTGCTAACAATCAAAGCTAAACTTTATAGTAAAATGTATAAATATGCATACAAAATTTACAAAGAAAACATTTTATAAAATTACTTAAGGACCAGGTAATCATTTAAAGATGAACTAGAAAGAGAAAAATGAGAGAAAACTAGAATTCTTAGTAATGTTGAAAAGAGATAAATTTAAATTAATAATATGAATTAATTATATGAATTTATGAATTAATTATATTAATTAATATGAAACCTATTTAAAAGTGCAAAAATGTAATTCTTAAAAAATGGTTCTGATTCTGCTGCTAATTCTCTCTAGGATGATAAGTTGGAAGAATACTAATGTCTGGGTTTAACCTAAGCAAATATGTACCCTTACACCTCCTACACCTGGATCTTGAAAATTTAGAGTTCCTTTCCAAAAATCTGACATTAGTGTGTTCCTATCTCTGTTTCACAAGCATCAACTTCAACACCATCCACAGTGTTTTGTATTTATTGTTTTTCTTGGTCTTTCTTCCACAACAATTTTTATGAAGCTTGAATACCATTAGCAGATCACCTGCTACAGCTCCTAAAGCACAGAGTGATGACAGGGTTGTGCCTTCCCAACAAATTTCCATCCCAAGGAGGAGCATACTGATTTCAGATGCAGTTGTTCTTGCTTCAAACTATCTTGTGTTGCATTTATTAAAATTCCAGAAATCAGTAACCATGTTTCCCCCTCAATGTCCATCACCTTTAAAACCAAAAGAAACTATAATGCAAGATTAGCATCTGTAGAGATGAAAATTTGAGAATATTCCTTGAAAATATGTGGTGAATGTTTTCATTTAAAAAATTATTACAGTGAAAAATTTACTGTCATTAACCCTCTTCATAATATTCCTCATTGCTCCAAACACACTTGTCAATCTTTGATTTTTTTTTGTACTGAGGATTGAACTGACGACCTCATGCTTGCAAGACAAGCACTTACACCACTAACCTAAACCCTCAGCCCTATCACACTTGTCAATATTGCTATTTTGTAAGTGAGTTTTGGAAGTCCGTTTTTGTGTCTTTATGATACACTATAAAATATACAATGAATGCATTCAATTGAAAGGCAGACTTGTGACAACACTCTGGACTGTCATCATCCACCTTATTTGCCAGATCCAAAATGACCATAGAAGTAAATGTTCTCAATCGATTCCTATGACAGCTAATGACACACTCATGAAAGAGTGTCAGAACTGCTTCAGAAAGTGGCAAGAATGATAGGATAAGTATGTTTGAAGCCAGGGTAGTATTCTGAGTATTTGGAGGGGGATTAATGGAAATTTGTCTTCCACTGCAATAATTTTTCTTCTTTTCTGCATTAACTGTAATGTTTAATCATACCTCAGGTACTGACATACATCCTCAAAGGATAATAGTATATATGTATCTTCCTGCATATCTAATTACTTTCTTCCTTTGTCACAGAAACCACAATGACTGCAGGAGGTCAAGAAATACTTTTCCTCAACTGGCAAAATTAAGTTTCTGAATCTTTGAATTCTGCTGCTTTGACACCTGTTCACAAGTCATTGTCATTTCTCTGGCTATAAGAATATATCCATGTAGACTAAATCCATACTTCAAAGAAGTAAACATGAAAGTATAATCTGAAAACTTTGTAAGTTCTATTAGGAAGAGCGACAGATTTTTTTCTGGTGGTTGTAAGTGTGTGTGTGTGTGTGTGTGTGTGTGTGTGTGTGTGTGTATTATTCATATTTTTATCATGTGTTTTTCTGATATTGCAATGTTGGGTAAGACATTGTGTTTATGTCATCTCTGGATGTATGAGAAGGGAACTGTAGAAAAATAAACTTACTTGGCTTTGTTTCACAATGTGAATTTACCACGGCATCTCCCCAGCAAAGGTTGCGTGCAGACTAAAGCTTCATCTTACCTGCTACAAGAAGATGATGGACTCCGCCAGGATGGGAAAGTGGAGCGGAATTTGATGAGGAAAAAATTTGATGTAACTATGCATGTACTTTAGGGTGAATGAAGCCTCACGATTGATGGTGGATTCAGGTCTAAAAGGCAGTGAGGCTTTCTGTGTTATCAACAGCTTCTGCAGTCACCTCCATACTCAGAGAACTAGCTGTTTGCTTTCTGAAATGTTCTCAAATTATTAAAATGGATAACGTAACACTGTCAGGTATAATTTTGTTTCCTGTCCTAGGAAATTCCTTCTTATTACATTTTGAAACATAAATAACCATAGCAGTGTCTCAGCAGTCCCTGCAAATTTATATTATACTACAGGAATGTGAAATAATTGGGCAATAAGTGACAAGGGGAATAGGTCAGAACAGTTTGTCACATTTAATACATTAACTTTGATGCTACTTGCTGAAAAGATGAGCATGGACAGCTATCTTGTTCCTGCACACAGGTCTTAAACTTGATCAGGGAAATTTAAAACATCTCAAAATCATAGCTGAAGAAACAGATCTTAGTGCTTGCAAGCAATTGCTTCAAAGAAAAAGTACAAAGGTTTGACCTTCCCACCCGCTTGTTATTAGAGAAGGGAAAAGGAAACGTTTTTGAGAGATAAGCTGCCCTTTTGAATATCGAAGGAATTTAAAAGCAAAAATATCAGTATTGGCATAATTACAGGTGTCAGTCTACTTTATAAAATTTGTGCCTCTTTTTTTTTCTTTGTGATTTAAGGAAAATATTTCTTTTACCAGTACTAACCATCCATATGGTTATATAAAGATGGAGACATTTCTTATTGCTGTCTTCCAAAGTTAAGACTATTTTCTTTAAAACATGACTTAGCCTTTAAGATGAGCAAAACACAGAAAGGAAATGTTAAGGGATGTTTGTAAAAAAATTATCATGGAATTTCTAATTTACAGCTGACTCACCAAGATGGCAGCTAATTACTATTATTAAGTGTAGTTATTATTGTAAGTCTATGTTCTAAGGAGTTTCCAACTTTCCAGTGCTGACAGCACCTGTCAGAGGGAGGCAAGAGCAGGATCGCATCTCCACAACTCACATGCTCCTGCAACTGTCTAAGGTCACCACATGGTGGGGACCGGAAGTACACCCACAACTTCTCCCCAGGAAGCTGGGGCTTCAGTTTAGTGACAGATGATAGGTGAAGTAAGCAATGAGAGCAAAGGTAGGGGTCCCACAGATTTCTGCCAAACATATCGGCTTGAAGACTGCCCATCTGTCAGGAGGGCTGTGGTCCACAGGTAACATACGGCTCCAAGACCACAGTGGAAAGTTAACAAAAAAAGCTCCAGAATTGACATGGGGCTTTCCAGTTGGAGAAGCAGTTTTCCAATTTCAGTCCAGATCTGTAAAACACATGAGAGGCTTGTAGATGCTTTTATCCCAGTGTGGTAAGACTGGTTGTTATTTTCACAATCATTACCAGTCATAAGCATAATGATTGTTGTTCACTATTAAGCATCCACTGTAGACTTCACTGATGTTTTAATATCATGTGCCACTCTTACATGCAAAGCTCAGAACTTCCAACAAATCCCATCAAAATGATTATCATTTGAAATATTTTCTAGTTTGCGAAACACTTTTACCAAAATCAGTTTGCTTTTTTTCTAAGCACTTCATTAAAATAAAATGAAATGAAGTTAGAATAGAGACTAGGCATCCAAGATTGGTGGCACATGCCTGTAAACCCAGCAGTTTGGAGGCTGAGGCAGGAGGATTCTGGTGAGTTCTGGGACAGCCTGGGTTGCATAGTGAGACATCTATCTTAAAAAAAAAAATGCAAAGCAAGACAAAACAAAAATAATAGGAAATAGGCCAAGACTGTGACAAACCTGAGACATTGGCCTTTCACCTTATCCTGGCTGGAAGTAGGAATAGTAGGAAATAGCTTTTAAAATGCCACATAATTCAGCCTCACTGCAGAGTAATGACATACAACAACAACTAACACAATAGCTACAGAAATCGCTGTTTGGTACTTAGACTCCAGAAAGAAACTTCCTGTAAGATTCCAAGTGACCGTATCCTGGAGAGGTAGAAGGTGTTGTTCAGATGTCTACCTAAAAGGTCTTGAACCTAAACAAATGATACAGCTCAACAATGAAAGAGGTCCCCTGTGTCTAATTTGTTCCTATCGCCCAATGGAACTTTTAACCCTGAGAGGATTTCACAGTTCATCTGACCAGGAGAGGCTGAGAGACTGACAGCCAGAGGAACACTGACATACTGTTCTTTGATCACATGCATTTATTTTTCACGATGATTTTTGTTGCTGTTGTTTTATGAGGTAGCTTTTGACTTGGTCCTGCTCTCTGATGTTATGAATGCTAGCGATGAACACAGCAGTGTGAGTATTCTTGAACATAAAAGAAGGCCATGGTTTGACTCAAGTAAAGGTGAGAACTGGGAAGGAGCAGGAGAGAGGTTCAGATTTTAGAAAAGTAAGAGAAAAAGACAGAGCTGTTTGGTACAGCGATTCAGATTTGGTAAAACTTAATGGATCTGATGCTCTTTAGCATGTTGGTCAGAAGGAAGGAAGAAATCAGGAATTTAAATTTCTAATTAATTTACACACATGTCAAAAAAGCATACAACTTTGAGCTTCATTGCAAGCCACCAGCAGCTAGACCTGTACGACACTGGCTGCTTATGTTGCTTCTCCCTTTCCTTGACTATTATCTAAGTGGCCTTTGCAACAGCTCATCTCATCGGCAGCCCCTCTCTGGTGCAGGGCTACCCATCTGCGGCATGCAGTTTTATCCCCTCTTTTACTTCCCCGCATTCTGTGGTTCCATTGAGTCTCCCTGCCAAGCCTTCAGAACTCATACCTTCTTTCCCAGCACCACTCAGATGATCAAAATCTCACCTCGCCTGCCTTCCTGCTTTCCTTTGTGATGCATTCTGTAGAGAGCTGCTGAAATGATTTGCACCAAATATGCATCTTATTAAGAGTTTATTCCAGGGCTCCGGAGGCTCTGAGCTGGCTTCTTGCAGCCTGCCCTCCATTTGCAGCATACTTGCCTCTCTGGTTCCTGTGTGATTCTTCCAATGAAGCTTCCTTCAACAGCCTCGCTCATGCAGCTCTGCTCCAAGCTGGTAATTGGTATTAATTCAGATTTTATATACGTCACTCTTCCTCTCCATCTCTCATTAGTAAATGTGCTAAAGATCAACGAAGGTTTCAACTTTCTCCAAGTAACACCATTCTCAATAAATCTATGACTTGCTGTCTGTCACCATCCTCAAAAATCTCAGCTTCTCCACTGATTCTTATTTTAGTTTGAATAAAACATTTTTCTCAGCTGCTAGGGGTTTGGAACCACTATGGCTTAATGCGCAATATATGCATTATCTTCCATTAGTTTTTGGTTATTTCTTCTAAACATAAATTAATTCTGTGCATGGAAGAAGTTCAATAGTATTTATTGATTGAATTCACTGAAGGTGCCAGTACAGAAAAACATTTGTCGTTTGGATCGCTACACTGAAGGTCAGTATGAACTAAAATCTTAAATTATGAAACGTAGCCATTGCTGTCGGACATACAAGGAATGAATTGAATAGGCCTACAGGGCAAGGGCAAATGGCATTCCTGAGGATTTCTATTTTGATGAAAGGTGAACAAGATTCATAATTAGAATATCAATTTGAATGGGCCTAGCATTTTGAAGCCCTAAAAGCATTCATTTTGAAGTCTTGTTTATCTCGTGCACTCTTTGGACAAATTCTTTCTAGACCGAGCAAATATTAAGTGTGGTACAAATAATCGCAAGTGAGTATGGAAGTGGAATAGAATGGGAAGTCTCGTTATCCAGGTCACAAACAGAGGAAAGAGTATTTTCTGTTGAATAAAATATTCAGTTGTTATAGTAGAACTCATAATAGTGCTGCTTTCAGTGGTTGGCCAAGTTCATTCTGCCTTCAGCTGTGGGAAGCCCTGTAATTGGCTGCCACCTTATGTCTGCACCTCACCACCTTAATTCCCTCTAGGAGTTAAGTTTGGTAATTAAGCAGCACCTTGCATAACTTGTTTAGCCTGGCCCATTATTCAGGGATTATGCTTATGAGCCTGCACTTGCGGGGAAATTTGAATTGACCTATGACCCTCAGTCTTGCCACTGTTGCTAAGTTACCTGCTGATGTCTCAGAATCCAAATCCCTCCTCCCCAATACCCTATGTATTTGATACTCATTCCTTGGATTAAAGTGATACTTGATTGGACTTCCTCAACTTGTCTGTGCTCTTTGTGTCTCTTGTTTCCTTTTCATCCCCAGTCCCCCTCTAGGGTCTCCATGGACTTACCTGCAGGCCGGGTCATTCAACAACAATTCAAATTCCCTTTCTGATTTTTATAGGCCTGGCTCTGAAAGAAAACTGGTGCCCAAAAGTGATCTCTTTTATGTGCAAAAGTCTCCACAGTTTCATACTGTTTCTTAATGTTACAGGCAGCTGAGTTAGTTAGAAATACTACAGGCAGTGAGACAGGGCTCCTGAAGGAAGGAGCCAGTGCAGAAGCCCAGACACCTTGCAACTGTGGGGGAGACAGACACCTCCTGCTGTGGGCCAGGCCTGAAAACAAAAGATCAGGTACAAACACCCACATCCTAAGGACTGATATTCTAAACAGCTCTCTATCACCCTGAGGAAGTCAGGAGTCACCATCCCAACCCTCTGGGGAAGAGTCACTGCTGTCTAAGAATGCCCTGCCTGGTTTCTATGTGGCCGGCTTCCCCATTTGTCCCTGATTTGATCAAATTTACCTGAACAATTAATCTTATTGGTTAACTATAGTTCTGTCCCATCTTTGCCCATTTGCCTTGAGTTCCCAATTTTCCCCATCTTGAACCTGCCTCACCCCATGATTTTACTCTATAAAAATCTCTGGACAGAGTCCCTGGCAACCCACTCAGGACCCCTTCTGTTTTTCTCAGACAGAGAGCTTTCTTTCTATCAATAAATATATTTTGCTTTTAACCTCCATTGTTCCTAAATTCATTCTTTGATTTTAGAGAATATGAACTCATACCAGACATCTAGTAGGTTGACTTTCACTCCTCTGTACCTTTAGGACATGCCCTCCATGTTACACTTCTTTAGTCTTTGCTTTTATTAGTATCTAATATAATTGTCTTTTTAAAAAAATTCTAACTTCTCTACAGATTTTGCAACAGTACAGTCAATTTCACCCCTCTCTGCGGGACTGGAGATGGAACTTAGGGCCTTTTCACTAAGGTACTTTCCCAGAACTTTTTTGCTTTTGCATTTTTAAGACAGAGTCTTCCTGAGTTGCTAAGATGCCCAGGCTGAGCTCAAATTTACCATCCTCCTGCCTCAGCCTCCCAGAAGGCAGAGATTAGACAGGTGTGCCACCCATTACAGCTTTCACTTCCTCCTTAAAGCCTTCCTTGCCGAAAGCCCAGGTCTTCACATCCCATTGGCCCACTGGCTCAGCACTGCCTGCTGTGTTCTTCCATGCATAGGAATAATTCGTTCACATAGGTGTGTTAATTCCATAAGGGTGAAGACTCCTTTGCCTCCTTCTCCTAACGTCACTGCTTCAGGGGCTGGAAATTACCTTAGGGCAAATTAGACCAAGGTGAGGTCGTCTCTACTGCTCTCCTCTAAGGTCTCTGCATCCCATTATAGGGGTGAATCAATTGAGGAAGCAGACTGTGATTTTGTGAAATTAAATGCAGAGACTCCCATGTGGAAACATGGCGCTGGTCTTTTTATTAAAACTTTACTCCCTTTCTTGTCACCCTTATAATGGTTTTAGACCTCTGAGATTTAACCTTTCTCCATGCCTTTAGTCTTATCGGTAGTCTGAGGACTAGGGCTACAAAAGCAACCTTCAAGAATGGCAGGGCTTAAGCAGAAATGTGTTTCCTTACAGTTCTGGAAGCTGAAAGCCTCAAAGCAAGGTTTGGTTGGTTTGGTTTCTTATTAACTTCTGTCCTCAGCTTTCAGATATTGTCTTCTCCTTGGGTCTTTGTTTTACCTTCCCACGGTACTTGTCTGGGTCTAAATTGGTCCTTCTTATGGGAAAAGACAGATTTACTGAACTATTTAGTTGTGTAACTAAAGACTGAATAAGGCCATATTCTGAGGCTTTTACACATGAATTGGGCCTATAACCCCACCATGGCAATCTCTTTCAAAGATGCTACTTATTTTCTCTGCAGTGTGGGTTGTCCAGGACCGCTAAAATAAATGTAAACCATACCTATTCTGCCCCAAGTCAATACACTATTCAAAAGTAATTTTTTCTAAGTCATTCATTTTTCTTAAGAAGAAAATGAGTTCTTCATATTTTAGTGGAAAGAATGCTGTTACAGTTCCCTGATGTTTTATGATCTCCTGAATATCCAGCTATGCTTTTAATGATGTGGGTATCAAGCCCAGCGTCTCACACACACATGCTGAGTGATAGGTCTGTCAAGGGGAAGAGGGGGAAGGACTGGCAGTGGTGGCTGAAAAGATAAGAAGTATAAAAATATAAGTAACCTTTATTTCGGGAATGCGGGGAGAGACACCCCCGAACCCCTGGAGCACGGCATCTCCACCCCGGGGCCAGTGATCTCTCTCTGGAACACGTGGAGTGAGGCACATAAGTAGCCTCGGTCTGGGGTGGACCCTAAGGGGCATTAGGGATGTACAGGTAGCCCATTGGTCTTAGTTTGGCACCAGAGGTAGGTTACTAAGGGTGGGGGTATAGGGTTACAGGTAAATCTCTAGGGGTGGGGGAGGCAGGAGCTCCCTAATTCCAGCTGAGGCTTTTTCTGGCTATAGTGTCCTGTCTGGGCCAGCAACCCTTTCATATCCTGTCTTATGATTATTAGGAAAAGGGGCGAAGATTTCTCTCTGTAACTACTTCCTGCTGGCTGAGGGCGCTGTATTGGGGTCTAGGGGAGTTGACGGGATGACGGTTGATGTCTAGGTAGAAGCTGGTGCCAGGAGTTTTAGCCAGGACAACTTCACTGGTGAATGCACGTATGTTAGACTGAAAAAAAACAAAGAGACAAGATGTTATGAGGAGACATGGCACTGTCATATTTATGGACCCAAGTGAGGTAGAGGGAAAGGTGTCTTTAATTTAGACCTGTTATTCTATCAGGATGACGTTGAGGTAGGAACATTTTTTATGGCAAGGCAGAATTCTGAAAAATTAAACGTGGGATTAGGAGGAGTGAAGTTATGAGAGGTGCTTACTCCCCCATATGAAAGCATAAAAGTTAAAAGGCAGGTAGGTAGGGCTTGTCTCTGGTATATATGATGTTGGAGTCTGTAGGCAATCCTGTCAGAGAGTCCTGCTACAGAAATGATCATTAATAGAATGTAAGAAATTAAGAACCAAAGTGGATAACAAAACATGACAACCTGCGAGTCGTAAGGCAGAGATGAGTACCAAAAGGATGGTTAGATCTAGGGCCTGAGTGATGTGAAACCGGGAAGGCAGTTTAAAAGGGAATAAAAGCATTTTAAGATTTAGGACTGGGGCCTGTATAAAACAGGCCCTGTTTGTAACTGGCATAGGTTGACCTTTAATACTCCGTGAGACATTGAGGATTTATTAGCCTGAAAACTCAGTAAGAACTCTGTATATGTGGCCTCTTATGTCCACGAATATAGAGAATGTCTTACCTTGAGAGTTTTAATGTGACTTGGATTCTGAGACAGATATCCACTAAGGCTGTTGGCCCCTGTGACCTGTGAGGGCTACAAGTTAGGATGGCCCAGCCACTCTCTGGTGGCCAGGACAGCCCAACAGCCCTGGAGTAAGGTCTCGAAGAATGCCAGGATGGGGGATTTTGTCTGATGTCTTCTGATGAATTTGAGTGTGGCCCATGACGGGGCGGGGGCAGGTAGCTTCACCTTGTGTAGATTTGTCTGTCTCAGAGCTGTAAGTGTTATTTACAATATGAACAACCATATCAAGGTCTCTGTGGAGCTTGAAGGTCAAGTTTTGCCTTGTTGTTTGAGATCTGGACTATAGTAAAAGTTATCTGTACAATTAAGTAAGTATATAGGAGCTTAATATTGGCATTTAAGATTATAAGGCAGGCAGGCTGGTAAAATTATCAGGTGGCCAGTAATATTGAATAAATGGTAGAAAAATTGTAAGAAAAAAATAGCCTCTCTTGAGTGGAACTGAAGTGTAAAAAAAAAAAAAAATGTTGGAGCGGGGCTGCGAGACTTCAGAAACGTGCAGTGTTTAAGGCAGCTTGAAACACTGAGATAGATAGCACCTGTAGGAAGAGAGCAGAGTTGTGCTTGGGGCAGGATGAGCACCACCACACAGCACACAAGGGCGGTCTGACAGGGAACATGCAGAGTGGGCGGGGCGAACGCCGGGACATAGTGCACAGGGGCGAGCAGAGATCTCACCTAGACGCTACTATGATGTGCTAAGATGACGCAGGGAAATATGTATTTCAGCTACGACTGCACAAGGGGGTGGGGCTTGGAGGCCTGTAGTGGTGGCCAGAGGTGACGCCTGGTGCCATGGATGGCTGGCGGCTGCGGCATGCACCCAGCGCACGCCCGGCGCCACGGGGCAGCAGTGGCAGCTTGTGTGTCCGGCACCGCGGAGGGGCGGGCTGGCATGGAACACG
Source organism: Cavia porcellus (assembly GCF_034190915.1). Lineage (NCBI taxonomy): Eukaryota > Metazoa > Chordata > Mammalia > Rodentia > Caviidae > Cavia > Cavia porcellus. The sequence continues at coordinate 17,188,280 of NW_026947496.1, read as the reverse complement.
CAGAGTGGGCGGGGCAAACGCTGGGACATAGTAGCGGGCAGAGGTCCCATCTAGACGCTACTATGACACACTAAGACAGCTGAAAGGGTTGCTGGCCCAGACAGGACATTATAGCCAGAAAAAGCCTCAGCTGGAATTAGGGAGCTCCTGCCTCCCCCTCCCCTAGAGATTTACCTGTAACCCTATACCCCCACCCTTAATAACCTGCCTCTGGCGCCAAACTAAGACCAATGGGCTACCTGTACATCCCTAATGCCCCTTAGGGTCCACCCCAGACCGAGGCTACTTATATGCCTCACTCCACGTGTTCCAGAGAGAGAGAGATTGCCGGCCCCGGGGTGGAGATGCCATGCCCCGGGGGGTCGGGGGTGTCTCTCCCCGCATTCCCGAAATAAAGGTTACTTATATTTTATACTTCTTATCTTTTCAGTTCTATCAGACCTATCACTGAGCAAGTGCTCCACTCCCACCCCTCAATGCATCGGATCCCAGCCTAGTCACACGTGGACTCTGCTCAGAGCTCAGCCTTTGGTGGGGTTCCAGGCAGTTGCCACAACATGTCAGAAAATGTAGCAGGTTCCTGCACTCTCCACTCAGTCAGGCAATGTAGGAATATCCTGAGCAATGAATAGAATAAAAACAAACGCAGATCACAGACAAGCCTTTCTACTCCGGAGCTCTGCAGCCAAGGATCATTACAAACAGGCTCCATCCAAAGATGATGGAGGGTGGGCTCCACACTCCTCCATGAGTGCAAAGCCTGGGCCCTCTAGGGTTTCTCTACCAGACCACAGAGCATTCAAATTGCACAGACTTTTCCTTTTTGTCTCTTCTAATATCCCAGGAAATGGTGTGTCTGGTATCTTAATTATCCATTATTGCTCAGAGCAAAAGTGTTTCTTCCCCTACCCAGCAGGAGGAGGATGGTTAGGCATCTCAGAGAGAAGAAGAGGCAGACAGGCTTTGGCTCGAAGGACATCGGCTTGTCTACAGGAGAGAGGCAGGAAGACCAGGTTAACAAGAGCAGAGGTGGGGCGCATTCCCACAGCCCCTCCTGCAGATCCAGACTGGCTTGCAAGCCCATTTCTCTGACCTTTCCATCTAATTATTGGATTTGTGGTCAGTGAGGATGAAAAGAGAAGTCTTGAGCATTGTCCACTCCAACACTCATTTTGTCCAGCAGGGGTGAAATGCACACCGTGTGCCCAACGCTGTGCCTACAGAACCACCATTGGCGGAACTACTCGGGAATTTGCCAAGGCCTAATTTTAGTTTGATTTGAAAAAATAAAGGAAAATAATTCTATTTCTGAGAGTGTAACAGCAAAAGCTTATCAAATGTTTCTAATGTGCAAAGCACTATTCTAAACATATGTATGGACTCAGTTGACATAGCAGTGCTCCACAGTAAGAAACAATGATTGTTTCCACTTTATAGTTGGGGAAACTGAGGCATGGACATGTAGAGTAAGCCACCCATGGTCACAGTACTGTATGATATAAAGTGAGGATTTGAACCTGAACTTTGGCTCAATGCTTTTTTTGGGGGAGCTGGACCTCATTTACAAACCATCAAGTCATTTGATGCAGAATGAAATTTTATCACTTCGTTACTCTTTTATTTGCAACTGTTAGGTAGGAGAAAAGGTAAGAAATCCCCGCATACCCCTTCAAGGTACAACACATAAGGATATTTATATAGGTCAACATAGATTATAAAATCATATTGCTAAATATCCTAAATGTCAAAAGACAAAGAAATGCCTATTTATCTCAATAAATAATTGGAAGAAACTAAATTCAATTTAGTTTCAACAACCTAGTCTTTAAAATTATGTCAGATTCTAGAGATTGATAGTTTAACCCATTAAAGGTTTTAGTGGTTAAATAAATTCTGTTTAGTTGGGTCTGTAGGGTAGTTATCATTCCTAGAATGCAATTTTGCAATAATGAATAAGAAAAGTAAAAGAGAAAATAAGAGCCCACAGTTCAACAGCCAAGTATTTTTACCTGTGAAACACACACACATGCACACACACATGTACACACACATGCACACGCACACGTACACACACTCTGTAGTTGTCTCACCATTGCCCAGTGCCTAGCTTGACATTTGCTCTTCTATTGAAGGAGGTGATAAAATATCAGAGAACTGTAACAGCAGGGGTATCTACTACTTCTAGCTGAAGCAACCTTCACAAGGGCATTTTATAGCAAATACCCTTTAAAGACAGAGTTGGGTTTTCCCTGTAGAGCAAAAAGCACACATTCTTACCCTGCTTGTGGGAGATTCTGGTGGCCTAAGCTCAGAGTTTCTTTCTTGTAATGCAGAACACTGTTAGTTCAAGTGACATCTGGCTCTCTTTGCTTTGCACTGGGACTTGTGGTGGTAACACAAGAAGATGCTAGCACTCTGTGATTCTCAGAGTTCCTTGTCTCTGAGCCAGGGGTCTCATATCTTCTGACAGCATCTATTAAGCTGCGGCATGTTCACTTCTTAGTTTGAGACTCTTCTCTTCCATGCTGGATACACAGAATATGTAAAAACTTTATTTGAATAGATGCTCATCGTACTGAAGCAAACATAAAATATTGCCTCTGCTGCCTTACCTATGGGTGAGGTCTACTGTTCTATTTAAAATTATGTTTCAAAGAAGCACAAATATGCCAATTTAGCCACTGGCCTTTCATCTAAACTAAGCAGGCTAATATTCCTAAAATAACAGTTATTTATAAAGACAACAGAGGGGGACAGGATGACAACACCTACAGAGCTTCTTTCTTTCTTATTAGTTTTTATCTTCTTATGCTATATTTTCCAAAAGCAAATAACAGTTCAAGAAAAGACAATTCCAGCTTGTGAAAATTTATTTTCCAGCTTGTGGAAATCACAGTAAATAGGAGAAAGTAGTTGTTCATGTTTTTTCAGGTTTCTGTTTATATTAACAGAAGTATGATTTGGGTAGAAAACAGGAGAAAAATAAAGGTGGAGGCTGCAGGTTTTATTTAAACACAGGAGATATTTCTTCATTTGAGAATCTCTAGGTTAGAAGAAGGCTCTCAACACAGCTGCTAGTAAGGAAGAGTGACTTGTACTGACTGAGTCTTCAGATTATAACTTCCCTTGCTTACTCTGCAATCAGCCACTCAATTTTTGCCTTACTTGGTCAGCAAGACCGAGTGGCCATAGTAAGTGGAGAGGTGTGATTACTTGGAAATTTCTACTGCATGTTAACACAGCACTTCATGTAGGAACAATATTCCACTTGACAAATGTTACCTAACTTCCAAGAGAATGTTTCCTTTCCTTCCCATTCTTTTGCTTTCTAGAAGTTTATATCCTTTTAGATCATTTTACTAACTGAAACCTTCCAGCTGGACAAAGAGAGACAGAAAATGATACTTACAGTTTTCACTTCCTGGCTTAGGACTTACTCAGATTCCACACATCTCCTCTCTTTTCACCCAGTCTATTCCTACCACTTCTTTCCATGTCCCAGGAAGAGCTGGCTCACCACTATTTTCTTCAAACATGTTACACAAATTCCTAAAATCAGCTCAGGAAAATCATCTCTATCACATGGGTACAAAATGTTAGTGCTGAGTAACAAGGTGAAATTTACCTGTTTAGTGCACCTACTTGTTCAAGAGAACCTCACCTTACCACACCAAATCTCTTCCAATTATTTCTGCAATTCCCTTGCTGGATTGCACTCATGTCCACACAGAGTCCTTCCAGATTACCCGTGCTGGACCTCGTGATGTCTACACTGCCACCTGTGCCCATCGGCACCTTAATCTATTGATCTACCACTTTTCTAGCTGCCAATGGCCTAGCACCCCAACCCAGCTATCTGTATCCCCTACTTGTGCTTTTGGAGAATGTTCCTCTTCCCTCCCCATTTTCTGCTCTTCCGTGTCACCAAGGCCTCAGAATAATAGCTCTGCACTGTATCTCAGAACCCCTCTTTATGTTGGTGCCTTCAGTTTCTCTTTTAGTGAGTTCTGTTCTGGTCCATGTTTCAGGTTAGGAAAAAGGCGCCTGACATCTGAATCCAGCACTTTCCCAGCTCTACCTCGGAGGTTTTATGCAGCCTTTTTTCTTTAACTGTCCTGCTCTGCCAGGCTAATCAATATACAATAACCACTAGTCTACTTCTCTCCCACCAGTTCATCAACCTCTTGCTAAAACCCTTTGATTTCAGTCTCCTTGAAACCTAACAGGGCACCTTACTGTAATTCTTTTGTCTTTTGTAAGAACAATTACAGAGCTGAGAGTAGAAGTTGAACAACATATAAGACCTAGTAAACAAATGCCTGTGGTCTCATTGTCTGCAGCAATAAACGCCTCTTCTGCTATGAACAATCAACAATTGAAAGCTGAGGCAGGACCTACTCATAAAAACCTATCTGCTTGTGCATACACAGAGAACTTCTGTAGGTCATTTTATAGTTTCTGGAGAAGAGAAAGAATCTGATTCATCAATTATGACACAGAGAATCTCTTACTCAGTGAAACAGGGACCATGCTGACGCCAGGTTTAAACACCTTAACCAGTATTTGTCCTCAAATTCAAGCCACCTGACTCATTGATGCTTAGACTAGGCATAGCATTCTGGTTTTGAGACGCTTGCCTCTTCACGCATGGGCAAGCAATCATTAGCTCTCTCATTTTCATCAAAAAACACATTCCACTGGGTGCTCAGAAGTATACCTGTGCCAAAAGGGGCATTCTGATGGAAGTTACTTTGCTTGGACTATTTAAGGTCTTTGGGGCCTGACTATCAGTCTGAGTCAGACGGTTGTCGAGGCAATGGCAAAATACTCTCTCTGGTGTGTCTGCTCCACATCAAGGCCAGGAGTGGTTCTAAAAGACACACAGCTCAGAAAACAAACCTGTCCTCTTTTTCCTCTATGTAATGGCAGGGCTTTTCTAGTCACCCAAAGAGATAGCAATCGGAGGGGAAAAGTCAAGAAACTCTGCTCTGAATCACTTGGAAAGAGGAGAAATAAAGAGATGTTGTACTAATGCAGGTTTAATATGCTTGGCAAGCGTGAGTTTAAAATAATTGGAAAGAGGTAACAGAAAGACAAAGAGAAGGAAGGCTGTATGCTGAGGCTTCATGATCTTTTGTCTACAAGTTCATGACAGTACAAAGGGTTGATGTGAAAGGTTTTGCGTAGTATTGAACAGAAATTACAAAAGTCAGAGAAGACTTAAAATAATAACACACAGGGTCAATGAATCAAAGACTTAGTTCTTTGTAAGGATGGAAAGGGGAGCTATAGTTAGGGGAGGTAGGAGGCAGGGAGAGGAAGATGAGGCAAAAAAAGATCAAAATGTGGTGTGTGTGCGTCCTAATCCATCCACAGCAAAGGCATTTACTGTCTATAATAAATCTGTAATAATTTAAAAACTTGAGAAAAAAAGTATAGATGAACACCCTGGTTGTCTTCCATAAAGGCATTTAAGAGAGGCACATTAGATTATAGTATGAAGACACCTTCAGAGCTATGATCTGACTGTAGAAAGCTAAGAGTAAATCTAGCTTTCTTAATAGTCCTGCAGAGGGTGTCACAAAATGCAAGTGATGTCAAAATAGTCAGTTACATTTACAGCTTCCAAATACTTTACGTGGTCCCCCCACAATGTAGAAACATAGGCAATGTGTAAGAACCAGGTTTATTTCTAAAAATGTTCAAGAAACGTGTTACCTAAGCGTACTGAGAATGAAGCTGTAGGGTTTTTTTTTTTGTCTTTTTAAACCTGTAAATGAAGTGTTTTATTTGTGTCCTTATGAGTTTTTTTTTAAGAAAACAATTCATAACCCAATGGTCAGAGAATAAGTTACTACATTAGGATCGAGGCTGCGTTACTAAGAATCATAACTGAGCATGCATGTCTAGTGTATGACTCTTAGACTCAAAAACAACACTCGTTTAGTAAAGGGCCATTCATTGCTTCTCTTTTGCCTCTATTCTTCACCAAGTCTGACCACCTGACTCTCACCAGGACCCTTCCACAGAGGGCAGGCACGCAAGCAAGTCTCTGGAACAACTGAGAATTACTATGGTATCTTCCATATCGGAGTTTGAAATGAGAATCCAACACAAACTTCTGCTGAAGAAGGTGCAGGCTGCTATTATATCTGTCTTTTCTAGTTTGATATTCCAACCCTTATTCCTATCCTTATCCAGCTGCAACAAACAACAAACAACTCAATAATTCTTCATCCAGTAGTAATACATGGAGCACATGCAATGTGCCAGGCACTGTGACCCGCCCTGGGGAGCCAGGAATGAATGACACAGGCAGAAGACTTTGCCTCTTCAGAGCTTCTGGCTGTGCAGGGATACAGATGGTCAACGGGTCATGTGCCTTGAGGTTGAAGAGCTGTACAGCAAGCAGAGAACTCTAGAGGTGGCCCAACATTCAACGCGGGACTCAGAGAAGGATTCAGTGACAAGCTTTTTGCCAAGAGAGCCAAATGGAATCTGGGAAAGCACTCAGGAGGAGGGAAGACAGGAGTAAAGGTAATTGGCAGGGAGAGGATGGCTGGCTCAGAGAGCGAGGAGACCAGAAAGGAGGAACCAGGTAGGCCACTGGGAAGGGGTGAGGTCAGAGGCAGACAGGAGCAGACAAGGAAGAGAAAGATCAAGCGGGGTGAGACCCACAGCCACCAGCAGGGCTCTGACTGCTGACCTCACAGAGGCAAGAGAGACTTGATCACTGTTATTCTGCTGGTGATGCTAAGTGTGTTCAGGACTCTGCTCTGCACTTGGCTTGCATTCTTCCTCTTTGTCCTCAAAATGTCTCTGGCAGTTAAATATCAGCACCTTTCTTCCCAGATGAGCAAACTGGAAGTCCAGAAGGATGAAGGGAATCTCCCAGAATCTCTTGGGTCTTAAGCAGCTGAGATCAGAATCCAGTAAGAGCAGTCCCTGTTACATGCTCCTTGTCCTGGGCAGTTCAATCTACCAAGGGTCATAAATCAATGAAGAAGAGTATTTGGTAAACACCGAGACAATTAATTTGCTATTTTAAAAATTCAGTTTAGATTTTGACTCACACAGGGAATTAGAAGAAATCCCAGATTCATTAAGTAATTAAACATAAGATGAAAAGAAGCATCTATGTTTAACAAATTGCAAAGCAGAAAATGTACTAAGAATAGATCTGGCAGAAAAAAATGTATGACTGATCTGAGTACATTAAAAACTTAAGCTCTGTACAAAAATACAGAGCTCAGGGGAGTTTCAAATTCATGTATTTAATAGATGATCAGTCTCTTTGTTTTGTAACGAGCATGGATAAATTTGTAAGAAATAGAAGAAATGGATAAAAGCTCAATTTCTCTCCTCATCAAAGAAATACAAATTAAAACCACGATGAGATATTACGGCACACTTGTTAAAAAGGGATGTTATAAAGACAAAAAAATAAAATAACAAACACACATACATGGGCAAAAATGTAAGGAAAAAGCATGTTTGCACAATCCTGTGAAGAACGTAAATTAGTACAAGCACTCTGGAAAACAGTAGGAAGGTTTCTCAAAAGATTAGAAATGGAATTACCATCTGATTTAGCAACCCCACCTCAGGGTATGTGTCAGAAAGATATGAAGTCAGTCTGTAAAAGAAGTTTCTGCACACCCCTGGTCACGTCAGCACTTTTCATGATAGCAATGATATGTAATCAACCTAAGTGTCGCTCAGTGGATGAGTGGCTAAGCCCATATAGTGCAGAGGCACAGCTGACTACATAGTTTAAAAGGAGAGAAATTCTTCCATTTGTGACAACATGAACAAACCTAGAAGACATTATGCGAAGAGAAATCAGCCAGGCATACAAAGATAAATAACACACAATGTCACCTACATGTACAGACTTACAAAGCTGATCTCCAAAACAGAATACATTGGTGTAACAGAGGCTGGGATGGAAAATGGGGAAGATTTTTGTTACATAGGATGAATAAGCTCAAGTGATCTATTGTAATCATGGTGATTGTAATGGATAGCAATGAAAAAAATGAGAAAAAGAGGGTAAAATGGAAACAAAGCTTTGTAACTAAGGAGAGGAAGAGGAATTGAAGGGAGAGGAGGAGGTTGGGGAAAAAGGGGAACTAAGATATATCACATACCAGTACAAGCTCCCTGTGATGAGTGTGGTCATTAGATATATCTAAATTGTACCAATAAACTTAATAAAAAATAGTCAAAAAAGTAGAAATAAATCAAATGTCCAGTAGTAGGTTAAGGAGTAAACAAATATTCATTAATAAAAATAAACTATTGACATATGTAGCAATTTTGATGACTCAAAAATAGTTTTGCTGAAAGAAGCTACATGAAAAAATACATAATGTATAATTCCATTTACATAAGTCTCTAGAAAAGAAATCTATAATGAAAGAAAACAGGTCCATGGTGGTTGAAGAAAGCTTAGGAAAGGAGTCAAATGGGGCTACAAGGAGATTTATAGCACATCTGGAGACTGGTGAATATATTTATCATCATGAGTGAGGTGATGATTTTATGGCACCTACATATGCCAAAACTGGCTAAATTGTACCCTTTAAACACACACAGTTTATTGTATGTCAATCATTCATCAACATTTTATGAAACAATGTGTGAAGGGTATTAACATAAATTTAAAAAGTGAAACCAAACCAAGTTCGTAACAGGGAAAGCCACTCAGTTTCTCTAACAACCAAAGAATCAGAATTCAATGCTATCTTCCCCCTCTAAAGGCAGTACTAGCAAGGATGCACAGAGGAAAGAGTCCTTGATTTTGCTTTTGCTGTCAGTGATAGAGAGCATCAGTGTCTATGCTCCCACTGCAGTTCTTCCTTGACCAAGGCTTTTGCTTCCGGGTTACATGGAATTGCGTGACCACTCATACTAAGAATGCTGCGTAGAAATGCGTGCAACATAAACAAGTGCACGGCTCCTCTGGGAAGGCCTTGTACTCATGGTTCCTCTTGAATGTGCTAATTTCCTTTTCACAGAAATTTTACACACTCTGAAGAGAGATTAAGCATTATATGTTCCTGGAAAGGACAATATTAAAACACTGTTTGCACAGCACAAATGGCTATGGCTACATTGCGATTGGAACATTACTATTTTATGTTTAGGTGGGCAGCCAAAAAAAGAAAGTCTATGGATTGCAGTTGATGGTTAGGAGGAGAAGGCCCATCAAGCAGGGCTTTCTACAAAGCAGATTTCTGGGGGTAGAAGGCATTGGAATTTTAGATGCAGACCACTGAACTTGAGACGGCAGCTAGAAGACGTGGGAAATAGCTAGGAGACAACTGAATCCCAATCTCACGTTTGTAGAAGCTCTATGAATAGTGTAAGGGATTCTTCCATTTGCAGTCAAATACGTGGCTTTCTCAGTCATGTGTCAGCCCACTCTTAAGTCTGGAGAGTGATAATGCAAAATCACACGGCAGGTCCCAATCAAGATGTGTCCCCAGAGGCCCACAGGACATCCCATTCCAGAAAAAAGACTTTCATCTGCGCTTTATGATCTGCTATGCCTCCAACTTGCACATTAAAGTGAGTTTGCAGAGCAGTTTTGAAACAGAGTATCTTTATTATCACGAGGAAATTTGTTTCTTCAATACTACTCAGTATGAGGCAAGATGATTTTGGTGAAGGACAATTTCTTGTGGGGTTGCTTGAGAAGTGAAATGTCTAAAGTTTTTATAATGAGCAGTTTGTCACTCAGGGTCAGAAAGAGATCCACCTGTTTTCCCTGAGAAGATCTTGCAGTGTCATGTAAAATATATGCTCAATAAGATTTTATTGGGAAAAGATATTTACTAAATTTAGTGACTATTCACATAGGTCTGGAGCTTCTAGAATTCAAGTCCTTTGCTTATATATTGAAAAGAACCAGACGATTTCAAAGAAATAGAATTTCTATCTATAAAAGGACATTTGAACAAAGACTTGAATGGACATTAAGGAGAGAGCACTCTGGGGCAAAGGGACAGCTACAGCAAAGCTCTCAAGGCAGTGTGGGTCCAGGCTGCAAAAATAGACAGGACATTGTGGCTAGAATGAAGGGACCTGGCAGTAGGTACTGGTGACAGAGAAGAAGCCAGGACCAAGGGCTGTGGACCTACTGGGCCACGTGGCTTATTGTATTTGGGCAGTGAAGAAATATTATGAATGATCAAGAACAAAGCATGATGGATTAATACAATATTCTAAAATGAGCACTTTGCTTCCCTATAGGTACCACGCATAATATCTGCGAGGCCACAGCAGTAACTCAGATGAGAAGTGACGGCACTCAAATCAGAATGGTAACAGTGAAAGTGGTAATTTTTCAAATCCTGATACATTTTATTTATTTTATATCTTAATTTTTCTTTCTTTGTTATTATTATTGGTTTTTTGAGACAAGGTCTTTCTCTGTAGTCCAGACTGGCCTTGAACTCACTATCTGGTCCAAACTGGCCTAAGCTCGCAGCAATCATGCCTCAGCCTCCTAGGTGCTAGGATTACAGGATTGCCACCATGATATACTTTAAAGACAGAATTTCCTAAAGAATTAGACATGATGTGTAAGAGGACAAGGATAAAAGGTAACTCCAATATTTTGTCTTTCAGCCATTGGAGGAACAAATCATCATCAGCTGCAATGGAAGAGAGCTGATTTCCAGCTACAGCCACAGCAGGCATTGGAATTTTGGTAGCAGACACAATCATCGAAGCTGAGATACTATCTGAATGTGCAATGGGAAACGTCCAGTGGACATTTGGCCTTATGAGGCAAGAACTAAGGAGTTGTGTACTGACCTATATACCTGAAGTTGTTAGCATGTGAATGGCTTTTAAAGCTGTGATTTTTAGTAAGATTAGCACAGGACTGAATGTGTAGACAGAGTGAGAGTGGGGCGTGGGATATTAGCAGAAACCCCAAACATTCCAACATTCCCATGCTTTCAACTCTAGTTTGGAAAAAGAAATGTCTACTTCACAGAGTATTCAGAAGGACCAGAGACAGCGCTTAAAAATTACCACAGTAGGCACTCCACAAATTACATCTTTTGTATATTAAAATTGTTTATAACAAAGAATACATCTTATGGTAAAATAATATAACACTATGATGCATACGACAAGGATATCCTTTGATAAGGGAAATGCATCCAACGGTTGCTTCAAATTCTGGCACACAGAAGGGTGATTTGAAAGTAATCTGGCGTGTAGAGCCCAACTGCTCTGTGTCCCCCTGTAGTGAGGGAACCTCAGGTCAGCCACACATGCTCTTCCAGTAGCCATCTGCTCACCTATGATAACGAGGTCAATATTTTGTAGGTGTTTTGCAAAGCACAAAAATGGGATGGAGACAATAACTTGGAAGTGATTGTGGCTGCTGGCCTAGGATTAGCATCTGCTTGAGGGATCACTTGCGTCCCTGTAGGTTCCCAGAGGACTTAGAAATAGCTTTTGTACAAAGTGGGTTTTGGAAACAGGAAGTAGAATTAGCTCTGAAGATGCTCTCTAAATGAATCCTCCTGGCCACTGAGGGTAGGCTTTATGTGGTTTGAGATCCCTGGATTTTATCAGTCTATCAGCTTAGTGTTCCTGCCTACTCTGAGGGTGTCCCCGAAGGACCTTTAGGGAATCCTCATCCTTTCTTGCTGACAGTATATAACTTTGTTAGAGAAAATGAATATTCAATGCTGTCAAGTAAAGACACTCTGGTGTGATTCCAATGAATTGAATTAACATTTTGAAGCATTTGTTCCTGTACTTGTGAACTTTTGAGCTACCATGACAAACACTAGGTATGAGTTGAATTTTTGCATTTTTACTGATTTTAAGACCACTATGAGATCTTTATGCTAAGTAAAATAAATCAAATACAATTTAAATGTCACGCAGTTTCTCATATGAGAAACCCAAAATATAAACAATTTAAAGGACAAAATAAAAGACTGACTATATGAAACAACGAATAGGTTTTTACAAACATTAGCAGGGGATCTAAGGATGGAGAGAGAGAGGGAGTAAACAGGACTAAGATATAATATGTGTGTACTAACTTCCTAAGATGAATGGATTCTTTATGTACTAATATGGCTTTTAAAAAGACCACAGAATATTTGGTTAATAAAATTTTTTGTATTAGGGGAGCTCAAATGAAACTCAACAAGCACTATCAATCTCTAGCACCACACACACACACACATCCCAAAATAGGACTTTGCATTTAAATTCTGATTTCTTCTAGAAGGCAGACTCCTTGAAATGGGGAAGGAGATGAAGGGAGTCTGAAGGGAGGGAAGTGAAGGGATTGAAAATTAGCAAGATATGTTATATTCATGAATCGATTTTCAAATAAATATTATTCTTCTGTATTACAAGCTTATACTAAAATGGAAAAAAAGAAAAGGTATACTGTATGCCTTCTTAAGCCCGTAAGCACAATATTGACCTGTGGAGTACATAAAAAAGTGGGAGAAACAATTTGGACAGGGAAGGTAAACTGGGGAGAGTATCATGGAGAACTTGCCATAGCTCATTCAGGAAGAAAAACGGTTTTTTTTTTAACTAGCTGTGGTCGTGCACTCTTGTAATCCCAGTCCTGAAGGAGACTGAGGCCAGAGAATCACAGGTTTCATCTCAGCCTGGGCAACAATTAGTGACACCCTCAGCCTCGGGGTGTAGCTCAGTGAGAAGGCCCTGTGTCCAAAGCTCAGTATCTCAAAAAATATTTTGAAATGTGGTTTACTTCCAAGATGCAGATGACCTCCCTTGTCTTTTTCTTATTAACATTCAATCTCAAAAGCTCTAATAGATCTTGTTTGGTTATGCAGTTGTGAGAACCTTAGTCTTTAAAAGGATAAAACTACTAGTTTCCAAAAAATACCCCAAAGTATTACAATTTCACAAACATTCTTTGTAGTGTAGAATAATATAATGAAAACAATCTAACAGAGAATAAATCAATACATGATAGCTTTATGTGAAGATGAAATGTTGCTTACGTTATGTTTTCAGTGAACCAATGTTTACATTAGAAGATGTTTTAAAATAGACGGAGTGAAAATAGATAGAAAGTGGACACTTCTAAGTCACTTGAATTTTGAATGTATTAATGTGAACTATACACATGAAAATATTGTAAGTATGTAAATATGTGCATAGAGTAGGAACATATATAGGGAGTAAAATATGGAAGCAAATTGACATAAATAACTATTTTTTCTGGAATGTGATACTGCAGAGACCCATTTCAATTTGTACATATTTCTAGATGGTTAAGTCTATTAGAAAGGTTATTAACATGTTATTTGAACTCATTTATACTGTGTGCATGAATTTATATCATGCTTGTTTAAGAAAATAATTTAAAATTCAGTTTTGGTATTAATAAAATAATTTAAAATTCAATTTTAGGAAAATAATCTAATTTGAACATCAAAGAACTTCCAAAATGTTTCACAAACAAAAAAAATTCCCAGCATTTCAGTGGCCAACATCTAAATTCACATGCATGTAATACACATGATCACACATGATCACATGTGTTCTCAAGGAACAAGTAATTCTTCATGTCAGCAGCCCTCAAACCACTCCCAGGGGCCAAAGCCAGCCCCGAGTCTGTGTTCCAGTGATCGTACAAGCTGATAATGGAGTTAAAATGTAGATGTTGGGGTGGGAAAACAGAAAAATATAGAACTTGTCTGTAGCCTTCGAAGTCTAAGATACTTCTTATAAGGCCTTTTGCAGAGAACGTTTACTGGCCTCTATTCCACATTTCCGGGACCTCTGCTGTCAATCCTAGACAGACTCTTTGCCCTGCGCATGACTGAAGGAAGAGTCATTGCTATGCTGAGGGTTTGTGGCACAATATGAAGACCATCCCTTATATATTCCCATGTCCTGACTGTTTCTTCCAGTTCTGAGGACTGTAATAAGTCTCACTTAACTTAATAGGAGGAGCAGACAATAGAAGTTAAGACAGAAATTACTGAAATATTTTTGAAAAAATGCTTTTATTATTTTCACATGCATAAAATCATGGTGACAACCTTAGGAGACTGTTTCCAGATGTTTTATTCTTAACAATAACAAACTCTATGTGGTTCTGAAAATTTGTTTGGTTTCAGAACGTGACTATGTATTTTAAATTTCCTCTCAGTAGCTTCATTATGTCTTTAAACCTTTGTAAATTTTATTTTAAAGAGATTAAGACAAAAGAGAAGAGAACAAAGCAGATCAAAACAGAACAATGTAAGTATCACAGCTTTTCACAACAAGCCAACACAATATTAACAGTAGCTACCATAATGTCTCTTTCTTTGAAATAGTTGAGCATACCTTCAATACAATAATATCAAACATAACAAAATAGTATAAAACCATGCAAGAGAATAAAGGTATTACAGGGCATTCAGAACCAAATAACAGAAAATAAGCAATGGCTATTATATTATCTCATTTTCCATATAAAATTTGTTTATACTATCACACATATTAAAATCCAATAAAACACAACATGATATTACTAATGGAAATAGAAGAACAAAAGCGTGGTAGGACTTCAAAGCAAGATGATATTAAATCAGCAATGGCTGCATAATGTCTTGTTTTCTTCAAAATAGCTGCTCATACCATCACACATAATAAAATCAAACAAACCAGAATAAAACCATTCCAACTAATGAATGAAAACATTATAAGGCTTCAAAGCAATGTAATGGGGAATCATGAATACCATAAACTCTTATGTACTCTTACCATTTCTTACACTAGGGAGACTATACAGTATTTATACATGTGAGGTTGATTTATTTCATTTATGAGTATGGTCTCAAGTTGCATCCATTTAGTTATAAATATCTCAGTGTGATCATTCTTTATAGCTGAATAGTACTCCATTGTATAAAAATACCACGGCTTTTTATCCATTCCTCAGTTGATGGACACTTAGGTTTTTTCCAAGATCTGGCTATTACAAATTTTGCTGCTATAAACATGGATGCACATATATCACTGTGGTATGATATTTTCAGTTCTTCTGGGAATATGCCCGGAAGTGGAATAGCTGGGTCAAATGGGACTTCCAATCCCAGCTTTTTGAGGAATCTCCAGACTGACCTCCACAATGGTTGCACAGTCTGCACTCCCACCAACAGTGCAGAAGAGTTCCTTTTTCCCCACAGCCTCTCCAGCATTTGTTATTGGTAATTTTCTTGATCCTGGCCATTGTTTCTGGAGTGAGATAGAATCTCGGTGTGCTTTTGATTTGCATTCTCTAATGATGATGAACATTTTTTCATGTATTTATTTGCCATTTGTATTTCTTCATCTAAGAACTGTGTATTCGTTTCAGATGCTCATTTTTGGATTGGGTCTTTGAATTTGGGGGGTCTGATTTTTCTTGATTCTTTATATGTTCTAGAGAGAAGTCCTTTGTCTGAGAGACAGTTCACTAGGATTTTTTCCCAATTTGTTGGTTTTCTTTTCACTATGCTGGAGATTTCTTTCGACATGTAGAAACTCTTTAATAAGACGTGATCCCAGTTATTGATTGAGAAGTGTTTCCCGTACAGTTTGATTCCTGTTCATGAATTCTCCACCTACCCCTATGTCTTCAAGATTTTTACCTACTTTGTCTTCCAACAGATTTAGTGTTTCTATTTTAATATTTAGATCTTTGATCCACTTAGATTTTAGTTTAGTGCATGGGTCTAGTTTTAGTTTTCAGCGTATAGAGAGCCAGTTTTTCCAGAACTATTTATTAAAGGGGCAATTGTTCTTCCAGGGAACTTGTATGGCCCCTTTATCAAGGATAAGGTGGTTGAGTATATTTGTAGATGTGGTTGTAGCTTCTAATCTATTCAATTGATCGTCAGATCTGTTTTTATTCCAGTACCATGTTGATTTTATTACAGTAGCTTTGTAGTATAACTTCAAGTTAGGGATTGTGATGCCTCCTGCCTTGCCTTTGTTGCTTAGAATTGCCTTTGGTATTCTAGGTCTCTTCTGGTTCCAGATGAATTTTAGGAGTGATTTCTCTAGATCGATGAGATATGTTAGTGGTATTTTCATTGGGATTCCATTGAATCTGTATAACAGTTTTGGGAGAATAGCCATTTTCACAATATTTATTCTTCCTATCCATGAACAAGGAATGTCTTTCCATTTTCTGAGATCCTCTTCCATTTTTTAGGGTATTATAATTTTCCCTGTATAGATCTTTTATGTCTTTCATTAGATTAATTCCTAAGTATTTCATTTTTTTGGTTGCCAGTGTGAAGGTTGTGGCTTCTCTTATTTCTCTCTCAGTGATTTTGTTGTTAGTGTATAAGAATGCTACTGATTTTTGAGTATTGACTTTGTGTCCAGCTACATTGCTGAATTTATTTATTATATTTAGGAGTCTTTCAATGGGGTTTTGGGGGTCTTCTATGTAGAATATCATGTCATCTGCAAATAATGATAATTTTACTTCCTCTTTTCCTATCTTTACTTCTTTTATTTCTCTCTCTTGTCTAATTCCTCTGGCTAGTATTTCCAGTACTATGTTGAATAGAAGTGGTGGTAAGGGACATTCATGTCTTGTGCCTGATTTTAAGGGAAAGGGTTTCAGTTTTTGGCCATTAATATGATGCTGGCTATTGGTTTGTCTTAGATGGCCTTTATCTTATTGAGGTAAAGACCATCTATTCCAATTTTCTATAAGGTTCTTGTCATGAATGAATGTTGGACCTTATCAATAACTTTTTCTGCATCTATAGAAATGATCATGTGATTCTTACCTTTGGATGTATTGAGATGATGGATTACATTTATTGATTTATGTATGTTGAACCATCCCTACCTGCCTGGGATGAATCCCACTTGGTAATGGTGTATAATCGTCTTGATGATTTGCTGCATTCTGTTTGCCAATATTTTATTGGGAATTTTTGGATCTATGTTCATTAGGGAGATTGGCCTGTAGTTCCCTTTTTTAGTTGTATCTTTCTTAGGTTTTGGTACTAGAGTAATATTTGCTTCCAGGAATGATTTAGGAAGGATTGCTTCCCTTTCAATTTCATTGGAGAGTATGAGGAGTGTCGGCATTAAGTCTCCTTTGTATTTCTTGTAGAATTCTGCAGTGAATCCATCTGGGCCTGGGCTCTTCTTTGTTGGTAAGGACTTAATTGCATTTTCAATTCCATTAATATAAATTTGGTTATTCAGCAGTTTTATATCTTCTTCACCCAGCTTTGGTATGTCAACAAATTCTAGGAATTTGTTTATTTCTTCTGTGTTATCGAACCTATGAGAATAGAGGTTTTTGAAATAGGTGTTGATGATCTTTCATATTTCCACAGAGTCTGTAGTGATTTCACCTTTTTCATTCCTTATTGTATGAATTTATGTTTTTTCTTTCCTTTTTAAAATAAGGTTTTCTAGGGGCTTATCAATTTTATTTATTCTTTCAAAGAACCAACTCTTTGATTCGTTGCTTCTTTGGATTGTTTACTTAGTCTCTATTTCATTAATTTCTGCTCTGATATTTATAATTCCTTCCCTTCCTTTGGCTTTGGGCTTTACTTGCTTTTCTTTTTCTAGATGTTTGAAGTGTAGTATCAGGTTGTTTATTTGTGTTTGTTCTGTTTTCCTGATGTGAGAACTCAGTGCAATAAATTTTCCTCTGAGGACAAATTTCATCACATCCCACAGATTCTGGTAAGTTGTATTTGTATTTTTGTTTGCTTGTAGATGTTGTTTAATTTCTTCTTTAATTTCCTCTGTGACTCACTGATTGCTCAAGAGTGTATTATTCAATTTCCATGTGTTTGTGCAGTTTTTGCAGTTTCTTTAATCATTAATTTATAGTTTCATGGTGCTAAGATCCAATAACAAACAATTTCAGTTCTTTTGCGTTTACTTAAATATGCTCTGCAGGCTAGTATATGGTCTGTTTTAGAGAATGTCCCATGTACTGCTGAGAAGAATGTGCATTCTGATGTTGTGGGATGGAACACTCTGTATATGTCTATCAAGTCCATTTGTTCACAGGTGTGATTCAGTTCTGTTATTTATTTGCTGATTTTCTGTCTGGTTGATCTGTCCCTTTATGCCAATCGCCTGTTAAGGTCTCCTATTATAATTGTGTTATTGCTTATTTGAGTTTTCATTTCTATTAATTCTTGCTTTGTACAGCTGGGTGCTCTGGAATTTGGTGCATATATATTTAAGATTGTTATCTCTTCCTCTTGAAGTTTTCTAGTATGTTAAGTTTTCTAGAAGTTAATTAGTATATAGTGACCTTCTTTATCTCTTTGGATCATTCTTGGTATGAAGTTCTCATTGTCTACAAACAGAATAGCTACCCCAGCTTTTTTGGGGATTCCTATTGCATGAAATACTGTTTTCCATCCTTTGACTTTAAGTCTATGGGTTTCCTTTTGGGTTAGATGGGTTTCTTATAGATAGTATATGATTGGATGTTGTTTCTTGATCCATTCTGCCAATCTGTTTCTTTTAACTGGTGAATTGAGATCACTTACATTAATGGTTATAACTGTTATATATTGGTTTATTGTTATGTTATCTTTCTGCTGCTGCATCTTTATCTTTCTGTTCTGTTTTTCTGCTTTGTTTAGTGGTTTTTTCCTAAATGTATCTAGGCTGTCTTTCAGTATTCTTGGCAGGGTTGGTTTGGTGATCATGAAGTTCTTCAGCTGTTCTTTTCATGGAAGTATCTTATTTCTCCACCCATTTTGAAGGGCAGTTTTGCAGGGTACATCAATCTAGGTTGGAAGTCATTTTCCTTTAAGATCTCAAATAGTTCAATCCATGCTCTTCTTGACTTTTATTATTTGTGCTGAGAAATCTTCTGTGATTCTCATAGGTTTTCCTTTATAGGTAATCTGTCTTTTCTCTCTAATAGCTTTTAATATTCTCTTCTTATGTTGGATTTCTGGGATGGTGATTATTATATGTCTAGGTGTAGTTTTATTTTGGTTATGGATATTTGGAGTTCTGTATGCTTCACTAATCTGCATGTCAGTTTCCATTCTCATGTTGGGGAAATTTTCAGGTATTACTTCTGTAAATAGCCTCTTGATATCATTTGTGTTGTCCCCTTCTTTTTCATTTATCCCTGTCAATCTTATGTAGTTTTTCTTTGCTCATCTTGTAGCTGTTGAATTGTTATTTCCTGATTCCTTATTATTTTTAAAGGTCTTTCCTTTCATGTTCACTAGCTGTAATCTTGTCTTCAAGGTCTGAAATTCTGTGTTCACTTTTGTTGAGGTGGTTTTGACAATTTTCAATGGAATTTTCCTGTATATCTCTTTGCATCTGCTTCATTTCTTCTGCTTGTTTCTTATATTGTTCATCCAGGGATTCTATCTTTTTGCATTTTTCCTCTAATTTTTAAACTGTGTCTTCTTTAGATGTGTTCAGCATTTCTTTCATTACTTTTATCATTTCTTCTTTTACCTGGGAGATTATTTCTAATTTGAGTTCCTTTATAGCTTCCCAGAGTTGCTTCTTTATTTCAGTTGCTATCATTTCAGGTGTATGGCTTATATTTTCTTCTATGTACATGGTTCCTAGGGTTTCTTGAGATGTTCTGGAGGTTTGAGATTACATTTTTGTCTTTTGTCTTGTCATTTTCCTATATTTCTATGTGCTTTGAGCAGTGTTCCAAAGTTTCCCCTGGGCATGTTGGAAATTGCCTTCTATGCCCTTGGCTCCTGGAACTGAATGGAGGTTGCTAAGCACAGCCCAGTCATGCCCGCAGGACCTCCCGTGCCACCTGGGAAGCTGGGCAGGCTCCTAACTGCTAGGGTGATGGTCCAAAGCTCTCCCTGGGCTAGCACCAATGCACTGAAACTCACCTCACAAGCCCTCAGCTCCCCTGATTGAATGAAGGTCGCTGGATGTGGTTCAGTCAGACCAGCCTAGTCTAGTGTTTCAGGAAGCCTCCCAAGCCTAGTCCAGTGTTTCAGGAAGTTGGGTGGGCACTTAACCACTGGGCGCAATGGTCTTGAACTTTCCCTGGGCCAGCACTGCACTGGAATTCACTGTCTTTAAGCTTTTCCTCTTTGAGTTAATTTAGAAAACCTCACTGATAGAGAGTGTACAGTTAAAGTGCAACCAAACCCTAATTTTCACATTTTCCCAAGACAGTGTTCAGCAAGAAGACCCCCACATAACACATGACACAAGGACGAGTTAATCAAGAGACGCCTGGGAAGGAAGGCTATGCACCTATGACACAAGTACAAGAGGTGACATTTGGAATTACAAAATTGTGCTGCATAGCAAAATAGAGTTAATACCAAAACAAACAAGCAAACCTCATTCTTTTCAGTGTGTGCAATATTTGGCTCTGAGCTAGAGGTAGGAAATCACGCACTCAGAGAGATTATCAGTAGCTTCTTAAGAAGGTTGAGGTGTCTTCCTGATTCCTACATTGAAATGACAGAAAGAGTGCGATTTCCGTACTGATGACTAAATACTCGCAATCCTTGCTTTGCAAACTAATTGCCTCCCTACAACTACCGCACTGACAGATTTGCCTATTCAAAGAAAAACTCCACAGTGAACTGCTGAAGGAAAGCAAAGTATAGACCCTAATCCACTAAGCACTTGCAGACAGCATTATAAGAAATCCAAAAGAGAACAGACATTGATTAATTAATCAAATCTAAAGGTGCCCAGGGATATGTCAGCATTGTCATGCCACAGTGTTAGAAAAGCAAAATCCTGCACTGGGAAATGCAGCTAATCTTCCTGGTAGGACTTTACCTTGGAAAGCTCTAGGCTGTGTCTACATCATACCACCACAGAGTAGAAGTTTGGGTTTTGACCGCCCTATTGTTTAATATAGATATGCACAACGGAAGTGATAAAGCATTTGATGGAAATGGGTTAAGGTTTGTCACGCCATGCTCCTGCATACTAAGGTGCAGGAAGTGCAGATGCCTAAGAAAGAGCTCGTTCCCACAGTGTGATGCGCAGACAGTTGTACAAATACCTGCAGACCTCCACCAAAGTGTCTCGGGAGAATAACATGCAGAGCATTCTGCTGTGGAAGAGAAGGAGCAGAGTAACAACTTTTGCGTGCGAGATGTCACCTACAGCAGCTCAGTAGGTCTGGAGCTGCCACTGAAGATTCTCAGGCAAACAAGTGTGCAGTAAACTAGGGCTCAATTATTTCCAGAGTAAATCACTGGGAATCGCAGACTGTAAGACTCAAAACAAACCTACTTAGGGAATTTGGGAAAAGCATGAGAAAGCAATATTTACATTTTAAAGTTCAGCTGCCAGTTTGAAAACAAACTCAGTTGATCTCACAAAGTGTTTATTTTGAGAACAGACCTGCTGTTTCCCTGCTGTGGTCACACTGGTGTGCGAAGGAGTGTTGTGGGGTGTGTGGTTAACTTTTATGAGTGCTATCAGTCGAACCCCCCATACTCAGTGACTGCACATTCATAAATTCAATGAAACTTCTATAAAAAATACCTGGAAAAAATATTACTTCTGTATTAGCCAATATACAGGTCATTCCCCAAACAACTGTTTATATAGCAGTTTCATTGCATTAGATATTATAGTCAACGCGAGATGTTTTAAAGCACATGGAGGATTCTGCATAGAGGTGATACATAAACACTGCACTATCTTGTATCACAGACTTGAGCATACGAACTCTAGGAACACAGGGCTGCTGAGACCACTCACCTGCAGATTTGAAGACATGACCATGCACTGTGCATGACAGTTTTACTGTCTATATTCATACTAAGAGCATTTGTTTAACCAACCATAAGGATCACATTTTCTTGCCCTATGATCTGAGACAACAATTTGTTCTATGGGAGAATGTTATTTATTCCCACCACAATGACTTTCCATGTTAGACTGAATTAAACTGCTTAAAATAAGCATTTATGCCTGATAGTTAATGTGTCTGCTGCAGCTCCAGCTAACAAACTAGGTTCCATACTGGAGGCTACTCATCCAGCTTTGGAGAACCCTTTGAAATCCAGAGCAAGAAAATGCTGTGCAGTCGGAAGCTGTGCTTTACTGGAGAGCTGGTCTTCCTGCTGCCTGACCCAAAGAAGCTATGTCTTTCTTCTCAAAATGACAGAACAAGACAAACAGCTCTCCTGGGCCATTGAGAAGAGTCAATAAAGCCACAAGAAGAACAGATCTGACAGCCAGGTTGCAGCTCTCCACTGTCCTAAGGCCGGGCCACTCTGTATAGACTTTGATCATGTGGACTGTACACCCAGGGTCTGCTCAGGGGGGCTAAGGGCCAGGAAAGGACTAAGAACAATTGGGATGGACCGCAGAGAATTAGGAATGTGATGAGTGCAGCTTTGGCCCTGGGACACTGGCCTGCATCCTTCAGGGCTGTCAGGTTAAATCCTCTCCCATCTGGTGCAGGACTCAGTGAAGGAAGAGAGTCAACTGTTCAAGGGGGAAAGGGCACACACAGAGCAACAGACAGACTGCTCAAAGCACCATGCAACCCAGTCAATAGCTCAGCACTTTCCAATAGTGTGCACTTTTCCAGTCACACTGAAAACACCAGATTTACAGTAGATTCAGAAGAGGCAGAGGGCTCAGACACCAAAAGAGTTAGAAGTGAAGAAGTGCATAGCAAGTAACAAGGTGAAACCAAGCAGTGTCACCAAACAAGCAAGCCAGTGCTGATGACTCCACTCCTGGTGGGGAGAGATGAGCTGGGGACAGGGGAAGGAGAAGGCAGGGAGTAATGAGAAAGGACCCCTGGTCACCAGTGACCAGAGCTGGCTGGCCTCATTAAATAAATAAATGTGTGTAAATCCTGCAGGTGTGAACAGGACACTTGACGAATTGCAGGCCCCTGGCTAATAGGCTCGTCCTCTGAGAGAGGCTGCAGAAGTGACATCTGGCTGGGATGGGGGGATTGGATTTAAAAGGAGTCAGAGCAGGTCCCTGCATCCTTGCCTCTGTCCCCAGAGAGCTGTGCTACCTGTGATCTGGAATGGTCAGTGCTATAACCCAGGAGTTCTCCACTATAACCCCACATTTTTCTCTATCATAAAGAGCATGAAATGCTTAACATTGCAAGATTTCAGATTCTGCATGAGAAATGAGCAGTGGATGATAAGCCTCACACAGGAAGCAACATTTAATCAAGGGACAACTAAAAGTGCATGACCTTTATCACTAGGTTTGTGCTCAACTAGAGCCACTGAAAATAGGTCACATACACACCAATCACTTATAACCGAGTTTAAAGTCAGAGCTTTGAATTTTTCCCATATTTCAAGCCCAGAGATTATCAGGTAAGAATCTCCTTACATTTAACTAATTCTGAAAATAAGTTCTCTTATTTTACAGTACTGAAGATTGAACAAAAACCCAGTCCTTTTTGATTTTTAATTTTTTGACAGTGTCTCACTAAGTTGCTAAGTTTCCCAGGCTAAGTGTGCACCTGTGATCCTCCTGCCTCAGTCTCCCAGAGACAGAGAACAACTTTTCATCTTGAATCTGCACTTCACTCAGAGTCCTGATTACCTGTAATCATGCAACTCAGTAAATCAGGAAAAGAGACTCCAAGCACCGACAGCAGTTGATAGAAGGCGGAATAGAATAAGAGACCACAATGACAACTTTGATTAGGGTGGGAGTTCTAGTATTTTCCAACCTGTCAGCCTCACAATGTCTATGGGTTGAGTCATGACTCCATTTCAATAACTGCACAAAAGAAAGAGAACTGTACGTGACAGAAGACCATGAGGGCTGCACGGCAAACAAATCTGCAAAAAGAAAGAGCAGGAGTTGTGCGCTGCATGGCTAAAGCGGTAAAGTGCACTCCGGGGACAGAGTGTGTTACAGCAGATGTGCTGTGTTCTTTATGCAGAGAAGAGGAAGGGATGGTACAGATAGGAATAGAGAGAGAGAGAGAGTAGGGCAAAAAGGCGTGTGTAAAAGCAGAGACAAACCTGGCAATGTTGTGGAGGGTGTGTTCTGTATGCCATCCTGCAAATTTAGCAGAAGTAATAGTAGTAACAACAGAATCATCAAAAGTATTAATATATGAACAGAAAGCAGGCACTGAATTTTGGAAACCTGCAGTGGGGAAATAGTAAATATCAGTATATTAGTCAAGTTGAATAAAGTATTAAAGGAACCAAGCTGTCCCAGGTGCAGACTATGAAGTAGTTTTTCTTTAAAAAGAAGGAGTGTCTCATTGAAGAAAAATTAATCACTAGAGCAAGACTTCCCATTTCTGAAGCAATGCCTGATAAGAACGAGGTGCTCACTATGCAGCTATTGTTTCAGGAGTTCCTGCTCTGGAGAGAGGCCTTGGCCCGAATCTTCCCACTGGGTCGAAAGACCAGAGCTCAGGCAGTGTGCTGCACGATTACTGAGCTGCAGCCTTCTTTAGCAGAAAACTGAAATCCATCCCAAGGGCAGACTTGCTCTTCTCCTGGAGCAGCAGAGCTCGTGAGAGACAGACGAAGTCAGAGGTATCAAAGGGACCTCAGGCCTTCAGTCAACCCCACGAAAACCCCTGGAGAAGCACATTTCCAGTCTTCAGAGCAAAATGCCCCCCTCAGCCCTTGGCCAGCTGCTGCACTATGAAGGAGAGCTCTTCTCCGACCTCTGTGCTTCTCTGAGGGTGTTTCTGTGCTTGGAGCATCTGACAGCTGGCTCCCAAGCAAAAACAGAATTCATTTACTCTCCTGATCTGTCTTCTTCCACTTCCTGCTTTCCTTTTTTTTTTTTCCAATTCCAAACTAAATTGACTCTGCTGAAAAAAAAAATGAAGGGATTCATAGGAAAAGGTGGAATGTGAAGTTACATGGAAAAAATAAAAGCATAACATGCTTGATTATTCACTTGAATCTGGCATTGTGGCTTTTCTGTTCTCTTCATCTTGTAACCCAGTGTCAGAGGTCATCACTCAGGTAAAAACAGGGACGTAGGTATGGACTAGGATTATGGTGACCACAGAAATAGACAGGAGGATCATACACTAGGGACATTAGAGAAGAAGGGGCAGGTTCACCTGAGCAGGAGAAAGGAAGATGCTATGGCTTCGTTCTACAATGTTTACCCTGTAGTTTACTTGCTGTGAGGAGGGGAGGTCTTTAAGGTGGGTCCCTGGGTGTGTGACCCAGAAGGCTGTGTCTCCTTCCTGGTTCCTCCCTTGACTCCCAGCTTCCCGGAGGCCATGATGTGAGCAGGTTTCTTCTGTCAGACTCTTCCACTACGGCACGTCTGCCTAGATCCACGTGCTCCTGTGGGGACTAAAACTTCCAAAACACGAGCCAATATACATCTCTCCTTCCAGTTGTGAGTGTTGAGAGCTTTGTCTCAGTGACAAGAAAAGTGACAAAGGCAAAAGATTTACTATGTAAAAAGCCACAAAGATGGTGAAATTTAGCTATGTGAAATACTAAACCCAAAAGTCATAAAAAAATTAATAACAAAAAATAGATATAAAAAGAAGATGAAAATTAGCCTTAATATATTTAAAAGATGCTTATAAGTCAGCTGTTAATTAGTTGCTGTATAAAATCAGAGATAGATAAAAAGAGAGAGAGGGAGAAGAGATTCAGTTCAGATTTCATTATTCAACCAGTAATAGTTCATTGTAATCAAATACACACAGAGAGAGTTTTAGAGACACACATATAAACATAGAGAGAGTTAATCCTCTTTTCCATCAGCTTTCTCATTTCTGGGACAGAATAACTGACAACTACCATTTAAAGAAGAATTTAGTTTGGCTAATGATTTCAGAGGGTTTAGTGACCAGGCTGTTCCATCATGGTGGAAAGGCAAGGTGTAACACACCTGCTCCCTTCATGGCAATGGGGAGACACACAGAGAAATAGTGCAAATGATAGACACCCTCCAAAGGCACCCCCAGGGCACCACTACCGCCAGCTGGGCTCCACCTTCTACCAGCACTGTCTTAGTTAACCATTCTCGTTGCTAAGCCCAAGTCTATGACACTCAGAGTCAAAGAAGGAACAATTTATTGCAGATCACAGCTCGTAGAGGTTTGAGTTCACAGCTAATTGGCTCCAAAACAGGATGGCATGAGGAGGAACAAAAAAATTGTGGTGAGCAGAAGGCAGTGAAGTAGCAAAGAAGCAGCAAGGGACAGCATCAGGCCTCTTTCTGTCCCTTATAATCTATCCAGGCTACCTTCCCTTAGGGCAGGTAGCACACAAACCCAGGGTGGTCTTTCCTACTATCCACACCCAGAACTAGGCCAAACCAATCAATGGACTAATTTGGTAATCATATACTTGATTCCAGCATCTCACACTCTGGATCCAGCCATCTCCCAAAATTCCCACCTGTGAGTGTATGAAGCATTGGGGGAACATCTAGGTACAAGCCATAACAAGTGCTTTCAACTATGAACATCAGAGGACGAATCCACTGGTGAGGACAGCATCTTCATGATTCCATCACTTCCTCGGGAGTCTCATAATCTAGTTAAATTCATAATTAAAAATAAGCAGCACATTGTTTATGTCTGTTCAGGTTGCTAGAACAAAATACCATAAAGTAGGTAGCTTATATGTAACAAAACTTTATTCTTTACAGTTGTGACCCCTGAGAAGTCCAAGATGAGGTATCTTTTGACTATGTCCTCAAGTGGTGGAAGGGCAAACAAGCCCACTGTTTCTCTCCCTGTCCCTCCCCTTCTCCTTTCCCTCTCTTTCCCTCCTTTATCTTCCATTCTCTTTCCCTCTCCCTGTACCTCTGTGTTTCTGCCTCTCTGTAGCACTAGTGATGGATCCAGGGCCTTTGTATGGAGCCATTCTATTTTTTATTTCAAGATAGAGTTTTGCTAAGTCTCTAAGTTGTTCAGCCTGAGCTTGAACTTTTGATCCTCTTGCCTCAGCCTCCCAGAGTGCTGGGTTTATAGTAGTGTACCACCATGCCTGGAACTGAGGTATCCTTCTATTTACATGAGTTCCGTACTCATCCAGTCACCTGTACCTCCTAATATCATCACTTTGGGGAGGAGAAACAAACATTCAGACCACAGCATTATCTGTATGTCTCTATGTTTAAAACTATCATTCATCAGAATCAAGGAATTCAAGCCAGATAGAATGTCAGATATCATACCTGTTATACATCTTTGCTATTTTCACCTTACCACTCCCCAAAACGCCTTTCATGTCTTTACTTTTTTCTTCTACAGCACTGTTGCCCGCTCTTTCTGCCTCACATTCAGTGGATGACTCCATCTCAGCCATTGCCTTGGACAGCGGAGGATTCAGAAGGGAGCTCGAACCTTCACATCATCACACCTCAAACGCCCTGTCTGTGCATTTGGCAGGTTTTCCTTCTGCTCCAAGAGAAGAAGAGTGTATGCCAAAGGCTGGGACACAGAGGACATGGGCTCCTGCTCCAGCCACCCGTCAGCTCCTCTGGAAGCCATCCCTTCTCAGATTCTCAAGAGTGTGGTCTCTTGATTTTATTTCCCTCTGCTAAAAAGGCAACTTCCCACCACACTGAAACCCAAGATCAGGCGCTTTTATAGATAAAACCCTTTGACCACTACTTCTGTGAATCATTCATCTCTTATCTTTAGGGAGACCAGACTATTCTGATTCTCCTGATCTCTGATCACCAGGCTACCTCCTTTGCATCCTTACAAGAGCAGCCTTGTCAGGTCTTGAGTTATCTTATCTATTGAACCCTCTCCTGTGTGACTTCATCCTGTTTTCTGTCTTTCAATTCTATCTGCTATGCACTGAATTGCATTCCCCTGAAATATGTCAAAGGTATAGCCCTCAGTACCTATGATCTTAGTGGGTGACCTTATTTGGAAATAGTACCTTTGTTGACATGATCAAGTTATGATAAAATCATCAGAATGGGTCTTAATATCCCTCTAAAAAGGAGGAAATCTGAATACACAGACAGGCAAAGAGAAGACAGAGGCAGAAATAGGTACACCATACCTACAAGCCAAGGAATGCAAACAGCAAAGAGAAAGGCATGGAGCACATTCTTTTCTAGATCTTTGAGGGAGCAGGCACTGCTGACATATTGATTTCAAACTCTTACATCCCAGTAAGTACATTAAAAATGTTCAACATTTATGACCAAAAAAATGCAGAACAAAACAGCACTGAGATTCTATCTTAGTCCAGTAAGAATGACCATTATGAATGAGATGGCAATCAACAAATGCTGGTGAGAAGGTGTGGAAGAATGAACCCTTCTCCACCGTTGGTGGCAATGTAAACCAGTGCAACCACTGTGGAAATAAGTTTTTGTATCCTTTTTAAACCTAAACACAGAACTTCCATGTATCCAGTTATAACTCTTCTGCATATCTTCTTGAAAGAGTTAACAATGTCATATTAGCAGTGATAAATGCAAGCACAGGCTTATAGCAGCACAATTCATAACAGAAGAATCATGGAACCAGCCTGTTTGCTCATCAACGGATGAATGGATAAAGAAAATGTAGTATTTATACACATGATGGAGTATTACTCAGCCATAAAAAGGAGAAACAGAAGTCATTTGCCAGACAATAGTTAGATCTTGGGACCATGATATTAAGTAAGATAAATCAGAATCAGAAAGTTAAATATTAAATGTATTGTCTAACATGAGAGATCCAAAATAAATAAAAAACAAAATAAAATAGAGTTTGCAGATAGCAAGGAGGTAGATTCTGTGAAAAGGAAAAAGGAATCTGAAAAAAAAAAGAAAGAAAAGAGAATCTGAGGAAGAAGAGAGGACAGGGGGAAGGTGGCCTAAAAATGATCACAATGCAATATGTATGTGCCAATTCCCCAGGGTGAATGTAATTATTACGTATTGAAAACATATACTAATCATCAAACAAAATATTTCTGCCCTCACTCACTGTAAGAGTGAATTTTGGGGGGGCTGGGGATTTAGCTCAGCGGCATAAGCGCCTGCCTTGTAAGCAGGCAGTCGTGAGTTCAATCCCTGGTACCGATAAAAACGAAAAAGACAAAAAAAAAAAAAAAAAAGAGTGAATTTTTGTTGTTTTATGAAGCCAGGTTTGGAGTATTTTGTTATTAAACCTGAGAGAACTAATAACGCACACAAACTATATAACAACAATTCTCAAGCATTTCTCTCTCCATGACCAACCTGCCCTCCTCCTCATCAAATATCTGATTGCCCACTGGCAGATCTTTAAATGCCTGAAGGGAATCGCGAAGGAGACAATGCATTTCCCACCCAATAACTGATCTCTTCTACTTTTTAGCCTAGTGATGGTAAATAGCCCAGTTCATGATAATAAAGACTTAGCAATCTTTCTTAAATTCTCTCTTTTTATCCTATATCCAGTCAGCATAGAAGCAAATGTTGTCAGCTTTCCTTCCAAAATAGATTCTATTTCTTTCCACTCTGATGGTTTCCACCCGGTTGGGAGCCCAGGACCATCTGGACCTCTGCTGTGATGTCCCCGCTTCTGCTTTGGCCCACCCTCAGGACATTTGATTGGAGAAACAAACTGCCAGCTAAAATCAGCCTCCTGCTTAAACCCTCAAGCAGAACCTCTCTGTGCTGCTGTCTAAGATCCCACCCGCTCGGCCTCTTCCAAACTCCTCTGTGGTCCACCCTAGGATGCTTACCTCTGTCCTCTTCTCTCCAGCCACACGGACTTTCTTTTCATTCTGCAAAGTTCAAAGCTTCTTCACGAAGCCTTTGCAGTGGATCTCTCCCCAGAATAATTTCCCCCAAACAATGAATGGCTCTCTATACCTTGTTAATCATATTTCACTTAAATGTCTCCCTGTTTATTACCCTGCATAATCCGAGTTCAATCACTAACACCACTTAACGGACTCATCTTTTGTATTCTTTTCTTTTCCCCTGATATGTTGTGTGTTTTATGAGCTAAAATCTGTCTTGTCTTACTCATTACTGTAGTCCAAGATCCCACAGAGGGCCTGGCCAGAGTATGCGATAAGAAGTTTTTGTTTACATAAATTATTGAACCCAATACGGTCCCCTTCTCAATGCAGGAAAAAGCAGAAACAAATAGGTGAGTTTCTTCCCCAGGATGGGTACCAGTTTGATCATAGTCCTTGCCCTTGATACTCAGTGTGCCTTCCAAAGAGTCACATGCTGCTTGTTCTGCATGTCTCTGGTCTGTTCTTACCCCTGGACAGACCATCTGAAGGAGATGAACAAGAAATTGACTCTGCTCATTCAGTGCACCTGTAATAATTCACAAGCAAGTGCCTGCTGTGTGCCATGTACTCTGCTCTGGGCTGGACATAAAAAGTCAAGTTGCCAAGGGTTTTCACCCACAGGAGTTTAGACCACAAACATAAATAAGGCCCATGATGCAGTCAAGGCTAGCATACAGTGAGGTAAGAGCAAAAATGATGTCAGGAGAGTGTTTTCTCCTCATAATGATGGTCAACAAAGCCATCCATGATGTTCTATACATGAAACAAATTAATCAAACTCTCCTCATCCTCTGAGGATGCTCTGCTTTTTTCTATGGATACCATTGAAGGGTAGAATTCTATTAATTGGAGTAGTTTAAATAGTAAGGGAAACAAACAAAAGTTGAACACTTGCTGTCTTTCAGACATTGTGCCTGTCCTCAGCGTACCCGATGGCATGGAGGCTGCTTAAGTTTCCTACAGCTGTTATAACCAAGGAGCAGGAACTCAGTGGCTTTGAAGAATTGAAATTCATTTGTCTCACCGTTTAGGAGACTAGGAAGAAAACAGATTAATTGTAGTGTCTCGAAGTGCAGAAACTCGTGTGACCATGCTCCCTGCAGAAGTTCTGGGGAGAACCCACGTCTTTTCTCTTCAGCATCTGGTTGTGCTGGCTTGCTTGGCTTGGCCCTGTCACTCCTGCCACAGCTTCTGAGGTCAGGCTCTCCTCCCACCCTCTTCTGTTTTACCTCCTCTTTCTCTTCTTCCTTCTCTTTCTCTTTCTTTTTCCTCCTTCTCTTTCTCCTCCTCCTTTCCACTTCCTCTTTCTTGTCCACCTCTTCCTCCTTCTCCTCCTCCTTCCCTGCCTCTCCCTCCTCCTCCTTTTTCTCCTCCTACTCTACCTCCTCATCCCTAGGCTCTGCCTCCTCTTTCTTTTCCTCTTCCTCCTCCTCCTTCTCTTCCTCATCCTCATCCTCCTCTGTCTGTGATCCTATGTGTCTCCTTATAGAACTCCTTGTGGTTAAATTTAGAGCCTATTTGAGTAATCTTGCATCTCAGAATCTTTAGTTCAATCACATCTACAAAATCTTTGCCATATTTAGTACCACTCACTGGCTCTGGGTTGGGACATGCTCATCATTGGGGTAAGTTATTCATCTTACCATAGATACTAACTGATTACACTGAGTTAACCTAGAACAAGTTTTCACAATATCCTATTCTGTTCCTTTATAGTTCTAACCACAACTGTAATAAATATGTATTTTCTTGGTTCTGTATTTAATATTTCCCACGACTAAAATAAGTTTCTGGAAACATATTTGTCTGCCTCTGGTGTTCAACACCATATCCTCAGCCTAATGTCACCCCACCATTGTTCCTGGCACATAATAAATGATCAATAAATACCTATTGAACAACAAATAGATCTCTGTTTAAAAGATGAAGTAAAACAATTTTTTCAAGTCCAGACAAATAGTAAGTAGCAAATAAGGCCTTGGGTTAAGACTCTTGAGCTCACCTTGTCTCCTTTGGAATCAATATGAGAAATTTTCTTATATAACTTTTCAGTTCTAGAATTTTGATTCTGAAATTCCACAACTTTAAAAACAGTGACACCCATATTTTCCTCTCCCTTGTACTGCACACCCAACTTTGTCATGCAGCAAGGCAGCACAGTGCTTAGTTATGCACTAGTAAAGTGAAGGCTTACTGAGAACTTTTCAAGAGATTCTGTTGCCTGTAAAATACCTACAAAACTCGATTTGTTACTCCATGCTTCTGACAAATCCCATGGCCACAAGAGTATGACTGCAGGCCTTTATATAAATCCATGCTAAACCTTGACTTATTCTCAGAAGAGCTCTTCTGATATTTGTTTTTGGAGGCTATAAAACCAAAGCATTCTCCCAACAAAATTACAATAATTTTTAAAAGCTCTTCTTTTTTTTTTCCTAAAATGAAACCAGTCCAAGAACAACACTGATGAGTTTAGTCAGCAGCGCTACTTCAGAAGGAAGGCTGGTATCTGATGGGAAGCAAAAACCCCTAGCTTCTTCCACCAGTCTCAGATCGACACCAAGCATTTTGGGTCTCCCAGCATTCAGAGAGGAAATAGGGCAACTCTCAGGGGTGTGTGAGACTCATTCACATGCACCCTGCTGTCTCTAAGTGTGAGGTGCCAATTGAGGAAGGGAGTCTCGAAGGGGAATAGAGAGAGCTTGTGTTGTACTTTCAAAAATTTAGCCCAAAATCTGTGGCAAAATCTTGAAACCGTGTGCAAGAACATAGCTCTTGATTTCTCTCCCACCTCTAGAATGGAAGAACTCTACCGTGTGATTTTTCAAAATGAAGAAATTCCTAAACTCACACGTCTTCATATGTACACTTACATAAAATACACTCATATCTTAACAGAAATAGTAAAAAAAAATGCAATCCTTGGAGAACCTGATGTCAAGGCTGACTGAAAAAGAGAGGCTCTTGGGGGAATGACAGAGCTGACCAGTTTGCTCCATGGGGGATGTGGAAGGGCTCTGGGAAGGACAGACGACCACACCTGGAAAGCAAAAAGAACCCTGGATGAAAAGGAAAAGATGCCTATAGTTATTCCTGCCTGAGTAATTTGAAGACAATCTAAAAACACAATCTTTTGAAAGCCAGAAAAGCAGATTCTTCTTTTTTGATTCTTAAAAACTTTATTTTTATTGCTTTTTTATGAGTACATGTTTGCAGTACATAGTGATTACATTCCTTGTGTGGAGTCACAACGTGCACATAATACATCTTAATTCCCTCTTTATTCTCTTTCCTTGCCTCCCTCTCTCCTGATCACCTCCCCGTTTGAGAAAGATCTATCTTCCTACACTATCATCTATTTTTATTTTGCTCTTTATTTATAATTTGAGAGAGGCAAAATCTTAATAGACATTAGCAAATGCAAGAACACAAGTTCCCAGGAGCTAGGAAGTGGGGCCTTTTGAAAATCTCTTTTGAAAATGAAATTATTCAACTAAACTTATTGGATTCAGAAGCCATTTTTCCTGGTGCTGCTCATCCCTGAGAGATGGAGACAAGTGGATGGACTGAGAAAATATCTGGGAAGTATCCCAACAGAGTATTGCTGTGGACTGACTGTGTGGACACAGGCAAATCAATGACTGTGTCTCAGCTCATGTCCTGAGCAATCACCCAGGTGGAGATGCTATATATTTAAATGGAGACACTGGAGATCACTGTCTGTGGAAAACCAAGCCCACAACACTTTAAGTAGGACATGAAAGAAAGATATTTGGATGTATGAATACAGAACTCAGAAGCCATGCCAGATCTGTAGCTGAAATTGGGAATTGCTAATGCTTGAGTAGTATTTATGCAAGTGGGGATAAACAAGATATCTGGGTAAAGAGCATCACCAAAGAAGGCCCAGTCCAGAGCCCCAAGGAACTCAATATTTAGAAATGAAACAGAACAAATGAAGTCAGTTGAGGGACTGGATGAGTTTCCAGAGGAGAAAGTATGAAAAAAAAAAAAAAAAAGCAGAGAGTGTTCCTAAACAATCTCACTCAGATGCGAGTCCCACTAAAAGCTTAGCAAATTTCTACACTTGGGGTAATTTGCTGAGCTCAAAATTGCTTTTACATTTGGTGAAGTAGTGCGTACATCTTCACTGTCCTCAATGCAAGATACTTATAATTCCCTATGACACCTATGAGAGAGCAAGTTGTTTTTATTTGACTAAAATAGTATTTCTTAAAGTGTGAAGAAATTTCTACTTATATCTGTAGGTTTTATGTCATGCTCACAAGGAATTTTCAAATTTTTTTTCAAATATTGTCTACTGTTATAGTTGACATATTTGCATACTACACAGAGCCAATACATGCATTGATTTATCTGTTCATACCTGAGAATGATTCTCTTTACCTAAGACATTTTAAAAATGTAGCCACAAAGTTACAAAGATTGAGATAGCTTGGGAAAGGGTTGGGGATTTAGCTCAGCGGCATAAGCACCTGCCTGGCAAGCACAAGGTTGTGAGTTCAATCACTGATTCCAAAAAAAAGATAGCTTGGAAAAACCAATATGCCAGCCAAGAAGGTGACTCAAATGAGGATTTTAATCAATTCCTATTGGAGAGGGGAATCATGATGATTTCTCTGTCACAGGGAAAATATATCTAATTTTGCAAATCTCATGTTATTAGAACAAAACACATCTATAAACTGTCTTGATATGTTTTGCAATACTTTTGAAATTTGTATTATATTTATAAAACAAATTTATTGTCCAGAAATACTTAAGATGTCTGCTGCTTTGGGTTTAGAAGAGTCTAAATTTAACCATATTTTAGGATCTTCTTTTCTAGTTCAGTTTAATAAGTCCAAAAAGAACTTTTAAAAAACCATCACTGTTAATTATATACATACTGCTTGAATTTATTGATGTTTGTTGCCTTGAACAATAACAAGCAGACAAATATGGTCATTAATTTTTAAGCAAAGTATCCCGATTGTCACAATAGTTCTCATTATGCACCCAGGATGCTTTTCAAATGTCACCAAAGAAAGATAGTTTGCCCTCAGAGACACAGCAACAATTTACTTTGTAATATTTATGATATTCATATATGTGTCATCAGTGTCATATAAATTACCTTTGCATGCATTCCCGGTACCATAAGTTAGATCCAGTGCTCCACTGGGACCGTCTGAACTTTATAAGGAATTATTTATATTTTCCTTTCAAGGGAATGTAAAGTTGAGTTTTCATCTTGTTTCAGAAAATAGAAAATAATGGCATTCTTACATTTCAGTTTTGTTTTCTTTAGAGACAAGCAATAATTGTCCATTGAGAAAACAGTGTACATTTGGTGTGAAGCAATTAAAATAATGTCTGATCTCTGAGTTTAGAAAAATGAATTCTATTGTTAGACTATATCATTTGACTGGTGAAAGTAATGTTATACTTAAATAAATACATTTGCTAGTGTAACTAGTTGAAATAAACAAAATTTTTAAAAAATGGTCAAGGTCTTTCAACTAGATTGAACTATGAGCCAGTGAAGTAGATCAGAACTAGGGATATATTTTTTCAAACTAAATGCTTCTCCCTCACCTGCATCTTGATTATTTTAAGTGCAGCAAGTGCTGGAAGGTCCCCTAGAGCAGCCAGGTTATCGCTCAGACTCTGAGCACCTCCACAAAAATCCACTCCGACTCTGTTGATGAAATGCTGGAATACAGAAAAACGCTCTTTTATTACAATGGAGCTAAACAAGCTCCTGGGAACCTCTAGATACTAGTTGTTATTTTTAGAAACAGTGGGAAACTACCACAACCCATGAAGTTGTCTCTTTCAATCCTCCCAGTGTAGGTACAATTATACTCCACTTATGCATCATGAAATTAAAATTCAAGGAGGTTAAAATGTATCTAGTCCCTGAAAAGAGAGATGTCCACTGTCACCATTCCTATCTAATGTAGTTCTGGAAGTATGAGCCTGAGCAATCAGACAAGAGAGAGAAATAATAGGGAAGGAAGAAGTTAAACTATAACTATTTGCAAATGACATGATACCCTATATAGAAGACCCAAAAACTACATTAAAAGACTACTAGAAGTAATAAATAAATTCAGCAGTGTAGCTGGATACAGAGTCAGCACTCATAAATCAATAGCTTGCCTGTACATAAACAAAAACTCACTGAGAAAGAAACTATGGAAATATTGCCTTTCATAATAGCATCTAAAAAAATGAAATACTTAGGAATCAATCTAGCCAAGAATGTAAATCCTGAAAATTATATTAGTCTAAAAAAGGAGGCTGAAGATATTAGAAAATGGAAGGATATTTCTTGCTCTTTGTTAGGAAGAACCAACATTGTGAAAACGGCCATACTCCCAAACTGTTATACAGATTTAATGCAATCCCAATCAAAACACCATTAACATACCTCACAGATCTAGAGAAACACTCTTAAAATTCATTTGGAAACAGAAGAAACCTAGACTAGCAAGGACGATTCTGGGCAAGAAGGGCAAGGCAGGAGGCATCTCAATGCCTGACTTGAAATTATATGTACTACAAAGCTACAGTGATAAAATCAGCATGGTACCAGCAAAGAAATAAACCTGAGGGTCACTGGTAAAGATTAGAAAATGAAAACACAACTACAAAGACAGTCAACCACCTTATATTTGACAAAGGGACTAAACATGTTCACTGGAAGGATAGCCTCTTTAATAAATGGTGTTGGAAAAACTGGCTCCCCACATGCCAAAGAAACTAGACCCATGTTTATCACCATGCACTGAACTAAAGTCAAAATAGATTAAATATTAAAGCAGAAACACTAAATTTACTAGAAGACAAGGTAGGTAGAAATCTTAGAGACATAAGAGTTGACAGAGAATTCATGAACAAAACACAAACCACATGGGAAATACTTTAAAGAATCAAAAACTGGGATCACATATTATTAAAAAATTTTTGCACTTCAAAATAAATCATCAACAAAGTGAAAAGAAAACCCAGAGAAGGGGAAAGAATTTTAGCCAGCAGTCCCTCAGACAAAGAACTTATATCCAGAACACATAAAGAATTGAAAAACATCAAGCCCCCAAATTCAAAGACCTTCTCCAAAAATGGACATCTGAGATGAACACACATTTCTCAGCTAAAGCTATACAAATGGCAAATAAATACATAAAGCAATGTTCACTATCACTGGTCATTCAAGAAATGCAAATTATAATAGCATTGAGATTTCATCTCACTCCGGAAAGAATAGCTGCCATCAAGAAATCAGCTGGTAACAAATGTTGGCAAGGCTGCAGGAAAAAGGAGCACTGCTCCATTGTGGTGGGAGGGTAGACTGGTACAGCCTCTATGGAAATCGGTATGGATGATCTTGACGCCTCTTAAGTAAATGGAGGCAACTTGAGACTCTTTGCCCTCCTTCCTCCTCCAAGTTCATACTTCTTCCATGTCTCTTCTCATCCAAACTAAATATTTCAAGTTGCTCCACAGTCCTCTAAAAATGGTTCAAGTTTCATCTTCTCAACACTGTAGTTTCTCCTCTCCAGACACTCCGAGTGCTCCACGTCTTCTTAAAGCACGGGACCCAGTACTCCATAAGCAGATGCTCCTTGACTCAGGATGAGATTACTACCTGATCTATCACAAGTCAAAAATGCCTTTAAGGGACTTCATTCTTGGAGAATCAGCGCGGTTCCTTAGTTTCCCTTTTGATTGTTAGGCTGCTGGAGGCAAAGTCCCTGCTGCTACCCAGATCTCCACAGAGATTAGACTAGATTCACTAACCTGGGAAAAGAACCAAGTTCAAAATTCCACGTATGGTTTTCACTGTATGTGTATTGCTTTTGCATTAACATAAAGTCAAAAAACTGTAAGTAAACACCACAGTCAAGACATCAGCACTCTCTGCTTCTTAAAGCCTGGAACAACCACAAACCCAAAAATGATCTGACTATGGCAAATCTAGGAAAAAACTAATACGTGTCTTCTCCTGAATGTTATAGTTGTTGTAATATGACCTAAAGGTGAACTGGTTTATGTAAGAATCATTGAGTTACAGTGCTATCAAATGCTTTGCTGAAACTCGATATCCAAATCATACCAGAATCTTCTAAGCATTCATCCACCCTGTTTATTAACTCCATCTTTATTACATAAAATGCAGGTCTGTTTTCAAGGTGCCCCTTCCTTGCAAGCAGACAAGAGTATTTTCCCCTTTGTCTTATCCCAGAGCATGGTCTAAGTCCCTGCACACAAATCATTTCAGTCTTCGGAAGGGTCGTCTTTGAGATGCAGGAGACAGTATACAGAAAATGACCAACGAGATGTCAAGCAGCAAATGATCTCAACAGGCCAGAAGGCAATTCAACAGCTTTTGAGCAGAAGAATGTCATGGTGAATATCTGAATTTAGAAAGGTGACTGATAGGAATAAATTCTGTTCTTCTTAGGTTTTTTACTACATTTTGGCTTAATTAAAAATCCCAAATTCTCTAATGGGTCAGAAGAGTACATCATCTTCAAATGAGAATCACAGGAATGATTCTATTTTAAAATGCTTGCTTGTTTATCTAACAAGTGTTTTGCTAAGAAAATAATTATCTCACTTTGCACTAAGGTCTAAGGCAAAAGACAAAATTCTAGAGTAGCACTTCATAATTCAAGCCAATTTCTTTTGGGCAAAATTTATTTAAATAAATTATAGTAAAAATAATCTTGAAATAGAGTCTATGGTTTCACTGGATGTATCTACAAATGTCAAAAATAAAATAAGTAAGTCCTATGAGACTTACTTATAATTGACTTTTAATTGTATACCAAATGCTGATAAACTCCTACCCCAAACCGACAATAACTCCACCAAAGTCCATCTATATAGTAACAGACTTAGATGCTCATCCTAAATGTTACCCTAGAAAATCTATCATAGGAAATTGTTTCTCCTGATTCATCTTCTGTTTTTGGATCAAGAAAGAAAAACACTGATTTGAAACCTATAGTAAGATTACAGTACGAAAAAAGCTCACTCCCTTAACAACATAAAGCAAAATGAAAACTATCCAAAAAATTAGATACCATGTCCTCAGTCATGAAAATGAGTCCTTGGGAGCCAACAGGGTACGAGTTGACATCACAGCCTGAGTACATTGTGTGAAAATCAATCTGGCTGTTCTGAATGAGCAGGAAACCCCTAACATAGCCTCTATCAAACATCTTGGTAACGTCAGTGAGCAGAACACCTAGGACACATCCCCTGCTCACAAATGCACCCCAGATGAGAAAATCATAAAGGCAGGAGATTATCTGTGTTTCTTCATCAATAACAAAATGGCACACACACCAAAATAAGTATAAAAAACCTCTTTGGCTGCTGAATGTATACACAAAGGGGAGAAAACACACTGTTGTCACTGCTATGCTTGATACATTGTGTCAACCTGAGAAACCTAGAAGCTTAACTAAGAAACTCAGCAGCTCTACATCTTGGGGTGTAGTGGACAATGGATTACCACTATGGGATTTTGCTCATGTGTCAGTGTGAGAAGTTCAGAAGTTTAACTAAGTGATTCAGCAGGGAGCGAGGGTCCTGACTTTGTAAACATCCTCAGCTGGTACAGCAGGAGGACACAAAGATGGTGTGAGTGCTATGCCCACCTGAGGGGCACAGCCTGCTTACAGTATAACCGTGGAGAATATAGCCTGCTCTTCCCCTTTTGGTATTGCTGTTTTGGTGTCTTCTGATGAGAGAAAAGTAACTAAGACACTCATCAATAAAAAATTGGCACACACAGAAAAATAAGTATATAATAACCTTGGTCCCTGAACGCATACACAAAGGGGAAAAACAGACTGTTGTCACTGTAGTCAGGAGAAGCCAAGCCACAAGGGACCTTGACAATTTGCAAAAATGCAATGTTCACTCTAGTATCTTCTCTCTTTGGCTACTTCTTCATTAGTCTCCTTTAATGCAAAAGAAGCTGAGAAAGCAGAGAGGTCTTTGAGACATACTTTCCATTCTTATTTTACCTAATAATGCCATACATAGTAAATAGGCATTACCATTCTGTGACCTACCAATGATCACAGAAATGTATAAGTAATGAAGATCTAAAAAGTAGAAAAGCAAAATTTTTACAAGTTACATGCAAAGCAGCAATATGTAAAATAATATAGAACTGTGTATATCTACTCTTTTAAATAAAAAATACATTTTTGCTGGGATTGAAGCAAAAATGGGGAAATACAAAAGTCAGACCAAAAGCCTGACTTAGGTCCTTTGCTTATAGACATGACAGATTTAAACAGCGTAGACCTTTATAACAATGAATACGCCAACATCTAGACCTTTAAGAAAACTAGTTAGTTGAGATTTTATACTGAAACAATTTCTTGAAATTTAAAAATCTCAAGGTGTATGTAGGGTGTACTTGTGTTTGTTTCCTATGGTTATTGTTACTCTAAGCAAAGTAAGCCTGTTTCCTTACTTTTGTGCAGAATAAGAGTTTAACGCGAGGGGGTTGGCAGAGTCCACCTCTCTCTGGCAATGGTAGGGAAGAACTCTTTCTTGCTTCTTGTAGTTTCTGGTGCTTGCCAGCAATGTTTGTTCTCGACTTTCAAATGCACCATTCCAAACTCTGCTTCTGTTTTCCATGCCCTTCTCTTCTTTGTCTGTGGCCAAATTTTCTTCCTATCATAGCAATTTCAGTCATTGGAATAGGGCCCATATTAATCCAGTATGACCTCATCTTAATTTTAATTATATCTGCAAATCCTATTTCCAGATAAAGTCACATTCCCCATTCCCAGGGTTTAGTTCTTAAGTGAATCTTTTGGAGATAAGATTCAAACCATACCAACAATCATCTATACTACTGGTTCAGTGAGCTATAGCTAGGAGTATTGATACCTTTCACCCTTAAGAGGTGAAGGAAGAAGACAACAGGAAGGAAGGCACACAGCTCACATGAGCCAGGTCAGACCGTGTCTGTGTGTCAGGACCATGGAGAGTAGCCAACACTCCTTCCACCCTCCACCCCACAATGGTGATGCCTGTAGTGCTTATGGAGAGAAGCACTTTGCATTCAAACAGGTTTATCAAAACACTATTACATTGTTCCCTTAGTGTTTCTAAACTTGTACTCTATAAATCAATTC
This sequence comes from Cavia porcellus, assembly GCF_034190915.1. NCBI lineage: Eukaryota > Metazoa > Chordata > Mammalia > Rodentia > Caviidae > Cavia > Cavia porcellus. Next base: position 17,147,395 of record NW_026947496.1, on the reverse strand, counting down.
CTTTTACTAAAAATTCACCAAATAAATAATTATTATCGGTTTTTTAAATCAAAGGTTCTATCTTCATTGGAAACGCAGAGACAACTCTGCTCAGTAGATGATGATCCCGTGGAGTAAAAAATATCTCGTGCCATTTAAACTCACTAGAACTTATTTATAACAGAAACTCAACAAAATTACTGTAAAATACTTAAGTCATAAAATGACAAACATTTATGATGCTTTTCTAAGATGAAACATGTTAATGCAATGTGTAAACACGGGGGTTGTTAATTGCAGTTGGAACATTCTGGAGGCAGAATAGGGACGTGGAAAAGAGAAGCGAGAAAGAATGGGAATATGGAGGCTGTATTTAGGAGGTCAGCTAATGTGCAGCTCTGTGTTCTTTTGGGCGTTTGCTGATAAAAATGGGAATCTATTCAGGTGCTTTAGGAAGAATAGTTAACTGGCTAAATTTTACTTAGATAACTTTTTATTTAATAAACATAATCTGGAAGTTAGTAAGTGCAGGGATCATTTTAACTTGAATTTAAGAAATATTTAGGAGACAAAGCCAGTAGGTCCCAGTTACTGATTACACAGAAGAGTTTATATTCCTGCATAGATGTTAGGGGAGAGGAACTGGTTGGGGGAGATGGTGAATAATGAGTTTGGTCACTGATGTGTTAAGTTTGAATTGCCTTTGTAAATTCAAAAATCTGATCTACACACTCTGCCATAGAAACACTGGCCTTAGTTTCTGGTATCAGTGTTTCATAATCTTCTCTCACTCTTATGTTGCAAGGTCCATCAAAGTTGAGACTTTCTTGTACCCACCTTGGGATCACTTAGAGCCAGAGCAGAAAATGCTTGATTGCTAACCATTTCTGACAACACCCTGAAATCCTCTAATTTTAGTAGAGACATTAAACAATTTATCATTTAACACTTGATACATTCTTAATGATACCAAGCAAAGAGAACCACTAAGTTATACCTCCAAGGACTTTCTCCTTAGGGTTTTATTGACTAAATTACAGACAGCACTGAAAGGCATGTTTTCTTAGCACAACTGACATGTATGCTGTGACCTGTCAGATTATTTGGATGCTTCTGAGTGCCGGAGATTAACACTCTCCTGACAGATTAGGGCAGGGGCAGGGTGCTTTACCATTGAGGAGGGAACAGTTTAAAGTGGTAAACTGCCCATTATGGAATTTAGGTTTGACAGTCATGTGTTCTCCCAGAATTCTCTACCCAGGAAGCAAATACCTAAGACCCAAGACACAGTCAGGTTGTCCTGTAAGGCTTCCTGACATTTCGTATCCTTGCTCTTCTTAGAATCATGGCTTGGTGAAGGATAACAGGAATCAATATGTAAACAGAGACTTTTCTTTTTAAGTCTTTATCAATTCTGTGAAATGAGAAAAAAGGAGATTCAAAGAAATGGCTTTTATTAGAAGTCACTATGGAAACTATCTGATTCTGTATCTTTGTTTTAAATATAGAAATGAGATCAGCAATACTAATTTAAGCTCAGTGTACTTGAAGCATTTAAATCGGAACCTGCTTTCTATGATTTACATCTTTCCACTCTCTTTTGTTACTTCCTGTGTCTTCCGTCCTTGAATTTAGATATAGGGCAATATAGAAGAAGGACTTCAATGACTGTGTTAATTAGCAGCTACTTTGCCCTATGTAATTTGTTTAGAATGAATCCTCAGGATAAATCTCAAACATTTAAAAATCACTTAATAAGAACCTAAGTCCTATTTGATATGCATTGTCATGCCTTCTTGTTGGATCTGAGACCTTATTCTCTATATAATCCTTATCAGTTTACAAAAACCTTCCCCATATATGACTTTCTTATCTCTGCTATTTGCACAAGTATTTTTATTCTCAAGTAACTATTGAGAAAACAAACACTTAGAGAGTTCAGCTGACTTGTCCACATGACAGTGTTAGTGCTTAAATTTCTCTCGGATTTTCTAGAACTTGATACTTGTGTATGATGAACACTTCTTGATCTTGGGACCTGCTGAAAGATGCAGGGATGCTTTTCAATAAATTTACAGGAGCTCTTGAAATAAATTTGCTGTCTCTGTCCCTTTTCTTGGAGCTATTGCTACTATCAACATACCTGATTAGAAACTTACCTTTCTTTAGCTACAGTTTCTATTTTCTTTTCCAGACTTGCTAGGAACAACATTAAAGGGTAGATTATGCCACATCCTCAAGTTCATTTGTGAAGTCCTAATCTTCCCTTTCTCCAAATGTTATTATACTCAGAGAAATAAGTATATTAAAATGAAGTTGTTATGGTGGACCTAATTCAATAGGATTGCTTAGTATTCAGTCCTAATCAAAAGGAAATTTGGACATAGACATGTACATTCATGGGAGAAAGACCAGATGAAGTCAAACGAAGAAGATGACCACATGCAAGACAAGGAAGATGGTCTCAGAACGAAAGTAACCATGCCATCACTCATCGTGGGCTTTTGGCTCCAGAACTATAAGGAAATAAATTTCTGCTGTTTAATCCATCTATTCTATGATATTTGGTATTGAAGTCCTAGCAAACTAAGTAAGTGATGATAGCCATGTTTTAGATTTATCTATGAACTAAAAATAAATAGGTCTGGAAGAGGGATTTGCCTGTGAGTCAAGTCCATGGGCTTTAGTGGGCAAACACTGTGGTAACCCATATAGCTCATAGCAACACCTTTTGTTTATTTTGTTACTCTGGATTATCTTATGAATAGGAGGAGTCTCAAGAGAGCTGAGTTTCAAAAGCTATGATAATAGCTTCACAAATAATGAGTAACAAAATATGGAAACCAAGTGTCTGTAGAAGTTTTTTACTTAACTAGAATGTTGCTCTTTATTCCTACTTTTCCAAAAATGTATTGCTTGTAAATATAACATTATACATAAGCTGTTGCTTTTTGTTTCCCCTCCCGGACTACATAGGTCATGACATATTACTATTATTTGTAGTGTCTAAGGTAATGGGAATTGAACTCAGACACTTTGTATTGAGTTAAATTGCTACCTCTTTTTGTTTCAAAATGAAATCTCAGTAAGTTATTAAACTGGTGCAGTGGAATCTGTGAAAGTTCACAAATGCTGATTGAAGTTCACCTGCAAAGAACTTGGCTCTCTTTTTCCTTTCTTAGGTGGTTTTGGGGCTTTGGTAGGAAGTCAGAGCCCCCTCAACAGCTAGGGAAGAAGAAATTCAGTAAGTGTATTTCTGTAGCAGTTATATGGGCCATTAAGTAGTCTCCAGGTCACAGAAAAACCTGTATGGATTTTGAAAATAGTGCTCATCTATCTGAGAGCTATTGAAAAAGAAACTTCCAGTCTTTGAACATAGCCCTGGAAGCAAGATCTGACTTAGGTTTTAAACAAGCCATAAAGGAGTTTCTCAGAGATTTATAAAAACATGTACCTTTTTGCAATCCAAAAATAATAACCAGGCACAGGAGGACACAACAGTGCCAAGTTTCAGACTGAAATCAAGCAGCACACACAGGTTTTAGAGCTGATCTTTGGCTCTTTCCCAGCTGAATGCTGGTAAAACATAACACCTAGGTTCACAGGTCAGCACTTGCAAAGACCTCTTAACACTTTGGGTACCATAGAACTCAGCACAGCACATATCATTCAAAATTTATAATTTAGGTCTAAATTAATAAAGATAGTTTATATTGTGTGCATGCATCTATATATGAAATTATGTATATAAAATTTAGAATTCAAGGGAAATGCTAGGAAAACACATTGACTGGGTTTAACTAAGTCAAAGGGAAAGGATGCAGGGAATAGATAGCCATGTGATATTTTGTCAGTAATAAAATGTCATTATATTCCTATTCCTGGCAATTGGAAAAAAAAGGAGAATTACATTTTGTATCTGTTTTGAAAAGGACAAGTGGTGAAAAATAGTGTTTGGGGTATGGTTGTAGTTCCATGTCATTTGAAAATTCAAACATCTCCAGCTTTATTATTTACAGAAATACGAGGCACCGTATCTGTTTTATGAATTGTAAAGGTAGCTAGTGACAAAATATCAGAATTTTCTTGTTATGTCTAATGGTTCAAAGCTTTGGATGTGTCAATCATCCAAATAAAAATTACTTCGGCATTTTGTTATGCCATGAAAAAGTGGAATAAATTGGCTTTTTTTTTCTTTTTTGAGGTAGTGAGGATTGAACTTAGCGCCTTTGCACTGAGATATATCTCTGTCCCTTTTTATTTTAAAACAGAGTTCCACTAAGTTACTAAATTTCCCAGGTTGGGCTCCAACTAGCAATATCCCTGCTGAGCCTCCTGAGTGCTGGGATTACAGGTGGGGCCTACTGTGCCCAGCTAAACTATCACTTTTGCAAAAAATAATATAGAGGACACAACACGTTTCAAGGCAAATTCACATACAAACACACACACACACACAAGCATGCAAATACACATATATGTACAAGCACACACAAAATTCCTACATGGCCTGCATGATAATAAGCACCATAAAATATTATGAGATGGGCTGGGGATTTAGCTCAGCGGCATAAGCGCCTGCCTTGCAAGCAGGCAGTCATGAGTTCCATCCCTGGCACGATAAAAAGGAAAAAAACAACAACAAAAAAATAGAATAAAATGTTATAAGAGAAAGCACCAAGAACCTGAGGATAAGAAATTATAATTATTGCTCTTAAAAGCTTCACAATTGAGTATTTAAATTCCTAGAGATATTCATAATAGAGAAGGAATTATAAGAGGGTAAATTAAAAGAGTTTCAATGCTGAACTCTACCGTCATTAGCAGTTCAGTCCATAGAGACTTTAGATTGCTTGATGAATCCCTGAAAACCTCCAGTGATTCTACTTGTCCTCTGAAAGAAACAGGGATCATAACTGTTTTATCCATCATACTGTTCCAGTGTTGGGCACATTTGAAGATACATAAAAGCCAACAACAAGTATCACCTAAAAAATGGAAATTCCTTCAGGAACACAGCATACAGAACTCTAAACAGAGAAATCCATGTGAGACCTAAAATGTCTTGGGCCATGAGATCCTGTCTCTCCTAACAATCTCAGGCAGAAACAGTGACTGACTTTGTTCTGGATTGTCTCTTGGAGAAAGTTTGTACAGCAGATATTCTTGCAAGAATGAAGTAGTGTTTTTGCTCCACACTAACAGGAAGACATTTTTACTGCCCATTATAAAAAATTTGGTTTCTTTAAACATGGGATTTCCCTGTCACTTAACCCACTGAATATGCAAATATTGCCTGACTCCATTTTTCTTCTGTTATGAGAATTTGTGATCAAGAAGTGGATAAAAGAAAAATGAAACTGAGTATTCCTCTTGCTAACAGTACAGACTCAGCTTATCTGATGCAAAACTCTGGTGTCTTTCACCAATGTCCTTGAGTTGGTGGCAACCTACCTTGTTACACTGCACACGGGGTAACATGTCAGTTTCATATTCCAGGCACCGAGTTGAAGTTTCAGAGTTAAATAATCATGAGAATTCTACTTCCTTCTTGGACAGATTGTTGCTTCCACTGTGATAAGAAAAAGCCAGATAACCAATAAAATCATAATTTCTTTTGCCCACTTCAAGGATCTAAGGGTAAATGAAAGCCAAAACCTCACAAATGTAAGGAAAACCTCTCCAGGTAGATAGAATTGAGATACTGGCTAAGATCAAAATGCCTAAGAATTTCCTCAAAATAAAAAAGATCGTAAACCACAAATCCAAGAATCTCAGAGCACTGCACAAATAAACAACAAATATCATAGACATACACTCATACCAACACATCATATTAGACCTACTGTAAACCAGCAATGAAGATCAAATCTGAAGGCTGTCAGAGAGAAAGGCCACGTTACAACAGAGAAACAAATATCACCCTCACCAGAAACCTCATGTCAGAAAATAAACCATAAAAGTATTGGATGGCTTCTTTACACGTTTGAAAAGAAACACAGCAAAACTACAATCTATATTTGTTTACTCTGTAGAAATATACTTCAAAGATGAAGAGAAAAATAACGACTTTTTTCAGGAACACAAATACAAAATGAAGTTATCGCCAGCAAACCTGACCTATAAGAAATGTTAAAGGCAGAATAAATATGACAGCAGGCAGAAATTTAGGTGTAAACAAAGAAATGAAGATCTAGGAATGGTTAAATAAAATTGAATTTAAAACAGTTTTAAAATTTGTAATCACACTCACATTAAGATGTTAGTCTCTAACTCAAAAATAAGAATTATGTACTGCAGGCTTATGTTACAAGGAGCACAAAACATATGACAACAGTGGCACACACACTAGGGGTTAGGAATTGGTGCTATTTGGCTGGCAGGAGGGTGACAGCAGCCGTGGCAGTGGCTGCAGGATGAAGAAGGAGCATAGCAGAAGTGTCAGTTCTGTAAATGCCAACCCCTTTACCAACATGTAACCATCAAGAGTGTCGTCCTGGTGAAACTCTGGGGGTTTCAGGAAGGCAGCACAACATGCTGACCGTGGTAATGCAGCAGAAGACACACAGTGGTCTGGGGACAAGAACACAGCCATACTTAACAGCCCCAGAATTCCTGCGTTCGCCACTGAAGTCCAGGAAGCTATCAGTCTCCTGGAGGCAGTGTCTTTTCTATGCCCAACTGCAGTCGCCAAAGATGCATACTGAATAGGAATGAATAATTCTCTGAAGTGTAAAGCCTGCCATGGCATCTTTCTACTTTCTAAGTGGTCTGATTTTATGACTCATGATTTCTCTTAGCTGTTTATTTGCTGTACAGTTCTTCAGATCCTTGAATCGAATATGAGTTCTCCAGCAATGGTGTGAATTCCTGGGGCAGAGTTCCAAACGTTTTTGCCCAGGGAAACAAGCTTGTTGGTATTTATCAGAAGGACTACACAAGTACTATGATCATACTTCTAAGCAAAACAAATTTGCTCCAAACAAGATGTTTCCAAGAAGCATAACTGTATACATTCTAAATGAATACCTTGTATCTGATGTGTAAGAAAACAGATCAGTTCATGGACTTTAATCAGTTTGGGGAAATCACAGATTCCCTACTGTTCACTTGAGCTGGTGAAAAGGTGATTTTAGTGAAGGAGAAACTCAGGACTGCGATTCCCTAGCTTTCCGTGACACAGTGAAGTTACGGTACAACCATCCCACTCTGAGATATTAGCTGCCTAAGGATTTTGTTAACATCTGTACTAGAGAAGACGCTCACAGATGGATAGATTTGTTTAAGCTGAAAAGAATTCAGCTGCAGGGTGACTGACTGGAGTGCTGGAGATCAAGATTAAGTTACAGAGGCAACCATGGTTACTTCAGGAGTCTGCTCATCCACCACAGTTCTCCAGGGAGCCCAACGGGTGAGGATGGGGAGGACAAAATATAGATCAGCAGCTTTTTATATTCATGTATATATCCAGCGGAAAAAGTGGAGGGACTTTGATACTTGTTAAAATAACATAACAAGTAATACATTTAGGAAGCTTAAATTTAGGAAACCATACAGGTCTGATAAACAGTAACTTTCTATGAAAAATTAAAACATAATTTTATACTTGAATATGTACACTATTTAAAGCTTAACCCTAATTGATTAAATACATGTTCCACAAGTTCTTGAAAAATTACTATTTTCAAAAGATCTATAAATAATAATTCAAAAGTGGAGATATCAATGAATTATTTAAAAAATACTGAATCTATAAGCAGGTTGAAAAAGAGAATGAAAGATAAAATGACCAGATGACATTATTTGCAAGCAAAGATAAAAGTAGTAGATTTAAATCCAACCATATCAACAATTACATTAAATGTATGTGGTCTAAAAATAAAAATCAAAATATAAATTGCCAGATTAAATTTAAAAATAAAGTATATACTACCTATAAGAAATGCACTTCAAATATTACACAGATAGGCCAGATTTAAATATATCACAATAGAATTAATTAGAAAAAAAGCCCATATTAATATCAGGCAAAAGAGATTTCTGAGAATATCACCAGGAACATTTCTACATTTCTTAATGACATCATTTCTTAATGATGAAGGCCTCAACTAGTCAAGAAAATATAACAGTCTTACATATTTATTAATAGAGCTATAGGATAAATGGAGGAAACCTGACAGAATCACAGGAAGAAAAATAACAAACATTTACAGTTGGAAACTTCTGAGTAACTGTCAAACCATTGGAAGAAATTAATGCAGATGTAGATCTGAACAAAATGGTCAATGACCATGACCCAAGTGCCATCTGTAAACATCCCACTAAACAACAGCAGAATAAATATTCTCTCCAAGCCTTACATAGAGACTACAGGTTATATTTTAGTCCAGGCCCTAGAAACCATTGTATACTACTCTACGAATACATTGAGAATACATTTTCTGACGGTAAGGAATTAAACTAGAAACTAAACACCAAAAAAAGGTATCTTGAAAATTCTCTGGTCATTTTGAAGTTTAACAATGCTAATTAGCTCACAAATTAATGTACAAGAAGAAACAGAAAATACTATGAATACAACTATCAGATACCAAAATGTAGGACCTGCAGCTAAAGCAGTGTGTAAAGAAAATTTGTAGCTGAGTATGTTTGTGTTAGAAAAGAAGGAAAGTCTTAAGTCAGGAATCTAAGCTTTCTTGGAACAAAACTGAAGTCATCATTTTAAAGCCTGTTAATTTTATTTTTTAATCAATTATGTTTACTGGCACATTTCAGGTATCCATAATGATCCCATTCACCATAGGAAATTTGTACATGGGCATGATATATCCTCTTTCCCTGTCTTCCCCTGCCCTCATTTTAATTTTAAATGTTTTTACATAGATATAACTTATTCACATCTTAAATATACAGCTTAACTAATTTGTATACGTTTATACCATTTAACAGTGTCAAGATCAAGAGATTGAATGTATTTAGCTACCTGGGCTATCTTACCAAGAAATACTCTACCTCACCCCATGCACTGATCAGAAATCAGTAACAAGTGGGAACATTTTGAAATCTGTTTCAGAAGATTTATACAATCATTCCACTGTATGGCTAAGTTCCCGACAGTTACTAAGTTTTACTAAAATACTTGCCTCAAAATAAACAAACTACTTGAAATTGTATGCCTTCATTTGTCCTAAATAAGCCAAAGACTCAATCATCTAAATATTTATCATTTCAAGAAACAGCCCCACAAGTTGATATAATCTTTAAAATATCATTCAATCTAATCTTAGGTAATGTATTTGGCCTAAGAATGAGGTTTAGCAGAGAGCTTTCTAAAGGGAGTCATTACTAGTATAGGGTGAAGGGTGTGAGTATGAATACCAGTTCATGGAGTTCTGGTGCACCAGTGTTAGTCACCGCATCTTCAATCAGTAGATAAAATACTAAACCATCAACTGTTTTACTGCATTACCAACTAGTCTATAGAGTGCTAAACCATCAATTTGCTAATCACATATCAAACTAGTGTTAGTCATGAAGTTACTGATCACATCCCAGACTACTAGGTAAAGTGCTAAGCCAACAACATACCATCTATCTTATGATATAAGTTAAGTCATCAGTATCAGGACTCGATTATTTAACCAGGATAGTAGTGCTGTGCTACCTCAGTTCATGAACTTGACTCTTTCCAGTTGGACAAGAACCTAGTCAAATTCACTGGTTAGGTTCAATGTTGACCTTGCGGAGAAATTTGATCTGGTTCTTGCCCAGCTCAGCTGCAACCAAAATTGTGGGGGAGAATTGAGTTCATAAACTGAGGCACCATTACAGGGTTTGGGTCTTTTTGACATTTCTTAGGCTGTGGTTTGAAACTTCCTTACTTAGCTTCTTCAGAATAACTGTTGAACCTCATCGCAAAATAAATCTCCAAGGTAAGTTAAGAATGGTCTCTTCTACTCCAGCAAGGACTATGCGGCTGAGGGCATCTTTGTCATCATGTAAGCAGTGGCTAAGGAAGGGCAGTTTCTATAATGTGTTTGGACAGCAAGCCCCAGTTAGCTCAGGCATCTAAACATCATAATAGGATTACTAGCATTACATCAAAATCTCCATGGTCTGCACTTCGAAATAAATGAAGAGGAACGTCAGACTCTATGGAGGCATCTCATTTTAAAATAATAAAACCCATATTATGAACCCAAACCAGAATTTCCAGATGAGAAAAGAGCAGGCAGTTTCTGGGACTTGTTTAAAAATTGCTTCATGTTTTATTCATAGTGAGACTTTTTCTGGATCTTATTTTCTTCTAAGCTCACTTTAAATGCTTCCACCAAAGAGGAAGCAGTTACGATTTTTGCATAGAACAACCAGACTTCAGGTGCTTCGCACCAATCCCCACCAGACGGACTCAGAGGACCAACGCTGGGATGGCTTGTGTGGTGCCTTCATAATGTGGCCTTCAGAGGCCCAGCGGTGCGGAAAATTGCACAACGTCCGTATGCAGAGGAGCGAAGCCTGTGAGTTCATGTCATTCATGTACCTTAAGAAGTCTGCACAGCAGAAGTTCCTCTTTTCCACGGCACATTAAATTAAAAACATAAAGCTGGGGACTGCTAGTGGGAAAGTTCTGTTCTACAGGCCAAAGAAATAGGAAGACATAGTTCCTGCGTTTGAGAAGCACACGAGTTCAGCTGAGTAATCTGAACAAGCAAGCATAAAAATGTAGCTAATATGGTAGGAAGTTTATCTTAAACTTTATATTAACAGTCTAAATGATGTAACTTAGAGATACTACAAGGGATGGGAAGAGAATTCTGAGTTGGAAGAAGACAACTCAACCCCTAAATGTCAGTGTCAGAGTTGGATTTTGATGATAGCAAAGCAGGGATAGCTGAGATGAGCTCCCAGAAGCAAGCAGCAGTTTGTATGCAAAGCAAAGACTTGGGGACAAGACAGATAATTGATGTCAGCTTTTCACATGGATTCCATAAACCTGCATACTTGCCATGCATGCCGGGTGTTTGCTCACTTTCCAGGTAGCTTTGTGTGTTCCATGTATTTGCACCTATTCAGAGCTCCCTTTTTGCATTCCATTCATCATATTCCATTTAAGCAATGCATCTTGGATGTATCCAGACTCATTCAAATAAGGACTAAAAGCAGCTAACATACATCATTTTATTTTGTATCCATAACAATGCTGTAGAAAGTGATTACTTTTAAGGAAGATCTTACAGATGAAGAAACTAAAGATTAGAGAGATTGTCATTTGTTTCAGGTCATGCAGAGCTGGGACTGGAAGATGGGTATGTCCATCTGAATCTAAAGTGGATGTTAGGCAATGAAGACATTCTTCCTCTTTTTCTCTTTCATTCCAACAATTCAACACCATTCTGTGCTTGAAATAAAGACTAAGCAGACATGACATTTGGGTAGGATGAGTGACTACCCAGCATGATACCAAACTATGGCGATCCTTAAGAAGCAGGTAGAGTCATTTTCTTGGAAATGGAAGGAAATGACAACCATCTTAGATGTTCAGCAAGAGAGTGACATTTTGGATGTATTTTAGGAAGATGGTAGAGATGTACTGGGAAGCTGTAAGCAGAATAGATGTGACAATTGGAAGAATTAGTGAGCTGTGCGAAGGCTAATAGTGTTAATGCCTATTGTTGACAGTAGTGATTGTAGTATGTCAGGACCATAAAAAATGTTTCATATTTGTCAGTATATATAATTTTCCAACAAATATGAGATAGGCACTATTATTATTTCCAGCAGACAGACAAGGAAGTGGAGAATCAGGATCATAGTAAAACACAGAGCTTGAATTCAAACACAAGTGACTCAGCTTCAGTCTCCATTCTTAACATCAATGCCAGACTAATTAGGCACAAGTTATTAAAGTTCTGGAACAAAGAGGCCTCAGAAAGAGAAAGATGAATGTAAATGAAGGAAAAATCAGTCTGGGAGCTTAGGGGTTTGTTGGATAAGTAATTGAAAGAAAGAGAAAGTTAAAGGTAATTCTTTTTTTATGAAATGATTTCTCCTATATGAAGTTGGGTAAGTTAAGAAAAGGAGCCAGTATTGTGGACAGAAATAGTATTCCAGAAAATGTTGGAGTTATAATGAGAGAATATGACATTCAAATGACAGCATCATAAGATGTCTGGACAATATTCATAAGATGGCTGAATAGTATTCATAAGATAGATGTCTGACGAAGATCTTAAGACAAGGCAGGGTGGTGGGGAAAGGTGTTTAGTCAAGGGCAGAGCTACAGTTTTGGGAATCATGAAGCTGTGGGATGTTTGGCAGAAACCTCACAGAAAACGTACCGATCAGAACAACAGACAGCCGGTGTCTAAAATTTGCTTAGAGCCCACAAGAAAGGACACAAACTAAAGAAGGATTTAAAAAAAAAAAAGACCATATTTAATATCCCAGAAACAGCAGAGGGCATAATGACAACAGATACAATTGACAGTGTCAAATGTCAGAAACGTAAAAAAAAGTGGGGAAGGGGACTGGGGAAAGTGTATTGTATGTATTAAGTCTGTGTTAGATTTCTGTCACAACAAGAAAATAGTTGAGGTAATCAACTTATAAAGAGAAAAGATTCATGTTGGCTCAGTTTCACAGGTTCTAATCCATGATGGAGAGGCTCCCATTGCTTTTGGCCTTGTGGGAAGATGGCGCCCACCCCAGCACCAGGAAGACAGAGAAGAAGAGGAAGGGGCTGATGTTCCATGATTTCCTTTGAGGACATGACCCTAGTGACCTAAAAGGTGCCACTACGCCCTGCCTCTTGGAGATCCCACTACTCCCCCGTTGCAGCATCCCAGAGCCAAACCCTCAATATGTGGACCTTTGGGAGACATTTAACACCTACGCTACTGTGTGCTAGTAAAGACCTTTCTATAGAGTGGTAGAAACTCCAGCCACACATTAGGGTGATTATGGAAGTAAATAAGTAGCTGTGAAACAGAAGTGTCAGACTAATATTATTGAGGGATCCTTGCATCGAATATCTGTAATCATCCAAATCTCCAACCGGTTGTATTCAGGATCAGGCTCACATTCCCGTGTCCTTCCCTGATATATCCAACTGGACGCTCCATCAGCATCTCAAATTCAATATGTTGAGGATTCCAATAATTATTGGATCTCCACATCTTCCTCCTGGCCACTCCTGCCCATGTTATTTCTCTCATAAAATTAGTCTGTTACCACACAGTGACCTCCCTTTTCACAGTCATGGCCCCATGACTTCTGTGCAGGTGACATCTCTCTTCTCTGTTCATTTCCAAAGCCACTGCTTTCATGCAAGTGCTCCTCAGGCCTGTTCAGCCAGTCATCAAGCATGCATTTAATGCATAACACCTTAGCCAGCATTATGCTATGAGTTGAGGATGGAAGAAGAAAAGAAGATTCCCAACTCACACAGCTTGCATCCTACACAGACATTACTCAAATTCATATAAAGTGTTGGGTAGTAATTAGTATTGGGAAGAAAAATTAAGCAAGGGATGGGGAAAGAAAATAGCAAGGGGTGTTCTGGGGAAGTTTGTATGCAAACCAATCATAATGAGAGAATAAAACAACATCAGTGAATGCTGCAAAATCATTGCAACCAGAGGGAAAACTGTGCAAAGTCCCTGAGGCAGAAATGTGTGGGGTGAGTTCAAGAACCAATCAGAGGGTGAGTATGAACAGACAAGTGAGGAAGGAGAGAGGGAGGACAGGAAGTTGGGAGATGCCTGGGCCACAGGTTATGGGCTTTAGTCTATGGCTAGGAATTCAAATTTTACTCTAAGTGTGAAGTAAAGCCACTGGAATATTTTGAAAATGATTCTATGAAACCTAAATCCAGCTAAAATTTGAAAGAGGTCACCTCTGGATTTCTGTGCATAAAATAGAATAGGAAGGCTAAGGCTGAACAGAGAAATCGATTAGTAGGTATTTCAGCAATCAATCCAAAAGATAAGAAGCTGTGGATCCGTGGTACAAGAAAGAGTTTTGGAAGATGGTCAGATTCTGGGTCCAAGGCAAAGCTGTATTAATGGGATGTGTGGATGGACTGGATGAAGAGTGTGAGAGAAAGATCATTTCAAATAACAACTAGGTTCATCGTGGTGGGGTCGGAGCTGTTGACTGAGGTGGAATCCAGAGAGGTGAAGAAGGCTAATGCCACTAGGCTGGCAGCTGAGAGGGCCCTGAGGACTGGGAAGTTATTGTTTCAGTTAGGTGGATGGACAGGCTCGCATGTGCCCAAGCCACTACCTTTCCCTTTAACTCCGGTGTGTATAAACGCTTTACATCCTCCTGCAGAAGATACAGAAGATCATACATACACTCACTGAAAACGATCGCTGTTTCAATCCTAAATATTTACTGCTTTAAATCACATTGCTATGGATCCTTCTCAAAATACTCTCCCTCACTGTGAGAACACAATCCCATCTCTCTTGCCATTTCTTGAAGCAATTCTGTAAGTCCCCTTTTGCTAGTGTCTTTCATTGTGCTATTGTGGCTGCCTCGATGTCCTAAAATGGTTCAAAACATGTACGTTTCATGGGCATTTTGACTTTGGGAAAGAACAGTAAGTCACACCGTGTCAGATCTGGAGAACGAGGTGGGAGAGAGCACTTCGTGGTCAGCCTGCTCTTCTGCTGGGTGGCACTGGGCAGCGGCATCCACTGCAGATTTCATCACACTTTGCAAAGACACTCACGGAAGAGGACTTCCAGAACTCCTTCGGAAAGTGGCCAGAGTGATGGGATAAATGTGTTCCCAACGAGGGGCAGTGTTTTGAGAGGAATTAGTGACGATGGATCTCTTATTGTGATACCATTTTAGTTGGAGCATTCGCCATACATGGTGAGCACACCACACATTATGCACACACACACTCACACTCCACTCAGTGTGAAGTGGATGCTACCAGGGTTCCTAGCTACACTGTGCCTTCATTCTCTCTTTATTGTGACTGGCTCAGTCCTACGAGCACTGTGTACCTCGCTCTAGAAAGCACCACTCAGGTACATGACTGGTGGCAGCTGCTGTCAAGCTCCGCACAGCTGTTGTCCATGTAGCCATCTGAAACTTCAGGACAGACACTATATATCATTAACCTTTGTATGCTCATCCTCGTGGCCAATGTGGGTGCAGAGGAGATAAAATTGCCTGACTGTCAAAAGGAAGAATTGCAAGACAAGTTTGCCACATTCCATATTTCTCTCCTCACTGCCTCCAACATCCTTTAACTATGGGTTGGCTAAAATCACAAAATTCAACAAAAATACTCATTATTTTGCATTCTACTATGTTGTAGGCACTATGTGATGTATGCATTTGAATTTACAAGTTGGAGTGGAACTTGAGGACCAGTCATCTCAGGAATTCCATTGCGAATTTCAATCCAAACCTAACCAGAAAAGATGAATAATGCAAATCTCTTTGCTGGAAAGCAAGTGTTAGTAGACCAACTTGCACTTCTGAATACTAAAAAAATAAATAAATAAAAATAAAAAATTGGAGTGCAGGGAATGTATTTTTGGTCATAGAATTTCCTTAAGTATCATAAGCAAATATGTAGCAAAGATTAGGCTATTGGAACTCACAGCATATTCAACTTAAAGTTAGATAGCTATTTTTTTTTTAATTTTAAAGAGAAGGAAACCAAACCAAACAAAACAGAATAAAGCAAATCATAAAACAAGGCAAGCAATACAGGACTGCAAAACAGGACAGCAGGAAATCAACAATGGCTACCATAATGTCTCTTGTTTTCTTCAAAACAGCTGTCCACACTCTTCTCGGACTCCACCATGCACACACATCCTCAGAATTCTTGTGAAAATTCAGAGCTCCAATCAGCCAGTCTGGGGTTAAGCCTGAGGCTGGATATTTTGGCTCCAAGTTAATACTGTTGTTACCTGTCAAGGGTCCATACTGGAGTAGCAAGACTTCATAGGATAGTAGGTACTTACTTCTTAGCGCGGTATCTAAGCTGATAAGTTACACTTAGCATTAATCTCTAATGAAAGAGCATTGGATTTCCTATGTGGTATCACATTACAGTCACCAACTTGAAGGTGTGTGTGCCACATAAGGGGGACAATTGACTGAGTTAGTACTAACAAGGTAGAGTGTATCTGGTAGAAGAGGTGTGGGGGGTAGTTGCCCCTAAATCATAGGTGCTGCCTTAGTAGTAGCCATTTCTGGTCAGGACTGGCTCCAAACACCCTTTATATCTAACATTATAAGCATTTTTTAATTTAATAAGTGATCTTGGCAACGTAGATGACTTCTCTAGTGAGAGTTCCAGAGTACCTTGCATTCCGCAAAGCTCTGATGTTGTGGTTTTGTGCCCCGCTGGATCACAACAGAATGTTATAAGGGATGGGGCTGAGTAGAGATGGCACAGAGGCGGAAATATTGAGCAGAGAGAGAACTTGGGACCACAAACAAAGAATAGTAAATGGAAACGAATAACCTGTCATGATAGGATTGCTGAACCAGTAGTGACTGAGAAGGAAGTGAATGGAATCTGTGCAAAATAGGACTGTTACTAATGTTTACCTAACTGAGTTGTCCTGAGAATCACACCTTCATGAAATCTTTAGACACCAACTAAACAATGTAAAAGGTTAGTAAGAGGCTTAGAACTATCCCAAGAACAGAGACATACTTCGGATACTTCAAATGGGAGAAGTCCTAAGACATACATGCTGTTGGAGGACTTGGGTTAACAGTTTTGTCATCCCTTTTTGACTCCCAGGTTCTTCATATGCAAAATGAGAAGATGGAAGCAATAACATGTGAAATCTTTGCAACAAATTCAAATGGAAAGAATTATCACACCGACATCTGTTTGGCTGCATAAAAAAAGAGAATTCCTGAGTGGTGCTTTTCTGACCTGCTGGGAGGCTTGGGAGTCTGTCATGGCTGCCCAACGCAGGGACTCAGAGATATCTCCCTGGGTTCCCGAGGCTCTCCTTAGCACACTGGATTTTGTCCTTTGTTTGTCATTACATAGTCACAACATGCCTGCTTTAGATACATAGTTGCACTCAAGGAAAACAAGAAAATATGGGAGTGAATGGTGACATCAGCTATGTGTGTCCCTTTTATCACAAAGTAAATGTTTCCAAGAATTCTCCACCCCTCTCTGTAGATCTATATTTACATTTTATTAGCTGCAAGGTTGGCTAAGAAATGAAATATATATTTAACTTGTTCCCTTTCTTTCTTTCTCTCTCTCTCTCTCTCTCTCTCTCTCTCTCTCTCTCTCTCTCTCTCTCTCTCTCTCTCTCTCCTTCTTTGTTTTTTCTTAGGAGACAGTGTCCAACTATTTTGTCCAGGCTGGTCTGGAACTGCTGAGCTCAAATGGTTTTCCTGCAACTCCCTTCCAAGTAGCTGGGATTATTGGCATGCAACACATTCAGCTCCCATGTGAAGCTTTAAAAGTCTTTTATAGAACAGACACAGGTAAAGCAAAGAATGAGGGTGAAAAACACATCTATATTGCTTGCTGATAGGAATTTCTGGCATGTTACTTTAAATGAAGTCTCAATGACATTAAATGACTCACCTAAATTCATTGAGTAAAACTAAAAACAGAACCTTGCTTTGGGGATCACAAGTTGATACCACATGATCTGGTTCAAAATATGGTTTTAATTTTGTCATTATTCATAGAGCAACACAAATTGTGACATGTCTCTTATTATACTGTGATTTAATATTTAATTTCTACAAGGAAAAAGAGGAGGTTTCCAGGGCTTACCACCATCATTTTCAGGACTTTGGCATGGCTCAATACTCCTCCAAGACCTATATGACTGAAGGAATGCTAAGGTAAAAATTTAGCTGTACTGGGCTCCAAACTTCACCCACCAAAGTTCCCTACTCTATGAAGAATAGGACTTGGCTTTTGCTAGGTGCTGAATAAGTGTTTGCTGGTCACTTCATTGAATGCAAACCAAACCTCAAGTTTGACATAGTGTCCTTCTTTTATGGATGGTACTTTTTCCTGTGGGGATGTCTGTGTTAGAATCCTGTATGTCTGAGTGGTTGGTATAAGACTGTGGGCCACACTCCAATAGCAAACCCTAATTTGCTGTGATTATGTTAGATAAGATAATAGCTCTCAGGTAAGAAGTGGCTGTTCCCATAGAAGAAGGTGGTGAGTATCTTGTGCATAGGCCCTGGGAATCTCAGTACCTCACATAGATGTTGCCTATACTTACTATTTTAAGCTGCTACATGTGGTTCCTGAGATACAGAGCTTCAGTGACAACTAGTTCTTCAGAAACAATTTCTATGACAGTTCTTATCACAAGCACTGCCCCTTCTTTTCTGGCAAGTAATAGTCCCCTGCTCTAGAAAAAGATTTAAAAGCAAAATTAGGTAAGACCAGGCACACAGAGAAACACTCAAAATCTTCCCTTACACATATTTGATTTTCATCTTCGTTTCTAAAAGATGGTTACACGTTCCTCAAGAGACGACTGCTGTATATACCCATCATTAGCACTTAATATCTCAGCCCTGAGGTAAAATATCTGCATTTTAAAACAGAATAAAACAAAATAAGGAAATGTACTTACATATTATATCAAATATAAGACCATTACGGAGAACAGCCCTCCTAACAATCAATTAAAGTGGGTGGGCTTGCTACAAATATTCTGATCTGAAGTAAGTAGGTGCACTGTATGTTAAATGTTGCAAAAAAGAAACAAGTTGCAAATGCAGTTGTTTGAACGTGTCCTTTTCCCTGCACTCTTCAAGGTGATCTCCTGCTAAATTGTCACACTTGATGCTACTGAATAAAATTGAGGGATCTAGAATTTATCACTTTCCAAAACAACTCTTTAATGTGCAAAAAGTCACACCCACTGTTTACGGGCCTATCCCCGACTCAGAGAAGGGCAGCCCCTGGGCCTGTCACACCATCTCTCTGCTGACATTCATCCCTCACCATGCGCGTCCCTCGAACATCTGACCTTGCTGTGGACAAATTGCTTGCTGTCTCATGCCCAAGAGTGACATTTTACTAAACTCTCCTCCTTGGTATTTCTTCAAGGGCAAGAACCACAGCTTCCATTTCCCGTACAAACATCCTCAAGTAACAAATAATAGCCCAGATTGAAAGGACGCTATTGACCACAGTGCACATCTGGGGATCAGGTGGGATATCACTTCACAGCATCTGTGAAAACAATATTATTCCAACTTCTTGAAGACAGTTCATGACAGCTGTCCTGAGATTTAGATCCTCCTTCTTGCTAATGATCTAAACTGGGCATATAGAATTTTAAAATTTAATCAGGAAAAAGAAAGATATTTCAAATGGCAGGGCCTTGGTACCATGCAGATAAATATGTCTAATATTTCTTTAGGTTTTCTTAGGTGATTTTGCATTAATTCACCACAACCTTGGCTCAGCACCATCAGCATGGCCACTTCTCGTTCCCTCTCATTGTAAGCTACTGCCGAAGTTGAGCAACAAAGGCACCTAAGTCGGTCCTTTTTTTTTTTTTTTTTTTTTTTTTTTTTTTTTGTCTTTTTTGAGACAGTTTCACTAAGCAGTTCAGGCTGCTCTCAACTCACTTTGTAGCACAGGCTGGTCTTGAACTCACATTTATCCTCCTACCCTGGCCTTTTGAATTCTAGAATTACAGGTGTGTAGCACCATGCCCCAGCTCTAAATAGATTTCTTAAGTAGTAGATACAGTAAACAGTTATTGGGGTCTCAGAAGTGCAGAGGTCATTCAGCCCAGATACTTTCCTTTTATATTCTTACCTCTTATCTGGTTCCTCCGAACTGAGTTCTGCATTTATTACAGGGTACAAAAAGAGCAACCTATAGTGCTATGCTCTTGTTTGCAAGCTAACTTCCATGTACTTGAAAAAAGGTACTATACCAAGCCCCAAATATTCTTTATTATTAGGTCATAAAACCTAATTGTTTCAAATAGAAAGACTAAGTGGAAATACGCTAATAAGCTCCTTAGTAGGGAGAATAAATGAGAATGTACAGATTGGCAATCTGCAGCACTTGGGGTTTACTGAGATGCCCAAATTCAGTTTTTAAAAGATTCAGGCATTCAAAGCAAACAGGAAGTCATATTTTTGGCAAATGCAAAGAAATGAAATCATCCCCAGTGGTCAGAATTCTGGATTCACAAAAGCTAAGTGGACTGTAAACTTGGCAAAATGCTACTTAAGCCCCTTTTCAAAGAGGGAAAAATGTTTTAAAAGGTTAAAAAGCAAAGGCATCTTAGATGTTAAATAGAGTTTTTTCCAAAATACTTTGATGAGTTGTGTTTAAAGGAATCAGAAACACATGGATTAAGCTTTGCATAAAACAAACATAGCTTTAAGTGAGAGAAAATTATGGGCAAAGTCCAGGGAGAGCTTCCTTTAATCCCAAATATTTGCAAAGAGGGTTGTGTGTGTATGTTTCCAACACACCACGAGTTTCCTCTGTTTAGTTTAATGGTAGAGTTTACTTAGAAATTATCGTGCACCTTTTATTTTTCTGGCACAAATACAGCTGTCATTTGCTCTCTATTGCTTGTCTTCCCATATTGTAATCAATTGTTCTCTCCATCAGCCTAGTGCTCATTTACAAAGCAGACTTAAGTGGCAGATGAATGGCTCCATGCTCTTGCACATGGAGCGTGCCGTATTCCTGTGCAGTGTCTATGAACATGACCAGGTGCGTCTTTGATTTCCACAATGGCCATTTCATGGTGCTTCTGATGCCTTTCCAACCACATTGGCTAAATTGGTTTCATGTGCCATTTTCTCTAGTTGCGTGGAAAGCTGGTTTTCCTCTGGCAATGGGTGACATTTTCCTGGCCTGGTGATCACATGCTTAGGGGGTTTCTATTTTGCATAAAGGCAAATTCTGGCCAAAGGAGACTGGCTGACATGCTGGAGCCTCAAATCTGCCAGACACATAGCACAGACAGACAGCAACTGGCGCCATGCTGTGCATTCCTACTCATCTTCAGCATTCCCAGCACATTAGGGCAAGTCAAAGGTCTTCTCTTTGTTTTCAACAACTGAACGTAGGTCCCAATGATCTAAATGCTGCATTAGAGCTCAGCATTTGAGGAAACAGGGGAATTTTAATGCAATCATCTAAGTTAAATAATGGGAGCAGAGAGTTTCAAACTGGGCTGTGCATTGGAATTGCCTTAGAAACCAAAGAAAAAGACACTCATTCTTGAGTTCCACACCCCCAGAGATTCCTACATAACTCCTCTGGGTTCAGCTAGGCATCTGTGCTTCCAAAAGTGCTCAAGATGACTGTATCATGGCTTCAAGTTTGAGACCCTCACAAGCTAGGACACAGGGCAGATTATCATAGTAAAGCTAAGGATTAGGATAAAATTGTGGAGCTCAAAACTGGTTGTACATTGAAATAACCTGAAATGATTTTAAACTATTATTCTAATGCCCAAAAGCCCACCTCAAGAATTTCTGATTGAGTTATATGATCATTTGGTTTAAACTTTAAGCGTGAAATGTAGGTCATATATATATATACAGGTAGATGATAGAGTGTCAGCTTTCCATTACTGTAATGAAACACCTGACATTACAGAATGTAAAGGAGAAAATAATTACTTTGGCCCAGGTTTAGAGGTTTTGGTGTGTGGCTTACTGGTTCCATTGCTTTTAGTTCTGGGGCAAGGCAGAAACATCATGAAGGAAAGGTGTGGTGGAGCAAAGCTACTGACTCTCTGGCAACAAGAGAGCAGAGAAAGGGAAAGGACCAGAGAGGAAGTGGCCTGGGTCACATTCCCATGATCTCACCATAATCCCTGATTCACGCCCTTTCCACAGGACCCAGTCGCCTGCTTTCATCACCGCCCAACATGCCTTCACAGTATGATCTCGTGAGGGGATTATTTCACTGAAAAAGTCAGAGCTCTCATGATCTAATAATCACTTCTCAAGGGCCAATCAGCAACCAAGCTTTCAATACAATGAGCCTTGGATCCCAACCACAACAATAATATATCTGTTATATAAGCTATGTAAATACACATAAAGATAGATACAATTGTGTATCTCTTAATAACAAGGGGACTTTCTGAGAAATGTTTCTTAAGGAATGCTTGTTGCGGACTTCCGGGAGAACATGGCGGACAGATAACAGCAACTACCGGAGGCTCTCTGAAAACTAGGCTCAGAAGCCAGGTATGGTGCGGACTAAAGAGACATAAGCAGGGGGAGTTATGCTCTGCTGACTCAGGAACGAACTCGGCTGAGAGAAACCAACTTGGAATGCGGTCCTGGTGCTAAAACAGGAACAGAAAAGCCTCTCTGCTGAGGCTGGACCCCACGCCATTTGGGTTTCCCGCCGCGCGGTGGCTGGCTGCCTCTACGTCGGCTCGGCAAGGAGAGAGACGCACGGAAACTCTGAGAACGGGAGTCTGTGAACGGAGTCGAAAACAGGACAGGCAGGGAGGCATGTTCTGACTTGTGGCGAGGTGAGTGAGAGAAACTGACACTCCACCACAGTTTGACTCCAGCGGACTTTCTGGGCCCGGGCAGTCCTGCGGGAGCAGGGCGCGCTGGCGACTCCAGCCACACATTCCCCTGTCGGGCGGGATTGGTGAAAAGTACCTGGCCTGCATGACGCTGCCGGCGGACCCCGTAGGCTGGCCCAACCCAGATCCCAGAGCCTGACGGTGGCCGGGAGGGGCGGGCCCCCGCGTAGGCTGCCTGGTGTGCAGCAGTGAGTGGAAACACCTAACCGGCGCAATTCGATCAGGCTGTGGCTGACAGAGAGAGAAGCTAGGCCTCTCATATAAGCTTGCATATATAATGAACAGAGAATATGGGAAGAGGCAGCAACAAGAAAGGCTCCTCGGCCCCCAATTCTGAGAAACAGGCAATAACAGACACCGCACCATTACACATAAGGCGCCATATAGAGAGCCTCATAGACCAATTCAGGAATGAAGTTATCAACGACCTGAAGCTAGAAGTATGCAAAATAGTTAGAGAAATACTAAGCACCACCCAAGAAAAAACAGATGGTGGAATGGAAGAACAGAAAAAGAGGGGAGAAGTGTTTGATGGAGAAAACAGGGAAAGCATAGAATACGTGAAGCAGGTTCAAAGGGACTACCAAGAAACTAAGAAGTCTATCAAAGACTGGCATAACAGCTTGAAAGAAACTAAGGACAGACTATCTGAACTGGAGGGCAGAATTGTAATATGGGAGAATGAAATGAAAAACTTCTTAAAAATAACAAAGAAACAAACAGCAATAATACAAAGACAAGAAGATGATAAGAGGAGCCATAACTTAAGGATTAAGAACATAAAAGAAGAAGTAGGGACACAAACAAATGAACTACAAAAGCTACTCACAGAAATAATCCAGGAGAATTTTCCTAATTTAGCAAAAGGTAAAGATACTCAGATGTATGAGGCATACAGGACCCCAGCTACCTACAACCCAAACAGAGCAACACCCAGGCATATAATAATAAAAATTCCAGAAATTCAATACAAGAACAGAATATTAAAAGCTGTCAGAGACAAGAAGCAGACCACTTACAAGGGAGCACCCATCAGAATTACAGCAGATTTCTCTGCACAAACCATCAAATCACGAAGAGCTTGGGGGGAAATAATTCAAGCTTTGAAAGATAATAATCTCCAGCCAAGATTGAGATATCCTGCACAACTGTCCCTCGAAATTGATGGAAAAACAAGGTGCTTCCAGGATAAAGAGGAACTGGGGGAATTTGCAACCACCAATTCAACTCTACAGAGAGTATTGCAGGATATTCTAAAAAAAGAAAAATACAAAGAATCCAGAAATAATGGAGGCCACAACGAATGGAGCAGAGAACAAAGTGAAGAAGACAAACTGACAGCTACTGACAGAATAAGAGCTCAACAGAAATGAGGCAGAGAAGATTGGATGATAGGAACAGCTATTTTGGAGAAAATGACATCTTAATAGGTAATACTGATTTAGTATCATCTTGTTTTGAAGTCTCATCTAGCTTTTGTCCTTCTGTCTCCAATGGTCCAAATAGGTTGTATCTTACTGGATTTTATTATGTATGATAGTATAAGCAAAAACCTTTTAAAGACAAGGAGATTATACAGAAACCATTGTTCATTTTCTGTTAGTCGATTCTAAATACTCTGTAATGCTGTCATTCTCTTAAATGGTTTTACATTGTTTTGATATACTTAATGCTACAGTATACGAAGTTGTACTCAAGGATTTCAAGGAAAGAGATAATATGGTAACTACTTTTAGGTCAGGATTATCTGGTGGTGAAACACTATTCTGCTTAAATGGTTATGTTTTGATCTGTGCTGTTTCGTTGTTATGCCCTCTTTTATCTCAATCTCCACTCCATTATTTACTTTTTTATTTTTATCCTTTTAATTAAAGGAAAAAAATAGCAGGATATATTATAGTAACCCACTTTGACTTTCCATTACCTCGATTTAAAGCCCTGTATTACTCTCACCATCTGGTTTTTAACTGATGTTCCCTTATTCTGTTTTGCTGGATAGTATCAGGTTCGAAAATTTAGGCATCAGCTGTGAAGATAATGAGATTCATTATAACGCCCATTCTCATTGACTTTTATCTATTTTTGAAGACCTACAATGTCTCCAATGTTTTGGTTTTGTCGGTTTTATTCTTTACAGTTTTGTTCAATTGTATTGTAACTAACAATATAGGCAATTCTATTAGAGATAGCGGGAGGCATTATGGTAACCATTGTTGATCACCTTGTATTATGTTTTCACATTATCTATTATGTCCACCCTTTTGACTTGACCGATTCTGTTCTGTTATGTCACATTTGGTTTTACTCTCTTCCAAAAAAGTAATAAGAACCGTGGGAGCAATGAAACCCAAAATGTGTAATAGTCATTGTACAAAAGAGAGGAAAAGAAAGTGCTCTGTACTATATAACTGCAAGTATATTTAAGTGTATAAGATAGAAAATGATATCACAGAGTTTTATTGGATCATTGAACAGAACTGTTTGCAGTATCATTGATGGAATGTCCACTTTACAAGCTTTAATTTTGTGACTTGAACAATTATTTCTAAGATGACAATATGTAATCCATTAACTAGTAATTTCCTACTGCTCATTTTTTTTTCTGCAAATCTGTATAACTTGTACCCTTTCTCTGCTTTTTTTTCTTTTCTCCTTAAATAAAATTAAAAAAAATAAAATAAAAAAAAAATAAAATAAAAAGGAATGCTTGTTGTTATAAAACTTAGAGTATACTTAATAGACTAATGTCATAAGACGATAGAATCTTTGGGGGCCAGCATTTGTGTATAGTATGTTGCTGACCAGAACATTGCTATAAGGCACATTATTGTATGTGTGCATTGTTACATGTAACTGTGCATACATATGTGTGTGTATATATACAGATGAAGTTATAGATACAGATCTTTGCAAGAAGTCTATATACGAGGCATCTATGGTACTGAATTCCAAATTGATTTGCAGAGATCCATGCATTCTGGTACAAGGGTACAGTACTCTCTCTTAATCAGGACTGGTCTGTGTGACCAGTGGAACACAATAGAAATGATTATGCATAACCCCAAAGTTAGACCACAAAATACATTGCAACTTTCACCCTGGTCTCTTGGCTCACTGTTCTGCAAGATGGCATGTCACGTGGATTCTTAAGCAGTTCTGGACAGAGGTCTTTGTGGAGGGAACTTGAAGTTTCCAAGCAAGAATAAGCAACATTCTGTCACCTCTGTAAGCTTTGAAAGAGATTGTTCTGGACTTAATCAAGCCATCAATGGCCGCAGTCCTAGTTTGGACTGTAGCTAGTACTGCCCACCATGATTCTCCTCAACTCCTACCCAATGAATCCATGAGAGACTTTAAATCGTTAGGGTTTTAGGTGGTTACATATGCATCATTAATATAGTATTATTATTAATTATTACACCACTTCACAGTTAAGCAAATCGAGTTAAGGATAAGCTTGGTAACTTAGATAAAAACTACTACAGGGCTATTAAAAATACATTTGAGAATGAAAATTAATGACTTGTTTGCAAAATCTGTCCTTTTAAAAACTATGCAATGAAGTTGTTCATCTATACTGTTAGGTATTATTTGGTGGGGGAAGAATTACAATGGTGATAAGGCGCCAAAGAAAGTGGACTCATAAAAGCAGTTCTCATGTTGCCTAAGCATTGCTAATTGTTTTGAAATTATTAGACCATCAGAAGGCAATTCTTCCCTTAGTCATCCTCTAATTTCTTATTTCCTTTAGTGACCCACTTTGAATGAGCTCCTGGAACACCATCCATTCCATCCTGTGGCTTTTTAACTGATATCCTAAAATACGAATTATGGAGGCTGTGCTACAAGTGGATCAAAAGCTGGTTTTGGTTGTGTCCAAAACTTCTTCGGTGGTAAAGCTTTCATTTATGCAACTCTGAGAAGGAAGTAGCTGGAGAATATATTCTCAAGAAAATCTCCACATAGTCAAAGGTATTTAGGAGGCAGAAAGGTCTCTGCTCTGGCCTCAGTAATTAGCTGTATGATCTCAGGGAGATGATTGGAAGCCAGAAGCTACTCCCAGCAATTTTGATTAAGCCTCCCTGAATGGGGCCAACGTACAGGTCTCTGTAAAGTTCTCTGTGTGATTCAGACTGTGGCCAGAGTTGTAAGTGACTGATGAAATCTTGAGTCTCAGTTTCCTCATTCGTTGAGTGGAGGTAACAATCCTGAGCTCTTGTGTTTTCTATAAGGATTAAGAGTAAGTAATCAAGGCAAAACTCCAAATATAGTGCTTGGCACATAGCTGCAAGGCAATGAGTGCTACTCGTTAGTATTTGTGGTTTCTTTTAAATTCTTAAATGTGTTATACAAAAGTATATAGTTACTTAGATACATCTATTGGATTCTAGGTTTTCTTTTATATTTAGACATTCCTTCCAGTGCAGACAGCAAGTAAATACACATCTAATTTTCCTTAAATTTCTTATGATTTTATGTTAACACTTATCACATCTATCAGGAATTTAGCTTGTTAAGAAAATGTAAGGTGGGGCTAAGGATGAGTGTTTTACGACAAACAGCCAATTTTTCCCTTGACATGCATGCATTAAAAGCATTCCATCCTTCATCAATTAATCAAATCTCCTAGTAATACACTGCATTTGATTTTTCAGGTGTATGCCAGATCTATTTCTAGCATAACAACTCATAAAAAGATTGCTTTTTTATCTTAACCTTTTACAACCCTTAATTATTAGAGCTGTGTGATGACTTTACTATCAGTAAATGTGAATATTTATCAATCTTCTTATACCAGAAATGCTTCCATATTTTTGGCTGAGGTATCTTTTTAAAATATCAAAGTCTTAACCTGCCTCAAAACCATCAACTAACTGGATCACTGAATTCCACCACTAACTGAAATAAAAGGGAATTTATCTCCAAATGGAAAGAAAGTTTAGGTATTTACCTAAGATCAAAGGGGTAGAGTCCAAAATAGCCCATCAAAGACCAATATTGTATTGAACTCTAATGTTTCATCTTTCAGATCCAAGCAAGTTTGCTCTCTATATTCCAATATATCTACTTATTTTTTCACAATTAAAGCACCAATTGAATAGCCATATTGTATGTTTATCTTGTTGCCTGAAGAGCACTTGTTCCCGTACTGTGTGTCCTGGGAGTAATTCTATTTGAAAAGAAAGGACTTAATGGGGGAAAAAATGCAGCTCTTTCTGGTCACATGACAGATCTAGCCCCACTTTACTTCACTGACTTAACTTGGACTATATTTAACATGTACCCAAAGCCACCACTACAGCAAAATTTACTACCCCTTAATGAAAGAGCTGTGAATAATGACCATGTGTGTGATATTATTACAGTGGCTGGCATCTTCGACTTCTTCCAATAGGCTGTTTCTGTGAAGTGTCTAGCGTGAATTACATCATGCAGTCATTTGAAAATAAGTCTACACTTAGCACTCTTCTGTTCCAAAGACTGAACTATTCTGCCTTCCCTTGAGTTGAAGTCCCACTTAATGACTTGGAAAGTGGTAGAAATCATGGCATGAGACTGTTGAAATTTCGTCCAAAAGACATTACCACTTTTCTTTTTTGCTTTCTCTCCAGGGTTACATGGAGGCCAGTTGGAAACTCAAGTACCCCTGGAAAGAGATTCACAGGGAAATGATCTTGGGTCTCCTGCTGGGAGTTAGAGCTGGAAGTGGATCCTCTTGCCCTGACCAAGCCTAGATGAGGAAAGCTCCAGAGGAACACTCAAGACAGCTTCCTGAAGGGCCAGAATGAAAACCGCACAACTGAGACACTGCTTAAGTCCTGACTTACACAAGACAATAAAGGTTTATTATTGTTTATAAAAGCTTGGTTGGGGTGGGGGGCAGGGGATTTAGCTCAATGGCATAAGCACCTGCCTGCAAAGCGTGAGATCATGAGTTCCATTACTGGTACCAAAAAACAAAGAGCTAGATTTAGGGTAATGGATATTCAACAATAGGTAATGAAAAGACTGTATTTAATCTTCACAATAACATGAGATATTTACCATTATTAATTCTCCATTTAAAGAAGAAAAATTGAGACATAAAAGACACCCACTGACCAATACACTGAGACAGGATGTGAACCCAGCAGTCTGAAAGCAGAGCTCCCATCCTTACCCCAGCTCATGCACTCTCTTGCCTCTGCATTGGCACAAGCTGAGCTCCCAACTCAGCTTACTCTCTCATCTTTGTTCAATCTTACCAAAGCTTTTAGGCAGAGTAAAAGTAAAAGGCCAAGACTTCTGTGCAGATGAGAAAAGGGTTTGTTTGAAAAGTCAAAATCAGTATGCCATCAAACCCAAGAGAACAAGAGAAAGTGTATACAGACCATTTGACTTAGCTCCTGTGAAACTGCAATAAATTGTTTCTATAAAAACTTTATTAGGTCCTAGGTATGTAGTAAATTCAGCATACAAGCATCTTGTTCTTACTGCAACCCTAAAGGATACTTATCTTTACTTTCATAACACAAATAATTACACTGAAAGATGTCAAGATATTTCATACACAAGGAACAAGTAGATTTTATTGCAAAACTCTACCTACTTAAGAAAAAGTAATAAACAATAGCAGAGGAGTCATAAAAGAGTTGATAAACATTTGCAAGGCTTATACGTCAGTATTTAAGGTAACAAAAAGTGCAAGTCAAATTAGCAGAGAATTCTGCCTTCCTACTTTTGGCAAGTCAGAGTTATATATACATCTAAGATCTACAATGTGATGTTCTGAGAAATGTATACATTATGAAGTAATTGCCCCAATCAAAATAATTAACATACCACATTCTCATGTAGTTGAGAGGTGTGTGTGTGTGTGTGTGTGTGTGTGTGTGTGTGTGTGTGTGCGCGTGTGTGTTTTCAACACATAGATGTTACTGGGATTCAGCTCAAAAAAGATCCTCTTTCATATGTTAAGTGCAAGTAATAAATTGCTACAACATTTAAGGGGAACAATTTGCTAACATATCTAGAAATGTTTTTAAAAGCCATGCTTTGAAAAAGTAAAAATAAACATGCATACTTTGAGTCAATAATTCCTTTTCTACATATTTTTCTTAAACACTAATCAAAGGAGTCAACAACCATTTATATACTAAGATGTTCAGTGTAATTCAATTTAGAATACAAGAAAGGGGTAAAATATAATCAAGCCAACTATAAAGTACATTACCACACTTACGAAATAAAAGCCTATGCAGTTCTTAAAGACGGTATGGGAGCAGACATTTGACAGATAGTGAAGCCAAAATATCAAGAGTTATTTTAACTGGTTACTGAAGTTAGACAAGAAGTTACTCTTATGTTCCATTTTACCTAATTTAGGGAGCAGAAGTATATTCATTTCCCAGAGATGTTTAACAATATACAACAAACTAGGTGATTTAAAGCTATAGAAATCTTTCTTACAGTTCTCAGGGCCAGAAGTTCAAAATTATCGGATAGGCCCAGCGTTCCTCAGTGCTTCTGAGGGACGGTCCTTCCTCGTCTCTTCTGTTTTCTGGAAACCTCAGGCATTCCTGGGTCAGTAGCAGCATCGCTCTTATCTCCACCTCTGATCCATTTGGCAATTCTCTGGGCTTTTGTGTCTTCATAGCTGTCTTGTTACAAGAACCTCCACTGCACTGAATTAGGAGTCCAGTTTACTCTGGTATAACTTTATCTTAACCTATTTCTATACCCTATTTCTATACAATTACCCTATTTCTATACAAATCACATTCTGAGGCACTAGGGTTAAAATTTCAACATACTTGGGATAGAGCATTCAGTTCAACCCATATTACGATGAAAAATATAAGATACAAAATAGAATCATATATCTTGGCCTCTAAATAGATGTAATAATTGATGTTGCCAAGAAATGTTCTCAACTGCTCCCTTCTCTTGCAGGATTGTCTTCCATGAATCTGGGTGGCAGCTAGCCCAGGTCCCAAAAGACAGCCTACTGCTTTTGTAAGAGTGTGGCACCCACAGTTGAGTGCGACTTGGCTAAATCTATGCCCTTGCTTTGTTTTAGTATGGATTCTTGCTACTTTTGCCTTTTAGACTTTGAATTCTCAACTACTTAAATGAGAAAGTAAGACCACGAGCTTTAATCACACAGCAAGAAAAGAGTCCCTACCTCTGCCTCTCACCTTTTCAAAGCATGGAAGATAACACACGTAGCTTGTGCCTATATGGTGTTGCAAACTTGTCTTATATATCACAGACACTTTTAGTAGCATAAACCCTTCGGACAGAGGGACCTTTTTTCTAATTAATTTCTCTCCCAGAGAAGCAAGAACATCTAAAGTTGTTCATAATCCATGCAAACCATTAGACTGGCACAGAATTTATAATGATCAAAATGCACATTATGGGTATTAGGGCTGTCGGGTCAACCCTATTAAAATGGAACTATTTTTGGCTAATGTGATGTGGATATTTTTCCATCATGTACAAAGCTCAAATGACCTGTATACTACCTTTGAAAATGTCAGGAATGATAGTCTGGGCTCCATGAGAATAACGGTAATGCTTTACAACACATTTAAGATCCAGTAAATGTCTTTTTCTTTGGAAAGCTTGGTGCATGAAAAGGCTTTCAAATAAATTGTCTTATGGAATCTTTTCATGGTGCTGGCGTTCAAAAGCAGTCAACAAATATCTGTAGACTACCTTTACCAAGTACAAAGTATATTAAAACATACAGTGAATGTTTAAAATTTTTAAATAATTTATTCCATTAAAAGGCACATTGGCATTTGTCCCCTTCAAAATACTCCCCCTTACTTCAAACACACTCACCTTATTGTTCTTTGGATTTGTTGAAGAACTTCTGGGAGTTGTTTAAACTGCTTGTCTTTAGTTGTTCAGTCATGGCTGCTTCAATGTCCTGATTCAGTTTTCTATACTTTTCACTGTGTCTTTGACTTTAGGGAAGAGCCAGAAGCCACACCATGCCAGGTTCAGGGAAGCAGCTGAATGAGGACACCCCAAAATGTTTTCATTTGACAGAAATTGCTGTGAATGTTAGCTCAAGGAGGGGAGATCAAAAAGTAAGGTGAATGTTTAAATGTTTAAAATTTAATACAGTAGAAGAAAATTGCCATTAACCTCCTTCAAAATACTCCCCCTCGCTTCAAACACACTCATCTCAGTGTTCTGGGCAATGTATCTTTTACTATAGTAAGTTTTCTTTAATTTAAACATTGACTGTGTTTGTCCCTCAGCCCTTAAAATCGGCACATATTCAATATAACAGACATAACAGTCAAGGAGCTTGTTTCTGCACGTAACACATTTTTCTTGTTAAATACTAAAACAATTATTTGCTGTTTATTGTGTTCTCCTCCTGAGGTGGCTTTGCTGTCACTATACCATTTTAGGTCATAGGACCCAGCTCACAGACTCTCAAGTGGCAATACTCACAAAACTGCAGACTTTCCTGTACTCTCTATGCTCAGAACTCCATCTCACTGATACACTGTTTCCTGCTACTTCTGCTGTCTTGGTTACCTTTTTCATCACTAAGATAAAATTCCTGACACCCAAATTAAATGAGGAAAGGTTTATTTAGCTCACAGTTCATAGAGGTTTCAGTCCACAGTTAGCTAGCTTCAAGGCATAATGACATATGACAAAGAGGTATCACATAGGAAAAAACCACTTCACTGAAGGCAAAAACAGAAAAAGCAACAAGAGACCTTAACAGTGTCTTTCTGCTCCTTTTATGTTATCCAGACTACTCAGGGCAGGTAGCACTCACACCCTTAATCCTAGCACCCTTGAGCCTAGCATTACATGAATCAATCCCAGTGTAACATACTCTAGATCCAATCACCTTTGAAAAAGCTCTACCTATGATTACATGAAGTTTGGGGGTGACACCTAGACACGAGTCATAACACCTGCCTCACTGGAATGCTCTAATATTCAGTGCATTGTGTCATTTCTGAAACAGGTCGTGCCATGTGAGTCTGTCTTTTTCCAAACCATTTATTTAAGAAGGACAACTCATTTTTGATACCTAGTAGAACAGAAAAAAAACCTAATTATCCACTTGTCTTTCATTCTCCACCTTCTTTTACAGAAATCATCATCATTTCCATATTATCAAGCGTAATTATTTGTATTGTAGATACGTTTCTGTTTTTATCCTTTGTATGCTCTATTTTCTCTTAAAGGGAATTATGCTTCCAATAATGGTATAAGAGGTATTTTTAGACCTAAAAAGTAAATTTGGAGATGTTTTTTCCTTGGCAATTGTTTCCAATTCAAGCATAGATTGCTGAGATAAACTAAGTTCTCAAGCCTTAAGAAGCTATGGGATAAAAATTAGAACTCAGGTTTTGAAAACTGACTGCGTCCTGGAAAACCACTGAGACTAGGCAAAATAGTGAATCAAAAATACAATGAAATTGAGTCCGTCTCTGGAAATATTGCAGTGCCTCAAAAGTGTATATAAATTCCATCTAAGGAAACATAGCACTACCCTAAAACTTAAATAAATTCCTGAAGTTTTCATAAACAATGTCTAGCACTCAGGACAAAACAACCAGGCATGAAACAGACAGGAAATAATTGAAGAAGAGGAAGAGGAAGGAGGAGGAGAAAGGAAAGGAGAGAAACAGCATATAATAGGTTCGGACTCACATGATTACTCCCCAAATTACTCCATTGTTTCAAAAATATTTTAACATAAATTTGTTTCATTTATATCACTAGCCCATTTTAGTTCATTTAAAAGAAAGTTATAATAGATTCGGACTCACATGATTACTCCCCAAATTACTCCATTGTTTCAAAGATATTTTAATATATACTAATTTGTTTCATTTATACCACTAGTCCATTTTAGTTCATTTAGAAGAAACTTTTGTGTCATCATCTGTTTCTTATTCATGAGAATTTTTTGCCTTGTACTCTGAGTAACTACTTGGATTGGATGATAATGATATACAATATATTAACTATTATTATTCTCTTATTATATGATTATGAAATTTGTTTCATTTTCTCATAAAATGAAAACCTTAAGAATTTTCAGAGTTGTAGAACCCTTCAAAAAAATTAATAAGCAACACATAGACTATTATTATTGAGAAGTACTGTTTACTATAAAAATAGTATGATTGGCGAGAAAAACAATTCTGTATCTCTAAATATGTGCTACACAAATCAGAAATATTTTTTGAAAAATGACTAAAGTGGGATTGCTGTGATTTCAAGGGCAGCTGGGCTACATAGTGAGTTCAAGACCAACCTGAAGTACATAGCAAGACCCCATTTCAAAAACAAACAAACCAAAAAAACAAATGAATGAACGAAAACTTTCTTTCTCACCATATGTGTTTTTTTCTCACCATAAACAAATTCAAATGCCTTCAAACCATGTCAAATTTTTGTTTGCTTCTTATTTGCTATAATTTGCTTAATATTTCTCAGGTTTTTTTTCCAGGGCAGGGGATAGAATCCAGGACCTTATGCCAAACCAGTGGTCTACGCCTGAGTTCCACCACCAGCCCATCATTTGTTTTTGTTTTTAATTTTATTTTTTTTTATCAATGCCTATTTCCAGTACATAATGTTTGTATTCATCTTAGGGAATGGGAACATATGTACACGGAACTGCTTCCTTTTGTCTCCCACTTGAGGTTCTTTCTCCTCCATCCTTCCTTTGTTCACAGGAATTCATTCTCATGTGCTTACAGAACCGGAGCATGGAGGTGAAGTTTCCAAGTCTTTGCATTTCTGAAAATGCACAACGCTTACTTCTAGCATCTTGTCTCTATTGTTCTGAAATTTTAGTGTGTCTGCTCCTGCTTTTTTCTTTACTTTATTTTTTGTAATTTTTCCAACTCATCACTTACTCTGAAAACTGATAATATTACAGCTTTCACCTCTTACATTACCCCTCATCATTCCCCCCTCTTCTCATTTTAAGAATTCTAATAAACAGATAATTGGACTACACTGAAAGAGTCTTTCAATCTCATGTTTTCTCAGTTTTGCCTTTCTTCATCTTTCTATTTCTACCATCACTTTTCTTTTTTCTTACTTATTATCATATTTCACTATTTAAAAATGCTTCTTTTCTAAATGCTCCTTTGGTGACACTACAGCATCTGTATTTTAAGAGTGTAGTATTTTCGCCTGTTATTTTGAATATAAAATGCAAACAGCAAGCGAATTTGCTCTTCTATTATCTCTTTTTCTTTTACTTATATTATTTGTCATCAATAGCATTTTTTCTTATTAGTGTTTATTCTTACTGCTGGTTTTCACGAAATTACCAGTCATCCTTGCTCGTCTAATATTTGTGAATGAAAAGTGTGTATTGTTTAACAGTAGAATGTGTGAGCTTTCTCTGCCATTCAATCAATGGCTGTCTGAGCCTATTATGAAATCTACTAGTGCTTCCTACCATAATAGTCTGAATATATTCTTCTGATAATGCTTTTAATTACACTCATTATATCACAGCCTTGTTTCTCCCTTATTCACCTAAACTAGCAACACAGTTTTCTTCAGTTTTTATGGCTAATGCCAAGAAAAAGAAATGAGTCATAGTAAAGAAAATCAATTTTAACAACTAACTAAAGAAAGAAAAAAGGATTGGGAAAAAAACTATACAATTTCTAGGATGTTTTCTAAATGTACTAGAATTAATGCTTTTAGAAAATTAAGGATAGTAAATTCCTTTTACACTGACTTACCTTAAGTTATTTCTCTCTCTTTATTGGAAGATACAATAATGGTTTAAATTATTATCATCTGTAATCTGTGTTGTCTTCTTAAGACGCTTCATTGGTCCTTGTGTTTTATGTTAAGAAAAAGACATTGATCAGTTCTCCTATTTCTGTTGCAAAGAGGAAATCGTGTGCCCAATAGATTGGCATCTAGAAGGATCAATAATCAGAAATCGGATCAGGACCCTCCAGGTTTGTGATAATATTTTTAAATTAGACACATGAGAAACAAAAATATTTTAAAAGCGTAGCATTGCCACATAATCTGATTCTACCATTGATTTTAATGTAAAACTATTTTCAAATACATTAAAATATAATTAGAAGATATCCCAAGGATATAGTTTTCCTAATCACACAAGTAATCTCCCTATCTGCCCCTCAGCAAATTTTTAGAGACCACAGATTATTTTTAATGGACTGTGTAAATAAACCATTTTTACAACCTCATAAAAGACTTTATGATCATAATGATGTACTTATCATTTCTTTTAAATTCCATTGAAATATTGCAGTTCATGAAGAGTAAGACACAAGAAAGGGGAGTGGGGAGAAGTAGGGGAGAGGGGTGGCGAGGAGGAGGGGAGGGAGAGAACCCACAAACACACTGTCCTTAGCCTGAGACCCCACAGCCTGCCCAGGGGAGCACCCATCTGCAGTACTTCTTAGGTCACCAGGTAAGCATCCCTAGGCCTGTCCCTTTCCACTCATGCTTTCCGAGCTTCAAAGAATGACGTTTCCCACTGGAAAACACTGAAGTCCTCTTTTTTAAAAAGGTGAGGGAGCCACAAAATAGATCTAGTTATAAGGGTAGACCTTAGTTTAGAACAATAGCTTTCAAACAATAAAGCATTGGAATCACCAGCAGGGTTCTTCAGATCATAGCTTGGTTATTTTATAAAACACAAGTTTAACTATAGACATGTTCACTTTAATGTTTCAAAAGTAGAGAGTTACTGACTTTATCCAGAAGATAGTTTCTTTACGTACTATTTCAGCAACACCCCAGTGACGGCTAACTGTGTTCCAGTGTTCAATTTGAAGAGCTGCATTTTATGTTCCTTGAAACTCTTTTGCAAGGTGAGTTGTTATAACAATAAACGAACTGAAAGACCAAAATAATTCTTGCTTTCAGAAAGCTTCCCAAATTACAGCTGATTATGAAAAAAGAAAATACTATATCAGAAAGCAAATATTAGATACTGTTTATTCATTTTATAAAAGGCAGAACCAATCTGAAAAAGTAATGGAGGATACATATTTTTACAACTCAGCAATCAATCAATTCCTTTATTTTTCTTGTGGAGATATGCACTGATTGTATAGTAAACAGTTGATTTTTGATATAATTAAATAGAATAGCAAAATACAATAAAATTACAATGAATAAAGAAAAACACACACTTAGATTGTTGCTTTCAAATTTCCCCCAAGTTTCTGACTCAACATATGTGAGGCAGGGTCCAAGATTTAGCATTTCTAATGTGTCATAGGATGCCACTGCTTCTGGTGGAAGGCCACATTACGGAAAGCAGGGTGTGAGGATTGTAAGTGTGACAGATACTGGCAACAGTTGAAAGATGGAGGAAGAGGAGAGGGAAGAGATGGAAAGGGGAGGAATGGAAGATGAAAAGAATTAAGATGTGTTACGTACATAAACACACTCCCCACAATGAAGGTAATCATTATGTAGAACAAGTATGTGCTAATCAAAATAAAGATCAAAAACTGGCAATTGAATTCCCTAAAGTAATAACAGATTTCTACCCAGTTGACCACTGGGTAGGCAGGTTGGGCGCTAGGGGAAAAGGTCAGATTTGGAGATTTGCATTTGGATGTCAACATATAAGAAATGTTTTATGTAAATGAAGTCAGGGTGATGGATTAGGTCATTCTGGTAAATACACACAGTGCTCAAAAACAGAAAAAGAAGAAAGCAAACTAATCTTACTGAATATTTTCTAGCCATATCTGTTTTTTGAACAAACACTAGAATTGCTTTCTATTTTTGGTTCAGTAGATCTAACGCCTTTTCACCCAGGATCTACAATGTGTAGTGCTCTTTGTAGATGAAACAGTGTTAACCAGTTATGTTAAGGACATCTTCGCACTATCAAATAATCATAGTTAGTAGTTCTGGTTGTTTCTTCTGTATTGAGCACTATGTTTTTACTTATTTTAGTACATGTTTACAATATATGATCTTAAATTCCTAAATTTTTTTTCTTAATTACTTATACTTTGAGTTTGCAATGCAAGAAAAATTATGTGATACTTAAGGTTATATGAATAATTCATTTCCCTTCACATTCTGGTTTCGAGTTATGACAAACACTATTCTAAAAACAAGTGTCAATCAACTTCCATTACTGTAAGAAATAGTTGAACTAATTAATTTATAAAGAGCAAAGGTTTATTTGGGCTCACAATTTTGGAAATTCAGTCCATAGTTGGTTGTCCTTCTTCCTCTGGACCGAGGGTAGGACAGCTCTTCGTGACAGAAGCATGAGGTTGAGCCAAACTCCTCACCTCCTGGGAAAGGTAGAAAAAAGAGGAAAACAGAGAAAAAGAGCTTAAGAGGGGCCTCACATCTCCTTCAAGGACACACATTCAAAAACCTAAACCTTCCCAGCATCTTTCTGGCTATTAAAGGTCCCACCAACTCCCAATAGCACTTTGCTGGGGACAAGCTTTTCACAGATGGGCCTTTGCGGACATTTTCAACCCAAAGAATAGGAAGCAGACATATAAATGTAATAGGTTATAAAGGCACATTTAGTGCTATGCAATATGTATTATTAATAATAATAATAATATCACCTCTTTTTTGCACATGAAGAAACCAGGAAACGGAGGAAATAACCTCCCCCAGCGGTGCCCTGCTGAGGGCCAGGGCTGGCTTTCCATTCAACCTGAGTTTCTCTCTTAGCTCTGCATTCTTAGTCATTACCCTGAACAGCTGCTCCATCTGAGTAACAACTATGTGATACATGCCACCAAAAAATTAAGGCCTGAAGCACACACGTGCCTTAAAAATAAAGCAAAGAAGCAAGTTGTCAAATTCCAGATGATTGATTGGCTTGTTCACTGTCACTGTTTTACACAATTAAGTGACACAGCAAACAGCAACAGTCAGCCAAGACCAAATACATAGGTTAATAAAACATAAAACACTTAGAATGGGACTTCACCTACTAGCTTATTTCAGTTGAACAAACAAACACATTATTTTACACTACTAGTGCAACACCCATTCAATCTGGGGTTCTCTGGAGCCCCTCAAAAGCAGAGCATGGAAATCCAGAGGCCACCATGGCACATACACCCTTCTGCCCACCCGACCTGAGCACTCTGTGGGGACCAGTTCACCTGTGTCCACTGCTCCCAAGAGGCCCCGGCTGCATCCAAGAAGAGGTTTATTAGCCTTTAAGGTTACTTTCTGTTTCTTTGTTTGATACCAGGATTGTTTTTCTACTGATCCATGAACACCATGGCTCCTTTCCAATATTTGTTGGCCTAGTGCTCCTGTGGGGTGAAATTTATCTCAAAGATCAGATGAGGCTGACTTTCTTCTGGAAACTCTGCAGATGGCTCTTGCTCCTAAGTATCTCTTCTTTTAAACATTATGATTCTGATCTCTCCTTATGTATCTCTTCTTTTAAACATTATGATTCTGACTAATAAGTTAGACTTGATTGGTAAATTGAGTCACTTGCTAAAGTCATTATTTTCCTTGCAAGATGAAGATGAAGTGTTTTGAGGATCTGGACCAAGCTTTACTTCTTTATACATCAAAGAGTTTTTAATACCCGGCTGAGTACAAGTTCTTCAGGTAATTGTAATGCCTTGGTTTTTCTGAAGTGGATGGATTTGGAGACATTGACTCTACTTCCTTTGATTTTGCCAAAAATTCAGAACCATAAAATGCCACCAAAGCCCAATCACTACGAGGAAAAATAAAATATCAATCTCTTATCAGTTCTAATACAATGTTTAAAATGATTAGACAGGAGAAACAAACACCACATACTATCATGAAACGAGCTTATAACAAATATATGATTTCTACATAATACTTGATATTATCCTAAGCATTTTCAAAAGGGAACTATTTTGCCAGATATGTGTATGCATAAGTAACCTAGAGAAGCTATTTTACTTTCCAAAGTAAAAGAGAAACCAAATAGACCTTTGTTAATCTATTTAATTCCAGCAGAATCGTAATCATGTTATGTCACTGGGTCCGGATTATTTAAGGGTGACTGGAATCTTATGCTAATAGAAAATATGGCACATATGGTGAACAGAAAATGGAAAAAGTTAAGTTTGCTAAATGTTACAGAAATTCAGTCCAATCCCCAAAATTCTTCCTTATTACTGCATTTTATGAAAGGGACCCACACTAGCTGTTCTCAACAATTGTCAAATGTTGCAATCACCATCTCTTTGATGATTCTGACCTAGAGTTTCTGAGGAATTAATTTGCCTCCTGTTATGGTTGATACATTGTGTCAACTTAGGAAATTTAGACTCAGCAGAAAGCCAAAGTTCTTTGTAAATACCTTCCTCCTGCACAAGAGCAGGGCAAGATTTTATGAATGCTACCCTCATCTGGAGGAGGGGTGGCCTGTGTACAATACAGAGGAGGAAAAGAGCTTGCTTGTCCTCTTTTGGCTGGTTGCTGCCTTAAAGTGTTGCCCATGCCACCCTGCCTTGGAACCAACTGATTATGATCTGAAACCTCTACAAACTGTGAGCTAAATAAACCTTTCCTTCCCTCATTTTGAGTGTTGGGTATTATTTTTCCCCAATGAGAGAAAAGCAACCAAGTCGCCTTCTGAAGCCTTCTTTCTCTCTTTTTCCTCTCTTCTTTCCACCTTTCCAGTGAAGCAAAGAGTTTGAACTACACACTTAAGTCACAAAGAGCCGTCCTTCCATGGGCCCAGAGGAAGAGGAGCAACCAACAATGGACTGAACTTCCAAAATTGTGAGCCAAATTAAGCATTTGCTCCTTATAAATTAATTGGCTCAACTATTTCTTACAGTAATAGAAATTGATTGACACTAATTTTTAGAATAGTGTTTGTCCTTATTTTGGTAGCCATTAGGTTGAAAACAGTTAAATTTAAACTGGAAAAATAAAATCAAGAAGCTAAATGATTACCAGTAATCTTGAGGATTTGCTTTGTCAATAAACATCCACCTCTTTCCATCATGATTCTATTCAAAATTCTGTGGATTGTGCAAGCCGTTTTCTGGGTTATCTTCTATGTATCTACTTATATTCATGATTATCTGTGACAGAAAAACACCCAGATGAGCTATTAGTCTTGGCTGATTTCTGAACAGTAGCAATATATGATCAAAAGGAAGCTGTAGAAACACATTCATTAGAACATTTCTTCAAACAAAGTAGTTTAAACTCACTTCTTTAATGAAATCTTTCTAGTTTCACCATCTAGAATATTCTTTCCTAAATCTGAAATTCCAAATCATCTGCAACCATTTGATATTTAAAGATTAATTTTCTATCTAACCATGGCTCTTCAAGAGCTATTTTAGAGGTAGGCACAGACTATCTTTAGCTTTTTTTGTATTGAAACTTTGTAGTATAGTGGCTTCACTGCATACACATAATAAATACACATAATAAACACATAATAATAATAATAATAGAGGGTTTTAAAGTTTTATGTCAGGCAACAGACATCTCTATAGACTGGTGAGTTTAGAATTCTTTAACTGAATTATATGTAAATATATCAGAATGCTCTAAATTAAGGAAGTCATATAAAAATGGAATCTTAGCTTTGGCATTAAAAAGCTTTGTAATATAGGTTTCAACTCACATAAACATATCCTTCTTGAATATTCTTCAAAATAGGCATTGAGCCTTTACTAAAAACTTCCAATAAATGAAAAAGAGCTGTTAAAAATGTTTTGAGCTGTTAAATTTTAAGAAGTCCTACCTTTTGCAACTTGTCCAAAAAGCAAAACACCATTTCCAAACTGTATGTTAGAAAGTACTCTGGATTTTTCACATATTTATTAAAATCTACAACCCCTTTTTGAAACACAGATGATATGGTACCTGTCCACATGCTTCTTAATCAAATAAACTTGCTTGAAGCGTTGAGAAGAGTTCAAAAGCCTTTTGAACAGCTTGAGATTTATAGCTGCCAGTTAGTTGTGACAGTTACGCAGCACCAAGACAATACCTACAATAATCCTGTAAGTGCTCTAGACGTGAGGGAACAATGCCCCTTCTTGGCAAGGCATCTCGGTTAGCTCTGTGAAGCCACAGGTAGAATGCAAATTTGGAAAATTGCGCTGCCAATATGCTTTGACTGGAGAAAAAATCTGACGTGAGATGCTTATCAGACATCCTTCTATTGTCTCCTTAACAATGGAGAGCCGGTCCACCTGCCGCCATTTTGGCATGCCATTCTGGACAGAACAAAGGTGCCATGTATCAATGAGAAGAAGAATTCAGGAATGCACCGAGGCTTAGCACTCTGCAGGAAGGTGACACAGAAGTGTCTGGCTCCTATGAAACAGCCAAGACAATGATGAAGATGGGATCCAATTCTTATTCATTTTATGACCTCTTGTTCATTTTAAATCATTTGAAAAAAAAACATATCTACTTCAGGTACACGGTAGTGAGGACACCATCCACCCTGAGAAGTTTATGGTTGCTGTTACTGTTCTGGCCACCAAGTAGTTTAGAGGAATACTTGTTCCAGCCATAACTGTTTTATGACAACCCTATTAGGAAAGCTGAATGAGAAAGGATGGAACCTGGGAAAGATAAAGAACTCATAAGCAGGGCACATTTTGGTTTTGATACCCCCGTGGTACTAAGGCATCACAAGATGTCTCACCCCATTTTGTTTTGTTGTTAGTAAGGTTTGGGTTCCCTCAAAGCAGATTTATAACCAAAGAACTGTCAGTGCTGAGTGCTGCTTTCTGTTGTTTTCAGGAAGTACGACTTGTCACTCAATTTCAAATCTCAACCCAGCAAGGAAGAAACATGTTAGGCCACACCAGTGATGCATTTTGGTATGGCACTTTAGTATCCCTCTGCTAGTCAGCTTCCTGTTAGTGCAATAAAAAGCTTCAAAACAATCAACCTATGGGGAAGGCAAGTTTGGTGCCATGATTTCTGCAATTTCAGCCCATGGTCACTTGGTCTCATTTCTCTGGGCCTATGTGGGAAAGGCATCATGGCAGCAAAGACAAGCCTTTCACCTCACAGCACCTAGGAAGTAAAAAGAGAAACAGGGGACTCAGGGTCTCATATCTCCTTCAAGGACATTCCACCATTGACCTAACTCTCCTCCTAAAGTTTACACAGCCTCCCAAAGGTGCCACAGGCTGGCACCCATGCCTTTGCCACAAGGGCTTTTGGTGGTACTCAAGTCAGTCTATAGCAGGTCCTGATGGGAACATCAGTTTTC
This sequence comes from Cavia porcellus, assembly GCF_034190915.1. Lineage (NCBI taxonomy): Eukaryota > Metazoa > Chordata > Mammalia > Rodentia > Caviidae > Cavia > Cavia porcellus. Next base: position 17,104,606 of record NW_026947496.1, on the reverse strand, counting down.
TTGCTCTATCTATAATAAGCACTCAGACACACTCTTAATGCTTGTAAGACTCAAGAGGGAGAAAGTCACACATGGTTTCCAACTGGAGGATTTTTAGCCAATCAGACAAATAACAAAATTATTTTCTCTACTGTATTTTTATCAAAGGCAATTAGTTATGGCTCTTTTCAAACAATATTTTTCAACATACCTGGGACTTGTAAGAAATAAAGATGAAAACATAGGCCCCGTGCTTGGCAAAAGAATGTATTTCCATGACAAAGAAACAATTTCAGTGTACCATAGCAAGTTCTATGGTAGCAGGCGCCCGCTGGTGCTAAGGAGAGGAGCATGTGGCTCAGACAAGGCCGTGCAAGGGAAGGCCGTGCTTATGGATGAATTCTGGTGCCCATGTCTTCTCTCTTTCCTGTCTCTAGGAGGTAGGGTTTAATGACAAAAGGATGAAGATTCTTAAGGAACTTCTGACAACTTTATGTATTAAAATAGCATCTCACCTCTTGGCCCCTACATCCACCCCAATGGCTCACCATCCTTCCCTTATATGATCCCTCACAATTTCTCTCTTTCCTCTTGAATCTCTCTTCCTTTGAGGATTGCTCATTGCCTTCTCTTCTCCTTATCTTCTACAGCAGAGGCAACTCTGAACTCAAGGAATGCTGTTAAAAAGAAGAAGAGATGGCATTTCACCTAGTGATTCACACTGGCTCTGATTAGTTCCTTAGAAGACTTCCTTTCTTTGTAAGGAAGCATTTCTGCCCTCTTCTCAATAGCGATAGCGTTAAGCTGCCTAGAGATGTGTTGGGGGCTAACAGAGATGGCTATTGCTATTGACAGAGTGGAACAGGGTTGCAGAATTTGAAATACTGGTGAATTTTCTCTGAGAAATGACTTGCCATAGCCCAGCCATGGTTACATCAAGAGTGAACATCTTAAATGTAATGTCCCAAATTTTGATTCTGGTTATTTAATCCCAAGGGCCCAAGCAAGCAGGAGAATCTCCTCTTGGTGTGGTTTGCTTGGTCTCAAACACATTAGCCACCAGGTGAATGCCTGAGTGTGCTGGGGCTGCCGGGATGAGCGGAGCAGACTCATCACGGGGCCTTCTTCACCCACGCTGCAGGTCCCAGGCAGCCCAGCCACATCCTGCTTATCTACAGGCTCAGAAGGAAGGGAGTAGACAGGTGCTGACAGCATTAGAAGCTGATACTTCAAAGAGCTGGACATATGATAAATGAACTTCATGAATAACAAATCACAGTAGAGACCAATGCAACTTGATACCAGTGCCACCTGGGGCCCTGAAGACACCCAACGTCCATGGTTCTCCTCATGGACATTTTGGATCCAGACCCTCCTCAAAGGATGTACTTTCCTAGAATAAATCCTTACTGCAGCCCTTCCTGATCTTTCTCCATAACCAAAAGTTAATTAAGTAACTAGCTGAGGTTGACAGGTACTTGTTAAACCTCCTGTGCTGGCTTTGAGGACACAGGGCAGATTTTGGACACTTCAGAAAGCAGCATTCAGCAGAGAGACAGACATATAAACATGTCATGGCATTAAGGTGTGATCTGTAGTAGGGACTGAAGTAGCTGTGGTGAAAACCTAACGGTTGATCGGAGTCTTGGGTATTAATGTACTAACAGTAAACTGACATGTCTTCAGGTTTTCTTTTTTTTTCTTTCCTTCCTTCTCTCCTACCTTCCTTCTTTTCGTTTCTTTCTAGCATGGCACACTGAGAGAAGGTTTTCTTTTTGGCTCGGTACAGTAGCTGAAATGAAAAAACCCAATACTAATATCTATTTGTACCTTCAGAACCAAGCCCAAAAAAGATTAAATGAAACTGTCTCTTCAGAACTAGAAGAACCACTTTCAAGTTAAAGGGGCTCCTCCAGAGCTTGGAGGGGAGCAGTAACTACGCCCTGGTGTGATGTCCCTGTTTCAGGGGTGTTACACATGCTCTCTTATGCACCCTATTACCTTGAACTCCCTACAACCAGACCCGCAGTTACCCACTGCTCTATGATGGAGATACACCATCAAAACTGCATCGTTAGGCACTTTGTCTGCTGCGGAAACTCTGAATATTGTAGAATCTACATGGCCTCTAGGTCACGCATATGTGACCTCCTGATGCAATGGAGAGATATGAAAAACTTGATACCTTTGAAATTACAGGTGGTAAAATGTGGCATGTTTTTATATATATTCAATGTATTTGTTATATATATATATATATATTTGTATATATCTATGCAAAAGATCAAAATATTGGTAGATGTTTAAATTTTTTAAAATATCACAACAAAAGACACATCGCCTTAATTCCCGTCAAAATATTTCCCCTCACTTTAAACAAACATGCATCGTTTTTGTGCTTTCTGAAGTAGTTCTGAAAGTCCTCTTTTGGAAAAGTCTATAGTGACCACCTCCATGTCCTGAATCAGTTGAACACATTTACGGCAATTTGGGGCAAATAAAAACATTAGGGTGTATTCCTGTCCACCTCATTCTCTGACCACGGGCTTCTGTGATATCTAGCTGTTCCCCAAAATCAAAATGACCTTGAAAGCTAGTACAATTTTTAAATTTTAAATAGTCACTGTATATTTTTTCGCACAGCAGATGCTACCTAGGAAGGTTAGCAAAGGCATAAACCAGTGGCATAACTAACACTGTCATAATACCCATCACACATAATTAAGCAGGCTATACTTTCATATGAGAGGCAGGACAGCAGGGCGGCCTGCACCAGCCTCACCACCAACATATGAGTGCTGCACTGTGCCGTGACATTAAGATGACAACGTCACTAAATGATGGACATGCTTCAACTTCATTTTAAGCTGAAGGGGCTGCTGTCTACACGAGGTCCGTCCCTGACTGAACTTCATTATGCAAAACACGACTACAGTGTTACTTTTGTACCCATTTTATAGAAGAGAAAAACAGGCACAGCTCATTCAGGAATTTACCCATATACTTCCCTGATCAGCCCAGGTTCTTCCCTGGAAACAGAAACAAGCCAAAAAATATATCTATAAATAAATAAATTAGGGATTTTTGTTGGGAGCATTGCAACCCAGAGCTGGAAGCAACTAGTGACGGCTTCTGGTTTAAATTCACACCTTTCGACAGTTGCTTCTGAAGTGGATCTTATCCAAAAAGGAGCAATCTTGTGACTTCAGGGAGTCTGGAAAAGCCCCTTCACCTCCGAATTATACATGGTTACTTTTCCAGGGGACAGAATCATCCCTGTAACCATTTAAGAAGAGCATAAGCATGATAATTCGGTTTAGCAGGGCAGTGATTAACCAAATCCATACTCAAAACATCAAGCAAAGATCAGAACCTTCCTGAGAACAAGTGTGGGTTGGAAGAAAGTCAGAAAACATGGAGAAGCCTGAAGAGGTTGCACAGAGCACAGAAGATGGCAGGAAGGAGGAGGCGGAACAAACCTCACAAAGGATTCCTTCTGACCGGGCAGCCTGGCTGATCATGGGGCTTTTGCTGAGGGCAGCGGCAACCAGGGCGTCCTCAAGTCTGTTGCCCTAATTAGCTTCAGAGCCTGGCCCACAACCCCCCTGACAGTAGTTCAGCCCACTGTCCCCTTGGGACTCATAAGAGCACGAGGCCTCCAGGCCACGTCTCCTCTTGACATTATCCTCTTTTTGGAAGAAGATATATAAGTGGTCAGAGCCAAACAGCACTTGGCAAGCCAAACCATTTTTAAAAGGAGATGGCCAGGCAGAGTCCTTTCAGATGCTAGAATTCATATCCTCCACCCCATTGCGTAAATCCCAGTTAATTCTTAAAATCTCCAAAAGCTCATCACAGCGCCTGTCTAGAGATCAACAATGTAATTTTCACCTATAGCTTCCCAGTCCCCAAGTTAATTTGTATCTCCTACCATAGTTCTTTAGCAGACAGAAACTCCCAACATATATTGAATGGTATACCACCTTCGGATAACATGCATCCTCTGTCAATTTGATCTATTTAAGTAATGTGCCCAGCAAGAGAAATGTAAAAACATTCTTGGGCTTGCTCTAGGAAGACATGGAAACCATGTGATAAAATTGGGCAGATATTCATGGTTTTCAACTAAAAAAGTTCATGCTCTGTAGTATGTTGAGACTTGGAGTCATTAGTCTCAGCTCATCTGCTCGTCACAGAACCCAAGTGGTTCTTAGATATTGCCAAAACACTGTGATGTGTTTGGTCTTGTTTTCTCCAATTTTATGTCAAAGTGTTTGTTTTCCCAGTGGAAAATGAGTCATAGGTTTTGCTGCGTAATTAGGAGATGTTCTAAAAAAAAAAAAAAAAGATTTGAGACCTATAATTTTAAGGTGTAGAAGAAATCAGTTTTTAATACCTTGTGCTTGATTTTAAAATGTTTCCAATAGACCCAAAGGATTGTAAATACTACACGAAATAAAAGTTTCTATCATAGCTCACCTTCTATACCTATCTCTGTCTCCACTACTAAGGGGCTGAACAGATACCAACTATTTTTCAGCTACTCGAGAGACATATTAAAGGGAATAATCACTTTAACTTTAAATATTTTAGTCTCATTATAAAAGTAATATCTTTCCATGTTCAAAAATCTTAGAAAAGACAGTAAAACCCAAAGGCATAAATATTAATGGCTAGTCATTTTACCACTTGCCCTTGGTACATTGGCATATTTCATGAGTCCTTACTTTAAACAAATACAGGCATAAATATACACTTTGGTTACAAAGTTAGAATCATTCTGTACCTGCTGTTTTGCAAGTTGCTTTTCCTGAGCAATATATCAAGAATACTTCCCCAGCTATGAGATGTTATTTTCATACAACATCATTTTTTTATGGGTGCAAAATAAAATAAACTACGATATAAATATATCAGAGCTTATCTGAGCAGTTCTCTTGGGTACAGGATCTTGTTTTTATAAAAACAAATTCATGTCATCTTGGTAGCTAAATCTTTTCCTTAATCCAGTTTCTTTTAACAATTAAATTCTCAGAGCGAATCATAGTGTTGAAGGTCATGAACTGAATTTTTGAAACACAAAGTCTAATGCCCTTTGATAAGGCATCGGTCCTTTTTTTGGGATGTAGATGTTGAATGGTAGAAAGCCCAGTTGCCTGACTCAGCTGAAAAGTCCGTTCTGGAGCAGGCTGGATGAGAACTGGCTGGGCTGGCCTGCGTGGGGAAGGCAATTCCAAACAGTCCTGCCAAGGACCTTAAACTATAAGAATTGTGCCTAGCAACCACTGTGAGGAACTAGAATCCATTAGTAATGGTTTTGGGTTGGCAGACAGGACACCTGGGTTTAAGTCCAAAGCAACACAACGAACCTGTGATAAAATTGGACAGATATTCTGTGTTTCTCAACTCGAACATTCCTGATCTATCACGTGAACTTTTAGGCAGGGCTCCATCTACCCACCAGCACAAGCATGTTTGCAGGCTGTGGGTGCAGGCTCTACAGAGTACAGAGTCTAAGTTCCCTAAGAACAGGTGACCCTAAGAGAAGGCTCAGAATGACCTTTGAGACAAGAGATGTTCCATATTTCATGAGTGGATATTCATCTTTGAAAATTACAAAACAAAAGCTGCGTGCCCAACGTGGTGTTCCTCTGACACGGGGCATGCTAAAATGACTGCCTGTAAACATAGCGTTTTGCACAAGTATTTAGGTCTGTGATCCAAATCGAGGTGAGAAGCCAAATCCTATTCAGAGTGCAGGCTTATTCCAAGTCAGCAGCTCCCTTCCTCATCCCGAACAGAGACATCATGTTCTTTATTTTAATCATTGCAACTGGGAAACGGCCCAAGAATGACACAGCCTGTTAGCCAGGTCACAGAAGCTGTTTGATGGAAGTGGATATAAATTGGGATCCCCTTTTATTGCTTGCTATCTGTGCTAATTTATTATTCTCACCTAACAGTTTCTCAGGGGTGGGTAAGGCTGAAGTTGCGACTTGTTCAGAGGTAATCTATATTCATTTATCAGCTCTCACAGGGCTTGTTCTATGCTTGGTGGTTTGTGTCAGAGACAGGAGAAACATGTTTAATTTTTCTTTCCAACATGAGAATCTTCATTTATTTCTTGAGAGCTTACTAAGTGATGGAGACTGGGGAAAACATTTTACTTAGATTACCTGGCTTAGTCATTAAAATAACTCCATCCAAGGTTCAATTATTCTGATTTTGAAGGTAAGGCAACTGACAGAAAGAGTCTAAGGAATTTCACCAGAGCCAAACAATGAGAGGCTGGCAGAATTGGGTCTGTCTGACTCCACACACAATTACTGTTTAGGATGTTTTAAAAGGACTTAGAATAAAAACACCAAGTGTCTACATACTTTTCACTTGTCTCTGAGACAAAATACCCAATGCCCAAAGGTAAGGAAGGAAAGGTTTATTTCTTGCAGTTCTTGGAGGTTTCGGTCCATACTCAGTTGACTCCAGGCAGCGTGGCATGGCTGGGCAGCCATTCATGGCTGCTACAAACAGCAAGGCAGAAACCAGCAAGAGAGAGAGACAGGCCTTCTTCCTGCCGTTACATCATATCCTGGCTCCACCCCTAGGCGGGTGTAGCGCTCACACCACCAATCCCAGCACTAGACAACGAACCAATCAAAAATGCATAATTGCCTGCGACTTGGGGGCTCCTGAAATAAACCATGACACCAACTGTTCCCAGGCAAGTGATATCAGTACCCATGATAAAATACATTTTATTTTCTCAAGAGTGTAAGATCCTTAAAATTATTACTGATTTATCCATGTAGAAGTCTTGTGCTGCTTCAGTAAGATTTTAGATCCCCAAATCCACATTAGTATAAAATATTTTAACATTTAACCACAAAACTGACATTTGGGCATTTTGTCCAATATTTCTTAAGATGCTTGACCTCTACATTCTTTTAGAAATCAACTTTATATTGTGTTTCCCTATGCTTGTGTCCACACACATATATGCATCAAAACTGCACAAAGCAATACTTCCTACTACAGGGATGCCATCTATTTTCTATTCTGTTTCATTTTATTTCCTTTAAAAAATGCCCACTTACAATTCAAAATTTTGTGACCTACTAATTGGGAGCTGTGATTCGACACACAGTGCTGCAGATGAGGGGTTTGCCCAGTGCCAGACACTTGCTCTGGGCTTCCCAGTTTACTCCATCATCAATCCCACTTCCGCTCTTCACCCTTCCCCCATGCTCATCTGCCAACAGCAAAATCCAATGCTTCTTACCAAATATTTAACTTCTCAAAAGTCTCCTTCGTTTCTTACTCCAAGGGAAGTCTGCCCTCTAATGCTGCAAAAGCACCATTGATTATAAAGATTTCCTTCTTAGAAAAGGAACATAAAAAGATAATTTCTAATGTAAAATGATTACACAGAACCTTAGAATTCACTTAATCTAAAAATCATAATTAAAAATAAGGGAACTGAGTGTGGTGGCACACACCTGTAATCTCAGCACTTGGGAGGCTGAGGCAGGAGGATTGCTGTGAGTTCAAGGCCAGCCTGGGCTATAAAGTGAGTTCAAGGCCAGCCTGAACTGCATAGTAAAACTCTGTCTCAAAAAGACAATAAATAAATAAATGTAAAAGAAACTGAGGCCCAGAGAGAAATCTTCCATTACGATCCAAGAGCCGGTGGTTGCAGGTGGGAAGGCGTGATGGCTATATCCTGGCTTAGACCAGAGCATGCTCCCTGCGAACCTGAAAACTCTTGGAAACCGTAACACAGAGCAATCAGAAGCGAGATGCTATAGGTCGAGGCCTGTATTGGGTGATGGAAAACAAAATCTAATCCTTATTTGGAGGAAGAGCCTGTAATTTAGGCTCCCAGGAGCAGGCCAGGAGAATGAATATATCCTTGATTCTGAACACGTTGGCTAACATTTAGTCAGACTAAGAGACTCCAAGAAGTAAGTTGATAGATTGCTGTGGAAACAATAATAAAAGGACATTTCCTTGCATCTCATTCTGAGTTGAACATGGTCCAGAGGGGAAGTAAGAGCCTGACTTTCCACATCTTTCTGCTGCAAGTTGCTCGGGCACCTCACCCCCGTCCTCAGCCCACTTCTGTACTGATCAAACCATATTATAAATGTGTACTTCTCTGCTATTTTATGATGGAAACCATAACCAAGTCCATCTTATTAATAATTGCTTCTCCAGTATTCTTATAGATATTTCTTGTGAATAAAACAAAAAATAATAAATGATTAATAAACTGCTATTCACACTGTTTCTATTGTGTTAGGTGTATGTAGAAAAGACCTTTCATTTTACCTGCTTCCGACAGCTTAAACATCCTCTTTGGTTTAAAAGAATTCTCATATTGCCCCCTAAGAAACAGAAATTGCCCTACTGTGCTCCTGTCTATTTTATACATACTCACTAGATTAACCCAGGTGGGGCTTCTGTGTTCTGCCTTTTAATGTAGTAAAGAATAAGTAGCAGGTACGAAGTCTTGGTCCAGATGTAGAATTTGGGAAAAAAAAAAAATTGCTCAACAACCTAGAAACCTACAATCGGAGCCCCACCACAATCTCTAAGTCATTGGCTGTTTTTCTCTTGGGTCACTGGGTCGCTAAGTATCTGAGGACGTTTACAAGGGATATACGGACATGGGGACATAATGGAAACTTCTATGAAGAAGGGGCAGTCCCAGGACTACTCCCTCAAAAACATTAAAAATTACAAAAATTCCTGGGGCCCACCAAGCTGCCCTTCCTTGTGACCAAAACAATGGACACTCTTGAGACAGATCCTTATGGACCGCCATCCCAAGAGCACCTGTGGGGACCTGAAGACTTGTCTTAATTATTTGGGATAAAGCGACATGGAGTAAAATTAATGCAACACTGATTAAAGTGAAAAATATTCCACTGTGTGGCATCTACAGTAAAGATTGTCTGGTGTAGCCTTTGTACAGCCAGAACTAATCTGTCCCTCCTCCCTGATAGAGCTTTAGAAAGGCGAAAGGAATTCGGTATTATCAATGTGTTGGTTTATCAGATATGAATTCATTTGTTTTTCTCAAAACCACTTATCAGCATGAACAGAGCAGCCTGGCCTAAGCGTGAATTGTGCTCCAAATACCATTTCTGAGTTCACCGGGGGGGCTCAAGCATTTTTTATCTTCCAGTTTGTTTCCCCCGTTTGTTTGTGTTTTTTTAACCTCTTACCTACTGGGGTGGCTTTCTGGGTCAGGATCCCTGTAAAGACATTCGGAATGAGCTCTGGCTGCTGAAGGAAATGCCCAGCGCAGGCTGTCTGGTGACCAGACCAGAGGCTAGGATTTCAGCTCTGCTATGCAAACACTGGACAGTGGAAGTGAGATGAATTGCCTGGAGATGGCTGCTGCGGAGCAGCAGGTCCCTTCAGCCACCACTGTTTTCTTTCTTTGTCTGGGTACAATGGAGAATTCCCAGCGTGAGATCTGGGGCTCAGACCCAGCCATTCTGCATGTTAAGCTGAATCAGGAGAGAGAGAAAACGGTTTCTTCTAGCCTAACCTCACTACCTGCCCCACCTGCACAACGCATATTGGGCTGACCCAGGCAGCCCAGCAAGGACCTGTTCTACCCAGATTCCTTTGTGTCTGCTGTCCATTCATCTTGCTCTGAGAAGTCAAGACACATTTTTCATTGTACGCCTCTCTGGCTGCAGTTATGCATAGAAGCTTTACATCTGCTTCCTGCAAATAGATGTATGTGGAAGGCTTAATCCGACAAGGTCTGCCTGTTTCTCCATCCCTTCAACAGAAAAGTAAGCCATAAGAATTGAAAGGACAATACTTTTAAGTGTTTAGAAGTTTCCCTAATGGTGAAATAAATGATAAAGGATGTCGGCTGGGATTTCTTACTAGAAATATTTTAATGGTTAGAGGAGAAAAGAAAAACATTTTTTTTGGTTTCATAATTTCATGTTTATAAGATCTACATTCATGCATACCTAACACATGTCAGCAAAGGTGAGTCAGAAATGGAACCAAACATAAGATTGTCAGTCATTTCTTGTAACTCACAGCGACTCTTTGTTCGCAGGCTGACACTAAGTATTTGTAGAAACAGCACTGGAAAGGATGTCAAAATTGTAAGGCCACCTCTGTCCCAAGCTTAGACTCACAATATCTAAGAAAGTTTGTTCAGTCTTTCTTATGAAAACTTCCCAAGGAAGTGACTTCACAACCCTCCTTAATAAGCTCTTCCAGTTGTGGGCTGTCTGAGGTTAGTAGCTCAGCAAGGAACTCAAAGTCTAGGTCAAGCCTAGCAAACCTGATGATGACATGAGAATGTGTTGGTGGCCAGAGGCCAGCGTGAGCTCGCAATCAGGAACCCAGCTCATCAGGTCAAAAGAGTTCACAGTGTCTATCTCTACCGGAAGTCAGAGCAAGTGAGAAATCCAAGGATCTGAAAAGATCAGCTGCAGGTAATTGAGAAGTCAGGTCTGGGCAAGGGAAATGCTGGAAAGCAAAGAAAACATTGAAGTAAAGGTGGATAATGGTAACATAAACCCACTTTCTAAACAAGAGTCCATCACAAATAGGGATTGCTTTGATGGTCCTCGGTGTGAGCTTGGCGTGGACTTTGGGTTAGGACAAAGAGGAGAAGGAATTTCATAATGGTCCATAAGAACTAGCAGGAAAGTGGCATTAAACACTGAACAACCGTGGGACCTCACTGGAAATGTGAGGCCATTTCCCTTCCCTAAACCTCACATAAAGACATTCTCAATAGTTTCCCTTCCCTTGAAGCTACTGAAGTCACAGCACCAAGTTGTGACATGCTTAGATTGTTCGAGAATGGCCTCTGTCCCAGCGCATGACACCCGCTGACTCCACTGAACCTGGGAAGCTGACGAGGACAGAGAAAGCAGCCTCACATTGAAATTCTAAATAAATTCACTTGGAATTCACCTTTCAGGTCAGTTTCTGGTGAGGGCTAATATGCCTCCTCTGCACACAAGCAAAACTTAAATATCCTCCTCTTTCTTAAATGTTGAGAGACTGTGGTCATATACTCATGAAAAAGACATGCTTCTCTACAAACCATATTGAAAACACCAGGATAGTTTTCTGTGTCTCCTAAAATTAAATTGATTAATTATTGGCTCCTGAATCTCCTATCAAAAGTCTTAAAATGAAAGTTTTCCACCTGTGGCTTTTGTTTTGATAGTCACTAAGTCTCATAGAAGAGATCATCAATGACTGTTCCCTAGGATTTCTAAAGGACTTGACAATAGTTGAGAAATTCTCTACCTGAATTATAATAGAGTCCTACAAAAGCACCAACTCTTGACATTGCTGGAGGTTTTCTGGTGTCTGGTTGGCCAGGAGTCCAGCAAAATGGGACAACAGAAATGTTGGAAGTGAGATGGATGGCCAGGAGAAGGCCCCCAGAGCAGAAGATCGGGGCCTCTCTTCACACCGCCATTATTGTCTTTCTCCACCTGAGCACAGACAAAAATGTCCAGCCTGAAAGGCAAGATTCAGGTCCAGCAGCTCCACATGCTAAGGCAGTTCACAGTCAGCTGCTACACCTTCAGTCACGCACACTGGAGTGCCTACGACTCCCACGGCACGTCCTTTGTCTATGTATGGTCCTACCTTGCATATCTACCATCCTGCCTAGAATCTGCATGGGGTGACTGAATAAATGCTGTAACTATGCAGATACAAAAGGATAAAGCCTAAACCGTTTCCTCCTAGATCTCTACCCTCTCTCCAGGCTGCCTTTCCCTCTGACTTCCCAGCCCTGCTCTTTATTTTCTTTAATCTGCTAGCCTAATCTCTTCACTGTCTGCCTGGCAGATCTTCATCTCTAGGTGTCTACTCCTAACACCACCCTGATAGCACAGTCCTAGATCAGGGATGGCGAGTCTTTTAGAGGCATGAGTGCCCAAACTGCTGTCACAAAGTGCCAGCACTGCAATTCAACCTGAATCCTGAGGTTTTAGTTTGGAAAAAAAAAAAAAAATTCATACATTAATATCTTTTGCCTTAAAAGAAAAGCATGGTAACAGAGATTTCAACAATATAAATAGCTTTTAATTGAAAGGTAAAATTTGCATTTGGCATGCTTCTGCATAACTGATGGGCTCTCTGCTGCTGTGTGCATGCTGATAATTTACCAAACCTTGTCGGGGTGGCTTGGCTCACTCACCCACAGAGAGGGCTCTGCATGCGCAGTCACACACGTGCCCTCGGTTCACCACCGCTGCCCTAACTTTTACCCAGTTATTTCAGTTCATGCTCACCTTCAATGCTCAGATCAAACGCAGTTTCTACCACACAGACTTTCCGCAGCTGAACTCTTTAAATTTACTATTCATGGTCATGTTCTCACTTGACGTGTATCATTTCCCACTTAGATTTTAAAGTTCTTGGGACAGAGACCCTGTCTTTGATACTCAGTTTTAATCTAATATTTTATTTATTGATTCAGTAGTTTAACTGAGAAACACAGTGCTTATCATGCGCAAACATGATGCTCCTGTCGTCGGGGAAATAAGCTCTTGTCTTCAAGGGTCTTAGAGTTAGCAAAAAAGCTCTTTCCACAACCAGTTCCACCATACAGCCACTGATGAGTTACTAACTGCCATTGAAAGAAGCCACATTTTCTCTAAACCCAGAATTTGCCTTGCATCAGAATTCTGAAGGCGTGAACTCAGTTTTTAAAACTTAACACATGCATAATGCCGTAAAAGTTAAACTTCTGCCCACTGAACAAATCAAAATTTTTACCTGAGAAAAATCAGGAACAACAAAAGAATGATGCCAATTACTCAGTAGGCTGCTGATAGCTTGACTGTGCTTTAAGAGCTGCTAAAAAGTGAGATGCATTGCAGGCGTCTGCTTAGGGCCAAAGAGAAGTAACTATCTGAACTGTGGGGATTTTTTTCAGTATTTCAGTGGTGTCCTGGAAATGTGTAACTTCAGGAATGTCCTGCGCATTTTTGTACAACTGATGATAATTAGTGCATGACCTCTTTCCTGAAGGCCTTCCTTGCTGATAAAAGAGTGTTCCTAACAAAATAGAGGAAATAACTTAGAGACAGCATCATCCTTACGAGACCTTGCTTCCTCCACTACCTCCGCGAGAGAACAAGATTGATTACCAACAGCAAAAGACTCTGCTATCAGCCCCCTTAATGTGACAATTGTCTGTGTTGTTTCACAATAACTTTCACCATCTTTTTGCAGAAGTTTTGTTTTCTGGTAAAACCACTTTTCAATCCGCCCCTCAGTTTTTTTCCCTTTCCAAAACATGGACTGAGTATTTCATCAGACAGAAATGGTTTCCAATGCACGTAACTTTCTAAAGTTGCTTCTGCCTATGGCAGTATTTCTCTTCCATTGTTATCCATAAAATACCTTCTTACCTCAATGTATTCATGTTGCTCCCTGAATTATTGCATGGTGCCTTTAAATTTAATTTTTTCCAAGGTGAGTAGCTTTATTCCTCTCTGGCTGGTTGCTTTTTCTATGCACTAGAGAACTGATGAAATAATTTACTGAGACACATATTATTTTGAATTCTGCATCCTCAGGTTTATTCATGCTAAGCTTTTTATTCTTACAGTGTCTTTGTATATCCTAAGAAACACATTTATCAGAAGAAACTTCTCTTTAAAATTTTTTTGGAATTTTAAAATGTCAGTTTTTCAAAATTAAGTGTTTTATGTGCTCAAAATCCAAAATATTTCAGCTGAAATATTTTTCCATTCTTTTAAATATGATACAGATATATCACCATGATAGTACTGAACCCTTCCAAAATGTTATGGCCCCAGGCAAATCAAATCTCTTTTACCAAATGTAGGAAAATTGTAATAGTTTATGCAATAGCATATCATATAACTTGTTTGTTTATTTACCTAATAAATATTTATTAAGCCTTAATAATGTTCCTGGTAGGATGCAGGTACTTGAGAGGAATATTAAAAAAATGGTCTATGGAAGTATGGGGGATTAACTAATGGTCAACTTGTAACACCCATCTGAAGATTGTTGTCAACAGCACAAAAGGAGAATGAGAGAGGAAGATGGTACACCGTTGATTCCTTGGAGAAACTTGTCACTCTGGCTTTTCTGCTAAGAACTCAGCTGTTCTCATCATGGAAGGAGGTCACTGTTGCTGAGGATGGCTGTGGTTTTCTTTGGGGGAGTTCTGATTCTTATCAAGCGTCACTTCCTGCTTCTGGTACAGATCCTTTATCCAGCTAGCACAGACTTTCCAATTTCCATCACTGAACTTTGGGCCTTTCTAATGCAGATCTTTGATACAGACTTGCACGAGACATTGTCGGGGCCTGAGGCCTCCAACTGGACTCATGGAGGACATTGCCATGGGCTATCAACTCCAGTTGGACTGGTGCAGGGCACTGCTGTGAGAACCAGGTATTCAGCTCGATTCTTTGAGTCTCTAGTGCATGGACAGATTTCCTAAACTCTTCTACATTTGACTTTTTGGTTGAATACTATAAAATAACCCTATAAATTAGGTGTCCTGTATTAAATCTTCTCGCTTATAAACCCTAACTACAATAGGAACTTATCTTCTGCTAGAGAATGACAGGTATAAAAATGTAAATCAAATAGCATACTAGGTGTACACAGGTGCCTCAGAAATGAATGAAGCAAGGGAAAAGGATTACAGTGATTTTGGGGACCAATGTGGGTCTCACCAAGAGTGCCAGTGTTCAGAAAAAAGACATCAATGGTGTGACAATCTGGAAGCAACATAAGCCTGAGGTACGATGGCCTGTGTTGTTGGAAAGGAAAGAAGCAAAGGAGAGGCCACAGAGTCCAGAAAATACAGGGAGCACTGGGGGGGCGGGGTCCAGAACAGACCCTGCAGGCCTCTGATGGCCACTGTGAGATGCTACAGCAGTAGGTGTAGAGCCGAGATGCAGTATTTTTGACCTACCCAGTTTCATAGTACCTATTCCCTTCTTTTTACAGTGGAGTCACAACCTGATAAACCCTTAGCATGCTGAAAATATCCCAAGTCAAAAAAGCAATGTATAATCAAAATCTGGTTGATTTTTAAATAAACATTTTAAAAACATTACAGTAAAAGGCACATTGTCATCAATCTCCCGCAAAATACTCCCTGTCGCTTCAAACACACTCATCCCATCATTCTTGCCAGTTTTCTGAAACAATTGTGAAAGCCTACGTTTGTGAGGGTCTTTTTTTTTATGGTTTCCTGAGTGTCCTGAAGCACTTCAAAACTTTACAGCAGTTTCTGTGGAATAAAAACATCCCCATCCACATTAGTCATTGCATCTGGCATCAGCTGACTTCCGGCTCGTTCCCAAAGTCAAAATAATCACGAAAGGTGCACATTTTGATCTGATTCAGAACATCCTTGTAGCCACATAGTGCAACTAAAAACCCAGGAGAGGAGACATACAGAAGTGCTTCAGAAAGTGTCACAAGCAGTGGGATAAATGTGTTTGAAGCAAAAGAAAGTCTTATGAGGGGGTTTGCATGTTTTACTGTAACACATTTAAACATTCATCCTATGTTTTATGCACCCCAGACACCCGCAGCTGCCTCCATATTCTAAAACAGTGTCAGGTGTTTGCCCCCCTGGTGGGGTGGGGCTGACTGAGGGCTGTGGTCACAGCCACCGCCCAGGATTACCAGGGAAGATCAAGTAAATCTTCATCAGATTATGGGGAAAAAGATTCAGATTCAAACTTCCGAGGATGATTTGTAGTGAGCGTATGTGGCTTTCACACCATCTTAAAGTGAAATATAACTAATTCAATCGTCTTAAGTGGGACCTCCTGCATATTTGGACTGACTTCATTTCTGTTTTAAAGGGGAAAATCAGAATAATGATGGCATCGAAATTAGAAGAATTTCCAAAGAGAGAATCACGATAAGGGATACAAAGTAAATCAATTCCTTCTTATTTATTGTTTAACAATTTAAAATTTTTCTGGGCACAGTTTGTCTGAGAACTTAATTCTGTTATGTTTTTTGATTGTGTACTTCTATCAACACAAAGATAATGAAAAATAAATGTACGTGCGGCTCATTGCAGATAAAAACAAACAATAGAGCCCATGAGAGGTATTTTTTTACTAGAGGGGACAGGTATAAAAGATAAATAAAATAGCAGAGGAGGAGGCTGAGGCAAGAGGATTCAAAGTTCACGAACCACTGAGATGTTTTCTCAGAATTTAAAAAGCTAAGATGGGCAGTGG
Source organism: Cavia porcellus (assembly GCF_034190915.1). Lineage (NCBI taxonomy): Eukaryota > Metazoa > Chordata > Mammalia > Rodentia > Caviidae > Cavia > Cavia porcellus. The sequence goes on along the minus strand of NW_026947496.1, from coordinate 17,088,365 downwards.
TTGGGGGTACAGCTCAGTGGTAGAGTGTTTGTCTAGCATGCAGAAGGCTTGGGTTCAATCCTCGGTACAGAGGGAATAAAGAACTAAAGAAGTCAGTACATATGATCATTTTGGACAACTAGACTCCACAAACAAAAAGCGGTGACCCTTCACAATGAGAAGTACAAACAACCAATAAGTATCTGAGAAAAAGTTCATCATCCTGAAATGCAAATTAAAATAATGCTGAGATCATATCTCACCTGGTCAGAACTATCATCAGGAACACAAAAAACGGCACAAGATGACAAGGCTGTGGGGACAAAGGAGCCCTTTTGCACTGTTGGTGGGAATGCAAACCATTGCACCCATCTGGAAGTCATCATGGAGATGCCTCAAAAACCAAAATATAGGAATTCCACTTGGCACAGCCATATCACACATGCAAAACAGGTGAAATGTTCATTCAATGCAAATGCTCATATCAACTCCTGATTTTTAAAAAAGCACAAGCACAGATCGGCAGATATTTCCTTGAGAAATCGTAACATTTGACCAAAAGTACTAATAAAGGCTTTTACCTATAATTAAATTATAGCCTAAATGGCGCTTGTGAGCTTACCTTAGGGGAGAGATAGACATAAGGCTAAAACATTCTATGGAAAGTGGGTGGAAACACATCCACTCCTCTAACCTCTAGTGATCACGATGATATGTAGAAGTCGTTTGTTCAGCTTCTGGATATGAGGGGGAAGATGAAGCCTTCCTTTGTCTGGCTTATTTCACACAATGTGACATCTTCCTAGTTCCATCCTTTTTGTTGCAAGTGTTAGAACTTCATTATTTTTTATGCCTAAATGATGTTTTACTGTGCATATATCTGACAGATATTTATTTCATCCATTCATCCAGGTGTAGGCACCTAGACGGGTTCCGTATTTTAGCTGTTGTGAACAGTGTTGCAGTAAGCATGGGGACCTCTCTGGTGTGCTGATTCTCTTTCCTTTAGATACATTCCCAGAAAGGGAGTAACCGGATCCACAATATCCAGTGATCACCCAGAGAGCTCTCCATCAAGACCAAGTATGAATTTACTTGTGAAGGCAGAAACTAGTTAGTTATAAAAACTAGAGCAAGCGGCAGGTCTTAGGTCATGAGCAAATTATTCAGTGGGGCATGCAGACCATAAGACATCACCGAGCTAACTTGTTTCTCGAAGTTGTCTCGAGCTTATGAGGTTAACAGCTCTAGGAGGTGATGCTGTGAAGAACAGATGAGGAAAATCAAAAGCAACCACATATCAGTCCTCTGGGAATCTGAACCCATAGCAACGGCACAGATGGCCACACAGTGCTGTACATTCTTTATAGCAAGTGAAATCAGCTAGTGGGTACAGGGTACAGGGCAATCTGATGACCTCCACGGAAATAGCCCGGACCAACCCAACCAAACCTGCTGTGTTTCTACCCCGGACAACTGTAATGGAACCATGACATTTCTCACCCTGATAATCAAGCCTCCAAACGAAGGCAGGATGGACTGGAGGCCATTTTGTGGAAAATGCAGGGATTTCCTACATATTGGGAAAGTTACCAGTGCCAAAATGGAGTCATTTATGTCAAACCCTACAAAGTGGAGCCAGAAGGCCAAAATGAAAGGGTGCTTATACATAATAGGCCTGTGACAAGAACTACCCAGGCAATTCCGCAAAGCTAGAATATTCCAGATAAGTATTTACATGGCTTCCGGATGAGTATACAGAGAAAGAACTTTGCCTAACAATGGCGCTTTTCACCAATAAGCTAATGCCAGTTTTCTGCCATCAGCCCTTGTAGGCAATCATTTTTGTGTCAGAACAATTTGTATGTACTTTTTTTCTTTTTTTGCTTTTAAAAACTTCCCTGTGCCCCCAGTTTCTTCGCTGCACCTGCAGTCCACCAGGGCATGCATGCCCTGAGTTGGAATCTCCTGTTGTTCTCCAACACAGTCTTCTTCAGACAGTTCACATTTCTTCTGTTCATTTCACCTTGACATTGTTTGCATTGTTTCAGTTCAACACCTGGGAAATGCAGCTGACCTGAATAAACCAGATTCTGGAAGACAGGAGCGTGACACAGACAACCAGGAAGGTGATCCACTTCAGACTTGCTGATTGGCTGCCAAATTTGCACGCAGCCTTGATGAACCAGGCATAAAGGAGGAGCTGGGGCTGGGTGGATGCTCCGCGGCAATAAGAGGTGTCGGCTCCCAGGTTCCCACAGCGTGGGAAGCTGCAGGAGTTGCAGACCTGCCTCCCCCTGCCGAGTGGGTTGAACCTGCAAGAGTGGCCACTCTGCCCTGGGGAAGAAAGGTTGTGGCTGGACCTGCGGGGACATGGAGAGGTGAGGAGCCAGGGTGCATGGTTTTCCTGGAGCAGTGCCGTACAGCCAGATCAGGGAAACAGTCCAGATGTCTGGAAGGCTGGGTCTGCTTTACTCTGGGACCCCTTCGTGTCTTCTCACTAGAGGGAGTAAGAACACTCAAGGAGCCCTCTTCAGAGAGAGGGTAAATGGCTTACATTCCAGTATTGGGTTCTCCATGGCTTTGGTGGACGTGTGCTGGCTGCATCTGATGAACAAGCCTCGCAGCTCTCCTTAAAGGCTGTTTTGAAGTAGTTTGGTCCATTTAAAAGCAATTGAAAACATCCTGAATATTAGTTCCACAACTGGCAAGTTCCAAGAGAGGAATGGAAGCGTGAGGCCAAATCCACCTCTTCTACAGGATTCTACCCCAAACACACTGCTGTCTTTGTCACTTCCCTCATTGCTGGGATAACCTGACACCCTTAGCTTCAGGAGAAGAGGTCTCTTTTGGCTCATACGTTGTGAGTTTCAGTCTTAACATGTCAGCTGGCTCCAGACAGAAGCAGCTCGCTGGAAGACCCTGAGTAGAGGAAAGCTGCTCACCCACCACATGGTGGCCAGGAGGCAGAGAGAAGGAAAGCTGCAGGGAAGGAGCTAAACCCTTCCAAGCTTTACCCCCGTGAGCTGCCTCTTTTAACCAGGTCTCCTACCTCCTACCTCCTAACCCCTCCATCCGCGGGGCCACCCCCAAACCAAACCACCTCCCAAACACCTAAGGCATAAGGGCCAAATATAGATCTAAACCACAGCAACGAGAATCACAGATTGAAGAAATGCTGTGTAGCATGGGGCACAAGGAGCAAGAGGGCAAGAAAAGCATCCCAGGTGGAAAGAAATAATGACCTTGCCTTGCAAGCTGGAGCTGGAACTCGGCAGTCGAAGATGACGTGTCCCATTCCACACCTTGCCTGAGCAGCACAGCAGCGGAAATGTGAAGGCCAGGCTACCAAGTGTCACGCCACTGCGCTGTCTCATTCTTCGGGTGTGGGCTGGGGCTTGGGACCCTCGCCGTCTAGCGCTGACCAGTTGCAACCCGCTTTGCAAATCCATGGTGCTTCCAGAAGTTTGGAGGGAAAGTGGACTCCTACATTCTCTTCTCTGGGCAAAGATCCTCTTCCATTCATCAATCACTCAGTGTGTATCTGTTTACTGTTATGTCTTTATTTTGGATTCATGAATCACAGTTATAAATGTCTAAGGGGATAGAATGTGATTTTTACCTTTAGACAATTTAACATGATGATGCAAGCTAATTAACACATCCAATCAACTCACATACCTATATTTTTATGGTAAGATATTTGAAATATATTCTATTAGCTATATTGAAATTTATAATACAGTATATTATTTAGGACCATAGTCATCCTGCTGTGTAATGAATTGAAAAACCTTTTTCTCCTGTCTGCCTGAAACCAGTAGCATTTAATTAACAATTTTCCATTGCTTCCCTGTGCATCCCTCCATCCTCTGGTAACCACCACTCCACGCCCAGGAGCTCAGCCTTCTTAGATTCCACACATAAGCAATCATATCATGTCTGTCTTTCTGAGTCTGCTGTATTTCATTTAGCATGATATCCTCCAAATTCATTTATTTTTAAATTGTTTTTAAAAATAAGACACAGGTCAAAGTATCTATTTTCATATTCTTTAAGAATTCATATTCTTTAAGAATATGAAAATTCTTGAGACAGGACCAACTATTGTTAGAAAGACAAAATCTTTAGTATTAAAGTACAAATGATTGTGTTACAAGTAGATTCACTGAACAAATACTTCATCCTTTTAAAAATTTTCAATGAGAAACATCAAATATTTGAACAAATTAAGAAAAAACGAGCGATAAGTATCAATGCCTTCTCTCATCTTAAATGGCAACAATACATGTAAAGGTATTTCTTAGTTTAAAAGACCTAATATTTCTATTATATAATGGCCAAAAGATCCAGAAAACACAATTGAACAAAGAAAATAATTCACAGGCAGATTAAGTTCAGGGTCTCTAGTGCTTTCAGAATTTTGAATGAATTTTGCATAAATAACGGATATCCCTTCCTTCAGGGCCAACACAGATCGAAGCTGGGACCCAGATATTCAAGAGAAGAGGCCGGCAGATTTCAGGCCAAAATCACCCCTTCACAGGGCTGCTCTGCAAGACACTGCTTCCAAAGTGTTCCTCGCACTTGTAATCATCGCTGTGTGTGCACCAAGAATCACTTCCTTGTACTCCTAAAGAGCTCCGTATTCACACGAAGGTGTTCTACATAAAATATGGAAAGTATAGGGGCTGGGGATTTAGCTCAGCAGCATAAGCGCCTGCCTTGCAAGCAGGCAGCCGTGAGTTCGATCCCTGGTACCGATAAAAAATAAAAAGACAAAAAAAAAAAAAGAAAAATATGAAAAGTGTGATGGTCACAATCTTGGGTACTTCAACCTGTCAGGCACTTTTCTCAATTACCCTGTATTACCCTCGTTCTCAAACACTTTGGTTTGCAAACAATCTGGCTTGTACACAAAAGCACTCAGCAAAATTATGTTTTCATTCTCAAACTCCACACAGGTGACAAACATGACCATCTCCCTCACAGAAACACAAACACAGCCATCTTCCCCAAAATCATAGAAAAATTAATAAAAATCAAGTACATAGATCAAGGTACCACTGCATATCTTTTGTGACTTTGTATCAATGTTTTAAAAAATTATTATCACATTTTTGAAAAATCTTCACTGAATGAATTGTGATGTCTTTTGTATTTTTTGAAATTTAACTTCGCTTGTTTCTGACTGATTTTAGGGGACTGCTTTTGAGACCCAGGATTTGGGGCTCTGTTCTTTCAAAAAGTTGAAAGACCCAATGGGTCTTACTCCCGTCTGATCCCCAATTTTCTTGTCCAATTTTGATCACTGCATATTAATCTCTCCCATCTCCTCAGTTTGTAACCACTTCATACATGCTGTCACTTTCTCAAACTCAAATTAAACAATTGACCTTAATAAGAATATTTTGTTTCTTCCTTTGCTGATATATTAAATAACATTCATTTCTGTATCTACTCCATTTCTGACATTAGAATCAAGAGTTCATAGCAAATAAGATTCATCACAGACTAGAGGTCCCATTGGACCCAGCTATCTCCCTTCTTGGAATCTTCCCAAAAGAATTAAAAGCATCATACCACAGTGGTATATGTGTACCCTATTTATAGAAGCACAGTTTGTAATAGCTGTATCTTGGAAATAGTTCACATGCCCATTAGCTGAGGAATGGATAAAAAAAGATGTGACTATTTTTGTACAGTGGAGTACTACTCTGCCATATAGAAGAACAAACGAGACATTTATAGCTAAATAAATGGACCTTGAACCCATACTCTTAAGTGAAATAAATCGGATACACGTGTAAATATCTCATTGTCTTCTGGTGTTAGAAATAAAAAATGTAAATAAGAACCAAACTCTATAATAGATACTGTGAAATAGGAAGAAATATTCAAAAGGAAACGGGAACTAAGAAAGGGAGAGGAGGAAAAGGAAAGAAGAAAAAAGAAAAAAATGAGAAAAGAAGGATAAAGTGGAAACAACCCATTGTGAATAAGGAGGAGAAGAAAGGCTAAAGGGAGAGGAAGAGAATGGAAGAAAAGAAATCAAAATACATCATGCACAGATACAGAGTCCTTATGATGAGTGTGGATCATGATGTATATCTACATGGTACCGATCAACTTAATTATAATTTAAAAAGAAAAATTTAAAAAGAGCATGACAGGAAACACAACTTGTAAAAGTTTGACATCATGAAGAATAGAAAAGAAATTGTACATCATCATATTTTAAAACTTGATTAAATTCCAATTTGTGATGGAAGAAAAAACTTCAGCCTGCAAAAGAATCAAGAGATATAATGCATTGATAATGGCTCCACAGTTGTTGCAAATATGATCCCTCCTTTTTGAAGCTATTTCAGCGTGTGTGTGTGTGTGTGTGTGTGTGTGTGTGTGTGTGTGTCCTTTTTTATTCCACTAGTGGAGGATGAACCTAGGGCCCCATCGATGCTTGGGAATGTGTGCTCTGACTGAACCATGTCCCCAGGCCTGATTTCCATATTTAAAAGGGTGACTGATATTCTTTTGTGTGTCTATGGATCCACTGACAGGTGCGTAGTTTGCTTTCTTATCCTGGCTGCAGTGAGCCTGGGTATGAAGTCACCTGTTTGACATCATGACTTCGGTCCTGTTGGATACATATGCAAAGTTGGAAATGCTGGACCATATTATAAACCTGTTGCTAGCTTTTTTGAGGGAGCACTATTCTGTCTCTCCCAGCAGCTGCTTCATTTTATATTCTCATCAGTAGCACACGAGGGTTCCAATCTCTCCCTCCCATCATCTCCAACCCCTTTTTCTTTCATTTTGTTGCTGTCCTTGTTGGTAATAGCCATGCAGACAGATATGAAGAACACTTCCAAAGTTCACCCTGCAAATTTTTATGTGACTTTAAAAAATAATCATGCTTCAGAGTTTAAGCACATGTTAACAATTTTCAGTATAAAAATCAAACTTCAAAACTCAGCAACTTGCACTAAAAATGTGGAGACTACCAGAACTGTAATATAGTGTGGAGAAAAGACTTCAGTAATTAGAGTCACATGGATACATTCAGGTCCTAGTTGTGCTGCATAATAACTGCATAGGATGTGATAAAACACAAGCTTCCCTGGCTGTCACAAGATGGTTATATCTTAAAGATCATGCATGTAGAAGGTCTTTGGAAAAGTATGACACATGATAAAATATGACAGATATCAATATCAGGGTGATACCTGAGCAAGTGAATTGTGTATGGCTTTTGGAATAAATGTCTCCATTTTATTTCCACGTATGGTCAGTTTTGCCTGACAATGCATTCCCAGAATTGGGGGCAAAGGTAGGGTGCAGGGAAGCTCACCTCAAACTGCTTGACAAGCCAAACAGTACCAGGCATTATCAAACTCTATGGTGAATGCTTAGATGAAAACTTTATTCCAGTAAAAGGCACAGTCTCATTAATTCTCCTCGAAGTACTCCCCAATTCTAGGAACACAATTGTCTCTTTGTTCTTGCCACTTGCTGAAGCAGTTCGGGAAGCCCTATTTCATAAGTGTGACTTTTAAAAAATAGAGTAAATGCTGCTGCCAAGTGCCATCCGGCAGAAAGCCAGGCTCAGAGAAAGATTCCTGTGAGTCTTCATTGGCTGTAGTCACTGCATCTGCACATCTGACTTCTGGCTCTTCCCCAAAGTCAAAATGACCATGACAGGTAAATGTTTTCAATCGATTCAGGACCTCGAGGCAGCCACAACAGTGACATCAAAGACACTCAAAAAGAGGACTTCCAGAGCTGCTTCAGAGAGTGATGGAGACCTTCACCATGTCTATGAATCACACTTCATATATCCTAAGTACAAATTGAGATTAATAAAATATGAGGTAGCTAGCTCAGTTTAATAACTATATATTGAGGATCAGCTATATGGCAAAAATGAATAGATGAGTCCAACATAGCTCCGTCATTTAAGGATATGAGCATCAGAGCAAAAAACAGAATGCAAAGGAAAAAGAAGGGCACCCGGCAGCCATGCACAAATTTATTTGGTCCATAAATGTTTACCATGCATTTTTCTCTTTTGTCCAAGTCATTACTAACTTGAAGGAGCTTATTGTTTACATAAGCCTCTAAATATGTCAACAAATAAATCCAATAGGCTATCATGACTGTTATTACAGATAAGTCCAGGTCTTAATGAACTCTAGACCTTTATGCCAGATGCAGGACACGAACTCTGGACTTAACGTATTCAACTCTCTATGCAAAATCATCACTGAAATATTCAGTGCGCAGCTCAAATTTCACACATCCAAAACTGAAGCTCTCTTCCTGATGCATTCCACAGGGCAGGAATTAGCAATGCTAACTTCCTAATCACTCAAGCTGAAAGTCATTCTAACCTCCTCTCTGTGTCTCTCTCTTTTGTTCCCCCTGCCGTCTCTCTTGTCTCTGGCCTTTCGTCTCTCTTGATCTCTCTATCTCTTCCCTACTCTGCCTCGGTGTGTTCGTATTTTCCTGTCTACTCTGCTTTCAGAATATCTCCTGAATACAAACACTTCTCACCACCGTGTATGCTTCTTGATCCCCACCAGCTTTTTCCTAGACTAGTCCAGCCTCTTATCTGACTTCTCCTCTTACTTATTGTCTTTATCTCTGCATGCTCTAAGAGAACAGAGACTTTATCTCTAGTGATAAAAGTGTGCGATATACAGTGTCTATAAAGACCTCTTCAAGGAACACTGTAAGAAGTGGCATAATTTCTACATGATTTTGAAGATTAAAAGGACAAATAAAGAAGTTAATTTTTAAGCTCTATTTGGAGAAGTAATTGCGGGAGGCCTTCCCTCTCATTTCCAAGAGGAATGTCCCAAGGCATTCACAGGTGCTCTGAACAGGGCAAAACCCTAGATATAATATATTTTCCCTACATGTGCACACCTGTGGTAAAGTGTAACTTACAAATGAGGCACAGTAAAATATAACAACAATAATCAATAACAAAAGATAAAAATTAGAACAATACACTGTAATACCAGTTTGCACTTTGAGGCTATTATCAATAAAATAAGGATTACTTGAACATGCTGATTAAATAACCAAAAAGGCTACTAAATGATTAACAAACAGGTAGCTGATACAACCAGGACATCCTGAATGCAGGGGTGACTCATATCACAGGCTGGTGGAGCAGGACAGTGCCAATGTTTATCATGCTACATGGGATGGCATGCATTTTAAAACCTCCCAATTCTTTATTTCTGGAATTTTCCATGTAATAATTTTGACCCTTGGAGATGACAAATAACTGAATCCCTGGCTAGGGGAGGCAACTGTATATGTTTACCAAGTGGACAAGGCCAAGAACAGCCTGCTAAGCGGGCGATGAGTAGGTGGAAAAGCACCTTGGCCTGCATGAATCAGCCCAGCTAGTTCTTGGATGGCAACCAATGCCATGTGCCTAATGTGTCAAGAAAAGGAGAGGAGGCAGGCAGACCTAGAGCTCAAAGGATCTTCTGGGTCATTCTTGGGACTTTGGGAGTTAGCCGTGTAGGTAAGCAGGGTGTATCAAAAGACTTTAAAGGATGAAAAGGTGCATTCAGTTTTGCATTTTCAAAAGTAGTTTGAATTGGTAACTGTGAGGTTGATGAAAGAACCAAGGTGGGAAATTGTTGCTTGCAACATACGTGCCAAATTCTAAAGCTATAGCAGAAGACATGATGAGGACCAGAGAGGTGTTAAAGAGAATTTATGGGGCAAGGAACATGCAGGCTGAGAGAAAAAGAATAAACCAGGAGGCCACAGAGACACCTGGCTTGACACATGTCAAGACCAGGGCTGCACAAGGAAGAGTGTCCTGGGGAGACAGAAGACGCCAGAATATCAGTGCGGTTCTTGTAAAACATCTAGCACACTAGAACAAGTAATGAAGGGGGATGTAGCAGAAACACTAACCGCAAAGGTGTGTGCTGAGTTTCAGAAAATCGAAGAGGGTAGTGCATTGCCCAGAACCTCAGCAAGCATCCACCATTGTGTTAGGACTGCAGGAGAAGGAGGACGAGCAGTCACTGGAGCCAGAGGGCTCCCGATAGGCACTGGATCCTTAGGTACAGCGATGCCACCCAGCTCCTGGATGCCGTTTAGAGAGATAAACACCCCCAAATACACATGCTTCTGGCCCTCCTTAACCCTCCCGGGCCCTCTTATTAGCCAAGCCCAGCAAGAAGACAGATGACTAAGTCACTGACGTGATCCATGAAAGGGAGCCTTTGCAAATTCAGAGTAAGAGGAGGAAGGGAAAGCAGATTCCCCGGGCACTGGAAAATATCCAGCCTTCCATTTCTACCCCTTGGTGTGTACTCCTGTGCTTTGGATGAAAAAACTTGGAAGTCCAAAAAAATCCTCCAACTGCTATACCGTTTCTACATAAATTTAGTCATACTCCACCAGAAACCTGAAGCATTACTCAGCGTCTGTGGTCTTCCTGGCATGTGTGAGGTGAATGTGTCCCTGCAAATGTCATGATGATCACTGCTCTTTTCTCTGTGTTAACATGGAATAAGTCCACTTTGATGGGGAGTATTGGTCTCAAGTATACTGTAATCCTTGGCTTTAATTGGCTAGTATTTTGTAAAAGATGATTGTTTATCTGTTTGTGAGGAAGACTGAACTGTAATGATCTATGTCCTGATTAGCTTTCAAAGTCATAGTTATTTCACCTGGGAAAATTGTTTCTTCTGTTGCTTTCATATCTTTTCATTGCCAGGTAAATGGATGCATCTTGAGACCACGGTCTTAAGTGAAAGAAATCAGAGAAATATGTCATTGTCTCTCTGGTGTGAGAAACTGAAAGTGTAAACAAAATATATAATAGATATTGTGAAATAGGAAGAAATTTTTCAAAAGGAAAGAGAAACTAAAAGGGAATGAGAAACACATAAGAAAGATAAAGCAGGAAAAAACTTTGTAAATAAGGAGAAGAAGAGAGATTCAAGGGAGGGGAGGGGAATGAGGAGAAAAAAGAGGAATCATATATATCACGTATGGATACAAATTCCCTGTGATGACTGTGATTGTGATGAATATCTGAATCATACCAATAAACTTAATAAAAATAAAACAGATTGGAGCCTAATTTACAAATAATAATACACAGGTGTGATAAGCACTCCATTAGATAAGTTTTGACAATTGCATGTGTGCAAGGAAGATATGGAACATGTTTTCACTCTTGGAATTATTTCACTGCCTTTGTGATCACCCCACAGCACCCAAAGACAAATCATTTCTGATTTTTAGCAAAGTGAAGAGTTTTGCCTGCTCTTGGTCTTCATATAAATGGAACGACACAGTGTACATTCTTTTATGTGTGACTCTTCACATAATGTCTGTGAAACTCACCCACATTGTTAACATGTTCCTGCTATTCATTCTTCTTCTATCACGTGGCATACTCACATTGTATGAATCTGAAGTGACTTGTACTTTATTCTCTTATTCATAGGTATTGTGTTATTAGCCCTTATAAATTAGGCCATTTGCAGGGGATATGGCTCAGCAGCGCAGAGCCTGCCTGACAAATGCAAGGTCCTGAGTTCAATTCCCAGTACCACACAATGTATCTCTTATAAAGTTTCTACATCTATCATATTCTAATTTTTATTGTCTTAATTTATATGATACTGTAAAAAATATATGATCTGCATAAAAACACAAGACCTTTGTCAAGTATACATGGAGAATATTTTCTCCGTGATTGTTGTTCGATATTCATTTTCTGAATGTGTCCTACATTGAGCAGAATTTTCAGTTTTGATAAAAATCTGGTTTTATGGTTAGAACTTCTTCTCTTCTAAGAAATAGTTGCCTGTCTCCTCCTCCTCTGTTCATTCTCTGGTGTACTACATGCAAGGTTGGCATTATTTCTTCCTTTACTATTTGGAGGAATTCAAAGATGAAGCCACTTGTGGATTTTAAGAAAGAATTCAGGGTTTTGAGTAGGCATGGAACTCCTCAGACTTTATTTTTGTATAGTCTTTAATTTTTCAGGATTTCACATATTTTATCCAAATTAAACAATTGCTGCAATAGGGTTACAATAACATTTTCTTCTTTTTAAACAGCTCTAGAATCCCTTTTTAACATCCCCTTTGGTCACTAGTACTTATGTTTGAGACTTCTCTCCTTTCTTTGGTCATTCTTATAGAAGTTTGCTGACTGTGTTATTCTTTTCTTCCCTAGCTACAAGTTTTTGTCTTTGGTGATCGTCTCAAATGTGTCATATATTTATATCTTGTTTTTATTTTCCAGCATTTTTGTTACTTCTTGCATTTCTTGCCTTTTCTATTCACTTTTGAAAACAGTGTAGTACCTCCACTATGACTCTGAATCTATTTCATCACATAATTTGGTCTATATTGCTTTATATACATTGGAGTATGTTTCTGGCATGCATGAATATTTAGAGCCGTAATTTCTTTCTTCCTAGATTTAGCACTTTATCATGGTAAAATGGTGCTCTAGATTTAGTAAGTTTTCTTGTTGCAAAATATGTTTTGTCTGATATTAGACTCATTAGCTTTCTTTTTGCTGATGTTCTATATCTCTCCCCATTCTTTTACTTTCAAATTTTATGCTCTAGGAGTTGTTACGTGTTTGTCTACTATTGATTCTTACAATACTATCACTATTTACCATTCAATTTTCCCTCTATTAACTTTGTCACTTTAAACTGTCTTATCCATTAGTGATCGTAATAGGCACCCATTGCTTCTCAGAGTAGTAATGTAAATGGTTACTATTACTGATTTTCTGATAGCGCCAGAAACTTTTGCATCCCACTTACTAACAGTGGTACATTATCACTGCCACACACTTTTGGTTCTGCATATAACTGAAACTACACCAGACATTAAAATTACTGTTTTGTGCAGTCAGCGTTTGTTTAAATCTCCATCTATTTTTCCATTGTGTTCTTCTTGATTTCCTCCAACATTTCCATTTTCCATCTGGAATCATTTTCCTTAGATCTGAAGCTCAGGCTCTGTGTTTCCTAATGCAGTCTGGTTTGGGCTGGTTCCCATGGTCTAACTTTGCCTGCAAATATGTATTTCACCTTCACTTCTGAAGGATGCTTTTATTGGAGATGGAATTCTAGATTGGCCATTGTTTTCTTGCAACCTTCGGAAAGTGTTATTCAAATGCCTTCTGGATTTCATTGCTTCTGATGAGACTGTGACATGTAGCTTTATTATACAGTTGTTCCTTTAGAGTGAATGGGTCTTCCCCCACCTCTGGGCACTTTAAGGTTTTCAGACGCAGGTAATTTGAGTGCATTCTGCCTCTTGGTGTCTATCTTGTATGGGATTTACTATGTTTTAAAATAGCCACTTAATTTCTTTTTTATAGACTTGGCCTATTTCCGAGTTACTTTTCTCATTGCTGAGACCAAAGGCTTGACACCCAAAATTAAAGGAGGAAACGTTTATTGTAGCTCACAGCTTGGAGAGGTTTCAGTGCATAGTTATCTAGCTCCAAGGAGAAATAGTTCATGGTAAGCAGAAGGGACCAAAGCAGCAGCAAATTACAAGCAGCAATAGCAGCCCTTTTCCTGTCCCTTATGCTCTGTCTAGGTCACATGGTCTTAGGGGAGGGAGAACTCAAACCCACAGCTCCCATCATCTACCCTCAAAACCATACCAAGCCAATAAGTGGGCTTCTTTACTAATCACATGCTCCTAATCCCAGCCTCACACCTTCTAGATCAGCCAGCTCTGAATCATTCCACCTGTGTCTTCATGAGACTTTGGGAGAGTATCTACCAGAAGCCACAACAGCCTGTTAAAATTACCTAAACTTGCATTGATTTTGTTCTTGTTGGCCTATTTTCTTCAGCATAATAGTCACAGCATTAATAAAGTACCTGTCTGTTCTCAATATATTACCCGTATCTCTGTGGCTCTTCTATGGTTTTTCTCTTATCAAGCAGTTGTTATTACTTCATTGCGTGATAGGTTTCTAAACTGTGTTCCAGATACTTTTAGAACTGTTTTCTAGAAGATGTGTTAAGAACCATTTCCACTTGAGATATTAGCTTCCAACAGAGAGTATGGTTCCTTTCCTCTGTAAGGTCAGATGAGGTTCTGCTCAGTCATAAATTCCATGGGTCCCTGCTGGGCTGCAGTGCAGTAAGGGACAGTTCATTTCCAGTTTGCCTCAAAGGGCAGCACTGGACCTCTGGCCTTTTGATTGACAGCTCAACGGTTTCCATGTTCTCAGCACTGAAAGACTTAGATCCAGCCCTGCCTTACACAGGTTCAAGCCTAGCTCTCCCTCCCCACTGGCCTAGTGCCTTCAAAATCTGCCAGAGGACTTGAGGGGCAGAGTGGCTTTGTGGTGAGGCTAATGCCCACTTTCTTCCCCAAGCACAAGACCCTGAGAGGGTGCCCATTGGTATCGCCTATCCTACACGGCCAGGTGTCACACAGCACCAGAACCCAGCAAGAATCCTAAGGGGAAATGGAACTATGGTCCATTTGTGCCCCTGTGGATTTCTGCCTTGTCCTGCCACAGCTCTGTTTTCCCCCAGTTAAGCCCAGTCTGTAGCTTTTGCCTAGAATTAACAAATTCCACTGGAGTAAAAACATGAGAAAATATAAAATGGAAACAACTGGAGGAGAGGTGAATGGGAAAAAGAGGAATCAAGATGTATCACATATTGGTATAAATTCCCTATGATGAATGTGAGCTTTATGTATATCTAAGCTGTACCAATAAACTTACCTTTTAAAATGTGTGTATGAAGTTCAAGGAGCAGCTACCCCAAAGTCAGTCACTTAACGTTGGTCACACAGACCTCAGGCTCGGGCCTGTGCCAGGACCCCAAGCTCTGTCTCTTTCTGATCACGTCTACCTCTCTCTTCCTCTACTAATATAATCCTGAATTTTGTGGCATTAACTTGCTTTTACTTATTGTTCCTAGAAATGGCACAATATATATATATCCCTATAAAATGCCGCCGAAGTTTGCATTCTTAGTTTTGATCTTTGTATAAACAGAATTGTCCTATTTATGTTTATTTATAACTAGCTTCTTCCTTTTACTGTTCTGCTCATGAGATCTATTCTGCTGACGTGTGTTGCTGTGGCTCCCTCTCTTTGTTCATGGCTACATAAATCCCACTTTGTGAATACACCATAGTTTATTTGCTGAAAAGAAATGGTTAGATACCATCTAGCAAGCTGCTCTATCGAATCTGGAGGCACCAATTCTATTTATCTAATTTTATAGATGTCTTCATGGTTTCATTAGAAATCACTAACATGAAATTTTCATATTGTTATTATTTGTTTTGCTGTTACATATTTTAAACGAACATTAACCAGAACATCTGAATACTGCAATCAAAGTTTATCACGATAAGCTTTAACTTGTAAAGGGAGCTGCATAGACAGACACGTGGGAGACCTGCAAAGGAGATCCCTAACCAAAGCCACAGGAGTCCACGTTTAGGATGCGATAAAGGGAATGTTTGAAATTCTTGAAAAATGCACTATTAAAAAAGTAGTGCTTAGACAACTAGAGAGAAAGAAAAAATTTTATGCTTTTACTTTGTATTAAAATAGATTCCAGACTCACACATATTCAAACATGAAACTAAAAGGAAAAGAAAACCATATAACATATATAATTATATATTATATTGTTCTATATTATATAATATTATATTATATTATATAGTTATATAATGTTATATTATATGGTTATATAATATTATATTATATAGTTATATAATTTGTAATTTATTAAATGTTATAATTAATTATATATACTTAATTATAGTTTTATACATTATAATTAATTATAAATATATAAAATATATAATTATATATATAATTCCTCTTCTCCTAGAAAGAATATATGTATATATAATTGGAGAGCATATATGAAATTTATTATATATAATTATATTATCTATAATATATTCTTCTGGAAAAAATATATATTATTAATTATATATAATTGTGTTATACTATATAATTAATTATAATTATTACATAATTATAATTATAATTATAATTATGTTATTCTATAATTAATTATAATATATGTTATACTATATAATTAATAGGGTATGTTATACTGTATGTTATAATTATGTTATACTATATTTAATTATAACATATAATATTATATTGCATAATTAATTATAATATAACTATATGTAATTTCTCATCTTCTGGAGAGAATATACATAGTTATATATATTATATAATTTAATTATATGCATATAATATGTTATATAATTATATACATATATGTATTCTCTCCAAAAGACGAGGAATACCTAAGTATGAATCTAAGCCCATATTGAATCAAAAGCCATAAGACAAAGTAATCACTAATCTGAAAATTTTTTCCTGATAAACTATAATAAGCAAAGTCATGAACAACAAATTATGAACATAATATTCTTAATTCATGCTAATTTCCTTAATATATAAAAAATTCATATGATCAGTTCATATGATATATAAGTTCGTATGACCAAGATTGACAAACAAATGAAAAATAAAAATCAAAGGATCTAATCAGTCACTACAGATTCTTCAAGAGAGAAACATGGTTATCTCATTCATCACAAGAGGGGTACCAATAAAAGTTCCACTAAGATGCATTTCCAGCTGTCAGGTTTCACAAGGATCAGGCAGCATACTTATCCTGTTTGGTGTTAACACTGAAGAACAATCACTCTTATTGATTCTGTGAGTGTAAACTGGTACAGGATCCAGGTAGACTGACCAAGTTCAGTTTCCCTTCCACAAACACTTAAGATTACGTCACTTTGGGAGAGCGGCGTGCCTGCCAGCAGGCTACAGCTTAGCTGAGGAACCAATCAATGCTGAAATGAGCATCTATAATAACAGGCGAGGAGTTTCAGGAGCAGGCCGCTGCTAAACACTAGGCAAATATCAGGAAAAGCTTTTCGCAGGTACATGGAAGTTGAATCCTTAAACATAGGAATTAGTTACATATGAGGTCACTTTACCTTTTCCGTCTTACCTCATATCTTAGGAAACCACATTTCCCAGGCCTTTGATTCTCTAGAATCAGTAAGAAACGGGGAGACTGGATGGCAAGTGGAAAAAAGCTGAGATTCACAGTTCTCTTTCCTTGTGCTCAGCAGGTGCCCAAGCAGTGGCTGAATGCCCTCCATGGCGTTAAGATTTCTAAGCCCTGACTCCAGCTCCTGCACTGATTTTAGCATCTACCTTGCTTCTGAGTTCAGATAACGCCATGACCTCCCTGTGGAGGTGACGCCTAGGGACAGACGGCAGTTTTCCTTGTTCTTGGCCATCCCTGAGCCACCTCATCTCTCTTGCCTGCTTTCCATCACTGACGTAACGGATTCCCGGCATTCAATTTCTTTTTCTCTGAAACTACATAGTTTCATTTTCCTGTGCAGACGCTGACTGATCCGCCAGATACAGAAGTGCTCCAAGAGAGACAAACGTGTCCCAAAGTAAGCTTAGCTAGAGAAAATGAAGAAAGAAATACAGTGGAGGGAGGTGGGGAAAAGGGGAAGTGGAATAATTCTAGAGGAAGTGTGTCCAGGTGAGATCCTTGATGAGATGTTTTTCAGAGAAGGTAGCCCAGCGGTGACACAGCCAGTGAAGCAGCCCAGCCTGGGTGAGGCGGTCGGGAGGCTCCAGTAGTAATTTAGACAGACGACGGTGGGGATCTGAATGGAGGCAGGGCAGTGGGACAGACACTGGAGGCACAGGGGAATATTTAGGAATAATGACCAGGAACAGTTGGGACTTTTTCCTCCAATATCTCTTCATGGTTTGCACAGAGAACAGATAGCTTCCCAGCACTCTCATTCGGGACTTCTCTACTAAGTCCTTAGAACCCAGATCCAATAAAACAGGTGGCCTGTTAGACCTATTTCCCTGTTCAATTTCAAGCTATTGATAACAGAGCGCACAAGAAATTCGATGAAATTAATGTCGCACTTCTGAATCCAGCTAGTGCTACTGCGCCAGACCCAAATGAAACCTCTGTTTTGTTCATCACTTTATTGAGGCTGGTTACACAAAGAGACCCTTGTACAATCCAGACACATCCATAATAAAGGAATTCTAGGGCTGCTCCTACAAAGCACAGTTTTAGGATCTATTGCTGTGTCTCCAAACCAGTTTCCAATTATTTATTGAAATGATTGTAGGAAATTGAATTAAAATGTAAAACAATTTAAAAAAAAAAGAAAAGAACAAATGTAGATTAGAGCTATTTACAGCTCAGTTTAGAAAGGAAGGAAAAGGGGGCTTCTAAAAAGAATGGGCTATAAATTTCTGTCAAGTTCCTAAAGTTTGAGAGCTGGAGGATGGTTGTTTACAAGTTTTTTTCTCCCTTTCATCATAAACTGCTAGACAAAGGTAATTGGGGAAGACGGAGAAGAGGGAACAGAAATCACAATAGTCCTGGTTTTCCACTGTTAATTAGTCAAAGTGCACCTTCCCACAGGCTCTGGAGTGCTTGGTTCCTTTTGTAAAGACAATGCAGGGGCCTGCTCAAGGACACAGACGGGGCACGTGACTGAGTTCAAACCTTGGCTCCACAATTTGGTAATATCACTGCTACTACCACCACTGATGGTGCAAGTTACTTAACAGCTCCATGCCTCAGTTTCCCTCCCTATAAAATAGAATAACAGAAAGATCAGGAAAAAAAAGTATCGTAAAACTAAATGCATAGCAGTAAGTTTAACCAAGAAGGCAAAAGACTAGTGAGCTAAAACTTGAAAAATCTTGTTAAAGGAAACTGTGAAAGACACACACACACAAATGAAAAGACATCTTGTGTTCTTCACTTTGGAGACACAATATTGTTAAGGTGTCAGTATGTTAAGGTATCAGTATGATCCAAAGTGATCAACAGATTCAATAAAACCCTCAGTGAAATATCTAATAGCATTTTTTGCAGAAATAACTCTACCTTAAAATTCATATGAAATATCAAGGACTCCAAGTAGCCAAACCTGTCTTAAAAAACATTAAAGTTGGAGTTACTGTCTAAATTTAAAATTTACTATAAAGTAACAGCAACAAAAGTAATGTGCCCTAAAATAAAGACAAGCACATGGGAGCCAATGGCATTGAATAGACAGCCCAGAAATAAACCATCTCGTTTAGGGAAAGATGAACTTGAGAGGTTGCCAAGGTAACTCAGTAGGAAAGGACAGTCTCTTAGCAGCTGGGGACAGGAAAACTGGATATCCTTACACAAAAGAATGAGGTAGGCCAGGTTTGGTGGCATAGGACCATAATCCAGAGCTGACTCAGGAGGATCATCACAAGTTCGAGACCAGCCTGTGGCAGCAAAAAGGGATCTTATGAAAGAAAAACTTAACTGTAAGATGGATCATAAACCTAAACCTGAGGGAAACTTACATAACTCTTAGAGGAGCGAGATTAAATGCAGGTAAAGCCCCCAGACACAGACCTGGACCTGGATGCATGAATGGCTCCATGGGGCAGAGAATAGACCACTACGCAACAGCCAGTGTATCCCCTACTCTTAATGAAAACAAGATCAAACATTGGAGAAAATGACATCTAGGGATGAAGAGATCGCTGAAGTTCAAAACGCTGAAGAACCGAATCCAATCTTAAAGTCCATGCTATTAACGGTAGAACACGAGTATGATGTAAATCGATTCCACTGTGGGGAAACTTACTACTCCGCTTATGTCTTGCAAAATCGAAGTGCCTGGCCGTTTCTTTAGAGTCAGTGCACTTCTTTGCAGTATCTGCTGGTGTGTTTGTTTCCATTCCCTTTCAAGAGAATTTCTCACTGTATTTGAAGACCTGAGTCGTAAGCCCTTTGACCGACATCTTGCCATTCACAGCCAGCAGAAGATGGACTCAGCCAGAAACTCAGCAGGGCTGCATGGCAAACCTGTTAGAAAGAAACTCATCTGTGATGAATCAGCTTCGTGGAAGATACAGAGTGGTAACAATCCTCTCCTGTTCTGCGTGTTTCACAAAATACACAGAGCTTTCTGTGAACAGGGAGTCCCGAGGAATGTAAGTAGATAAAGAGCCACTGGCATGAGGGTCTAAGACCACTTTGTACAAAAAGCAATTATTTATGTTTCAAGGTGGAGAGAACACTAAACAAAGCAGGTCTTATATCTATGATCAACTGTCCAGAGGACGTGTCTTTTGTTTGCAAAACTACAGATCAAACTCCATTTCTAGAAAAGATACGAGCTTGAACAGGAAGATGGATTTTATACATATTGCTTTAGAAGCGAGAACTAAGACCATCACATAAAAGTTAAACTGGTACAGAATCAGGCCCAAGTTAAGGAAGATCCAGTGTACAATAAGAACCCACAAAAAAACAAGTTTTGCTGAAGATCTACACCCTCCGTGCTGCACTGAGGATGGAGGGCTGCTCTCCTAGGAGGCTTGGATTAGGTGAGAAGATCATCCAGGTACCCAGTACTAAGATCCTGCCACTTCTACAATTTCTCATAACTAGGTCCTTAACTTTACCAGAATGGTGAGATACTGTGACCCAATCCAACTGCTGGATTTTAAATACTATCTAGGGGTTTACAACAGGAGAGATTTCATCCCTATCTCTTAGGCTTGGCATTGACTGGCCAAGGGACAAATTGAGGTGATATCCCTGGCTCTCCTCTACTCATTCTGCTATCTACTTTTGATTAGAATTTCTAGATACTTTAAGCAGCAGAGTGTCTCAGCTCCAGACATCGTAGAGATTTCCAGACCTTGGAAAGATGGGCAAGCGATGGATAATTAAGCCAAAACTTTCCTTTTCCACACATAGACCAGGACAAAAAATGTTCCAGAGAGCCTGGGATTTACCTCATGGAATAAGCACCTGCCTGGCAAGCCTGAAGTCATGAGTTTGATTCCCCAGTACCTAAAAAAAAAAATTTTCAGAACCACAGTCAAATATAGCCTGTGCCCTTGTCACAAAATATCACCACGTGCCTTTTGGCTATTTCCCTATTTACTGTTCTATAATAAGTAGAGAAAGAGGTGCCCCTGCCACACACACTCACCAACATACACAGCTTGCGGGCATTCTCAGCACCAGAGGAAGTTACAGTGGTAAAAGCCAATTTTTCAAAATGCAAATTAAATAAATACTTGGAGAGAGGTTGAAAATGAATCATATTCCTAAGGTATACGCCTGAGAATGACTTGCAGTTCATTTACTGACCACTTAGAGAAATTTAAAGCAATGCCACATGCCCTTGTCCAGAACTGAAAAAGAGGGGAACAGCATGGCAGAGGAGGCTGAAGCCTCGATGTGAAGGACCGATGTCCAGGCCCGCTCCTCTGCCCCTGCCATCCTCGGGTTGTCCCAGGCTGCAGAAATCAGCCTCTCTGTGCTTTCATTTGCTTAACACTGAGGGATAGAGCAACATCACTTCTCCTGCACCAGGGCTTTTTGAGACTTGATAAATTTTGCATTTCTCCTCTTAATCCCACTAATTTCTTCAGTTAGATACTTTGAGAGGTTTCTTCAGAAGTCCACAAGGCCTGGGAATATCTCTGACTCCTGTATCAACCAAGGGAAATCAATATAATTCTCTCTGTCTCTATCTCTGTCTCTCTCTGTCTCTCTGTCTCTCTGTCTCTGTGTGTGTGTGTGTGTGTGTGTGTGTGTGCATGTGTCTGTGTGTGTGGTCTGTTTAAATTGAGGGGTTCCACAAGATTCCTGGTGTGTTTACCATCCAAGCCTCATGGTTGGCAGAGGACAAGACGCGGCCCTTGGTGAGTCAAGGCCTCTGATATGGTATCAGGTCAGTCATGAACAAGCTCCAAGGTCACCTCCATTTCCGAGGCGTTTATGGCATTTCTCTGTTGATAATTTACCTTGCTTGCTATCTCAGTGAATTGTAATGACCTGAAAAGATAATACTGAAAAACTGATGATTTGCCATTTTGTAGGACCACAGCAACTTCCTTAGGCAAAGCCATAGATTTTCCTACTGTTCTTTGAGCTCTTTTCTAGAAAGTTCTGAATTTTGGGTGGTTATACCATACTTCTTCAGTCAAAATTAGTTTTGGAAAAATTTTCTGGTAAGAAATGATCAAAACTATTCCATTCTATCTATTTTGTTGCTTATCTCACCTAACAAAAAATTTAAAGTAGACAGATCCCTAATCATCATTTTTCAACTAACACCTGTTACCCTTCCTGTGTTAGAGTAGGTGGTAAAAATAACTTACATAGAAAATGACAGATGTGATTCATGGCTTCTTTGCACTTGCACTAGAGGGAGAAATTATTGAGAAAATGAGAAGGAAACAAATAGTTATTAGTCATCATAATTCTAGGAAATAAGGTAATGGTATGATAAAGAAGCATAGAAAAAGGGGTAAAAATTACTCTTTGGGGGTGGCTAGGGGAAATGTGAAGAGTAGAGGAGAGGGCATCCTTAATGGGAAGTTCTAGGGAGATGAATCCTTGGGAAAAACTAGATATATGAAGGTCCTGGGTTGGCACTAAAGGGATTTTATTGTTTGCTATTCAAAGTGTGGTCTATAGACCAACACCATCAACAGTCCCATTCCCTAAGAATCTTAGACAAATACAGGTTTCCAAACCCCACCTCAGAGCTACTGAATCAAAACTTGTACTTTTAACAAGTGTCTTGGATACTTTTACTTTCCTGTCCTTGCTGGGACAAATTACTCAGCACTCAAAATGAAGGAAGGAAAGGTTTATTTAGCTCACTGTTTGTGGAGGTTTCAGTCCATAATCAGCTGGCTCTAAGGTGGGGTGGCATGGCCCAGGGGTAACGCTTCAAGGCAGCAGCCAGAGCAAAAGTGGAAAGCAAGAGAAAGCCTCTTTTCTCTTCTGTTGTATGGAGGCCACCCCACCGCACCTCCAGAGCAGATGTAACACTCACAAAATCTCCTTGCCCTCCTTTGTACAGAATGAGGATATTTACAAAGAACCCTGGCTCCCTGCTGAGTCTCTCAGTTAAACTTCTAAACTGCTCAAGTTGACACAATGTATCAACCATAACACCAGGTGCTTCATTTAAAGTGAAACGTGTTAATCACCTTAATCACCTTTCAATCACTGTGACAAAATACCTGCAAAAGTGAGTGTAAAGGAGGAAAGATTTCTTTTGGCTCATAATTCCATTTGGCTCATGATCCATTTGGAGAAAAGAACCCACGTATGACTATTTCAGAGCCATTGATTTAGATACTCACTAATTTGGGCTTTTTTGTGAATACATTACAATTGTAAGGGATCATCTCCTCGAATGCCTTGATGTGGGTGAGGAAATGCAATCTTGAGCTGGACTGGCATGAAGACAGCCTGCTTTTCAGATATTTTTGCCCAAAAGGGAGGAGCCTACACCAGAGTAAAAAGCCTCTTTTGAGGCAGTCTGGTAACATTCTTGACTAATGATCTTGGGACAGAATGTCCCTGCTCTGGCATCATCAGGGAAGACTTGAGAGAGGGGAGGTGTGAAAGGGTACAGGATGTGATCCAGTGGAAGACATGCACAGTACAGGTCTATGGGGAAGCCCCCGGGTACTTCCTGCACCTGAGCATCGTGAGAAATATGTTGCCAAGAAGGGACCCAGTGAGGAGCACAACACAGGCACAGCTCCCATGTCAAGGGCCATTAGTGACCATGGGCACAGTCAGTTTCCCATTGCCCAAGAAGGGCCCTGGGAGAATTACAAAGCACTAAGCAACCCCAGAAATCACCACAGGAGGTTTCAAAAGATTGCCAGGAGAAGTGTCATTCATTTCCTTCTAGCTGGGCCCTGGACTTCTTAGGCTTCTCCATAAAGTCATGAAGTTGGTTAATAATGTAAATTGACATCATGGAGGAAGGAAGTGGAAATGAAATCAGGTGACACGAATCTCCTTGAAGAACTTCCTCCACCTCATGTGAAAAACCAAAGTTTTCAATTCTTAATAGTAAAATGAGCAACATCCTGGCACAGAGGAGATGCCGTCAGCCCCAAAAATAGCTTTATTAACCATGTCAGGCTTTTCAAGAAACCACTGACAAAGCAGAACAAACATCTTTCCGGTTAGAGGCTGACATTCAAGCAGTTAGGCACTGAATTTAAGCCCGGTGTTTTACGAGACATAAAACTCCTAACCCCTACATCTACACCGACGAGAAGAATTACAAGGGCTAAAGAATATAAGCGACTGTAGGCCACTTCTCAGATACAAATGCCTTTGAAGACACGGTCACTCAAATCTAATGTGAAAGGAAACGCTGAGAAGCAGCCTCGTCTTTGGGAGTGAATAGTTTTCCTAACATAAACCACTGCTATCTGGTGGACTTGTGCTATGAATGCCTTAAAGAAATGCAAGCCAGTTCCTCTGGTGGCGAGGCACTCAGGTACCCACATGAGTACGCCCTTGAGGTGTGGCTGTTGGTCAGTTCCATATCAGCTCCTGGGCAGCCTAAAGAGACCAAAGCAAGTTCATGAATATGCTGCTTGGCTGGGTGTTTAACTCAGAACCGTAAACTTCAAATGGACCTTAATGCTACCAGGCAGGGATGCTCAATGAATAGATTCCATTTCTTCTTCTACCATCCTTGATGGTTATTTGCCACCCTTTTTTCCTCCTGAAAGGTTTGACTTCTCCTCCACATCTACCTAAGCTTATGCCTTGCTTCCTATTTTATTTTGTTTTAAGTAGGCATCTACCCAACTGCTGATACCTGTGCCCATCCGTCCACTGTGCCACCTCTGTGTGGCTGCAGATAAACTGTTAGTGCTGCTATCCCAGACCAGCCACACTACTTAAGCTGAAGACCGAGTTCCTGATTCTTATGGCTAAGCCCGAGTCCATGCATCATCACACATTGCTCTGTTGTAGGACTCCTGTTAGTATGTAGACCTCCTCATCAGCTCTCCCATAACCTGCTAACCTCTGCACATCTACTCAGTAGGAGCCCAGCGGAGGTGCCCAGCTCCCAGGGAAACTGTAGGAGCACAGGGCCTCACTGCAGAATCTCCAGCAGCAGGGCCCCTTGGGTGGAGCTGCAGAGGGAGAGCAGAGACCTGCTTTGCTGCCAGCTCTCTCCCAACCACTTGATTCTTTTGCTGCTCTTGAGAGCAAAGCTTCTCAAAAGACCTGCAAAGGGGTCTGACCCATTCTTGTCTCCACATTTCTCACGCTCTTCTGACCAACCCTAATTGGTTTTTGTCTTTACTATGATATATTATCTATCCTCACCAAGGCTGTAGAGACTTGATTATCCTGAGATCTAGAAGTCAATTCTCAGTCTTAGCCCGTTCAGACAATCAGAAGTCTTAAACCATTTTCTTCATTTAACCTCCGCAACTCTTAGGTCTCCTGCTACCTTACGGAGAACTTAGTAAGATTTGCGCTTCTTCCTTCTCGTCAGCTCTGTCGTTCAGTATGGGAATGACTCAAGCTCTACTCTCTTGACCTATAGTCACTCTTCAGGGGCTTTGATCTAATTTCATGCCACTAAGCGTCTCCTCTGAACTTCGACCTTCTATAGCCTCCTCCTTACGTTATATCTCTGTCTGGATTGCAGCTAAGCAAATTAAACTTAATGTGTCTAAATTCAGATGTCCAATTCCCGTCTCTTATCTGTTCTTTTTCCCAGTCTCTATTAAACAGTAATGCAACTATTGCAATTGCTTGTCAAAAACCTTAGACCTGAACTCCATCTTTTCTCTTTCTCTAATGTCCCAATCCCCATGTCTAATCATGCAGTGAATTTCATAGGCATTATCTTAAACATATACCCTGAATGTATCTGACAGTTCCCTACCACTTTTATCAGCCTTTTGAAAGTCATCATCATCGTTGATGACTGAACACCTTGATTATGTAATCATAAGTGATATGATCTAGCTCCTTTAGTATTTGTATGCTTATTTCTCCACAGAAGAGCTAAATTGAACATTTGAAGCATGTGTTCCTCTTCTTCTTAAAACTCTCTAATGACTCAAATCTTTCAATACTCAACAAGGTTCCCCAGGGTCCCTGCCATCTCCCAAGCCCACACCTATCTGATTCCATCCTCCGCTACATTTCCACTGGGTCTCTCTGCTCCAGCCACGACACCAAGGAGATTCTGCTGATGGTCCACACTTGCTATTCCAAGACGCAAGGACTTAGATATATTAGGGACTACATATCATTTTTAAAAGCTGGCCAGTCTGTAACTGACAAGTGGAGACGTGTACCCAAATGAGTGGCATGGGAGCTATAAGAGGCAAAAGAGCAGCCACCTTCCCCGTTTTGGCCATACCCCAAAGAAAAAGTCAAGACTGTTTCAAAGACTTCTTTTCAAGTGCACAGCTGCTGCCAATTTTTCTGTCATTTATAGTTTCCTAACAGAATTAGTCTGAGATGAAATTGGCTTAATCCCCAGGCCTTTAACTTATCTATTGTTCCCAGTGGACCAACAACCAGCTCTTAAAATACCTTTTCAGTTTATCTTTAACCCAGAAGCAAGGACTTTTTTCCTGATCTTTGGCTGGATCCACGTTTCCTCAGCCTAAACAGAAGTCCACCCTGGGAGAGATCCCTGATGTGGTCCCTTTTCCTCCTTACTGCTAGAAGAATTTCAGGGGACCAAAAAAAAAAAGCATGGAGCCAGCTGGAGCTCACCCACTGCAGCTCCACCCCGAGGCCTGCTGCTGGAGATTCGGCTGCTATGGTTTCCCTGGGAGCTGGGCGCCTACACTGGGCTCCTACTGAATATGCCTGGGAAAGATTAGTAGGTAAGGGAGACTGTCCCTCAGAGAAAGGCACAAAAATTAAGTAATCCAGGCTACAGACCTTGGCATGGCAGAGGAACGTGAGGTCTGCAGTGGCAGAGGTGGTCACCCATGGCACCATGGGGCAGGTGTCTCAACAGTCAGGAAGAGGCTTCACCACAGAGTGGACGGCATCTCAGAATCATGTGTGCACAGTGTGTGTGTGTGTGTGTGTGTGTGTGTGTGTGTGTGTGTTTGCACTAGAAATATGTATAAAATGCAAGTAATAAAAAAATAACATTTTCATTTATTGTTTCATTTTTTTACATAGCATGTCTGAATGTATACATACATATGTATATATAATGTGTATAGACAGCACCGTGTGTGTGTGCAAGTGTGTGTGCACACGTGTGTGTGTAATTTATGGTTGAATATATCCTGCCAAACTCACGTGCTGAAGTCCTTGAATCCTAATCCCCATGACTACTTTGGAGATAAACCCTTTATAATGGTCATTAAGATAAAATGAAGACAAAAGTCTGGGCCCTAATCCACTGTCCCTGGCCTCCTTATGAGAAGAGGAATCAGGACACAGACAACACAAAGGGAGGATCATGTGAGGTCACTGAGGGAAGGTTCCTGCCTCCGGGCAGAGGGAAGAGACCTTAGGAGAAAGCAGCCCTTCTAAACCCGTCAGCTGGAAATTTTTTCCTCCAGAATTGTGAGGTAATAGATTTTCTGCTGTCTAAGCCACCAGACTGCGTTACTGTGTTATGGAAACCTAAACAAGCGAATACACAGAAACACTTACATCAGCACACACACACACACACACACACACACACACACACATTCACACAAACCCTTACAAGGTGGCCAAGTTTAGAAACCTTGAGTAACACATTTCAAAAGAGATTAACGGTCAGCCAAAAAAAAGTAGTGTTATCGCAGTGCCAGACGTTATGGCCCTCCTCTGCAGGTACACACGCATGTAAACATCATGACCTTCTCCGCGCACCCAGACAGAGGAGTGAAAAGTGAAGACCAGTGTCCTGGCCTCCCAACAAGACTGGAAAGGGTGGAGGAGAGCTCCCAGGGTGGAGTGGGAGGGTCTCTCTCGGACAATAGTTCCATCAGGGTTCTGCTTCTTCCTGAGGAATCCCAATGGGCCCCACGATGTGGGCCCCACGCAGACTTCCACTGTTTGGCCCATTGGCTTCCAACTGGTCCATCCTCTGTAAATGTCCATCCCAGACCTTCTCCAGGGAAGTCCCTGCTGGCAGGGAGGACGAGAGAAGCTCAGAACTATCTTGAGATGGTTAATGATTACCAAGAATTTGGAAATGCTTTCATCATTCTTAGGCACAGAAACTGAAACATAAATTTAGAAACAAAAACTTTGAGATGAGTGACTAATAGACAGAAAGGAGAGTTAAAAAAAAAAAAAAACCCCCATAGAGATTGACTGGTCCAATTCTGGGAAAGTTACAGCTTTGGTGGAAAAGATAGTTTCTACGTCTTCCCCAAGCAGGGAACATAAATTAGAAGTTTCACTATTGCATAAAATGAGGAAGTCAAAAAATAAGTTTTGCACACTAATTTAAGGACTGACGTACCACAACATCTCAGGACAGAAAATGAAAGAAGGGAACTCATATATATATGTTACGTGTCAGGAATTTTCTATAGATTATCTCACATGATTTCTATCCTAATCATAATAGAATTACTCTCCTTATCTTTAGCATTAGGGGCTGTGGAGTCATTAGATACAGGCGTTACTGCCTGAATGACATAACAGACATTCTCATCCTTTACTCGCTTGCTGGCTTTTCTACACAGATCATTTGCTTTTTCTGCCTTATTTGCAGATAGAATGGCCTGACTGTATGGCAAAGCTAATGAGCTAATGTAGCTAACGAGACTGAAGTGTGTGCAGATTTCCAAATTTATACCTGGAACCTGGACTGCTCCTCTATCAGCATGCTCAACACCCTCACTTGGGTAACTAATAAGACCCTCAGCCTAAGAGGCCCAGATCTGTCCTTCCAAACTGCCTCATTTTTATTAGGCTCAGTTGTCCTTTATTATGGGATTTAGTCAGGGCTCTCTGGAGATACAGAACCAATCAAATGTATGTATAATTGTAAGAGAGGATGGCTTGGCGTGGCTTGGCTTACACACCATTTGAATAATGAATGACGAAGGACTCAGGAAACATAATTTCCCCCCTACATATGTGCTTTCCTTAAAACTGTTGAGAATAACTAAGAAAATGAATTAAAAACAGGATTGTCCACGGTGGTCATCCGCACACCAGACATCAGGGGACACCAGTCGCTGCTCAGTCCGTGAAGCTAGAAGCAAGGAAACGGCAGGTCACAAACTCACCCTACTTGCCTGGCCTTTCTCTTCCTCGCTATGTGCAATCAGGCCTGGAGTCTGCTGGCCCCACTGCTGCTGCCCTGGCACCTGCTCGCAGCACCTCTAGCTCAGCAGCCTCCTGATGGCTCTCCGTACTTTGGCTCTACCACTCCCTTCAGTGCGGTCCCAACCCTGCCCCCACGGTGAGTCTGTTGTATGTGCCTCAGCCTTTGTCCCTCTTCTGCTCCCAACAGCCTCATCTCTCCCAGAGCAGGAGCCAAAGTCCACCTGGAGCTCAAGCTGCAATAAGACTTGGCAGGGACCTCCTTGAAACCTTGTCTCACTCTGCTCTAGTCGCACCAACCTCCTTGCATTTGACTATTGCTCGCCACACCAAAAAATATTTGCTCAGTGTTTCAGCTTGATTTTCTCTCTTAACACCATCTTGTTTTTATTCAAATGTCACCTTGTGAGAGACAGCTGGTCTGACCCACCTTATTGAAAATGCAACCTCTGGGCTGGGGATTTAGCTCAGTGGCGTAAGTGCCTGCCTGGCAAGCGTGAGGTCATGAGTTTGATCCCCGGTAAAAACAATGAAAATGCACCCTCTCCCTACTACAGCCACCTGGGTCAGCCTGTCTACATCTGTTTTAATTTCCTCTGTAGTGTTTACCATCTTCTAGCCTACATATTTTATTTATTTTGTTTACTGTATGCCTCCTCCACTGTATTGTCACCACCACTGGACAAAGATGTCATTCTATTTTATTAACTACAGGAGTAGCTCCAATAATATCTGGCCTGTAATAACCTCTTAATTATCACTTGATTAATGAATGGTAAAGGACTTAGGAAACATAATTTTCCCCCCTACATATGTGCTTTCCTTAAAACTGTTGAGAATAACTAAGAAAATGAAAGAAGTCGTATTGAGCCTTTGAAATAGCTCCATTCTCTGACCTCTTAATACCTAGAATTATATAAGGAAAATATCACATTAGACCCTAACATCAGATGTCAGCATACTATACTTCTAAGGGAAACTCTGCTCCCCGACCTGTAGTTGGTAAAGGTTTTTTAGAACACAGTCGTGTCTATCCACTTACAAAATGCCAGCTCTTATGAGTCCCTCACAGCCTAGAAGATTTACTACCTGCCCATTCATTTTGTCAGTTGTTGGTTTAAACAAATGTCAGTTTCATTTTACTGAGTTTTCATGCAGAAGCATTGTAGTGGTGGGTGCTGATCAGCCCTCCTGTTACAAAGAGCACAGTGGAATGCTGGTCCCTGCCTCTTCCCTCGGGTCCACACCTCATTCTCAGGAGCCACATTTCCTGCAGGTTTTTCTTTCCCTGTAGCTGAGCTGTACCTTTCTCATTGCTGTGAGATGCAAGGCTCTTCCAACAGGCAATTTCAGCTCAAGGACCTCATCACCTGGCCAAAGCTACCCTGCAAGTGCAGTGGACTCTTGGTGTCCCCATCCAAATGTTCTTCCTTTCTTCTCTTCTTTGCAGGGGTCAGATGTGCATCAGTTTCATGGGATCTCCCTTCCATCATCTTTTCCCCTCCAGAACCTTCGCATGCGTTTTCTCCCGTAACCCTCCTCCTCCTTGTCTTGGTGTCTGCTGTCAAGAGTTCTTGACTGATAACCCTGGAAAGAGATGATTCTTAGATCCAAACCAGCAGAAGATCCAAGCTTTCCCAACACAGCTCCAGCTCACGGTTCCCCTAGACACTTGTTTTGGTCTTCCACCTTGTGTTCATTTCATAGTAAGGGATCCACAAAGCTGGTCATGCTTGCTGCCCACGTTCTGTTCACGTGTATGCTCCACCAGCTCCCAGAGCTTCCTAAATGCTTGATAACTTTACAGCTTAATGATGCAGCTGTGTTCTGAGGTGGGAAGCAGTAGGTGATTTCACCAATGAGCAAATTATATAGGGCGTGCATGCACAAATGTAAACCACATAACCTTTACTATATGGTAGTATGTGTGTGTGTGTGTGTGTGTGTGTGTGTGTGTGTGTGTGTGTGTAGTATTTGATTGCTCCCAGGACCATGATGAGCAAAGATTAAACCAAACTCAAGAAAAAATGATGCAATCAGAAGGCATAGTAAACTAGAGGTGAATGGTAGCATTGCACTGCAGATTGATTTGCAGTAAAATATTTTTTGAAAGTACAAGTACAGGCTAAAATAACAGGAAGTATAGCATAGTAAGTACATAAATCAGTACCACATCATTGCTATTTTTCTCAAGTTTGATGAACTGTATAAACTATATGTGCCACAATTTCTTACCACTGAAAGTGTAGCTGGTCTGCTTTGCACCCGGTTACCACAAATGTGTCAGTGATGCCACACATGCTGATGGCCAGGCAACAGGAACTTTCCAACTCCGTCGTAGCCCTGGGGGAATGCTGTCTTTTTGGGCTACCATGTTTGTCACTGACCAAGACATTCCTGTGTGACAGTATTGACTGGGTGAAGGAAATGGAATGAATGGAGAAACATTTACTGAGTATCTCAAAAGTGACCATTTGGCTTAAGGTTTCGCTCTGTTTTCCATCCAGATGAAGAGGTGTTACAGACATGGCCATGGCCAAAAACTACATGTGTCATGAACAATGAAATAGCAGGTCAGAGTCTGGTGGTAGGAGGCTCAGCGTGGAGGTTACTAGATAGTACTGCCTCGACATAAGAGCCTAAATCTGCTCACACAGTGCAAGGTGAAATAAAAGTATAAAGATGAATAAAGGAAAATGAGAAGATTTGAGAAAAATGAATCATCAACAAGCCATTAATTGATTACAAAAGTCACATAAGAGTAATG
Organism: Cavia porcellus; assembly: GCF_034190915.1. Lineage (NCBI taxonomy): Eukaryota > Metazoa > Chordata > Mammalia > Rodentia > Caviidae > Cavia > Cavia porcellus. The sequence goes on along the minus strand of NW_026947496.1, from coordinate 17,056,422 downwards.
ACCAAGATGACTCAAGCGTACTGAACTTGAACGAGAAAGAGCAGCATTGCTCAAGACCAGGATGTTAAGAAGAGGAAGGCAGGGGTTGTGGAGTCCGGGAGGAAGCCTCTGTAGGAAGCAGAGGATCAGTCCAGTGAAATCATGTCCAAGATGATGAGGGGAGAGGTCTCATCCCTTAGGAAGGGCTACGGGGGCAGAGACAATCTTTAAAGTCAATCCACCAAGACAGAACAATTGAAATGATCAGATCTGAATCAGGTCTGTGTTGGAAGGTATGTAATAAAGCAAAAGTAAAATCAAAAGTAAGAGGTGGGGGAAGAAAAAATTGCTGATAAAGAAGATATGAAACAGTTAAAAAAAGAGAGAGAGAAAAGAAGAAGTCAGTCATTTCTGATAGCCAATGAAATTAGATACTGAAAACTCAACAGGACATGATGGTACTGGTCCATTATCCCAGCACTTCAGGAGGCTGAAGCAGGAAGATGGCAAGTTCAGGCCCAGCCTAGACATCTGTTAGGGTTGGCTTGCTTTTTCTTTTTCTGCAAAGGGAAGTAGACTGTTCAGGTTCTCAGTAGAGATTAAAGCCTCCAGGAGGGAAGAGTTGAGGGGAATGCAGACAGGAAATGACAGCCTGAGGTGGTGGCTCACACCTGTAATCTCAGCCCTCTGGAGCGCTGATGTTCCAAGCCAAGCATGGGCAATTTAGCAATTTAGCAAGACCCTAAGGGATGAGACTAAGAACAAAAAGGACTGAGAATGTAGCTCAGTGGGAAGACCCTGAACTCAAGTACCACAAGAAAAAGGAAGCAAAGAGAGGACTGAGCTATCAACTCCTGGAGGAGATAAGATGGGAAAGGACAAAGAAATGGAGCCAGGAGACCAGTTTTGGAAGGGAAAACGGAACTACTACTTCTGAAAGTCAAAAGGCAGAAACGAGGGTGTCTAAAGAAAACCTCCCCTGCTGCCCCTTCTCCATGAGACCAGCACTGCGGTGAGTGCTGCTTGGCATCTGCACCCCCCTCCCGATTTATTCCCAGGCTTGCCAGCCCTGCAGTGAGTTTAGGCTTCCCTGAAGCCAATCCCTCTTCTCTGTGCTCCTATCCAGCCACACTGACACCACCTTGGGTTGGTATTTCTTTCTTTTCTACGTGAATACAGCATGGACCATTGGTAACGTAACAATGACCACGCAGCCCAAACCGTGCATGACTCTCCAGACCAAAACGACGTAAGAATAAAGAACACCGGTGTGTGAATGCAGAAATCACCCTGATTCCCTCCGAGGAAGGAAACGGTCAAAAGCTGCAGGCCCAGGGACTCCAACCATCCATCTGGATGGAAGATTTCTGAAAAGTTGTTCATGTTTGCTTCTCAGTGGTGATAACAACAATGTATTTCCTGTGAACAGAATTGCAGACATTAAAAACAGACATTTTGTTTAATAGTTCCGCACAGATCTTGAGTTGCCATTGAAGAGCCTTGAAGTCACATGTGGTGACAGCTCATACATCGCTGGAGGTTTTTAGCGAGTGTGCCAAGATCCCTGGACTGCCCTCTCTCTTATTTTGAGAAATATCCGTGTCTTTGGTAGTCTTTTCCTGATTAACTTTTTCTCCATTTTACCTCTTTCTTGGATTATTACCTTATTCATGTAAAAGTCTTGCAGAGTGATGTCCAAAAGTTTGTCAAGAAAAATGTGCTGATACAACAGGCAGGTTTCATCCCTGGGGACATGAGGACAAGCTGGTGAGGAGGGGAGCATCGGACAAGGACCAGGAGGGCCGTCGGCCTGGTTCAGTATTGCAAGCAAAAAGTACAGAACTGCATTCCTCCCCTTCTGAGCCTTTTTCCAGACAGTGAGGTTGTTGTAATGAGTCCACATTTAGATTAAAGCAATGGCTGTCATCTTCATTTCAAAAGCTCTTGCCAATAATGATGTCTCCCTTCGGAGGAGATGAAGTGGAACAAACTGGAGGTTAGGAATCAACATTCCAAGCTCTGACTGCTTTCTCTGTCCCAAGGATGGGGCAGCTGATGTTACCAGGCAGGGGTCAAGCAACCCAGAGCACCACCTTAGGCAAATCACATCGAGGCTGCGAAGTTCTGTGTCCTTAACTAAGTAGAGGTTAGAACTCACTGAGGATTCTGAATGCTTTTGTTTTCTCAACTGAGCATTAAAAATAACTAGGGTGCTTTTTTTTTAAAAATACCAACATATGGCTCCATCCCAAACCAACTGAATCAGGATCTCTAAAAGTGGGTGCTCATGTACTCTATTATTTTTTAATGCTCCAATTGGTTCTAAAATGCAACCAGAGTCTGTGGATTCTTTGTACCAACCCTTCAGCATTCTAAGAATTGCTTACTTACCCCAAGGCCCATAAGCCCAGAAGACAAGAGTCTACGCAGATGGCTTCATGATTATTTCATACATAAACACACACACACACACACACACACACACACGCTCCAATTTTGATCTGTGCAGAGCTGATTTTGAGGAATTTCTTGTAAATAACAACATACACAAAGCCAGGTTTTGATTTTTCTTACTATTTTTCTTTTTCAGTTAAAAATAAAAACTCTTTTTGGTTGAGGGATACCTAGGTACAGCTTGATAAATTTTTGCATCAGTATACAACTGTGTAGTCATGACCCAGATAAGATGTACAACATCACCAGGCTCCCAGCTGGTGATGGTCCTAATAGTTTTAGATGCTATAAGAGGTCAACAGAATTCAGTGAAAAACCTGTCTTCAATGTCAACCACATTATGTTCTAATTGCTATATGGCATCCTTCATTGTTCAAAATAAATAATTAGATGTAATTCTCTTCTTTCTTTTGCAGTTGAGTGTCATACAATGTTTGTTTTGGCTCCCATTTTGTGAAGCTGTCATATATGCCTTACATGTTCCTTGGAAAACATGTAGCTAATCTCTTTCTGTTACAGGATTATTGGTGATCTAAGACCCTCTGCACCAGCTCCTGAGGGCAGAAGGTATTTCTTTCTTTCTTACGAATGCTCCCACGTCTCTGGTTAAGAGCACTTGTTGAATGCATGCTGAATAAAAACAAGGTATTTGAAGTTATAGCATACAGATAGGGAGAGACAGTTTACATGAGGTGCATTCTAAATGTGCAGGCAATACTTTGTGAATAATTATTTTTAAAAATTGTTGAGTGAAATCATTTTATTTTAACTTAAATTTCAACAAACTAAAACTTAACAGGGGCAAGCGGAGGCAGAGTAAAAGAGGAAATAAGAATAGGAGTGTTGTATAGTTTGAATCTGAAAAGTTTCATAAAAACCCACATGTGAAATCCTTGGTCACCAGGCTATGGCACTGCTGGTAGAGTCTTTAAGAGGTCCCTCAGGAGGGCTCTCTCTCTCTGTATCTCTGTCTCTGTCTCTCTCTCATTCTCTCTCTCTCTCTCTCTCTCTCTCTCTCTCTCTCTCTCTCTCTCTCTCTCTCTCTCTCTCTCTCTCTCTCTCTCTCTGAAGTAAACATTGCAGATTCATAAAAACGTCAACAAATATGCAAGGAGAGACATCTACCCACACTTTTAAAGGTCAAATATAAGGTCAATAAGTTGGAAATAAGGCTGTTTGGGGAAGAAATAAAAGGGAACCAAGCCAGTTGATGGAGCTTATTTGACAGATTTTTTAATTGGTATCACTCGCACCGCAAGGAGCACTGGAAAACACTGTTCTGTGTGCTGTGAGAGGCACAGGGAAAGAGCAGATCCCAGCACACTGATTTGGAGCTGCTGCCAATCTCTACGTGAACCCGGGTTGGGGTGGCTGGTAGTAATGACCGTGATCAATAGATGAATGATATCCAGTTGTTGACAGCCACCCTGAAGCTGCTGGCATTAGCCACAGAACTGCGAAATTTGGAACAGGGTGGCACTGATGGCTTTGGCTGCCTGTTGTGTTTGGCATAGGTTAAATGTCTGGTATCTGGGCCATGGCAAGTGTACATCTAGAATGACTAGACGACCTGGAAGAAAAGGGTGAACAGTCTGCTCCCATTTCTTGCCATGAAACCCTTCGAATTACTACAGGTAAAACTGAGATGCCTTACCTATCTGCGCTTGTCACCTTTAGACAGTTAATGTACGTCATGCGTACACCTTCCAGGATAAATAGGAAAGAGACAATGAGGAGGCATCTGGAAAAACTGGTGGAGCCACCACCTCCAGGCCAGGTATAAGCTGAGGTGCTTAAAGGTTTGGCTGAGGCTGTGCCTGCAAACATTTGTCCATTTCTGATTTGGAGCCAATAAAGGGCAGCGCGAGAGCCTCCCTCAGAGGCGCATCAGACTGTGGTAGCACCTAAACTTCACCAGCAGATGAACACATCTCTTTACAAGGTGCCAGAGGATTCATAACTATGTTATAGCTCATCTGGGGGTATGCCAGCAAAGCTAGGCACAGGCAGAAAGAATTCTTCATGTGGGATCCGGTCCCACAGTACAGAATCCATAGAATCCTTGCATTACAAGAACAGCATTTATTTCAGAGTTGTCTAGACACACAGCGGATGGTTCCATTCCCCTAAATTGTCAAGTAGTGAACTCAGAGGAGGCAGAAGAGCAAAACCAAGGGGCAGTTACAAGGTCTGGTACATCCTGAGACAGAGAGTGGGAGGGCAAACCCTGCCTCTCAGGTAGCGAGGCACTGGACCGTGCATGTGAAAATAATACAGCCCAGCCAGGCTCCCCAGGGAACATAGCGTTCTCACAGCAGCAAAAGGGGGAGCACAGACCCAACACAGCTCTTTCTGCCAAGAATGTCTCCAGGTAATTGTTCGGGTAATTTATGTCACTTTAAGCATACAATTTGTCATCTTGCAGACAGCGAAAACAACACACGTACACATATACACCACAGAGAGCGAAACGGAATCAAAACAGAGCAGGAAACAATGTGCTTTGCAATGTGAGATGCTAAAGGTGTCAGCACCGTCCCTAGGATTCCTTCTAAAGGAAATGAAACCGAGTCGGCACTCCATATTCGTGACTTCTTTATCTGTGAATTCAGTCAGCTCTCTGATTAGGTCTGTGCCGAACATGTAGACTTTTTCCTTGTAATTATCTCCTGAGTAATTGATTATCACAACTATTGGTACATCATTTGTGTTGTATTAGTTATTATAAGTAATCTACAGATGATTAAGGGAGAGGGATGCGTGCAGGTTCTACACAAACGCTATGGCATATATAGAAGGAATTTGAGTACCCACCACTGCTGATACCTATGGGGATCCTGGGACTGAATTTCCACTTCATTCCCACAAGGAACAAAGGCATTCTCAATTCATTGGGGTTCATTCTACAGGTGCTAAAAAAAAGAAAAGAAAAATCTTCTATTGTCACTAATATATGATTAATGTATTTTTAATTTGCGAATGGCATTTTTACTTGTTTATTTATTCTTGGCTCCTCCATAACAAATGGACCACATAAATACAAAATATTTTGCTATGATTATATCATAACCAGGTCCCTATTTTTGTATGCTGAGCCATTTTATTTAACTGTACTAATTAACTGGCAGTGGTAACCCAAGCCCATATAAGCTGTAAATCTTGCATTTTAATCCAGACTATGTAACACAGAAACATTGGAAAACATTAATAAACTTAAACATGTTTGCCTTGTGGAAGCTAATGTTGAGTTCCTACTCATCAAAGAAATCTTTCATAATACTGTGAAAACTGGTAAAAATAGAGCAGACATCAGAAGAAACCCAGTGAAGGCTCTTAAATCAAAGGTAACATGAATAAAGTTAAAACTAACCTTAAGAAATACTGGAAAAGAGGCACACTGGAGTTTGAGGTCTGTTTTGTCAGCCCTTTATTACTATAACAAAATACCTGTGATAATCAGCTTATTGAGAAGAAAGTTTGTTTTCCCTCACACATTTGAAAGTTTCAGTCCATGGTCAGTCAGCACATCATGGTGGTCACAGATGGCAGAAGTAGCCAGTTCACCATATGACAGACAGGAAGAGAACAGAAAGAAGAGGAAGCTAGCTCTGATAGCTCCTTCCAGGGCACCTTTTCAGTGACAAGATCTCCAACTGGGCCCCACTGGACCAAGGTGTTAACACATGAGCCTTAGGGAAATGATACTCATCTAAAACATAGCAGCGCCTCCCTGCTTTCTGGAAACATCATTTCTGGCATCTCCATTCATACCTGAATTTATCCCATCTTGACCAGGTATGTGCAATCAAATTCCCATGAACACAGTGTGAAATTAGGGCATCTTGCATGGTCCTTGTACTGAGGACTAAGAAACACAATTCTTTCAGATGGCTCCCCTAAAACTTTAATTAATCTGAACAATATTTCCACAGCATGGAGAAGACAGGACTGGAATAAATTGTGCATTTATTTTCAAAGTGGGTACCTTCGGTGTTCTTATGTAGTAAAATAGTAATACCCAGAAAAGCTAACGTGGAGCAATATGTATCTTCACACTGTACTACACACGATCCAGCTATAGCATTGCCAGGAAAAATAGATGACAGTTGAAGTTATGATGTGATAAAACAGATGGGTGAAATGTGGGAGAGATGGCCACTGTGAATTACATATGCACAGTGAGAGCTAAATCTGAGTTGTTTTCAGACAGGATCGAGAGCGAGGAAAAGGTGACCAGTGCATACAGACAAAGGATCATCAGTGGAGAACTGAAAGACCAGTCCCAAGGATCTTGCCAGTCAGGATCCCATTACAGTCTCTATAACAATAAAGGTTCTTTGAGAACCAATAACAAAACATTTGCACACGTCCGTTCATGCAAACACACACACTATTGAATCTTCATCCCAGGCTCTGTCTTTGTTTCTTTCTTCTGTAGACAGATTATTTAAGGTCAGGTAGGGAGGAATGTGTCTTCTAAGCTGAAAGCTACAACAACTATTTTCTTGCTTTGATATTCTTGACATTCCTTGTATTGTCGTGGAATTTGTTTGGGAGTAACTGAACTGTAGGAAGTACAGCCAGTCAGTCTTAAGTCTGAGAATCCCTCAGTAAACAATGGTGGTGGCATCCACTTAGGCGAAGGGCAAGTCCCTTGTCTCTGGCTTTCAGGACATAGCAAGTAAAAAAGCCTGCTAGAACTACTTCTACCACTGAAAATAAAACACTCATAAAGGTGAAAAATAAGTAACCAAACCCACTTTACAGTCAGTGTTGTGCAAGCATTTTGGACAGAATAACACAGGGCAGGTTTCAGTGCTTGTCCATAAAGTAAGGTGGGGAGGAATGTTTAGCTCACACTTTACTGGAGGGCTCATTAGGACATTACTAGTAATTCAGAGGTTTTCAAAAACCTATGTGAGAATTTGGACTGGTTCCCTGACCTTGCTGTAAGTCTACAAGTTCAAGGGTTCCAATCCCACCTCTTACTGCTGAATGCAACACAGTTTCAGCTCCCAGATCCATCCTACACCCAGAGCCGGCCTCATGCACAGCCACACATCCTTTCTTTGACTCACTGAACAAATATTTAATTTGCCTCTCGTATGAGCTAGACACTCTGTTATGCTTTGAGGGTATAAAGATGAAAAGACACAGAACCAAGGGTGGAGGGACATATAAATCAACAATTAGTGTGGCATGATAGCTCACTGTGGTGGAGAGGTGCCCGGGAAGGCCACCCAGGTGGGAGCACCTATCTCAGCCCGGAGGCAAAAGGCTAGGAAATGACATTCAAAGCAGGGAGAGCTGGGGGTAGAAACAGACACAAGTATGAAGGATCACAGTCCTGTGAGATGGAGAAAGTTAGAAGCACAAGTTACGTGCACAAGAGCAAGAGACACAGTGTCATCATGGTGAAGGCCTTAAAGCCTTGTTTGTCTGAAGTGTTCCCTCAGTGACTGAATGCTTACAATCATCTCAAATCTAATGAATTCAAATTAAGGAGTAAGCTGTGTCCACTTTAAAATGTTGCTCTGAGTAGATAAAATAGCTGAGCACATTAGCCACCAACATTTCGGTAAACCTTAGCCAATCCAGAGAAACTAGACAAGAAAGTATGGGGGACAGAAAAAGAAAGTCAGTATCAGTGATGGCAAAACTTTAAGAGCTTTCAATGACATCAACAGCACATGCCATGGGTTCCCCACCACTGGGGCATGAAAGGGATTAGCAATGAACCAATTGTGTAGGACACCCCAAAAGCAGGGAAAGTGGTACTGGGTGCTTGCAGCAGCAGAGAAGGATTAGAAGGATATATATAACAAGACAATGAAAAGAACCTTCACACAAAACAATGCTATTGTGACTAGTAATTTAGGGAGCTGCTGGGAGACCAGAAAGTCCTCCTCATAATTACAGAGATGTTAAGGAGAAAGTGGTCTTCTGCAAGCACGTCTTCAAGATGTTCTAAGTGTGACCTGTTTTGTGATGCGTGAACCCAGAGTTGGAGCCACCATTCTCTTTCATGCCACGTAGGTTGCCCAAAAGTTATGCATCTAAATAGTTCACAGTGGAACATCCACTGGGAAGTAAACCCTGGGCTCTTATTCAGTAGATGCAGGGAAGGGCCGAGAATTTGTGCTGACCACAGTATTCCAGATGACTCCAATCCTGCAAGTCCAAAGTCCATGTCCCCTTGAGTCACTGACATCTAGAAGCCAACCTCCTAGGCGTGTCTCACGCCTCTGCTTGCACCTTAGCCCAGGTCTTCTGCCTCTCCTGTAGAGAACAATCTCCTGGCTCCAGCCACTCTGCACAGCATCAGAGTGGTATTTTTAAAAGTGAGTACAGCCATATTACAATTTTCTCAATTCCCTTCAAAGGATCTTCTTTCACCAAAGAAGTTATTTTGAAATTTTATTTCTCAGTTGATGTTTGACTGCACAAACTCTACAGAAATTCAGTACAAGCTGAAATACCTCTTACTTCAAAATGCTTGGAGACCAGAGGTGTTTGCAATTTTGTAGTATTTTCAAATGCATAATGAGCTATGCAATATATGGGAAGAGGACCCAAGTCCAAACAAGAACCCCATCTGTGTTTTATGTGTGCATCATGTACATAAGCCTAAAGGTGATTTCAAATGACATTTTTAGTAGTGTTGTGCATGAAACTGTTTCATGGTGTAGAATTTATAACCTGTGGCATTGTGTCAGAGCTCAAAAGCTTTCAGATTTTACAGCTTTTGGGATTTTGCAGTTTCAGGTGAGAGAGGCTCAACCTGTACTCAAAGTGTATACAGCACACCCTAGTCAAAACCAAGGGAAAAGCCCAGAATCTCTAATCTCACTTTCTTGGCTTCCTGCTTCCTGGCAGGAGCCCTGAGAGACCGCCTTGTAGTACTGGACTTCGGTGACCCACGAGTCTTACGATACAGCTCAGACATCCCTTCAGGCTGAAGCCACCGGGGACCTCCTTTTCCTCTTTTGGTACAATGACTGTAAAACAGCCTTCTTGTAGAATTGTCTTGAAGAATAAATTGAATCTTTTGCACAGAACATAATGCTTGCGACATAGTAGGCCCTTAATAAATGTTTGCTCCATCTCTCTCAAAATTTTAACTTAAAACTTCTTTCCCCTAATAAAGATAATAATCACTTGAATATTGTTAGAAATGTGAGTAGTTTTATATTAAACTCTTCCTGTGAGCAGGCTTTGCTTTGGTTGGGGTAAGGGGACTGTTTAAAAGGATGAAGAGTCAATCCTGAGAAGCCAGAGAGAGGGGATAAGGAGGGCACTGGGGGAGTAAAGAAGTTATCCAAAGCATGGATCCCAGGCCACTGAAAGGCAGCTGGGTCAGTTCCACAATATCGCTAACTGCCAGCCTGATAGCTTTCGTACTAAAAAACACTGGTTGCTTAGAAATTTTGAACAAGGCAAAAATTGCTAGACAATTGTAATGCAAAAGGTGATAGAACAATATAGTGAATATTTAAATATTTTTAAGGAAAATATATTCACTCAAGGATGATTGCCATGACTCTCTCTTTTGAAATTCTGTGCTTTGTTTCAAATACTTATCCCATAACTCTTGTGACTTTCTGAAGCAGTCCTGGAAGTTCTCTTTCATGAGAGTTCTTACAAGGGGTGATAAAAAAGACAAATTCAGTGAACACTCTGCTGAGTGCCAGCCCATAAGAATACCATCGGCGTGTCCTCATCAATCATATTCAGTGGACCTGGTACCATGTGGCTTGTGACCCTTCCACAAAGTCAAAATGACCATGAAAAGTAACCATTTTGAACAGTTCAGGACCTGGAGGCAGCCACGCCGCCACAACCAATGACATCCACAGATGAGCCCTTGCAGATCCGCCTCAGAAGGTGGCAAGCAGGATGGGAGGCCCGTGTTCAGAGTAGTAGGAAATATGGTGAAGGGCAATTAATGACAATGTGTCTTTTACTGTCGTCATTTTTAGAAATTTAAACACAGTGTATTTTTCAGCTGTACCTCCTTTACTAAAAGTGACATATACATTCCAAAGCTACAAACTTCCTAGAATACAGCTCAATCCAATCGGCTTTGTTTGGCCTGCTTCTACAGAAACCATAAAGGAGGAAGCAGGAACTTGGAGCACTGTGTTTTGGTACTTTTCTGGTGCTGGTCAACTCACCAATCAAGGGCAAAAGGGAAGGCAAGCCCTCGCTTAAGTCCTGCTGATCTACATCTGTCTGTATTTTATCCCATAACCCCTGTCCACCCCCAAAGAAACCCTTCATGCACCACCTCAGCTGACCAGTCGGCTTTGGACACATTTCTAGAATTTTTCTTCCTTAATTCTGCAGAGCACACAGCTTGCACAACTGGTTGCAAGGTGCCCTCAGGCAGCCCGAAGGTCTGACACAGACCTGTACAGGCTGCTTATTTTGCCTAAATACCACAGCTCTGGGTGAAACCTGAACCTCCCTGCCTCAAGGATTTTGGCTGCTCCAGGTTTCCTGGTGAGATCAGGAAGCCAGACTGGGGACAGGGCGCTCTCCCTGCCCTCCTCTGCAAAACATTTCCTCCACAGGAGATCGGGTCAGTCCCAGTGTGGCTCCACCAGGTCAGTCAGTCATTCCTGGGTTCCCTGGACCCATCAAAGAATGACCTCAAAAGATCCTATCAAGCTGCACCATCTTAAAGCCCCCTGCAGCTACTAACGCAAGAGAATAATCTACTTTGCAGAGTTAATAATTAGTTACAACCAGTGACAAGCTGAACATATGCCCGGTTCCAGTGGACAGCAGGGAAGCCATGAACTGCCCCGAACTCAAAGCCCAGCAAAGCAGGTGAAAGACAATTAAGGATAAATGAGGGCATCCACCCAAATCCACAGGTTCTTGAGATTATTCATGCTAGAAAGACCAAGTAAATGCACACCACAGACACTTGTGCAGTCTCACTTTGGGCCTCTGGACACTGTCCAACACTGTGAACTTGCAAAGCCATGAGGACTGTGACCAGCCATGGATTGCCACCCCCTGGGACCCACGGCAGCAATCCACTGGAGCCCCTTGCAGAAGCAGCTGGATTCATTTGTCACGTTCTCTTGATTTAATAGTGCATGCTAGATGGTGAATGCTGAGACACAGCCATTCCGGGTATGGTGTGATCCCAAGGACAGGGAGGAAATGGATGTCTTCCTCCAGGTGTTGGGGAGACCCTTTCTCTCAACCTCCCTGAGCTCCCTCATTTCAGTATGCAAAGGGGCAAAGGAACTCTCTCTGCACACTTAGCTACGCATGGAGAGAGAGTGAAGTTGTGGGAATGGAAAGGTTTAAAATCACTTTTGTAGGACTAGCTGTAAAGCCATGGCAGGTATGCGATGGGGGAATTCGCAAATACTTGCTTCACTGGTGGTGTTGGAGAGCAGCCTATGCACAGAAAGGAAATTTCCTGACCACTGCGAGAAGTCTTGAAGTATCACTGTCCTTATGTCATAATTTTAACGGAATTTTTACCTCATCTGTATTGCAAGTTTCCCTTGACACTTACTTAAACAGAGCACCAAACATGGTATCATTTATAGGCTAATGAGCAGAATTCTTTTGGCACAGCCATGAAAAGATTTCTTCCTGCTAGAGTGAAATGCTCCTCAGTACCCAAAGTCTGAAGTATGGGATCCTTTGTCTCTCTCTCCTCTGCAGCTGCAGGTGGCTGTGCGCTTTGGACTTTTCATGCTACAGAATGGATCTGCCGCCCCCTCCACTTTCAGCTGCTGTTTCTAAGCTGCCTGGATGGGGTAAAAATGAGAAATGCGAGGCCTGTTACATGATGTTGAGCACAAGATGCTGGGTCTCTGAGTACAGGGCTGAACAGCTGAATGCATCACAAGGTTTGGGTTAGATGCTTGGCTGACTCTGGGTTTGCACACTGGGAAATGGTCTCAGTCCCACTCTGCTTAGTGTAGCAGGGTTGCCGGGCCATCACCTTGGGATGGGTGAGATGCTGCTGCTGCCCAGTTGGGTAGAGAGGAGGCCGTTCTCTTAAGAGGCAGCATGGAAGTCATTAGAAGGGGAGACTCTCAGACATGGCCGGGGGAGACACACAAACAGACATTCTCCTGACATTGGAAGAGCTTGCGGTCCACACCACTGGCCTCTGGGTTTCCTCTCTGCCTAGAGGAGGAAGAGTGGTGAGAAGATGGTATTCCAGGGTGCCCAGCCTCAGCCTTGAGGCCATCTACACTGCAGGATGGAGTCTGGGATAGAAGACATGACTGCATACTTCCTTAGCTTAAAAAAGAGAGGGAAATAAAACACAAAGCTTGTATTCCTGTATTTAAAAATTTAAAACTAAAAGGTCATTTTGCTTCAGGATAAAGTCCAAAAGTTTCAGCATGAAATGCAATTCCTGGTCTGGCTCTATGCTGAGCCCTGTCTTACCATTTCCCTGCCATAGACGAGAAGCCCATGGGCTGTTGCTGGAATGCTTACTTAACATGGGATGGAGGAAGAAAGGAAGGAAGGAAGGAAGGAAGGAAGGAAGGAAGGAAGGAAGGAAGGAAGGAAGGAAGGAAGGAAGGAAGGAAGGAAGGAGGGAACGGGGGAGGGAGGGAGGGAGGGAAGGAAGATTTTAGCTTAGGAAGCCAGCTTACTGGAAAGTGTCTGGAATGAAACAGGGGAGTCTTCCCAGAGCAGGGCAGTGCTGTGGCTGCATGTTTACCCATCTTATATGAACCTACGACCTCTTTGCTGCCATCAGCAAAGACAGGACAGATGGACGGTAGAGAGGTGCTCCCGGACAGCTTCCCTGAGTGTCTCCTCTGTCCCCGCTGTGCTTCTTGGGTCTAAGATTGGCTTTGCCTTCCTGTGGCAGGGATGCAGGAAACAATTTAGTGTGCAAAGAAGTTGTAGAATAACTTCTAATACCTCTGGCACAGTAAGACCCTGTGGTTGGCAGCGGCTGGTGGACTATTTCAAAATAGCTCAGAGGACTTTTGAATGTTCCCTGCACAAGAAATGATAAATGTTTGGGTGGGTGGAAGTGGCAGCACCTGACTCTGATCATTACACATTGTATTCATGGGTTGAAATGTCACGCTGTACCCCACAAATATGTGTAAGGACTGTGCCAATTTAAAAAAAAAATGTAAAGAAAAAAATGATAAAAATAGCAGTTGTTTGTGTCAAAGTATTTCTAATGCTACTGACAGTGTCCCTGAAATGTAACATTTCTGATCGGTGCTGAATGCCTTTGTGTTATCTACAGGGCAGCCCTGAGTTGACGTTTTTGCTTTTTCTTGTTTTTATTCCATTGAGGCATAATTTAGGTGTGGTGAAATCACACATCATAGTGTTGTGATTCAATCAGGTTTGACAAATGCATACACCCCCAAAAACCTGCACCCCTAATATTTATGGCACCTTTGAAGGTTCCCATACTTCCCCCCCCCAGCCAAAGTTCACTAGAGGGAGATCTGGAAAACACTAAAAATAAAATCCTGACTGCTCTGTAACTTGCATGTGGGTCAAATCAGATTGGCCCTGTAACCTTCAATGAGTTACAGATACCAGGGTAAATGAAACGTTACAGTTTGCTCCAGCAGCACCAGCTTAGAGAACAGAAACGCATCAAGATGTCTCCTGGGAGTTCATTAAAAATTCAGATCGGACCCCATTCAGGTACCTTTAGATCAGACTATTTCTCGGCATGGGGTTCAGGAACATGTGTCCCAGGGAATACACTAGTCTCTAGGAATTCTGATGCAGAGTGGGGGTAGAGGTGGCAGAGACCACACTGTGGACACCATGGTGACCCACAGGGTTGCACAGAGGTAGTTACAGAGAGTGGGGTAAACAGTACCAGAGGAGTTTAGCAGCTTCTTCAAGGCCATGAGGTACATTCGTGGTGTGGCTTGCTTTTTTGGGAGACGACTAGTAAAGGCCAGGACACTGTTACTTATACTGGTCCACAAGGTCACTTGCCCTGGAGTAGATAAGGGACATCAGGGACAGGCCCAAGTCTAAGCAGGTCATGGAGATAACCCTACATAATGGTCCTGGGGGCACTGTGGGGACACTGTGTGTCTGACAGAACTTAAGGAAAGATTTGGTGGGATACACTGGGAAGCTGAGGCAGGAAGATTGCAAGTTTGAGACCCACCTGGGCAACATGGTGACACCTGTCTCAAAATTAAACAGATAGAACGATCAATAAGTCAATAAAAATGACTGGATGTTGCTAGTGATAGAGATCCTCGGGGTCCATCCCTGGGGCCATTAAAAAAAAGAGAAAAGCAAAGCACCTACTTATCCCTTCCTGCTGAGTGTCTCCAAACCACAGCCCTGAGGACCGGCTGGTGACAGCGCAATCTACCCACCTTGCTCCTGTCTTCTCTGGACAGTGCACCACAGCAACCAGCAAGGTGCTGCTCCGTGGCTGACAGGGAAACACCAGCACAGATCACATACCACTGCCCTGGGCTGCCTGCTAACAGAACAAGGGTATCAGAACAACTGATCCATAGACCCAGTGTCCAGGGGGACCACGGCCACCACCCAGGCTCCCAGCTCTACAACAGTGAGTAACATTTTGGTGGTACTTGGAAAAGAACTGTTTTCCCACATAGATGAACTTGAGCTGCTCTTACATCATGAGAATCCATGGCCTTCCATCTCTCTGGATTGCTGATACACTGTCGATACGCTCCTGTACCACCGTAGAAAACAGGCCACCAGAGTCCTGCATGCATGAGGCTGGACAGATGGCAGCCAGCTCTCCAGAAAGCACAGAGCCTCTGTGACTGTCATTCAGCTGAAGGAAATTAGAGCAGCTGGAGCCTTCTTGTCACCAGAAC
This sequence comes from Cavia porcellus, assembly GCF_034190915.1. NCBI lineage: Eukaryota > Metazoa > Chordata > Mammalia > Rodentia > Caviidae > Cavia > Cavia porcellus. The sequence goes on along the minus strand of NW_026947496.1, from coordinate 17,041,147 downwards.
CCAAGGGAAGACAGGACTCCAGAGCAGCCTGGGACTTATGCTGCGGTCATGGACCCCAGCACGACACGTGGGTGCTCTGGCTTTAGCTCCCACCCAGCCCCTCCCCTAGCTCCTCACAATTCTTGTCACATCCAATATGGGGCAAAGAGACAGTTCCACGCTGATGGCCCATGCAGTGAGACCTGTGAGGCCACATGAGCAGGAGCAGGCAGCGAGCTGTGAAGAGCATTAGGTCCCTCCCTGGATCCTGCTGCCCCCCAAAGCCTGGGCCTGTCACATCTTCTATCTCTGAGCATCAGTTTCCTTATTTGTAAAACACATGGTTAAACCAACTGCCTTTTACCTCTCTTCTGTCATTGCGGGTTACAATCTACCCCTCCCAAAGCAAGGACCTTGAAGTTGCTTGTATGTTTCCTTTCCTATCGGGTGCAGGCACCCCGCCAAGATGGGCAAAGGTCTAGCAATCATTCCAGGTAGGAAGTAAGACACCTGCTGGTACGGATCTTAATGGTGAGATCTTAATGATCTTTCCTTGTTTATCTTTACATCCTTAGGACAAAGTAGGTGTCCCCATAAATGCTTGCAAAGTGAATGTGCAGCTCATATAAAAAGTCAGGCTACTGTGCGACTTGTTTCTGACTTTCTCACCTGTTGAGAGAAACCCGAATACCCACCAACAGAAGTGTAAAAAGTTGCTGCATTTAGTATTTTTGCTCAAGAAATTTTTTAAGAAGGGGAATCTGCCTGCCAACCCTGAGAAACTCTCCGTCACCTCCCACCTCTCCTCTCTGCAGCTGTTTGTGGACACGCTGAACTTCAGACCCTCAGTGCCATGTCCCACAACACAAGAACCAAGTGTGAATCCCGAGGGCTGAATTTTCCTTGCAAATATGGAGAAGTAGCCACAAAGCATACAGGGACTGCAAGCAGAGCTGGAGGAAAGAAACTACACACCCTATCTATTCACTGTTAATCTCTCATACATGAGTGTCAGTGTGAGCAGATATTGGGGGACTGTCTGCCTCCTCAGCTATGCAGATTATTCTCCCATACATGAATAGTTTTGAAGAAGTTACTGGAGTGCTAAGATTTCAGCATCTCCAGTCTCTTCCTAGCAATCTAAGATCCATTACCCTGAGTCTCTCCATCCATTGCTTAAATCTCAGAGACTTCACTGGGTCGGTGAATAACAGAAGCGATGTGGTCCGGTAACTCTCTGTGTACTTAGGCAATCCTCCAGCTTCTCCAGTGCTTCTAGTAAATTGAGAGGCCAGAGGTATTAAGCCATGATTCTGCCAGAATAAGCTGGAAGAATGGGCCTGAGAAAGCTTTTCTAACCCCATCGCTCCTCTATCCCAGGGAGATCATTAGAGCGCTGTGAGATTTAAATGTAACAGTAAAACATAAAAATTTAGTCAAAGTTTTGGCCCTCATCTAGTCTCCTATAAATATTCATTACTTCTGCTACAGAGATTCTCTAACTTTTCTCTGAGTTTGATTAGCCCAGGAATCTCTAACTCAAGCCAGGATTATGTAGGTGAGGAAGGCGTGTAACACACTCATGGACAGCCAAAGAGTGGAAGAGTGCCAGTGTCTGGAGGGAAAGGCCTTGTTAACCTCTGCTTTGATTAAGTAATTCAGTCTTAATTGGGAAGAGAAAAGTAAGTGAGATAAAACTCCCCAGGAGGATAAAGCTTCCACACTGAAGTCCCAATTCACCTGTCAAAAGCCAGATCTTCCCTGCAGGACAGTGACAAGGAAAAGCCCTGATCAGCTGGCAACTGTCTGCCTAGGTGAGAATGACAAGCCCTCCCTTCTTCCCCGCTGTGTTTAGGGACATCTTGATGTGGAATTTAGTTGCTTCCCGGACTGTTTCTACAGCCCTCCAGGGTGAGGGCCAGAGGGGCTGTGTGACAGAAGTGATTTTCAGTGATTTGTCAGCCGCCCACCAACTCCCTTTGGTCTTTTGTTAGGGACGCTGGTAAAAGCTCTTTCTTTGTTTATTTGTTTGTCAGCAGGTATGCGAGATTATGTCACCCAAAAGACTGCAGAGAAAGGGGTCACTCTACCAGCCCTGACCTACCCAGCAGTAAAACTTAGCTCTTTGTCCATACAAACAAAAAGAGAAGAAATATCCAGGTAAGGAGATCTGAGGCCTGAAACACTGATCTGTGAAAGTGGGACCATTAAACAAATCTAGGTGGTTGAGGAGGAAAAAAAAACCCAATCTCATTACAAATTAGGACAGACCTGCACCTCTTCCTCAAACAGCCACCCTCAGGGGAGACTGGCATCATATACCCCTCTGTCCTCTCCTTTCCAGCCTTTGATATATGCCCCACCAGAGTGGTGCAGTGGGTAGCCCACAAGAAGCTCAGTTTGCACAGGAGTTCAAAGGGAAACCCTGGAAGGTGAGAGGGTGCTCCTTTTCTCCTGAGTGCATGTATTAAGCAGTGTTGAAGGGCTCTGATAAAAACCCACTATCACTCTTTGTTGGTTTGTCCCGTTTTTTTCTTCATGAGATAAGAGAAAGAACAAGAGCACTGGAATCTGCAGAGCTTTGGCAAGGTCTGTTTACTACTGAAGTGAGCTGTGGCAAATGATTTAAGGCCTCTTACAGTATCTTCCATAACCTGGATAATCATAATAAATTTAAAATAATAAGAGTATTATAGAGCTGTCGCGAAAAGATAACAGGATGTAATAGATCTCAGGCACTCAGACACAAGCAGGCACAGGGTAAGTTTCAAGATATCTGGAGAGTCTGTGCCACTGATCCGGGCCTGATCGAACTGACCCTTCCCCTCTAACACCCCCTTGTTTTGAGCAAAATTCTTGGTTGGAACTCAAAGGAAAGGATTTAGCCTCACAGCTGATTAGCACACAGTGGGCCAATTTCCCCGACTAAGTAAATAAGTTACTCTCGAAAAACGCAGGTACTCTGGGAGGTTTCTGTTTGCAGTTTGGAATTACAGGTATAATATAACAATTGTCATAGGAATCGACATGCTAATTCAAACAAATAAGTGAACCTCTAGAGTTTTATTGTCCACTTCTAAATGACTAGGAACCCCTGAACCTGTATGTATACAATAACAGGTAGAATCTGAAGGCTGGAGTTTCCCTGGCCACTTTTATGGATGCAATGCAGTAAGCCTGTACTTCCACTGGATCCTGGTCAGAACAGATTCCACTGCACAAATGACAGTGAATGAGACAAAAAAAATAAATGGGATTTAAGGTGGGGATTATTTCCGAGGCAAAATTGCTAAGGGGTGGTTCAATGTCCTGCATTTCTGAATGAGCGAGTCTTTCATGAAGGACAAAATCATTTTTTGTTTCACCATTAGTGACATTCATTCATTCAATCATTCATTCATTCATAAAATGGGAATTTGTCTATTCTCTTCCAGACACCATGCAAGAGTCTGAGACACACATTCAGCTTGGTCTCTGCCTACAGAGTCTCAGCTGTATCAGGAGCCACCAGAGCGGCCACCTGGATACGCAGTAGCTCCCCTGTACTGGTGTGTGTTAGGACAGGCTTCTAAATTTGTTCCTAAAATACAAATGGTTGATAAGTGCATAAAAAACAATGTTCAACCTCTTAAGTGATCGGCGAAATGCAATCAAAATTACACTGGGGTCCTACCTCACCCCAGTCAGAATGGCCATCATTAAGACTACAACAAACAGGGATGTGTGGACAAGTGGAACCCTTTACATGATTGGTAGATATGTAAATTAGCGCAGCCTCTGCAGATAGCGTATGGAGAATCCTCAAAAAACTGAAAATGGAACTGTAGTCTGATCCAGCTTCAGTCCACCTCAGTATATTCCTGAAATAAATAGAGTTATCTGCACACCTGTACTTAGTGCAGCCCAATTCAAAATAGCTAAGCTAGGGAACCAGCCTAGGGGCCCATCAACAGATGAATGAATAAGAAAAATATGAGACATACACATGGAGGAGTATTATACAACTATAAAGAAGCATGAAATCATGTCTTTCGCAGAATTGGAGGTGCCATTAAACAGTTTGGACTCAGAAAGCCAAATATCATGTTTTTTCTCAATATGGAACCTTAAAAAATGCCACAGAGCAATAACATGAAGGGAAAAAGGAGAGGGAATGGCGAGGGAATGATGAGGGGCTGGAAATGATCAAAATATGTCAACGTGTGTATACAAATTCACCAAAATGAAATTCATTCACCTGCCTTAGTATTATTCACTAAGAAAGAATGAGTGGAATTTATAAGAAGGAAAACAGAAAATGGTGAAAATCTTGGCAGCGAGAACAGAAGGAAGGTGTCAAAGTGCAACAGGAGTTCCAGACATCAGAGTAGGACCTGATGCCCATTGTGTGTGCATTTGCATGTGTTTGTATGTGTGTGTGTGTGTGCACAGGTGTGTGCCACATGGGACATGGGCTACAGGCATGGTAGACAGAATCCATTGTGAGGAATTTACAATGAACAAGCAAGAAAGAGGAAGAAACAAGTACAAACCAGAGACCGGGTAAGTCGAGCAAAAGGAAAAATTTCTCTTAAATCAAGTAGACTGGACCTTGGGAGAAGAGAGGGGATCGCTTTTCCACCACATCCAGGCCAGGGCATAATTACACTGTCCTTCTCCCGAGTGGTAATGGATGATATTATGGAACAAATGCATATCCTTTTTTTCTCCCCACTTTGGTTTCGCTATTAAAAGCATGTTCTTTCTTATTCCTCATTCCAAAAGTCATACATATTATTTTTTAAAATATGGAAATGAAGCCTTGCTGCAGAGAAGAAAACGTTCTGCATGTGTTCTCTCTGTAATACATACACGGCCCTCTTTCATAATTGACTTTTGCTTTTAGAAATGATTTCCCATTCAAGAAATCAGACAAAAACAATTCTTTCACATCTTCTTGTAGCACTTTTATATAGTAAACTTTTGTTTACTATATAAACAAAAATTTAACAAATTATCCTCTATAGTAAACTTCTTGTAAACTTTTATATAGTTTATGGATTTCATATTGATCTTGTAAGTTTATGTTGCATGAGTAACCTTGGCTGCTTAGACTCATGAAACATTTAGTGTATTTATGAGTCGGGCTCTTTTTTCCACTAAGCTTCTTTGGGGAGAGGTTGCAGGTGGAACCCAGCTAAAGCACGGAGTCTACCTCTGAGCTCTTTCCTCAAAGCTACTCATTTATTTTTTCATTCTGTCAGTTGTATCTATTTCCTGTTTGTGTAGACATCCATGTCTGGGCATCTGTTTCCCAGGTGGTTTTCTTGCAATTAGAATAAAACGCTATTGCCTAAGATACACCTTTGGCTCCTGTTATCTGTCCCTAAACTGGCTATGGAGCCTGGACTTTTTTCTCACCGGCCACCTTCCTGAGTCACTGAGATATTGTCAACTACTTTGGGACTCACAGCATGGCCGGTAGAAAATTACCCCATCCTGATCACTGGAGGCTTTGAACAACAGCCAAGCATCTGTTTGGCCATCCCTATAGGGATCTCCTGGATGTCTGCCAAAGCCAGGGATGGGGTGGACTGGCCCAAAAGGCAACACACACCCACCCCCACCCCTTGGACAGTGACAGACCTTCATTCATGCCTTAAGCAAACATGGTGCCAGGGATAAGGGCCAGGTGAGACAGTCCCTGCCCCAAGGTACACTCTTGCCCTTCTAACTGCTCCCAAGGTAGAGTGACCTCATGGAATGACATCATGGGAACCTGCCCAATCTCATTCCATTTGCTCAACAAATATTTGTTGAGCTCCTCATATTTGCCAAGAACTGTGCTGGGTGCTGGGACACAAGACCTCAAGGAGCTCCTGCTGAGTGTAACACAAATAAAGAGATGGCTACACCACAGTATGTTAAAGCTAAGTAGGTGAAAGCTTAGACCTTAGATGTTATGCGTTTCTGGGTTATTCAGCCCCACCTGCCAAGGGCTTATCAGCTCTACCAACAAAAGCATTTCTTCTACAGTTAAAGGAATAGCAAAATCAACTGTACTCTTGTTCACCTAGAACTCTTGAGAATTACCCTCCCTTCCCTTCAGCTCCAACTTCTAGAATTACAAAGAAAACCAAACCATCTGGGGCGCATGAATGAATGGGTGAACACATGGTTCAAAGAAGTAAAAGAAGCCAGGGACGAGCGGATGATTTGTTGCCCGTCGGGGAACTTCATCTGGCTGCTTGGCCCCTTAGCAGTCAACGCCAAGAGCGGCAGCCCGGGAAGAGATAACACAAGCCAGGCAGCAAAGCAGTTTCTTTTCCTTTTATCCCAATGACCCAAATCCACAGGCCCTGCTAATGTTTGTTTTGACTTCTTGGCTCTGAAGCCTGAGGCAGCTCCTGTCCAGTAAGCTGTTTAGTTGACAAATGTTTTAGTAAATGAATTAGCGAGCTTCTGTGTCACCTCTTAAACTAGCCACCCACAGAAAACAACAGAATGGGCTTCCCTCCCACCCCAACTGCAACCAAACCCGAGGCGTGCTCCAACAAAATCCCAGAATAATACGCCCGCCCACTGGCTCTCTTTCCACTTTCATGTGAAGGGAGAGGAAAGAGAGATCAGGTGAAAAATGAGAGCCAGGGTATGAATGTAGCTACTTTACAGCAGTCTTCCAAGCCAGTTTGCTGGAGAAACTTAAAATAATAAACTTCAAGATTTGTTTCGCATTTGTAGGTCTCCTTTTTTCTTTCCTAGATCCCCTCGATTGTCCAAGGGTTGTACTTAGAGCAGATGCTTGCTACCTGGTAATCTTAATTTGAGATGTTTTCTCCATAAACTGATTTCAAAGCTGATTGTGGTGTCTCTTGTATAGTCTAACACTTGAACCTTATTCCCAAAGAAATAATTTCCTTCTATCTAACAATTCGTGCTACCATATTGTCACTCACGTGGTGTCCCCGTATGTCTACAAGCCCCTCGTGTTGCTGACTGAACTGCCCTCTCTCACTCCAAAGTGCCGGGAATTTATGTCGAGTCCCACACTGTTACCCTCTCAAAGATAGTTGCAGTCCAGTTCTTGTAGTTTTTCTCCTTTGCTTCAGTTCATCACTGCCTTGATTAACTATCAACTACTCAAATCACCGTGCGTGTGGATTTCTGTGGGACGAAAAATAGCAAAGGACACTTTCCAAATAACAGGAAGTTGTAGATTCAATTAGTGCTTCCTAGACCAGTTTCTTATGTGTAAAATGGGATAATTCCCCCACCGAGCTTATAAGTGGAGGCAGTGGACAGGTAGTACTCATTATTATCATTCTCAAGGTCATGAATATCATTTGCAGCTTTGTATTTTTAAACTGTGTCCCCAGCATCTCTAAGGTCTGACCATGTGTAGTTGCTAAGAGGACTGGAGAGCTAGAGCTGCTTAGTGGAGGAAAAGCCAGAGAACTAGAACACTCAGGCCTGGCGGTAATCCTGTAATCTCTCTCTCTCTCTCTCTCTCTCTCTCTCTCTCTCTCTCTCTCTCTCTCTGTCTCTCTCTCTCTGTGTGTGTCTCTCTCTCTCTCCCCCCCCTCCTCTCTTTCTCTCCCCCCTCCCTCTCTCACAGTATTCTAAAGTTCTTACTCATCTCCACTAACTTTTTCTGCTTCCCTCTCACCTTTGCTCTCTGTTCCGTTGCCCTAGTCACCTACGCAGGTCCCCGAGCATCGTGGCCTGGAAGGACAGGTGGCCGTCCATAGACAGCTCTGTACACCCTTCCTTAAGTTGCCATCCCAGGGCTTCTTCCGTTTGGAAAGCCACTCTCTCTCCTCTGCCTCCCTCAGGAAGGCTCAGTTGACAAAAAATAAAGCACATCGCTGATCAATTTTGTTATCGTTTCCCAGCCAAAGAGGGAAGAGAATGAGTAAGATTCTTTGAAAACCATTACTCACCATAATGTTATGAAACCTCAAAGGGACTCTTAGTTGCTTAGTGTTCATTCTATTTTAAATTTCTCTTCTGACTCTGTGGTCTCTCCCTGTACAACCTTATTTGTTCAGTCACTCATTGGGTATTTATTACATACCTAACTTTTGCTGGAGATCATTCTAGGCCCTGGACATACAACGTGACAAATAATAAAGCTCGGGCTCCTATAATGTTTGCGTTCCAGCACATCTCTAATGTCTCTAATGAAAAGCGGGGTTGGGAGCAAGGGGGCGAGTGGGGAGGAATGGTTGTGAGAAAGCAGGGCAGGCCTGTTATCTCCAAGAACATGGAACTCGGAAAAGACCTAAGTAACAGGAAAGATCTGTTAGGTAGGGACACGAGAGAAGAATGTCAAGGCACAGCAAATAGGACAAAAGGCTGCCATGAGCAATTTTTAGAGAAAATATTTCAGGTGCTCAGGAAGCAAAGAGAAGGGAAAGAAGGTGGCAGTGTAGTGAGGAAGAGGGAAGCAGTTGTAGAAGAGCTCAGAGAAGAAGCCAGGGACCCATCAGGTAAGGCACTCGTTGGCCATATTTTGTGTCAGACGAAATGGGTGCAGTTGGAGAATTTGGAGGAAGATTTACTTGGGTTTTCACAAGATCATTTGGATACGTCATGGAAGAAAGATGGTGGCAGAGCCAGGGTGAAAGACAAAAGCCAAATAGGCATCTTTTTCCATGGTCCAGAGAACTGATGTTAGCAATCCGAAGTGGCCATCAGAAGTGATATCCATACATATGTGATGCTTTGCCAACCCGTTTTTCTCACCCACCCAGATGGAACCTCACACCCCCCAGAAGGTACAGAAAGGCCACATCAAACATGGTCTAGTATGCTGCAGATCTTGTGAAGAGTGAGGAGGGAGACAACAGCACAGTCACTACAGCAACCCATCTTAAAAAGAGCATCACTTGACCTCCATCCTTGATAGACGGCTCTGTTCTTCTTCGTGCATTCCTGCTTCTATCCATTTCAGATTTCCTTTCTGTCATGCAAATATATTCATCTTTGCCCCAGCTCTTGATCTCTAATGAAGACATAGTCAGATCCCCCAATATTTGGAAAATAAAGTGCCCTCTGTGAGTGACTCCTACTGTCTCATGAAGACAGTGTCAGAACCTCCTTTGTTACTTGGATAAGTTTTTGCTTTCTTGCTTCCTACTTCAAACAGTGCATCCAAAATATTTTCTCTAAAAAGAGTTCTTTCAGAATCTATTATACATTTTATGGAGCCACTAGAAGGAAAGAATTTAAGGCTCCAAACAGGAAAAAATGACAAGGAAATGGAAATGCTAACTACATGATATGATCATTAGACACTGAGCATATGTGCTGAATTTTCCTATTATAACATATAAATATATATAATTATTATTTATCAAATAGAAAGAAAAGTCTCACTAGTAATCACAAAGACAATCCTGCTGGTTGAAAATTTCTACGTATTTTCACATCTATGTTGAATGTTTTTCTAATCTTTTAGTAACTCTGTCTGCTTATGATGATGCCTTCCTGTGGAATTTAATATCCTAAAATCATATAATTCTACTTGTTTTCCTAATCTCACTCTTAGCATGGAATCTGTCACTTAATAAACATTGATGGAGCAGACAAAACTTAACAGACAAAAAACTCTATCTACTATTGTTTGATAAACATTAGTATATAGATTTAGCGCTAATGGAGTAATGTTTTATGAGTTTTGTAAAACTGCATACAAAACCTGGAACTCAAACTTTCAAAGCAGAGTACAGCAGTTTAAATATCAGCAAGTCTTGGCCAAGACAGAAATAAACCCCCACCTTTCCGCCCTCTTCCTTCCCTTCATCCCTGGATGGTTTGTTTATATAATCTGCTGAGCCGATCTCTTGGTTCATTAAGTCAATCGCCTGCAGTATTCTCTGAGGGGAACTTTCAGTGTTCCATGGAGAATGGAAACATCTCAGAGGTGAGGATCCAGTCTCTCCATGTTCTGCTCAGTGCCTAGGACGTGCTGCTCTTGGTATCACTCCAGGATATACATTTACCCCAGTAATTTGCCTAATCACACGAAGCTTCCTGCAGTAAACTTGTCTAACCTACAACACCCAGTTACAGAATTTGGCCTGAAAGTTGTTGAATGACACCTGCTGATCGTCTGTCCCACGCTCTACTTTCACGATCCCCCGTGAAAGGCCCATGTCTCTCTGATACGGGGTTGGGAATGGATGGCAGCCGTAGGCAGCAGCGCATTGACCACCTCATCCCATCTGTGAGATGGAACTAGCCTTAAAAACCTATGTGGCAGCCAGGTATGATGGTGCATGCCTGTGCTCCTGGCTATTTGGGAGGGTGAGTCCAGCCTGGACAGCTTAGCAAGACCCTGTCTGTAAATAAAAAATGAGAAAGGCTTTGGCATATAGATCAGTGGAAGGACACTGGGTTCAATTCCTTTTACTGCAGGGAAAGCAAGGAAAAGCACAGAGCAATGCTTGGCAGATCTCTGGCATCCAGCCCGGTTTATGTATAATGCTGGACATTAAGGTCGAGTGCGTTAATATGACCAGGTATCATTTTATAATAAAGACATTCAGTAAATGGTGACTTATGTAGGTAGAATGTGAACTGCATGTTTGTCTTTGGACTCACCAGAAGAGTCACACACACTGTCTAGCTCTTGGCAGATGCTTAATTAACCTTCAGTGAATAAAGAAATCAGCCCTGTGCTTATCCTCCAGCTGGCTCTGTCTTGCTAATTGTAGAGCAGTTGTGTCTCATCACATTCTTTAAGAGCGCCTGAGAATAAAATCTCAGAGTATCTTTCTCTTAGCATCCCATGCCTAGTAATGCTTCTTGGGAGTCTTTAGTACTCTCTTTTAGGTCTCAGTAGCTTTTAGCTGTTTCATTATTGTCCTATTGTTGCCGCATTCCCTTTCCTTTTTCATTTTTTTTTGTTTTGTTTTGTTTTTTTTTTAAGATAAAAAACAATGGCACAGAATTTGAAGCATTTTTTAAAAAGGTATACTTCTTCTAATTCCACCAGAAAAAAATCCTAATGAGCTGCTTGGGTCTGAGAAGGGAGGCTTTAGGCTGAGCTCCTGTGAGCACCCTGGGGATGTTGACAAGGTGGCTGCTGGCTGTGAGTCTCCCACTGTGAACTGGCAGGGGTCCTACCACCCAGAAAGTGACAGACAAACTCACTTTACATGCCTGGCCCCAGGGTAGCAGAAGGCAGGGCCACCTCGGGAGGAGTGAGATAACCGTGGGCTGGCTCTGTCTCCCGTATTTGCTAATCACATCCTTGGTGGAAGAGCAGAGCAGAGAGGTGAAGCCACGGATTAGTCACCTCCAGCATTCGACTTAAATCTGCTGACATTACCTTTGTGATAATTGCACAGTAACAGCTCGAAGGCTGACTATCACTTCTCATCTTTAGTAAAGAGACAAGTACAGAGGAAATATAAGCTGCAATGGGAGACATACCAATTTGAGCTTCATTCGCTATTGAAGAGCTCGGCATTTGTAAGTTTCAGTCTTATGATCACACAAGAGGAGTAGGAGCGTTCCTGGAACCCCAGCTCTCAGAGAGGCTGACAAGGACACCACAAGTCAGAGATCAGCCTGGGCATTTTAGTGACCTAAGGAGGCCCTGACTTAGAGCAAAACAAAATTAAAAAGGAACTGGGGGTGTAGCTCAGCGTGAGGGCTCTGGATTGAATCTCGGGTTAAATGAGAGAGAGAGGGAGAGGGGAAAAGAAAGAGAGAGAGAGACAAAGAGACAGAGAGAGAGCAAAATTCCCCTATCATCTAGGCCAGAGGAGAGACACCAACATAAAGATCTGCTCATCTGGTCTTTTGACTCAGGGATTTTCAGATTTAGAAGCAAGGCTCTCTGACACTGCTCCACGGATGGATGGCAAATACAATCGTAGCCTCAGTAAATTAATTTAACAAATGCCTTCTTCATGAATCACACTTGGAGCACACCTAGTTTCGAGCTCGCTAGAAACAAGTCACTGGGCAGAGGATTCCTTCTGGGGCAATTCCACCGCAGACTTCCTCCACTGGCAATTGGGTTTCCCTACTTTGACTTGTATGGTCATGAAGAGGCCCTCATTCACAGCAACCCGTCAGGCAAATGCCCAGCACCTGACCCTGGGCAGATGCAGGGTCTAACTTCAGGCTGTATCCCATGGGAAGAGACCTACACCCCAAATACTCATCTTCTCCTGTTCTCAGTTGTCAACCAACTCTTAAAACTAAAGTAATTTTCAGAAAAGATTCTAAGTCTCCCTAATCCAAGAGGGGGGAAAACTCTAATGAACAAATGAATACAAAGGGGGGAGAAAGGTTAGAAGGATGATCAAAATGTTGAAGAAGTATTTCAACCATTCATGTGGTTTTCATTACCTGTGGATCTTGAAAAGCTTTTTAAAAAGAAAGGAAAACTGCTAGAACTTTCTCCTACAGCTCAGTGAAAAAGCCTCAGGACTCAAGCACAGTAATAAATCATTCATTCAAATATTTATATCAGATAACCAGAGGGAAATAAAAGCCAACAACCCTCATCAGTCAAACTCTGGAAATGCTCTGGTAGGTTGGTGAAAAGACTTGTATCTTGTCACAAACACAATTTTGGAAACTATCCATTTCTGCTGATAATTGCTGAAATAAAAATGCTGAGTTTCAGCAAGTGAGTGAAATATATTGGTCCGCACAAGAGCAGTTTAGTGGTCTTCTCCTTTCCAAATGTAAAATGGTATTTGAGGCTGCATTCTGAAGGTCCGTGACTATAAGCACTGGATCCACTCTTACCATATCAAGGGACCCGAAGAATTCCGTTGTTCATAAGGCAGAGTCCACACTGCTGTCCACACAGCTCCCCAAAACCCCAGGGGCATCGCATCACAAGTGGCTAGCGGTGAAAACAGAAGTGGAGGAGGCTCTGCAAACTCAAACAAGTCAGAAGACAACTAGCCAACTTTGGAAAGCAGAAGATAGCTGCAGGAAACGCAGGGCATGAATTTCAAATGTTCTAGTGCATTGGTAAATCCGGGAGGGCTCAGATAAAGCCTTCACAGAAGAAATCTACAGACACAGACAGCATCTTCAGCTCATTCACTGGGTCAAGGAACAAGTTTGAAATGGAGGAGCTTTGGTGTGGGGAACCCAGATGGAGTAGGGAAGGACACCATTAAACCTCTTCTCGGAAGTGCCAGCATCTGAACCTGCAAAACTGGGGTTCAGACATGTCTGCCCCTGACCTTTGTCTTTGGGACTTGACCAAATCACAGTCTTCTGAAACTCTGTTGGCTTTTGTGCGGGAAATCCCTCCCCCACTCTCCCCAGATACTGAAACAACACCCAAACCCATTAATGAGGCAGCCTAAATTTTCCTATCACTCACCGTAATTCCTGATTAACAGACGATGTAATTGCCAGCCTCCTTTGTAATTTAAAACTATAAACAGTTGCTATTTTGTGAGACAGCAGAGCACTTTTTTAAAACCGCTTGACTCTGTGTGTTCCCAGATTCAATCCTAACTAATCCCAAATAAATGCAATTTTCTTTGTTCTAGAATAACTTGCTTTTATTCTCTTTCAGCATTTCACTCTTTCATTCATGAGTTACTGCAGTAAATATTTATTAGGGACCCTACCATGACAAATCACTGTGACAAGTGTTACATTATATAAGATTTATTACCTGCCTCCGTGAGATCAAGAAAATAATATACATAATCTCCCTTTCTTTTTTTATTTATTTAGTAGCCACCAGAATTTGCTAGTGGTAAAATAACTACTGAATCTCAGAGGCACCTGTTTATTTTCTTTTAGGACAAGCTTTCCCAACCTTTGAATGACTGATACTTTGCACCAGGTAGTTCTTGACTGCTGGACACTGATCTATTCACCATAGGGTATTTATTTGTATCATTGATCACAATCCAGCAGATGTCAGTAACTTCATCTATCCAGTTGTGATCACCAAAAGTATCTTCAGACATTGCCAATTGCCCCCAGGGGGAAAAAATCATCTCCAATAGTGAACCATGACACAGAAGAGGTTGACAACCAAAGATGTTACTGTCAGCTGAGAAGGTAGAGAAATAAGACAAACTCGGCAGGAGAAAAAAAGAGTATATCTTGTGTGTGTGTGTGTGTGTGTGTGTGTGTGTGTGTGTGTGTGTCTGTGTTTGTGTCTATGTGTGTTTTCAGTGCCTAGTATGAAATATGAGCTGCCTAATGATCATAACACCATATTTAAACATTTCTTTCCACTAGGAAGTAAAAATTAGCAAGAGGCCTTTTTTTCCCCATTTTTATAGCAGGATCCACTCAGAAAAACCACGTAAGAATAGCTCTAAAACAACTAGCAGCGAGCTGAGAGTATAAGAAACCTAAGGGAAATGAACTTCAGGAGAGAGGAGACCATACCTACGATAAACCAAACCTAGTGTGAAGGTGGAGAAAAACATAGCCCGTTGTAGATGGGATGGAAATTCAGCAGAGCTTTGTATGTATTTTTGATAGCGACTGGAGAGCAGAGGGCTTGAGAAAATCTCTTTACAATAAGCAGCAAAAACAGTCCCCAGGTGGGGAAGGGGAGAAGGCCTAGGAAATGCAGGAGAGCACAAGTGGCCTGTGAGTGAAGGTAAATCAGAAAACTGAAAGAAACCTGTCCAAACCAGCTCTTACCCTGATCATAGGCAGAGCCACCGTCCACCAGGGGCAGGTCAGCGGCGCTGAGCTAGACCTTCCTGAGGGGAAGTTCACCTGCTGAAGGGACCAGGAGCACCGAGAGAGCCCATCCTGGGCTAGGATCCAATCCATACATGGAGGAGGAGGCGCCACTGTCTCCCTGTATAGCCCAAGCAGCATGTGGCCTGCGCGAGTCTGACAGGGACTCAGGAGACACAGCCGTTAGCTAAAGTGTCCCGCAGAGGGCTCGTCGTATGCAAGCCTTCCCAGCTGATGGGCTTTCAAAGTGACTGACTTATGAAGGCTTCAACTTCATCAATGGAGATGCACCATGCATAAGACCATAACTTGATGACATTATTAGGAGGTTCCAGAGACAGGAGTGGAGCCTAGATGAGGGTCTGGGTCTCTG
Organism: Cavia porcellus; assembly: GCF_034190915.1. NCBI lineage: Eukaryota > Metazoa > Chordata > Mammalia > Rodentia > Caviidae > Cavia > Cavia porcellus. The sequence goes on along the minus strand of NW_026947496.1, from coordinate 17,026,119 downwards.
CAGGTGATTTTTAGGCTATCCCTGGCTCCTGCCTCTCCCAGGCTCTTGCTTTTTCTCTCTGCCTTTTGGTTGCCAGGACTTGAGCATCTTTCTCCCGTCAGGCCATTCTGCATGATGTTTCGGCCTCACCGTGCGCCTAAAGCAGCAAGGCCAGCTGACCAAGGACCGAAACCACGAGCCACAGTAATTCTTTCCTCCTCTAAGTCAGTTTGTGTTGGATGTTTCATCACAAGAATGGAAAGTTGACTCACATAGAAGAACACAGACACTGCTATCCTCCTGGTGTTCCCAGCAGGGCCAGGAAGTGATGTCCACCTCTGACAGAGGCGCAAGGATGCTGGGATTTACCCTCCTAAACCACGGGGCTCCTGAAGTCTGTGGGCTGGGCTGGAGATCAGAGGTACCCTCTAGCACCCCAGTACTTAGCCTAAGTAGGAGGAGTGCATCTCCGACTTACAGGGTGTTCACATCACTAAAGCAACAACCCAGCTCAGGCCTGTCTTACCTACAGGCTGTGCTGATCAAACCCCACATGCAAAGCCTGACAGAGGCTGAGCCACGGCAGCATTGAGGTGTTTACAACAGTGTTCTCAGCCTCTGCCATTCTCTCTCATATCAGAGTGCATGGCATTGAGTTCAAAATTAGGAAATACTTGAAAGCAGCACAGCAAAACAGCATAACCAGAGCATGTGAATCAGTTAACAAATAAAATATCATGACCCCAGTGGAATACACTAAAAAATGTAAGATTGATTTAGCCCATGAAAATAATATAATTTGTAATATTAAGGGAAAAAAGAAAAATACCATCTCAATAGAGGCAGAAAACTCACTTGATAAGATTCAACCCATGTTCAAATAAAATACTATCAGGGAAGTAGAAGAAAACTTTTTCAGCCTAATTATAGATCCTCCTCAAACTAGAAACACTGAATGTTTTCCTCCAAGTTTGAGAGCAAAGCGAAAGCACCTACCCTTAGCACTCTTATTGAGCTGTATTTGAGAAGATCTAGCAATTTTATGAAGCAAATGCAATGAAAGCAAAAGTCCTAACAGAAGAAATCAAGCTGCTTTTATTCAAAGAATACAAAACATAGAAAGTCTGTGGATTCTGCCCAAACGCTAGAAGTAAATTCTAACTACAACCATCAGCCACGTGAACCATTCATTAAAATGTTAGAAGTAAATAGTGAGAAGTGAATTCCACAAGGCTTCAAAATACAAAGTCAGTACATACTATACACCATATTTTAGTAAGAAAAATGGACAAATACAATTTAAAAATATAACCTGTGGCTCGTGGCACAGGCCTATAATTTCAGCACTCTGAAAGGCTGAGGCAGGAGGATGCAAGTTTGAATCCAACCTGGGCAACTTGGCAACTTACTACAATTCTGTCTCAAAATTTTAAAAAATCTTAAAAGGGCTAAGGATGTAGTGCAACACAAAAGCCCTTATATTAATCCCCAGTACTCCAAAAAACAAAGACCAAAAGGCAAAAAAAAGTTATATAGTTAGGAATAAATATAATGAAAGATGTCCAAAATCTCTATCTTGAAGATTATCCCAAAAAATTTATTTTCAGTACCGGAAATCAAACTCAGAACCTTTCACTTGCCAAGCAGGTGCTGTGCCATTGAGCTATATCCCCAGCCTCTATACAGTATTATTAAGAAAAGACAAAGACCTAAACAAATGGAAAGACATGGCCATTTTCATTAATCAAAAAGCTGAAAATTGGGGCTGGGGATTTAGCTCAGCAGCATAAGCACCTGCCTTGCAAGTATATGGTTGTGAGTTTGATCCCCGGTACTGATAAAAAAAGAAAAAGTCAAAAAAAAAAGCTGAAAATTGTGAATATATCCTAAGCCAATGACAAATTCAACCCATTTTCAATCAAAACTCCAACAGATTATTTTAAGGAATTGGCCAATCAATTATAAAGTAAATATAAAAAACAATTTTGAAAAAGAACAAATTTAAAGGTATTGAAGTAATCAATTTGAAGACTTACTCTAAAGCTTCAGAAATTAAACTCATGTAAAGTTAGCTCCATACCTACTTAAGATCTGGAAATTCTGTTCCTAGATGTCTACTCAACAGAAATGAAAACACAAACAAGTACGAGGAGATGATTGCAAGAATGTTCACAGCAGTGTTAATAACGATTCTGAGCTGTAAGCAATCCACTTATATCCACACAGGAGAATTTACAAAAATATTATCATATTTGCACACAATACAGTTCTACTCAGCACTAAAGCGGCATGAACTGGTGTTCAAGACAAAGACATGGACAGATATCAAAAACACAGTGCTGCTCTGTGTGGCTTGGACCTGGAGTGTCACCCAAAAGCCAATGTGTCCCCAGTGAAGCTATGTGCAGAGGCTGGACTCTTAGAATGTGATTGGAGCATGATGATTCTGACTTCATTAATAATTTAATGGCATTTTTGGGAGTTAATGGAATATTAGAAGGTAAAATTAAGGTAATGAGTCATGAAGCTACAATTCTCTCTCTCTCTCTCTCTCTCTCTCTCTCTCTGTCTCTCTCTGTCTCTCTCTCTCTCTCTCTCTCTCTCTCTCTCTCTCTCTCTCTCTCTGCCTCCTTTCGGGCCACTCTAAAGTGAGTAGCTTGACTCCACCATGTTTTTTCTAGATGCTCTACCTCAGCCAAGCAACCATACTTTGAAACCTCTAAAACCGTGAGACAAAATGAAACTGTCTTCCTTTGTTTGTTCCAGGCATTTTTCACAGTGACGGAATACTGAATAACACATGAGTTAAGCCACCCAAGCCTAATAAAACACATCCTATATTATTTTGACTTATTTAGGCAAAACAAATTTACAGAGGTAAAATTAATTTTTGGCAAAATGAAGCAGACTGCTGGCTTTCTCTAAGTTCCAGCAAGTCGGGGGAGCAGGGAGAGTGCGTGAAGAAATTAACCAGAAAAGACCAGGAAGGATTTTTCCAGGTGATGGAGTGGCTCTTTATCTTGATATAAGTGAATGGGTACAGTTATCAAATCTCACCAGGCTAAATAAGGTCTATGAATTTTGCTGTACATAAATTATATCTCATTAAAATTATTTTTAAAATCCATTATTTATAAAGTGGCTTGAAAATAGAAAAAGGCAAAAATTCTCTAAAAACTCACTGAGGAGAAATGACCAAAAAACGTCCGACACCCGGCAGCAGCGCTACCACGGCAAGCTAACAAAAGGGGTGTCCTCAGCATCCACATCTGGTGTGCTCCAGTGAGGCCTTTGGTGTTGCAGTTTTGTCTAAGTGAGAAGGGATGCGAGGCTCATCCCGCTGTGGGTCAGAGGGTCACGGACCTGCCTGAATGGAAGGACCAGTGGAATGGACCAAATGAAAGCCAACATTCAGTTTGGTCCTAAAGTCAAGGGTCAGCCTGCAAACATGTACCACTGCTGGATGCTCTTTTTTATCACAACAGTCAGGGATGGGGTAGAGAGAGGCACACTCCCAGTTGCTACCCATGATTCCAACAGTCCTAGTGCCCATGCTGTTCAAGGCCACTGGCAGCCACAAAGAATCGTTTACTCATGGACCAGTCTTTTCTGATGCCCTTTCTTTTCCTGGCTATTTTAGCTCATGAGGCCTGAGCAAGCGAAGGGAGCTGACAGTGAAACTCAAGCATTAGTGAGAAATGAGAGCTGACACATCAGTGTGGCGTGGGTGGGGCAGAAGGGAGTGGGGACAGCCATCTCCCTCCCTGGGACAAGCGCATTTCCCACTGGTTGCAATGCTCTGTCATCTTTGATGTGTCCTTTCCCATAGAGGAAAGTTCTCTGTAAGAGAGGGGGAGGAGAGCCAGCTCGTGGGAAAAACATGTCTCTCTGCTGTAAGCAGCACATTGGCTCATGCCCAGGTAATGTCCTCAAGGTGTGCCACGAGAGATGAAGTCACTTGGCTCATTTCACCACCTTCAGGATGGCGTCCTGTGAAAGACAGGCAACATGTACAAGGAAGCTAATCTGTCTTCCCGGATGCACTGAGGTGGGGGACTGGTTCGTGACCAGTGCTCTGCAGCCCCTCACCTGAAAAAGAAAGCCAAGCGGTGGGACAAGAAAGCCAACTGAATTGGATAAAACTGCACAGCTGAAGCCTCGGCCAGACTTAGGCACCTGTGCCCCAAGGCATGCCCAAGTGCTGGCGCCCTTTCAAAGTATTCCTCTTTATATAATTGATGATTAAGTGAAAAACAACTAAAACTTGCCGTATCCAGAGCATAGAGGTAATGTTTCTGGAAATGCACGCCACAGACAGAAAAGGGCATGGATCGTAGTGTGCAGTGCAAAGGATCCCATAGACCCAGCTCCCAAGTTCTCTGCACAGCAGAGACAGAGCAATAGGACAGCAGCCTCCCTGCTCTCTCCTGCCCCCAAACACACGTGGAAGGAAAGTCCCTTGTCTTTCATCATCTGTGCTTTCTTTTTTATTTAATTTACAAAGCTATAAGCTCTTTATGTCCACACAACACTAACCTATTTAACCTCCCGGAAACTACCCTCATTTCGTGGCTTATTCGTTGCCCATACCCAGAGAATCACTTTTGCTCATACTCTGAAGTTGAGGTCAGTGGTGGGTGTGTTGCAAAGCATTGTCCCCTAGACACAGCAACTTATTGTGCCTTACTTTGGAATGCTGCCTGGGTGGCGTTGCTGACTCTGAGTGATTGTCAGGTAACTGGAGTCACAGTTGATATTAGCCAAAAGACTGAGAAGCAGGGTTAGCTGGACAAGAAGACAGCAATTTGGCGTCGCCTCTTGTGACACACGTTACTTCTCTCATCCAAGACTCCCGCTGGTTGCCTGAAACCCTGAATAGTACCGGACCCTGTAACTGAACACCTTTGGTGTCTTAACTAAGCACCTATCACATTCAGAGGCCCTGAATTTGCACTTTAAAGTGCAAGAAGAAAACCAAAATGAGTTTCTCTTTCCTTCTTCACAATTTTACAGTTAGATGATTTATTGTTATCAAGGATCTCAGCAAACAGCGGGGCCTTATTTTCTCCATTATCAAACAAGTTCACTGAAAGGAAGCATTATACAGCTTTCCTTTGGCATAACTCTTGCACTTAGGGAACAATTTGAGCTAAAATAAGGATTTCTTGAGTACAAAAGCTTGGATCCAGGAATAACCAAGGGAGCCATTAACAGGCACACAGTGTACACAAGGTAGATATCCTGGACAGAAAGAAAACTTAGATCCCAGATAGAGCTGAACAGGAATGAGGGGAATTATACTATGTTATTCAGAATGGCATGCAGTTTAAAATACATGATCTGTTTATTTCTGGAGTTTTTCACTTATTATTTTCAGACTATGATTGGCCATGGTTAACCGAATCTGTAGAAAAAGAAACCACAGATAAATGAGGCTACCCTATTCATGTGCAAAAAATAGCAAAGATAAGTTAGTGCAGAAAAGAGTGTTTTTATTTCTATTCAATAGTGCCATCTTTGGCAGAAGTAAAGCAAATTTCTGTTTTGCTGGTAATGAAAGAAGTTGCTTGTGGAAACTCAGACATTTTTTGTGATTTATTACAGTAGATTTGTTAGTGCTATTTCATACAGACTGCTATTCCAGAGAGCTGGCCAGCCTCTTTTAAGATACTCATATTATAAATATATATTTTAGCCTGTAACTTGACAGCCTATCTGCTGGCCTAAAACTTTGTAAGACTCTTAGTTGAGACCAGCAAATGAGTTTTTAAGGCCAAATATGGGAGAGAATCTAATCATTCTTCTTGTACTATAGCATTGAGATTGTTGCTTCATTTAAGGGTCCATTCTCTAGATACTGAGGACCCAGAGACAGAGAGGATGCAACCCTTGCTCTCTAAAAGCTCACTGTCAAAAGACAAATCAAAGAGAAAATACCACAGCAGAGACAACAAAGCCCTTTTGGCTTAAGGAGCCCAGGAAGGCCTAAAATATTTGCGAAAACATTTGAAACGGAAATAAAATTTCCACAGCAAAACAATGAAGGAAAGAAAGCATCTATTCTGAGAAAGTAGCAAAGCCCAGGCAGAGAGAAAGTTCACGGCCAGAGTGAAGAAACAGTTAATTATTTTATTTTAATTATAATCTAAAAAAACATCTGTATTGGGACAAGCTGGATGTTGCTAAAGCAGAGTTCTGGATTCCATCACCTACTGGATTATAATTTCCAAGGCTGGTCTTTATTTGAGCAAACCTTACTTTACATACAAAGTTTGAGAATCATTGCCCTCCGATAGTTACAGGTGGAAATAGAGGTGGAAGACAAAGATACAACAGGATAAGGAAAAGGGTAAAAGGTGTTTGTGGAGGGCTAGCCTCTAGGGCCTTAGATGGAAAAGTAATCTCATCAATCACGCTGTGATGAGATGGAGACTCAATAAGGCAGTATCACCTCAGAGGTAAGTGCTGGACCCGTGATTTGAATCCGGGTGTCTCTGAAGGCAGTGGATACGCTCTTGTTTACGCACTGCATTTGAGAAACTTTGCTTATTATAGTTGAATTCATGCGAAGTCTTTTCTGCCCCCAACTCTCTTTGCAAATGAGAACTCTGTCAGTTGGGTAACAAAGCAGGCGGGACCTCATCTTTATAATCCCATTGTTCCACAGGGGTATTAAGACTTTTTGTGTTCCTGACTAGAGACTTGGGGAATCCCGCGGTGAGTCCAGCTCCTGTAATTCTGAGCTTTTTGTCCATCAACACTTTAATTCTTTTTACTGACTTGACTCCTTATGATGGCTAGTGATTTGATGATCTTTGTAAACAGCTGGTGATCCCCATGGGGTAAAAGGTGGCAGAGAACTAAATTTAAGTTTCTTCTTTCTACATCTGTGTTAAGCTCAAAACAATTGACAATTCCATGCCAACAACCAGGAACTGAACATCTGGACTGGTGAGTCTTATATTTCTGATTTGCACTAGATGTATGGCTGAAATTTTAGTATTGATTAAAAGTATAAACTTTCTTTTAAGTGTGTCTGTATGCTTATATATCTATAGTCAGAAAATCCTTGCCTTTCGTTGTATGAATGTGTTGTCTACAAGGTAAACCATAAAATATCTTAAAGTATCTCTAGGCTGATTGGCTGAGAAATAAATAACCTCTTGTATAGATTGAAATTAAGAAAAGTTAACATCTAATACTTTCAGTGTAAGGGACAGAAAAAGATATGGTTATAGAAACTAATTTGGAAACAATTTAAGAATTCACGTTCTTATAATTTAAGCAAACAAGACCAATTTAATAATTTTGGCTTAATAGAAACATTTTATGTTTTCTCTGCTTTATTGGTGTTAAATATAGCATAAACACAGATTTTTACTCTGCCTGCAAATGTTTTCCCTAAATGCATACAGATTTACTGATGAAGGACACTAGTACCAGTTTTATTAAATATTAATAATAATGAAAACTATGAAGTTTTCCTGAATGAATTTGAATCTTCATTTTGACAAATTTTAGTTCAGTAATGATTATGTTTTACACTATGTCAGCTTGAAGATAGTTTGTAAAATTCTTAAGGAAAACAAAATCTTGTGCTGACTGAATTAGTGAATAATATCCATTAGATGTCTAAATCATTTCTTTAAAAGGTAAAATGCTGAAACATTAATTGTCCATTATAATTTTTAAAATCTTCATAACTTTTCCTCTTATTTTTATGTGGTAAAAACCTGAATACATTTGTTAATGAATGTCTGATACTTTAAGAAATCATATATAATGAGTACATATGTGCAGGAATAGTAGAAACTTCTCAAAGAAGGAATTTTATTTGTTGTGGTCAAAACTAAGATTTGAGAGATTTATTTATAAGATATTCAAAAAAGAATTCAGATTTATTTCACTTATGAGTATCTAGTTGCCTCCATTATGTATAAAAATCTCAAGATTATCCTTCTTTATAGTTAACTAATATTCCATTACATAAAAATACAACGTCTTATTTATCCATTGAGTGGTTGATGGGCATTTGGGTTGTTTCCAAGATTTAGCTATTACAGATTGTGCTGCTATAAACATAGGTGCACATATACCTAGAAAGGGAAAATACCCAGAAACGGAATAGTTGGATGAATGGGACTTCCAATTTTAGGTTTTTAAGGAATCTCCACACTGATTTCCACAGTGGCTGTACCAGTCTACACTCCCACCAACAGTGGAGAAGCATTTTTTTCCCCCTTAGCCCTGCCAACATTTTTTGTCGCTTGATTTCTTGATGGCAGACATTCTTTCTGGAGTGAGATAAAAACTCACATTTATAAATATCATATTGTCTTCCTAGTGTAAAACAAAAAAAAAAAAACCTGAAAGGATAATAAGATACAAAATGTACAATATGTGTACATATAGATAACAAAACATGCATCATACTAGCTTAACTCATCACACTCTGTGATCCTAACTTCTGCACATGGAAGGGATAGACCAAAACTAGCATGTATATCTTTTTCCCTCTTCAAAACTTCACAGACAGAAAATTCATTTTTATAGTGGATTTTACCAACCTACACATGAGATCTTTTTCTTCTTTCCTTAGTAAATTAAGAACCTTCATCTTTTCACAAAGCACTTTGCACCTCGTTGTATCCAAATTACTACCATCTTAACTCTTACCTGTGAGGTTCTTATTAAGTAAAATAAGGGTCCCTTGAATACCAGCATAGGATACCATGACTGTTCATCCAGCAAAGTGTTTACTGGGTGACTAACAGGTGGGTAGGGTAGACAATGTGGATACGTAGGACCAAAGGATGATTCATCTCTCATGCAGGATGCAGCAGGACTGCAGGAGATTTATTACTGTATACAGAGTGGTATACAATTTAAAACTTATAAGTTATTCATTCCTGAAATTTTCAATTTAGTATTTTCATATCATACGTAAGTAAATCTGTAGGAAGTAAAATTGCAGAGAGAGAGGGGCTACTGTAGTCCTATCAGTGATAATTTCACAGACCTTTGAAAAAAACGTTAGCTCCTTCCTGATTTTAGTTTTCTCATGTGAGTCTAGCATCTTCTAGGCCAGTGATACTCAGCGGAGGATTCATATCCCTTACCTATGGCATTCTATGAACACATACATGTTTCTGAAATACTCTAGACTTATAGAATCTCTTTATGTCTTTGCATATTCATAGTAGATGGTGTCTAGATTACTGCAGTTGTATTAGGAGCTTTTCTCAATAAAACTGTTTATCTATTCTTATAAATCAAATATTGTGGGTTACTTCTCTCGTCACTGAAACAAAATTCCTACCACCCACAAGTAAAAGGAGGAAGCACACGGTTTGTAAAGGTCTCAGTCCATAATTGGCTGGCTCCGTGGCAGGGTGGCGCGGCAGAGGGCACTGCAAGGGAGAAACAGTCCATGGCAGGGCAGGCAGGAGGCAGCAGGCTTATGCCTGCCTCTCGTGTCTGTTCTCTCCAGGCTATCAGCCTGTGTCACCTATACAAGGGTAGGGCTGTTGTTTTCAGTAAATCCGTTTAGCCACACCAAGAACTATGCAAATTTCAATCAGTGGACTAATTTAGTACCACACACCCTTAATTCCAGTACAAGACACCCCAGATACAGACAGATCCCAAAATCCTGACTTATAAGGCCTTTGGGATTAGGGAGTGGATCTAGATATAAGCCATGACAGATTTACTATCCATTATGCTTTAACAACAGGAGATATCATGTTTAGGGTTACTTCATCTAAAACCTTCTAGACTGACTTTGTTTTACATTCCACACAAACAACCAGACTATTTGGTGCTATTCTTGTTAGTCAATCTATTATTCTTGTAATGCACTGTCAACAGATCTTTTGCTTTCAAAAATTACCAATAAAATGTACGCTATGGCCACTCGACCTCTTTGGCTATTTATAGAGAAATTTTTGTATTACTCTGATGAAGCTCTGAAAACTAGTGCAAATCAGGCTTGAACCAGGCTTTTGTGTCTCCAGCAGGGAAGGAAGATACAAAAGGAAGCACCTGGTCCTCTCGGGGACAGGCTTCAGCTGCTGTCACCTGAACGCGGAGAAGGCACCAAGACAAAATTTTCAGAACTCTCCTTGAAAAACAAATGGATTCATCAAACTACTGACTCAGACCTGAGTGGAACATAAGTTAATACACAGGAACTGAGGAGCTGGTGAGGAGTGAGTGTTTTTCGTTTGGAATGTGGTTCTATTATTCTATGTTCTGGATATATAAGGAAATCCTTTCTTTTCCTTCTTAACAGTATAACTCGGGGCAATTTAGGCTCTGCTTTTAGAAACTGCAGTAAATGTTTCTAAGCAATAGTATCTTGTTTTCGCTTCCTGAATTGCAGAATGAGGAAACTCTCACTGAGCATTTTTATGGTTGAGGCAATGTATCTCTTTACATAAGTTCACCAAAGGATCTGGCCTTCTCGCTACTGTGAAATAACTGAAAATTTTAACTATGGCAACTATATCTGGAGTGTCACATTTGTGAATGATTCACTTAATCAGATATGAGCAGATTTGTTTAAAAAGCTAATGTTGTCTTAGGGAAATGGTAGCGTCTTGGTGGGCAAACACTGACGTCCTTCTAAGTGACTAAGGAGGATGGCTTCCTGGCTGACCCAGAATTCTTAGCATATTTAAAGGATCTAGAAAAAGAGTAAAAGTTGTCCAAATATAGGTATATCAGATGAAAAACAATAGCGAGGTTATTTTCTTGGCTTCCTAGTCTTAAAAGCTTTTTTAAAAAATCCAATCTGGAAAGCCTTATGAAAAGTTTTGAAATGAAAACTTAAAAGATCTCTCTAGGGGCTGGGGATTTAGCTCAGCGGCATAAGCACCTGCCTTGCAAGCAGGCAGTCGTGAGTTCGATCCCTGGTACCGATAAAAAGGAAAAAGACCCCCGAAAAAAAAAATCTCTCTAGTAAATTAGCATTCTGGTGGTACTAAGTAGCCATGCCAAACCTATGGAAACTAATCTTATTTCAAAACAAGACTAATTATAATCTTAAAGAAGTTGGTCAAAAGTGAGGGACTATAGAGAGAAATTTTTGTTTTAATGGAACATCACACATCCAACTGCATACCCTTCCAGGTTATTCCATTCTCCTCCTGTTCATTATTTTTGAACTGTTTTAAATCTCTCTTTAAATGGTGTATATCTGATGTACATGCAAATTCCATCTTATCTGGGGGAGATTAACTGACTTGTTCCCCAGTTGTGGGAAAAAAATTTTGGTACTTACCTACAAATTGGACTGTGTCCTAAGAATTTCCCAAATTGCTAGTCCTTATCAAATTGTCAGTCCTGCCAGCTGACTTGATTACCAAAGCCCTACAGGGACTTTAAGTTTTGTCCCTCCTTTGGGGTCCTTTTCCTTGGGCTCTGAAGAAGTACTGAGAGCTTAACCTCCATGGCTTCACGTGTGTCCCTCCAAAAAGCCAGCTCAGTACCAGAGCACACATGGCACCAGGTCTCCTGGAAAGGCTGTGTCAGGGACACTGGGACCAAGGGCATCCTGTGCACAGCATTGCCAAGGGCTCTGGCAGCCACAGGTAAGAGCTCCAAGGAGCTCGTGAGCTCAGCTCAGCCGGGCTGGCTACCCTAAGGACTCACTGCTTTGCTCTTCATCTTAACACACCTTTCCACCACTATTTCTATTCCATTCTGAGCATCTTCTGTTCTCTTTTAAGAACAACTAGATCTCTAGAAATGACTAGCCCTCTGCCATGGCCTCTTGCAATGGTTCGACTGGTTTAGCAGAAACACCAAGCCCCCTGGGAAATACTTCCAAGACCTTACTTCACCCCATTCAGGAGATTTATGATCACCACCGAGTGTTTCAGGTGGAATGGCATTTATCTTGAACAAAAAGAAAGGCTGAATTTTATCTGAACCCTGCTTCTCAAGGAATCCTCACTTTTGTGTTCTGAAAAATGGGTATCTGCAGAGGACTGGCCTGCCACTGTGGTCCTCTCCTCTCCACCCTTCCTCAGGACTCCCAGAAGACACAGGGGTGACTCCCTTGTTTATACACCCCTAAAAACCCCAGGTTCTTTCTTTTCTCAAGGCATTCTTCACTAATGAACAGTTTCCTTATTGTAACAGCCTGAATGATACCATCTCCTTAATTGTCCGATGTATTTCGTCTTTTACCGAACTAACAGCCATGCCTCTGGCCTTTGGTCAGAGTGACATGAACAGGGGACAAACCAGAGGCTAACGTCCACAGCAGTATCTTTTGGTAATGTGTCCTAGCAAGCTGTGCAAGCCTGGAAAGATACCCCAGTTATGGTGTGAGGTAAGCGGTTCCTATTCACAGAGCAAACAGGCAATCTTGACACTGGGAGAAGACATTGTCACCACATAGCCAAGAATAAGAGCATAGTGGAAACTCTGAGCTATACAGTAATTTTACTTTTGGTTAAGTAGAGACACTTTCAGTGAAACGATTTCATCGCATCAGGTACAAACTCAGCTTTTCAAAATTTAAAATTGCTTTCTATTTTTTTTAAAACATGTCCCAAAATTTCAGTCTCCAATCACTGCCACTCGGCAATAACAGATTCTTATCCAATTCTAGTTATTCTGTTGCTTTAGGATTTTCACTGTCATTAAATTAATCATTATTTCCTGGGTTTTAATTGGAAAATATGAGGAAAAAAGCAACATCATGTGTGCACAGGAAATATTTGGTCCCTTATTTTGGTTGTGTTGCTTTAAGGTTTTAGTACTGTTGAGTTAATTATCTTTTCTGAATTTCAACAGGGTAAATCACCTCTTCATGATCTAGAGGCCTGTTTACCTTTCTTATGAGTCAATCATGGGAGCATGTTCAGCTATGTTCCTCTTATCAAGTCATCTGGAGACAAACCACTTTATTGAGACTCCTCTGTACCTTTGATTGAGCCTTAAATCTCTTGAGTGGGATCTTGCATGTGGAGCTCAAGGCTCATTCCTTACTCTTTATTCATGAGCCCCTTCTTGAAGCCACCCCCATCTCCAGGCAAAATCTGGCACTATCACACTGTTACCGGAGTCAATGGTCCCCCACAGTAGGCTTTGCTGCTTGGCATTCTTCTGAATCAAAAAGCACAGTGAATAAGATTTCTTGGTTTATACCTAACTAGCTGCCTGACCTAGATAGATTGCATTTTTATCAAAAGATTCTAATTTTAAAGTTTTTTTTTAATCTCTAAACTAAGATACCTAAAATATCATCTTATCAGATGACAGAATGAAATAAGTCAACATACACAAAGCCCTCGAGAGAGTCTCTGGTGCCTGGTAAACACCACACCAATATTGGCTGCCATATGCATTGACTTTTTGTTGTTGAGTCCCACAAGAGCCATGAAAGTTTGCTGTCCATTCTCTGTAAGCCTGGGGTCTACATATCCAGTTAACTAGTGTGCATTTTTAGCGGATTGAATAAAGATCAGATGATAATGATAACAGGCATTAGCTTCAAAGTAACCCAGGGAGGGCACTGGGGACATAGGTAGCAATGAAATGTCATCAATCATATTTTGACACCTGTTCAAACTGTGTGACTGTATATTGTTTATTACTATATGTGTCTCTTTCCAGTGTTGCATATATTTGAAGATATTCATAACAAAAGATTTAAAACTCAGTATGTCTGACATGGAAATTCTAATATTTTCCAAATGTTCTTCCTAGGCTGGTTATTTTCTAATTATCCCTGTCTGGATGGCTTTTCTTATTCTATACAGACAAGGACAATGCAAGATTTCAGTGAATGAAAGATAACACAAATGATTTTTAAGTTCTTGCTTTGACTGTACTCACTGAGATCATAAAAGAAGCCATTGAAGAAGATTAGTATCTTGATGGTAAAGTCCAGGATGGGTCAGAACACAGAGAAGTAGAAGGAACATCCCATTGTGTTAAATAACTTACCAACATTCCCGAATCAAGGAATTTTGGTTTCACAAACTCCAAGAAGGAGGTCTTATAAATCTTTTGAGTCCAATCACACCTACTCTGGGAAATCTCAGTCATCTTTACCTTCCTTTCACTGAGTCTGTCTTTTATTTACACCCTTAGTAACTCATTGAAAAGGTATTTGGAGAACAGTGCATTACGCCTAAGATTCCTGCTTTAGCCACTAGGAGTGAGGGAGGTTCTCTGTCTGAGCCTAACCTGCAGTTAAAGGTATCTACACATTGTATAGCTCCAAAGTTCAGATCATCTCCAAGAGCTCAAGAGCTTCTGAAATGCCAGCCTTCAGGAGTATCCTGATGCAGAATGACATAGGGTCTCAGTTTGCCCATGACAGCCCCGGATTCTGTGGGAACTGTTCAAAGTGTCACCAAGCATTCTCAGATGTGGCCCACTTTAAATAACAAATTATCTGGCCACTGTTCCACGGCTGAGAGCTGATCTGAGGAGGTGAAATGCAACCTTACACACAGCTTCCTCTCTGTGGCTCTTCCTAATGCAGACAGAGGATCTTAGCAAGCCCTGGTCTTAGGGAAACCTGGAGTTTGGTGGCCATAAGTTTGCCATGCTAAAAACCTCCAAGGAGACAAAGAATACCATAGAGCATTTCCACTACTGCCAAAGGAGTCTAGATCTCAGGAGAGGGGAACATGAACAATGGGAGGAATCCTACTGCAGCAGAAAGGACAGTGTCACCCCTCTCAGTATCACTGTAGAGAAAATAATTTACCAAGCCAAAAATACTCTGATTCTTTGAGTCTGACATACACAAGTGTAGATCAGCGAGATTATTAAAGTTCATGAAACGCTGAAATAATTTCATCTTTGTTGGTAAATAACCATAACCTCAAGAAGCCCGAGAATTTTTCACCCTGGGTATCTGTTCTTCCCCAGACCACAGGATCTGCTCACAAGCCAACATCTGGAACCTTAAGCCCCGATTCCACTGGACTTGACTAGGAGCCTGATCAGAGCTCTGTTCCAGTGTAACGCAGTTGATCAGCACCTATGTCTTACCAGGAGCAGTGTGAATATAATTCCTATATACTCACATAGCAGTTTGGGCTGGGATCGCTCAGAATATGAAAGAGAAAAACAAGATGCAGAGACAGAGATCCTGAGCCACCAAAACTGCACAGCCAGTTCCTGACAGGCTGCTTGTCCCACCTGTGGGCATCCTATCATGCTGGGAACCCATCTGTTCTCTCACTTGATATCCCCGAGGCCTGGACTCTCTGCTTTCATGACCCAGTGGCCCCACTCCTAGCTCTTCCTCTGATTATTGCCCAGGATGGGAGGAAACTTGAGGGTCGCAGCTGTCACATTCACCCTGGGATTTCTTTCCACAGCCAGGCGTTGGCAGGCATTGTACATCACGGTAAGTTTTCTGCCAACTGCTCCTTGGCATAGTAAGATGAGGTAGCAAAGAAAATATCACAGAACTGAAATACTGACATCTAGGGCTCAGGGTACCCATGGAAATTTGATGAATAATAAAAGTTATTGCCACTTGTAGCTCACTTGCAAACTGGAAATAACCTACATTTCTCCAAGCTGAGATACCAATGCTAGCCCCTCTATTCTGTAGAAATTTAAGAAAAAAGTGATAGCACCCCCACATTCCTATTTTGTTATTTGCCTAGTATAAGCACCCTGGACTTACACTCCCACTTGGGTTCTGTCTATCTCAGGGACTGCACGGAGAACAAGACAATACTGGACACATAATTTATAGTATTATTTTACAATAATCACTCAAAAAGTTAGATACAAGAAGTGCAGGAAATCTTACCACACACTAAAGACCTCAAAGAATCCAACTAAGGGCCTGAATCCCACAGCAATATCATGCATAAATGCAGTTGAAGATCTATGACCGAGTCTCATGCACGTCTGTTTCACAGATCTGTGCTGAGAAGGCCCATAAGTTAGCAGTGAAAGCCAGGAAGTCCGTGCCAGTGGGATAAAGGATCTGTGCTAGCAGGCTGAGGGTTCTGCTCTGGGGCTGAGAAGTGATGCTCAAAATAAGAACCAGGGCTCCCCTGAAAAGCAGCACAGTCATTCTCAGTGACACAGTCCCGAGCTCCACTGATGATGAGAACGGCCAAGTTTATATCAGGAAACCAGCGTGATAAACTTCTCCTGGAGATTGAACAGCACACATCTTCTCCTCTGGAGCCAGGAAGCGATGCCCAGAGTAAAAACCAGAGCCCCTCCCCTAAAGTGAAGCACAGCCGTTCTCAGTGACAACAAGGTCCTGAGCTCCTCTGATGAGAACAGCCAAGTTCATGTCAGGAAAGAAGCTCAACAGACTCCTCCAAGGAGAACCAATGGCAGCAGAAGAACCAACACCACCCCTTCTTCCTCTCCAGTTCTGCTTTTTATGCTGGTAACAATCCTCAGGTTGGCCCTCCACACCCAGCACCACGCTGATTCAGTTCAGCTGGTGTTACAAGGTGACCACAAGAGACCGAGCTGCCACAGTCTCCTTGGCTGTCAAATGGGTAAGCCATGTGGCCCCAGCTTCCTGAAAAAATCTGATGGAATGACATGAGAAGCAATGTAAGAACAGTAAAGAAAGGCAAGTTCTCTGCAAAGATGAGGGATTATCACGAAATCTCTAAGGTCATTGTCTAGACAGACGATCCCAGGAACTATACGTGCAAGGTTGAGAGAAAACTAAGGCAGAATGGATTCCACCAAGACCAGGAGACAGATAGCAACATGTTCCACTCTTTTGAGAATGTGGAATTTAAAATATGTATTTTCAGGGCCTTCAACACAGAAATTTTAAAAAGCATTGCTTTCTATTACAGAGAAGGACAACTAATCAAGAGATTTTCACCCATGTGAGATAGATGATTTGGTAACTAAATCTAAAAACGTTAATGATCAAAAGTTCCTGGTTATATTCTTTAGCGCATAGAAATCCATTTAATGATGTGATCAGTTATGTAGGCCTCCTTAAGCCCCTTTTCTCCTCTCTGATGTTTCTTTTTTGGCTGTGCTGGGGATTTAACCCAAGACCTTGTACCTGCAGTAACCATTGAGCTACTCAGCCCTGGTTCTCCTTACTCGCCTCACAATGAGCCACCAACCCTTATCAGGGAGGGAGCAAAGGTTTCCTAGACTGATTCTGCTTTAGCCACCCAGGACCTCTGATTAAGGTTTGCCTGGGCATCTGTTTCCACTGAATTCCAAGTAACCCAGCCAGCTCTGTGGATGGAGCTCAAGAGTTCAGGTTCAGTCAGGTGTCAAGGTGCATGCCTGAAATTGCAACTACTTAGGAGGCTGAGGCAGAAGGATCGCATGTTGGAGGCCAGCCTTGACAACTTAGGAAAACTTTGTCAAAATAAAAATAAATAAGGCTGGAAATATAACTCACTGCCAAGGCCCTGAGGTCAATCTCCTATAGCACAAAAGGAGAAAGAGGAGAAAGAACAGAGAGGTGGATGAGGGAGGCAGGCTCCACAGATGTAACAGCTCCATGTATAATCTTAGGTCAGACACCTCCCTCTGGGCCTTGGCTTTTCCACTTGGAAAGACAGACAAGCGCTCTTTCTCAGTGTAAGCTAGGATCTCGCCAGGGAGCCCTTGCTGAGTATGAGTCCCCAAGTACAGGTGCTTACAGCCAATGGTTTGCATCAAAAAGAAGCCAACCCCTAGGGAAAAGTGCACCAGTCATTAGTGAACCCACACACACACCAGATCACACCCCAGTCTAGGGTCCTGAGATCAAAGCTCTGCTGAGTCTTTAATGTGAAGAGAGAAATCTGTGCCAAGCAGGCTTCCCAAAGCTGTGCTTTTAGTACCAGAAAAAACAGTAGGAAGAGTGCCAGACTCTCCAATCAGTTCACCCCTCAACCTTGTGTGGCCCTCCAATATTGCTGAAGCTTCCCTCTACATGTCTAAAAACATATGAGCTCTCTATGAACCTCCCAATTTATTGCTAATCTTCAAGTCTTACTGTGAGTTGCTTGATTCCTTTCATCTTGCTTGTTAGCTACTGAAGCAAGAAGCACAAGCAAAGAAAACTTAAGAGTATAACTGATTTTTTTTTAAAGCCAGGTATGGTCCCACACACCTGTAATCCCAGCACTCTGGGAGGCTGAGACAGGAGGATTACAAGTTTGAGCTCACACTGGTCTTTATCAATTTAGCTAGAGATTGTGTCAAAATAAGAAATGAAAAGCAACTGGGGATGTGGCTCAGTCTGAGATTCAGGCCCCTGTACCCCCAAAAACAGAACAAGTTACCAAAGAAACAAACCATCCCCTTTACTTGGTCTGTGGCTCTTTGAGCTATTTTACACACTGGCATTTCCCACTCCTGTCTTGCTCCTAAATGTATCAGACTCACGTTCTCTAACTGCAGATTTCCCTTTCCTGGAATCTCCGTCTTCTTGAAGCTCCTTGTCCCTCACTGATGAGGGACCCCCGAAGGCAAGATGCCAGCAACTGAACAGTTTGCTGAGATCCAACAGTGACCAAGCTCAGGTGAGTGCCTGGTCCAGGCTGGGGAGACTTCCTCACCCCTGCACAGCCACAGGATGAGAAACAGCTTCTAGGAAAAGCGAGCTTCGGGAAAAGCAGTTCCCCAAAGGCATTATTAGACTGCGCTTTAAAAAAATTTTTTAAAGTCGATGAGGGAAAAAAAAAAAAGAAAACAATACTAGTCAAGATGAAAACCGTCCAGGGTATTAGCTCTGCATGCATGAGGACTATTATTAGACATCTTTGTGATGTGTCATTGCTAGGACAACAGTGATCACCATGAACCAATATTTGTTGAGTGCATTCTTTCTGCCACTACTAGAGCAGAGCAGCAGGGAAAATCTCAAAGGCCCATCAAGCTCCTAGGAGCTCCGCTGGTAATGACCATTTGCAATGCCGCTCAGTTGCTAATAGACTGAGGAGGCCAGGCAGGGAGGCTGGTAGCCTAGGGAGGGGACTCAGAAGCAGCACGCTGTCTCTACCTCGACCAGCATGAAGGCAGCCTAGGTTACCTCGGAGAAGCAGAGGTACGCAGTGTTCCTTAATAAACAGTGCAAATAAAATGTGTTACTAGGCGCTTTGACTTGCATTAAGCAGGCAGACTGGTTCCTAACAGCAGCAGTGGTGTGCAATTGTGGGTGATTAGGGAGTTTGGGGGTCTTTTCCCATTTCTTCCTTCAGCCCATTAATACAGAGAAAGCATCTCTCACCGCCCCATCATCTCAGGATGTGGGATCCTGCCTAGGATGTGTGCAGCCAAGTAAATGGCGAGGTCTCTGGAGGGTATTTCACGGGAAGAGAAGCAGAAGGCTGCCATTCAAAGGAAGAGAGGGAGACAGAGCTGGTTTTGTTTAGTTTTTGCTGCGTTTACCTTAATGGCAAATAAAAACAACTTCTCAGACACAGTCAAGAGCCAAGTTCTCTTTTGTTTATTAGCCTATTTTTCCTCTAACCATCACCTTTCTAAGAAACTACCTTGAACCAATTCTTACCCCTTTGGCCCACTTTTGGGAATTTCAGAAATGACTCAAAATCAGTAGAGTAAGGAAAAAAATATTTATTTTCTAAAATCATTACCTTGACAGGCAAAACAAAGCATGTTCTTGATTTCATTCAGAAATATATATATATATATATATGTTTTTAAAAATACATAGACCAATATGGCCTGCCCAGACATATATTCAACATGGTAAATATAAAGAATAAATTGTTTGAATATAAATATCTCTAAAAAAATAAGTACATCAAAATTCAGTCCAACCTCTTCCATTAGCTGGTTACATAAAGAAAAATAATTTTACTGCTTTAAAGCATAATCAATACTTACTTTTCCATATCTTTCATAAATGCCCCTATACCATTATATTTCCAAAAAAATCAAGGTAAGAGAAGCTCCTGATTGTATGATCTTTTTTCTTATGGATCAGAGCTACTAGATTAGCATGAAAATATTTTCACTACTACTGGACATATGGGACAGACTTCTGCGCGGCTAACATGGGGTCCAAGGGGGTTGGTGGCAGAAGGAAAAAGATAATAATTAAAGCAATAATTAAAGGTGGGAAATCCTCCAACCACAGTGCAATAATGCTGAGGTAGACTCATACTCATGAATCACATCCTGATTTACAGTAGTAACAGTTTCTTTCCATTTTGCATTTTACGACTTAAAAAAACCCAAGTCTTTTTTTGTTTTTTATTTTACTCGAGTGTTTGTCTTTCGAGTGTGTTTTCAATTTATGCATTCCTTAGGAAATGTTTGCATGAACTTTGGAGTTTCTCCCTGAAATGTGCCAGGCGCCTGAGTCAGACGCAGCAAACACTCCCTTCAGAAACTCCGCCCTCCTGTGGAATCTCCTTCCTCCTTCTGGAGGATGCCACCCTAATTCGAATGGCATTGTGTGTCCTGCTTTCAGAGAGATCCATTGTCGATCCGAAAGGCAAGAAGAGACAAAAGCAGTTACCACCAATGGAAGCAAAGGAAGACAGGCTGAGGGATGCCTTCACCTCTCTGGGGATGCTTACAAGAGGGACTCTGATCCGTTACCACTCTGGAACAAGATGCAGTAGAAGCAGGGAGGGTTCTCTTGCTCTGATCCCAGCCAGCTTGGAAAGCATGCATGGTTGGCCACAGGGCTCTTTCTCTGAAGGTGATGGCTTCAGGTAGGCCCAGAAACTATGATCAATGTGTTCGGTTGTGGGTCACTTTCCGATCTTTGCAGAGCATGGCTTTCAACTTTGCAAAGGGTGAAGACGGTTTGATCCTGTTGCTGATGGCCTCCACCCTATTAAAACAAGAAAGGGGAAAACAAATGCAAGTCACTCCTGGACTACAGAAACATCTAAATTAGAATCTGGCCCAAACAAATCTAAATCTGGATCCTGAACTTTCACCACCAACCACAGCAGCAGCATGCTACCCTTTGATAAAACCTCCAGTGGTGTGAATCTCCACTGTGAAGTGAAGCTCACCATGAATGCTTACAATGGGGGAGGCAGTCCTATGGTCATGTCTAAGGGGAACTGGGCATTAAATCCAATTTTAAAATAAACCAGACATGCGCTAGTGTCTTCTATACCCATATCTCCAGAGTCTCTGAACTATGCAGAAACCCAGCTCAGGTTCCCAGTAATCCTGGACACCTTCTATGTCACATAAAAACTGTTGGTAACATACAGAAAGAGAGGAAAACAAAAAGCATACAGGCAGGCCCAAAACAAATCCTTGTAGCAATTTTTAAAAATTGTGGGCCTAAGGTTTTCTCTCATTTTTATTTTTACTCTTTTTTTTTTTTGCAGTGATTTTATAGCTGATATAATACAAACTAACAGAAACAATAGTAACTCCCAAGTCAGTTTAGCAAGCATGACCCAGTGAGAATCAGTGCTGGCCCAGGATGCCGAACCTAGAATCTGTGGTGGCAGGGGTCACCAAGGCTGACCACAGTGAGCTGCAAAAGCTCATGAGACCCTCATGATTGCCATGCCTCAGCTTGGACACTTCCATCACAGAACCTCTGAATTTCTCAGGAAATGTCCCATAGATCATGACAGGAGGGGGCAGAAGAGAGGATAGATCAGAACGAAGGTTTCCTCCCTCAAACTTGTGAGTGCCAAAAAGCTTAGGATTGGGAAAGATCACCCCTGTAAAACTGCTCACAGTAACCCTAGGAGACCTTTCTGAAATGACATGGATTCTCCACGAGCGCATTTCTCTACTTAAAAAATAATAAGAAACTCAGAAAACAGCATGTTCTGAGTCTCCCCAACCCTACCTAATGACTTGTTTTGCCCTGTGGCCATTTGAATAACTGCTACTTTTGCAAAACTTGGTTATGCATGACTTGGATTTTTTGTTAAATGTCCTCTCCCTGAATTTTTTAGTTTCTCAAACAAAATTAAATTCACTCGAAGGGAAAAACTAGACATAACTGAATAAAAGAACTGCCTCTGGATGTATTTGGTTTGGAAAACGTGCCTGAAACATGAATGGCGTGTGCTAAAGTACAGTAGGAGTCTACATCCCAGGCCTTTGTGAGAATGCCTGTGGGGTTCCTTTGCTCTTTGCAGTCTATGGACCATGCAGCTCCCCCTGCCATGTTATGCTAAGCCTTTTCCCCACCCAGGTGGGGAGGACTAGAGGTGTGGCCAGGCCTTGGCCATTCTTCGGACATCTTACCTTCTTATTTTCTTTCCGTTCCCCAGCTGCTGGGAGATGCACTTCTTTCCTAGCTTGGAACAGTCTTTTCCTTTCTTGTGGTTATCCCAGCCTTTCTGCATGGTGTCCTGGGAGCTGTTAAAACACACAGGAAAAAAATCATGTCAGCAGCAGAATCTTTAGATTCACCTTGACACTAACATCCCTGCTAGGATCTCCAGAACCAGAAAAGCAGCCTTGCACTAGGAAGGGCGTCCGGAGGCCACACAGCTGACTGGGATGCAAAGGTACTATTTTGAATCATTGCTGTTGTTCTACTCACCTGAGTTCTTTTCCTGTTTGGCAAAAATTCCAGCACTTCTTGTCTTTTTGGTTAGCACATTGGCATCTGTTCCTATGCTCTGTGGCCTTTGTAGGAAATAATTCCTTCAAGGATCGCTTGGACCTGAAAGGGCCTCCAAGTCCATAAGGAGCAATATGCCTGTTATTGAAAGAGAGGAACAAAAGACATTAGCTAATTAATAATCTTCCAAGTGACACATTCTCTAGAGCCAGCTCATTCCATCGGCCACACAATGAGCTAAGCACACAGCTCTGGGGCAGCCACTTAAAGTGTGGCAACACCAGGAACATGCAGGTGTCCGACCAAGAGAAAACTCGTATTTTGATTGAAGGAAATTCTGGACCAACTCTTTGACAAAGTTCAATTTCTTATCAGCACAAGCAGCATTGATTTGTGTCCAGATCTCTGCCTTGGACATCTCTGCCTTGGTGTCTGTTTTATATTTTCTTCCTTTCCTAATATTCTATCTGGTTAGCAGTTATTTGGGACTGGGGAGTGGCCAGGGGCACGGAAGCTGATGCAAAATCGAGACTTATAAGACCTGTATTCGATCTCAATCATAGATGATGAAGCTACAGGGGACCCCTTCGGGGGAGACTGGTGTTTACAGAGTTCTCCTGCAGTAAGATGACATCCTGTCATTGAGGAAGGACATATTGCCAGAATCTCTCCAATAATTTGCAATATGTCCATTTTGATTCTTACCTGGGGAAAAAAGGCCACTTTTTGGGCATACTATCTTATTAGGTATTAGGCTTAGGGTGATTTGATTCCATCTGATTGGGTTTCTGTCCTCCCTCGCCACAATGGACACTGTAGCCATGACAGATAGACTGTTCTTTGTGACCGCTTCTGAGGGATGATCTAGCGTGGGGTCACAAAGAGGAAACACTGCTTTTCTTTACTCTGTGAGTGGAAGTGTAGCTGCTGAGCTCTATTTCTGTTTCTGTCATTAAATAGGTTTTTCTACAGAGAAAAAAGGAGCTCCCAGGCCCCATGCAAGTTCTGCGTGGAGCTCACTGCTGCCGAAGGGACTTTCCCAGTTTGGATCAGAGCTTTTCTATAAATAAAATGAAGGGACTGAATGATGATGACTCTTTCTAACCCCTTTAAGGCTCACTCTCCATGCTCCTAGGAGAAGCAGGGGCAGAAATGCACACAGGACCTCACCGGCTGATTCTGTAACCCACGCCCGACCCTCCCATAGGAGCATGTGCTGTGTCTCCTCACTCAGGGACTGAGTGCGGCAACTTCCACCCATCCCATCCCATAATGAGCAGCCTGAGCCCTGGGGTCTCCCTGCTCCACTTCTGAAAGCTGAAACATTGTTGCCACTAAATACGCCTTCCTGTTGTTAGGAATGCTACCTTCAGAACCCAAGCCAAGAATTCCCCCGAAACCTAGGGAAGCCAGAGCCCAGGAATGCTAGAGCTATGATGCCCTCTAGGGACTTACCCGGGAGTGTTGACCCAGATGATGTCCAAGTGGCAGAAGTAGACGCACTCCTTGTCCATCAGGGAGGAGCAGGAGCAGCGCTTGGACCTGCGCAGCAGCCCGGGGGCGTGAGGAGGGGTCTTCTCCCCTCCACTGTTTGCTGTCAGGCTGAGCTCCGCTCCAGAGACCACTGCAGGGAGAGAAACAGAGCTTCGATGAGTGGGGGTGTCGCTCCAGACGCCAGACAGGCTGCCAGACACGCTAGGTCGCAGTATTTACGCCAGATCTAGCAGAGCAGATAAAAGCAGACCAAGCCTTCAGCTGCCCTTAGCAAGAAACACAGAGGGAACGGCTCTTTAATTTTTTTTCCCCTCCTTCACATGACTTCACCTTTACCCAGCTGGTTTATCCACCTGCAGGGAGACCTTAACACTCACTTGGAGACTGACCAGCCCTACTGGCACAGCCCACTGCTGACTTGGAACGTAGTAGGACCACGCTGACCATGGTGGATTAACATTGGATGAAGACTAAAGATAGATAAATCGCACTGCCTTTGCCTCGGGGTAGAACTACCTCCCTTTCAGGGCTGAGCTTTCATTCCGGGGTACCCCACCACCACCTCACACCTCATGGGGAGCATGGAGTGGCTGGTGGATGAAAGATCCCCTCTTAAAATGAAGCAGAAGGCGCTGGGGAATGATCCTCATTCCGGGTGGGAAAATCCCCAGACACCACTGATCCACAGGGAAGCTGAGAAGCAGCTCCGGCCACACCTGAAGGCTCTGTGGATCTGGAATGCGGAATCCTGGAGCAGTGTGGCTTGCGTGGGGGACCCCGCCTCTCTCCTCCCCAGTGCAAGTGCTGCCTCAGGCCGCTGACAGCCTAGCTGCCACGCTGCTTATCTGGCCAGATTTGCACATTTCAGATGATGAGACACGTTCCAAGATTTCCATCCCCTTGACAGCCTGTCTCTTGCGCCAAGGTCATGAAAAGACAAAAGAAAGGAGCACTGCCCCCCTTAAAAAGGGACCCACACAGCAAATACACAGGCACTGTGTAAATCCCGAGGCAGCCAGAATCCTCCCAGCCCACATCCCCAGCCAGGACAGGTGAACACAGCTGAAAACAGCGCTCACGCTGTTTTAGGTGCCAAAAACCTGCCAAAAGAAGCCTAAAGTCAATAATGACAAATTTTAAAAGAAAACATCTGCTTCACCCTGAAACCGCCAGGGGGTTGGGGAGAGGCTACTCAGCGCGCTCCTGTTCTTCAGGTGATTTCACTGTTCACGCATGCCTCAGACAGCTTGAATAAAATTCCTTGGCTTCCAGCTGGCATGTGTAACTATTCTGCCCCCTTCACGCACTATTAAAACAGTGTTTGAATAGGACAGAAGATCCCAAACGTAACCGTGTACCTGTACGAACGCGCGCACTGCAAACACGCGTTGGGCTAAACTGCAAGTGCCCTGCGCCCTTCTTGAGTTGTTTTTTTGAGAAACCCAGGAAGTAAATTCTGCAAGGATAATAACGTGCATTTTCTTAAAGCTGCGTTACATTTCACTGCGGTCAGTAGTTTCGTTTGTTCCCTAGAGCCCTGAAGTAGCTGTGAGCAAAACCTGCCAAACGCTGGCTACCTGAACAGCAAGGGCGAAAACAGAAGCCAGCCGGAAAGTGCAATCAGGTGAATCAGACTACACCGAGGTTCCAAAGTTTACAAGGCAGCGAGCGTGCTTACCTGTTTCTGCAGCTCCGTGGAGAGTCACCAACAGCAGGGGGAAAATCACAGGGAAATAATCCATTCTGGAGGAAAAAATCATTTTTGTCTAAATTCCCCTTGCAAATTGAATTCAAAGGAAAAACGAAGAAAACAGCTTCAGTTTCCTCAATGCACTTCAGAATATTCGGAGTTTAAAGTGATCCCGTAGCCTAGGACGCTTTCCGGGGGAGCAAAAGCGACTCCCCAGGCCGGCTCGGAGGTAGAGGCGAGCGGGCTGCGGCGCACAGGGCGGAGGAGACAGCGCGGACCGGACCGCTCGCCAGGCGCAGGCACAAGCGCTCTGACTTGGCCAGCTCTCCGCCGGGCTTTTTATATTGAAACCCGTATCGAGTGGGGGTAAACAGCTCCGACTTTATTCCAGCCCTAGACAATGTTATTGTGTTATTAGTCACCAACAGGCAACGTGCGGCTGGAGATAAGGCCCTGCTCTAAAGGAAATCGCTGCGAACTTCAGAGGCAGACGCCCGCCGTCTGACAATTTGGGGGCAGGGCTAAGAAAAAAGAAAATACCCATTAGAGACTTTGGTAAACCTGCCCGTGCAGGGCTGGAGTCAGCTTCCCCTTTTGCAAGCTGCCAGCCAGAGTTCAAGAATCAGAAAAGGGACTCCACACAAAAAAAGTCATGCCATTGGTATGGGAAGTATGAGTTACAGTTTAAATAGACGGCATTGTGTGTGTGAGGGGGGGTCATTGTTAGCTTTATTTTCCTTTTATGTCTACCTACTTAGTCTCCATCCAACAAGGGCAGGGGACGCACTGGCACTTCGCTGCCCCCTGCCCAGGGTCGAATTATTTAGACAGACCACAGGGCTTTCTCTGCCTGCAAGCCCCCTCCGCCGTCTTTTTTTTTTTTTTTTTTTTTTTTTTTTTTTTTTTTTTTTTTTTTTTTGGTGGGGGGAGTAACTGAAGGTTTCTCTTCTACAGTAAGAAAGGTCAGAAAGATTGGCAAGAAGGAAAGATTGTTTTTTAAAAAACATTAGTGCTCTGTCAGGCACATGCCCCATTTGGGAGGGGGGCCCCATGTCACTATTTAGAAGCCCCCAGGAAAAAACAATTTTTCTGTGCCCGCTCATCTGGCAATTGCACCATGGCCAATATTATCGATTTTTTAAAATAGCATTTTAAAAATTGTTATTAGTCCCTGTCTGCTGTACCCGTTTCCATGCTTTGTACCCATGTTGGTCCAGGTACCCAGCTCATCTTAATCCCTTGTCTCCCATCCTTCCCCTCCACCCCCTTCCTCTCTCTCGTCTCTGGACCCTTTCCCGTGTCAGGAAGATCTGCCTCCCTGTTGCCTATTATCTATCTTTTATTTGGCTCTTTATGTTTACTGTGAGTTTGTCCCCTGAGAGAAACCATGCTGGAGTTAAGCTCCTGTGTCTGATTTATTTCCTTGACCACAATTTTAAGAAGTGTCAGGGAAGAACAGCAGAGGGAGATAGAGAGCTACTGGGGGGCTGGTGTTTCATTAGGACCAAAACTATAAATAAATAAAAGCCTCCGCCTCTACAGGACAGGAAACAATGAGTGGCCAAAGCTGAAGAAGGACAGGGAATGGCACTCAGACGGAGAGGGGACCCCGAGAACACCCGTTTCCTGCGACATACGGGTAGCTCTCCTGAAGCCCCTTCCTCATTTAGAGCAAAAGGCGCTCCTGGGAAGGAGGATAGGCCTGAGTCCCATGTAGTTATGATCAGATAACAACCCACACTTCATAACGTGGTGGCAGTTTCAAAACATGCTCCTGGCTGTTTAACCTTCAGGTGCCCCCTGGACTGGACGTGACCACAGGCCACTAACACACAGGTGCTGACATGGCCTTGTGAATCGTGCAAAGCTCCATTTTCCTTGGAGGGAAATGGAAATGTCCAGGATGTCCAAGCTGCACGGGAGTCTGCCAGAGAGCCCCCACAGGCCTCCACAGTGGATTCACAGTCTCTTCCCTGCACAGGGGAAAGATGAGTCTCTGACTAGGACCTAGGGGATAAACTCATCTGTTTCCTCCTTAACCTCAGTTCCCCCACTGGGCACAGGGTGAGGTGGGGGAGCAGTTCTAATACTGACCCATTCCTTGACAACACATGAGGATTCCGTGAAATCACTTTTTCATCTCCAAAATCCAGCAGAGATTGTTATAGCATCATTGAAACTATAGATTTGGGGACACTTGGTCCCCTGAGCCTCCCTGGAAGTGGCATCTGGGGACCCACAGGTGGTGCAGGACATCTGTTTCCTGAGAGGCACTGCAGGGAGATGCAGGTGAGGCTGCCATCCCTCCCACACCCCAGATGCCTCCTTCCACCCACCAGGCCTCTGCGGGATGGGGTAGTGGGCTTTCCCTCACCTCAACCCAGCCCCGGAAGACCAGGGTTCCCCCTTGAACAGGTCTGCTTTTCCCTGAAACCAGCTGAGATGGGAAAGTTGAGGTCACATTCCCAAAACCCAAGCTGCCCCTAAGCCAGCAGCAGAAAGATGTCTGGGAAAGGTAACTTGGTGGCCCCTCCTCTTCTTTTTTAGCCTTCAGGCAAATTCCCCCAGACACTGGAAACACTCAGGACCAATTTGTCCCCAGCCCCTTCCAGGAAACTGCCTCTGGCCTGTAACCTGGGTGTCCAACCCCAACTACCATCCACCTCAGGGGAGCAGCTCCCACATAACCTAACCGTGCTGGTACTTTCCTGCCCCCCCCCTGTTCTCCTGTGTCACCCTGCTATTGTATTCAAATTAGAAATACAAAATCTGGGCAGCAACCCACTTCGATCCCAGCCCTCTAGAGCTTCTGGAAAATAAATAAAAAAGCAGGATTTTAGACCTGAGAATATCTTTCCAAATATAATCTTGCCCCATTTTTTTGAATCCTGTGTCTGCAAGGTGCTCATGCAGTGTAACTATATTTTCAGGCCCCTTTAAGTGTGTGCATGTGTGTCTTGGAGGAAGGGGTGGGTTCTGCCTTTCCCTCCGTCCCTGCCTCTCTGTCTGCCACAGCAGCACCGTCTGCAGGTGGAAGGAAGGGGTACCCTCGGTGGAGCCCAGAGAAGGCTGCTGTAGCACTTCTAGCAAGCTGCTCAGCAAGATATTTTCACAAGAATCAGGGAGAGGGGAGGGAAGAGAGCCCCAACAAACCAGTTTTGCAAGCTAGAAGCTCCCATCTCACCTCCAGTTATGGCATTATTAGAAAGGAAGGTAGGAGAGGAAGTTCTAAAGCTGGGTTAAGGCATAAACATGGAGGTATTATAAATATGGAGGCACAACTCTGCGCCCCGCTCAAAGAAGAACAGGGAAAAGGCTCCTGGGAGTCCTGCACCCCAGACCCAAGAGACCAGAGGAAGAGAAAAGGTAACAAGATGTTTTTTCTCCCCTGAATAGCAGCTCACAGTTGTAGCTCCTGCCTTTCATGTTACAATCCAGCGATGGAAACTATTTGTAAAGCTATATTCTTTTATGTATTCTTTCTGTATCTCTGCCTCTGTATTAATAGATGTCTATAAATAAAACACCGTGAGTCCCAAACAGAGAGACTACACAGTAACAAAGTGTGCTGTTATTAGCACCCTTCAGCGCAGCTCTTTCTCAAGGTTTGCGTAATAAAATTTGCAACTTTGTCAAGCCCATAAATTTGGTGTGAGATGTTGCATTTTGCTCCCGGAAGAGAATAGCCACAATGCTGCTTGACAAAGGGACAAAGAATGGGAAGCAGCTTTACCATTTGCAAGCTGGCCACACCACTAGGCCTGGTTCAGTCATCTCCTGGTGACTGCCCTGCCGTTCCCTTTGTGTAGCGCTCTTGTGAAAAGTCGTGTCTTCCGTTCATTATGTCTATGACACACCACACACCTCCAGGAGCCCTGGACAAACACAGGCTTCTCTTCACAGCCTCCATAATCACGGCTGACTTAGCACAGGAAATATGACAGCAACCAGGAGAGATTCATCTTGCCCACTTTCAAAACATAAAGTACGCAACTCCATTTCCTAGACACTCATCTGCAGCACATAATGGACAGCAAGTATTTCATTTAAACATTATATCCGGTCCGCTAACCTAGCTTTTCCCAAAGCTCAGTCATTCATAAAACTTTTTCTGCAT
The DNA here is from genome assembly GCF_034190915.1 of Cavia porcellus. NCBI lineage: Eukaryota > Metazoa > Chordata > Mammalia > Rodentia > Caviidae > Cavia > Cavia porcellus. The sequence continues at coordinate 16,996,338 of NW_026947496.1, read as the reverse complement.
TTTTGCCGTATTTGCATGTTGAATATTTCTAATTATTTTCTTTTCAGTAGGCTTGTTTTTTCTGCTTGAATGGTCTTAAGAAAATCTTTTATCACTTCTATACTACACAGTAATATACATGAAATCATATTTTAATATATGCTAAGTCTTTGCTTGCTAGCTATTTATTAAATTATTAGAAATCAGAATGCTCATTCATTCACAATCACCTTCTGTACCACTCCAGCTTGCTTGTCTGACTTACTTGCTTTCACATCCCCTGAAATGTCTGTGCTTGACTGCATTAATAATGAAGCCCTGTTTTGCTCCCCTCTCTGACTCTGCATTCTGGATAAACCCCAATACCCCACATGAAAATCCTCTTAGAGATGTACCTCTGAGAAACAGAATCTAGGGAAATAAAGGGCCTCGTCCCAAAAGCTTTAGCTGACACTTCCCCTGGATTTACTGCATCAGAGATTCCACAACTGTCCTTCCTACCCCATCCCAAATTTAAGCATACTGCCCAAATGTGCTCATGAACGCACGCAAGCTTGGACACGTGTGACTCTATAGATTCCAGTGAGAAAGTGGTAATTTTCCACACGTCTCGGATAACATGATAGTCACTGGCTGCCTCTGCGCCCTGTGTCTTCTCTGTGTAAGTCTGTGTCATTCGTGTTGCTTGACACTAAAGGGACTCTGACTCAGATGACCAAAAGAGCCCACCTGAGGGTGAATAGCCAGGAGCCACTTGATTGATCTGATTTGCAGAATCCTTCTAAACAGGCACTTCTAGGTACCGGAAGGGATGGACAGGGCATTGGACAAGGTTTGTCCCCTCTGAAACGCCTGTGGAGATTTGTTTCCCACTGCCCTGTGGGAGAGCTGGGAAATGGGGCCTTTCAGAGGTGACTGGGTCATGCGGAGGGATTAATGAGTGTTTCAGAGCCAGGCTGCCTCTGGTGTTTCTCTCCGGTGCATGCCCACTTGCTCTTCGGCTTTCAACTATGAGCTGAAGCAGGACAGGGCTTTTACCAGAAAGTCCAACAAATGCTAGAATCGTGTTCTTGGGCATCGCATCTTGCAGATCTGTGAGCCCAAATGAGTCGCTCTCTGTTCTTCATAAATCAACCCAGTCTCTGATACTGTGTTACAGTAATATGAGCTGAAGTCATGACAGTGAATGACCAAATTCCGAAGGGCGGATTTCGTATTAGCATGACAGCAACCTTCATATTCCCTTAAGCAAACTTCATGTGGGAGGCATTCAGTAGGCTGTTTCCAGTTAGGTCTCCTGCAATCCAAGCCTTTTAAAAAATAATGCTATTTCATTACTGATTATGCGTTCTTATGTTTATTTAACATCTCATTGCTGTGGCAAAAAGAAAAGCAAGATTTCTTCAGTCTTTCTCCAACAAAAAGCCTTTCGTGTCCTTCCTAAAATTCAGAGCAAATTTGGACAGTAGCAAGAAATTGGCTGACTCAAAATTCATTCCATATGAGAAATCTAAACTTGTAAAGCTGATTTTGTTCAATATTTCTAATTGCAGGTACACACAAGCTTCCCAAGCAACCACTGGGTATCAAGGGTAATTCTAGCACGTTTGTATGTAACACGGTGAAGGTGAGGTAGCCTTTGTGACCTCCAGGCTGACAGAGGATCAAACACAACCAGCAAAGGAAAAGCATCAAGGAGAGCTGTGTCTTGAAAAATAAAAGGATTTGCGGCAAAGGCCAGAAGATGGGTAAGAAGGGATGAAGAATTTGAAGGGGAAAGGTTAGGTGTTAGCCTGACACTCTCCGTGATGACAAAAAAGATTATGGACATGACGCTGGCAATTACGATCCCCGGTGTCTGTGATGGGTCAGTAGATTGTGGAACGTCCACACGGCATAGCTGTCACACTGATTCTCAAGGCCTGCAGGTGACCACAGGTCACTGAAAGGGAAAAGATGAAACAGTGAGGCACAGTCCCACGAGCAACCCCTTCCCAGCACGGAAACTCCAATGATTTTGACAGTGTATTGTGTGGACGGTGTCACCATTAAGAAGCCTGGATTTATTTATATCAAAAAACATGAATGAGTCAAAATTATTCCCACATTTTGCAAATATCCTTTTGGACCCAGCTATTTACACAGGAAAAGAGTCACTGAGAGTGTTAGAAAAGTCCCCGGGTTCTCCTCTCAGCTCTTCCCATGAGAAGAGCTGGGAAAGTGATTTTATCACAACTACTTGCTGCCTACAGGCACGACACTGACACCTGCTCCTCTAAACTGCAATTTGGTGAAAATAAGTTAGTTGCTTTTTAAATAATCATTGTTTCCAGTTATACATATGCTGGAAAGAAGAAAAGAATATTCCTGGCTGTCATTATAAGAAAAACATTGTGAAAATAGCAGTTACTTATGTAAAGGGGCATTTGGATTCACTTAAAAATGCAAATGTAATTCCACAAACTCCAAAATACATTTAACACTAGAGTTGTGTTTGATTTGGCATTTCTTCTTCTTCTCCTTCTTCTTTGCTTTTTCCATTTGTTCTTTTGATGAAAAAAACACAAACTTTGGGAGGTTGTTACCCACATAATTTTTCTGGAAAGTGACGTTTTTAATTTATTTTCCTGTGAAGTTTAAAGTGCCTACCCACTTAGTGTTAATATTAATTTAATATTTATTGATTACTGGTATTTCCCTCGGTGTAGATTTTTACCAGTGCCATTGGAAGGCACTGAATACATTCCTTTCCTGCATGACTCACAAGAGTAAAGAATACAGAGTAGTAACATTGTGCTTCTAATGAACTTTTTATTGCGGATTTATTTTAGAGTAATGTGAGAAAAAGAAAAACAGGATAAATTGACGAATATAAAGGGTATCTGTGTATGGCTGGATATCAGACCTCTTTGGGACTTAGAGAAAAGCGATACTAGGTTCACTGTAAAAGAAAGAGAAGAAAGAGGTGGAGGGAAGAAAGGAGGAAGGGCAGAGGAGGAAAGGCAGGCCTTCCCAGCCACCCTCCTTTCCCAGAAGGAAGAGAAGCCGGAAAGCCTGGATCAGAGAATGTGGACGCTGACCCTGTGCGTGGAGGCTCACCACCTTGCTACAATGTGGGAAAGACCTTGTGAATCGCAAAGTAACTTATTTGGATGACTTTTTTCAAAACTTGTTTTAAGATTAGTAGTCCGGGAGGGCTAACATTTTCTAGATAAAACTTTGACAGCCTTGTTTCTTTCTGGCTGTTCTCTCTCCCCCAACATCCCTTCTATTTTTGTCCACTATCTGGAAGAAACTATCCATTTGGACTAATGACCAGGTCTCTGCACCAGTGGCCCCAGTCTTCCCAGCTCTTTCCCATACTCCTCCCTCTTTTAAAGAACATTTGCCACTTCGTGATGGCTTGCGCCCCCCCAAGTGGGACAAACAGCACCGGACCCCAGCACACATCAAGATTTCCAATCAGTCCGCACCTCGCTCTTCGGCTGGTTGGCATCTTCCTCTACACACGTAGAACGAGGTGTGGGTTTTTCTCTTGTTCTTAAAGTTTAACCAGAAGACACCAGAATATGCTCATTAACTAACGCTGTTTACTTTCCTTTAATCAAATCCATACTCATTTTTTAACTTAAAGATGTATCATCTTAAAACTCTAGATACAAAATAGGATCAATAACTTCTCTGTGATCTTTTTCAAGAGCTTTTTTCCCTTCTAAAAAACGTGGAATCCCCAAAAAGCCATCTTTGAAGTAAGCACTACGCAATCACTTAGAAGTGGTGGTGGGAGTAACATGTTAGAAAACTAAAACTTAACAAGGGAAAGTCACCGATCTGTATTTATCCAGAGCAGCCCTGTCAATGGGGAAGGTTTAATTGGTAAGGTGTAGAGAGATGTATGAAGGTCTTTTTAAGTCAAGGATCCAGAAAATAAGGAAAGAGCAAATGGTTATCCAGTGCAGAATATTTTTAAAAGATATAAAAAGAAAGGGAAGAACAGTGTTACGTATCATCATCTTAGGAATCAAAAAAACCAAAACCTGAAACACAGTGGACGTTGGGCATAGAAAAGACCACACCATCAGAAAGTAGGTTTGGTCCAGAGGCCGAGCTCGTAGACAGAGCTGCACAGATGCAGGGCAGACGGGCAGGGGAGGAAACGGTCAGCTATGTGCCACTGAGCAAACGAACATGTTCTGAGACACACGCGGTTCTGGGATTTTGTGGTGGTACCAGCGCTGGCTCGCACTGTTCCATGCATGCTCTGTCCAGGACTGATATGTCATTTTTTTGCAAGTCAGGACTGTGGGGTATAAATGATCTTAAGAAAACAACTACCTGAATCGGGGAAGTCCCTATCATTTCTTTTGCCTGAAACTGTTTCTTTATTAAAGACTAAATCTGTTATAGAAATTTTCTGTTGGATGTAGAGATGCCAAACTAATCATATCCACAATAAAGCACTACCATACCCAAAGAGGGTAGAGAATTAAAAAATTAGATTTTTCAATTTGTGACAATGTTTTGAGAAAAATTAATCCAATATTAAATAAAATAGTGTACATAAAAGCTTATTGTAGAGCGTGAAATTATTATTAACAAAAGGACATACTATTAATAAGATCAAGTTATTATAGAATTATAGAAGAAACTTTGCCTCCTGGCCTTATGATTTTATATTACAAAAGTTACACTGACATAGTGGGGCTGGTGCTGCTTATCATCACTGAAAACAGAGTCTTAAAAAACTTTTATTGCCCTGTTTATTCTTGAAAGAGCTAGTTCACCCTAGAAACTAACTTTTATTTTGGTGCAGAACTATTTTTTCAGAACTATTTAAAGCCATCTTTACATCTGCATGTGATTTGATGTCATTATTTGTGCAGGGCTTTTATGAGCGGCTCTAATTAGACTTCGCCATGTAGTTACGCAGATTACTATGCTTTTCTCTCGTGGTTAACGTGTTTGTCACTGTATTGGCGATGGTCATCCTTCTTTATTTCACAGTCATAGCTTTCCATTCCTTTTGAACATTATCCCTTGTAACAGTTTCTGGAGATGTATGCTTAATTTTTACCGTCAGTTTTTAATTCTAACTTCTGAGGGTCTGTGATATCTATCTTCAGCCTAGACTGTCATTCTTTGGCTATTGAAAGAAATAAGAAGTCAAATTTCCTTTAAGATTCTGACTGTTTTCATTTCACTCCAGTGTTTTCCTACTCGTTTAGACATTTTAACATCAGCTTCTAGAAGAAAAAAAATTTTTTTTAAAAGAGTGTGTAAGAGAGCACACAGTTCTTGCCGAGTAAGAACTTGAAAAATGGTTAAGAGGAAATCTGCTCTAGACACTCTGACTTAGCAACAGGAGTCCTAGGCCAGCCCCCGCCCTGCCGTCTACCCGAGCTCTGGTCCCACTGCTCCGTGTTCCAGCCTGTGTCGGGGCTTTCTTACCTCCTCTCCTGACCTATCATGCTTTATTATTCATCCTGACACTCCATCTCCTAGTTCCCAGCTCATCCTGCCTTCACAGTCCCTGTTCCCATCCATCAAACCAGCTACCTAGTCCTCCCTTCTCCGGACAAACCCAAGAATCGATAAATCCCCAGTTCCTTCTGCTTCTCCAGGACATGTGCATCAGCCAGACCTCCCTTCCCTGCCCCCCGATACCAGAATGTTGTGGCGAGAAGAGCGTCAAACTGAAATATAAACAAGGTCTGTGATAAAAACAACACAGTCCCTATTTCCCTAGATCTTCACTGTAGTGGGGCAGCCAGAGGCATAAACAGACAAATAAAAGCTGACAAGCTTTGCAAAGGCTGTGTCAGCAAGTTTTATAACTGTGATGGTTCTGTGATGACTAAATTGGGAGTTTAGTTGCAAACTAAACTCCAGAGAAAGGGAGAAAATAAAAATATGAAACTTCAGGAAGAAATAGAGTAGTCCTTCAAAAATAAGCCAAGTACATTTTATAAAAGACTCAAGTTCACTATTGTGAGAGGACTTTAATTGTAGGTGCTACATTTCCTCTCCTCTTGAAGGAAAAGGAAATATATGATGTATGTGTTATAAAAATGGTGTGTGTGTGAGGTAGCAGACACTGGATGTTAAGACCATCATGGTTCCCCAGGAGCTGCCCCAGAAATGTCCCCAGGATAAGGACAGCAAGAAGATTACAGAAATCTCTGGGGTTGACATTAGCTCAGTAAAAGGAAAGGAAATAACTGTTACCTGTTGCACTGAAAAAAAAAAGAAATCCCTAAGAGTTGGTGTGATTTGCTGAATTTTAACTCAGGGAAGCTACTTAATAAGACGACCTTCACAGTTATGGAATATAATATGAGCGACCAGTGAAGTCGGTAACCCATCCGGGACCACAAAAGAATGAGTAAGTCCAGAATAATCGAGATCTTCCGCCACTCTTCCTAGGCACATTTTAGCTGATTCTCAGAGGGGAGGATAGAAGAGTTATAATTTAAGCCAAGTAATTTTCTAACTCATTAAATGTTCCAGTAAATGATTTCATAGAGAGGAAATTAGACTTACAACCAGAATTAAACTAAAGAGATGATCTGGGTTGTAATTTGTAACCAAATCTCAGGCTCTCACATTCCTTACCCTTCAAACAGTCAGAAGCCCAAACATAAACATAAACATAAAAATCTCAGGCCTGGCTCCACCTGCCGTCTCCATCCCAAGGAGCGGAGGAGTCCTGGGAAGAGCTCAGTGTTCTAGGGCTACACGGAGTCCTATTCCAGGTTCCATTTCCTCATTGGGAAAAGACAGGCGTTGTCCCGACCTGAAGGCGCTGGCTAGAAACACTCCATTGTCTTCCGAGGTCGCCAACCTGCTAGGCAAATCCAGTCCGATCTCTTTTACAGTCTGACTCCTGAGATACTGGAATTTCCCTGGGTTCTAGCCTTGGCCTTCTCCTTTTTTTTCTGAGTAATTTTATTCTTTTCTTTTTGTCTTCAAGCTCTCTATGAACGGCCCCCAGCTGTCAAATCTAATTGTGTAAACTTGGGCAAGCTGCTTATTATCCTTGATTCCATGCCCTCAACTGTAAAATGTGAAAAGTTCTTAATGGACATGAGGTATAGAGAGGCACCGGTTAAGGGTGATGCTCCATACTTGTTAGCTATTGCTTTGATCGTGATCCTCACACTTGTGCAAGGCAGAAAAGGCAAACTGTGTTTCCTCCCCATTTCTTCTCGCCTCCTCAACGCTAATCTCCAGAGCTGTTGCCACAGGCGGGTTCATTGTTTCTGCCTCCAGCCTTTCCTTCTCCACCATCTTACTCACCACACTGCAAGACGATCCACTGAAATCAGCGAACTTTCTACCTTCCTATACTTTGCAATCCAAGTTTTCCTGGGAAGAGGAGACCAACAACCTGCATGATAAGGAAGAGATCACGCGAGGGTCCACTGAATACAAAGTCCTTGTCCCTCGCTCCTTATTCTCAATAATCAAAAATCCAAAAGAGCGATCATAACCACAGAGCTACATTCAAAATTCAGACAGATTTAGGTTTATAAAATGCAAAAGCGATTTTACTGCTCCCCTGTCTTAAATCCTTCAGACATTTCCCGCAGACACCCAAGTGCACCTGAACCCTGGAAAGTGTGCTTGCCCCCCCCCCCTGCAGGCAGGAAAGTAGGGTCCCTGCTCTCCCTGGCTCCTAGATCTCCTGCATGTTTTTCCCTCTGCAGACAGTGATGCTGTCCCCATTTGCCTGGATGTTTGAAGACCCAAGGTGGGTGTCATTTGGGGGATGTCACCCTAAATCCCCTCCAGAGACCAACATATGTGTGAAGCTGGTCTGTGCCTAGGCCAAGTTTTGCCACCCCTCAGCAGAGGAAAAGCAGAGGCAGACTCCCAAGTCCTCCCGCTTACTGACTGTCAGCTTCTTGCATAACGTTGCTTATTAAACCTGGTTATGACCTCCAGTTGTTCACCTGCCTCACTGTAGACTTGGAAATTCCTCGGTGCAAAGGAATGTGCATTATTCATCCTCATCAAGCCAGCCTCTGCAAGTAACTTACTTTTCAAAGGTACTCAGTGAGACATATTTAAATATGAACTGAATTCACAGTGACCTAAAGTTCCCGAACAAGTACTGAAGAAGTTCCCTTTTCCTTCCCGTATTAGAAAACACCAGCTGGAGAAGGATTCTCCTGCCTATAAATTACCCTGAAAGTATCAGCATCTTTGTGGGAATAAGAAAATGTGTGGATTAGAACTCTCCTTTCCTCTCCTGTCCACCTGCATATAGACACACACATGAACCTACACACACACACACACACACACACACACACACACACACATGGCCTTCCCTCTTAGAGTACTCCACCGCAGGCAAAATAGCCAATTGCAAAAGGAAATTGGACTCAATACGTAGCCCTAATACTATTTATTAATGCTAATGCTATATATTTTTCAAAAATAGCATTCATTTAACCTGCCCTGAAACCATGCACCCTAGATCACATTACGAAGTCAGAAATTTAACATTTATAATATATATTATAATATATATTAAATATATTACAAATGTTGCACTAAGTATGCTGAAGTGTTATAAAATAGGCTATCATCTTCATGGTCAAATCCAAAGTCTGAAGGAAAAGTAAATTTTGGTTGTAGTAGAAGGAAAAAAAAAATGTACCGCAGAGCTGCTGTGTCAAACAAAAGACATCTCTTTTCATCAGGATTTATAACAATAGAAATATGTGTGGCCAGGCCAAGTCTCTCCCTTCAAGAACTCATTCCAAGGCTCTACCGTGCCTCTCCTGCCTCCTGAGTCAGAAGAGGCTTCTGAGCCAAGGATGACTCATTAGGACAGAGCTTTCTGACTGCCCTGTGACAGGAGGAAGCCTGCATCCAGGGTAGGAAGGAGCAGGGCCACCCGCACGAACAGAGCAGGAGGGACCCGCATGGGCAGGAATCCTTGGCGGGCTTTCCCCATCTCGCCCCTGTACCACTGCAGATGCTGTTGGGATAGAGCTTTTTGAGCCTGCAGGACGTCTTGGTGTACCCTTAAACACTGAGATCTGGAAGGACGTCCACTAGTGATTTGTAAAGTTCCTATTATAGCTCTTTGGGGGATAAGGATTAGCAGAAAGAAAAATTCAGCAAGATTTCCAACAGCCAGGGCCCATTCCTCCCACTAAAGCGCCAGAACCATTCCAAGGTAAATATGAAAACATTCTTGAGAATTAGACGGCCTGGGTGGACAGCCACGTCCAACGCTAGCTATTTGTCCTCAGGCAATTAACATTTCTGAGCCTTGGTTTCCACAGGGGCCCCTGAGAGCCCTGACCAGCTCTGACGAAAGTCAAGTGAGATAAAGATTGGAAAGCACCTGACCCAGAATAGATGTGTAGACAATTCCAACTCATTCTGGAGGTATTTAAGGAGGCCACGTTAGGGGACGGACAGTGCTCTCAAGCTGGTGATACAGTCATAACCGATTCAGTCCCTCTCTTCTGTTTTTGTATTATGATTGAGGTAGAAATGCAAGTAAGACCCTAGACTGTACGAAATAAATATTTTATAAAGTAAAGTATCATTTTTCCATCAGAGAACTATCTTCTTTTACTGAGGACCTCCCACAATATATGAAATATTCTTTTAACACTATAGGACTCTCCTAATATACAGTTTTACTAAAGAACATTTTACTGAAAAGTTTTTAAGTTACCAATTACCTCGTGCACCTTCAAATTTCAGTACATATAGTATTTTAGTGTATATATATATTTTAGTATGCATAATGTTAGTATGTACATAGTATGTATAATTTTAGAATATGCACGTAGGTACACATATGAAATGAATTAGAATTAGTTACATTTCAAATGCTACTTTCAGTTGGCCTGATAAGTCTTAGGGGGTGTAATGCTAAATTCACAAAAGGGATCATCTAGTCACAGTGAAAATGCATCAAATAAATGCTCCTAAGAGCAGATTTAGGTGTGTGTATGTGTGAATGTATGCGTGTGTGTGTGTGTGTGTGTGTGTGTGTGTGTGTGTGTGTGTGTAACAATAACAATGAAATAAAGGTAACAGATGAAATTTCCTCCAGATGGGGTGGAAACCAAGTTAAACAGATGTTTATGGGAGAAGCTTCGCTTCCTGTTCAGCACCCCATCCCCGCCCTTCAGGGCTCTTTCTTAACAGAGTGCCCTCTCCTGCCGCATGGTCAAGTCACACTGAAATGAACATTTCCTTTTGGTTCTGTTTTCACACCAAAAGATTTTCTTCATAGTTTCAGTTTCCCAGCAGACCTGACGATAAGGCTGCTTACGACTGAAAATGAGGACAGCACAAAAATGTCACTTGAACTGTAGAAGTCCAGTAAAGAGCTCCCATGAGTGGATGAATCAGGATGTCAACTCATGCCCCTGAAACCTGCATTTCCCTAAACTATTGCTGGAACCAGGGGATTTGCTGGTAAACAATAATTTAGAAACTATGGTCCTGCCTACAGTTAGCACTGTGTCTCTCACCAATCTTTGACCATAGCCCTAAAGGAAATAATGATAGCTGAATTTGGTGTTACCCTAAATTACCTTTATCGAAATAGTTCTTGAATATTTACATACCACTAGATAATTAATAATATGCATATATTAATTTGCATTATTAAAGCAGAGACATTTGTAATTTCTGACAGAAGGACTCTGGGTCCTTCTCCACTACTGAGAAAAGACCAAGTTTCAGAAGCAGTGTTCTTCTCTCTTGTCCCGAGAGCCTGCCTGTACCTCCATTAATGAGCCATGCCACGGCTCCATGTGTCTCAAGTGTGTTTCTGCCCCTCTCTTTACTTGACTCATTCTTGCTTTCTACTTATCTGGGGTGTTACCCTTGCAGAGGAGGCCACTTCCAAAGGCCGGCTTCCTTCCAGCACCAGGTAAAGCGTGTCTCCTAGTGTGCCCACAGAACGCCATGCGTCCCCAACTTAGCCTTAGAGCACCCCGGTGTTATCACAGCTTACTTGTCATTATTCGTCCCTGGACTGTGTGATTGTTGAAGGTCGGGCTGTGTCTTTCGTGAACACTCACGAATACCCTCCACTGGCTTTAACACACATTCCCAAAAGAGTATGAATCAATAATTGCTAACTCTCTTTTCTTCTTTCATGCTTGTTCTGATCTTATTTTTGCATGTGTGAATATGCGTGGCCCAGGAAAAAGGCTGTTTCCCTTTCCCAAGCTGTTCCGTGAGCTCCTTATTTCTCTAACCAACACCCTTATTTCTCTAACCAACACCCTGTGTCATCCTGCAGCCTCGCCTTCTTGCCCTATACCTGAACTAATGCAGTGCCCTAGGTTGCTGCATCCTCTTGAAATAGCAGAGGATTCTTCAGGAAAAAATCCTGCCAAGTGGTGAGCAGTACCTGAGTCACAGGAAAAGATGGGAAGGGTTCCCTCAACCTCATTTCCTGATGGCTTTGCACCACTTCAACTCGATTTTCATGCAGACTTTAGTTTCTGCTCCCAGTCTACTAATGTCCTCTGTGTAATCCAATTTTATTCGCTCTGTTCTGCCTAATTTAGTCCGGTATATTAGTTTGTTAGGATTGCCATAACAAAGTACTACAGACTGGGCAGAAAATACAACAGAAATGTATTTTGTCAGAGTCCTAGAAACTATAGAAGTTCAAGATCAAGGCGCCAGGGGGCTTTTCTTCTTTGTAAAGTCTGTCCTTCCCTCTGCTTATTACTGGCCACCATCTCCTTTGTTTTCCATTGAGCTTCTCTCTGTACATGCACATGGCTGGTGTCTGTCTGTGTCCTAATCTCCTCATATTATAAAGACACTAGTCACTAGGTTAGAGCCCTACCTAGTAACCCTGTTTTACTTAATCATATCTTTAAAGATCCTACATCAAATATGACTGAGGCACTGGGGGTTAGGGCTTCAACACATGAATCTGCAAAGATGTAGATCAGCCCATAATAGTGAGTTATTTTCACTTGCTCACCAAATTCAGAAGTTATTGCATATCAGAACCTTGTCATCTACCTGCCTGTCAGAAGCCTGGTGAGCTCTAACACCAACACATTGTTGGCTGCCGGCATCTGAGATGCGTCGTCCAAATATAACTTCTTCCTGCTCCAGTCTGTAGTCCTCTGTGACTGTGCAGCTCTCCTGCACCGATAATCAGGCTAAGTGGAGCAGTTTTTTATTCTCTCCCTATTTTATAAGTGTTGGATTTGTCTCTTTTAGAGTTAAATAACAGAAAATTTGAAACTCATTCGTAAAGGAAATCCTCTATTAAGAAACCAAGTACTGAGGATACAAAATTCTAGTACAAATGTAGGCAGATACTGTCCCAGTGACCTCTGGCTTTCTTCATCTCCTCCAACTCTGCTCTGACCTGTCCTAAGTTCTCCCAGTTTCCATCTTTAAGGACTCTCCCAATCCAGAACCTTCCATCTAGAGCATCCTGTCTTCATTCTCTCCTTTTCTACCTCTCACTGGAGTTAACAAGAAACTCAAATAATATCCCCTTTATAGATGAGTTATGAGTGGAAATCTGGAATGTCCACCAACAACTGATGTGTCAAAGACTAGTCCCCACCCCTTGGGTCTACTGGAAGGTGGTGAAACCTTTACCAGGTGGCCCTAGAGGAGAAAATTAGACATTAAGGGTCATGCTCTTGGAAGTAACAGTGGGACCACCTCTCTCTCTCTCTCTCTCTCTCTCTCTCTCTCTCTCTCTCTCTCTCTGTCTGTCTCTCTCTCTCTCTCTGTTTGTCTCTCTCTCTCTCCCTCTCTCTCTCTCTCTCTCTGTCTCTCTCTCTCTCTTTCCTAGCTACCACAAGGTCAGCCCAGAAGCAACAGTACCATCTGACCATGGACATAAACCATGAGCTGACATAAACCTTTCCTCCTTAAAAGCTGATTATCTCATGAATTTTTTCACAGTGACAGAAATCTAACACAGTTTGGCTTCCATCATTTTTGGAAAGATATTCTTGTATCTATGCCCTTGAAGACCATTACCTGAAACCTACTTGTCCACGTCTTCCCTAATCACCTACAGATCCAGAAGCTCAGAGATGTGGAAAAATGTTTTCATGTTTGTGTGATACGGGTTCAAGCACAAGCTGTTTACACTCTCAACTCCAAGCTTCCGAACATAAGACCCTGCACCTAACTGCATTCTTGTATCTATTTGGTTTTTCCTCTGTCACTAAAGCCAGTGGAATCCTGATGAGCAAATACCTAGTCACAGGGAAGATGAGACTATTACCGATATTAATCAGAACTTACATGCAAATTAATTCTGTTAGGAAATACTGTTCATTCCTCTCTAATTGGAATCCCTTAAGTATAACAGGTAAAAACAGTTACACAGCTGATGTTGGTAGAATGACATTTTGTTTTGTAATAGAAATAACATTGAACACTTCAATAAAGTTTTTTAAAAAAAGCAATTAATGGGCCGAAACCCGAGACTAGGTAAAATGAGCAGTGTATCATCCTTGTCTTTCCCAACTTCTAGAAACCAGGGAACAGGATTATCATTTAAAATGCAGAAGTCAGTTCACAAAGACAATTCCCCGAGCACCATAATTGCTTTCTATTTTTTAACAAGAGCTTGCAAGGAATAGAGAAATTTATTGAAATCAAAGAGTTGCATAGAAAAGGAAAACATACAACAGAGAAAGGTGAGGAGCCTGAAACCCTCGTGAAAGACGTCCCAGTTCATCCATTCGGCCCTCTCTTCCAGCAGTGCATGGTGTGTGGGTGACTTCAGGCCAAGCATCAACAATGTTCAAGTTGATTAGGGTGGTGACAGGTTTTTCGTGAGAACTGATGATGGAGGTCAGGACAAACGTGCTGGGAAGGAGGAAGTCTCTCCACAGACCTGGGGCTGGGCTGGACAACATCCAAGGGGAAAGAGGAGGCTGCTCTCCGAGCGCCCAGGACCCTGGATGAAGCAAAAGTGATGACCAGATCATGAGTCTGGCTTTGCTCTCAGTCCGTAATTTGCATCTGTATACCATTTGGAACAATTCTTTGGGGGCTAATTCATCAAAAAATTACTTTCCTGTTTTTTGGTGGATGCGTGTCTACTGGACTTGTGAAGAATGAGACTATTTTTGGATACTGGTTGAAATATGGCTCCTGGATTTATAAAAGATGGTACACTTTCAAGGTGTAAGACAGAAATTCAAGTGCACCACCTATTTAGGAATCTGGAACGAGGTCACACAGTGGCTGCAGAGTGACTCTCCCTGAGGCATCTTTGTCAGAATATGGAGGCTGTGCTCTGTTATCTACATGAACCACTTCTCAAAATTTGGACCAAAGCAATATTAAGCCTATAATTAAATATAAGATGTGAGGCTATCTTTTCAATTACATCTTCTATATTAAAGAGGATCATGCACAGTGATTCATAATCACCTACAAATAAGCTACACCTGTAAACATATTCACCTCTCACAACCCCACCTCCACTGAATTATGCTCTAGGTTAGAAATAAACATTGGGAGAAGCTGGGGAGTAAAGACTGTTGGGTGCTTCGCTGAGGTCAAACTTTGTGTTTCTACTTGGAAAACATTCTCCCTCTCCCTCTCTCTCTTTCTCTCTCTCTCTCTCTCCCTTCTTCCCTCCCTTCCTCTCTCTCATCCACCCTCACTATTTTGCTCTAATCCCTCACTTTAACCCAAAATATAAACCATTTCTGGCAGATTTTTGTCTCAACAAAGGAGTGAGCTCCATTGTGCTGGGGAGCCAGATCCGTACCTTGGTCCACCCTGAATGCAAACCCAACTAGGATTTCACCCATCCCATGCCAGCCACTTGTTCTTCCACGGAACACATCCAAACCCAGGTATCTTCAGCTACTGTCAGATGTTCAGACGTTCATCGATGTACCAGAAGACTCCTCTCACTTTGCTTTTGGTTTAATTGATAATCTTAAACCCTTCTTCCCTACCACTTTGTTCTCTTTAAAGCATTTATTCAAATTACCTACCAAGCCCAACTAAGTTACCTAATCATAGGGTTTTCCCCCAAATTGTTAGTGTGTGAAATCACCGTGAGCATCTTTCTGGGCCTAAGGCAATTAGGTGGACCCATAGCAGTTGGAACAATGATCTGCAGAGGCATCTTCCCAAGTCCAGTCCAAAGTTTCAGTTGAAATCCTGGAGTTGCCAGTCTTGTGTCCTTTCTCTTCACTTCAACTTCCAGGACGTCACATCCTGTGGATCCCTAAGGGCACACAGAGGTGGCTGCCTTTGTCACAGCTCTCTGTTTCATTGTGACTATTTGGTGGCACAGCCTTCCCCCTCTGGACCCCTCCTTAGCCCTAGCCATTACACCCTCTGGAAGCCTGGTTCTGCTGCCAAAAGGCTTGCAGGGAACCTTGTTCTCGAGTACACCCTCCCCTGGATTTCCCCTGATGACATAACACCCTGTGCAATTCCAGGTGAGTCTATGCCCTCCCCACACACACTTCGCTGGTTGGTGTGAGCTTTCAGCATCTCTTCCCCACCTCATCAGTTTCACATTCCTGCCTCCCTCTCGATACCCGTGCACTGGTGGCTGCCTCATTCTCATCGCTCATGGTCATGACTACCATCATTACATTTGAAACTTAAGCCCCTGGGACCCAGGTGCGCCATTACATTGCTACCTACGGTGACCAATGTGAGCAGCCAGGCTGGGGCGAGAAATCAACACTTGTGATGTTGCAGTGCGTGCCCTGCGTCATTCTATTTGCAGATGAAAACCAGCTTTGTTTAGTCTGCCCAAGTCTTCTCCATGTGTGCAACAGGGCTCAGATGCCTCGTGGTCGTGTGCCTCTTACTTACTGTGTCTCACTTTTAGCTGCTTGAAAACAGCTGCTTCCCTCTGAGTTGTCTCCCACAGTAGATTTCAAAAAGTGCTGTACCTCAGCTACTCAAGAAGCTAAGGCAAAAAGATGATAAGTTCAAAACCAGCCGGGGCAAACCTGCCATACACTGACTCCATATAAAATCAAAAAGGGCTGGGAATGTAGCTCAGCAGAAATGTCCATGGGTTCCATTGCTAGTACTGAAAAAAAGTTCTCCTGTTAGTCAATCCAGAGAACAGCGGCTCTTTGATTTATAATGGGGTTATGTACTGATAAATCTACACTAAGCTGAAAACGTTGTAAGTTTAAAAAGCATTTAATATATCTAAGGTATTATACATCACAGTTTAACCTAGTCTACTGCAGACATGCTCAGGGTGCTTGCATGAGCATTATCATCAAACACCAAGACTTGTGTAATGAAGTCTACATATCTGCTGTATTAGTTGAACACAATGTGCTACACAGTTAGTTAATTGTCTTCAAGGTCACGTGGCTGTCACATGGCCTGCAGTTAAGTGGCACCCAGCATGTCAAGAGGGAATGAGACGAAATACATGATCTCAGGAAAAGATTCAAGTGAAAGATTCCAAGTATGCTTTCCACCAAATGCCCACTGCTTTTGCACCACAATAAAGTCAAAACTCGTGAAACTGACCTTGCAAGAGTCAAGAACCTTCCACACTCTACAATCTACTAACAACTCTCAACTGCAAGAATGCACACATCCCTTACACTTTTTCACAAAAGCATTACCACAGTGCACCTGGCTCTGAAAAACATCTCCGGTTATGTTTTATAAGAAATTTCTGCAAGTAAAACATAAGGTCAAAGTCTTTGCCTGTTTATAGCGTTTGCCACATAATGGGAGCTGGCTTTGCAGAGTGGCTGTAACGATCCACATTCCGCCCTGCAGAGCCTGAATGTCTCACCACACCCTGCTTCCCTGTAGTCATTTCAACAAATCTTTGCAGAGCGACCAACCCAGAAAGGAGATCTAGGCTTATGGGACATTGGTCTAAGTCCAGGAGAAGAGTTGCTAGCTTGCCTGATATGATAAAACTTTTTTTCACATATGATAAAAAGCAATTAGTGCTATAAAAAAGTAAAAGCAATAAGAAATTCCAGAAAAACAAGGGACAAAAAGCCATAAAAGACATATAATCATCAAACATTACAGGACCTTATTTATATAGGCACAAGCATGAAATGATTTAAAGTGATATCGCTACCTTGCTGGGAGGGGAAAGAGAAGTGGGGGGGCTCCTATGAGAGCAGATATGTCATTCCTTACTGCAGAGCCGGAGGTACGGAACCGATCAAGTAGGAAATGTAATTTAAGCAATTCAGTCACTCAGAGGAGGGAAGATAAACAGGAGAAGCAGCAAAAACAGGAATAGAACTGACGGCATGGAGAAGCCAGCAAACTTACTGATGTTTATTGAACCCTCTTTAATCAGGAGCACTTGCACTTTGCTTCTTAAAAGGCACCACCAGAATTCTAAACTGAGGAGATTATTCCAAGTCTATCAATTTTTAAAATGTTTATTCCTAGAAGGAGATTATTTCCATGAACTTATCACAACCTTCTGATAATTCTTTTTTTTTTTTTTTTTTTTTTTTTTTTTGTCTTTTTCGTTTTTTATCGGTACCAGGGATCGAACTCACGACTGCCTGCTTGCAAGGCAGGCACTTATGCCGCTGAGCTAAACCTCCAGCCCCATGATAATTCTTTTCTCGTCTGTTAATGTTTTTTATTTACCGAGAGATATTACTGATTTTGTTACTGACTTGTATATATGCTTTTTTTTTTTTACACTTTTTTTTCTTTTTTCTTTTTATCGGTACCAGGGATCGAACTCACAACCGTCTGCTTGCAAGGCAGGTGTTTATGCCACTGAGCTAAATCCCCAGCCCCTATATATGCTTTTAATGTATCTGTCTTCCATAGTTACTAAAATATTTTACCCAGTTGACTGTTTACTTTGTAATTTGTTTCTGGTGTGGGACAAATAGACAAATATGTCAATCTTTACCTTTCAGTACAAAAATGCCCAACTCAGTTAAACGTTCACCAGTGTTTTCTTTATTTCTAAAGGCTTAATAATTTTATCTTCTTTAAAAATTTATCTTTATATCTTATGTGTTTTACTTACACAGTAAGCACTTGTATAGAGTATACTGTATACCAGATCCCATTAAAAGCAATTATTATGTAATAATTCAGACCAGGGATTTAGCTCAGTGATGTAATCACTTGTTGGGCAAGTGTGAGGTCATGAGTTCAATCCTTGATACTATTACTACTACTAATAATAATAATTCAGTTGAAATATGAGCGGAAAGAGTCACTTATTTCTCCACAAAGAACAAATTTTTTACAGTATTTACAATAGATTCTATCTCTTCTCCACACAATTCTCATATGATTCTGATTCCATTTGTTTTAGATCTATCTTTTTTCAGTAAAATCACAGGACTTCACTAAATGTTACTTTACAATATAATTTATATCTAAAAGAATAATTTTCCCATCATTTTAATTTTAAAAATTTTTAGCCATTTTATCCACTTCCTCTTCTAGATGAACCTTATTTTTTTTTCTTAAACTTCAAAATAAATTCCATTGTAACGCCAACTGAAGTTTATATATCTACAAACTAATTGAGACATGGTTATATTTTCACAATGCTAATTTGTCACATTGGTCAACTCTACTTACAGAAATCTTTAAATTTAGCTGTAAATGGCTAAAGTTTTATTTTGCTAGTGGACTCTCACTATTTCTGAGGGTATCATTTGATGCTCATGTTAATAATATGCTCATGTCATTTACAAATAGTGATAAATTTACCTCCCTGCCTTCAAGAAGTACGCTTCATTTCTATAATTTAATGCATTAGGCCTATTAGAGGGGCAGATACTAACCACACATTTGGAAGAAATACAGCAAGATCCATGTTAAAAATTATTAACTGAAACCATGGGAAAACTATATCATCAATATAAACCGTCACCAAAAGGAATATAAAATTAATCTGAATTATTAGTTGTAATTATCACAGACAGTACCAAACTTATCAGTTTCAACTTACTATTTTTTGGCTTTACATAAGTAGCAAAAAGGAACACACATTCAGTAGAAACACATTCAGTAGAATTTGGATGCCTTTCTGGGCCAGCGACGTGGGACCCAATCCGCTGTCCTGCTGTTAGGAAGTGGCAGTGACTCCAGCGCCCTGTCAACCCCGAGGTCATGATGGGAAACAGCTTTACAGCGTTGCAGGGCTAGGATGTTCCCTGAGTCACGCGTGCTTTCCATTTCCTATATATCCAACCTCAGATAGGTTTGTCAGTGTTCACACCTTTGCTCGGCAAAGAGCACCTGTACAGTTTTATCATTTTTAGTCATCTCAGTTTTAAACCTTGACAGTATGTCAGGACTGATAAATTTTCAGACCTCTCGGTCACAATATTGCTGCACAATCATGACATTAAATGGACGTTCAGTTTCAATGTTGGGGGAGGAGTTTAGCTCTGCCTGGAGAGGTCCTGCTGATGAGAACGTAGCCAACAAATTTTCCTTCCTCTCTCCCAGTACCAAAGAAGGGAAAAGCATTTTTTTCCTGTTCTTGTGATTGAACACATAACCTTCACTCTGAGCTAGATTCTCAGCCCAGGGTCTTGCTGAGTTACTAAATTACCAAGATTGGGCTTAAATTTACAAACCTCCTGCCTCAAACTCCCAGGACGCTAAGCTTACAGACGTGTGCAAGGTACTTTCTCTTACGCTTTATCTTTGGAAACGTGGACAATGGCAGTGATGTGGTTTCAGCCAAGATAAATCCACTGTCTAAAAGTGTGCACACTGCTGCAGCGAGGTGCTTTCTGGGTGCTTTCAGAATCACACTTGAAATTTGATTTCTAATATATTTCACATTCAAAGAGATCACTGGATAAAAATACATTCTCAAATTTTGGATGTAGAAAAGGTATAGCTGCATGTAATCAGTTTTGAGGAAACCCAAGGAATCTCTGATTTTTCCTCTGCATTTCAGAGGTAGCTTTCACTACCTACATACTAATAGCCTTTGTTGTTGTTGTTGTTGTTGTTATTTGTTTGTTTGTTTCAGGAGTAGAATGCTACAAGTGCTCTCTTAGAAAGAATCATGTAAGAAATATTAACACTCATAAGACTCATCAATTTCATTATTTCTTTAGCAGATTTCAAGTAGCTCCACACTAGTTTCTCTGGGGGGAAAGTGTTGGTGAGTAACATCCTGTACTGGGACTTTATTTTGTTCAATTTGCCTTTTCACATGTGCTAGCCGCTGGCTCATCTTTTTAAGACATCACAAGCCAAGCTTAAACGTTCTCATAGTGTGAATTCAGTTAAAGAATAAGAGTAGAAGAGTCCTATGATCCTTCCAGGATAGGTTAATTTTGTTAGCTTGTGCTCCATGGAGGAAGTAAATCTAATTCAGCCTAAACCCACCATGATGCCAAACTTAAAAGGATTTTTAATAGGTCCTGTTGGTCCCAGTGACTAAGATATGGAATATATTTAACATAAGTATGTTATCCAGCTTTCCATTTCTGTAGCAAAGGGTCTGAGATGATCCACTTACAAAGAGAAAAGGTTTATTTGGGCTCATCGTTTGGCAGTTCTGGCCATGATCACTTGGTCTTGTTGCTTTGGGTCCTGTGGAGGGTTGGTGTATCATGGCAGGCAGCACGTGGTGGAAGAAACATTTGTTTCACTTCATAAAGTGAAAGAGGGAAGAGAGTGAATCCCGTAATCCTCTCCAAAGACATTCTCCTAGTGGCTGAGACCTGTTACCAGGCTTCACTACCCCAAATTTCCAACAGCAACCTGGAGCCAGGGGCTGTGCACCAAGCTTTTAAAACATGGACCTTTGTGGGACATTTCAGACTACAGCAACAAGATGCTTTTAACATATCAATAACTCCTTTTTGGCTAGAGATGGAACCCAGAGCCTAATGCATGCTAAGCACATACTCTCCCCCTAAGACATATCTGCAGTCCTCAACCACTTTTGTCCATAGCAAATCGGCATTCATAGAACATCTTTTAGTAATATGTAAACAAAAAGAAACTTTGCATGTAGCATTCACAGATAGGTAAAATATGTATAATAGTTCATCTTTAACTGATGATATAATCTTGTCCTGTCTGTAGTTATCCTTCCAACAAGATTTTCAGAAAAATGTTTAGCCTATGATGACTCAGAGATACAATGAATTATCTTCTTAGCGCATTCTTAAGTCAGTTTAAATCTACTGTGTTTAAGTTAGTAGCATCATATTAGAATCATCGAATGTATTCTTGGTCCTCATTTTTCTCTTACATTCCTTGTTCATTCTCAGCATACCTCAGTATAACTTGCTGAGATTCTGTAGTACCCAATTTCAGTGCATCTCTCCTCATGATGTCCTGGGGGCAGTGCGGATTCTGCCTTTAACAAATACACCTTCAGAGGCTGTGAAGAATTCCCACTCATCACCTGATATACTCACAGTATTTCTTCTATTGCATTGCTATCTGATTTTTTAAAGTAGGCCTTAGTTGGTTCAAACTGGATATTATCACAACACTGTCCAGACAAAACTCAACCAGTCTCACTCAGGATATGCTGCAACAGATGGGGACAGAATTGACAGTTTCGTGTTTACTGTCTTTGTCTCTTGGTGATACACAACTTTTCCTGGTCACAGCTGGAAGCACCTGGGGCTGAGCCCCAGCAGAGGACCCCACGCCTTGTCACTGTCTTGCTACTTAGACTGATGGATCGTTGCAGGGATCAGAGCCTGGTAAAGAGGTGCATTTTGTGCTCAGGTGACAATCTCATTTTTTGTGCAAGTCTCTTAGGAAAGGACTGAGCAACACTAGGTACAAAGCATAAGAATAAGAGAAGTTAAGTTTAGATGTGCATCTGTCTTTACCACACACCTGTAACCATCTGGCCTACTTATAAAACACCCTGCTCTCCTCAGAGATACTGGGCTCCCTAGGTTGTTGAGCAAATATACTTGCTTTCAGTATTGATATGAGACTAAGCTGTAAGAAAGCATCAATATTGGAGCATTTTAACCTATAAACATGGAAACTAGGGGAAAACAGGGTTTGTGTCAGTGTTGATTGTCTGTCAGATATGATGGAAATCGACATAGTCACATGATCTTTGACCAGGAACCATCTCAAAGATGTCAACTGAGGCAGACATTTGTCTGCTCATTCTTCACAGTCAAATACATTATAGTGAAATACATTTGGTCATTTGTAAGGCAAAATTAGTGTTCAGAGCAATCCTATATATTAGATGGTAGCATTGGATCTCTTGACCTTGTTTCTGGTTTTAATGAGAAAAGATTGGAGAGTGCAGAAAGAGAAAGAGAGAGTGAGAGAAAGAGAGAGAGAGAGAGATCTTCCGCTCATTAGCCATCAAATATTTATAAACAATTTGAATACATCATTGCATGCTTCTTTTCAAAGAGTTATTATCCTGCATGGTATCAAAATAATCTGTCAGCAACATAATTTGTGTTTTCTCATCAGAGACATCGATTGAACATATGCTAACTTTTTTTCCTACATTAAACCATTGTTGAATTCCAGAAACAATCACACCTGGATATACTGGTTGACTTACTTATTAAGGCATGTTTATATTTGAATTGCACATTTTTAAAAGATTTCTGAAGTTACGTTCAAAGATAAGATTCAAGTCAGAATTTTTGTGCTATTTATTCATTTATTTGAAGTAGCAGTTTCATGTCTACAAAAAGAATTTGATAGATTTTATCTTAATCTGTTCCACAGACAATTTATGTACAAAAGTTTATCTGCACCTTGAACATGGAAAAGGTATAATGTCCAGATCAATATATTTTTTGAGATAATTATTTGAAAACTTTTCAGTCTCCAGAGAATTGGTGTTTCAGCATTCTTAATTACTAAGATACTTTTGGTTATTCTTGTTTACCCAGGAAATTTGTCATTTTAAAAGTTGCTGTAAAACATAAGCATAATTTTAAAGCCTTGCTGGTTTCCTTTCTCATAACAAAATTTCAATTATACATGTGCCTTTTCTCTTGATTATATTTGCTACATATTTAAACACGTTATTGTGTGCATGTTTCCTTTCAAAGAAATATCATGTTTTTTGCTCTCTGATTTATTATTTTGTTTATACTTTGGTTGAGTCCTTTTGTTGATTTCCTTTGGCTACTTTTATTTTATTCCTTCCTCTAAATTCTTAGGTTAAATTCTTACTTCATTGAAAATATTTCTTAGTTAATGATAAAATCTCTCCCGGGTAGATCTTTGTCCTGGGGGTATGGTCCACAGCTTTATGGGGTTTGCAGTCTAGTTTGGATTGCACATATATCAACAAAGCATGGCAATTAATTGGAAAAAGTGTTCCAATAGCGGAAGTCCAAGGGTCTACCAGAATGTTTAAAATAAGAATTTACCAGGCTGAGTAAAGTAGGGAGTCAGAAAAGTCTCACAAGTAGAAGAGATATCTAAGCTCCGAGAAGGAATCAACCAGGCAAAGAGACAGAAAGTAAAACAGGAAATCCAGAAGGAAACAACCCCTGCTAGGACCCAGGAGGAGGAGCCTGACCCAGGATTCAGCCACGGAGTCCATTCACGTGGCTAAGATGCAAAAAGCAACTAGAGACTGGAGTCTGGAGAGACCTCCAAGGATCCTGACCTTCAGGAGTTTGGACAGCAAGATACCAAAGATGTTTAATCAGAGTAATGATATAATCAGATTGGTGCTTCAAAAGATTACTTTGCTCTCCTGGTAGAAAATACATTTGGTAGTAAGAAGGCCAAGAAACAAATTAAAAGATTGAGGCAAAAAATACAAGTAAAAAATGCTGCCCTAAATAAGCCAACCATCAGTAAGCATGGGAGGAAGGGCATGGATGAAGAGGTACTTGGGGGTAGGAAAACAAAACAGTGGCGGTGGGTCTGGTGGATGGGGTGAGAGAGAAGGGAGAGGAACGTAATGAGCTTGGGGGCCAGAAGGTCACCTCTGGGTTAAGGAAGCAAGAGCAGAGGGTAAGTCGGAAGAAGAAGAGGAGGAGGAGGAGGAAGAAGAGGAGGAGGAGGAAGAAGAAGAGGAGGAGGAGGAAGAAGAGGAGGAGGAGGAAGAAGAGGAGGAGGAGGAAAAAGGAGAAGGAGGAGAAGCATAAAGAGAAGGAAGAGGAGGAGGGGGAGGAGAAGCAGAAGGAGAAACAGAAGGAGGAGGAGGAAGAGAAGGACAAGAAGAGGAAGAAGAGAGAAATGCACAGTGGATGTATACACATTTAAAATGACAATGACAATGATGATGATGATGATGATGATGATGGTTTATTCCTTTTGTCCAATGCTGCCTACTTTGAGAAATATTTTTCTACCTCTTGTTTTGTGTATATTAAAAATTACCAAATTGTTTTCTCTCCTTTCCAACTAAAGTACAGATTTTTATCCTTTACACACTTCTTTTATCCTTTTGTAGCCACATTCTATTTTTCTTATTAAAACATGTTATTTATACCTGGACTATTACCATATGATTTTTATATTATTCCTTTCATTTTTCTCATCTTGCTTATTTTCTGATGCTCCTGTACAAAGTACATCCTATTTAATATTTACTTACTTGATTTCCTGCTGTGATCTCACCAGAGGAATCTGATGCCATTGCAAAGATTATTTTTCCATTATGTATGTTCTCTCTTCTTATTTCCGTGACAGCTACACACATGTTTCAATCACCAGCTTCATTGTTCATTGATGGTCTGTTTCTAGCACAATTTATGTTCTAATTTTACTCAAGTCTTGAAATGCTAGAGTATGTATTAAGGCATGTTCACACCAAAGTAAAAGTATATTTTCCACCACAGAAACTATACACAGTATGATCTGGTCACAATCTTCCCCCTTACAATTCTGTGATTTGTTCCATTGTCTTTGATATATAGGGTTTTGAAAGAATATTCTAGAAGTAGTTGAATTTCCATTCCTTTATAGGTGACTTTCTCTTCTTGCTTTTCCTTCCTCTTTTTCTCTTCTTTCTTTTTCTTCCCTTTTTCTTCTTCTTGAATAAAGATTGGATGTTTTTCTGAATCTTTTAAATTTAAAACTACTTGTTCTTGAGGATATTAATTCACCTTTGTATATCGAGATCCATGACCTCCTATGCTTGTGAATACCAAATCTAGCCAGCCATGACTAAAGTCATAAATGAAAACTAAACTTAAAACTGTCCTTACCACACTTTCACCACCCTACTCTCAATTTGAATTTAACTGACGTTGACATAACTTTAAAAAGTCATACTGGCCACCTTACATTCCTGCAGAATTACCAAGGCCAAAAAGTTCTGGAAGGTCTTTGTGACTGTGCAGAAAGCCCACTACATTAGGGTTCAGCTGGAATCATTCCTTTTCTTCACAATGAGCCAAACTTCAGAGACCTACTTCAAAATGTTCTGCTTTATATATATATATATATATATATATATATATATATATATTTTTTTTTTTTTTTTTACTTTGGAGAATTCAACACATTTTGGATTTTTGGAAAAAGAATTAAGATGTGTTCTGTGCATGTGCCGACTCCTCACAATGAATGTAATCATTGCGTATTGCAAACATACACTATTAAAATAAATAACCTAAAAAAAGAATATAAGCCTATTTTTGTGAAATTTTTTTTGTACCAGGGATCAAACTCATGACCTCATACTTGCCAGGCAGGTGCTTATGTCACTGAGCTAAATCTCTAGCCCACTGTAAAGTAGTTTTAATGAAACGTAGACTAATGACAAACCTAGGTCTAGAATCATAGTTGTATAAGCTTTCAATATTACTATATTGATTTATTTTTAAAAACAGTGCAGCTGTCATAATCATTCTGTATAGATTTACTCTACAGAATACTCTGTGTATGTGTAGCACATCCATAGACAAGGTGGTTTATTTATGCAACTGCTTATTTCTCTTTCCATTAAGCACAAATAAAACTCCACAATACAGTCATACAATAAAAAAGAAGCTGATGTATTTATACAGTGTATCAAGAACTCTTGTATCACAACCATATTTTAGGAGCTAAGGAAGGGAGGACAAATCTAGCCTTATGAATCAAATAGTACCTAGAAGGTGTATCCGTTTGACTTCGTGGGAATCTAGAATGTTAACAAGATAGTGTTAAGTGCACACACACAAACAAGTCTACACAGGAGCAAATATAAAATGCGCTAACATCAAAATCAGCTGTGCTTGAGCCTGTGTTAGACACTGCAGTGTCTTCTCAGACACTCAGAAGACAAACAGCAGGTGTCTCTTCTTGAGTGATACTTTGGGGTTAGTGAAATACGATGCATCATCCACATTAATTATCATAACAATTGGCTTTATCGTTGTGTTGGCTTTTCAGCATGATCTATGTTATTTATTGCTTTTATTGTACAAGTCTTTGCAACATTTTAACTAGAAGAAATTTACCGCTGAGCTGTGTGTCTTTGGTAAAATAATGGAAGTTGCTAAGTAACTTATGACTCAGTTTTCCTTTCAGTGAACTTTCATTTCATTTTTATTTTTTTTATTCATTTTTAGTACCAGGAATCCAACTTAGGACCTTGTACTTGCCCGGTAGGCACTATGCCACTGCGCTATATCTCCAGGCTCATTTCAATTTGAACATTTACTGTATTTCACACAAATGTGAGTTCTCTATCTAGGTCCCTAGCCCGTTCCAACTGATGTTGAATTTTAAAGGGGCAGCAGTGAAGGGTGGGATTTCTCCTAATCACATCATCTTGCAGTCCAGGCCTTTCATCAGCTCAATACTCCTTTACCTCACACTGATAGTAACTCCTGGGGCATTTTTCTGAGCCAGATCACTATGGGGTGAAAGTGTCTTTACCCAAATACACACATGGAAAAAACATGTACTAGAAATGTAATCACCAAGGTAACAGTGTTCAAATGTGAATACTGTAAGAGCTGACGAGTCTTGATGATTCTACCCTTATAAATAGATCGTGCTCCCTGGCGAGATTGCATTCCTTATCAAATGATGAATTCAGTGCCCTTCCTCCACCTGCCCCTCACCCCCTCTCTGTCCTCCTGGCAGAGGGTGAAATAGTAAGAAAGGCCTTCCTGAGTGCCTCAAGATCGGCACCTTGATCTTGGACTTAGCCTTCAGAACTTTGAGGAAGTCTGTTTCTTATTTTAGATAAATTACTTGGCCACGAGATTTCTGTAATACCACTATAAAAGAGACTATATGTAAAAGACTTCTGGTATCAGTAAGCATGACTTAGCCTGCATTCCATCAGTTAAGCAGAAATGGCTTGCTAATTATTAATTATTGGATCAGTATTGTGGGCTATGGGTAAGTGGGCACCCTCTAGCTGGGGTGTGCAAACATGCCAACCAGCACCAGCATTCGTGCTTAGGGAGCCCCCGACTTCCCTACCATCAAGGATAACTGACAGCATTCTTTAATTCCAAGCTCCTAGAGAGATCTCTTCTGAAATAAACATTTTAAGCCAGTGATTTTTTTCTTACGAATATATTTATGGTGAAAACAAAACAAAAAAGCATTGCATACATGAGGGTACGAGATTGAGGGTTCTTAATTGCCATGTTTAAAACATGGAATCATTTTTGCTTTATGAATATCAATAAAGTTTCTGTACATAAGCATTTTTCCATGTTATGCAACATGAAACTTTTCAACAGCCAAGCTTACCCAACGTTTTTCTCATCGAACAGAATAAACTTATCAAGTGCAAAAATTTCTGCTCATTGATAATGGCAAGACAACAATTAACAAATAAAACACCAAAAAAGAACATCACCTTTATCTGACATTGGTCATTGCCCCCATACACAAAAAAGACAAGAAGTGACCCAATGTTATATTACCTCCCACACCCTTTACTGAGCACCGTTTCCTATCACTGGGAAATCGTTCTCTTTCATACTTGCGAGGGACCTGAGGGACCTGATTAACTAAGAGTGAGTAGGTGGAGGGAGCGTCCCTTTAAATTTATTTATTTATCTTTAACTTTATTTTTGTACGAAGGGTTGAACTTAGGGGTCTCCCACTGAGCCTCGTCTCCAGTCCTAAACTGCTCAGGTTGGGCTCAAACTAGTCTTCATACCTCAGTCTCCTAGAGAGTTCCAATTACAGGCTTAGACTGCCACACCCAGCAAACTCTTTTTTCAAAAATCAAAAACTTCCATCAATTTCAACTTTACCTTATTAGTTTTAATCTCTTGCACAATGTAATCAATACTTATGTGTATATGGACATTTACACAGACTCTGAAAAGTACAAGACCTTGCTTCACTTGGAGTTTCAGCCTTCCCTTGAATGCTGGGAATTTCCTGTGGCGTCCACAGGTGAGCCTGAGTCTTGCAGGCTCTGGTATTTAGAAGAGAGGGAGAAAGACAGAGAAAAAAATATAAGCAGCCCTCAAATCAACCCTGAGCAGGCCAGGGAGGTGTAATCAGCAGTAGGAGTTTGCTTATCATAAATCTCAGTGAAATGAACAATGGCACACCCACATACTTACCAAGCCTGGCAAATAAGTATTCCAGCTTTCCCAGCTCTTGCCAAATTTTCAATGCTTTTCCTTCGCCAAAGGTGCCAGCAGGATGAGTGAAACCCTTCTTACCATGTCCTCTAGCGAGTGCTCACATCACAGGAGCACGGTTTGCAGAGCCATGGTACTAGACTCAGGTGAGCTGTGCATTCTCACTGACTCTGGCACGGTCAACTTCGTTTTGTGTTCAAGGCACAGAATCTAGGCCCCCTAAATAGGGATACATCTTCTTACACCTCTCTGATGCTCTACTTTCCAGAAATCAACAAATCAATATGAAAACTTGAGCAGTGGAAAGTCACAGCCCGTGATCATATGGTTGGTAGAAAATTATCACCTTCAGTGTAGAATGCACAAATAAGACAGAGAAAGGATAGTGGCTTAGAGCAAGCTAGTGACAGCAGGTAACTAAAGTCTGAGGCTCCCGCCCCCAGAGTTTACAGTATTTTTCATCCCAGAGGGCTCACCCTTCTGAGAACAGTGAAGCAAGAAGCAACAGCAAAAGTCCAAAGAATGGAAAATTAATTCCAATATTTAGCACTGACATTTACATCGGCCTCAAACAGCAGGGTTACAAAGGGAACCTGCTTGTGTGTGCACGCCTGGGACTCCCAATGGCTCCTGGGAGAGGGACTTTTGAACTGATTAATATTCTTGGCACAGAGGAACAATGTCTTTGCAGTCTCTAAACAAATCTCTGTCTGAGAAAATGGTTTTCCACCCAGGCAAGTTTGTTCGTATGCTAAGAAGTGATTGCATCTGAGCCTTGTGTATTCTTGCTGTCTCTCACTGACCCTGAGACATGGAATGCAGAGGTGGGGTGCAGAGCTGAGCATTAATGCCGCCCTCTGCCTACCAGGTGGCTTGGCGAGACAGCAAAAACACTTCACGTGTGCCTTTCCTCTCAATCGTGGGCCAGCACTGCAAGAGCAAAGGATGGGCAGAGATGACGAGGAAAAGCTAAGGCCATTTTTAAAAACAGAACCTTGTAGCGATGGAGAGGGGGAAGGGAAACCCTCCTCTGCTTGCAGCGGAAGGAATATGTGTTTCCTTAATGATCTTCCATCACCTCTGGGAGGTAAAATATGGTCACATAAATACAGCATTGTTATGGCAATTACTCACTGATGACATGTGGAAAAGATTCTGTTACCTGTAAAAGACAAGTAAACACGAACATAAGGTTCTAAAACTGCTACTTCAACAGGACAAGAGGATTATATTTCCCTTGTCTTGAGCTTCTATCCATTCCCCAGCTACATCCTCTTCCCCTTCAACACTTTCTGCCTAAATCTCCAAATAACAGCCAATCTCATTTTCATTAGGCCAATGGCCCAAGCACGTGGCTGTGTTTCCTTTCTGGTTCCAAAGGAGAAGGAAAAATCATATGTACTTTCAGAATGAGACTCTCCGGAAGATCTGGGGTGGAAGGCTCTGTGACGCAAGGGTGTTTCTGTAATCTGGAATCCTCAATTTAGCAAGTAGGGTGTCCCAGGCTGCGTTTCTTCCTTTCCATGAATTTCCATCTATCAATAGAAACAGGAACTGGAAATGCTCATAGAAGTCAGAATTTCCTTGTAGGTTTTCAATTAGTTGGAAAACTCCACAGTAGGGATTTCCAGAGTTGTAGGGTCTCCTGGAATCTTCTCTTGTTTTTGAAAATGGGACACATTTGTTGGGGCTGGCTGGCCAGGTGGCCAAATGACACTCTTGGTGATCAAAAGCACTCAAGGAGGGTTGCTCTAGTTCTGCCACCAATGGCCAGGGGACTGTGGTCACTCATTTTCTTCTCAGTTTGTTAACCTATAAAGTGGAGCTGATGGCCAGTCCATGCAGCCACATCCCAGAGGTGTTAAAATAACAAAATACATGATAAGTACTCAGGGGATAAAAGCTGCCAGAAATACATTCAAAGCATTGAATAAATGTATTAAAATTATCACTACTCTTAAATTCTGATGTTTTAAAATGACATCTGAACACTTATTTTTGCATCATTAGTTATCAGTAAGATACTTCTGCACTGGCCACCTTCGTAACCTTTTGATTTTGATTTATTCGCTCCTGATAGGGTAGGGGATATAGGGGAAAATGCTCAAGTAAAAGAACGCATTGCTGTATCTGTCATTTAGGTGTTGTAACTTTAACTTTAACATGAGCCTTTTAACTTCTTATTAGAATACTCTACAACAGCCAGTCTCACTGTGTAGCTGAGAGATCCTTATGCAAGTCCAGGAATTGAAATTATTTAAAAATAGCACTCTAGGATGTTATTTGCCCTTTGCTGTGTGCTGATTTATGCAATAATTATGCAAAAGTACAAGATGGTAAAATAGCCATGGCCCAATTACAAGGCAAGGATTCCATAGTCACTGTATACAGTGAAGTAGAAAAAATGATTAACTTCAGCAAAACCATCATCTGACTACATGTATTTCCAGTGTTCTCGATAACATAAGTATACACAAAGTACCTACTGGATACTCTGATAGATATACAATTATGTTGTGTTCAAACAGAAATAGCCTAATTTTCTCATAATATATCATGTTTCCTTAAAAAGACAACTGACAGCAAACTATTGTTACTTAGACTTGGCTACTTGACAGACTTTTTTTTTCCTGATATTGAATAAAGAGAGCTTGTTACTTATGAAAAATGACAGACATTGTTTGTTGCTAAAGATAAAATTTGAACCTCCTAGCAAAACTTAGTATTTTGGAAATCTTGCATCAGTGAATGTAAACTTGGCCGTTACCCAATGCTTTAAAGAATTTTCTTTTGAAATCAACGATATTAACAAATTTATTTAAAAATTGTATAATTAATATTGGGAATATCTAATATTCATTCTGTGAATCCGTATTTTCAAAATAATCAATGTATTATATTACAAATCATATTTGGGCAAAAGATCTATTTAAAGGTATAATTGATTTCATTAAAAATTAGTTATTTTATTTAACATGGTATATATTGGGTTTTATCATTTAAACAAATAAATATTTTAATATTTTTAGTTTTATTTTTTAAATGTAGTAAACCTAATCCACACAAATGAAGCACCATGAAATTTTCAATTTTTTTAATGGTATAAAGCAATTCTAAAACTAAAACCTTTGAAAGTAATTGTCTTGCAGGGTCAGTTTGTATTTTGTAAAGGGATAATATTCCTAACACAAAAGAAACATATAAAGCAGCTGAACACTTTCTTAAGAGAAAAAAATTCTTATAGATTAGTTTATATCTGGCAGGAGTCTTTGTAAAGAGATTATAAGACCTATATTCAAATGCAAATGTCACATTTTAGTGAACTGAATTTAAATTAGTATCATTCAGTGTATTGATTTACTTAAGTAAACTGAGTTTCTATTTGCTGTCCAGCATTGGGATACAAATAAGGTCTGCACTCAAGCAACCCATAGTTCATAAAACCAATAGAAAAGGAAATTCTTCTCACCCTCTACCTATGTCTGTACTCACTCAGAAAACATGCACAGCGCGTTCACCTCAGGAGGCACTAGTGCGGACACAGGGCTGACAAACGGGGCCCCTTCCTCCTCGCTGGAGCTCACGGTCTCTCAACAGAGAGAAGAACGACCATAAAAAAACGTCACTCATCACCATGCTTGCAAGTGCCCTGTAGGAGAAGCACAGAGAGCTCTCAGAGAAGGACCTGAACTCAGCCTGGAGGACAGAAACAGCCTTCACAAGATAATAAGGGTTCACCAAGGGCATTGCAACATGAACACAGGCTGAATGCAGACCACAGGAAACTGGGGCATCAGAAAGTCAGAGTGGCCCAAGAGCCCACAGAGAAAGACAGAGCCAGGGCAAGCTGTCAAGGTAAGCAGATTCAAGGTCACCTAGCCGCTGAGTAGCAAGGCTGAGACTCAAACACAGACTGGCCGCATTCTCATACGTTTAGTGAGCAACTTATTAATTCTTCTTTAAAAATAAATTACAGTCTAGTACCTACTTAATGCTGCATTTCCAGCACATTCTCTAGTTTCGTAAGAACTCTGTGCGGTAGATGCACATAAATCTTACTATAGGTGTGATGACTGAGGCTCAGAAAAAAAATAATGTGCCCGAAGCTATAGAGCACAAAAGTAACAGAGGCAGAGCTGGAACCAGAGTAGTGTGACCCATAGCTCACACCTCTCCCTTTCACGGCGCCAACTCCTACCCTGTACAATTAGTCACAGGCAGACCCGGTACGCACAGTTAGGTCTGGGTTAGTCAGTTTGTCACTTTTCTGCATGACCGAGCACAGTCTCTAGATTATAAATCACCTTCACCAAGGCTGCACTTAAGCTGGAACCCTTATGGGACAATGCTCCGAGAACCCCTGTTAGAAAACACTTGGCTCCAGAAAGACCTTGAGACAGATGGACACAGGAGGGCCAGGCTGCTTCCTGGATCTCACCTGACTTTTCAGGGTCAGCTTTGCAGCAAAGACTAATATGCTGTTGAGGAAATTCTTTCAAAACTAAAGACTTCCCTTCCTCATTCCAGATAAATTGCACTAATGCATAGTCTATTACCCAATGCAGCTGTGGTTTAACCTCCTTCTCTCAAGCCTTTTATGGAACAGTAAAGACTGAAACAGCCCATCTTTTGCAGAGCACACAAGTGACTGCTTCAAAGAGAAAATTCCCACCACCACACCTTTGTTTTCTTTGGTCTACTGAGTTTAAATTTGCATTAGGCATGTATGTGGCTACCACATGCAAAAGTTGCTTAAGGTAAAGCGCCAGCTAGAGAACGCGAGAGACTAGAAACAATGATCAAGTGTGTGAAAGAGTGTTACTTTATATGGTTGTCTGCTATGAAAGTGAGTAAGAGAGGAAACAAATTAGGTTCAATTCTAAACTACAATTCATTTCTGAAGGAAATAAGTGAGCAACTAGATGCATGTTTTACTTAACCATGAGACAGCATGCAGCCTCGTCATGTGAAAACAGAGCCATGCTCATGGGCAAATTATCTGTTACCTATATATTATCTACCTATCATCAATCAATTATCTATCCATCATCTATCTATCTAATCTATCTATCATCTACTTATCACTTATCTACGACCTATATATCCACCTATTTATTTTGATGGTAATGAGGATTGAATCCAAGGCCTTCATGATGAGCCACATCCCCAGTCAATTTTTAATTTTCTATTTTGGAAAAAGGTATTGTGAAGTCATCAAGTTGCTTAGGCTGGGCTGGAACTTGTGACCCTCCTACCTCACTCTTGCAGAATACTGGGCATTGTTTTCGTAAAGCAAGTTTTGCAGAAGTGCTGGCCCTGTAGAGATGGTGCTGTGCCAAAGCTTCTCTTTTACTCCCCTTGAGCTGTCTCTTCCACCATAATCCACAAATTTCCTGCTTACCAATGTACACCCTGTTCTCCATGGTGAAATTATCTTCCTAGAGCCCTGAGGTTTGGTTCAGCTGAGAGTGACAGAAAATTCACAATGAAAACGGCTTTTAGCTTAAGAAATGTGTATGATCTCTCACAGGAACCTTGGTGACCCAGGCAGGACTGGTCTGATGGCTCCACTGTGACCAACACACCTCGTGCTTTCTTGGCATTTCAGCATCTCCATCACATAACAGGGTCCAGCGCTACCATCACATCAGCATCCCAGCTAGCAGGACACAAAACACAAGAGGGCCGAGCTATACTGTTCCTTGTTAGTAAATCTCCTACACATTGTACACACAGTCCTTTGTTCTTTTGCTGAGAAATGTAAAAAGAATATTGGGGAAAGTCACATCTTTCCTTTGTCTATTATCTATTATCTGTGTATACCCTTATTCCATGTTTATTAGTTTACTTGTTTTAGTTGCTTTTTTTTTTTTCTCAACTAGTCATTGAACTCAGGACAGAGCTGCAGCCTTTCATGCATTTTCTTTTTGCTTTAATTTTGAGAATGGGTCTTGCTAAATCACTAGATTGCCCAGTTTGGACTCAAACTTTTAGTCCTCCTGCCTTAGCCTCCCAGAGTCCATGTTTAGAATAATTCAGTTCCTTCCTCCAAGAGAAGAAATCCAAAAGTTCCATAACATTCATGCATATGACTATAAATTCCAGATATGAGGGTGATACTTAATAGTTTTCATCAGGTTTGAGCATAGTTACCCATGGTCTGGGGGTGGAAGGGCCACAAAGCATACCAGATATCTGATACAACAAGCAAGAGTACAGTAAGAACAAGGTAAACCACAGATAAACATTCCTCCTATTTATAAAAAAAGAGTAAGCACCACATCATAGGCACGTTCCCTCAAAATGATCAGATCTCAGTGGTTAGAAAAAGATGAAGAAAGAAGTGTCTTGCTTTCTGGAAGACCCTCACTCAGCTTGCTGGGAAATTCTTTGTCTGCTGTCATCTGTGGCCCTGGTTCTCCCCTTTTGACTTATATCATTGTCCATTGTGTTCCAGAGTATAAAGCTTTCTTGAAGGTATCAGACCTCTCCCAGCCTTCCTGCTGCCACTGGCTAAGGAAAATGAATGGGCAACAATTTTCATAGGCCAGGCTTGTGGTTTTCTTCAATACAAAACTTAGAGGTGCTTGCCCTGTTTAATCTTGAACAATCCCGCTTGTCAGAAGGCACAAAGATCATATCTGAATACAACACTTGTGTCTGATAACTGTTTTATGTTACTTTGTAATCTCAGATCTTTTCTCAAATTGTTCCAACCATTTTCAACAGGGTTTCCTCCTTGTGGTCCAAGATGCATCTTCTAAACCATTATATTTGGGTTCTTGGCAGCAGGAAGTAGTATGGAACAGGCAGGAAGTAGTATGGAACAGGCAGGAAGTAGTATGGAACAGGCAGGAAGTTGTATGCAACCAGAAGACTGGCTACCCCAACCCTTTAAATGCACAGCCTGGGGGCTTCTACACACCTCTTTCTGCTCATAATTGAGGACCACACCTGAGTTACTCTGTCGTATCTACTT
The DNA here is from genome assembly GCF_034190915.1 of Cavia porcellus. Taxonomy (NCBI): domain Eukaryota; kingdom Metazoa; phylum Chordata; class Mammalia; order Rodentia; family Caviidae; genus Cavia; species Cavia porcellus. The sequence goes on along the minus strand of NW_026947496.1, from coordinate 16,960,893 downwards.
GTGAAGTGGACCAAGGAACTAGGTTCCAGGACCATGACTAAGACTGAGTCAGAAGCTTTATTACAGATGAATATGACCATTGAGAAATACAGAACATCCTATGAAACTCTACACTATATTTTCATTTTTAAGTGGATTTCAAGGTATGAACAATTGCTGTGCAAGGTTTAAATAATATCCCAGCCAGAAGGGAACAAACAGCTTTGGGGCAGCATTCTCCTTCACTCTCTCTGAGGCCAGACTTGTAATAAAATCTAAAATTGTTCTCTTCAGTCAATACATAATGAGGCTGGCTGAGTGCTAGGGACTAAATATTCACAAGGGACCAGGAATTCACAGGCCTTGACATACACTGAAGAAGTTTATGAGTTAGAATTCTGTACTAGACACCAAAAGACCAATTGAGCATGACAAAGTCCACCTAATTTATATAATGTCTACAGTTTTTCAAATAACTGGCCCCAGCAATGAATATATTGATATATCCATCTAGAAATAATATACAATATGAGTCTTGTGTAATTCCTAATTCATTTTCTTGGGTGAGTTGGGTCACCTTGGGAGCCAAAGGAAAGAACTCATTACACATCCTGCCTGAGTCCTACCTGTTCCTTGATTTTTCTCTTTGTGATGGTGTGGTGTGTGCTTCAAGGGTACACGTGTTGGCAGTGGTTATCAGTGTGGTGGCACTGAGAGGTTGTGGAACCTAGTGGAAAGTGGTTAGGTCACTGAGGGCACCACCACTGGAAAGGACTAAGGTGGTTCTTGTGTGACCCTAGTTAGTTTCCAGAAGAGTGATTTATTAAAAATAATAATAAAAAGAAAGAATGCAAGACTTGTCCCTCTGTTCTCTCTGGCTTCCTTTGTCACTGTGTGATCTCTCGCACAAGGTGTCCCAACATGATGTCATCTGCCATAAACCTTCACTGGAAATCAAACAAGTGAAACTAACCAATTTTGGAATTTCAGTCTATAAAAGTGGCATGATTCCTAAGCTTCTTTTCTTAATATATACGTAACCATGTTGAGCTGTCTTGCTAGAGTGATGGAAAAAGGACCAATACACTCTCTAATTTTGCTTCAATAGTTATAAAGTTGATGTCCTGATGTATGGACTTTCAGATTGATTGAAATAGGGGAAGTCTCCATTCCTCTTCCTGCAAGAGCTGCACATCCCTGGTTTAACCTCAGTTCTGGTGAAGTTTGGCTGATGTTCCTTCTATAAGAAGGACACTCCACACTCTGAGGGTTGTCCTGGGTAACCCTGGAAAAGATTTCTCATTCTGCATTTTCTCTGACAAATCCTCTCCTGACCAACTTCCTCAAGGTCTCAAGGTCACCAGGTTTGTGGCACTTCCCGTCTCAGACAGATGAACATCCCTGTTGAGTGGGAGCCAAGTTGGTAGCCACTTGAGTGAGAACTGAGTGGGAGGTGATGATTTCTTTCTTTCAGGGGCCACAAGCCTTGTGACCTGAACTTATTCTGACACTGGCTGGTGTTGTCATAGCACACATGTACTAACACATACCAGTAGAAGGTGGATACCGCCCACCAAGCTCAAACTACCATCAAAATCCAATCACAGGGAAATAGAATCACAAGACTTAATTTGGTTTCCTGTAACACTTTGGTCTTTCTTGTAAGGACCAGAGTTGATTTCTATTCATAAGCCTTGGAGCATCAGAGAAACACTCATTCCTAGGAAATACAGTCTGGTGTTGTAAGACACAGACTGGAGTAGAGATGCTTGTATGCACCAAGTATTAAAGTAGATGAAGGACTCTTTGAAGAGATCTCCAGTGACACAGAATAGCAATGTCTGTGGAAGATCACCAGGAAAGAGCATCACATAGCCGAAGCATTATCCCACAGCTCAGCCCTGTGGCAGATACTATAAGGAGAGACAGTCAATGTTCTATGCCTTCATCCCACATCAAATATCCAGGATTTCTCATTCGCTGGATGTCACTCACAGTGTCTCAAACATAGCCACGCGCTCTAATCTGTATAAGAATCTATTCATTAACATGGTTAACAATTTTGTGAGACATTTTATTCTTTCTTCAGTGTTAGATATTAGTTCCTCAGGGCTGTAGCCCACCTGAGAACATCTTCATATTCTTGAAGGATAAAAGGTTTTATTTTGAGATAAGCGGGGATAATGTTACCTAATTTTGTCTCAGTTAAGAAATGTTATTCTAATTAATGAGAAACACATCTGAAATAATACTAGTACTCATGCAAGATAGGAGTTATGTAGTAAAGCATTCAAAATGTTACACCTTCCCCACTCATCCTTCATATCAGATAACTTAGGAAAAATACATATCAAGTCCTACTTTTAAAAAGAGAATCTGTTTTTTATTATTAAGTGATTGATGTCAAAACTATTCATTAACTGGAAGGTATTACACAGTGTACATTCAAATTTATCCTAGTTTGACGAGAAAAATCTACAGTGTAAAAAATTACTCATCTTTCTGCTTGGAACCAAGGAATAAGTTTAATTCATATGGTGTGATCAGGTGGGTTTTCAATGTGAAATTAGCTGAGAAAATTTTCAGTCACCTCAGAGAAAGAAGACATTCCACAAACACTGAAAGGTCATTATTTTTATGAAAATCCTGGTTTCAAGAACAGCGACCTAGCAAAACAATCCTTTAAAAGCTCGCTTGCAAGACCAGAGTTCAAGTTATCTCTGTTAGGTTACACAGTTTTTATGACACAGGGAAGCCACACAATATTTGCAACAAAAAGCTGTGTAATCACAGCGCTGTAGAATTTCACAGTCCAATATGGAGCCATGTGCACCTGTTTAAATTTAAAATTAAATACGTGAAAAATCAGTAAAATTACAATTGTCCCATGAGACATACTAGCCACATTTAAAATCCTCAGATAACACCTCTGGTACTTATGGAGAGCAAATAGCATTTCAGAGTGGCAGAGAGAATTCTCCTGGGGAACCCTAATCTATCACTGGTGTCTACTTGGGTGCAGATTCTCTGTTAAGAGAATGTTTCACCAAACAGAGATCCAAAGTGAGAAATCAAGGAAGGAAACAGAATGGGAGAGGGCATGTTCTTGGTGTTACATGCTACACCCGAGAAGGCAAAACCTGGTGGAGCTTCCTCTTTTTAGATTATTTTAAACTACTTTCATCATTCTCTCTGGTGTGTGGAAAGGAGACAGGAAGTCTTGAACTACATGAATTTTTCTCCTTGGGGAAAACAGACCTCGAGGTATAGTCCCCCAAACCATTGTAACTAAACAATGTTATTGGGGCTGGGGATTTAGCTCAGCAGCATAAGCACCTGCCTTGCAAGCAGGCGGTCGTGAGTTCAATCCCTGGTACCTATAGAAAGTTAAAAAAATAAAAGACAAAACAATGTTATCAAGCATCATGCATGTATGCAAATCATTGTGTTCCCTAAATTATTGGCAGATTTGGTTGAACATGGAAAGGAAGTTCGGGCAGAACAGGCTTTCTAAGGAAACAGAGACACGGGAGTTTCCTGACTCACATTTTCCATAGAGTTGCATGGTGCACTTTTTAAAACTACTTACCCGTTAGTGAAATCTAACTTCCCTCTTTAACAGATGAGAAATCAGAGACCCAGACATAAAGAGATGACTTAACCAAGGAGAGCTAGGTATCACTGGCAGGGGATCAGAGCAAGGTCTCCTTCCATTATTATTTTATTTCTGTTACTGCTATGCATGTACTAGTCTCTTTGAAATTCTCCTTTTCAAACAAACTGTGTGACAAAACTATTACTTTTAGAAGAACCTAGAAGGCATTATGATTGTCCTAGTGAATATTTGTCAGATATCTCTTTTCTGTCTTGTTTTCTCTTGAAATGATTTAGGGCCTGCCCCCTTTCTCTGCAGCTTATCCTCAAAACCCAAAGTTATTCCCTAACCTGTGGTTCCTTCAGGAAGTGAAAGATCATTGGTAGAGTCCAATTTCAGGTCCCCACGTACCCGACCAGTGTAACCTTGAAACCAGGTCACTTCTAGTGTTTTAAGGATATTCTCATAGGATTCTAGGAGCTGTGATTTAGGGTGGAGCACAGACCCAGAGTCCCCGTGGAAGCCTGAAATGGGCCTTGGTCTTGGACTTGACCTTGGGGGGTCAACAAAGCCAGAGAAGCCTTGATACAGAAAAGACTTGACTTCCAATCCACATACTACCACTTCTGTGTGACTGGACCACTAGGTGATGTCAGTCTCAATTTTCTCACTTATGAAGTGAAGTAATAAGCCTTATAATGTTGAAAAGGTTTTTCAAACAAATTAAACTGGTTATGTAATGAGATCCGGGTAATATATTAATGTCAGGAACAGGAGACTCAGGCCCAGGAAAAGATATCATTAATGATAGGTAATACTGATTTAATATCATCTTGTTTTGAAGTCTCATCTAGCTTTTGTTCTTCTGTCTCCAATGGTCTAAACAGGTTGTATCTTATTGGATTTTATTATGTACGATAGTATAAGCAAAAACCTTTTATAGACAAGGAGATTATACAGAAACCATTGTTCATTTTCTGTTAGTCGATTCTAAATACTCTGTAATGCTGTCATTCTCTTAAATGGTTTTACATTGTTTTGATATACTTAATGCTACAGTATACGAAGTTGTACTCAAGGACTTCAAGGAAAGAGTCAATATGGTAACTACTTTTGGGTCGGAATTATCTGGTGGTGAAACACTATTCTGCTTAAATGGTTATGTTTTGATCTGCGCTGTTTCGCTGTTATGCCCTCTTTTTTCTCAATCTCCACTCCATTATTTACTTTTTTATTTTTATCCGTTTAATTAAAGGGGAAAAAATAGCAGGATATAATATAGTAACCCACTTTGACTTTCTATTATCTCGATTTGAAGCCCTGTATTACTCTCACCATCTTGTTTTTGACTGATGTTCCCCTATTCTGTTTTGCTGGATAGTATCAGGTTCGAAAGTTTAGGCATCAGCTGTGAAGATAATGAGATTCATTATAATGCCCATTCTCGACTTTTATCTACTTTTGAAGACCTATAATGTCTCCAATGTTTTGGTTTTGTCGGTTTTGATCTTTACTGTTTTGTTCAATTTTATTATAACTGATGATATAGGCAATTCTATTAGAGATAGCGGGAGGCATTATGGTATCCAATGTTTATCACCTTGTATTATGTTTTTATATTATCTATTATGTCCACCCTTTTGACTTGACCGATTCTGTCCTGTTATGTCTCATTTGGTTTTACGCTCTTCCAAAAAAGCAATAAGAACCGTGGGAGCAATGAAACCCAAAATGTGTAATAGTCATTTTACAAAAGAGAGGAAAAGAAAGTGCTCTAAACTATATAACTGCATGTATATTTAAGTGTATAAGAAAGAAAATGATATCACAGAGTTTTATTGGATCATTGAACAGAACTGTTTGCAGTATCATTGTTGGAATGTCCACTCTACAAGCTTTAATTTTGTGACTTGAAGAATTATTTCTAAGATGGCAATATGTAATCCATTAACTAATGATTTCCTACTGTTCATTTTTTTCTTCTGTAAATCTGTATAACTTGTACCCTTTCACTGTTTTTTTTTTCTTTTCTCCTTAAATTAAAAAAAAAAAAAAGATATCATTAACTGCCCCAAGAGTCCCGAGAGACACCTTGGGGTCCCTGGTTTCCCATCAGCCACTTAAGTCTCAATTTCCAGGCCTTGGTTCCTCCTCTGCCAGCTGAGGGAGCATTTCCAGTTTCCATTCTCACATTTCGCCATGTTAATAAATGCATCAGACCACAAGGTGGTGCTTTATTCTAAAGTTTGATATCAGGAAGTTTTTCCAACTGCAAAAAAAGTGTGTAGTATCACAATGCATTCAGCATCGTTATCAAGCACCAGCTTCTTAACTCTGCTACAAATACCTGGGTGGGCCCAAGCCCTCTGCCACTGTTGACCAAGAAGCATGAGTCACAAAAGGAGCTTCCAGGACAGGAGGAGGATAGTAAGTGCCCCCTGCAAAGCAGGAGCCTTTACGTGGCTCCTTTTCCTGTAGCACTATGTAACTCCTGTTCCACCTACGCTTGTATGGTTTTCCCACAAATTTCTGTGTTATTCAGTCTCCCAGGAAAAGGCAACTCAAAGAAGGCAATGATGAGGAACAGAAAGTGTCCTGTGACACTGGCCCTGATGTGGTGACAAGTTCACTTCCCCTTTGTAGCATAGTAATTGATCCTGGGACTCTGTATGTAAAGCACGTGCCCATTGCTCTTAGCTTTCAACATGCCAACCTGGGTGCCACTGGGTGTCACTGAAGTGGCATCACACTGATGTTGTAACCCACCCAAAAAAAAGGTCCCATGATGAAAAATGGGGCAAGATCCCCGATATGATAAACGGGGCAAGACGTCTTTTTTAAAAGAAGTGCTTCTATTTTAGCTGGCCCAGCAACACAGTGTAGATGGAATTTGCAAAACTGTGCAACTGAGTTAGAATTTTGACTGATTTTTATAGTTTATTTATGATTAGCTCATTGATCATTAAGTACATAGCGATGAGAAACAGAAACAAGGTGGGCCTTTGTTTCCCTTTGCTTGAGGTAAGAGGCATTTCACAGTGAGTAGTTAGCCACTTCATAGCCCTTGGTCTGTCAATTCCAGGAACATTTGTCTCTCGTAAAAGGAACAATGGTTGACACAACATCATTTGTCTCTTACAAAGGGAACAAAGGTTGACATAGTACACAGGTTACTTGTGGGGGGCGATCCGTACAGAATACCATAAAGACACGGTCAGTTAATTTATAGCTATGTGGTTGGTGCTTGGTTACTAGGGTAATGAGCTCAGTACAGAATGACAATACTGCTAGTAACTATCCTTTTAACTATTTTTGCTAATTATCTTTTAATCAATTATTTTAATTTTTCAGCATCTTAGTGTAACAACTGACACCACTAGCTCCATGCATAGCCATGGGTTCCACATCCACCCCTGTGTGTGACTGCAAATTGAAAGTCATTTTAAAAAATTGCATCATCCTTGGAGCTGGGATTTAACTCAGCGGCATAAGCACCTGCCTTGCAAGCAGGCGGTCATGAGTTTGATACCTGGTACCGATAAAAAGATAAAGTAAAAAAAAATTTTTTTTAAAAATTGCATCACCCCTGAACTGAGACAGACTTTTCCTGTTATCAGCCCCCTAACAATACAGTTTAATCATTTTTACATGCTGTTTTCATTGCATTAGATATTACAAACACAGAGATGACTGAAAGTAAATGGGAGGATATAACATTTTCTAAACATTTTCTACAACATTTTCTAAAAGGGACTTGGGTATCTGCTGGATCCTGGAACCAATCTACCTCTAGATACCAAGGAATGAGTGTAGTAACGATAATACTGTCTTCAGTTAGTAAACTGTTGAAAGCACTTTGTGGTCAATTTGCAGTGACTATTAAGAGGCAATGTAGATGGAGCAGCCTTGAGTCCCATCTTGCCTCAGTCTCTAGGGAACTTGTGACTTTGATCAATTTCATGAATTCCACTCATTTACAAATACTGGAGAAGTGGTAGACCAGATGGTTTCCTGGGTTCTCTCTAATACTAAACTCTGTGTCTTGGCCTTGTCTTCCTCAGAAGAATTTCTGCATTAGTGAAGTCTTGGTTATTATTGGAAGACAGAAAGACTTCAGTGAGACACCAGATTTATGAATTTTTTAAAATGATCGAGACCAGAGAAAGGATAAGGATAGAGTTGGAAAAGCAAGCTTTGAAGACAGAAAATATTGGTAGAAAGAGAGAGAGCTACAAAGCGCTTAGGTCCTGTAACCCAGGATAACTATGAAAGCAAATTGAGGGTTATTTTTTGTTAGAAATAGTTCACTGTGAAGAGGAAAAAAAGGGCTTCCTAAATCTGCCAGCTTTTCTGTGGATCCAACCAGAGGATTAGCTCCCAGATTGTTTTCTAGCCGATCCTGAGATAACAGCTTTCTAAAGGCTTGTGCAGTCTTTCCTTTACCAAGTTGTCTGACCTTTTAATCCTGCTGAAAGCGACCTGCCCCTCTTTCCACTAATGAGAACAGAGAGAAAGAGAAAAAAGATTGCGGCAGTCTTTCCAAGAACATTCTGTTGATTGTGTCATTGCTCTGAAGTCTGCACCCAAAAACCTTTCATCAACAAATAACTGAGAAATCCTTTGCCTGACTCAATAGCTGTGGTTAATAAACTACACCATGAATTCTTATCTTACAACACTTTCCTTTAGTCTATTAATCTTTTGACTGAAAGAATCAATTAGGACTCACTACATTTTAATAGACACAATTTCATTTTAATTAAGAAAGTCATAAATTTTTCTTCAAATAATGAAAACACGAAGACTTTAGGGGGAGGCAGAGAGGTTGAAAGATGAGATGACAAAGCCAGGCTGCTGGGCTCAGGGCAGACAGAAGAGATGGCTGCATTCCACATGGTGCGGAATGTGGAGAGGGCCCGATTCATCCTGTAGAAATGATCTGACTCAGCTTCTCTGAATTTTATGAGCACTCTGGTCATGTCATTTGGAAACTGCATGACCCCTATTTATTTGATTTCTGGACATTTAATGGTCTTATGAAAAAGGAAACTTTATAACTAAAACTATAGAGCTGGGTATATTGGCATTTGTCTGCAATCCCAGCATTCTGGGAGTAAAAAACAAGAGGACGGCCAGTTCAAATTTGGTCTGGGAAAATTAGCAAGATTCTGACTTAAAATAAAAATAAAATGTAAAAAGGTTGGCTGAGTAGCTCAGTGTGAAGGGGCCAGGTTCTATATCCAGCACCACAAAAATATTAAAAATAATAAAAATATAAACAGATTTTTCCTCTGGTGATCCAATCAGATACACGTATTGGTAGAAACCATAATCAGGTTCCCAAAAGATAGATACATACTACATTCATACATACATACATACATACATACTTATATACATAGCTTGCATAATTGTACTGTGTACTTATAATTTATGTGCTAAAGGATTATGTAAAAATGAGAAAAACTGCTCTCTAGTGGTAAGAGGTCAGCATTTGATCACTTCTTCTATTTAATCCAAATGTTAATGAGTTCTTTAGGGTTTTAAGCTCCTGAATTTTGGTTGTTCCTGCTCCCACTGTTGCTTTTTCTGTTTTTAAACATATCTGACAAGGTAACAGCCAGGAATTTCCGACAGTAGCATTTAAGCTTCTACAAAAAAGAAAATCACTAGCATGTGATTTAATGTCCATTCATCATCAAATGCATCAGTTCTTTGCAAGAGATGAAAACCTACCAAGAAGGAGTTACCATTTGTGCTTAAGTAGTACTTGAGAGTAAAAACTAAAGCAGTAAATCAGACAAGAAAGTTGTTGCAAGAAAGCAAAATCAGGATTCCTTTAAATTTTACCCATTCCCTTTCTGTTTAATAAAATACGTTTTTAAACTCAACCTATAACTATAACTCCACAGGCCACGTGTTTTCTTTCACAATAGTTGTCTAAGGAGCCATGGAAATATTTTCACTTTGCTTCTGTGTACAGGATGAGGAGCAAGTGTCTAGAAACTGATTTATAGCTAACTCCTCGTTGTAAAGAAAAGGAATTTTAAAAGTCAAACCAGAACAATAAATGCATATGGGGGCAGCAATAAAATGAGTATGAAACAGAGTTTTCTGCATATGACTTTCTTCTTCCATCAGTTCTCAGATTTTTTTTTTTCTATTTCTTTAAATCAGAGCTTTTATCTTTTTTTGGTTAACTATGGATTTGACTTTAAAGAAGTCAAGCTGGAGTTTTGATGGGTCATTGGCCTTTACAGTTAAAATGCCAAGGAAAGAATGTGGCTCCCAGAAGTCTTTGCATTAGCAGTGCTCAATTCCTCACCCCAACAAGAACTCGGTGCTGCAGTCAAGGCTGGAGGGTGAGGGTTAGGTGACCGCGAACTCACAGCCAATTCTGGCTGCTTAATCTCATGGCCTGTGGTCTGGCCAGAGATCTATTTTTATTAAAATATAATTACACTTACATGCTAACAAGGCTTGCATGTTGTGTCAAGTTGTTTTTCACATGAAATGAGCTGCAGACAGCTTGCTGGAGGCACGAGGGGTTATGTGCTCTACCTTAGGCCAGCTGACTACTGCTTTGGTTCTGTGCCTTGGGAAAAATCATTTTCAAAACACTCCTGGGTCTCCAAGAATCTTTCACCCTTTCCTTTTACCATCTGCAACAAACTCCACTATTTAAGAGAGGAGAACCAATAAAGTAGATTTTCATTATTCATACATTCGGTTATTTATCAAATAATCTATTTGCAAAAATATATTTATACTGTCTAAATCAACAATCTTAGCATTTTCAGAGTAATTCATGGGCATACACAGAATGATAAAATAATTTTTTTGAACTATCAACATGTGTGTACCCTCCTAAGACAGGATAAGGTGACATTCTGTCTTATATCAGCTATCAATACTTTAAGTCCTTGTCCTTTTTGTCACGTTTCATGCCATGTCTTACTTTTTGTGCCTCACTTTGCTAATTTTACTGTTTAAAATGGTCCTCCAACATAATGTTGAAGCATTACCTACTGTCTTCAGGTTAGTTATTTTTCTCTGACTGAGACAAAAATACCGGGGGACACCCAAAGTTAAGAGAAGAAAGGTTTATTTTGGTTCAGTTTGTAAGGGTTTCTGGCCATAACTGGCTAGCCCTAAGGCAGGGTAGCATGGCAGGCAGAAGGTAGGAAGCCATAATACACCAACACCAACCCTTCCTGTCCATTATATTTTTATCTAGGCTACCTGCCCTTAGGATGGGTAGCACTTATATCCTTAATCCTAGCATTGCACCATGAATCAGTCCCAGCATCACATCCTTGAGGCCAGCATTATACAGCTTAGATCCAGCCACCTCTGAAAAGTCCTATCTGTGACCACATGGGAATTTAGGGGGACACTTAGAAACTGATCATAACATTCTGACCCTGGACCCCTCAAAGCCTTATATGCACCCATTTTGCAAAAAAGCATTTAGTTCACCTCTAAGAAAACTTGAAGTTCAAAAGTCTTCACTGAGAGTTGAGGCCAACTCTTAGCAGTGACCCCTTGTATAAATGAAAAGAAAGCTAGACATTGCCAACATAAAATAGTACAAGATAAGCATTAACATTCCAAAAGATACAAATGGGGAATACAAATGAATGAGACTAAAGAAAGCCCTAAATCCAGTGTGACAAACATTAGGTTTCTTTTATCTTTCTTTTTTTCTTTTCTTGTGTGTGTATGTGTTTTTTTAATTTTAAAATGAAAAAAGGAACAAAAGTGATGATGCAGAATTTCAAAACATTATAATAGGAGATTAACAATGATTAATATATTGCATATTGTTATCATCAAAATGGTTGCTCAGATTACGAGACTTAGGTATGAAAAAGTAATCAGACAATCAAAGCACAAGCCATTCTTTTTTTTTTTTTTTTTTTTTTTTTTTATCTTTTTCCTTTTTATCGGTACCAGAGATCGAACTCATGACTGCCTGCTTGCAAGGCAGGCGGTTATACTGCTGAGCTAAATCCTCAGCCCCAAGCCATTCTTTTTGATGAACTAACAGAGACTAGTAATATAATTATCTACCTTATAATTATCTTATCTTTTCCCTTTTTTCTTTTCTCCTTTCCTTCATCCCTGTTGTTCTTGTCTTTCAAGCAGTTCCTTCCACTTCCAAGGGGCACACTCTGTGCCCTCCCAGGCCTCCTTCTGAAATCTGGGTAGAGGCCTCCCTGACCCCACAACTCTTGCATTCTGCATGCAACTAAAACCAGCACCAAGTAAATGATGCCAGGGTCTGCTGCCAGACAGAGAAACAGCCTTCTTTCTCTCTTGGCTGTAGGGATCTAGTGCCCATGAACTAAATCCCAAGAAACAACTTATCAAGGCTACATCCATTCTGGAACATGGTGTCTGGGGCTCTCTTTTTAAAGCAAAGTCTTTTATTTTTACAGTTTTGAGGCTGCAAAGGAGGACTCCTGCTAGGTTTTGTGATGTCTTCAGACCATCTTTTCCATTATCCACTTTCTTCTCAGCAGTCAACATCTCTTCAGTTCTCTTTGAAGTCCACAGCTTTACTGGATTTTCCTTTCTGGCCAGATTCACAATGTTTTAAATCATTCTGCTGACATCTTTGCTCTTGATTCTCAACATAAATTTGGCTAAAAGACCCTAACAGCAGTCATATCATGGCCTCAACATTAGACTGCCTTGACATTTCTTCTGCACAATTAATTAGTCTGCTGCTCTTAATCTGTCTCAGGCAAAGTCTTCAGACACAAGCAAACTGCAGACAAAGTTTCTGCCAAGGCATAACACACATGTTGTGGAGTCTAACAACCAACACAGTCCTTCTTCCCAACAGAAATCTCCTGAGCCCAGCCTTTGCCAGGAGCTTTTCTATCAGCCTTCTGGCCTTCTGACCAGAATCTCCCGTACAGTACAGCCTAAGGTGTTCCAGGGCTACTTTTTCAACTTGCATCTCCAAATGTCTCCAAGCTCTTCCCACAAGCCAGCTCCAAAAAGTAGCTCTTTTTTTCTGAAAATTCATATCCAGCCTTTTAAAGAGGTATTTTGGAGAAGAGAAATAAGTATTTTATAAACAGAGAAAACAAGCTGAAGAATAAGAGGAACTGGGTTGTGATGAGTTCAGGAAGAGACATATGTTTTTGATCTCCACCTAAATATAGGCTCAGAGAAGAGTTGGTCTCCCGGATATGATTGCATCTGAACTCGGGGGAGTATTTTACTGATCAGGATAATTAAATGTAAGAGGAACATAGATTTTCCTTCCCCAGAAAGCAGTAAGGAAACAGGAGATGATGGACATTAATTTGCAAAATCACTGACTTGAACATGTGAGTTCCAAAACAGACACCCAGATTGGCTTTTCACAGCTCTGGAACCCCATCTGCAACAACCCTGCTAAGCTGAGAGGTAAGGTCTGTGATTATGGAATGTTTTTCCTGAGGATGGAACAAAGTAGTCAGAGTACACACATGCGGGGATAAAGCTAAGCCCATTGGCCATGTTCTTTTCTTTTTATCTTGGTTTTTTGAAACTGGGTCTCACTATGTAATTCAGACTGACCTTGAATTCACTATGGAGCCCAGACTGGTCTTGAATTCACGATGATCCTCCTGGCTCAACCTCCCAAATGCTGGGATAAGAGGCATGGTCGCCTGGCTCCTATTGATCTTGTTCTGATATTTTTTTAGATCATACTTTTTTCATCAAAGTAAAGCACGTTGAGTTTTATTTTAACAGTGTGTACATGCATGAAGAGTACAGAGAAAGATTAAGTGTGTGTGTGTGTCTGTGTGTCTGTGTGTATGTACAAGCCACAACTCATCTTTTCAAAGCTCATATTTCATTCTTATGTAAGAGCGCATTATTTAACCTTTGGCCTTCTCTCAGCAGTGCAAGTGTGTCAGATCTAGAATCCCAAAGAGGTAGAATTGAACCCAGGTGGTCTTGGGCAAGGCACTCAGCCTCCCTGCCTTTCATTTCGCCTCTGGAAAACACATGACCTTGTTCAGAGTGATATTAGTCTAGTCTCTTAGGTTCAATTTCAGTATACGTAAAGATAAGGACAGCTACTATGAAGAGAATGAGAGATATTATGGTAGCCATTATTAACTTCCCCAAAATCAGGTCTTGAAGACCTAAAAAGCCTTCATCATCCTGTAATGACTCGATTAGTTTATAATGCTCAGTATATATTCAATGTGTGTGAAGATGGGGACAACTATTTGGAAGAAAACTAGAGACAATAAGGTAGACAGTGAAGATCTCCAGTGGACTTGCTTTGAAATCTGAGTTTCTTTAAATTGTTGCCTTATGAACTGTTTTGTTCTGTTTTGACCTGTTTAATCTTATCCTCTTTAAGATAAAAAAAACAAGTATGTAGGACTGATAACCATATTACTAAGTTTTTGTTGTATCATTGAGCAGAACAGTTTTCAGTGTCATTATTTGAATGTCACTTTGTATGCTTTAATTTTATAATTTGAACAACTATTTCTAAGATGACAATATGTAACTTGTCAAATTATTACTGTTTATTTTTCTGAAATCCTGTATTATTTCTACCCCTTTTTTCATTTTTTTTCTTAAATCTCTTAAAACACACACACACACACACACACACACACACACACACACACGACCTTGCTTTCCTCTCAGGGTGGTTGAACGTGTCCTGTCTCTAGTTCCTACCTCTTACCTGCCCTCCTCCCCAGCCAGTCCTCTTCACTCTGAACTGTGAATCCCATCAGCACAGAGACCCAGCATCCTCACCGCCCTAGCTCAAGACACACCTGTTGGGTGCGCTTCTGCCAGAGTCACTCACAGGGGAAAATTCTTCAGAAAGGCAGCACTGCCCAAGAGTAAAGTTCAAACTCCTTAGGGTGCCGTAAAAGCCGTTTGTGAGTCAGGGGCTCCCACTTAGTAATCTATCCAGCTCTCAGCAACCTGCCTCCACCAGTCCCAGGGCCAGTGGCTGTGGTTGTGCAGATGGGGGCGGACCAAGGTGAAACCCAACCTGCCCCCCAGTGCACAAGTGGACAGACTCCGTCCTCTTGCAGGGAGACTTTGTTCTGCTTAGCTGGCCCAGACGGAGGGCAGTTTTGTAGTTTATCCACCTGAGATAACACTGTTTTCTAGTTTGTAAAAGTCCCATGGAGAGAGCGGCGTGTCTGGGTCTGTTGTGCCGTTTAGTTCCCAGTTCTGTAGGATGCACTCATCCCTCTCACCTCTGGGCCTCTAAGGAGTTGCCCTCTCCTTGCCTGGCTGATCACTGCTGTCCCCCTTAGCTTTTAGCCTGAGCATCGTTTCCCCTTCAGTCCCCTCTTACTCCCAGAATAGGGAACAGTCCAGCAGGACCCCCTGCTTCCTTCTTTTCATCATCATCTACTTGGTCAATTAAATGCTGTGTGATTACAACTGCTCCTTGAGGATACAGCAATACTTACAATGAGGTTGCATCCTAATATGCACTTCATGACCTGAAAATGTAAGTTGCTAGAATTATTTCCAAAAGATGAAAAATATTAACAAAAGATGAGAAATATAAAATAAAAAGCGGCCTTTATTCTGAGAACATGGAGAGAGATGACCGGCACCCCCACCGCTGGCGTCCGGTGATTTCTCCGGCGGACACGTGGCGTGGGGGCCTGTAAATAGCCTCGGTTTGGGGTGGAACCTAAGGCGGGCATTAGGGATGCACAGGTAGCCCATTGGTCCTAGGTTTGGCGCCATATGTAAATTTCCAGGGGCGGGAAGATGGCATCACAGGTAACTTCCTAGGGGCAGGGGAGATGGGGCTTCCTGCTTCAGGTTGTGGCTTTCCTGGCTACAGTGTCCTGTTGGGCCAAAACCCTTTCATAAGTGCAATCCACCTCACCCCCCAGCTTAGCAACACAGTGCACTGTAGCATGCCGGTTGTTTCCTCTGGTGACCTGTGATCTGTACTCTCTAAGGAAGAAAACTCTGTGTCCCCTGCCTGCCCAGCACCACACAAGTGCACTGGACCACCCACCACCAGCCTGGGGCAAGATCTGAATTCAAAATTCCACCTATAGTGTCTGCTCGACACATTGCTTTTCATTTGTGAAGTCAAAGAACTTTTCAGGCAAACCGTAGTAAATTAGAGACCGTCTCTACTGATAAGTCCCTGCCAGTGTGTGGTGTTGATGTGCTGCAGTCTAGAGCTAACAATGTACGGGGCGGGGGGGGGGCACAAAGGCAAATCACTGCACAAAAAATAGTTTGAATTTAATTATGAGAAGCCTAGAGGATGCTATGGAAGATACAGCAAATTGGAATCATAGGGCCATGCTTTTCAGACAGTTTTCTAAGTGCCTAATTTCTTGTCTCTCTCCACAGCCACAAACTTCATCAACTCTAAATCTTATTTTTTTTCTGAGTCGCAGTTCTAGCACTGAACACAATAGACTTAATATGCACTCAATAAATTATTAATGTTATCATCTTGGAAGCAGTTTGTACAAGGCTATGTGTTTGCTTGGAATAAAACAGACTTTGGGGAACGGCTGTCCACAATTCTCATTTGTCTCCCAAAAGAT
This sequence comes from Cavia porcellus, assembly GCF_034190915.1. Classification (NCBI taxonomy): domain Eukaryota; kingdom Metazoa; phylum Chordata; class Mammalia; order Rodentia; family Caviidae; genus Cavia; species Cavia porcellus. Next base: position 16,944,747 of record NW_026947496.1, on the reverse strand, counting down.
AGGAAACTCAAGAGCAAGTTTTAAAAAACTTTGCAGGCTCACTGCATTGCTTTTAGAATATCTGCCCCTCCCTTTCCCTCTTTCCCAGAGGGCTGAGCAGCCCCTGGCCCGCAGGCCTCCCGTGCTTTTCCCTTTGTAAAGCTCTTGTGGCTGGGATGTCACCATTTATGCCTCGCCTGAAGCTCATTCCTACGAATGTGTCAACTCTCCCAGGAAGCTGCATTTTTCACCTTCTTTTCAATGTCTAGCATGAAAGCTGTGTTTCTGCACAAAGAATTTCAGGGGATTGCAAAATGCTAGGGAAAAAACAGAGATGTAGGGCTCAGCATTGCTGTGTGTATTTGGTGTGCACAGTAGTGATGGTATCTTTATTGGACAAAGCATACAGTGTTTCATAAATTCTGTTGCATGACCCAAATACTACTTTTACTAAGTTTCTATTTAAATTTTCATTCAACCTTTTAGTTGACAAATCTTTTGCATGTTTATGGGTACAGCGTGATGTTTTGATAAAAGAATATATTTTAGCAAGATTAAATTCAGCTACTGTGTTTGTGTGTGACTATCACAACCTATTTATAAAAAATATGTTGTGATAACTTTTAAAATCTACACTTCTAGTCTGACAAAAGGAATATTTTAGAGATGCATTTTATTTCATGGTAACCACAGTTAACAATAACATCACAATTTTTAAAAGTGTTAAGAGTACATTTTAAGTATTCTCATTATGTGACAAAAGTAATCAAATTTTCAAATGAAAAAAAAAACAGGAAGAAAAACATTGGCCCTTTTAGCAGACTTCATTTAACCGTTTTCAGGTCAAAGTATTTTGGGAGGCTGAGGAATTCTGACTTGAAGGAGTTTTGGAACAACTGGGTTTATCTCCCACCATTGGCCTTAACAGCCCCATCATCACGCTCCCTCCCCCAGTCCACTCCCAGGGCTCCAGGACCCTTGTGTCTGTGCCCTCTGACTATTCTGTGTACCTCTTTGTGCTCTTGATGCAGGGGAATGAAATTCCAGACCTACTATATGTCTGGTACAAACTCATGTTCTCTAAAATCAAAGAATGAATTTTAGGAGCAACAGAGGTTAAGAGCAGAAATATTTATTGAGAGAAAGAAAGCTTCTGTCTGAGAGAGAGAGACAGAAAGGGGTCTCAACTGGGTTCCCAGAGACTCTGTCTTTTGTAGGAATTTTTATAGAGTAAAAGCATGAGGTGAGGTGGGTCTAGAGTGGGAAAAATTGGGAACTCGTGAGGTAGAGGGGCATGAGGTGGGACAGAGCTATGGTCAGCAAATAAGTTTAATTGTTCAGCTAAAACTGATCAAATCAGGGACAAATGGGGAAGCGAGACTTGTAGTGAGTGAGCATTCTTAGAGATCAGTGACTCTTTCTGCAGGGGGTTGGGATGGTGACTTCTGGCTTCTCAAAGTGACCCATACTTAATACCTAAGGATTACACTTAAGGGTGTGGTTGTTTTGCCTTCTGTCTGGAGATCTGGCCCACAGCAAGAGATGTGTGTCTCCTCCAAGGTCACCAGACATCTGGTCCTCTGTATCAGCTTCTTCCAGGGCCCAGCCCTGTCTGACTGCCTATAATATTTCTAACTAGCTCAGCTGCTTGTAACACTTTTGTCACTAAAGTAAACCTACCTTTAGCCCCACGGCTTTGCTATGCTTTATGCCCCAGGTGTGATGCAGAGACTTCTAGACCCTTGGGAATCACAGAGTCTTAGTAACACGTGTGTGCACATGCGCGCTGGGGAAGAACATAGGCATAGTGGTGGGACTTGAGAAGATGCAGGATCCTCTGCTCTGGGCTACCGGTAGAACTCTCCAAACCCAAGGGATCCTGGGCACCACTGCACAGAAAATGAGAGTGGAGCGATCTCTACACTAACACAAGCTCCTAAAGTTAAAAAGCCAATTATATAGATACCAGGGCACAACCAATGGAGAAGAGGAAGGATAGGCTTGCTTCCTATGCCCATCACGTGTCAGATAAAATGAATTGTGGTGACGCTGGACTACCAATGGAATCTCTCTATTCGTGAAACTTATAGATACACAATCACAGCAGGATTAGACATAAACAAGCAAGGCAGGAACATGTTTGCTCTGATCAGCACCAGACTTTGAATAAGAACAGCCAGCTGCAAAATAGAAATGCCAACCACACCATCTTGTCTTGTTGCCTGGGTGATCTTTCTGGGTGGGTTTTCTGAAGTGGATAGTTTTTATCCTTTTCCCTTCCATCCCCTCAGCACCCATCCCTTCCTCTCCAATTATTACAATGGTAAGAGGCAGGCAGCCAGGAGCAACTCCAGAGAGCATAGCATTTAGCAGGAATTCCAGACAGAGGGAAAATCCAGGTAAATGAGGGCTGAAACAACATTTACTCAATATTTTCAGTATTGGGGAAACAGCACAGAAAAAAGGAAGCGCTCAACAATGAGAAGGAAGAAAGGCTTCAACCAGAAGGCTGCAGCCCGTAGAGAATATATTTTTTCACTTGTTAAGATAGGGATCATGCATTTATAGAAATGCATACACATAAATAAGTCATGCTGCAGGTGGGCTTCTGCCCTCATGGACCTGAGAGTGGCTAATCAAGGATGCACCCTCGGACAGTGGGAGACACCGCGTGGCTGCCACAGCACCCCAGAGTGTGATGTACAGGAAAGACTCTGGGAAACTTTCCCCGAGGAAAAATTGTATCTCTTGAAAATACCAGCATTGTAGTTAGGACTCTTACCCTGCTTAATGACAGTTGAAATTCATGTTCTGTAGTCCTCTGGCTTTCTACTTTCCCTACTGACTATCACTGCCGGGTGAGTCAAATAAGTTGAAAATTCATTCTAAATAACTGGCTCTGGCTTCTTACACAAAACCGGAGTCTAAAATATCTAATGGGGACCTCAGGGCTTAATTTTCTCACAACGTTATATGCAGTGTCTACTGTTGTTTTCCCATTCACCTCTTGTCCACTCGATAAATACAAAGCTCCAGACAAGTGCCATTCCCGTGCTAAGTGGACTGGGATAGAGGTTAGGTGGAGATACCAGAGAATCAGCAACTGTGTAAATGGTGATGTGATTTTAAATGGCAGTGAGTTTTGCTTCAGGGCATGGAGTTTTTAATACAGACCACAGGATTATTTCTAGACCATTTAGTAGAAATGGATTATGTTGGTCAGTTTTCTACCACTGCAACAGAATGTTTGCATCTTAACATCTTAAAAGGAAGAAATGTTTATTGTGACTCACGGTTTCAGAGATTTTTGTCCATGCAGGCAGTACATAGTGGAGAAACCGCTCACTCATGGTGTTTGGATGCAGAGAGAGAGGCGAAAGAGACAAGGTCCCAAAATCCCCTTCACAGCATGCAACCAAGGGACCTCATTTCCTTCCACCAGGCCACACCTTGGAAAGATTCCTCCAGCTCCCAAGGTGGGGACAAAACCTTTGAGACAGGAGGTTTTGGGGACACTGCAGCTCCAAAGCATAACACAGGTTTGCAAAGAGTATAGTTAGCTTCATATTCTAAAGAGGCAACTGCTGAACTTGGATTCCAAAGTCAGCAGTCCACACCCCACTGCAGCATGAGGCCACAGAGGAATATCTGCCTTTGTCAAGGCGCACATCACATGTCCTTTGCCAGGAGTCCAGCCAATCAGACAGAACCTTCCCACTTCTTGTAGAGAAGCCTCTACAAGCAAAATCTCAGCCGTTGGCAGAGCACTGCTGTAGGGCAGCCTGGGGAAGGCAGCTTTAGTCTCATCCCTGCTTTCTGAAGGAAATGAGACCACACAGTCCAGCTACTTGGCTACAGCTGCCCTGGGAAACAGCAGGGGACTGCAGAGAGAATCAAATGAGGCATCTGCTGTAGACTGCATGACACAGAAGGAAGTAACTGAGGACATTTTTAGCAAATAACTTTAAAGTCAATGCAGAGAGATGAAAATAGGATTACTCAACCATACATGCAAGTGTCCTGAGGTAGGGCTTGGCAATGACAATGAACACGTAAATGAAGAGGAGGATATGCAGGGGAGATATAGAGTAAAGCCTGAGCAGTCTTGCAGAATGGAGGCATCCACTGAGCATGGCCTGGCAGGCCAAGGTAGGAACTTGTGTTTTGTCCAACTACCTACAAGAGAAAGCCTGGAGGAGCCTAAAATACAGCGTGAAATTATACCTTCTCTAATGCATAGCAGACTACACATGGTGTCGTTTATTGTTAATACTCTCTTCCAGCACCAAACAAAATATGTGAGTAACAGAGACTCAGGTAACATCATTTTCACCTAAGCAGATACCGAGAAAGAGGTAGTGCCAGGTGGTGCAGCCACCCAGCACCATCTGGGCTCTGGGTCAGCTTCTGCTCATCCTTAGAACTGTTCCCATACAAGCACAATAGTGTGCTTACAGCACCAACCATTGCATGCTTACTCACAGAAAGAGACAACAAGAAACTGCGTCCTTAGAAATCAGGAAAAGAAAAATAGTTTCTAAATCCGTCCAGTTCCTTTGCATGGGATTGGGTCCCCTTTACCCTGCTGAACTGCAAAGCACACCAGGAGACAAGAAAGGGTGAGGGTGTGGCTTTTGATAAGAGCCACAGGAGATGCCGAGGCTGCGTTACCCTGCAGCTGTGTCACCCACGCATAGTGAGCGCAGGGCGAGAGACCAACAAGGGCAAGGCTGATGTTCGCCTGGACTTGCTGGCTGAGGAGCAACCTACACGCCCTAAGGCAGAGAACAGAGTGGCCAAAATAAATCCACACTTGTGTAAACCATTTTTTGAGCAATTGTGCTCCTCAGCAACTTTGTGTATAAATTTATCCATAAGCATAGTCATGGGATGATGAGATGCTAGGGATCATGAGCTTGTAGTGTGTACTCTGCACCTTACCATAAGACATGAGCCTGCCAGGGCCACTCACCTGGGTCTACCTGGGGACCCATAGATAGATCTCCTGTGTCTCTGTGGATTGCCACTTGGCCATCTGCTCACAAGCAAACACACCCGTTTTCTCTTCCCACCTCTGTATGACAGGGTGCCAGGAGAGGAGGATTCTACCTGGACAGTGGTACTCTTTGCAGCCAAGGTTGTCAAAGATGAATCATTGCTCTTCTTAGAATTGGGACTGCATTTTCACCTCCTCCTCTAGCCCCATTCTTTCATCATCTCAGAAGAGTTCCAGACTTCTCCTTTCCCCAGGGGACCTAGCTCATATTTTCCAGTTATTGTTTGCACAAAAGAGAGACAGCGTCGTCAGATATATGCTGTTTTCTGTTTCTCTCTAGGGCTCACTGGAAATATGCTAATGACGCTGCCAGACTACAATATGATGAGCAATTTGGAATGCAGCCCTCTTGCCCACTGGGGTGGACTGGTAAGTGTTCATCTGCCTCTTTTGTTCTCATTAGACTTTCCACAGTGTATTTCCAAGTCCCAGACCCCCCGAGTTCCGACTGCTCACCATCTGGGAAGGCAGGGTTTGCAGCTGTCTCTGGGTGGGTGTGGTTCAGAGTGGACTCTGCTGTAAACTGCATAGTCGGAAGTCTGGAGAAAAGGGAGGAGGCAGGAGGAGCTGTGAGGAAAGAGGACAATGTCTACAAAACCCATCGGTTACACCCAAGATGCATTGTAGATTATCTTGGTGTTAAGTGTCAGCTTCCCTGCTCTCTGGCCTGTTCTCTGCAATTAGAATCTTCATGTTCCAAGCGCAGCCCCTGATTCTGACAGCCAAGAATATACCGCAGTGAGAGGAGGAGGAAAGAAAGAGAAACTGCAAACAAACTAAGTAGAAAAGAAGAAAGATGGCAGTGAGATAACAGGAAAATGGAAGAAAATAGTAAGTTTATTGCTATAAGACGTGATGGAATAAAATCACTTAGGAGAAAGGATCACTGTGGATCCAGAAATGTCCCTGGACCACGGATTAGCGGGCTTGCTGCAGCTCAGACACCAGACCCCAGGTGCAGAGTGACAAACGGGAAGGAAGATATGTCTGCTCTCATGGATGTGAATCCTATCAAGGGACAGCAAGGATAAATGAGTCAACAAATCTAGGACAAAAGGTGAGGAACTAAGGATTAGGAAAGAAAATGAATCCAGGTAAAGAGAGAGAGAGAGACAGGAGGTGGCCAGAGGCAGAGATGTCTCTAAAAGAGAGCATCTGAGAAGAAATTCAAGTTGATGAGAGAGCAGTGGACCAACTGCCTGAGCACTCCAGGCCTGGGAGGACAGAGAAGGTGTCCCAAGGAGGGAACAGCTTGGGAAAGGGCACAGAGCAGGAAGACAAGGGGCAGCGGGGTATGGAGAGAGGGCACAGAGACTCAGCCCAGAAAAGCAGAGGAGCCACAGGGGAATTTTAAGCAGGAGAAACTTGTGCTTTGATTTTCAAGTTTTAAAATGACTGCAGTTCTAAAATGGCTAAAATGAAAGTGTTGGTGAGGACATGGAGGAAGAGGATCTTTATGTCTTTCATGGACATGTGATTTGGTAAAGCTGATTTGGAAAACTAAGTGACAGAATCTACTAAAGCTGAGCACACGTAGGACTTTGACCAAGCAGTTCTACTTCTGCAAATATAGCCATAAGAAAGAGCGGCTACGGTCACCAAAAAAAAGAAAGTACGGAGCCATTCATAGCACATTTATTCACAGGAGCAACCCAAATGTTCATTAACTGTACAGTGGATACATGGTGATATATTCATTCAATGAAACGTAGCCCAGCAATGAAAACAACAAAATTTAGCAACTTACAATATAATGACTGATTTTCACCAAGCTGTCAGGGAGGTGAAGGAAACCAACCATGAAAGGTTATATTCAATGTTCCTCCATTCATGTGAGATATAGATAGATAGATAGATAGATAGATAGATAGATAGATAGATAGAAGATAGATAGATAGATACAGTGAGTGCTGCTACCAAGGGTCACCCAAGGGAAAGGCAAGCTCGTAAAAATAGCAGTGTGTCCTTACAGTGTGTCCTTATCCACCGTATTCACAGGATCTGGCCCTGTGTGAAGTTTAGCTCTTCCCTGCAATTAAAATGACCACCCAACACACACATTTTGAATCAACTCAGTAAATCAAAGCAATGAAGACAGCACAGTCTAAAGACACTCATGAAAGAGGACCTCCAGAACTGTTTCAGAAAGTTGCAAGAATGATAGGAGAAGGGTGTTTAAGGCAAGGGAATATTTTGAAGACGATCAATGGCAACGTGTCTTTTACTATATTTTTCCAAAATACTTAAAAATTCACTGTATTTTTTATCACACTTCATGTACTAACAAGTCATGAAAGTTATATTCAGGAATTATTGGCTGGGAGTGGTCACAAGTGGGAGAACATAACCTCTGGGTCACTGAAAGTGGTCTACAGCTTCACACAGATGGTCCTCACACAACGTCTTAGTCTGTTGTTGCTATAACAAAATGCCTTAGACTGGGTAATTTATACAAACAGAAATTTATCATTCACAGTTGTAAAAGATGAAGAACCCAAGATCAAAGTGCCAGTGAAATTGGTGTCTGCTACACACTCTTGATTCATAAATGATACCTTCTAGTTGTATCTTCATGTGACAGAAGGGCCACAAGATCCTTGGAGCCTCATTTTGCAGGGCACTAATCCCATCCATGAGGCCCTCCCTCATGATGTAATTGTTTTCTAAAGGGTCCACCTCTTAATATTATTCCCAAGAGGTCAGGTAGCCACACATGGATTTGTGGGGAGCACACCAAAGTTCAGACAAGAGCTCTCATGTAAAACTTGTGTTGCACATTCAGTATTTGCATATCTTGCTGAATGCTTGTAAAGTTTCATATTTTTTAAGGAGGAGGGAAAAAACAGACTCGGCTGCAGTCCTATAAACATACATCAAGAGTAGAGACCAGAAGAGCTTGTAGAAGCTATTCCAGTGATTTGGGGAAGAGATAATGGTTAGTACGAAGACGATGGTAATGGAGGCCCTGGAAGTGGGTCAGATTCAGATGATGTGTGTTAATTTGGATGACAACACATAGTAACAGATGTGTCATGTGATAAAAGATCAAAAGAGGAGTCAAGTATGACATCTAGATTTGTGGCTTGGGAAAGCGGGTGGAGTCTGGTGCTATTTATGGACCTAGGGGAGGCTGGGAGGTGGGCTGGGGGTGTTTGGAAGGGAAGAACTCAAATTCTGTCTGGTATCTGTATCAGCTACAGAAGCCCGTGGAGCTCCAGGTGGAGATGTTGGTAAACTGTAGCCCATACTTGTCCCTCAAGGGGATCGCACCTCCACAGTACTTTGAGGAGCTACCAGCTATCGGGATTATTTGCTGTTCAAAGTCATGGAATAAATGAAATTTCCTAGGGGCTGCCTGTAGATGGAGAAAGGAAGTCTGGCCCTGGTGATGCCTCACCATTTAGAAGGCAGGAAGGAAAAGAGGATACAGGAAAGGAGATTGAGAGGGCGCCATAGTGATGGGTTTGGGAAGAAAACCACCTAGACAGTGTCATGGAAGCCTGGTGAAGAACGTTAAGGAGAGCTACAGATTTTAGGCTCAACTCCCAGGTCCGACACCAAATACACATTCTGGACCTGGATGAGCAACATATCTGCTGTTTCTGCCAACAAGAACAGGTTGCTGGTGTGACTGTTGCTGGATTATGGATAAGATCACCACTTTTAGTAACGTGGAGTTTACGTGGCAGTGATAGAGTGTGTCCAAAAAGCCAGGAGAGAGAAAATGGGAAGAATCCGTATAGATAACTCTCAGGGAGTTTATTGCAAAGTAAAACAGATGAAGAAGGGAACTAGATAAGAAATTTTTAAATTTTTAAGATGGGAAATATGAGAATATATTTGCATACTAATCAAAAAAGATCCAGCAGAGAAGGGGAAATAATGATGTGGGTGAAGTGAAGAAAATTAGAATGGGAAAACCTTTAGCTGTAAACAAAACAGGAAGTAAGTGTCTCGGAAGATGGGTTGGCTTTCGTTAAGACTGAGGCAGGCACCTGTTATGGCTTGTACTAGGCCTCCCCCCAGAGTGTCATGTGCTCATCGGTGCGGTTTTTCAGAGGTGGCTGCACCTAGGATGTGTGAATGTGGATTAAGGATATGATACTGAGATTAAGGATGTGTGTTAACTTAAGTAGTCTACTAGTTGGTTTATCACAGTTCTAGGTGTGGGAATGGGAAGCTGCACTAGCATACAGGTGGCATTACCCAAAAGGCTTGTAGCCTGGATGGCATGGAAGAGAAACAGAGGCATGTTTGCTGCTCTGCCATTCTCTGCTTGCTACTATGCCCAGCCTAACATGAGCTATTTCACCCCTCCCATGCCTGTCCGCCATGCTGCCCTGCCTTAGTGCCCACTGACTACGGACTGAAATTTCTACAAACTGTGAGCCAAAATAAACCTTTCTGACTTTTCCCTGTGGATGCCTGGTATTTTGTCTCAGAAACAAGAAAGTAATGGAGACATCCTTTCCCCTGGGAAGTGGGGAGGCAGACTGTTCTAGAAAGGGGCAGATAGCTGACTGTGAATTAGGAAGGTATGAAAGCTCTCCTCTGCTTGCTTTACATTGAAAAAGGAGGGAGAAGAGAGACGGGGAGGAGAAAGTGTGAGACCTAGTTAGGGAAGGAAGGAAGGAAGGTTGCCTGGCGAACTGTGGGTGCTCATGAAAGCAGACAGGTGGAGTCAATCGATCAGCAGAGCTGTGATGTTCTCTGCCTTCAGCACCTAACATGGCAGTGAACACAGAGGTAATGCACCTGTGAAACCACAAGAAAAATGGTCAGTTTGAATGTGTGAATGGCCTCTATCCTCTTCACCAGCAGCCTCTCAGGTTAAAGGTAGAGTAGAAGTTTAATTACTACACCCAATACAGCAGCAGGGGAAGGACTAGATGTCCAAAACTCCCAAGTTCCTATCCCATGGCAACCTTAAAAGTTTTGAAATCCATCTCAAATATCACCACAAAATGAGAAAAATCAACTGATTTGTACAGTGTCTTGTAGTCAAAAATCCATTAAATGTTAAAAATGTAACTGGGCCATCGTTATTGAATAACCTAGAAAATTGATATGCATTAATTTTGGACACACAGACACTTAAGGATTGGCTGATGAAATAAGGCAGTGAATGATTGCTAAATTAATGATCTATCTAGAAGTGTTGAGGAGTAGATGTCATGAGTCATGATATCTGATGCCATAAATTTTGGTTGTATAAAATCATATCTTGGTAAACATCATTATAGATTTAAAGATAGTTGAGAAGAGTTTCCAGATAAGTATGATGAAAAGATAGAGGATTATAGAAACCACTTTCCATGATACTTTTAAATAAAACATGGGTTTTAAAATCGTGAAAAGTTTTCTAGCAGCAACCAAATAAGGAAAGGATAGAGTACTGTGTCGTAAACACTAAAGCAGTAGCCAAAGAAAGAAACAAGATTCTGGAAAGTGGTAGAACCATCAAGAAGTAGGACCCAGGGCGAGACAGTTACGTCACTGGGGGCGTGGCCTGCGTGGTGTTATTGGAGCTCCAGGCCTCCTTCCTCCTCTTTTTGTTTCCCTGTTGCTGTGATGAGAGCGGCACCCTCTGCCATTTGTTACCATCATGTTGTGCTGCCTTGGCACAGGCCCCAAACCAATGACATCAACCAACCATGGCTAAAACCTTTGAAACGCAGAGCCAAAGTAAACCTTCACTCTTCGTAAGTTGATACGCCTCAGATATTTGGTACAGCAACCAAAAGCTGATTGACATAAAGGAGAAATCTTCCAAAAATAGGAAATTAATCTTTATACCCTAGAACTAAAACATAGGCAGTCAACCCTCTCTGTGCACAAGCTTTTCATCATAGGTTCAACCAATGGTAGATGGAAAATATTTTTTTAAAAAATCTGTACCTGTAGTGAACATGTGCAGATTTTTTTCTTGTGAAGATTCCCTAAATAGTTCAGTGTAACAGCTATCAACATGGTGCTTGCACTGTATTTAGTATTTTCAGTATAATGATGAGTTAAAGTATAAGGGACACATTCTGAGAAATGGACTTTTTTTGCTGTCATTGTACAAACACCACACAGTGTGTTTACACAAACCTGGATGGAATGTTAATCACTCCATGTGGCCTCTCGGTCTAATCAAGAGATGCGGTAAACACGAGCTGCATGAGGCTGCCGCTCGTGTGACCCAGAACGCAATTTTGTAGTAAACTTTTTTCATAAGCAAAAGTAACACACTCTAACATAATGACAAAAATTACAGCCTAGTAAGTTCACAAGTCTTGCAAATGCATTTATGATTAGTATAAAGTCTTAGGCACCATAGATAATTACAGGTACTTTACTTTCATACAAATGACAGCTCAATAGGGTCACTTACATTAGCATCACCACGAATGTGAACAAAACATTGTGCCATGGTGACATAACAGCTGTAACATCACAAAGCCATAAAAATTTTCAAGTTCATTATGGTGTTTGGGGACCACAATCACAGGGATGCATCATTAATTGAAAAGGCATTTTGTGACACATGACTCCAGGATTGAATGTGCAAAGCCTCTATGCACATCTTAAGCCATTTTGTATAAGACGCTTTAAGAATCCACAGATTTGGGTATTCATGGTGTCCTGAACAAAGCCCTCATGGATATTGACAGTACCGTTAAAAATAGTCATCATTAAACCAATAAAACCCAGTCATTAATGGTTCCTGTAATCATTTTCTTCAGTTGATGGTACAGAAATGTTTGGTGAAGCTCAGAAACATTTCCAGGTTTGTGTCAGTTTATTCCTCTATCAAGTTTAAGTAAAATTCACTGTGATTTTCAAAACGGAAGTAGCTTCTATAGAGTACTGTCTGTCTGAACAATTGTTGGACATGCTACTACGCATCTAAATCTGTCTATCCATCCAACTCTCCATACCACAGAGCAGCCAATGGGCTCCAATGCATATTTCAATTAGCCCACACAACGTTTTAACATTTTTTTAATTTAAAATTTAAATCAGGGAGTTTCAAGTACAAGTACAAATGGCTCACTTCCTAATAAATCAGAAGCTCTAATAACATTGGCCCAAGTCCCCACCTGGCCACCTCCTGCTCTATTTGCACAATCCTTGCCGTGTCCAGAGTGGGTGTGCCCGCTCCTCTGTGCTGCCAGCAGCAGGAAGAGCATTGATTGCTGTTATCTGACCTGGGATGGGACTTTTCTTAGAGTAGAGAAATAATTCTCCATGGCCATATGGAAAACCCCAAGATAAACTGAGAAGATTGAGTGAATTTGTTACAACCAGCCCATCTTAGCATCAAGGATCCTTTCAACTCTTGAAAGCATTTTAGTTTGCAATACTAACTTAGAGATCTAGAATGATGTTCCCCTAAGACCAATATTACCTTTTCCCTTCTTTTATCTTTTCCTTGTACATAAAAATTATGCCATTTTTATGATGAAATTTCATCATTTAAAAATAGGTATTATATACATACATAAATAATATAAATATATGTGATTATATTAACATATGTGTACATAAATATCTTTCTATATATGCTACAGAGTAAGAACTGATGGTCAACTTAATGCCAGCTGAATAAAATCAGCATGGTGCTGAGCATAGATGTTCCCCCTGAAGAAAGTTTACCAGCATAAATAGAGACGTGGAGAAGGAGGTGTTGAGGCATTGAGGCATTGTGGAATCTCCTATGTGTTACTGTTTGAGCTGTTAGGTTCTTCTGGAGAAGCTCTGGTCTTCACATTGAACACTGCTTTCTGGCTCTGGAGGGGAAGATGTGTGCCACTTGGTCTCCAGGATGAACTCGTCACGCAGGCTTCCTGGCATGTACCCAACTGTGCTTGTCATTGGAGGAGCTCCGGGCCTCCATGTCGCTGAGGATGACTGTGGTGCTTTTCAGGACAGCCCTGGTCTTTGTTGTGAGTGTGACTTCTTGGCTCTAGCATAGAACCCTCAACCTATCAGCACAGCCTTCACCCCACTGGGATAGACTTTCTAACTTCCACTGCTGACCTTTGGGCCTTCCCAGCACAGATCCATGAAAGAGACTGGTAGGAGACCTTTTTGTGGGCTCTAGACCTCCAGTTAGACTTACGGGAGGCATTGTCATGAGCTCTGGGTCTTCATCTGGACTCATGTATGACATTGCTGAGTGATTCTGGCCCTTGGCTAACTATTCTGTTGTGGATAGATTTCCTGCATTTTCTTGTGTTCACCCTGGGTGATCATCATAAAAATGATATTATAAACTCCATGTCCTGATTCTAATTATTCCTTGCACAACCCCTGACTACAACAACATTGATTCCTTATTTATAACAAATCTTACTTCTAACAAATCTATAGTATCTGGAAATCGGTCAAGAGGAAAAGATACAAAAAAAAAAAAAAAAAAATCCTTGGGAAAAAAAGGAGAGTATAGAATCCTTGCAGAAAATATGTGTAACTTCTCCTGAGATAATAAAATGGGCTTTTCAATAAGATTCTTTAGACATACTTCTAGGGATTCAAATATATATAAATATGTGTGTGTGTTTGTCTGTGTGTGTGTAATATCTACGCATATGTGTAACCATAAGTCATATTATTATTATGTGTAACCATAAGTCATATTATTATTAGAATGTAAAGAGAAAAAAATATATAAATGATGAAAAGCAGGAAACCAGACTTTGCAGCATTTGGAAAGGGTTCTCAGAATGGGAAGAGGAAGGAGTAGGGATGGAAGGGAAGGAAAAAGAATCAGAACACAATATGCATGGACACCAATCCCTCAAGATGAATATATTTATTATGTGTCACAAATGGGCACTCATAAAAAATTTTTAACAGTACTTTTCAGAATTCCTAAACAGTGGCAGAAAAAAACGCTGCTTTATTGTACTAGAAGAAAAGGTTTTAGAGAGCAAGGCCTACCACCCCAGAGAAAGCCACATCCAAATTAGGGAGCTATTTACTTGGTTTTTTTCCCTAAAGAAAGGCTGAAAAGGAACTTCATCTGAATATGTAATGGGATTTCAGTTAAGTTGTGTTTAATCAATCTTCCCGGCACTTATCTGTAATTTACAAAGACGCATCATTTCCCACTTCAAAGTATTCAGTTCAGGCCCCAGACATTGTCTTCAACTTATTCTGAGCCAGAAATGAGAGATGGATGGGAGACACAAAGGAAGCAATCTCACGCCTGTGAATGCTTTCAAATTATGGTTTCATTAGGTTTCTTTCTCTCTTCTCTAAAAACATACCAGCGGTATTTATGCTTTTTGTCTTATAATTGACCTTAACAACTAGAAACCACTCTAACTCTGCTGAAATAGATAATAAATAAAAAATCATGAAGCACAAAAGCAACAGACATTGAAATGTAGCGTTTCCAAGGAATTAAAACTACTCGCAAATCAAGAGCCATTTCTCACCTTAGTGACATGGTACGAAAGGGGTGCAGACTTGGATCGAGGCCTAATGTAGTTTTTAACCCAGTCTCTGGCTTTCATTTCTGCACTTTCCACTCTGCCGATGATTTTATTCCTTTCTTTCCTGGCTCCCTCCAGTGAGAACTGTGCCTCATTCTGCTAAAAGCTCAATCACTGGTAAATACCAGTTCCCATTTATCATAATCTCCTTTCTGAAAAAAACTGTTTGCTGTCCTGAATCGAGGTTTTCTTATGGGCTTTATCACCAACTGCTGTTCAGCTTTTAAAGTATTCCTTAATCTCTGTACTTCATACACTTTCACTAGATACAAGGAAGAGGAAAAACAGTATTTTTTTTAAACCAAAAAACTTGTGTGTGGTTAACAATTAGATTATGACTGCCTTACATATTCAAAATTTATTTAAATCTATCCAGCCATTCAGAATGCACGAGGCAATTGTGTCCAATACAATACATTGTCTAGATGCATATTTAATGAACCTATACATGCAAAGCACTTAGTATCTGGCACACATCGCTCAAAGCACATTAACGATTATTAGAAATATATTCCTTCAGTTCTTTCCCATGTCTTTAGTGCCTGCTCTTTCCTAGCACAGTTCTGGTGCTAGGCACGTATCAGTGAATGAAACAGAAAGATTTCTTCCTTCGTGGACCTTGCATTCCAATTGGCTGAATGAATACACATCGATTAACAAAGCAGCACAAACAGTTTTGGGAGGAAGTGATTGGTTCAAAATTCTGCACAAGCCAGTCAGCAAACAGAGGCATAGAAGGGGGAACAGAAGGAGCCAGGAAGGTATGTGTGAGGAGTAGGTCGTTGGCAGAGGGAACAGTAAGCGTGAGGCACAGGAAGGAGGCCAAGGGCTACAGCCCAGGGGACATGGGGACAGACTGTCCTGGATTCTGTGAACCCAAGGCTTGTGTTCACCCAACACCCACTGCCTCTGTGTGTTAGTGCCACCGTAACGAATGTGGTAGACTCTTTCCTCACAATCCTGGGCTGGGAGTCCACAGTCAAGGTGTGGGCAAGGCTGGTTTCTCCTGAGGCCTCTGTCCTTGGCTTGTGAATGTCTGTCCTCTCTGTCCTCACCTGTTCTTCCTTCTGTGCATGTGCTGTTTCCCAATCTCTTCTTAGAAGGACACCAGTAAGACTGAATTAGCCCTACCTTGCTGATTTCATTTTGCTTTAATTACCTTTGAAAGGCTGTCTCTGAATAGAGAGAGTCACATTCTGAGGCTGTGGTTAGGCGTTTAATTTCAAAATTTTGCAGGGCCACAGCTCAGCCCATCATATCCACATGAATGTCCTCTGGTCCAACATACTGTGGTGACATCCTCTTACAGCCAGGCTTTGTTTCTCCTACAGGGAGAAAGGAGATTCTACTGCCTCACTCCCCATGGAGGGGAAGCGCCTGAGAGCACGTATTTTGTGACTGCTCTCAAATTTAGAAACAGTCCCAGTGTTCACATGAAAAGTTTGGGGTTGTGAATTGATTATATACAATAAAGACATAATAACCATTTTGGAAAGACAGGAAAACACAGACAGGGAAAAAAAAGCATCATAAAAAGCAGCTACCTGAAAGTGTCCTAATTTCTCTAATTTTATGGCTGACACTAAAAGAAAAAGAGAGAAAAAGAAAGCAAGAGAAAGGAAGGAAAGAAGGAAGGAAGGAAGGAAGGAAGGAAGGAATAATACTCTGAATCCATTGTCTCCAATTCCACACCTTGCGTGGCTTCTCCCACACCTGTATTCAGAGCATCTTCTAAGGCAGAAATATTGATTTCCCCTTGTTGATAGATCCACGAAAGCTATTGCTGGAGAACATGCTCAACCATTCTTTGTAGAACCTCCTATGCTTTTGGAATGTTTCTTGGTCCAGTTAAGAGCTTTAGACCAATCTTAAGATCTACTACAAGTTCAGTTCTTATTGTCCTCCTGGGATGAACCACTTAGCTATCTTTTATTTTAATGGTGCTTTGACCCCATCACACAATACAGGGCCTCAGAGAAAGCCACGTTAAGAAGAAAAAAATTATAAGCTTGTAAACCACGTCTGTGTTTTCCTCCTAGAATCCAAGTTGTTATAATCATGAGGTAAAATGTGCATATATCCTTATAACCATGCTAGCTCCTCTGAATTCAAGTGCTCTGTCATTTTTAGACCTATATGACCTTAAGACTTCTGTGCCTCAGTTAATTCATCTGAAAAACAGGGATAGGTATGTGTACTTCTGGGGAAAGCTTAGAAAAATAATATTTCAAAAAAGAAGAAGAGTACATAGATCCATAAATACTTAGAATAGTGAGCGGTTCCTGGCAAGCAATATATATTATGTTCTGTTGTCCGTGTTACTATCTTTTGCCAGGAAATTGCTCAAAAATAAGTAAGAGATTCAGTGCTGTAAAACATCTAAGTTAACAGAAAGTGCAAATCAAGAGCCATCAAAAATAAGCCGCTACAGTGCTTTTCTGATTGAAATATCATCATTCATGAAGCATTGACTCAAATAATTATTATGAGCTTTCTTCTCTCAGGTAATCAACAGTCACTTCTTCAGAGATAAATTGTATCCTTTTTTTAAAGCATTGAGGGGTGTAGCCTGAGGAAGTAGTTCATATAATCGAGCTGAATTCAAATCAAGACCTTTATGTCCCCCAAAAGCACCTGTTGAAAGCTTGGTCCGCAGCCCGAGCGTATTGGACAGTTACGGGACCTTTAGGGGGTGGGACCTTATGGAAGAAGCCAGGAGCTGGGGGCTGCGCTTGAAGGAAATACCAGGCGCTCAACCCCTTCTTGCATCTCTCTTTGCTTCTTTGCCACCCTGGGTAAGCGGGCCTCTTGGGGCACCTGTTCCTGCCCTTACGTTCTGCTTTGCCACAGGTCCCAAAGCAATGAAGCTAAGCAGCCATGGACTGCCATCTCTGAAAGCAGCAGCCAAAATAAATCTTCCCAACATTTAAAATGATTAGCACAGGTATTTTCCATAGTGATGGAAACTACTACATAAATCCTTGGTCCTTATGCTCATGTTCTTGGTTGCAAGGTAGTTATGACGTTGTTGAGTGACCTATCAGACTTCAGCAGGTTCTTGAGGCAATGTCACAGCAAGGACAGAGCAACTGACCGAGCAGAACTGTAGGAATTGGGTGGAAATTATAAGTCCTTTGTCTACTATTAAGATAGAGAGTTTAAAATATTTAGGGGAAGCGATCAAGGTTGAGGGAAAATGTTAAATGTAACAATGAAAATTGTTTCCTGAGCGTTCATATTTTACTAAACTGCACAAATGTTTTTTTAAAAAAATAAATAACAGCACAGTTCTTGACAGTCTTTGCAGGGGAGTTGAACGTGGCTGAACCCATCTTCAGCAGGCACGTAACCTTTCCACATGGATGCTGTAGAAATCATCCGCTGGCGTTAAGATCTTAGGCTGAAATGAAACCACACAACAGGCAATCAGAAGAAGGTGCTGCACTAGAGTTCCAGGTGCCAGCAATTCTCTGCTCATTAGCTATGATTTGTCCTTACTTAAAAAGTCAGCAGAATCAGAACAGATTTTTTAAAAAATTCTTCTGATACTTTGATGTGACGTTTTTCCCATAAGGTCCAATTTCCTCACATTTTACTTGATCAATGTTGGCAGCCCCTAGGTGTATTAACAGGTGGTGTTGACAGATCAGTCACAGGAGGAATTAGCACACATCAGTGAGGTTGGAGATGGCTCCCACTTGTAATCATCTTTCACTGTAAATAACCCATGCAGCTTCCCACCAAGGCCTTGGGCAGAGAGAGTGGGCAACACAGGAGCTGCCCAGAGCCCAGCCTCTTGTACCAGTGAAGTCTATGCTGTATCTTCACTAGAAATTTTGCAGGAACTGGTTTGAGGGCATAATGTATTTAAAATGACGTAGACATAGTATGTTCATCTCCTAGACCTGCCATAACAAACTGGTGACTTGGAGAAGAGATATTTCTTTTCTCACAGGTCTGGGGACTGGAA
Organism: Cavia porcellus; assembly: GCF_034190915.1. Classification (NCBI taxonomy): domain Eukaryota; kingdom Metazoa; phylum Chordata; class Mammalia; order Rodentia; family Caviidae; genus Cavia; species Cavia porcellus. The sequence continues at coordinate 16,926,257 of NW_026947496.1, read as the reverse complement.
GTCCAAGATCAGCATGTGGGCAGGATATATAATCCCACCAAAGATGCCAGCGAAGGACTTGTTCTGGGCCTCTCTGCTGGCTTCTCATAATTGCTTACTGGAGGTGACATAAATCTAACCCTCATATGATGTTTTTTCCATGTGTGCGCACCTGAATCCATACTCACTCTTTGCAGAAGGACACAAGTCGTGCTGGTCTCATGCTGATTTCTTTATCTCTGTAAAGCCTGTCTCCAACTAATCACACCATGAAGTACTTGGTATTAGGATAAGAATACATGAATCTGGAGGGGGTTACAATTCAGCACATAACACCCCTTAATGATATCTCCAGCAGCCAAATATGCAGAGGGAAGAAGCAAGTACCATGTTATATAATAAATATGTGGGCATTGGGAGCATACAGAAATGGATATAAATTCCAACCTGGTCCCCTGTGCGCTTGATAGTCTCTTTACTGATTGCTGAATGGTAAATCACAATTGCCTAGCCAATTTTGAGTGGTACCTTTGAAATACATTTATTTTGCATACTGTGTTTAACAAATATTAGTTTACAAATATTAATTCATGCAACCTTATACCAACTTTAGAATAAAGGTACACAGAAAGCACACAAGTTAAGAATTTACTAGCCATACAACCGAAAGAAAGAAGAGGGATGATTCCAAACTAGCAGCCTGGCCAAGATCCAAGGACTTAACTACCCATCATGCAGTAAATTCTGTCCTGTAAAACTTCACATCAGACTTTTCTTGTTGGCTTTGCACCTGGCTCAGAGGGAGAAGCAAAGACCTCAGCACAGCTGACAAGCCTGTAGAAGCCTGTGGCCTCAGCCCCTGACACGTCCCCTCACCACCTCCGTTCCAGCCAATACTGCAGCTCTTGGACATGCAGACAGTCTCTGCCTCAGGGTTTTGTATTCTCTGCTCCCTTTGCCTATAATACTTCACCAGCTTTCATACATCCTGCTCCCGTTGTTAGCTGTAAGGCACTCATCTCTCTACCTGGCCATTTCCGTGCTCCTTTATTATTTCCTTTTCTCCCCACCACTCATTGTGTGGTCTGCATCATGTATATTTATTGTTGTTTGTGTGCTGCTCATCTTCTTCCACTCCCACCAGAAGCTTCATGAGGTCCACGAATGACACAAGCATAACGCACTTGGAGTGTTTGCATATTTATTAATTGCTTAGCACATGCTCAACAAACACCTCAACAATGAACACAGAAATTAACAAATTAGGTGGCTGCGACTAATTCTGGTCATTGCGTCATGTTTCATGAATAATGAAGGCAATTGTTTAAAACACAGAAACTAGAATTAATGGAAAGTAGCACAGAAATGAGTTGGGAACAAAATAATCTCACTGAGGGGATTTTTTTGTTTTCTTATTATTTAGAAGGAGGCGCAGGCATTCACCATACACTGGGCTTTCCAAATTATACTTGAGTAGAGTGCTGGGCATAGAAAAAGCTCTCGATTGATGGGGCTTGAGGGAAGAATATGGAGAGAGAGAAAAGAAAAAGAACAGTGGAAGAAAGTGGGCGAGGCATGGAGTTTGTCCCCTAAACCGCTGTGTGCTGGAAGCCTGGTCCTTGGTGTGTCAGCACTGAGCTGGATGGTGAAGCCCTGAGGAGCTGAATAGATGTTGGGCCCATCCTTGGGAGTGGGTTAGTTCTCCTGTGACTGCATTGGTCACCAAAAGTGGATGATTATAAAACAAGGCCACCTCTTGGGCTTGGTCCCCTCTTCACCCATTTGTTTCTCTTTGCATTTCTCCACCACATTGTGAAGTAGCCAGCAGACCCTCCCTAGGGGCTGATGCAACAGGGCTGCCTGATCTTGGATGGTCAGTCTACAGTGTGGGGCTCAAAAAAGGACCTGGCATCAGGCCCTGGGTGAAAGCAATGAGAAATGAAGGTGAAGGACAGCCTTTCCTGCAGGAAATAAGGAAGGAAGAAAATTTGATCGCCTGTTCTCTGCAGGGCAAGTGCCTATTAAGGTGCTGACATCACAAGATTAAGGCTAAGCCTCAGAAGGCGCTGTGTGTCCAGCGGTCAGAAGTGTCCCTCGATATATGATGCATGACAGCAAAGCAGGGCTGTCAGCACGTCAGCGTCCTGTGAATGCCTCCACTCCTCACTGATAGTACAAGAGGTTGCATGTGAAGCCCTGAATCCACGTCTGAACTCTCAATTTTAACAAGACTAGTGTGCAACTTCTCAGACACGGGTGACTTTCTGAGACGTCTCTATCCTTGGCCACGCAAAGCAGGTCATCAGCAGGAGCCTGGTGTAAATTCATTTTCTCATTGCCTTGCAGAAACCTAAGGCGATTATTTTCTAACAGGCTTCTTTTTTTGGTCTCTTTTTCGCTGTTCTCAGCAAAGGAAAAAACAATAGCTTGCCAGTGACTCTGGGTGCCTGTGTCGCCTCTATAATAATAAATGACCACACTGAAAGGCCAGCAGAACCAAACCCATTCCCTAGGAAGTACATGTTGGCTTGATGATCCTCAATGTTTGAAGGAAGAATAAGCCAAACCCAGCTTGTGATGTCCGTGACTAATGAGAGCCACGCTGGGTGCTTCTCATCATTAATATGAAACTGGAGGCAGCATTGATGAGAAATCACCACCCTGATCCTCCATGTACTGGGCCCCAGAATTCAGCTGTGGAATGTCCTTATCAGCATCCAAAGTCATTGCATCCCTTGGGACCTTTCTGGCACAGTATCACATAGTGACGCTGCTATATAAGGCAATTTCTAGCGGCCAAAGAGCTGCGTTCAGTGACAGAGCTCAAGGTGCTGGGCCTCTCTCCCACCGGCCCCAGGGCAGTGGGAGAGGCTTCTTGGATGACATCATTTGGGACTCAGACTAAAAAATGCAGGACTGTGCTGGGATGAAAGGTATCTGACATCTGCCTATCTGAATTCACCATCGGAAAATGTGTGCTCTTTTCTTGGAACTTGGAAAACCAGTCCTTGGGGAGCTTGGTTCTGTGTCTACGCTCACTGGACAGACTGGGAAGGGTGCTTCCTAGGACTGCAGGATTTGCAGGGAATTGACAGAAGAGGGAATTCTGATGTCCATGCACCTCTCTAACGGCTGTAACTCTTCAAACTTCTGAATAAAGCTCAGATCACGAAGGGAGGGGAGGTCAAGGGAAGCAGTGGCAGCGTCCTGTGGTTTTTGTCATGGTAGTGAGGGGAGTGCATTTATCATCTTTAGGATCTGTGTTCCAATTTAATATTAAAGTGCATTTATATTTTGTATATTTGAACCTCTTCTTTGTTTATTTGAGCAAGATTTTTCTACAGTATGCTTTGCTGACACAAAAGGTGGAAAGAAAAGAGTGAAGGAGAAGGAAGAGAAAAAGTGGCCTAGCCATGACCTAATCAAGTATCTAGGAGAATTAAAGCTGATGCTACCCAGGTGCGATGGTGCACACCTGTAATCCCAGAACGCTGATAGGCGGAAGCAGGAGGATTCAGCCTGCACAGCTTAATGAGACCCTGTCTCAAATTAAGAAATAAAAACACTCACTATGAGAAATTAAGAAATAAAGAAGTTAAAAAATAAAGAAATTAAGAAGTAAAGAAATTAAGAAGTAAAGAAATTGAGAAGTAAAGAAATTAAGAAATAAAAACGCTCACCTCACAGTGAGGTAGCTCACTGTGAGAGTCCTGGATTCAATAGTCAAAACCATGAAAATACAAACAGACAAATGACATTGTCTTAAATAGTTGATGATTTTGTGTCACTATAAACATAACAAGAAAATTAGATTTGCACTTCAAATTATGATATAGAATACATCTCTCAAAATACAGAAGAAAAAGACCCTGCAATAGAAAGTAGTAAAAAATTAAAATTTGTCCCCAGTAGCATCAAAATTTTTAAACTGTTTTACTCTTGAGAAACTATAAAAAATGGATTTACATCAACTTATTTTTCCAGATTACTGAATTGTAGAAAAATAAGTTCTTAAATGTAGAGGGAACTAGTCTTTTCATCGTGGCACACAGCTGGATTTCTTCTTATTTCTTTTCATCTCACCAGTCAGCACAGTTTGTTTTGGTGACATTTTCGTGAGATTCTGACACGCAGCCATCAAATAAACTGTGGTGGTTGACAGCTAGCGGCCAACTTGTAACAGCCAGCTGCACTGAGTGGATGTGGGGCTGGGGCGGAGGCCCACCTGAGGGTTGCCGCCAACAGCCTAACAGGAGAACTGGAGAGGGAGGGATTGTGCGGCTGCTTCTCCTGGAGAAGCTTGTCAGGCTGGTTTTCCTGATATGAACTTGGCTGTTATCACTGGAAGAGCTCAGGTCCTCGCTGTCACTGAGGATGACTGTAGTTTTGGGGAGAGCTCCGGTCCTTCCTTTGAGCATTATTTCCTGGCTCCAGTGCAGATCCCTCAACCTGCTGGCACAGATCCTTCATCCTGCTGGCACAGACTGTCTAGATTCTACCACCAATCTTTGGGTCTTCTCAGAGCAGACCCTTGATACAAGCTTGCAGGAGACATTGTTGTGGGCTCTAGGTCTTCAGCTGGATTCATGCAGGATTCTTTGAGTCTGTAGTCTGTGGACAGATTGCCTGCATTTTTTTGTATTTGACTCTTTGGGTGACTATTATAAAATAATCCTATAAATTATATGTCCAGTATTAAATTGTTCTGTTGCAAACCCTGACTACAACACCAACCTACATATAAAATATTTATCAAAACTGCATTAGAAAGGAGCAACTAGGAAAAAGTTTTTTAGATGAACCCATATTAGATTATAAAATTTATTTCTTAACCTTCCAGTTAAGCTTTTTGCAAGTAACCCTTAATGAAAACAAAATAAGAAGAAAATAATTTCAAGAGAAGTGTTAGAATCAGAAGGAAAAAAAAAAACAAGTTATCAGAGACATTTAGTAGGAATTTACCCACAAGTATTGTTGAAAATTGGAATTATGTCCAATGGTTCATCTTGTGGTTCTGTGATGGAGCTTCCATACCTCATCATATGAAAAAAGTTTAATTTTAAATGAAATAAGTTCCTAGAGAAAGAAAATCACGTACTGTACTTGAAAATGCCTACATTCATGGAAGACATGAGACTTCTGTCAATGAGCAATATAAACGTGATCAACTACGAGGTGCCCAACTCCAGCAAAGTACAAGCCTTAGGAGAATGGCAATGAATTTAATCAAATATTGCATCTTGCTGTCTAGGCTCTCAGCCATGAGTCTAGGCGAAGCCTACTGTACGTACAGCTATATGCCGAGATTACCAAAGGCCAAGGAGGAATACAGGGCACGGGGTGGCATGCAGGTTAGTTTATACAAAGGCTTTTTTAGAGGATTATTGAGACAATGGTGACATTATAAAGTAGAATGCAAAAGCCCATGTTTTTTTTAATCAAAAAGAATTCCCACTATGTTCCAGTCATGAGGCAGACTACTCAGAGCTACATCTTTTCTCTCTAGCACCAGCTCTGTTTCTTGTTGGCATGGTCTTGTCACTACTAGAAAGCAAACTACTTGAGGGTAGGGGTGTTTTAGGTTTCCAACCTTGTAGATCACTCAGCAAATATTCCTGGAATGAATGAATGAACACCTTCTCCCCCTAGGAAGATCAGTCCCTCACTTATTCATTCTCTCCCATGTCTTCCTACTTTCTCCTTTGGTTCACCCCTCTTAGAATAAAAAAGAAATAAGATTTCCCTTTTTGACAAATCAAACCACAGCCCTGAAGACACTTTTCCTCTACTTCACTGACAGCTCCCTGCTTTTTCTCTCTCTCTGTCACTACCCTGGGTGACTTCACCAATACCCTGGGTTCCAGCCTAGATACCCACACTGGTGACTTCTCGTCAAGTGTGCTTCCTGGCCCAGTCCAGGAGCCATAAAACTTTCAGACAACTGCCTAGGACTCATCACCTGTACACCTACCGAGCACTTCAGACTCCACATCTCCAGTACTGGCATCCACATCTTGCCTGTGACCCCCTTCACAAGTAGCACCCTTCTTGAGTGTCCCCTGGGTGAGGCACCCTGGTCCACAGAAATTTGCCCAAGCTGGAAAGCCAGCTAGCTGTACCTCTTCCCGCTTTCTCATTCTGCAACTAAATTTTCAAGAAATTCTTTCACTTTCGTCCCAACCCCATCTTCTTTTAGGGGCTGTGTTGGGTCCCTTGCACGACCTGCCCCTTCAGTGGGTTTCCTGTGCGGTCGGGTCCCTTCCTCGCCACCCTCCCCGCAGGGCTGCCCAGCACACGCCCTCTGAAATCCATCACAGGAATCCCCACTGCAGTAGGAGAGCGCCTGACATCTTTTATGGTCCAATGCAACCTACCGGAAGGTTCCCCATCCTGTTCTTTGCCGTGTTCCTCCTTCTCTAAACTCTGCCCGGCCCAATTCCAAAGTCACTGCCTTCAGCCTTCTGTCTTTATTCGGGTGGACATTCCTGCCTGGAACTCCCATTCCCTTTTATTTAACTCATCCTGATTTTCAAAGACTCCCTTCCTCTTTGAAATGGTTTAGGGGCTCTTTCTCAGAGCTTTCACGGCTTCCCACATATTCTTTATTAGTATGCATTTCCCCGAATTGAAGTTGATTTACTTGCCACCTCTATCTCTCTATACTGTACATTTTTAAGAGGAAAAAAAATATGTCTTTATACATTTTTTAAGTCTCTCCTTAGTTCTGTTTCTGGCATAGAGTAAGTGCTCAATAAACAATGCAATGATGATCTTCTTGTCTGCTCTTAGCAAAGCATAAGGCTAAATAAATCTTAACTAAATGAAATACATGAAGCAGACACCTGGAGAAGCTTCAGATTAACTAAAAAATACAATGTCACTTTCCACAGGAGCCTGAGAAAAGGATTCTAACACCGGTGGAGAGAAGGCTCCGCCTTTTATCTCTATCAAAGGCGTGTGTCAGAAATGAACTGGAGGCTGGGGTGTAGCTCGGTGGTAAAGCACTTGCCTCCCATGCATAAGATCACAGATTTGACTCCCAGCACTGAAAAAAAGAAGGGCACTTAGAGTTATGGATGGGGTAGCAAAAGGCAAGTGGAGGGGAGGAAGGATTTGGCGCATGGAGTATTTGAATAGCTAGCCCCAAGCCACACTAACGTAGCAGGAACAGTAACGGGACAGCAGATGTTGGTAGGCATCCGGCAAACACAGCGGGGCTAGTGTGGTCACAGAGGAGACTGTGAATCCTTACGAAAGCGAATGCTGATTCTCACACACCCAGGGACTTTTCAGGAGTAATTATGGAAGTTGGGAGACCAACTTTGTTGATTTTATTTCTGAGCTAAAACAAAAAAGGACCAGTGATTCCTGGTATATGTAAAGGGAGATAGGTTACGTGTCTGACTAACAAATTCCACAGACAGCCCTTCTTGTTCTACAAGAGGAAGCTTCTTAACCACGAAGCAGAAAGCAGATTGTGCATACAAGCTAACTGCCCAAGTGTAGGGCCTGATATAAGATCATGCGATCATCTAAAACTGAGAGTGTTATTACTTCCTCAGAATCCTTGACCACATTTTTGAACATGAAAAGATCAAGAGCAGAGCTCTGGAGTGTAAGCCTGAGACTTCCCTTTAGTTTCACATTAATTTATTAATTTGCACAACTCCCACATGCTGGTACTAGCCATGACAGTCTCTATCCGATCTTAACTGCAAAATTTTTACGAGAGACCTTATCAAATGCCCACTTATCCTATATGTGCGACTGTGGCTTATAAAACTTCGTGGGGTGAATGCATGTCTATGTGAACTGGCCCATCAACCTGTTTCATCCACAGTAATGCCACTGGAAGCTTTTTCTACACATTCATATCCAGGGCAAGGGTTTTGCTGCTTAAAAAAAAAAAGAAAAGAATGTAAACCAGTTATCTATGGCATCAACCAATGTAGCAATTTGACTAAAAAAGGAAACAAGTGTTTAATAAACTCATGTTATACACAGAATGAGTCAAAGTAATTATGATTTCCATTTATGAGAATTAGTAAAATAAAAATAATATGGCCTTTCTTGGGACTAAGGCATCTTATCTGCAGGATGTGGATAGCACTGATTTTGTGTTATGATGTGGACTGTAATAGATGATTAATTCTGGAGGAATCTCCACACAGCCCTTACATAAATACCAGATAATATTCTGGACACTGGGGATGCAGCAGCATAGGAAAGAGATGAGATCCCTCTGCTCGGAGAACTGCTGATCTAGTAGCTAGAGGAGTTCAATTTTGGAGCAAATCTATCAAAGATTTTAATAGCCATAAACAAAGTTTATCTGGAATCAGAGCTGAGGTGTACATTTACAACACCTGGATATTCTGTTATATTTCCTCTGCCAACTTCAATTTATTTTTCTCCTGAGACTTCTTCTCTTTTCCAGTTTGAAGAGCATTCTTCTTTATAGATAGAACAAGCAAAAATGAGAGTGGTGCCGTTGTCTTCTTTCCCTCATATATTCATATTATCTCAGCTTGCAGAGGCTGTATCTAGCCATCTTCGCTCTTTTTTTGTGTTCTGAACATTCACAGTTTTCCAAGGCCTTTTAGCTTCTTTTCTCTTGCTCTGATTTAAGAGTCCCTATGACACAGCCCTTGCCATCCCTCCCAGCCCTTCTGGAGGAAGCTGGTCACTTCAGGTGGACTTTGAAGGGATGTGCTGTCCCCAGCCTCTCTGCCTCTCCCCCTCCTCCACTTCCCCTGTTCTCTCTCTCTCTCTCTCTCTCTCTCTCTCTCTCTCTCTCTCTCTCTCTTCCTCTCTGTCTCTCTCCTTGCCCACCCTTCATCCTGCTCCTCCTCCTTCTCCTCTTCTTTCTCTCTCTCTTGCTCCACATTCCTTTTAGAAATCTGTCAAAATGTAAACATTCTGGGGGCTGGGGATTTAGCTCAGTGGCATAAGCACCTGCCTTGCAAGCAGGTGGTCGTGAGTTCGATCCCCAGTACCGATAAAAACGAAAAAGACAAAAAAAAATGTAAATATTCTGTAGCAGTCTTCCTGAAATCTAAGACTATTACGAACCCCTAGACCAGTGTGGCCATATAGACAAATATTAATTTTCTGTAAGTCACATTTAAAGAGAGAAATGGGTAAATTTATTTTACTCGTACATTTGATTCAATAAATAAAAATATTAACATCTAATCACTGAAATAATCATTGATATGTTTTCTCTCATGTTTGGTTTGGAGCGCTGCGTCCTCACCATCTAGGGTGGTTTTTGTTCTCAGAGCACACGTCAGCTCAGATCAGCCTCATTTCAAGTCTCAGCAGCCGCATGCACCTGCTGGCTACCAGATCACCCCACATAGCTCAATATCCAGCGGGAAGAAGCTATTCCTGATCTCTGCCACGCTTTTTTAATACTGAGTTATTCTTTCGCATCAAAGCATTTGGTTATGACAACACATGAAAGTCCCTCAAGTTCTAAATCCGAGCCAGTTTTAAGTAGTTTTTACTCTGTGAAGACCTCAGGCCTTGAGATTTTCACTTCCCATCTCTCTTATAAATTGCACATTAATGGTCCAATGATATCATTTGAAATCCTTAGCACCTTAGTAGGGAGTCACTAAACATCTCTTTCAGTTGCATTTCATCTGCGGTGTCTTAGCTTGTCCAAAAAAAAAAAAAAAAAAAAAGTAGATGAATCTAGTTTTAAAAGATATCCAACAAACAAATTGGCCAATGTTTGGTCTCATTTATAAGTAAATAAATGCAAACTGAAAGAACACTAATGAATAACATTAGTGATTGTCTTGTAAATGGCAACACCCAATGAAAATAGGCTTTGAAAACTGTTTTGCACACTTAGTGAAATGATCACACCCCTAAGTAGATGCTTTAATAATGTGATTCAATAATGTTAAAACTATTTATCCCAATTGAACTTGCTTTACAGAGCTTGCTTTATAGAAATTACCAGAGCAGTCAATCCTGATACTCACACATGGGATGCTTACTTCAGAATTATTTTCAAATGCTAAAACCTCATTGTGCAAATGAGAAACACAATAAATAAATTATGCTGTGTTCATTAGGCCACATATTTATTAAAAGCATCATGATTAAAAATTTCCAGCAATAATAAATATGTAAGAATTGTACATTAAGAGTACTGCCATCATGTTCTGCCTTACAACAGGCTCATGGCACTGGGACCAGCTTGCCATGGACTGCACCTTCTGCGACTGTAAGCCAAAATACATCTTCCCTCCTTTTAAGTTGTTTTCTAGTATTTTATCACAGTGACAGAAATCTGACTACTGCATACACCTGCATATGTATGCAGGTGCCTATCTCTATACACAAACAAATTTCTATGAGACATACAAAGCACACAAGCTGGAAAAGTACCTATCCAAAAATGGAAATCACAATTATTCTGGTTAGAGTGGGTGACATTTTGAACTGAACTATGTTCCATTGTTTTAAAAAATGACACTAGAATTTATTTAAATGAATGAGTTTCTAAAGGAAATGCCTTTTTGTATTTTAAAAAAAAAATCCTCCAGTCATTGCCCAGTGGCCTGAGGAAGGATTTAGCCCCTGAAGCAAAAGAGTATATAATGAGGTCCTTGAATGAGGGAAGCCCTGGTCCCCATCCTTACTATCACTGATCAGCGGGCTCCTCCGACTCTCACAGGTTGTTTCAAATCTCACCTCTTCAACAACATCTTCCACTGCTGTGCTGGCTCGTTAGACAACTCTGATTTAGATTCAGCAGCTGATGGAAGAGAGAATATAATGATCTTTTCTACATAATATTTCTGGATGGAAAACAGTAAGCTACCATACTCGTCCAAGAAGTATAGTACTTGAGACTTTTTTGAAACTGCTTCTGAAGCTCTCAGCCCATTTATTGGCTGCTAAAATTATGTTCTTCTGTGTTTTATTTTCTGATTTAGTTATCAAAACATGGAAGTAGCTGGGCATGGTGGTGCACACCTGTAATCCCAGCACTTGGGAGGCTGAAGCAGGAGGATCAGTGCCAGTTTGAGACCAGCCTGGGCTACAAAATGAGCTCAAGGTCAGCCTGAACTGCATAGTGAGACCCTGTCACAAAAAGACAAAAAAAAAAAAAGATTGAGGTGTCAAAAGAAATAAATATACCAAATGTTCATTGAAGGTCAGCAGAAAAAGCAATAAAAAATTACGAAAATTCTGAGTTTTAAATCCTGGAAGTGGAGACCATATTTTGTAAACTTATACACAAACCTGGAAGACATTTATTCTGCTAACTTGATTTAAAAATTAAGTGATGTCTGCATTCCAATCCCATCGGAATGTATTAGGCAGTGTCACTCCTGACGGTGATTAGAGAATACAATAGAAATGCTAACTTGAGTTTACAATCTTAGAAAGCAGAGCTCTGCATGGGCCAGTGTACAAAAAAATAAACTCCTGTGAGCGGCAATTAAAGTAGAAGGAATCCGATGCCACAGGAAGACTACTGGGCAAGGCCCCTGTGTCCAGGGGGGTGGCCAGGGAGGGTTTCCCTACTAGGTGACTGATCGGAGAACAAGGAAGACACAACTAGGACAGAGCTGGAAGACAAGGACCAAAAGCAGCAAGAGAGCACACTTGTGAAGGGCCCTGCTAGGATGTGAACGTGTTTGCTGAAGTCCAGCTGCTGGAACTTAATGCTAATGCAGAAACTGAGAAAGAAGACCTTTAACAATTTCGACTTTTATCCTGGGTGCAACGGAAAGCCACTGAGTTATTTCTGCCCTTACAGAAACAGCCCCCACTTAGTCACCTTTGAAATTTTTTCTATTTTTTTAAAATAATGTATACGTATAAATGGCAAATAATTCACCAAGAGCACAAGGCTAGAGAATGGTGAGTGGGCCTCTCCTGTTCTCTCTGTTCCCAGTCCTGAGTATAAATGCAGCCCCAGTTATCTGTGCAGAGATTTGTGAATGTTTGTCCCTTTCTGGTTGCTGGGACAAAATACTCAAGGACTCCAACTCAAGAAAGGAGAGGCTCGTGGTGGGGCCACTAAGGACAGCTTGGCAGAGGGGCAGGGGCTGAAGGTACAGTAGAAAATAAACAGGGAGAGGTCAAGGGAGGAGTCAGGAGAAATGAACCCTTCTAGGTCAGGCCCACTGGGGCGGACTTCCCGCAGGACTCCGGCTCCCGGTACCAACCCAGCCGTCAGTCCCATAACCCCACGATCTCCAAGATGTGGGGGCACTGGAGATCCAAACCGTAACAATGCGCCTTCGTATTTAGAGCTTGTCTAAAATGACAGCATAATGTGCTCCTTGTTCTATACTTTGCTTTGCCTTTGGATTTATATATTTTAATAACTGCTCCATATCAATATATGCACAATTGTGTGAATCGATATATGTAGAATTCTTTGCATATCTTTGTCATATTCAAATGAAGAAACATTTCCTTTATATAATCTGGTATTTATTTGGATAATTAGCTTGTTTCTCACTTTTACTATTATGCATACTGACACAACAAATACCATTGTTTAATTTTTTTTAAAATGTGAATGTGTCAATAAAAATGAATTCCCAGAAATGGAATACTTTACTAAAAATACACATTTTAAAGCTAATGTATAGAGTCAAATTGCCCATCAAATTGATTGGCACAATTATTTTATACTAATCAATAGTACATGAACTTTTTTCCACATATTGCCTCAAATAACAGGTTATTGATATTTTATTGTTCTTTTGTGGAGCAAGGTTGTTACATAGCGATTGTAGTTGGCATTTTACTTATGAAACAGGCAGAATATTTTTCATATGTGCAAAATTGATTCATATGTCCATCCCTTTGACTGTTTCCTCATGCTTTTTGTCAAGTTTTGTTTAAATTATTGCCTTTTCTTCTAATTAATGTGTAGACAATTTATCTATTTATTTTCTATCAGTCATAGTCATGTTGGACTTTTAATCTATGCAGAATTTTTCTTACTTTATGTCATTAAATTCATTTGTCTTTTTAATAGCTGTTAAATTTTGTAATTTTTGTGTAGTGCTTATTAGAAAAAATTTTCTACTTTCATGTTATTAAAAATAACAATCCAATTTTATTAACTTGCAGATTGTAATATTAGCATGAGAAAAGCCCTTTCCATAATGAAGAGTTAGCTTTCCTCTGCTCGTGTGACCCTCACTTGTTTGTGTAATTTGTAATTCCTTAAGGATGCCTTTCATTTTATTAGCTAATATTTCATTTGCTGATCTTATGCTGCTATTCATAAATGATATATGTTCTCAATTTTTATCTAAAAATGCCTTAATTTTTATTTTTAAAGATAGTTTTCTGATATGTGCACCCATGTTTATAGCAGCACAATTTGTAATAGACAGATCTTGGGAACAACCTACATGTCCATCAACTGAGGAATGGATAAAAAAGTTGTGGTATTTTTATACAATGGAATACTACTCAGCTATAAAGAATGATCACATTGAGATATTTATAAATAAATGGGCGCAGCTTGAGACCATACTCATAAGCAAAATAAATCAAACTCACATGTATAAATACTGAATAGTTTCCCTAGTATAAGAAATGGTAAGAATATATAAAAGTATGTGATAAACATGATTCCCCATTATATTGCTTTGAAACCTTATAATGTTTGCATTAACTGGAATGGTTCTATTTTGAGTTGTTTGATTTTATTGTCTGTGATGGTATTAACAGTTATTTTGAAGAAAATAAGACAATATAATACCTAGTGCTGATATAATATCATCTTAATTTGAAGTCCCATGAAGCTTTTGTTCTTCTGTGTCCATTGGTTTATCATGTTGTATCTTATTGGATTTTACTATATGTGATAGTATAAACAAAAATTTTTATAGACAAGGAGATAATATAGAAACCATTGTTCATTTTCAGTTAGTTGGTTCTAAACACCCTGTAATGCTTTAATTCTCTTGAATGGTTTTACGCTGTCATGTTGTGTTTGATGCTATACTCAAATATTTCAAGGAAAGAGACACTATGGTAGCTACTGTTATGTCAGGTTATCTTGTGGTGAAACACTATGTTGCTTAAATTTTTCTGTTCTGACCTGTGTTATTATGTTGTTACATCCTCTTTTATCTTAAGCTCCTTCTTTCCTTTAATTTTTTTAATAAAAAAAGATAGTTTTCCAGATATACAATCTGAGGTTGATGATTTGTATTCATAGCTTTCTTATCACTGAGACACAATACCCAACACCCACAGTTTTAAAAAGGAGGGGTTTAAATTGACTCACAGTTTCTGAGGATTCAGTCCATGGTAGACAGAAATACACCAGAAGGGCAAGATGCTTGGTTCATAACAGCTAGGAAAGCGAGCAGGGAAACAGGCTCAGAAAGGAAGGGACTAGGGATCAGATAGAGACCCCAGTGTCACATCTCCAAGCTCCACAGTACACCCAGAGATTTGTTTTACTAACCCTCTAGGTGGCCTCCAAACAAACCAAATTGAAATTCCACCTTACTGATCATGCAATTTAAAGACATCACTTCCTGGAAACTTATATTGTTTCTAACTGAAAGTCTTTAGACATTTTTACTTGTGAAACAATTGTAGCCATTATTTGTGTAAATATTTCTTGTGCAGCAGAGTTTCTCCTATGGTCCTAGATATATATATATATTTGATATATTTTGTTACTTTAACATATCTCAACATGCCACTGAAATTACTGATTTTTCAGAGTGCTTTCTGCCCTATGTTTAAATTTTGATTTTCTGTTGCTCCATATTAAAATTTTTCTGATACTCTTGTTCTACATTTTCCAATCTACTTATTCTTTGCATATTTCTCCACCTAACTTAGAATTCATTCATATAGTTCTATTCCTATAAATTGCAGAATATGTAATCCCATTGTATAGAAACACATATGCTATTTACCCAATCATCAATTGCTAGATATTGAGATTATTCCTTGTTTTGGGCTATTAAAAATGTTTCTATGGACACTCAAATACATATCTTCATGTTATGTATATTTTTAATTCTCATGGGTAGGTTTCTAGTAGTTGGTTTACTACACTGAATGGTGCAGTTTATATCTAACCTTTCAAGAGACCAGCACCATGTTTTCCAAAGTGGCTTTTCCACTTTCATTCCTAGATTTTTGTTTCTCTACACCTTTGTCAACACTTGGTATTGTCTAATTTCATATTACAGTCATTCTGATTTGCTGTCATTGTTTTAAGTCACATTTCCCTAATAGGTAATGATATTGAGCAAATTTTCATGGGCTTATTATCATTGATATATGTATATGTATCAGCCAGTGTTGTACAAGAGAAACAGATAAAACACAAGATATATAAATGTGTAGGAACTTACAAGATTGGCTTATGATGGTCACCACGGAGTCAGATGAGGACACGCGTAGAGGGTGTCTGCACACTGGAGCCTGAACGTTTCGGTCCAAGGTCTGGAGCTCACTGCAGTGCTCCGTGCAAGTCCATATCAAGAGGCCAACGGGTCTCTGCTGGAAGGTTAAAGGATCTAAGGTGGAAGCCAAACAGTCTACGCAAGAGCCAAGAGACGATATCCAAGCTGAAGGCAAAACTGGACCTCCTCTGGAGAACAGAAACCTGTCCACCTTTTCTCAATTCCCTTTCACACTGTCCATGCAATGAGATGGCCTAGGATTGGTCCTCTGTACCCTAGAGTGCAGACAGCCACCCTAGAGCAGGTCCTGTATACCTTAGGGTGTAGAATTGCTAAGCTGACTTAGTTAGGCTTCTAAACTCTAGTTTATACAATCAACCAACCACTACAGTATATATTAAAAATATACTATCTACCCAAATCTGTTGTTCACTTTTAATTTTGTTGATATCACTGCTTTTATGGTGTGGATTTTCGGTGATTTCAGTAGAATGCTATGGGCAGTAATGAGTGACCAGAACTCCAGTGTTTCCAGTTCTGGGTCCCAGTTCAACTCACAGCCCCTCAGTAGCTTTCCTCTGCCAGGAATAATAGCAGTGTTCCAAAGAAACCTGAATGCATATTTCTAAAGTTACTTTTTGGGCACCAATTTTCTTTCTGTATACTCTTGTGCATAAATTATAGCAGCCTCAGCAGCCCTGAATTCGGGTTTCTATCTCTTCCATCCAACAAGACCTTGCTGTCAAACTGGGTTAACTTCCTTATAGAACAGTTTGGAAAGTGCCCCAGACAGGAAGCTTAGCTGACTGTAAGCTGTGTCTACACACGTGATATTCCTTCTCTTAAGGATGCTAGATCTGTGTAGTTTACATCCAAAATTTGAAATAGTGACTTTCAACATTTTATGCAGCATGGTACTTGGTTATTTTGAGTAGTTAAATCCAGCACCTGTTGCTTGGTCATATCAGAAATCTTTGCTCTTTCACTAGTAAAATGCTGATCTCAGAAATTTTATTCTACACAGTGTGAGTATATAGCATATGATATTGCATGTATGTGTATCATGTTTGTATATTAAATTTTATTCTGAAAGTTTGTAAAAATATTTCAAAGACCTCCATTCTTTTTTTTAAATAAATAATGACTTCTCCTAGAAAGATTTTTAATGTCATAAAATTATAATACACATCACTTGCTAGCTGGATGCAGTACTGTGTGGGACAATTAAATAATCACATGTAACGGTTTTCATTTTATTAGTGGAATTTAAACTTATAAGCATAAAGTTACTCTTTTCGATTCTGACTGCTTCATGGCAACGAAAATGCATTCTTAAAAATTCCATCTGTGAGAACAGATTGATGCACAAAAGAGCGGGGGTTCAAATTTAAGAGGCTAATAAACAGGAAAATGGAAGAAACCATCAATAGCCTCATTATTCTGATCATAATGAAATTAAAATGCAAATAAAGCCTGCCAAACTAGGATTGTTTGTGAATGCCACATTAATGAATGGCAATGAATACAAATCAAAATATCCTGTTTTGACTGCGATTGTGGAATAATGGAATGAAATTTCTATCTGTGCTCAGTGTGATGATATTATAATTGCAAGTAGGTGATAAAGAAAAACACTGACATTTGTCTAAATGCTCTAAAAGATACACATCTAAACCTTTAGTAGCTGACTCCCTAAGAAGATTCTAGATGAATCCACAAGGTAGAGACAAATAGCTCACTGCATTCTTAATACAAACACTTTGATGTCCCTGGGTAAAGTGACAGAAGAATTTTGATAGACTGCTTTGAAATTCTGACAAATAGCTTCCAATTCCCTAGACATCCATTTACGCTGTCTATCTGTCTGTCTGTCTACCTATCATCTTTCTTTGCATTCAGATCTGGGTTTCTGTTTCTCATTTTCTACTTTATTAACACATAATGCAGTACACAATAATTACATTCACTGTGGGGAGCTGGTCCATGTCCATCACACACCTTTATTCTTCATTATCCCCTTCCCCTTCTATCCATTCCCTCCCCTCCATCTCTTGGTTCCCTTCCCATTTACAAAAGACCTACCTTTCGCTTCCTATAATCTTTTATCTTGATCTTTCATTTACTTATACTTTGGGTTTCTGTTATAAGAGGAACCATATCTGTAATGTGGTTTTGGTTAGAATCTGTCTCCCCAATTCCTTAGAGTGATATTAAGCTTAATACCTGGAGTTACTTTTATTTTAGTTTAGCTTTTCACTTTTATTTCAAACATTGTCCTCTCTTTGCATGGGCAACTAGAAGCACAGCTTCTACCTGATGTCTTTATAGCTCCAATTTTAAGGGAAATAATAAAATGTTTAGGATACAGTATTTTTGATTACTGTCTCTAGGAAGTACCACTACACTAGGATTTTGGGTGATGGTGGCTAGATGAAATTAGAAACTGAGTTGAGTTTGGTGTCTAATAATTAAATGATTATATCTTTTAAGTATGGAATCCCCTGAAAGGTGACAAAAGATTAGGAATCAGGATATCTGAATTCTGGTCACAGCGGGACAAGATTCAATTAAGTGATTAAAACTTAGTTATCTTGTTAAATGTCCCATATAAAACAATGAAGGCTTTTATGTGAAAGATCAGTGCTGAATTCACCTCCAAGAATTCCACAATGTGGTTGGCAAGGCAGGTATTTGCACGGAGTATCTGATAAACACAGGAGGATGCCGAAGTCACAGTCAGAGAAAGTGTGACACTCTCTCTCTCTCTCTCTGTCTGTCTGTCTGTCTGTCTGTCTCTCTGTCTCTCTGTCTGTCTGTCTCTCTTTCTCTCTCCATCCTCAGGTTCTCTCCTCTTACTCCTTCTCTTCCTCTCTCTCTCCTTTCCTTCCTCTCCTCCCTTTCTGAGTGTTTAATATGTTGCAGTAATCTTCAGAGGTTGTCAAGACCAGTAAAAGCAACAGCTTTGTTTTACAACATTTAAAATGTCTCTGCTCTGGCATTTTTCTGCTTCTCAAGAGGATTAAAACTAGGGTGACTATGTCCCTCTGGTTTCTCTTGCTTCATTTTGATGTAAATATTTTCCTGCAATTTTCTGTAGTATGACTTTTCTTACCTAGTCTCTTTGAGACACATTTTATTTTTCACACGTGTGTTCTTTCTCAATGTCCAGTGACAGTGATCTCCCGTAAACAATCTTACCCTACACTTTGATCACTGACATCAGTTTTGCTTCTTCACTTTAAAAAATCAGGATTCACGGTGCTAAGAGTTAGATCTTATTTTTAATCCTTGGCAGGGAGGGCACCAGCCGCCATCAGAACTGGTCCCACATGACACAGCGCTACATGGTCAGTTAGCACCAAGAAACTCTGACACAACAACCATACCATCCGCTTCACAGATCAGTGGCTGATTCCAGAGGATCCCTTCCTTACACCTTCCCTTCAAGACTCTTTTGAGGACATTATTTTTTTAAGAAGGACTAAATGAAGAGATGACAAAGAATGTAAGTGGTCGAGTTGTGGGAAGAACCCACATGGTATGGCTGGTTTAAGTCTCCATCACTGTATCAGGTTGCCCTTCTTCTCTGAAGAAATCGGATTTTTACTCGTCCTGAACTAGAATGAACGTGTTGTGTGAAATCACTATGAACTTTGATTTCATACTGACAGATCATGTGATGAGAAATTTTGCTACTCATTAGAAAAAGGCAGTAACATGGTTTGGGTTTTACATGTTGCCCAGAAGCCACAGGGTGAAAATTTGGTCACTTTTCTGTGGAACCATTTGGAGGTTAGATGTCTAGGAGGAAGTGATGTCACAGGAGACAAAGCTGTCCCAGCTGTCATGAGGTGACAGCTTTGCTCTGCGTCCCTACAGGACCAAGAGTGACAGAGCCACTGACCATGGACTGAAGTGTCTAAAACACTAAGCCTAGATAGATCTTTCCTCCTTTCCAATTGATTTGCTCAGGCATTTTATCTCAGCAGCAGAAAGCTGATGAACTCTGGGGAAAACAGATCTCTTAACATTATCATCGATTCTGCCACCCCTATGATCTATGCACTTGTTGATCTTGAAAGAGAAAACAGGGCTTTTAAAGTAGGTCATCAGATGTTGTGACATGAAAGGAACCCACTTTTCAGGTCTGAGCATTCACCTTGTCAAACTGACAGCACAATGACACTCAAGGCAATACATTTCAACTTACCAACTTCAGTAAGTCCCTGGTTTGATATTTGAACAGATTTCTGCTGGCTTTGGAGACCCCAGGTATTCCTCTTTGGGACTGTCTTCTGCAGTATCAGGTTGGGTGAAGTTTAAGAGGCCAGTTAAACATACATACAATAAGAATTATAAAGACAAATCAATATCAGGGTTAGCATTTGTTTCTTTGTTTGAAACCAGGGCCTTTACACAGCCTGTAGCTTTTAAAGTTTTGAGACAAGTTCTTGCTAAGCTGCTAAGTTTCCCAGGCTAGGTTTGAATTCACAGTCCTCTTGCCTGAGCTTCCTGGGAGTCTGAGTTTCAGCTTTTGCCATGTTAACCTTCATTAGCCCATGACTCTAACCAAATTCCTGCCATTTCTACAGAGCTGTGCATATCACAATGAAATCACATGCTATTTATGCCTGTACTTCATATTCTCTCTTTTACGAATTCAGCATTAAACTGAACTTGCAATAAAAGATGGTTTGCTGCAAAGGAAATGAAAAAATATGTCCCAGTATTAGAATACTAATCTCTTAGGTACATTTCTAACCTGTAGGGCAAAATCTAAGATAATCTCGGAGGAAGAGAATGTATTCTTATTATACAGACCTAATCCCAGAGGGTAGCCTAACATGAATCCAGTATTTGAATGGAATTTTGATGAAATGGAATTATATAGTGTTTATGAAATACAGGGCACCCTGGATAGCTTGCTCATTTTTTCATACCAAAACATCTATCTGTAATCACTTGTTAAGAAATTTAGAAACAATAGTAATTTTGGAGACAGTGACAGAACATACTGGTAAGTGATCATTAAATACCTAGCATAAACAGATACAGTTTCCATCTAAAAATATTGTAATATTTATAATTACAGTTTATAAGAATAAAGGACTCTTTCTTTTCAGTGAATGAACATTTTTAGTAAGCACTGCAAATATATGTCAAGAGATCAGTTGAATTTATGTTAATTAAAATGCATGTATTCAGCTTATCCAGCGATGAGCCTGGCAGGTAGAAGGACACACAAGGAGTAAAACAAGAGACAAATGGACAACAGAAATGGGCCCTGATTTTCAGGAACCTTGGGGAACTCT
Source organism: Cavia porcellus (assembly GCF_034190915.1). Classification (NCBI taxonomy): domain Eukaryota; kingdom Metazoa; phylum Chordata; class Mammalia; order Rodentia; family Caviidae; genus Cavia; species Cavia porcellus. Next base: position 16,905,538 of record NW_026947496.1, on the reverse strand, counting down.
ATCCATTCAAAGCTTCAGTGGCCTGAGCTGAAAAGGAGTAGGATCTCAGAGTATGTAGCTTGAGGAGCCTGGCAACCTTCTTATAATCCAGGGACCTCACAGCCCAAGGAGGGAGCTACACTACCAGAGGAGTCCAAGAAGCCCAGGACACAGGAAACAATTTCCAACACGTCCAGGAGAAGCTTTGGAACAACACTTGAAACATGGAAATATAGGAAAATGACAAAATGAAAGACCAAAGTGCAATCTCAAACATCCAGCCCATCCCAAGAAAGCCAAGGAGCCATGTACATAGAAGTTTTCTTCTATGTACATGCCATATGCCTGAAATACCTGAAATAATAGTAACCAAAATAAAGAAGCAACTCCAGGAAGCTTTAAAGGAATTCAAACTAGAAATAACCTCTCAGGCAAAAGAAGAAATGATAAAAGAAATGAAGGAGATGCTGAACATATCTAAAGAAGACACAATTTAAAAAATTGGAGGAACTAAACAAAAAGATAGAATTCCTGGATGAACAATATAAGAAACAAACAGAATATATAAAGCAGATGCAAAGAGATATACAGGAAATCAAAAATTCCATTGAAAGTTGTAAAAATCATCTCAATGAATGTGAAGCTAGAATTTCAGACCTTGAAGACGAGATTGCAGCCAGTGAACAGGAAAGGAAAGATTTTTTTAAAATAACAAGAAATGAGGAAATAACAATTCAACACCTGCAAGATGATGCAAAGAAAAACAACATAAGGTTGATAGGGATAAATGAAAAAGAAGGGGACAACATAAAGGATGTCAGGAGGATATTTAGAGAAGTAATAGCTGAAAATTTCCCAAACATGAGATTGGAAACTGATATCAAGATCAATGAAGCATATAGAACTCCAAATAGCCATAACCAAAATAAAACTACACCCAGACATATAATAATCACCATCCCAGAAATCGAACAAAAGAATAGAATATTAAAAGCTGTCAGAGAGAAAAGACAGATCACCTATAAAGGAAAAACTATCAGAAACACAGCAGACTTCTCAGCACAAACAATAAAGTCAAGAAGAGCATGGAGTGAGGTATTTCAGATCCTAGAGGAAAATGATTTACAACCTAGACTGATGTACCCTGAAAAACTGTACTTCAAAATCTATGGAGAAATAAGATAATTCTATGACAAAGAACAGTTGATGAACTTCATGATCACCAAGCCAACCCTGCAAAGAATACTGAAAGACAGTTTAGATACACTTAGGAAAAAACCACTAAACAAAGCAAACAATTAAACAGTACAGAAAGATAAAGATGCAACAGCAGAAAGATAACATGTCAACAATAAACCAACATATAACAGTTATAACCATTAATGTAAATGGTCTCAATGTACCAATTAAAAGAAACAGACTGACAGAATGATCAAGAAACAAAATCCAACCATATGCTGTCTACAAGAAACCCATCTAACACAAAAGGATACTCACAGACTGAAAGTCAAAGGATGGAAGACAATACTTCATTGCAACAGGAAAACCCCCCCCCCAAAAAAAAGCAGGAATAGCTATTCTGTTTGCAGACAATGTGAATGTCAATAATGATCAGAAGAGATAAAGAAGGTCACTACATACTGGTTAGGGGAAAACTTCAAGAGGAAGAGATAACTATCTTAAATATATATGCACCAAATTCCAGAGCACACACTTATATATAAAACAAGTTATTAACAGAAATAAAAAACCAAATTAGCAGTAATACAATTATAACAGGAGATCTTAACACATCATTGACACCAAGGGACAGACCAACCAGACAGAAAATCAGCAAAGAAATAAAAGAACTAAATCATACCTGTGAACAAATAGACTTGATAGACATATACAGAGTATTACACCCAATAACAATGGAATACACATTCTTCTCAGAAGTACATGGGTCATTCTCTAAAATAGACCATATATTAACTCACAAAACATATTTAAATAAATACAAAAGAGTAGAAACTATCCCTTGCATGTTATCAGATCATAGCGCTATGAAATTAGAAATCAATGATAAAAGATACTGCAAAAATCCCACAAACACATGGAAAGTGAATAACACACTCTTGAGTAATCAGTGGGTCACAGGAGAAATTGAAGAAGAAATTAAACAATGCCTACAAGCAAACAAAAATACAAATACAGTTTACCAGAATCTGTGGGATGCAATGAAAGCCGTCCTGAGGAAAATTTATTGCACTGAGTACCCACATCAGGAAAACAGAATGAATTCAAATAAATAACCTGATGTTATACCTCAAACATCTAGCAAAAGAAGAGCAAGTCAAGCCCAAAGCCAAAAGAAGAGAGGAAATTATAAAAATAAGAGCAGAAATCAATGCAATAGAGACTAAGAAAACAATCCAAAAAATCAGTGAGTAAAAGAGTTGGTTCTTTGAAAGAATAAATAAAATCAATAAGCCCCTAGCCAACCTTATTTTAAAAATGGAAGAAAAAGCTCAAATTCATGCAATAAGAAATGAAGAAGGTGAAATCACTACAGACTCTACAGAAACTCAGAAGATCATCAACACCTATTTCGAAAACCTCTACTTTCAAAGGTTTGATAACACAGAAGAAATGGACAGATTCCTAGAAACATATGAAGTACCAAAGCTAGGTAAAGAAGATGTAAAACTGCTGAATAACCCAATTTCTATTAATGAAATTGAAAACATAATTAAGTCCTTACCTACAAAGAAGAGCCCAGGCCCAGACAAATTCACTGCAGAATTCTACAAGAAATACAAAGAAGACCTAATGCCAACACTCCTCAAATGCTTCAGTGAAATTAAAAGGGAAGCAATCCTTCCTAAGTCATTCCTGGAAGCAAATATTACTCTAGTACCAAAACCTGAGAAAGACCCAACTGAAAAAGAGAACTACAGACCAATCTCCCTAATGAACACAGATGCAAAAATCCTCAATAAAATATTGGCAAATAGGATGCAGCAAATCATCAAGAAGATTGTACACCATGACCAAGTTGGATTCATCCCAGACATGCAGGGATGGTTCAACATACGTAAATCAATAAATATAATCCACCACATCAATAAAACCAAAAGTAAGAATCACATGATCATTTCCATAGATGCAGAAAAAGCATTTGATAAGGTCCAACATTCATTTATAATAAGAACCTTGCAGAAAATTGGAATAGATGGTCTTTACCTCAATATAATAAAGGCAGTTTATGACAAACCAACAGCCAGTATCATACTAAATGACCAAAAATTGAAGGCCTTTACTTTAAAATCAGGCACAAGACAAGGATGTCCCTTATCACTGCTCCTATTTAATATAGTACTGGAAATACTAGCCAGAGCAATTAGACAAGAGAGAGAAATAAAAGGGGTAAAGATAGGAAAAGAAGTTAAATTATCATTATTTGCAGATGAGATGATACTCTACATAGAAGGCCCCAAAACTCCATTGAAAGACTACTAGATATAATAAATTCAGCACTGTGGCTGGATACAAAATCAGTACTCAAAAATCAATAGCATTTCTCTACACTAACAAGAAAATCACAGAGAGAGAAATAAGAGAAGACACACCCTTCACACTAGCAACCAAAAAAAATGAAATATTTAGGAGTTACTCTCACGGAAGAAGTGAAAAACCCCATACAGGGAAAATTATAATACACTGAAAAATGAAATTAAAGATGATCTCAGAAAATGGAAAGACATTGCTTGCTCATGGACAGGAAGAATAAATATTGTGAACATGGCCATTCTCCCCAAACTGCTACACAGATTCAATACAATACCGATAAAAAAACCATCAACATACCTCATAGATCTAGAGAAATCACTCCTAAAATTCATCTGAAGCGAGAAGAGACCTAAAATAGCAAAGACAGTTCTAAGCAGCAAAGGCAAGGCAGGAGGCATCACAATCCCTGACTTGAAGTTATACTACAAAGCAACTGTAGTAAAATCAACATGGTACTGGAACCAAAACAGAGCCGAAGATCAGTGGAATAGATTAGAAGATACAACCACAACTACAAACACACTCAACTACTTTATCTTTGATAAAGGGGCCAAACATGTTCACTGGAAGAATGACACTCTCTTTAATAAATGCTGTTGGAAAAACTGGCTCTCCATATGCCGAAAACTAAAACTAGACCCATGCCTATCACCATATACTAAAATAAAATCTAAATGGGTCAAAGATCTGAGTATTAAAACAGAAACACTAAATCTATTGGAAGACAAATTGGGTAAAAACCTTGCCAACACATAGGAGTAGGTAGAGAATTCATGAACAGGACTCAAACCACACAGGAAATACTTCCCAGAATCAATAACTGGGATAACCTCTTATTAAAAAGTTTCTGCATGTCAAAAGAAATCTCCAGCATAGTGAAAAGAAAACCCACAAACTGGGAAAAAAATCTTAGTGAACTGTCTCTCAGACAAAGGACTTCTGTCTAAGACATATAAAGAATTAAAAAAAAAATCAGACCCCTAAATTCAAAGACCCAATCCAAAAATGGGCATCTGAGATGAATACACAATTCTCAGATGAAGAAATACAAACGGCAAATAAATACATGAAAAAATGTTCATTATCCTTAGTCATTAGAGAAATGCAAATTAAAACCACACTGAGATTTCATCTCACTCCTAAAAGAATGGCCAAGATCAAGAAAATCACCAACAACAAATGCTGGAGAGGCTGTGGGGAAAAAGGAACTCTCTTGCAAAGTTGGTGGGAGTGTAGACTGGTGCAACCATTGTGGAGGTCATTCTGGAGATTTCTCAGAAAGCTGGATTGGAAGACCCATTTGACCCAGCTATTCCACTTCTAGGCATATTCCCAGAAGAACTGAAAGCATCATATCACAGTGATATCTGTGCACCCATGTTTATAGCAGCACAATTTGTAATAGCCAGATCTTGGAAACAACCCAAGTCTCCATCAACTGAGGAATGGATAAAAAAAGTTGTGGTATTTTTATACAATGGAGTACTACTCAGCTATAAAGAATGATCACATTGAGATATTTATAAATAAATGGACCCAGCTTGAGACCATACTCATAAGCCAAATAAATTAACTCACATGTATAAATACTGAATAGTTTCCCTAATGTAAGAAATGATAAGAATACATAAAAGTATGTGGTAATCATGATTCCCAGTTATATTGGTTTTAAGCCATATAATGTTTTAATTCATTAATTGGAATGGTTTTAATCTGGGTTGTTCAATTTTATTGTCTATGATAGTATGAATAGCTATTTTGAAGAAAACAAGACATCATAATAGCTAGTGCTGATTTAATATCATCTTATTTTGAAGTCCCATCAAGCTGTTGTTCATCTGTTTCCATTGGCTTTAACATGTTGCATCTTATTATATTTTAATATATGTGATAGTATAAACAAAAATTGTTTATAGGCAAAGAGATAATATAGAAACTGTTGTTCGTTTTCTGTTAGCTGGTTCTAAATACACTGTAATACTTTCATTCTCTTGAATGGTTTCACACTGCTATAGTATACGAAGTTATACTCAAATATTTCAAGGAAAGAGACACTATGGTAACTACTATTATGCCAGGTTACCTGGTGGTGAAACACTATGATGCTTAAATTGTTATGTTCTGACCTGTGTTGTTCTGCTGTTATGTCCTCTTTTATCTCAATCTCCCCCTTTTTTATTTTTTTTAATTTATTTTTTCTTCTTATTTTTTTAAATTAGGGAAAAATAAATTGAAAAATAGCGGGATATATTATAGAAACTTTTTCGTTTTCCTGTTTAGCTGATTTGAACCCCTGAATTGTGCTCCCCATCTTGTTTTGACTAATTTTACTCTATTCTGTTTTGTTTGATAGTATCAAGTTTGAGGGTATAGGCAATCACTTTGAAGGCAATAATATTTACTATGATATCTATTATGGTTGACTATTATGTTCTTTTGAAGTCCTGTAAGGTCTCCAATGTTTAGGTTTTATTGGTTTTGTTTTGTACTGTTTTGTTCAATTCTATTATATCTGATGATGTAGGCAACTCTTTTTAAGATAGCAAGAGGCATAATGGTAACCGTTGTTGATCATGGTATTCTGTTTTTACATCATGTACTATGTCCATCCTTGTGTTCTAACTGACTGTTTTACTTTGTCACATTTGGGTTTTTTCTCTTTAAAAAAAAAAGTAATAAGAACTGTGAGAGTAATAAAACCCAAAATGTGTAATTGTTATTGTAAAAAAGAGAGGAAAAAATTGATCTAAAGGATATAACTGCATGTATATTTAAGTGTGTAAGACAGAAAACCATATTACTAAGCTTTTGTTGGATCATTGAACAGAACTGTTTGCAGTCTCACTGTTTGAATGTCCACTTTGTATGCTTTAATTTTGTAACTTGAACAACTAGTTCTAAGATGACAATATGTAATCTATTAACTAGTGATTTCTTACTGTATACTTTTTTCTTGAAATTCTGTATTACTTGTACCCTTTCACTGTTTTCTTTTATTTTTTTTCTCTTTAAAAAAAAGAGCAAATTATTAATACATTCTATAAAATGTAAAAAAAAAAGAAACTTTAAAGTAATATTGTTCAAGGAAAATTATCTCAAATAATAGTAACAACAACAGTGAAAGCAGCAATAAGAGTAAGCCTGAGCGTGGCTTTGAGCTCAGGTCCCCTTTGCCTTCCTTTTCGCCAGCTCCCAAGGATGAGAACGAGAAATCTGTTATTCACTGGGGGCTGAGGCCATGGAGCCATATTTTTATGCAAGATGGATCCAATCTATGAAAAGCTTTGGACCTGAGGAGTCAGTCTCTTTAAGTCGGCCTCTGACCAAAGCCAGAGGTTATAGGCAACTAAACAGCTCTGCGCCTGCGCTATCTCAAAACTGAGCTGGGTTGAGGGGAGGGGCACACTGGACAGCACACTGCGCAGGCGCGTGGGATGGAGTGGGTGGGGCCCGGCCAACCAAAACCTCTATCACTCCCAAGCAGGTTTGTTAATTTCATTCCCAGCTTGAGTACAAAACTATCACTTATCCCTGAGCCTCCTGCCGGTGCCTGTGTTTTACTCAAACACACAAGACTTCATAAATTGGTACTCCATCAGTCTCCCTGTTTCTAAAGTAAAGCCTTTCTGCAATTGGTTATTATTATTTTTTGTAAATCTCAAAATACATCTTGGCAGTCTGTTCATTTCGGTAATGCTTTCATTTTTAATCATGTTTTTGCAGAGAAGAAAAACTGCTGGTTTATTCGAACATTGCTGAAATTTATTTAGGCTGTTTACAACTTTTCAACATAAAACAAAAAAAGATCACATGAGGAATCTTTTGCCCGAGTCCCCTGGGCAAGTGTTCTCTGGGGTGACAGGAGAAGCAGGAATCCTGGGACAGACTGTGTCCTCAGCTTAACATGTACTGTCAAAAGGTTTCTCCAAACGGTCCCCTGCACTCACCCGCCCTTTGCAGCGCCTGTCTCTGATTCCGCCAGCCTCGCCATCTCTATGTGCTTAGAGTTTTAAATCTCATTTTAATTTGCATTCTCCCCCTTTCTATTTTTTTCCATTCACTTACTGATCATTTAGATCTCTTCTCCTTTGCACTGCTCGTTCTTATCTTTTGAAATTTTTTTCTATTGGGTTATTTGACTTCTTACTGACTTGTAAAAGATTTTCATTATGTTTGGGATGAGAATCCTCAGTCGAGTATACAAAGAAAATGCCTTTTTCAAACGTAAGCTTTAAAAAAAACAAAACACTTTGATGGGTTTGCATCATACCAAATGTTGCATCTTGATAAACTCGAATTCATGAGCCTTCATGATTTCGGTTTTTTGTTTCTTACATGAAAATCACTTTCTGCCTCAGTGCTGGGCATCACTGTGTAGCTTTCCAGTGCTACGACAAACAGCTGAGATAGTCAGTGGAAAAGGAGAAGGGTTTATTTGGGCTCAGGTTTCAGTCCATGGTCCCTTGATGCTGTTGCTTGTGGCCTGAGGATGACAAGAACATCAGGCAGAAAGCAAATTGTACAGCAAGGAAGCTCCCTTTATGACCGCTGGGGGTCAAATTGGGGTCGGGGCCCAAAACCCCCTCTGAGGCCACCTCCCCAGTGACCTCACTTCCTGCTACTTGGCCCCACCCCTCAAAAGGTCCACCATCTCCCCATAGCAGCCCAGCTTCAGACCACGCATATGGACCTTGGGGACACATAAGACCCAAACCATGTCACGTATTCTATGTTTTCTTCTGGTGAATGCACGGCTATCCTTTCTATAGTTAGACTTCCAAATGTTATCTGAAACATTTCAAATGAAAATTACAAAAAACACAAACCCAGCCAAATTCTCTCGTTATTTAGCAGCCTAACTAAATACTTTAAAATATTTATCATCCTACGTTTTATATATTTGATTCTGAAGCTTTGAATACTGACTTGGGAGACATTTAAATTAAAAATTAAATGAATACTTTTAAGTGCAAAAATTCTCATTATTTAGCTAACTCATTAGACTGACACCTTGTGGTTTTAGAGTCAAAATTTTAGAGCATAAAGAGAGACTTAATTGTTTCAAATGTCTAGTTTTCATCTCCCAACAATAATAATAATTGATTAGACAAATATAATGGACTATGTCCGCCCTTCACAAAACCTTTACATGAGATTCTTTTTAACCCTTAGCAGTTTCGGAAGTTGGCCATGCGGAAATCTAGAAAGCTTCCAGATAGAGGAAGGAGGTTGTGCCCCCAAGCCCTCTATCGTAGAGCCTGAGCTGGGGGCAACTGTGAAGGTGGCCTCTTTGTATCTTTTTAAAGGATGGGGACTCTTTTCTCTTATCTGCATCTTACATTCTTCATTTATTAATTAAGGAAAGTGATGAAGTCAGTGTGAATTTGCAATTTACACCTGAAATCTGACTCTCACACACCAAGACTTAAAAAAATAAAATAAAATTACACAGACTCAGACAGTATATCTCTTGATTAATGATGGTTTCTAATCACTGCTGGACAAGCTAATTCTGAAAATTTCTTGTCTCATTTGGGAGGAAACTTAACATTGTCAAGTGCTAAAAAGCAGCTCCCATTTACAACATAACAGGAGGTGCAGACACCACAAGGTGAGCTTTTCAAAAACTATAATGAAAGCTTATCGTTAAAAAAATTATTGCAACAGACACACTGCTATGCACCCTCCTTAAAATTCTCCCCGTGCTGTGAATGCACCTGACCCATCGTTCTTGCCATTTTCTGAAGCAGTCCTGGAAGTTCCCTTTTTCTAGGTCTTTAGTTGCTTGGTCATGACTGCCTCGATGGCCTTTCAGGTCATTTTGACTTTGGGGAAGAGCTAGAAGCCACACAGTGCGAGATCCACTGAGTAAGGTAGACAAGGACACGCCATGTTTCCACAAGCCTGCATTTCTGTTGCCTGCCACTCAGCAGCAACATTCAATGCATTTTTTTATCACACCTTGTGTTATGGATTAAAAACTGGTGATCAACTTAAGACCAGCTAAGTTAAATCAGCATGGTTCTGAGTGTAGATAGCCTGCCTGAGGAAAGTTGCAAGCATAATAAAGACGTGGAGAACAAAAGTGAGGCGTTGTGGGTTTCTCTAAGTGTTGCTGTTTGAGCCACTGGTTCTCCTGGAGGAGCTCTTCATGACTAGCTTCCCCAGTGTGAGCTCGACCGTTGTCATTGGAGGAGCTCGGGACCTTGTTGGTGAGGGTGGCTGTGGTTCACTCTGGGGGAGCTCTGATCATTATATCAAGCATCACTTCCTGGCTCCAGAGGGTAAGATGTGTGCTGTTTAATCTCCAAGTCAAACTCATCATGCTGGCTTTCTGGCATGTACTCGACTGTTCTTATTGTCAGAGGAGCTCAGGACCTCTATGTCATTAAGGATGGCTGTGGTGCTTTTCAGGACATCCCTGGTCCTTGTTTTGAGAATGATGTTTTGGCTCCAGTGCAGAACCCTCAACGTATCAGCACAGCTCCTTCACCCCGCTGGCATAGACTTTCTAGCTTCCACCACTGACCTTTGGGCCTTCCTAGCAAGGATCTGTAAAACAGACTGGCATGAGTCCTTCTTGTGGACTCTAGGCCTCCAGCTGGACTCCTGGGAGGAATTGTCATGGGCTCTCAGTCTTCATCTGGACTCGTGCAGCACATTGCTGTGGGATCCAGGCCCCTGGCTGAATATTCTGAGTCTTTAGTGCTATGGATGGATTTCCTGCACTTTCTTGTGTTAAACTCTGGGTGACCATCATAAAATATTATAAATTCTGTGTCCTGATTCTAACTTTTCTCCTCACAACCCCTGACTAGACCTTGTAAAGACGTTCAGAAAGAGGACTTGGAATTGTTTCAAAAAGGGACAAGAAGGATGGCAGAAGCCTGTTTGAAGTGAGAGGCAGTGGGTTGGGGGGTAGAGGGTGGGAGGTAATGACAATGTGTTTTGTCCTGCAGTACATTTTTAACTGTTTAATTTGGTTGACCACAGTGTATAAATTGGTTGACACAGGCTCGCCTGGCTTTACCAGGTTTAATTAATATCTTAGGCTGATTGCTGGGCAGACCTAGGCAAAGTGAGGTTCCACCAAGAATAAAACCCAGGACCAGAGCCGGGCATGGTGGTGCACTCCTGTAATCCCAGCACTCAGGAGGCTGAGGCAGGAGGATCCTTGCAAGTTCAAAACCAGCCTGGGCTACAAAGTGAGTTCAAGGCCAGCCTGAACCACATAGCAAGATCCTATCTAAAGAAGAAAAAAGAAGGAAGGAAGTAAGGAAGGAAGGAAAGAAAGAAAGAAAGAAAGAAAGAAAGAAAGAAAGAAAGAAAGAAAGAAAGGGCTGGAGATTTAGCTCAGTGGCATAAGTGCCTGCCTGGCAAGCATGAAGTTGGGAGTTTGATCCCTGGTACCAAAAAAAGAAAAAAGAAAAAAGGACCAGGAGAGGCTGGGAAATATACACCTTCTCTTCCAAATTGCATTGCATCTGCTGTAGAATCCCATCCATGCTTCCGCCAATTGCCAGCACATCTTCCTTCTGAACTTGCAACAGTGGAAGTCACAGAGTATCAGAGATGACCTGTTTGATTTATTCATTTTACTTCTGTCTTTCTAGTTTATCTAAAAAGCACTTGGGGAACATTTTAAACATAGCATAGCATTTAAAAACAAAGGCTAAGTGGTTTTTAGAACAGTCTCTGATAAAGTTATGACCTTGGTCTCACATGGGGCACATACCTCGTATATATTTTTTGAACAATTGTTGTCAGTATCTGTTCTATTGCAAAGAATTCAGGGATCCCAAATCATTCATAATCAAGCCCTGTATGGTAGCTCACACTTGTAATCTTAGCACTGTGAAAGGCTGAGGGAGGAGGATTACAAGTTTTAATCCAGTTTGGATAATTTAGTAAAATCCTCGTCTTCATCACCATCATTGTCATTATCATTGTCATTGTAATAGAGTTGAGGATACAGACAGGACAAAAGTCTCTGACTCATTACCCCATACCACAGAAGAAAATCATAATTAGTGCTAACACTTATTCTATGCTACCATGTCCCATTCATTGCTATTTACAATAATATCTGCTATAATCTTCACGTCCCCAAAGCCCTCTCAGGTGGGTACTTTGTTTTGCCCTGATTTAACGATGAGAAAACCAGAAAATAACTATTTAATTAGGTGGTCATTTGTCCACTTGGGAGGAAATTTTACAGATACATTCTTTCTTGTCCCTGTGAGCTGATTTAGAACAATAAGGGTCACAATCTCTGGCCACTGAAATTGAGGAGAGCCTGAACTAAAATTGATTCATGCACCAACTAAGACTTGATCCAAGGGCTCCTAACTCTGCTCTGAATTAGTGAAAGGTCCGGGTTTTATATATCACTCATTTACAGATAAATGCACTGAGCATGCATCTGGCCCAGGAAAGAGGTAGTTATTAAAATCGCAATGATAAAATAGTAGTAACAGACGCTTGAAGGTATCTGGAAGCGTGTAACCCCAGTGATGGAAATATTTTATCTATTTCTGCTGAAATTCTAAAGAACATGGTTGGACCTATAGCAGAAACTTTAAAAGTTTCGACGCCTGAATCTCCTATGTCTTTCAACCCCCTTTGGGAGGATTTAGCAAGATGACAACAAAGGGCTGAAGGAATTTGTTTAGTTACAAAACAAAACAAACAAAACATTTTTGCAGAATAGATCCCTGGGGTCCCTGCTTGGCCTCTGATCTTTATCTCTCCTTAAGGGGCCTTTAGCTCTCTGACCTGAGGCCTCAGGGTTGCCTCAGCATCAAAGAAGGTTGATGTGCCACGTTCTAACAGACTGGTGACCAAGAAAAAATGCATCTTATTAAGTATTTAACTTCGTGGCCATTAACAAAGCAAAACCATTAATGGTCTGGGTCTGAACTTTTTTTTTCCTTTTAAAGTAAGCTTTTTAAAAATTATGTTTTCTCTGCATAGATTATTATTTCTCCACATAGATAATCAATGTCTTGTAATCAGCATAATGGACGCAAAATGTTCTAACCCTTATAGACTATGAAATGATGAAAGTTATTTCATCAGAATCGTTAATATACTTTTAGTGGAGATTGGATTTTTCCATCAATAATTGTTATGATTGTGCATGAGTGGTTATGAATAAGCAGATTCTTTGCATGAAACTGGGGAATACGTCCAGGGAATATGAACGTCCACATAACTGAAAACATCTTGCTGTATGGTGGTATAAGCCTGTTTCAAAATAACTAAATCCAAATGTATCAAAGGGTACAAATGCCAAATCAAAACCAGTCTTAACATTTGACCTACTGGGCAAAAATAAGCCTTGGTATTACCAAAGAAAACTAAGCATGCCTGTCTAATCGATCCTCACGCTGGCTTTTCCTTCCATGACTGACTTCCAGGAATGTAAAGCCCTGTTGTCTTTCACCTAACTTGTGTCCTTGGATCCCATTTGGGAGCATACACAGGTAAATAACTAAATACAATGTCTTTCAAGCAACTAAAAACAAATGAATGAAAGATGTCTCAAGCAAAACAACAACATAGCAAATACATGGCTATCTTCATGAACTATCTTTCTAGAATCTGCAAATATATGGACAACACAAGTTTACTTACTTCTGAATTTTCAAAACTGAAAGTAAAAACTAGAAAAAAACAAGGTTATGTCCTAAATAGGGACCCACTACTGACTTCTGTTCAGATATGAAATAATTTACTAAGTAGACCGAATGTCTTTTTGTTTCTTGCTTTTCTAAATAAAATTTATAAGTATTTTATTTTGGGTATCAGGAGTCAAACTCACGAATTTGTGCTTGCCAGGTAGTCACTGTGATGCTAAGCTGTAACCTTAGCCTGAAGTATCCTGATTTCCTTCCAAATTCCTGTAATTACTTTCTTTCCATTATAGTTCAATAGGAACATAAAAGCAGTACAATTTGAAGCCCCTTTCAAAAGAGAAATATATCTAAATAGTTATCCTTTGTCAAAAGTTGCTCGATCTTGGGGAAACATTTCTGCAAAGATCAAACTGAGGACTTTTATATTATCACAATATGATATTCTATGTTCAGACTGTTTACGCCACAATGTAAATGCATGCTTAAATTTCTTCTTTTCAATTTAAATTTTATTATTGTTAGTCTTGTAATGACATTTTCATTTGAATAATAATTAATAATTGAAATCCAGTGTATTGGAAATTTACATGTTTTATGGTTGATGAGAGTCATCTCTTTGGATTGCCATTTCATCTCCTGCTATTTAAATTAAATATTTCTTCACTAAATATTTTATGGTTCCTATTATATGACCACGAGAGTGGGCATAGAAAAAGATTATAAAATCTATTATCTACGCAAATAAGCATGGCACTGGACCTACTCATTTTACAAGGAAATTTAAATGGGATGTTTTCTGAATATTAAATAGATTTCTACCTAGCAATGAATCTAATCCAATCCACTTGTCATAAATTATGACTGAAAAACTAGTATGGTACAATGGAAAAAGAAAACAATAAAAAACCTAGTCTTAAATCCACCTTTATTCTTAAGGAGCTTTGTAACCTGAAGCAATTTTCTCAGCCATAAAGTGAGGATAACATCCAATAGTATTTGCTGTAGTTTTTAAAATAAAAATATTATATTCTATAAAATGTCACTTCTTCATAAAATCTTCTAGCCAGGAGAATGACTTGCATATAATTTCAAAATTTAAAACTAGTAAGAATATCGTGTTAAAGAAAATTTACCCAATTTTGAAAATTACTTTTTCAGCATCTTTTTCGTTTTCAATATCTCTTAAAGCTCAGACTTTTTCTTATTTAATTTTTAAATATTTACCAAATATTTAAATATTTACCAAAATCAGTTTCCGAGTTAGTATATACAGCTTAAAAGGTGGGGAAATAAAAAACTTACTTGATCCTCCTTCCAATTTTCCATCATTACTCCCTTACATTTTCCACCTCCATCAGAAAAAATCTAGTCCTTCAAAACAACTGTCTCATGTGACCCTCGGTCATGCTGGAAAAAGATACCCCTGACTCTTCAGAGATGAAACACAAAATAATTAGACTAATTAGACTTTTATTAAATGTAAGGGGGACTTTTGAAATTTTTCACTATGTCTGAAAGGCTAAAAGTACAAAATAGGCAAACCTGGATTTGATTTGTGACTTTGGAAGAACTAGCCGCCCGATCCTTCCTCCTGATACTAGAATGCAATTGGACCCTGGACCCCAGCTGGGGGCTCTTCTCAGCCACCTTTGCTTCCCCTGGCAGACTTCAGAACTCCCTGCAGAACCAAATGTGGCCCGTGGCTACACATTTCTCCTTTGGGCCTATTTTGATGTCTTAAAGAAATGGTGCGAACTATGCTTAAATTTTTATTCTTATAGTCTTCTTTGGCGGTAAACAGGTGCCTCCACATCTCTGTCCTGTCTGGCTTTGATGAAGGTAAGAGTTTTAACTTGTGAGCCATAAATGTTCACTAGCTTTTTGCTGGGAGGTAAATCCTGAATTAACACAAAAATTAATGTGAACATGGAGCTGTCCACACAATAGCCCATTCACTGCCTTCTTTCTTAATCCTTGAGCTCTCTTTCCCACTGGAAAGACAATTTTCTCATTATTTCTGCTGTTGTGATCCTCCCAAAGTGGTTTTATTTAGATAGCAAACAGAATATCCAAGGTGTCCTATCTCCAACTTTCTCTCTGACTCCAGGGCCTGATAATCTCAAAATACACACACCTGACTATATTTTGTTCAAGTTTAGCATCCAGAAATCCCAGGACGCTCTTGGGAAGCATCGATTTGAAAGACTAGAATGTGGGCCAAACAGTGTATTCAACCTCCCCAAGATGATGCTTTTTCCTTGGAAATAAAAATGATGCATACTGAACTTGGTATATGAGGTATGATTAAAAAAATACAGTAACTATATAAATTTTTAAAAAGAGACATATTAATTCTTCTTAAGATGTTCCCCCTTTGCCTTACACATGTATCCCATCATTTTTGACACTTTCTGAAGCAAGTCTCCTTGCCCATAACTGGGCAGATTTGCTTGGGAGGCAGAACTATGAATGGCACATAGGAGAGAAACACTCTCCTCCCAAGTGCTTCTCCTTATAATGGTTTCTATTGTCTCAGCTTACGAAGGCCCCATAGGTAAGGCCAAACTTAAATGCCTTTTCCTTGAAGTTCAGGGATGGAACCCAGAAGCCCCTACCCTAACTGAACTACACCCCTAGCCTTTTATACTTTTTGAGTCAGGGTCCTAGTTTGCCAGGTAGGTCTTAAACTGTAGTCCTCCATTCTTTTTTTTTTTTTTTTTTTTTTTTTTTGTCTTTTTCGGTACCAGGGATCGAACTCAGGACTGCCTGCTTGCAAGGCAGGTGCTTTATGCTGCTGAGCTAAATTCCCAGCCCCTAGTCCTCCATTCTTGATGCACTGGCTTAATCACCGTGGCCGGAAGGCTCTCTCATTTGCACGCCTACATGCTTATACCATTTCTAGGCCATGAGATTCTTATTCTTTTATTTTTTGGTCTTTTTCCTTTTTATCGGTATCGGGGATTGGAGATTCTTATTCTTAAAGTCTTGGAATTTAAAGTCTTGGAAGGCAGATGCCATTTAATTTGCATTATATTTGCATTCCCAAAGCGCTTTCTACATTATTGGTACCAAACGATTATTGAATGTCTGAATGAATCCTCTGTCTTCCACTTGGCCTTCATGATTCTATTTTTTGTTCTGCTAATTGGCATCAGGTCTAAAGGCCCAAATCTTAGGCCTCCTTCAGTATACAGCAGTCCCCACTTCAACCTACACTTCCTTTCAGTTCAGGGTTTCTGAGAGGCCTGTGGTCTGGTATCATTTTCCAGGTTATAGGCCTGGTCGTAAGCAGGCCTGTCCCTCTTGGGTGGAAAGTGTTCTGTCAATTTCCTTTGTATCTTGTGTATTACTGGAGTTGGTTGGTGCTGAGTCGTTCCTTGGTTTAGAAGGCCCGAGTCTCGCTCAGGCCCAGCGTAACTCAGCAGAAACGCTGCAGGCAGGCATGCCTGGGGTGCCAGCAAAATGCAGCCGCAGAAAGCCGCGTGGTCTCCAGAGCACATGATTTGTAGAGAAATATTTTACTATCTTTACACTCGTTCTATTTTTATGACAGTAGGGAGTTACTGTTATAGAGATCTAATAACCTTTTTTGAATGTTTAATAGACACTGCAATTTTCCAAGGTCACTTTAATGGAAGATGTCTGTCTCAAGATTTAACATTTTTACAATTTGTAGATGGTTCTGAAACAAAATTGCCCAAATGAAAAAAGCATGCTTTTGATGTTGCTTCGACTTGGTCTCAAAAGTAAGATTAAAAACAGAAAAGTACTGATGTAAGTGACCCTACTATGTGTAAAGAAAAACTGTCGTGGCAATCTAATAAAATTAATGATCTCAGCCTAATTCTTATTAAGTACCATCACTTAAAATTCAGGTCAGGATTAACTAATGAGAAAAGTGCTACACTTATTCTGTGAAGGAATATCATGCTGTATCAAAAAAAATGAGAAACAGATTTCTGTATTAAATGTCATCAGTTAATTATAATTCTGAAAGGAATAGTTACCATGGCCTATACATTTGGAGAATGAAGTTGCTTGAATGCCCTTACTTTAACTTATAAATTTTCCTAACATCTTTACTCATCTTTGCAAACTACAAAAATGACCTTCAGCTCTTCAATTATTTTTTCCAACACTTCCGATGGCGGCCCTGAAGTAGGTTCTCACTAGGTGTTAAAATTGTTTCACATACTTTCATAGTTTTGCCAATAACTTGTCAACCAGATTTGCTGTCACTGCATGCCAATTCTCTACCAACCTGAGTCTTACACAAAGCGCTAACGAATAAAAAGCTGAACGAAGCCCTGAATTTCAATCTTTGCTAATCAGTTGTAGTGGGGAGTATCAAATGGATGGAGCTCCTCAGAAAAAAATGACTGGAGAAACTGTTGAAAATCAACTATCTCGTTATCCATTTTGAGTATGAGATTATTTCAAAATACAAAGGCTCAGACTTTAGCATTATTCCTTATCGAGCAGATTTTCAAAGTAACGGCTAAACATATCACAGTGTTTTAACACGTGGTTAAATGTAGATTCTCAAAAATTAAGAAAAGTCTTTGTACACCGAACTCTTCAATGCTAAAATTCTGAGCATAACCTTCTTAAATGAGCAGTTGAATCCGTATATAGTAAAACTATGGAACCAAAACTGAAAGGGTATTAGGGGTATTACTCTGCTTTAAAATTTTAGGCAACGAAAGTATAACCCAGGTCACGAGACAAAATTTAGTAATTTTCACAATTGGACAGATACTAGACCTCAGTTTTCAACAATTTTACTATTTGGACAGTGTAACCCAATCTTCAACCATAGTTAAAGTTTCCAGAATTCTTTTCAAACCTATCTCAAAATATAAAATCTGCACTATTATTTTTGAGGATTTTTTACTCAACCCGAGTACAGACATAAACTTAAAGCCTGCATCAAAGCATTATGAGGCATCAGCTGTCAGGGCCTGCCTGGACTGAAGCCTGAGGGAGATCCTAGCTGAGATTATGTCGGCAGGCTTAGGATGCCGGGGCCCTTCCCAAAGTCACAGGCGTCCTGGCTGACGCGGGGTCTCCAAGGTCTCTTCGGTCCCGTACAAGTTTAGTTCCTGCTGCACTCAAGTGGGCCTTTGAAACTGTGAATGCACTGCCTCAATGATGTGTTAAACCACTTGACACTAAAACATTTTTCTCCCAATCCAACTTCTGTAATCCTTAGGCAATAATGCAATTTCCAGTTGTAAACTCCCACTCCCTGAGGCCATTTTTCTGAATGTATGAAAGCTGAATCTCCCAGGAGAGAAAAAAGTCATTTCAAAAAATTTATAGTGGGGCTGTGGATTTAGCCCAGTGGTGCAGCACCTGCCTGGCAAGAGTGAGGTCCTGAGCTCAGTCCCGGTGCCCACCTGCGCCGGCCAAATGCTAGTACTTCGTTAGAGGTGTGACCTTGGCTCTTGCACAGATCGCAGCTCCTGGCAGCTTCTTACGGCGGCCGGAGCTCTCCACGCGGCAGGCAGGACTCAGGGAAGCAGGTGCTGCAGCCCAGGGCCAGGCGGAGCCTGCCAGGGTTCCGGAGTCAAATGGAAGCTACGCTCTCAGGACTACTCCTAACTTCCCGCGTACCGGAAATCTTTACATCCGGTCAGGGCGGCTTTCGCCTTGGCCGCACTGTAGAAGTCTGCCCACTGCTGACTAAGTGTTATATGAAATATCTCAAATGGGTTAAACAATCTCAAAATGACTTCTCTCAAGTAAGAAAACCAGGCATGTGCAGTGCTGGGCGGCAGTGGGGCTTTAGGAGCCATGGAAAGAGGGGCGACTTGAGCCATGGTAAGGTCAGTAAACAATATTTTATTGAAACATTTCATAACACAGAAAATCTGTCTGAAGTGTAAAATTACTGTCTTACACAAGGAGGACAGATCCATTTTTAAAGACTAATATGAATACAATAAATATGAGTTTACATACTAATTTATACACGGAAACTCTGCCCCAAGGCCATAAAAATTTATATTTAACAGTGCAACATATAACTTAATCATTTGATTTGATGGGTTCTTCTTACTAAACACAAATAACTACCTGGATTTCATATACATATATAACATATTTTCATGTATAGAGATATTCAACAATCTGTACAGTTTCTAAACATAAAACTCCTAAAAGGCACAATTGTCTATACAACATGTACAAAAATGGCTGGAGCTGACACAAAACAACAATTATTGGTCAAAAGTTCATGATTGCACAAAGATTAGTCATGAGTTTATGCCAGAAAAATGTGCTTTAAGGAAGGTGGGTTTTCAAAGAAACCTTTCAGTGTTATTAAAAATAAAAATAAAAACCAGCCACTAGGTGGCGATCACCAGGCGGTCCTCGTCGTCATCGCTGCTCACGTCGCTGAACTGCACGGCGGGCTGCCGCGGGGGCCCCTGCCGCTCGGCGCGGAGGGCCTGCGGCCCCGAAGGCTGCGGGGAACCCGCGGCCCGCGCCGTCAGGGTCAGGGCGGCTTTCGCCTTCGCCGCGCACACCGGCTGGGCCTGGGCGGAAGGGGGCTGGGGCCTCCCCACATCGGCAGAGGCCGCCTTCTCCGCGTCCGCGCCGCTGGAGCCCTCGTGCCTTGCGAGGTCGCCTGCAGGGCCAGCGGGACCCAGAAATTTTTTTGCGTATTCCTGCTGGATTTTGGGTGACCCCTGAGGAGACTGGATCCTGCTGACCTGGCTAGCGCTGGCTACGGAAGTCTGCTTGGGCTGCGTCTCACGCACACTGCTCCGAGAAACCGGGGCCTCGGGGGCGCCCTGGCCGAGGGAGGGAATGAGCGTGGGCACAGCGATGTTCACGATCTGCAGGCCGGGGATGTGCGCCTGCGGCGCGGGGCTGCTCCGGGAAGGAGGGCTCGCCGCCACAACCTGCAGCCCCACGGCGTTGAGTGAGAGGCCCGGCGGGGGCGCCTGCGGCGCGATGCTGGCGCCCGCCAGGCCCACGATGTTGAGTGTCTCCACGCCCAGGGAGGGCAGCGCCGGCAGGCCAGGCACGCGGACCTGGCCAATGGGGATGCAGGGCACCACGCCGCTCAGCTCGGCCACGGCAGGATTCGCCTTGCCTTGCGCCTCCGGGACCGCATCGGCTGGGGGGCCCGAGGTCCTATGGATGACGTTTACCGCAGGGATGGTGAGCTGCAAGGGCCCGGCAGGAATGGGCACAAAGGTGGAGTAGGTGAGGCCGGCGGGGACCACGTGGATGCCGCCCACCGGTACCATGTTGTAAGGCGTCCTTGACTGCTGCTGGGAATGCAGGGGCAGGTGGCTGAACAGGCGTGTCTGGGGAGAAGGCAGGACCTCGGGCGGCTGCAGGGTCACCTGCTGCTTCTGCTCCTGAGCTTCCAGGCCTGGAGAAACCATGGGCAGCGTCCCTGTCGCAGATTGCGCGGTCGTGGAGGCAGCGGGGAGGAGCCTGGTGATTGGGGAGCCCTGCAAGACAAAGAGTGGGAGCCTGAAGGCGGAGCCACACAGGGATGGGGCTGTTCTTGTACTTTAACAATAGCAGCTTGCTAAAAACAATTTTGATGTTTATAAAAGAATTTTTAAGTAAAAATCCAACTGCACCTTTTTTTCCTACAAGTAATATGTTGGTAGAGTACTCTGCATTTTTCAAACCAATTTCCTAGATATCACCAAATTTCAAACTGAGAATAATGTAGGCAGTTTGACCTAGTTACATTCATGCTGCTGCTATGATTCCTGGTATCATCAATTCTATCTTATTTTATTTTTGCCCTTTTGAGACAAGGTCTCACTATGAAATTTCGGGTGACCTTGAGCTCACTTTACAGCCCAAACTGGTCTCCAATTTGCAAGGATCCTCAGCCTCAGCCTCCCAAGTGCTGGGATTATAGGTATGCATCACCACCACCATCACACCTGGCTATCAACGGAATTATTGAGCAATTGTGACACTAGATGGTGAACATTGACCGAACTGGGAGGGGGGCATTAAAGCAAGCAAATTCATTCACGAATTAAAGCATTTTTGCTCCCCCCCCAAAAAACCCCCAAACAAAAGCACAACATGCAGGTGCTTCCTCACTTGTTCCCATATTCCCACGTTAAGAACTACCTGCTGCATATAAGTTTTCTAAGTGCTGGCAGGTATGCATGACATCTGGGAACAGGGAAGCTCAGAGCGTGGGTCACCAATACTGATGGAATGAGAAGTTACTGGAAGGAATAAATCTTGCTCATCCTCCCTGCCATCCCAAGATTCTTACCTAATTATTAGGTAATTTCTTGACTAGATCTATATGATGAAATTACATTAATTTCTGTATCAATATAATTTAACTTAAACACCAACCTAATTTAACTAAACTGTACTTATTTAGGCCAGTTAATCTGTAGAAATCCAAGTCTTTACAGTCCTTTGTTTTTCTCTGTTACCTGCCAAACCCAAATCTGTCCCTTTCAGAAATAGATTACACACACACAAGAGGTTAAGAGGAGAGTCCGAGGGATTACTCTCCCGACAGCCACTCACTGGTCTGTCTGGTCACCAGGCCACAGGGGCAAAGTGGGAGGACACAGTGCCTGTCTTGGGTCCACAAAGCCAGAGTCTGGCCCAGTCTAGGTGCTGGGAGGAGCTTTCTGAAGCTGTCATAGCAATTTGGTCATCCCAACAAAGTAAGCTCTTGAAAGATTTTTGGGTGACTGTAAGTTTGCCATGAAACCCAGCAGGTGTTTTGCCAATGTAGGTAAATTCAGATAATGTGATGCAAAGCCAGTGGGAAACAGCTCAGAGCAAGCCCTGGATAAACAAGCGCAGGACTTCTAGTCACACCTGACACACACACATTTCTAATTTAAAACAAACAAATAATGGATAAGATCTTAAAGAAACATTTGGATTTTTCATAGATTTACAATACAGTATGTGAATTTTCATTAAAATACTTAAGATTCCAAAGGAACGTCTGCCATTAAATAGAACCACAACAACAAAGCACAAACTGGTATAGCCATAAAGCCACTCTTGTTGTAAACTATTAGGCTATCTGTAAAGGTTGAACCACCATGGATCCCTTACCTGGGCTAATGTAGCTATACTGCCTACCACAGAGCCGTGCAGCACTCCTGGTTCTGGGTAGTCCACAGACATCTGAAGGCTTGGGGACCTGGGCGCCACTTCAGGCAACCTGCAAGAGTCTGTGGAAGGAGCCGCCTGGTCCTCATCCTTTGCTGTTTGCTGCCTGGCCTTGGCCGGAGAGCTGGCCTTCCTGTGGAGGTCGGACTGCATGGTGCTCAGGACAGTCATTTTGGTGAGCAATGCTCTAGGCAGAACGTCCATGGGGTCCACCCCAGAGAAACAATCAGGAATCCTGATGTCTTCATCAGCACTCACAGTGTCCTGAAGGCCACTTCTGGATGGCAGATGCTGAGGGCTGGCCGTGACTGATGGTGCCGCAGATAGGACGGATTCAGCCTGGCTGTCCTCATCGTCCTCTTCATTGTCATTATCATCCTCATCGGGGCCATCGGATTCTTCAGGATCACATCCAGACCGGTCACAGTTGAATCTCTGTTTTTCATCTACGAAGACAATCCAAAGGGTGTGTTACAGCATGGTAAACAAGCACAAATGCACAATCTTTTAGTTTTCAGAGGCTGGGTGATACTGTAAGAAATATAAAGGACAGGCCCAGTTCACAAATCCTGAGGTCAAAGACAAGCAGAAGCAGCAGCAGTGTGCACGACAGGAGATCCGAGTAGAGAGGCACTGGGGCACAGGGATATGGCCAGGGCAAGTACACTGAGGATGAGGGCTTGAAATCAGCCTCGACAGAGGAAGCAGACAAGATGACATACAAAGAAAATTGGAAGTGGAAGCTTCAAACACGTGAAAAATTCCTAAAATATGACACTACATAAAAATCTGAAGTCCAATGCAACTTTTTTTTACTCTTCTTCCCAGTGTCTTCCTTTTGTTGAACAAGTTAAAACGAAAAATGGATGGCATTTGTTCCGATCAAAATAATTTTCTTTGATTAGTATTGCAGACAGGTTTCCATAGCAAAATTCACCTCATATTTTTTAAACTTTCTTCATTTTTAAAAACTTAATCCTATAATCTGCTGTCAATTTTTAAATATAATTTAATCCATTTCTCATAGGAAAGGAGACATTATCTAAAAGTCAATATATGCAGTCCACAAAAGTCCAAGTTTAACAAGAGATACTTGAGGTGGTCCGAGAACAGTTTCAAAGCACTTACATGTTATGGAGGATTTGGTTTACAAATTTCACCTATTCAAACTCTTGTAAATCTGAGGCACTTTCTCCTAAAAAGTCAAGACTGTATGCAGTTCAGTTATGACACCATACGTGCACCTGAGTGGCGGCACGGGCTCAGGCACAGGCACACCTTTACTGGTTTGGTCAACTAGCCTAAAATATTCAATAACAAATTCCAGAAATAAACAACTAAAACGTTTTATACCGCACTGTATTCTGAGCAGTGTGGCAGCTTGTGTCCCCTGGCCATGAACCACTCACAGCATGACACCTGCCTGAGAGCCACTCAATAGCAGTGTCCGAGTTACAGCTCACAGGGGCAGTGCGGTCAGCTCGCAGCAGGGCTTGTTTTCTGGTGTGCTGGCCCCAGCAACCTGAGCCTGCGTCACGCTGCCCACACCACTCCCCTTGCCCACCTCAACACCTAGGGCACTGCCCATCTCTGTCATGGTGGAAGGAAAGTGAGCACAGCACAGAAATACTCCAAGACACAACACTCACGTGACTGCAATATTCTGTTAAACGGCTCCATTACTGACATTGTTAATGTCATACTGTGCCTAATTAGTAAGTTAAACTTTATAGCAAGTATGTATAGACAGGTTAAAAAAATACATTGGATACAGAATGCTCGGTGCTATCTGAGATTTCCAGTATCCACCGGGGAGTCTTGCAAAGTTTACCTGTAGGCGAGGAGAACTGCATTTTTTTTGAAGACAGAAAATATGTAAATAGACAAAAAGTTATTTTTCCTGGGTTTCTCAAATATTAATTTTACTGTTCTTTCTATCAGGCCCAGGCAAGGATAAATTGCTAAGAGACAAGTCTCAGAAGATCTATACCAAAACATCTAAGGATTATTTCTAGGGATGGGAAAAGGCTATAAGCTTTATGCTATTATCACGGATCTGTATTATTTTTATAACTAAGGTACTCAAAGACAAAGCAAGTATTTGCGTTTCTTTAATATGAGATTTTATAACCCTGTTGCTTCCAGATTCTACTGTTATAATGTTGAATAATTAAATAAATATATCGATCAAGAAACTGGAATCCCACTGCGGGTGCATGCTGGAGGTGGACAGGGGTGATTTCTGGCCAATTCTGAACTCCCAAACTCCTCAGGCACTTAGCTGGTGTCTGATCTGATGTTTAAAATTCTAAAATTACAAAAGTCCTCTCCAATTTGACTCAAATTTTCTGTATGGATGTCAGATCAGATGCTTTTTAAAAAGATGCATCTTCTTTTGAAAAGGGAAAGCAGGAAGGAGCACATAGAACGAGATGGGGAAAGATGAGGTTTCCGGAGCGGAAAGCATGTGCCAATGAAGGCTGGTCTTGCTGCAGTGTAACCAGAATTGGATGCCTTTACCTTAAAACCTACTACCACTGTGAGGACAAAAGGTTAAGCCTAAGTTTCAATATGACTTTTTCCAAATCCATTGAAACACTGAGGTCCTAGAAGATCATAACAGCCCATAATCTAAAATAAAAGACAGTTTCTGTAGAAAATAGTCTTATGTTTGTGTCACTTGGGGGTAGATGCAGCAGGAAGTTTCCTGTTACTGATCAGAGTTCCGTTAAAATAGCTGACAGAGGAAAACAGTTAGAGCCAAGTGTGAGCTTTCAGGGTAGGAAGCCTTGGGGGGCTCTGTGGACCCATGTCACAAATCACAGCAGAATTCATGGGAAAGAGTGCTAAGAAGGGTCTGCTATGGTGCAGATCTGGGGAAGAGGAGCACCATCCTTAAGTGAAAGGCCAAGAACTTCACCTGGATCCATCTCCTCCCTCCCAGCTAGGAAAATAAAAGCATCATTTGAGGGGTAGAGCACCAAACACTGCTATCCTCAGGACCCTGGTGAAAACTGACTGCAATGGAGCAAGTAACAACTCAGCTCCTTGTGTTTCAAGAGATTTGGAAAAAGTCATACTGGGGGTATAGGACTACAGCAGAGCCTGGGAATGTGTAGGAGACCCGAGACAGCCACAGCTCAGTGTGCTAAGAACACGGTGCATGTACAGGAAGGAGCCTTGGTCCAAACAGAGACTGTACACTCTGTTCCTTTTTACCACCAAATGCCAGGTTAAGGAGTTCTGAAGGACATGCAATGCAAGAGAAAGGGAAAAGGATCAGCAGATGTAGAGAGGCCCTCTTCACAGGCACAGACAAAGGAAGACTTAAAAAGAGAATACTGAACAGACATCATTGTTGTAAACCAACTCCTCTCCAAACACAGGCATCACGCTCTGCAGGGCTCTGAAGTATCTGGTGCAGGGAAGGCAGCCATGGCACCAGCCCAACTCAGCCTCCACAGTAAAGACTCGCAGAAGTGGATGCCCATCCAAGTAAAGACGATTTGTATAAATGTAACATGTCCGGCTTTGCCACAAATTATAAAGTGTACAAAAGATAAGAAAACACTCCAAAGAGATACAGCAATCAGAACTAAAATCAAATATGATAAGTATCAGAAATGACAAAGAATTTTAAATAATTATGATTAATATGTTCAAAGCGTTTATGGGAAAAGTGAGTAGCAAGTAATCTTTCAGCTGAGAGATGGAAACTAACAAAACAGAATGAAATAAAAATGCTGCAAACAAAAAACACAATAACAGTGACAACGACAATCAAATCCATAGCTCTGTGCCTACTAAAAAGGACTTTCAAAGGTAAAAGAGTAATGCAGAATTTCAATTCATTGCTGATGAGAACATAGGTGCTGGGATAGCTGCTTTGAAAAAGTGACAGCTTCTTTCAAAGCTAAACACATGCCCCTGTGTGAGCTAGAAAATCAACTCTTAGGCATCAAACTTGAGAATGGAAACTCAAATACAACAACGGTTTAAACAACCAGTGGGAGACCAGTGTCAGATCCAGAAGACAGTGCTATGGTTAGTGATCAATTCATGAAAGATACATTAAAAATAACAAGAGAATATAAAAAATGGAGTCAATAGCTGCTCGATGACTCAATGAAGACTAATATAAGAACAATTGGAATAAATGAAAAATCAGAAGACAGCTCAAAAATAAAAAAAACCTTTTTACAGAATTAACAGCAGAAAACTTTCCAGACATGGATAAAGAATTTAATATACAGATAAGGGAGGCATATAGAGATAGAGTCCTGAACAGCCATCATTAGAAATAAAATCACTTCATGCCACATAATAATTGAAATACCATAGTTTCACCATAGGAATAGAATCCTGCATGACTTATAGAATAAAGAAATTATAAAGAGCAGATCAGAAAGCTGTTAAAGAGAAAAATCACTATAAAGGAAAACTTGTAAGAAAGAGTTACAACAGACTCTCAACACAAATCTTAAGGGCAAGGAGAGTTTGGAATGAAGTGTTCCAAGTCCTAAAAGAAAACTACTTCCAACCTAGATTAATATATCCTGCAAAATAATCTTTCAAATTTGATGAAGAAATAAGGTATTTCCATGATGAGCACCTAAAGAAATGCATGACCACCAAACCAATACTCCAAAAATTCTCATATACTGGAGACAATAAAGCTAACAATGTCAAAAGATCAAACAAAATGAATGCATCAGGTAGAACCACAATTAAGTACAACAGAAAGTAGAACAGTAACAAATACACAATACAATGACATGAGTAAGTCAATACCTACCAATGGCTATTAATGTGAATGGACTTAAATCATCAACCAATAGACATACAACAGCTGAATGGATCACGAAGAAAAGCCTAGTGTTATGCTGTACATAATAAACACATCTAACTCAAAAAGAAATTTGTCTAAAAATTAAAGGAACCTGAAAATAAGCAGGAATAGCTATCCTATTTTCAGACAAAGTGGACTTGAGACCAAAGCTGATCAAAAGAGACAAAGAAGGACATTACATATTGGTTAATGGAACTATTCAACAGGAAGAGATAACAGTATTAAACATATATGCACCAAACTATGGACTTGAAAGATTAGATAAACATCAATATAATTATAGTGAAGATTTCAATACCACACTATCACAAATAGATCCACTAAGCAAAAAGTTAACAACAAAAAAAAAGTCAGAGCTATAAACAAAGGGACTTAACAGATATCTATAGTATCTGTTAAAAACAGATACTATAAAAAACAGAATACAGGTTCTTTTCAGCAGCACATGGTAATATATCTGATACTAGCTATCAAAGCATGCTTAAGTAAATGGAAAGAATCAAAAATTTATCCTGCATATTATTAGATAACAGTGCAATGAAACTGGAAATTAACAGTAAAAGAAACCACAGAAATT
This sequence comes from Cavia porcellus, assembly GCF_034190915.1. Taxonomy (NCBI): domain Eukaryota; kingdom Metazoa; phylum Chordata; class Mammalia; order Rodentia; family Caviidae; genus Cavia; species Cavia porcellus. The sequence goes on along the minus strand of NW_026947496.1, from coordinate 16,877,808 downwards.
ATGCAAATGTATGGAAATTAAACAATACACTCTTGAATAATCATTGGGTCACAGAAGAAATTCAGTAAGAAATAAGACTGTTCCTAGAATTAATAATGCCAGTAAAACATACTAGCACTTATGGGACACAACGAAAGCAGTTCTATGTGGGAAGTTTACAGCCGTAATGCTCAAGTAAGAGAAACATAAAAAGCCCAAATAAACAATCTAATTATGTACCTCAAGGTTCTAGAAAAACAAGAATAATCCAAATGCATGGCTTGTAGAAGGAAAGAAATTATAAAAAGCAGATCAGAAATCAATGGAGACTAAAAAAAGCAATATAAAGAATCAATGAATCAAAGAATGGTTCTTTTAAACTAAACAGACAAACACTTAGTCAATGTTACAAAAAAAAGGGAAGACAAATCAGAGGAATTAGAAATGACACTGGTGAAATCATGATGGACACTTTTGAAATCAGAAAATTAATAGCAATTACTTCACAAATGTATATGACAAAAAACTGGAGAATGAAGAAATGGAGATTGTCAGATAAATGAATTACCAAAACCAAACCAAGAGGACTTTACAAGTCATGAATAATCTAATACTCAGCAATGAAATTTAAGTACTAATAAAAAACCCCACCAAGTAAGAAAAGCAAGGCCTGATGGATTAACTGCTGAATTCTATAAGGAACTCAGGCAAGACCTAACACCAACATTCCTCAAAGTGTTTAATGAAATGGAGATGAAAGTCTTACTCTCAAATTCATACCTGGAAGCCAGTATCAACCTGACCTCAAAAGCAGACAAGGACGCAACCAAAACAGAGAAGTAGGGAACAACCTTTATAATGAACATAGGTGCCAAAAATCCTCAACAAGATACTGGCAAACAGAACGCTAACAGTTAAGTGTAAAATTAAAAATGGATCAAAGACCTAAATGTTAGAAAAGAAATAATCTGCTGGAAGATAAAGTAGGTAATTCTGCAAGTGCTCTAAACATAGGCAAGGACTTTCTGAAAAGAACTCCAATGGCCCAAGAAATGAGAGTCAACAAATAGGATCACAACAAATTAAAAAGCTTCTGCACATAAAAAGAAAGAACAAAGAGACAACTTACAGAATGAGAAAAAAATTTTACTATTCCTCAGACATCTAGAACATATAAAGAACTTAAAAAAAAAATAGATCTTCCAGAATAAAAGACCCAGTCACAAACCAGGCAACTAAAATGAAGAGACAGACCCTGGGCAAGGTGGCACATGCCTGTGATCCCAGCACTCCGGAGGCTGAAGCAGAAGGACTGCTCTGAGTGTTTCAGGGCAGCCTGGGCTGCATAGTGAGTTCAAGGACTGCCTGAACTGCACATTGAAACTCTGTTTCAAAAAAGACAATTTAAATAAATAAATACATAAATAAGTAAATGAAAAGACACTTCTCAGAGGAAGTACAAGTGGCCAATAAACATGAGAAGAAATGTTCGACACTGCTAGCCATTACAGAAATGCAAATTAAAACTACACTGAAATACCATCAAATGCAAGTAACAGCAAACACTAGTGAGGATGACGGGATAACAAAATCTTCTATATTGCTGGTGGGAATGTAAACTGCAACCACTATGAAAACCAGTGTGGACAATCCTCAATAAATTAAAAACAGAAAGCTCATTTGACACTTCTATCCTCCTTCCCAAGAGTAAAACTCACCATATTACAGGGCTATATGCACACCCGTGTTTACAGAAGCACAATTTATAACAGCTATATCTTGCAAAGAGCATATATGTCTATCAACAGATGAACAGATAAGTGTGGTTTTAATACATAGTGGAGTACTACTCTGCCATAAAGAAAGATAAATAATACATTCTTAGGAAGATGGATGCAACTCGAGAAAAAAATGTTAAGTGAAATAAATGAGATACACATGCTTAAATATCATAGCTTCTCATACACACACACACTGAAAGATAAATAGGAAGCAGGAAAAAGTTCAAATAACTCCCCAAATTATCTAGTGTGTTGTTTCAAAATATTTTAAGATAAATGCTAATTTACTTACTATATTACCAGTTTCTATTGTTCACTGAAAACAGGTTTTGTCCTTGTAACAGGGAATTTTTGTGGCTTGTATGCTGAGGAACATTTTGGCCATTTTAAAGGTCATGATACACAGTATATTATTGGTTGGTATCCACCATTTGGTTATGCAATTTATTTTTTCACAGAAGAGTTCTTTATTTTTTATTTAAGATTAAAAAGACACAGAAAAGAAAAATGAAAAGCAATACAGACATACCAACAAGAAATCAAATATAGTAACAGTATAGGTTTCAAAAGATGTTAGGAATTTGACAATGGTTGTAATATTGCATATTGTTACCTTCAAGAGGGTTGCTTAGATTAACAAATATAGACATGTAAAACTGATCCAAAGATATGAGTATTAACTGTTCTTTTCCAATAACTAATACAATTAGTAGTAGTCATTTTATCTTTTATATGTATATATATAGTTTCCAAATTTATCTTTTTCCTTTTCTAGAAGTTCTTTATATGCTCTTTATTAATATATATTTGAGTTACATTACAATAAAAAATTAATAATAATGAATTTTGTTCATTACTGCCCCCAACTGAAATGAACTCAGGAATCTTTCAACTGATCAGTGAGTAACAGGCTATGAAATAAATGCAATGAAACACTACTCAGTAATGAAAAGGAATGAACTCCTGGTTCATGACAATATGAATAAACCTTCACATATTTTCATAAATGAAAGAGATCAGACTACAAAGGTGTGTATATGTATGTGTGTACATGTATATGTGGGTATGTGTGTATATATACGTATTTTTTTCTCTTTTCTGTAACATTCCAGAAAAGGCACTGCTATAGGCAGAAATACAGATTGGTGATTGGCTTTTTCTATAAAAAATGGCATACAGGAATTTTCAGGTGATAGAAGTTCTTGGACATAACTGTGCAGACAGATACAGAATTACATGGTTCTGTCAACAACCACAGTAGTTTATGCAGTAAATGAGTGATGTTAAATAAATACATAATAAACCAGGATGTAGGGTGAAAGTAAGGTGGAAAAAACAAGGACAGAGAACCCTGACCAGTCCAGGTGAATCTCATAAACACAGAGATGGATGGAAGTGTGGGTCACAACCTAGGTAGCTTACACTGGCTACTATGAAAGCTAAAGACAAAAAAGGACTATACATGTTGGACTGTAGCTGGAAATCTGTTTCTTACAGAGTTATAGGTAATGATTTCTGAAACTAAACTGGTATGGTTGAACAAATGTATCTAACTGTAGATGACAACCAGGTTTCTCATCAGGGAATGGAGAGGGCCAGAATAAACTTTGTGGTGCTGTTCAAAGTTTACGTGTACATAGCACACATGTGTGTGCCCACCTGCCTACCAACGTTTGCTAGGTCTGTCCAATTTGAGGGATCAGAAGCAGTGACAAGTGAGTAACAATGTGCATACCTGTCTCCGTTCTGAATTTTGGGTTCTAAATGTCATTCTCCTGTTAAAAGAGGCAGGAGTCCTCAAGAGAAATGGCCAATTGCAAGGCTGGAACATCTTAAAAGTATCAGAAAGTAAGGAACTGCTTTAAAAATGGACTCAAGAACAGAGCCCAAAATGCTCTCAATGGCCACGGCCAACACTGGAACCCGAGCTACCCAATATACATTAATAGTACTAGATTATAACCCAAGGAATAAAATGTATAGTCTGAGCCCATACTCACGGCAATGAATGAATGGAGAAACAGTAACATTAAAATGCCTTTTGTATAAACGGATGTACAAGAATCTTTGAGGGCCCATGGCCAAATGCTATGTTTGTGTCTCAATGTCCGCCTGAAGCTGCATGCAGTCATGGAAGCAGGCTTCTGGAGTTTGTGACTGATTTGTGGTCTAATGCTAGGATTATGGGTGTGAGTGCTACACCCACCTGGGGCAGGTAGCCTGCATACAACATGAGGGAGAAAAAGAGGCTTGCTCTTCTGCTCTTTCCTTTTTGTTCTTGCTGCTTTGGCTGTCTTCCTCCTCCATGAACTGGTGCTCCTCTGCTAGGCCTTGAAGCCAGCTGATTATGGACTGAAACTTCCACAAACTGTATGCTAAATAAACCTTTTCTTCCTTCACTTTGGACCTCAGATACTTTGTCTCAGTAATGAGAGAAAAGTAACCAAGATGGTAATCTTTCATTACAGAAATATGTCAATTAATAAATCAAAACACTATAGTAGTACCATAGACATGACCCATCAATGTATAAACAGGATACTTGCATGGTCTCAAAGTATTTCTCCACAAAGATTTGATGGTACAAAAGGAAAAATACTAAGTTTGTAACAGTCCTACAGACTATTAGTCCTATAGTCCTATAAGTCCTATAGTCATACAACCTGCCACTGGCACCCTGATGTGATGCACTTGGGAAAGGACACAGGCCAGGGGCACCCATCCTAGTATCACCACCTCAACCTCATCATAAGAATACTTCATAAGAGCCAAAAGTGAAGAAGGTCTTCAAAATAGCCTCAATACTCTGTCTAGGTCTGGAAAGACAGACAAGACAGGAACATACTGCAGACCCAGCAGACACAAATGCACCCACATGCAGCATGGAACCCTGAGACAGAACAGAGACCAGTGCAGGGGAAATCTGGTGAAATGTCACCAGACTCTGTACTTCAGTCAGCACTGGTAGGGTGAAGCTGGCTTCTAAGGCTGACGGGTGTTCTGCAGTTGGGCAAGAGGCCAAAAAGATGGAAAGCTGGGCAAAGAAAACAATAGAACTCTATTCCACTACTGTGATGTTTCCATATGAGGAAACTTATCTTCTGAAAAATAGCTTATAAAAACTATTCATCAGTTCTCCAGGTCTTGATATTATTTTCTCAAGGCCAATACAGTAGTTTACTTTTTCACAATATCTACCTCTCCATTATCGCCGCAAACACTTTTCATTTTAATGAAAAGCCATCAACTCTTGAAGTCAATTCTAACTGTTCTATTGGTTAATTCAGAAACACGGAATTTATCTTAAATCTACCTAACCTAGACACAGGCTTTAAATGTTTACTACCTCAAAGTGCTCTCATTTTGAACTTAACTTTTTGCATTTCTTATTTAGTTGTACACATCATGATAGAATAGCCTCACTCTGGTCCAAGTCAAAGAATTTAGCTTAGCACTATCCATAAACTAGTACCTATCTCTTGATCATAACTAAAGGACTAATTAAGGATTTGATTCTCCTACAAGAATTATTTCTTTAACATTAAAAATGTAATTATTTTTAGTGTTGAGCTCATAAGCATCAGAGCTAAGATTAAAACCCATATTTGTGTGCTGAACATTTCACACTCAGTTATATTTTAAAAAATCTTACTATAGCATGGTTTGAAAGAAGGTAATAATGAATTAATAGTCAACAATCTAGCTTTTTGTAAACAGAAATAGTTCAGTGTGCATAGGTACAGATGTTAAAAGCTTCATATAATTATGTGATTACAAAGAAAACACACAAAATGCATCACCAAGGAGAATGTAAACTAGTAATTCACAAATACACTGCATTCTATAATAACCATAGAATTTGAAGAATTATATATAAATTTACATTTGTGTATATACTTTTAAAGTATATACACAAGTACATACTTTTAAAAGAAGTATATATACTTCTTTTCAGTGTATGCAGTTTACATGAAGAATTCTAACATGATACTATACACTACCAGAGCGGAGAATAGGGAACTGCCCAGCTCTGATTTAACCTGGATTTGCCTTTATCACACCAAGTCCAATCTAGATTAGCAGCAGGTGCTGGACTTTCCTCCTGGACAGAACCATCTGCCAGTAGATTGCAGAGGGCTCAGGGGGGGCTGGGACTTTTTTCCTTGAGGTGAAAAAGAGTACAGTGATTTTCTTTTTGAATGCCGAGCTGTCATGCAGAGGGCAAGGCCACTGTCAAGGAAACTAATATTTGAACAATGGATGACTACATATTTGTCAAAGAGGTCTGACTTAGTGGTGCAAAAGAAATGAGGCTGAAATGACGGCATCTTTTTTAAATATGACAGCACAAAGCAGCACAACTTTGCACTCCATATGGATTCCTACTAATAAAAATCCATGTATATTACTTACTGGGTCTCTGTGCCTCTGCCTTCAGAGAAGATCACTGACACTGAATCAGTAGTGTGCAAAGGCAGCAAAGCACCTGTCCCTGATTGATGTTAGGGAGGATGAGAAGGACTTGATAAGTACTCCAAAAACTCACTAGGTGATGTTGCTTATCTTCTAGCATCCATTCCCTAGCTTAAGTATGAGCTATGACCTGCCTCGAGGACCTGTCACATTAGGAGTGGACAATGGTCACTGGCTATGTGTGGTTCAACATCTGTTTTTGTGAATAAAGTTCTGTCTCAACACAGGCAGGCTCACCTGTCTACAAGCTGCCATAGATGCGTTTTATCTACTATGCTATGATCACAAGCTTACTGGACAGGACAGAGAATGTGTGGCCTGCCACACCTAAACTTTTCCATGTGGCCCACCACATAAAAAGTTGGTTGAGGTCTATACCATACTACCATGTTTGGGCCAATCCAGTGTCCACTGACAGAGTTCACAGCAAAGACATCTCATGGAAGGAAGCTAGAAAGTTTATATAACCAGAAACCATCAAAGATAGGAATAAACTCAAGCTGTTACGGATTTAGAAATCCTGTTCTGATTCTAGTAAGATACCCTGCCTTTGCAAGTGATTTCTTCTGGTGTGTACAATACAGACTCCTGCCCTAGGACAGGATACACTCAGTATCAGGATCTTTCCACAGTTTTGGAGACTCTAAAACACACATAAGAAATCAATGGTGGCTTAACAAATTCACAAAATCCCTTAATTGTTCACTTATGCCCTCCCAGGCACATTCCCTACTCATATAAAAGTTTCCAATAGTAAACAAAATTCAATTCCTTTGTGTGTGTGAATTGCAACTTGTGGGGGAAAAGAAAAGTTGCAACTCAAGCTATGCAGTAACATTTCTACATAAATGCCTGTTCCCATAAACTTACATCAAAAGACTTCCCTCAAGATATTTCACAAGTGGGATGAACTATAACCCGGCCTTCCATCACTGCCAGACAGTGACACCTGCTGGAGAAGCAGGAGGCACAGACAAGCGCGTGGCCTCTGGAAGCAGTAGGGTGGCCCGCTGTCCACCCAGCCCTATTCACTAATGACAAGTTCTATGTTTTATTTAGAAAGATGGCTGTTATTCCTAGTATTTTTCTAAAATTCACTTAGAATTATTTTTAAGGGTATATCCAATGCAGTTTTTAAGACCTGTGATAGAGTACCATTTCACACGTTATTATCATTCAGGGCTTAAAGTCCCAACAAGAATGATGCTTCCCACTGCACTCTGCCACATTACATGCACCCCCAGTTTGCAGCTGAGGGTACAAATTAACATTCCTTGCATTGAAGTCCAGCATTCTGTTGACAAAAATCTTCTTTTGATCAAAGGAGAAAAAGCAAATAGCTGGCAGCATGATTTTTGACAGAAAAGGGGGAAACTAGAATGTGTCTGCTAATACCCTGAGAATACCTGGAAAAGACTCCTGAGGCTGTATAACTTTGTATGTGAAATACAAGGCAATGTGTAGTAGGGCTGGAACGATGAGACTTTTTGAAGGCATAAATTATAATTACAACTAGAGTTGCCAATTTTAAACCAAGCAGAAGCTTCTCTTAAGTATCAAATGTTCAAAATTTAATGGCTGGCTCACAAAAATGTGTGAGCCTATCAGATCCAACATAAATGTCTCTCAAAGCTACTCCACTGAGGAAGAGAATCAGAATTCATGTGGTAAAGGATGAGACAGGTAACCACATGACCCGCTTTTGTTACAGGTAGTAAAGAAAAAACAGATCAAGGACCTCGGGCCTTCGACTTAGTACGTCCACGTCAACTTTGGATGATCATCGTTTATCAGCTGCAAACATGCACACGAGGCTGATGAGAAGCACTGGGGACATAATGGTGCTGGCAGCAAAGAAGATGCATTTAGGATCCATAGAAAAAAGGAAAAGACTGAAGACAATGCCAGGAAAAGAGACACTGAAATCAAAATAAATCTGCAAAAAACCCTGAGTGAAAAGCAAAACAAAGCAGATGTCAAGGAATAACTAAAAACAAACATCTATTTAAAAAAATCTAAACTTTTCCCAGTAAACCACAAGCAATCAAGATATTACCACACGGTGATGCTGTTTAAATTGACAGCATGCCGGCAAGCTTTGTGGAAGCAGTTTGGCCTGTCAAGGCTTAAAAATTTTTGCTTCATGATTTAAGCTCAGAGAAATTTCTTGGTGGTTACTGTGTCTGTTCTATAGAAAACATCAATTAAATGAGCAACATCCCAACTGTGTCCCATAAACCTACAAACATTGTCCTTCAGTCTCCACGTGCTATTCCATAGTCTCTGTAGTCTTGGTTTAGAATCAAGTCTCCCAAACTATACCCTTTTGTTTGTTGAGGATTTATTCTATTTCCAGCACATCTATAAGCAAGATTTAATATGTGGTCAGTTCCTGCATGGCTGCTGAGGCTATACGCATTAACTGTGCAGGTCTATGTGACTGCCATTAAAGTGTGCTGAGTCTAGGAGTCCTTGAAGAGCAGTTTGTGGGCTCCACTACTGCCCTGATACTGTCCTGTTGGTAGTCTGAAGTGTGGATAACAAATTTGGAAGAACTTTTTTTTTTTAATGAAGTCCCTCTGCATTGCCCACACTTGGCCTTGAACTCAAGCTCAGTCAATTGTTCTGTCTTAGCTTCTTCCCCAGTGGGACTACAGGTACATAGCATTTTACTAAACAGAGAAGACTTGATGTCCCAAATTTTCACACTGTCCAAGACCAGTTTCTGGAAAGACATGCAGCTCCTGAATCAAGCCGTTTTTCTATAATCCCTGTATTATACGGTGGGTACCTACAATCTGTCCCCTGATTAAATGGCAAGTTTCACCTCAATTTAGGGAAATGTACAGAATAGAATGAAGAACTCCCTGGGTTATTTCAGATTTTCATGGGGCAAGCCACCAGTGTGAGGCCACAAAAGGCCTCTGGGAATCCACCATCCACACTGCCTGGAGAGTGGAAATGAGAGCCGGGCCCACTTCCACTGAGTTTCCAGAGCAGACGCTGGCAGTGCATAGCCTCTGCTGGGGTTGCTCTGGTGTGCTCCTGCAGTGGGCTCATGTCAGATTAATGTCAGACCAAGAATGCAGGAAATAATATCGAGATTCCCTGGTACCACAAAAGCACTAGACAGAGCTGTTCACCGTTAAAGAGACAAGACAGAAAGTTCTGTGCTAACCAACCTTACATTAACCACCACCACGTATACTCTCATTCAGCTTCATGCAGTATGTCCAATAAGTGGAGAAACTGTTGCCCAGGACTCAGGATTGACAGAAGACATGGATGGTAGCAGGCTCAGAAGGACTACTGCCATGAGAGGACCTGGCCTTGCTGACTGGGGACACAGCACTCCGCTAGGTCTGCAGCTCTGCTGCTGCTTTGACTCCAGCAGTGGAGGTGTGCCCAAAACCACAGCACCTGAAAATAGCTATTTTCCTTCATAATTTTTCAGCCACTTCACCTACTCCTGATATCTGTCTAAAAATTCACATTTTCCCTCAGAAAATAAAATCAACAGCAAAAAGAAACACTCTACAACCCATGCTGCTATCTTTCCAACTTCTTCATGGAAGTGGTAAGGGAAATTTTAAAACAGATACATCAAAATTGGGCCAAGTCAATGCTTTATCTTTTACACAGTCCAGAGTGAAGAAATTTTCAATATTGTAGAGATGCTAGTTTAAAGCAAAAATGAATCTCAGGGAAAACAATGCTCTCTGAAAAATGAAGAGGGAGATTTCCAAATTAGTCTTTTATGTATACCTACAAAAATGGATGCCACAGGGAAACATCATGTTAGCCTTTCCACTCAAACTGTTAAAACTCCATCTGGTGGATAAGGAGAGACAGTGAAGCCATGAAGTATTTTGTTTATAAAAACTTTCATCCAATCAGAATGGGTCTGATGTTATTACTGAACAGAATTATTCACTTAAAGAAATCATACTTCTTGTAGCCATGGTTGTCTAAATTCCTATAATAAAATACAGTAATAGCACTTGCAATGAAACAAACCTCAAAAATAAAATTCCAAGGCCACAGATTAAAAGCTCTATTATCTTTTGTCTGCATGGTTCCAGAACATTTGAGAAAATAAAATAATCTGGGATAAAAGTCAAATATACTTAAGAGGCTTTAAATGAATTTAGTTGATACAAAAGATTTTTAAAGATTCTTAATCAAAGATACAAACATTATACATACAAACTGTTAACTATCAAGAATGGAGATGCTAATCAATTATATACAAGAAAGAATGGTTTCCAGGCCCACCTACTCCAGAAGCCCTCCCATCCCTCTTAGACAGAAGCTTTTCTTTCTCTGAATACTTCCCACACCCTTCACTCTGCTTTTCCTAGAATTCGTTTTGTGATTTTAAAGGACACAAACTTGGCTTATTGGACATTTAGCAGCCTATGTTTCCAGCACAAAACTGATGGGTGATCACTGACAGACTCTATTTTGGAATCCTTGTTTGTAGCTTGATTTTGCTCATTATTTTGGTGGTCTTCATCATCAAAAAGTATTTCAGCAGCAAAAAGCGGATGTGATACTAAGCAAGGTTTTGTGGACTCACCCTCAAATTCAAGCTTTGCCACTGTGAGGTCCAGCAGAAGCCAATGTCTACATCACCAGGGATAAACTCTGTGCCACAGGCGAAGGCCCAGAGTGCTCTCTGCCTTACTGCAGAGGACAGTGACGAGGCATCCCCACATTAAATGCCTTTTCAATCCCAAGACCATTTTCCTGTATCAGTTTTATCTGTCATTCCAACAGGTCAGTGTTACCAGGGAGAATAACTCTCAGGGTCAAAGGCATATGTTGTCAAATTCACTGTTAATATAATCCTAGTTTTTATGTTAACACTGGTCCAGTCTTTCTAGGCACTGTAGAACTCTCGGTCAAACATGAACACTTCAGAGTTTGGTATTGTCTTTAGACTCCATAATCCTACCATCCATCAAAGAAGTAAACAGGGGTAACACAGGAACTGAACCTACCACAACTGTCAAGAGGAACAGGACTTAAAAATCAAAATATCCAATTTGAGACTTCCTCTGAGGGTGTTTCATGATTACCTCTTGCTTTTATACAGCAACTCGGTGACATTTTGAGTGTTCCCTAAGTAAAATCATATGAGTATACAGGCTTTTATTTCCCTGATGAGGAAGCAAAAATGAGTTCATCTTTGTTATTGTAGATACGTATGTTTTCTCATGGCTCTGCGTGATCCTTGGATCTGGATGGCTATTTTAGCTGTCAGATGAAGTTATAATACTGAGTATGAGCCAAGTAAGCACTAGTGGAAGACAATCACATGTCATACATATATATATATCTATATATATAGATATATATAGATATATATATTTGGGTTTTTTGCTATTTAATTAAATTTTTTGGTTTTGCTGAGGACGGGGGAGGAATGGTTTTCAATCATCAAAGCTTGCAAAAATTAGAATCAGAATCAACTACAAGAGCAGAACGACTCACTGTATCAGAGTCAATGAGCAAGAAAACGTAAATCCAGAACAAGCACTTCCCCCCAGCTCCCTGTACAGCAGCCTGCTGTCACCAGCTCCTTCAGGGATAGGGACCTGCCCACCTTTTCACCTACACATCCTGTCTGGTCTAGGAAGCATGCCCTCCCTCACCCGCTCCTCTCATCAAGACCCTTTCAATAACACAGTGAAGGAAAAACAGTCCCTTCTTAATCCTCCTTCTGTACCAGCCTGGCCATGCTTGATGCATCCTGTGCATTTGGGGTCACTCCGAGGCAGCACAGTCATGGGCCAGGTGCTTTTGGGAAGACAGGAGTCCCACACAGGATAAAAATATGTCCAAGTGAAAAGTCAGTCAGTCAGTCAGTCAGTCAGAAAGAGAACAAACTGCTTTTCTAGAGCTACTGAAAAGTAGGACAGATCATTGTAAATCTGTTATTTATAGAGGATAAGAAACAGAACATTCAAAAATCTGAGTCATACTCCAGCATTTTGACCCAACCAAGGGCCAGTAGACAGCAAATTAACACCCGACTTAATAATACTTGTATCAGTTCTGAGGATACAACAAACATCATTTATAGAAAATGGTATTTGCTTTAACCACCATTCAATTTTTGAGATGGAAGTTAAAGGAAATTTTTTTATCAAATCCTACAGATGATAATATTGAATTATTTACTATAAATTACATAGCATTATTTTCATAGTTGTCAATTTAGTAACAACTGTTCACTACATATTGTATCCTAGGCAGACTGACTCCTAGGGCAATGAGCAATACCAAATTTTTGTCTTTTGTAATTTACTTTCTACCAGTTAGGAGTAGAGTTAAAAAATACACATATCTTGTTGCAATTATGTGCAAGAAAGAAAAATAAAACACTGAGGTAAGAGGCATATGTAAGGCCAATAGGAAGCGCATGGACGGTTTCGTCCCCGTATCTGGGGGCTTCAGGAGCCCCACTGAGAAGGGGACCTCCAAGTAGAGCGTGGCAGGCCTGCTGAGCTAAGCTGCCTGGGCCTGGAGGAAGAGGTGCAAAGGGCCTGAGCCAGAAGCCTGCTGGATGTGTTCAGAGGAGGCTGAGTGGCTATCGCTGAGTGAGCAAGGAGGAAGGAGTGGGAAGGAGTCTCAGAACAACTGTGGTGGGGAGGCAAGGAGCCCTCTGAACAGAAGCTGTGGGAGGAGCGAGCCAGGGACTGCCCTAGCTTTCAGAAGACCCTGTGGCTGCGGTGTGGGAAATGGCCGAGGAGAGGCCCGGGCATGTCACAGAGAGCAGCCAGGAGCTATGAGAAGTGATTCAGCAGAGATCACCTGCTGAATTCACCTGACAGGGGTAACAGCAGTGTGAAGGAAGCGCTAAGCAGTGCTATTGGGTGTATTAAAGGCAAAATGAGAAAAAAGGAGCATGGATGACGTCAAGCCTTCCGGTCAAGCAAGTGCAAGTCTAGGAGAGGACTAGAAGGGAAGTGCACTTCTTTGAGGTGAAGGGCAATTTAGGCGTTTGGAACACCCATTCAAACAGAGCTGATAAGAAGGTAAGTCTGGAGTGAATGGAGAGAATGGGGTATCATCCGCACCGGACTGGCATTCTGTGTCACAGGACTGGAGGTGACCTAAGGTAGTGGTGGTAAATCTATGGTATGCGTGCTACAGCGGGCTCTTTACATCACTGAAAGGTTGGCCATCGCTGAGATAGGAAAGAACAGTGACAGGAGAGAGCAGAGCCATGGCTCATGTGTCAAGGATGGGAGATGAAGGAGCCAGCAAAGGAGAGACAACAGCAAACGCTGGGCTAGTGTCTGGCCACAAGAGGGGGACCCTCGAGGGACAGGATACATTCTCCAGGCACCTGGCTACTTCCTGTAGGAGTCTGGCTTCCCACACTCACAAACACAGATCAACCAAAACTGCTAAACAAAATTCCATGTCTCTAAAGTATCATCAGTATAATGGAGTAAAAATTCTTTTGAAAGAACAATGAAATTTGACTTTAGTAATTAAGAACCCACAAATAAAGATGACAAATTATCATCTATCAAAGTGGCCAAAACTTAAAATTCTGACAGTGTTAAGGAGGTTGGAGAAATGGCAAGTCTCTTCTGGGAAGCAATGTAAAATGCCTACAAAGTGGTACTGTTTATGCAAATTATAATAAAATTATAACAAGGCTCATAGCTCATGAGAGTACACAAGGGTGTTAAATGAAGTGAAGGGAAATCCTCAGTGTCTGCAAGCAGGGGAACTATGGCCAGAATAGGGATGAGCAAAGCTGTACCCTGTACATAACGCCTCATGACAGAATTCTTATAATCATCAGTTCTGGCGTGAACACATGAGTACATGTTATATGATCCTTTACATCCTTTTGTATTTTGGAAAACTCAAAATACTATTTATTTATTTATTTATTTATTGGTACCAGGGTTCAAACTCATGACTTGTGCTTTTCAGGAAGATACTTACACCACTGAGCTAAATCCCCAGCCTCAAATACTATTATTTTCTTATTCTCTTTTTGTTTTTTCAAATACTTTTTAAAAGCACAAAAAATAAGAAGAAACTAAAAGAGTATTTTTTTGAAACATCTGGATAATTATGTCTTACTACAAGCCTATAGTAAAGCAAAAGAGAGGAGGGCATTTTGTTGACATAAAAAAAGAACTGTAAGGCTCCCCAGATTTTAAATTTGTTAGATTTTACCACTTGATAAAAAATGGGAAACTTTGAGCACAAGTAAATACAGTAATTTATAACATTACACTAAAAAGGGGGGCGAAACAATCTTGTTTTATTATAATACTTAATCCTTGCCTATCAGTTTTGATGTATACAGTGGTACCTTGGGTCACAAACTTAATTCTTTCCACAGTTCTGGTCACAGAATATGTTTCATGATTTTACAATTTGGTTGCACCCATAATCATAGTATAAATTCTGTGACCAGAATCATGGAAAGAATTGAATTCGTGAACAGAGGTACCATCGTAATCTACAAGCAGCTTCTAACACTGCTTTGGTAATGAGATGAAAAACAGGACATGACCAGTCAGCCAGTTTAAACAATGCATGATAATTAAGGGAAACCACACTCACTCCTCCTATGGAAATTTAGAATATAAGTATTGCTTATTCTAATAATTAAGAGGAATCTATACATGGGTTCATTAGTTGATTTTTATAAGATTCATCTTAAAGATGAAGTAAACATAACAGTTTTTTTTTATAATAGCACTGTCTTTTACAGCTACATTTTTTAGACATTAGTGTTGTACCTACATCTTTTAACTTTCCTAGTCAGTGGAAAACTCTTCACATACTTTTTCTAGCTTGCTACATTTGAATTGCTCTTACTACTTGGGCAACAAGAAATGAGTCACTTCTCCTGAATATTTAGACATAAAAATTTGGGCTGATTCATTTAATCTTTTATTATTTATCAGACAGTATTGAAAGAGTTGATACAGTAACCTTTATGTTTCATGATGGCTTCATTTTCTCTTTAGAAATTTTCATTATACAAGACAACAAAAATTAAGAAAAATGCAGGAGGCAGGTAAATATTAAATACAAGCAGTTTTAAAATGCAACAGAGTATTTCTTAAAGTTCTCTTTGTAGATAGTTCTGTATATTTCTTATTTTTACAAATAAATAATTCCATTCTTTGATTATACAGAACAAAAGATCAGATTTAATTTCCCTCCAAATTGGTCAGAGACAAGTATTTTTGTATGTTGAGCTAGCACTTAAAAAAAAAATCAACCAGGTAATTTTTCAAAATAAATGTTTCTGTCATTTCTTTCAGCAAACAAATGTTTTCTTTCACAAATACTGATGCAGCCCAAGTGATGCACAGGCTGCGCTGAGCTGCCAGCCAGGCAGAGGCCAGGGCATGGCTGATCCAGCTCATGCTGCACTGTATACCCTGGTGGAGAGATAAGGAAACGCGTAGGTAATCACAAAACAGAGGTAGAGCGGGACTGAATGCATTCAGAGAGTAAACTCCAACAGGAGCAACTGCTTCCGCAAGTGTGTGGAAGGGACAAGAGCCAGGGCCAGGATGGCTCTACACTACACTTTAAGGGAAAGAGCATACCAGAAGAACACAGCAGGTGGAGAGTGGGAGAGGTGATTTAAGGAGGGCTGACTTAAGGTGGAGAGCAGACGCGCTGTTATGTAAGCAGGAAATTCAAGCATCAGCGTGGGTAAGAACAGGAAATTAGAAGGGTAAAGAATCAGGCAGGTGGCAGACAGTGAAGGACTGCAATTAGAGGTTGCGTGGTTCATATGTGTTTGGTACACAGCTGGGAATCAATGAAAACCTTTTGATTTTCCATGGAGCAACACAGATTAATTTGACATCAGTGTGGATTGGTAGGAAGGATGGACAAAAGTTCAAGGTGGGGAAACTGAGTAGGAGGTTATGGATGCAATACAAACAGTACATCGTAAACAGCGTTTATGAAAAATACGCTATAAAGCCTTACCTGATTCTTCTGTATCTTGTTCATCTATTAAAGCCACAGACACACCTAAATCCACACATTTCTTGCTATGTGCCTTGGACTTCATGTGTTTTGTCAGGTTTCCTTAAGGAAAAAAGAAGGTTTACTAAGCTTACATAGTAACATTTTGCTATTAGCTTAACACTGGCAAATTCCATTCCTCCATAAAGCAAAAGCACTGACTATGGTTCAGCAACTGCAGTGACTAAATCTGGATACAAGAAGACATTGATAACTACAGACTGCAACAACTCTGTTCATTACTAGTAACAGTGTGTCTTTTCCAAATCAGCCTCCTGAACTTTGTGTCTACTTTGGCCTCCAGGCTTTCATTCCTTTTTCCTTATTTCTCAGAACATGGTACACATAAAGCCCCTTTCAGAGAGCTCTGTGCTGTAGTTCCTGGACTGGGAATTCTCCCCCAGCTGTGTCCACTGGCTCTCACAGTCGTTTGTATCCTTGTACGCGTTTTAGTTTTCACTGTAAGCGATTTTCAGCCAGATCATTTTCCATGCAGTCCTACGGAAACGGGTTGTAGGAACATCTTTCACTGCAGTCTCCCAATTGCTTTTGCCTGGTAACTTAATAGTTTTGGTGGTTTCAAAACACGTTGTTGCCACCTGTCTGTTTGGATGGCATAGGTAAAGGGTTCTGCTTTTAAGCAGAAATTTTATTTCCCCACAGGACACAATGCCAAGGAAAGTGAGGGCCAAGTTTAATTCAGGTTCCTCAGACTGCATCTTAGAACAGGCACTAAAACCCCAGATCTACATGTATAAATCTGGCTTTCATTCCTTATGGATTTTTAGGTTTTTAAAAGTATGTGCTTACTACCCTGCTTTTGACTGTTTTATTTCTTCTACCTGGGAATCTGCTTTTTAAATTTTTGAAATGGTGGGGAAAGGTTTTTGAGTCTATGATAAACTACATTGGATCATTTAAACATATTCTAAGCAGCACTTCTGTATGTATACACATGGAAAGGGAGAAAGAATTCTGCTTAAGAATTTCACTTCAGGTACAGGCTGGACATCTGTTAACATGTGTCTGAGATGTTTCTCCAGCAGTTGATACAGCAGTCTCTGCAAGTGTAACCAAGGTCACTGGGAACCACCGTCTACCTGCCCCCCATGATCACAAATGCAAGGGGACAAATCAGATTCTTCTAAGGACACCAAGCATCTTTTGTAGAGAAAACACTGCCAACAAGGTCAAATCATCTCTTTCAAGGAGCAAGGGTGAATTAGTAGTTTAAACATAGCCTTTAGAAAAATAAAAAGTATTTAAATCATCAGTCCAAATTGTGGACTTGTAGTAGCAAAAGCCCACAATGATTGCTTATTTACAGTTCCAATTTCTTGACAAATGCACTGAGTCTATAACACAGACCACACTTGTGTAAGCTGATTTTAGCACCAGATAGTAGGTTCTTGTCAACCTACCACACAGCATCCTAGAGCTGAATGCTCAGGGATCTGTGGCAGTGAGAGGCTGGCTGGACCACAAGCATCTTGGTCCCATCAGACACTGACCTCTGTGATTTTGGAAACACTACCTAGCTTAAATAGGTTTTTGACATTTACAGTAAATATATTTAAATCATGCAGCAAATATAGCAAAACATTAACACCTACTAAGACAATGAGTACTGGTAGTGTACACAAATTTTATTATTCTCTAAGAGGTTCTAATTTTTCATATTAATAAAGTTTAAAAAAATAGTTTAGCCACTAACGTGGCTGACATTTCCACTTCTAAGTCAAAATGCTTTCAGGGCAAAAACAATATTATAAATCAAATTAAAAGGTCCACTAATAGTTTCTTTTCAAAATACTTTTGTTCCCTAAATAGGCCAATACAGGTTATCTGCTAAGAAGTTAATATGTAACTAGGCAAATCTGGGATGTTTTTAATAAGCATATTTGCTTATAATTTGAGCTATCGTTTATTATAAATCAACTGAAATAATTTAAAATAAATTTGCATTTAAGGATGAAAAAGTATATTTAAATGCAACTATCCCCTAACAATAATCTTATATATTAACGGACTGATGTAACAGGTAAGTTTTCTGATACATTTAATAAACACGCACCTAAACCCTTTGGACACATTGAAAGGTTTTGTTTCTGAATTATCCAGCTTTCTGTAACGTAACAGAAAATGGTCTACATCCTACAGAGACACAACCTCATTGCATATTTTGTGCTGACTGGTCTTTAAAGCAAAATCATTAAAATAAATCTATTACAATTATTTTGAAAACCCACTCAGGAAATAAACTAAAGAGGACATGCGGTGAGCTACAGATTTGTATGCATCATCACATGCATCAAATGTTAGCACTATGGACCACTCCTGCCCTAGGACTTTGCTATCTTTGCTGGCCACATCTACATAGCACACTGTGGCTTCTGCTCATCCTCAGATGCATTCAATGAGAAGTACAGCTAGTTGAAAAGCGTAACAAACTAAATGAAATTGGGTAAACTCTACAACCTAATTAAAAACAAAAATAGGTCTAATATTATTTAGTTAGCTATGTTTAAAAACTGTCTTGAGATTTCCTTGACATAAATTTACAAAAGGTTAGACTTTTGAAAGCTCTCAAAAATGAGAGCTATCTTGGTAAATACAGGGAAAAACATGAACTTGCAAATTTTTTTATCAACCCACTTAGCTATGATAGTCTTGTCAAATAAATATTTATCATGTAATTTCGGCTATGCATGATGTGCACACCTGTAATCTCAGCACCAGGGAGGTTGAGGCAGGAAGATCACTGAATGTGAGGCCAGACTGGGCTACACTGAGTTCAAGGCCAGCCTGGATTTCATAGTGTGACCCTGTCTCCACAAAACAGAAAACAAAAAGTAATTCATGACTTATCTGACAAAACAAAAAATGTAACACGAGTTCAGATAGGCAGTACATACAGCATCGACACTGTCAAAGGATGAGGCTCACTTTTCAGAGGTCAGTAAGCTTTGCTAGCCATTTAGTAAACATCTGTATAAAATCTTGCACGATGCTGTTTTATTAGACTAAGATTAATACATAGGGACTCAAAATATTCCTCCTTACCAAGACATCTCCATAGTTTCATCTGGTTTTCCACCACCAGCTTGTTCTTCCTTTCTTTTAGGAATAAAATTTCCGAAATACCCTAAATCCTTTGCTTCATTCTATGGAAAACTAGTCATTTTCTCATGCCTTTTTTTTTCTTCTTATAATTGGTAACATTATTCTGCACTCAGTAAATCTTACACTAGTAATGCTATTTGGTCTTCTGAATGGGTTTCTGTTCTTATATTGGAAATTAATAGCTATTTCTTTGAGCACAGGGTCAAAACCAGTGGAAAGGAAGACATCAGCTTAAGGCATCTGAGCTCCTACCAGAGCTCTGATTGAGGACTGAGGAAATCACCCTCAAATGGCGTCTGTCTCCAGGAGGCCCACATCACTACTGAAGAGCAAGAGTATTCCTCCCACCCCTCTGACAATTGGGACACCAGAAAAATTCAAAGCTATCTGTAAAGAACACTTTGTTTTCCATCATTGTTTCAGATACTATTAGCATTTTAAGAGAACTATTTGAAGCTGTTTAGTTGTTACATGTAATAACTTTAAATATCAACAAATACTAGCCAAAAAATAGGTTTTGCTAGTTGATAAATTTTTATAAAGTATCTATGAATTCAACTAATATGACAGAAAAAAGTCAATGCTAACTCAAAAACATTAAAAAGTTTCTATAATGTACATTTTCAGATTTTTTTTCTTACATATTTGCATGATTATATGTTTGCTGGAGAGTCTTACTTTTTAAAGAGAAGCACATAATGGGGCTGGGGATTCAGCTCAGCAGCATAAGCACCTGCCTTGCAAGCAGGTGGTCATGAGTTCGATACCCAGTACCAATAAAAAAAAAAAAAGAAGAGAAGCACATAAAATTAAACACTCAAATAACAAATCCTGATATGATGATTTATATAAAAGGAGCCCAATGAAGAAAACAAATACTTTACAGTAGCATATCCATTATGTATAATAAAAATCTTACGCAGGGCAAAATTACTTTATAATACTGGCCTATCAGTTAAATAAAAACATATAAAAGAAAGGATGCCAAATATAATTGTAATAACTAGTTCCGAGATCTTCTTGTAAACAATAAATAGAAATGTTAAAGAAATCTGAACAACAGTGTTCGGGTTAAAAAAATGTTAACAGAAAAACATATCTATGTACATCTAAAATTAGATGATAAAACATGGGTGGAATGATTACAATAGTTTACTGTCATTATTTTAAATCTCTAAGCTTTGAGGACTCAAATGAATTTACTTGTAATCATAAAGACCTCCTTTTTCTTCTTCAGCCCAAAGTAAGTATTTTTGAAAATCTATTAGTCATCATGTCGTCTAATTGCAGTTTGGGGAATAAAATCTAAAAAAGGCAGTTGTTCCTTTTAAATGTTATATATGTATTTTCTAAAAATATGTAATTAGCTTTTTTCCCCAAAGGTTCTGGAAACATAAAGAAAACTGCAATGCTGACAAGATGTAATTCAGTTAATTTAAGCTACTGTATGGTACCCTTTAAAGAATATGTAAAGCCATCTTCTTCACCTATGTAAATGCATACAAATAGGACCTTGAAGCAATGGATAGCCCATACCTTTTGTCTTAAAGGAGAAGTTACAGTAAGTGCAGTGATAAGGGCGAACGTCTGTATGGGTTCGTATGTGTTTCTTTAACATGCTGGGTTTCTTACACCGTATTCCACATTCTTCACAAATGTACTTTCCTCTTCCCCTGCCTCGGACATACACATACTCTTCATTTGATTTATATCTAATATGAAGAGAAAGATTATATTGAACACTATGTGTTTGCAAAAAATTCATGATTAAAATTCTATTTACAAAAAACCCCACAACTTTTATACTCAGCATATAAAAAATATACACAAAGGTCAGTAACAGAATATTCTAATTTTTCTTATTAACATACTGTTCTAAAAGCTTATTCCAATCAAATAAATGTATTCAATATTATGTCTAACTTCAAAACATTTTCTTCATCTTAAGATACTTGCTTAAAAGTTTTCTTTGCTGCTAAATTCAATCACAGTAACTCTAAGAACTGAAATACTTCTGGACTTCACTATAACTATAATTGATTTTTGCAATGTTTTTCTCATATTAACATACATAAAAGACATCAATGAAATAACAAAATGTTCATCTGTCTCAGAGCAGACTGCTCCAATTCATTCCTTACTGTAAGTCAGTGTGAAATGAGGGCTTGCTGTGAAATTTTAGTTCACAGCTATCTTTGAGTCCCTCCAATGTTTCTGGTCATCATTTTCTCCATCCAAATGGTGTTAATATTATCTTGCCAAATAGGTTCTTTTATAATCCCCCAAACCATACAACATTTAAATAAAATTGGTACTCCTAATTCACATAAAAATGTACATTTAAAAAGTAAGTTTAAATGTACATTTAAGAAGTAAACTTTGTACTTGCCCTCCATCAAATATTTTAATTCTTCTTGGTTCACTTTTGATTAACGAATTTTCTTTATCTTGCTCACTGTTAATTTCAGAGACATCTTTACTGCCGAATTCAACTACTGTGGACTTTTGAATACCTAATGCTCTCTGAAAGGAAAAAAAAAAAAAAAAAAAAGAAACTAATTTAATACAACTGAAAACACAAACATGCTGAAATTTCATTGGAAATTTAAATACCATGGAATATAAATCATTACTTAAGGAAATGAATTTCTAAGAAGTAACAGACAAAAAGTTATGTTTTATCTTCAGTCATCTGTCTAAATCAATACAAAATGATTCATTTTATCACATTTTAAATAATTCTACCACAGTCTCTGACACCCTAAAACAAACTTCCCACTTTTGGTATTCTACAAATTTTAAGAGGAATTTTTCTTTCTTTCTTTCTTTCTTTTCTTTCTTTCTTTCTTTCCTTTCTCCCCCCCCCCTATTTATTTATTTATTTATTTATTTATTTATTTATTTTTGTGGGATGGTGGTACTTGGGATTGATCTCAAGGCCCTGAGCATGCTAGGCAAGCACTCTACCACTGAGTTAGGTCCTACCTCACTTTGAGATAGGGTCCTGCTAAGTTGGCCAGGCTAGCTTTGAACTTGTCAACCCTTTTTCTTCATGCCACGCCCCCCCCCCCCAAGCCTCACCTTTTCAAATGTCTGGCCTTAACAGGAATTTTTATAGGCTATCCATGCTTTATTACATTTAACCACTTAAACTGTAAATCAAATATACTGCTTACTGGGTTTATTCATTGGAGATGGGAAAAAGCTAGTTACCTAAGGATAATATCTCAGATCTTCAAGAATCATCACTAAATCTCCTCAGCTTACACCCACTCTAAAGATAAAGCAGAAGCTCCACTAATAGTTAGCTTACCTTCTCCCCATTATTTTAAACCTCAAGTACAGTTGCTCTCCAGATCTGAAAGTTCCCTGAATACTGATCACTTGTGAGATCCAGGTCAAGTTAGGCTTGGCTTGATAATAACTAAGTCCTTAGAAAAATGCAGTGAACATCCAAATGATAAACAATGTGTTTTCCCATAGGAAACACAATTTAAGATTTTATGCAAGACTCTACATCACGCACTCCTAACAATGAGTTTTCTCAACCATCATGTCCTCCAATTTCAAGCATCCTCATAAGGCGGTCTTAGAGTTGGGCCATCCCACCTGGTAGGGGAAGGTAGTAGTAGTAGGCTTGGTAACTCAGCCTTTTGGCTAAACCTAACATGAGGGAGAAATTTCTCCAATCAAAGGCTTTTTTATATAAATTTTTGAACAATTACACTGCCAAGTAGAAAGCTATCATCCTGCAAAAATGGCTTAGTACCACTAAGCAACAGGAGTATGTGTATAATGGCTGAGGTCTGGTGTGGCTTCAATCAAGTATTCTGGGAAGTCCTTGTCCTCACAAGAAGACAGAAAAGCTGCAGGCAGGCAGTGCGGAGGAGCCACCACACCAACAGCTAAAAGCACTCCTGTCTCGGTTCTTCCTGACCAACAGGTCAGGCTTCCCCACAGGAGGAACATATGCACATACCTTCCTTGTGACTTTATCGCTTTAACGATAATCCTCTTTCCTTCTCATCAGTATCAAATCCCCCTTTATCTTTTGGTTACTTTCCTACTATTAAATCCAGTTTTTAATCTGCTGATATTACCAGTTAGTTAAAGTGTCCAAATCACTGTACTTTGCTCCAGTCTTAGTGTTTCGACAATCCCTGGGTATCAGGTGTTGCTGAGGCATTTTTTTCCCTTAGAAAATCTCTTCATGTATGGCATCTGCACTCTTCTTCCATTTGGGGTGTGGGTAAGGATCAAGCAGCACTCAATCCTTCCAGGCCATCTGCTCATGAACTGAAGTCTCCAGTGTCATTACAACTGCTCAGCTTAGACACTTCTATTTGCTTTCATCTGTATTTGATCTCTCTACCTGAACGACTCTTGCGGTACACTGGCCTATGTGTCACTTTCTCTTGATTCTCTTTCTCTATAACAGTTTCTTTCAGCTTGCAGTATAGACATTCTTTATCTTTTTTAACTCTCTAAACAGAACCTGAAGAATCCTTCTAAGCCTCTCTTCTTCTCTATATACTCTGAGCAATCTCATTAAGTGTATCTATGCACTGAAGAATTTCTATGCCCTCCACCTTCAGCTCTCTCCTGAATGTCAATCCAGGTATTTCCAGATGTTTCTTTTGTGGTACTTGACAATGAAGCAGACTTTGCTTGTTTTATGCTGGGGATCAAATTCAGGATCTCATAACATGCTGAATACACTGTGTAACTGAGCTACACCCATAACCTAGAAAAATCATCTCTCATTTGGATATCAGGAATACAAATGGAATTCTGCTTAAATTTTTATGATTATATCTAAGACTCTGATTTAGCTGGTTAGAATATGAGCATTTAAAAAGCAATTTCCACAAATGGTTTGGATGTACCTCCCTTCACTGAAGAGCCACTGAGGTTCTCCACTGTAAATGCTTTGATTTCTAAGTTTCCAAAAGCAAACTAATGTTACTATTTCAAATTTACAAAGCCTCTGGTCATGCCAGACTTCATGCAGTTCTTTAAATGACCCAAATGTCTTAGTTTCATGTCATTTAGTGGTCTATAAAAATTTTAAATTTCTTGTTCCTTTCTGGAGACTCAGCTGAAATACCACTACCTTTGGAGTATCTTCCTATATCCGTACTTCCCTTCCTTACTGGCAATATTAAAGACTTCTTGTGTTAGACTTGAACATATTTCAGCTATCACACTGACATTCGAATATTTTCTTCTTTATAGTTATATAAATGTTCATGAGTCTGTATTATAGCTTGTGAGCTTCAGAAGTCAAAGATGTACACAATCCTGAATGTCTAGAGTTCAATGTTGATAAACTCATCGATGTATTTACTTAATCACTTACATGATTTTTTTCCATTTTATAAAGCTATTTGAGATTTCATAAATTATTCAAATTTAGTTTCATGACTTTAAATTATACTATAAATCATATTAACTTATCAAGCATATAAGTTCATTACTTTTTGAATCTTCTCTGTAGCACCAACGAGTCTCAGATCTGTGTGGACAGAAAGCAGGGGTGGGTGTCGCAAAGGGACAGGAGTTAGTACCCACAGGCTAGGATAGAATGGCCCTCTGCCTGTACGACACAAGAAAACATGTCATTTTTTGACTATCCACACCTCTGTCTTCCCTGCACTAGCAGTGACAAAGCAAAACCTTAATCTCTTCTCACATAAGCAATGAAAACAACTTTAACAAAGAAAATATCGAAATAAAACTGTGATTATCCATACCATTACAGAGACTTAGCACAGTCAGCTGAGGGAAAAAAATGTACTAAGAGTAAGCTTTCATTCTGAAAATGCTTTCAGAAAAAGGACTCCATGTAACACTCATCAGTACAATTCCCAAGGCAAATATATCA
This sequence comes from Cavia porcellus, assembly GCF_034190915.1. Lineage (NCBI taxonomy): Eukaryota > Metazoa > Chordata > Mammalia > Rodentia > Caviidae > Cavia > Cavia porcellus. Next base: position 16,852,536 of record NW_026947496.1, on the reverse strand, counting down.
CTCTGATTTTCAAGTAACTACACACAGTATAAGTTGTCATTCAAGACTAAAATACTTCTAAGATATGTAAAGGTAGCAAGATATGTTAAAACTAATTTGTATAAAACATATTTGAACATAAATTATATTTCAAGTACCTTGCTTAAGTTGCTTTTCCATTTGCTTGAATAGACCAATAAATCTGATTTGGAATGGGTAGTTATTGCTTGACAATATAATGACTTTCCAGTCTTCTGTTTTGAATTAAGGAGAGAGAGTGCAACTTTTGTAGGCAAACCGAGCGGATTTGGGTTACTGGAGCTTACTGCCCAATCGGTATAGGCTGAAACGTTTTGATTATTCTGAGGCAGAGGCAATGCCTTCTGTCTTAACAGGTAACACCAGGTGAAGCTGGTAGCAGTCTTGAGGCTGGGGAAAGACAGTTGTTGCATGTCTGTGATGCTACATAAGGGAAGAGTGGGAGTTGGCAGCTGACTTTGTCCTTGAATGTGTACTCTATCACCTTGATTTTTAACCCCTGGAGATGTCCTTTCTTGGTTACTGTCTATTGATGTCAAAGGAGAAACATGGGTATTTTCTAAATGCACAGGAGAATTTTGAACTGTTACAGTTAATGATGTGGATGGCTTAATGGTCTCAAATTCATGCATTTCACTGATAGGTTCTGTAACTACAAACTTACAATGTTCTGATGAACTGTCAGTTGGCAAAACATCTGGTAAATTAACAGCCTCACTAGTAGTTTCAGGCTGAGAAAAAACATCCTGCTCCAATAGGACACCTTCGAGGAGCTCTGTAGTACAAACCTGCCTCACTAAAACTGGTTTCTTCTGCTTAGTGACTTCATTAGCCCTTGAAGCGAGTGGTTCTACGGGTCGCACGTCTGTGGCACAAACAGCTCCATTCTCATCTTTAGCCCGTTTCTGATGCTTTTCCATGGCAATGTCTAAACTGTTTGCTGGGGAGAGCATCCTTTTACTGGAGGCTGAAGATTCTTGGGGGGAAAGCCTACCCACAGACATTTTCTGAGTCACAGGCAAGGATTCTGTGAGAGAATTTTGGTCTATCTCTGAAAAAATATTTTTACAAACAAGTTCTTCCTCTGGGTTTGGCAGAGCATTCTGGTGATCTTTCTGTGATTTTGGCATGGCAGTTTGTTCTTCACTGACTGGCACTATACTTTGATTAGTCTGGCAATTTGGTGTGCTGGACAGATCTTGGGTCACTAGGATTCGTGGCAGAGATGAGACAGTGGCAAAAGAGTAAGTGGGAACATTACTCTGCAGGTGTAAAGGCAGCATGAAGGATGGTGGCACCTTCTGTGTTTGGCTGCTAGGTAACCCAAGCTCCAGCAGTGGCAGAGGACATGAATTAGACGCAGGACCTACTAATTTGGCCGGCAAGGGTACTGAGGTTGTGCATAAATCTGCTCTAGCTGGATCTAAGAGAACTTGATTTGGCAAAGGACATACTGGATTAGAAGAGCAAGATGGGCTGGATGTGAAAATGTGACACTGAAGTTGGTACTTGGGAGCAAAGCAATCCTCACTTTTAGAAGATACATTGAGCATGGAATGTGCATCTACTTTGTCACTCTGTGCAGACCCCTGCAGAGACAGCTGTGTGCTCTGGTAGCTGAGAGGTGTATGGGCCTGATTTAACAAACTGACACCAAAAAGCTGCTTAACAGGAAAGACCTTAGCAGAGTTGGAATTGGACATTTCTGCTGGCAGATCCTTAACTTGAGATTGGGAGTGCAAAGGATTCACAGGGAACTCAGCCAAGGATGTACTAGGGAGCTGAGGACCCTGAAGAGGTCCTGCATTTGTGCTGGAAGGAAGAATACTTTGGAAAGATGATGAGTTAGCAGGAGAGAGATGACTATCTGGAGCTATGTTCAAAGAGATCTGCCGGATCAGTGGGCCCCTCCGTCTCTCTAAGAGAGGCACATGTCCAGTTACTCCTGTACCAGAAGGGGCAGCTGAAGGTTGTGAGTCAACAAGTGGTGTAGCTTGGGTTGGAGTTACGCTGCCACAGTCAAAGGATTTACTTCTGAATTCAGAGACCTCCATAGATGCCTGCATGCAACTGATCTGTTCTGAAGCAGCACGCCTCATTTCCCGGTGACTTCCAGGCACGCTCAGTGTATTTGAGCCAGGTGGAATGAGAAGAAACTCAGCTTTGTTTGGGAAATCGATTTTGGAAGAAGCCTCCATTTTAGAGACATCCTCTATGTCCAAGGAGGCTGAGAAACTTGAAGCGTGGGACAGGCTGCTCTCCCTGCTCAGGCTCCGAGACAGAGTGGAGTCGAAACTAGATTCAGTGGAAGAATGCTCTATCTCAGCCAGCCGGAGTCGCTTCTTTTTGGGTGGCAGTTTCTCTGTTGGCAATTTTGACAAGGTTTCACTGCGCTGAGGCCAACTGAACTTCTCCAATTTGTCTTGATCTTGGCCCTGAGCTTCAGGGTCCCGGTCTGGCTCTTCTGTGACCAGAATTTCTGGGACTTGGATATTGGGCTGCCGGACAAGTCTCGAGGTCTGTCCTGCCACATGCCGTTCGCTTGAGAGCTTTCTGGAGTTTTCCCGGTGCTCACCTCTGACAGTATCAGACAGTGCAGGCTGGTGAGGATGCGGCACATCCCCAGAAGGGTGCCCTTCCTCTGGGGAGATTCCTATTGTTTGCAGAGAGCCAGGCTTCCCAGTTAGACTCAGCTCCTGGAAAGACCCTGGGGAGTCCCCCTCAAAAGGTTCCACCTTGTCAAAGGAACTCGGTCTGCTCAGGGAGTTCGTATGCTGGATGACGGAGATGCCAGCACCTTGTCTCTTCACCTCCAGCCTATCTGGGGCAGCTAAACCCATTCGCTGCTCTACAATGGGAGACAGGTTTGGGTCCACGGTCTGCTCCAGGCCCCTGGCAACAAGCTGAGTCTGCGAGTTCTGCACCTGCCTGTTTCCATGCTGCTGGTTATCTGTCATGGTGACAGTGTGCTGAGACAGGCTGAGACTGGAGCCCAGAGCATTCTGAAACAGAAGGGCTTCAGAGCCCTTTGGAGAAGTTCCATTTTCGCTTTGCTGAAGTTCTTCATCATCGCCAACACTTTTCATCTTCCTCCTTTTCCTTATTTGGGGCGTCTGTTCCCAGACACCTGTGGACCCAGCGACTTTGTAGTGCAGGATCTGAGGCTGTGCCCCACTAGGAACAGGGCTGTGTTCAGACTCTCGCATTATGACCTTTGTTTTGGGCCCGTGTAACTCTGAACAGTAAAATTTCTTGTGGTTTTCGAAGTTTTCCAGCTTTCTATACCTGTTTCTACAGGTTTCACACTCAAACATGGTTCCTCGGCCTTGATGGGACTTCTTCTTTTCCAGTTGGGAGCCTGGTGCCAAGGCTTTGTTCCGGGCTGCCACAGGCTCACTCGTGGTGTGACAACCTGCATAGCCCTCATCCAAGGACTGTCCAGGCCCAAGAGTATGATTCTCACTGGCTGATGAGTCTTCCACTGCCGCCTGCCTGACCAGAGTACGGGGATGTCCACTTGGAGGTATAGAAGCATTAGGTCCTGATACAAACACGTCATCATACAAAGAGCCAATTTTGTCATCAAATGACTGACTTCCTCTCAGTGGGTGAGGGGGAGGAATTATATTTGCAGGAACTGCTGAATAGCCTGTGGTTGGCATGGAGTTACTTCTTGTGATAGGTAAACAGTCCAGGGAAGGTACTGACAGAAGAAACACTTGCTTTGACTTTTCGGTGGGGGTAAAGGGGGACTTTGGTATGTCAGAACTTGAACTTGTCCTCCGTCCCATTGGTTTTAAATCAAACTGGAAAGAATCTTTAAATATGTATGATTTGGGCGAATCAATACTTCCTCGTCTGGAAAGAGAAGTTCTCCGGGGCTTTACACTGTCTAGCTGCTTATCATCTACCAAGGCTTCATTGTCAGAGATAAGCTTTGATATCCGTTCCTCCAGTGTCTTCGTTGCCAGGGGTGGCCGCATCTGGCCTGGTAAGAGCAACGGCTTCTCTCCTGCTGGAAGGGCACAGGATGCTGGTGTGCTGACTTGAGGCGCAGAAGGACTGCTACTCTTGGCTGAGTCTTGTTCTGTGGTGGGAAAGGTTCTGGGAAAAGGTGTTGGTGGGCTCACTGTCTGATCAGCACTTTCAGAACGTGAAAAGTAACCAGAATCTGTACTTCCTGAACTCCGAGGGCTCAGAAGTAGCTTCCCTTGCTGTTCCTGGGAGTAATCAGTAGCCTGCTGTCTTTGCAGCTGGGCATGAACTGTTCCTCCATGACAGTCCTGCTTTCCTTCCATCTGACCCATGTCCACTTTCTGCTGGGTCTTTTCATCATTCTGCAGGGAAGTTACACAGGCTGACTGGGACAGTACATTGGCTGCCTGAACAGTCTGTCTCTGTGCACTACAGAGCTCAGGCTTAGAGCTGACCATCTTTGGGCTGTCAATTCTTAACGGAGACACACTGACAGCATGAACCACAAGTTTCGGCAATTCTGTCATGGCTTGTGATTCAGAAGATCTGCCTTGTGAAAAGTCATCTGCCACATGATCTGGATTGCCTGGAATGGAACCTGGTTTTGGTAACGCTTCAGAACTGGATATCCTCTTCATTAGTTGCATAGGCTGCAGCTCCAGGGTACCAGGGTCATTCTGTCTGCTGTCAGAGGAGCCCTCCTCCTCACTCTCCCCACTGTCCTCTACATCGGAATGGACACTAAGTGCTTTGGAGGACTCTTGGGACAAGAACAAGCCACCAGTATCTGGCTGCAAGACAAGACCCAGTTTGATAGTATGTGCATGGGACTTTTTGTGCTTATACAGATTACTTTTAGTCTTAAATGAAAATCCGCAGGTCACACAGGGGTAGGGCCTCTCTCCAGTGTGGGAGCGGATATGTTTTAAAAGCACACTAGGCTTTGCACAAGCTCTATTGCAATACTCACAAATATATTTTCCTTGCTTTTTTGGCTTCTGATCTTTCAGAAGGAGATTGCACATTTGTTCTACACTTCGATTAACAACAGAGGCAACATGAGTTGGATTATAAAGTGGCAGGGGAGGTGACTGGGTAGAATTAGCTGTACTTATGGATACAGGTGAAACAGAATCCACTTGCTGGTTTGGAGGAGTAACCTGAGATCCGCTGGAAGATGCAGTGAGACTGATGGTTGACGTCACCGCTATATTATAAACCTGTTCAAGTTTGGTGCCCTCTTGGTTTTGCAGGTTCGTCAGTGATCCCGTGAAACCTGAATGCCTTGGAATCTGCTGATTGTGATTTGGTTTGGAAACAAAGTGTTTGTGTTGATTATCTGAAAGAAAAACTGACTGAACTTCCCCCTGTTCATTTTGCTGAGGGGCTGACACTTGCACTGGGTATGAGGTACAAGGAGAATACTGTGACTCGGCAACAAATTCTTGTGAAGTCAGATTTTGGACATCCGCTGAACTGTTTTTTAATTTAGAAGGGGATCGTACAGTTTTATTTGGTCTCAGTTTTTCCGTCTTAATTGCACTAGCTGAGCCCTTTTGTGAAAAGGTGCTCAGTTCTGGCTCCATTGCTTTCAGTAAGACATCAAATGCAGTGTTCGTGTACACAGGGGAAGTAGTACTACACTGAGAAGAGATACATTCACTAGTGTCAGTCCTGGCCTTACTGGACGAGGAGCTCGCGTCCCACTTTGCATGGAAGCCACTGAGTGTGGCTGGGTCAGAGCCTTCTGACCGCCATCTCCGCAACTCAGCTGGGTGCTGCAGGGATGCAGGCTTCTTCGGGGAGGCAGCGTCTTCGGGGCTTGAGGCTTCAGTCCTGACCCCTGGTCTGTCTCCGTTCTGTTTGGTTAGCTGCTCCCCATTTTTTACAGGAATACAGATCTGTTTCTTTTGAGACTCCAAAGCACTCTGCAAAACACCCAAAGATGACCCCTCTGTGTTTTGCTTATGTTTTGCCTGAAGAGGATTTCTCAGGGGGGATTTTGGTATTTTCTTCAGATGATTTTCAGTGACAATCTTTTTCCGTTTCACACCTTTCAGGGATTCTGAAGCTCCTTTAACACCAGACTCTAGGAGTTCTGCTGAGAAAAAGAGAGAAGACCTTGTAAAATTGTACATACACCCACAATAGTTTCCCTTAAAACTAATTAAGATTACTATCATGTGAGCATTATAACAGCTGGAGGCAACTTCAGAAAGTCTATTTCCATAAACCTATATTCTAACATTCTGGCAACATAAAGAATGTTGTTAATCAAAGTATGCAAGCATACACACAGAGATATCAGAGTGCATTTCTAGGATGCTACATTCCTTTCTGAGGAAACTGGTCCTGGACAAGATCTTTCACAAGTGAAGAACTGTCCTACAATTGAGCATGGATGATGTTGACACTATAGCATGAAAAGGCTGTCCAACAGAAGAGGAATCATAATCACTTTGAGCTATCTGATCACACTTACGATCTTTGAAAGCAAGATGTTCAGTAAGTTTCGAAACAGAAAATAACATTCTAATGAGAAAAGGGCTATTAAATAAATAATAAGTGCAATGAAAATACTGTGGATGATTGTGACATATTGGTTGGTGGAACCACAACTACTGATAATATAGCAATTATATCAATGGATGGGAAATTATGCAAGTAAAATAATCCACTGATTTAGGATCTTCATCGAAAAATTTCAAAGTCCTAAGATTATGATGGCTTTTGGCTTTTCAAAAAAGTGTCATTTTACCTGAACAAATATTCACTGGCTATATTTCTTTGTTATTAATAATAGGTAAAATCACAAGCTAACAGAGACACAGGTAACACTGTGGGCAACAGAAAAGAAAGTGTCCTCATTTTTCACTGCGCTGGAAATAAGGCAGCATTTAGATGGTATCAACAACCCTTGAAGCACTGTCAACTATTTTATTTTTGTAAAATTTAGTTTGGTTTCCACTTGTTAGATCCTTGCCTATAGCAAAAAATTATTCAACCATATATTACTTATTTGTAGAAAAGGTGAATACATTCACTATTTTCAAATAGCTGTTGCAATATAACTATTTGAATTTCATGTTAGTTTACATCAAAAGCCAACACTGAAATAACTACTTTGCACTTGAGGAAACTACTCTGCATTTACACAAAATAAAAATGTCCCAGTTATGTTGTGACTTCTGTTTATGAGTTCTCATGTATTAATGAAAAAAAATACACAATACCCCATTCTAGATATGTTTACCCACCACAATCAGGAAATGAAAGGGATACTTATGACTAAAACACTTCCGCTAAAGAATTAAAGGAAAAATAATAGAACTGCTAATCCTTACAAAATGATGTTGAGCAAATCCTTTTTATTCTTCCATCCACTCATTTGTAACATGACATTTTCTGACTGGATTTCCTGCTAATGATGCATTTAACAAAGGCAATTAAGTGCTCTTTCTGCTTTTCATTAATGCTAAGTAGACAAAATGAAAACTGATAATCACCACCAATGGTAAGTGGTTTCCCCTTGCCCTCCAAAATGCTGGGAGATGGACTGTCAGAATAGTGAAATACACTAGGAAATGAAAGGAGTCATAAGAGCAAATGAGAAGCCACCTGGAGGGACAGCTCAGGGAACTGACTCACAGAGACCACAAAGACCTGTCTGTGCCAAGCTTAACACTGGACCTGTCCAACCACAGTACTAGCTGGGGTACCAATGATTTTACTGTTTCACATACTTTCGGGAACAAGCCTTATTTTTGGATAAAAAAAAAAAAGTTTTAGAAAATGAAACAGTGTCTTAAGCTCCAAAGAAAAATGCAAACATTCAAACCACAGGTGCAATAGCCACAAAATATCTTATGTGTCTTAGACAAAGATAATAAAATTTGTGCTTATAAGGGAAGCTGAAATGACAGTAAATCACTAAACTTATCCGTATTTCTTCACCTCTGAAAAGTTAGGAAAAAGTATTTTAAACTGCATGTTTCAATTTAAATACAGACTGACTCATCTCTCACTTGGCAAAGTTTATAACTTTTCCAGGCTATCTGCAGTTAGTTTTAGTTATCTATTTGATCTTAACATCTAACAAACAACATTCTCTTCAAAATGCTGCACATTTACCTTCCAGCAACTTGGTTTATTTTAGGAAACTTTTCTAATATATCTTCCAATAAATTCTCTGGTCAATATTTTCCTTGAAATAAGGTTCTTTTCTTTAGGTAAATCAATTGCCTAATAATCTTTATGATGATTTAAACTGTTTTAATCCCTTTGGTTTTTATTCTCTTTTGCTTTCTCTGGAGTTTTCTACAGTTTTCTCCTTATGTCAATAATTGAATTTTCAGACCACTGAAGTCTTTACTGTAATTTCCAATATATTTATTAATTCTGAACGGGTGTTGTTTTGCTCTCACGGCATGCCCTTAGTTCCATATATCTCACTTCATCTTATTTTACTTACTGTCTTATATTAAGTTTGATCTCTTGCTCTAACAAATTTAAGACCTTAAAGAAAACTTCTGTTCTTGGGAGACTGTTTTTTTGTCTTTCTTGTTCTCAAGTCTTTTTCATTACTTGAGATCATGGAAGAAGGGTGAGTAGGTAGTCCAGAAATGAGAACTCAATTTTTTTCTGAGTTGTGGTCATTCTTCCAGGATTTCGTTTCATATATGTGTATGTCACGGTTTGATCATGTTCACCTTCCTGTCTACACAATCTTGCCTTTCCCTCTCTTTGCAATTCCTTTTCCCTTCCTTAGTAAGTAGCTGTTCCACTTTCAGGTCATCTCACACACACCTCTACCCCCAGTTTCCACATATAAGAAAAAACACACAATACTTTTTTCGTCTGGCTTATTTTAATTAATGTGATGAATTGGTCCATTTTTGTCTATTTTCCTGCAAATGGCATAATTTTTCCTTTATGGCTTCAGGTATACATGTAACACATACATGTATTTTTCTTTATCCACTCATCTGACACCAGATATAAGATAGTGTCACGATAAACACTAGTGTACATGTACCTTTTCTGCATGATGACTTTAATTCCTTTAGACAAATATTCAGGAATGGTATAACTGGATCATATGGTAATTCTGTTTTTAGTTATCTGAGCAAGCTCTTTATTGTTCTTCGGAGTGGATGTACAGTTCCCACCAATGATGTACGTGGCTTCCTTTTGCTCCCCATTGCATTTTTTTTCATAGCAGCCATTTGGATGGGTAGGGTGGAATCCCAGTATAGTTTTGATTTGCATTTCCTGATGGCTAAAGATACGAATCATTTTCCATATATTTATTGTCCATGTGTACTTCTATATTTCCAATAAGTATATAAATTACATGCCCATTTTAATTCCTTTAATGTTTTTTGATATATCATGGATATTAATCCTGTATCAAATAAACAGCTGGCAAAGATTTTCTCCTGCTCTCTTCAATCTGCTGTTTCTTTTGCTAAGGAAAAGCTTTTTAAATTAAAGCCACCCCATTTGTCAATTCTTGCTTTTATCCTGTGTTAGTGAAAATGCTGCTGCTTTCTATTTACCATCTTATGAGTCCAGAATGCTATTTGGTTTTGTTTTTCTTAGCCACTATTCAGTGTGGAAGTGCTTGGTGCACACCAAGGGTGAAACATAACCTTTTCTCCCTAAACAGGGAGAAGGGACAGTCAGATTAGGAAGGAAGGGGAAGGAGTCAAAGCAGGAATCAGCCAACTACTGAAAAAAACATTCTCCAAATTGTCAGTGTCACTGGAAATGGCTAAAAACTAAGCAGAAACTGATGCATCAACAGGTCAAAACTCTAAATGTAGGTTCTTTCAGTAGTTAGCAGTCCACTGAGGAATGATACCAAAAGCAGCAATGTTTCCACCATCAGAAAACACAGCATGCTGAGCTTCCTAAAAAGCCAGCGCTGCCTCAGTTGGACAGGAGATCGTAAGCAGGAAACCTTGGGAAGGCCACAAAACCAGAGCTGCACAAGCTGAAAGGTGGGAAAACATGAGCTCAGGTCCCCCGGTTCTGTGCGCTGAAGGCTTTCTCATTTGGGCTCTCATGTTTCTTTAAGAGCAACACAGAGTTCATGGGAATCCTACCAGCAGCTGTTTTCCAGGACCACTGCTGGAGAACACAGTAAGTAAAACTAAGCAAGATTCTTGAGTTTGGAAACTGTCTGGGTTGCTGGTTAAAATGACAACCTTCTTAAGGCTGGTAGTAAGTATGGAGAAATATAAACTGAGAAGTCCTCAAAATCCTGCTTTGACTAAATGTAAAAAAATTTTTTTTCAGACTTTTGCAGACATAGCAGTACAAAAAACTTCAGATCTCTTTTGGACTTCAGGGACACAAGACTTCTTTGCTGACAACTGACAGCAGTCTGGACCAAATTATTGTGCCAGTGCTAAAAAGGCTGTCCCAAACTCAGGCAGAACAGCAGGCCTCAGACCTGGCTTGTGACAAGATAGCCTGTGAAACGTCTGCCAAGCTTCTGCTGAGGTTTCCGGCTTCCCCAGGAGTGCTGAGCTTATTGGGGAGGGTAAGATGACCCTTCTCTTTGCATTCTTCTCAACCTCAAATTCAACATATACTGTATGTTGTAATCTGTAGCTGGAAATTCAGGACAATTTTCAATATGAGAATAGGCTAATTATGGCACAGCCAATTAACAGTACACAACCATTTAAAGTAACTACCAAGACTGCATAGCAATCTGAAAAGTATGATACATGAAGTATACGTGTATATTCTTTTCTTTCCTTAGGAGGAGGTCTGGCCCAGAGGCATAGATCTGGAAATACACAGTGAGAGGTGGTTTTGTAAAAGTAAATGATCAGTCAGATAGAATATGCTGTGGAGAGACAACAGGTCTTCCCCAGAAGCCTGAGTAACAGATACAATAACGATGAGCTAGAAATGGGAAAATCCAAGCCTTCAGTATAGATACATAGAATGAAACTTAACAAGAGGTCCCTGGGTTTATGAACATGAGAATTGGGAAGACACATCATCTCTGAGAGCACTATCAATGTGGTACAGGGGTCAAGGTCATGGCAGACTCAGGGAAGGGGTGAGGAAGGTAGAGGGCAGCATGGCTGGAAATCAGGCTGTAAAGGAAGAAAAAAAGACCAGATGCCAGAGTCAGGAAGGAGAGGTTAAGGAGGATTTCTTTAGGCTAAGGGAAGGTTGGGTGTGCTTACAACCAAGAAGCAAGAGACAGAAAGGAGACTACAGTCTCACGACCAAGAGAAAATAAATTGCCGCATGATAAAGACATACTGGAAACAAATACAGAGATGCAGGAACAACCAGTGTGATGGAGATGAAATGGTGTCTGGTAACAGTTTCAGAGTGCAGCGGCAAAGGGAAGACTTCCTAGTTAAGGGAGTAGTGTGAACAAGGCATGCCGGAAAGATGCTGAGACCCAGAGAGAGAACAACAGACCTTGCTCTCCTCACATTATTAGCAAGTGTGAGATGCCACTGTGAAGGTATTCTAGAAGTAGGCCACTCTGGGCCTGGAATACAAAGCAAAGGGGATGGGAATCACTTAGCCAGAAACAGGAAGCATTAAACACAATGCCCAGTTCTTCCTGTCCCTCACACAGGGTTGTGTGACTCTCAACTGTTTCAACCTCCCTTTGCTCCCTTACTCCCTAGGCTCCAATCACACTGGCCCATCTCTTTCCTGGCCCTGGCATTCATGGCTTCCATAACTACAGCTTGAATAGCTTCCCTGCTCACAACTCTAAAGAACTGGGTCACTGTCAACCTTCAAAGCACAGCACCAATGACCCCCCCCCCAAGATGCATTCCCACCTGACCTAAAGAAGCTCCCACTTGCTAATAATGTGAGGAGAGCAAGGTCTGTTGTTCTCTCTCTGGGTCTCAGCATCTTTCCGGCATGCCTTGTTCACGCTACTCCCTTAACTAGGAAGTCTTTCCTTTGCCACTGCACTCTGAAACTGTTACCAGACACCATTTCATCTCCATCACACTAGTTGTTCCTGCATCTCTGTATTTGTTTCTAGACTGTCTACTGCCCTCTTCATTTATCTCCTCATTCTATCACCAAACACCTTGTGATCCACTTGTATCTGTCTATCTTCTGACTAGGACACCCATAAGATCTTTGTCATTACATAGGCAGCCTTAAAAAGTCCTCAAGAGGCACTCATTAATGACGCAATTATCCACCTAAGGAAAAATGAAGGCTACATTTAATTCTGGGCAACCTACTGATGTAAGTCATCATATCAAGAATTTAAACTAGATGCCTGTAATCCCAGCACTTGGGAGGCTGAGGTAGGAGGATTGTTGCAAGTCTGAAACCAACCTGGACTACAAAGTGAGCTCAAGGCCAGCCTGAATTGCATGGCAAGACCTTGTCTCAAAAAAAGCAAAAAAGCCAAACCAAAAAAAAAAAAAAAAAAAAAAAAAAATCAAAATCCAAAGAATTTAAACTAGAAATTCAGATGACCACTCTGAGTGATATTTAATAAAATGTACCATTCTATTTTTGAAAATAAAAATAGTTAAATCTTCTTTAAAATACATAAACTTGAAAAGTGTTGCTCCTACCCTAAGAAGCAGCCAGATAAATAACAAAGTCCTCTTGGAACTTATCTTAAACCCATCATAAAGCTTGGAGAAGAGGGCATCAGTCACAGGGCAGTCATATGGTCTGAATTAGAACATGGGACATGTGGCCCCCTGCTGGGGCAGAGGTCAGGAAGATGTGGCAGCCATATATAGGAAATGCCACCTAAAACTGTCACCAGCTGTAAAAGGCTAAGCCTGGGCTCTTTGTGTTAGTGCTGCACACAGAAGGCACGAGAAGAGACCAGAGGAGCAGCCCTCAGTGCAAAGCAAAGACAGCACTGTGGGAATGAAAGCAATATGCAGCACAACCCTTCAGCCAGATAGGCTTGGCAGTACACATCTATAATCTGAGCACCCTGGAGGCTGAGGCAGAGGATGGCCTTAACTTAAAGGCTAATTTGGGTTACACAAGAGACTCTGTCTCAAGAGAATCGAAACAAATCATAACAAAATGCCTTCAGCTGTTGAAGAAGGGTAACAGACATGTTACTACAGGGTACAAGCAGAAATGCACTCTTGACAGGGATAAGAATAGAAGAATAAACTGTCAACCATGATGTGTATTTGCTGGGCGATGACACAACCTTGATGGACCAGGACCAACACAGCACACTCACCTCCCACCATGAAGCTTCCTTTTGAGAAGAAACCACCACAGTGCAAGGCTATCTGACTTAGGGCACAGGCAGCTGAAAGCAGCAAGGAGCACCAACACTGGGGCCTCCAGATCCCTAGTCCCAACTAAAGAACAAGGAAAGGGCAGGCTGGCATGGGAAGAATTAAGAGCCAGGACAGTTAACCAGCTCAACGCTCTTGACCTGATGACCTGCAGACAAGTGACCATTTCCAGCCAGCAGAAGCTCAGTATCTTCTGTGGGTAACCAAAAGTCAATTAAAACATTTAAGGTACGCGTGCACGTGCGCACACACACACACACACACACACACACATATACACATATAAAATCAGCCGCTGTGAAGGCAAAGCAATGCTGGAACTCAGAGATGGACTGACCATCAACCATTGACAGGCTGAAGGACCCAGGGAAAGGTGCACAACAGGCGATCACAGGGCAATCTGAGGAGAGAGGGGGCAAATGAACACAGAAGTAAAACTCAGTGTACTGAGATACAGAAAATCTTTGACAGATTCATTAGTGGATGCAACAGAAGTAAGGCAACTGTAAGGAACTTACAGATTGGCCAACTGAAATTACTCAAACAAAACACAAAGAGGAAAAATCAGAGAAAAAAAATACAATAAAACATTCAAGAGTCACAAGTCAGTATCAAATAGTCTTAATGTATGAATGGAATAGCAGGGGCAGAGGAAGAACAGAGCAGTAGAAATACTTGAAAAAATAAGAGCCCATAATAATTTTGTAAATTCAAAAATCTTAAACCTGGGGCTGGGGATTTAGCTCAGCGGCATAAGCACCTGCCTTGCAAGTTGGTGGTCATGAGTTCAATCCCCAGTACCGATTTAAAAAAAAAAAAACCTCTTAAACCTACCCAGCCTGGGTAAAATCCAGAAAAGATAAGAAAAGAAGAAAGGAAAAAATGAGAGAAAAAATAAAATTAATATATAAACAACAAAAAACCAGATGCATCACATTCAAGCTGCTAGCAAGCAAAGAGAAAGAGAACATTTTGGAGGTAACCAGAGACTTAGAAAAACATACTACACACAATAGCACAGATTGCTCATCAGAAACTACAGAGTAACATTTTTACCCTATTGAAAGAAAAAGTGAACTGCCAACCCCAAATTTTATAGAGAGAAACCAGCTAGCTTTCAAAACTAAATGTAAAACAAGGACTTAACTTTTCAAGAAAACAAAAGCTGACAGAATTCACTGCCAGCAGACCTGTCCCAAAATGCCAAAACTGTAATTTGGATCTACAAATGTAAATGAAGAGCTCTGAACATGATAATAATAAATGGAAATTCTGAAAAGACTTTGAAATTTTTCATCACTTCAAAAGCATCACTATTTTAAAAGAAAATACAGTACAAAGCTGTCTTGTCCTAACAGTAGTGTGGAAGGCAAATTCTTGTCTGCAAAACAATCCCCAAAACCCGTAGGTTCGATTCCTAGCAATCCTCCCCCCTTGAAGTTTAAAATACAGGAATAACAGAGAAGACAAGCCAAAGAACACAGTAGCCTCTAGAAACCAGAAATGTCCCTCAGCAGACAGCCAACAAGGATAGGATGAAGAAAGGCCTACAGACACAGGATTTCCTTCTAATAATCTGAATGCACAAGAAACAGGAGCTCCCCAAGAGCCCCCAGAGAGAAGCACAACCCTCCTCCAGTTTTAGTTATGTCAGAGAGACCTGTGTCACAATTCTGACCTGCAGAACAACAAGAAAGTAAGTGCTGTTTTAAACTGCTAAATTTATGCTGGGGATGTAGCTACATGGTAGAGCTCAAGTTCACTAATCATGAAGCTCTGGGTTCCATACTCAGTCCTGCAAAATAAACCACAAAGTTAGAGCAACAGGAACTAAATCAGGCAGCCACTAAGCAGGAGTCCTTATTTAAATTTAAAAACCAAGTACATTATACTGTTCAAGAAATTTAAAAGAACATGCAAAGTATGTCTTCTGACCACAACAAAATCAGACTAAAAATAAATAGCAAAAGATATCTGGAAAATCCCTAAATATTTGGAAATTAAACAATACAACTCTAAATAACTGAAGAGTCAAAGAGGAAGTCACAAGGGAAATTAAAAAAAAAATCAAACTAGAAAACTAACAAACTAGAAAAACATGAGTAAGAAAACAGCACTATTTTCTGCTAACAGTCTCCTAAAGAACTCAGGAGAAATGAATGAAACTCTAGTCTACCTGTAAGACGTTAAGAGGCACCTGCTACCCAAAAAACACAAATAAATAATCTTTTCCCTTATACAAAGCACAGCTTAAAAATAAAAAGGAAAATATTCTATTTATAACAGTAACAAAAATAGAAAACTTCTTAGAAGTGAATTTAGCACAAGATATTAAAAATACAGAAAATTCAGAAGTTTCCTGATATTGAGAAAATAACACTTATAAATGAGGAAACAAATTGAGGAAATACATATAAATGCGGAAAATATATTGAAGATGTCAATTTAGTTTTTCTCCAGCTTTGCATGAACTGCAACTCATTTTTAGTGGTCTCAAGAAAGTAACAAACTCAATTTTAATTAGGACAGGCTCATGTTTTTAGTTCTAAAAGCCTAGCAGAAGAAAACTAAAATCTCCAAAGGAATGTATGAACTTAAGAGACAAAGGAGATTCAGAAAGCATGATACAAACTAAAGAACTAAAAACATTGAATAAAAATTTAGAATTCACTGCATGTGTTTAAATTCAAATGACAGTTGAAAAAGACAATGAATTGAAGGGTAAGTTAGAAGCAGCAACACAGAAAAAATAACCTAAAAGATAAAAGGATGCGAATTCCAGAAGCAGTGTTATGACAAGGAAAAAACGTAAAGGCTGAAAGATAGAGAGAGAAACAAAGAACAACAATTGAGGAATTTTTGGAAACTAGTGAAACACATGCATGAACCTGCACATTCAATAGTCCTTTATGAAACACAAGCAAATAAATAACAAGAAATCACACCTATATACATTCTTCTGAAACTGCAAAGGTTGAAAACAAGGTCAAAAATTTTTAAAATAGTAACAAAACAGTAATTTTTAAAAATCAGATTGCCTTAAAGGAGCAATAAACTGACACATGACACAACAACTGCACAAGGAAAAAACTGCCAAGCTGGGATTCAATGCTTCCTACTTGGTAAAAATACATTTCAAAGAGGCTGGGGATTTAGCTCAGTGACATAAGGGCCTGCCTTGCAAGCACACAGTTGTGAGTTCAATCCCTGGTACAGATAAAAAATAAATAAAAAAATAAAAATACATTTCAAAAATCAAAACAAAATACTTTTATCCCTAACAAGTAACATGACAAACTTTGTCAGGGCAGATCTGCACTAATGAAAAACTGAGGATTATTCCTCAAGCAGAAGAAAAAAATATTAGGAAGCTAGAAAGTGTCAAATAAATGAGTAGCAAAAAAGTGATTAATATGTAGACAAATTAAAATGAGTACTAACTGTACTACAGCTTGACTCGCAACTGTTTCCAAAGGCCTTGGTGATAAAGGCTTCGGCCCCAGTTTGTGCTATTGAATACCGTTATAAACTCTCAGGAAATGGACCCTACTGTGAGATCTCTGGCCACTGGGAGGTGTCCTCAAGGAGACTGATTATAGGATGAGGTGAACAGCCTGCTCTGCTATGTGCTCCTCCATAATGGTATGCTATCTCACACCAGTGGGGCCAATCCATCATGGCCTGAAACTCCCAGAACTGGTGAGCCAAAACAAACCTTTCCTCCACATATGTGTTGATTATCTCAGGTATTTTGTCACAGGGACAGAATTCTAATGTAATAGTATGAAAAATAATAAAGTGTAAAGAATTCAAATATACAATCATAATAGCAGCTAAGCCAGAACCAAATAAATGGACAAGCCCACTGGAGAGGAAAGAACAAATGCTTATAGAACAGCCTTGAAATCTTGGAGGCAGCATACTATGCAACAGCAACCTCTGAGAACATCCTCACACCTCCATCAACCAGAACACTGGGCAGTACTTGTGGTGTTTAGTGAAATATAAGTTTTCCCAAATGAAAGAGGTTGCAAAGCGCTTGTTAACTTTTCTAATGGAGCTATACTGAAAATTCATCAGGGAACACCAGCAATCCTGGAAAGGAAAGCAACAGAATGCAAATAAAATTTCAGG
Organism: Cavia porcellus; assembly: GCF_034190915.1. NCBI lineage: Eukaryota > Metazoa > Chordata > Mammalia > Rodentia > Caviidae > Cavia > Cavia porcellus. The sequence continues at coordinate 16,835,122 of NW_026947496.1, read as the reverse complement.
TCAAACTGCATTCAAGGAATCATTTAAAGGCTTAAACAATGCAAAACATATATCATTCAATTTATATATATGATAAACATGTAACAACACATTTTAAAAACTGTTCAAAAGAAAGAATGTAATCAATAATACAAGTTCTTAAGAGATGAAAAAGATTATGACTTAAAAGAAGAAAAATTATTTATAACAAGTTGTTTTACTTTATCTCCATATATTTGCTCATTATGGAAAATATACAGAATTCACTTTATGAAGAAAACTGATCCACGAAGGAGGAAACTTGAATAGGCCTCTAAAGGAAGAAAGGATTATGACTGACTCAGTCTTATTTGAATGAAAGGAGACTAGACAAATATATTTCTCTATCTGCATGTTCAAATAATATTCTTGTTCACTGTAAGAGAGGTCTTTGAGCAACTGTTGAGAACAGTAGTCACATGTATGTGAATACTACCCATGAGACACACACCTGTGTGATGTGCATCTCAGGCTGTACAGTATTTCTATTTCAATAGAAGCCCGCACCTTCAGCGGCCTTCATCTCTTAGCGTCCTCACACGCCAATCCCATTACAGCACTGCCTGAATCAACTCCACAGCAGTGTTTCTTGCCTACTTCCTTGGAAAGACTGGGTCACCTGTACAATGACAATTCTGCTTTGGTGACAGCTATCTTTCATAGGGATGACCAAGGACTGGAAAAATGTCTTTTCACATCCTGACAATTTATGTTGCTGATTTCTAATTTCATTCCATGGTGATTTTGCATTATTTCAATTCCCTTAATTATAGGTGTGACATCAGCTCCGGTCAACCCTGGAAAATGCCCCGGGTCTGCTGAAGATGTATGTTCTGCAGGTGTTAAGTGGAGTGTTTAGATTCAGCTTGAAATGTTAGTGCTGCTTCCCCATTGACCTCTTGCCTAGAAAATACCACTGGGGCAGTGAAGGCTATACACTGGGCAGGCTGAATCCTCTCTTCAGCCCCACTTCATTCTGTCAGTTTTTGCTTCATGTATTTTGGGCTCTGCTGTCAGGTAGATTTTTGTGAATAACTGTCACATTTTCCTGACTGCTTGATTTTCCATTATTAGAAAATGTCTCTCATCTCTAGTAACATTTTTTTATCTTAAAGTCTCTTTTGTCTGATACAACAGTTTTCTTATATTGCTTATCTGAGTTGTTTAAAACATATCTTTTTCCTAGCCTTTTGCTTTCAACATACTCAAAAGCCTTTGAGTCTCCAGTGAGTCTATATAGGAAGCATACAGTGGGATCTTGTTGTAATCTTGTCTCTGCCTTAATAATCTCTGCCTTTGTGTTTGGACTGTTTAGCCCATTCACATTATTATGTTATCACTGACATAGCTGGATTTATGCGTGCCATTTAACTTTTTGTTCTCTATGGGTCATGTCTTGTTTCTCTACTTCTCCTTTATTGCTTTCCTTTAAGTGAGTATTTTCATTCAACATTTTAATTTTTAATCATTTTTTACCATCTATGTATTCTTCAGTTTTTCTAGATCTTAGCTTACATTTTAACTTGTATGAATCTTTTCACATTTAAAGTAAATTCCAATGAGATATGGAAACATTATGCATATAGCTTATTTTCTTTTCTCTTTTTATAATATTCTGGCTATAAATATTACATCTACATTACTTTCTAATAACTCACTGTTACTTTTTCTAACTATGCATTGGAAGGTGACCACCAAAAAGAAAGCAAATACTTACTTAGAGCATTTGTTCTATTAACCTCTTACATACATTTCTAATAAGCACTCTTCATAAGTCTGACAAGAATTCACAAGAGTAAAATCAACTTTGTTCATTAAGATGGAGTCTCTGGCTATGCCACAGCCAGACTGACAGGAAAGAAATGGAAAAGTGACAACAGTTGATAAGAGATGTTATGAAATAAGTATATTTGTTTACTTTTGTAACTTGTTCTAATGATATACAACAAAACAGAAGAAGATAAGTCTGAACACTGCTAATAAAATAAGTGGTAGAATGCTTTCAGCCTTTGGTTAAAACACTAAGTTTACAGAATAGCAGTCACATTTCTCTGCTCTGAAAGACTTCCAAATTAATTTTTTTTCTTCACTTTCATGAGAAAGATTCCAAAGACCTTGGTGCTTTTTCTAAGAACATTCTGAGCTTTCCAAGTAGGGTTAGGGCTCGTTTCATGCTCCAATGTCTCTCTTATTTAGTTGAGGCCACAAAAAACAACACAATATGATAATGATTCCCCCAGGCAATGTCTACTAAAAACTGCTCACAATATCATTTTAAGGAATTTTTCCAGCCATAGCCATTGGCAGCTTGCAATCAACCTTCAAAAACCTAGAATCTTCCATTCTTGAAAATATCACTGGCCTGCACTGGATTAGAAGATATGACCACACAGTACCATAACAGTAGTCTCAATCTTCAGAATTAAACATAACCGTAAAGAAGGATTCATCTGTAGCCCTCCACAGATTCTATTAACAGTTACAGAATGCACCTTTGTTTTTGCTACTATGGCAAACATAAGCTATCTATACATATCTTGGACCAGATACTTTAAGATACTGAAAGAAACAATTTACTTTAGGTAAACAATTTGAGTTCCAGCAGGAGAAATAAATATCTAATTAATTACATTTAAAAACCAAAAGCAATGATGGACACCAATTACAAGTTCTGCCTGCTATGTACACGAATCCATCCTTTCCCACCCCAACCCTTCATGGGTACGATTAATGTCCAGCCAAATACCTCCTGGACACTCAGAACTACAGCACACATGGGAAATACAGGGCTATGAGGCTGGGCAAACCTCAGCTGGAGAGGGTATAAGGGGCTATGTGGCAGAGAAGACAGGCCAGGGGTACCAAGGACCAGCAGCAGCAGCAGCGAAACAAGCCCTCACAAGCCATGCGGGATGTTCTCAAGTCATTGGAGGGTCCTACTAAGCAGTCACTGTTGGTGGTCTACAGGCCCAGTGAGGGCCATGTGAAATAAACCCCAGACAACAGTTGGCCCCTCCTCTGCCTCTAGAGGCTGAGCCACCATTACCTTTTTTTTCTCAGATTGCTCCAGCCTACCTCCCCCAGAGACACACAGCAGCCTCCCATTACCTACAGCCTCATTTTCCTGACTTAAGTTATCTGAAGTCAAGCAGTATGAATAAATAAATGGAAAGTTCTAGACGTGAATACTGCATGTTTTAAGTGACTTTTGTGAGGGTACACTGTTGTAAGTGCTCTATTTTATTACTGGTTATTGGTGCTCATCATGATTTCACAGTGTCTACTTCAGAAGCAGACCTTTACCTCAGGTATATGCACAGGTGATAATGCCTGCAGGGCTCAGCACCTCCTGGGACTACTGCACTGGACTAAGCTCCGTTTAGTTACTACGTACATCTGTCTCCATTTTAACTTCGTCAGTCCTTGTCCTCCTTTTCCTTGCTTATCCACAGAATCACTTTTTTTGTTTGGTTAGGTTTGCTTCCAAACCTGTCTTTCACTGACATAATTTCACATCCCAGGATGAGTGGTTAGGGCAAAATTCTAAATTACCAACCTTCGAAATTTGATATATTTCTTATGTACAGCATAGCGCATAAAATACACTATGAATAGTGAAGAATATGGTATTGTGAAATGGCACTCTGTTACTTCCGTAAGTTTTGCTTTTTAGTATTTATAAAAATGTATTTTTTAGACTGCTTCCCTTGCCATTTATTTTCTAGTCTTTATCCCCTGCATTTATATTCCCCAGTTTCATACCACATGCCAGCTGTTTTACTCCACAACACATGAAAAAAAGAACAAGTCTTGAAGCTTGTTTCACTTTTCATTCTTTTTTTTTTTGGTCTTATAGAAGACACAGCAGCAAAGCTAGAGAAAATGTTAAATAAATCAATAGCAATGCACATTTTCCTCTTATGCCTCCCTGTAACATTTATTTAGAAAATACTGAGGCACAGAATGTGAAGTCAATTACCTAAAAACAGAAGAGAAACAAACAAAACCTGCCAGCCACCATTCCTCTTGCCTTGTGAGATCCATTCCTATGTTTCCCAGTTCCTAAGGAGCCTGTCCCCAGTGCACCTCAAATCCACACATCATTATCGTAATTACTCGTCAAAAATTGAGGCAGCATTCATAAATACATATTTAATAGGATCTAAGACAAACAGGTTTCCATATTTTAATTTCTCTAAAATCAGGCTGCATCTGCTAATCAAATGTAAGAGCACTATGTTGAAACTTAATTGGTAGTGATTTTTCCCTTACTAAGTGAAGTTATTGTGCATTTTACAAACAACATCATTTTGAATTTGATATATTCTATATAAGTAGAAAAAATGCATCTTTTCTGAAATACCCTATCATGTTAGCTATATTAGTCTCTAGTTACTAGCTCTATACATAGTAATCATGGAACTTAAAAAATACTCAGAATTTTTGCCTTCCAAGTTTCATTAGGATGTGAAATTTTAGGGTTTTGTGCTCAAACACAGGAAGGACAAAATATTTAAAGACATTTATTTCATATTAATATACTAGCAATGCTTGCTTCTATCTCTATGCAAGTCATCTTTTATAAAAGTGGCATAGTCTACCTGAAAGGCAACAATAACTAGGATTTGGAGTTTTAAATCCCAAAATACTAACACGGCTGACATACGAAAACATTTCATTTATTCATGTGGCACAAATAATTACATTGACACTGATTTTTCTGAAATTCAAGCTCATAGCACTCATTGTCTGTTACATCAAGAGTTCCCTTCATAAACCTGAACATTTAAATTTGAACTTCTAAGTAATATGAAAACCAGTAGCAGGAGATGACTTTCTTTTCCAAAAACCAAAAATTAGCTGCTGTTTCCTAAAGGGCATTCTGTTAGGTGCTACAGCAAGTCTGCATCAAACCCAGGCATTTCACTCACCAGTTTAGATTTCATGATAACTTGGGCAAGACTAGGGTAAGGCTGGAGGGTTCCTCTAGGGCTTGGACCTTTTCCTTCCTATTTCACAGGGTCAAAAGTAAATAAATCAAGTAAGATGACTGGTGCAAAATAAAGATTTATTGAATAAATGAATGAACAACTTTATAAGAAAAACATTATAAATTTTTAAGGTACTTTAGTATTAAGTGGTAAGTTATTTAAAAGAAATTCCTGTTAAACATCCTCATTAAAACACGTTTCCTTGTAATTAATTTATAAGCTCAAGGACCACAAATTCTCAATAATATATACTAAACTGGTTAGTATCAATATAATATTGAAGCAACAAAATTACTGCATTCCTTTAAAGATATATAGACACTTCACTAATATAGTCCACTAATCTTTCCTCACTCTGTCAGTGTCGGCTCTTATTCCGTAAATTAATGCCCTTCCAAGTTTACAGCACCCTAGAGCCTAAGTTTTATTCTACTGCATATAGTTCCAGCATTTAAAACATTTTCACCTTAGCCTAAACTGTATTAACACTACTCATTTAATTTAATAAAATCTGCCCAATTTTTCTATCATGCCACCTAAATTTTTATCTCACATAAGCATTGACATCTCTAACTATAAAAACGTGCTCTTGTATTTTCTTAACTATATATTCAGAATTCTTAAGATGAATGTCACCAGCATTAAATTTGTCTTTGTTACCACGGACACTGGCATTAAATCATAGAATGATTCTAAATTAGTTTCCATGTTTTAAAACATTGAATATTTTATTTAAAAAGTAACTGAAACATGAGCACTATCGTATTTTCATTCTTTGGGAATTTATTCATATTACAAGAGGCTTTTGGACAGACCCCACACAGGAAAGTAGGTAAGCAAACTCTCCTTTTCTTATTTGCTGCATATTTACAGTTTCACGATCTGGTTTTCTGTGCCTTGTCAGTCACTTTCACGTCCTATATACGTGGGCTGGTGTTGCTCCCCTGATCTGTCCCCATAACAGAAGATATTCCAGGGTATACATGACAGCTGCGCTAACAAAAAGCTGCAGATTTAACTCTTCAGAGCAAGACAAGTGCTACTTGAGTAATACTACTACAAATCTCATTACATTTGGTAACTGCTATCAATTACATACCTGCGCTCTACAATTTTCATATATAAGGTAACATAGATGATTTAACAGAAATTATTTTCTAATTGAAAACTTTCAGGGCTACAGCATACACTGTCAATGATACCAGAAAAGTATGCACACAAAAGTCTTGGTAATGATGGTGGACAGTGCAAGGTTTTTGTTTTGTTTTGTTTTTTTGCTTTTTTGCTTGAGAAGAATAATGTGGAGGAAAGCAAAAGCCTAAGATGTTTAACTTTCTCTTTACTATGTCTGAATCCTACTTTTCTCCTGAATCGAATGCAGCATTTTCAGAAGGTATTGCTACCATAAGCTCAGCCCTCAAAGGAGTAATTCAAGGACAGGAGTAACTGTACCACCTCTGACCTGATTATGCCACAGAGTAAAACCAGGACAGCCTAGCAAGTATAAAATTGTATACAACATTCATAAAGCAGTACTTTGAAGAAAACTAATAGCTTCAGTAATTCTAACAGAAAAGAACAAAGGCTTTACAAATGAATGAATCAGTTTCCAATTTAAGAAATCTGAGTAAAATAAACCCAAAAGGAAAAAAAAAAAAAAAAAAAAAAGGAAAGACCACGAAACAAAAAAAGGATTCAAGAATAACAAGGAAAGAAGCTACCGTCGTAAGAGAGTAAAACACATAAATCTCTGGTAATCCCAGGCCAGAAAGAGACAAGGTACAGATGAACAATATCTCCTATGAAAATGGACACATAATTACAGACTCAGCAAGGAAAGCAGGCAAGAGTGTGAGAGGAATGAGTTTTTGTCAATAAATGCGAATGCTCAGGGAAGACGGATAAATTTTGAGAACACTGTAATTTTCTAAAATGGATTAAAAAGAAAACAGCAAGCATGAATCATTCCTTATTAAACGTACTTAATTGGGAGCCAAAAATTCACCATTTACCTCCTCCCCAAAAGTCAAAATGTTAAGAACTGCCTAAGGAAGTATTTTCAATATTAAACACTTTCCAGAGAAGCAGAAATTGTTATTATTTATACTTACATGTCCCCTCCCCCCAGAGTATCGTGTGCTCACAGGTGGGACTTTTGGGAGGTGATTTGGATCATTGGTTCATGGTACTTATCAATGGGTTAGTCCACCGATGAGCTTACAACTGAATGGTTCAAGGGAGTGGGTCACTGGGGGCATGGCCTAGAAGAGTCTATCTGCGTCCTCCTCCCTTGAGCACCTCTTCTTCCTGTCAGGCCATAAGCAATTTTCCTCTGCTACTGCTGGCATGCCTTGCAGTCTGATTACAGACTGAAACTTCTACAAAGTATGAGCTATAGGAAACCCCTCTACCTTTATTTGTGGGTGTCAGGTATTGTGTTCCAGTGATGAGAAAGTAAGACAGATGTATATGTCCTCAGATCATTTATTCAACCACTGACACCTTAAAACAAAACCAGGATAGGAAAATTATTTAAAAATAAAATTATAGGCCCTTTAATAGTACACTTAAAAAGATTAAATATCATGACCAAATTCATTTTTTACCAGGTGAATTCAAGTCAGTTTCAAGCATTAAAATCAAAGAATAAAAACCACAGAGCATCTATATAAAAAGAAAACAATTTTTACGTGATAAAAAGAGCTACTTATGAGGGGAATGGAGACTGAACCCAGGATTTTCACACTAAGAAACATTCCCAGCTCCTTTTTAAGCAACAGTTTTTGAGGCAAGAGCCTCAACAAGCTGCAAAACTGCCAAGGTTAAACTCAAACTTACAATCTCCCTGTGCCTCTGAGACTGCTATGCTAGGATTACAGGCATTGACTACCATGCCTGGCCACGCATCACATTAAAAAAAAAAAAAAAACCTGAAGATGCAGAAATACAGGATAACCCATTTGGCAATTAAGAAGTGACATGATACACCACCTCCCAAAAAAAGATAGCAAACTTTTTAGTAGTAAAGATTAGAAGCACTGTCTTTTTATCCCCCCCCCCATGGAGACAGCCTTGATTTTATTTGACATTTTAACTGGATTATCTTTATCCCATATAATGAATGGATTGAATAACTATATTACTATGTAGATTCTATTACGTGGACTGATATTAAAATCTGCAAAATCAATTTGATTGGTAAATTAGAAGAAGCTAGTAGACTAGCATGAGGAAAGTGAAAAATAGAATTCTTTTTAAGGGCAGTCACAGGCTACAAGATTAGAAGTCTATAGTTTTAAGACAAAATTATCTCATTCATATTACAATACACACAGCAACACATTTAACACATACTCACTACAGAATGTCATATTTTCCTTCTTGTTATCTGAAATGTAACAATCTTGTAGTGTCCTCAATAAAATGGTTGAGATTCATAGCTCTTTTTAATGTTTTATTCTACATCCTATGTCTTGAAAATGGATGCTAACTTAAATCTACCTTTTGAATATTCTTCAGCCAGTAGAGTAAGTGGATCCTCTAGCAATAAAACAAACCTCTGTGGGTGCTGGCTCTGCAGCCACAGCTGCGATGGCCAGGGTTACCATGTGCTTATCAAATGTGTTCATTTCAGTCACTTGTATTTGAATTTCAAAGAGAAAAAAAATAACAATAAAACAAGAGTTTCAAAACAGGTTAGTAGGAGAGTTATAATAATGAACACATTGCCTACTGTGGTCTCTGTAGTAGTTATTCAGAGTACAAGACGTAGACATGATATCTTGCCCAAACAACATTAGAACAAACCCTTCTTTTCAATGAACTAAGAGAAACTAGCTCTACAATTATCTTAACTATCTTGCATATAAATATTTTTCTCTTTCTTCCTTTCCCTTTCCCCCATCACAGTTTGTTTTTTCTTTTGAACAGTTTCATCCAATCACAGTATCTATTGTGCATTTGGGACCTTATTTAATCCATCAGTTGCTCACATTAGTGAGACAATATGATGTTTACACATATGGGTCTGAGCTATTTCATGTATGACATGTTCTCAAGTTGTATCCATTTACCTATAAAAATCTCCAGTTTATCCTTCTTGATAGCTGAGTAGTACTTCATTGTATTAAAAAAAGCAAACTACATCTTTTTAGGCAATCCTCGGTTGAAGGGCATTTGGGTCGTTTCCAAGATTTAGCTATTACAAATTGTAAAAGCACTGTTTTAAAATACAAAACAAGACAAAGATGCCAACATTACTGTTTTATGTTCACATTTTACTGGAACCAGGTGAGTAAAACAAAAAAATGAGAGCAGTGATTTCAAAAGCAAAGATCAAAACTTTGACTACTCCCAACTGACAGGACAAGAAAATATTCACAACAAATTTTGGGAATGAGTAACAATTCAACAAGATAACTAAAAGTGAGAATGAATATATAAAAATACATAACATTCTTAATTACTATCAAGAGCTAGACAACAACTTTTACCACCACCCTCCCCCCTAAAAAGGAAAGAGAGCGAGAGAAACACAGATAGATGAAAACCAAAAATTCCAGTGGGACTGGGAATATAGCCAAGTATAGAGCACTTAGCATGCACAAGGCCCTAGATTACATGCTCAGCACTGAAAAAAACAAAATGAATTAGGCAAAAACAAGTAATGTCCCATGAAATAAACTCAACAAAATAAAGAGCTATAGGAAGAAAATTATTAAGTCTAGGAAAAAAAAAAACTTTAAGGATACGAAAGTTGAAAATGATGACAATGATCAGTTTGCCCAACCCAATCCCCCAAAAAATTTCAATGAGTTTTTTTAAGTGATTCTAAAATTTTAATATATGGGGGGAAAAACCCTATAAATAATCAAAGCACTCCTGAAGATGAGTAACTTAACCATTATATATATATATATTTATGCTCTATTTTGCACGATACATCAAGAAAATAAAAGCAGTAACACACTGTAATATTAACATATGCAAAAAACTAACAAAAGAAAAAGCTAAGAAACTCATCTGTAGATAGCAAGTTAATATAAAGCAGATAAGAAAAGAGAAACACCCTCAGTCTATAATACCATGTTTATTATGCACATCAGTTGAGAAATGGAAACAACCTGAGTGTCCATCATCTAATGAACAAATATGGAAAACAGGGACCCTCTACACGGTGGGTACCATTAGTCCTAAACAAGAATAAAACCCTGTCATTTGCAACAATATGGCTGGATCTGGAGATCATTATGTTTCATTATGTTAAGTGATATAAGCCAAGCAGAGAAGAACAAGTACTCATGATCTCACACATACAGGGCATCTGAAAAACCAATAGCTTAGAAGTTGAAAGTCAAATGATAGTGACCACAGGCCCAGAAGAGCAGAGGGAAAAAAAGAAATGCAGAAATGGGGACTCTGGGAAGCCAAGTCAGCACCTCCCCTCCCTGGTAAGCGGAGGCAGGGTGGCAGGCTGCAGTCCTTCCAGGGGGAGAACTAGCAGTGTCTCCTGAGATCCAGCCCATGTTGGAACTTAGGACTCTGGGAAGCCAAGCCAGCATCTCCCCTCCTTGGTAAGCAGAGGCAGGGTGGCAGACTGCAGCCCTTCCCGGGGGAGAACCAGCAGTGTCTCCTGAGATCCACACCATGCTGGAACTAAGGACGCTGTGAAAACAAATGGCCATCCTGCCTCCCTGCTTAGTAATAGTGAACCTACTGCTACATGGCCTAGAGTCAAATATCCCACTTCCCCTATCCTCCTTCTCCTCCTCCTCCCCGCCCATTAGCAAATGGGAACCAGAAATCTGAGCATCTCCTGGGAGGTTGACCATAGCAAATAAGGGGGACTTCCTTCTACCATTTCTTTGAAGGCAAATATTTTTATTACTGTTTTGCTCTTTTCTGATTAATGGTACTGCTCTATTCAATATTCTGTTTTGATAAGTTCTATAGTGTTCTATATTTCATCTCATTTTGATACACAGGATTGAAAGAACAACTATTATAAAGATACCAAAATATACTGTGATACCTATTACTGTTATCCTGGTAACCTGCTGTGAAGTTCTGTACCAATTTCACTGTACGATCTTAGTTGGCTTTATTCTGACTTGTTCTGTTGCATACTTTCAAAATAAAAATTAGAAAAAAATAGAGAAATGTTGGCGAGTGTGTATTAAGTTAGATTAAGAGCAAGAAGTTTCAAACAATAATAACATACATTTCAAGAAGCTGGAGGAAAGAATTTTGAATGCTTTCACCACAAAAGAATGATAAATGTTTTGAGGAGATAGGTATGTTTATCATGATTTACAGATAACACAATGTGTGTGTGTGTATGTGTGTGTGTGTGTGTGTGTGTATCAAAACTACCTGCTATCCCATTATGTACTAGTTAAAATATAAATTTAGTATATAAATACAACATAATAGAAAAATCCAAAACCAGCAATGGTTATTCATTTGCGAAAAAAAAAATAAATAATATTAATTCCCACTATATTAAAAATGCATCTAAAAATCAACTATTGATGTATTTTTAATTTAAAACATGGAAATCACTTAGAAGAAAACATATACCATGGCAATGGGAAGGGATCTAGGGGTGGATGGAGATGAAAAACGACAGGTAAAGAGGATCAAAACATGCTATGTCCACAGTGTGCACACGCTGACACATTATGCATCACAAAACATACTAAGTGGAAAAGTTGGAAAACATAAGGAAATACAGAAAAAAATATGACTTTGTGAGAGGAAATCTTTTTTTCCTTTATGCACACATAAGTTCCAACAAAAATATGAATCATAAAATAGGCTGACATTTAATAGGCTGACAACATTAAAAGTCAAGAACTTCTATTTACTAAAAGGCACTTTAAAGAGGAAAACTAACCCAAAATCCAAGCATGTAAAACAGGTAAAGGTTGTTATCTAATACATATTAAGAAAAAGACAAAGAACTCAATTGTTTAAAAAAGATGCATAAAAGATACTGGCAAGCAGGTCATTAAGGCAGAGTACAAATGAGGACAAGTTCCACATTAGTAGTGTCAAATTACACAGGAGGTCATTAGCCTCAAGTTTTCACCTTACTTTGAGTTCATATTTAACACACTACAACTTATCTCAGTGAGTATATAAAGTTAAACCTCACCTTTTTTTGGTAACATATAGCTGAGTTTTAGCCAGCCAGGGGCAGCCCACACTGACCAGACTCTGCCCAAATAAGGCAAACACCTAGCTGTAAATACAGGTGAACCTCTCCTTTGTTTCCGTGTTCCTTCTCACGTTGCTAGGCAGATCTGGGAGAAACTCTTCTGATTCTAAGTGTTCCCAGAGTCATGAACTGCTTGAATAAACTATTAAGCTTAATGGGTCTGAAGTTTTCCTTTTAATAGTAGTCAAGGAAAAACAAATCATGAGCAAAATGAGATGCTACTTTACAACCAAGCAATTAGAAAAAGTTAAAAAGACTGAATACAACATGTATTATATAATATTATGTATTATATATTAATTATATATTAATTATACATAATATATTAATTATATATAATATATAATATATAATATTAATATTATATATTAATATAATATTATGTATTATGTATTATATAATATAAATAAGTTCTTATTAATGGTGGGAAAACAAAAGAATTTTTTTTTTTTACACTGAAAAGCAATTTGGCAAAATGAAAATTCCCATTACCTAGACACACCCTAGAAAATTCACAGATAGGTACCAGGACAGGAAAATATTCCTACGTGCACTGATTACGACCGAAAATCAAACAGACAGAAACAACTCAAATCTGTTAAACAGAGGAAGGGACAAACAAATCACACCACACAGTGAAATGTTACTACAGCAATGAAAAGCAACAGCTACATGCAACAATATGGACGAGCTATACAACAGTGTGGAGTGAAACCGCCATGGAAGACTATACACATTTCATTTTCAAAGCTCAAATCAGGCAAAACTAAAAAAACACATTATTCAAGAATACCTACTTCAACAAATAATTATTTATTTAAAAGCAGTGAAATGACCACAAAGTTGTGAACAGTGGTATGGGATGAAAGGGATCACTGTGCAGTGGATGGAACAATCCTGGCAATGCTTCACTCTTAAATTGGGGATTATTCTTAGTATAACTCAATGCATAACATATATTAATGTACAGATGTCACATAGTATATGATAAAAATTTAAAGCAAAGTCTTAAAATTAAGCCTTATTCAAGACGTAGTACATAAAAGCTAACTAATCCCAGCCAATCTATTTTTCTTTCCACTTCATTTTATTCATATTCCATTACCATAACTGACAATGCTCATTTTATTTAAATGCTGCTTAGTAACTGTAAAGCTACTGTCAAGCACAACATACATTAAGAAGGATGTAGACAGCCCTCCAAGGAAGAACACATGGACATTATGGGAATGTCACATGCTTATGTCTATCCCATAATTGATTAAAATCAAAGTAAATCACATTGAAGTCAACTGCTTTTCATTTATAAGCAGAGAAAAACAATATAACAAGTACATGAAAATAATTTGGTGCACTTCTTTTGCCTATTGGTAAATGACTGAAAAATTCAGTTTCTATATTATGCTAAGCATATCAGTCCTTCCTTAGAACATTTAAAAAAACACAGAAAAAATATTTTAAAAAATATATCGATGACCAAGTTTATCTTTGAAGAGCTGATGCTTATGGAAATTAGTTATGCATCATAACAGCAGCAAAAAAAAAGAAAAGGAAGAAAAATTTCTAGTAAGTTAAAGACCAGTCTTCAATGGGAACAAAGCCTTAGAACCATTAAGAATGTTAAAATTACATGCGATCAAACATTCATACTGGAAAAACAAAAATACAGAGAAAATGTGATCTATCATAGATGATGCATCATAATCTGAAAATAACAAATAACCCCATATTTTATGTATTGTTTGATGGGAAAAATGAATTCTCTGTAAGAAAAACAAATAACTGAGGAATACTTTGAGAAATCTCAACTCTTTTATTAAAGACTTTTTCCCTGTATCATTAAAGAGGGAGTGATATTATTACTTGTATCTAGAAGGAAAACTTGTATTTTTAATTCGCTCAGAATTTCTGTGTAAAATGAAAGCCAAATAGTAATTCTTAGCAGTGAATTGCACAGAACAATGCTCACTTGGTATTCATTCTAAGTCTTAACTAAGTGTAGCCTGCCAAATGTAGCCCACTCAGTTATTCTGAAGCTCATTATCCCTTTTCTTTTTCTAGACCCTTTGTTCTGTTAGCTCCTTCCTATCAGGCATTTAGTGCACTTCTGTGGAAACTTTTTGCGACAGGAGTGAGAAAGGAAGAAAGACAAGCTCATTTTTATTCACCAGTTGAAGCTGTTCTAAACCACTTCTAGATGTGAAAGAGGCTAACCACAGTAATGAAAATTTTAAAAATAAGGCTTCTCTAAATCTGAGTATGCAAAATGTCTCCAGATGGGCATGGGGGGGGGTCAGCCTCTCAAAGGAACACTACAGCTGTGCCAATTTCTCTCTCTTTCTAGCCATGCTTCCTATACGAATGTCTTCAAGAGTCAGATTCAATCTGGACCTTCCAGAGTTCTGTGGAAGGCAGGAGGAGGTGAGGAAAAGGAAGACAATTTAAGGTTGCTACACATCAGTGCATAAATATTGAAACCAATCCCAAGCAATCTTGAAGGTTGCATGGGCTGCTCCAGGATACAAAAGTGGGAAAGTGTACTCTGGGAAATACTTTCCTAGGTAGCCTGGGAGGAACAGGGTACCCTGGGGCTCTCTTTACAAAGCTAACTCTTTTGAAGGAGTTTACCCCTTTTCACCCTTAAGCCTGCAGTTTGTGCAGTATGGCCATTATTTTGATGTAAAAACTTGGCTTCTTCTTTGATATTAATCTTCTCAGCAAACATGCTTTCCTTGGGCCAAACTTCATAGGTACTATATTTTTTTTCTGGCCATCCTACACATTTTCAATAACTTAAGCCTGTTTTTTGGCTTCTGCTTCTCACTGGAGAACTGACAAAAGGTAATCAACAGTACCCATACTACAGCCAGAACACTGGGCTGTCTTGAAATTTCCTGTCAGATAGTCCATTGCCCTTAATCCCTATCTCCAGACACAGGCAAAATGAATACAAACATTTTACCAGAGTGTCACACAAAAGGACTCTAGTCTAGCAATGGAGTCCTTGTTTCCAAATAAAATCACCTGAGCTTGACCTTTACTGTCCCATTTTTTATCAGTATTTGATCATCTGAGCTCCTACCAGAATCACCCATCAAGTTCTGGCTTATACTCTTTTAGGACTTCTCTAATTCACATCTCTAAAGCATTTCAAACTCTTTCCAGAAACCAGTTCCAAAGGCCTCCAATCAAAATGGTTGGGTAGCATCACAGAAACAACTGTTTTCCTGGTACCATTTTTGTATTAATGAGCTTTCTCACTGCTGAAGTAAAATACCCAACAAGTACAATCTAAATGAAGAGACGTTTCATTTGCGTCGTGGTTTTAGGGAATTCAGTCCATGACTGGTTGGCTCCAAAGCAGAAATGGCATGGTTGAACAGTATGGTGAGCAAAGTTATCTATTTCATAGCAGCTAGAAAGCCAGAGGAGAAGAGAAGAGGCTGGGGAGGTATATATAACCTCTAAAGCCATGCCCAATCCCAGTGACATGCCTCATCCAACCAGGCCTTCCCTTCTAACAGCAAATTTAGTTATGAACTCATCAATGGATCAACCCCTGATCCAACCACCTATTAAAAAGTCCTCCCTTTGAACACATAAGACTTTCAAAGGACACTTTAATTTGAAACTATAATAGCAAGAAGTTTTCCCTAAAGATGTCTAGTCAGTAATCAATCTGGCGGTAAATGAAATTTGAAAAAAGAAAAAAAAGCCTTTCCATTGGAATTCTATTTAGTATATTACTCTATTGAAATATTTCAGTATAATTAGAAGACATAACAAGGAAAACTGGATAACAGATCATGAAAAAAACAGATACTATGAGATCCTTACTTCTCCATTATATTAGAAGAACAGTACAATTTTATCCACTTACAGATAGTGTTAGAACACTAACCCCCATGGGTCCTTCCTTCTTGCTGCTCAGCATCTTATCTATTTATCTTGCCTGGAAACATAATATGCTTTATATCATGAAAATAATTTCTACCTTTTAAGTTTTATTTTGAGTACAAAATTGTACCCACTGTAAAACTAGTCAAAAAAATAAAATAAAATTTCTGACAACACAGTTATCTTCCCTTGCCTCTTCTTTCACCATTATAAATGTGTCTGTACACAAATCCTTTCATAGTTTGTCTAATTCCATATAAGCCTATGTGAATGTGTGTATACCCAAACACACACGCACACAAAAACCTGACTTCATTTAACCAAAAAACTTGCTACAATTTCGTTTTTACTTAACTATTACCATTATTACATTTTGTGACGTACCCAAATATGAATTTGTTATAATTTATTCAACTATTTTTTCCACTGGTGGACACCGAGGTTGTTTCCACTGTCTTAGCTTTTTCTCATTGCAAAAGACACTATTATCACCCAAGCACACACAGGTCACACACAGGTAGATATAAATACATCATCAAACCTACTATTCTACACTTTAGCACAGTCTCATACTTTCAGAAGAGCTGCAATCCTGTTTCAGCTTGTAACTGGCAAAACATTAATATATGAAAAACAGTTTTAAAGTATCCTTTTAGCTCAAACATTTAATAAAGCAAATTCTATAAAACGATACCAAATAGTTTAAAGTTATTCTAATTTTGTAGTATGTTTTTACTGATTGATTCAGTAAGGCTGAAAATATCTGTTTGGGCATCTCTCCAAAAAGTCTGCAATGGAGATAGTTTTAATTTACCTGTTTTTGAAACTTCTGCCCCATTAAGTTCTTTTTGTGCTTCTTCGATTTTATCTAAAAGGAAAAAAAAAAAGAAAATTTTACAAGTCGATTAACCAAAAATACAGTAAAGCAAATATACTACTTATAAAGTATCATATAATAATTGTTCAACAAATTTATGACACACGTGTAAAAACAAAGCAAAGATACGTTCCCCTTTAAATTTATTTTTGTTAATCATTTCTTAGTCACAAAGATTACTTCCAATTAATTAATGGCTCCACAATGCAAACTAGTATACTTTAAATACTGAACTACAGCTAAAAGGTATTTTGTTACATAATGAAAGTATCTAATACTTTCCTTATATGTTAAGTGCCCAATATTATATCTCTAAGATTTCCTTAGAGATATAATAAATGTCTACTAGCTTAGAAACAAAGTCTAGATGACCTGGATGTGGTGTGAGCCTATCCTTCCAGGGTTCAGGTGTTGGAAGCTTGGTCCTCAAGATGATAGTGTTAAGTAGTAGTGAAAACTTTAAAAAGGAGGGCAACTTCAGGAGTCCTTGTGTCATCAGGAGATACTGCCCTCTGAAGGGATTAAGTTACTTCTCATGGGACTTTGAGTCAGTTCTTTACAGAGGGTTGTTACAAAAAAACAAGACTGGCCAATCCTTAGCCCTCTAGTTTCCTATCTTGCCAGATATCTTTTCCTCTTGGATGTCATCCTATCATAATGACACCCACTGTGAGGAGATGTATCCATCAAAGATACTACCATGCTTTCATCCTCCAAAACAATAAGCTAAATGAACTTCTTTTACTTATAAAATACCCACCTGTAGATATTTTATTATGGTAATAGAAAATGGACCAAGAGGTAGCCCAAGGTATAAGAAAAACATGGAAAACGGAAGTGTATGAAAAACAGAGGAAATGATGAGCTGAAATCATTTCTGGCCCTTGAGAACAGCACTAAGAATCATAAAACGTGAAGGCAGAATTCTGCATCAGAGACACACTGTATACAGATTACTATGGAACTGCTGTCTGCTCACAGCGTTGACAGACAGATATAACCTAGAAGCAATAGCCGAGCTGGAAGTACAGAGACAGACAAGCGTGGGCCTAAATAGAGCTGGCTGCTCTTCACTCTGAGGCTCTGGGCACAAGTGGATTTTGTAAACTATTACCCATGTTGAACTTAGGCAACAATTCAGTAACATTTTGCAAGATTATACATATTTGATGATGAATTCAGAAATTTCAAATTTAATGTCTAAGCACTTTTTTAGAGATAAAAATTCCCAGAGTGCTGTTTTGTACTAAACTGAATTACAATAGTAATAATTATATAGCATTGTGGACATCCTATGAAAGCATAGTTTGGATAAATGTTCTCAAAATTTTGTTCCTTCCACCATGGAGATATTTAGCTTCTGCCTTGCGGCATACATTATCAGCTCCAACAATGTCTTCTTTGCTAAACATCACACTACGGGCCACTGAAGATATAAACTCCAATACTTTAAACAAACAGGAGCTATACACCCAACTTCAGGCCCTACAAAGGCTTGTCTGTCCCTGTCTTGCCAGAAAAGCAGAAATTCAAACACTTCATTTAGTGATCAAACTTCCTTCAACTGCATTTGATCCCAGAAAGGGTGGGAATGATAGAGTAATGAATAAAACTGGTTGGAAAGAGAAGACATATCTCAGCAAGGGGCAAAAATAACTAAGTTTCCATTCTGACAAACACATCTCCCATAGCAATGTCCTATTTGTGTCCTGATAATTATCAGATCCAGAATATAATGGAGAGGAGTACAGGCAACCTCTGGAAGCAGAACAGTTTTTTTTTTGCTTGTTTTTATATAGTAGTTAAAAATGAAAATAATCAGTGCAAAAGAAATGCAGAAACTGGACCCAGCACTAAGCAGTAATTTTAATTTAAAAAAAATTACACCAAAGCCATGCATGAAATCTATATGAATGTAAGTAACAAAAGAATAAGGGTTACTTTAAAAAAAAATGCCCTAAGTACATTTTAGATATTCAAGCTGCAAATAAATAATTGATATTAATTTATGTTGTCCTTGAGGAACTTTAAAAAGTAGTTTTATTGCAAAAGCACTATTATTTTTATGCCAAGTTTACCAAACTCAAGAATCGTGAATAATACGCATGTACATATTATATTCACAATAATGATCACGCTTTCTAGAGTTATGCACACTAATTTGACATTATGTAACAAAAAAAGCATTTTTACTAATAGACTAAATTGTGGCCCAAAGCAACAAAAACTCATGATTTAACAGATATTTGAGAAATGGCTGCTATTTAGTATACTGAAGTGAGACATCTTTTTTGTGTACTTTGATACAAATTTTTCCAAAATGACCTCAGTTTACATTTGCTCACAAAACAATAGTTTTTGCTTTTAAATTTTTCAATTAAGTTACCTTTAGTCTGGATAATAAAGGCATATGAATTCGTGCTACTGACTAAGAACATTTACTCAAAACATTTTTACCCACAGCTCCAATTCAATAGGTAAACACATACTTCAATTAAAGAGCTGTAAGAACAGTTATGAAAAGCACTTCCTTCTGGTAGTTTTTATAGAAAATTCTGCTTATATTTAACCTGTACTTTTTAGTACTCTCCTGGTAAGATACAATGTATTTTTAAAACAATCTCCAAAATTTCAGAGTATAGTCATCTACTATATGCTCTTTATTGTTTCATTTAATTTTTATTACACAAAGCGTTTGCTTTCCATGATAGGTTTTTTCCCCTAGTATAACTTAAAAGATACCTTTACATTCTATGTATGTGTAGTGTATGTGTATATAATGCAGAGACAAACTTACTGACACTCTATACTTTGTATGCTTTCCTACTAACAATGAAGAATGATGTCTTTGGCCAAACTACATGAACTTTAGCCTCTGCTGAATTGTAAACCTACAGCTCAACACTCAAGAAGTCCAGAGCAATTCTAAATGAATCTTTTCACCACAGCTTTACCTGGAATAGCACATCCCAGCAATACCTTCTCTTGCTGTTAAATCCCACTGTGGGGGTGGAGGGGATATGGACAGAAAGACAGTACCCTAGATTCTGAAACACACCCCAATACACCTCCTCAAGGTCACTGTGCTATGAGGCAACAACTGCACCAAGAACTATACATGTGGACATGAATTAAAGGTTTGGCCTAAAAAGATTTTAATAATTTTCCCCTCAGTGCTCATCCTCTCTCCCATTTTTCAGCTACATGTTACAGGCTCTGCTCTACCCATACATCTTCACTCTCCACTTACCCTTAAAACACAAGTCAATCGCATGTTAAGTAGAGCTTAAGAGTCAGGATACAGCTCAGCCACACAAGCACCTGAGAATGCAAGGTCCCGAGTTCAATTCTTAGCACCAAAGGAAAAAAAAAAAAAGTAGAGCCTAATGAACTATAAAAGGTATCTGTGCACCTGTTTACTGCAAGAGATGTCATCTAATTGAAAAAGATCACCATATGTGAGTGAATTATTTTATTACTGAATAAAGCATAGCTCCTGCTTCTTCTCATCAAATGTCTCCCACCAATATGTTCCTTATGCTGACTACTGAATGTTAGAGCTATTTCAATTACACTAAACGTACACAATGGTGTAATAATTCAGTTAAAATAAAATCTAGTATGCATACTATTTTATAGGTGCTCTCCTACATGGAGACTTCCTATCTTCAGAGTAAACCTACCTTCTCATGCAACCAGTTTTAATGTACAGCTTCACTCCCACTAGTCTTTAGAGAATATAATGTTAAAACTAAGAATTCAGAACAACAATATTTCAAACTGTATAGTACCACCTGAAGAACATAAAAATATAAAATCAGAAACTCAATTCTGTGCTAATGAATCCAAAAAACATGATAAAGTAGGAAAACATTAATCCAAGAAGACTCAACCAGAACAACCAGCATTGACGACAATAAGAAAATTACATAGGTTAACACAGAGCTGGTTTTTAAAAGGTTCCAGGCCCAGAGAGTTTTGCTCTAGATTCTCCCATATTTAAAGAATAAAGCACCTTCTAAATTTTTCCAGGAGGTACAGCAGATATTCTAAGGCACATTAATGAAGCTGAACACAAAATATAACCAAAGAGACAGAAAACTAGTACTATAAAGTGTATCCTCTGAATATCCACTGTTAAAATCTATGCTAAGAGGAGCCACAAATTAAAAAACCACATCCAAGTACAGTTTGATACAAGAATGCAAAGATAAATTCAGAAATTTCAGGCTGAGTATCCCTTATCTTAAATAGTTGAGATCAGAAATAATTTCAGGTATTTTCAGATTTCCAAATATGAGATTCTTTGGGGAAGGGGACCAAAGTCTAGACATGAAAATTCATTCATATTTGACACAAACCCTTGATACAGAACCTGAAGGCAATGTCATACTTCAGTATGCTTAAATTTAGACTGAGACCTGTCACATGAGGTCAGGTATGGAACTTTCAACCTGTGGGGTCGTGTATACTCAAAAAGTTTGACTTTGGATTTTGGGATTGGAGTTGTTCAACCCATATTACACCTTATAACACCAACAAATCAAGGGAAGGGATAAAAGTGACTTAAATAATGCCCAAATGTACTGAATTAAGTCATATCTAACTTTAGGGTTGGAAAAACACCTTGATACTGAACAATGATCTTCATTATATTAACAAGAATTAGTCTAGTAAACACAACAAAGAAATGGGCCATTCCTGCTCTACCAACAACTCACTTACAGAGGCTGTCCCAACCCACACCCTGAGTGGCATCCTGCACTCTCTTTACTCACAGCATTCCTGAGTCTAGCACTGAGGGCAGCCTGTGCACTTGCTGCCTACAGCAGAGGCTCAGATGCCTCTCAGCAAACCTTCCAACAAATGATACGTAACAAAGACATGGAGAAAGAAGACAGGGAGCTAATTAAATAAATACTTAAATACTCCCAAAATACAATATTATTTAGTTGTTAAAATTGTTTTATAAAAATACTGATGGAAAAATGCTTAAAGTGCATTATGTAAAACAGTAAGGCCTAATTCTAAGCATGTTGTGCTCCACAGATGAATGTGCACTTAATGTAGGCAGACAGCTACACATGTGCACCTACACCCATAAATCTATGAAGAAAAAGACCACAATGCCAAAAGGACATCTCAGGGCCGTACATTAATGGTCAATTTTCCTTAGTATTTTAATTAATAAATTACCCGTAAGGAACAAACATCTTAATATAAAAACTATCTAAATTCAATACAGCATAGAAATAAGATAGAAATAAGTTCTAATAATGTGCTAAGTTATCTTTCCTAATAATGTTAGCCACAGGGTAAAGGTAATTTCAGCTGCTTGAGAGGCTGAGGCAGTAAGATTCCAAGTTCAAAATCAGGCCAGCATGGGCAACTCAGCAAGACCCTATCTTAAAATAACAAATACAACAGGGTGAAGATGTAGCTCAGAACCAGAACACTTGCCTAGCATGCTCAGGTCCCTGGGTTCAGTCTCCAACACTACAATAAATTGATAAAATATTGGTTGCTGATCTGAATTTCCAGATTCTAAGAAAACCTACACAATAATTTTCAAAACATGAGAACACTACAGGTTAAGTATTTTTAATAATTCAGAATGCTCCTAAATTTGAAACCTCCAATTTCAGATTTTGAAGGATGCTGGATTTCAGATTTTTAGATTAGAAATGCTCCAAAGCTGATGTAAATATTTAAATATTCACAGAACTCTAAAACCTGAATCACTATGGTCCCAACCATTTCAGATAAAGCACAATGAACGTGCAACACACAGCTCATCTGGAACACATTTATTAGCTCAGGTGTCCCAACCCAAAGGTACCTGGGGGTTAAG
The DNA here is from genome assembly GCF_034190915.1 of Cavia porcellus. Taxonomy (NCBI): domain Eukaryota; kingdom Metazoa; phylum Chordata; class Mammalia; order Rodentia; family Caviidae; genus Cavia; species Cavia porcellus. Next base: position 16,812,269 of record NW_026947496.1, on the reverse strand, counting down.
GTTCCTATGTGCAGGACCTTGAAGAAATAAACCAGTCAGCTCCAGACAGGTAGCAAGTAGGAGACTACAATCAGAATAAAGGCATCCAGGTTGGGAATGTTAAGGGGTTGTAAATCCAGAAAGGCAGGAAACGAAGAGTTTGCTAAGAACTCAAAACAGTTTACAAATACACATCTAGAATTAGTCTGTAGGTCCAGATTTTGGGAGCCACTTTATCACATAGTGTAGTTAAATCCACATCATAGTGTTTGTGGAAGCAAAAAGAATTCTTCCATGAAAAAATAAGCTGACAGGCAGTACCAAGGTCTTTGAAAACTATGTCTATTCTCCGACAGAGTAGTTTACTTTCTGAAAACATACACTGTGAAAGGAGAGAAACAAATGTTATTCATCACAATGCTTTTTAGGATAGTAAAAAACTAAATAATTAATAGCACCTAGGGTATAATTACTGTTCACTAAATATTTATAGATATTTAAGAAATGGTTAAATAAAGTATGACTTCTCCATATGATGGAATACTGACTGCATAGCCATTATAGGCTTCTATAATGTACTACAGATTGTGTGAATTTTAAAAGGTGCGATAAGTGGTTTTGATAGGTCACCTACTGTCCAGCTAAGAATTGCTAGTGAGAGGGGAAGTAGGCCCAACTTTCAAAGAACATGTAAATCAAACTTGAGAAAACGTGAAAGAAATAGCAAGATGCAATTAGCACAGTGGTGGCAAACCTATGGTATGTGTGTAACTGTGCTTTTAACATTAAAGATGCTAATGTAGAGTTGATTTTTTTCGAAACTACAATCTCAGTATTCAGTTTTAACTGCAGTACTGAACTCTGTAATAAGTAAAAGGATTTTGGGGTACAGTTTGGCACTCGGTCTCTAAAAGGTTCGCTATCACTGAATTAGGTGAAACACAATTCTGTCCATAAAAGTCAACAGAAAGTGCTTCAATGTCAAATCTAGATAATGAAAGTAATCAGGACCAATGATGTGCCAATGAGTTGATATGTCATTGGGCTTCTGCCCAAAGTGTGTGGGGGATGTAGATGTTGGAGGGCATGGCCAAGGAAGTAATGCGACCTGAGGCTGGGGTCAGAGAGCAGCAGAGTAGAACTGTCTTTCAGAACCCTAAGCAAAGAGAGTGGGCTGAGGATGTAGCTCAGCAGCACAGCACTTACCCGGCAAGCATAGGGCCCTGAGTTTAAATCTCATTACCCACCCCCCAAAAAAAAGGAGAGAGAAAGAAAATGCAAAGGGATCTGAGAATCTGGCAGGGTTGCAGGAAGACAGGTTTGTTCTGTTCTTCTGAGATGTTTAAAAACCCAAGGGGAGGAAGCCAAGTGAGTGAAAATACAAAAAAGATGACAGGTATGGAGAGGCAAGGTTCTGGAGAAAGTAAAAGTCAGAAGCAAGAGTCCAGGCTACAAGCTAATTTTAAAACAGGGAGAGACCACAAGCTGTTCTCTGAGGCCAGAAGGAGGGAAGAGTGACAGGCAGATATAGATAATCTTCATTTAATGACCTACCTGTTCAACAACTTTTAGAGCAGACAACAGAGGTGCACTGTTTGGACTTATAACTCATTTTCTTTTTGTACAGTCCTGTACATTTTGATAAGAGCCAAGGTCTTTTTTAAACCTGTTTATACAGTACTGTAATTTTTGTTGACTGTAATATACAGTACTGTGATTTTATGTTGTTATACACTACAGTATTGCATGTGAGAAATTATGCAAATAAAAGCCAAGTCACCAACCTGGAGTTTCCTCTGATCATTTCTTTGTTCTGAATATTGTAATATACATACTAAATGCAATTTCTCATTTAGTAACAAATTCATTTAACTACCTAGTAGGAAGACCATATCTAGGTCATTAAACAAGGGGTTCCTATAGCCTACTGTATTTTAGTCACATTCACTAAGCATACTGTGCAAATAAACAGCACTTAGGAAAATACAATTGTCTTCAAAATATGTATTATTTCCATAATAAGGGTATTATTTCTGATAAGGGGAAATTAGCTATCTGACATCTTGGATATATGAGGGTGTGTATTGTTTTGGCTTTACTACACCTCTTTTGGTACAGAAGGGAGTGATTTGGAGCAGTTTTATGAAACCTGTTGATCACATATGATACAGACCAAACACAGCTGTGCTAAAGAGCCAGAAAAATTCATCAGGGCATTCTTTTCATTAGGCTCACTTCTAAGACTATTTGCTTCCAACAGTTCTCCAGATGATAATAAAACTGATTTATTTGGAAATAAATTGATTCTCAGGTATAAACAAACTCTTTAAAAGTGATGTTACGTTTGAAACTTTTTGATGTGTAGAAATAGGTCATCTCATATGAGTATACATATTTTTTCAAGAGTTTTATATATACACTTTTGAACATCAGGAAACAATTGACACTGTTATTATCACTGTTATTCTTGGCTCTATGGTTATTTTGTGTGTTTAATTTTTGTCTTACACTCCTGGCTAATAAGCTCCTTTACTATGTACTTTAGATGTCTTTCTATCCTCTAAGGTATTTACTGTAGAGGCAGACAGAGCAGTGGTTCCATTAACGCCAGTTTCACTGTCAAGGATGTTAGGCATTTCCAGTGATTTTTACAGAGTCAAGTAGACTCACGGTTCTGTAATAACTCATTGAACTATTTTAGTTGCATTGGTCCTTTGCAATGAACTGCAGAAGCTCTTTCACTAATGATCTAAAATTAGCGGGGCATAGTAGCACATGCCTGAAACCCTGGTATTTACTCAGAAGAATAAGGCAGGAAAATCACTGTAAATTCAAGACCAACCTGGGATACATGGTAAGTTCAAGGCCAGTCTAAACTATGAAGTGAAACCTTGTCTCAAAACACAGCAAAACAAAAACTGCACATTCAAAACACTGAGTTTTTTGGGTACAGTATATGTTGTTTATATGTACTGTAATTTCTGCTGGTTGTACTGTACAGTACTATAGTTTCAGATTGTGTTATACACTACATTACTGTACATAAGATGTATGTAAATAAAAGTAATGTCATCAAGTTGGAGTTTCCTTTGATCACTTCTTTACTCTGAATATTATGACATGCATACTACATGCAATTATTCATTTAGCATCCAGTTCCTTTACAGACCTAGTCATGAAAAGAGAACTCAGTCACTAAACAAGGAACATCTGCACATTAAAGGAAAAGTCTGCTGGTGGGAATGATGATTCCAAGGATGTTGATATCTTGTCTCTACAGATAGAGAAGAGATACAGATACCTACAAAGAAAAAGAAATTCAGTGTGTGTTGGTGCAGGACCTTGGAGATTGAAAAGAAGGTAAAGTCACTGGTGGGAATGGAAGAACTAGCCAACTCAAAAATAAATATAAAAGCACTGTTGACCAGCATGAAGAAATCTGTGAACAAGAAAGCCATAAACTTTTGATGGCTCCAATCTACACAGTGATACCACTTATTCCAACAAAGCCTGGCAACCTGGATGAAGTGATGGAGAAAGGATTCTAGATTTTGATTTTTCCAGGAGAAAGAACAAAGAATTCACTGAGATAAAGTTGCTAGAAGTAGTTCATGTGATCAAGCAAATATACAGGATGGGTGGTAGCCAAGAAAGATGTGAAAGGACATGTGAGTCCCAGGGGAAGATGAGATCTTCCCCAACAGACTGAAGGTCCAGAGAGCTGGAAAGAAGAGCCGCTTTCTTGGCAAAGGGTTCAGAAAACATGGTACTGAAACATAATGGGAGTAGTACTCTGCCATAAAGATGAACTTGAGTCATTCAGAGCAACAAAAGTGTGTGCACCTTTAGATTATAACGTTAAGTGAAACAAATCACACACAAAAGTCTTTACATAACACGTGTTCTCTTACATGATAAACTTGAAGTATAAATAAACAGCAAAATAAAACATAGGTAACAGAAAGCTGGGAGAAGATCTTTCTCAAAGGAGAAGGAAACAAAGACATGGAGGAGGGAGAGGGAAAGGAGATAAACAAATTAAGAGGTGTTGTGTACATGTACTAATTCACCACAAAGAATACAAACATTGTGTACTACAAGCATACAGTAACAAAAAATACATCAAAAAAAAATCCAAGTGGCTACAGGTAAAATAGAGTAGAATGGGAAGTTACCTGGGAGTGGATGAAGCCAAGCCTAGTATTTTAATGGGAAAGCAAAGATAAAGAGGAACAAAATACACTGTACTACAATTTAAAACATGAAATGACTAATCTTGCTATGCTTTAATTGCCTGCTTTTTATATTACATCCTTTTCAAAAAGTATGTTTCTATCATGATAATGAGGAAAAAATCTGAAGTAGTTCCTAGAGACAAGTAGTTACAAGCTCCATCAGCCCCTTTGAAATTATGGATCAATTAAATACAATGTTGCTTTTCCACAAAGAACATTTTGACAGCAAAACTTATCAGGAAAATACTACAATAATACAAAGCTACGAAGAATCTACTATACACTGAAACATCAAATAAGGCTTTTAAATTATTTTTGTCTCTTTATGACATCTAGTTATAACATAAAACATATATAGTATACATACGGGGGTAATCACCAGATTTCACCTGACAGCCTTGATCAGCTGTGCTGAGAACTAAGGAAACCACTGTGCGTAAATATACTTCCGTTAATGGGAAGAAGTTCTAAGGACATCTTTTCACCCCTGCACCAACCTGTAAAGACTACAGGCTTTTACAGTTGAGCACACATTTCCTAGAAAGTGAAGAACAGGCAACTTCCCAAAGTCTCATTCCTCGAAGCTCCACTGTTTCATAGCCCATAGAAGCCTAGATAAGGGACAAAGTCAAAAACCTCCTTCAAATCAGATGAGGTGGTATACACATGTAATAATCCCCCAGTGCTCTGGGAGGGTAGGCACAAAGATCACAAGTTCAAGTCCTACTTGGGCAACTTAGAAACTTAATGAGACTCTATCTCCAGATAAAAAAATATAAAAAGCTGGGATGTAGATCAATAAAGTCCTTGAGTTCAATGCTCAGTATCACAGTAGTAACAGACACCCCCCTCCTTCCCCTCCTCTCCCTCTGCCCCTTTCCTGTTGCTATTCCAGCTCCTATATAATAACCCTAATATAGCACCTGTAACACTAGAACCCAAAATTCTGCTTATTTGAGTCACTGCATACTAGAGTACAGTAGTGTATAAGTTTTGCTAGTGAGGCTGCATACCATACCAACTCAATCGGCATTTTAAAGTTTCCTAGGTAATTAGAACATGCAGCCAACCCTGAGAAATAAAGTTCACCAAATTTCAGATTTTTACGGTGAAAATTCAAAATTGTATAAAATGCAACAAAAAGGGCTTATCAGCTAGTTTTCTAAAGCACATTTTTATCAAGTAACAGGGACAGCAGGAGCAGCAACAGCATTTTGTCAAGTGGAAGGGACAGCAGCAGCAACTGATCACAGTAGCTGCTGATCAGTGGATTATGAGGATGATAAGGGAGCAAAGATCAAGGAGTACTTCTTAGCTAAGAGTATCTAATTAAATTATCTTTCCACAATCCAAAGCCAAAGCATACATTCTCAGTAAGTATCACACCAAAAAATGGGCCCAGTAGTTTATTAGTACTAATGTTAGCTCTAAACTAGAAAGCTATTTCTGGCTGAAATTCCAATGTCTTAAAAAATACAAAAACTACTTAAACATAATCAACCATTGTGTTAAAGATTTGAAACTGACATGTCTCCAATACATGGTCCTAATACAGTTTCTTGATACCACAACAAAAGAATTGCACACCACGAGTTTGACATAATCATTAGTGTATGTCAACACTGGTTTCTTCTTCCCAGTTTCCAGTGACTCCTGATGCAGTGAAAATGGATAGAAGTAGTCATGGTAACCATGATGAAAAAGAAAGGAAGATGGACACAGAGCATTCTATCCCCACACACTAATTTTCAGGGCACATACAGCTTGGACCACCAGCCTAGTAATAGATTCGTACAGGTATATGGCCACAGATATATCTCATACACACACAAACATGCACGCACGCACGCAAGTACATTTTAAGAGTGAAGATCTACAGACAGTTCAGAGATACCCAAGAAGTGTAGATCTTGGGGGAAAATTTTTTTTTTCTCTGCCTGCTGCTCAGGCTTCTCAGCTGGCTATCTGTCCTAACCTTGCCAGCAGATAATACATCCATTTTTCCCCCTATAAATTTTTTAAAACTACTATTATTAAGAAAGAAGACTTAAACTAAAGTTTCATTATTATGTAAGGCAAAAATATAGAAACTAAGCATTGAGGGCTGACTGATCACAGGTGCTGCCCATCTCCAGGGGCCGCTGCACTCCTGACAGTAGCCTCTTTCCTCCCCAGACTTCCTAGCCACCATGATGACTCTACTATGACAAGCGCACCACGATAACTCCACTATAGGCTGGGAGTCAACTGAACTTGCATATCTGACACTGCTGGTTCTAGTAGAGCAATACACAATCTAAGATGAGGCTGGTTTCCTGCTGCTGGCGGCAGAGTAGAGCGAGAAGGTCCGAGCAATGGGAACACAGAATGGAGCATGGAAGCACTAAGTCTGATAATGCATACTGAATAAAAAAGAAATATGATGCCACTCTAGTGATTCTTTCATACCTTCTGAAACTTTTAAATATAATTCAATAACTGTTTTTCAGTCAAGGCAATGCTTTACATAGTATCTTTCAGATGTTTCTCTAGGGGCAACAAGATAAACAGTACTGCCTTTCAGATACTAAACCTACAGCTAATATTTATAACCTCCACCTTTGACAAACAGGTAACCCTATCCTCTTACCTAAAGAATGTTCTTGTGTTGTATAATCTTTCACAGAATCAGTAATTCTCCATGAGGGAATACGACAGCAAGCAAGGTGTACCTTGAATCACTACAGATCTAAGCAAATCCATACAGTACCTCTCACAAGTAAAAAAGGAGAGGATGGAAATTAGAAATGGGAGAAGAAAAGGAAAGAAATGGTAGAACCAACTTTCCAAAACCATTTTTAGTATGAAAAGACAGAGAAACTAGTCAGAGAAGAATGCTACCACACTCCTTCTAGAATTCTTACTGAATGAAATAGCAGTTTCAGGTAAATAATACTCACATGCTTTGTATTCTGCCTCAGACCAAGTAGACAACTAAGTCTCACAGCCTTCCCAGCTCTGAGTTAGCACACTTTCACTGAGAAGAGATCTTTTTTTAGGCCACTGTGCCCTAGGAAAGCAGACAGGAGCAGGCAACCTTAGAGTACCACCCAGGTTCCCATGGCTCAAGAGTACCCATGATGTCCTGAGCTGTAACAGTGACCACGGTGTCTCTCTGGCCAGACACAATGGCATTATGACCAAGGATGACTTTGACAGGTCCAACTCTACATTATGGTAATGATAAAGTCAAATGCCTTACAAATTAAATGTGGCTCAGCCTTAAAATGTAATCAGATCACATTACTGAGTGCAAATGTTGCTTGGACACCAAATAACTAATTTGAAACTTTTTTTATTATCCATTTATGAGTGAGGCCCAACTGCATGTGACTCTGATAATTCCTATGCAAAGAAAACTCCATTGTCAGCAAGAAAGACCTGTAGGGCATCTGTAGGGATTCTGTATATTGTGGTTCAAAGTAGTTTATTCAAGCTCTGGCCTACAGCTGATATATAGCACCTCTTCAACAGGATTCCCCACTGAGGAAAACTACACACCTGGCCTTCTACGTGCACCTCACAGAGACTCTGAAAAGCCTTCTCTCCATGTGACACTGAGCAGCTGATCAGATTCTAATTAAGAAACAAGTAAGTGCTTTCCTTCCTTGAGTGACTACCACAAGTCTATCAGACATACTATACTCATTATCTATTGTACAAGTATGGGCATCTACTATGGTTTGAATATGTTTGTCCACTCCAAAATTCATGCGTTAGGAATTTAATCCTCAATGCAAAATTAATGGGAGGTAAGGCCTGACCGGAGGGAATGGATGAATGCCACCAGGTAAGGACTCGCAGAAGTGGGTCTGCTATTCCTCGAAGTGAAGAAACAGAGACATTTGTAAAATACAGACAACTTATTTGTCATGACTCTAATGAAATGTTAAAAAAAAAAACCTATTTGGAGATCATTGGAAATTAAAACACTGACAAAATACTGATCACATTAGGAGTTCCTTTTAAGAGGAGGTTCATGAAGGTATTGTGATTACGTCAGCAGTTATTTCTTATCTTTTATATAATTAAACACATGAATAAAGTCATATACCTGCGATTAGTTTTACAACAAAATGGAAGGGCAGAAGCAGCTCAGGAGTGTGACCAGACTGGTGAGAAGGTGCTAACAAATGAAGCTGGGTAACAGGAATATGAAATTTATTTACTAGTCTACTTTTAATCATTTAAAGACTTCCATAATCAAAAGTTTTAAAAAGGAACATAAGAAGGAACACACTCTAGAATTTAAAATAAATAGTATTCACATATTATTACAATGTTACTAAGCAGATATGACCATTGGAGTGTGAAATGAATCAGGAACAGTGCATAATGGGCATGTGATAAAAGTTATTGCCCCCAAAAGGAGTGGGAGCCAATAAAAAATAAAATTTCTGAACTACCATTAGGAGTCAGGTTAGTCACACCAATACTAACGAGGGTAACAAAAACAGCAGAAAGTTATTTCTGGAACAGTTCCTTTTGATATAGTGAAGGCAGGGGTAGAGTTACAGCTCCAGAAAGTTCAGTGAATCCCTCAAAGGATGCATGTAGAGTGAAATTCAGAACAAAGGGCAAGTAAGCCAGGGGACTTCAAACACTGAACAGGAAAAAAAGGCTACCTGGAAGACTGCACTTAGCAAAATTACCCTTCAAAATGGAAGCAACACAAGGCTAATTCCACATACATGACAGCTGAGAAAACTACCAATATCATAAGCAATGCTAAAAGGGATTTAGGCTGAAGGAAAAGCGTGACAGATGAAAAAGTTTACATATACTAAGACTCAGTTAACTATGGTACAGAGCATAACCCAGCCAACAGCTGTTTTTTGAGGTCCTACATGAGTTTTCAGAATGAAAACAGAATCTTTAAGAAGTACTTGTAACAGAGATTACAGATTATATGAGGCTCTCAAAGCCTACATTATTTACTATCTGGTTCTTTACCATAAAAGGTTGGCCAACCCCTGACTTACAACAAGGCAAATATAGACTGCGTATTTCTTCAATTCTTTAAAATTAAAGAAAAAAAAACTACAAGAAAAGGCTTATAAAATACATGACAAAAAATTAACTCATTTATAAATGTCCTTAAGCTCAAGGCCATGCTAAAATGAACTCATACAACCCTCTTAGGACAATTACTTCACTAAGTCTTAAAATACCTGAAATGATTATTTTTAAGTAACACAAACTGATATAAAATAGTTGGTTCAATACCAGTCTGTCTGCTAGTAGGCCTTATAAACAGCTAGTGCATTTTCAACTACAAAAATCTTCCCACATTGTAAGCACATTTTCTGTTTCATGTTCTCATCTAGCCTGGTGAATGGATGAAGTGTGAGTGCTGATGTGAGTTCCAGAGGCTGTGGAAAGGCTCTGTGGAAAAGAACATGATAAAAGTGCAAACACAGAAGCACATGGTACTTGGGGAACAAGAGGAATGCACAGCAGAAGCAGGTGTGCAGACCGTGAGGCGACTCTACACTACGACAACTCAACGCTGAGCAGTCAGCCTGTCAAGTCATCAGTCTCATGTGGCCCCAAGGATTCCAGCTGTGAGGCTGGAAGAATGAGATCCACTGCTGTGCCCTCAAGGCAGATGACCCACTTTTACTGCTGTTTTCCACCTCGTGCGCAACTGTCACATAACAGCACAATAGCCCCCTCATGTGTGATTTCCCTTTCCCTGGTCTCAGTCACTCTTAGTCAACAGCAGTTTGAAACTACTAAATGGGAAATTCCAGAAATACTCCATAAGTTTTAAATAATCTTTGTTATAGGATATTGTTATAATGCTGTATTTTACTAGTACCAACTGCTGTTAATCTCTTACTGCATCCCAATACATCAAAGAACAAAGGAATGAAAACACACAAAAGATCTGTGAGGAATGGAAAGTCTATTTGCAGACATGACGATGAATTTGGGGCTTGGTCCAGGGCAGAAGCACCATGGACACTGACACAGCACACCATCAACAGCTTGAGACTGGACACGAAAGTCCAACTTGTGTTTCACCATGTTTTGTCACTACAGAATACTGAAAGTGCTTTGTTCTCATTATTTCAAATGCAGATGCCATCTGAAATAATGCCTATATATCACATAAATTTCCATTTTTATAAACTATACTACTTATTAATGTTGATACTATTACAGGCAAGAAAATAAAAAATCAACCTGACACTGACAAAGACAATAATCAGATGAGTGAGAATGAAAGGTAATCTAAAATCACGCCAGGTTTAAGCGGGACCAGACTCTCTAACTGGTCAGGTCACTAGAAGATATTTACCCATACTTGTATGTCTTTTATTTTCAATTTAAGTTCAAAATTGCAGAAATTTGGGTAATAACTTTTTAGAGTATGAGGATCCTAACCTTTAAATATAATAAAGGCTTATATCACTATGTTATATAAGTCAATTTTTAGGTACATGTATTCATGCTTTAAAATCAATCTTATAACAGCACAAATATTTCTAGAAAAAATGACAAGGGGAAAGAGCAGAAGAAAAGGAAAAAATACTAATTTTGCATTATATACACTTCTATAATGCTTGATATTTTAAAAATTTAAGTGCATGTATTATTCATATTGAATAAGAAACATTACTCATTTAAATACATAGATATGCAATGATACACTTGGTATGTATACATATGTATAAGGAACCTTGAATGCCTTCATTTCCTAAAAGTATGTAAGTGCTTGCTCATCTACAGGTTTAAAAAAAAGCATATTATGTACATATACATATGTAAATATGTATGCATACTCTCAGAATCTTTTTTTCAGTATTTTTCTTTAAATGGTATATTATCTATGCTTGCAAATTACTATATTTAATGCCTACTTCCTCTTTCCAAATAAAGGATATTTTAATTTTTACTAACGGGCAGTAATATCATTATAAATATTACAAAATATTACTCTTTCCATTTAATTTAGTCAAAACATTAATCAAATCTCTGAAGTCAGCTCAAAAGATAACCCTCTAATTGCTAAGAATGGTAAGTTAAAATACAAAACATTAGCTTTATTTAGGTTTATAGAAAACTAAGATGAAAACAAGGTACTAAGTCTCACAGTTTTAGTCAACTACAGAAATTATTTTTATATGGGGAATTAAAATCAAAATAAACTAAAAGCATTTTAACATGAGACTAACTTAGAGCCCAGTGGTCCCTACTCATTTTTACAGTCCCTACTACTTTGATGTCCCTAGCACAGTGGTCATCCCTTTCTTGTGAGTACTGACCCCTACTGAGCCCACCCTCCCAAGTATGAGCTCCATAAATGGGGCAGAACAGGCTGGAGTTATTCATCACTGTCCTTGCAGCAGGGGAGAGGTCCCATCACCCTGAACTGGCATCCAACAAAACTAGTAAATCCTAACTGCTTTACACAGTATCAAGCTATTCAGAAGCAGGGCAGAAGTAAATTTTCATAGCCATAAGAAAATTTTAAACTAAAAAACCAAGGTCAAAAAGATTAAAATTAGCTACCTTGTTTCAACAGTCATTATTATCCTTTCTCTACAATAAATGGCAACAGTAAACTTCCATTTATGAGAAATTTTTTTCAGTTTCACATTACAGATATGAATAGATTAAATACATAACAATTTCCAAATACTGTCTATGGTATATTTTTAAATGCAAATAATATTAATTACCAAGTAGTAAACTGCATTAAAAACAGAAAATGGTAAAAAAAAAAAAAAAAAAACAGGTAGTTAACTGTAGGATTCAAAATATTAATGGTTAATCATTAATTTAAAAAATAGCTCCTTATTACTAACACACTCAAAGATAAATTCCCTAAACTGATCTTCAAATGACTAATATATCAACAAATATGCTGATTAAAGTTCATTAAATTATACTTTAGGAAAATAAATTATTTGGGTTCCACATGCATTACTGATCAAAGCCACTAACCTAAATCAGTAATGGTGAACCTTTTAGAGAGCAGTGCCCAAACTGCAACCCAAAACCCACCTAATTATCACAAAGCACCAACACTGCAATTAAACCTGAATACTGGGATCTTTGTTTAGGAAAAAAAAAAAAACCCACACATTAACATCTTTTGTCTTAAAAGAAAAATAAATAATACACTTGATATAGGTTTACTCCTCCTGGCCTAAATAATCAACAGTTCATACATTATTTGTGCATGTGCTCCTGCATGTCTAGAGATGTATATTAAGCATATAGCATGTATCTTTGAAATACATCTACCACCGCATTATGTCCTATACATACATATGAACTGTATTTTTTTTTAACAAGGTGGGGATAGTCTTGCTATGTTGCTCAGGCTGACATGAACTTGTAGGCTCAAGCAATCCTGGCTTCAGTCAAATGGGTAGGAGGTGGTACAGGTGCATGTTCTCCATCCAGTATTGTCTTCACTACTACCTTGACATAACAGCTCATAGAAAACAGTGATAACATGAACTCCTTAACACATTTAGGTGGTTCTAAAACATGACAAAATTTACATTGCATAGAATTCCCCATCTAAATCTTCCTAAACCAAGCACCCAAAAAAATTCATATGCTTTGAGAAGTCATTACAATTGAAAAGAGCAACAGTTTAATTTCATTCACAACAGTACCGCCTGTCTAATCCCAACATTTCTAAGAATGCTGAACCAAAGTAACAGTATGGGCCTGAACTAAGCAAAACTCAAATTGGCTTTCCAGTCATTCATTAGCTATTGTCATTTTTTCTGAGGTTAACTGCATCACAGAGATCTGGCTGGGAAAACATACTAAAATACAACTGGACTTAAGACTCAAAGTGCTTTGCAGTCACAATACTGCAGACCACATGATGGATAGCTATGATGTAATTATTGTGGGTTAACTAATAGGTTCTGTATTCCCTAAACTCCCTAAGATATATATATTTAAATATATCAGAAAACAGCATCAACACATGTGCAGTTCCCTTAAACTGATGGGAGATAGCACAAGTAAACCATTTGAACCCATCATAACAATCTTTCTTCTTGGTGCCTAGGATTCAATCGCCAATGCTGCTGAAAAATAAAATATAAAAATAAAAAGGGAGAAATGCACCACTGCCTTTTGGAAGGACCCCTGCAGTGCACTATATGTATCAATGGCAGGTAGAATCTAAAAGGTTTCTATGAGCTGGATCTGTTCTTAGGAATTCATATGCACCTATTTGACCCTCACAAGAAACTTCTAGGTGGAAGGGACCCCAGTTGGTCTCCATTTTCCAGAGGCACAAAGAAGCAAACTGCCCAGAGCTCATCAGGCTGAAAGGCCCGGTGTGAACCCAGACAGGGTCCTGTTGATGCGCTATACACGCCTCTGAATTCTTTACGTACATCAGGGAATGCTGCCTAACCTGGTAATGCCCTACTTTTCGTTTTTTTTTTTTTTTTTTTTTTTTTTTTTGTCTTTTTCATTTTTATCGGTACCAGGGATTGAATTCACGACTGCCTGCTCGCAAGGCAGGCGCTTATGCCGCTGAGCTAAATCCCCAGCCCCAAATGCCCTACTTTTCATGCGTGAGCTTTAACATCACATGCTCTTGAAGTCCTGTCCTGATCCTAACTGGGACCCTTACAGTGTACATACACCAACAGCATGCCCTCTTCAATAAATACATGTAGAGTATGTACACTCTTGTTTCACATCTGTATCACTCTCCAAAATCATGAACTCCATGATCAATATCTATCATGGTCACTCCTTTACCCCAGGCCTTCACCTCAGAAATGTCTATCTAGTAATTGCAGAAAACCATTAATTTTTTGCCTTCCAAAGCATCACACATTCCATACAAACTGCAGCATTTTTATCTTGTGTCTATTCTGGCTTGTGGCCTTACTGAGTCCTCACCTTCTCCATTATGTGTGTATCTCCATCTCTGGAATAGGAAAACCGAATACAACAGCATCTGCAAAGCCCTAGGAACCCACAAAGGCTCACAGAGGGAATAAACAGACTGCAAGTGTCTCAAATACTACTCAAAGGCATCAGGATGGAAAAGTGTACTGAAAATTTCACTTTCCAGGGAAAAATAAAGCAGCCAATAACTAATCTAACCAATGAAAAGAAGTGGTATGGGTACATGTGCATACGTAGGGGAGAGGGGGAGGTCAGGATATAGATGATAAATGAGAACTTTGAGAAGCTTTAAGGACAGCAGCCTCTCTCTTTTCTTTTCTTCTCATCTTAGGCTAGACCTACACACCAAAAGCTTCAGTTCTGGCTCAAAAAAGAAGTTCCACTTTGCTTTGTTGGAACTATAAACAGACATGCTTAGATACACATAATTTCACTAACATAATTCTGTCAAAAGGAAAAGTTTTTAGCAACACTGCTGAAGTAACTGGTAATAAAAACATCTTGTAATCCTAGCATTTAATTTGCAATTACAACTCCTGGTGATTTTACCTGCTGCTGTTAACAAAAGACCAGTAAGTTCTGTTCATGATGGCTTTACTGAACTAGCCTCAGAAAACAGCCTGCCAAGGCTTCTTGCTGAGAAAAGGAGAAAGTCCATCCAGTGTCCCCACTGGCCTTGTCACAAAGAGAATCTGAAATATTGTGGCACTACATTTGCAAAATCTATGACAAATATACTGCTCCCAAAGGAAGGACACACTAATTCAAGAAGTCTGTAAACTTCAAAACTGTGACTCAAAAACAAAATAACCACTTGCTGGCCAATAAATTACTCAACACATAGATGCCTTAGAGGAGAAAGCTTTGCAACCAAGGGCAGAAGCCTAGCAAAGGACAAGCTGGGATCTAGTAGTATGCAAGGTGGCTCTTTACCAAAGCTTGAGTTGTCTCACTCCCCAACATGACATTCAATCCACACCATCAAATCATGAGGGTTTTAAGTATGGCAGGCAGAGAATGAAGATCCAAGGTTGCAATACCTCTGTGCCTAAGGTTACTAAAAAGCATAGGTGAAAGCTGCACATGGCCAAGCCGGTCCATGGCAGCTCTCAAGACTACTTCACTTCCACATCCCAAAACCTTCACTGCCTTTTATTCCTTATCAGGAAGGAATGCTCTGGAAAACCCCAAGCCTTCTGATTCCCCTCTAAAACCCTCTGCAAGTCATATTCCTTGGCCTCTGTCGAGAACATTCACCTCTTACCTGGAGCCCTGACTCAACTGTGTGACTGGCTTTTGTGTCTGCTCACAAAAGCTGACCTCTTCCCTATGTCATCCTCTCTTGGAGTATTTTTATCTTGGTTTTCTCCATCAATGTCCTCAGAACAATCTATAATCACATTATTTGCTTACTTGTTTATTGCCTATGTAATTCTCCGAATGGTTAATAGCTAGGAGTGATTTTGCTCCCCAAAGGGATATGCATAATGTCAGGAGACATTTTTGGTTGTTCCAAGTAAGACAGAAGGGCTGTAAACAGCAGCCAGTAGATGCAGGTCAGGGATTCTGCTCAGAGTCCTAGATCACACAGGCAGCTTTCACAACAAGGTATCTGACTCAAATAAATGGTCAAAAAACTAAAGAAACCCTGTTGTATATCCTTAATTATTTGACTAAATTAAAAAAGATTCAACATTACTTTAATCATGTTTTCTTTATTCTTCCTTTTATTCTATTAACTGTTTCCAAATGGCAGTAAGACATCAGGATTACTATCTTGTATTTGAACATTACAGAGAAGAACATATTTTTAGCCACAGGTCCTACCATGGGTGAGAGCTTCACATTTAGCACTATCATGGTAGTATAGATGTTCTATTGTTAAATACAAGAGAAAACTGAAGGCAGAAGAAGTGTAACTGGTTAAGTCACTTGGAAAAGAAAGAAACCTGGAATTCACCCCAAGATAGACACCTAAACAGAAAGCTTTCCTCAGTATGCCAGCCTGTGCTGTTCTTCAAATATTAACATGCAGGGAACAGCAAGGTATGGTAATTAAGGACCTGGTTTCAAACGTTCCTTCATCCCTCCCTACCTCTAGGATTCTGGAGATTACCCTCTAAACCTCAGTTTATTCATCAGTAGAAACTTCATGGGTAAGACAACAGCATCTTACAAAGTTACATAAAGAACACAAGAAATGTGTTTAGAACAGTACTTAACATATATATAGAGGGCACTCATGATATTTCACCCACAATGATCCATTAAATACTCAAGCATTTTACGCCTCCTAGCTTTTTAATTTGCATAATTGACAAAACTAATTCTAACCTCCTTGTTGAGTATGTATATCATAGAATCAATTCAGAAATTAAGAAAAATAATAAAAATGTCAATTTTCTCATCCAAACCTAGTAACTTTTTAAGTATTCATATCCTTAAATAACTTATTTAAAAGGACATAATTTATTCTTTATAATGTCTCAAATGAAATAGAATTGTTGAAAACCAAGTAAGGCTATCACCTGAGTAATAGTTTTAAACATACATATATATTGTGTATGCTTATAGTGTACATAAATTCTCCTCTATCTATTGAACAATTTCCAAAATAGTTTAACTTGAGATAGTACTTTCCAGGTAAATTCTACAATAATTTTTCATTTCTGCAAATATTTTCAGTGGAACTATGTATCACTACTGCCCATATTTTACATAAGACTCTTATTTAAAAACAAAGACTTCATTTGGCAAATTTTCATAGATTAAATTAAGCAACTAGTTATCACTGTTAAAATAAGTTACAATATGTATTAAGTAGACAATGCCTATAACATTGTAATGTACTCTTTCATCTATACAAAAGACTCTACTGCTGTTAAAGTAGTATTACCCTTATGCTCTCAAATTTCTTCAGAAAAATGAGAAATCAAATAAATTTCTTTCTATTTTGTAAATTTAATACATAATATGCTTCTGCAGGAGAAATTTTTTTTTACTTAGAAATATTTCTTTTAGTAGTAACTATTATTTTATGCTAAAATTACCAATCGCTTTTGTTTCAAAACAAAGGTGTTATCCACAATGATATCCCTAAGGAAACAAAAAATGTAAAAACTAATTATACCCACTTTACTATTTATGCCAACCCCCCAAAAAAGCCATAAAATGACTATACTACAACCTCCTCTTAACAATTTTCTGATGTAAAAATATTTCAAAATATACCAAGAGCAATGATCAAAATTCATCTAAAAACATCCAACTGATTTTCCTTTACATGTGATACAGAAAAAAATTACCACTTCCACTGTTTAATTTTCTTGTATTAGCTAGATATATAGCTCCATAACATTCATATATTAAGTATTTTGGTTAATAACACATTCATTTCTGGTTACAATTTAACCTACCATTTTAGATCTTCTGCGTGTATTAGTCACAAATTATCACAAATTATCTGACTTGATACTGATATTATTTATCTAGATGCAAACATGCCACTGAGGTGTCAGTTTCTTATTGTCATTAGGGTCGACATTTGATTTAACTGTTTAAACTCTTTCATCAAACCACATCGAGTGTAGAAAATCACACCGAAGGGTGGGAACACATACAACACTGCAATCCTTTCACTTCACAGAATTCACAGGCACTTGCAACAAACATTTCTGTCACACCAGGGGTATGTGCACAGTCACGTTACCAGCCGTGGCAGGGCAGTCATCCCCCATTATCTGTGCGTGGCGGCACACCTGAGCTCCCTGCCCCATACGTCACAGTCACATTCTGGAGCAGCTCAGGGGCTGACTGGCTCTCAGGCTGCAGTCCTGGGAGTCCTCCCCCACTACCTCTCCATGGCAACCACAGCCCCAGAGAAGCCAGTCCACCTCTTACGCAAATGAAAGGAGGCCACAAATGTCAGCAATCAAAACAGCCCCCTCTTCCTCCCTAATAATTTTCTTCTTAAAGTAACAGTAGTACATTCTTAGTTCTTATCTGTATTTGAGAATACCTTCCCAACCATTTAATGGCTGGGAAAGCAATTTAGGAAAATCAGAGTTAAAACTTCATCTGCATGAACACTTACATAACCTGACTGAGGATCCAAAGATGATTATGATTTGATGAGTTTCATTACCAACCTAGTGCCTTACAAGCATGCTTTGAATCTGGGCTTCCCAGTTAAGACATTCACTATTCCATAACTGGCAAGAGATACAAAAGAAGAGGGGAAGATCCTCTATTATCATTATCACAAAACAATTAAATAACAATCAATATGCATTATTTTTTACAGATATTCATTTATTTAAAAAGTCAGTTAATATTCTTAATTTTTTTTTCTTTTGGAACCAAATAGTCGATTTCTATTAATATCCTATAGGAAGCAAAAAATAACAAATCATCCTTCAACTGTTATTAGCTTTAGCTTGCATTTTAATTGTTTTAAATTTCGCTTCCTAGGTAGATATTTAAAGAAACAAATACAATGGCACATTTGCACGTCATATGGCTATATAGACTGGAGAGCTAATATAATCTCCACTTCTAAAATCATGGCAACAATAACTAACAGGTATACAAGTAACACATTTTAAAATATACATTTTAACCCATGGGATGCACTCAATATCAAGTTCTCTTAAACTGTCACCCAGTATGTGATCGCTGTATAAGAACGCCAATGAAACAGCATTGGAACACACTCGTTTCAATGGTTAATGAACAGTTTAAATGTGGTGGCCTTTATGTCCTCCAAAGGGTATATTCTCCCAAGGGAAAATAGAATCATTATATTTACTTGAAAAACAATCTAAGAGCATAATCATTAAATTAAAATAATACAAATACCTGGGTATACACAAATTGTACTGTCCCATAAAAGGAGCAGTTTAAAAACTGTCATCTAGTTATTCAATAATCGCTTACTAAGTACCAAAGTGCTAGCATGCGTCTGACGTTTAGGGACCTCAGAGATGAGGCATTTTCACAAAGGGCCACTTGGGCAGTGGAGTTTGTACCTCACATGGTCAAGCCTATAATGGGGAAAGCTGCCCAGAATGACTCCAGATGAATCTCAAGTAAGGTGTGGTGCTGTGCAGAGCAGGAATAGAGTAAAGAGATTCAGGCAAATTATGATAGCTAGAAAAGCACAGTATGGAAAACCACAGTGGGTCAGTATCCAGCATGTGGAGGTTCAAGTGTAAACCGCACAAGAAGAGATATGCAGGTGACTCTGGCAAGAAAAGGGATGTAGTGCCATAAAGGGAGCTAAGCCTTTATTCTGAGCACTGGGACTGAGATGGTAAGATGTTAGATAATACAACAACATAACTGGATTTAAAAGTACTCATTATGAACTGCTTTTGCTTCTAAATGTTCAGTGAGAATCGCTGGACCCATCGCATCTCTGCTTCCCACTCCCACTCCATCAAAAACTGTGTCTATGTAACTCAAACAGCTGTTAGCACAGACTGAGCTACTAAATACATGCATACCTATGTATCTATGAGGTAAATTCATCCTCTGCAAAGCTTAACAAGTCAACCCAGTGTGACTTGTGTCAAGAGACTTGGAAGCCAGTGCCAGCACTCCCATCATGGAGCTGGATGCACCAGGATGCTTTCCTATGTGCAACTGCAAACTATGAAACATGGCAAACTTACCTCCATTCCAACACTGACTATCCCAAAGTATGGTATTTGCTCAAGTGCTCTGTCTTCCAGGCTAGACTGCAAGAGCAAGAGTTCTATTTTATTCATTCTTATTTCCCTAACGTCTAGCTCCATTATTTACTCCATCAGAAACACCAAAACATATTGAATAAATGTTTGTCAGGTTCCTTTTGGCTATAAAATCAATAATTTAGTATTTTATTTATGAATCAACTTCAAGAGATCAAGGCAACTTGGGAATAGTCCTAAACTGTGACTGACATCATCAACTGCTTTCTTTAATCTTTCCACTCTGTTTCACTAAATACAGAACTAGTTGGATGCTATTTTCAAAAAACCAACCTTCACAGAATTGCCATTACAACCTTTATAAATGCAGTACAGGTGAAGGGTCACACATCATTTTCCAAACCACTGCCAAAACCCCAATCAGTGACCTTTACTCTCAAATCAAACCTCCTACTGTGTGGCAGCCTTGTGGCATTAAAAGTATTTCCACTCTAGAATCACATATTGGGTTTTGGACTCTGCAGAATGGCGAAGGAAAATATCAAAACTTCCCAAAGCCGCAGAGGTACTTTCTAAAACACAGGAACCACCAGATGAATCTAACTGCCTGGATGCCATTCTTGCCACAAGTACTAGACACGACCATTCGACATGCTGGCACATTTTACAATTAATAATATATCATAATTATTGATTGTTAGGAAAAGTCCTACAGAAATACCAACTTTCTTATGAAATTTTCTATCCACATTCTACACTATTTAGAAACAGCTGAAATGATAAGTATCAGGCTGGGGGTTTAGCTTAGTAGCACAAGTGCCTGCTTGGCAAGCACAAGGTTGCGAGTTCGATCCCCGATACCAAAAAGGAAAAAAACCACAAACAAACAAACCAAAAAAAAAAAAAAAAAAAAAAGAAAGAAAGAAAGGAAGAAAGAGAGAAAGGAAGGAAGAAAGGAAAGAAGGACAAATATTCAAGGGAGAAGCCATTGTAACCAATCCTAAACATTGAAGAAAATAACCACTAACTACCACTAACTACACTGTTCCTAAACACTAAAGAAAATATATAACGCAACTCAGAGTGAAACTCAGGAATTAGTTACCTCAGAGATTTTATCAGTGATCATCTGTGGTTACAGAAAGCAGCAGAATAACTGAAATAAATTGTTCAAATGTCTTTTATTCTAGGATTGTGGGACATGCTAATTATTACACTGAGATTATCACCTGGATCTCAGACTCCTACAAAACTATCAGGAAGAGAGCAAAGCTATTTGACTATTTGAGAAGTATCCAGAGGACATGCTGCCAACCACTCAAGTACGAGGATTCTCGTAACAAAGAAATCTATAGCTGTCCAGGTGACACGAGCTAGACTTTCAGTATCTGCTGACTTAGGAAACATATTAATAATAAAATATCCCAAAGCAGTATCTTTATAAACACATGTATATTTCATTAATCACAATATCATCTACATTCATTGATCTATTTGAAATATGAGTTATATAAAGTGGCTAAGTATCATTACCAAGCACTAGCAATCTCAAGAAAGTAAGGATAGCTTGATGTCAGGGGAAAAAATACATACATACATACATACACACACACACACACACACACACACACACACACACACACACATATATATTTCACTACACAGACATATAAAAGGAAAACAGTGATAAAAGTTTCCAAACCATTCTAAGTACAATACTCAGAAAGTTATGATTAAAACACAAGTACCAAATCTATGTAAAATGACCTATAAGAAGTTAACTACAATTACTACAATATTGTGAAATAAGAAACAGTCCCATTAAAGTAGTATTACAGGTTGAACATCTTCATCCAGAAATCCAAAAGCTAAAATTTCTTACTGCCAACAAATGGAAAATTCCACTCCCTTTAATTTCATGCATGGTTTTTTTTAAAATTGTACAATCTTCAGGTTATGTGTAAAAGGTACATATGATACACAAATTTCATACTGAGACTTAGGTCCCAATGGCAATATATCTCATTATGTATATACAAATATTTCAAAATCAGAAAAAAATCTGAAATCTAAGATATTTCTGGTCCCAAACACTTTAGATAAGAGATATACAACCTATGTATAACAAATCATAAGAGGTCCTAAACAATATAATTTATAGTTTTTAACAATCTCAAAAGTTATAAAAATTATAAAAAATAATTATTTTACTTGCAGCTGATACAACAATCTCAGAGAAATCTAAGAAAATCAACTCGATCGATAAGAGTAAAAATTCTTAAGATGGCCATATACAAAATCAACTTACTAAAAATAATTATTGAAGAGAAAAAAAGTACTGCAACATGTTCACAACTGCAAAGTTAAGGGAAAGAAACATGAATATAATAATCCTTTCACTGCGTGTGTGTGTGTGTGTGTGTGTGTGTGTGTGTGTATTGTGTTGTGTTGTGTTGTTTTACGGGAGACTGAACTTGGAGCTTTTCAAACTGAGTTCATCACCTTTTATTTTTATTCTGAGACAAGGTCTCACTAAGTTATCTAGGCAAGACTCAAATATGTGATCCTCCTGACTCACCCTCCCAACACTGCTGTGATTACAGGCATGCGTTCTTCTCCACAGCTTCACTTTTCTTTATGAACATTACATGCCTGCAATCTAAAGCTCCCATAATAAAGCAAATTAAACACCCTTTCTTCCTAGTCAGGTATGTGACACACATCTGTAATCCCAGCACACAGGAAGGTTGTGGAAGGAAGAGTACAAGTTCAAGCACAACCTGGGCAACTTCGTACAATTCCATGTCAAAAGAAAAAAAAAACAGGCCAGGGATGTAGCTCAGAGCAAAAGTTCTGGGTTCAATTAATCCCTAGTACTGGGCAAAAGGAAAAAAAATGCCTGTTTCATCTTCAAATCTTTCCATATTGCATAAGTTATTTGCTAGCAGTTTATTAATTCAATTTCACTTCCAAATAAAACCTGAACACATTTAAACTTATTTTCTGCTCTAGATTCTTTACTAAGAGTTTACATTAACTTATCCCTTTTTATCTCACCATTTTTTCTAATCTGGACCCCTACAACTCCCCCATTTTCTTTATCTGACATATGGCTCCTGATAAGTTGTTGAGCAATCAAATATACAATAAAAGGAGCTAATAAGAACTGTTCTTTTCTACAGTTCACCATAATGATGCACAGTCTCCTTTTGCATCTCACTTTTCTCACCTCATAAACAGAACTGACTTAATAGGTGCTTATCTGGGGCTTTACAGACCAAGCATATTAATCTATATCACTGTTTATTTTGTATAACTTGCTATGAGAATAGAAAATGTCTTTTTAAATCATGGTAGTAAAATCACCTGCTTCAAATCCACAATGCTGACAGAAATAACTCAATTTATATCCTGGAACTTGCTAGTGTAAAACAAGTCCAGTCCTTCAGATAAAGCAATCAGATTTTCTATTTTAAATACAAACAAGAGACAACAATATTAAAGAGATTTATTTTAACTGAAGAGTTTTCCTTTCTTTCCAGTTTAAGATTCCTCAAGCATGTATTAGTCAGTTTTCCTGTCACTGGGACAAAATATCTGCCCTCCCAACCTAAAGGAGAAGGGGTTAGTCAGCTCACAGATTCTGAGGCTGCAGTTCTACAGTCAGTTGACTTGAGACAGAAACATCACAGCCCAGGGCCTGGTGCAGGAAGGCTGCTCACTTCACAAAGGAAGCAGAACACAGGGAAGAGCACAGAAAGACCCTCCAAAGCTGTCCCCAGTGGCGACCTCAAACAGGCCCACCTCCTAACAGCTCATGCAACTCTAAGTATCAGTGCCCAGGGCCCAGTCAGCTCTCCAGGCTCTCCGAACCCAGTCAAACTGACAGCTAAGATTAACTGGCACACACACACACCTGCAGCACACTGTAACTTTCAGTTTGTAACCTGCATTACAAGTGTAACTGTGTAACAATTTCTGTAATTACTATTATACTTTCTTACAGACAGCAAGCACTACAAAAGCAAGAATTTCCATCCTATTCTGCAAAGTATATTGAGCAATCTACCTTTCACAAAAGAGTGAATGAAAGCTCAAACTGAAGCCAGTAAGAACAGCAATCAAAAACAGGCATTTAAAATGCATAGATTTATTTTAGTTATTTCAGGATAAATGTAAAAACGAAATACTGCAAATTCTGAATCTTGAATTAGGTTCTCAAACAAATGATATTGGTTGTGTTGTGTTTGGTGCTGGGGACTCAACCCAAGATCTCCTGAGTGCGTACCCTAGCTGCGAGCTACACTCCTTCCCTCAATACTCAGACTTCTACTGAGAAAGAGCCATCTCAGCTCTTTGTCGAATAATTTGTGGTGCCATGAAATCATGCCTGTTACTTAGAAAAATGCAAAAAAGATAGAAGCTTCCACAGTAATTAGTCATGTGATGCACAATTAATGTAGTCATTTGAAACTGCTATGTAAAAGGAATCTGAGTAACACTGAGAAATACTAGTGATTTAAAATAAAAGAGGGTACATCACAAAGTAAGTACTGTATCGTGCCATATGCCCTTACATGTGTGCAAATGTGTATGTACATAGTCTAGATATATATGTATACACAAATACATGTAAATGAAATAGCAAGTTGTCAGTAATTTCTACATGACATAATTTCAGGTAATTATAATTTTCCTCAGTATATGGTTCTTCCAAATTTTCTGCAATGAACACATATTAATAAGCACTGTATTTTCTTATAAATCTACTACTAGAGAAAAAAGAAAGAAATGATACACTTTCCTTCACACAACGATTTCCATTACATCAACCTTGGTATCAACTTGTTCACACAGTTGTGAAGCAAATGAGTGAACCAAGTGCAGCCTCCCTAATTCCCTTAGACTGGCACTCCTATTGATAGGTTAAAGAAAATGAATGCATCTGGGCATGGTGGTGCATGCCTACAATCCCAGCACTCTAGGAGGCTGAGGTAGGAAGATCACAAGTTCAAGCCCAGTCTGGACAACTTGTTAACTTAGTGAGACCCTATCTCAAAACAGTGAAACCAAAAGAAAGAAATGAATGCACTTCTTATATTTTGCAGAGGAACTCTTGAGTTAAACGAGCTTAAAAGCACTTAGCTTTCCAGTGTAGTACTCTCAGAAATGAAGAAACGTAAAATAACTGACTTTTTCCTGATACTAAGAAGCTATATAGCTCATATTTCTACATGAGGAACAATGAAAATGTATATTTTCCTTCTTTTATCCTACCTGTGAGATCCTTAATTGGAAAGATAATAACCATTAATGCAGAAGCAGCACTATATACCAAAATACTTCTCCTAACTGGACTCATTCTGGAAAGTAGGGAGGGTTAGACTGAGTGCCTTTATCTCATAAACCCTCGTGTCATTTCTTGTTGGGAGGTGTTGGTACAGCCTGCCTGAAACACAGCCTCACTTGGTGTCCCTCCACCACCACCTTGGTTTCACTTTAGAAACCATCCTGCCTTGTGTGTGTGGCATCAGAGTGCTCCCTACACTATTTCCCCAGGGCTTTAAAACAGTCTACTATTCTCACGCCTCTTCTGAAGACAACAAGGTACCTATTTGTATTTTTCTGCTATATTCTAACATTTGGATTAACTTACAATTAATCATAAGTGTTTTCTTATAATCTTTTTTCCCCATAGCTTATGATACATTTCTGCTACCTTTACTTTTACCTTTGGCAAACTCTATCTTCTTACCTGATCAGAAGAAAACACTACTGTTTTAAAAACAAATCATAAATTGGCAATCAGGACATCTCAACATTCAAAGAGCAAGCAAAATTTGGCCTGCTAAACCACAGACCGTCTCGGCACGCACAAAAAACTAACATATTAGGAAACATATAGTAATTTGATACCTTGTCTCTTACATATTTTATTCTGAAACACCTGTATACTACAGAAACATGTCATTTTAGATTTTTTTCACCAAAGGAGATGCAAATTAAAGCAGCTGCACAGAAAGTCTTCTGATCTGGGGAAAATGACATCTGTGAAATATGAAAACACAAAGCCCAATTACAGGAATACACAGTTTTTCCAAAGACAAAAATCAACGTACTTTAAAACTGGCAATGAGAACTTCCACTGTGACTCCCAGAAATTGTTTTCTGGGCAGAAGTCTGCACAAGGTAACATTTGCTGGCCACTTTGGCATGTATTTGAACATAGCAATTCTATCTACTAAAGCGGAAGCTTTACAAAATCACCCTGCTGAAATGGATCCCTGAAGCTGCATTTCAAGGAAAGAAAGTGAGTAGAACACCCTCTACTGGATAGAGCAGGGGGTCTGTATTTAGACAAATTAAGCTCCATTTCTGGTTGTGCCACTTACTAGCTATGTGGTATGAAGCAAATGATGAACCCTCTACATCTCAGCTTCTACACACACACACACACACACACACACACACACACACACATACACACTTTATATGGGACCATCTTTCCACAAGATGGTTCAAATTACTGAAACAACTGATATCTAGACACAGAAAGAGCTCCAATGTAGATTGGCCCATATGTTCTTCACTAACACAAAGTTTTTAAACTGGAAAACTTACACACATAAAGATCAGAAATAATCTTAAATTTCAGTATGATAGATGGTATCCTCAGAGCATTGTTTTTTTCTAGTCATGTTTAAAGCAGGTATAATAACACACCTGTTATCCTAACTAATCCAAAGCAGGAGGTCACTAGTTCATAATCAGCCTGGGCAATTTAATGAGACTCTGTCTCAAAATAAAAAATGTAAATAGGCCTGAGGATATTCAGTAGTAGAGTGCCCCTAGGTTTGCTCCACAGTGCCACAAAAAACAAATTAAAATGATGTTTAAATTTAAGGACACAGTATTACACAAAGCTATCTCTAGGTGGCCCTTTAAACACATTATTCCCTACCTCAGGTACTTGCAGCAAGTTCTGTTTTATTACTTAGACGTGTGAGCGTGGTAGGCATACTCAGTAAGAGGACTACTACTCAATCTTAATCTGCATGGACATAACACAGTTTGGGTACCAGCAGAACATGTTCCTTTACTCTTCTAAAACTACCATAGGTACAAATGGAAGTCATGAGTTTCCAAATGCTGCTTTCAGCCACAAGTCTGTACCAGCACCAGCCATGACAGACTCTGTTCATGCCAGCTGACCTAACCACACGTCACAGCATGCTTCTCTCCTTTGGAAAGTCCCCCACACCAGCTTTGAGCTCATTCTGAAACCAGAGAGGACAGTTCCTTCTATAAATCATCTGGGCAAGATTATATAAAAGAGCAGTATTTAATAAAGCCACAAAGATTCCCTTCCAAGACTGCGGAAGCATAATTATGGGCAAGTATAATTATGGAAAGAGAAGCTAACAGAAAGAGAAAGAAAAGGGAGAGATATACAGAAAGAGAAGAGGAGGAGGAGGAACAAGAAGAAGGGAGGGAAGGGGGACTGGCTGGCCAAGAACACATTTATAAACAGTCCCTCTTAATAAAGTAACTTCAGCAATACCCACTCAGGTACTGCTTGCTCCCACAACTTTTCTACCCCAGAAGGCAAAAACTGTAGGAGATTGCATGTTGCCACATAAGGTATAGCCAGACTGAGTTACCTATCCATTAAAAATACGAAAGTTTGGTCAATATACACATATATATTCATCCTACACGGTTACATTTTCCCTATAAATCACAGGAGGGTGTGTGTGCACAAACACACATATATATGCATACACACACATGCATATATACATAGTAAAGACAAAACTGAAAAGGTAAGCCACAGTATTTTTAAATGAATTTACTGGAGGGGAGAGGACAGAGCCAGAAGCGGGACTTTTTTGACAATATTTTGATGTCAAGATTACATTTTGGAACAATGTACCTAAACATCCTATGTATAATTATAAAATTTAAAAATATCCTAAAATAAAAAATAAAATCAAAAATCAAATATGAGAAATGAACTTTATTATGCATTAATTTATGATACAATCAAAAATAGGAAGAAGTGACATTAAAATACATTATCAATCTCTAGTGAAAAATATGCTAAGGACAGAATAATGCAGAAAAACAGTGGTGATGGTGTTTTACTGAAATCAATGTCCAAAGATAAAGCAACTAAGTAATTCTATCACTATATAATTCTCATTTTGAGAGAAAGGTGATACAAATGTAAGATCCTAATACACAAATAGTCCTGATTTTCATTATAAAATATATACCTGAACCTGTATATGTGTGCAGGCAAGTGTACACACAGATACACACGCACATGCACACATGTGGGCCAACGAACAGACCTAGATGCAACAATCAAACCTCACGCTCACCTTGGTCCCTAGACATCCCCACCAGTATTTCTGCCTCCCTTGGGAAAACATTCGTAGACCCAGAGGAGAACAAGGGCACACCAGCTGCAAACTGATGCAAGCGAAGTCTGTTTAGATCAACAAAGGGCCCAGCTGGCCAGGAACTGGAACCTGCAGGATACTGGCCAGAGTGCTCCAACAGGCTCAGGAGAAGTCACTTAACTGGCAAATAAAAGGAAGCTAGTCCTGATTCCTGGAGGGAGGTGGAAAGGAGCGCTCAGATTCAGTGGCAATCTTACACCCAGCTGGCTACTTCTGTCAGCTATCGTCTTGAAACCTTACGATGGTCATGAGTGGCGGGCATGAACTCACTCTTCCCTTACTTGCAGAGATGTTAAGGTTCCACATCTTGCACACAGACAGTATAAGGGAAAGTGAGGACTCTAGGTCTGATCCTGGTTTCCTACTGCACAGTTTCTTTTGGGGGTAGACTGGATACCTCTGAGGCCAAGGCTGGGGCATGTGTGTCAGTGTAAGGACGGGTGAGAGAGGTCCATACTGGTCGGGGAGGCACAACTTCCGTTTTCTCAGGAGCAACAGGAACACAAAGTGAGTGCCTACTGACCTACAGCCCATTCCAGAGAGCCCACAATGCCCAGCAACACCCAGGTATGAACGCTCTCTCGGTGAATAACTCATGATTCCTACCTCATTTAAATGTTATAAACAAGCTAAGCAAACTGCAACCGTTTCTCATAGTGAGGAACATTAAAAAGAAAGAAAAATTTCACAGAAGAAATATTCCTTCATTATATACAAGAAATTGCTGAGACCCCAAATACAACATGCTAGAAAAAGAAAGCATATATAATAAAACTACTCAAATTTGCGAGGAAAACGTAAGCTTATTAGTTAGAAATCCACACATTTCATTTTCTTTTAATAACCTAGACTCATCTGTAAACTATCCTTCCATCTATTTTTCTATATGTGAAAAGCATATAGTAATCTAAAAAAGCAGTAGAAATCATCTTTGCTATTTGTGATGCTCCATGAAAAGAGAACTGGGTAATATTCAGGTATCTAAGACCTCTTGTTAAAGAGTTTTAGTATGTCACTTAAAGAAAAGCAATGGACTCAGGTAGAGCAATTGGTGTAATGGATGGTCTCCTTAGGCAAAGCCCTGCACGTTCCACCAAACACAGAAACACAGCACTGTCACCTACAAAGTCCCTGAGGACCTCAACTACACCACTGGTATCCTCTTCTGCTGGGTACTGACCCCAGCAGTTATGGATTAAAAACTGGTGGGCAACTTAATGCCAGCTGAATTAAATCAGTATGGTGCTGAGCGTAGATGTTTCACCTGAGGAAAGTTGCCAGGAAAAATAGAGACTTGGAGAAGAAGAGTGAGGCGCAGTGGGTTTTTGTTTTTGGTTTTTTTGGGTTTTTTTGTCTTTTTCCTTTTTATTGGTACCAGGGATCGAACTCACGGCTGCCTGCTTGCAAGGCCTATGCCACTTAGCTAAATCCCCACCCCCCACACACTTTTTTTTGGTCTGTAGTGGGTTTTTCTAAGTGTTGCTGTTTGAGCCATTGGTTCTCTGGAGGAGCTCATCCTGACTAGCTTCCCTAGTGTGAGTTTGACCACTATCATGGGAGGAGCTCAGGCCCTTGTTGGTGAGGGTGGATGTGGTTCTCCTAGAGAAGCTCTGGCCCTACATCAAGCATCGCTTCCTGGCTCAGGAGGGGAAGACATGTGCTGTTTAATCTCCAAGACAAACTCAACATGCTGGCTTCGTGGCATGTACTCAACTGTTATCATCAGAGGAGCCTGGGACCTCTGAGTCACTGAGGATGGCTGTGGTACTTTTCAGGACAGCTCTCGCTCTTTATTATGAGTGTGACTTCTTGGCTCCAGTGTAGAACCTTCAACCTACCTATTAGCACAGCTCCTTCACCCCGCGGGCCTAGACTTCCTAGCTTCCACCGCTGACCTCTGGGCCTTCCCAGTGTGGATCCAATCAAACAAACTGGTGCTGAGTCCTTCTCGTGGGCTCTAGACCTCCAGTTAGACTCATGGGAGGCCCTGTCATGGGCTCTAGGTTTTTATCTGGACTCATCATTGCTATGGAATTCAGGCCCTTGGCTGAATATTCTGTCTTTAGTATTGTGGATAGATTTCCTGCACTTTCTTGTGTTAAAACTCTGGGTGACTATCATAAAATTATAATATAAATTCTGTATCCTGATTCTAATTGTTCTCCTCACAACCTCTGAATATACCAGCCAACAGCCAAATCCTAGAGCCAGAACAGAAAGTAGACACAAAAAAGAACATTTTCAGAGGAAAGCTGGCTGCCCAAGATAGTAATGTGTACTGCAATTACTATTTACCTTAAATGCAAGTGTGTTCTACCATAATGAATAACACTAATCTCAAGATTTATTTCTATATACCAAACAGATTTCTGCATTTTAGCACCTGTTTCAAGGTTAGTCATATCAGCGCATATTACTGGCCCTTAATCCCATAATAAAGCTTATGATTACAAATGGGTTGGTGGAAACACCTCCTCCCCACACACTTCAGTCCCGGTAGGCTCACTTCTACTCTCCTCCTTTAGACTCCATGAGCTGGCTGGAGACCATATCCTAACCCTCATGTGATGCATAGCAGGCAGCTATCTTAATACTCTTTGACTAACATGTGTATTTAATTGCAGTAAGCACTGAGTGTGCTCAGCTGACACTACCATAAACACTCCAAGACTGATTTTGATTTGAAATGAGACTACTGCTGAGAAAATAATTAAAATATTCCCAGGTAAAGAGAGCTTCACTGATGTGCTCAAAGCCAAGCCAGTAACTGAGAAGTGTCATCAAACAAAGTCTGCATCTCAGCTGCATGGACTGAGGACATTTAAACCTAAATTATGTCACGGAGGACAAAATCTGCTTTTAATCTCTAGATTTTCATATGGGTTAGAAAGGTATTACATACATTTCACACTAGATCTTACTATTAGGCTTTCAAATAGAGACCACCATTAACACTGGATGGATCATGCATGCTCATTAATAGTCTGTGAATCCCAAGAACCATTTAAAAAAAAAAACAAGACAGGACTTTTTTGGTAAGCATTTCTGGATGGGAGGCCAGGAGGTATTTTTGAGAGCTGGAGTGTTGAAAACACAAATCATGTCTTCTCAATCCTAAACAGCGTTTAATTTCTGGGTGACAAGGTTCAGAAAAACCTAGTAATTCTTTATTCAAGCAAATTTTCCTCCTTTTCTCAAAAATGTTGGCTCTCAAGCCTTTGAACAAAGCTGTTTGCATGGACAACACTGAGAATCATTCCTTGTGGTCAGTCTCAGCCTTTGGTGAGGCCCACTTCCTTTTCCTGTTGGCCCTCAGCCCTCAGGTATCCAGAATTCAGAGCTTATTAAGAGTGACAAAGAATTAGCCAAAATGGAGAGACCTGTTTAACAGAATATCTAAGAAAAGCTACAAATACCCACAGGAACAAAAGCTGGTAAGAAAAGGAGGTTCCAGATGCTTCCTGACTGCTAAATAGGAATAGAAGAGCCAAGCACACAGTTCACGTAAGAAGAGTCTCTGGCTACATTCTCCAATTATGCAAACTGCTCTGTACCCAGATTTGTAAGGCAAAGAGGGTACTGCTCTGAATGGACTAGGGCCATGAGCCCCAAACAGGGGTCTGACAATCCTTCCCAGTGGGCTTACAGAGAAACTGAGAGAATTCCATCATTGCAGGTGAGTTCTCACAACATCCAGTAGATCGTAATGTTTCACACAGGGAGCATGGACAGGAATATATGTCCTGCATGGAACTATCTGCAACAACAATGAAAACAAAAGGAAATGCCACCACTACCCCTGCCTACCACACCTCAAAGCAGAGCAAAGGAAAGGCCAAACTAAATGGGAACATGTATGATCACAGAAATCCTGCTGCTGAGTAACAGTTCCGCTCTAGGGGCTGGTGGCCTGGAGCCATTCTGAACCTGTATCGCAGTACTATTAAGGATCATGAGGGAGCACTAAGAGCAGCACCCAGGGCCTGGTACAAATGAGCCTTTAACCAGGCCACTCTCTTCCACATTCCTAAGGATGCTTTCCCTGAGCACAGTGCACCTGCTGGGCAACTGTACAACTTCCCGACTCTTCAACAATGACCTTGGCAAAGTGCTTCCCATTGATTAAAACTGCACAGACTTTCAGTATCCTGGTATATCACTATAGAAGAGCTATCTTTAGCACTAGCATATCCCAAAGTTAAATCTTACAAGACTTGCACCTTGTACACATTTCAGAATTTTGCCATTCTTATTTATTTATAAATTACTGCTGAAAGTATCTGAATAGTATTTCATGCCCTTCATGACGCAGCAGCAGTAAGGTCAACTGTAGCTTTTGGA
Source organism: Cavia porcellus (assembly GCF_034190915.1). NCBI lineage: Eukaryota > Metazoa > Chordata > Mammalia > Rodentia > Caviidae > Cavia > Cavia porcellus. Next base: position 16,779,617 of record NW_026947496.1, on the reverse strand, counting down.
GCGATGGCTCAGAATCCTAATTCCTGTCTCTGCTCTGGCACTGACTTCTCATGGGGCTTGTGGTTTCTTACTCCTTAAGGACTCAGTCTGCCTCTATTCTAAAATAGAGACAAAGAAAGTATGAATGTGCCACAGGAAGTTGTCCCAGGATGAAATGAAGAACTGAAATTAGAATAGGTCCTGAAACAAGAACTCAGTAAATGAGGGCTATCACTTCTGTAACTACTAGATTCATTTCTTCACTTGATAGTGAAAATCAACTCATTTGTAAAACAAAATTTCAAGTTTTCAAAATTCAAATCAATTGCTGGGATTTAAAATGAGTAAAATTAAAAGGCAATTATAAAGCCTAGGTTCCCAGCACTTGCAAATACTCATTATTATCGAATTTTTGGTAGGCATACTTGTACCCAGTACACATGTGATAGAGCATGTTAACAAGTATGTACTGCTAAAATTCTAATACAGTTTTAATTGTTAATAAATCTGGTTTGAGATTCATTATAAAAAGGTATTATGTGCTACAACCATGATGAATCCTCCAAAATAATTGCCACCAACAAACATACCCTTAACCCAGCCAGGATTACTTTATTACTGGGCATTAACAACATAAATCCACTCAAGAAATTAATGGACTGGCACAATGCTAAGCCCTGCACAACCTGAAGGAATACCATTCACACAGTGACCTATACCTGGCAGCCCAGGCATCCTGGGCTACCATTCCATTCTGACAGCACCTTGAAAAGCACGCCCATTCAGACTATCTTCTGACCAACCACATGCTCAGGAGACGTGTCCTGTCAGGAACGAAGCTGAATATGCTACCCGAAAGCAATGCTGTGCCATGTTTCATCATCTGGTGATCTAATTAGTCTAGTTGTCTAAATAGTTTATCTAATAGCCTAGGAAGCTGGGGGTGGGAAGGAGAGGACACAAAAAAACCAAAAACATGACCTTTTGGAGAGGCAAATGTAACTTAGCTCTCTACAGAGGGATCACAGGCAAGGACAACAGTGAGCAACACAGAGTAGGACTGCTGGGGAGGGAAGCAGGACATAGGCAGCCACGTAATGTATCCACACTCACACAGAACAGACAGTAAGTGGCTTACTCAAGTGATACAAGCACTTTTGAGGGAGCAGACAGTGATGCAAAAGCTCCCCAAGATACCTTTTAGTGCCCCAGTGAATTCTTTAAAAACTGTTGTTTTAAAAGTTCAATGAAAAACCTTTGTATGTAGAAATTATAAATTCCTTTACAAAACAATTAATACATTTGACTTGCATGTTAACTAAACCATAAGTCCATCTATCATCCCCAAAAATACAATAAAATATTGATCACTAATTATGACAAAGGCAAGAAAAGAGATACTCAAGACTCCTTATTCAGAAAGCCAGAACCCATTTTCCCTGGATGTCACTCACAGTGTTAACACAGTGCTCTCAACAGGAGCAGGCCCACTCCTTAGAATGTTACCATTTATATGTGTGGGCCACTGAAAGGTTTTTATCAGGGGAAACTCCAAACTTTAATAGAAATACAGAGACTGACATAACCTTGTATTGACAGTCACACGTTTATCCATTTTCTTTACTCTTCCAACACGAGAGATCCACCCTTGAGGTTATTCTGGAAGGAAACTCTTTGGAATTTATCATAATGGCTAAAGAATCAATGGCACTTAATAGGGACTGACATTTGAGGCAGCAAGTATCTCAAGAAGCCGAGGGAAGTCTGTTAACACAACCCTGAAAGTCCCATTTGCAACCCAGCCAGGGAACCTTAGTGATCGCCTGGTTCAGTGAGAAGTGTCTCTGGAGCCAGCAGAGCTAAGTCAAACGAAGAAAAGGCAAAGATTGCCACAGGGTCACATACTGCCTCAACTGATTAACCCTGCAAGTATTCTGGAATCAAAAGGTAGGGTATTTTAAAATAAAAATTAAGAAATTAGTTTTAAATGAAAATTTAAAGTGAAATCTACCTTTCTAGAATTTTGAAAATCAATAGAAAGCTACTTCTACCAAAATAATATAACATTAACACAGGAATAAATAAATCAACTAATCAAGAGCCAACAGATAGATGGGAAAGTACTTTGCAGCAATTATACAAGAAAAAAATTCTTTATTGAATAAACAATACTGAAGAAACAAAGGCTCTTTCTACTTCATGATGCAACATAAGTAAAAGTATAAATGCATTAAAGGTCTAAATGTAAAGCATAGCAATGATACTAAATTCAAGGTAGCAATTACAATAAAAATCATTATTTTATATAGCCCAGAAAGAATAAAATACTACTAGCTAATTATGCTACACTATTATAAGAAACTGCTTCACAGATGGAAAGGAGTTTTAAATACAGTCTAAATAACTGGATTCTAAAATATATAACTGTATTTTAATCAATAAATTACTATTTGATAACCCAAGCCTATGTCATATAGAAATATGAGAAGGAAGTCAACTGGTCATCTTTTCTGGTAAACCACGTAAGCCATGCAGGGCCCAAGAAGAGAAAAATTGGATGGTGCCTGAGAATCACCAACAAGCACCTTATCCCCCCCATAAGCAACTGGCTGGTTTGGAGGACAGGCTGAGTGGACAGCAACTGAGGTACAAAAAGCAACTGAATGTTGTACTATTTGGCTATTTGCAGGCCTGGGGCCAGCGGTCTGAGCATCTATAGAGAAGATAACAGTGTGCAATATAGCAAATATGGTGGATTTCCTTCTATCTTGTTTCTGAAGCCCAATGTTGTTCTCACTGCTTTGTTTTGCTCCATATTAATTGCTTTGCTTTATTCAATATTTTGTTTTGATTAGTTTACTCTGTTTTCTCTTGGTTTGATTTTACTATATCTGTTGGAATGGACAACTATTACAAAGACAGCAAGACACACCATGGTAGCCATTGTTGTTTTCCTAGTATCCTGCTTTGAAATTCTGTACCAATTTCACTGCTTTGTTTTGACTGGATTTATTTGTTGAGTTTTATTACCTTTAAAATAAAATAAGTAACAAATATTAGAAGAAATTTCAGGAGAATATCTGCATGATTGCAGGTTAGAACAAGAAAAACATTGACAGAATCACCTATAGCAAGGTTTTTAAATTCTGTGTAATTAAGAGGCATCATACACAAAACAAATACAGACTGAGAGAATCCTCAGAAATATTATGGCAAAGCATTGACACCCACAAAGAAAAGGGCGTGCTGCTCACTGATGGGAACAGGGCAAGCGTTCAAGAGGAGCTGAGTCAGAGGCACTAAGAGGCTACACACACAGAGAACCAAAGGCAAGTGGCCTATAATCAATGAGTTCCAAATTTATACAATGCATTGGATATTTCAGTCATCACAATTTGCCAAAAATAACACAGTGATGGGGGGGGGGGTAAGGAAAAAAGAGACGTTGCCACCAACTTTAATCAAGAGGGTTAACCATGTCCACTAAAATCCAGAACTGTGGCAGCGCTCTGGTTCAGTAACTGCACTTTAGAAGACCTATCTTATGATAATAAATGCAGAGATGTCAATAAACAGTATCACATACCAAGGGTGTTTACTTTAGGGGCTTGTAATAGAAAAAATAAAAACAAAATTTCTTTTAAAAAAGTCAAAAACAGTCGGGGCTGGGGATTTAGTTCAGCAGCATAAGCGCCTGCCTTGCAAGCAGGCAGTCGTGAGTTCGATCCCTGGTACCAATAAAAAGGAAAAAGACAAAAAAAAAAAAATCAAAAACAGAATCAAGCAATGTGTCTTATCTAGCATATCCACTCAATATGTTCTAACTGAATAAACCAGATAAATTTATATTGTATCTAGGTCTAGAACTAATTTAGATATACATTAAGGTATGTGCATATTTACAACAAACTCCAGAAATGGGGGGAGGGGGAGAAGCTGTTACAATGTTACAAGTAATATGCATGTTAGCCTATCATTTTTTGAAAGGGAGAGAAGAAAAAAAAACAGCATCTCTCAGGCTACTTAAAGGCGGAAACGTAGGAAGAGGTAGAAGGAGCTACATCAAACTGCTAACAACTACGGCAGGATGGAGGACACACACGAGACTGATGGACCAACCTGCAGGCCCATGGTCCACCAATCAGAGGAAAAGACCTTCTCCACCTCCCAAGGAGACTATCTCCCCAAACCCTTCCCTCATCAGGAGGCTTGGACCCAAGTCACTCTTTGGCTAACAGTTACGTCTGTTCTATGCGGAGTTGCTGCATATGTATGAGACAGGAAAGTCAGGTTACGTGTTTTCAATATTCTACTATACATTTTTATGAAACTGCAAGGAAAAAAACATAATCTTTCTTTTCCATTGTTCACAGAACTCTGTTCAATAGAACACAAATCCTATGACAAAATAGATAAAACAATTATTTTATTTTCTACTTCTAGGCACAAATTCAAAGAAAGTACAATTGAAACAGATGAAAACAAAAGAATTCATTCATCTCTACCTGACCTAAGAAAGTTCTCCCAAAATGAAACTGTTCCAACTTGGGCATGGTGACTCATGCCTGAAATTACAGGTAGATCCATGGAGGCTAAGGCAGGAGGATGGCAAGCAATTAGGGACTTAGTAAGCTCCTTTCTCAAAATAAAAAAATGAATAAAGGGGTGAGGCTGTAACTCCATAGGAAGGTCCTGGGTTCAATCCTCAGTACTGCAAGCTAATTAATTAACTGTAAATAAATGAATTAATTAAAATTAAGTCTGTAGCAGCATTCAGGTTTGGGAAGCGGGATCCAATACTGTCACAAATCATGTGTCTCGGTCCAAAGAATAACACAAGGTACAAATGAAAAATGTATTTAATTTCCAGCCCTTAAAAGAAATATATCCTATAAACTACTTGCTTGCAGGGGACTGGAGGCAAGGCACAGCCATTCCCTTTCATCACAGACCAGGACAGAGAGAGACATGGTACGAGCCACATCAGAGCTGGTGTAACTTTCCCTGGGGGTGGCGGGACCACAAAATACTCAAGAATTACTGCTATGCCTTGTGGCCTTCCAAAGATCAACCACACCCAACCCCTATCTTTTTCCTCGGTTTATCATTTTTTTCAGTAGGCAGAAATCAAATTTCTTCTACATTTAAATGGTTATCTTTTCTCTTCAAAGGAACAGCAATAAAACAATACGAATACATCTAAATAGAGCTACAAGTAACAGTAAAAAAAGGATCTTATTTACTAAATTCTCACAGAAGTTCCAGTCAGTCACTATGGCCTTTGAGGGTATCTTTTTATCTTGGAGTATTTTTACTGTTGGGTCCAGCTATTCCTTGATATAAACATCCCAACTATCAAATAATCACATGTGAATGTTAAACTATGAATTGTTAAGCAGTTCTGCTAATGGTTACTAACAGTTACATAAACCCAGCAAGTGTATTCAAATACCTTTCCCAAAAATATTTACATATAAACTGAAACTTCCAAGGTTCTAAGATCATTCTCAAACATACATATTTAAATTCAAAATGCACTCTTGTCTTTATCCTGGCCATGAAATATTTATACTCTGTACACAAGGACACTCCCCTAAATTGTTACTACCTCATACACTACCACAAAATCCATCAGGAGTGCTTGCTCCTCCCAGCAACCTTCCCTGTTATCTCACTACATCCCTCAGGCATCCCTGAGACCACATTCCAGAATGGTTAAAAATGTCATCACATGACTTTGCTCCAAAGATGTAATCCAGGCAAGTTCTCTGTATCAAGAAAAGTTATAAAAATTTAGTGTTATCAGCTCCATAAAGAGTATACTACTACATTGAGTTTTCCCCCAGACATTACAGTTTCTTTCTCTAAAGAACAAAACAGTCTCAAAAATCTACAAATAATTTATGAATAGGCAATATTCTAAAAGGTTACATAAGCTCATATAAGCCTTTGTTAAAAGGGGCAAGAAATCAAGTATTGTATCAATAACCCTTCATTGTTGTGTTCTAGACCTGAAATTTTAAGAGAGAAAAATTATTTAATTTGAAATTTTTCTTATCTTTTAAGAGGACTTTGCTTTTGTGAACGTCATAAAAGATGTGCACCACCTGGTGGAAAAGCAAAGATCCAAACAGTTTAATCTCTTTACTACAGTGTTTCTTAATTCCTTTTGGATCAAAGGGCCTTTTAGGATCCCCTCCTCTCCAAAAAGCAGGCATGCCCATGTGTACTCACCTAGTACATTCCCAAATATCAGCCATTTCAGCATCTCCTGAACTCATCAATAGAAAAAAATTCATTTGTCTTTGGCCTAATATTTCCCTTGGCTGCCCAACAGTAGACTCCTCACATCACAGCTGGGGAATCCAGTGCTGTGTGAGTTCTTGGAGCCGCCAGGCCCAACACCTGCCCTCCTTGCACTCTGGTCAGCACAAGACCCACCAGGCACCCACTGCAGGTCCTGAGCTAGCCGGATATACCCTCCTTGGGCGCTGTCTAGGACCAGGTAGCAAGCTTATATGCTGGCAGCAAGCGTCCCCTAGTCCCTCACTGTCTTTAAACACCGAAACCTTAACACCGAAACCTATCTGTGGTGGTAACTATGCCAGCAACCCAATACTTTTTCCAATAAACTCCTCTGAATTCAAGCAAGGCCTGCTTCTGCTCTTTGCAATCAAGAACCCTGAACGCACATTCCTAGTTTAAGCCTTTGCCATGACATCAATGACTTCTAACTAACCTGACACCAATTTAACAAAGGACATTTAGAGACCTACTAGAAGTGAGGGCAGTGAGACCAGTAGCAAAACGTAAGAGTTATCAATAACAATAAAGTGGCACTCCTTCAACTTAGGTTCAAATAGAGGCCTGTTTACCACAAGTTTCTACATGGTTGTTTTGGAGTTTTGAAACAACACACAAATTGTTCTTTTTGATAAACGGCATGGTCTCAATCAAAGGTGACTGGTAAACATTTAATGAAAGAAACTGTAAAGAAAAGCTAAGTGGCACAGAAATAAAAGACAAATGCCTTTGACGCAAGTTGAGCATCAGATTAATGATGCTCAATGGGGTTGACTCTATGTGACAACTCCAAAATCCGAGAAAATCTGGTCCGGGCCAGGGATTTAGCTCAGTGGCCTACATGCCTGCCTGGCAAGCATGAGCTTATGAGTTCAACCCCTAGTACCAGACCAAAAAAAAAAAAAAAAAGAGAAAGAAAGCTTGATCTGAAACATTTCTGGTCTGAAGCATTCTGGATAAGGGTTACCCATCCTGTACATACATGTCACTAACCACCAAAATGAAAAGCATATACTGTATTGCCTTCAGGGTGCCACACAGGGACAAATACAGTGGTACCTCAACTTAGCTGACCCAATGTTCCAACCAGAAAGGCAATCCTTGGTCTTTACATAAGGACAGGTGTGTTTTTTATGTCAAGTAGGAACAAACAAATCTAAATCCTGTTAAGTTTAGACAAATATATACTTTGTTTTTTAGTTGAAGCAGGAATAAAACATAAGTCCTGTCAATTTAGACAAATACACAATAAAGCCAAGACAGTAAGTAATTTTCCTAAAGACATATGCAAATTTCCGGCAAGAGTTAGGACCAAGGGAGTAACAACATTTATTTTATGTCTTACTGATCCTAAGAGGTATGTCACACAGAACATCCACTTTACTCTTCACCACTGTGATGGTTAACCTTAACTGTCATGCTGATGTGATTAACAGATGCCTAGAAACACGAATGGACTGTGAGGGTGCTGACCTCATCAATGAATGAACCCACTGACATGTCATAGCGGAACGGGCTATTAGGATGCAGGGTGTAGCTGGAACAAGCAGGTCACATGGCTGCCTGGGAAAGGTATATATATCTTTTCTTAGGCTCTCGCTCTCTCTGCTTCCTAGCTGCCATGAGTTGAGTAGCTGTCCTCTACCTTGCCCTTCTTCCATGCTGACCATAGAATGAAACCTCCGAAACTGAATAAAAACCACACCTTTCCTCTTTTAACCTGTGTATGTCAAATGGAAAGGAGACTGATACAATCACCAATCTGTAATAGATGCATTACATTTATACTATAGAGAATGCTGTCTAGAAATTAAAATGCCTCCTCTAAGAGTTCGAAAGAAGCAGAGCAGTGATTCAAAATTCTACTTCTTGTTAATTCTATTGTTTGCTGCTCATTAGGAGGCTTAGGGAATAAGGGATAGTGTTTCTTAATTTTGTATATTTGTCATGTATATGCCTTTGTAGTCTACTAAAATCTAAGGACCCTTTTCAGACTTTTTTAGATGCATACAACATACAAGATCTAAAAAGAAGGAAAACATACCAAAATACAGTTCTCAAATATTAAAAATAAAACATTATAGAGAAATAGTACTATTTCTAGTTCTTTATGAAAACATTAAGATGTAATAGTGCAGCAAATAACTGCTGCCTTCAACAGAAAGGACACCAATGATCAAAACATTAAAATTTAAGAAAATTTGCATGTCATTAATGTCTAACAGATACATCGTGTTCCTTAATTTCCTCTACACAGGAAAACAATAAACAGTAGAATTTATCAACTTAAGATTATTCTACTATGCTGAAAATATTTAAAAACAAAATAGCAAAATGCTCACTCCTACTACTCATTTCATACACAAAATTCTTTCCTGTATTATCCAACAGAATTGTGTTCAACCAAACACAGCTACATTATCTTCAAGTATATTTATATTCAGTATAACCTTCAGCACAGCAATAAACTGCAAAAAGGGATGTGGCTTCATAGATCAAAAGTCATAAAATCTAACTCTTGCCACATACTCACTACGTAGTCCCAGGAAAATTACTGTTGACCAATACATGAATAAGCACAATACCAAACACACACAGAGTTGACCTGTACTCTTCATTTATGTTTACGAAATGACCCAAAGTGCTCAATAATTAAAGAGAATGGAGCACAGCTAATGCGTACGTCTGCACACCGTACACTGCAAGGCGTAAAAGCTGCAGGAAGCGAAAGCCAGGCAGTCTTCTTCCACCATAGGCACAACACACACCACATTCACTGCCCCTCTACTGTTCCTCACTGTCACACTCACCTGCAAGTGAGCTCCCTTATAAATATTCCTATCCTCAAAACTCGCGCTTCACCCGTTTGCACTGCTGCCTCCAGCCAGTGGATGTGGCTAACTCCCACACAGTCTGACTGGAAGCCACTCTATCCACCTGTACTGCCAACCACCTGTGTGTGTGTCCATGTATGACTAGGTGTTTGACTATATGAGGTCACTCTGTCTCCTGGTGTCAGCAGCAGTCCCGAGACACAGCCAGACAGAACAAAGAATATGGCAAATAATTCAATCGCAATTCATTTCTCATATTGCTGCCACTTTATAAACAGATTTCCAAAGACCATGTAATTGTATATTGTATTACGTATATGATTTGCATATTAAGTATTTTTTGTGCTCCCACAAGATTTCAAGAATCTATCATTTGTTTATTGCTACTTCATAAGATCAATTTACTATTCTACATTAATGATCATTTCAGGCACCACAACAACCTGCCCACTAAAGATAACACCCACCGAACTGGAACTCTCTACGCAAGCATCTTTCTGCTCCTGTTATATTTCTTTGGGACCTGTGCAAAGACCCCATTATAGTATCACTTTGTCGTAAGGAACAAGAGCTATATCTGTCCCACACAACCTCAGCAACTCTGGGCATTATTTCTTTAAAATATCGTATGCCCAAGCAAATAAAAATTATCTCACTGCTGTTTTCATCTAAATAGAGAATAACTTAGAATAATTTTTCCACATATTACTTTATCATTTGTCAAATTTCCTTTGTCCATGTATGTATTAAATTCTCCTATACTGTATATCAGAATAAGCTACCTTTTAAATGTTAACTTCATCAATTCTAAAATGAGTATATCCATTATGCTTTTTGAGTTTAGACTCTCCAAACCTGATAGAATCTCTCTAGAGATCTAAGGTGTTCTTCTGCATTTCCTATGTTCTGTTTTGATTTCCATTGTCCCCTCTAAAGTTCATCATGAATTGTGGGGTAAGTTTTACTACTCTCCCCTCCAAACATTCACTCACTCAATCCCAGCAGCACTTCTAAAAAGGTCTTTCTCCATGTGTGTGTGTTCAATGGGAATAGGCATCATTCTAAAACTCTTAAGTGTCAGAAAAAAGAATTCATTTTGCAAATAGATTCTGGAAACAACTTGGCTGATATTCATGCAGGTCCACAAAAGAAGGGATACACAGAAAGTACACTGTATTCAGTGCAATTTTTTCACTGAAGAATTTACTTAGATTTATCTAGGTTTTATCTAGATTTACTTGTCCCTGAAATGTTATTGTCTCATTTAAAAGTATGATTGCAATTTTTTTCTGAAACAATAGCGCATATAATTTTGAAAAGATCAGATTATTTAAATGCTACTTGAATTTGCTTACAAGAAGTCTTACCACAAGAACTGTACAAAAACAAATCAGGATACTTTTAAAAAGATTAATAATCTATGACTTTTAGAACAGAAATATTCTATTTTTCAAGTAACTCAGGAATATAGTGAACAGCTGTGATTCTCTCTGGTTACAGTCACAGATCTGGGCCAACATTATACATACATGTATGTATTTACCCATATAGAGACTTTGAATATACATTCATACGTATTTTCTGTAACAAAAATAATAATATCCACATCCATGAGGTGTCAGTAGCTCTTCATACATCAGTACTAAGTATCTGACTCATACAAATAATTTTTTTCTCAAATCTAACATGTTCTCTGCTCCAAGTTTACCCATGATTATTCTATTTGGAAATTATATTTATGGATGTCCTGCACTTTCAGGCTGTTTCCAAGGCACATAAGGTCAAAATGCCACATGCAGCATCCTGCTACCTGATCCAACTCTCAAGCTAAAAACTGTATCACAAGCCATTTTCCTTAACCAAGTCTCTCAGCTCCTAAATTTCTATTTTCTGGTTTTCTTTTTTTGGGGGGAGCCCACAATGAGGAGCAATTAGAAGCATCTACACAGATTTTAAGACTGGAATTTGGAGAATAATCTGGACATGGAAAGTAAGGCGATTTCTTGGGACTGGGGACAGTAGCTTCTTTATGGAATTTTGGAACCACTGCCTCCAATCTGAGTCTATCCTGACAGTTTCAGTGGCTTCAAAGCCCTCATAGCTCTGTATGTGCTGGTATTATTCTGGGTTTGTCTTTTCTCTTCTCCTACTGAACTGTAGGATCACAGAGGCGAAGATTTATGCCCAAGTCCCTTTGGTACCCACCGTAGCACTTGAGAGGCATGATGCCTTGTAGGAATATATGTGACATTTGCTTAGGACACAAGAAAAACTTTCCAATCTACAAAGATTAAAAATTCTAAACTTTTCTTCACTTAATAAAATACTTTAAAATTTTTCTCATGGATACTGTTACCAAAAGTGTAATTTTAAAAGCCTATGGAAGAAAAAGTAATCATTGTTATAAACCTAATGGCTTATCTCAAAAGACATACATATTTGTATCAATGTTTAATAGAAGTATAAGATATAGTCTGACATACACATGCAACTCCCCACTTGACTGCTGCAACAAATACAGGTACTAAAAGGCCTTTTAACATGTAAGAAACCCACTTTACACCTACAGCACTCTGGCTCCATCAAGGACATTACTGAGAAATGTGAGCTTTTAAACTGGACTTCATTGACACAGCACGCACCTGCGACTCCAAATGTGAGATGAGGCCTACAAACATCTGCCTGATTCCTCTACCCTTCACCCAGGGGCATGCCAATTTCACTTTCAGGCAAATGGGTTCAGAGTCCTGATTGTCTCTTTCCCCACCCCACAATGTCTACACTGTGAAATGTATACCTATCAAGTACTTCATTCTCAAAACTCTCTCTCCATTAACACACTATTTGCAACAAATACATTCTTCAGGAGAGAATTAAAAAGCTTCCAAGCAAGAGACAGTATCTAGATATTTAATATGAAAAATTATTTAAAATCACGACAAGATACTATTGATAAGGTATTCTGCCACAGCTAGGTAAAATCAAGAGGAATTATTAACTTCTCAGTTTTAAAAATTATATAAATATACAGCTATTATAAAGAAGGTGTGACTATGCCATAATGGTCCAATCATATCCTCCCCCTAAAGATAAAGATGCCATTAAGTCCCGATGCAACCAAAGTTACCACTTCCTTCATATTAATTGAACTATTATAGAACAGTCTAAGCAAAGCCTTACATGCACATAAAATTTAGACTTTGAAGAAGACTGGAAACATGGAGAAATTTAGGTATCCAGAAAGAGTATTCAATCGAAATATACTCTCAGAAAATGTACTGTAGGTTTTAATTATTGCACAGAATAGCAAAATTACTCTGCAGAAATACAAGACACAACTGAGGAACAAGCTGGGGTAAAGCAACAAGGAGCTAAATCTAGTGGTAAAAAAAAAAGTTACAGAACTCTCTGACCACAAACTTGTTGAGCAGGCATACTTCATTTACACACAGTGGGCGGGCTGTGTCAGTGGGTTCCGTATCCAATGTCAACCAATCATGAACTGAAAATATTTGAAAAAAAAGTTGCATCTGTACCGACACGTGTGGATTTTTTCCTTGTCACTCTTCCCTCAACAAGATAGTAATTACTTAAACAGCATTTTCATTGTATGAGCTAAAGCATATAGGAAGATGTGCATAGGTTGCACACAAATACTCTATATGCAAATATTACAAAATGCAGATTCAAGTATGTGCAGAGGCCCAGGAACTAATCTCCTGCAGAGACTGCAAGAACTGGGACAATACCTACTGAGTGCCAGGTCTTTTACCAATGTTACATTTAATCTTTAAATACCTATACAACCAGTATTAGTGTCCCAGTTTAAGGTGAAAAAAAGGCTCAGAAAGATTAAGTAACATCATGGTGGCCACAATATAGTAAACAGAAGAAGAATCCAATTCCAATCCAACAACTCCAAACCAAAGTCTTACGTCTTTTTTTTTTTTTTCAACTCCACCACACTTCTAGCGATAGAAACCAAGACATAAAATGTACCAATGTGTTAATACTGTATTTGCATAAGTATTATGGATTTTAGGTATCAATAAAGCCTGCAATAGTATCTTATTCTTTTTTTAAAGTTTTTTAAAATTTTATTTAAGGAGAAAAAGAAAAAAAAAAAACAGAAAAAGTGTACAAGTTATACAGAGTTTCAAAACAAAAACAAACAGTAGGAAATCACTAGTTAATAGACTACATATTGTCATCTTAGAAATAGTTGTTCAAGTCACAAAATTAAAGCATATAAAGTGGACATTCAAACAGTGAGAATGCAAACAGTTCTGTTCAATGATCCAACAAAAACTCAGTAATATGGTTATCTATCTTATACACTTAAATCTACATGCAGTTATACCCTTTAGAGCACTTTCTTTTCCTCTCTTTTGTACGATGACAATTACACATTTTGGGTTTTATTACTCCCACAGTTCTTATTACTTTTTTTTTGAAGAGAATAAAAGCAAATGTGACATAACAAAACAGAGTCAGTCAAATCAAAAGGATGGACACAGTACATAATGTAAAAACAGAATACAAGGTGATCAACTATGGTTACCATAATGCCTCTTGCTATCTTAAAAAGAATTGCTTGTATCATTAGTTATAATAAAATTGAACAAAACAGTAAAGAACAAAACCAATAAACCCAAAACACTGGAGACATTACAGGACTTCAAAAGAAGATAATAGTCAAACCAGAATGGGCATCATAGTGAATCTTACTGTCTTCACAGTTGTAGCCTATACTCTCAAACTTGGTACTATCAAGCAAAGCAGATTAGAGCAAAAATCAGTCAAAACAAGATAATGAGAGCAATACAGGGTTTCAAATCAAGTTAATAGGAAATCAAAGGTTACTGTAATACATCTTGCTATTTTTTATTAATTTTTCCCCTTAATTAAAAATAAAAAAAATAATAATAAAAAAGGAGATTGAGATAAAAGAGGATATAACAACAAAACAGCACAGGTCAGAACATAATCATTTAAGCAAAATAGTGTTTCACCACAAGATATCCCAACATAAAAGTAGTTACCATAGTGTCTCTTTCCTTGAAATCTTTGAGTATAACTTCGTAAACTGTAGCATCAAACATATCAAGACAATATAAAACCATTCAAGAGAATGACAGTATTACAAGGTATTTAGAACCAACTAACAGAAAATGAACAATGGTTTTTGTATTATCTCCTTGTCTATAAAAGTTTTCGTTTATATTATCACACATAATAAAATCCAATAAGATACAACAGGTTAAAACTGATGGAGACAGAAGAACAAAAGCTTGATGGGACTTTAAAACAAGATGATATTAAATCAGCACTAGCTATTATCATGTCTTGTTTTCTCCAAAATGGCTGTTCCTACCATCCAACCTTCTCTGCCTCATTTCTGTTGAGCACTTTTTCTGTCATTAGTTGTCAGTCTGTCTTCTTCATTTCACTTTCTGCTCCATTCATTGTGGCCTCTCTGCCACTGTTTCTGGAATCTTGCTATTTTTCTCTTTTCCTGCAATATTCTCTGTAGAGTTGAATTGGTGGTTGCAAATTCCCCTAGTTCCTCTTTATCCTGGAAGCACCTTGTTTCTCCATTAATTTCTAGGGACAGTTGTGCAGGATATATCAATCTTGGCTGGAGGTTATTGTCTTTCCAAGTTTGAATTATTTGCCCCACGCTCTTCGTGATTTGATGGTTTGTGCCGAAAAGCCTGCTGTAATTCTGATGGGTGTTCCCTTGTAAGTGATCTGTTTTTTGTCTCTGACAGATTTTAATATTCTGTTCTTATATTGGATTTCTGGAATTTTGATTATTATATGCCTGGGTGTAGTTCTGTTTGGGTTGTAGGTGGCAGGGGTCCTGTATGCCTCATAGATCTGAGTATCTTTACCTTTTCCCATATTAGCAAAGTTCTCCTTGATTATTTCTGTGAATAGCCTTTGCAGTTCATTTGTTTGTATCCCTGCTTCTTCCTTTACGTTCTTAATTTTTAAGTGATAGATCCTCTTATCATCTTCTAGCCTTTGTCTTGTTACTGCTTGTTTCCTTGTTATTTTTAAGAAGTTTTTCCTTTCATCCTCCCACATTACAAATCTGTCCTCCAGTTCAGATAATCTATCCTTAGTTTCTTTCAAGCTGTTATACCAGCTTTCAATAGAGTTTTTAGTTTCCTGGTAGTCTCTTTGAACCTACTACATGTATTCTACATTTTCTCTATTTTCTCCATCAAACAATTCTCCCCTTTTTTTCTGTTCTTCCATTCCACCATCTGTTTTTTCTTGGGAGGTGCTTAGAATTTATTTAACTATTCTACTTATATCTTGCTTTACTTGGTTAAATACTTCATTTTTGAACTCGTCTATGAGGTCCTGGAGATATCGCTTTATGTCTATTGGTACTGTGCCTGATATTGCATGTTTTCTGTCCTTATTCTCCTTTGCATTTACCTTTCCTGGATCAGTATTCTCAGGATTGGGGACTGAGGACCCTTTCTTGTTGTTCCCTCTTCCCATACTTTTTGTTTCTTCCATACAAGCGTATATAGGAGGCACAGTTTCTTTCTTTGTCAGTTACAGTTTGTTTGAATCACTCTGGCTAGATGTTACTGTCCACTGCAGTGTACTAGGGAGACACAGACCTAGGCAGCCTATGCGGGGCCTGCCCCTCCAGGTCAGTCAACCTGCTGAAGGCTTCAATGCATTACGGTGCAGTGCCAAGCGCAGGGACCTGGTTTGGGCTAGCATACTAGGTCTTAGTTCACGGCATCACCCAGGTCAAGCACTCTCTACCAATCCTGTTTGAGAGGGGAATATGTGACTGAAGTCACTGCAGCGTCCTGTTCTGGCTAGTCTGCCCGGTCCCAGAATGTCCTCTGTTGGAGCCTCCTAGTCTATAGAAAGGTGCCCTTTCCTCTCACTCACCGCTGGTCAGTGTAGGGATCCTCACCAGCTCTGTTCTCAATTCGGTTCGCCCATTCCCACTCCCAGAACTTTCGCATCTCTATCCCTGCTGTGCCGATTCAGATGCAGCAGCGGCGGCGGCAGGAAATTCAAGCTGCGGTTTCCAGAGGTGTGGGTTCCAGCTTCAAGCCATGCCAGTCATAGCACCGGGATTACATTTGCAGTGGGTTTCTCTCAGCTTAGTTCATTCCTGGGTCGGCAGGGTATATCTCCCCCTGCTTAGGATTCCCCATACCGTATGATTCCTGGAATCTAAACTGGCTATCTCAGAGAGCCTCTGTAACTGCTGTTATCTATCCACCATGTTCTCCTGGAAGTCTGCAATAGTATCTTAAAGGAACAACTATTTTATTTATATCTTTTAAACAGCATCTAGATTTTCTGTCATGCTGATGGGTCACTACAAGTAGACATTAGTAAAAAACACATTAAAATACATTGTGCACTTTGATGTTCTCGGGGTCCAGGATAATGTCCAGCACAGAGGGATACTTAGTACACACTCATGGGCAAGGACAGCAAGGACAAAGAAAGGAGTTCACAAACCCTCTAAGCCACAACCACAAATCCAAAACATGTCTACACTCTAGACACTGGCTTAGCTTTCCACAAACTGAACATTTCTTTATGGAAAGGACTGAACTTCAGGTAACACTAGAACAGCAGAAGCCTATGCCATTCTTCCCCAAGGCTGTTTCTGGCCCTGGCTCCAGTTCAGAAAAGGCCATACTTCAATCAAGAGAGACAACTGTGAAACCAGCAACTTCACCACCATTGCCAGGGCAGGTCTGCTAGATCTGGAAGCACAGTCAGTTATGTGGCAATTCCATCAGCAAGAGAACTCCGAAGGTCTGAGGTTCTGGCAGTCCGAAGCGAAGGCTTTATTCAGGTCAAAGAAGACTGCAGCAGGCAGGCTAGGGATTGAACTGTGAGCTCTGGGAAGTGAGACAAGCCTTGGAGCATCCGGTAAACTGCCCACACATAACATGGCCTGACCACACACTAGAGTGGGTTCAAGCCACCTGTGCATCCCGTGCCAATACAGCCTGTATGGACATGTACAAAGATGATGCAATGGCACAGGTGAGTGAGCATCAAAGCCAAGGCAGGTATCAGAACTGCCTGTAACTTGGAAGTGCACCAGCCCATGCTCACATCACCAGTGACTGTTGGGAGCCTGGCCGAGTGATATGAGGCCTGTGGTGAGGAGTGAAGCCTGAGCTAGATTGCCCCTCCCGTCGACCGAGTGATATGAGGCCTGTGGTGAGGAGTGAAGCCTGAGCTAGATTACCCCTCCCATCGAGTATGCCAAGATGGCGCCCATTTCCTGCTCCCTAGCTAGTAAACAACACGCCCTGTAAGCTAGTCTGCCCAGCAACAGCTGACGCTGGCCAATCAGCTCGTCTTGCCTACTTTGATGTGATTGGTCGATGTGTCCATATATATGCTGACACCACCCCTGGGGCGAGGACACACACTAAGAAGAGGGACTGCTGAGAGAAGCACACAAGGAGCCGTAGGGAACGGACCAGAGGAGGCTTCCCTCAGGCGGGATCCGAGATCCCGGAACAGGGCGTACGGAGAGAGAAAATAAACCAGAGGCTATCCGCCGACTACTCGTGTCGTGTGTTTTTTCCTGCCGGCCGGGATCGACACCGACATTTGGTGGCCCGTACGGGGAACTGATCACCCCCGAGACGAGGCGGACGACGCTCCAGTATTGCTCTGCAGGACAGGTGAGTAGGGGATAAACCTGGGCTCTGGGTGGCGCGCACCTACAGGGCTTTTTAGACTCCCCTCAAGCTCACGTGTATGTGGCAGGTTAGCCTCACACGGTGAGAACGGACTCCTCAGTGACAGGCATGGGCAACTTACCCACTAAGAGTTCCAAGTCACTGGTAAGAGCGGTGAAAGACCTGCTCAAGATTTCAGGTATATCAATGAGCTCCAAGACACTTACGGAGTTTCTCCAACAAGTAGATGAGGCGGCACCCTGGTTCCTGCCGACGGGGCACTTGTCCCTACCTTGCTGGGAGAAATTAGGTAAGGATTTAAAAAGAGCAGAAGAGGAGCGCCGACTCCCACTTTCGGTTCGGCCGCTCTGGGAGATGATTCATTCATGCCTCAAAGGGGAGAGGAATGGGGCTAAGGATAGCGCAGATGGGCTCTCTCAGGCCCGCCGAGCTTTTGAAGGGGCCCGTTCGGAGTCCTCCCGAGAGGGGTCCGTCGCAGGGAGCGTGCGGAGGCGCTCGCGAGAGCGAGGCAAGAGAGAGGTACCCCCTGCCTCGGATTCCTCGGGCTCAGATACCTCGGAAGGCGAGGACAATGAGGCAAGTGACCCCCCTAATCCCTTTGCAGCTTTACGTAGAGACCTAGTCAAGATGCAGACAGACCTAGAAAGGGGAAGAAAACTCCTGAGCACTCCCCAACGGAAAGCCGTAGAGCCTTCCGCGCCACCCTGGGAGGTCCCAAACACCGGTTCCTGTGGTGAGATGGCGGCCTGGGGCCTTCCTCCGTCACCCCCCCCCATGGAGGGAGTGGCCTGGACCGTTGTCACATGTAGGGCCACCATCTTGTCTGCCTGGCGACCCGCCATCTTGTGCCCCAAAGACTGGTCGGCCATGTTACAAAGAGATACAATTTTGTGATAGGGAGGGACAGACATCTCATGGGGAGGCACCACCCTGTGAAAAAATGCCAAGGTCCCAGGGAAGGTATTTTCGTAGATGGACATTTAGAATGGAACAGATTCCTCAAGGGGCGAATGAGTATGAACAATGTGGGCTTTATCCGGTGCTCCTGGCGCAAGGCCAAGGACCCAATTACTGGGAACCACTGGAGATCAAGCAAATTAAGGAGCTTAAAAATGCGGTTGCCACATTTGGCCCTACTGCTCCTTACACTATAACTATGTTGGAGAATTTGTCTGCCGGTGGCTTTCTGACGCCCAGTGATTGGACCCAACTGGCTAAAGCCTGCCTGGCCCCCGGGGCTTTTCTGGATTGGCGCGCCTGGTATACTGAGTTTGCCGCCGAACAGGCTGAAAAAAATGCGGCTAGGGGCCATAGAGGGCAAAATGAGGATATGCTTATGGGTAAGGGTCAGTACGCTCAAGATCAAACTAGATTCCCTCCAAATGTGTATGAACAGATACATAACATAGGCATCCGCGCCTGGAAGCAGGTAAACAACACAGGGGTGGCCTCACAATGCCTCTCTAAAATTGTTCAGGGCAACACAGAACCTTTTGTGGATTTTGTGGCCAGAATGCAGGAGGCAGCTGACAGACTCTTTTCAGATCCGAGTGCTGCTGCTCCTCTTATTAAACAGTTAATCTTCGAACAGTGCACCAAGGACTGCAGGGCAGCCATAGCACCCCATAAAGGTAAAAACATAGAGGCTTGGATTAAAATTTGTAGATAAATAGGGGGGCCATTATCCAACTCAGGCGTGGCTGCCCTTTTAGCCGCCGCCTTACAACAGACAGGGCCTCAGAAGACCAATCACCCTGGTAAGCCCAGGGGATGTTTCCAGTGTGGGGATCCCAGCCATATAAGGAAAAACTGCCCCAAGACCGGACAGGGGGAGTTTATATCCAAGAGACAGGAATCAGACAGACGAACGGGAACCTGCGAAAGGTGCGGTAAAGGTTCTCACAAAGCAAAAGATTGCAGATCTATTTTTGATGCCCAGGGGAACCGTATTAGTGGCAGGGAGACTACGGAGCCAAAAAACGGCCAGAGGGGGCCCTCCTTACGGACGGGCCCCCACTCCCTAGACAGGACAACACAAGATGGCACCCCCCCACAGGGGCCACCCCCGGGCCATCAGGCGTGGACCTCTGTGTCGCCTCCAGACTCCTATTAACACCCGATATGGGCGTTCAGGTGGTTGAAACCACCTCCAAAGGACCACTACCCGACAAGCTAGTTGGTTTAGTGATTGGACAGTCCTCCACAGCCCTCCGGGGCCTTACCGTAATCCCTGGAGTTGTAGACCCAGATTATTTAGGAAACATCAAAATCATGGTACAATCTCATATAGGGACCATAGTAATTAATGAAGGGGATAAGATAGCACAACTTTTACTGTTCCCCAGTCTCCATGAGAGACCCCGGTCCGGTCAACGGGTTAGAGGGGGTCAGGGACTTGGCTCCTCTAAGGAAATTTTTGAAGGACTTCATATGACTCTTGATAAAAGGCCCATGCTATCGCTCAGGATTAACGGAAAAAAGATAACAGGACTCCTAGATACAGGGGCAGACCGTTCCATCGTCTCCAAGAAAGACTGGCCTCCCAGTTGGCCTACCAACACAGCTGACAACACACTCCAAGGATTGGGGATAGTGGCTGCCCCCCAGGTTAGTGCCGTGACCCTGCCTTGGGGTGATGAGGAAGGTCACCGAGGACATTTTCAACCTTTTGTTTTGCAGCTGCCAGTATCCTTGTGGGGAAGAGACGTTCTCACCCAGATGGATGTCACTCTTACATCCACCTGCTCTCCCCAAGCCAAAGGGATACTCAAAAATCAGGGATATGTCCCCGGCAAGGGCCTGGGCGCAGCCCTGCAGGGCCGGACATCCCCCGTACCTGTAGAAAAAAGGGAAGGTAGACACGGGTTGGGTTTTTCCTAGGGGTCACTGAGAAACTTCTGCCCGCTCCAATTAAGATTACCTGGAAATCTCAAAATCCAGTTTGGGTGCCTCAGTGGCCCTTACCCAAGGAGAAGCTTTTAGCATTAACTGAGATAGTCAAAACCCAGTTTCAGGCGGGACACGTAAAGCCGTCAACCTCCCCTTGGAATACCCCTGTCTTTGTTATCAGGAAGAAATCAGGCAAGTGGAGGCTGCTCCATGATCTGAGGGCTGTCAACTCACAGATGCAGCCCCTGGGGGCGATCCAGAGGGGACTACCAGCCCTCTCAGCCATCCCTCGGTCCTGGTCAGTCTATGCCATAGATCTTAGAGACTGTTTTTTCTCAATCCCCCTGCATCCAGAGGACACCCACAGATTCGCCTTTACCCTACCCACCATTAACCAAGAGAGTCCTGATCAGAGGTACGAGTGGGTTACATTACCCCAGGGTATGGCCAACAGTCCCACCATGTGTCAGATGTATCTTGATTTTCTACTGGCCCCCTTGCGTGAAGCCTTCCCCAGAATTAGATGTATTCATTACATGGATGATTTGCTAATCAGTGCAAAAGATGTGACTGAGTTGGAGGATATGCTTGGCCAATTGGTCAGGGCCCTGAGAAAGGCAAATTTACACATTGCCCCTGACAAGATTCAGGGAGGAGACATAGTGACCTACCTGGGCACCAAAGTCTCCCCCACATCGATTTCTCCACAAAAGGTAACCATCAGAACAGATAGTCTAAGGACCTTGAATGACATGCAAAAGCTACTGGGAGATATAAACTGGATCAGACCTTATTTACACATCCCTAACTCGGACTTAAAGCCCCTGTTCGACCTCCTGAAAGGAGACCCGGATATTGCCTCCCCCAGGGAGTTCACCCCGGAAGCCAGAGTTGCTCTGAGAAAGATAGAGGAAGCCCTAAGTACAGCTGCATTGCGGAGAATTGACTCAGAACAGCCTTTTGAGGTCTGCTTGTTGCAGACCGTTTCTCAACCTACGGCAGTGATTTGGCAAAAGGGACCACTTTTGTGGGTGCACCCTAAGGTCTCACCTGCCAAGATTATCGAACATTATCCGGAAACAGTCGCTTCCCTGGCCTTGGAGGCACATGGCAGGGCTATCCAACATTTTGGCTCTGCACCCCATGCTATTCGGGTACCTTATACCGCTTCTCAAATAAAAATCCTGACTGCTTGTATAGATACGTGGGCCATCCTGAGATGTGTTTTTCTTGGGGAGATAGACAACCAGTTCCCCAGGGACCCCATACTACAGTTTGTTACTCAACATCCGGTGATATTTCCAAAAATCACCGCGTCCACACCACTTACTCCTGCAACAACGATCTATACGGACGGGTCAAAAACCGGGATAGGGGCCTATGTGGTCTCAGGTATGCCTCTGATCAGCATACAATTTGAACCAGATCAACCACAGGTGGTAGAGTTACAAATTGTACAAACCGTCCTCGAGAAGTTCCCAGGGGCCCTTAATATTGTTTCTGATTCAAAATACGTTGTTAATGCCATGCAGGTCCTTGAGACTGCGGGCCCGATTAAGCCAACCTCCAAAGTGACTAATTTGTTTTTGTCTATCCAGACTCTGCTGATAAATAGACACAACAAAATATACATCACTCACATAAGAGCACATACGCGCCTGCCAGGGCCCATGGTACAGGGCAATGCGGCAGCTGACGTGGCCACTCGCCCGTTGTGGATACTCAATATGTTATCTTCAATAGAACAAGCCCGTCTGTTTCATGACAGATTTCATGTCAACGCCAGGACGTTAGCCAACCAGTACCACATTTCCAGGGCTGACGCGCGGGACATCGTACGGTTATGCGGCTCTTGCGCCACATACACACCCGTCGTATCAACGGGAGTTAACCCCAGGGGATTGATTCCTGGCGACACTTGGCAAATGGATGTCACACATATGATAGAATTCGGATCTCTTAAATATGTTCATGTCTCTACGGACACCTGCTCTCATATTATATTTGCGACTGCTGAAACTGGCGAAAAGGTGTCTCATGTAATCAATCATTGCCTGACAGCTTGGGCCGCATGGGACAAACCAAAAATATTAAAAACTGATAATGGACCAGCTTATACAAGCAGAGCCTTTAATGAGTTCTGTGAAAAAATGGGGGTACAGTTAAAACATGGCATCCCATACAATCCCCAAGGTCAAGGAAGTATTGAAAGGGCTCATAGGAGCCTTAAAGAAATTCTACAAAAACAAAAAGGGGGAATAAGTCAGGGCCTGCCCCCAAAAGCACGGCTCTCCATGGCACTGTTCACATACAATTTTCTGAACCTGAATAACAACAATCACTCCCCGGCCATGGAACATTGTAATCCATCTCCTGGCAATAGGGGATGGGTGAAATGGAAAGATGTCCTGACGGGACAATGGATGGGCCCGGATCCAGTAGTTAGCTGGAACCGAGGTGCGGTTTGTGTTTTCCCACAGGAACCAGGACGAGAACCATTGTGGGTCCCAGAACGGCTGACGCGCGTGGCGAATCCAACGAAACATAATGCAGGAGACACTCCAAAACTCAACGGCAGCGGACAGCCTAATCAAGATCGGTCCGACCAGGATATTGCTGCTCGACCGAGGAATACCCAGGACCAACTACCCATGCTCAGACGTAAGAGAGATTTTGGGATCACAGCGGCCCTGACAGCACTGTTCGTGACTCTGACTGCGACGGCTGTGACGGCTGCCGTTGCTCTGACCCAGTCTACGCTGACGGCTCAGGCCTTTACCAATCTTACGGACACCACCTCCCTGGCGCTGAGGGAGCAACAAGAAGTCAACCTCCTCCAGCACAACGCCATAATGGCGTTACAGCAGCAGATCGACCTAATCGCTCAGGAAGTCCAGGGACTCTGGGAGGTGGCTAACAATTTATGTGACGCCAGATGGGCATTCACCCAGTTGTGCGTTACCCCCATCCAGGTCAACCGTTCGGCTTACAGGCAATTTCAGGATTATGTTCTCACCACCTATAATTCTTCCTTTTGGAACGCTAGCGTGCGCCTGGATATGACTATCCGGCAGCTAGATCAGATAGAGGTGCCTATACTTACAGCCTCCTTTTTTGATGATGTCCTAAGCCAGATAGGCTCCTTCTTCAAACCTTCGTCACTTCTTGCGTATGGGATCATTCTTGCTCTTGTGGTTGTCACTCTCGTGACTCTTAGGTGCCTGCGGTCGATAAGGGCGACCCAAAAGACACATATGACATTGATGATGTTGCTGGCCCAGAGTCAAGGGGATTCCACACCTAGCGTTTTCTGGGCTCAGGCTAGAAAGGCACGGCTCCTTTAACCAGTACGTGGCTGCCCTCGCCATTATTCTTACGGATGTTCTAGTATTATTACGTACGTCTCCTTCCCCGTCGCGGCTGCGAACTTAGACTAGAAGGACCCCACGCTTAAGGCGTGTTCCCATTGATAATTAGAAAATAGTAATTAGTGATTGTAGTGAACGGGGATTATGGTTGGTAATTAGTGATTACGCGGTTCCTCAAATGTCACTCGGCGGACCCCTCCGTGTCTCCCCCAAGATGTAAGCTTTAAGAGTTGAGTGGGCAAGCCAACGACGGGTAAGACGGGAGAAGTTCTCCTGATCAACCTAAGACAGGCTCTACTCCGAGGGTCCTCTAGGGAGTAAGAGTTATGGCATTGAGATGCGAGACCAAGGGTACTGCAGTGCCATCCGCCTCAAGGGTTGAGGGGAAGGCAGGAATGAATGTCTATATGCATCCAGGTTCGGTTCACAAAAGCCTGGCCCTGCGAAAAAATGAACCACTCACCTTGAGCATGGTCCTGGCGCAAGGATATGTACGAGACAAGGTGATGCACAGCAGGGTATAGACCTCTACATTCTCTCATGCCTCGGCCTGCGAAATAGGCCCACTCCCAGACACCTCACATGGACCCACAGACCACACTATCTTAATAAA
Organism: Cavia porcellus; assembly: GCF_034190915.1. Taxonomy (NCBI): domain Eukaryota; kingdom Metazoa; phylum Chordata; class Mammalia; order Rodentia; family Caviidae; genus Cavia; species Cavia porcellus. The sequence continues at coordinate 16,754,914 of NW_026947496.1, read as the reverse complement.
TAAAGAAGGGGGAGATGTTGGGAGCCTGGCCGAGTGATATGAGGCCTGTGGTGAGGAGTGAAGCCTGAGCTAGATTGCCCCTCCCGTCGACCGAGTGATATGAGGCCTGTGGTGAGGAGTGAAGCCTGAGCTAGATTACCCCTCCCATCGAGTATGCCAAGATGGCGCCCATTTCCTGCTCCCTAGCTAGTAAACAACACGCCCTGTAAGCTAGTCTGCCCAGCAACAGCTGACGCTGGCCAATCAGCTCGTCTTGCCTACTTTGATGTGATTGGTCGATGTGTCCATATATATGCTGACACCACCCCTGGGGCGAGGACACACACTAAGAAGAGGGACTGCTGAGAGAAGCACACAAGGAGCCGTAGGGAACGGACCAGAGGAGGCTTCCCTCAGGCGGGATCCGAGATCCCGGAACAGGGCGTACGGAGAGAGAAAATAAACCAGAGGCTATCCGCCGACTACTCGTGTCGTGTGTTTTTTCCTGCCGGCCGGGATCGACACCGACAAGTGACGACTGAAAGCTTTATTGACTCACAATAGATCTTTGACCAGCTTTTGGGAAAACACAAAATTATACAGCCTGGCCCTTCAAAGCTAGGCTTTAAGTAAAGGAAAAAAAAAAAACAAACAAAAGACAAACTTGAGAGGAGACAGTAGCAGCCATGCAATGTGGAAGACACAGCCTCATAGTTTGCGTCTGGACAAGCTATGAAACAAACAAAACAAGAGATGACAACCCATCAGGGAAAAGGAATCCGAAGTTGCGATAACTCATTCTCTGAAATGCTGAGTATTAAACAATAAATCTGGATATACGAAGAGAAACAAAACGTAACTCAGGCTCACAAGAGAAAAAGCAAGCAACAGAAATTGTCTCTGGCTGCTGCATTTAAAAGATTAAAACTTCAAAGCAACTGTTATATGAATATGTATGTTCAAAACCCTAAGTGAAAGCATGCTTAAACAACTAGCAAAGTATGATTATTATAATAAATAAGAGATTGAAATCACAGAAAAAATTCTGGAGCTAAAAAACATAACAAATGAAGTAAAAAATCTACTGGAAGAGCTCAACATCAAATTTGAGTCAGCACAAAAATCAGCACACTTGAAGACAACTCAACAGAAATTTTCCAAACTGAGGAATAATAAGAGGTGGTCAAGACTAGAGGAACAACAAACATAGCAACATCCAGTCAGTCCTCTGCATCCATAGTCTATCAACCACAGATGAAAAATATTGAAAAAAAGTGCACCAATACTGTACACATGCATATTTTTATTATTCCCTAATTACAGTGTAATAACTATTTACATAGCATTCATACTATACTAAGTATTATAATGAAGTACATGGGAGGATATGTGTAAGTACATCATTTTTCATAAAGCTCTTAAACATCAGCAAATCCAGGTACCCGAAGGGGTCCTGGAACCAGCCCTCAGATAGCAGGCAATGACTGTGTATGTGATGGGAGAAAGACGAGAAAGAAAAAAAAAATAACTTGAATAAATGATAGCCAACATTGTCTCAAATTTGATGAAAACAGAAATAATAATCTAGGTATTCAAAAAATTTCAACAAAACTCCCAAAGAGATGAACACAAAGAGAGACACACTTACTACATCATAGTCAATCTGCTAAACATAAAAGCACATGCAAAATAACATTCATCTCACAAATGGAAGAGGAAAAAAAGACCAACACAGCAAACAACTGACTTCTCACTAGAAATAATGGACTAGAGGACAGTGCAATGATCAGAGGACAGAAAAATAACAGCAAAATCTTTCAGAAGTGAAGGAAAAATCAAGACATTCCAAGACATTCCATGAATTCTGTTAAGACACTTTGATGTAAAAAGACCCGCCTTATAACAAAGGCTATATAAATCCTTCCAACTGAAGACAAATGACACAGGATGACAACTTTATTTCACAGGAAGAAAAGTACCAGAAATGATCAATATGTAGATAGTTATAAGACTCTATTAATATTTTTCTTTTTCTTTTAAATTATTAAAAATATGGTTACAGAAAGCAGTTTAACACTCCTCACTACCTTTGTAACATAGCAATCAAACATAAATAGTAGTGGCATAAAAGAGAAAAAGGTAGACCTCAAGCAAAGTTTCAGTATTCTGCCCAAGTTCAGTCAGTATTCTGAATATAGTTATATATTAAGATGCACACTCCAAAGCAATCACTAACTATTGAAAAGTAGGATAAATATAAAAGACCAGAGAAATCAAAAGTATACTTTAAAAAGTGAACATAAAAGATGGCAATTATGGAGGTAGACAGGAACAAAAAGCCTGAAGCAAGTAGAGAAAAATGGAAAAATGGCAGACCTAAATGCAACACTAATTATAGTATAGCCACCCCAAAAAAGAGACTGTCAGACTGTATGAAAAAGTCATGGCAACAACATGCTGCTTCGTAATGACACACTATAGATCCACATAAGTGAAAACTCCAAAGTAAAAGTACAGGAAACATACCAAACCGAAACTCTAACCAGCCAGTCTACAAAATCAGCAGGTACCACCAGACCTGAGATTTCAGAGAATTCCACCTGACTGCAGACCTAAAAAGACTGGCTTATATAGCAACACTACTCTTACTACTAGCTCAATCCAAACTGACAAATAAATGTGGTGCAATATTGATATAAAAAATATTACTTAGCTATAAAAGGTAACGAAAATCGCGATACATTTCAATGCAGACAAATATTAAACATACTATACTAAAAAGTTAAATGTAGAAACTGTATACTGTATAATTCTACACTAAATGTCTATAAAAGGCAATGGTGAAGAGCCAGGAAAGCAGATCAGCAGTTGCTGAGAATGCTAGTGTAGACCAACTGCAAACAAGCTCAACACAATTTGGGGATGGCAGGCATGCTCTAAAATTGGACTGTGGTAAAGGTTGCCAGACACTATTACTGCCTGTACAATTACTATCACTGAACTGTACTCACACTGGGGGCTTTTATTACGTACATATACACTGTATCACAATAAAACCATACATTACAGAGTAGCATGCCGAAGGCAGTAAATTACTGTCAAAGACTAAAAAAGGTACTTTTTCTGTGAGTATATCACAAAATACAAGCTTAATGCCAACTATAGCTCTTCCAAGATGCAACATGAATGCTGAACATGTAACTCATCATTCATCTGGCATTTATCCCATCAAACTATAGCAGATCAACTTACACTATCAACATCTAGTAGGCCAAATAAGGCTTTCCATCACCAAGCTATGTAGTCAGACATGTCCTTCTTTGTGGTAGTTGAATATTTACTTGTATCTCTACTGGTCAAATATTTGCACAGCTGTCGTGACTTTCAAGTATAAGCCATTATGGTCTCTATGTCCTCAACTATAAATTTTTTAGAAGATGGGTACAGAGCTACTGAATTCTACAACACATGAAGCAGGATCATGAAAGTCGAGACTTTTGAGCAAGGATAGCCATCATGGATGGCCCTGTTTCCCACACGCTCCACTGCCATCAGAGGCCTTGCCTGTCACTGAGAAAGCAAACACATAAACAGTTACTGATTCTCATGTTTTTAAGCCTCATGCTCACACTGATACATACCAAAGAGGCTAATTATTCAGTATGTCTGTGGCAACATATTGTCTTCAAAAATATTCCTGCAAGTACTGTTACTCCAAACTCTACTGAATCTATTATTAAACAAAAAGTATTAAAACAAGTAAAATCATGCAAAGCAAACTGAACACAAAAAAATGATTTTCTCTACCTACCCCCCTCCCACCACTCCAAAGCTACAGAAATAATCACTAGGATAACAGAGCAAGTGTAGTAGAGAATACTGAGAAATCAGACAGACCAGAAGTACAACTATGTTCTCACCTATTCAAACACAAAGTCTAATGCTTAATGTGTGCTGACAGCAAGTATCACAGCCGTTCCATGCCTGAACCCCAAGCCTCTACTCTCAAGGGGAGAATTTCCTCTTAAGGTTTGCCTTCAGAAAGCACTCCCCTTAAACACAGCTCTCCTGATGAAGAACAATCGGTTACAAGGTGTCCGATGTAGCCTGACATACAGTGTTAGATACCAGGTGCTGTCAGTATTTCTCTATCATTTTGAGTTCAACATAGTGGTGACCAATGAAGATGGCACAATTAGAAAGGGAAGAGTATTCTGTCTGACAAGACAGCTGGCTCAGCAACAAGCCAGGCCTTTTGGGTGGAAACAATCTTGGCATCAGAAGAACAAAAAAATCTGAAATGTTTCTAGTAAGAGCAACCCAACACTGAAGGCCCAGAACCAAGACCTGTGGGCCTCTTTCTGCACCAAACGTGAATTCCCTTAGAGCACCAGTAGGCAGCAGACTCTCACATGTTAAAGCAATAACTCTCGGTTCCCCTGTAATTCAATCTGCAGCAATCCTCTATCCTCTGCAGAAAGATGGGGCACTCGTCTTTACGTAATATTAGGCAGTTATATTCATATCTAATCTTTCTCTTCACTGGCAAGTCTAAAAGATTTGGAAGGTAAATAAATGCAGTCATTTAGAAACAGATACACTAAGGACCACGAAGATCAGGCTTTGTATCAATTAAATAGGTATAACTTTTGAGATTATCCTGCTTAGGAATTTCTGTGCTAATTACACGGTGATTCTAGTTAAATAGTACCCTTCTATTTACATTTTATATAAAACTTTACATTTTTTGAACTTTTTTTTGTACCTGGGGAAAGCATCCAGATTTTTACATGTTAGGCAAGAGCTGTATCACTGAGATACAATCCCATCTATATTTTCTGAATACTTCTGGAAAGCACTAGTCTTAGAATACCTCCTAGAATGAAATTCATCATGCAGAATTTCTAAAAATGTCTTAAGGCTGAAAAAGAGAAAAAGTACTTCTCAAAACTTTTCACTTTTAAAGTTTTAAAAGGTTAAAAAAAAAGTCAAAACTAATGCAACCCTGGAGTAAAATATTTGCCTAAAAAAGCTTAAAGTCGCAATATCTTTTTTAGGAAAAATGACTTCTGTCGAAAAATTCTGAGAAGGGCCCTATTGATCACAGGTTTTGGTGTTTACTGAACAAGGGCTAACAGTTAACACCATGTATCTTATATAATTGGCAATTGTTGTATGTTGAATATCACTAATATCCAAAAGACTACTTATGTATTAAAAGTATTAAACATGTGAGTGAAAAATAAACCAATTTATTCATAAGCTATTTTTCTATATAATATAAAAAGCAACTTTAGCCCAGAATTCTTCAAACTGCTGCATTCTAAATGTAGAGCTAAAAAAAAGTTTGTATATGATAGATTTATGCATATTTTATATTTTTCTATTCTACAGTAAGATAAAATTATACCTCATCAGAACATACTTTGTACAAAGATGTTTTAAAATAAAATCATTACTCCAGTTAATCATACTATTACATTTTATATTTGCTTTCAAAATGAAAAAAGCATTTGGCTAATGTTAATAAGCATTCAAAATGCATCAAATAAGCTCTCAATATGAGCTGAAAAATAATTATCTTCCAAAAAACAGTGATATGTTTGCCATACTGAATCTATTCTTATCTGTTTATCCCAGTAGAACTAAATATTAGTTCCTAGTGTTTATGTGTCAGCAAAAATCTCTTTTTAAATTATTACTGTTTTAAAGCCATTTCTTATTTCCTTTCTAGCTTGTCACATATAATTCTTCCTCTTTTTTTAAAAATAAGCTGTGGAGTTGTTTTCCTTATAAGATTTCTACCTTTTCACTCAAATTATGAGGCTGTCAGCACTGCTGTTGACCTAACATTCAAATCTGAAAAACAATTTAACAACAGCTAGAATAACACAGGATAATCAACGAAATTAAACATATTCTGCTTCATAAACTCAACAAGAGAATGCCTGTGTTAACCACCAAACATAGGATGATATTCATGGTAGCAGAGTTTACAAAAACAAGGACTACAATAGGCTCACAAATTGACAGCAAACAACAACATTCATCTCAAACAAATACTAAAAATCAGGTGGGTTTCTTTTCCAAACAAGAATGGAATAGGAGCTAAGAGATAGTACCGTACATCTCAGAACCCAAAACCAGAACTTCATTTAATTCCACTTGAACCATGATGCCAACACATTTTATATAGTGGTTCAATATAATAAGACCTCACAGTTTCCTGAGATCTAGATGGAGAATGACAAATATTCTGTTAAACCTCATTTAGCACTGTCAAAAAAAAGACAAGGTTTGAATGAGTTTCAGTGAAGAATGGAGCGAGTAGCACCCTGAGAAAAAATTTTCTCTCTCAATTTCTTTTCTGCACTGACTTCTCAGCTCCACATCCCCAATCCCTGAGCAGTCAGGACAACACTGGCACATGTCAGTAACCGACACTGAGCAAAGTGCAGCCTCCTTGTGTCGCATGAAATGCAACAGAACCTTTTATTTCATGTGGGTGTTCCTCTGTTTCCTGTGTTTATGAAACACACAAGACCTATGAGCTTGACACAAACCAGTGTTTTCAGAAAGTTTCTGTGTAGGAGTGTTTCCTTTTGTCAGCTGCTATATTATCTAGGCTTCACACATTACCTGCATTTCACAGCCAAACCCTCCAGGCTTCCCCAAGACCAGAGCCTGAAGGTCACGCACAGCCTGAAGCCAAACTCCACTTCATACCCATTAATGGACCAAAGGGATACTTTCAAGAATTCTATGGTAAAACTTCATTTTCAACCTAAAGTGATAACAATCACTTGATTTTTCTGCCCAGGCAATTAAAAAAATTTTTTCCTCATTGGTTTCTTAATCAGAGATACCCAGATATCAAAAGAAGTATTTCCTACTTAAGGTTCAAAAACATAAATTACATCACAACAAATCATCTTAACCTTCCAAACTAGTAAAAGCTAACACATCCAAATAGCCCTCTGTTGGATACAGATGACGTATTTAAAGTCCAGCTACAATGAGAGATCCGTGAAGAACAATCAGGAAGTAGGATCATAAGCACAATAAGACACACACAGACACAGCAAAAGGGGCCCATATGTTTGTAAAGGGGCAGGAGATTCTGCCAAAGGGAGAAGATAAAGGATAGAAGGGGAAAAACATGAAGAGGTAAAATCTTTGACAGAGACAGTTGCACACAATGTAAGAAAACACAACAGAAATGGTCAGGGGCAAGAGGTGCCTTCCGGAAAGAAGCAAAGCACAAAAATGCTATGCTTTCCATGTAGAGCTCCTGAAATGGCAAATACTCACAGGATACAGAAAAACACAAGGCCGAAATGTGTCCTGTTTCCTTACCCAGATTCAAACCTTGTACCTCATCCTGTATGGGGGAAGAGGATCCACAGACCCCGTGGTGTCACTAGCAGCCATGATTTAATGATTTTAATCACACTGGGGAGAAGTTCTCATTTTTTGAGATACATTCAAAGCCAAATGCACTTATCCAATAAAAATGAAAAACAACTACACCAAGTTCTCAAAATGTGCTTTGCAAAAGGTTAATAGTATTTTCCATACTGACTTCCAATTTTAAAACAGATGAATCTTTAGAATCCTAGGCCCAAATACAACAAACTGCGTAAAACATTTTTTCCTCAAAGATTTGAGACATACACATAATAATGCCTAGCATCACACATTAAAAACAGTCCTTTAGCTGGCAGTGGTACTGCACGCCTGTAATTCCAGCACTCAGGAGGCTAAAGCATGACAACTACTGTGATTTCACAGACACTCTTGGCTATACAGTGATTTCAAGGCAGGCCTGAATTACACAGCGAGACCCTGTCTCGAAACAAAAAAATAGCCCTTTATGCTGGTAGGACTGGCACAGAATCCCCCTGCAAGCCAAATGGTTTCTCCATTCCATATTATCCAAGGTCCAAGCAAAGACCCAGAAAGGCCAAGAGACCACCCCTCCCAAGAAGAGCCATTAGTAAAAAAAGGACCACTGGGTCAGATGGTGCCACTCTTAAGATACTTCACCAAGCTGAATGGTGGGAATTTAGGAGTGGATGTTTGACGCATGAAGAGTAGAGACCTTTCTTCATGTAACTGAGGACAGCACATAAAGCCTTTCTTCTGAACATCATGCGTTTCTTTCCTGCCTTTCCAAAATTCCTCTTTGACTTCACTAAGGATGCGCTGTTCTTAGAACTTGACACCTCATGCTGTGTAAATGGGCCAAGGCAGCAAAGATAAAGGTGCTGTCTGGGTTATTCATTTGGCCAAGGAGAAGAGACTGAATTTCAAGCACCAGTCCTACACAACAGATACATTACCCATCAGGTCTAAGTCAGTCCTAGTGTGCCCTAAATTTACTTCCTCCCCTGAATTTATCAATTCTCATACTTTGCTACCAAAAGTCTTCTAAGAATATAGAAGAAAACTCCTCCTCTTTGGAAGATCAAAACCTGTGCTCAATTTTAAAATTCATGCAAATTCTGTAGATTCACCCATGATAAACCTTGGTGTTGTTTCTCACACTCACCTAATGCAGTAACACCTGTACATGGATACGCACATGCACACTCACACTGGCACATATATGCTTTTCCCCAAGTAAAATTCCCCGTGCAGAAAAACACACTGTATTTTGTGGCTCTATACATCCACAGGGACATACCCACCACAGCTGAAGAATCAGTAGTAAATTGAAAAAAGATTGTATTTTAAGAGTTAAAACTGTTTTGGAAGATTATAAACATAACTTGAAGATTTTTCTAAGATTTCACTCTTAAAATATTGACTCAATGACTAAGTACAAGACAGCTATCCTTCACAGACTATTTCCCACGGAGGCCTAAAGGAAGGCGATGGGTTCCTTGAGCACCCTCTGCCCACAGCAGACAATAGTATGACGATCTGGGCTATTGGTAAACCTAGAGTGGTTTACCAATCTCCTCTCCTTTTTCATATCTAGTTGTATGAGTATGCGAGATGTTTTCTATAGGTCAAAGCAGAGGGTCACGGGCAAAGCAAACTACAGTCAACGTTGGCCTGTGTGTATTCATTTCTCCAACAAATACCTGGTCTCCCGTTATCTGGCCAGGACAGTGATCAGCTTATACACTGTCTCTGTACAAACTGCAGCACAGCATAGTCTCTGGACAGGTAAATCCTAAAAGCAGCGTTTTACTAAGGTGCTCCAAAGGCCCACCTCAGTGATACCCTGCCTACCAATAGGAAATGAGACAAAGTCCCTGCTTTAGAAAGTTCAGATCTAAGTGAGACAGTCAGGCAAACATAAATTCAGTTTTCAATATTTTCTACATGACCCCAATAGTTCAAGATTTTATACACTACACTTAATATTCTCCCACCAAATCCCTGCCCCATTAAACATGGTACTATAATAAAGTTGAAGTTGGGCCCAAAGCAGCTACCTATACCAACAGAGTTCTTTTAAGTTTTTAGGTAGAAAAGAAGTATGGTTTAGAGTGAAGGAGGCCAAGAAATTGACCACATTTCCAAATACCACCTTATGGTAACTGGCCAAATTTATTTCTCCAAGGACTAATTTTCAATTGTCTATTTGCTCTCTATGCAATTTCTTATCTTATATATATGCACACAAAGTATTTTTTTCAGTTATGATAACACAATCATACACTACATAACATTTCAGCCAACAGCAGACTACATAACCCACAGGGATCTCATTAAATTACTGTAGAACTTTAAAGCTCTTATCATCTAGTAACATCCTAGAAGAGTGATGGCAAACCTTTTAGAGCTTTCAAAGAGAGCAAACAGTTGGCTAGGAGGCACATGCTACAAGTTCACTACCAGTGTCATAGAATAAAGCATCATTCACATTTGCAATGATGCTCATATAAACAGCACTGCGTAGTCTATCACATAAAAGGTATGCACATACAACAATGTACTTTAGTAAATAATATGGTATTAATAATTATGCTAGCGGGTTCTATATTTACTGTACTAAACATCATTAGAATTCACTTTAAAATAAAAAATTAACTGCAAAACACGTTCAAGCAGGTCCTGCCCGAGGGATTCCAGAAAAAGGCACTTGGAATGACAGCTCCACATATATTACTGTCCTTCTGGAGCTTCCAGGGACAGTCTAGAGGAGGAAGTCAGGGACTTGATAATAACCCTGTGGAGGACTAAGCCAATGTGTGCGTTTTAGTTATTAAAAGTGAAGTTTAAAAAAGCAAACAAACTATGATTTAAAAATGCTTATAGAATATCAAGGAAAATAAATTTTTGTGAAACTGTAGAATTTTTTAAGCTGACTGCTCAGTGTCAAAATTATTTAAGTTGTACAGTAAAAATATTACGTAAGCACAGGTTACTTTGCCACTGAAGGAAGAAAAACTTTATTAACGTAGTACATCTTGAGTTTATGAAGCCTGCAGTAGTGTTCAGCAATGCCCTGGGCCTTCAGTCACTCCCACTCATTCACTGACTCACCCAGAGCAACTTCCGGTCCTGCAAGCTCCATTCATGGTAAGAAAAGTGCACCATTTTTTATCTTTTCTGTCATATTCTTGCTCTATCTTTTCTATGTTTAGACACACGAATACTTCCTTTTGTGTTCCAATTACTTACACAATTCAGTACTGTAACAAGCACATGGTTTCGCAGACTAAGAGTAACAGGCTATGACTCAGTCTGTTGCAGGTTAAGCATGAAGGTTTGTGTAAGCACACTCTATTATCTTTACACAACCATGGGATCACCTAACAGCAAGTTACCCAGAATAGGGTTCTATTGTTATGTGACACATAACATTTCATAAAATAGTAAAATTTATTCCCATAAAATAATTTTGGGATTATTTGCCTTAACCATTCTTTGCTTTGCACTTCTATCCTATTATCTACTAAAGTTAAATATAAAAGATAACTGTCCTCCCAACTGATAGAATACACTGGGATACTGCAAATCTTTTAAAATAAGATATGCTTACTTTTATAATATTAAAGTATCTCTTTACACTTAAAAAAAATTCCCTATTCTGTCTCTGTATGACATGTGTTGTTATATGTATTTTGTTTTGCTTTTGTTCGGTGCTGGAGATTGAACCCAGGGCCTCAAGCATGCTAAGCACACCCTCTATTACCAAGTTACCCACCACTTCTGTATGCATATTTTTGATCTGATGCTTCCTCATAAAACATGTTCTGCAAACAGAGTCTAGGCAAATGATTCATCTACAACTCTTCACTTTTTATCTCTCCAATGTATCTTACAGTGTAGTACAGAAAAAAATTTCAAAAGAAACACAGAAGAGGAACATAAAACTACACATCAGATTCACGCAGGTGTCAAAGAACATCAACTCATTCAATCTGAATGAGTCCTGTTACGAAATAATTAATCTCAATTTTTAACACCCATAAATGGGTAGGACTTACTAAGTATCTCCTAAGAGACAGGAATTGTTCAGGGCAAGTAGAAACAAATGAGAAACAGAGCTGGCCACGAAGCAGGGTCAGCATCTCATGACCTCCCATTCCTGGCACCAAAGATGTATTTATTACGGGATATGTAATAAGCCTCACTTCTAATTAATGCAGAGCCTTACCTCTTAGATTTCTGGGATGAATCTGTTTCGTTCGAGGCATCTTCTTAGATTCAGGAGCTCCTTTTTCTTCTTAGAAACTGTAGGATGACCAGGTCACAAAAAGGTGGCTCCATAAACTCAATGTGTATCAATTAATCCATATGCTGAAAAGAAATAAATAATACAAGAGGCATACTTTACTACTTTATAAGTAAACATACACTTTAAAATTTACGGCTTAATATCCCATTAACCTAACTCCACAAAAAGAAACCAAGCTGGGCAAAACCTTACCAGCTTTTAATTAAATCCAAGACAGGTTGTTTTGTCAGTATCTGGGCCTTTTCATTAAAAAAACAGCAAAAAGAAATCACTGTATTTCTACCAGTGAAAAATTCACTTTGTGTTTTAAAATAACCTTATTAGTTAGAATGGTAAATGTCAGGCTAAGGGTTATACTGTACAGTTCATCTGTCCATGCATAAGAGTGGTGCAACATCTTGGTCATTTTTATTTTACCCTTTAGTTAACATGTGGCTGCTCCTCATTAAACAGTCCTCCCCCTCCTAGATTACGGTAGAAATGCACTTTCTTCTTGTGTTAAAGTGCAACATTTGGCCAGTTTTAGCTAATGACCTGAGTAGAAGAGACAAACTAGAACATTCACCAGAGCAAGATGCACAACAGACTGGTGCTGACATAGGACCAGTACCTCAAGAGTTGAACTCCTACCAACTCACCGCGATCACAGAACACAAACAAGAAACAGCCCTTTGTTGTTTTAAGTCACTGAGGTTTGGGAATTATCTGTTACTGCAGCATAACTTAAACTGCCCTACGTATACAATTTTAAAAAGTGATCTGAAATATAACATGCCAAGATGACAATTATCTTAAACCAAACCACTTATGTTCCCCGTGAGTCACTTTTCTTCCACAAGATTCTTTCTCAGGGATCCTTGAGCTTTTAACTTCCTGCAATAAAGCTGATAACCAAAACCCATTATGCTGACACTAAATATGAAACAATGTTAAATCACTAGACACATAAAAATGGAACAGAAATTGCTTTGGTGAAAACTTGTCACTGTATCTATTACTCTGCAAGAAAAAACAGAACTCACTGAGCCCCTACTATGTGCCCCTGTACTTCCTACATATTATCTAATTTAACCTTAACAACAACTGAGGAAAGCAGCCTTCATGTTTCCATTTTATAGGTGGGAAAAAGTTTTGAAGGAGGTTAAGTGATTTGCCTGAGATGAGCAACTAAAGAATGTGACACCCGAAACTGAGTTTTTCTCAATGCCTATTTCTTTAGAGAAGGTAATACCTACTATCAGAGAGTTAATTTTGTTTGTTTCTTTCTTCCAAAAGGCTGCCTGGCTATATACTTTGGTGTCAAAGCAGACTGGATTCAAGGCCAGGTTTTAACCCATACCGTATTCCACACCGTATACTTAATCTCTCTGAAGATCAGACTTCCCAACTGTAAAACTAAGAATATTATCCACCTTGGAAGGTTGGCATAAGGACTAAATTAAACAATGTAACTTTACCTGTGCACAAAACCGCTGAAATACTGTCCTTAAGAAAGCCTATACATTAAAGAACATGCCTAATATCCTAATATTTTAGAAATTTATTCTTTCATTCTGCCCAAGAAATAAAGACAACTATCCTCTGTATTTCAATCCTCCTACAGCCCCATGTCAGCACTGCACAAAAATACTAGCAATTTTTTTTAACGGCCGGCACGGGGAAAAATACAAAATATTATGGCCAATACTACGTATATTTCACCAAGCACTGTGTTGAAAAAAAAGATAAGGTTCCCTAATTCCTTTCACTAAAGAAGCATCCACCGTGGGATCTGATTCAACAGAGAATTTAAAGACCTTACAGCCAAATAAATTGTATGCGTACTTAGCTCCATTCCTTACTACAGTTTATTAATGATCACTATATTACTAAGTTTTAAAATCATAAACTCCGATTTGTAATCTAATCATGTGATTTCACCGAAGCAGGAGCATAAATGTAAAATATGCAAATTCCCAATCTGTAACGGCTTTCTGCTACCCCGTTCCCTGCCTACCCACTGTCCCTAGCTGTCCATCCCACGTTGAAGTCCTTATGGGGGAGAAGTGGATATTTTCAGAGACGGCAGCATTGTAGTGACTAAGACGAGTGATAAACCGTCCTTTCACAGGAAAGAAATAAACACTACATGGAGCAAAAACAAGACGCGATCAAAAAGTGTAAAGACAGTTGCAAGGAGAAAAAACATGAATGAATGTGGAGGGCGGAGCCTGGGAAAACCCCTCTGCAACGCTGCACTGAACAAAGCGCTTCCAATGCCAGAAGGAGGGGGCAATGGAAGTGCCAGCTCAGGAAGCAGCCTGGAGTGGATGCGGGGAGCAGGAGGAGGCGGAGGACAAGATGAGGCAGGCGAGCGAGCGAGCGAGCGCGGCGGCCCCGAGATTCCTCTTCGCCACCAGCTCGGCTGCCGCCCCCTCCCCTCCCCTCCCCTCCCCAGCTCCCAACTCCGGCCCAAGCCCTAGCCGCCCCGCGCCCCGACCCCCTGCCCAGCAGCTGCAGGCGCGCGCTCCCAACCCAGCCCAACCCGGAAAGAAACTACCCAGGTGGCCGCGAGCAAACAGGCACTCCGAGCAAAGAACGAAAGGGAAAGCAAGCCACAAAGCGCGGAGCTTGGGCAGCCGAGGCCTGGTCTCCCTCACCCCCCACCCTCTCGCACCAACTGCGTCTGCGGCTGCAATGCCGGGTCGCTCCGTACCTGCTCGACTCGCAGCACCGCAGCTCGGGCCGCTCGCGCGCGACCGGGGCGCCCCGAAGTGGCGAGTGGCGCCCGCGCGCAGCCACCCCCTGCAAGGTCGGCGGCGCCACGCACACGCGCGCGCCCCCCGCCCCCCGCCGCCCCGGGGAGGGGGTCCGGCCCCCGCCCGCGCCGCGCCCGCGCCCGCGCCCTCCCCGCCGCGCCCGCCGCCGCCGCAGCGCCCGCGCCCAACCTGCAGCCAAGACGCCCGGCGCGCGGCCCCGCAGCCGCCCGGGCGCGGCGCTGCTGCCGATGGCGGAGCGCGGCCGGGCTCCGACCCCTCCTTCCCCTGACAGCCCCGACACACACACGGCCTCCCCGCGGCGGGCTCCGCGCCTCCCCCGCCGGCGCCCAGGCCGGCGACGGCGCCCACAGCGCCCGGCGCTGAGCGCCTCACGGGGCGCGGCGCGGGCGGCGCGGGCTTTACCTTCCCGGCGCCGGGCGTCTCGGGACCGCGGGAGGCGAAGGTCGCCGGCTTCCCCGCGGGTGGGCGGGGCGGCAGGGGATCCCCGGGGGCGGGAGGCGGGGAGGCCGCGGGCGGGCGGGCGGCAACGCGGGCGGGCGGGCGGGGCGGCGCAGGGGGCGGGGCGGGGGACCCCGGCGGCGCGGGCGGGCGCGACGCCAGCTCAGCCCCCGGCGAGGGGCGGGCGGGGCGTCCCGGCCGGGCGCTCGCGTGGAGCGGGTGTCCCGGGTCTCCCCGGCGGGGCGGACCTCTGGCGGCGCCCGCCCCGCCCCCGGCCCCGCCCCACGCGGCCGTCTCCGAGACGGGCTGGGGCTAGGGCCGGGGCCGGGGTCGGAGCCCCGGGCCAGGAGGGGCGCGGAAGAGGCGGTGGCTGCGGCCCAGCCTTGGGCGGAGGGAGTGCGGGCGGGGGCGCGGGTCGCGCCGCCCGAAGCAGTCGCCCGGGGAGGGGCGGGGCGGGCCCAGCGGTCACGCGGCCCGGGGAGGCCCGGCCGGGTCGCGCGGTCGGGGGCGGTTGGCCGCGCGAGGGGCGGGGCCGGAGTTTCTCCTCAGCGGCCCTTGCTGGCGGAGCGAGCTGTGGGCCGGCCCGGTGACGTCATGGGGTCTCCCAGCCCCGCCCCTCGCCCGGGCCGCGGGGGGCGGGAGGCATTGAGGGAGGGGACGGTGGGGGACCCCAAGGGGGTTTCCTCAGCAACGCGGAGAGGGAAGGGCAAAATCATTGTGAAACTTGAAACTCATTAACTTTGAAAAACAACTTTGAGAAACCTGGCGGGGTGGGGGCGCGGTGGCGGCCGGGAGGGTAGCGGGGCACAGGTTCTAGACCCTGAACTGAAACCTCCTCGGGTTGTGGCGGACGTTCTATTAAAAGAGCCAGGAAAGCCAAGGTTATTCCAGAGGCCACGCCACAGCCCGCGGGTGCTTCCCAGGGCCGGAGCTGCGCGCGCAGTTAACCCCCGCCGGCCCGCCTGACAGGCTGCGGACTCAGGAGGGGACTGGGGGTGGGGCTGGCGGCCGACGCGCCTCTGGGAACGCGGGGGAGGGGAGGGGAAGCCTGAGCCCCGCTGCAGACCAGAGTTTGACCTCGGCTGCTAGAAAGCAATAGAGGAAGCAGCCAGTGGAAACCTATGGAAGACATCGGGTGGAGGAAGGTGCTTTTCGAAATTAGACCTCAAGAACGGGAGCACTTTGGGGTTCAGTGTCCACACGCACCCCTGAAAAAAAAAAGCAGGCAACAATCACTGGTTAAATGGGCCTGCTGCAATTTGGGGGTGGGGGAGGGATAAGGTGAAACAAATTTTGGTGCAAAAAATTAAACACTTTTTTATCACACCAAACCGTTTTCGCCTTTTAAGGAATAAAAATGCTAAACGGCCTCACACCCACTCAGACAGCTGGCCATCTGTGCAAACTTGTTCCCCTGGGCTTCCACAAAGATGGCTTGGTCTCTTCTGCTAGTGTTGACCCCAAAATTCCCCTGAGGAAATCCTACCTCTGGCTCACTATGAAACACTCAAAGCCCCGGAAAAGGAATGATTACAAATGGAATACTCAGGAATAGCGAGTTGGTAGCCAAAAATAATGTCCTACAAAAGGGAAAATATGCCTACCAAAAAAATCAGTTTGGTTATATAGGAGCGAAGTTCATCCAGCAGCAAATTTAAAATAATGTCTAGCACACTGGGTGAACCTTTCAATGAAATAATGCAACTTTCAGTTTTCAGGGTGATATAATTGTCTCTTAGGAAATGAACTGCTAAGTTTGCAAACACAAAAACAAGTCATGCAACTCCTTAACTGGGTTGTTTGAATCGAGAAAACAAACCTTCAATTAACATGAAAACAAGTAAATCTATCCGGAGAAATCTACCTTAGTAATAAATTGAGTGTGTGTCACATAGTCAAATGTGCTAAGTGCATGAATGCTTTTTTACTCTATAGCTAAGCACAGCAGAAATACGCGAACACAAATGTTTATTTAGGATCTAGCGTCCTGGAGACCTTTCAACCTCGTATACCTGCAATTTTGAATCATAAGAGATTAATTTTGTCCTTCCAGTTCGCTTTCTGGGACAACGAATCGATATTAAACTTTTTCTTGGACATCTGTACAACACAGAAAGCTCTGCTGGTGAAGTTTTGAGTTCTCTAAGTGCAATTTCTCTGCCCACATTTCTGACCTCCCAGATATCGGAATGCAAGGAAAACATAGCCAAGTTATAAAGTAGCTTGTTCGGGCTTGCGTGGGGCAAATTCAACGTCAGCCGACGTCAAATACACGGCACGGGGTGAGCGGATTGGTGGACTCGCGGCTCCGGAGGCGCGGAGCCAAGGGTAAGGTGCAGCTGGAGAGATCAGAGATCCTGACTGCTCTCCGCAGGGCACGGCGGCTCCGGGCCACCCGGCTGCGCCGCGCGACGCCGCTGTCCCGGGGGACGTAGGCTGAAGGCGAGGTCGCCGCCAGGCTCCAACGCGCCGTCCCGGCGGAGCACTTGGGGTGCACCCACGTCCACGCGCGCTGTGCCGCAGCCCCGGTTCCCACGCGGCGCCAGGGTTCCTCCCCTAGCCCGGGCGGGCACCACGATCGCGGCCACTAGCGCCACGCGAAGATCCGGAGCTTCCTCCCGCCGCCGGGTCACGGCGCCCGGCCCTCCTCTCGGCGCTGCCCTGCGTGCGCCGGGGTTTCCCGTCCACTGGCGGGTCCCTCCCCCCTCCTCCTGCTTTCCCTCCCCTTTTCTCCCTCCCCCTCCGAGTTCTCGGGGCGACCGGGTGACAAAACCTTCCCTGCGCGCTCTGCCAACTCTGCCCACACTGGGCTCTTCCCAAGCCAGGCGCCAGACAAAAGAACCAAGAGAGAGACAGGAAAAAAAGAGAGGAAAAAAAAAAAAAAATACTTACCCAACTGCAACGCCAAAGTCGGATCCATGGCTTCCTGAGTTTTAACTTTTTAATTTTAAAAACAACAAAAGCAGAAACCAAAAGCCTCCTAGGTTGAAAGTGGGCGTGAGAGGAAATGCTGGGGGGAGGCGCTTGGTTCCCTTGGCTGCTTCTGCCCAGTCCCTGCCTGGGGCTTTGATGTTATCTGCGACCGCATGCGTGGGTTTATACCATGGGCTCCGCGTCTGCCCGGGTGAGACACTCAAGTCCCGCTTAGCTAGAAGCCAGGGAAGCAGGTGGTCAGGGCCAGGATCCCCACTCTGAACCCCGCAGTGAACCAGTGACTTTTGCACTCTTCTTTCTTACCTGCACTAAAAAGCAGGCTCCACCCATCAGTGATCTTGGGGAGTCCCAAGTCTTGTGGCATCTTTTCGTTAGACGCAGGGAAGGGGTCCTCTAAAATTAGAGCCTCCCTCCCCCATTCATAGTACAACCTTGCGAGTTCGTGGATGTTTTCTGAAGCGTGGGTCCATTGTGTAAGTAAATGGTGTTTGCTGCTTGAGAAGACACAGGAGTGTACCTCTGAAGACAATAAACTTTTTTACAGCACAATAGCATTGCACCCACACCTTCTGCTCATGTTATGGGAAACTTAATTGTTGGTTTTACCTTGTTTATTTTGACATGAGGACAAGCGGTTTATATACTTTATATTAAGTTACCAGTCTCAGGATCATCACTAACAAAGTAATGACGAACGATATCTAAAACAAAAACAGAAACAGCTTACTAATAAAACAAAACAACAACAACAAAAGGATGGCACTGTCTCCTTTTCACCCTCAACCAGAACACCCATTTTACAACACCAGGCTGCATTCACGCCTTGCCCTCCGGGAGTTTACAAATTAATGGAGACAGAATAAACACAGGGGAAAAAATACCTAGAGGGAAAAAGATACTTGGAGAAGCTTATAAATAGAGCCAATTAAAGTTATAAAGAGTTATTTACACGGTTGCTGAAAGGTTTCTGGTGGAATGGAGAACAGGAAAATCAGAGAAAGTTCCATCCTGAGGGTGAATCCGAGGTGGGATTTAGAAGCCAAATAGCAGGCTTGGCAGTGGTCTGAGAACAGAGGCAGAGAGAACTGGGGGGTGAGACCAGGCCAACTATGTGTGAGGGCTTTTCTGCCTACAGCAAAAATTCAAGCAAATGGGACACCAGGATGCTTGAGTAGCCTACAGGGTGCTGAGAGCAAGTGGGGAGGGCGGTTCTGTAGTAGAGATGAGCTCTGCAGACCCAGCAGGCCCAGTCACCACTCACAAGGGATGAAAGCAGGCTACTGCAGTTGGTAGCCATTTTGGCTTGGGCCAAGCATGATCTTTTTAAGGAAAGTTATTGTCCCTGGTGAATTTAGGATAGGTATGGGAGCTGGTTGCACATTACAGTAGGACTTGTCCTAGTCCTGATAGTAACACCAGAGATTGTGGTGATCAACAAGGGACTAGGCCCTACTTTGCAATTGACATAGTTCTCACCATATGCCCATACACACATGAAGCAACAGAAATGACAGTTATCTAACATTTCTAAAATGCTAAGCAATTTGCTAGCATTGGCAGAGCTGGTAAGGGGTAGACCCATGATTGAAATCCAAAGGATAGTCAGATCCTTAAAGTTAAAGGATTATGTCTTGTGAAAAGCAGGTTATGATTTATTATATCTGTCTTGGTTACTTTTCTCCCTTTGCCTGACACCCAAAATTAAGGAAGGAAAGGTTTATTTAGCTCACAATTTGTGGAGGATTCAGTCCATAATCAGCTGGCCCAAGGCAGGGTGGCACATGGCAGAGGATAACAGTTCATGGTGGTGGCAAACAGCACAAGCAACAAAAGTAAAGAAGGGGAACACAGAGAGAAGACACTTTCTCTCCCCCCTATATTGCATGCAGGCCCTTATATTCTATGTACCCACTTGGGTGTAGCACTCACACCTGTAATCCCAGCTTTGGACCATGAGTCATTCACAAACTCTAGAAACCTGCCTCCATAACTGCATGAGGCTTTGGGGGGAAAATACAGACTCCAACCAAAAAAATACGCTACATTATTAGAGCAAAGAAAAACGGAATTTTTTTTTAAAAGTCAGCATTTCAAGTTTTGAGAAGCTGGTATCTGTGTCATGAAAATGGAGATGTTGGGAGATTTTGATGCTTACGGGAGGAAATGAGAAAACACATTTGAGTTTAACTATGCTTAGTGTTAAGAAGGCGATTTGGTGTGTGAATGTGAATGGTGTGTGAATGGTGTTGATCTTACAGGATACTCTGAAAGACAGCCCAGTCTCCAACTTGATTGAAAAACACTTAGTTCAATGGCAAGGATGAGGGGTTAGTGAGTTTTATCTGGACACTACCTGTTGAGCACTGGACAGAAGATTAGACGTGACTGACCAAGTGATGCATACAGTTCTCCAAAGAATTTTCCTGGTATGCAGTGTCTATAAGTAGCATCCTGCAGAACACTGAGAAGGAACAGACGGCATTCTATAGAGATAACCCAACCATACCCCTGACCCACGGATGTGGAAACAGTGTCTCCTTTTAAAAGGGCGCTACATCCTCTAGGATCAGGGCTCTACCTTATGATTTCATTTAAAGCTTTTTTTTTTTTTTTTCCACTCCTGGCGATTGAGCCCAGGGCATCTTACAAGCTAGCCACATGTTCCACCACTGACCTACAACTCTAGATCTTTTTACTTTATTTTTGAGACCGGGTCTTACTAAATTACCCAGTCTGACCTCAAATTTAGGATTCTCCTGCATCAGCCTCAAGAGTAGCTGATGTTGCAGATTACAGATATGCACTGTCATGGTTGAGGATTTAATTACTCAATAAAACAGTTATTTCCAGAGAGAGTCACGGGGTGGGGGAGGGGCGCTAAGGGTCAGGACATGCTTCAGTCTCTAGCAAATATCAGGAGTCTTCCTACATGGAACTGGTGATAGAGTTCATGACAGCCTAGAAAGCATGCTTGTCAGGTGCTTGGAAAAGACCAAGAGGGATTCATTCTAGTCCCTTTTGCCCCTAGGAAGAATTCCTCCTAAAATACTGTGTGCTCTGCTCTTCAAATAAAAGTTCTCGAATCTCCTATGAAAAGTCACCTTTGGTAGACAGAGCCACTGTGCTGGAAGCAGAGCTTGACTGAGAACTCCCTGTCCATTCCCCCTACCTCTCACTCCTGCTCCCAAACTCTTTTCCTGTTATTACCTCACAGATTTTCACCAGGAACTGCATTGCCTTTTGTTTAATCTTAATGTTCATTCCTGGATCAAAAGGAAAATTTTCCTCTGTGGGCATTTGGATAGAGATTTTGTGACTTGAGCATTTTGCGTAAACAAACAAACAAACAAAAAAAGGTGTATATGGCCATAAATTTTTTAAAAAGCAGAGTAAGGGGTTAAAAAGTGATGGATAGGAAAGTTATGTACCAGTGATCCTGACTAATTCAACCTCTGTTCCTTATCTTTTCTTTCTGGGTTGTTATCATTGTTGAATTAAAGAGTGTTAAGATCAAGCATACTCTTAGGAATGGAGAGAACCAAACAAGTGCTCAGGAATACTCCTGCTGCCCTGAGGAGAATACACCCATTGGTGAGACGCTCACGCTAACAACTCTTGTTTCCTCAAGCCTCACCAAATCCCCAACTTATGTTTGTTTCCAACCTTGTAAATAAACTGCCAGGCGCTCAGAAACTTTCCCCAGAGGTCTACTCATTGAGTCAAATTTTGCAACTGACTTGTTTCTGGCAAACAATTCAAATCATCAATTTTTCCCTTATCTAAATTCCCTGTGGCACTATTCTGTACTATTTTGTCTAATTTTCTGTTCATGCGTGCCTGTGACTATAAACTTTGAATGTAATTTTGAATTTATTGACAATTAGTTAGTGGTAGTTCCTGTTACACCAAAATGTCAATGGGGATCAATAT
Source organism: Cavia porcellus (assembly GCF_034190915.1). Classification (NCBI taxonomy): domain Eukaryota; kingdom Metazoa; phylum Chordata; class Mammalia; order Rodentia; family Caviidae; genus Cavia; species Cavia porcellus. Next base: position 16,733,176 of record NW_026947496.1, on the reverse strand, counting down.
AAAAGAACTCAGGTGTAAAAGTCCAACTTGGAAAAAGTTGAGACAAACTGGACTTTGCAGATGCTAAGGAAAAGGAGCATTATGTGAATTCACAAGAAAAATAAGCAGGCACACAGAAGACACGCATCAGCTGCTAATAACAGCAGGAATAGCTCAGGGTATGCTTTAACGTGTTTCAGATACTTTTTAATTTTCAGCTATTTTAATCTCTGCGAGAGGAGGTGGAGCTTGATTTGTGGCAGATAAATAAAAATGGAACAAGAGTTCTCATAAGGCATTTGAGTAAGGCCCTGTGTTTGTGCGTGCGTGTGCACAGCTAGCCAGATGGCTGTCTAACCTAAAGACAGTCAGATATTATTTGTAACATTTTTTGCTATTAATGGATTACACACATGAGAGTTGGTAATTATAAAAAATATTGATGCAAGCAGGAAATCCTGGCACGGTCAGCTTTTATGTAGTGCTCAGAGCAAGAGTAACAGGACACACACATTTGTCTTCTGCCTGCGACTCCTACAACTGTTGTTCCCAACTGCTGTGGAACCTTCTGGTTGCAAAATTCCATCCCTCACATAGTAACAAGAGAGTCAAAACAGTTCCCCTCCTGAGCTCTGGTCACAACAGTTTCGTAACTATGTTCTCGTAGAAAGTTCCATAGTCCACCCCACCCCCCCGAACAAAATAAAGTGAATGCCAGAAAAATAAATCAGACGTTGTCTAACTGTAGCATTTTCTTCTATTGGAATATTTTGTACAGCTCAGTTTTATTTTACTGCATGTGGAGGGAGGAGACTTCTTGGCTTATGAATTTTCTTCCACAACCTTTTTGTACTGTTTCAATAGCCGTTGCTTTTGCTTATGTAGTCTTCTGAGAAACTAATGATTCTGTATCCATTTGACACAATTAAAACAAATTTTTCATTCAACTTTATAATGAGATTTCTTAAGAAATTTTTCACTTGAAAAAAAGGCTTATTCCAAACCAATTACTATTCAAAAAGGTTTCCATACATGTTATTTTATGACAGTGGCCCATGATTCATTTCTCAAAAGGTCAAGCTACCATTCTATAATAAATCACAACAAAATAGTTGTGTCTCTTCTCACAAATTCAAAGAAAGCCAGAGTAAGATTAGTGATATTTAAATGAGAAGTTCTGGGGTGCTGCAGAAATATTAGCAGGTGTTGAATAGTACGGATTTCCTGCTATTAAAATCTCCATGAAGCTTGCTTGATTTTTTCTAGTAATCTAAATATATGGCAATAGTGAGCAATTGTAAAGCAATATCAACTGGTTAGATAGCAGTTAACTAAAAAAAAAATCATTCTGCTAGGTTAGACTGAAAGTTAAAGGAAGAGAGAGAGAGAGAAAGCTTGAAATTCCAACTCAAATACATTGATAATTAGCAACCTAAGTTTAATATGCTAAAGTACTTAAGGACATTTTACAGGGTTCTCATCTGTCAAACTGGTGATGATGATAGCCTATTCTCTGGAGGTGGGTGGTGGATTAACTAATGGTCAGTTTGTAACATCCAGCTGAACTGGTGCTGGGTGTGGAAAACCCGCCTGAGGATTGTTGCCAACAGCAGAAGAGGGAGAACTGGAGGGGAAGAGGGTGTGCTGTTGATTCTCCTGGAGAACCTTGTCACACTGGCTTTCCTGATACGAGCTCAGCTGTTTTTGTTGGAGGATGACTGTGATTCTTTTGGGGAGAGCACTGGCCCTTACCTTGAGTGTTGCTTCCTGGCTCCTGTGCAGAACCCTCAGCCCGCTGCACAGACTTTCTGGCTTCCACCGCTGACCTCTGAGCCTTCCCAGTACAGATCCTTGATACAGGCTTCATGAGACATTGTCCTGGGACAGATATTTTTTTATTTTTATTTTTCATGTTTCTTCCTTATGTTCATCCTTTTTTCTTCCCTTACACCATGATTGAAATTATGCTTCTTTTTGATGCCTAGATGGAACCCACCACACTGGTTCTATTGCTGAGCTGCACTCTGGGCCCTGGTTTCTCTTTTTAAACAAGCATTTATTTCCATACTTCTAACTCCTAGCTATCTTAAAGCTCTGCTTTCTTTTTCTTTTCTTTCTTTCTTTTTTCTTGTGCTAGGGATGGACCCACTGCCTTCCATGTGTGTACTCTATGTGAATATTCTACCATAGACTTCCGACCTTTCTTTGCTACTTAATTTGAAGTGAATGGCTTATTCTTAAACCTAGAAAATATTATTTTAGGTTACATGAAGATGGTGTATTGGACATCTGTCCTTTAAAATTCACTTTAATAACTTTTCAGTCAGTTTTTACAAGTGCTTTCAACTGTCTGGATGAAAAGAATACAATTCCATTTTCTTTTCTAGTGTTGCCCCAACACCTCACTTCTTGAATCTAATAGATTCTCTAATTAACTAAAATCAGAGTTACTTCTCTTCCACCACCCAGCACCCATAATTCTAACACTGTTCCCAGCAGCATGTCTTGAATCCTACTTAACCAACATCCTCCTGCCTGTTTTCTCAACCACAATCCTTGTTTTGCTCTGTCATTTGGAAGACCTCAACAGGTCTCGTGTGATGCATTTTTAAATCCTGCCTTCATTCTTCAAAAGACTGCAAAGATGAAAAGCAGGAACATCCCATACTGCATGTCATAAAATGACTTAATAGTAGGTCATTCCAGCAGAACTCCAATTTCCACGTGCTAACATCTGTAGTTGTCTGAGGAGAGAAAGCAGTTGTTCACTGTGACATAACTTTGCGAAGAACTTGTGCCTGACCTCTTTTCATCAGGCACACTATTCTAATTATCTCCTAAAATAATGCTTTGATCACGAAACTCCCTTATTGAGAAACCAGGTAACTTTTCTCTAACTACAAGTCCATGTTCTCTAGCTGATAGTGCTTGAATCTCAGTGTGAGCTCGATGATCATTTCCACTGTTTTCCGCAGCTGCTTCTCTAAATGAGGCCTTCATTTCAGCTAAATGGTCCCACCCATTGTTTCTACAGTCATTTTGGTCCTTTCCTTCCTTCTTCCACATTTTTATTTTGCTCGTTGCTGTTACACTTAATGCCAACCTTTAAATTTTGTGCTATCACCAAGTACCTAATTAGAAAATAAGTTTACACCCTACCCATTCTTTAAGATCTACTTGAACTGTGCCTACCAGTGACAACTGGGTAAGCAAGTTAATATAAAATTACCTCAGGTAATTGTGTCAGTCAGCTTTCTGTTACTATACCAAATACCTGAGATAATCAGCTTACCAAGAGGAAAGTTTCATTTGGCCCACAGTTTGGAGGTTTCAGTCCATGACCAACTGACCCTGTTGCTTTTGTGTCTGTGGCAAGACAGAACATAATGGTGAGGAGCACTTAGCAGAGCAAGCTGTTTGCCTCATGGCAGCCAAGAAACAGGATGAGAAAGAGAAAGATTCTGGGGTTCTGCAATCCTCTTTTAGACCACGCCTCTAGTGACCTAACTTCCTCCCTCTAGGCCACACCTTTTAAATGTTCCACAGCCTCACAGTAACACCAAGCCAGGACCAGAGCTTAACACATGAGTCTTTGGAGGACATACCAGACCCAAATTATAGCAGTAATTAACCATGCCTCAGGTCTGCTATGGTTTAATTTTTAAATTTTCTGTCTTCTCCCACAAAGTCTACAGAATAGACAGCTCTTACCTTCTCATACCATAGAGCTATCCCCTCCATTTCTCCTTTAATTAATTAACACCCAACCCCAGATGTTAGGCACAAACCACCCTTCTAGTGAAATGAGATCTACAGTCTCTTGACTACTGTATCTAGTATTGTGTTCACTTTGTCTTGGGTATGGGTGAGAAATATAGGTAGTGGGACTCTACCACTGAAATTGCACCTCTGTGGGCTTTAGCTCCTACTATAAAGTTACAGAGTTGGACTTGTTCACTAAAACCCAAGGTGGTTTGAAGACTCTATGGTTTGTTGGTTCCATATCAAAGACTGACAAGTTTTCTGACTGAATGCTTTGTTTTAATGGAAATTTAAGGGTAAATTGCAACTTTTTAGGCTTTCTTTAATTCATTCTCTTACTATGGGCTTCTCTATGCCTTCCCATCTCCTTGTGACCTACTTGAGATGGTGTTGTAAAAACCACATAATATTCTGATTCAGACAAACCTTCACCAATTTTCAATGCCAACATGTAGATGCTACTTTCCATCAGAGGTGACATCCTTGATGTTGCACTTGCATTTACTGTAAACTATCAATTTGAAAACAAAATCAAATGGTGTGTACCCTTTTGCTCTGTACTATGTAATTTTATTATGCCTCAAAAGTTAATTTCCCCAGAACTTACTACATTTTAGCACAAATGAAAATTTAAGGCTTGCATTATGTTTTGAGGGAATATTAAGATATGATGAATGGAAAATTTTGTAAAGGTAGTATAAATATGCAAAAACTGGTCTTTTTGGTGATTGCTTTGAAAAATCCTGGCTACCAACATTGTCACAAATCCAAAATCTAAATATATAATCTTTGAAATGTGCTCTTAAATTTATAAATTAAAAAAAAACTCTTTTAGTTTTTAAATGATACAATTAAATAATAGATTAAAAGCAATGGGTTTTGTAAAACTGTACAAGAATGCAGTGAACCCAGACATCCACTATTGACTTTAGTTAATAATAATATGTTAATCAGTATTGTTCAGTAGTTACAACAGCTGTGCCACACCAAAGCAAAAATGTCATTAAAGAAAAAAATGAGGGCTGGAAGAAAGAAAGCATGTGAGAAACTGTAGTTCTGTAGGCCTAAAACTGCTCTAAAAAGTAAAGTCTACTTATCTTTTTTGAAAAATTATGAGTTCTAATGTATATTGTATTTTATGTACCCATTGCAAGACTGCTGCCATCTCCATGAATTTTACCCTGTAATGTCTTCAAACATGGACGTACTACTTTGATTTACATGTTTTACTCTTACATGAATCCAGAAAATCTTCCTGTCTTCCAAGAGCAAATTTCTTGTTTTGTTGTGACTCTTTCCAACTTTAAACATTTTGCTGGAACTATATGTTCCTTTACTCCAGTTCAACTCTGATGTGTCCCTTTGGAGTAGGGTACTGCTCCACACCTGTGCTCGCCACAGCTCCTGTATTCACGATATGAGTCAAAGCTTAAAGGGTTAGATGGTGGCGAGGCGTGTTAGCACCTCCACGCTCTCCTGTACCGGCTCTCTATTGCATATCTTTTCCACTCTTTGTAGCCACTTCTTTAATAGCACATTTGTATCTCTGAATGACAAAAATATTGCCATTTTTGACTTTTCAACTTTAGACATTACCTATTGACTTCTCTATCCAGAACAGAAGGCTTTAGCTCTCTGTCATGGTCACTCCCTCTTTCTCCAGCATGGCTATATTGTCCTTTGTCCTTCATGCCCTGTGTAGAGCATAACTTTGCTCTGATCAGTAGTCAGCATTTACAGGTACATTCTCACCACGACCAGGGACATCATTTTGAACACAACTCATGACTAAACCATGTAATATACTTTAATTTTCCTTTCCTTTTCTTTTTTTTTTCTTGCTTTTTTCTGAAGAAAATAATCACCTTGTTTGTGTGTTTGCTGGAGCTTTTATGTACTTATTAATTTAAACTAAGATAGATAAATATCTTGCTATATTCAATTCACTCAATACAGTAACAATTTTGTCTTATCAAATAACTTACTTGTAGGGCATTTTGATCTCTTTTCTTCCGTCACACTGCAGGTCTGATTCACCAGTTTTCATAGATCATTTTATCACCATTTGGGGGATTGCCTCCACCTGTTCTTATGTGTGATAACCATTTCTTGGTTTTCAAGACGTCCTTTTTTAAGTTTATTCCCCAGGGGCTGGGGATTTAGCTCAGCGGCATAAGCACCTGCCTTGCAAGCAGGCGGTCGTGAGTTCGATCCCCGGTACCGATAAAAAGGGAAAAGACAAAAAAAAAAAAGAAATAATTTGAAAAAAAAAAAAAGTTTATTCCCCAATTTGGGGAGGGCCTAACTTCATAAATCTGAGATGTGAGTTCTAGTTTCATATTTAATTTACAGTTTAGAAAGAGAATTCTAGAATGGAAAGAATTTTATCACAGAATTTTGAAGGTATCAACTTTATTGTCTCATCTGGTTTCTTTCCATCATTGCTATTGAGGAATTTCTTGCCACTCTGAATACTGATTTTTCCTATGAAATGTCTCTTTCTAGAAGCTCAAAGCATAGGCTTGTTATCGCAGTTCTGAAACTTCACAATGATATATCTACTGTTGGTTTTTATTATCTCTGGAGCCAGTGTTTATTTTGATCTAAAAAGTCATGTTTCACTTGGGGGAAATAATCACTTTGATGATTTTTTTTTCTCCGTGTTCTGAAGTCACTGTTTATGGAACTGCGGTCATCCAGGTGTTGGATCACTTAGATATCTTCTTTATCCTCTTATCTTCTATCCATTACTTTATGGTTTTTGCTCTGTTTTGGCGGAGATTCCCTCTAATTTATCTCCCAACACTTCATATTACAATTTTCATTTCTGCAAGTCTACTTTTAATATCTAGGAACTCTTTTTCTCCAACATATTCTTTTCCTAAAATTACATCTTGTTTTTGTCACAGTAAAAGCTGGTTAGTAGGGTAGTGGGTAGTTTCTATAACCACTGTGGTCAGTATAATTTTTTCACTATGTGATGCCTTAGCTTTACTTTCTTTCTGGGATCATCAAAGTCATAGGATCCTTCTTGTATCAGAGATTCCCTGCAGAAGACTTGTACTCGCTTGCCTGATAGTGTGTGTGTGTGTGTGTTTGTGTGTGTGTGTGTGCATAGTAACAAGTACTCCAGACAAGAAAAGGTCAAGAAGTGCTGGGAGTTTAAGCACTTAGTATGTAAGTTCAACCCTTCTGGTTTTAGCACTGTATCTTCTGGATGTCTGTCTTAAAGAAACTAATCTCTCACAGCTTTCGTTGGTGGGGGATACTTGAACTTGAAACGATACAGGAAAGAGGATACCAAGGTACAGGTGCTCGTACATAACCCCACCTGTCACAGGACTTCTCGAGGCATTGGCTATGCCCATTTTTGGATTTTTATTTGACATTTTCTTCAATAATCAAGGTGCTTCTCAGCTTTCCCTGCAGTTCGCAAGGATTCAGTTTTCTCAGATCTGTTCCTAGCTTCAAAATTTTGTTGCTTCTGCCTCCATCCTTGTCTTTGTAGGTTTATGCCTTTCAAAAAAACTTACTATTACTTGATGTGCAGAATTGAGCTAAAGGCTAATGGTTCATCTGCCACCTTTAATTAAATGTCCCAGAGTATCTATTCACAGTGAGGAAAAAAAGACCAGGGTATTGTTTAATAATACATTATTTTCAAACATGAGCTTCTGTGAGAACAGACCTTTAAGAAAGGTGTAATTATTCTTATAATTTATATCTTTCCCAAGAGAAATAAAAACAATTAATTTTTTATAAAACACAGAAAACATTATTTCAGCCTTAAATTTTTGTTAATAATTAATTAATTCATCCTTTTCACTGTGTTTAACCTGTACTGTGTTAAACTGGGTATTTGGGTCCAGCACCTTTCAGCTGCCTGGCATCACTATTCTAAAATGTACCTGTGCCTACGAGGTCCCTGCAGGTTAGATTTTGCTGCTGAGAAAACAGCCATTACTAGCACTGAATTTCAATGACTTCCTGCAGGCAAACACCTGGAGGCAATTACCTGTACTTGTCTGCCAGCAGCTGTAAATATGCTTTAGGATAGGATAGAAAAACTATATGTCTGAATTTTTAAAAAATGAGTCCGCCACCGTTGTGTAATATTTTACTTGTATCTGAATTAAATGCTATGTTGTTTAGTCTAGGAATCTGCCTATTAACTATCACCATGTTGGCTAACCCATATTTATTTTTTATTTTTATTTTTTGCTTAGAATTTCCAAACATTCTTACTCTTATTCTCCAGATGATGTTGGACAGTTCTTTGTCTCTCTTTGGACAGGGGTCAGGCATAATGAAGGAAGAAATAATAAAAATCAATACCCTGAATTTTAATGTGAAATGCTGACATTAGAATTGATATTCTTTAATAATAGGTCTGTCAGTCTGCTGAAAAAAGGGGAGAGTTCAAGAGGGAGTGAGAGAGCATGCAAAATTATATCATGCTTTATATTTTTTTATTTTAAAGAGAATAAAAAATAAGAAAAATGATACAGAATTTCAAAACAAGTTAAGAAATTAATAATGGTTATTATATTGTATATCACTGTCTTCAAAATAGCTGCTCAGATTACCAAATATAAGCATGCAAAATTGATCAGACAATCTAGGGTCTGTTCCTTTTCAATGAATTAATAGAATGAGTAGTATAAGTTATCTTAGCTAATATATATATATATATATATATATATATATATATATATATATTTCCCCCATCCTTCTTTTCTCCATTCCCCCATCCCAGTTGTTCTTTTTTTGGAGCAGTTTCTTTCCCTTTCACAGTATCTATTGTTTCTTTTTTATCTTATTTATGCTTTCAGTTTCTTATCTAGCGAGACAATACGGTCTTTGCACATGCAAGTCTGCCATGAGTATGGTCTGTAGTTGCATCCATTTACCTATAAGACCCTCAAATTTGTCCTTCTTTAGATTTGAGTAGTATTCCATTATATAAAAATCCCACATCTTTTCTATCCATTCCTTGGTGGGCATGTGGATTGTTTCCAAGATTTAGCTATTACACCTGTGCTGCATAAACATGTGTATACATATACCACTGCGGTATGATGTTTCAATTCTAACTATCCAGAAGGGAATAGCTGGGTCAAATGGGATCCCTAATCGTAGGTGTCTCAGGAATCTCCACACTGATTTTCACTGTGGTTGCACCAGTCTACACTCCTTCCAACACCCCTGCCAGCAGTTGTTATTGAGTTGTTTTTTGATTATAGCCATTATTTCTGGAGTGAGATGACATCTCAGTGTGGTTTTAATTTGCATCCCTTAGGTGACCAATGATGTTGAACATTTTTTCATATATTTATTTGCCATTTGTATTTCTTTATCTGAGAAGTGTATATTCACCTCAGATGCCCATTTTTGGATTGGGTGTTTGAATTTGGGAGGCCTGATTTTTTAAAATTCCTTATGTGTTCTAGATAGAAGTCTTTTGTCTGGGGACAGTTGGCTAAAAATTTTTCCAATCTGTGGATTTTCTTTTCACTCTGTTAGAGATTTCTTTTGATATACAGAAACTTTCTAAGGTGAGATTCCAGTTGTGATTCTTTGAAGTATTTCTTGTGCAGTTTGCTTTCTGTTCATGAAGTCTCTGCCTACCTGTCTGTCTTCAAGATTTGTATCTACTTTCTCTTCACTGAATAGTTCTTTTTCGCTGAATAGAATAGCAAAGGTAATCCTGGTTCCAAATGAATTTTAGGAATGTTTTCTCTAGATCTCTAGAGGTGTGCTAATGATATTTTGATTAGGATTACATTAAATCTGTATAGAGTTTTGGGAATATGGCCATTTTCTCAATGTTGGTTCTTCTTCTCCATGAGCAGGGACTATCTTTCTATTTTCTGAGCTCCTCTTCAATTTCTTTTTTCAGACTACTATAATTTTCAATGTATAGATATTTTACTTCCTTTGTTAGACTGATTCTTAAATATTCCATTTTTTGGATGTTGTTTTGAAGGGTGTGCTTCGTAATTTTACTCCCAGTGAGTTTGTTTTTTGTACAGGGATGCTATTGATGTTTGAGTGTTGACTTTGTATCCAGCTATATTAGTGAGTTTGGTTATTAAATCCAGAAGTCTTAGGCCAGGGATATAGGTCAGCAGCATAAATGCCTGGTAAGCATAAGATCCTGAGTTCGATTCCCAGTAAAAAAAAAGAAAAATCTAGAAGTCTTTTGGTGAAGTTTTTGGGATCTTATATGTAGAGTATCCTGCCATCTGCAAATAATGACAATTTCACTTCTTCCTTCACTACGTTGGTTTCTTTTATTTCTCTCTCCTTTCTAATTTCTCTGGCTAATGTTTCCAGAACTATATTGAATAGAAGTGGTGATAGTAGACATCCTTGTCTTATTCCTGATTTTAAGTTAGAAGCTTTCAGTTTTCATCCATTTAGTATGATGTTGCCTATTGGTTTGTCATAGGTGGCTTTTTATCAAATTGAGGTAAAGACCATCTATTCTGATTTTCTGTAGGTTTTTTTTTATAATGAATAAGTGTTCGACTTTATCAAAAGCTTTTTCTGCATCTATTGAGATGGTCACATGATTTTTGTCTTTGGTTTTGTTGATATAGAGTATTATATTTATTGGTTTGTGCATGTTGAACCATCCCTGAATTCCTGGGATGAATTCTACGTGGTCGTGATATACAATCTTCTGTATGATTTTCTGTATTCTGTTTGCTAGTGTTTTATTTAGGATTTTGCATCTATGTTCATTAGGGAGATTGGCCTGTAGTTCTCCTTTTTGGTTGGATTTTTCTCTGGTTTTGGTATCAGGTTGTAGGGGACCACCTAGATTACTCTCCTTTAAGAAAGAGCAATTACCTCCACTTTGGCTAAACGTGGCCCTGTCTTGGTGTACTGATATGTATGGAGCTGGTTAGATCATTCCCTTTTCCCTTCAATTGGCTGTAAGCAGTGTAAATAGGGCTAGCTGAGATATTGATGTGTAATCTTTGAAGCTAGGTTACAGTCACTGTTCCCCTGCCCCATGACTCCCAAAACATGGGTGATTTGAGCTGGGGCCTGAGCCATGGCTCCAGGACTGCCAACCAAGTTTGTGTTTGGAGATAAGAGGCTATGACTTCTCAGGGCAGAAAAGTCTGCACATCAGAGCTGAAACACTGCCCCAAAATATGTTAAATGCTATTTTAGTTGTGTTATGCATATTGGTTTTCCTGTATATCCTTCTTTCTGCATATTACAGAGGTGTTTTCAGGTTTCCTAGCTAGCCAAACTCACAGTACTCACATATTTCCAGCCATTGTCATAGTCACTCATCCTCTTCTTCATGAATTAATAAAATCCAGATTAGGCTCTGGGTCAAGGGCTTTGTTCTGATGAACCTTCATCCTAGCTGGACTTAGGAACCCCCTGGTTCCCCATACCTATAAATATGTGTGTCTTTATTCTTGCTGTAGTTTGCACTGGAAGTGATAGATAGAAAAAACTTACTGTAATTCCAATAAATTTTCTGTGAGATTACAAATACAAACTTCCAAGTTGGTGATGAGGATGGGAAAGGGCTCTCTATAGTAGTGTAATATGTGCCTCCAGGAATGACTTAGAGAGAATTCTCTTTTAATTAAATTAAAGTTTGAGGAATATTGGCAATAAATCTTCTTTAAACTTCTTATAGAATTCAGCTGTGGATCCAAGAAGACCTGGGCTTTTCTTTGGTAAGTTTTCAGTTACATTTTCAATTTCATTAACTAATATTGGGTTATTCATAATTTTTATATCTTCTTGATCCAGCTTTGGTAATTCATATGTTTCGAGGAATCTGCCCATTTCTTTTGTGATTCCATACTAGGAGATTAAAAATTTTCAAAGTATGTATTGATGATCTGAATTTCCACAGTAGTCACTTCATCCTTTGCATTCCCTGTTGCATGGATTTGAGTTCTTTCTTTCCTTTTTTTGATGTTTGTCTAGGGCTTTATTAATTTTATTTATTCTTTCAAAGAACCAACTCTTTGATTTGTTAATTTTTTGTAGTGTTTTCTTAGTCTCAATTGCATTGATTTCTGCTCTGATTTTCATAATTTTTCCCTTCTTTAGGATTTGAGCTTGACTTGCTCTTCTTTTTCTAATAGCTTGAGGTGCAGAATTAGGTTATGTTATGATTTTTGTTCAGATGCCTCCCCCCAGCCCAAGCTTCATGCAATCAGAGAGATGGCTGAATCTAGCATTCATGATTGGTTCGTTGGTTCGTTGTCTAGCTCTGGGAGTGGTGGTGTGAGTACTGACCCACCTAGGGACAGAGCCAAAATACAATGTAAGGACAAGAAGGAGGCATGCTTTCCCTTTTCTGTCCTGTTTGTTCTTCCCATTTGCTGCCACCATGAACAGTTGCCCTCAGCCACACCACCTTGCCTTGGAACCAACTGAGTATGGACTGAAACCTCTAAAACTATAAGATAAATATACCTTCCTTTCTCTAATTGTGGGCATTAGGTACTTTGTCTCAACAACGAGGAAAAAGTAACCAAGACAGGTTATTTGTGCTCATTCCATTTTCCTGATGTGAGAATTAATTTAGCTGCAAATTTCCCTCTGAGGACTGCATTTTTGTTTGATTGTAAATGTTGTTTAATTTCATCTGTGACCCACTGGTTGTTCAGGAGGGTGTTATTTAATTTCCAAGTGTCTATGGAGTTTTTTCAATTTCCTTTGTCATTAATTTCCAGTTTCATTGCCCTATGGTCCGATAATATGCCTGGGATAATTTCAGTTCCTTTGCATTTATTTAAGCATGTTCTATGGGTAGTACATGGCCTATTTTAGAGAACTTCTCATATGCAACTGAGAAGAATGTGCATTCCGATATTGTTGGGTGGAACACTCGGTTAATGTCTACTAAGTCCATTTGTTCACAAATTTGGTTCAGTCTTTCTGTTGTTGTTCTTGGAAATGTGGTCATTTTTATCTCTGTCTAGACTATCTTTCAGTGTTCTTTGTGGGGTCAGTTTGGTGGTCATGAATTTCTTCAGTTGTTCTTTGTCATGGAAGTGTCTTATTTCTCCATTAACTTTGAAATACAATTTTCAGGGCACATCAATCTGTGTTTGAGTGTTTCCTTTCATGATGTGAAATACTTCACTCTAATCTCTTCTTGACTTGATGGTTCATGTTGAGAAGTCTGCCATGATTCTGGTGAACTTTCCTTTATAGGCCATCTGTTTCTTTTCTCTAATGGCTTTTAACATTCTGTTCTTGTGTTGAATTTCTGGGATCTTGATTATTGTATGTCTGAGTGTAGATTTATTTGGTATGGCTAATTGGCATTCAATATGCCTCATTTATATGGGTTTCAGATTTTTTCCACATTCTTAGGAAATTTTCTGCTGTTACTTCTGCAATAGACTTTTTATGTCATTCGTGTTGACTCCTGTTTTTTCGTTGACACCTACCAGTCTTATGTTGTTTTTCTTTGCACGATCTTACAGCTTTTGAATTATTTCCTGGTTCCTTGTAATTCTTAAGTGATCTTTCTTTTTGTGATTGCTAGCTGCAACACTGTCTTTAAAGTCTGAACATAGATCAGCTTTGTTCAAGAAGTTTTGCCAGTTTTCAGTGGAAGTTTTAATTTCTTGTATATCTTATTGAATCTGTTTCATGCTTTCTAATTCTTTCCTATATTATTGTTCATTCAAGATTTCCATCATTTTCCTATGCTCCCCTGTTTGTCTATCCTCTTTAGATATGCTCAGCAATTCTTTAGATATACTCAGCAATTTATTATCATTGTTCATGTTATTTTTAACCTGAGAGGTTATTTATGATCTGATTTCCTTTACAGTCTCATGGAGTTGTTTCTTTACTTCAGCAGCTATCATTCCAGAGATTTCAGATGCTTGACTTCCAACTTATTCTATGTCTGTGTCTCCTGGACTTGTTCTGGGTGGGCTGCATGTCTGACATTGTGTTTTGCTCCTTTATCTTAATGCTTTCTATTTCAAAAGTTTTTTTATTTTGTTTTCTGTGATAAGCCTTGTGAGTTTTGTGGAGATAGTACTATCAGTAGTATCAAGGCCTTTGTAGGAAAAATCTGTCCTTTAGGGAAGTCTTCTATGTGTAGGAAATTCTTAGTTTGCATCTAACCTAAGATCCCACTTTACAATTAATAGACAGTGGAAGGTCAGTTTCTGTTTGGCTCAGTCCCAGGTTTTCTGGTGTAGGGCTGTGGTGGCATCATTACTGCACAGCTTCTCAATATTTTTACACAAGGGAGAATACCTGATTACAACAGCAATTACATGCTAGCTACAGTAGTACTATTAACAGTAATGGTAGCATCAAGCGCAGTTTAGAAATTGAAAAACTGTGGTAACTATTGATCTTGTACTTTAGACCATAGAAACAAAGTCTATAGTTCTATAACAGAGCTAATCATAAATTGGTGATTTGTATGCAAAAGTGTTTCCCTTTGTTAGAGTGGATTTACCTTGGGTTTCTCTGAATGAGCTGGTTGCTGAGTTCCAGACACTTTCAGCACTGGTTGCCTGTCTTGTGGTATAGGGGAATGGACAAGGCATCTGGGTTCCTACAGACTGAGGTTCTGGGGTTGGCAGAGGGGCAATGGGTGGGGTTTCTCACGTCCCATGAAGCTCAGTGGTATCCCCTGATGGTGGTGACTGAACTGTATTTTAATGTACATGAGTTTGTGATATTTTATATACTTCATATGGTCTCTGGAAAATCATTGTGATGATCATTACTGTAGCTAAGTCATAAATATTCTGAATTTAAATGTAGATTTAAAGTATCAGAATCAGAGATACTATCAAAATACTTTTTAAAATGTAACATTATTTTTAGTGAATAATGATGGAATAATGATGGAATATATATATTTAATAGTTTTATAGATTGTTGCAATTATAGAAGATTATTAAATCATTATACTCAAAAGTAGGCCTTAGTTCTTTCTAAGTGTAACTTTGAAATTTTACTTCTTCCTGATTTGGTTCTTGTGCAGGAAAGACTAATGATCAATGAGCTCTGAAAGTTCTTTTTTTAGTATAAGCAAATCACCACATATCTATGAAATACACTGTTTCATTTGTACACTTAGAGAATCAGTTTTATTTTCTTGAAATCTTTCTGACTATTGTTTTTAGAATTTTAAAGCACAGATTCCTACAGCTTTCAGTCTTTGTTATATAGCTATCTTGTACCTAACAATTCAGATCCTCAGAGCATATCTTCCAAATTTCTACTCTTCATATTATTAATGCATGAAGTTTGTCTTTTGTTTACATGTGGACTTCAAAGAGCTCCTGTCAAAAATATATTGCTGTAAATAAATCATTGTTTTTTCAGTTTTAGTCTTATAATTATCTAGTGAATTCCCAAACAAGGACTTGATGTTAAATAAAGCAAAAATATGACTGACAACATGCCATAAAAAGAAAACTACACCTACAACTCTCTATAATGATTTAAAATATTATAGTATTTTGTCCCAAGTCTACAGAATTTTAGGACTGGCAGGAGGAATCTTATGAACCCTAGAGTCTAACATCTGGACTTCCTAGGTAAGGACAGGGAGATGCAGGTTTGGGGACTTTCTTAAAGCACACAGGTAAATGCTCACTTTCAGTTGGATTTTCAGTCTACTTTCCTGTAGCCTCCTACACAAAAGGCTTGCTGACTGATTTACTGCCTGGACTGCGATCTCCGTGTGAAAATGGTCTCCATCTCCTCCCACCACCCATCAGAGTCCTTTCTATGCCAGTTTCCCTTTTCCTTGAGTATCAGCTGATGCCCTTTGGATGATGAATTCTTTAATCTTGCTATCTTGATAGGTCAAATCAATAGTATGTATCATTTCTTATTGGTAATAAAAAATTTATAATGACAATGACTGGGGACGTCTTCACCAATTGTGTTTTTTTTTCCTCTGAGGTTCCCAAAGGCTATCAGTATCAAATAGGATTGAACATTAGCTGATACTTGTGAAGTAATTCTCTAAAACTCTGTCCTGATAATTGATCCTATAGATGGCTGTAGAGATGAAGCCTCAGTGGATTGGCTGGTAATTTACTGACCCAGTACATTATTTTTTTTCGAAGACTAGAGTTTGAACCCAGGGACTTTTCACTGAACTGTGTCCCTACCTTTTTTCCAATTTTAGTTTTATTTACTTCTTTTACTTTGAGCCAGGGTCTCAGAAATTACTGAATTTCCCAGGCTGAGCTTGAATTTATAATCTCCTGCCTCAGCCTTTTGGAATGCTGGGAATTACAGGCATGCACCACCATGCCTGGCTTTTGGTACAATTATCTCTATGCTATGTATGATAACATGGAAGGGTCAGGCTTCCTCTGATCTTCCAGTAGAAGCCACATGCTTTAAAAACAGTGCTTTTGCCTGATGACTTTCCTCTAACAACTACCTTATTGCTGAGAGTTGAGAATAAATTCTGTTAACCCTATGAAGCCTTAGCATACCGATGACATTTCCCACATATTTGACTACTCCCCTGCCCCAGGTTACTAAAACTCTAAGCTTTCAAACCAAAATCTGAAAATAAATATATGCATGGTTCTTTCATCTTTTTTTCTGAGATTATTTTGAATAAAGACTATTGGTTAGTCCTTGTTGCATAAATAACCCCAAATGTGACAGCATTAAAAAAAACCCAACCAGTCATTTGTTTAGTTCACACTTCTGCAGCTGGCAGTTTGGTCAGGATTATCCAGGAAGGTCTTGTGATCTTATGTGAATTAATTTATGTATGTGAGCTGGCAGTGGTTTGGCTGGGGCTGGCTGATCTAGGATAGTTTCACATAGTTCCTCATCTTCTAGGTAGCCTGATCTTTATTTGGTGTTTAGGACAAATTCAAGAGAAAAAACAAAATACACAGTCTTACTCTGATTTTGGCTTGGTATATGACCCTGACATATTTGCAGATCAAAGCAAAGCACAAGGCCAGCCAAACAGGGAAATGGATTCCAAATCATCATGGGAGAACTTGCAATGTCATAAGGCAAAGGAGAATGCAGTCAATGAGAGAAGTAATTGATTTTAGCTTTTATATACTCTACTAAAGTAACCCATAGAGCTTTTAGTAAACCCTCCTAGACTAAATATTGGACAAATAAAGACATATCTCCAGCTGGGCATGATGGTGTGTGCCTATAACCCCAGCTAATAAGGGAGCTGACACAGAGCTTTGCAAGTACTAGGCCACCAAGGCAACTCAAAATAAAATAAAAGTTTTAGAAGAAATATAGATATAGCTCAATGATAGGGCATTTGCCTAGCAAGCATGAAGACTTGGGTTCAATTCCCAGGAACACGAACGCACACACACACTCACACACGCACAACATTTTTAAATAGGGAAGAGCTGACCAAAAACAGCTAATCACAAAAAGGTTTGGTAGTTCAGAAAAAAGGAGTGATTTGGATACATATAGTAAATCCTTCTTCTTCACCAACTTCTCTATTTACTCCAAGGAACAATAGAATATGTTTAAAGGAATCATTGACCTGTATTTCTGATACAATTTGATAGCACACTATGCAAGCTGTGATAGAAAATTATGATGAATATTTAAAGTTTTAAATAATTTATGACAGTAAAAGACGTTGTGCTAGCACCCCTAAAACTGCTCTGTCTTTCTTTGAACACACTTACCTTGTTGTCTTTGCCACTTTCTGAAGCAGTTTTGGAAGTCTTTTCTTAAAAGTGCTTTATTGTGCTTAGTAACTGCCTTGATGTCATGAATTGATTCAAAACATTGACCTTTCATGGTCATTTTGACTTTGGGGGAAAATCAGGAGTTACACAGTGTCAGATCAAGTAAACAAGGTGGATGAGGATGCACTATAATGCTTTACTAAGCTTCCTTTCCACTGGTGGGCACACAGCAGCGTTCACTATATTTTTATCCCACTTTGTAAAGACACTCATGAAGACTTCCAGGACTGCTTCAGAAAGTGGAAGAATGATGGGATAAGCATATTTAAAGGGGGCATTTTTTGAAGGGGAATAACGGTGATGTCTTATTGTGATTTTGGCTTTGCAAGTTCTCCCATGATGATTTGGAATCCATTTCCCTATTTGGCTGGCCTTGTGCTTTGCTTTGATCTGCAAATAGTCAGGGTCATATACCAAGCCAAAATCACAATAAGACATCACCATTATCCCCCTTTTTCACTGTGAAAATATTTTAATTTAAACACTAATTATATATTTTAATCATATCTTGTACCTATTAAACAAATACAGTAATAAAAAGGAAAAAGTCTGAAAATAGGATAAGCAGAATGAAAATGTCCTAATGTTCCTACATTTTCCTAAAAATCAGCAAAGGTGATTAGTTGTAGGTTTTGATAAGTTAGGAATGCCTGCTGTAATGTCTAGGCTAATCTCTAAAAGGACAATGAATTTATTGCTTTTAGACTAACAGAGGATGAAGCAAAAATTTAAAGGGTAATCAGTCCAAGAAAAGGCAAAGACAGTGTAAAAATGAACATAAAGTCAGTCAGTTAACAGAGCACTCAATAAGATGGTAGATTTAAAAACATATATTAAGTGCAGATGGACTCGAGCAGTTAGCACAATGATAGAAACACTCGGCTGAATAAAAATGCGACACTCAGCTGCTTAGACAAAGATAGATCTAAAACTTAAGGGCTGTATAATGGTTGCAAATAAAATGATAGAAAAACATGCCATCTAAACAGCCAACCCCAAAAGCTGATATCTCTAGATCCCTATCAGTCAAATTATACTCTAAGGCAAAAAGTTTTCTCTTTACTAGAGATAAAGTCCTGCACTTTAATGATAAATTTCAATTAGCTAGAAATAAAAATTTAAACAGATACACTCAATATCGCCTCAAAATATGTAAGGCAGATTTGGCAGCACTCAAGGAAAAACGAGCAAATCTTTCTTACTCAGAGATTTTCAGACTGTCTCTCAATATGTGTGTTTTACAATACGTGATAGAACTGGCAGACTATGAGTTGGGAGGAATATTGAACAGCTCAGCAATGCAGTGCAAACCTTGGTCTTATAGAGCTGTTTGAACTGGACCAAATGACTGCAGTAAACACATTGATTTCAAACATTCAGAGCATTTGCAAACGTTGAAACTTTAGTGGGTCATAAAGTTAAACCTGATACATTTGGGTTGAAATCATCGAGTTAATTTCTTTTGACCCATTGCAACAAAATAGTAACAACACCTTAAAAGTTAAAAAAGAAATCACTCATATATTGAAACAGCAGGAAATTAAGAAATATAAATCTATCAAACCAGTTCAAAATAACACATACACTGTCAAGATGATACCACAATTAAAATTAGAAAATGAAAATAAGACACTATTTATCCACTTGTGGGATGCAATTGACACTGTAGACAGACTTAATAGCTTTAAATACATGACTTAAATTAGAAAGGCTGGAGTCAGTGAACTCAGTCTCAATTTTAAGAATTTAGAAAGAACATTAAATTAATTTTTGAAAGTGGGAGTGAAATAATGAAAGAAAGAACAAGATATTAATAGAAAACATATTATAAAGAAAATCAACAAAGCCAAAATTTAGTTCTTTGATCTAGAACCAAAAATAGCATAAAAATCATTAGCAAAAATAAAACAAGATAATATAATTCAATCCCGAAAAAACATTGCCCCACTACTCTGAAAATGTGAGATGAACAAATTTGTAGGGAAAATATGAACTAGATTTAAGAAACAGAGTGTCTACATTTCCATTTTCTAAAAAGTGACCACACAATTAAAAGACATCCCATAAAGAAAGTTCCTAGTCATTTAAAAAGGTAAACACTAGTTTTATCAAACTTTAAAAAAGAAATAGAAAAAAGAAATATTCTAATTTTATGAGGCCCAAACAACCTTAGTCACCTCTCCAGAAATAAACAAGATATTAGAAAAAATATGGAGACCAATCTTGTTTATGTACATAAAGAAATACACATTCATTTTGAAGTTAATTAGTCATTCAAGTAAAGTGGTTATATATTTTGTAAACATTTAGTGGGACAAAAAAGATGAAAAGTTGTTCAATACAAACAAATTCTGGGAAAAAATGTGTTCAATACAAGACACATCAAAAAATGCTGAATATCTGATGTAAAGCAGAAAATGTGAAACTAGATAGACACAAGTAAAATTTTGTCAAAATACCTGTTTTACAGAGTAAAATCTGAGTGAATGAAATTACAGTGATAAAAATACAAATTAGACTAAGGATAATACATGATATCTAATCTTTCAGTATTTGTAAAAAATCTAAAATGTAATGTTGCTCTAAGGATAAAAATAAGGCAATGAGTAGATATAAGTCAAGTAAAGATTAGTATAAAGAATATTATTTGATCATAAAAAGTATAAAGCACATAAGAAATAATGAGTGTTGTAATTGTGTTAACTTTTGTCACTGTGACAAAAGACCAGAGAAAATCAGTTTAAAGAGGGAGATTTATTTCTGCTCATAGTTTCAGAGGTTCCAGTCCTGGTCAGCCAGTTCCATTGCTTTTAGGCCTGTGGCGAAACAGAAGCATCGTGCCAGAAGGGCGCAGAGAAGAAAGCTGCTCGTCTCATGGCAGCCAGGAAGAGTGAGGATGAATGAGGGATGCGGAAAGAGGGAAAGAGAAGAGAGAGAATAAGAGAGGAGAGAGGGACAGGGAGAAATGGGAAGGGGATAAGATATAGTTCCCACGACACATTCCCTTCAGCTAGCCCTCCTCCTTCATCTCTAAACAGGACCATCAGATTCTGAATCCATCCCTGGACCAATCCACTGACGTGCCAATCATTTGCCAAGAGCCCCTCAGCTAGCAATCCAGCCCCTAGCACACGGCTTTCGGGGAGCATGCTAGACCCAAACCACAGCATAGGAACATAAAAACACGCTCAGTAAAAATGCATACATTTGGTATGCTCTCATTTGTATGAGACATCAAAAAGAAAAACAAAAACAAAGCCACCCAGGGCAAATAAAGACAAGAAAAATATTAGCAGTTGCCTAAGGCTGGAGGTGGGAATGTGGAATAATGGCATGAGGTTTTTTGCTTAGGATGGCGAAAATATTTTAAAATTAGATTTTTAAGGTTATGTAACTGTCAATACATAGCAATTCATTAAATTGTATGTGTAAAGCACTAAATTTTATGACATGTAAATTGCATGTTGATAAAACTATTTTAAAAAGATCAAGGTGAGAGCATAAACTAGAAACCAAATAGGTGATACTAATACAATAAAATATTTTTTCAGGTTAAAAGGCTTTAATTAGGAAGTTAGAGGAAAGATAGGGAAGGACCCTGACTCGGTAGCTGGAGGGGACACACTCTGATACAGGGGATCAGACTGTTTGTGCTGAAAAGGCACGAAGCCAGCTTTCAAGGACTGTTTGATCATCATCTCTTGGTGTCCGGGATATGAAACCCTTTTGGCTGAGGGCCAGCTCCTTTCCTGGAGAAGATTATCTCTGTGGTGGTTGCAATCAGGCAGAGTCTTACCTCTCCTGGATGATATGATCAAACTTTCAAAGTTATAAGTTTTAGATGCTAAATAACTGCATAAAGTACACAGATAATATTAAAAATTTTGTTTTCAAAGGAAACTGTAGAATTAATGCCTACACATGGATGTAGTTTTGTTCTTTTTGGTTTTAGTTAGCACATGCTCATCGTACACATTTCGGGGTTTGGTGTGATATTTCAATATGTACATATATTGTGCAATGGTCAAGCCAGGATATTTGGTTCATCCGTGATCTCAAATATCTATCATTTCTTTGTAGCGAGAACACCCAAAATCTTGTCTTCTAGCAACTTTGAAATCCACAGTATAATAGTATTAACTTTAATCATTCTTTGTGTAGTAATATATCAAAGCTCATTCCTCCTACCTAGTATTTTGTACCTGCTAACAAATGTCTTCCCATCTGCCCCTCTCGTCCTTTGCCCCTGGTAACAACCATTTACTCTCTATCCCAGTAAGATTGATTCCATTAAAAAAACCTGACTATTTGTTTGTGCATGGACACCAAAATTTCTAAAATCCAGTTAGTACTTTAGGAGATGTAACTGGAGGAGGCTGGGGAACATGTTTAAATTTCCATTACCTCTTATCCAGCTTTCACACTCAGAACCTCTCATTCTTTCTTTTCGTCCTGTTTTCCCTTCTTCATCTTCTTGCACTGGGTATGGAACCCAGGACCTCACACTGAGCTATACCTCTCACTTTTGCAATATTTTCTAATCTGAGGTAGTCTCACTAAATTTTCCAGCTTGGCTTTGAATGTACAATCCTCCTACCTCACCCTCCCAAGTGCTTGATGTTACTGCAATATGCCGTGATGTCCAGCAGATTTCTTCTTCCTTATGGCTGAACCAAATACATTTTTCTTACTCATTTATCTGGTTGTGTGTACACAGGCCTATATCTAAACTGTTAGGAGTTTGGATGCAATAAAGAGCACACGGGTTTCTCTTTGCTTGGCTTATTTCACTTCCTTAGATGTACACCCATATGTCATTTAGCTGGGTCACATGGGAGTTCTATTGTTAGTTTTCCAAGTACCCTCTTCCTGTTCACTCTAGTGGTTATACTAATTTACATTCCCATCAACGGTGGATGAGAAATCCTTTTCCTCTATGTCCTTTCCAGCATTTATTATTATTATCATCATCATCATCATCATAACCACTTTAACTGGGGAAAGATGGCATCTCATTGTAGTTTAGGTTTGTTTTTCCCTATGGCCAATGATTGTAAACAGTTTTTTTTTTTTTTTTTTTTTGGTACCGGCAATCGAACTCAAGACCTCACACTTGCCAGGCAGGTGCCACTTAGCCATATTCCTGGCCAATGATAAATATTTTTTATATGGAAACTTCTTCATTTGGTGTAATCCTGTTTTTCAGTTTTTACTGTTGTTTCTTGTACTTTTGGTGTCTGTCCAGAGGACGCTTGGCTATACCAGTATCTTGAACTATTTCTCCTGTTTGCCTCTCCTAGTTTTAGAGTTCGATTTCAAGTTGATTCATCTTGATTACTGGAATCTTTAAGACAAAACAAAAGACAACTTCAAACTGGTTATAGCACAATCATGAATGTGAAACAGCTAATAGCATAATTAGTAGTGATGATTTAATGGGCATAAATACAACCTGTCCCTTAGAGAATGCTCCCACCTCTCTAGGGCATGCAAAATCACAGATCACTTCATGTTGCTCTATGGTTATAATGTTTCCCTAGGAATAATGTGGCTCTTTTATTTTCAGTTCAAAATATGTCTTTATACTCCACAAGACATTTTTTCCAGCGTGTTTAGAATCCTCTGGGAAACAAGCCACCCTAAACACCCAATGGCTTTAAATGTGGATGCTTAGTTTTGATTTATGCTACCCATTCATCCAGGGAAGCCTTGGGCCTTTACATCACATTGCCCTCACACCGTGCCTGAAGTAGCTGTGGATGGAGCAGGGTCAGCCATCATGGCAGGAAGGAAAGAGAGCTCTGGATAAGACATATATCATTATATCCTGCTAGCCTGTGTTGGAGCAGCCTGTACGTATGGTATATTGGATTATTCAGAAAATGTTCACTCCCTCATCCCACACATCTAAGGTCAGAACATTCATTCTGCCCTGTGAAGGCAGGAGTCTGACTGCCTTTGGCCAGTGAGATGTAGGCAGAGGTGATGTGCCCATTGTGAGTGCAGGCTTTACGATGCCCCCGTGTGTCTCACCTCTGACATGAAGAGAACATGCCCAGGAAACTAGTGGACCCCAGAATGAGATACAAGCATAGAAGAGGGAAGAACCCACCTGTAGCCAGAAATGAATATGTCTCAGTTTACCTGCGTATTTGCTAGGGAGAAAAACAGCTGCTTTTTATTGTATGCCATCAAGGATTTGTTGGTCACCTAACGAAGACTGACTAATATAATCATTTCATAAATCTCAATAAAACCACACAAAGGAATTCTAATTGTTGTGTACCACATCAATTCTTTGCTTTAAACAAAACTGAAAATGAAGTAGGTAGATTATTAAAGCTAATTTCATCAATGGGTAACTTCTTGGCATGTGAGCTAAACTGGTTAGATTGAGCCGCTGCGTTGCTGTAACAAAACTTCCATTTCCATCTGTTTACGTGATCATTGTTCTCAGGGGTTGCTTACATCTAGAAACATAAGATCTATGAATAGAATTAGTATGAGCTCTGTTTCATTGAAATCAAAATAATAATTATCTGTGGACACATTAACCTGACTCCATTCATTGCATGACGAGCTTCATTTCCAAAAAATTAAAAAAATTTGTTTAATAATTATGAAATTTGTAATAATTATATTGTTTTGACTAATGATGTTCTACTAACAATTGTAATGATAGTTCTATTCAAGAGGCAATTAACACTTTGAGCCTTACATTCACACATAATTAAAAATCAAACTTTCTATTTATATGTGTATTTTATTGTAGGAAAAATGATGATTAACATAGGCTTCCATAAATAAATATGTATTAAAACTAACTCTTGAGGAAGGGAATTTGAAATGGAAAGGAAGCACAAATGAAAGAATAAAAAAACCCATTTTGTCATTGTTAAATTAATTGACTCGCATATTTTCAAGGATGGATGGTGGCTAATACGAAATTGTTATAATACTAGGATACCACTGGATATGACAAAACTTAAGTTATAATTTTATGTCAATATCATAGTTACCAAATTCCACAAATTACACCTTTGAAAAGATATAAACTTTTTATGAAAACTGTGAAATGCAAAAGTTGATGAAGAACTCTGATACTTTGTTGGCAGGAATTTAACTTAGTATAACCATTATGAATGAGAGGATAAAAATCCTTCGAAAATAAAAATAGAGCCTCCATATGATCCAGCAATTCCTCTGCTGGATATTATTACAGTACGTTGAACAGATTTCTGCACTTCCATGATTATAGCACTGTTCAAAATGATGAAGGCATGGAATCAGTTTATGTATCACAGATTATTGGCTAAATAAAATTCACACACACACAATACTATTCAGCCATTGGACAGGATGAAATCTTATCATTTGTCAGCCTGGATAAATCTGGAGGATGTCACATTAAGGAAAATGATCTGGGCACAGAAAGACAAATATTGCATGATTGTATTCATGTGTGAATTCTAAAAAAGGGTGATCTCATAAAAGTATAGTTACCAGGAGCTGAGAAGAGCAATAAAAGGAGAGGAACAGAGAAGAGGATAAGACTTTTGTCAATGAATACAAAATTGCAGTTAGGAAGAGTAGATTCTGATGTTCTGTTGCATAGCGGGGTAACCATGCTGACAATATATTGTGAATTTCCAAGTAACTTCAAGGATCTTTAATGTTCTCACTGCCAACCCGTGATGAATGTTTGAGGTGAGGCATATGCTAATACCCTAATTGGATCATTGTCTAATGGATGCTTGTATGTCATGTCACCCCGCATCCCATAAATCAGTACGAAAACAATATGAAACCTAAATATCAATGACCAAAGTACCTGGGACTTCATTTCTTCTTGTAGGACATCTGGGTTTTAAATCAGAGGAATAGTTTGACTTAAGCTTACTGATTTTAAGCAACCAGTGAGGGATGTATGTCCTGGTCAGAGACAAGTCTTCCAAATTTGCTGATCTTGTTTGTGAGGGTAGATGACTGGCAATGGTATCAACCCAGAAAATACTGGAAGGAACATTAGCATGATCCGCAGTTCAGAAATAAAGATGATACTTTGTATGAGAAAATAGAAAATAACTGCTTTTGAAAGAAACTTCCACTCTGGGAGCAGCATTTCGTGAATAAGTATATCCACGTTTGAAAATGTGGCTATCCCTATGAGATTTCCTTTTTGAAAACTGTTGCACAATGTTTTGTCTCTGTATACACTAAATCAAGGACATAAAACGAGCTAACCTACTTTGTGACCTTCATATTGCACATATGGCAATAGATTTTAAACTCATTTCCTAAAATATAAAAATCCTATAACTTCTCATTATTATGTTAAAGATCTACTTATTGACAGAGGAAGGTGAATATTTCCTAATATTTCAACCAATATTATTAACACAATTGGTGAATGGAACTGAAAAAAAAATGAATATAATGGTTTAGTAATTTGGTCCTATTGTACTTTGGTTGCCTTTTTATAGTTAGGGTGGCTTTCTGAACCACGTATAATGTTAAATTGAATTTTGAATAAAGATCTTGATCTTGTGGTATCACAAAATACTAAACCAATATTTTAGAAACAATAACAATGCCTAGTGGATTACCATAATATTAATGTTAAGATCATTTAAGAGAAGCAAATAAGTTTTGTGCTCCATTATTGAGCTAAAAAATGAAAAATTATTTTAAAATAGTTCATTTGATCTTTTAAAGTTTTTATGATCAAGCTTATGTTATAATTCATGTAACCTATGAATATACTAGTAAATACATGTAACTAGTAGATGAGAAAATAGAGGTACTTAAAATTTTTTAAATGGTGGGTTACAAATACAAAACATCAGAAACTTCTAGAATGCTTCATGCAACCAAGTTAATTTTGTGTGTGTGTGTGCCAGGAATTGAACTCGCGAGGCAGGTGCTTATGCCATTGAGCTAAATCCCTAGCCCAAGTTAAAATATTTTGATGAAATAGTCTGCATGGAATGTATAAATAACCAAAATTGACTCAACACACAGAATAACAACCCTGAATACAATTGAAAAAGTTGATAATTATCCCCCCAAATTCACCACAATCAGATGCTTTTATGGATGTTATTTTAAACTCTGAAATTATAAATTTCTCTTGCAATTGAGAATATCTCAGAGTATAAAGAAAGATGGAAATATTCCCAGTTTATTTTAATCTCATACCATACCATATTTTAATCTCATAAAATTATCGCAATGAAAGAAATCTAAATTTCCTATATGATTATAGGGGAGAAAAAAACCCTTAAACAAAATCACCAAACCAGATGTATTAATAAAGCAACAGATTTCTACCATAGTGGCATCCATTCTTGGAATCAAAGATAATTTAGTATATAGAAATCTATGAATGTGATAGGTAAAAATTATTTTTAAAATATGCTTATATCAACAGATGCTCTCCAAAAAGAATACAGAACAGTTCATTATCTGTGGTTGACAAAGTATTTTAGGAACCTGTAAAGAATGTTTTTCAACATTTCATATATACACAACAAATATATAGGTATCAAGACAAAAAAAATGAATCTCTCTCTTTCTCTCTCTCTCTCTCTCTTTCTCTCTCTGCCTTTTTGCCTCCTCCCACTTTTTTCTCCTTTCCTCAGGGATATTTGTATCAAAGTCATGAATACTTGGCATAAACAGTTATTATTATTGGATGATTCTTAGCCTACTTCATGAAAAAAGCTAAATGAATTTCAGACTATTGGAATGCAAAGAGTGTAAATGTTTGCAAAGAAAAGATTCTTTAAATAAGAAAGATGAATAAACTGGCCATTTACAAAACATACACATTAATTATAAAACAGCTTTCAGTTGGTAGTTTGCCAACAACAAATATCAATTATCTAGATATATACTAAATTAGAAATGCATAAAATCCGTATAAAGACATTTACAACATTTTCTAAGGAATATATTTAAATACAAAATAAACCTATTAAATAAGAAGACTCCATATTATTAGGGGTTTTAAGCAACACATAACAGGGTGATTTCAAAGTTCAACCAGAAAAAAATAAACCTGCTAATCTAAAGAATTTCGAAATTTGAGAATGAGGAATTTACTGTAATGACTTCAGACTGTAATTACGCAGTGGTCCCAAAATAGAAAAATGAAACAATAAAATTAGAGTGATCTCAAGGGTAATTAAGATTTAATATATGCCAAAGTAGTCTTTATTAGGAATGCAAAAATAGAAATATTATTTAGTAATTGTGCTGACATAACTGGACCTCTTTGAAAAAAGGGCATTTTCCCCATGCTGTATCATGCCACAACCCTGGCAAATTCCTAATAGACTGAAGGTTTCAAACATGAAATGAAAATGAAATATGAAATATGAAAAGTGAGTCATGGTTAGAGTCAAGAGGGTTTCTCTAGTCAGAATACAAAGGCTGGATACAAATTTTATGGGGACTAAGTTTAATTAACTTTAGAAGTTTTGCTAACCAAAACATGTAAAAATGCAAATGCAAAATTAAAAACAAAAGTATCTGCCTAGAGTGAGAAGCCAGAGCTGACAGATATCATAAGCATTATTAAAGTCCATAAAAATTAAGACGTTTATTCAATGCTTTTCAACACCTTTCTCCTGTAGTATTTCTCACATGATTATCTCTATAGGAAACGATTTTAATATATCATTTTCTAAAGAGAAAATATTAAGAGATTTTTATTATGTATTGCAAGCATGTACTAATAAAAAACAAACAACGAAAACACAAAGACAAACTGGTCTTTTTGTTGTTTATCAAAGCACTTTCTTTAAATTAATAGACCTAGAAAGTTTCTTTCCACTTTGCAGTTCATAATGGACATTTTTAGTATTGTTGCCAAACTGGAAAAACCCCTACAGGTTTCTTTCGCGTATAAATTGGACAAACTTAGGGCATTTGGAGTTCTCTTCTATGTAGTCTAACCTTAGAAAACTCTTTGAATTGGCTACATTCATTTAACAAGCGGTTCTTGATGGTACTGGAATGTTCCAGTATGTTATCTTTCTTGGTGTCTGTATTTTCTGACAATTTAGCAAAACAAAGTCATTTTTTTTCAAATTTGATAACAGGATTCACTCCTCTTCATTAACTGGAAAACTTCACAATCCTAAGACTAACTCAGTACTTGTGCCTGCTGTTTGTCTCCATTTAAAATGAGTTGTCAGTATTAGAGGTGG
Organism: Cavia porcellus; assembly: GCF_034190915.1. Lineage (NCBI taxonomy): Eukaryota > Metazoa > Chordata > Mammalia > Rodentia > Caviidae > Cavia > Cavia porcellus. The sequence continues at coordinate 16,704,480 of NW_026947496.1, read as the reverse complement.
GTTTTTCAAATGACAACTTTCTCCTTAAGGTCAAATACTTTCTATTGATATGCTACAGAAATGCACAACAAATACTTTTGCTGTATGAACATTTAAAGTTTAAGCAGAATGGATTATAAAGTTGCATTTGTTTTTCTGTTGGCATAGTTCGGATCTAAAATGTTCCTCAAAATCCTGGGGATTAAAAGCTTAGCTCTCAGCTTGGCACTTTTGGACATTGGGCCTCGAGAGCTGTGGCGTACTAGGAGTTCTTAGGTCCCTGGGCTTTGGGGATTCTCAAAGGGGATTGTGGACCTTGGTATATTTCTCTCTCTTTTCTGTTTCTGGTCATACTTTAAAAGAGCTGTTTCTGTCACTATGGTGTACTCTGCTAAAACAATGGAACCAATCTATTATGAGCTGAAGTTTCCGAAAGTATAAATCAAAATAAACCTTTTCTTCTTTGGGGTGCTGGACAGCAAACCCATAGATTTGCATATGTTAATTAAATGCTGAGCAGCACCCCCATCCCCAGTAACTTTTATTCTTGATAAGTTTATTTAGCTTAGTTATTCGTTACAGTAGTAAAAATCTGATCAACACATAAAGCATGTCAGGAGATTTTTATTATGACTAGGTGTTGATGAGAATAAATCCTGTGCTTATAATTTTGGAGGAAACTATGTTTCAAAAGAAAATATATCAATTAAAATAGTAATTTTTTTATAGATTCTTCAAAGTATCATTGTGTTCTCTTTTTCTCCAGTTTGATTACTATCATTCCTCAGTATCAACCAGGATTTGGCTCCAAGACCCCCCTGAAGATGTGCAAATCCATGGATGCTGAAGCTCCTAGTATAAAATAGTACAGCATTTTCATGAACTTTCACATATGCACCTGTGGACTTTAAACCATCACTAGATTACTTATAATACCAAATACAATGGAAATGCTAGGTAAATAGTTTCTCTACTGCATTGTCTAGGGATTAATGAAAAGATTGAATCTGTTTAATGTGAATGCTCTTTTCAATTTTTAGAAATTATTTTCAACCTGTAATTGGTTTAATGCACAGAAACAGAGGACCAGCTGAACCTATATAAATAGGTGCATGAATGACCAACATTGGAGAATTTTCAGAGAGCTTCTGGTACCCCAAATATTTAAAATGATCTAATTTTTACCAAGTGCTGAGACACAGTTGCTCAGAACGTAAAGTTACTTGAGAAGCTACTAGTTTTGCATTTTTCTTAAGTAACATTTGTAAAGCAGCAGATACATATTCTGCTATAACTGTTGGTTTTTGAACCCATTGTTCAAAAATGATGTTAGAAAATTCTGTTTCCAACAAATCAATTTTGAAATAAGCCTATTGAATAGAGAACACACATCAGAAGAAAACAGAAAGTTGACAAAGTCACAGAACATGGTGATAGAAAATGTATTTTTAGGGCATACAGAAAAAGACTATGACAGACTTGGAAGCAGAGGAAGAGGAGCTCAAAAGATGTTGTACACCTGCCGCTCTCATCACTGTGATAACCCAATCTAAACCAATAGAGTTGTTGCTCCTGACCTCAGACAGAAGGGTAGACCCCAATAAGACTTGTCCTGTGATTTCTATGAAAAAATTTGTACAAAAGTTAAAAAGGTAAATATTAGACCACAGACAGAGCAAGTAGCATGCAGATAATCCTTCTATCCTCTCTGTCTCTGTCTCTGTCTCTGTCTCTGTCTCCATCTCTCTCTCTCTCTCTCTCTCTCTCTCTCTCTCTACTCTCTCTCTCTCTCTCTCTCTCTCTGTCTTTCAGTAATTTTTTTTAACCTAGTCTTTCCTTTATGTAAATCCTGGTCCCTCCCTTGGTTTTATCTTTTTACCACATGTCATTTGATACTGTACAGAGCATAAATGTGGAAATTTAGAAAGCTGGAGTATGTTTCTATAATATTTCAGTTTTTATAATATTTTCTGCTCTGAAATTGTTGAAAATATCACCTTATCTGCCAATAGTTGAAATGCTCAAAAAAAAAATGTGCAGGCCAATTTATTCCCTAAGCTTATTAGCTCTGTTCTATTCAATAAGTCCATATTGAATCTCAGAATGGCTAAGGTCTTTTCATGGTGTCTGGGGAGACATAGAGCAGGTACTCCTGGTTACCATAGTTGATGGTCCTGGACAGTAACCACTAAGTAGATGATGAGAACCGTAATGGAAATATCTGGTCAATAATAAGACAACTCCTGTGAGAGAAGTGATGCTTCTTCCCAAAGGGCCATAGCTGAGTTTAGTGGAAAGAAAATGTCACCCATCCCCTAGGAAGGAGAAAGGAGTACAAGAAATGGAAATAGCAAGATACACATAGAAGCGAAGGATTGTAGTACACGTACACGTAGGGAGTAAACAGACATGCAAATAAAAGCTCAAGAGGCCGATTTGGGGCTGATTTCACAGGCTACTGTGGTGGTCATTTTCCCGAATTCTTTAGAAACTAGAGGCACATGGAAGCCACTTTCAGAGAGACAATGGAAGCCAGAGCACCCTGCTTTATTCCAGGATAAAATGTCCTAAATTGACTTCTTTTGTCTTGGGAAAAGGTAGAAGGAAGGGAGGCAGCAAGTCCTTCTAGAGCTTGTCTTCACCTTCTAAATACAGTCCACCCCCTGCAGAAGTCTCTTCGTAATGAGAACTAGAGTAGCATCCAGTTGCCATTTTTCCAGATTTATTTTGGCACAAGAATCACCATTTTAAGAACTTCTTGGCAGAAACTAACATAAAAAATCAGCTTTTATATTTGAATATGCTCCTCTTCAGTGAAAACACCAAAGGCAGAATTAATAGGCAGTAAGACCCGTTTTTGAAAGTTGAGGCCCTTGAGCACTTCAGTCTGGGAAGCAACTAAATTTGGGAAAGAGCCGGATAAAACACCCCCGTCTCCCTCTCTGGAAGCCCAAAGCTGATGGCTGAGCTCTCGCAACACACTAGCAGAAGTAAGCGTCCTAGCGCTGTGACAGGTCCCTGGCCTCAGAGATATGCGGGTACTGTGGTGGATGCTGACACAGAAAAGACTGAGTTTTATGGATCTGTGAGCTTAGATGCCCGGGGGAATTAAAGACTCAGCCAGAAATGGGTCAAGGAAAATATTACTCAGTAGAGAGCTAAAGAGGAACTTAGTTAGTTTAGCTCTGTAGCAAATCAACTATGGTCAGAGGAGCAATAAAAAGGTGATTCTTTGACCACAGGGGAGATGACAATGTGTGACAGTGACACAGAGATTGGAACAGCTGCTTTGTACTCTGAAGGTGCAAAGAGCCACTTGCACTGAGTACAGGTGTAACATCCTTTGAAAACCGAGTGGCATGTACACTGCACATGTGCTGCGGTTTAGATCTGAAATGTTCCCCCTAAGTCTCATGTATTAGAGGTGGAGCTTTTGGAAGGTGACTGAAGCATGGGGCCATATATTCATCAGTGGGTCAGTCCATGATTAGCCAGTAGCAGAATGTGCAGGGAGGTAGGGCCTGCTTAGAGGTTGTGTCACTGTGGGTGTGCCTTGACAGGATCTCTCTCCCTCTGTCTTTGTCTCTGTCTCTTTGTCTCTGTGTCTCTGTCTCTGTCTCTCTCCTCTTTATTTTCTCCACCTTCTACCAACCTGAGGTGAATATCTGTTTTCCACCACAGCCTTCTGCCATGATTTTTCTGCCCTGGAACTAGTTAGCCGTGGCTTGAGACTTCTGAAAACATAAGCCAAATTAAACATTTCCTCTTTAAATTGTTAGTGTCAGCCATTTTGTCTCAGCAACAAGAAAGCTAATATAGAATGTATATGAATTATTTTGTTTTTATAAAAATAAGCCAAATGCAACAAAAATGCATGCTAACATTAGTTTGTAATAAGTCAATCTGAAGTCTCCCTTTGGAGCCACATATCCAACACCATCATCAAAACTCACAAATGAAGCCATCCACATCCTCTCAGTTCTTACTTCTTATAAGGCCTTTCCAGTCCCATTTGAGCCAATGGGTCTCTAGTCACACAGTGACTTGGGCCACAAAGCCAGGACATCACTGTTGCATCTTTAACAAGCGGCTCATCTTTTATGCTATTGCTTGTACCTAGAAGGTCCCTCAAACCCCATGTGTTAAAGGTGCTGTCTTCATCTTGGCACTATTGGTTGATGGTGGAGCCTCCAAGACATGGGGCCCACTGGGAGGAAGTGTGGCCATTGCAGAGATGCTCTTGAAGGAGACACTAGGACCCAGGTTGCTGCTTCTCTCTCCTGCTTCCTGACTGCCATGGAGTGAGCTGTTTTTTGTCATAGCTCCCACTGTGATGCACTGCTTTGTAACAGGTCTCAAAGCTACAGGGCCAACTGCTCATGTATTGAAACTGTGAATTCAACCTTTCTACTTTTCAAGTTGATTTATCTAAGGTATTTGTTATAGAAATGGAAAACTGATTGACAACATGTGTGTGTATATGTATATATACATTTGAATATAAATATATATTTTCCCCTAATAGGAGTATAACTGTTTCTCAGTGACTTTACATGGTCTGATGGAGTACAGACATTGATTTTTTATAGAAATAATAAAGATATTTATGTGTATATATATTTTTCATTCACTTAGTACTAATCTGATGAGTCATTTATTAGTTTTAACTTTCTCAAACCTAGTGCTGTGTAATTGCTGCAATGAGTGTATTTGAGAATGTGTTTGCAACAGTAATGCATTTGCACTTTTATTTACTATGTTGTATTATATATAAATATATATACTATCTTGATTTGTTGGTGATATTTGTATATTTTGTTTCTGTAACATACTGATACATTGACTCTATCAGAGCATAATCTCACTGAGAAAATGCTTTATTCCCATTTTGCACATCATGCTCTATCTGGAACACAAAACAATAAGCGTTTTGTGGGCTAAAATAACACTTTCATACCCTAAAAAGTTTTAATTATATAGCATGCAGTTTATGTAACTGTTCAAACATTTTTACTGTTTTTAAATAAAGTTTATAATTTTAATTGTTAATAATAAAAGATAACAATGATGGCCTGTAGATGTGATGGTTTGCCCCAGTGACCAACCAGAGTGGAGTTATTTCCAGTCATTATACTCCTCTGCTATCCTGGCAGGCCAGATGTCCTCAATCACAGATAGGTGACACCTCAAAATCTCAGCCTGGATGGCAGAGGGTGCTCTGTCTAGCTGGGCATTCAGAGCATTCACACTTCCAAACACGCCCATTCCATAATTTATAGCACTGTACATAAAATGATGGAAACTTCCCTATCACTCCTCAGATCAGTACAGAGAGTTGTTTCTAGTTTTATGCAAAAAATTTGATTGCATCCCATAAGGCCAAATTATCATTTTTATATTCAAGAATCTTTTATTTTTAAAATAGGTAAGACTGACACCCCTAGACATGGATAAGTTGCTAGACAAACAGAACGAATAGCTCTGACATAATTCCAATGGAAACATTCCAAGGTAAGTCAGGACATCTCTAGCTCTCTCCTTCTTTCTGAGCTTCTTTCCTTTCTTGTGAAATGAAAGAGAAACAGCTTTTTATTTAACCTTGTGATGTGTCCTGTCCTCCCCCCATACATACTTTTTCTTTCATTGTTACCATGGCAGGATGGATTTAAAGGAAATTTCTCATTGTGATCATGATTTCCCAACCAAATTTGATTTCTTTTCATAAAACTTCATCACTTAAAATCATCCTCTATTTTAATTTTGTCCTCTTTCCTATTGTCCACATTTCCTCCCTGAAAAGAATTTCCTTTGAGAAAGTGAAAGCACTGGTCTTCATTTTGGGACCACTTAATTGTCCTGCATTTGGTTTGAGAGGTTGCTTTTCCCTTTAGAGCTCCTCTCGCCACATTTCGTGTCGTTGCTAGCATGGTTTGTCCACAGGACTCCTGAGCAAGACAGTCTCCTCCCCATCACGCAATGGCAGGCCGATCTGACATGTTGCTGTCGGGTGCACCATAGGCCACTGCTCATTAAAGGGAAATGTCCTATGGGGTATCTGCTGGATCGTTTATGACTGATTAACTTCCACTCAATAACTTCCCCTAGAACCAGCTGCTTAGGACTGTGACAAAACAGTGTTTTCATCATTTTCTAATGAGTTCAATGTGGTTTTTCTCTTTTGGATGGAGTGAAATGTTTCTTTCATAAAATTGATTTGTAACATGCATTTACTGTTTTGTTTTCTCTTGAATGCTTCATTTATCTCAATAATGGTACAAATGGGAAATACATGGAGGCCCATTGTACAACCACTTACGGTGCTCTGAGGGTGAGGCTTAGTCCTAGTAAACAGAGACCCACAGGTGGCCCCTCAGAAACAGAGGACATGGTTTGCCTTTTAGATTTGCTCAGCTTGCATTCCCTTTATTCTGTAAAGAGCCGACAATGACATGTATGCTTCAGTTCCAATTTAATTTATGCTGTTTGCTGTCTAAAATGACTCAGACTCTGTTCTATTTACTGGATGCTGCTGAACAAAGCTGGCAAGTTCCTTCAGAATTCCTGAACTTGCATGTTATGGTAGATTAGGTGTTCAGCTGAGAGTCCTATTTGCCCAGTGCCCTCTGTCAAGATGTGGTGTATCCCTTGATAGTGTAACTGACTGGGGATGTGAATCAGTTGAGAACAACAAACTGAGGAGTTTCTGGCATTAGGATTTCCCCTTTATTTGTTCACTGTCTCAGTTTGGGCTCCCTGGTAGACGAAGGACTCAAGAAAGTAGTTTACAGAATCATCTCAGAAGTATAGATGAGGGCATGGGGACAAGAAGGATGGCAGTAAGGAAGGAATGCAAAAGGAGGAGGCATACTTGGGCTAGCAGGGACATTTGCCTTCTACTCCACCCAAGTGATGATGTTACATCCTCAGTGTTCTCAGCTTCCCAGCAAGCTGGTGTAGATGCTGATATGGTTCCGGCCCTGGGAAAGTCCCGGGCAGAGCATGCAAGAGACAAGTCATCAGCTGTTCAGGAACTGTCTGCTGTAGATGCAGGTGAGCTCAGGGGCAGGAGGGTATGAAAAGCCTGAAGGAGCAGATACGGAATGCGGAGCTCCTCTAACCACATCGTGCTCCCGAGAAGAAATCTGGGTCAGCCAGGGTAAATTCTTAGGATGACTGCTTTGAAGAGATTGCAAAACTGGAGGTTAGCTTTGCCAGAGTTCTCATCTGAGAAATGTCTGTCCAGTTTGGAAAAGAACCCCAGGCTAATTACAGACATTGGTGTGCAGCAGTGTGGTCCAGTGATCCATAACACACACTCAGGAGTTTGAATGCCTAGGTAAGAAGGCCAACTTTAACACTTTAACATTGGTGTATCATTGGCGCAGTGTCTTACTTTTCTTGTAAAGGGGGAAAGATATATTTAGCTCACAGTTTGAGGAGATTTCAGTGCATATTGGCTGGCTCCAAGGCAGGATGGCACATGGCAGAGGGCAATAATTAATGGTGGAAGAAGGCAAAAGCAATGGGGGGAGGGGAGAGAGTGAGAGAGAGAGAAAGAGAGAGAGAGAGGCCTCCTTTGTTCCTTATGTTGTATCCAGTCTACAGTGATGAGGAGAGTGCCAATCCAATCAGTGGACAGATCCAACAATCACCCATCCTTAATATCAGCACCCTTAATAGCAGAACTGCACTACACACACTCGAGTTTCAGCCATCTCTGAAAAAGCTCTATGACCCTGTGAGGTTTGGGGGGGCATCAGACACAAATCATAACAGCCAATTATTCAACCTCTCTCTGATTTGATCCTCGGGTGTAAACTGCAAATCATTGTATCTTTCTCTCCAAGCTGTTTTCTCACCAAGGACCAGGGAGATTCTGAATTAGAGACGCAGTAAATGGGCTGACACATAGAAACCAGCGTTAACTATTGTCACGCCAATGTGATAATTTCTGCTGCCACCTCTCAACTAATGGGAAGGACTTTATTATGGAGGAAATTGTGTTATCACATTATATATCAGTCTGCCAAAGTCTAAAAGATTGTATGATTCCATTGATGTGAGGTACTTAGAGTAGTCAAAACTAGGAACAAAGAAAGTCAGGTAATGGTTTCCAGCATTTAGGGGAGACAGTGAGGGGGAGGTATTGTTTAATAGGTACTGAGTTTCATTCTTGCAAGATGGAAAAGTATTAGAGATCAGCTTCACTGATAGATATACTTAATCCTGCTTTAAAAATGAATAAGAAGGCAACTTGTATGTTATGTGTTCACTTTTTTACTACAGTAAAATATTTTGGAAAGTATGTGGCTGATAAGCTTCACTGGTCATCATTTGGATATCAGATTCATCAAATGGAATCTACAACTGCCACAAATGGGGCTCATATGTTGTGCTCATTATTTTAACATGAGATCTGGAAGAGATTTCAGATCCCCGATGTGTAGAATGCATGTCCCCGAAAATTCCATTTCAGATGTTCTTTCAGGGTACCCAAAGAAAGACCTTGGCTGGTGACAGCTCCACTCTATCACAGAAATCAAAGAAGTGGTTTCTAATATAATACAGTGTCTTAAACGGCAGCTTCCAATAGGGTAGGAAGGATGAAAGAAAAACAAAACAGACATGATTCAGGGACTCTGCAGAGCAACACAGACAACTCAGCCTTTAGCTCCGGGGAGAGAGGTTTAATTTTCTCACTGAAAATTCAAAAAGAAACTTCTTCTTTAAGAAGACCATTGCAAAAAAGAACATGTGTCTTAGTTACTTTTTACTCGTCGCTGAGACAAAATACCTGAAGCCCAAAGTTGGGAAAGGAAAGGTTTTTTTCTTACAGTTTTGGAGGTTTCAGATCACACTCAGCTGGCTCCAAGGCAGGCTCCAGGACCACTGTCCTGGTCTGCAGTTCATGGTGGCTGCAAACAGCAAACAGGAACTGGCGAAGTGCAAGACACGCCTTCTTCCTGCCATTACATCACATCCTAGCTCCACCCCTATGTGGGTGGAGCACTGACACCATCAATCCAAGCACTAGACAATGAACGAATCACAAATGCACAATACAAATTCATGAGGCCTGGCGCCACAGACATAAACCATGACAACATGTCTCACAAATTAATCAGAGTGAATCCAGAGCCATGTAAACAGTCTTGAACAGTGAGTTCCACAAATAGTAGTCTACTTATAGATTCTAGAATGAGAAGTCCCAGAATCCTAAGGCAAAATAAATTCATCTTTTGTTGCTAGTAACTGCACTTTCAAAGAATTTTCTCCTAGGGAATGTTTGCAATGTTAAACTCATAAAGGAGCCACACAAAGAAAGGGTAGAACAAATTCTCCAACACCCAAGTACAGTCTCTGTGTCCCGGGGTGATTCGTAGTCTCACCATCTAGTTTACTCACTTCTCAGTTTCATTTTTTAAAATCTAGGTACCAGCCCCTAGAAAATGACCCAGGCCCGGATATTACTATCTTACAGAGTGTTTTTTTTCCTAAGTGATCATTCAACTCTTTGAAGCAACTGTGCATCAAATTTATGAAAGACACACGTGCACAAGATTTCCATTTTAAAAACTCTTCTGTAGTTTAGATCCCAATTTCTAATGCCAAAGTCCAAATATTAATTAGAAGACTGTTTATGTACATGGAATTAAAAATAGCATGATTTACTCTCAAGAGAAACTCATATGAAACAGGAGAAAGCCACCCTTTCCTTCCAGTGATTAATATCTCTCCGGTGAACAGGTTATCTGGCTTCAGTTATAGTACTAGAGTAAGATTAATAAATTTTTGTCTCCTACTATAACATCTCTTCTTCACATTCTAGCCAGATCATCTTTGCCTTTAACACATTTGCCCAGATGGGATATATTGATTAGGCGCCAGGTTTTTTTTTTTTAAGTTACAATCATATTCTTTTTCTGCTTTCTTTCGATGACTCCAGGACAGGCTTTTTGAGCTTGGATCTTGCCCAAACTCTCTAGCCATGTATTTACTGGAAATCTCTTGGCCTCTTTCTGCTGATCCCATCTGAGCCAACTGGTATACTTCCACTTGAGATGAGAACAAGTCCTTTGAATACCTAACTAAAGACCATTAGACTATTTCATACCATTTCAGTTTGTGTAGGCTTTACCTCAGAGAAATAACCGTTATGAACTTGGTGTAGACATGAAATAAAAGAACTGTTTGGGTGCTCATGACATTTCTGACACTGAGCACATTTCCAGAAGAATTGTAGGCATCTAGTAAGTTGGTGTGTCTTGGTGGTTGCTACCATATTCATAGAGCTCATAAATCCCTGCCCTCCATTACTATCACCTTATAATGAGTTCCCTCTATACCATGGACAATGCCATTGGTATTATATTATAAACTAAGGAAGAGAGTCTAATTAAAAACTGAAGTAGGAGTTCTAGAGCTACTGCATATTTTTAGGACTTCATAGCAGAAACCTGAGCCTTGGAGATGGGTGTGGTGGAACACACCTACAATCCCAGACCTGGGGAGGCTGAGGCAGGGATATGATGAACTCAAGATCAGCATGGCTGTATAGTGAGGCAATGTATTAAAAAGAATAATGATGAGAAGGAGGGGGAAAAGAAGGAGTAAGGGGAAAAAGAAGAAGAGAAATACAGAGAGCTTGGCTAGTCTCAACAAAAACCCAGGCTGCTGGATCAAGACTGGGATTCCGAGATCAAGGAGAATCGGTTTGGCCTTGGGCGTGGAAAAGTGGGCCAAGGTTTTAAGCAAAGTGTGAGGCTGGTTGCTGTGTGCCAAGTGGAGACTCAAGCACAAATAACAAGCAGCAGATCTACGTGAAAGCCAAAGCCAGACATGTAAAATGCCCTTCCCGGTTGCTAGTTAGAGGAGCCACGTAGAGGTCAATTGGTAACTATGGACACAAGACCACAGGGACTGAGGGTTTGAAGTACAGGGGGCAAGGTGGAACCTGGCCTTTCCAGGGCTGTAGGTGTGTTCTGTTCTGCTTTCTGTAAGTTATTTACTTGGTCTAGCAGGAGTTCTAGGGCCCAATTACCAAGCACTCACTGCTATCAACCAGTGGAATGTGTACTAGTTTTCTATTGCTAAGGAACACAGATATGCAAACTTGAAATAGTATCTGTTTATTAGCTTATAGCTCTTTAGATAAAAATGTGGCAAGATGCCTTTGGTGGGAGTGTAGAATGGTGCAACCACTGTGGAAATCAGTGGGGAGATTCCTCAAAAATCTATGATGCAATTTCCATTTGGCCAGCTATTTCTCTTCTTGGTATTTTCTTGAAAAAATTTAAAAGCATCATGCCACAGCGATATAGGCACACCTGTTTTTCTAGTGGCACAATGTATAATAGCAAAATCTTGGAAACAGGCCAAATGCCCATCAACTGATGAATGGATAAAACAGAAGTGGGTTTTTAAAAAGTATACCATGTAGTACTACTCCGCAATAAAGAAGGATAAACTTGAGATATTTGTAAATAACGAGATATACTATGTACCTGTTACTGTTATCCTGGTATCGTGCCATGAAGTTCTGTACCAATTGCACTGCGTTGTTTTGATTGGCTTTAAATTCTGTCTTGTTCTATTGTATTTTACTACCTTCAAAATAAAATTAAAAATAAAATAAAATAAATGGATATACCTTGAGGGCCTACTCTTAAGTGGAATAAACTGGACACATATGTGTAAATATTGCATTGTTTCTCTGGAGTGAGAAACCGGAAATGTAAATAAGGACCAAAATAGATATAGTGAAATAGGAAGAAAACGTTCAAACAGGAAGGGGAACGAGAGATGGGGGAGGGGGAAAGAAAGGAAAGGAAAAAAGAAAAAATGTTAAAAGGAGGAAAAAAACAGAACAAGACTCTCGTAGATAAGGAGGGGGAAAGGAATTTGAAGAGTGGATAGAGGAGTGGGAATAAAGAACCAAATTGTACCATGTACAGGGACAAGTTCCCTAGGATGGATGTGATCATTCTGTATGCCTACAGTGTACCAATGAAAATAATTAATTGAAAGATACGGCAAGACACACCTGGCTCTCCACTCAGGGCTCACAGGCTGTGATCAAGATGTTACCCGGTCGCGTTCTCAGCTGGAGGCTTTGGCGGCAGGTTCCCTCATGGGCTTTGTTACTGTTGAAAAGTCAGTTTCTGAAAGTTGTGAACTCAAGTCACCTTTTTTTTGCTGACCATCACCAAGGGGTCACAGGCAGCTCCTGTTGAGGGAATCCTCATGTGTCAAATCTTTGCCTTTCTCTTCTGAGTTCAGCTGAAGAAATTGCTTCTAAAGAGCTTATGTGACTAGGTCCATCCTGCTGACACTCAAAAGTCAGCCGTGCCTTGTAGTATAACACGATCACGGGGGTAAGTTCCGCCATGCTCACAGTTCCAGGGTGTTCACAAGATGCACATGGGAGACAGGGCTAGGCCAAGGGGGATGGGGAACTTCAGAACTCTGCCCATTATAGTTACCATGTGATTTCTTTCATCAGTAAAGTGCTGCTGTGGTTTAGATCTAAATTATCTCTGATGTTCAGAGGTGGAACTCTCAGAAGGTGATTGGTTTATGAGGGCTCTAATTTAATCAGTGGATTGACCCATTGATGAAATCATTCTTTGCTGGCAACTTAGGAGCAAAAGCCTAGTTGAAGGGTGCAGGGCACAGGAGCACAGCCTTGGGGACAATATCTAGGCTCTTTCTTCTTCCTTTCTGACTCATTCTCTTGTTTCCTGCATGCCATGAGGTTGACAGTTTTCCTCCCCTGGGCCCCTCCGCCATGATGTTTCTTGTTTTGAGCTATTATTTCTCCTTCTTCACCATTTTTGCCTTCCCCTGGGTCATACTTCCTGCCCAACAAGAGCCTTCTCTTGACCTCTCCTGCAGCTTGTTCCCTTGTAAGGAAACAACTCTGAAAGCTATTGTTACTACCTTCCATTCTGCTCCTACACCTTCTTTAACTCACCCAACCAGACTTTCACCCCTGAGATCTCTCTTATTGAGGCCACCTAGAGTCTCCACATTGCTAAATATCATGGTCTGTTCTCCGAACTCGCTGACCCAACATCTCAGCAGCATTTAGCACGGTGGATTGCTCCATGCTGATGAAGTTTTCTCCCTTGCTTTCCACACTTTGGTCTCTTCCATTCCCCTTCTGATCACTCCATCATCACCTTCTCCTTTACTGATTTTTATTTCTAGGTAGTGTGGGTTCTTAGTAACGTGTAAGATTTTCCTGAGTCTGCTGACGACTGTTACAGTTTTGTCCTCTCTTTTGTTCAGGACCCTCTAAGTGGGAGCATCCCTGTATAGGCATACAAGATCAATCAGTAAGGTGTTACCAATTATTTAATTCACACAGAAATCATAAATTGGCAAAAATACAGCTCCTTCTATGTTAACACTCCTATGCTGTGAAGGACAGTGGCTGTCAACTCTCAGTATTTGTGGCCCTCCTTGTCACTGGGAGCCAGCAGGTACTGGCAGGCCTGAGCCACTCTGGCCATGAGAGATACTGGCTCTAAACTATTCAGTCTTGCTCCCCCTTGTTCTCTGCTGTTGGTGCCCTCAGTAATATGACCACCAGCTGCTACAGGCTTTTGGTATCAGCAGTCTTTGACATTACCAGGTCCTAATGAGCCTAATGAGTCTTTGCTCTCTGAGATAGTAATCATGAGTAGGTAAACTATGCCACCCAAAAGAGGCTTTGTTAGGACTTATGCTGACATTTAAAAGGGGAGGTTGATTATAAAGGAAAAAGACATATACAATATTAGATTGTTTGATCATGGGTAATGTAGGGGTTCTTTGCAGACTTAATGAAGGGTAAATTCATCCCAAGAGGCTGCAGGGCAACACCATCTGGGATGGATCCATACTATTGATAGGCAAACAAAGCATCTCCCAGAGCATCTATGAGGCACCTAATGCAGGTAGCTTTGGATGCAGGGCATTTAGGGCAGCCATGGAAAAAGTATTTTTGAGGATTGTCAAGCCTTTTTCTCCTGTCTCACTTCCTGTTCTTCAGAACTTTTCCCATTGGACTATCCTGTGGCTTGAATCTTAACTCTCCTTGTCCACACCAACTCTCCTGTTGCTTCCACCCAATCTACGGCTTCCCTCTAGAGATGGACGACTCCTACATGCACATTTCTAGAGACCAACTAGCACAAATATACTTAGGTGTCCAAATCAACACAGCCACAAATGACCTTCTTACTTTCAGTACAAAGCCAACTTTCTCCTAGTTTTCTTCATTTTAGTTGATAGTCTTTACTAGAAGTGAGGTATCTTATGTGATTTGTTAGAGTGCATATTTGGCTTTCTTTGGAGTGAGAATAAAAATTAGAGAGTTGCTGTCAATTATTGATTATGTCCTAAGTGGTCCAGGTCCTCTTATGGAGAGGTAATTATTTGTCTTTCCAAATCAGTTGCTAGAGACTGACTTCTTACAAATGTGATACACAGATAGCAGTTTGGCTTCCTTGGTTGGTTACTATAGATACAGGTTGATTTCCTCTGCAGGTTGCTGCAGGCTCTGATAGGCCAGATTTCTGTTCTTTACAGTCTGGCCAGTCACCCAAGTATTTAGTCTCTCAATCTGGAAGCACAGCACTGTATTGGGAAGTCTGGAGTGTTGGGTAAAGGGCTCCTGGTAAGGTTGGAGAGGTGACTCACAAGAGCCTTGTGAACCACAAATATGGACTGGATTTACTTTTACTGTAATGGGGGAGCTGCTAAAGAGATCTGAATAGTGAAGGGACATGATTTGACATACGGTTAAAAGGAGTGTTTTGCTGTTGTGTGCTTTATGGATTTAAGAGACGGCAGTGGGCAGAACAGTTAGGATCCAGACATGAGACGGTGGAGACTTAGTCTGAGGTGATGATCATACCTTTGGCTGCATGATTTGTGACCAGGCTTCTTTTCTGAGCTCATTTAACCATTTGGATGTAATTTAAGTGTCTGTCTTTCCTGTAGGGAATAACTGAGCCAAATATGGGTTTAAGGTCAGGCTGACTTAAAAGTTATACTTTTTATTAAAAATTAAATTGGCCTTATAATGCACACATAAATCCGCCATGGCTTATTCAGTATAGGCCAGTTACTGACCTCCATTTAAAAGTTAATGTTAGATTAATACATTAGGAGCAGACGTGGTGAACCCATTGCCATCTTACTAGTTTGGCTTCCCAAAGGGCCATGTGTCTATCGCTATGCCATCATTTCTGTCTTCAAATCACACACATAGTAGTTAGACTAACTGATCTTCATCTTACTGGCTATTCATGTGTTTTCAAAATATTTTTGGACCCAATCATTCTGACATTTTCCAACTCATTTATCGAACACCTTCTGCATGTCAGGCACAAGGCTGAGAACTGGGGATTTATTACAAAAACCTAGATGCAGATCTGTCTTCCTTTGATTTTATATGGTAAGAGGGACCTAATTAAACAGGCACAACTTAAGCACATAATCACACGTCTCAGAGGCCAAAATACTGGGGGTGGGATTTTAGATTTATGGCCTGGGGAGCATCAGTAGACATAAGCATTGTTTAATTTGAGACCTAAAATATGATAAGGAATCATCGTGGCAAAAAATTTAGGGCCTGAAGTCTCTGAGAGGAGATGCAGAGGAAGAAAGGGAGGAAGGTGGGCCCACAAACAGAGAGCGAGCTGTACTGGGAAACGGAGAAGTGAGGGCAGATTGCAGCAGAAACTGCTGTTTTCAAAGTCGTGACAGAGGGGCTGGGGATTTAGCTCAGCGGCATAAGCGCCTGCCTTGCAAGCAGGCAGTCATGAGTTTGATCCCTGATATCGATTTAAAAAAAAAAAACATTTACAAAGTCATGATGGAGCAGTCAAAGGAGACAGGCTCCGATTTTAAAGGGTCACCCGAGTAGTGATGTGGATGGCCTGGAGAGGCTGGAGGGGCTGGCGGAAGAATTAAGAGGTCTCTGTGGGCCTCCCAGGGACATGCTGGTGGTGTCAGAATGGTTGCCTTGATAACAGATGAGTGCTGTGGAGAAACTTGAGGGATGCTTTGTAATTCAAGTAGACAAAATCACTTTTCTCACCATGATGGACTGGGTGTGAAGAAAAGCTGTGGGAAATGTATCTATATCTGTGTCTATATCTATAACTACATCCTATCCCCCAGATTCTTGTTTGAGTAACTAGTGGATGATTGGAAAATTTTAAGTTTCTAAACTTCTCCCATAGGTTTTCTTATAAAATCCGGTTGTCCGGTATTTTGTGTGTTTGTTTTTGTTTTGAGACAGAGTCTCAAACTAATGTGTTCCAACAATCCTTTTGCTTCAGCATTCTGAGTAGCAAGGGTGGCATGTATGTGTCACCACACTCTCTCAAACCATGTATTTTAAAACAGTGTGACCCACAGTTTCATCATTTAAACATCGTCTCCACTTCTGTGTTAGTTCTGCAGTCTTAGTGTCTATTTTTACAGTTACTAATAGCTTCTTTATCCCTGGCTCTGCAGAATCTATGTATTTTTCTTCTTTACTTCATCTAACATTCATTTCCAGTATTTAAATGGATAGGTTTGTGTTGTTGTTACCATTCTAACTTGGTGCAGTCTAGGATTCTGCTTGTGTGGGTCCTTAGATCACATGCTTATTAATCTTCCAATGCCACAGGTTCCATTTTCCTCAAATTCATGCTTCTTCAGTTCTTCTAGGTACTGTATATGAATTACATGCGAAAATTCAAGAAGCTGCAGTCTTCAGCGTAAATGGGTTAATGGAAGCTGGGTGGATTCCTTCCCTGCCTTGCTCTCCAAAATAAAGCAGACTTGAAAGCTCTTCCTCCCAGCTGTGTGCCTAACATTCCTCATAATGTGTGGAGGAGTAAGTCATTCACACTTTCAAGCTTGGAGAAGCTATGGCTCAGTTAATCTAAGAAATGTATATTGTTGGATGCATATCCTACTTTTAGCAATTTTTCCCTTTTAAGTTTGACCTTAAAAGTTGGACAGAATAGTGATATTTACACAGAGCTGCTCTAAGTCATATGGAAGCTTATTTATTTCACTTTGTATTTTTAGCTATGTATATCATAAATGAGTATGTTCCCAGTGTAAAAATTAAAACCAAGACTATGAAGCAAAGATAGATATGTTTTTATTTTCCTACATATATGTATTGTGCAGATATATATGTAGTGATACTGTACTAGTAGATAATGAAAAGCATCTTAAAGATATCTTGGTTGTTTATACCTAGACACCATCTCATTTCTCTTTTTCTGTTTTCTTTTGCAATGCTGGAGACTGAACCCAGGACCTGCTTGTGCTAGGCAAGTGCTCTACTACTGAGCTACATCTTTAGCCCCAGCCTTGTTCTGTTTTCTTTTAACAACTGGGAAACAATGAAATGTTTCCCATAAGAAATTTTATAGTTTTTCAGCCATTTCCATTTCATTTCATTTTCACTTTAATGGGTACTGAGGCCATATCCAATTTTTCATTATTACAAATAACAAATAATTGTAGTGATATTTCCTGTACATCCTTCTTTTGTGTGTGTATTTGAGTATTTTTGACAGATTCATTGAAAGTAAATTGTTTTATCAAAAAGTATATTCATCTTAGTACTCTGACAATCTATACAAGTTCTTAGCTTCTCACCCTTATGACCATAACCACCCTTATATTAATACTTTTCAAACATTTTCTCAATTTGGTGAAAGTATCTCAGTAAATTTGCATTTATCTATTTCTTTATTAATTAAGAGCATATATATAGATACATAAATACATATGTATATTCATCACTGCTCTCTGTTGTAAACTGTCAATTCATGTTTTCCCAATTTTTGTGTTGAGTCATCTTTTTTTGGTAAGAATTGGTTATTTTATACTCTCATTAATCCTTTATACACACAAATGTTTTTCAGAATGAGTCACACTTTTAGGGATTCTTTTGTATGTTTTATCAAGTAATAATTTAAAATTTCATGAAATTAAGTCTTTCAACTTTTCTGCTAATGCCTTGTATTTAATACTAGATAACAAAGATCTTCCCCATCCAAGACTATAAAAATGATTCTTCTGTGATCTATTCTGATAGTTTTCTACACTAAACAGTACTCATCTCTTTATTACATCAGAAATCTATTTCTGCCCATGGAGCTTTTTTTAGAGACGTGGCTTCTATTTTTTAAACACATAGGCACAAATATTTGTTGAATGAATAAACAAACTTCTTCTATATTAATTATCCAACACATTTTTACTTAGCTAACATTTTCATCATTAGATTAAAATATCATTGATATCCTATACTAAATTCTGATAGATGAATGTTTGATCTATTATCATATTTTATTAATCTTTTTTATATTTTTATGGCACCATTTTAATTGCTGTAATTTTAATGTACATCATATGTGTTAAGGCCACTTATTAAAATTTTCTTAGATTTTTTTCATAGATTATCTTCCAGATGAACTTTGGAAGTAATTTATTAAGACCCTTGCAATTCTGTGGGAAGTTGTTTTTCTAATAGATGAAATACCTCTATAGTATTTAAGTAGATCAATTTGAAATACATTTGTTATTAGTCTTGTTGATAGGCTACCATTATAATTAGAGATGCTTTGTCTTCAATTAGTGAAAAGTAAGAACTCTTGTAATGGTTATGGATTTCTTAAAACAACTAAAGATGTGTGTGCTATGTACCTAGATGTCTGTTAACATAGGGTCCAGATAAGTCATTTGATAACTATTTGTTGAATGTCAGAGTTGTGAAAACACTCCAGAGAATTCCTGTACACATTTACCCGGCTTCCTGTTCTATAAACACATGATCACAGTGTAATTATTGAAAGGGCAAACCTACAGTGACACCATACAGTTAATGATTTCACTAGCCTTATTGACCTGTCACCAGCTTTCTCCACTTGTGTCTGTTTTGTTTCAGAATCCAAACCTAGAAACAGATGACATTTATTTGTCATGTCTCCTTAATCTTCTTCAATCTGTGATGATTTCTCAAGCTTTCCTGTTTTTTTCATGACCATGGGACTCCTGAAGAGTACTGATCAGTCATATCTTAGATTGCCCAAATTACCTATTCATCTGATATTTCTCAACATTTCTGGAATTTCCTTCCTAGAGTACCATATCAGGAGATGCAGGACACTGGGAGGCCTTTCTGCTTGCTACCAGTCCATGACTTTGACTTTGATGATTTGCTTGATTTTGCTATTAGAAAATTGGTATTTTCCATTTTAAATTCATAAATTTCATATGTGAGGGGATATTTCAAGGCTATTGTAAGTTTTTTTTAACTTTTTAAACTTTTTATCAGTACCGGGGATCAAACTCACGACCGCCTGCTTACAAGGCAGCTTATGCTGCTGAGCTAAATCCCCAGCCCCTATTTCAAGGCTATTTAAGGTGGTGCAAATATTCCTCTCAGTTTCATACCATAGTTTTGCCCATGAATCATAGCATTCTTGGAGTGTTCTACCATTTGCTTCACGTTCATTTCCTATCTCTATCATCTCTTTCACATTTACTAAATGAGATTATATTGCAAGGAAGAACAGTCTTTGCCTACCTATTGATTGATGTAAGTGTGGATGCATGGAATATGATTTTATTCAATTGGCTATAATTTGGTACTTTGATTATAATTTGATTCTTTCTATCACTCAATTTCTCCCTACTTTGGCCATTGAGAGCTCCTCCAAATGGGCTGTTTTAGTTTTTGATGTGGCTTCAACTTTTTGCAGCAGGTTTGCTGTTTTTGACACTGCAATATGTCTTATACCCTCTTTTTTTCTTACAGTATTGGGACTGAATGTATACATGCTAGATAGGTACTTTATACTCAGCTATGTGCCTCGCCTTTTATTTTTCCAGTACTGGGGAATAAACACAGGATAGCTGAACTATAGAGCTACATCCTTAATCCTTTTTATTTTTAATTTTGAGACGTGGTCTTCCTAAGTTGTCCAGGTTGGCTTTGATATTGCAGTCCTCCTGCCTCAGCTTCTCAGATTGCTGGGATTATGGATACGAGCCACTGTGTTTGCCTCTGGGCTCATTTTATACATTTCCGGTCACAGCCATGTTATCTTTCATCAAAACTGGTATTTAGAACAAAAATCTGGGATCTAGGTATGCTAGTCGCTCCAGGATCATCATTGTTTCTAGGTCTTACAGCACATAGCACTAGAATATATATATTCCTATATATTTATATGTATATGAAAAACTATGAATTCATAACTAATACCCTGTTTCACTGTAGAACCACAGTGTACATTCTATTTTCCCCTTTTTCCTTACTTATAACTTTTTTTCCTATGAAAGTAAAAAAAAAATCTGATTGTCTTTATCCACAATACCTTGATGTATTTTCTTGATGATAGCATACACATAAGTAATACTATGGACATTTTCTAGTTTGAAAAACTTTTAGATACCACATTGTATAATGTGTTTATTTTACAACTGAGAAAGTACAGGACTATGGTGACTGAGTTGCCAAAGGGAAGAAACAAATTGCTAAAAGAAGACAAAAAATAACTGCTGTGATTTCAAACTTTATTATCGTGTATATTTCACTGGAGGGATTAAAAGGACAAAACATGTAAAGTCAGATTACTGCTGTGAAGCACTAATTCCATCTTCCCCCTCTACTGTTTCCCTGAAATTGTGTCTATTCTGGCTAAAATAGTAAAACATTTGGTCAGCATGGCTTGTGTATATAGCGTGGCCAAAGGCCAGAAAAATTAGACACACTATTCATGTGATGTTAAGACAGTTGCTGGAAGAAAGAAGATCCAAGTGTTCCATTACCATGCTTAATTTCCACAATTACGGCTACAGCCAAATCCTCAGAGTTCACTGAAGTTTACAGGTCTTGTTACATGAAGTAGACAGAAAGGAGGGATTTGATTTCTTCTTCCTTCCATAATATCATCAACATCTTGTCTTCTGTGACTATATTTGAGTCACAGAGATTGAAATCTCTAAAGCTGAGATGAACTGCCAAACCTTTTGGCAAGTCACTTAGTTTTTGGATCTGATAATTGACAATTACCTGCCACATGTTGAAACTCTGCTATGGAGATCTATGATCCTATTTTAACACCTTAAGCTTCTGATTTTCATTGCATGACTGCAGCGCCCTGTAAGAGAAGAGAAGGAGTTTGTCCTCGTTATCAAAGTGATCATGGAGAGAAATGCCCACAGGGTGAGAACTGAAATATGAAGCTTGTTTTTCTGTAACCCAATGTTACATGTCATGGTCAGGGTCTTAATATCTGGTAACACGATGTGTACATGTTGTGGGTTAAAACCTAAATCCAACTTACGTTGTTAATTCAGTAAGAATAACACCGTATTTCTAAGCCATCAACTTGGAACTCAAGTCTAATTTGATGACATCCTGTTGAGTTCATGTGTCTATACAATTTAAGCAATTTTATCCTACTATATTGTATTAGTTTCCTTTGCATTGTTGTGAGAAAATACCTGAGAATAATAAAAGTGAAAATGTTTAATTTGGCTCAGACCTCCAGAGGTTTCAGTCCATGGTTGGCTGGGTCCATTGCTCTTAGGCCTATAGTGAGGCAGAAACATCATGGCAAAGGGGGTGGCGGAGAAAAGCTACTTACCTCATGGTGGCCAGGAAATAAGACAGTGAGAGAGGAAGTGCTAAGGGGCTTCTGGGTAATGACTGCTACCACCTACATTCAGGTCGGTTTGCTGCCCCACATGCCAGGCTTCCCTGAAACACCAAGATATATGCTCTACTGGTTTCCTAGGGATTTCTCAATCCAATCAAGTGGAAAATCAAGATTAACCATCACATCTTACTGTTTTTATAATGTGTTAATTCCTAAACTTTAATCTATACTTCCAACAGATTTTATGCTCACCTTGGCTAGACAAGCCCTGGGAAAATCCAAAAGCTCTGGATTTTGAAGATTTGTATAAAATTGGTACATGCATCCTTGCTAACCTAAAGACAAGTTCAAAGGATTTCTCCTCTCTAAAATAATCTCACAGATCGTCTCCATTCTGTTTCTCCTTTCTCCATTTACACTTCTTCTCAGTTTCTGATTTTCCTGGCTGCTCATCTGAATTTTCTCTCCTTCTCTCCTTGCACTTAAAATATATTTCAACTTCATGTCATTTTAATCAAATACATAAGTGGAGATGAGATAGAAAATGACTCTAGGGGAGAGACAAGAAGATGGCGGCTTGCTAGGTCACTGGGTGGAGAGCCTTTCTGGGAAAAACAGAAGCAGAAGCAGATCACCTACAAAGGACAAATCATCAAAATAACGACAGACTTATCAACACAAACTGTCAAATCGAGAAGAGCCTGGGGGGAAATAGTCCAAACCCTGAAAGAAAATAATTTCCAACCCAGACTGATGTGCCCTGAAAAACTCTCTCTCAAAATTAATAGAGAAATAAGATGTTTCCAAGACAAGGAGGAACTGTGGGAGTCCGTGGCCACCAATCCAACCCTACAAAAATTACTGAAGGACATTCTAGAGAGAGAGAAAAAATACCAGGATTCCAGCAACAGTGGCAGAGAGGCCTCAAGGAATGGTGCAGACAGTGGAATGAAGGAGAAAAGTGGACAAATAACAGCAGGAAAATAGAATAGCAGAGATGAGGCAGAGAAGGTGGGCTATAATCTCTAATACAGATAGTCTTGATACACTAACAAAAAGAAACACAGGCAGAGTAGATTGGAGGCAGGATCCATCGAGATGCTCTGACTAGGAAATATACTCAACCTGAAAGAAGGTTAATAAACTGACAGTCAAAGATGAGAAAATGATGTTCTATGTAACAGGGAACCAGACAGAAATAGGGACAACTTGTCCAGCAGCTGCAGATAGGTTGGAAAGATAGGTTGGAAAGGACACTTTTGTGCAGTGTATAACTACACAGCTAGAAGAAAGGAACACCTTACAGCTTTTGTAAGTAAAGGAATACAACTCAAGATCAAGCTCAGGGGTAAAAAGGTTCAGCACCACTCAGATAGATAATAGGCTGACCCCTAATCTAAAAACTATAAAGGAGTTAGTGGGACCCAAAACATACAAAGCATCCTGAGAAAGGGAAAGGGGAAGAACTTCCTAAAAAAGGAAGGCAGAGGACATTGTTAATAGTGTATCAGGATTTAAAATCCACATTAGTCATATCTCTCTGTTTAGTGTGATTATATTTTGTTCCAGTCTGTCTACTCATACTAGATTTGAGGGCACAGAGAGCTATCCCCAAAATAGTAGGATATACCACGGTAACTATCCTTAATTTTCTATTAACTTAAACTGAAGCCCTGTATTACTTACATTGTCTTACTATGACTGATCTTATTTGAAGCTGGTTTGTTAGCCTGCTGTTTTGCCTTGACTGATTTTATTCGAACTTGGTATGCTTGATCGTATCAAGTCTAAGAGTAGAGGCAACTACTCTGAAGATGACAAGATGTAATAAGATACCCATTTCAGTTTGATTATTAGCTGCTTTTGAAGTCCTACAATGTCTCCAAAGTTGTGTTTTTATTAAAATAGCTATGCAATGCTATGTTCAATTATATTATATCTGATGATGTGGGCACTTCTATTGAAAATAACAAGAGAAAGCACAGTAACTACTGTAGATTACCTAATATCATGGTTTTACATGTCTTTTTCATTTCATGTTTTTCTAGGAATTCATTTTGTTGTCTTGTTTTGATATGTTTTTCCCTATAATGCAGAAAAGATAGATATACATGTAGAGATTCACACATGGGGAGAATTTGTAAACAGTTTACAGGAACAGATTATATAATGCACAATGTAACGAAAAGATACTGTGAAGAAGAGACACTAAGATACCCAGTGCTAATTCTGTAGGATTATGATATAAAATCTAGCAATACTATTATTCACTGTTCAGAGTGATGTTAGTCTAGTCTCTTACGTTCAGTTTCAGCATACGTAAAGATATGAACAGCTACTTCGAAGAGAATGAGAGACATTATGACAGTCATTGTTGACTTCCCCAATGTCAGGTCTTGAAGACCTAAAAACCCTTCATCATCCTATGACGATTAGATTAGTTCTATAATGTTCAGTATGTATTCAGTGTGTGTGAAGATGGGGACAACTACTTGGAAGAAAACTAGAGACAATAAGATAGACAGTGAAGATTTCCAGTGGACTTGCTTTGAAATCTGTGTTTCTTAAAATTATTTCCTTATGATCTGTTTTGTTCTGTTTAATCTTACCCTCTTTAAAATAAAAAAAGACTCATGCATGCATAGAACCTATAAACAGTTTACGAGAACTGATCTTATAACGCATGATGAAATGAACAAATACTTTGAAGAAAAAGAGACATTACAGTACCCAGTGCTGATCCTGTAGTGTCATGATGTGAAATCCAGCAATACTATTATTCTTTGTTCAGAGTGATTTTAGCTTGCTATAGTTTGTTTAATCTCAATATAAATGAAGATATGGATAACTGCATATATGTTTAAGTGTGTAGGATTGATAACTATATTACTAAGTTTTTGTTGGATAGTTGATAGAGCGTTTGCAGTCTCACTGTTTGAATCCCCACTTTGTATGTTTCACTTCTGTATCTTGAATAACTATTTGTAAGAGGACAAATGTAATCATCAACTAGTGATTTCTTACTGTTTATTTTTTCTTTGAAAATATGTATTATTTCTACCTGTTTTCTGTTTTGTTTAGTCTTTCTTTAAATAAAAATTTTAAAAATTGCCTAAAAAAAAAAAAAAAAAGAAAATGACTATAGCCAAAACCATACTCTGGGGATATGAGATTAGTCTTGAATCTATCCTGATTCAAGGGACTTATGGATATAAAACTTAGAGATATGAGAACTACTTTCTTGCTTTGAGTAATTTAAACAACTGGAAATTATTCCTGAGTTATTTGACTAAAAAGATAATCTATAAAATTTCTGTCTCACAAAGCATTAAAGAGTTTATGGCCTAAATAAAATCATGAAATGAAAATTCTAACCACTGAATTCTTACCTTTTTGTCTTTGAAGATCTTCAAATTGCAGGAAAAAATTACAAAAATTCTTTTTCAAAAAATATACTACATTTTCATGATGGTATTTTATTGAATCCTTTTTGGTTTATCAGGAGCAAAAATATTTCACAAAAGACATTTTGATTTCTCAATCCAAGAAAATTAAAATGTTTATAACAAAAGAAATAAGTTTGAGATTAAAAAATCAAGTGTTGTTTTGTGAAATGATTCAGAAAAAATTGTGAGTTGTGAAGAACTGATTCAAGCATATAGATTTGCAATAATGATAGAATGAACAAAAATTTGTCTTCTAACTAACTTTCATGTTATGTGTCTTTCTCTTTTCAAAGTGTAGCAAGGTGAGGAACATTCTGCTTAAATTCACAGAAATTCAGAATAGTTAAATTTTCTTAGTTAAATTGTTCTCATCGCTCACAGTAATGTTAGTGTGCCTTCCGGTGAGAAAAGCTAAGTTTCCAGAGTGTGTCTAAATGACATCTGAAATGTGACCTATGAATTTTGCTGTATGGCTAATTATTATAAAAATATTTGTAAAAACAGTCCACCGGTCTAAGCAGAGACCCTTGAAAAAGATCAAGCTGGTAGCTCTCAATTAACTGAAAGCAATCATAAGGAAAATGTAGTAATATTTAAGTTGTAAATGGAGGAAATATTTTGAACTAGAAACTGACTTCTGGGGAATGAGAAGTTAGGTGAATGCTTTGTTATTATAACCTTGTTTAAAACATTTGTTAGAAAACTGTTCTCTGGAAAAACCTAAATGGGTGACTCATTACTATTTATGTTAAAAAGGATTTGCTAGGGTTTTAGCATATTGCAACTCAAATCTAATTCATGATCATTATTTTTTTGTATTTTAAAAGTGTTTTCTGTAAATGTGAATAAACATATAGGACTGAAATGATTTATGAGAACTTACTTTGGACTCTACAGATAAATTCTGGGGGATCAGAACCTTATAAATGTGTATTGAATTTTGTGTGTGTTTATTTTATTGATATGCTGAAAGTGACTACTCAGTACTATTTAGGTTACTTTTTTATAGTCAAATATTACATGGGAGCCCAGCATTTTTGTTGACTAATGATTGCGTTGCTGCCAGAGGATGCTTCTGTGATTGATTGATAAACACTGTAGGAAACTGGGCAGAGGCAGCAGATGACGCATTCATGGGAAGTGTTCTGGAGAAGAGAGGCTAAGACTGAATCATCGCTGATCCATGGAAACATAGGCATGTGAAACACAAAAGAATCTCCCAGCTTCTCATTGAAGATTATGAACAAATCATACCTGTTTGTCAGCTCTCTCTCCTGAAAGCCAGGAAAGGAGCAGCGGTGGAATTCACATAAGGCAAATTTGTTCTTAACCTTGAGCATAAAAAGGAACAAGACCAACAACACTGGAGTGGAGATATTTTGACAATCTTTTGAAAAGATGGATGAAGAATTATGACCAATGAAGGAAAGCAAGAGAAAGGATGGCGTCAAATACAGGCAGATTTGGGTGGAGAAAGGCTGAGTGTGTGGTGATCAGCCCATGTCACTTTGCTTGCTGCTGTCTTGGTTTTAATTTGCAAGTCCCAAGTCTCAGGACAGCCCAGAATCCCTGGAAAACATGGCCACCCAGTAGGTCAACAGGTCAAGAGCACGTGTTATTATGCAAAATTCCGTCTGTAGATTGACCTCCGAATACCTTTCTTTGTTCCTCAGTCAAGTATTCTAAAAGAGATATACGAAGCACACTGGACTGGGTAGCTCTCTGAGTATTAGCTGTTTGTATAACTTTAATTGGTTTTGTGCTCTTTGTATTTCACAATTTTTAAAAAACAAATTATAAGATATAAATGTAATTGGAAAATGAACAATTGTAATTTAGTTTATGTGACAAAATAGAAGTACATTTAAGCGCGTATAATCTTAAAATATAGGTTATTGAGCATAAACTTTATTGTATCAAATATTATAAAGTGATTTATGAATAATTTAATTATAGAACAGAAAACCATCAAAATTTTCATAGTTGAGGAAAAAAGCAATCCCATGCACAGCATCATGTCATCAGCACTAATTTAATAGGACAGCACATGACTTGGTATCGGTGTGAAATTTATGTTTGCATTTAACCATTATTTTTATAGTTTTATAGATGGATTTGAGAGATACATCTTAGGTGCTTACCTATACACATATATTTAAATAACATGATGAGATGAATTTAATTATGTACTAAAGTATGGGAGTTTTCAAAGAGTGTATATATTGTGTATTAAAAGAGTTTAATTGTATTATATTTTAAGTGACAATATCCTCATTATTTAGGTGGCACAATAGCTTGACTCACTAGGTTTTATTTCATTAGGTCTCCACATTATTTGGTTCATGTCAAGCTGAACATCAGCTTCTATTAGGCAACAAGAGCAGCACAGATTTTTCTTCAAGAATTGCAGGTTACAGTGCGATTCTTTATGGTTCCCTTCCCCTTTGAGGATGATCTATCTCCTTATTTTCTATTATCTATTTTATTTTGCTGTTTATTGGTATTTTGTGTTTTCATGTAAGAGAAGCTGTATAATATTTACGCTTGTGCAACTGCTTTATTTCACTTAATGTTATGGTCTCAAGGTTCATTCATTTACCTTGAAATGCCTCCTATTTATCATTTTTATGGCACAGTTGTACTCCATTATGTACAAATAACATATTTTTTTAAAATTCGCTCATCTTTTGATGGACATGTACACTGCTTCCAAGATTTAGCTAGTATAAATTGTGCATATGTCACTGTAATTTGATGTCTTTAACTCTTTCAGGATGATGCTTAGGAGAGAGATAGCTGGGTCAAATGGAAATTTCCAGTTTTAGATTTGTGAAGAATCTCCGTGGCGATTGCCATAGAGGTTGTACTAGTTTCCATTCCCATCAACAATATGCTGTACGTCTCTTCCCCTGGAGTCTCAGCAGCACTTGTTAATACTTGATTTCCTGGTGCTGGCTGTCCCTTTGGAAGTTACGTTGGGCTCTCAGAGTGGTTTTCATTTGCATTTCTCTAAGATGTTGAACATCTTTTCATGTATTTATTGACCATTTGTAATTTTTTCTGTGCACTCTACTCATTTCACTTGCCCATTTTCTTTTATTTTGAGGGTTTTTTTGAGGGGGGAGTCTGTGTTTTGACACTTTTGAACACCTTAGGAGCATTGACATTATAGAGGATATGTTGGCTGAAGAAACCATTTGACTCTGAACAAGGGGTGACAAATGAGTACACAGTCTTAGTCGGAGATCTTGGAGACCTGCAATCTTCTTACCTAGAAAACCAAGCCACTGCCATGCAGTACATGGCTTGAGTGTATGTGGTAGCGTTGGGGGAAGGAAGGTGGGGGAGTAGTGGCCTCATATCCCAGGGCTGCCTTACATCATGGGGCACATGTAGATGCACAAGGGTATACATGCAAGTGGAGTGAGCATAGCCGAGTGTTATACTTTAAAATATATCAACTATGGCAATAACAAGTCCATCCAAAAGCATTTTTGAAGGAAAAAATACCTATAAAATCTTGTCAAGAGATTGTATCACAGCTTCAGAAAATGGGGTATATTTTTAGATTTGGGATTTCAAATGAATTAAGGTTTAGAGGAAGATGCTCAGAAAATTTACCTGTGAGGTTATGAGCATAAGGTACTTGGTACTATTTTCAACACTTGGTACTGTTTTAAGTCACATATTGCTTTTGCTGCAAGCTTGACACTATTTCAAGGAAATTATGAGCAATTTAGCTATAGAAATAATAGTTTGGTGACGAATTATATCATATGTTGATGGACTAAATTATGTCTCACTCAAACATATTTTTTTCTGATGTTTTTAGCTCCCAATTTTACTATATTTGGAGATAGGGTAATTAGTAGTTAAGATCAAATGAGAATTTTAGAGTGGACCCCTGATCTGCTAGCATCTGTAGCCTCGTGAAAAGAAGAAAAGAAGGAGTTATCTTTCTGCCACCTGGAGACTCAGTAAGAAGTCTTTCTGTTTGCAATCCAGAAACAAATCTCATTGAAAACCCAATCAGCCAGAACCTTGGTCTTGGACTTCTAGTCTCCAGCATAGTGAAAAATAAATTGGAGTTAAGCCTCTCAGTCTGTGGTATTTTGGTTTTGCAGACTAAGGATACAGATATAACTTCAGAAATATTTTCAATAAACACCCAGACTTGGAGAGGATTTAAAATTCTTCTGACCAAGCTTCTTGGTGTCCATACACTGTTCATAGTGCCAGACCCAGATGAGGAGTTGGTTTTGGGACTATAAACCTCCAAATTTTTGGACCTTTTGTTTTCCTTGTGTCTTACTTTCATGTCCATGAAAATTAAATTAGGATCTGTTACCCACAATTTCTACCTAAGCACAAAGAGCCTCCTGTCAATGTTCTGGTTCCAGTCTCTTAACTCCAAATTTATAGTGAAAAAATTGCCTACTGATAATATTAAACTAATCAAATGGTGGATGCATCCATTTTTCAGTGACAGATCCGTGTGTCATTTATTGTCTGGAAATCACACCACCTCTGTTTATTAGGAGGACTTCCATGTTCATCCATAAGCTACTTTCAGAGTGACACAGAAACTAGGGTGTCAGAAGAAAGGGGGCTTGCTTCCGTGTATTGCTCTGCCTTTCCTTGGGCTTCCTCAGACTGGTCCAGCTGGATTCACTGTAAGCCTGTTACCAGGAACAATGACAATTTTGAGGTGTTGCTCAATGCTTTGTTCCTTATTTCTCATGTCAGCCCCAGGATTCAGAGACTGCCTTGCCTGTGGAAGCCATCCTGTGCTGCAAATTTCCTGCCCAAATCCCAGTGGACCTTCTGCCTCTTCTTACACATCCTTCTTCCCTCTCTCATGAGACTCAACAGTTGAAAAGCCGTTATTCCCTGCTCCTGGTCTTTTTTTAGCATGGGATTGTTGCTATAGATGCGATAGGCCATATTTTCATGATTAGATCATCCATCATTACAAGCTCAATCATATATGGCATCTTAATCCATCTGGGCTGTTATAGCAAAATACCATCAATTGGGCAATTTGTAAAGAATAGGAATGTGTTGCTCACAGTTCTGGAGGCCAGAGGGTTCACGGTCAAGTTGCTGGCAGATTTAGTTCCAGGGAGGGCCAGTTCCTCATAGATGGCCCCTCTCTGTAGCTTGACATGGCTGAGGGGCAAGTGTTCTCCCTCAGGGCTCCTTAATGAAGGCACTGATCCCATGATGGAGGCTCCCAATAAACTCCAAAGATCCCAACACTGAATTCCATCACCTTGGAAGTTAGATTTCAAATATGAATTTTGAGGGACACAAATATTCAACCCATAGGTTCTAGGTCAAGGGAAAACAGCCCTCCTAGACAGTACTGAACTATGATGTTCTCAAAGAAAAGACTAAGCTTTACGTATTTCTCTTGATCCAGTTTTGTGGTGAGAAACCATTTACTGATTGACTGGTTGGGTAATGAATGAGTGAATGAAACTAAGCAGATAGGAGACAGCGAGGTGTTGTCTGAAGGCCCCCCAGGAGTGAGGAAGAAATTGGATAGACAGAAGGTGTGTTGGCATATGCCTGTAATCCAGCTCTGGGAGGCTGGGGGAGGAGGACTGCAAGTTTGGGCAACTTAGTGATTTAGCAAGACCTTGCCTGAAAATGAAAAATAAAAAGCACTGAGAAAGTAGCTCAGTGTGAAGGGCCTGGGCTCAATCTCCAGTATTGAGAAGGAAGGAAGGAAGAAAGGAAGGAAGGAGGGAACAAAGAAAGAAAGAAAGAAAGAAAGAAAGAAAGAAAGAAAACTTGTGTAGACAAAAATTGAATAAACCTGAGGAAACAAAAAAATCATATCCCTCAAATATTGTGTGTACCCAGGAGCTCCCAGAATTCTTCATAGGATTATGTAGACCTTAAGAATTGTGGTTATGGATGGTAGTATACACACCTATCTATGGATTACTTTGCACATAGCAGGAAAGCAAAGTGTATCCAGAAACAATCCTAGCAAAGAAGGGATCAACTACACAATGTGGTTTGTGTGAATGAGGTATATTAACTGTATCCACATAAGTATCTAATAATAATGAAGCATACAATCGTTACAGAAAGCAGTCAAGTCATTGTGACAGATAGGATACTAAATTAAATTCAAGAACTGTGGCTTTTATTATGTATTATGCAGGTAGCATGATTTTGTGCCATAAATTAAAAAATCTATATGGCTATGAATTCTGATAAATTTTGCATATCATAGTGCCTGATGCAAGTAGGTCTTATAAAATATTTATTACTGAGTGAGGTTGTAGGCAATCATGCAGAAATCTTCACTGTGCAATTTTAGTAAGAATTAACCAATTGCATGCTTGCTTACATACTTAAGTAAATTACTCAGACATTTACACCCGAATAGGTACATTTTTAATAATATTTTAAATTGTTTTGCAGTGTCTTTGTTTATGACAATTCATATACATATTTATATAGAAATAGATGTTTTATGAAAACCATATATATGTAGATATTTTTAAAAGGCAAAGCCTATGATGAGTCAAAACAAGAATTTGATTATTGTCACCAGTAACCCCAAAAGTATTCATTTTTAAAAGATATACCATGCCATTTGTATATTTTTGTAGTGTGAATATTCGCTGATTTTTCAACTTATTTTTTCAGCTTCCTTTAAGACACATTCAACAAATAAAACTCCTATCTATTTAAGGTACACAGTATGATGCTTTGATATGCATAAACATTGTCAAATGATGACCACAATGAAGCTGATTAATGCTATACTTTGCATCTTTGTGACTGCTTTATATAGTTAGAACACTTGAAATGAGTTCTCAGCAATTTTCAAGTAGGAAATACAGAGTTATTAACTATAGCCATTCTTTTGTACACTCCAGAACATATTTACCCAACAAAGTGGAACCCTATACTCTTTGGCCAACATCCTATTTCTCCCAACCTTGTGCCTGTGAAACTACCATTCTACCCTGAGTTCGGCTCTTTTAAAAAGTGTAAAAATAGACTGAAATATCTTTATATATTTATAGTTATTCATGAGCATTTGGAATAACCTGTTAATAGTAAAAGAGTAGTTAAATAAAAAATAGTGGGATCATTTGTTGTAACCTTCACCACCTCTCAGAAATCACATTGCTAAAAATTATTCATTGGCACTGAAAGATACGGAACAACACTAAGTAAAAACTGTAAGATACAAAATTGAAGTAAGATAAAACATTTATAAATATGTAAATAATGGAAGAAAATTTATGTACTACAGGATATAATAAACCTTTCTGGATGGTGAAATTATAGGTAATTTAAAATTTTTTTCTTATGCTATTTTTAAAACACCAGCTGTAAGGAGAAAAGCAGTAATAAAATCTTCTAACCATTCTCAATAACTTAAAAAATACCTCTAAACCCCTTAACATGTGTCATAGGCCTCTTCCCAATCTGTGCTCTGAACATCTTGCCTTTTACCAACACTGCCCTGCAGTACTTGGTCCCATAACCAAGACGACCAAGTAAATTGGTTTCTTCTGTTACGTGTCTTCAGTTTAAGTTGTTTTGCTTCTAAGAATAACTTCTGCTCTTTTTCAGCCTTTTCTGGTTAATAGTTAAACAAATCAGACAATAGATTAAGTATCTCTTTCTAAAGATTTCTGTCCCAGCCTGCGGGTAAGTCCACGGAGACCCTAGAGGAGGAGTGGGGATGAAAAGGAGACAAGAGATGCAAAGAATGGAGACAAGACAAAGTCTGATTAAGTCTTGTTTATTCAAGGAATGAGTATCAAATATATAGCATATTGGGGAGGAGGGAGTTGGGTTCTGAGAGATCAGCAGGTAACTTAGCAACAGTTGCAAGACTGAGGGTCATAGGTTAAATCAAATTTTCAAATTTCCCTTGCACGGGGCTCATAAAGTGGGCTGATTAGCATAATTCCTGAATAGGCCAGGCCAAACAAGCTAGGCAAGGTGCTGCTTAACTACCAAACTTAACTCCTAGAGGGAGTTAAGGTGGTGCGGCCTGCAGATATAAGGTGGCAACCAATTACAGGGCTTCCCACAGATTTCTAGATCTTTCTGGAAAGATAAGTATCCTCCTTTACTCTCTGCTGTAATATTATCAAATTTTTCTTGTATAAAGCATCACGCTGTTATAAGATTTGTCCACTTCTCCTTCACTAGTATTGAAAGGGCTTAAAAATGTTATGTGAAAGTCTTCTATGTATCTTGCAGCAGCTTGTACATATTGTGAATATTTGATTATAGTCACTCAATTAAGTAGCTCTAGATTATTGGATTATTACTTACATATACTTTAAAGTCCTTCTATACTTTAAATTCCTAAAAATATAATCACGCATCAAATCAATCACCAAAGAAAACAATTCGTAAGAATTTATTATTCTATTAGAATTTTGTTGTAGAAGCATGAATGGTATTTATTAATCCATGACATGTTTGTTAGTATCATAGAAATATTTGTACATACAGGCTTATCAATCAAGACAAACTTGATAGTATACATGGAAAAAGAAAAATTTTTTTTTTTACTACTGTGTCTTCACATAGTAGTCCTGGGTTAAGTTTACTATATTTTAGAATGATTGATTTTCCTCTCAGACAATAACAAGGTCTCTGTCTCAGCTGGAAGAACATTCAGACCAGTATCAAAATGCAAAGTTTGCAGTCAATTAGAAAGTTTTTACCCTTCCCTATTTCTGGTCAGATCATTTGACCAATCTATAATTTCTCTTCCTCTTTCAGATTGGGTATACACTGATCATTTGTTCTATAATCTTCCCTATCTTTTCCAACCTCTGTTGCAATTAGTGTGGGGACATGTGATTGGTTTTCCCAAATGGGCCACAAGTACTTAGTTGTAATGTGAATTGTTCATGCTTTATCTCCTCCTGGTGCAGTCCACCCTGAGAAGGCAACATCACAGTTCCTAATTAAATCTATCCTCCTTTAAATTGTGGGTGTCAGGTAGCGTCCCAGTAACAGGAAAGCCGACTAATACTATAAAACTGTAAACCACAATAAATCTTTCCTGTTTATAAGTTGACTTTCACAAGTATTTTATTACAGTGATAAAAACCTGACTAACACAACAAATTCCAGTAGAACCAATGAATTAGTCTTCTCTTTCATTGTAACTAGCTGTAATTAGACTGGCAATTGTTTTCTTGTGTTATGTCTGCCTCCTCCTCCTTCTCTTTTATTCTTGTGATTATATTGGTGTATCTTTTTCTTCCTCATGGTTGTCTCTCTCTTTCTTATTGCTGCATATTTTTCTCCAAAGTTTCATTTCCTGGAGGTACTGTCTCCAGTATAATAGTTTTGAAGTAGTGAAGTCTTAAAAAGAGGTAATTAAGGCATGGGAGTTTCTTCTTCAGAAGAGATTTGAACCCTTGTCAGAGAAGTAGGTTAGGTATTAGGGGAGTAGTTACCAGGAGAAAGTATTCTTATAAAATGAGGTTACACACATACTTGCTCTCATCCACATATGCTGTGTGCCACTCTGTCATGTGTCTCGCTGTGTGATGCCATTTCTTAAGTTTTGATGTAGCAGAAGAGCCCTTACTAAAGGCCAAACAGATGGTTACCAGTCTTAGATCTCTAGCCTACAAAATTCTGAGCTAAGTAAACTTCCTTCCTCTAAAACAAAAGCATCATATGTTTTGTTACAACAACAGAAAGTTGACTCACACAAACTCCTAATTCCAATCATCAAGTCCCCTGGAAGCCAGGCACTGGGATATATGTGTAATCTTAGCTCCTTGGGGGACTGAAGTAAGAGGATCATAAGTGCAGGGCCACGTAGTGAGACCCTATGTCAAAATTTTAAAAAAGCATCAGTGTATCAGTGTTCACTGAGGCAGAATACTCAATATGCACAATTTAAAGGTGGAGAGGGTGTTTGTTGTTGTTGATCACAGTTTCAGAGGGTTCAGTTCATGCCCAGCTGGCTATGAGGTAGAAAAGGCATGGTGGAAGGGCACGGTGGAGGAAAGCTAGTACCCCCATGGCAGCTAGGAAGCAGAGAGACAGAGAGGAGGAGCCAGGGAGAAGACACCTCCCAAGTCCTTCTTCCAGGTTGACCTGCCTCTTCCAAGTCCCGAACTCCTAACAGTACACTCAGTTACAAAGTCATCAACAGATGCACTCAGCAATGGTTGCAGCAGTACCAAAATCCAACAGCCACCCCAAAGCCCCGCCTCTGAACACCTGAGACTTTGGGGCGATATTTTAGACCTAAATGGTAACAGTTGGGGACATGGGTGCACACTCTTTGAATTTAATGCTAAGGATTGGGGGAGGAAGAAAAAGCAAAAAGAAAGAACCTTCTAGAAGTAATTTTGATCCTCTTCTGATCATCTAATCCTAACCCCTTGCCAGCCTGCCTGTCACTACTTCACTATGGCGACTTCTCCTCGATTCACTGCGAATGCATCTTGTGTGTTAATTCTGCCACATACCTTCAATTTTGCTCTTTACTCAGAAACCAACGGCTCTTGAGTAGAATCTGCACTCTTCGTAAGCAGACATTCAAGGGTCTTCGTATCAGTTTCTACCTCTGCAAAACCACTCCTGTTTTGCTCCTAGGTGTCTCTGATGCCTGAAATCAGACTGCTGCCCCATAACCACATCATACATCACTTCTTGCCTGGATCACATCAGCCCCTCCCTGGTCAGACCGCGGTGAGCTTGCGGAGATCTTCCAAGAGAAGCCCCGCTCTGGGCCGGGGTATTCCCTCTTCTCTCCTCTGAAGTCCTTGTAGGTGCTGGGCAAGCCACCTACTGTGTGTGATTACTCAGTTACTCACTTTGTTTTCATGTCTTAAGATTTCAAAGCATGTGAAGAAAACTGTGATTTTGTCTTCAGTAAATTCTTAGAGATGCCTACATGCAAACTCTAAGGAATAACCGTTTCATCACTCCTGTGCTTTAACAATGTTCTCAAAAGTAACTTAAAGTATATAAATCAAAAGTGACTTCTTCACCCAAAGCATCAATCAATGATATGGAAAAAAGTGGGAACCTGAAGAATAATACTGAATTATTAATGTGCATTTCAAAGTTTTATTTATTATTTTAATTGAATATAGTTGTTTTCCTTAACTAGTTACTTCAAATTTTACAAAGTTAGTTACTTCAAATTTTAATCTTGTCAAGGAAATTGTTGAATTGACCTCTCTGAGTAAAGCCAAGGCCTATCAGTTTATTTTAAACCATCAATTTACTAAGTAAATTGTGTTCTTTAAAACGAAAAACGTGTTGGCCTGGGGAAGTAGCTCAGTGGTATAGCACTTGTCTAGCATGCATGAGTTGAGGACTTTACCTCTAGCACCAAAAACAAACAAGCAAACAAACAAACCAGGGAATCAAAGTGTTGCAGATTGTGCTGTATACCCCAAAAAGATTTGTTGAAATCCTGACACACCCTACCGCAGAATGGGACCTTGCTTGGATATAAGGTCACCGCAGGTATAGTTGCAAATGAGGTCACACTGCAGCAAAGTGAAACATCCTGCAGTAAAGTGAATCATGCACCCAACATAACTGGTATCATTATAAGGATAGAAGGGCAACCCACAAGGACAAGAGGATAGTGTGAAAATGAGGCAGAGACTGAGTGTCACTTCTTCACGTGAAGGAATGCCAAGGATGGCTTGCAGAGACCAGAAGCTAGAGGCCTGGAATAGAATCCTCAGAAGGAATCAGCTCTGCCAACAACTTGGACTTTTGGCCTCCAGAACTGTCAGGGAATAAAAATATGCGTGCTGTTTTAGGCCATCCACTGGTCCTTGTTCCTGGAATTCTGTATGACTCCACCAAGGATCCAACGTGACTACATTCAGCAGTAACGATCATATTACAGGGTAGTGAACTACACCAACCTTGCTCACTACCTATTTGTATTGTTTGTTTGTTTGTTTGTGCTGGGGATTGAACTCAGAGGCTAACACAGTGAGTGCTTTACCGTGCAGCCGTGTGCCAATTCTCTTCAAATTTTATTTTGAGACAGAGTTTCACTAAGTTGTCTAGAGCAGCCTCAAATTTGTGATCTTCCTATCTTGACCTTTCCAATAACTGGGATTACAAACATGTGCCACCACACTTGTTAACCTATTTTTATGAAGACTGTGTTACTGGAACATTGTCACTCTCATTACTTTATTAATGTCATCCCTAATTGTAAGGTCTCATGCCAGAGCTAAATAGTTACAGAAAACACTATCATCCCTAAAACCTAAAATAGTTATTGTCTGTTCCTTTATAGAACAAGTTTGCTAATCCTCATTACATTCTAGTAAGTCTTTATTTAAAAGGTTAAAAATGTATAAGAGTCTAACTATAGATTTTTGTTTAGTTCTCAAGAATGACACCCATTCTTACTATCCATATAAGTCAGCACTGGCTGAGCTATGCTCCAGTAACAAACATGTCTCAAGTACTTTAACATGGTCAAGGGTAGTCTCTCACTCTTGTAATGTTTGCTATGAGTCTGGGAGTTCTGCTCAAGGCAACGGTTTTCAATGGAAGCGGTTTCTATTATGTACCCATATGGATCTGCCCACTTTGCAGATTTAAAGAAACCAGAGAGTTGTGTGAGGCCTTCCCATGCCTCTGCAAGCGGGCACTTCATTTCTACTGACACCCAGGCACACAAATGGTTAGACTGTACTGCATGGAGGCTGAAAAAAAGTACAGAAGCAGAATATTTATGAGTACTACCCTCTCTACCTTGCCAGTACCTTGATCCTGTATTAATCCTGTAGGATTAGCATTTCAGTGACTTCTGGAGATAAATATACACTCTCAGAGTCAATATGTTGAAGAATCACAGTGAGTGCTACTTATAAGACAATTTCTTAGCGCTATCAGCCACTCATGATCTTCGGATCTTTCTAAATGGCAGGACTAGCATTTTGTAAAACACCATAAAATATTTTCTTTTTTCTTTGCTATTGCCAAGGAGATACCTGTGTGGCTAACAGTGCCTTGAGATTAATAACTTCAATTAAGAAACATAAATCTGAATCCGCACACCCTGGCGCCAGGCATAGTGAAGCATAACTATTAATCTCTGCTTGCTTTATACATGTGAAGGGAAATGACTCCAGCCATTCCACACTTTAATTGTATTTGCAGAAAGAGATACTGTGGACATAGTCTTTTTGATACAGGCCTGTACCAGCAAGTAGATGATGGAACGTGATGTATCAAAATGAAAAAAGTGAGACCTAAAACAGTAACAAAATCTTTTGTAATTAATAATGGTGCTCTTTGGTTGGAGAGCAGTGCAGACTGAGGGAAGCCCTGGGCCATCTCCCTCAGGCTTTACAGGAGGAGAAATGTAGCAGCACTTCCTGTGACTCTGGACGAAAGAGACTAGGACAAGGATGTGGCTCCCTCTGTCAAAGTGCCATGATTTGTCCCAGTGGTGTGGCCCATGGTGTGGCCTATTCAGATAATGTCAGGATTTGTTAGCCCCTCCCTTTTCCATCCTCCTGCCATTGGAATCTCTCCACTCCTGATGTCCCTCGTTTGTGTCCCCACAATGACGGCACTTGCTTTTTTTTGCAGCCCGGGGAAGGTAACTGGTTCCTCTTAAGGAATTTCTCCCACTTTCTCTAGCTCCATTTTTCTTCTTAGTCCAAAGGGATGGGTGGGAGGCTCTATGATTTCTACCTTCACTTACGAAGTTTGCTTTTATGCATCCTTTGAAGACGATTATTTTCCTCCAATCACCTGGGTGACATCTGAGCCGTGAGGTTTGTCTGAACCGTGATGGTTGTTGATTGATTGCTTCTAACCACGCTGCTGCAGCCATTTTAAATGTTGGTGAGAGTTAGGGTTTTTGTTTTGTTTTGAGAACAGTCAAACCAGTTTGCTTAAAAGCATAATTATATACGCCAATTTTTCTCATAAAACTTCAAAGCACAGTATAATCACCTGAGCCATTAAGCTATCGAAATATGCTTATCCAGACGAAGTATAGGCAAAGTCAAGAGAAGAATATTCTGGAAAAACAAGTGGTACGTCATCACACACAGAACCATGGTTTGAGAAGTGCTGTCTTCTACAGATTTAATACCTCTACACAGTTCCTGTGAATTCATGCTTCTTACAGAGACAACCTTTAAAAGAGGAAATCAATTGCCAGGTAAGTTTTGCAAGACAGATTTACCTGAGCCACTGAACTCAGGAGACTTTTAAAACTGTATACATTTATGAATATAAAAAAATTAAATGAAGCGTGAGTTTCCGTAATCACATAAGTATTTACTTCCAGGCTCAAATTTTACTGCTGTGAATGCTGAAATCTCTAGCACCAAAATTAAACTTTTATAGTTTATAAAATTTTCCTCATACATCATCTCATTTATGTGCTGCCTTTCTTAAGAAGTATAGTGATTTTCATTTGGCTGGGGAAGCTGAGATTTCATAGGGTTAGTGACTTCTATAAGATCCCCCAATATTAAATAATCTTGGAGACTAGGTTGCTGATCCCATGTATACATTCAAAGAAATAAGGAGAACTTTACTATCAGTTCATAGCTAATAATCTAGCAAATCAAACAGTTCACTAAAATGTTTAGGCAGTTTCCTCATTTGAGCCTTTGCAAATGGCTCTGCTTAGAAATTACTTCACATCATCATTGAAGGAAATTCATACATAGTGCCCACCTTTACTCACCAAATCAGCCTCCCTGCCACTTCTCATATTTTGGTCTTATTCTTAGGTACCTTGTATTGCTAGGGGTTGCGGTTACAATTTTTGTTTGCTTTAGATATTTATTT
Organism: Cavia porcellus; assembly: GCF_034190915.1. Classification (NCBI taxonomy): domain Eukaryota; kingdom Metazoa; phylum Chordata; class Mammalia; order Rodentia; family Caviidae; genus Cavia; species Cavia porcellus. The sequence continues at coordinate 16,664,561 of NW_026947496.1, read as the reverse complement.
TTTCTGGTGCTGGGGACTGACATCCTCTGGCACACTAGGCTGATGCTCTACCACTGATGTACATCCTCCCCAGGCCTTTTTCATTTTGTTTTGATACAAGTCTCACTAACTTGCCTAGGACCCCAAACTTGTGAGCTTGAAATCCTCCTTTCTCAGCTTCCTACGCAGCTGGCCTTATAGGCCATGCAACTGCACCCAGTTTAGGCACATTGCACATGTAAAATTTATAATCTAAAACTGTGAAATAAGCAACCTCATCATTTCAAATTGAACAGGCTAAAAATATTTCGCTTTATGTTTTTGTAAGGTTATTTGGTAGAGTTTTCTATTTCACTGTAAGTACCCAGTGTACACAGAAAGAAAAGATATTTTGTTTGTGGAACTGATACTCATTATATCAAGAAATACGTGTATTTATAACTGAAAAGTCCTATAAATGCAATGAAATGCTACTAAAACATATAATGGTGGTCAAAATGCATTCAAATCCAACACACACTCTCTTTGAATTTACAGTGTATGTTGGCAATCTTTCCCCAAACTGTAGCTTTCAGAGAACTCAGAGCTCAATTTCCAGCCTCATTTGCACCAACACTATTTTAATGCTCACCACATTTCTTCTGGAAGATTCTCCATGATATTTTGAATTTGATATTTCTAGGATATATGCTTTAATTACAATTGTCTCAATTTCATTATGGAAGTTAACGTTACTTATGTAACATTCTTTCAACATTTCTTGAACACCTTCTGCCTAATAGATTTTAGGGTACAAAGTTACATAAAAAGCTCAAACAGCCTTTTCCTTCAAAACACACATGAAATCAAACATTGAAATATGTATAAAACTAGTGGAAAATAATTAAGTAAATACTCAAGTAAGTAAATACCACTTTTGTATATACAAACGTAGGTCTACAATAACACAAGAATCACATGTCCTTTAGTTGTTAAGAAATACCATTGATGGAATATTAGTCAGTTATGAAAAGAATGATCTTGAGGTTTTTATAGGTAAATGGAGGCAACTTGAGTCTATACTCATATGTGAAATAAATCAGACTCACATTTTTTCTCTAGTATAAAAGATAATAATAAAAAACTGAAAGAGTAATAAGATCCAAAATATATAATAGATATTGTGATAATGAAAGGGAAAGAACGTGCTCTAAAGGATATAACTGTATGTATGTTTAAGTGTGCAAGATAGATGACCATACTACTAAGTTTTTCCAGTTCATCAAACAGAATAGTTTATACCATCATTGTTTGATTTTCCACTTTTTATGCTTTGATTTTTGTGACAAGCAATTACTTCTAAGATAACAATATGTAATTTATCAACTAGTGATTTCTGGTTTTTTTGAAATTCTGTATTATTTCTACCCTTTTTTCTGTTTTGCTTTTTTTCTCTAAAAAAAGAAATTACCATTGTCTCAGGATAGAAGCTCAATAAATATTTACTGAGTGGATAAGCAAGTTAATATGAATGTGTGAAGGAATATGCCATCTCAAAACATGCATATTGATTATTTAAGCTAAAATCACTCAAAGAACCGTAACTTCAGAAAGGACCAGTTGACTTTTGCATCCATGCAGAGAGCACAATATTTTTGGGAGGAGTAAACTCCTAGGAAAATAAATAACCGTAATCTGCAGAGACTAGTAATTGTGAGTGTAATGAACCCGAGTAAATAAAATCTGCACAATAGGTTTTATCTTCCACTAGTTTTACATTCCTTGTCCAGAGATCCATTCATCCTAAAATCTCTTTGAAAATTTATTATTCTTTACAAGAAGTATAAAAGCATCATAATTTTATAGTTTCTCTGGACTTCATTCTCTTGTGAAGATGCTCATATACAAACAAACTTACTAAAACTTTTGTTTTACTTTTGTTAATCTGCCATGTATTAATTGAGTTCCTAGACCCAGCCAAAGAAACCATGTAAAAACTAAGGAGGGTAGAATAGAGACAATATCTCCCTTCATTATAATGCTTGACTTAAAAATAATAAAGCGTATGTAAAAGTATACAATAAGGCAAATAAAGAAAATGTCATAGAAAACAATGTTAGTTCCAAAGACTTGGGAAAAGATAGAGGAACTAATTCTAGAGCGATCCCAAGAGAGACAGACACAGGGTCCAGGTCTTCCCTGCCCGTCATGCCAACAGATAGCATGGCTGTGGAGTGCAGGCCACCCCTGGTGCTCAGGGCCCAGCTGTACTTGCCCCACCTCAGATGCAGAGTGGGGTCCTTGTTATACTGTAAGGGCATCACCTGCCTATGCCCATCTAGAGACAGCTTGGAGAACAATCAAAGGGCTTCATTTATGATTCATATTCAACTAGGTTCCTGCACAAGGCACAAATACATTCTTTTCTCTGTGATTCAGTCAGTATCTCTGATGCAACAGAACCTTGAGGTGGGTCTATTAGTCACTGCGGCATCACTGAGGCAAAATATCTGACACTCAAAACTTAAAAGAAACAAGGTTTATTTGGGCTCACAATTTCAGCAGGTTTAGTCCATGGCTGACTGACTCCAAGGCAGACACAGCAGGGTGGATGGGCCTCTGGGGAGAATTCGCTCAGCCTATGGTGGTCAGAAAATAGAAGAAGAGGATGAGAAGAACTGGTGACAAGAATACACTGTTCCAGATCACACAGCCGAGGACATGTCCCTAACCAGGCCCCTCTTCTTACCAGCGTGTTCAGCTGTAAAGTCATCAATGAACGAATCCACTGAGGAGTACAGCAACACCCGATCCACTTTCCAAAAGTCCCACAGGTCTGAGCAAGTGAGATTTTGGGACAACATTTTAGATCTAAATCGTACCATCGGGGAATAAAAAGGATAAAGGAAGACCAAAAACAATTCCAAGGTAAGACACTAATAGTTCTGACCACGTGGGTCACTGATAAATGGATATTTTTATGAAACTAGTCATGAAAATTGTCTTACAAATATGTCATGTATATTAAGCACTGACTTGGTGAGCAAAACAAAGGTTTGTTGAAAATGTGTCATGATACTTTCAGACTAGGCACTGCTGAAGCATTGGAAAGGTCATTTACTAAATAGATCTGACGTAGTGGAAAACATCTTTTAGCTTCCAATATGGAGCAATGGATATTTATCAGCAAGGAGGAGAGAAGAATTGTAGATCTCATTAGGCGGCCACTAAGCCTTCAGCCTATCTCCGGAGAGGTCTGTGTGGGGTAAATATTTCTTTTCCTATCTTATCTCGAGAATGAGGGAGGTAAAGTCAAAAAGAGCAAAGAGCTTTGTGCAGGCCCTGCAGATCGTGCTAAATAATTCTTTCTTTCTCCACTCGTTATCAAAGCCGCCTGTGGTACAGAAAGTACTCTTTGAACACAGATTTGTACTTGGAAATGTGTTGCAAAACCTGGATAAAACCTGTTAGAGCGGTCCAATCTTGTTTGTGCAATAAACAAGGGAAGGTTAATAAATGAAAGTTTTTTGGCAACCAAAAATCATCTCAAGAAATTGAATTTCACTCTGTTTACCATCTCCCCCAACTTCATCAGCCTTTGCTGAAATGCAGTTATTTTAGCTTGAATATCACCAATGTGTGAGTGGTCTAAATGCTCACAGGGTGGTCAGGAACCATTTGAGAACAACTGGAAAAATTAGGAGAGGTTTACTATTTAGTTCCTGGCTGTGCCTTACACTATTGTGAATTAAACATCACTGACTAACCTATGGCCCTACCAACAAAGAAAAGATTAATCAAGACTCTGAACACTCTTGGGTTATTTCCATTTAGATTTTTATAAGGTACCCAACAAGGAGCGATGGTGGGTGGATCAGACTCCGAGCCTTCTGCCTCTGGCTCTCTCTGCTACTGGTACCGAGACTGGGAAATCACGATGTTGGTGATTTCGGGTTATCTACCTGATTTTCCATGGCCATCTCTGTGCTTATTTACATAATCCTTCTGCCTCACATCCATGTGGTCATCCTTTCTGGCTTTTAAGTCTTTCTCTGTTTATACATTCACCAAAGCACTTCTCAATTTTGCTTTGATAAGAGCAAACAAGACTGCACTTAACTGGCTCTAAGTAAAATTGAGGAACTGGAGACATTAGTAGTCTAGTACTCTGACAGCCTCATTTTTGGAATTTTATGGCGTGATATTTTGCCCATTTTTTTTTCTTTTCTTACATCTACTAATCAGCATTTTTTTTGATAGGGTCTTTTGCTGGCCCTAACAGGATCTCATTAGCTCAGGTTGACCTTGAACTCATGCTTGTCCTGCCTCAGCTACCTGTGTGTTGAGATTATAAGTGTACACCCTGTCGTCTGGCTCATTCGTCACTATTTCCAGCCCAAAGACTCTCCAAGATCCTCTAATACCACTCCTAGATCTCCTCATTTAGGCTGAAGTTTGCTTGGGTTCCCTCCCAGGCCTGACTTCATAGTACAGCAGTACTTTGGTTCAAAACTTAACTCTTTCCACCAATCTGGTTGCAAACCAAATTGGACAAGAACAGACTTACATTCAATGGTTAAGTTCCATGTTGACATTTTGGGGAATTTGATTTGGTTTACGACCATTTTGGTTTGCTACCAGAATCATGGAAAGAATTAAATTTATAAACTGAGGCACCACTTCAGTGCTGGGTACTGCCTCAGCCCCTGGCTTCTCTGGGTTCCAGGAGCAGACTGTAGGGAGGGGCTGAGACTGGACATCAATCCCTTTTGTGAGGAGGTGGTGAGGGGGCCTGGTCCCAAGGAGGAGCACCCGAGGCAAGCCACGTGGGGAGGCTGCTCCAGTCCACAGAACACCAAGCTCTTAGGTTGAGGGCTTGCGGATTGCTAGGCAAAGGGGAGTGTCAGGTGACACCAACCAGCCAGAGTATAAATAAATGTACTGTTGTGACTGAGCAGGAAAGGTCCTCTCATCAAGAAAGAGAGCTCCACCAGATCTCAGCTTCCTGTGTATGTCTCTACTTCTCCATCCACTCACCCCAGGAACTTGGTGAGCTGACTTCTGCAGCAGGCTGTCGCCTCCCCCACACAGGATGTATCAGGGGTTGGGGGAAGCATGGCTTTGAGAATGGACTTGCTTCTTTCAGTCATGTGCCACGGGTTCCAGAGATCTGAGGTGGAGCCTGGGATCCTATAGATTTAAAAAGTGTCCTGGGTAATTGTTCTGCAATCAGAAATCCAATGCATCTTTCGAAATAATTGCTTTTACTGCAACGAGAGCTCAAATAAGATGAATTTTAGGTAGGCAGATGGGTTGTCTTTGGAAAGTTTTGCTTAAATTAATCAGGCTTCGGGGAGGCCCCACCCTCAGGGCAAGTCTTTTCCAAGAGTCATTTGTATATATGGGTGGGCCTGTCCTCCCTCACCTTCTGCCCTCTACAAGAGGATGAAAAGATCAGGTAGGGTGGAAACTCCCGGGTGCAGCTCACTGACAGTCTCTCAAGGAGTTCCTGCACGAACCCTCCTCGGAGTCACGGAACCCATCTCTTTATAACACTGTTTGAAAAATCTGTTGGGCGGGGGGAGAATGTTTTTAAGTTGACAGTAATTTAGCCATTTGTGTAGCTCAGTCATCCTCAAACTTTTTGATCTCAGAAAAATATATGTTTGTAAAATACGACAGACCATCCCAGAGAGCTTTTTATCAATATTGACTGTTAGAAATCAAAATCACACCATATTTTTTATAACTCTGGGATATGCATAGCAATGACAAACTATTACATGAATAGCAATAACATATTTTTCTGAAAAATCATTGTGTCATCCAAAACAAAACTAATGAGAAAGGAGAATATTGCTTTCCATTTTACAGATCTCTTTGATGTCTGGCTTAAGCGAAGAGAGCTCACTGTCTAGCTTCTGTGTGATGTCACAGGCCTTGTGGGCTTTGGGATTCTTCATTGTATTCTTGCAGAATAATGATATTCACAAAGGTGAATAATATCTTGTCATTGTCGGCTTTGACCTTGTTGATCCCCTGAAAGGTCGTGGAGTTCTCAGTATACCACAGTTTAAGAACCACTAGATAGCTCACCCTTTCCTACATATCTTGTTTTTGGTTATCATAGAAACAAGATATTATATAGAGATGTAGTGAATACAACTTAACGATAGGAGTTCCCCCAGACCCTCCCCTCACAGGTACCAGGGATTGAACTCAGGCTCTTGCCCGTCCTTGGCAAGTGCTCTACCACTGAGCTATATATCATTGCCTTTTGTATTCTTGTTTAGAGATAAGTCTCACTAAATTGCCCAGCTGGAGTTGAACTCACAATTCTCCTGCCTCAGCCTCCCAAAACAGCTGGGATTACAGCTGCCATCATGCCCGGATCCAATAGCTCTTGTGTAACAGTTTGAATGTTTTAGAAGCTGAAGCTGCATGAGAATAACTTTCTCTTGCAAATGTTTAAATGCTGAACAATCTTTAGGAGTACAATTTAATCTCATAGTTATTCCTAAAAGGATAGCTTTTATTTTAAAAAAAGCTGTACCTTCTGGGAATAAAATAAGGAATCTAGGAATTGGTAAAAGTGATGGTGGAAGATGAGACGCAGTCCACTTGGGGTGTGGTCATTTGGGGAAAGGTCAGTTCTCAGGAATTCCTGGGGTGGGGTGCACAAGCTGGGTGCTGCTTGTCCAGTGAACACCAGATGTGGACGAATAGTCCGGCCACAGTGTCCTCTAAAGATTGAGAATAAAGTGGCACATGCCTGTTATTCCAGCACTGAGGGAAACTGAGGCAGGAAGACCAAAAACTTAAGTCCCATCTAGTGAGATGTCATCTCAAAAACAAAAACAAAAACAAAAAAAGGTGATGTAGCTCACTGTCCTGGACTGACTCCCCAGTAACACACACACAAAGTGAGAAAAAGAAAAAGGTGATCATTAAAGTTTGTTACCAGTCTTTGAGTAATGTAAAGACGGCCTGGGAATAGACAATGTGTGTGCACGCCTGTCTGTGTGTGTGTGTGCTCACACATGTGTGCACTGGGGCTGGCGGTACATTGGTTTACATATTGTAACATACACATTTCTGATAGTTATGATGATACTGGCAAAGACACAGCTTATTTTTTTTAAAGTAAATTCAGTCTTAGCAACATGCTAGCGGCAACCCCATGTATTTTTCCTTTTTTAAATGGGTAATTTGCTTTTTTTCTTTATGCGCATGTACTCTTTGTTGTAATTATCTTTTCTATCAAAAAACAGCATTTTTTCTTTGTGAGCTGCCACCTGGTTGCAGAATGTACACATGTGTCAAAGGTGTCCGAGGTGAGTCCTTCTGGGATGCAGTTCCCAGAGCCTGGGCCTTTGCATGCTGCCTGCTGTCCCCCGGTCAGTGCAGGACATACGATTTGGGTGTCTGTTTCCCCCCTGTGGTTTTTCCCTTTTTGTTTTTGTAGTGCTGGGATTGACTGTGGGGCTCTGGGGGTGCTGGGCAAATGCTCCGTCACTCAGCCACATCCCCAGCCTCATTCTCAAGTTGTATAGCTGACCTTTTTATCATCCCTGTGTGGACTTTAAAACACTAATTCACTTCCCTGTAGGGAGAAACTAATCAGAATGTGTACATTCAGACAAACCCGGTGAACTAACCAGAGTGTATATATTCGAACATACCCACTGAGCATTAAGGTATTTTCTTTAGATGTTGAAACCTTGTTTTTCTTCATATCTTTAGAGTTAATAACCATGTTTTCCCATTTTGATTTTAAAGGTTGAGCTGCAAAAATTTCTTTCATTTAAGAAAATTATTTCTACACACATAAAAATCCTTTCAAGTTTTATTTTTACATAGACTTGATTATTACTTTAACAACAGTACTAAATATCACAACTATAATTTCCATAAAATATATAATCTTAATAATCTCCCACGTTCTTAAACCAAGAATGCTGACCTTGGAATTTTTCTTTGATAGAAAGAGCTATTCAACAAGGAAGTCACTTCCTGTTCCAAATGGCCACAGGGCCTCTCTGTCCCGTGGGTCCCCTTTGCCCCCGGCTGTCATTCTTTCCTGACAACAATCAGTCCTGGCCCTGGAGCTCTGGGCATCGCTGTGGGTGTCTCTGGGCACCAGCTCCGGCAAGTCCTCCAGAAACTTTCTCAGCGCCTCTCCTGACATCCACGGGTTCCATCTCTGCTCTTCCTCTAGGTCTGCACCTGTCTGTCCTTCAAGGCGTCTGCTCTGTGCCTAATAACCATTTGTAATTCTACCCTCTGAGAATACGTCCTGCTGCTCTCAAGGCAGGCTGGCTTCCAGGACCTGTGTGTAAACACAGAGGCCTGGCTGATGGGCTGGCACGTGTCCCGCACAGTGTGTGCCTCTGTGTGCGTTTGTCTTCGTGTGCCACTTCTGGCTAGGGTGCCTCCCCAGGTGGTGTTGGAGCAGCTGCTTTTTCTGCAGCCCATTCTGTCCCTGATTCCCAAACAGCGGAGCCTCTGGTGGCATTTGCTGTCTGACTTCCATAATTTCTTTCTATTTTCAAAGAGCTTTATTAGGTATAGACTCAGCGACAGGATAGGACCCAAAATAATTCTGCCAGGTGCTAGACTCTGTGGTGCAGTATATACAGATTACATCACTGTGTGATATACCATCTGCAGTGAAGTCCAGCCTATTGTAGCTTTCTTGTAAGCATCTAGAAAGGACCAAAGCACTGAAATTCCAGGCTGCTACACTGAAAAGGGTGTCTGTATCTGATAGCACAAACTGGAAGCACCATAAAGCAAGTCAATGATTTTTGTGAAGTGAGGGAGGTTAGTTTTGCATTCTAAAAAAGCATTTTGGAGGATAAACATCGTAAGCTAATGAACCTCCTTAAACTCCAGCATGTCACTGATTTGTATAGCTCTAAATTAGACATAGCAGTGTGTGTGGTGCTTCAGAAAACCCAGCACAGTAGTTAGAGTCAGCCATTTGAAATAATTGCTTGAAACATCTCTGCAATTATTTTATCAGCCTGGATACAAGGGGCTGACTGTTTCAGTCCAGTTGAGTGTAGAGAGTGGGCCAGAGAGAAAAGACAGGGAAGATAATGAGAGTGGAAATGACAACAGGAAAGCAGGATATAGCTAGGACACAGCTGGATGCTTAATCACACCCTGGTAAGGATTCTGCCAATGGTATGTAGCACAACTTGATTTTTAATTCACCATTTTATACCACAGGGTAGGCAATCATCCCTCAGTTCAGACCAGGTCACGGAGCACCCACAGCATGGCCCACGCAGTACATTAGACATGGGGACAAAGGTGGCTTAGATGTCAGGCTATTCCTGCTCCCAAAAGAGCAAGCCCTATAGACAGGACAGAGAGAGGACACTGTTCACTGCAGTGCGATGAGCAGGAGACCCTAGAGGGTCAGAAGGTGCAATAAATCACAATGGGCTGGTTTCTTCAGCTCAACTTCAGCATATGCAGAGATGGGGACGGCTATCACAAAGAGAATGAGAGATGCGATGGTAGTTGCTATTGTCTTCCCTAATTTGGAACTTGAGGACCTAAAAAGACTCCATCATCCTGTAATGATTTGATTAGTTCTATAATATGCAATAAGTATATAAAGTGGGTGAAGTTAGGGACAACTATTTGTAAGAAGCTAGAGACAGTTAGATAAGGTAGATCTCCAGTGGACTTGCTTTGAAATCTGTATTTCTTTAAATTGTTTTTTATTTTTTTTTTAAATGTTCTGTTCTGTTTTGATATGGTTAACCTTACCCTCTTAGAGATGTAAAACAAATAGGTGGGACTGATAATCATATTACGGAGCTTTTGTTCGACCATAGAGCAGAATGGTTTGTAGGGTCACTTTTTTGAATGTCATTCTAAATACTTTAATTCTATAACCTGAACAGCCATTTCGAAGATGACAATTTGTAACTTATCAACCGGCAATTTCTTACCTTTTGTTTGTCTGTAATTTAGTATTATTTCTACCCTTTTTTTTTAATCTCCATGTATTTTTTTCTCTTTTTTCGTTTCCTTTTCTTTAAATAAAAAAAAAATCACAATGGGCTGGCAGACATGGGGGCAAGGAGTGGCTGGCTAGATAGCTGGATGGTGGCGACAGAGTTCTCAGACTGTGGCAGCCTATGGGGGCGTTCAGTGCATTTAACGTAATTCTCTGGAGCCAAAGGGATGAGGTGGAGGGTGGCAGAGAGTGGGGAGTCCAGGACATTTTGCAGGGGAATGAGGTGGAGGGTGGCAGAGAGTGGGGAGTCCAGGACATTTTGCAGGGGAAATCTGCATGTGCGCTGAGGGAGGGAGTGATGCGGAGGGCAGGCCATGGACTGAGAAGTCACCCTTGTGTGCCTGCATCAGTGTCAGCTACTGGGCAGGAGGAGCCCGGGGAAAAGGACAAACAGGGCTGATGGTGGTGGAGGGGAGCATCATTATTATTTTGGTGTCCTTTATCAAGATTTCTGGCAAAAAAAAAACCTCTTTGGGAGCAGACAGGTGACATCTTGTTCACATAAAGGTTACCTAAAGACTGGCCTGAAAATCAAACAGGATGAGGTGAAGTCACAGGCTGGATGGCCGCAGGACAACATTACTCTCCGAGCGTTGCATCATGTGAGTCCTTAGTACTGCTCACTTTTGAGATGTGATGCTTGATAATACCAGGTCGGCACACCAGTTTCTAAATCTCTTTTTCAGCCGAATGCAGTCCATTGGTTTAGAACTAGCCAATAAGGAATCATCACTGCAGACAGATCTAGCAAGCTTCTTCTCCCTGTTGCATGGTGTATGTGAGTGAAGTTGCTATCTGTCTCAGCGGATCTGCTTTCATTTGTATTTTAATACATGCGTCATTCATTCACAGTAAGGAGGCTGCTTGCTTTGATTTTTCTCCCCTCTGCTTTCCTCAGAGAGTCCTTGTTGAGGAGAGATTGTGTGTTACACACACAGGAAGCTCACCCTATGTACCTAAGCCTACGTCTCCTTTCTTCCTCAGGACAAACCACTATCTTTGAACTTTGTGTTTTTCTTTCCTTTGCATATTTTTATACTTTTGTACAAGACTTGTGTGCACACTCAGTGTTGTTTTCACTGCTTTAGACTTCATGTGAACACTGTGGTATGGTGCCTAGCTTTCTGTAACCTGCTTCTCTCTTTTGCATGTTGTGTGTATGGTGTTGATCTATGTTAACGCGTGTTGTTCATTTGCGTTAATTTCTGTATAGTACTCCATGATATAAATGTACCAAAATGTTTTTACACATTTAATGTCCGCATCAACTACAGTTTTTATTATTTAAAAATAGTAACAGTAACTGTTTAATATAAAACAGCTGGGATGGTTGTCTTCTTGTGCACAACGGGCTGGAGTTTTTCCAGCACACATGTGAGATGGAATACAGCTGGGCTGCGTGATACACGCATCTTCATCTTGACTTAGTTTTGTCGAATTATCTCTGGTGTAATTTTCTAGTTATACTGCCATCATGGGTGAAGATTCTTTATTATTGTTGTTATTAGTGTTACTATGACTGTTTTGTTGTTTTTAGATAGGGTTCCCTTACCATCACCTGTCACACATTCTACCTTGACTGTCTGAGGATCCTTTTACGTAAACATGAACATTTTCCCAATCTGATGGCAATGGAAAAGGCACAGTTCTTTAATTCTTCTTTCTTGCGTCTTCAGGTGTCTTTCATTTGTTCAAAAAGTAACCCAAATCAAAGACTCAAAACAAACTAGACATAGTGGCAAAAGGTTGTAACCCAAGCACTCGAAGGCTGAGGCAGGAGGATTGCTGCAAATTTGAGGCCAGCCTGGGCTACATAGTGAGTTCAGTGGCAGCCTGGACTATACAGCAAAACCTTGTCTCAAAAAATAACAAAACAAAACAAAATAAAACACAACCAAAAAAATAAATCCCACGAATACTTGAAACAGAAAAGGCTTGCCTTGCTTTCAAATCTGAAACAAACTTTCTCTGCTTGCTAGATGTAATTAATGTTCATTTGCTATAGAGTGCATTCTTCTTGTGACTAATTACTGATACAATATATCTTTGTGAGTATAAATGGTTGGCTTCTGGTTAGATTTTTGCTTGTTTCCCAAATATGGGGACATATGTATAATCTCTGCCCTCAGCTAAGTGCCTGTGTGGGCCCTTCTATGAAGTGTCACTTACTTACTGGAACTAAATTATTCTACAGTGCACTCTCCTACTGTAGAATAGCAGAATATCCAGGAGTCTGCTATATGGAAAGTCAGACAATTATAATTATGAAGAGTTTTGAAAATACAATGACCTTAAACCACCACTGTCCGCTAAATAATAACCAAACAAATTAGGGGCATGACACTCAGAAAATGGACAAATATATTAGCAGGATAGTAAGTGAAGCATATTCCTTAAAGGATAAGGGGCTAGTTTTGATATTTTAAAGATGTCTTTGTGTCAGAAAATAGGAAAAGGGCTTTTAGTGAGACAGTATTTGCTCTTTCCCTTGCTGAAGCTGTATACATGTGTAACAGTTTAATCAGTGGTTGCATATTTAATTACAAGAAAAACACCCGTGAGCTTTAAATGTACACAAATAGCGATACTTAAATAATTATCAACCCAAGAAATAAGCTAATGGAAAGCAAAGGAAAAGTGGAAACCTTAACCTAGTATAAATAACTAATGGGCATTTAATTAACTACCTCATCAAAAAGAAAAGTAGATTTAAAGATTAAACAGTAACATAATTCTAGTCCTCATTAAATATTTCAGGGAAAGAAAGCCTTAGTAATTCTTGACTGTAATTATTAATTTATAAAATAAAAAGCAACACGAATAGCCTGAAGTAGTTGTTAGTGTTACCAGTTGTTCACCATCAATTTTACCGCTATCACTTCGTGTGTGCACCTTCACTACCAAGCGTGCTTACACGAACACATGCACAGAAACAGACTCTGGCAGCCACAGCTAGCACCACACACTCACACATGCACACCCCATGTCAAATATTTTATAGGGAAAAACGAGCAAATGGCTTTACAAAGTATGTCATTCCCAGACTAGTATATTACAATGGTTAGACTGTTCATTCAATTTCAACTGGAAATCTGTTCGTACACTGTGCAACTTCTTTCAAACCATCCCTCCAGAACTGCTAAGCAGATTTAATTTGTTAGCATTTCACTCCTACTGCTTCCTGCTTTCTGCTTCTTCTTTGCATTCTTCATTCTTCACTGCTATTATCTATCTTAGATTGCTTTTACTTCTTTTAATAACAACCTTTATTTTCTATCATGTTACATTTTAAATCAATTTCTAACACTAGTAGAAAAAGATTTTCAAAGTAAAAAAAGTTATATGAAATCGAGTAGTACTCAAAATGCTTTCTTTAAATTGTGAAAGAGAAGCCTACTGGTTTAAGTTCAAAATAAAATAAAAATATCTTTAGTGGATATTTCATGTATGACATTGAAAATATATGTATATTTTATTCACAGAAATTTACATATTTGGTTATGATGAAAAATTTTGTGTAATTTGACTGATTTCCTGCTGGTCAATTGTTTTGATGAATTTACTTATGCTTTTAGTATAATTCTGTCTAACAGTGGGGAATATATTAATAAGTCTGTATTTATAGACACAAAGATTAATCTGCAGGCTACAATCAAAATCAAATGTTCCCATAAAAGATTTCCTATACATAAGAAAAATTTACTATTCTTTGCTTGTCTTTTCAGACTTCATAACATCAGAAATAAAAGTGACCAGTGTTATTTGTATAGTATTATGATGTTTCTAAAATAGTCTAATCTGAAAAGCTTATACAGTTTTGTAAACATTACTTAAAATTATTTTTAGATGAAATTAGAAGGCTAAAAATCCAACCCCCAGAAGAGACAAAAGAGACTAAAAAAATAAGAGATGACGCAATGCAATCATAAAAATATCCAAGTGTGTAATTTGAGAGATTGCCATGAAAACCAAAGAGAAGCCAGGGAAATAAACAGAGGAGGGTTTAGACAAGATGTCAAGATCCCAGCAGAATGGAGTTGGCTGAGACGCCAAGCAGGCATGCACTTGAGGGCGCCTCATTTGCTGGGGTCCCTGGGAGTCCCCGCATAACAGAGCAATTGCCAGCTTGTCTTCAGGACTCCCACAATGCACTGTGCTTTCTTCTGCCCTTCCGGTGAAACTTCTCCACGTGTACCGACTCCAGTATTCCTAATTCTTTTACTTAAAATAATGAATACAGATGCAGTCTCCAGATTTAGCAAATAAACAATGCAAATTTCCAGTTAAATGTGAATTTCAGGTAAACAGCAGATAAACTTTTAATACGGGTGCCTCTTGATGTATGATGAAATTACATCCAGATTAAACCACCTTGCATTCTAAACAGCTAAGCTGAAGCACAGGGAGCCTGTCCCACTGACCACACGGCCTGTGGGGCTGCACCCTGCATGGTAGAGTAGGCGGCCTCCCCTTGGACCGAGGGTTGACTGGGATCTGTGGTCACTGTCAATGCCCAGGATCTTAAACGACGATTGCTCACATAATTCCAGCCCTGGGAAACATCCAAATCTCAAATTTTAAATATTTTTTTTCTAAATGTATATTACCTTTCCTTCTTCTTAAATTCAAAAAATTTGTTATTGTTGAGCCAGGGTAACTTAGAGACCGTCTGGATAATGATGGCAAGGACAGTACTTCCATTAGAAGTTTACTTGCACCTAAAATTTATATTCAGTTGGCAGTAACCCCATGGACAAGGTACATAAGCTTTAGGTTCTAGAACACCGAAGTCTTCCAGGGTTTTCCTCGGGCCAGGAGAAATCCTCAGTGAGGGAACTTTGGAATTGGTAACATCATTATTCTGGAATGGGAAGACGCTCTCAGAATGCTCAGGTGTGACGTGTTTGATAGCAGATAGAGAGCCTGGTATGAAAATCAAATGCATCTCGGGGAGAACCTAACACCTTTGAGGCCCAGGATCGCACCAGGGTGCCCTGTGAGACTCCAATACAGCTGCAGATCTCTCAGAAGTTAGAGACAGAGCTGCCCATACAAGATTGCAACGTGGCTCTCCCCAGCTGGCATCTTCCCTGCTACCCTCTAGGTAAAGCTCAGGGAGGCTTGGGAGCACCAAAGCTCTGGGCATTTAGGAGGGTGAGTAGAGAGGCTCTCCAGGCTACTGAGAGCACAGCATCTTTCAAATTTTCTTTTAGAGAAGCACACTACATAGGGCTACCCTCTCAGTGACCAAAATGGGCAGGCGAGCCACTCGAGAGTCACAGATGTCCATGTTCAGGCTGGTTCGGTGACCTGGATGAGTTACTTAGATGATAGAAAACACATCCTTCGCCACGACTTGGCTTGACCCCCTGGACACCAGTGAGGTCCAGTACTAGTAAGAGGTTTCTGTCCAGCTTCCCCGTGTCGTGGGCTGCTGCCTCCCGGCTGCAGGCCCTTCAGACTAACTGTTCCCCTCCCTCATCTCTCCTCTCCTCCCCTCTGCCCTCCTCCCTCTTTCCTTCCCCACCTTCCCTCGTTCCTTCTCTCTTTTTCCTTTTTCTTCCCCTTGCTTTCCTCTTTGCAGCCACCAGCCTCGAATTTTAGGCTCCTCTGCACGTGCCCCCCTCACTTCCTGTCTATAAATTCTAGAAAACCCAGCATCTCCTTGAGTTCCTCACTTTGAAAAAGAATCAGATTTCGAACCTCTCCTGTGTTTAGGGAATTCTCTGGTTAGTACCCTTCTTATGATCGTACCAGTGTACACTTTGTGAATTTAAACCTGTTGTGAATTTAATGTGGTCTAATGAGATTTGCTTAGGAAAAAAACCGTTCTTGGGTCACAGAATCGCATTCGTTGCTCTCACCGGCCAGCTTTTTAATTATGTGCTTTTGATTACCAGGGCAACGAGGGGAGAGACTGGGTCCTCTGGATGACCTCATCACCACCAACAGAAAGCAAGGAAAACAGCGGGCACCCGCTCATAGATGCAGCAAAGCTTTTGTCCATGAAGGCAGCATCTATGCGGGGACTTCATCTCAGCATTGCTGAGGGTGACCGCTGCCATACTCGATCTGCCTCTGGGTAGCCTTGGGAGTGCTTGGGAAAACAGAATTCTTTACTTTGGAATCTCTGTTCTCTCACTCTCTCTCATCAAATACATGACTTTCTACTGAGAATTAACTCTTCCTTAAACCAAATGGCATCAATATGTTAAATGTTTCAGGGAACACATGATTGGTTTAGAAGTTTCCAAGGATTTTGTAGGGAGAAGATGCTTCAGTATCCAGGGAGGCAAAGCTTGGCCTTAGAGCAGTGAGACTGCAGTGGTCAGTTATAACTGAGGCAGTAGAGTCTCTGCATCCTGGACCTCTGCTGCCCTGGTGCAGATGGCCAGGCTCCAAGGATGGAGGGTTTTCATTTCTCCACTCAGGGTATCCATGGACGAAGCAAACCTGACAGCTAAGAAATCTGTATCTATGAGAGCAACTCCCAATCGGTGACAGACCAGTGGTGTGTAAACTGAATACCTGTGCTTCCTGAAATAAAGCATGCAGGGACTGTATCAAACTACAAGGGTTAATTATTTCCCACAGTTCTGTAGGTCAGAAATTCCTGAAGGCTGGAACAATACCATTATTTCCCTACCATTCCAACTGTGTTAGTGGGACATAAGCAACCTCTTAGATGGTTTGAAGTGGATGGAAGCATGCACAGAGACCCTAGGCAATTCCTAAGCCATTTTGTAGAAGGGATTTTAAGCATTCAACAACTTTGGAACCAAGTGTGTGGCGAATCCTCAAATCAATCCCTGCAAATACTGAAGGACAAGTTTCTCATATTTCCTGTCAGTTGAAAGCTATTAGTGGCAATGGGGCAGAGGGGAGATGAGAGACATTTATGACAACCTGCTCATTTGTTAATCTTGTACCCCACAGGAACTCAGAAGGGACGATCTGCTCTCTTTTTCTCTTTGGAACCCCCTCCTGGTAGCTTCAGGGTTCTGTGGGAGCATCTTCCCTGCAGACCCCTTGCAAACAGGGCTCTGTGAGCTGCTCCCTACCTGGAGGATGCGGAGGTTCAGTGCCAGCCTTGTTCTTATCCATCTCATGGTTAAACAGTGAGTCTCCCTTTCCTGAACGGGGTGACTAACAACCGGGGTTTGTCTGCAGTGAGAAATGGAAATGGGGGCTTGGGATTTAGCTCAGCGGCGTAAGCGCCTGTCTTGTAAGCAGGCAGTCATGAGTTTGATACCTAGTACAGATAAAAAGGAAAAAGACAAAAAAAAAAAAAAAAAAAGAAATGGAAATAACAGTCCATTAGAGTACATTTAAATGGTTGTGTTTTTCATGTTTTAGCAAACTTCTCTATGGAAAATCAGTCTCTCTCTCTCTCTCTCTCTCTCTCTCTCTCTCTCTCTCTCTCTCTGAGATTTGCGAAAATCAGCTCAAAGTGGGCTGAGATGTTAGCTCTCGGACTTGTTTTGCTTCCAAATGTCTCCCAGTGCCGGGAGCCAGGACTCAGAACAAAGTAGGCATTCAAAAAAATTATTAAACAAATGGATCTCTGTATGGGGAGGGATGATTAGGACAGGGAGGACTTTGCTATAGCTCTGCCTCCCCAAACCATCACCTTACAGTACCGCAGCAGGGAATGAAACAAAGCGCAGTGGCGGGTACAATTGTCCTACTTAAAATCCGGAAAAAGCTGGGATGGATGTGACTGACATATAGGAAACAAACTGTTGTATATTTCCTGTAACAAAAAAAAATCTGTCCTTAAAAACTAAGAAAACAACTGAAGAGGAGCATTTTCAAAACTCATGCACAGCTCGCACAAATCTAAAAGAAAAGTTACGAACTGTCATTCTTGGATCGCTGCACATTTTCCTCGACCTTGACCTTTTAGAATTCTACTCTGCAAATTAATCAACTGAATTCCTCAGTGTTTTTATTTTTAAGGGAAGTGCAATTGTCACCTCCAAGTTGCATGGCAGGAAAGCTAGAACTAATCCAGGAAGAGCAAGATCGGGATGATGTATATATATTTAGTCGTCCCTCGGTAGTCATGGGGATGTGATCCAGTCTCCTTGCGGTGCCAAAATCCACACTGATGCTCCAGTCCTTTGTATAAAATGATGTAAGATTTACTTAGAACCAATGCATATCCTCCTGTGTGCTTTAAACCAAGTCGGAATAACAATCCCCAATACAAAACAAATGCCATGTAAATGGATGTTACACTGTGTGGTCTAGGAAATAATGACAAAACTCTGAACATATTCAATATATGCATGCTCAATGATGTTTTCTTGAATTTTTGTAGAATATTTTTGATCCTTGGTCGGTTGAATTTGAGATGCTGAACTCATGGGTATGAATGGCTGACTTTGTATGTGTATGTGTGTGTGTGTGTGTGTGTGTGTGTGTGTGTGTGTGTGTGAGAGAGAGAGAGAGAGAGAGAGAGAGAGAGAGAGAGAAAGAAAGAACGAAAGAGAGAGAGAGATATTAAACCCAAGTATGTTACTTCACCCTGAGACCTCTCTTTGCACCAAGTGATTTCTGTCAGCTCTTAGCAATTCTGGGATATTTGCTTTTTTCTTTGCCCAGGTTTTCATTCATTCCATATCACCCATTAAACTTATTGAGAACTTACTGTGTGCAGGTAAGCTCTTCTGGGAATACAGTAGTTAATAGAATGGATGTAATCCAATACTCATGGAGAATCTCACTAATTGTGAAGGGGTGCAGTGGATATATCATCACTGTTACATTAACATAAAAATAATGACTGCAACCTGTCATAGCCATTCTGCTTGGGGACACACTGTTAAACTAATTTGTTATTTTCAACATTTGTACAGTATCCATTATAAACATGTTAGATTTAAAATTCACTTTGCATAATAAAACATTATGTATTTTAAACAATATCTTGGCTGCCCCTACTCCTCACTGAAGTTTATGTGCAGGCCTAAAAGAACTGGCCCCATATCATCAAATCTCCTGAATGTGCTTAGTGGCCCTAGTTGCTTGCTGTGTTACTCTCTGATAAAAAAAAAAGAAAGCTCCTGGGTCATTACTAGTTGGTAGAGTTGTTTTCTTGATGCCTGTCCAGAGATTCCAGAACACTGCACACAGAAAAGAAGACCAGTGCGGAAAGTTGGAACTAGATGTCATGAAAATAACTTCCTTTTAGCATATGTAGATTCCGCCTACCTGTAAGACTGCGGCACTGTAATGCAAGGCCCTCCTGCAGAGCTTCAGCCGTGTGTTCAGCACTAACTCTGTGTTCTGAAAGAGGTAACACAAGCTTCCTGAGGTCCTCATTTTGGTGATTGTTTTGAGGGTGATTTCTCTACACCCCAGTTGCTACATTGTGTATCTGACAACCCGTCTCAAGGCAGGCGTGATTACCTGACGAAACTACTTAAGGAAGGTGGTAACCACAGAGATTCACTTCACATTTCTTCTTTGGAAATCCCAAGGCAAAAATAGCCTCCTTTCTTGGTTTGGGGTCTATGAAATATTCTATTTGACTTCCTCTCCAACGAGAGGTCTATTTCACGTTTCTGAATTCACCTCTCACATTCACTTCCTCCCAGAAGCTCTTCCTAGGCCAAGATAAACCCTCCCGAACGGGTTGAGCCCCGTATTTCTCTAAGCCTGCTTTTCCCAAGCCTCATGTACTGGTTCCTTCATCTCCCCAATGCGATTTGCTTCCAAACGCTTTTGCGATTGCTTATTTCACTTAAGCTCCATGTCCACTGACTGCTGTTGCTTCTATAGCACTGGCTGCCTCTTGCAGCTCTTCCAACATTACAAATTAATATTTTGGGACTTATAGATGATTATTGTTCCATTAAATCACCACTGTCATTATTATCATCTGTGAATGAAAGAGGGTCAGAAGCACTTGTTCGAGTCTCTCAGTCTCATTTGTACACAAATCAAGGTTCTTACCACATTTATTTCTCTTAATTGCTATATTGTCTCTATAAAATTGCTCAGTGTTCATTGTGAAGATACAAGAAGGACAGGAAAGTATAATTTAAAAAAGTAAAAATCTCAGTTCTACCACTCAGAGAAAACCATCACTAGAATTTTCGTGAACATTCTTGGGGGTATTTCCATATTTTACAGACACATACAGGTATACATGTATAATTATACAGAAATGCAGCATAACAGTATACACTGTTTTATAAAGTTTATTTATAGTCACTTATCTGTATTAGAATAAATCTATTTCTAGATCATCATTGCTTTCAGTGTTTTCATAATAATATTATGCATTTACCCTATATACAATGCTTTTATGTTCTCAATTTTTAATAACCTAAACAATACTGTAATGAAGACTCTTTTGTGTATAACTTTTTGTATCTGTGATATTACCCTCTTAAGGCAAATTTCTAGATATGGAAGTTCTTGGTTCAAAGGTATGTGTGATACTACACCTTGAGACAAATTTTGATACACATTGACAATTGGTTGCTCAATTCTCACCCAAAATGCATGATGGTTCTCTGTCTTACCTTATTTCATAACATCTTCACATTGTCTCCTGAGAATGTTTGGGGGTGGGGCTGCTAATTGCCAAGCTGGATGCCCAGTAAGTCAATAAATATATATTATATATATATATTATATATATATAATATATAAGTCAATATATATACATTATATATAATATATATATATATATATATATATATATATATATATATATATTTCTCACTGGTAATGGGAATGTTAGCACCTTCATACTCTTACCATCATTCCGTTCCTTTGTTTTCATCATCAGAATGAGACAATTTTACTAAACAATCACAAATGAAAATTCTTTGATGTTAATTAAATGAGCACTTGTACCCATTATACAGCATAATTCCTACCTGATACAAAGTGACAGTTATTAGCAGAACACAAGGGCATTTCCGTAGAGAAGACAACTAACTGTGAGACGGAAATTATTTTAAGTCAATTAATCAAGGTGCTGCTCAGCAATAACGTTGTGACCTCCTGCCACCAGAAAGGAGTTGCTTGTGCATTCTGTACAGTATCTTTGCCCTTAAGGCTTTAGGTCTTTGATGGGTTCTGATCCATCTAACACTCTCAGCCTTGCAGCCTCCTGAAGGGATATGGGAGAATGGTTTTTTTCCTATGAGTTTTGTCTGCTAGAATGGGTATGGAAATTTGAAATAAATAGATGCATAAATAAGTATTTTTTTCTGAGATATAAAAATAATTGGATGGGGGAATAGTAAATCATGAAAAACACAAACATATGCTTATAATTTTGGGATTTTGATTATTAATCAGCTATGAAATTGCCTAAGAATCTTAGAAAAATGAGATTTGCGAAGTTACATACCAGCAAAAAGATATTTTGGAGATGGGCGTGATTTGCCAGATCAATGCTTTTGTTTTCTTTCGTGTTATTTTCAGAGCTGGGGTCTTACTACTGCACCTGTGGATATGCACTCTGTGGTCAGCTCATACCGATAGACTAGACGTAGTTCCGGTACTGATGTGCTGCTGTATCCTCGGAGATTCTGAATTCAGCCTGCTGGCGGGCCCTAAGCAGTTACATTTTAAGGAAACTGACATGAAGCCAGGAACAACACAAAACAAGGTTTAAGTGAAGAAAGACAATAAAAAAGAGTTATAAAGTACAAAGTATTTCTTAAATTCCTTCAGTTTTCTTCTATCTCATTCGACTCCTACCTATTAAAAATTTCCCCATTATCGTCACTGCTAACACAGCTTTTACACTTAAGTTCAGCTGCGTTACCTGTAAATTAAAACAAAGGACTTTTTCACAGTGATAGAAAACCGTTACACAGGTAATTTCCATGTTGCGCTGCTGACAGGATAAATCTAGGGTAGGAGTTCTCAAACTTTGCCGCATACACAAGTCTCCCGGGGAGTTAATTAAAGCTGAGAAAGCTCTGTGCTCCTAGAAATTAGGGATTCAAGGCTGGGAGGGAGCTTTTGTCACACGCACCTGCTTTTGTGACCTGGACCCCAGGCAGTTCTGAAGCAAAGGGACCCTGGACCACAATTTGCCAACCAATTGCGTGGGAATGGGGTGGGGAGAGGTCAAGCCTAGACTCTGCAAACTGGATCCGGACCTGAAAGCTTGAGGAGAGCATTGTAAGTAATGTGAAAAGGACTCTGGTATACTTTATTTTTGCCAAACAATCCTCATCTCTCCTTAGTAGCCTTTAGCTAACTTTCTTTCTGATGCTTATCGTCAGGAAAGAATTAGAGACAGGAAATTTGCATACAGCTCAATTTTTGAAAAGATAGGAATACAGGAATGAAAGACACAATGCAAATAGGTACCGTATGTGTAATTTGACTAGATGAGAAATAGAAGACAAACTTTTCTGTTTGTCACTGGCAGGAAGGAAGGTAACATTAAACATAACTTTGGATATTTTTAGATAGTAAACAGTTAAGAGGAACACTCATTCAAAACCGGATTAAGTGGCCATTTGCAGACTGTGGGGGAAGAGAGCAAGAAGTCACCAGAAGCAAACCCCCCTTCTGAACCAGTGCCATGCGTGGGCCACCTCCTCTGGGGACAGCCAGACCCCAGTCCCTTCCAGCACATAGGCTGGGAAAAAAGAAGAGCAAACACCCCTCCTTAAGCAACCTGCTAATCTGGAGAAACACAGGCTGGGATGATAACTATTGAGGTGAAATGCAAATTGATACTTGTGATGTTTGGTGTTTTACTGACTTTGTCGATCTAGGACCGGTGGTCTGATCATCTATTCAGAAGATAATGATAATGATACACAGTGTCGCATCTATGGGGGATCTCCTTCTGAAAGTGGTAGCCATTGTTAACTCTCTATTATCTTTTTTTTTTTTTTTGAAGTCCTGTATCATTTTTATTGTTTAGTTGGGTTGGGTTTTATTCTGCTTTGTTTTGTTTGATTTTGTTTTATCTAGTGGCATGGGCAACTGTTTCAAAGATAGCAATATATATTATGGTAGACATGTTGGATTTAATATTTTCTTGTTTTGAAGTCTTTTATTGCATTCATTGTCTTGTTTTTATGGTTCTATGCTTTTCTATTTTGTTTGGTTTACTATGTCTGAAGTTATCTGCAGCTATTTTGAAGACAACAAGGGGCATTATGGCAACCACTGTTGATTTCGTGTTGTTTTGAAGTCCTGTGTCACTTACACTGGTTTATTTTGATTGGTTTTACTCTGCTTGGTTTTATTCACTTTAAAATAAAACAATTGGATTAAGCAAAAATACATGAATGTATCCAATTATTTGGAAGGCTTAGGGAAAGGGTAACTTGAGGCAGTCCTGCCTTAGGCTTTCAGGATGGTGTTTTCCTGCTCCTGGGTGTCTTACTGTTGGGGGTTAGCCCTAAACTTGGCTAAATTTGAGGCTCCCTGAAGATCCAAGCTTTCTCCAGGTGGTTAAAGCAGCTACAAGTGTTAAATATTCCTCCCATTAAATCTAATGGAAGAGAGAATGTCAAGCTTTCTATCTTCCCCAATGGGCTTGCAAGTATGTATTATTAGCTGTGTAATATGAGCCAGTTGTTATAGTCAGGAGCATGGGGGTTTGCTAACTGACCCAATAAGTACTCATTTTGGGACCTGGAAGACAACTCATCTCCACCTGGAGGCATATGGGCTGATGATGGGGAAGAGTCATGATTTTCCAGAGAAAAGTCTATTTTCCAGGGAGCACAAAATATGTGTGGTCAACTCTGCAACTCAAATTTTTGACTGTGTACTAGAATTAATGCTTGCTGATAACCATTTTTTCCTCTGTGAGGTTGTAACATCTTTGGGAGTTTAAAGAACAACTGTTGCCTCAAGATTTTTTCCCCCTACACAAAAGGGTTAGGATTGAAGCAAAGCATTATGGGTTGATGACTCAGCATTGTAATTTGGTTTTGACCTCCCCGAGCAAATGTGGGATTAATTTAAATTTAACAAGAGATAGGAGGTACAATAACGAAAGATTTCCTGTACCTCAAACCCCAGAAAATATAAATTAGAATTTCTGTAGACAGTTTGAAGCATGAAATGTGCACAGAATAGTAAGTGGTTATTGTGTCCAAGAAGAGAAATTTACAGAATTTCCACATATTCTCTGCTTTCTTAACCTCATAGTTCCCAAATGTTTTCAGCAGACAATTCCAAAACTGCATTCTTTTAAAACTGGTTTTGACATCCACTTTCAGCTGTTATATAGTATTCTCTGACTTCATTGCTGCCTATGTAACTCTTTTTTGGTTTTAACTTTTTTATTAAAATTTTTAAAAAAAACTTTTTGTCTTTTTGAGACAGGATCTCGCTATGCAGCTCAGGCTGGCTTTGAGCTCACTTTGTAGCACAAGCTGGTCTTGAACTCGTAACGATCCTCCTGCCTTAGCCACCTGAGTGCTGGGATCACAGACGTGTGTCACCATGCCTGGCTTTTGTTTCAGTTTTGAAACTTCCCTCTTACTGATGAACTCCACAGTTAAAGCTTTCCTTTTGAGTTCTAATAATCATTCTCAAAGTGATTTAGAGAGGCTTATAGCAATAAGTAATCATCTGTAACAACTAACACATTAAAACACAAGCTAAAAGTAAGTGAAAATGATCTAGCACAACAAAAATAAGCACAGGGAGAGGTCAGTGTATAATACGTGGGTCGTAAAGACCAGTGTTGAAGCTTTGAGCTGTCTAGCAGCCAACATACAGAAAGAAGCCATTTATCTGATTCATAATATAATTCAAGTTATTTACAACATTTCCTAATACAGGTTAAATATCCTTAAATCCAAACTTCTCTAAAGTATGAAACTTCCGGGGACACTGACACGATTGCCACAAGTGGAAAAGTTTTGCACCTGACCTTATGTCAAGGATCACAGTCAAAACGTGTGGCCACAGAAACTTCTGTACAAAATCGCCTTCATGTGCTGTGTACAAGATACACATGGAACTTCAGTGAACTTCGTGTCTGCACTTGGGTCTCATTCTTAAGATATCTTCCTTTGTGTAAATATTCCAAAATCTGAAAAATAAAAATTGGAAATACTTCTGGTCCCAAGCGTTTTTGGTTAAAGGACACTCAGCTTTTACTATGTTCCTGAATAATTCCTTCTTACGAGCCTTTGGCAAGGAAACTGTGAATTCCTCTTTGAGACCAACAAAGAATGTCTGGCACCGATTCCATAGATTTATTTATTTCTCAAAAGGTAACTTCCTGAAGGTTGATGTCAGCCCCTCAAAAGAAACCTATTAAATGAAATTCTATGGTGCTAAATAGAAAGGGCAAGAGACATGGGGTGCAGCCTCCTGATGAGGTGGCTTTTTCATGGAGAAAATTTAGGTCATAGATAGACAGCATGAATTTCAGACTGTGGATAGTAGTGAGCAGAGGGGCTTTTGAGGTTGCCTTTTCTAGAACTGTACATTAATGGAGTCATCCAGTGTGTGCTATTTTGTGTAAGGTTATCTTGCAATTGGCACAGTGCTTTTGAAATTTGTTTACACTGTTACATGTATCAGTAGTTTTGCTTTTGTATTTCTGAATATGCGTGTACCACAACATAAATCTACTTAGCTTCACCCATTTAGTTGTGAATGTGTCTTGAACTATTTTCAGGTTTGGGCTACTGAAAATTAAGTTAAATACCTCATAAAAGCCCTGGAATATGTTAGTTATTAAGTACAGACCTATGTGCTTTAAAAGACAGTCTAGCTGAATGGATGGGTGTTTCTGTGAACTTTAATAAATCCTTTGGAAAGCTAGGTACCGCCAGTCTCCTTCTGTGAACTACTCCATTCCATGCAAAATATCGTGATTTAAGCTTCTTTCTATTGATATGGCTTTGTGAAAAGCTGAAGGAAGTTTCTTCTTTTAAAGGTGATTCAGTTAATTTCCATTTATGTAGATTATTATTCTAAAATCTAACAAGTTTTATCTGTTATTTTTAGGGATTTTAAATTTGGTTTTATTTAGATTTTGTTAAAATGCTTTGTGCTTCAAAAATTTCATTTGTAAATTTTATATACTTAAATTTACTTTGTAGAATATGTGTTTCAATTTTCTCAGCATAACAACACAAAAGCCACTCTGCAAAGGTCATTTTTATATACTGTAAATGTTTCAGTGCTAAACTAAATTTAATCAGATTTTAGCTTAATATATATATCAATTACATATTTTTAATTGAAGTTACAAGGTTATTGTTTTATTAGGTTAGATTTTGTTAAGCATTATATCAGTATGAAATGTACATATAAGCAGCTTTCTCAGTCTGAAAATATTACTACTATGGTTTTAATCATACAAAAATTTCTATTCTTTGTTCCAAGTTAACAGGTACATATAGTTTAAAGAAGACAAATACAATACTGGTTAATGAGTTATCTTGGCTAAAATTTCTGTCTAGAATATTTGAAAATGATTCCCAGCCTAAATCCTCCCTGTAGTATTATAAAAAATTTCAAATACATTTGCAAAGTTAAGATTTATACTGTAGACATCCACAGACATACCAGTAAGTTTCTACATTAACATTTTATTACACTGGTTTTATTGCATATTTAGCCTTCAGCCATTCCTCCACCCACTGTTCAATTCATTATGTTTATACATTTAAAAGGAAATCACAGCTGGATGTGGTGGTGCAAACCTCTAATCTCAGCACTCAGGAGGCTGAGGCAGGAGCATTGCTGTGAGTTTGAGGCCAGCCTGGGCTACATGTGAGACCCTGTGTCAAAAAACAGACTAAAACAAAACAAAATAAAATGAAAAAATGGGGGGGGGGGAATAGTGTTGTCTAGGCTTTGTGAGTTGAAAGGAAGTGGACAGCAATTATGAATGGGCACAGAATCCTGGAAATGTTCAAAAGTTGATTGTGACAATAATTGCAAAATTTTGTTAAAGTATTAAAATCCAATAGCTTGTACACTTAAAATGAATGGATTATATAGTATGTGAGTTATAGTTCAACAAGTCTGTGATAAAATATTGTAAAATACCTATTCCCTTGCCTCAGTCATTTGGCCAGATATTGGGTAATGAGATATAAATAGAAGTTTCCTACAGGGACTTCATTTCCAAGTAAAAAGAAAAATCTTCAGAAGAAAGCTCTTTTGCCTCAATGTTATTTTCCTGCCTTAAATTTTCATGTGATATCTGGCGTTTTAGCAGTCACTTCGTAGCCACGAGGTAAGAAGGGTGAGGAAGAAAGCCAACACTCGAGGGATAATAAGGGAAAGCACAGAAGAGTTTGGCCTTGTGGATACTAATGAGCAGCTGAGCTAGTGCTCACACAGTCTCCAGCATGCATCTTGTGCTGTGAGACAGCTGGTAGGCTGACTTTTTCTGTTATTTGAACCTAATGTATTCCTAAGTGATAAGAGAAGAAAAGCTAAACATTTTATGTAAGAAAATGGTCAAGAATGCATTGTCTTGGATATTTTCCAACGATATATCAGAAGCAATGACTTCCTCAAAATCTACTTCATAGCAAGAACACAAATATTTTGCTTTATTTTATCTGCACAACAATATCATAAATCAGCAATGGTTACCTGCTACTTATAGAAATCTCAGTAGGGATAAATAACTTTCAGGAAGCTGCAGGAAAGAGCAGAGAGGGATTAACGCAGGTCTGTCGGTGTCTGTTGTGTGTGTGTTTTATGATATTCTTTTCTGCCTTCTCCCTAGCTTTGTCTTGTCTACACAAAATGTCTGTCATTACCGTGTCTACTTCTCAACACTTAGGATTTTCTATCAGAGATTTTTCCTTTCTTTTCTTTTTCAGAAAATACTACCCAAATTTCTGTCTCATTTCTAGTCAATGCCTTCGCAGAGTCTTCTATAACTTAGTAATTCTATGCCTTAGCAACCAATTCAACCAATAAATACATTTCTATTTAAATATAAAATTGCTTTAATTACAGAATTTAGATTACCAAAATGTCACCTGACATCAGAAATCGTTTTTATCCCCCAAGATTCAACATCTCTCTTCTAGAAAAGATGTGCTCTTTTCAGTTTAAAATTTTTAAGTTTGGAGGAAAATTTTGTTTTACATTATACAAAGATGATGATCTTTTATATTAGACAGAAGGAAGAGAAGTTGATCCCAGAAAACTTTAAAGTGGCAAAAGAATACTGAAAAATATTCATTCATATTCACTTCTAACATATATTGTTTTGATAAAATTCCTTCCAGTTTTAACTCTATGTAATGCTTATATTTGCACTCTGTGATTTCACAATTCCTTTGTATTTATACTTTTTTGCGCTCCACTTTTTAAATTGTCCTTTCAGTAGCGCATTTTATATATAGCTCAGTATTATAAGCTATGCATGCTTCCACTTTCACTTCCTTCTCTTAAGGTGCAAAAAGCTTCTCAAATAGCTAGTCGTCTTTGAAATGCTTGTTAAATAGGAGTAAGGTTAGGATGAGCAGACATTATATTGTGTGCACGTGTATTGTCATGATCATTATTTCTGAGCTGAGGTCTCATTATGTTGGCTGGGCCAGGCTGGCCACAAAGTCTTGGTCCCAAATGATCCACCTGCCTCAGCCTGCCTCAGCCTTGGAAGCTGGGTTACAGGCATACATCACCATGCCCAACTGCACATTAATAAATAATCTACTTACTCACATCCTATCACACTCTTCCTTTGGGTATCTTAAATGTTTTAGGTTGTGTTCTTGTGTTAAATTTCTGCATATGATATTAAAAAGGAAATAGGAAAAGAGGGAGAATGAAGCATTACTATAGAATGATTTTTTTCAACATTAATTTCTGGTGCTCTGTATGAGAATTAGATACACAAACAGCTACAGGGAAGTTGGTGAAAGCGTTTTGCCTGCTCCTGGAGAGGTATGGGGTGGCCCATGGAAAGGCGGGTCATAAGAAAGCTCTCCTTGAGCCTGTGAATCTTTCTTTGCTGCCCCGAAGCACACTGACCATAATTCAGTCATGGTGCCTGATGCTGTATAAAGAGCACCACGATCTCCTGACAGGTATGGATGCCGTGATTTTCAGGAAAGTTTTAGAAATGTTTAAACAGTTTTTCAGATGAAGGTGTTTATGAGCAAACAGAAAGTACTGAAAATAGATGATACATTGTGTGTGTGTGTGTGTGTGTGTGTGTGTGTGTGTGTGTGTGTGTTTGTGTCTGGGTGCATGTGCACCTATGAGATTCCCTGCTCAGTGATGAGGGTGTTAATGTGTAGCAATTGCCAATTAAACTTTTCCCTTTGGTATTTACGCAGGCCATAGCCTAGGGATGAATGTTAAAAATATCCTATAATTATATTTTCAGTTATAATCACTGAGACATTACAAACATATAAATCCATGCTTATATGCTTATCTATATTCAAATATAGATAGCACCTATAATTATATGTGTATTTATAATACTTATTACATATAACACATGCTATTTCACAGTTTAAAAGTTAGCCACTGCTAGTCTGTAAGGGAATAAACTCACTTTCAGAAATGTTGGGGTAGAGATGACCGTGGCTCATTCATGAACAAGGAAGGGGTGGGTCTGGATGGAGGAAAGGTCATTACAGAGGAGTACGGAAAGTCAGGTGACATAGGTCAGGTGAAGTAATAAATTATAAAAGTGAAAATGTTAAACTGCTTGTGGTTTTTCCTTATCCATATCTTTTTAGTTGTAAAGTTATCAAATATATGCAAATTCTGAATAGGAAAAAGAACCTAGGATCCCGTAAAGGTAAAGTTAAGGTAACAGAATGACCTGTGTTTTCCTAGGGTGGATCGGTGTCTAGAGAACATGTCTTGTATTATTAAACCTTCAATGTCCATGCTCCAGGAAGTGTTCCCATCAGCGGGAGACTAAAAACCCTGCGAACCTGGGCATGGGAGGGAAGACAGGAGACCTTCTGCATCCCACGGCAGCCCCTGCCCTCTCTGCCTCCTCCATGATCTGATTGCTGTCTCTTGCAAAGGCAGCTCACCTGGGTCTGCTCCATACCTGTACTCCACCTCTCTGACTGTCTTTCTCTCTTTTACCTAGACATTTATTTAAAAGTGTATTGCTTCATTTTTGGGTGTTAGGAGACTTTTCTTTAACAGCAGAGATGTAGAACACTAATCGCTTTTATTACACAATGTATGAGTTAAGATGGGGAAATACAGGATGGATTTGCCTTTATTTTCCCTTGCATCATAAGTTTTTAAAATTTCTTTGATTGTTCTTATTTAAAATACCTTCATCCTTGTGACTCACAATGGGAGCCCAGTCTTAGTCCAGATGGTGCACTGTGTCACAAGCACTCAATCTGTCTTCAGGGTCTTGGTGTAAATTATTCCATTACTGGGTGCTTTGAGGGCAACAACAAGGATCCTTGTTCTGTGAGAGCAAAGCTCTGAGCCCCAAGAGAAGTCTCCTGTGTTCAACTTTAGGGTACGGTGCCTCTCATTCCCTGCCCACCCAGACACATAGGTAGATGCTTATCACAGGATCCTCTACTGTCTTTCAGTCGTTGAGTTTCTGTGGCTCGCCTGATGGCTGAAGAACACAGTTCTGTATGATTTCATGTTTTGATGGTGTCCTTCTTATTCCATTGGTTTAGGAGGGATTACTATCCTAGGGAGACTGAGAAGGCCAAACTTAATGACTCTTGATGATGGACAGTTATGATTGACTCTCTATTGTCCGTATTTAGTCGGACACTCTCATAGTTTAGGGCAGGAGGACACTACACACCATACAGCGACCTGGGGGTTCCACACTGTACCACAGTGAATAATCATGGGCCACGGGACACAGGCTTTGTGGTATCAGGGGAGTCTTATGTCCCTGATTCCCACAGCAAGATGAGATTGACTTGTCAGAATAATTCCATAGCTAGCAGGAAAATGTGCTATTAGGAACATACAGAAACTGCAGCTGCCTTTCTAGAGGAGGATTATTTGGCCAGGAAACCTTCTCCACAACAGCAGAGTGGGAAAGGAAACTTGTGGTTAGCCCATAGGAGGCCCTCTGAGTTCTACCAGATGTCAAAGCAGCTGACAATACTGAAACTTCATTTTGGGTCTTTAGCACATTTCAATTGCTCTAAGTTTTTTGATGTTTTACTATAGATCAGGATGTCATCTGCCTCGGTCTGTGTTCTGTGGGCAGCATAACCTGCCATTGTCAGGTGAAGTGTTCTGTAGCTGTCCATTAGATTCTGTTGGCTTATGGGGTTGTACAGGGGTTTTTTGTCTTTGTTTTTTTTTTTTATTTGTTTGTTTGTTTTTAGCCTCCATGTCAATTTCCAGTGTAATCTTTTATGGATTGCTGAGGTACAGATACTGAATTTTACCTACAGTTGTATATTTGTCACTTCTCCCATTTGATTCTATCAGTTTTTTGTTTTACACATTTTGTAGCTCTGTTGTTTGGTGCATACACGTTTACCATCAGTGTGTTTTCATGGCGAATTGAAACTTTTTTAGGATAAATGTTTGTTTCTGTTTTTGATGACCTTTTTCTTTATAGTTTGTATTATCTGACATTATTATAGCCACTATGATTTCTTTTGACTCATATTTTCCTGATGTTTTTGCATTCTTTTCTTGCCAGTATGATTTGATCATTACTTTTGAAGTCAGGTTCTTTTTTTAAATTATGTTTTAATTTTAATTGATATATAGTAATGGTGCATACTTATGGGATACAGTATGATATTGCAATACATATAGTATGATTGGATCTGGTTAATTGGCATGATTATCATCTCAGACACTATTGCTTCATCTTTTAAATGTTCAAAATCATCTCTATCAGCTGTTTTGAAAATCAGTTAATTATTGTCCACCAATCATCTGCTGTGCTGTGGGACACCGGCAGTTAGTCTTCCTATCTAGTTTCACGTCTGTATCCATTTACTGTCCTCTATACACCTGCATCTCTCACTCCTCACTTTTCCCAGGCTCTGATAACCACAACTCTATGTTTTACTTTTTAGAGGTCAGTTTTCTTCACTTTCCACATTAATCAGGAAAATATTTGTTTTTCTTTTCTTTTTATCTTTTTGGGGCAGGGCTGTCCTTGGACTCACTTTGTAGCCCAAGCTGGCCTTGAACTTGAAGTGATCCTCTGCCTCAGCCTTCTGAGTGCTGGGATTACAGGTGTGTGCCACCATGTCTGGCCTTGGTATTTGTCTTTCTTTGTCTGACTTTTTCCACTTAACATAATGTCCTGTAATTCCGCTTATCACTTCATTCTTTTTCATGGCAGCAAATTAATTCTTATGTATGTATATCCCATCCTCCTTTTCCTTTTAATCCATTGATGGGAATTTCAACAGATTCTATATCTTGGCTATTGTGAGTATAAACATGGGAGTGTAAATGTCTCTTTTATTGCTGCATTTGCTTTGGATACATACCCAGCAGTGTGATTGCTGGATCACATAGTAGTTCTACTTCAAGGCATTTTTTTTTTTAGGAAATTCCTACTGTTTTCCACAATAGCTGGATTAGTTTATATTCCCATCAGTAGCATGTAAGAATTCTCCTTTCTCTATATCCTTGGAAGCATTTATTTTTTAAAATCTTTTTACTTGCCATTCTAACTAGGATGAGGTGCTATCACATTGTGCTTTAGATTTCCATCTCCCTGATTAATTACTGATATTGAAAATTTCCAAATGTACTTGGTGGTCATCTGTATGTCCTTTTTTTGAGAAATATCTGTTCAAATTGTCCATTTTAAAATTGAATTATTTGCTTTCTTTAATTGAATTGTTTCAATATCTTATATATTCTGAAAATACGCCTGTTGTTGAAAAAATGGTTTGCAAATATTTTACCCATTATGTAAGTTGACTCTTCTCTATTATTTAATTTACTGTATGGGAGTTTTTTAATTGTATGTAATTTTCAATGTGAGCAACTTTTGTTTTTGTTTCCTGTGCTTTCTGGGGTTATATCTCAAAAAAAATCTTTGCATAGCTTTCCTGAAATGTTTATCCTATGATTTAGTAATTGCATAGTTGCAGTCTCATGTTTAAGTCTTGTATTAATTTTGATTTGATTTCTGCACATGTGAAACACAAGAGTCTAATATTTTTCTACGTATGCTTGAATCTATAGAGTTTCATACATTATTTATTAAAGTCATATTTCTTTCTCTAATGTGTATTCTTGCTGCTTTTGTCAACAATCAGTTGACTATAAAAATTGTTTTATTTGTAGGTTCTCTATTCTGTTCCACCAGTCAATGTGTCTATGTCTGCCTTTATTCTAGTACCATGTTATTTTGGTTACCTTCATTGTGTAGAATGTTTTGAAGTCAGGTACAGCAGTAACTCCTGCTTTGTGTTTTTTGTTTTTTTTTTTTTTTTGCTCAGGGTAACTTTGACTATTTGGTATCTTTTGTGTTTCCATAAAAATTTTCTGAGTGTTTTTCTATTTCTGTGAAAAATATTATTGGTATTTTGATAGGAATTGCATCACATCTGCATATGGCTTTGGGTACCATATATGTTTTAGCAACGTTCAGTCTTCTAATTCATGAACATGGGATGTGTTCCCAGTTTTTGTAGGTGTCCTGTTTAACTTCTTTCATCAATGTCTCTGAATTTCATTGTAGAAAGCATTTACTTCCTTAATTACATTTACTCATAGGGTTCATTTTCATTCATTTTTTAAAAACTGAGAATTGAACGCAGGGCCCTGCTTGCCAACTGCACTGCAGAGCTACATCCTGGGCCCTCACAGGGCTCAGTTTTTTGAAACTTTTGAGAATGGTATTGCTGTCTTCACTTCTTTCTCAACAATCTTGTTATTGGTACACACAAATGCTACAGACGTTTGTGTCTTAATTTTGTATGTTGCAGTCTTGCTCGATTCATTTATCAGCTCTAGTGGGTTTTGTGGTTGAGTCATCACAGTTTCCTAACATAAAATCATTTCATCTGAAAATGGAGCTAGTTAGACCTTCTTTGCTCCTATTTGGATGTCTTTTATTTCCTTCTCTTGCTTTATTGCTCTGACTAAGGATTCTAATACTGTACATTATACTTCTAATACGAGTTGAGTAAGGGTTATAAAAGTCGACATTCTTGACTAGTTCCATATATTGTAGGAAATATTTTCAGTCTTTCCCCATTGAGTATGACAGCAGCTGTGCATTTGCAGTATAAAATCTTTATGGTGTTGAGCTACATCCTCCTGTATCTTCTTATTCCTTCTATGTCTACTTCTTTGAGTTTGTTTTAGGGGTTCTGGGAATTAAATTCAGGGCTTTTGCACCAAACTACATCCCCATCCAATTATTTTTTTCTTTTTGAGACAAGGCTTCACTAAGTCCCTAAGTTGTCTGGTCTGGGCCCAAGCTTGCTCTCTTCCTATCTCAATGTCCCAGAGCAATAGGATTACAGGCACATACTACCACATTTGGCTAGATGTATTTTTTAAAATTATCAAGTATTGTCAAATTTCATCAATCGTGCTGTCTGTACTTATTGAGGTGCTTTTATGGTTTGGTCCTTCCTCTGTTCATGTGATGTCATTCTTCACTGATTTGCATTATGTGGAATCATCTCTGTGGCCCTGGCTATATCCTACTTGATCATGTTACATTATCCTTTATGTGATGATGAGTCAAATTTGTTAGTATTTTTGAGAAATTTTGCCAATGTTACTTCTTGTTCTGTTCAGGTTTTCTATGTCCTTATAGTTTAGTTTTGGTGGGCTACATGGGTCTAGAAATTTATTCATTTCTTCCAGTGTTTCCAATTCTTCAAGATATTGTTCATCACAGTTCCCAGTAACCCTTTGTATTTCTGCAATATCCATTGTTGTGTCTTTTTAAAAATCTTTGATTTTATTTCTTTGCGTGTTCTCTATTTTTCTTGGTTACTTTAGTCATACATTTGCAAACATTTTCATCTCTTAAACAGCACAACTCTTGGGCTAAGGATGTAACTCACTGGTAGAATGTTTGCCTAACATGTATAAGAAAGACCCTGTGTTCAATCCTCAGTACTGAAAAAAAATGAAAGAAAAAAAGCAGTTCTTAGCTTCACTGAAATAGGAGCACTGTTGTTAATGGCAAAGCTTATTTAAGCTTGATCTTGGCCATAAGAGACACTCTGAGTATTAGCAGTATTTTCCACTTCTCAAGGGCAAGCTCACATGCACCCACCCACTCTCACATACACACTTCCTGAGCGTGTGTTTGAATGCAGGAGATCCTCAGATGCACACAAGAACTCTTCCATCCTCTTCTCCTCCAACACACGCGTGTTCTCATCCCATCAGACAACAACTCTACCTCCCACCCAGTCTTTTCGAAGGGGGATGCATTTGCCTTCTCAGCTCAATGAACTTTTCTTTTTTTCAGGGAGGACGATTTAATTGCAGGGTTTCACATTTTCAAAGAAAAATGTTTAGACTGGAAGTGATCAGCCGCATTAGAGATATGTGGTTTTCTCAAAAATGAATGGCATAAATCTTCTGCTTTTTGCTGGCTGGGAATTTCAGGAAGAAACTCTTTGGCTATTACTGAGCTAATCTGTGTTTGATTATATGTAATTTTTTCAAACAAGTGCTTGCTTTACTTGGAACCCAGGTCCTAGGCTTAGTGCATGGTCAAATAAATCTGCAGGTGCATATATGGTTCACCTGTCTGTTACTGGGTGATCCCACCACTTATTTGCTATAAAGTTGGCTTCTAAATATTTTTGTACACAGCAGCAAAATTGCATTATTTTGTAACTTGCAGTTATGATTCTGACTTATCTCACTGCGTTGCCTTGCTTTATCATTAGTGAATCTTACTGTTTTAATTCAGCTCAGGCATAAAAGACGATTTATGATGGTGATGATAAGATGATGCCTGTCCTTACCTTGACCGCAAAAAAGGAAGTCATTTGTCTGATAAAGCCAAATAATAAGTGCTATGTCACCTTCCACGGACTGTTTATTGAGAGCACACTAAAAGGTGAAAGGCAATAGCACTACCTGCAATTACACAGTAAGCTCTCATTTTTGATATTGGGGCATAAACATTCAAGCAATAAATCTCACTTTCTTGTGCATGTCACTAGCTTGATGCATCAGTTCAGACAGGAAACTTTTCAGACTAGACCTCCTGCCCTTCTTTAACTTTTGTTTCGGCTAAAGATATTTTATCTTTCTCTTTTGCAAAAAAAGCACAGTGGAAGTTCTGCCATGTCTGTGAGAAAACCGGATGTGCTTATTGGCAAGCGGAAGCATAAAACCTAGCCATGTGTACGTCTATTTCCATTGTGAATGACTTCACTTGACACATTTTGGAGAGAGCAAACTCTTGCAGATTAATGATTTCCTCACCAACAGGATAGCAACACAGAAGGCTTGTAACAAAGATATTTGTAAGAAAAGGTTTCTGCATACTTGAAAAAAGCCAGATACAGAACACACTATATACTGTCTGAGTCCATTTATGCAGAGTTAACACAAGTAAGAGAATTCTAGGTGCTGGAAGTCAGCAAAGTGGTTATTCTTGAAAGGACAAATGGCAAAAAGGAATTCACTGAGTCCGAGAGCAATGATGGTGTTGTATTTCCTGATCTTAGCTACAGTAATGTGGGTATGTTCCTTGTCAGGGTCAATTGAGTTGAATGCTTAAGACAGTGTGCACACTCTGTTTGTATGATTCACTTCGATTTGTTGACATATATAGTAAAATATACTAAGAATTCTCTCCGTACAGGTCATCCAAATGGTAAGTACTTGAATATTTGGATCTAAGAGGGCCTGAGTTTAAAGCAAAGGATGCAATCTCAGTTTCCTTTTTCTTTACCCTGTTCCATGACTATTAAACAGCAAAATGTGACACACTAATTCACTGGTCACAGTTCTTTTTCTGAGACCCTAGGCCAATTGTGTGCTTTCCTAGTTCATAAACAAGAACTGAATGCGATGAATTTACCGAAATGCACTCCACAGATAACACAGCTATGTGAGTAAACAGGAGGATCTCTGCCCACAAGACAGCCCTTTAAAGGACACTTCCAGGGACTTCCAGCACAACTGCCACCAGTCATACTGCATGGTAGAAAAATAAGCTCCCTTCCCCCAAATCTAAGTGTACAAAACCCAAGAGCAAGGATTTGGAATGCAAGGGTAAATGTACTCAGAGCCAGATTCACATCCTACTCAACTCTATGGGAATTCTCAGCAGTTTGCCTTGACAAAACTGGCAGTTAGGAGCCTTGTTAACATATATTTGCTGCTTTCTGGGCTGCCTGTGTTCAGAGAGAAACATCTTCAGTACTCTGATGCAGCGTACAGCACTGGTTTCCAGCTAATCATGACGTGCTTTGGGCTCGAGATAGGAAATAAATGCTCCGAATGATTCTGAAGTGGAAAGTTTTTTTTTTTTAAATTATGAATCCCATCAAACATCTCACATCAATCAATCCAACTGTAAACTGACTCGACACCGAAGGTAAATAGGTGGCTTCACTCAGGCAGCAAACCTTCTGAAGCTGCCATTTATGAAATTAGGCTCTGCTAAACCCCAAGTATCTGAACCGCTCAGGAAAGACAGAAAAGAACCAGAACGTTTCCTCCGTGTTCTTCTGTTATTTCTCAGGACATTTGTCTGTGATTTTCTGCTGAATCGTACAGAGGGATTTCTCAGTTAAATTGTTCTGCCCTGTCAGGCTAAGCCCTGCAGAGCTGGCCGATTCTCACCCAGTGATTTCCACTATGGGCTGCTTTTCAGAATCACATTATTTCTAAAATGCTAGGGCTGCAAACTCTGTAGCTGGGTACTCTTTTTTGAAACACGTTAGGATTTGCGAATTTCTCTACACTTTTTCTCCTGTAGAAGGAACCTTAGATTCATCCTTCATCTTGGAGCCTTTGCTAGAGGGATAACGTACAAGCCTCTGGACCCGGCCTCGGTGAGCCTGCCTATACTGACTTCTGTGTTGTTCAAAGGAGGACTGAGAACAGCCTCTGGATATTTAATCATCGCTTTGCTCTATTTTTCAAATTTTTACCGAGTCTCTTCTGAAATCAACTCTCTCCCAGGAATATCTAGGAAGTGTCTTGGTATTATAAAGTCTTAAGCTTGCCTCTGGGCATGTCTTAGTAGCAGCTCAGAGAATTCAAGGCAAATGACTGAACATATTTTTGAAGGTGTGGAAGAAGGATAATCTAGCCAATCCATTTTCCAGGGGGAAAGAAGTTCAGCTGGCTCTTCATATCTGAGGGCTCTGCAGCCACAAATTCAATCAGACATAGATGGAAAACATTTTTAAAACATTGCCTCTGCACCAAACGTACACATTTTTCTTGTCATTATTCTTAAACCATGTAATACATTGGCTGCTCATACAACATTAACTGTTATACATAATCTAGAGATGATTTAGAGAAATGTGAATATGTGCATAGGTTACATACAAATACTGTATAATTTCATATATTTTTTTAAAACCCTGAGCATCCACAGGTTTTGGTATCCATGGTGGGAAGGCTACAACCCTTTGCCCATGGGTATTAAGGGAAGGCAATTCCTTAGCAAATCAAGGGCTGGGCCACAGGACTGTTGATTCCTGTTGCAGACATGTTGCCAGCACCACCTTTTCAGGTGCTCATTTCTGCAAAACCAACCTATATTGGTCTTCTGAAGGCTGGGGTAAGTGGTCCACAGGATTACAAGGAGAGCTGGAGCCGTAGGAATGGAGGTAGCATTTTATGGCACCTTGCCACCTTCCTGGCACTATCCTGCAAAGATTCCATGTTGAGTTAGCAGGAACTCTGAAAGCCAGGAGGTGGATTCTTTGTTGCAATGCCCCCATGTGAGTTCCCTCACATGTTCTCCATAAGATGCTGAGGTTATATCCCACAGGAACGGTCTTTAATATGGGTAAAACACTAATTAAAAGCCAAGGAGCTGGAGAAAGGTTTATCTCACCAAGGAAGACAGACTTTGTGCTATAGCACAATCTGAGGTCCGTCTCGTCTGTGCTGCATCTGAAAGGTGTGATTTGACTTTGATGACACAGTGGTAGGTTCCACCAAGGAGAGAAAATTCTGGGGTCTGTGCTGAGGGGAAAATAACTGCATGTGTATCTGGGATTATTTCCTCTAGAAAAAGGAAAGAAGAAGTGATGCATGTGATATGAAATGGGTTTGGAGACTGGGTTCCTATGGAAAACAGCGATAAGGTCACAGTGGAGATACGGAAAGGCATGCATGGTGGAAGGATTCAGCTATTCCCATCCCTCCCAGCCAATGACTGCACATGTGTTGTACCTGAAACTTTGAGTCTCTGCTTACTTGTAAATATACTGCTTATTCACTGTCCATTGGGCCCACTTAATATGCCATGAAGTATTACTCTATTAGATAAAGGTAAATTAAGCATTGGCTTCAAGTGAGATGAATTTTTCTTTTCTTCTGTCCTTCTTTCTTTGTTTGGTATGGTTATGGTGATCAAGCCCAGAGCCTTGTGCATCACACAGCCTGCCACTGAGTTACAACCCCAGCCCTTTTTAGCTTATTTTTAGACAGAATCTTGCCAAATTGACCTCAAACTTTATATTCTACCTCCTTCAGCCTCCCAAGTGGTAGCCTGGATCACCACCACTATGAAATGATTTTTGTTGGAAGCTAAAACAAAACCTATCAGCAAAAAGCAATGTCCTTGTAAAGACCTACAGGTGGCATATAAAGTGGCCTCATGCCCTGGCTCACCACACTTCCCCGTGGTCACTCTGGATATCAATCATAGCCTTCGTGCAAGTGCTTGAATACACAGCACATCTCTCTTTGAGGTCCTTACGTGTCCAAGCAGTTCAAGCCACACAGCCCCATAATTACCTGGCTCACTTACTAACTTCTGTGATTGTTAATTGCAATATGTCAATTTGACTTGCATAATAACTGCCTAGCACAGTCACAAATTTCTAGTTGCGTTTGAGGGTGACTGACGTGTAGGCCAGCAAAGCAAGGAAGGAAGACCTACCCCAGACGTGAGTGCTCTGCATGTAACACAGAGATGGAAAGAAGGAAGGGTTCTTCACCGGAAGAACTAGTTTTCGTGGTTCTTTGGACATCAGTTTCCGGTTCCATCAGCCTGCAACGCAGACCAGCGCTGGAAACTGCAGTGAAATTTTAGTCCTTCATCTGCTACTGGATCCTGCTGCTCTTTGGTGTGCAGGTGGCCACTGTGGGTTCTTTTGCTTCTGAGCCCACAGACAGCCCCTGTGGACTCTTCCGACTCTCATCCTGCAAGCTACCTAATATATTTTGCATAATCACACATATTTTCTATTGACATGGTTCCCCTTGAGAAAGCCAACCAAAACAGTATCTTTAATTCCTTACTCACAAGTCCCTTCGTAGAGGCCTAACTTTTCACCATCTGAAAGGTGACCCTTCTGGTGCTCCATCCTACCGGGACATGGTCACAGACTGGCACTGATATCTGGAACTTCACAAGCAGTCCTCTACTGTTCATTATATAGCCTGAAAAGCAAGAATAATTAGTTATTATATTTGCCTTTAATTGTTGGCATTTTCCTTCACTAGAATTTAAGCTGTGAAAGATCTGAGATTTTTTTTTTTATCCTGCGATTCTCTGGAGGACCTGGATTGGTGTCCAATACAAAGATGTGGATCCATGTATACTTGTTGAGTGAACACAAAAATGTGATCTCGGCTCAGAGCTGAGTAATAATTATACAATCAGAATATTGTAAATGCTGATTACTGATTGAACAAATCTTTGCTTTGTATTTGTTGGAGATGAGGAGAGAATGGAAAAGTAATGATAATATAAGAGAACAAAAATATATCTACTATAATAGAAAGTCAGTTACAATGCCTAAAATTGAGAAATTGAGAAATCACAGAAAAAGTGTTATTTAGAAATGTTAATGTAAATATCAGAAGATATAAAAAAGTTAAAAATAGTGTCCCTAGGAGTGTGGGTAAAAATAAGGCTTGTAATAGATGTTTTTCATTATAAAGTATATTACTATTTGTGTATATGTCTTTGGTAAAAATAAAAAAAGATTGAAGAAAGGAAATGCTTCTCATAAGCATGTTTTTCAAACAGTGCTACAATTCCCTCCACATGGTTTTTAATTTTTATACTTGAACACTCTCAGATAATCAGTATCATTTACACATTTTATGAAATATAAAATTAGATTATCATGAAGTACTAAAAGTACTAGATTATTTAAAATTATTAGATTGTTTTAAATACAACTCATAGAGAATGACTATTTTTAATGTTGGCTGGATGTTTAGATTTCTAAATAATGTGTTTTGGGAAAACATTTCAAT
The DNA here is from genome assembly GCF_034190915.1 of Cavia porcellus. NCBI lineage: Eukaryota > Metazoa > Chordata > Mammalia > Rodentia > Caviidae > Cavia > Cavia porcellus. The sequence continues at coordinate 16,623,238 of NW_026947496.1, read as the reverse complement.
TTGCTGTCATTATTTCTTTGCCTTAAAGGAAAAGAAATAAATAAGCTCAGAAAATGTAGAGATTGTCTTTTGGCTGGAAGTCACAGTGTCGTGTAGGTGAGTCAATAACTCATTTTGTGTATAGCTCTATAAGTCATTGAATGAACTTTAATATAAAACAAACAATAGTGAAAAGAAAACAAAGTCATCAACATGCACACACACACATACACACACACACACATACACACACACATTCTTTTTTTGCTTTATGGATTGTAAGTGTCGAAGGCTAAAACTAAAATTCCATCACTCAGAATGTCTTTCTGTGCCATGAAATGACCTTGAAATGCCCCAAATTTCTGATTGCCAGTGAGTACACTTTATCTATGCTTTCAGAATTTGGAATCACTTAATAAATAGAGCATTGGCATACACTAAGTCATTGTAATGATTACTGAGTCCATGGTATTGACCTTCCAAGGGACATTACATATTCCCACATTAAAAATTGTCTTTGTGTGGGAATGTTGAGATGGTGTGATTCCTTTTTAAATATTAGGGTAAACACATGCATGATTGTAAAAATATTAGAATACATGCATATATATATGGATATGTATATGTAAATATATATGAATGTATTAATTTTGTTACCTAGCAATTGATTTGCATGTAGTATAACTTAATCCAATCAGATTGTAAATATAATTAACAGATGAGCCAAACAGAGGATGTAAATTATTGAAGATAAATTATTTATGATGATTTCACAAGGTAATTACACTTCATTTAGTTGTAGAATGAACTTTTTTTTTAACCTCAAAACATATGAGAAAATACTGGGCATGATAACACATACTTGTAATTTCATTTCTCTAGGAGGCAAGAGGCTGATTTCGAGTTCAAGCCCAGTCTGCGTGCTGTGCCCAGGGTTTTCAAGGAAAACAATTTAATACAGGGCACGTAACTTATGGAATTAGTTTTTTTTACTTTAAAGAGGGTAAAATTAAACACAACAAAACAAAACATAAGAAACCAATGTAAGAGACATAAACTTCAAAGCAAGACAGAGATCTTCACTATCTATCATATTATCTCTTGTTTTCTTCTGAATAGTTGATCATATCTTCACATAACAGAGAATTCACATGAAACAGTATAGTATAGAAGTGATCTGAACAGGATGAGGAAGGTGTTTTAGGTCTTCAAGACCAGACAATAGGGAAGTCAACAATGGTTGTCATAGTGTCTTTCATTCTCTTCAAAACAGCTGTCCATATCTTCATCTATGTTGAAATTAAACAAACCAAAACAGACTAAAATCACTCTGAACAAAGAATAATAGTATTGCTTGATTTCACATCATGATGCTACAATGGAATCAGCACTGGGTACTGTAGTGTCTCTTTTTCTTCAAAGTAGTGTGCATTTCATCATGCATGATAAGATCAGTTCTCATAAACTGTTTATAGGTTCTATTCATGCATGAGTCTCTACATGATTTCTATCCTTTCTGTACTAGAGGGAAAAACAAAGCATAGCAAGACAAAACAAAACAAATTGCTATAAAAACATGAAATAAAAAAGTCATATAAAACCACAGTACAAGGTAACCTATAATGATTACTGTGTTGCCTTTTGTTATCTTAAATAGAACTGTCTATATCATCAAGCATAGTATAATTTAATATAGCAGTGCATAATAGTATTAATAAAAACAAAACATTGTAGACAGTGTAAAACTTCAAAAGCAGGTAATAACCAAACCAGAGTGGGTATCCTAGTGAATCTTGTCATCTTCAATGTAGTTGCCTGTACTCTCAGGCTTGATATTAACAATCATAACAAATTTGATTAAAATCTGTCAATACAAAACAGCCATCTAACAAATCAGATTCAACTAATATCAGTCATGATAAAACAGTGTGAGTTATACTGGGCTGTATAGCTGTCTGTGCCCTCAAATGTAGTACAAATAGACCAACTGGAACAGAATATAATTCATCTAAACAGAATGGTGTGAGCAGCGTGGGTTTTAAATCCTGATACACTATTAACAATATCTTCTGCCTTTTTTTTAAAGACTATTCCTCCCCTTTCACTCCCACAAGGTACTGCACAATTTGGGTCCCACCAACTCCCTCAGTTTTTAGATTGTGGGGGCAACCTGCTATTTATCTAAGTGGCTCCAAACCTTCTCATCCCTGGACTTGATCTCAGGTTGTATTCCTTTACCTACAAAAGCCTCAAGGTTTTCCTTCAGTATAGTTGAGTAGTTCTCTACTGCACATAAATATCCAGTCTTTCCAACCTCTCTGCAGGTGCTGGTCAAGTTGCCCCTATTACTCTCTGGTTCTCTGTCACATAGAGCATTGTTTTCTCATATTTGATTTTTGGTCCATAAACCCTTTTTCAGGTTAATTATGTTTCCTGATAGAGCATCCTGGTGGACCCTACCTCCCGATCTACTATGTCTGTGTTTCTTTTTTCTTTTTTTAGTGTATCAAGGCCATCTATGTTCGAGATTATAGCCTACCTTCTGTGCCTCATTTATGCTATGCCATTTTTCTGGCACTGGTTGTCTACTTTTCTCCTGCATTCCACTATCTGCCCTGTTCATCGAGTCCTCTCTGCCACTGTTCCTAAAATCCTGGTATTTCTCTCTCTCTCTCTCTCTCTCTCTCTCTCGTCCTTCAGTATTCTCCGTAGGGTTGGGCTGGTGGTCACAAATTCCCCCAGTTCCTCTTTGTCATGGAAGCATCTTGTTTCTCCATTAATTTCTAGAGACAGTTTTTCAGGATACATCAACCTGAGCTGGAGGTTATTTTCTTTCTGGACTTGGAATGCTTCGCTCCAAGCTCTTCCTGATTTGATGATCTGTGTCAAGAAGTCTGTCGTGATTTTGATGATTGTCTTTTGTAAGTGATCTGTTTCTTTTCTCTGATAGCTTTTAATATTCTGTTCTTATATTGAATTTCTGGGATCTTGATTATTATATGCCTGGGTGTAGCTCTGTTTTGGTTGTAGGTGGCTGGAGTTTTGTATGCCTCATACATCTGAATATCATTTCCTATTCTTGGGAAGTTTTCCTTAATTATTTCTGTGAATAGCCTTTGTATTTCCTTTGTTTGTACTCCTGCTTCTTCACTTCATTTTTTATTCTTAAGTTACAGATCCTCTGGTCATCTTCTAGCCTTTGTGTTGTTGCTGCCTGTTTCCTTGATATTTTTAAGAGATCTTTCCTTTCATGATCATACATTGCAAACCTGTCTTTAAGTTTTGATAGTCTATCCTTAGTTTCTTTCAAGCAGTTTTTCCAGCTTTCAATGGAATTTTTAATTTCCTGGTAATCTTTTTGAATTTGCTTCATGTATTCTAGGTTTTCTTTATATTCTTCATAGAACATTTCTCTCCTTTTTTGTGTTCCTCCATTCTTCTGTGTCTTCTTGAGAGGTGCTTGGCATTTCTTTTATTAATCTACTTATATCTTGGTTTACTTGAATTATTATATCAGTTCTGAGCTCATCTACGAGGTCCTGAAGATATCTCTTTATGTCTTGATGCCATGTCTGATATTGCATATTTGCTGCCCTCAGTCTCTTTTGTATTTATCTCTCCTGGATCAATATTCTCAGGGTTGGCAGCTGGGGGCATTTTCTTATTTCTTCTCTTGTCATGTTTTTGTTTTCTTCCATATAGGTGTATAATGGAGTTCCAGCCCCTTTCCTTGTTGGTTATGGTTCTTCTGAAATACACTGGCTAGGGATTTCTGCCCTCTCCAGTTTGCTGTTGTCATTGAGGTGCAAGCAGGGGTGGCATATGCTGGCCTCTCCCCTCCAGGCCAGTCAACCTTTGGGGGCCTTCACTGCGTTAGTGTGTGCCCTGCATGTAGGGAATCAGTTTGGGGCAACTTATTGGATCCCAGCCAGGGGCATAATGCCAGGCCAACCAGATCCCACCAATCTGCTCTGGAAAAGGAACAACTAACTGAAGTTACTGCCATTCCCAGTTCGGGCCTGTCCTGCTGGATTCCAACGTGTTGTCCAGTTGGTCGCCCTTTCCCCATGGGAGGGTCTTATTCCTAGCATTCACCATGGGTTAATGCAGTTCCCTTGCCAGTTCCATTCTCTGTTGGGCTCACTGACTTCTGACTTCAGTGTGACACGGCTCTGGCGAGTCATGGTAGCACTAGTTCGGGTGGCACCAGTGAGTCGAGACGGTGCAAGTTTGGGCCGCTCTGGTGAGAGCACCATGGTCACTAATCTTAGCTGCTCCAATGGTAGCCCTGGGACTGCATATTTGACTAGGTCTTTTCCCTTCCATTTCTTCCTGGGTCAAGAGGATCCATCTCCCTTGGTCTGGACTTCTCCAAGATGTTTTATTCTGGCATCTGAGTTTTCTCTCTCAGGGAGGCTCTGCATCCTGCTGCTTATTGATCTGCCATCTTTAGCTTCTTCTCCAGAATTATTTTATAATAGTCACCCAAAGAGTCAAACATGAAAAGTTCAGGAAATCTGTTCAACACTAAAGACTCCGAAAAATCCATCTGAGAGTCTGAATCCCACAGCAATGTCCTTCATGAGTCCAGCTGAAGATCTAGAGCCCATGACAATGTCTCATTTAAGTCTATTTCACAGATATGCTCTGGGAAGGTCCAAAGATCAGTGGTGGAAGCCAGAAAGCCTATGCTAGTGGGACAAAGGATCTGTGCCAGTAAGCTGAGGGTTCTGGAGTCAGGAAGCAACACTCAAAGTAAGGACCAGGGCTTCTCGAGAAAGTACCACAGCCATCCTCAGCAATAAAGAGGTCCTGAGCTCCTCCAACAATGAGAACAGCTGAGTTCATATCATGAAGCCAGTGTGACTCATCTTCCCCTCCAGAACCAGTAAGCAGTAAAGACCAGAGCTCCCCCAAAGAGAACTGCAGCCATTCTCAGCAACAACAATGTCCTGAGCTCCTCTGACAATGAGAACAGCCAAGTTCCTCTCAGGAAAGAGGCTCAACAGGCTCTTCCAAAAGAGCCAATGGAACTGGAGAACCAACAACAGCAAAGAGAACCAATACCATCCCTTCTGCCTCTCCAGTTCTCCTTTTTATCTTGGCAACAATCCGCAGGTGGGCCATCCACCTGAGGACCATGTTGATTCAGTTTAGCTGGTGTTACAAGTTGACCAGAAGTTGTCAATTCACTATACTGTGCAAGTTTTGAGTCAGAAAGATCTTGCCTCCAAATCAAAAAAGGCTGAAGATATACCTCAGGGTGAAGACTTTGGGTTCAATCCCCAGTACTGCAAAGAGAGAAAAAATTCATTGCCTTGTGCTATATTGCAATGCTTTCTTCTCTCAGCACCTGACTCATAAATACCATTTAACTGTGAAAAGGAAGGAATGAAAGAGAGAGTACAGAGGGAGACAGTGAAGAAAGAAGAAATGGAAGGGAGGAAGGAATGCATGCAGCAGGGAGAGGCTCACAAAATGAACAGTCTGAATATCTTGTTAATGTGCGATAAGTCACATGTTTAATTCAAGACATAAAACTTTTACCTTCTGTCACTTTGGGACAGTCAATTGTTAGGGCCATGAGGTTAGGTAGTAAAGTCAAGAGGAAAATAGATCAAGTTCTTCTGGAGACTTGCATGGTGACCCTAACAAAGAATACATGCAACATTGACTGGAATGGTCCAGGAAAGTCCCCAGCGATCCCTAGGAAGGATTACAGATGAGATCCAGAGGGACAGTTGCAGGTTGTTCTCTGCCAGTTGGGCACAGATCGGTGGGCTCCAGGGCACGAGGCAGTCTGATCTGACATGGTGTGGACACAATGCATTGAAGAGGCCCTGAGCCCACCTTAAGCTTTGTGATTTCCCATGGGAAAGTCCTGCTTCACATTGCTGTGTTTAGGTTGGACAGGATGTACCAGGAGTGACCTTGTCTGGGACTTTCCATGTGAAGGTACATCCATTCTTTTTTTTTCAAAATAACACAAAAATTTTATTGCAGTACGAAGAGAAAGACAGTCTTCATGACCACATACCCCAAAAGTTGTAAGGATTACAGATCTAGGGGCTAGGAGGTCAATCTTTATTTTATTTGTTTATTTGGTACCTGGCATCAAACTCATGACCTTGCATTTGCCAGGCAGGCACTTATGCTGCTAAACTAAATTTCTAGTCCATATTTATTTTTTTAATTTTTTTTTATTTAGAGAAAGAAAGCAAAACAGAAAAAAGGGTAGAAATAAAGAACTTTTAAAAAATAATAGTAAGAAATCACTTGTTGATATATTACATATTGTTATCTTAGAAGTAGTTGACCAAGTTACAAAATCAAAGCATAAAAAATAGACAATCAAACAAAGACAGTACAAAATATTCTGTTTGATAAATTAACAAAAACTTAGTAGTATGGTTATCTATCTTGCACATTTAAACAGTTATAACCTTTAGAGCACCTTTTTTCTCTTTCATTATTACAATATCTATTATACATTTTGGATTGTATTACTCTTTCAGTTTTCAGATATGGGAAAACTCCATGGAGCCTTTCAGAGGATGGGAAGACAAGGACAATTTCCACAGATCAAAAGGGCTAGGCAGGAGTGAGGAAAGACCCTGGGCTCACACGGCACTGGCACCCTTGGGGGGACAAAGAAATCAGAAACAAGATCCAGGCCTCCTACTGGCTCTGTGCAACTTTCCTGGTCCAGCGATGGCAAGGTGCAGTGACCCACGTAAGTGGAGAGGAGAGGGCATTAGGCCAGTATCGAGGAGGGAGAGGACGAGGAGGAAGCCCTTCTGAAAGCTGAATTATAGGATCAGCATCAAGGGGAGCCACAGAGCCATGGGGAAATCCAGTGCCTCCTTAAGATCCATAAAGTGTTTCACTCTGTGGCTCATCCATACAGGACAAGCTGGAGGTGGACTGTTGACCCTTTCATAGAAGTGGCCAAGCTGACCCAGTCAGTGGCAAGGCTTCAGGAACGTTCTCATGCCTTGTACTCAAAAATAGGAAGTTTCTCTTCTGCTCGTGGGAGGTCACTTTTACTGCATTCCTTCAACCCTTTTATAAGATGTGTGTGACGCCTCATGCTCCAGGTCAAACCCTGCTGCAGCAAGTGGTCCGAGAGTAATCCTGGAATCTGGTTGCATTAAATAAGGCTGAAGATCACGAATCTTACTGATGATGATGCCTATCACAGTGCGATGTGCCTTAGGTTCCCACTGGAGATCAGGCAGAGAAGCCTGAGAAGATGAGGTTCCTGCCGTCCTTCGGCTGGGTTTCACTTTATTCTTCTTGTATATGAGATTGGCATTCTGGCTTTAGGTCAGATTTTTCTCTCTAATTTCTCAGCATTAGCTGTAGGCTGCAGGAAATGCTGAAATGCAAACAAAATGTCTCACCGATTAAATGTCAGAATGTGGTTTGCTTCCTGGAACTCGGGAAAAGAGCCAGAGTCCTGGGCTGCGTGCCCAGGTCTTCTACTGACATTTGAGGTGACCTAGGGGGAAATAATTTGCTTCCTGCCCTGTGGGTTGTGACACTTAAGGGCACTAAAACACATCCCTGGGGTTTGTAGGTCCCCTATAGATTGTGTGTGTGTGTGTATGCATGTGGTGATAGGGATAGAACCCAGGGTCTTGCACCTGTTAGCAAATGCTGTACAATTGAGCTACTTTATTTTGAGGAAGAATCTTACTCATTTTCCTGAGTTGTCCTTGACTTTTCAATTCTTTTGCTTTGGACTCCAGAGTAACTAGGATTCAGGTATGTGCCACCATGCCCAGTTCCAGGTGGATTTTTGATGAGTTGCATGGAGTTCTTGTTGCTTTTGTGGGTCTATTCATGTACATGAGCGCCTAAGCTTCTCTGCATGATAACATACAAACCAAGAGTTTTAGATAATAACCAGTTCTGGTATTGATGGCACAAATAACATCATCACCTCCCAGAAGGAAAAGCAATGACTGAACGCATACAGCACTTTTTCTTGCATGTGTCATTTTCAACCAACGCACAAGAAAATCTACTTTTCCTTTAAAATGTGCCAAGCCTGCTTATGGCACATAAAAAGCACCATTTCTCCATCTCCTACTGCATTATGCAGTGAGTTGGGCAAGAATTTGGACCAGAGTTAGAAACTGCTTTACTTTGGCACATTAATTTCCTGTGCCTCAGTTTTCTCTTTGGCAAAATTGTGCTCTCTTGGGCATGCTGAGAGAGCAAAGAATTTCATACTTACAAAGTGCTTGAAATTGTGCCTGGCACTTAGGAGGCATTTGATAAATGCTCTTTCAGATTTTTGTGTTTCTCGTTGTTCCTAATCTGTTTAGCTCTAGGAAAGAGTGCAGCCCACCACATTTAGAAAACAGAGGAACTGGCTGTCCAGGGTGGGCAGAGCAAGAAAGTTGGTTATGAAAAAGGAGAAGTGTAGCTCTAATTTAGAAGAGGTTTGGAAGAGCTCATAGATCTGATCAGTCAGTGGAACAGGAATTCATGGTTTAGGTGCCCCCAGGAATCATATGGACAGTATTAAATGTTTCACAATCTGACTGAATTTTATACCAATGCAGCATGTGTCTCCTGCTATGGTGAAGGCAGAAAACTGAGCTTTGATCAGAGGATAATTGCATTCAGGATGGGGAAGCAGTCAAGCAAAGCGATGCCTTAGATGTAGCATCCCTCCCCGCAGCCCTGGCTTTTACATAGCTGTGTCTGGCAAAGGACCCAGTGTGCACATACTCTGCTTAGGTGAGGGGTGGCTGTAGCATCTCTGCTTAGCACAGCTGCTCTTGCCTTGTTTTAAGACCAGTCAGTCCATGCTCAGACACAGGCACAGATTCAGTGCTCAGACCTGCTGCAGCTAACTCTGTAACCTCTGTATCTCTCTCATGCCCAGCATTGTTCTTGCCCCAGGGAAACACATCCCAAGGTCTTTATCCAATGTCCCTGAAATAGTGGGCAACTGTGTCCGAATGCTATGGAAATTTTGGGACTGTCTCCCTGCTACGAACAGATGTAAAAGCTGTTGTCTTGCTGAATATGAGAAGAATTTAAGCAGGAGAATCATTTGGGAAACAGAAAAAAAAAAAAAACAAATGTATTAACATGTCAATCTTTCTTCTTTCACAGTACAGTACAGTTGCTCAGCATGGCCCAGCTTCTATTTCCTGCTTCTCTCCCTGTCCTGGGATCAGTTCCTAGAGGGACTCAGGAATTAGCCTTTTCAGCTGTTGTGTGGTAGGAGACATTTTGCTATGTTAAACAATTATCATTCTTTTAAATTTTTTACACTTTATATATAGATTGCCTTAGTTGCTTTTGTAGTTGCTGAGACAAAATACACAATGCCTAAAGTTAAAGGAGGAAAGGTCTACTTCAGTTTGTATTTGTAGTGGTTTTAGTCCATAGTCAGTTGGCTCCAAGGCAGGGTTGTGTGGCAGAAGGAAAACAGTGCATGGCAGGGCAGGTAGGAAGCAGGAGGCAAGAAGCAGCAAGCAGTGAGCCTTCCTTTCCCTTTTACCCCACCCTGGTGATAAGCCTATTGGTTGGTGCCACTGTCACTCAGGGTGGGCCTTCCCATTATCCACACTCAGAAGTATGCTACAACAACTTAATTATCACACATTCTTAATCCGTACTCAGACACCCTAGATCCATCCACCTCTAAAAAGCCCCAAATGTATAAAACCATACTATATATCTAGATATAACTTGGGGGAATAACAGATTTTTATATTGGCAGTTAGACAATAGTGTAAACAAACATCATGGATAGTTTAATAAAACTAATTAATACATGTGATATTGTCAAAAATACTTAAATAATTTTTGTAAAAATTTGATATTAATCATAACTGTTATTTAAGTAGTGCATTTTGTCTCATTGATCATGTCTTTCTCTTTTAGCTTTAATAGATAATTCTAAATTAACAGCTTTGATCACTTTTTCTTTTAGATTTAATAGATAATTCTAAATATTTTAGGAAAGAATTTTAAAAATATATGAAAATAATTTTGAGGTTTGAATTTTAGCATTTATTTGAACTCATTTTAGATTAAAAATATATGGATTTTTGACACATTTTACACTATTACATGTTAATCTGTTGTTTTCTAGTTGACTGTAAGAAAGTTATATGAAAACTTTTAGTATAGCAGCATTATTGGTGTCCACTGAAATGAAGACAAGAAAAATAGATTATGTGGATTAAATCCACGATACTGTACAGATATTTATTGTCTTTATTGTTTATCCCAACATTGCCAATCTACTTAGAGGACACCAACATATTTATGACAGTAGTTAATTCTACTTTTAATAATTTTTTTTTGCTATTTTAGAAGGTATTTTTTTAGTCATCCAGAGGCCGTACCTTTGCACATTTTCTGTTTTGTTATCATGAACACAGATTTGTTCAGGTAGAAAACTAGCAGAGTAGACTCTGATTATTCATGGTTATTATGTCTTACAATGACACAGATACTGGGTTAGTGTACAGGGTCCCAGGGGAAAGGCAGGGTTAATTCCCGTCAGTCTCTGGTCACAGCATTTTCATCAACCAAATTGTACAGAACTTTCTTTTTTGTGTGCTTCTTTTTAAAGACACTTGGTTTAACACATGTCTCCCATCCCTTACTGCAGCTTTATTTCAGCAACTGTGGTTCCATGTAGCCCAAAACCAGAAAGGAAAAATTTCAGAAATGCACAACTCATGAAGTTTAAATTGTGTATCATTATGAGTATCATGATGAGCTCTTTTGCTTTCCTGGTCCTTCTGCCCAGGGCATGACTCATTTTGTGCAGTGTATCCACACCATATATGCTACCTGCCTGCTAGTCTTTATAGTAACTCTCTTGGTTGTTAGACTGTTGTTGGGGTCTCACAGTGCTTATATTCAAGTCATCTCTATTTTACTTAATAACTCCCCCACAAGTGACCAGGACAGTAGTGATGTTGACAATTTGAATACACTAAAGAGAAGCAATAAAGTACTTCCTCAAATGTGAACATTTATTGCAGGCAGTTAGTGTAGAAAAAATGTAGTATTATGTAGTTTATCTGTAATATCTGTAGTTTCTGCCTTCACTGGGGGTTTTGAACGTATTCTTCAGAGATAAGGGGCCACTGCACGTAGAGCTGATTCATTAGCATTGGACTCATGGCCAGTAGCACCACAACTCATGCATGAGCAAAGCTCATCCCTCACACACGAGCTTTCCTTCCTGCACGTTGTGTTCTTTCTGCAGCTGCAACAGTAGACAGCTCTTCAGCATGGAACTCAGGACCATTCTAAAGTGAAATCTCCAAAAAAAAGCACAGAAACATAAAACAGCACAGTGCTAGGCTGACCTTGAAAAGGTCATGTATTGACAGGATGAAGATGGAAAAGAGAAAGCAGAGTATGAGCTTGTTTGATTTCAGCTGAGAGGGTCTGTATTCACTGGGGACTCATAGTTCTGCCTCTCTGCACATTTGAATGTCCACGAAGCCCTTCGAGCATTGATCTAGAGGTTATAGAGGTTAAAGATCGATTTTAGCTAGTAGGTAAATAAGCAATATAGAAATCTAAAAATAAGGAGGGTCAGCGGTACAGATTTTGTTACTTTAAAATATTTGTTCATACTGCATGTGAACTTCTGTTTGTACCATTAGAAGCCACAAAGATGAGACTGAAATTACCAGAAAGTTCCCCAATGGGTGGTTACTATAAAAAGGTGGAAAGCTGGCATGAATGCAGGTGCCCAGTACTCAGGGAGGTTGAGGCTGGAGGATCAAAATTTCCAGCCCAGCCTGGGCAAATCAGCAAGATCCTATGTCAAAAGCAAGCAAACAAATTAGTTTGAAGGCTCTGAATTGAATCTCCAGTATTTTCAGAAAACAAAGTGCAGGGAGGGGTAGAGAAAGTGTTCATAGTATGTGCAGGTGAGTGGAGGTGCGGTACATCCTGGGAAGTTTCTGGTAAACGTGTTATTTCTGTATCCGTTCTGATAACCAATGGCTATGATGATTCAGCAACTGGCATACAACACCTGTTGCTGAAGTTACATATTTTGGTGTGTTTGATACATTTAAGTAAATGTCATGAGTTATAATAGTTTTTTAAGACATTAATTTAAATGGTAATGAACATTTGTCAACCAATGCTCTAAGAGAAAAATTTTAAAATAATCCAAAAATTCACTGTGTTGTGTTTCTAACTGTGTCATAAATTTCAACACTAAGCAAATGTGTCTCTTGATACCAGTAAAATAAGAAAGGTCTGTACTCAGGGTGCAATAACACACATAGCTTGCTGCATTTCAGACAATTATCAGCAATTTTGTGCCAATGAATGGGCGAAGATGATTTTGGATGCACGGAATGGTACAGGAGATTAATTATCCTGAACTAGGTAACTTTTTCCAAAGCTGGCTAGAAAACCTCAGTTTCTCAAATGATAGCAATGAAGAAGGGGATTTGTAAATAGGTAGATGTTTAAGGTCTAGGTGATGTCATAACCATGGCAATCAGGGATGTGTGTGTGTGTGTGTGTGTGTGTGTGTGTGAGAGAGAGAGACAGAGAGACAGAGAGACAGAGAGACAAGAGGAGACAGACTGATAGATGGTGTGTGCAGAGGGGTGACTGGTCCTGCCCCCTTTGTCTGTTTTAGTTTTTGTTGCCTGTGCTTTTGGCATCGTGTCCAAGAAGTGTTTTTTTCCGCAAGAAAGGAAACAATCAACAGAGTGAAAAGGCAGCCTGTGGAGTAGAGAAAATATCTGCAGATCTTATGCCTGCTAAGTGAATATGCAAAAATATCTACTAATCAACAGCAATAACCCCTCCCAAATTAGATTAGAAAAAGGAGTGAGGATTTGAATAGATATTTCTTCAAAGAGTATCTACAAATAGTCAAAGAATTATAAAAGATGCTCAACACCACAAATTGTTAGCAAAATGCAATTTGCAACTGCAGTGAGATTCTGCTTCATGCCTGTCAGGATGATTATTACTTATTTTAAAAAGAAAACAGAAAATAGCAAGTGTTGGTGACCATGTGGAGAAATCAAGATGCTTCTGCCTGGGAAAGAGAGTGCAGCATGGGGCAGCTGCTGTGGAAAACATGGGAATTTTTCTAAAAATTAAAGGTAGAATTACTATATGACCTAATAAGTCCACTTCCAGGTGCAAAAGAATTGAAGGAAAATGTTGAAAACATGGCTGCACCCCACGTTCATAGCAGCATTATTTTTAATAGCATAGAAGTAGAAGAAATGCAAATGGCACCTGCCAGATGGAAAGATGAGCAAACTGTGTTGTGCACACAAAGTGGAACCCAGTTCAGGCTTCATCCAGGGAGTCTTGTCGCACGCTACAACACGGATGAAATTTGAAGACAGCTACTAAGTGAAATAAGCCAGTTACAAAGACACAGATACAGGGGGCTTCCATGTACAGGACTCAGCTAAAGTGGTCAAATTCACAGAAACAGAAAGATTGCTAACAAGGGCAGGGAACAAGAAGATATAGGAGTTTGCTGTTTAGTGGGTATAGTTTCAGGCTTTCAAATGAAAACCTTTGGAGGTCTATTTCACAGTGATGCAAATCTACTAACTACTATTGAACAAGACTCTGCAAATGGATAAGGTAGCAAGTTCTGTTATGGGATTTTTAACCACAATTAAAAAAATCTTAAAGATCATTTATGAAATCATCCGTAAAATACTAGGTGGTGTTTATCTATCACTCACTGTTCACTTTAGTCTTCATAATACATTTAAATTTTATTTTATCTATATAGAAATACATCAATAGACATCTCTTTGATCGTTAATTGTTGTTGTGGTTTGGACTGGGGATTGAACCAAGGGCACTGAGCAACATCCCCAGACCTTTTAAAACCCTTTAGATTGGAAGCTGGACACCGGGGCCCACACCTGTATTCCCAGCACTTGGGAGGCAAAGGTAGGAGTGCCCTGAGTTTGAAGCCAGTGTGGGCCTCATAACGAGTTCAAGACCATTCGGAGCCATACATTGAGACCCTGTCTCAAAAATATGACAACAGAACAACAAAATAAAATAAAAAGAATAAAGCATTGTTTTAAAATTTTGAGATACAGTTTTATTAAGTCATTAAATTGCCCAGGCTGGGCTCAACCTCCACCCCTCTGCTTCAGCCTTTCAGAGTGCTAGGCTCACAGACATGTACCACCACACCCAACTTTGACCCTTAAACTTCTTTCTGTTATGCAGGGAAAAACAATCTGATTCAAGTTAATTTATTGTTTACTGGAAATGGTTAAAAACAGGTTGAACAAAATCAGCAGTAAACATAAAAAGGTATTTACCCACTGGATGGATAGTTGAAATAGCCTTCAAAATCAACGCTGTCATTGTCATTTTCTATAACATTGTCATTTTCCCCTGACTTGTTTCCTTTAATATCTGAAAATGATCTTATTATTCATAATGATGCTGAAGCAATGCCAATTTACTTAAAGTATTTCAAAACTGTTACACAATATTTCAGTGTTTTGTGGTTTCTTAGCTACTAACACAATCCTGTGCTTTTCAAAGAAAACTACCAAGCCCTTCATCAGGGGCCTGTTAACTGGAAAAAAATACATAAAAGTAATAGCAATAATTAAAATTTATATCTATATTTAAAATGCTGACACTAAAGTCATCTTTAGTAATGATAATACACGGCATAAATTTCATGAGGTTAATTTCTATATGACAGGAAAATACAACCCTCATGAAAAATCAGGGCAACTTCATTATCTGCAGAGCAGGACCAAGGTAGGCTAGAAATTATCACTGGTCCGCCAGGTTGTACTTCGGAATTGTTCTGTGAATTCCCTGGAGAGATGTAAAAGAAACATCTGGATCCAAATTGAGAGGGTGCCAGCAGTCCAAGGAACAAGTCCAGCTTGGGGACTAAATGGGTTTATTCAGGGCTCCTTATTTGCAGGCTGCAGTCCTACCAAAATTGGCAGCCCCCTACCCCTTGCTCATCTACTGGTTATGAGGCTCTGCTTAAAATGTCAAAAGCAGGACAGAAGTAAGAAGGGTCCTTGGGGAAAGTGAAATGTTCTCCACTCTGCTCCCAGCCCATCCGGACTGGGAACTCTGCTTGTCTCAGTAAGCACCATGGTGGTGGATGACCTTGTGCTGCTGTGGGATGCACAGCCTGTGTCCCACGTGGGTGCCCACTGGACAGCTAAACAGAGCTCAGTGAATGCTGGACGATTCTACAGGAATCCATGAGTTAGGTGACCATGGCTGAGTTCTTTGTACTATCTGTTCTCATCCCTGGAAGTGCTACTTGTCTGTTGCTGTATATAAAATTACTCCACAGTTTCATGGCTTAAAATGACATTGATCATTTCCATTTCTATGGGGCAGGAAATCCTGTCCCAAGGCTTAGCTGGTCCACTGCTGTGGATCCATCACAAAGCTGAGATCAAGGTGCCTGCCGGGTTATGGTAATCTCAGGCTTGACTGGGGAGATCTGCTCTAAAGCTGCTTGCCTGATGTCAGAAGGATTCAGTTTCTCACTGGCTATTGGTTGGAGATGCCTTCTGTCTTGGTGTGGAGGGTCCATTTGGAACTGGATTCACCAGAACAAGGCTTAAGAGCCACAAAGAGAACAACATCAAGAAGAAAGCCATAGTTCTTGGTGGCTGGTCTTAGAAGCAGCATTCCATTACTTCTGCTGTGTTCTCTTTGTTGAAACTGTGTCAATCAGTCCCGTCATATATGGGAGGGGGCGTGGTGGGCATGAAGCCCACTGGGAACCATTTAAGAACCACTCACCATATCGTCTTTTGCTCAGAGAGTTAGGCTTGCCCGTGTACTGAATTCTCAAGGGGAAAGCTAAATGCATAAGCGGGAAGTGCAGACATGGGATGGAATTACAGGTCTGTCCTTGGAAATGGGCTATAGATCTCACAGATCTAGAGAATGCTGAGAGGAGAGCGTGGGGCTGCAGGAGCTACTGGAATTGTAGCCACAAAGGCAGACATGAAGCCTGGGGCCTAGGGAAGAGGCACACTGTGAGGAAGGACCTAGTAATGACTTTAAAATATCGGAAGCTATGTGCCACAGGAGAGAAATTGTATTATGTTGAGTTTTTCTGGTTCCAGAAAATAAAACAGGACTGATGAGTGGAAATTATCTAAGAGACAAGTCTTTTTGAAATGTAAGGAAGTTCTTTCAGTCCAGAAAGTCATGAGTTGGATGGATGGGTGCAGTGGTGGTGGGGGTCCTGGGTGCAGTGGGGTTGTTAGGGTGGAGCTGGGCAGCTGCAGACAGACTGCAGACAGCTGCAGACAGACTCCGGACTGACCCGAGTCTGAACCCAATTGCTCTTGCTAGTTCTTCTGCCCCTCAGCTTCCCATGCTAGTGAAAAGAGCCAGACAAAAGACATTGATTTGTTAAACATTGAGGGGAAGACCCCATCGTGCTAAGCCTGCAGGCTCTGATGGTGATGCTGGTGGAATATTTACCTGCCCCAGGGAGAGGGCTGGAACTGCAGGCAGGTGCCAGGCACTGAATTAACTAGCTCTCAGAGATCAGAGTTCAGAAAGAAAGAAAGAAAGAAAGAAAGAAAGAAAGAAAGAAAGAAAGAAAGAAAGAAAGAAAGAAAGAAGAAAAGAAAAACGCTTAGCATTCTGCTGTGTGGAAGTTTATCTAGTCAATCTGATATTGGTAAGGATGCTTATAAAATACTGGAACAAAATAAACTAAAATTTGCTTGCAGAAAAGATATCAAACTATAAAATAACCAAAGTGATCCACGAGTGTCTTAGTCACTTTTGCAGATGCGATACCTGACACCCACAATTTGAAGAAAGAGGTTTATTTGGGGTCATGTTTTAGTTCAGAGCCGGCTGGCTCCAGGGCAGGCGGGCACCGCACACGGGACGTGGAGGAGGAAGAGCCCTGGTGGCCTGGCAGCTGGGAAGCAGAAAGGAGGTGAAGGGAGAAGCAAAGGAGAGAGGTTTCCAGGCCACTGGACCAGCTATCACCTCCTCCCATCTGGCTCCAGCTCCCAGCACCTGGATGGATCAGTTCACTGGTGAGGACCACGCCCTAGGGTCCAGTCACCTCCCCAAAGCCTCACCTGCAAGAACTCGGGGCTTTAGGGACACACCCAGATATAAACCCTGACAACGAGGAAGGGCCAGCCCTTTCTTCGGAACGGACTGAATGGTCTTTTTAAGTAATTAATTAACCTATAGCATAGTTCAAAAGATGCACACTAGGCCCTGCAATACCTATTCTGTCCTGGCATCTTGTCCCCTCTACCCCCAGCTCTCAGGAGCCAGTCTTTTCCCTGTGATCAATACACACAGCATGAAGTGTTCACGTGGTACAGTTCAGCGTACACAGCCACCACCTCCCAACTGCACCTTTAACAGTAACACTAAGCAGTCACCGAACAGTGCTCCCTCCCCTTTCAGCCTCCGCTAAGCTCTGCTCTTTCCTGTCTGTGAATTCCGCTCTTCTGGATTCCTAGAGAAGTACCATCACTCAGTACCTGTCCCTTTGGGTGCTGCATTATTTCACTTAACATAACGTCTTCACGGTTCATCCGCCTAGCAGTGTGTCCTGGAATTTTCTTCTTCCTCAAGGCCATAGCCATTTCATTGTCTGCGTATCTCATATTTTGTTTATTCATCAGTTGATGCACTTTGGTTGCTTTTACCTTTTGGCGATTATGAATAACATTATTAGGAATATTGTGCATGAATGTGTGTTTACCTTCTTGCTTTCAGTTCTGTTGTGTATAGGCCTAGAATATACTGCATCAGATGGAAACCTCATGCTTAAGTTGTGCATAGGCAGCCAGTTTTGTTAGTTTTAGTGACTCTTCATGCAGACTGAGCACATCTTATTTCTCCATCTTGTATAAATATTTATACCACATTGATACATTATGAATCATATTTTATGACTTGGGAGACTGGGGTGTGAGGATCGTGAGTGTGAGGTCATCCTGGGCAACACAGCAAGACTATCTCAACTTCTACTCTTAATTTTTTTCTGCAGATACATCTGTGTCAGTATGCAGCTTCCTCATGAGAGCTTCCTCATCTCTAAAATCTTTCTGTCTGGGCAGCTGTGTTAGCATTCCACTAAGTGGCTGTGCCATGGTTTGTTTATCTGGTCCTTTATTGAATGGCATAATTCTGTTATTTTGCTGTAGAAGAAGTATCACAATAAAATATCACAATAATTTCTGTTCATATACAGTTATGTAAATAAGAGGTATATATGTAAGATGCAGTTCTAAATTTGGATTCCTATGTCAAAAAGTAAATATATTTTAAGCTCTGGTAAAATACCTTTTAAATATGGTAAATTACAGTAAATTGCTCTCCCCAGTAGATGTGAAAATGTTTTCCTCACTGGCCACAGTGAGTTTTTTTCCTATCATGTATTTGTCATGGATTGCAAATTTTTGCTAATCTTCTAGATAAAAATCCAATATTGCAGCATCATTTGAGTTTGTGGTGCTTATATCACAAGTGAGGAGGCTGTGCCACTTCTCACGGGTCTCCAGGCTATCTCACCCTCCCTGCGCCAGGAGCTTTCTGTTGTCTTCTGTCCGGTCTTTTAGAGATGAGAGGCCTTTTCCCAAGGACTCTCCAGGACTCCTCATGCACATGGGAGATTAGCTGTCTTTCTGTGAAATGAGTTAGAAATATTTTTTTCCAGTTTGTCATCTGACTTGTGACTTTGCTTATGATGTTTTACTGTGAAAAAAAAAATACTGAGTTTTACATAGTTTAAATGATTGCTCTTTTCTTTTGTGTGTGTTTGTCTAGATTTTAGGTCATTGTGAGCAAAGATTTGTGAGTTCCCTTGTTGTGAAAGATTTCACTTAGTTTCCCCTTAGTATTTGAAGTGTTTAAAAAATGCTTCTTTCTTACGTTTTTGGAGCTCGTGTGAAATACAGTGAGAGGCAAAGATCTGCTTTTCTCTTGTTACATGGTTGCTTGGTTGACCCCCAAGTAGTCATTAGAAGGTCCTCCCAATGCCTTCATTATGGAGAGTATTTTGAATGTACTCCAGGAGGGAATAATAAAAGTGTAAGGTGAATATGCTAATTAACTAATTTGGCATGACACAAGGTATCAAGAATTGAAACACCACATTTATGAAAAATTACTATATGTACTTCTAGTTAAACTTTTAAACATTAAGGCTGAATTGACGAAAATAAAAGCAGAAAAAGCTCTTTTCTTACTATGCTGTTTCAAGATACCCTCTTTACTATGTTCAAATTTGAACTATGTAAGGACCAGTATTATTTTCTTCCTGTGCATCCGTATTCCCACTATGTACTACATTATGCTGATTATTGGCATTTAATAAAGCATTTTCATTTCTAGCATGAATAATGGCTGATGCTCCTCTTTACATTTGGAGCATGTTACATTTGACACCATCATACTGAGGCTATTTCTTTATTTTTACTTTATTTATTTTGACTTGTTCTATCAAAAATGATTTTAAAGTTTTCCTCTAAAATGTTATATGAATTTTTAGTTGAAGTTTCTTCTTTAATTTATTTTCTGCTGTTTCTATAAATGTTTTTCAGATTGTATTAACATTATCAATTTCTGATGTATTCTAACTTACCTACCTAATTTACTGCCTGAAGTAATTTTTAAGACATGGTTTTTCAACTGTCTAAATGTGTAATCTGCAAATAATAATAATTTTCTCATTTCTTTTACATTTTTATATTTCTAATTTATTTGTCTTGTCACATCTCATTGTCTAGTGCCTCCAGAAAAATAAGAGAAATAGAGGGTATCTGTCCTAAATTCTGTATTTCTACTCTCTTAAATTATCTATTTTAGACAGTATTTCTTGCTGTCTATGGTTGAAAAATTAAGATTTTTTTTCTTAAATATAAAATCTTTGTTCTCTTTCCCTTTCTATTTTCCAATTTAGATTACTTAGGTTATCTTACATTGCTAAAGTTTACAGTATTAAATTCAATTAGTGAGCTTTAATGAAATGTAAAGCTTTCCCTTTAGATAGTTTTCTATGGAAAAATTCATAGGAATCCATGAAGAGATAATGTAATTCTATGCTAACCACTGTTGTGCTAAAGAGATTGTCTAATGTACGAGTCCAACCTTGTTCATTCCTTAATTACATTTCTTTATTGCTCTTTTAAAATATCTCATCTTATTTATTCTCTTTTTAAAATTCCTTTATTTTGGACAAAGTCCTTCAGGTAATATTTGCACATGGGATAAATGAGTGGTGTGTGTCACGTGTTAGTGCATATATGTACAGATTTTTATTTTATTTACTCTTGTACTTCATAGATTATTTAGCTGGGTATAGAATTCAAGGATAAGTTCATTTCCTTCAGAACTTTGCAGGTTCTGCCTTCTGAGATTGGCTGGTCCCAATTTTGTCATCTTTTGACTTTGGACAGCTTTAAGGGTTTTCAGCTGTTTGGAATTCTGACATTTGATCCACTTGAGTGAGGAGTGTTATTTCTCCCCATGTACCTGCTTAACCCTGAGTAGATATCTGTAATATAAAAATTTCCAGTTTACTTCAAATCACTACACTTCTTTTAAGTGTATCCTGCTCAATTTACCCTAAACTAATCCACCCCTATTTACTGTCTTGCCTCTCTCTTGTGCTATGATTATAGTGACAAAATATATGTAGCTGAAGGGTAAAGTTAAAACTAGGTTTGGTAGAAAATATAGATTGTTTTGAGTTTATTTTAGAATGTTGGGTAGTTGCTGCCTTGAAACTTCATTATTTGTGGTAGTAATGATTAATAACAATATATTTTTATGCACAAATTCCATTATTTAAAAAAAGTAGAAATTTTTGAATAGGATCCCTTCTCTGGCTGTACCTGAAGCAAATAACTTTTGTGGGGGCCTAAAAGGTAAAGGAACATGGGAGAAAGCACATAGGATTCATGGAGTGAGTAGCAGTAGAATCTGGAGTCTGTAAAGCCTAATCAAACCCTCCCTATCAGTAGAAGCATAAAGTAGCCTGAAATATTTATACATATCTCTGTGTATTTATATTGATATAATTGAGTTCTTAATGAATTAGAGTGATAAACTGATAAAGTCAAGATCATGTGTTCTCAATACGCAACACATCCTCAGGAATTTATGAGTCATAATGTTTTTAAGCCAGGGAGTTCCCTAAGGTCAGGTGGCAAATCTCTGGTAGAGTAAATATGAAGTATTTTCTAAGGCTGTCACATTCTTTCCCATCATATCAGCTAGGGCTTGTCTCCTTGCCTCTTCTCCATAGGCAGGTGGGACAGTTGCCCCAACTACCAAGAAAAGCACCGTGTTCATGGGAACAGATGGAGCTATAGAACCAGGAGCTAAAGTGTCACTGCCAATGTGGTGGCCAGCTCTCAGCAGACACACACAGAGATGGCGGGTGTGTGTGCTTGGAGCAAGAGGTCCCAAATGGTAAAGACCACAGGTAGCTGTTCTGGTGTACTATGGGCAACATTCTAGATCAGATGGAATAAAAGTGTGATGTGATACAAGTCCAAAACCCTCAAGGTCAGGATCTCTCAGACCTGGCTCTGTCTGCATTTTGATTGGCTCATCCACTGTTAAAGAGAATGTTCTGTACATTGTGGACATTTTGGAGTACTTTGGATTCCAACCAGCAGATACTAGTTGTGACAATCACATGGGACTTATACTTTGCCAAATGTCCCCAGGGTAGGGGACAAAATCACTCCCTGTTAGGAACCACTAACCTACACAGATCTGCTAGGAAAAAAAATTGGTAAATACTCCTGGAATATACATAGTAGGTTTTCTAAATGAATTCTACTTTTCACACTGGATTCTTTGAAGATGATGTGTTAAAACATAAACATTCCTGGTTTTGGAAAGAGGCAAAGACTCTTTATATAAATACAGTGAAGCCTTGGGTTCATCAGCAAGCAATACTGAAATATACAAACTAAAATTTCGTGTGGCATGAGAAATAATTCTCTGAGCAGATTATCTCAGCCTTGTGGTACTAATGATCACAAACACAATTAATCTCTCTGTGTGTGCCTTTAAACTACACAATGTCTAACATGATCAAAAAATACATTTTTACTTTGAAAACAGAATGACTATTTGTGGAGATGGTTCAGTCAGCAGGATGCTGTTGGTGCCCCTTAAATTCTATTTTTGCTAGAAGGAGCGAGTGGCTGCCTTTTAAAAGACTCTGAGACTTATAATATGTTAAGCCACTTTTGCTGTACATTTTTGCTTGGATAAATTTGTTTAATGGTCATAACTTGTGCCCTCAAGATAATCTTGAGCCAAATGTTTGAATGGTGAATGAAGAAGTTAGTCTGCCCAGGAGGCTGGAGTAGAACAATTTCCAGAAAAGCATTTGAAGTTTTTCGCCTGTTGCTTAATACTGTCATTTCCAGCTTCCGTTTACAGTATTGGCAATGGAATGCAGCCTCCATTGCCTATAAAAGGAATTTTCCATTCCTCTAACACTGACCCGATCTATTCTCTCTATGTAGGGGGTGGGAAAGAAATGGGGAGGACTGACAGAGTGCAAAATTTTTCTGGAGAAAGAAGAGGAATCTTCAAGTAAACATGGCTTACATGTTCCAAGTGTTACTCCATGCTTAGCTTTTATAGAGTGTTAGATCTTCAGACATACATTCATTAAGTGGATGTGTACTGTTGTCCCTTGGTGTTTGGACAGGGATTGGTTCTAGGACTCTGGAAGATAAGAAATTCTTCAGATGTTCAAATACATAGTTTTTATATAATGGCATGGTATTTGTATATAACTTCTAGTTATGCAGATTGTCTAGTTCACCTCAAATTGTCTCTCGATGGCCTGTAATACATAATGTATCACTATATAAATAATTGTTACAAAATGTCATTTTGGGATAACAAAGTACAATTGTTACTGTATGGTTGCATTGTTTTTTCAAATATTTTCTATACATGTTTGGTTAAATCTATGTATTCAGAACCTTTGGATATAGATGACTGAACACATACACACATACCCACTATATTAGACAAAGTTAATAAAAGGTACCTAAGAATAACAAGGTGGGGGAATTAATTGTGGCTCACAGCTTCCATACATCATCAGCTGGATCAGTTGCTTTTAGCCCTATGGTAAGGCAGAAAGAATCATGGTGGAAGGGAAAATGGAGGAAAGCTGCCCGCCTCATGGCATCCGGAAACAGAGTCAGTCCTTAGGGAATGTGTCCCCACTATCTTCAGATGGGTCCTACCTGAATTTCCATCATCTCATAGAAATGCCAGCAAATTATGAATTCATAAACGGATGAATCCACCCATAAAGTTCAGTGTCCCCTTATCCATTGACATCTTGAGAATCCATCAGCTGACAAATGAACCCCCAGCATGTGGCCTCTGGGAGACATTTTAGAATCAAACCATAACACGTACACATACACACACACAATTCATATATATGCACATATACACAGGTACCCCTATATTTGATCTCTTAACAATATGTAGTCATAGAAAACCACCATTACATAGCCCAGTGGGATTCTGTTTGATTTGTGGGGTGATGAGGTTGGAGGTAAAATGGTTCTCATTGTGTTTTACTATTCCAGTAACACTTTCATAATGTAATTTGATGAATCAGCAAATCAATCCATTAATTAACCAGCTAGATAAGGAAGGGTAAAGCTTGAGCTCTGAAAGAGCAAGGATCCGAAGCATGGGTTGGAAGAAACCCAATAGCCCAGGAACAATGAAAAGCCAAAGAAGGAAGAAAACTAGCTAATGACATGAAGAGGAGTATGGGAAACAACCTGCCGGAAGTCCAAAGCTTAGATGAAATCCAAAGAAACCGCTTTCAGGATTCTGCACGGACTCATCTGTTAGAAAGAGAAAGCAAGGTCCTTCTCTTTTACTAGCTCAGAACATTAAAAATTCGAAGGGCGGCCTGCAATGTAGAAGCTGCAAAGGTTACATTGCTTCTTCCACAATAGATGTGGTGGCTTCCAATCGGGCAGAAATGCTGCTAAAAATATATGAGTTAGTAAATAAACAAATACCAGTTCCTTGAGATGGTGTGTCACAGAGAGAAATAAATAGAGGAAATGATGTGCTGGAAACGGGTCTTTCAACCCACAGCGCTATGCGAATGAGTACCAGGACAGAAGCGTATTTCCCCAGGAGGAGGTGCTGGGGGTTGGGTGCTCCCTGCTAGATGTCCAGCTCATGAAATGACCTTTAACCCTGCTCCTCTCTCTCCTCCCCATCGGTTCAGCACTCTGCAGCCGAGTGTGAGAACTTGACTCTGCACCCCAGCTAAAAGGCATCTGCTGTACATACCTCTAATATTCGTGAGTGTGAGATCCTAACTATAAATACCTGAAGGAACGGATGCTAAAATGTTTTGAAGCCAAAATCTGCGATGCAAAGTGGAGTTATTAATACCAGAAAAATAACACACGCAACGGCGACCTGGGAATCGAAAGTCTTAGGCTGCTTCTTCCTGAGTGAGAAACGTTTCTCAAAGAAACTCAGAGGGGTGGCTCATGGGTTTCATTCGTGGCTGTTTGGGTAACCAGTCATACAGTTAGTGTTTGTCTGTAAGTCATTTAAAAAAACATTGAGGCCAACAGAATTCTCTCTGACTCTGCCATATTTTCCACCATTCTGTCCTATCTCAGCCTGCCATACTGGCTTCTCCTAATGAGTTAAGAGTTGATGCCATCTTAGCTAAGAGAAATGAGAAGTATCTGGGGGCAAGACGATGTCAATTATTATCTAATATTTTTTTAAAAAATTAAAGTAATATCTGTGTATATTTATTGGGGTTAATGTGATACCTCAATATTTTATATCATGTGGAATGATTGGACCATTTGGTACATCTATCCCGTAAACATTCACCCTTCAAAATCTTCTCTACCAGCTACTTTTAAATACACAATTAACCATAGTTACCCAACTGTTCATATCAGGTTTTTCTATGGTGTAAATCACCCTAAAACTCAGGGGCATTAAATAGAAAACATTGATGAGCTAAAGATTCTGAATTTGAATCAGGCTTAGAACAACAATTCTCCTGGTCTGCCTTGGGCTCATTCATCTACCCGTGGTCAGAAGGCAGCTTGTGCAGGGGCTTGGTCTAGGATGATCTCGGTCATGTTTGGCTCTTGGTACTGGTTGTCACCTGAGTGAGAGGGCTGAGAAATCCACGGTGCCCAACCAGGTGTTCTGGGCTCATGGCAGTTTCAGGATTCCCAGGAGCAACCATAAGAAGAGCCCTGACAAGTAGTCTTTTTAAAGCTAATCTGGGTCACATTTGCTGATATTCCATTAGTTAGAGGAAGCCACGGGGACCAAGCCCAGATTCAAGGGGCCACTAAATCATATTGCAAAGGAATATGCATAAACAGATGCAAAATAGAGCTTTGGGTACATTTTAAAAATCTACCCAATATGGCTACTGGCATCTTTTAAAAATGGAACTTGAATAGAATGAAAGAAATTTATTTAAGCAATGCTCCTAAAGGCTGAGCTACCAGTGAGTTGCTTTTCGGCCTTTGCTGTGCGTATTATAAATCTTCTGCTTCTAACGAAGTATGCTTGCATCCATGTACCTACAACCCACTGGTTCTGCTTATAGGACCACTTATATAAGCTGGATCTGATGTCCATGCATGGTCCTTCTGACATGTAAGGTGAGTGCCCTGACCTGTGGGCAATCTCTTTCATGGGCCTTTTGTCTCAGATTTTTACACTGTTTCTCTTCATCTGTGATTGCAAGGCTTGGACACATTCTATTTCCATTCCTCTATCCCCACTTAAAAGTCTGATACCTATCTGAGCCCAAAGCACTGTTCCAAATGTGATCCACCAGCAGAAAAGAGAAATATTTTTCTTTCATTCTTTGTTCTTGACTTCCTTTAGTAATTCCTTTGATTGCAAGATTAACTCAGATTTTGCAAGAATCCAGTTTCCCCCAACCCATCTAGAGACAGGGTTTAGGAAGAAAATATTTTCTCCTTGCCTGTTTCATTTAAGCATTAATGGCATTTCCCCCTGTTATTGAAACCTCTCAGGATCCTGATGTTGGTTAGTGATATGTTTTAATGGCACCAGTCAATGCGGATTCTGAATTTTTATTCTAGGCTGGGGTAACCTGTCCAGTAGGACAGAGGTGAGGGCAAAACTCCAGGTCAAGCCACCAAAAGCCTATTAATGGGCACCTAGGCAGTTTGTCTAATGGTACCATCTTCTGATGTAGCTTTTATGTGTCCCCCTCACTTCAGAATGGAGCAGAATCCAATTCACTTCAGTGGTGTCTGTCTCATTCTGATTCATCAGACTAGTTTAATCTACCCCATAGGAAGTGTGATTCATATGACTCCTGGTAAGAACAACTATCTTTCAGTCAGTCTTCACAAAATCTTCCTCGTTATAATTATTTCTGAGATTTGCACCAGTCTGAGAACTGTAAAACCAGTTTTTTTTGAATCCCTGGTGGTTTTTTTTGGTATTATATAGTCCACAAAGGATGCTGGCAGTGGGTTCAGAAGGCCTGAGGTCAGCTTTTTCCTTCTCTACAGGAATGTTACTCTTTGAGGCTGGCAGATCTGCTTATTGCTCATTAGGCAGCTACATGCATCTTTTATTTAGCTCAGAAATCAAAACCTTCACATGAATTCATTCCTCTATCCATTATTCATTTATTAAATACCTGTTATGTCTTATGCAACACTATGAAATGGAGATAAAGGCGAACAAGCCTTAAGCATATATGTATTATTGATGTCCTATCTGTGGGTGAATGATTGTGTGGAATGAGTTTCTGAGAATATTTGAGGTGTCTTAGTTACATTTCCTGTTGCTGTGACAAAATATCTGATACCAAATTTAAAAGGTGGGAGGATTTATTTTAGATCACAGTTCATAGAGGTTCAAGTCCCTAGTTGACTAGCTCCAAGGCAGGATGGCACGGAAGAGGTGCATGGAAGAGGAGAAATAGTCCATGGCAGGGTGAGCAGGAAGCAGAGAGCACGCCTTCATTCTGTCCCTTTATATTTCATCCAAGGTACAAGCCTATTGATTGGTGCTATCCAGATGGAGGATGGGGCTTCCCTCTTTGGTAAATCCATAGGGCCATACCCAAAACTATGCTAATCCAGTCAAGGGACTGATCCAGATATCATGCACTCTTGAGTCCATGTTCACATACCCTAGATCCAGCCACCTCCAAAAACCCCACCTGTTGTAGTTAGGGGTTATATAGAGAACAATTAGAATCAGGACATGGAGTTCATAATATTATTTTTATAAGGTCACCAGGAGTTAACACAAGAAAATGCAGGAAATCTATCCGCAACACCAAAGACATAGATTTTTAGTCAAGAGTCTAAATCCCACAGCAATGTCCCACATGAGTCCAGATGAAAACCCAGAGCTCGTGGCAATGCCTCGCACAAGTCCAACTGGGAGTCCAGAGTCCACAAGAAGGACTCATGTCAGTCTCTTTTACAGACCTGTGCCGGGAAGGCCCAAAGGTCAGTGGTGGAAGCTAAAAAGTCCATGCCAGTGGGGTGAAGGAGCTGTGTTGGTGGGAAGAGGGATCTATGCTGGAGCTGAGAAGTCACACTCACAACAAAGACCAGGGCTTTCCTGAAAGGCACCACAGCCATCCTCAGCGACACAGAGGCCCTGAGCTCCTCCAACAAAAAGCAGTCGGGTACATGCCAGGAAGCCAGAGTGACGAGCCCATCCTGGAGACCAAGCAGCACACATCTTCCCCTCTGGAGCCAGGAAGCAATGCTTGATGTGAGGACCAAAGCTTCTCCAGAAGAACCAATGACTCAAAGAGCAACATGTAGGAGAACCCGCAATGCCTTCACGCGATGCAATAACCCATTAACGCCTCAACGCCTCAACACCTCCCTTCTTCTCCACCTATTTATCCCAGTAAATTTCCTCAGGTGGAGCATCTTCACTCAATGCCATGCTTATATAATCCAGTTGGCGTTAAATTGACCACCAGTTCTTAATCCATAAACCAACTATGAACACATGAGGCTTTGGGGGTGTGCCTAGATATAAACCATCACACATGTATTTATCATGCATGCCATAATATTTTGAAATATGTATGCATTGTTTAAAGGCTGAGACAAGCTAATTAACTTATGCATTTCCTCACATACTTACTATTCTTTTTGAGAATGAGAACACTAAAGATCTATCTTTTTAGCAGTTTTCAAGAGTGTGATGCATTGTTATTGAGAATAGTCATCATGTTCTACAATATTGTCTTGAACTTATTGTTCCTACCTAGTAGAAGTTTTGCATCCTCTGACTAACATCTCCTCGGTGCTCTCACACTGTTAGTCTCCAGTAAAAAAATGATGAATTGAGTGTGTTGGGGTGGATATTTTGAGGGGGATTAATAGCAATGTGTCTTTTACTATAATAAAAGGTTTTTCTAATTTAAATATTCACTGTATATTTTACTTACATCTGTACCTTCTACTTCTTTGAGTTCAATATTTTGAATTTCACATATAGCATGTTGTATATGACATGTATCATGTACTATATGTCTCTTTGTGCCCAGTTTATTTAGTTGTGTTGTGTAGTGTATATTGGAGATGAAGAGACAAAAAATTTCAATTCATATTTCCAACGAAAACAATGATGATGTTTCAGAGATAGATGAGGGTGCTGTGAGAACTCGGAGGTGCACCTTGTTCAGCATGGTTGTCCAGGAAGGCTGTGGAGATTGGGCAAAGCTTTCTGTAAGAAAGAGAGATGGATTTATAAGGTCAAGTTGTTCGGACAGCACCTATGGGCATTGCTGTTTGTTTTGGCTTAAGGACCATGTGTGAATGAACAAGGATAAAAATAAAGCCAACGCCTCCTTTTCGTGCAATTGTTTGGAGTTTGAATTCTATTCCCAGTGGAGATGTGATGATGAGTTTCAAGTAGGAAAATGACATAGTAAAATTTGTGGGTTACGCAGATTTCTTAGAGTTTGGAAAATGATGCAATTAAGAGTTCTGTTGTGCAATAAACTAACAGGCACCCAGTAAGGAACTGAATTAAGGCAGTGGTAGCAGAGATGAAAGGAGCACTATTTAGCAAAGCAATAATGCGTTTAGGCAGGGGAATGGAAAGATCCAGCGAGTGATTGAGTGGGGTGGGAATAAGTTACAAGATCCTAGAGCGACTCTCCTTAGTTTCTGGCTAAGCATTTGGATAGATGGTTGTACTTTTACTAAGGAAAGAAATAAGTTATAGATTTATGTGACTATTTCCAGGTTTATACATATTTTATTAAATTTGTATCCTGGGTAGTCATAATTATATCCTTATGTGTCTTTCTTTCTCTTATTATTTGATGTCTATCATGATAATCAAGTGAAAATATTATAGAACATCCCTCTAAAACTACAAATCTGTTTGCCCCTTTAGTATCTCATGCAGTTGAGACACATTGGTATTTTTCTTAAACTTTATAAAGTCTGCCTGACATTTAACCAGGTGTCACCTTCTTTACTCAGATATAAAGAATTATTTTCTCCTAAATTTCTAACCAAATTCGCTTTACCAGTCAGTTTCTTTAAATCTAATAAATATATAGATGACTCCCTCCCTTACTGTCTAAGAATCTGAATGATTGAATTGTCTGGCTTCTCAGGTGCTCTGGCTTTTTACCGAATGAGATTTAGAGCTGACGTCTTGGTGCTTAGAGTCTATCATCACTCATTTACATTCCTTGCTTTTGTTCCAATTTCATGGTTTATTTCAAAAGCACACTATCTGTTTCCTACATCTGGCCATGAAGTCTGTAGCATACAATCTTCCACTTAAGCATCCAAGGGAGACCTTGGATCACACTAGCAGAATTTCAGGTCCTGGAAGGGACCCCAGCATTTACCTGATACTCACTTTGCAGGTGAGAAAGCCAAAGTCCTTGGAGATTACGTGACTTGTGCAAGCGTGCACACCTGCTTAGTTAGGAACAGAGCCAGGGCGAGGACCTATGCTTTCTGATATTTGGCTAAGACTCCGATAGTTTTTCCTTTGGTAGGAAGTCAGACCCTAGGACTAAAGACTTCATTCTGCTTCCCACACTGCAGGAGCCGAGCGACACCGTGAGAAACTAACATGGAAGTGGGTGGCTGGCTGCTTGGTGCTGTAGAGATGTCCTTATATGGGGATAGGTAGGCTCCTGGGGGCTAATGGAACTTCAGTTATGCACTCCAGCCACAGCCACAGCTTCCTTCCTTTCGGGGACTGCACTGACCACCGGGCAGATCTCTGTGAGAACCTATAGCACCATCTTGGAGCGGTGTCCACATGCTGGTCACTGATTGTGAGTTTCCTCTGATTCTGTCCTGCCTGGTTTGTTGGTGACCCTTAAAGAAAGTGGCAGCCAACTACACTCAAGTGGTTCTTCTTGCTCATCCTTAAATTTGAAACAGCCTTTTGCGGTGTAACCTATTTTAGGTGAACTGCAGAAAGTCCCCCTTTGCAATTTCTCTCTGGAAAGAGGCCAGATTACATCTAACAAAATAAAATAAATAAAATATAATTCGGTAAAATTTTTAAAAAGGAAAAAAGCCCTACAGACAGTGAAATGGCCACTCTAAGAGAGGTGAGCTAGGGCCGTGTCTGACGTCCTCTGCATCGTAGCCGTTGAGCCACGAGTGGATGGGGGGACTCATTGGAGGACCTGGTATCACACTCTAGCCTGTCCTCACTGTGGAAGCAGTACTGTCAAGTCAGCTATTGCCACGAAGTAGGCTGCAAGTGGAGCTTCCATGGCTGTTCTGAGGAGAAAGAGCCCCATCTGGAAAACAGAGCATGGGGGTGTGGTGCTGAGGACCTCATAGGGCGATAAGGTTTGGGCTAACTTGAGTGTCCCCCAAAGTGCATAAATAAAGGCTTGATCCCCAGGGTGACAGTGGTGGGTGGAGCTGTGGACCTCTAAGAGATGGAATCTAGTGGGAGGTGTTTGGGCTCCTAGGGGCTCTTTAGAGGAAAATGTGGGACCCCTATCTCTCAGGCTGTCTCTTCCTGTTTGGGATGTGACTAATCACTCTGACAAGGTGCCCACCATTGTCCACAGAGGCCAAACCAACCCTAGATTTGAACCCCCACACCACACACTTTTTCTCTTTATAAATTTGTTGCCTCAGTCTTTTTATCGTAGCCATCCACAAATGGTCCTGTATCTTGAAACATTTTCCCTGTGGGACCTGGCATGTTTTGTGGAGCAGGAAACACTGGATCTAACAGCATGTCCATATGCTATAGGGGCACCCATCTTGACCACTGGTTCTTTGTAAATTTCACTTCCTTAGAACAACTGAAAGAAGACAGTTGGATTACCAATGAGGAGAATTATCCACTGGGAGGAAGAGCAGAATGTAACACCTAGAATGTTCTCTGTCTCCTCTCAACCCTGTTGTCAACTGAGGGTGTTCTCGCTCTGTGTGATTGGTAATTTGAAAATAGGAGTAAAAGGTGGAAGGCAGGATCATTGATCCCCCCTCTTTTTCTTTTCCTTCTTTTCTTCTTTCTCGTCCTCTTTCTCTTTCTTTTTTTTTCTTTTCTTTGGTGTGGTACTGTGGTTTGAACCTCAGAATTTCACACTGAGCTATACCTGTAGCTCTTTTAATATTTTTTAAAGACAGGGTCTCACCATGTTACTAAATTGCCCGGGATGGATCATACTTTCAAATCTCCTGTCTCAGCCTCCCAGTTTGGGGATTGCAGGTGCACATCACTCCTGAGACTTCACTCATTTCTTCCTCATCAGGTGATTCATGGCCTCAACAGCATCTCGGACTAGGATAGCACAGAACCAGGAGCAGATACCAGAAATCACCAGCCTCACTGATGAAGGACGCCAGCACAATGCAGTTTCTTTTTTAAAAGATTATGTACATACAGTATTTCTTCATAAGACAAACTCATCCTACTGTCTCTTACTAACATTTTAGTCGTTTTGTCTTTTTGAAACAAGATTTCACTACACAGTTCAGGCAAGACTTGAATTCACTTTATAGCCCAAGCTGGCCTCCAATTCCCAGTGATCCTCCAGTCTCAGTCTCTGAGTGCTGGTGTGCACCACCACATCTGGCAACATCTTAGTTTTTTCAAATGACAGAATACCATAACATCCATAGCGCTAATTTGGTTCTCTAAACTTGCTTTAATCTCAGAACAGCTCTGGGTCACTTTGAGTTGATCAGTAGGCTTCCCCAGGTCTACACCCACGTAATCCGAACCATGAAAAGGCTGCATGCCTGGGTGGTTTCTCTCTGGAGAACTGGTCCTACCAGTCAAGTTCTCTGAGGCTGCAGGGGCAATGTACACAGAGATGACAAACTTGTAACATGAAAATTGTTATTATATAGCATGGAAATGTGAGATAGAAGGCCAATTCTTTATCTCAGCCTCCATTTGGGTTTTAGACTCCACTCTGGCCCTGGAGTCTGTGGTATATTTTAGATTCTGCCAAGAAAATGTCAGAGTCACTCAGGAAATGAACCTGAGCCCCAGCAAAAGGATTTTTTTTTTTTTTTTTTTTTTTTTTTTTTTTTTTTTGGTTCACCTTACACCTAAGCTTTCCGGGTGAAGTAATCAGATAAGATGATTTTGTAGGAAACACTTTTATTGGCTACTTGATGCCAACTCCCTATTATAAAGTGGTCAAGACACAGGTTCTTACCCAAATCTAGCCAACCGTGTCCTGAGTAAACATGGCAATGGATTTTCCTTCCCAGAGCAGACATCCTCAGCAAGTCAGGTTTATTGATGTAGGGCAACGGACTCAGGACTATATTGTCTTCGAAGGGTACATACAACTTTATGAACCCTTGCCTGTGAGCACTCTCCACCCTGCCCCCGTTGAGGGCACCTCCTCCACCCAAATCCAGCTACCCTACCAAATCACCAGTGCTTCCTTCTCCAGAAGGGGCTTCTCTTAATGAAAGGTGTATGCTTGCTACAGATTCTGCAAAGAAGGTTATCAAAGGACTTGGCTGTTACACCACCTCTCTGAAGTTCATCAGAGCAAGCTTCAGATGGCCTTGTGATTCCCCAGATGAAAGGATGACAGAAATGCAAATTAGTGAATTGCAATTGCCCTGAATGGGGAAGAAGAACGTTGGAAACTCAGGTACCGCGTGAGTGAAATTAAAACTAAGAACAAAGGAGAGGAAATCAAACTCAGAACTGTTTTGTGGGCTCTGATTTTGATCTTGAAAAAATAAGTCTTGGAGGAGAAGTCATTTTCAATTCTGTCCCTTTTCTAGCCTTTCGTAATGACTTTCACCTATTACTGCATGATTTGAGGGCAAGGAGGGAGTCAATTGTGATAAAGTCATTATTATTTAAAAATAACTTGTTTGTACAAAATGATGGCAGTTGCACTCACTTGTCACAAATCACAGAGGTCAGTGCAAACAAACAGTGAAACGAATAACTTGCAGAAGTGTGACCGACAACAGCGACAAACAACATTCTTAGTCCAGCTTTCCTTGTTTGCAATATTCCTTTCTCCTTGGTAAAGATGTAATGTTTTGTTTCAGGCAGAAAACACAAACTGTGTAGGCATTGTAGGGCTAATAGTGTCATCCTGGAGTTCTTCTAAGAGTTCATTTGGGGCTCTTCTTTTTCTCTTTTTTTTTTTTTTTTTTTTTTTTTTTTTTTTTTTTGTCTTTTTCCTTTTTATCGGTACCAGGGATCGAACTCAGGACTGCTTGCAAGGCAGGCGCTTATGCCGCTGAGCTA
The DNA here is from genome assembly GCF_034190915.1 of Cavia porcellus. Lineage (NCBI taxonomy): Eukaryota > Metazoa > Chordata > Mammalia > Rodentia > Caviidae > Cavia > Cavia porcellus. Next base: position 16,589,449 of record NW_026947496.1, on the reverse strand, counting down.
AACCTCCAGCCCTTCTTTTTCCCTTCTTTTTAGCTTCTCAGGAGGCACAGTTGGTCAAATTGAGTTTTATATGAATGTATAGCCACATTTCAGATTGCAAGATAAGTTTGCAGGGTTGTTATAGTTTATGCTCTCATTCATTGAAAAATGGAAACTATTTGCATAAAATAAATACGTAGAACAAAGAAAACATTTTACCAAATTTTAGCATTAATCTCAACAAAGGGAAGAGAAGTGGAATTTGTCAGATGCTCACAGCAGAGGTCTGTAAAGCTGAATACCAGCTCCCTACCTTGGTTTCCTCAATGACAGTGGTCATAATACAATTTCCCCAAATCTCTCAAAGATGAAAAATTAAATAAGGTAATGGATGTGATCATTCTGTACAGAACTGTAATTGACACACAGTAGGAAAGCACACAGAGGCAAACATCTTACATTCGCACGATCGTGGTCAGTAGTGAACACACCAATTCTGAGCAGGGGAATGATTCCCAGCAAGATCAGCACCAGCCACCGTGAGAAGGAGTGGAGTACTGGGTTGTGTTGGGTCCCACTTCCTGCAGCTTCCCAGTAGAAACACTTTTGCCCACTGGGCTCCACCACGCCCAACTCTAGCAGCACCCTCTGCTCTTCCCCTACCAGACTCTCTCATTCTTGTCTTCCTTTAATGTTTTCCTATTTCATGACTCTACGAGGTAGTTTGAGATGCCATAGTAATGGTTTTCTCTCCCAGGTGTTTTTCCATTCAATGTGGGACAGTGCTGTAACCCTCCCATGTGACTTTAATGGCAGAGAGAGATCTGGGGCTAGGGCACACCTGCTCAGTGCTGTGTTCTCCAGGCCTTTGGCTACTGGACTCACCGTGCATTTGTTGAGTCTCGGCTGTGCCAGGCAATGTGCACAAGTGGGAAATGCAGCTGGGAAGAGGACTCGGTCTGAGCCTGAGCACTGCCTGGAAACAGGTATCCCAGCAGGGGAGGCCAAACCAGGTGAGGCTGGACAGGCTGGACACTGTGTCAAGAAAAAGGAAGTGTTGGCACAAGTTACTTGGAGATGCTGGGGACAGCTGTGTAGGTTTTGATGCCACCACCAGGGAGTGATGTCTTATATCTGTAGATAGTTTCCTTTTGAAGTAACTCATTGGGAATAAAGACAAAGTACCAATTTGGAAGTCAGCTGCGCTAGGTCGAACCTCAGTTCTGTCTTTAACCAGCTGTGTTTCCTGGGGGAATTCTCTCAATTTCTCTGTTTCCTCAGAGAGATAAAAAAAAAATAGAAAAAAGCAAAAGAAATGGATTTTGTGGTCTTTGTCAATTTTTAACTGTTATATCAACATGTTTTTCTACTACCTAAGTTAACCTAGGTGAGGAATTACATTCCAAGCATAAAGGTTACAGAAAATGCAGTTTCCTTGGATGTTTTGAAAGGGTAAAATTTATTGCCTACCTATTATTTAATGAAACTATCTCTTTGCCACTGATTGTGGCTACACCTATAACTTTCTTAGGAAGGTGATGCAAAGACCCGGGGCAGATGAAGGATGCACAGATGCTTGGTGTCACCTGCCTGGTAAAACAGAGCTGGGTGCTCACAAAGCCCAACCATCCTCATCAGCATTCTCACCACATGGGCACCAGAACACCCAGACCCTCGAAGATGACAAATATCACGAACCTACCTGATGTCACCAAAACCCCAAATCTGTTTCCTGGGCTGGAGATGCAGCAACCAATCACCAGTGCTTCGGGTGGACTAAGTTGAAACAACAAAAGGGGGTGAAGATGAGCCTCAAATCTGCCTTTCTCTGGCAAGCATAAGTACAAGTTATAGACGTAAAATCAACTGAGAGGGATGAATGGTGGTTTCACGACTTTTGAAGAAACGGAGTTTTTGGAATTCTTGGAGCTAATGGACATCTGGTGGACCACTGAGCCACCTCCAGTTCTCCAAACCAAGCTTATAAATCTTACTGTGTAACACAGACCACAAGATCAACAACTGATGATTATAGAAATGGGAAAAGGGATTCAGGTAAGTTTGACTGGAGAAACAATGAATATCCTTTCTTCCTTTCTTTAAAAAAAATTTTTTTTGGAAGGAGAATAGTTCAAGCCTCTTACAGGAGCAAAGGTCATTAATATCATGGGGAGGCCCTTTCCATGAAGCGGAATATGTGAGAACATTAGCTGAAAGAGGAACTCTGAATGCCAGGAGCACAAGTACTTCCTCACTCAGAATTCTCTTATTATCTAGCTTTACAAAACATGGCCCCGGTACGGCCAAATCCACATGACAATTTCTCTCAAGCAAATAACTATTTAAATAAAAATGAAAAATATTTACAAGTCATTTGATCTGAGCCCTACACTCCACTGGGGAGGGAACTGAGACTCGGATGGGGTAAATGTTTGGCCAAGAACCCAGAGCTGGTAGAAAGCTGACCAGAACATGATTCTGATGCTCTGACGCGCAGGCTTGGGATCTCACCTCCTTCTCCTTGTCATCCACTTGGGGTCTTGCCTTTCATCTGTTTTCTCCTCACCTCCCCTTGCTGGTCCTTAATTTAAACTCCGCAGCTTCAGAGCACTCAGCCCCACTTTCTCGGTGTGTCTCCCACTGGAGACCTCTGTTCCTGGTCTCTCGAAATCCTGTTTTCTTCGAAGGCTGACCTTGTCCCTGTTTGGACTGGTATTCATTTTATTTTATTTTATGGCACTATGGGTTGAACCCAGGCCCTTCTCACTAAGCTATGCTTCCAGCCCTTTTTTTTCCTTTGAGACAGGGCTAAGTTGCTAACTTGTCCATACTGGGTTTGAACTTGGAATCCTCCTGCCTCCATCTCCCAGAGTTCCTAGAGTCAGACAGGAGCCACCATGCCTGGCCTTTGTGTCTGCTTTAGCCAGACACTTCCAGGTTTGCCACAAAGCAAGGCTGCTGCATGACCAGTTCCAGGACTTGCTTCTTGGCCACACATTATTCTTGGGTTTGCATGTGTCTCATGGGATTTGAACATCACTGCTGTGGAGCAAATCCTAGAGTCATCAGCAGAACCATTAAGGCCAGAGACAGGCCTGGGTGCCAGCTTAGCGATGCTCGCCGCGCAGTCCTGCTTCCCAGCTCTGGAGAGGCAGGGTAGGGTGGCTTCCTCCGGCGCCAGCTTTCTCCTCTCCTCAGTGAACAGTCAAAGCACAAGATGGAAAATGCTGCTCTTTTGTGTGTGCAACAGGACATAAATTTTAATTAAATGATTTTTTGAAATGAATTCTTGTTCCCCTTCAAGAGCGGCAAAACATGGCCAAGTTTTGCAATTTTTTAAGAAAATGAAGCAGAAAGTACAGACATTGTAGGAAAAAAGTCAATCAGCCTTGGCAAGCAGAACAAGATTAATGGATGATCGTAGTGATCAGAATAGAACAGTCTCGAACCCATAATCTCTAAGACACACACACACACACACACACACACACACACACACACACACGAGTTTTATGAGGTTTTATGCAATGTATAAGCAGGCATTTGTTAAATACCTGTGCGGAAAGCACTGTGCTAATAGTTTCATTGTTGCTGCTGTGTGAATTCCAGAAGTCAGTGACGTCACTGGGAGAGCCATGCAGGGCTGACTAAGCCAGAGGGGACAGAGAGCAGTCCTGTGTCCTTTACACGCTCAGACACACTCTTCCCCCAGGCCAGCCCACCCAACTGCTGGTTATTTTAAGAAGAAGCATTCTAGAAGCAGCCAGGATGGTGCTGTAAATAACTCGCACCTCAGTGCTCCGACCCTGGAACCTTTTTGTCATATCTTCTTAAGTGATTTTGATTTTGGAGACGTTTCAGGTGACCCTTCCCTCCAGAGCCATAAAAGATGACAGAGACGCTTATGGCGAGGGGTGCTTTCTTCTCAGGGGCCCTTTGCGCTTGCAAGTTAGTTCTCTGGAGTATTAGCTGAATAAGCTCAAGGGTGCCAACGGCATAAAATAATGATGGTCCATCAAATCTATTGAATAGTGAAACTGACTCACAATTCGGAAAATCCCAATACCTCCCACCACAATTCACCGCAACCTCAAAATCCCAACCCTGGTCCTTGGGAACTCTGCCAAGGTTCCCGGCTTCCTCAGTTGTTCTTGCCCATAGCAGCTGGGTTGTCTCCTCCTTTCTACTGCATCTGATTCTTTATCTGGCTCGCTAGTTGCCACCTTCAGGCCTCTGGCTTTCCTGTTGCCAAGAAGTGTTTTCTGGGGGTGCCCTTTGGTGGGCAGGTTCTGCTGCCCACAGTTTCAGGACATTTAAACCCTTCAACCCTTCCATTGAAAATGTCAGTGAGTTCCAGTTTAAGGCTGGTACCAACAGCAACCACACGACAGACAGGCGCTCGTTTCCAAGTGGGAATTCGAGCTGCTGCCATAGGGGTTCTTTCAAAAGTAAGGCAAAAGCAGTCCTTTCAAAGTTGGCTCAGATGTCTTTTATTTATTTTGTTTCTTACTTGATTAGGACTGGAAAATTTCTGTTGCACAAACACCCTCCATTTCCAAAAAGCATACATAAATCTGTATCAGTGCCGTTGCCTTTGACTTGGCATTGTTCCTCCCCAGAGAGCTATTAACAGACAACAGACCAAAGCTCAGCAATTGCCTTTACCAGTAAACTACAGCACTCCTTACGCCCTGCTTCTGAGAATGAGGTTTAATCACTATACATCAGATCTTAAATAAGAATTGCATTCCTTTCAGGATGTCTTATGCTGGGTCTTGTCCTTAGAAAGTACTCAATAAAGTTATTGAAGAATTATTGAGAATTTGGCTCATAAGACATCTAACTGATTATCAATATAGCGGATCTTAATAGGAACCTTTGACTTCCAAAAGGGGTCTTAGAGACTTTGAAGTTCCAGCTTTTCTTTAATTGCTTCTGTTTTATGCTGACTATGTGTATGTGATTTTAAAATATACTACACATATTGAAACAATCATCTTTCTTGACCTGACAAGAAGAGACTTATGTTCATAGAAACATTTTTTACCATTAATAGGGAGAAAGGAGGATTTTCTAATATTGGTGTGGTTCCCCAAGGGTCCGTGAATCAGATTAACTGTGCCATTGACTTCCAATCTCTGCAACAAAAACACTTCTGAATTAGAGCCCCATATCTTTTCTTTCTGAGAGCTAGCTCTGATTTCCAAAGCTGGTTTTAAGTAGCACTTCACAGAAAAGCTCTGATGTTATTTTCCTTGAAACTAGTTTAAATTAAGTGGATCGACTCCTTGAATGAAAGACAGAAATCCATAGTCAGTGTGAGTAGTTAGTATCAGAGTCATCTGGACATTTATGAGGTAACCAACTGAAGACCCATGACAGTGTATGTTGTTGAACCATGAGCACAAAGTCGCCTGCTCTTGTTCGTTTCTGACACACATACCGTACATTAACAAGTCTATACTTGTCATTTGCAAAACAGTATGGCTCTCAAGGAGGGTTTGGCTTTGAACTACTAAAGGAAGTAATTCTACTTAATCACTATACATCAGAAAGAGAGATGGGGAAGGACAGGTCAGCAGGCACAAAGCCATTGCACAGTAGGTGACTGTAGTTGACAATATTTTACTGTGTATTTCCAAATAGCTAAAGAAAGGACGTTGAATATTTTCACCACCAACAAGGTATGTTTGATGTGATGAACATGGTAAATAATCTGATCTTTCTTTAGTACCATTGCCAGTTCGGCTGGAGTCATTTAACAGCTCTAAGTGGTTGCTCTGCGAGTGATACCTGGATCCTCCAAGCACAAAGAAGGCTCAGAGGAACCCTTCACATCCCTCTGCAACCTTCTGCCACACACAGGCTGCTGGGATGGCAGTCTCTAAGATGCTTTGTTCTCTGTGTCAGCCACACTGGACCTCTATAAAGTGTAGATGTCTTTTACTTGTGTCTTTCAGAATAACAGAGACATGCAGTGGGACCAAGGAAAGGTGCTCTCAACTCCACACAGTTAGAAAGTCAGTTGACTTGAAATATTTAGAACACCAATTCAGTCCTACTGACCTGCTCAGGCAGAGTCTGTCCTGTGCAGGACTCTGTCCTTAGTACCTAGTACAGTGTTGATTGCAGAATTGCATTCGACAAACAGATTTTAAAGGAAGGAATTACACGAGCTGTTGGGTTAGGGGTAGAGACACTGAAGTATCTCGTTTCCACAATTGCTTAAATGCCAAGGTCAGCCCTTGGGCAGCTGGTGAAGGCTCTCACGTTCCTGGAGCCTTGTGCTTAATCTTAGACGATTTTCTCCTTGCCTGTTGCTGCACTGGCGCTCCTTTAAGATCTGCAGATATCTGTGCTGTGAGGACTTCCCAGTTCTTTCTGCTAAAGATAACTTTTGTTGGCTAATGCAGGTGTCTACTTTGGCTTGGATGGATGTTTTTGTCTCATGTAAGAATGTGCTTGCATGATGCCTCATGCTTTTCTTTTATGTTTTAAGTGTTATTATTTTAAATTGACCTAATAGTCTTACACATATGAGTTCCAGAACTATACTCTCTCTCTCTCCATATATATATATGTGTATATATATATATATACTTTAATGACAAGATCAGATTATTTACCATGTTCATCACGTCAAACATATCTTGTTGATGGTGAATATATTCAATGTCCTTTCTTTAGCTATTTTGAAATACACAGTAAAGTATTGTCAACTACAGTCACCACCTGTGCAATGGCTTTGTGCCTGCTGACCTGTCCTTCCCCATCTCTCCTTCTTTCCACCCTATTAAAAAACTGCTCACAGCAGCCAATGTACGGAATCATCCCAAATGCACATTAATGGATGAACGGATAAGGAAAATGTGGTTCATATACTTGGTGGAAGTCTTCAGCCTCAAAACGAAGGAAATCCTGTAATTTGTGCCAATGTGGATGAACCTCAAGGACATTATGTCCAGAGTAATAATTTTGGCCCTGAAAGACAAACACCACATGGTCTTCCTCATTTATGGAATCTTTTCATCTTCATATTACTCAGGAAACTGTGAGGTTACTATCCTGTGACTTTGCTAAAATTAGCTGATTTTTCTTTCTGTCCTTCCACATCAGTGGTGAATAGGAGGTACTGACTCATTCACACCACTCAAGCCAAACTAAATACTCAGTTTTTAGTGCAAATGTGAGAATTTACTCTGAGTTCCAATCCTAGAGAATGAAAAAAAGTCAAAATATGCCTAAGATATCACAAAAATAAGAGGAAATTACAGGAAGAATACAACAGAGAATCTATCTGGTGGTTAAACCAGAGAATAGAAATCAGAGTTAGTGCAGATGTCTAAGAATACTAAGTAGCTGGTTAACTCTGGGAGGCCAGTTAGCAGCTCTGTGACTGGGGTTCTTTGTCGGGGGGACTAAGCATGCCATCAGTCTTCTGGTCAGTAGCCTCAGAGTAACTTCTGCCCACCTGGGAGTGCCCTGGAGAGATGCCCTTGTTCCATGTCACGGGACTCTTCATAGACAGAGGTGCTCCTGTCCCATTTGTCACCAGAAATACTGTGCCTTCTGCACTGCGAGGCCCATACCAGCTGCCAATGGAACATTTGCTGAGTCAGCAGTGAGGGATGGTTGTACTTGGTGTGCTGGACCCATCTTCCCTTCCTCTAGAGAGAATTACAGATTCCATTCTATTCCAGCACACAGACTTGCTCTGGATTTTGTGGAGGCGGGGCGGGGGCAGGAATTGCCAGCCCACCAGTTTTTTCATCCCTGTGAACAAGACAGAAAAACCCACTGGAAGCAGTATCAACGGGGAAATACAAGGCACCCAACACTGTTCAAGGAAATCCAATTGTTTTTAATTGAGTTCAATCAAATTACTTCTGTTTGAAAATTGGAGAATGCTTCTGACTCACTCAGCAGTCACCTTCCTGGATTGACAGGGAGAATCTTAAAGGAACACACATGGAAATTAGATAATTGAACACCATCATACCAAGTTGATTTAAAGAAACCTTGTGCCTTCTCCTTCCCCTGCTGAGCTCATCCATGGTCTCACTGATGATAGTGTGGGATTCAGCAAATATCAAACAGCTACATGTGTCCCCAGCTTCATTTCCCCCCCACAATGACCTTGGGTTAACCCTTCACCTTTCACTCTACAGCTAATTAAATCCAGCAGCAGTTTGGGGAGGCATTCTTCCCTGAAATATTACTGAGGGTCTTAAATTCTTTCCTACTTGTTCGCCCCACTATTTTATCCTACCTCCCCATAGTACGTCTGCCACAGTGTCACAATATTTGTCAAAAACTGCCGCACTGCCATGGCAACCTCATAAACCCATCGCTCACCCAACTCTTGGAGGAGTTTATAAAAACCCAGCTGTAAAAGCTGGCCATGGGCTGTCCCAGGAAGGGGCTTGCATTATGCATGTAGCTCATCTTTTTTTTTTTTTTCCCTCTCTCTTTATTACAACAAAATTTACACATTTTGGGTTTTATTGCTCCCATAGATCTTATTACTTTTTTTGTAAGAGAATAAAATCAAACATGATAAAACAAAGCTGTCAGTCAAAACCAAGGAAAGACATAGCACATGATGTAAAAACAGAGTACAAGCTTATCAACAATGGTTACCATAATGCCTCTTGCTTCCTTAAGAAGAATTGTCCATCTCATTAGGTATAAAGTTGAACAAACAGTAGAGAACAAGTCCAATAAAACCTAAACATTGTAAACCTTACAGAACTTCAAAAGAGGATAATAGTCAAACCAGAATGGGCATCAAGTGAATCTTATTGACTTCAAAGTAGTTGCCTATACTCTGATACTTAATACTGTCATACAGAGCGAAACAGAGTCTAACCAGTCAAAACAAGATAGTGGGAGTATTACAGGACAGGACTTCAAATCATGTTAATAGGAAATCAAAAAAGTTACTATAATATATCCTGCTAGGTTTTTTTTTATTTTTTCCCATTAGTTTAAAAAAGAAATTTAAAAAATTAAATAATTTTTTAATGAATAAGGGAGAGGTTGAGATAAAAGAGAGCATAACAACATAACAATACAGGTCGAAGCAACCTCCAAATCCGTCATTTAAAACATTTGACAGTCCTTGGACATGTATTTAGGCATCAAGCAAGATATCTGAGTTTAGCTAAGTTGATTTTTCCTTGTGTGATAGTGCTTTCTAAGGTCAAATTGTCGCTTGACCCCCTTTCCCATCGGGGTGAGTTCGGCTGTGATTAAGAGCTCAGTCTTCTCCTCCCTCTCATCCCTCCCACCTGGAAGGCTCCACTTTGCCTGATGCCTTTAGAACTCTGCAAAAGTCCCATCTACAGGAAAAACGCACAGCTGTCACAGGAAAGGAGGTGGCAATAGGAAAGACAACTCATTCCAGCACAGTGTAGCTGTAGAGAAAAATTGTTTCTTCCATGATTTCCCTTCTAAGAAAAGTTGCCTTAGATATCTATATCTGCACTGTTCCCAGTGGTCCGGAGCTTCTCCATGTACCGATTTGGGCCTTTGCATGGACATCCCATTTATCCCTAGCCTATGGTAAGGTAGATGACTTCCTGTTTCCTAAAGAAAGGAATATTTTTAAGTTTTGGAGTTTTGGGGTTTGTTGTTTTAAAACAAAATTAAGCATGTTAGATAAAAAGAAAACAACTCCAAGGGATAGTCAACTCCAAGGGATACTTACTAGAATTTCATGGGGTTAGAACCTTTGAAAGAATATAGCTACTTAAGTATGGCTATGTTCACTTCTATGGCATTTCATAAATTAGATGTCCTTGAGCAAAATTTGGTTGGAGGTGTTGATACAATTATCGCTTAGGCTAATTTACCGAAGGACACCATGGTGTACATGCAATAAAATAGTGAAAGAGGCTCAAGAGACCAAAATTGCACACCAAAGACAAGAAGGAAGTTAGGTATAGCTTGGGCAGAATCTGTCCTGAGTTTGGCACAGCCTGGCTCCACAGGCTTGGGGAGCAAATCTGACTGTGATGAATGGGCTGGTGTCTCTGGCACCTTCCCACAGGTCTTCTGTTACCCTTTTCTCTTTCTCTTAACAGTGGTGATTGACACTTAGTCTAGACAAGACTCCAAGCACATGTTCTCTGTGAGTGATTGTATCCATTCATTTTTAATTAGTAATCATTAGTAAATGTATTATCCCGGGAATCATAACAATTACATCTAAAATCTCAAGACTCACCATAACCAAGCACAAGAAACAACTCAACTCAGACCAAAAATTCCCCTGCCCCTCATTGGCAATGTGAAATAATAGCATCAGTCTTTAATCACAAGCTGACAGTGTCACAGAACAGCTGCAGTACAGATTCTTATCACTCCACGTTTCAAAGTTGTTTTCATGCACTGTGCACCTTGGAATTTCCCCTCTTCCTCGCCACCTTGATGTGAAGAGCAGCTAGCACATGTGAGTAAGCTCTAAAAGGCCATACAAGTTCATCTGAGCTACCCTGGGAATTCCCTCTACACGGGTTGGTACAGGGAATGGGAGGTGATTTTGTAGGGCAGATACATCAGACTATAACAACCGTTCTGAACTAGAGAAAAAAAGCACCCTGTTTTTTCTCAGTGTCAGTTATATCTCAGGCAGGGCAAACACATGGCAAGATCAGATCAATATTTCTGGTCCACAGGGAAAAAAAACCCTAAATTTTCTTGGTGTTAATGAATTGAAGCCTCATGGGTAGACAAGGTCACCTAGAAAGACAATGTGAATGGGCAGGGTCAAGGGCAAGGCTGTGGGAATGCCATTGTTTAATTGTTAGAGAGTAAGATAAGAGTTTGAAAAAGATCTGGTCAGAGGAATAAAAGACAAACCAGGCGTAAGTGGAGATGTAGAAACTCAGAGAAGAGAGTGTTCCAGGAAGGTAATTGTGGGCATTCTCTTGACTTATCCAGTAAAATTGGGTAAAATAAGCAAGTTGATAAGATTGAACAGGAGTATAAAATTGGCCTTTAATCTAACATGACTGGTGTCCACATACAAGGAAAAGGTGCTTACAGAAAAAACCAAGTTGAGGACACAGACAAGGAGATTAAGTAACTTCTGGAGCTCCAAGACTGCCCACACCTTCATCCTGGACTTTCAACTTTAAAATCTATAAGAAAAAACCTTTCTGTTTTTCAAGCTACCTTCCCTGTGGTAATTAGTTATAGCAGCCTTGGTGAACTAGCATACACAATAAGGGTCACAGATGCTCTCTGACAGAGAGGCTGCAGGTAGAAAATCATTAAAGGATCTCGAAAAAGACATGGAGGTGAGGGAATAAATGGAGCTCAGATGCATAACTAACACTTTCAAGAAATACAAATGTGAAGGGAAAGAGAGAAGGGCTCATCCACTAGGAGAAATGCAGTTTCAAGACAATGGACACTAAAGTTAAAAATTAGCAAACAATAAATGAGTTCGTTTTCTGCTGGTCAAAGAAAAATAAAAAGAGATTTGAAGGGCAGATACATCAGAATATAACAACCATTCGGAACTAGAGGAAAAAAGCACCCTGCTAAATTAGAGATTTGAAGTAAAAACTAAGGGCACGTTTACATGATTTAACAGGGGTAAGGGCACCAGGAAAGTAGCACTAGTGGCTGTGACATATTGAACCATTTCTGGGGAAAAAAGTCCAAGAGGGTTTAAACTTTTATGAATAAGGTTATTACAATTCTCACAGCTCCATGCTTGGGCCCCGGGGGCAGAATGTGGGTGTGGTAGACTCCTGTAAGAACTCTCCAGGAGCTAACAACTGGCTGATTTTCTTCCTCTTCCTGTGTTAGTCTGTACCCTCCAAGAAGAAGGCACCAAGATAAAAACAGCTGTGCCATGCAAGAGACTTAATAGTGGAAATATATTTGGGAGAATGGTGGGGAGAGTCACTGGGTCTTCAAGGGATCCGTGGCTCGGACCATCTTAGGGGACAGACTTGATCTAAGAAGTCTTGGTAAAGGCAATGGAGAGTTCTTGCGACACAGGTGCCCATCAGAGGTCTCCCAGGGAACAGCTGCTCCATGTCCCTGCCACACTTGGTCGTTGTCCAGGGGAGGCCTACGGAAGCGGGGCCCTGGGCTTTGGCATGTGGGCAGAGCCTTGGTACTGATGCGTGGTGAATTTCAACATGCAGAAGCGGAACCGTGGTTCAATTATGCCACCTGCAGCCATGGGCTGAAAATCGTGTTGTGACAGCCGTCTCACGTGCCGTGTCTACGTGGAGTTCCTTATTCAATACAATTATTCTACACAAAGTGAGTGAACAGAAATAAGCATTTCAAAGGAAATCTTGAAATAGTCTCTTGTTAAGTCTCTAGTCATCTGACTGAACAGCAAGAATGCTACTTAGTTAAATAAGTCAACAACTGACTGAAACATATTATAATTTGGGCAACTTCGAATTAATTGATAAGAGATTCACCTCCTGTCATAAACGTTTAAGGCATTGTCACAAAATGATGATATAACATCTTTTAGCAGGTAAGACAAGACAAAGGAGAACGGTAAAGAACACGCTCCGTTTGCCTTCCCAGTGACATCACAGGTCCGTCATCTTGAACCAGCCCAGACCCCGATTCCCCTTCCCTCCAGTCTTTTAGCCTTTTTCCTGTCTAAAAAGTTGCTCTTCAGATTGCTGCTTAACATCACTTCCCAGAAGGCCAAAACCATCAATGCATTCACTTTCAATGCATTTGCTAAAAGAGCAATTCTGTCCTAATATGCACATTTCTGTCTTTTTAAAAACGTGACTCAACAGCTGTGCACAAAGAACACAGGTTTTGCAAAATAGGTATCCGGTGAGTCAACTGTTACGGCTGTCTGAGAAAGGACAAGCGAAAGAGAGCAACCGGCCTCCTCCTCTCTCCGCTGTGTGCTGAGACAGTTGTAATATCATGTGTCTGCTTTTTTCTTTTTTGTGACTGAGTCGATATTTGTACCTCTTTGTGGAATACAGTATGATAACAATGCATGTACGCAACGTGCGATGGTTAGATCTTCTGGAACATTGATTATCTTCGTGGGTAGGGAGTCCTTGTGCTCTTCTAGTTATTTTCAAACACACCAGAGGTCACTGTAACCAGTACTCACACCCCATTGTGTCACAGAAAACCAGGACAAATTCCTCTCACCCAGCTGCACTTCAGCAGCTGCTGACAGCCTCCACCTCTTTGTTCCTCTCTCCTGATTCCAGAGATCCCAATCTCCTGTGGCGACCATTCCACTCCATTCTTCTGCAAGATGGACTTCAATTCTCTACAGTGAGTGCAAACAGCCAGCACCTGTGCTTCGGTGTCCGCTACTCTCACCTCACACAGTGACCTCAGTTCCACCCATGCCACAAAAGACAGGGTTTTAGTCTTCTTACAGCTGAATGACATGACTCTGTGTATTCCTTTCAAAAGCCATAAACTGAGTCACAGAATAACGAATGTTTTGTGTTTTCACTTCCTTGAAAGTTGACCTCCAAGTCAGAAGTGTAACGTGAACATTTCTAATTCTACACCATCTCAGCTGGCTTGAAATTGTGCTCCTTTCGATAACTGAGAATCATTTATCGTGTCCACAAGAAGATGAATAACTACAGTTTTGCAACTGCACAAAGCAATCTTTTTCAATGTGTGAAGGAAAAAAATAGTGGTAGAACAGGTTTTCCAGCTTTCACGTATATTGGCTACTTAAATGAGGACTTCTGTTTACTGGTACTGTAATCACATTCTTCCTGCTTCTGTTAATTCTCTTCTGTATTTAGGATTTACAGTAAGGGAAAAATGGACCACAGATAAACAGAAAACCAACTTTTTCTTTTTTTTCATAGTGAAGGAGGCCAGGAATTAATAACCATGTGATGCATTTTGTAATAATCATTTTTCTTCCAAGGTTTAAAACTTCACATGCCTCTATCCTCAGAGCGATGACCAACATCTTGAGACCAATCCAAATCCTGCAAAACTTCACTTTTTATTAAAGGAATTAAAGGAAACTGTAAATATTCTATGCTAGGAAGCTGAACAATTCAGAGGCATTAACAACAATCCAAACATTATTTTCTCTATTGGCACTTCAAGGTTATAAACTCAAAGTCCTAATAGGTCCCAAAGAAGTGTCATTTATTATTTCACTCAATTCAGAAATATTCAATACATAGATTGACAATGATAATCAGATGTCTGTGCAACCTTCTGAAACAAGAGAAAGATGAGGGCTTTAATCTGGGATGGTGAAATGTTCTTCCAAAGACTTGATACAAAACTTTCAAAGGTGGATGCTAGGAGAGTACTGGAAAGATCCATTAATTTTATTTCATCTATTAAATGACTATTTTTTAAACATGTGATCTTTGGTCAGTAATTTTGGTTCCCATCCTTATTTGACATGGCCACACTCACTGGAATTAAATCTAGATTTCCTGGACAGATGAAAATCTATGTAATCTTTAACCTTGCTTACAAAGACTTCAAAAACCAGAATTAGACAAGCTTGGTTCTAGGAAGTTCTTTCTCACTTTTTTCCCCGTCAGTGATAGCTGTCTCCTTTAAAGGTTTGTTTGCTCGCTTGGTTTTTTTAAAAGTACACATGACAACTATTGTTTCCATCTTTCCATTAGCTTTCCTGGCTCCAATAATCATTGTTGTCTCCTTATACTTTACTTAAAGATCTCATATCCCAAACTTAAATAACAACCCGGAAAGCCTGCTTTGTACTGCTTCAAGGAATAGTTGTTTGAGTGTCTTTCTTGGGCAAAGCCTCCTTGGGTGCAGCGGAGGATTCCCTTCAGATCAGAGCAGCCTTCTGTGCTCATTTATGTGCTGATCTCCTCCCTCGAGTTTGTTTAATCTTTACATCAGTCACAATGTAGAAAGAAAGGGGGAAAGAATCGTCTTGGTCCTTCTGTTTTACCTTGTACAAGCAGAGAAGGATTTCCTAGAAATCCTCCAGAGCTTTCCCTTATTTGTCCATTGATCCTACAACTGTTGCTTAACCTATCACTAGTAAAATGTTGGTATTACAACATTTGGCATAGGCTGCCATTCCTGATGGAGTAGATGTTGGGAAATTAACAATAAGTGCTACAATAAACATGTAAAAAAGCCATAAAAGACACATAAAAAGTGATGAACTACAAAGCAGACATAGCCAAATGCTTTGGGTGTTAAACTTGGAGAAACTGTTTCCAGCGGGGCATCAGGAAGAAGCTGGTTTCCAAGGTGAACACTGGATTTAGTGCAGGAAGCTTGGAAAGAGTCATTTACTTTGCCAATCAGGAAATGAGAAGGGTGGGGGGAATGGGGCAGGTGTAATGTTACAAGTTTACCTTTGCTGAGGTGAAGCTTCTTGAAGATGGATTAGTTTTTGCTGGGATTATGACTCCCCCACCTCGGGAGGCTATGGCCGCAATCCTTACCTCCTGCTCGCAGGGCGCTGCCTGTCTGCAGCCCTGGCTGGTTCGGCTCCCTGTGTCTTCTGGCCCTGGGACCGCGCTGAAGGAGCAGCGCTCCCTGAGATCTGCTCCTTTCCTGGCAGAGAGTAGAAAACCCATAGGGACTGCTTCTGATGTTTTTTTTCCCATTTTCTAGAGGCAGGAAGTTGAACTGGGGACTAAACCAAATCATAACATTGACTTTTATCTGTGCTCTTTTGTGCCTGGCATGGGAATATAGCATTTTACTTCATTCTTACTCTTAAATCCTTTGAACCTTTATCCTTTATCCTGGAAAGGTAGTTGTTATTATTTTGTTGTTGTTGTTGTTATTATTATTATTATTATTATTATTGTGATGGGGGTTAAATCCAGGGCCTTCACAGTGAGCTGCATACCTAGCTTTCTCTCTCTCTCTTTCTTATTTTCTCTCTCTCTCTTTCTGTCATTGTCTGGGTCTGTCTATCTCCCTCTCTCTCTCTTCCTTTCTAAGACAGTGTCTTCTCAAGTAGCAGAGTTGCCCAGGCTGGGTTGAACTTTTCATCTTCCTGCCTCAGTCTCCCAGAATGCAGGGATTTTTTTAAAATGAGGAAACTGAGATTCAGATTGGTTAACAAACTGGCTCCACTATCCCTAGCTAAGGAGGTGAAATTGTCAGTATCAAAGGAGATTCTAGAATTCAAACCCTTTCCACTACGTTACACTGTCTCTCCTTATGAGCTAATACAGAGATGGAGCCCTACAGCCAGAGAAGATCCAAGGGGCAGACAACTCGGAGGACCTAAAGTCTCCTGTTAGGGCTCATTCTTTTATGTAGCCCTCTATTTGGAAATTAACTTTTTTAGTACCAGGGAGTGTTCTAGACTCTGAAAACAATGCTGCTATTATGAAAATAGCAACTCCGGAAAATTGAAGCATACCATTTTTGCATGCTTTAGAGCAGGGGTCCCCAACCATAGCACACAGTGTAAAGTAAGATGCAGGCCTCGAGTGAAGCTTTCCCTGTATTTCCAGCCACTCTGGTCACTAGCATTGTCACCTGACCACCACTTGCTGTCAGATGAGCTGAAGCACTAGATTCGGTGACCCTAATGTCACTCTCCTGTCTTCTCACAGGGATGGAAACCCTCTTGTGAGTTGCTCATGTGAGGGATCTAGGTTGCATGCTCTTTTTGAGAATCTAATCTTAAAACTATTCCTTCTGCTTTGGACTGGGGGAAGAACTGTCTTCCATGAAACCAATCCCTACTAACAGAAATCAACAGTGATCATGGTTTGAGTGTGAAATTTTAGGTGTTATATTTAGCTTGATTCTAATTGTTAAATTAACTGGAGTCTAAACTCTAAGTGGGTAAAACTATTTTATACCTATAAATTGTCTTGCACATTATAACTTCTCCAGAAAGACTGGATGTGCAAACAATGGGGTGACCAAATGGCTGAGTTTCCTTTTCAACCAGGAGCCCTGTTTCTCCCTCATGACCCCATCGAGCCTCTCATATTAACTGGGTATCCCTCTTCCTGCATCAGACCCACTGCCCATGAATCCCTGGCCACAGGGCCAAGCCTCTAAGGCGGAGACTTCATTCATGATGTAATCCTTTCGGTGAGAAACTTCTAGCAGCTCTTCAGTTGACTCCAGAGGTTAGTGGAGCGCTTGTCTTCAGCTGGATTTTATCACTCACTGCCAGCATCGTCTCCAGTGACCTCGACCCTGAACTCCATCCATGTGGGACCATTTTGAATTCCTTATACACTCTAGGATGTCCTGTTTCTCCAGTAAGCTCTAAGTTACCCTGCAAGATATAGTAGCTCAACAATTCTCTTATCTTGATATGCTATGCAGAGCTAGTAGCTCCTCCTTCTAATATCAATGACATGTTCATTGTAACTCAACTGTCATGCTCTCCATACTGTGTTTGAGGCGTATGAATGTATACATGTGTACAGGTGTGTGTGCCTGAGTCTATGGCTGCCCAGATTTACAGCTCAGAGGTGAGGCTTTCTTGTCTTTGCTTGGTTGACCAGCAAGTTTTGATCCAGGTTTCTTTGTTAGAGTGTGTATGCTGGTAACAGGCAGTCCAATGGCTCTCTGTCTGCTACCATGATGAAAGAGAGATTTTCTGTGAATATATGGAATTCAGGTCACAACTTTTCAGTCA
Organism: Cavia porcellus; assembly: GCF_034190915.1. Lineage (NCBI taxonomy): Eukaryota > Metazoa > Chordata > Mammalia > Rodentia > Caviidae > Cavia > Cavia porcellus. The sequence goes on along the minus strand of NW_026947496.1, from coordinate 16,571,859 downwards.
TAAAACCTCTCCCACAGGTGACAGTGACCTTGTGGTAGGGTCTGTGACTAGAAAAACCTCCAGAAATTGTCATGTAGAGAGATTGATTTAATTCAAGATGGCAGCCTTCTGGATCAGCCCAAGCCATTCTCACCCTGGCTCTGTTATTCTAATTTGCCTTGGAACTCAGGATAATTTGTGAAAAGAGAAAACAGTTGATTTTTATGTGAAATGGGTCCTTGTACTCCTGTATTTTCCAAGGCGGCAGGTATAACTTTTTTAGAAAGTCAACTCATTTTGAGAATATGACCAGACCTGGTCCCTTTCAGCTGAGAAATATTCCCTTTCTCCTTTGTGCAAAGGATGAAGATGACAGGAAACTTTGATCTTCCCTGACAAGATAACTTGGACGTTTTCCTCAGGGAAAGGTGACTGATCATTTGGTTCTGCTCGAGAGGAAAGTGGAAAGCATGAAAGCGCTCAGAGAGATCCAGCCTTTAAAGCCACCTCCTTTGAAAACATGTGAGGATACATGGAGTGTTCATTAGACAAGCAACCCGCTTGTGATTTTTATTTCTAAAGGCTCTTGGGTAGTTGGTCCTATGACAAGAGGCTGTTTCTGCTCTACACTGTGGACAGAAAGAGCTCTCCTCAGCCCCCAAACATGCCCTACCCTAACTACTCTGGCCAGCATTGATCTCTCTCCTTTCTGAACTCTTAAAAAATCCTTTTTCCCTGAAGCTGACTGCAGAATGTTTATTGTATGTACTATACTGGGTCATGTGCCTTCCTCCTGTGTTCCACATTGTCCTCTAGATTTAGAACTTCTCAAGGACAAGGGACATGTCATGTGCTGTTTTAAAATTTCATTCTGCCCCGTTTCTGGCACACAGCTGGGTATGGAGGTGATGTTCAGTGATTAATGTGATTGTTAGAGCCTCAGGCCCAAGGGGTGAAAAGCCGTGTTAGAGACTAATCATATTATGGCAGCTTCTTTCTAAGCAACTGCATGAGAAACAATCATCAATCTATAACTGAGCATTATTTTTGCAACCTATATAACAGACAGCAACACGCACAGTTCCCTGAAGCTGATCCTCCAGCTCACGCTGACACGAGGATGCATTCTTTTGTAATCAGACTGAAGCATCATCACATTTTTTGAACAAAGCAAGATACAGCTTCATGAAGAATTTGAGGCACCATGCTGTTGGCTTATCTTAAAAGTGAGAACCGAAAGTGGCAGGGACCCAGGAGCCAGCATTCTAATGGGCAGAGGTGCTTTAGGAAAAACGATTGACATATTAAAAATCTTTTATTTAGACTACAAAAAACTGGTAAGAGGCACAAAGTTTATGAAACCATAAAGAGAAAAATCAAGTGGTCACAGAATTACCTACCACGTCCTACACTTTTACCATCTAAACATATCAGGCAAACAGTAGTGAGAGAATCCTTTATCTGAGGGCTACATGACTAAAGATATAAATAAATCTTAGGAGAATTAGAATTAACTAATTGTTCATGGAGACACATTACATTATTAGGGAAATGAGGAACACTTGGAGTTCTTGTGGTGAAGAGCAAATTAAAGCACCATGCTGCCTTGCAAAAATCTTACTTGATGGCTGTGATTGTTAATCTTAAAATGTCAGCTTCATTAGATTAAGAAATGCTTAGCAGATGAGTGGAGAACACTCCTGGTGTGCCTGGGTAGACCATGGACCTATGTCCTGTGGTATTACATATGGTCCCTGTCTCCTTCCCTTCTGACACTGTTCCCCTATACTGTTCCCAGGCCAAACAGATTTGCTCCACCACCCCTTTCTGTCATGATGATCCTGCTTTGGAACCATTGACTGCACCCTTCCAAATAAAGAACTGGTAAGTCCTCCTTTGAGTTGGTAGTGTCAGGCATTGTATCTAATACCGCAATGGCCCCCTTGCACACACAATAATTATGAAAGGAAGAAGGTATTGGGGTACTTTACTATGTTTTAGTTATTAGACCAGAAATGTTTTTCTTTCTCTTGATTCCTACAGAATTTTATTTTTTCCAATAGTAGGCTCTGTATTTTATGTTTTCTACAAACAGGACAGTGGCATTTATATTACTGATTTAGAGGTCTTTGATTATGAAGATAAGGATACAATGGTGATAGAAGCTAGCATTCCTGTGTTAGCCTTCTGTCACTGTGAAAAAATAGATAAGGTATACACCATATAAGGATAAAAGATTTATTTGGGGTCACCCTTTTGGAGGCTTCGGTCTACGGTCACCTGATGCTGTTGCTTTGGGCGGGTGGCAGCACCATACATTCCTGTAGCCAGGAAGCAAGCAACAGGAAGGGGCTGAGGTCCTAGTCACCCTAGTGGCCTACTTTGTATCTAGTGGGCCACACCCTTGAAGATACCCCCACCTCCCAATCTTGCTTTAAACTTGGGACCAAGCATTCAAAACATGTTTTTAAGGAAACATTTAAGATCCAAACCATAACAATTTATTCACTCTTACTGTGCCATGATTTATTGGGATTTATTGAGTAGACTCATGTAGTCACATTGTACTCATTTTTGTGTATGTTCTAGGGCTAATTACACCTGGAAGAAAAATTATCTGTGAAAGTAACAAATACTGTGCAAGTTCAGGGATCTGTTTTCCACTTGGGTCACCTGGGTGGGTCTGAGTGAGATACAGATTTAGCATGGCATTTTCTCTCCCTGTATAATTTTTCATAAGCTTCTTTGGCCAGTCAAGGAGAATCAGCTCTTCTCATACCGTATTTCCTTCCCGGCCCCTATGCAGTGATGCCTACATGGTAGGTTCACACCGTGCCCCTCCATTCACACATACACACCCATGTTCTACAGTGCTGTTTGTGGAAAGTGACTCAGCACAAGTGGTGCTGATAGGTGGCAGTCCCAGCATTTCACACCTACAAGGAAATCACCACACGGCATCCCAGGAAGGCAGCAAGCTTTAGAATGCACAGGTCCTTCACATGCCCTCAACAACTCTGTAACGAGTGTGCAAGAGAGGTTTCCTGTGTGCTTCTATGTGACTTGCCTGCGTCTGTTGAAGATGGGTGGGTTTTTAAAATGTTCAGGTTTGAAATCTCTGATTACCATGAAAACAGTAAAAGAGAAACCATGCTATTTCAAAGCTCTCAACAGCTTAAAAATAAATCATGAACATCCTCAAGAAGCTCCTACTCCTAGGGAAATTATTAATTTGTGGGTAATGTGAAGACAATCTCAATTAATTTCCAGTTCCATAGCCCAATATCTCCTTAGTTTTCCTTCTAGAAGGTAACATTTTCATATTTTTTTGTGGACTCCCAAGCACATAGAATGGCTCAACAAAATGCAGTTGTCCTCCTATACCCTTTTCTTTGAGACCTGCTCAACCTTCCTGGTCCTGGTTTGACATTTTCCTAAGGGTACAACTTTCTGAGAGAACTTTCCCCAGCCAATGGAGATTGGGAGGGGAGAGAGGGCCATCTGAGGGTTGAAAATTCCCTCTGAACTCCCTGCCTGCCCAGAGAAATTCTAAAATGGCCTGGTCCAGAACAACCCGACCTCTTCTCTGAAGCGAAAGTTGGACCCAGTGGCATTTTCCCTTTTCTGATTAGGAGATGAATCGTAGATGCCTGGATCTCAGAGTTTGCTGAAGTTTCTTGGCAGCGGTGGGCACTAAGTCAAGATGGCTGAATTCCCAAGCTTTCTGCATATATGTGAAAGTTCTCAGCCTCTACTCAAGCTTTTTTCTCTGCCAAGTGGTGCGATAAAACTTGTGAGAACAGGTTTTCCTTATGAGGTAGCTGATGCATCCACATTCGCTTCTGGGCGGAAAACCAAAGTGAAAAAATAATTTTAAGAAACCTCACAGAACATCTTCAGGGGCTGGTAGAAATTTGGTTTAGAAATTCACTGATTATTGAACGGAATGTGTTTGTTTGTTTGTTTGACCTTTACCCAAGGAATTTCTCAAAGCACTCACACTTACTTCTAATTCAGTTTAGCCAGCCAAGACTTTGGCAAACTGCTTCCATATGGGTGAATTATACTAAGACTTTTACCAATTCAGCACAGTCAACATGTGGCTGAGGAGGTTCTTGGTAACTGTGAAGCTCCCTGATAATAAGGCTTTAGATTTCAAAAATCTTTTGATATAGGGGGAAAAAAAACCCATGTTCTCTAAAATCGAAGAATGATTTGTAGAAACAACAGAGGTTAAGAGCAGAAAAATTTATTGAGAGAAAGAAAGCTTCTGTGTGAGATGGAAGGGGTCTCAAGTGGGTTGCCAGGGACTCTGTCTTTTGTAGGGATTTTTATAGAATAAAGTCATGAGGTGAGGCAGATCTAAAGTTGGGGAAAACTGGGAACTCGCAAGGCAGATGGGCATGAGGTGGGCAGAACTATGGTCAACCAATACGTTTAATTATATAGGTAAAATTGACCAAATCAGGAACAAATAGGGAAGTGATTCGTGTAGCAAGCGAGCTGTCTTAGGGATCAGTGACTCCTCCTACAGAGGGTTGGGATGGTGACTCCTGGCTTCTCAAAATGATCCAGGTTTAATCCCTAAGGATTATAGTCAAGGGTGTGGTTGTTTTGCCTTCTGTCCTGAGATCTGACCCATAGCAAGAGTGTATCTCCTCCAAAGTCACAAGACATCTGGTCCTCTGCTGGTTTCTTTGAGGGCCTAGCCCTCAAAGGCAGCTCAGCTGCCTGTAACACTTTCATGTCACATTGCTTTTAACCTTAGGAGAGAAGGGCTTCATCTGTGTCCTGAATATGCCGACTCTAATATCTCAGTTAGAGTATCAGTTCCTACTTTTCATCTTTTCTCTTTAATAAGAAATGAAGAGGGGATATGGCTTGCTGTCATATTTTCCATGGGACAAGGTCTCAAATGGTCCCTGATGGCAGCACCATGATGTTCTCACATTTTCTCATGCCTCACTCAGACCAGGGGAGCAGTGGTGGGGACAGTTACTGAAAAGCTGGCTTCCTCATCTTCCTCTTCTCAGTTCTGCTGGGGAAAACCTGTGGGAGAACAGTTGGTCAGTACAGGCTTCCAATCAAGCTCCTTCGTTGCTCTCCTCAAACCTCAAAATCACCAGCCAGTGTGTTACTGGTTCATGGCACTCTTAAAACAATCCATAGAAGCAGGTACGATGACTTGTTATTTTATAGATGAAAATTCAGAATTTCCATGAGATTAAGTAATTTGCACAGTCTAGAAGAACTTGGATTGAACCCATTATCGATTGACCCATTTACAGTCAAGTAAATTCACCACATACTTGGGATTCAAAACATGACCTGTGGAGCATTGGAAGTTGTTTAGAAATGCAGAACCCTGGGCGTTTCTCAGAACTGCTGGACCTGCGTTAGAGCCAGGCCTCAAGTGACTTGTGTGCACACTAAATTGTGGGAAGTCTAGCTCTGTAACATAACTATCTCCATCCAAGGGGAAGTTCAGCTGAGGTTTTGAATGCAGAGTGACCTAATGAGATGGATGTGTCCCGTGGGAATATCAAGGCAAGCTCACTCTAATTTTTAATTATTCATCTTCAGTTAATCTCAAGATTTAAATTCCCCTAACTTTTCCAAGTCTAGTGAAAGAAGTTCTTAGCCTCTGCCCAGTATGTCTGCCCAGTGCAAATCTTTTCGAAAGTCTCTAATGAGAACAGAGCGGTGGCTTCTGTTGAGGTGGGAGTTCTAGCTGATGTGGCTTTGAAGAAAGTCTTTTTAGCTTCGGCACTGTTAGAGATATTCACAAACAATTAACATTGATTTCCATGGAGCAAAATTTGCTTTTGATTTTTAAAATAAGTGTTAGCCTTAGGGGATGAGGAAAGCTAGACGCGAAGTCTAGAAAGCCCTCCAGGGGAACAAGAGTGGAAATTATCCCTGACTTCATCTCTTTCCCTTCTGAGCATTCTCTGCACGTGAGTGCCATGTAAACCCCCAGGGCCTGGCTTAAAGATGTCACTGTTTAACTAAAAACATGTCTGGGTTCTTCTCACCTCCCATCTTTCCAAATTTCTTGTAAGAGCAGTCAGGAAACCAAATGACTGATTTCAGAGATTGGAAAAGTCCATTTATCAAATGCTCCCACCCCTGCACCATCTGCTCTTCTATGCCAGGAATTCCATTAATTCAGGGTTTCTATTCAAAGAATGAGCACTCTTTGACAGTCTAGAAACCTCTGGGTGGCTGCATATAGAAGATGCCATTTGGAAGAGATGGATTCTGTTCCCCAACCTTCACTGGTTGGGTTTGGTGATGGGAACTCAGAAATCCAGACTCACTCTGACAGATTGACTGCAGGGGAGCCTGTTTCTTCCTCCTACCATGAGTGCCCTGGAAGTAAGTGGTATGTGATCTATTCTCAGATGTGATTCTCCCCTTCCATGCAGGCTGTCACTCCTGGGACTCACAGTCATGATTCAGGGCACTTAGCAAATTCTGTTAGTAATTTTAATAGAATCTTTCTCTGTGGTACATGCTTACATAGGTTAGACAATTGTACACAAGTTTGAGGTCCAGGTGTATTATTTTACTTTATTTTTCTCCTATTAAGCAAATATAATACCTCTAACCACAGTCTTTCTCTACTCTGGTCCAATTTGGCCATTTTATCTGTATTAATCCACTATGCCCCATTTTGTTGTTCACAACTCATCTTGTCACTTGAATTCTGCATCATGAACCTCTAGGTACCCCACAGGTACCTTCTGGTCCAAATCCCCCAGCTCAGTATAAAAAATCACCCTCTACCAATGCCACCCTGCTCATGTCAGGACTACCAAAAGTGACCATGTAATCCAAGTGAAAATACTGTGTTGGTGGTTCCAGCCAAAGGACCAACAAAATGACCACAAGTCAATGGAATAAGTCAGTGCTGTATGGAAATAATACTCATCCTAAGATATAATTCATATCATAATATATGTAAAACATTTAAGCAAATAAAATTTATATGGGAGTACCCCCCCCAACCTTATCTATATTTTTACTTTCTAAACTTCATTTACCTGTGGTCAGTTGAAATCTGACAATATTATCTGTAAAATCCAAGGTAATTCATAAGGTTTAAATTGTAACATGATTGAATCTCTTCTGTCTCACCTGGAACATGAATCATCCCTTTGTCCAGTGTATCCCTATTGTATACCTTATCAATCCATTAGTTACTCAGTAACTATCTCAGTTATCAGATTAACAGTCACAGTGAAGCAACACTTGGATTCAATTTACTCTTATTTTACTTTATAATGGCCATAAAAGTAGAAAAGCAGTGGTGGTAGAAATTCAGGTATGTCAAAGGAAGCTATATTTAAATTCTCCCTTAAGTGCAAAGTGAAAGTGTGTATATATTGGGAGAGGGAGTATATGTTAGGTTGATAGGATCTGTGGTTTCAAGAATTCACTAATGCCTTGGGGATAAACTGGAGAGCTTTGTATACTAATGCTCCATTGTATACTAATGGATAAATCATACTGTTTTTTAAAGCAATAATAAACTGCCCAGATTAAATTACAGCATACTCAGTTCTTGCAGAAGTTCATTGTAATGAGCACTCTCCTTGGGTTGAATGTCCACCCTTGTTAGTCCCAACTAGCCCACCAAGCACAGAGTAAGCTTTCAACAATTATCTATTGAGTGGATAATTATGTGACTGGAACAATCATTGCAGACAGATAAACTGGAGTTACCAGGCCTCCCATCCCACCCCATGTCACTGTCATATCGTACTTTACATGCATATAATTGCCATTTGAATTGCCTTCAAGGATCCAAGAGAACCCAAGCTGCTTCAGATTCCGAGGAGTTTTTCAAAAGCTTAGTAAATATTTCCTAACTCAAAACCACATAGGCTTAGTTTGTTCAGTTTACTACTTTAGAACAGTTGCTTTCCATAGTGAGACACTCAGCAGTTGTAAGTGAGAAATAGGGTCTGAGTGGAAAATATTTGTAAAGGGAACAAAAGCAAGGGTGTCATGTTTGCCAGTGACATCTTGGGAATCAGTGGGTGTCAAAAGAGGGAAAGCAAAGGAGGCCTTATATTATTATATGCTTTTCTTTCAAGTGTGCACATAACTCACCCTCCAAGCAGGCCAACCTCTTTGAGGAGGAGCATTTCCCTGGCAGAAATAATTACTCTATACTTATATCTGCAGGAGCTGTGGCCCAACAGTGAATAAGAGGTATAAGGCAATGAGGCAGAGCTGTTGGGAGAAACCAGTAGGCTTTGAGCAACTTACAAAAGGCTCAGTTTGTTCTACCTGGAGAGAGGAAAGTATGTTTTAAAATATCACATTTAATTAACACTTGAACGGGGAATGAAATGGCTCACACTGGTAATTCCAGGCAGCTTTTGTATGAAATAGACGAAGGGGAAAAAACCTGATTAGGCACTGGCCTTAAGTACAGTTTCCTTGGATTTCCTTTTTTGCTCTTTACCATATAATAACATGGCTTAAAATTAGTTCTGACAGCTAATCAGGATGAGTGGCTCTTTCTTTTCCTGGAGTGGTTAACAAGTACTGTGCATTGTGCCAACAGACCGTATTCCTGAATGGCTGCACGACGGAGAGGCCTGATTAGTTATTTCATTGCAGGCAGCTGTGTTCCTCCCTTTAGTTGACTCAGAGGGACCCTGTGGTACTGGAGTCTGTGATGTGTCCAAGGGCAGCCTGGGAATATCATCACCCAGCTCTCCTACTGAGGAGGCTGTACCTCCTCCTTCGTGGTCCGTTTGGGCACTTCCCAGCCATCTCCGATGCCTCCTCTTCATCTTCTTGTGGCACATGGGAAATCTGCAAGTGAAGATGGGGTGCTAAGCTCCATTTAGGCCGTTGAATGATGAAGTAGGAAGTAGCTGAAAACAGAAATGCAAGATCAAGTGATTTCCCTCTTTCAGAGTTTGGGACCCAGGAGGTCCCTCAGAGCAGGACAAGTATTTATGTGCAACAGGCGGGGGTGAGGAGAGGTCACGCAGATGGTGGGCAGGTGCTCCCTTCCCAGCGGGGATCCCATGCTTGGCTGAAGTGATTTGGTTTCCCTCACCAAGAGTTTTGCTTTCCTAGTTTGTTATACAGAAGAATGATGATTCCCCAAAGGGACATGACAGAAAGAAATGGAAGCAGAGAGCTTTAAGATTTCACAGATGAAAGCTCTACAAAAGCATACAGTGACCGCCCCTTTCCCCAGTTAAAAATAATAGTGACAGCAAGAGTGGCCAAAGGGGTGGTATCTGGGCAAAATTCAGCCCACAAAGATTTAAAAACCTGCCCAAGAGCTGGATCACATTCAAAATCTCAAGGATCCCTGAGCCCATGGTTCTCAACGTGATCTCCTCTGCGGAAAAGGGCAGGAGAAAGAGAGGGTTCTTGGCTTAAAGGGAACACAGGGCAAGTCCAGGCAAGAAATGTGGGCAGATGCCCCAGCAGGGAGGAGCCAGGGCTGAGGCAATGAGCTGGGGAGCCTGGTGGGGCCCCTACAGACTCTTGGCTGGGCTCCTAGAAGGCTCCCTCTTAAGTCTTATGAGAACAGTGGGCACTCACGTTCCCTGGGCCAATTCTGTTTAGCTCTAGGGAGGAAAGTAAGCCACAGAACAAGAGAGAGATTCCACTAACATGAAGACCCTGGCACTTCAGGGCTGTTTCATTATCCATGTAAGAGGGTCAAAGAAAAAAAGGGAAAACGAAGCCTTTGAAATCACTTTAGGAAGTGCACAAGCTATATTTCAGCTAGGTAGACATTTTCTTCTGTATTACGGCAAAACATACATACCATAAAGACATATTGTAGTCATTTAAAATGTATGTGTCAGTGGCATTAAATGTACCCACGACATTGTTCAACCATCACCACCACCACCTCATTCCAGAAAGTTTTCATCACCTAAATGGAAAACTGTACCCACTAAGAGTCTTTCTCAAATCCTGCTTCCCTCCAGCCTCTAAAAAGATTAATCTGATTTCCATTCCAGTGCACGTAGATACCCTATTTTGTTTGTCCATTTGTTTTTGTTCAAAGGACACTTGGGTTGTTTCTGCCTTTTGAATTCCACGAATAAAGCCATAGTGGACATTTGAGTACAAGTTTTCTTTTTTAAAATATGTTTTAACTCTGTTAGGTATATATCTAAGGGTAGGATTGCTGAGTCAAATGGTAATCTACACCAACTCATTAATAAATGACCAAACTGTTTTCCATAGGGTCTACCCTATTTTACTTTCTCTCCAGCAATGTATGACAGTTCCAAATTTTCCACATACGCACCAACACGCGCTGTTTTCTGGATTATTATTATTGCCATCCTACGAAGGTGTCTCGCTGTGGGTTTGTTTTGCTTCACCTCTGCAAATGACTATTGTTTTTGCTGACCATTTTTATGTCTTCTTTGGAAAAATGACTTTTCAAGTTCTTTGCCTATTTTGTCTTTTGGTGTTGAATTGCAAGAGCTTTTTATATATGTGCAATAGAAAGCCCTGAATGGAAGACGATATACAGATATTCTCTGTGATTTGGTGAGTCATCTATTTATTGTCTTGATTTTCCTGTTTTTAGTGAGAAGATAATACACAGAGCACTCGATTGCTATTGGAAAAACAGGATGATAACAGCCATAAAAGTTCTGAGCAAAGAGAAATGTCCTTAGATCATTTATTATTTTTTTCCCTGGTCTGGTAAAGACTTGATATTCCTTTGGCCTATTTTCTCTTGTCCTAAAGCATAAGTGTTTTTACCTCCATTTTACTGGTGGGTAAACTGAGGTACAGGTATGTTAATGAATGGCCAATGTCTTCCCCACTCTCCAAATGAAGGTCTGTGTAACCTAAAAGCCAGGTCTCTTCCAACTCTTCTGCAGATTTGCTCAGTTTTTGTTCAAGGGATTTGGGGGGACCTTCTTCACTATAGGAAAGGGTTTGGTTCTCTGGGTAAATGCATGTTCCAACCAGAGGGAGCTTTGCTTTGATTTCTTTTGTAATTTGGAGCTCTAGCATAGGATTTTAGTTAGGGGGAGGTGGCCGAGGATTCCAGTGTCAAAAAAAAAAAAGAGAAAGAAAGAAAAAAAAGAAAGAAAGAAAGAAAGAAAGAAAGAAAGAAAATGAAACAAACTTGGTTTTTCTATACAATTTTTAACTCATGCTGCTCCCGGGGAAGAAAGTCCCAAAGCTCTTGAAACCTCTTGTACAATGGACGTTTCATTACGGGGGAAACCAGTTCTACACTTCTCAGGAGACACCCGGTATTGTATTTGCACACACCCACGACCACAAGCGTGCACAAGCACATCACACTCTGGCACACCCGCCTTCCGTTCCCCAGTCCTGGATGGTCCAGGTCTGGAGGGAGTTGCCTCTGAACTACTCACAAGCAAAAGAAAAGAAACAAGAAAGAGACTCCTGCCAGTGACCACGCCCACGCTTCCCGGCAGTCTGCAGCCCTCATCAGTCAGGTATGCTGTCTGCTCACCTGTGCGGCCTCCTCAGCAGCCAAGAGGCTCTCCAAACCGCAGCCACCTTCCTGCACCACTAGCAAGATGACTTTCTACCAGACCTCGACGAAGACCTTAGCTCTTCACCATCCAGGGTCTGATGACGATGCTGGGGAGAGATTGCTCTGAGGAACCCCCAGCCACTGAGGCGAAGTCCCCAGAGAAATAGCTGGCAGGTGAGTGTCTCCCTGCCTGCTGGGAAGCACAGGTGGCTCTGGGACCAGCGGAAGGGGCACAAGGAGCTTCCCAGGGAGCACGGATTCCCCCAGACCCAGGGTGTCAGGATACCGCGACATGGGCCTGGAAATCCCCCTTGCCCTGGAAGTCGTGCCAGGTCCCTAGCGCTCTCCATTTTCCCTGTAGGAGACTGGGGCAGCCAAGGCAACTTCCAGGCTGAGACCGCAGGAGGAGGCAGGTTTTGGGATGATTTGCGAGGAGGTGCATCTTGGTTTTTCTACACATTTCTCCTGTGTACCATAAATGGTTGCCAGACGTCTGCTCAAATATGGTTCTCCAAGGAAGTCACATGAACAGTTGTAATGTCATTAACGGCTTTGGCCAAAGAGACAAACGGGTGCTAGGGAACCTTTCTCCTGGCCGGCTAGGTAGGAACCCGACAGCAGAAGGCTTTTTCACCAGGCTTTCACCAGTTCTTGCTTTTTTTTCTTCTCCCTTCCCCTAACTTAAACACTGCATCCATCTTTTGATCCCAAAGTCTTCCCTCTGTCTTGGGTATTTCTGTCACCTTCTGCACCAGTGTCAGCTGGGGCCATATGGGAACTACTGAGCAGAGAAGAGGTGAGTTTCCCAAGACCTCCCCCGTGACTTGCCTGGGCACTTCTTCACTAATCCTGCCTAAATTTTCCTGGATTTTCAAGTATTAAAGTAGTAGATGAGCCAGTCAATATGGGGGTGGTGCTTTCAGTAAGTCCCAGGTCTGATATGGCTGGCTGAGCAGCCTCAGCTGCTTAGTGACACCTGGGGAAGATCTAGGCCACAGCACTCCAAGGAGACACAGATCAAAGCCAGCACAGGTGTGTCCTCCTACCTGCAGCTGTGGGCCACACCCACCTGGCCCACCCAGATAAGTGTAGTCCTCAGGCCCCAGCCTCTCCAACAGGGCATGAGTCATCCCTGGGAAACTAGATGTCCTGAAGTTCAGAAAGTGCTTGTTTCCCGAGCTTTCTTCCCTTCAAAGGCTAGGAATCCAACTATAATTTATTTTCTTCCTTACAATCAGGAAAAATCTTCCCTATTTTCTGAGAAAGAATAAAACTCAGAGATTTGTAGTTCAGCCTGGTCTGCATAGTTCTCACACTTTGCAGGCCACAGTGCTTAGCCTTTGAGTGGCGTGTGATCCAGCCGGGACTGGCGAGTGGGTTGAAGGAGAGAAGTCTCCCCCCACCCTGCCACCCACGCACTACAGGCTAATGGGGAAATCACTGGCTGCTCTGTCTTGGGTTTGAGTCAAGGCTGTTGCCTTTTTGCTCCACCAATTACCCTTCTTTAGATATTCCAATCAGCGGGGGAAGAAAGTAACGGATAGGTACATGGGAAACGCTGAAGGTCATACTCGGAGTACAAGAGAAAGGATATGTGAGAGCCCCAAATGGAAGTGGCTGGCATGGGAGATGGGAAAGCAACAATGATACAGGAGAGGACCTGAATGGAAACCATCAGTGTTCTTATTTCTTGAGGAGTGACTTTCCATGAGACCTTCCTCTTGAGCCCAAAGAGCAAATCTTGGAGAACCTGGGTCAGAAATCCCATGGGGACACTGTTCCCTGAGGAGAAAGGAGATTTCAATGAGCAATAAACAGATCTGCACTACTACAGATGGAGAAACAAAGCCTTGTTTGTTCTGTTGTCTAGGCCTCTGGTGCCCCGCTACTGCCGAGACTTTGTGTCACAGGCTGTAGGCAGCATTTCAGAGTGACCACAGGGCACAACTGTACGCAGTGTGTTAGACATGCAAGATACGGGTAGTGGTAACTTGCTAGTGGCTTCACAGTTGGAAACATGCTGTTGTATTTGTACACGCCCACACTCACAAGCATACCCACACCCACACTCACAACTGTACCCACAACCATAACCACGTACCCCTTCCCTCCATTGTCCCACTTATTCCTGCCAACTGTGTGACAACGGCCTGGCTTCTCATACCAGTCACAGTGTAACAAAGTCTGGATTATTATGCCCAGTGCTGAAGTTGGTTTAGGGATCAGACTGTCTCAGTCCTCCCACCATTCTGGAGAGAAGAGCTCAGTCTGCTCTAGGATGCCCTGAATGGAGTACAGGGGAGAAATTTTACTACAAATACTGACTCTTGACCCCTACTCAGATAAACTAAAGCAGAATCTTGAGGAGTGGGGTCAAAACTCTTGTTTTTGAATGAGATTCTCGAGTGATTCTTATGCAGAATGACATTTGGTAACTAGTGCCTGAAAAATTGCAAATAATCTGGCTCTTTAGAAAAAGGAACATAAACAAAAACCAAATCCAGACCCAAGGCTTTGACTTCAGCCTTACCTCAGCAACTGTGGCCTAACTCTTTACCGTCATCCCCCAATAACCCAATTACAAGAAAAAGAAAGTCAAGAGGAATAATGAAATGTGAAACAACAAAATTCAAGAGATAAAATCTAAGTAATAAATGCTAGGATCCTGAAAATAGAATGCTCTCTCACTGTCCTCCATGACTCAAAAACACCCAACACATCATGACATATAAAACCACTGTGATTCAATGTGTAACCAGTGCTACTGATGTATATAAATACAGATCAAGTATCTTTACAAAAAATCTAAAATTAGATATTCTCCAGAATTTGAAATATTTTTAATGCTAACACAGCCCTCAAAAAGTTTTGGATTTCAGCTTTTTTGGATTATAAATACTCATCCAATTAAATCTGTGCAAATATCCTGAAAGATACATAGTCCCAAGGATTTTGTATAAGGCATACTCACTCTGATTCAGGTTAAATGATTCAGAGATTGAGAGCAGGAAAGCAAAGCAACATGAATCAGAATAACAAATGGATAGTGGGATTTGACCTCAACAAATAAAATCTATATTAAATTAACATGTGAATTGATCGTAACACCCATAAACATACACATGTAGACAACACAGCTCAAAATATTTTACTGATAAGGACATATGATTAAAATTTAGAGAAATGTTCTGTTTCATTCCTTTAGGACTTTGATAAATGAGATCAACTTGAGCACTTAAAAAGTTACAACTTGGTATTATTACACAGTCATGTATGAGCCATTTTTAGAAAAAATTTGTGACTTAACAAAAGACAATCCTCAAAGGAGTTTGTTTCTACAGGTGAAGTTGAGACTCTGGTGGTCAGTTAGGTAAGATGTTGAGATACAGAAGCTCTTATGATCTGGACCTTAAATGTCCCCTAAATCTCATGTGTGGAAAGCTTATTATTTGCCTGTGTTGCTTCTGGGAGGATGTAGAAACTGTAGGAAGTAGAGCCTAAAAGGAGGGGGTTAGGTCTCTTGGTGTGCACTTAAAGGGCATATTGGGACCCAACCTACCATGATGTCTCCTACCATGGGCCTAAGTAACCATGGACTGAAGTCTCTGTAACCAAGAGCCAAAATAAATCTTTCTTTCTTTTAACATTGATTATTTCAAATATTTTGTCACAGTGCCAGAAAGCTGACTAATAGAGATGTCTTTTCCAAGAAAATGGTATCAGATAAGAAACTTATAGTGAACCTTAACCACACTTTTGGCTGGGGTCAGGAGTTGAAGGCAATCATAATAGTTCAATGGAGCTGCCAGTGGGCCTTTCAGTTTCTAATGAGATTCAAAATGTAATCATATAGGTTACCATCAGGTTTTACAAGTACTTGAGGATGAGTGTACAGTATGGTTTTCTACATTTATGCTTTTAATGAGATTTTACACAGACTGCTTCAGTTAATGAGATCAAACTTCTGGCCATTATCAGTTCATTATTATTAAAGAAGAAACACTTATTTGTGTTTTTGTCAGGAAGGAAAACTCAGTTCTTTTTTTTATTTTTTAGTACTGAGGATTAAACCCAGGGTATTTATACTAAGCCACCTTCCCAGGCTTTTTATGTTTATTTTTAAGTTTTTGAGACAGGGTCTTGCTGTGTAGTCCAGGCTGGACTCGAACTTGCTATCCTTCGTCTCAGCCTTTCAGAGTGCTGGGATGGCTGGTAAGCACCCCTACACCTGACTAGTTCTCTGCCTTTGTGTTTCTCCCCTTTCCAGCTATAGCTGCAACATGTCTAGTTTTCTCTTCCAAACATGCCAAACACATTTTATAAAGGCCTGCAACCTATGGTGACCAGCTGGCCCAGTTTGCCTGGAATAGTTTCAGTTTGGGCATAGAAAGACTCACATTCTAAGAAATCCCTCCGTTCTAGGTAAACTGAGATGGTTTTTTCATGGTGATGCTGTGCTGTCCAGTAAGGTTGCCACTACATGCTTTGGGCTATTTAATTTGCAATCAATGAAAGAATAAAATTAAAATTTTGGTCCTTTAGTTGTGCTAGCCACATTTCAAGGACTGAATAATAACATGCAGCTGGTAACTACCATATTCGACCACACAGAAATAGAAGTTTCCATCACTGTAGACAGTTTTGTTGTATAGTGCTGAGCTTAGAGGGTATTTCCTGCAATTTCCTGGAACTATTGTAACGTTCTTTAAAACAGTACCCTAATCAAATGTTTAGCAAGCTCATGTGATGGTGCCGCCACCTCCATGAACACACAGATTGCTGGATCAGCAAAACCACAGTGAAAACTAGCTTTTCAGATTGTAGCAGGCTTCTGGGTCTATCCCTTTAATCTTCTTAGAGCCCAGGAATTTGTAAGCACTTGTTAGCATTCAGTAGAAATGAAAGCATAGGATAAGAAACACTGATCACAGTAAGAGAAAACAGTTCAGCTCCTTTTAAATTGTGTCCATTGAGCAGGAAGGGTACACTAATTTTGCTCTCATTTATAGCTTTTACTTTGATGTGCAGCATAGCCAACCAGGTAGTTGGATCTGAGTTAAAGCTGAGGGAGGACATGCATCAGGAAAGCCACTTCTGGAGTACGTGACCTGCAAGTCCAGACCACTGTATCCTGACCCCCAGCATCAGTCTGATGGAAGCCACCAAGTAGTCAGGACTCATGGGGAGAACAACACTCTGACAGTGTCCCTCTTCCCCAGGGGGCAAAGACAAATCAGAAACAGAAATGGAGCCAAACCAACTGTTGGAAGATTCATTGCTGGATGATCTAATTTAACATAGCAGTTTATTCAGCTCAGAAAATGACATGGGACACTCACTACGGTTTTTGCTCCTGAGTCATTTACTGATACTAGGGGGGGAAGTTTAACATGTATACTGATTTTAAAATGTAACATAAATTGTGATGATTCATGCAGATGGTTGTGGGGATGGTGGTGATGTTGATGATGGCAAATGCTGAGAACTAACATCTCCCGGGAGCTTTTCAAGCACAAGGAAATAAAGCTCTATGCTTTATGTAGAAAAGCACAAGGCAACACTTTGGGAATTAATACAGGTGTTGGCAGGATCCTCAGCCAAAAATATGACATTCTACTTTTTAAGATTTCCAAGAAATTTAGCATTTAAACAAAAGACAACCCCCTTAGAAGTTATTTGGCAAGCGCAGTGAGCATTGTATGTAATAGAATTTGTTTTATTTTTTAAAATAAACTTTTAATTTTAGAATAGTTTTAGGCTTATTGAATAGTCACAAAAATAGTACAGGCATCCCCATAAGATAATTCATTTTGAGTGAGATAACAGTGACTTCAAGCCCCAGTTCTGCCATTTATTCATTGTGCATCCTTGGACAGGTCATTTAACCACTCAAATCTACAGATATAATTTCCTCATGCACCAAGTGACACAGTAGTGTTTGCTTCAGGCTGTGGTAGGAAAGGAAAAAAGAGAGAGAGAGAGAGACAGAGACAGACAGAGACAGACAGAGAACATATCCAAAGTGCTTAGTAAATGCTCAGACCATGGAGATGCTTAATAATCATTAACATTTATTTTGATTTCTATTGATGATAGATTTCTTTTAACAAATCAATAAAAATCACACATTGCAATAATTTTAAATGGCTGCCATTTAATAGTGACTGGTTTATTTCTTCAAAGGACAAACTTTATTTTGTTCTGTGTTTCAGGGAGTTGAAGGAGCTCTCATCACCAAGCTTCCCTCAAGCCCCGTTTGCTCCAAGCTGAATGGACCCATTGCTTTATCTTATGTTGTCCATGGTCCTCTTCCTACCTAAAGAGATGAGGAAGATGGAGTGGACATGTCCATTGTCTTAGTCATTCAGGTTACTTTAGCAAAGCTGCCATAGACTGGGCGGCTTATAATTCCCCATTCCCCATTGTCTTGGGGACTGAGAATTCCAAGATCAAGTGGCCAGTCTTATTGGTTGGTGGTGAGGACTCCAGCTGGTTATGCCATGGGTTGGGGAGAGAGGGGACATAAGATTGAAAGCATCTCTTCTTACGGGAGCACTAATCCCATCTTGAGCACTCTCCTTCCTGTCTTTATTTCCTTCAAAAGGGCTTATTTCCAGACACCAGCAGACTTGGACAGATTTGAGGAGTGGGTCACAGACATTCAGTCTGGGAGTGCACATCCTAGGTGGGAAGCTGAAGGGCTCTGCTGATCTGTTCAAAGAGAGATCAATGAAGGGGCTTGTACAGCCATCACAGGAGCTCTAGGGACAGGTATTTGGCCTTTCTTATAGGTGGTTGGTGCACAGTACACAACACAGCTCCCCATTGACTCCCTGTGGGCTGCAGAGGAGGTGGAGAATGAGAGGAACCAGAATAGCAACCAGTTTTCAGAGCATTCTCTTTCCATTCCTTTCTGTGATCACCAAGATACTGAGGGCCGTTCCCCGCCTCAAACACGCAGGACTCTCCAAATCCCGCAACATTCCACGGGATCACTCAGTTCACACATCTTTTTCTTCGTCATTGTACAAGAATCACTGCTACTGCCTGGTGTCTTGAGAAGAATATGCTTCTACCTAGACAATAATTGGGCTACGCATACAAAATCAGTTTTCTGAGGATGGAAAACATGATAAATAATTGAGAACAGTGGAATTTCTCTATATTTCTGTTACCCAGAGGACAATTTTCAACTTAATATTTAGTCTTCGCCTAACAGACACAGACATGGTACTCAGCATTTTCTGTTTTCTCTCTGTCTCTCTATCTCTGTCTCTCTCTCTTTCTCTCTCTCTACCCCCCAAAACAATTCACAAAACCTCGGATTATAGGTCAGTTATAGTTGCTCCTTTCAATTCTTAAGAAACTCAGCAGGCGCTAGTGGGAAATTTGGGGTCATTATGGTCTTTATGGAAAGTCCCAGGTTGAAAGTGAAGTTTTTTTTTTTTTTCTTTCAGTTTGAAAGTCAATGTTGGCCTTAAGACAACTGTGAAATATGTTTGGAAATGGTCCTCACCAAACTTTTCTGGGAAGAATTCAGGCTGCTAACAATGCAAGATCTAGCGATAGAGTTAGCACCTCTGCCATGCTGTTGGCTAAAGACACCCTGGGAAAGTTGCTCCCTTCAGCACAGGTCCTAGGATGGGCACTCACAGAGACTTCATTCTGTTTAGGTGAGACTGTAATGACAAAATTCCTGCATGTCTTCCCATCCGTCAAACCTAATGCATTTTGAGTAATTACAACTTCAGTTGCCCTACCCACAGCACCCACAGTGCTGCCCCGTTCGATCTGCACAGCCACACTATGAGATGGGTGTTACTATTGGTCCAGTTTCCCAGTGGAGGAAATGGAGATGCATCAGGGCAACACACATGAGAATAACTGGACCCAGTCTTAGAAGTAGAGACCCCTGACTTTGAATCTTAACCAGGTGACTGTTTTGTAAAAATGATCAGGAACCAACATTGAACTGCAGGCCAACAGCCTCATCAAAATGAGAGGAAGCAATGTGAGAGACTAATTGTCCAGCAGTTTGCAAACATTTCCCCAGTCCTTCTTTCATAACGACATTGGCGGTAGACATCAGAGCCTCAAATGGGTGGTGGTGAGCAGAACCAGGACTTTCCTATCTGGTCAGTTGGCTCAGTGCGTTCTAGGCCCGGTATGTTGTCTCCTAGCTTCTGATCCAGTGCTCGCTTCGAGAGGACAGCCAGATTGATAGAAACATGGGGCTCACACTGATTCCACTAGAAAGCCAAAGATTGCATGAAAACATTTTTTGTTACCACAGTGGTGAGGAGGTTGTCTCTGGCAATGGGACCTTGAAATGGTGCTACTGAATGGTGCAGTAATTCCTGCCTCTCGAAATAGAAAAAGCAGTCAGCTCTCCACCACTTCAACCACACGGATTGGAAAGTAGCCTCGCTGGAACAGTCTTGGAGACATATACTTATGCTTTTGAACCTCAAGGAGTACGCAAAGAAATGGCAATACATCGTGGCAAAAGGTTTTGCCATCTTTCAAGAAACAGTATACAAGAGACTGGATACTAGAGTGAAGGGCCAGGAGACAGTGGCTCTAATGTGCTGATAATCTCATATTTCTGTTCCAAGAGATAATTTATAAAGCTCCTTAACAGGTCTCATTTCAAAAAAATCTACTTCAGTTGAAGTTAAGAAATAGAGGTTGACTTTATTTTATGTGATTTACCTGGGCACCAATAAAACAAATCAGAGTCACTTTAGTGGGCCAAAGAACCATGAACACTCTAGAAAATATTGGTGGAAAATGCTTAATAACCAGGTAATGTAAAATGACCCCAGATGACTATAATTAACATGGAATAGCACAGATCTTCCTGGCAGTCAGAAAATGCCCAAGAGGCCAACAGGTGTGACCTTCAGCACCAGCTACTGTGCAAACAAATGTTCTGCAAGGCTTCATTTCATTTTCATACTGTTGGAAGACGGCATTTTTAGTCACACGGTGGAGAATGATTAACCAAAACAATTCCTTTGAACCAAATAAGTGTGAACAGCTCTGCAATTTAAAACAAAACACAAAAAACTGACAACTTGGTTTAGTGTTTCTTTGTTGGTTCATTTTTATTTTTTAAATAAGGGGATTTTTCAGAGCATAACAAGCTTTTGCTTGTTTTCACGAAATATTACCCTATGGTTCCATGCAGAAAAGTAAAAGCTTTCAAAAGTTTATGTGATGTGATTAGCAATGTAGAAATAAAAAATAATTGACTACAAGTAAGAGGATGTATCTGATAATGATTTCTGGTAGCATACTTTGAAGCTGAATAGAAATGTATATATGTAAATTTAGAAAGCTTCCACTTTGAAATTTGAGAGCCGTAATTCCCTAGTAAAAGTCACTTGTTTGGCAAGGGATATTTTGATCTCTGAGCTAGGTGATACAGGAAATCATTTCCTGCTCACCTTAGCGGCCACTATCAGCACCCTCCCTAAAAGTGTGGGTGGAGAGGTGTAGAAAGAGGGAAGTAAAGACTTGTGCTCCTCCCAAGTGCCATGGTCCACGCAGCTCTGGAATTCCCCAGGGCGAGGACCGTGGAGGGGCAAGAAGGTGATGAAATGAAGAGGAGATTTGGAAAGCTCGGATCAGGTGGAGCCCTCTCTCTGGATGGGAGAAAAGAACTGCTCAGCCATAGCCGCATTTATTTACACATTTGGCAGATTAGTATCACATAACACCCCTTTGCCTGCCAACCTGCCTGCATGGCATCCTCGGGGCCCTAGGGTTCTCTGGACTGGAGCAGCTTGTTCCCATGGCTTGCCTCAGACGCTCTTTGTTCTCAGGACTGAATTGGCCTCGCTCTAGCCCTGCAGTCTGATCCATCTCCAGCTGCACCTGCTCCCAACATCTCCTCCTTTTCTGTTTTTGTAGTTGCAATCAATGGGTCTCCAAAAGAAGTTGGAGGAGTTGTGTTTGGAGGATTCTGCTGATGATTCTCTTTCTGGTGATTATATTTTTCTGCTGGATATTCAAGACCAAGTGAAAGTGAGACTTGTATTAATTAAAATTAATCTTTTGGAATTTATCAAGGAAAGCTAAGTCTCCTCAGGAATTACCTTGGAAGCATCTTAGTTCTTCTGTCAGAGTCGGCTGGCTGGTTGAGTCACAACCATCGCTTGACCAAGTTGCTTTCTACAAAAGCAGGGGAGATTTTTCTCTCCTGGCAACTCTCCTTAGGGACATTACATATTGTTGGTCACTTTTCTCTACAGTCCCACAATCTCCTTGGTCAGAAGACTGGGGACTCACTGAGTTACAGGATGTCACAGCAGAGTTTCTCTTATGTCCTGAGTCCTCAATGACCTCAAAGGGCTAGAGTTAAAACATTGGCTATACTCCTAGTTCATCTATTTTCTAAATTTTAGTCTCCAAACTTCAGTTATTGAACATCTAGAAGAAAAGACTGATACCATTACAGTGTAATAAAGACAGTAAGATTAATATTACCATTTTATTTGAATATCAAGCACCTTAGAGCATAAAATGGAACCATTTTTTCCTAACATCCATGGATGTTCTAGTATTTAAAGCCCTGTGGGATGTTAACAAACAGTTACATTTTTTACACAGAAAATTAGAAATCAAAACTATACATAATATTGTAGCATGACAATCATGATGACATTTTTGTAACATACCTGAATTTCTTTTTTGACATAAAATACTCCTTTAGTCAGTCACCTACACATAAGAAGGTTTTATCTAACTTTAGTGGGATGTACATCTCATAAGTTTTTGTTAAAGACAGAGGTCTGAATCTGAAAGAAAAGATTATTACCATAAAAAAATCTCTGTTTTACATTTTGGAACACCTGTGCATCTGGAGGCATGAATACATTTAATATACCAAGAGGTTAATAACTATTATCATAGCCATATGGAAATCTTTGTACCAGAGAATCTTTAAATCAAAACCTTAATCTTTTGATGAAGGCGCAATGCACACACATCACAATAATACACTCCAATAACTTTTACTGAGATGTCTCCCAGAAGGCTGTGGAGATCACTGGGGCTTCTTATTAATGAACAAAGACTGGAAAATATAGGCAGCTGCTTCCCCAGGCATCAGTCAAAGTCCTTCCTGTCCAATAGTCTCTTCATAGCCCAAGATTTTTGTTTAATTATCTTAATAATTTTGATGACTTATGAGAAACCAAATTTGATATTTTGATCAACTGCCAAAATATCTGAGCAGGTGGAAGAATGCTTTTTAAATTTATAACCCAAATTTTATTATGAGCAAATCATCCAAAAAGGACAAGAGAAAAAAAATTGAGCTGAAACAAAAAACAGACAGGACAAACAGACAAAGAAATATTTTTCACAGACAGGACAAACAGACAAAGAAATATTCACACAGCCTAGCTGATGGACAAACAGATGAACATCTTCCAAAATTCGAGTGCACTCAAAGATATTTTTGACCAAATTGAATTATAATAACTTTTTATCATTCTAGAAGTTTATAATTATAAATAGGCTAGTCAGAATTATTTATGGATCCTTTAATAGATATCTCTTGTAAGAAGAATTTGGAAGGAATAAAATCTTTTATATATGAGTAATATAAAATTTTTATACTTTATTTTGTCTTAAGAATATTAGTCACTTTCCTGTCCCTTTCTTTCACATAGCTTTCAGCTCAGTTATCCCTATAAACTCAGTCATCTACTTAGACATTTGATTCCTATTTTTGTTTACCTCTCCTGGGCATCCTGGGTCAGTCCCTTTAACTAGCCCCAGGTTGAGTCTAGCCCCATTCTTATCTGTAAGTTGTGGCATGGTCTCTGAAGCATCATTGTCATAGGACTGAGCATTAGCTTCTTGAGAGGTGGAATCAACTCCTTCTTTGGGTCTGGGTCCACGACACAGCAAGACAGTGTGCTCAGGCACCAACAGTGGCTGTTCAGCCTCCACCCCAGGTGAGTTGTGAGCTGAATCCCTTCCATTGTCCAGTTTCCCAAGAATCCTTACTTGCTTCTTTTGCTTTACCTGATTGAATTATCTTTCTGCTACTGTAGTTCCATCCCTAGTAGAATTTAAAAAGTTGACAGTATATACTGCCAAGTGAAGTGTATTATGAAGTGTGAGGTTTTTGTAGGGAAGAGTTTTCCCTTTTGTTTTTATAATTGGATTTTGAGTGTACAGTGAGCATGCTCAACAATTCCTTTATCTTGAGAGTTACAAGGAATTCCCATGGTAAGGGAAATGTGAAAGATTTACAGAATGCTTGCAAGGCAGCACTCATATAGAGTGGACCATTATTGGTCTTAAGTGCAGAAGAAAAAAAACCTGTAGTCTGTATTCAAGCATCTGGGGCTTCTGCTCGCTGTTCCCACCTCCAGCTGTAGCCCTTGCCTCACTGCTCCCTCTCTGGTACCCACTCTGGACAGTAACTGCCTCAGTGGTCATAGCTGCTTCATTTTTTGCCTAAACATTGTTGCAGTTCCCAAAGCCCAAGCTGAGTACAGTGCAACTGCCATCACACATACAGTTGACTAGCAGTTTAAAGGCTCAGCAGGGACCCAGTGAAGTTTGCTCCACAACATACAGGAGGAAGGGCCAGCTGGGCTCTCGTCCCTCTGCCCTCACAGCTGAAATTACTATCCTTGTTCTTTCCCTTTCCTCTAGGTTAAGAATGAATAACCTGAGTGATAGCTGCGGTCAAGGCAGCCCCTGTACATATGGGAGGCCAATATCTGCATTGATCCTAATCATCTCAGCATAGCCCATTTTGGGGGACTCTGAAAACCATTTATAGCATGTATTTACATTTTCAAAGGCCAATTATTGAACAACTCTGTGTTGCTTATAATTCTCTTACTAGTGTGCAATAAGCATGCTGCAAAATTGTGAAATTTTCATCAGGACTCTGACAAATGGAAGTCAAATTAAGGGATGTATCACCCTTTGAAGGAAGTTTCCTCTAAGCCCTGTGGCAGTTGTTTTAAATTGTTCATGTGCTTGCAATTCAAATGTAAGTTGATTAGTTGTGGCAGCAAAGGCATCTTCTGTGGTTAACATTTTGTTTGTAAGAGCTATGTTGTGAGTGGCATTGCGAATGGTTTGATATGCACACCATTCTTTTAAAAAAGAATTAAATTAAAAAAATTTTTTTAAAAAATTCTTTTCCTTAACAAATAATCCCCTGGATTTAAACATGCTTTAGTTTTTCCTTTCCAATCATTTGGGGCAAAAATCTGTTGCCCTAAGAGTGTTACTAAACCCAAAGTAAAAAGAGCTGTGTGGTCCTAGTTAGCAGTACCTCATCTCAACTCTTCTAAGGACATAAAGAATACAGCTTCCTGAAGATATGTAACTTGTTCTGGGTTATTCGGGAGTTGAAGTTCAGTAATAGAGTAGACATGTTGAAAAGCCTCCATGAACTCCCCCACCTGTCTGGCTTCTTTTAGCACCAATTGCAAGGGAGAGAGAAAAAAATGGCTCCACTCCTGAGGTGGAAATTCCAACCTGTGCAAAATTTCTCTAAACTGAAATGGCGGGAGCTGTCACTTGTGACTCAGTTAAAGTTATTGGATGTTGTGAAATGGAATTCATCAAAAAGCACTCCTTTAGTGGGGTAGAGTCCTTTTTGTCCTCCATAACTCCTTCCTTATCTAACTGAGCAAAGTTAGAGGGTTTAAGCTCTATCAGGGTGGCTTTTGTTCCATCTTTTTCCTGCTTAGGACTTATTTTAAAATAGTGCTCCAAGTTAAATCCTTTGTGGTCATCTCAACAGGCTTATAACCATTAAGACACTTTCTAATCCAAATCCACAAAAAGAAAATATAGGAATCAAGAATACAACAAGCATTTGTGTATCAATCTGTGATTCTTGAGAATCTGTGTGCCCCATGTTTTAACCTGATAGGGTCTCAGTATTGATATTAATGGGTGCAAGATTGAGGATATCAGTACACTTCTGTGCTCAATATTGGTAACATTGATGGGCTCAATACTGAGGATATCAATATATCTCCCACCCTTTTGTGTGTGCACTAGAGGTGCCCTTCTCATCTGCTAAATGACAAGTTTCCTCATGCCCTGAGTCCCTGTTCAAGTGCCATTCTTCTGCAGCCTGTGTGGCTCTCAGCCTTCCCAGAATGAGGCCCATGAAGATGAAGAAATCAAGATGAGACCCAGAAAGCTGGGATCAGGGGGAGCCCTCTCTCCAAATGAGAGGAAAAGAGCCGCTCAGCTACCACAGCTTGGTTATTTCTACATTCAGCAGATTAATGTCACATGACACCCCTTAGCCTCCCAACCTGCCTGAATGGCATGCTAATGGCTTGGTTTTTCTGGACTGGAGCAGCCCATTCACATGACTCACCTTAGGCACTGTTTGTTCTCAGGACTGGACCAGCCTTTCTCTAGCTCCATGTGTGTGGATCAGTCTCCAGCTTCAGCCACTCCCAACACCCAGGGACAAGAGTTGTACAAGAAAATGCAAGATGGGATCCTAAAGTTATGTAAGCTTTGGAGAAGAATTCTTTATTTCTCCTCACAGAATCATGCTCTGTTCTATATTGTGGTTACTTCTGGTTTCTCAAGAGCAATGGTCCTCTCCTAGGGGTGATTTGTTCCCCAGGGAGCTTTCATCGGTGTCTGGGACATTTTTATTTGTCACACCCAGAGCCCAACTAGCACTAGATAAACTAAGGAGCACAGAAAACAGACTCAAAAAATTTTAAATTATCACTGAGTGGGGTAGCACCTGCCTATAATCCTAACACTCAGGAGGTTGAGTCAAAAGAATTACTGCAAGTTTGAGGCCAGCCTACGCTATAAAGTGAATTCAAGCCTGAACTGTGTAAGAAAAGCCTGTCCCAAAAAAGGCTAAATCAATAAATTAATTTAATTAGAATTCAATTGTCATCAAACAATGACCTCCAAAATGTAGGCCAGGATCCCAATGTCAAACCTATGCAGAGCAACTGAGTGCTATAATATAAAGTATAAAGGGGACTCTGATGTCCTAAGACAGCAGCCTAAATAGCCACAGTGTACCAAAAAATAGTAGTTACAGCTAGAACCAGGAAGAAAATCACACCTTAATGATACAAAAAGACAGTCAACTAATTTGACACCAAGACACATCTGTTACTAAAATAATCTGACAAATAATTAAGGTATAAAACAGTTTTGATGATAAAGCATCATGAAACAAATGAAAAGCAGAAAATATCAGTGAAGACATAACATTTGTAAAGAACCAACAATGGAAATGATGAGCTGAAAAATTTAACAACGGAAATTAAATCTCTGAGCAGTAGTAGGGAGGAGATGAGAGTGGATAGATTTCAAGTACTTTAAGTGTGTTAAGGGAATTCATCCAGCCTGAAAATCAGAGATCACACAGATTGAAAACAAAATAAAAATGACAAGGGATCATTAGATGGCAACAAAAGGTTTTTCATTAAAAAAAAATCATATCAACTGAAAACCCTCAATGAAGACAGAAAAAGAGTGGGGTTAAAAGACTACCTGAAAATAAATCATAGCAGTTGAGCAGAGTGTGGTGGTATATATCTGTATTCCTCCCAGGAGGCTGAGACAGGAGAATCACAAGTTTCAGTCTAGCCTTGACAACTTAGTGAGACCATGTTTCCGGAAGTAAAATATAAAAAAAAGGGCTTGGGGTGTGCATCAGTGGTGGGGTACCTGCCTAACATGATGAGGCCCTGGGTTCGATCCACAGTATGGTAACAAAATGAAGAGGTATAATGACGGAAAACTTCCAAATTTGATGAAAGACATAAACCTACATGTTTAGGAAATGGAAATATCTTTAATATGATAGACCAAATAAATCCACAGCTCAGCACACAATAATCCACCTTCTACAGACTAAAAACAAAGTCTCGAGACAGCCAAAGAAGAGTCACACATAGAGGACACACGCTGAAACCACGACTGAACATTTGGGATCTGAAATAACACGTGTTGGAGGGGATGGCGCACGGTGAAAGGTGCTGAGGAACGCTCAAGAATTCAAAGGGTGCGCCACGACGCCCAGCTTTAAAAACAGCATTTCTAGGTAGATGTTTTCTCTGAGATAAATTTTGTTTTTGATAACTTCATCAGGTCTCACATAATCGAGGAATATCCAGACTAAGTCAGGTGAGAGACATCCACTTGAAAATTCTAGAACATAGACACAACATGGTATGATACAGGAAAGAGTAAAAGCTTACTGGACTGCTTTTACTGAGAGACCTGTATCCTGATCACCAGACCCTGTATCAATAGCTGATGATGTCAGGCAAATCCCTTAAGCTGTCTGAGCCTTAACTTTCTTATCTGAAAGGAGAAGAAGTTGTCCCACCTGACCTCAGACGCATTTTTCTTTTCCTAATCTAAACTCTTGACATCATGTGAGTCAACTCCAAATTCGTAAACAGGAAAAGTTCTTTGGCTTTTCAACCAGAACTGCAGCCTCAGAAATATACACAGGGCAGTCGGCTCCTCTGAGTCAGTCTCAGGTCACCAGAGAGTGGTGCTTCCTACAGCAAAAGCAGCGTTGCACTTCAAAGAGGAAGACTGATCTGAATCAATTTTCCCATGTGACAGGCAAAGCAGTGGGTGTAGAGTGTTGTCATAGACTTTTAAAAATCCGACAACCAAGTTCTAGGGCTTAGTTCGGTAACTGGAAACCCATGCATGGTCTCCCTAAATGCATTTCAGATGGGACCTTTCCTACAAGTTTTAGTTTTTAAAAAACAGGGCACACGCAGTGGCCTCTAAGAAAAACAAGTGCTCTTCGGTGAGGCAGAAGTAACCCACGGTGAAAGATTTTAGTTCCCAGCCCCTATGTCCAACCAGTGGACCTAGGTTCCCAGGGGTACAAAGTCCACAGACAGAGAGATCCAGGTCTTCACGCACCTGGACCTCAACTGGGTACTGGAAACACCTTTCATTATTTCTAAATTCTACCTTGCATGGTGGAGAGATATGTCAAAAGGCAGTACAAGGGGATATTGGTTCAGAGGCAGCAGGGCTTCTGGGAATTATAAACAGTACTGATCAATCAGGGTTAACAGTCAGGAAATAAGGGCAAAGAGATCAACCTAGGTAAAAGTCAGGCATGCCACAATGCCAGAACTGATGCATGCAGGCAGCAAATTCTCATTAGATTCTGTAACTTACCAGGAGCCTGCTGAGGGTATGGAGCTGGCTCAGACAGCCCTGGAGGACCACACAGTCCCACCGGCTGCGTCAGCTAGTACAGTATAGGAAAAGGGGTTCCCTCATCTGGAGCTTACAGGTGGGACTGGTCACCATGAAGCAGCAGAGTTAAATGAACACCTGAAGCCGCAGAGGTATGAAGTGACTGAACCATTTTGAAGGGGCTCTCTGCAGGTTAGGAGGGTAAGGGGGACAAGGACAAGTCCTGCCAGGGTTCCTGGCCTTGAAATTTAAAAGTATTGGGTTCGTTGGATGGTTGTTTGGTTAGCGCAGCAACTGCAGGGCCTGTCCACAGCCTGAATGAAGTCACATTCCTGCAGACGTGTCCTTCACCATGACTCCAAGCATTCTGCTCTGCTTCTTCATTTCTTCCTCAACAAGGCTCTTGCCACCCACAGCTGTGTCCACTAGTGTGCTCCAAACCCTGCCTGGGGCTGGCTCCAACATGTACAGGGTATGGGTGCGCACCTGTGTGGACCTGGGGCTCTCCTTCAGTGTCTTCAGAGCCTGGTCAAGTGTCCCTTTAGCTTCCCTAGCTGATGGCTCCCACCCTTAGGAGGTAAAATAATCACCCTTTGGGGTTCCTTGAGGTCCCCTATATTCGGTGGCTTTCCGTCTCTGTGACAAAATACCAGAGCTAATCAAATTAAAGGAGGAAAGGCTTATTTGGGCTCATGTTTTTAGTCCATGGCAACTTGATCACACTGCTCTGGCCTATGGTGGTGCAGTACATCATGGCAGGAAGGTGTGGCATAGATGACTCCCTCTGCATGCAGTCAGGGAGCAAAGGAAAAGCAGAGGTTCCCAAATCCCCTTCTAGGGCTTGCCCCCAGAAACCTAATTTCCTCCTGCCTGACCCTACCTCTTAAAGCTCCCTTATTTTTTAGCAGCACCAGAGACTGATACTGAAGTCTTTACCACCTGAGCCTTTGGGGGACCTTTAAGATCTAAACCATAACAATCTCATGAGGCTGATGGCTGACCAGCCCCGGTCCACTCCACATATGCAGGCTCAGACTCCAGCCCGGGTTGTGTGAGTCCTTGTCGTTTGTGTCTTATCACTCAGAGACTGGTTCAGGCGAGGGTTACATCTGTACCAGGCAGAACTATTGTGGGTGCTGGCGGCCAAGACAACTACAGTCGGTGGGGTTATTTTAATCTTCATCTTCTGCATGACATCTAGGGTTTCTTCCGGTGGTTTATTCAATGCATCCATCTTTAGCTCAATCTGCTGTATATATAAAGTGACAGAATAATGTGAAGGACAATTTAGGCTCCACTAGTATCTTATACATGCCTCTCTTACAGTGCTTATCACATTGTACTACAATTCTTTGCTTACACATCTGTCTTCACCACTTGGCTTTGAATTCCTCCAGGCCTTTGGCTCTGACGTCACTTGTCCCAGCATTCTCCTTCCTTCTGTGGACCCAGCATGTTCTGAGCACAGTATGAATGAGCTGGCTTTTTAGTGAAGCTCAGGAGACTGGTATACCTACTATTCACACATTCATTTATTCAACACAAATGTTTCTTATAGTTATTTAGTTTTGAGCTCATAAATATAAATTATATACATTTATGGTATATATACAGCATGAGGTTCTGAAGTATGTACACACTGTGGGATGACTAAAGGAAGCTAATTATCATATACTTTATTTCACATATTTATTTTTTATGGTGAGGACGCTTAAAATCTCTTAGTAATTTTCAAGAACACAATTCAGCCGCTATTAACTTGTGAACTATGTCAGAGCCACTATGATTCACAGTAGATCTCTCGAACTTACTCTTTCAAACTGAAATTTCTCATTCTCTAACCAACTTTCATCAGCCCATCTCTACTGCCAGCCCCTTGTAACTGACACCATATTCGTATTCTCTGCTTCCACACATTTTGCTTTCTAAAGATTCCTACGGTAAGTGAAATCATGTAATATTTGCTTTTCTGTACCTGTCTTATTTCATTTTACAGAATGTCTTCCTGTTTCATCTGTGTTGCAAATGGCAGAGCATTTTTAAAGCTGAGTACTATCCCAGGGTGTAGATGGCCTAAAACACAGTTTCTCTATCCCTCCACCGGGAAACGTCCCCCGGTGGTCCCGTATCAGAGCTGTTGTGAATAACACTGTGATAAACATTGGGAGTGTGCTTAGCTCTTTGATGTGCTGACTTCATTTCCTTTGGTTGTATATGATTGGTGAGATTGCTGGACCATGAAGTAGTTTTACTTCTAATTGTTTGAAAGATCTCTGTATTGTTTTCCATAATAGCTTTAATAAGTTACATTCCCAGCGCAGTATTGCAGTGTTCCCTTTTCTCTACATCTTCAACAACACTTGTTATTAATAACAGCCATTATGGCAGCGGGGAAGCAGTATCTCTTCATGGTATTACTGCATTGCCTTGATGATTTGATGATTAGCACTTTTGAACATTTTCTCATATACCTGTTAGTCACTTGCAGATCTCCTTTTGAAAAACATCTAATACCTCAGTTCACCAGCACTTCTATTTGCAAACAAAAGCATTTTTCAAAATTCTGCTTCCGTTTGCAAACTATGCATCGGGTGATAAACAGGACCATGGTATCTTCCCCATTAAACACAAATGAAGCCATCTTCCTTAAAATTGTAAGACAAATTAACTTTATAAACCAAGGCACCACTGTATTTAGATCCTCTGTGCATTTTTTAATTGAGTGACTTAGTTTCTTGAAGTGTACAGACTTTGTGCGCAGCAGTCTTCCAAGCTCTAGGAATTCAAACGTAGTACCTATGAGCCCTAAGAGATAGTTACATTTGAAGAAGATGAATTCCTCATAATGAAGCAAACTGTGGAGATGCTCAGGGTATTATGGAAGATGTGAGAAGGCTTTTAAACATGGCCTGGCTGAGGAGAGCTCAGGAAATGGTTCCTAGAGAAGAAAACGGCTGGGATGCATTTTGGAGGATGCTTCTGAGCTAACCAATCAGAATTTGCTGAGGAAGACCTTCGTGGAGAGGAGACAGGAGGAGGAAGACGGTGTGTGTATGTGTGTATGTGTGTATGTATGTATGTGTGTATGTATGTGCGCACATGCATGTTTGTGTGTGTCTGTGTCTCTATGCAGGGTGACATGCCAATGTGGTTGGTATTATTGTCATTTTTGTATTATTGGAGGAATGTCAGGTGTGAGAAAAAAGATGAAGGCAGAGAGAGAGAGTACCAAAAACAAGTGGCAGAGGGCAGTTTATGGCAAGTAATGAACACAGATATCATGCTGTAGGTGGCATTGATGTAATAAAGGGACATAAGCCAAGGACAAACATGATGCTTTAGAAAGAATTACCCCTGACCTTGTGAGGAACAGAATGGAAAATAAAATCAAAATCTAGAAAACCAATTAGAAAGACGATTGCTATGGCACTGTGGGAGACAGAGGAAACTCGATCCAGGGTAGTTGTGGAAGGGTTGCAAGACAGGGACAGGGACATGGGAGGTGACTGGTGGGACTCGGAGGGTAATGGGCCATGAGTGTGGTGGTGAAAACCTAAAATCCCAACACTCTGGGCTGCTGAGACAGCAGGATTGCAATAAATGAGACCTTGTCTCAAAACTAAAAAAATAAAATGTCTAAAGGGCTAGGGATGTATCTCAGTGTGAAAGCCCTGGATTCAATTCTCCAGTACAGAAAAAGAAAAAAGGAGATCACAAGAGTTTAGAAATTACATATTTTTTATATACACATCTTCCTATGCTGTATTACCTGGTGCTATTTATTAAACTAGTTGGATTCCAATGTCAAACACTGAACCTCTTACAAATAAAATTGAATATCGTATGAATACTTAGGTGAGGTCTCATCTGTGGGCTTTGGGCAGATGGAGAGAAGAGCTGTAGTTGGTGGAAAGCCAGGCTCTGCACTGGGCCCACACATTTCAGAGACGTGGCCCTTCTCGTCCTTTCCTCTCCCCCTTTGCCTCAGTTTTACCCTGTACCAATGCTTTTGTGTAAATCTACAACGATGTCTAAAATGAGGCATGCGGTCCTGTTCCAGGCTGGCACCTGATTTCAAAACTTCTGACTCTTTTCTGAATTTTCCGATGGACAATGAAGATATAAAAGCCAGCGGGGCAGGGAGGGTACTGAGAAGGGAAAGTGCATCATTTCTATCACTTCTTTGTAGTTAGTGCACTGCTTATCAGTGCAGGCTGCGGCTCTGCCTCTTGACGAGCTGCCGAGCGCGTCCTTTAGCAGCCTGGGCTTGCTCATCTGACAATGGTGACAACTCACTGGCCTCACAGTGATGTTCAAGGGTCAGATGAGTGAACCTATTAAAGCACTTGGAGCAGTGTTCGGCAGACAAAACCCTTAAACTATTAGCTGCCAGTCTTATTCGTAATTTGAGCCCAGACTGTGGTGTTTGGTCAGGGTTATGTCACCCATGTTCCAGTAGTTTTTGCTTTGGAAAGGATTTGCTGCGGTCTAAATGTTTGTATCCAAGGCTTCGAGGATGTGGTTATGTGATGAGGGAAAAGCCCTCATGTATGAAATTCTTGCCCTTAACAAAGAGGCCCAAGAGAGCTTGTTGGCTTTTTTCTCTAGGGGCGGACACAAGGATGAGACAATGGTCATCTATGAATCAGAAAGTGGGCTCCCACTGGACACTGAATCTGCCTTGGTCTTGGACTTCCAACCTCTAGAAGTATGGAAATTTGTTTCTGTTGTTTAATAAGCCACCCAGAGCGCAGTGTGTTCTTAAGCGGTCCCAACAGACTAACTCATGGTTACCATGCAAACCTTGACTTGCTGGTTCACCCCATTTGCAGAGTCCATGGACTCTTAGGAGAGTGGTTTATTTCTGTTTTTGCTTTGCTCTCCTTGTTTACCCCATGACTCTTTCTCCCAGTCCCTGAGAGCCCTGTTGAAATCATCCATGGCACCAACTGCAGCCTTCCAGCAGCATATTGGGAGCCTTGCTCTGAAGAATTTGCTCAACCCTTCAACTTAGTTGCCCGGGGAAACCAGCCGGTGATGTCACAAGGCATCTCATTTCCAGGTCTCCCTTGGTGCCCTCTTTGTTGAGGCTGAGGCAGGACTCAGTCCTGTGCTCGCCCAGCCTGGCTGTGTCTCTTGGCCGCCAGGATGGTGCTGAGACACTGGGTCTCTTCCGGCTCCACCGGCACTCAGGTATGTGGGCAACTTCTTACCCTTCTTCCTTCTGAGCCCAGAAGTGCCTGTGGAAATAGTGTCAGGTCAGACTCGGGTAACCCTTCTTTCTCTAGTGCAAAAGAACAAAACTAAAGCAAGCGTAAAGAAAAGTCCCTGGGCCTAGAGGACCAAAGGTTGTTTCAGGGACCTTGGGAGAAGATCTTTGCTTTTCTTCAGACCCTAGACACACCCAGTTGTCTCCACCTTTTGCCTTATCAACCTGCAGCTCATTCTCAAAAGAGATAATATTGGAATTGCCTGTTCTGCTCTGATAAAAAGATAGGAGGGCCATGGCAATACTTTCCTATAGACTTTGTGGGTGTTTCATAATAGGTTCCTTTAACTGTGCCACTGCCCCAGTGCCTAGTCAAATAGTGCAAAGTGCAACCCTTGTTTCAAACCTTCTTTCAAGCTCACCACTGAAACTAGTCAATCTGCAGATTATCTACTGTTATCTAAACACAGGTGTCTGCAAACCAGCAACAACCCTTTCACCCACATTGAAAAAGAACCTAATAAAACAGAAGCAAACTCCAGCCCAGGTTGGAACTCTCACTCCCAAAGGGATGTGTTTTACAGCTCTGCGGCCTGCGTAGGACTTGAACCGTGACTACACAGGAAGGGTGTGACTGGACATATCAGCAGTGGCCTGGGCAGAGGTAGCCGTGATGGGGACTTCAACGTGTCTGTACCACTTCATTCTCTTGAACTGGTACATTTTCCTCAATTATTACATCCCGCAGCTTGGAGCTATCTTTCAAGATGGTGCACAGTCGAAGTACTTGACTCTCCTCAATCTGGTGAGTCTAAAAGCTCATTGGGGAACCGATATATCTGTAGTATCAGTGTATCAAGTTTGTACTTTATTCAGTATAAAAATCCATTCTTTGTGTTCCTCTATTGTTGGAGAGTTTTGCTCCCTTCCTAAACAGGGCATGCTGAGAAGACAGTTTAGAAACTATCCATGGCTGCATTTTTGGACTGGCTAATTGTTACATGGTCTTTTGAGAAGAATTGCCTTGGAGCCTGATAGAGGGACCAAATGAATAGTTTCACCTTGGAACTGACTACAGACAGGAGAGATTTTGAGACTAGCTTGGGAAAGTCTGTGAAGAGAAGGCAGAGAGGCGTATGTTGTGTAGGAAGTGTGATTTCCAATGGAGGAATAACGCCATTTTACAGCACACATAGACTAACAGATTTATCTAAGAAAAGCAAACACATTTTGCCATGTTCAGCTCCCACCTCAATTTTTTATAGGCTTGAGCTCTACCTGAAAGCACAGATCACCCAACAGAATGATAGCAGATAAACATTTTGGACTGTTTAAAAGCCAATCTGATAATCCCTAATGCCTAATCAAAAGCCAAATTCCATTCTATCTCACACAGCTGTGGCTAAGCACGGATCTGTCACCTACTCGCATAACCCAGCTCTCTGATTTCTTATTTGAGTTCCCTCACATGCCCAAGAGCTTTTGAACACTTGACCATATCCTGAGGTTGAGCTCGTTTTTGGCTCAATGGTAATCAACCTCCTCTTCAACCTTTCCATCCCATCCAATCTGAACTGCCTCTCCCACTCCAGGGTCAGCACCTCAGTCCTTTCCTGTGCCCTCCCTGTCCGATCCATCCATTTACCACTCACATTCCAGATTCATCTTCCAAAAGCTCAGTATTTTCATGACCTCTTTTTCCAATAAACTCTGCTGATTGAGAAACTCTGTTGGCTCTCTCCTGCTTTATGGAACAAATCCCAACTCGTGATTTTGGAGCTTATGCTGACACTGGTTTCTCTCTCCCCAGAAGGCTGGTTGGTCCTGCACAGAGGACTGTATCTCCTCACTACTGTTCTGTGGGCTTCCTTGCCTCCATAAAATGTCTCCTTCACCAACCACCTGAAACCTTCCACTTTTCCTAAAAATCTTTACTGACAAATTTCAGTCCAAGTTTGTTTTCTTTCTCTGACTTTTTAGAACACCTCCTAGTTACTGTTTATCTATGGAGCACAGTTTTGTCAATCTTTCTCCCCCATGTGAGTCCTAAACTTCCAGTCAGAGCCTGGCTCAAATACAGAAGTTTCTCCTCCCAGGTCTTTGTCAACCCTAACAGTTTACAATTCTACATTGTATTTGCCACGCAGGGCCCCAGTAATGAACACCTGGTCACGTGGCCTGATGACTTGGCTTGACCTGCATTTCTGAGCAATAAACCTCTGCTGACTTCCGCCTTGATACATGAACAGAAAGGGACTGCTCTGTGGTCATTTCTTAAAAGTGTCATTTGAGAGTCGTTTCCCGCCTGACAAAGATGGGCAGAGTATATTTTAGAGGATCATTTGAGGCTTCAGAATGTCCAGCTCTTGAAGTCTCATGGGCTTATGTTTTTTTTGTTTGTTTGTTTTGTTTTTGCTGACATATATTAACTAATGATTAATTAGTTGATAGTCTGATCAAATCATAGAGGCTTTATAACTTGTTGTAACACTCAGGTATTTATTTTACCTCTTTCGTTTCATTTACCTTGGCTTGATGATGTTAGTATCCTGTTAAACAGCTTTGATTTCTAATTGCCTGATTTTAAGTTAAGTTCCTTTTGTGTGTGCGGTACTGGGGAATGACCATAGGTCTTTCACAGAGCTAAATTCCTAACCCTTTTTAAAATATAAATTTAATTTTTTTGAGACAGAATTTTGCTAAGTCACTAAGCTGGGCTCAAACCTATGATCCTTCCTCCTCAGCCTCCCAGAGGGCTGCAGCTCCAGATGTGTCCCACAACGCCTGACCTGTTATGTCCCATTTTGGAGGAGCAAAACTCATCTTAGGGATCATTCAGTCTTTCTCCCTTGCCTCTCCCCCAAAAAAATACCTCAAGGGATTAAAGAGAAGACAGAAGGGCCCACCTGCAGGGTTGGTGGCTGCAGCACAGAGCCACCAACAGAGCAGTGCCAGTTAAGGAGAGAGGAGCACAGCCTCTGTCTCATGTAGAGTGAGCTGACTCTGACGCTCTGGTACGAGGAGGGAGGAGTGTAGCCAGGTGTCTGCAGCCCCCAGCGACGGGCTTGGCTCTCAGTTCCACCTCACCCCTCTGTGACCTGGGCTTAACACTTGTTCAGGTCTTTCATTTCCACTTCTGTCAAGTAGAAATTAAAATAGTACCTAACCGCAGTGTGGCTGCGAGAGGAACCCACCTGTCAGGTGGGAGACACCGCGGTGGGTGGAGAGAGAAGACGGGAGCAGAGGGAGCGTTGTTAGAGACAGCGCAGCTGAGCAGGGGACTCCCCAGATGCCCATCTCGTCACTGAGCACTGGTTGGGGCATGACGGATCCAGGCAAGGGTCACTGGCCACCTTTGTGCATTATCCTGCCTTGTGCAGCGAGAAAAGAACCCTGCGGGCCACTGTCCTCCCTACAGTAGCTGCCAAGTCGCATGCTCTCATGCCTGAGGTGCTCTGGAGGCACAGTCAACAGAAAGGGAGCCCTGGACACAGCGTGGAGAGCAGGGCACCCCAGGGGACTCATGTTGGTGCAAGCCCTCCAGTGTCTTCCTCCTCTGGCACCAGCCCTGACCCCCGGGGAATGTGAGCCTTGGGAGGCGAGGCGGGAGGTCAGTCAGCCACCGCAGTGCAGTGTGCAGAGCTCGATGGGTTTGTTGAGGTTTCCCCTTGTTAAAAATAAACTTCCTTCTGAAACTCTGTTAGAGTTGGTGCAGCATAACTGGGATCTCCAGGGGAGATTCTGGGTCCCCCTTCCCCCCATTCTCCCCATCCTCACTTTGGCCACAGAGATGAGATATTTCCCTTGGTTCTCCCTCCAGTGGTCCAAGATTCAGGCAGCTCTGATCTCCTCGTTCTCTAAACTCAAGGACGGTGACTCAGGGCCAGGGCAAGGGAAGTCCCGGAGAGACTCCATTGGTTCAAACTCCAGAGCAGCTCCTATGGAGAGAGACAGGGGTCCCCTCTGTACCCTGGAACGCACTTCAGTGCTTGGATGAAAGTGCTTAGTTCTCGCCATCAGATTAATGTAGTAACACAGGCAACTCTTCCCCTTGTCAAACCATGTGACTGTGTTTTAGCTCTCAGATGGCTTACAGGATAAGAGCCAAGAGCACTCTGGGAAGGGTCACCACCAGCTCCTAAAATGAGGTGGCTGGAAAACATTGAGCAACCACGACAGACAGTGTTTGCTTCACACACAGCACGGAGATAAGTGAGGGGAAGCTGAGCCGTCTGCTCTCTGGCTCTGTGACCTGACTTCTCTGTGCCTCAGTTTACCCATGGGTAGTGCTGAAGAACCTGGATCTTCTCACTGCCCCAGCACTGAGGTTCTTACTCCTCAGCTTCCAGGAGAAAGAGGATTAGCTTCCAATGGCTCACAGATGGCTGACCTTCTAGACCTGACCAGCATCAGGAAGCTGTGTCTTCGAGGTCCTGGGCCCTCCTTGAGGCACCCGTGCCCAGTACCTAACTGAGCTGAGTACAGAAGCTCAGCTCTGGGGCAGCTCTGAGGGGTCCATCATGCAATCAGTGAGGACACAAAGGATCTCCTTCCCTCCTCTCCTCTTCTTCTTCCTCCTCCTTTTCTTTCTCTTCCTTTCCTTAGTTCTAACAAGAGACTGAGAGCCAGCCTTGACCAGTGTCATGGGGCCTCATTCAATTTCAGGGGCCTTATTGGCTGCCTATGATGTTGGCTGAGTACCCCGATGATCAGGATGATCAGTTTATAACTGATCTGAGCCACTGCCGAGGAAAGCCCAGCTACCCTGTGACCCACTCTACCTGAAGACATCCTGCCCCTGTCCCAAAGCGTCATCCGCTGCACAGCACCAGCCAGCATCCTTTCTCCAGATTACCCCAGCATATTCTTTTTTTATTTTGCCTGATTGTAAACAATATTATGTTTCTGTTTTAGATTTTCTTATTAGTACATGGTTTGCAGTCCATAACATTTCCATTGCTGACGTGGAGCTGGTGCACGTGTGAAGCATACCATAATTCCCTTTTTCATCTCCTGTCCTTTTCCCCATCCCCTCTTCCCTCCATTGCTTTTTCTCCTCCCTGTTACTCTGTGTTCTTCACACCGTGTCTTCTCCCATGTTCTTTATCTCATTCTTTTACCCCGGGTCCTTCTTCCAGCCAAAGCACAGGAATCGTGCCTGGAATAGCACATCGCACAACGGGGTAGACAGACTGGGAGAAAGCTCCCCATGCCAGCTCCAGAGCACACCAGTCTCTCCACCAGGGTGAGAGACAGCGCTCCCTCCCCATTTGCTCTCCCATTCGGGGGCCATCTGTCATGGCAGGGTTGCTTCATTCTGAAGCAGAGGAGTTAAGGAAGCCCCGGCCTGGCTGAGTCAGGCCCAGAATCTCCAGCTGGAGGTTGGTGGGTTCTTTGACTCATGCAGCTGGAGTTTGTAACGTCTTGCTCAGGGAACTTCTGGACTCTCCCACTCTGGAATAATTTTTTTAATCAAAGAAAGTCTCATTTCCTGGGGGTAATTTAGGAGGGTTCTGGCATTAAGAGGAGACCATAAAGTCAATGATTTAGAAAGGTTACATTTCTATGATTTTAAGATTTGGGGGAGAGATTTGTGAATATAAAAAACTAAAGAATCCTTAGCTACCGTTTCTTGAATTGCATTAGTTATAAAAAATGTAAATCTAGCTGTCACTGGCAGTGAGTTTGTCTGCTAGCAACAGGAGTGTAAGGCAGCTAACAAATTTAGAACAGTAGCATTTCGGGAAAAAGCCCTGAATCCTTCACTGGGGCAGAATCAAGGAAAAACCAGGAGAGATGAGGAATGCCAGCGCCACGGTGCTGAAGTAAACTCTGAACAAGGCGACACAACACAGGAAGTTTGCTCTCCTGGGCACCCAAAATAGTTGAGAGATGAAAATGACAGTAATTTTGTGACACGATTCTTCAGCGCAGACTAGTTGTCGCTATTCTATTTTAATGCTGCTGTGTAGTTTGCTAGGGTTGCCATAACAAAAATGGATGACTTGACAACAGAAATCAATTGTCCCAGAGTTCATTCTGAGGCTGGAATCTGAGACCCAGAGGCTACCAAGACTGATTCCTTTCTCCTTGGCTTGCAGTTGGCGACCTGTCCCTGGGTCCCCACGTGGTCCACCCTCTGGGTGCACCTGTGTCCTCACATCCTCTCTGTTTTTTTGTTTTGGTCTTTTTCGTTTTTATTGGTACCAGGGATCGAACTCATGACTGCCTGCTTGCAAGGCAGGCGCTTATGCCGCTGAGCTAAATCCCCAGCCCCCTCACATCCTCTTAATACAAGAATGAGAGTCATATTGCCTTAGCGCCTACCCGTATTAATTAGCTTAGTTATCTCTCGAAAGGCTCCAGTGGATATTAGGACTTCAATATGTAAATTTGCAGGGGGGGCACACCCAAGCCCAAGCCCACCGCAGCTGACCTTTCCTCCCTGCATTCTTTCTTCTACGCATGTTTTGTACCCATTGCGCTGCATTGTCTCTGGAGAAAGAGCAGGCCATTGTCCATTCAGATAAGCTTGTCTGACTTGTCTTTGACTTCACCTTTCTCCTACCTCCAAAGTCTGTGGCCTGTCACCCTCCCCTGCTTAACCCCTAGGACTTGCTCTGTGCCTCCGTTTGCCCCAGGCCTTATCTATGTCTTTTTCTCAGAAAACCCTAGCAGCTTCCTTGGGTGCCCAGGTAGGGGCTCCCGAAAGAGTCCTTGGATGATCCACCAGTGCAAGGTAGGATTGGTGGCAATGAGGTTCCCTTTCACACAGTTGATATCTGTGGAGCCAGTTGGCACGTTCCTGCAAGATAGTAGCGCATGCAGGGGTTGGGGTGAGGAGGAGGAGGAGCTGTGATTGGTGAGTCTGCATGGGGGAGCCAAATTTGATTGGTGACGAAATTCTGGAAGAGCTGAGTAATGCGGTCTTTCTCCTAACCTGATTTCCACATTCTGTGCCTGGGAAGATCAACAGAAAGCCTGATCTTGACTCACGATGACTTGAAGAAGCTCTGGCATAAGGACAGGAGTCATGTGGACTTCACATGTAGATGAGGCGGCCTCTCCCCTAAAAAGGGAAGGCCTGGCGGATGCTCAGTGTGTGATTAATTTCCATGTTCAGGGAACAACAGAGGCCTCTCTGTAGGGGCCCAGGCCCATGCCTGCTTACCCTGAATGCAGCAGCAGCTTGGCATGGCTCAAGCACCTGGCAGAGAATGCAGGGGTGAGGTGAGAGCTCCCTGGGCAGGGCAGGGAAGAGCAGGAGGCACCTGCTTCTAGCATCCTTGTGCAAGTGACCTCTAGTCCAAATCCTAAAACCCTCAGGGGCTGAATGTCAAAAGCACCAGAGTGATGACTATCGGTGGGTTGGCAAGTCCTGCGTGACATTTAAAACTGTCACCCAGCTCCCCCCACACAGTCTCCTGGTGACAAGATTCCTCTCCTCTTAGGCATCATGTGGTTCTTGTCCAGTTCTGATTTCTGCTGCTTGATCACTCTCTGCTACCTTGGCAGCTCTTTGGATGAGGGTGCTCCCTCTCCCACCACCTCTCACAATCTCAACCCTATGAGGATTCAACTGCCTGGGGTCCATCGGCCAGACTTCTCCAGGGCCTGCCTGATGCGAATTCCAGGTGCAAGGAGCTTCTCAACTTCCACTGCCCAGACTTAGAAGGTGTGGGAGGGTTTTTAAGTATCCCAAAGCCTAGCCTGTACCCCAGAACCATTACTGCAGACCCTCTGGGGCTAGAAAGCAAGGATCAGTATTATTTTAAATTTGTTTTTAATTCTTTCACCTGGATACATCATGTCTCTTCTGACGCAGTGCTTTTCGTCAGTTGTCCTTAGGAATCTGATGATTTTCTAGTTAAAGTCTGGCCCAAGGACCAAACTCCGAAGCTATGAAATGTTAGGCAAGTTTGTTGGTCTCACTTCACCTCACTTTTCTTGTCTGTAAATTGGGGATGGCAGGACTTAATGGTAATGCTTATTTCATAAGGTTGCGATGCCATTGAAAAGCTCCATTTGGTGTCCAGCACATGACACATGGTGAATGTTAGTCATAAGAGAGTCAGGAAGGACTTTGATAAAGTTACTTCTAGTACACTGGTCCTAGGACTTTAGCCTACATGGGGTCACCTGAAGAGATTGTTAAAAAAAAAAAATCACCTCATGCACACTTTTCCTGAGATTCCGATGCCATAGTCCAGAGTGAGGTGCAAGCGATCTGGGTGCTGGGGATCCGGGAAACCAGCTGTATCCTGTCTCATCCCTCCACAGCTCAAGGTCAACTCTGAGAGATCTTTCTGAAGTCCAAACCTTAGCACAACATCCAACATAGTCAGTCACCTCCTCAGCTCTCAAGTTCCAGAACTTTGTGCTTGAAAGCAGAGTCCAGGCTGTCTCTTATCTACGTTCAACAGTTAGCATGGATTCTGATGTGAACACAACTCAGAACCAACCCAAACTTCACATAGCAGTGCCCCCCCCGGGCCTTAAGTTAGAAGCCAGAGATTATGAAAGGCCCTAAGACTGAGCAAAGTTTTTCCTTCCAAGTCATGTTGCAGGTTGTGCATCTAAATCCAAAAGCCTGACATTTGAAATGCTTCAAATTCCAAAACTTTTGAGCATTGATGTGATGCCTGAATGGAAAATTCCACACCGTGAAACTCAGTTCCCTGCACAAAATTATTTACAAATATTGTACAAAATTACCTTCTGGTTATTTATAGGAGAAGGACAATACTTGAACAAAGATGAATTTTGTATTCAGACTGACATCCCATCCCCAAGATGTTTTACTGTGTATGTGAAAATGTTTTAAAATCTGAGATACTTCTGGTCCAAACATTTTAATAAGGAACACTTAATCTGTACTTCTTTAAAAAAGACTCGGCTTCTCTTTTGCTTCTCCTTGAGGATCTGACAGTACTGAGCAGCTCACCAGAGCCTGGGCTCATCTGCTCTGTCCTCTGGACCCCTCAAGTGGTACGGCGGTCTTCCCTGGCTCTTAACCCCGAGGCTGACTTTCTTAGTGAGACTTCTGCCCTGGGCCTTTTGCTTAGTTTTCTTCCTAGGAAGCCACTTAACTATTTCCACCCTTATGCCTCACTATTTGGTTTCTGCTGTTTGGTTTTTCCCACTTCTGTGCAGCCAAGGTATCTTTCATCTAATTCTATCCTCCATTTTAGCTGAGTCTTTATTTTGTTTCCATTTTAGCTTAAGTCCATTACACTAAATACTGTACACATTAAGATCCCCTAAATGAATTTCCTCAATCAGTTTTAGCGAGCTAGGGCAGGAACCAATGAGCCAGAAGCCCGGGCTTTGAATCTGGCTCTCCACCAGAACAGCCTAGCATCTCTCTCCTTCTCGAATCAGCATTGGTCCCAGAGGGCTGGGGCTTTACATCAGTGAAGAACGTATTAATTAAAGCAAATGAAAGTGCCCTCATTTGTTGTAATGAATTTAGCTCTTGCAGGCTGTTTTCTTCGGGGTCGCCTTCCTGGATGATGTGCTGAAAAGAATCAAAAAGAGGAAAGACATCAAGTTCATCACTGCCTTCAGAGACCTGTTTTTTGCCACCTTGGCTTTTCCAATCGGCACAGTAAGTCACTGAGATGCTGCGTCTCCCATAACAGAAA
Source organism: Cavia porcellus (assembly GCF_034190915.1). Lineage (NCBI taxonomy): Eukaryota > Metazoa > Chordata > Mammalia > Rodentia > Caviidae > Cavia > Cavia porcellus. Next base: position 16,528,292 of record NW_026947496.1, on the reverse strand, counting down.
TGTATGAATGGGAAGTGCTTTATGGGGCTGCAAGACTGCTTGGGAATCCATTATTGTAGCCAGACTTGCTAAGTGTTCAGTCTGAGAGCTTCACTTTGGTGTCCAGGGTGGACAGGAAGCATGTATATTACCAGTCAGCTTTATCATTCAGTTTTGTATCTTTGGGAAGGCTTGGTGCAAGGCCCGTATTACCGCCTCAAAGGGAATTTTGAAGGACTCTTCTTAATAAAACAGTTGACCCTTCATATCTGTTGGGTTCATGACCACTAAATCAACCAACCATGGGTCAGAAATGCTCACATAAATAAATAAATGTAAAACCATCTTCATAAAAAATTTTAAAACTGACACATTTTTTTCATAACTATTTAAATAACATGTGCATTGAAAGTAACCGAAGGGATAGTTTAAACTACAGTAGGATGTACATGGGTTATATGCAAATCTTAGGCCATTTTATACAAGAGTCTTGGACATTGATGGTTGGTATCCTTGGGAACCCATCCCCCATGGACTCTGAGGAATGACCAACAACTAAGTGATGATTTCCCTTTACACATCTTGTTTTCTTTGTTATAATAAGTTTATGCTACCTCTACAAATGGAAACCATCCATAAGAAAATAAAATGAACAAAAGATACGAGACTCAAAGTTGGCACATGAGAAAGACAGTCAAGGCACTTAGTGGGCACCTCGTTCACTGGGCTGAATGAATGGACATCGGGAAAAAGCAAGGCGTATGCCGGGGACAGGATGCTGGCAGCTGCTGCCAGCCATGTGTCTGTGCAATCATCGCTGTCTCCCTTCACTGCCTGGAATGGAAATACACTGAGGTCAAGCCTGCTGGCTGCCCGATGGGACCTAGGGTTAGAAATCACTACCTTCATCCACCTGTCATTGTCCTGCTTCCTGTGATCTTCAAAACTAAACGCAAAATGGGTCCTTGCAAAGGCTAACAGGTTCACAGCTAACAGAACCAGCTCTGGCATTCCAGGTTTGCTTTGCAGAAGACCACCCCCTTAAAGCCTTCCAAAGATTAAATTTTTCTAACAAAGAAGTTCATTCCTTTTTTAAGGTTAGGAATTAAGCCTACGAAATTTCAGAACATAGGAAAATCATAAGATTAATCGCTACCTCCCCCCACCCTGTGTGGGCACTGACTTTGTAACACAAAGGACAGAGCTTCTGACCAGACATCATGGAGAACAAGAAACAGAGATGAATGCAAAGTTCTGAGTGGGTAGAGATGGATGCTTGGTGAGGTAGCTTGTGAACAGTCCCGGAAGCTTGACCTCTCATGTCCTCTCCCAGCCTTCTTGTAATGCCTCTGTGTGTGTGTGTGTGTGTGTGTGTGTGTGTGTGTGTGTGTGACTAGGGAATTGTCTTAGTTTTCTCTCAATCTTGAGATAAAATACCTGACACCCAAAAATTAAGGAAGGAAAGATTTATTTAGCTCACAGTTTATGGAGGTTTCAATCCATAATCAGCTCACTCCAAGGCAGCATGGCATGGTGAGGGGCAACAGTTCCAGCTGGCTGAAGACAGCAGAAGCAGCAACAGCATAAACGGGGAAAACAAGCTTCTCCTCCTCCTTCATATCATAAGCAGGCTGCCCGCCCTCTAACATGGATGTAGCATCACACCAATCCATGTCCTCCTCTTGCCCAGAATGAGGATGTTTACAAAGTGAGAACTCTGGCTCCCTGCTAAATCCCTAAGTTAAACTCCTAAACGTCTCAGACTGACACAATGCATCCATCGTTACCAGGACCGAACCCAGGACCTTCTCACTGAGCTGTATCCCCAGCCCTTTTTATTTTTTATTTTGAGACAGGGGCTTACTGTGCTGCTAAATTGCCCAGGCTGAGATTGAACTTGTCATCCTCTTCCCTCAGCCTCTTAGAGTGCCGGAATACAAGCATGTGCCACTGCACCAGGCTGCCACACCCATTTAAAGTGGGCAGTCAACTTGGAAGCCATTCCATGTGCCAAGTCTTGGTGTTCTTGGTAAAAGCTTAGAAGAGAAGTCACTGGTTACGATCCTGGACTAACTGTCCATGCTCCTGTTTCTCTGTACCTTCTCTCCCTAGCATGCTGAAAAATAACTGTTCCCCACCTCTCTGAGTGGTGTCCCCAGAGAGAGCAGCTAGAGCAACCATACAATAAACATTATCTCCCCTTTTACAGTCCCACAATGTGAATGTATCTAAGATATTAAAACAGGTATCTATTTTTAGTCTACTATGTTTCCTTGATTGTCTTAGGAGAATTCTTCTTGCAAACAAACTTAACAGCCCTGTTTTGGTCTTTTACTTTCCAGTTTGTGTTTCTGGCATTCTGGACCATATATCTCTATGATCGAGAGCTTATTTACCCCAAGACCCTGGATGGCATTTTTCCAGTGTGGGTGAATCACGCAATGGTGAGTGAAGGGGAAATTCAATGAATGCAGAGCGCCAAAGCCTTGGTATAGAGAACCTCAGCTTCCTGGCACCCCCAACATCCACTTCACTCCTGCCCAACTCTGCTTTAGGGCAGGAAATCAGCGGAAACCAGTACTGTACTGACGGAGTCTTCTGACAGCAGAGGGAGATGGGGTCCAGATAAGACTGTCACCTAGCTTAGGAAGTCAGTAAAAAGTCAGAAGGCCACGGAATTTTTGGGTGGCTTCAGTCCTGAAAGGGAAGCAATTGTCACAAATAACAAGTACGTAATGAAATTCCTTGGTAGGACCTGCGTAAAGCAAGCATTCTCAACAAGTTGAACTCCAGCAGGGCTCCTTAACTGTTGCTTCTTCAGGGCTGAGCATCACAGATGAGATGCTTATTTACCTAGTTCCATGAATATATTGCAATTTGGTTTTTATTTTTATTTATCCATGTGTTCTTGAGGGGGTAAATGCTGTGTTTCCTTGAAAATAAGACCTACCAGAAAAATAACCAACATTAGAAACTAAAGATCAAACATTCCAGCCCAATCAGACTCTCCTTGCCTTACTTGGTTTACAGCATAGCCAGTGAGCAAGAGAAGAGTGAGGTGTAATCTTCTGCAGGACACTGGCTGTCACCGCGGTAATGACCAGCTAGGGCTTATTTTCCATTTAGGTCTTATTTTCAGGGAAACACGGTAGCAAACAGCATCTGTTCAGGGATGTTCAGTCCGCTGGAACTGGCAGGGCAGTCGCACCGGCCCAGACACACAGGGTTGGAGCAGTGTGTCTCAATTCCCATTGGAGGACTGAGCCTGAATTTTAGAGGCTTTATGTGCCAAGAGATCATCCAAAATCCTAGGTCAGCTTCTCAATACTTACAACGGTGTTTCCTCATTAGTCTGAGGTTTATAAAGCAGAATCAATTCTGGGAAGCAAATGACTATTTAAAATTGGGGGAAATCACCCAGGCATAGCGTATCAAGGCTCTGAGTTCATTCATAGACTTTCTTCTGTCCCGAAACACTTCGGTAGAGTCTTAAAACTCTAATGATGACCAGGAAAAGCAACTCAATATACTAACACTGCTCCCTTCCTCTTTGTGTCCCAAGAAAAAAACTCTCAGAGGGGAAAAAAAACTACTTTCAGTTAAACATCTGTTCCAATTACTGACAAATGTATCACAGTTCTGATCCTATGTAGTATTCAGGACCAGACCGATGCATTAGATAAGCCTCACCTCTCAGAAGTCCCTCCTACCAGCCTCTTGTCTTCCTAACTCCCCAACATCCACAGGAATCTGAGACTCCCACCTGGGAAATATTTCTTGCTTTTTGGTAATGGTACAATATACCGCACAATGCCTGCTTTGCTGGCATGAGCTCCTTTAATTCATGCAAGCTTCTTTTGATAACTGTGATTCTCTTGATTTTAGAAAAGCTAGCTAAGACAGAGTGACTGACCCGCATGGGCCTCTTCCATCAAGGACAGGACAGCCAGGATAGTCACCCAAGGCTAATTATGCTCTTTGTCCCTTTTTGCTAAAATTTAATCCAGAAATTGTGAATCGATCTAGTTTACAATCAATCAGGCAATCAAAAGCATGTCACTTGATTAATTAATATAGAAGAGTGAGAATTTTCATTTTAAAAAGCCATTAAAGTCTCCATCAGTATGCTACGTCAAAATGCTGAGGAAGTGAAGTGATTTGCAACAACTGGCTAACCTAGATGTTATTAAAATAATAAACAAAGGCAGCATCACAAAAGTGCCTTTTATTTAGGCCCAGACGTGTTCAAACATCTTGCCAAGGGGATCTATTTTTCACACTGATGTATCATTGGATTTCTTCCAAATAGTTTTGGTGGCAATACCCAATATTTGTGACCTTGCTAAATAAACAGCCATATGGATTGCTGATCATTTTGAAGCAGAGAGCTGGATACCGTAGACCACATCCATGAGCTAATTAGCAAGACAGATATTGTACAATCGAGATCCTTAAGGCTTTTCATGCTGTTGCAGCCTGGGAGGGTCAGGTGCTGGTAATCCTGCCCATTGTCCTTCTGAGCAAGAGTACTTCAAATGCCTTAGAGGAAAAAGGCCAGAGTCAGTGGAGATGGGGTACTGATGACCAGGAGAAGACAGAGCCCGCTTTGGGTCAGACACAGATGCATCTGTTTCTTTTAACTTAATTGAAGAAACTCCCAACAGAGCCATCTTTCGGAAAATCTCAGTATTGGCAAAACCAGCGTGGGGAGTCCCTGATGCAGTCATCGCCAAACTTCTGCTTCTCTTCAGTATCTGCTCCAAAAAAGAGAATATATTCCACGCTACTGCTCATCCCTGTCTCACAGTCTCCTCGACCCTGGACATTTGCTGTCTTCACTGTTGAATCATCCAGGTCTATTGCCTGAGGAATGCTCTTTTCCATGCACCTACTAATACTATTATTGCAGAAGTGACTGCTCCTGCGAGTCCCCCGGACTCAAGTGCCCCCCAAAGGCTCGTGGATTAAAGTTTAGGGGGTGGTGAAATCTTCAAGAGGCGGGGCCTGCTGACAGGAAGTTGCGTCACTGAGGACATGCCCTTGGAAGGGAAAGGAGGGTCCCCAGGTCTCCTCTTCATCTATTTTTACTTCTGGGATATAAAGTGAGAGGTTTCACTCCTCTGCATATGCCTTGCCTTGCTATGCTGCCTTCCAATGAGCCCATCGGCAATGGGACCAGTCAGTCATGGACAGGAACTTACAAGGAGCAAAGTGTTTCCTCTGCATAAATTGATTATGCCAGGGATTGGTTATGGTAATGGAAAGCAGACAAGCACTCGGGGTCAGTGTCTTCACAATTCCCACATCTTACCAATGCCCTCCATGATGACCTGGGGCAGCGGACACCATGCAGGAAATTCCTCATGGGAGCCAGGGTGGTGGTGGACAGCCTGTGTGTGGGACCAGCCCTGCTGAGGAATGGAATGGCTCTGGTCCTACTCCTTTTTCTCCTTACAGGATCAGAAGGACTGCTGTCCTGAAAGGTCCTTTCACTTCACGACACTGTTTGTTATTCTGGTTTTAGCTTTGGAATATTTTCCCCGTTGCCACTTGTGTGACATCGTCCCCATTTTTATAAGTAGAAGTTGTCAAGTTCAGAAATATCATTCCCCGCTTTGCTCCAATGTGGTTCTAAAAGCTTCCTGATTAATCAGGTCTTTGGAATCCTCCTGGCCCAACCCTCCTAACTCATTGGAAACTCATCACTGCAGCAGGGCCACGTCTAAACTGTTGTCCCTAATGTTCATTTTCCTGCCCTTGCTATGTGTTCAGCCCAAGCAGTGACATCAGTGGGATATTTTCTCTACCTCGGACAGGCTGCCTGCTCCGGGAAGAAGAGCTTCCATTTGGCCTGGCTGCCTTAGTTAAAGTGGATCAACCCAACTATTTTGTAGCTAAGCAGTTCTCCAGTCTTCATAAAAAGAAGAGGAAGAATAGCAAAGTATTCCTCTAGGTTTTGCCAGGAAAACATTAACTCCTCAGGTCTTATCTAAATGCTTGCTAAAGATAGAACCAGAGCAGACAGATTTAAATAGCGGGAAGATGACTCTTAGTAAATGAGAAAACTATCAGATCCTAACCGGAGGGGAGCCAGGGAACTTATTTCTTTGGAAATCAACCTAAATTGTTCAGGTTGCCCCAAAGCAGCAGTGAAACAGATCAGAGCTCCTCCTTGAACTTCTCTGAGTTTAAAAATAAGTGCACAATTATTGCAAATGTGTGCTGAAACAAATTATAAAGTGTCAAGAACACTTAAGCATAAATTATTGTATCATGAAACTTAAGAACTTCCACCCAGGATTGATAGCTCTACACTGTGTCTGTGATCACAGTCTTAGAACTAAAAAAACCCCATTGATATTAAGGCATATTTCAGCACCATCAGCCACTAAGAGACAGGCAGGCTTCTCGTTGGCTCCTCACGTTGGAGGAAGCACCAAGTCCAGCTGTTTGATTACCAAATACGTTATAAGTTATTCACTTGAAAAATAATTATTAACCACCATTATCTGTGTGATAATGTATCAGTATTTGATAATGGTGTTAGCAGCTAGCAGTCTTGAGTGTGATTGGACTCATATAAACACACCACAAACCTGAATGGATAAAACAACAGTTAGCACTCCTGGTGACCTGCCAAGCTATAAGAACTTCCACCCAGGATCGATAGCCCTACACTGGGTAGGGCTTGATGATCTCTGTCATGAGATAAGCTGTCAAATGAAGGATAAATGATCAGGGTAGGAAGCTGTCTGTCTCTGTGTCCTGGCCTGGTTGTGACCTCCATGCCGGCCTTAGCTGGATGATCTGGACATCTTTGCGTACTCCCCCAGGGAATGCTGAGAAATTCTAGATGCTCAAGGAGGGAAACTCAGTCTTCTGGTTCCTGCCTCAGTCAGAGCAGGCGAGATGGGTCTATCACTGGAACTCAAATCCAGTCCTAGATTTTCCTCTTCCTTTCCTCGTTAAGTGTGGTGGGAGATTGTTGAACTACTGAGTAGAGATCAGGGAGTCTGGAGGAGACACGTTCTTTCTACAATATCACTGTTTTGTGCCTAGTGCTGCTTTTGTCTGTATGGGACGATGGGAGAACTATGAGATGTGTCTGTTAATCTTAGGAAGTTTAATATATCGATATTGTATGCCCAGTCTAATATTTATATACAGTGTAGCTGATGTGTATAAAAATAGGTTAGACTTTTGAAATTAATGTAAGAAAATGTTACAAAGTACTTACTGCGTGCATACTATACCTAAGCTGTCTTAGGAGAGACAAGAATATAGCAATAAGTAATATTAACGAAAAAAACTTATTCTTTGCAGTATACATATAACCTAGCAGATGAGATAAGCAAAAAAATGAACAATAAATGTATAATATAATGTCAGATAATGAAAGTACCGAAAATAAAAAGGAGGATAAGAGACAGAGTGGTATTTGTGGAAATGTGTGAGTACGTGTGCCTGTAATATGTAGACAAGAAGCAGATTTAAGAGGGTATAGAGCAATTAGAGGTGTGTGTCAGTCAGCTTCCTGGGCTGTGACAACATATCTTAAAAGTAGCCACCTTAAGAGAGAAAGGATCATGATTTCGGAGGTTTCAGTTCTTGGTTACATGTCTCCATTGTTTTGAGGCCTATAACAAGACAAAACATTATGATAGGCGAGCAAAGAAGAAAAACAGGAGCTGGAGTCCCATATTCTCTGCAGTGACAACCCCCCACCATGACCTAATTTCCATGTGCTAAGCCCCACTTCCTAACGTTTCCTACAACTCCCAACAACCCCATCAGCTGGGACCAAACCTGTACCACATGAGCCTTTAGGGGAACAGTTAGGATCAACCATAACAGGTGGTCAAGAAATACAATAAGCTGATATTTTTATAGCAATGAGGATAGAGTAAAGGAAGTAGCCATGCAAAGTTTTGACAGGAGAAGGACTCAAGTACAAAGACTTGAGAGGAGACGCTGGCATCATGGGGAAATAGGAAGAAAGTCATTGTGGTCAGTTCCAGCATGAGCGAGGAGAATGATAGTTCAGATTGTACTTCCCATGATCTGAAGGAGTTGAGATTTTATTCTGAGTGCAATGGGGAGTTAACATTTTGGGGAGACCTTCCCTGTTCCTCCCCAGTACACACATAATATATTTTTAATGCCATATGGGAAAAAAGCAAATAAGATTTAGCCTAAGATGCAAGGAAAGGATATGAATAGAGATTCTAGGGTAGTATGAGGATTATGGTTGAAGAAATCAGTCTGCTGTTGGGCACTTAGTGAGGTGCCTATTAGATCATGAAGCCAGGATGTGGCAAAGGGCATGACATGTTGCAGCCTGAACATTTCTTGGGAAGGTTTCTGGGCTGGTGATATAAATTTAGTTGCCTTTCTTATGAAGACTGTTTTCAAAATTAAATTGAGTAAAGTTATCTGATATCAGATATTGTTAGACATGATATCCCAGGACTAAGTTTTAGAATATTGCAACCTTCCATGGTTGGGAAAAAAGGAGGAATTAACAAAGGCAAAGGAAGTGTCACTAAGCTAGGAGGAAACCTAAAACAGTTTGGTCCCTAGAAGTCAAAGCATAAGAATGTTTCAGGAAAGAGGAAGTATTTCTTGTCCAAGTCTGCTCAGAGGTTAAGGATGATGTCAGTGCAAGAGGACACAAGACAGACCTCTCCATTAGACTCAGACACAACAACAGGCTTCCAAGGTACGTTGGAGGTAGGTAGAAGCTTGGTTATTTCCTGTACTAGTTTCTTGTTGCTGCAGCAAATTAATGCAATTTTAGTTGCTGAAAACATTAGATATCTCTTCTGCTATCGTTCAGAAGGTCAGATGTTTAAATTGAGTATTATGGGATAAAACCCAGGTATTGGTGAATCCCCCAGAGGAGAGCCTGTTTCCTTACCTTTGCATTCATAGTTTGCCTCCTTTTCTTCGACTCAAAGCTCCCTCTTCTTTCTTTGGAGAATATCACCCCAATCTCTACATCTCCTGGAACTCTGGTTCTGCCTTTATGATGACACTGGGTCCACCTGACTATTCCAGGATTATTTCTCCTTCCCAAGTTTATTTAGTTCAGTTTCGGAGGCTGAAAATCCAACATAAGCGCTGCTGTGGTGAGGGCCCGATGGTGGGTGGTGGGAATGTGTGTGGGAGGAATAGATCACATGGCCAGACAGGAAACCAGAAAGCCAGTAGGCGGGTACAGACTGTTGTAACCTCTTTCTCTCAAGAGAAGGCCCTTAACTGCTTCTGAGGGTACCGCAGTGATATAAGACCTCCTCCTCTGGGCACCATCTTTTCAAGCTCTAATCGCCTCCCAGCATCACTACATTCAAGATCAATCCAACATGTGAACCCTTGAGGAACACACTCAAACCGAATTCAAGCCATAGCAATCTGCACAGTCCCTTTGCCATGAGAGGCCTCATAGACACACTTTGGGAATCAGAATGTTGATACTTTGGGGGGCCAGGATCCAGCCTACCTACTTCATGTGATAACTAGGTCCCTTCATTTTACTTCCCCTATTTTGAAAAACTTGTCCACACACTATACACAATAAGGGTTCCATTTGTTCTATTGTAGTGGTAAATGATTTAAACTCATTATAATGACCTGTGTTCTAAATTCTTTTTTAAAAAGTTGCACAATGCCGATCAATAGAAAAGTAACAGTTCATGAGATTTGAGAATGACTGTCTGATACAGATGAGAATTGTGGTAATGGAAGAAAAGAGAGCTAAGAATGGCTGGCGTGGGAAGCAGATAAACTAAATTTAGAAGGATACTGATAAGTAGCAATAAGTAGGATATTGATAAAGATGAGACCACACTGACAAATACTGAAAATTTCAGCTCCTACTTTAGCTTCTACATTTCTTTCTATTTCTTTCCCCTGCCCCATTCCCTCAAAGAGAATCTCTGGCTGATTGTCAGCTTCCTAAAGGACCCTGCAAAGAGATGATGTGGCATCTCAGTGGCAAACAGGAGGCCTCCCTTTGCCAGTGTCAGATGGCACAAATCACTCTGCCAGCACCATCTTGCTACCAGTGCTGCTCACCAGTACCGTCCAAAAGAACACTGGTCTGAATCTTTTTCATCTGTGACACTGGCCTGGATATGAGCAAGAGAAGGTGGTCGGGAAGGAAGCATGAGAATGAAGGGTTTGGCCCAAGACCCAGCACAGCCCACCCTCCAAAGAGCATGGGAGACCAACATATGGGTAGATTTTGATCAGACGTTACTATTCATAAGCAGAATAAAAATCCCCCTCGCTTCCCAGTGCTCCTGCCATCTACCCTGAAGTTTCATGTGGGTTTTAAAAACCACTTTCTTTAGAGACTGTGGGGGGAATTTAGTGCTATGGGCTTTATGGAGCTATACATACAAGGTTTTTATTTTAAAGAATGTTACTGTTGTTCCATAAAGAAGAGATTGATCCAATGGCCAATATTCACTAATATTTATAAAGTGCTGGGTACAAGCCAGTCACTGTGTTGGGTAGCATGATAAAAGACAAGATTGCCATTGTGAAAAGAGTAAAAAAAAAAAAATTCAAGGAACAAACCACAAGGTGCCACCAACAAGAACAGGACATGGCCCAGTAAATGGTATGAGTATTTGTTTCATTTTGGTTTGATTGATGAAACTAGAGTTTGAACACAGGGCTTTTGCTCTGAGCTATATCCCCAAGTCCTTTTCCATTTTGTGAGACAGGATCTTGCTGGGTTGCAGGTTGCCAAGCTGAACTCAAACTTGTGACCCTCTTTCCAGAGTGCTGGCATTACAGGTTGGAACTGCCTTGCCTGGCTGAACATAGTGTTAAGAGGGAAAAATCACTTTCTCCTGTGAGGGCTGGCAAAGGATGATCAATGAAGTGGAGATCTGAACTAGATTCAAAAGGTAGATGGATAAGACAGGAAGTGATGTCTAATAGAGGCAAGCTGAAGGCACCATAAGCAGAACAGTAAATTAGTTTGCTAGGGCTGGCTTAGCAACATGTGCTTCTACCCTATGACATAAATCAGTGGAAAAGTATTCTCTCGCAGTTCTGGAGACTCGAAGTCTGAATTCCAAGTTTTACAGAACTGTGCTGTCTCCGGAGGTCATGGGGAGAATCTGTCCCATGATTTCCTCTTAGTGTTGCTCACATTTCTTGGCTCTGGTCTCTGCCTCTGTCATCGCATAGCGTTTTCTTGCTAGTTGTGTGTTTCTCTTTACATCATCTTTCATGTGTGTTTGTGCATCCATATCTCCTCTTCTGTTTCATAAGCACACCAATCAAATCAGTTTCCAGACTCTCCTTCCATCTTAGTCCAGTGGGACCTTGTCTGAATTACATCTGCATTATCTCTAAATCAGGTAGCATTCTGAAGTTCCAGGGAGAGCCTGAAGTCTGAAGGGGAACTCCAAACAGATTAGCAAGAGCAGAAGTATCAGAGAGAGAAAAAGCAGGAGATAAGTGTGGAGAGATGGATGGGGTCAAACGATAAGGAGCATGAGTGGTAAGAACTTAGATTCTTATTCATCGGTAAAGATTGACAGAAAGTTTTGGATTTGAAGTTGCTCTTTCCTTAATGTATTATTAGACTGGAGCAGTGATGGCAGACCTACGACATGTGTGTTCATTGTTTTTCTTTTAAGGAAAAAGATGTTAATGTAGAGTTGTTTTTTTGTAAACCAAGACCTCAGTATCCACGTTTAATCGCAGTGTTGGCACTTCATGATAAATAAGTGGATTTGGGGTTACAGTTTTGGTACTTGGTCTCTAAAAGGTTTACCATCACTGGACTAGAGAAGAAAAAATGGGTAGCGGGAGGGTTTAGGAGATGATGGTACCCAAATGTGGAGAGCTGGGGTTAGAAACACTTGCCAGACCAAGTGGGAAAAATCGGATTCTACATTTATTTTTTATGGCAGTGGTGGAAAAACTTAATACATTTGTTTTCCTCTAAGTCCTGTTTTCCAGGCAAAAGGACAAGAGTATAAAAATCTATTTCCAACACATGCTTAAAACACTCACATTGATTCCCGTTTTCAGTGAAAGTGGTATTTGCAGATTGTTGCCATTCTGTGTGGGTAGTGACCTCAGTTAGTGGTGATTGCCATCAAAGAGCACCCATTCATCTCCCCTGTTGCTTCCTGGAGACATCAGCATAGGCCTAGATCAATCATAGTGCTAAAAATACTTTGTCTCTACAAACTGATCATCTGGATGAAGAAAGTAAAGCTCAAAGAGTTTATTCAACTTGACCAAGACCATAGAACTGGCAGTGCTACACCTGGACCGTGATCCTAACCCATAAACAATTTGCTCTAATTTTCAGATACTTTGCACATCCTTAACAGGAGGCAGGGCCAGAAAGAGTTTTTTCTTGCATGATATTTATATAAACACAAGTATAGCATCTACTATCATTTTCCTTTATTTCTTAGTTCACTTTTAATTGTAACTTTTTATTGTGAGATAATTGTAGATATGTATATAGGTATAAGAAATAATACTGATTCTCTGTGCCCTTTGCCTATATCTCCCCATCAATGTTTTTTCCTGGGAAGGGCATTGGTTTTTGAACTCAGAGCCTTTGCACTGGATTATATTCTTAGCCTTTTAAAAAATTATTTCTGATTTTTAGAGAGTCTTCTAAGTGGCAGAACTTGAAGTCTTCTGCCACAGCTTCCCAGAATGTTATGATTACAGGCATGTACTACCGTGCCTGGCTCCCACGTATCTCTAATATTATGCTTCCCAAAGGGCTTGTGAAATACCTCTGAGTCACAATCTTAAAAACAGTCATTTCATATCAAGTCACTGAGCTGTTGAGTCTAATTTGTTGTATTATTAACTACCCTGGTTATTTCCTATTGTAGGTCAGCATATTCATACATTTCTGTTGCTATAACAAAATACCTGAGCCAAGGCAGTATACAAACTTAGGAGGTATTTTGCTCACTGTTCTGGAGGCAAAAAAAAAAAAAAGCCCCAAATCAGGTGGCTATTCCTGGTGGGGGCCTCATGCTGTGACATCCATGTGGGTGGCACTGCACGGCAGGACCAAGTGTGAGAATGGTGACCAACATGTGTAGAAGAGAGAGGACCAAGAGGACCAGTCACCTTATACCAGTCAGCTCTGTAAAGAGCTAATCCATTCCTAGGAGAACTAATCCAGTTGCTTGAGAAAGATATTAGTCTCTTAAAAGCCTTGTGACCCAGAATGGCTTCATTGGCAACCAGAATTCAACACAAGTTTCAGTGGGGAAAAAAACCGTAATAACCAGGTGTCCATTAGAAAGAGAAAACATGACTGTTGGCTCTGACCACAAAACACTCTTGGGAAATAACTTCCCATGTGACTGTAGGAGGAGGGTTTGAACTAAGTCATTAAATGGAAGCTTCCATGGCTCACTGTGGGGCGGACCCGTTTCTGGGCATTGCTGAATATGTACGAAAGCTTCTAAACAGAATGAAAACAGTATTGTGCTCCACATCTGCTACTTCCTTGTATATTACTCGATCACTAGTGTTACTTCTGGGTAGTCAGTCCTATTTTAAACACTCTTAAGTCACTCTCCTCCTTTTTTTGCCTACTCACTTCTTGGTCTCAGGTAGGCTAGACTCCCTCCCGCATATTTACCTGGGAAGTGCTGAGAAGCTAAATGATACATAAAAGTCTTCATGAAATTGGAAGCTAAAGCGAGATTAGGCAGTCAGGTTCCCTGAACAACAGCAGTAAAACCATCTTTCAGGAAGTCTTAAGGCAAACAGAAAAGATGCTAATAAGGAACTGCCAGAGGATTACCAGGTCACTTGAGGTTTTCTATAACTAGAATCAACAAGCAGTCACTGTGCTTGCTTTCTTCTGCTCTGAAGAGCAGGAATCAGGATGTCATAAGTGTACCTTTCTGTTTCCCCTTTAAACCCAACTCAAAGAGTTTCTAATGTGTGCCGAAGACTCCCCTGCTTTCTAAATTCCATTGGGCAGTGATTCTTTGTTTATCAATGGGCTGCTTTTAAACTCAAGAATACCAGTAAAGATATATCTGAATTTCTAAACCAAGGTCAAAGACTTTCAAAAGTGTTCAAAAAATGTTTATGTCTTCTGAGAATCTTCTAGGGATTTAAGTAACTGAATTCACATAGGGACCTTGAGAGATTGCTGGTGGGTCCTCCCCTCTCCTGTGTGAATCAACTGATCCTCACCTCCATGGCAACTGTGTGTAATACCCCAATGGGAAGATGACTTTCTTTGTGCTGGTGAATAACAAAAAAGAAGCTCATCTCTGAAGCTCCCCAACCTCTGTGAAATACCAAGGGACAAAAATAATCTAAGTAGGTAGGAAAGAGCTCAAGTCTCCTAGTTGCAAGACAGAAGTGAGAATGCCCAAGAGCAACTGGCCAGTGGTTGGGGAGAATTCTCTGCCAGATTTGCATGGACATGCACCCCTTTCCTGGTTAGACAGCCAGCTCAGAAAAGCCCCCCATGGCACTTCTGCTGGGTTAATCACCCCACAGGGAGATGCTCTGACAGTGGTGGAGACCCACCCTTTCCATGACCAAGGAGATGCTGACAGGTCCTCACCCCACCCCTGCATCTCTTGTCCTGTCTGCCCAACTTGCAGCCACCTGTGCCCAGCTGGGAATTCAAATATGTCCAACTGCTCACTCTCCCTCCTACTTCGGGGCCTCTGGATTACCAACCACTAGAATCATTCTGCCAGGCATTATCTAGTAGTCTTCCTGATGGTATAATTATGTTTGTCCTCATATGAGAACCCCTCACATGCACTCTTAGCTGTTAGATGCTTCATGTCTCGAGGTTCTGAGTACTTAGCTTCTCTTTCAATCATCTCTCCTAGTCTCTGAGCTCAATTCACTTACCCACAATGTTCCTGCTTCACCGCCTCTATCCCAAATCCCACCAACTCTTTCAACCTACTCCCAACTTTACTAGCTCCACTGCTATGGTTTGAATGTGGACCCCAAAGTTCATTGTTGCAAATGATGCCCAATGCAGTAGTATCGAGGGGTGAGACCTTTAAGAGGTGATTAGATGGTCAAGACCCCACTCTTAGTAATGGGATAAATAGACTTAATCACAGCGTAATTGAATGACTCTGGGATAGTTCCTGATAAAGGGATGAACACATCTCTCCAAGTCTTTCTCCCTCTCTTGTCTCTCTCTTCATCCTTTTTTCTCTACTTGTGGTTTCCTTCTTCCCTTGCTTTTCCATCTTCTGTGATGGGATCATATAGTAAGAAGACCTTCACCAGATGTAGACTCTTCAGTCTTGACTTTCCCATCCTCAGAACTATAAGAAATATGTTTTCCTTCTGTGTAAGTTACAGTCTGTAGTATTCTGTTATAATAACACAAAGTACACTCAAACACCCAGCTTCATCCCTTTCCACCATCTTCATGCACTTGCTGGATTAACTCATTTCCTCTAAAACATTTTTGCTATAATAGAACTAAAGAGGAGAGTGAAATGGAGATGAGAAAGTGCTCTTTCTCTAGAAAGCTTAGGTGTGTTAAACTATGAGAGAGGCAGAGGTATTTGCCAGAGTCTGTGCAAATGCGAGTTAAATCTCTGCTCAAATTTGGGATTCTGTTCTAAATGTTCAGTGATTCTTTACTGAGTACCATTTTTGTTCTTGTAATTCTTTAACAAAATCCCTCCAGCTGCCATTAGAGAGTATCTTCATCAACACAAAACTCTCTGCTAAGTATGTTGGTGACCACTCCCTCTATCCACTCAAAGAATTATGATGGTATTAAAAGGCAATGAAAGCCCAGTGATCACGGGACAACCAAGAGAGGGGGAATGGCCACTGCATGCAAGTGCCACTCTTGCTGTTGTCATGGGACACAGATGCTGGCAGATACCCAGATGATGAGATTTACTTTTTTTCACCATTTCTTGTTCAACAATACTCTTTTGTAGCAATGACTGGCAGAGATATTAAAATACTTAACCTATCAAGTAGGATTTAATAAAAGCCTTTTGTCTCCAATTGGCACAGGGAGTCTAGTTTAAGACTTTTATATGGGAACATTTTAATTAATATGCATACTTTCACTGACATATTTTAAAATAAGACTTCACTAACCTACTGTCAGAGTCAGTGGCATTAAAATATCATTGTGATCACAGTAGTTGTAAGCTTGGCAAAAGAAAAAAGAGTGCTTAAGAAATACTTATTAGATGGGATTTGACAACTAGGATATGGAGCTGCTTGTCCAATGGAAGGATACTTAGTTTCAGTGATCTATTTTTGAGGTTGTGAATTTTAGAACATTGCAGACAACACCATTATCTCTAGATATGAGTCAGGAGGAAGTGAATCATTTGTTCAGTGAAATTATACATTTGTGAATGTTCCTTCACCTTTGTGACTTGTCTACCTGGGTTAACTAGGGTAACTACTGGGAATAGAGAACAGTTAGGGTGAGTGGAAGCAAAATTTCTTAGCTCTATGTCCAAGTTGCAAAAATGAACAATCTCAAATATTTTTTACAAGTTTATCTTTGATTTCATAAAAAAGAATTTGCTTGCACAGCATAAAAGTGATTCGGGTTGCATTTCTGCCATTGTTTGGCTCTTATCGTTTTGGAAAAGTTAATAAACCTCTCTGGGTTTTATTCTTTAGAAAAGGGAATGAATATTTATTATCCTTAAGCCTCCACATTGTTATTTAGAGCAAATAAGATAATATAGGCAACACACAGGGCTACCAGTGAAATGTAATAGCCTATGCCAAATCAATGTCAACTTGAAATCAGTTTTCGCCTCTTCTCTCTCTTCCTCTGCATTGTGGGAAGATCCCAAGCAAGAGAAGCTTGGGCATAAGAAAAGGCATTCTTATGATATATTATTATTATTATTATTATTATTATTATTATCTGGTTGCCATGAAAAGTATATATGTAAAAAAAAAGTGTAGACCTGACGTTAGCAGAGGTTTCTAGTGGAACACCTGGGAACCACACACTTCATGTAACAAAGAGCTGAGATCAAAGGCAGCAGTTCATAACACTTTGACATTCATTGACAATGTCTTCTGGTGAGCTCCTAGGAATCAGCCTTTTCTAACTAAATATTCACTGATTTTCATGGCCTTATATTTCTATCAGCTGCCTCTAAACCTTTCCTCCTAGGAATCTCTGGCTGGACTCCTTCTGAATAAACTCTCTTCATGCATGGTAACCAAATCCATGCTTGCTTCTGAATCATGTCCACAACCATTAACATGAGGAGAAAGTTAACTATTTTCAATAGAAACACAGTCTTGAGTGATTTCCATTTCTGGCCATATAGTAGAACAGTCACCTGAAATATAATTTTCCATTACAAAGAAAAAGGAACCTGCAGTGTTAACAAAACATTAATTTAAAAACATACTTTGTGTAAAGATAAGAATGCAGAGTCTCAAAATCTAAAATGAAACAGAAGGGGCAGTAACAAAAGAATGATGTAAAGGCAGTATTTCAAGAGATAATCATTGATTATTTTCCATAATTTATGAAAAATAAATCTGCAGTGTTATAGTTTGTGTACAGATGTCCCCTGAAAGCCTGAAAGCCTCATGCATCTAGAGTTTTCTAGGATTTGTGATTGCTTTATTGTCTAGTGCTGGGATCATGGGTGTGAGCATTGCGCTGCCCTGGGGCTCTTAGCCTGCATACAATATAAGGGAGGGAAAGAGGTGTGCTCTCTTTCTCTTTCTATCTCCTCCCCTTTTGCTCTTGTTGCTTTCTCTTTCTTCTGCCACTGTGAACTGTTGCCCCTCTGCCAAACCACCCTGCCTTGGAGCCAGCTGATATCAACTGAAACCTCTACAAACCATGGTTTAAATAAACATTTCTTTCCTTAATTTTGGGCATCAGGTGTTTTCTCTCAGCAATGAGAGAAAAGTAACTAAGACAGAATTTGGTACCAGGAGTGGGGCCATTGCTGTGACTATATACTGTGTGGTTCAAAGACTTTGCAAATGACTTGTGGAAAAAGTTTGGAAAGTTTCAGAGATGTTACCTGAAAGAGGATAGCTGGAGTGCTTTTGGCTGTTCTGTATGGGAGATTCTGGTTCAGAGTTCAGAAGACCAGAAGACTGACAGAAATCCACCTGGTAAAGGTCAGACTCCAGGAGTTTCTGCTGGAAAAAAGAAGGACTGAGCTAGTTGTTGGGCTCCAAACAATGTGTGTTATGGCTTGACAAAAAGTTTGTCTGCATTTTGCCATGTACAATGATTTTTTGCCTGAGACTACAATTAAGGGCAGCAGACTAATCTAGCAGAAGAAACTGCAAGGCAGTTGAATGTTGAGGTGGTGGCATAACTATTTTGTTGGGATTTTTCCAGATTTATATTGAAAATCAAAGGCAAAGATCCCAGCAAGATGATTTAAAATATTGCAATTTTGGCTAGAAAAAAAAAGTTCTTAGTTACTGAGAAAGAACAGAAGAATATAAAAGATGGCTTGAAGGTATCACAAGAAGCAACAAGTCTTTGGCCTTTGCAGCCTCAAAACTGCAAAAGTGAAAGATGTTGCTTTGAGGAGAAAGTCACAAAGCACAGTGTTCCAGAATAGTGGCAGCTGCACCAGATTCCAGAAGCATAAAGAATTTGCTTCTCAGAATCAGGTTCAGAGTGCTTAGCAATCCAGGCACTCAACCCCTATAAGACAAGAGAGAAGAAAGCCTGGCTAGCACTCCAACTGGCAGCGGACCTTGGCATCATCACAGGCTCTAATTTTAGATGCAAGCAGAATGCAGGAGTTCTGAGGTTTAAAAGGCTTCCACTCAGATTTCAGAAGAAAGCCTGAGAAGGCAGTGTGTGAATCTGTGAAGGTAAAGCCAAAGGTGTGGTGGAGACCCAGAATTTTGGAGAATCCAGAAATGTGGATCATCTGAGGAAACCTGCAAGGATGGAACAAAGTGGGTCCAAGAGAGAAGCCATGGGAGCTACAAGCACCAACAGTGCCTTAGGGGTGAAGCCACCCAAGCCCTTTGGAGCTCATAACTTACTACAGATTGCCTTAGATGCTGCATATGGAACTATATGACTTAATATACTCTCTCCTGGAGTTTGGACCTGTTTTGGTCCCATTCCCTTTTTGTAACTTTTGGAATGGAAATGTCAATCATGTGCCATTGAATATTGGAAGTGTTTTACTTTCTTTTCATTTGTACAGGGGTTCACAGCTAAGAATTTGCCTTATATCTCACACAAGACTTGGACTTTTCAGCAATGATGAAATTGTTAGGACTTTGGCAACTCTTAGAGTTGTACTAAAATGTCTTTTACATAAAGAGATGTACATGAGTCTTTGGAAGGTCATGAATGGATTGTTACACTTTGTGTCTGGATGGTTTGTGTCTGGAATGCTAGAGTTTGTGATTGATTCATTGTCTAGTACTGGGATTACGGGCATGAGTGCTTCACCTGCCCTGGGTCTAGTAGTCAACATATAATATAAGAGAGGGAAAGAGATTTGCTTTCTCTCTCCTCCCCTTTGGCTCTTGTTGCTTCCTCTGTCTTCTACCACCTTGAACTGTTGCCCCTCTTCCACACAACCCTGCCTTGGAGCCAGTCGATATGGATTGAAGCCTATACAAACTGTGAGCTAAATAAATCTTTCTTTCCTTTACTTTAAGCATGAGGTATTTTGTCTCAGCAATAAGAAAAAAAGTAACTAAGACACACAGATTAAAGATATAAAAAAATAAGTCCCCACAGGATTAAGGGAAGACCAAAAACTACTCTCATCTAACCATTTGTGTGGTACTGCAGACACATTTGACAGAAAAGAGATGTTGAATACAGTCATATTAATATGACCTATTTCTTAGAAAACTATCATTCCACTTCTACCTTCCACAAGTACTGATTCTGCAGACTCAAACATAGACAGAAAGTATTTGGGAAAAAAGATACATCTGTACTGAATGAGTACAGACTTTTCCCTTGTTGTGATTCCCTATGCAGTAAAATATAGTGCAATACAATACTTACTTACATAGTATTTATATTGCATTAAGCATAATAAGTAATCTAGAGATTATTTTAAGTAGATTGGATGATGTACATAGATTCTGTATTAACAATATAGTGTTTTTTATAAAGCATTTGAGCATCCCTAGAGTTTGGTATCTTAGCGGATCCTGGGACCAATCTCCTTTGCACACCAAGGGATGATTATACTGTTAGACTTGTGACTGAGTTCTCAACAACCACAAAGCAGATAAGATGTGAAATAATTGCTCCAAGGTGTAAAAAACAACAACAAAAATCTGTCAACCTATTTACTCACTGAAAGTGTCTCCTAAAACAGGGACACAAAAAAGACACTAAAATAATTTTACCACCATAGACTTTCCATAAAAGCAGTTCTATAGAGTTCACTTCAGAAAGAAGAAACATGAATTCAGAAGAGAGATCAGAGACCTCCAGAGCATAAGCAACTTGTCCAGTTGTAAAATTAAAATGAACTGAAATACTGGACAAGAAACAAATTGGGAGGAGGTGACTGGAATTAAGGGATTTGCAGGCCCCTTTGGATTCCTTGTGGGCCTAGAGATAAAGATGTGTGCTAGCCATTACCAGGTTACATGACATGGTATATATCTAATATAATCACAGCCATAACAAAAATGGAATATATGACTTCTGCATCAGTAGAAGGAAAAATCAAAAGGATAAAAATAATGAGAATCATGGTCCGAGATTACCCTGATGACAGCAGGGTACAGCAAAGAGAAGTGGCACAAGGTGGATTAGAACCAACTAATGTGGAAGTGGCCCCTGGTGAAAATTATGTTTTGCACAGACTTGCATACATCTTGCACTGAAGTCTCAGCTGCTGTTGAAGGTATAGATCTTACGCCACACAATTAACTTCTAATTCAGCTATTCCAGTCAGTACTGTTGTCAGACCTGGGGCAGAGGGACAACACGGACAGACTGAGTACATTTGAAAGGAAAAATGCAAAGTTTCTCAAATATTCATTCTAAGCAAAGAAAGAACTAAAGAGTAAGTAATCTGTTTTTTCAATCCTTTATTAGAGCCAGGAGCACCACTAGCTAAGGCTTATTTTCACAGGCTGCTATTTAATAATAGCAGTTGTGATTATAGTATACATTTGGTGAATGGAGTGATCTCCTTCTGATCTTGACAGCTGCCCTAGAGGGAGAGACCCTGAGGGTTTCTGGCAACAAAGACAAAGCTCATGATCATAACAAGATCACTGGAGGTGATCAAATTGTCTGATTTCCATGCTGGGAAATGTAATAGCTAGCTATAAATTTGAATTTTTTCCCATTTTGTTGGGTGGAGTTTGTTTAGTTAATATGTTATTAAAGTTTCAGGGTTTGTTTGTAATATCCCCAGGAAATAGTTGACTGATTTAGTATACTGGGAGGTATGTATACAAACCTACAGAACCACCTGGGCCTTTTCATGAGTGGCAGGCTAGAATACAAGTCCCATTTATTCACTGGGATTCTCACGTTGGGAGACTTTGCAGAAAGTAACTCTCAGGTCTCCCCTTCCCAAGCCTGGGTTGCTGCCAGATGCCTGGATGTGAAGCTCCTGCCTCCACCCCCAAACCACTACATAATTATAAATTAGATTGGGCCATCTTGCCCCTTTAGCTTACAACCATTCTGGGAACAGGACAATAACCTGCTGCTTGGTCACTTTTCTGAGTCTCCTTCTATAGAGTTCAGTGTTTGGAACTGACCTGTCATGAGAAGATGAAAGATGTGGACAGAACAGCACTTCCTCCCACCCCCTGAAGCTGAGGTGAACCTCGCAACATCACTTCGTTTTTCTGAGCCCTGCTCTTATCCTCACAGGAATTCTCACATGCTGAGAGCAGGCTGAGCTAATTAGGAGTTTCCTTCAGAACAGTGTCATTTCAGCAGCCCAGGCAAGCAGCAAGGTGTTGTCTCAGGATGGACAGGGCCTGTCAACCTGGCCCAAGGCCCGCGCATGTGGTCTGTTGTTCTGCTTTCCCTAACTGTCTCCACATTGACAAATTCCTGGTCCCTGTTTTATCCCCAGCTTACTCACCTCTCTGGAGCATCAGACACAGTAGGCATGTGCCTCCTTGAATGTCCTTGGCTCCTTTGGCCCACGCTTCCCTTGGTTTTTTTCCTGTCTTTCTCTGCCTGTATCCTCTGTCTGCTCTCCAGATGATGGTTTTATTCGGGGCCTTCTCCTTGCCATGATCTTTTCTCCAGAGCTCACACCCATTCATTCTCATGGCCCGTTCTCTGCATATGTCACCGTGCAGCTAAGACCTTCTTTGAGTTATAGGGTTGCATCTCTACCTGCCTTCCTAGCCTTGCTGTTACAGATGCATCTGCAGACATCACCAATATTTCTGGGTTGACATGTCCAGGACATACTATACTCTCACTGCCAAACCTAGCTTGGGCTTTTCCACCTCAGATAATGAAACCATTTTCTTCCCAATTGCTCAAGACAGAAACTGGCCTTGACCGTGTCATTTCCCTCCATGTCACCACCCTCATGGTGCAGCCCTTCAGTAATCCCAGAATCAGTTGGGGGCCTCACATTGACCTCTCACCCAAAACACACAACATCTGCAATCTGGTCTTCCTGCTTCCATTCTTGACCTTTTTCAGCGAACAGTAAAATGTACTGGAAAATATTCCCCTTCCTAATTCTCATCAGTGGATTCCCATTTCCCTTATAATAAAGCCTGAATTCCCTGTGGCCAACTAGAACTGGCCTGCCTGGTTTATCAAACTTAATGCTAGACCTAGACTAAAACTCTCTCATCTTGGTATTTTGTGTCCCATCTGCTCCTGGCTCTCCTCTTTTCCTGTGAACCTATGGGGAGTTCTTGACTACCAGAACCTTTGCCCATGGTGTCTTTCTTGCCTGGAATGTTTCCCATTTGTTCTTTCATGATTCTTTCTCTTCTTCTCTTTTTAAGAGAATAAAACCAAACGAAATAAAACAATAAAGCCAATCAAAACAAAACTGAAATTCCTGTGACCTGAAACACCGTTTCTAAGATGATAGCGTGTAATCTATTAACTGGTGATAGCTTACTGTTTTTTTTTTTTTGTAGTTCTGAATTACTTGTACCCTTACACTGTTTTGTTTTGTTCTGATTTTTTTCTCTTTTTCCTTTTAAATAAATTTAAAAAAAAACCAGTGAAATTGATACAGGACTTCAAAACAAGATAATAGGAAATCAACAATGGCTACCATAATGCTTCTTTTTATCTTCAAAATAGCTTCTCATACCATCAGACCTAAATAAATAAAACAAAACAGAAGAAAATCAGTGAAAACAAAACCTGATACAGGACTTTAAAACAAGATAATAAGAAATCAACAATGCCTACCATAATATATTTCGTTATATTCAAAATAGCTGCCCATTTTACCAGATAAAATCAAAGAAAATAAAACCAAACAACATAACCAATCAACATAAAACCAATCAAACTAAAATAATGAAAATGATACAGGACTTTAAAACAAAACAATGGGGAATTAACAATGGTGATCACCTTCCCATTTTAGACATTTACTCCCCTTTCACTTTCACAAAATCTGTTGTATTATATCTCATGAGCTCCTTCAGTTTTTTATTCTATAGAGGTAATATGATGCTCATGTATGTGAGTCCAGACCATTTCACTCAAGAGCATAATCACAAGTTGCATCCATTTACCCGTGAAAGCCTCATGATTATTTCTCCTTATAGCAAGTAGCTTTCTACTATATAAAAATACACTAGAAATTCATGACCACCATTCTGTGGTTGATGGGCAAGCTATTCCTGCTATTTTATGGTTCTTTGTCTCATGGAGCACTGTTTTCTCTCCTTTGACTTTCAGTTTATGAATTTCCCTTGGAGTTAATGTGTTCCTTATATACTGCATACTGATGGATATTCTTTCATGATCCACTCTTCCTGTGTTTCTTTTTATTGGTGAATTGAGGCCATCTATAATAATGGTTATGGCCAATATGCACTGGTTCAGCTCTGCCATGCTTTTCTCCCTGCTGCTTGCTCCCTGCTTTTCTCCTCCATTCAATTGTCTGCCCTTCTCAATCATCCCACTCTGCTGCTATTCTTAGGACTGTGGTTATTTTTATCTATCTCTAGAATATCCTGTAGTACTCTTTGTAGGGTTGGTTTGGTGGTCATGAGTTCCTTCAGTTGTCCTTTGTCCTGGAAATATCTTACTTCTTCATTAATTTTGAAACATAGTTTTGCAGGGTACATGAGTCTGGGTTGGAAGTTGTTTTCTTTCAGGACTTGAAATGCTTCATTCCAAATTCTTCTTGATTTGATGGTTTGAGCCAAGAAGTCTGATGTGATTCTGATGGATTTTCCTTTACAGGTGATCTGTTTCTTTTCTCTAACAGCCTTTAATAGTCCATTCTTGTGCTGATTTCTAGGATCTTTATTATTATATGTCTGGGTGTAGATTTATTTTAGTTATGGCTAGTTAAAAGTCCTATAAGCCTCATTTATCCATATGTCAGGTCCTTTTCCCATGTGTGGGAAGTTCTCTGCTGTTACTTCTATAAATAATCTCTTTATGTCATTTATGTTGACTCCTGCCTTTACATTGACACCTAGCACTCTTAAATTATTTTTCTTTGTGTTATCTCGTAGTGGTCAAACTGTTATTTCCTGGTTCTTTGTTATTTTTAAGAGATCTTCCCTTTCATAATCACTAGCTGCCATCTTGTCTTCAATGTCTGAAAGTCTATCTTCAGCTTATTTCAAGTGGTTTTGCCAGCTTTCGTGGATTTTTTAACTTCCTGGATATCTCTTTGAGTCTGTTTCATGCCTTTCAATCTTTTCTATATTGTTTATTCAAGGTTTCCCTCATCCTCTTTTTTTTTAATCTATGCTTCCTATGCTTCTTTTTAAAAAATTTATGTCTTCTTTAGATATGCTCAGCAACCTTTTTATTATGTTTGTCTTTGCTTCTATACATGAGGTATTATTTGTGATCTGACTTCTTTTATAGCCTCATGAAGTAGTTTCTTTACTTTAGTCACCATCACCCCAGAAATTTCAGGTGTGCAACTTCCACTTTCTTTGATGCCCATGTCTCCTGGACTTGTTCTGTTTGGCCTGGAGGTCAGAGATTGCCTTTTGCTCTTTTATCTTGGCATTTGCCTGGGTTCCTCTGGACAAGTACGTTATGGAGTCCCAGGTGCATCCCACATTGGCTACCTGTCCACAGTGGAGGGGGGTGGGTCAGGCATCTGGGTTTCTCCTAACACAGGAGAAACCAGGAGGTAGTGGGGTACAGGGCAGGCTTCCCCAGACACTCACAGCTTCTTCTAGGTATGGCTGGCTGATTCTCCTGGACTGAAGTGGATACCCATGGGAGAGTCCCAATGGTGGCCTGTGTATACATGGGGGCTGGGCAGGCTGCTTCTCCCCACACATGCTGGTGACCTGTGGGAGAGTCCCAGTGCTCATGATTTATTCTTATCTTTTAGGATTTAGCTTAAACATGACCTGGGAAAGGCTTTCCCTGACTACATGGCATAAAATATGTACTTCCACTTGTACCCTGATACAGATTCCTTTCTGTATTTTTTCACAGTGTTATTAGGTAGTTTCTTTAAAAATGGCTCTCTAAACAAAAATATCCCAGGTCCTTCTTGTCTTGAACAAAGAATTGGGAAAAACAAGCCAAAATGGCACCAAAAGTTTGTTTCAAAGGTGAGGAGAAGGTAAAGTAAGAGGTAACAGCAAAACTTCACCTGCACCCTGTGTCTAGGAGAGACAAGGTGGGCGATGGTGCAGAGTCAGGATAGTGAGCTCCTCCTGGAGTCTGCTCTTCTTTATACTGGCCACATTCCTGGGAGCTTTTGAGAAGTGCTACATACTGAACACAGTCCTAACTTTGTCCTGGGGTTTTATCATAGACAGGTCTTTGCCCATCTCCCCCCCAACAGTTTTGCCACACCCTGTCTCCCGAATCAACACCATGTGCTTGTTATCTATGTGTTCCCTTGTTTCTAGAAAGTCTCAACCATCAGACAGTCAAGTCTGTGATGGCAGGGGCATATTTGTTTGTCTTTTTATCCTGAGTGTGTCTTGCAGCATCTGGCATGTGGCAGGCATGTCATGTAATAAAGATTGCTGTGTGAGAGAAAGAAGGAAAGCTTCACTTCTAATTCTCATTGCTTCTCTGTGACTTTGACTGGCGCCAGGGCTCCTCCTGCTCTGTGATAGAGTGGGGCGTGCAGGGACCAAGGGACTTTGAAGGCTGAGAGATCAGCTTCATGCTATTGGCATTTATGTGCTTTGAATTTTGACACATGCTTTGAATTTTGGAGATATTCTCTTGAATAAAAAACTTTCATGCACTGAATTTTGGGGATATTATCTTGTACATAAAGTTGCCAGTGAGGAAAATTCTAAAGAATTTCCTGGTATCTTGAATTATCACCGAGGCTTTTGACTTTTATATGTGAAACGTGGTATGTTAGCAACTAATGTTCAAAGAAATGCAGTCATAACAATTACATCTATTTCATGGAGTGAGAAATGACATGTGCAGTGATCCAGGCTGGCAGTAAAGGTGGATGCTCTCTAGTAGGCATTTTTCTAGGTTTACACTTTCCTGTTACCACCAGGTTCGGGTGTTATGAGGGTCACTGTGTGTTCAGATAGCCAAAGAGAGTTCAAAAGGCCACTGGATTGAGGAAAAAGAGTGATACAGGCCGAAAGGAAGAAGAATAATAGGGGATCATGAAGGTGACTAGAGGAAAGAGGGAAAGAGTAGTTAGTGCTCAATGAAAAGAGAAAGAAAAAATGGTAGAACAGTCTCTCTGTCTGTCTGTCTGTCTGTCTGTCTCTCTTTCTCTCCCCAGAAAGGCCAGTTTCTCTCTTTTTTGTTGCTGCCAGATCAACAGGAGTCCTGGGAGATTTTTGATAATACCCAATCAGAGTTTCAGACTAATGGGCAAAAAGGGTGAGTACTTGCATTATCTGTGTCTTTGAATAGTGACTCCTTGAATGTAGAACTTTACAGGTAAGGGCAGAACCAGCTCTCGGTGGCTGCTCTGGAGTGTAAAGTTTTCACAGATCAGTTATCTTCAAGGGTCCCCTCATTTTAAAGGCAGAATTTAAAAATAATCCTCATATATCCAGGGACGATTTTAGTATTTCTCTTCCCTTAGTAAGAACAGATGTTACAAGTGAAAATTCAGATTCAAAAGCTGAAACACACACACACACACACACACACACACACACACACACACAACAGTTTGTTTTGTTTTTGTGTATAAACTAAAAAGTACACAATCATTTCACAAAGTGGTCAGAAAGCTTGTGTGTTCTCAGCTCATGTGTTCCAGACCTATGCCAAGCTCCTAAAAGCTACAACTTATTGTTCTGTGGCAAGAAGGTGTTCTGTAATGTTTGGAGAAATTTTGTTTTGTTTTGTTTGCTAAGACGACCACAAGAAGGAAGCGAGTGGTGGGAGGTCTGCCTCCACGGCCAGTGGCGCACAGGTTCTCAGGAGTGTGGGGCTTTTGATAAAGTGCAGTTCTCACCAACTTCTGCATGTAGGTCACCAGACTTTAGACTTGAAGACTTAAGGTTTCTGCCCACACTTGGGGTTCATGGAAGCGATAGCAATGGCCACCGTGCAGATGCCTTGGTGCTAACCACCCCTGTCTATGCTCAAGGGAGGTTGAAATCCAAAGTCCTGGGCAAGGAATGCAGGACTCAGCCTGGAAGGAAGGACAGTTTGTTTTCTTGTCTCCACACCTAGTAGTTTCAGAGTTTGTGTCCTGATACTTCTCTTCAATCTTGGACACATGAGTCTACATTTTTCTTGAAACAGCTTCTTTTCCTTACTTCTGGACTTACCGTCCACTCCTGTAAATTTCCTTTGCAAATGACTCTTCTTTTGTCTGTCATTTGAGTCAGGAACTCTCAACTGACATTGAGTTTATCCTCCAGGGGACATTTAGCAATGTCGAGATGGGTTTGATTGTCACAACTAGAAGGTGAATGGCACGCTACTGGTTTGGTACTGGATGCTCCCCCAAACACAAATAGTCTGTTCTAAAATGTCAGTAGTGCAAAGGCTTAAAAACCCTGACATTGTGGTTATGGTTCCTCAGCATTTACTCTCAGGTCCTTTATTATCCCTACTCTTAGAAACACTGGCTGTGTCCATGCTACCTCCAGCTTTAAAAGCTTCACCCATACTCAGGTGGCCCCCAAATCTCCATTTTCACCTAGATTTCTCTTCTAATCCAAACTCATCATGTGAACCAGTATACTGGACGTCTTCAATTTAATAGTCTATGGACAACCCTTTTGTCATCATTTTGTTGCTTTTTGGATTTTCAGCAAGAAAAAAAAATCATAATTCAAAAAATAGCCTGTGGTGTGTAATTATCTAAAATTAAGTTTTATTATGAAATACAAAAGACACAATTTGATGACACACTATGAGATGATCAAACCTGGCTTAGGAGATCAACAAACTGTTGGTGAGATATCCTTCAGTTTGTTCTAACTGGCAGATTTTGGTCTGGTAAGCTTTCCTGAGAGGAAACAGGTCGTTTAATTAGACAAAGATTTGTTTTCTTTCATTGTGGACCTCAAGGGCTCAAACCTGGGTGCCTAATACTGCCAAACCTTAGTAGATCATCTGTCACATAATGGTGTAGGATTAGCTAGATCCTGGGCTGACACAGTGCAGTTGCTATAAATATGTTTAAATTCATTAGTATTTCTTTAAGTGCAAATGCCGTTATCTTACATATGTTTCAATTGCCTGTAGTGCCAAAACAGAACTATGTCTTGTAAGATTGTATTTAATGGACATTGAATGAAAGCATTTCCTAGAGAGTCTCTCCTTTTCTTTGGTCCCCACTAACAGCCCACTAACAGCCATCCCATTCTCTATTGCAATGTGCTTGTGTGTTCCCAAACACATGGATACAGACCAGTCCTAAGTCAGCTGGTGATTTGAATTTGGGTGACTTCTCCACTGCAGCTGGTGAGTCCCTTTAGAATACCATGATGATCAGCATGAGAAAGCCAGAGGCAGTGAGGGGTCGATTTGGATTGTCAACTCAGTTGGCTTGAGAGATGCTTAGGAGATTATTAAAGCACACGTCTCAGTTGATCTGGGCAGATCATGCAGACACAACCTTGGGGACTATATCTAGTCCTTGGTATCCTTTTCTCTGCCTCTTCAGTTCTCTCTGCTTCCTGCCTGCCATGAGGTGCATAGCATTCCTTTTTCGTACCCTCCTGGCATCATGTCTGTGTCTTTCCACATGCCTAACAAAATAGAGCAACTTACCATGGACTGAACCCTCTGAACCTGTGACCCAAAACTGACTTTCTTTTTTCAATGGTGCATATCAGGCATTTGGCCCTGCAGTGGAAAGGTGATTAATGCAGGCAGAAAGGAAAATATGTGGAAATTGGTTGGTTGTGGATCTGGCATTTGGAGGGCTTGGAACTTTGCCCTCAAGCTAGAGCCTATTGGGTATTTCTCTGAATCACTGTCATTTCACAGTGAGAGGAGGAGCCTACATGTTCTGATTTCTTTATTGACATGGTGCTGAGATATTGGAGAGAAAGAAATAAAATACAGTACTTCCAAATCAAGACAAATTCCCAGTGCTCCCGCAACTTCTTTGTTGAAAAGAACAATCTCCTCCCTCTAACTTGGAGCAGATTTCTAGAGAGCTGCCCATCTGTCTGTCTTTAAAACAATCTCCATGTGTGCCATGTGGAGAAGGCGAGAACGCACGGAGGAAGAGTGGGTGGCCGACTGAAGACGAGAAGAGGGCACAGGAAGACATCCAGCAAGGCTTCCACTTGGCCCAGTCTCCATGTGGAGGTTATCAGACCATCGAGTCCCACCTGGACAAAGGGCTGCATCTGCTGGCTATGTATCTTCCAGTGTCCTGCAGAGCTGCTAACTACTACACGAAGGCACATTCATGCAGCCTAAGGCTTAGTTGCCATGATATAGGCACCCTTTCATTGTTTCCAGGAGTCACTTTTGTTCCCACATCTCTGCTAACCCCCAAACCAATTTCTAAGACTTTAGGTGCCATTTGTAGGCCGGAAGAGGGATAAAGGGTGAAAATCCAGAAGTGAGGTTGAGTGTGTGACTCACTATCTTGGATGCAAGCTGGTCTGGGTTGATATTCCAGACTAAGCCTTCTCACCTCTTCTACCTCCTTGTTCCCACATATCATTAATGTCCCAATAGGAATTGGCCCTGGAGAGAGAGAGTGGTGATAACCCCAAGGCTTGACTTATTTCTGACTCTATAAGGCCGTGGTCAGTGCCAGGCAGCAGTGTGAGGGTGTGGTGGGACCAAGCACAGGGGCTCCAGCCAAGGCTGGGGTGGGCATCTGCTGAAGGGTGGAGATTCAACCGAGGCTCACGGAGCTCTGGAATTTGGGGGGGGGGGGATACAGGGAGAGAAGGACACAGAAGTGACATGAAAGTTGTGGATGGGAATGGTGGCTTCCAGTGGGAATGCAGAGAAATGAGGGGGAGAGGGAAGGGAAGCATGCGTGGGAGTGACGGGACGGGTTCCCAGATTGCTAGGGCTTTTGAGGCCACACTGATAACTCCATCCTACTTAATAAGAATATCAGTCAAACCATTTAGGCAGCAGAGCCTGGGATGGAAATCCTGAGAATAGAAGCTGATGTCCTCTAGGAGTTTCTAGCTTCATGGAGAATAGCAGCAGGAAAGACACATGAAACTGACAGTGTAAAAAACAGAAGTCTCCTTAAATTCTAAAGCTTAGGGCTCATTTGGGCCAAAAAAGCCCCAGAAAGGACAGGAAAGAGGACATCACAGAAGGACATAGTTGGAGACACAGCATCCAGGGCTGCAGAAGGGCTGAGGACAAACCTCCTCGAGAGCTAGGTGGGATGGTTTCAGTGGTGATGCTTCTTATATGTTGCCTTTTAATTTTTATATTTTTTTCCATACTGTGGATTGAACCTAGGACCTTTGCACTGAACCACAGCCCCAGGTCATGTTCTATTTTTTGATACAGGGTCTAGCTAAGTCACTGCATGGCCCAGGCTATGCTTGAACTTGTGATCCTCCTGACCTAGCTTCTCGGATTGCTGGGATTATAAGTGTGTGCCACCATGCCTGGCTATCACTGTTTTGTAAAATTTCTCCAAACATATGCAATTCTATGCTTTTAACTGTACATAATACCTACACAGCAGGCTTTAAATAAGGATACTGCCTAGCATCCTACTGATAATTGGAACAAAAACACTCATTAAAAAATCATTACTTCTGGAGTCTGTCCACTTCTCAGCTCACAGAAGTCTACATAAGTATGCAATACTAGTCTACTGCTACCCATTGATTGGGTTGTGTTTTAGGGTGCTATCTTCAGGTGTTAGTAGTTTATGGAATCTAGAACTCTGAGCTATTTGATGTTGGAGTCACTGTCACGTTTACTGTCATGTTTAATTTAATGAAATGCATCGTAGAACTTTATTTTCAGTCTACTTACTAGAGGAACTTTTTTTTTCTTTCTCTAAAATTAAAAAAAAAAAATCCATGTCTATTCCAACTCTCTCTCTCTCTACTTTGGCTGTCTGGAAGCAAGCGTATTGCTGAATTTGAGTCTCAGTAAGAGCAACCCAGTAAGCCTTCTGCTTGTTGTATTTGTGTTCCAGCCTTCTGAGTCCTAATTTTCTTTTATATCTTCTCATATTGATGGGTAGGGTTTTTGGGTATCTCAAAGGTGTGCTAGATGGACTGAGAGAGAAAAATTAAAGAAATACGTTAAAATGAAAATATATGGGAGAATTCTAGAGAAAGAAACAGACAGAAATAAGAAAGAGTAATAAGGAAACTGTAGGGAGCCTGCTGAGACCTCGAGGAGGGCGAGGTGAGATCAGGGCAGGAGTCTAGATGGTGGACCAATGGGATCAGGTGGTTTTGAGTGGGGAAATAGCAACAGTTTGTCTTAGAAGACTGGCCTGATGGAGTTGTATCAAAATATGCATTTGATTGTGAAGGAGCCTGCAATGTAAAGCTTGGGAAGACAAAAGAAGAAGCAACTCTGGGAAGCATTTGGAGGGAAATCAAATAAAACTGAATAGAGGCATAAAGGAATGAGCCAGAGCTATAGAAGTTGCGTAGGGTTCTGTTATAAAAGGATGCACTCGATTAGAGCAAGGGTCTGGACAGGCTGCAGGGGCAGAGAGAAAGAGCAGAAGGGGACCAGCAGAGGCAGGGCACCCCTGACTGTGAGGCCTGAGACCCCAGAGCTTTATTTTGGGTCACTCCAACCTGTGCAGAATGAAAAAGGCCACTTCTTCCCCATACTGGACTCTTGCATAACGAACTAGTTTCTTAGCAGGAGAAAGAGCTCTGAGTTGTTAACGAAGCTAAGTATTAACCAAAGGACACCAGCACAGCAAGTCAAAGATCACTTAGAAACTTCTCAGGCAGCTCAGAACATTGTCATTTAGCCATTTGTGTAATCCACAGAAGAGTTCACAAACAGTGGTATGTTTTTCTTCTTCGGCCCAAAGGACCATTTAGTTCTCTTTGTCGATCAGTAAAGATGATTTACTCCTCCCTCCCAGTCTTTTATTTCCTTCCATTTTTTATTATGACAGATTTTCAGCATAAAGCACAAGTGAAAGAATTTCACCATGAACTCTTGTGCCGTTCATCATTTAGCTCCTACCATTCTTAGTTGCCTGTTTTTGCCTCAGTTCGAATGTGGCTATCTGTCCACGTATTAATCCATCTTGCTTCTGGTGCATTTCAGGGTCGCGTGCAGTACACATTATTATTCTTCAGCATAAATAAGACTGCTGGCTTGGAACTTCTGCTTGCTTAGTGGGCAGCTGTGCCACTCCACCTCGGTGGTGATGAAGGGAAGCCTGGGCGCTGTCTGTGGCTGCTAAGTCTCTTCCAGGCCCCCTCAAACATTTTAAAAGGGACTCTTTTTTTTTTTTTTTTTTGTCTTTTTCCTTTTTATCGGTACCGGAGATCGAACTCACGACTGCCTGCTTGCAAGGCAGGAGCTTATGCCGCTGAGCTAAATCTCCAGCCCCCAAAAGGGACTCTATAAAAGAACAGCCTTGACTCTGAGTTCCTAGAAAATGGAAAGAAATTTTTTACAAATTGAATCCTCTTCCTAAACTTCATTTGAGACTGAAAAAGTTCCTGCAAGTAATGTGGATAGAAGATTTAAGTCCCACAGAGATGTAAGCTCTATATCCTGTGTATGTATTTCCTGATTTCCCAAGATCAGGTTTCCTTGAAGCAAAACTACACCTTCAGCAGTGTAAAACAGAGAGGAAACAGATAATCTCTGCTTTGGGATACAGAGTGTTTCCTGAAGAGTATCCAAGACGTTCATCCTTGTCCTGTCGGGGGTTAGAGGCAAAGAGAGCAGGGTGTGGGGAGAGGGGAGTTAGTGCTGAGAGGGTTCTTAGCTGGCAAATGGATGGAGAACCAGGGATTCCCCTAGCTGGACTTGCAAACCAACTACCATCACTGTCTTTACTGTGTGAAGTCTTTAAGCTACAGGAACGAGTCTGGCAACGTTACAGGAAGCCAGGCTATAGTGATGTTCTACTAAGGCTTGCTTTGGCTTCCATTTCCATAGCTCTTTATAACTGATGTTCTGACCATCTGTTTGTCCCCAAGGAGCATTTGTGAAGACTTCCATTTTTTAAATAAAGGAAGACATATCTAATATAACATAGCCCAGAAATTCTCCTTCATGTACCTGAAAACCATAGGATCTTTTAGTGAACTAAACCTTCATTTAAAGGTCTCTATCCATTAGCACCAAAAATAAACCATAAGCATTATTTTGGGGACTTGGAGGGAAAGGACATAGTTTGGGCAGACCGAATATCAGAGTTAACTGATGCCTGAAAAAAGGACAGGAGACCTCAGGCACATAAGAAGTGGGCAAAGTGGTGTTGGCCCATTATTAGAAAGCCTCTTGATGACTGAGATGACCGATTGGAAGCTGGCTCCTTGGTTTAGCTCAATTTAACTCAACTCAACTCAACTCAGCTGAACCAGAGATAGTTCAATAACCAAGGAAAGGAGCAAAGATCATATTAAAAATTATCATTTAATTTTTTGATGATGGAACTCAAGTCTTTGCACTAAGCTTTATTTCCTATCCTTTTTAATGTTTTGTTTTGAGACAGAATCTTGTTGAGTCATTAAGTTTCCCCCAATGGGCATGGACTTTTATTTTCTCAAGTCAACCTTCCAGGGTTCTGGGATTATAGCCACCATGCCTGATGTTTGAAATGTGTAGTCTTCCTGAACTTCCTTCAGTTGAGAAGATCAAAAATCCTTAGGAAAAGCATTTGATTGGTCCTTATAGATGGGGACTACTGGAATCTCCATACCCTAGAGAACAACTGTCAATTCCCAGGTTGCCTTGGTGACTAAGTCTTGCCTCTTTCTCAAGTTGGGCCCAATGTCATCGCTGACACTTATGCCTCTCTCCAGGGAAACAGTTTATAACACCTACTTATCTGCTAGCATGGGGTGGGTAGAGACAACTCTCAAGTCAGTATCACCCTATCATCCTTCTCCCTGTTGCTACTCACCAAGAATGTTCTACAAGCTGCTAAATCTCAGTATTTATTGACAAGACTATTTTGCCCGCAGAAAATTGAAAGTGCACTTATCATGCTAATACTGAAATCAATATTTCATGCTTATGGTTGTGTCCAAGACATTCAGATAAAAGTTGGCATTATGCAAAGACTAGGAGGGGAAGAGATGAGTAATGCAAGGAGAAAAAAGAGGTAAGAAGAACAGTGTCCTTACTCCCAGTACATTTGGAAGGGGACCACTCAAAGTAAAGTCTACCCAGGGATGACTTCACTGATGAGGCAGGAGAAAGGCTCTCCACCGCCTTTGTTTGCATATGCTATTGTTTTAGCACACGGTGTTTTGTTTACTTTGGAAGGAAATATTTTATCCCTCTGAGATAATTAATTTTTGTCAGCTTCACTGTTTATAAGGGAAACTGAGAAACTGTTAATTGAAACACAGAATGAGTCACTGTTTTCAGTATTTTTTGGCAGCATCCTAATTTGTGTCAATCCCAGCCTAATTATTAGATTTTTGGAAGCAGAAAGCATATTTGATTTTTCTGCTACTGACTTTTTATCTTCCTTTTTGGGGAGGGGGGGATATGTGTGCTATCTGACAAAGGTTATATAATTGATATGAATGCGAAGTGAAGCCCCAGTGCATTTGTAAGATACTGGGCTCTCCAATCCACTGCATCTCAACATTTAGAAAGCTCAGAGAATGTGGTCTTCCTCCTCGGCTCATGCTCACTCTCAGCCCCAACCAGAAAATGCAGTTCTTTTCAAGACCTTTTAACTGGTTTGAAACCACAATCTATGGCCCATCGCTAATGACATCATGGAAGTGAATTTCCCAGAAGCCATCAGGGAGAACTTCTTTGGAAATCCAATTGAACATCACTGGCAAAGGGCAGGCTCCTCCAAAAGGTGACCAGCCATGCATCCCCGAGTTGTATTAATCAGAATGAACTCATTTACTCCGAATGCAAACCTACTACATTATTCCACAGGAATCCTGTTTCCAATGATCATTAATGCAGAGAACTGGGAGCCACTGATCGTGGGAGAGGTTAATAAAATCTGTCAGACCAATGGCCAGCATAATAAGCCTGTTAATGGCTCTTAATAGAGGTTGGATCCTCCCTCCTCCAGCTGAGGCAAGGCAAGCAGGCAGATGGCTGTGTAGGACAGACACTTCCATCTCTTGTCTCAGGAAGTGGCCCTTGGATCAACTGCAGTCACCAGTATTGTCAGGGTCCGGAGGCCACCATATCTATAAGACTTGGCACCAGCTGTGGGCAGGGAAAGGGAGCCTCAGGACAACCCAAGAGGGCTCTGAGCTATGCCCCCTCTGAGCTATGCATCCTGCACCCTCCTGCCAGCCACAGACCAGGGGACGTGGAAGCCAGAGGAGGCCTGCTACCTGGAGCTGTAGGTATCCCAGATCCTTGTGCTCAGCCACCCTAGGTCCGCCACTGACAGGAAGGGTGACAGTCACAGCCTAGGCTCCCTGGCAGCTCTTTACATGCCTTTTCCTTGGCTCTCACCAGCAACCCTTAGGAAATCCTTCCTATTTATTGCCCCCATTTGGGGACAGCCAATCTGAAGTTCAGAGATATTGTGAAACTAATCCATCGGCAGAAAGTGTGCACCCTTAACCATGATACTTCCTCATTGGAGGAGATACAGAAATTGCAGACTAAAACCAGGCCAAAGAGAAGTGCAGGACATGAGGGTGGGCCTGGAAGCTCTTCCATTTGTCTGTCCAGCCAGGCTATTCGGGACAATGCCAGACAAGGTATGGAAAAGTAATGGATTGTTGACTATGCTGTTCCTGTGGATTTTGTCCTAAAATGTGAGATCCTCAAGGCCCTTTGAGAGACAGCCTGTGTCGCCCAGCTGTGGCCTTGCCTGCGCACCCCTGAAGGCCATGTCCAGCCAATCTCCCTGAAGAACTCTATCCATCCTTAAGACTTGGCTTTTCTGACCCCATCCTGGTTCCATCAAAGCTTGTCATATTTCTTGTCATCTGAGAGTCCTCTTGATCTCCCACTTGGGCCCTCTCTAGTGTAGCCAAGGTTGGAGCAAGCCACTGCCTCGTGGGAATATATTCTACATGTGAGACCCATGGGACAGATGGCAAAGGGTACCTGGAGCCACAATAGGAGTTCCAGCTGCATAAGGCTGGCATAGGAGCATGGTGGCACTCCCAAGCCCTGGGGACTGCATAACTGAGGGGCTGGCAGCCACCGAGGGGCTCAGGATAAGGACTGGAGTGAGTCTTTAAAGTGGAGGCTCTGAGAGCAAGAGCTTGTGAAGATCTGTGGGAACGGGGCCAGTGAAGGAGGAAGGACAGCTGTGCTGGTGACAAATAGAGCAGAGTAACACTACGGGACACTATCAGGAAGGACAAAGGATGGCAGAGGGCTTCATAAATGTTTTCAGTAGGTGGGAGGACATCGCTCATAGACCCCATGACCTTCCAGGATAACCAAGAAGTGAGTGAGCCCCAGCAGCCTTGAGTCTACAGCACCTCTATTCCTAAAGGAGGATTTCCTTGCTTAAGTCATGTTAAAAAATCTTGTTTTAAGGGCTTAGATGATGTGAGAAAACAGATGATTATGAGGAAGGGGTGATACCGGGGAGGAGAGAAGCAGGGAAGGTTTTGGAGGGAGATGTTTGCAAACCCCACGGCACCTCAACACGGCCGAGCTCAGTCCCGTGGTGCTGCATGCAGTAGGGAATACAGACAGAGGGATGTGCTCTCTGCAGTTTGCGGACATATGCTGTAAGTGCTAGACTACATGGCATGGGGCATGATGGCAGGAGACCTGAGAGAGACATCAGGGAGAGGAAAACTCAGACACAGCAGCATGGAAGATTGCACTGGCTTCAAAGAATGTTGGGGGGTTAGAATGGAAGGAGAGAACACAGATCTGCACAGGGAAGGGAGACACAGACAAGAATGGGGAGTGCCAGAAGC
This sequence comes from Cavia porcellus, assembly GCF_034190915.1. Classification (NCBI taxonomy): domain Eukaryota; kingdom Metazoa; phylum Chordata; class Mammalia; order Rodentia; family Caviidae; genus Cavia; species Cavia porcellus. The sequence goes on along the minus strand of NW_026947496.1, from coordinate 16,490,684 downwards.
ACACCGGGTACAAAGGAGAATGAGGGACCCTGCCTTGTTCCAGTGGAGGAGGAGTGTGTGTGTGCAAGATAGACAGGGACAGAGACAGACGTAGAGACAGAGACAAATAGACCATGCCGGCATGTAGAAGTGTGTTTTTGAGAGTGTGTGTGTTTGTGCTTCTGTGTAAACATTTTGGCGTGTGTGTGTGTGTGTTTGTGCGATTAAGGAAGCAATGTGCAATAAGCAGGACCAGAGAGGGTGACAGAGCATTTCAAAGAGCTTTGGTAGCCAGACGGACGAGTTTAGACCAGTGTGGTGAGCAGCCATCATTCCATAGGCGTCTAAGGAGTGTGATACAGACCAAGTTTTAGGGCGCTCTGGGTGTAAGTAGACAGGTGGAAAGGAAAGAGAGTCATGGGCACTGTCCACACTCAGTGCTTCCTGTCCTTATGATTTTTCATCTTTTCTTCTACAGCACTCTTTCATATTATTATTCTTGTTGATTGAAATCATCCTCAGACCTCATCATTATCCATCGAAGACGACAGGATTCATCCTATTGGCTGTGGGTAGCATTGGTTACATCTGGAGGTAGGAATTCCATTGAATGTTCACTTAAGCTTGGCACCCCAGACCCTGAAGCATATTCCATAAAAGCACACCCCCCTGTCAGAGTATCTTGATGTTGGTTTAATGGGGAATGGGCCATCTTTAAATTTCCAGGTAAGAATGATTCTTATTTGTGTGATTTCTTTTCCTAGTGAGGATTAAAATTAGGACCTTTGCACTGAGCCATATCCCAACCATTTTTATTTTTCACTTTTCATTTTGAGATACAGTCTCTCTAAGTCACTAAGTTTCCAAAGTAGGCTTGAATTTGTGATCTTCTTGTCTCACCCTCCCATACTGGTGGAATTACAAGACATGCACCACAATACCGCTTACTACTTGACTTTGAAATGCCAGAGGATCACACGCAAAACAACACACAAGTGTTGAGCATATATCATAACTTCCTTTCTCCCCCTCATGAAGAATTCATCATTCCAAAACCATACATGGTGGTGTCCCAAGAAAATATTATCTTTGGTTCCATTCACAGTTAAAATTTTGGAATGGCTGAATGATCTGAGGCATCTAACATACATTCCATTAAAAAGGAACTGGATGGGTGGAGGTACTAGTTTTGATCATTCCTGTTACCACGTCATTATGGGCCTACTTATGTCTGCACCGGGCACTAGAGCACCTAGTGAGGGTTTGTCCATCACCCGAAGGCCTCAGCTCAGCCTTACTGAAGGTGTGGGAGATACACAAGTGACTGCCCTGGATTTCATCACTTGGCCACCTGGTAATCCTCATTCCCAGAAATGTTGCCTTATGGTTTGTGGTCAAGGCAGGTGCCAGAACTTCCACCAACTCCCTGATCAGGAGGGAGATCTTTCTGTTCTGTAGCCTTCTCCTCCAGCACCACGTCTTTGTATCCTCTGAAAGGGCTCTTTTGAGCCCTTAAATATCAGAGGCCAATCAGTGGTCCTCCTGTAGACCCTTACAATCTGTCCATGTGTACAATTCCCTCATCCCTGTGTTGGGGCTGTAATTTAATGTAGTTCTCTGTCAGGGATGGAAGTGAGAGAGAGCATATTCTAAAGGACCACGGCTCTAGCAGTGCCTGTGTGTCAGTTAGCTTTCTGTCACTGTGACAAAATACCCGAGAAAAGCAATTTAATGGAAGAAAGGTTTACTTTGGCTCATGATTTCAGAAGAGTCAGTTCATTGCTTGTAAGTATGTGAGGAAGCAGAAATATCAGTGTGGAAGGGTGTAGCACAGGAAAGCTGCTCACCTCGGAGCAGCCAGGAAGCAGAGAAGCAAAAAGCCACAGAGCAAGCGGGCCCGATACAGTGACAACCCCACAATCCACATCCTTCACCTAAACCCCACTTTCTCATCTCTCAATGATGCTATCAAATTATGATTTTATCAGTGGATTAATCCAGTTGATTAGGTCAGAGTCCTTATGATCCAATCCTTTCAAAACCCTCAGTTGGTAATCAGGCCCCCAACACAGTTTGGGGCTATTTCATGGATTTCACCAGCCCTGTTATAGAATGAAGAAATACAGTGACCACAGCTCACATGCTGGCTCCTACCGAGCCCTGCCTTCCTCTTTTCGCCATCCTCTCTCCTTCCTGTCCATACCCCTCTCTCCTGAGTACCCAAAGTCTTGGCTTTTCCTGTCTTGAAGAAGTACTTGCTCAATAATATACCCCAGCCTAAACAATATTCTACCCTGTTCTCCAGCCTCTGAGGTCTTGAGTTTGAAAACAAGGAACTTTTATATAACACTGGGGATCTCCTGGGACAGCAGTTGATATCTGGAGCATTGTGTAAGGAATAGTCTGAAGCTTGAGGGAGAAAAAGTTGTGTGAATATTAAGCAGTGCCTTATAGTAGCATAGGTTGGAAAGTGGTGGGAAATTCATCATGTACTCACCCTCTATAGCTTAACCCAGAAGAATTAATCCCTGTAAGGACTGAAACTTGGCTTGGGGAATGAGTATATGAACACAGAGATATTCCCCTCTGTCTTACATGTTGTAATAAAGCAAGGTAAAAACCTGGCTTACTAGACATGAATTTGCATGCTCTATTTTTTATAGATTTCAACCTTTTGCCAAGTATAATTTTTGGAGTTTTTATATAAGAACCTTTGACATATTAACTTGTTTTTAACCTCCGATTTGAATTTGCATGTGTAATCTTTGTTCTTTTCCTCTTTGGAGACCAAAGAACACCAAAAACCACTGTCATTATTGGAGAAAATTGTAAGGGCCACAAAGTTGAAAGGTGGTAGCCATAAAATCAAGACCTGGGTAGGTGTTCCAAAGATCCAGGGCACCCAGGAGATTGGGGAAAGAAGATACGTGAGGAGGGAGGTGGTTGATGCACCTCCTGTGTCTCTTCAGTTGTTTCCGAGTGCCAGGCACTATGCTAAGAGATGAGGTGGAGTACACAAAGCCAGCTGCACTTGAGGACTGGGTAGGAAAGAAGGTGTGAACTGACAGTGAGAAGAAGAAATCAGCAAAGATGTGGAAAAGGCCTTCAGGAAAAGCCTGGAGAAGCCAAGGGCCAGCTGGGCTGGAGAACAGGGAAAAGTGAGATTATGAATCCACATCAATGAACTTGGACTTTTAAACTGAGTGCTGTCCTGGAGAGGAAGTCTTAACCAGAGAGTTAAATGACATTGTTTGTGTGAGAAAGGTGATGAGTGAGGTGCTTCTGGCTGAAGTGTAGAAATCAGAGTGCAGAGGAGCAAGATGGGTAGACTCACTGGCGGCAGCATTTGTGGAAACTCAGGACAACTGATACTAGCTGACTGCTAGGTGACAGTTTTAATGAACTCACAAGCAAAATCAGAGAGCGTGGGTGATGGGTGAGAACTGAGAAATCACCTGGCCTTAGAAAACTGGAACTCCAGAGGGTCCTGTGGCTGAGGTAGGGGGTGCAAAGTAGGACTAAGCCAACTTAAGCCAACGTCCTCTTATGGAAAACCCCATTCTCTTTCCACTGGACTCACATGAGAGGTGCTTGTTATACTCCATGGATTTAAAAGGTCACCTTTTTAAATGCTGGGATGATGAGCAACCCAAGAAGATTGCCCTCATCCCTTCGTGGTATTTGTGCTCAGTTCTGTGTTTGGCTGGGTCACTAAAGTCAGAGTGATAAGCCAGTGAAGGGAAGGAAAGGGACCAATCACCAGCAGGAATGTGGCAGGCTGGGCCCCGGTGCTGGGAAGCTGCAATGACTTGAATTACTAATGAGAAGTAGAATCAAGATTTAATCCATTAAGCCTTACTCTCCTATTTGTTGTCGTTATTGTGAAAAAAATCAAATACACTTGTAAAGGAGCGTTTTATCTTGCCCTGCCTCTGTCCACTCCCTGGTTAGGGCTGCCTGCCATCTCAACCCTTTTACAACACACGGAGGCCCATGGGTCCTCACACCACAGATGGCCATCAGCAAGCTCCACCAGCTGGCTATCCTTGGAGATGTGCAGGCAAGTGCATTGATGAGCTCTAGGTACGCCTACTCGGAGGGTCCAGTGGGGAAACGGATGAGGTAAGAAACCTGCATGAGGGCCCCAGGGACCGTGGGAACAAACATAGGTAAGAAAATTGGCAGGACCTCGGAGCTGGAGAAGCTATTCACTGCCCAAACCATGCTATGAAGACCTAAAAATAGCCACTGAGACTGTGGGGATGGCCTTCCACGTGCTGCTGGCCTGCTGTTATTTTTCAGATTGCGAAATTGGAGGGCTGGCCCTTAAGTGGGAAAATAAAGCTTTGCAAGTAGTAATGATTGCAAATCTTTCATTTCCTTTGGAAAGCATTAGTCACCTGTAAATACAGTCACTCGTTCCTCCCTCCTCTCTCAGCCTGAAACACCTCATCTCGCGCTCTTCAAGGCAGTGGCGGGGAGCAGGAAAATAGCAATGTTCCTTCTCCTGGTTTTTACTCCTTCTTTTATTGAACAAATATTTCTCCTAACCCAGGGCTGGTCCTGCTGGGAAAAGCAAAGTTGCATCAGGCCAAGCCCCAGCCTGCAGGGGTTTATACTTAATAAGTGGAAATGAGCCATGCATCATATTATAACAACACAAGCTGGGAAGTGATGAAATGTCATGAAAATATACAAGGAGCCACAGGAACACATTGGCGGGGGGGAGCATCCATCTGGCTGAGGAGTGTGCAGAGGCACACACCAGGCCTGGGCTCTGAAGGACCAGCAGGGTTAGTGCTGGGAAAAGTGGGAGAAACAGAGCCATGGAGAAGCAGCCATCACTGTCCTGATGTCTAGAAGGTGCTGGGCACGTGACAGCAGCAGTCAGTGCTTCTCTCCAGCTGGATGTATTAGTGCAAGAGGCTATTAAGAAATAGCCCCAGACTTGCCACTCATGGGGAGGTGAGGAAGGCAGACTGGAGGAGAGGAGGCACGCACTCCTCAGCTTACTATGGCCTTACAGTCCCTGTACACCCTGCAAAGATTGAAACTATCTTAGTTCACTGACTCTACCTCGCCTACTGGATATCGAGACTTAGCATTGCAGCACACTGTGGAACATGGACTATTTCCCCTCTTGATTTTGTGGGTGACTTGGACCTGTGATCACTGTCACTGCTCAGCACTGAAAGATGGGTTAGATCTGTAAGATTTGAACTCAGACTTGCTGAATGCACTATCATTTTCCTATCATTATTGAGTCAAAGCATCATAAATCAGTCAAACCATAAGTGGGGGACTATCTGGACAGATGATGGGAGACTTTGCTTTTGCTGCTGTTCATTTCTGGGGAGATTGGGGTGAGAAGTATTAATAATTTGGTCAGAGAATTATGCTTTAGAAACTCCATCTTGATGAGTGTGTTTAAAATAGATTGAAGTAACAAGGGATAGGAAGCAACAGAAAATAAAACAATTAGATGAAAATAAAAATGAGCCAGGGCACTGTCTTGTTTAATCACATCTTTTTCTTTGTCCAAGATGACTTTTAACTGCAGGGATTACCTCACATCTGAGTGCTTCCCTTCCACCTAGCTGTGGGTGGTCCAGTCTTCCAAGGACTCCATCCCTAAAGAGTTCCAGTAACCTACTGAGCGCTCATATGTCAGTGTTGCACACAGGTCCTGAGCATTTTTTTCCCCATACAAATGGCAAAGCCATAACTCCCAGCCCCCTGGACACAACATCTCCACTTGGCACTGCCTTGAGACTCAGTACGCCCCTCCCACTGCCAAGGATACCAACAGTGTCATCATTCACTGGACCCTCTATTTGTTGATAGAAATAGGAAAATGCTACTGGCCATGGCTCCTGGCCTTCAGGGCACCACCAACTGCTCTGGGTAGACCAGAAGTCTGCTGATTCCACAGATGTATCTGCTAGGGGTGTGGGTAGAGATTGCAGGCCTAGCACAGCATCCCACAGGTAGGCAGATGCTACCCAGTCCTGGGGGAGGGTTTGTCTCCCTACAGCAGTTCCTATGAGGCAGAGAATTCTTTTCTTCTATACTATGCTCACACAGGTGCGATCTCCCAGCAAAGCTATCTGGATCCCTCAAGGATGGCAATCTTTTTAAATTTGTGCCTCATTTACATATGCACATTTATACATGTCACCCTACGAATACATTAAAATGTGAATTAAACTGAGTTCTAGGCCAGACACCTTGCCTCAACGGGCAGCAGTAATTTCTCCCTTCTCCTGTTAATGCGTTATGGTAAATTTGCTCCCAGAGCCTCTGTTAACCTTCATAGGGGACCTCAAGGACAACCCAAGTTGTATGACTGGAACCTTGGTGGGAATTAGGATTCTAGCCTCATTTTCCGCCAAAGGGTGGTTTAGCTGTCATGCAAGTGAACATATGAAAATAAAGATAAGTAATCCAGACAGTGTTTTCTTATGATCAGCTTCTGGGTTCAGCCCAATTGGGGTCTGAATTGAAGAGTTATGGGGGTGAGGAGCAAAAAGACAAAAACATTATCTGCCTCGCATCACTCATGGCCAAGTCTAGCTTCTGTCTAAAATCACAAGTCCTCCAACAGAAGTTAGAAATAACAAAAGTCAGTTGTACAATTCAAGAAGAGAGATATATCTGAGACCCATAGTTGAAATAACAGAATATGTTTGTTAGTTGACATGTAATGGACAAATGAAAAGAAATAAAATAAGGTTATTTGTAAGTATTCTAAGCTAATGAACTGGGAAGGTGGTGATTCCATGAATAGATGAAGGTGAACTATAAAATAGTTTTGGACAAAAGTAAAAATGTTGGTTTAAAATCCCACACTAGGACCTATGCCCAAAACTAATAACAGAGCTGATTTGATTGGTCCTGGGCACTGGAATTTTAAACCCTACCTGGTATTTATAATCTTTAGTCAAAATTGAGAAGCACCTTCTCACAGAGCTCCCATTTGGAAGTGCACACCAGGTGATCTTAAGAGAGATGGCTTTAGGGAAATCCAAGTGGCAGACCCTCATGGTGGGTTGAAATTATGGTAGAGACAGTGGAGGAGGAATAAAAGGAAGAGGACAGAATTCAGAAGAAAATTCTGGGAAAATGCCCTTATCTAACAGACAGGTTAGGGCAAGAGGACAGCAAAGGAAGCAGAAATTGACTGAGGGCTAAAAAACAAGACTGGACAAGTAGGCCATGATTCTAAAGGAAGAATTCCCTGGAGAGAATTCAGGGAGAGATTGGACCACTGACTGACTGACTGCTGAGAACTGAACTCAGGGCTTTGAACATATTGGGCAAGTGCTCTATGCTCTGTGTCCCTAGGCCTTGGGTCACAGTTTTAAATTTCCATGAAAAGTTTGCCACCACAACAGCTCTCTTCATGGCTGATATCAGTATCCAGGCAAACTACCTATCTAACACTCTTGCTTTTTTTGTGTTAGACAGGTTTTTATTACTATGACAAAATAACTGAGGCAAGTTACTTTATAAAGAAAGAGGTTTATTTAGCTTATACTTTTGCAGAGTTCAAACAGCAGCATAGGTTTGGCAAAGGCCTCCATGACTTCATTACATCCTCGTGGGAGTCTGGTGAGTCTTTGTGTCTGTGTAATCTCTCTCCCAGTCCAAGCCACCAGAACTCAGTTGAGGGGCTCCACCCTACTGATCTCATCTAATTTCGTCACTTCCCAAAGACCACATCTCTAAACCCCACAGTCAGTTTAATTTTCACTCACTTGATACCACTGACACAAAACTTAGGGCATCACACTCCTGTGTGAGTTTGCAGAGGGTGGAGGAGACAAATTTTATCCAAACCCTAGCACTTCACTCCTCTTACCTGATTTATTCTATGGGGCTAGACAAATATGACATGAGTGTTAACACTTCAAGAATTACATCCCAAAACCCACAACATTCTGTCATCTACTTACCTCTAACGCCAGAGTTCTGGTATTTTCCTACTGATAAAACAGAAAAGATCCGAATTTCATAACGACCATTTTGGTGCTGTGAGATTTAGCAGGAGAAGCCTCTAGGAGATTAGCTTTTGGCTAAAGTTTGGTGTCCATTCAGCCTGGCTCCCATAGATTCCCATGGTAGACAGCTAAAAAAGACACAGGTCACCTTCCTGTCACGTGAATGGAGGGGCAGGATGCTGGTTTCCTCAAAGTATTAAGGTGACCTCAGTGGGAAAGCCACTGGGTACATTTCTCAATCTTCAAAGGCTGCAGTGGCCATGGTGGGTTGGCAGCTGGGAGCTGTCTGCAATTTTTGTGAATATTAAAAAAAAAAAAAAAAAAAAAAAAAAAAAAAACATTTCCCATCAGAGTGGCCGAAACCACCATTCATTTAACAATGGAAAGAGCTGTCTGCGTCCCAGGGACTTGGAACAGGGAAGCGCATGGCAGATCCCAGCTGTGGCATGGAGGAGCTTCTAGGCAGGCAAGGAAAGCGTCCCAGTTAACCGCAAGGACAATGTCTTGGAGGATGGGAAGGACATGGCCAAGGAAGCTAACCCAGTGGGGTGAGGGAAGCAGTACCAGGAGGTCTCTTTTGAGAAATGGACTTTTACTTGGTGGCTGGAAGTATCAGGTTCTCTTCTTCCTCCCTCCTGCTCTCTCATTCTCTTTCTCTTCCCTGCCCTCCTTCTCTTCTCCTCCTTCCCTTCCTTCTTGGCCGCCTCCTTTCTGTCTCTCCCTTTCTCCTTCTCTCCTTCTATCCTTCCCCCTGTATATTTGAGCAAGCCTTAAAGAACTGCTATCTCCTGGGACTCTCCCCACCGGTGCTCTCTGCTAAGTGCCCTGCATTATATTGTATCTCCATTCCTTCTTCCACTGTCAGCTAACACATCTATAACTTTTGTGGTACTTTCTCTGTGAAAAGTGCCAATTCATTCACTTACCTCAGGAACTTCCCTCCAAGAGCTTTATGCTGAAAGAAACAAACATGAACAGTCTAGGGAGATGGCCTTATTTGTAGACTATCTTATATAAATGTGCATGGGAATTGGAAGTCTCAGCTTCAGTATGTAAACAAGGGAAACTAATTGACAAAACCTCTATGGAGCATGTTCTGATCTTGCTACCCAACCCACTAACTTCATCTACTTGAGGATATCGAGCTTCTGCCTTTTGTAGTTTCTCTGTCCTATCATGATAAGCAGTGAGGTAGGCAAAGAGCACTGTAAATATCCTATAATACATCTCTGGTATGTACACAGAGAGAGAATTCTAAGCACACTTATAAATCTCTACTCTGGAGGTTGAGGCACAAGGACCACAAATTCCAGTCTGGGCAGCTTAGGAAGATCCTATCTGAAAATAATATTGAACAGGGGTAGGGGATGTAGCTCAGCATTAGAATGCTTTCCTAGCATGTATGAAACTCTGGCCTCAATCCCCAGGACCATAAATTGTTTAAAAAATTAAAGAATTTTAACACTAGTAGTAATAATAATAATGGGATTTGTTAGAGTGACTTCATTATCAGTTTGGAAAATGCATCCACACAGGTTTTGTGAGAACAAACTAATACCAGAAAACCAGGACCAACCATTGAATGTACTTGTATGACCCTAGAACTGAGGCTTCCTCCCATTTTTGTTGCAATGAAATATATACCATAAAATGTATCGTTTTCACCATGTCAGCTGAGTAGTTCATTGGCATTAAGTGTATTCATACTGTTGTACAACTATCACCACCATCCATCCCCAAAAGTTTGCTTTTTTTCCCAAACTAAAACTCTGAACCCATTAACATGAACTCCCATCTTTCCTGTTATGGTTTGCAGCTAGACATCTCCGCATATTGAATTGTGGGTTGCTGTAGCTAAATGTGCCATTAGGAGTTGGGGCCTGGTGGGAAGAGCAGGTCACTGAGGGCGTGGCCCGGAAGTAAATCTCCCTCCTGGTGCCTCCTTTCTTTCTCTACCTCCTGGACACCATCATGTGAGCCCCTCTGCCGTGCTCTTTCTTCTTTGAGTTAGCTGACCAGACTGAAATGCAAGCCAAACAAACCTCTCCATCATGAGTGTCGGGTATTTTGTTAGAGTAACAAGGAAAATGACTAAGCTACTCCCTCTCTGCAACCCTTAACAGTTCCCGTTGTACTTTCTGTCTCTCTGATGCTGACACAAATGGTTCCTCATACAAGTGGAATTATACAGTATATGCTCTTCTGTGACTGGCTTATTTCACTTAGCACAGTATCTTCAAGCTTCACCCAGGCCGTAGCATCATCAGAATGTGTTTCTGTTTTAATGAGTGTGTACAGTATGTGCCACATTCTGTTGACCCAGTCATCCACAATGACCACTTGGGTTATTTCTGCCTTTTGGCTAATGTCTAAAAAATTGCTATGAAGATGAATGTGCAAATATATCTTTGAGTCCCTGCTGTAGATCCTTTGGGTACATCCCCAGGAGTGGAATGGCTGGATGGTATGATGATTCTATTTGAAGTTTCTGATGACCTGCCTTGCAGTTTTCCATAGTGTGTGTACCATTTTACATTCTCACCAGAACTGCCCGAGGAATCTAGTTTCTCCATGTCTTCCCCAATACTTGTTATTTTCTGTGTTTTCAAAAATTGCAATCACCTTAATACATATAAGTGATATGGTATCTCACTGTGGTTTTGCTTGCATTTTCCCAGTTACTAATGATGCTAAACACCTTCTGACTCACTTTTTGGCTGTTTGTATATCTTGTCTGTAGAATGCGTAGGCAGAATCTTGGGCTATTTTTGAGTTGCTTAATGGCTTTTGTTGAGTTACATGAGCAAGTTTTATACCCTGAATATCAACTCCTTATTAGATACCTGTTTTGCAAATATTTTCCCATTCCATCGATAGCCTTTGCTCTCTGTTGATTTGATGCCCAGAGGTGAGCTCCTGTCAAATGATTACTACCAGGCAGTATGCTATGTGTCTTACATATACCATATGTGTGCAGTTAATGCATGTGAACAACCTTAATTTTTACAACAACCTTAGAAGTTACACGCTGCTTAGATTACCACTTCGTAAACAGATAGGTTGAATTAAGTGCAGGGATGACATATTTAATAGGTGGTCAAACTAGAATTTGTATCCCAGAAACCTGGCTCCAGATTCTGTATTCCTAACCAATTATAAATGTAGCTGATGCAACATCTTTCCCATATATAACTCATAAGTTATTTCAGACTTTGGCATCTTCCAATGCAGTTGGTTTCCAGCAAACTGCATTTTTCAGACTCCCACTTAGATATCACAGCTTCTCTCCTAGCATTTCTTTTCCTTCTCTTGGCTCACAGAAGTGACTTACATTCTATCCTAATATGAGCAGGATCTGAGCGTCCCTCAAAGCCCATCCATTCCTAGTTAACACTCAATCCGTGATTATATGCATGAGCTAGTATCAGGGCCAACACTAAGTCTCAAGTATACTGTATTAGGGCAGTGGCATTATGCTTTATCCTATTCCAGCAGGATTTGGAGAATAGATAGAAGACTGGTCCTTACTGTTAGACACCAAAAAATAAATAAATAAAAAGCAAACCTCACTGCTTTGGTTAGGAATCACCACATGGGCACCATCTAGCATCCAGTGGGCTCAATGTCTCAGCAAGCTGTACACTTCAGGGAGAGGAATGATTTCTTCATGTGCTCACACACTGTCTTTGCCTAACAAAGTGTTGTGTGTTTTCCTGTATGCTTTCACCAATACTGATTCTAATGCATCAGAGGAAAATGCCTCATGAAACAAGATGTCTTACGAAGTCAAGTAAATTTACCAGGGAAGCACTCGCTTCAGTAGATTTTTGGAAATATTTCAGCTGTTGACACTCATTTTTCATGGTTGGTTAAGAGCAAATGGCATGGTGGCCTCCACTGTCCTAATCATTGTGACTCTTGTTTTCTGCAGGATCCTGTGGTTGTACTCAAAGACAGGTCACTGGGTGTATCCTGTGTTGGAAAAACTCAGCCCTGTGGGCCTCGCAGCCTTTTTCTTTCTCAGCTACATCTCGACTGTCAGCTTCTTCCTACTTGGAGAGAGGCTCAACCACTGGAAATGGGGTCAGTGAATGTCTCTGTTGTGCAAAGACACTTTTTCCTTATCCTTTCCCAATTCCTCATTAGACACAAAAGAAAAAGTAGCCCAAACAGAAGGAAATGGTGTGTGATGACTTTGTCCAAAGCACTCTGATAAGTCTCACCAAAGTAGCAAAGGAAAAGCCTGGGTCAAGCTGATAGTCAGAGAGCGCCATCAAATTATTTCCTCTCCTCCCCTGAACAGCATCTCACTTAACTTGAAAGCTAGATCTCACTTAGAAACCTCAAGATTTAGAGAAGGTATTATCATCTCAAGCATTTAAAAATGTTTTTGTAATCTCCCTTCACACAGGTGAGAACTTGCAGGACACAAGCTGTTAAAATGATGTGGACTTCCTTTTTGAAGGAAATGGATCCAGGTGACCTTATTAGTGCTACTAATCTCTGCAGTGCGTTCCCAGATGAGTTCTTATCCATCTTCTATTAGTTTGTTTCTCAATCTTAATGAAGCCTTCACTAGATAAAATCACATGTTATACTTGAAGCTGGAATTCTCATTTAGGTAAGGTCTTAGGACATGTCAGGGAGCTAAGCTTTCTAATTTTAGATGGGTAGAACTGTGTTGCTTCTCCACCAGAAAATAATAATCTTAATTTAGTTGATTTAAAAAAAGAAAATTTTATTTTCCTTCCCTCGTCTCACCTCACTGCCCACCAAATATCCTTTTGTGAGAAAAGTAACTCCAGAGTCACAGAGGATCCAAACTCTGCTCAGCTCAGCAACCCAGCACAATCCATCAGGGAAACACCCAGCCAACCTCACTGTCATAGAGGTACCAAGCCCAGCCCAGCCCAGAGCTCCAGAGTCACCCATCAGGGAACAACAGGTCTTGGAGAATTTGAGCTCTGCCCGTCAGAGCACAAGGCCCCAGCTCCATTGTTCAGTGGTGCAGCCCAGCTAGTTGTGCAGTGGGTCCTGGAGGTTCTGAACTCCACCTGGCCAGGAGCTCGGCCCTGATGACACACTGGGGGTGCCAGAGGTTCTCAACTCCACTTAACCAGGTTCTAGGCCCCAGCAACACACTCCTAGAATGTGTCCCTCCTAGCAGCAAGAGGACCCAACCTCTGCCCAGCCCAGCAACCCAGAGCATGACAACCCAGGGCAGTATATCAGCAGAACATCCAGCCAGCCCCACAGACCACAGAGCACAAGGATCTGGCACCATAGGTTGCAAGTGCACCCCAGGTAGCCACAGGGATGTTAGAGGATTGAAACTCTACCCAGTGCTGTGCTCCAATGAAATCCATCAGGAGGGTGCCTAACCAGCCACACAGATCCCAGAGGAAAATGACAAAACCAAAGAGCGAGAGGCAGTCTCAGTCCTCCAACCCACTAAGAGCAAACCCAAGAAACACTGAAACAGAAGGCACTGGAAATGGCATGACTGAATTTTCTGAAATGATAGCAAATGAAGTAAAGAAACAACTCCATAAAGTTACAGAAGAAATCAGGTCAGGAATAATCTCTCAGGTAAAAAAATGAAGCAACAAACATTATGAAAGAAATGCTGTATCTAAAGAAAATCTAAATAAAAAAGCAGAGGAACATAAGTAAATGATGGAAACTTTTAATGAAGAATATAAGACAGAATTAGAATGCATGAAGCAGATTCAAAGGGATATTCAAGAAACTAAAAATTCCATTGAAAGCTGGCAAAACCATTTGAATGAAGTTGAAGATAGAGTATCAGACCTTGAAGACAGGATAGAAGATTATGACCATGAAAGAAACGATCTCTTAAAAATAACAAGAAACCAGGAAATAACAATTCACCTGTTTCAAGATGATGCAAAGAGAAATTGATAGGTGTCAATGAAGAAGCAGGGGGCAACACATTGATCTGTGAAGACTATTTGCAGAAATAATAGCAGAAAGTGTTCCAAACATAGGAAGAGAATCTAATATACAGATAAGTGAGGCATAAAATACCCATGTAACCATAACCAAAATAAATCTTCACCTAGGCATACAATAATTAGGATATCAGAAATTCAGCATAAGAACAAAATACTAAAAGCTATCAGAGAAAAGAAATAGATCACCTATGAAGAAAAGCCTATCAGAAACACAACAGACTTCTCAACACAAACATTCAAGTCAAGAAGACCTTGGAATGAAGCATTTCAAGTAAGAAAGAAAATAACTTTCAACCTAGATAGATGTAGCATGCAAAACTATCTTTGAAAATAGATGGAGAAATAAGATACTTCCATGACAAAGAACAACTGAAGAAATTCATGGCCAGCAAACCAACACTACAAACAGTACTGAAAGACACACTAGAAAGAGACAAAGATAACTACAGTCCCAAGAACAACAACAAAAGGAAAACACTAAGCAGGGCATACAATTAAACAGAAAAAGTAGAAAACCAACAACAGAAGATAACATGACAGTGATAAGCCAGTACTTATCCGTTATAACCATCAATGTAAATCGCCTCAACTCACCAATGAAAAGAAAAAGACCGGCAGAGTGGATTAAGAAATGAAATTCAACAATATGCTGTGGATAAGAAATACATTCAACTTAAAAGGAAATTCATAGAGTAAAAGTCAAAAAATGGAAAACAATACTCCATGCAACAAGAACCCAGAAAAAAGCAGGGGTAGCTATTTTGTTTGCCGAAAATGTGAACTTCAAACTAAGAATGATCAAAAAAGATAAAGAAGATGGCTACATACTTGTTAGGGGAAAAATTCAAGAGGGAGAGATTACAATCATAAATATATATGCACCAAATATGGGAGCACTCAACCATGTAAGACAAATTTTAATAGACATAAAAAAACCAAATAAACAATAATATAGTTAAATAGGGGAACTTAACATCTCATTGTCACAAAGAGACAGATCAACCAAACAAAAAAATCAGCAAAGAAATAACGGAACTAAATCAAACTTGTGAAAAAATGGACCTAGTGGAAGTGTACAGAGTGTTCCACCAAACAATATCAAAATACTCATTCTTCTCAGCTGCACAGAGGTCATTCCCTAAAATAGATCATATACTAACAGACAGAACGTGCTTAAGTAAATGCAAATAAATTGAAATAATTCCATGTATATTACCTGCCTATAGCACAATACATTCGAAATTAATGACAAAAAACCCATAAACATGTGGAAACTAAGTAACACCCCTCTAAACAACCAATGGGTCACAGAAGCAATTTTTAAAAATTAAACAATATCTACAATGGAGCAAAAATACAAACACAAATTATTAGAGCCTATGGGACATAATGAAAGAAGTCCTCAAAAGGAAATTTATAGCACTAAACTCCCACATTAGGAAAATAGAAAGAACACAAATAAACAACTTAATGCTGCACCTCAAACTTCTAGAGAAAGAAGAGAAAGTCAAGCCCAAAGCTCAAAGAAGGAAAGAAATTATAAAGATCAGAGCAGAAATTAATGGAATTAAAACTAAGAAAACAAAACAAAGAATTAATGAATCAAACAAGTGGTTCTTGTTTGATAAACCCCTATCCAACCTTATTAAAAAGAGTAAAGAAAAAGTGCAAATCCATACAGTAAGAAATGAAAAGTTTAAAATCTTTGCAGACCCTGTGGAAATATAGATCATCAATACCTACTTTGAAAACCTTTACTCTCATAAGTTCGATAACACAGAAGAAATGGACAGATTCCTAGAAACATATGAATTACCGGAGCTGAATAAAAAAGATGTATAACTGCTGAATACCCTCTTTCAGTTAATGAAATTCAAAATTTAATTAGAACCCTACCAACAAAGGAAAGTCCAGGTCCTAATGGGTTCACTGCAGAATTCTACAAGAAATTCAAGGAAGACTTAATACCAACACTCTTCAAACTCTTCAGTGAAATTGAAAGAGAATCAATCCTCCCTAATTCACTCCTGGAAGAAAGTATTACCCTGATACCAAAACCAGAGAAATATCCAGCCAAAAAAGAGAATTATAGGTCAATCTCTCTAATGAACATAAATGCAAAAATCCTCAATAAAATCTACGTAAATACAATGCAACAAGTCATCAGGAAGATTATACATCATGATCAAGTGGGATTCATTCCAGGAATGCAGAGATGGTTCAACATAAGCAAATCAATAAACATAATACACCGTATTAACAGAGCCAATGACAAGAACCACATGGTCATGTCAATAGATGCAGAAAAAGCTCTCAACAAAATCCAACACTTGTTCATAATAAAAACTCTACAGAAAATCAGAATAGATGGTCTGTACCTCAATCTAATAAAAGCCATGTATGATAAACCAACAGCCAACATAAATGAACTGAAAACTTTCCATCTAAAATCAGGAACAAGACAAGGAGGTCTATTATTACCACTCCTGTTCAATATAGTTCTGGAAACATTGGCCAGAGCAATTAGACAAGAAAGAGAAATAAAAACAATAAGGATAGGAAAGGAAGATATTAAATTATCATTATTTGCAGAAGATGTGATATTCTACATAGAAGACCCCCAAAACTCCATTAAAAGTCTCCTATACATAATAATGAAATTCAGTAATGTAGCTGGATACAAGGTCAACATTCAAAAATCAATAGCATTCCTGTACATAAACAACAAACTCATTGAGAAAGAAATACTGGAAACCACCCCCTTCACTATAGCATCCAAAAACATGAAACACTTAGAAATCAAACAAAGGAAGGAAAAAAAAAATCTCTACAGTGAAAAACTACAATACACTGAAAAAGGAAATTGAAGAGGATTTCAGAAAATGGAAAGATATTCCTTGTCCTGGTTAGGAAGAACAAGCATTGTGAAAATGGTCATTCTCCCAAAACTATTACACAAATTCAATGCAATTCCAATCAAAATACCACTAGCATACCTCACAGATCTAAAGAAATCATTCCTAAAATTCATCTGGAACCAGAAGAGTCCTAGAATAGTAAAGTCAATTCTGGGCAACAAAGCTAAGGCAGGAGGCATCACAATCCCCTACTTAAAATTATATTACAAAGCTACTGTGATAAAATCAGCATGTTATTGGGATAAAAAACAGACTTGAATATCAATGAGCAGATCTGAAGATTCAGCCACAACTGCAAACACACTGTCACCTCGTCTTTGACAAAGGGGCCAAACAAGTTGACTGGAAGTAAGATAGGCTCTTCAATAAGTGGTGCTGGAAAAACTGGCTCTTCATATGCCGAAAACTAAAACTAGATCCATGTCTATCACCATGCCATAAACTAAAGTCAAAATGGATCAAAGATGTAAAAATATTAAAACAGAAACACTAAATCTGCTGAAAGACAAAGTAGGTAGAAATCTTGATGACATAGTGGTCGGCGGAGAGTTAATGAAAAAAATCAGACTGCATGGGAAACGCTTCCCAGAATCCACAGCTGGGATCTCCTATTATTAAAAAGTTTTTGCATGTCAAAATAAATCTCCAGCAGAGTGTAAAGAAAACCCACGAATTGGGAAAATATCTTAGCAAATTGTCCCTCAGACAAAAGACTTCTATGTAGAATTTTTTAAAAATCAGGCCCCCAAAATTCCAAGACCCAATCCAAAAATGGGCATTTGAGATGAATACACATTTCTCAGGTGAAGAAATACAAACAGCAAATAAATATATGAGAAAATTTTCTATATGGTCATTTGGGAAATGCAAATTAAAACAACTCTGAGATTCCATCTCTGGAAAGAATGGCCAAGATCAAGAAATCGACCAACAACAAATGCTGGAGAGGCTGTGGGGAAAAGGAACTCTCCTGCACTGTTGGTGAGAGTGTAGACTGGTGCAACCACCATGGGAACCTATCTGAAGGTTCCTAAAAAATTGGGATTAGAAGTCGCGTTTGACCCAGCTATCCCACTTCTGGACATTTTCCCAGAAGAACTGAAAACATCATACCACCATGATATATGTGTGCCATGTTTATAGCAGCACAATTTGTAATAGTCAGATCTTGGAAACAACCTAAGTGTCCATCAACTGAAGAATGGATAAAAAAGATGTGGTATTTTTATACAACGGAGTACTACTCAGTTATAAAGAAAGGTTGTAATGAGACTTTTATAAGTGGATGCAACTTGAGATCATACTCATAAGTGAAATAAATCAAACTCACATGTGTAAATACCAAATTGTCTCCCTAGTATAAGAAACTGAAAAATTGAGCCGGGCGTGGTGGCTCATGCCTCTAATCCCAGCACTCGGGAGGCTGAGGCAGGAGGATTGTTGTGAGTTTGAGACTAGCCTAGGCTACAAAGTGAGCTCAAGGCCAGCCTGCATTGCACAGAGAGACCCTGTCTCAAAAGACGGAAAAAAAAAAAAGAAACTGAAAAATTATGTATTTTCCAAAATCTACAATAAATACTGTGTGAGGGTAAGAAACTGTTCAAAGAGGAAAAGTAATTGGAATAAAGGAAAGGAGAAAAGAAAAGGAAAAGGAAAAAGACAAATTTGTGTGTGTGTGTGTGTGTGTGTGTGTGTGTATATTTATTCATATATATATATATATATATATATCATAGCTAAAATGACTCTACTACTAATTGTATTAGTTATTGGAAAAAAACAGTTAATACTCATATGCTTAGATCCATTTTACATGCCTATATGTGTTAATCTAAACAATCCTCTTAAAGGTAACAATATGCAATATCACAACCATTGTCAAATTCCTATCATCTTGTTTTGTAAACCTGTACTATTATTATATTTGGTACTATTATTGTATTATTTATTTGGGTTTTTTTGTTGTTGTTTTTTCTTTTCAGTGTCTTTTTTATCTTAAATAAAATAACTAAATTTTTAAAATTTAAAGAAAAGAAAAGCTTACAGTAGGCTTACAGAATACCCATGATTCGTTTTCATGCACAAAGAGATGTATGGAAACCCTGCCTTGATTTTGTGCATAGGAAAGGCAGAAGAGTCACCTACCATTCCCATATCACTGGTTCACATGCTTTTCTGTTCTTTCAAAACCGAAGTGCTGTTGGCACTCAATACAGAAAACTGTGTGGGAATGATTCCTTCCTTAGCATAGCGCGAAGTGTATTGGCCAGCTTTTCATTCTTGTAATGAAATGCCTTAGGAAGCTGACTTCAAAGAGAAAATGCTGAAAGTCTGTAATTGGTTTGGTAACTGGGCAAATAGATGGTGGTACATCACAATGGGAAGGCAAGCAAGTGATTGTGTCTCGAATCAGGAGGCGAGAGAGGCAGACAGAGGAACAAATGCAAATTTTTGTGGGATCTATGAAGGCGTCCATGAGAACCTGTATGCCTAGGGGCCTCCCAAGAGCTCCAGCCTGGGGGTCAAGCTTTCAACTACCGTGAACCCTGGGGGACATCCACATCACATGTACAACACAGCCACGGGTCCATAGGCATATCTTCGTGTCCTCCCTGGTTGCTTGGTCTTGGGTGGAGGGGCTGGCAGCTAGTGGAAGGAGACAGCTGCTTTCCTCCTCCAGCAGGACTGCACACCATCACTTCTGCTGTCTGAGTGTTCGCGTTCTGTTGTGTTTCCTAAATGGAGAAAGGAGCTTCTAATCCTTGGCATCTCACCCTGAAGGAGGGAAATTACAATCCGAGTTAGAAGTAAGGCTGGAACTGGTAAACATAAAGAAAAAATTTAGGAGCTCTCAGAGTGACTACAGAGGGGGTGGATTTAAGAAGCTCTTGAATGAGCTTATTGGGCTGATAAATAATTCATTAAAGGCCCAAAGTTCACACTGTAATGGAGAAGATACTGTTATTGTACTTGTAATATGGAGAAAACCTAATGGAGGAGGACTTTCACATCAACAACGGAAAATAACAGAGTAGAAAGCCTCCACCACTGAATAAATACTAAGGCTTTGCTAGCATGACCAGAGAGAGTTGGGATTGATGAGGGTAGGAAAGAGGAGAATTCTGACCTTAACAATACTGAAAGGGTAGAATACAAGGGTGAGCAGTGAGCTGTGGGATCCGGAAGTGGCAGTCCTAGGAAATCAGAGTGGTTAAGAGGGCACAAAATAAGACTCCCAGTCACTGATCAGTGCAACAAAATAGAATTGGTGTAAGATACTTAGTGTGCACCCTTGCAAACAGAATCAGTGAACGTAGCAAGGAGCAGAGAGTAAATTTAATCTGGAATTAGGAACAAATACCAAATCAGGATGACCAAAAACCTATCTTCGAGAGTAAAGGAAAAGACATGGAAATGTGAAAAAGTTTTCAACATAGGATTGATAGCATTTGGCAACAGGCAGGAAGTACAATGAGGTAATGAAATTTTATCAGTTTCAAAGCTTTTGCGAAGATTTATGACCATTAAATACAGAAACAACAACTTCTGGGTGAAGGGAAGTCAGTCTAGAAATTTAATGCTGCAATTTCAATGTAGTGCTGCTTCGAAGTTTGCTTACAAGATTCATGTGTCAGTACCCTTCCACCCAAGTTGATTTAAGTTAATTTGCTGAGAGGTCATAGAACTAACCCCAATTAGCAGGACATCCACTCTTCACCTTCCTTTCTAATTTGTTGCGGTCACTCGGTCTCCACCTGTGGACTCAGCCCTGGTCCACGGATGGGTGCAGGCTGTAAACACACCAAAAGCAACAACCTCATTCACAGAATGACATGGAGGCCAGAGCAGGGGAAGAGAGAGAGGTTGGCTTCTTACCCTTGCCTTCACGGTGCCTGCGTTTTACAGAATCTCTGCCCCCCTGCGAAAAAGTATCCCCACCTACCACTGCCCCATCAAGGTGACTTTTCTCGCAGAGGAGCACCTGTTAGAGAAGTCTTGAAGCCTGAGCTGTCTCTCTCTGTTCCTGTTTCCACAGGTAACAGGATGCTCCGGACGGTGAAAATGGAGTGATCATGTGCTATTCTCCAACACCTGGGAAGGAAGAAAAAGCAACACTTTTTCTCTCTCTCATCTTCTCTTATTATTTCTTTTAATAAGGAGGAGGCAGTAGAATGATGTAAGAAAGTAGACAAGGACAGAGGGCGATATTTAAACTTAATGAGAGGTTATAAGTAGCTTTATTTGGAGATTCCTGATGAAATGTTGATGGTACACATCCAAAACAATTCGTGCTGTCTCAAAACTTGTGACCTGTGTCTGATTTCCCCGAGAGTGGCTTTTGGTCAAAATCTAGCCAAAGGCTAAGGAAGCTCACATAGTCTTGGTGTCAGAGAGAATATTTAAAGAGGGAGAGAGAGAAACTTAGAAGTCCGAAGGAGGATTGGTGAGAATCCAAAGGAGAAGTTAATGCATCGAAGTTAAGTCAAAATAAAAATGGTAACTTCAGTCTCTCAGGTTTCCTAACTCTAGTTCTGAGCCAATTTAAAAAATTAGCCTAACTTTCTTTTAAAAAAAAAATAAGTATTTATTAATCTAGTTATTTGCATACATTTCTCATCCATTATCTTTTCTTGATTTAAAAATGTAGGCAGTAGACACTACTGAAGTTTTTGAGCTACTTGGTACGACAGCAGATGAATTGGGTCAGCAAAAGAACACGTTATGAAAACATTGGGAAATCTGTCCTTTGAAGGGATAAGCATCTGGATCAGATATGAACAGTGAGCATAATGACATTGTTAAAATCTCTTCCAATCAGATATTGATTAATTCCTCAATAAAATTGTGCATTACAACTTAGGGAACAGCCTGGAAATTATATAATTTTAAGAACTCCTGAGATTTAAAGCTGATTGTCAGATGGTTAACAAGGATTGCTGAACCCTGTGGAAATTTTTCTGGTGGTGTTTTCCAGACATTTATTCTTAGGCACATTTTTTTAAAGAACACAAATGGCTAGTGTCTATTGTTAAATACATGCGATAGAGTCTTCTAATATGCTGTGGAGGTCAGGAGGGTTGGAATGTGGACACCAGAGCCAACTGGACATGGGTTTTCCAACCTAACTTTATAAAGGAGAAATTTGGGAAAAGGAGGCACTAGAACAGAAAGGGTTAGTGAAGAGGGAAGAGTGCTCCAGCAGGGCTGCTCTCCCCTCCTCTGCTGTTTCATAAACGTGAGCCTCCAGCCTTGCCTGGATTCAGCTGGGACACCACCTCCTCCCCATACCTGCTGTCTCTTAAGTGCTCTGAGCACCTGGTCTCAGCAAGAGTCCAGAAGCAGTTGTCAGGGTGGAAACCCCCCAACTGTGAAGCCTGCAGGGAAATCACCCAAATTTCCACACTCAAAGGGCTACATAATTCTCAGAGTCCTAGTAAGCTTGGGGCTGGGATGAACCTGCAGATTTCTATTTGTGGCTTTACTGTCCCCTAAGACTGAATTAAACCTTGATTGCAACATGAATTGGCCACTGGTGGCCACTATCCCAACACCAGAAATCCCTCCACACCATCTCCCATCAAGCATATATTAAGCACACAATAAGCTGCTGTAGTTTAAGAAAGGATTAAACAACAAAACCCCTTAATGAACATTGATTAAACATTTATTAAAAGGTATATAGCATTTGCTGCCTGTGTAGGGCTGTGTAAATCCCTTAAAAGTTGAAAAATGGCAACAATAGAGCCAAAATGATGATACATAGTATTTACATAGTATCAGGTGATTTATAAGCTAGTCTTACATTAGCCTCATAATATTTTGCAAGTAGACAATGTATTGTGCCGTTACTTTACAGTGTGAAAACCAAGCTCTGGTAATATTGAGCTGGTAAATATTTAATAACTAACTCTCTGGGGGAAAAAATTAAGCTCTGAGTTTAAAGCAGGAAAATGACAGGTGCAGAGTCACACAGATAATTCAATTCCCAAGTCCACCTCCCACCTTTTTTGTGTCAGGGGTCAAAGCCATAACTGGTCATCTGAAAGTCTTTAAACAAAAAAGTATGCACATCTGCAAAACTGGACAAGAAAAGATGCTGGGGATAGAGGGGGAGTGGGGGGGCTCTCTGGTTGGCAGAGACTGTACCTCATCCCCGCAGAGGGAGGAGCAACCCTCCCCTACCCCAGGACTGGCCCACATCCATGCTCCTGTTCCCAGGTCACCATCGCACATGTGCAACCAATTTTAAATGGGGGTGGAAGACGCCTCTGGCTGCCTAAACAATCCACTACCTCTTCTTCTCCCCAGAAGGGTCACACATTTCCCAAGCTATTTTGAGCTGCTCTGCACCTACTTGCTTGCAGTATCTGTCATAACAGGAAGCGGGTTTCATATACTGTAATCCCCCAGCACACGTTGCGCCTGCACGTGTAGCACAGAGCGAGCGGGCCGGAGAGCCTGGCGAGGCTGGGCCTCGCCGGGGATGCAGGCTGAGCCCTGAGCCCATCCCAGGGTTGAAGTCCTCCCTGCCTGGCCCAGGAGGAGTCACACGCCCCATTCTACATCCAGACAGTCTTGTTTTCCTTTCTCATGTAGCTGGTGGTGAGGCTGGCTTTTTCTTCTTCTTTTTTTAATAAAGCATTTGAGTAGGCAGCAGAGCCAGTCAGAGGTGTTTATTTATAGCTGTGGATTTTCAATGCTGTATAAATTAGAAATCATTGCTGAATGAGGCCCGCGCCCACTCACACACGCAGGGCCGCTATCTGGGAGTTCTTTCACACAGTTTGACTGTACACAGTCTAAAATGGGAGAAAATGACACGCTCCGAGTCAAATGACGGAGTCACAGCTAAATGGCAAAGTAGAAAACCAGCAATTATTTTCCCTCGGCACAATATGGGGAGTACGGCAGGTGCAATTATCCAATATTATTTAACAGCACCGGTTTGTGGTGTAGGGAGAAAATAAAGGTTTCCATGTCTTGGAAAGGAGAAAAAAAGAGAGAAAACCTGCCTTGCAGCAGCTCTTGTTTCTGTGGATTAAGCTGTGTTATGTAAATTGAAACTGGTCAGGATTCCAGGAAGGGAAGGGGAGTTGCCACCTCCTTTGCCACACTCCCCATGGGTTCGCAAGCAGCACCCCACGAGGGCACTAAGGAAAGGCCCCCAGCCTGGAACCCCCGGGGCCTGGACACCCTCCACCTGGGCAATGGCTCCAAGTGACTGAGGAGAGGTTGGGTGTGCTCCTGTTGCTCTAGAGGGACACTACCTCCTGCCTTTTTGGCTGTCTTTCCCTCAGCTGACCACAGTGACATCAAAGAGAAAGTGGCCCACAAAGGACACCTTTCATTCCCTTCATGGTCTTCCCTTTGGCCTCCAGCACATTGTCCTCCTTATTCCCAAGTCTTAACGTGAACCCCAGGAGACCTTTCTCTGCCAGCTTAGGTGGATTGCCTGGGGATCTGGCTCGGTGCTAGAGTGCCTGTCCAGCATGCCCAAGGTGCCGGGCGTCCCCAGCATTGCAAAAGGAAACATAAATAAAAAAGAGTATGGTAGAATAAATGTTGGTGGCTGCAGTGGAAAGCCACCAACCAAGACCACTTCCCAGCTCTGCTAGAAAGCATTTTCATAACCAGTCCTCACGTCCTTCCATATCCCAGGCCCTGGCTCTCCATCTTCTCTAACCTCCCAGCCCTTCCTCATCAGTCCTGTGCTGCACTCCACTCGCTTAGCTTCTGGGTCTCTGATTCCATCACAGCATGTAATCTTGGAAAGAACACCATTTCAGACCCGCTTCAGACCAGACTCTGGCTCCCTCTTTGTTTTTGTGTATTGAGACCAGGGAGAACAGTTTGCTTTGCTGCGCTTTGATTCCTATCTATAAAGATATTATCTCGTATGATTAGATAAGATGATTTAAAGTGGTAGGTAAAAGTTCCTGACACCTAAGATACCTCATCTTCATTGTAAACTCTTGAAGCCAAAGGCCATCTTTATTCCCAATAGGGCTTAATTCTGCACCAATAGAAAGTAGTGAAAATATAAACTGACTTAAGGAATACTTACAGCTTGATTTCATCACCAAATATCATCACCCTGGGCTTCCCCAGAAACTGAGCTCTCCACCCTTAGAGACAATTGTTTCATGTAAGAATCTCTCTCCATCTTCAATACCAGAATCCCTGGTATTGGTTAGATTATAGTTGCATGTGGTCTGGCACTGGAAAAGAACTTGAACAGGATGGGACATAGGATTTTGATGATAAGGAGATGGGCAGGGGCTGGAGCCTAAGGATTGCAGGAAAGTGGAGCTCTGAAATGGATCAGATGGACACACTTGGGTACCTAGAAGAGAGCCTTGCGGAATTAGAGTCCAAGGCATGAAGAGTGACACTTTAATGGAACAGGAAACACTGAAGGCAAATGGCATGCACCTCAGAACCTATTTTACTTTAGATGCCTGCACATCCCTTCCTAGGGGATGATGTGTGCTGTCATAGGGACTGTCCTAGTTTGACTTTATTATGCCATCATCATGGTTAGGACCATCAACCGCTTTTACATTTGTCAGCTTTATCATTGCTGAGACATAAAACCTAGCATCTACAATTTAAAGGCAGAAAAGTGTAATCTAGTTCACAGTTTCGAGAGATTCAGTCCATGGGATGCCAGCTCCAAGGCAGAAACATCATGGTGGAAAGGTCTGGAGGAGCAAAGATGCTTGGTTAATGGCAGCCAGGAAGCAGCACAGGGGGACCTGGCAGAGGGGAGCAGGCAAGAGGCTCTATGTAGTATCCAAGGCTATGCCTCCATGAGCCACTCAGACACACCCAGAGAGGCAGGCTTTACTAATCTGCTAGGCACTTCTTAAACCAGTGAAGCTGACCTGTCAAGACGAGTGGTACAGTTCTTCATGAGTTACGGAAAGGGGCTCTAACCTTATTGCCACCCCAAGTACTTTGCTAATGTAAAAAAAACAAAATCCTTTACCAGGGATAAGAGCTCCCATTTTACATGGGAAGAGACTATGTGAATATGTAACTACTTGTTATTGACTTTACCACCTGCGTGGGCAGCTATCGAGGAAGAATTGAAGAATGTTAGGTGGTTTGAAAATGTTTTAACATGGGAGGGGGCATGCTGCTCAGAGCGAAAACAGGGGCATTGTGAATAAAGGAACAGGTTCAGAAGGGACCAGCAGCAGCCTCACTTTGTAATTATCCATCAAGGGGATGCTGTGAGATGACTGAGTATGTATTGTGCCTCCTCACTCCTCCCTGAGAGATCCAGTTGAAGTTTACTCTATCCCAAGATGGAGGTCGTCAGTTAAAAACCTAGATTCCACGAACACCTGAAGAGTTGAAAGCACAGAGCTTCCACGATGTCTCTTTTTACCCAAACACCTGTCTATCAATTAGTCTCAGAGCCTTGAAATGCTGGAGAAAGGTGGATCCTGTGCTTTGGTGGGGAGGTGGTTCACATTTCCCATCGTAACTCCCAAACACAGAACACAGAGAACAATGTCCCATAGACTTCAAATACCTATTTGGTGCTCAGACAGATTTAAGTAATGTACTCGGCAACTTATGGTGGCATCAGAACTGAAATTCAGACATCACTGACCTGCTCTCCACCAGCAGCTTCTGATCTGAGCTCTTGTCAGATGCCCTCAGGAATAAACTTCATATCATGACTCCATAGAAACATGAAACACACATAACACACATGTAGGTTCATGTGTGTAGACAGAACAAAGTTTCACTGAACCATGTTCACTTTTACAATGTAATAGACCCCTTTATTCCCATCAGTCTTTTCTCTTCCATTATTTAGACTATGTTGCAGCCAATAAATTGATTTCCTAATCCAATAATAGTGTTATAAAGATAATACATTTCTTAAACTAATAATCTATAGTTTGAATTAATTCAATGAGGGAAATCACACGGCACTGTACTGCTCTGTAAAACTCAAGCAATCATAAAACAAATAATTATAAAGTGTCCATTGTGTGTGTGGCTGTAGCCATCTCATCCTACGGCCTGGGTAAGGACATGGTGGCCTCTAGCGGACCATTAGCCGGAGGGCTGGAGTTTTGCACATGTCCATCCTGCAGCAATCTGGAAGGGCGGAGCTGAGCTTGGTCCCCCAGCGGCTCTGTGGGCAGCTGCTTAGCTGCTTAGCTGGACCCAGCTCCTCTGAGGTACTGACGGGAAGCAGGGAGGGATCCTGTCCACCGCCAGAGCTTACAAACCTTCCGCTGTGGCTTAAGTCTGGCCCAAGCAGACATATTTGGTTACACGTTAGGGATTTGTTTTCACTCAACACTAAATTTTATTAAGAATTGAATTATGATGTTCAATGATGACACAGAGTTAGAGAAACAAATATTGCCTGGCTTTTACCTTGCTGGGAATCTGCTATGTGATTCTGAACACCCTCAGACTGATGCTTTATTCCATATGAGTATTTTCCTAACTACATTCTTAAAGGCAATTATGCTGTCAGTTGATGTGCATGTATTAACCCAATTTTTAAAATCATGTCATTAAATAGAATTCCCTTTATTGTACAATAGATTGTACTGGCATTGCTGATATTTTCCTCCACCAGACTCTTTCTACATTGTCACCCTTTATTGTCCTCACACATGATCAAATTAAGAGAAGGAGGCCCAGAGAAACGATGTGGACTTCCATGTAATCCTTCAGTCAAGATAGAGAAGAAAACTATTGCACCCCATACCCTTGGGGATGTGGACCTGTATCCCCAGGGGATGCTCACCATGTCTGATGGTGCCAGAGCCTCTGTGCTTTTATCCCATACAATTAATTCACAAGTTAGGCACAAAGTAAGACACATGCCAATAATGAAATAGAAGCATTTGACAATGGTAGCATAAAAGTCCCTTTAAAACTTAGGTTTATTTCTGGAATTTTCCATTTCATATTTTTGGATGATGGTCGATTTCAAGTAGCTACAACCTCAGAAAGCAAAATCACAGATTTGAAGAAGGTCACCTGTGCCCTCCCATGAGCAAGTTACAGCACCACATGCACAGTCATGGTTCTCTGGTGGCTTCTTGGGGAGGGGGCTGAAAGCTCGACTTCAGAGGTCCTCTCAAGCCCAGAGCCCAGGGAACCCTAAGCTGTCCGTGTAAGAGTGTGTCTATGGTATAGTTATGTTCATGTCTAGATGTCCCCCCAAAGCCTCATGCAGTCATGGGGGTGGGCTTCTAGAATCTGTGAATGACTCCAGTCCAATGCTGGGGTTATGGGTATGAGTGCTATACCCAAGTGGGTGTGGCCTGCACACAGTACAAGGCACAGGAAGAGTCTTCTCTCTGTGCTCCTCCCATTTTGCTCTTGTTGCTTTTGCTGCTTTCTGCCGCCATGAACTGTGACCTCTGCTATGTGCCACCCTGCCTTGGAGCCAGCTGATTATGGACTGAAATCTCCACAAACTGTGAGATAAACAAACATTTCCTGCCTTCATTTTGGATGTCAGGTATTTTATCTCAGCAAGAAGAAAAGTAACCAAGACAGGTATGTTATGGGTATGTCGTGTGTGGTAACCAAAGCCGAGGGGTCTCCTCACTGGTTGGTAGATGGATGGCTCCCTTGATGGGCAACTCTTTGATGATGACTTATTGCCCCTGTGTTCTCTGCCTGTCATCTTGCCTCATCCCCACATGAGCACCGTGGTAGGTTCTCTGGGTGCTAGTGGCCTTGGCTTCCAAGCACAGATCACCTTCACACCAGACTGGTTATCCAGTCCCACATAGTCCCTATAGCATGTAGCTAGAATTTTATTACTAAATCTAATTGTATCTGCAACAATCTAAGGGCAGTTAAAACAACATAGTAGTATAGTTATTTTCAACTTTAGATCCCTGCAGTTACTATAACAAAGTACCACAGACTGTGTAGCTTGAAATCAATGGAATTGTACCCTCTCACTGTCCCAGAGGCAGGCAGTCTTAGGTCACATGTGGCAGGACCCTGATCCTTCTAAAAGTGGTAGCAAACAGCCTTCCCTTCAGGGAGTTCCCAGTAATCCTCGAGTAGCGGCAATGCCATCCCAATCTCTACCTCCATTTTCTCGTGGCATTTCTTCTCCTATGGGTTTGTTGTTTGCTTTATTGCAACGCTGGGGATTGAACCCAGGGCCTTCACAGTGAGCGAACCCTTTTCATTTTTAATTTTGAGTCAGGATCTCATTAAATTGCCCAGCGTGGTCTCCAATTTGGGATCATCGTGCCTCCGCTTCCCACAGTCCTGGAATTACAGGTGTGTGTCACCATGCCCGATTGCCTCTGTGTCTTTTTACTTACAGAGAATTTGAATTGTCTAAATCTCTCCTTTCTCTTATAAAAACCCAAGTCATTGAATGGATATAGGATTTGCATTAATGAAGATGATTCATTTCAAGGTCTTTAACCATAAATGCAAAGATCCTACTCTTGGGTAAGGTCACTTTCTGAGATTCCAGATGAACACGAGCACTGGGAGATGGAGAGGAGATATTGTCCAACCTCACACATTGTTTCGGCTTCACTAATCAGAGGCCATTGCCTACTAAACTTTAGCTTTTTACTCTTCTCACTTGTCTGCCCTAGTAATTTGTATTATCTATTCATTATTTCAAGACCTCCCCACAGCTCAAAGAGAAAGACATCACTATCACAATGTCATGGGTAAAAAAGGTGAGGCTTGGAACAGTTGATGGTATTTTCCCGAGAAGAATGGAGTCCAAAGCTCAGTTTGGTCAGCTCGATGCCTGCTTGCCCCTTCCATGTATATCGCTGAAGCGCTATCAAATCCTGCTTCTCTTTCCTTCATGGTGGCCTAAAGATTAACCTACCTACTGACTCCTTAGGGTCAAAAGGTGAGCATTTTCCTTTCAACCTTTTGAGGCTACGTGAGGGAGGGTCAGCCTCAGAAAACCTACATCATTGTTGCAACATCCACTTCCTGAGCCCTAGCAATTTCAACAGTTTGAGTGTAGCGAAGTGTGCTCAGTGATAAAGTGCTTGGAGCATGTGGGAGGGTGCTGGCTAGTGGTGTGACTATGTGCCCTGCCCCTCTGGAGACAACAGAGAGGTAACTTCAAGGCAGAGTATGGTGCTCAGGCCTCTGCTGAGCTTTCTGATCGGGCTTCCTCCTGCCTTTCTGTAGATGCGTCTCCTGAGCAGGAGCGGGAGGAGCCCGGGCTAGTGGGGATTCTGCTGCCCTCAGGCTTCCAGCTTGACCTGCATAGCTCCAGCCTGCAGATTGTGGACTTCTCGGCCTCTATCATCACATGAACTGATGCCCTGAAAAGAAATCTCTTTCTACATAGGTGCTGTGATCAAAAGCTTTGGTGAATGTTTAAGTTAAAAAGAATCTATTATAATAAAAGACACATTGCCCTGTATCCCACTCAAAATCCTACCCTTACTTCAAACATACTTATCCAAAATTATTGCTACTGCCTGAACTAGCTCTGGAAGTTCTCCTTCATGAAGGTCTTTGGTTTTGCTATCGTGACTGCCCTGATGTCCTGAATCGAGTTGGAACTCTTACCTCTCATGGTCATTTTGACTTTGGAGAAGAGCCAGCAAGTGCGTGGTGCCAATCTGGCAAATAAGGTAACAAGGGCACATGATGTTTCCATGAACCTGAGCTTGCTTTTTCATTGGATGCCACTGAGCGGCTGCATTCATTGTTATTTTTTGTATAATGCTTTGTGAAGGCAGTCATGAAAGACTTCCAGAACAGCTTTACAGAGCTGCAAGCATGACCCCATATGTTTGGAGCACGGTACTTTGAGCGTGTTTTATTTCGATGTGTCTTTCACTGTAATAAAACTTCTAAAATTTGAACATTCGCCATATATTTTGATTACCCTGGTATACCTATACCCTATCGGTCCTGTTTTTCCGCAGAACCCTGATTAAACTCTCCCGTGCCTTTGCTCCCCCCAGCTCCCCTGCTTCCTCTGGCTCTGCCTCCAGCCCGCTCTGCACGCCTCTCTCACTCACTCACGTCATTTGCCTGCAGTGATTCATAGGGCTATAATAATCCTTCAGTTTCCACTTGCCAAGCTCTCTCCTGTCTTCATTCAAGAGTCTCCTGAAACCCCACATCATCCAGCCAGGGAAACAACAGTCTGTCGCCCTCACAGGAACCCATTCAGGGGTACAGGCTTCCAGGAGAGACTCAAATGTACAAATGTTACCTTAAAAATCAGTTTTTGAGACTATTTTACACAAGACAGGACGGGGACTTGGTGATCCAAATTCTCTCGTCTTCTAGTTGGGGGGGGGTGCCTTGAGCTGTGCCACATGGGTCTGCGTTTGTCACATCTTCCCATGTGGCTCATGATGCTCAGAGAATGTAGTGTTGGGTGTGGCTCCCTAAACGAGTGCTGAAGTCCATTGTTCTTCATGGCTGCAGCTTGTACACCAGCTCAGGCCACCATCCCACCCATAGACACTGCTTACCAGGTGACTTGGATGAGAAGGTATAGGAGAGTCCAGAAAAATCCTGCTTCCCTCTTGGCCAGGAGCTCATCCTGGGAGTGAGACCTATGATTCCTTAAGCTCAGTGTGACTGGTCAATGCATAAGATCCACAACAAAGAGCATAGTCTCATATCTGGTGACCCACCAACCTCTCCCATGTTTACTAGCTGGCATCTCAATTCAGAGGTCAGCAGTAACTGGAATGAAAACAGGCCAAAAAATGACAGTTACTACAAAAAAAAAAAAAAAAAAAGCCTGTAAGGGTCTCACAGCTGGCCTCACACTTATGGATGGTGAAGAGTTGGAGGCCCTACTCCCCGCAACCCACTTCTTACCACATGGGGAGAAGCCCTTGTGTTGCTACAACCACCATTAAACCAGACTCCAAGTACACACTGGGGAGGCCAGAGAACATGCCACTTAAAGTGCCACCAGTGAGTTACTGGCCCAGAGACCCTGGAGGACTTGAGGACAGGGTGGCATCGAAAGGAAAAAAGTCCGAAGCATAAACTCACAGTACTGGGGCTACTAAAATGTCAGGGTGAAAGAATGTTTGCTTTATAGGCACTCTGAATTCAATTATCCCATTTCCACAGCACTTACAATCCTGGGTGACTCATTCAACCTTGCAGAGCATGGTTCTCTTTCATGCAAATTGCTGATGCAGTACTCACATGGTGGGAGAGTTACTGTGAGGCAGGTAATAATAATAATGGATCTAGAACATTCCGCCCAGTGTCAGCTCTCAATAAGCATTCGTTTCCTTCTCTGCTCCCTTAATTCAAAGGCTTTATAAATCAAATAAGTGATTTTATAGGTTATAATTTGTGCACTTGGTGGATTTAGTGGTAAATCACAGGGCACAAAGGAGCTGATGGCAATAGTAGGAGTCAGAAGAGATTAATAAGTCACCACGAATTCACAAAATCAACAAGAGGCTCTCAAATCATACTATATCATCTATCCCTTGAAACAAACCTCAACTAGAATAAAACCATTATAAATGCAATGGACTTCAGCAATCCTGCATTTTAGAACCTTCAAGTATTCCTGAAGTACTAAGATTTCAACTAATAACCATGTTCATGGACTCACCTAAAGGAGAACAGGTAGTGACAACATCCTCCTCCTTCCCACCCAACATATAGAAGCAGCTTCTTGGTAGCCCTTGCACTACAGAGCACTAGAGATACATATGGTACATCTAAGTCACAATGAGCCAAAGCCAAGGAGGTTCTCACTATTTGGAGATGGAGCATTTAAAGCATGTTTGCTGAGGAGCTTCGGTGCCCTCATCCTATGAGATGAATCGGTAGCACGTCCTTACAATAGTACCATCAATTCAGGGGGGAGGAGGAGGATGCGTGTGTTCTTTTTCTTCTGGTCCTCAACTGCATTTTTTCTTTATCTCCTATTTGGTTTCAGGCCTATTAAATAAGAAGCTGAGGATGAGAGCCCTCTGGTGGCTAAATTGACTCTTCCCTTTGCTTGGCAGCATTAAAACAAATTAACCTTGTGGTTTGAAATTCCTGTGCCTTGTTCTAATTAGCAGTTCGGTGCTTGAACTCCATCTTCTCTCCATTTGTTTTGAGTAATGAGATGATGTGATGTATTTCAATCTTTTTGGTGCTTGTATTCTGCACCTGGGCAAATATTTAATCTACCTCTGAAAAGATAGATTACAGCTTTAGAAATTTAATTTTTAGACATCTGTCTGACATATTTGATGGGCATTTAGAAGAAGTCAAATGGATTCAGTCATGTCCATGATTGCATGAGGCTTGAAGGGGGCCATCGAACACAAACTATAACAGATACTATACGAGTGCTGTGAGAGATACAAAAAATCTTAAAGTACATCTTCAACTGCAAGAAGCTTATGGTAGAGTACAGAAAACAATACATTTTGACTTATAAAGATGTGTTTTTTCCATAAAATTTAGTTGTTTTATCAAACACATAAATGTTGTTATCAGAGTTATGCTCTCAGGTTCCCTGTCCTCCATTCTTCTCCTTCTCTTAATCTAACTATTCACTATATCCTGCCAATTCTTTCTTTTTGTTCCTATTGACTCCCGCTTAGCCAAAGCTACCACCATGTCAGAGTATTACAATATAGTTTTTAAAAATACATTTCAGAAAATGTTTTGAGGAGTCACTCTGGTTTGTTCATCAAAAGATAAAATTGTGATTTATGTTTTCATGTGCTGGAAGCTTGGT
This sequence comes from Cavia porcellus, assembly GCF_034190915.1. Lineage (NCBI taxonomy): Eukaryota > Metazoa > Chordata > Mammalia > Rodentia > Caviidae > Cavia > Cavia porcellus. The sequence continues at coordinate 16,457,089 of NW_026947496.1, read as the reverse complement.
CCTCTAATAACTGAAAAGAGGAGGAACCTCTAAGGAGTGGAATGTAGTGAGAGAGGAATAGATCATGGGGAAACTGCTTGAAAGACTGGATTACTTCTCTTGAAACTGGACTAGGCCTCTCTGGAGTAAGTCAGAGTCAGTCTCCAATATTCTGAAATAGCAATAGAAAACAGGTTGAGTGACCAGTGCATGTGAATAATATAAAATTCATAGCTTATAATACATAAAAAATAATTATCTCTCACTTCGCTGTACCTTAGCCATTAAGTTCTGCAAAATTGACTATTAGTCCCAATCTCTTGGTCATGCATCTGGAGATACTCTCTTGTGTATATATTTTTGTGCATATATATTGTGTATAGTGATGTGCTATTTGGTATCTTGCTTTTATATCTTTCAGTTCTACACTGCTGAAAATTCTAAACCAATATAAAAAAAGTTCTAAACAAGTACATGTTTTAAAGAAATCCATAGAATACTACTACATATATGTAAACTTTATTTAATCAATCCCCAATTGATGGAAATGCAGCTGGCTTCTGATCTTTCCCTATTTCAACTTAGTGCTACACTAAGTATCTTCATACAAACATCATTTTGCACATGTGCCAAAATATATTTAGTATAAATGCCTAGAAGTAGAATTATTGGATCAAAAATATATATGCATTTTTACTTTTGATAGTTATTGCCAAATTACTCTTCATAGAGATTTTATCAGTGTCTATCACCACTAACAAAATGATTCTCTGTTCTCCTGAATTCTCAGAAATACAGTGAGTTATAATTGTAAGTTTTATCTTTACTAACAGTGAGGGTAAAAATGGCATCTCAATATAGTTTTGACTTACACTATTCTTATTTTGTGTAAGGTGGAATGTCCTTTTACATTTTTTTATTTTAAAGAGAATAAAACCAAGCAATATAAAACAGAATAAAGCCAATCAAAACAGTCCAGTGTGGCACAGGACTTCAAAACAATATGAAATCAACAGTGGTTGCCATAATGCCTCTTGTTGTCTTCCAAATAGCTGCCCATACCTTCAGACAGTAAAAATCAAACAAAACAGAACAGAATAGAACCAATAAAAACAAAATAATGAATGCAATAAAGTACTTCCAAGCAAGATAAGAGTAAATCCAAAATGGCTACCATAATATATCTTGCTATCTTTGAAACAGCTGCCCAGGCCATCGGCTATCACAAATTCAAACAAAACAAAACAGAATAAAATGAAATCCAACAAAACAATGAAAATGATGAAGGACTTCAAAACAAGATAATAGGGAATTAACAATGGCTACCATCTTCAGAAGGTAATTCCCCACAGATGCCACACTGCATACCATTGTCCTCTGAATAGATGATCAGACCACCAGCCCTAGACCTGCAAAGTCAATGAAACACCAAACAACACAAGCATCAAACTGCATTTCACCTTAATAGCTGTGTTCCCTGGATCAGCAAGTTGCTTATGGGGGGTGGGGGGAGGTCTTGTTCTCCAGCCTGTGTCCAGAAGGGGCTGGGGTCTGGCTGTCCCCAGTGTGGCCTGCACTTGGTGTGGATTCACAGGGAGGCTTACTTCTTCATTTCTTGGTCACTTTTCCCACAGCCCATGAATGGTGCTGACTCATGGGAAAAGGCTGGGGTCTGGCTGTCTTTCTGGTCGCAGCCCGAACATGACACTAGTTCACAAGGAGGGCTTGCTTCTTGGTGACATCTTGTTCTCTTCCCCTGGAGTCTGCAAATGGTGCTGACTCACAGGAGAAGACTGGGCTCTGACTGACCATCCTTTTACATTTAAGACATGTCTTAATGTTTATTTATTTATTTATTTGTATTTTCTATGAATAAACTTTTTGTATCTTCTGTTCAGTTTTTTAAGCGTTCTCTATCTTTAAAGTGTAAGAACTTGTGGCAGGCTGTCTCCAAAATGGCCCCAGATGAACTCTGTCTCCTGGTATTCATCTCCTCCCATGGTACCCCCACATTGTACCATGCTGGATCTGAGTGGCCAATAAAATATGACAGGATTGATGGTACAGTGGGCCCTCAAGTTACAACTGGCCCCACGTGTGAACAACTTGAGTTATGACTAGAATTTTAGGTTTAGCTACCACCTAAATTCAGAGTTACAACCTGAATATCAGCCATCTGTGCAGCTATAAACAATGATTCTGTACAATGCCAGAAAAGCATATGTAAATAAACATTAGCATCAGTCTGAGCCTGAATATGTTTTTTGTGGGTGTGATTTCAGTCAATGCTTTATGTAATCACTACAGTTTGTGCTATCAAAGTGGACCTAAGGAACCAGGGACAGTCATGGCCCTTCCTGTGAGCCAGCAGAAACCATAAGGTCTAGAAAGATAACAAAATAGGCTTCCAAAAACCTGGAAAACAAGCTAAGGATGGAAGGAAAGGTAAAGAAAGCAATCACAGTTGAAAAGGAGGAGGAAATTTTGGCAAAAAAAATGAGAACAGCATTCATATGATTGATCTCACTAGCATGTACAGTATGTTGAAATCTACCATCTCAACAGCTTTACAGAGAAAGGATTTGTATAAGGAAGCTAGTGTTGCTAAAGGTGCTACTCAAATTAGCAAGTCACATCAACAGTGTTAGATGAGGTAGAAAAGCTATTATTAATATGGGCAAAAAGAGGCAGATGTCAGGTTTTAGCCTCTCAGGGCCTATGATTTGTGAAAAAGCTAGGGCTATAAATGCAAATCTCATAAAGGATGATCCATCAACAAGTGATAATGATGAGACATTTCATGCCGTAAGGGGTGGTTTCACAATTGTAAAGTGAGAAATAGGGTTCATAGCATAACTAGGCCCAGTAAAGCAGCCAGATAAAAGAGCTGCTGAAAACTAGATACGCCACCTCTAAATCATGACACAGAGGAAGGACTTTTGTTCTCATCAAGTTTTCAACTGTGATGAAACTGACCTTTTTTGGAAGAAAATGCCTACGAGAATATGCATGACCCAGGAAGAGAAGAAAATGCCAGGCCATAAGCCTATGAAGGATAGACTAACATTACCACCATGTGCAATGCAAGTGGTGACCTCGAGATAAAAGACTGTCTTGGTTTGTAACTCTGAGACCACTAGAGTGGTCAGAAAACATAAAGTCAGGAAGAACAGGTTAGGGACCATGTGGAGATCTATTGCAAAAGCCTGGGTAATAAGAGTATTTTCTTTCAGTGGAACAGGGAAGCTTTCTGTCCTATGTTCAGAAATATATAGAAGACAAAGGTTTACCACTCACGCCTCTCCTCATCATGGCAGTGCTCCTGCTCATCCACAAGATTTAGAGAATTTCCATGGCTCTCAATCACATTGCTCTCACCTAATACTTCTCTACTGCAGCCTATGGGCAAGTATGTTAAAACTAACCTTAAGAAGCCATGCTCCAATTAACAGCTCCTGAAATGATTCCAGATGGCCCCAGACACAGATTTAACCCTTAAAGAGTTCTAAAAGGAGCATTATAACATGCTGTCCTGTGTGGGGTTACCTGAGAAGTTCTGGGCCAGTGTCTCCCTAAGCAAACTAAGATCTGCCTAGAAGAAAGAGTGACCTAAAATTATCCAGACAGACTTTGAAGGCTGTGAAGAGAACCTGGGCCTTCAGATGACCCTGTGGCTGGTGACACTGACACTACAGCAGAGAACATGGGCTTGCAGGTGGACAGTCATAATGTTGGGGAACCAGTGGAGGAACGCTCACAGGAATTGTCTACAGAGGAACTTCAGCAACTTCTGGTTGAGCAACGAAGGATGGCAGTAGAGGAGTTTTCTGAAGAGGAAGGGAAGTATCAATAATTAGGGCATCAAAGTTCTTCGGTGATAAAGGAAATCTTGAGAAAAAAAAAAGGCACAGAGCTACAAACATCTGTAAGAAGACCCATGCAGTAGAGAAAAAGTCAATCCCTGCATTCACTTGCTTAACAACAATGTCATGTCCTACTACAGCACAGTGTTAAAGAAAAGACAGAAACAGACAACCTCAGGCCAGTTTTTAGTTCAGAAAAGGTTGAGACCTGGTGAGCCAGAAACATGTCTCCCAAGTCTGGAAAAGACTCCAGAGAGCCAGATTCCTGGTGCTCGAATGGAAGGGGACTCTCCTTTCAAACAATAACCACCTCCCATTCATCCTCCCTTCTTGCCAGCTAAAAGTGTCAATCTGAATGTGAGTGCAGCATGAAACAATTCTTTCTGGTAAAGTGGGCACATTTTATAATGTTTTGGTGAATACATAGGAAAATCACTGCTGTTTCAGGTAAACTATGTACATTATATAAACATTTTTTATTATGAAAAGTTAAGGGTACTTTGGAAGGTTCAGATGCATTATGGGTATTTTCATTATTTCTTATGGGAAAAATAGGCTTAACTTGCAACCAACTTGAGTTACAATCAGCCCTTATGAACTAACTGAGTTCATAAGCCAAGGGCCCACTGTATGTTATTTCTAAGCTGAGGTAATAAAGATATTCAGCCACTGTCCTAGTGGCTCTCTGTAGAACTCTGTGGGAGAAACCAGCTAACAGAGAATCTGAAGCCTTAAGAAAGAAACAGTTGAAGAACAACATTGGTAACTTCAGCAGGAACCTTCCAGCCTAAGGCTTGCTTTAGATTATCACAGCCCTGGCCCATGTGTCCACCACAGCCTCATGAGGTATACTAAATAGAACCAATCAGCTAAGCTGGTGCCAAATTCCTGACCCACAGAAACTGTGAGATAATCAGTGTAAATTGCTGTAGGCTGATAAATTGCATGGCAATTTTTTGCACATCAATCAATAATAGTATAGAGCTCTTGATCACTCTGATGTAAATGTTAAATACTTCCCCTGTTTTTGAATGTGTATTGGTCTCCTTTATGATTTTTTTGTTGTTGTTGTTTTTCTTTAGTTATGATGAACTTTTAAAAAATTGCATAGTGAACCATCAATTTAGGGTATGACTTGTATACTTAGAAATGATTAAAAAATCACTATGAAAAATTACTTTAAATTTCCTCCACTTCTAATAATAAAGGGCTAGGACAATTAGGCCAGCCCTTCTGCTAAAATCCACTAAAACTTCTTGATAAGATAATTTCCTAGTCTCCTTAAAAGCATTAATGAAATGACAAGATAGTAAGTGTTATGGTTTGTGTCTAGATGTTCCCCCAAAGCCTCATGCAGTCATAGGCCTTTTCAGAAGTGATTGAATAGAGTGTGTGATGTTGGGATTAAGATGTGCAATTAGTAAATCAGTCCACTGATTGGTTGGCATAGTTCTGACTATGCTAGGACTAAAGGTGTGAGTGCTACACTCACTGTAGAGCACCTAACCTGCATACAAGGGACAGAAAGAGTCTTTTCTCCCCTTTTTTCTTGCCTACTTTCTGCCTTCCATTAGCCGTTCTCCTCTGTGACAACCTTCTGCCAAGCCACCCTGCCTTGGAGATGCCCAAGAAAATCTGAAATTTTTATAACAATGATAAGATTGAAGTGGTTAATACTTACAAATCCTAACAATCCTAAATAATTTAAAATGATCATCCTACTAATTCCATGTCCTTTGAATGATTAATATAAGGTAATAGGCATGGAGAAATTAAGTATCTTGTGTAGCATCACACAACTAAAAATTGGTATTCCTGCAATGAACATTAAGAAAGAAACTTGACTTAGTTTTTTAATAAGTAATATTTTTGAAAGTTTTTTTCAATCCAAGTTTTCCCACACAAAGAATGAAAATCATAATAACAGTACTTACATCACCTGTGCACTATATAAATCAAATGCGATCATTTATTTTTATTTATTCTGTCAGCAGAAAAACAAAATGCCAGGTAAGATCTCATGGTTATTGTATTCATTATCATCGTCAGTCATCATCATCATTATGACCATCATTTGACTATCACTTGCTGTGTGGTCTGGAGTAGATTACTGTAAACTTATAAAATGAAAATGCTAATGTTTATCATTATGTGGTGAAGATTAACATATACAGTGTATACGAATCCCAGCACAGTAGTTAACACAGAAGAAATGCTCAATAGAGAGCTGCTGTTGCTGTTCTTCTCGACTTGATTGAGTCATGGTTTTCACTCCCAGTCATCTCATCTCTCCCTGGATAAATAGGAGATTTTCTAACGAGACTTTCTGGCTCTCTTTTTAGCCGTACTTCATGTAAGTCACCAATTAAAATGATCATTAGGGAAAGTCCTGGTATCATTCACATTAAGTCCTAGCAATAAATCAAAGTAATTGCAAATATCAGTGTCCATTTTCTCTCATGGACCCTCAAGATTTCAGTTTAAAAGTCATTATCTCTAACTTTCCAGAAATATGAACAGAGACTGTCGTGTACATACTGATTCATTTCTTCAAACATGAAATGCTTTACTCATTTTATACACACCAAGAAATATCACTTAAATTTTGTTTAGTTATTTTTTTGTTATGTTCTGAGCCTTGAAAATACAGAAATTATATAATCTTTTGCTGGAAGCATCATTTTTATAGAAAAATTAAGAAGTTACAAGGTCTCACTAAATCATAGACCATGTTCATTAATTCAAACAAAAGACACACAGACACAACTTTTCTGACCTCACGACAACCAAAGGGGTTGGGGGTTGATGGACAGGTTCTGCTGTATCCATTGGTCCACCATCCTGATTCCCAGCCAAGCTTATGCACTGAAATAAAAGTCTCAAAAAATCACATGAACGGCAGGAGACCCCACAAAGTATGGGGTTTCCAAAGTACTGGCTTCTCTCATGTGAGGATGTACCATTATATTAAGTCAACATAAGGAACCTTCGGATGGCAGAGTCTTCCAGGTCAACGATGACCCTGCCCCCAGCCCATGCCACGGGCAGCTCCGCAGACCCAGACCCACCCTCTCTAGACCTCTCCTTCTACGCCCTGTAGCCCTGGTCTGATGCTGTTTGGGTCAGTGGGTAGGTTTCCTGCCATTTCTCGTCCTCTCTGCAGTTTCTGCTTACTGGGATAACCTGCCAAGGGGCAATGACTCCTGACTCATTTGTCATTTCTGTTCCAAGAGCTACAGGCTCACTGCTACCCAAGACTGTTATCCAGTCATACGTCACTTAATAACAGGAGCACAGTTGGAGAAATGAAATTTCGTGGTTATGTGAACATCATAGAGCACACTTACAAACCTAAATGGTCTGTCAGCCCCTTGATTTGGCCTCTAATTGCCATCAAGAGGGGTAATAAACATGAGATGCATGAGGATGCTGCTGGTTACGTAGCATACTGCTTCACAGTACATTTTCTTTTTCCTAAGTAGGAGGAAGACATTCGACAACAATAATGAAAAGTACAATAAAGTACATGCAGAACTCAGAAATGCAGTTGTTTATCATCAAGTCATGCATGAAGTACATTCCTATATGCACTATCCGTTTATATGGCTGGTAGGGCAGTGGCTTTGTGGATGCCAGCATCAACACAAATGTGGATAAATGCATTGTGCTGAGATGTTGCAAAGGTTGGTACTAGGTCAGAGGAATTCTCCAGGTTTGTTCGAATCTTATGAAACCACTGTTGCCTATGCATTGTGATTGACAGAGACATCATGATCTAGCACATGACTGTTTTTGTTCACTTTTCCAGTATTCTCTACTGATATCCTTTTGGTAGTAGCACTTTATAGGAACCTAAATGAAGTCCTCATGCCATTATACAGGGGAAGCTCTTCAGCAATGCACCACACAAAGCCTAACTCCTCCTCTTCCTACTCCCCTCTCTGGGCTCTGGAAAGTGCAAGCTCTCTGACTTCGCTTAGCCTCCTGCTTTGCCAGAGCTCTGTTCCTAAAAATCAGAGGCAAAAACCTCTGTAAATTTGATAATAGAGTCATCATTTTCTTTCCTTCCTTTAAAGTGCAGAAGTCATTTTCATAAAAGATCCTAAGATCTCCATGAATTATATACAAATTGACAAATAACCCTGGGTTTAGATAATCAAAGCAAACAGATCTACTATCATACTTTCCCTATCCCTAAGACTCTAGCATGAAAATCTAGCCCCAGTTGCAAGGATTGGTTGTGGTTTGCTGCCTAAAGCACTGCCCCTGTGGTCACCCTAACTCCAAAGTCCTGCAATGACCCTGGTGAATGCAGTGGCATCTTGTCCATAACTTTGTTTCCCAATGAGCTATTTTCAGAGAGGATGTTTCTCACTACATTTATTCCTATTATGCACCTTTCATGACAGCCATACAGGATGTCTGTGAAAATAAGCACAAACCTCTCTTCTGGTTCGTTGCCAAGTGAAAACGTGAACCAGGACTCATCAGAACATATGTTCCTGAGACCCCCACTAACTCCAAACCGTGGTCAAGGAAACGTCTTCCCTGGAGACACCGAGAGCAGACACTGTTTAAAACAGAAACTGAAGTTTTTCTATTTGACCTTCAAGTTCAACTGAATACAAATACTTTAAATCCAAACAAGCCCTTCAGTCTTCCAGGAAACGATTCCTCCAGTGAGCCTCTAACTGTTCTGATTCATCTGATCTGCTAATGACCTTTTCATTTGACACAGATTAATATGCTCTTTCCATTTGTTTATTTGTTGGCATATAAGCACATTTATTCATGCAGAATGACATCAAAAATTACAATAGCCCAGAAAGGCCCTAAGAGCATGCATCGAACCACAAATGAATGTAAATGCAGAGAGAAAGAGAGACAGAGACAGAGAGAAAGAGAGAAAGAAACAGAGACACAGAGACAGAGAGAGAGAACATTTATGTGTCCCAGTTTACAAAGCGCTTCTAGATATCTGAGTTACAATAATTCAAGTTCATGGTAACAAGTAAAATGCATTTCCGGCTAATTGCAGCGGAGTTCAGCATGTTGGAAAGACAACGGATGCTTCACAGGATTCGCATGAACATCAGAGGGTGTGCTAGGGATTAAGGGAGCATGACTTTATGTGGCTTCGTGCAAGTCAAGGCCACAATCACACAGGGTCTTCAAGCCTTTTCAGCCTCCATTCCCATGGCCATCTGACTCTGCTGCACTGTGCCCTACATCCGACTTCTGTCAGTCCCAGAAACTCCTCCTCCAGAGTCAGAATTTGAGGCAGCCACCTCTGATTGACCACATCCGGGTCCCAGGTGGAAGGGGTGTGGTGAGAGAGTATGCACTTTCCCCACCCTCCAGACCTTTTAGTGTGTGTTACTGGGTAGCTATGTCAGCTGCATATTGTTGCATAATAAATTACTCCAAATACAGCAGCTCAAGCAACACACATTTTTTTTATGTCAGTTTCTGTGGGTCACAATTCCCACAGAGTATCAGCTGGCATTTCTGCTCAGGTCTTGCAAGACTCAGACAGGTGCCAGGCAGGCTAGGCTGCACCCAGGAGGCAGCTGGGAAACAGCATTTCCGGTGGTAGCAGGGTCATTCATGCAGTTCCTCATGTTTGAGGTCTCCATTTCCTTGCTAGTTGTCAGCTGTGGACCTCTCAGCTCCAGAGGGCCTCACTCAAGTCCTTGCCTCACCTACAAGCCCTTCCCCACACACACACTCCCCAGGCTGTTGAGAGAAAGGCTGTTTAGTTCTTCAGAGCTGGCAGTGAGGGTTACACACAGTATTCAAAGCAGCAGCTGGGATTCTCATGGTCCGTCTTTGAATTCTGCTTATCACACTTAGCAAAGAATGGCAAACACCTCATTCTGTATCTCATAGAAACAGCAGACCATTATGTATTTTCCAGTATTACTAAGGAGGAAAGTAAGACTCAGAAGTTGTGTGGCTTGGTCGCCGCCATACAGTGAGGAGGTGGCTAAGTGGGAACTTGAAATGAGAAATTTTGATGGTGCTGTTGCCAGTGGCAAATGGAAATAAATAGTAATAAGTATAAAGAGTCACTAAAACAAATGATTTGACAATTGTTGCTGCAGGTTGTGATGGAAAATAAGAAAGGAAGAGTAAAGATGAGAGAGTATCACTAATGAACCTTGGGTCTGCTACTAGAAGCTAGCATGAGCTATCGGAAACTCTACCTACAGAGAACGGAGCGTTTGATGTCAGAATTACATGCATCTAGATCACGATCGCTATTTTTAAAAGAAGCAATTCAGAGCAAGGTTCAGAGGTGAATAGGCAAGGTGGAAAAAATCTCCAAGAGGCCAAGAAAGAGCAGAGATGGCTGCTGAGTTCTGCAGGTTTTTCTTACCATCTCTTCTCCTCTGTGAATTCTCAGCTTTCGGTCCTTCTGTTCTTAGTTGACAGACTTGAGGACACTTCCTGAAACAGGCTTATCAAAGAGGACACGAGCATGCATCTAGCTAACGGTGTTATTTGCTTCATCCACAATCTGAAAAGTTTCCCAAAGAAATTTTTGAGCATAAGAAACAGGAAAATTAGAGGAATGAGATTGTCAAGGGTATAGCTTGATATTCTTCTGCAAAGAACAGATACATTTTGGTCTAAGAACATGTGAGTCAAAGCTTTAACTAAATAGAGCTTTGGATAGTTGTGTGTGCCTGAAAAAACCATGCAGAAGAGACAGCAGGTTTTTAAAAAATTATATCAAATGTATTATCTTCTTCTATTCACCTGCATGTCACAAGTAACTAGACACAGTATCAACTCTGGCCCTGTTACTCTCTGGCTGTGTAAACTTAAAGACATAACAGCCTATCTAGACTTCAACTCATTCATCTTTAAAAAGCGGTAGTCCGAAAGTTTGATGTTTTTTTTTAGACAGAATCTTGTTATGTAGTTCAGGTTGGCCTTGAATTCACAGCAATCCTCTTGCCTCAGCCTCTCAGGTACTAGGATTACAGGCACATGCCAACCATGCCTGGCCCTGAAAATTTGATTTCCGAGAGCCCTTTACACTTTAAAATTCCTTGAATGATAGGGTAGATAATGTGTAATTCTGAATATTAAGGCAACACAGTTCTTCCCTGTTATCCTTAGCGGGAGGGGATTATTTCACATTAGTCATAGACAACCATGAACTTGATTGTGCTAGGGACTGGACTCACATAAGAACATTAGCTAGCTCTGTGGGCAATTTTGCAATATTTTCCTACTGAAGAAGTCATTACTATAGCCACATATACCTAGACACACACACACACACACACACACACACACAGTGTAGTAACCAGGTTAAGAGAGATGCACAGGTCAACTAACAGAAGCAGAGGAGGAGAGAAGGGCAAAGAAGTACTGCACCCACACATCTTTTGCAAATTGGCCTTTTCCCCTTGCACCCCCACAAATCACAATCACCGTCTCCTACAGTGAGAGCAGGCCGGTGGGACCTGTGCCCATACTTGCTTTCTTTATTCTTCGAGGCTTTTTTTTGTCCTTTATTGTCTCCCTTATGCTATTAGATAACAGCAGTGAGGAAAAGAGAGGCCCCCATCACATGGTGCATTTAGCCTCTCTCCAGTCCCTTCTATCTTAAAACACTCCCAACACCCTGGAAAACCACAGCGCATCGTAGCAGGATCCAGGGGCGTCAGCTCTCTTCCCTTCTCTCAGGCCCATGATTCGCATTTTCTACTGCAAAGGAAACATGAGCACACACCAAACTGACTTTACTGTTTTCTTCAGCATCACTCTAAAATATTCCTAAAGAAATTTTGGAAGGCAAAATTAAAATTCTATGCGGCTCACTACTCTGTGTGCTTAGCGAGGTGCAAATAGACTTACGTGAGGCAGAAAGTTGACCCTAGAGCAGTGACATGGGCTCAGTACCCCATGCTGGGAAATTAATCTCTTATAATCAGTGCCTAAGGAGAAGGACTCAAACTTCCTTCCCTTCTTCCAAGTCCCAGGGCGATCGTGAAAATGGATTAGGTAGCAAAGCGGAGGTACTTTTGTGTTTTTAAATTTATGTCTCTCTCTCTCTTTTTCTCCTCCCTCTGCAATTTCCATAACATAGAATTCCAGTGATAAATATGGGCCATGGTAAAAGAAAATTGCCTAGAATCCTAGCTGGCTTCAGATAAATTTGCTATGTGAACAGTGGAAAACTCAGCTGAGCTTTAAGTGAGCTCTCTTTTCCATCTATAGACTCTGCAGGCAGCAAATACTGTGAACATAGGAGGAACATTCTAACATGTCATAAATAAATGCATGAGCAAAGAAATAGTGTTGATAGTATAAATTAGCAGCACCATGGAGGCTACTTTAAAAAGAGATGTTTTCACAGGGAAATCAATAATATTTTCTTTCCTAGGGAAATGTATGTCATCGCCTACTTTCTTAATTACTGTCCTGACTCTATGTCTTAGAAACACACTAACTGAAAAAGACTGGGACTCCCTCCTAGTGTACCATATAAGTGATTAAGCCATTCTTTACGCTTCGAACTCAGGCTTCTGAAGTTGGCCTTGTGAATTTGAAGCTGACTCAGTGTTATGGCTTGTTATCTAAATGTCCCCTCAAAGCGTCATGCACTTGATATTGGGAATATGATATAGGACCTCTTGTAACCCAAATATTATAAAGAAAATATTGTAACTCCCAATCTGCTAGCTGTCCAAGCTACCACTTTCATGTTCTCCAAAATGGAAGAATAAGTGCCAAGGAACAATGAAGAGCAGAAAACATTTATCAGGGGAAGAAAGCTTCTAAGAAAGACAGAAGGATCCTCAGTGGGTTGCTGAGGATCCCACTTCTCAAGGAGGTTTTATAGAACAAAATCACAAGGTGGATATAAGGTGGAATAAAACTATCATCAACTAATAACATTACAAGTATAATTGATCCAAAGGGGAAGCAAGTCAGTAGCGAGTGTATATAGAAAGAACACAGATTTTTCTTGGAGGAGATGGGTCAAGGACTCTTCCTGCCCCTCCCATCCAGATGATTGATTCCAATTTAGAATATCGATCATTAGTGTTTATCCCTAGGGGGGAGTATGTAGATGTGGTCATTATATCTCTTGTCGTGAAATCTGGCCTTTCACTAATAATGCACTTCTACACAGTGGGAATGTATCTTTTGCACTGACTCCTTCAAGACCCAGCCCTGTCTGACTTCCTGTAATATTTCTGACTAAATTAGCTGTCTATAGGACCAACTGGGTATGATGCTAGATTAGGGATACAATACTGGGATTAGGGTGTGTGGTAATAAATTAGTTCACTGATTGGTTTAGTATAGTTCTAGGTATGGGTGATGAGAAGGCCCACCCTGGGTGAAGGTGGCACCAACCAACAGGCTTGTAGCCTGAGCGGGGAGGGGAAAGGGGAAAGGCCGGCTCTGCCTCCTGCCTTTCCTGTCATGGATTGTTTTTCCTCTGAAGCCTCTCTGCCATGTGGGATGACTATGGACTGAAATGTCTACAAACTGTGAGCCAAAATAAATATTTCCTCTTTTAACTTGTGAGTGTTGGGTATTTTGTTCCAGCAATGGAAAAGTAACTAAGATACTCTGAAAGTTTCATTACTACTAGGAAAGCGCCCTCCAATTTTGACGCTTCCAAGAGGGGGTGATACAGTAGGTCCAGAAAAAGGAGATTAAGAATAAGAAACGTGTCCTTTCTTGTTTGCTTACCACTGCTATCAGAATTGCCCAACTCACTTTCTCATCTTGACAGAGACGGGTAAGAAGAAGCAGCTAATTCCACTTTGTAGTTTTCTAAAATTCTCATCCCTTCAGCAACACCAGCAGGTTGGTGCCCTTTCTTCTTGGGGGTACAGGACCTAGATAAGTGAAACCTTTCTGCCTCTTTCAATGACCATAACTACAGCTAAAGGATGCTTCTTCTTAGGGGTAAAAGGTTTAGATTTATGGGGGGACCTTTCTCCAAGCTTGTATACTTTAATAACTCTCCCCTTATCTCTTCACTCCTCCAATCTTGGGAGAAGTGACTGTTCCAGAATTTGATACTTTTAGGCTTCTGTTTTATTCTCTAGGTAATAATTATTTCTACCGATTGCCTCTGTTAAAAGAATGTAACTGTTTTCTATCTCCAAACTGGACACAGTCTTATACAAAAATTTATAGCAGAAATGATTCCAGAAGCCAGTGTGTTCAATTCCATTAAAGGTGGATTTTTAAGATTGCTTTGACAGGGGCTGGGGATTTAGCTCAGCGGCATAAGCACCTGCCTTGCAAGCAGGCGGTCGTGAGTTTGGTCCCTGGTACCAATAAAAAGTTAAAAAAAAAAAAAAAGATTGCTTTGACAGTCTCATAGTCAAGAGGAAAGTACTAACTTAGTACCTTGCCAATGGTGAGTAGAATCTATTAACCTGTAGCAGGCATTAGTATCACAACTGATTAGATTATTACTTGTGGTTAATTTTAAAACGCTTACCAAAGCAAGAACATTGTGAGAACCAAGTGGCTGGGGCCTTCGACTCTTTTTTTTTTTTTTTTTTTTTTTTTTTTTTTTTTTTTTTTTTTTTTTTTGGTCTTTTTCGTTTTTACCGGTACCAGGGATCGAACTCATGACTGCCTGCTTGCAAGGCAGGCGCTTATGCCACTGAGCTAAATCCCCAGCCCCTAAAAAACAGTGGTTAGATGCCACGAAGTAGGTGGCAATGCCTTAACCGTATGCGTGTTGTTAGGCCCAAGGGCCTCTTCCATCCTTGTCAAGGGGAGTGCTAACCTTCTCTCCTTTCATACAACACTCGACTCTTATGTCAGTAATGCTGACTCCATGGACTGGAGTGTGGGGGAGCAGTTCAGAAAGAACCTACGCACTCACAGAAGACCCTCTCATCTCAGCTCAAATCATGGATAACAGGAAGCGTTCAGATCAATCAATAAAAGAGACATTTATTTTTGTTTTCTTGTTTTCTTGCTGAAATTGAGTATGAAGATTGTAGGAATATAAATGAAGTTGATTTAAGGTTTTCAAGTTTCACAAGTGTTATGGTTTGTGTTTAAATGTCCCCTCAAAGCCTCATGTGGTCATGGAGGGCAGGCCTTTCAAAGGCAGCTGAGTCAAGCATTTGTGATTGGTTTGGTGTCTAGTGTTGGAATTGGTGGTGTGAGTGCTGCACCCACCCGGGGTCAGGTGGTCAGCATGAAATATAAGGGAGGGAAGCAGGTGTGCTTTTCTCTTATGCTGTTGCATTCTTCCCACTTGCGGCTGCCATGAATGGCTGCCCCTCAGCCACACCACCCTGTCTTGAACCAGCTGATTATGGACTGAAACCACCAAAAACTGTAAGCTAAATAAACAGTTCCTTCCTTCATTTTGGTATTTTGTCTCAGCAACAAGAGAAAAGCACCCAGACAACAAGTAAACTTAGAGTATCATTTGGGAAAGATCAGGAAATTTAGACTCAGAATAGAGACATCTAGGTGGACTTTGATGAAGCGCAGATGCCTAAATTCCTGAGTTTTTGTCTCTCGAGACAGAGAAAAGCCTTTCCCTCATATTTCCAGAGACTGTCCTTCTTTTCTTAGATGAACTTTAGTAATAGTCCAGATTCCTGACAAAGAAACACCTCTTTATCATTTCAGATGTTTCTTTTGTTATTACTGCCATAATTAAGAACAGATTTCACCAAACTCACTTTTGTAAAAGAACAATATCTGACCTTAATAGCATCAACACTAATGGTAATATTGTTCTAATTTATAATGCCAAAAACCTGAGAACTATGCATAGGCATGACCTCTAAAGGCATTAAACTAAAGAGAAGACAATACAAGAGATTTCAATTATGCTGGCTTGCTGATGTCAGTACACTTACAGAATCTGGATTTAACATTTTATCTCATGCAGCTAGATGCGCCTCCAACAGTTCGCTCGGTTGCTACATAGACTTAACCATGGCTGATGTTAATGAAATTGAGATGACTAAATTTCTCCGGCAAAATGTAAGGAGTCCAAGGCTTAATCATGCGTGAATGTTGACACATATTTAAATGTGACAGCTGAACACCCTGCTCCCACACTCCACATCCACAAGGCGGCCCAAAGACACTTTCTCCACAAAGGCACTGAGAAACTGACAGACAGCAGAGGTATCAGCTGTGGCTTTCCTCTCTGTGTGGATCTACTACCAAGATTTCACTAGGAAAAGGAAATCTTAGCGGAGCAGCGGCTGTGTGATAATGTTTACTACCAAGACAAGATGAAACACATTTACAGAAAAGCACAGCAGAGACTTAGTGGCTATGAGAAAGTTGTAGAAAGTTGCTAACTTACAGTGATCTTTGGTGATCACAGTGGCTGTGAGAAAAGTAAACTTACAGTGATCTTTGAAAATCACAGTGTCCCTATGGATGAAATAGATTTGCCACCTATGAAAACACTACATAGTCTTATTAAACTTTTCCTATAAAGGTCGAGAGAGCAAATATTTTGAACTGTGTAGGCCAGGAGATAAAACTGAAGATATTATAGAGGTAATTATACAACAAAAGATAAATCAAATTTTCATAAAATTTTTCCTAATGAAATTCAAACTATAATACTAATAATTCAGTACATGGTCCAATTCATACCTATTAAAGATATGAATGGAAGGGTGTTTTCTATCATCAAAATTTGATAATTTGCTGGCTAATACTAATTTTTAAAACTATGTTTTTGCAAAGATAGGTTTTGTCAAATGTTAACATTGGTTCAGCAACATATTTTTTTTAGCATATTCATTGCTTAGAAAAATTATGTATTCTATTAGATTCTCCTTTTATATAGTCATGTGTGCCTCAACCATGAGGACATATTCTGAGATGTGCAATTGGGAAGTTTTTTTGTTGTGTGATCATCACAGAATGCATTTACACAAACCTAGATGGTTAGCGTCAACCACTGACATAACCTCTTGAGGCAATCAGGAGGTGCAAGAAACAAAAAATGCATGAAGTTGCTACCAGTATGACTATATTGTGGCAAACTATTTTCGAGAGTAGGAGTGTGCTACGGTTTGAGTTTAGATCCCCCCCAAAAAGCCTCATGTGGTCATAAGTGGGGCTTTCTCAGACATAACTGAATCTACAGTGTGTGATGCTGGGAATAAAGATGTGTGATTACTAAATTAGTACACTGACTGGTTTGGTACTGCCATAATCCTGGTAGCCTGGTTACAATATAAGGGACAGAAAGAGGCTTGTTTTCTCCCTTTCTTGCTTGCTTTTTCTGTCTCCTGCTTTCTATGAACAGATTCTCCTCTATAATTCACCTCTGCAAAATCATCCTGCCTTGCAGCAAACTGGATAAGGACTGAAACCTCTACAAACTGCATGCTAAATAACCTTTCCTCCTTTAACTTGTGGGTGTTGAGTATTTTGTCACAAGAATGAGAAGAGTAAAAGTATACACTAAAATAAATGATAAAAACTATAACTTACCAGAAATAAAAATCAGTAGAGTATTAGTTTATTACATATTGTTCAGTATTTTGTGTGCTATGTTTTTATCTGACTAGAAGCAGAGTAGGTTGGTGTACACAAGCATTGCCACAAATAAATGAGATACATTGAGCTATGACCTCACAATGGCTACCATTCTATCAATAGATGATAGAAATTTTTCAGTTCTACTACAAAGTTACAGGACCAACACTGGATATACAGACTTCACTGGCCGAGATGTAAGTGTGGGGTGTATGACTATGCTTGCCTTTTAACAGTTCCTTACTTTATAAATTAATTGCTTTCAATGCAAAGTTGGTAGAAGTACCCCCAAGTACACAATTAAATACCGTCTCCTTTGTACTTACATTTAGTCCTGAAAAAGATATTGCAACTGTTTGAGCGTGAGACGTGTCCACTACAAATCTATGTGGTAATGGAGATCTCACTTTGCATTTTGGCTATCGACAGTTCAGAGAGTGCATAAAGCAGCTTGACAATGATTGCAGTTCAAACATCGGCCATCAAAGTAATTTTACTGTAGTTAATGTTCATGTATGTAAGTGCCATTTGCCTTATATTTTTAAGTCGAACTCATTAATAGAAACTATTAAGTCTTCAGCAAAGGCTAATTTCTGTATCCATTCAATATTGACAGTAATGATTTAATGTAGCTTTTTGCCGTCAAAAACATTCTCAGTGCTCAGCTCACCAACCACTGTTAAACATGCAATAAGAAAACGTGTAATATTTAATCTCAATTTCTAACAAAACTGCATAAAATGGACCATCGTTAACTGCAATAGTAAACAAAGTGCCCCACTGACTCTGCTGGTTTGATAACATGACAGATTAGCATTTTCTCCACTGTGTATGTAGGATGGCTCAAACAAGTAAATGCAAATTTTAACATTTTTACATTCCCACAAGCTTTGTAAATTTGTCTAACTTTTTTCGGTTCTGTATGGTTTTACTATTCTCAGCTGCAACACATATTATAGCAGATTCCACTTCGCATTACATTGAATTAGTGTTTTACCCACTTCCTAGAGCATAAACTGACCTGTATCAGTTGTGCAAACTGTAGATAAAGGCTGATTCTTTAGTCACTCAAAGTGCTCAAGCATTAACCCCTTGAATAACCAACTGAGCAGCATCAAACACATCTATCACCTCATCGAGAGCCCCAAACCCACTCCAAATGATATGCCTTTTTAATTGACTGTTCCTGTTGCTCTTAAGTATTCTGAACTCTCCAACCAACTTCTCTTGCTGGCATACTGATAATCTTAAACTTATTTTCTCAGGAAACATTTCTTTGGCTGCTCAGAGCAAGCATGATTTAATTAATTCACCATCAGTAAATGGCTTTTTTTGCTTTCTTGGATAACAAATGAGCTGCGTGGAAACTATAGTATCATTGCATTATGGACACAATGTTTTGCTATTTCGTTGAATAACAAAGTAATCCACCCTTCACCATGCTTTAAAAGCAGAGATGCAAAGTCCACTTTTCTCATATTTTTCTGGGCATGACATGAGAGTATGAACTGGAAATGAAAAATATTTCAAAATATAGTGACATACAATGAAATTCAAAATGTTTTCAAGTTTTAGCACCATCATTGTAATCTGTAGTGAGCTCAGCATCACCTTATAAGTGAGAAAAGCACCAAACGTGATCTCTGTTATCCACTTATCTTCACCATGGTTGCATGAAATCACTCGTAAATAAATGAGGGTGTCTGTCATCCAAAGAAACTTAATTGCCATCACCTACAAATTTTAAATTTATTGATAAATACTGTTTTCTTTTTAATTTCTTCCAGCCACTTAAAGACGCAAAAGACATTCTTAGTTAACAAGCCATACAAATATGGTGACACACCAGATACAACATGACCAGGGCCATGATGTGTTCAACTTCCCATCAATATAATAAAACTCCGGGTCTGAGAGTTTGCTTGCCTGTAATGTAAATCTTGAAGTTTCTAGACCCACACTATTTCAGGGAGAAAACCAGTTCCCCTGGAAGGATGAACCTGCAGTGTAGTACATACTGTAAATATCCCCACTTCCTCTCCAGAGGGGTCTTTAGCCATTTACTAGAGCGACTTTCCAGAAGGAGCAGGTAATAGCTGGATGTTTCAAAATTTAATTGAAAGCAACATGTAGAAAATGAAGACCCTAGTTGGGGAAAATATTAGGCAACTTTCAGGAGTTGTTATAGTGCTAAACTTTAAAGACTCTTCCTCTTCCCACACAACAGTGAAAAGCCCACGATAGAGCTGAGCTCCCCGGTTACTTCTCTCCTTGCTTCTTCCCTTGGCTGCTGGCAGTACTCACAGCAGACTCTGCCTGCATGCTGGTGTCATCCATCGCTCTCCTCTCGGTTTCCAGCAGCCAGGAGATCACAGCACTGTCCACTTATAGGGCAATCGCTAAAACAGCAACTGAAGTGAGACAACACAAGCAACCAAGAAATAGATATTTGCGCTCATATGCTTAAAAATAACCAAACTGAAATGATGTCATAGGAAAAAATCCAGGTAAAACAACATTTTCCCTGGTAGAAAGTTGCCAAGGGGCATTTTTCTTGAATGCACTTCCACATTCTATAGAAATGTTTATAGGTAAAAATAATCTCCTGCATTTCTGAACCCTTCTTCCCTCCTCTAAACCCACCAAGGAATTAGAATTTTTTCATTTAGTGATAGGTATTATCTTTTCCATTTTCCAGAGCCCTACACTGAAATGCCAGCAATTTAAAGTGATTTCTTGTCATCTTCAACTCAACCAAAAGTGTAAAGCTTCATTAATTTCTTGAAGATGTTGTGCAACTGATATCAAGACAAAAGGATAAAGAAAGGAGGAAAAAAAGAAAGAAATAGCTACCATAGCCAACTGGTGACCAAACTTCGGAATGCAGATCAGTGGCCTGGTTGTTGCTTCCACAGTTGTGTGCAAAATCTATCCCAGGAGTTTTATAAATGACTTGAATAATGGTGCTGGTAATGTATCAAGGCAACGGTCAAAGCCATGAGGATAAAATGCTGGTTAAAATCCTTCTATGGACAAATCAGAGTCCAAAAAGACCCAACAAGCACACCAAAGAGATTCCCAAGGATGCCTTGGTATAATGTGTAAGATGAGGGAATCCTGGCACATGTGATAAGAACCAGGCCTTTCTGTTGTCTGAAGACTTGGTGTGAGCTGTTTATGTGATGTTTGTATCCCCACCATGTGTGCATGTCAGGGAGCTTTCCGGTACATCCTACTACAGTGTTTATCTCACCAAGTTGCAGCTGCCTGTCTTCCTTCCCTTACTGTAAGCTCCTTGAGGGCAGAGGCTGTCTTTGCCCTTTCCTTCTTTTATTTTTTTAACTCATGAGTCTAGCATAATATACAACCCATTGTGAGAACATAATGCCAGCTATCAACGTGGACTACAGATTTTAACTACATGACTCACAACTGCTTATAATAAAGCAAAATAGAAAATTTGGTTTATTATAAGTAAATATTTGAAGATTTCAGTAGTATCCTTAATGTATTAAAGATGGAGTTATATGACACAATATAGTAACTAAAGGTGAATGATCTGGAATTCAATGCCTAAGCTCAAAATTTGCCTTTTCCACTTACGATCTCAATAATCTTGACCAATTTCCTTAGGTCTTCCCATATCTCTCTTTTCTTATCTATAAAATGAAGATGTAATGAGCACCTACTTCATAAAGCTACAGTGAGAATTAAATGAGGTAGCACATATAAAATACCTAGAACAGACCTCGTACAATGTAAGCACTCAATGTACTTTAATTACACTATTTTAATAGTAAGTTGATGATAATGAGAGCGATAATGTGAACTCAATAATCAGTTACGGGACACCGATTGTTGGAAGATAGTCTTTGCAACATACAAAACAAAAGGATTGACATATAGAATATGACCCAGCCCAAGGGTCAATCCATGGGGTAACCACCTGGAGGAGGAACGGGGATTAACAAGACAGGGCAAGAGACAAAGAGAGACAGAGACAAGTTGAGGAAGTCCAATCAAGTCTCGTTTATTGAGAAAGTGATTGCAGCTTTTATAGGGCAAGGGCAGGCCGGTGGGACAGGAAGAGGCTACAGGGTGATTTCTGATGGGTCATCATCACGTCCATGTACGTGACATGAGCAGGAGAGGATGATGGTTGATGTAGGCGCACTATGTGCCCATATAAGGGAGAGGTGGGGAGACAGCAGCAGGGCGGTCACGCGACTCCCTACAAGAATATATAAGTAATAATTGTAAGGTAAATAAAACTAAAAATGAGGGAAGATTTCACTTCAGTAGAAACTCAGCCAACAAACAAATAAGCCCATACTGATTAAAACTTTAGAAGATATAAAGTAAAATCGATGAGATAATATTCTTCCCTGTCAAAGCAATGAAAATGTGAAGTCTGTTGATGACAAATGCTGGCTGGGACCTGGATGATGGGGAAGGCGCACAGGCTCTGGACATAAATCAGCAGGCAGGAAAGCTGAAAAGTGCTGACGTCCAGGCAGCCGGATGCTGTCAAAGCAGGGGGACCCACGGGGCTTACTGGCATGGAGGCCCTGCTCACCAAACCCCTCATCCATTTAACCCCAAAAGAAGAAGTCTTCTTCAGTGCTTGCTTAGGGCATGCAAAGCCTTCAGGTTTCTGGTCCTTGCTGTGGTGCACAGATTTTTGTTAAGAGTGAAACCTTATATAACAGGACGTTCACTTACATGACTGAGAGGGGTATAAGCAATGGTACTTTACCATCAGAAATTCCTATCCTGGCCAGGCTTGATGGCATAGGTCTGTAATTCCAGCTACTTGAGAGCTGACACAGGAGGATCACAAGTTCAAGGCCAGCCTGGATGATTTAGCAAGACCTTGTCTTCTCAGAATAAAGAGGGCTGGGAGTGTAACTCAGTGGCAGAGTTCCTTTGGGTTCAATCCCTAGTACCAGAAGAAAAATATTTGCAGCTATCTCAGTGGCATGTTGTGGGGGTGTGAGGAGAGGTTAGGGGGTGGGTCATGAGATCAAATTGCAAGTGAAATATTTTAAAACTCCATGGATTTTTAACACTATCTAAGCAATGTCTCCTAGCTGCTCTCGGTATTTATACCTAGGATGTATGGGTAGTTAGAAAAAAAATGGCATTAAGATGTCCAAAGGATATGAGTGACTGATTTGTTTATACATATTTGGAATATTTTTGAAACTACCAAATTTTCCAAAGTGAATTACATAAAATTCACACATCTTTTCATAATTGCCTTCTGACTCAGTGTGCACTCTCTGATAAAGCAGTTAAAGCGCACATTATAAAAACCTGTCCTTAAACATGTATTCTAATTGAAATTATCATTGAATTTTATTTATAAAAAGCTACTGTTTTCCAATCTTATGAACAAAAACACAAATAAAATTACATGGTTAGATTCAGGCTGGTTGGCTTTAGCATTAAGTGGGTTTCTTTTCTTTTAAGTACTAGGAAAAGTTTTATCCTGAGTGTAGAAGTTGTGACACTATTTATGATATTTATGCTTGATCCTAAAATAATACCCAAAGCAGAACACAAAAGATCAATGTATATAGTCAGTTACCACAATACACATTTATTGCAGAAATATCATTTTATTATATATCTCACTTCAAACATAATTCAGCTAATAAGATCTTTTATAAATTAGATAATGAAAACAGCACCATGATTCACTTTCTTGTTTTTATGATGAATTAAAAAGTGAATAAATTAATTCCATTATATTGACATCATTTAAATCTCTTTACAGTATGCATTCTGAAATTTTTTTCACAGTTTCAGTAATGTTTAATATTTATTAAATATTAAATGCAAATTAAATTCAAAAAATACTTGATGACATTTCTTAATATTATATTAACATATTTATTAGAATGAAAAATGAAGTCAAACTATTTTTGTCCAGAAAAAAATTTCATTTTGCTGACAACATTGACAAAATGTACTGCTTTGGGAACGTATGTTAATAAACTAAATGAAATAAATCTGCAGCTTCAGATTTTAAAGAAAATATATATCACAACCATGCAATGGGATGAAAAATGTTAACAATAAGAAAATCAATATCTCCTCTTCCCAGCAGCGACACTGGCTGCCTATGACCTGCAGCACATCCTAGGGTTGGCCCAGGGTTCACCACATCATCCCATCTCAGGGCTTGAGTCTTTGTTTCTCAGTGTAGAGGATTTGCTCTCCTGCTGGTGCTCAGGCCTGATGTAAGGAGTTAATGGAGGCATTCCAAATTTCTCCGTCCTGCTGTGAGTCTGTTTTGAGGTGTCTGCTGCTAAATGCTCAGGCGGTGGGGTTGGCTTCAATTGTCTACCGTAGTGCTCACGTTTGCTTTGGTTTGTTTCCTTCTGCATCTCACTTTCTCACTGCCTCAATTGTACCTTGTGGGATCACCTCCAGAAAATTTCTTAAACCCAAGAATTCATCTTTAATTCTACCCTCAGGGGCAGCAAATTAAGACACCAATCTGTTCCAAACGAAATGGCTTTTGGTAAAGGAGCAACAGGTATGGTTCAGAGCCAGCCGGTAACTCTTAGCAGACCTTGTTGGTGCACCTCACGATGTCGAGCCCGAGTAATTCATTGAATCAGGTGGTAGTGCTTTGGCACGTCAGGTAAATCTCAACACTTTCACACCCTTGAAGAAGGACTTAGAATTTTTAGCATAGGCAGCAATAAAAATATTGTTGACAAACTAGTAGGTGGTGTTTGGAGCATAACTTGGATGAAATTAAAAGAATAGGAAAAGTTATTGTAACAAAAACCTTTCATTTGCATTTACTCATTGCTATGAATACTTCTTGCAGCAGTTATTTCTGTGAATGTGGGGGAGGCATAAGATCAGTGCAGAAATTTGTACGTTTCTAACATTAACCATTCACCAATGGATGTGTGAACTAATGCAGGAAAAGCACTGATTCTGTCCTTAAGAGAAGCATTTTCAATGAAATTTTACCTTTTCTTCTTAATAAACTGCAAAGAAATGAGTATAGCTTTGTAACTTTCATCAATGTGTATCAGGAATTATAATGACCCAATCAAGATGAAATATTTGAAACATCATCTCACAGTCCTAGGAAATACAGCATGTTAAAAATACAATGTGTAGTTACAGTTTTTTTTTTTTTTTGTCAGTGAGATGTATCATAGAGTTTTCAAAAAAGACTTTCTATATAAAATGTATTACATTAAGATATATTTCTGGGGGAGAATTTAAATTAAAAGACAAAAAATAAAGATATACAATTTTCATAGACTGAGCATGCATTTTTATAATGAATTATGATTATTAAGTCAAATTGTAAAATGATATTAAGTTAAATGATATTTAAATTCCTCTGTACACAGTAAAAGAGTGATGTAACAATTTTATTTTAAAACACCAATATCGGGCTGGGGATTTAGCTCAGTGGCATAAGCACCTGCCTGGCAAGCACAAGGTTGTGAGTTCCATCCCTGGTATCCCTCAAATTAATAAATAAATAAAACACTAGTATCTACAAACTGCTATATATGAGCCCACAAATAAGTATGTTGGGAGCATGTGTGAAATATTATGATAAAAACTTAAAACTTCCACTTTTCAGAATCTTTGTAAGTTCCCATTCTAAAATATTGGTAGGATCACACACACACACCCACAAAGTAAATGTTACAGGGATGGCAACAGACACACTGCCCATACAGAGCACAATGTAACTCAGGGGACCACGGTCAACATCAGCAACCAAGTCGATCACATGCATCCTTGCAGAGCTTAACTTCTACGATTTTTCTCCCCAACCCATGACCCCTGTCTTATCACAAGAAAAACATCAGACCAATCCTGTCTGAGAGGATTTCCATAAAACCCCAGACCAGTAAATCTCCAAGCTGTCCAAAGCTGTCAGAAACAAGGAAAATCTGAAAAACAATCACAGCTAATAGGCTACTAAGGAAACATGATGACTAAATGGGATGCCTCGACAGAAAAAACTTAAGAGCTTTTGAATAAATAAAAAAATAAATAAACAATAATGAAACAATACCAGTTTGTTAAGTTTAACAAAAGTCTCGGAAGATGGGTGGGACAGGGAAAGGGCACATCATGTACATATGTAACTGCCCACGATGAATGTAATCATCCACTACAAACACATACTAATAAAAAAAATTTTTAAAGATAATACAGCCATGCTAACTAGAAAAAAGAAGTCTCACATGAATGCAAAGACACCAGCAACTGGAGAAATTGGGTGTGGAATAAATAGGAGCCCTTTGTTCTATCTTAGAAATTTTTCTGTAATTCTAAAACTATTCTAAAATAAAAAATGTTTACTTATATTATAGAAAACAATGACGTAAAGTAAGTAATGCAATTTGTAATTATATTGCAGCTGTTAGATACGCTGTCCTCTAAATCCAATTGTAAAGTCTTCATCTGCCTGTCCTTATAGAATAAATGCTTCTATTGTGCATCTTGGCAATTGTATAAACTAAAAGTCAGGCAAAGAAACAGAAATTATGTGTGGATTTAAACTATCTAGTCAGTTGCATCAGATAATCTAATTCTGTGAATTTTGTTTTTGTTCTTTGAATATAAGGAAGCAAGATGATATAGTAGGAGGTTGTAGAAAAAAATTAGATTAGAATGGAAGCAATAGCATTTTCCCAAATTTGAGCTGGTAGCATGTCGTACAGAGGCAAAGAGATTAATACAAAATATTTTATGACAACAGAAAGAGGATCTTCTTAAACTTACTGGCAGTGGGATGTATAAGGTAAGTAGTGTAAAACTGTAATAAATGTAGTGCTTTTGCTGACACATCAGCTCTTCCTGCGCTGTTTTCCCTTTGTGTGTGTGTATGACTGCAAGTTGAAACTTTGCACTGCGCTATGTGCTCACCCAGCCCCTTTAGAGACAGGGTGTCTGTAAATCCCTACTTCCCAGGCTGCTCTGGACCTGCTGCTCTTCCTCCTTAGACTCCAGAGTGCTGGGAGTACAGCTGTGTACCACTGCGCCTTTTCCCGTCCTGTATGTTAACTCCAGAAATAACTATAGAAAGAGTCACTTAACTGTCCTTTCCTGCCTGTGCCACCTGCTCTTCCCTATGACGTGGGGTCCAGCCTCTCTGCCTCATGACCCCCACTGTTCCTTTCTAGGGCTTCTCCCTTAGTTGTTTAGTTCTTGATCATTCCATTAAGCTTTGCTTAGCCCCTCTCCCCCCGCAAAAAAGCTTGCTCCATGAATTTTGAGAATAATATTTTACATTTGTGTTGAAAGTTGCAAAACATATTTATATATTTGATCTCATTTGACTCTTACAGAAATGAAGTACTGTGAAATCTTGAAATATGCCTGTTACGATTGAGACATTGTGTCAACTTGAGAAGTTTAGAAATTTAACTCAGAGATTCAGCAGAGAGCCAGGCCTCTTACTTTGCAAATATCCTCATCCTGTGCAAAGAAGGGCAAGGAGACTTTGTGAGTGCCACATCTGCCTTGGGGCATGGAGCGGGATGGACGGCGTACAATATGAGGGAGGAGAGTTTACCCCCTTTTGCTCTGGCTGCTGCCTTGAAGTGCTGCCCCTGTGCCATGCCACTCTGCCTTGGAGCCAGCTGATTATGGACTGAAACCTCCACAAACAATGAGCTAACAAAACCTTTCCTTCCTTCCTTCGTTTTGGGTGTCAGGTGTTTTATCCCAGCAACAAGAGAAAGTAACCAAGATAATTCTTTTTCTACCTAGGGTGTTATGACTGAGTGATAAGGGATTATTTGACCTAAGAAGTATTTATACCTCTTTACCTTTCCACCAGCAGTATGAGAGTTCTGATTCTCTCACATCCATTGTAATGTATAGGGTGATAAGTCTTTCTGGTTTTAGCATTTCTAAGAGGCATAAAGCCATATCTCTTCAAAACATTTCCCTAATAATCAATGTGTTCATTATGTATTCTGGATACAAATACTTTATCAGATAAAAGCTTTGCAAACATTTTCCACCAGTGTGTGTCTTGTCATTTTGTTCCTTTGAGTGTGTCTTTCAAAAAACAAAAATTTTAATTCTGATGAAGTTGGGTTTATCATTTTTTAAATGATAGGTCACTTAGAGTTAGCCCTAAGAAATCATAGGACTAACACAAGTTCTCAAACATTTCCTCTTATACTTTCTTGTAAAAGTTTACAGTGCTAGGCTTTACATTTAGCTCTATAATCCATGAGTTAAGTTTTAGAGACAGAGTCACACATGGATTGTAGCTCTCATGCACATATGCACGTTGTTTCACCACTATATCTAACCATTCATCCTTGTACACTTATCAAAAATTATATATCTAAATCCATGTGAGTCCATTTCTGAGCTCTTTGTTCTGTTTCATTGCTCTGTCTTTATGCCTCCTTTTGTTACTCTGGCTTTACACTAGGATCTTTCAGTGTAACTCATGTAAGCATTTAGAGCTATAAATTTCCCTCAAGTACTACTTTAGTATCATTCTGCAAACTTGATATGCTGTTTTTATATTTTCATTCATTTCAATATACTTTCTAATTTTTCTTTCGATTTCTTCTATAGTTTGTAAACTTTTTTGAAGTATTTTTTCCCAAATATGTGGGCTTTTCAGATATCTTTCTCTTGCTGAGAAAGATATACTGTGATTCTATTAAGGTCAAATTGCATACTTTGCCTCATTAGAATTCTTTTAAATTTATTGCCACTTGTTTAATGGCCAGAATATGGCCCATTTTGGTAGATACTCTAAGAGTATCTGCTGTTGTTATGGTTGTGTGTTCTATATGTTAAGTATGTTGGGTGGCTTGATAGTGGTTTTCTTGCTGGTTTTTCATCTTGTCCAATCCAATATTGATAGATGGGCATTGAAGTCTGGAAGTGAACGCTTGAATTTTTCTATGTTCCCTGGCTTAACAAAAGTTTAAGATTGCTATGAGTCTTGATAAGTAAACACTTTTTCATCATCAAATGACACCCATTGTTAATATTCTTTGCTTTAGAATCTATTTTTGCCTAATATTAGTAATATCAATAAAGGTTTCTTCTGTTTAATGTTGTCATGGTAAATAATAACTATGCTTTTATTTTTAACCTATTTACTAAACCTTATAACCTCATTATATGGCTACACAGTTTAATCTCTTATAAACACTGCATGCTTTGATCATTTATGTTTTTCATTTCCAGTATTTAAAAATTTAACATTATAATTAATAGCTAACTTCATTTCCAGTATTTAAAAATTTAATGTTATAATTAATAGCTAACATGGTTACACCTAAAGCTACCACTTCCAATTTGTTTTCTACATATTTTTATTACACATTTTCTCTTTTTCTATATTGTTTAAAGTTAACTGTGCAGCTTTTGTGATTGCACTCCATCTCTTTCTTTGGTTTCTTAGCTAGATCTCTGTTGTGTTACAGAGATTGCTTTGCAGTCTGCTCTCCTCCCTCACAGGTAGCATAAGAACCTAGTACAGGACAGTTTCATTTCTTTTCTTTTAGCTTGTGTGTTACTGTTGCCATGTTTTTACTTCTTTACATGTGATATACTCCCCGATATACTATTTCTATAGAAATTTAAGCATTAAAAATTAAGTATTTACAAATATAAGTACCATTCTGTTGCTCTTCATCCCTTGTGTAGATTTCAGTTTCTGTCTGGTATCATTTTCATCCACTTGTGAAACTTGTTTTTTTTTTTTTTTTAGTTCAGGTCAATTGGTGCTTTTATTTCAGCTTCTACATATCTATTTTTTTTTGACATTTGTTTTTAAATTATATTTTCACTGGGTGGAGAGTGTTGACCGATTTTATTTTATTCATATTTTGTACATTTTAGCACTTTAAAGATGCTTTCCCAGTTCTTTCCACATTATTACTGACAGAAAAATAACTGTCACTTTTATTCCTCTGCAAAAATAGTACTTTGATTTTAAGGGTTTTCTTTTTATCAGCATTTACAGAGCAAAAGAAACAACCAATAGAGTAAAAAGGCAACAGAATGAGAAATTTTTTTCCAGCTACTTCTCAGATAAAAGGAATAATATCAAGGATATATAAAGAACTCCAAAAAAAAAAAAAAAAACCCTAGGTCCTTCCAAACAAGTGACACAATAAAAAATGGACCACTGAAATGAATAGACACATCTCAAAAGGAGAAATACAAGTGACAAAATAGTACACGTAAATATTCAGCATATATAGATGGACAGACACAGGTAGAACTTTATATAAACCTCAATAAAAATCCAATACCCAACAAAGTAAAGGCAAATCTACTCAGAAATTACTGTGCACCTAAAGAATCATGAAAGCATGAGAAATATTGAAGATGAAGCAAACTGATCAAAATCAAATTGGAGCTGAAAAGATTTCAGAATTAGGGGAGAAGGACATCCAAACAGTTATTACCACTCTGTCGTATTGTTGCTCACATAGAATATCACTTTTAAACCCTTTTCAGCATATAAACCTCGTACCTATTTGCAATCACCATCATACTGACCACATGGGAAACATCCCAGAGCTTGCTAACATTAATGAGTGAGTGAAGATAAATTCTTCAACTACAGTGATACAGTAATAAGTTAGGTGATCAGAATTGTCTGTCTGATTCCTGATCCAGCTGCAGCTTTCCTTTAGTGATTGAAGCAAAATATTGAAAGAATTTTTGATTGCTGTCAGTTCCTACTATCCCTGGAGATGGATATCAGTGATGGTCCCCAGTTTGCCATCTCATGGAGAGTCAGCCCCTTGCTGGTGCCCCATGACTCACACAGATGCATTTGGCATACAGAAGGGCTATGCAGTGAAGGTACTTACTGTGACTCTAATCTGCAGAACCTTCACTTCATTCAGTATTTGGTCAGAGCTCAGTTTTTGATGATTTAGCTGTGTTCCTAGTGAATGAAGGATGACTAATGTTAGGAATTTAAACTGACATTTTGAGTACTCAACTGTTTTAAGTAGCATATTAAACACTAAAACACTTAAAGTTCATTATTTCCTAAAAATTATTTCCTGAAAACCCTGGAGCTGAGATATTAAGCGCATTACAGGCTATGTTATCACTCCAGACATGGTTAGAAGCAGGCTAATGAGGTGGGTTTTGCAGGGAATACAGTCTCATGGTGTAGCTCCCAAATACTCCCTGCCCAGGGCTTCCATGATAGAAGCATGCATAACCTAATTTAATCACAAAGGAACATGGGACGAACTCAAATTGAGAGATGATTCTCAAAAATGTCAAGATGGAATAAAGGAAAAAAAATGACTCCCAGATTGGATCCATGCAACTAAATACAATTTTTGGATACTGATTTGGATCCCAGACCACAGAAAGAACATTACTGTGACATCTGGCAAAACTTGAGTAAGGTCTGTTGATTGTACTACAGCTACACATGTAGAACCTGCAAAGGGAGTAAGTGTTGTTGAACTATTTTTCCAACTCAGTTATGAATCTGAAATTATTCCATAACAAATGCTTAAAACCGCCTTAAAATAAATAAATAAATAAATAACCAAAGAGAAGAATCAGTAGAAAGAGAGCAAGGTGATTTTATACACAAAAAGGAAAATAGAATTGGCTTATTGACCTATGGGTTCTGGAGAAAACAGGCTCTTGCATATGCAATAGGAGAAAATCGCCATGCCTAGGCCCAGCGGATGTGATGGCAGTAAACACAGAACTGGTGTCTGGCCAGAGAAGGGCGCCCAGGTGCCCACTACTCTGGGGCGAGTTGGTGAAGGCAGAAGCTTAGCCAAAGCACTGGGCATTAAGGCTCCTCTGCCCAAATAAAGGTGATCTACCAGTCCTTTTAATATAGTCACCTAGAGACTATTCACATCATCAGATGCAATATCAATGCTCCAACTGCTATACTAAAGGATAGTAAAAATTCTAGTTGCTTTCAATGTTTCCTGCATTATACAGTATGAATAGGAAGGCTAGTGATAAAAGAAAAAAAGTAATATCAACAAAAATATTCCATGTATCACATGAAGCAACCCAGGCCTAGTATGGTTATCCACCTGCTGATGACACAGAAGAATGCAGGGACCCTAGGTTTAAGCCAATTTTGGGTGCAACAGCCTCTCCAGGGCTCTGTTTTATCATCTGCAAAAGTAGGCAGCTGAGCTAGATCATTTTACAGCATCTCTTTTAACATTAACAAACTGTAATTTAGTGAAAGAATAGTTATGCAAATGAAGAATACAAATTAAAAGCAATTGCAACAATTACCATCACTACGGTGTCAAATGAGAGTGTTTCTCTTACAGTTGAGACAAATCACCTGCTAGGTCCCCGTCTGCTCTCAGGACCCCGTGGCCTCCTAGGTCACTGGGTCACACCCTTTCCCTCTACACTTTGAGGCTCTTCCATTGGTGCTCATGCACCTGTATGTCTCTTCTAGTTTAAAACGAACAAGAAACAAATGAAAACCTTCCTTTAGGGCTCTCACTATCTCTTCCCAGCCAAACTTCAGGAAAAACTTTAATGTATTTGCTGTTTTCATTAACTCCGCTTCCACTAGCTGTATTTGTTTTCAGTGTCAAGGATTGAAACCAGGGCCTCCACACGGAGCTATGCCCCAGCCCGTTTTTATTTTTTCATCTTAAGCCAGGGACTCTTTCAGTCACTAAATGGCCCTGAGCTGAGCTTGAGTTCATGATCCTCCTGCCTCGCCTGCCTGCGTGCTGGAATTACAGGTGTGCACCACCACATGTGGATTCCACTGGTTTCTTAATCTCTGCACCACTGCATGAGAGAGGAGTCACTTAATAAGGCCTCCAATGACTTCCACAGAATGAAACCCCAGAGGTATTTTCAGTTCTAAGTGAACTGTATTGAGACAGTTGTGGGCTCAGTCTCCTTTAATGCTTTCTTTCCTCAGCTTTCCTGTTTCCATCCACAGCTGGCTTATCTTGTATTCCTCTGACAACTCTTCTGCAGCACCCCATGTCTACTTGCTGTGCTTTTCCCAGCTAGTAAATGCTGGGCTTTATTTAAACTGAATCCTAGTTTCTCGACTCTTCTTCCCCTCATTCTTTCTCTAAGCGATCTCGTCCAATAGCTTTAAATGGTTTTGGGTTCCAGACTATGAATGAGTAAAGGTTCCACCCCATCAGCTCAGTGACTCTACTTAAAGCTATCCCCAAGCTCTCAAAGTCCAGAGCACACAGCACCAGGTCACCCTCCACACCAGATCTACACACGTCTCTCTCATTCTCTTCCCTTCTCCAGCTTTTCCACTTGTGCTTACCTGAAGCCTGTGAGTTACTGCTGACAATTTCTCCTTTGTTCCATATCCAACTGCCACGGCCCAGGCAGCTCTTGAGGTTCTTGGGGTGAAGGACCACAAGAACATGAGAAAATAAGGAAGAAACAAACGCTGGGTCTGGTGGAGCTCTCGCTCTCCTGATGGGACAGAAGGAGCTGCTCAGCCACTGTAGCGTATTTATTTATATACTCAGAAGGATGATGTCAATTTCAATTCTGCTGCCCAGAAACCTATTACTTGGATTGTCTAGGGTCCTGGTGTTTTTCTGGGCTGAAGCAAGTTCTTCAAGTGGCTTGCCCGGCACTTTTTGTTCTGGGGATGGCCTGCAGTGTGGTCAGTTTCCAGCTTTGACAGCTCCCGACATCAACCATCACTGAAGAATCCATTCCAATTTAGCACCTAAACCTCTCACACAGCTACCCAGCTCTCTCCACTTCCATAGCACAAACTCAGGGCAACTCACTGAGGTTCCTGAGAGTAGCAGGAACCGGCTTTGAGGGTTCCTTTGTCATGGCGAATAGAATGCCTTGGAGTATACTGACGGTAGTGTAGACAGCTAGAGCTCCAATTTGAGAAGCCCACCTTAGAGCCTTTCTGCAGCAGGTGGGGAAGCTGAGGTGTTAGTCCGGGGTCTGGCCCAGAGTTGGTTGAGTCTTGCCCTGGAGGTGTAAATTCCTCCATTCCAGGAGGCGGAAAGCACACCAGTGCAAGGTGGAAAGTGCACCAGTATAGAGCTGGGGAAAGCCCTTGAGTGGAGCGGTGAGGAGATGCAGGCTTTCAAGGCAGGAAGTGGGGTAACGCAAACTGCCTATCAACTTCTGGGAGCCACAGGGTGGGCCCAGAGCCTGGGCTGGGTACCAACCACGCAGCTCTTACGTGTGAGTGAGTTGCTGTATTTCACTGTAGCTTGGATTTGTATTCCTGTGCTACCAGTGAGGCTGAGCACCTTTTTATAGGTTTTTTGGCCCTCTCCTTTTTTTGGGGGGGGGGAATGACTCAAAATTAGTAGATCTATGGGTTTGGGAAAATTTGTTGTCTTTGCATTCTGCCTTTACAGTTCTGAACCTTTCCATCTATGAACGTGTACTGAAACCTACATATTTCTATCCAGCGTATAGCACTCTAAAGAGTGGCTTTAACATATTTTATTATGTTAAGCCCAGATATTTGATAGTCTTTGAAGCTATAATTAAATAATTTTTGATTTATGTATATTTCCCCACAACAGTCTTCCAAAGCATAATCCTAGCAGTGTAACTGCCCTGCTACATCCTTGAATTGCTTTTGATTGCCTATGGGAAAAAATCAAAGCCTCATTCTGCCTCTGAATAATAGCATGATTGGTCCTTGCCTTCCCACCATCTCACCTGCTCTCTATTTCCTAGACTGTCCCAAACCCTCACTCCTCTCTCTGTCTCTGATACCTCCCACATCTTTTACCAAAGTAACTCCTACATCTTCTTCAGATCTTGGCTTAGAGAGATACCCACTTTAACCTCCAACCCAGGTCCAGGACTGTTTCTGGAAACCTCATATTTTGTACCAAGTTTTTCTTTCTTCAATTTATAGTTATAAGATTATGTGTTATTATTTAGTATCTTCTGCTTTCACAAGATGTCAAGCTTTACACGGACAGAGCCCGCAGACATCTTAGTTTCCATAGCAACTCTGTATCAGATAAACAAGAGGCATCTAAATGCTCCTTGAATTAATGCATCAGAGCAAGTATAAGTGGAGGGATAATCCAGGGGATACTGGAAGAATAGATGGGCTGGTGGGTTGCCTTGTTTGGGGACATGTGGAATCTTGGGACATAAAAGTCCTAGGGTAGGGTTTTGGTTCTCAAACTGAGGGCATCAAAGGAAAATCATAGACTTCTCCAGAGAAGGCACCTGATGTGATGTCATCAGTTGGTAAGAATTTATTTCTCTCTCAATATTTAACCTGTCTCCTGCCCATGTTTATCTCCATAATATGGTCCTTAGCCAAAAATCTGCTAATATTCACATGGTTCTATATCTACATATGTTAATTTGACCTTCAGGATAAGCTTCCAGGAACAACAACAGTAAAAAAAAAAAAAAAAAGATAGCTAAAAATAAGCACCATGTTGATCCCAGGAGGTTAATCAAAAACTATTCTAAAAGTCTACTAATGACTTTGCAATGCAAATTCACAGATTTTTAAGAACTTATTTTACAGACTGACTTAGCTGTGTTTGGCTCTAATGACATTTCTTTTTCTCTGTTTCTATGATTAAATGCCAAGTCTTAAGATAAAGCTTCCATGGTGCTCAAGTTTTCTTGCAAAATATAAATTACCAAAATTTGCTCAAGAATACTTACATAGTTATGATATTCTCATATCTATTAAAGAAATTGAATTTATAGTTCCTTTAAAGCAACTTCCTATGTAAGATCTTTTTTTCAGAAAGTAAAGACAAAATATTTGCCAGTCCATTTTATGAGGTTTGAATTATTCTAATAAAACCAGAGAAATAAAATACAGGGAGTAAAAACTACAGATACGACATAGCATAGACTAAAAGTTCTTAGCAAATTGCAAATCATATCCAGGAATATGCAAAAAAGAAATATATCATGATCCAGTGGGTAACTTTCCATGATTTTTTACTTTGAAGGTTGGAATCATAAGAATCCACTAGAATAGTAACATTTAAAGAACTTACAGTTCAACTGATATTGGCCAAGATGTGGATGCAGCAACCAGAATGCTCATGGAAAAAGATATATTTGGGGAATGTATGGACATATCTTATAAATTTATATATATACTTACCATACAAGCCAGCAATTCATCTCCTAGCTTTTTTTCCAAGAAAAACAAGTGCACAGGCTTACAAAAATACTGCTACATGACTGTTCCCAATGACTTCATTTATAAGAGACAAATATCAAATTCCCGTAAATAAGTGAGTAAACAGATTAGTCATATATGATGAATTGAAAAAATGAAGAATGTTACTAATAAATGTAGCATAGATATATTTTAAAAACAAGCTGAATAAAGTCAGACAAACATGAGAGTATGTATGATTTTATGTATGAGTGATTTATATGAAATCACAAAATAGGCGAATCTGATCTCAAATGACAGCAGATCAGTTAGTTTTCTAAAGCCAGGGCAGACCAGTCAGCAAGAGGAACAAGAGTAAAATTTAGGGGCTAATGGAAAAGTTGTAAATTTTGACTTTTGTTGATATATTCATTCATCAAAACATCAACTACCGTAAGCCATTAAAACGGGTACATTTTAATGTTTGCAAATTATACTTCAAAAAGTTCATTTAAAAGGAAGAAAGAGAGTGAGGGTGGAGGAAGCCACCAGATTTGCTGGAAATCATGGTCCAAATTCAGGTCATTTAATTCTCAGTACACCTTTCCCACCAGACCCATTGCCGCCCAATTATACAAAAATGTAACCATTACTCTTTCAGTGATTAGGAAAAGTAATCCAGTCTTTAGAACCTGCCATTTATCATCTATGCCTTATCAAATTTCCAAAATTTAATTTGATACATATTCTGATCTCTGCTGAGGGCAACACTTATACACTTGGCAAATGACCTGGGCAAGGCCAGAGCGAACCTGCCGGGCGTCCTGCAGAATGATTTGTGATTCTTGTTCTCTGGTCTTTTATTTCTCATACTCACCTTTCTGCCACAGCTAGAGCTAAACTCTGCTGTCCTGGCTCACAGTCTAGGCTTTTACTGCCACCCTAGAAATGATGTCTGCTGGGATTTATAGATGGGTAACGCTGGGCTCACACTTTATGTGGATGTATGCTTTCGAGTTACTGAATTAAAAGCAACTTCTATTTCATTCCACAGCATCAAGGCAGGAAGACCTATGGCAGCCTTACCCTTTTTATGCTAGCATACATAGTTACCAACTTAGCTACCCAGCAGCTGCCAGTTCTGGGAGCCTGGTAGCTCTCTGAACTTCTATTTCTTCACCATGCAATGAAAATAATAATGCCTTTTCCCTGGTTTTATTAGAATTAAAGGCATAAAGGAAAATCACAGTAAATCTTTCATTTCCTTCTCTGTTTCTTATTTTCCTCCGTTCTCTTTTCTCATCTCACCTTCCTTGATATATAAAATGTTAGAAATAGAAACCCTAACGTGCTTTAATTCAATAGCCACCTCTTATAAATGTGAGATGGAAGATGCTGATGAGTCTTCCACCAGCCACTGGAAATGCTGCGATCTCTTGATTACAGTGATCTTTAGAACACACCCTGGGGATACATCTAGCTGGACAGTTAGACATTCCAGGTCCCAGTTCCCAAGACATTTACTGCCAGCCCTCCATATCCACATGTTCCCCATCTGGATAAAATATTTGCAAAACAAATGCATCTTTCTTGAGCAATGTGAAGACTTCTTGCCATGATTCCCTAGACAATATGCATAATCATTAGGTTCATAGCACTAATTGTATTAGATGTCATAAGTAATCTAGAGATGATTTCATATACAGGAGGATATACACAGGTTCAATGCAAACACCATGCCATTTTATATAAGTGGGATATGCATCCATAGATTTTGATTTCCTCAGGGGGTCCTGGAACCAATCTGCCACAGATAACCAAGGATAACTTTATGTTCATGAATTTAAAATTCTGAGACTAAAAGGACAGTTTTCTCACCTCCCATTTTTCACTCAAGAACACTCAAGCAGACCAGAAGTCTCCTATTTTAAAAGTTTCTCTGAAAAATAGTTTGTACAATCTCTGGTAAACTTTTGTAACCAAAGACCACACTGTATATCTTCCCATAAATACCTTTGTCTAAAACCTATTTTTTAGAAGGAGGAAGATAATTCCCAAAAGAAAACCCTCAAACTGCCGTCTACAATTGCTCAGAAGTGACCAGTTACTGTCTGAAGGCTGGCTTCCTCCTACAACTCCTTCAAGCCTTGAAGACAGAACTCTCTCACTGTGTAAGTCTTGCCAGCTGTTACAAGGGACAGGGGCCAAATGCTTTCTCTCTACTATTTCTGGTCACATGACCTGAGCCTTCCAATCAGAAGTTCCCATCAGACTCTGGTCCTCAGTGGTGCTCAGATTAGGATTCAAGGCCACAGCATCAGAAGTGACCTAGAATTCATGGAAGCAGTAGTACCAGAGCTTTATTTCTGAATCTTTTTTCATTATTGCCCTTCATCAAAGACTTTTTTTAGACATTTGGCTCTTACACATCTTTCCCATGAAATTTAAAGACCGGATCTATTTTACTGTATGTCATGTATTAGATATATATCCCAGCTTTAGATATAGTAAGATACTGGTTCTTCCAAGGGAAGTTTTTCCTATTGGTGTTATACTGCCCCCGCTGAGATTGCTGGATATGCAACAGGGGCCCCTGAACCAGATCTTTCTGTGGATTGGCAATGTCAGCATACCATATTGCGGATGTCAGTTCTCCTCTCCATTTCCGTAGTCTGCATCTTCAAGCATTGTAAGCTACCTGAGATTCTTCCAGGAAGGTCCCTTTTTAGTTTGGATTTACCTGAAATCAGATCCTGAAACAAGCGTTTGAATTCAAGTAGTTTATTTAGGTGAAATACAAGCTAGAGAGTGAGGAA
Source organism: Cavia porcellus (assembly GCF_034190915.1). Lineage (NCBI taxonomy): Eukaryota > Metazoa > Chordata > Mammalia > Rodentia > Caviidae > Cavia > Cavia porcellus. The sequence continues at coordinate 16,418,786 of NW_026947496.1, read as the reverse complement.
GTAAAACAGGGAAGAGAAAGAGGCCAGACGAGGGTGCATGACCCAGGAGGTTACCACTGTGAACAACTGGAGCTCAGGTACCCGAGGTCAGCCCCCCACCCCCCCCCACCCCCGACAAAGTAGCCACTTTGGTTGTCCTGCCCCTCTGGTCTCCTGTGCATGAACCGAGCAGGCTCAGAGGGTGGAGAAAGCCCTCAGGTTCACAGAGGCAAAATGCAGGCAACTAGAAGTCTAGACCATGTGCACTGTACTAAAAAGAAAGGACGGGAGAGGAATGGTCAGAACTCTGACACTGTATGTCAGCCTTTTGTCATTGTGACTCAGTACCTAAGATAATCAAGTTAGAAGAGGGAAAAATTTATTTTAGTTCACTGTTTCAAAGATTTATCACCCTTTCGGACGCAGAGACCCCTGACACCCACAGCTCAAAGAAGGAGCAGCCTCATTTGGTTCACAGCTCAGCAGGGTCAGTTGATAGGCAGCAGGCATCAAGACAGGCACAGCTTAAAGGGAAAGGGTGACGGGGTAAAGCATCTCAAGGCAACCAGGAGGCAGTGCAGAAAAAGGCTCTCAAAGACATTCAGCCAGGTTTAAAGGCCATTTCCTCTGAGCACATTCACGAGGAGAAGAGCCTGGTGGAACAAACCTGCTCACCCAATTGCCAGGAGAGGTCCCAGTACCGCCTCCAAGGGCACGCCCATGACCTCCCTTCCTCCTGCTAGGCCCCACCTCTTAAAGACCCCGCCGCCTCTCACAGCACCCCAGGCTGGTGCCTACGCCTTCAATACGTGGGCTTCTGCGGAAAATTCAAGACCAACTGTAGCACTTTGAAAGACACATGAGAAACTTAAGTCATGGGCTTCAACCATGGAGTTCTCTGACTGTGCTCAAAGAATGGGACTGAGGCAGCTGGGAAAGGAAGGCGAAGTTTAAGCCGGAGTTACTAAATTACCAGCTGAATTCATGCTTTCATAAAGTTGCTTTTGTACCTGTAAGCTATTGATTGGCAACGAAAAAGAGAACTGGGATGAGAATGTGTGGGAGGATTTAGAGACCTCCAATTTCCCCAGACCTCCAATTTCCCCAGCCCACATTAAGCTTCCCTCACCTCTCTTGGCTTCTTTCTGTTCCTCATTCAATTAGGCTTTTCACATCTGACCTGAGGTTACTGCTGTTGCCGTCTCCTATCTGCTTGAAAGGAGGAATAGAGTCTCTTCATGCTCCATCCTCATCCGCACCCATCTCTCACCCATCCACACTGATTCTCCATATCCTGGGCCTTTCCCAAGTTCAGATTCTGCCTTTGCCTGGAGGAGAAGGGAATTTAGCAATCAATACCAAGAGGAGGCTTACCCCACACCAAAAACTAACAGAATTTTACTCAATTATATGGACAAAGATGCAGGAGTATGCAAAAAAGATGCTGACGACTATTGGTCCGGGAGGAAGGAGCATCATTTTGAGCAGGACAAATGTGGGTACCCTTACCAAGGGTTCTGGATCTAGAGTGCAAACTTGAGCCATTGAGAGTGGTCCCAATAGTTTACCTCTGGTTCAAAGAGGCTCGGGGTCCATTGGATGTGTTGTCTAGGAAACCCTGAGATGGCAGAGACAGTAAGATGAAATATAAGAAAATAACTAAAAGGTGTTGTGAGGTAGCACTGTGGCTTTATATCCAGCCTATGCAGATCTCCTCATCAAGGCCTGACACACACGACGGTAACGGAAATGCCAGCATCTTTGAAGAGCACCGTGGTGACTCTTCTACAGGATTCTGAGGAGATGCCGCCCCTAGAAAACAATGAGCCTGCCATTCGCTGGCCTGCATACTCCTCCCATCCTTTAGCCCAATTCATTCTTCTTCATCCTCCAAATCTCTGCTCAAGGGTCACTCCTTAGAGAGCGCTATCTGCTGCCGTTAGTCCTTGAGCCAGATTGAACTTGGTTCACATGCAGCACCTGGGATCACGATGTTTGCCTTCTTCTGCTGGTTCCCGTGCACTCCTGGGGGTGGCCTGATGAGCACCTGGCCCTTCCGCTAGATTAGCTGCACCCCAAGAGCTAGAACCACACGTTTTCCTTCCCCACTGTACACCTGGCTCCTAATTTCAACCCCTGGCACTGGGGCCACTCTAAATACTCATCCAAGGAAAGAAGGAAGGGATGCATGGAACTTTGGGCTTTTCTTTTTTAAAAGTTTTGTAAGAATTGAAACTTGGTATAAATGAACAACTCTCTGCAAGAGAGTGTGGCAGTTCTTTCTTCTGGTGACTGATCAGTGGTTGAAATATATAATTCTTATTACCACAAGCCTCTGAAAGTATGCATATGCTCCGCCAAAAATAGTGCCTTGATCAGGTAGACCGCTTTACCGTATTCTCTTTCCTAAACATAACGAGATGCTAACCAGACTATGAAAAGCTAGTCTGAAGATCTAGAGGGGGAAAAAAACCATGCAGCAAGGGACAAAAAGAGGAGACTGAGCCGACTAGCACCTCAGTGTCCTTTGTCTCAGCCTCTCGTGAGCTTCAGGGGTGCAGGGGCTGATGGAGAAGCCTTTGGACTGAGAGACTGGCATTTTATTAGTCTTCGAAAACTCTAGTAGGCTTTGTTTCCGCTGTTTAATTTCATCCATACTTCCTTTTTAGCAAACTTCAAGGAAATAACCCACCCTGAACTGCTATGGTGTCCTGCCAGAGAGCTACCAAATAAGAAAGACACGTGTTTCCTGAACTTGGGTGAATGAACCTGCAACACTCAACAGATTTATGTTTAATAGGAGAGAATGCTGAGGACGGTTTCTTCCTGAAAGGCCACTTTTCTAACGAAAACGTTTGGTGCCATCTGCTGGCCAAACTTAGCCGACGTCTAAGAGTTCACAGTACAAATGGCTCCCATGGAATCGGACACAGAAAACTCCGCTACAGCTCATTTGGTAAGTTTCTAAGAATTCAGGTGATTTAAATTGGCTATTACTGAAAAAAGTGGTCTGGTGCTATTCAGCCTCTCCACTTGGGGATGATATATTTTCAAACACAGTGGCTTTCTTTAAGTGAAAGTTGGTAATACATTTTATGCAGAGTTTACTTTTTGAGCCAAAAGAGGGGCAAGAACTCCAGAAAAAATATATATTTTGACACAAGGTGAGAGAGAATTTGCTAAAAATCTTCTCAGCTCCTTCTATAGGATTTCAAGAAAGTGGAAGATTGTGTCTACCATTTGATTAGCTTCCACTGTAAGAGTGTCACTTTCCACTTTCCTAGCTGACATATAGACTACAGTTAGTCCCTCTGATGTTCCTTGAATGGGCGTTGTACTTTGTAACCTATCATTCCCGAGGTGAGAAAAACAAGGAGAAATGGTATTTAACATCTTGACAAGCCCATGGTAAGACCGCAGCTTTAACTGGCTGGTGTAAACATAAATTACACTTCAGACACACCTGCCTCCTTATAAATGATCTGTGTGTAAAAATTTCCACGCATACAAGCAACCAGCGTGAAGAGCAAGGAGTAACAGCAGTTCTCCTGGAAATATGGGGGTCTATCAGCAGAGACAAGCCTTGACGCCCCATAATCCCCAGGACATTCAGAGCGAAGGCCCCGGTGTGTGCCTCCCTGTTTGCTGACCTTAGGAAATGTGATCCTACCTATCCAAAAAAATCACGACGCTTGGCAGAGTGGTAGTGTTCCATGCACTAACTGGTTTCTCACTAGAATTCAAATCAGCACTGCCGAGAGGAACCCCCAAAACAGCCCAGCAAGAGCCGGAAGGGCTGAAAGGTCATTTTGCATAAGCCCTTCTTCATCCAAACACATGAGTGGTGGCCACGTCATTGTGGTGACATCATGGGCCACGGCCCCGTCAGGTGAGAGCAGGGGCAGAGGTGAGGTCTGCCCTCAGGCCCTCCGTCTCCACTGTGCTTTCTTTCACTGACATCTTTCGGGAGGGTGGCGCAAAGCTACAAAGATGACATGAGAAGTGATGAATATCTATACTATGGGTAATGAAATGTCTTTCTCCTTTAAAGAAATAAAGCCATTATTATAAATGAAAGGGGACGGGAAGCCAGTAGAACCCAGCCATGCGGAGAATCTACAGCAAAGCTCAAACCAGCATCGATGGCGTTGAGCCTCTTGGGTGGACTAGACACCTTGCATGCTTTGCCTTCAAGTCTCATCAACATTGTTTGGTACCCATTTCACTGAGAGATAGACTGAGGTTCAGATGGGCACATTGTCCACCCTCATTTGGTAATGATGGGGAAACCCCATGCAAGAAATCAGAGCTCCCCAAGTCCACATCCCATCATCTTTTCATTTCACCAGCTGCTCTTCTTAGCATCTACACTTGCACCGAAGTGCAGAATTCTTATGAGAACTGAAGAAAAGAGGCAGAGGCCCTGAAAGTCCACGAAAGCAACTTCTGCTTCAAGCACAAAGCAGGTGCTATTTCTGGGATGCCAGAGCAACATGGGTTGCTTCACCATGCAATGTAACCTCGTAGCTGTTGAGCTCAGCATTTGCCTTTAAAATGACAATCTCTGTGTCGGGGTGAGAAGGGTTTCAGCCTGAGTCATGCAGGCTGCCAGACCTGGTTTGTTTTCAGCCAAGTGCGGATGGTGTGCTCATCAGCAAGGCATGTTGTGGAGGATGTACACACACACACACACACACACACACACACACACACACACACACACGCATCTGCTCCTTGCAACCTCCCCAGGCATCTGACACAACAAGCTCTGTTTCCACCTCCCCACACCACCGCATCCCTGAGGAATGTGCTCTTTGCCGAGGTCGCGGGCAGGAAATGACCTTGAGGAAAACCACTTGCTGTCATTCCTTGAATGTTCTGCTGTCAGCTACCAAGACCGTGAGGCATGAGATCCTGAGTGTCTCCTTCAGCTGCACAAACAGAGGTCACCAAAGGATTCCAGGAAAGAAACAAGTTGGTAATCACAGCAATGCACATGGCCCAGTTAGGACAGCACCGGTGGGAGCCACCTGGTGCTGTGACGCAGATGCTTCCGAGCTCAGGTTTTACAGCTGCGCTTTCCAGGGCCTGGGATGCTGCACCACGCATCCGCATCTGACCCCGCAGTGCTGCCCATCACAGATGGGTCTAGCACCGGTGCGCACTGCAGGCAGTCAGCACTTCCTCTCTCCACGCCGTGCACTTAGAAGTCTCTGGTGTGCAGAGGTCAGGAGCAAGGGGCTGGCCAGCAAGCACCTCTGCCATCAAGGTGACATGACGCTGGGAATGAACTGGTAAACTTGACATTTACTGTAAGACTGCTGGACTCACATTCTCGGGAAGGTGGTTTCACCCCGAGACTTAAGCAATGCTGCTGTCAATTCTGCTTGTTCAGGGTTCTCAGATTTGTGCGCTCCTCTCCACGGTGCTTGTCTTTCTTCCCTCCCAGTCTCATTCCTGCTCCTCAAATCCTGCAGTAGCTGTTACTATGGGTCCCCCACCTTCCACACACCCCGCTCCCCGGGCCCGTACAGACCCGACTGCTGCCAGAGTGAGTGAGCCTCAGTCCAAAGCAAACGACGTGTATTCACTGTCTCCCTGTATCATTCCTTCTTCCATCAGACAGATCCCAGAGGGGTTTTTTTAAGAGGGTAAAAGAAAACAGAACAATGCAGATCAGAACAAAGCAATGCAGGTGACACAGGTTTTCAAAGCAAGTCAATAGGGAGATCAACAGTGGCCACCATAATGTCTCTTGTTTTCTTTGAAATAGTTGTCTATATCTTCACACACAATGAATTCAAGCAAAATGAAATAGAATAAAACTGATCAAAACAGAAGAACAAAAGCACTACAGGACTTCAAAACCAGACAATAGGAAAATCAACGATGACTACTGTATGTTTCTTGTTCTCTCAAAATAGCTGTCCATACCTTCATATATATGGAAATTAAAATAATACAAAACAGACTAAAACCACTCCTAACAGAGAGTAAGAGCATTACCACACTCCACAACATGATGATAGGAAATCAGCAAAGGTTACCGTAATGTCTCTTTTTCTTCAAAGTAACTGTTCGTGTCATCACGCATGATACAATCAATTCTCTTAAACTCTTTAGGAGAAGTTCCAGGCATGCATAAGCCTCTATGTGTAGATCTATCCTTTCTGCATTAGAGGGAAAAACAAATTATTAGAAAAAGAAGCAAAAAAGACAAATAAATAACAATAACAAAGAGCCTAAAACAATGACAATATAGACTTTCAAAACAAGGTAGCAGCAACATAACTAAGGTTGTTATTTTACATAATGATCTTTAAAAGAGTTTGTCAAATTTCCAGATATAAACATGCAAAATTGACCCAATCCTATGAATGGTCATTGTTTTGTTCCAAGAACTAACAGAATTAGTAGCACAATCATCTTAGATATCTTAAGTGTGTATATACAAATTCATGTCTTTTTTCTCTTCCCTTCCTTTTTGCTCCTTTTCCTTGAGTTATTGTTTGCCCTTTGAGTAGTTTCTTACCCTTTCACAATATTTATTGAGGATTTTGTATCTTATTTACTCTTACAGTTTCTTACAATAGGGAAACTATGGTATCTATACATGTGAGTTTGATTTATTTTACTTATAAGTGTGGTCTTAAGTTACATCCATTTGCCTATAAAAGCCTCAATGTGATCCTTTTTATAGCTGAGTAGTACTCCATTATATAAAAGTACCATATCTTTTCTATTTGTTCCTCAGTTGATGGACATTTAGGTTGTTTCCAAGATCTGGCTATTACAAATTGTGCTGCTATAAGCATGGGTGCACATATATCACTGTGGTATGATGTTTTCAGTTCTTCTGGGAATATGCCCAGAAAGGGAATAGCTAGGTCAAATGAGACCTCCAATCTCAGCTTTTTGAGGAATCTCCAGACTGACCTCCACAGTGGTTGTACCAGTCTACACTCCCACCAATAGTGTACAAGAGTTCCTTTTTCCCTGCAGCCTCTCCAGCACTTGTTGTTGGTAGATTTCTTGATTCTAGCCATTCTTTCTGGGGTAAGATGGAATCTCAGTGTTGTTTTAATTTGCATTTCTCTAATGACCAATGACACTGAGCATTTTTTTATGTATTTATTTGCCATTTGTATTTCTTCATCTAAGAAGTGTGTATTCATCTCAGATGCCCATTTTTGGATTGGGTCCCTGAGTTTTGGGGGTCTGATTTTTTTTTAATTCTTTATATGTCTTCAACTGAAGTCCTTTGTCTGAGGGACAGTTGACTAAGATTTTTTTCCCAATTCGTGGGTTTTCTTTTTACCCTGTTGGAGATTTCTTTTGACATGCAAAAACTTCTTAATAAGACATGATCCCAGTTATTGATTCTGGGGAGTATTTCCCATACAGTTTGACTATAGTTCATGAATTATCTGCCTACCCCTATGTCTTCAAGGTTTCTACCTACTTTGTCTTCCAGCAGATTTAATGTTTCTGTTTTAATATTTAGATCTTTGATCCATCTTGACTTTAGTTTAGTGCATGGTGATAGGCATGGGTCTAGTTTTAGTTTTTAGCATATGGAAAGCCAGTTTCCAGCACCACTTTGTAAAGAGACTATGTTACTGCCAGTGAACTTGTTTGGCTCCTTTGTCAAAGATAAGGTAGCTGAGTGTGTTGTCACTTGTAGTTGTATCTTCAAATCTATTCTGTTGATCTTCAAGTCTGTTTTTAGTCTAGTACTATGCTGATTTTATCATAGTAGCTTTGTAGTATAAGTTCAAGTTACGGATTGTGGTGCCTCCTGCCTTGCCTTTGTTGCCCAGAATTGCCTTTGCTATTCTAGGTCTCTTCTGGTTCCAACTGAATTTTAAGAATGATTTCTCTAGATCTGTGAGGTATGCTAATGGAATTAGCTAGCAGGATGTGACGCTCACCATATAAATGGAATGCTAATGGAGGTATTTTGATTGGAATTGCATTAAATGTGTACAACAATTTTGGGAGAATGGCCATTTTCACAGTGTTTGTTCTTAGAACTCAAAGTTTTTCCAGGTTCCCAAAACTCTCCTTTGCATCAGGGGAAGCTTCCTTCCCCTCTCCCTCTGTTTTTGGGTTAAATCTGATTGACCTAAGAGTTGGACCGTGTTCTGCACCAAGGACCAGTTTACTATGCATCTCAGTTCTGGCCAATGATACTGCAACGAAATGTGTGTGGCTGTGTCCGGAATCTTAACACGTGTTCTTATCTGCATATAACCTGAGCATGATTCTGCCATTGCCACCATCACATCGTCTTATTCATGTTCATGCTTTCGTACCTACAGAGACTGTAAGCTCGTAGAACTGACCTTTTCTTACACTGCTGTTTAACCATTCCTGATTCTATACCTGGCATACAGTATAGCTTCAGTGGTGATGAATTTGTTGAATGAATGATAGTACATTTTCTGGTGAATTTCCTTACAGAAAAAGGAACAAAGCCCCTACTCCACAATAAGAGAATACTCACTGGATGAATGTAGCTGCCTTTTCCAGAGTAGGACGCAAGGCCAGAGGTCCACCTTCTTTCCTAATTAGGAAAGATTCCTCTGTGTTATACACAAGCAGAGCTCTCTACAGGATGTGACGCTCACCACATAAGTGCAGCGACAAAGTGAAGTTTGACGACACTGAAGTCAGAGACACTTAACACTCTGTGTTCTCCGTCTGAGTCATGGAAATCACCAAGGAGTACAGGAGGGATTAAATTTAAAGCAGAACAGACCCTGGCATCACCTGCAGGGCGTGGCCACTTAACATGAATATCATGTAAAAGATCTGCAACCCTAATCATCAAAAACATTAAATGCAAAATCCTGAGGCCAAGGCAGGAGGGTCACAAGCTCTAGCCCAGCTTGGGAAATCTAGCAAAACTTTTTTTCAAAAACTCATAATTATTATTTTTAAGGTGGGGGGGGGAGGCTGAGGATGTAGCTCAGTGCAAACGCCCTGGATTCAGACTCCAGAACAACAACGGCTTGTTCTTATAAAGCCCAGAGGACAAATTAGGAAGGTTGTATATGGACCACTGTGGAATCACTTGCAATTAAGAAGAGTAATTTGGCTCCTGTTCCTGTAATTACAACTTCTCCGGTGTGGACAGACAGATCCCTCATTGTGTCTGGAACAATCAGGGCATTCCAAACACAAAGCAAGCCAAACTAGCAAACCCCAGGGCTGGCTCTTTCAACAATCCATCGCTCAACAGCTCTGCGAGGCAGCCAGCTTGAGGACCCTGTTTCCTGCTATTGTAAGCACAGGGAGCCTGGAATTCCATCCAAATGGATTTGACCCTTTTCTAAACAGCAATGCATAGTTCCCTGATTAGTATATTCCTGTGTTTGGATGGGAAGTGACAGGACTGGGAGAGGTGGAGAGAGAAAGACACAGAAAATAATATGGAAAAATAACATCACTCTCAGCGCAATCAGGACAACACTTAGGACTCTGGCTTTGTCCACGGTGAGGTGTGCATGCTCGCTCACAGAGAGACACACATCAACGTCCTTCATTAGCAATGTGCAATACAGTATCCTGCCTGAGAATAAGCAAGAAGCACACCTGATTTTATTACTAACTGTTGCTGCTGCAGGGGATTTCTCTAATCAGGAGGGTGCAGGAAATGATAAAGTATGACCCCCATAAGATTGTCTCTATTTACAGTTCTGTTCCTTAAAATATTAATTGCTTCCCACAGTGATACCAAAAAGGGATCTTTTGGTGTTAAGCAACCAGCATGTTTCCTAGATTACGCTGGAAAACTAGTCCTTCTCCACACAATGCCTTCTGTCACCACCTTCTAATTCTTTACTGTTTCCTTCAATGCTATGGGTTCTATGAATTTTTTCTCAATCTGTAGCTGAAACTCCCTCATTTAGGTTAATTCGCCCTATGTTCAATAGTAAACATTTTTATCATTGCATATCAATGTCTTTGTCAATGACCCAAAGGCAGAGAAAAAAATAACTTGCTACTTAATGTTCTCTGAAGTTTTCAAAATGCAAAACTTACATGCTTTATTAGGTACCACCAAGAATGTACCACAGAATGAGAGAAAATCATGTGTGTCAAATCATGTGTGTCATAAGAGGCTTTTATCTGGAGCATATGGGGATTTATTGGAACTCAAGACAAATAACTTAATTGAAAGTGAGCAGTAGTCTGAATAGATGTTTATATTCTCCAAAGAAGATATACATATGTGCAATCACAAAAGATGTTCATGTTTTTTAATAATAATCACCTCCCAGGTAAATGTCACTGGCATTGATACTTCCACTGTGCAAAGTTATTTCCAATGTCATTAAATGCAAAGAACATGCAAATCAAAACCACAGTAAGACCCCACAGGGGGACTATAATGCAAAATATAATAACAAGTATTAGTGAAAATATGGAGAATTAGAACCTTCATATTTAGCTGCTGGAAGTATAAGATGCTACATCTGCTTTTAGAATTAAATTGGTGGTTTCCAAACTGGCTAAGCAGGGTTATTGTATGAACCAGTGATTCCACTTCTGGATGCTTACCCACGAGAAATGAAAACTAACATCTACATACAAAAGATGGTATAAGAGCAATGGTATTATTAACAGGAACCAAAAGTTGAAAGACCTTAATATCCATCATCTGATGAATGGGTCCAATAATGTGATGTATCCATACAATGTAATATTTTACAGTGATGTGTGCTACATGAATTATCTTGGAAACATACCGGGTGAAAAATAAACAATCACAAAGGACCATATATTATATGATTTTGTTTTGTAAAATGCCCACAATTGGCAAACCACAAAAGCAAAAGTAAATTAGTGGTCCCCTGGAGGATGGGGCAGGGGTAGGAAAGTATCCTAGACAGATATTTCTCCAGAAAGATACAGCAAAGGTCAAATGAGTGTACTGGGTGTTGACAGCGAAGTGTCACTGGGATTCATGGTAGAATAATGCCCCAGCTTGGTAACTATTAAAAGTCACTGACCTATACACTTTAAATGGGTAAATCGCATGCCACGTGAATTGCAGTTCAGCATCTTTTAAAACTATGAGGTTAACTGAATACTCAAAAGTCAAAATTCACTATGAGGTCACTTGAAATTTAGTTGAAATTGTGGTGCAACGTGAACCTAGAGCCACATGGTCTTGTCCTAACCTTGACCCTGCTCAGAACAGCAGTGTCAGTGAGGCAAATCCCTCAGTCTCTGGCCCGTGTCCTCACCTGTACGTGAGGAGAGACACCCTCAGAAGACCTCCCCGCCCTCAGTTCTTTCAAACACCAGTGACCTCCAAAACAATGATAAAAATGGCCTGACTGTTCTTTGAACTCTCCAGAAGTTATCATATTCTTTTCCTTGGTTTTTGAAATTCCACCATGACTCCACTGGGTAGTTAAAATAATAAGTTAATTGTGTTTGATTTCAATAAGAAAAAAGTGTTTTAAATTAGTGTGATTTGTTTATGTGCTGATAACGACCTTTTCTGCATGGTGGTGGGTTGGGCAGGTCAGGAGTGAGGTCCACCCACCCAGAGCTGCTACTGCACTGAGCAGAAGACACCCCACCCCTCAGTCTCGCTCCAACCCTCCCATGCTGATTCCTATGCTGTGTGCCTTGCCCATGTGATTGTGAGCCTGTGAGGTTCCTATTTTAGTCTCACGTAGACTTGTGATTCTAGGCTCTACGTGAGTCATATCATGGCCTTACATTTTTCAGACACGAGTTTCATTGTTGTTGTGACCTTTTATGACTAAATGGGGGTGGGTCCAAGATGCTGTCTCCCAAGAGCTCCCGTCTCAAGCTCGATCAGATGGCAGCCTGACACGGTAATGCCGCCTAGGCTGGCGGTGGGGAGTGGTGAACAGAGTCCGCTAGCTTTCAGGCCCCCGTGCTTACTGGGGTGCAGGGGTACTGATGTAGAGACAGTTGGCTTTCTCTCCTCTCCATTTCTACCAAGCCTCTGAGCTCTGTTCCACAGATTATCTTTTCCTCAAAAAAATAAACATTCATACTTTTAAACTACAGCTTATGCCCAGATCCGGTTTTCTCTTCAAAGATTTCATGTGTATTTTTCCACCTGTGTACTGTTATTATAACAAAATACCCAAGACCAGATATTTATAAAGCAGCAGTTTGTTTGGCTCATGGATATGAAGCCTAAGATGTCTAAAAGCAAGGTATGAGTGGGGCCTTTGGCAAGGGTCTTCCTGCTGCATCCCATGGGAGACAGAGCAAGGATGACTGCTGGGGTCTCTCTGCCTCCTCTTCTGGAACCACTAATGCATTCATCAGGGGCCCCACCCTCATGACCTCATGTAACCTTAATTACCTCCCAAAGGCCCCACTTCCAGTTACTGTGAACACATGAACTTTGGATGGAGTCCAACAGGAGCTTTCAGGGGGTCACCTTGGAATCATAGCAATAGAGAAGAGGGCAAAATACAGTGAGGGGCTGATTGTTTAATGCTTGTAAAATAAGCATCTTCCACTGGCTTCTGAGGTTGGAATTGAATCTAAGGTTCCCCTGCCATCCCACTTCAAGCTGAGCAAAGTCACAATGGACCCAAAATAAAAATCTATCCATGGACTGGATTCAAAACGGACCTTGGGGAACATCTGCATAGGTGTGGTTATGAGACAGTTAAAATGCTTAAGTTCTCCAACAGATTTCTAAAAATGAAAGTAGAAAGTTTCCATGAATATAATCTACTGATAACCCAATTAGAATGTTTCTTGAGGTGCACTTAAGCGTTAGTTAAGTGAAGAAACATAACCCTACCTCTCTCTCACTCCTTACTGGAAAAGGAGTGTTCCTCCCCAGGGTCTTCACTGCTTCCTCCTGGAAAGCAGCCCTCGTCTCTCTGGTCTCTCCACCCAGTGCTGATGTCAGATCTTCCTCTACACCCTAAGGCTCCCTCAGGCTCCTCTTCTGTAGCTTTTTGTTCATCTCCCGGCATCCACTTGACTCCATGAAAGATTCAAGAAGACAGAATAAGATATCACTGAAGAAAGTCCATTAGAAATTGTTGGTCACTGTGTGAATGCATGGTGACTCTGGTTGATAGCAATATAACCCACAGTAGCACATCAGTTGTTACGGAGCTCCCCTGTCAGTTCATGTCCTTCTGGGTTTTATCAGAACCAGGGAAGTGACACTGTTTCCTAGGACTGCTCAGGGCAGTGACGGGAAATCAATAAGCCTTGTCTCAAGCATCTTTCTCCTCTTGATGTCACCCCTTGCTGTTAGCTTCTGTTTTCCGTCCCCTCGCATCTTCACTCAGAACTGTCTTACAGCACTGATCCCTGGTTCGATGAATTAATTGACACTGTAGTGATACTGATTTAATGGGCTGCTTATCCCCAACAGTATTTGCATTTTAAAGAGAGCCATTCTGAGGGGGCCACAGTGGATGCTGAAGGAGGCATCTTTAAAGGTGAATTCCTGTAACACATGCACCAGTCTGGGAAGCTAACTTTTACCCTCTTCGAGTACACCAAGTAGGCGACCTTGTTATGTTCCTCACCAACCTGAAGCCTGAGTTCATCCTTTGCTGTAAATTATCAGGGAGATGAGACAGTCTCTGCATCTAAGCAAGAGGATTTCCAAAGGAGCAGTAAAAAATCCTATTTCTCTACAAAGTGCTCAACTTTACCCCAAAGGGCAAGGAGGATCAGCTTTATTGCAGTGCCCGTGTGGTCAGAAGCACAGCCAGCCTTGTGGAAGGAACAGGGTCAGGCAATATTGTTATCCCAAGGACTCCCACGGCCATTGGTTCAGAAGTAAGTCATCCTGGCCACTCTGAGATCGTAGCACATTCTCAAGGGAGGTGTACAGACACCTGGAGGGCCGCACCAGGATGGAGGACCAACTGAGAATCGATTGACAAGGCAAAGCCAAGAGCCCAGTTGCCATGCCTTCACCTGGCTGTTTCTCACTGGACCTGACAGACACGCACAGGGCTCACCCCAACCCAGTCCCTCTGCCTCAACTCTTACTTCCTTCCTGTCTACTTTAGAGTAATGGCGTCGCTCTTGCTTTTTTGGCTCCTATGCTGCCTGTGATCTCTTCCTGACCAGAATCTCTCTTGCCGGAGTAAGTGCTGGTTTAAAGTTATGCAAGTCTAGCTCACGCTCCCTATCAAGTCCGAGTCCACTCCAGCCCACAGGGAGGAAGCAGGACCCTTTTCCTTGACTCAGGTTGCCCAGTTCTTAGGCACATGGCGACCTCTACCAAAGGAACCTACATTCCCAAGGAGAGACTTACAGGATTCCACACTTTCTGGGAGGCAATGATCATGAAATAATGAGAAAAGTTTTCATGCCTTTTAAAAAGACCTCCATCTACATGAATTTCCTTTTTCATTTAATCCATGCAAGAATCCTGGAGCTCTTGATTTCCTGTGCATCCTGTATTCCCATCTTCCCTTGGTTCTCTGTCCAAGTTTAAATGGCTCAGTTGGAGTCAAGACCACATTTGCTACTCATATTTGTTTGAACACTTAGGTTCTGTGAAAATATTGGCCTCCCCAATTCCCAATGATAGACAGATGTCCTAACTCATCGCTGTTATTTTTTAAGTTTCTTGGCAGGAGGGAATTGGCTTCACATTTCAAAGAATTCTTTTTCTGCTAAAAAGTTCTAGAGTCCCCACACCAAAGCACTACAACGTGCACCCCTGAAAAGGAATCAGGGATGCCTTCAAAAGAGAATCTTCCTCTTCGTTTTCTCAAGAGGCCTGCTAATTAGCTCAGTGACCTTGGGTTTAACTTTTCAGATTTTAGTTTTTTTACTTGTAACTGAGGGATTTGATGCATGTCTAAGTTTTCTTTCAGTCAGGACCTACTACAGTTCAATCAAAGCAGTCACAGCAAAGGAAACCATAATTTTAGGCTGAGCACAGAGGTTTTCAGAGGACTATGATAAATTTGCAAATAGAGTCTAAGACCGCATCAATTTCCATTTGCTAATGTAATGCCTTTCCACCTGCTTCTGCTGTGCTTTCGCACTGAGCCATGGGAAATAGCCTTGAGGGTTAGATTTGATAGGCCTCTGTGCCAGCAGGGTACATTCTCCTGCCTTTATATTCCACAGTGGAAAAATAAATGTTGAACAAATTATTCTCACCAGGGAAGATTGAAAGATCTAGCAGTAGCCATCTCCACTGGGTCTGTCTCAGCTTAAAAGGAGTGAAATATGAACACATTTTCATACATGGGCACAAGCATGAAAGACTCTGTCTTAGCTCCTTTGGTCCTTGGATCTTCCCTGGCAGTGTGAGGTTTTCCCTCTGGAATTAAAAGAAGTAGAGAAAGATCATGACCCATTGCAGCTGCCCTGGCATGCCTCCACCCAAACTGGGTTCCTCTGGTCCTTTGGTTCTGGATATAAGGGATCTGGAATATGAGGGGGCCAATGGTCTGTCTAGTGGCTGCTCGTGTGCTGTGTTATTAGCTGAGAACAAAGCTGTACTTGTCACTTTGCTCCTATGTCCCTGTACTTTCCAACCCAGTGTTTAAATACCTCTGCATGGAAAAGGGACATCACTGTCACAACATATCCAGTAATGTCCAGCACAGCGCAAGTCCAGTGAAGGCCACTCCAGGAGCTGTCCTGCGCTAACCTGCAGAGCCTGGCCGCCTGTCTGCAGGTGATCTGGTCTCTCCTTCCTTGTTCTTTGGGTGCTGCATCTCTGTCTCTTTACTGTTCCTGTGGGTTCTCACTCCAGCCCATTCTCTAAATGGGTGTTAAATGGGATCTACTGTGCCACTTTCATGCTGATATGCGCTCTGTTCTCTTCTGGAGTTGTGGCCACTGAGGGCCAAAATGTTTTGGCCCAGAGCTCACCTCTTAACCTCTGCTCCTCCATGTATCTACTGGGGGAGGAGTACTGGGGATCAAACTCAGGACCTCATGCTTGCCAGGCAGGTGTTGCTGAATCTCTGGCCCCTCATAGTTATTTTCTAATGAAAATCAATATGGAGCAAAAAAAAAATAAATAAAAATCAGCTACATCTTCATTTTGTTTATTGCTTCCTGTGCACAAAAATACAGATTTTCATTAAATACATGGTTGCATATAGGAGAAAGAGAGTTGGAAGAAGCTGAAGATTTAATTTTGGAAAAGTGCTGCTGGACTGTAGAATTCTCTGTACTGAGCTCTGAGTTCAAAGGGGTTAGGAAAAGTTCGCTGCCAATGATCCAGTTTATGACGTTTTAGAGAAATGTTCCACAAAGAAAAGCAGCGCTAAGCAAAGAGGAAAATGAAAGTTCCCTCTACCTTAAACGGGAAGACACTGGAAGAAATTAAGTGACAGGAGCACTTGAGAAGAAAAGTATTCCCAGGCAGCAAGAGGCATGCGTGCACACAGAGACAGGAACACGCGACATCAGCATGTCCACACGCTGGACCCAATGGGCAGCTACTACTCCGTTCGTGCTTCCTAGTTACTTCTGCCGTTTGTTTGTGACAAACTGGTTTTCTGCTGCAGAAGCAAGGTGCTGTGAGGTAAAACATGACTTGAGGTTTCTTAAACAGAAAAACCCTTGATCCTCTATTATTCATATCAGAATAATCATTCATTTGCTAAACATGTATTTTGGTGAACATCTACCATGTGCTAGGTGGTGAGTGTATAGGATCTTGGGACTCTGGCCTCAATGTAGGACACTCCAGTCTGGTGAGCGGGCTGGGCTTGGAAAGAGACACCTGGGTGAACAGTAGTGAGGAGGAGGAACTTGTGCACCACTTGTGGGAGCAGAGATGAAAAGAAATCCCCCAGCAGGGCCCTTGGGAAAAGGGGTATCGGTGCTGAGCGTGGAGGGCGCAATGCTCATGAAGGGAGCTGGAAAGGCCACAGTAGAGGAGGGGAGGGGTAAGGGCTCGGTGAGCTCAGCACACAGCAGAAGTCTTCCTATGGCTGGAGTTTGGAAATAAGTCATATTTTGAAGGATACTGACCGATGTCATGGTAGGAAACTTTACCTTTAGAGCACAGGTAATATGACAGTGTAAAAGTACCCTCTCCTCCAGCTTCCCACTCCAAGGGCCCCTCGGTTTTCTGTACTGAGGTATTCTGCTTCTTTCACGGCCAAGTGACCACAGCCCAATCTGTGAACTTTGTAGGACTGGCTCTCTGGTCCCACTGTAGGGGACCAAAGAAGACCAACTCTTTGTTTCACTCAAGCCTCTTGTTTGAGGGTCTCTGAAGACTTAAGCACCAGACTTGCCAGGCTTACAGCCTAACAAAACCCAGGTTTCCTTCTCTGAAAGATACTACCCACCACCTCATCCTGGGGGGGAAGCAAGGATGATCCCCCAGCTTGAACATCCCTGATTGTCACTAGCCATTTAGTACTGGGAGTAAGATGGGAAGCTAATTCTCAGCTGCTCCGCATCAGGATGGCTGTCACCTGGATGGTCACCATCAATTCATGCTTTCCAACAAGAGGACCCATTTATGAGCAGGTGAGAAAATACCCTGACTGCTCCCTCAACAATAGGGGGTGACACTGGGGATGGAGGTTTAAATGAGTGAGCATCAGGGAAGGTTGGCTTCAACAGATCTCTGAAGGCTGCAAGCCGAAGTAATCAGGCAAGAGCAGCAAAAGGAGGTGAAAGGATCAAACCACTGCTCTTGCCTTCACCACCGAGAGCCACCACGGGGCAAAGCACTCTTCAGACATAGAAGCACAAGTAAACCATCCAGGATGGCTGAGCTTCCATGTTGATTTCTTAAAGCTCCAAACATGGGACAGCACTGGGGCCTAACACATGCATTTGAATGAATGAGAAGGTTGGACTACAAAAGTGATTTCAAAACCAAGCTTTATCAAGGCCCGAGTTTTGTCCAGAGAATCCATACGGAAGGCTGTGGAGATGTGTGCCTGGGCTCTATCTGTGCTTCTGTGAAATTCTTATCTTATTTCATTTTAAGAGAAGTGTCCACGACTGGTTAACTGCTAAAAGCTTTCTTTTCCTAAACTGTTTCTTGTATCTGATGCTGTTCAAAAACACCAATGAACTAACTGCAGGGGATCAGGGTGCTCTCAGGGGTCAGGTTGGGTGTATTTTTAATTCATTTGTGACTTAGATAAAAATCAGTCCATTTCCCTCACCCTTGGGGAAAGGCGAGTTTTAGAAGTGGACTGGGTTTCAGAGGCATGAAGCTGCCATCACGGGGTTTGCCTGGCTGGATTTATAAATATTATTCTACCCTGGTCCTTGGTTCAGTAAACAGATGATGACTGAACCACTGTGGCTTAAAATGGAAACCCCGTGGCTGTTCTCTTAGTCTCCTCCCTGACCACCCCCAAACTTCTCTAGGGAACTTGGATTTCCAAACCAGAATGACCTCCTCACCACCAAGCAATGAGGGTAGGCGTTTTCTTCTCCCAGGGTATCTTTCTAACTTGTTATTTCCATAATTAGCTTTAATTACTCTCCTCCTTCTCCTCCTCTTTTTCTTTCCAAACAACACCTTATTTTCATTCTTTGTGGGGGCAGGAGACCTCAAGTTTTTGGCAACTCTTCTTTGACCCAGGTCTCTAAGAAGAATTTCAGCTGGTTAGCAGAGGGCACCTGAGAAACTTGAATGCAGCATGAGACTTAGAGGGGAGGGAGTGGATGGGGTGGGGAAGGCGTCCAGGGGGAAAATGACTCAAAAGACATTTAATACAAATTTTATTACACAGATGAGAGAGTTAGGGACACATCTTTGTCACTGTGGATTCTCTGAGTCTTGAAGGACATGATAGTCTGAAAGCTGGAGGTGAGACTAAAATTAAGAGCATCCATGTATGTTGTTAAAACTAGTTGCAAGGAGAAAAATATAATCTAAGCTCATTGTATTGAAAGCCGTACATACACACTCACACACACCCGGACAGACATCACACACAGAGGCATACAAAGTGCCCAAATTTCCCCAAAGCATCCCAGTCTCCGAGGAGAAGCGGAGTCACTTTAAAGACACTAAAATGTCTGGCTTTGGGTCCTTTTGCTCTCGACCCTCTAAGTCATCTCCAAATAGTTCTGAAATCTCTGCAGGATCTGCCATCAGTTTTGTCACTAGGTCCCTGGTTCTGCTCTGCCCCAGTGAATTCACAGCAGCATGAGGATAAGGAAGGGGGGTAAACTGAGGGATGCTGGGCCGGGAGCACCTGTGTTAAAACAGCTCGCGGGGCACGGCTGGGTCAGATGCGTGCCTGGGCCTGCTTCTGTGAGCAGGGTGAGATTGCAGCCCCCGCTTGCTCTGCTCCTCATGCAAGCCTGGGCCACGTCGTTCATCTCAGCTCCTCTACCACCCAGCACAGACCTGCGAAAATTAGACACACAGGCCTGGGCACGGAGTCACCGCTGCCCACACGCATCTCGGAAAACCCTAGAAACCCTAAGGAAGGACTTCTGTTTGCTTCCGTTCTCTGTGCTTATCGGTCTTGCCTAAATTCCTGGAGCTCGCTTGAATTACTGATCCAATTTGAATGTCCAATAAAAATGTATGTGCTATTTTAAAGCGCCTATGAAAAGCAAATTAAACAGGGCCAGTCTCTCCTACATGTATGTTTTACTTACTAATTCATGGAACACTGGGTTTCAACTCATGTTCAGACACTGCTTTTAGTACTCCGAGTAACACAAAGACTAAGCCGTGGTTTCTGTCTCCGTCTATCATTTGTCAAGGAAAAAAGATTACATGGAAGACAACTAAGTATAAACTTAATCCTAATATCAAAGCTTGATTGCAAGGAAAGAGTGCCTGACAGAAGTTTCTGAGCACCAGCCCATGATCAGCAGGTTACAGAGTGAAATCCTATCCCACAAGAGAAACCTTCAGTTCAACCCAAGACTCCCTCCAGGGGAAGAGAGTGCCGAGATCTGACTTGTACAAGGGGTAAGGAATGAAAGAGGAGGCTTGGCTTTCACTTTGCTTATTCACAAACACACCCTGATTCTGGCTCCAAACAAACAGTGTCTTTCAAAGAAGTCACCACAGAAGGCTGTGACAACCATACTGTTTTTGCTCAGGTGATTGGAATTGTTATTGGTTTGTAATTGGTTTATCAGCCACATGGAAAAGTCAGTCACTTTTTTTTTTCATCTCAGAATTACCTTGAAGAGAAAAAGATACTCTGGGTGTTTGGTCACACGAGATGACAAATATAAGAAAGACAATGGAACCCATACCATGGGCTCCCTGGAGGCACTCGCAGGGCCTAGCGTGGCTTCTCCTAGCACAGTGCCAGACACATAACCAGCAATGAATAGATACCAGTAAAAGAAAAAATGAGGGAAAGAATTATTACAAGGCATCATTATATTCAAATCAGCCAACAAAATAAGCCCTACTCAGGGTCCAAACAGCCAAGATTCAAGCCGAGGAGCTGAGCTCCTACTGCTAAAACTAAAAGAAAAAGGGGTTCAATGTGTCTTTGTTTCTTTTGATTTTCACCTTCATTTCTAATGAAGATGTAATTTTGGATTTTAATTAAAACAAATGTCAGTGTTTATAACCATGTAGAGGTCCCTTAGTACCTGCAAAGAATTTGCTCCAGGCCTCCTTCCTACCCACACCAAAACCCCCAGATGCTGAAGACCCTTCTGTGAAAAGATGTGGAATTTGTGGAGAACCTGCACACATCCTCCTGTGCACTGTATGTGACCTCTAGATCCTAATAATACGCTAATGGTGTGTAAACCGTTGCTATGCTGTATTCTTTAGGGAATAGTGACAAGCAAAAAGTCTGCACGTGTGCAGTACAGAGAGATTTTTTCCAAACATTTTGATCCACACTTGGTTGAACCTGCAGGTGTGGAATCGAATAGTGGAGACTGGGAAACAACAGCATCTGATCCACCAGAATCATCATGATAGCCAGAGGCAGCGAGGTTCAAAGGCAAAAGCTTCAGGCTTGAGCCAACACTTTCAGGTCTGGACAGGCTCTTTGGGGGGCTGGAGACTTGCTGGGCTTCTGCCTCTGTCACTTACCTGCTGGCTCAGGGTCAGGGCTTTGCAGGGCTGCAGACCAGGTCACCACATACTGGGCCCTGCCTTTGGGAAAAGCAGACACAGGCCTGTGGAGGGTCCCTGTTTGTCCTGCCTGGGCTTGCCTTGGGAGCTCTCTGGCTCACCATCTTGGTACCCAGTCTTCCAGGGACTCCAGGATTCCCTGTTCCGCAGGCCTGGGCTAGCAGGAGCTGGCTGTTTTCTAAAAGAAAAGGGATTTCAGAAGAGATTCTTCCATCAGTGGGGTTAGGGCTGCTGGGGATGGATGTGAAGGTGAGCTCTGTCTAGACCATCAAAAGCTGCTACTACTACATTTCAAGTTTCCCAAACAGGACAAAGTCATGCTTCTTCTCCCCGACTCAGACTGCACAAACCTTAAATGAAACAATAGCCTGAAAACATATCATCCGGCAGCTGGCTGATTTTGTATCTCTAGAAACCCCTGAAATGGGCCAGCCAGTCCTATCTGACTCCATGAGAAAAATCTTCCTTCAATATAGAAATTCCTCAGGTGGCCCCCTCTCCTCTCAAATTGGTGTATTGCAATTTTTATTAGTAATTATATAAAATAGTTATTAATTCCATTATTGACAATGTTCTGTCAGAACTAATAATACACCAACCCCCACACTTAAAGTCAATTATCTCATTTAATCTCCATAAAAATTTCTACAGAGGAGAGTTGGTTACCATTTCACTGAAATAAAAATAAGCTGTGTAGGTGGCCCCCCAAAGTGGACTAACAAATTCACAATCTGATAGTCACTGCTGCTCCCAACATATATTATTATAGGTAATTTTTCAGAGTTGCCTCTGAAGAGCTTTTCTCTGTGTTCTGATTGTTGAAAAGCAGTATTGCAATGTGAACAGAAGACAAAAGCAGAAACAGAGGGCCGGGGATTTAGCTCAGTGGCATAAGCACTGCTTTTCAAGCACACAGTTCAGGAGGCTGGGGATTTAGCTCAGCAGCATAAGCGCCTTCCTTGCAAGTGTGTGGTCGTGAGTTCGATCCCCGGTACTGATAAAAAGAGGAAAAAAAAAATCAAGCACGCAGTTGTGAGTTCAATCCCTGGTACCAACAAAAAGCAGAAACAGAATAAAGAGCAAGATGAAATAGTTGGAAACAGCCTACTTGCCCATCAGAGTTTGGCTTGGGGTAACTTACTAAGCACTGATGTATGAGAGGCGAGAAGATGAGACGGCAGTTCCCTGCCCTTGAGTATTGGTCCTCTGTTTAGTGTCCTGCTTTCCAACCCAGCTTCTTGTGTTGACCTGGCCTGCCTCAGCCCCCTGGTAAACTCCAAAGGTGTGGGTCACAGAGACAGTGAAGCCAAGATCTGATTCACAAGGAGCTAGCATGTGTCCGGCATGAGAAAGCTACTCAGCAAACATGGGCTGGCTCCTTGATTCCTTGGCAGAGCCTCTACCGGGTCCCACCAGAACAGCCCTCCAGCCCTCAGGGTTCTGAGCTGGGTGAACTCAGAAAGGCGTGTGCTGTGTCAGTGGGTCGCCACTCATCCTTCTGATTGGGTCTTCCAGGAAAACCAGCACCTCTGGGCTCCTTGTGGTGACCTGCACTGACCTTTCCCAGCTCCAGGCCTGCTCTCAGGCAGGCAGTGTTGAAGACTGCATCTGCCAGGGATGAAAGCTTTGGGAATGTGAACTTGAATGCCCCAGAACTGGGAAACCACCCAGGACAAGAACAATCCTGGGCACCCGTGCAGCTGGCTGCCTTCCCTCTCTGTTTCCCGTTCTCCTGGTGTCCAGTATCTTACTCCTCTAGATGTCCTGCCTAGGCATTCATTGGCAACTAGGAATGCAGCTGTCGAGGGAGATAAGGCGTGAAGATGGTTTGGGGGATGGCGGGAGTCCTTGCCTGATGGCCCTAATAATCACACACTGTCAGTAATCAGAAAGCCAGAGCTGCCCAGTCCCTACTCCATGAAAGAAGGCGTGTCCACAGGGATGTCCAGTGGTGGCATTTTCTCCAGAGAGGTGACATACTGTCACTTTCTAAGTCTCTATCTGAGAAGAAGGGAATGTGTGTGTGTGTGTGTGTGTGTGTGTGTGTGTGTGTGTGTGCGCGCGCGCGTGTGAGAGAGAAAGAGAGAGAGAGAGAGACACTGAAATGGGTTTAGCTAATTAATTGTTCTAGGGTTTACTCTTTGCCAGCCACTCTGGGGAGCCTGGTCTCGGGTATAGAGAGACTAAAAGGTGAATATTCTTAAGGAATGAATGAGATGACACAAAGGAAGAAACACAAAAATGAATGCAGACCAAGCATCCCCAGTCCAAAAATTCTAAATCCAAAAGGTCCACTATCAGAAACTTTCTGAGTGTCAGCCTGACGCTGCAAGTGGGAACTTCTACACCATGAAACTTGGCTTCATGGACAGAATTATGAAAAGTATTGCATAAAATTAACTTCAGGCTAGGAGCCTTAAAAACATACATGAATTTCAGGTTTAGAAGCTGGTTCCTTCTCCAAGGCAGCTCATTATGTCCATGTCAATATTCCAAAATCCAGAGAAGTTTGAAATCCAAAACACTTTAGATAAAGGCTATTCCCCCTGTTTTGTTATCATAATGAACTACGTTGATGACAATAGGTTCCGGATATCTGTGAACTCAGGGGCAGGAGCAGCCGTCCCTAGTCTGAGGTTTCAAAGAAGTTTTCCCAGTGAGACCTTCCTCATGTTAAAAGACACATATGCAGTCTGTTTTCTAATGATTTAGTGGCAAAGATTTCCCCCACCTGGAGCTTTTCCATCAACGCTCTTCTTGGAGCGGCTGTCTGTGCGTGCCTCTCTTTCATGAAACCTCCAAAACCCAACAAGAGCTGAGGCCTCCCCAAAGGGATGCAAGGCACTTCTGTCCAGATGGGTTACAGACACCACGAAGGAAGGGGAGGCTGCCTGGCAGGGGCCAAAGGTGTAGGCAGGGGGCAAATCAAACGCTTGCTGCTTCTCAGGAAATGTTTGCAAATAATGTCGTCCCACATGGGCCCTGGAGTTCAGACATCCGGGGGACCCTCTTTGAGAAAAAAATTCAGAAAGACTCTCCTTATAAATTGTGAGAATCATAGGATTTTAAAGTTGGTTAACAGCATTCTTTGCAGAAAGTGGGCCCACAAGTGAGGGGCCCCAAGCTGAAACCACATAGACCATCCCCAGGCTCCCCAGTAAACCCACTAATGCTCAGGGGTCAAGGAATGGTCTTTCTCTGCAGGGCAGAAGTAGACCTCGCTCACCTCCCATAACTTAACCATCCCTGAGCTGCAAAGGCAGCACTCGAGGCTGTCACCACAGGGACAGGGACGTGTACCCCCTCAGGCTTCCTCTGCCGGCCCCGCGGTTCACCAGAAAGATGCAGTGTTATCTTTGGAACACGAATTTTCTCTAGGATTTCAGTTTGGTGTCTGAAATTTGCATGTTAAAGCAAGTTACAAGATAGAGTAGAAAACAAAATAACTTTCATATTACATTTTTGTTGTTCTAGTGAGCCAAGAACAGAAGATACTAATTTTTGACAATTTATCAAAAAATTTCCCTTAATTCTTCTCTCTCTTCTCCTCCCCATCTTTCTTTTTGGTATTAAAAGTGTCAAAAGTTCAAGCATCTCACATTAATACCAACACCACTTGTTGTTAACACCTTCCAAACATAGCATGATTAAAGCTTAAAAAACAGCCTTGAGTAAACAGGTATTAACAATTCCTTTTATCATCATTATTAAAGCTACTATGACTCTTATTAATATTATTCACAATAATAGCAATTAAGACTTCACATGTGAATTGAAAAACAAATGATTTAATAAAAATACTTTAAAGAACAAAAGAAAATTAGACAATAAGAGAAATAAGATATTTTATAAATAGGAAAAAGATTTGCAAATGGAAAGAAGGATAGAGAAAAGAGAAAGAAAATAAACAAATTTAAGATGTGTTATGTACACGTACCTGCTGTACAATGGATATAATTATTATGTACTGCAAGAAAGTACTAATAAAAAACAAATAAAATCATACATGATAAGAAAAAGTAATTTGATTTCTTTTTAGTGCATATCTAAAAGAGGTGTGGACCATACAGTAATTCTGCTTTTGATTTCCCTAGGAACCTTCATACTCTTTCCACAATTGCTGTACCAATCTACATTCCTACCAAGAGCATGTCAGGGTTCCCTATTCTCCGCTCCCTTGCTGAATTTTGGTGTCTCTTGTGTTGTTGATCACAGCCATTTCATGGGCATAAGGTAATAGCTCATAGAGGTGCATTTCCCTGAGATTTGGTGGTGTTGAGCACCATTTCACGAATCTGTTGGCTATTATGGTTTCCTTGAAGAAATGTCCTGAAAGAGACGTGAAAATTATTATCTATGCCTATGACTGCAGCATTATTTGCAACAGTAAAATATGGAAACAACCTAAATGGCCACCAGCGAATGGGTAAAGAAAATGTGGTACATATTTACATTTGGAACAGTATTCCAACTTAAAAAATGAGCTATAAATTCTGATAAATAAGCCAGGTGAAGAAATATTATGTGATCTCAGTTTTATGTTGTACTAAAAAAAGAGTTCAAATACATCAAGATAGAAAATGAAGTGATTATCAAGAATAAGAAGAGGATCTAAGTAGACAAAACAGATACACAAGATAAACAAGTCTAGGGGTCTAAGATACTCCATTAGGACTACAGTTAGTGAAATACCATAAAGTTAATACATACCATGAGGCCTAAAGTTATGAAATTTTAAAAAAAGTAAGTAGCTTTTAGCTGCTCTTCTCACAAAAAAAGTAACCCTGACTTAATACATCTGTCGTTCTATATCACTATAATAATCATTCTAATAACTACACGAGTCCCAAAACACCATGCTGTAAATCTCAAAATTAGACAGTAAAATTCATTTTAAGTTGAATGAATGAATTCATTATCTATCCAAGGTTTTGGGAACAAATTATATAATGTGCTGATTTTGGTGAGTTTTCCACTCCAAATCCCCAACCCTGGGCCTTATCCAATATTCCAGGCCAAGAGGAACTTCCTTTTCCATATTTAGCCTCATAGTTGGAATAGAGTTGATACTGAACAATTGTCTACCAAAATCCACCCCTCCCTCATGACTTTCCTCTGCGGGGAAGCATTCTACGGGGTGACATAGTTTTGGGTGGTACCACGTAGGCAGAAGTCATTGGGAGGAGGCCCCTTCTGGCTTTGATGGAGGAAGATCTTTCCTCTGCTGGCCTCTTGATCCTTCTCTTCTTCTTCTCCTTCTCATTCTCCCTAAAGAACGTCCTAGAAGTCCAGCCACCATTTTGGAAGAAAGGTTGGTAAGTCTGAAGGAAAGTCCTGCGTGCTAAGAAGATGTGATGAGCAGACAGAAGGTACCTGGCCCTGGTGCCACAATTAGGGGGCTCCTTAGCTCTGCTATGGCCTCCTCCATCTATTATTTTGTGAGATGAATCAGGCCTGACTTCTCAAAGCGTCCACTCGTCAGCACTTCTGGTTCTTGTGAAATATGCTCCTAACTGATGGCTGAGAAAGAAATAACTTGATACCCCACAATTGTCTCATGAACGTTTTAGCAAATAATGCAACAAGTGAAACAGTTCCCCTTTTATACGTTTCTATTTTTTCAGGGTAAAATAGATAATGCTTCCCGATCTGCCTCCTTACTGAGTTGCTCTGAGAATAAAATAATATGAGTGAGAACACCTTGGACATTGTAACTGTATTTTATTTTCTGTAGCAGGTGATACAGACCAATTCTGTGTATCCACCACCTGCTGGGATCAGTCATCAGGAGACTTATTCTCATAAGTCTTCTTAGAGTGGCCACAGAAATCACCCACTGCAGAAAACCAGAGGAATACTGGAATGAGGATGCCATGGCCCCCGTCAACAGAGCCAGAGAAACCACATACTTAACAGATCAGCAGGGTTTTCAGGTACGACCCTGTATCCATTTCCTGGGGCCACCACAACAAATGACCATCAAGCTTAAAACTACACAAAATTGTGATTCTCACAGTTCTGGATGCCAAAAGTCTGAAATCAAGGTGTCAGCGGCACTGATCGCTTCTGAAGCCTCCAGGGGAGAATCTGTCCCCTGCCTGACTCCTGCCCTGTGGTGACTCCCAACTCTCCTTATATTCCTTGGTCTGCAAATGTGTCAGCCTCTCTCTGGCCCATCTGCACACGACATTCACCTCTCAGTGCTCTGTGTCTTTCCTTTTATGACCCTTACAATGACACTCCTCATTGGATTTAGGGACCACTATAAGGGAAATGTACCTTAATCATGTTTGCAAAGATGCTAATTCTCATTAAGGTCATATACTCTGAGGTTCCAAGTGGATGTGAGGGCTATAAAAGAATGTGAAGAACGTAACTCAAATGTTCCTTAGGCCCAGATTCTAGGGATCAGTCCACATCTGTGCAAAAATAAAAGTTTGAGTTGTTCCTTGGGATGCCAAGGGTCTGCAGTGACTGAGATCCTCACAGCCTGTTAGGCAGAGCTGCGAGGAGATGGTTCCAGCAGAAGCAACAGCACCAGGCAAGACCATGAGAGATGCAAAAGCAGCCATAATGGTTGCAGGAAAGGATGCGACTATTTCCGCTGAAGAACTCATCCCCCATCTGACCAATGACCTGTCAACCCCACCTCAATTTCTAGAACCATCTTATCAGGATGCACTGAGCACACTCAGCCTTCCTGCCTCCAATCTGCCGAGGTAGCAGGGCTTCAAATCGTGTCACTGTCCTTTCTTGCTCTGACCTGGAAACAGTCCTAGGGTTTCCCCGGTGCCAGAAATCACCTTAGTCACAGCCTGTCCCCATGGTTGTCCCCAAAAGGCCCCTTTATGGTTCTACAACATTTTCAGGATACAACTTCTGCATCCTGAATCTGCTGTGTGCTCAGATAACTGAACTTCCTCCTTGGCCTCTGTTTCTGAGCCCTGTCCCTGTCTCCTGGTAGAGCTCTTCAAAATGTCCCACTGGGATTCCCCCACCTCTAACACACACTTTGCTCTTACCAGGCTTCTCAAATGCCAACCTTTCCCGACATGTGCTGTAGCTGGGAGACAATGGGCACACCTCAGAGAGTGCTGAGAGAAATGGAAACATCAGAAAGGAAGCTGGGGCTAGGGATTTAGCTCAGCGGCATAAGTGCCTGCCTTGCAAGCAGGCAGTCATGAGTTCGATCCCTGGTACCGATAAAAAGGAAAAAGACAAAAAAAAAAAAAAAAAAAAGAAAGGAAGCTAACAGTATACGAAGTTATACTCAAATATTCCAAGGAAAGAGACACTATGATAACTACTGTTATGTTGGCATATCTTGTGGTAAAACACTATGTTGCTTAAATTGTTCTGTTCTGACCTGTGCTGTTGAGTTTTATGCCCTCTTTTATCTCAGTCTCCTTTTTTTATTATTTACTTTTTATTTTTATTTTTTTAATTAAGGGAAAAATAGATTTTAAAAAAGCAGGAAATATTATAGTAACCACTTTGACTTCCTATTAACTTGATTTGAAGCCAAGATGCTCTCACCATCTTGTTTTGACTGGTTTTATTCTATTCTGTTTTGCTTGATAGTATCAACTTTGAGGGTATAGGCAACTACTCTGAAGGCAATAAGATTCACTATGATGCCCATTCTGGTTTGACTATTATCATCTTTTGAAGTCCTGTAATGTCTCCAATGTTTCAGTTTTATTGGTTTTATTCTGTACTGTTTTGTTCAATTTCATTATAACTGATGATATAGGCAATTCTTTTTAAGATAGCAAGAGGCATTATGGTAACCATTGTTGATCACCTTGTATTCTGTTTTTACATCATGTACTATGTCCATCCTTTTGATCTGACTGACTCTGTTTTGTCATGTCACATTTGGTTTTATTTTCTTCAAAAAAAAGTGATAAGAACTGTGGGAGTAATAAAACCCAAAATGTGTAATTGTTATTGTAAAAAAGAGAGGAAAAGAAAGTGCGCTAAAAGATATAACTGCATGTATATTTAAGTGTATAAGATAGATAATCATATTACTGAGTTTTTGTTGGATCATTGAACAGAACTGTTTGCAGTCTCACTGTTTGAATGTCCACTTTGTATGCTTTAATTTTGTAATTTGAACAACTATTTCTAAGATGACAATATGTAATCTATTAACTAGTGATTTCCTACTGTTCATTTTTTTGAAATTCTGTATTACTTGTACCCTTTTTCTGGTTTTTTTTCTTTTTCTCTTTAAATAAAATTTTTTTAAAAAAAGAAAGGAAGCTAGGGGCTGCATGGGTGCCGACCCAGAGAACACTGAGGTCACCCCCAGACACAGGGCTAGTGGGACATGGAGGGCAAGAAATCTATTATTATACAAGGAGGTCTATGGGAACTGTCGGGTGAATGGGACAGAGATTAAAACCCTAAAAGTTATTGAAGAAAACGTCCTCACCTGACAGTTATTGGCCACCATCCACATTTCTATGTCCCTCAAGCATGTGTCCGATGACTTCCCAGTCTGTCTTTAGCCTAGAGCTTCCCTCTCAGCCTTGCACCTGTTATGCAGAGGTGTACTGGGCATCTCCATCTGCGTCTTGCCTGATGTCACTATCGGCATGACCAGACAGAGCCCCTTCCCCTCCTTCCCCTTGGGTCCTAGCATCCCTGGTCCCAAAGCTAATGTCCAGGAGTCACCTTCACCAAAGTGCTTTCCTTTCCACTCTTCTCCATCCAAATAGGCACAGATTAACACCTTTAAAGGAAATCAGGGAGCGAGAGCAAAGGAGTTCAGATGTGGAGGTTTGGTCCCTAAATTCTTAATCCACAAGCTCCAGCTGCACCTCAGGATGAAAAGCAGACTCTGCTATTGCTTACCTGAAATTCAACTTTTATTCCTAGATTTCTCAACTTCCTGTTTGGTGAGGAACGGCATGTGACCCACTGCTGGCCAGTAGGCTGTGGATGGAACTTCCCAAGATGGCCCTTCTCGGAATGAAGGGAGCAGGGCCTCCCTGGCAGAAAGCTCTTCTATCCTTATACTTTGGTCCTTCCCTCATTCCTGCTGAGAAGAAGACAAGAACCATGCAGCAATATGAAGGAAGCAATATGAGGAGGATGGGCAGCAAGAGGATGGTAATATGGGAAATGGTAATATGGGAAATGGGCAGAACTCACAATGGAGATGCTACGGAGGCCTCACTGGACCATTCTTGTGTGCTTAATTACAGGACTCCTTTTGCATAGCACAAAATAAGCCACTCTGTGTTCAGTCCACTAGAGTTAGGTTGACCTTCATATCCAGTCTCTGCATCCTCAGATTCAATCGATTGTGAATTGAGGGTGCTGCACACTGTGTTTGAAAACAAAAATTACATCTGCACTGAACCTTTACAGACTTCTTTTTCTTGTCACTCCTTAATACAGTTAACGATATGCTTTTAGAAACATTTGCATTATTAGGAATTATAAATAATCTAGAGATGATTTAAACTACTGCATAGGAAAGGACATGCATAGATTCTATGCAAATACTTCACAGTTTTATATGAGTGGGTGGAGCATCCTTTTGCAGATCTAAGAATCTTGAGGGATCCTGAAACCAAACCCTTGTGGAGAGCCAGGGATGGCTGTACTTTACCATTTCTATTTCACATATATATATGAGCTTGAACCTACAAATGCCTCAATAATTGTATTAGTCAGTATTTCCATTGCTCAGCACAACACCCAGCATCCACAAATTAGAGGAGGAGAGATTTCATTTGCTCCTACATTCAGTCTACAATCAGCTGACTCCAAGGTAGAAGCATCTCGGGGGAAGAATATGGAGGGACAAAGCCGTTCAGTTCATGGTGGCCAGGGAGCAAATCTGGGGAACAGTGCCAGGGAAAAGGGGTGAGGGACCAGATATAGTAGCCAAGGCCAGCCTCCACTGCCCACCCAGACACACTCAGGACTGTGCTCTGCTAATCTGATAGGCCTTTCTTAATCTGATGAGCAGTCACAATAATCCTCCACTGGACACAGAGAAGTCATGCATACTATGTTGCTACCCAGATTCCCCTCCTCAATAGTGAAGAATTTAATGCGGGTGAGAATTATTTTTGCTTATGAGAGCAGCTCACTGGAGACCACTCTGCCTCCTGTGACAGCACACATCCAACAGCTGGCCAGGGTAGGACACAGGACCCACTCCCCAACTCAGTTTCCTCGGCAGCACCATGCTGTCAGGAAGCCCTTGTGGGGACTGCACTGGATTCCAGATTCTCCCATGCTCCCTCTCAGCTGTGGATTTGAGAACGTTCCGCAGCCAGATGGTCCTGACAAGTCTCTGTCTCAGAGTCTACTGCCGAGGAAGCCAATTCACAAAGCAAAGCATTGAACTCATTGCAAATAGAAGCAAGCGAAACCTCAGCCTCACTTGAAGCCTCCAACTACACTCCCATTAAGGCATTCTCAACCCTACCAGCAAATGAGTTTTTCTTCTCTTAAGCAATCAAGCTATAAAATAGTTGTGCAAAAATAGCATTAACACTAAACTTGAGTTTAGGCAGCATCTCTTGGTTTGACCACAAAGGCCCAAAGGGATTCGTCAAACTACCATGGAGTCTTTCAACTTTTTATCACTTGGCTTTAAAGTTGACAATCTATTGTCTGATTTTTCAACACTGGTAAGCACTATTGCCAGCTCTCCTGGAAATGATCTGTTTCTGTCAGCAATTCAGGCATGAATATGGGAATCTGAAAACAAATTAAAAAGATAGAGTGAGTCTCGGGTCTTACTCTTCCAAAGGAAAATATTTTCCATGTATACACACTCTTCCATTGCACATGTGCCCACCCTTCTATAACCAGAGGTGCACTTAGGACCAGATGTGCTGTGTTTAGGGCTGGAGAAATTACATAAAAGTGGACTTTAGATAAAATGTCTTGGTATGAGTGTTTGTGTGGGTCATAGAATCATGAATTTGGATCCCATCACAGGCAGGCTAAAAACCCAGTTATAGGACCAATGAATAGATTTAGGAATGTTACGAAGACCTGTGAATTCTGAGAAAACTTTACAGTGAACTACTCAAGCCCAAGAAACATGATCAGAGGAGAGTTTGGTTTAGGAAAAGTCCAGGAGCAGAGACCTGAGAAGTCCCAGAGTTTCGGGTCTGGTAACTTTAACACAAGGAAGAGATTTGTTGCCAAAGGAAGATTCTGAACTCAACATGGAATCCAGAAGAGTTCTCAGAGAAAAATAGAGAACTGGAAGCCACTAAAAAAGTTGGTTTTCTCGATTTTGATATTCTTCTTGTTATGTTAAAAAACAGAGAGTCTTGGCTGAAGAGGACAAAACAGGCAAGTGTTATATTTGCAGTGGGAGAAGGACATGGAGGGGACTGGTCAGGCCCTAAGTGGGCAAAGGAAAAAGGACTCCCCTGGGCCCCTGGCCTGCAGAGAAGACAGTGTCTGAATTACTTGAAGCCAGTGGTTCTTCCCTTTCAGACAAATCCATACCACGCTGATCGTTTCACTTGCATAAGACAAATACTCACGTGAATTCTTACTCTGTCCAAAAATCTCAAGAGACAAGGGGCAGAAAATGCAAGGCAGAGGAACAGTGCCTCTGGAGCTACAGTGGATTTTCTTCTTCTTCAGGGGTCCGTGCAGCCAGCTCAGACGTCTTGATTCCTCATGTCCATCCATGGGTTTCCTCAGGCCCAAGAGGTGGAAAACGAAAAATGGCTACACAGGGAATCCCATAGAATTTTCCCTGACACACTCTCCAGTCAAGGAACAGCCTGTGAAAGCTAATTGATGGCTCTTTAAAACTGTATGCTGAAGTTTTATCCCCAAGTGCCTCAGAATGTGAGTGCATGTGGAGATAAGGTCTTCAAGGAAGTAAATAGGTAAAATCAGGTTGTAAGGGTGGGCCCTAATGAAGTAGAGCAAATGTCCTTCTAAGAAAAGGAAATCTGGTCACAGACATCTATGGAAATAAGATCGTGTAAAGATAGAGAAGAGACAGCCAAAGAGAGAGAACACAGAAGAAACCAACCCTGCCCACGCTTTGATCTTTACTATCAGCCTTGGACACTGAGAAGAGAACTTTCTCTTCAAACCTCACAGTCTGTCACACTAGTTCATGTTATCAGTCAGGCTGCTGAGCGATGATGTGGAAGCCTTGCCTGCCCCCAGCACTGAGCCGAGAGCCGAGCCTACAGGATTCTCTAGCTGTGTTAAGTCAATCATGACGACCCACTATATTTCTACACAGGACCAGAGCTTCCCAGGTGATCTCACTCTGCTAGAGAGCTTTCCCAGGTAGCTGCTGAGAATCTTGCTCTAAGAGGTTATAAATACACAGCAGCTAGCACTCAGGAGGCTGAAACAGGAGGATCATTGTAAATTCTAGGTCAGCCTGGTGTACAAAGTAAGTTCAAGGCCAGCCTGCACTGCATAGTGAAACCTTGTCCCAAAAAGACAAATAAATAAAATAAAATAAACCAGAGCATTGTATTTTTAAAAATTCACAGCAGTAATAATCTGTCAATGATTACTACCTCTGAGAAGAGGGAAGGTGGGGGTAAACCCTTTGTATTTTGCTTTCTTCTACCTCAGCACAATTGCCTGACACATGACAAAGTATACCTTTTCAGGAAAGTGTCTATGGGCAGGAACCACTAAATGGATGCTTAGGAACACTAGTACCCTTCAAGAATTAATTTCTGGTGTCCTCATAACACCAACCCTATTTTACTTCTCTCTGCTTCTGTCAATGATACTCGTGGTAGCTAAGGTTCCCCAGAGGAACAGAACCAATAGAATGAATATATGTGAAGAGATTTGTTGGACTGGCTTACATCATGAGAAGCTGAGTAACCCCCCTCCCCACCTCACACATACAATGGCCTTCTGCAAGCTAGAGATTGGCAGGAACCGGTAGCTTCTCAGTCCAAGAAGCTAGAAGTGTCAGAACAAGAAGGATCAAGTATGCAGCCCCAGGCTGAGACTGATGGGCTGGCAGCTTCCGGGAGTGATTGGTGTGAATCTGCATTCAGAGGCTGAGTTACCCGGAGTCTACATGGGCAGTGGCAACAGCAGAAAAGCTCCCGCCCTAGAAGAGTGGAGTGCCTGTGCGTGTGAGCTCCCCCGTTCCCCACTGCTTCTTCCATCTGGGCTACCAGCCTGGTGGGTGGCACCACCCACAGTCAGAGGAGATGTCCTTCTCAGTCTGCTGACCTGTATGATGCATCATCTCTGAAGCCCCAGACATGTTACTAATCAGTTTTCTAGGTGGCACTCCATCCAGCTAAGTCCATGACTAAGACTAAGTATCACGGGACTGATACCAACCAAGGATCTACTAACCAATGTACATAGAAGTCAACACAGTGGCACCAACTTTTGCAAAAAAAGAGAGCTTTATTGTGAGTCAGCTGATGAGGAGACAGGAGGGATGCTCAGATGAGGAAAGCAGGTGGCCTGGGGTGGAGGTAAATTCTCTGATTACTTGCATCTGGGGAGTGGACAGTCTCTGTTACTCCTGTCCATCCTATAGGTGGCACCTCTAGGCTCACAAACTCTTGTTCTCTGTTCTCAGGTTCAGGTCTTCTGAAACTGAAGGCTTTCAGGGTCATTTTAGGCCAGGGCGTAGAGTCCTGCATCTGAGTCCTGAAAAACAGCTTCTGTAACAATTTTAGAAACAGGGAAGATGCTGGGGGGTTTTGGCCAAATAAGAGAACTGTCATTCTTCCAGAAGTCAGGTGCCTTCCCTGGAATCACACTTAGTAACTTTCTTATTTATGCATCTCTGTGTATTATCCAGCTTCCTACTGCTGGAACAAAACACCTGACACATACAGGTGAAAGGAGGAAAGGCTGGTTGGCTTATGGTTTCACGGGATTCAGTTCACTGCTGACCGCTCCAAGGCAGAAGCATCATGGCAGAAGATGTGGCGGGAGAACACTGCCCACTTCAGGGCAACCAGGAAGCAGAGTGAGAGGAACAGGCCAGAGAAGGAGGCCCCAGGGATCGGGTCCCATGATCCATCTGGACACAGCCAAAAGTCTCCTAGGTATCGCACACCAATCAAGTTGCCAGTCAGGGGTAACCATGGAAATCAGTAACAAACCTCTTTCCACGCCCCTCTCCTATCTCTCCATGTTCACTGCCCAACCCCTGGCTCAGGGTGCAGGAATCCTCACCAGTCCCCCGCCTTTTTAACCTTTTCAATTCATTGCCTGAAGCATTCTGCCTCCAGACTCCTTTATTCAAGCCTCTGAAACTCTTTCTTTCTGTGGCCCAGGGTCCAGAATAAGGAAGGCTCATCCTGTTCATCTTAGCATGCAGGTCACAGCTGTGGGGCTTGTAGGAGGATGAAGAGTGAGGGGCGTGCTTTTAAAAACTGTTAAAATATCTGCTACACTGATCTACAGCCATTGCTGGGGGTCTTCTAAAATCAGAAACTCCTTGGCAGTTGCTAGGACACAATTCAGTCACTCTTTGTATCTTGGGCTCTGTATCCTCAAATTCACCCAACCAAAGCATGAGTATGTTAAAAAGGAAATGCACCTGATCAAACACGGGCAGGCTTTTTTTTGTCATCATTCACTAAACAATGTAGTATAACAACTATTTTACACAGCATCCATGTTGAATTCGGAAATCCAAGTAACCTACAAACATGTTAATGTACCCTATGAGGGGAACATGCAGGTTTTATGCAAATGTTATAGCATTTTTATAAGGGACTTGTGCATCCATACACTTTGGTATCTTCAGAGTGCTGGACCCAATCCCCAAGATACTCAGCACAAAACCAACTTCACCTTAGGTCGCTGGATACAAGAGTTCCATTTCTAGGACATGCCAGAGTTCATATGTAAACTATTAACTGAATGATCTTTCCTATTCGTTTATTTATTTATTTATTTTGCAAAGATTGTTCTAAAATGGGATGACGGGTGGGAGGAAGCCTGCGCTGACCGGGGGGATGAGGAGGGAAAGATTTATCGCAGCAACACAGAGAGTGGCCAAGCGCTACAATTCTAACCTTTGCCCTGCACGGTTCAGCAGCTTGTGGGCTGAGAGAAGGAAAGTGACAGATGTGACTTAGTCCGTATGAAACACTTGACCTCCCCAGCTTCATGCTCCAGTGGGCTCAGTGTGGGGCTGAGGCCAGCAGGGCTGACGGGAAGGACAGAGCAGGGGAACGTTGACAGAAGAAACAATCTGCGTGTTTTTCTCTGGATGCCAACCACAAAAAGCCTACGCTGCTACAGGCTGTTTTGCGGTGTGTTTTTGGCTTCTATTAATTTTTAAAACAAATTAATCTGTTTGGTTTGGTCCATCCTGGAAGGAAGGCTTTCTGAACAACAATAGCACAATAAAAACACTCTCCTCTGCCCTGGGTTTCTCCTGAGATACTGCGGCCAGTCAGGCTATGAGCACCAGCACCTGAGGGTCCAGTACTGGCCCTGTCTTTGGTCCTAGGAGCTCCATGTTTGACCAAAAAGCAGACTCAGGCAGAGGCAAAGCAACCCTGACCTGTCCATGCAAACCGTGGCTCTTGGAGTTAGTCCGTTACCCTCTGCAACCCTTACCACTGTGGGGCGTTAATACCCTGTCCTCAGACACCTGCTGCTTTTGAACCCCAAGAGCTGAGACATAGGAGTAAGGCATCTTCAGGGCTATCTAGGTTGCCTCATCCAAGGAGATGAGAGAGCTCTTCTGATCAAGCTTAATTTGATTTCTTGTCTGACAAATGGAGAAATATTCTCATTGATTCCCAGTGTCTCTTCCAACACCTAAATCTGTGACTTTTAAGATACTCCTCTTGTTTAGTATTACTTTAATCTATTAACACTAACAAATATTAACATTTCTCCATCTGTTTAATTACTTACACATTAGTTAATTGTGGTATTCCTCATACAAACCCTGCGTGTTCAGGACAGGAGTATGCTACTAACTTGACTCTCTAGAAGAAGAAAAATCCTAGCTACAGCACTCATATATTTTGGGGCCATGACTGTTCTTACAGCCCATTCCAAGCTTTGAGCTTGCTATCCCTGAACAGTGAATTGGGAAGACACACACACACACAACTGGCTTTGAGGGCTGGCTGAGTAAGCTGCTGCACACCGTGGAGAGTAGAAATCTGAAGAGGAGCAAAATTGGCTAAAATCAGCTTAAATTCCAGTATTACGGCTTTATTTTCTCTTTTCTTTATTTGCAACAGAAAGATCTAGGCTGACCAATAGATAGATGCATATTTTGGAACTGAACTTCCATAAGGATGGAGAATAAGAGGTAAAAATATCAACACCAGGACGGAATCCAGTCACCTGGTTCTTTTACACACAGGTTAAGGTTGATGAAGTCAGCCAGATCATCAAGTCCTTGTTGTTACCATAAGCCATTGACCACCTACCTGTGAGCCGGTGGAGGAGTATGACCATTCTCCACCATTTACTGAGTTAGGTACCAGGAATCCAACTCAGCCCCAGCCCATGACAAGTATTCAATACGTGCTCATCAAATATGAATGCACTCTCTGGCAGGGTCCTGAATGTCAACCATTAATACACACTACAGTTTCTATTCTCAACAAAATCAAGAAGATCCAATGATCTTGGCCAAATAAGTGGGGAAAAGTCAACTGTAAGTGGTGACTCAGAAAGTAGGGTAAACACCATCTTCACTAATGGGGACTCATCTTGATGATGCTCTGGCATACGACCAGGTTTACCAATCAGAGAAGCCTTCTGGGGAAGCTATAAATTCTTTCTTCAGGGAAGGTAATGCTAGTTATTAAAAAACACATTTAGAAACATCATCCTTGCTACAGACAAGCCATGCCCTTGAGCTTCTACAAAGACTGGATGGAGCACAAAGAGCCCATCATCATTATACAACTCAGTTCCCTCATCTTTAAAACAAAGACACTAATGTCTTTTTGCTGGCTTGCTGACAGATTAAATGAACAAATTAGTGTGGGCAGAGTGCCTAGTGCTGTGCCTGAAACACAGAAATACACTACATGGTAGACGCTGTGTTGATTATGGATTTGTCTAACCTCCAGGTCCCTTTGGCTTTCATCTCACGCCTTCATATGGTCCACGGCATATGGAAGTTCCATGAAATGTTCATTCCATTGTCTCCTTTCCCAGGGGCTTTTAAGAATTGTTCTGTGGTATGATTCCAAGCAGTTCAGCCTGTATTTACTAGTAAAACCCTGTAACTTGTACAAATGTTCTGAAGGGTCACAATTTCAGTATTTCTACTGTTTAGGCGATGATAGATGGAAGAATGACCCTCTACAGATGTCCTGACCAAATCCCCAGAATTTGACTATGTTGTCTTCCCTGACCACAGGGAGTTCGTGGGTGTGATTGAGTTCAGGATCTTTGCTGGGGAGATTATACTGTACTTGGTTGTCTGTGAGCCTCAGGTAATCCCTGGGGTCTTTATGAGAGTGGGCAGGGGTGGTCTAAATCAGAGGAGATGTGAAGGGGAGGAAGGGTAGGAGTGATGCAGCCACTGGCCAGGGAATGTTGGCAGCCCCTGAAAGACAAAAGGGGTGAACAATTAGTTCTCTCCCTCCACCCCAGCTGACACTTCGACTTGGGGCTTCTGCCTTTCACAGCTGTAAGCTAAAAAAATCATTTAAAGCAAGCAGCTAAGCATGTGACAAATTGTAAGAGCAGTGGTAGGAAACAAATCCAGAGATAAACAACAAGCCCTAGGTCACAAATCCCAACAAGGCAACAGTGCTTCCCCTCCAGGCCCCACACGTGGGTCGGAAGGAGACGGTCTCCTCCTGGGATGTGTCACTTCCTTACTTAAGACTTGTTTTGGTTTTTTTCAGGGCAGAAAAGAACTGGTCACCAGCAGAATCTCAAATCTTGCAAGACTGCAAGATAAGTCTGGGGAATGTTAAAGAAAGGAGACAGCCATAAGGAGGTTACCTGTGGGGAAAAATGTAAGCCATCGGTATTGGTGTGACCAAGTGAAGGGGTGTATGTGTGTGATTTTTAAAGGTGCTCAGAGCAATCACATTATAAGTGGATATGGGTTTCTATGTAGAATTTTTCAAATATATGCTGGAGAAAAATTAGAAAACTATGAACTCAACTGAGTGACATCCTAATTTTCAAAGAAGGGGTAAGAGCCCCAGTTTAGAGCTCAGGGATCTTTTCAAGGATAGGGAACTCCTCTGGTGAACACCACCGCCTCCTGGCGGCGACGCTGAGCTTCTGCATGACCTCTGGAGGCGGAGCCTGGTCTCTGACTTCCCCTCCGGCCCCGCCCCCACCACCTTTGAGCCTCCTCTGCAGACTCAGGATAGGGGTGGTTGGAGGAGTCCTGGGCATCCCCGGAAGTTTGGACTGGAAGCCTGGAGAGGGGCTCATCTAGAATGTTTTCATCAGACCAGCTTAGAATGCACGAGGGAAAATGACAGTGGTGTTTAAATATATGTGTTTGTGTACATACAGATACAGACGTGGATATCCAGACACGAAGCATAAGAGTATCGGGGGGAAATACAAGTGAAATTGGTTAAGGGTAGGAGGTGATTTTCTGTGTTGCTTGGGAAAATGGCTAAGGACATTACTGTTTACTCCTAAGTATCTTTGGGGTTTTTGTTTTTGCTTTGCAGTGCTGTGCATTGAACCTAGGACCTCACAGTGAGCCACAGGGAAGGTAACTGTAGTTATTAAAAACCAGCCTTTTTTTGCTTGATGAAAAATAAAGTTGCCCAGGCGAGGCTCAAATTTGCCATTCTCCTGCCTCAGCCTCCTACCCCCACGCACACCCCAAGTGCTGGGATGACAGTTGTGTCATATTTCTAAGTAGTGATATTAAGTACACGCTGCACATTGGTATGTGTGAATTGTTTCAGCACTGTTTCCTCAAAAGTTTTAAAGAGATCTTTCCCTTTGGCTGAAAAGTGGCAATACACAAGGAAAACAGAAACCACAACAGTTGATTGATTGTATTCACAGAATTCTAAAATCAAGTCCTCTCTTATGCTAGAAATGCTCCCGCCTAAACTTACCAAATCAGAATGTGCACCTTAACAAGATGCTGGAGCGATCCATTTGCACATTTCCATTTGGGGTGTTCTATGGTAGAACACCTGCAGTGAAGCTCAGCTTCCTGGCTCATCTGGGAGGTAGGTCACCCACTCACTGAACAATAGGGTTATAATTCTCAAGGTGCGATGCTGTGAGCCTGTGGACCATCCTGTGAGGAGAAAGGGCCCAGGTCATTGTGGGATAAGTATCAAGTCTTGCCTTCCAGGTCAGTCAGCTTTCTGTCACTGTAACAAAATGCTTGCAATAATCCACTTAAAAGGGGAAGAGGTTTACTTTGGCTCACTGTGTCAGAGGTTCTAGTTCATCCTAGTCTGGTCTTACTGCTTTGGGCTTGTGCTGAGGCAGAGCACGGCAGGGAGTGTGTGATGGAGGAAAGCTTTTCCCTTGATGGTAGCAGAAAAGCTATGAAAAACACAGCAATGTCTAGGGTCCTGCTGTCCCCTTCAAGGGTGTCCTCCAAGTGACTCTACTTCCCCTAAACATCATCCTCTAAAATCGTACCAGGGGCTAGTGACAAAGACTTCAACTGTGTGCCTTCAGGGAAGGTCAAGATGCAAACTCATTGATTCAATGAGCAGAACATGGAAGAATCACAACTATGAGATTTCAGATCAGTGAATCAGAAGCTCCCGAGCAAGGTCCAAGGTCAGTCTCAGGTCACACAGTGAACTCCAACACTACATTTGGGTACTGATGGTCGTGGCCCCTGAACCACTGAAGGTAAAGATAGTTTCACTTTGAGGCTACTGATATCAGCACTAGAATACCTACAACCTGCTGCTAGAGGCATTGGCAGTCTAGGCCTCAACACCAAATCCCTGTTTTGTTACTGTCTTTTACCATAAATGGAGTGGCTTCCCCTGGGGGAATCCCCAGGGACCTCCGGCTGGCTCTTGCTGTGGTCACTGTTATATCACGGACATTACAGTAAGGCATATGATGCCAATCAGCTGGAATGTTTGTTCCAAATACCAGGATGTTCAATTCTTTACGATTACCCTTCAGCGGGAACCTCTGATATTTTGCAAGTAACGCGCTTATTAAAAAATAAAATCCTCGATCATCAGCCAGAATCTAAGGGCATTTCCCATCCTGGGAAGCGTACATGCCAAAACCAACCAAACCACTTGGCTGTGCTTTCCTGTTTCATTACTGGCATGCAAACAATACAAGCATGGCCATTTGTGTTCTAGATATGCTATCACCCCTAACCAAGACAAAGGATCAAAACAGGCTTTGTTCAGGCACTCTCTGTTCTGGGGCCAGGGAGTTCTTGTAGGATTTGTACTCTCTTCTCCTGGGAGGGCAAACTGGATTCCCTTAAGTCCCGGTACACATATTCCTGTAACTAAGACTTGAATAAGGATTCCTCCTTCCCATCCTTAACATTAACTGTGATATGCTGCCCCACAATTCCAGCCACAGAAAAGCATTGTCCTTGGTGGCAGTAGAGACCACAGAGGAAAATCTCTACTTCTTCCTGTCTCTGGGCTTCATACTAATCTCTTGTATTCTACTTCGCAGAATCAGTCTTTAATGGATTTGGGAAATCATTAGGTCTAATATCTCTAATTTGTACTTGAGAAATCCATGACCAAGAGCAGCGATGTGCCTAAGGACTTCCAGGTAGTGTTTGGTGGAACCAGAGACAAATTCCTGGTCTTCTGACCTCCAAACACATATGGGGCCACTGCCCTTCAAACAGCTGACACCCACAGGTCTTCTGTCCTACCTAAAAAAGTGGTTTTTCAAAGTGTTCTTCAACATCAATGCCACACACAGTGCATGGACACCATCCAAAGAGTGATTGACAATGTGACCATCTAAATAGTGTCTATCAAAATATTTCCTGATTAATAGTCAAAAAATTCACTGGATTTAAAAACTGACCTTACCTTTAAGGCTGAAAATGTACCTACATGATCCTGGGTCATATTTTCCGAATGTGTACAATGGTGTTAGCAAATGGTCCTTGTCTGCTTCTCAAGATTACTAGGAAGGTAGTCTGGGAGAAGACTTTATTCTATCAGTCGTTGCAAAAATGGATTTGATGCCCACACACTTGGATTTCACTTCTGCTCCACGGATTCCTGAAAGAAGGAAATAAGTCCTTTACCACATGGGCCAGCAGTTCGTACATCTTTTAAAATGAGGTAAAGACTTGTTTCTCATTATTTAACTTAGTAGAGGTCAAAATGAGATTATAGTCAATCGAGAGTCCTGCCTGGCACACAGGAGGCAATTCTACTCTTTTTTCCTTGCATATCTGATTTTTCCAGCTAGGCTTTAACTTCCTCAGAGCTTAGTGCCTTGGATAGGTACAAAGCTGACACTCAATAAATGCTTCTAGTTTACTGCAAAGGCAGAAGAAAACCTGAAGCTGGCCTGGAAATTTTATCACCCATAGAAAATCAAGGGGACGAGCTGGCATGTAACACTCAGCATGTGTTAAGCAAGTCACCCACATCATCCCAGTTTGTCCTGGTGGCTTCTCTGTAGCACAGACCATTGGAAGCTTCATTTTACAATTGAGGCTATGGTGGAACCAGGAGGTTAAGTACTTCACCCAAGACCAGAAGTCCCCCAAGAGGCAGAGCTGGTCTTCAAAACTCTCCCCATTTGGAGCCCGCCTCACAAATGTTTCTTCTGCATTGGACCCATGCTTGGATCCCTTATCCTTTTTAACCAGGGTTCATTCCAGCAAGAAACGCGTTTTACCATTTCTTGACGGGATTTTTTAACCACATGCATTTGTTTGGTCTACAGACTGGGTAACTGACACAATGGAGGCCACACTCAGTCATGTGTGCCACTCTGGGGTTTGTTGGCGACCAGGCAGTGTATTTCTGGTGCCTGGAGGATTAGGAAATCAACACCCAGGCCAAAGTCATCAAAAACTAAAGACTACTACAAGGTCCGGAGCAGGCCTTGTCAAGGTTCACTGGTACAACATCCTCTCTCTGGCCTCCAGATAGACTCTAGGTCAGTGATAGCGGGCCTTTCAGAGATCCAGTGCTGGAACTGCTCATGGCATCATCGCCTGGAGCCATTGCTCCTTTCTGAGCATGCATGTGGCCCCAAGGTATGCTGTTATTCAACACTCTGCTGCTGGTGTGATGCTGGGGCGAGATTCTGGGGTGACTTGGCACATGTGCCAACAGAGAGGGCTATGCATGCCCACTGTACCACTCATGCTATAGGTTCACCACCTTGGCTGCAGCTCCTCCTCAGCATGCTTTCTTCATTCAGATCCCCGTCCCTCTCCATCTCTCTCTCTCTCTTTTTTTTTTGGTCTTTTTTGAGACAGGGTCTTGTGCAGTTCAGGCTGGCCTTGAGCTCACTTTGTAGCCCAGGCTGGTCTCAAACTCGCAATGATCCTCCTGCCTCAGCCTCCCAAGTGCTGGGATTACAGGCGTGAGCCACCACACCTGGCCCTCTCCATATCTTAAAAGTTTCCTGTGCCATATTTCCCAGAACCGAAGGTAACATTTCATTTCAGGCACATCTGTGAGAGTTCTTACAAAAGCATCTCTGAAATCTCATCCAGACAGAGAAAAGATTTCTCTTGCTTTGCACATCTCTGTTTCCTATTGGGTCTCACTCAACATTTTAGGAGATATCGTCAGTCTCTATTGCATTTTTAATTCCTCTACTAATGCAATAGGTGTTGCGGGTACCCTGCCCATTCCTGACCATGATAGCCAGGAGCAGACAAGCCAGCAATGATGGAGAATCAATGACTCCAGGAATAGCTCTCTATCAATGGCAGATAAACGCTCCAGCATCCTTGTTCTTCATTTGGGTGATTCTGGGATACCACGGACCCCAGAGCTCCCAGCTCAAAAGAGCTCTCACTCCTGCTCCTCAAGGTAGTAACTACCTTCACGGGCTTCCTGTTCCTTGGCTTCCACACTGGTCTTTCTGTTTCTCCTCATGGTGCTTTCTGGTATCATCTTCCAAACGTGACTCTTTATCTCAGGGTGCTCCTCAGGGATCTTAACAAAGGCAACCACTAAAATGAAACCTTAGGCAGATGTGATATGAACACCAATAGAAATGACCTATGTAAATCCATCACCAAGATTGGACGTAATTACTATGCTACTATGTGTTTCCACAAAAATACTCACTTACTGGCTGTATATTTTATATGGCCCAGTGTCAAATGAAAATCACTTAAAAGCGGGGCAAGGAATTCTTATGAAAGGTACTAGGATATAAACCTTGTTCTTTCTTTCATAGTCCTTCAATTTGTCAAAATATTTAATTTGCTATTTAATGTCATCTTGGGTAATGGAAATTAAATTGCTTGTACAAAATTTACCATTAATCTTTAGGCTGGGCAATGTTCATTTGAAAAGTGTAAGTGTAAATGTATTTCACTTGCATGCAGATTCACT
This sequence comes from Cavia porcellus, assembly GCF_034190915.1. Lineage (NCBI taxonomy): Eukaryota > Metazoa > Chordata > Mammalia > Rodentia > Caviidae > Cavia > Cavia porcellus. The sequence continues at coordinate 16,374,269 of NW_026947496.1, read as the reverse complement.
GAAATTGTGTAGTTCGTTCATATTTTGTAGCTCTTGCATGTACATGTATTTTGCTTCTTTCTTGAATAGTGCAAATATGATATAAACTAGCTAAACTCTTTTTAATTCAGTGTATACACATTCTACTGGCTTTCCCCACCTTCGACGTAGTGATGAATCAGGAAGGACTGAAAAGACAAAGAATCCTCCCTTGCCCTGTCTTTCCCTCAATCTGTATCTTCACATCCAGAGGAAGCATTTGCCTCACTGAGGAAAGCGAGTTAGGGATGGCCATGATGGGATCCTCTAGCCGCGTCAGTTTCCTACGGTACTATAGCTTTGTTCTTCACACCAAACAGATGGCAGCTCAGATGGAAAGACGCCCTGTCAGGGTTGTCACATTCCCCCTCCCACCTCACCTCACTCACTTCCCTTGTATTTGTTTTTAGTCCAATTGCACTTCCATGGGGCCTCATAAATACTAAATCTGAACAGGCAGCAGAGACCAGAGGATGCATTGCACATAACTACTCAGCTCCCGTGCACATCCCAAAAGCACAAGCTCAAGAGTAAACCTGTTATAGATTTCAAGATGGCACCAGCAGTGCATTCAATCCGATGCACAGGACTTCAGAGCACAGTGGCCTGCTGAGGTCGCAGGTCTCACCTTGCAGGTCCTGATCAGGAGAGAGGGAACTGGTGGCACATTGAATACTCATAAGTGAGAATCATGATTCTGCATTATAACCAAGGAGTGGCTACTTAATTCTGGGCTCATCAGAATCCTTATTGGTTGAATATCGTGTCAGTGATAATTACAAATGAATGATTTTTTTAAAAATCTGCATATTTTGCCAGACTAGGAGGATATCCTTAAATCCTTTATGATATTCCAATAGGTCTTATTTGAATTGAGAAGGATTTAAAGGACACAACTGTCCCTTTCTTAAGGATTCCCTATTCTTATTGGTCTCGGTTAGGAAATGCTGACAGCTTTAGAACCTATCTGGAGACAGTGAAATTCTTTCTAGATACATTGCAAGGTGGTTTTTCTCTTAAATGCTGCAGGCTTCCAGGCACTTAGGCAAGGAATTTTTAAATCAGTAATACACATGCACAGACACACATGCCCTTGTTTTCCAAGGCCCACAGGAAATCTTTCCACCTGTATTCCCACACCTGCTTTCCCTCTGTTTGACACTGGGATGTCTGCTGGCTTCCCTTAGAAGACCTTCAGGGGAACACTGCCTTCTCCTCGTGTGTGTGTGTGTGTGTGTGTGTGTGTGTGTGTGTGTGTGTTAACTTCCTAGAAACTGGGGTTGTTTTCTCTTGCCAGGCGCCAGAGCAGGCTTTCTTCCTGTGCTGCAGGTCACTGTTCACTTTTGCAAGGACTCTCGGAGCTTAGTAAGCAGAGAGAAGGTCATTCCCAGACAGGATGCTGGGAAGACGCCCAGTGTGAGCCTCGCTGAGCAAGAGACGCCAGGGGGAAGAGAATGTGGGCCAGTCCCCCAGGAAGTTATTCAGAAGCCTGCGGGCCTATGATAAAGAAGCAACCAAAGCCGTTTCTAAACAACTAAAATAACAATGCTCTAAATTCCAGAAAGTCCTCAAACAATGACTGGACATTCCTAATCCCTCATTTGCTTATTTTTACACCAAGAATTTTCAAAGACACAAGAAACCAAAGTTCAAACTTGAGCTTAGAGCAGGACTGAAGACTGGGGAAAGATGTGCTGGCTAAGGCTGGGTACCTGGTGGCCTCCTGCCATCCAGGGATTAAGGGTCTCCCTGGGCCACTCAGCCCTGTCCTTCCAAGACCTCACCACTGTCAACAGCCACCTCGGGGGTTGGCAGCAGGAGCAGCTTGGGCCCTGACCAGCAGGAGCCAGGGGTCATATGCAGAGAATCCTCTAGGGTTTATGTTATCAAGAGGTGCAGGTAGCGCCCCTTAGAAAGTTCACCCTAAATAAACAGACTATTTGAGGAACCAGAACCCCCCTAAATAGCTACCTGACTTGAAAGAGATATCAAAATTCCTTGAGGCTTCAGATTATTTTAAGGCAATCTTAGTTAAATGGGAATATATATGCATACTCTCTAGGACTATTTATAACTGGACTATATATAACTGATATATACAATTGTAAAATTAACAATCTGAATATTATTTTATATATCAACATAAATAACCAATAATTCTGCAAATAGATGATGGATGTGGATAAATAGATAACAGATGATAGACTGAAAGACAGATAGATGATAGAATGCGTTTGTTTCTCGGTAAGATCCATTCTTCATAAGGAGGAACAGAAACTCCCTTCTGTCATTTGTCTCACTGGTTTGCAACTGAACTTGGAAATTTTATTGCAGTCCTTCCTCTGCCCTCTCAGCTGCAGGCTGGGTCCTTCATTTCTGCTCAATTTCTTTTTTTTTGATGACACTTTTAACTCCTAATGTGCCATGCAAAGCATCTGCTGTTCATCACTTATTACCTGTTTCCCTCAGTCCGTTTCCCACTTAGAAGGGAGCGATGTTTTTCAGTGTTTCTTTATGGAACCCCCTGCACAGAGTGACCAGTACGTGCTCAGAACAAAAGCAACTGCGCAGAGTCCCAGAATTGGAGAGTGTCAGATAGGGCATAGGGTGCAGCTCAGTGGTGCAGTGCTCGTCTCGCATGCAAGGGGCCCTGGGTTCTATCCCCAGCACCATGCACACAGGAGTGCACCAGATCCTCCAGGGCCCACTGAAACTGCCAGCCAGTGTGGACCTAAACAGAGGGCTGGACTGGAACTGGAAGGGCACTTTGTTAAGAATGGAAGTTCAGCAAAATTAATGTGGGAGGGGGTGAGGTTTCAGGGATATGGACCAATAGGACAGAATTTAGTTGAATAAAAGGAAGAAGTTGGACCACCTGGAACAAAACCCAGACATGGGCCAGATCTCTACAGGTCCAGTTTGTACACGGCCAGTGAGGATAAGGAGAGACAGGCTGCTCGGTGAGCTCTGCAGAATCCACCCTGCTCTTTCTTGGTGATTCTTTCAGCCCTCTGCCGGTCTCCCCCGGGCAGGAGTTCACACCACATCAAGCCTCCCGACAATGCTGGCAGCACAACTGGCATGCGGGAGACTCTGGACTTGAGTGAGAAGAGATGGTGGACAGAGGCTAAGGCCAAAATCCACGCGCGACAGCTCGGGGAAAGAGCGGAAGGAGGAGCTGCTCTGCTCTTCGCACTTAGGTTGGCTTCTGCCAGACCAACTTGGGTTCTGCAGAGCTGTACAGCAACTGTTTCCTGGCACCGTGCAGATTACTGTGAAAATAAACAACTCTTTTGCAGCTCCTTCCCTAGACTGTGGTGTATATGAGGAGGCACCAGAGAGTTAGGCTGAGGCTTTAAATCCCATCCAGTCTGCTGAGGCCCCATCTCAGCAAGCTTTCTGCCACCTCTACTTTCCTCTCCGCCCCACTCTGGTTTAGGAAGACAAGCGGCAGTGCCTTATACTGTCTCTGGGTTCTCTAAATGAGATGAACCCTGTGGATTTTGGATTTGGATCTTGGCAGATCACAAAGATAAGTGCAGGGGTGAGGACCACTTTTGGCATTGTTTGTGGGGAAGGATAGAACAAGCTTTATATGTGAGAACCAGTTTTATTTAAATCATAAATCACCATTCTCACCAAACAGAACAAGAAAAGCCAATGCCATCCTATGCATATAGTCAGAGATGGGTTGAAATCCAATTTGAAATACAATTCAAGGAGGAAGGTCATTTCTGGCTTTCAAAGTCAAACTCAGAATGAAGCATCCTTGCTTCCGAGTGGAAGCACTGTCCACCTCGACAATGAACATTAAGCAGAGACAGGTGTTTAAAACTTAAACCATTCTGCTTGCAGCAGGTGCCAATCCTGACACATAGATGCTGAGATTCTGGACTGGAGTCTGCATCTGTTTGGAAAAATTAGCAGACCAGCTTAAAGAGCTTCCTAATGTACGCATTGGTTTAATTATTACTTTAGTTGGAAGGCTGAGGTTTCTTCAAAGGAAGCTTCCTTCCCTGAAATTCCTTTCCTGGCTTAGTCCACAGGGACCTGTTCTGTACCCTGTCTGGATTTCATGAGGGCAGGTGGCCAACTGGATCTTTCACCAGCTTTGTGCCCTGTAAACAAAATGTACCCTACGTAAAGGAGGTGGATGGAGGGGCTTGCGATGGGGAGGAAGTTGAACGTGGGTACAGAGGCGGGTGACTCAAAGGTTAACAACCCATTAAAATGAAGTCTAAAAGGGGCAATAACCTTTCCTGACTGCCGTTTTCATTTAGATGTCTGATCTGCGGGGTAACAGAGACGTGGCCCTCGTGGCAGATGTCCTTGGCTTCGTTTATTAGATTTTAGCAAGCTTACCAGAAAATCTGAGGAGTAAAGGGCGAGTACCAGCTTGATGATAACACGAACGTACCAGACCTTGTTTCAGAAGCATCTGCCCCTCCCCTAGCAGTTTTCCTGCCAATTTTCTCTCTCAAAGGTCAGGATGGCTGATTTCCGAGACCCATCCCGCCCTCCCACCTTGCCTATGCTGCTTCAAACCAATGGCAGCTCTGGAAAAACAACTGCGCTTCAGCACCGTTATTCTGGGATATCTGTATGGAATTTAAGAAAGAAACAAAAAGTTTTAGCCCAGAAAGCTCAACATAATACAAAAAAAATATGAGTTTTACAAATCATTCTAATTAGGACGGCTGGCAAAAATGTCAGTGTCCTAGATTCCCTCCTGTCTGCCCAGTGGCATTTCTCTAAAACAGGATTTTAGGGGTTCACTCAGCTCTACCAGTGCCTTTTTCCTGGGAGATGCAGGACTCTTCTGCTCCTCCTCTGTTTCCCCAATCCTGATAGCTTCAAATTCTATTTTCAGGCTCTGCCCACGATAACCCTTTTGTTCTGTTCCGAGCCCTCATGCTGACACGGCATCCTTCCTCCTTTACAATCTGTCTGTCCCTCTGTATATTTATCTCTGCAGGAATGTTGCTCCAAAGAAAGAAAAGTCAACTATAGCGCTTATTCCCTGAAGCCTGGTGGGTTGCTGATGTCTCCTGAGAGCAAGCATTCCTCGGAGAGAAGAACAGTACAGCTCAAGGCATCCCAAAAAACAAACCAGCCCAACGTCAGGTTCCCAAGTCAGGCACAATAGGGAATTCATAACAGATATATTTTTTCCTTTGTTTTAGAACAAATGGTGCTTGTTAGTGCCTGAACTTGAGACGGGGGAAGGAGGGTGTGAGGAGAAGAGAAACAAGTTGCAATCCTGTTTTCTTCCTTTCCCAGGATTCTCAGAGCTCCCCGGTACTCTGCCTTTGGGGCAGCCAGGTTAAGGGCAGGAGGTGACTCCTGACTGGAAGGTTTCTAATATGACCTCTAGTTGGTTATTTTTGTTCTGTCCCAGGATTCTCTGGAGTGAGGTGACAGTGCCTGTGCCACTTTCTGATGATCCAGAACCCTTCTGTGTAGTGTTTTGAGGAGTTCTTTGTAGTTTGTGATCTAGTTTACATTCCTCACAATAAAGGTGATGTATTGCTTTGACAGAATATTCAAAATGGAAGCTTCTGGAAGTTGTAGGCTCAGAGGGCAGAGTAGGAATTTTTGGACTGCACTCTTCCATGGAGACTTTTACATACACATAACATTTTTAAGGCAAGACAAGGTCTAGGAAGTATAGAAAAAGACACAGGCTTCTCACCTCTAACAACAACAAAAATCAAAGAGCATCACCAAAACATGGATTCTCAGTGGTCATCCTCTCTTCCCCGTCCACTTTCCCTCTTTCTCCACTAATTTAGCTCATCCTGGTGTTCTTGTTTTGTCGAAGGCTTTAAATTTCTCACAATAAACAAAAGTTTTCTTGGTAACCTTATGAGCAAGCACAGGTCTCTCTCATATGGTCTGTCCCTTCCCTTTGGGTGGTATCCTGATGGGAAGTCATCAGCTGTCTCATAATTGGCTATGCTTCATAGGCAACTTCATCATATTTAGGTAGATGACCAATCGTGTCTCTCTCTCCCTCTCTCTCACAACTCCCTGATGATGCAGCTCAACTGTGAGCATCCCAGACCTGGCCACCACCAGCAGCCCCACTAGCACTGGAAGAGAGGACGTTCACTGGAACTAGGGGCTTTGAGTCCTCCCCAAGCTTCTTGGGTTTCTTCCTCAGTGAGGCCGGGAAGATGGGTTTCACTAGGAATGACTCCAGAGAGGAAAGCAAAATCCCTGCCACCATTTGTTCTTGTAGAGAACTTCGGCTCCCAGGATCTCTGTGGAAAAGTCCAGTCATCTCCAGTGACAGCGAGACCATCAAGAAGCTGCTCTTTGTGGCATTTCTCAGTGCCACAAAATTGTCCTTTCTTAGCATTGGGAAATAGATCACTAGCCATGTGACTGATGCCACCATTCATGCAGGTGTCCCTGGAGCTGCTTATATGAACACAGGGATGTCTTCAGGCCAGGGCCTGCTGTAGCAACTATCCTGGGTCAGATGGACCCAGTGAACCTGCATGTCATGCCTGTTCCATACAAGAATTTTTGGCCAGCCTTAAAGCAGTGAAAAATCAAGTCATTGCAGTGAAAAAGAGAGATAAGCAAAACTAAATACAATAAAGGACAGTGTTTGCTATTAATAACACTTGTATGTAATTACAGACTCTTGGCAAGAAGAAAGAAATGACTTTCATTAGGAGAAGGGAGCAGGATGAGGGACTGGAGGAATTCCTTTCACATGGGCTTCATTAGCAAGCTGTAGAGAAAGAGCTGCTTGCTGAATGAACTAAACTGAGTCCTTTGGGGTAACATCATCTGTGACCCCTGGATGCTGTCCCAGAATCTCTCTTCTTTTTCCCTGTTACAGATTTTGAACTGTCTAGGAGGAAGGACTCTTGAGAAGGACTGGTATTTTAAATATCAAGTAACAGTCAGACCCAGGCAGCAATCAACAGCAGTGAACACATGGTAAGCAACTGGTCCGGACAGGTTGGCTTTTTGCTACTCTGACAAAATGCCTAAAACAAACAATTAAAAGGAAGAAGGGTTGGCTCATGGTTTCAGGGGTTTTCGTCCATGGTTTCTTGGTTCCATTGCTGTGCAACGGCTGTGAGGAAGAACTTCACGGTGGAAGAGCCATGGTGGAGTAAAGCTACTCATCATAGTAGCCAGGAAACAGAGAGAGGGAAAGAAACCAAGAGGAGGGCCAGGAACTACATATGGTCCCCGAGGCCACATCCCCATGCTCCCCTCCTTTCAACTCAGGCCACCTCATGTCTTCATCGCCTCCTAATATTGTCATCAAATTAAGATCTCATGAGTGGATTAATCCACTGACTAAATTAGCGTCTTCATGGCCCGATTGCTTTCCAAAAGCCCATCAGCAACAACACTTGAAAGATTATGAGCCTTTAGAGCGCATATAGTCTGTGAATTTTTAATTTGGATGTTTTCCTGCTATAGCAATATGTGGTCTATCCTCTCAGTGCTGGGAACCAGGTGTTGTAGTCAGGGGTTGTGAGGAGAACAATTAGAATTAGGACACAGAATTTGTAATATTATTTTATGATGGTCATCTAGAGTTAAACACAGAAAGTGCAGGAAATCTGTCCACAACACTAAAAACTCAGAATATTCAGCCAAGGGCTTGAATCCCACAGAAATGTCCTAAATGAGTCCATATGAAAACCTAGAGCCCATGACAATGCCTCATGGGAGTCCAGCTGGAGGTCTTAGAACCCACCAAAGGGACTCACGCCAGTCTCTTTTATGGATCTGTGCTGGGAAGGCCCGAAGATCAGTGGTAAAAGCTAGGAAGTCTAGGCCAGCAGTGAAGGAGCTGTGCTGGTAGACTGAGGGTTTTACACTGGAGCCAAGAAGTCATGGAGCTCAAAATAAGGACCTAGGGCTGTTCTGAAAAGCACCACAGCCATCCTCAGTGACCCAGAGGTCCCAGGCTCCTCTGATGATAAGAACAGTTGAGTACATGCCAGGAAGCCAGCATGATGAGTTTGACTTGGAGATTAAACAGCACACATCTTACTCTCTAAAGCCAGGAAGTGATGCTTGATATAAGGACCAGAGCTCCCCCAGAGTGAACCACAGCCACCCTCACCAACAAGGTCCCGAGCTCCTCCAATGACAATAGTTGAACTCACACCGGGGAAGCTAGTCATGATGAGCTCCTCCAAGAGAACCAACAGCTCAAACAGCAACACTTAGAGAAACCCACAACGCCTCACTCTTCTTCTCCAACTCTCTATTTATGCTGGCAACTTTCCTCAGGTGGAACATCTACACTCAGCACCATGCTGATTTAATTCATCTGGTGTTAAATTGACCACCGGTTTTTAATCCACAACAACAGGGGCCCCCAGTTCCCAGTCAGTCCTGCAATCATGAGGGCAAATAATTGACACCCTACCCTGTACTGGGCTGCTAAATTGGGATGGCTGGTAGGAGTATCTGACACATTTTTTTGTTTTAATATTTTCAGTTCACAACCCTCACAGAAGAAGAATCTGTGTAGGAAAGAGAATACACAAGTGATGGGAAAACCTCTGAAGATGTCAGGAGAGCTCAATGTCAAGGTTGGAGATTCAGGTGCCATTCACCTTCAAGGGGAAGGAGAATACACGGCCTGAAAAGGTGAGGGAGGAAGGGACAAGTAGGGACAGCAGATGACTGAGATGGTGAAAGGAGCTGAGTGCCCTACCACCACCCTGGGAGGAGCCAAAGTCATTTGCCGAGTGAGGGAGTCAGGTGGAGCAGACTGGACAGGTAGGCCTGGATCTTGGTCAAGAGTGAAAACATTTGGAAATTATGTTGGGGTTAAGCAAGGGAGAAGTTTAATACATTCAGCGGGTATGGACCCTCACAGAACCCTTAAAATAGCAGCACGCAGGCCTTGGAGTTTTGTTAGTGTTAACAGCACACTTCAGCATTCAGCGGAAGGAAGACCCTCTAGAAAGGCAGAGTCTGTGTTTCCATTCCAAGCAACTCCCAGAACTGTAGTATTCTGAGCGTTAAACCAAGACCCCCAAATAGCTGCCTGCAGGGACAGTCACCCTCCTCCCACAGGCCTGTCCATGGGGCCCTGACAGATCTGTCCTGTCTGGTTCTCGATCCTTCTGCCAACTTCCTATCCTGCTGGGAGCTGGGACCCTGAAGGTGCTGAGAGCCAGCCTGACTCAAAGGAACAGTGGAGAATCTCCCGTGTCGGTGATGGAGAAAACCTTTTAGAGCTTTTAATGATGACAAACAGCAGGACCAGCATTACCACCACTGCCCTATGTGAAGACAGAATTAAAGGTGTGCTGAAAACTTGTTTCTACATGAGAATCCCTATTTCCCTGTTAGAAATAAGCTTTAAAATAAAAATGGGAAGAAATGGTAATCAGGTAAATGGTGGATAGATAAGCTTAATGGGAGTAATCATTTCACAATGAGTTCGTACTTTGAAACTTTAGATTGGACACCTTGAAAATATCCACTTTTGTTTTGTCAATCACACCTTATTAATATTGTGGGAAGGGACTCAAAAATGGGAAGAAAAGCACAGTAAAGAGGGGCAGCCATCGTGGCCATGTGGGGGTTGAATTAATCCTTAGCTCATTCTTAAAACTTGGCTGCAATCAGCTGTGCTAGTGGATGAGAGAGAGCTTCAGAAGGGCACAGGAGCATGACACTCAAAAAATAAAAAGGAGAAGTGACTTGGACCCACTGCTGTAGTGTGGCCATCCAGCCACAAGATCTCTGGCATTTTGGTATTTTAGAGGAGGAAAATAAACAGACACAAAAAGCTTACAAAGAAAGAGAAACTCAAACCAAACCAAACTTTTATGTATCCCATCATATCACCCAAAATTGATCTGGGGAACTGAGGAGTATTTTCAAAAAGAACCTGTTGTCTGAGAATTTTTTCAGAACATAGAATGAGCTTTTGACAAGATAATCCAGCCAAATACAACAGAATAAGGTCAGAGAGGAAGGATAAAAGAGAAGGAGGGATAGAAAGGGAGGAAGGAAAGAGGGTTGAAGAAAGGGAGAAAGAAAGGTGGCTGTGTGGTGACATGTGAGAATCCAGCAATGGTCTCACAGGTGTTCCCCATGGGAAGGACACAGCTATGGAACAGCAAAATCTCACAATCCAGGTCGGAAAGACCCGGGCCCAAAAACACACAGCACAAACTCGGGGATTCTGAACTCTGGCTTATCACCCCCTTCTGCCTCCCTGCCAACATAGCATTCTTTTGATAATTTTTCCTTTTAAAGGATAACTTTTCCTTTTAACTCTTACTAAAAGTTCAGCCAGCTAAAAATATTTTGCTAGTGTTTTCCATGTGCTTTTCAGCATGATTTCTTTGCTTCTAGGCTTGCCTGGAAGAAATGACTGAAGCATTTTCCACCCACGCAGAATGGTTTTCCAGGCACTCGTGCCAATGTTTGTCTTTTCAAGGGAATGTCTTTCCCTAGTTCACCCTCTTTGGTCTTATCAGTGACTTTCAGAAGACCCAAAAGAACAATTTTTTTTTAAAGAAAGAGTCAACCATTTTCTTTAACACTTTAAGCCAAAGAACCAGAGTTCCTTTTTAATAAATCTCTTTGAGAGAGCCAAAGCAGCACATTGGGGCATTATCTGCATTGATTTTCCTTGGGGAATGGTCTCCAGGGTACCTGTTTGCCCAAGCTAGGAAAAGCAGGTCTGCACCAACCTCCTAGTGCAATCAGTGTTGGGCTGAGGTCCAACATGGTCCTGGAATTCCTTTTTGTAAAATCACTTATTTGGACCTAGACACCGAAGACCCCTATTCAGTGCTTTCTTTTCCATACTGCATTATTAGAGAAAATTTACTCATTCTTTAACATGCAGCTCAAAGTTTACGTGCTCAAAAGGTAAGTTGTTCCGACTTTGAGATTCTCGTACCAGCTGACTCCTACTGCTGCTTGAGATTCATTCGTCTGTAAGTCTGTCTGTCATTCCATGGCACATCCTACTTCCTGTTAGATGTCTAAGTACTTCTGCACCTGCATCAGTCTTATTCCCTCTATAGAAAATAAGACCTGGAATTTATTGGTACTGTAAAAGAAACAAGTAATATGGTAAGGAAGACTGTATTCTTGTGAACTTGGTAAGGAAGACTTGTTAAGGTGGTAAGAAAGACTACTGAGGACCACCACAGTGGGTAACTGCAATAGGGAGAGAGACTGAGCTCTGTTCCAAGGGCAGCAGGCTAGGTGGGACAGTGGCCAAGGAGCAGAGTGGAGGCGGGTCAGGGGTGGCACTCAGTGGATGGGACACTGCCAGGGGGAGATGCCCAGGGTAATGAATTCTGGTTAAATGAATTTAGCAACATCCTTTGCTAAGATTGGGCTGGGCAGGCCTCAGAAAGTGCTGGGAACGAGGAGTTGGCAAAGTCAAGACCTCAACGAACAAGAGGCTTGGAGGAATTGACTGAAGTCCAGGCTAGCAGAGAATCTGTGCCAGTATCAAGGTCTTTATAGAAGGAAATCATCTAATCATTGCCACTTAATTCAGTTCGCATTATGCCCTGTAAATAATTCAATCACTAGATACTCAACTGGTAATTGGCCAAACTCTCGTTAGGAATTTGTGAAGTCTCTTATTGACTAGGCCTTTTGGATTTCTGTGTTCATCTTTTCATGACAGAATTGTAGTATGAATTCTGCTAGGTCAGGTTAACTAGAGTTCCACCTTAGATATCTGATCAAGGTCCTCATCACCAGTATCATCCGGGTGATATTTGGTCCACCCAGCCACTTTCAGCCAGAATTCAGTTAGTTTGACTTGGCCAGAGTTCTTACCCCTGATTTAATTTTTTAATTTAAATTTTTAAATATGAAAAGGCAGCCTGCCTTTTTGTTTCAATGTCTTTGTTGCTCTGAGGACATCCTTCAGCCCTGAAACAGTCCCCTTGGGAATTTCTTTTAAGATTACAAAATGTGGGAGACTAGGAGTGAATGGCAGAAAGCAGATAGGCTCAGGATAAGGTGAAGGTGACTTATGTTCACTTTGAACCTGTTTTTGTCAAGATCATCTCCCCTAAAGAGCTTCCTAATGGCCAAATACTACTTACAGCAGAGTTTGGGAACTGGGTAAATATTATCTGCTCTATCGTTGGTATAGGAAGGGAATAAAAGAAAAAGTGGGGAGGGTAGAAGGGAAAGAGAATGAGAAGGAGAAGGAGTAGGGAAAGAAAGGGAAGGGAAGAGGAGTGGGAGACAAGGATCTTGTCTGTACAAGAATCCTTATCTCAAAAGGGGACCATTGCAGGCTGTTGGTGGAAATGTAATATGTGTACCCATAATAGACAACAGTATAGAAGCTCCTCAAAAAAATTAAAAATAGAACTACCATATAGTCCAGCAACCCCACTTCTAGGTGTACATCTAAAGGAAATGAAATTAGAGTCCTAAAGTGATATCTGCAACAACATGTTGGTTACAGAACCATTCATAATGGCCAAAACATGGAATCAACCTAAACATACATTGATGGATGAGCGGACAAAGAAAATGTAGTATATGTCCATGGTGGAATACCATCCAGCCTTTAAACAGAAAAGGAAATCCAGGCATTGCAGCAGTGTGCATTAAAACGGAACACATGTGGAGTGATGGAAGCCAGGTACAGACATTCAGCCACTAATCTAAACAGCACATAGAAGCAGAGAGAGCAATGCTGGTTACCGGCTGGAAGTGAGGCAAGGGACACTGGGGAGACATTGTTCAAAGCATTCTAACTTCAGTTAGGAAGACAGCGCAAGAGACCTACGGTGCGACATGGTGACTGTAGTTAATAATAATGTGTCGCGTGCTTGAAGAGACTGGTTTAAGTGTTCTCATCACAAATAAATATGAAATAATGGATATGTTCTTGGCTTGATGTATTCATTGCACAATGTACGCATATATTAAAACATCATGTTGCAACCCATGAAAATGTGACTTTTTATTGTCAATTTGAAAAAGTTAATTCTTCAGTTAATTAGAAACGAATCTCTGGGTCTTGACTCTTAAGTCAGAACACCACTGAGCATACCTAGACTTCCCAGGAGCATTGAACTGTCAACTTTCAGATGACTTAGGGCACCTATTTGAATTCGAAGCATCTGAAGGCTCAGTTAACTAGAGTTTTTTTGTATGAAAATAACTGTCAGCTTTTCATCACTGGGGCCAAATACCCAATTTACACAACTTAAAGGAGGAAAGGTTTATTTTTGCTCATGGTTTCAGGGGTTCAGTCTGTGGTTGGCTGGCTCTGAGGTCAAAACACGGTGGCAGGATCTGGTGGAAGGAGGTTGCTTAGTTCATGGTAACCAAGAAGCAGAGCAGAGGAACAGCGCCAGAGGGAAAGAGCCAGGAACCAGAAATAGACGAAAGTCATGCTTTCATGACGTACCCAAACATGCTAAAAAATGTATTTAACTAATCCCTTAGAATTTCTTAATCCAGTTGAGTTGACACACCATTAGTAAATCAAAATAACTTAGAGTGTTTTCCATCAGTAATTTGGAGATAAGTTTCTTAGCTTCTATTTTGTAAGCAAAGAGAGAGGAGCTTTTACTGTCACTCTGTGACAGTGGCAAAGTGAGTGACAGAAAGCAAATGTTGGCTCATCACAGGAGATCACAGGAATCTTGCGGAAGGCCCCAGAATTTATAGGAGACAGCCACACATGTACTGACTGTAGATTTCAAAGAAATCTGGAGCACGAATCACATGACTCACTCAGCACTTCGACTGTGAACACCAGCTGGAGCTATCTCAACCTGAGGTTACATTCAAAATGTGGATGAATTATCTGTATGTACTCTAAATACAGATGTACATGTATAATGTGTATCTATGCTGTATCGTATATATTATAAATGTGTGTAAATATATATGCTAATATTTTATCTGAAATAATTTCAAAAATATAGAAAAATATACAAAGAACTCTCATATACTTTTTACCCACATGAACCACATTTTAACACTGGACCACATTTGCTCTGGTATTTTCTACAGGTAAATATATCAGTAGATGGCTATGTCTTTTATACCTCCATTTAGAGTAGATTGCATACATGGTTCTTATTTACCACTGTATACATCAGTGTTTGCCTCAAAATAAGAATACTCTTTCTTATATAAGCACAGTGTAGTTATTAAATTCAAAAAACTTGATGTGATAGCCCTCTATAATCTAATCTATAGCTCATAAAATGTGGCTACAGTGGATCTCAAGATCTTAATGCAG